>NC_138966.1:113417500-118417500 GCF_055761805.1 Camellia sinensis
ATATTCATTTTTTTGTTCAAGTTTGCTAAAATGACAAAAAATAATGGGAATAAACAGGCTAGAATTTATGCTATTTTTAGGGGACTATTCTTAAGTTTAATTCCCTTTTTCTTTTTCTTTTTCATTTTTGCAACTTTTAAAGGTCATAAAGACAACAAGAAGACTTCTAGACATCAAGGTTGACAAAGCAACAGGGTATCTCTTGGCCTATAAGGTCAATGGTTTAAATCATGACCTATTTGTTAAACAAATTGAGTTTGGGTTGAGCATGTGCTACCATAGTCAACCCCAACCCATTGCCATCCTTGAAGGAAGCACTCAAATTCCAACAAAAATAACAGTCTTCCAATGTCAAATTTGATCTAAATAAGAACAGTACTTTATTTATTTTCTTATAAGAAGCAACAGTTTCTTGCTACATGTATATTTTCTACTTCTTTTAAGGACATAACCCCCTAATCTCCAAAGCAAGGAATCTTCTAATGTGTGAAGTACATGTGTCAGACAGTCGACTAGACACTTGGGTAAAGGTATGTCCAACCTGTCTAATTCATCATCCAGTAAGCATGCCTACTAATTGAGTTTACAATAGTCCATAAATAATACACAAATCCCCTTACCATGTGAAAAAATGCTCTCTTTTACTTTGCAAAAAACATTTTACCCCAAAAATTGGATGAAGAATATTAAGAATTATGATTATTTAGTTATGCCCTAGTGTCCTTGGACATAAGAATTAGAAGAATTCGATGCTTAGACACATACCTACACTTGATATCCATACCGAAGTTCATGTAATAGCCCCTAATAATCTACCAGTTCTCTGCTGCTTTTTTAATCATACATGTGCAATCAGAGACTCGGAAACTGGAATAATAACTCGGGTGTGTGTGTGTGTGTGTGTGAGCTCAAACCCAGTATGTTGAATTTAGGCTGAGCTGAGCTCAATCACAGTATCTTGAATTTAGGTTGAGCTCAAACCCAGCATAGAGGATAAAAGAGCTCCCAGCCCCGCTCATTTACATCCCTAAATGCATGTGTGGCAATTGTGTTGTCATCACTACATACCCAATGGCCAAGAGATAGGTAATGAACGTTCACAAGCATGGCACAAAATGTCCAACCAAATGAACTTTGCACATGTTTTGATTTTCTTTTTTCTTATTAGAGAAAAATGATCCAATGATCATTTTTTTTAATGTGTCGTTGTTTACCAGGTTCTGGAGACTTACAAATTGATTTGGTCCATCGCTGAAGCCATTATTGAACGGAATGCCAAAGGCAAGGAAGAGATTCTGTATGGAGACTTGTTCCTTTCAAGGATTGAAACCGGAACCCATGATTCATCTTTAGATATCTCTTCTATTGCAGCCCGCATCCATGAACAAAGCCTTAGTACGTAAATCTTTGTAATCTCAGACTGAAGCGTCCTCAGTGCTGCAACTGTTTGTCACAGTAGCCAAAGTCAGAACAATTCGACAAGACAATAAATCACATCATGAGTGAAATCTAGATACCAGCAACTGGAGGAGCTGATTCCTTTGCTTCAAAAGCTTTGCATGCTCTAGATATCTCCTTTATGGCATCGCTCATATATGGACGAAGAATATTTGATTCTTCAAGATCACGAAACGTGTTGTGGACCTGCAGCAGTAACAGTACACATTTAGATCCATTTTCATCTTCCAACCCAGTAACTTAAAGAATAAAGAAATGAGCATTATTGCTCAGAATAAAAAGCAGCTGAGGCAGCATCATCATCAACTAAATTAAACAGCAAAGCAAGCTCAGCATAATCATTGCTTCTCTCTACAAGCCAGGCTCTCCATCAAAACAACCTACCCATCTTGAACTACAGATGTATTCGGTGGGTGCGTTTTTGTATATCTATGGTTCGGATGTTGGTGTTGGTTAATGGGACTCCAGCAAGGTTCTTTCATACTTGTCGTGGTTCATGGCAGGGTAATCCCTGGTCACCTTTGCTGTTTATTTTAGTGATGGAGGCTTTTAGCAGGTTGGTGTCTAGAGCCGTGCAGGATGGTTTGTTGGAAGGTTTTGATGTGGGTGTGGAAGCTAGCGATCCTGTAGTGGTGTCTCATTTGTTATATGCGGATGATGCTCTTATTTTTTGTGGAGCTGAGACAGGTCAGATTCATTATCTCCAGTGTGTTTTGCTGCGTTTTGAGGCGGTTTCCAATTTGAAGGTGAATTTGGCTAAGTTAGAGTTGATCCTAGTGGGGGAGGTTGAGGATGTTAATGGTTTAGCAGCTATTTTGGGTTGTAAAGTGGCCGCTTTGCCCGTGTCTTACTTGGGGTTGCCTTTGGGTTCGACTTTTAATGAAGTTTCAGTGTGGGATGGGGTGGTGGAGCGTGTTCAGCAGCGTTTAGCTGGGTGGAAGAGTCGATATTTGTCCAAAGGTGGGAGATTGACATTGGTTAAGAGTACGTTAGGGAGTATTCCGACTTAATTTATATCAGTACATGTCATCGTTGTTTTGGTGGCTCATCGATTGGAGAAGTTGCAGTGGGATTTTCTTTGGGGTGGGATGGGTGAGGGTTTTAAGTATCATTTAGTGAAGTGGAAGATGGTGTGCAAGTCTAAGAAGGAGGGAGGGTTGGGGATTCGAAGTTTAGTGATTTTTAATAAGGCTTTGTTGGGAAAGTGATTGTGGCATTTTGTAAGGGAAGTGGATCATTTATGGCGGAGATTGATGGTGGCTAAATATAGCATTGGGTGGGGGGGTTGGTGTTCTAAGAATGTAAGGAGCACTCATGGGAGGGGTTTGTGGGAAGGCATTTGGCTTTTAGGTAGGAAGGGAGGAGGGGGGAGGGGGGAGGGGGGGGGGGGGGGTGGGGAGTTTTGGAGCTAGGTTAGTTTTGTTATTGGATATGGTGACCAAGTAAGGTTTTGAATGGATGGGTGGTGTGGCAAGCAGAGTTTGGCTTGCCAGTTTCTATTGGTGTTACAGATTGTGGAGTGTCAGGATGCAGCGGTTGCTTCCTACTTGTCTATCTCGAACGGAAGGAAGGTGTGGGATTTGAAGCTTTGTAGGTCAATGTTTGATTGGGAGATTGATCAGTTGTTGGACTTTTTGATAGAGTTGTATAGTTTGACGAGTGTTAGGGTAGGGCTGCAAATGAACCGAACCGAATCGAACCAAACCGAGCCGAGCCAAGCTGAGCTTTGCTGAGCTCGAGCTTGGCTCGTTTACTTATCGAGCTCATTTGTTGAGCGCGATTATTGAACTCAAGCTCGGCTCAATAAGGAACTGGACTCGAGCTCAGCTCGGCTCGACTCAATATATTTTTTTTAATATTATTTATTTTATTTAAATAAAAATATTTAAATAAAAGATATTATTTAATATATAAATAATGTATTTATACTATCATTTATATATATATATATATATTATTTAATATATAAATAATATATTTATTATATAATTGAAATAAAAATAAACCAGTTGAGCTTGACGAACCGAGCTTATGCGAGCTCGAGCTCGAGCTCGAGCTCGGCTTGTTTACTAAACGAGTCTAATATTTGAGTTCGAGCTCAGCTCATTTACTAAACGAACCGAGCTAAGTCGAGCTTGTTCATGAACACCTCGATTCATTTGCAGCCCTATGTTAGGGTGGGTGTGGATGGGTTGCGGTGTATCATCTTTCTATTGGGTGCAAGAGAGAGCGAAGGATGTTTCTATCCCTTGGAAAGAGGTTTAGGTTTTTAGGTGCCATCTAAAGTGGTATTTTTTGCTTAGTTGGCTGCGTATGATCGGATTTTGACTTTGGATAATTTAGTTCGATAGGGGGATGTGCTGGTTAATTGGTGTTGTGTGTGTTGTCATGATGCAAAATCGATGTTGCATCTTCTTCTTCATTGTCCAGTGACGTTTCAGCTATGGGGGCTGATTTTTGGTGTGTTTGATATGGTTTGGGTGTAGCAAGGGATAGTGAAGGAGATGTTGGGTAGTTGGAGAGGGGGTAGGGTAGGGAAGTGGCGTCAGTGGGCTTGGATTTTGGCACATTTGTGTCATATGTGGTTGGTGTGGCTGGAGCGGAATCATTGGACATTCGAAGGTTTAGCTTCTTCAGTTCCTCGTTTAAAGAACAAGTTGTTGGTTGTTTTGCATAGTTGGGTTTTGGGGACTGTGGATCCAGATTTATTTTCTTTTTTGGATTTCATAGTCTCTTTATTTCTTCATTGATTGTACTCATCGGGTTCTTTGCATCGTCTTAATGCTTTCTTAATAATACTTACATCTTTATTTGTCAAAAAAAAAAGTACCTAAAAAAATTTAAAGCGAAATGCATCAAAATATTTGGTATAGTAGATAATGTGTAGATGAGAATGCATACCCACAAAAATGGGAGAATCTTTTCTCAAAAAATAAAAACAAAACAAAACAAAGAATAACTATCTTTATAAAGAAAAGGCAAGTATAAGATTTACAAAAGGAAAATAGTAAGATGATGAATAAATTCAAATCATTAAAAGAAATTTAACATTTATATATTGCAATCAACCATGCCTTCTAGGGAATAACATCCACAATCAAAGATCCTAATTGTAGATCATTTTAGGTTAACACATTATGCAATAGACAATACTATCAAAGGCAACATAGTGTGTTTTGATAATCTCATTTGACAAAAAAAAAATAAAAAATAAAAATAATAACTTGAAGATAACTAGACATCTCATCTATGATGCACAGACACGGACACGGACATGGACACAGACACAAGACACGACATGGACACAGGGACACGCAAATTTTGAAAAAATGAGAGACACGACACGCTAGGGATACATTTATATAATTTTATTTATTTATTATATGTCTAAAATAAAAAGAAAATCATTGATTTTTATACAATTACAATAATAATAAAATTAATAAACATATTTTTAAATTTTTTAATAAAAAAATGAGTTTTTTTTAAATAAAAATAATTTATTTTACGAATTTTAAGTTTAACAAAAATAAGGATAAAAAAAATAAAAAAAGAGAGAAATAAAAAATAAAAAAAGAGAGTGAGAGAGAGAGAGAGAGAAACGGGTGAATCAACAAAAGGGGGAAAGAAATAAAAGAGGGGAGAGTGAAATCAGAGAGAGAGAAAGAGAGAGAACAGGAGAAGACAAAGAAAAGGGAGGAAGAGGAGAAGAAGGAGAAAAAGGAGAAGAAGACGAAGGAGATAGAAGACGAAGAGGAGGAGGAGGTGAAGAAGAAGAAAAGAGCAGACGAAGAATACCTCAGCAGTTAGGGCTTTCAACCAGGTTAAGGCTCCTCTCCTCCCTCGATCTCTTTCTCTTTCTTTGTCTCCTCACCTTCTTCGATCTCTTTCTCTCTCTCTTTCTCTCTTGCATTGTCTCCTCTCCAACAATTAGGGCTTCGACCCACCCCATGCGTGTCTCGAAAGTGTCACAGTGTGTCCATAGAGTGTCTGACTAGAAAAATTCAAAAAAATAGAGGACACGTTAGAGGGAGTGTCGGACACGTGTCCACCGCGTGTCCGTGTCTGACGCATGTCCGTGTTAAGTCTATTAGGAGATGCTATGAAGCACTGACACATCCCTAGGGCCCGCGTACGAGTGTCGGAGAGGGAGAAAATAAAGGAGGAGAGAGAAATAAAAAATAAAATAAAAAAAGAGAAAGTGAAAGAGAGAGAGAAACGGGTAAATCAACAAAAAGGGAGAAAGAAATAAAAGAGGGGAGAGTGAAATCAGAGAGAGAGAGAGAACAGGAGAAGACGAAGAAAAAGGAAGAGGAGGAGAAGAAGGAGAAAAATGAGAAGAAGATGAAGAGGAGGAGAAGAACAAGAAGAAAAGAGCAGACGAAGAATACCTCTCAACAATTAGGGCTTTCGACTAGGTTAGGGCTCCTCTCCTCCCTCGATCTCTTTCTCTTTCTCTGTCTCCTCTTCTCCCTCAATCTGTCTTCTCTCCTCCCTCGATCTCTTTCTCTATCTGTATTTCTCTTTCTCTGTCTCCTCTCCTCCTTCGATCTCTTTCTCTTTCTCTTTCTCTTTCTCTTTCTGTCTCTCTCTCTTGCTCTATCTCCTCTCCAACAGTTAGGGCTTCGACCCACCTCATGCGTGTCTGGAAAGTGTCACAATGTGTCCATGGCGTGTCTGAATAGAAAAATTCAAAAAAAAATAGAGGACACATTAGAGAGAGTGTCGTACACGTGTCCACCACGTGTCCAACACTCGTACGCGGGCCCTGGGGACGTGTCGGTGCTTCATAGCATCTCCTAATAGACTTAACATGGAAAATTTCAGAGGTCAACTCAACGGCTGAAACTTATACCAACCAGATCAAAAGGTCATAGGTAACAAATGCTATAAGCTATTGAAGATGAAGATGAAAAGGCCATAGGTAACAGATGTTATAAGCTTTGTGCACATATATTTCTAAAAGGAAGTCGTATTTATAACATATCCGTACTAGATACCGATACTCGCAGATATGTATCCAATACTTCCTAAGCGTAACCAATACTTGATGTTAATTTTGAAAAATATTGGATATTTTTCGGAAACTCTAGGTCACGTATCCAAACTATTATGAAATTAAAATTATAAATAATTTTTGCATATTGTTAGTATAATTGTTAGAATAAATACATGAATAGTTTTTCAATATTTTATTATTTCATACCTAAGAAAAAAATAGTGATAAATCAATACTCTACTTTTTCCAGATTTTATCTACTTAACGTATCCACCAAAAAAAACACTAAACTGATTATTGGCTCTTAAACTAATATCTAATTCCAAAAGAATGGTTTCTCACTATCTTTGAGCTTATGTATAATATAATAATAATTATATAGTTTTTCAACGTATTTTGGTTGTACTCCTATCCTACTTTTTTAGATTTTGTTGTATCCTATTTTTTTAGATTTTGTTGTATCGCTAAATCCATATCATATCGTATCATATTGTATCTATATCCCGTATCCATATCTATAAGCATTAGTTCATACAGGAGAGGCCTAATAACCAGTCAAGAATTTTGGGACACTCCGCCAATCCCATGCAGTAAAAATGAAAAGAAAAGAAAACCTCCTCTTCCATCTTTTCCCATAATAAAACCCACTGGCTGTATTTGTTTGATTGGGCTGTGCTTGTTTGATTGGGCTGTGCATCAGTCACTACCTTCTCTGTGCAAGTAAAAACCACATTTGTCTAAAAAAGGGTTGTCGATGATCATAGTGTGTAAACTGTCTCTTCCATTAGTATTAACATTGGATTCAGAGCAAAACTACAAATGCCACTCAATAGATATCCCACGACTGCAAGACTCTAAACTCATATTTGTGCTTCTACAATGTAATCTTACACTAAAACTGTTTCCGTATTAAAATCCCACCATTGGACAGAATCACAAAATAAAACATGTACATATATGTGCTCATCTACACAAGTAAACTTGCTATTTCAGGAAAAAAAAAAACATGCATGTGGGCTTCATAGCTATAGAAAAATTGGCAAGTCAATTTTAACAATTGATTTCCATCCTGGAAGAGGTCATGGCTCAGTATAGAATATACATCAACACTGCCACCTAAACCATCCTACTAAGGTTCATTTCAAAAGTAAGGCAACTAAATGGTCCTGCCACAATATACAATTCTGAGGTCAAGTAACATGAGCGAAAATTTACCTTAGATTCATAGGCAGATATAGTACTGCGTATCATTCCAGAAACTTCATCAAGAGAATGGCTCGAGTACTTTCCATCTCCAACTTTTTCGACACTTCTATTTGCAGAAGTATTAACATTGGAATCAGTGGAAACTTGGGAAGACTGAAGAACCATGAGTAATTTTAGATGAAAAACACAAGAAAAACAAATTCAAGTAAACGCCAAAGCAAGAAAATTAGTCATGTTCTATTAAAACTTGAAGGAAGCTTTACCCATAAAGGATGAAGAAATATACTTCATTTTTCATTTCTTGAAATTTTTCAAATTTAAGCAGCCCAAGCAAGTGCACTTCGTCAATGGAGCAAAATGTAGATAAGAAGAAAATTAAACAAGCATAAAAACAACAATAGAAATTCACAACTCCAGCTTGTGAAGCATAGAGAGGATTTCATAACAATATAGTATTTTTCTACTTGGACTAATATTGTTCCTTAAAATTAATTTGAAACTTGTCTGGATTTCTGAAATCATGAAAAATGTGATGCAGAACATGCAAATAAGAATAATCAAATTGCATGTTCCATGCTTAGACCTCATCTAATTTTTAAGTTTTGGTTCGATTAGAGCCATTTCATATAGGAAGTTCAAATCTGGTAGGTTGGATATTATTTACGTTTTGTTAAGTCTAAAGTGAGGGATAGTTTGAGGCTTTCTTCAATTGGCAAACTAGGGTTGGATACCTAGTTTCTCAACCTAGAGAGATTTGAATAGCATTGAATTGGGAGGAGAAACTAGCTAATAGTCCTGAGTGCCTTGCCTATCCTGTAGAATAGTAACCACATTAGCAGCGGAGTAGAAATGTTGGTAATTTCAAGATTCACTGTATCTGGGCTGTAGCAATGGTCCATGGGTTGTAATATGCGAAAATCTCTCTCTTCAGGTATTTGTATGTGGTCTATATTGGGTCTAAAATTGTCTTAATGATCAAGATCTAAAGGTTTCCAATTTTAGTCATATTTATCGTAATGGACAACTTTAGCAGTCTATTTACATATATGAGCTTTCTACTCTATACATATATCGACAACATTAGCAGTCTAATTTTGTGGTTCAAACCTAAGGACAACCACTTTGTGCAAATAATGCCAAAGGTTAGGTCTCTATCTATGTTCCACGGACTCTTTAAAATAAATCAAATACTCGTGTCGGACACCCGACACTCGAACAAGGGTATGGGATATATGTCTGATACTTTTCATCGGACACTTCTTATGTAATTATATTTTACACTACTATTATATGTACATATTATTGTATTATTGATGTAAATGCTTTTTTCACACTATACGTTACATATAGCATCATTCCATCTCACATACTTGATCAAAAATATAAACATTTGACATTTTTTGTCGGGTCCATGTATCTTGAAATTTATGATTTGATAAGTCCAACTCTAGATACATACCCGTACCCAAGTCGATGTAACATAGGTCTCTATACAATCTACCCCCCCAAAAAAAAAAAAAAAAATTTAATGGGGATTAAAAATGGCCATATTTTTTTAATCCATAGTTGTTACCTAACTACTGTGATACGGAAGGATACTTATGTAATTGTCACATACCTCAAGGGAGGTCCATGTAATTAGCCCAAAAAATTAATACTAAAGAAAGAAATTTGAAAGATGCATTTTTCAACAATCAATTAACAGCTCTAAGGATGGTTAGGATGATTCTAGCAAACCAAGAACTACAATAATGAACCGTATTTACCACGTAGAAAGTATACTCATTTGTCCACTATGTATCAATCCTATGAAACTGAATTTCAAGTATTGGCATCAAATGATGTTATAATAGTATTTAGATAAATTGGCAATTTCCAAAAAGACAAAACTTCGATTTGATTATATTGTATTTGGGCTTGGTTGTAAGAGCAACTATGTTAGAAATTAGAATTTATGTCCAAAGTGTTGCCGCATGAACACTGACACAAGCAATGCAAGCCATCACTGCGTTACACACAGGTTTATTTTCATGAGCACGTTGCATTAGCTCTACAACACATGTTTCTCAAATTGCACAATTTGCCCTAAATTTATCCTAGTTTGGTCCTATGTTTTTATATGTTGAAAAATAGTTCCATACAAGCGAAAGCAACTAAGTCAAAAGGGGTCCACCCGCTCAAAAGAGTCCCCCAAGGGCCACTCAAGCGAACTGCAACAGGGTTCAAAAAGATCCTGCAAGCTCCACCCAAAGTGCACTGAATCCAGCTCTAGCAAAGGTCCACTTGCAAAACTATTGAGAGTTCCACCTGAAGCATGCTTGAAGCTTGCTCGAATACGCTACAGCCTGCTGGGAAAAAAAGAAATTGGAGATCTTGCAGCACTTGAAGCCCGCTCAAGTGCTTGTACAGAAAATAATCCCATTCGGTTTCTAATTCTATGAACCTATATAAGGTTGGCTTAAGGTTTCTAATGCATATTCCCATGTTTTTCAATACTAGAACTTTATTGTTATGATAGATACATCACTTTTGAGAGTTCTAAATTGAGGTTTAAAAAAAAAAAACAATACTAGCTTTGACACACTTAACCTTTGGTCGTTTGGATAACGAAGCAAAGTGAGGCTTAAGAGTTCCGTAGAACTCTCAGATGAAGAGTGTGTGAAGTATTCAGAGCCAGTGGAGAGCAAGCGAGGAGCTTGGTAGAAGACTTCAAGACTGAGGTTAAATAGGGTAGGAATGCAAGTCCTTTATTCTTGAGACTTGTACAAACTCTTGTTGATGGTGTATTTCTTTGGTTGACTATCAATGGTTTTTCCTTGAAGATTATTGTGTTCAAGGTTTTCCATGCAAATCATTGTGTTCATTATTTTACTGCAATTTATTTGGGGTTGTCATTATCATCACTTGCTACAATCAAAATTGGCATAACAATTGATTTGGTATAGTTTAACCTAAATTGGTTTATTAATCACAAAACTTAGAACTTAAATTTTAAATTAGTAAAAACTCCTAAGAGTTTGGCCTATTTGCCGCACTCTAGGAACAAACTTGTCCATATCCACAATTTCAGATATCTCAAAAACCACGTGTCAGATATAAATTGACAAATTTCTAACCACTTATGTAATAAAATGCACATGCTTTAGACCCAGTTCAAGATATCTTTTCTTCGAAAATACATCTTATGCTATATGCTTCAGGTTTAGACCCAAAAAAATATTCAAGATACATCTTAGGCTATATGATGAGGGTTAGATGAAAAAAATGTCCAAAATACCTTTGCAAATTTCCCGCTTGAAACAGAAAGGGCTACTTTCCAGAAGGCTGGTATGTGATGGATAAGTACAGCAGTTAACCTGCGAATATACCTTCCTCTAAGAGCATCAACTTCTGCACCAGTAAAGCCTATTGGCTGTGAATCTCCCAGCAGAAGGGTGTTCCCAGAAGTGAGAGAATAGTCAACATCTGACTGACAATAGTACACGAAAAAGGGTCAAACATTGTTGAGTATCAAATAGATCAGCTTCTATACTTAGCACAAGATGACCCTTTAGTAGTTGCACTTACAGACTGATTCAAATCTTGCTGAATTTGCTTCCATTTTGCATCAGAAAGAGCTTTTTCATGCATCTCATTCTGAAAAATTTCCATTCTTGCTTCATGATCTAAGGTGCATTTTTCAAGCAAACCTCGAATTCTGTGATTCTGTCAGGAAAAAATTGCAAAAGAACATCAGCAAATTGATTTACCACTTGTAATACCATGGTGACTTGACTTCCACGACAATGTGGTTAAACTAAATGGAAGGTGGGAAACAACAACAAGAATGTCATTGGAATTGACAAAAACTGGTTAGTAGGTTAAGAGGAAGAATGGTGTTTAAGAAAAGAAACAAAATTGATCCAAGTAAACTCCAAATGACTTTAGTCACTTTACAAGCCAAGCCACTGACATCTTTCACCCCCTAATAAATGAGCTAACTTGGATAATAATCCCAATGCAGTTAGCCACCTGAAGATTCTCCAGAAAATAAGCCAATACTGTAGTGTATTTGAATTATCTCACCTGTATATTTAAATAATGCCATACAGGATCTGACTCAGGTTCCAGCTCCAACAGAAGTCTCACAATATTTTCAAGCTACATGAAGATAAGAAAATTTTAGTAGCCAGAGTAGAAAACTAAACTAAATTAAATTACTAATTTGCATACCCAAAAATAATTTACAATCACCATTGAAAATAACATACAGGTGAAACTAGTTATGAAGCATAAAAACATCAATGAGCTACATCATGGTGGCACCCTCATCAAGGTGTTGCCTATGTAACTGCATAGGCATTGCCTTGTCTAGCTAGCTAAACCAACCATAAGCTATGCATTAGACTTAGGTCCAAGGTATTGATGGCAGCTAACGAGCTAAGCAATGAATAATTGGCAATCAGTGGTCCACTTATGTCATCTCATACATGGGACCTCATGCAATTTATTGAAATCCTCACCCAAGAGTACCTGTTGGCCAAGAAATCTCAATCAAGGAACTAAATGCACACTACAACTACAATTTGAACCATCCGATACTGCAAAAGTAACCAAAAAACCCATACTATCTACTCATTGCCATTTACACTTACCAGGTGACTCCATTTTTAAGAAAAACATTGAACTTAAGCAACTTTAGTCTCTTTTTTTGTAATTATTTATCATGTCTTCATTGCAAGGTAGTAGTCTAATGCATGCAAGCACTCTTAGTTCATAATTGCTTTAATAACTCTATTTCATACCTTTTTACATGTTGCCTAGTGTGAATATGTTAAATCTTCTGTAAGACAAGAAAAATGAAAAACAAGAAGTGTACAAGTCTCGTGAGGCCAAGCATTTACAAGAATGCAAGTGAAAACTCCTAAACTCATACACAGTTCTCTATAAAGTAAATGAGCAAAGCAAGTCATCACTTGACGCCAAGCACACGTAACATGTGCATACAAACTCCTTTTTCAATAATTTCAAATGAAATATTAATATAAGATATTAAGATCAGAGTCCCCAGTCATACTTTTTCTGTTTTTTCTCCTTTTTCCTATTCCAATCATATTTATAAGTAAAAGTAGATAAAAGAAAGCCAGTCACTTCAAAAATGGGAAAAAGGACAGAACCAAGAAACTAACATAGGGACCAAATTGATCAACAAAGTAAATGGCCTATCAAATTCCTGGAGCGTAAAACTTAGAGGACCCCAACTGAAACAGCATAAAAGTTCTCTTGGAGACAAAAAAACCTGAGCACCTCTCCAAGCTAAAATATCAGACTTGTCTGAACAATAAACTTACGAGAAGCAACAAGACAAGTTTGTAAAACAGCTGATGAGACATCTGAAAATGTAAAACTAAAGCGAAGTCCAGTATAAATAATTACATGTCCTTTACAAAACATTGACAGCTGTACTACCCACTGCCTTAGGCAGCAAAGTCCTCAAGAAGACACCCCTCTAGAGCAAAGCTGGTAATATCTTTCATGAAATACCGGTGGACTGGTTCTCTGTGGATTGCCTCATCTAGCACTTTCCAGAGAATAATTTTCTAGGTTGTGAGATACTGCAGTCGAAATTTAGTTTAAAATATTGAAATTGCTAAATCAAGAAAATCTCTTTTTTGGGTTTGTTCTTTGTTTCCTTTTGCACCTGGGGGAGGGGGGGCTACTGACACTTCGTCAGGTAAGTTCAGGTTATTGTACTGTGTCATCATTTCTATCTAACACAACATCAACTGGAAACAAAGACACAAACATCAAACATTGAATTCTTATATATATACTTCTTACTAGATAATCATATTGTTCTGTAAAAATAAAAACAATCATATCCATGTGATGAATATCTGTCTGGCATGATAGCACACTACTGAAATATATATTATACATAAAAGACATACATTTGTCAAGTCTATTTGTGGATCTTCCATGGCCTTGTAAAGCATGCCTTTGAACTCGTGCATTACTTTTTCAACCTCCTCAAGAACACGTTTGAGTATACCCACCTGAAAATGAGGTATTACTTTAAGTAAATTTGCTAGGGTAGGAAAAGAGAACATTTGGATTATGTTCTATTCAACTAGAGCAACAAAAAAATTTGTTCTATTCAATTAGAAATGTTTAACACCAATCAAGTAATTCCATAAAATTACACAATGAAAAATCAAAACATCAAAGCATATTATTGCAAATAAAATAAATAAATAAAAGCACAGGTTCCTAAACTAAGCACTGATTTCAGCGTTACATGCCTGCAAATTCTTTCTGAAGTATCAGCCATTTCCTAAAAGGGAAGAACATTTAATAGAACTAGATTACAACAAATAATAATCAATAATAAGATCCCCTAACATGATCAAATATCAAGGAAATAATGTTTTGTTTTATATATCAATCAAAGCAACGAATACATACAATTGGAACATTTAAAAATCAAAAAGATAAACTGACCATATGAATGTAGCAGTGATAGGAATGTCAAATTTGATAAATAAATTGCTACACATTAACGTTTCATTTTAGACATAGTTATATTTACATTCCCTAGTATAATTTATATTTTTAATGCTTAATATATTAAAGAAGGAAGATGGTGACTACCCCAAAAAGCCACCATAAAAAAAGACTCAACCTCACAGCTAGTAAAAAATAATTAACTCTTATTATTATAAAATAATTTCTTACTAAACCTCATGAATAATTTATTTTGACTAAAAAACCCACAAGAGAGGAAGAGAACAGTTTTTATGTACAATTATAATTAAGGCCACACCCTAGAACCCTGCAGCATTTCTTCTTTCCCATGTTCTCCTAGCTATGGTAAACAAAGAAACTTTTAAGGCATCTTTTTCCTTTGGAGGCCATAGCCTGAATGCACCAGAATAGGAAAGACTACATAAAGAAATGAGATCACCCACAAAACTCCAGACCAGTTTATAAAAGAAACAAAGCTTTGAAGGCATATTTTTCCTTTGGAGGCCGTGGCCTGTACACACCAGAATAGGAAAGACCACATAAAGAAACTGAGAACAGCCATAAATCCCCAGACCAGTTTATAAACATGAGACGGTACCCAAAAAAAAAAAACATGTAAAATTGAGGAAGACCATACTTACCTTATTAAGGTGACAAGACAAAAAGTAAAAATTATGGAGTATGAGTACTTAAGAAATTGTTAGAGCATGATACACAAATGCATAAATACAACTAAAATATTTTATACAAAAGCAATTGAAATTGCTCACTTCACCACAGAAAGTCATTCAATAATTTTTTTTTTTTTTTTTCCATTAACAGCATTGTGAAAAAGATACATTTACTCATTCCTACTGCAAAACTAATAAGCACAAAAACTCGCAAGTATAGACATAAATTCCAGTGTAGGAAACCAAGTCATGAACTTAGATCGGAGAAGTACCACATATAATCTATAACCATGCAAATATCAGCACATAAAACCATTTTTAAGTATATTATTTAATTTGATTGGATCTTGGATCATTAATTACTCCACTTTAAGAGGCAACACACTATCCTCACAAAATGGTAGCACATTGCATGAACAGAACAAGTTAATGAATTTTTATGTGAGACAGGCACCATGTTGTATAAACATTTCAACCATATGCTATTCCATTTCGGAACACCAGGTATAGAGAGATGAAAAGACGAAGGATGTAGCTTATTAAAAGTGAACATAAAAGTGAAAAGGCACCCCCAGTAACAAAAACATGAAGTTGTTTGACTAAAATTGAAACTGGAAATGATCAGTGTCCACCAAACAATACTGTGCAAAATTAATTTCTTCTGTACATGTGATGGCAGAACGATTGACTTCGCTTTCCTGTATTCCCTAACTGCCAAATCATATTCACCCTTACTAATGCTCCCACGAATTGAACTAGGCAAGTTGAACAGTGTCCGGAACCTCTGAAGCATTCCTTGAACAGACCTGATCTTCTCTGCTTGAGCCTGCATTAATTAAGAAATAAATAAAACTATCTGACCCACATTACACTTGCAAGAAATAACTCCTGACATAATCCAAAATCTCGACCCTACCTACCTGTCTCTCAAATAGAGACCCAAAAGCACGATTAGCCAGTGAACTAACTCCTTGCATACAATTAAACAAGTGAGCAGTTCCAGAACCTTCAGGGTCTTCTTCAATCCGTTTCAATTTTGACTCGATATCTGTACCATAATAAATAAATAAAAAAGCACCTCAATAATAATAATACTAATAGAGAAGATGTCAAATTCCCATATGTTATCTGATGGGAGCTTACCATCAATAGTCGTTTTGCAAGAGACAAAGCAATCAAAATTTTCTTTAACCAGTTGTTTTTTCTGTTGCGTCCGGCTTTTGAGATCAGTTTTCAAAGCAAGAGCACCAGCCTCCAAGTCTGCTCCACTTGTATCTTGGTGTATTCGAGAAAGGAACAACTTTGCATCAAATGTCTCAGAGAAATAAACCAACTTCTCTGCAAAGGGTCATGCATAGAATGTAATCAGCAAAGTGAGAAATCAAGAATAACCACCAAATCTCAATGGCCATTATCACCCCAAACTTCTAATTAATAATATCCTGACCATTGAGGAGCAAGAGAACCTTCCGACGTACAACAATCATATTTATTAACCAACAGAAAGAAGCATGAGCAAGAACATTCTTGAGAGAATAAAATAACACCAACTGCGGACCAAAACAAGGCCATAGCATCATTTAAAAGTAGGAGGGGGACAAGAATTCCACCCCAAAAACAAACAAACAAACAAACTTGTCTGAATTCTTGATTTTTTCATGTGAGCTTTTTGTTTTGGCAGTACATACATTTTTCTCAGAATTTCTGAGCTCTCGCAGGAATTTTTCCTCTTTTCCTAATTTTATTTCAAATGCCCTTACATTTCAAATTTAATGATAGACAAGATCTATCAATAACTAACACTCAAGGCGCAAAATAAAATTCATGGCAACCAAAAGTTAATAATTGACTAAATAAGGTTCAAGGGACTGAGAAAAAGTAATCTATAAGTAATAAGGTTAATCTCAGGGATGCCAAATTTATATTCCTATGATCATATACAATCTTAAGACAACTGAAAATGAAACCTGACCCAGTCTATAAAGAACTGATGACTTCAGACAATGCAGACAATGATCAACCATAACGTCTTGTCATCTATGAATCAGACAACCAAATAAAAGAAGAGAAAGAATACCACGAAGATTAGAATTTAAATAATCTTTGTCCGACTTTGATGGAGAGCTTTCTGAATACTCAGTGATCAACCTTAACGTTTTGTTATCTATTATCCTGTCAACATAATAAACTTGGTTTAGCACAGATGAATAGAGAGGCACACAATATACGTAGCAAGCCCAACAGTAGTAATTAACTTCACTAGTTCAGTCTAAGCCAGGAATAGCACAATACTTCTTTCACAATGAAAGCCATATAATTGTTTTCTTTGAAAACCATATACTTGTTATTACCATGAAAGATAATGAATCTTTTCCCAGCATGAAAAGAAAAATGGCAAGTAGGAATTCCACTGAAAGTTAACTTAATTTTTTCGAAACAATTGCAAATCCAATGTGACCATTCAACCCCAAATCCCCAGGATTTTTATAGTGATGTAGTGATCACAGATGAATTTTTCCAGGCAACAATAATAGTATTAATTTTTTTTTAAAAAAAAAAAACAAGCTAGAAATATCTGAAGCAGCCAGCAAGCAGAGTCCAACGAAAATAACATAATGAAAAATGCAAACCCCAGTTTGCCCAACTTACTTCATTCTATGGCAAGGACTGAATGGCAAAACAAGAATTAGCAATAGAAGAGAAGTTTACCCCAGTCCTAGTGGATCTATACATTCCATGCCACGGGGAAAGGATTGCAAATGGTTAAGACCTTTTCTAGCAATTGCTGATGGCTTCCGCTCAAATTTTTGAGCCACCGGAACTGCTCTTGTCTCCCGCATCTCACGAACCCTACGAGCAAGCTACCACAATAATACAACCTTAAGAAAATTCTGCATAAATTGGAACCAAAAATAAGAGTAAAATCAAAAAGTAAAAGGGCACATAACAATATCATAATAAGTTTAGTTTTTGCAAGAAGGTGCATGCTATTGTAACTAAGGAGTCATCATTTCAAATCGAGTAAATATTAAAATAACGAATTTTGGTTCAAGATCTGTATTTGCCAGCCAATGGCCACTGTTTACTAACATGGTGATGTAGTTCAAAAGCAATGAAAAAAAAGCACCTTAAGGAAAGATAGATTCCTAGTAATTAAGCTCTTTGTGATGCAATCTAACCCTAAGTGTGATGCCTACAAGATAGGCATGATGCATCTATTCTTTTTTCCTTCTACTTCTCTTCAACTTTCTGCAGTAAGCTCCAGATTTTTAAAGGAGAAATACCCAATAAATCAACGACAGAAAGTAAAGACTCTTTGAGGATTTAAGATACAATCTAACCCTAGGTGTGATGCCTATGAGATGGGCATGATGCAGATATTCTGTTTTTTACTTCTACTTCTCTTTAACTTTCTGCACTAAGCTCCAGTTTTTAAAGGAGAAATACCCTATAAAATCAACAGAAGAAAGTAAAGACTCCAGGAATTTTCCCATCATCCATAACTGTAGAAATTTAATGTATAAAGAGAAATGATTGTTTTATTGATTGATTGATATTGATGTATATTACAATGATTCATGATTCCTATATATAGAAGAGGGTGAGTGTGTAGTAGGTAAGGAGTAGGTGAAGTGGAGGTGGTAGTGGTGTAGTGGGTTAGGTTTAGTGGAGTAGGTTTAAGTGGGTGAAGTAGGTGGAGAGTAGGTGGATTTTAACAGCCCCCCGCAAACTCAAGGGGGATAGGAACTAACAAACTTGAGTTTGGAGAGAGTAACAAAACAAGAAAATACATAAAAATAAAAGAGGATAAGAGACACTGTATGGTCGTGTCAGACCATTGGTGAAGACACTGGATGGTGGTGTCATAACGTTGTAGAGGACACTGTATGGGGGTGTCATAACCATGTAGAGGACACTGGATGGTGGAGTCATAACGGTGTAGAGGACACTGGATGGCGGTGTCAGACCGATGTAGAAGACAGTTTATGGAGTCATGTCGGACCGTTGTAGCAGACAATGTTGTGACAGTTGTGGTGACAGTTTACGGAGTCTTGCTGGACCCTTGTAGAAACTAACCGGAATCAATGTCGGGACAGTTTACAGAGTCTTGTCGGACCCATGAAGGAGCTAACCGGAATCAATGTCGAGACAGTTTACAGAGTCTTGTCGGACCCATAAAAAGTCGCACCCTCAAAAGGTGTGCCCAATTTTTCAAAAGGCGTGCCATCAAAAGGCGTACCCAATCCATAAAAAGGCGTGCCATCAAAAGGCGAGCCCAAGTCATAAAAAGGTGTGTCCAGGTTGGCGTCGAGCGCCGAGCGGCGCATGATGCGCGTGGCTGCCTTGGCTATTTAACCAAGGTTGATGCTGAAGCTGAGGCAGACAAAAAACTTCTGAAAATCCTCTGAAAAAACTCTTCCTTTGCTGAGAGAGAAACTCTGTAATACTCTGTAACCAACCCGTCTCTGAAACACTCAGCAACCCATAACATGGCCTCGTCTTCCCGTTCAGCTACCCAGAATATGGCCTCTTCGTCCCGTGGTTTGCTCACTCTCTTTCCCGACCTCAACGAGTCAACAAGAGAGATAACTGGTGCGGTGGCCAGTGAACCTCAACCAAGCGCCTCTGGTTTTGCTCCGTTGAACTTTCCTATGCGGTCTGTGGAGCAAAGAATGGCAGTGCAGTCGGATGTGGAGGCCAATCAGTATACATTGAAGTCATGTGTGGAAACCATGACTGCGGTTACAAATTTGTCGAACCGGCTTCAGAGCAGGACAAATGAGGTGCAGCAGTTAAACGCCCAACTGGCTCTGCTCCAACGCATGTATAAGGATGCGCGAGCAGAGATAAGTGTGCTAAAGGCGGAAAACAAGGAGCTGAAGCGGAAGGCCACCGTGATGTTTCGATTTGGAGGTCCACCGTATGCTGTAGTGGAGGAGCAGGGAGGAGGCAACTTGCTTGGTGGTCTAGGAAGCACGGAGGCAACACCGTCAAGGGCCGCTCAGGACGGAGGCAAGAAGAAAAGACCGGCGGCAGAGTAGAGAAGAAAAATCCCACCTGTGAATGTGGGTGTTTTTTTTTTTTTTTTTGTATGTGGAAACATGGTGATCGGGGTGAGCCCCGACATGAATAAAATGAGTTTGCTGTGCAGATCTTCCTGCGTCTTTTTTTTTCTTTTTTTTTTTTTTTTTTTTTGACGGAAGATAGGGTGATGCTCACGAGTTGTATAATAAGGAAAATTGATGGAAAAAGAAAGATAAAATAAAATAAAATAAAAGTAGGAGTAGTGGAAATATATTATAATAAATATATATAGTTATTAAAATAAAAGAAAAGTGGAACGTGGGTGGAATAAATGAAGAAAAAGGATGGACATAATTAAAGGGAGTATGGGGGAGAGAAAAAGGGACCAGAGAGAGAAGGAGTGGGTGGAGTGCATGTGCCAAAGCCGCATTCTCTGCCACTAGTTCTTGATTTATTTTTTGCCTCATAAGCATCCACAATCTTTTTATAGAAGTCATTATCAGCCTTTTTCCCGTTCCATGTGCCACGTTGTCGTCCTTCTTTCTGAAGTAAATGCATTATCTCCATGCCTGATCTAGATTCCTTCTTCTTCGCCATTAATACTTGATTTAACCTCTCCTGCAACGTTATATACTCCTTTTCTGTTTTCTTCATCTCATGTATTTGTTGAGTTCTCACTTGCTGATTACCAATAACCAACCTTTGAAATTCATCTCGTTCCTGCTGTAACTTCTCAATATGGGCCTTAAATGCTGCTGTAGCTTTAGCTTCCGTTCGAGTAATTGTTGCTATCTCCCTATCTTTCGCAGATAACTGGGCTTCAAGCCTCTCCACCCGGGCCTCTAATCTTGATATGTCAGACAGGAGTCGTTGTCTCTGCTCATTAGCAGACTCCCGAAATTCAATATCACGTTGTCTCTGCTCTGATACCATGTAGAAATTTAATGTATAAAGAGAAATGATTGTTTTATTGATTGATTGATATTGATGTATATTACAATGATTCATGATTCCTATATATAGAAGAGGGTGAGTGTGTAGTAGGTAAGGAGTAGGTGAAGTGGAGGTGGTAGTGGTGTAGTGGGTTAGGTTTAGTGGAGTAGGTTTAAGTGGGTGAAGTAGGTGGAGAGTAGGTGGATTTTAACAATAACTGACAGGCTTTCTGCATGATCCACTTCAAAGAGAGGGCCAGCCTCTCAACCATCTCAACCATACACCTATTCCTTTCCCTCCAACTACTTATGTTTTGGAGAAGTAGCTTTGCATTCAAACCTTGCCGGACCCCTTTTGCCAACACCCCATATACCAGCATCCAACCAACTGCAAACTGAACTGGGCATAATTTAGTGAATGTGAACCCCAATAATGGAGAAAGGGAAGCCCCTAAGCACCCTAGCCAACTCCAAAGTGTAAGAATAAATGATTCACTGACTATGCACGGTGAATTTCCTGCAGTTGTAAGTCTTTAAAGCCCACAACCAGTTTTAATCAAGCAAAAACTTCCACACTTAAAAAGTTAAAACTCTACTTTACAAGCTTAACCCATTTCCCCTTCCAACAATCAACCATACAATACAAAAATAAACCAAACCAGCCCTAAACAAATGTTCACATGAATTGTACACGGCTAGGGTTGCAAATGTTCTGAGCTGAGCTGCCGTTGTTCAGGTTTGGGTCAGTACAGCCTAGCCAAACTTGAGCTCCTTTTGTCAATTTCCAATGATGCTCGGGCTCATTTGACCTGAGATCATTTGTACCAACAGATCATTAGACAAAAAGGCTCCCTTCATTGCATGTATTCTACCATCACAAACAGCTCAAATGGGTCCCCTGAATCTTCAATCTTCTAATACCCTGATTTCCCAATGAATACAAATATGACTTAATGTCATTTAGGGCTGTTCAACCTGATATATTCGGTTCAGCTGACGGTCAAGGTTACTCCCTCTTAATGTACAAATAATAAACTTGGAATTCGTAATTTTTCAGATATGCAATTCTAATAAAACGCTACTTTCCAAATGATGCATATTGTTGAGTGAACTATGGCAAGAAGTCAGAAACACATAGCAGTTGTCTTATTCACATAATAGTGGAGTTGAATGAAAATCTATGCATATAGAATCATCTTTGCCTGTTTTCATGAGTGAATTGAGATGAAACTACAAAGTTGAAGTGTAGTTAACTTCAATTCGAAATTGCAGATCTGCATAATGTCACAATTCAATTCATCACCCCCAAGTAATTGGAAGCTAAGACTTCCACAAATTAAGTTGAATTGAGTAATCTGATTATCTTGGAACCCAAATTCACACTTACTTGCCACTAAAAAATATCTCTTATCAATATTTCAAAAATCACAATGAAACACTCAACTACCAACTCAGTTTAGGACTATGAAACCAACTAAGCTACTCAAGTTTAACTTTTGTTATTGAGATCCGCTTGTTACATAAACAAGCCAAAACTCAAACACATTTTAAAGGTCATTAAGTTTTCAAACTAATACTCAGCTCGACTCGGTTATATTACAGGAACTATAAAAAACTAAGCTACTCTAGTTCAACTCGTGATCATTTCAATAAACTGGTTTGAGATTGGTTCAAAAGCTACATAATACAAGCTTCAAAACACATTTGGAAGCTTTTTGAGACAAACCTAAACAACCTACTACTCGACTCGCTTACACCTCTCCTTTGGAACTCAGCTTTTAACATTGCTCATTGGCTAAAATAAAAGCCCACAAATAAAATGCTGCTTAAATAAGCTAGTTTATTTGGCATATTCTTAACTTTTAATTTAGCTTTAAGTAGATAAAATTAACCAACTAGGCTAGTCCGCTTGGCCAAAACTCCTGAACCTCACAAGTCATCAATTCCAATCTCCCCACCTGCGTCTCTGATCTTATATGTTGTATGTCATCTTCGTCATTATAATTGTAATCATTGCTCAATTGTAATTTCATATACAAATAATAAATAAATAAATAAATAAATGACTAAACTTGAATATATTCAATTATGCAATCCATATAGGCGTATATATATATATATATGTATATATTGATACCTCAGCCTCATCAACTCGCTTCCAGCAATCAGGCTCCCCACCATCCCATTCAGCATCATCATCCCTCCCACCGCTCCTGCCCCGATTCCTCGAGTCAAGCCCCCTGTCCTTGGAAGGTTCATCGTCCCCGGAGGAAATACTCAGCATCTCGACCTCGGAGTCCTCGTCATCGTCCATCGACATCCGATGCTGAGCCTTCTTCATCTGCGACTGCGAGCTAGGGTTCCTCGGTCCATCCCTCTGCTTGGCCGGAGGTGGAGGAGGCGGTGGGCGGACGAAATTGGCATGGGGCCTGGAAGGCTTGACATCGCGCTGAGCTTGCTCCTTGAGAGCGGTCTGGAGGAGCTCGTCTTCGTCAATGCCGCTATCGCTCGACATTTCGAATGGTTCTTTTGACTGTTCTTTTCTTCTTCTACTATTTCGATCTGTGGTGATGGTGATGATTGTGTTTTTGCTGTGAAATGCAAGAAGAATTGCAATTTATACTGTTGGGGGATGATGATGATGATGGAGGGGTGAGGAGGTGAGGAGTTATTCAGTACGCGTAAGGTATGGTTATGTGGTTTATAACTTGAATTCGATTAGTTGAAATGATAGGGTTTTACTGAATTATGGTGGTGATTGGAGAAAAAGTTGGGTTTGGTAATTGGTGATTGGTTGGTGGTCTGGATACGTGATGTCTATGGGGGTACCGGATGATTTTTCGAGGTGTTTGGACGTTTGTGATGTTATGACCGGGTAACATGGAACTGACACGTGGGCAGAAAATGTGGTCACGGAAATGGTCCCACGCTTTTTTTTAAATAATATTAGTAGGAGAAATTTCAGCTCTATTTAGGGGTTGTTTGGGGTGTACTTTTTATTTTTTTAGACTAAAAAATTGAAGAAAAAAATATAGATGTTTGGATTAATTTTTTGATTTTTTATAAAAAAAATATGTATTAAAAAATTGTAAAAATTGATTTATAAGAGAAAATTAGAATTGAGAATTGTGTAACCGTAATTATTGACTTTTGGTGAATAGTTTTAACTTTTTAACTTTTTAAGTAATTTTTTGACTTTTTAATTTTTTCTCAATATCCCAAACTTGGCCTTAGGCTTTTAAAATCAAAAATGTTAAACATTTTAAAAAATTTATTAACTACCATACATGAGTATAAGATTTAAATAGGATCCATGAGTCACACATTTATATAAAAATTTTAATAAAATTTTTATGATTTCTAAAATTATTCATTTAAAATTGTTTCCAAAAAACAAATTCAACTAAAAAAATGGTCCCACACTTTCTTTATAAAGAAAAATGTTTCGGAGCGCACAAAAGAGGATTCTCATAACTCTCACTAATATATTGGCCATTGATGTGTTTGAATTTTTTTTTAGAGTTGTGTCTGACAATAATATTAATGGTTTAGATTATTTTGAGAGTTGTAGGGGTTGTGTTTTGTGGGATTTCTATCATTACTGTTTTATGAAATAATATTTAGAAATAACATTAACAATTAAATTCATAAATTTTATTATAAATAATAATTTTTTTATAATACCACTATTTGATAATTTTTACACACTATTTTTTTTTCTTCTTTTTTTCTAATTTTTTCTCTTTTTTCTTTTTCAAACTCTATCTAGAAAGTCTAAATTTAAAATTATTTTAGCAATTGCTTCCAATTTTATTTATTTTTTAAACTCCCCAGGATAACAATAATGTAAAAAATCATACTACGTATTTATATGTAGGAGTGTAAATGGTTCAACTCGATCAATGTTGAAGAAAATTTTGGCACCGAATTGAACATTTCAATTTTAATGATTGAAAAATTAACAAAATACATATGTTATGATTCAGTTTTGCCAGTTTTATAATTTAGCCTAGAGGAGAAATTTACACAAGATTTTAAAGAATTTTTATTTAAAAAATTGAGAAATAAATAAATAAAAATTATAAAAATATAATATATCGGTTATTACAAGAGTGATATATCGGTTATTTATCTTCTACTCAAATAATTAAATGTAAAAGTACAAAAATATAATATATTGGTCGTTTTAGTTTGTATTAATGTAAAAAAATTTAAGATCGAAACAGAGTGTATGTTATGAAAAATATATAAAAAATTGAAATTTTGGTCGAATTTGAACGATCAATTTAATTTTATCGATAGTTTTTGCATCCCTACCTATCTATCCATATGACAATCAACTTCTGGTAAATAATCACTCGACAATTCACCAGTGACTGGCAATGGTCGCTAATTGTCGGAGTGTAACAATATAAAGGTTAAAAAATAATTTTAAAAAAACTTTCAAAACAATAATTTTTACTACACACCAATATATTTCATTGAATGTGCTCTTACCATAAAAACAAATTAATCACTAGACTTAAAACTATATACACCCACAAAAAGTGGACTTAATTTTCTTTTCTTTTTTAAGAACTATTTTGCACTGCCAGCTCACAATGAGAGTCACCCCACTTCAGGTAAACTATGAATAAGAGGTATAAAATTGTATAATAAATCATGTGTTTGTAATAGGAATCTTTTACTATCAATAATACAAAAAATTCCATATTTGTATCATAAAATATTTTTAAAAAATTATGTTGGCCTCCTCTAAGATTTAGAGAAATATAATGAAATGCATAAGTTTGGCATAATTTTATTGAAACTCTTTTTAGATTTTAATGCATCTAACATTTAATCCCATTTTCATTAGTAATTCATTATTCATATGGATGAAAAAAATATAATTATTATTCATTTTAATTGAAATATATATATTATCTTTATATTTTGACATTATCACTTTAACTTTACTAAAATAGAGTTCATTATAATTATACTAAAATCAAGAAACTTTTTATATTTACTTCAAACCTTAAGAGAGATCGATATATTTTACCCAAATATTTATGTAAGTAAAAATTCTTCCTCTTCTTTCTCCATTATGTTTATAGTTCTGACATTTTATCAATAATAGAAACATAAAAATAGGGTTTAGCTAAATTTTTACTCTCTCACTTGTCACCTCCAAAGGACTCTCCAAACTCTTAAAAAATTTAAATGTGAAATGCCAAAGTCACATTTTAAATTCTTTTGTGAATTTTTTTTCTTCTTTTTTTTTTAATTTTTTGTCTCACATAATATCTTTCTTTTTTTTTTTTGAAAAAAGAAAAATTAAATGGAGTAGAAGAGAAGAGAGTCAATTTCAAAGTCAAAACAATTAAGAAAAAGTTTGACAATTATTTTCCAGCATTCAATTTAGAAATACCAACAAAAAATTATGCTATGCACAACATTAAAACAAAAATAAATATTTGGGTAAATTATGATGGTTCATGTATTTTGATTTTTGTGTCATTTTAATTCTTACAATTTTAATTTATTCGATTTTGACACTGAATTTATAACTATCTTAATTTGATCCAATTGATTACAATTTACAACTCTTAGTATTTTTTTATAAAAATTACGCACATAAGTGGCGTGTGTCATATTTTTAAGGACAAAATTATGAACTTTGTACGGGGAGGAAATAATTCTCCTCGTATAATCCTGTTGACCAAATCCACGCTCCTCCGTACGACGTCGCTTTGTCACCTGAAAACACAAACGTGAGCTAGCCGGCGGGTGTGTGCCGGAAACCTCTCCGATGCCTAAGTCAGAAAACTTGACAAATAGACAAAGCTCTAAGTTCTCAGAAAGATTGTGTTCAATTACCTCCTCCAAGGTGATGCTTGTGAGCTTTTATAAGTTTCATATGGCACAATCCTAGTAGGACTTGTATTTCTCCATGCAGAGTCCTCCTAGGATTCATACTCTTAAGGATAATGCTTATCCTTTCACACCCTCCCCCACTGCTTAAACCAAGTGGGATGGTTCTCTTTATGGCCGAACTTCTATTTGACCGAAGTAAAATTGGCTATACCGAGCCACAGAGGGCCGAACTATCCTTAGCTCGGTCTTCTCCTCTAACTCCTTACTTCGGCTGTTATGTTCAACCTTGACGTACTTAGATCAAACTTCCAAGTAACAAGTTCTGACCGACCTAACCATTGTAAGTCACGACCGGACTAATTCCGACACCGGCCTTCCCAGAACATACTGCGACCGGACTAACTGAGACCGGCCCAACTGTGAGTTGCCTCCAGACCGGAGTAGTTTTACTCTTCCTTGGACCGAAGTAACTATCTCTTCTTGAGCCGGAGTAATCTCACCTCCTTGGGCCGGAGTGAGTCAACATCTCCTCAGAACCGGAGTAAATCTATCGTTCTTGACCGAAGTAACTCTAACAGCTTGGGCCGAAGTGCCTTTAATCTCTCCTGGGCCGGAATACCCTTTACGGCCTTTTTTACTCAGTCCTTCGCGTTTTGGGCCTCAAAGCCCAACTCGCAGCTCGGCCCAATTTTTCCCAAAAAATTACCCTCTCAATTGCCCCTTAATTCCATCTGCGCAGCATGATTGGGATTATCAGTCTACTGGCCGAGCTAGAGTTTAAGCCTTTCCAGCCGAGCTAAAAACCCTTTAGCCTCTTCAGCCGAGCGAATTACCCTCAGGCTCTCCAACCGAGCTAATTTTACCTTGGGTATTACTATGTCCGGTCAAAACGTCCCTTCAATCACAGCGACTGTAACGCTTCCCATTCCAGTGACACGTGGCAAGCTCTGATAAGCTGAGGCCAACTGTCATGCCGCCCTTCAGAAATTTTGTACTGTTCCCGCCTCTTTTTGCCGCCTTTTTCTCTCCCTTCTTTCACAAAACATCCTTTCCACTTCTGAATCATTCACCTGCATCTACCTTCTCTCTCAGTCTTCATCTTCTTTCTGTGCCTCTACTTCCATACTCAAGCTGGTGTTCTTGCTGCCACCGTTTCCGACTCCAGTCTTCTGCTTCATCTTTTCCTGGTAAGCAATCCTTTTTCCTTTCCTTTGTTTTGCTTTCATATTCTGTTTTCCATGCTCTGCTTGCTTTTGCAAAACATTTTTCTTCCAGCTCTAATTTACTTTAGTACTTTCATGGCAAAAAATCAGTAAAGCCCGTGACTATATATCATATACCCTAGAGAAAACTCGATTTTGATCCAGAATCACGTCCCAACCGAACTAGGATACTGTTTGTGTTATGTATGTAGATAGATTCAGAGAATGACCGAACTAGAACTTGTAGGAATATCAGTAGTTTCTTCTGAACCACTCTAGCCAAGCTAAGATCACCGAACAAACGTGCACATACCGAACTAGGTACTTCGGTCCATAACCGAGCTAAGCTTTTGAGGCCAAGCCAGCTCTCTTAGTTCTTAAACCGAACTCAGAAAGCCGCCCCTATGGGCTCAACCGAAGTAACTTTCCTCACACTGCAACCGACTTAGGCCTTGGGGCTAAACCAGCTCTCTTAGTCTTTTAGACCGAACTCAGAAAGCTGCCCCTAGACGTTAAACCGGTCTACCGAGCAAACTGCTCAAGCCGAGCTGCCAAACCTTTAGATGAACCGAAATAGAACCAGCCAATTTGAGGCCGAAGTAGGGCTCTTATACCTTACTTTTAAATTGTAGCACGGTCCACTGATCAGTGCTTTAACCCCCTGTTTTTTACTTTGCAGACTTAGGTTACCCAGGCACTCCTGCGTGTGCTCAACCGAGCTTCTGAGCACGATTTTTGCGCCGAGATAACTTATCTGTAACTTATACAACAAATGGGTAAGTATAGGTATTTAGTTGAGACCCCTGGTGGGATGGCCGAATTCAGGAAGGACTATAACATTCCGGATGACGTCCATTTGACTTTGGCCGAAAAAGACATCACACCCTGGGATAACGAAGGCTTCGTCCCCTTTACTCTTCAATCCATAATAGAAACCGGACTACGGTTTCCCGTACAACCGTTGATCTGCGAATTCCTTAGGCAAACTAGGTTATGCCCCACCCAACTGTCCACCAATACATACCGAATCATTATGGGAATAGCCGCACTAAACCACCAAACCGGTTTAAACCTCGGCCTTGCCGAAATATTCCATCAATATTCCATCGGCTCGAAAGATGCTGGATGGGTCTATTACCTTAGGATCCGCCGCCGCCGAGAGAAGATTGTCAAGTACACACCGGACAAAGACCTTAATGATGATGACTTCTTCTGGGTCTCTGGGAATTTTGAGGATTTTCAAGCCCAAATTCCTGGCCGACCTATAAATTGGAAAATAGGAGAGCCTGGTAATTTAACTTCGGTCTTGTTCTTTGTTTGTTATCTCGGTTTTTTAATCTATTGACCAAACTAACACTTCTTCTTTTTTGTAGATTTCGCCCACCTCCATTCTCTATACAGCTATCCCAACCTTGCGGTTTTGCGAGCCGCACTACGGATTAAAGAACGAGGTTGGGCCAAGCTTCTGAATTTTGAACCGACCTACCGGTATAGTGGTCGCCGAAAAGCAAGAGTGACTGACTTCCTTCTTGAAGAAGCACCTGAACCGGACCCATCCTTGCCCGAGATAAGACTTGTTCCACTAACCGCAGAAGAAGAGATGGCGAAAAGGAGCAGAGTTAGGGCCCTTCTTACCGAAACAACTAGGCCCGAAGTAACCCCTCCCAGTCAATCGCAGCCTGCTGTTGTGGCCCTCCCTTCTCAACAGCCATTCTCCTCCCGCCGAACCAAACGTGCCCGAACTTCCGAAACCGAACAGGTTTTGGTCGATGAAGAACCTGCTATTCAGCCGAGCTTACCACCAAGCCCCCAATCGGTGTCTTCCGACCGAACCATCGGCTGCTGGGCACCGAAACTAACTTTCAACGACCGAGAAATTCTAGACACAGACTCGGTTGTTGCTGAGAAAGACCACCTGTTGGCCATCAATCTGGCCAAGAGCGTGTGTCTGCCCAAAGATATGGAGCATCACCAAAAACAGTTGACCACCGAGCTGAAGTCCATCCGGTCTGCTACTAAATCCATGATTCTGGTTAGTAACTTCGGTCGCTTTTCTGTTTATTTTTCTTTTTCTCTTCAACTTTTTCTTCGGCTTAAAGGGAAGTTGTTGCTTTGTCAGGCCATTCAGAAAAACCAAATCACCCACAGGAAAGTGCTAGAGCTGAGGAAAGTGACTAGGCAAGCAGCGGCAGAAGCAGAGGCGAAGTCGGCCGAACTGGAAGAGGCCAGAAAAGAAATGGCCGAACTCCGAGGCGAGGTCGGCCGACTGACCGGAATGGTTAGTTCGGCCGAAGCTGAAAAACAAAAGACTGCCATTGCTCTGAAGGACAAGTACTTGCGTGAGCTGGTGAAGCTCGAAAAAAAGAAAGATGCCGAAATAAAGGAGAAGGTGAAGGAGGCTGACAAACAAGGCTTCCAGAGGGCAGAGGATGCTTACGCCAAACAATGCGATGCTGCCAAGGAGCTGTTCTTTAAGTGCGGCTGGAGGGGGGCCGTTGAGACGCTCGGTCATGATCCTCAGACCGAGGTTTTCAACCCTCCAGCCTACTTTATACCGAACTCCCTGATGGAGTATGCCAAGGCCATGCAACAGCAGTTCCTTGAGGGCTCTGACGATGAAGATTCTGATGAAGACACTGCCCCTGAGGATACTTCGGTTGTGAATGCAAGTCAGGTAGTTCGGTCGGAGCCCATGGTGGAAGATCTAACTATTGATCAACCAAGTGAAACCGTGGCTCCGGCCGAAACCATTCTTCCTTCTGAAAACGTCCCTGCGCCAGAAACCGGTCTTCAGGTTGACGCCGATGCTGCCTTTGACGCCGAGATTGAAGATCTTTTTTCTTGACTCTGTACTTTTTCTTTTGTTATTTCGTCTTTGTAACCGGGCTATGCCCCTCTTGTACTTACTTTTTTAATGAATGGAAATTTTGCGCAACTCTTATTCCGGTCTTGATGCGTATGCTTGCACTTGTGATGTCTTCTAATTACTCCAACTGTTATTTCGGTTTTGGTTGGTTAAACTATACTTACCAGCCAACCACTCCTTAGCCGACACAATTACTTCGGCTGAGGAGTACTAAGTGTTGGTTTAATCCAGTCAACCACTCTTCAGCCTTACACTTACTTCGGTTGAAGAGTAACAAGAGTTGGTTTATTCCAGCCAACCACTCTTCAGCCATACACTTACTTCGGCTGAAGAGTAACAAGTGTTGGTTTGTTCCAGCCAACCATTCTTCAGCCATACCCTTACTTCGGCTGAAGAGTAACAAGAGTTGGTTTATTCCAGCCAACCACTCTTCAGCCATACACTTACTTCGGCTGAAGAGTAACAAGAGTTGGTTTATTCCAGCCAACCACTCTTCAGCCATACCCTTACTTCGGCTGAAGAGTAACAAGAGTTGGTTTATTCCAGCCAACCACTCCTTAGTCATGCACTTACTTCGGCTAAGGAGTACAAAGTGTTGGTTTATTCCAGCCAACCACTCCTTAGTCATGCACTTACTTCGGCTAAGGAGTACAAAGTGTTGGTTTATTCCAGCCAACCATTCTTCAGCCATACCCTTACTTCGGCTGAAGAGTAACAAGAGTTGGTTTATTCCAGCCAACCACTCTTCAGCCATACACTTACTTCGGCTGAAGAGTAACAAGAGTTGGTTTATTCCAGCCAACCACTCTTCAGCCATACACTTACTTCGGCTGAAGAGTAACAAGTGTTGGTTTGTTCCAGCCAACCATTCTTCAGCCATACCCTTACTTCGGCTGAAGAGTAACAAGAGTTGGTTTATTCCAGCCAACCACTAAGTTAGTTTTTCCAGCTAACTTAGAATAGAATGTTTGCAATATACTTTAGTTTTGAAAGCTAACTTTTACAAAGAGTAATTTGTGCTAAAAAATAATTTCTCATTTTATTGAAGGAAGAGAAAATTACATATGTTTTGAAAAGAAAAAGCTAAAAGTAAAATAACTTGAGATTGGCCGTATTCCATGGCCTAGGGATTGCCTTGCCATCCTTGTCTTCTATGTGGTATGCCCCTTTGCCTGCTAACCCAACCACCTTATAAGGACCTTCCCAATTTGGGCCTAACTTGCCGTCTCCTGGGATCAGGGTGTTTCCCATCACTTTGCGTAGTACCCAATCCCCAATCTTGAATTGTCTTGGATGCACCTTTTTGCTGTATTTTCTGATTAACTCTCGTTGGTATGAGGCGATGTGGACCAACGCTCTTTCTCTTCTTTCTTCGGCAAGGTTGAGTTCTAGGGCTATGGCTTCTCCATTTAAGTCTGGATCAAAATTTTCGCTTCGAATTGTGGGGAGGCCAACTTCTAGTGGGATCACTGCGTCCATGCCATAGGCTAAGGAAAATGGTGTTTCTCCAGTTGATTGCCGAGGTGTGGTGCGGTAAGCCCATAAGACGTGAGGAAGTTCATCCGCCCACTTGCCTTTTGCTTTTTCTAGCCTTTTCTTTAGTCCATCCAAGACGACTTTATTTGATGCTTCAGCCTGCCCATTTGCTTGAGGATAAGCCAGTGTGGAATTGTAGAACTCTATCTTGTATTCTTCACAAAAGCTTCTGAAGATTCTGCCGTCGAACTGAGTTCCATTGTCTGAGATCAGTGCTTTTGGTATGCCAAACCGAGTGATAATATTTTGCCACAAAAACTTCCTCACATCTTTTTCTTTGATTGACGCCAATGCTTCTGCTTCCACCCACTTTGTGAAGTAGTCTGTTGCTGCGAGGAAGAATTTTCTGCCCCCGGGTGCTGTTGGAAGTGGTCCTACTATGTCTAAGCCCCACATTGCGAAAGGCCATGGGCTAGTTAAGGGTAGGAGTTCTCTTGCTGGTTGATGTATTTGGTGCGCGAATTTCTGGCATTTTTCACACTTCTTCACATACTTTTCTGAGTCTGCTTGCATATATGGCCACCAATATCCTTGTGAAATAGCCCTGTAAGCGAGCGACCTTCCCCCTTGATGACTTCCACATACCCCTTCATGTATTTCGAACAGGAATGCTTCTACTTTGCTGGGATGAACGCACTTGAGGTAAGGCCCAGAGAACGACTTCTTGTATAATGCCAAAGATGGAGATAGCCAAAATCGCTGCGACTTTGCCCTTATTCTGTTGGCTTCTTTTTTCTCTTCTGGTAGGATGCCGTCTTTCAGGAACAGGATGATGAGATCCATCCAAGAAGGGCCTAATTCAGCGCAACATACTTCTTCTGCTTCGGGGTCTTCTATGCTTGGTCTTGGTAAGAAGTCGATGAGTAATGGATGAGGGATTGATGTATCTGCCATTGAGGCCAGGCCTGCTAGCTCATCCGCTCGGCTGTTTTCCTCCCTGCCAATTTGTTCTATCCTTACCACATCAAACTTCTTGATCTCCGTTCTGACTAACTCTTGGTACTTGGCCATTCTGTCATCCTTTGCTTCGTATTCGCCAGAAATTTGGTTTACCACCAGCAGAGAGTCACTGTACACCATTAGTTCGGTTGCTTTCATGAAGTGTGCTGATTTGAGTCCTGCGAGAAGCGCCTCATACTCCGCTTCGTTGTTGGATGCTGGGAAGCCAAGGTTGATTGCTTGCTCTATAACCAGGCCGTCTGGAGAGATGAGGACTATGCCAAGCCCTGCACCATGTCGGTTGGATGCTCCATCCACAAAGAGCTTCCACATCTCTCCAACGAATAGTTTCCAGCAAGTGGAAGGATCAGATGATGTCGTGGGGTCAAGGATGGTGTTTTCTTCAAGGTCCACGTTGGCTGTCTGTCCTTCGTCCTCTGTTTGTACTGTTGGTGAGTCTTTGTTTGTTTCTTCCTTGTTATCCTTAGTATGGTCTGCCTTGGTGCTTGATTGACTACCTTCTACTAGGGGTTGCGCTATTCCGGCGTCAACTTCCGTCCCTAGTTCGGTTGATGGACTACCTTCCACTAGTTGTTGCGCTATTCCGGCGTCAACTTCCGTCCCTAGTTCGGTTGTGTCAGTCAGGTCGACTGGGCAGATATGATGACTTCCAGGAGTAAATTCTGCGACGAAGTCTGCCAAAGATTGGGCTTTTATTGCTGTCTTGGGTTGGAATTTGATGTCGAATTGTCCCAACTCCACTGCCCACTTCAAAATTCGCCCACTAAAGTTCGCCCTTTCAAACAGAGCTTTTAGTGGAAAGGCCGTGAGGACGACTATGGTGTGGGCGTGAAAGTAGTGTGCCAATTTTCTGGATGCCATCATTAATGCTAATGCTAGTTTCTCCAATGGTAAGTACCTTGTTTCGGCTCCCAACAATGTCTTGCTGACATAAAAGATGGGCAAGTGTTGTATTCCTTCTGCACGGACCAACACTGCGCTGACTGCGTGCTGGGAGACTACCAGGTACAAAAAGAGTTCTTCACCAGGTATTGGAGTAACAAGTAGTGGTGGGGAAGACATGTACTCCTTCAAGCTTTCCAGAGCTCGGTCGCATTCTTCATCCCACTCAAATTTGGCTTTTAAAGCTTGGAAGAACGGTCGTAGTCTGTCTGACGATCTGCTTATGAACCGGTTGAGTGCAGCCGCCATACCAGTGAGATGCTGCACTTCTTTGACTGAGTTTGGTCTCTCCAATTCCTGGATCGCTTTGATCTGAGAGGGGTCTGCTTCTATACCTCGGTTGGTCACCAGGAAGCCCAAGAATTTGCCAGATCCAACTCCGAATGCGCATTTGGATGCGTTGAGGCGCAGCTTGTGTTTCTTCAGGATCTGGAACATCTCGCCTAGATCTTTAAGATGGTCATTCTTATCCTTGCTTTTGACCACCATGTCGTCGATGTAAGCCTCCATTGTTCTGCCTAACAATGGTTCAAACATCTTGGTGACCATCCTTTGGAATGTCGCCCCTGCGTTCTTTAGGCCAAAGGGCATGACCTTGTAGCAATATAACCCTCTTGGTGTTGTGAAGGATGTGACCTCCTGGTCTGGTTCGTGCATGGCGATCTGGTGGTAGCCTCTGTATGCATCCAGAAAGCTAAGTCGGTTATGCCCTGCCGTTAGGTCCACCAGTTGATCTATCCTTGGTAGAGGGAAGCTATCTTTTGGGCACGCCTTGTTGACTGTTTTGTAGTCGACGCAGACACGCCATTTACCATTCTTTTTTGGCACTACGACAGTGTTGGAGATCCATTTTGGGTAGTGCACTTCCCTTATCGCTCCTGCCTCCAGGAGGTTGTCTACCTCTTCTGCCACTATTTCGGCGTGGTGGAGTGCCGATCTGCGTGTGCGTTGAATGACTGGTCTGGCGGATGGGTGGACATTGAGTTGGTGACTGATGAAGTTTGGATCAATGCCTGGCATGTCGTAGGGTGTCCAGGCAAACACTTCGATATTAGAGGTCAAGAATTCCATGACCTCTAATCTCTCAGCGCTGGACAACGATGAGCCAAGCAAGAAGAACTTTTCCGGGTTCTTCTCATCTATTTTTACCTCCACCAAGTCTTCCACTGCTTTCTGATCAGCCTCTTTGCCGACATCCGCGAATAGTTCATTACTTTCTGGCTCTTCCACCGAATGAACGTATCCTTTGGCAGCTCGGCTTCCATTCGCTGTGGCGAAGCACTGTTTTGACATGATCTGATCGCCGTAGACTTCTTCAATGATACCGGCGTCATTGGGGAATCGCATTACCTGATGGTATGATGACGCTACCAAACGCATGGCATGTAGCCATGTTCTGCCCAGGATGATGTTGTAGGTGGAGGGGACCTTCAATACCCAGAACTCTACTTGTTTTGTTACACTTCCTGCTCTGACTGGAAGGATTATTTTGCCGACAGGCCACTCAGGCATGGAGTTGAATCCAATCAGGGGAGAAACTGCAGGTGCCAAGTCTTTGTCTTGCAGTTTTAGTTGCTTGAATGTGTCGTAATACATGATCTCACATGAACTACCCTGGTCAATCAGAATCCGCTTGACGTCAAAATCCTTGACTCGGAGAGTGACGACCAGGGCATCATTATGGGGGCAGTAAATTCGTTCTAAGTCCTTATCTGAAAAGGTCATGACGTTTGTTGCCTCTGTCTTCTCCTTCTTGATGGCAGGTTGGGCACTTAATACTTCCCTAAAGTGCTCAGCCTTCTTGATTGAACCTCTGAGCTCACATACGCGCTCGGGTTCAAAAACTCCATGAATTACATTGATAATGCCTTGAGGTGGTGCATCGATTGGCATTCTATTGGGATGGTCATTATGATCTTGGGGGGCCGGTTGCGCTCCTCCTTCAATGTACTTGTCCAAGTGGCCTGCTGCCACTAATTCTTCCAAGTGCTGTCTTAGTGGCGTGCAATTCTCAGTTCGGTGCCCCTTTTCTTTGTGGAAGGTGCACCGTGACCTGTCGTCGTAATTCTTCTGAGCTTCCCCTAGCTTGGCTGGCCACTTGACAAATGGCTCGTCTTTTATTTCGCTCAGAATCCGATATATTGGTTTTTTGAATACCGTTGTTATGGCAGTGCGGATTCTCAACCATCTTTTGTCTGGGTCTTCTCCGTTATCTCGTCTGCCACGCCCGTTTTTGTTCTGTCTATCTACTGCATTGACCTTTGCTGAGGCCTTCTTTTCTGGTACCGTGGTTGCACTAGTTTTCGCTTTTGCACGTGCGCCATCCTCTTCTACCCTGATGTGCTGATGCACTCTCTCCATCAGGGCCTCCATGGTGAGGGGTGGCGTCATGGTAATTGAATCCCTTAGTCGGTTCCCTACTGGTAGGCCTCTTTTATATTGCGCAATGGCTAGATTGGTGGGGCAGTCTCCAATCTGGTTGAATGTCTCCCAGTAGCGACTGTTGTAAGATCTGAGGGTCTCTTTTTCACCCATGTCGATGGAGAGTAACTGGTCTATCTCCACCGGTGTTTTAGTATTTGTCCGAAACCTCGTTACGAACGCTTCCGCCAGTTGAGCCCAGGAGGCTATGCTGCCTTCTGGGAGCTTCTCGAACCAGGTCAAGCCTAGGTCGCCAAGACTTGATGGGAAGAGTATGCACATTAAGGCCTCGTTTCGCCTGTACACAGCCATGACTTGGCGAAAGTGGCTTAAGTGTGAATACGGGTCCGTCTTCCCTTCATATGTATTGAATTTCGGCTGAAGGAAGCCTGATGGTAGGGGCGCGTTTTCGATTGCTGGGACAAACGGCGAAGTCTGTAGTCTTGCCAACGCCTTGTCCGTTGGTTCGTAGGCCGGTCGCGGTATTGGCATTCCAACCTCGACGCTTCCATGCGTCCGAGGAGCCAACCGTTTTAAGGCCGAAACTCGGTGTGGATCCCTTGCCCTGGCATCCTCCTTGCATCGAGCTTTCTCTTCTAGCACGGTTCGTAAGTCGGATGACCTGGGCAGCTCTGTTTGTCTAGATCTGGTTTGGTGTGAATGTGAAGGCCAATACGTGCTTCCTTCAGTGTATGATCTTTCGGATCTCGTCCTCTCAGACCTGGAGTGACGAGTTCTTGAAGACAAGGAGTGAGTGTCGCCTGTCCTGAGGCTTCTGCTCTCTCCTTGGGAGGGCGTAGTATTCCTACTACGATTCTCTGAGTGGCGAGGGGGCGTCTTGTGCTTGCGCCCCTCTCCTGTCGCCACCTCTTTAGTCTTCATCTGGCGTTTCAAAGCCTCCATGTCCGCCGCCATCCTTCGAATTAGTTCATCCTGTTCCTTTACGCGATCTTCCAGGGCTTGAGGATCAATCCTCCTCCTTTGCCTGTCGGGACTTTGAGAATGACGAGGGCTGCCATTCCGCCTTCCCCTGCCACTCCTCCTGGAATTATGTTGTTGGGGCTCCAAGTCCGCCATGGGAGGGACAGCAGGTAATCCTTCACGCCTTGCGCCCCCTTCTGGAGTTAGTCCGTCGACGGCGGACTGCGGCAAGTCTTCAATGTGTGCCATTGAATGAAAAAAGGAGAAGCTTAGTCAAGAGGTTTTTGTTCTTTGTCTGTTCTTCCCACAGACGGCGCCAATTGTACGGGGAGGAAATAATTCTCCTCGTATAATCCTGTTGACCAAATCCACGCTCCTCCGTACGACGTCGCTTTGTCACCTGAAAACACAAACGTGAGCTAGCCGGCGGGTGTGTGCCGGAAACCTCTCCGATGCCTAAGTCAGAAAACTTGACAAATAGACAAAGCTCTAAGTTCTCAGAAAGATTGTGTTCAATTACCTCCTCCAAGGTGATGCTTGTGAGCTTTTATAAGTTTCATATGGCACAATCCTAGTAGGACTTGTATTTCTCCATGCAGAGTCCTCCTAGGATTCATACTCTTAAGGATAATGCTTATCCTTTCACACCCTCCCCCACTGCTTAAACCAAGTGGGATGGTTCTCTTTATGGCCGAACTTCTATTTGACCGAAGTAAAATTGGCTATACCGAGCCACAGAGGGCCGAACTATCCTTAGCTCGGTCTTCTCCTCTAACTCCTTACTTCGGCTGTTCTGTTCAACCTTGGCGTACTTAGATCAAACTTCCAAGTAACAAGTTCTGACCGACCTAACCATTGTAAGTCACGACCGGACTAATTCCGACACCGGCCTTCCCAGAACATACTGCGACCGGACTAACTGAGACCGGCCCAACTGTGAGTTGCCTCCAGACCGGAGTAGTTTTACTCTTCCTTGGACCGAAGTAACTATCTCTTCTTGAGCCGGAGTAATCTCACCTCCTTGGGCCGGAGTGAGTCAACATCTCCTCAGAACCGGAGTAAATCTATCGTTCTTGACCGGAGTAACTCTAACAGCTTGGGCCGGAGTGCCTTTAATCTCTCCTGGGCCGGAATACCCTTTACGGCCTTTTTTACTCAGTCCTTCGCGTTTTGGGCCTCAAAGCCCAACTCGCAACTCGGCCCAATTTTTCCCAAAAAATTACCCTCTCAAACTTACTGAATTCAACGAGCTAATATCAACTAATTCAGTTATGATTTTTCATAAATAAATAAAAAAACACTACAAATATTATCAATTGGACCAACTTAACCCAAAATCTAAAATTAAGGGTCAAATTTGAGCTAATTGTAAATATAGGGACCAAAATGACATGAGAAACAAAATATAAGGACCTCTAGTGTAATTTGTCCTAAATATTTCAAAAAGTTATAATAAAATTCATTAGTTCTAATGGAAAAATGTATCTTCACCCTAGTCTTTTTTTAAAAAATGAAATAGAGAAGATCATCGAAAAAATTATTAATGATTTGACTATTTTATCTTTATTTGATAGAGCTAAAAAAAATTATAAAAAAAAATAAGAAGTATAAATACAGGAAAAAAATTTATTTTATTGATATCAACTTAGAATTGTGTCACTACGTTTTTTCAAATTAAATAGTTAAAAAAAAAAATAACTTCAGTGACAGTGGCGGAGCCACGATTTTGGCTCAGAAAGGGCACCTTTGAATTAAAATCTTAACAAAAATCATAATTTAACTTAATTTTTATTTGATTATAGGACTAAAAATTAATGCGACGCAAAAGTTATATTTAAATATAAGGTCAAGTTAAATAATCATTATCTTTATTGTTATTAATTTATTTTATATATGACGATCATTATGGTTTAAAAAATAATTACATATATTCTCATAAAATACGAAAACAAAATTATATTAAGATGCACACACTAGATATAGTGAGGATAGATAAAGAAATGAGAAAAAGATGAATAAATAATATACATAAGATATTATATATTACTTGTTTTTTTCACCGTTTTGAATAATTGAATTACATGGCAATATATTATTAGTTGTCATTAATTGTGTAATAATTATGTGTTGTATAAGAGGTGATATAAAATAGTCACAAAATATCAGTGATAAATTAAACATTTTTTTAAAGTGATATTACTTGGATTAAATTAAATTTTTTAATAATACATTTACTTTAAATTTCACTTTAAATGATTTAAAGTAAATTTTATAATTTAAATTTTTGTAATAAAACATTTATAATATAGCATAATTAAACATTTAAAGTGATAAATTAAACATTTTTTTTAATAAAAAAAGTAAAGAAAATTGTGATATAAAAATTTCAAGATATTACTTGGATTAAATTGAAATATATATTTTTATTAGAGGCAAAAAAATAATTTTTCAAAAGTTAAGGGGGCACGTGCCCCCTCTGGCCCTCACGTGCCTCCGCCCCTGTTCAGTGAAATAAACTTGTACTATATTTGAGGGCTAGTTTTTCTTTTATTTTAAATGGTAGAATGTGTTGCGATCAATGATGTTTTAAAATATAAACAATAAACTTGCAATTTTGAATGTTATTAGTGCAAATTAACCTCTGACTATCTAATTGACTATATAAAAAAATAAGAATAAAATTACACTCAAGGTAAAGCATAAAATAAAATAAAAAAATTTAAAAAGGGCAAATTACATATACCCCTCGAGATTTAGCAAAATTACAGATACTCTCTGAGATTTGAAAAATTACAGATACTCCTCTGAAGGTACTATTTGCATAACAAATTAGGCGGTAAATTGTTATGAAAATATAAACCTCAGGGGATAATTTGTTATGAAAATATAAACCTCAAGGAGGTACCTATAATTTCCGAAACCTCAGGAGTATTTGTAATTTAGCTAAACCTCGTGAGAAGTATATGTAATTTGCCCTAAAAAGAAAAAAACTGTCAACTTAAGTTTAAAAATAATAGTCCTGTTATATCATAATTCTAGCCTAAGGAGTTAAAATTGAATCAGAGATGAAAGTGACCTAAGAACCAATTCGTCCTTTTCGCAAAAATTTCCTGACCTTAGCCCAATCATTAGACCATTGATTTTGACTATGCACCCACCATACCCAGCCCATGTAACATTTACATTGTGCACATATTGCACTTGCACTCTTGCACATACTCCACTAGCATCGAGCATAAGCAAGATTTGTACCCAACAATTCTTTGCTGGAAGGGAAGGGGCTCATGACAGGGAGGAGCTTGAGGGGTTAGATCGTTTTAATGGTTGAGATTTGAATTGACTAGATTGTTGAGTGGGATAAAAAGGGACTAGATCTAGGGGTAGTGGTGGTGGGGGTGGGATTAGTAGAAATGAGTGGGGAGGAGATGAGGGTGGTGGCCGACGGCTGAGGCAGCTACCTGGAGTTGCAAAGAGGAGAGAAGAAGAAAGAAGAGGGGGGCAGCGTGGTAAATTCAAGGGCAACAGGAACTACATCTAAATTATTAGCAAACATTTTAGAACAATGAGTTCAAAAAAAAACATATTAGAACAAGGGAATGGCTTCTGTCCAGTCCTTAATCGGACTGGACCGTGCTGTTGGGCCCGTGGAAGCCCACCACGGGTCTCGTTTTGATAATCTGAACCGTTCAATGTGTAGAACTCGTCGAGTACTATATTCCTGTAAAAAATCACGTTGATCGGATATCAATAGCTATGCGATCAAAATAGATTTTTGTCAGCCATTAATTTATTCACCGTTCATTTTTTTTTATATACAAAACTGATTTGATCACGTAACTATCGATATCCGATTAACGTGATTTTTTACAGGGATATAGTACTCGACAAGTTCTACACATTAACGGTTCAAATTATCAAAACAGGACCCGTGATAAATTTTCATAGACCCAACAATACGATCCAACCCGATTAAGGACCGGACAAAAACCATGCCCTTGGAACAATACCCACTTAGCCTTGTGACCGATAAAGAAAAAAATAGAAAGGTTATGAGAGCTTAAGATGGATGTCTTCTCATTGACCAAAGCACAAGCAATTGGTCCACTCCCATTCTGCCAAATAGCAATCCTCTGCTCCAATGGCTATATTATTTGGTGTGTTTATTTAGCGAACTGGGTAAAGAAGATTAGAATTTATCAGAATATTAGTCCTAAAATATATTATCTCGAATTATTTGGTTGGACTGAATTTATATATCATGTTTATTTAGTCATGAGATTAGATGTCAAAAAATGACTATTTAGTTGGATAGAATATGAATCTTATGTTTGTTTAGAATATTATAGAAAAAGATAAATGATCAAATGACTATTTTATCATTTTTAATTATTTACTAACTAATAACAATATTAAACATATTTTTAATATTTTAATTATTTTTAGCTAGATTAAATAAAAATTTATTTTATTTTGTTTTTTACACAATTAAATAAATTTATTTTAAAAAAATTAAATAAATAAAAATATCAATAAAAATATATGTTATTTTTTTAATTAAAATTTTAAATAAATTTATTTTAAAAAATAATAATAATTAAATAATAAAATTAAATAAAACATCTATTAAAATTTAAACAATGAAATTAAATAAATTTTAAATAAAATTTTAAAATAAAACATCAATAAAATGTCCATAAAAAATTATTTAAAAAAATTCAATAAATAAAACATCAATAAAAATAAAATAAAATAATTTTATTTTTAAATTGAAACATTTAAATTTTATTGAATTTTACTAAATATAATACCTAATTAAATAGTTGAGAATCAAAATGATCATTTCACCACCTAATCTCATATCCCCCTTATCCCCCCATTTGTGTCCCTTCCAATGGGATACAAATAGTCCAACAAATTTGGAACTAATAGTCCGGTCCGCTGCGAAAAATTTGAACCAAATAATAGACTATTAATCCGGATGGACTATTGGTCCAATCCCATAGCTTAATCCATCAAAACAAACACCATAAAACCTTTTTTTTTTAAATTCAAATTTCAACACAAACAATGGGTCCATATGATGCTAAAATGTATATATTTGGTAAACAGGACATGATATCCATGAAAGCATATGTAAGTGTTGCTGTGAAATTGACAGAAAAGTATGATCTACAAAATCATTTCCCAGCAGAGAACTCTATGTTCAGTTTTACAATTTACCAAACAAGATTAGTCAAGTCCTGGCAAAAGGAACCAAAACATTTCACAGAATAAAACTTTTCAACCAGGAAATTATCCAAGTTGTGACAAGCCAACAGAAATGAAACAGATATTATGAAAATTATAATGTTTTCATGTCAAGTTATGCACATGGTCGTGTTTATGCTTGAATTCTTTTGTTCATTGCAAACATTCACTGATCAGCTATAATCAAGAAACATGAAATCATCATCCCCAAATTTCCATCAATGACTGTATTATTCAATTACAAGGAAAATCAGGATGGTTTTGACTTGTTAAATAGAGAAAAATAATAAGTTACCAAGTTGAAACACTAGAATATCCTCGACATCATCTGCACAAGCACCAAATGGAAATGCAGTCACATGTTACTTGTTCTCTTCAGCAGCATAGAGTGCTTTGACATCCTCAACATCATCATAACTACCCATGAATATAGGAGATCGCTCGTGTATCTTCTTTGGAACCAAGTCAAGTGCCTGCCAAGATAATCGATTCAATTAGACTATTGTTTCACAGTTTAGTGATGAGATTTTTGCAATGCTATACCTTCTTCTTTTTTTCAAATAATAATACTCAAAATTAGTCCCTTATTTCATTTTTTATTGTCCCAAAATATTAGTCCATTCTCAAAAATCAAGTACAAAAATAATATAAAGTTCCTATTTTGCCCTTCTTTTAAATTCATTAACAACATAACAAGCACAATTATGACATTGATATTTCTCAAAAAATGTACTATCAAAGGGTAATTTTTGAAAATCATTTTTTTTAAAGTACAATAATTGTACTACCAAAAAAAGTTAAATTCTCCAAAAGAGACCATTATTTTGGGACGGAGTGAGTAATAATATGTTGGAGTGAGGAGATTTAAGCTCCATTTGTTTCGGCCAAAAACAATTTCTTATGTTTGATTGCGACTTTGAAACTAATATGCTAATGATTATATTAACAGTGGTGACTCTGGGGAGTGGTGGTGGTCGTGGTGGGGTAGTGGTGGTGGTAGCGGCAGCGGTGGTCGTGGTGGTACTTGGTAAGACTTTAGTCTGAAAAATATTTTCACCTTTCAAAAGCGAAAAATGTTTTTATCTAAATAAGTTTGTTTCCTTTGACCACGGAAAACGTTTTACGTTTCTACCGACTTTCATTTTTCATCATACCAAGAGCTAGGAAATGTACAAAATATTCCCTAAAAAACATTTTCCACCGAAAAAAATGGAGTGTTAGGGTGGGAATGTATGGAAAAAATAAACTGAACTAGGCAAATAACCGTACAGTCTGATTTTTTTTTCAGGTTTATTCTGAATTTTGAGTCCAAAAACTTGGGGGGGGGGGGGAGGTAAAAACACCTCCATTAGAAATTTAATTTAACACGACTGAGTGCTGTGTCAATGAAAAAGCACAATGACAGTTGAAAATCAAAGCATAGAGAACCACCATATATCATGATTTGCAACTAAATTTCATGATAGAGCACACTAAGTGATTGTCTCATTAATGACCAAAAATTTCATTTAAGTCATTACCCGTTGCTTGCCCGTAAATGCCTGACCTCCAGCTTGTTCCATCAGGAATGACATTGGGAAGACTTCATAGAGAACCCTATATCATGATTTGCATCAAATTTAGTCACCAATTAATTCTTATTTTATTTTTCAACTACAGAAAACTCTATATGAAGTACATGGCATACCTCAGTTTTCCATTGGGGCTTTTCTTATCAGCAGGGTACAAAAAGATACCACCATAAAGTAACGTGCGATGGACATCAGCCACCATGCTGTTGATCAAATTCAAACACAAGCATTAGAAAGATAGAAACAAAATCTTATGTCCAGTCAATGGCAACTAATCTCCTAAAAGAAATTAATGGATATTTTCCAATTGCGAACCACATTAAGACGGACAATGCTCGTATTTGACAATTTGATGTCTGCATACTCTTTAAGAATATTAATTGATACAGGCAAATACTATCTGAAGGACCACAAAAATATATAAATTGATTTTACATGTGCTCCTGGTGACATGGTACAAGTCAAAAGCATTTTAGAGATAGAAAATAGCACAAAACTCACTCAAATTGTCAAATTATCAAATTAAATGGGTTTTGATGTTGTGATCCTATAAAAGAGAGATTCTGGAGGATGCTTTGATGATAAGAATTGTTTTCTGCCTTTCTGGTCAATGAACCAATATTAAGATATACGAAACAATATATTTCTAATTAGTTTAACCAATTTTCACAAATGTTTTATCATTTCAAAACATTTTCCAGCTGCATACAGCTTAGTTTCCAGCTGGCCTTTAATAGATAGATGGATAATGGGTTCCTACATACGTTCTTTATTAGTAAAATGTCATAAATATTTGACTGTTTCTTCTGATCATTCAGCAAGTATGACTGAATGTGTAAGAAGAAAACCAAACAACTGACAAGCAAAATTAGAAGGAAAAGACAATTTCACAAATTTCTAGCACGACAAAGTTTTAAAGACAGATATCTGATTCTTAAGTTTCAAGTAAAAAAAAAAAAAAAATTTAAACAAAAAAAAAAAGGAGAAAGCAACTTATTTTTACGGTTAGTTTTTCTGCTTGAAGTTCCAATAATATGAATATTGAAATTTGCATGTATAATTACAAAAGTTAATAATAGGAATCTTAAAACCATCAGTTAAGTGTCATCATGTAGATAGTATGATTCAGTCTCATATCCGGTATGTGACATAAGGAAGCAGTAGAATCTTTAATATTCATCCAATAATCTCCTCAATTAAATTATGGCGGATACACAATCTTGAAAATGCACATCTACTGCTAAGTGAAGAATTTAAACACCTTAAAATAGTTCTAACTTAGAGAATCCAAGTACCTTCCAATGTATCTTAGAGACTTTGATGATGATCCATCCGTAGGGAACTTGCATTTTTCAACATACCTGTTATTTGGAGGAGAATATCAAGACCATATAACTAATAGAAAATAAAAGATTACTGCATTGAGTTCCACATACTTAGTTGTTGGACCATCCCAATTCTTGGCATTTCCTTCATTTACTGAGTAGATCTTTCCTTTTTTAGGAATCTTCATAGAAAGGCATATGATGAATGAACGTCAGGCCACTCAGAAAGTATACCAGGTCAAATGTGCAAAAAAATGGAACAGTTCAAAATATATGGAAATGCACTTCAGGTCAAAACATGATAGATAACACGGTATAACTTTAGTACATTATGGAAACAAAATGTTCAACTAACAAATATCCAGGTCAACTGGCTGAACACACCAGAGAAGATGTGTTGAACCCATTGTCTCACAACTAGAGAATTCTAGCATAGTGACAAATACAGAGAATTCTAGCATAGCGACAAATACTTAGTGACCAAAAAAAATTACTGAATGGATGCGAAAAGAAAAGTTTCAACGTGCAACCAGGCTAGTATTTACAAAAAATTGGATGTCTTTGAGAAATGGGAGATAAGAAACTTACCTTAATGTCTGGATGAGTGAGTATAAACTCCCCAAGAGATGGATCAAGAGTAAATCCATTAACACCCTCTCCAGTGCTTAACACAAGCTGCAAAATCATTATATTCTTTTTAGTTTTGGGGCAATAAATTGGGCAAATAATACACAAGAAAGCAACTCTTCATACCGTGCAAGAGCTTCCATACATGCAATATCCAGCAGCCAGCATATTCTTTCCAGGTTGCAGCACCTCATCTAAAGTTGGTTCTCCACCATCTTTCAACATATAAATCCCAAAGATCTAGATGAAAGAGAAGACATCCAATTGATCACTGCAATATCAAGTTATTCTTGAACAATATTTCTGTTGGTACAAGAGTCCATTATAACAATCATAGAGCAATAGCAAATTTTTAGGTTTAGAGCTATACCGTTCCAATGGAAACAGAACAATCAATGTTAGAGGACCCATCTAGTGGATCAAAAACAACACAGTACCTGCACCATCAAAACAAATTGATTGCAGAAATATTCCATGAAGATATTGATAACATTCCAACTTTCAAACATAAAAAAAAGAAGGGTGGAGAACTAATCAACAAGAGAGAGAATCAGTAGTCACCTCCCGCGCTTGGGTGCCTCAACAAATATTGCCTCCTCATCCTCTTCAGAGACAAGGATGGACTAGAAGAAGATTCACACATTTCAGAAGAAAATTATAACATGCTCAGTTAATTTATGTCAAAATATTCTCCATAAACTTACTGTTCGGCCACTGCTGACCAAGGCCTTGACGAAAACTTCATTTGAAAGCACATCTAGTTTCTTTTGCTCTTCACCCTTAAGTTAAAAGAGACAAATAACCTCATATGAATATCAGAAAGAAGTTTAGGTTAGTGAAAAAGAATACAACAATAAGAACAGACTGTTAAATTGCTTAAGAACTTCGTAGCATGCCTGCACGTTGGTTTCGCCAGCAAGTCCAATGAGTTTAGCAAGACCCGCCTGCACAAGTGCACTTGTAGAATAAGAATGCAATGCAAAAAAATTAAAACTCAAACAACAATCACAGGCTCATTTTCTCTATTGAGAACCAATTTTGTAATAACTATTTCCTTGGGTAAGACAATAAATGTATTGTCAAAGTCTTGTGGGTGTCAACAAATTTGACGTAATAATTTCTTTCTATGAATTGACACTTTCTTTGAATATATAATTATAATTATGCAGAATGCATAAAATACCCAGCTGCTGCCCTGTTTGGTAGCTGAGATACCGGAGAAAAAGAAAAGAACAACTTAAACTATATGTCTCCTGTTGATAAGAATTTCGCTAAGCCAGTTGTTTCAATTTTGCCTTTGTATGAAGTAAATGACTAAAATTGTATACTTCACATTGAAGTTCCAAATTCCTCCTGCTAACCAATTAGATTGTAAAATGGGCATAAAAAACAACTTCAAATATCTTCTCGCCTATGTTGCTTCAAAAACTTCATTCCCCTCAAAAGATGAAGGACATCTACCATTTTTTTTGTTCTTTCGTTTTTTTTTTTTTTAAAGAATGCAAGCACATAACAAAGGTCCCATTTGGTGTAGCTGTTAAAATAGATTATAGATTATAACTTAACAGATTATAGATTATAACTTTAATCAAAAGTTGTTAATCTGTTTGGTGTAGCTGTTGGATTATAGATTTAAGTTGCTGAGTAATGTTTATTAAATAAGCTGTGAAGTAGCTTTTTCAATTAACTTTTATTTTTTTGTTATTCACTACTTATCTACATTTCTCATAAAAAATAATAATAATATTCTATAGTCCATTTGGGTCTTTTCCTATTTTTTAAAAAATAAAAAATAAAAAAATCTAAGAGTATAACCGTAAATTAACATGACCACAGTAGAAGCTGATAATCAGAAACAAGGGTGAGTAGCTTTTCAGAATCAGCTTTTTTGACTTAGAATAAGAAGCTGTTTGAAATAAGTTTAACCAAACAGTCCAAAATAACTTTTCAAAAGCCAGAAGTTATAAGTTGACTCAGAAAAGCCTAAACAAACACCCTCAAAAATAGGCTTACAGTTATATTCATGCGTAGATGTTACATCATATACACATTTATACGAGTGAACACATTCATACACACATAGGGCTTCAAATGAACAGATCCGTTCGTAAGTAGACTCGAGCTCAGCTCAGCTCAGCAAGGACTTGTTCAAACTCAGTTCATTAAATTTTTATTGCATTCGAGCTCAAGCTCATTAAAATCTTAACAAACAAGCTCAAACATACTAAAACTCGGCTCGTTTAACATTTATTTAAATAATAGAATAAATATATTATTTATATATTAAATGATGTATAAAAAATTGAATAACTTTGTTATTTATATATTTAAATAATATAGATAATAGCTAAATTTATTTATATGTAAATAATAGCAAACTATAGATAATGCATTATATAATAGTGGTGGTAGATATTTGTAGAAATTTAATGTATAAAGAGAAATAGAGAATTGTATTATTGATGTATTGATTTTGTTGATTGATTTATATTACAAATGGTGAGTGGCTCATTATATAGGAGAGGGTGAGTGTAGTAGGTGAGGAGTAGGTGGTGGTAGGTGATGGTAAATTGGTGGTAGGTGATGGTAAATTCTAACAGCCCCCCGCAAACTCAAGGAGGATAGAAACTAACCAACTTGAGTTTGAAAAGAGGAACAAAACAAGAAAATACATAAAAATAAAAAAGGATAGGAGACACTGTATGGTCGTGTCAGACCATTGGTGAAGACACTGAATGGTGGTGTCATAACGTTGTAGAGGACACTGTATGGGGGTGTCATAACGTTGTAGAGGACACTGTATGGGGGTGTCATAACGTTGTAGAGGACACTGTATGGTGGTGTCATAACGGTGTAGAGGACACTGGATGGCGGTGTCAGACCGATGTAGAAGACAGTTTATGGGGTCATGTCGGACCGTTGTAGCAGACAATGTTGTGACAGTTGTTGTGACAGTTTACAGAGTCTTGCTGGACCCTTGTAGAAACTAACCGGAATCAATGTCGGGACAGTTTACAGAGTCTTGTCGGACCCTTGAAGAAACTAACCGGAATCTATGTCGGGACAGTTTACAGAGTCTTGTCGGACCCTTGTAGAAACTAACAGGAATTTATGTCGGGACAGTTTACAGAGTCTTGTCGGACCCCTAAAAAGTCACACCCTCAAAAGGTGTGCCCAATTTTTCAAAAAAGTGTGCCATCAAAAGGCGTGCCCAATCCATAAAAAGGCGTGCCATCAAAAGACGTGCCATCAAAAGGCGCGCCCAAGTTGTCGGCGAGCACCGAGAGGCGCATGATGCGCGTGTCTGCCTCTTCGTCAGGGTCTTTATAAACTGAGGCAGAGGCTGAGGCTTGGAAGCAGAGACAAAAAACCTGCTAGAAAAACTCTGAAAAACTCTTCGTTTTCTGAGAGAGATTTCTGAGAGAGATACGCTGTAACACTCTGTTGTCCAGAAAATGGCTTCATCTTCCCGTGGTCTGCTCACTCTCTTTCCAGACCTTAACGAGTCCACAAGAGAAATAACTGGTGCGGTGGCCAGTGAACCTCAACCAAACACCTCTGTGTTTGCTCCGTTGAACTTTCCGATGCGGTCGGTGGAGCAAAAAATAGCGGTGCAAACTGATATTGAGGCCAATCAGTATACTCTGAAGTCATGCGTGGAAACCATGACTGCGGTCACAAATTTGTCGCACCGGCTGCAGAGCAGGACAAATGAGGTGCAACAGTTAAACTCCCAGCTGGCTCTGCTCCAACGCATGTATAAGGATGCGCGAGCAGAGATAAGTGTGCTAAAGGCAGAAAACAAGGAGCTGAAGCGGAAGGCTACCGTGATGTTCCGATTTGGAGGTCCGCCATATGCTGCAGTGGAGGAGCAGGGGGGAGTGATCGTGCCCAGTGGAGTGGGAAACACGGAGGCAACACCGTCAAGGGCTGCCCAGGACGGAGGCAAGAAGAAAAGACCGGCGGCAGAGTAGAGAAGAAAAATCCCACCTGTGAATGTGGGTGTTTTGTTGTTGTCGTGGTTTTTTTTTTTTTTTTTTTTTTGTGTGTGTAAAAGTGTGATCGGGGTTGATCCCCTGATATGAATAAAATGACAAGGTGGTGGAATGTTGTTTGTTTGTTTTTTTTTTTTTTTTTGTGTAATAATAAAAATAAAATAAAATAAAACAATGGATAAAGAAAATAGATAAAAAAATTTGGTGGATGGGGATAAGAAAAACAGCGGTGTGGTTTTTTTTTTTTTTTTTTTTTTTTTGGAAAGAAAAGAAAATAAAGGTGAAGAGAAGTATGGGTAAGATAGTATAATAAAAAAGAGAGATATATATATAGATATAAAATAAAGAAAGTTGGGTAAAATAAAATGATAATGATGGGTGTGCAAACTTTCGGTTGCTTTGCAAAAGAGGGATTAAAATAAATATAAAAAACAAAAAAAAAAGAAAAGAAAGTGGAGTTAGGAACAGAAGTGCATGGATTATTTGATATAATAATAATAATAATAAAAAAATAAAAAGTTAGACCACTTGGAGAATATAATAGCTTCTTCGCAGACCACTTGGAGATATCCTTGAGATTCGTTTGGTAGGGGAGGGCCATTAGTGGAATCCACACACGGCAGCCATCCTTGGTTAGCCAAAGGAGGCCAGAGATCAGACTGCTGCTCATTTGACTCTGGTGGTTGTAAATTGATGAGGCCCCTCTTCCCCAACCCAAGTCAGAGAGAAGAGAGGGCGAGAGTGGTCTCAGCGCAGAGAGGTAGATGGTGAAGTCGAGGCCGCTAATGTTGCCCTTTGGGCACTGGATTTTGGCACCGAATGTGCCGTAGAGGAAACGAGTGGTGGAGCGCCACCGCGCGCCGTCGCGGTGGTCGAAGGGTACTGTGATGGAGTCGGATTCAGGGAGGTGAGTGCAGACTTTGGGAGGTGAGGGCAGACTTTGGTCCGTCGAGCAAGATCTAGGGTGCAGTCCTCCCCGGCGGCGAAGCGGGTATGCAGCCGAGCCCACGCATCGGAGGTCGAAGCTCAGCAAGTCGAACCAAAAGCCCTCATCAAGATCAAGAACGATATCGACCCAACCCTAACCTTCCGGCGATCATGCCGCGAGGAAATTTGTGGTGCTTGCGCGATGAACATCGACGGCGATTTGTTTGAGGGTCTGGGTTTGGTGGGGTGGAGTCTCTGGGTGAAGTGCAGGGTCCGCCATTGGGGAGAGAGAGATGCTGGAGATGGTGTTGGAATTGCAGAATCAGTGACTCCATTGTTGGTGATGATGCCATTTCCCTTTTCTTTTTCTTTTTTTATTTTTTATTTATAAAACTGTGAGCCTCTTGCTGGAGTTGATGGAGGTTTCAATTGGTTGAGATCCGGCGGGCGGTCAAGGCAAGGTTGCCGCCCGCCAGAAGGCGAAGAACACCAAGATTTTTAACCTTGCTCTGATACCATGTAGAAATTTAATGTATAAAGAGAAATAGAGAATTGTATTATTGATGTATTGATTTTGTTGATTGATTTATATTACAAATGGTGAGTGGCTCATTATATAGGAGAGGGTGAGTGTAGTAGGTGAGGAGTAGGTGAGGAGTAGGTGGTGGTAGGTGATGGTAAATTGGTGGTAGGTGATGGTAAATTCTAACAATATTATTATTTTAGTAATATATTTTATTTTTTTTGATAATTTTTTTTTTAATATATTATTTTAGTAATATATTTTATTTTCTTTTAGCATGTTTATATATATTGTATAATCAAAATTTTAATTGTAACTTTAGTCTCATACACAAGTATGAATTAATAATTTCTTTGCCTCGTTAAGGCTCATGGATAGGCACGAGCTCAAGTCAAGCATAAGCCAACTCAACTCGAGCTCGGTTCATTAAATTTTTATTGAACTCGAGCTCAAGCTCGCTAAAATCTTAATAAACAAGCCCAAACATATTAAAGCTCGGCTCGTCTGTAGCCCTACACACACGTGCATATGCACAACCATTCTACTAAAATGAGCTATCCATATTTGACATCAAAACAATGGGAAAGGCTACTATGCACACCCCTAAAAGGGCTGCATATGGTACTCCCTTTAGAAACTACACCACAAATATTCAAAACATGAATACAAAATGCCATAACTTTTCCCACCACATTGAAAAAATATTACAAAAAACACAATATTTATAACATAATCCTAAACCGTTTTCTTATGGTGCCAAGTTTGTAACTACACTACAAAAATTCATAAATTTTACCACAACAAAGTTCATAACTTTGTTACAATAGAGGTGTGCATAGTAGTAGCCTTTTCCCAAAAGAAATTTTAAAAATTGAAGAACAGGGGACCAAAGGAGGAATAAGATATAAAAAAAATGGATTAATTACACAAAAAACCCTAGGGTTTCGCGCCTTTTTCATTTTAAACCCTAGATTTTCAATTTCGACAAATTAAACCCCATCCTTCCACCCGTATTTCAATCTGGCCCCTCCGTCCATCTCCATCATATTAAACTAGCGAAAATCTGGGCAGAATTTCATATTCAAACCCACATGTTCAAGCACTTGTATCTCCCCCGTCGTAACTCCGTTTCGCCTCATTTTTGCGTCGTTAAATTCACCTCACAGCCTAGTTTTCATTCCAACTCTCATATGCCTTGTTCAACCTCTTTTTCCATGCCGTCAAAGCTGTGAAAGTTGGTTAAAAATAAATTTTTTCTCTCTTTGGGCAAAATTTTCATATTCAAAATCACATGTTCAAAAACTTGTATCTCCCTCGTCGTAACTCTGTTTTGCCTCATTTTCGTATCGTTGGATTCACCTCATGACCTAATTTTCATTCCATCCCTCATACGCCTTATTTCACCTCTTTTCGTGTGCTGTCAAAGTTTCGAAAGTTGGCCAAAAATAATATTTTTCTCTCTTTTTTTCCTTTCTTCCTTCATCTTCTATCTCGATGCTTCTTCCTTCCTCCTTCCTTTCCACAATTATTCTCTCTTTTCCTCTTCCTTCATGGCTCTTCCACCGAGCTCGTGGTGGCCACCGAACCTCCGACGGTGGCGGTGCCGTTGAGTATGGAGGTATATGACTTACAAGAAGAGGAAGAAACGTAAGGGCAGGGGAAAGGCCATGAAAGAAGAGGAAAAGAGAGAATAATTATGGAAATGATGGAGGAAGGAAGAAGGAAGAAGCATGGAGATAGAAGATAGAGGGGAGGGAAAATAAAAATCTTATTTTCGGCCCATTTTCGAAGCTTGAGCGGCACACGAAAAGAGGTGGAACAAGGCATATGAGGGATGGAATGAAAACTAGGCCATGAGATGAATCCAACGACATGAAAATAAAGCGAAACGGAGTTACGACGAGACAGATACAAATGCTTGAATATGTAAGTTTGAATATGAAAATTTTCCCCAAAAGGATAAATTTTATTTTTTGCTAAATTTCGGAGCTTGGACGGCATGCAAAAAGAGGTGAAACAAGGCATATGAGGGATGAAATGAAAACTAGGCCATGAGGCGAATTTCACGACGCGAAAATGAGGCAAAACGGAGTTACAACGAGGGAGATAAGTTTTTGAATATATGAGTTTGAATTTGAAAATTTTGCCCAAAGAAAGAAAAATCTTATTTTTAGCCAACTTCGGAGCTCCAACAGTGCACAAAGAGAGGTAGAACAAGGCGTGTGAGGGGTGGAATGAAAACTAGGCCGTGGGGTGAATCCAACAATGTAAAAATGAGACGAAATGGAGTTATTTTGAATCTAAAATTCTGCATAGATTGTTGGATGGAGGGAGGGGCCAGATTGAAACACGGATGGAAGGATGGGGTTTAATTTGTCAAAATTGAAAATCTAGAATTTAAAATGAAAAAGACTCGAAATCTTAGGGGGGGTTTTTTGTGTAACTACCCCTAAAAAAATATATAGTTTTTCATTGTGCCCTTCATTTGCTTTTCTTGCACTCATCGCCAATACAATTTCATTCTAATAAAATGAAAGAATCAAACAAGACAGAACATTTCAAATCAATTTCAACACAAACTAAAGCTACAAAAGATGAACAGTTTCACAGTAGAAGACAGGGCAGTTAAAATCAATTTGAAACACAAAAGAATACCTTGTTGACAGAAGAGCAAACAAACTTGCAACCAAGAACAATGTGACTGAGCAAGATGGTGAAGTCGCCGCGTGACTCCGGGTGCTTCGATTGCTCGTTCAGCACGAACCGGGTAATCGTCATCAAATCGGTCCTCAGAGCATCCGCTGCGTGATCCATCTCCGACTACACTTTAAGTTCTAGGTTAGGTTTTTTTTTTTGGTGTGGATTGGTAGATTCTGTGCTATATTCTATATATAGAGAGATGATGATGATGAATTACGCATTTCGAGGACTGGACACGAACCTTTTGGGATATGCTGAGTCGACGATGACAATAACTAGATATATATATATATATATATAGAAAGAGAGAGAGAGAGATAATGAAATATAGACTAATGTGGGAGATAGGGGGCTATCTGATGTCAGTGGAAGTTTCGGATGACACGTGGTGGCACTGCCGTGAATGAGGGTTTAGTGGTCTTCACTGAGGATAACGCCTTTCGTCGCCTTCCGTTGCTGTGATTTGGCCGCTGTTTGGGTTTTCTTTTCTGCTGTTCGAAGTTGACGATGTGGAGTACCTGAGACGCAATTTACAATACTTTTTATTTATGTAACGTGACGGTGGTTTTGGGACGGTTTGAAAAATATTAAAGGAAAATTTATCCATAAGTCCTAGTTTTTGAAACGTTGAACCATTTAGTCCTAAAAGTTTTTTTATGCTCCATTTAGTCCAATTTTTACATCAACATGATGTGAATGATGTAAATGATCTGATGTTTCATTCTATAATTTCAAAATTTATTGAAATCTGATGAACATTAGATGTTTTTCATCCTATATTTTCAAACATTATTGAAATTTGATGAGCATTAGATGTTTGAAATCCAATGTTTGTAACATGACTCTGATGTTATTAACATTGTATCTGATGTTATTAACATTGTAATGGGACCTTTCAGTCTATAAAAAAACTTTTAGGACTAAACAGTGCATAAGTTATTAATTTGGGATTTATTGGTGCATCCCCCAATATTAAACGAAGGAGACTTTTTTGCAAGTTTGGTTGTTAAAGTTTTTCTTTTTAACTCGCTTCTCAATTTTCAACTCACTATTTTTTTAACAAAAATTTTTAAAAAAAATTAATATATGATTTTAATTACCCTCTCTGTTTTAAAATAGTGGTTCATTTTGAAAAATTTAAATTTTTTTAATAATACAAATATTGCACTTTTAAAAAGTTAATGTTTTAAAATTATCCTTTTGATAGTACGTTTTTTAAAAATATCAGTGTCATAATATACTTTTTATATTATTTATTAATATAAAAGAATGAAAAAATAAGAAATTTATGTTAGTTTTGTACTTTATTTTTTAAGAAAGACTAATATTTTGAAACAATAAAAAATAAAATAAAAGACTAATATTTTGAAACGGAGGAAGTACCTTTTCAAAACACCGATTTATTGATAAACCAACGAAACTTCTGCCGTTGTACCCAAAAAGATAAATAAATAAGCAATTCAAAGGATTAATTATTATGTTTGATTTAAAATTTTTAATAAGTTTTAAGATTTGTTTAAGTTAAGTTGTTAAATTTTCAGGCAATCTTATATAAATTTGTATTAAGTCGAATTTAAATAGTTTAATATTTTTATATAGTTTTAGACTTAAGTTTATTGAAAGCAAATAAATTTAACTAAAAAAAAAAAAAATTTATTAAAGACAAAAAAAATAATAGTAAACTTTGCATTTCATAATTGACAATATACTTAAGTCAATATATTTTCATTTTTTTTGTCTTTAGTAAACTTTTTTCTTTTTTTAATTAAATTTGTTTTATTTTTTTAGGTGCATCTAATTTAGGTGTATCAATAATGTAATAATGTTTATGAATAAATTTGAAAAAAAAAAAAATCACTAAAGACTAAAGAAAAATTCAATTTTTTTGTTTTCTATTTTTCACTTTTTACATTTTTATTGAATTTTTTACATTACACATGGACCTGATGTGTTGATGATGTAATAAATTCTGTCATTTTTTTGAATGGAAACTGGAAATGATTGCAAATATAAATGTTCAAAGTGAAAAAGATTACAAATATAAAATGTCAAAATGAAAAAAATCAAAAGGACCAAAATAAAGAAATGAATGAAACTTTAGGAAAATAAAGTATAATTTACCTTTTTTCTTTAAACGTTTGACTCTTTATCCTGTGTTTTGAGTGATGATAAACGAACCAGATTTCTTTCCATTGTACCCAAAAAGAAAAATAAATAAACGAATCAAACGATAGAGTGTTTGTGAGAACCCGAATATAAAAATTAAGTAAATAATTAAATAATAATATTATAATCTCAAATATTTTGGTGGTGAATTCTAAGGTGCAAATTAAATATTATTGGAGGATCTTTTAATTAATTTTAAACTTAAAATAAATTTATGGTGAAAGTCTTTAATTTAGAGACAAGGTTTATTATAAAAATAAAAATAAAAAGAGAGAGAAAGGAGGGGGTGACTTGAACTCTAGACCACAAGGTTAATATATAAGACTCCTACCATTTGAGTTGCATATAACTTATACATATGTTTTGTATATTTATCTATTTATTTGACCTATGTGTGCCCACCACTAGTATAAAATAAAATAAACACAAACCCTACTCTATTATTTGTTCACCACATAGGGCAACAACAGCAGCCACGGGAGAGGGTTAGAGAGAAGGAAAAAAAGAAGAAGATGTTGCAATCAAAGAACTTTTGGGTGTGTTGTGTTGTGTGTGATCATCAAAGGTTAGCCCTCCTTGGTTTTCTTCTCTTCTTTTTGTTCTTCATCCTTATTCTATAATTATTTTGTTCATTGATGGAGAGGTTGTAGGTTTATGTATTGTGTATATAGATATCCGATTAAGAAACTTGAGGAGCTAAATTTATGTGTAAAGATTGGGTGTAATTTTCAGTCCAAAAATTCTGTACAAAGTCACAAATTTTAAAAATCAAGAAACCATATCAAACGGATGAATTTTAATCTGAAATTTTTACAGTAGATCAATTACATATTGAATTGCATATCTGAATTTTTTCATAATTTTTGGGAGTCAAAATCCGTATAAATTGAGGTATTCAAATCTGTCCAGGAAACCAGTCCGAAATAGTAAATTCGGGAGTGTTGTTCTCTTTGGGTAGAAATCCAAAAATTATCAAATTAGTGTCATTAGAACCGGTTACAAGTCTAGTTTCGTACGTTTTTGGCCTTGCATTGATTGCTCGTGTATATTAAGAGAACCGTCAATTTCTTTAAAGTGCTCCAGAAAACAACCTGTTTGGATATAATAAATTGTAGATAATTATTTTGATAAGAAAATCAAGTGAAACCAATTGGGTTTGAAACTTAGGATATATTAGATCATATCTGAAGGTTATTGGAATTTTTTGAATAGCGTGGAGTGGGTTTTGTAATTTTCAAAGTTAGCGAATAGATTGGGAAAACTAGTTTAAAACACTGTTTTATCTTAAAGTTATTTTTAGTTAAGTTTCGATCGGAACCTATGTCTTGGGTGATTTTAGACCTTGAAGAACATGAACTTAGGTAATATTTAAGAGTAACGGTGAGTTGGGTTGAGCCGTGTTAGTGCGCTTTAGTTTGGGGTTACTCAGTTCGTATTCTTTAGTATTTTTAAATTAGCAGTGACGTGTAGTTTTCATATTGGTTCAGGGCACTAGTTGGACTTTCATACTCTATTCGAGGATTACATTATTTCGTTCCAGGTGAGTAGTTTCATGCTACGTATTTTTATAAATGTTCCCCTACCCTGAACTGTTGGAAAATTAAATTGTTGTTTCAAGACTAAACTGTTTTGATAAATTATTATATTATCAATTGAATCAAATTGTTTCTGAAACATGTGTGAACTTGGCATACTGTAAACTATTTGTTTTGGTCTCATGTTTATAATGATGAACTACCATGTGTTTGCGAAACTGATGTGTATTGATTATTGGGACCATGTGTGTATTTAGTCCAGGGAAATTATTCTACTGTGTGTGGTGACTCTGGCCACTAGGGAATAGATCCGGGTTGGGCCGTGATGACTCTAGTGCTCAACGATTGTAAGGAACAGACCTTTAAAAACAACTAGGTGACCTTCAATCGGATCGTCTTTGAGAAAAGGCCTAGGTGCCACCCTGAGGATGACTCTTAGTTCGGTATTGGATCCAACGGGGCTTATAGCCTGAGAAATGTGTGGCAGATTATTTGTTTTTCTTGGTACCCAGAAAATTATTGGTGTTCATGTTATAATCTGTTTTAAGTGGAAAATGCCGTTTATCATGTTCTTGCGAGACATGAGTATTTTAAGTGTTGATTTGTGGAACCTTCTTTTTGAAACAGATTGTATTTACCAAACTGTATGCCAATCTAGTTTCTGTGATATATATCTTATTTTGGAATTGAACCCTGTTTTCAAAACTGTATTTACTATCCATGTTGCTACTCACTGAGCTATCAGCTGACTTAGTTTTTATCACTTCCAGGTGTTAGAAGGACTTAGAGTGGACTCATGGCATAGCGGGGACTCAATTGCATGGACCTCTAGGGCATTCCTTTAGTTTAGAGTGTTATGTCAAGTTTGTGCATAGTTATATTTATTCTTATCGAAGTTCATTTAGGATTATTTTTGATATGTGGGTTGTTTATATCCCATAAGTTTGGATGGTTTTTTATTACGGTTGATTTTGCCGTTTATAATTGTGACATGTCTGGATTGAGTTTTGGTTATTTATTATTGGACTATTGTTCAGTTGTTCAATGTGATTGGATTCGTGTTTAGGCTTACGTGTGCCTTGGGCTAAGTCCCTGTGGGCCACGGCCGGTCATGCCCGGATTTGGGGTGTGACAGTGTTTAAGTCTGATTTAAAAATTTTAATAAGTTGTAAGATTTGTTTAAGTTTAGTTTGTTTAATTTTTAAGTAATTTCAAATGAGATTTTATCGAGTCGAACTTGAATAGTTTAATATTTTTATGTAGTTTTAGACTTATCGGACCAAGGCAAACAAGTATTTGATTGTTCAAATTTGATTTGAAAATTTTAACGACCTCCAAAAGGTGTTCAAACTTAACTTTTTCACTTAACGAACTGGACTTGAATGAACTTTTATCGAGCCACAAGCGAGTAAAGCTTGAACTGCTTGGTTTGTTTACCACCCTTAATTTTAAGTGGGAATTTGAAAAATCATCTAAGCTCACCACATCACTGAACTATCTAATCCGATTTAGGACTAGAGACCGTTTAGACTTTTAAAATATCACAAACATTGTTAACATCATTTGTGAATTACAAATTATTATTATAACTCTACTAAAAAATGTTGGGGAATTTTCAAAATAGGTTTTCAAAATTTATTATTTAGTTTTGGGTGTTTTCAAAACCTTCCTTATTTTTCCTTAAAAAACTTGAAATAAGCTTTGGGACTTTGTCCCACATCGGAAAGAGAGGAAAATATGGAGTACTTAATAAAGTGTTACATGAAATATTCCTTTAAATATGGAATTGTGGGGTGGATGCTAGTGTGCATGCACTCACACCATAAGGATATATGGTGCTTCACACCTGCACGGCGTGGGTAGTGTGGCGCATGAAGGTGACGTGGAATATCGTTGGCGATGAGTCAATCAAATCGATTGAACAGTTGCGTGTTCGATCTGGAGTGGTTTGATCATGTCTATGAATAGACTGCGAAATCAACCATATCAATCCATTTAAAATTCAAAGATCTTTCCTGCAATTCTCTCTCTCCCTTCCTCTCTCTCCCTCTTGATTTAGAGTTCACGATCAAGGGTTTATTGAGCAAGTTTATGCTTTTCTTATTGATAATCAAATTCTGGAAACTTGATTATCAGTGTTTTGGTTACTCTTGATCAAGTTTCTACTTTTCTTATTGATAATTAAATTCTGCAAACTTGATTATTAGTGCCATGGTTTTCTTAATTATATCAAAAGTATTATAATCTACTGTCGTCAGTGATTATATCAAGAATAAGTGTTTTGGGTTTCTTGATTATATCAAGAGCGTGCATATGCTGGTAGACTTGATTTTTAAATCATGTTTCATTGTATTTTGGAAGCGAATTTGCTGTAACACCCCGCATACCTTTTGGTGAGTACAAATATTATCTTTAGAAAAGTGACCAAGTAACGCGACTTGAAGTACCAAATTTCTGTGCAAAATTTATTTTTAGGAAAGCGACTAAGTACTGCGACTTGATGCACAAAATTTATGTTATACATAAACAAGATCATCGTCAAACTTTGAAAACCCGAAAACCATCAACTGAAAAATTCAAGACGAATTATTCCAACAAAAATACATAATATTTGTCCTAAAAATAAATATATCCTAAAAATATATATTTCAAAGGTGCATATATATATCGAGTGTATTCCTGGTTTTGATTTTCAATAATTATGTTTTAAATAGAAAATAGTTTCACAAATTTAAATACTAAAAGAAAATTTTTGAATTTTTAAAATTTATTTGTACTCTCTAAAAAATTAAATTGCATAAAAATGATGTGTTTTTTTTTTATCTATTTTTAAAATTTAAAAATAAATCCACAAAACCAAACCAAACCCTCCAACCCTAGGTTTAAATGCCCGACCCAAAATCCGAATCCACGCGGCTCAAACTTTGCCTTCAAAATCATAAACGATTCGGATCCACACCAGACCTCAGCTCGTTCTCTGATATTGTGCTGAAGAGCAGTCACCGAAAGCGTCAGGCCCTCTCCGATCACAGCCCCCCCAGGTCATCTTCTTCACCTCTTTGAAACCCTAATTTTTTACCGTGTCTTTTTTTGTGTTTAGTTCTTAATTAGCACAATTCTATTCAATACTGAATTAAAACATTAAGTTGAAGAAATTTCTGCTGTGAAGCTTCTTGTGGAAATTGAATTAATCCTTTGCATTTTTGTAATACATTTGAGCTCAAATTTGTTTCAGTGATGTAGACACAACACCATGATGATCACTTAAAATAATTGAGGATGATTTTTTCTGGAATCCAATTTTTGGGATTTAGGAAAGTCCATTAAAAGATGAAAAACCTCTTTGAGTTTTATTTTTTAATTTTTCTTTTTGCGCATGCGCTTTCCATTTTGGGAATTTGCATGATACCCAACCCTTTTTGTGGTTTTGGATCATGACTTTGTTATGACTTATTGCAGTGTTAGTTGATAGTGATTATAATATTATTTTGATTATGATTCAAAAAAGTGTTTGGTTATATTTTACATGGTTTGGTTATGACTCACTTTTTTTTAGTTATGATTGAAAATATCTAGTTATGACATTTGTGATAATCGATACTACAAATATTATAACTTGCATACAAAAGGGTGTGTACCATAGCATGAACCTTCCATTTTACTTGTGAAAATCTCATTTTGACATTGTTTGCTTTTCTTTTCGTTTCTTTATTTTATTGTATTTATTTTTTTCTTGTTTTATACTAATGAATGGCTTCATTCAAGAAGCCCTGCTTAAAGCCAAAATATTTTTTTCTTTTAAGCTTATTGATTATGACATATTTTATGTAGTATTGTGTTACTAGAGCTTTCCATTATTGTTTAAACCATTTTTCAGTGATGCCGCAGCTAACAAATGCAAGTTGTTGTTTCCTCACAACATTTTATTTATTTGTTTATTTTTGCAGTTGATAAAGAGAAAGTAAAATCTCAGAAAGTTGAATTTGCAATGTTTGCTTTGTTTCTTCATGCTTTCCTTTCCCTTTACACGGCCATAATCTCCTACAATACTGCAGATATAGACAGAGAGTATAATTAGGCAGTGTTTGTCATGTATATTCTAAATAAGAATTATCTGAAACCTAGTATGTATTCTCATCTGTCCCATCTTCATCTTCTACAATGCTTCTCTCTCTGGTCAATGAAGAAGGACCCAGATCTCGAATCAGCTCTATCTCGAAACCGTCGATGGATAGTAAATAATCAGATCAAGAACATAATTCTCCGGTACCCTAACCAGGTGGCGCCAGTTAATTTCCTCCAGAAAAAGTTCAAGACTCTTGACCTTCAAGGCAAAGCGCTCAATTGGCTGAAAAAGTACCCCTGTTGCTTTGAAGTATATCTTGTGAACGATGAGTGTTATTGTCGACTAACAAAGCAAATGATGTTTCTGGTAGAAGAGGAAGAATACCTGAAAGATTCACAAGAACCTGTGTTTGCGGAGCGATTGGCAAAGTTGCTAATGATGAGCACAAATCAGAGGCTTAGTGTTGTGAAAATTAATGAGTTGAGGAGAAATTTTGGATTTCCAGATGATTATTTGATTAGAATTGTACCCAAGCACCCAGAAATGTTTCGAATCATTAATTACAGCGGGAGACGGAGTTCAATGGAGATTGAGCTTGTGTCGTGGAACCCTAATTTAGCAGTTTCTGTAATTGAAGCAACTGCTCGAAAACAAGATTCGGAACCTTGTTTTTCATGTTCATTGCCTTCAACCTGGGTAAAATCATGGGAGAGATTTCATGAATTTAATTCAACTCCATATATTTCTCCTTACTCAGACCCCAGAGGTTTAGTGGAGGGTTCAAAAGAAATGGAGAAGAGAACAGTGAGTTTGGTACATGAATTACTGTCACTGACCCTGTGGAAGAAAGTGTCAATCATGAAGTTAGGTCATTTTAGAAGAGAGTTCTGTTTACCAGAAAAATTGAATGTTTTATTACTTAAGCATCCTGGCATATTCTATGTCTCAAATAAGTATCAGATTTACTCAGTTCTCCTTAGAGAAGGATATAATGGGTCAGAATTGATTGACAAGAATCCACTTGTTGTTGTGAAGGACAAATTTGGGGAACTGATGCAGGAGGGGCTTCACGAATATAATCGGAGGCACCATTTGATGAATTTGGAAAAGAAGAAGAAGAAAGGTATGATTTTGAGAAGACCAAAGGAAATGAAGGATCCAAGCACTGATATGAGTGAACAAGCTGATCAGGGAGGAGACCTTGGTGGTATATTTGACCCTGAAGAAAGAAAACGGTTCTATAAAGTTCTCTTCGATGACAATGCCCCATAAGTTTTATACAGACTACAGAGGTATGATATATGCATCATACAATCAAGGTTTTGAATTTAGCTCATGAGTCCATATTTTTCTTAGTAATCATTGATCTATTTTTTTCATCTTAAGTTCATTTTGTAGCAGATAACACTAATTTGTCAGTGAGTTTAGAATGACTTATGTTTTCATTCTGTTTAATGATAACATGCACTTTGACTGCATTTTTTACGCTGACTTCCACCTGGGTTGTGAAGTTGTGTATGCCTTGGAATTTAGAACAGAGATGTTCCATAACATAAAGAAATATATACTTTTGATCTCTCTTTGGCTTGTTGGCTTCCGTTGGCTCTTTCCATTTGGGACCCGAATTTTGGGTTTTTTTTGCCTGTTGTGGTTTGCAACCCATGGTCATGGACACGGTGGTGCTTCAAACCCTCTTTTTGTGTTACTAGAGGACTACTCTGTTCCTTTTTCACCATGCTAAATTTTGGAATATGGGGGAGAAAGGGGTGTTGGGTGGCGGAGATAGAGGAGAATTTGGGAATTGATGATGTTGATGATATATTATTAGTAGGGTATTCTGGAAATACTCTCTGTATACAGTTGACTTCAAATTGGTTAGATTTTTTTTTTATGCAAAAGAAAGGTTTTGCTGTGAGCTTTTGAGGTTTTAAGGCACACTCAATTGTATTCTAAATCTCTAAACAATTCCAAACAGGTGACAGGAAATATTTTATGTGGTTTTTGTATGTGGTTATAAAATGTAGGGCTCTGCAAAATACCGCCCAACTCGCTAAACCGCACCGATCCGTATCAATCCGTACCTGCTCTAGCCGCTAATCGCGGTTTAAACTTTAAAATTTATAATCCGCCAACCGAACCGCTCCGCTTCGCTATAGTTAATACATATATATTTTTTAAATTCCAATGAAATATCAATGTAAAAATGAGTGTGAGAGAGATTTAAGATATAAAATTTATTACAAATTAGTGGTTATATATATGAATTAGTAGTTATATATATGAAACATATTATGTAAAATTACTTTGTGTTATATATTTAAAAAATATTATACAAATTAGTATTTTATATTATGCAAATGCATGATAATTAGTTAAAATATTCTTCAATCCGCAAAAAACCGTCCAAACCGCAATTTGTCAATCCGCTAACCCGCTATTCGGTTTGTAATTTTACTCTCAAACCGCCCGAACCGCACCGCGCACACCCCTAATAAAATGGTTAACATCAATTTTATAATGAAAAGATGAAGAAGAAGGAAAAAGAGAAGAAGAAGAAGAAGAAAGAAACAGACACGAAAAAAGGGGGAAATGGATTCGTATTCATGCTGGACACCTGAAACATAAAATCTGAACTTTCAACCTCCTTAGTGCATATCTGGAGTTCAGTTGTACTAGACGGCCATATCTCTGGTAAAGGAAGCTGTGGTGACTACATATTATGAAATTTCGCATTTGTCTAATCTGGTTCGCTACCAAGTTGTGGAGACATGGTCATGTAGCTTCACCATTTCCCTTATCCAGGGCTGTAAAATTTCGATATATTTCTAGACTTGGGTTTGGAGACAAGCGCTGCTTCATTAAACAGCACTGCTGGTGCACGTTAGTGTTACCAAGGGACTTGTCAAGCTCTTAAAGGGCAAAATCTATGTGCTCTATGGAGAATCACCCAATGATTTTGTTAAATTTATTTAGTCACATTTTCTTGATGCGTGATTTTGTGGGTTTTCTTTTTCTTATATTTTTAGACGGTGGAGGTTTGCTTATCCAACCTCACAAGATTAGAAATTACACTCAGTCCAAGGAAAATTGAGGCAGCAGAAATTTGTTTTAGTAATGCTAAAATAACATTGAGGAGCTGCTGGGTTTTTTTTTTTTTTTTTGGGCTGGTAGGTAAGCTATTGGCATTTTTAATTGCCATGAAGGAAGATTTGGTTAGTATACTAAGAAAAATTGTATTGCTTCTTGATTTTCTTTTTCATTGATGGGCTATATATATATATATATATTGATGCCAAATTTGAAGATTTAATTTTGAAAGCATCTTATGTTGGACCTGTGTCCATGTAATCTGGAGTCTGCATATTTGTGACCACCAAAATCTTGAGTTGTTTCTATGCTTGTTTGTCTTAGATGAAATTGTCTAGTAAATCCAACTGCTGGATACATCTACTAGGCTTTCTAATTTCTATACCTTTCTGCATTTTTCCTAGATTAATTCACCAATGTATAATCAGGCTAATAAATTGACGAAGTCTACATTCCCTATTGTCCTATTTAGATCAAAATTTAATTGTGCGCGATGCCATCCATGTGCATGTAAGCACATAAAAGGGCCAAGATGATCCCTATTTTATGCATTCATTGCTGTATCTTATCAAACGTGGACTTTTTGAGAGGTACCCACTTGAAACACCTCGTTTTTGTACCCTTTCAGCATTCAAGAAGTCATATATCCTCTTATTTTTTTAAAGTCCATATCTCTATTGCCTTTCCATGATGGTGAAAGAATCATGAAGATTCTTTCATGCTTTTTACCTCAGTGGCCTCACTAGTTCAAGATTGTGAATATGTGCATGTCCTCTCTGTTGCAAATAGCCCTGTATGTAATGTAAAAGTAGTTAAAGGTAATTCAGACTGGATGTGTTCATTGGCTCATTGCTGAATCATGAATGTGTATCAAATTTCAGATATTATGGTTTGTACAGTACTTCATTTTTTCTGCTTCAAGATCTATGGAGGTTTTGTCATATTAGTATAATTACTTGTTATGACATTAATTCCAAACACTCTTGTGTGCACCTGCACTCAAATAAATGCTTTGGAGTTTGAAACATTGAATTATTTGTTATGATGCAATTATGCAGGTGTTGAACTTGATGAGAAGAACTTCCTGCCCAAATACAAAGGAGGGACCAGAATCGGTGATTGGAACTTAACATATTGATTGCAGCAATTTGCCTAGTTTGGTGGGTAATGTAAATCTAGTCTTCTACTGTGAGAGACTAGCTGGTTGGTCAGAATGAAAAAAATGCAGAATTGCACCTTGTTTCCAGTGGAAGCATAAAAAAATGAACTGGAAGCATTTGGGTGTTGAGGCTGTTGGGATGTGAGATATGATGGTCATCTGAATGGAAATACGATAAAGTAAATGGAAGTCAATGAAGAAAAACCTGGAAGTGCCAAAAGAGAAGCCGATGAAGTAATGCTCCACAAGTCTGGACGTTATTTGTATGATTGCAGAACTTGGGATGAAAATATAGGGAGAAGTTTCGAGTCAATTGGCAAACTTCGGTGTGTCCACACTGGTGCCAAGCCTGAAGATGAAGTTAGATCTTGTGGAAGAAACAATTTTGCTTGCAAGCTTCAGTGCTGCTTATAACACATGTGGTGTTGAAGAAACTTATTATATTGTATGCATTATTGTAATATATTCATGTCATTTCTTTAAAGACTAAACCATCCAAACATCTTCCTGAAAACACATCCAAGTCCTGCATTCAAATCTAGTATAAATTTCCATTCCAATTACTATTCCTGTTAACATGCATTTTTTAACCCAATATTAGCCCTATTTAGTAAGGCTTATTTCAACTTTTAACTTAAAGATTGTTTGAATTGTCCTAAATAAATATATTTTTTGTTTTTTTAAACTAAAAAATTGAAATTGAAAATATAAGGCTCTGTTTGGTTGTGAATTGAAAATGTAATTCTACATGTGTGTTTCAATATGATGTTTGGTTGAGTGTTTGGAATCAATTTTCAAAATCTCTACCGAGAGCTCTGTGCATCAGCAGCTTTTTTTGTGATTTTTTTGCCTCAGGGAAGACTGCCCGGATGTCCATGGGGTCTTCCACCCAGACGTCCCTAGGGACATCCGCCCGAATGTCCTCTGCTGCACAGATTTTATTTTATTTTTTATATATAATCGGGAAAAATATTTTCTAAAAATTTTTAAATTTTTTATGTGCTTTAAAATAATTTTGAATTGTATGTTTAGTTATGAATTATAAATTTTTGTATCACATATCAAATGTCACATCAACAATTCTCCACTCAAATCAAACCTCTTTTCCAAAACTATTTTCAAAACTCTTTACCAAACAAATTTTCTACACTCAAATCATAATTCTACAACACACAAACTCAAAATACAATTCATACTCTCAAATCACATTTACAAAACACAACCAAACACAGACTAAATATTTGTATTAATTTTTTAACTTTTTATGAAAAAATATATATTAAAAAATTATATAAATTAATCTATAGAGAAAAATTAATATTAGAAATTATGCAACTATAATTGTTAACTTTTGATGAATAATAATAACTTTTTAATTTTTTAAGTAACTTTTTAAAAACTTTCCAAACTTGACTTTAATTTAAACTATTTTAATATATTTAATTCAACTTAATAATATAATTTATAACTTTTTATAAGTTAAAAATTAATTTATTCTTTGAATGAAAAAAAAAAACTTAATTTATAAATTAAAAATCAATTTATGTTCATAATTATAAATTACAATCACTTTCTCGTAACTTTATCAAAGAGGCCCATTATACAAATCCAAAAGAAAAATAGCAATGAAGGCCCTATCAGATTAGATTCCTTCTTTGAGTGTATCCCTGTTGTTTGTGATTCACAACCAACATATAAGAACCACTTTCACAATGTTAACTAACAAGCAAAAGAGTAAAACACCCCTTTTCTGAAGAAGAAAAAAATAAAAAATGGTTTCCAAATAAACCTCAAGCTTTCAACATACTGAAGCACTTAATTTCCAACCAAATGACCAGACAAATGAAATTCGACATACAGAAATTTCCATTTCAGTTTATCAAATGAACAAAAAGTTCACTAAACAGTTGCCCTAACTTCATCAAAACAATAAAGGGTAGTGAGACTGAGAAATTGAAACTAAGAAGACAGTCATTTTAGCAGAAACCCTAACTGGAGAAGAAAGAAAAACCAGAGCGGTCCACAAATCAAGCTCTCTCCCCTCTAATCCTCCTGGCGAGCTGAATATCCTTAGGCATAATCGTAACCCTCTTAGCATGAATCGCACAAAGATTCGTATCCTCAAACAACCCCACAAGGTAAGCCTCAGCAGCCTCCTGCAGAGCCGCCACAGCGCTGCTCTGGAACCTAAGGTCAGTCTTGAAGTCCTGAGCGATCTCTCTGACCAGCCTCTGAAATGGAAGCTTTCGGATCAGAAGCTCAGTGCTCTTCTGGTACTTCCTTATCTCCCTCAGCGCCACCGTCCCCGGCCGGAACCTGTGGGGCTTCTTCACTCCTCCGGTCGCCGGAGCTGACTTCCGGGCAGCTTTGGTCGCCAGTTGCTTCCTGGGTGCCTTGCCGCCGGTGGATTTTCGGGCAGTTTGCTTGGTACGTGCCATTGTAGAGAGAGAAAGTGATAAAGAATAGGGTTTCTGGTGTTTGGTTTGGTGATGTTGGATGTAAATATGCAGACATTGGATACATATAGAGAGAGAGAGAGAGAGCGAGAGAGGGGAGAGAGCGAGAGAGGGGAGAGAGGGAGAGGTGGTGAAATTTGAAATGTTTGGAGGAAAAGTTGGCGCGAGTGAATTTGGACTGTTGGATGTGTGGAGGAGTGAACGGATGGGATTCGGTTTTCTTGGGAGCACACGGATCGCGATCCTTGTGCCTTTGATTCCTTTCCTTTTTCAGACCTTTTGTAAATACTATTTCTACATTCCACTGATGTGTAGCTCTCCTTATTTTTTTATATAGTAATATGTGTCGTTGAATTTTGAAAATTGTGGAATTATTAAAAATTTTATACAAAATTTATAATAAAAAATGCCGTGGGACAGTAAGATATTTGGTTAAATCAAATTATGTCAAGCAAGTTATTTTAAAATTCATTCATTCAAGAATAATTATATTTGTTTAGCAGTAAAAATTAAAACAATTACAAAATTTACAAACTAAGGCTCTGTTTAGTATAGCTTTTGAACGTTAGTTCTAGATTTTGATTTACACATCGTGTTTGTGTATGATTTTTAAAAATTAATTTCGCACTCACTTTTTAAAATTCTATTGAAGGCGGAAAATTTTGGATTAACCGATTGTCCCACCAATCGTCCAGCCAGTTGACCGGAATAGTGCATAATTTTATTTTTATTTTTTTAGTTGACACATGGTAATTTTTATATATTCAATAAAAAATATTTTCGAATTTTTTAAATTTTTTTTATAAGTTTTGAATATAATTTTGAGTTATGTGTTTGGTTATAAGTTGTAAGCTTTTATATCAAATATCATATATCATATCAAAAATTCTCAACTCAATTCAAAACTCATTTACCAAATAAATTTTTCACACTCAAATCATCATTCTAAAACTCACAAACTCAAAATGCCTTAAATGGAATGAGAATCATCATTCTACATCAATATCCTCATTAAGATGCCTTAAACTAGGCCTAAGAATGCCTAGAATGGAATGAGAATGCAAAGATGCACTTTAAAAACATTTTCAGAATTTTCAGAAAACAGAGGTCCCGCTTGAGCATGGGTTTCCCCGCTCGAGCGGACATGCAAACAAAAGGCTCCGCTCGAGCATAAACTCTCCCGCTCAAGCGGACTGCAAAAGTACTAAATGTGTGAAAATCACGCTCGACACCCGCTCGAGCGTGTGACACCAGTCCTCGCTCGAGCGTGCAAAACGCGCTTGAGCGGACTGTAAACACAACAAAAGTGCTGGATACACGAATTTCCCACTCGAGCACCACTTACCCCGCTCGAGCGGGAGTCCAAAATCTGGAATTTCCAGATTTGAACTTCAAGCTCAAAATCAAGTTTTAATGCAACAAATTCGATCCTCTTGGGCCAATTTTCTGTAAAACACTTGTAAATTCATAGTTTAACATGATTCAAAGCTCAATTTGTAAAATCAAGGCCCAAAGGTAGTTCAATTGAACACAAATTTAAACAAATTCCAAGAACATACTTCAAATGTAACATGCAAGTGTTCAATCAAATTCAAAGCTCAATTACTTGCTCAAATGAGCTCAATTGCCTAAAAAACAAGATGAATTCATGGAATAAGCTCAAGAAATGAACATGCATGTGGAATTTCACGAAGAACAACCTCAAAATGCAAGACCATGTACATGCATGCATGGATTAAGCTCCAATTCAACATTATTAGACTAAATCAAGACTCAATTCATCCATAAATCAAGAACCATACAAGAACTAACTTGAATTCACAAACAAGAAGGTAAATGTCCTACATTAGGTCTTGAATGCAAGATATGGGAGCTCAATTATGCAAATTATCCTTCAAATCTACCAATTCTCTAAGCAATTCACTAGATGAAGCCAAGTTTCTCTACTCCTCTCTCTCTCATTCAGTTTTGCTCTCAAAAAGGCTGAGGGAAATGTTGTATCAAAAGTGTATAAGGTGAAGAAAGGTTAGCCTAGATTACTCCACTAGGTGGCAAATTTGTAGATAAGTCCAACTCTTGTAATTTATCAATATTTAATTTAATTTAATCATACCAAATCACATTTCAATTAAATATATCATAAAATCATATAAATCTTAATTAGCACAAAACATCAATCAATTTCAGTTTCAGCCATCGATAAGGCCTTCAATTTGCAGTTTAAAGCATAAAACATGAACAGATAATTTAACAGTCAACAGATAGAATTGCATTCAAACTAGCACAATCAATCAATCAGTTTAGTACTTCAGTCAATCAGCTAATTAACATGCTTAATCATAGATTAGCACTAATCAGTAGTGTTATCAGTAAACAGTGCTGAGGGTTGTTACACGCCGACATGGCAACCACTGTTGCTAACTCGTCATTTTTTCTTTCTTTCTCATTGATTTCAAATTTCAAAATCATTTTCAGAGTTTCAAATTTTCAAACTTTTCTCTCTCTCTCTCTCTCTCTCTCTCTCTCTCTCTCTCTCTCTTTATTCGCTGTTGTGTCTCTCTTTCTTCGACCTAGAGCTCCCCGACAAGCGTAGCTCTCCAATCTTGGCGACAATTGAGTTTCTCTCAGACCAAGCCTCCCTCCATCCTCACTCACGACAATCACCGGACTCACTTCTCGCTTCTCAATCCTGCCGAAATCACTTATCTTGACTCTCTATCTTTTCTCGACAGATCTATCATCTCTCGACTCTCTCTCTCTCTCTCTCTCCGACCAACCCGATTCTCTATCTCCAACCCGAACCAATTACTCCAACCTAGAGGTATATAACTACAAATTGATTTAGGGTTAGGGCTTGTGTGTGTGTGTGTGTGTGTGTGTGTATGTGTGTAATATAGTGTATGTGTATATGTAATTTACAAATTGATTTACGGTTTGAATGTATGTTTCAGTTCAATTTTTGAAAAACCTTGATCTAAATCACCATACGAACTAGTTTACGAATTCGTTTGTTGAATTGGGGGTTTTTTTAAGGAAAAAAAACAATGATGATATGTTGTTGTTGTTGTTGATATATACAAGAATTCAATTGATTGATATTGAGGTTGGAGCATTTGAGTTGAATATTAATTTACACAGTTTTTTTTTTTTTTTTTTTTTAGAATTATATGTTGTTTTTTCAATTGTCGTCGTTGTTGTTGTTGTTGTTGTTTTTTAGAATTATAATATGTTGTTGATGTTTCTTTTTCTTTACACTGTTTTTTTCACTTAAACAGTGTATAAGGCTGATCAAAGTGAAATTTATAATCTGAAGTTGGTGTACAAGTCTAAATTTAAACAGTGTACAAGTCTGAATTGTTTTAAGAGTCATGTATAATTGTTTTAAGAGTTAGAAGTTGAAAAAGAAAAAGAACTAAAATGCAAATAATTGTTTTAAGAGTCATGTTATTAGATTATAAAGTGTGGGCTGAGCAATGAACACCAACTTTTGACTATCTTAAAAAAAAATTAATAACAGGGACAATCAAGATGTATACCTCAATAAAAAAGAGATCACATGACATGGTTTTTAAGATTGGATATGTTGTTTGAGCATTCAGAATTATACCTCAGACTTGAGGTTGGGTATACGTCAAACTTGTACACCAACTTCAGACTTGTACGCTGTTTGAGCATTCATAATTATATGGCCCTGTTTTTGAGATTGCTTGTAATTGCTTGAACCTCTGAGTTTGCCCAAATTATCATTGGTGCTAGTGTTTTCTATTTAGCATGATTAATTTAACATATGCCAATAAAGGAATCAAGTTTTGTTCTGAAGAAGAGTAGATTGCATAAATTATTAAAATTTGGCTTCATATTTGTGTAGATGTCAACTTCAAGTGTTAATGGCAGTACCTCAAATCAATTGACATATTGCAACAAAAATTGTCCTAAATGTTGGGAAAAAACAACTATTCGAATTTATGAGATGGAGCGGAATAAAAACAAGTTATCTTATTATTGTCATGATTGCGGTGATTTTATTGGATGGTGTTTGCCTACAAATTCACAATGTAGAGATGAAGGACAAGCGCAAATAGACAATATACCAACTGTCATCAAACAACTTCGAAGTATGGGCAAACAACTTCAATTTCAGGGCACGTAGATGCAAAAATTGCAAACAGACATAAATCGAAGTTGGTGTTTTATTTACGGGATCTTCATCTTGCTTGTAATTGGTGTTGTATTAGTTATGAAGATGTAATAATTTATATGTAAGTTAGAAGTAGAAATAAATAATATGTATGAAGATTTATGATATATTAGAGTTATTTTTTAGAAGTATGAAGATGTAATCATGTGGATTGTTTATTTTGTTTTCGAAGTTAATTGCCATAATTTACAAGTATGAAGAATGAGATAAAAAAATTCACAAATCAATGAAACAGATATTCTTTCAAAACTATTCTTACAAAATTTTGAACACAAATTCTGATTGGAACTTTCAAAGTTATCTATTTGTCTATTTGAACACAGATTCTGATTCGAACTTTTAGATTTTGAACACAGATTTTGACAAATTTTGAACTTTCAGATTTTGACAAATTTTGAACTTTCAAATTTTGAACACAGTTTTATAGGTCTTTTTTGCTTTACCATTAGTAACACACAAAAAACAACACTTTGACAACACCAAATGAAAAACACCAAATCAATAGCATGAAAAGCACCAAATCAATAGCATTAACAGCACCTTGACAGATCCACATCAAAAGCACAACAAAAATAAAAATAAACCAACACACACCACTCTAGCTCCAAGTACGATCCTACAACATAAAACATTCCCAAAGAAGACCAATCCATCCACATCTCTATAGAGCTAGACAACAAATATAACAGCAAACCAGCATCAAATTCCTATAAACCTCATAAATTAAGCTTCATCAAGTAACAAAGAAAGATGCATTAAATTACTCCGACCACAAAATGAACTCCAAGTTCAGTTACATAAAATGCATTAAAATTACATTTTTCCAACTAATGAAATCGAGAGTCATTTCGGTCCATTTGTACATTCAAGTCAACAAAAGAAGACGGTACGGCTCCATAAATTTCATTCGTGGCACTCATGGATTGTTGAGTTCTTATCATGTCAATAACTCCTGGTGTGCCTCCAATACATTCAGATGGGGTAAGAGATGTGCCGACTCTATAAATCTGAGTTGGAGCAGTCATCAAACTCTGTCTTCTTATAATGTTCATACTTCTCGGTGTGCCTTCAATCATATTTACCATTTGCCCCTATTCAATTACACATAAAGAACACAATTTATTATACATTATTGAAAATAAAATAAATTGATCGATGAAAATTCATATTATGTACACGTACCAGCACATACATACTATTTTGCATGCCAACCATACAAGGATAAAGCTCTCTACGTGCACTAGGTTGAGATTGAGATCGAGCTTGAGCTCCAAGCACCTTAGTACTTTATATTAATCAAGACAAATGAATAAAGATAAATGATAAGTTCAATAAAGAGAAATGATACAGTATTGAAAAATAAATAGAGAATACCAAGAAATTTACCTTTGATTTGTTATGTTTTGTTTTGGTTGCTTACAACCGATTGACTATTTGATCTATTTTGGTGACCTTTCATTTGGTAATGGGACGACCTTTTTGGCGAACAAAGCAACTTCGTATTACTTATTGCTTTTCTATTAATGCTCCCAATCGGGGAAAATGGTACATTGCTAGTAATAGGTGGTACATTACTGGTAGAAGCTGGTACATTACTCTTACCACCCTCATCATCTTTCATTACTCCTTCCTTGATTTCATCTAACCCACAGTCGATTATTCTGATTTTACCTTTAGAGTTCCCAGCTACTTGTACAATGCTAATCAATTTTTTGTTTATCTTATCATAGACCTTTGCATTGAAATCATCCCAAAAGCCAGTGTATGTGGTTTTAATGAATGTGTACCCTCTATCCAAATCTTTTCTCCATCGTGGTGGAGTGAATTTATTTGAAACCTCATTTATGCATCTTGCAATAAGCACAACGAGTGAGTAAGCACACATGATGCCCTTAAATTGAAACAACCGACACATACATTGAACATTAAATTCAGTCGAATTATAATAGACAATAAAGTCCACATGCTTCATCTTCTCAAAAACTACCATAGCTTCCTTCACAAAATATGTGCAAATTGAACCCTCTTCTTTCACAAGACATCGCTGACAATATACTAGTCTCTTCATCTCTGCTTGAACTTTTTGAATTTTGCATTGGTGTAGGCATCCTGAAATTGCTTCTCAAAACCATATACAATTAGGCAATCAAACACTTTGTGTCAAGACTAGAAATCAGCTTTTTTTTCTTTCTTTAACTTATTTCTCAAGGCATTTTCATATTGTTCAATAAATTGCTTTAATGTACATATCCATCAAAAAAGGCATTCATGCTCTCACTTCATTGTGTGGTTGACATGCCAACCCAAAAAATGCCTTTCACATAGATAGGAACCCATCGATGTCGCTCATCATATAATATCTCCAACCACTGATTCTCATAAAGATTAAATTCTGCAATCATCTCTTTCCATCTCATCACAAATTCATCTTTTGTGAAGTGTCATACACTGCATTTCGCAAAGCCAACTTCATGGATTCATATTGGGAATAGCCTTTCAATTTCTCTGGAATTTTCTTAATTATATGCCATAAACACCATCGATGTCGAGTATTTGGGAAGACAATTTCTATAGCATTTTGCATAGTTTTGCATTAATCAGTTATTATAACTTTGGGGGGATAATCTGACATGCAATTTAACCATGCTTTGAATAACCAAACAAATGTATCAATGTCTTTACTAGATAACAACCCACAACCAAGCAAAATCGACTATCCATGGTGGTTAACTCCTACAAACGGAGCAAATGGCATATCATATTTGTTAGTAAGATAAGTTGTGTCAAATGAAACATCTCCAAATTCTTCATAAGTCGTCCAACTCATTGTATCTGCCCAAAACAAGTTTCTAATGCACAAGTCAGTATTAACATCAATCATATAATAGAAACTCAAATTTTGTGCATGCATCCTAAAAAAATATTTTTGAAGTGTATCAGAATCTCCTTCTTCAAGCCTCAATCTTCTAGCTATGTCAATGTAATTCCTTGTATCTCGCTCATCAAATGTTAATGACTCATAACCCTCAACTTCGACAACAATTGAGTTGTAATTCCTAGACACCCCAATCCCTGTTTGATCATTAATTTCTAATCTTCTCTTCACAGGAGTAAGAATTTTCTTATTCATTACAAAATGACATGAGTCGGTGGGAAGCAAGTCATGATTATGCTCAAGGTTAAATGTGGTTAACGTAAATCTCCCATCCTTTTGGTAGGCTCCCTCGTACCGTTGCTTTGCAACCAATTTTTGTGGACAAATATGGCTTTAGAGGGTATACTTTTGATTTTTTTGTTCTCTTCCCCGATCGAGAACATTCAATCCCAAGGTATCTTTGTAACAACCCCAACCCCTGATTAACGTTAATCCATGCTTAAGTATGCCTAACAAGTAATTAAGAAGAAATATTGAGTTAATTACATGTGAATTGCATTATTTATGTTTATATCTGTTTAACGTAGAAAGATCTGTTCATGTTTTCTTTTCGGTTTACGAATTGAAGGCTTTATTAGCATTCGATTCAGAAATTGACTTGATTTATGTGTTAATTAGAATTTTTAGAACATTATGGTAGGTTCAATTGAAATTCGATTCAGAACGATTAAATTAGATAAATAATGTCAATTGATTAGCTATTAATGAAGTCTTCCTAGTGGAGTCTATCTAAGGCCACTTTGATTTCTTTAATACATTTTGCACTCTCATTCCATACTCCTCATAGCTCAAACATGAGACAGGGAGAGAAAAGAGAATACTTGAGCTCAACTAGGGTAATTGCTAGAGAATTTGGAGGAATTGACTTGAACTTAGCTAGAATTTGAGTCATTGGGAAGAATCACTCAAGAACTCAAAGAATTGAGACCTGTAGGAAAGGAATTCAACCCTTGAATTATGTAATTAACTCATTTAAGTTGTGAATTCAAAGGAAGATGAAAGATTAGTGCATGGAATGAACTAAGAAAGTGGGAAAGAAGAAGAGTAGAGCTTGCATGTGAATTTTATGGAAATTTTTAAAGTTGATTTCAAGTAAATTCTCCATGCATGCCATGTTCTCAACTTAATTATGAAACTTCATCATGTTTTCCATCAATTTGCCTTAATTGATCATGTTTTGGAAGCTTTGAAGTGAAAAAAGTGCTTGCATATAAGTCCATGCGTTGTTTTATAAGCTTTAAGTTTGATTTTACCCAATTGACTTACTCTTGGGCCTTGATTTTGTAAAATGGTCTTTAATTCTTAATGTTTTCAAAGTTTAAACTTGTTTTCTCAAGTTTTGAGGCCAAGAGTTGTGTTTTGATAAGTTAGATTCGAGTTTTGAGCTTGGGAGTGTAATCTGGAAATTCCAGATTTTGCACTTCCGCTCAAGCGAAGGAATCTACGCTCGAGCGACCACTCTGAGTGCGAGCATTTCCGCTCGAGCGACCAGAAGTACGCTCGAGCGAGCATCGAGCGGAAAAAGCAAGCAACCAGCACTTTTACAAAAATTTACAGACCACTCGAGCGACATATCTTGCGCTCGAACAACCACTCACATTTTGGATATCCGCTTATGCTCGAGCGAGCATCGAGCGGAAAAAGCAAGCAACCAGCACTTTTACAAAAATTTACAGACCACTCGAGCGACATATCTTGCGCTCGAACAACCACTCACATTTTGGATATCTGCTTACGCTCGAGCGAGCATCGAGCGGAAAAAGCAAGCAACCAGCACTTTTACAAAAATTTACAGACCACTCGAGCGACATATCTTGCGCTCGAACAACCACTCACATTTTGGATATCCGCTTAAGCGTATGAAGTTACGCTCGAGCGAGGACCCGTTTTCAGTAATTTTTGTTAAGTGTTTTTAAGTGCATTTTTGCACCCTCTTTCTATCATAGGCATTCCTAGGCCAAGTTTAAGAAACCATAAAAAAAATAAAGAAGTAGAAATACACCAAGACAAGAAAGAACTAAGTTAATGATTCTGGATGTGTAATTCAGTACGTATTCGTTTTGTAGTTGTGTAGGTCACGCGCCACGAGATATCTAAATTGCTTACTCTATTTGTTACTTGGAGCCATCTGTTATCTGTGAATAATAACTTAGTAAAGTTATGTCCAAGTTAAATTATTTTTTGTATATGGAATAAGATTTGTTTTATGAAATGCCATGTTTAATACTATGAATGATTGTCCAACTCTAACAAATGTTTGTGGGATTTACGCTATGATTCAAGTATGTTATTTGTACCCGGATCAGAGGTTCCTTTGTGGAACTCACAAGTTATCTGTACCCAGCTGGAGGTTTCTTATGGAACTGACAAGTTATTCGTTCCCAGTCTAGAGGTTCCTTTATGAAATTGATAAGTTATCCGTACCTGGCCAGAGATTCCTCTATGGAACTGACCAGTATGATCTATGATGCTCGGTAAATGATCTATTAGCGCTAATGGATGAACTATGTATGATCAAGCATGAATTCTAAATCCTATATACGCATTGAATAAGAATATGAATATGAATTTATTCTATGTACAAGCTTAGTCATGGGACATCATTCATTTAACCCTTTACTCTTTTATTATTCACTGGGCTCCCGCTCACTATTTATATTATGTATGTAAGTGATCAGGCACGTGACCAGGCTCAGAGTTGAGGACATGGCATTTCAGTTTTTGTCAGCCAATCTTTGTGCCTCCCGTGGAGGTTCCGGATTAAGTCAAGTTTAGTGGCTGTGTTATTATGACTGTATAAGACTTTGTTCCTTTTGCTCTATAAACAAGTTTCTCTGTTTTTATGTACATGAAGTGACGTGTAAATACTATATCTTTTGACGTCACTCGTATGTTTATAAAAGTTTAAGATTATTAGTCCTATGTATGTCTTCACAGCTCGATGGACTATGTATATTTTATGTATTTGCTTTCACGGCCCCTAATTAGTCATTGTTATGTTAAGAGGCCTTTGGTAATCCAATGATTATTGACCGGTTACGACGCTAAACCTATAGGGGCAGGTTTGGGTCGTGACAGAGTGGTATAAAATCACGTGTTCTACCAAACACACGAGTCCATATGAGCTTAGGATGTCCTAGTAAGAAGTAAGGGCATTTCACCTGCATGTGTAAGTGTGTGTTTTTGAAAGTGAAAGTATAAATCTGATTATGATCACATGATATGGAAACAAATAATCTGAATATTGTAAAAGGACTATTTGCCTATGTTTATGATGTTCCGTTTACCTATAGCAAATGGAAAATACAAGAAGTGATGGAACAACTGAATCATCTGAGGCTTGAATGAGCCGCATGGAACAAATGCTTGCAACTTTAACTGAGGCAATGACTCAACAAAAACAGAGGCAATAACCCTTACCTCCCCCGGCGGTCAAAGTTAAGCTGGATAACAATGATCTCATAAATTTAACTTAGAAGTTCCTGAAAATGAAAATCTGTCGACCTTTTTGGGTGGCATTGAGCATTAAAAGCAGAAACATGGTTGCTTGAAATGAAAAAACTATTTGAAGTATTCCCTTGCTCTAAAATTCAGAAAGTCCTTCTAGCCACCTACACTTTGAAAGATGAAGTCCGGAGGTGGCGGTTACTAATCCGAAACAGTAATGGGAATATGACGTGGGGGCAATTTAATACGATCTTCTATGATAAGTACTTCTCTCAATGTTTTCGGGATCGAAAAGTTTCTGAATTCCGAGAACTTAAACAAGGCAGGATGTCCATGGCTGAGTATAAGGCCAAATTTACTGAGTTGGCTCTATTTGCTCCACATATGATGGATACTGATTATAAGAAGGCATGGAAATTTGAAGGCGGACTGGATCTGGAAGTGTTTGACCGAGTAGGCATCTTAAAATTGCCTACCTATGTGGAAGTTTTAGATAGAGCGATAATGGCGGAAGCCACAATAACAGCAATGAAACAAGCCAAGGCGCCAACAACAGAATGGAGAATCAAAAGATTTGGGTCTAATTTTCGGAAGGCCCGTTATTTCCTCGCAAACAAAAAGCAAAATACTGGATCTTCAAGCAGCTCAAGCCAAAGTAGTGGGTCTATGCCAATCTATTCAGAATGTGGAAGAAAACATAAAGGCATGTGTCATCGTGCATCGGGCGCATGTTTTTGCTATAACAAAACCGGTCACATAATTAAGGACTGTCTAATGAGGTTTGACAATGCAAATCATCTAGCAACAAGTTCAGCTAGATCTACTCTTGTAACGAGGCCCAATGCAAGAACTAATATCAAGAATAACTCCGGGAATAAAACACTAAGGCAAGAGAGAGTGTTTGCTCTAGTACCCGGGGATGTACATGTCACGACCCAAACCCGTCCTTATAGGTTTAGTGTCGTAACCGGCCAGTAATCTGAGATTACTAAAGGCCTTCCTGTACAATCAAAATAACCGAGGCTAGCAGAAACAATATTCAAAATACACCAATAGTCCAATGAATCGTGCATCTATATGAACAAATATTTACATGTAAAAACGTTAATTTACCCACATTCAGTACATAACTTGTAACTTAACATTTTATATATAACATATGCACATAACGAAAGTTTATTTCATGGTCAAAAACTTAACAACAACCTTCCAAGCCTAGCCCCAACTCAGAGGCTGTCACGACCCAAACCCGGCCCTATGGGTTTAGCACCGTAACCGACCAGTAATCCGAGATTACCGAAGGCCTGCAGAACAGTAACATAGTAAAATAGAGTACAGGGCCTGGCGGAAGCCAATACAGTAAATAAATAATGTCCATCGAGCTGTGACAGTCTGTATGCCAAAAAGATTTTTCATGTATTCATACATACAAGTAGTATAGTCTATACAAAATTTACAGTTACACAGTACAGAGACTTAATCCCTTGGTAACAGTACAGTTAGCAGCTGACAATCTAAACAGTAGTCCAACAGTGTGGGGACAAACGGGGAAAAAACAAAACACCCCAAAGCCATGGCATGGCAACTTGGAACCTCGCAGTAAGGCACAAAGGCTGGCTTGACAAAACTGGAGTAACCCTAACGCCTCTAGCCGCGGTCTGGTGCCTGAACACCTACATATATATATGAGCAGTGAGCTAAAGCCCAGTGAATAACATAATGCGTAAAGAGGTTAAGAATGAAATGTCCTTACAGTAATGAAAGCAGTTCATTAAACAATACTTCAGTCTTTCAGTCAGAACAGTTATTCAGTCATATGTGGTACATCCATTAGCATAGCAGTAAACAGTAGGTCTTAAAGACCAAACAGTAATGATGGCCATCAGTCAGTAAACAGTAGTGGTTCCACGAGGGAACCGATAGAGATCTCTGTAACAGTAGCAGTAACAGTATACAACAGTTGCTAAGGATGCCACAATACATTTCGGAACATAGGACATACATTCAACAATTAACAATACGTACTTCAGAAAACAGTTTCGTTAAACAGTCAGAAAACATTCTCAGTTGAACATATCTTTACACAATTGTTACTCACAGAGTTTGGGCTACAGTATGCTAGAGCGTGTCTCCCCAGTCGCCAACCCTACACAGTTAACAGATTGAACACACACTAAGCTACACAATTAGGAAATATCATAATTTAATCCGTAATTTGCCTTGGTGTGTTCTACATCTATGTCCTCATTAAAATGCCTTAAACTAGGTCTAAGAATGCCTAGGATGGGATGAGGATGCAAAGATGTACTCAAAAAGCAATTTCAGAAGTTTCAGAAAAACAGAGTCTCGCTCGAGCGTAGGTTTACCCACTCGAGCGGACATGCAACAAGGGTACACGCTCGAGCGTCAACTTTCCCGCTCGAGCGTACTGTAAAAGTACTGGATGGGTGAAATCTCCGCTCGACGCCCGCTCGAGCCTGAGACACAATTGTCCGCTCGAGCTCCCGATCCTCCGCTCGAGCGGACTGTAAAACAGTGCAGAGAAATACTGGATGCTCGGATTCCACGCTCGATGCCGATTACCCCGCTCGAGCGGGAGTGCAAAATCTGGAAATCCCAGATTGCACCTCCAAGCTCAAGCTCACATTCAAATGCATCAAAACCAATCCTCTTGGGCCCATTTTCTGGAAAACATTTGTAAAAACATAGAATAACATGGTTCAAAGCTCAATTTTGAGAAATCAAAGCCCAAGGGTGTTTAATTGAAACCCAATTTCAAACCAATTTCAAGGACAACATGAACATACAAACATGCATGAATTTTTAAACAACTTCAAAGTTCAATTTGATGCTCTAAGGAGCCAATTGATCCAAAACAAGTTGAAAACATGGACCATTACAAAATTATGAACATGCATGTACCATTTTACCATGAATTCAACTCAAAACTCATCAATTCAAACATGCATGCATGAAATGAGCTTCAATTCACCATTAATGAACCAATTCATGACTTAGCTCTACAATTAGACATGAACAATGCATGAATCAACTTAAAGACAATCAAAAAGATGAAATTCATACCTAGGTTCCTTGAATGCAAGTCTAGAGGTTCAATTTAGCAATCTACACTTCAATTAGCAAGCAATTCTCCAAGTTCCAAGCAATTCAAGATGAAATCCAAATTCTCTCACTCTCTCCCTCTCATGGTCGGCTAGAGCTCAAACAAGGCTGAGGAAATGTTTGATCTAGGTGTATAATGAGGCTCAAGTATATGTATTGAGTGGGCCACTCATGTGGCAAAATGGTAAATAAATCAAACTATGCAATTGATCAATATTTAATCTAATTTAATCATACCTAACAGTTTTCAGATAATTATACCATAAAATCACATTAATCCTAAGGATCATAGAACACTAACCAATTCTCGGTTCGGCCACCGATAAGGCCTTCAAGTAGCAGTTTAAACGTAAAACACGAACAGATCAAATAATCAATCAAATAGATAGAATACAAATTAATATACACACTCAGTCAATTCAGTTCCAGTTTTTCAATCAGTCAGTTCAGTACTTTAACCAGTCCAATCATCAGTCATAATCAGTTCAGTTTAACGGTAATCGATGTTTATCGGTAATCAATCAGTCATTAATCGGTAAACAATATGAGGGTTGTTACAGAGGCACTCAAAAATAACTTGGTAGGCTTCAAAACAATGATTCAGTTATAGACCCCTTTTTGGCTTGCCCTCCAGAATGCTCACCTATACATATATATAAAAACAGAGAGGTAAAGCCCAGTGAATAACATTAAAGTAAAAAGGTTAGTGAATGAGCTCCAAATACAATATCCGTAAAACAAATCATATCACAATCATTCATAACCGTCTCATATCAGAACATAGCGTAATGATACATCTCACAAAACAAACACATATCGTCTTCCGACTAGAGTAATTGGTCCCGGATACCGATTAAACACATATCATCATAACGAAGTGGCTAACGAGATCTCGTATCACATATATGTCATGGACCTGCATTTACATGTCGTCCCCCATGACTTGGGACTATCTGTGGATGTTATAATAGATTTGCAAACCGGATATTCGTTCACAGAATCAATCACATTTCAGAAACATATCATATCATACAGCATTTCATATAACATTTCAAGTACAGTGCATATCAACATATCTTTATAGAAATGTTACTCACAGTGGCCTTCAGATACCCGTTGTTCGGTCTTCGAGTCTTGACTTACAAACACAAATGTTCACAGCGCAATTTCTCAATATACACTTAAGTCAATCATTCGATTCTTAACCTTCTTTAGTTTATCCGTTACTTGTCCGTTCGGTTGTTTCTATTCTTTCTTTAATTCCTTTTATGCTTATAACATGCATACGGATGTGTATGACACATGAAAATCATGTAAATGAAGGCCCATAAATCAGAAAATGGAAAGAAAATAAAATTGGACAATCTGCCCTGTTTGGCTGCACGTGCGATGGAACTTCAGAATCAATTTTGGCCCAAAACAAGGTTGGCCGCTTGAGTGGTGGCCCAGGCCGCTCGGGCGGTCTGAGTGAAAAACCAGTCCAAAATCTGCTTTGAAAGGGAACTTCTTCTTTTGCGAAATCAACTTCTAATTCATACATTTCAAGGCTTAAAACATTTGAAAACAACTTGAATTTCCCATTTCTAACTTCAAATAAAAATCATAACTTCATAACAAAATCCAAAATGCCTAGTAAAAGCTCACAAACTTGAAATAAGTTGGTAAAAGGTATAAACATGCATATAAGAGTTCCATTTCTCAAATCTATGGAGCTTCCTCTTCACTTTAAAGGTTTAAGGAAGTACATGAATGTATGATCAAGAATAATAAAAAATCTTGCCATGCATGTTGCTAATTCAAGTTAATCTCTACAATTCCTTCTTTGTGTAATCATATGGATTTCTAACATCAATTTACGCCACTAATCTCATAATAATTCATGATCTTTAATTTAAACAACTCAAAGTCTAAAGGATTATGAAGAAAGCTTTTCAATTTCATGAAATTTGGTGGAAATTTCTTACCTTAACTTGATGAATTGGTCTTATTTTCAATGTTCTTCCTCTTCCTAACTTCTTTAGCTCTATTTCTCTTTATTGAGCTCTCACCCTCAAGTCTCCCTCTCTCTCTACGTGTGTATCTCTAGGCCACCAAAGTCCTACTCTTCTATATTCAATTGATGAATAGTATACTAACTTTTTTCTTGTATACAATTGACGAGTAAAAAGCATTTGGCTCAAATTAATTAGGCTAATAAATTAATTAAAATCAACTTTACTCAAATTGAATTGATCCTCAACATATTATGATCTCAATTACACTAAATTTAGTTCCACTAATGTGAATTAGGCTTTAACTAACCATCTATAAACTCGATACAAGTAATGAGAGCCAAACATAACTTTACGATTCAGACAAAAATTAATTTTTAATTAAACTTCCCAGATGATTCTAAAAATTCCAATTAACATATCCATGTACTCAATTTCAATTTTTGAACCCAGCAAGATCGTTAATTTCAATTCCAAAGTTGTATTTTCAACAAATAATTTCTCAATTTGGACAGATATACACAAATTAAATCATATAATCCGCAATTAACACATGGAAAATTCAAATAATTATAATTTGCATTTTGGGGTGTTACAGTACAGAATACTAAGCCAGTAGTGTCAGGTATAATTTCTATCTGTGCACAAAATGCCTGTGTACTGATTGATTCTGGTTCCACGCATTCATTTGTATCGCATGTTTTTTCTTGGAAGTTGCCTAGATCATTAGAACCTATGAATTGCATACTATCTGTGTCTACACCATTGGGAAGTTCTATGATATGCACCCTGTATATCCTGCATGTGATGTTTTGATTGGTGATTTGACATTGTAAGTTGATTTGCTGCCTTTGAGCATTGACCACTTTGATTGTATATTGGGCATGGATTGGTTGTCGAAATATTGTGCCACTATTGATTTTGTGAATAAAACTGTCACGTTTAAACCACCTGATATGCCTGAGTTTGTTTTCACTGGGAATGGGGTAGTTCCTCCACTATACTTGATTTCGTTTATGAAAGCCAGAAAATTGTTGAGAAAATGTTGTCGGGGTTGCTTGTGTAGTGTAATGCCAATATCTTCGGATAGTACCAGTATGGAAGCTATTCCTGTGGTTTGTGAATTTCCTGATGTGTTTCCTAATGACATACCCGGAAATCTAATTGATAGGGAAATTGAGTTTACCATTGATGTAGTACCTGGAACACAACCTATCTCTAAAACTTCGTATAAAATGTCGACTTCTGAACTGAAAGAATTAAAAGTTCAAGTCCAAGAACTTTTAGACAAGAAATTCATCCATCTGAGTACCTCATCTTGGGGAGCCCAATGTTGTTTGTTAAAAAGAAAGACGGATCTTTGAGGCTATGTATTGATTATTGTGAGTTGAATAAAGTAACCGTAAAGAACAAATATCCATTACCCCAAATAGATGACCTGTTTGACCAACTTCAGGGAGTCCAAGTGTTTTCTAAAATTGACCTTAGATCCGAGTATCACCAGTTAAAGGTTAAGACAGAAGACATAGAAAAAACTGCATTCAGAACTAGATATGGACATTATGCATTTTTGGTAATGCCATTTAGGGTAACTAATGCACCTGCGGCGTTCATGGATTTAATGAATAGAGTGTTCAAACAATTTCTGGATGAATTTATTATTGTCTTTATTGATGATATATTGATTTACTCCAAAAGCAGGGAAGAACATGAGAATCATTTAAGAACTGCCTCACAAATTCTGAGGGAAAAGAAGTTATATGCAAAATTTTCCAAATGTGAATTTTGGCTAGACAATGTGGCCTTTCTGGGCCATGTAATCAACATAGATGACATATCGGTAGACCCACAGAAAATTGAAGCTATTGTGGACAGGCCTAAACCAACGAATGTGTCAGAAGTTAGAAGTTTTCTAGGACTTGCAGGTTATTATCGCAGATTTGTGAAAGACTTTTCAAAACTTGCTATGCCATTGACCTAGTTAACCCAGAAAAATGTATCATTTGATTGGAATGATCAAAGGGAGTTTGTCTTTCAAGAGTTGAAGACCAGATTAGTAACTACACCGATTTTGACTTTGTCTAATGGTACTGATGGGTTTCAGATTTACTGTGATGCATCTTACAAAGGTTTGGGTTGTGTATTAATGTAAAGTGGAAAGGTAATTACTTATGCTTCTTGGCAACTCCGACCACATGAAAAGAATTACCCGACTCATGATCTTGAACTAGCAGTTGTGGTGTTTGCTTTGAAAATTTTGCGACATTATTTGTATGGTGTGACTTGCGAGGTGTACACCAACCATAAAAGTTTTAAATACTTCTTTACCCAAAAAGAATTGAACATGAGATAGAGAAGATAGCTGGAATTGATCAAAGACTATGATCTACAGATTTTATATCATCCGAGAAAAGCTAATAATGTGGCAGATGCCTTGAGCCGAAAGTCAATAGGAAATTTGTCATGTTTGCTTAGTAGTTAGAAAGAATTAATATACGACTTGGGAAAGAATGAGATTGAAGTTGTATTGCGAGAACAAGGTGGGATCTTAGCTGGTATCTTTACCCAGCCTGCAATCTTTGAAGAAATTAAAAAGGAACAACTGCAAGATGAGTTCTTAAAAAAGAATGTAAATGTAATTGATTCAAAACCAAGGCCCGGGTTTGTATTTGAAAACAATGTGTTGAAATTTCAAAATCGTCTTTGTGTGCCGAATTGTTCTGATTTAAGGAAATAAATCATGACAGAAGCTCACAATTCCAAATTTGCCATGCATCCAGGAAACACAAAGATGTATCATGATTTGAAATAGAATTTCTGATGGCCTGGAATAAAAAAGAGCATTGCAGATTTTGTAGCCCATGTTTGTATTGCCAACAAGTCAAAGTTGAACATCAACGACCCACTGGTTTATTATAACCGCTTCTAATACCGGAATGGAAATGAGAGCATACCATGGACTTCATCGTGGGATTGCCTCGCTCTTCTCGAGGTATAGATTCTATTTGGGTTATTGTTAATCGTTTAACTAAGTCTGCTCATTTTCTTCCTGTCAAATCCTTGTATAATGCGGATAAGTTGGCTAATCTGTATGTTAATGAGATTATGAAATTACATGGAGTTCTAGTATCCATAGTGTCTAACAGAGACCCCAAGTTTACTTTGAGATTCTGGCAGAGTTTGCAACAAGCTTCGGAGACTAGATTGAGATTAAGCAGTGCCTATCACCCACAGATAGATAGCCAATCGGAACGAATCATTCAAACATTGGAGGACTTGTTGCGGATGTGTGTGTTAGACTTTCAAGGCAATTGGGAAATCTACCTTCCTCTGGCCAAATTTGTGTACAATAATAGCCAATAATAGCTACCATTCAAGTATTGGTATGACCCCATATGCAGCTTTGTATGGTAGGAAATGCTATTCTCCAATTTGTTGGGCCGAAGTAGGTGATCGACCTTTCTTGGGATCGGAATTTTTGCAAGAGACGACTGAAAATGTGAAATTGATTCGGCAAAGAATGAAAACTGCACAAAGCAGCCAGAAGAGCTATGCCAATGTCCAAAGAAGAGATAGGGAATATGAAGTCAGGGACCACGTATTTATCAAAGTGACTCCAATGAAATGCTAGACACAGTTTGGCATGAAAGGCAAATTGGCACCGAGATATGTTGGACCCTATGAAATCCTTGAGAAGATTAATTCAGTGACGTATCGGGTAGCTTTACCACCAGCCATGGAACATATGCACAATGTATTTCCTATCTCTATGCTTCGGGATTATTTGGGAGATCCACTACATGTGATTGAGCCGACTCATGTACTTCTAAAAGATGATTATACATATGAAGAGAGGCCAATGCAAATTGTAAATGTATATATATATATATATATCCAAATAGAATACAACTACTGTGTGAGTGATTTTCCGATCACACTGCCCAACTCAGTATTCAGCTGGAGAACGCTGGTAGAATAGATGACACCTGGCTAATCTGCAACAGAAAGAGAATATTCCGATAGTGGTTCGTCCACCCGGGGGCACTCTGACGATCAAGTCAGTATATCTCTCAAAGATCATCAATAGTGCTAAACTCACTATTCAAAATATAAATTGCGTACCTTAGACCCATGAGGGTGCCTTTCTTTTATAGCCAACACAATCCTAGTCCCAATAGAAGCCTAACTCTAATGGACTTAGGAATACTGCTAATCTTGGACTCCCAGTAGAATTGGGATAAACTCTCTAAGAGTCTTGTCCTTTCCTAACTGAAGTCTTCTTCTATACTAGGACTCTTATCCCCTATCCGCTTATCCCGGACTCCGATATCTTCGGAGATAACCTCGGCCTAGCCGAGATCATCTCGGCGCCTCGGTCAAGACACGTGGCACCTCGGCTGAAACGTTGGCGTCACCTTGCCACGTGTTGATATCCTGAAAATATATCCCCACAACTGCCCCCTAGGTTCTATTACCTCGGCATTCTGAGGTGATGGAACCTATATATAGGTACTTCCATCCAGTACGTCGGTTTATAGTATCTCAGCCGAGATCATTATGTTTGGCCGACATGTCTTCGTTAAAGAACAAGAATTTCAAGAACCCTTTCACGCGTATAAGCTGTCATACACAATAATTCAACCGTTTACGACACGCGTCTTTCCTATATTGGATCATACCTGCGACGCGCCTGAAAACCGTCTCGCGCCTGCGTGCGCCGTCTGACAAAACCGTCCTCCTAGGCGCATTGATGGCCTTTTTGCCGCCGTTTCCAATCTTTAACAAAATTTGTTTATATATATATTTTTTTGCCCTTTCACTTTTCATTGTCTCTATTGCTCTCTCTCTCTCTCTCTAGCTTTTCTCTCCAAATCCTCCATTGTTCAAGCTCTCCTTGCTCTGCAACTCGTTCCGTTCATCCCTTCTGGCGGGTTTTTCACTGTTTCGGCATATCCTCACACTGGCTTCATTTTTTTCTGGTAAGCCACTATTCATTCTTATTTTAGTTTCTTGATTTCTTCTTGAACTTGTCGCTATTACTGCTTTGCTTAAACATTCGATTTGTGAATCATATATCTGAATGTGTTTCTATTTCATGACCTTGCCCTTTGCCCATGTCTTAAATACACGCACTATTCACAACATTGTTTGCACTTTGGCCACTGTTCTTGCCTTTAAGCCCTTTCACATACTTTGTCACAGTGTTCTTGGTAGTTCCCCCTTGTTCTTGATTCTGAAACGCGCTTTTGTTTTCTGTTTTTCTGTGTCTTTTCCAGATTCGTGCCTTTGATCTTTGCTTCCATAGATCTAGGTTTAGGACTTGTTTGTAGAACTCAAGACAGTCTTCTTAGGGAAAATTGAAACGATTCCCCATAGATTTTAAGCTTTAGCCGAGGTCCCTAAAACCCTTCAAAACCCCTTTCTTTCTGAAATCCAACTCTTCTAAATCAGGCCGACATTATGGGTATGTGGAAGCATAAGGTAGATACCCCAACCAAATTAGATCACTTTAGGACAGAGTTTGAAATCCCTGCCAATGTCCATCTAAGGCTGGCTGGGGAGGACGATTCTATTATGCCCACAGCTGATTCCATGCCTCTTCCTGTCGTAGCTTTCATCGAGTGTGGACTTCGGCTCCCACTCAACATTCTTTTTTGTGAGATTATCCATTATTACAAGTTAAACCCAATGTAGCTCGCCATCAACTCCTACCGAGTTATTAATGGCATCATAGCCTTAGCAAAATAAGAGAACGTTAGGGTCACTTTAGCCGATATCCAGTATTGAGCTATGTTTACTACCTCAAGCCGAGGTCAACGGAGTACAAAATCGTTGTCGACCTCCCAGACTCCAACAAGGGAGCTAGAGATGATTATTTTATTACTTCGGGGAACTGGGAATTTGCTCCAAATGAGGACCTCCACTTCTACCCTCTTCCTTGGACAGTGTTCGTAGAGGGTAATGGTAAGAGCCCTGTATTTCACATTTACTTGCTTTCAAAATCTTTAATACTTCAAATATGCTGATGTTTGTTTTTCCTTACAGCTTTTCCAAAACTAGTAAAAGGCTTCCGCAAGTCTTTTTACCCAAGTTTGGGTTTAAAGAAACTATTGGACCTTCATGTTCGTAAGCGAAGAGCCCCACTGGTACTAAATTTCATCCCGACGTACAAATCAGCTTTTCCCGACGTTTCTAAGAGGAAAAAGAAGAAGAGCTTATCTCCTCCCTCTGCCACAACTCCGTCAGTTGCTACCTCGTCTCGACCAGATTAAGGATCAACTTCTGATCCAGCAGAATAGCCGTCTACTTCGGCTCCATACCTGATCCCACCATCTCAACGAAAACGTCGTCGACGACTTGTTCTTGCTGCTGAGATAGGCCGCCCAAAACCGGTTGCTAAAGATCTCTTAGCCAGCACTCCATCTGACATTGACGCTCAGCCAACACAAATCCAGCCTCCTACAAAGCCAAAATGAATCAAAAAGGCTCAGCCAAAGGCAAAGGTGTCTCAGATCGATTCTGAGGATACCTTGCCAAGTTCCAAACTGGTTCCGAGTGAGAAAACTGCCTCTGTTCCCGCGAAGAGGTCCACCGAAACACTTCCATCCGAATCGACCATATCAAAAAGGCCGAGGTCATCTTCTGCAACGACCTCGGGATCTAAAAAGCCTAATGCCCCCTAGGCCCCCCGAATCACTCTGGAAGATAAACCTGTTATGGCTAGTGATAGCGCCGATGACATCAATGTCGGCGTTGCCCTTAGTACTGCTCTGCTTCTTCCAAGCGATCTGGAGCGAAACGCCGAGTTCAGGTTGTACGAGAACTACGCTCTGATGTTTCAACGCTCTATTCAGGTAAGTGTTTTTGCTTGGTACTTTTTCTTTCTTTCTCTTCATTTCATACTTGAATATTTTCTAATACTTCTGTTTTCTTTTAAGCCATCCAGCATGCCCACTCTTTTTCAATGCAATCTTTTGAGAACCGTGAGAAGCTAGCTGAAAAGAAGAGAGAGGTCTCTAGCCTTCAAAAAACCAATAAAAACTTGTAATCCAAGATGAAGACCCTGGAGGATCAGGTCGAGGTCGCTATTAAAGCAAAAGACGAAGCTGAGGAGAAGGTTGGTGCTGCTGAGGCGATAAACAAAGTCCTTCAAGCCCAACTGAAGGAGGCCGAGGATAAAGTGGCCCAGGCCCAAAAAGAGCTTCAAGACGCCTTGGCCACCAAAGAGGTCGAAATCAAGGACGCTGACGAGAAGGCGTATGCCCAGGGCATGGCCGATGTCACGGAGGCCTATGAAAAGCAAGTCAAGCAAGCATGCAACAAGGGTTTCTCCCTTGGTTGGATGACTCTGCTGAAGAAACTTGATGTCCCTACGGACTCCTCCTTGAGGAATACCGATGCCATTTCCCTGCCATTCCCTCCAACTCCACCTCCCAGTCAATCTGACAACGAATCTGATTCTGAGGATGAAGCCGAGGAGGAAGTTTTGGTGAGGAAATCAAAAGAGACTACTGGGACCAAGTCCCCTTCTCTGAATGAGTGTCATGACCCAAACCCGTCTCTATGGGTTTAGCACCGTAACCGGCCAGTAATCCGAGATTACCAAAGGCCTGCTTAATAGTCAGACAATAATATAGAGTACAAAGGCATGGCAGAAGCCAAAACAGTAAATAAACAGTGTCCAATGAGCTGTGACAGTCTGTATGCAAAAAGATTTTCATACGTATATACATGAACAATACAGAACAGTATGTACAACATTTACAGTCGATCAGAATAGGGACTTAAGAAAAATGCCTAACACCCCCAGTGGGGGTCACTGGGGGTCATTTTTCATTGGCCCAAAAACTGTTTTCCTTTTTTTTTTTTTTTTTTTTGTTTTCAGCCAATAGAAGGGTGACACCTCACTGGGGGTTGTCAGTGGGGTCACCCCACTGGGGGTCTGTAGCATGGCCCAGGGACTTAATCCCTATTAGGCAGTACAGTACAGTGCTATAAGTCTATACAGTTATTACAAAACAGATACAGAGACAGGCGGGGGAAATTAAAACACTCCTAAGCCAAAGCTTGGCAGGCTCGGAACCTCGCAGTGAGGCACAGTGGTTGGCTTGACAAAAAGGGAGTTTAACCCTTGCTCCTAGCTCCGGTCTGGTGCCGGTACACCTACATATATATATAAACAGTGAGCTAAAGTCCAGTGAATAACATAATGCGTAAAGAGGTTAAGAATGAATGTCCTTACAGTAATGAAAACAGTTCATTAAATCAGTATTTCAATCGTTCAGTCGTAACAATCATATGTGGTACATCCATTAGCATAGCAGTACAGTAAACAGTAGGTCTTAAAAGACCGAGCAATCAATGATGGCCATCATAACAGTGGTTCCACATGGGAACCGACAGAGATCTCTGTAACAGTAGCAGTAACAGTAACAGTAGTTACTAAGGATGCCACAATACAGTTCAGAATAGAGGACATACATTCATTCAGTTAACAGTAACAGTTCAGAAAGTAATTCAGTTAACAGTCAGAAAATATTCATCTTTGAACATATCTTTACACAGTTGTTACTCACAGAGTTATGGGCTACAGTTAAGCTAGAGCGCGCCCTTGGATGCCAACCCTACACAGTTTACAGGATGAACACACACTAAGTTCACATTCGGGAAACAAAAACTTAGTCCCTACTTAGACTCGGTGTGGTTCTATATCTATATCCTCATTAAGATGCCTTAAACTAGGCCTAGGAATGCTTAGGATGAAATGAGGATGCAAGGATGCCCTTTAAAAGCATTTTCAGAAAACAGGGGTCACGCTCGAGCGTAGGTTACTCCGCTCGAGCGGACATGCAGACAAAGGTTTTTGCTCGAGCATAGACTTACCCGCTCGAGCGTTCTGCAAAACAGTCAAAAGTGCTGGATAGGTGGAATTCACGCTCCATTGGGCGCTCGACACCCGCTCAAGCGTAAGACACAAGGTCCCGCTCGAGCTGACTCAAAAACAGAACAAAATGCTGGGAGCACGATTTCCACGCTCGAGCGCCAGTCACCCCGCTCGAGCGTGAGTTCAAAATCTGGAATTCCTAGATTTGAACCTCAAGCTCAAAATCAGGTTTTAAAAATACCAATTTTGATCCTCTTGGGCTAATTTTCTAGAAAACACTTCAAAACTCATAGTTTAACATGATTCAAAGCTCAATTGTAAAATCAAAGCCCCAAAGAAAGATCAATCGCACTCAATTTCAAACCAATTTTCATGAACATGGCCTCAATTAGACATGCAAGACTTTAAACAACTTCAAAGCTTCAAATACATGCTCTAATGAGCCAATTTCTTTTCAAAACAAGATGAAATCATGGTCCATTGTAAAAATATGAACATGCATGTACACTTTCATGAAGAACAACATCAAAACTCAAGGATGTAAACATGCATGCATAAAATGAGCTTCCAATCAACATTATAAGCCATATCTTGGCTCCAATCTTCAACAATCCTCTAAATCATGCAAGAAATACTTCAATTCATGACTAAGAAGTTAAGAGCTCTACCTTATGTCTTCAATTATGAGAATATAAGCTCAAGTTTGCAAATTACTCTTCAATTCCTTCACTTCTACCAAGTTTCCAAGCCAATTAGAGATGAAATCACACTCTCTCCTAACTCTCTCTCTAGTTCGGTTAAGCTCAACAAAATGGCTGATGAAATGTGCTTTGATACAAAGGAATGAGTCTCAAAAGTGCTAAGCTAGTGGCCCACAAGTGGTGGCAAAATGGTGAATAAACCAACTCATGCAATTTAGCTTATTTTAATCTAATTTAATCATACTAAATCACATTTCAGATAAATATGTCATAAAATCGCATAAATTCTAAGGATCATAGAACATTAATTAATTTCAGATTTGACCGCCGATAAAGCCCTCAATTTGCAGTTTAAACTTAAATACACAAACAGATAATCAAACAAGCAACAGATAGACATACAATTAAACAGATGTACTCAATCAATTCAGTTCCAGATTTCAGCCAATCAATTCAGTATTTCAGTCGATTCAATTACTTATCATAATCAGTCTCAGTTTAACGGTAATCAGTAATCAATCGGTAAATAGTTGTGAGGGTTGTTACAATAAGCAAGTCCTGGACTTGACTCAAAATGAGGAGGGTGAAGAGGTCCCAAAAGATGCTGCGGCTGAGAAGACATCGGTTGTCGTACCCCTTGCCGACAAGAGCCTAGATGAAACTCTTGCAGAAATTGACGCCGAGCTCACGGCGGATAAGGCTACTAAGATGTCTTCCCAACAATCGTCTGAACTTCAAACTCAACTAGCTGCTACTGCTGAGGAGTCTTAGCCTTATGTTTTTCCCTTCTTTTCCTGTACTTTGTTTTTCTTTTTTGAAGTACTGTAAACTTCTTCACATTGCCGATATGTTTTTAATACAACAACTCTTTTGCTTTTGAATGCTTGCATGCTTGCTTTGTATGCCTTCGTACTTGGAATTTTTTTGCATATCTTTAACATATACTTTCATCCTCGTGCAATCTTCTCGGGGTGACACACATCGGTTATACAAACTGATGTTTTACCTCGGCAAGTACCCAAGTACTTTTTTTGGCATAACCTTGGTTTCACCTTGTAAATTTTTTCATAAAATTTCAACAAGTGTTTAATCTTGGCTTAACTTCAACTTGTAAATTGTCCACAAATTTCAACAAGTGTTAAACAATGATTTCGATTTAACTTCATCTTGTAAATTGTCCATAAATTTCAACAAGTGTTAAACAATGATTTCGGTTTAACTTCAACTTGTAAATTGTCCACAAATTTCAACAAGTGTTAAACAATGATTTCGGTTTAACTTCAACTTCTAAATTGTCCACAAATTTTAACAAGTGTGAAACAATGATTTCGCCTCTCTCTGCCCCCTCATGTGAACCTAAGTTCTACTTGGGTTCTCATTATATATGTATTCTAGAGACAATGTCAAGTATCTTGAAAAGAAAACCAAGCTAAATCTTTATTTATTTACTTCGACAAATGACAAAAGAACAAATGAATTCTAATGATAGAAAAATTTCAAATCGCAAGTGTTCCAAGGCCTTGGCAACTCTTTGCCCTCATTAGCTTCAAGCCGATAAGTCCCATTACCCAGTATCGAGATTATTCTGTAGGGTCCTTCCCAATTTGGGCCCAGCTTCCCCTCTCTGGGATCCTTTTTGTTGCCGACGACTTTTCTCAAGACCAGGTCGCCGACTTGGAATTCCCTTGGGTTAACCCTCTTGTTATAAGCTCTAGCAAGCTGCTGCTGGTGCGCTGCGAGCTGAATCGCAACTTTCTCCCTTTATTTTTCTAGAAAATCTAGATCTCGGGCTAAGAGTACATCATTAGTTCCGTTCTCTACTCCTTGGGTTCTGATTCTTGAGATGCCGACCTCCAGCAGAATAACTGCTTCTGTGCCATAAGCCATGGCAAAGGGGGATTCCTCTATTGATCTTCTCGGCGTAGTCCGATATGTCTAGAGCACATTAGGCAGCCCGTCCACCCACTTTCCTTTTGCTGCCTGTAGCCTTTTTTTTTTTATCCCGTCCAGAATCACTTTGTTGGATGTTTCTGCTTGTCCATTGCTTTGGGGAAAGCTTGGTGTTGAAAAGTAGTTCTTGATCTTGAACTTTGCACAAAAGCTCTTAATTAGCTTACTGTCAAATTGTGTTCCATTGTCTGCAACTATTGCTCTTAAAATCCCAGATCTGGTGATGATATTTTTCCAAATGAATTTCTTTACATCCACATCTCGGATTTTGGCAAGGGGTTCAGCTTCTATCCACTTAATGAAGTAATCAGTTGCCACCAGCAAGTACTTCATTTGCCCAGTTGCTTGGGGTAGTTGCCCAACGAGATCCATGCCCCATTGGGCAAATGGCCAAGGACTGGATACAGGGTTTAGGTTTGTTGCTGGTTGGTGTATCAGTGGTGCAAATCTCTGGCACTTTTCACATTTCTTCACATATGCTTCTACGTCCTTCTGCATGTAGGGCCACCAATACCGCTGGGTAATGGTCCTATGGGCGAGTGATCTTCCCCCAGCGTGGCTTCCACAAATTCCTTCATGAATTTCATATAAAAAATCTTCAACTTGTAAAGGATGTACGCACCTTAAAAGGGGTCCAGTGAAGGACCTTCTGTAGAGATGCCCCTCTGCTGTCAGACTGAATCTTGCCGACTTCAATCTGATCTTGTGTGCCTCTTTGTGATCATCTGGTAGCTTTCCTTCTTTCAGGAATGAAATAATTGCGTCCATCCAGCTTGGTCCTATGTCCACGCACATTACTTCATGCTCTGTGGATAGTGGCTCGACGCTCGGGCCTGACAAATAGTCAATCATTATTGTCCTTGCTTTTCCAGGTTGTACTGTACTAGCTAGGTAGGCCAACGCATCGGCGTGGCTGTTATCATCTTGGCTAACCTGAAGTAGTCGGCAGTTCTGAAACAAGGCTGCCAGCCTAATGACCTCCTTTGCGTAGGCCGACATCCGTTCATCTCGGGCAGCAAACTCGCCCGTTGTCTGGTTGACAATGAGCTGGGAGTTGCAGAAGACTATTACCTCGTCTGCCTCTGCTGCTACTGCCAACTTCAGTCCTGCAATCAATGCTTCATAATCTGCTTCGTTGTTTGAGGCTTTGAACCACAAACGAATAGACTGTTCCATTATCTGTCCATCTGGAGATATCAGCACTACTCCTGCCCCCGCTCCCTGTCGGTTTGAACTCCCATCAACGAACAGTCAAAAGGAGTCGCCGATGTAAATGTTGTAGGGTCTGAGTTTTTCTTTTTTTCTTTGTTTTTTCGCCTTTGGCTGAGTTTCTCCTTACTTGTTTGGACATCGTTCACCCTGGCTCAACGGAGCCCGATGTTCGATGGATTCTGGCGTGAACTCAGCCATGAAGTCGGCCAGAACCTGTCCTTTGATTGCTGTCCTTGGCCTATACTCCAAGTCATACTGGCCTAGGGTGACTGCCCACTTGGCTATTCTTCCTGTCAGGTCTCCTTGTTGTAGTAAGGACTTCAAGGGGTGTTCTGTTAGCACCACAATTTTATGGGCCTGGAAGTAGTGGTTCAACTTCTTTGAAGCCATTACCAAAGCCAGTGCCAATTTTTCTAAGTGTAGATACCTCGTTTCTGCATCGGCCAGGGTTTTGCTTACATAGTAAATAGCTCTTTGTTCCCCTTTGTCTTCTCGGACTACTACCGCGCTTATCGCATTCTCTAAAACGGCTAAGCATAAAAACAGCTCCTCTCCAGGTTCTGGATTTGAAAGGACTGGAGCTGTGTTCAGATACTTCTTTAGGTCGGCCAAGGCGGCCTCGCATTCTTCGGTCCACAGGAAGGCTGTGGCTTTCTTCATTAAGTTGAAGAAAGGTCTGCATTTGTCTGAGCTTTTGCTGATGAATCTATTCAGGGCTGCGCCCTTTCAAGTTAGCATCTGCACCTGTTTTGCCGATGTCGAGCTCTTCAGTTCTAGGATAGCCTTGATCTGATCTGGGCTGGCCTCAATGCCCCTTCTGGTCACCAGGTATCCCAAAAACTCACCAGATCCAACTCCAAATACACACTTCGAGGCATTGAGTCGGAGCCGATATGTCTTAAGGATTTCAAATACTTCTCTGAGGTCGGCCAGATGTCCTTCGGGTTCCTTGGTCTTCACGACCATGTCGTCGATGTAGACTTCCACCGTTCTACCAATTAGATGTCTGAACATCTTGGTTACCAACCTTTGGTAAGTCGCTCCTGCATTTTTTAACCCAAAAGGCATCACTCTATAGCAGTACAATCCTTTCAGGGTAATAAACGCAGTCTTCTCTTCATCTAGGGGGTACATGGATATCTGATGGTACCCCTTGTAGGCATCCAAGAAGCTCATCTTTCCATGCCTTGAAGTGGCGTCTACCAACTGGTCAATCTTGGGTAGAGGAAAGCTGTCTTTGGGACAGGCTTTGTTTAAACTGCTAAAGTCTACACAGACCCTCCATTTACCGTTCTTCTTCTTCACCACTACTGTGTTTGATAGCCATGTCGGGAATTTACCTCTTGGATGGCCCTGGCCTCGAGAAGTCTGTCTACTTCTTCTTGCACTGCTTCGACGTGTACCAACGTTGGTCTTCTTGCTCGTTGAATTACAGGTTTGGCCGACCTGTCAACGTTTAGCTTATGGCAAGTGACCTCGGGGTCGATGCCTGGCATTTCATAAGGCGTCCACGCGAACACCTCAATGTTTGCTCTCAAAAAAGCTTCCAATTCTTGTTCTTCTTCTTCTTCGGCTAAGCCCGAGCCGAGAAGAAAAAAGCGTTCTTTATCCCTTTCCTGGATGAGGATTTTGTTCAGTGCTTCTTCACTCTTCTCGGCTGGCTCCTTGCCGACATCTTCTAGGACCTCCATGTTCTCGTCTTCGATCTCTGCCTTTTCTGGTTCTCGAATGCTGCAGGTGGATTTCATTGCTGCCATGGAGCAATTTTTTGCCTACAGCTGATCTCCTTTGACCTCTTCAATCCCATGCTCTGTTGGGAACCGCAATAGTTGATGTAGTGTTGAGGGAACAGCCTCCATTGCATGCAACCATGGCCTTCCCAAGATGATGTTGTAAGGGCAGGGTGTGTCGATTACGGTGAACTCTGTTGTTACCTTCCTGGTGCCTGCCTGAACCTCCAAGCTGGTTGTTCCTAGTGGCCATATCGGCGTTCCATTGAACCCGACCATTGGGCTATTGAATTGCTCCATATCGTCTGGGTGAAGGCCAAGCTCCTTGTAACATCGAACGTACATGATGTCGCAAGGGCTGCCTTGGTCAATCAGGATGCGTTTTACTTGGCACTCTCCAACCTGGAGGGATACTACCAAGGCATCATTATGCAGACGCTGTACCATCTCAAGGTCGGCTTTTGAAAAGGACACTACTGGTCCTTGGCGCTCCTCTGCTCGATGTCTTTTCTCCCCAACTTGGTAGACAGGTGCTTCATCTTCTGGGTCTCCCCCCTAATTTCGTTCTTGTTGACCTTCGAGTGAATCGCATTGACTACCCGAGGTCCTCCTGCCTAAGGTTGTGGTGCTGGGGGAGGTGGGGCTGCTGGCGCCTGAGACAATCTTGCCTGCTCTTCCCTTATCCTGGCCTTATCGACGAGGTCTCTCAGATGGCCTTGCCTCACCAGTTCTTCCAAGTGTGTTTTCAGGGCTCTACAACCTTGAGTCGTGTGCCCATCTTCATTGTGGTAAGCACAATGTCTGCCAACGTTCCTTCCCATAAACTCTTCTGGTGACTTCGCTGGTGTTCTGAAATAGAGTTGGTTCCGAATCCGGTCCAGGACTTTGGGAATCGGGATTCGGAACACAGTCGTTACTGCCTGTGTGGCCCTTAGTTCTGTTTCTTGTTTGCTTGATCCATTGTTACCTCGGCCTCGCTTCGGCGAGCCGTTTCCTTTCTCTTGTTTTGTCTCCTTAGTCCCTGACGTATCTTCTTCGGCTCTGGCATACTTCTGGATTCTCGCCAAGAGCTCTTCCATACTTTTTGGCAATGTCTTTGCCAAAGACTTTCGTAGTGGACAGTTGTCTTTCAGGCCATTCTTGAAAGATACGACCGCCACCTCTTGATTGCATTTGGATATTCAGTTGAACACCTTATAGTATCTTTTTGCATAGGCCCTAAGGCCTTCATCCTTGCTGATTTTCAGAGCCATCAATGCGTCCACCCTTAATGGTTGCAGCTTGTTTGTCACGAACCTGGCCACAAACATCTCGGCCAGGCCTTCTCAAGTCTTCACGCTTCCCTTTGGTAGTTTGTGGAACCAATCTAATGTAATCTCCCCGAAGGATGAGGGGAACACTTTGCAGAGCAACGGCTCGTTCCCACTATACAATGCCATTGAGTTCAAATATAATCCAACGTGGAAGTTGGGGTCTGACTTACCATCATATATTAGAAACCTCAGCATACTGAATCTCTTCGGTACCTCAAACCTGTCCAATTCCACCGAGAATGGTGTCCTCGGCTTATCTGGGAAGGTTACCTCGGCGTAGGCATTCTGTTGCTTCCTTTTGAGGAATCTCTTAAGTCCTCCTTTGTCTGTCCAGGAGCTCGGCTATCTCCTGCTTTCAGTCTTTTTGGTGCACTACTTTCAGCTTCGTGGTGAGTCCTCTTCGACCCTTCTCCATGAGTTGTGTCGAAGCACAGCGCTTGCCCCTGAACATTCCGATGTCCTTTGGGGTCTACCTCTTTTGTGCGATGCGTCCTCCGTGATTCTTCTCTTCTTGACTCTCTTCGTCCGACTTCCCTAGAAGGTCGGTGAGAGTATCTTTCGCTCCCATTGTGCTGAGGGGCTACGGGGATTGTTTTCTGCCCTCCCTTCTGGGCATTGACCGCTGGAATCGGCGTGTCCTGCAGCAGGAATGATGGCTGCATGACGTTATTTTGCATCATGAAATTGACGACCGACTGCAGGTCTTCCAATTTGTGTGCCATCTCTTTTACCTCTTCGTCCCTCCGCAGGCACCTATCCTTCTATACCTGGAGGTCGTCCTCGTTGTAGTATCCACTTCGATCTGGTTTCTTTGGTGCGTCGCCAGTCTGGCCGACTCCGTGATTCTGGTCACGAGTTTTTGCATTTCATTTGTCTCCTATGATATCAAGGTCAATAGGTCTCCCACTCCCAGCAGGAGTGTCGTCCCCAATCTTTTCTTTCTGTCCGTTACTGGCCATCTATTCTCCTTTCTTTCCCACAGACGGCGCCAAATTGTGTGAGTGATTTTTCGATCACACTGCCCAACTCAGTATTCAGCTGGAGAACACTGGCAGAATAGATGACACCTGGCTAACCTACAACAGAAAGAAAATATTCTGGTGATGGTTCGTCCACCCGGGGGCACTTCGACCATTAAGTCAGTATATCTCTCAAAGATCATCAATAGTGCTAAACTCACTATTCAAAATATAAATTGCGTACCTTAGACCCATTGGGGTGCCTTTCTTTTATAGCTAACACAATCCTAGTCCCAATAGAAGCCTAACTCTAATGGACTTAGGATTACTGCTAATCTTGGACTCCCAGTAGGATTGGGATAAACTCTCTAAGAGTCTTATCCTTTCCTAACTGAAGTTTTCTTCTATGCTAGGACTCTTATCCCCTATCCGCTTCTCCCGGACTCCGATATCTTCGGAGATAACCTCGGTCTAGCCGAGATCATCTCGGCATCTCGGTCAAGACACGTGGCACTAGGGCCGGTCCTGAAAATTCAGGGGCCCTAGGCGAGCTTATAAATTTGGGCCCTTGTACATGCACCCAAAAAAAAAAAAATTTTTGCTAGTGGCCACTCAAGTTTGCTTGAGTAAATTTGGGCCCTTTGTTTGTTTTTTCAATTGGACTAATTTTTTTATTTGTTTTTAATATAGACCTGCAACATGTTTTTATTTGGGCCTTTTATAGTGGGCTGTTTTATTTTGGAAGGCTTCTATTTTAGTGGGTTGTTTTGTTTTTGAGGGCTTCTAATAATAATTGGACTTTATTTAAAACTTGATAGTATAATGGATCTTCAAAATTTGGGGCCAAATTTTGGGGGCCCTAGGCACAGGCCTTACTCGCCTTAGCCCAGAGTCGGCCCTGCGTGGCACCTCGGCTGAAACGTCGGCGTCACCTTGCTACGTGTTGATATCCTGAAAATATATCCCCACAGCTACAGAAATCATTCGAAAAATCCTATTATATATATATATATATATATATATATATATATAAGTATAGAGAGAGAGAAGGACAAAAAACAGAGACAAACTGACCAGAAAGAACGTGGAAGTCCAAGTCCAATGAAAACATCGGATGGTAGACGAGATCAACAACGGAGGACAGATTTGCAAATGCCGGAGGAGACAACAAATGTCCGACGGTGAAGGAGAGGGCAAACATCGGACGATGGAGGACAGGGATGGCGGATGAGAGGGCAAACGCTGGACGGTGGAGGAGAGGGGCAGCGGAGGAGATATCTAGAGCTAGAATACAGCCTCAAATTAGAACATGATCTAGATCTGAGCTGCTCCTTTACATTTGAGCGGGAATTTCCTTTTTATTTTTATTTTTACACAGAGCGTGAAACACACGCATTATATATGCAAATGTGCTTCATTTTCACACATTGGATGCCACCTGTTTAGAGCTCTTTTTAAAGTTGCTCTTTTAGTGCTCTGCATCAGAACTGAGAGCTCTAATCTAGAAGCTCTAGGGGAGCTCTAACTGGTGGGTCCCACCTCCTGGTGTAATGTTTTACTTTTTTTTTTCTTTTCTTTTCTTTCATTGCCAGCTCATTAAAGCTGGCTTTAAAGGTGTTGATTTAGAGCTCTGAATCAAAACTGTCAAAAATTACAAGTGATTTCAGGAATTATGGTCATTATTGTATTATTCATATTTATTCAAGTAATTATCTTTTTGGAGACCAACAATAAAAATAAATAAAAAAACAAACTCGAACATTATTTTATCAAAAAAATCAAAAAAATCATTATAAGTTGTCAAATCATTCTCCCTATTTTTTTTTTGCATATTTTTTTATAAAAAATTAAAAAATTACTAAAATAAATTATTCCCAAATGAGGTCTTAAAGATAAGCCAAACGAAACCTAAATTTTTGGTTGGACTAGGCCAAAAGAAGTTTTCGATAGAACTTCACTAAACTTTTTAAAAATCACACAGTTAATTTACCAAAATAAATAACAATAAAATCACATATAACTATTTTTAAATCATCATATATATATATATATATATATATATAAATAGTATTTTTCCCTTCTTGACACGTTTTAAGGATTTATTTTTTGTCTAAAACAATCACATAAGTATGCATTTTCAAGGGTTTACTTTTTTTTAAAAAAAGTCACATCAAAATATATTTTTCATTTACATATAAAATTCTATCAAAATTCAAACTCAATTTAAATTATACTAAGAGGGTTTTGAGATGATTTAAATAAGTATATTTTTTAAATTTTTACGAAAAAATATATAAAAAAAGTAGAGAGATGATGTGACCCGAGAAAGATAAAATGATAAAATAAAAAAAAGGTGGTCTTTTGTAGAGGATGCCAAATAGTGCCTAAATTTTACGTATTTTATATGAACTTTATTTGAGAAATAATAGGTTGCGTTTGGTAGAACCTTCTAACTATGATTTGAAAGTAGGAGTTAGTTTGTGAGTTTTGGAATTATGATTTGAGTGTGAAAATTTTGTTTGGTGAAAAAGTTTTAAATTGAGTGGGAAATTTTTGATGTGATATATAATATTTGATACAAAAACTTACAACTTTTAATCAAACATACAACTCAAAATTCTATTAAAACACATAAAAAAATTTAAAAATTTGAAAAATATTTTTTTCGAATATATAAAAATTAAAATATGTCAATTGCAAAAAAAAAAATTACACTATTCCGGTCAACTGGTAGGACGTTAGGTGAGACGACCGGTTAATCCAAATTTTCCCGCCTTTGATAGAGTTTTCAAAACTGAATGTGAAATTACATTTTGAAAACTCTAAACAAACACCATGTGCAAAACATAGGGTGGAAATATATTTTGTGGAGGATGCCAAATAGTGGCTAAACTTTACATATTTTATATGAACTTTATTTGAGAAATAATACTTTTTTCCATATATTTTTAATCGTAAATTCAGATAATCCACAAACTCAATGCCAATTTTATATAGAAAAAATTGGTTATAAATCCAATTTAGAGAATGTCTAAGCCTTTGTTTGGGATGTGGGTTATTTTTTGGCTTTTTAGCTTTTTTGCTATTTAAGTTTGGGCTAAAAAGTTTCGTTTGAGATGAACTTTTTGACTTTTTTGACTTTTGTGTGAGAAAAAATGAAATAATTATGATTTGGATATGACATTTTGTTTTATTGACTTTTTAACCTTTTTTGTCTTTTTGTGACTAAAATAGCCAAAAAAGCTCATGTCAAACATAGCCTAAGGCATTAGATTCAGTAGATATTTTTTGTTAGTGGGAGGTCCATGTTTTGTGAAATAGTTTGATGAGAAGTCTTATAGGACATTTTGTTTCCAATTTTACCTCTTCACTTTTTTTTTATCTGTTGACTTTTCATTAACTATATGTTCAAATTTTTTTCTATCTGATCAAATTTTTTGACTATCTGTTCAAATTTTTTAACTATCTATTCATTTTTTCCCCTTTATTTATTCAAATATATGTCTAAATTTTATTATCTGTTTAAATTTTATCTAATTTTTTTTTATATATATTGAAATACCAAGCAAACCAAATCTTATATGTTGGAATTTTATCTGTGCAATTTTTCTATATGTTAAAACCTTTCTCACTATCTTTCTCTACTCACACATTGAGATATGTTTTTTTATCTGTTCATTACAATTTATTTCTGAAAGAGAACAACAACAACAACAACAACAACAAAAACTCTTTATTGTCATTTTCTCCATATTAAAAAAGTATAATCATCATCACATCTAGAATTGAAAATCACGAAACCCTAACCTAGAATTGGTTAATGTGGTAAAAAAAAACTTTAATTTGTTTCATCATCATCAACAACAACTATCTGTTTAAATTTTTCAAAAAAAAAAAAATCTAAGATCATATATATATAGACATCGTATATCCACAGATCTATATATATACATCCTATATCCATAAATCTATATATATGATTTTTGTCTCTCTCTGTAAAGCTAAACTGCTTCTCTCTCTCTCTCTCTGTACCATTAGCTTCCTCTCTCTAAAATCTTTGTTTTTGTAGTGTTTCTAGAGAAAGAAAATCAACTCCAATGGGTAAGTCGAGCATAGTGGTGGTTTTGACGTTCACTTTGGTGGCTGGATTTGCCATCGCTCATGCTCCGATAGCTTCATCGATGAAATCTCCAGTGGCATCGGCACCGAAGGCCACCGAGACTCCTTCAGTGGCTCATACACCATTCGTGAATGCACTGACTCACGCTCTATTGATCTCTTCTCTTAAGACCTCTCCACCTGCTCCTCTCGTAGTCGTTAAACTGGCACAGGTGCCACGTTCCAAAATTTGGACAATTAAATATTAAATTAAGACTAAACCTCAATCAATATTCTATCATCCAAATCCTATGGGTGAAACAAAATCTATATGTTCTCGTCTCCATAAGGTTAAGTAAATTTCGATGCTCAAAAAAAAAAAAAAAATACAAGGGTTAAAAAAAAAAAACAGATGTCAACCAAACCATTCATCATAAATTCATAACTATATAATACCTCCAATATTACAGTAGAAACAACTAGTCAAAACAACTTAAATAATGTAAAGTTGAAAAAATAACCCACAATGCCAAATTGTCAAAATACTAAGGTCATAATAAATAAATAAACTAATATTAATCCTAGATTCCAGAAAACAAAAGAAATCCGAGAGAAATGTCTTGCAACCGTAGTTATTTTTTGTCATCACCGTAGTCCCAACTAATCCTTCAAATGAAGCTTAGTTGCGCTCAAACAGAACACACCCGAGATGCCAAGAGATAAAACAAGTCAGTATACAAGTACACTGGTATGAGTACAAGATGTGACATTCACATGTCCATTAGACACAAATAAAAGTAATTCTTGTTACAGGACATGACAAGTTCTACCTGTACTGAGACGAAGGAGTAATTTCTCGAGATACGGTGGCATTTAGTTTCCTACCCGTACACAACTAAATATAAATTGAGTATAAAATAAACAAAATAAAAATAAAAAATATGGTGGGTCAGCCCTACATAAAAAAGTTAGTAAGACACACCATTCTGTAAAAAAAATAAAGTTAGTATAATTTAATCAAAAGTAAATTGCTGAAGAAATATAAAAAAGTACTGTTTCATGCTTAAATCATTCGAATTGACCAAAACTCAAAGAATAAAGGTTATATATAAGCAAAGTTTCAAAAAGGTCACTGTAATAACCCCGGCCACCGATTAATGCTAAGCCATGATTAATTATGCCTAGCAGTAATTTAGAAGGAACCCGAAATTAAATTGCATATGTATTGCATTATTTTAGTGTTTTTATCTGTTTACCATAAAATGATCTGTTCGTGTTTTATGTTTTAAACTGTGAATTGAAGGCCTTATCGGCGGCCGATTTCGAAATTGATTAGTGTTATGTGTTAATTAGAATTTATGTGACTTTATGGTAGATTTAATATAAATTTGATTTGGTATGATTAAATAAAGCTAAATTACATTAGTTAGACTTATCTACCATTATGCCACTTAGTGGCTTGATTTTGAGACCAACCTTATTACACTTTGAAACATATTTCCTCAGCCATTATTTCCTAGCTAAAACCGACTAGAGAGAGAAGGAGAGGTAGGAGATTGATTTCATCTAGAGATTTTGCTTGGAATTGGGAGAATTGAAAAGTAGCTTGCATATTTGAGCTTCTAGGCTTGGAATTCAAGGTTTAAGATAGGAGATTTCCCTTTCAATTGTGAATTTAAGTTTCATTCTTGCATGGTTCATGGAAGATTAGAGTTTAAAGTCTAGATTTAGCTCAAGGTGTGGTTTTGGGAGTCCATCCATGCATCCATACATAAATTTCCATGCTTTGAGTTTGAATTCTAAGATTTCTTCCATGCATGTGTTAATTTCACTCACATTTTGGTCATTCATCTTGTTGTCCACCAAATTATCTAGTTTGATCATGTTTTGGGGGTTTGGATTCAATGAGAATTCATGCATGTTACATTTAAGTTGTTCTTGGAGTTTGTGTTGATTTTGCACAAATTGGGTTGCACTTGGGCCATGATTTCTTGAATTGAAGCTTTAAACATGTTGTTTTATGGGTTACTAAGTGTTTTCCAAAGATCTGGCCCAGAAAAATTAGTTTTGGGTGGTTGGAGGTCGAGTTTCATGCTTGGAGGTCAATTTGGATTTTCCAGAAATTTGACCCACGCTCGAGCGAGGACTTTCACACTCGAGCGTGAAGCCTAAGTACATGCACTTCTGCTTGAGCGGCGAGAGTCACGCTCGAGCTTGAAATGCATATACCAAGAAGTTCTTGTGTTTTGCAGTCCGCTCGAGCGAGGGAATCTATGCTCGAGTGAGGGTCTGAGTCTCACGCTCGAGCGTAGGTCAAGCGTCCGTCAAGCGTGAAAATCGCACATCCAGCATTTTTGTCATGGTTTACAGTCTGCTCGAGCGAGGAAGTCCACGCTCGAGCGGAGCTTCCTTATCTGCATGTCCGCTCGAGCAAAGAAATCCATGCTTGAGCGTGGACCTTATTTTCAGCAAATTTTGAGAAATGTTTTCCAATGCATTTTTGCATCCTCATTCTATCCTAGGCATTCCTAGGCCATATTGGAGACCCCATAATGAGGATAAGATATTAGAAACACACTAAGAGCCAACGAAATAAGTTTTGTACAATTAGAACGTGTGTTTCAAGTGTGTATCTGTTATGTGTCGTGTAGGTCACGTGCCACGTCCTGTCTGATCGATCTGCTCTGTCTGTCTGTCTCCAAGCCCACTGTGAGTAATAACTCTATAAAGTTATGTTCAACTTAAGTATTTTCTGACTGGTATTGTATGATCTGTTTTCTGAAGTGCTATTTTATGAATTATGAATGAATGTCCAATTTTCTAAAAAGTAATTGTGGCACCCTTAGTTCACGTGGCCCTCGCCCGGGGGTAACAATACTATGGTCAATCTGCATGTGGCCCTCGCCCGGGGGTAACAATACTGCGGCTAATCTACACGTGGCCCTTGCCTGGGGGTAACAATACCATGGCTACTTGCACGCAAGATATGGACCTTTGTGGTCGTTGGTACTAACTATGTATGTGGGTCTCTGGACCAATCTGATCTGATAGCTAATGGGTGTACCACGTATGATCTTATGCAAAATCTGAATATGAAAATGTATATGAATCTGTTTCTGTTTGAAGTCTGATTATGCTCTGATTTAAATACTGGATTCTAACTTGTGCTGGACATCATTCATATAACCCCTTTACTTTGTTATTATTCACTAGGCTTTCGCTCACAGTTTATATTATGTATGTAGGTGAGCCGGCACATGACCAGGGCCAAAGTTGACGGCATTCTGTACTGTTTCGTCAGCCAACCTTTGTGCCTTCTGAGGAGGTTCTGAGCGAAGTTTAATGCTATGGTTGTTTTTGTATTCATGCTAGTCTCTGTATATGTTTTGTAAAGACAGGTCTTGGGACGTAAATATTTTGTAAATAATGGTGTCCTTTGACTGGCATGCTTATGTATATATATAAGTTTTGAAATGTTTTGTCCCATGTACGTTATCACAGCTCATTGGACCTTGTCTATTTTGTATTATTGCTTCTGCAGCCCCTCATTATTTGTTGATCTGTTTAGAGGCCTTTGGTAATCCATGGATTACTGGCCAGTTACGGTGCTGAACCTACAGGGGCGGGTTTGGGTCGTGACAGTCACGCGAAAGGATTTAGTTGAAACTGAACAGGTTGAGAGAAAAACTTGATAGAAGAATCTAGAGGGAATTCAACCAAAAAATCTAAAGCTGAAAATGAAACAAAACTGCCCTAAGATGATTTTTTTCCGGAGAAGTTCAAAACAAAAAAAGTGTTCAAAATAATGTTTTACTTCAATTTACGCGGAATTAGAAAAAATGAGCTCGTTTCATGGGTTAAAAGGTAACGCGAAAGGATTTAATAGAAACTGAATAGGTAGAGAGAAAAACTTGATAGAAGAACCAGACGAAATTCGACTAAAAAATCTAAAGCTGAAAATGAAAATAAACTGTCCTAAGATGATTTTTTCAGAAAAGTTCAAAATACGAAAAAGTGTTCAGAATAATATTTTACTTCAGTTTTCGAGAAATCAATAAAAATGAACTTGTTTCATGGGTTAAAACAACATCTAAAATTTGCATTGCTAAAATGAATAAAAACTATTGTAACCAAGATCATCCGATTACAAGTTCTAATCAATCTTTTTAGTAAAAGTTAAAATACAAAAGTTGTCTAGAATTTCGTATACATACCTTTACTCAAATTTCGTAATTTATTGAGGTCGTTTACTATTTTTCAAGATGTACAAATCAATACAATTCAAATTATACCAATAAGTTCATATTTAATTCTTTGTATCTTAACTCCACCACTTCGGCCCTTCACTTCCGACCTACATATATATCCCATGTGCCTTTCGTATACCTAACATCGCTCCGAAGCCAAACTTGCACGGAGATATCGTCCCGAGTTTGACCCATACTCCTCGGATGGTTAGCATATACGTACGCACGTAAATCAAAACACCTGTATACTCCTGAGGACGAGGCAACAATATATATATATATATACAACTCTTCATTTACTCATGAGAACAAGCATAACAATGCCAAGCCTAAGGCATTCAAATAAATCTCATAATCCTCACTTTTTTTTTTATACACTCTTTCTCACCAACACTAAAATAAAATAATAATCCATGGAGTCATAGTGGAGTATTCAGAATTTACCTATGGGTTCTAAATTTATTTTAATTTCATATATACATGAGTATGATTACAAGCATAAAATAAATACATATAAAAATCCTAAATATTACATACACAACTAATCAAAATAATTGAAATCAATCCATCATCTTCATGCGAATACAATATTAAACCAACATCAAATAAATAAATAATAACAAAAAAATAAACATAAATCAAGAAAAATGGGTTTTGCACTCACAATATTTTTTTGAAAACCAAAGAAATATTTAGAGAATTAATAAAGCCACCAAAAATAAAACCCTAACCCCTTTTTTTCCTTCTCCTCTTCCTTCGTCTCTCTGTCTCGACTTCTGTGCTTGGCTTCTGTGATTAATCTCTTTAATGATAAATCACATAGTCTCTCTCTCTCTCTCTCTCTCTCTCCCTCAACTACTCTCTTTTTTTTGTTTTGTCTACTAGATAACCTAATTTCCTATTATACCTAAATACGACATATATAAATATAAATACATATAAATATTCAGATTAATTATATATAATTAAATATCACATTAAATTAATTAAATACCACATTAAATTAATTAAATACCACATTAAATTATCATGTATCCACACAATTAATAAAGTCAAAAATAAAATAAAGTAATAATAATAATAATAATAATAATAATAAATAATGACTTATAAAAAATTAGGGTCGCTATAGCGGGAAAACCTCACGCCTGTACACCCCTCGTCGTCGCTGAATCACCTTAGAGATCTGAGGAGAGAGAGAGAGAGAGAGAGAGAGAGAGAGAGAGAGAGAGAGAAGTTAGGGACGATGACGACGAGGAGGCGGGAGAGGGCGACGACAGTAAGACGGCAACGACAGATCTAAAGAAGATATATATATATATATATATATGAGTAAGTGAGAGGGTTTGGACCGTAGTGTATAGATATATAAAGAAGGGTATTTTTGTCATTTTGGTTGAATTTGTCCTTTTGGACCAAATGTTTAAGCACCTGGACCTTAAGGAAAACAAAATTGAAATTTTGACTTTTGGACCCAAGTGCCCTTTTATGTAGACTCTATTTAAGAAATACTTCTTTCACAAGCCTAACTTGAGTTTTACATGAAATCTGACTACAAATTCTATATTGATTATATTTTGATTGTAACAAACCTCCACAGACTCAATACTAATTACTCTTATGACTGGAATGAGAGGATAAGATTTTCTTGTAAGGTGCATAGGTATGAGTTTCAACTCCCCCGATGTACTAATTTAACAACTAACCACTAACTTTTGCTGATTAAAAAAAAAAAAACACTCAACACCAATTTTATATGAACTCTATTTGAGAAATAATTTTTTCACAAACCCAATTTGAGTTTTGCATTAAATCTAACTACAAATTCTACATGGATTATATTTTGTATACGGGGAGCAAATATTTTTTGCTTCTATACTCTTCATGTCCAAGCCTTGTGTTACTCCAAACAGTGTCATATCACCTGAAAGCATAACGACGGTGAGCTACCTGGCAGGTGTGTTGCTAGAAAACCATTCTAACGGTCAAGTGAGCACCCTTAGAGAGAAGGAAGACAAAAGCAAAGTTAGCTCTTTGCAAGAAAGATTGCAGACCTTTTGCATGGAGGCGCCGCAGGGCTTATGTAGTTTGTGCGTGCACTACCTTACTCGTTCTTTCTTAGACGCGCAGATGTATTATCATCTCTTCACCTTACATGTGTGCGCGCCAATACCGCAAAAGAACATTAACTAAACCTCCAAACAGTATTGACGCATATGAACGGCGAGGTCCCCTCCTTACACTCTGATTAGGCCACACGACACATCCTTGCCGAGCTACTCGTGGTTTCGATTTGGTCCCAACTGACATTAGGGACCGTGCTATCTCCCATCGGTCCAGATCAGAGATATCTAGCTGATTACTTCCATCTCGGTCAAGTTATGTCCCCTCGCCAATTAATCTCGCCTGACTTTGAAGCATGACTAATGTATTTTAGCCCGGTTGTGAGCGGGGTCATTAATTTTTAGCTCGGTTAAGATGCCACTCGTTTGTCAAGGCAAATCTCGTCCAACTCTAAGGTGCGGTGAATAAATTAGCCCGATTGATGGCAAGGATATCGTTTGATGGAGTTCGACTATTAGCCTAGGCCGAATAGTCAACTTGGCCTAGCGTCTGAGCGTCCTTCCAGCTCGGTTTCATGACCCAAACAACGACCTAGGTTCGCTTTTGCTCAGCCCATTTGTTAGGCACAAATTTCCCTTATCATTTGGATTGTACAAATTTTTTTCTATATTATTTTATATAATTATAAGGAAAAACTTGCACAACAATGATACTTTCAAAGAACCTTTAAAGTAAGTTCTTCTATATTTTGATATCATATTGCAAATGATTAATTACTTTATATACTGAGATATATCTGTCGTTTGGATGTTTTCATTTATTTTTTCTTTTTGAGTTTATATGTTGTTATTAAATTATTTTGTATAGTTGATATTTTAATTTAATTAAGAATGTTTATTTTACAATCGTATAATTTAATATATATCATATAAAATCATTATATGATAACTAACTACAACATATTTATATTTAATTTTTTCAGTAAATTTTATATAATTTCTATTTCTACATATTTTTATTTTCTAAATGAATATAAAATAAATTTAAATAGTTAGAATTACTTTTATTTTTTTGTTACTAAACAGTACGTTTGGTCTCAGTTTTTTAAATTCAATTTTTTGAAAATTGAGTCTTTTTTTTAATTTTTTGTGTATTTTTTTGTTTTAGTGAATATTTTTAAAATTTTAAGCAATTTTTTTACTTTTTCAGATGCACCTTAATTAGATGTGTCTAAATAGTAAAATATTTGTGAAGAAAATATTTAAAAAAATTAATAAATACACAAAAATATGAAAAATATACTGAATTTTTCATTTTTTTAATTTTTTTTGGTATTTAGTGTATTTTTTAAAGATTTTATAACAAATATTATACTTTTTAAGTGTATTTATGTTAGGTGTGTCTAAAAATTAAAAAAAAATGCTTAAAATATTTTTAAAAACATTAAAATACAAAAAATAAAAAAGTAAAATTTTTTGAAAACTGTTTTATGAAAACTATAACCAAACCAAGTGAATGTTTCTTTTAATTTAACTATTATCTTTAACATCAAAATTAGTATTTATTTTACTATCTTATTATTTAATATATATCATACAAAATTATTATATGATAATTACAATTTTAGGGAGTAAAAACTCTAAAAATCATCTCGAATAGACTCTCTAAAAAATTCCTTAATTTAACAAATGTTATAGTGACTCCCTATATGTGGGGAGTTAGAGCATCCCCAACAGATACCTTATCATCAATTTTTATCTATTTTAGGTAGTGAAAACTCTAAAAATCATCCCCAACAAGCTACCTAAAAAATTCTTTAATTTAACAAATGCTACAGTGTCACTGTTCATCCCCTAAATATATAATATTAATTTATCTTTTCTCCTTTTTCTCTTTACTCTCTCTAATAATCTAATTGTCAAATCAACTTTTTTTAAAATAAGTTTAATTAAAAAAATCTAATAAAATAATATTTAAATAAAGTAGAAAAAGTATAAAGAGTATTGTTGAAGAAAATAATTGAAAAAGCAATCTCCTAAAATAGAAAATGTAGGTAGCATTGTTGAGGATGCTATTATTGTTCATCTCCTAAATATATAATATTAATTTCTCTTTCTACCTTTTTTTTCTTGACTCTCTTTGATTTAATTGTCATATCAGCTTTTTAAAAAATAAGTTTAATTAAAAAAGAATAATAAAATAATATTTAAATAAAACAGAGAACGAATAAAAAGTATTGTTAAAGAAAGTAATTAAAAAGTGATCTCCTAAAATAGAGAATGCACAAGTTGAAGAAAATATAGGTAACATTGTTGGCGATGCTCTTACAGGATGATGGAAGAATGGGGAGACAATTGATAGGGAATGAGACTTGGGTGGTATTTGAGATAATCTAAATAAATATATTTTTTGATTTTTTACGAAAAGATATACATAAAAATAGAGAGGTGATGTGACTAAAATAAGTACACTTATATAGGTTATGCCAAACACCCCATTGATAGTGAGTGATGGGTTAGAAGAAGGGTAGGTGTAAAAAGTAGATGATTAGAGTTTAAATTTTGGGATTAAGAGATGTGCATAGAAACATGTGGGTAGGGTTTAGTTTGATTTTCAATCATGATTTGAATAAAATAAATTTAGAATTCTTTTCAGAATTCTATTTAAAAAAATCCAAAGAAAAAATTTATTTTGTTTTATATTTTTTTGAAAACTATTTTTTTATTTTTGAAGAAAATTATATTTTATTTTTTTGAAAAAATATTTTGCTATATTTTCAAATATTGGCCAAATAATTTAATATGATTTAAATATATATGGTTGATCCAAATTTTTGTAAATGCAAATATTCCGGCAAGTCTGTACTCCTTTCTTCCGAGCACCGTTTATGTCCGATCACCTGCGAGCAAATAACGGTGAGCTGCCTGGCGGTGTGTGGCCGAAGAAACCCTCCGACGGTCAAGTTAGCACACACCTTAGGATAGAGAGAGAGAGAGCGGAGTGTTAGAGTGTAGGAGTTTTCTTACAAAGTGTTCCTCCTTACGTATGGGGGGCGCAGACATGCTTATATACCCTCTGCGCCCCATATCCACTCCCAGTCATCTCCTAACACGTGGCTCCGCTATCCCATCTGTCAGCGTAAACCTTGCTGAACATCACCTAATCTCAACTGCCTGCCTTCTCAGCTGGAGCTCGGCAGCCGAGCTGCTCCATCCTCGGCCTTGCTGTGCTTCATACACAAGCACTCTACTGCCTAAGTCTAAGGAAGACCGGGCTATGCGGCATCTCGGCAAAGCCGAGCCCGGGGCACTTCCTGTGGTCGGCCTTCCTGCCGATCAAACGATTACCTCGGCTGACCACGCATTTCCGGGCGCCGGTTACTCAGCTTGACTGGCTTCCTCCATCCGCTGATCAAGCAGCTCAGTTAAACCGAGCACTTCCTTGTCGGGCAGCTTCTTTACGATCAGGGGCGGCACATACTTGGCCCAACTCCTGCCCGGCCCAAGTTCTGGCAGCCCATTTCCGGGTGGATCGCCGGCCATCTCGGCCCCATGCACCATTAGGCTCCCAACCTGCTCAGCCGTTACCTCGGCCCAATTCTAGATCATAAATCTCCCTCTCAATTACCCCTTAATTCCGTCCGTGAAAGCGTGACTGGGATTATTCACTTCAACCGGGATAACATTTCTTCGGTCTTTAAAATGCCAAAGGGCGACCGGGCTAGTTAACATTACTGTCGGCAAACTTGCCCGGTTATCATCCTCGGTTGACGTCCTCTTCTTCCAAAGTAGCCCGGTTGGCTCCTCAACTCTTCAACCTGTCTCTTTAGTTCTGACGTCGCCATAAATGGGGACACGTGGCGGGCTGCCATTGGTCCTCGAGCAGCCAACCCGCCGTTTTTTCCAGAATTTGAATTTGGACGGTTTTCTTCGTCTATACAAACAAGACCCATTCATCCTCATTTTCCCCCAACTGACATTCTGCAACTCGACTTGCCAGAGCTCTAGCGTCTTCCTCCAAGCCTCGCTTGCCATTCTTTGCGTCCGTATTTGAAGGAAAAGCAGTCGCCCCTCACTGGTAAGACCTTCAATCCCTCTTTTGTTGCTATCCTCTTAAATATTTCCCACAGACGGCGCCAATTGTACGGGGAGCAAATATTCCGGCAAGCCCGTACTCCTTTCTTCCAAGCTCCGTTTATGTCCGATCACCTGCGAGCAAATAACGGTGAGCTGCCCGGCGGTGTATGGCCGGAGAAACCCTCCGACGGTCAAGTTAGCACACACCTTAGGATAGAGAGAGAGAGCGGAGTGTTAGAGTGTAGGAGTTTTCTTACAAAGTGTTCCTCTTTACGTATGGGGGGCGCAGACATGCTTATATACCCTCTGCGCCCCATATCCACTCCCAGTCATCTCCTAACACGTGGCTCCGCTATCCCATCTGTCAGCGTAAACCTTGCTGAACATCACCTAATCTCAACTGCCTGCCTTCTCAGCTGGAGCTCGGCAGCCGAGCTGCTCCATCCTCAGCCTTGCTGTGCTTCATACCCAAGCACTCTACTGCCTAAGTCTAAGGAAGACCGGGCTATGCGGCATCTCGGCAAAGCCGAGCCCGGGGCACTTCCTGTGGTCGGCCTTCCTGCCGATCAAACGATTACCTCGGCTGACCACGCCTTTCCGGGCGCCGGTCACTCAGCTTGACTGGCTTCCTCCATCCGCTGATCAAGTAACTCGGTTAAACCGAGCACTTCCTTGTCGGGTAGCTTCTTTACGATCAGGGGCGGCACATACTTGGCCCAACTCCTGCCCGGCCCAAGTTCTGGCAGCCCATCTCCGGGTGGATCGCCGGCTATCTCGGCCCCATGCACCATTAGGCTCCCAACCTGCTCAGCCGTTACCTCGGCCCAATTCCAGATCATAAATCTCCCTCTCAGGTGGTATTTGAGATAATCTAAATAAGTATATTTTTTGATTTTTTACGAAAAGATATACATAAAAATAGAGAGGTGATGTGACTAAAATAAGTACACTTATATAGGTTATGCCAAACACCCCATTGATAGTGAGTGATGGGTTAGAAGAAGGGTGGGTGTAAAAAGTAGATGATTAGAGTTTAAATTTTGGGATTAAGAGATGTGCATAGAAACATGTGGGTAGCGTTTAGTTTGATTTTCAATCATGATTTGAATAAAATAAATTTAAAATTCTTTTCAGAATTCTATTTAAAAAAATCCAAAGAAAAAATTTATTTTGTTTTATATTTTTTTGAAAACTATTTTTTTATTTTTGAAGAAAATTATATTTTATTTTTTTGAAAAAATATTTTGCTATATTTTCAAATATTGGCCAAATAATTTAATATGATTTAAATATATATGGTTGATCCAAATTTTTGTAAATTTAAAAAAATAAAAAATTTAAATATTTTAAAAAATAAAAAATATTTAAAATTTTAAAATAAATATTTATAATAAAAAATAAAAAAATATTTACAAAAAAATTATATATTTAAAATAAAAAAATAAAATTTTGAAATATTTAAAATATGATTTTTTATTGATAAATCCCATTTAGAGGTGTTTTTAACCCAATATGTCCACTAAGGAAAATTATAAGCAAATTAGTCCTATGTATTAATATTTTTATTCCATGAACTCATTTTTTCCTGATTTATATTATTTGTTGGACTATTATACCCTTGTGTTTATTGTTGATATGCGTTACATACAAAAATGATATACACGTTTCCTTTTTGTTTCTATCTCTATTTTGGTAGTTACCATTATTCACGTTTTTCTTTTTGATCAGTTTCATTCACATTTATGGTATTGTTTCATTTACATTTATGGTATTGTTTCATTTCGAAACTCTTAATTTAGTAGGATTTAGAAACTTTAGTTTACACATGGTGGTGAAATAATATTATATTCCTCCATTATTGCAATGAAACTTTGTATTCTTTTATTGTCACTTTATGTTTGAAGTTTTATGTTCGTCAATTGTTGCTCTGTGTTCAAAATTCTATGTATCTCCATTGTTGCAAGTCAAACCTCTGTTGATGTTTAGTCAATTTTGTTACAAACATATGCTTCAAAGGTGGGTTTGGTTTTATTTGGATTGGTAGAATGGTGAAATTGCATAGATTGTTAATGATAGTGATAATGATAAAGATGATAATGAAGATGAGGATGTGGGTGATATTTTTTTTCTTTTAGAGTGATTGAAATTTTTTTTTTTTGAATTTCTAATTCTATTGCTGTCATTGTTTCTATTTTTTTGTCAACCAATGTAAATGTTCACATTTCACATTATTTGAAAGTTTGAGAAATAAGTGTTGAAATATATATATGGACATAATTATATATTTTACAATATGTGAATGCTCACATATTGTTGATTATTTGTTAATATACTTTTTGTTTGAACAATCATTTTTTGTTACCATTAAACAATTGAAATAGTCATTTTTTTCCTTTCAATTTTGTTTCATGTTACAGTGCAATTGTTCACATTGGTATGAATTTAGTCTTTTTTAAGGTTATTTGTATGTTAATTGTAAATTGTGAACATTCATATTATATTTTGGTATGAGTGTTTTTTTTTTTTTTTTTTTTAAGTTTTTTCGAAATTTAGTTGTATTTTGTTTTGTTTTACTATGTTTGTTGGTTGAAAAATCATTTTTGTTAGTATTGAACAATTGAAACAGCCGATTTTTATTTTTTTCAATTTTATTTTATGTTTTCACGTTGTAGTGTGAATGTTCATGTTGGCATGAGTTTATTTATTTATTTTTAAACTAGTTATATATTAATTGTAAATTGTGAACATTCATACTATATTTTGGTATAAGTTTTATTTTTTTCGAAAGTTGATTGTTGTTTATTGTTTTTGTCATTATACTTGTTAGTTGAACAATTATTTTTGTTATCATTGAACAATTGAAATAGTCGATTTTTACTTTTTTTTGATTTTGTTTTATATTTTCACGTTATAGTGTAACTGCTTACATTGATATGAGTAATTTTTTTAAAGGTTACTTGTATTTAATTATAAATTGTGAACATTCACATTATATTTTGGTATGAATTTTATTTTTTTGAAGGTTAGTTTTATATTTGTTATTTATTGTGAACATTCACATTATATTTTAGTATGTGTTTTGTTTTTTCAAAAGTTAGTTATATGTTTATTATTTACTGTGAGCATTCACATTATATTTTGATTTTTATGCAGATTTTTTGTTGCGTTATTTTTAAAATTTTCAAATTATAAAAAAGTTCAAAATTCATAATTTGAAATTTTCTCCATGGAATGCAGGAGAGATTTTCTCTTTAGAATAAGGGAAAGATTTTATCCATGGAATAAGGGACATATTTTTTTCTCTTTAAAATGAGGGAGATATTTTATCCATAAAAGGAGAGACTATTATTATATAGGGCAAATTACACAAATAGTCCCTATAGTTTGGGGTTTATGTCACTTTGGTCCCTGACTTTTCAATTGTGACACATTTGACCCTGAATTTTGAATCTTGTTCCAAATAAGGACAATTGAAGTTACCGTTATTTAATTTGGAGGGCAAAATCGTCAATTTAATAAAATATAAACTAATTTGACAAAAATAAATGTCAAAAAAATATTTTAAATTTTTTTAAAATTATTTTTATCCACAAATGATAAAATTATGTGAAATTGATAAAAATTAATAAAAATTACATGATTAATTTTTTAAAATTAATTTTACATGATCATCATCCAAATACATAATAAAAATTAATTTGGTAAAAAAAATAAATAAATGTTTAAAAGTTTTTTCAATTTTACATAATTTTATTTTTAGTAGGTAGAAATAATTTTTTAAAATCCAAAAATATTTGTTTGACATTTATTTTTGTCAAATTAGTTTATATTTTATCAAATTGATGATTTTACCCTTGAAAAATCTAATAATTTTTCAATTGTCCTTATTTGGAACAAGATTCAAGATTTAGGGTCAAATGTGTTACAATTAAAAAGTCAGGGATCAAAGTGACACAAGCTCCAAACTATAGGGACAATTAGTGTAATTCACCTTATTATATATTAGTTTCAAAATAGAAACATGTGCAAAAAAATTAGAAATAGTAATTTGGTCATATTTCATTAAACAGGACTTAATAGAATATTAAAAAAAAATATGGGTTAGATAGAATAAAACAATTAGAAAAATGATTTATCAAAAAATTATCCTTAAAAATATTTTTAAAAAATACAGCACATAAATGTAGTAAATATAACGCACATTAAAAAAAATAAAATATTTACAATAAAAAATATTTACCCTAAAAAAAAATTAAGAAATTTTTAAATATTTTAAAAAAATAAATCCAAAACAATTTCAAAATATAACTCAAAACTCAAAATTCTTTTCAAAACTTTTTCTAAAACTCATAACCAAAGCAAGTTTTCTCTTTTCAAAACTCATTTAAAAAAAAAGATATTTCGTCTAACATCTCTCTCTAACTTTTAGTAATGAGAGAGGTCCAAAATATTTTTTTTTTGTTGCCTAAGGTCCCTTACCACCCCTATATGCCCCACATACTCTCTAATTCTCTCTTCTCTCTCTGTGCGCTATGACATTACTACACATTCTAAAGCTACTACTACTCATCTTTCAATACTTCCTAAACTTTTAACCAGTGGAGATTCTTACTCCCAAACTCACCCATCTCACACCAAACAAGATCGGAGATAATGATGATGATGATGAAAACGAAGAAAAACAAGAGTCCAAGCTCCACATCAATGGCGATTGGGCATTCTCTTATCCCAATCTTCTCAAGAATCTCTCACTTCTTTCTCTTCGCTAAGTTCATATTCATATATATATATATATAATCTATATATATATATAATCTGTGTGTGTTGTTGATTTGGGTGATTTGTATATATATTATCATCACCAAGTTCACGGTGATAATGATGTTGTGAGACCCCTAACTTTTGTAAACCTTATTAGGTCCCTAAATTTTGAGTTATTATAATAAAGCCCTTAGTTCATCAATTATTCCCAAATTAAACCCTAGAACCGAAAACACATCACGGACGAACCCATACAAACTCTAATCGACCCTGGAAGTTTAGAAATTATTTATAATACTCTAATATTAATTATTTAACTCTCAAATTTTAGATTAGTCACTCTAAACCTTAACTTTTGGTTTTCACAGTTTTCGTTCGGTTATTTACCTTTAAATTCAAAGTAGGAAAATACAAACTGAATTATTTTTCCTAAAACTAATTTATTAACTCTACACTTGAAATATATACTTTAATTGAGCCGAAGCCCTCACATTTTTATTAAATCACAAATTAACCCCAAACAAATATCATTATATATTTATATATACACCTGTACCCTAAAATCTTTTCTTAACATTATATTTTACAATTTTCAAGGTTTGTACACAATATATATATATATAATAAGTCCTTCAAATCGTCATTTATGGCTAGCCATATCAACATAGACATGATAAATGTACTTTTTGAGACAATTTTGCATGATTTAAGGAAGAAAATCTTTGACTTGGTACAAACTTATATATATATATATATATACAACTAGGTTGGTTTGATTATGAGGAAAACCCTAACTAGATCATATTTAGGAACTTAATTAAGACCTTTAATCCTCTACTATTCCACTGAATTCAAACTAAATCCAAACTATCCAATCCAATTCCAACCAAGGGGCATTTAGGACCTTTTACACCAAATTCATTATATAAACAACCCCTCCCTTAGCATTTTACATACAAGAACAACACTTATACACACTATTTTTAGCTGAGAGAGAAGAAATGAAGGAGGGTGAGCTTGGTAGATGAGAGGAGAGGAAGAAAATGTTTGCTAGCAATTCCAACAACCCTCAAGTAAGCCACAACACGACTCTCTCTTTCATTTTGCTTTTTCAAATACATGTTATTAGAAGTTTAAAATGGTATTTTCAGATGTATTCTAATAGTATTTTTGTGTTCAAAATGAAAGGAGTTGAGCTTTGATTTTATTATTATTCTATTTCTCTTAATTGGTATAAGACTATCTTTTTCCATATCAATCTCTTAAAATTTTCAAAGGCACACATTCACCTTAAATTTCTGAGTTTAACACATATTATTTAGTATGTTTTCATCACAAGAGAAGTGGAAAATTTCCCCTAGCTGACCCTTTTTCTCATCAAATTTCTATTTTCAAAAACTGTGTGAGAAAAATCTATTTTATAGCCACTTTGCGAAAATTTTAGAAAAATGTATAAAAATCTTTTGGACCTCCATTTTATGTCAAAATCTTTCTCAAGGAGTTAGCTTCCAAAGGAAAATTGGTTTCATTGAAAACAAGTGAGCGATTTTGTGAGAAAATCTGATTTTCGGAACCCTTGAACGGAGCAATTGTATTCGGACCTAGGTATTTGATATAAGGAGGGATTTGGGCAGGGCCCATTATTACCGTCTCTTTTAAGGCCCTACAATTAGCACTACACGGTATATAACCATTGCTAGGCATCCGAGGTAAGTTTTGCAACAAAGTAGCAAAAGAGGGGACATACCGAATAATTTGTGTTCGATTCTTGTGGTTAGGAGAACGAAATCTCTTTGGGGGATTTCTAGACTTCTAACAGCTAACCATATAATCTGTTCTATGAACTTAAATGCCATGACCTCCTTTCCTCTGTTTTTTGTAAATGCTGTTGTGTATTAGATTGGGAAAAAGGGACGGGGTGTGTGTGTGTGTTTACTGGGCATTCACAACTCATAACGTTTCATGCCAGGTATCGAATAAATGTACAAAGCCAACGAAGAGTCAAAGACATTTGAAGACTTAAGTTTGCCTTAGAGAAAGTTCGAAACCATTTCGCTTATTAGTTTGATTGTGCTTTTATTTATTCTTGGATTGTAATAGTAATAGGACTCGTTTTGTAAATTTAAAATTTGAGACACTGTAATTATTATTTATATTGTAATCCTATGTCTATCTCTGTTTTTCTTATGAGATCTTGCGTCAATACCTTTTAAGATCTGTTAAAAGGATAGTGCGCTACACGAGAAAGCTGGACTTAAAAGGAAGGCTAACTTGACTCCTTCGACGATCTGGGATTTTACTTGGTTATTGGTCATAGGACTCATTAATGCCGTTTCCTAGACTTCTAAACTTAGATAAACCCTGTATTTAATTGTTAATATATTCTCTGATGTTTGCTATTTATGGGGCATCACAATATGTATGTATATTCATATTTATCTTTTGGATTCATTTTTTAGATATATATGTATATAGAAAAACAAGCTAAATGGTGGAGAGGACAATTATGGTTACAGAGAGAAATGAAAGAGAATGAAAGAGAAGTATTGAATTGGGGTCTAACTTCTATATATATATATATATATATATAAATATGATCAATTTTTTGTGGTTTGGTGAAAATAGAGACAAAAAATTATGATTAAATCAGAGAAATTTTAAACTAGAGAAAATTGATCAAAACACAGATAATTTTATGAGCAAAATTTCAACATAGAGAAAATTAGTCAAAACAGAGAAATTTGTGAGCAAACTAGAGAAATTTCAACCCAAATAAATTTCCAAACACAAAGAAAGAAACTAATCTAGTTTGAAATTTTGATTTAGAGAAATTTTTAAACACGGAGAGAGAAAATTTTCAAACAAGAGAAATTTCTCTCCATGTGTTTGAAGCGAAATTTCTCTGGAGCGAAATTTCTCTAAAAAAATGTTGAGAGATCTCAATCACTATAAAAATATTGCATGTTCTTTATTATATAAAATCTTAATAGCATGACCTTAAAAAAAAATTCTCCCTTATAAAACTTATCTTTCAAAATATAATTTAAAATTCAAAACTCATTTCAAAAATTAAACCAAAACGGTTTAAATTAAAAAAAAAACCAATAAAAAATCACCAAAGTGAGGTGGTTCGCAACTGTGGCAGCGGCGGCTGGTGGTTCGAGTGTGAAATTTTGTTCAAAAGAATAATTTGACTAACTAATAAAATCATAATTAAACAAAAAACCGTGTGAATTGAGAATTTTTGGTGGGTGCACATAGAAGCGCTCTTTCTTCCAGTTTTGTCCTCCCAGAGTCCCAATCACTTACCATTCCTATCTGAGCCATTCCTATCTGAGCGCTCTTTCTCTCTGTGTTTTGCCCTCTAAAGCCAATCTGTAACGCAAACCCTATTTACCCTACACATACATATACATATACATATAAACTCACAAACCTATCTCTATATTAGCTTACTCTCTACACACACCTCTTTCCGATCACTTTTCGTCTCCTGATCATCCAGGTGAGTGCTCTCTCCATGCCCAATATGTATAGGTTTTTAGCAAATTAGGGTTGTTGTATATGAATTTGATTTGATTTGATTCTCATCAATCTAATCTCTTATATGAGCACTCATAAATAATAATTATTTATATAATAGATCTAATTCAGTTGATTTAGTTTTGTGTATTCTGATTCTGGTTATTGATTTATTGTTAGGGTTTTCGGAGGATCTATATTTGTCATCTGTCGAAATCTCGAAACCTAGATGGGTCGAAAGAAGCCTACCGCCCGCGATGACGATGGTGGCGGCGCCGCCGCCACTACTGCCGCCCAGGGTGGCGGAGGGAAATCGAAGAAGAAGGCGCCGGTGATTGATGATGATGAGTACTCGGTAGGGACTGAGTTTTCGGAGGAACAAACAGTCGAGGAGGAGAAAGTTGGTGGTGGTGGTGGGAAGAAGAAGGGGAAGAAGGGGAATTCTAAGAATTTACAGCCTAAAGATGACGACTTTGAAGAAAATAATGCTGAGGAGGAGGACGATGTTTCGGCTATACAATTTGCCGGGAAGAAGAAGTCTAAGTCCAAGAAGAGTGGGAATAAGAATTTGTTTAGTGCTTCGAGTTTTGGGTTACTTGAGGATGAGGATAATGATGGGGAGGATGATGATGATGAAAAGTCTGGTGTGTCTCGTGATAAGGATGATGATGTTGTTAGTGATGATGAGGATGAGCCTGTAGCAGCTTTCTCGGGGAAGAAAAAGTCGTCAAAGTCGAAAAAGAGTAATAGTAATTTGTTCAAGGGGTCGGCTTTTGATGCAATCGCTGATGATGAGGATGGGGATGGGGATGGGGATGGGGATGTTGTTGATGATGATGATGATGAACCGGTTATTATTTTTTCAGGGAAGAAGAAACCATCGAAATCAATTAAGAAAAGTAGCGGTAATGTGCATGCATCGTCTAGTTTTGATGCGCTTGATGATGAGAGTGAAAGGATGGATGAAGTTAAAGAGGAAGAGGATGACGAGGTTGCTATTACTTTTTCTGGTAAGAAGAAGAAATCTCCAAAGTCTTCAAAGAAGAGTAGTAGCTTGTTTAGTGCTCCATTTGTCGATGATGAAGAAAATGACGCGGGTGCATCTGTCTCTAAATCTGGTGGTGATGCAACTAATGATGAGTTCAGTATTCAAGATGAAGATGAATCAGTGATTATGTTTTCTGGTAAAAAGAAGCCTTCCAAAAAGAAGAATAATAGTGTTTCCAGTGCACTTGATTCTGGGCTTGGAGATGAATTGGCAGATGTGGTTGAACCTGAACAACCTAATGCGAGTACAAGTAATAAAGAAGCTGATGATTCCAAAAGTAACAAACAGGTTAATGAAGTTGTAGCAGAAACTTCAAAGAACAAAAAGAAGAAAAAGAAGGGTGGAAGAACTGCACAAGAAGAGGATGACCTTGACAAAATTCTTGCAGAGCTTGGTGAAGCACCCCCTATATCAAAACCTGGTCCTGCTCCTCCTCCCCAAGAGGGCAAAGCTGAGATTGAGCCAGAATCAGTTGGTTCGTTGGATGCTACAGTTGAAAAGGAAGCTGTGGAAGAAGGAGGTTTGGAATCTGCTGCTGCGAAGAAGAAGAAGAAGAAGAAAGAAAAAGAGAAAGAAAAGAAGGCGGTAGCAGCAGCAGCAACAGCTGCACCAGCTGCACCAGCAGAGGAAGAAAAACCTCAAGAAACAAAGAATGAAACCAAGGGTAAAGCAACGGATAAAAAAGTCCCAAAGCATGTTAGAGAGATGCAGGAGAGACTTGCCAAGCTTAAGGAACTGGAGGAAAAGAAGAAGAGGGAAGAAGAGGAGAAGTTAAGGAGGGAAGAGGAAGAGCGAAAGCGGCTAGAAGAACTCGAAAGGCAAGCAGAAGAGAAAAAACGCTTGAGAAAAGAGAAGGAAAAGGAGAAGCTTTTAAAGAAGAAACAGGAAGGAAGGCTTTTAACGGGGAAACAGAAGGAAGAAGCAAAGCGATTGGAGGCAATGAGGAATCAAATACTTGCTAATGCCGGAGGTTTGCCTCTCCCTACTGCCGATGGTGTTGGTGCCTCAACAAAACGGCCCAAGTATCAAACGAAGAAGTCAAAGCCACATCATTCTCAAGGAAATGGTATGGCCCCTGCAAAGGATGTCGAAATCACAGAAGCAAAGGAAAACCAGCAGGAGGTTGTTTCGGAGGTTGATTCCATGGAACCGGAGAAGATTGAAGAAGTGGATGCAATGAGTGTGGAGGAGAAAACAGAAGTTGCCGATGTGGTTGAAGAGAATGGAATTGAAGAAGAAGAAGATGAGGATGAATGGGATGCAAAGAGTTGGGATGATGCTGATCTAAAACTGCCGGGTAAAAGTGCATTTGCAGATGAAGAGGCTGACTCTGAGCCTGAACCTGTGGTTAAAAAAGAGGTAAGGAGTGCCCAATCAGCTAGCCGTGATTCAGGCCCTCCTGCTGTGGCTGCAAAGCCAGCAGTTGCTGCCCCAAAAGTCACTGCTGCAAAGCCTACAGGGAAGAAGGAAACACCAAGTTCAGATGCTCAGCCTAACCATAGTGAAATTGATCTCCGATCTCCAATATGCTGCATTATGGGTCATGTCGATACTGGTAAAACCAAGCTGCTTGATTGTATCCGCGGAACTAACGTTCAAGAAGGTGAAGCTGGCGGGATTACTCAACAAATTGGTGCAACATATTTTCCAGCACATAACATACGAGAGAGGACAAAGGAACTGAAAGCTGATGCAAAGCTGAATGTCCCAGGTCTATTGGTTATTGATACCCCTGGACATGAATCGTTCACTAATTTAAGGTCTCGGGGTTCAGGTTTATGTGACATCGCAATTTTGGTCGTTGACATAATGCATGGCCTAGAACCACAGACTATTGAATCACTCAATCTTCTGAAAATGAGGAATACTGAATTTATCGTTGCATTGAATAAGGTGGGGATTACACGGCAATGTTGCCCTTGGTGTACATATCATTTTTGAATATATTCCCATTATGTTTATTTTGTTTCTTTGATTTCAACTTGCAGGTGGACAGACTTTATGGGTGGAAAGTTTGCAAGAACGCACCAATTGTGAAGGCAATGAAGCAGCAAACCAAAGATGTCCAAATGGAATTTAATACGAGGCTGACTCAGGTCTTATATATACCATCCTTTCTCTCAGTATGATTTGTATGTATGGTGGACCTTGTTACAATTGTTTTTCGTGACCGTTTCAGGTTATTACCCAGTTAAAGGAACAAGGGTTAAACACTGAATTATACTATAAAAACAAAGAAATGGGGGAAACTTATAGTATTGTACCTACAAGTGCAATCAGGTATTTCTCATGGACTATTGATCTGTTCTTGTTATGGCTAGTTCAAAGTTTTTCTGCAGCAAATCCAACAAAAACAGATATTTCCTAACCAGTGTCCTGATATTTGGGTTTGTGGTTGCAACAGTGGTGAAGGCATTCCTGATTTGTTGCTATTGCTAGTTCAATGGACTCAGAAGACAATGATTGAGAAACTTACGTACAGTAATGAAGTGCAGGTATAACTAACACCTTCCCACGCCACATCTTCCCTGTGCAATATCTCCTTGGTTTGTTGATTGTAGAGATGTTGGGAATGTGTGATAATTGGTTGTGTTTTGGAACTCTTTTCCAGTGTACAGTTCTGGAGGTTAAGGTTATTGAAGGCCATGGGACAACCATCGATGTGGTGTTAGTTAATGGTGTGCTTCACGAAGGAGATCAAATAGTTGTTTGCGGCATGCAGGCAAGTATTAATTCCTTGTCACTGCCTAAGATTTAAAGCAAAGTTGGTTGTCAATATCTTAGATATGATTTTTATTTTCAGGGACCTATTGTTACCTCAATTCGAGCATTACTGACACCCCATCCAATGAAGGAACTCCGAGTAAAGGTTAGGTTTCCTTTTGGGTTTTCTATGTGCATATCTATGAACTTTCTTTTTTCTTTTTTGAATAGTTTTTGACATTATACTTTAACTACATGTCTCTTCCCAGTAATGATATTATGGGGTGGTTTGGGATGATCTAATAAGTGCACTTTTTGACTTTTTATGAAATATGGGTTGTGTTTGAAGTGATGTGGTAGAGAGGTGATGCGACTTAAATAAGATGATGTAACTTAAATAGGATAGTGACTTTTTGGGTTTTTTAGGGTACCCCAAAAAAGGCCTAAGAAAGATGTATGAAACTATGGATTTAAAAGGAATGTATGAAGAGGAGTTGTTTTGGGAATTGTGTATAGCTACATTGCCACACTTTATAGTGATTATTGCATTTTGGCTTCCCATCTTACTTTGTTGTTGTCTACTGCATAAATTTTTTTATTGTAGAAGTTGTGATGGATGTTAGCATCCATATCTTGTCAATCATGCAGATTTGATTTGATTTCTTGTTCCTGTGGTATATTGACCAATATAATTGTCTGATATCTTTTGACTAACAGAATTACTTTGTTTTTTGGAATTTGGGTTGTGTTTTTTTTAAGATCATGTTGGAATAGATTGTTTTTTAGGCTGACAGATGAGAATTTGGATTTCCAGTTGCATACTTTGGAACCCGGGAAAATTTTAAAGAGTATGAAATGCTTGTGGTGGTACTATAGGAAATGATAAAAGGAAGCCTAGACACATTGTCTCAGTAGGTGCTTGCTCATAATGCATAATGATGTGGAGTAGTTGGATAATCAACCTTTGTGTGTATGCATGTGTCTTGTGTCAATAAGCGAGGTAGGGAGATAAATTGATTGATGAGTAACACAGTCAAATTTGACCTATGGAAAAATTTGACCTATGGTGTCGAATGTTCTTTAGGCTTCTAGTTGTAAATATACATGATGTTGCTTAGGCAAGATGTACAAAGAGAAGAAACAGCGAGGCAAGATGTTGCTTAGGCAGAAATCTTGTAGCATGAACTAGAACCATAAACTTTTTTTCAGTTTAGTTATATAAATCCATAATAATAGGTTATCTTAATGTGGCTGTTAAAATCTTTATGGAATCAAAATTTAGAATGTATAAATGCTATGAAGCACGGGTACGGGTATTGGTACGATATGGGTACATTGATACGGTAAATTTAAAAAAAAAAATAGGGTACGGGTACGGGTACAGCTCGGTACAGTTGTAAAAAAATTTATTTTTTATTTGAAGTAATGCAAAAATTGATTAAATGGTTTAATTTATTAAGATCTGACCTATAATTAACATTTAATGTCAAAAGTAAAGGTATGAATCAAAATTAAATGCCATTATATTAAATAACTTACAAACCATAACTTAATTCTCAAATCATGCTAAGTATAAAATTAAAATTAAAAAAGAATTTTAGTGAAAGGAATTTTATCTCTATAATAGAAGAAAATATTGTTTTGACTAAGGTACGGTGCAGTACGATTTGGGTATATACTAACTAGATATGTTTGAGTACGCCAAAAATTAAGGAGAAAAAATTTGGATATGTGTTTCATATATCTGGTACGTATGCAAAAGTACCATAGGAAGTATCATACGCTCGTAAGCAAGATTTCAAAAAGCAGTGTTACATAACAGTTGCGGTTATTACGTAATGGTTGCGGCAGTAGGCACTACTCGTTGCACCCGCTTTTGCGGTGTGACAAAATTTCACACGTGTAACGGCTATTTCGGTGTTACGTAATGGCCGTAAGGGCCTATTATACACTGTTATACACATTTACAATATTCTGAATAGCTTCCTTTAAAAAAAAAAAAATACAAAATATAGATTATACACATTCTACAATATTTAGTAGCTAAAAAATAATTTTTGTTTGTGTCAATTTTTATTTTTATAATCATTTCATTTAATAATTGTAAACATTTTTTATTTAGTTAGTTCGGTATTGGTTAAAAATAATTTTGTAGATAGTTAAAATCAATTATTCTTAAAAAATAAATAAAAATAAGAGGTACAATATGAATTTATGACATATAAAATCATTAACTATTGAACTAAAATGTAAAAAGCTCATTTTATAGTGATTTAAAAATATAAAATATATTGGATCATACTTAAAAACTAACAAAAATTAATCAAAATCTATTTTAAATATCAATAAATGTGATTATGAAAAAAATTATACGTATCGGGGTAAGGTTTTTTTTTCTAATTTGTGTGAAAAATAAAAAAATTCACGGTTCCAGTTACCTTAACTGTTACAACAACTGCAACCGCTTTTTGAAACTTTGACTCTCAGAGTCTAGTATATAGCTTCATGTCCACCTCTATTTCAACTAGAAAATGTTGTTTCATTAATCATTTGATTGAATGTTAATATGTAAGAGGTTTGGAATCAATAAAATCATATAGCATACACCCATACATTTATACCATGAAGCATGAGTTCTTCAAAAAACATGCCATACTTTTGTAAAGAGAAATACTTATTTTATGTCATATTTAAGTCAAAGATAATAATTTTAAAATCTAAAGGAGAAAAATAGGTATAAATTACATTTTTTTAAAAAAATTTTATCATTGGATCCTAAGTTATTTAATTTAAATTTGTAATGTGTTTCTTGTGTGGTTGTGTTAGGAAGTATTGTGTTGGTGTTGGACATGGCATGTTACCTTTTTAGAAGTATCCGTACTTCTTAGTCCAAATGTAATTTGTTTTCTTGTAAACCTTAAGATCCAGTATGTAGGCGTAATTTTTTTTTAAGAACTTGAAAGGTAAAGCAATTTAGTGAATGATCTTTCCTTTCATCACACAATGGAGACCAAACCTTTTTCTACGTTAGATGTGCTTTTGGTTTTGTCCAGTAATTTTTTCGGTACTATGTTAAGTTCAATTTATCCAATAGTATTTGACCATTAATGGTTGTTCAATTTCAGGGTACTTATCTGCATCATAAAGAAATCAAGGCTGCCCAGGGTATCAAGATTACTGCACAGGTAATGTCAATATTCAACATAAATTTATTTTATTTTACTTCCATTTTGTTTCCTTCTCCACCTGTTTTGGCATAGCATATATTATTTCAAAAATTCAAATGATGTTTCTCAATAGCTATGATATGAAAGGGATAAGATGATAAAAACTCAAATTGTAGAGGCTCACACAAATGAGAAATTTCAGGAGAGTAATACCTCATTTTTGTGTTACCTACTTTTTTGAGAAATTTCATTTCAATGAACCATCTCATCCAGTAACCAGACTTATCATTCTGATACATGTACATGCGCCTCATTGCATACCTATCCATATAGTGCAAAACATAGGTAGACAATCCCAACTAACACTCTTTGGCACGCTCGTATTAGCTTCATTCATGGTGAACATTGTGAATTGTGCTCCTGTTGACAAAATATATTTTTCTTCTCCTTATTGGTATGGTATCTATTTTTTCCTTTTAGGGCCTTGAGCATGCGATTGCAGGCACTGCTCTATATGTGGTGGGGCCTGATGATGATTTAGAAGATATGAAGGAAGCGGCCATGGAAGATATGAAGTCAGTAATGAGCAGGATTGATAAAACTGGTGAGGGAGTCTGTGTTCAGGCCTCTACTCTTGGATCATTGGAAGCGTTGCTGGAGTTCTTGAAATCACCAGCCGTGAAAATACCTGTTAGTGGTATAAGCATAGGCCCTGTACATAAGAAGGATGTCATGAAGGCTAGTGTCATGCTTGAGAAGAAAAAAGAATATGCCACAATCTTGGCCTTTGATGTTAAAGTGACGCCGGAAGCTCGGGAACTTGCGGATGAAGCTGGTGTCAAGATATTCATTGCTGATATTATTTATCACTTGTTTGACCAGTTTAAGGCCTACATTGACAATCTCAAGGAGGAAAAGAAGAAGGAAGCTTCTGAAGAGGCAGTCTTCCCATGTGTTCTCAAGATTATGCCGAATTGCGTTTTTAACAAGAAGGACCCCATTGTTTTGGGGGTTGACATTCTTGAAGGCATTGCTAAGGTAATCATTACCATCATAATCATCATTATTACTGGTTATTTTGTTTTATTCCTTGCATGTTGCGCTATTCCACTTGCAGGAAATTGCCTAATTTTTGCCTTCTGTTTTCATAAGATGAAACTTTAAAGCCTTTATTACATTTAGCAATCCATTAGTTGAGTTTCCAAGAATATTTTGTTACGTAGAGAGGTGCAGGAGTGGGAGTTGGTAGAGTCGATATGGCTCATTAACAAATCGTATGGGATGTCCAATATTGAGAAGGGGGAGAACTTGTTGAGATGGAATCACTCTAGATTGGGTAGCTTTCTTGTGAAATCTTTAATGAGGCTCAAATTGGTTGCCATTTTTCTTTGTTTTCTTTGTTTCCATGGATTGCGATATGGGGGTCCAGGACTTCCCCATTGATGTTTGTGTGTGTGTGTGTTGTACAAACTCATGGTTTGATTCTTACTACTGATAATTGATCTGAAGCAAACGAAGTGGTAGTGAATTGATGTGGTATTATCGTATGTTCAAGCAAAGGCTGAATTGCCCAATCACCTTCTCATCCATTGCCATGTTGTGAGAGAGCTTTGGACTTTGGTGCTCTCTTGGTTCAGGGTGAAGTGGGTTTTTCCCTTTGGAGCAGAGGAGCTTCTTCATTGTTGGCGGGGGTCTCATGTGGGGAAGAGGAGGTGGAAGATGTGAATATTGATTCCTTTTATTTATGTAATTATGTGGATCATCTGGGGGGTGCAGAATCAAATGCCTTTTGATGGTATGGCGGGTCCATTGTTTAGGCTTAAAACTCGTTTATTAGATTTTTGTACAGTTGAGAGTTGGGTATTATCAATCCTTCTCTCAACCAATTCCTAGATTTTGTAGGACTCTTTGATTCTCGATTAAATAAGTGTACTTTTTGACTTTGTACAAAAAATGTGCAGAAAAGTAGAGAGGTGATGTGACCCAATAAAAATAAAAAGATAAACAAGTGTGCTAATATCCAACTTCCCAAACAACCTATTTCCTTCCAGTACTTGGGTGGCATTACCTTAATGCATTTTTATTGAATCTTATTGCTTGACAAAAACCAAACCAAAAACCAAAAACCAAGCCTTAAGTCCCATCAAATGCGGTCGGCTACATGAATCCTTCTTCTCCACGCGGTCCTATCAAAGGTGCTTAACAAAAATAAAATAAAATAAAATAAAATGGTGTTTCATCTTAAAAGCCTTTCCAGTTTGACTATACACTTTATTCTCCTAATTCGTTTTAGTCCTGAATTTATCCTTATAATACAGTTATTTCCCTGAATCTGTTGCCTTAGAAGTTGTTTGCTTGCAATACTCATTTTAGTTAACTTGAATTGTTGTGTAATTCCTAATTTTCAATTTTTTTTTTTTTTTTTGACATGGGATAAGGTGCAGTCTCTCAGTTATGTTGACATGTTTATCTCTTCCCTTCTTAGATATATCAGAAATGTTTTGGTGTTTTGGGCATTGGCTTTGAAGATTCTGTTGTACTGCAAGTTCAGTTATATGTAAAATCATTTGGAAGTTATTGTATATGTACTTCTAGCAACAATTTCAAAATTGCCCCGAAGTTAAAAGAAAAAAACAGATGCAAATTCATTGTCTTCTTTGTGTCAAAAAGCATCTGATACCATGTAAACTGCTTTACACAGGTTGGAACTCCAATTTGTATACCTCAGAGGGAGTTTATTGATATTGGTCGAATCGCATCTATTGAGAATAATCACAAGCCAGTTGATTATGCTAAAAAGGGCCAGAAGGTGGCTATTAAGGTATGAGATCTGTATATCTACATGGTTTTTGACATGTCTGTTATTTTTTTTGGGATTTTTTGTCTGTTTCATGTGTTCAAATCAGTCTGTCATGTCTTAGTTAACACTTGGACAATAAAATTGGGTTCATTGGTAATCTTTTTGTGCTTCTGCAGATAGTTGGTAGCAATCCGGAGGAGCAACAAAAAATGTTTGGCAGGCATTTTGAGATGGAAGATGAGCTCGTCAGTCATATCTCTCGGAGGTCGATTGATATACTTAAAGCTAATTATCGGGTAAGTAGAATTGAATTCTCCACGTGGTTTTGTGTAGCACATGGGGATAGTAAATAACATCTGGTTGCTTACTGCAACTGAAAATTTTGCAGGATGACCTGTCTATTGATGAGTGGAAGCTGGTTGTGAAACTGAAAAACCTCTTCAAGATACAATAAAATTAGTTTTGAACTTTCGACTTATTGGTGAAGAAGTTCATCATTTCAGATATGATCAAGGGCTATCGGAACTGCGCCTGTGTATTGTGAAGAGACTGAGGTTCTTTTTGGGCGGGAATGAGTTGTGTCTTGAACAAGATAGATTGGAAGTGTGACAGGTATTTATGAAGGGATAGTATATGGTAAAATTCATACCCAATTTTGTTTCCCTTTCTTTACAATCACAACAAAGTCAACCTTCCTTGCTATTTGTTTTTTTCTTTTTTTGTGGGTATTTTGTTAAGTTTTATTGCTGTGATCATAAACAAGGTTCTTTGTATGAAAGCAATGCAGTAGTACAAAGATGAGAGTAATATGATATAGCTGTCAGAAGATGGCTTAACATCTGTGTCTTCTAAGCACTTTAACGATTCTTTTCTATACGTTAAGCAATCATTGAATTCTTCATTTTGTTCTGTTTCTTGATTTCATTTTGTCAGTTACCAAGACCTTGCATATTTGACTCCCACCAGTTTTTCTCTATCTTGGCCAACTGATGATGTAGAATTTTGCCTTAAAAAATTCCAGCAGAAGGCTTGGATCCCATTGTTTGGGTGGCTCTTTGTAGTACACACTGCATTTGGTTCAATTTTCTTTAGTTACTTTAGAATTAGTAACATTATAGGAAATGGGGATCAATTTCTTTTTTCATTTTGGAAAGGAAACCTAAGGGTATAAAAGTTCATTGATAATGGTGGTCAGGGATGCTAAATCCCTGTTTTTGGTCTTTTAATTGGGTGAAGCTGGAGTTGCCAAAATCTTGCTTTGTGATCAAATTTTGAAAATGTTAGGGCATTTTTGGGGTGAAAATATTTTTGGATTTACCCTTGATTAAACCATGAAAAAAATTATTAAATAGTCCTAGAATAATGTGATGTTGCCTAGTGCAGCTTATAGTGTTGTTTATAATTTATAATTTGTAAATTTTATTTTGGAAGCTTTGGTGTACCTTTGTTCATAGTTTATAAGGTAGAAACAACTTACATAAGTTGAAAAGGCTGAATATCTAGACACTGGGAAAATGAGTGTAATGCTTATATTTTTTTGATTATCAATTTGTTGCTTGGGAAAAGTTGTACCAAACTGGCCATATATTGCTTATGAGTGTTCTTAATAAATGGGGAACTGTAAAATAAATCAGGTGGTCTTCTTTGTCTTTCAACTACTTAACAAAGATAGATCAATATTGTCCTAGTTTTCGCTACATTATTGATTTGGAGGGGATAGTATCGCATGGTAAGATTATTGAATAATTACCTTTGAAACATATATCTCTTTTCTTTTCTTTGGATATCATGCTCCAAATCCAATATCCAAATGACCATGATAAAACTAACAACGCTAAATATATAATAAAAAAAATTAAAAAATTATCCAAAAAGTAAACTAATGAATTACATTCATTAAGAGTGTGGTTCATATTTTATTAATATTAGATCGTACACCTCACTTTTGTAGTTGATTTTGAGATAAATATTTGTGGTATATAGCATTTTGGAGAAACTAAACATACAAGATTTCATTACAGCCCACTTGAACTAATAAGCGTTGTCAATCCAAAGACTATGGCCATAGCTAATCACCCTCCAACTAAGACTTCCACAATAGACATAGCTGGTGGTGCCCTCCCTAACACAGTCCAACCATGCAAACACCACCAAACCCATGCTCACTACTCCAACCACCAACCCCTACTCTCACCTTGTACTCTCTTACAATTGATGCTTCTAGTGATGGCACCATTGCCCCCACTGAAAATGCGAAAGCCGAAGCTGCAGCCGCCTGCATTAGACTTGATCCTCCCTCATTTTTTTCTTCTCACTGCCTCCTCTTTTCTTGCCCCTCTTCATTTGAGCCACTTCTATGTCAAGTTGAGAGTAAACGGAGACAAACTCTCTGATGACAATGCTACAAGCACCGGCCACTAAACCGGCAAAGCCGGTTAAGATAATGGCCTTAATGTCTTGTTTGATAGCTCCAACACCCATCATTAAAGAGGCAGTGAAGACCAACCCGTTGTTGGCTCCTAGGAGCGTTGGGCAGAGCCATTGGGACCTTTTAATTTTTTTTTTTTTCTGGTTCTAGGTGGTTTGTTGCTCAAGATCAAGAATGAGGGTTGAGATGTTGGAGTTATGAAGAGATGTTTTGTTGGAAGCCATGAATGTAAAAGGAAGGCAATCATGAGAGTTGATGAGGAAGAAGATGATGAGGAAGAAGAAGAGATATGGAGGTGTGTGGTGGACACACTCTTTGAAGGTGGTGGGTTTTTTTTTTTCTTTCTTTTTTTTAAAAAATAATAAGTAGAGAATTCTATTGAGGTGGGGCTTGGCCACTAATGCAAACAGATATGGTAATGATATAAACATAATTTTTTTTTTTTACAAAATTTCGATATTGAATGAAGTGTCTTTGAGAGTTTCTATATTCGCACACCAAAAATATTCAATTGACACACTTAGTATGGATATATATTTTTAGTTACAATTTTATCCCATAATCAAATTAATCTTTTGGACAATACTCTAAAATCTATCAACTTTGCTCCATTATATGGAAAAAGATTATAAGTCTTTGTAAATTAAGTGACTTAAAAGCCCAATGTACCTTAATTGTAATTGAATTAAGCCCTAGCACGTTCTATATATGTTTTTGAGAGCTTATAAGGGGAGGTCGAATTCCAAATCCTCTCTCTCTCTCTCTCTCGTATACCTATTGCCAAAAAATGGACATCACTTAGAGGCACATGTGGATACATACTCATATATGGTTCAAAACAATTGGTCACCTCTTAGGCTGTGTTTAAATTTATTTGTTGGCTTGATAAAATTGGTCATCCATTAAAGTTATGTTTAAATCTATTTATTTGGCTCGATAAAAGTTCGTTCAAAATTTGTTTATGTAAACAAACAAAACTTGAGCATATTTTGAATATTGTAAAATTTTTTTAGCTCAAATTGAACTCAGCTTAAAAAAAAATATATACATTACAAAAAATCAAACTATTCAAACTTAATTCATAGTCATCTCAAATAAAGTTTACTTGAGATCATTTCAAAAAATAAACAAATTAACAATCGGCTACGTTTATAGCCTTGTTAATCAAAATTGAGAAATGTGAGCCCCATAAAACCCATACCTACGAAACTGATAAAAAAAGAATGGATTGCTGAAGAGGGAAAGCACAAAAAGTAGTGAGAGAGGAAGGGTTGGAAAGGAGATAATATAAGTGAATTGTCTTTATTCAATCCAAATACAATTGTTGGGTTGGGCATGCCTCTATTCTCCTACTTTTTTTCTCTCAACTTTCTACTGAAATATATATTGGAAGTTGAGGACTCCCACTTATGCCTTTTATGGTTATGGTGCTACTCTTCTTTAATGGAGTAATTACAATGACAAATGTATTAATGCTACCTTCAACTTTCTTTGAAAGGTTCTCCATTTGATGTTCTTCTTCCTGAAGGTAGGAGTTGCATTTGGTTTTGACTCACCCTTAAAAGTGGATAAAATATCAATAAGTTCTAATAGTTAGACTTAATTCTCATCAAGTCTTATTGAAAATAAATTCTAATAAAATTGTCGTTAAAAACAATTTTTTGTAACGATTTTTTTGCATATGTCGTTAAAAATTGACAACTAATAACTTTTTTTTGTTATGATTTTTATAAATTGTTGCTAAAACTTACAATTAACGACTTTTTTATGACAATTTTCAAACTATAGTTAAAAATTAAAAATTAGTGATTTGTTTTGTAACAATTTTTTAAAGTGTCGCTAAAAATTAACAATTAATAACATTTTTTAATAGTGTTTGATAAAAACGCCATTAATTATGATATGACTTATTAGATAAGAAGTCCACCTATTAAGACCTATGCATAAGTCTCCCTAAAATTATCTACATGTTTCTTTTTTTTTCCTTTTTTCAATTTTTTTAAAAAGAAAACTAAATTAAGCATGTGTGGGAGTGATTTCTGCACAAATGGAATTGGAGCTCTGCAATTTGTAAAAGAAATCCAGGAAATGTAATATGCACACTTGAGTGCATTGTTAATGCTATCCGACCGAGTGTTTGCCTGGACAAGTAGCTCAAATGGTCAAGTCAATGATCAGACAAAAATGTAGAAAATTAGAGTTCAAAGTGTATTCTCCTTAAACAAGGACGATAATTTTATTTTTATTTTTTTGGGAGTGTATAGTGCTTGTTTCCCTAAAAAATGATGAGGTTTTACTCTTTTTTATAAAGTCCCGCTCTCTTGCCCTCCGAGAATCATTTGAGAATAACTTACATGTGTCATCATTCCTTAATAAGAGAGATCACCATTTTGTTATGTGAAATATTCACAAAGCAATCCGTTATCTTATATAATAGAACATTCTCATATTAATCTCATAAAATCTTTGAGACTATATATGACACGTAACTCTAGACGAGTAAGTCTTATCCAATTTGCCAAGCACCTTAACTTAACTAATATCTGCTTAGGTTTTGCTCGAATTGCCATTAGCCTTGTTAGGTAAAGGGCTCACCTCAATCCTAGCTAACCCACATCAACTTGCCTCAATCCAGCCCCTAATCTAGGGCTCGCCCGCTTCCACTCCGAGGGTCTTAATGGCTCGGCCCATGGTCATCACCTGCTTGGCTTAGTCTAGCCTTGCTACCTCAATTTTGTCCCTATGTAGTATGCATATGTTTACCAAACGACAAGTTTTATAAAAATGAACAACAATATAGACTCATAATTAGGTTAAGTTTGGGAAGACTAAATAAGTGTACTTTTTGACTTTTCTTGTATTATGTGTAGAAAAAGTAGAGAGGAGATGTTGATTGATGTAACCCAAAAAAGATAAAAAGATGAAATAAGTGCACTTTTTTAGTTTAGCCAAACTTGGCTTTAGTGTACATAAAAAATATTTAGAATAATAATATATAATTTAAATTTATTATATATTACTGAATTTAAATCACAAATCATTTTTCTAAATTCGTAACCTTATTGTGATGAAATCGTTTAGGGTACCTGAAGAGAAAAAACTTTAAATGTCTAACATTGTTGCAACAATGTCACTAGGGAATGGTGATAAAGTCCCATTTTTCAAATGGAAACTTGGATGTCAAAAATATTTGTTTTTGTTTTCCATTGCCCAAAAATGAAAGAGAAGAAGATATTTGGGGTCCGAGAACATTCTTTGTTTGGTTTGGTTTTTAAAATTAGTTTTAAGGAAAAAAAATTGATAAAAAATAAAAATAATAAAAAACACTCATCATTTTTATATAGTTTTATATCTTTTTTTTTTCTTTTTTTTCTTCGGGTGGGGGGATAAATAATTTTTAAAAATAAAAAAATCTTTTTTTTAGATGGGCAAAAAAAAAAAAAACTTTTCAATATTTACTTTCGTCAAACTATAAAAAAAAAAAAAAAACTTTTAATATTTACTTTAGCCAAACTAGTATTTAAAAAAAAAAAATTTAATAATTTCAGAATATCAAATCAAACATAGCCTTATTTCTTTAATAGTTCTTATCATAGTCGTTATTAATTATAGTTATTCAATTTGGTTTTGAGGTCTCATTTTTTCCCCCCCTTCTTCTTTCTAGAAGAGATGTAAGATTTCAAATTCTATTTTTTTTTTCAACTTAATCAATCATTATTTTTAATTAAAGTAAAGTTTAAGGTTTCACTTTTTCTTCCTTTCGAAATGATGAGTCTCGATCAAGTGAGACTTCAAATCTCATTTTTATTGAGTTGATTGATCATAATTAGATGAGTGAATTCTTTTCCTTTCACCCTATTATGTGGTATTATTCATGTGATGTTCTTAACTAATGATGTAATGAAAAATTTTACCCGTGGAATATTATTGACCTGCATTTATTAGGTAATTGACAAAATAATAAATGACTCACTTAATACATTTTATAATTCTTATTTGTCAAGAGCACTATATAGACAATGTTGATATTCCAAAATTACTTCATAATTTTTCTTCACCCACCACTTTCAGGATGAAACAAGTTTTTAAATGGCCCAAATTGATTTCAAGGTGTGAAGTTGGGGTGACCAAATGTAGGACCTTCAATTTACATTTGATTTGTTCTCCTTTATTTTGGACCAAATGGCATAGTCTAATACAAATGGGGCAAAGGGGTTTTAATCGTTATTAGCCCAAGAACTTTGCAGACTTTCTTATTTGATAACGGGGGTTGGGTTGGGTTGGGTTGGGTTGGGTTACTTGATTGATTGATTTTCTTTTTATAAATAAATTTGATGAATATATATCTAACCGAATTAAGATATATGGATCTTGACAATATAATTTGATCAAGTCAAAGTGAATGAGATTTGCTCGATGTACCAAGCACGTTAGGCCCACTAATAGCACAATCGAAAATGGAAAAAAAGTGCATCATTTATTTAACCCTAACACTATATTGGAGTTCTGTCTCATTCTCTTTCCCCTCTCTCCACTCTTTGATAAAGTGTTTATTATCATATGTTAACTTCAAGCATTGAAAGAGTTTTAAATAAAAAATAAAAAACTACTGAACATGGTCATTAAAAGAGTGATAAGGTTAAAGGTGCCAAGACACCAGATCCTCTTTCTAGGGTTTCTTTTATTCTTCTGTCTCAATTCAATTCTAATTATTAAAATATGTCTTGAAATTCATATATGTTGACATTTCACGCAATCAAATTGTGAGAGATTATTGGGTCGAAATCCAAAGACCCATTTTCTGGACCGAAAGTTCCTCCTATTTCCAAGTCATCAACTTCAGCTAGTGGAGGATCTTGAGCTGGGTTTGTCATAGATAAGTTTGGGTATTTCATAGACGACGCCAATAATTGTGAGGAGTGGTTTTATAATACTCTTTCACTTCAAACAAGTCTTTGAAAGATTCTCGCTTCAATACTTGAAACAGGAAAATATTCCAGTCGGCGGTGTCCGAATTAGCACTCTAACGAGCAATTTAGTCCTTTGGAAGAGGAAGCAATGATTATATTTGTCGAAATGCAAGTTCTTAGAGCATATCTTCTCCTTCACTATCACCTCCCTTTTATAGAAATATTTCCCTAAATATTTCCTCTTGTACCTTATGATTATTACCATGTCAGAGCCCATCTCCGTATTATACTTCTGGAAATGGACAGCTTGGGCACACTTAAAGTGGATTATCATGCCGGCTTTCCTTGTATACTCGGCCCCAACGCACTGACTCTGTATCTTGTACTCGGCATGTTCTTCAGCCTATTTGAATTTATTCGGCAATGATTTGTTTGAGCCTAGTAAGTTTCGGCTGAATTTGGCCTATCAAAGATGGACTTGGATGTGCCCTATTTACTGATTAAGAAGTCCATTTATTTGGCTTCCACACAAATAATTAATTAAGTGTGCATTAAAACAATTTAAGGACAGTAAATCTTAAAAGTTGGGTACTAAGCCAACTTAAAGTTGGCAACCCCGAATTAATTGAACAAAAAATAAAAAAAGGGTTAATTATACTTTCTATTCCTAAATTATAGCTAGATTATCTACTTAATCCTTGGACTATCGATTAAGGTCAAGTTTGGGAAGACTAAAAAAGTGCACTTTTTGTCTTTTTGGACTAAAAAATTGAGGTTGAAAATATGGATGTTTGGGTTAACTTTTTGACTTTTTATTGAAAAATGTGTAATAAAAAATTGTAAAAATTGATTTGTAGGGAAAATTTTGAATTGGGAGTTGTGCAGCCATAATTGTTGACTTTTGGTGAATAGTGTTAACTTTTTAACTTTTTGAGTAACTTTTTAGCTTTTTGGCTTTTTTGGATCTTCCCAAACTTGCCCTAAGTCTATTCAGTCCTTAAAATATATAAATTAAAGTCCATTTAGTCCATAAATTATGGATTGAATCTATTAAGTCCCAAAAGTATTTAATTGAAACCTATTTAATCCCTAAAGGCATTACAAAATAAAATATATGTGTACAAGTATTATATATTAGTAAATGATCTTACCTAATTAAGACTTTATTATAGAAAAATTTGAAATTTTAATTTTTCCTTTAAAAAGTGTTTTAATTAGTTGTGTGTTTAATTAATATTAGAGTCCGACTTCTCACTCTTGTCAATAAAATTATATTGTATTAGATATACTGAAGAAGTAGAATTAAATAATTTAAATAATAACACTTCGCAACAAATAATAATAAAACAAAATAATATATTGATTAAGTTATAAAAAGAACTTAGCGAAAAACTTAAAAATAATCAATTATAAATTATAAACGAAATCTAACATATAATACTAGATGAAGTCAAGCATGTAGCCATTTTAGAAGATAAATAAAAAAATACTATAGATAATTAGCTTTACCCTTATAAAGGAAATTTATCGTAAGAACTGACGCTCACTTTTCAAAAACAGAATAAAAATTAAGATTTTTTTGAAATAAAATTTTAACTAGATATTTTTTTTAATACTAACTTATAATAATTATGGGTTTATATTTCAATTTTATAATATTTGTAGGGACTAAATAGGTTGTAATTAAATATTTTAGAAAATTAATAGATTTAATCGATAGTTAAGATATTAAATAGACTTTGATTTATATAATTTAGAGACTTAATAGATTTAGTCGATAATTTATAGATTAAATAAATAATTTAAAAGTAATTGAAGAATATAAAGTGTAATAAACCTTAAAATAAATTAACGGCATTGTTATTAACACTATTATTTTTGCTTTTGCATATTATATTTTGTTTTTCTAATAAACACAGTATGAATTACCAATAAGTTGAATGCAAGATTTTTTTTTAAATTTTAAAATATCGCTCTTAAATTAACTTCATTAACCCGTTACATGTCAATTATTAATTTGTTTCGAAATCAATTAAATAAGACCTAATTACTTGTCATATCAGTGTGAATAAATTCAATGATAATATTTTAAATATTTTTAACATTACTCAAAATGCAGATAATAATGTTCTAAAATAAAATATTAAAAATATAAAATAATATTATATAAAGTAATAAATTTCATAATTTTATAATTTTTTTTGTACTAATTGAAGTGTCATATAATAATGGAAAAATTAATTTAAGATCCCTCTTTCATTTTTGGTTTTTTTTTTCCAGGTCCCTCGTATTAAGATTTTATAGCATAAATGGCATCTAATATTTTCATAATGTCCAAGGTCCCTCAAGTTGATCCAGAGAAAATTGATTCAGAGAAAATTGATTCAGAGAAATTTCATCCAAAGAAATTTTGTCCAGAGAAATTCTAGACTTCCAAAGAATTTCTCTAGGTTCAACCCAGAGAAAATTCAAATTTCTTTGGGTTCAGTTTGACCAATTTTCAAACCAGAGAAAATTGATAAATTTTGGACTTCCCAAACCCAGAGAAAATTGACTTCACCAATTTTACTCAGTTAAAGGCAGAAAAAATTAAACAAATTTCTCTGAGTTTGTTTTATTGAAATTTCACTGAGTGTGCCAAACAAACAAACAGTATCAATACATACATATAACTTCATCAATTTTACTCACTTAAAGGCAGAGAAAATTGCACAAATTTCTCTGAGTTTTTTTTATTGAAATTTCACTAAGTTGTCTCAATAAATTTCAGTGAGTGTACCAAAACAAACAAATAGTATCAATACATATATATATACACATATGACTTCACCAATTTTACTTAGTTAAAGGCAGAGAAAATTAAACAAATTTCTCTGAGCTTGTTTTTTTGAAATTTCGCTGAGTTGTCTCAGTAAATTTCACTGAGTGTATCAAACAAACAAAAACACAAACAGTATAATATATGTATACATACATATATGACTTCACCAATTTTACTCAGTTAAACTTCACTGAGTTTTAAATCAGTGGAGAGAGAGAGAGAAAGAGATAAATTCCATAATGTTTTCTTCTTGCATTTTTAGGAACTCCAACTTCCTCCTTTCCGAAACAGAATCTTTAGATGGCAAAGCAATCACCTCCACAGTGTCCACCACCTCATCTGGCAGTAAGGACAACGTAGCTTGAACAGCTTCCTCTGATTTCACTTTACCTGAAACAGTGAAGGCTCTGCAGAGAAAATCAGATCCCAAAATAATAACAATAATTTAGATGCCATTCAAAATCTTCACAAATATATATAATCAAGTCAATCAACAAGTTACCTAGAAAGAATCAACAGAGAAGATGGCACCAAATAGTTGAGAGACAAGTCAAGCCAGTCACATAACTGCAAGAACGGAAGACCAGATGGTTTGAGCTTGTGTTCTTTTACTGTTGCTGAAGCAATGGATTCAACAATCTGTTCATCAGAGAAGCTTCGGTCCGAACTAGGGTTTTAGACGTCATTTTTGGGTGAGAATGAGAGAGGGGTTTTTAGTGCGCAAAGAAAGAGGAGAGAGTTGGATCTTGGAGTGTCTGGTTTCGATCGACTTTGCCCATCTCTTCTCTCTAGGGTTTCGGAGAGAGAGAGAGAGGAAGTGCTGCTTTGGAGTAGAGGAGGAAAGACAAAGAATCAAATTTCTCCGATATATGTTTAGGGACCTTAGACATCAAAAAATAATTTTGTGGATCTCTTCCATTACGAAAAGTGTGAAAGGGACCCTAGATTAATTTTCCCTTCATTTTTTATGATAAAAGAGATATGCAATATTATTTTATGATGTCTAAAATCCCTTAACCGTACCCTCATATATCACAGAGAATTCACTCCCTCTTCCTCTTCTTCTTTCTCTTTTTACCCAACAATTTCTTCTTCCCTCTCTTCGATTCATTGACCTGGCCTCCGTTCATCCATCTCTCTCTCTCTCTCTCTCTCTCTCTCTCTCTCTCTCTCTTTGATTCAATCAAAGTGAAAAACCCATTTAATGCCCATTGTTATGTAGGACAGCTTTGCAAGTAGGATTCAGAACCGAATCAGTGCTGAATAACCCTTCGAATCGGTGCTGAAATGGCAAAAGGTCATGGTGAGGGAGGTGATGATCACATGCCAAATAGACATGTAAAAGTGGAAAAGAAGGTGGGTGGGAAGTCAGTGCCATTGGTTGGAAAGAACTCTTCTAGTCACTCTCACATTGTGGCTCTACCTAGTGTACATCATGAAGATACGAAATTTCAGAATCAGATGAATTCTTCTGTAATTTGTGCTAAGAAGAAATCTGCTGAAACAAAAACTCTATTGGATCCATCTCCTCCTTCAAAAGTTCCAAATGGTGATACTTCTTTGTCTACACCAGAGGAAAAGGACATTGACAAGCAGAAGATAGGAATGGCCTCTTCTAAGTACCAAGGTGACAAATTGCAAGACAGAGGTGAATTCTCCGATCCTTCAGTTCAGAGGTCTCATGGCAAAAGTTCTTATACACAAAGCAAATCTCAACCTGGAAAACTATTGAATAATGTCAATGAGTCAGATCAATCAGTTCAGAGGAGAGAAAAAGATGGCATTCGTGAAAGGCCTGACCTCAATGTTTTTAAGGGAAAATATCCCATGCAAACTGTGGTGAGTAGTTCTTTGTGAGTCCTCTTTCTCCTCTCTCTTTGCATTACATCAGTGGATTAACGTGATGCGTGCAAATATTGTTTCACATATACATTTCAAGAGGTTTGTGGAAAGTCCAGGAAAGGCCAGAGAATTTTCAAAATTTCTCTGGAGAGGTAATTTTGTGAGAAGTCTAGGGAAAGCCGGAGAAGGACAGAGAAATTTTGAAATTTCTCTAGACAGTGGGATGTCTAGGGAAGGCCAGAGAAGGGCAATTTCTCTACAGCTCTGGAGAGAAGGGAAGGCTAGAGAAATTTCAGAGAAAAAATTTCTCTGGAGTGTGGGATGTCTAAAGAAGGCTAGAGAAGGGAAATTTCTTTGGAGAGAAGGGAAGGCCAGAGAAAAATTTCTCTGGAGAGTGGGAAGTTTAGGGAAGGTCAGAGAATTTTTCAGAATTTCTCTGGAAAGTTTCCAAAATTTATGTAGTGAGATTTTCTCTGTGAAGTCGAATTTTCTCTGAATCAATAATATCATGGGTAATCATTATTATTGTTTTTTTTTACTATCTAAGCAAATAAATTGAGAGTGTCTGGTTCTTTTGTTGGGATAGTTTTTTTGTAAACCTAGTCCTTAGCAAGATGCATATGTTCTAAGACTCTTCTCTAAATCTCTGTGAAAAGTATCTGAATTTTTGTTTTTTTTCATCACATAGATATCATAGTATTTATATTCATATTCTCTGTTCAATGATTTCAAGACTTTGATTTTTGTTGTTTTTCCCTCAAAGTGAAAGGTAATTCTTAAGGAGGTTTGTGAATTTATCTGGGTTGGAAGGGAATTTTCTCTGAGTTTTTGTGAATTTCCCTGGGTTGAAATGAATTTCTTTGGACTGGGAGAATTTCTCTGGGTTAAAGTGAGTCCAGAGAAATTCTGGTAAGATTTTCTCTGTAAAGTCAAATTTTCTCTAGATCAATTTGAGGGACCTTAGACATTATTAAAATATTGAATGTCCTTTATACTATAAAGTCTTAATATCAGGGACCCTTAAAAAAACCCCTATAATAAATAAAAAAAGCATGATTCAGTTTTTAATACTAATATGATACCACGTTAGTCAAATCACTCGTCCCACCACCACTTGTATCCCAGACCAGACCAATAGTGGTGTACTCCATCACTGTCCGTTCACCATGGCATCAGTCCCCCTCTGTTATACATACAAAAATATATTTAGAAAAATATTTGGTGATCCAAATTTGTATGGTTTGAATGGCTTGAATGTGTCAAAACAATGTCATTTTACACTCAAAACGACGTCATTTTGACAAATTCAATCCATTCAAACTATGAAAATTTGGACCACCTAGCATTGTTGATATACTCACTCTGCCATGACCAAAGAAAAAAGAAAAAGGCTATATATCTTAAATAGTTTATTAATTTTTTTTATTAAATCTCACATTAGTGTGAGATCTATTCACACATATTTTTTATCAAATCTCACATGAGGGAGGGATCTATATGTGAGTAGATCCACACACATATAAGAGATTTACACATAAAAAATTTGATGAAAAATTTGATAAATTATTTAGAATACTTAGCTAACTCAAATCATAAACTAAAAAGTAGTGGTGGGTGAGAACATAACAGCCCCATGGTTAAAGATGATTTGGAGGGCTTACCACCTCTCACATGGGACTTTCGTCGAACATATACATTGCCTTCAAAAAATAAGTAGTCTTGCTACTCTTCTTCCACCACTCTCCTCCCTCCCATCTCTCTCACTGTCATCATCATCACAACACTAGTAGGAGTATTTCCTCTCCTCATTTCCTCCATCATCACCATGCCACCACCTTTTTACTCTCACCCCCAAACCAAGCCTTTTTGCTCTGGTAATGCTTTTGTTATTGGTTTGATTTGTATGGGGTTGCTGCACTGCACCACAGTGGCGGACATGGGTTTGATTTTTGTGCAAGTGGTGGGGCTGTAGTATGTGGTTGCTGTGAGGTACATTCAAAGATGGTAACAAAGTATGCTTATTACATGTTTGATTTATTACTTCAAAGACAAAATGTCTTATTTGATGTGTTGTGTTGTGTTGGATGTTTGTTGCTGTCGTCGATGCTCTAGATGAGTTGAAACAATTGAACTTGAATTGATGTACCAAACAAGTCCCCTTCCACATAATCTTTCATGTATTTTGTTTCTTAAATCCCAATAAAACTGTGTGTGTGTGTGTGAGCGTACCATATCTCTTAATTATGATATTTGTGGTTTTGATTATAACCTATTCTAGTGGGGCTGAGATCCTCTCCATTATAACCAAATGAATTACATTATCATCTAAGGGTAAGGGTTGTGAAATAATTATCAAAATTTATCAATACTTCAAATTTAAAAAGAATTATTACAAGCCCTTGGATAATGCAATGGAGATCATCCATTACAACTTTGGAATGGAGAAGAAGATCACAATCCATTGTGGTGTTAATAAATGAGTTGGTTATGAATCATTGTCATGTATGTACGTTATGATTTATTGTGATTATTATTTTGGTTATATCTTATGTGTTGTTTGGTTATAATATAACTACTTTTTTTTAGTTATGTCTAAAAAGGGGTTGATTATGACATCTATATTTGCTGTGTACAAAGAGAGAAAAGAGAAGAGAAGAGTAAAATGAGAGAAATATGATAAGGGTAAAATTGGTACTTAAACAAATTTAACTTATGGCATGAGCAAAATCTATTAGTTGACTTAACAATCAACTAACGGAGGAGGCAATTTGTAATGTAACTTCAAACATCAAGTAGGGGGTGTAATTTCCAAAATGTGAGGGGAATTTGTACTAAATGTAAACCTCGAGGGGGTGTTGATGTAATTTACCCATAAAATAAAATAAATTTCACACATTTATAGGGACAATTGGTGATAAGTCCATTTCTATGACATATATGATCTTTGGTCCAAGGATGGATCTTTTATGGAGATAAAGGGCGTACCCAGTGCACGAAGTTCCTGCTTAAGCGGGGTCTGGGGAAGGGTTAATGTACACAGCCTTATCCTCGCAAACGAAGAGGTTGTTTCCACGACTTGAACCCGTGACCACTGCTGATACCGTTGATGTACGCAGCTTTTATCTTTTATGGAGATAAAGACATGATTAATGAATTATTTGGTGATAAGGGCAAATTACTGTTTGGAAGATTTTTTTTTCCTATTTTTACTCCTGTTGCTAGATCACTACTGACACTGAAAAAGTTGCCAGAAAATTTGTTAGAAAAGTCTCCGATGGTGGCCGGCGGCAGTTGCTGCTGGTGGTGATATGAACAGATAGCCAAATTAGGTGGTCAACTAGGTGACACATGAACAAATAGGTATGGCCCCCGCAGGTGGTGATATGAAAATTCAATGCCACGTCATTCTCAAGCAAATGGTATGGCCCCTGCAAAGGCTGTGGAAATCACAGAAGTAAAGAAAAACTAGCAGGAGGTTGTGACAGAGGTTGATTCCATGGAACCGGAGAACATTGAAGAAGTGGATGCAATGAGTGTGGAGGAGAAAACAGAAGTTGCTGATGTGGTTGAAGAAGAAGAAGATGAGGATGAATGGGATGAAAAGAGTTGGGATGATGCTGATTTAAAACTGCCTGGTAAAAATGCATTTGCAGATGAAGAGGTTGACACTAAGCCTGAACTTGTGATTAAAAACACACACACACACACACACACAAAAAGGGAAAAAAAGAGAGATAAGGAGTGCCTAATCAGTTAGCCGTAATTTAGGCCTTTCTGCTGTGGCTGCAAAGCCAGCTGCTGCTGCCCAAAAAGTCACTGCTGCAAAGCCTATAAGGAAGAAGGAAGCACCAAATTCAGATCCTTAACTAGAGTGAAATTGATCTCCAATCTCCAATATGCTACATTATAGGTCATGTCGATACTGGTACAAACAAGCTGCTTGATTGTATCTGTGGCGCAAATGTTCAAGAAGGTGAAGCTGGTGGGATTACTCAACAAATTGGTGCGACATATTTTCTAGCACAGAACATACAAGAGAGGACAAAGGAACTGAAAGCTGATGCAAAGCTGAATGTCTGGGTCTATTGGTTATTGATTACCGTGGATATGAATCGTTCACTAATTTAAGGTCTCGGGGTTCAGGTTTATTTATGTGACATCGCAATTTTGGTTGTTGACATAATGCATGGCCTATAACCAGAGACTGTTGAATCACTCAATCTTTTGAAAATGAGAAATACAGAATTTATTGTCGCATTGAATAAGGTGGGGGAATTACACGGCAATGTTGCCCATGGTGTACATATCGCTTTTGAATATATTCCCATTATGTTTATTTTGTTTAAGACTTGGACCCATAACCTCAAGGTTATTAGGCCAAGTCTTATCTATTGAACCAATGGTCACCCTTTTGTGCATTGCATTATGCCAAAGGTTAGGTGTGTACTCAATCTTTCCGCTCCCAAACACACATGAATGTGTACTAATTGGGGTTTTTTTTATGTTTATTTTGTTTCTTTGATTTCCAACTTTCAGGTGGACAAACTTTATGGGTGGAAAGTTTGCTGGAGCACACCAATTGTGAATGAAATGAAGCAACAATCAAAAGATTTCCAAATAGAATTTAATATGAGGCTGACTCAGATCTTATATATATACCATCTGATGGGTCGTTGAACACACCAAAATTAAATACTAAACTATACCAAATTCTATCAGAATAATGGCAAGTCCAGGTATCGATCCACAGAGACTATTGTGAAATTAAACTAATTTAATTGTTAAATTCCTAAATTAATTTTGATAAAAAGATTGAATGATCATAACCTAATTTAATTAACAAATAAATTAAACTAAGGAATTAAATTATCAATATTAAATGAAATTGGATTTACTAAATTAGGGAAAAATCCTAGGGTTGGGAATTCACCACTAACCACATAATTAGGGTTTCCAATTGAAATTAATTATGCTATGGTTTGAACGAATTAATGCTTCACAACTACAAGCTCAAAGCATTTAACAAGAAGATCATCACATTCAATGTACGAGCACGAACCATCTCAAGTAATACGAATCGTTCACTCTAAACTAGGGTAGTGATACGACTCGTTCCTCGTAGCATGGTTCGTCCCATACCTTGAATGTGAAGGAATAGAAAACTCATGTATGGATAATATTCAACAATCACAGAAAGTTAAATATTTGAAAAGATAATGAAAATTATATATAAAGAATTTCTAAAACACCATACAATGGTTCAAACCTTTACATAATATAAAATAAAAAAGAAAACTACATAATTACATGGCTAGGGTTTCATCAAAACCCTAGAAAAGAAGACTAGCCACTCATAGAGGAGTGGAAGGAAGTAGAAGGAGAAGGAACAACCGTGGGAGACATCTTTGAAGCTTCTTGTTTCTTCCTCTTTTGCAAACCCTAGCCTCCCTCTTTAGGTCAAAACAATTTCAGAACCCTAATCCAGCCTTTTTCTTGTCTTTTTATGCTTCCAATCTCGTCCAAACAGGTTTAAAACGTCGGTTTGACTTTCCCAGAAAAAGTCAACGCACGTGCAGAAAAGTCAACGCACGTGCGGGAAAAGTCAACTCTGCCCAAATTCTGACTTTTTGCTTATTTTATGCTCCGACGATGTATAACCTGATTGACACTCAACACACATAAAATATACAGTTTGACCAACAAGTGAAGTTAAGAGATTCTAATTAACGGCCTCAATGATGTACATTTCAGCCTTAATCACCATCCTTTCTCCAAGTATGATTTGATTCATGGTAGACCTCGTTACAATTGTTTTCATGACCATTGCAGGTTAAAAGGAACAAGGGCTAAACACTAAATTGTACTATAGAAACAAAGAAATAGGGGAAACTCACAGTATTGTACCTGCAAGTGCAATAAGGTATTTCTCATGGACTATTGATCTGTTCTGGTTATGGTTAGTTCAAAGTTTTTCTGCTGCAAATGCAACAAAAACAGATATTTCCTAACCAGTGTCCTAATATTTGGGTTTGTGGATGCAACAGTAGTAAAGGCATTCCTGATTTGTTATTATTGCTATATGATTGATAAACTTATGTACAGCAATAAAGTGCAGGTATAACTATCAGCTACCACACTACACCTTCCCTATGCAATATCTCATTGGTCTGTTGATTGTATAGATGTTGGGAATGTGAACGACTCTCCTCTTGCTGGACAAGGGCATAAGCCTCGCGAAGGGTAGGAAAAGGCGAACGACCCAACACCTGAACGCAAATCTGATCATACTCCAAGTTCAAGCCGGCAAGAAAGTCATACAAACGCTCCTTCTCCACAGTTTGTTGAAACAAAGTGGCATGCCGAGAACAAATAGCCTGTAAGCTTTGGTAATAGTCTAGTTCCTGCTATAAACTACTCAACTCAGCATAGCATACTGTGAGTGATCTATCTTGCCGATCGAAGCTCCGAAGCTTCTTCCTCAATTCATACGCCTGTGCATCATTACCCTGTTGGGAGTACATTTGGGCTGCAGTTATCCAAATCTTATGAGCAGTATCTAAGAGAAGAAAAGATCGACTTATGGTGGGCTGCATGGAGTTAATGAGCTAGGTCATAACCAAAGCATTCTAAAAAATCCATTGAGTACACGAAGCAGCATCATTGGCAGGCTGGGGAAAGTCACCGGTAATGTAGCTAGTCAAACGGCGAGCAGCAATAGCAAGGCTACAAGAACGGGACCAAATCAGATAATTTGAGCCATCAAGTTCACAGGACTGATTTGAAGAGAAGGACTATCATTAAGAGTCATAACACGATGCACGCCACCCTCGTCATTAACCCTAGGGTCTTTATCCTCAATTCCAGCCATTGGAAATCAATTCCCACAATAAATAACAGTCCAAGAAGCCAACAACAGTGCCAAAAACTCAACAAAGGGCCAGGAAGATACATTTACAGAGCCAAAACCGAGCCAGTAGAGCAAAAAATGGAACAAAACTAAGAGAAACCTCACCAAACCTTCAAAACAGTGACTCTAGCCTCCTCTAATGATCCAGTTGGCTCCCAAGGAAAGGGAAGGAAGAGAAGAAACAGCCCTAAAAGGGCTCCAGCAGAGGCTTTCAAAAAATAGCCATTTTTTCCAAACAATCAACAAAAATTGAAAAAACCACCAAATAATTCCCAAAAAATTACAAGAAAATCATGGAGAGAGCCCATGAAATTTTGAACCCGGAGGAATTTTATTTATTTATTTTCAGAAAAACGAAGAAAAAAGAGGAACAAGGAAATACCACAATCTTTAAGGAGGAAGATGTGGCTTTGATACCATGTTAGATGTTAGATTCACATATGAAAAGAAGAACAATAAGAAGGAGAGAAGAAGAGAGACTGTTGTGTTTATTGTTTTGTATCTTACTCTTAAACATATTAGGGTTACACATATTTATAATGAAAGACTAAAGAAATAAATGACATAACTACCCTTACACCCTAATACTTAACAGATGCTTTTAGTTTATATTTTTTGTGATGCCCCAAAAATTGGAGATATTAGGGATATAATAATAAGTAAATATGGGGTTTTTGTAAGGTTACACATTCAAAGATAAACAATAATACACAAGAAATTTGTAAATTACAAATAAAATTGCCCTAATTCTATAAATTACAAATGAACCAAAGGACTACAAGAGATGAGCAATCTTACATGCAATCCACATTTGCTACAGCTTCTTGATCTCTTCCCTGAAATCTTCTTTGTCAATGACAATCCTTAGTACCTGGCATTGGATGCCAGTGCAATAAAATCGTGAGCTGTAAAGCCCAGTAAATACACCCTCCAAAACCCCTACTATTGTAATGACTCCGACCTCCGATTAATGCTAATTCATGATTAATTATGCTTATTAGTAATTTAGGAAGGATTTGAGATTGATTTTCATGTGTATTGCATTATTTATGTGTTTCTATCTGTTTGTGATAAAATGATATGTTCATGTCTTTGACTTTAAATTGCGAATTGAAAGCCTTATCGGCATCCGAATCAGAAATCGATTTGATTTATGTGCTAGTTAGGATTTATAGAATTTTATGGTAGGTTTAATTAAAATTCGGTTCGGAGCGATTAAATTAGATTAAATAACGTTAAATTACATTAGTTCAATTATTTACGACATTGCCATTAGTGGGCCACTTAGGTACCATTGCTTGGAACTCAATTGCATACACTTCACAACATTTTCCTCAGCCATTCTTTGTGACCAAAAACGTGAGAAAGAGTGAGAGTGTGAGAGACTTGTTTTTAACAAGAGAATTGAGCTTGAACTTGGAAGAATTGAAGAATTGTGTGCATACTTGAGCTTCTAGGCTTGGAATTGAGGACTTAAGGTAGGAGAATTACCTTCCTAATTGTGAATTGAGTTAGTTCTTGCATGATTCATGTGAAATTACTTACCTAAGTCTAGGATTAGCTCAAACATGTTGAATTTAAGCTTAAATCATGCATGCATGTGCATATCATGAAGTTTAAAGTTGTTTTCATGGAAAAACTTGCATGCATGTTTACATTTTGGTTGAAGTCCATGATTTCATCTTGTTTTTGAAAGAATTGGCTCTTAGGAGCATGAATTGGAAGCCTTGAGGTTGATTAAATTCATGCATGTTACATATCCATCATGTTCTTGAAGTTTATTTGAAAATTGTGTTTAATTGAACTACCTTTGGGCTTTGATTTCTCAAATTGATCTTTGAAACATGTCATATTATGAGTTTACAAGTGTTTTCCAGAAAATTAGCCCAAAAAGATCGAATTTGATGCATTGTAGTTGAGTTTTGAGCTTGAGGTTTGAATCTGGAAATTCCAGATTTCGGACTCACGCTCGAGCGGGGAACTCCACGCTCGAGCTGGAATTTCGTGTATCCAGTACTTTGCCTGGGTTTACAGTCTGCTCGAGCGGGGTAATGCACGCTCGAGCGAGGACTTGTGTCTCACGCTCGAGCGGGTATCGAGCGCCCATTGAGCGTGAATTTCTTGCATCCAGCACTTTTACTGTAGCTTGCAGTCCACTCAAGCGGAGTAATCCACGCTCGAGCGTATTCCTTTTGTCTGCATGTCCGCTCGAGCGTAGAAGGCCACGCTCGAGCAGGACCCCTGTTTCAGTAGAATTTTGAAAAGTGTTTTAAAGCGCATCTTTGCATCCTCATTCCATCCTAGGCATTCCTAGGCCATGTTTTAGACTCTATAATGAGGATAAGAGATTAGAAACACACTAAGAGCCAACAAAATAAGTTTTGTACATTTAGAACGTGTGTTTCAAGTGTGTATCTGTTATGTGTCGTGTAGGTCACGTGCTACGTCCTGTCTGATCGATCTGCTCTGTCTGTCTGTCTGTCTCCAAGCCCACCATGAGTAATAACTCTGTAAAGTTATGTTTAACCTAAGTATCTTCTGACTGGTATGTTATAATTTGTTTTCTGAAATGCTATCTTACTAATGATGAATGAATGTCCAATTTTTTGAAAAGTAATTGTGGCACCCTTAGTTCACGTGGCCCTCGCCCGGGGGTAACAATACCGCGGCCAATCTGCATGTGGCCCGGGGGTAACAATATCGCGGCCAATCTGTATCTGGCCCTCGCCCGGGGTTAACAATACCGCGGCTAATCTGCACGTGGCCCTTGCCTGGGGGTAACAATACCATGGCTACTTGCGCGCAAGTTATGGACCTTTGTGGTCGTTGGTACCAACTATGTATGTGGGTCTCTGGACCAATCTGTTCTGATAGCTAATGGGTGTACCACATATGATCTTATGCAAAATCTGAATATGCAAATGTATATGAATCTGTTTCTGTTTTGAAGTCTGATTATGCTTTGAATTAAATACCGGATTCTAACTTGTGATGGACATCATTCATATAACCCCTTTACTCTGTTATTATTCACTGGGCTTTCACTTACAGTTTATATTATGTATGTAGGTGAGCCGGCACACGACTAGGGCCAGAATTGACGCCCTTTTGTACCGTTTTTGGTCAGCCAACCGTAGTGCCTCCCGAGGAGGTTCCGTCCGAAGTCTAACGCCAGGGCTGTTTTTATTTTCATGCTAGCCTTTGTGTATGCACTGTATAGTCAGATTTTGGGAAGTTCACTTCTGTAAATATTTTGTAAATACTGTGTATCTGGACTGGCATGTTTATATAAATATAAGTAAGTTTTGAAATGTTCTGTCCCATGTACGTTATCACAGCTCATTGAACCTTGTCTATTTTGTATTATTGCTTCCGCAGCCCTTATTATTTGTTAATTTGTTCAGAGGCCTTTGGTAATCCACGGATTACTAGCCGGTTACGGTGCTAAACCCATAGGGCCGGGTTTGGGTCGTGACAACTATCTACACCCCCAAGTAAACAAACGAGTACAGACAATATGAACAAGTAGAGGTATAATAGGTAATTTAAATAGATAGAGTTATAGTAAGAAATACAAACAATTACAACAATGCACGGTCATAAACAACAACGATAAGTAGGTTAGTAACACTTATACAATAACAGTTAGCTGCAACTGTAAAATATAAGGCCACTAGAGTCCTCCGAAGAGACTTGTCCTCCCAACCGCTAGGACTAGACATTGGACTATTCGGCACTCCCTCTTTTGCTACTTTGTAGATCTTACTATGGATGCTCGCAACGGTTATATACCGTGCAATGCCATCGGTGGACTTCAAAAGAGACGACAAAAACTCCATAAGTATCACATCCTGAAGTCGCCCTTACCTCCATTGGGCCCAACCTTATCTGTCTGTAGGAGTATACCTTCTAGTTGTCTCCTAACCTGAGACCCAACCTTGTCTCTCCCAAACATCACATAGAGTCTGAATATGTCCATGCCATCCTAAGGTTAATGTCAAAACCACTTGCCCAAGACTTAGCTAAAAAAGGGAACATGTCCCATCAACTTTTCATTATCAAAATAACAATCTGAATTATATTTCCAAAATGTTAAAAGGTGAACGCGAATACAACTACCATCCTTTGACGTTTCTCGTTTCATTAAGTTCATTATGAAACAAAGTTGAGTAATGAAGAGCAAAATCTGTACTAAACATAAGACAACTAAAACATGAGCAAAGTAAACTACTAAAGAGGCATATACGATATCACAATGATAAAACAAATAAGAAACAAGACATGGTTGTGAGATTCCACAAAGTAGAGCACCTATACCAATATTTTCAGAATTTCAGTTTCACAGTGGTAGGAAAATAAATTTCGTAAAAATACTTCCAGGACTCCGATGGGCCTAATTTTTTTTGTAAGTTATAAAACAAAGAGTCTAGTTTCATCTCCAATTTACAAAAACCAGAGAAACTATGAAACACAGACAACTCTCCGAAGGTCGCGTACAAGTGTCGGACCCGTGTTGGACACGGACACGCGCCGGACACGTGTTGGACACGTTGGAAAGAGTTGATCACGCTTTGTACACGTTGAGACACGCTAGGGACATGTTAAGGACACGCTGAGTACTATTTTTTTTAAAAAAAAATTAAAATTTTTAATTTTTTTAAACTAAAATAACATACCTAAGGTTAATAAATTTGATAAAATTAAATATTTGACATAAAATATATATTAATATTTAAAAATATAAAAATATATGTTTTGAACGTGTCCCCATCATGTCGTGTCCTGCATTTTTTAAAAATTTACGTGTCCACGTGTCCGTCTCCGTGCTTCTTAGCAAAAAAAGATTACTATAGCTTCTAAAATTTGCTATTGTTTGGACTCTGTCGATCGTTACAAAAAAATGATTTTTCTTGCAATCAGCTTGATAATTTTTGCTCAAATAAATTCTAGGAGAAAGATAATATCCAAATTCAAATTTTGTCATAATAATCAACTCAACAAGATTTTTTTGGAATTTTATAAAAATTGAACAAGAGGGCTGTTTTCCTGAAACCTTTGGCCAAAAACTTGTGAAATTGGTTGGGCTGTAAAAATACACATTTAGGCTCTACCAAAATTCAAACATTCTCTACATACTCCAAATAACACCCCATTGAAACATAATTTCAGCTCATGGAAGTTTGATATAAAAATAAATTCATGATACTTAAAACTAGTTTATCGATTAAAGAACGAAACAAGCTCAAAACACAATCTTAATGCTATGCATGATCAAACTATCACACCAATACATGATATCACATATACTTGTTGGAAAAAATGATTTTTGGGGACTTTAATTTAATATTAAAGTGTGGTGACTTTAATTAAATATTAAAGTGGGTCCCAACCATTTTTTGTGTTGGGTTCAAGTGAGCCAAAAACCATTAGGTTTTGAATAAGAAATTGCCAAGAAATTACTTCATGATGTTAGATTTATGAATAGGATTTTAAAGAGTATTTAAATCTTTTTTCTTGGCTAAAGGGTGTGAATCCTTTGGGCATCCATATTTTTCATTTTGTAGAAAGGGGCTATGGATGCTTGGTGTTTTAATGACTAGCCTTAAAGGCTGGAGGCTTTTCCTTTCTCCCCTATACATGTATAAATTGAGACCCTCCTGTCAAGTTTCAAATAGAAATTTTTGCTTCCATTTTACATGTCAGTTTGCTTGATAGTTCCTATTGTGAGAGAGTGCTGCCATTGTTTTGTTCGCTAAGCTAGACAGATAGTGCTTCTGCCGTAGTTTGTTTTGACCGTCGTATCCTGGGAGACAGACGTCGGGTTTCCTCAAGCACTCGACCCGTGAGGCGGCGAAATCTGTTTTAAGGAAACTGCTTCCGTGCAGGCTTCGGTTTTGTCTCTTTACCCTTTATTTTTTTTTGTGTATTTCTGTTGAAATTTAGTTGTAATTATCAGCATATGTTCTTGGTATATAATTTGTTTTCTTCATAAATTTATTTATTTAATTTCACATTTTTGAACAACAAGCTTAAAACAGATTTTATATATATTTTCTATGAAATTGATCGAATAGATTTATATAGACTATTAGGTTAGTTTTGTATAATGTTACTAGGAAATATTGCAGAATTACTCACTATTTCAATGATTGTAAATCATGCAATGTTATTCTCTAATTGCTTAGTTTAATTCGAATGCTCTATTATAAATTTGCATACTTAATTGTATTAGTATGATCTTGTTTTATGCATATGGTTCATCATTCCCTACCATGATTTGCATGAATTTTAAGGTTATAAAATATAATTTATGGATGTTGCAATTTTGATATGTTAATTCTATTCTAGTTTTTTAATTTCTTGCATGCTTATTATTTTCTAGACTAGATTACATAATTTAATGTATTTTGGAGTTATAGAGTTTTTATGAATTGTGTACATGATTAATGTGAATTATTTAATTAAGTGCATTAATCTAAATTATTTAATTAGGTGCATTAATCTGAATTATTTAATTGGGTGCATTAACTTTGAATTTGACTTATCTATTTGAAGTTATTAGTTTAAATGTTTATTCTGAATTAATTTCATTCATGACTCATGAGTATTGAACTTTATTTTACAGTTGTAATTTAATTTTGAAGTTACAAATTGTATTTTGTTTTGGTACCTTATATTATATAATTAATAGTTGGCTAGATGGTTTCAATTATTTATTATAATTAAATTTTTAGATTATTTGTTTGTATTTTGTTGTGGTTTGCTACTAACTTTCTTTGTAGGGATACCAATGCGAAAAACAAATATAAAACCAAATGAATAGAATTTGGGATGTAAAAACAAAAATGTTTGGACTACTAACGTTTGCGTTGAATAGGAATACCTAAGCGTGGAAAAGCTTTTGGACTAAATAGAATCCTTATGGATTGGCTATTTTATTTAAATGTTTGAAGCATGTTTTTTGCTTGAGATGTAGTTGGTTTGTTTATCAATTTGTGGTAGCAAGTTTTATTTGCTTGTTTTGTTAGAAGCATTTTATATGCGTGTAATTGTTATAGCAATTTTTTAAATTGTTTGTAAGTTTGGAACTTGGTTTGGTTTTCTGTGATAGAAACCAAAGTTTTAGCTTTGGCTAAAGAGTAGTTCTTATTTGTTCAGAAATGACAACTAAGATGGATTTAGTTTTAAACCTTTGGAGTTTGAGGAAGTCTTTGGGTTTAATCATTTTATTCCCAAAGTGTTAGAAAATCAAATTTGGAGAAAGTCTTTGGTTATAATCTGATTATGTCCAAAGTGTTTTGGTTTTGAGAAAGGAAACCAAATTTTAGCATTAGCTAAAATATTTTTGATTTTATTCAGAAATAATGGGCTTAGTTCCGGGAGTACCGGTTAAGTTTTATGAGTAGTGTAATTCTGGTAGCAAATTTTATTTGCTTGGGAATCGGTTTGTTATAACCTGGTTTATCTTCTGGAAATCTTAATTTTTAAATTGTTTCCTATGGACTAGGAGTCAACATACTCTTGAATGTTTTGTCAAAAGGTTAACTGGGTTTTAAGTGGGACCGATGTGACCCCTCCAGTCTTCCTGGGAACATTCGTGACCATGTTCGATTCTAGGTTAAATGGTGAGACTAGTTTTGAATTAAATTTCCATCTAAGGGATTTTCTAAGGGTTAAGTTTATTTTCTGAAATCACAGAAGTGAAATTCTGTTGTGATGTTTCAGAAATGGCTTCAAAAGGTGACAAACAGAAATGTTGTTCCACTTGACAACCTTAGCCTCGCGAGATTCTTAAAGAAAGATCTTGAGAGATCAAGTATGATTAAAGGAAATCATAAGATTGCTTTAAAATATCTCTGAATTGATCAGAGGCAATTAGTTTGGTATCCTTGTGATTGCTATGTGACTTTGCTTGAAAGCAAAGATGGGACAACCTGTTATAGTGGGTGAATATATATATATATATATTTTTTTTTGGTTTTTTAAATTCCAAATATATTCTTAAATTGGTGGTTCCTAGTGAGTACAAGATCACTGATCACAGAGATAGAAAACTGGTGGTTCCTAGGAGGTGTTAGACCACTGGCTACACAGTTATGAGATTGTGGTTCCTAGTAGTGAACAGATTACTGATCACATGTCAAGACATCATGATTCCTAGTAGTGGAGAGGCTACTGGTCATATGTCAAGACATGATGATTCCTAGTAATGAAAGAGTCTATTGACCCTATGTCAGGACGTTGTGATTCCTAGTAGTAAAGTGACTACTGATCACAGGTTAAGACATTGTGATTCCTACTAGTAGAAAGTCTACTGACCACATGCTGAGAAATTAGTGATTCCTAGTGATAAGACTACTGGCCATGTTATGAAGTTCCGAATAGTAGACTATTGAACACTGGATTTGTGTTTCCTAATAGTAAGACTATTGGCTTCAGAGTGATAGGTTGGACCAAATATATTTAGGTGCCTAATTCGGTTGATGACATTCTGGGAATGTATTTACTGTGATATGATTTTGAGAGTTTCATAATCATTGTGACACAAGGATTTGTTTAAAACTTTGTATAAATTCTACAAAGAAGACCTGATTATTCGACTCCGTAATGAGGAAGATAATAGAAAGAAAGAAGGGAGTACCTCCTCAGTAAAGGCCAATGTCGTTGAGCATGGCAAATCTTCTGGGATAAGGAAGAAGCCCCCTGTGAACAAGAGCTCTAAGCTGGGGCCAAGGTGTGGTGTTGCAAAGAAGCTGGCATACAAGCCGCGGGAACCTGGTTCTCGGTTCTTTGGGAAGTGCTACAACTGTGGTAGCGAGGCTTTTAGTTTTACTAGGGCTACACGCCACATCTGCTCCGAGAAGGAGCTGTTTACAACTTTCAAACCGGTTACAAACGGTGAGAAATTGTTCATGGGAAACTCTACTACCTCATTTGTTGAGGGAAAGATGGTCCTGATGTTAACCTCAGGAAAAGAGCTAACCTTGAACGAAGTCCTGTATGTTCCGAACATTCGTTAGAATCTTATCTCAAGGTCTCTTCTTAGTAAACATGTTTTTCGCATGGTTTTTTTGAGTCCGACAAGGTTGTTCTGACGAAACACAAGTGTGAAACTTGTGTTGAAGCGAAGTGGACAAGATCCCGTATGAGTTATGGAAAGGCGTTAAGCCTTCGTATAAATTCTTACAAATGTGGGGGTGTCTTGCAAAAGTGGTGATTCCTACACCCAAACGGGTTAGGATAGGCTCGAAATCTGTGGATTGTATATTCATTGGTTATGCACATAATAGTAGTGCATATCGGTTTCTTGTTCATAAGTCTAAAATTTCAGACATACACAGGAATACCATTACGGAGTCAAGGAATGCATGTTTCTTTAAAGACATTTTTCCTTGCCGAACCCATGCAGGGGTTGCAAGGTCTTTGGAGCAATTTGATGAGCTTGCTAGTGAGGATGATCATGTTGATGATCCAGGTGATGATCAAATTGAGGTTTTAGATGAGCCCAGACGGAGTAAAAGGGCTAGGACATCCAAATCTTTTGGTCCAGACTTCTTGACTTATATGGTTGAGAACTGTAATAACCCTCACCACTGCTTACCGATAAACATTGATTACCGTCAAACTGAACTGATTATGACTGATAATTGAACTGATTAAAGTACTGAACTAACTGACTGAAAACTGGAACTGAATTGACTGAGTATGTATGTTAATCGGTATTCTATCTGTTTGATTGTTTATTTGATCTGTTCATGTTTTATGTTTAAACTGCTAATTGAAGGCCCTATCGGCGGCCGAATCCGGAATTGATCGATGTTCTACGATCCTTAGAATTAACGTGATTTTATAGTGTATTTATCTGAAAACTGATTAGGTATAATTAAATTAGATTAAATATTGGGTTAATTGCAAAGTTTGACTTAATTACCATTAGACCACTTAGTGGCCACTCAATATAACATATTTGAGCCTTACACTTGACCACATAACACATTTGCTCAGCCTTTCTCCTTGCCATAGCCGACCAAGAGAGAAGAGAGGGAGAGAGTGAGAGAAATTGGATTCCATCTTGAGTTTTGCTTGCTAATTGAAGTGTAGATTACTAAATTGAGCTCCTAGTCTTCTAATTCAAGACCTAAGGTAGAGCAATTACCCTCTCGTTTGTGAATTGAGCTTGTTCTTGCATGATTCATGCTTCATTGTAGAACTAAGTCATGTTTTGGTTCATTGTTGTTGAATTGAAGCTCAATCCTCGTATGCATGGTTGTATTGTAGATGTTGATTTGTTTTCATGGCAAAATGTTACATGCATGTTCACAATTATGTTTAAGTCCATGATTTCATCATGTTTTGGAAACAATTGGCTCCTTAGAGCATCAAATTGAAGCTTTGAATTGATTTGAATTCTTGCATGTTTTCATGTTCTCCACGTTCATGAAATTGGTTTGAAATTGGGTTTGAATTAAACACCCTTGGGCTTTGATTTCTCAAAATTGAGCTTTGAACCATGTTATTCTATGTGTTTACAAATGTTTTCTGGAAATTCAGCCCAAGAGGTCGAGTTTTGAGTTGTTAAAACTTGGTTTGAGCTTGGAGGTGCAATCTGGGTTTTCCAGATTCTGCACTTCCGCTCGAGCGGGGGATAGTGACGCTCAAGCGGGAAATCCGAGCATTCTGTATCTCTGCACTGTTTTACAGTCCGCTCGAGCGGAGGATTGGGCGCTCGAGCGGAGTCATGTGTCTCAAGCTCGAGCGGGCGTCGAGCGGAGATTTCACCCATCCAATACTTTTACAGTACGCTCGAGCGGGATATTTGACGCTCGAGCATGTACCTTTGTTGCATGACCGCTCGAGCGGGACTCTGTTTTTCTGAAAACTCCTGAAACTGTTTTCTGACCACATCTTTGCATCCTCATCTCATCCTAGGCATTCTTAGGCATAGTTTAAAGCATCTTAATGAGGACATAGATGTAGAACACACCGAGGCAAATTAGGGATTAAATTATTATCTCTTCCGACTGTGTAGCTTAGTGTGTGTTCAATCTGTTAACTGTGTAGGGTTGGCGATTGGGAGACATGCTTTAGCATACTGTAGCCCAAACTCTGTGAGTAACGATTGTGTAAAGATATGTTCACAAATGATTATCTTCTGAACAACTGAACTGTACTGTTTTCTGAACTGATTACTGTTAACTGAATGAATGTATGTCCTATATTCTGAACTGTATTGTGGCATCCTTAGCACCTACTGTTTACTGTTACTGTTACAGAGATCTCTGTCGGTTCCCTTGTTGGAACCACTACTGTTACTGACTGATGGCCATCATTTACTGCTCGGTCTTTTAAGACCTACTGTTTACTGTACTGTTATGCTAATGGATGTACCACATATGACTGTACTGACTGAACGACTGAAATACTGATTTAATGAACTGCTTTCATTACTGTAAGGATATTCATTCTTAACCTCTTTACGCATTATGTTATTCACTGGGCTTTAGCTCACTGCTCATATATATATATGTAGGTGTTCAGGCACCGGACCGTGGCTAGGAGCGTCAGGGTTACTCCAGTTTTGTCAAGCCAACTACCGTGCCTCACTGCGAGGTTCCAAGCCTATCATGCTAAGTCTTAGGGGTGTTTTAGGGCTCCCCCTTCTGTACTTGCTTGCTGTTTTGTAATAACCGAATGGATTGTATAGACTGAATGTTTACTGTACCGTTGTATAGGGATTGAGTCCCTATTCTGAATGATTGTATATATTGTGTATACCTTTCCACTGAATGTAAATATGTTTGGAAAGTCTTTTTGCATGCAGACTGTCACAGCTCATTGGGCATCATTTCTTTACTGTTTTGGCTTCCGCCAGGCCCTGTACTCTGTTTTACTATACTACTGTTAAGCAGGCCTTCGGTAATCTCGGATTACTGGCCGGTTACGGTGCTAAACCCATAGGGCCGGGTTTGGGTCGTGACAAGAACGAACCTCAAACTTTCCACGAAGCTGTGACTTCTTCTGAGAGTCCTTTATGGAAAGAAGCGATCAAAAGTGAGATTGACTCCATCTTACAGAACCAAACCTGGGAGTTGGTAGATTTACCTCCAAGTTGTAAGCCTTTAGGCTGCAAATGGATTTTTAAACGAAAGATGAAGGTCGATGGGTCTATTGACTAGTATAAGGCGAGGCTCGTTATCAAAGGGTGCAGGTAACGAGAAGGCCTGGATTACTTTGATACGTACTCACCTGTAAATAGGATAACATCCATTCGCATAGTGATTGCGATAGCAGCTTTGCACAATCTTGAGATACACCAGATGGATGTAAAGACAACTTTCTTAAATGGGGATTTGAATGAAGAAATCTACATGGAGCAATCTGAAGGGTTTTCAGCTCCAGGACAAAGCAAGAAAGTTTGTAAACTTGTCAAATCTTTGTATGGTTTGAAGCAAGCGCCTAAACAATGGCATGAGAAGTTTGACAATGTAATGTTGTCAAATGGGTTTCGAATCAACGAATTTGACAAGTGTATTTACGTCAAAGACACTGACGGAGGTTATGTCATTTTGTGTCTATATGTTGATGATATGCTCATTATAGGTAGTAACGATGAAATGATCAAAACTACCAAGAAGTTGTTAAACTCTAAATTTGACATGAAGGATATGGGCATTGCAGATGTTATTTTGGGAATTAATATTACCAGAATCTCTGGCGGAATTGTACTTTCTCAGTCTCATTATGTTGATAAGATACTTGAGAAGTTTAATGGATCAGATACGAGTGTGTCATCGACACCGGTAGACTTAAGTCTACACTTTACCAAGAATAATAAAGAGAGTGTCTCTCAGTTAGAATATTCTCGGGTAATTGGAAGTTTAATGTATCTGATGAGTTGTACTAGGCCAGATATAGCTTACTCGGTTAGCAGGCTTAGTAGATACACAAGTAATCCTGATGCTTCTCATTGGAAGGGCATTGTGCGGGTGTTAAGGTATTTACGCTACACTCGGGATTATGGGCAGCATTATACTCGATATCCAGCGGTGCTTGAAGGATATAGTGACGCGAATTGGATATCAGATATAAAGGACTCAAAGTCCACTAGTGGATATGTGTTCACTCTTGGTGGGGGCAGCCGTGTCTTGGAAATCTTCTAAGCAAACGTGTTTATCTAGATCAACGATGGAATCAGAGTTTATTGCTTTGGATAAAGCAACGGAAGAAGCAGAATGGCTTCGCCATTTCATTGAAGATATTCCATGTTGGTCTAAACCTGTGCCAGTTATTTGTATTCATTGTGATTGTCAATCTGCAATTGGTAGGGCACAGAGTAATATGTATAATGGAAAGTCTAGACATATCCGTCGTAGACATAATTCCATACGACAACTACTCTCGAATGGAGTTGTCTCTTTAGACTATGTAAAGTCTAAGGACAACATTGCGGATCCGCTAACCAAAGGGTTAAGTCGAGTGTTAGTCGAAACGTCATCAAAAGGAATGGGGTTAAGGCCTTTGGAAGTTACCGGAATGGAAACCCAACCTAGTTGACTGGAGATCCCAAGATCTAGGTTCAATGGGACAACCTAATTGCGTGTAACGGTGGTATGTCACTGAGGAGGTTAAACCTCCAGCCATTCCTTCTATTAGTGATACCTGCAAGTGTAGAGCATAAGCTGAGCTTTTAATGACTCTTATGTGTTAAGCTGTTGAGCTAAGTATTGCAGGATACATTAGTAGAGTCACCTTTGTGAGTTTGAAGTGGGGCCGCTTCTAGAAGAATTGGGCAGGCCAAGATTCTTTGAAACCACTCGCTGAACCAGGTTAGTGTCCAGGGCCACACAGGGCACACCAGTGAGAACATAATGGTGGTAGGAGTAATTTCCGTGTGAGATCTATTGTCTCAGTTTACATAAACAGTAGAGCAGTTCAAGATGTCTTATTCACTGATCTGCCAGTAAACTCGATAGGTTTTCACTGGGAGAGGTGCAAAGCCAAAAGCTACCTTCTCTGATGTCGGGGTTAGTCCGTTGTTCTCTCTCTCAGAGTCTTTATTGTTGAACGATGTCCGTTTGTTGAGTCATTTGGTCAAATTTTATTCATGTGGGGGATTGTTGGAAAAAATGATTTTTGGGGACTTTAATTTAATATTAAAGTGTGGTGACTTTAATTAAATATTAAAGTGGGTCCTAACCATTTTTTGTGTTGGGTCCAAGTGAGCCAAAAACCATTGGGTTTTGAATAAGAAATTGCCAAGAAATTGCTTCATGATGTTAGATTCATGAATAGGATTTTAAAGAGTATTTAAATCTTTTTTCTTGGCTAAAGGGTGTGAATCCTTTGGGCATCCATACTTTTCATTTTGTGGAAAGGGGCTATGGATGCTTGGTGTTTTAATGACTAGCCTTAAAGGCTGGAGGCTTTTCCTCTCTCCCCTATACATGTATAAATTGAGACCCTCCTATCAAGTTTCAAATAGAAATTTTTGCTTCCATTTTACATGTCAGTTTGCTTGATAGTTCCTATTGTGAGAGAGTGCTGCCATTGTTTTGTTCGCTAAGCTAGACAGATAGTGCTTCTGCCGTAGCTGGTTTTGACCGTCGTATCCTGGGAGACAGACGCCGGGTTTCCTCAAGCACTCGACCCGTGAGGCGGCGAAATCTGTTTTAAGGAAACTGCTTCCGTGCAGGTTTCGGTTTTGTCTCTTTACCCTTTATTTTTTTTTGTGTATTTCTGTTGAAATTTAGTTGTAATTATCAGCATATGTTCTTGGTATATAATTTGTTTTCTTCATAAATCTATTTATTTAATTTCACAATTTTGAACAACAATACTGTACATATATTATCACTTAGAAGTAGAAAGTATAGGTTTATAAATGGTGGAGAAGAACAGAGGGGGAATGTAGTCTTACTTGGATTCACAAACTAGTTTTTCTAACTTCTTATTTCTTCCCTGTTTTTTCTCTCCCTATCTCCCTCTATGGGTGGCTGAAACATGAGAAAAAGGGAGGGGCTTCAATCTTTTTATAGGAAAAAAGTGATGAATTTACCATTTTGGCCTTGGTTGGCTTTGCTGGGACCGAATACCCAAGACCTAGTGATATCACGTACAGATTAGACCAAAAAAAAAATTACACTGATCTATAAAGCCCTACAAGTCGGAATTAGGGTTTATACCTTTGACATTTGTCTGGTTTGATCTCGTTTAAATCATGAACAAAAGATTGTAGTTGATGAACTCCGAACTCAACTACATCTTACGATTTTCTACCATATTCCTTTCTGTTGCCTGACCACGAACCGTATGGGCTCCAAAAACGTGAACAACCTTGCTCTCTCTCTAAACCCAAAAATTGTATATCTTATTAGAGAGCTACAAGGACGCATATATAGGCTATGATTGGAACTGAGAGGGTGATTTATGATCTGGAGTTGGGCCGAGGTGACGGCCAAGCAGGTTGAGAGCCCAACTGTGCATGGGGTCGAGATGATCGACTATCCGCCCAGAGATGGGCTGCCAGAACTTGGGCCGAGTGTGTGCCGCCCCAGACCGTAAAGAAGCTGATCGGCAAGGCAGTGCTCGGTCGGACCGAGCTGCTCGATCAGGGGATGGCCGAAGCCAGACAAGCTGAGTGACCGGCGCCCGGAAAGGCGTGGCCAGCCGAGGTAACTGTTTGACCGGCAGAAAGGCCGACCACAGGAGGTGCCTCGGGCTGGGCTTTGTCGAGATGCCGCCTAACCCGGTCCTCCTTGGTCTTAGCCAGTGAAGTGCTTGGGTATGAAGCACGGCACGGCACATCAACGGATGAGCAGCTCGGCTGCCGAGCTCCAGCTGTGATGGCAGGCAGTTGAGATTAGGTGATGTTCAGCAAGGTTTATGCTGACAGATGGGATAGCAGAGCCACGTGTCAGGAGATGACTGGGAGTAGATATTGGGCACAGAGGGTATATGAGCATGTCTGTGCCCCCCATACGCGACAGATGAACACTTTGTAAGGATTTTCTTACACTGAAACACCTCCCTCTCTCTCTCTATCCTAAGGTGTGTGCTAACTTGATCGTCGGAGGGTTTTTCCGGCCACACACCGCCGGGTAGATCACCGTTATTTGCTCGCAGGTGATCGGACATGAACGAAGCTCGGAAGAAAGGAGTATGGGCTTGCCGGAATATTTGCTTCCCGTACAATTGGCGCCGTCTGTGGGAAGATTGACAAACAAAACCTTGTCTTCCGGGTTCATCTGATCGCCGTCCATGGCGAACAACGACGAGTTTCCGTTGTCTGCCATAGACGGAGCCACCCTGGAGTTCATCCGAAGGAGAGAAGGTCCTCCCGCCATCCATCCAATGGCGGACTTGGGGACGCCCACTGGAGGACAGTCAGTAGACGCGCGGGATAAGCGCGGAAGAAGTCATGGTCATTCACGGAGTCCAGACGGTCACCGGCGGAGGAGAGACTCACACGCCAGGCGACTGGAAAGTAAGTTGAGGGACCAAGATGCTGTCATCCGGCGAATGGCGGCGGAGATGGAGGATCTGAAGCGGCATGTCAAAGGGAAAGGTGTAGCTGGAGTGGGAGACCACAGTGAGCGCACCCCCTCCCGCCGTTCAGGCGGACAGAGTCAGCGACATACTCAGTCCATATCTATTACCAGAAGTTACCAGGTTGGTGATTCCGACGCGGGTGTAGAGAAGTCTAGCGCGCAAGACAGCACCTACAAGCCCTCACGCCCGGAGTCGACGTCGAGGTACTCTTACTCCGCTCATTCAGAGGATCTGCGGGCAGTCTTAAAGGAGCGGGCTCGTCGGCGCGAAACCCAGAGAATACCTGCTTTCCAGCGGCTATCCTACGGGGTTCACGCTGGCGAGGAGGTCAGAATGCCTCCACCCCGCCAAGCAGTGCCACTCTTTGAAGATACGGACTTGGCTAGGCTAAGTGCCACCCCTTTTTCCCTGGATATAGAAACAACACCGCTTCCGGCAGGCTTCCACCAGCCTAAGTTCACGCTTTACGACGGAAAGACCGATTCATATATGCATGTGAGCCACTTCCGACAGGTTATGGCCGGACATAGGTGCAATGACGGACTTATGTGCCTAATCTTCCCGTCAAGTTTGGGCGAGCTGGGCTTAAAGTGGTTCGAGAGGTTGCCGGAAGGGAGCATACAAAGGTGGGATCAGCTGGCCGAGGCGTTTGTTACACGCTTCAAAACCAACACTAAGACACCGAAGGAAGTCGATCATTTGCTGAGTGTCAAGATGGAACCGAGCGACACACTGAAGGTATACAACTCAAGGTACTGGGAAACCTTCAACGAGATCTTAGACTGCCCGGTCAACCTTGCAATCACGCAATACAAGCGTGGTCTCCTGGTCGGACATAGACTGCGGGACTCGCTTACCATGCACCAGCCGACCTCCATGGGCCAGCTCATGCAGCGCATCAATGAGCATATCCGAGTAGAGGATGACGCGTCAGCTTCTACCGTGAAGGCCACTGCGGTAGCAACAGACAAGAAGACAGCAGGCAAAGTGCACGCAGTTGGGCAAGAGTCCAGCCGCTCAAGTGACCGAGCAGAAGAATCGGACCGTGGCACGAACCGTAAAAACTGGGGTAGAGGACGTCGGAATGACCGGGATGACTACCCCCGAGATGATGTAGCCGACGCAAACAGAAGTATGAAGGCAAGGACTGGCATAACCACGATCTTCAAGATTCCAATCTATCGCATACTTAGTGAAATCCGCGACGAGGAGTATGTCCGGTTTCCTGCTAAGTTAGACGATGGACAAAAGGGCTATAATCCGCGGTATCGTTGCACGTTCCATCGGGAGAGAGGCCACCGGACTGAGGATTGTTTGCCTTTGCGGCAACACTTGGAAGAGCTGGTTGCGGCCGGGCATCTAGACCTTTACATTGATGGCGGCGTGAAGCCGAATCAGGCTCCGGTTGATCCCAGGGGACAGGATGACCGAGACGCACCACCACAAGGAGTTATTAATGTCATCCACGGCATCGTGGAACCGGAGCGTGTCTGCGAACTCCGGGGCATGATAAAAAAGGCAGAGCATATGAGGGAAGTTTTGTCGGTACAGCCTGCCATCAAAAGGGGGAAGACTGAAGAAAAAGACGTGATTAGTTTCACCTCAAGGGATCTAGAGCGTATCCAGACGCCGCACAACGATGCCCTAGTAATAACACTACGCGTCAAGGACTTTGATGTTAAGCGAATCTTGATCGATCAAGGAAGCTCGGTCGAGATCATGTACTATGATGCGTTCAAGCAGCTTAAACTCCGGGAGACAGACTTGGCTCCGGCTACTTCGCCACTGGTTGGATTCAACTCGCAACCAGAGTGGCCTTTAGGAAAGATTATCCTGCCGGTGAAAGCGGGATCCGTGGTCAAACAAGTTGAGTTTTGGGTGCTGTAAGTGCCTTCGACGTACAACCTTATCCTTGGAAGGGGATGGCTACACGCCATGCAGGCCGTGGCATCAACTTTTCACCAAGTAATGAGATTCCCCTCGGCTATGGGGGTAATCGAGGAGATTTGGGGCGATCAGGTCATGTCCAAGCAGTGCTTCGTGACGGTCAATGGGAGCCGGGCTGCCAAAGGATTCGTTCAAATGATTGAGGGACCGGAGGACCTGGGTGTCTTTGATGATGTGGGCACCGAGGCCGAAGACAAGGCAGTTGAGGAATTGGTTGAGGTGCGAATTGATACAGAACAGCTGGACAAGTTCTTCTTGCTCGGCTCAAGTCTCACGGCCATAGAGAGAACCGAGATGGTTGAGTGTTTGGTGGCCAACATCGAAGTCTTCGCGTGGTAGCCTTACGACATGCCTGGCCTCGATCCAAGTTTTATCTGTCATCACCTCAACGTCTTCCCTGGAGCAAAGCCAGTCATCCAGCGAACAAGGAGATCGGCACTGCATCACGCCGAGGTAGTTGTGGAGGAGGTGAAGAACCTGCTTCAGGCACGAGCAATCCAGGAAGTGCACTACCCTCGGTGGATTTCCAACACAGTTGTGGCACCGAAGAAGAATGGAAAGTGGCGAGTTTGTGTCGACTATAAGACGGTCAACCGAGCTTGTCCCAAAGATAGTTTCCTTTTGCCGCGAATAGACCAGCTCGTGGACTTGACGGCTGGACATAATAGGCTCAGTTTCCTGGATGCCTACCGCGGCTACCACCAGATCGCCATGCATTGGCCTGACCGAGAGATCACCTCTTTCACGACTCCAAGGGGACTATTCTGCTACCGAGTCATGCCTTTTGGTTTGAAGAACGCCGGGGCAACCTTTCAGAGGATGGTGACCAAAATGTTTGCTCCTTTGCTTGGCCAGACAATGGAGGCTTACATTGATGATATGGTGGTAAAGAGCTGACTTGAAGCAAACCATTTGTCTGACTTAGCCGAGATGTTTGCCATTCTAAAGAAGCACAAGCTGCGCTTGAATGCGTCAAAGTGTGCCTTTGGCGTGGGATCTGGGAAATTTTTGGGATTCTTAGTCACAAACCGAGGCATCGAAGCAGACCCTACTAAGATCAGAGCCGTGCAAGAATTGAAGCAGCCCAGCTCGGCTAAGGACGTGCAGCATCTGGCCGGGATGGCCGCCGCGCTTAATCGGTTTATAAGCCAGTCATCAGATCGCTGCCACCCTTTCTTTCAAGCATTGAAGTCAAAGTTCTTGTGGGACGCAGAGTGTGACCGAGCTTTGGCCGAGCTCAAGGAATATCTGTCTACTCCGCCACTGTTGGTTACACCAAAGCCGGGAGAGGAACTTTATCTTTACCTTGCCGTCTCCCAGTACGCGGTCAGTGCGGTGCTAGTCCGCGCTGAAGGAATCAAGCACTTCCCAATTTTTTATGTCAGCAAGACCTTGTGGCCGGCTGAGACGAGATATTTGCCGTTGGAAAAGCTTGCTTTGGCATTGATGATGGCTTCGAGGAAGTTGGCGCATTATTTTCACGCCCATACCATCGTCGTACTGACTGAGTTTCCCCTCAAGGCCTTGTTTGAACGGGCGGACTTCTCAGACCGTATTCTTAAGTGGGCGGTGGAGTTGGGGCAGTTTGAGGTGAAGTTCTATCCACGCACTGCTATCAAAGCTCAGACTTCGGCCGACTTCGTCGCCGAGTTCTCGCCTGGCATTCATCCGGTGTGCCCGGTTGATATTATCGTAGCAGATGATGAGGTGCACGCAAGACCGTCCGAGGTACAACGAGTTGTTGGGAGTAGCGACGCGGAGTTTGCGCGCACCAGTGAAGCACCCTCAGTTTGCACGGTTATACCACCCGGTGATGCGATGACGGAGTTGAGTATCACCGACCCATCCACTCTGTCCGGTCCCGCATCACCAAGGGGGGAAGAAGTTGCGCCACACAGCTCAGGACCTGCGGCCGGCGTAACACCACAACCTGATGATTCGCCTACGGACTTGAGAATTACAGATCGACTTGCTGAGTCCGGTGCCGAATCATCAAGGGGGGAAGGAATGGATCCACACCGCTCAGAACCTGCGGCCGGCTTAACACCGCCACCTAATGATTCGCCCACGGACTTGAGCATTATAGAACAACTTGCTGAGTCCGGTGTCGAATCGCCAAGGGGGACTGAATTGGAACCGGTCAACAGAGAACTTGGAACCGCACAGCCGAGTAATGATGATCCCAATGCCCTTCGCTACTCTCAGGACCCATCAGACTGCTGGAAGCTTTTTGTGGGAGAAATGTGGAAGCTTTTTGTTGATGGAGCGTCCAACCGTCATGGTGCCGGCCTAGGTATCGTTCTTATCTCCCCGGATGGCCTAACCATTGAACATTCTATCACGCTAGGCTTCCCAGCATCTAACAATGAGGCTGAGTACGAAGCACTTCTCGCCGGGCTCAAGAGCGCAATCTAATGAAGGCTGCCGAGCTCTTGGTGTACAGTGACTCCCAGCTTGTGGTTAACCAAGTCTCTAGGATTTACGAAGCAAAGGACGACAGGATGGCGAAGTACCAAGCTCTGGTCAGGGAACATATCAAACAGTTTGAAGCAATCAGAGTCCAACAGATTGGCCGGGAAGAAAACAGCCGAGCTGATGAACTGGCCGGCCTCGCTTCCATGGTAGATAGTACGTCTCCAAACCCCCTGTTGATTGACTTTCTTCCGCGGCCAAGCATTGAAGACGCCGAGCAGACTGATGTACTCTGCGCCGTGCTAGGTCCTTCCTGGATGGACCCCTTGATCTTGTTCCTCAGAGACCGGACTCTTCCAACTGACAAGAAAGAAGCACACAAAATTCGGGTGAAGTCAGCGCGGTTTTGGCTCTCTCCATCTGGCGCGTTGTATAAGAGGTCCTTCAATGGTCTTTATCTAAAGTGCGTGCACCCGAATAGTGTGGAGGCCTTCTTGTACGAAATTCACGAAGGCATTTGTGGCAGCCACATAGGGGGCAGGTCCTTGGCCTACCGAGCTATTTCGCAGGGATACTGGTGGCCGTGCATGCAGGCCGACGCACAAAAGTACGTCTGCAAGTGCGACAAATGCCAGAAATTCGCCCATCAGATCCATCAGCCTGCTAGGGAACTTCTTCCCTTCACCACTCCTTGGCCCTTCGCCATGTGGGGGCTAGATATAGTGGGGCCATTGCCAACAGCACCGGGCAACCGGAAATTCTTTATTGCGGCCACAGATTACTTCACGAAATGGGTTGAAGCTGAGCCCTTGGCAACCATCAAAGAGAAAGACGTGAAGCGGTTTGTCTGGCAGAACGTGGTCACACGGTTTGGCGTCCCCAAAATTTTGATCTCTGACAACGGCACCCAGTTTGACGGTCGCCTATTCAGAGGATTTTGTGAAGATTTGAAGATAGAATTCTACAACTCCACCCCGGCTTACCCGCAGTCCAATGGTCAAGCCGAGGCATCAAACAAGACTATACTGGATGGGTTGAAGAAACGGCTGGAAAAGGCAAAGGGAAAATGGGCTGAGGAATTACCCAGCGTCCTTTGGGCATACCGAACAACCCCGCGACGTTCTACCGGGGAAACTCCATATGCTTTGGCTTATGGCATGGAGGCGGTCATATCCCTGGAAGTTGGCATGCCCACCCTAAGAAGCGAGAGGTTCGAGCCAGAATTGAATGCTGAAGCTATTGCCTTGGAATTGGACCTCGCGGAAGAGCGTCGGGAAAAGGCCCTCATCCATGTGGCCGCCTACCAACAAGAGCTCTCCAAGAAATACAACAAGACGGTGCACCCCAGACCATTCAAGGTTGGTGATTGGGTTTTGAGAAAGATTATGGGCAACACCCTGGTGTCAGGAGAAGGCAAACTAGGGGCAAATTGGGAAGGACCCTACAAGATCACCGGTCTGGCGGGCAAGGGGGCTTACCACTTGGAGGATTTAGAGGGAAGAGCAATACCCCGGCCATGGAATGCGGCCAACTTGAAACTGTATTATTTTTAAGCTTTTGCTTTCTTTTCTTGTGCAAAGAAATTTTTTGGCTTGCACCACAGCATGTAATTCTTTTTGTCAATTTATAGAAGTAATTTTGCTTTAGCACTTGGACTTTCATTTAATGTTAAGGACCGAGATGATGTACTCCGGTTGGAAGAATTGGTGTTTTGTCCAACTTCGGATTCCCAACCGAGATGACGTGCTCCGGTTGGAAGAGTTGGTGTTTTGTCCAACTTCGGATTCCCAACCGAGATGATGTACTCCGGTTGGAAGAGTTGGTGTTTTGTCCAACTTCGGATTCCCAACCGAGATGATGTACTCCGGTTAGAAGAATTGGTGTTTTGTCCAACTTCGGATTCCCAACCGAGATGACGTGCTCCGGTTGAAAGAGTTGGTGTTTTGTCCAACTTCGGATTCCCAACCGAGATGATGTACTCCGGTTGGAAGAATTGGTGTTTTGTCCAACTTCGGATTCCCAACCGAGATGACGTGCTCCGGTTGGAAGAGTTGGTGTTTTGTCCAACTTCGGATCCCCAACCGAGATGATGTGCTCCGGTTGGAAGAGTTGGTGTTTTATCCAACTTCGGATTCCCAACCGAGATGATGTACTCCGGTTGGAAGAGTTGGTGTTTTGTCCAACTTCGGATTCCCAACCGAGATGATGTACTCCGGCTGGAAGTGTTGGTGTTTTGCCAACTTCGGATTCCCAACCGAGATGACGTACTCCGGTTGGAAGTGTTGCTGATTTGTTCAACTTTGTTATTACCAACCGGGATAATCACTTCGGTTTATGAATTTGTTTTGTTCTGCCTAAGTACTTCAACCGAGTTATGAATTCCGGTCGATGAGGTGTTTTGTTCAAACAATGACTTATACCGAGATGTTTTGCTGAAAATGGCATTGATGGCAACCGCGCAAACACTTGGCAAAATTTGGCTTTTTCATTGATAAGAAAATCAATACAAAAGGTGGGGACATAGCCCGGTTACATCAAAAGCGTTGAAAGCAAAAATACAAAAAAGAAAAGAAAACTAAACTAAGGGGGAGAGATTGGTGAACTCGTCCTCGCCAGCATCAAGGTTGATGGTTGGACTTGCGTCTTGGGCACCGGGCTCATCATTGCCGGGCTGCTCTGGCACCTCGGCCTCCTCTGCCTCAGAATTTGTCTCACCGTCTCCCTCTTCAAGTCCTTCCTCGGCCTCAGCTTGCAAAGCGCTGAAGACGTCGTTTGCATAAGGCACGAGGTAGACCGGTAGCAAAGCTGGAGGAGGGTTGGCAAATACGTCAGTGTCAGAGCCCTGGCCGAGGTGTTCGCAGGCGGACTTCCAGCCGGCTTTGAAGTAGATGTCTTGTGTTGCAAAGACTTGCTTCTTGTAGCTCCGCTCGGCCTCGTTAAAACAGGCGTTGTTGGCAGCCCGGCAAGCTTTCTTCTTCGACTTTTTCAGGGTGTCCACCTCGGTCTGGAGCTCATCCCGTTTTTTCTCGGCCGCATCCAGCTGACCGAGCAGTCTGTTATTATCGGCGTTGGCCATCTCAAGGGAAGACTTAGCCCGGCCGAGCTCGGCTTGAAGGCTCTCGACTTGGCTGGCTGTGTCGTTGGCCTTTTGCCGAAGTCTGTGGATGCGCTCCAAAACCAGGTGTTGTTTTTGAATGGCCTGCAAAAAGCAAAGTTGATTAGAAAAGGAACCGGGCAAACACTTGTGAAATTTTCAGAGGAACATCGACTTACCCTGGCCATGGACTTCACTAAGGATTTTACCAGCCGAGTGTCAAGGACGTGGTCGCTGCCGACCACGTCGCTCGGTAGAAGAAAAGCTTTGGAGAGATCGAAGGCGAGCAAATGTTCTTTGTCGGCCTTGATCGAAGCCGTCGCCGGGATGTCTTGCCCCCGGTGCTTCAGCTGTGGACGCCAGGCTGGCACGGGGACAGGAGTTTCAGATGGATGTTCGGTTGTCAGCTCGGCGACGAGCTCGGCAGAGGGATCTGCCCGTGGTCTTTTTCCAGCTCGGTGTGTTTCTCTTCCAAACTGCCCGGCTGCTGGAGAAGCTAGGGCTAACACGGCGGCACTTGATTGACCAACAGCCGGGGAGCGGGTGACAACACTCGGTATCTCGACCGAGGTTGCAGTTAGAAGGTTTTTGATGCGGCTTCTTTTAGCCATTTCCCGTTCTTCTGTCAAACGGATCAAGGGGACGTCTGGAAGGGTAGGATCTGGAGGTGGCGAAGGAGCTCGGAGGAAGTCAGTTACTCTACTCCGGCGCGGAGCAGAATACCTGTAGGTCGGGGTGTAGCCGAGTAAATCGTTGCAATCTCGGTGGGAATACCGAAGCACGGTCCGAATTGCCTCAACGTTTGGAAATTGATAGTTGGCTTGTAAGGCTTGGATTGTTGCAAAAGAAACAGGAAAACCGGTTAGTTACAGAGTAAAGAGTTAAGCTGACCGAGCAAGTTTGAGTGGCTAACATGAAGAACCGAAGTCCTTGTTTATAAACCAGCCCGGCACCTCGGCTGTTTCGTAATTGCCCGACACCCAGAAAAAATCGTCGTCGTGAAGATCTTTATCCGGGGTGCCGGTTACAATTTTTTCCTTGCCCGGTCTGATCTTCAAGTAATGAGCTAAACCGTCCCCGGTGTGGCCCATTGTGTATTGCCTCAATATCTCAGCTAGACCCAAGTTGGTGCCTAGCCGATTGTTCAATTCGTGAACGCCGTTGATTATTCTATAAGTATTGGTGGACACTTCTGTGGGTGCCAGCCCGGTGCGGCGGAGGAACTCGGTTATAAGTGGGTTCAGCGGGAAACGGAGGCCCCCTTCGACAATTGAGAGCACGGTGAAGGGGCATTGGTCTAGTCTGTCCTAGGGTGTTGTCTCCTCTTCAGCCAGTTTGAGATGGACGTCGGCCGGGATGCCGTACTCCTCTCTGAAAGCAGCTAGCGCGGCCGGAGTATCCACTAGGAAGCGGAATTTCCCCATTTGTGGCCGGACTGTGGTAGCTCGGCTGAGGTGTTTGGCACAATGGCAATTGTTAATCGCTTGGTCTTGAGAACCTGAGGAATGGACAGTGGTCCCCTTGGACTCTGCAGGAAAAGGAGGGCAAGTGTAAGTGTGAGCGCGGTCGCGCGGAAGGAGCTAGTCTTTAGCTCGGTCGTTAAGGGTGCCAAACCACCTCGGTCTCCTAAGCTAACTAGACAGCTCGGTCGCCCAGGCAGGCCAGATATTAGCCCGGTTGAGCGACCATTTCCTTTTGTTATCTCGGTTTTTGCCAGGGTTGAGACAAACACGTTATTTGCTCGGTCAGAATGGTTTTTTGGATCAAAAGAAGACCAGGAGCCCGGTTCGCCCCAGTTCTTCAGTGTTCTTCATGGAGATGAAGAACACCAAGAACAGTGGGAGGTTTGGGATGGATTCTATGGCCTATGCCCTAAGAGCTACGTTTTTGTGCCCTAATGTGTGTAATATGAAAGAAAATAGCAACTCAAGAGGGATTGAAGATCTTACCTGTGAAGGGCTGGAGCTGTTCTTCTAAGCACGAAGAATGACAGTCGAGTATGAGAGGAAATGGCTTGGGCTCTGAATCGTCAGGTAGAAAAGAGGCAGTAGGAAGAAATGACATAAGGGGGGTCTTGTATATGTAAGCACGAGAGGCCGCCCAAATTCAAATTCTGGAAAAAACGGTGGGTTGGCTGCTCGATGACCAATGGCAGCCCGCCACGTGTCCCTATTTATGGCGACATCAGGACTGAAGCGACGGGTTGAAGAGTCGAAGAGCCAACCGAGCTACTTTTGAAGCAAAAGATTTCAGCCGAGGAGTATAATCGGGCAAGTTTGCAGACAATTATGTTAACTAGCCCGGTCGAGGTTTGGCATCTTGAAGACCGGAGAAATGTTATCTCGGTCGAAGTGAGTAATCCCAGTCACGCTATTGCGGACGAAATTAAGGGGCAATTGAAAGGGTGATTTATGATCTGGAGTTGGGCCGAGGTAACGGCCAAGCAGGTTGAGACCCCAACTGTGCATGGGGCCGAGATGATCGACTATCCGCCCAGAGATGGGCAGCCAGAACTTAGGTCGGGCAGAACTTGGGCAGAGTGTGTGCCGCCCCAGACCGTAAAGAAGCTGCTCGGCAAGGCAGTGCTCGGTCGGACCGAGCTGCTCGATCAGGGGATGGCCGAAGCCAGACAAGCTGAGTGACCGGCGCCCGGAAAGGCGTGGCCAGCCGAGGTAACTGTTTGACCGGCAGAAAGGCCGACCACAGGAGGTGCCTCGGGCTGGGCTTTGCCGAGATGCCGCCTAGCCCGGTCCTCCTTGGTCTTAGCCAGTGAAGTGCTTGGGTATGAAGCACGGCACGGCACAGCAACGGATGAGCAGCTCGGCTGCCGAGCTCTAGCTGTGATGGCAGGCAGTTGAGATTAGGTGATGTTCAGCAAGGTTTATGCTGACAGATGGGATAGCAGAGCCACGTGTCAGGAGATGACTGGGAGTAGATATTGGGCACAGAGGGTATATGAGCATGTCTGCGCCCCCCATACGCGACAAATGAACACTTTGTAAGGATTTTCTTACACTGAAACACCTCCCTCTCTCTCTCTCTATCCTAAGGTGTGTGCTAACTTGATCGTCGGAGGGTTTTTCCGGCCACACACCGCCGGGTAGCTCACCGTTATTTGCTCGCAGGTGATCGGACATAAACGGAGCTTGGAAGAAAGGAGTACGGGCTTGCCGGAATATTTGCTCCCCGTACAGGAACCATTAGGAGTAGATTAGGATTACGACTTCCTATGGAATTAAGAAAACTTAATTCAACCTGAATTATAATTCGTAATTTCATAAATTATTATTCATACCACTAAAGAATTATAATTGCATTTCTATCTTAATCTCCAAATTATATTTCGAGCTCCTTCTTATTAAATACTTATTTATCTCCCCACGTTAAGATAACTAATACCTGTCAACTAAATAAATTGCTGACAATTAAATTTAACCGACTTCTTATATTTCCTTAAGACCTTCCACTTATCCTATTTGATATGTCGGATACAAAATCCACCTTCAGGGTTTGACATAATCAAAACTTATAAGCTTCTTCGAGATGGTATTATCAATCCCTAAACCGGGACATGGATTCTATCAATAATCAATATCCACCATACACATAAAGCGGTCACCCAACTCACCAAGCTTATTGACCCATAAAGGATCTCACTCTTCTATGAATCAAAATGACCAACACTAAATGCACATGTTTACTAATTATTTTCAAATTCAGAGCACAAGCACTCATAATAACTATGGGACATAGATTGTCTTATTTAATCAGTACACGAACGATTATCCCAAAACGATCCTGTTCAATACACACAAAGTGTACTAGCACAATGAGTTGAAACTTTACCGTTTCCTGTAGTCAAGACAGACCTACTTAAACACCATGCTACAGTCATACCGATGGTGTGTTATCATATGGTTTGATTTTGATAATGTCTAAAATATTATGGGATAAATTGTGATGTTTTAATATACATATTTTACATTTTTTGACACAATATTATTTTTAAAATATTTGTTGTATGATATATTTGTTATAAATATTATTTAAAGTGATTTAATTATGCATACAAATATTTTAATAGGGAAGTTACTATGTAGTCAATTGTTTTGATAGAAATGTTACTATGTAATCACTGTGCACCATTTGTTTTTTCCGGGGAAGTTTGAAAATTTGTTTTTACTATTTATTGAAAGTGACCTTTGGCTATATTTTTCCACCCTCCGCCTGCAATTTTTGAAAAGAAGAAATTGGCCCGTTGTCTTCCAACGGATTTGAAGTGTCACAAACTTAGAGGAGGAGCTTATTCTCCAACAGATATATTTTCTATTATACATAGAAGTGCTTTGGTGTGAGAAAAATAAAAAGTAAAGAAGAGAAAAATCCGTGATATTGAAATATTCTCAAATATTGTATTGTGTTTCATTGAGTTATATTTTCCGGTGAGAAAATTTATTGAGAGTTTGAGCAAAATTATAAAAGGGTTTTCTATCCCTTATTCATGTTATTCTTGTAAAAAGAGAGTTTTCGTGAGTAATTTTTGGGGATAAAATCACTTGGGTTTGATGTGATTAGGCACCAGATTCAAAATTAGTTAAGATATTTTTGTGCATGATTTTTGAGATAAAATTACTTGGTTAGGTGTGGCTAGGCACCGGATTCAAAACTAGTCAAAGTGATCAAAATTGGTCACTTGTTGTAAAGGTTCACTAGCACCCGTGAATCTAGTAGTGTAATTACTATTTGAAAAATAGTGAAGAAATTCCCGAGGAGGATCCTTGGGGAGTGGACGTAGGTCTGGTGTGCCGAACCACTATAAATTACTGTGTTTGATTTCTCTTCCCTTTGCTCATTTTATTTAATTACTTTATTTTATATTGTTGAGCATATTTATTTATTTATTTATTGATTATTTGGGTTAATTTTTGATTTGTCAATTTATTTAGAAACCCAATTTACCCCCTCTTGGGTTGCCTACTTGTGTCCAAATCCATCTTAGACTGTGAACCACTTATATTCTACAAGAACTAATGATCTGATCTTTCGTGTGTAAGCCGAACTCTACACACCAGATCACATACTTCGTAGAATAGAAGACACACATGCTGAACATTAAACAAATAATATAATGCAAATATTACCCATAATGATTCTCATTAATACTAAAATAACTGATATTATTAAAACCAAATACTATGTCCCATTACACAAAAACATGGTTTTAGTATATTTTTCTAATAGGCTCTGAATGGAAAAGGTTTGGATTTAGTGGAATTGGGATGGAATGAAGGATGATTAGCGGATTTAATCAAGGTTAATTAGGACCTTAATGTTGCATGGTTAGAATCTAGTTGGATTAAGGAAGTGGTACAAGACAAGCATCCCCAACTTAGGGGGAAATGAAGACTTTTGAACCATTTTTATATTCTTTCCATCTTTTCTCCATTTTTTTTTTCTTGGGCCCCAAGGTAGCACAAGGAAAACCATTACCTCCCTCCAAGGTATAAAAATATATATTTTTTTATGTATAGTTAATTTAGTACAAAAGAATTAAATATGATAAAAAAATGAAGAAAACAAGCTAATATATATATATATATATATAAAATTAAGCATAAGGTTGAAATTGGGATAAATTCAAAAGTAAGGGTCAATCTCTAAATTATGAAATAGTAAACACTTATTATTTACATATAATTAAAATAATATAGATTAAAAAAAATTAATTCGAGTCTCGTTGAACCAAATGGCAAAGTGTAGTGCAAAACCGAGCAGGAAAGCTAATAACTGGAAGTTATGGATTTTTCCATTATGAATTAATATGCTAGGGCTTAATAGCAATAAAATAAAATACTAGAATCAATAAAATAAAATAAAATAAAAAATAAAAAAAGTAAATCTATTAATGATCATAATAAAAACTAACAATACTAAACTCATAAAAAAATACGTAGAAAACTATCCAAAAAATATAAATTTTTGAGTTACGTTCGTTAAGTGTGTGGTTCACATTTCATTAACATTAAATTTACACTATATACCTCACTTTTGTAGCAGGTTCCAAGATAAATATTTATGGCATTTAGCATTTTTGATAAACTAAACATACAAGAGTTCATAACAGCCCACTTGAACCAACAAGCTTTGTCAAATCCAAAGGTTATGGCCATAGCCAACCAACCTCTAACTAAAACCCTTATAGTAGACCTAGCTGGTGGTGCCTTCCCTAACACAGCCCCCAACCATGCAAACACCACCAAAGCCTTGCTCACTACTCCAACCACCACCTTTACTCTCACCTTATAATTCCTTATAAATGATGCCCTTAGCAATGGCACCATTGCCCCCACTGAAAATGCAAGAGCCGAAGCTGCAACTGCTTGCAGTGGACTTGGTCTTGCCTCCTCTTTTTCTTCTTCTTTTTTCTCTCCACCACCGCCAACCCTTTTCTTGTCTCTCTTTGCTTGAGCCACTTCTATATCAGAGTTGAGAGTAAATAGAGACAAACTCTCCTATGGCAATGCTACAAGCACCGGCCACTTATCTGGCAAAGTCAGTTGAGATCATGGCCTTAATGTCTTGTTTGATAGCTCCAACACCCATCCTTAAAAGAGTCGATGGAGACTAACCCTTTGATGGCTCCTAGGACCGCAGCGTGGAGCCATTAGGACTGTTTGGAGTAGTTGAAGTCATTTTTTTCTAGTTCTAGAGTGGTTTGTTGCTCAATATCATGAATGTGGGTTGAGTTTATGGACTTATGAAGACATGTTTGGTTAGAAGCCATGAATGGAATGGGAAAGGAAAGAAAGGAAGTGATGAGAGTTGATGAAGAACAAGATGATGATGAAGAAGGTGATATGATTTGAAGGTGATGGTAGTTTTGATAATGAAATACTCTATGATCCCATACAAATTGACTAGAATTTATCCATGAATTTTATTGTGTAGTTTAGATTTAATTCTGTAATGGAGCCCACACTTGAAATAAATCTCCACCCTCCAATGTTTAATAGGGAATTTTTTTGGGTAAATAATTTTGGGATGCTAACAATTATTTTTTATAATGAGTAGGGGGTTTGGCCACTAATGCAAACAAATATGGTAATGATATACAAACATAATTTTTTTTTTACAAAATTGCTATATTGGATGAATTGGTTTCTAGAGATCCTATTTTTTCTCACAAAAAATGTTCAGTTCACACACTTAGTGTAGGTATATATACTAATCTTTAGTTCACACACTTATGTTGTGTTTGGTTGGGGGATTTAAGGAGGGATTTGAAAAGGGAAAGGGAAAAAGGTGTGTGAAACTAGGTAAAATTTAGGTATATTTTATTCACATTTCACCTACCTTTTCCATTTTCCTTTTCAAATCTCTCCTCAAATCCCCCAATCAAACACAACGTTAGTATTGGTATATATACTTTTTATTTTGGATTTTATCCCTAAATCAAATTAAGCTTTTGCACAATACTCTAAAACCTATCAACTTTGCTTCATTATATGGAACAAGATTGTATGTGTTTGTAAACTCTCACAGGTGACTTAAGCCCTAGCAAGTTCTATATATGTTTTTCAAAGCTAATAGTCGAATTCCAAACCTTTTCTGTTGAGTATACCTATCACCAAAAATGGACATCACTTTTGAGACACATGCGGATACATACACATACATGGTTCAAAATAATTAGACGCCCATTAGGCTGTGTTTAAATCTAATTGTTTGAGTCCATAAAATTGGTCACCCTTTAGGTTGTGTTTAAATCTATTTATGTGGCTCGATAAAAGTTCGTAACCAAAACTTGAGCAAATTTTGAATCTTGTAAAAAGATTTGAGTTCAAATTGAACTTGACTTAAAAAAAAATTATATACATTATAAAAAATCAAACTACTCGAACTCCGTTCATAATCATCTCGAATAAAGTTTGCTTGAGATTGTTTCAAAAAATAAACAAATTAACAATCAGCTACTCAACTCGTTCACAACCTTGTTAATCACAATCGAGAAATGTGAGCCTTAAGATCCAAATGTAATTTCTTTTCTTGTAAACCTTAAGATCCCGTGTGTAGGCATGGAAAAAAAAAAATTAAGAACTTGAAAGGTTAAGCGATTTAGTGAATGATCTTTCTTTTCATTAGACAAAGATGACCAAATCTTTCTCTACCTAAGATGTGCTTTTGGTTTTGTCCGGTAATTTTTGAGGTACTATGTTAAGTTAAATGGATAAATTACACTTTACACCAAATCTCACTTTGATCCTTACGCATGAAATCAGAACAATCAACCTCTACATTTCTGTTCAAATCTCATTTTGATCTCTACACATGAAATTATGACAGTCAACCTCTTACACTTCTGGTTAATTGTCAATGTAACTTTTTGTTACTCTACCGTATAACTCTTTAACAAAAGTCAGTAATGTGACAGGCATATGACTACAAAATGAGGGCAAAAGAAGGAAAATCACCCAAATTGTAGAAAACATGATTTTAGAAAGGATCTATGATGATGTAGCATGCATGGCCATACCATTCTCGGATCAAACGGACATGCAATTTAAAAGCCAAAAACTAGCTGGGCTCGGAATTGCGTGAAATTTGGTGGGTCGACAGAAAATATGATTTTAGGAAGGATCTATGATGATGTAACATGTATGGCCATACTATTTTTGGATCAAATAGACAGACAATGCAAAAGCCAAAAACAGGTCTGGTTCAGAATTGCTTAAAATTTGGTGGGTTAATAGAAAATGTGATTTTAGAAAGGATCCGTGATGATGTAGCATGCATGGCCATATAATTCTCGGATCAAACAGACAAGCAATGCAAAAGCCAAAAACAGGTCGTGCTCGGAATCGCTAAAATTTGGTGGGTCAATAGAAAATGTGATTTTAGGAAGGACCCATGATAATGTAGCATGCATGGCCATACGATTCTCGAATCAAACAGATAGGCAATGCAAAAGCCAAAAATGGGCTGGCACGGAATCGCGTGAAGTTTGGTGGGTCAATAGAAAATGTGATTTTAAGAAGGATCCATGATGATGTAGCATGCATGGCCATACAATTCTGTGATCAAACAAATGGGCATTGCAAAAGGCAAAAATAGTCTGGGCTCGGAATCCCATGAAATTTGGTGGGTCAATAGAAAATGTGATGTTAGGAAGGATCCATGATGATGTAGCATGCATGGCCATACAATTCTCGGATCAAACGGATAGGCAATGCAAAAGCCAAAAATGGGCCGTGCTCGGAATCGCGTGAAATTTGCTGGGTCAATAAAAAAACGTGATTTTAGAAATGATCCATGATGATGTAGCATGCATGGCCATACCATTCTCGGATCAAACGGATAGGCAATGCAAAAGCCAAAATCGGAACGCGCTCAGAATTGCGTAAAATTTGGTGGGTCAATAGAAAACGTGATTTTAGGAAGGATCCGTGATTATGTAGCGTGTATAGCCATACAATTCTCGGATCAAACGAACAAGCAATGCCAAAAATCAAAAACAAGTTGGGCTTGGAATCATGTGAAATTTGGTGGGTCAATAGAAAATGTGATTTTAGGAAAGATCCATGATGATGTAGCATGCATGGCCATACAATTCTTGGATCAAACAGAAACGCAATGCAAAAGCCAAAAATGGGCCATGCTTGGAATCGCGTGAAATTTGGTGGGTCAATAGAAAGCGTGATTTTAGAAAGGATCCATGATGATGTAGCATGCATGGCCATACAATTCTCGGATCAAGCAGATAGGCAATGCAAAAGCCAAAAACAGGCTGAGCTCGAAATCACGTGAAATTTGCTGGGTCAATAGAAAACGTTATACAATTCTCGAATCAAACGAACAGACAATGCAAAAGCCAAAAGCGAGCTGTGCTCAGAATCATGTAAAATTTGTTGGGTCAATAGAAAACTTGATTTTAGGAAAGATCCATCATGATGTAGCATACATGGCCATACAATTCTCAGATCAAACGGACAGACAATGCAAAAGCCAAAAATGGGCCGTGCTCGGAATTGCATGAAATTTGATGGGCCTGTAAAAAATGTGATTTTAGAAAGGATCCGTGATATTGTAGCATGCATGGCCATACCATTCTCGGATCAAACGGACATGCAATGCAAAACCCAAAAATTTCGTTTCAAAATTTTCATCATATTTTGATTATATTTGGTTAAAATAAAAGACAGATTGTGAACGATTAAGGAGATGAATTAGGGTTTTGCAAAAATTGGAATCTTGAAACTCTATTTTTCACTGTAATACAGTCTTTTGTCTATTCCTCTCAATTTCTCTTCAATTTCTTTGCTGCTTTTTATTTATTTATTTCAAAAGCTTTATTTTCTTGGCTCTTCGTCCCAATTTTCAGCATATGAACATATATATATATATATATATATATATATATATTGTATTATATAACTATTATATGTTTATCACATTGGACAGTGTATATTGGTGGAAAGTGATTATGATTTTCCTTTCTTACCATTATTTCATAGTCACATGCATGTCACATGACTAGATTCTCTTAAAGACTTAAACAATGGAGTAATAAAAGGGGAGAAATTGACACTTGACCAGAAGTGCATAGGGTTGACTGTTACAATTTTATGTATAAAGTCTAAAGTTGAATTTGACCAGAAATATAAGGGGTTGACTGCTATGATTTCATATATAGGACCAAAGTGGAATTTGGTGCGAAGTGCAATTTACCCAAGTTGAATTTATCCAATTAAGTATTTGACCATTAGTGGTGGTTCCATTTCAAGGTACTTCGCATCACAAAGAATCAAGGCTGCCCAGGGTATCAAGATTACTGCACAGGTGATGTCAATATTCAACACAAATTTATTTCAGTATACTTCGTACTTTCATTTTGTTTCCTTCTCCACCTGTTTCAGCTTCACATATATTATTATTTCAAAAATACAAATGATGTTTATCAATAGCTATGATATGAAAGGGATAAGATGATCAGAAGCTCAAATTGTAGAGGCTCACACAAATGATGGGAGTGAGTTCTGTAGAGTAATGCCTCATCTTTGTATTACCTACTCTTGAGAGATTTCATTTCAATGAACCACCTCATCCGGTAACTAGACTTATAATTCTGACACATGCATGTGCCTTATTGCATTCCTGTCCATATATTGTAAAACATAGATAGACAATCTGAACTAACACTCTTTGGCACACTCTTACTAGCTTTATCCGCTGTGAACATTGTGAATTGTGGTCCTGTTGACAAAATATATTCTTCTTCTTATTGTTACTGTATCTATTTTTGTCCTTTTAGGGCCTTGAGCAAGCGATTGCAGGCACTGCTCTATATGTGGTGGGGCCAGATTATGATTCAGAAGATATCAAGGATGCGGCCATGGAAGATATAAGGTCAGTATTGAGAAGGATTGATAAAAGTGGCTAGGAGTTGGTGTTCAGGCCTCTACTCTTGAATCATTTGAAGCGTTGCCGGAGTCCTTGAAATCACCAGCCTTGAAAATAACTGTTAGTGGTATAAGCATAGGCCCTATACATAAGAAGGATGTCATGAAGGCTAGTGTACACAAAATAATAACTACAAAATTAAGTTTTTACAGCTGTGTTAACGGCATGCTTCAAATGCATGTCGTAATTAGTGTATTTTACGACATTTTATTTTTGGCAAGCCGTTAATACTTTGTCAACAATGACATACATATTATGTAAGCTATTGATTTGTATATTTACGACATGCAAAAATATGCTGTTAAAAATATATACTTTTATGACTTATAAAAATTGACCGTGTAATATTTACACATAAGACAACATATAATTCATGCCGTAAAATACCATAACCTTATATGGCATGCATTCGGAGACGGGTCTATGTGGAGATTGTAAGGGGCCGTGGTCCCTTGCTTTTGGTTTGACTGTATTCTTTTTTTATTTACTATTAGTTCCTATGTGATGTGTATTGGTCCCAGCTCTTCTTTATTATGCTCTTTTACTCTTTACTCTTAAGCAATTAATGAGCTCTTCTCTTTCTTTTGTCTTTTGTAATTTTTTTTATTCTTATATTTTCTATTTTCTCTCTTCTTTTAATTTTAAGTTTTTTTTTGTTTTTTTTTTTTTGTTTTGTTGTCCTTTGGACTTATCTATTGATTGCAAGTTACCTGTCAAATTTTTATTTGTCACAAATTTTGCCATATAATGTCCAATTCATGATCATGTAATTGTGAATATCTAACTTTACTCATATTTTTATTCAAATTTTGGCTCCTCCAATATAAAAGTGTGATTTCGTCCCAACATGTATTAACATGTGGCAAAACTTTTACTAAAAAATACCTTTATTTGGTTTGGTTTTTAAAATATATTTCCTATTTGTTTAAAGTAAAAACTAGTTTGAAAAATATAATGATATTTAAAAATTTATAAAAATGATTTTTACTCAAAAAAAAAAAAAAAAAAAGAAGTTAAACCTTATAAATAATAAGTGTAAAAAAAAAAAAAAAAAGTTAAACCTTATAAATAATAAGTGTATTTTATTATTTTTATTATTTACCAACAAATTATATTTTTATTTAGAAAAAAATTTATTAAACCTTTACTAGATCATCGTTCGATCTCCTCCCTCACTCTTGCACTACCAAGAGCTCTCGCTCTTGCCTCAGTTTTCTATCTCCCCCTCTCTCATCGCGTAGCTGAAACGAACCATGGAGAAAAGTCGAAGCGAACGAAAATCTAACCTCTCTCTCTCTCTAAATCCTACTCAAATTTAGGAATTGAATTCCACATTTGTGGTGGCTTGATTCGATTCATTGCTTGGTCGGATCTTATTGGTAGTTCTTGAAGCTCAGAAATTGTGAGTTTTGATTAGGTTTTAAACTGAGTTGTTTTAGTTGTAGGTTGGGCTGGAAATTCATATCCTCTTGAAGATGACGATCAATTCTGTGGCTTTTTTTTTTTTTTTTTTTTTTTTTTTTCATTGGTTTTATTTGATCTATGACGATTAGTTGAGTAATCATTGCAGTTTCGGCTTGAAATTTCAGATTATCGCTTGAAAGGCTTGCAGAGAAGGCAGAAAATTAAGGGTCTGCGAAGCATTAGGGTTGATTACTAGGTGAGATCCTAAAATTGTGTGCATTTACATTTTTAGACACCTTGATAGAACAAATGTGATTGGCTAGAACATTGGATACTATAATCATATATAATGTTCTATGCATAATGCATTTTGGTTACCATGAGATTGTGCAGTTTTTGTGTTCCTGTTCTTTAGCATCAAGTCTAAAAAATTTAAATTACGAATATGGTGGTGATTCAGCACCGGTGGGCCTGGTCATCCAACCAATTTCAATTTTAAAACATTGACCCAAATATTATGACATCATATACACCAACTTTGTTAAGATTTGCCCAACCATTGCTTGGAAATGCTTGTATGAAATTTAAGAAGTTGTCTAGCAATAGAAACAATTAATTGGATAAATACAACTAGCTTTATGGCTAAGGTTGCCTTTGTCAAATGTCAAGAATTTCCAAAAAAAAGAAAAAAAATTCATGATGTTGATCATAACTGGACCATGAACAAGTATGTGATAGAAAAATATTAATATTTAAATTTCAACATGTAGGCTTGTCTCCTTGATCTCTTCCTTCATTTTGGTTGCTAGAAACTGGTTGAAGCTCCACTGTAAACTCAGTAATTTTATTGCTTTTATTTTATATCTATATACAAATAGATACATAGTTCATCAATTAAAACATATGCTCCTTCAATTTCAAATTGAAAAATATTGTTCTTACTAAAATTTTTGTACCTATGCTTATCTGTATTTGTAGCATAGATCAGCAATGTCGCTTGCTCTGTTAAAGGCATTTCATTTATGGAGTATGATCCTGGCTATTGGTGTATTTGATCTGAGTCATATCTATCTTTTTTGGTGCACCACCTGAGTAACTGCATCATGCGTGAACCAGTGTTAATCCATTTGTTGTGATTAGCTTGTATCTTTCTTATAACATTTGGTTGGTTAGACAAGTGGAGTGTTTGAATTTCTTGAAGAACTCCTGGAACTTAACAGTTATATTCAGTTATTTATTTTGTTCATTTGACAGAGATCCTGTAGCTGATTGGTGCCATACTGTTTCAGGATCAAACCATGACAATATTAATTAGCCTTTGACTTTGACTTTGAAATCCGTTATCTTTCTTGACCACCATGACAATATTAATTAGCCTGTTTTAGTTCATTTCTAAATCTCTTCTTGGTATATCTTTTTTGCATTGTTGACGATGAGAACTGAGAACACATTTGTTTAGGAAACAATTTTATAAGCTTCGACTTTGTCAATCCAATAACAAATGAATTCTTAGAGTTCCTAAACCCTAAGAACGCATGCTTTTTACTCTTGTACATGCTATCCAACATAGCCTCACAATGCAACGACTAGTCCACAAACCACCATACCCCAACCTCCTCCAACGACAAGTCCAACTTCGGTTTGAGCTTGGATAGGCACTCATCCCTTTTATCCCTTGCAAATTTGGTATGAAATTTTAGTTGAGTTTAATAATCAAGTTGGTAATATGAATATTCCTGCATAAATTGAAATTCGGAAATAAACCTTTTATCAAGCACAAAAATAGGATTGAAGGAGGAAATATTTCCAAGAAATAATGGAAATATATGCCTTTTGAAAATTTTGTTCCAAGAAATATTGGAAACATTGTTGCTTTTGAGATGATCAAAAAACGTAGTGTAGTCATGTGCTCATAGTGTTCTGAAATTTCTGTGCACTTATGTGCTGATCTATTAGAATAGGGTTTGTTATACTTTGTTTTTCTGTAGTTTAATTTCCTCTGCAATTTTGTGCTTTTTCACATGACATTTCAATTTGGATTTTCTTCCTTCTTCTTCTTTATGTTTTTATTTTCTCAATTCATGTTTCAACTTTATTTATTTTTGTTGAACCTATTGACTTAACTCTGCTCTAGTAGTCACTAGACTCACTGGGTTAGCCCACTGGCCAGAACCTCGTCATCCTCACTTGGAGGTCGCCGGTTTGGCTCCACTAGAACCTCATGTTTCAATTTTATAACCTTTCTTCTTTCTTCTTATGTATTTATTATTTATTTATATGCTCATTTTGAGCTGAAAAGAGCAGTGGTGATGATAAATCTATTTAGCAATTTACTAAGAAATTCAAAGTAACTTCGTATTTGGGCATGTATAAATTTGATTTGCATTGAAATATAAGTTTCAGTTCTTCCTTGGAGCCATAAGATAGCATCCTTTGGTAAATTTATAAGAACTTTGCTAGTTTGTGGTACTAAAATTTTGATTTCTTTTTTATTTGCAAAAATCAGACTTTGAAGTCAAGACAAGCCATGGGGGAGGCGATGAAAGGTGTCACAAGCAATGGGCCAGATGAATAGGCAAATATTGAGAGGCAGAATGAGAAAATGAAAATGGTTACTGAAGTCATGGGAGATGCCATTGATGATGCTTTGGAAGGAGATGAGGAAGAAGAAGAAGAAACGGCAGAGCTTGTGAATCAAGTACTTGATGAGATTGGAATTGATATGAATTCAAAGATACTTCTATCTGCAAAATTTTTAGGGCTAATTGGGTTATTTATTAGCACTAACTATTTGAGTTATACTGATGGTTTACAGATTTCTGATTTTATGAACAGCTTCTGAATGCACCATCATCTGTGGTGGCCGCCTCAGTTGCAAAGAACAAGCTGGTTGCACAAGCTGAAGCAACAGGAAACGATAACACTGGGATAGACAGTGATTTACAGGCAAGGTTAGACAATTTGAGAAAAATGTAGTTCACTTGTAATGTTTGTGAAGAATTTATCGACTCATGGTTTGGTACCCGCTGATATTGCAATAAAATTTTGCTTTGACATCTGATGCTTAATATTGTCTTTTTGTATATTTTTATATAATTATAATCCTAATCTAACTTCTGGTGGAGTTCTACAAGATAAGAAAGTTGACAAATTCTTTATTGAGAAGTAAGGAAGAAATCTGCTTGTAGTGTAGGAGATATAAAAACAATATTAAAAATAAGTTTCTACGACATGCAAAATTATGCCATAAAAAGTGTAATGATTTATGTCATGCAAAAAAATGTCGTAAAAGATTATATACGGCATACAAAGTATGCTACAAATATATTAAAAATAACCTTCCACAACATACAAAATTATGCCGTGAAAAGTGTAATGATTTATCACATGCAAAAAAAGTCATAAAAGATTATATACGACATACAAAGAGGGTGTTTGTTTGGGCTTTTTTGAGCTAACTTATAGTTTTTGAAAAGTTATTTTGGACTGTTTGGTTAAAGTTATTTCAAACAGCTTCTGATTCTAACAACTTATTTTAATTCAAAAAAGTTGATTATAAGAAGCTGTTCACCCTTTACTTCTGATTTTTAGTTTCTGCTGTGGACATTTGGGGTGTCCTAAATAAGTGCACTTTTTGTCTTTTTGGACTAAGGCCAAGTTTGACTTATTGCAAAAAAGTCAAAAAGCCAAAAAGTTACTCAAAAAGTTAAAAAGTTAACACTATTCACCAAAAGTCAACAATTACGACTGCACAACTCCCAATCCTAATTTTTCCCTACAAATCAATTTTTACAATTTTTTATTACACATTTTTTCATAAAAAGTCAAAAATTTAACTCAAACATCCATATTTTCTTCCTCAATTTTTTAGTCCAAAAAGACAAAAAGTACACTTATTTAGGACACTCCAAACAACCCCTAAAAAAAAGTTGAGGAACAAAATATGGATGTTTGGGTTAATTTTTTGACTTTTTATGAAAAAATGTGTATTAAAAAATTGTGAAAAGAAGTGTGTAGGAGAAGATATGTAGTACGCCGTATGGATGGGAACATTATAGTCGGCTTGGTGAATACATGGGAAAAGATTGCCTCCTTTTCGGGCTTTGATTGGATGGTGTTGTTCGGCCAGTGGGGGCCCACCACGGGTCCCTTTTTTCTAATCGGAACCGTTTATTGTGTAGAACTCGTCGAGTATTATATACTTGTAAAAAATCACGTTGATTGGATATCGATACCTATCTGATCGTGTTAGTTTTTTTTGTCAACTGTTAACTATAATACCATCTAATTTTTATACAAAACTGATTTGATTATATAGTTAGCGATATCCGATAGACATGATTTTTTACAGGCATATAGTACTAGACGAGTTCTACATATTGAACAGTTCAGATTATCAAAGCGAGACCCATGGTGGGCCCCCACAGGCCTAACTTTACCATTCAACTTAGTGAATGTACATATGTTATTATTATTATTTTTTTTCCTTTCATTGCAGGTGGCTGACGTCAGTACGTTGATGGGTGGGAAAAGTTGAACTTTTATATTAATTTACCATTCAAATTAATATTTGTATATTAATTTTTTTTATATATTTTTTTAGTAAATAGTGATAACTTTTTAACTTTTTTGGTAACTTTTTGACTTTTTGGCTTTTTTTGAACTTGACAAACTAGTCCTAATTTATGATTATACTCTTAAATTTTTTTTATTTTTTATTTTTTTAAAAATAGAAAAAGACTCAAATGGACTATAGATTATTATTATTTTTTTATGAGAAATGTAGACAAGTAATTATTAACAAAAAATAAAAGTTAATTGAAAAAGCTACTTCATAGCTTATTTAACAAACACTACTCAGCAACTTAAATATATAATTCAACAGTTACACCAAACAGATTAACAACTTCTGATTAAAGTCATAATCTATAATCTGTTAAGTTATAATCTATAATCTGTTTTTACAGCTACATCAAACGAGGCCAAAGTATGTTATAAATGTTTTATGCAACTTAATTTATTATTTTTTACGACTTTACATGCATTCTGTCAATGAGGATCAACATTCCACGACATAAATAGATACGTAGTCCATTACCTCCCTCCAAGGTATAAAAATAATTTTTTTATGTATAATTAATTTAGTAGAAAAGAACTAAATAAGATAAAAAAAAAAAATGAAGAAAACAAGCTAATATATATATATATATATATAATTAAGCATAAGGTTGAAATTGGGATAAATTCAAAAGGGTCAATCTCTAAATTATGAAATAGTAAACACGTATTATTTATATATAATTAAAATAATATAGATTAAAAAATTAATTCGAGTCTTGTTGAACCAAATCGCAAAGTATAGAGAAAAATAGAGCAAAAGTTATGGATTTTCCCATTATGAATTAATCTGCTGGGGCTTAATTGCAATAAAATAAAATATCAGAATCAATTAGGGTTTCGTTGGATTAATTCACTAGGTTTTCTCGAATCCAAGGCTTAATTTGCAATCAATCGACAATTTAGGGTTTAAATTGCGATATATTAAAAAACTAGGGTTCAAATAGTAATTACAAAATTAGGATTTCTATATTTTTATTATTAACTTATCACTTAGGAAAAGTTGTAATGAATTGGCTATATGTGACATTCCTTATGTAGTGTTCTTGATAAATGAGGGACTGTAAAATAAATTAGGTGGTCATCTTCATTTTTCAACTATCTAAGAAAGGTAGATCAACATTGTCCTACATGTACAGTTTTCGCTACATTATTGATTGAGAGGGATAATATCCCATGGTAAAACTATTGAATAATTATCCTAAAACATATGTCTCTTTTCTTTTCTTTGGATATCATTATCCAAATCCAATATCCAAATGACCACAATAAAAGCTAACAACACAAAATTAAAAAAAAAAAATTCAATAGAGTAAATCTATTAATGACCATAATAAAAACTAGCAACAATTCCAAACACATAAAAAAATATTTAGAAAATTATCCAAAAAAGTAAATCTATGAGTTACATTCATTAAGTGCGTGGTTCACATTTCATTAACATTAAATTTACACTATATGCCTCACTTTTTTAGTAAGTTCCAAGATAAATATTTATGGCATATAGAATTTTTGAAAAACTAAACATACAAGAGTTCATTACAGTCCACTTGAGCCAACAAGCTTTGTCAATCCAAAGGTTATGGCCATAGCCAACGAACCTCCAATTAAAACCCCTCATAATAGACCTAGCTGGTGGTGCCTTCCCTAACACAACCCCCAACCATGCAAACACTACCAAAGCCATGCTCACTACTCCAACCACCACGCCTACTCTCACCTTATAATTCCTTATAAATGATGCCCCTAGCAATGGCACCATTGCCCCCACTGAAAATGCAATAGCCGAAGCTGCAACTGCCTACAGTGGACTTGGTCTTGCCTCCTCTTTTTCTTCTTTTTTCTCTCCACCAACGCCAACCCTTTTCTTGTCTCTCTTCACTTGAGCCATTTCTATGTCAAGTTGAGAGTAAAAGGAGACAAACTCTCCTATGGCCATGCTACAAGCACCAGCCACTAAACCAGCAAAGCTGGTTAAGATCATGGCGTTAACGTCTTGTTTGAGAACTCCAACACCCATCATTAAAGAGGCGATGAAGACCAACCCGTTGTTGGCTCCTAGGACCGCAGCGGAGCCATTGGGATTGTTTGGAGTAGTCGAAGTCGTCTTTTTTTTTTTCCTAGTTCTAGGGTGGTTTGTTGCTCAATATCAGATATGGGGTTGAGGTTGAGTTTTGAAGAGATGTTTGGTTGGAAGCCATGAATGGAATGGGAAAGCAAAGGAAGGGAGTGATGAGAGTTGATGAGGAAGAAGGTGATATGCTTTGAAGGTGATGGAGGTTTTTTATAATGAAAAACTCTAGGATCCCAGAAAATTTGTCTAGAATTTAGCCATGAATTTTATTGTGTAATTTAGATTTAATTCTATAATGGATCCTACACTTGAAATAAATCTCCACCCTCCAATGTTTATTAGGGAATTTTTCTAGGTAAATAATGCTGGGATCCTAGGAACTCTTTTTTATAATGAGTAGGGGGGTTTGGCCATCAATGCAACCAAACATGGTAATCTATGAAGCACGGACACCTCTCCGAGGGTTGCGTATCAATGTCGGACACGCGGTAGACACGTGTCCAACACGATGAAGAGAGTGTCCCTTTTTTTTTTTTTTTTTTTTTTTTTGCAAACATACATGTAAGGGACACGTTTGGACACGTTCGGGACACCGTGGGTCAGAAGTATAATTTTTGAAACTTCAAGTTGGGGTCAATTTGTAAAAAACAAAAATTAAAAATCAATTGCTGACCTTGTTTCAAACAGAGAGACGAGAAGAGACAGAGAGAAAGGCTCGTCGGTGGTCGCTGGTGGGTTGTCGTCGGTCTCTGCTTGCTGCTCGCTGTTTTCGCTGTTATCGAAGGTATGTTGCTCGATTCTCTTCTTCTTCTTCTTCATTCGATCGTCTTCTTCTTTCCTTTCTCTCAGTCACTCTCTCTTCATTCGATCGTCTTCTTCTTTCCTCTCTCTCTTCATTCGATCTTCTTCTTTCCGCTCTCTCAGTTACTCTCTCTCTTTATGCTTCTGTTATGTCCTCCCTCTCTGACTTTTCTTTCTTCTTTTTTTTTTCTTTTTTCTTTTATGCTGATTAACCCCCCTCTCTCTTCTATTTTATTTTTTAATTTTTGTCTTCAATTTTTTTTTTTTTGGCTTTTCTGTCAGTCCAGTCTGCCTTATTTATATATATATATTGTTGATTAGTTTATAATTTTTTTTATTATTAATATTAATGATATATATTTATTAATTTTATAATTTTATGACATATAATAAATAAATTTAATTATATATATTAAACGTGTCCCCAGCGTGTCGTGTCCCCTATTTTTTGAAAATTTATGTGTTCGCGTATCCGTGTTCGTGCTTCATAGATGGTAATGATATACAAATATAATGGGTATGTTTGGTTTGAGTTTTAGAGATGAGTTTTAGAAAAAAAAATTCAAAAAATTGTTTGGTTTGAGATTTTTCTAAAAAAAATTTCAAAATCACTCTCTCTCTTACACATCAATCAATCACTTTTTCTCTCTCCTTCTCAACCACTTTTTCTCTCATACACATCTACTCAATTACAACAAAATATCAAATTATCCCAAACTTCCAAACTCCAAAACTACTTTCAAAATATACAAACCAAACAAACCAAAAAAATTTCTAAACTCTCTTCCTAATTTTTTTTTCAAAAACAATCCTCCCAAAAACAAACCAAACAAGCCCAATATATTTGTTTTTTTAATACAAAATTTCTATATTGAATGAAGTGATTTCGAGAGATTCTATTTTCACACACGAAAAATGTTCAGTTCACACACTTAGTATAGGTATATATACTAATCTTTAGTTCAAACACTTAGTATAGGTATATGTACTTTTAATTTCGATTTTATTCCTAAATCAAATTAATCTTTTGCACAATACTCTAAACCCTATCAACTTTCCTTCATTATATTGAACAAGATTGTATGTGTTTGTAAACTCTACAAGTGACTTATGCCCTAGAAAGTTCTATATATGTTTTTCAGAGCTTATTGGGGGGGTTGTGTTTGAATTCCAAACCCTTTCTCTTGAGTATACCTATTACGAAATATGGACATCAGTTTTGAGACACATGCGGATACTTACAAATATATGGTTCAAAATAATTAGACACCCATTGGGCTATGTTTAAATCTATTTGTTTGAGTCGATAGAATTGGTCACTCCTCAGGTTGTGTTTAAATCTATTTATTTGGCTCGATAAAAGTTCGTTTGAGATCAATTTGTTTATGTAAACAAACAAAACTTGAGCAAATTTTGAATCTTGTAAAAAATTTTGAGCTTAAATTGAACTCAACTTAAAAAAATTATATACATTATAAAAAATTCAACTACTCGAACTCAGTTCATAATCATCTCGAATAAAGTTTACTTGATATCGTTTCAAAATAATAATTGAATTAACAATCGGCTACTCAACTCGTGTACAACCTTGTTAATCACAATCGAGAAATGTGAGCCCCATAAAACCCATACCTAACATTACTGACAAAAAAAAGAATGGATATTGCTGGAGGGGAAAAGCACAAAATGTAGTGGGAGAGGAAGGGTGGGGAAGTAGATAATATAAGTGAATTGTCTTTATTCAATCCAAATACAAATGTCGGGTTGGGGATGCTGTTATTCTCCTTTTTTTCTCTCAACTTTCCACTGAAATATATATTGGAAGTTTAGGACTCCCACTGAGCCTGAACCTGTGAGAGAGGGATAGAGTGCCCAATCAGAACATACGAGAGAGGACAAAGGAACTGAAAGCTGATGCAAAGCTGAATGTCCCAGGTCTATTGGTTATTGATACGCATGGACATGAATCGTTCACTAATTTAAGGTTCTTGGGGTTCAGGTTTCTTTGACATCGCAATTTTGGTGGTTGACATAATGCATGGCCTAGAACCAGTGACTATTGAATTGCTCAATCTTTTGAAAAGGAGGAATACATAATTTATTGTCGCATTGAATAAGGTGGGGGGATTACATGGCAATGATGCCCGTGGTGTACATATCGCTTTTGAATATATTCCCATTTTATTTTGTTTCTTTGATTTCCAACTTGCAGGTGGACAGACTTTATGGGTAAAAAGTTTGCCGGAGCGCACCAATTGTGAAGGCAATGAAGCAACAATCCAAAGATGTCCAAATAGAATTTAATAGGAAGCTGACTAAAGTCTTATATATATATACTATCCTTTCTCAAGTATGATTCGATTTATGGTGGACCTCGTTACAATTGTTTTCGTGACCATTGCAGGTTATTACCCAGTTAAAGGAACCAGGGTTACACATTGAATTGTACTATAGAAACAAAGAAATGGGGGAAACTTACAGTATTGTACCTACAAGTGCAATCAGGTATTTGTCATGGACTATTGATCTGTTCTCGTTATGGTTAATTCAATGTTTTTCCACAGCATATGCCACAAAACCAAATATTTCCTAGCCGGTGTCCTGATATTTGGGTTTGTGGATGCAACAGTGGTGAAGGCATTCCTGATTTGTTGTTATTGCTAGTTCAATGGACTCAGAAGACAATCATTGAGAAACTTATGTACTGCAATGAAGTGCAGGTATAACTATCCGCTCCCACAGTACACCTTCCCTATGCAATATCTCCTTGGTTTGTTGATTGTAGAGATGTTGGTAATGTGTGATAATTTTCTGTGTTTTGGAACTCTTTTCCAGTGTTCAGTTTTGTTTGTTAAGGTTATTGAAGGCCATGGGGCAACCCTCGATGTGGTGTTAGTTAATGGCGTGCTTCAGGAAGGAGATCAAATAGTTGTTTGTGGCATGCAGGCAAGCATTAATACCTTGTTACTGCCAAAGACTTAAAGCAATGTAGGTTGTCAAAATCTGAGATATGATTTTTATCTTCAGGGACCTATTGTTACCTCAATTCGAGCATTACTGACACCCCATCCAACGAAGGAACTCTGAGTAAAGGTAAGATTCCCTTTTGGGTTTTATATGTGTGTGTGTGTATATATATGAAACTTTCTTTTTTCTTTTTTGAAAAGTTTGACATTATACTTTGACTTCATGTCTCTTTCCAGTTATGATATTAAGAAAGGTATATGAAACTATGGATTTAAAAGGAATGTATGAAGAGGAGTTGTTTTGGGAATTGTGTATAGCTATGCTGATACACTTTCTAGTGATTATAACAATTTGCCTTCCCTTCTTACTTTGTTGTTTTCTACTGCATATATTTTTTTATTGTAGATGTTGTGATGAATGTTAGCGTCCATATCTTGTCAATCATGAAATTATATTTGATTGCCTGTTCCTGTGGTATATTGACCAAAATAATTGTCTGATATCTTTTTGATTAACAGAATTAGTTTATTTTTTGGATTTTAGTTTGTGTTTTTTTAGTATGATGTTAGAATAGATTGTTTTTTAGGCTTAGAGATAAGCATTTGGAATTCCAGTTGTAAACTTTGTCAACCGGGGGAAAATTGGAAAGATTATGAACGGCTTTTGCTGGTACTATGGGAAATGTTAAAACGAATTCTGGACGCGATGTTGTCAGAAGGTGCTTGCTGGTAAAGTATAAAGATGTTTTGTAGTAGGATAATCAACCTTTGTGTGTATGTATGTGTCGTTTCAATAAGTGAGATTGGAGATAAATTGATTTATGAGTAACAAAATCAAGCTTAGGGTTCCTATTAAGTTGAAGGGAAAATTTTACACTGTTGCTAGATGTTATGGCGTATAGTGTCGAATGTTCGTTAAAGCATGCTAACTGAGACACTAGATGACCAAAAAAATTTCAAATTTTAAAATACCGTCAAAATAAACTTGTGATGACTTGTCATGAAATAAACTGAACTTGTGATGCCTTGACTGCTGCTGTATATATATATTTTTTTATCTTTACTATTTTTTCTCTTGGAGTTTATGTAAAACTCCACTTCTCCATTGAAATATGGTTGGTCTAAGTGGATTTTTTTGCTTCCCACTTACTTAGTGGAGGGAACTAAGAAAAAGAGAGGCATATTACTGGACTACTGGTTGCTCAGACTTTAAGCATTCCATCAACTTGGAATTGGCTGCTAGATTGAGAAGTGGATTTGTCTAAAAAAAAACATTTCTCTAATAGATTGAGAAGTGGAATGCAACTTCTTTTTTTGAAATATAGGCATTTTTAGTTATTTATATAACTTTATGGGAGTTGACTGCTGAACTTTGGAGTAGTATGGTTTCTCTTCTAAGCAACTTTAGGTTCTGGATAAATGAGTGGCAGAATTATTAAGACCTGGCAAATAAGATGAAGAGGGACAACTGTGTTGGGGATTTTGGTGTTTTCTGTTGCAACCATACTAGTGATTTTTCAAAGTTCAAAAGTGGCCCAAGTGCCAAGAAGCATGGACATGTATATGTGACAAGACATGGAAATGGTAGCAAAATTTTCAAAAAATTTAGGACACGACATGTAGGGGGTACATGCAAAATATATAATTTTATATCTTTATTATATGTCATATGTAAAGAGAAATACTTATTATATGTCATATAAATGAATATTTAAGTCAAAGATAATAATTTTTAAAATCTTAGGGAGAAAAATAGGTAATTTAAATTATTTAATTTAAAAAATTTATCATCAGATCTTAAGTTATTTAATTTAAATTTGTAATGTGTTTCTTATGCGTTTGTGTTAGGAAGTGTGGGACAAGTGTCGTGTCGGTGTCAGACATGACGCATTACCTTTTTAGGAGTATCTGTGCTTCTTAGCTCGAATGTAATTTCTTCTCTTGTAAACCTTAAGATCCAGTTTGTAGGTGTGAAAAAAAAGGGGAAAATTTGCCCCAGTGGGTGTTTAAAAAATTATTTTCAAATCAATGATATACATTAAAAAGTAAATTCATATACTTCTCCATGACTTTTTAATTGAATTTTGAAAAATTCTTCAAACAGTAATTCCGCCCCCCCCCCCCCCCCCCAAAATAAGAACAGGAAAGGTAAAGCGATTTAGGGAATGATCTTTCTTTTTGTCACACAATGGAGACCAAACCTTTATCTACCTTCGATGTGCTTTTGGTTTTGTCCTGTAATTTTTGAGGTACTATGTTAAGTTCAATTCATCCAATTAAGTATTTGACCATTAGTGGTGGTTCCATTTTGGGGTACTTATCTGCATCATAAAGAATCAACGCTGCCCAGGCTATCAAGATTACTGCACAGGTAATTTCAACGTTCAACATAAATTTATTTCATTATGCTTTCGTTTTGTTTCCTTCTCCACTTGCTTCGGCTTCACATATTATTTCTAAAATACAAATAATATTTCTCAATAGATATGATATGAAAGGGATAAGATGATTAAAAACTAAAATTGTAGAGGCTCACACAAATGATGTGAGTGAGTTCCGTAGAGTAATACCTCATCTTTGTATTACCTACTCTTGAGAGATTTCATTTCAATGAACCAGCACATCCGGTAACCAGACTTATAATTCTCACACATGACATGTGCCTCATTGCATGCCTATCCATATAGTGTAAAACACAGATAGACAATCCCAACTAACACTTGTTGGCACTCTTATTAGTTGTATTCATGGTGAACATTGTGAATTGTGGTCCTGTTGACAAAATATATTCTTCTTCTCCTTGTTGTTATTGTATCTATTTTTTTTTTCCTTCTAGGGCCTTGAGCATGCGATTGCAGGCACTGCTCTATGTGTGGTGGGGCCTGATGATGATTTGGTGGATATCAAGAAGCAGCCTACGAAGATATGAAGTCTGTACTGAGCAGGATTGGTAAAACTGGTGAGGGAGTTTGTGTTCAGGCCTCTACTCTTGGATCATTGGAAGCATTGCGGGAGTTCTTGAAATCACCAGCAGTGAAAATACCTGTTAGTGGTATAAGCATAGGTCCTGTACATAAGAAGGATGCCCCGAAGGCTAGTGTCATGCTTGAGCAGAAAAAAAATATGCCACAATCTTGGCCTTTGATGTTATAGTGATGCCGGAAACTCCGGAACTTGCAGATGAAGCTGGTGTCAAGATATTCAGTGCTGATATCATTTATCACTTGTTTGACCAATTTAAGGCCTACACTGACAATTTCAAGGAGGAAAAGAAGAAGGAAGCTTCTGAAGAGGCAGTGTACCCATGTGTTCTCCAGATTATGCCGAACTGCGTTTTTAACAAGAGGGGCCCCATTGTTTTGGGGGTTGACGTTGTCAAAGGCATTGCTAAGGTAATCATTACCATCATAATCGTTATTATTACTGTGTTTTTTGTTTTATTCCTTGCATGTTTCATGATTCCACTTGCTGGAAATTGCCGAATTCTTGCTTTTTGTTTTGATAAGCTGAAAGTTTATAGCCTTTATAACATTTATCAATCCATTAGTTCAAGTATGCCTGGATTCCATATTTTTTCTTGATTGAACATTTTGGATTTTGATGCTAAGTGATGTATTTCAAATAATCCTAGACATGAAATAAATATCTTGAAGATATTTTGGTGCATGGTTACTCATTATTTGCTACAGGATATTCTTGCATTACTTTATATGTGGACTCCTCTATACCTTGTCAAAGTTTCATTTGTGTGTGCAATTGTTTTGAAGGTATTTGACATTTTTTTTTCCCTGAAAATTAAAGGGCATTGATGGGTTTCCATTAATCATATGTAATGTGATCTATCCACATTGAAATATTGTAGTCAACATAAATTGTGCCAAGGGGGGTGAATTGGCCAATCTAAAAAAAGATTGTTGTCATTTCAAAATTACCAGTCAAACGTTTGTCCAATTTATGGTTAGGGTTGTAAGAACAAATCCGAGTAATTGAGAGAAACTAAAATAGAAAAAAGGGCAGGGGGTTCAACCTTTTTATAGAAAGAAGTGGTGGATTTAGCATTCTGGCCTTGGTTGGCTTTGAATTGAAAATGTTTGGATTTAGTTGAATTGGTACGGAAAATCAAGGTTAATTTAGGACCTTAATGATGCATGGTTGGAATCTTGTTGGATTAAGGATGTGGTACAAGAACCGAGCGAGGAAGCTAATAACCGGAAGTTATGGATTTTTCCATTATGAATTAATATGCTAGGGCTTAATGGCAAAAAAATTAAATATCAAAATCAATTAGGGTTTTGTTGGATTAATTTGCTTTGTTTTGTTGAATCCAAGGCTTAATTTGCAATCCATTGACAATCCGGGGTTTAAATCGCGATATATTCAAAGACTAGGGTTCAAATAGTAATTAAAAAAATTAGGGTTTCTACATTTTTATTGTCAACTTATTGCTTAGGAAAAGTTGTACTGAATTGGCCATATGTGACATTCCTTGTGTAGTGTTCTTGATAAATGAGGAGCTGTAAAATAAATCAGGTGGTCGTCTTCATCTTTCAACTATCTAAAAAAGGTAGATCAACATTGTCCCACATGTACAGTTTTCGCTACATTATTGATTGGGAGGGATACTATCCCATGGTAAGACTGTTGAATAATTACCCTCGAACATATGTCTATTTTCTTTTCTTTGGATATCATTATCCAAATCCAATATCCAAACGACCACAATAAAAACTAACAATATTAAATAAATTAAAAAAAAAAAAGTAGATCTATTAATGACCATAATAAAAACTAACAACAATACCAAACACATAAAAAAATATTTAGAAAATTATCCGAAAAAGTAAATCTGTGAGTTACATTCATTAAGTGTGTGGTTCACGTTTCATTAACATTAAATTTACACTATATACCTCCCTTTTGTAGTGGGTTCCAAGATAAATATTTATGGCTTATAGCATTTTTGAAAAACTAAACATACAAGAGTTCATTACAGCCCACTTGAACCAACAAGCTTTATCAATCCAAAGGTTATGGCCATAGCCAACCAACCTCCAATTAAAACCCTCACAATAGACCTTGCTACTGGTGCCTTCCCTAACGCAGCCCCCAACCATGCAAACACCACCAAAGCAACGCTCACTACTCCAACCACCACCCCTACTCTCACCTTATAATTCCTTATAAATGATGCCCCTAGCAATGGCACGATTCCCCCCATCGTAAATGCAATAGCCGAAGCTGCAGCCGCCTTCCCTGGACTTGGTCTACCCCCATCTTTTTCTTCTTCTTTGTTCTCTCCGCCATTGCCACCAGTACTGCCACCACTATCGCCATCGCCAACCCTTTTCTCGTCTCTCTTCTCTTGAGCCAGTTCTATTTCGAGTTGAGAGTAAACGGAGACATACTCTCCTATGGCCATGCTAGAAGCGCCGGCCACTAAACCGGCAAAGCCGATTAAGATCATGGTCTTAACGTCTTGTTTGACAGCCCCAACACCCATCATTAAAGCGGAGATGGAGACCAACCCGTCGTTGGCTCCTAGGACCGCAGCGCGGAGCCATTGGGCCCTTGTGGAGTAGTCGAAGTCTTTTTTTTCTAATTCTAGAGTGGTTTGTTGCTCAATATCAGGAATGGGGGTTGGGGTTGAGGTTGAGTTTTGAAGAGATGTTTTGTTGGAAGCCATGAATGGAATGGGAAAGGAAAGGAAGGGAGTGATGAGAGTTGATGAGGAAGAAGGTGATATGCTTTGAAGGTGATGGGGGTTTTTATTATGAAAAACTCTAGGATCCTAGAAAAGTTGTCTAGAATTTATAAGTGAATTTTATTGTGTAGTTTAGATTTAATTCTTTAATGGAGCCCACACATGAAATAAATCTCCACCCTCCAATGTTTATTAGGGAATTTTTCTGGGTAAATAATTCTGGGATCCTAGCAACTCTTTTAAAAAATGAGTAGGGGGGTTTGGCCACCAATGCAAACAAATATGGTAGTGATATAGAAACATAATTTTAAAAAAAAAAAATTTTACAAAATTTCTGTATTGAATGAAGGGGTTTCGAGAGATTCTATTTTCACGCACCAAAAATGTTCAGTTCACACACTTAGTATAGGTATATATACTAATTTTTGGTTCACACACTTAGTATAGGTATATATACTTTTAATTTTGATTTTATCCCTCAATCAAATTAATCTTTTGCACGGTACTCCAAAAACTATCAGCTTTGCTTCATCATATCGAACAAGATTGTTTGTGTTTGTAAACTCTAACAAGTGACTTAAGCCCTAGAAGGTTCTATATGTGTTTTTCAGAGCGTACAAGGGGGGTTGAATTCCAAACCCTTTCTCTCGAGTATACCTATTACGAAAAATGGACATCAGTTTTGAGACACATGCGGATACATACACATATATGGTTCAAAACAATTAGACGCCCATTGGGCTGTGTTTAAATCTATTTGTTTGGGCCTTTAGGTTGTGTTTAAATCTATTTTTTTGGTCCGATAAAAGTTCGTTTTAGATCAATTCGTTTATGTAAACAAACAAAACTATGAGCAAATTTTGAATCTTGTAACAAGTTTTGAGCTCAAATTGAACTCGACTTAAAAAAATTATATACATTACAAAAAATCAAACTACTCGAACTCAGTTCATAATCATCTCGAATAAAGTTTACTTGAGATCGTTTCAAAAAAATAAACAAATTAGCAATCGGCTAGTCAACTCGTTTACAGCCTTGTTAATCACAATCGAGAAATGTGAGCCCCCCGAAAACCCATGACTGACAAAACTGATAAAAAAAAGAAAAAAGGATGGATATTGCTGGAGAGGAAAAGCACAGAAGGCAGTGAGAGAGAAAGGGTGGGGAAATAGATAATGTAAGTGAATTGTGTTTATTCAATCCAAATACAAATGTTGGGTTGGGGATGCTTTTATTCTCGTATTTTTTTTTCTCTCAACTTTCCACTGAAATATATATTAGAAGTTGAGGACTCCCACTGAGCCTGAACCTGTGGGTTAAAAAAAGAAAAAGAAAAAAGAAAAAAGAGAGAGATGGAGTGCCCAATTAGAAGATTCGAGAGAGGACAAAGGAACTGAAAGCTGATGCAAAGCTGAATGTCCCAGGTCTATTGGTTATTGATACCCATGGACATGAATCGTTCGCTAATTTAAGGTCTCGGGGTTCAGGTTTATGCGACATCACAATTTTGGAGGTCGACATAATGCATGGCCTGGAACCACAGACCATTGAATCACTCAATCTTCTGAAAAGGAGGAATACAGAATTTATTGTCGCATTGAATAAGGTGGGGGGAGTACACGGCAATGTTGCCCATGGTGTACATGTCGCTTTTGAATATATTCCCATTATGTTTATATTGTTTCTTTGACTTCCAACCTGCAGGTGGACAGACTTTATGGGTGGAAAGTTTGCCGGAGCGCACCACTTGTGAAGGCAATGAAGCGACAATCCAAAGATGTCCAAATAGAATTTAATGCGAAACTGACTCAGGTCTTATATATACACCATCCTTTCTCAAGTATGATTCGATTTATGGTGGACCTCGTTACAATTGTTTTTGTGACCATTGCAGGTTATTACCCAGTTAAAGGAACAAGGGTTAAACACTAAATTGTACTATGGAAACAAAGAAATGGGGGAAACTTACAGTACTGTACCCACATGTGCAATCAGGTATTTCTCATGGACTATTGATCTGTTCTCGTTATGGTTAATTAAATTTTTTCCACAGCAAATGCAACAAAAACATATGTTTCCTAGCCAATGGCCTGATATTTGGGTTTGTGGATGCAACAGTGGTGAAGGCATTCCTGATTTGTTGTTATTGCTTGTTCAGTGGACTCAGGAGACAATGATCGAGAAACTTACGTACAGCAATGAAGTACAGGTATAACTATCCGTTCCCACACTACACCTTCCCTGTGCAATATCTCCTTGGTTTGTTGATTGTAGAGATGTTGGGAATGTGTGAGAACTGTGTGTGGTGAAAAATACACAATTTATGTCAAACAGTTAAAAGCATGCTAACTGAGACACCGGATGACCCAAACTATTTCAAATTTTAAAATACCCTTAAAGGAAACTTGTGATGACTTGTCATGAAAAAAGGTAAACTTGTGACGCGTTAACTGCTGTATATATATGTGTGTGTGTGTGTGTGTATTTTTTATCCTTGCTATTTTTTCTCTTGGATTTTGTGTAAAACTGCACTTCTCCATTGAAATAAGGTGGGTCAAGTGGATTTTTTTGCTTCCCACTTGCGTAGTAGAGGGAACTAAGAAAGGAGAGACGTATTGCTGGACTGCTGGTTGCTCAGACTTTAAGCATTCCACCAACTTGGAATTGGCTGCCAGATTGAGAAGTGGATTTTTCTTAAAAAAAACAATTCTGTAATAGATTGAGATGTGGAATGCAACTTCTTTTTTTTGACATGTAGGCATATTTACTTATTTATATAACTTTGTGGGAGTTGACTGCTGAACTTTGGAGTAGTACAGTTTCTCTTCTAAGCAAGTTTCTCTTCTAAGCAAATTTATGTTCGGGATAATTGAGTGGCAGAATTATTAAGAGCTGGCAAACAAGATGAAGAGGGACAACTGTTTTGGTGATTTTGTTGTTTTCTGTTGCAACCGTACTGGTGATTTTTCAAAGTTCAAAAGTGGCCCAAATGCCAAGAAGCACGGACACGTATACGCGACACGACATGACACGGAAATGCCGGCATGCAAATTTTGAAAAAATGTAGGACACGACATGTAGGGGGCACGTGCAAAATAAATAATTTTATATTTTTATTATATGTCATATGTAGAGAGAAATACTTATTACATGTCATATGTATGAATATTTAAGTGAGATTATAATTTTTAAAATCTAAACGAGAAAAATAGGCAAAAGTTACATTTTTTAAAAAAAAATTTATCATTGGATCTTAAATTATTTAGAGGGTTTTTGGGATGACGTGCAAAAATGTATAATTTTTCACCTTTCACGAAAAGATATGCAAAAAAGCAGAAGTGATGTGACCCAAAAAGGATAAAAAAAAAAAAAAAAAGGTGCACTTTTGTAGGGGATGCCAAATACTGCCTTAATTTAAATTTGTAATGTGTTTCTTGTGCGTTTGTGTTAGGAAGTGTGGGACAAGTGTTGTGTCCGTGTCGGACATGACGCGTTACCTTTTTAGAAGTGTCCGTGGTTCTTAGCCCGAACATTATTTCTTTTCTTGTAAACCTTAAGTTCCAGTTTGTAGGTATGAAGAAAAAGGGGAAAATTTGCCCCAGCGGGTGTTTAAAAAATTATTTTCAAAATTAATGATAAATTTTATATACATTAAAAAGTAAATTCATATACTTCTCCGTGACTTTGTGATTAAATTTTGAAAAATTCTTTGAACAGTAATTTCCCTCCCAAAAATTAAGAACTTGAAAGGCAAAGCGATTTAGTGAATGATCTTTCTTTTCATCACACAACGGAGACCAAACCTTTCTCTACCTTAGATGCGCTTTTGGTTTTGTCCGGTAATTTTTGAGGTACTATGTTAAGTTCAATTTATCCAATTAAGTATTTGACCATTAGTGGTGGTCCCATTTCAGGGTACTTATCTGCATCATAAAGAATCAAGGCTGCCCAGGCTAGCAAGATTACTGCACAGGTAATGTCAATATTCAACATAAATTTATTTCATTATGCTTTTGTTTTGTCTCCTTCTCCACCTGCTTTGGCTTCGCATATTATTTCTAAAATACAAATGATGTTTCTCAATAGATATGATATGAAAGGGATAAGACGATCAAAAACTCAAATTGTAGAGGCTCACACAAATGATGGGAGTGAGTTCCGTAGAGTAATACCTCATCTTTGTATTACCTACTCGCGAGAGATTTCATTTCAATGAACCAGCTCATCCTGTAACCAGACTTATAATTCTGACACGTGTCCATGTGCCTCATTGCATCTGTAAAACACAGATAGACAATCCCAACTAACACTCATTGGCACTCTTATTAGCCGTATTCGTGGTGAACATTGTGAATTGTGGTCCTGTTGACAAAATATATTCTTCTTCTCCTTATTGTTATTGTATCTATTTTTTTCCTTCTAGGGCCTTGAGCATGCGATTGCAGGCACTGCTCTATATGTGGTGGGGCCTGATGATGATTTGGAGGATATCAAGGAAGCGGCCTTGGAAGATATGAAGTCAGCACTGAGCAGGATTGGTAAAACTGGTGAGGGAGCTTGTGTTCAGGCCTCTACTCTTGGATCATTGGAAGCATTGCGGGAGTTCTTGAAATCACCAGCAGGGAAAATACCTGTTAGTGGTATAAGCGTGGGTCCTGTACATAAGAAGGATGCCATGAAGGCTAGTGTCATGCTTGAGCAGAAACAAAATATGCCACAATCTTGGCCTTTGATCTTTGAGTGATGCCGGAAACTCAGGAACTTGTGGATGAAGCTGGTGTCAAGATATTCAGTGCTGATATCATTTATCACTTGTTTGACCAATTTAAGGCCTACACTGACAATTTCAAGGAGGAAAAGAAGAAGGAAGCTTCTGAAGAGGCAGTGTACCCATGTGTTCTCCAGATTATGCCGAACTGCGTTTTTAACAAGAGGGGCCCCATTGTTTTGGGGGTTGACGTTGTCGAAGGCATTGCTAAGGTAATCATTACCATCATAATCGTCATTATTACTGTGTTTTTTGTTTTATTCCTTGCATGTTTCATGATTCCACTTGCTGGAAATTGCCGAATTCTTGCTTTTGTTTTGATAGGCTGAAACTTTATAGGCTTTATAACAGTGATTTTTCCATGAGTTCAAGTATGCCTGGATTCCATCTTTTTCCTTGATCAAACATTTTGGATTTTGGTGCTAAGTCATGTATTTTGAATAATCATAGACATAAAATAAATATGTTGAAGACATTTTGGTGTGTGGTTACTCATTGTTTGCTACAGGATATTCTTGCATTACTTTACATGTGGACTCCTCTATACCTTGTCAAAGTTTCATTTGTGTATGCAATTGTTTTGAAGGTGTTCCACCTTTTTTTTTTTTTTCCTTCTTCTCAAAATTGAAGGGTATTGATGGGTTTCCATTAATCATATGTAATGTGATCTATCCACATTGAAATATTGTAGTCAACAAAAATTGTGCCATGGTGGGTGAATTGGCCAATCTAAAAAAAGATTGTTGTCATTTCAAAATTACCAGTCAAACCTTTGTCCAATTTATGGTTAGGGTTGTAAGAACAAATCCCTGTAATTGAGAGAAACTAAAATAGAAAAAGGGCAGGGGGTTCAACCTTTTTATAGAAAAAAAGTGGTGGATTTAGCATTCTGGCCTTGGTTGGCTTTGAATTGAAAATGTTTGGGTTTAGTTGAATTGGTATGGAAGGCAGGATGATTAGAAGATTTAATCAAGGTTAATTTAGGACCTTAATGATGCATGGTTGGAACCTTGTTGGATTAAGGAAGTGGTACAAGACAAGCATCCCCAAATTATTTTTATATTCTTTCCATCTTTTCTCGATTTTCTTTTTAATTTTTCTTAGGCCCCAAGGTAGCTCATGGCAAACCTATGCCTCCCTCCAAGGTATAAAAATAAATTTTTTGTGTATAATTAATTTAGTAGAAAAGAATTAAATAAGATAAAAAAAATGCAGAAAACAAGCTAATATATATATATATATATAATTAAGCGTAAGGTTGAAATTGGGTTAAATTCAAAAGGGTCAATCTCTAAATTATGAAATAGTAAACGCTTATTATTTATATATAATTAAAATAATATAGATTAAAAAAAATTAATTCGAGTCTCGTTGGACCAAGCGCTAAGTATAACGAAAAACCGAGCGAAAGTTATAGGTTTTTCCATTATGAATTAATATGCTAGGGCTTAATTGCAATAAAATAAAATATCAGATTCGATTCGGGTTCTGTTGGATTAATTCACTAAGTTTTCTCGAATCCAAGGCTTAATTTGCAATCAATCGACAATTCAGGGTTTAAATCGCGATATATTCAAAAACTAGGGTTCAAATAGTAATTACAAAAATTAGGGTTTCTATATTTTTATTATCAAGTTATTGCCTAGGAAAAGTTGTATTGAATTGGCCATATGTGACATTCCTTATGTAGTGTTCTTGATAAATGAGGAACTGTGAAATAAATTAGGTGGTCATCTTCATCTTTCAACTATCTGAGGTCACGTTTGTTTTCAGAGGTAGAGTGGAGGGAATTAATAGTGAGGGGTTTGTTAGTGAGGAGATTTATAGCGAGGGGATTAGTAAAATTGTGTTTGTTTGTTAGTATGGGATTGTTAAATTATTTTTATATAAAATAATAAAAAAAATTTAACAATGATTTTTACTTAACAAAAAATACAAAAACATTAGACATTAACGTTTAAAAAAAAGGCCAACAAGTTTAAAAAAAAAAAAAGTAGAGAAGACTGGTTGACCGGCCAGACGACCGATAACACCCAATCTGAAAGGACTAATTTCTAATACCACCCCCCAGCCCAGACTGCTAATCCGTTGCCCAAGGCCTATCCTAAGCCAAAGGGACTACGAATCCGGAGTTCAAAAACCAAAACAAACATAAGCTAATTTTATTGTTCATGACTAACAGTCTGGGGTGGACTGCTGGCGCGGAAAACAAACGGGGCCTAAGAAAGGTAGATCAACATTGTCCTACATGTACAGTTTTTGCTACATTGATTGGGAGGGATAATATCCCATGGTAAGACTGTTGAATAATTACCCTCGAGCATATGTCTATTTTCTTTTCTTTGGATATCATTATCCAAATCCAATATCCAAACGACCACAATAAAAACTAACAATATTAAATAAATTAAAAAAAAAAAAGTAGATCTATTAATGACCATAATAAAAACTAACAACAATACCAAACACATAAAAAAATATTTAGAAAATTATCCGAAAAAGTAAATCTGTGAGTTACATTCATTAAGTGTGTGGTTCACGTTTCATTAACATTAAATTTACACTATATACCTCCCTTTTGTAGTGGGTTCCAAGATAAATATTTATGGCTTATAGCATTTTTGAAAAACTAAACATACAAGAGTTCATTACAGCCCACTTGAACCAACAAGCTTTATCAATCCAAAGGTTATGGCCATAGCCAACCAACCTCCAATTAAAACCCTCACAATAGACCTTGCTACTGGTGCCTTCCCTAACGCAGCCCCCAACCATGCAAACACCACCAAAGCAACGCTCACTACTCCAACCACCACCCCTACTCTCACCTTATAATTCCTTATAAATGATGCCCCTAGCAATGGCACGATTCCCCCCATCGTAAATGCAATAGCCGAAGCTGCAGCCGCCTTCCCTGGACTTGGTCTACCCCCATCTTTTTCTTCTTCTTTGTTCTCTCCGCCATTGCCACCGGTACTGCCACCACTATCGCCATCGCCAACCCTTTTCTCGTCTCTCTTCTCTTGAGCCAGTTCTATTTCGAGTTGAGAGTAAACGGAGACATACTCTCCTATGGCCATGCTAGAAGCGCCGGCCACTAAACCGGCAAAGCCGATTAAGATCATGGTCTTAACGTCTTGTTTGACAGCCCCAACACCCATCATTAAAGCGGAGATGGAGACCAACCCGTCGTTGGCTCCTAGGACTGCAGCGCGGAGCCATTGGGCCCTTGTGGAGTAGTCGAAGTCTTTTTTTTTCTGATTCTAGAGTGGTTTGTTGCTCAATATCAAGAATGGGGGTTGGGGTTGGGGTTGGGGTTGAGTTTTGAAGAGATGTTTGGTTGGAAGCCATGAATGGAATGGGAAAGGAAAGGAAGGGAGTGATGAGAGTTGATGAGGAAGAAGGTGATATGCTTTGAAGGTGATGGGGGTTTTTATAATGAAAAACTCTAGGATCCTAGAAAAGTTGTCTAGAATTTATAAGTGAATTTTATTGTGTAGTTTAGATTTAATTCTTTAATGGAGCCCACACATGAAATAAATCTCCACCCTCCAATGTTTATTAGGGAATTTTTCTGGGTAAATAATTCTGGGATCCTAGCAACTCTTTTGAAAAATGAGTAGGGGGGTTTGGCCACCAATGCAAACAAATATGGTAGAGATATAGAAACATAATTTTAAAAAAAAAAAATTTTACAAAATTTCTGTATTGAATGAAGGGGTTTCGAGAGATTCTATTTTCACGCACCAAAAATGTTCAGTTCACACACTTAGTATAGGTATATATACTAATTTTTGGTTCACACACTTAGTATAGGTATATATACTTTTAATTTTGATTTTATCCCTCAATCAAATTAATCTTTTGCACGGTACTCCAAAAACTATCAGCTTTGCTTCATCATATCGAACAAGATTGTTTGTGTTTGTAAACTCTAACAAGTGACTTAAGCCCTAGAAGGTTCTATATGTGTTTTTCAGAGCGTACAAGGGGGGTTGAATTCCAAACCCTTTCTCTCGAGTATACCTATTACGAAAAATGGACATCAGTTTTGAGACACATGCGGATACATACACATATATGGTTCAAAACAATTAGACGCCCATTGGGCTGTGTTTAAATCTATTTGTTTGGGCCTTTAGGTTGTGTTTAAATCTATTTTTTTGGTCCGATAAAAGTTCGTTTTAGATCAATTCGTTTATGTAAACAAACAAAACTATGAGCAAATTTTGAATCTTGTAACAAGTTTTGAGCTCAAATTGAACTCGACTTAAAAAAATTATATACATTACAAAAAATCAAACTACTCGAACTCAGTTCATAATCATCTCGAATAAAGTTTACTTGAGATCGTTTCAAAAAAATAAACAAATTAGCAATCGGCTAGTCAACTCGTTTACAGCCTTGTTAATCACAATCGAGAAATGTGAGCCCCCCGAAAACCCATGACTGACAAAACTGATAAAAAAAAGAAAAAAGGATGGATATTGCTGGAGAGGAAAAGCACAGAAGGCAGTGAGAGAGAAAGGGTGGGGAAATAGATAATGTAAGTGAATTGTGTTTATTCAATCCAAATACAAATGTTGGGTTGGGGATGCTTTTATTCTCGTATTTTTTTTTCTCTCAACTTTCCACTGAAATATATATTAGAAGTTGAGGACTCCCACTGAGCCTGAACCTGTGGGTTAAAAAAAGAAAAAGAAAAAAGAAAAAAGAGAGAGATGGAGTGCCCAATTAGAAGATTCGAGAGAGGACAAAGGAACTGAAAGCTGATGCAAAGCTGAATGTCCCAGGTCTATTGGTTATTGATACCCATGGACATGAATCGTTCGCTAATTTAAGGTCTCGGGGTTCAGGTTTATGCGACATCACAATTTTGGAGGTCGACATAATGCATGGCCTGGAACCACAGACCATTGAATCACTCAATCTTCTGAAAAGGAGGAATACAGAATTTATTGTCGCATTGAATAAGGTGGGGGGAGTACACGGCAATGTTGCCCATGGTGTACATGTCGCTTTTGAATATATTCCCATTATGTTTATATTGTTTCTTTGACTTCCAACCTGCAGGTGGACAGACTTTATGGGTGGAAAGTTTGCCGGAGCGCACCACTTGTGAAGGCAATGAAGCGACAATCCAAAGATGTCCAAATAGAATTTAATGCGAAACTGACTCAGGTCTTATATATACACCATCCTTTCTCAAGTATGATTCGATTTATGGTGGACCTCGTTACAATTGTTTTTGTGACCATTGCAGGTTATTACCCAGTTAAAGGAACAAGGGTTAAACACTAAATTGTACTATGGAAACAAAGAAATGGGGGAAACTTACAGTACTGTACCCACATGTGCAATCAGGTATTTCTCATGGACTATTGATCTGTTCTCGTTATGGTTAATTAAATTTTTTCCACAGCAAACGCAACAAAAACATATGTTTCCTAGCCAATGTCCTGATATTTGGGTTTGTGGATGCAACAGTGGTGAAGGCATTCTTGATTTGTTGTTATTGCTTGTTCAGTGGACTCAGGAGACAATGATCGAGAAACTTACGTACAGCAATGAAGTGTAGGTATAACTATCTGTTCCCACGCTACACCTTCCCTGTGCAATATCTCCTTGGTTTGTTGATTGTAGAGATGTTGTGAATGTGTGATAATTGTGTGTGGTGAAAAATACACAATTTATGTCAAACAGTTAAAAGCATGCTAACTGAGGCACCGGATGACCCAAAATATTTCAAATTTTAAAATGCCCTCAAAGTAAACTTGTGATGAATTGTCATGAAAAAAGGTGAACTTGTGACGCGTTAATTGTTGTATATATATATATATATTTGTCCTTACTATTTTTTCTCTTGGATTTTGTGTAAAACTGCACTTCTCCATTGAAATAAGGTGGGTGAAGTTGATTTTTTTGCTTCCCAGTTACGTAGTAGAAAGGTAGATCTACATTGTCCTACATGTACAGTTTTCACTACATTATTGATTTGGAGGGATAATTTCCAATGGTAAGATTGTTGAATACCCTCGAACATATATCTCTTTTCTTTTCTTTGGATATCATTATCCAAATCCAATATCCAAACGACCCCAATAAAAACTAACAATATTAAATAAATAAAAAGAAGTAATCAAAAAAAGTTCAAAAAAGTAAATCTATTAATGACCGTAATAAAAACTTACGACAATACCAAACACATAAAAAAATATTTCGAAAATTATTCAAAAAAGTATATCTATGAGTTACATTCATTAAGTGTGTGGTTCACGTTTCATTAAAATTAAATTTACACTATATACGTCACTTTTGTAGTAGGTTTCAAGATAAATATTTATGGCTAATAGAATTTTTGAAAAACTAAACATATAACAGTTCATTACAACCCAGTTGAACCAGCATGCTTTGTGAATCCAAAGGTTATGGCCATAGCCAACCAACCTCTAACCATGCAAACACTACCAAAGAGATGCTCACTACTCCGACCACCACCCCTACTATCACCTTATAATTCCTTATAAATGGTGCTCCTAGCAATGGCACCATTGCCCCCACTGTAAATGCAATAGCCGAAGCTGTAGCCGCCTTCAATGGACTTGGTCTTCCCTCTTTTTCTTCTTCTTTGTTTTGTCCGCCACCGTCACCCCTTTTCTTGTCTCTCTTTGGTTGAGCCACTTCTATGTCAAGTTGAGAGTAAACAGAGACAAACTCTCCTATGGCCATGCTACAAGCACTGGCCACTAAACCGGCTAAGCCAATTAAGATCATGGCCTTAACGTCTTGTTTGATAGCTCCAGCGCCCATCATTAAAGAGGCGATGGAGACCAACCTGTCGTTGTCTCCTAGGATCATAGCGCGGAGCCGTTGGGATCGTTTTGAGTAGTAGAAGTCATTTTTTTTCTTGTTCTAGGGTTGTTTGTTGCTCAATATCATGAATGGGGGTTAGTGTCACTTTGTCATTGAGAGTTAGCGTTGCTACCTAAGGAGAATGGGGGTTTGGCATTGGGAGTTAGTGTCGCTACCTAAGGAGAAAGGGGGTTTGGCTATCGGTAATATTTTGGCTAGGAACATGGCCCTTCTTGGCAAGTGGTTATGGAGATTTCCACTTGAGATTGATTCGCTATGGCATTCGGTTATAAGAAGCAAATATGGGACTCATGACAATGGTAGGGATTCACAGGTGGTTTTGTGGGGTGATTGTCGTGCTCCTTGAAAGTCAATTTCTCAAATTTTCACATGTTGGTCCCCTTATCTTTCTATGAGGGTGGGCAATGGGGAACTTGTTTTATTTTGGGAGGATGTTTGTATCGGTCAATCTTCTTTTGCTGCCGATTTCCCACATCTATATAGAGTGGCTCAATCTCATAATTCTTCAATTGTTTCCATGGCTTGTTCACTTTTGTCTCCAATTTCTTGGAATTTTGATTTTTCTAAGAATCTTAATGATAGAGAGGCTTCACAGTTGGCTTCTTTATTGTCCAGAATTGATCATTGTTCTTTATCTCCTCTTTTGGAGGACAAGAAGGTTTGGGCTCTTCATTCATCCGGGATATTTTCTTGTAAGTCTTTTTTGATTACATCATTGATGATCCTCATGTTCCTCAGTTTCCTTTTTGCAAAAAAGTTTGGAAGGCTTGTGCTCCCCTAAAGGTAAAGGTGTTCATGTGTGGCATGGTTCAGTGAGGCATTTTGACAAATGATACATTGCAGAAACGAAGATCTAATCGTTTTCTAAATCCTTAGTGGTGCATTCTGTGTTGTAAGAATGGGGAATCCGTGGATCATTTATTCTTGCATTGTCCAATCGTTTTGAATTTATGGCATAGATTGTTTTCTTTCGGAAATGTTATGTGGATAGCCCCAAAATATGCTCCTAGTTGATTTTTGCACATTCGGAGGATCGAAGAGAGCCAAAATGCTATGGTATTGTGCTATGGGTGGAGAGAAATGTGAGGTTGTTCGAATATAAGTTCCGGGAGGTGGGCTGTTTATGGGATAATGTTTGTCACTTAACTTCTTTTTGGGTGTCGGGGAGCTCTTTATTTAAGGGAGTCTCACTTTTTTTGTTAGCTAGAGATTGGTTGGCGGTGTGTGATATGTAGGCTTTTGCTCGTGATTAGCTTGTCAGGGGTTTCATTTTTTGTATACTCATTGTCCTTTTGTAAGAGGATGCTTTATCCTCGCTTTCTTTTTTTGATTTATCAATAAAGTTTTTTGTTGTTGATCAAAAAAAAATATCATGAATGGGGGTTGAGGTTGAGTTATGAAGAGATGTTTGGTTGGAAGCCATGAATGGAATGGGAAAGGGAAGGAAGGGAGTGATGAGAGTTGATGAGGAGGAAGGTGATATGCTTTGAAGGTGAAGGGGGGGTTTTATAATGAAAAACTTTAGGATCCCAGAAAAATTGTTTAGAATTTATCCATGAATTTTATTGAGTAGTTTAGATTTAATTCTGTAATGGAGCCTACACATGAAATAAATCTCCACCCTCCAATGTTTATTAGGGAATTTGTTTGGGTAAATAATTCTGGATCCTAGCAACTCTTTTTCATAATGAGTAGGGGGGTTTGGCCACCAATGTAAACAAATATGATAATGATATATAAACATAATTTTTTTTTTTTAATACAAAATTTCTATATTGAATGAAGTGGTTTTGAGAGATTCTATTTTCACACACCAAAAATGTTCAGTTCACACACTTAGTATAGGTATATATACTATTCTTTAGTTCAAACACTTAGTATAGGTATATATACTTTTAATTTCGATTTTATCCCTAAGTCAAATTAATCTTTTGCACAATACTCTAAAACCTATCAACTTTGCTTCATTATATCGAACAAGATTGTTTGTGTTTGTAAACTCTAACAAGTGACTTGAGCCCTAGAAAGTTCTATATATGTTTTTCAGAGCTTAGAAGGGGGGGTTGAATTCCAAACCCCTTCTCTCGAGTATACCTATTACGAAAAATGGACATCACTTTTGATACACATGCGGAAACATACAAATATATGGTTTAAAATAATTAGACGCCCATTGGGCTGTGTTTAAATCTATTTGTTTGGATTGATAGAATTGGTCACCGCTAATGTTGTGTTTAAATCTATTTATTTGGCTCGATAAAAGTTCGTTTGAGATCAATTCGTTTACGTAAACAAACAAAACTTGAGCAATTTTTGAATCTTGTAAAAAATTTTGAGCTCAAATTAAACTCGACTTGAAAAAATTATATACATGAGAAAGAATCAAACTACTCAAACTCAGTTCATAATCATCTCGAATAAAGTTTACCTGAGATTGTTTCAAAATAATAAATGATATAACAATCGGCAACTCAACTCGTGTACAGCCATGTTAATCACAGTCAAGAAATGTGAGCCGCATAAAACCCATACCTAACATAACTGACAAAAAAAAAAAGAATGGCTATTGTTGGAGGGGAAAAGCACAAAAAGTAGTGGAAGAGGAAGGGTGGGGAAGTAGATAATATAAGTGAACTGTCTTTGTTCAATCCAAATACAAATGTTGGGTTGGGGATGCTTTTATTCTCCTACTTTTTTTCTCTCAACTTTCCACTGAAATATATATTGGAAGTTTAGGACTCCCACTGAGCGTGAACCTGTGGGTTAAAAAAAAAAAAAAATAGATAGAGAGAGAGATATAGAGTGCCCAGTCAGAACATACGAGAGAGGACAAATGAACTGAAAGCTGATGCAAAGCTGAATGTCCCAGGTCTATTGGTTATTAATACGCATGGACATGAATCGTTCACTAATTTAAGGTCTCGGGGTTAAGGTTTCTGTGACATCGCAATTTTGGTGGTTGACATAATGCAGAGCCTAGAACCACAGACTATTGAATCAGTAAATCTTTTGAAAAGGAAGAATACGTAATTTATTGCCACACTGAATAAGGTGGGGAGATTACACGGCAATGTTGCCCATGGTGTACATATTGCTTTTGAATATATTCCCATTATGTTTTTTTGTTTCTTTGATTTCCAACTTGCAGGTGGACAGACTTTATGGGTAAACAGTTTGCCGGAGCGCACCAATTGTGAAGGCAATGAAGCAACAATCCAAAGATGTCCAAATAGAAATACAAAGCTGACTAAGGTCTTATATATATACTATCCTTTCTCAAGTATGATTCAATTTATGGTGGACCTCGTTACAATTGTTTTCGTGACCATTGCAGGTTATTACCCAGTTAAAGGAACAAGGGTTAAACACTAAATTGTACTGCAGATGCAAAGAAATGGGGGAAACTTACAGTATTGTACCTACAAGTGCAATCAGGTATTTCTTATGGACTATTGATCTGTTCTCGTTATGGTTAATTCAAAGTTTTTCCGCATGATATGCAACAAAAACAGATATTTCTTAGCCAGTGTCCTGATATTTGGGTTTGTGGATGCGACAGTGGTGAAGGCATTCCTGATTTGTTGTTATTGCTAGTTCAATGGACTCAGAAGACAATGATTGAGAAACTTATATACAGCAATGAAGTGCAGGTATAACTATCTGTTCCCACACTACACCTTCCCTGTGCAATATCTCCTTGGTTTGTTGATTGTAGAGATGTTGGGAATTTGTGACAGTTGTCTGTGTTTTGGAACTCTTTTCCAGTGTACAGTTTTGGTGGTTAAGGTTCAAGGCCATGGGGCAACCATCGATGTGGTGTTAGTTAATGGCATGCTTTAGGAAGGAGATCAAATAGTTGTTTGTGGCATGCAGGCAAGCATTAATACCTTTTTACTGCCAAAGATTTAAAGCAATGTTGATTGTCAAAATCTTAGATATGATTTTTATCTTTAGGGACCTATTGTTACCTCAATTCAAGCATTACTGGCGCCCCATCCAATGAACTCACTCCGAGTAAAGGTAAGGTTCCCTTTTGGATTTTATGTGTGTGTGTATATATATATGAAACTTTCTTTTTTCTCTTTTGAAAAGTTTGACATTATTATACTTTGACTTCATGTCTCTTTCCGGTTATGATATTAAGAAGGATATATGAAACTATGGATTTAAAATGAATGAATGAAGAGGAGTTGTTTTGGGAATTGTGTATAGATACGCTGACACACTTTCTAGTGATTATAACAATTTGCCTTCTTACTTTGTTGTTGTCTACTGCATAAATTTTTTTATTGTAGAAGTTGTGATGAATGTTAGTGTCCATATCTCGTCAATCATGAAGATTATATTTGATTGCCTGTTCCTGTGGTATAGTGACCAAAAATAATTGTCTGAAATCTTTTGGTTAACAGAACTAGTTTATTTTTTGGATTTTAGTTTATGTGTTTTTTTAAGATGATGTTAGAATAGATTGTTTTTTAGGCTAAGAGATAAGCATTTGGAATTCCAGTTGCAAACTTTGGCGACTGGGGAAAATTGGAAAGATTATGAACGGCGTTTGCTGGTACTATAGGAAATGTTAAAATGAAGCCTGGACATGTTCTTGTCAGAAGGTGCTTGCTGATAAAGTATAATGATGTTTAGTAGTAGGATAATCAACCTTTGTGTGTATGTATGTGTCGTTTCAATAAGTGAGGTTGGAGATAATTGATTTATGAATAACAAAATCAAGCTTAGGGTTCCTATTAAGTTGAAGGAAAAATTTTACACGACTGCTAGATGTTATGACGTATGGTGTCGAATGTTCTTTAGGCTTCTAGATGTACATATACACGATGTTGCTTAAGCAAGATGTACAAAGAGAAGAAACAGCGAGGCAAGATGTTGCTTAGGCTGAAATCTTGAAGCATGAGCTGTTAACTTCTTTCCGTCCAGTTATATAAATTCATAATGAGAGGATATCTTAATGTAGCATATATAATCTTTATGGAATCAAAATTTAGAATGTATAAATGTATGGGTATACAGTTTATGGATTTTATTGATTCCAGACCTCTTACACATTGACATTCCGATCAAATGATTAATGAAACAACATTTTCTAGCTGTATATTCTAGATCTCTGGGAGTCTAATAAAGTTCCCATCTCTATAGACCACAAAGGAAATGAGTCTAAATTATGTAAAATATCTTTCTTTGATAAGTAAAGTAAATTGTTCTCAAAAGCATCAAAATTTAGAATTCCTACGTTGTGGAAGCCATAGGAAACTTAGTTATTTTATATTAAAAAAGTTATAAAATTAAATAAAACTCAAGGAGGTTAGACACAAACCAACTTGAGTTTGATGTTAATGTAAAATGTAAATTGTAAAATGTAAACTACCACCCACCTACCACCTCCACTACCACCCACTCCACCTACCACCTCCACTACCACCTACACCTACTACCATCTTCTCCTCTATATATAGGAATTGTAATATACAGATATATCAATCAATACAATCAATCAATAATACAATTCCAGAAGGAGATATGGAGGAGAAGATGGTAGTAGGTGTAGGTGGTAGTGGAGGTGGTAGGTGGAGTGGGTGGTAGTGGAGGTGGTAGGTGGGTGGTAGTTTACATTTTACAATTTACATTTTACATTAACAGCCCCCCTCAAACTCAAGGAGGATAGGTACTAGCCAACTTGAGTTTGGAGAGAGTAACAAAACAGAAAAATAAGCTAACAATTAAAAAAAAATGGGATAGGAGACACTGTATGGTCGTGTCGGACCGTTGTAGCAGACAGTTTACGGGGTCATGTCGGACCGTTGTAGCAGACACTGTGTGGTCGTGTTAGACCGATGTAGAAGACAGTTTACGGAGTCATGTCGGACCGTTGTAGCAGGATAGTTTACGGGATCATGTCGGACCGTTGTAGAAGACAGTTTACGGGGTCATGTCGGACCGTTTAAAAAGTCGCACCCTCAAAAGGTGTGCCCAATCTTTCAAAAGGCGTGCCATCAAAAGGCGTGCCTAATCCATAAAAAGGCGTGCCATCAAAAGGCGAGCCCAAGTCATAAAAAGATGTGCCGGACATGATGGCGAGGCGCGTCACCACATTGGCTTGCGCGCCCGTTTTGTCGTCTGGCGTCAAGTGGCGCGCGATGCGCGTGTCTGCCTTGGCTATTTAACCAAGACGGATGCTGAGGCTGAGGTAGAGGCTAAGACAAAAAACTGGCTAAAAACCTCTGAGAAACTCTTCGTTGTCTTGAGAGAGATACTCTGTAACACTCTGTAACCAACCCTTTTCTGACAGTACCAGTCGGAAATTGCTGCTTCGCTGAAACACTCAGCAACCCAAAAACATGGCCTCTTCTTCCCGTCCAGCTACCCAGAACATGGCATCCTCTTCCCGTGGTCTGCTCACGCTCTTTCCAGAACTGAACGAGTCCACAAGAGAAATAACTGGGGCGGTGGCCAGTGAACCTCAACCAAACACCTCTGGTTTTGCTCCGTTGAACTTTCCGATGCGGTCTGTGGAGCAAAAAATGGCAGTGCAAACGGATATTGAGGCCAATCAGTATACATTGAAGTCATGTGTAGAGACCATGCTGGCAGTCACAAACTTGTCGCACCGGCTGCAGAGTAGGACAAATGAGGTGCAGCAGTTAAACGCCCAACTGGCTCTGCTCCAACGCATGTATAAGGATGCGCGAGCTGAGATAAGTGTGCTAAAGGCGGAAAATAAGGAGCTGAAGCGGAAGGCCACCGTTATGTTCCGATTTGGAGGTCCGCCATATGCTGCAGTGGAGGAGTATGGGGGAGTGAACGTGCTCGGCGGCGTAGGAAACACGGAGGCAGCACCGGCAAGGGCCGCCCAGGACGGAGGCAAGAAGAAGAGACCAGCGGCAGAGTAGAGAAGAAAAATCCCACTATTCCGATTTGTGTTGGTTTGGTTTTTTTTTTTTTTTTTTTTTTTTTTTTTTTTTTTTGTGTGGTGTAAAATGGGGATCGGGGTGAGCCCCGATATGAATAAAATGAGTTTGCAGTGCAGCATGCTCCTCTTTCAAATTGTCTAAAATGTAAACTACCACCCACCTACCACCTCCACTACCACCCACTCCACCTACCACCTCCACTACCACCTACACCTACTACCATCTTCTCCTCTATATATAGGAATTGTAATATACAGATATATCAATCAATACAATCAATCAATAATACAATTCTCTATTTCTCTTTACATTATATTTCTACAGAATAGGAGGGATTGCAACCACTTCTTTCGTGGGAAGCAATGTGAGAGTAAAACTTGCTTCATCTACAAAATTTTCTTCAAGTACAACTTCGCACTCTACAAGAAAGTTATCGTCATCATCATAGTGGTCAAAAATTAGAACTCCTTCATAGTCACAAACACCAACTTCCTCTTCATATTCACAAATATCAACTTCCTCATAAGTCAACGCCTCACTATCGTCATCAAAGATGGCAACATCTTTGTCACAAATGGAAAGAGCTTGAGCACAATCTTGTTGTGTCACAATTTGCCTCTATATCTTCTTCACCAAAGATAGAAGCTCTTCCCTTATCATATCTTGGTTCAACTTCCTCATCACTAAAAAGCATCTTATGATGACTTCCATCATCAAAAGTCTCTTTCATTTCAACACTAGTTGAGTAACCAACTTGGTCATAGTCATAGGAAGGTTGTCCAATTGCAAAGTCGCTTTGGTATTGATGTCGAGAACTTGAAATGCCCTTCTTTTGTTGCTTCTCAACCAACAAAGGTGGCACTTGACTAGAAAGCAAAAAGTGCTCCCTGAGTTTCTTTCTCATCTTCCTCCACTCTGTTACCTTTTCTTGGCCTACCAACTTGTAATTGTTTCCACCAATCGGAGGCATGACCTTTGAGGGTTTGAGAGACCAATTTCACCTTTCTTGCTTCCGGCACATCATAACACAACAAATGACTCTCGATTGTATTCAACCATTCCTCAAACCATCTTGAATGTACTTCTATGGAATTCGGAAAACACTAAATCCTTGACGGAGTCATTCCACTTAAAATCAAACTCGTGTGAATATGCTCTACAACCGAAGGTATCATCAAATTAATGATCCTTGGAACCATTACTTCCTTTGGAAAGAAGGTTCAAGCGTTGCACTTTTCCAACCAGGGTAGCTATTTGTGAACTCAACTTTTCAATCTCATTCCGTTGATTTTGGTTTCCAATGTTCCTTTCAATTGAGGGATTCGTCTCGATTTCTTCACCCAAATTCAGAGCATAAGCCCTACCACGGCCACCCTTACAACCTCTACCTCTTTGAGCCATTGACACAAAACAGCTCAATTTTCAAAATCACAACAATACTAGATCAGTGAGCATTTCTCAACAGTCCCAGCTTAATCAACCAATTTCATAGACTCCAGTGAAGCCACACACATTATTGCAACGTTCCAAGCCAAAGAAAAATGGACCAGGAACAAAGATTGAGTTCCAGCCAAGAATCAAGAATGCAGAAATTCAAGAATCAAGAATCAAACAATCAAGATTCAATATCAACTGATATGAATAGACTTGATTCACAGAAATTGGTCAAAAACAGTTGCAAATGAGAGTTGAATCAATATACCAGAAATCGAGCAGCAAGTCGATCAACCAGTCTTCTTCAAAATGAATCAAATCTGGAGTGCACAAAATCTAGGTCAGAGTCGAAGAAAAAGTCAAATCCAAGATACAAGAGCAGATTGTGAACTCAACTCTAACCCACAACCATGTCGATTGATCTTGCAAACAGATTAAGAACTGGCATGTTCATCGATCTCGCAAACAGATCAAGAACAGGCCACGACTACCAGAACTCAACTAGGGCTTTGAATAGACTCTGATTTGTGAAATCAGATCTTGACTTGATTCTAGGTAATCTGTAGATGCGACTTTGAAACATGGTGGATTAACTACTCTTTGACTTTAACTCGCTGTGAGTTGCAACTCGAAATTGGTAGTCCAAGTCAAATCACAGTTTGAAACTCAGAGATTCAGAACCGAAGTTGTAAACAGGGACTCAGCTTCATTTGCAATCTCATCTAGAGGTTTGATATGAGTTAGGGCTTCAAGTCAGGTCGCCTCGTTTGGGAACATGCGATTTTAGTAACTTTTTGGCTTCTTATGAAAAGATGTGCAAAAAAATAGAGAGTGATGTGACAATTTATAGTGACTTTTTGACTTTTTGGCTAAAATTGAAAGTTGCCAAACAAGACCCAGTCATATTTGTAATTGACTTTAAGCAATCAACGGCCACAAGAATTAGGGAAGAATGATGAATCAACTCAGATTTGAGAGACACAGATCCATTTCCAAAGCTCTAATACCAAAATGATGGAGTCAATCAAGAAAGATTTCATTGGAGAGAAAATCCCAAAATGGGTACAAGAGCTCTTAAGCTCTTAAATATTCAATTTCAAAATATCATAAAACTCAATAATAGAGATGCCTAACCACCTATTTATAGGATAAAAGACCCAACAAACTCTAACTAACTCTGATGGTGCTAAACATAACAACCATACTAGTTCTAACTACACCTAGCTAGTGGTGCCCTCCCCAAGACAGCTCGCAACCATCCCAACACCACCAAACCCATGCTCACTACTACAACCACTGTTGACATATTATAATCACCGAAAGACACTTAGCATATTATATTAGCCGAAAGTCTCTAAGCTTTGTAATCATTTTTTATGCACTCAGGGATTATCTTGTAATTGTCTTCTTTGTAAACCCTAAATCTTCATTTATAAATAAGGGGTGATATCTCATCATACCCTAAGCTGGTTACCCAAGCTTCATGGTATCAGAGCATCACCTCCAGGGCTAGGGTTCAAAGCATACCTAGTTGGATCATCTGCTGAATCGATCTTCTGCCATCATCATCATTCTGCTTCTTCTTCGTCTCTGCCATCATCATCATTCCGCTTCTTCAGCCCTCATCATCATCTGCTTCGTCTTCGTCTCAGCCCGTCGCTCTTCTTCCGCAGTTCGTCGCTCGTCTTCATCAATCGCAGTTCGTCGATCTTCATCGCAGTTCGTTGCTCGTCGATCTTCTCCCGCAGTTCGTCGCTCGTCTCAGCCCTCGTCCTCGTCGTCCTCTGATCTCAAACCAAGGTGCATATAATATATATATATATATATATCCTGATATATATATATAACTATAACCTGATATATATTTATATATAAATACATGTATATAGATAAATAACTCAACATATAAAAACAAAAACAAAAAAAAAAAAAAAAAAAAAAAAAAAAAAAAAAAAAATGGTTTCTTAATTTTGTATTTTGTATGGTTTCTTAATTGTGTATTTTGTATGCCTTTATAGTGATCATTGTGCTCGTTATCTCACTACCACCTTCCGGGTTTGTGATTTCCACTAATTTGTTGCGGGTTTGGTAGTATTGTATCCACGACAGATTCCACTAGTGTGTCCCCTTCATCTCAAACACCAAAAAGTGAGTCTCATTCTACCTACTACCATGACTGAGAACCCCAACCCTAGTCTGAAAATCACCACCTCTCTATTTAATGGTCAGAACTACCTAGCATGGTCTCAAAGTTTGACTTTGTTTTTAAAGAGCAGAGGGAAGATGGGGTATGTTGATGGCAGGATACAGGCACCTAGTACCACTGACTCAGGTTATGACCAATGGGAGATTAACAACTCTTTGATTATGAGTTGGCTTATCCATTCGATGGTTCCAGAACTTGGTGAGGGCTACTTGTCTATGGAGACTGCCCAGGACATTTGGGAGGCTGTGGCTGTTACCTATTCCCACAAAGGAAATTTTTCACAGGCCTTTGAGTTGCGTCGCTCTATTGAGAGCACACTTCAGGGGGAGCAGACTGTTCTTCAGTACTTCACTTTCCTCACCAACGGCTGGAAACGCCTTGACCACCTGGAAGACTATAAGCCCGTTTGCCCTACTGATTCTATCGGGTACAAGAAGTTCATCGCACGGGAACGGGTCTTTAAATTTTTTGGCTGGCCTAAATATGGAGTATGATCCAGTTAGGGGTCGAGTTCTGAGTATGGACACTCTTCCTTCACTACAAGAGGCATTTGCCTATGTCCAAAATGAGGAGAGTCGTCGGTCTGCTATGATGTTCCCTGTCTCTACTGACCGTTCCGCATTACTGTCCACTCCTCGAGATAGCCTCAGCCTGCCTCCTCCGTCTACTGCTAAGGAGTCTGTATTCTGTGATTATTGCAAAAAGCCGCGGCATACTCGTGAGACATGTTGGAAGCTTCATGGGACTCCATCTGGGGGTCGAAGTGATCGATCGGGTTCTCGAGGCGGTCGGTCAGGCCACTCTCGAGGACGTGGTTCCTATTCCCGGGCTCATCAGTCTAGTGCCGTTGATACCCTTGATTCTAATTCCACTTCTGCTACCCACTCTTCTGATACTGAGCTGGAGGATGCTTTGCGCCAATTGTTGGACCGTAGATCTTCTACTGCTCTCAGTCCCGCTTCCTCGTCCTTTGCCCGCTCAGGTAACTTAGTACCTTCTCCTTGTGCTTTCCTGTGTCATACATCTTTGCCTTGGATTATTGATTCTGGTGCCTCAGATCATATGTCTGGCTCCTTTGATCTTTTCTCTGCCTATAAGCCTTCTTCAGGTCAGGACAAAGTTAGGATTGCCGATGGCACTGTTTCTTCTATTTCTGGAAAAGGTTTAGTCCAAGTCACTCCTACCATGCATTTATCTTCTGTTCTCCATGTTCCCAAGTTTTCTGTTAATCTGTTATCCTTAAGTCGTCTTACCCAGGATTTGAATTGTTGTGTGACGTTTTTTCCTGATCATTGTCTTTTTCAGGACCTTGTCACGGGGAGGACGATTGGCAGTGGTAGTGTAGAAAATGGTCTCTACTTCCTAGATCAACCGGACAAACTTGCTTATTCTTCCACCCCGTCTTCTCCTACACCCGCTGATGTCTGGCTGTGGCATCGGCGTCTTGGGCATCCCTCCTTTCATTTACTTAAGCATTTATTTCCTTCTAGTTTCGCAAATCATCATGTATCTGACTTTCTTTGTGAGTCTTGTCAACTTGGAAAACAACATAGAGCTTCTTTTGCTCCCAGTTTGAATAAAAGCTTAGTTCCTTTTTCATTAATACACTCTGATGTTTGGGGTCCCTCTCGTGTTCTGTCTGTGAAAGGTCATCGCTGGTTTGTTACATTTATTGATGATTTTTCTCGTGCTACTTGGGTGTATCTCATGAAAGATAAGAGTGAAGTTTTCTCTGTGTTTCGCACTTTTCATAAGATGATTTGTACTCAGTTTGGGGCCACTATCAAAATATTTCGTTCTGATAATGGCGGGGAATACATAGATTCTGGGTTAGGACAATATTTCTCTACTCATGGCATTATCCATCAGACTTCTTGTACCAATACCCCTCAACAAAATGGGGTGGCCGAACGCAAGAATCGGCATCTTCTTGACATGGCTCGGTGCATGTGTTTTTTTATGAACATGCCTCGACCCTATTGGGGCGACGCCGTTCTCACCGCTGCCTATCTTATTAATCGTCTTCCTACCCAGGTTTTGGACAAACAGGCTCCGCTTCACGTCCTCCTTGGTTCTCAGTCCTTGTTTTCTATTCCTCCCAAAATATTTGGTTGTGTCTGTTTTGTCCATAATCACTCTCCCTCTCGTGGTAAGTTGGACCCTCGCTCCCTCAAGTGTGTTTTCCTTGGTTATTCTCCTACTCAAAAGGGATATAAATGTTACCACCCTTCTTCTCGTAAGTGGTTTGTGTCCATGGATGTCACTTTCTTTGAGTCCCAGTCCTATTTCTTGTCCTCTCCGGTGTCCCCGTCCTCCCTTCCGGGGGAGCCTTGGTATGAAGTGAGTCCTGTGCCTCCTATGGTAGAAGTGAGTCCTGAGCCTCCTATGGTAGAAGTGAGTCCTGTGCCTCCTATGATAGAACCAGTTGTTCTTGCACCACCCTCTTCTACTGGAACTATAGCACCCACTGTCACCAAGAATAAGGATGGACATGTTTATATCCGGGACATCGACAGAAAACAAGTTAACTGGATACACGGGACCGTTTCTGCTACTCCACTGCCATCTCCTGCTTCTGATGAGAGTCTAGGTAATTTTGAATCTCGTGAGTCCATTGATCTTGATGTTCCTATTGCCAAAAGAAAGGGTGTGAGATCTTGTACTCAACATCCTATCTCACAGTTTGTATCATACTCTCATTTGTCATCCTCATATAGAGCATTTGTGTCCAATATTTCCTCTGTTAGCATTCCTAACCATTTTCAGGATGCTCTTGCTATCTCTGAGTGGAAACTAGCCATGATTGAGGAAATGAAAGCACTTAGGAAGAATGGCACTTGGGAATTGACTGAGTTACCTACGGGCAAACGACCTGTGGGCTGTAAATGGGTATATACTGTAAAACACAAAGCAGATGGGTCTATTGAGCGTTACAAGGCAAGACTTGTGGCAAAAGGGTTCACTCAGACATATGGCATTGATTATCAGGAGACCTTCGCACCCGTGGCTAAAATGAATTCAGTCAGAGTACTTCTTTCTCTCGCAGCTAATCTAGATTGGTCGCTTTATCAGTTTGATGTCAAGAATGCTTTTCTCCATGGTGACCTCGAAGAAGAAGTATATATGGACATTCCTCCGGGTTTTGAGAATCATCAAACAGAAGGGAAAGTATGCAAACTTCGGAAGTCATTATATGGTCTCAAACAGTCTCCAAGGGCTTGGTTTGAGAGATTCACTCAGGCTATGTTTAAATATGGCTTCAAACAAAGTCAGGCAGATCACACATTATTTGTGAAACATTCCTCATGCGGTAAGACTACAGCACTTATTGTTTATGTAGATGACATAGTTCTTACAGGCAATGATAGTGGGGAAATACCTCTGTTGAAGAAATATTTAGCCAAAGAGTTTGAAATCAAAGACTTGGGAAGCTTGAAGTATTTTTTGGGAATTGAAGTTGCTCGCTCTAAGGATGGGATATTTATCTCACAGAGAAAATATGTGCTTGACCTGTTGAAGGAAACTGGGATGCTTGGCTGCAAGGCATGTGCCACCCCACTGGAACCCAATCAGAAATTGGGGGATGATGAAGGAGGAGAAGTTGTGGATAGGGGGAGCTATCAACGTTTAGTTGGTAAGCTCATTTACCTATCTCACTCCCGTCCTGATATTGCTGTTGCTGTCAGTGTAGTTAGTCAGTTTATGCATGCTCCTCATCAGATTCACTTTGAGGCTGTCATGAGAATCTTGAGGTATTTGAAGTCTGCCCCTGGTAAGGGTCTGTTTTTTTCAAAGTATGATCATCTTCGTGTAGAAGCCTATACAGATGCTGACTGGGCTGGGTCAGTAACTGATAGGAGATCAACTTCAGGGTATTGCACATTTGTCGGCGGCAACCTAGTTACTTGGAGGAGTAAGAAACAGAATGTGGTTGCCAGGTCAAGTGCAGAAGCTGAGTTTAGAGCTATGGCACAAGGTGTGTGTGAACTTTTATGGATCAAATTATTGTTGAGTGATCTAGGTATTGCTCAGACGGATTCCATGCGGTTATACTGTGATAATAAGGCCGCCATCAACATTGCTCACAATCCCGTTCAACATGACAGGACAAAACATGTTGAGATTGATCGCCACTTCATTAAGGAGAAACTCACTAGTGGTACCATTTGTACTCCTTTTGTTCAGTCTGGTGAACAACTTGCTGACATTCTCACCAAGGGAATTGGGAATAAACCGTTTCATGACATATTAGGCAAGCTGGGCATGAAAGATATCTTCGCACCAGCTTGAGGGGGAGTGTTGACATATTATAATCACCGAAAGACACTTAGCATATTATATTAGCCGAAAGTCTCTAAGCTTTGTAATCATTTTTTATGCACTCAGGGATTATCTTGTAATTGTCTTCTTTGTAAACCCTAAATCTTCATTTATAAATAAGGGGTGATATCTCATCATACCCTAAGCTGGTTACCCAAGCTTCAACCACCACCCCTACTCTCACCTTATACTCTTTTATAAATGATGCTCCTAGCAATGGCACCATTGCCCCTACCGAAAATGCAAGAGCCGAAGCTGCAGCCATCTGCACTGGACTTGATCCTCCCTCTTGTTTTTCTTCTTCTTTGCTCTCTCCACCGCTGCCGACCCTTTCGTTGTCTCTCTTCATTTGAGTCACTTCTATGTCGAGTTAAGAGTAAACGGAGACAAACTCTCCAATGGCCATGCTACAAGCACCGGCCACTAAACCGGCAAAGCCAGTTAAGATGATGGCCTTAATGTCTTGCTTGATAGCTCCAACACCCATCATTAAAGAGGCGGTGGAGACCAACTGTGACAACCAAACCGTTCATGCATCGTGTATATTTCATTATTCATGCATTCAAGTTATGGGTTCTATGCTTAGGTGATATGAGGCTTGCTAGCAATAGGATGGGAAGAAGAAGTTTGAAAAGTTATTGTAGAAATTTAATGTATAAAGAGAAATAGAGAATTGTATTATTGATTGATTTATGTTGTATATTACACATGGTGAGTATGTTCTTTATATAGGAGATGTAGTAGGTGAAGTGGGTGGAGTAGGTGTAATGGAGTAGGTGAAGTGGGTGAAGTAGGTGGTAGGTTTTAACAGCCCCCCGCAAACTCAAGGGGGATAGGAACTAACCAACTTGAGTTTGGAGAGAGTAACCAAACAAGAAAATACATAAAAATAAAAGAGGATAGGAGACACTGTATGGTCGTGTCAGACCGATGGTGAAGACACTGTATAGTGGTGTCATAACGTTGTAGAGGACACTGGATGATTGTGTCAGACCGATGTAGAAGACAGTTTATGGGGTCATGTCGGACCGTTGTAGCAGACAATGTTGTGACAGTTGTTGTGACAGTTTACGGAGTCTTGCTGGACCCTTGTAGAAACTAACCGGAATCAATGTCGGGACAGTTTACAGAGTCTTGTCGGACCCAGGAAGGAGCTAATCGGAATCAATGTCGAGACAGTTTACAGAGTCTTGTCGGACCCTTGTAGAAACTAACTGGAATCAATGTCGGGACAGTTTACAGAGTCTTGTCGGACCCATGAAGGAGCTAACCGGAATCAATGTCGGGACAGTTTACAGAGTCTTGTCGGACCCATGAAGGAGCTAACCGGAATCAATGTCGGGACAGTTTACAGAGTCTTGTCGGACCCCTAAAAAGTCGCACCCTCAAAAGGTGTGCCCAATTTTTTAAAAAGGCGTGCCATCAAAAGGCGTGCCTAATCCATAAAAAGGCGTACCATGCCATCAAAAGGCGTGCCCAATCCATAAAAAGGCGTGCCATCAAAAGGCGCGCCCAAGTTGTCGGCGAGCATCGAGAGGCGCATGATGCGCGTGTCTGCCTCTTCGTCAGGGTCTTTATAAACTGAGGCGGAGGCTATGCTTGAGGCAGAAGCGAAGACAAAAAAAACCTTGTGAAAAAACTTCTGAAAAACTCTTCATTTTCTGAGAGAGATATTCGTTTTCTGAGAGATTGTCTCTAAGAGCTGCAAATCTTGAAACACTCTGTAACACTCGGTTGCCCAGAAAATGGCCTCTTCGTCCCGTAGTCTGCTCACTCTCTTTCCAGACCTCAACGAGTCAACAAGAGAGATAACTGGTGCGGTGGTCCGTGAACCTCAACCAAACACCTCTGATTTTGCTCCGTTGAATTTTCCGATGCGGTCTGTGGAGCAAAAAATGGCGGTGCAAACTGATATTGAGGCCAATCAGTATACTTTGTGTTGAAATTGAATGTATAAAGAGAAATAGAGAATTGTATTATTGATGTAATATTGATTAATGTTATATTTATTACAATGATTCATGATTCCTATATATAGAAGAGGGTGAGTGTGTAGTAGGTAAGGAGTAGGTGAAGTGGAGGTGGTAGTGGTGTAGTGGGTTAGGTTTAGTGGAGTAGGTGAGGTGGTAGTGGTGTAGTGGGTTAGGTTTAGTGGAGTACGTTTAAGTGGGTGAAGTAGGTGATAGTGGTGTAGTGGGTTAGGTTTAGTGGAGTAGGTTTAAGTGGGTGAAGTAGGTGATAGGTTTTAACAGCCCCCCGCAAACTCAAGGGGGATAGGAACTAACCAACTTGAGTTTGGAGAGAGTAACAAAACAAGAAAATACATAAAAATAAAAGAAGATAAGAGACACTGTATGGTTGTGTCAGACCATTGGTGAAGACACTGGATGGTGGTGTCATAACGTTGTAGAGGACACTGTATGGGGGTGTCATAACCATGTAGAGGACACTGTATGGTGGTGTTATAACGGTGTAGAGGACACTGGATGGCGGTGTCAGACCGATGTAGAAGACAGTTTATGGGGTCATGTCGGACCGTTGTAGCAGACAATGCTGTGACAGTTGTGGTGACAGTTTACGGAGTCTTGCTGGACCCTTGTAGAAACTAACCGGAATCAATGTCGGGACAGTTTACAGAGTCTTGTCGGACCCATGAAGGAGCTAACCGGAATCAATGTCGGGACAGTTTACAGAGTCTTGTCGGACCCATGAAGAAGCTAACCGGAAGCAATGTCGGGACAGTTTACAGAGTCTTGTCGGACCCTTGAAGGAGCTAACCGGAATCAATGTCGGGACAGTTTACAGAGTCTTGTCGGACCCTTGAAGGAGCTAACCGGAATCAATGTCGGGACAGTTTACAAAGTCTTGTCGGACCCTTAAAAAATACACTGTATGATGGTGTATATAGGCTGCCCAAATATATATATATATGGATATATATAGTGAGCCCTCAAAAGTCGCGCCCTCAAAAGGCGCGCCCACTTCATCAAAAGGCGTGCCCGACAGAAAGCGTCAAGCCATCAAAAGGTGAGCCGGAGACGCGGCGAGGCACGTGAGCGACAGAGTGGCGTGTCGGCCGCGTCGTCAGTGTCGATATAAACCAATGCGGAGGCTGTGGAAACCAAACCAGGCTGAAACCTCTGAACTTTGTCAGACTGAAACACTCTGAAAATACTCTGGATCCAACCCTTCTCTAAAAAACTCTGCGTTTTCGGAAAGAGAAACTTTGTAACACTTTATAGCCCAGAAAATGGCCTCTTCTTCCCGGAGTCTGCTCACTCTCTTTCCAGACCTCAATGAGTCAACAAGAGAGACAACTGGTGCGGTGGCCAGTGAACCTCAACCAAACACCTCTGGTTTTGCTCCGTTGAACTTTCCGATGCAGTCGGTGGAGCAAAAAATGGCGGTGCAAACTGATATTGAGGTCAATCAGTATACTCTGAAGTCATGTATGGAAACCATGACTGCGGTCACAAACTTGTCGCACCGGCTGCAGAGCAGGACAAATGAGGTGCAACAGTTAAACTCCCAGCTGGCTCTGCTCCAACGCATGTATAAGGATGCGCGAGCAGAGATAAGTGTGCTAAAGGCAGAAAACAAGGAGCTGAAGCGGAAGGCCACCGTGATGTTCCGATTTGGAGGTCCACCATATGCTGTAGTGGAGGAGCAGGGAGGAGTGATCGTGCCCAGTGGAGTGGGAAACACGGAGGCAACACCGTCAAGGACCGCCCAGGACGGAGGCAAGAAGAAAAGACCGGCGGAATAGGCGAAGAAGTGAGGTCGGTGGGTGGCCGTCGGCAGAAAAGAAAACAAATCTTTGGGTGTTTGTGTTTTGGTTTTTTTTTTTTTTTTTTTTTTTTGTGTGTAAAATTGTGATCGGGATTGATCCCTGAGATGAATAAAATATGGTTTGGTGTGCAAAGCTATATATATATATATATATATTTTGTGTTTTTTGTGTTTTTTTTTTTTTTATTGTGAAAAATGGAACACAAAAAAAAAAGATAAGATAAATAAATAAAAATTCTATTTTGTGGTGAGGGAGTTGGTGAGGGAGGTGCAAAAGGTGATTAAAAGAAATAAATAAAGAAAGAGTGTGATGATGGATATGGGTATAGATGTAATAAAGGAATGAAAAGAAAGAAATAAATAAAGAAAGAAAAGAAGAAAAGAAAATGGGTTTGTGAATCTGTGCAATATGTTATAATAAACATATATATATATAGATATATATTAAAATAAAAGAAAGTTGAGTGGGTTGATTTAAAAAAAGGATTGTGGGTTTGAAAGTGGAAAATAAAGAAAAGAAAAGAAAGGGGATCATGTGGTGAAAGAAAAAAGGAGCTGTGGGTTTGAAAAAGTAAAGTGAGAGAGAGGAATTTCGTTGCAAGTTTTCTGACTCTTCTCAAAAACAACACAGCAGTGTTAAACTCCACAAATGCCTTCTCTGGATCTTGATTCCTCAGAAAATTCTTTCCAGATTTCAAATGGTAAATCAATTCATGCTTCCTTGGATCAACAATTACTTCATTTTCTTGTATTCTACCACTAACAGGAGCATAACTCAGAGTGGGGGCATAAGACTCGATCTTTGCTTGCATTCTTAGTGCTGCATTGATCTGGCGCAACTGCTCATTCAACCGTTCCAATTCTCCTCTCCTGTGTCTTGCAAGCAGTCCTCCAACTGTGGCCCCTACAAGGGCTACAAATAGCAGTAAGGGCATGTCGAAAGCAGATCTATCAGCCTCACATGTTTCTGCCAGAGCTTCAAAAGACATACGCAACATCAAGGCATTAGTGACAATAAGTGCCACGGCTGGGGATCTTACAGGAACCATCACCTGAGCAACTAAGTCTTCCAGAGTGGTGTCATAATCTACTTGTGTATGGACAGTATCACAAGTTCCTTCTGATACAGAGGTGTTGACATCATTTACTCCTGTAAGCATAGACCGACTGCCTAGCAGTGGCAAAGACATGGAGTTTGAGAGGAATTTGGCCGGAGGAAGATGAGCGGCGGTGAAATACAGCAGCGGAGTGAGGGCGTGTACAAAACTTTAGCGGAATTTGGTTGAGGTCCGGCGGACGGCTAAGGTGAGGTTGCCGCCCGCCGGTGAAGCGAAAATATTAGGTTCTAAACCTGCTTTGATACCATGTTGAAATTGAATGTATAAAGAGAAATAGAGAATTGTATTATTGATGTAATATTGATTAATGTTATATTTATTACAATGATTCATGATTCCTATATATAGAAGAGGGTGAGTGTGTAGTAGGTAATGAGTAGGTGAAGTGGAGGTGGTAGTGGTGTAGTGGGTTAGGTTTAGTGGAGTAGGTGAGGTGGTAGTGGTGTAGTGGGTTAGGTTTAGTGGAGTAGGTTTAAGTGGGTGAAGTAGGTGATAGTGGTGTAGTGGGTTAGGTTTAGTGGAGTAGGTTTAAGTGGGTGAAGTAGGTGATAGGTTTTAACACTTTGAAGTCATGTGTGGAGACCATGACGGCGGTCACAAACTTGTCGCACCGGCTGCAAAGTAGAACAAATGAGGTGCAGCAGCTAAACGCCCAACTGGCTCTGCTCCAACGCATGTATAAGGATGCGCGAGCAGAGATAAGTGTGCTAAAGGCGGAAAATAAGGAGCTGAAGCGGAAGGCCACCGTGATGTTCCGATTCGGAGGTCCGCCATATGCTGCAGTGGAGGAGCAGGGAATAGTGATCGTGCCCAGTGGAGTGGGAAACACGGAGGCAACACCGTCAAGGGCCACCCAGGACGGAGGCAAGAAGAAGAGACAGGCGGCAGAGTAGAGAAGAAAAATCCCGCCTGTGGATGTGGTTGTTTGGGTTTTGTTTTGTTTTGTTTTGTTTTTGTTTTGTTTTTTTGTTTTTTTTTGTGAAAATTGTGATCGGGGTTGATCCCTGAGATGAATAAAATATGGTTTGGTGTGCAAAGCTATATGGTATGAATGGAATGTGAAAAAGATTAAAAAATAATGTGAAAGAAAAATAAAGAAAGAAATAATAAGAATATAGTTGAAATCAAAACGAAAGATGTTCGGTTTTGGTTTTGGTTTTTGTTTTTGTTTTGTTTTGTTTTTTTTTTTTTTTTTTTTGTGGTTTAATAATAATAATAATAATAAGAATATATATGTATAGATAGAAAAGAAAAGAAAAGAGAAGAATATATATATGTTTACAGATATGTATATGTTTACAGATTAAAATAGAGATAGAATATATTAGGATGAGGTGTTGGGTGGGAAAAATGATAAAGTATTTTGAAGAGAGAGTGGGTGGTGCATGTGAGTAGTCTCGTGGGTGATATATAAAAAAAAAGAAAAGAAAGTGGAAGACAGTGTGAATATAGTGATGAGGAAAAGTGAAACCAACCCATGTGGGTGGAGGTGGTGTGTAAAACACTTAATTAAAAGGAAGAGAGAGAGAGACAATGCCCGAGAGAGAGAGAGAGAGAAAACCAGTCCCATTCCTCACACCTGCTGGCTGCTTGGCCTTCAATCTCGCTCTCTCTCATCACAGATTCACACGGGGTTATCACAGAATGAGCGAACAATCTGATCGCGGTCCAACCAATTGTTTCCGTTAAGGAATACAATTTAGTTGTGGGATTTCATCTTCAAGCCTGATACAGCAAGTTCGGTGAAGACTGAAGAGAGTTTATACTTCAATTCAGAGAATAAAGGATTTTGAGGTGTGGTTGAACTGTCATGCTGAATGTTGCTATCGGTAGGTAGGTGGGATAGGGATGAATTCTACAATGGATGATATGAGCTTAATTCAGCAGGCACAGAGACATCACCTGGTTGTTAGGGAGCTTGGAGAAGAAATTGATTTGGAAATTGGGCCTGGGGATGATGACCCAACATTTGCAAGCACTCCCCTTATCAGTGGCCTGCCAAGAGAGTCTTCAGTTGAAGAGCATGATGATAGCAAACAGATGCCAGATGGTGATGGTTTCCCAACTTGCCGGCGCAGATCTGGACTTGTCTAAGGCACAAAAATGTGAAAAGAAAAAAGCAGGGTGGTGATGCTGTAAAAGAAAGAATCTGTGAAGAGGGCATTGATCTAGGTAACACACAACACGCTTCCAATCTCAAAGGTGAGAGTGATGGTCCATGGCAGCAAGAAATGTGACAGCGGAGTGAAGGTATGTGGAGAGGTCCGGCGGGCGGCCAAGGCGAGGCTGCCGCCCGCCGATGAAGCAGAATTATTAGATTCTAAACCTGCTCTGATACCATGTAGAAATTTAATGTATAAAGAGAAATAGAGAATTGTATTATTGATTGATTTATGTTGTATATTACACATGGTGAGTATGTTCTTTATATAGGAGATGTAGTAGGTGAAGTGGGTGGAGTAGGTGTAGTAGGTGGTGGAGTAGGTGAAGTGGGTGGAGTAGGTGTAATGGAGTAGGTGAAGTGGGTGAAGTAGGTGGTAGGTTTTAACAGAAGCAGAGTTCAGAGCTGTTGCCCATGGAATCTGTGAAGTAATGTGGATTAAAAGAATTCTTGAAGAATTAAAGCTTTCTCACCCGACACCTATGAAGGTCTATTGTGACAACAAAGCAGCTATATCTATAGCTCATAATCCAGTTCTACATGATCGCACAAAACATATAGAAGTGGATAAACATTTCATCAATGAGAAAATCAATGCTGGCATAATCTGTATGACCTACCTTCCAACAGGTGAACAATTAGCTGATGTGCTTACGAAGGGACTACACAAGAAGCAATTTGATAAGCTGACTAGCAAGCTGGCTATGGAAGATATCTTCAAACCAGCTTGAGAGGGAGTGCTGGAAATTTGTGTTAATGCATATAATAAGATAGTGGCATATGATAGTTGTGTTGGTGGTAGATAGTGGCATGTATAGAATATAATACAGTTATGTTAGAGATTGTTTTGTGCTTTGAGTTGGGGGATAGCTTAGAACATGATTTGAAAACCATAGGATGTGCCTATGCCTTAAGTGAGGAGCTTAAAGACCTTAGTCTAATGAACTTGACCATTTTATGCTATTTGTTAATTTGCTAATTAGGATCAGTGCTAATTAAGTAGGATTAGTGAACTCTAATTAGAATAAATTAGGGTAAGGAAGATTAGGATTCAACCTTGATTAGTTATTCCTAACATGAATTAGATTAAGATAAACTAAACCATTTTTGTCCCATCTGTGATTTGTCTTTCTCCAAGTCAACAAAACCAAGTTTGAAGAAGAAAAATTCTGCTGGAAAATTTGAGAACAATCTAGAGAAACGGAGAAGAGAGGAAGAAGGAAGAAAGGAAGAATAATTCAAGGATCTTACCAAAACTCATGCCTAAACAAATCCAAGGTAAGATTTCTATTTTCAATCCTATAGTAGACTCTCCTGGCATCAAGAATCAAGAAAAAGTTTAGGATTAATTTGGTTTAAGATTGGAGATTTGAGTGAAAGAATGAAGGAAGTTGGTTTAGGAGGAAGAACAAGGCATGTAGTTTAGGAATTCATTTGTTTGAACGTGTTCATGATGTCTTTGATGCATTCATGTCTTCATCTCCATGCCTCCTCTTGATTTTCAATGATTTCATAAATTAATTTTAGGTTCTAAATGAGAAAATGAAGAGTTTGAGCAAAAGCTTGAAACCATGGAATTTCCTAACAAAACTTGAATTCATAACTTCAAATCTTAGAATTTCATTGTGTTTTCGATTTAGAAACCAATCATATTTCTATGTTTGCCATTGATTTTCATGATTTAGATTGAGTTTTTGTAAGCCTTAGCCCAAGAAAATAGAGATAGAACACTTTGAGTTTGCTGAATTTTTGAGCAACAATTTTTCCCCAGAACCGCACGTGCAGCAAGGACTCCCGCATGTGCAGCTGGCCTCCCCTATTTATGCTCCAGGTCTGAAATAATTGTAGGTGCGGGCCGCACCTGCCCTGCCCTGCCCAAACCGCACAAGCGGATTTGGTCCCACACATGCGGAAATGCCCTGTTTGGCCTACACCCTTGTTTCATGACCCTCTTGCTCATAGAACACTTCTTGGATCCATTTAACACTTGGATAAGGTTTGAATTAGATCTAGATTGATGCTAGAACACTCGAGAGAATTTAGGAGAATGTTAACGAAGTTTAGAAACCAATTTGTTGTGTGAATGCTTAGGAAGTTCAATACTTTACTCTTGTTTTGTAGATTAAACTTCGAGGAGTTAAACCCTTGTTCACAGAGCCAATGGTGAGTAGTAGTGTCGTAAAGTTATTTTTCTTAAATTATGATTTGAAATGCAAATGTCTGGTATGTTTAAGGAAACTATAATATTGTTTTACTATGAATGAACATTATATATTTTTATATCATGTATTAAGATGACTTCTTGGAACAAGTTTGTTATTGGGAATCAAGCCAATGACCTCTAGCTAATAGAGCTCTTTACCACTCGTTGTGGCCTCTCGTTTCAAAAAGCCTTGGAATGTTCATCGCTATGTATATAAGCTTGCAAGTTAAACTTTGTTTATCATGTACAAACTATATTATGTTTGATATGAGCTTGTGTTTGTTTTAATAAAGTTTATCGGTGTTCATTCATTTACCACTTTACTATATTGCTATTCATTGAGTTTTGGCTCACCTCTCTCCCCTATATGTATGTAGGTGATGGAGATGATCAGATTGAGGAAGAGAGAACAAGCTAGAAGTCTTTTTCTTTTCTTTTTCTACTTTTGGGAGTTGCAATTTTGAGAGGACGATCTTGTATATAAGTTTTGATTTTTGTTTAAGTGAATGTTTGTAATGTTGTACCTTTTTTTTCACTGTTTGGACTTGTAAATGCCAAAGATAAATAAATAAGATGTATGCTTGCTTTGTTTTCATACAACTTATGCACTTGATCTGAATGGACTCTTGGTAATTAATGGACAATGTATTTTAGTCCAGTTTTGTCTTGTCTTGTCTTGTCTTGCTAGGCCTTTGGTAGTCAGGCACTATTGGCCGGTCATACCTGCTATCCTATTTGGGGTGGGATGGGGGCGTGACACCAACCCATCGATGGCTCCCAGGACAGCTACACGGAGCCATTGGGACCGTTTGGAGTAGTTGAAGTCATTTTCTTTTTCTTTTTTTTTTTTTGGTTTTAGGCTGGTTTGTTGCTCAATATCAAGAATGGGGGTTGAGATTATGGAGTTATGAAGAGATGTTTGGTTGGAAGCCATGAATGGAATGGGAAAGGAAAGGAATGAGGGAGTGATGCGAGTAGATGAGGAAAAAGATGATGAAAAAGGTGATATGGAGTGTGGTGGACACACTCTTTGAAGTTGATAGGGGTTTTTATAATCAGAAACTCTAGGATTCTAGAAAAATTGTTTAGAATTTATCCATGAATTTTATTATGTGGTTTAGATTTAATTCTATAATGGAGGTCACACTTGAAATAAATCTCCACCCTTCAATGTTTATTATGGAATTTTTTTGGGTAAATAATTATGGGACCCTAGCAACTCTTTTTTATAATGAGTGGTGGGGGGTTGGTTGTTAAGTTGTCAATTTTTCCAAAAGTCTAAGTTGTTAGAAAATGAGTTTAACAATGTATGTTAAGCTATCTAATACCTTCTCTTATGTCCAATCCCGTCTTGCTCATGGATAGGCAAACACAAGTAGAAACAAACAATCAAACAAAGAAGAAACCAAATGGGGATATAATACTAAATGGTAATGGAGAGACTTGAATTTAAAACCTCTCTCAACCATAGAGAGAGATACCATGTTAAGTTGACAATTTTTTCAAAAACTTGTTATTAGCAAATGAGCTCAACAATATATATTAAGCTATCTAACATAGGCCACTAATGCAAACAAATATGGTAATGATATACAAACATTACTTTTTTACAAAATTTCTATATTGAATGAAGTGGTTTCGAGAGATTCTATTTTCACACACCAAAAATGCTCAGTTCACACATTTATTATAGGTATATTTTTAATTTTGATTTTATCCCTAAATCAAATTAGTCTTTTGCACAATTCTCTAAACCTTATCAACTTTGCTGCATTATCTTGAACAAGATTGTATGTGTTTGTACATTCTTAACAAGTGATTTAAGCCCTAGCAAGTTCTATATATGTTTTTCCAAGCTTATAAGGGGGTCGAATTCCGAACCCTTTTCTCAAGTATACCTATTACCAAAAATGGACAACTCTTAGAGACACATGCGCATACACATATATTGTTCAAAATAATTAGATGCCCATTAGGCTATTTTTAAATCTATTTGTTTGGGTCGATAAAATTGGTCATCCCTTGGGTTGTGTTTAAACCTATTTATTTGGTTCAATGAAAGTTTGTTTGACATAAGTTCGTTTATGTAGACAAACAAAACTTGAGCATATTTTGAATCTTGTAAAAAATTTTGAGCTCAAATTGAATTCAACTTAAAAAAATCATATACATTACATAAAATCAAACTACTCAAACTCAGTTTATAATCATCTCGAATAAAGTTTACTTGAGATCATTTAAAAAAAAAAAACAAACAAATTAGCAATTGACTATTCAACTCGTTTACAGCCTTGTTAACCACAATCGAGAAATTTGGGCCCATAAAATCCATACCTAACAAACCTGTAACAAAAAAAATAAAAAATAAAAAAATAAAGGACAAAAAGTAGTGAGAGAGGAAGCGTGGGGAAGGAGATAATATAAGTGAATTGTCTTTATTCAATCCAAATACAAATGTTGGGTTGGGGATGCTTTTTTTTTCTCTCAACTTTCCACTGAAATATATATTGGAAGTTGAGGACTCCCACTTATGCCTTCTATGGTTATGGTGCTACTCATCTTTCATGAAGTAATTACAATGACACGTATATATATATATATATATATAAATATGTATGTTTGAAAAATTCTACAATGACAAATGTATTAATGCTACTTTCAACTTTCTTTGAAGGGTTATCCATTTGACGTTCTTCTTTCTGAAGGTAGAAGATGTTGCATTTGTTTTTGACTCACTATTAAAATTATCTACACATTTATTTTGTTAACTTTTTTAAAAAGAAAACTAAATGAAACATGTGTGGGGTGATCTCCGCTCAAATGGAATTGGAGCTCTGCTTAGCGATCCAGGAACTGTAATCTGCACACTTGAGTGCATTGTTAGTGCTATCCGACTGAGTGTTTGCCTGGAAAAGTGGCTCCAATGGTCAAGTCAATGATCAAACAAGAATGTAAGTGTGTATTCTCCTAAAAAAGGATGAGATTTTTTTTTTTTTTTTTTTTAAGCTCAGTGTGCGCATTTCCCTAAAAAATGATAAGGGTTTTATCTTTCCTTTCCTTTTCTTTTCTTTTTTTATTAAAAAAAAAAAAGTCTCCCTCCCTTGCTCTCCGATAACCACTTGAGAATAACTATCTCACATGTGTCATCATCCCTAAATAGAGGGGATCACCATTCTGTTATATGAAATATTCACGAAGCAATCCGCTATCCTATGTGATAGAACATTCTCATGTTGATCTCATAAAATCACTGAGACTGTATATGACATGTAACTCTAGACGAGCGAGTCTTATCCAATTCATCAAGTACCTCAACTAATATCTGCCTACGTTTTGCTCTACCTGCCATTAACCTTGCTAGGTAAAGGGCTCAGCTCAATCCTAGTTGACCCACATCGGCGTGCCTCAATCCAACCCCTAATTTAGGGATTGTCTGCTTCCACTCCGAGGGTCCTAATGGCTCGGCCCATGGTCATCGCCTGCTTGGCTTAGTCTAGCCTTGCTCGCTCAATTTTGTCCCTATGTAGTATGCATTTGTTTACCAAACAATAAGTTTTATAAAAATGAGCGACTCCATAGATTCTGAAGTAGTGCACATAAACATATTTAGAAAAATAATATATGATTTAAACTTATTTGATATATATAAGTCTTATTGAATTTAAAATCACAAATTATTTTTCTAGATTCATAAATTTATTGCTATGAAATTATTTGGAGTACCAAAAGAGAAACAACATTGTCAACATTGTCACTAGTGAATGGTGACAAAGACCTGTGGGTGTTAATTTCCAACTTTACAACCAAACAGGGAATTTAGCTAAAGAGCACGCGACAGAATAAATTAAACCAAGCACTTGCACACAAGAAAATGAGAATACCACCATCGCTCGTCCACCCAGGGATACTCCAACGATCAAGTAAGTCAACAATCTTACAAGATCTTAACTCAAATAATTAGTGCACAAATAAAAGCATATCTTAGACCCACAGAGGTGCCTCGCTTTTATAGCAAGTAGTGCCCTCATACCCTAGAAGTCTCACTTCATAGGACTCAAGCACAATGCTTATCTCGAACTCTTAGTTAGATATGGATGAACTCCTCAAGAACCTCATCCCTATCTGAACGATGCGCCTCACTTATCTAGGATTTTTGTCCCCTGTCCAAACATCTCGGATTCCAATATTACCGCACCATATCTCGACAATATCGCAACCACCACGACAATCTGGCTCGTCCATGTCACCACTACAATTACTTCGGCCACATGGCCGAACTTGCCTCTTGCATGGCTTCCACAAACTCATTCGTGGATTTCTTACAAGAAGTCTTCTACCTGGAAAGGGTGCACACATCACAGTAAAAGTCCAGTGAAGGACCTTCTGTATAAGTGGCCTTCTGCTGACAAGTAGAATCTTGCCGACTTTAGCCTAATCTTGTGTGCTTCCTTTTTGTCTTCTGGAAGCCCGCTATCTCTAATAAACTTGACCAAGGCATCTATCTAGCTTGGGTCCAACTCTATGCACATTACCTCGTATTTTGTTATCAGAGGTTCCACGCTTGGGTCCAATAAGTAGTCCACCATAATTGTTCTCGGCATGTCCGACTTTATTATACTGGCAAGGTTGGCCAATGCATTCGCATGGCTGTTATCTTCTTAGCAAACCTGCTGCAATTGACAACTCTAGAATTGTGCTAATAACTTGATGACCTCTTTCACATAGGCCACCATCCTCTCATCTTGGGCTGTGTACTCCCCGGTTGCTTGGTTCACAATGAGTTGGGAGTCATAGTAGACTACCACTTCATTGGCTTCGACTGCTACTGCTAGTTTCAATCTGACAATCAACGCCTCATACTTTGCTTCATTATTTGAGGCTTTAAACCCCAGTTGGATTGATTGTTCTACCATTTGGCCATTTGGTAAAACTTGTACCATTCATGCCCCTGTTCCTTGCCGATTTGAATTGTCGTCGACAAAAAGGCGGAAAGACTCACCGATGTAACTATCACAAGGCTTCGGCTTCTCTTGTTTTTGCTTCTATCTTATTGGTTTGGGGTTCTCTGTTGCCAATGGTGTTTCCTCTAGCCCTTCTGCGCACCTTAGGCTAAGGTTCATGGGTCTTGGCTTCAGACTTGCGCTCAGTGTAAACTTAGCAACAAAGTCAGCCAAAACCTGACCTTTAATTGTTGTCTTTGGTTTGTATTCTATGTTGTATTGACCTAGAACTACAACCCATCGTGCAATTCTTCTTGACAAGTCTCCGTGTTGCAATAAAGACTTCAGTGGGTGCTCCGTGAGTACCACAATCTTGTAAGCTTGGAAGTAATAGCTCAGTTTCTTTGATGCCATTACCAGTGCAAGTGTTAGTTATTCCAGAGGTAGGTTCCTCATTTTTACACTTGCCAGAGTTTAGCTCACATAGTACACTGCATTCTGCTCCCTTTTTTCTTCTCGAATGACCGCGGCGTTGACAGCGTGGTCCGAGACTACTAAAAATAGTTCTTCTCCTGGAATTGGATTTGACAACACATGTGGGGTTGTCAAATACCTCTTTAAGTTGGCCAGGGTGACTTTGCATGCATCTGTCCATAGAAAATTTGTGGCCTTCTTCAATAACTAGAAGAATGGCCTACATTTGTCCGAACTCCGGCTGATGAATCTGTTCAGCTTTGCGGCCTTGCCGATTAAAACTTAGACCTCTTTTGTCGTTGTCGGGCTCTTCAGATCAAGAATGACCTTGATTTGATTGGGGCTTGCTTCGATTCCTCTCCTGGTCACCAAATATCCTAAGAACTTACCAGATCCTACTCAAAAAACGCACTTATAGGCATTCAAACAAAGCCGATGTGTCTTCAAGATCTTAAAGACCTCATTTAGATCGACTAGATGATCTGAAGGCTCCTTAGTCTTTATGACCATGTCATCGATGTAGACTTCCACGGTCTTTCCGATCAGATGTTTGAACATCTTGGTCACTAGCTTCTGGTATATCACCCTTGCATTCTTCAATCCAAAGGGCATCACTTTATAACATTAGAGTCCTTTGGGAGTGATGAATGTCGTTTTCTCTTCATCTGGTGCATACATGGCTATTTGATGATAACCCATGTATGCATTGAGGAAGCTCTTCCTCACATGTTTCGAGGTGGCATCCACAAACTAATCTATCTTCAGCAAAGAGAAACAGTCTTTCGGGCAATCTTTTTCAAGCTTGTAAAGTCCACACAACCTTCTTCTTCTTTACTACCACCGTGTTGGACAACTAGGTTAGGTAGTTCACTTCTCGGATTGCTTGTGCTTTCAACAGTTTCTCTACTTCCTCTTCAACTGACCAAGGTTGGTCGCCTGGCTCTCTAGATCACAGGTTTAGCTGACCTATCCACGTTGAGCCTGTGGCAGGTGACCTCGGGACTGATCTCTGGCATCTTATATGGTGTCCAAGAAAACACTTCTATGTTTTCCCTCAAGAAGGACTCCAATTTTCTTTCCTCCTCCTCCTCGGCTAGGCTTGAGCTGAGGAGAAAAAATTGCACTTAATCCCTTTCTTATACTAGAAAATTTTTCAAAGGCTCTTGCTTTTTGATGGTGTTTGCCGACATCTTCTAAGACCTTTTAGTCTTCGTCTTCTACTTCCGTCATCTCCATTTCTCTAACATTACAAGTGTACTTCATCGCTGCCATGGAGTAATTTTTTACCTGCATCTGGTCTTCTCTCACCTCCTTAATCCCAAACTTGGTTGGGAACCGCAGCAGTTGGTGTAGAGTTGATGGAACACCTCTCATAGTGTGCAGCCAATACCTTCCCAAGATGATATTGTATGGGGAAGGGATGTCTATCACGGTGAACTACGTGGTTACCGTCTTTGTTCCTGCCTGAATCTTTAGGTTCCTGGTTTCCAGTGGTCACATCGGGGTCCTATTAAATCCGACCATAGGACTATTGGATTGTTTCAAATCTTTTTTGTGAAGGCCAAGCTCCTTGTAACATCTAACATACATGATGTCACAAGAGCTGCCTTGATCTATCAATATACTCATTACTTAACAGTCTCCAATATTCAAGGTCATTACTAGAATATCGTTGTGCGGATGTTGCACCATATCTAGGTCTTCGTCTGTGAACGAGATCATCGACCCCCAATGTCCCTCCATCCGGGACTTCTTCTATTGGACTTGGTAAACATACTACAGATGCCTTACCTTCTGTGTCTCTCCTAGGATCTCGTTCGCATTGACCTTCGTATGGATCACATTGATAACCCGTGGTCCATCTGCTTATAGCGTCGGGGGTGGTGTTGTTGTTGTCAGCGTTTGGCCAACTTCGTTTGTTTCTCTCTTGTCTTTGCCTCGTCTATCAAGTCTCTCAAGTGTCTCTACCTGACTAGGTCCTCTACGTGTTGCTTCAGAACCCAACATCCTTGAGTTATATGCCCATTTTCGTCATAGTAGGCACAATTCTTCCCAAGGTTCCTGCCCATGTACTCCCCCGGGATTTTCTATGGTGCCCTGAAGTAAGGCTGATTCCTGATGCTCTCCAAGATCCTATAGATTGGGATCTGGAAAATGGTGCTCACGGCCTGCAAAGCCTTTAATCCTGACTCCGGTCTGTCAGTGCTAGTATTTCATCGGATGCGCTTTGGTGAGCCATTTCTCTTCTCTTGTTTCACCACACTCGTTTTCTTTGCTTTCTTGTCTTCTTCCGCCCTTGCATAGTTATCAATCCTTTCCATGAGGTCCTTCATGTTCTTTGGGAGGACCTATAACAACCCTGACCTCTTATTTACATTAATTCATGGTTAAATAAGCTTAATCAGTAATTAAGAAAAATTCTGAATTAAATTGCATGTGTGTGTTGCCTTATTTGTGTTTATATCTGTTTAACGTAGAAATATCTGTTTATGTTTCCGTTTCGATTTGCAAATTGAAGGCCTTATCGGCATTCAATTTAGAAATTGACTTGGTATGCGTGTTATTTAGAATTTTTAGAATTTATGGTAGGTTCAATTGAAATTCGATTCGGAATGAATAAAGTAGAATAAAATAATCCTACTTAGTTATTTTAGACTCAAACTAATTATGCTTCATTAGTTGAGCCTATGTAAGGCCTCCACACCACCTAGACACATCATTTCTTCATCATTTTTGAGACAAAAACGTGAGGGAGAAGAAAGGGAGTGAAGAGAAGTTTAAACTCAAAGGAAGAAAGCTAGCATTTAGAAGGAACTTTGGAAAGTTGACCTCCTAGCTCAAAGAATTAAGCATCTTAGACCTAATTGAACACCTAAGGTAAGAAATCAAACCTTTAGTTTTGTAGTTAAGTTGGTTCATACATGAATTCAAGAGAATTAAGTTAAGAGAAGTGAGAATTAAGCTTAAGAAGTGGAAAGAAAGATCAATTCATACATGTATGTGCATTTCATTGCATTTGGAGCATGTTTTCTAAGAAATTCTCTCATGCATGTGATAAATTGAGCTTAGTTGTAGGAAATCATCACGTGCTCTTCAAATCCGCTTGCTTTTGGGCTTTGATTTTGAGTAATAATTCTTAATTCATGATGTTTTGTAAGTTTACAAGAGTTTCCTTAAGTTTTTGGCCCAAGAAAACATAATTTACAACTTTGGGGTTGAGTTTGAAACTTGGAAGCAATTCTGGAGATTCCAGAATTCTGCTTCCACGCTCGAGTGACAAATCCTGCGCTCGAGCAACCACCTTTATTTTTGCACTTCCGCTCGAGCGACCAAAAGTCCGCTCGAGCATAAAATGCATGCTCCCAGAAGTTTACGTGTTTTGCAAACGGCTTGAGCGAAAAAAGTTGCGCTCGAGCGAGGGCATGAGTCTCACGCTCGAGCTAGTGTCGAGTAAAAAAATCAAGCAACCAGCACTTTTGCAAAGTTTACAGACCACTCGAGCAAAGAAAGGTGCGCTCGAGCAACCACTCGCATTTTGCATGTCCGCTCAAGTGAAAAAAGCTGCGCTCGAGCGAGACCTCCGTTTTCAACAATTTTTGTTAAGTGTTTTCAAGTGTATTTTAACATCCTCATTACATCCTAAGCATTCCTAGGCCAAGATTAAGGCACCATAATGAGGATAAGAAGTAAAAATACACTAAGATAAGAAAGAATTAAGTTAATGTTTTCCGGTGTGTAATTCAACACGTGTTCATTTTGTAACTGTGTAGGTCACACGCCACAAGACGTCTGATTTGCCCACTCTATTTGTTTGCCTGGAAGCCATCTATTAATTATGAGTAATAACTTTGTAAAGCTATGTTTGATTATAAGCATTTTCTGACTAAAATGATATGATCTGTGTTCTAAAATGCTATTTTATGAATCATGAATGAATGTCCATTTTTCTAAAATGTATTTGTGGTATCCTTAGTTCACGTGGCCCTTACCCGGAGGTAACACTACCATGGCCAATATGCACGTGGCCCTCGCCCGGGGGTAATAATACCGTGGCTTATATTCATGTGGCCTTTGCCCGGGGGTAACAATACTGAGGCCTATATTCACGTGGCCCTCGCTTGGAAGTAACGATACCATGGTACTTGCATGCAAGATATGAACCCTTATGGTTGTTGGCACCAACTATGCAAAATGTAATATGTAATGATAGCTAAATGGATGTACCACAAATACTTGTTGATGATTCTAGAAAGAATGTAAATCCGTTTCTAAAAAGAATTCATTTTTGATATAAACTCTGACTTCTGACTCTGTGATGGACATGATTCATTAAAACCCTTTACCTTGTTATTATTCACTGGGCTTCCATTCACTATTTATATTATGTATGTAGGTGAGCAGGCGCGTGACCAGGCCTAAGCTGCTGCTTGGAGTCTTGGGTTAGCTAGCCACTGTGCCTCCTGGGAGGTTCCCTTATTGAGATGTCTCGTTTTGTAACCTTGCTGCAGATATTTTTGTTTGTTTTGCTTATCTGTACTTTGGGCTAAGTCCCCATTTGGCTATACTTAGGTAAATGGATAATGTATGACTTATGTGTTTGTGACGTCACAAGTATATACGTAAGTTTGTTTTGAAGATTATTGTCTCATATACATCAACACAGCTCTATGGACTATGTCTATTTTATCTATTTGCTCTGCAACCCCTAATTATATGTTGTTCTATGAAGAGGCCTTTGAAAATCCAAGGATTACTGGCGGGTAATGATGCTAAACTTATAGGGGCGGTTTGGGTCATGACAGAGTGGTACCAGAACACGTGTTCTACTGCACACACGAGTCCATATGAGCTTATGATGTCCTAATAAGAAGTAGGGGCATTCCATCTGCATATGTGAGTGTGTGGTAATCTTTATAAATATGAAAACTAAATTTGAATCTGCACAAATAAAATTGAAAGAAATGAACAAGATTATTCCTATGTTTATTATTACTTGGTTTTTCTATAGCAACATAGAGAATGCAAGGGGAAATAATACAAGTGAATCTTCTGAGGCCCGAATGAATAGAATGGAACAGATGCTTGCGGCTTTGTAGACGTCCTCGAACGCCCCGAGAGGAATGAGTCCCCCGTTCCGTTCGATATTGGGCTCACTACAGTTCGGACTCTCAATTTGTCACGGTTCTAAATCTGAACCAAAGAGTCCAAATCCGGCAAATCGTTTTGAGAAAACAGATTTTGAAAGAAGTGCCAAACATGGACTGCTTTGCCAGATACAGAGTCGCCACCTAAATATTTTATTTTGGAGAAATTTAGGAAACCCTGACTCGTTTGCCTAAGGCCACGTGTCCGTCATCACCAAAGTTGCCTCGGCTCGGGAACTTGGGTACGACTGGGGAAGGTCACTTCGTGAGCACCCCCGCTCGCCCGATCAAAGATCGGCCTTTACTAACCATGATATCTATTTTTGAAAACATTATGCGTTCTTATTCCGGTTATTAGCCTAGATTTACTATGTGATACGCACAGCATACAAGTATAGACTGGATCGCCTGAATTGGAACAAAATATTTCATGTTTGTTTGTTTGAAAATGGTTTGATGGTGCTACTCGCAAGTAGGCTAAGACGTGGATTTGCCACCCTCAGGTGGGCTTAGAAAATATAATTTTGCCACTATCTAGTGGGCTTAAAACACACAGTGCATGAATTGTTCCAATCCAAATAACCCAACCTTCACCCACAGGCATTCAGACAGTTATATCACATAAGCAATTAGTCTCATGGTAAGCATGCTATCATGGCAGTCACTCACACGCATGCAAGGATGCTAAAGCATAAAACTTACCGAGTACTCCAAGCCAAAACAGAAACTAATTAGAAATCCATGCATGATCCTAATTATACAGAAATGCCTAATGCAACACATGCAAAAGTGCAACTATAGCAGGCTCCGCTATTCTAGACATGGCATATGAAATGCTACAGCTAACATGTATTCAACTTGGAATTGAAAATTCAATGCAGTTAGTATGATGCGCCGAGCCCGGTGCATGCAAGACAGATGAATGAATGCAAACATGCTATCATCCTGTATGCTAATTGAAACATGCCCTAATCTAACCATCATAAGCGGGTAAATAAAAAGGAGAAAGATGTGGGGTTGGAAGACATACATCACACACACGCACACTTATTACAGTTGTGCCCTCGCTCGGAGGGTCTGAATAAATAATACAGTCCCGAATAAATAATTACAGTCCAAATAATTACAAAACCCTAATTAATTAACAAATTAAATTAGGAAAGCAATAAATTAGCATGCAAGCCAGGGACTGCCTCAAATCTGCTCCGGATGATGAATGATGCATGCTCGGGTTGCCTTGTGCGAAGAATCCCTTGCGATGCCCCGGTTTGCCTCTGTTTGCAATTGTTCTTGGAATGCGTGCCAAGCTCCGGAAGGCTGCCGATTTCTGATTTACTGCAACAGAGAGTAACAAAGGGGCATGGCAAAGTATTTTCACATATGTATGCATGACTACTATTCAGGGAGTGTAGTTCTCGATCCTCGTGCCACCAATCACGCATCTCGATGCATGATGGCCGAGGAGTCAAATTGCACGGCTCAATATGAAATGAATGCATATGAAAACACAACAGGGCCTAGACTCCATCATAGATAATCCGGAGTGTCGGCGACCGAGGAATTGAGACACATTCCGTCACTTGGAATACGAAACGTCCCTCGTTTCCCGTGCTTGGTCTAACTCCTATCCCAAGCACAATGCGATATGCATGACATGCATGAATGCAATCCTAACATGCAACCTAGCATACACAATGCTATGAAATGGCATACACAATGCACGAGGTAACAAGGCATACACAATGCTCTAACATGCAACCTAGCATACGCAATGCTATGAAATGAAATGGCATACACAATGCATAATGGACTTACACCAACATGAGTGGACCTCAGCCACACTCACATCAGAGGCCATTAGATGAAAATGAGATACTCGAAATGTGTGCACACGTGCACGCAAACCGAGGACCGATCCTAAGGCACAAATGCCACTCTAACAAGACATGGCAAGGCATGGAATATGGCATACAAACATGCAAGTTTCAGCACTGAAATTTGATGCAAAATGATCCCGAAACATGGAAACATGGCACCCGATGCATGGAATGGCCCCGAAACCCGAAACTAGGCACGTGGAATGACTTATAGCTATACAAAGCATGCATTATTTGATCATGAAGCATGAAGAAAGATTCAAGGCAGTCCCAAAACATGTATATTTCCAGTTTATAACAAGTCCCAAAAACAAACACAAGTAGGGCTAATCTATCATGCAAAAAAGGCCCCAAAAGAGGGATAAAGAAGCAAGTGGCAGATGCCGGCCCCAAACAATAAAGAGCCCTTCAACAAAGTTGAAGAGGGGCTCAAAGTAGTACACTTTACAGTTTATGACCAAGTCCAAAACAGTGCACAAGTAAGCTTAAAACACTATGCAAAAATAGGCCTAAAAGAAGGTTTAAACACAAAGAGCAAAAAGGGAGCCTCAAACAGCAAAGGACCCTTGATCAAACATGAAGAAGGGGTCAAAATATGACTCTTTACAGTTTGGGTCAGAGCCCAAAAATACAAGCACAATGAGCTAAAAAAAACATGCAAACAAAGGGGCCAAAAGAGGGATAAAGAGGCAAGTGATAGAAGGAAGTCTCAAACAGTGAAGAGCCCTTTAACAAAGTTGAAAAGGGGCTCAAAATAAGGCAACTCACAGTTTATAGAAAAGCTCGAAACAGTTTACAAATAGGCCTAAAATACTATGCAAGAAAGAGGCCTAAAAGAGGCTTTTAACACAAAGTGTAAAAAAGAAGCCTCAAACAGGGAGAAGCCCTTAATCAAACATGAAATAGAGCTTAAAATAAGACTATTTTCAGTTAGGGTCGAAGCCCAAATATGCGAGCACAAGGAGCTAGAATATAGATCAAAATAAAGCAAGAAAAGAGGAAAAGAAGACTTACCCTTGAAGAACCAATCTTTGGCAGCCTTTGGACCAAGTTTGGGGACTCTTAAGCGCTGGAAATAGCCTTCAAGCTGCTGGAATGGAGTGAGGAGGAGGGGTGCTATGGGTTGTAGAGTAAAGGGTGTAGGAATGGTCCAAGAACAAAAGGGTTTTGATGTTTGGAATAGAAGGGAAGAGGGATTGAATGCAAGAGGCTTAGAACCAATTTTTGTAACCCTTAAAACTAAAGGGGAGGGGCTGGTTTTATAGGTAAAGGAGTGGAGAAAAGGGGGGAAATTTCAAATTCAAGTTTCCCCCCCAAAAGGCCAAACCCTCGGACATGGGTGAAGTGCAAAACAAAATACATAGCTGGAATGCACTTGGCACAAGGATCATGGCCGGCCAGCTCAAAAGGGCAAAAAAGGCCATTCACCAAATAGGTGGCCGGCCTGCTAGATTTTCTGGCCGGCCTGCTACTTTTCATAACAAAAAATGGTTCTACCGGAAAGAAAGGTGGCTGGCCGGTGATTGGGAAGTCCAATGGTGGCCATTCAAGTGTCCAAATTGAAGCCCCGGAAGTTATATTTCCAATGGAGCAAACCTTGCATTAACATTCCTCCTGTGGAAAAAGTTATGCCAGTTTCCGTGAAGCTGCGCAGATTCGGTCCTACCCGGATCCATGCCGAACTTCTCCCAACCTTGTTTTCTTCTCTCCTCTCCTCTTTTCTTCAACTCCAAACCCCTAAACAAGGTGTTTTGAAATGTTTTTCAAAAGAGTTCATCTCTCCTTCATTCATTTCCACTTTGTCCTCACTCGGTTTACCGAAAAGCGTGACATTTAACAAAATGCGAGCGTCGGGACATCGTAGAAACTTTATTTCAAAAACGTTTTTGAAAGAGAGGGTTTCAAGGTCTAAAATCTTTTGATCAAGATTGTTTGGGTCCAAAAAGGGGTATGAATTTGAGATTTGACTCTCTCTCCTTGCCGAAGAAATTGAACCTTTGCCCTGCGCATCTTTCAAAACCATCAGTCGCGTCCAAGTCTTAAAGGCGGTCAAAAATGGGGTGTCTACAGGCTTTGATTGAAGCAATGACGTAGCAACTAAGACAACAACCTTTGCCTCCTCTATCTCCGCCTCTACCAGTGCTAGTTGAACCGGACAATAATGACATCATCAATTTGACTCAGAAATTTATGAAAATGAAACCGCCGACCTTCTTGGGTGGCATTGAACCATTGAAGACAGAAACCTGGTTATTAGAAATGGAAGAGTTATTTGAAGTGTTCTCTTGTTCTGCAACTCAGAAAGTACTTTTGGCTACTTATACCCTAAAGGATGAAGCCCGAAGATGGTGGCTATTGGTTCAAAATAACAATGGGGACATGACATGGACATAATTCAATGAGATATTCTACAACAAGTAGTTTCCCCAATGCTTCAGGGACCGAAAAGTTTCTGAATTCCCAGAACTTAAGCAAGGGAAGATGTCCGTAGCTGAGTACGAGTCTAAGTTCACCGAGTTGGCCAAATTTGCTCCTCACATGGTGGACACAGATTATAAGAAAGCACGAAAGTTCGAGAGAGGGCTAGACTTGGAAATATTTGATCGAGTAGGCGTCTTGAAATTGCCTACTTATGTGGAAGTGCTTAATAGCGCATTGATGGCAGAAGCAATAATAGCAACCAAAAAACAAGCTACAACTCTAACGACAGAATGGAGAAGTAAAAGATCCGGATACCATTTTAAGAAGGGCCGATCATTTTTGAAAAAGCATAAAGGTGCATGTTACCGTGCATCAGGTGCGTGTTTCCGGTGTGGCGAGACTGGCCACATGGTTAGGGATTGCCTGATGAGATCCAATGAGGTTAACCGTCCTGCGACAAGTTCAGTCGGGTCTGCATCTGCAGCAAGATCAAATGTAAGAACTACTGCCAAGGGTAACGCTGACAATGAAACATTGAGGCAAGGGAGAGTGTTTGCACTAGTGCCCGGAGATGTACAGAACACCGAGTCTGTGGTGTCAGGTATAATTTCCATTTGTGCCTAGAATGCATATCTCTTGATAGATTCTGGTTTTACACACTTATTTGTGTCGCATGCCTTTTCTCGAAAATTAACTAGACTCTTAGAATCCATAAATTATTTATTGCCTGTATCTAAGGCATCTGGAGGTTCTATGGTATGTGCATATGTATATCCGGCATATGATGTTTTGATTGGTGATATGATGTTGTACGTTGATTTGTTGCCTTTGAGCATTGACCACTTTGATTGTATATTGGGTATGGACTGGTTAACAAAGTATTGTGCATCTATTGATTGTGTAAATAAATCTGTTGTATTTCGTCCACCTGGTATGCCTGAGCTTGTTTTCACTAGGAATGGAGTAGTTCCTCCACCATACTTGATTTCATTCATGAAAGCCAGAAAATTATTAAGAAAAGGTTGTCAGGGCTACTTATGTTGTGTGTTGATTGAGTCTTCGGATAGTACTAATGTGGAAACGATATCTATAGTCTGTGAATTTCCTGATGTGTTTCCTAATGGCTTACCCGGGGACTTAATTAATAGGGAAATTGAATTTACTATTGATGTAGTACCTGGAATACAACCTATCTCCAAGACTCCTTATAAAATGTCGACTTCTGAACTAAAAGAGCTAAAAGTCCAACTTTAAGAACTCTTAGACAAGAAATTCATCTGTCCGAGTGCTTCACCTTAGGGAGCCCCAGTGTTGTTTGTCAAAAAGAAAGACAAGTCTTTAAGACTATGTATTGACTACCGGGAGTTGAACAAAGTAACTGTCAAGAACAAATACCCTTTACCCCGAATAGATGACCTATTTGACCAACTACAGGGTGCACAAGTGTTCTCCAAAATAGATCTTAGATCCGGGTATTACCAATTAAAAGTTAAGGCAGAAGATGTAGAGAACACAACATTCAGAACTCAATATGGGCACTATGAATTTTTAGTCATGTCATTTGGGGTAATAAATGCACCCGCTGCCTTTGTAGACCTGATGAATAGGGTTTTTAACCAATTCCTAGATAAGTTTACAGTCGTATTTATTGATGATATTCTGATTTACTCCAAAAGTAGGGAAGAACATGAGAGTCATTTGAGAACTGCTTTACAAATTTTGAGAGAAAAGAAGTTATATGCCAAATTGTCCAAATGTGAATTCTGGCTTGACAGTGTAGCATTTCTGGGACATGTGATTAACAAGGATGGCATATCAGTGGATCCATAAAAAATTAAGGCTATTGTAGACTGGCCTTAACCGACAAATGTGTCAGAAATTAGAAGTTTTCTAGGACTTGCAGGTTACTACAGAAGATTTGTGAAAGATTTTTCAAAACTTGCTATGCCATTGACCTAGTTAACCCAGAAAAATGTATCATTTGATTGGAACGATCAAATAGAGTCTGCCTTCCAAGAGTTAAAGACCAGATTAGTAACTGCACCGATTTTGACTCTGCCTAATGGTATTGATGGATTTCAGATTTACAGTAATGCATCCTATAAAGGTTTGGGTTGTGTATTAATGCAAAATGGTAAGGTGATTGCCTATGCTTCTTGGCAACTCCGACCACATGAAAAAAATTACCCGACTCATGATTTTGAACTGGCAGTTGTGGTGTTTGCTTTGAAAATTTGGTGCCATTATCAATACGGAGTAACTTGCGAAGTGTATACTGACCATAAAAGCTTAAAATACTTCTTTACCCAAAAAGAATTGAACATGAGACAGAGAAAGTTGCTAGAATTGATCAAAGACTATGATTTACAAATTTTGTATCATCCAAGGAAGGCAAATACCGTTGCAGATGCGTTGAGCCGAAAATCTATTGGGAATTTATCATATTTGCTCACCAGTCAGAATGAATTGCTATGTGACTTAGAAAAAAATGAGATTGAAGTGGTTTTGCGTGAACAGGGTGAAATTCTAGCTGCTATATCTGCCCAACCTGTGATTATTGAAGAGATAAGAGACAAGCAACTGCAAGATTCATTCCTAAAAAAGATTGTGGATGAAATCGACTCAAAGCCAAGGCCCTAGTTTGTACTTAAGAATAATGTGTTGAAATTTCACGATCACCTTTGTGTGCCAGACTGTTAAAACTTGAGGAAACGTCTTATGACTGAAGCCCACAACTCCAAATTTGCCATACATCTGGGGAATACAAAGATGTATCATGACATGAAACAGAATTTCTGGTGGCCTGGAATGAAGAAGTGTATTGCAAACTTTGTGTCTAGATGTTTACATTGACAACAAGTTAAAACTGAATATCAACGACCTGCTAAATTACTACAACTGTTTCCAATATTGGAATGGAAGTAGGAACATATTACTATGGACTTCATTGTGGGATTACCTCGCTCTCCTCGAGGTATGGATTCTATCTAGGTAATTGCTGATTATTTAACTAAATCCGTACATTTCTTGCCTATTAAATCGTTTATAATGCAGATAAGTTGGCTAACTTGTATATTAATGAGATTGTGAGATTACATGGTGTGCCAGTATCTATCGTATCTAATAGAGATCCTAAGTTCACTTTAAGATTCTGGCAGAGTCTATAGCAAGCTCTGGGAATTGAATTGAGGCTAAGCAGTGCTTATCACCCACAAACAAATGGCTAATTTGAACGAACCATTCAAATGTTAGAAGACTTGTTACGGATGTGTGCTATAAACTTTCAAGGCAGTTGGGAAACCTACTTACTGTTGGTCGAATTTGTGTATAATAACAGCTACCATTCAAGTATCGGTATGGCTCCTTACGAAGCTTTGTATGGTAAGAAATACCAATCTCTGATCAGTTGGGTTGAGGTAGGTGATAAACCGTTGTTGAGACCAGAACTTGTGCAAGAAACAACTAAGAAAGTGAAACTAATTCAACAACACCTAAGAACTGCTCAGAGCCGTCAAAAGAGTTATGTGGATGTCCGGAGAAGAGATAGGGAATATGAAATTGGTGATCATTTGTTCATAAAAGTAACTCCAATGAAAGGTCAGACGCGATTTAAGGTGAAAGGCAAGTTGGCACCAAGATATGTTGGGCCATATGAAATGCTCGAGAAGATCAATTTAGTAACATACCGAGTAGCCTTACCTCCGATGATGGAGCATATACACAACATTTTTCATGTTTCAATGCTGCGAGATTACTTACGAGACCCGCTCCATGTGATAGAACCGACTTATGTGCTTCTGAAAGATGATTATACGTATGAAGAGAGGCCAATACAGATCGTTAACTACAGAATCAAAAGATCGAGGAACAAGGAAATTCCCTCAGTGAAAGTTGACTAGAAAAATCACAGAGGGACCTATGCAACTTGGGAGACAAAGGAGGATATGATGAAGGGATACCCAGATTTGTTCCCTCTGGACCCGGTGTTTTTCCAAAATGAAGATAATTCGAGTTTGGAGGACCAAACTCTTTAAGAGGGGAAGACTGTAACAATCCCGACCTCTGATTTACGTTAATTTGTGGTTAAATAAGCTTAATCAATAATTAAGAGAAATTCCGAATTAAATTGCATGCGTGTGTTGCCTTATTTCTGTTTATATCTGTTTAACGTAGAAATATCTGTTTTCGATTCTATTTCAGTTTGCGAATTGAAGGCATTATCGGCATCCGATTCAGAAATTGACTTGGTATACGTGTTATTTAGAATTTTTAAAATTTTATAGTAGGTTTAATTGAATTTGATTCGGAACGAATAAAGTAGAATAAAACAATCTCACTTAGTTATCTTAGACTCAAACTAATTAAGCTTTATTAGTTGAGCCTATGTAAGGCCTAGACACATCTTTTCTTCATCATTTTTTAGACAAAAACGTGAGGGAGAAGAGAGAGAGTGAAAAGAAGTTTAAACTCAAGGGAAGAAAGCTAGCATTTGGAAGGAACTTTGGAAATTTGACCACCTAGCTCAAAGAATTAAGTATCTTAGACCTAATTGAAAACCTAAGGTAAGAAATCAAACCTTTAGTTTTGTAGTTGAGTTGGTTCGTACATGAATTCAAGAGAATTAAGCTAAGAGATGCAAGAATTAAGCTTAAGAAGTGGAAATGAAGATTAATTCATACATGTATGTGCATTTCATTGCATTTGGAGCATGTTTTCTAAGAAATTCTCTCATGCATGTGATAAATTGAGCTTAGTTGTAGGAAATCATCATGTGTTACATCCTCTTATCTCATTTGATTATGTTTTGAAAGTTTTGAACCCAAGTCAATACATGCATGGTGTGTATACTCATAATTCAAGTTTGAATTTGAAGAATCCACTTGCTTTTGGGCTTTGATTTTGAGTAATGATTCTTAATTCATGATGTTTTGCAAGTTTAAAAGAGTTTCCTTAAGTTTTTGGCCCAAGAAAACATAATTTACAGCTTTGGGGTTGAGTTTAAAGCTTGGAAGCAATTCTGAAAATTCCATAATTCTGCTTCCACACTCGAGTGACAAATCCTGCGCTCGAGCGACCAACTTTATTTTTGCACTTTCGCTCGAGCGACCAAAAGTTCGCTTGAGCGTAAAATTCATGCTCCCAGAAGTTTACGTGTTTTACAGGCTGCTCGAGCTACAAAAGTTACGCTCGAGCGAGGACATGAGTCTCACGTTCGAGTGAGCGTCGAGCGAGCATTGAGCGGAAAAAAAAAGCAACCAGCACTTTTACAAAGTTTACAGACCGCTCGAGCGAAGGAAGGTGCACTCGAGCGACCACTCGCATTTTACATGTCTGCTCGAGCGAAGAAAGCTGCATTCGAGTGAGACCTCTGTTTTTAGCAATTTTTGTTAAGTGATTTCAAGTGCATTTTAGCATCCTCATTGCATCCTAGGCATTCCTAGGCCAAGATTAAGACACCATAATGAGGATAAGAAGTAGAAACACACCAAGATAAGAAAGAATTAAGTTAATGTTTCCTAGTGTGTAATTCAGTACGTGTTCGTTTTGTAACTATGTAGGTCACGCGCCGCAAGACGTCTGATTTGCCCATTCTGTCTGTTTGCCTTGAAGCCATCTGTTAATTGTGAGTAATAACTTTGTAGAACTATGTTTGATTATAAGTATTTTCTAACTAAAATGATATGATCTGTGTTCTAAAATGCTATTTTATGAATCATGAATGAATGTTTATTTTCTGAAATGTATTTGTGGCATTCTTAGTTCACGTGACTCTTGCCTGGGGGTAACAATACCGTGGCCAATATGCATGTGGCCCTCGCCTGGAGGTAATAATATCGTGGCTTATATTCACATGGCCCTTACCCGGGGGTAACAATACCGAGGCTTATATTCATGTGGCCCTTGCCTGGAGGTAACAATACCATGGCTACTTGCGCGCAAGATATGAACCCTTATGGTTGTTGGTACCGACTATGAAAAATATGATATGTCATGATATCTAAATGGATGTACCATAAATACTTGCTGATGATTCTGGAAAGAATGTAAATCCGTTTCTGAAAAGAATCAGTTTCTGATATAAACTCTAATTTCTAACTCTATGATGGACATGATTCATTAAAACCCTTTACCTTGTTATTATTCACTGGGCTTCCGTTCACTATTTATATTATATATGTAGGTGAGTAGGTGCGTGACCAGGCCTAAGCTGTTGCTTGGAGTCTTGGATTAGCCAGCCATTGTGCCTCCCGAGAAGGTTCCCTTTTTGAGATGTCTCGTTTTGTAACCTTGCTGCAGATATTTTTGTTTGTTTTGCTTATCTGTACTTTGGGGCTAAGTCCCCATTTGGCTATACTTGTGTAAATGAATGATGTATGACTTATGTGTTTGTGACGTCACAAGTATATACGTAAGTTTGTTTTGAACTCATATACGTCAACACATCTCTATGGACTATGTCTATTTTATCTATTTGCTTCCGCAGCCCCTAATTATATGATGTTCTATTAAGAGGCCTTTGGTAATCCAAAGATTACTGGTCAGTTATGACACTAAACTTATAGGGGCGGTTTGGGTTGTAACAGGATCTTTGCAAGGGATTACCGAAGTGGGCAATCATTCTCCAAGCCGTTCTTAAAAGATACGACGGCAAGTTCCCAGTTACAAGCCAGTATTTAGTTGTAGACCTCGTAAGCCCTAAGGCTTGCGCCATCATCAATCTTTAAAGCCAACAGGGAATCAACCCTCAATCGTTGTAATCTGTTTGCAACAAACTTAGCCACAAACATCTCAACCAAGCTTTCCCAATTCTTAATACATCCCTTTGGCAGTTTGAGGAGCCAGTCCGACGTTTTTTTCCCAAATGTCGAAGGGAACACCTTGCATAACAACTGCTTGTTTCCACTCCACAAAGACATTACATTCAAATATAAACCAACATGAAAGTTCAGGTTTGACTTACCATTATAGATCTGGAACCTTGGTATGCTAAATCTCTTTGGTGCCTTGAACACATCTAACTCCTTCAAGAATGGTGTTCTCAGTTAGGCGATGAATGTGACCTCGGCGCCCTACCTCTTCCTCTAAAGGTAATCCCTCAAATCTTCATCCGTCCATCTAGGAGCTCAACTATTAATCGATTTCAGTCGCTTTGGCGCACTGCTTCTTGTGTTAGGATGCGTCCTCTTGGACTTCTCCATGTCTATTACGTCATTAAAGCAGAGGCCTTACCTATTGATCTACCGAGATCCTCTGATCAGGGTTCCCTTGGTCCTCGCGATTCTTTGGGACTCTTCTCGTCGTGATTCTGTCCTCCCGATGTTATGTGATCGCTGGTGCAAGTTCCCAAGTCTTTTCTCATGCTGTGGAACGGTTGGCACTGTAGTCTATCCTTCTTTTTAGGCACCGGCATTTACTACTGGAGTCAGAGTTTCCGATAAGGGCAACACCGGTTGCATCACCTTACTCTGCATTATGAAGTTCACCACGGTTTGTAGGTCCGTCAATTTGTTCACCAAGTCCTTCACCTCGTCGTCTCTTCTTAGGTACCTTTCTTTTCATACTTGGAAATCGTTTTCGTTGTAGTATTCTTCTCGGTTGCCCCTCCTTGGACCATTACGTCCCCTGGCGACATTGTTTGCTTTAGGATTCACTTCCTATACCACATCTTCATTGTTTCCTCCTCCAATGTTTGGACCTACGTACTCTTCTTCTTCACTGTGTCTGTCGTCCCCAACTCTCATCTCTTGTCTGGTGTTGGTCATCTATTATTTACTAAGTTCCCACAGACGGCATCAAATTGTGAGTATTGATTTCTGACCTCACAGCCAAACAGAGAACTTAGTTGGAGAGCACGTGGCAAAATAGATTAAACCAAGCACATGCACACACAAAAATAAAAATACCACGATGGCTCGTCTACCCAGAGACACTCTGACGATCAAGTCAGTCAACAATCTCACAAGATCTCAACTCAAATAATAAGTGCACAAATAAAAGCATACCTTAGACCCACAGGCGTGCCTCACTTTTATAACTAGTAATGCCCTCGTCCCCTAAAAGTCTCACTTCATAAGACTCAAGCACAATGCTTATCTCGGACTCTTAGTTAGATATGGATGAACTCCTCAAGAGCCTCACCCCTATCCGAACTAAGCGCCTCACTTATCTAGGACTCTTGTCTTCTATCCAAATATCTCGGATTCTAGTATTACCGCACCATATCTCAATAATACCACAACCACCTCGACAATTTGGCTCGTCCACGTGGCACCTCGGCAATTACTTCGGCTACGTGGCACGACCTTAAAATTTTACCCCCATAAGACCCATTTTAAAAATGAAAGCTTGGATGTCAAAAATATGAACTTGTTTTTTATCTTCCACTGCCCAAAAATGAAAGAGAAAAAGATATTAGGGTTCAAGAACATTCAATTTGTTTGGTTTGATTTTCAGAACAAGTTTAAGGGGGGGGGGGAAATTAAAATTTTAAAAATAATTTGATAAAAAAATATGAAAAATAAAAAGCACATATCATTTTTATATTGTTTTATCTTTTGGGAAGGGAGAAATAATTTTTAAGAGTTTAAAAATATCATTTTGATATTTACTTTCATCAAACTAGTTTTTGTTTTTTCAAAAAATTTCTAAAAATGGTTTCAGAAAATTAAATCAAACATAGTCTTATTTTTTATTTTATTTTTTTGGTGGTATTACATGCACCAATTAGTATATTAATTAGTGTACTAACATATCTATTGCATTGTTATTTTAAAACTATGACCCCACCTATTATACCAATTATAAAGACTAAAATTATGCCACATCATCTGCTAATATATTAATTAATATACTAATTGTTACATATAGATTTATTCTATTTTTTTAAGTAGTTGTTACCATAGTTGTTATTGATTATAGTTAGTCAATTTGGCTTTGAGATTTCATTTTTTTCTTCTTCTTTTTGGAAGAGATGGCCTTTTTTTCGGGTGAATAAAGAGATGGCCTTGATTAAGTGAGATTTCACATTATATTTTGATCATAATTTTCAGTTAAAGTAAAAGTTTCAGGTATCACTTTTTCTCCCTTTCGAAACGATGATCCAGTGAAACCTTAAATCTCATATTTATTGAATTGATTGATCATAATTAGTTAAGTGAGTTGGGTACTTTCCCTTTCACCCTATTATGTGGTATTGTTCATGTGATGCTCTTAACTAATGACTTACGAAATTTTTTTACAAGTGGAATAACATTGGCATGCCTTTATTAGATAGTTAAGAAACAATAAATGACTCACTTGTTTTACGTTTTTTTATTTATTGAAAGCACTATGCAAATAATATTAATATTCTAAAATTACCTAATAATTTTTCTTTCCCCCACCACTTTTAGGATGAAATAAGTTTTTCAATGGTCCAAATTGATTTCAAGTTGTGAGGTTGGGGTGACCAAATGTAGGATCTTCAATGTGCATTTGGTTTGCTCTATTTTATTTTATTTTGCACCAAGTGGGATAGTCTAATGCAAATGGGTCAAAAGGGTTTTAATTGTTATTGATCCATGAATTTGCAGACTTCCTTATTGGATAACGGGGTGAATTTTTTTGCTGATTCCTTATTTTCTACCCTACTTGTGGAATTTTTTTTCATGGTTATATATCAAATCGAGTTAAGACATACAGATCCTGACAAGATAGTTTGACAAAGTCAGAGTGAGTAAAATTTACTCGGCATACCAAGGAAGTTTAGCTCACAAGTCACTAAATCCTAGGTAGGCCCACTGGGCACAACATGTTGGAGAGGCCCACTAATGGCACAATTCAAAGGGAAAAAATTACGTTATTTATTGAACCCTAAAACTGTCTTAGACGAAATTTTTGTATATTAAAAAGTTAAAAGGTGATACTGTCTTTCACTAATTATAAATGTATATATTTTTTATTATTTTTCTTACACTTAACATAGATGTAGTCGATTTTATTATTAAATTTAATCATAATAATAAAAAATACTACATAACATATATCCTATCTGCATACAAAACTTAATCTTTTAATTCAATTCTCTCTAATTTTTTTTTTCCCTTCTCTCCATTCATGAATAAGTCTGGGAGATTATCATTAAAGTTATTATGTTAACTTAAACATTGAAAGAGTTTTGACCAGCATCTTCCTGGTGCCCCATCTAAGAATCACTATTTTTCTTCTATTGTAGGTTCCGTGGATCAAGGGGGACGGTGGGAAATTTTGCATCATCAAACTTAAAAGTCAATCTCAACAAAAATCAAACACAAAATCAAAATTCAACATTCCAAACAATACCTCAAAAATAGAGTAGTGCTATTATCCTTACATTTCTTCTTAAGACACCCCACATTTTTTTTTAATTATTTTTAATTCTAATTTTGTCCAAACATAAAATTTCATCTTAACTCTCTTTCTTAACTTTCTAACTCTAATTTTTCAAACCTTAACCCTAATCCCACCAACCATCCCCATCACCCCAACATTGGCCGCCGCTGCCCATTCTGGTCAACAACCTCTATTGCCATCACCAACATCACCTTTAGTTACTAACACCTCCACCCTTACTCACCAACCACCAGCAACGCCACCACCTACATCACTTTTAGACTCTCTTTCTCTTTCTATATCTCTATCTATCTATCTCTCACCAGATTGCAATTGCGATCACAGAAGATCAGTGATGGAGGCAAATCTACCCTTCTTGTACGATTGTCACAACTGTAGTGCTGCTTGCAATCTCTCTAGATTTCATTTGGTAGTTTGGAGCCGAACCACCACCGCCGTTTGTTCGGCAGTCTACAATCAAACTACCACCGCTTATTCAGTTTTTTATGTCTAAACTTCCATTGTTTGTTCGGTATTGGTTTTCCGAACCAAGCAAGACAATTTCAAGTGAAGAAAAATCAAACACGAGCATATGAAAGAGGGCTCCAGGGCAGTTGTATGGGTGACAGTGATGGCAAATGACTGAGATTAGTGAAATGAGAGGTTTGGATGAAAGAAACGAGGTGAAGGATCTCCGGTGAAAGAAGAGAAAGGAAGATGGAACTAGGGAGACATGTTGGAAAATAAAAGTCTCCGATGAAGGAGGGGGGTCCGAAGAAGAAAGGTAGGGACATTTAACAATTTTCAAAAAATAATAATTATAAACTAAGAACTTAAATGTGTAATTTTTACATTTATTTTTAAAAATTATACAAACAAAATATTAAAAAGTTGAAATATTTGAATACATTTTAATATACCCAAATTGGTTGTGGGGGCGGGGAAGGAGCCAATGCCTATCCCTGTTTGGCTTGGAAAAAATAACTCCACCCCAAAACTTTCATCGGAACAGATTAAAATTGTCATCCAAAAATGACTAATTTAACAATCACCATCTCTATAAAAAAAAAAAATAAATAAATAATTCCAAACTTTATGACTTGAGAGTTTGTTTGGTCTAATGATTTGATATTTGGAACCCCCATTGGGCCACTAAAGAGAGTAGCAAAGAGTTTAGGCTACAAAGGTCCAAGAAAGAATGGGTTGGCCCATGTTGGACAATCCACATCTCTGGATTACGACTGTTGAACGGACTTTGAACAAGTCGCCCCAAAACCCTCCCAAAATACCTGACTTTGAAGTTTTACATTGAATCAAGGTTGGAGAAATAGAACGCAAGCTGTTTGAGTTAGTGGGTAGAGAAGGCAATCAAATGGCTTAACATTCAAGAAGTTACAAGTTTGAATCCCACGAAGGTTAAACATCTCATACTTTGGGGCCATTAGAGGTTTGTCCGAACATCAATTTTAAGATTCCGGTATTAGTCGAGGTGCATGTAAACTAGTCTGAACCCGAATGTTAAAATAAAAAAAAAAAGTTGGAGAAATAATAGGAGAATGAAAAAATATTTACATTTTTATGGTAGTACAAATTTTTTATATGCATGGTGCAAGTCCTTAGTGTGTCAAAGTTGCACAAAAAAATATTTCATTTATAGGACAATTATTTTCCCATTGTACCATTGATTGACAATTTTGCCTTCAAGGTTTTGGAGAGAAGTTTTGAATTTTTTTGCTGTGGTTGGGCTTGAATCTGCGTAAATTTCTCAACACATCATTTAGAGTTCCTCTCCTACTTTAAAAGTTTATATATAATTGTGATTATATAATATTTGATTCTCATTATAATTGCTTATTCATTATAATGTGATAATTGAAAAAATATTAATTATTGTTTGGACAAGTTTGTGTGATTGCTTCAAGAGCATGAATAATTTTCCTATTTTATGGCATCTATAGTTAATAAGAAAGGGAAATATCACATCAGTAAGGTGTAGAAAAAATAATTATAGATCAATAAAAAAAAAAATTAAAAAAACCTTTATAAATATTGTTAATTAATTTTATAAATTTTTTCATCAATTTGTGTTTTGTTTTTCCAGCCACCGCGTAAATTACCCCTAACAAGAATGAGCTCAAAATCCAAATTCTAAATTCTATGAATGGCCTGCAGTCAAGAGCCAATTTGGCCAGTGTCAAAATAAAGAAAAATAATAAATGAAATTTGTAGCCAAATGGGGGCTACAGCATTCAGAACAATTTCATTGTGCTATAAATATGTTATGTATTTTTCTTTCAGTCAAGCACATTCACGCTATGTTTGGTTCGGAAATTTTGAAAGAAATTTGGAAAGAAAAAGAAAAAAAAATGTGTGAAACTATATAAAATGTAAGTATATTTTATTCATATTTTACTTATCTTTTCTCTTTTTCTTTCCAAATCTTCCAACTAAACACAGCGTCAAGGCTAATAAGCATTGAACAAATGCACAAGCAAGCAAGCAATGGGTGGCACTACGTTTTTTTTTTCTTCTTCTTCTTTGTAAAGGTTTGGTTTGGATGATAAAAATTTTAATAAACACAAGAACATCAAAAAAAATTTAATAAAAACAATAATGTATTTTTAGGTAGTGTTTGGTATACTAAAATGAAAATAAATTGAATGGTGATAATACAGTTACGATACAACGGGTTCCAGAGGGAATGGGTTGGACTGGTCCACGCTTCTCTAACCGATATCTGAATGGCCAAGCCCACTTGAGAACCTGCACAGGAGTTCAACGGGGAACGGGGAGTCCCCCAACGAACCCTCTAACGAGCAAGTTAGAGAGAGAGAGAAGTGAAATGTAAAGATATGAATTGGAGATAGAAAACTTAACCTTATTCTTGTTTTCAACGTCTGCTTATATCCTTTGGACTTAACCTTATTCATGTTTTCAACGTCTGCTTATATCCTTTGGTAATCATTTTACTGTCCCTTCCGACCTGCCACCTTGGCCGAAAGTCTATGCTGTAGCTTACTTTGTTCAGGGTGAGGGGGTGCTGTTCCGACGGAGAGGTGTTGTCGTAAAAAATGCTGTGATGGGCTTCATTAATGGCGATGTGCAGTGGCAATAACTTTGCAGATCTTTGTCTATTGATGTAACTTGTCCTTTACCTGCCACATGTCTGAATATCATTGGTTCTTCGTGCCATGTTGGCTTCCAGCTGTTCAGGATCTCATCAGTTGGGTTATGTGTTGGGTTCTAAGTGATGGGCTTGGGTTGTTCATGGTGGGCTATGACCTTTGTGGGCCTAACCACGTCAAATGGAATTGTTAGTTTTTAATCTCCCTATAGATTGATCATTATATTACAATGTTAAATGATAATTCTATTACTATATAATTTTTATTATTTTTTTTAGTGAATCAAAATGAGAGAGAGAGAGAGAGAGATATTGCGGAGAGAAGACGGTGGTTTTGGATTAAAAAATAAAAATATAATTAAGGTTAAAATAGTAAAACACCAAAATTTTTTCGAGGCCAATGTCATTTGAAAAACTCTAACCAAGAGTTTTATAATTTCATTAGGTCTAGCCTTCTCTTTAATTGAAAATTGGATTAGAGTGTGTTGTTGGATTTTGTGGGCCTATTATGGGGTCTACATCGATAATCCAAACCGTGCAATATTTAGGACTCGTCAACTATTTCATCTCTGCAAAAAATCACGTTGATCAGATATTGATAACCACTTAATCATAATAACTCTGTGTCAATAGTAATTATGATTTTAAAAATAAATTGTTGATACAAATATGATTTAATCAAGTGGTTATTACTATCTAATCAATATAATTTTTTATAGAGATGAAATACTCAATGGGTTCTAAATATTAAACGATTTAGATCATTGATGAACACTCCGTAGTGAATCCATAGAGACTTAATAGAACACTCTAATTGCAAAACCTAACTGAAGAGAAATTGATCCCATTTCATTAAACCCCTCAGGTATCTATGTAATTTATCATACAAAGTTTGCATGAGCTTGTCGCCTGTCGTTGGTTATTTTGGATTTAAAAGCTCCAAAAACAAAACAAAAAAAAAAAATTACTAAACATGGTCAATAAGGCCTTGTTTGTTAACTATATATTTTAGTTAAGAAGTCATTATAAGTTATTACATCATTTTTTTTTATTTTTCTGTACATTTTTTTATAAAAAATTAAAAAATTATTAAAATAATGTATTTTCTAAATGAGGCCTGAATAAGTCAAAAGGTTAACAGGGTGCCAACATGATCCTCTATCTTGAAAGAATAATGTTTTAGAACACTAAATTGGGAGCTCTAGAGCATCACTAATGATGTGGCACAGTGGCCCCCATCAAAGTGATGTGATGTTTTGACTTGAGTTTGGTTTTTTTTTTTTTTTAAGCTCATTAGAGCTATTAGTAGTCTAAAAATTAATGAGATAAATCACCACTCATCTTGAAATGCGTTTATTTTTTTTGTCTCAATTCAACTCTAATCATTAAATTTAGAGATTGCTTGGAATGTGTTCCTTTGATACATTTATTTTATTTTATTTTATTTAGGTTACATTACTTTTTATTTAGGTCATATTATTTTTTTATCACATTACATATTTTTTTTGAAAAAAATAAAATAAAAATATATTTATTTAGATCATTCCAAACAACTCCTAAGTCTTAAAATTCATATACATGGATATTTTATATAATTAAATAATTAAGAGCATCTCCAACGGTGAATCTGATTTTTCACCAAATTTGAGTCCAAAATGACTCATTTTACCAAATTTGATACCACTCGCTCCAACGGTGCACTTTCATCAAATTTGTGCCGGGGACAACCGGTTGGTCGACCGGTTAAGCAAATTTTTTTTTTTTTTTTTTTGAACTTTTTGAACCTTTCAGTGGTCGACCAGCTGGTCGACCGGTTAGGCAAAATTTTTATTTTTATTTTTATTTTACTGTTTGAACCTTTTCTTCGAACCGTTTGAACCTTTAGACGGTCGACCGGTTGGTCAACCGGCCGGACAATCGGCTGGTTGACCGGTTGGTCTCTCCCAACGGTTAGAAACAGTGATTTGGTAAAATGCTTCGCCTGTTCTCATTTTGGTAAAAGATTTGCTGAATTCTCTATTTGATATCGATTTGGTGAAACCGTTAGAGCTCAAAAAAGTGACTTTTTCATCAAATTTTGAATTTGATACCAGGTTTGATGCACCGTTAGAGATGGTCTAAGAGTGTACTAAGAAAAAAAAGAGAAATTTAAGGACAATAAATCCAACGCTGTGTACTGCCAACTTAAAGCTGGCAAGAATTAATTGAAGAAATAATAACTTAATTTAACGGAATTTATTAACACTTCTATTTTTGCTTTTACATTTATTTATTTATTTTTATGACCGGGCTCTGATTTTTGCTTTTACATTTTATAGATGTATTTTTTTTTAGTAAAACACAATCTGAAGTACAAACAAGTATAATGTAAGAAAATCTTGTAAAACTATTGAAATATCACTCTTAAATTAATTTTCAATGACTTGAATTATTACATGTTAATTATTGATTGGTTTAGAAATCAGTTAATTAATTAAGATCTAATTACTTATCACATCCGTGCGAGTAAAGATTTTCTAGCATTACTCAAAATGCAAATAACAATGTTTAAAATAAAATTTTAAAAATATAAAATAATATTATATAAATTTATTTTTTTACTAATTGTCATATAGTAAAAATTATGATTCATTTTTTAATAATACGCTATGATACCACGTTAGTCAATAACAAAAGTTTATAAAAATTATTAATTTTATTATTAGTATTAGTAATAAATATAAAATATAAGCCAAACAAAGGCAACTGCCACATGGTGGTTGCGTAATGCACAATGGTGAGATCAACTCGATAGACAAACACGTTGACCCTCTCAAATATTCTTCTGGTAAATTAGGCTAAAATTCTCTCAAATTTAAAATAAAATAAAATAAATTTTAATAAACCCATTTATTGTGTAAGATATGCCATTTTTTCTAGTAATTGATCTTTTATAGAGAAAAACATAATTTATAAAATTATTTGGTGAGAAAGAATAATTATTTTTTGAAAGATTTTTTTTTTCATTTTAACCCCATTGCCTCTAGATCACGATAACCACCATTGGCACCGAAAAAGTCTTTATTAGTGGCGGTAGTGGTAATATAGACAAATAGATAAATTAGGTAAATAGAAAAATGACATATAAATAGATACGTAGACAAACAAATAATATTTAAACAAATAAATGATAAAAATAGATAGACAAATAGATAATCGTGATCCCAAAAAAAAAGGGTGATATAATTTTTTTAAATTATTTTATTTTTTGATCTTGGAAGAATAGACCACGAGGTTATTGATCAAAAAAATTTGAAATTAAACTTTTGGCCAAGTGCCCTTTAATATAATCATACTTAGACTTCGTTCGAAAATATGTTACTTTAGTAACTTTTTGACTAAAATATGAGGTAAAATAAACTAGTATGTTTAAAATAATTTTTTGATTATTTACGAAAAGATGTGCAAAAAGTAGAAAATAAAATAAAATCTTTGACTTTTTGGTATAAGTTATATGCTTTTTTATTTTTTTAATAACTTTTTGACTTTTAAGATAAAAGTATTGCATGCCAAACGATACCTTTAATTCTCTTAAATTTTAAATTGTTTCATAATACTTTACACTTTTATCATCAATCATATTGTTATTATGGATGAAAAATGATCGGGTATGCTTGGTTTGGTTTTGGGAGGATAGTTTTTAAAAATATTTTGGGGAGAGAGTTTAGAATTTTTTTTTGGTTTGTTTGATTGTGTATTTTGAAAGTAGTTTTGGAGTTTTAGAGTTTGGAATGATTTGATATTTTGTTATAATTGAGTAAATGTGTGTGAGAAAAAAAATGATTGATTGATAGGTAAGAGAGAGAGCGATTTTGAAAATTGTTTTGAAAAATTTACAAACCAAACAAATTTTTAAGAAATTTTTTTCCAAAATCACTCTAAAAATTCAAACCAAACATACCCATTGGGCTAATCCCAAAATCATTATTTTTTTCCCAAAATCATTGATTGATTGATAAAAAATGTTTTTATCTCTTTTATAATAAAATGTATATTTATTTTTTTGTTATACATATTTTCATATACCTTATGTATCAATTAGGCTCATTTTTATCTTGGGTCAAAAAATAATTAATGATATTTTATTATATTTAATGAGTTTTAGAATTTATTAAATAATAAGCAAGTATTATTTTTACAATCAAATTCGAGTCGTTATTGAAACAAACATTCAATTTACTAAAATCAAAATAAGTTAATACATTATTAAATGTACTTTCATTAGTATTGATAATGCAATAACTTCAATGGAAGATGGGTCGGACTAATCCACGCTTTCAACATGTCTGTTGGCCTTGGTGTTCTCGAAGCGTGCCTGCAAAAAGGTCTAAAGAGGGAAATTGATCTCTGACGGACACTCCGACGATCAAGTTACATCAGGATAGATTGATTTTGGAGAAAGAGAGAAACAAGGGGGTAAAGACTTAACCTCTAACGTATTTCGAAAGCTTCCTTATATCATTTGCTCATCATTTCCTTATCCATTCTAAGCTGTCTTGTTGGCCGAAAGTCTATGGCCTAATTAACATCATTCATGGTGATTCTGCATACTCTGACGTGAGAGGTCTTGCCGCATTTAATGTTACAGTGGCCTCATTAAATGGCTGAAATGTGGGTGCAATAACTTTGCAATATCTTTGTCTACTTCACGTGGCTGATTTCCTACCGGACAAGTGTTTGGATGCTATTGGTCTTGAGTGAGCATTGGTTTCTCAAAGTTATTGGGCTTTAACACCTAGGCCGTGAGCTGGGCCCTGAGCCATAGTCTGGCCCCCTTGGATGTCCATCAATATCAAGTATTAAAAAAAAAAGATTAAAAAGTATACAAATCCTCAAAATTTTATAATCTATTTATATTTTTTCAAGATAAATTTTCTCACATTTTCAATATTAACAAGTGTCATAGGACATTTGTTAACATTTTTCTATGTAATTTTATTTGTCAACATAATATTTGTTAACATTTTCGAGGAGTATTGAATAATTTTCCATTATGATGAAAATGCTTCGATGTGTAATGTACACCATATGCAACCTTAAAATTATGTAAAAATTTTAAATTTTTATAAGTGATCTCACAAATATGTATAAATTAAACATAAATTCACTTGGAATAAGAAGATTAGGACAAGAGTTTGAGAGCTTCTCTCTTTACTCATTTCTTCTAGGGTTTTTGAGTTTGGGCGCTGCTTGGGGTGGAGAAGGGAAGCGCCAGCTGTCGGCATCTTCTCTTTTTCTTCTATCCCCTTGTCCTCTTTAATTTTTTGGTTCAATAATTCTTAGAAGCTTGTCTTCTCAACTTCTCCCTCCTTATGATGTTTTCTTCCTTTTTATAGTGGAATCTTTTACTTGTCTCTCCTCTCTCCCACCGCTTCGCCTTACCTAGCAATGGACTCCATCGGAGCCACCTTAATTAGAGCAGCCTTCTCTCTCTTCTTCTATCTCACTTTGGCGCCGCTGCCATTGCATCTCCAGATTTGTCATTTCACGGCCTCCAAATCAGCCTCTTTTGGCTTTCTGCTACCAAATCCGCCACTGCCATTTTATTGTTGGTTGTGGTTGCTATCGGGACTAAGGTTGAGTTTTTCTTGTTTATTTTGGTTTTTGGTTGTGTTCCTTAGAGTCCATTGTTGTTGTGGTTGGAATTTATAATTTATCTCAGAAATACTCTATTGTCAAACTCTTATGATCGGCTTCTGCTTTGCAATACGAGCACAAACACAACCACGAGATATGTGTCTGGATTTTTTCATAGTTTTCACATTTGTGCTTCTTGTACTAATTTTTGCTTGTTTAGGGGTTGTTTGAGATGTTCTAAATAAGTGTAATTTTTGATTTTTTATGAAATATGGGTTGGGTTTGAAGTGATGTGGTAGAGAGATGATGTGACTTAAATAAGACGATGTGATTTAAATAGGATAGTGACTTTTTGACTTTTTTTTAAGATACCAAACTTAGCCTTAGTATAAGTTTTATCTGTTGAATAGACTCTTAGGGATGTACCATTTGGCTTACCTCAATGGAAATTTCTTCTGATAAAAAAACATAAATTTACAAATGAGTGCTGCTATTAGCACTTGTCAAAATTCTTTGGACCCCCCATTTTATAATTTTTTTAATTACAATTATACTCTAAGGTAAAATTACATTAAAAAATATTATTAAATGGAACACCTACCTATTAATAAGAACTAATACTCTATAATATTGGACACCCACCCCCACCCCCACTTCCAACTCTAACTATACGTATTCCATGTTTGTAAACCCTAAACCTATTACTTTTCATAACCAACTAATATAAACCCTAAATCTATTATTTTTCATAATCATCTTAAATCCTGAATGTGTCATCTTCATCACCATCATCAACGCTATTGAACTTGAAAGTTTTGCTTCAAGTATAACGTATATTTCATCACTTATTTCACTGTGTAGAGCAATGAAGGACAAGGACAACAATTCTAGTGAGAATGACGTTCCATTAATAAGTTTATATGTCTTGTATTAACATTCTCGGTCGTTTTCGGTTGTTCTTGTTTCGTTCGAGCTGTTCGGTACTGGTTTGCTGACTGTTAGAATTATGTTCGGTAATACAGTACTGAACATAATCTTTTCGTTCAATACATAGGTTCCGAACATTAATGCAGATAGTCAGTTATGTAATTTTCTTTGTTAAACTAACTTAGAATGTAAAAGAGTGAATTGGAATGGATTTAAGTTATGTATTTTGAATGGATTTAATTCATGTTATTTTAAGTTGTGAATTGGAATGGATTCAAGTTACACAATGATGAACAAATTTTGTTCGAACATACAGTGCTGACAGGATCATTATTGTTCGACAAAACAATTCTGAACAAAATACATTTTTTCGACTACACAGTGGTGAACAAATTGGGTGGGTGTGCATTTCATTGTAAAAATATTGTGGAGATTAGTTTTCCATATAAATACATTGTTTTCTATTCCTACAATTTGCATCAATCTTCACTTTCTCATCTGAATTTCCCAATCAATGGCAAATTCGAAAGAGACTCACGTCGTCGAAATCCCAATCAATGAAGAACACCAACCCCACAAACTAATCTCCACAATTCAAAACCACCCATTAATGGAAATCTCTCAAAGCCCAGGTCACCTCTTATTTCTCAAGCTCTTGCAAAGAGAAGAACACCTCTGTGCTCACCAAATCACAATTAAAGAAACAAGAAAAGACACAATTGGAAGAGAAATATTCCAACTCTGTTTTTTCTTCTTCATTTTCCACTCATTATTCTCAATCATTCTCTTCACTTCAACCACCAAAAACCAAAATGATTACAAATCTTTGTGTGAAAAATGGTGGGTTCTATCGATTTTGTCGGTTTCGGTTTCGATTGTTGTGATCTTCTTGGTTCAGATTAAGCTCTAGAGGTACTGAAAAGTAGAGAGAGGGTCGCAGAGAGAGAGAGGAGTGATGACAGAGCAGTGATGAGGTGGATTTAGGAGATGAGGATGAAAGGAGTGAGTTTTGATTTGTCGAAGGAGAGTCAGGGAAGGAGAGGGATGAAAAATTAGGTGGGTGTGCATTTCATTGTGAAAATATTATGAATATGAGTAGATTTGGTAATAAGTGAGGTGTTCAAAAAAATATTATTAAAATTTAGGGTTTAGGGTTGGGGCTCAAAAATATGGGAGGTCTAAAAAATTTTGATAGGTGCTAATAGCAGCACTCTTTACAAAATCATATAAAATTTTATAAATTTTACAAATTTATATTTAACTTACATATTTTTATAAAATCACTAATATAAATTCGGAAAAAGTAGCCTAATTTTGTGCCATGTATGGCACACTGGATATACACCGGAGCATTTCCCGTTTTATTATTGAACAATCAAATTACTACAAAACACCTCTTTTCTCTCTCTCTCTCTCTCTCTCTCTCTCCTACTTCCACAGATTAATTATTGCAGCGCGCACACACACGCTCACCACAAAAGAAGATGGACACGAAGTTCGCCGGAAAGTCCATCGCCGCTGTACACTCCGGCCTCACCGACATCGATCAGATGGCGGACACCCCAACCCGCCGCTCCCACCACCGCCGCGCCCAGTCAGAGACCTTCTTCCGGTTCCCCGACGACATCCTCCTCGACGACGACGACTTCAACCTCGCCTCCCTCGACTTCCCTTCTCTCTCCTCCGACACCGAGACCACCACCGCCATGGCCGTCGATACCTCCTTCTATGACTCCTCCTCCACCGTCCTAGACAACTCCAAGCCCACCACTGCCGCCGCGGCCAACCACCTCCGCAGCTTGTCCCTCGGCACAGACTTCTTTGAGGGGCTGGAGTTCAGCTCCGGCGGTGGCGGAGAGACGGATAGATTTGGGGGGAAGCCGCCGGCGGGGGGGCACCGTCACAGGCATAGTAACTCGATGGACGGTTCCACGTCGTCGTTTGAAGGGGATTCGTCGATGGATGGATTGAAGAAGGCTATGGCGCCTGATCGACTCGCTGAGCTCGCTTTGCTCGATCCCAAGAGAGCTAAGAGGTTCATTCTCTCTTTCTCTCTCTCTCAAATTGGTTTGACCATTTTCTTTCCTATCAATCAATTTCTGTGATTTGAGTTTTTTTTTTTTTTTTTTTTTTTTTTTTTTTTTTTTTCATTCATTCATTGAATAGCTTTGGTTGGTGGACACAGAATAAATTTCTTCTTCGAATCTGGGAATTTTTTCTACTCTTTGTTTGGTTCCTGAGAAAACCCAGTAATTTTATCCCTAAAATTTGGGGAAAACAGCATTTAATTGGGACTTGGACCATTCTCTGTCTTAGTTAAGTTTTGATTGCCTACAAACCACAACAATTAATGGGATTTGGGGTGGCTGCTGAATACAAATGTGAGTGATGAAAGGGTCAACGGTATCCGATTAATTTGATTGTTTGCAGGTATGTTCTTTTTGATGTACTTATGAACAGTTTGGATCATCAAAATGGGCCTTGAAATGGGTCCATTTGGCTGACAGCGCCCCCAACACAGCAGCCACTCCAAATCCTAATGGGGGATTCATGGCTTTGATTTCTTGTATTTTCTTATTCCTTTGTTTGGTTTTGTTGATTTTTGTAGGATTCTTGCAAATAGACAATCTGCAGCACGATCAAAGGAGCGTAAAATAAGGTATACGGGTGAGCTGGAGAGGAAAGTGCAGACCCTTCAGACAGAAGCAACTACCTTATCTGCACAGGTCACGATGCTCCAGGTATTTTGGCCCTTTACATTGCTTTAATTTTTACAACTTCAGAATTTATATAAGTAATATACAGATATGTTGATTTGAAGCAGAACCAGGTTCAAATAAAAGTAATGAACCTTGTGGTTGTGTGCTTCCTACTGCTTTTGTGTGAGTGGTTTACATTGACTTCACGAATTAATAGTGTAAGCATTAGAGTTCATCATGTCAGCATTGGCTTTCTTTTTTGTCTCCTTTGGATTGAAAAATAACGATAAGCTATCTGACCTGTTGTGGGTGTGCCTCGGATTTGACCCAGAGGTTTTCTAGTTTCGGATTATTGTGTATGTTGGGTTATTTTGAGGTTCTAGGGTTTATAATGTTGTTGTGAGTTTCGGTAAGATGGTTGGGAGAGAGAGAGAGAGAGAGAACGCCTGCTCATTTTAACCTATATGTTCGTCATTCTTCACCCTTGGACGTTGGCATATTGCCAAACCACGTAAGTTCTTGTGTGTTTGTTTTGTTTTAGCTTTTCTCATCTTTGCTTTTACCATAGCGTGAACTGTAAAATAATGAATCTCATTTATTGATACCATATTATGTAATGTGTGTATAATCAAATATAAATGTCTTGAAACTTCTATTTTGGGAGAAGGGGGTTTGGAGGCATGGGGGGTTTGAGATCTTGGAATAAAATAGATTTCAACGTTTGACCCATAGACTGAGAGATGATGGTTACGTGATAGGTAAATATAGATCATAATTCATTTAAGGTATTACCGAAGTTACTTGCGCCTCAAAGATCTCGTGGATATCAGTTGGAACTTGATAATGCACAGCCAGGTAGTTGATTTGATTATGTTGGTACTCTGCTTGTTACAGAGTTTCATGTTCCCGGCCTTTAGGTTCTGTTCTGCATAGTCTAAACTCACTAATTATCATATACTCATTCTGCGTTTGGAGCAACAGAAGTTGTTACGTACATCAAATTCATCATATAAGATATATTTATTTTGAACATTTAGGTTATTGCTAGTCCTTTTTTCACTTACTCTTTCAAACTTTGGTATTTAGAAAGTGACATAGTTTTGTAAGTTCTATGCATCGGATTGGAACTTTTTTTTTTTTTTTTTTTTTTTTTGGGTAAGTGGATTGGAACTTTAACTTCTTGTCAAATTGCAAAACTCATTTCATTGAAATTTAGCAGGGCTGTGAGAAATGCTGACTTCCAATGTTGCGACTAAAAGTCAGAATCATGGTTTAATTTGTTGTTTGATGTTTGATATCAACCTTAATCAGAATCCGTGAACCTCACTAGGTGGTCATTCAATTCCCCCCTTCCCATCCAATGTACCAAACAAAAAGAGTCCTATTTTTATTGCATTGGAAAACTTTGCATCAAAATGACATCTAAAGTTTTAGAAATACTACCAAGCTATACTGAATTAGTGATAGGTGTCCTAAATGTGGGATTCTTGATTACGAAAACTTTTTCTTTTTCTCTCGTCATCTACATAAATCATGGTTTCAAGCTGCATTCGGTACTTGCATTCTTCACTTTTTGGTAAGTTCCTGTAGAAGTATGTGATGAACAAAGTAGACATGGATTCAAGGTTTTAAAAAGCGGCCGCAACCGTTACGTAACGACGTTTTGGTGGTTACTGCCACCCGTTACTGCCGTTTTTGCAGTGTGATTGAGATTCAAAAGTGTGTCGGCCGTAGCGGCTACCGTAGCGGTCGTAACGGTGCCGTAACAGCTGTAACGGCCTGTTACGTAACGGTTCCAAACTGTTTCTTTCGAAAAAACACATAAAAAAAAGCTGAAAATGGGGGAAGAGGGATAGAGAGAAGAGGGAAGATAAAGAGAGAAAATGGAGGAGGAAGAGATAGAGAGAGAGAAGAGGGAAGATGAAGAACATGTTTTTAATTTGTTGAAGCTGTAAGACCTATGCTATTCTATTCAATTGCTATCACTCAATGATTTTGTTTGTGTGTGTCTATCTATATTTTGTTTGAAAATAATAATAATAATAATAATAATAATAAGTGTGATCATCATCTATTTGGCTTTGTTGTGTGTATATATATATATATATATATATTTAGGTTCTTATTTATTCTCTTACTTTTGCCATTGTTTATTTTATATATAATAGTTAGTGATTGATTTTTTATATAATATAAAATTATTAATTATTAAAATAAAATTTAAAAAACTCAGTTTATAGTGATTTAAAAATATGAAATATATTGGATCATACTTAAAAATTTACAAAAATTGATTAATATTTATTTTAAACCCAATAAATATGATCATGAAAAAAAAATATGAGAATCGGTAAGTTTTTTTCAAATTGTGCGAAAAATAAAAAAATTCACGGTTTCGGTTACCGCAACCGTTACGCTAAGGCCTTTACACCCAGCAACCGCAACCGCGCCACCGCCATCGCCACCGCCACCGCCACCGCCACCGCAACCGCTTTTCAGGACTATATTCTATTTCCCCTAAAGTACTTGTGTCCGTCAGATATGACAAGAGTAAGGGTATGAGATATGTGTCCACAACACCCGTACCCAATTTAGACACTTGAATTTTCTAATTTATTATAATGTATGAAGAGGAAGAAATTCATTCACTAGTGAAGAAATATTTCTAGCTTTTCACATGGATGGAAGAGAATTTTGTATTTTTCCTAAATAATATTTAATTTCAAGTACATTTTTACATAATTGACAACATCTTATCTAATAATGTAATATGTCGGTCATTGTGAATGGCAAGGCTGGGGATTCTTTTCAGGCATGTAGGGGTCGAAGGCAATGTGATCCTTTATCACCATTTTTGTTTATTTTAGTTACTGATGTGTTGGGTAGGATTATTAATTTAGCTAAGGATAAGGGTGTCATTGAAGGGTTTGTGGTGGAAAGGGCTAGGATTGGAGTTACTCATTTACAATTTGCGGATGATACTATTTTCTTCTCATCAAGGGAGGAAAATAAGGTTGGGAGTTTGCTAAAGATTCTGAGAATTTTCGAAATTGTGTCAAACCTCAAGGTCAATATTAGCAATGTGTCGTGGGTATTAATTTGGAAGATAGCTATGTGCATAGGGTGGCGGATATGTTGGAATGTTCCATTGATTCCTTTCCTCTCAAATACTTGGGGCTTCTGTTGGGAGAAGATCCTAGATTTGCGTCCTTTTGGGAGCCTGTTCTTGTCAAAATTGGAAAAAGATTGGAGGGATGGAAGCGAGCTTTGTTGTCTTTGGTGTGGGGGGGGGGGGGGATATATTTTGGTACAATCCGTATTAGGATCTGTTCCTATTTATTTTTTGTCCCTTTTCAAAATTCTGGTTAGTATTGTGAGGAAAATTGAAAAAATGATGAAAGATTTTCTTTGGGAAGGGTGTGAAGAGGGCAAAGGGGTTCATTTGGTTTGGTGGGAGACTGTTTCTCTTCCTAGGGAAAAAGTTGGCTTGGCTATTGGGAATATCGTTGCTCGAAATATTGCTCTCTTGGGTAAGTGGTTGTGGAGATTTTCTATTGAAAGTGAATCGCTATGGTGTTCAGTTGTTAAAAGCAAGTATGGAGTTCAACCAAATGGTAGAGATTCTAATGTGGTTAATAAAGGCAATTGTTGTTCACCGTGGGAATCCATTTCTCGTTTGTGTCCACTTGTGTCTAATTTATTTTCATTGAGAGTGGGGAATGGGGTGACCATCCGTTTTTGGGAGGATGTTTGGTTAGGGGATATCTCGTTTGATAGATCTTTTCCTTTTCTTTACTGGTTGGTTTGTTCTTGAAATGTTTCAATGGCGTCGGTGGCATGCTCTTCTATGGCACCCATCTCTTGGAATTTTGATCTCATCAGAAACTTGAATGATAGGGAGGTGGTGGAGTTAGCATCTTTGTTGGTAGCACTCGAGAAGGTCTCTCTTTCTTCCTCTTGTGATATTAGGGTGTGGAATCTTGTTTCCTCAGGGGTCTTTTCATGCAAATCTTTTTTTGATAAGCTCATTAATAATTCCTCTGTTCCCTTGTTTCCTTCTCATAAAAAAATTTGGAAAGCGGTTGTCCCTTATAAAGTGAAGTTTTTCATGTAGTGTTTGGCTCAAAAGGGTGTCACAACTAATGATGTTTTCCAAAGGAGAAGGCGTAATCACTCTCTTTGCCCTCAATGGTGTGTGATGTGCAAGAGAAACTTGGAGGTAGCAGATCATCTATTCTTTCATTGTCCGGTGGCTTATGTATTATGGTAGCGTCTTTTCGGTTTATGTGAGGAGCAGTGGGTTGCTCCGCGGGACTGCATTTAAATGTTTTTTATTAGGTTTAAAGGGTTTGGGAGAACCAAGAGAGCCAAAACAATGTGGACAAGCATTGTTTTTGCTATTTTTTGGGCTATATGGTTAGAGAGAAATGCTAGAATATTTGATGACAAGGAAGCAAGTGTAGAGGTTGTGTGGGATAGTGCGGAATATTTGGCTTCATTTTGGGCATTTGTATCCCCTCATTTTAAAGGAGTTCCTTTGTTCTTGATCTCTAGGGATTGGGCTGCTGTTTGCCATTCCTAGGAGTAGGAGTTTTGTGCTTTTGTTTTGCTCTTTCTCTTGCTTTTTCTTTGTATGAGGACTTCTTGTCCTCTTTCACTTTTCTTTTTTAATGAAATTTTGTTGATACCCCCCAAAAAAAAAAAAATTGTTATAACCTATGCAATATATATGTGTTCATGACATATCTCTATACCTATATCCAACTTTTGGATACCTATCCTAATGTCTCAAGACTTAGGTTTACGAAGGTTTGACGTTTGAACATGCACAACACCCAATATTTGTATCCAAGTTCATGTAACATAGAGCATGAGTAATAAGATTAGAGTTGATTGTGCAAAAAGAAGGGAAAGGCCGAATAGGTGATTCAAAGTGATGAGACAAACCACAATGGCTCATACAGGTTGGTCATTTATGTTGAACCTCAAGTAGTGGGAATTTAAGACCTTGTTTGCTTGAGTTTATCTTGCAACTAGGTGCATCCCCCATCCTGCATCTATCCAGATGCAATACACTTTGTCATGTTCTATATATCGGTTTGGTTTCAACTATATAAGGCGGTGTCTACTGGGTCCTTTATCTTGCTTTGTTCATTTTTTGATCTTATGTTTTGAAGTATTTTGGCACACCTCATGGTTTACAGACCAATTTCATGTATGGCCTGGTCAACAGGATAATGCCCCCGTTTGGTAGAACTGTGGAAAAGTGATTATAGATTATAGTTTAACAGATTATAACTTATAGATGTGAACATAAGCTTTTAACCTGTTTGGTGCAGGTATGAGATTATGAATTTAAGCAGCAGAATAGTGTTTGGTTGATAAGTTATAAAATAACTTTTTGATGTATAATTGTCCTTTTTGCCCTTGTATAATATAAAAATGATTATATTGTCATTTTTTTTTAGTTTTAATTTAAAAAAAAATTATTTCATTAATAAAAGTTAATATAATTAGTATTACATAAATTATTATTTTCAATTTTTCAATATAAATCAATTAGTATAAAAAATTTTAATTTTTTCATTCTAAATTAATTAATGTCAATTAATGGCTTATTTTCATTTTTTCATTATAAATCCATTAGTATAAAATTATTTCATTATAAATGGCTTATTTTCATTTTTTCATTATAGATTTTTATTTTCATTTTTTCATTATAGATTATTATTTCTATTTTTTCATTATAAATCAATTAGTATAAAATTATTTCATTATAAATTAATTAGTATAATTTTTTTTCATTTTTTCAATTAATATAAAATTTATTTCATTCATGGCTAAAATGCTTAATTACTATTATTATTTTTTTGATTAAAAAAATATTGAAAACCTCCACACACACACACACACACAAAATTGAAACCGTAGCTCCGGCAGGCATAGCTGCGATGAACCGGCGCCAGGGTTTGAGATCGCCTAGCACGGCTGATCGCGATGGGGGATGGGGGACGATGACGGAGGCACGCACACAGAGAGAGAGACCAACAACAAGAGAGATAGAGAGAGAGAGACAGATCGCGATGGTTCAGATTGTGACGACGACATTGGTTTAGATCACAACGACGGCGTTGGTTTAGATCGCAATGGCGACGAACCAACGCCGCAAAGAGAGAGACAGAGAGAGAACATCGCGACGACGGCGTTGGTTCAGATCGCGATGGGTGTTGGTTCAAATCGTGACGACGGCATTGGTTCAGATTGCAAGGTGACAAACCAACGCCGGAGAGAGAGAGAGAGAACAGCTCGAAATCTTAGCCAGAATAGTCGTCGAAAATCGCCTCTTAGGCTGTTGGAAATCGCCAACAGCTCGAAATCTTAGCCAGAATAGTCGTCGGAAATCGCCCCTCAGGCCGTTGGAAATCTCCTCTCACGCTCTCTCTCTCTCTCTGGACGTGAACAGTGTTTGATTGTCAAGTTTATATAGTGGTATTTTTGTAATTTATGAATTTTTGAAGGGTCATTTAAGTCATTTCGCCCTTCTATAACTAGCTGCGCGCATAAGCTAAAAAAAAAAGTACCTCTGAGGTAGCTTACAACTTTTAGCTCAAAATCAATTAATGTAAGTTATAATCTATCTCTCATAAGCTCAACCAAACACTCCAAAATGACTTATTTTAAGCCAAAAGCTGATTTAAGCTACTTATAAGCTCTGCCAAACGGGCCCCAATACATGTACTCCTGGTTGCCATTTATCTACTTTTTGACAAAATACATTATGTTGTTAGCTTTCTTGTACTGGCTAATCATTAACGGGTATAAAGAAAAATCTGTGGAGTATGTTGCTATTTCGTCCTAAATTACCATAAAACTTGATTAGTATTGTTCTCATCACAAGATAGTTTTGTCCTATGTTAGAGACCGTTCTCATTTATTATCTTATGGGTATATATGCCATTAATTGGTGAGATACAGAACATTGTTAACAGCACCTTCTTGCTTTCTAGAGGAGATTATTGAATCACTTCATCGGGAAAATCGGAGGTTATTGAATCACTTTATCAGGGAAATTAGTATTTTAATCCTTTGACAAATAATTATTGACATTTAAAGGATCCAATGTTGTTGTAATGCTGCTCAAACTGAACATCTGGTTTTTAGCTCTTTGTTTTTTAGTGTGTATCTTGTAGGATATACCTGCATTTTATTCGTCTTGTCTTAGTTTATATCTTTAAAATCCACCTCACCTCACCTACTTCACCCACTTAAACCTACTCCACTAAACCTAACCCACTACACCACTACCACCTTACCTACTCCACTAAACCTTCACCCACTTAAACCTACTCCACTAAACCTAACCCACTACACCACTACCACCTCACCTACTCCACTAAACCTAACCCACTACACCACTACCACCTCACCTACTCCACTAAACCTAACCCACTACACCACTACCACCTCCACTTCACCTACTCCTCACCTACTACACACTCACCCTCTCCTATATATAGGAATCATTGTAACCATAACATTAATATATCAATCAATAATAATACATACAATTTATTCTCTCTCTTTCTCTATACATTATTTCTTACATGGTATCAGAGCTGGTTTAAAACCTAGTATTTTCGCTTCTCCGGCGGGCGGCAACCTCACCTTAGCCGCCTGCCGGACCTCAACCTATTCCGCTGATAAAATCAACAAAGATTTGTGCAACTGTAGTCATGTGTGAGGCTGATGGAGAAGAATTCTTCACCTCATATGACGAGACAGTCTGGAACTGGAAACATTGCAACATTCTGCTCTGGAATTCTGCAGCAGCTAGATTATAGCTTGGTTGAGTGCCAAGCTTTGGTTCTTCCACCCACTCTTGAACTTGCCCAGCAAAGTGTGAAGGTTCATGCTTGTGTTGGAGGGACTAGTGTGCGCGAAGATCAGCGCATTCTCTCCAGTGGGGTTCATGTTGTTGTTGGTACTCCTGGTCGTGTGTTTGACATGTTGCGGAGACAATCACTTCGCCCTGTTTACATCAAAATGTTTGTCTTGGATGAAGCTGATGAAATGCTGTCACGAGGTTTTTAAAAATCAGATCTATGATATTTTCCAGTTGCTGCCACCCAAAATCCAGGTTGGGGTGTTCTCAGTTGCTGTCACCCAAAATCCAGGTTGGGGTGTTCTCTGCCACAATGCCACCAGAGGCTCTTGAAATCACCAGGAAATTCATGAATAAGCCTGGAAAGAGAAAAAGCTCATGCTAGGATTTGCGAAGTGATTCGCTGCAGGAATTTTGGCTTTGGATGAAACCCTTACCATACTCCACTCATTCTCTCCAACTGTTCTAACTTTTTATTTTTATTATTATTATTATTATATCAAATAATCAATGCACTCATGTTCCCCACTAACAGTGTCCACTTTTGACCCAAACCATTTTCAATCCATCATTTCTCCTTCACCTTTTGCACCCCACTCACCGACTCTCTCTCCACTTTATCACATGGGTTTGTCCCTCTCTCCTCCATTTGATTTCAAAAATCACTTATTTTTATTTATTTTTTTCCAAGTCACTTTTCCTCTTTTTTAAATACCCCACTTTATTTTGAAACAATCGCACTGATGTTTTTCATATAATCCATCTATAAATATTTTTTATCTATTTTCTTTCTCCCTTGTTTTCTTTCATTTTATTTTTATTTTTTCAACAAAACACTCCCAAAACAAAAAAAAAAAAAAAAAAAAAAACAACATTTTACAAACTTGTTATTTCTTCATGCCGGGGATCAACCCCGATCAGCATTTTACACCATAAAAAAAAAAAAAAATAAATAAAAAAAATAAAAATAAAAAAAACACAAAACAAAACAAAACACAACCAACACAAATCGGAACAGTGGGATTTTTCTTCTCGCCTATTCCGCCGGTCTTTTCTTCTTGCCTCCGTCCTGGGCGGTCCTTGACGGTGTTGCCTCCGTGCTTCCTCGACCACCAAGCAAGTTGCCTCCTCCCTGCTCCTCCACTGCAGCATATGGTGGACCTCCAAATCGGAACATCACGGTGGCCTTCCGCTTCAGCTCCTTGTTTTCTGCCCTTAGCACGCTTATCTCTGCTCGCGCATCCTTATACATGCGTTGGAGCAGAGCCAGCTGGGAGTTTAACTGCTGCACCTCATTTGCCCTACTCTGCAGCCGGTTCGACAAGTTTGTGACCGCCGTCATGCTTTCCACACATGCCTTCAACGTATACTGATTGGCCTCCACATCCGACAGCACTGCCATTCTTTGCTCCACAGACCGCATCGGAAAGTTCAATGGAGCAAAACCAGAGGTGTTTGGTTGCGGTTCACTGGCCACCGCACCAGTTATTTCTCTTGTGGGCTCGTTCAGTTCTGGAAAGAGCGTGAGCAGGTTCTGGGTAACTGGACGGGAAGAAGAGGCCATGTTTTTGAGTTGCTAAGTGTTTCAGAGAAGGGTTGGTTTCCGGGTGTTTCAAGATTTGCAGAGACAAGCTCTCCGAGCGTTCAGAGGTTTCAGACTCGTATGCACAGCCTTCGCCTCAACCTTGTTTTAAATAGCCAGGGCCAGCCACGCGCATCGCGCGCCTCTTGCCACTAGCCGACAAACGGGCACGCAAGCCAAGGCGCCCACGTGCCTCGCCATCATGTCCGGCACACCTTTTGATGAATTGGGCACGCCTTTTGATGGCACGCCTTTTTACAAAATTGAGCGCACCTTTTGAGGATGCGATTTTTTAATGGGTCCGACAAGACTCTGTAAACTGTCCCGACATTGATTCCGGTTAGCTCCTTTATGGGTCCGACAAGACTCTGTAAACTGTCCCGACATAGATTCCGGTTAGTTTCTACAAGGGTCCGACAAGACTCTGTAAACTGTCCCGACATAGATTCCGGTTAGTTTCTACAAGGGTCCAGCAAGACTCCGTAAACTGTCACAACATTGTCTTCTACAACGGTCCGACATGACCCCATAAACTGTCTTCTACAACGGTCCGACATGACCCCATAAACTGTCTTCTACATCGGTCTGACACCGCCATCCAGTGTCCTCTACATGGTTATGACACCCCCATACAGTGTCTTCACCAATGGTCTGACACGACCATACAGTGTCTCTTATCCTCTTTTATTTTTATGTATTTTCTTGTTTTGTTACTCTCTCCAAACTCAAGTTGGTTAGTTCCTATCCCCCTTGAGTTTGCGGGGGCTGTTAAAATCCACCTCACCTCACCTACTTCACCCACTTAAACCTACTCCACTAAACCTAACCCACTACACCACTACCACCTTACCTACTCCACTAAACCTTCACCCACTTAAACCTACTCCACTAAACCTAACCCACTACACCACTACCACCTCACCTACTCCACTAAACCTAACCCACTACACCACTACCACCTCCACTTCACCTACTCCTCACCTACTACACACTCACCCTCTCCTATATATAGGAATCATTGTAACCATAACATTAATATATCAATCAATAATAATACATACAATTTATTCTCTCTCTTTCTCTATACATTATTTCTTACAGTACTTATAGAGCTTGGGTGAGTAATATAATCACTAACCAACCAGAGTAAAGAAGTATATTATATAGGGGGCTTTCTTGTACAATTCACTGCCTAACCATGTTACTCCCTCATGAGCCGTAAGAAAACATGGGAAAAAATGAATATGAAAAACACAAACTTATGTTTATCGTTTCATGTGGTGCAGAGAGACACTACTGGATTGACTGTTGAGAACAAGGAACTCAAACTGCGGTTACAGGCAATGGAACAACAAGCACATCTTCGAGATGGTATGCATTGTTTCAAGAATGCATTTGCTGCTTCCATAGACTTAAGAACCATATAGAAATGATTTTTCGTCTTTTAGGATGGACTTGCTATATCCAAAAAATGGTTTTTGGTACTGAACCCTGAACCGACAACATTCTTGAATAATCTTGTTTATATGAGCAAAGGTGAAATCAAGTACTCCCTCCGTCACAAAATAATAATCTTTTTTGGAGAATCTAACTTTTTTTGATAGTACAATTATTGTACTTTAAAAATATTAATTTTTCAAAATTACCCTTTGATAGTATATTTTTTTGAAATAACAATTGTCATAATTGTACTTTTTATATTGTTGATGAATTTAAAAGGACAAAATAAGAAATTCATATTATTTTAGTCCTTGATTTTTTTAAAAGGAACTAATATTTTGAGACAATGAAAAATAGAATAAGGGACTAATATTTTGGGACAGAGGGAGTATATTAATGGCAAGTCCATGCAAAACAATATGAAGAGTTGCGTCTCTCGCAAATCATGAAGCCATCTTGGATAATAGTAAACATTGTTTGAAGATTGATGAAATCTGCTCCCATTTTACTTATTCTTTTATGGGACAAATTAAACCCATAGTCGTGTGGCTTGCCTATTGTGTCAGTTTTGGCTCTGATTGTGTCAATTTAGTCCAATTGATATTGTTCCTTTAAAAATTAGATTGAAATTAAGGGGCAAAATTGTCCATTTGTTCTTATCAAAGTGATTGAGGGATTGACATCTAATTTGAGATGATCCATTCCCTTTTGAATGAACCATTTTACGTTTGATTTCTGTCTAATTTATTAATCAATGTTATCAATTAGACTAAATTGACAATGTGAAAAATTGATACAATTAAAATTACAAAGACTGAATTGATATAAAAGACTAATTACAAGGACCATGGATATAATTTGCCCTTTATATTGTAATCAATGGAAGATGAGGAACTGTTGTTTTATGTTGCTACTTGCTGCAGCTCTGAATGATACACTGAGGGAAGAAGTGCAGAGGCTTAAGATAGCAACCGGTCAAATCCCAACCGCCAACGGAAACCCCTTCAACAGAGGTTTACCGCCACAGTTCTCCTCCCACCCGCAGATGTTTCAGCACTTCAGCAACAACCAAGCTCAGCAGCCCCAACAACAGCTTCACACGTCTCAATCAAGGGCCAATCACCAGATGCCAAGTGCTCAGCCCCAGCCCAGCTTCTCCAACTTCAACCACAGAATTCAGTGATATCCCAGAAATCTGTTCGCGATACAATTCAGTGTTTACCATTCTGTACATATGAATATGTGTTGCAGGTGTAGGTTGTGAATGAGTGTTTACCATTCAGTGTTTTGTATCAGTTATACACATGTTGGGTTACGTATTCCTAGGATAGAAATCATGCTATAGAGCTATTGTGAGTGAATGACTATTGAGCTTTAAACTTATATTTGAAATTTCTGGTAAAAAAATGTTGTCTTATTGAATTAGAATGATCTTAGTAGATCATGGCTAAGGAAATGTATTCTTTATCTGTAATTAAGATGACAATATAGGGACTATGTAATCTAACCACAGGGGTTTTTTTTAGTCGTTGAGAAATAATGATGAAAAGACATATAACAACACCCTAATATTATATTTGGTGTTATGTCAAGTGTGTAGGACTTTGTCAAGCTGAAACAGCTCTGCAAAGCAGAAAATGTCTGGAATATCCAGTACATGAGAGGTATTTAGAACTTATTTCAAGGTTTTTTCCACTCACTCCATTTTATGTTTCAAATATACTCTCCTTCTGTTTTTATTATATAAGGTTACAATAATGCCCTCGTGTGTTTAGGTAATCTTCCAAAACTATATAAACTATTTAAGGGTATTATTGTAATTGATAATACTTGGTAGTCCAAATTTTCATGGCCCAACTATGATTCTTGATGTTTTGTGTTGATTTGTCAGTGTTTCCTTTTTTGATTCTGATGTTTTCTGTTCATTGGTTGGTGTTTCCTCTTTGGGGTGTGTTTGGATCAACTTTTTGTTTTATTGTTTTTTTTTTTTATTAGACTTTCTTTTTCTTTTATTTTCCTTTTTTGTCATTTCTCAGCCATCAAGAGGCATTTTTTCCCCTCTGAGGTCTACCTATGTGCTCTGCTGTAGCGGACTGGACCACAATTATCTATCACAGTATCAAACATTTGTCCAAACAGAATATAATTCAATGGCAAGGTTTAGCAACCTGGCACGTTTGGTATACTGAAGATAACAAGATGTTTGTTACAAAATCTCATTTTGGGAAGGTGCTATCTTTCATGGATGTATGACATGAGTACATACATGTATAGACATGATGACTTTGATCTAAACGAGCACTCCTCATATCCCTAGAATGATTGACCTATAAATTGTCAGGAACTTGATCGATACATAAAAATATCCAAGTCTAAAAGAACTCATGGAATCGATTTTTATATTTCATCCCATACTAGAATAGTGTTTTGAGGTTGACCCTCTTGGTAACCGGCTCTATCAACACCAACATGATAATAACTTTTTTTTCTTCCACGACTTTACTCACCTATCAGTATTCAACACCACCAATAATTTTTCCCCTTGGACTTGTGAAGTGGTGCTAATTCTAATACCAAATGTTAGAAACTTGATATGTCAAAAACTTAAATCTAATGAAACGCATGAAATCAATTCATATATTCCGTCTTATTCTAAAATAATCCAATTCATGCCGTTACCATAAGTTGGATCTACAAAGATCGTAACACAAATCACATGCAAACAACTATGTAGCTGAAAAAAAAAAAAAAAAAAACACACACAAACAAAACTAGGTAATTGGCAGTTTGGCATCAATTATGCTCTTAGTAGAACATAAGCCTCTCATCATACTGCAACCAAAAAAAATAATAATAATAATAAAAAACAAAGACACCGCCAAAGCCAGCAAATCATCGATGAGAATCATCCTTAATTCCACAGCTAGAGTTTTCATTTGGTAAACAAATTCGATATCTTCCACATGTCATCAACCCATATAATAACATAATGAAAAACAAAGGAGATAAGGTAAAAATTCCTCAGACACAAACTAAAAACAACATATAAAAAACTATCAGAAAGCAATCAAATCAGTCACTAGCAAATGCCTAAAGCAATGACCTATGTTGATTATTTATTTATTTATTTTTTGTTGAACGAAATGACCTATGTTGATTGATCAGGACAAGGACAGCCTTCGTTTATTACAATGTCAAATCAACAAAGTTCAAAAAACTGTACAGTAAGTAACTCACTAAGCAGCCAAAACATGTCCACAACAAAGACAAAGGAGGAATATACTATGCAGATCAAAGCTTATTACTCGACATATATAACAATACTAGTTATAGATACCTTTGATCCCGAGACATCTGATATATATACATGTGTTTTCAACCAAGTTTGGGCAGAGAGGGAATGGAGCTGAGTATGATGTTGCAGATGCTCTTGGCACTGGTATTGGTTCTTGTAGTTTCAGTCATCTTCTTGATGCGTTCATGGACCTCTCCCAAAGAAATGGAGGTAATCCCGGGTAGCCTTGGATTGCCTGTTGTTGGGGAGAGTCTTTCATTCTTGTCTGAATTTTCAAGCCCTTCCGGTATTTACAACTTCATGAAGGAGAGGCAACAGAGGTAATTAAGGCCTCATTTGATGCAGTTTATGGGTCCTGCTTATAATTTTTATTTTTATTTTTAGTTTAGAGAATTTGTGTCAAACTGTTGAGTACAACTTCTATTTACAGCTTACAAGTAAAAGATAAGCTAAGAGAGTGATGTTTTTAACTTCTATTTTTCTATTATACTTTTAACTTCTACTTTCTTATTATTAACATTCAGTTTGCAAAAAATACTGATCCAAATAAACCCTAATTCAAATTTGAGATCAATCTGAACGTCAACATTTCAAAGTAACCAGGGTTTTAATCTTCCATTTTCACGGTCTTTTTGTGTTAGGTATGGAAAGGTGTTTAAGAGTTTTGTGTTGGGGAGATATACCGTCTTCATGACTGGGAGAGAAGCAAGCAAGATTTTGTTGACAGGCAAAGATGGGGTGGTGAGCTTGAACCTGTTCTATACTGGGAAGCAGGTGCTAGGCCCGACAAGCTTGCTCCAACAGAGTGGGGAAGCACACAAGCGGCTTCGCAGGCTGATAGCCGAGCCCCTGTCAATGGATGGCCTAAAGAAGTACTTCCAATTTATGAACGCTTTGGCCACTGAAACTTTGGACACATGGCCTGGCAGAAAAGTCTTGGTTCTCGAGGAGGCTTCAACAGTTATGTATTGATTTGACTTCAACAAAGTTGAAATTCATGGCCCCATGTTGTTTTCTGATATATAACTTGAGTTTTTGAATAATGCAGTTCACACTCAAGGTCATAGGCAACATGATTATGAGCTTAGAGCCCCATGGTGAAGAGCAAGAGAAATTCCGTGCCAACTTCAAAATCATTTCTTCTTGTTTTGCTTCGTTGCCAATTAAAGTTCCAGGGACTGCTTTTCATCACGGTATCAAGGTAAGCTTCACAATTTACAATGGTGAGGTCAATACATATATTGGAATCCAACAAAAAATGGAGGGCACACCCGACATCATTCAATAGCAACGCTGCAACTAAAAATCCAGGTAAGAACTTAATGGAAATGCCCTAATTCCACAAATTTCATGATGATCAGGCTCGGGATAGGATGTATGAAATGTTGGACTCGACCATTTCCAAGCGGAGGAGTGGAGAAGGCTTCCAACAAGATTTCCTAGAATCACTGATAAAGAAGCATAGCACAGACGGTGCTGAAGGAAGCGATGACGACAATAAACTCACAGATAAACAGTTGAAGGACAACATACTAACCCTTCTAGTTGCAGGTCATGATACCACAACTGCTGCTCTCACATGGCTCATTAAATTCCTTGGAGAAAATCCTGCTGTTTTGGACCGTCTTAGGGTAATATTTACTACAATTCTAGCAGCAGACTATTATTTTTATTTTATTTTTCTCCATTGGCTTCATAGGGGAATTTGATTGGTGCATTTGCAGGAGGAGCACATGGAAATTTGCGAAATCAGAAATGGTGGATCAAGTCTCACCTGGTCCGAAGTCAACAACATGCCTTACACTGCCAAAGTATGCAATGTGTCAAATGTTTTCGTTCTTGAAATATTTCTCCTATTGAAAATTCACATTCTGAGCATTCTTCCAACCTTTTGTGTTCAGGTGATCAATGAAACTCTTCGCATAGCCACAATCCTACCTTGGTTTTCAAGAAAAGCTGCTCAGGACTTTGAGATAGATGGTAGGAATCTCTGAGAGAGCAAAACCTCCCAACACTGATATTTCCAACTGAAACTTGTGAATTAACCCGTATAAATTTATGAAAAAATGTTTTCCCAATACTTCAGGATACAAAATCAAGAAAGGTTGGTCTATCAACTTGGATGTAGTTTCCATTCACCACGACCCGGAAGTTTTCCCTGACCCCGAAAAGTTCAACCCCTCCAGATTTGATGTAAGTTCTAGCGCATCATAATCTATCTCTCTTTTTCCTTTTATGTCGTTCACATGATGGTAAAGGCTTCACTGGATCAATTGCAGGAACCTTTAAAACCTTTCAGCTTTCTTGGGTTTGGTAGCGGACCACGTATGTGTCCCGGAATCAACCTTGCCAAGCTTGAAATTTCGGTCTTCATTCATCACCTGGTCTGCAGATACAAGTAAGATAACAAAGAAAAAAGTCATAATTGGGGGATCTTATATTCTGCTTATGGAGTACATTTTAAACATAAGAATCTCATTCAAGTATTTGTTAAGTTACCTAAATTCTGTTTAAGCCCAACCATGAAATGAAAGAGCTAGCAGCGCACCAAAATGCAGATGAGAATAATCGTACATTTTCCAATACCACGGAAGCTCCTCGGGGATAGTAAGAATCACCATTTGTTGATATTGGTCAAATTTGGAAGCTTGAACATTAGGACTTGGAACATATTTGATAATCTGGTATTGGTAATCTACTAGATGTGGCGTATGGCCACTTTGTAAGCCTAATGGCATCTAGTTTATTTGCATGAGAATCTTGCTAAAGCGGGATCTGGGATGGCAAGATGCACACAACCTTACCTAAAAAAAAAGAACCTCAACTTTTAAGAAATCATGCTCCCAATTTAACATAGTGACCTCCATTGCAGGTGGAGAGCTCTGGAAAAAGATGACTCCGTCTGCCCAACGCTTGTCAGGATGCCAGGGAACAAGTATCCAATTGTGGTTGAGCCTCTGTAGAATCCTAAAGCATGCCTGCAGATGAGAAAGGATGCAGAAAGCAGAGTATATCCAGAAGGGGAAATTGAAGTGGAAGAAAAAGAAAGAAAGAAAGAAAGAAAGAAAGAAAAAGAAAGAAGAAGTAAACAAATAACTTTTTAAGACATTGTACTAAAAACTCTCAAGAAAATGATTGAGAAGATAATTAGTAGTTTCAATAATGAGTAAACTATTGTAATACAAAGAATAATTGTGGTACTCTTTACCTACATCCAGTTAAATATGACACAGTTGGATTTTCGATTTTGAGGGTTGACATTAATAGATTCTAGTTATGAATCAGGTATAGAATCAATGGGTGATGCTTGTTTACACATCCCCTTTGCAATCTCCAGAATGAATCTTACCGGAGATCAGAATCTACTGACAAATCCCATTTTGCACATGTAGGAAGCTTCCAAGACGGACTAATACAGCTGTGTTAAACTAATTAGTAGCAAATGAAATTTCAATTCATACAAGTAACATGTGGGAATAATAAAGCAAGTGAACACTACACCTTCCAAGTTGCAAATCATCGTTCAGAGTTGTGCCATACCATTAACATCAATCAACAAGAATAACGTCGTATTTTGTTCAATTTCAACAATTTCTGCCCAGAATATCAAGTGAATTTTGCTTCACCGTGAAGAAGAATGTTAACAGTTGATACTAGGTCAATTTTGTGTAAGAGAATCTTGCACAAGCAATATGAGTGAAACTACTATAACTATAAGCAGGGGCAATTACAAAAAATCACTAAACTGCATACAAGCCTAGATTCATCAGGCGGTGAAAAATACATATAAACTGAAAAAGATTGCTCTTGAACTAAGATTAATGTTTTGCTACAAATGACAGCAGAATCAAAATTACTTTGATGGACTGACAAATCACTTGTGAAGAGGGCAAACACAATTCTCACTCCCTATATCTGCAGCAAGACAAGGAGGTCGAACTTTCTCATCTTCATACCAGATTGAGCGTTTTTCAATTAAGTCATTTAAGAAATAATCTAGTGTCTCAATGGTGACATTGGGCATCACAATAACATGTGCCATATTTCTCTCGCAAGCAAGTTGCCACCGCCGAACAAACTCTTCATCTAGAGGTCGCTCAAACACAACTGTGCTGCTCAGCTCATTGAGCATAGCGCTAATGCCTGCTTCCCTAAGACGATCTTTCAAATAATGAGCATTTCTAAGGCACTTCTGGACCTCTTTCTGAAACCCGTTGTAACCTTTTCTGTTCAGGGTGTACCACAGGAAGATTGGAGCATGGCCATTCCGGCTTCCCATTATCGTGGCATCTCTTGAAGCAAGGTACTCAACATTCCTGGAAAGGGCATTAATGTGTTCAATTCTTGTTATCTGAACACCGCATGGCATCGGACATCCAACAAACTTGTGACCAGAAACACTCACACTTCCAATGGGCTTCTTAAAGGTTACTTTGGGTGCCTGTTCTTCCCCAGAGAACAATAAGCTCAAGAAAGAAAAAATGAAACAAAAAAACAAATGATATTGTTTATCAATCTTATTATCTATGAATAAGATCAGATGGAAGATAACAAGATTCAGAAGAGGGATAGTGTTGAGAGATTAAGCCTATTAAGCAAAGATGGTTATTTGTACATGTTCCCATCCTTGATCAGCAGGGTGGGAAGTAGGTCTAATAACCATTTTTTTGTACTACTTATTGGTCACGTGAAAATGGTTAAGCTAACCTTTAAACTGTTCTGTCAAGCCAGGAACAAACAAATCGAAGGTCCTCATGAGGTTATGAATGAAGTACCTTCAACTAGGTTCACCAACCTTTGTGATGATAATCACCAACACCACAGTAACATTTAGTGTGGGATATTATTTAGACTTTCCTTGAGTTCAGTGATTTGAGATAGATCCGGGAAAAATCATAAATTGAAGGCCCCGAAGCCTTGTACATGGTGGGGCATGAAAAGTGGAGGCAAAAGAAAATCCACTTACACGTTTGACAAATGGCATCATGAGCCCAAACAAAGCTCCATCACAGTGGATGTAAAACCGATTATATGACAATCCGCATTCTTCAAGGGTCTGTATAACAAGATCAAGATCATCAACGGCTCCTTTGACAGTAGTTCCTGCAACACAAAGAGACACGAATCAACTCATGGAGGTGTTAATGGGCGTGTAGTATTTTGTGTGTGTCTGTGTGCTTGTGCAAGTTCAAGAGAGAGAGTGAGAATAGACACCTATGTTCACGTTGATGATGGCTGGTTTGTCCTTGTTAGGAAGTAGCTTGGCTTTGAAATCTGCGCAATCAATCTCCCCAGTCATTAAAGTGCCAATCTTGACACAGTCCATCCTGTACATTCGTGCAGCTTTGAAGATAGAGTAATGCGACTCTTGCGAAGCATACAAAATTCCATCTGGAAATACTTCTCTCCTGCATATTTAAATTATGCTTATGTTAGAAAAATTCTTGAACAGAAAAATCCTCAGAAATAAAAAAAAAAAACAAAGCACCACCAAGCTAAAGCTAAAATATATACTAACCCAACTAGGATTCCATGAAGGTTGCCTTCTGTGCCACAATTCGTAATGTATCCCCAGTATTTGTTGTTCTCTATTTCCCATAGATGGGCAAACCAATCCAAAACACCCACTTCAAATTGTCTTGAATGAACACCATAGTTGCTTTCAATAAATGGATCACCGAGGTTGTTTATGGAGAAATGTTGCAATTGTGAAAGAGCACCATAATCGAAGTCCAGATTATATGGATAACCTGTAGTAACATAATTTAACACAAAAAAGCTATAAGAAAACAATAGATTTCGTGTGAGAGAAAAAAGAATAGCTCTGCAGAAGTGCATTATTTTGACTACTATAAATTTAACAAAGTGTAAAATTTAAGAAACTGATACAGGTATTTAATGGCAATAACTGTATTTACAAGAAGTATTTAAAGGCAAAATCAATACAAGCTTAAGATAACAGATTTTTGAAATTTGTTTAAGATTAAGTTGTGTACATAGGAATTGCCATCTTTACATGATTACATGTTTAATACTAGGACCTCATACGATTACATTAAGCCACTCCTTAGGCTGTGTTTGAATTATAGATTTGGGTAAGGATTTGGAAAGGGAAAGGGTAAAGGAAAAAAAGGGTGAACTGTGAATGAAGCATAACTACATTTTATCCACTTTTTCCCTTTCCTTTTCCAAATCCCTACCTAAATCAACAATCCAAACAAGAAAGGGAAAAAGTGAGTAAAATGTAAATGAAATATAACTACATTCACCCACATTTTCCCTTTCCCTTTCAAACTCCTATCCAAATCCATAATCTAAACACAACCTTAGCAGAATCCAATAGGATAAATTGGCCATAGTCATTGACTGTCAACAACAGCCATCATACTCAAAACCCATGTTCTCCTTGGTGTCTAAGCTTTTACACAATGGCGCCCAAAATTATACACATTTCAGTACAGATGCATAAAAAAACAATCATTGGACACAAGTTTCTCAACATTTGTTTAAATAACTACATCTTAAAAAATATCCAATCCTTTTCAAATTCTAATTACAATGTTACAGTGCAATATCCAGATTGGACACCAAATTACATTTTGTCCAATAGAGTTTGGACAAAACATTATCGTACCCATTGACAGGCCTTCAATTTGGCTACTCAGATGCACCAAATCAAAAAACTAAATTGAAAATTTATAAATCATATTGGCGGGTTGCAAATTTTATTTAATTACAATAAATTGCACCAAAGAAATATTATGATAACTATGGTCCTCATTTCTTGAATGAAAAGGGCAAAGGTAAAAAAATAATTAGAAAATACCAAAATTTGCAAATTGTGAGCTTACTCAATATGTAAGAGATCGCATTTATAATTTCTCTTTTACATAATTGTCCAAAGCTTAGAAAAGACAAGAACTAAAATGGATAATTTACAAATACAATTCTTGAAATTTGTTTAAAATATATATTACCCTTGTAATTCAAAAAATTACATCTTACCTCTTCAAATTTTTAATTGCATAACAAATAATCTCTTTTATTAATAAATCATAAATTTAATTAATTTTTTTTAATAATGTCACAAATATATTTCAATTAAGAATTCAGAAAGTAGTTAGGAATTTCTTTTTTTTGAGTTAATTCGGTATTTGTAATTGGCGTCCATTTTGTCAGCAGCCAAACGGAGCAAAAACAAAATAAAAACGAAAGGATTACTTATTGTAAGGGTTTACCTAAATGGTGCTTGGTCCTCTCAACGAGAGTCTTCCGATACCTAGCCAAGACACCTGCCATGAAAGCCTCCTTATCGCCGGTGGACTCATCGTCCACTTCGGGCTCCGTGACGGCGAGGCATGAGGTGTGCACGTTCCTCCCCAGCACAATCTCTCTCTTCTTCTCTCCTCCGACTTTGCCTCCATTGCCGATCTCACCTTCCGAAGCCACGACCGGAGGCAAGGGTTCCGCAGGGACGGTCGTTGGATCGAAGCCATTTGATAACAGGTCGACCTTGCCGTTGGCTGATAGCACCGACATAGTTTCAGCTTCGACTTCAACACAATACGGACAGATCTGTGATTGAGATTTGTTGCTTGGTTAGCAAGAAAAATTAGGATATAATGACGGAAAATGAAGGGAGAGAGAGAAAGAGCTTGACTGGTGGGAACTGGTGGAGAAGCGGTGGAGTCGGTCGCAGGGCGAGCTGAGCCACCGAGAGAAACAGTTACACCCCGTTTGGATCGAGCGATCTTGGCGGGAAAATTAATTGTGCCCCATTGGCACCACGTGTCATGCCATCAGCTAATTAGGGTGGAGAATTTAGGAAAATGTTTCGACCCACAAAGGTGGCTACACAATTCCTGATGTATTGATTATTGATGTGTTTGATTTTTTTTATCTCTGACTAGGGCTGTGTAAGAAATTCTTAAAATTCGTTACCAAATCTAGTCCAGTCCAATCCGATAGGTTTTGATTGATTTTTTGAATCTGTGGTTTGGCTTCGGATTGAAGAATTAAAGATCCGTAGTCCACGGATTGGTTCCGGATTGAACCCCACGGTTCCGAATTGGAACCGATCCAGACCGTATGCAAATAGCCTATATTTTTATTATGCATCCTCCCCTATAGTATATTCTCTTATTCTATATAAAACCTAAACTCAAACCTAAACCCTGTATAATATATTATTTTATTACTTTTGTTTGTTAGTTTTTAGTTTTAATTTGTAATGGTCTAAATACTTATGATAAAACCAATTTTCTTATGATTTTTTAAATTCTAGAACATTATGTCACTATTATAGAAAAACATGATGTTATTATGGAACGAATATAATGCTATGTTTATATTTTTATGAAATAAGGCCCCGTTTGTTTCCAGAGATGGAATGGAGGGGATTGATAGTGAGGGGATTAATAGTGAAGGGATTGTTAGTGAGGGTCGTTTGTTTTCAGAGATAGAATGGAGAGGATTGATAGTGAGGGGATTAATAATGAGGGGATTGTTAGTGAGGGGATTGATAGTGAGGGGATTAGTAGTGAGGAGATTGATAGTGAGGGGATTAGTAGTGAGGAATTGTTAAATTATTTTTATATAAAATAATAAAACAAATAAAAAAATATAAAAAATTAAAAATTATATTTTAAAAAAAATTTCCAATATATAAAAAATAAAAAAATTTCTAATCCTCTCACTATTTTTCTAATACCATCTCTACCTCCTCACTATGAATCCCCTCCCCAAGGCCCCGTTTGTTTCCAGAGATAGAATGGAGGGGATTGATAGTGAGGGGATTAATAGTGAGGCGATTGTTAGTGAGGGTCGTTTGTTTTCAGAGATAGAATGGAGATGATTTATAGTGAGGGGATTGATAGTGAGGGGATTAGTAGTGAAGAGATTGATAGTGAGGGGATTAGTAGTGAGAAATTGTTAAATTATTTTTATATAAAATAATAAAACAAATAAAAAAATATAAAAAATTAAAAATTATATTTTTAAAAAAATTTCCAATATATAAAAAATAAAAAAAATAAAAAAATTTCTAATCCCCTCACTATTTTTCTAATACCATCTCTACCTTCTCACTATGAATCCCCTCCCCAAGGGTATTAGTAATACCAAGGTATTAGTAGTACCCTCCCTATCTCTCGGGGATTAATAGTGAGGAATTGTTAAATTATTTTTATATAAAATAATAAAACAAATAAAAAAATAAAAAAATTAAACATTAATATTTAAAAAAAAATTCCCAATATATAAAAAATAAAATAAATAAAAAAATTTCTAATCCCCTCACTATTTTTCTAATACCATCTCTACCTCCTCACTATGAATCCCCTCCCCAAGGGTATTAGTAATACTAAGGTATTAGTAGTACCCTCCCCATCTCTCAAAACAAATAAGGTATTAGTAATACCAAGGTATTAGTTAGTTCCAAGGTATTAGTAGTCCCAAGGCTATCTCTCAAAACAAACACCCCATATATTAGTCCCAATGTATTAATAATCCTAATCCCCTTGCTAGAACCCCAAACAAGCGGGGCCTTAAAGTGTTATATATATATATATATATATATTTTGTTATTTAATTATGTGAATCTGTGGTCCTAAATCGATCCAATTCGTGTTTAAACGGATTGGTTTCATGATTTAAACGGATTGGATTGGTTCCGATTTTTCAAGAACCGTAGATAACGGATTGGTGCTGGTTTTACCCCAATCCGATCTAATCCGGACGATGCTTACCCCTATCTCTGACAATAATATGAATGGTTTAAATCATTTTGAGAGTTATGAGAATTGTGTTTTGTAGGAATCTCTATTATTCCCAAGAGAATTTATTGGTTAGTCTGAAAGCTAGCCACTGCTTTAACTATGTTGTGATCCCGGAGGCGGTGGAACCAATAATTTTGATTTGGGTGATTAGAGAGTAATATTGGGCATGGTATATTATGATTGATAGAGAAAGTTGGATTAATAATTTTTTGTTAGTTAATTAACAAATAACATGGTTGTGATTGATAAAAAATAATATCACGTGGCGTTTCAGAAATACCAAATAATTTTTCATAAGGGTGTAATAATAGGATTTGGGAATGTGCTGCTGCGCGCCCAAAACGACATCATTTTGGGCTCCACGGTTATTTCAAAAAATTTCAACAACACTGAGGTTGATCCCTTGACCCCTTCGATAGATGCAACGCTCTTACTACTGCGCCACTTTGTGTCCTCATTCCTATTAAGGACACATATTATTTATTATATTATTTAAAAAAAAACTATATGTATATAAATCTAACTAGGTGGATGTCATCATCCCACTTTATTTTGTGGTTCTTAATTTCATAGTGAGAGAATAAATAATGTCCATTAAATTTAATTTATATTTTTTATGAATTGATGACACCATTCAGTTCGATATATATTTGCACTTATCCATCTAAACAAGAAGCAAAATAGCTACTTCAAGAATAAACAATATAATTCATCAAATCAATAATTAAAAAATAATAATTATCAAGTTATGCCAAAAACTATAATATATCCATCCAAAACAACACTAAAAAAAATTTCAAGGCTCAAACAAAATTCTATAAAACCCATTTGAAATATTCAAAATATGTCTAAAAAAAAAAAACCATTATCTAAGAATTACGATAAAAAATAAAATAAAAATACTATATTTCAATTCTGTAGGGGAGGTTGTGAATGACCACAAAATTTTAAAAAAGTGTCATTATCTAAGAATGACTCACCCCCCTCCCCCCTCGGGTGGGATTGAGCTCTCCTTCATCAAATGACATCCCCTAAAAAAATTAAAATGAATAAGTGTGAGAAAATATATTGGAATCAATTTATTTTTTTATTAAAAACAAACTAAATTACAAACTTAAATTGTATACCTGAGAAGTTTGTGGATTAACTGATAGTTGTGAAGATAAAAGGGTAGACTGTGGGTAACTTGATGAGCACGCAATGTTAGTATCGTCAAGCTTGAAAAGATTGTGACCATAATTCATCAATTGTGCCCAATAGGGTATCCCAATATCCTAATTCATAAAATACTGTTAGAAGTAAATATACTATTATAAGAAAATTTAAATATAAAAAATAAAATCTAACCTGTGAGCAGCATAAAGAGGAACTTTGAACAATTAACGTGTTGTTTGATTGGCCAATTTTCTAAACAAATTATAACATTTATCAATACATTGCATGAGTCAAAAAGAAAACAAAAATTAGAATCAATTAGGTGAAAAATACCTTACTAAGGCCGGTAGGTTGTGAAATAATTTTTGTCCTCTTATTAGTCTTCTCATGCCAAGGTTTTAATCTACCCCCACCCTTCTGTCCACCTTTTTTTTTTAAGCCTTTAACTCTTGCAAAGTTAAGATTAGAACTCATATCAATGTTGCTTTTACTGCCACAATCACCCAAATCATCAAATGATACCATCATTTTATTCACTTTTGTACACAGTTCCTTAATCCCTTCATCAACCAATTAATAAGCAGGCTTATACATAGATGCTTGAGTTGCTAGCTTTACCATCCTAGGACAAAGATCCCTGTAACGTGTTGATATCTCTAACTTGGGATCATTCTCATCCACTTCAACTTTTCTTTCCTTAATTTCACCACTCTTGGCATTTAATCTCCATCGACCTAATATGTACCTCTCAGGAATTTCCATAACATTCATTCTATCAAGTGCTTTAATTGCATGACCACAGAAAATTCCAATGTTTTCAAATTTTTGACAAGTGCAATAAATTTTTTGACAAATTTTGTCTTTTCCTAACTCATGAACTTCCATATTACCCTCCACAATATACTCTCTATCATTACCATACAAGCTAATCACGTACTGAACTTCTCCTTCTAACTCATGGCATTGCTTCACTTGACAAGAAAAAGACATGTCCAACTCATTATGAAATAAGTCAAAGATAGAAAGGGTGTACAAATTCGCAATTTGGTTCACAATTGGAGACCTTTTCAATTTCATTCTCGGCAATTGTCGTCTAGAATTATATATAACTTTTTCTTCTTCGTACCGTTTATCTACAACAATCCGATTGAAGTGGGTAAAAAATTGAACAATATTATGATCAGCTTGCAAACACCTCTTTAATGCTGCGTTCAGGCTTTCACTAAGTTGGGTGCTTCGCATTGCTGCAGTGAACAAGTATTTCATATATACGTGCGCCCATTGCTCTTTTTTTTCCCAAGTCTTCTTCATCCAATCATTCTCATACTAGTTGTATTTATCAATCAAAGAATCCCAAGCTTCAATTAACTCGTGTTCATCCTCGCATCCAAAAATACAAGCTTTGAAGTCACTACCAAATTTTGAACCATTCTTATACAAGTACCCTAAATGCTTCAAAGCATTTTGCATTAGGTGAAAGTGCATAATCCATGGAAAAACTTAGGCATGACTTTAGATATTGCCTTAATAATTGCCTGATCTTGGTCTATGAAAAAACTGGTAGGCTTTTTCCTTGACATTGCATGCAAGAAGGTTTCAAATAAACACTCAAATAAAGCTGTAGTTTCATCATATAATAATGAGGTACCAAAAATCACTGTCTTTCTAAAGTGGTTAAAGCTAGTAAATAAAACTACTGGCCGATACTCCTTATTTGTGCGAAATGTTGTGTCGAATGATACGGCATCACCAAAAAGATCATAATCTGTAATCATCTCATGGTCAGCCCAAAAAATATTAGTAATCATCTCATCCACATCCAATTAAAAAATATTTATTTTCAGCTGATTGTTGTTGAAAATATCTTAATAAACTCCCAGCTTCTCCGTGTTGCAAATTTCGTTGTCTTTTTCCACGCAAGTAGCTTTCGTGAATCCCAAATTTTCTTTTCCCCCTGCTAAGGCACTAATGAGATCATGTGATGCTTTAACAGAGATACTAGTGTCATCAGCTATTTCAACATTCAAAGCCTAAGCCTGACATAACTTTCTTTGAGATGGTATCAAATATGTGCACTGAGGAAGATGCAAAGGATGATTATGGTTGTTATCAAACTTTTTCACTATCCACTTCGACAAGTCTCAATCCAAAGTTACATACATAAATGCATTGCACTTTGTTCTTGTCTCATGTTTAGGATGATTTACAATCATGTACCATTTTTCTTTTTCTTTTTCTCCCTCGTTATAACAAATAAACTTCCTGTTAATCATAGCACAATCTTTTCTACTTTTGCTATGGTAATCTCTTCTAATGTCAAACCTCATAATCTTTCCATATTCATTATAGAATTGATAAGCGACTTCCTATGAATGAAATTCCATGCCAAGACGTGGTGTTTTATCTTTGGTCAACTCTCCCATATCTTTGCTATAACCCTCATGTCCACCATTCTCCATTCTAACATCAACAAATCTAAAAACTTGAGAACAAATATAAAAGTATGGTAAGATTTTTTGAGATTGTCATGACATAAAATTTATATAGATGTCACTGTAAACAAAAATAATAATAATAACAAAATAAAATATTAGTCTTTGTTTATAATTTTTATTCTACTTATCTAATAAGATGCCAAGTATTACTATCAAAATTTTTAGAATTATCTTCTCTAATTTTGAAGTAGCATAACATATTCTCTAGAACATAATGCCTTTTGATTAAAAAAACAATGTTTCTAACCTCAAAACAACCTAACATTTAATGGCAAAGAAAAAATTGACAAAGAGCAATCACCAATTGACCAATTGAAAGAATTAAGATTCACCTTTTTTTATTCGACAAAATTCATCATTACAACAATATGTTGTTGACAAATAAAATGATAAATATAATATGGTATAACAATATGATAGATGTAACGTTATTGTTCTTAGTTTTGAAAATATGAAATAAAAGTTCAACAATAAAAAAATCTTAAATCTAGTTATTCATTAATTTTAGAATATTTTATATTAATTTATTTATATATTTTATTGTTCACTTTATTGATGTCAAAAATAATAATAAATAAATTGTAGAGACTAAACAAAGTAATGCACAAAGGGAGAACAATAAAAGTAGACACATCTAGTATCTAGTATTAATAAACAAAGCAATAGTTCTAAAGACAAAGAAAAAAAAAACTCATAATATTCTGCAGGGAAAAAAAACAAACCAATCACAATCACAATATTGAAGAAAATTATATGTTTTTTCATGAGGCCTACGAACATTCAAAGAGAAAATATGTTGTATTCGTACAAACCTAAATAGTATGGTGCAAGCCATAGAGAGTCTCTGATGAAGGTAATAAAAAGTGTCCGGCGAAGGTAAATAGATGGTTGGCCGATGAGAAATTTTTTTTTAGGGTTTTAAGAAACTGATAGTTGAGAGTTTGTTTGAGATTATAAAAATAAATTAGAGTAAAATAAATGGTAAGATCTTAAATGGTGTAGTTTTGATTTTTAAGATTTTTTTAAAAAACAAAATTCCAAAACGAAACTGCTATAAAAATTCCAAAACGGAATTGCTGTGTACTATATATTTATAAGGTATAAATAATATATGTGTCCTTAATAATAATGAGGACACAAAGTGGCACCGTAGTAAGAGCGTTGCATCTGTCGGAGTTGTCAAGGGATCAAACCTCAATGACGTTGGAATATTTCAATCTGGTTGGTTCTTTGCGCCTAGCTGCTTTGGCGTAGCAGCTATATTTCGATTCATCCTCTTTTTTCAAGGATTTCATAATTGGACGTTGAATCCATTTCATATGATGGGAGTTGTAAGTGTATTGGGCGCGACTTTGCTATGCACTATTCATGGTGCTGCCATAGAAAATACTTTATTTGAAGATGGTGATGGTGCAAATACATTCCGTGCTTTTAACCCAACTCAAGCCGAAGAAACTTATTCAATGATTACCACTAACCGCTTTTGGTCCCAAATCTTTGGGGTTGTTTTTTCCAATAAACGTTGGTTACATTTCTTTATGTTATTTGTACCAGTAATCGGTTTATGTACCAATAACCTCTTGGAGATTTCCTAAAAGCTTCAAAACTTTAATTATTTTTATTTATTATTTATTTATTTCCTTTTATAGTCTTATTTATTTGAATTTTAAATATGTGTTTGGTTTCAAAAGGAATAGGTGTGTCTGTTCCTAACAGACACCATAGATCCTTTTTATACAGAACTCTATTATTAAGAAAAGGGATATAACGTACTCTGTTTTCTCTCTCTCCTTCTTCTCTTTACAATATTTTATATTTCTAGGCAATTGATACATTCTTGGCAAATTCTTCTGGTGCAACTGTGCATTGTATCAGATCCTGTAAAGTTTTTGGGTTGTATCTTGGAGTCGTTTGTGATTGTTAGAACCTGCACGGAGGGAGTGCATAACGACTTTAGGACAGCGTCTTTGACGTGCCTCTCACAATCACACAGGCTATTTTCTGAACCCTTTCATCTTTTACTTGTTATGTTTTATGTATGTATATATAGCTTTGTTGAATTGTAAAACCTAGTTTTTCAAAATCTGTTTTGCTTTCAATATTATTCTATAAAATTGATTTAAGATAAATATTTTTCAATTCTCGCAACAATCTAAAGTCGTTAAATCTGTAACATATTTAATCTTTAATTATTTGTGTTTCATAATTGTACTTGTTGGTCTTGAACAAATCTGTTTAACAAAAAAATCTATTTAATTATTTGTGTTTATAAATAAACTGTTTGTTAATTGCGTTTCAAATCTGTTTGTGTTTCATAATTGTATTAGTCTTTTTTTTTATTTGTGTTTCAAATCTGTTTGTGTTTAATTAAACAAAACTCACTCCATACGTAATTATTTGTGTTTAAAATCTGTTTATTCAATTGCGTTTTTTTTTTCCCGGAAACAGTGTAACTTTGTTTTCAAACTTTGACTTATATTAATCAGGGAAGTTGTACAACTTGTTGTTTATGTGTAGGTTTTTATTTATTTATTTATTTTTATATTAATTATTCTTAGAAAAGTTGTTGAGTAAAATCAAAATTTTCACATGATAAATTATGTTGTTTAGATTCATGATATTTAATTAGCATTGTTCATGTTATAAATTATTGTGTATAGATTTGATCTGTATAAAAATTTTGTCACATTTTATCTATTCCTAAATTGTTGGCAATTAATTTTCAATTTCAAATTTAATAACATTTGTGATTGTTTCATTGTTGTCACACAGATTTTATAATTGACTACTCTCTTGTACCTTAACTAATTTATTTTTATGGCTAATTTAGAAGAAACTGTTAGTGTGAAACCTGAAAAATTTAATGGTAACAATTTTGAAAGATGGCAAAAACAAACAAAATATTGGTTGACCGTGTTGGGTCTTATGTCTGCCATAGAAGATCAGGATTTTGTTGGATCTTGGTTGTCACCCGAACAAATCGAATTTCATTGTTATAATAGAATCCTTAGTGTGTTATCTGACCATTTATATGATGTATATCAGTCAACCACCTCGACTGCAAAAGAACTATGGAAAACCTTAGAGGCCGAATATGGAACTGTAGATACTGGTATTGATAGGTTCATTGTCTCTAATTTTAATGGGTATAAAATGAAAGATGATATACTTGTAGGAGACCAAATTCATGAATTTCAAGAACTACTTAGAAAAGTAGAAAAGAAAGGGACAACTTTTAGTGAGGAGTTTAAAGTGTCTTGCCTTATCGATAAATTACCTCCATCTTGGAATGACTTTGCTAAGCGTCTTAGGCACAAACAAGGAGATCTGTCATTAACTCAATTAATCAATACACTTAGGGTGGAAGAGAAACATAGATCAAATCTAGAAACTGGAAAAGAAAAAACGCCTAAGGTAAATGTGGTGGAGAATGGGAATAAGAATAGTTCCAACAATAGGAATAACTTTCAACCTAAAGGTAAAATTTTCAAGAACAATCTTAAGTTTAAATCTAGAGGTCAAAATGGCAAACACCATAATAACAACTACCAAGCCAATGCTAATAATTTTAAGGGACAAGGGAGTGGCAAGAGGTTGTGCTATGTATGTGGAATAACCAATCATTATGCTAAAGATTTTTTTGTAAGAAGACTGATGAGTATACACCAAGGTTCAACAATAAGCAAAGGAATCAAGGTCATAATGCTCAAGTGAATATGATTTTGGAGAAAGAAGAAATTGCCGGACCATCTTTTAGGTATAATCCTCAAATTAATTCTACTTTTGAATATCAAGATTGGTGGTTAGATTCTGGGGCTAATATACATGTGTGTTTTGATTGTGGTTATATTAAAACTTTCCAGAAATCAAGTGGGGGAAGTGTAACTTTGGGAAATGGATCAATTGCACCAATACTTGGCATTGGAGATATAGATTTGAAGATGACTTCTGAAAAAATCTTAACTTTGAGAGATGTGCGATATTTTCCTGAAGTTAGAAGAAATCTTATTAGTGGATCATGTTTAGTACAGTTAGGTTACAAAATTGTAATGGAATCGAATAAAATTGTAATAAGTAAAAATGATATTTTTATTGGTAAAGGTTTTATATGTGATGGTTTATTTAAATTGAATGTATTTTTTGAAGTTAATTATATCTCTCATAATATTTTCAATATTGAAGTTTGTGATTTATGGCATAAAAGACTTGGACATGTGAATTTAAGGAAAATTAGGAAAATGATGGATTTAGAATTGGTACCTAAATCATCTATTGATGTTAAACGCAAATGTGAAATATGTGTGCAAGCAAAACAACCTAAGAAACCTTATAAATCTCTACAAAGAAATTCACAACTCTTAGACCTTATACATAGTGACGTTTGTGATTCTAATAGACCACTAACTAGAGCAGGAAATAAGTATTTTGTAACGTTTATAGATGATTGTTCTAAGTTTTGTTACTTATGTTTAATTAAAACCAAAGATTAAGTGTTTAGTAAATTTAAAATTTATAAAGCTGAAGTAGAAAATCAATTAGAAAGAAAGATTAAGAAACTTAGATCTGATAGAGGAGGTGAATATAATGTAGGTACCCTTAGTACATTTTGTGAAGAATATGAAATTATTCATGAAGTAACCCCACCTTATTCTCCACAATCTAATGGAATAGCTGAAAGGAAAAATAAAACTCTTATGGATATGATAAATGCATTGCTTATTAGTTCTAGTTTACCGGAGACCTTGTGGGGGGAATCGATACTCATTGCTTGTGTTATATTAAATAGAGTAATTGTAAATGATAATGATAAAACACCTTATGAAATCTGGAAAAAACGAGTACCTAATCTTAAAATGTTAAGAGTGTGGGGGTGTTTAGCAAAAGTAGCAATTCCAGAACCAAAACGTAAGAAAATAGAACCTAAAACTGTGGATACCGTTTTCTTAGGATATGCTCAAAATAGTAGTGCTAATAGATTTCTAGTAATAAATTCTGAAATTATGAAATTGCCAATAATACAATAATTGAATCTCGTGAAGTTACATTTTTTGAAGATATTTTTCCATATAAAACTAGGATATCAAATCAGGTTGTAAATAGAACTTCTACTACTAGTACTAGTGTTATTCCTTTTAGAGATGATTCTGAACATCTAAACATAGAACCTAGAAGAAGTAAGAGAACTAGAATAGAGAAAACCTTTGGAGATGATTTTTATACTTTTTTAACTGAAGGAGAACCAAATACTTTTATAGAAGCTGTATCATCTTTAGATGCACTATTTTGGAAGGAAGCCATTAATAGTGAGTTTGAATCTATTCTTCAAAATAATACTTAGGAGTTGACTAACCTACCTCATGGGAGTAAATCTATCGGTTGCAAATGGGTTTTTAGAAAGAAATTAAAACTTGATGGAAGTATAGAAAAATATAAGGCAAGATTAGTAGCCAAGGGATTTACACAAAAGAAAGGAATAGATTATTTCGATACGTATTCACCTGTTTCTAGGATTACAACCATTAGAATCTTAATTGCTCTAGCATCCATTTATAATTTAAAAATTCATCAAATGAACATTAAAACTGCTTTTTTGAATAGAGATTTAGATGAAGAAATTTATATGGAGCAACCTGAAGGTTTTGTGGTTAAAGGACAAGAACATAAAGTTTGCAAGTTAGTTAAATCTTTGTATGGACTTAAGCAAGCTCCTAAACAGTGGCATGAAAAGTTTGATAAGATAATTCTAGAATTTGGTTTTAAGATCAATGAACATGATAGATGTGTATACTATAAAGAAGATAATGGAGAATGTATTATTTTGTGTTTATATGTTGATGATATCTTATTATTTGGAACAAATTTAGAGATAATTAAAAATGTGAAATCTTATTTATCTTCAAAATTTGATATGAAAGATTTAGGAGAAGCTTATATAATTTTGGGTATGAAATTAGAGAAAACAACCAAAGTATTACATTGAATCAATCTAGAATCCTAGAGAAAATGTTAAAAAAGTTTGATTATTATAATCTCAAACCTGTTTCAACTCCTTTTGATCCTAGCATGAATTTGAAGAAAAATAATGATGTACCTGTATCTCAACTTAGATATTCTCAAATTATTGGATCATTTCTCTATATTGCTAATAAGACTAGACCTGATATTGTCTATGCTATTGGGAGATTAAGTAGACATACTCATAATCCTAGTAAAGATCATTGGATTGCTGTGGAAAGAGTTTTTAAATATTTAAGAGGAACTCTAGATTATTCACTTTGCTTTAGTGGTTTTCCTAATGTGGTAGAAGGTTATAGCGATGCTAATTGGATAACAGATAACTTAGATGTTAAGTCTACTATTGGGTATATATTTATGTTAGGTGGAGCAGCAATATCACGGGGTTCTAAAAAACAAACCGTTATCTCTAGAAGTATAACAGAATCAGAACTTATAGCCTTAGACACTACGTGTATTGAAGCTGACTGGATTAAAAATTTACTCCTTGATATTTCACTTGTGAAAAATCCTATACCTGCTATTTCTATACATTGTGATAATAGAGCTGTAATAGAACTTGTGAGACAAGCACATACTAATAAAAAGATGAATAGGCATATGCAAGTGAGGTATAAATCTATAAAAAGTTTGGTGAATCAAAATGTTGTATATTTGAATTTTGTGAAATCTGAAAAGAATATTGCTGATCAGTTAACAAAAGGTTTATCTAAGTGTGTAGTCTTAGATTTATTGAGGGGGATAGGTCTAAGCGCATAAGGAGTCAACTAAGGAAGTAACCCAATTTCTGTGATTGAAGATCCCATGAAGGAAGTTCAATGGGTAGGAACAATCCTTATAGTGTGACTTGTATTTCAGCATTTTAAAGAAGGAGATTTTATTAAACTTATTATTTATATTCTCCTGCTCATCCCTAAGAAATCAGTGCTGATGTAAATGTGATGGTTAAGGAAGAGTATTTACTCTAAATGAATTTGAGGCGAGCAAACTCTCGCAAGATAGACATCCATCACTTCTATCTTTAGAGGATTCACCTAAGTGAGAGCGTCGTGAAGCCGCGATCGTGGAAATAGGGCTATTTTCTAAAACTCTCATGAGAATCAAGATTGAGCACATGGCTGCTAATAGTGCTAACCCGCGCCACAGTTATGTATCATACCATATGTGTGACATGTTGAATTCTGGTAAAAGGGATTTATGTAACAACCCTTACCCCAGTTCACTGATAAACTACCGATTACTGCTAAACGGAGACTGATTATGATAAGCAATTGAACTGATTGAAATACTGAATTGACTGACTGAAATCTAAAACTGATTGATTGACTGTATCTGTTTAAATGTATTATCTATCTGTTTGACTGTTTGATTATCTGTTTATGTTTTTATGTTTAAACTGCAAATTGAAGGCCTTATCGGCGATCGAACCACAAATTGATTAGTGTTTCATGATCAGTAGAATTTATGTGATTTTATGGCATATTTATCTGAAATGTGTTTTGGTATGATTAAATTAGTTGAAGTAAAGCTAATTAAACAAGTTGCCTTATTTACGAAAATGCCATTGTGAGTGGGCCCTTTATTATAACATATTTGAGCCTTATTAATCATTCAACAAAACATTTCTTCAGCTCATTTCCTTGAGCCATAATCGACCAAGAGAGAGAGAAAGTGAGAGATTGAGTTCAACTTGTTGATTTGCTTGGAAATTGGAAGAAATTGTAGGAGATTTGCCTACTTGAGCCTCTAAACTTGTATTTAAGGAACCTAGGTATGAATTTTATCCTCTTAATTGTGTCTTTAAGTTGATTCTTGCATGGTTCATGTCAAGTTGAAGAGCTAAGTCATGATTTAGTTCTAGCATGTTGAATTGAAGCTCATTTCATGCATGCATGTTTGTATTGTTGCATTTTAAGTTATTTTCATGGCAAAATATTACATGCATGTTCATATTATGTTTAAGTCCATGATTTCATCTTGTTTTGAAAAGAATTGGCTCATTAGAGCAAGTGTTTAAAGCTTGAAAATGATTTAAGTTCATGCATGTTGCATGTTCATCTTGTTCATAAAAATTGGTTTGAAATTGGATTTATTTGAACTACCTTTGGGCTTTGATTTTACAATTGAGCTTTGGAATCATGTTAAACTATGATTTTTGAAGTGTTTTCTAGGAAATGGGCCCAAAGGAATCGAATTTGGTACATTTGTAGTTGAATTTGAGCTTGAGGTTCAAATCTGGGAATTCCAGATTTTGAACTCACGCTCAAGCGGGGTGACTGGCGCTTGAGCGTGGAAATCGTGCTCCCAGCATTTTGTTTTGTTTTTGAGTCAGCTCGAGCGGGGTAATTTACGCTCGAGCGGGTGTCGAGCACCCAATTGAGCGTGAATTTCACCTATCCAGCACTTTTGACTGTTTTGAAGTAAGCTCGAGCGGTTGAGTCTGCGCTCGAGCGGAAACCTTTGTCTGCATGTCCGCTCGAGCGGATTAACCTACGCTCGAGGGGGACCCCTGTTTTCTGAAAATGCTTTTAAAGTGCATCTTTGCATCCTCATTTCATCATAGGCATTCTTAGGCCTAGTTTAAGGCATCTTAATGAGGATATAGATGTAGAACCACACCGAGGCAAATTAGGGATTAAATTATTATCTTTTCCAACTGTATAGCTTAGTGTGTGTTCAATCTGTAAACTGTGTAGGGTTGGCGACTGGGGACGCGCTCTAGCCTAAATGTAGCCCAGAACTCTGTGAGTGACAACTGTGTAAAGATATGTTCAAAAATGATTATCTTTTGAACAATTGAACTGTACTGTTTCTGAACTGATACTGTTAATAGAATAAATGTATGTCCTCTATTCTGAACTGTATTGTGGCATCCTTAGCAACTACTGTTACTGACTGTTACTGTTACAGAGATTTCTGTCGGTTCCTTTGTTGGAACCACTACTGTTTACTGATTGATGACCATCATTGACTGTTCGGTCTTTCTAGACCTACTGTTTACTGTACTATTATGCTAATGGATGTACCACATATGGCTGAATGATTGATATACTAAATCAATGAACTGCTTTCATTACTGTAAGGACATTCATTCTTAACCACTTTACGCATTGTGTTATTCACTAGGTTTTAGCTCACTGCTCATATATATATATGTAGGTGTACAGGCACCAGACCGTGGCTAGAAGCGTCGAGGTAACTCCTGTTTTGTCAAGCCAACCACTGTGCCTCACTGCGAGGTTCCGAGTTTGTCAAGCTTTGGCTTAGAGGTGTTTTAAATTCCCCCATCTGTTTTGTAGTAACTGCGTAGAACTGTATAGACTGTTACTGTACTGTTTAATAAGGATTAGGTCCCTGATCTGAATGTTTATAAATGTTGTACATACTGTTCTGCACTGTGTATATGTGTATATGAAAAGTCTTTTTTGCATACAGACTGTCACAACTCATTGGACATTGTTATTTACTGTATTGGCTTCCGCCAGGCCCCTGTACTCTGTTTTACTGTATTACTATTAAGTAGGCCTTCGGTAATCTCGGATTACTGGCCGGTTACGGTGCTAAACCCATAGAGGCGGGTTTGGGTCGTGACAATTTAGTTCAAGACTTAGTTCACTAAGATTCTTTCAGAATGAAACTGTTAATACTAAGTGAGGTTCAAGTTTAAAAAACACCTACACCCATTGTATGGTTTTAAAGTTGCCCATATTTTATTTATTTATTTATTTTTATTTGACTTTTTTACAGAGTTTTGAATCTTGTGGGGGATTGTTGGAGATTTCCTAAAAGCTTCAAAACTTTAATTATTTTTATTTATAATTATATTTTATTATTTATTTGTTTCCTTTTATAGTCTTATTTATTTGAATTTTAAATATGTGTTTGGTTTCAAAAAGAATAGGTGTATCTGTTCCTAACAGACACCATATATCCTTTTTATACAGGACTCTATTATTAAGAAAAGGGATATAACGTACTCTGTTTTCTCTCTCTCCTTTTTCTCTTTACAATATTTTATATTTCTGGGCAATTGATACATTCTTGGCAAATTCTTCTGGTGTAACTGTGCATTGTATTAGATCCTATAAAGTTTTTGGGTTGTACCTTGGAGTTGTTTGTGATCGTTAGAACTTGCACGGAGGGAGCGCATAACGACTTTAGGACAGCGTCTTTGACGTGCCTCTCACAATCACACAGGCTATTTTCTGAACCCTTTCATCTTTTACTTATTCTGTTATATATATGTATATATAGTTTTGTTGAATTGTAAAATCTATTTTTTCAGAATCTGTTTTGCTTTCAATATTATTCTATAAAATTGATTTAAGATAAATATTTTTCAATTTTCACAACATAACCTTGGAGCCCAAAACGACGTCGTTTTGGGCGTGCAGTAGATGCGCAGCAGCATCCCCAAATCCGTAATAATAGGGGTGAGTTTAGGTTTTGAAATAAAATCATGAGTAAATTTCAAATACACCCTTTATTTTTATTTAAAATATAAATTGTCTCATATGTTTTAAAAAATTATAAATATTCTATTGTTATAATTTTTTATTTAATAGAATTAATAGAAAAAAATAAAATTTGTAACTATTTTTTATACAATATTAAAATTACTTGAATTATTAATTGAAATAAATTTATAATATTATTAAAAACTACTGATTGACTTAATGATTTATTAATAAAATTGACAATTTATTATGTAATTACAAATTTTAAGGAGAGAAATGTAATTTTTAAAATCACAAAGAACAATTTATATTTAAGTAAATTTCATTAATCTATTTATAATTTATTCTAAGGTCCATAAAATTTGAAATCAAATCAAATTATAAAACTTTTAGAATCAAAACATGAAGATGTAATCCAGCTCAATTTAAAGTTACAGTTTTATAAATCTAATAACTGTTCATAAGATGATCGCAATATATTTATACATTGAATAATATGTTATTTTTTTATAAATAATAATTATTAAAATGATTTTTTAAACTAATTATATCATTATTCAATAAAGAGAAATGTCTTGTAGATCGAAAAGGGAGGAGCTCGAATGGTTTGAATTGGTGGTTACTTGATAACCGGCTGGATGACTAGGTGAAATACTTGTTTACTGTAGTTGTCAATCTTCTCGTCAGGCAATCGGCCGGATGACCGACAAGATAAATTTCGAACTATTCGGGTCAAACTCAAATTCAAGTTACGCAAAAGTGTTGTACAATAAAATACTTGCACGGGAGGAAAGTTTATAACTTATAAAATACTTGCACGGGAGGAAAGTTTATAACTTATGATTATATAGAAGAGACTAGTAAGAAGATAGTTGAATGCATGTGATAAATAAACAATGGATAAATCATATTGATGGTGTTTATATTTTGATTCTTCTGTCATTTTGATCCTTACATTTTTAGTTGTCATAATTTTGATACTTAATTTTAAATTTTATATTAATTTGATCCAATTGATAATGCCCTTAGTATTTTTGACTAAAAATAATTACTAAATTTGTTGAGGTTAATTCACTGAGGTTAATAAATATATATATATATATGAGACATGATACTTATATACATATTTCTTATTAAAAAAAAAAATTGTTAAAAGTTGTAATTAATTGGAACAAATTGAAACAAAATCACAAATTTAAGGTTAAAATAGAACAAATTAAAATTAAAAGAATTAAAATGACACAATAACCAAAATATGAAAACTACTGCACTAATTTATGGGGGATGCACCAATAAATCCCAAATTAATAACTTATGCACTGTTTAGTCCTAAAAGTTTTCTTATAGACTGAAAGGTCCCATTACAATGTTAATAACATCAGATACAATGTTAATAACATCAGAATCATGTTACAAACATTGGATTTCAAACATATAATGTTCATCAAATTTCAATAATGTTTAAAAATATAGGATGAAAAACATCTAATGTTCATCAGATTTCAATAAATTTTGAAATTATAGAATGAAACATCAGATCATTTACATCATTCACATCATGTTGATGTAAAAATGGGACTAAATGGAGCATAATAAAACTTTTAGGACTAAATGGTTCAACGTTTCAAAAACTAGGACTTATGGGTAAATTTTCCCTAATTTATCCATAAAGTACAATTCACTTATTTTAAAAATCAAAAGCAAAATCGCGTAATGAAAAAATAAACCAAACACCACCATTTGATCTGAATGGAACAGATTTATAATTTTTTAGATTTTTTTTTTTCTCAGCACTGTCAATTAATCAGCAATTGCGAGACTGCCTGCTATTATTCTCCCAGTCACCAATATAAATTGGGCTGAGCTTGTTTGCACACATTTGGCCCAAATGTAATCTAAGTGGGCTTTTTGTTTCTTCTACAGTGGATGCCAAACTTCATCCTTTTCAACTTGGAATCACATAAAAGGTGATTCCATACGTACCCAAATAGTAACTCAGTACATCTAATTTAAATTTTAAAATTTTATTTTTTATTATAATCAAATATAAATTTATTAATAAGGATAATATATCCTAATCACTTATTATTTATATTCAAGTCTGTTTATATTCTTTTTTACTTCAAAACTCCAATTCGCTCCACTAAAACTTACTATTTCTTATTGTGTTGTTACTTGCAAATAGAAAGAAAAAATTTAAACAAAATCAAACAACAGATAAGAATAACAATCAATAATATTTTTTGAAGCACTAAAATGGAAACCTATTGTTGACTCTGATCACGGCTCTTTGGATTATTATGAGAACTTTCCAGATGATCTCTCTGATTCAGAGAGTTGGTCTGAGGATGAGGCAGCTAGTTTTGTATGTAATGCTTTGATACTTTCAATCACCTAGACCACTCTTCTGCCAATATCTAACAACCAGAAAAAAATTAGTATTTTTTGTACCAAATCACTTGCAAAATAATAACAAATAATGTGTAAGTACCCCCAAAACATACAACAAGAATGTCTGGTTTTGGTTGAGAAGAAAAGAGAGAATTTTTTAAGTTAATTTTATATTAAAGTTATTATTTGGGTGTATCGTAAAATTAAAATATTATATTATTCAAGGATAATTTGTAAAAAAATATAAAACGTATTGAGAGTACGTAAATTATATATTTAAATAATTTAATAAAGAGTACGGAGAAATTAGAAATACTAATTAAATTTTTAGGTATGAATAGCATCTTCCTCATATAAATGACAAAAGCAAAAAAACAAAATTAAAATTAAAAAAAAAAAAAACTTGGATAGACACACATCAAATATATAAATTCAGAAAATTTTATATTGAAACCATCTATTCCTAATAATGCAAAGAAAATTTACCATGTTTTTAATCATTCTTTTTTAATCATTCTTTAAGTATTACTTTATGTCACCTCAAGAGGGGGAAGATTAGGCTCATGTCTTGGTCGGGATATATGAATGCGTTACAGCTTGTGCATTTAAGACAAAAGACGACAAGGCCTAGGTTATTAAAATTTAATAAGATACGTGGTAATTTCGAACCTTGGTACTGTATTAGTCTTGTTTGGTGGAGTTGTTGGAGACTAATAATTGATTCTAAGTTTTCAGATTGTTGACTTGAAAAGTTGCGAATTTGTTTGGCATAATTATGGAGAAGTTGTGTTTTGGGAATTTTTTTAATCCTAACACAAGATCAAATGGAAATGGATATGATGTTGAAAAAATATAAAAATAAATAAAGGAGTTAATGATCAATCACATTATAACACAATATTTATGTGATTCACTCGAAATTGAGCTACGTGATTTGCTGCGATAGTTTCACTATGTAAAAGAATGTGTTACTGGGTCATAAGAACTCAGGGGTGCAAGGCTGCTGAAGAGAGCTTTTCTATCTAGGCAATTCTCATATCCTTCTAGCGAGCTTCGAAAACATTTTTATAGTGTAGATCTGGATATTTTTTGTTGGAGCAATTTTTTATGTATAATAAATAAATTGAAATAAATTAAGCAAATAAAAATAAATTACTTATCGAATTTATTTTACCAAACCAAATAAATAATTAAAAGATCAAGTCGAGTATGTGACACTCTATCCTTAAGACAGATTCGCCCCGCTACGGTGCTTACGGATAAAAGACGTCTATCTCCTAAGATATAATGATCTTCACAAATTGTAGTAGTACTCCAAAAAATTTGTACGGCGAACAAAACCTGTGTTCTTAACTCTCTGAATTTTATTCTAAAACTAGTATGAAGAATAATTGTTAGAAATTGGGCGCCCATATGGCATGACCCTTAGAACCTTTTGAACCTTATCCATGCAAGTTTGAATTTAAATTCAAAACTTATTTGGATAACCATTCAGGATATCTATATCTATCATATCAATAGATATGGATAGATGGATAGATAGATATTGGTTATATATCAGATTATATGGTTAATCTAAAGATATACATATACATTATGTGATTTTTACCCATAACCTTTTTTTCCCGGACTCTCTCTCTGACTCTCTCCCAGAAAACAACGATCAAGCCATTTTGCACTGTGACTTGTGTGGGTGATACTCATTTTGTAGTATCACTCCACTGCTGGGTTCGTTGACTGATCAGATTTTGGAAGCATGTGATTTACCCACGAGGTTGTGTCATTAAGATATGATCCGAATTATTTTTATCCACTGCGTTAATTTATAATGCTTTATAATTTACATTGGTATCAGAACCTATATGGGTTTTTTCGTGCTTATTTTTTATGCATTAAAATATGTGTATTTTTTTTTATATAAATATATACACATTATATGCATGAAAATTAATGGAGGAGGAAGATGAAGTGCACGGTATTTTGCACTTCAACTCTCATTGATTGAGAATGTGATACACTTCATTTTTATGTTCATTAAATGTTATTTTTAATGCCATAAATGTTTTTATTGTGAAAAATGGAGTTCGGCAGTACAAAAAATTGAACCAGAAAACACCCTAGAAGGCGGAGCGTGGGCCTCACGCGCCACCTGACGCCGGGAAGGCTTCCACGCGCCTCCACGCGCTGCCACGCGCCTCCGCGCGTTCTCACGCACTCTCAGGTGCCTCCACGCTCCTCCATGCGCGCGCTCTTCCGCACTTTCCACGCGCGCGCCCTCCGCGCCACACACACGCGCCGCGTGTTGAGCCGCGCGTACTGAATTGTTTTTAAATTCAGAATTACGTTAAATGGTCATAATTAATTCGTTATAGCTTTGTTTTAAGCGTGGTTAGTACCATTAGACTCATAATTATATTTTCTATCTTTTGTAAAATTTTGAAAATTTTATGAAAATAAAAAGTATTTTTCCTGTGATTATAATTCATTATTTATGTTTTAAAATGCTTTTGGTATTGCATAAATTATTTTCTGAGGTTGAATTTTTTATTGTAGACTTCTGAAATGTTTTACTATTTACTGGAATAATTTTTTTAGTTTATCAGATTATAAAATTTTTTATTTCTAATTTAATGTGTGTTTATTAGTTATTTAGAATTCCAAAAAATTTCAGAAAATTTCCAGAAAATTTCAGAAGTTATACAGTTTCTGTTTATGGCATAATTTGAATATTAAATATAGCATATTATTTTTTTTGGGCTTGTAATATGTTGTGATTAGAATAGCATGATTAATTATTTTTTATTTTAATTCTGTTATTAAATGTAACATAGCATGTATTGATTGTGAATCTACATTATGATGCTATTGTATGGAATTAAAAAATTTTTATCATGCTTTTAGACATACCATAGTCAGAGGGAGGTTATTCGGTTGAGAGAAATCTTTGTAGATTAACTCTCGAAAACCAATATTTTGCGCATAAATTAAATTAAATTTTGGATAATTGTCACCTGTGACGCAAGAGATGATTACGAGCATAACGGATTTTCGATCTTGCGACTTGTGTAATATTGTCACTATTTAATTAAAATTTTTGTGGCAAAATTATATTATGCTAATCAAATTAATCCCAATGCGAATTTCTCTCTAAATTGACTTAGCTTATGGAAGTTAATTGGTTGACCTAGACTTAGTAAAGATGTTCAAATGTGAACAATGTAATCCCATTCTTTAGATGAGCAAAAGTCTTGGAGACTTTAGGTCAAGTCTTAATTGAGCCAAAGTAAAGAAACATGACTCAAAGTCGCTGTGGTTTTGTTGCCTTGTTTGGCATAATAAAAACTAATGTTTGTGCTATGGTTAGCGGCACGCTACGTAGTTTTGGTTGGCGAGTTTTGGAGTTATGAAATTAGTAAGCCCTCGATAGATCTGTATACGATCTTAACTATTGAGCTGAGTGGATTGACTTTGTAATTTGACTTGTAAATAATGTTACATCATTGGATGAAGTAACATTCAAGAGTCACGTCATCTAAGAAATGCGAGTTTAAATAAATTAGTCATTAAGTGTAAGACGAGTAGCCAGTATGAGTAGTGTTTTGCTCTCTACCCAATTATTGGAAGTGGATGGAGCAAAATTTCATGCACTATAATAGTGTGCGTTGAAATATCACGTGAAGTGAAAAGATTAGCGCTTAGTGGCTGCAAAATCTATTAACACTAAGTGAAAAGATTAGCGCTTAGAAGCTGCAAAATCTATTAACATTATGTGAAAAGATTAGCACTTAGAAGCTGCAAAATCTATTAACACTATGTGAAAAGATTAGCGCTTAGTGGCTGCAAAATCTATTAGCATTGCCAACTTGTCTAAGTATGGACACTTACTGTTTCCACACTTGAGTGTGAGACATGAGAAGGGGCTTCTTTGTATGATTCCTTAGCTAGGCTAACGTTTTTTAAAAACGTTTACCATTAAGCTCAAACGTTGCAGCATAATAATGAAAAGGTTAAGGCTGACAAGGTCGTTATGACTCTAAGAATTTGACGCATGGCTCGTGAGAGTATTGTGTTGAATTAGACTCTTTAGCCTAATTCGCGCTTAAGTTACTTCAGGAGCTGTCATAGTTGATAGCTTATTCTCTCCTTCTTATGGATAGTAGAATTAATTGCAAGTAACTATGAAGCGAGAAATAGATATGGCAAGAGGAGTATCGTTATCTTTCAACTAGATGCAATAAAATGTATAGAGAATAAAATTGACTTGAAGGTACAGGGGATTAGCACTTACCAGTTAAATTTGTGACTTAGGCGCACTTGATATCTCTATGACATCCTTTTATGATCTAGTGAATATGAATTAGTCGTGAGTCATTACCTAGTTGGACCTAAACCGTTAAAACTTGTCTTTGAGAACTCACACATTAAGATGATTGGAATTAGTTTATGACATTGGTCATGAACCAGTGGCTTATTATACTTAATCACATTAATGAGATGATGACACGATGGTTTGAGTAGGCCTTCTTGGGCCCACTCGCTTATGACATCCTACTCTCATGTGAATGTGTAACTTTGTTCGTAATGGGTGCGCACAAGTAAGTAGGAAAGCTGTAGAAGGTCATTTGTTTTGGCGCATTTAGTCCACTATGATATTTGTGACTAGATATGTGTGAGGGTATGATAGCTAAGCCTCAATCTCGACACATTTATAGATTACGATACGCATCTGAGTCAAGACTATTTGCTCTCCCATAAGTCAAAAGTTTTGAAATGATTTTTGACATTGCACATATGAGGTCGAGATCAATTATATAAGAGCTTTTGTGCTTTTAGTTTTAACTAAGGTGGCGAGTATCTATTTGAGTTATTTTTTAGAAAGCTCTGCGAAGAGAAATGGATGCTTAGAAAATTGATTATTCCTAATACTCAATAACACAATGGTGTAGTAGAGATAAGGAATTAAGTATTGTTAATGTTAGGTGGATAATGGCGCAAAATATTTCCCAATTGGGAATTGCACTAGTTTGTTGCCTATATCCCTAACTAAGTGCCCTCCATATCAGATTTTACACTCCATTTTGAGTAATGGGTTAGCAGAGAGCCATCTATGGGCGATCTGTAACCGTTAAGAAATTTATCTTTATTTTACTTCTCATAAGATTGCGAAGTTAAGACCTAGGGTTCTATAGCGCATTATTGTATGCTGTCTTGTAAACACATAGGGTCGTGTGACGCATTATTGTATGAGGTCATGCAAACCCTCCGGGTCATGTGCATATAGGTAAGCAGCTTTGTAGTAGTGTAACTAAGTCACATAAAGTTTTCTTAATAAAGGTGACGTGAATAGAGTTTTGGAACTCTATAAGATAGAGAATTCTAAGCATAGCGCTTTATGTAGCCTAGTTGAGAATGGAAAGAAATTTCCAATATCCTAGGAACAGTGGGAGCGATGTGCCTACTAATGGATTACTCCATTAGAGAAGAATACTCTACATTCTTAGTTACGTGGTAGCGAATGTAAAAATTTTCCACGTCATCACTGGGTGATTAAGAGGGAAACATTCATGATTGCTCTGTAAGATGATAAAGAGCCTAGGATAATGCCAAAGGCTCTAGTCCCATATTTTTAGAAAGTGGATCAATATTGCGCAGTTTAAGACAAAGTTTTTGAGGATTAACCATTTTTATAATTTGGTTGACTTTCTATTATGACGCAAAACTGTTATAAAGTTATGCGTAATTTGGATAGTCATTGTTGAGGCATAAGGCTCGCTAGATACCGAAAAGTCGCACCATTGAGGAAAGTGTAGACCATGAGAAGACTTCCTCCTGGGGAGTGAGGTTATTTTGACTTAGGCTATGATTAACATAAGTTCGGAACATTGATTTGTGGACATTGTGACCCAACTTTCTCGTTAGAGAATTAGATAAGTAGATCCGTAGGGATTTATCTTCTGCTTTTATGGTGAAAAGTTAGGAGTGCAAAAAGGTTGCTAGTTCCAATATATCTTTTATAGCTTAAAACAGTTATTTAAATAGTGGTTCTTAGATTTCGTCAAGCCATGATAGGCCAACGATGATCGATGAAGACCACTGAGGCATGATCAGTGGTCCAAAAGAAGTTTTTCCTTACTTAGTCATAATGAGCCAGGAATTTATAAGGTTGTCGCCACCTAGGGTGGACAGTCCTCAATTTTAGATATGATGGACATGGGTGATGTAATGCTCGGATGTAAGATCCTTAGAGATTGCTTTGGGAGAATTCATGTTTTGTCTTCGATGGCTTACATAAGGAATATCCTAGAACGATTCTAGATGCAAAATTGCAAACCCATTGACTTACCTATTGGTAAAAGCCAGAGCCTTAGCTATTGAGTAAATCCTCGGATTGTCTTTGGGAGAAATAGATGACCTATATTCCTTGATCTTTTCTTTGTTGTGGGAGCCTAAAGTACGCTATGTGGGCGTATTCAGTATGATAAGTGTTATCTTTGGTAAACGGTCAATTGAGTTGTTTAGACATTGACCTTGCATATTAGACTGTGGATAAAATGCTTTACTAGTAGTATATTAATTTGCTCCTTGTAAGATTCAATGCGCTAGTTGGGTGCATATGCGCTAGTTGGGCGCATCAAAAATGAACGCAAATTGGTCACCAAAATATCTTTAGAGAGGTTATTGCGCAAGAGGTAGTGATCTTAAATCACTTCATGTGAGGCGCACATGGTGGATTTCGTTGTATATACTTATCGCAAGAAGTGCTGATAAGGTCTATGTTTGGAATCTAGAATTGTGATCTTGAATCACTTCATGTGAGGCGCACATAGTGGATTCCGTTGTATATACTTATCGCAAGAGGTGCTGATAAGGCTTATGTTTGGAATCTAGAATTGCGCAAGCTGTGGTCAAATTTTTTTTTAATCGATCACTTATTTTGAGATGATGGGATGTTGATACTATTATGGTTTGTGTTATAATGATTAGCAGATGATGATGTCAGCAGGCAAGATTGGCTCACTCACACGAGCAATCGCCCTTGGCGCTTGGGAGTGAGCAAGGATGAGACTAGTGGTTTATTTTTATTTGGAGCCAAGAGAGGCTTAAATAATCCACTATATATGTCGCCTTGGTTACAACCAAGATGAGGTCGTGTTAAGGATCAAACATGGATATTAGTACCCACTTTCCATGTTGTGTCTGTTATGATTAGCCAGATACGAGATCTCATTTGGCGCCCAGAAGGCGAGCGAATAGAGAATTCGGGTTAGGCGCTAGAAAGCGACTAGACTTATATCTGTACGGTGTATTGAGTGATGACGTCACTCTTTTGGAAGAGTTACTCCACCGTAACATGTATTCATACTATATGTGCTTGGCGACTGAGTAATGATGTGAGAGAATGGATCCCTGTTTCCTCACCGTGTGAGTCTTACGTGTCATTATTGATATGACTTTCATTTATGTACCATTTTGTGAACTTTGACTATGTCATAAGGTAAGGGGTTAATGTTCTACTACTTTGGTATGTTGCTTGCGGTCATGTATGATTCGGCCTTAAGGGACATCACTGGAAAAATGGTCAATCCTAAACTAAATGGCATGAGGGTAAAGGGAAGATCATCTAGTATTACACCACTGTTGTATATTCACTGCCGGCAACTCACATCGCTCTGTATGAGAAGCGGATTGAGTGTGAATATATTGCAAGAATTGAGAGGGTCAAACATGCTCTTTTGAGGGATTAGAGATGTTTTTTGGACCGGTGTAATTAGATGGGTCTGGGGTATATGAGACGCTATTTCTGTTCTTTTTGGGTTGATGTCTCTATGCTGGCTCATTTTAAGTTTCTAGTATAGAGCTCCCACATGCAGGTGTTCTCAGCAGTTACATGGTGCAGTGGCTAGTATGAGATTGTTTATTTTTTGGGGAGATTGAGATAGAGATGTGGCAGTGTCATGCCAACTCATGTCCGAGTGGGAGATGTTAGAAATTGGGCGCCCATGTGGCATGACCCTTAGAACCTTTTGAACCTGGACCTTTTGAACCTTATCCATGTAAGTTTGAATTTGAATTCAAAACATATTTGGATAACCATTCAGGATATCTATATCTATCATATCAATAGATATGGATAGATGATAGATAGATATTGATTATATATCATATTATATAGTTAATCTAAAGATATACGTATATTAGATATACGTTATGTGGTTTTTACCCATAACCTTTTTTCCCAGACTCTCTCTCTGACTCTCTCCCAGAAAACAATGATCAAGCCATTTTGCACTGTGAATTGTGTGGGTGATACTCATTTTGTAGTATCACTCCACTGCTGGGTTCGTTGATTGATCAGATTTTGGAAGCACGTGATTTATCTACGAGGTTGTGTCATTAAGGTATGATCCGAATTATTTTTATCCACTGCGTTAATTTATAATGTTTTATGATTTACAATAATGATACAAGAAAGCAAAATGAAGGCAAGAAAAATGAATTTTTGGAACCATAAAATGCTGGAACAGATCTGGTATATATAAGACTGAACATGTTTGATTTTCAAATTGAACAGGTGCAGTTCACATTTCAATATATCTGCTGGAATTGTTTGATCTGTTCGAATTGTATGAATTTGTCAAACTGTGCAGTTTCGGATCTGTAACTGCTAGGCAGTTTTGAGCAGTTAATCTATTGAAATTTTTGATTGAAGGAAGTAAAAATTTTGGACAATAATTTGAATTCTAATTCAAATTACATTGGCACAAAATTTAAATTAATTTTCCCGCAAGAATATAGGAAAAAATTTAAATAAATTAATATTATAATCGACCCGACCCACAACTCACACCTACGCCAAGTTTGACTGGGCTACTGCCGCCGGCGCGCGCGTGGTGGTCTAGGCTAAGGTTCACTTTGTCCATAACTCCTCCCTTCTATAAACTTGGGGTGCCCCTTAGGACCCAATCCAAGTGTTTCCACCTAGAACTTATATATACACATAAGTTCTCTTAAGTTTCCAATGTGGGATAACCATTTCAAGGAAACCCATATTTTACTTCTTTAAATGTCCATTCCACGAACCCAAAAACGATATCAAGTTGCTACTTACTCATAAATGGTTTTGACGAACAGTCTTCACTGTGTGACTTGCTATGCAGCAAGGAACACGTCACCTTTCGGACCCACCCCAAAAGACATTTGGTGCGCACTCAAAATTGGGCTCAAAGTTGACCAAAAATAAGCTTATAAAAACCATTATTTCCAATATTTTTTTATACTAGGAAAAGGGATTTGAGAGTTTTTCCCTCTGTTTCTTGCATAGATTTTTGAAATTTCAACATCTGCAATGGTTCCCTCTTCTCTTTCTCCTCCTCTCTTACTGCCGTGGGTGTTTTTCTTCTTTAACTTAGGCTTCCAACGTCGACCGAAGACGGCATTAGTGGAGTTGGGCAGAGGAGGGACAAGGACGACAGTGATGGTGTCGGCGTGTTTGGGCTGTATTTTGTTTCAGATCTAGTTCTGATCGAATCTTATTTTTTCCAAAAGAAAATTAGAAGTTTTTTCTATACCGCGACTTTTATTTTTTATTGTTTGTGTTAGGTTTATTTTTTATTTTTTCCTTTGGAACCTTCTTGTTATTCTTATTCGTATACTGTATTTTATTTTATTTTAATGCAATTGCTTTTAACTATTCTAAAATGAAAAAAAAAAGAATGTGTTGTAAGATACAACAGAGTTACCCTAATACTTGTAAAATATATATGTATCTGGTTAGACCATTTCCAATGGTTATTCAAACTTATCATCAAATTTGAATCTGATGAAAATGGTGCATTTTTAAGCTCTAACAGTTTTATTAAATCAGTATCAAATTGAGAATATCAAAAATGTTTTACCAAATAAAGGACCAGATGACCGGCTGAACGTCCAGTTAGATGTCCACCCGATCATCCGCTTAGTTGAAAATTTTTCACAACAAAGCATACTCTCGGACGACAAAAGAAGATGTCCTCCTAGACAAAGCACACTTGTCGGTCGATTGGCCAGACTTCTGCCTGGTCATCCTCCTGGTCGACCGGTGTATTGATGACAGCCAAAAATACTCCGTTGAAGTGCTACATATCAGATGGAATTTTTACTCACATTTAATGAAATAAATGATATATCATTAGAGATTCTCTTATACATATTGAAATGTGAGAATAATGTCTACATGTGCTTTGCATAAAAATTTATTGTTACTTCATTGACATAAATGATGCTTTTTACTTGCCAGATTTTCTTTATTTTTTATTTTATGAACATTTGCCAGATTGTAAATGTCTTAAATGTATATATATATATATACACGAGGGGTCAATTAGTGATTCACACACACACTAGGAGGGCACTACCTTTTTAGTTTATTCTAGTGTTGTAAATGCATTGTGTAGTGTAATAAAAGGTGTGTCTCTGTGTGTGTGTTTTTTTTTTCAAAATGACTTTCTTTTTATTTTTTTGTCTTTGTAAATACCTTGCTGGAATTTACTGGACTAGTGACAACCTTTTTGTTAGTGGCACGCACATTGTTGTCTAGTCCACAAAAGCGTGTTCTTGTTAAATATGTGAGACGGACACAAATCAATATACTCTATTATTAGATTTCATAATACTTAACACAACATAGTGATCCGTAAATAAGTTTTAATGCTTGTTTTTCACCCTCCTTTATTACTAGGCCACCACCATACTTGGCCAAGTAGGGGAGGACCAGAGAGAGAAGCAAGCATGCAATTGGTGGACACATACTTTATGAAAAGTGCCTATTAGATCTAAATTATTTTTGATATTTATACAAAAAAATTATCAAATTTTTTTTAACAGTTTGGCCCTTGTAAATGCTAAATAATTTTATCCAACCCCTTAGGCGTGGCCATCGACCCAATTGCCTGCCCAACTCGTCCATAGGGCCAGGTTGAACAAAATTTTGAACTTATTTAATTTTTGAATTAGGCTTGAGATAAAGAATTTTAGCCTAGCCTGGCCTACCCATTTAGAAAATATTAATATTAATTTTTATATTATTTAGTTACAAAATAAATTAGAAAAATAATAAAAGTTAAAGAAAAATGCATATATAAGCACTTCTTACAAGATTATATTTATCTTATAATTGAATTTTTTTAATACTTTAAATTTAACAATTTATTTAAAATGTTTAAATAATTTAATAACTCATATCTATTAGGTTAAATGGATGGATTTGAAACTTGGACATTTCTTTAAAACCGGACTTAGAACGGTTAGAGTAAATTCGATATCAAGCTAAGTTAAATTTAAAATGACACATATAGAGATCACTAAAAGCGGTGCTCTAAAATAACCACTAATGATGTGGCATCCACTTTTTTAAAAAACTGACCCCCTGCCATATCATTAGTGGTGACACTAATTAGTACTACCACTCATTTTCCTACTCTTATTATATATAGGAAAATGAATGGGAGCATTAATTAGTGCCACCACTAATGATGTGGCAGTGGGTCCCACCCACTGCTAATTGTTGTGTCTTTTTTTTTTAAAAAAATAAAAATAAATAAATGTCACATCATTAGTGGTTGTTTTAAAGTACCACTTTTAGTGGTCTCTATCATTAGGGGAATTTACTGATAAGTCCCATGTACAAAGTTCAAGACCCAGCTAATCCTCAAACAAAGCACTTGCACCAATTAGTCCTATAAATTTTTAATTGTTCCTAAAAAATCTTTTTTTTTTTTTAAAAAAAAAAATTTATAGACACTGTTACATCTTACTATCGTTGGACTTCCGTCAAACAGTCGCCGGAGACTCGTTGGAATGTTCAACATTACCGGGAAGTCGCCGGAGTTTCGCCGGATTGTTCAGAACGTTTACTGGACGTTAAAAACATTATTGGAGACTCACCGGAATGTCTAGAATATTGTCAGGAAAAAAAAAGAATAAATAGAGAAATTAGAGCGAAAAAAAAAAGTAAAATGTGCTAATTATTGAAAAACTAAAAGAAAAAAAATGAAAGGACAAAAAATAGCAACAATGGGAAAAACATATGCTATTTTTCAATTTTTGTAAAGTTTAAGCAAATAATTTCCAATATTAATCAAACTAAAAAATAAGTTTTGAAACTATAAAATGTTATAGTTTCAAAGCAAAAATTTATTAAGTATTTATCCTTATTAATCAAACTGAAAAACATGTTATGAAACTGTAAAATTTTACAGTTTTAAAGAATGTTATGAAACTGTAAAATTTTACAGTTTTATACCATGATTCATTCCAGCACCAAAAAAATTTGAAACAGCAAAATTTTACAGTTTTTACCGCCTGTAACTAAAACTCGAAAACTACTTGTTCAGAATTTAAAAATTTTCTCCATTAGAACAGAAAAAGAGAAGTGTATAGCAGAGAAAAAAAATAAATAAGAGATCGAAGGAGAGAGGCGAATATAGAGAGATGATTGTATTCCGACAATTATTTTTTGTTTAGATCTAGTTGGATTTGATGTAGTAGATTTACTCATTTTCTTCGTCGGAAACATATCTTCTTTACTGTCGGTGAGGTAAGGAGTCGGCGGTCGGTGGTTGCCGGTGGATCCCAATCGATGGTAGTCGTTGGTCGTCGGTGACTATATATTAGAAAGAGAAAGAGAAAGAGAAGAAGCAAGATTTGATTACCCATCAACGATCGCTAAAAATCACAAAAAAAAAGAAGAAGAAAGGAAGAAAAAAAAAATAACGTTATTAGATTTTTAAGTATAAATAAAAAAATTTAAAATTAAATAAATTACACGTTCTTAATAATTTTCCGCTATAATATCAACCAGGCCAAATTCAGCGCAACCAAATGTTTGTCCACTGTCACATCCCCATCTGAACGAAAATTTATGGTCCACCACCGCATAGGAGCATCTATCTGCTTCTAATAATAGAGTACATGAAATACTGTAACCTTTTTTATGCAGTGTTTTTGGACTGCAAAAAAAGACCAAAGAATTATAGTGTTTTTTACCCCCTCTAATTTTAAAAGACTCAATTCATATTCAAGAAAAGGCAAAACAAGAAGCAAATCTGTGGTCCTTTGAAATGAAGTTTTCATATTTCATTGTACGTGACAAAAAGATACATTATTTTGAATCCATGATAAATGTGAGATTATTTTTTACTATTATTTTTTTCCTAGTTCTTTCTTTATTGTTTTTGCCCATTTTGGGTGGTTAGTATTTTCCAATCAATTAAAGAAAAAATTAAAATTTAAAAAAAAAAGAGTGTAAAACTAATTTCCTAACTGTCAATTTTTATTTAATTATTTATTTTTGGTAGAAAGGAAATAAGGGAAGAAAAGTTGCATTTGTGACCGAAAGACTCGAATAATTCCTAGTCCTTAAAAAAAAAATTTCATCAAAGGATTTATTTATTTATTTTTTTGTCCTGGCCCTTAATTAAAGAACTAAATTTCATGTAAATTAAAAGAAACATGTTACACAAACATATTTTTTTATGTAATTTTCTAACTACTGAACGCAAAACTATAGGTTTCTTATGCATTTATTAATATGGACTCTATTACATTTGTATCTAAGGGTGTGAAACTAAAATAAAAAATTTATTGATATATAACATTACTTGAATGTTTATCCTTTCCACTGAGAACCTAACAAGTGCGGCAAGACAAGAATGAAGGGGAAAAAAAATTACAAGTGTTGAATAACGCTTCTACAAGTGATTAGATGTAGACTCCTACCTACCACTAGAAATGTCAAGAAAATTATTTTGTAGACAGTATTAGTAACGTGTCTAAAAGTGATATTTAACGAACAACACGAACATTGACTCTCATTCTGGTTTGCATGAATATGAAGACTAAGTTAAATACCCTTCGAAGTCGGAGAAGAGAACAAAACGAAACTCAAATAAAAGATTCATAACTTGAAAATGACCTGTAAATAAATTTCCGCAAACGTTAAAAGGGAGGTAAGGATGCATAGTCAACGTTTTTTAACATAATTCTCCAAGTAAAAAAGAAAGAGGTAGCTTGTTCACTTAGTCACGCTTATGCCTCTCAGTTCGTGTCGTGTGAAAGGATCCTCTTGGTTTATTTTTTATTTTTTCACAAGATAATGATTAGTATATTAACCGTTAGATTATAACGCGTAACGTCTTTGCATAAGTTTGAAGTTAAAATTTGACTCACTTTTACACTTAGGGCTCATTTGGGATGTCTCACTAGGACTAAAATAGTCATATAAGACAAAATAAGTTATTTTAGTCAAATAAGACAAAATGTCACATGTAACATATAATCATTTCATTTTTTCTCTCACAAAAGTAAAAAAAAGTCAAAAAATATATCACGAGACTTTTTAGCCCTAGTTTAAAATAATTAAAAAAATCAAAAAACCAACCCACATCCCAAACGACCTTTGACCTGTTACTTTGGGCCCCAAAAAGTTGAGCAAAACAAAGGCCTCAATTTTTTTTTAACTAATATATTAGTACACAAAAAAACAAATCTACCTGAATTTGAAAAGCCCCAATAAAATTAGTAAAAAATTCAAAACTAATAATTAGTTGACGTGGTGAATTATTTAAAACAAATGGATAACTGTTTTTATTGGAAAAAACCAAAAAATCAATTGATATAGTAAATTATTTTAAATTAATGGATGGTTGTTTCTCTTGCGATTAATTATACCAGTTACATTTGTTTCTTGGGAAAGAAACTTCTTAAATTTAAAATTAATTAAATTTTACCTCGGTCAACTATGTCACAAGGAAGATTGAATATAAAATCAATTTAATCAATTAACAATTTTGTAGTTAAAAATATGAGAAGGGTGATGTTTGTTCACTTTTTATTTAGTATTTCAAGTATTTCAATTTAAATTATTTAAATTATTATTTATTTATTGTAATTTTTTCATATATTTAAATAAGTTTTAATAATTATATGTATGATCAAAATTTAAATACTTAGGGTCTGTTTGGTAACGTTTACGTTTTTAGTTTATATTTACAAAAAATTTATAAACTGATTTTTGTTTATTTTTTATTTATTTTTAGAAAAACATAATCTACAAACACGTTTAGTAATTGACAAAATGTTTAAAAAAATTAAAAAATATAAAAAAAAGTGAGAAATGACGAGTGGTGGCAAGTGGGTGCGAAAGACGGTGGTGGAAAGTGGTGACGGTGGGTGGTGGTGGGTGGTGGCGGGTGGTAAGTGGTGATGGCAGGTGGGTGGCGGGTGGTGGGTGGTAGCGAGTGGGTGGTGGTGGTGGTGGCGGCGGGTGATAGGTCGTGGCGGTTGGCGGGTGGTGGTGGATGCTGGTGGCAGGTGGGTGGCGGATGACGGGTGGTGGTGGTGGTGGGTGGGTGGGTGGGTGACGGTGGCAGGTGGTGAGTGGTAGTGAGTGGGTGGCGACGGTGGTGGTGGTGGCAGGTAGTGGCGGGTGGGTGGTGGTGGTGGATAGGTGGCGAGTGGTGGTGGTGGGTGGGTGGGTAGGTAACAGTGGCGGGTGGTGGGTGGTAACGAGTGGGTGGTGGTGGTAGTGGGTGTTGGTGGAAGTTGGGTGGCGGATGGCGAGTGGTGGCAAGTGGTGGTGATGGTAGGTGGGTGGGTGACGGTGGTAAGTGGTGGGTGGTAGTAAGTGGGTGGTAGCGAGTAGGTGGTGGTGGTGGTGGTGGTGGGTGGTGGTGGCTGCGGGTGGGTGGCAGGTGGGTGGTGGTGGTGGGTGGCTGGTGGTGGCGGCGGATGGGTGGCGGTGGTGGGTGGTTGGTGGTGGCGGATGGTGGATGGTAGTGGCAAATGGGTGGTGAGTGGTGGTGGCGGGAGGTGGATGGTAGTGGCGGGTGGTGGGTGGTGGTGGTGGTGGTGGTGGTGGCGGTGGCGAGGGATGGGTGGTGGTGGCGAGTGGGTGGCAGGTGGATGGTGGCTGGTGGGTGGTGAGTGGTGGTGGCAGGTGGTGGTGGGAGATGGATGGTGGGTGGTGGTGGCGGAAGACAGTGGTGGAAAATGGTGGCAGGTGGTGGCTAGTGTTGGGTGGTAAAAAGAAAAAAAACTGAAAACTCAAAACGGAAACACATTTTTTGGCCAAATTTATAAACTGAGATCACTGATTTATAAATAAAAAATTTACCAAACAAATTTTTATTTTAAATTTTTAAAATTTTTATAAATATAAAAAAAAAATTAAAAAATAAGTCTTACCCAACGACACCTTAACTTGTGATTACAATTTTTTTTTATTAAATGTATGAGAGGTTCATATCAAAAGTGTACTTTGGATCCTCCAAAATGTCAATGCCGACCTTGAAGTACTTTCTTCATGATCACTTGGGCAATTAGCAAGGGTCAAACTCTCAGCTTATAAGATGATTATTATTACTATTATTATTTTTTTCTAGCTTAGCCATTTTGTTGGTTTTTTATTCGGTGCCTCATGGAGCTGGAGACTTTAGTTTTTAAGTGGTTTGTCCTCGAGAACTTGTATTGAGCTTCATTAATTTTTTTTTTTTCAATTTTTTTAGCTTTCATGAAGGTAAATGTCGTGACCACACACATTAAATAGAGGTGGCGAAAAGAAAATGAAACAAAGAAAGCAAAGTAAGAAAAGGCTTTCTTTTTCAATCATTCAAATTAAGCACAATCTTATCCATGATTGAGAATGTTAGCTGAGTACATAAAGCACCCTATTTTCCACAAAACAGACTTTTCAAGCCTCTAATAACCATAACTTATTTATTTATTTTCAAATAATAGAAGAAGATGATATAGTTCTAATTAATTTTTCTTTGTAATTTTCAACTTTGGCAAGTTTATTATCAATTATCAATTATTTAGGTTTCATGGTCCCCGCCGTTGATTGATGAGAATCCACTGTACCAGATCATGTCTCCTTATCCTTTAGTTACAATTACACCCATCATTTTCATTTGAAGACAGATTAGACTATACCTATTTTATTACCCCAATTGATTATGAAAAATATTATGCAAATCAATAAATTTTATATGTTTTTTATTATGTAATAATAAAATTTTTAAATAGATTCATTATAATAACAGTTATATTATACATTTAGAATTTTTATCTGGAATTTTACTCATAAACATCAATATATGGTTTAGATCAATTTTGTGCATGAATTCCATAATATATCAGTTAAAACTCAACCACACTTCTCCATTTTGATTAAATTTCTTGACAAATTTTGGGTGAGTAAAGTTTTCCTTAAAATAATATGATCAATAAACAAGAAATATCTGTAACATTGATTGAGGATAAATTGCATTTTTATTTTTTATTTTTATAATCGAGTGTTCAGGCTAACTTATTTGCATCTCGACTAAATTACATTTTTTATCTTCAACTTTCACCCACATTTGTCATACAATTTTTTCTTCTACTATTTCTAAAAAATACGCACAAGAGCCTCACATGAACACTTTCCGTCCAAATTTTAGCCGTAGGTGACAAGAAAATTACATTGAAACATGAATTAAAATTTTAAAAATTAGTTGTTATAATTTAAAAATAAGAAATCAAAGTAACATTTAGATAATAGTTTGAGAGTGAAAAATATAATTTATCTATTTATTAATTGTATAGCAATATTCTTTCTTCATGAAGGTCATGAAACTTAAGTTTGAACAAGATTTGGTTTGGTTTAATAAGCACCGAAGTAAACTAAAAAAAATATTTTTCAGATGAAAATAATTTTAAAAAAATTAAAAATATTTTTTTATGTACAAATATCTTATACTCTATTAAATTATGGAACTTTAGAAAAGGAATAATTTTTAAAAATTATTTTAGAGGTCTACCATACTCTGATTGAATAGCCCTTGGAATTCAATCTTGTATTTGTTATAGCATCTCTTGGGCAGGTACATCCTCCCAACATACAACATGGTGTTGCAGCAAAATTATGTGATGGTCTAACTTATCAATACAATTGGATTATTACTTGGTATTTTAAAAAATAATAATAATGTAAAAGTTGTTAATAAGGGATAGATGTGGAGTTTTGCTCTAAAAGCACTCAATAATTGTCTTAAAAATAACTCTAAAAGCACTCAATAATTGTCTTAAAAATAACATTGTTGGAGGTATAAAATATTTCATTTTATTGTGGCTCAAGTTTCACATGTGTTTGCTTATTAATTAGTTTTTTTTTTTTTTTGTTTGTTAGTTGATACTACTCAATCTATAAATTTACTTTTTAAGTGCGTTCACAAACACCATACTTTCTAAGTGCCTTTGCAAATACCATAGAGAGATTTAGAAGACTAGTTAGGGTGTCTAGCTAGATGATATCTATTCTAACACATACATCGTTGCATTGACATCAAGACTAAAAGTTTTTAAAAATTACTATTCTTGGTGAAGTTTTCCAAAATTCTTACACATTAGTGAATTCTCATATCTATATATATAAGAAGCTCGTTTTTTTTTATGACTTGTTATTTTTTTTTTCTATTTTGTCCTTAGCTTATTTTGAAATTGTTATTTTGTCCTTTAGTTGGTTGATGAAACAATTTGAATGGTGGCATTTTGGAAATTATGTTAGACATTTTGGTTGGCAAGGTTTGTTTTTGGTTCCCTATTTTGCCCTTAGCTTGTTTGAAAATTTCCTATTTTGCCCTTTTGTTTTGTATAATTTACTAATGGTATAACAATTTGAATGAAGGTTTTCTCATAAATATGTAAACATTCTGATCAATTGTAAAACATAAATCTTTTATTTTTAACAAATTACAAATACACTCATAATATTTGTTTAAAATATGAATTAGTCCTATAATAATACAAATTACAACTATCGTTTGTTATAAATTTTAATTTAACCCAATAATCAGAAGAAAAAAAAAATCTACTCTCCTACACAATAATAAATTATCAAAATTGTTCATTGAAAAATATTTTTCATATCATTAAAAACAGTTAATTGACTTAATATTTTATTTATTAACAAAATGGTTAACTGAAAGATATTTTTCATATCATTAAAAATTATTAATTGACTCAAGAATTTATTTATTAATAAAATTGATCATTTGTTATGCGAGTATGATTTTTTTATTAATAAAATAGGTCATTTGCATATATATATATATATATATGTATTATCTTCTGCATATTTATTAGTTTAATTTTTTTTTTAAGATGGGGAATTATTTTATCTCTTTTATTTTAAAATGTATATTTTATGAAAAATGCTTGAGAGCACTAAAAGGAGATCACTAGAGGGAGCACTAATGATGTGGCAGTGGGTCCGCTCACTTTCTATGCATTGTTTTTATTATTTTATTATTTTTTTTGTCATTCCTAATATATTAGTGTTATTAGTGATCTATTTTTTAGTGGTCTAAATCATTGTTGATATTTTATTTTGTTTATCTTTATGTCTTCACACTTAGTGAAAATAATATAATTATGTTAAAACGATAAGATTTATTATATTTTTTCTTGTTATTATTTATAATACAATTTATATAATTCTATCATATATCTAATGATTTATTCTATTTAATTTCATAAAATAATATTTCTATTTTTAAAAATTATTAAAATACAAAACTTAAATATAATGTACTAGTAGCCCGTGCCTTGCACGGGTCTTTGTAACTAGTGTATATATATATATATATAAAAGAACCGTTTAACTGTTTGAGGTTCGTCTTTTCTTTTTCTTTTTTTTTTCTCTTCTGATTTTGTCATTTTATTTTGAATAGTTTACTAATGGTGGCTTATATATTGAGTGAATGTTTTTTTTGTAATTACGCAAACATTTTTGGTCGATTACGCAATAGGTTTTTTCATAATTACGTAAATATTTTTGGTCAATTATGAAATAGGTTTTTCCATAATTACGCAAATATTCTTGACTAATTATGAAATACAAATCTTTTATTTTTTAACAAATTACAAATATGCCCATGAGATTTGTTTAAAATATTAATCTGTCTTTTAATATTAGAAATTATAGCTGTCGTTTGTTATAAATTTTAATTTAACACAATACTTAGAGAAAAAAAATTTTGTACAATAATAAATTATCAAAATTGTTCATTGAAAAATATTTCTCATATCATTAAAAATTGTTAATTGATTTAATAATTTATTTTTTAACAAAATGGTTAACTGGAAAATATTTTTCATATCATTAAAAATTATTGATTTACTTATTAAGAAAAATGATCATTTGTTATGCGAGTATGATTTATGTATTAATAAAGTTAGTCATTTATATATATACGTATTTTCTTCTACTTATTTATTAACTTAGTGAATTATCTTAGTTATTTTTTTATATAGGAGAATTGTCTTAATATTTTTTATGTTTATCTATTGAGAAAAGTTATATACCATAATTTTTTTTTTTTATAAATTTGGAAGAAAAGTTACACACTCATAAATTCTCCCAAACTTATATAGTAATAGAATTGGAGTCTACATCATTAGCTATAAAAAATGATACATATTATATTACATAATTCTATCATATATCTAATAATTTATTTTATTCAATTTCAAAAAATTATATTTTAATTTTTTAAAAATTATCAAATATAAAATTTAAACATATTATAATAATAATTCGTGCCTTGTGCAGACCTTTTTAAGGTAATATATATATATATATATATATATATATATCCCAAACTCACCGTCAAAATTGTATGCCAAGTGGTTGATGAGCTGTTTATTTCTTTTTCAATCATTACAAAAGGATAATCTTATCGATGTCTGCGAATATTCATTTTGAGTAGGTAAAGTCCCCATTTTCCACAAGCAGGCTTTTCCAGCTTTCTCTTTGTTTGCAACGTAGTTTGTAATTAAAAGACCAGAAATGCTGGGTGTCATAAATTCTGTGATTTAAATGGTTCAAAATATTTAAAATAATGTTATTTTGAGTGTAAAATGATGTCGTTTTGACAATTTTAAACTATTTAAGTCACAGAATTTGTGACCACCAAATATTTTTCTTAAAAGACACTCTAAATTATCACATAATTTTTTATATATTTTTATAAAAAATTTAAAAAATAATTAAAATAATCAATTCTTATGCAGGAAAATATGAAAAATATGTTTTCAAGATATTTGTTAATACTAAAAATATAATAATAAATGTTTTTAAAAAGTTTAAAAGATTTTTTTTAAAAAGTAAAATTTAGTGACAAATGTCTCCAAATTTATTTTTAAATAATTCTATGTTTTAGAGGGTGTTTGCCATTTGGCTAATATAGTCAAAACATAAAAATAAAAATATTATAAATTGTCACATTATTTTTTTAAATTTTTTTATTAAAAAAAATCGACTAAAGTAATAATTTTTCAAACCAGACATTCATTATTTAATTTTACTTAAAATGTGTCATGTCAAAAAAATTTCTAAGATACACATTTTTTAACTTTTGCAAAATCTCACATGGACTCGACACTCCTTAGATTTGAGATTCTCGACTCTTTTATCATATTTTGGATTTGTTCGGGAGGTGGGTTGATTTTTTAATTTTTTAATTTTTTTAATTTAGGGTTAAAAAGTTTTATTTAGGAAGGATTTTTGATTTTTTTACTTTTTGTGAGAGAAAAAAATGTAATAATTATGAATTAAATGTAATATTTTATTTTATTAAATTAAAAAATCTATTTTAATTTTATAACTTAAATAGCTAAAAATATCTCAAACTTAGCATCCCAAACGCTATGCCTAAATTATTTACCAAAACCCATGGCGTTTGGGAAGCTAATTTTGGGATATTTTTGGCTTATCAAATTAGGAGACTAAAGCCATGTTTGATTTGATTTTTAGATTTTTTTTAAAATTAAAAATTAATTTAGTAAAAGAAATAATTTTTTTTATATAATTTTATCTTTTAGAAGGTCAAAAGTATTTTTTAAAATTTTAAAAATATATTTTTAATATTTATTTTTATCAAATTAATTTTTATTTTTTTTTAAAAAATTAATTTAAAAAAAAACCAAACAAGGCCTACAATTTTTAGAGATAGATAAACCGACACTTATATCTCTATTGACTTTTTCATTTGCGCAAGTGATAATTTAGTTAAGAAAAATGAGTTAGACTTTTAAAAAGAGAATTCTAATGGAGCATTAATTTGTCTTTTTTTTTCTCATATTTTGTCTTTTACCTCACTATTTTTATTTTTTTTTAATACGTGCGCTAGATCATTAGAGCTGCTGCAGTGCAGCTCTAATTAGAGCTCTGCAGCACTGCTGTTTAGTTAACTAATAATTTTGTTTCATCTTAGGGCTTGTTTGGTCATTTGATTTTATGATAAAATTGTTTTAAAAAATGTCTTTGATAAATATTTTTCTTAAAAAACTTTTCATTGTTGGAAAAATCAAGTGGATCTTTTTCTTTTATATTTTTTAACAAAAACAAATAAGTTTTTATTTTATTAGTCAAAAAATTAATAAAAAAGGGCAAAACCAAAGGTCTCCAAAAAAGTTACTTTAATAATAATTGATAATATATATATATATATATATATATATATATATATATATATATATATATATAATTATGGATTAGATTCATTTTTAGTGTGGTCTATGGCTCAATTTAGGAATTTGGCTAAAAGTCAAAAGCTAATTTTTAATTTATTTTTGGTCACATTACCTCTTTATTTTTTTATACATTTTTTTCAAAAAAAACTAAAATGAACTAAAATATTAACTTTTAACTAATTTACCAAAACAATTTATATCACATTAACGCTTACTAGTTTTAGTGATTTTTTTTTTTTTTGAATATTTTGTACAATAAAAAAATTGAATTTTTTTTTCCTTTATCAATAAACATCAAATTTATTTGAATGAAAAAATATTATTTACTTTTAAAAATTAAAAAATAATTTTTAAACTCATGTCTTACCCACCGCCCCCATCATCACTGCCCTAATGCTGCCACCAGCCAACGTCACATCAAAACCACCATTTTTCTACTGACTTTTGACGGAAAATAAAAGTCCATAAAAAATGTTTATCATGAAAAATATTTATTTAGATAAAAATATTTTTTATTTTAAAATGTAAAAAATATTTTCTAATTTAAATCTTACTATCACTATCACCACCGTCAAACCAAAACTACTACTACCACACATTAGCTTCGAAGTTACAATCAAACATAGAGTTGTTAGTAAAAAAAATATTTTTCGTTAATTTCAAAATTACAATCAAACATAAAATTGTTAGTAAAAAAATATTTTTTGCTAAAACTAAGGCAACAATATACATTTTTAAATTTACACTTACACGCTTTATTCAATTTCCGATTTAACTTTTTTCAGAGTCCACAAATTTTTCTAATGCAGTAATTGATAAGAAGAATTAGTCATGACGTGTACTATAAAGATGTTTCACAACAAATTATATATATTGTACTTTGGGCCTTGCATGCTTGACCGTGAAACATACACGTCAAATCCAACGTTCAAATACATTAATTAATAGAGGAAAAACAAAATGAGGGAAAAATTAAATTTAAAAAAAAAAAAACCTTGTTTAGTTGTATTTACGTTTTATTTTTCCGGAAAACAAAAGACAGAAAAAAGTTAGAAAATACCACCGTCCCCGTATGATTTTGTTTTTGTGTGAAAATACTTTTCTCAAAATTAAAATTAGGTTTTTAGTGATTCTCAAAATCTGGGTTTTTTTATTAAAAAAAAAATTCCTACAATAAATTGCCCCACAGACAACCATCACAATTGCCCCCATAGTAAGGTCATTCACTTTTTTTGAAAGACTTCAAAGTCTTGTGATATAGGACAAAGAGTTTTAGCATCCTGCAGTTTGGTTATCAAGTCTTTTTCAAGGAGAGATCATGTGAAGCGAGACGGAAGGCTCTGTTTGATTGAGAGATGCGAAAATTGAGATTAGATATTATATTCGGTAAGATACATATATCTCATATTTATAATTTTTTTTTAAAGGGGATATAATATCCGGTGGGATTGTATATCCCTCAAAAGTAGAGAATATACAGTACCATCCTCCATTATATATTATAATATTATGAGGGCAATCTTAAAAATTACTTGTTATATCCCATAATATATTTTGTAAAACAAACATGCATAACATATATCTAATCTTATATATCAAGTCAACAAACATAACTTAGGGAATATACTATCCAATACTTATATCTTATTTATTATATATTCTAACTAAATCACACATCATATTATATCTTTTATTTTATATCAAGTAAAACAAACGGGAGCTAAGTGTTTGTCAAGATAGGATGTGAGTTCAACCTTTTTTTTAAGTGTTAATTTAACAATTAATTATTAATTTTCGTAAATAAAAGGTTAAAAATAGTTCAAATATGAGTTCAACTTAACCAATCATGAGCTGGTCAAGGACACCACGTGTTTCTATTACTCACTAATCCCTTCCTTGAAACAAGGGACACCAATATGTAACACCTTCACCGTTCACATATTATTAATATTGATCGCTTTGGGCCTTGTTGACACAAATTTATTCTTTTTAGTGAGTCATTCATCCCAAAATTATTTTAACCTTAGCACACTTAACTAGAGAGTTCTTTTAGGAATTTCAACACCCAGGAAAGGCCTCGATATTATATAAGGATTCAGATTTTTATTTTTATAGCCTAGGAACTCCACTTCCATTCCTGATGTGAGACATTGGGACCTTACAATCCACCCCTCTTAGGGCTGCACGTCTCCATGCAGTAGCCTGCCAGCTTACAAGCCTGCCCCATATACATCAAGAGATACCAGGGACCCATACTCGGTACTCCGGAGAGTAGGCTCTAATACCAATTGTAACGCCCCAACCCTTCACATATCATCGATATTGTCCGCTTTGGGCCACGCCAGCATGGATTTGTTCTTCTCAGTGGGTCACTCATCCTATAACTACTCCAGCCTAAGCATGCTTAACTGGAGAGTTCTTTTAGGGATTTCACTATCAGGGAAAAAGTCTCGATGCTATATAAGGGTTTAGATTTTTATTTTTAAGTCCAGGAACTCCCCTCCATTCTCGATGTGAGACACCGGGACCTTATGATGATAGTTATATTTAGATTTTAAATTTTGGTAAGAATTTATAGAGAGAAAAATAAATAATAAAACAATATTTTATTTTATTTTACATTTTCTTTCATCTTTTTCTTTTCAATTTTTACTCAAATTCATAATTCAAACCCAACCGAATTGTATAGTTTTAGAACATTATCATATACTAGTGTCTCAATTTAAATGTGGTTTGTACATTATTATCATTTTTATATTAATAACATTTTTACCATCTAGAATAGTCAAAGAACATCATGCATTTATGGGTGATGATACTTATATTATCATGAGATTTTTTCTTGTAGCTCGTGTTTTGGGCAATAATGGTCGTGTTTGGAGCATTTTATAGTAAAAGTTAAAAGTTTCAAATAAAAAGAATATTAATAAAAACATCATTTTTTTGAGATTTTTAATAATCAATTTTTGTGCTTATTTAAATTATTTTTCAATCCTGAATTGCACAAATAGTCTTAACTAGTATATTATCTTATATTGTTACATGATCATTCTCAGGATCACCTAATAATTTTCTTTAACTATGAGGAGACTCTGTCAAAATATATATATACACACACGGAGAACCATATTATTAATATAAATCTAGATTACCTATTGAATAATTTTGGGAAAATTACAATTTAATGGCTTTTTCACAAAATAATTACAAATTTATGAATAAGTGTATAACTTTAATTATTACTATTCGTAAAGTTTACCACTTATGTGAAATTATTTTTTAAAAATTACATTGAATTGTAATTTCCCCTTGAATTTTCTACTCACTCTTACCTTACACTTTTTGGTATTGATATTTATGTATTATCATATATACATTGAGTACATTTTGGAGGTGTATGATATGAAGCAATACTCATATGTGAAAGGATGAAACATTATCACTAAAAGAAATTTCTTTGAGAAATTTATTTTTATTATATTAATGACCTCTCTGCACACTTGTCAAGAGGTCAAAACATTCATACATGCATACTTGCATGGACCACTGCAATATTACAACATTATCAACATACAATCAAACACACAGGCTGTTTTTTTGGCTTATTCTACTTCTTCTTCCTCGTCCTCATCTTCTTGTTGCCTTCCTTCTCTCTCTTCTCTAATTAAAAAAGCTTTGCAAACACTGGCCTTCTTTATTTTATTCAGCTCCTTTCCTGCAAGAATATATTGCCTTTCTGTCATTTCAACTTTTGGTGTATATATATGAATGAGAAAATATGTGAAAAAAATATAAATTATTGTTGTTTTTGGAAATCAAAATTACGTGAAAAAAAAAAGAGTTCACAAAGTTACGTACTTTATATAACTATATATATATATATATATATATAGGGTTAAATATGTTATCCATCTTCAAAATATATGTTCTATTTTATTTTAATTTTTGATATTTTTCAATTAAATCCAACTTATTCAATTTGTGTTTAATGGCTCCTAGTGTCGTTTCTATCCAAATTTGGACAATAATACCCTTGTTTCTGCTATAAAATTTGGATGAAAATACTCTTTTTTTTTTTTTTCTTTTTTTTTCAACAGAAGAAAACTTTATTGGTGGCAATCAACATATATAGCATATTAAATTACATCAATAAAGAAGAAATAGTGCAAAAAGTATCAAAACATAACAACATAATCCCAACTAAATTAGCATCCGAAAAATATTCAATCATATACTAACACACACCTCAGAAGTTGGTGAAGCCACCAAAAACAACAAAACCAGCAACACAACTAACAAGCACACAGCAGGAAACAAGTCAGCAGCAGCTCCACTTCTTGGAGACCAATATACATTTAACCCATATATATATTTATCTATTTAAAAGAATACTAGCAGCTAAAAAAAATTAAAAATACCTAGGAGTCATACTATGTATATACCTATATATAACGTAACGAATCATGAAGTTCGATGTAATGTAATTGAGACTAATCAGTGTCTAATTTTGCTGATCTGTCGTGTGGTAATTGGACCATAAAAAAGGTGCTATGTACATATATTGAATTACAGGTTAAGCTTACCTTAGAACTATATCAAAGCCATTTCTTAGTAGTGGTGGGGAGGAGGAGGTGAGCTGTAGTGGTAGTGGTGGGGTGGTGGCTTGTGCACCGGAGGTGGTGGCGGTGGTGACTTATATTTGTAAACTGGAGGGGGAGGAGGAGGAGACTTGTACTTGTAGGGTGGTGGGGGAGGAGACGAGTACTTGTAGGGCTTCTTGTGTGGTGGCAGTGGTGGAGACTTGTGGATTGGCGGTAGTAAGTAGTGCACTGGTGGTGGTGGTGGAGATTTGTATTTGTACGGATGTGGTGGTGGTAAATGGTGCACTGGTGGTAATTGGTGCACTGGTGGTGGCGGTGGAGATTTGTATTTATACGGATGTGGTGGTGGTAAGTGGTGCACTGGTGGTAGCGGTGATGGTGGTGGTGGTGATTTGTACTTGTAAACTGGAGGTGGTGGTGGTGGTGGAGATTTGTATTTGTACGGATGTGGTGGTGGTAAGTGGTGCACGGGTGGTAATTGGTGCACTAGTGGTGGTGGTGGAGATTTGTATTTGTACGGATGTGGTGGTGGTAAGTGGTGCACTGGTGGTAATTGGTGCACTGGTGGTGGTGGTGGAGATTTGTATTTGTACGGATGTGGTGGTGGTAAGTGGTGCACTGGTGGTAATTGGTGCACTGGTGGTGGTGGTGGAGATTTGTATTTGTACGGATGTGGTGGTGGTAAGTGGTGCACTGGTGGTGGTGGTGGTGGAGATTTGTATTTGTACGGATGTGGTGGTGGTAAGTGGTGCACTGGTGGTAATTGGTGCACTGGTGGTGGTGGTGGAGATTTGTATTTATATGGATGTGGTGATGGTAAGTGGTGCACTGGTGGTAAATGGTGCACTGGTGGTGGTGGTGGAGATTTGTATTTGTACGGATGTGGTGGTGGTAAGTGGTGCACTGGTGGTAATTGGTGCATTGGTGGTGGCGGTGGAGATTTGTATTTGTACGGATGTGGTGGTGGTAAGTGGTGTACTGGTGGTGGCGGTGATGGTGGTGGTGGTGATTTGTACTTGTAAACTGGAGGCGGTGGTGGTGGTGGGGATTTGTACTTGTAAGGATGATGTGGCGGTGAGTAGTGTACCAGCGGTGGTGGTGGTGGTGATTTGTACTTGTAAACTGGAGGCGGCGGTGGTGGTGGGGATTTGTACTTGTAAGGATGATGTGGCGGTGAGTAGTGTACCGGTGGTGGTGGTGGTGGTGATTTGTACTTGTAAACTGGAGGCGGCGGTGGTGGTGGGGATTTGTACTTGTAAGGATGATGTGGCGGTGAGTAGTGTACCAGCGGTGGTGGTGGTGGTGATTTGTACTTGTAAACTGGAGGCGGCGGTGGAGGTGGGGATTTGTACTTGTAAGGATGATGTGGCGGTGAGTAGTGTACCGGCGGCGGCGGCGGTGGTGATTTGTAGTGATAAGGATGAGGATGTGGTGGTGGGTACTTCTTGGGAGGTGGTGGAGGAGATGAGTAATGGTAGTTAGCTGTGGTCTCTAATGGCAAGCTTAGAGACAGTAATGCCACTAGGAGACTGGTGATTAGAGAAGCCACTGAAGGCCTCATCACTTTTGTTCCCATCTTCACTTCAAAATGGGTTTTTGGTTATGAGTTCTAGTAATCATCTACACCCCTTTATATAGCTTAGGTTTTACCCTATTTAACACTTAAACCAATCGCAGTACAAATGTCATTAAAATAGTAACCATAGTGACACCACTGTTAAAGGTTGAAGGAACATAAAATATAAGATAATAATAAATAAAAGAAGACGCTATTTTCACGTTATTTTATTTTGAATGCATTTTTTTTTTTGTCATTATTATATATAGTTATATTAATACTTTTGAAATTTTAATTTTTTTAGAGAGTGTATTTTGTGTGAAAATGTATTAATGTAATTACGTATAATAAGGAGCAAAAAAATATATATATTTAAACCAAAGTAGAGTGAGAATAGCGACTTCTCAAAAAAAACAAAAAAATCACATTTTTTTAGTGGGTTTTGGATTTTATTTTATTTTATTTTACTTTTTTGGGGATGAATTTGATTTGAGGGTTATCGTTTAGAGGCTGCAAACACAACATAGGAATGAATAATAGCTTTGACTATAAGGTTATGATTATTTTATTTATTTATTTAAATTGTTTTCTTTATCTCATGTGTCATTATTCTGATTCAATGGATTTTATCGGTCATCTATTATTAATACAATATTCACACATTATGTGATTAATAAATTAATATATATAATTATGATAGTATTATTGTTTATTACTATTGTTAGAGTATCTCTAATGGCAAATGTTATAATGGTATATTGTCATTACCAAATTATGACAATAAATAATAGAAAATGGTAGAATTATAGTAGTGGTACTCCAACAGTTAATTATCATTTTGGCAGAATCAAACGTAAAAACTGGTGTGTTCAAACGATCAGTTAGACAACAGCCCACAAAAATAGCGAGCGGGTAGGAGGGATGGTTTGTTGGGTGGGAGGGAGAGGAGTTTTGTTTGATGAGTTAGCAGTTATGGCAGTTGTCAAAACTTGTGTCAAATTTGACACAAATTTTGGCATTTGCTAAATTTTGGCAGTTACTATAACAAACCATTGGAGCACATTTTTTGTCTCCAACTATCAAATTATGACAATAACAGTTCCAATGACAAACCATTAAAGATGCTTTTAACCTTTTAGCATGTAACCCTTTTTTTTTGGAACAGTTAGCATATAACTTGATACATTATAAAACAATAAAACTACCTTGTAAATATTATATATATAAATATAACTAATATTATTTGAAAATTTTAGTCATATAATTTCAAATAAAAGATTTGATGTTCAGAATTTTTTATAATATTTATAAAAAAAAAAAAGTTTGAGAATTAAAAAGTTCAAGTTGCTCAAATCATATTGAGTTTGTCTGGATAAAGTTTTCAAGAGCAATAATTTTAGGTGCCAAGAAATTTTAAAAAAATTATCACAAAAGTGGAGTAAGTATAAAGTTAACGTACGTGAATCATATGCGAGCGCGCACACACAAAATAAAATAAAATAAAAAAGTCTTGCTTGCATTTCTAAATTTTGAGTAACTTTTTCTAGATACGTAACACAATTATTTTAAGAGCAATACATCTAACCAAACTCAAGTCACAATTTTTTTAAATTAGGACCTCGTTTGTCAATTATATATTTTAGTTAAAAAATTATTATAAGTTGTCACATTATTTTTTCTATTTTTCTATACATTTTTCTGTAAAAAATCAAAAAGTTATTAAAATAATTTGCTCCCAAATGAGGCCTACAACTCCGTTTGTTTTGAGGTAAAATAAATATTTTTTTCAAAATTATTTTACTCATTTTTTATTGTTGGGTTGAACAAAAAATAACTAAATATATTTTTTAAGAAAAATATTTTTGTATCATTTTTTTTTGAAAAATTACTTACTTTTAAAAATATCGTAAGCCAATTTTTATAAAGTTGACTCTCACTCATTATTTTTTCAACACAATTAGTTTTTTCAAATAAATATCATAAACTATACATTTTAGTCAAAAAATTAAAAAGTTACTAGTATAAGTTATCACATCACTCCCTCTATTTTTTTGCACATTTTTTCATAAATAGTCAAAAAAATACTATTTTAATGAGGCCTAACTCATTATAAAGTTATAAATAATACTTTATTGAATCAAAAATTTTCTTTTAAGTAATAAAATATTTTTATTTTAAGTGTCAAACAAAAATAAAAACATTTTTTTGTGTAAAATTAATTTATAAGAAAAATATTTTTTTTATATAAAATATTTTATATCAAAACAAACGAAATTAAAAAATAATAATAACAAAAATTTGAGCGACGACGTAGACCCTTCACAAAAACGTACCAAAATTCAACCCTTCAAAACAAAAAAAAAAACTCTTCTTTATTTATAACTTTGTTGTACTACCTTTGTACTCTTGGTTAACAAATTAAAATCAAAAGATAAAATCAGCTCAAATGATATGACATTTTTTATATTGTTGAAATCATAATCATATAATTATAATAATTAATTTAATTTAATTTTTTTATATAAATAATCTATATAAAAAAATAAGCAAATTACTAAAGTAGAGCTCATGATGGCACACAAGGGCGGATTGGATTGAATTGAATTGGATGCTCGAATTCTTTTGAATGCACTTTTCCTCTTATGATTATATTTAGGCAAATGATTTTCAAACACAATTTTTTGAAAAATCATCTATAATAGTATAACATTATCATTTTTTAAGTTATAAGATATTTTTATTTAAAATAAAAAGATCACAAACAATTATTTTTATTATCAGTAAAAAAAAAATTATTGATGAAAAGCATAGTGCAAAGTACAAATATAACAATATCAATAACGAATGACAAGTGTAAAAAATATCATAGTGAGCAAAATCATTCAAACTATATCAATATCAAATTACATATTTAATCATTTACTAACACAACACTAAATTGGTAAGTGACTAACGGTGAGACAAATCACAAAAAAAATACAAACACCCAACTAACAGTCCAAGAACAGTGAAAGCAGCCAAACAACAGACCAAAACAGTCCCCAGCCCTGCCCTAGGAGCAAGGATCATCTCCTTTAACGGTTTAAATTATCAAAATTGAACTTAAAAGTAAGTCCAATGATCCACCAAGTAAGGAGTCAAGGAGAGGATCCGTGCTCCACCCCTACAGTCAAAGGGTTAACCATCAAACTAACCTAGCAGCTGGACTAAAAACCAAAATGGGACCGTGAATCAAATGTTGGAAAATTTATTAAGGTAGTGGTGAATTGAAAAAAACTCTAATGAAATGGTGCAATCTACTATTTGAATAAAAGGGTGCAATATTTTCATAATGTCTTTTTATTTTAAAAGAAGGGTCGGTCTCTTATTTGTATCTTTTCTGTTCAAACTAAACAAATACCAATAAACCTATATAAAAGCAGCCCCCATTACAATTTTAATTCCAAATTCCATAAGTTCAAGCATTCTTCTTGTATTTTTTATCTGTGTGAATCTGAATTTTGTGAGTGCAAAAAATCAAAGAGTGTGCACTCTTCATTTGTGATGATTGTTGTATTATGGAGACAGGATGTCCATTGTCCTCAAGCACCATTGGAGAGGACAAAATTCTGTCTTAAAAACACAATATTCAAACACTGGCCTCAATCACAAACTTATTCATAAACCATCTACAAAAATATTATAAAATTTAATTTTATTATTTTCTTTATTTATTTTATTTACTTTAATTAATTATTACCGAAAATTTTTCCAACACCAAACACCAAATCATTAAACTTCCATCAAGCATAGAACCGGAGGCATATTCTGAAGCTTCAGAAACGAAAACCCACTAAGCCAGATAATCCCCACTAGCAGTAATCCTCAATAGCAGGCGGCTTCACTCACTCTCTCTCTCTCTCTCTCTCTCTCTCTCTCTCTCTCTCTCTCTCTTCTTTTTTTTATTCTTTTAAAAATAATTTATAAATAGAAAAATTTATAATAATAATAGATTAAGTATGATAGTTTTATAAAGATAATTATGGGTGTGAAAATGAAGACACCACAAAAAAATCACATAATTTTATGTTGCTAGTAGTGAAGTTTGGTGTTGCCCTTTGTTTTGTTGTTTGGTTCATTGGTGGTGTGGTTCCTCATTAATTTTGTGTTGGGTTAATGTATGATTGAACTCATTTTTCAGTATTAATTTAATTGGGATTGATTTTATGTTGCTAGCAGTATGATAGTTTTTTTTTTATTTATTAATGTTGTCTTTTGTCTTGTACTTCTGATTTGTACCAATAAAATTTCTTTTACTAAGAAAAAAAAATCACATAATTTTATATAATTTTATACAACCTACCCAAAAAAGTTATGTCGGCGATGAAGAATGTAAAGTGGTTGGATAGCACTTAGTCAAAAAAATTAACAATAATAATAATTTTGTGAATTCAGAAATACTACGTGTATAAAAAACAAAAAAATTACATAAAAGTGCATATATAAAAATTAATCTGTAGCCCTTGGGCTAAATATATATATATATATATATATATATATATATATAAAGTGCATATATATATATATATATAATTTTTTCAATTTTTTTCGTAACATTTGATCTGTACATCGAGAAGTCATAGAAGCGCACACCTCATGTCTCCTAGCAATGGTAGATAAGACTGTAAAATGAACCAAATTATTGAAGATCGACTTGTGTTCTACTCATTAAAAATTAATTTGAGATCGATTAGATATATATATAAGCAAGTTGAATTTAAAATTTTTTAAGGTTTTAAACAATCTTAAATAACTTATTACTCACAAATTCGATTCAGTCATATAAAAAAAAAATTAAACTATCAAACTCGACATTCAGTCGCCACAATTAAAACTCATTACACATTATAAACAAACAGCATTGATACATCTCAAAACTAATTAAATTTGGGAGAAAAAATATGAAGGGAAAAAAAAAGGATTTACGCCTTACAATAAAATAAACTCTAAATTTTTTATTTCTTTTCAATTTAAATTATTAAACTATTTTCATTGAGTAAAATTAATAAATTTTTTTTGAATATTTTGGTCATTAAATTCATTAAAAATAGTATTTTATACCTACAAAGAGTAATGACTAAAATATATTTTTTTCATCGATTTTATTTAACAAAAATATACGAATAATTTAGATTTAAAACAAATTAAACTATTCAGATTTAAATTGATAAAAATAAAAAATAAAAAATTATTTTATTGTAAGACTAAAATCTTGAATTTTTTTTTTCTTCTAATTATCCCTTAAAAATTTTAGTTAAATTTAAACAACTGGGCCAATTTAGTGGCGGCATATAAAGCATTGTCCATGGAGATGAGCTAAGGGAATAAAGCAAGCATTGTCCATGAAGATACTTTGGAGGTGGGTCCTTTTTGCATGAGACATCACGTGGCATTGATCAGCTAGGCAATCACTAAGCCTCCGTTTGAGTGGATTGATTTTTTAGTTTTTGGCTATTTTAGTCTGGTTTAAGAAAGGTTTTTTGATTTTTTTGACTTTTTTTATGAGAGAGGATTGTAATGATTATGGGTTGAATTTGATGTTTTGTTTTTTGTGACTAAAATAGCTTATTTTATTTTTTGTGGCTATTTTAACCAAAAAAAACCTGACTTTTTTCTTCCCAAACGGAGCCTAAAAGCCTTGTTGGGAGGATACAATTTTAACCAAAATGCCAAAAAAAAAAAAAAAAATCATTAAAATAATTAAAAGGCCAAAAATATTTTAAGTCCTAAAAAAAAATAAAAATTCATTTCCATCCACTCTATTTTTTTTTTCCGTAAAAAGTTTTAAAAAAAAATTCCAAACATATTATTTTTTTATCTCATATTTTAAATAAAAAGTGAAAAAAATTATAAAAAAGTCACTTAACAAACGAGCCTTAAGCAATGAATTCAAAAAGTCAATAAATCATTAAAATAATAAAAAGTTTTAAAAAAAATAATTCATAAAAAAATGTCAAAGATTTTATTTTGTACTTATTTTGTATAAAACTAAAAAAATTCTTAAATATATTAATTTTTTATCTCATATTTAATTAAAAAAAATTTAAAAAAATGGTGGGGGAGAGAGAGAGAGTGAGAAGTAAAACAAAAGCGGCATTACACCATCATTTAAGTATTTTTTGCACCAATTTTTCTCTGGATTTCTCACGCGTTTTCTAGAGAAAATTTGAAAAGTAAAAGAGTGTACAAAATTTTCCCCACATTGAGCTGGTATGTTCACTGAACTATTTTTTTACTCTAGACGACAAGAACAGTGTGTTTAGAATCTTTAAAACTTTGATGATAAAGCAAAGCAAAAGTAAGAAATAAAAAACTAAGGAAATTGAAAAAAGCTAAAAAGCAATTGTTGAATTCAAAAAATGGTTATGTTAAAGTGGGGACGAACTTGAAAAATAATATAAATTTTTTTTTTAAATTACACGTTTGGGTACGTCGGTGAGAGCCTCCAATTGTCAAAGCATAAAAATTAGAGTTCAAGTTTGAATGCAATATCCTTAAAAATAAGAAGAAAAGAAAACAAAAGGAATAAGTTTGAAAACAAACCATTGTAGGTATTGTATTTGGTTCATCTATAAGGATTTACTCTCCACACCAAATACATCATTGAATGGGCATTTTTGTCCTTTCACGTTTTTTAAGTATGTCAAACACATTAAGGGTGGAAGTTCTATTTATACATTATGAATCCTCTTACATACCATTTAACTATTAAATTTATATGACAATAATATCTTCAAGTAAAATGACTATTAAAGATAATATAGGTGTATATATACTCATTGAAAACACAAATCTCTCTTTACACACATTATTTGTACACTATGGCATTGTTTGGAATAAATCTCTCTTCCAATACTGTTCATCTTCACCATTATAATCTAATACACTACACTTATCATCTTTGTCATTATAATCTTCAACATTATTTTTCCAAATTCAAAACATTATTACTTTCGAAAATTTAAGGTTTTAAGAGCATTGAAATCAATTAATTTTGAAGATTTGCACATCATGAATAACGCTTAGCCTCCGTTTGAGAAGTGTGTTGACTTTTTGGCTTTTTTTAACTATTTTAGCCTGGGCTAAAAAGCTTAATTTGGGAATGATTTTTTGACTTTTTGGCTTTTTTGACTTTTTTTGTGAGAGAAGAGTGTAATAATTATGGGTTGGATGTGATGTTTTTTTGTTGTGGTTAAAATAACCTATTTTGTCTTTTGTGGCTAAAATAGTCACAAACCAACTTGCCAAACGGACCCTTAGATTGTCGATTTGGAACAATACAAAAATGAAAATGTCAGTTTATTTTTTTATTTATCTCGTTCGTATAGAAAACAGTGTGTTCGTGCGCCACGTATTCAGACAATTAGAGACATTTATAAAATGTTCAATTATTTATATTTCAACAAAATTATTTTGTTTAAATTCTTAAGGTTGATCAAATATTAAATGTTCATACATAAAAAGTTGAACATTTTGGTTGTAGTATGTACCATTTTATTAGCTTAAGGTTAGAAAGAGAAAATTATGATGTGAACTGAGATATTTTCATAATCTAAAAATTATTATGTATGTGTACTAAGTAATAGTGTATATTGAAAGAATCGATGGTGTGAAAATAGAATTACTCATTCGGCGAGTTTCTATTTCCATACATCACATTATCTGAATTTACGCTTAATTTCTGAACAAAATTTATAGCCAAACCAATTAATTTTGTTTAGGAGTTGATTTTATGAATGTGTGTATTAAAGCATCGTTTGACATTGGCTAATATAGCCAATTTTTTTGTATTGGGACTTTTTTAGCCAGACTTTTTCAGCCTCGTTTGGTTTGAATTTTTTGGCTTTTTAACTTTTTTAAAAGAAAAATGTAATGATTATGGATTGGATGTAATATTTTGTCTTATTAGCTTTTTTTTTAGCCCCCAAAATGATAGCCAAACCAGGATTGAGAAAAAATGATGCTGAAACTCTATTTTCACAAAAGTTGAAAAAAAAAATTAATAAAATAGTGTAGCAATATCATTTTTTAAGAGACCTTTGATAAGATTAAAACTTATCTCACAATTTTGTACTTGATTTTTAGTACAATTTTTTAGTATATCATCACTCTATTTTACTATCACCCACAATGGGTAATGCTATGCTCAAAATGTGTGTATTCTTGTTATGTATTTTTATGGTACATTTATGTATTTTTATGATAAATATTACATATATTTTTAATTGAATTATAACGGTTTGTGATTTAAAAATAAAGTTACACAAATATTACTACAAAATGCATAACTTTATTTCTGAACCACAAATTATCGTAACTCTAAAAGAAAAAATACATAACATTTATTGTAAAAATGCACAATATATATCACAAAAAAAACGTAACAAGAATATATGTAATACATGCCTTTTGGGGATGTATACCATAAAAATATAACATATTTTATAGGATTTATATATATATAATCTTTAGGACTAAGGATTAGAATGATCTTTTGGATAGCTGAGCTTCTATTTACACACACCCATTCTCCTCTTTACACATCTTTTTCAATAAATAATTGGTTCGGAAGTAGATTTCCGAAAATAAGCAATTGGTTCGGAAGTAGCTTTCCGAAAATAAACAATTGGTTCGGAAGTAGACTTCCGAATTTTTATTATTTTTTCGACAATCAACTTCCGAATGGGTTTATTTGATGTCTATAATAGTAATTTCACCTGAAAAAAAAATTTATAATAAAAATAATTTTTATGAAGTGTGTGCAAAGAGGGGAAGGTGGATGTGTAAATAGAAGCTCCCCTGAAAGTTGAGGGTTCAGTAATCATTTCACCTTTGAATTCTCAAAGCTAACCTTATTACTCTGCAGTCACTATAATAAAACAGCAACGAGACCCCCTTTGTGGAGGACTCCCACAATCCCTTTTATGATTCACACCATTCATGATGTGGACCCCATACATACATGAATGGGCCACATACATCACGAATGGTGTAGATCAGTAAGAGGGTTGTGGGGGTCCTCCACAAAGGGGGTCTGACTCATTTTTTATAATAAAAAGCACTCTAGGAAATCCTGACATAATTTGTAGAGCTGTGAAAGATGGGGATTCAATGTTGAAGTATGAGTTTTTAAAAATATAAAAAAAAAAAAATAAAGAATTACAAACAAGTGATGTGTCAGAAATTTTTTTTTTTTATAAATATTAAAAATTAAAATCATATACTTTTCACTATTATGTAATAATTTTTCAAAACTCCTTCTCAATCAATGGCGAAGCTATGAAGGGACTGGGGGCACATGCCCTCTTTTGCAAATTTATTTATTTTATTTTTTTTACATATAAGGAAAATAATTAACTAATGAAAAATTTATATAGAAACAATATTTAGAATGATTTCTTAATGACATTTTTCAAATTACAAAAATAATGATGGTTATTTTGCTTGAAAATGAAAAAATTACAACAAATCACATTATTAAAAAAATTTAGTGCAATAGTAATATCAAATCATCACTTACATGTAAACATAGTTAACCCTACTAAGAAAATGAGAAATTATTGAATTGTTAATTATATTTAACAAGAGTGATTGACATTCCATGCGCTATTTTACTATTGATTAATAATATCATATATTGATGATAGGAAAATGATCCGTAGCTTGAATACTTGGGCTTGAAAACTGGCTCGAAACCCAAAACGACGTTTTGGGTTTCTTCTTCTTTTTTTTAAAATTCTTTTCCTTCCCTTGCTTTTCAATAACAGACAGAGGCGAGAGAGAGAGGAGAGAGAGAAGAGAGAAGAGAAGAGGAAGAAAAGATGGAGAGAAGGAGGAGGAAGAAAAGAAGATGGGTGATGGCGGTGATCGCCGATCGCCCACTTTCAGACTCTTTTTCTCTACTTTTTTTTTCTGGTAGATCTGGATATGAAAATGAAAAGAAAAATAAAAATTGTTGGCTGATGATGATGTGTTGATGATGATGATGATGATGATGATGATGATGATGTTGATGAAGATGTTGTTGCTGATGATGATGTGTTGATGAAGATGTTGATTTTTTTTTTTTCCTGGATCTGAAGATGAATGGCTGTTTTTGTTTTTTTGTTTTTTTTTATTGAAGGAACGATTGCAAAAAATGGGGCTTCTTGGATGTGTGTGTTGCATTGTGGGATCAGTGGTGATTGTTATCCATGCACCTCAAGAACAAACCCCAAATTCTGTACAAGAAATCTGGACTTTTGCAACTCAACCAAGTTTTGGGTTTAAACTATTTTTGGGTTTGCAACTCAAGCAGCTGCAGTGTCAATAGTCTTAGCTTTGATTCTGTATTTTTGAACCACGCTGTGAGCAGACGCTGCTCCCTCGCTTCTTTTCTTCTTCTTCTTCTTCATCTTCATCTTCAAAAAAACGAGAATGAAAAAAAAAAAAAAAAAAAATTCTCCAAAACGACGTCGTTTTGGATTCGAGCTCGACAATTTCGAGCTACGTAGCAGTTCCGTTGATGATAATGTGGTATCACTATTATTTATATATTATTATATAATCTATTATAAGACATACAAGACTCTTTTGCATTGCTTATAATACACTAGATACAAGTAACACCATGTGCATACTGAATATCGTACTATATGATTGTGGAGCGGAGCTCCGCACTCGATTAGACTGTCCAGGAATTGAGGCCCTGCAACAAGGAGCACTGTCAGAGCTGCTCGGCCGAGGTTAGCCAGATGACCCCTCCGGTGTGAGAATGAGTGATTGGAGAATAAGTAAGGTGCTCTCTAAGTGTAGAGAGTTAAGTTTTAGTGAGTAGAGTTTAGCTTAAATCAATTACCTTCAATGTGAAATTAGTGTAGTATATATTTATGACTCCTTGCTTGTCACCCAAGATGGTTTTTTGGAGCTCTTGTGCTGTCAAGTTTCCCTTTAGCATTGCCCAAGGTAGGGGACCATCTAATAGTTGTCATGGGGTGCATATGCTCATTGTAGTGATGTTGATAACAAACCACATTCCTCTTATTAACTGTTTCCGTGATTCTAGGTGTAGGGGACTGTAGACACCCCATTTTTGACCGTCCTCAAGACTTGGATGTCGTCGTTTGAACACTCGATGATCATCCATGCTCGTGTTCGTTTTGAGTTCCCGAAGGTCTCGGCTGCGCGCCTTGCCTTAGGATCTCTCAACTTGTCTGTTTTGTGCTTGATTGTAGACCAAGGACTTGTGGTTTTGCTTCTGAGGGAAGAGGGTGGCTTGTTGGTCATCCCTACAACCCATCGGCCAAGGCATGGTGCCATCGGCCTTGTTTTCTTGCCATCAGCCAAAAGTGGTAGCCGATCGGCACTCTTTTTGGTCGATCGGCACTCCTTTTGGTCGATCGGCCATATTTTTGAGTCGAGACCTTTCCATCTGCTTTTTGCAGATATTTTCTGCCAACTGTGACAGCTGGTGGGCACAATTCTCATCCTCCATACACGTGTATGGAGAGATTTGTTTCAAGACTCAAGCTTGTTAAACAAGCTTGAGAATTGAAATTCTATAAGAAGGGAGCCTCCCCTCCCTTTCTAGTGGTTCAGAAAATTGAGATACAAAGTTCTATATCTCTCTCTCTATATTTTACCTCTCTCTTGTTTGGCCTTTGTTTGTGCCCAAAAGTATAGATTCTGCACACTATTGCACACAAACACCTACTAGAACACCATCCTTTGGTGGCTGAGGTCCTTAGGAGTTGGTTTTGAAGTTCTTGGACTGGTTTTGATCAGAGAGAAGTGCTGGAGTTGTGTTCTTGAAGGTGTTCTTCAAGGGTGAGTAAACTACCTTTTAATCCCCCATTTTGGCTTAAGCTTTTAGACCTACTTGCATATTGTTTTAAGTTTAGATCTAAACTACAAAAAGTTCTGATTTTCCATGCTTGTGATGTTTGTTTAAGGTCACTTTTTAGTTGGGGGTTGTCTAGCCCCTCTTAGGCCTTGTTTGGCCTTGTTTTGTGCCTTCCCTTTTGAACTTTGGAACCATCTTATTTTGACCTTCTTACCACTGAAATCCAGAGGATTTTCAGTGGTGGAGAAGTGGTTTTGGAGTCTTAAATAGGAGAGGGACACCCCCCTCTCCTTATGTCTCATTTGCTAGTATAAGTGGCTCATAATAGTAGCATGTTTGCTTAGCATGTTTTGGCCCCATTTCAGCAAGTATTTGGTGTTATTTTAGCATGTTATACCTCTGTCTAAGGTTGGTTTAATAGCTTCTTGCATGCACCATGCACTTGTCTTGCAATCCTCTCATTTGCCTTAACATGCATAATGTATTTGGACCATCATCCTTGCATATCTTAGCTCAACTCAAAGAAACTTTTAGTCATGTTTTACCATGCTTGAGCTCTGTTTCTTATTGTTTTAGTCATGCATGCATTGTTTTGTATAGCCTTGGTTCAATCAAGCTTGTTGGCTTTGAGTGTCTAAGTCATTAGCATGCATTGCTTAGACAATTTTCATGATTTGACATCATTCCATATGTGATTTCAGTCCATGTAGTGTAGTCTTACACTCACATTTATCACATTTTCCATGCTTAAGGGAGTTGGTATTTTATGCCTTAAGAGTGGATCATCGTGCATGCCTCCATGCTTAGGCCTTTACGATGCCATATCAGTGGATTTTTGGGCTTATTTTGACATGCCATAACTCTGATTTTTATTGGTTAAGTCATGCCATGCTTGGTCTTAATGGGTATAGTGTAATACCCCTTATTGGCCTTATATGTGTCATGCCTAATGCCCTTCATGTTGGCTTGTTTTGGCTTTGCTCCATGCTTGTTTTAGACTCATTTTGGCACGATCTAGGACTGTTTTGGGTTGTACTTTTCATTTGCTTCATGTTTTGCATAGCCTTAGTGCAAGTCCCTTTTGCTAGCTTCAAGTTTTGAGCCTCTTGCATGCCATACTTGTGTAGTTTGGATGGTTTGGCATCATTCCATACATGATTTCTGAGCTTATGATGCTTGTCACATGTCCACACTTTTCACTCTTTAAGTGCTCTTAAGAGTTTGTATCTTCATGCCTTGTTTGTGAACCGAAGTGTATGCATGTTTGTATGTGCTTTTGTCTTCATTTTCATTGCATTTTGGCCACTGATTTAGGCATGGCTGAGGTCTGCTCATTTTGGTTTAAGTTCATCTTTGCATGTTGTTGCATGCTTGACATGTTGCATGTTGTTGCATACTTGCTAGCTTGCATGTTGTTGCATGCTTGTTCATCTTTGCATGGCATGCATGTTTGTATGTTTAGGTTGCATTGCATTTGGCATGCTTGTTACCTTAGCCTTGTGTGCATGTTTGAGTCATGTTGCATTTGGCATGCTTATGTTGCATTACATATCTTTTCCATGTTGCATACATTGCATTGTGTTTGGTTTGGGGTGTCAAACCAAACACGAGGACCGAGGGACGTTTCGTACTTGAAGTGACGAAACGTGCCTCAATCCTCGGTCGCCGACACTCTTGATCCAACATGATAGAGTGTGAGGCATTCATGTGTTTTGTGCATTCATTCCATATTGATTTGTGCAATTCAGCCTCTTTGGCCATCATGCATCGAAATGCGTGATTGATGGCTCGCGAGTCGAACCCTACACTCCTTTGAGTCTCAAACATGATAAGGGGTGTAAGTGCACAACATTTTCTTGCAAATGTATTGCCATGCCCTTGTTTGTCCTCTGCTGCAGCAAGAGGAGCAATCTGCAGGAAGAAATGGTCGATCGGCTATCTAGTGTGCCGATCGGCTAACAATATTTGGCCGACGGTCTCATATTTGGTCGATGACCTTTATCCCTTGGCCAATGGCCACCCCTCTTGGCCGATGGCCTCTCAGCATGTCCATGAGGTGGATCAGAAGTGTTTTGGAGATTTGTACAGTTTTCAGAAGTCAAAAACAGTGCAAACAGAGGCAACATGAGGCATGGCAACGGATTTCCGAGCGAAGCCGACCGAGCATGCATATGCCCCTCTTCTCGAGGCCATTTTAACTGCTTTGTATAGCTAGTTAATTTGTAATTAATTAGTTAATGTGTAAGCTAATTTAATTCATTGTTGTAATAATTAGCTTAGTGATTAGCTAGTTATTCAATTTGATCATATGATAATTAGTCTAATTAGATTATTAGATTAGTTAGAATAGCTTAGCGTAGCTAGCTTGTATTATTCATTCGGACCCTCCGTCGAGAGGGCGAATTTTGTAATAAGTGTGCGTGAGTATGTGAATGTCTTCTAACCCCACGTCTTTCTCCCTTTTACTTAACCGCTTACGATGATTAGTTCTAGGTCATATTTTGATTAGCATCCTTATGCTTGCATGTTTGCATTCATCCATCTGTCTTGCATGCACCGGGTTCGGCGCATCATACAAACCGCATTATATTTCAATACATTTACTTGAATACGTTTTTAACAGCATGTTATCAAGTTGCATTTCATATGCATCTTAGAATAGCCAAGCCTATTTCTAGTTGCATTTTGCATGTGTTGCATTAGCCATCTTAACATAAACTAAGATCATGCATGATTTCTAACTAGTTATTGTTTTGGCTCGGAGTATACTGTAAATGTTTATGCTTTAGCATCTTGCATGTGTGTAAGTGTTAACATGACAGCATGCTTGTCATAAGGCTATTTGCTTAACTGATATAACTACCTGAATGCCTGTGGGTGAAGGTTGGACTGCTTGAATTAGAACAATTCATCGAAATGCGAGTTTTAAGCCCACTTGAGAGTGGTAAAATCATGTTTTCTAAAGCCCACTTGAGGGTGGCAAATCCACGACTTAGCCTACTTGCGAGTAGCACCTTCAAATTATTTTCAAACAAACAAACATGAGATGTTTTGTTCCAATTTAGACGATCTAGTCTATACTTGTATGCTGTGTGCATCACATAGTAAGGTTAGCTAATAAACCGGAATAAGAACACATGTGTTTTCAAAAACAAAATATCATGTCAGTAAATGCCGATCCTTTGATCGGGCGAGCGAGGATGCTCATTGCATGACCTTTCCCTCTTGTACCCAAGTTCCCGAGCCGAGGCAACTTTGATGATGACGGACACGTGGCCTTAGGCACGAGTCAGGATTTCCTAAATTTCTCAAAACAAAAACATTTAGGTGGTGACTTTGTATCTGGCAAAGCAGTCCATGTTTGGCACTTCTTTCTAAAAATCAGTTTTCCAAAACGATTTGCCGGATTTGGATTCTTTGGTGATTTATCGGTCTTGCATTGCACTTTGCGAGATTAGATTCAGAATCGTGACATTTGAGTCCGAACTGTAGTAATCCAATAAACAAAACAGATGTAGCGGCCCTAATTTTCTTAAGTCATTACTTATTATTTTTATTATCTTATTTTATATTTGGCTTTATTAATTGTGCGGTTTACATGAGAATTTAATGTGTTATTTAGTTAATGTGATATTTAACGAATTTAAGGTTGTAATTAATAAATTTATTGTGTTATTCAACTAATTCATATATTTATATATTTATTTTTGTTATAAAAAAAAAGAGGCATTATATATATATATATAATTTTATATTTATATGCTAATTACGTGTATTACATAATATAGTATATTATAATAATTTATTAGGGTTAGAATGAGATTAGGTTATATTATAATATAATAATTATTAGGTTATAAACAAAAGAAAGAAAAGAGAAGTATAGTGCGGCGGCAAGGCCGAGAGAGAGAGAGAGATTGATCATCCAAGAAAAACAAAAAAAAAGAGTGCTCTCTGTGTGAGTGTGTGTGGCATGGAAAGAAAAGAAAGAAAAAGAAAAAGAAAAAAAAAAGGAAGGGGGCTAGGGTTTTACTTTGGTGGTTCAATTAATCTTCTAGATATTGCTTCAATCATCAAAAATAATTGTGAGTACAAAATCCACTTTTCTTTGTTTATATTTGATCGTTATATTTATTTATTTGTATTTATTTGATTTTTGCATTGATATGAAGATGACAGATTGATTTTAATTGTTTTGATTAATTGGGTATGTAAGGTTTATGATTTTTTAGATGATTGATTAATTTTAATTATGTTGATTAGATGTATATGTAAGGTTTAGGATTTTTAGATGATTAATTGATTGTAATAATTTTAATTAGTTGGGTATGTAAGGTTTGGGATTTTTTAGATGATTGATTAATTTTAATTAAGTTGATTAGACGTATATGTAAGGTTTAAGATTTTTAGATGATTAATAGATTGTAATAATTTTAATTAGTTGGGTATGTAAGGTTTGGAATTTTTTTAGATAATTGATTAATTTTAATTATGTTGATTAGACGTATATGTAAGGTTTAGGATTTTTAGATGATTAATTGATTGTAATAGTTTTAATTAGATGGGTATGTAAGGTTTGAGATTTTTTTTAGGTGATTGATTAATTTTAATTATGTTGATTAGATGTATATGTGAGGTTTAAGGTTTTAGATGATTAATTGATTGTAATAATTTTAATTAATTGAGTATGTAAGGTTTAGGATTTTTAGATGATTGATTAATTTTAATTATGTTGATTAGATGTATATGTAAGGTTTAGGATTTTTAGATGATTGGTTAATTTTAATTATGTTGATTAGATGTATATGTAAGGTCTAAGATTTTAGATAATTAATTGATTGTAATTATTTTAATTAGTTGGATATGTAAGGTTTAGAATTTTTAAATGATTGATTAATTTTTAATTATTTTGATTAGACGTGTATGTAAGGTTTAAAGTTTTTGGATGATTGATTGGTTTTAATTATTTGCATTAGTTGGGTATGCAAGGTTTAGGGTTTTATTTTGGGTGACTTTATTAATTCTTTGAGTGATTCTTTGATCTTCAAAAATAATTGTGAGTACAAATGTGACGCCCCAAAATTTTTTTTTTTTTGAGACATCATAAGACTTTAACTAACAATAACTTGCTAGATAAAATTTTAACTACTAATTAGGAAATTTTAAATTCTTACATAGTCAAAGTCCAACAACCAAATAAAACTACAAGTTCACACACAATATCACAACATAGTTAATTTCTAATACAAGGGATAACAGGATTTTATTTTGATAAAATCTTGACTCTAAGTCAGCCAATGTTCGATATTGGCAGCAGCTCTAATTTCAGCCTCAGTCCCTTCTTCGACATAATCTGGCATGAAACGCCAGGGCAACAAAATATATGCCATGAGTTTTGCAACACAGTAAGAAAACGTAACCAACCTACCATTCTTTTTAAGAGAAAAATAATAATATTCTAAACATGAGATAACAATATAATTATACACAGAATTTACAACCATTAGAATAATTTCAGTAATTTTTTTATAAATTAGGTGACACTCAAAATCTCACCAAAGAGATTTAACTTACCAACCACTAAGCATGGCAACGATTAATTTGAAACCCTCTCTTGGTCAAATATTTAAGTGTTATCAACCGTAACTACCAGGGATGCCCACGTCCGGAGTTATATACCCAAGTAGTGGCATCTGTGGTCTGCCCCAAGGAAACGGTCTGCCAGGGGTAAGTAACCTCCCAGTGTGCCACCTACACATCCACCGTTATTCCAAAACCGAATACCGAAAAGGGTTCAAATAAGTCCCGTGCCATCTTAGAGTTTCGCAACACAATTTACGTGAGAATTCTCAAAACCAGGGCTCACCCTGAACAACCAGTGTTAACCGTCAACTCTTAATTCCGTACAGTCTTTAAACCAAGACTCACCCCGAACAACTGGTATTAACCGTCAATTGTTAACTTTGTATATGTCGTTAATCATTTCAGTTAATTTTGATATTAATCACAAATAATTCCAAATTTTTAATCACAAGTAATGTTATACCAACTCATTAAAATTCCTAATCATAAAATATTGCATGTGTCACACAATACTAAATAAAAGTACAGAATTTAAATAAATAATTTATTTAAACCATGGTATGAAATAATAACTTAGATACAAGAATTAAACCCTAACTACACACATACACAAATTTTTGATTTACAAAATTAGACTAGCATAATATTAAAGTGGTGATTTTATTCTGTCCAGAAAAATTTTCAGAGTATATATCTTGCAAATAAAATTATAAATACATTACTTATACAACTCTAAAATTCATATCAATCTACAGGATACTCAATAAACATGTTATGGTTATTTTTCAGAAAGCATTTTCCAAAAATAACTTATAAATAATTCTAAACAAATTCCAAGGGTGTTTATGACACAGATTTGTCACATTTCCTTACATTAATTCCATGCTTAAATTATAGATCAAACCCATAATATAAAAATTTATCATGAAACTAGACTTCTCAAATTTCATCTTTTAGTTAGAAATTACCAGATTTGGCTTAGTATAGAATTTTAAATAAATTTTCAAATACATGGTAAAATATGTCTCACAGTTTCAGATTTAGTTAAAAATTTGTATAAATTCGTAGAAAGCTCAAAAATTGTTTCCAAATTTTTTTGGATAAACTAGACATCATTATCAACAACTTTGTAGAAGAAATCATCTCGAAATTTTGAGTATAAAATTATCTAAAAATTCGGGCAACATGATGGCAGATTCAAAACAGATTATTCTCAACACAGTTTCAGATTTAGTTAAAAATTTGTATAAATTCGTAGAAAGCTCGAAAATTGTTTCCAAAATTTTCTGGATAAACTAGACATCATTATCAACAACTTTGTAGAAGAAATCATCTCGAAATTCTAATTATAAAATTGTCTAAAAATTCGGGTAACATGCTGGCAGATTCAACATAGATTATCTTCAACACAATTTAGACAATGTATCATATGTACACAATCTGAAAATTGCAATTATGTAAAAAAAATGAGAGGATTGAGAGGGTTTTCTTACCTAACAGTAGGATTCAAATGGTTGATAAAATGGTAGAAAATTTTTACTTCCTTAACCTTCCTCTCTTCTTCTCCTTTTACTGTTAGCTGAGATTTTTTTTTTTTTTTTTTTTTCTATTTTTCCCTCACTTGTACGAAAGAGCAGACCAAGCCTCTCTTTGCATGGGATTTCGCTCAGCCATTCATGGTGTATATATGCTGAGCTCCCCCACTCTCTCTCTCTCTCTCTCTCTTTTTCTCTTTCTCATTATACTCCCCACTACACTTCTCTTTAACCCAAGAATGATAATGGGATGTCTCTCTCTCTCTCTCTCTCTTTTTCTCTTTCTCATTATACTCCCCACTACACTTCTCTTTAACCCAAGAATGATAATGGGATGGAAGTTACCAAGCTTACATGCAAGCTTGCATGTGGCATATACTGCCACCGAATCAGATTCCTCCTTTTTTTTTTAATTAATAAATTATAACAATAGTTATTAAACATCCACAACATTTTTATTCTTAATAAGGTCTTTGTTAGTGATTGAATTGAGTCAATTTAAAACTAACTTTTACACTAATATATAATTCAGATAGACTGTAGACAAAATTAATTAATTAATTAATTTATTTATTTATTTTCTTTAAAGAATAATTAAAAGATGGGTTTTCACAATCTACCCTCCTAAAAGAAAATTTCGTCCTCAAAATTAATTCGTACCTTTAGACTCGAAAAGTTGAGGGTAATTGACACGTATCATATGTTCCCGCTCCCACGTTGACTCTTCCGTCCCACGATATCTCCAGAGAACTCGAACCAATGGTATAGTTTTGCCTCGTAATTTCTTCTCGCGACGATCTAAAATCTTGACAGGCTTTTCTTCAAATGTCACGTCTTCATCAAGATTAATTTCCTCCCAATTGATGATGTGAGAAGGGTGTGGCTCGTATTTCCGTAGCATAGAGACGTGGAAAACATTATGTACTCCAGCCAGTTGAGGCGGTATAGCCAAACGGTACGCCACTTCTCCTATTTTGTCCAAAATTTCGAAAAGCCCTATGAAGCGAGGTGACAACTTGCCCTTCTTTCCGAAACGAACAACTCCTCGGCGAGGCTGTATTTTCAGAAACACATGATCTCCAACTTTAAATGCTAAAGGTCTTCTCCTTTGATCTGCATAGCTTTTCTGCCTACTCTGAGCGGTCTCAAGCCTTTGCCTAATTAGTTTCACCTTCTCGGTAGTTTCTTGAACTAACTCTGGCCCTAAAAGAGGTGCTTCTCCGACTTCTGTCCAACATATTGGTGATCGGCAAGGCCGTCTGTACAAAGCTTCATACGGTGCCATACCAATACTTGCTTGAAAACTGTTATTGTAAGAGAATTCGACTAGTGGTAAATATTTCTCCCAACTACCTTTAAAGTCCATCACACAAGCTCGAAGCATGTCTTCTAAAGTCTGAATTGTTCTTTCTGATTGACCGTCAGTTTGAGGGTGAAAACCTGTACTAAAACACAACTCTGTACCCAAGGCCTTTTGCAGACTTTGCCAGAACTGTAACATAAAACGAGAATCACGATCTGACACTATTGAGACTGGTACTCCGTGCAATCTAATGATTTCTCGAATAAATAATCAACTTAAAGATTCGAGTGTGCCTGCTGGTCCTATTGGTAGGAAATGTGCCGTCTTAGTTAACCACCACCCAAATGGCATCATGGCCTTGCGGTGACCGGGGTAATCCCGTTACAAAGTCCATTGTTATGTGTTCCCATTTCCACGTAGGTATTGGTAAGGGTTGGAGTTTCCTTGCCGGTCTTTGATGTTCTGCCTTCACTTGCGGACACGTCAAACACTTAGATACGAATTGAGCAACATCCTTCTTCATTCCACTCCACCAATACTGTCGCTTAAGATCCTGGTACATCTTATTTCCTCTCGGATGAGCCGCAAAAATCGAATGGTGAAATTCTTTAAGTACTTCCTCTCTTAATTGTTCAATGTTTGGCACAAAAATTCTACCTAAATACCTTAAACTACCATCTTGATGGAGTGTCCAATCCGGTGAAGATTCCTCGGTCACTAATCGGGCCTTGATGAAGTTGGTCTCCTGATCAAATCTTTGGGCTTCCAACACTTTGGTAAGAAGTTGGGGTGTTGTAACTATTGTAAACAACCTACCCTTCCCATTCTGAGTCTCTGGTTGTAACTTAAACCCATTCACAGTGCTTACCATTTCCCATTCTTTAATTGATATGTTGGCTACAATCTCCCTTGTCTTTCGACTTAGTGCATCTGCTACAACATTAGCCTTTCCGGGATGATAAGACAAGGTAAACTGGTAATCTTCAAGGTACTCCATCCAGCGTCTCTGCCTCATGTTCAAATCTCTTTGTGTGAACAAGTACTTCAAGCTTTTGTGATCGGTAAATATCTCAAATTTTTCGCCATAAAGGTAATGTCGCCAAGTCTTAAGTGTATAGACCACAGCTGCCAACTCCAGATCGTGAGTAGGATAATTTTTCTCATGATTCTTCAATTGTCTTGATCCGTAAGCCACTACCTTCCCGTTTTGCATTAACACACTACCTAACCCTTCTTTAGAGGCATCACAGTAAACAGTGTACCCAACGTCGCGTTCGGGTATGATTAATATTGGAGCGCTTGTCAGTCTCTTCTTGAGTTCTTAAAATGACTGCTCACACGCTTCGTTCCATTCAAACTTTACTCCTTTTTGCGTTAGGCGTGTCATCGGCTTGGCTAATTTGGAGAAATCTTGAATGAATCTCCTATAATAACCTGCTAATCCCAAGAAACTACGAATCTCAAACGTATGCTTAGGTTGTTTCCACCCCATTACTGCTTCTACTTTAGCAGGATCCACTGATATCCCTGATTCAGACACAACATGACCTAAGAACTTTACTTCCTTCAGCCAAAATTCACATTTGCTAGCTTTAGCATACAATTGGTTTTCTCTTAGAATTTGCAAAACGGTTCTCAGATGTTGCTCGTTGTCTTCCTCTGATCGTGAGTATATCAAAATATCGTTAATAAATACTACCACAAATTGGTCCAAATAGGGGGTAAAAATTTTGTTCATTAAACTCATGAATACCCCAGGCGCATTCGTCAAACCAAATGGCATTACCACAAACTCATAGTGGCCATAACGGGTTCGAAACATAGTTTTGGGTATATCTTCTCCTCTGACACGAAGTTGGTGATATCCCGACCTAAGGTCAATTTTGGAAAAACATTTTGAGCCTCTTAATTGATCGAACAAGTCATCAATTCTGGGTAAGGGATATCGATTTTTAATGGTGGCTCGATTTAGTTGTCGATAATCGATGCACAATCTTATGGTTCCGTCCTTCTTCTTTGCAAATAATGCTAGCGCTCCCCAAGGGGACGTGCTTGGTGTGATGAACTTTTTATTCAACAGTTCTTGTAACTGTTCTTTCAATTCTCGAAGTTCAGCTGGCGCCATACGATGTGGTGCTATTGAAATCGGCGAAGTCCCAGGTTGAAACTCAATCGTGAAATCTACGTCTCGTTTTGGGGGTAATCCCGGCAATTCGTCAGGGAAAACGTCAGCGTACTCGCACACCACATGGGGTAATCCTGGATCCTCTCGATTTTCGTCTTCCAAAACTAGGCTTACTAACCATCCGTTTAGTTGATCATGCCATCGCGACTTGCGACACGTTGGAATTAGAGAATCTTGTCTATCTCCTTTAAATTGAACTTTTGTGCCGTTAAGGGGGGATACTGTCACTGTCTTACAGTAACAATCAATAATGGCTCGATGAACTGACAACCAGTCCATTCCTAGGATGATGTCAAAATCAGACATATCCATAACTCTTAGATCACAGATCAAATATGAACCGGAGATTTCTAGCTCACAAGATTTACATACTAGATTTACTCGGGTTTGACCTCCTAAGGGTGAAGCGACACTCATAGCTATCTCTAGCGCCTCTGGCTTTAAACCCAAACTTGTCATACATGCAGTGGATATAAAAGAATGCGAAGCCCCAGAATCAAACAATACTTTAACCCAAGAATTCATAAGGATTAACATACCTTGAATTACTGATGGGTTATCAACATCTTCTTCTTCTTGGAGAGCATACATTCTTCCCACTGCCTGTTGGTTAGTCTCTCCCGGTTTCTTTCCATTTCCAGCTCCTTGTGGTTGTGTTCTTGGTCGGCCTGCATTCTTAGAGGCTTGAGGCTGCCCTTTGTTGGTCTGGGCATGTTGAGTAGGCTTAGAACCTTGCCCTGGTTGGCATTTGTTGTATGGTTGTGCCCCTCGCTGATCCATAAAATACTTCCCACCTTGAGGACACTCACTTCGACGATGCCCCTATTGACCACATCCGAAACATCTTCCTTTCCACTCACTTACAAAGTTTCCTCCTTGCTGGTTTCCTCGACTCTGCCTTTGTTGCTGTTACATTCCTTCGGCATAGGTGTAGACACCCCATTCTTTGACCGTCCTCAAGACTTGGACGTCACCGTTTGAACACACGGTGATCTTCCATGTTTGTGTTCGTTTGGAGTTCCCGGAGGTCTCGGCTCGCGTGCCCTGCCTCAGGATCTCCGAACTTGACCGTTTAGTGTCTGGTTTTGTACCAAACACTCATGTTTTGCCTTGGAGGGGCAGGGAATGCCTTTTGAGACATCCCCACACACCACCGGCAGTGGCTAGAGGCCACCGGCTGGTTTTTGCTGCCATCGGCACTTTTGTTTGCCGATCGGCACATTTTATTGCCGGTCGGCATATTTTGTTGCCGGTCGGCACTGTTTTTTGTCGAAATGACATTTTTGGGCAGCCGACCACTGTTCATCCACTTTATGAAGATATTTTGTGCCAGCTGTGATAGCTGGCACCAACTCTTCACCCCTCCATACACGTGTATGGAGGGATCTCCCTCTAGCCAAGCTTGTTGTATAAGCTTTGCAAGAGGGAGTCCTATAAGAGAGGGGCTTTCCTCTTGGATCTAGGTTAGACTTTGGCAACCAAAAACCAGAGCTTAGAGATATAGATACATATTATCTCTATATCTCCCTCTCTCCCCTCCTTTGTGTGTGTTTCCTTGGCCTAAAGGTGGTTTTTACCTTACTTTTGCACCATTACACACACTATTACACCTTATTCCGAGATTGAGGAACTTGGGGGGTTGTTTCTTGAGTTTTTGGACTGGTTTTGATCAAAAGAAGAGGGCTGGACCATTTGTTCTTCAAAGGTTCTTCAAGGGTGAGCATCTTGTTTTTTATTCCCCAAACTTGCAATAGTTTTCTACCTATCTTGCTTGCTGTTTTAGCTCTTGTGTATAACATGAAAAAGGCTTATATTTTCATGCTTTAGAACTTTCATTAAGGTCATTTTGTGGTTTGAGTGTAAACTCACTCTATTAGGCCTTGTTTGGTCACTTTTGTTGCCTCTTTGGTTAAGCTTTGGTCATCTTTGTATTTTGATCTCTTCACCACTGAAAATCAGTGTATTTTTAGTGTTAAAAAAGTCGGTTTGAAGTCTTGCATAGGGGAGGGACACCCCTCTCCCTTTATGGTCTTGTTTCCTTGAGTTATGGCCCAAAAGGGTGACATGCATGCTTGCTTGGTTTTCGCTTCATTTCAGAACTTTTTGGGTGTTTTTAGGTCGTGTGGGATCTCTGTTTTTGGCCGGATTTGTGCCTCCTTGTATGCTTGTAATACTTGCTTTGTATTGCTCCATTTTGCTTAGAAGTGTATCTCATGATTAGGCCATGATTCTTGTGTGTGTTGGCTTAGTTCCATGAAGCTTTTAGGATTGTTTTTCCATGCTTAAAGTCTGTTGGTTATCCATTTGGTCATGCTTGGCATGTTTGTCATAGGTGCTATGTATTTTGGCTTGAAAGCTTTGAGCATTTTGACCTCTAGCATGCATGGTTGTGATCACCCTCATGACTTAACATCATTTAGGACCACATTTTTTAGTCCAAGAATCATGTTTGTATGTGTGCATGCATGACCTCTTTTATGCCTTGAGGGTGTACCCTCTTATGCCTAGGAATGAGCCTTGGTGTATATGTCTTTTGGGAGTCACCTTAGCTGCCATATTAGGAAGGTTTAGAGTCCTATCTTGGTCTGCAAAATTCTGTTTTTACTTGTCTTAATCATGCCATGGGAGGTCATGTTGGTGGGGGTAAGTTGTCTCCCTTTTGTACCTTGATCTTGGGACCATAACTTTGCTTGTTAACATGAGATGTTGCCCATCATTTTGAGCATTTTTTGGTGCTGTTTTGGGGTGGACTAAGGTCTGTCCCTTTATGGTTCAAGGTCCCCATTGCATGCTTGCTTCATGTTTGTTGTATGGTTGTTCCATTAAGCCTCGTAGCATGCTAATCCCATTCCCGAATTGGTCCATGTTAGCATCACACTTGCATCTTGCATGCTAGCATTGCATACTTGTCATATTTGTTGCATAACATTTGGCATGTCTTGCATATTTAGCATCATGTTGCATCTTGAGTCCTGTGAGCATAACATGCATTGCATCATTTGGCTTGGGGTGTCAAGCCAAACATGAGGGTCAAGGGACATTCATACTTCGAGTGATGTAATGTACCTTGATTCTCGGTCACCTGGGCCTTTGACACCAACTTGATAAGGCTTCGGATCCCATTTTGTTTGTTGCATATTTGACTCTTTGAGCCACCATGCACCATTGATGGCTCGAAGATCGAAGGTCATGCTTCTTTGAGTTCAAAACATGATAGGAAGCATAGCCATGCTAACATGTACCTGAAAACCCCATGCCATGCACTGTCTGTTCCCTGTTTGCTGTCAAATTGTCTTCTGCAGGAAGTTTCTGCCGACCGGCAGAATTTGGTGCCGACCGGCAATCTCTGGAGTGCCGATGGATCCAACAAATGCCGGTGGAAATTGTGAAGTGCCGGTGGGAATTCTGTCTGGCCGGTGGTGCTCTGCAGCATGTGAGGAACCTGCTCCGGGACTTTGGTAATTTTCAGAGAGACAAGGCAGTACAAACAGAGGTGGCAGGAGTATGGTACGGGTTTTTCGGGCGAGTCAAGTTCCGAGCATGCATCATCTGCGCATCCCGAGGCAGAGGCTGCGGCCACCCTCTTTTTTCTTTTGCATCTTTTCTTTCAATTAATTAGAATTTTTTGTAATAATTTTATTTGTTTATTATTTTGGGACTGTAATATTCATTTGGACCCTCTGAGTGAGGGTAAATATGTAATAAGTGTGGGTGAGTGTGTATATGTCTTCCAATCCCCATTTCTTTCTTCCCTTTTATTTACCTGCTTATGATGGTAGATTAGGGCATTTTTTGAAATTAGCATACCTTATGCTATGCATGCGTGCATCCATGCATTTGTATTACATACATTAGGCTCGGTACATCACGCTAACTGCATTTGTACTTCAAAATTCTAAACCGAATATGTGATAATTGTGCATTTTCACATGCCATGTTTAGGGCTAGCCGAGCCTACCTAGATTGCATTTTGCATGTGATGCATTAGCCATTTTTAACATGAACTAGGACATGCATGTTTGCTAACTAGTTTACTGTTTTGGCACGGAGTACGATGTAAGTATTTATGCTTTAGCATCCCGCATGCGTGTGAGTGTTACCATGACAGTATGCCTGCCATGCGGCTAAGTGCTTATGTGTTAAACTGCTTTGAATGCCTGTGGGTGGAGGTTGGATTGTTTGAGTTGGAAAAACTCGTTGAAATCCGCATTTTAGCCTACTTGCGAGTAGCAAATTCAAAACATTTTCCAAAACAAACGGATATGCAATGCTTACTTCCAAATTAGGCAATCTAGTCTATACTTGTTTGCTGCGCGCATAACATAGTAATTCTAGGCTAATAATTGGTTTAAGAACACGTAACGTTTTCAAAATTGGATATCACGGTTAATAGAGGCCGGTCTTCGGACCGGGCGAAAGGGGGTGCTCATAGCTGACCTTCCCCGATCGTACCCAAGCTCCCGAGCCGAGACAACTCCGGTGATGACGGACATGTGGCCTTCGGCACCAAGTCGGGGTTTCCTAAATTTCCCCATTAAAAAATATTTAGGTGGCGACTCTGTATCTGGCAAAGCAGTCCATGTTTGGCACTTCTTTTCAAAAATCTGTTTCTCAAAACGATTTGCCGGATTTGGACTCTTTGGTTCAGATTAAGAACCGCGACAACAAAAATCGCGAGTCCGAACTATAGTAGCAAAGTCCCCCCCTCTGCGGGCGCGTCTACAGTTTCTGGCGACTCCGCTGGGGATTTTTAGAGAAGCTTGACTCGAACTCGTGATATCCTATTTTGATTACACTTATGTGTTTCTTTGCATTGCATGTGCATTGGTGCGCCTAGGAACACAGTGTTTGCCATTTGTCATTCCTGAACGGTTTGCCGGAGGCTTGTCTTGTCAAGACATGACCATAAGGCTGACCGGCTATGGGCTCTGACAGCATGGGAACACAAACCCCGGTTTACCGGGGCACCCTTTTCGGCCATTCGACCTAGTGCATACTCGGATCCATAGTGACCATTCGAAGTTAGGACAGGTTGCTTACCCGATGTTAGGTTGTTTGAAACTGCTGTGTGCATAGTGAAACCCTAGCTCCTGACAAAATAGGACAGGGAAACCCTACCCCAACATAGGGGTGTTTTGGCTCTCTTTGCTTGCTATGTTCTTTTTTAGAATGTGATTCTACAGGAACGCGCATGTCAGTTTACAGGACTGAGTAGTAGGCCTGAGGGCATCAGTATCAGTTTATGAATCAGTTATCTGCGGGTATCAGGTTCAGTTTTGGGAACAGAGATTTTGGGAACAGGGATCAGTATCGAGGAACAGTGTGTTCGGCTTACCGACTATGTATTTTGAATATCCAACTGTATATTATTTGTTTATTTCATGCCGTTATGCTGTCCAGTTGTTGGTTTATTTATTGCTTTATTTATCTTTTTGCTAGGTAGTTTAGCATCATTGCGTCTAACCCGGTAGACATTCCCCAAGCACTCTGGATCAGAGGTCGCCGGCTCCATCGATCTGAGGATCTGATAGAAGGACAACCAGTGTACCGTTCTCTACCCCCGGTTACTAAACGGAAGGCAACTAGGCAGAGGACATCGGTTCAACAATCAGTGCAGAGGGCTTCGTCTACCCCACCTGTGTACAGTAGGGATCAGGATCCCGTTTCGCCCACAGAGAGGGAACGCATACCAGTAATTCAACCAGAGCAGAACAGTATGGCTAGCTTAGAGGGGATGGTGCGCCAACTTCAGGAAAGCATGAAAATGATGCAGCAGGATGCTGTCCGACAGGCAGAATTCGCCAGGCAACAAGCCACAGTTATGAGTCAGCAAGCGGAGTTAATTGGGAGATTGCAACAGCAAACTGGGGCATCACCTTCGCAGCAAGTCCCTCCTCCATTAAGGGTTCCAATACCCGAAGAGACACCAAACGCCCGGAATGTCCAAGAAGATACAGACATCCCAACAGGGCCAGCTCCCCCCCCGATTCCACCCCAACAATCCAAGGCACCCACCCCTATCAATCTATCGGATTCTCCCTTTGAGTCCGAGGTAGACCCCATGGCATTGAAAATGCACAAGCTTGAAAAGTTGTTCAAGAAATCTCAAGGTGCGAAGTCCATTTCGGACATTGGAGACGGATACATCGACACAGCCGTGACGCTGCCAGATCGGTTTAAGATGCCACAAATTGATCGTTTTGACGGATCTGAGGATCCCATGGTACACCTGCGACTATTCTCAGACGTCCTAAGGCCAATGGGCCTCACCAAATTGCAGAAGTTGTCTTTGTTTGGCCGGACCCTGTCGGGTGTAGCGGCCGCATGGTATGCCAAGTTGGAGGATGACGTCAAGAGAAGTTGGGACGAGATGACTGAAGCCTTCATCCTGCAGTACTCATACAACACACAAATCGAGATCACGACCCGGGATCTCGAGACAACAAGGCAAGAACCCAAGGAAAGCTTCTCAGAATTTGTAACCAGATGGCGGGCTAAGGCTTCGATGATGACCTTGAGACCCACAGACAAAGACCAGATTCAGATGATTGTGCGCAATCTCCAGCCGAAGTTAATGCAAAAGATGATCGTAGTCCCCTTCCCTACCTTTGCTGATCTGCATGAAATGGGGGTACAGATCGAGGACGCCCTAAGACAAGGGTGGATTGATAATGACCGGGAGCAACCCCGCAGAAATTTCAATCGTAATACTAATGCAGGCCCGAGTGGCGCTACAACTACCAGGACTTCTGAAGTGAGTATGGTCACCACTAACCCTTCCCCAAGAAATACGGCAGCCACACCATTCTCCGGTGCGTCCGGAAGCAACTCACAAACAGCTAAATACCCTCCCAGAAACACCAGAACCTTCGCTCCACTTTATATGCCCCTGTCCAAAGCTTTGGGGGTTTTGATCAGAAAAGGGCATCTGAAGCCCCTAGAGCCGCGGCCCTTACCTGAAAGACTGCCCGCCACCCACAATCCGGCCAAGTATTGTGCGTTCCACCAGCAGCACGGTCACGACACCGACCTATGCTTTCGTTTACGTCATGAGATTCAAGATCTCATTGATAATGGGGTGATTTTACCCCCCTGAGAAACCCAATGTTACTACAAATCCTCTCCCCACACATAACCAAGTTCCACCACCCAAAAGAATCAACTTCATCCACACTGGGGTCGCATCCTACGATCCTAGTATCTATATCACACCCTCCTACTTGCCTAAACCGAAAGTTCTCCTCCCTGATTGCACCGATTTGTGCATGATGGACGTCTCTATAACCCAACCCAAGCCAGTGGTGGTGACCATCGAAAACAGGAAAGAGGTTGTCAAACCAGAGTCTGTGGAGCCTGAGAATGATGTTGGAAACGCTTACAGTCCGAGTGACTACATTTCACCAGTGGGCCAGAATAGGCCAGATGTCGAATTTTCAGCCGGGGGAGAGCTGTGTGCAATCCAAGGGGACAGCCCAGGACGGGGAATGGATGATTTGACAGCTGTAAAAGAGGATCTTGCCAAGTTCCAGTTTTACGGTAATCAAGATCCAGAAGACCCAACCGTCAACTGGTTCGATTATGAAGAATCGGCGGAGGCCACGGGATGGTTAGACGATCAGCCAGATGTAATAGGGGAGTTCCAGTCAGAACAAGGCCCGGCAGGGGCAGGAATGTCAACAACAGCCGGGGTGGTTGAAAAGCGGAATACATCACCGGAGAGCGCCGGTGTCGAGAATTTCGCTCAGGAATGGAGCATTTTGAATACAGGGATCATTGAACAATCTACGACGTTGACACAGTCAGAACAGGAAAGATTCGAAGATTCTGAGAGGGTCAGGAAGGCAAAAGGTCACGTGGGGGTTGAGACTGCCATAAATACAGAAATGGATAATGCTGCGAGCATAGGGATAAGAGGTACTGCAAGTATCGGGACAGTTGTGACAGAACCAGACAGATGCCTGTCAGCTGCAGATGGTATGTGGTGGGAAGACGACGATCTATGTCTTGCCCACACCGACGAGGATTGGGAAGTTAACCAACCAGATGATACCTGGTATATTGGCGTGGTCGATCACATGACCAGGAGTGGACGGTACTTCAGGCCTCCACACTTAGATCAACCGGAGGCGTCTGGAAAAGATAAGGAAGCAGAGAAACAAAAGGAGAAGCAACTCGAAGACGAGGCCGTATTGAGACAATTGAAAAAGACACAAGCAGACATCTCCATCTGGGGACTGCTTATGGCTTCTCGAGTACATAGGCAGGCTATCCTTTCAGCCATGGACAAGGCCAAGCTTTCCATAGATACCACGCCCGAACAGCTGGTGGGCTTAGTCTTTTCGGGAGGAAGTTCCCCAGCATTGAGTTTTTCTGACAAATAACTGCCACCCGAGGGTGCGAACCATAACAAGCCGCTCTACATCTCTGTCGAGTGCAGAGATAAATGGATACCTGTGGTGCTTGTCGACACGGGGTCCGCCATCAACGTCTGCCCGGCAAGGACAGCTTATGCGATTGGTTTGAAAGTCGCGGATTTTGTGCCAACGGCCCAAGTGATTCGGGCGTATGACAACACAAGCCGGGAAGTGATGGGGACAGTTAAGATTCAAACAAAGGTTGGGCCGGGACAGCACGAGATAGATTTCCATGTCTTGGAGGTTCCTGCAACGTTCAACTTGCTTTTGGGGCGGCCGTGGCTGCATCAGGTAAAGGCGGTCTCCTCTACCCTACATCAAGTGGTGAAATACACCTATGGGAAGGGAGTAGCCATTATTTTTGGAAACTCATCAATTCATCCACCACCGGAGGTATCTACGCCTGTTCTAGAAATCGAGCACGGTATGGAAGATGTGTTCATATCAGGTTTTACCTTGGCCGAGGCTTGGGTCGTACAGAACATCATGGTAGCTAATGAAGGGGTGTATGTCAGTGCCCAAGCAGTCTATCTCATGAACAAACTCCAGCACATCCCCGGGATGGGATTGGGCAAGAGCGGCAGGAAAGGTGCCGCAGCATCGGCCGAAGTGCCACATAACCCCCATACCTTTGGTTTGGGCTACCTACCCACCAAAGAGGATTGGGTAAGGAAAGGAAAGGAAATGGCCGGAAGGGCCAGGGCGAAACAGATGGGGAAGCCTTTCGACTTAATGCACCAGCCCATTCGAGGGACCCTAAACGGACGCTTCGTCCGGGAGGGGGAGGACTTTCCGTTCTGCGGCTTCCCAGAGCCGTGGCTCAACGCGGAGAAGAAGCGCGTGCCGGGATTTGAGACCTTCTTTGATTTACAGTTACCTGAGGATGACATCACCGAAGGGCAGGCAGATCTATCGGCTGAGGCTGAGCAAAGTAAGGAAGTACAGTCTGAGGACGCTGAAAATGAAATCGGGGCAGCGCTGGCATGTCTGCTTTCAGATCCTCCGATCGAACAGGGGTGCTTGGGGGATAGCTCCTCGGTATGTGTGATTAGGAATGAAGCGGCTGCAGGCCTACCATCAGCTATTTTGGATGCGTCCATCGCACCTTCCCTCATCTGGCAATATGAAGAAGGCTTTTTATCAAGCAGCACCGGGTCAAGTAGTGAGCCGGAATCTGATTCTACCGAATCTTGTGCGTCGGAATCAGGTTCCAGCTCAACTGAGTCTGAGTCCGGTATTCCCGGGGGTGATAACCCGGATGCCACAGTCCTGTCTAAGTCGTCTTTTTCATTTTCTTTTGAGTCTGTTGTAACAGAGGAATCCGACTGCTCGGAAGTATTTAATGAGAACGACGTGGATGTGGTTTCGGAGTATTTTTCTGTGCCTTTGATTTATTGCTTAAATCAGGATTTTCAAAATTTTGATGAAAACGACGAGGAAGAAATTCCTCCGGTTTTGCAACGGTTAATTGATCAAGAGCAGGAAAGATTTGTTAAACCTTTAATGGATGAAATCACTACTGTGAATGTTGGTACTGAGAAGGACCCGCGGCTGGTCCAGATCGGGTCCACGTTGTCTTCTGAGGAACGCGAGCGCTTAGTCGCTTTGTTAAAAGATTTCAAAGATGTTTTCGCGTGGTCCTACGAAGACATGCCTGGAATCGATCCTGAGATTGTATAGCACCGGATCCCTCTTGATCCCGAAGCCCGACCTGTCAAACAGAAGCTCAGAAGGATCCGCCCTGATTGGGCCCTTAAGATCAAGGAAGAGGTCACCAAGCAAATTGATGCAGGCTTCCTGCTGGTGTCTGAGTACCCGACTTGGTTGGCCAACATTGTTCCGGTGCCGAAGAAGGACGGCAGAATTCGGGTCTGTGTAGACTTCAGAGATTTGAACAGGGCCAGTCCGAAGGACGACTTTCCCTTGCCGCACATTGATGAATTGGTAGATTTCACGGCAGGACACGCCTTGCTTTCATTTATGGATGGCTTCTCAGGCTATAATCAGATAGTAATGGCACCCGAAGACCGGGAGAAGACTGCATTCACTACCCCGTGGGGTACATATTGTTATAGAGTGATGCCATTTGGGCTGAAAAACGCTGGAGCTACCTATCAACGGGCAGCAACTACAATATTGCATGATATGATCCATAAAGAGGTCGAGGTGTATGTGGACGACATGATTGTCAAGTCCAAAGAAAGAGAAGGCCACTACACCGCCTTACAAAAATTCTTCCAAAGGATCAGAGAGTTTCGGTTGCGGTTGAATCCCCAGAAGTGTACTTTTGGTGTTACAGCAGGGAAGATGCTAGGGTTTCTGATTACACAAAGGGGCATCGAGGTCGACCCTTCCAAAATCAAGGCCATCTTAGAAATGCCGCCACCAAGGACTGAAAAGGAGGTGCGAGGCTTTCTAGGTAAAGTGCAATTCATAAGACGGTTTATCTCTAAATTAACCTTGACTTGTGAACCACTTTTTGGTCTCCTGAAGAAAGGAAAGAAATTCCAATGGGACGGCCGATGTCAAGCAGCTTTTGAACAGATCAAAGAGTATCTACAGAACCCGCCCGTGTTGTCACTGCTAGAGCCGGGGAGACCGTTGATATTGTATCTTTCAGTAACTGAGACCACCATGGGCTGCATACTCGCGCAAGAGTCAAAAGACAGAGTGGAAAGGGCCATCTACTATCTGAGCAAGAAGATGCTGGATTACGAGACCCGCTACACACCACTGGAGAAGGCTTGTTTGGCCTTGGTATGGGCTACCAGGAAGCTGCGACACTACCTGTTAGCTCACTCTGTAATGTTGGTTTCACGTTTGGATCCCATCAAATATCTCTTCGAGAAACCAGCACTTACGGGTAGGCTAGCTCGTTGGTTGCTATTGCTTTCCGAATTTGACTTGAAGTATGTAACACGCAAGTCAGTGAAAGGAAGAGCGGTAGCGGAGTTCCTTGTCGACCACCCGGTTGAGGGGGATGAATCGGTTGAGTACCTATTCCCAGATGAAGCCATTCTGCACATCGAGGATGAAACTTGGACGATGTACTTTGACGGAGCGTCAAACCAGTATGGGTATGGGATAGGGGTGTTGCTGATAGCGCTTGACGATTCCCGTATCCCTTTAGCATTCAAGCTCCAGTTCAGAGTCTCGAACAATGAAGCAGAGTATGAAGCATGTATTGCTGGTCTGGAAGCAGCCCTAGAACTAGGGGTAAGACGATTGGACGTCATTGGAGACTCGAATCTTGTTGTGTCTCAAGCAAAAGGAGACTGGAAGGTCAAGGAGGAAAGGATGATAATTTACCACCAAACCTTGGATTTGTTAATTCCTCGGTTCGAGAAGCTAAAATTCACCCACCTCGTAAGAGAGGACAACAGGTTCGCAGATTCACTAGCAACTCTATCTTCCATGATAAACATCCCGTCTGGAGTCTGGATGCGTCCAGTCATCATTGATCAGAAGTTTGCGCCAGCATACGAGTCAATTTCCGCTATAGATGAGGCCCAAGACGACAACCCCTGGTATTACGATATTTGGAACTTCTTGGAAAAGGAGACGTATCCACTAGGGGCAAATGCCAAGGATAAGAGGGCGATCAGAAGAATGGTTGTTCAGTTCATCATCTGCGGGGGTAAACTGTACAAAAGGGATCATCTGGGAATGCATAAGCTCTGTGTAGAGGCTGAAGAGTCGAAGCGCCTAATGGAGGCTATTCATGGAGGGGAGTGCGGTGCGCACATGAATGGAGTAATGTTGGCCAGAAAGATCCTCAGGCAGGGTTACTACTGGTCGACCATAGAGAAGGATTGTATCGGCTTTGTTCGGCGATGCCACAAATGCCAGATCCATGCAAACCATATGAACATCCCACCATCCAAGCTTTACAACATGACGTCCCCGTGGCCATTTTCTGTGTGGGGGATTGATGTGATCGGAGCTGTTACCCCGAAGGGGTCGAACGGACATGAGTATATCCTCGTAGCGATAGATTATTTCACAAAGTGGGTTGAGGCCCAATCATACGCGGTGTTGAAGGCATCGTACGTCGCCAAGTTCATTAGAAACAACATCATTTGTCGCTACGGGGTGCCAAATGAGATCATCTCGGATAATGGATCCCACTTTAAGAAAGAAGTGGTCGACTTGTTGGAAAAGTATAACGTGGCTTTTCATAAGTCATCTACGTACCGGCCGCAAACCAACGGAGCAGTTGAGGCCGCCAACAAGAACATCAAGCATATACTGCGAAAAATGGTGGAGACCTACCGAGATTGGCCAGATAAGTTACCGTTTGCTCTGTGGGGCTACAGGACTTCAATTAGAACTTTTACCGGAGCAACTCCGTATTCGTTAGTTTATGGAATGGAGGCTGTTCTACCTATTGAAATTGAAGTTCCGTCGTTACGGGTATTGGCTGAGTGTCAGATAGCTGAGGCAGATAGCTGAGGCAGATTGGCAGCAGAGCAGGTTCGAGAAACTTATGCTCTTTGACGAAAGAAGGCTGAAAGCACTATATCACGTTCAGAGTTATCAGCGCAGGATTGCTCGGGCTTTTAACAAGAAGGTTAAGTCCAGAAATCTAAAGGAAGGGGATTTGGTACTCAAAGACAACCGAGCACCCATCCACGACCCGAGGGGCAAGTTCAGACCCAATTGGACTGGTCCCTACATCATCAAAGCTATCTGGTCAGGCGGAGCTGTGGTTCTGATGGACTTAGATGGCTTAGAATTCTCTCAACTGATCAACATGGACAAGTTGAAGAAATACTATCCTTGAGAGGCTCGCTAGGCCGAAAACCCGAAAGGGCGACCTAGGCAAAAGTTAGAGCACAAAAAAATTAGAAAATATAAAAACTGAGCTCGCAAGGTTGAAAACCCGCAAAGGGCGGCCTTGGCAAAAGTTAGAGCGCAAAAGGAGAGTGAAAATACTCGAGCGAACCTAAGCCGGAACTACGTGAGGCTTGATTCCCATGTTTGGGATACGTAGGCAGCTTCATCCTGAAGTTCAGCTATAACACTTCCCCGATCAACTTTGTCCATTTGATCATCTCAGTCATCTTTGTTCATCAGCATTCGTTGGAATCTCCGGTGCAGTGCCACTCAGACTAGGGGCAACTTTCCGTTGCTATGCAGTGTTGCGGCGCTCTTCAGACTAGGGCAACTTTCCAGTTGCGGGGATCTGGGGTTGTGCATCTCAGTGACAAATCTCAGGCGTGTCCAGTTCTGATCCACATCAAAAATGTTTTTGAGAAGTTTTAATAAAAGCTGACTTTGTTCAAATAATCTTTTTACAACTTCGACCATCTTTGGACCAAACGGAAAATTTTCAGTACCACAACTTTCAATTTCATTGATTTCAAAACAGAGTTCTCCTGCTCTTGCATACAATTGAAGTTGCTTTTTTATTACATTCATAAAGAAAACTTGAAAGTACTAATAAAGCAATAAATCTGGGGCATAGTCAAGTCAGGTGTTCCTGCGCCCCCTCCCAGAGCTGGTCGAAGCCTCTGATGCCAAGCTGGGCCCGATCTGTGCTTCTTCATTGAGCCAATCTATGCACTCGTCAGACAAAGTGCAGCTGAAAGTAAGAGCGGGGCCAGGAGTTCTCTCACCCTCCACGCGGTGGCCTGCCAAGCAAGCTGTGCGCCCCGGGCTGGGAATGCAGCAGGATACTATATCCCCTCTGGCGGGCAGGTCTGATCATGGCCAAATTGACGTCGAATCCGAAATGGGAAATAGAATACACAGTGAGTGAGACCAACCAGTTGAATCCCAGTCTGCCGAGGCATGTTATAACTCATCGCCGGAAGGTTCAGCCAAGGGCACCGCCAAGCAATACGGTCTGCGGACAAGTGGCACATCCAAGCGAACCACCATTCCTCATCCAAGGCATTGACTAGACGATGCCGGAAGAAGTAGCCGCGAGTTGAATATGCTGGGCAGGAGTCCACAACCTGCAGTTTGTCCATTAACCATACCTAGGGATGGATTGAAAAAATGAGAGAGTAAAGAATAGAGAGATGTACGAGGAGAGAAGAGTGAGAATGGGGTTTTTGTGAGAAGAGACCGAGCTTGAGGGCCGAGTGATGTGAGCAATACATGAATGCGAGATTGGGTGGGAAACATTACCTGTAGTAGTAGTGGACTTCCTGCTAATCTGGTCGTCTCATGGCGATAAAAGGCGTCTAAGCCCATTAACGTCTCGGCCAGAGCCATGGCAATACAACTCTTGCCCTCTCTCAAGCCTTGGGCAACCTCAATCAACCGGACACTAGCCCCTCTAGAGCCCGAGACAAATAGAAAATGGGATAGCATGCACAAACAGAGGGCATGTCGCCGGAAGCCTTGCCAGTGATGGTTGTTGCGATCACCAGCATCAGAAAATCGATTGGCCAAACTCGGAATGTCCAACATCCCGTTACAAATCAGAGACCGAGCATCGCTCATGCTGAGTCCACACATGCGCCCTAAGGATTGGGCATGACCAAAATTAAGTTGAGGCAGGAGCTCCTCGTCGCGCTCAGACTCCATTAAAGCTCGGAAATCTTCAAAGGTAGGACATATCTCTTGCCCGGCGAAGCTAAAGACATGTGTCACCGGATTCCAAAACCTTGCCGCGGCATGAAGAAACGGGAAGTGCAAGGGGGTGCGACCCAGAGTGAATAGTGCATTTATGCCAAAACCCCGGAAATTCACTTTTTCCGAGCCATCCAAACTAGCAATCCAAGCTGTGAGATTTTGAGCAAGAAACTCTTCCATTAGAGCAAATCAGTGTGAAAATGAGAAAAACTACAAAGTTGGGACCTTTTGTAGGAGATAAGGTTGAGTGGGGGACATGTGTCAACAATCTGCTGATCCCCTCATTTAGTGCCGGCCGGCCAAACTGTTTGCCGACCGGCCATAATAATTTGCCGACAAGGCAATTTTATGGCCGGTAGCCATTCTTTGTAGCCGATGGTCTCTCCCCCCAAGCCGATGGGCTTCCTTCTGGTTTCCTAAGCTGTTTATGCTAGGCATCGGGGAATTTCACCACCTCCAACCCCTCCTCGGCGGTCGATTCTTGCGGAGCCACGCCTGTCGGCTTGTCGAGTTTTTGAACATTTGCTTATTGAGTTGTATTTCGCTCTCTTTGAGCTCTTGATTTGTTTATCGAGTTGTACTCACACTTGTTTGGTTGCATCGTGTCTTTGTTTTGCTTATCGAGTTGTAAGTCGGTTCACTACCTGATTATTACGATTGCACATTTCCAAAATGAGTTCAATTTCGTTCACATTGTGGTGTGATACCTTGCGATGCGATGCATAAGAAATCCACAAATGCAACATCTTTTGAACAAAATGGATTGTTTCATTCCCATCACGTGTTTTGCAAAATGTGTAACTTTGAAAAAGAATAAAACCTACCCGAGGCAGTGCAATGTGCTTAAATTACTAGTAAAAAAGGAAAGTAAAGCGCAGAGTGACAAGGTAGCAAAGTATCAGAATTGATACCAGTAAAACTCCCCTTTGCAGTTAACGCACCTTCCGCATCTTTGTTCGGGTCAACCACGTCGTTGGACGCCTTCACAATACGGGAAAGCACACCTTTGAAACGTGAACCTTCGAGTTGACCTCAGGCCACAGTTTCTGCGAACAACGCTCGATGCATGCGAAGAATGCCCCGCCCCATATCCTTTTCATGCTTTGTGAACTCCACAAATTGTTTCAATTATGCTATGTAATGGTACATCCTTTCTTTACTTGCGTAGACCGCATGTTAATTACATTACCTGCGTAGACCGCATGTTTGTAATCCTTTCTTTACTTGCGTAGACCGCATGTTTAATTTCAATACCTGCGTAGACCGCATGTTTTGATTGCGTAGACTGCATGTTTATTAATTTCATTACCTGCGTAGACCGCATGTTTTGATTGCGTAGACCGCATGTTTTGATTGCGTAGACCGCATGTTTAATTTCAATACCTGCGTAGACCGCATGTTTAATTTCATTACCTGCGTAGACCGCATGTTTTGATTGCGTAGACCGCATGTTTAATTTCATTACCTGCATAGACCGCATGTTTTGATTGCGTAGACCGCATGTTTAATTTCAATACCTGCGTAGACCGCATGTTTTGATTGCGTAGACCGCATGTTTAATTTCATTACCTGCGTAGACTGCATGTTTTGATTGCGTAGACCGCATGTTTAATTTCATTACCTGCGTAGACCGCATGTTTTGATTGCGTAGACCGCATGTTTAATTTCAATACCTGCGTAGACCGCATGTTTTGATTGCGTAGACCGCATGTTTAATTTTATTACCTGCGTAGACCGCATGTTTTGATTGCGTAGACCGCATGTTTAATTTCAATACCTGCGTAGACCGCATGTTTTGATTGCGTAGACCGCATGTTTAATTTCATTACCTGCGTAGACCGCATGTTTTGATTGCGTAGACCGCATGTTTAATTTCAATACCTGCGTAGACTGCATGTTTTGACTGCGTAGACCGCATGTTTAATTTCATTACCTGCGTAGACCGCATGTTTTGATTGCGTAGACCGCATGTTTAATTTCAATACCTGCGTAGACCGCATGTCTTGCTTGCGTAGACCGCATGATTTATCAAATTCATTACCCGCGTAGACCGCATGTTTTGATTGCGTAGACCGCATATTTAATTTCAATACCTGCGTAGACCGCATGTTTTGCTTGCGTAGACCGCATACTAATCATTTCCTTACTTGCATAGACCGCATGTTAATTACATTACCAGCGTAGACCGCATGCTTCACTTACATGTTCGTATTTCCACAGCATTATTATACTCCCTACTTACTTTGCGCTGTCACGCGTTTCGAGTACACTACTTTGCATATTGCTAACGATATGGTACCTGTTAAGTTTGTTTTCTTTTCAGGCACGATATTGTATGTACGGTTCATTTGAGGCTGGTGCAACCAGACGAGCCGCACAGGTATTGTATCCTCCGAGTGAGACGTATTGAGAATTGCATAATTCTCGTACATCCTTTCTACATTGTAGCGTAGTTTGGTGTATGCTAGCTTAAAACTGTCGCATGTTTGCTTCGTTACAGCTTTCTTTGCATGATCATAGGTTATGCTCGGCTCTATGCATTGTCTTGCATTTTGCCCCTGCCTTCGGGCGCATATCTTGATTGTCTTGCATGTTTGTCTAAGTCTTCGGCCTTGTCAAAAATGGGTCGTCTCTGGGCTTTGACATTCACTCCCGTCATTATTATGACTTTCGAGTTCTGTCAAAGAGGGGCAACTGTAGACACCCCATTTTTTGACCGTCCTCAAGACTTGGACGTCACCGTTTGAACACACGGTGATCTTCCATGTTTGTGTTCATTTGGAGTTCCCGGAGGTCTCGGCTCGCGTGCCCTGCCTCAGGATCTCCGAACTTGACCGTTTAGTGTCTGGTTTTGCACCAAACACTCATGTTTTGCCTTGGAGGGGCAGGGAATGCCTTGTGAGACATCCCCACACACCACCGGCAGTGGCTAGAGGCCACCGGCTGGTTTTTGCTGCCATCGGCACTTTTGTTTGCCGGTCGGCACATTTTATTGCCGGTCGGCATATTTTGTTGCCGGTCGGCACTGTTTTTTGTCGAAATGACATTTTTGGGCAGCCGACCACTGTTCATCCACTTTATGGAGATATTTTGTGCCAGCTGTGATAGCTGGCACCAACTCTTCACCCCTCCATACACGTGTATGGAGGGATCTCCCTCTAGCCAAGCTTGTTGTATAAGCTTTGCAAGAGGGAGTCCTATAAGAGAGGGGCTTTCCTCTTGGATCTAGGTTAGACTTTGGCAACCAAAAACCAGAGCTTAGAGATATAGATACATATTATCTCTATATCTCCCTCTCTCCCCTCCTTTGTGTGTGTTTCCTTGGCCTAAAGGTGGTTTTTACCTTACTTTTGCACCATTACACACACTATTACACCTTATTCTGAGATTGAGGAACTTGGGGGGTTGTTTCTTGAGTTTTTGGACTGGTTTTGATCAAAAGAAGAGGGCTGGACCATTTGTTCTTCAAAGGTTCTTCAAGGGTGAGCATCTTGTTTTTTATTCCCCAAACTTGCAATAGTTTTCTACCTATCTTGCTTGCTGTTTTAGCTTTTGTGTATAACATGAAAAAGGCTTATATTTTCATGCTTTAGAACTTTCATTAAGGTCATTTTGTGGTTTGAGTGTAAACTCACTCTATTAGGCCTTGTTTGGTCACTTTTGTTGCCTCTTTGGTTAAGCTTTGGTCATCTTTGTATTTTGATCTCTTCACCACTGAAAATCAGTGTATTTTTAGTGTTAAAAAAGTCGGTTTGAAGTCTTGCATAGGGGAGGGACACCCCTCTCCCTTTATGGTCTTGTTTCCTTGAGTTATGGCCCAAAAGGGTGACATGCATGCTTGCTTGGTTTTCGCTTCATTTCAGAACTTTTTGGGTGTTTTTAGGTCGTGTGGGATCTCTGTTTTTGGCCGGATTTGTGCCTCCTTGTATGCTTGTAATACTTGCTTTGTATTGCTCCATTTTGCTTAGAAGTGTATCTCATGATTAGGCCATGATTCTTGTGTGTGTTGGCTTAGTTCCATGAAGCTTTTAGGATTGTTTTTCCATGCTTAAAGTCTGTTGGTTATCCATTTGGTCATGCTTGGCATGTTTGTCATAGGTGCTATGTATTTTGGCTTGAAAGCTTTGAGCATTTTGACCTCTAGCATGCATGGTTGTGATCACCCTCATGACTTAACATCATTTAGGACCACATTTTTTAGTCCAAGAATCATGTTTGTATGTGTGCATGCATGACCTCTTTTATGCCTTGAGGGTGTACCCTCTTATGCCTAGGAATGAGCCTTGGTGTATATGCCTTTTGGGAGTCACCTTAGCTGCCATATTAGGAAGGTTTAGAGTCCTATCTTGGTCTGCAAAATTCTGTTTTTACTTGTCTTAATCATGCCATGGGAGGTCATGTTGGTGGGGGTAAGTTGTCTCCCTTTTGTACCTTGATCTTGGGACCATAACTTTGCTTGTTAACATGAGATGTTGCCCATCATTTTGAGCATTTTTTGGTGCTGTTTTGGGGTGGACTAAGGTCTGTCCCTTTATGGTTCAAGGTCCCCATTGCATGCTTGCTTCATGTTTGTTGTATGGTTGTTCCATTAAGCCTCGTAGCATGCTAATCCCATTCCCGAATTGGTCCATGTTAGCATCACACTTGCATCTTGCATGCTAGCATTGCATACTTGTCATATTTGTTGCATAACATTTGGCATGTCTTGCATATTTAGCATCATGTTGCATCTTGAGTCCTGTGAGCATAACATGCATTGCATCATTTGGCTTGGGGTGTCAAGCCAAACATGAGGGTCAAGGGACATTCATACTTCGAGTGATGTAATGTACCTTGATTCTCGGTCACCTGGGCCTTTGACACCAACTTGATAAGGCTTCGGATCCCATTTTGTTTGTTGCATATTTGACTCTTTGAGCCACCATGCACCATTGATGGCTCGAAGATCGAAGGTCATGCTTCTTTGAGTTCAAAACATGATAGGAAGCATAACCATGCTAACATGTACCTGAAAACCCCATGCCATGCACTGTCTGTTCCCTGTTTGTTGTCAAATTGTCTTCTGCAGGAAGTTTCTGCCGACCGGCAGAATTTGGTGCCGACCGGCAATCTCTGGAGTGCCGATGGATCCAACAAATGCCGGTGGAAATTGTGAAGTGCCGGTGGGAATTCTGTCTGGCCGGTGGTGCTCTGCAGCATGTGAGGAACCTGCTCCGGGACTTTGGTAATTTTCAGAGAGACAAGGCAGTACAAACAGAGGTGGCAGGAGTATGGTACGGGTTTTTCGGGCGAGTCAAGTTCCGAGCATGCATCATCTGCGCATCCCGAGGCAGAGGCTGCGGCCACCCTCTTCTTTCTTTTGCATCTTTTCTTTCAATTAATTAGAATTTTTTGTAATAATTTTATTTGTTTATTATTTTGGGACTGTAATATTCATTTGGACCCTCTGAGTGAGGGTAAATATGTAATAAGTGTGGGTGAGTGTGTGTATGTCTTCCAATCCCCATTTCTTTCTTCCCTTTTATTTACCTGCTTATGATGGTAGATTAGGGCATTTTTTGAAATTAGCATACCTTATGCTATGCATGCGTGCATCCATGCATTTGTATTACATACATTAGGCTCGGTACATCACGCTAACTGCATTTGTACTTCAAAATTCTAAACCGAATATGTGATAATTGTGCATTTTCACATGCCATGTTTAGGGCTAGCCGAGCCTGCCTAGATTGCATTTTGCATGTGATGCATTAGTCATTTTTAACATGAACTAGGACATGCATGTTTGCTAACTAGTTTACTGTTTTGGCACGGAGTACGATGTAAGTATTTATGCTTTAGCATCCCGCATGCGTGTGAGTGTTACCATGACAGTATGCCTGCCATGCGGCTAAGTGCTTATGTGTTAAATTGCTTTGAATGCCTGTGGGTGGAGGTTGGATTGTTTGAGTTGGAAAAACTCGTTGAAATCCGCATTTTAGCCTACTTGCGAGTAGCAAATTCAAAACATTTTCCAAAACAAACGAATATGCAATGCTTACTTCCAAATTAGGCAATCTAGTCTATACTTGTTTGCTGCGCGCATAACATAGTAATTCTAGGCTAATAATTGGTTTAAGAACACGTAACGTTTTCAAAATTGGATATCATGGTTAATAGAGGCCGGTCTTCGGACCGGGCGAAAGGGGGTGCTCATAGCTGACCTTCCCCGATCGTACCCAAGCTCCCGAGCCGAGACAACTCCGGTGATGACGGACATGTGGCCTTCGGCACCGAGTCGGGGTTTCCTAAATTTCCCCATTAAAAAATATTTAGGTGGCGACTCTGTATCTGGCAAAGCAGTCCATGTTTGGCACTTCTTTTCAAAAATCTGTTTCTCAAAACGATTTGCCAGATTTGGACTCTTTGGTTCAGATTAAGAACCGCGACAACAAAAATCGCGAGTCCGAACTGTAGTAGCAAAGTCCCCCCCTCCGCGGGCGCGTCTACAATAGGGTGCTGGCACAAGATGGTTTCTGGTGTTGCGGACTGGGCCTCCTCCGCGTGGTTGGTTGTTGTTCCTTGATCGCTGATTTCGAATGTGTTCGGAATCTGCTAACTCTCGTTCCACAATTAAAGCTCGATCCACCATCTGGGCATAGGTGGAGAGTTGCACTGCGATCAATCTTCCTTTAATGTCTGTGTCCAAGCCCCATTCAAATCGCCTAACCTTATCCTCTTCATTTGCTACTATGGCTGAAGCATACCGTGAAAGAGCTTCAAAACGGTTCGCATATTGAGCGATTGACATTTTTCCTTGTTTCAGTTGAAGGAACTCTTGAATCATTTCTTGTCTTAGCAAGTTAGGAAAATACTTTTCCATGAACAGGTCTTCGAACTGTCTCCAAGTTAATGTCTCTACTTGTCGAGTACTTTTGATCATTTCCCACCAATGATCTGCTTCCCCTTCCATTTGAAATGAAGCCATGGTCATTCTATCTTGTTCATTTCGGATGTCGGAAGTATCTAGCAACTTCTTAATTTGTCTTAACCAAGCTTCAGCTTCATGGGGGTTTGATCCACCAAGGAATTTGTCGGGACGTAGCTTTTCAAATTTTGCTATCATCTCCGATTTGTTTTGATCTTGGTTTTGGGGTGGTATATTGCCTACCCTATCAGCAATCACGCGTATAATTCGAGCAACATCGCCATCAGGCACTCCATCACCATTACCGTTGTTATTATTTCTTGTTCGTCCAGCCATTCTGCATGATGGGATTTTCTTGTGATTTATTCATTTATCTATTATCATTATTATTATTATTATATTCATGTGCAAGGATAGTTTAAAAAAAAGACTTCATTAATTAGATTAGATAAGCTACAATTAGCAAAATACAAATAAAACAAAGGAAAAGATTAAATAACATACTACGGGCAAGAGATAGTCCCTACAATCCGAGTTGACTCCTACACTCACAATTCTAAACTAGGCAATTTTTACATGTGAGCATACAAAACAATCAGTTAGCCTAGCTTATAGTTCCCTTAAGACCCCTTAAAATAGCCAAGGAAAGTCTCTCCACACTAGGGCTTCCGGCTCCCATGTGGCTTGGAAAAGTCCCATGAATCGCCACAGCACCCTCACGAAGATAGCAGTTTCGCACACACGATGCCCTAGTAGCATCACCGGCTCCTCCCGATAGATCCTCCAGTCCCTGAAGTCCACTAACCCATCTCTCCTCACAATTCTGCTTGGGTCGGGCATGATATACTGAAGGCTCCAAAAGTCAAAAAGGTCGCCCATTCTTTAGGTGAAACCGTCCGGAAAGGGGCCTAGTTGATATACCCAGGGAGTCTCTTGTCTTAGAATCTGGATAGGTCCGATATAGGTGGCCACCCAACTCTCATTTTTCCAAGCACAACCTCCGAGGGGATAAAGTCTGACATATACAAAAGAGCCAATTTGCAACCCGTTTTGCACATCCCAACCCTCAAACGTGGCTCCTATATCTCCAGGGTTCCCCTCGGTATTGCCTTCCATAGACTCATCCTTAGTGTCTGACTCAATCACAATAACCTCCGGGGGGTTGTATATTGGTACAACTTCTTCAACTTCTTCAGACTCAGGTTCAGGCTCAAGTTCAGGATCAGGTTCAGGGTCAAGCTCAGGCTCAGATTCATAGTCTTCTATAGGCATCTCCACTTCTTCACTTGGGTCAGATTCTATGGATTCATAGTCTTCTATAGGCATCTCCACTTCTTTACTTGGGTCAGATTCTATGTCATAGTTTTCCACCGAATTTTCCTCGTTAGAGTTAATGTCTGATGACCCTGGCATCCTACAAATAAAAAGGTTCTAACTTAGTTAGGTCACCAAGAATTACAAATTAACTTAAGGTTTTCTTAATTGTAAAAATAATAAACTACTACCCATGGCCCAAAGGTTCAAACCTAGGCTCTGATACCAAGCTGTGACGCCCTAAATTTTTTTTTTTTTGAGACATCATAAGACTTTAACTAACAATAACTTGCTAGATAAAATTTTAACTACTAATTAGGAAATTTTAAATTCTTACATAGTCAAAGTCCAACAACCAAATAAAACTACAAGTTTACACACAACATCACAACATAGTTAATTTCTAATACAAGGGATAACAGGATTTTATTTTGATAAAATCTTGACTCTAAGTCAGCCAAGGTTCGATATTGGCAGCAGCTCCAATTTCAGCCTCAGTCCCTTCTTCGACATAATCTGGCATGAAACGCCAGGGCAACAAAATATATGCCATGAGTTTTGCAACACAGTAAGAAAACGTAACCAACCTATCATTCTTTTTAAGAGAAAAATAATAATATTCTAAACATGAGATAACAATATAATTATACACAGAATTTACAACCATTAGAATAATTTCAGTAATTTTTTTATAAATTAGGTGACACTCAAAATCTCACCAAAGAGATTTAACTTACCAACCACTAAGCATGGCAACGGTTAATTTGAAACCCTCCCTTGGTCAAATAGTTAAGTGTTACCAACCGTAACTACCAGGGATGCCCACGTCCGGAGTTATATACCCAAGTAGTGGCATCCGTGGTCTGCCCCAAGGAAACGGTTTGCCAGGGGGTAAGTAACCTCCCTGTGTGCCACCTGCACATCTACCTTTATTCCAAAACCGAATACCGAAAAGGGTTCAAATAAGTCCCGTGCCATCTTAGAGTTTCGCAACATAATTTACGTAAGAATTCTCAAAACCAGGGCTCACCCTGAACAACCGGTGTTAACCGTCAACTCTTAATTCCGTACAGTCTTTAAACCAAGACTCACCCCGAACAACTGGTATTAACCGTCAATTGTTAACTTTGTATATGCCGTTAATCATTTCAGTTAATTTTGATATTAATCACAAATAATTCCAAATTTTTAATCACAAGTAATGTTATACCAACTCATTAAAATTCCTAATCATAAAATATTACATGTGTCACACAATACTAAATAAAAGTACAGAATTTAAATAAATAATTTATTTAAACCATGGTATGAAATAATAACTTAGATACAAGAATTAAACCCTAAATACGCACATGCACAAATTTTTGATTTACAAAATTAGACTAGCAAAATATTAAAGTAGTGATTTTATTCTGTCCAGAAAAATTTTCAGAGTATATATCCTGCAAATAAAATTATAAATGCATTACTTATACAACTCTAAAATTCATATCAATCTACAGGATACTCAATAAACATGTTATGGTTATTTTTCAGAAAACATTTTCCAAAAATAACTTATAAATAATTCTAAACAAATTCCAAGGGTGTTTATGACACAGATTTGTCACATTTCCTTACATTAATTCCATGCTTAAATTTATAGATCAAACCCATAATCTAAAAATTTATCATGAAACTAGACTTCTCAAATTTCATCTTTTAGTTAGAAATTACTAGATTTGGCTTAGCATAGAATTTTAAATAAATTTTCAAATACATGGTAAAATCTGTCTCACAGTTTCAGATTTAGTTAGAAATTTGTATAAATTCGTAAAAAGCTCAAAAATTGTTTCCAAATTTTTTTGGATAAACTAGACATCATTATCAACAACTTTGTAGAAGAAATCATCTCGAAATTTTGAGTATAAAATTATCTACAAATTCGGGTAACATGATGGCAGATTCAAAACAGATTATTCTCAACACAGTTTCAGATTTAGTCAAAATTTTGTATAAATTCGTAGAAAGCTCGAAAATTGTTTCCAAAATTTTCTGGATAAACTAGACATCATTATCAACAACTTTGTAGAAGAAATCATCTCAAAATTCTGAGTATAAAATTGTCTAACAATTCGGGCAACATGCTGGCAGATTCAACATAGATTATCTTCAACACAATTTAGACAATGTATCATATGTACACAATCTGAAAATTTCAATTATGTAAAAAAAATGAGAGGATTGAGAGGGTTTTCTTACCTAACAGTAGGATTCAAATGGTTGATAAAATGGTAGAAAATTTTTACTTCCTTAACCTTCCTCTCTTCTTCTCCTTTTACTGTTAGCTGAGATTTTTTTTTTTTTTTTTTTTTTTCTATTTTTCCCTCACTTGTACGAAAGAGCAGACCAAGCCTCTCTTTGCATGGGATTTTGCTCAGCCATTCATGGTGTATATATGCTGAGCTCCCTCCCTCTCTCTCTCTCTCTCTCTCTCTCTTTTTCTCCCTCTCTTTATACTTCCCACTACACTTATCCTTAACCCAAGAATGATAATGGGATGGAAGTTACCAAGCTTACATGCAAGCTTGCATGTGGCATATACTGCCACCGAATCAGATTCCTCCGTTTTTTTTTCTTTTCTTTTTTTTTAATTAATAAATTATAACAATAGTTATTAAACATCCACAACATTTTTATTCTTAATAAGGCCTTTGTTAGTGATTGAATTGAGTTAATTTAAAACTAGCATTTACACTAATATACAATTCAGATAGACTGTAGACAAAATTAATTAATTTATTTATTTATTTATTTTCTTTAAAGAATAATTAAAAGATGGGTTTTCACAACAAAACCCATTTCCCTTGATTTATGTTTAATTCTTGTTTTTATCTATTTGTTTGATATTAGTTTGATTTTGTGTTTACATAAAGATGATAGATTAATTTTAATTATTTTGACTAGTGGTGTATGTAAAGTTTAGGGTTCTTAGATAACTGACTGATTTTAATTATTTTGTTTAGTTGTGTATGTAAGGTTTAGGGTTTGTAGATGATTGATTAATTTTAATTATTTTGATTAGTTGTTTATGTAAGGTTTAGGGTTTTTAGATGATTGATTGATTTTAATTATTTTGATTAGTTGTATATGCAAGGTTTAGGGTTTTTATATGGATTGATTTTATGATTGTAATCACACTCATGATTATATAAAATTAAAACAAACTTAGAATCCATAGATATTGGTTAGAGGATGGATTGATTCGTTATTTTTATTTGTTTATTTTTATTTGATGTTGGATTGATTTTGTATTTGCATGTAGATGATGGATTGATTTTAATTATTTTGATTAGTTGTATATGCCATGTTTAGGATTTTTATATGGATTTATTTTATGGTTGTAATTACACTCGTGGTCATATGAAATTAAAATTAATTAAGAACCTATAGATAAATTCCTTATACTCCACCATGATTCCGTGGATTGTTGTTTTATTTGAGTGATGGTGAGAAAGAGTGTATAAAAAAAAGTGAGAATTATGAGATTTATTTGAATGCCTTAGGCTCGGCATTGTTATGTTTATTCTCATGTGTGAGATGTTGTGTATACATATATTGTTGCCTCGTTCTCATGAGTAGACGAGTGCTTTGATCTGCGCGCGTACGTATATGCTAACCATCCGAAGAGTGTGAGTCAAACTCAGGACGATATCCCCGTGCAAGTTTTGCTTCGGAGCGGTGTTAGGTATACGGGAGGCACATGGGATATATGTGTAGGCCGGAAGGGGAGGGCCGAAGTGGTGGGGTTAAGGAACAAAGACTTTAATTATGAATTTATTAGTATAGTGTGTATGGTACTGTTATGTACATGATAAAAAAAAGAAAGAAAAGTAAACGATCTTGATAAATTATGAAATTTGAGGAGAGGTATGTATATGTGATTTTGGACAACTCTTGTGTTGTAGCTTTTTATTAAAAAGATCGATTAGAACTTATAATCGGATGACCTTGGTTATTGTCGGTTTGATTCACTTTGGTAATGCAGATTTTATAGGCTGTTTTAACCACGAAACGAGTTCATTTTTATTGGTTTCGCGTAAATTGAAATAAAACATTATTCTGCACACTTTTCATGTTTTGAACTTTTTCGGAAAAAATCATCTTATGGCAGTTTTTGTTCGTTTTCAGCTTCATATTTTTCGATTGAATTCCGTCTAGATTTTTAGATCAAGTTTTTCTCTTAACCTGTTCAGTTTCTGTTAAATTCGTTCACATTGTCTTTTAGGAAATTTGATTCTGTACAACTTTCGTTCTTTGAGTTTTGATCAATTCGAATTATTTAAGTATAAAACGGTGTAATTTTATTTTTGTTTCAACAAGTTACTTATGATTAAATTATACTAACTTTATTTGTTTTGCAGGATGGTGGGTCTTACTAACTTTTTATGCAGGGCTGACCCACCATATTTTTATTTCTATATTGTCTATTCTATAATCAATTTATATTTCGTTGTATACGGACAAGAAACTAAATGCCACCGTATCTCGGGAAACTACCCATTCGTCTCGGTGCGGTTGGAACTACTTGTCTTGTCCCGTGATAAGAAATAATGTACTTTTTGTTTGTGTCTGGTAGACACGTGGGTGTCAATTCTTGTACTTATACCAGTATACCTGTATACTGACCCGTTTTGTTTCTTGGCAACTCGAGTGCGTTCTGTTTGAGCGCAGCTGAGCTTCTTTTGCAGGATTAGTTGAGGCTACGGTGGTGATGAGAAGTAACTATAGTTTTTGGGCATATCTCTTAGATTTCTTTTGTTTTCTTGAGCTTAGGGTTGTAATAGTTTATGTATTTATTTATTTTTATGATTTTAGTATTGGAATAATTTGGCATGGTTTGTAACCGTACTTTATTTAAGCTGTTTGGACTAGTTGTTGCTACTTTAATGTTGGAGGTATTTGTTAGTTATGAATTTATAGTGGATGGTTTAGTTTGCGTTTAGTTTTTTTGTTTCACCCCTAGGATTTGGATGATTGAATATTAATTGGGGTTTAGTCCTAATTTAATATTTAATTGTCCAAATTTTGGGGCGTGACAACAGATTTCGCGCCATCTCGCGCGCAGGGCCGGGACGTTCGGGTACGTCTACAGAGACTAGCTGAGGTGGCAACTTGCACATGCATATACTCACAGCTTCCACGTTTCTCTGGTGTGTTCCTTTAGCTCGGTATTGTTGTGCCTCAGCTTGGCCCTCTATGGGATTGCTTGTAGAAATGGACCAGCTCAGTATGATATCTTTGTGTGGGCTAGGCCTCTTTTGGGTTCTATCCAAGGGTCAGGTCCTACGGCTCGGCCCAGCCTAGCATCGTGGCTGGACTGACCTTTCCACTACAGGTTGGGTCCAAGTGCTTGAGGACTTGGGTGGATTGTTAACGATGTAATTGGACTGAACCGACTAGCCCACTTGCTTATCCTACTTGAGTCTAATGGATTGGGCCGGCCCAAGGATAGGATCCGACCCATTTCATATTTAGTCCCTTCACACCATATATTTCCAATTCTAATTTTTTACAAGGTCAATTGTAAAAACAAAAATTTTATATTAAATATTTAAGATTTTGTGCGTAATATTAATTTAAAAATTATTATCTATTATTATTGATTATGAGGGAAAAAATTTCAAAATTTTAATTAACACACCCTTCTAAATTATTTTTCTGGATCCGCCACTATCCTCAATAGTAATTTTTGCAAAAAAAAAAAGAGAAAAAGAAAAAATCGGTTTTGCTGAGTCCACATACATCATATACGTGATTAGTTGTTTAACAAATTAATTTAATTAGTTTATCTCTCATTTATTTTTTATTTTTTATTTTTTATTTTTTGGGAGTAAAAAAGAATAATGCTTGGGACCCCCTTTTGGGGGTCACCCCCTCACCCCCTTTGCCACGTGGCAGGGGGTGATTGGTAGAGCAGGAAAAAAAAGAAAAAGAAAAAGAAAAGGTGACCAATGAGAGAGAGAGGGGGTCAAAGGGGGTGGGAGAAAAAGAGGGATGAATCATTACTCAGTAAAAAATTGCCGACTTTGCCAGTGCACAGTCTCATTTAACGTCGCGGTACATTCCGCATCTAGAAAAAAACGTCTGGTGCATAATCAGAATAGGGAAACGCCATGCATTTTATCACAAAATATGAAATTTTATTACAAAATTTTGTAATATTAATTATAAAATACATAATCTCGTGATATGATAAAAAATATCATAATCATGCCATAAACTTTTACAATATTAACCAACAAAATTTTCACATTTTATTACGTCAATTTGTGACGAGATTACGTAATTTATAACTGATTTTATGAAATTTTGTGATAAAATTATACATTTTTGTGACAATATGCATATGGTATACACTCCTAAAAAGATGCACATCATAGAATTTCCAATCAAAATAAGATGTGAGTTTGGCCTTATTTGAGAACTTTGATTTTTAGTTAAAAAATTACTATAAATTATCATATCATTCTCCAATTTTTCTGCTAGCTTTTTGTTAAAAACCAAGTCAAAGGGTGTTTAAGACCTTAGCCTTTTTTCTTTTTATTATTATCTTTTTTTTTGCAAGGCCAATTAAGGCTGAAAATTAATGAAATTGAATAGTAAATTACTCAAACTTGATTTGATAATTTAATGATTTTAAAATTATATTTAAACTTACTTATTTACCTAACAAGTCTAGCTCAAACAAACTTTTAATAAGTAGGGATGGTCATTTTCTTCCGCCCCGCTCCTTATTTCCCGGCCTAATTAAGAAATGAGGCGAAGACGAATTTTGCTTTCCTCACCCCGTTTCACCAAAACACCTCCCTGATTATATTTTTATATATAATATAATATATAATATATTTATTTTTTACTATAATAAAGTTAAAATATTATACTTAATATTCATTTGTTTTCTATCTTATATAACATAATTCTCATTAAGTATAAATTATTATTCGTAATATACTATATTATCTATAATTTTTATTAATATTTTATTTTTCCACTTACAAAATTAATCCACCTCCAGCTCCACACCCGCCCTGCTTCCGTCACTTCCCGTTTTGCCCCGCCATGATATGATACGGGACGCGGCAAATTTTTATAAATCCAATCTAAACTCGACCTGTGAAAATCCATCAATAAGTCTGACAGGAGTTGAGCTCAAGTAACTTAGGTAGCATTTGGTTTTCAACTCAAATCATGATTCGAATTAAAAAATTTCAAAACTCTTTTCAAAATTCTATTTTTTTTAAAAAAAATCAAAAAAATATTTTTTTATTTTATGCTTTAAAATTATTTTTTATTATTTTTTATTTTTTTGGAAAAATATTTTGTTATTTTCTTAAGTATTAACCAAATAATTTATTATGATTTAGATATGTATTAACCAAATAATTTGTAATGATTCGAATTAAAAAATTTCAAAACTCTTTTCAAAATTCTATTTTTTTTAAAAAAAAAATCAAAAAAATATTTTTTTATTTTATGCTTTAAAATTATTTTTTATTATTTTTTATTTTTTTGAAAAAATATTTTGTTATTTTCTTAAGTATTAACCAAATAATTTGTTATGATTTAGATATGTATAGACGATCTAAAATTTTTTAAAATTTTAAAAATTTAAAAATTAAATATTTAAAAAATAAAGAAAAAAATATTCAAAAAAAATTGCAACAAATATTTTAAATATTAAAATATTTAATGTAAAAAATAAAATATATATTTTAAAAAAATATAACCCGCAAATGTTGTAAATACAGCATACATTTAAAAAATAAATAAATATTTACAATAAAAAATATTTACCCTAAGAAAATAAATTAAGAAAATATTTAAATATTTAAAAAAATTAAACCCAAAAAAATTCAAAATACAATTCAAAACTTAAAATACTATTCAAAACTTTTTTCAAAACTCTTAACCAAATAAGTTCTCTCTTTTCAAAACTTAAAATATAATTCAAAACTCAAATCATGATTCAAAAGCTAAACCAAATAGAACCTTAATTTTTTTTTATAGTGCATATAAATTTATCAAATTGAATAGTTAGTTGTTCAAATTTAACTTAAAATTTTAATAAATTTATAAATATATTCAAACTTAATTTATTTATATAATGTGTCAATTTTAAGTAATCTTTTCATGCACAGAAGAACATGACTCAAATTGAAGTAATATGATTTGTCTAACCCAACTCTAAAGGGCACTTTTGGGAAGTGGGTTGGTAGTCAACATGTAACTTTTAACTGATTTTAACTCACATCATTTTTAATATTTTTTACACATTTTTTTATAAAAAATAAAAAATCAACTTTCACCTACCTTCTTATAATAGGCAAAAGACAACAAAGTTGCCACATATATACTACTTTTCTTTAAACACATTATGGCATAGTTTGGAAAGTTGGTTTTGGTGGATTAGGGGCTAAAATAGTCACAAAAAATAAAATAGGTTATTTTAGTCACAAAAAATAAAACATCAAATTTAACTCATAATCATTACACTCTTTTCTCATAAAAAAAAGTCAAAAAGTTAAAAAGTCTTTCCCAAATTAGATTTTTTAGTCTCATGCTAAAATAGTCAAAAAGTCAACCCAGTTTCCAAACAGAGACTAAATGCGTGAGAGAGAGAGAGAGAGAGAGAGAGAGAGAGTCATTTCTTTTTCTAATAGGGCATCGACGGTGAAAATGGATGGGACCAGCCCACGATATCTTTACCACCAAACAAAGAAAAGAAAATGTGAGGATGATAGTTACCAGTACAGATTGGGATGCAAAGATTGAGACGTGAATACAATAAGCAGATAATCTTCTCTCTCACCTCTTACATTATAGGGATAATTGTTGAAAAATCTAATTTAAGGAGGATATAAGATATTAAATTTAGTAAATATTTTTTATTAGTGAGAAATTCATCATTTGTGAAATAGTTTGGTAAGAAATCATTTTGTTTATTTTGAAAGAAATTTTGTTTCCAATGTTATCCTTTAATTTATCTGTTGGCTTTTTTTGATTATTTGTTCAAATTTATATCCATCTATTTCAAATTATTTTGACTATCTGTTGAATATTTTTTCCTATATGTTCAAAATTTGTGGGTTTCTCTCTCTATTTGTCTAAAATCTGTTTAATTTTTTGTTGTTTATCTGTTCAAATTTTTGACCATCTGTTCAAATTTTTCCCCAATCTATTCAAATTTTTGATATTTTCAATTCAAATTTTGGTCCAATCTGTCAAATTTTTGAATGTGTACTGAAGCTTCGTTTGGCATTAGCTAATATAGTTATTTTTTTGTGTTGAGACTTTTTTAGTTAGCTTTGTTTGGTTTGAATTTTTTGATTTTTTTTTTACTTTTGTGAGAAAAAAAATATAATGATTATGAATTGAATGTGATATTTTATATTATTAGCTTATTTAGCCTGTTTTGCCATTTTATGCTCTTTTTTTTAGCCTCAAAATATAGCCAAACCAGGGCTGAGAAAAAATGATGCTGAAACTCTATTTTTACAAAAGTCAAAAAAAAAAAAAAAAAACTATTAAAATAGCGTGGCAATACCATTTTTTAGGAGACCTTTGACAAGATTAAAACTTATCTCACAATTTTGTACTTGATTTTTAGTACAATTTTTTAGTATATCATCACTCTATTTTATTATCACCCACAATGGGTAATGCTATGCTCAAATTGTGTGTATTCTTGTTATGTATTTTTATGGTATATTTATGTATTTTTGTGATAAATATTACATATATTTTTAGTTGAATTATAACAATTTGTGATTCAGAAATAAAATTATATAAATATTATCACAAAATGCATAACTTTATTTCTAAATCACAAATTGTCATAACTCTGAAAGAAAAAATACATAACATTTACTACAAAAATACGTAATATATATCACAAAAACGCGTAACAAGAGTATATGTGGTACATGTCTTTTGGAGATGTATATCATAAAAATATAACATATTTTATAGGGTTTATATATAAATAATTTTTAGGACTAAGGATTCTCTATAGTGTATTTTATTAGAATGATCTTTTGGATTGAAAGTTGAGGGTTCAATAATCATTTCACTTTTGAATTCTCAAACCTAACCTTATTACTCTACAATCACAAAATAATAAAAATCACTCTAGAAAATCCTGACTCAATTTTTAGAGTTGTGGGAGATGGGGATTCACTGTTGAAGTGGGAGTTTTTAAAAATATAAAAGATAAATAAATAAAAAATTACATACAAGTGATGTGTCAGAAAAAAATTTACAAAAAAAAAAAACAATAAATTTTATAAATATTAAAAATTAAAATCGTATACTTTTCACTATTATGTAATATTTTTTCAAAACTCCTCCTCAATAGTAATTTTTCAAAAAAAAAAAAGAAAAAGAAAAAAATCAGTTTTGCTGAGTCCACATACATCATATATGTGATTAGTTGTTTAGCAAATTAATTTAGTTAGTTTATCTCTCTATTTATTTTTTGTTTTTTATTTTTGGGAGTAAAAAATTGCTGACTTTTCCAGTGCACATAGTCTCATTTAACGTCTCGGCACATTCCGCATCTAAAAAAAAGGTCTTGGTACATAATCAGAATAAGGAAATGCCATCATTTTATCACAAAATATGAAATTTTCTGACAAAATTTTGTAATTTTAATCACAAAATACGTAATCTTGTGACGTAACAAAAAATATTATAATCATGCCATAAACTTTTACAATATCAGCTAAAAAAAAATTCACATTTTATTACGTCAATTTGTGACGAGATTATGCATTTTATAACTGATGATATGAATCTTGTAATAAAATTATACATTTTTGTGACAATATGCATATGGTATACACTCTTAAAGAGATGCACATCATAAAATTTCCCATCAAAATAAGATGAGAGTTTGGCCTCATTTGAGAACTTTGATTTTTAATTAAAAAATCACTGTAAATTATCAGATCATTCTCTACTTTTCTAGAAGCTTTTTGTTAAAAACCAAGTCCAAGGGTGTTTGAGACCTTAGCCTTTTTTCTTTTTCTTTTTTTTGCAAGGCCAATTAAGGCTGAAAATTAATTGAGTCAAATTGAATAGTAAATTATTCAAATTTAATTTGATAATTTAATAATTTTAAAATTATATTTAAACTTAACTTATTTATTTAATGAATCGAGCTCAAACAAACTTTTAATAAGTAGGGATGGTCATTTTCTCCTGCCCCGCCCCGTTTCACCCGAACCCCTTCCCGATTATATTTATTAAATATATTTATATATATAATATAATATCATATATATTTATTTTTCATTATAATAAAGTTAAAATACTATACTTAATATTCATTTATTTTCTATCTTATATAATATAATTCTCATTAAGTATAAATTATTATTCGTAATATATTATATTATCTATAAGTTTTATTAATATTTTATTTTTCAACTTACAAAATTAATCCGCCTCCCACTCCACACCCGCCCCGCTTCCGTCACTTCTTGATTCGCCCCCCATGACATGATACAGGACAAGGCAGATTTCTAAAAACCTGATCCAAACCCAACCTATGACAATCCACCAATAAGTCTGACACGAGTCGAGCTCAAGTATCTTAGGTAGCATTTGGTTTTCAACTCAAATCATGATTTGAATCAAAAACTTCATAACTCATTACCAAATACTTTTCAAATTTCTATTTTTCTAAAAAAAAAAATCAAAAAAATAATTTTTTATTTTATTCTTTAAAATTATTTATTATTATTTTTAAAAAAATATTTTTTTATTTTTAATTTTGAGGAAAAATATTTTTTTATGTTTTTGAAAAAAATATTTTGTTATTTTTTTTAAGTATTAACCAAATAATTTGTTATGATTTAAATATATATGGGCAATCTAAAAATTTTTAAAATTTAAAAAAAAATTAAATATTAAATATTTAAAAAATATTCAAAAAAATTTGCAACAAATATTTAAAATAAAAAATAAATAAAAATATTTTTAAAAAATATAACCCACAAATGTAGTAAATACAACATACATTAAAAAAATAAATAAATATTTAGAATAAAAAATATTTATCCTAAAAAAATAAAATTAAGAAAATTTTTAAATATTTTAAAAAAATTAAACCCAAAAAAATTCAAAATACAATTCAAAACTTAAAATACAACTCAAAACTTTTTTCAAAAATTATAACCAAAAAAATTTTCTCTTTTCAAAACTTAAAATATAACTCAAAACTCAAATCATAATTCAAAAATTAAACCAAACAAAGTTTTAATTTTTTATAGTGCATATAAATTCATCGAATTGAATAGTTAGTTGTTCAAATTTAACTTAAAACTTTAATAAATTTATAAATATATCCAAACTTAATTTTTTTATATAATGAGTCAATTTTAAATAATCTTTTAATGCACAGAAGAACGTGACTCAAACTTGAGTAATATGATTTGTTTAACCCAACTCTAATGTTGTGTTTGGTTGATGAATTTAGGAAGGAACTTGAAAAGGAAAAGGGAAAAGATGTTTCCTAAGTGAAATGTAAATATATTTTTTCACATTTCACCTAATTTTTTTTTTTTCGTTTTCAAATTTCTTCTCAAATTTCCAAACCATACACAACATAAAGGGCTCTTTTGAAAAGTGAATTGGTAGTCAAAAGTCAACTTTTAAATCACATAATCACATTATTTCTCATATTTTTTACACAATTTGTTTTATAAAAAACCAAAAAAATCAACTTTCACCTACCTTCCCGTTGTCGGCCAAAGACAACAAAGTTGTCACATATGCGCTACTTTTCTTTAAACACATTAAATGTGAGGGACAGAGAGAGTCATTTCTTCTTCTAATAGGACATTGACGATGAAAATGGACGTGGCCAGTTCACGTTTCTTTACCACCAAACAAGGAAAAGAAAATGTGAGGATGATAGTTACCAGTACACATTGGCATGCAAAGATTGAGATGTGAATACAATAAGCAGATAATCTTCTCCCTCACCTCTTACATTATAGAGATAATTGTTGAGAAGTTCACAATCAACAGAGGATATAAGATAGGAAAATGACTCGTAGCTCGAATTCGGTGGCCCGAATTCGGCTTAAAACCTAAAACGACGTCGTTTTGAGTTTTCAGTTTCGATTTTTTTTTTTTTTTTTCTTCGGCCTTTTCTTTCTCTTCCTTTTCTTTCTTTCTTTCTTTTCTTCTTCTTCGTTGAACACAGGAGGAGCAGAGGCGAGAGAAAAACAGAGTCGTCGTCGTCGTCGTCACAGCTCGTCGCTTGTCGGCCGATTGTCGCATCACAGCCCCGCCTCCGCCTCTGCCTCCGCCCGCCGCCGCCTTCGCCTCCGCCTCTGCCCGATTTTGTTGCCTCCTCCAGTCCGCTTCTTCTTCCTCTTCTTCTTCTTCTTCTTCTTCTTCTCCTCTTCTTCTTCTTTTTCTCCGAATTCGAGCCAAATTCGAACCTCCAAATTCGAGCTACGAATCAGAACCGTATAAGATATTAAATTTAGTAGATATTTTTTTATTAGTGAGAAATTCACCATTTGTGAATAGTTTGATAAGAAATCATTTTGTTTATTTTGAAGAAAAATTTATTTCTAATTTTATCCTTTAATTATCTGTAAACTTTTTTTTGACTATCTATTCAAATTTATATCCATCTGTTTCAAATTATTTTGACTATCTGTTGAATTTTTTTCCTACATGTTCAAAATTTGTGAGTTTCTCTCTCTATTTGTCTAAAATCTGTTCGTTAAAATCTTTTCTTTTCTTTTTTTCTATCTGTTGCAAAATAAATAAATAAAAATCAGATCATTACCATCAAAACCACATACGACAACAATGACGACGACAACAAAAACAAAAACAAAAAAATCCTCAAACATCTCTAACAAACTTTTTGTTTCATCTCTATCAATCTGCATATCAATTTTATTTTAGATAAAACTGACTGTTCCATTCTTCCCGGCCCACCACATAGAGGTAAATATATCTACATCAAAACAATGGTAGAAAAAATCATGAAACACTATTATCACCTCGGTTCAATTACAGAGCTTCCAAAGACAAATGCATACTACTATACACTATTATTGGCCAGCTAATCATAGAAGTTACAATCCCAAGAGTCATAAAACGAAATATAAAAAATCACTGCCTAGTCTATGAAATCCAAGCAACTACTATTAAGCACTAAAAATGTGTGATTTTATCATATATGAGTGTATGACCTGCTCCTGTTATTCCCTTCAGAGCATTCTAAAATAATGCATAGATTACAAGTTTATCAATTTTATCTGTTGCTTACAAATTAGTAAAATGCACAAACAACTATTCAACAGATCAAATATATACATATATTGCACTAAGGTATAATAGATCAGATCTATAGACATATATATATATATAAGAGATTGACTGTTCCATTGGCTTGGTCCTAAGTGCAACGCCGTTGTATGGTGCTACTGGCACGGTGGTGCCATAGATGAAGGGGAAGAACTAAAACACCGTTGATTTGTTGTTGATCTGTGATGATCTTTGGGGAAGAAGACAAGGACGGGCGTCCGTGATATTTGTCAGTGGCAGCAGAGTAGGTGATGTTGCAAACAAGAAGCTATCTCGACCAGTTCTTTCCATTACTGAATCTACTTCAACCAGATCTATCGCCATTTCCAAATCTCCAACTTTGCAGTGGATGAACGACCACCTCCGCCACCACAGCCACTGTAGTCGAGGAGGAAGGCAGTGGCGCCACCAGTGACAGTAGATTTTAGAGAGAGGAGAGCGAGGCCATTGGAGAAGAGATGATGGAGAAGAGAGATGTGGTTGTTGAGAGAGAGAGAGTGGTGGAACTGAGAGGAAAAACCGTGTATACGATATATATATATATATGGATAGTTTGGACATTTTACACTAGCGTGTCCTCATAGACAAAGTATTTTAGCACCTAAATCTTTGGTCAAGCAAAATTTAAATTTGAATTTATGAACCGAGTGCCCTATATTATATAGCGACTAAATATAAATAAAAATTTAAATAAATAAATAAATAATCTTTATGTTATCAATCCAAAAGTATCTTCAAAACACCAACTCAATACATATTCGAACCAATAAAAATAATAATCATAAGATGGATGAATCAATAAAACCGAACTCCAACTTTGACCAAACTTGGTAGAGCCTAGGTGAAAGATAAAATTGTTGGAAATTGGGTCGGGTTTAGAACCCATAACCGATTAAGTAGCCCATAGTAGTATAACCCAAAACCCATTACGAGAGACCCAATCAAAGTGAACTTGGATTTACTTATCTTGAAGATAAGTGTGATCAACTCACTATCTCATGGTTATACCACTTCCATATAATATACATATTATATGGTGAGAGTTAATTTAAACCGTATTTGATCAATCTCCGGTAGTCTTCTCTATTTTTTTTCTCCATAAAAATAGATAATAACTTTTGTACTGTGAATAGAGTGGGTAGTTCTCTAATAGTTCTACTCCACTGCTGGAAATTATTCGAAAATATTAATGAAAGCACGTGATTTACCCACATGATCCATGAATTCGGTTTGAGCGTAAAAAGTACGTCTAAATCCGTTTATTTCCACGGTGTATTATTTCTTATTTCTCCTACATCAATAACATCCATTCTCATGCGAATAAAGGGACTGAGTTTATTTTGATTCGCATACTATTTCCATCCCCTCATAAGTTATACCTAAGAAGCTAAAAAAATTAGTGCAAAGTCGGCTAATATCCTCTCATTTTCTTCACATTTAGAGAGATCTAAAATCCAACCTCATTCTGATCAACAAACTGAAACATAAAAAGGCTGTAACTGCAATCTATCCCGACTCACAGAGAAAGTCATTATGAAACACAAATCATTTAACATTATTGAAACACATGTCTCAAGCAGAATAATAAAAACAGATCTGATTGTAACAATAATTTTACAACAAACTTCTATTTCCTGAAAAATAAGAAAATCTCCTGCAGTACTTCAAGGAAATTATGAAATCTAGTTCATTCTCCTCACCACCTAGACCCTTTTTTTGTTTTTTGCATTCCTGAACTTTTCATAGTTAGTATATGGCCCAGGGTTGAGCAATCTAAATTGCATGCTCTAAATACCATACATCAAAGAAAAACTCAAGCTAGGAGAGAAACATATGAATGTACGTATGAGCAAATGTGAGAGATTGAACTCAACCTGGTGTCCTCATCTAAAGCCTGATTACCTCTTCCTACCACGAGGCCCAGAACCAGACCTTGGGCCAGGGTACTTTGAAAACTGTAGTCGCAAGTAGGCAGAATCCGGATCATGCTCATCCATCTTATAGCCTGTGCAATGCAAATACAAGTTAAAATCTCAAGTCATTTCAACCAACTCACTTGAGGTAATGCACTACATGTTGATAAAGCATGGACGCTCCAAAACAAGCGCTGTAGCAGTGTCAGACACGCCGGAGACATGGGACAAGTTGGACACGTATGGTCCCTTTATTTAATAAATTTTTTTCTGGGGATACACAAACAATTTTTTTCCCCCTCTTCTTTAGTACTTTTGATAGTTGTCGGATGTTGAATGTCTATTACTTTTTGCTTAGATTGTAATGATGCATTGGATGATAACTTCATTATCTCAAGTTCACACTTACCGTTTTTGCCTTTTTATAGATGATCTATTAATTATTTAAATTTTGTGTGTGTGCATGTGTGAACATAATATTAATTAACATAGCAAATACAAAGTGTTAGTTTCTATTAATTTTGATTATTTGTCAACATATATTAATTTACATAGCAAATAAAAAAATATTTTTTATTATTGTGTCTGTGTCTTTATTTTTTTGAAATCACCATGTCCCATGTCCGTGTCCTCATTTATTTATTTATTTTTGAAAAATCACATTGTCCAGTGTCCGTGTCGATGCTTCTTAGAGGATAACTAAAAATCACTATCTAAACACAATAGCTACATCTTGATAGACAACTAAAAGACGACCTAAACACAATCACTATCTTAACATACCCCCTTACAGTGACAGAGTAGCATACTACTACATTAACTCATATAACATGTATTCTACCATCTTTATGAACAATTCAGCGGAGACCGAAAAACTGTCAATATTATAAAGAAATTAGAAGGTGATCACCTTGCAAGGCACTCAAAGCAGTCGCTGCACAAGCTGGATTGGTGAAATCCACAAAACAAAGGGTAAGTGGGTCGCCACGCTGCAGAAAAGGTTGAGTTTTATTAATGAAAAGAACCACACTTTCAGACAGGTAAATGTCATTAATGATAAACAAAATAAAGCCAAGAAGCGCAATTAAGTGATATATAAAAATTCATTACAGACTTACATGTCTGGACTCCTTGCTCACAAGTCTCACTTCTTTATACCCCACAAAAGGACGAAAAATATCTAATGATGAGGTAAAAGAACGTCACCAAATCAAAAGGCAAATGTCAAAGATAATATGAAAATAATTGTCATTGACTTATCCAGAACTCCAAAATATTAAAGGATACGAGCTACTTCTCTCCTCTTGCTGTCAGGAGGAAGCCCCTCCACATATAGAGTATTGGAAGCATCTGAAGGGAGAGGCAGTGTCTCACGGGTCGGCCTGGGCATTGCATCCACTGGAAGACGACCATCAAAACCCATGCCTCGGGGATTTAGTGGATCCATGGGAAGCCGACCATCAAAACCCATGCCACGACCATCCAATCCAAGATCTGGACCAGCAGCCCCAGAACGACCCATTGCAGCAGGATCAGTTAATGGACGATCAAGCACTCCACCACCAGCCATCCTTCCTAACCCAACTCCGCCAAATTTACTAGCTTCTCCAGAAGAAAATGAGGTAAATTGCTACAAAAAACAACAAAATGAATGTTTTAGAATACAAACAGGTAGATGCATGGTTGAGCAAAGGTTAACATTTGAAAGGGTACTGCATTCTGGAGATAGTTGTCATATGCTGATCCAATTGTTTTTGAGTCCTTTGAACCATGTGGTCCACCACGATCATCTCTTCCTAAATAGCTATGCATCTCATGAGCTGAGGGCACCAGAGAAGGTGGAAGATCTGCAATCAGTAAGAAAACAGACTTCAATTTCATTCAATAATATCTAGCTTTATAATGCAGTCTGTTGATGATAGATAAGTTTCTAATGGCTTTCAAAGAACAAAGTGAGATTCTTTTTATTTCCACTTTCAATAAACAGCTGACACAAAACAAATTTATGGGAGAAGAAAATGCAATTACAATGAGGAATCTGCAGTAACTCAATATAACAGTAAGAACCACTTTATGAGATCTAATTCAAAGAATAAAAGTAGGAGATTATCACATCTATGCCATAGCCATAAAAACAGCAGACAACGAAGATAATATTCAAAATCTATAAAGCAAAACGTAAAACATTGCACGATAAATAAAATAGCTAGTAGTAGTATGAGTTTTTTTTTTTTTTAAATATTCTAAAAAAAAAAAAACAATTTAGAGAATTGACCCACTTTTCAAACTATTTGGGAAACTAACCTGCTTTTTAAAATCGCATTTTGAAAATACAATTTTAAACTGAAATTGCATTTTCAACATGCAATTTCACCTTGCAATTGCATGATGAAAATGCAATTTCAAAAAGTGAAGTCCATGTCACCATAAATTGCATTTTCAACATATGATTTCAAGGTGAAATTGCATGTTGAAAATGCAATTTTAATTTCAAAATCGCATTTTCAAAATGCGATTTCAAAAAGCAGGTTAGCTTCCCAAATAGTTTGAAAAGTTGATCAATTCTCTAAATTATTTCATTTTATTTTTTTGAATATTAAAAAAAAAAAAAAACTCATAGTAGTACATCTTACAAGTCCAGGAAGGGTTTGACCAAGCAAAGTTTCAAAAAGTCACACAGATGGATGAGAGAGAACAAAAACTAGAAAGAGAGATTAAAATGCTGGTCTATCTTACATAGACTCATAAATGTAAGAAGTACCTGTGTCGGACACTTAACATTTGGGTAAGGATACAAAATTTGTATCCGACATGTTATCAGGCACACACCTAACAAGCATATTTAGAAGAGACCACGTAACATAGAATTAAACTGATTCATAGCTACATTATCAAGACTAAAAATGTTTGGTTTAAGGATTTACCTCAAGATTCCTCATGGACTCTACAAAAATTATTCGACTTAAGGATCTTGGCGCAGCGTTTGATTAAATGTATAGTTGGGAGTGGTGCTGATACCTTTCTTTGGCTGGACAATTGGCAGCCAATAGGGCCCTCATATCAGCGTTTTGTGGAGAAGACAGCTAGAATTGTGGGTGGTGCTTTATTGGCAAAAATGGACTCTATTATACATAATGGCACTTGGAATTGGCCTAGGATCAGAAAGAGAGCAATTCAACCTGTTATAACACATACCCCTCTGAGCTTAAAGCCTAATGTTGTTGAAGATTCTATGACTTGGGTCCCTGCTACTAATGGTGATTTCTCAGTAAGGTCTGCTTGGAATGCCTATTAGAGAGGTAAGGGATACTGTTCCTTGGCATGATTTTGTCTGGTTTAACAAGTATGTTCCTTGATGGGCTTTTATTCAATGGTTGGTTTGTTGGAGCTGATTAGCAACTAAAGATCGATTACTAGTATGGGGATTGCATGTTGACCCTATATGTGTCTTGTGTCAGCAGTGTCTGGAAAGCCATCAACATCTGTTTTTTGAATGTGAGTATTCTAGAGTGATATGGGCTAGAATGCTTGATAGATTCCGAATAAGAAAAAGCCCTAGGCCTTGGGATCTTGAACTTGGATGGGTTGTGCAACATTTGACTAGGAAATCTTTTTACACTGATGTGTATAAACTGGGTTTTGCAGATACTATTTATCATATTTGGGCTGAAAGAAATGCCAGAATTTTCAGGGGAGGAATCAGAGATTCTGGGACTGTGTTTCTTGCTCTAGAAAAAGATATCAAAGATTGTTTAAGTTCGTGGAAGCTGATTAAGAATACATATGAGAATCGGTTGACTTGCTTAACCTGGAATGGATCCACTAGGATATTGATAGGCCATAGAATAACTACTAATCAGGTTTGAGTTTAATAGGTGTTGTGTAGTTTGGTTGGTTTGCTTTGATTGCTTTTTATACCTATTTTGCGATTTTAGTTGTTGTTTAGAAGGGGTATGCCCCTTTTGTTAGCTGTATTGGCTTTGGTTTTCTGGAATAAGTTTCAATTTACCCCCCCAAAAAAAATAAAACATAGAATTAAACTCTAAAACCATATCAAATAGGGCAAAGGGCCAGCATCCAAAAAAGTATTCCATTTTTTTTTTTTTCGGTACAATGTCTTGGTGTAAACACTTCTATTAATTTTTAATGAGGCAACTAGTGACAACCTCAAAGAGAGAAAGAAGGCAGTTAACGCCGCCTTGATGTTCAAGCTGAAAAATCCTTTCTTATTTTTTTTTGGAAGGGTTAGCCCTTTAATATCATGTTAGAGAGGGAAGGCAACTAGATATCTCTGCCAATGTACTGCTCTTATAAGTTATATGTATGGTTTTACTTTAGCATTGAACGAAGTCAATGATAAATCACCATAAGCTCTTTATATGCATGCTGCTCCCGGTGGATGCAGTAACTTTTCCTTTTTTCCTATTACGGGTGTTCAATCATGTTATATGGGTCATACAAATGGGAGGTCAATGCTAATATATCACCATAAGCTCTCATCAACTGAAAACCTTGCATTACTCAGGAGTTTCTCAAAAAGTGTTTTAAGTGGAGCATCTAATTCATGGCTGAGTTGAAATTACTGAAATTATACAGTTTATAAGCAGGTGGTTTTAGAGTAAAAGAGCGAGAGAAGAATTGACAGACATGATGAGTTGTGGTTGTGGTATAGACTACAGAGACAAAATTGGAGGAAAAGAATAAAAGGAATATTGTCTTTTTGCAAAAACTGTTAACAGTTAGAATTTGCACTTTAATGGGTTATGCTTGACTTTTGAACCATATGATGAGAGGTGTTTTGGGGCCAAACCACATGAGATGGTGTAATTACCCCAAAATTAAAAACTTCCTGTTGGAACTAATAATAAAAGCACTTCCAAATCATCACTACATTACCATAGCACAAAAAGGATTCAAACCTAGTATATTCACTAGTCTAATAAAAATGATTACATTAGACTGCAAAACTAAAATATCAGGCTCTTATTTGGTAAATTTGTCATTCTAAAGTCAGAGGATATGGTTTTTAGAGATTTCAAGTGGCATCAACCCCCAGCCTTGTGGCGTGGGTTCGAGTCACAGGAATCATCCTCTCCACTAAAAAGTCAGGGGAATGTTGTCTACCAAAACTCTGTTGTACGTCGGAGCCTATGTCAGAAGGGTTATGTTACGATATACTGAAGACTTTCATACTAACAAGTAACAACATAAACACACATATACTCATATAAAGATTATATTTTTTTTTTTTGTTTTTTTTTTTTTTGGCCTTAGTAGCTTTGATATGCAAATACGTGGTTACATCACAAATTGAAAGAGAGTATTTCAGTCACAAAGTCCTCCCAACCACATTTCAACCATGTCCTTCCATACAATTTTCCTATTCACAATTTTTTCAAAAAGTCAATTTATACAGCCAACACAAACCAATTGAATGCGGCACACACCACTCCACTACTCGCATCAAAACAATTATATACATGTGTGTGCATGTATGTATAGAAGAAATTCAATATCAAAATCAAGAATTGCCAATTTTACCATAGTCAGTGCGAGGTCGCTTGAACATCCCAGCGGAAGGATGCATAGGCTGTTGTCGATTCCAGTATCCATCCCCCATTTCCTCTGCCAAACACTAACCTAGTTTATATATATATAGATACACAAATGCACATACAGAGAGAGAGAGAGAGAGAGAGAGAGAGAGAGAAACCCTAGCTCGGCTCAGACCAGGCCTGCGAACTGTTTGGAGATCGCTCTTTTGTCTCTCCCAGACCTTTTTATTAGTTTGGAGTACTGAAATATCATTTAGGACTCGTTTTGTTTTTGTCTAAAAGTAAAAAAAAATATTAAAAAAATTAAAAAATTTATAATCTATATCAAAAGTTAAAGATTTTTTTTTTATTTTTTATACATCTTTTTATGAAAAATCAAAAAATTATTTCAAACATACTAAGTTTTTTATTTCATATTTTAATTAAAAAATTATTAAAATAGCATGTTACCAAACGAGGCATTAATATGTTAAAATTATAAGATTTGTATCAATTTATACCGCTAATCACAAATTAAATTTTAAAATTTGTAAATTATTTTTAAAATTATTCCGTTTGGCTATAATATATATATATATATATATACACATACATATGAAATATCAAAATAAAAATAAATGTAAAAAAAATTAAAATATAAAATTTATTACAAATTAATAGTTGTATACATAAAAAATATTATGTAAAATTAATTTATATTATATATATAAAAAAATATTATATAAATTAATATTATATATTATATAAATACTTGATAATTGATTAGAATATTTTTTAATCTATTAATTTGTTTAAAACCGCTCAAATCAATTATAATTTTACTTTCAAAGAATCGCATCCCTACTCACTAATTTGGAGAGAGTGAATGAGAGCTTATTTGTCAATTATAAATTTTAGTTAAAAAATTAAAAAATTATCATAGTTTGTCGCATTATATTTTTTACTTTTCTATATATATATATTTTTTATAAAATTATTAAAATAAGTTGAGATTGATTGGGGAAAGGTTCGGACTCCGAACGAGTCAGGGTTCCTATTTGGTACACGTGTTATTGCAGGACGGTACAACATATTTGCTGTACTTGGCCAATCGTATCACGCCACGTACACGGCAGGCTTGTTTCTCATTCAGCCTAATCCAATGGGCCTTATGTTTGTTTTTTTTTATATGGATCTTGAAGTCGGCCAAATTGAATTGGAATATGGGGCCCGTAGGACTGGGCGGGCCGAACTTGTGGACGTCCCTGGGCTACATAGTTTCTACGGTAATTTAACATTCTTTGCAAGGGTTCTAAATTATACTGTTAGTTCTTATATTTTGACTATTATTTCATTTTGTTTTCTATAATTTTAATTTGACTCAATTTCAACAATAAATTTTTTACTTTGTCTCAATTGGTCTAATCAATTTCAATTGTTAGCATTTTTTATGACAAATGAGTACATGAACGACATAAGTACCGCATTTAAACTGCAATATACAACACATTTAATTACCCAATTAACATTCTTATATCAAACTTAACTGACAAGCTTGGCTTTCCTAAACCATCATTAGGTGAATAGCAAATCACATTATCATTTATGATGATGAAAAAATACCCAATATGGAGGCTTTGTGTAATGCTGCAAGCCTAAAGTGGATGAAAATACATTTAGGTTGATTTTGAATTTGTGGAGAGAAAAGAAAAGGATAGAAAAAGAGAACAAAGTAGAAGATAAAAAAATATCTCATTTTTAATTGGGAGCTTTTTTGATAAATCCATTTTCTAAGAGTTTTATTCCATTCAACCCATATTCTTTTTGACTATTCCATTAGGTCCAATTTGAGATAAGAAGACCAAAATACCCTTTTCATCTACTTATATTCCATTTAGTTCACATTATTTTCTTATATTTCAATAAGTCCTATGGGTGACATAATTACCAAAATACCCTTAATGTGAATGTTCACACCGTCAATATAAATGTTTATATCGTCAATGTGTTGAGGCCCGGCTCATGTCGATCCTCGTAGGTGCCCGGAAAAATTCGAGTCGGGCCGGGCTGGCCCACAAGCCAAAAAAATAGGCCCGACCCGGCCTGTTGATAATATGAATATTCACATTGACAAGTTAACATTCACATTGATAGGAGTGTAAAATTGGCCTGCGGCTCGTGGGCGACCCGAAACCAGCCCGTCGCCCGGGGCGGGCCCGGGGAGGGCCCGGGCCGACCCGTTCACAATATGAATATTCACATTGACATATTAACATTAACATTGACAAGACTGTAAAATTGGCCCATGACCCGTGGGCAACCCGAAGCCCAGGCCTGAGCCCGAGTCGGGGTGGGCCCGGCCCGGCCCGTTGACAATGTGAATATTCACATTGACATGTTAACATTCACATTGATAGGAGTGTAAAATTAGCCCACGGCCTGTGGCCTGCCCGAAACCCGCCTGCGGCTCGTGGGCTGCCCTGGGCGGGCCCGGCCCGATCCATTGATAATGTAAATATTCACATTGACATGTTAATATTCACATTGATAAGAGTATAAAATTAGCTCGCGCCCCGTGGCTGCCCGAAACTAGCCCACGGCCCGTGGGCGGCTCGGGGCGGGCCCGACCCGGCCTGTTGACAATGTGAATATTCACATTGATATATTAACATTCACATTGATAAGAGTGTAAAATTGAATCGCGTCCCATGGGCGGCCCGGGGCGAGCCCGGTCCGGCCCGTTGACAATGTGAATATTCACATTGACATATTAACATTCACATTGATAGAAGTATAAAATTAGCCCGTGGCCCATGGGCGGCTCGAAGCTCGCCCGTTGACCAAGGCGGGCTCGGCCCGGCTCGGCTCATTGACAATGTGAATATTCACATTGACATATTAACATTAACATTGATAAGAGTGAAAATTAGCCCGTGACCCGTGGGCAGCCCGAAGTCCGGCCCCGGGCCGACGCGGGCCCGGCCCGTTGACAACGTGAATATTCACATTGACATGTTAACATTCACATTGATAAGAGTGTAACATTAGCCTGTGTCCCGTGGCTGCCCGAAACACGCCCATGGCCCGTGGGCAGCCCGAGGCGGGCCCGGCCCGGCCTGTTGACAATGTGAATATTCACATTGACATGTTAACATTCACATTGATAAGAGTGTAAAATTGACTCGCGTCCCATGGGCGGCCCGAAGCCCGTGGGCGGCCCGGGGTGGCCCGGGTTTGGGTCCGGGCCTACCCCGGGCCGCGGGCGAGTTTCGGGCAGCGGACAAGTTTTACACTCCTATCAATGTTAATGTTAACATGTCAATGTGAATATTCACATTGTCACGGGTTAGGCCAAGCCTGCCTCGGGCTGCGATTGGGCTTCGGGCCGCCCACGAACTGCGAGCCAATTTTACACTCCTATCAATGTGAATGTTAACATGTCAATGTGAATATTCACATTACCAAAGGGTCGGGCCCGCCTTGGCCTGAGGTCGAGCTACGGGCTGCCCACGGGTCACGGGCCAATTGTACACTCTTATCAATGTGAATGTTAACATGTCAATGTGAATATTCACATTGTCAACAGGCCGGGCCGGGCCAGTCCCGGGCCGCCCACAGGCCGTGGACGGGTTTCGAGCAACCATGGGGCGCGGGCTAATTTTACACTCCTATCAATGTGCATGTTAACATGTCAATGTGAATATTCACATTGTCACGGGTCGGGCCAAGCCCGCCTCGGGCTGCGGTCGGGTTTCGGGCAGTCCACGGGCTGCGGGCCAATTTTACACTCTTATCAATGTGAATGTTAACATGTCAATGTGAATATTCACATTGTCACGGGCCGGGCCCGCCCCGGGCAACGGGCGGTCTTTTGGCTGTCCATGGGCCACGAGCCAATTTTATACTCTTATCAATGTGAATGTTAACAAGTTAATGTGAATATTCACATTGTCAACGGGCCAGACCGGACCCGCCCCGGGCCGTCCATGGGCGGCGGGCGGGTTTCGCGTCGCCACGGGACGGGGGCCAATTTTGCACTCCTATTAATGTGAATGTTAACATGTCAATGTGAATATTCACATTGTCAACGGGCCGGGCCGGGCCGAGTCGAGCCCGCCCTGAGCTGCTGTCTAGTTTTATACTCTCATCAATGTGAATGTTAACATGTCAATGTGAACATTCACATTGTCAACAGGCCGGGCCGGCCCGGGCCCGCCACGGGCCGTGGGCGGGTTTTGGGCAGTTACGAGGCGCGGGCTAATTTTACACTCCTATCAATGTGAATGTTAACATGTCAATGTGAATATTCACATTGTCAACGGGCTGGGCCGGGCCGGGCCCGCCCCGGGCTGCGGGCGAGCTTTTGGCCGCCCATGGGCCGCAGCCCAATTTTATACTCTTATCAATTTGAATGTTAACATGTCAATGTGAATATTCACATTGTCAACGGGCAGAACCGGGCCGGCCCCGGGCCGCCCATGGACCGCGGGTGGGTTTCGCATCGCCACGGGACGGGGGCCAATTTTACACTCCTATTAATATGAATTTTAACATGTCAATGTGAATATTCACATTGTCAACGGGCCGGGCCCGCCCTGGCTCACGGGCGGGTTTCGAGCCGCCCACGGGCCAATTTACATTCCTATAAATGTGAATTTTAAAATATAAATGTTCACATCATTAAATTGCTAATCGTTGAAAAAATATTTATAAGGGTATCAAAATTAAATATAAGGGCATAAGTGTCCAAGAAAATAGTGTAAATCAAGAAAATGGACTTCATGGAATAAAACTATACATACATGGGACTAAATGGGTTAAAAAATTCCTTCATGGACTTCTTGGGTTAAAACACTTCTAAATTGGACTTATCAATAAAAACCCCTTTTTAATTGGATTAGAAAAATGAAAAGAAAATACATATGTATTAATGGAAAAAATAATCTATATTTTTGTTTAGTTGCTTCTAAACAAATAAATATGTATAATAAATTCTATTTTCCTTTAATTTATATTATCTTTGATAAACTTAAGATTCAAACGTAATCTTAATCAACAAAGAAAAAAGGGCATTTGTGTCGAGAAAAATTCAGACAAGCATCATGGAACACAATGGAAGGCTTTTTTGTTTGGTTGCCCTAACTAGACATAGTCTCCAACTTTGTCTAAATTGACAACTAGAAAGAACTAGCATTCAAGTTTTTTAGAGTGGTCCTATTCGATGGGTTTCAATAGCTCACTAGACCTTTTTGTTGTAGTTGCTTTGGCTTTGTTCTATGTTTAGTATGGGTGTGGGAATCTATTTTCTTTTCCATTGAATGAAATATCATTTTCAAAGGAAAAGAAACAAAAGAAAAAACAAAAAGTGAAAGAGTTGAAAAAGTGAGAAAAATATTTTTGTCTTGGAAAATTTCACTAATGTGCTCTTGCTCATTGGTATCTATAACCATTTTTTTCTTTTTCCACCACTTGAAGCAAGAATCAAATATTTTATTTTTTCTATTTAGATTTTTGAAAGTTAATAAGATATGAATATCAAGTGGTTTAGTTGGCATAATGGTAAGTAGGCTAAATGGTATCACGTGGGCACTCTCGTATGAGAAGGTTGAGGATTCGAGTTTTGTGTGTGGCATGAGGGGCATTTGGGTGTGGGACTAGTGGGGAGCTTTTTCACAAAAAACTAGCTTAATTGTTAAAATTAAAAACTAGTTTAGTTGATCAAATTTATTCTTTGTAGTATTATTATACACAAGGAAACAAAATTTATATATATATATATATTACAAATTCCTATGGCTTTTATCATATGATTCACTGAGTCTCATCTCAAATTTAAAATTTTGTTATTATATATCACATTAATTTGTAAAAAAATTAAATTAAATTAAAATTACAATTTTTAAATTAAGTGTAGGATTTTTCTTCATAATAGTAGTAATATATATATATATATATATATATATATGGTTAAATAAAGTTTAAAATATAAAATATAACCTTTGTCAAGAATGTGAAATCAAAATGTTGAAACCAGGGGAACTTCTATTTACCTCATTCAGCTTTTTTACACCAACTTTTTAGATGGATTTTTTTTAAGATGTTCAAAATTTTATTTTATCACTTTAAATATTTCATAATTTCAAATGTATTTATATTCCTAACCTTTAAAACATTCCCCACACCCACATTGACCATCACCAAGCTACCACCGCCACCATCGCCCAACCCTTCCATAACCCTACCACAACCTGTAGCCTACCCTAACCCTACAACACACTCCCACTTTGCGACCGATTCCTGCAAGCCCCAACCCTACGACCCCTACCCTTGCAAGCCCCCACGTTGGTTTCCCTTACAAGTCTGGATCTTTTGTCGTGTTTTCCTGCGGCGTTCCCTGTCATGGTTCAAAATGACGTCGTTTTGAGTTTTTTTTTTTTTTTGGTTGTCATTTTTCACTGAGAGCTGAGAACCTAACCCATACACCACGGACGGCGATGAAGTGAGGCCATAGAGACAGGGACGAGGCGAAGCTAGGTATGGCGGCAGCAAGGGAAAATGACGACCCTCTCATTTTTCCCTGTTTTACCTCCGAATGTTCTCTCTTTACAAGCCGCTCTTCTTCTCTCTCTACAAATACCATGCTTTTCAGAATTGTTTCGGCTTTCTCTCTCTTGAACCGTCATGGGGACAATCTGGGTTTTTGATTTTCTTTTCTTTTTTTCAGTGATATTCATCAGAAATATACCTATCTATTTGATTATTTGTTGTTTATCATGTTTATCCCAAACACTCTTTTGATTATTTGTTGTTGTTTATAATGTTTCGATCATATTTTTTCAATCTTAGATTGGGTTTATTTCCTTTCTTGATTGATATTGAACCGGCGACAACCGCTAATGGACGAATGACGACTGGAATAAGTTCTGCTTCTTTCTATTTTATTGTGGGGATATATTTTTGAGTACGGACAGGTGGCAAGGTGACGCCGATGTGTCACCCGAGGTGTCACGTGTCAGGGTCATAACGCCGAGGTGATCTCGGTCAAGCCGATGTTATTTCCGAAGATATCGGAATCCGAGATAAGCGGATAAGAGATAAGGGACAAGAGTCCTAGAATAAAGAAGAGACTTAGCCAAGATAAGGATAAAACTCTTAGGGAGTTTATCTCTATTTCTAAAGGAGTCCAAAGTAAGTATTAAGCAGGAATCCATAGAAGTCAGACTTCTATTGGGATTAGGATTGAGATAACTATAAAAAAGAGGCACCCCGTGGGTCTAAGGTACGCAATTTCATGCTAATTTCATGCTTTGAACATTAAGTTTAGCACTTGATTTATTTTTGAGAGATATACTGACTTGATCGTCGGAGTGTCCCCGGGTGGTCGAAACCACCGCCGGAATCTTCTCTTTCTGTTGCAGGTCAGCCAGTTGCCATCTATTCTGCCGGTGCTCTCCAGTTGGTTACTAAGCGGGCAGTGTGGTCAGAAAATCACTCACACATTTATGTATATATATATATATATTACATGCATGTATATATTTTCGATTTCTTTGGTTTTATATGATCTTTCAGATTTTTTTGATTTTATATAATTTTGGATGATTTGTGAGATAGATTTATGAAATTTTGGGTGTTTGAAGTGTTGAAATTGAAATTACAAGCATGAAGAAAAGCAAAGTTTCAAAATCTCTTGACCATTGAAGCTGTTGAGTGAGAGGTTTATTATATATTAAAAAAAAAACAGTCATTTTGTTGTTTGACAAATCAATATGATTCAATAAGTGAAGAATCAAAATGGGTTTTGAATTTCCTTCGATTTTGCTGCTTGAGATGTTAAGATATTGAAGATTAGGGGTGCTTTCTTTCTTTTTCCCGTTTCTCTTTCTCTGGTTCTATTCTTTCTTCTTCCCTGATTCTCTTTCTCTGGTTTTGTTTTTTTTTTTTTTTTTTTTGAAATTTTGCCCCAAAATGACGTCATTGTCATTTTGGGACACCGTATATACCGCCGCAAGAAAACACCACAGATGATCCGGACTCTTTCCTTACTTTGTTGGCACTACCATCCTGCAAACACCACTCCTATGACTACTATTGCAGCCTTTACACACCACTGTAACCCCTCAATCCTCACCTCATATCTTTGATTTTTTAAAAGGAAAAGTGTAGAGGTGATGAGAAATTTTCAGATTAAAAAAAAATTCAAAAATAAAAATAAAAAAATTTGGGAAGAGGGGTGGTGGAGGAGATGGGTTGATGTTGTCGGTGAAGGTCATTGTAATAGGTGACAATTGGTAGGATATAGTCACTAATGGTGCCAATAATGCAATCATAATAATTAATCACATTGTGAGAACACTGTGTAATTTCCAAATTCCAATTTAACTTGAAAGCCGCCTTTATGGATTTGGGTGCCATAATTGTGATGGCTGGCTGTAACACTTTTGATTTATTTTAATGTGAAATTGAGACCAAAATTATGATGATGATATGAGGCTTCAAAAGGCTTGCTTTGGGAACAAGAAGCCAAATTCCTAAGCTCGTGAGGTGGCCCCTTCCGATTTGACACAACATGCCCCACTTGGTCGGCCCCTGGGGTTGCATCGTAGACTTTTTGGAGCATTTTCATGTCTATCTGTAACTCGTTTTGGACCGAACATAAATCTGTACAACATGTTGTTTAATTTGTTAAAATCATATCGATTTATATTAATTTGTACTGTTTTAATCGTTAATTATGATTTAAATTTTAAAATTTATAAATCGTTAACTGAATTGCTTTGCTCCGTCATAATTAATACATATGCATTTTTAAATTTTTAATAAAATATCAATATAAAAATAAATGTGAGAAAGATTTAAGATATAAAATTTATTACAAATTAGTAATTATATATATGAAATATATTATGTAAAATTACTATGTTATATATCTAAAAAATATTATACAAATTATTGTTATATATTATGCAAATGTATGATAATTAGTTATAATATTCTTTAATCTGCCAATTCGTTAAAAACTACCCAAACCGCAATTTGTCAATCCGCTAATTCATTAACCCACCATTCGATTTGTAATTTTACTTTGAAACCACCCAAACCGCACCACGCACACCCTTAACAGAACACATCAAAAATGTTTGAGAGTTCTAAAATAAGTGCTCTAAAAGAGTTTTAGGGTGTGAGCTCTATTTATTGATATGATATTTTGACTTTTTTTCTTTTCTTTTCCCTACCATATTATTAAAACTCAATTAGAATTTCAAAGTTAAGGAGATGTATCATTGCTCAATATGTATGATGCCGTTGTTTAGTTATGTTTATTCAGACTGTTTGTTACAAATTTTAAGGTGATTATAACTTATTTTAATTTGGAAGTATATATCAAATTATTTAGTATAATTTTTATTTATAATTTATTTTAAAAATTCGATTATTTGAAAGATGAAAGGTGTTTTAAGTTTCTACTTTTTTTTATTATCAATTTTTAATTTAAAAAAACTCTATCAAACAGGACTACAAACATTGTTTATAGATTAATATTATTTTTTTAAAAAAAAAAAAAAAATCCTGCAAGAGTTTTGAGTGTTGTTTTATTTATTTATTTATTTATGATGTAGAAATAATATTAATGATTCGATAAACGTTTTTATTAAGTAATTAGGAAAAATTGCTATTAATTTTATTTTTTAATTATCAACTTTTATCTAATAAAAATTGCACCAAACGGACATGCTTGGTTGGTGGTAAATTTTGAGAGTTGATTAGTGTATGGGGAAGAAATATTTATCGTTTTTCGTATGCCTTGCTACCAAGCTCTTCTCGCTCCTAAAGATCTCCGACTCACTGCGAAAAATGCAACAATGATCTACCTGGTGGGTGGTTTGCTGGAAAACCCTTCCAACGGTCAAGTCAGTTTACTTGGAGAAGAAGAGAGAATGCAGAGCACTATAGAGAGAGAGAAAATTACTAAAGTTTGCTTTCTTGCCCTTTTATTACTTATATCTCACCCACTGACAGCTTGGCATTTGGTGCAATGGATAGCTCAGTTGATTCTAAACCCAACGGCGCACTAGAAGACGAAGTAGAAAGTGGCAAATTTTCCTCTGGCTGTGGAGTCATTGTTGGTCGTGCTATTTTCGCACTAGCCATTCTTTCTTGCTCAATCCCTTGAGTCAAGTCAACTAGGCAAATCGGGTAAGTGCCTGGGACAAATTCCGCCACAAAATCAGCTAGAGCTTGTGCCTTGATCGCAGTTCTCAGTTGGAATTTAATGTCATACTGCCCCAACTCTACTACCCACTTTAAGATTTTGCTTGAGAAGTCTGCGTTTTCAAACAGTACCTTCAACAGAAACTCAGTTAGCACCACTATTATGTAAGCATGAAAATAGTGGACTAACTTTCTGGAGGCCATCATAAGCGCCAAAGTGAGCTTCTCCAAGGGTACATATCTTGACTCGACAAGGAGCAATGTTTTGCTGACATAAAAAATAGAGAGGTGTTGTATTCCCTCAACTCTAATAAGTACCGTGCTGACCGCGTGTTGAGAGATGACCAAGTAAAGGTAAAGCTCTTCACCGGGCTTTGGAGTGACCAAGATTAGAGCAGAGGAAATATATACCCTTAAATCAGCCAAAGTTCAGTTGCACTCTTCATCCCAAAAGAATTTAGATTTTAATGTTTGAAAGAATGGCCTACAATGATCCGACAACCGGCTAATAAACCTATTAAGCGCAGCTGCCATCCTGACAAGATGTTACACGTTCTTCGTAGAATTCAGGGGCTCTAGTTCCTGGATCGCCTTTATTTGTGAGGGATCTGCTTCAATTCCTCGGTTTGTCACCAGGAAGCCCAAAAATTTGCCCGTCCCCATACCAAAGGCGCACTTCAATGCGTTTAAATGCAATTTATAACGCTTAAGAATTGTAAACATTTCAGCTAGGTCGTCAAGGTCTTCAGATTCAGCCTTGCTTTTAACCACCACATTGTTAATGTACGCCTCCACAGTGCGACCAAGTTGAGAGGCAAACATTTTGGTAATTATCCGTTGGAAGGTCGCTCAAGCGTTCTTCAACGCGAAAGGCATGACCTTATAGAAATACAAATCTCTTGGTGTTGTGAAAGAAATGATTTCTTGGTCAAGCTCGTACATGGCCATTTGGTGGTAGCCATTGTACGCATCAAGGAAATCGAACCTTTTGTAACTAGCGGTAATGTCCATTAATTGGTTAATCCTTGGAAGTGGGAAGCTATCCTTGCGACAAGCTCAGTTGACCGTTTTGTTATCAATGCAAACTCGCCATTTGCCATTTGCCATTTGCCATTTTTTTTTAGCATTGTCACCATGTTGGAAATCCACTTTGGGTAGTGCGCCTCTTCAATTGGTCCCGCCTCCAACAAGTTCTTGACCTCCTCGGCGACTACTTCAGCGCCATGTAAAGCTGAGCACCGAGTTCTCTATATAACTGGTCTAGCATTTGGAAAAACGTTGAACTGATGACAGATGAATTTTGGATCGATGTCAAGCATGTCGTAAGGGGTTCATACAAACACTTCAATGTTGGAGACCAAAAAATTCACGTATTCTAGTTGCTCAGCAGGGGACAAAGAAGAGTCTAATAGAAAGAATTTGCTTGGATCACTCTCTTCAATCCATACTTCTACTAAGTCCTCAACAGATTTCTCCTCAGCTTTTTTACCTACGTCGTTGAGGACTTTCTTGCCTTCTAGCCCTTCAATCATTTAGACAAAGCCTTTAGTAGGCCGGCTGCCATTCACCGCAACAAAACATTATTTTGACGTAACTTGATCTCTCCAAACTTCTTCTATCTGTCCGGTTGTTGAAGGGTAATGCATGACTTTGTGGTAAGTCGACACCACTACTTGCATGGCATGCAACCATCCCTTTCCAAGGATCAAATTGTAGGTGAACGACACCTTTAGCACCCAGAACTCTACTTGTTTTGTAATCGAGCCAGCTTTGATTGACAATATAATCTTACTGATTAGCTACTCCAACTAAGAGTTGAAATCAACTGGAGGAAAAGTTGTTGAGCTAAGTCTTTGTCCTCGAGCTTCATCTGTTTAAAGGCATCATAGTACATTATCTCGACCACTGCCTTGGTCAATCAAAATCCTTTTAATATCGAAGTCTTTGATATGTAGAGTGGTGACTAAAGCGTCGTTGTGGGAGGTATGAATTCTCTCCAAATTTTTGCTAGAAAAAGTCATTATGTCTTTTACCTCAGTTCTTTCTTTCTTAATGGCGGGTTGAATAGACAACACTTCTCTCATGTGTTTTGTTTTTTAAATTATCCATTTGAGTTCGCATACCTGCGCCGACTCAATAATTCCATGGATGAAATTAATAACACCTTGGAGGCACCATCCAAGACGGTTAGCCCATTTGGCTCGGCTTGCCGGTCGCTTTCGCACCGTTGTCAATATACCGATCCAAGTACCCCGTAGCTACTAACTCCTACAGATGTTGTTTCAATGACATGTAATCCTCCACGCGATGCCCCTATTCGTCATGATAAGTGTAACAGTACCTTAAGTTGAATCCCCTCTGAGTATCCCTTAATTTTGCTAGCCACCAGATATATGTCTCATCTTGGATTTTGCTAAGGATGCGATAGATCGGGATTTTGAAGACCGTAGCAATACTGGTTCGTGCCTTTAACTTTCTTTTGGCATCATCTTCCTCATTACAAGGATTGTTAGCCCGGTTGCCATCATGACCATTGTTCCGGCTGTCGCGATTTGCACAACGATTTTTATTCTTACCTCGATTGTTCGAACGATTGTCATCCTGTCAAACCGAGTGGACCTTTCCAGCTACTCGTTTGTCTGCTGCTACTGGATTTGCCTTCTTGGTCGTAGTAAGGGCATCATCTCTAACTCAGATGTGCTCATTAATTCGTTGCATCAATGACTTCATAGTGGTGGGTTGGTTTATCATAAATGAATCTCTTAGTCTATGTCCGACTGGCAAGTCTCGCTTATATTGGGCGACCGCTAAGTTTGTAGGCAGTCGAGGATCTCGTTATATGTCCCCAGTATTTGGCATTGTATGTCTTTAAAGAGCTGCCCGATTTCATCTTCACATCCAACAGATGATTTACTTTTTTTGATATTTTTTTTGTTCATCTTAAATCTTGTGACGAATGCTTCTGCCAATTGCTGTCATCCCTCGATACTTTTCTTTGGTAGCCTTTCGAACCATTTTAGGCCCAATTCTCTCAAACTTGCTGGGAAGATGAGGTATATTAGGTCATCGTTGCGCTTATGCCCAGCTATTATTTGCTAATAATGACTAACGTGCATGTATGGGTCGGTCTTGCCATCGTACAGTGTAGACTTGGGCCGGTGGAAGCCGACAGGAAACGATGTGCTCTTGATCTCAGGGAAAAATATGATGGCGCTAAGCCTCGTCAAGTCCCGGTCCACCGGTGTATGTACCACTATCTGGCGCAACAGCATGACAACCTCCTCACTAGCGTGGACTCTAAGGGCCAGCCTTTGTAATGCCGGCACTTTCTAAGCCTCTCTACGGCAGGCTCGTTCCTCTAAGATGTCCCTCAAGTCCTTTAAACAAGTGGAGTAAGAGTATTCTCGATGTCGTTAACGGACGCGAGGGACGATAGTTACTGTCCCGCGTTGATGATCTCTCTGCTGACAGAACAGAGTCACCAACTCCATAGCTCTTAGTGATAAAGAGTGAATGAGTCCCTCGCCTACTCTGACTATTGGAGCGATGGGTTGGAGCGTGCTCACTGTGGTTTCCCATTCCAACAATGCCCTTCCCCTTAATCTATCGCTTCAGCACCTCTATCTCTGCTGTCATCCTTTGAATGATAGCATCTTAGTCTCTCAACTTGTGCTCCAGGTGTTAAGTATGCGACCCTCTTCGTTACTGGTGTCCTTTAGGGCTTTATGAATAGTCAGAGCTCCTCGCGCGTTTGTCTCGCACCTCTTTAGATAGCCCTCTGTTGAAGGTCTCTAAACCAACCATGTTTGGAATAGCAGACAGGTCGTCTCGCCTCCAAATAGACTCTAGAGTGATGCCGTCAACAATAGACAATGGAATGTCGTCGATGTTTGCCATTGAAGTTAAACAGAAAAGCTTGATGAACAAGGTTTCAGTATTAAGATTCCCACAAACGGTGCTAATTATATGAGGGAGAAATATCTGTCATCTACCATACGCCTTGCGACCAAGCTCGTCTTACTCCTAAAGATCTCCGACTTACTGTGAACAATACAATGGTGAGCTACCTAATGGGTGGTTTGCTGGAAAATCCCTCTGACGGTCAAATCAGTTTACTTGGAGAAGAAGAGAGAATGCAGAGCGCTATCGAAAGAGAAAATTACTAAAGTTTGCTTACTTCTCTAAGAGTTTAGTCGTGCCCCTTATTTAAGCTGGCCATGCAACCCCAAATTGTGAGCGCACTATCTCTATTGTCCTTCTCTGCACACGTGGCTATACTGCCATCTCCTTTCCTTACACGTGTATGCGTCAATACCGTCGAATAGTATCAGCCAAACTGCCAAACGATATTAACGCGTACCTAAAGCGGATTCCTCTATATTATGTCATTAGACCACATGGTGTGCCTCAACCGAGCAATCACTTGTTACGTCACCAAATTATGAGCTTAGGATATCCTTGTATTGAGCTGAACTAGGTTGGCTCCCAAGTCGGTCCTGTGCTCGGTTAATGCCACAAGGGCCTCGTACTCCCAGACCAGTCAGTCCCTTCAACATGTCGGTTATTATCTTGGCCATAGACCACATTTTACCCGATCCTTGCTTACGGCCTAAACCACGCCTAACTAGGCCTGTTCCTGCGGCTTAAACACGGCTTATTTTAGCACGAGGCCGAGGACTTAAGTTTAGCTCGGCCCAACATCATGTCCCGTGTTGGTTTATCTCGACCCAACACCGAGTCCTCTGTTGGTTAGTTCAACCCAACACTATGTTTCGTGCTAGTTTAGCTCAGCCCAACACTATGCCTTGTTTTGGTTTAGCTCGCCCATGGTTCGGCACAAATTCCCTTCTTAATTGCCCTTTAATTTCGTTTGCATCCACATGACTGAGATTACTTTTTTTAACTGAGATAACTTTTTGGTCGGTCCTCGAAATTTGCACTTCTGCCTGACTATCCTATCAGTCAGTCGTACTGACGAATCATCATATCAACACCACGTGGAGCCTTCCTAGTGGTTCCGTGCAACCCTCTAGCCGTCATCACGTTGTAAACACCCCATTTTTTACGGCCCTTCAAGACTTGGATGTTCTTGCAGGTACATTTGGTGACGAGTCTGTTTACTCGTCGAGCACTCGAAGTCCTCAGTGAAACGCCACAGGTTTGAGCCTTTCAAACCCTGTATCCATTTTGTCTCATTTTTGGACCATGCCTTGGTATTTCCCTCTTGTAGTCTTTGATGGCCTGCCGGCTATCTATGAAGGCTGCTGGCCAGAGCTTCTAGTCTGCCGGCCATTGATGTGCCTTGCCGGCTATCACTGATGGCCGGCTGGCCACTAGTGTTTTCTGCAAATATTGTGAAATCCCGTATTTTTTAGGTATTCATATTTTAGTGCGTGATATTTTATCTCTTTTTCTCTCCACCTCATTATATTTTTTCATTATTCTTGGACACCAAGTAAATTTTATTTTATTTATTTTTCATCATGTCCTTACTTACCAAGTAATCTTTTATTTTTAATTTCTTTAATCTTCCTTTCTCTCTAAGTTACTTTGTCTCCAAGGAAGTTTCTCTTCATGTTCTCCAAGTAAATCCCTTTTTTCCCCACCAAGTAAAGTTCCTTTCTTTGGCCCCAAGTCTTTTTTTTCTTTTGTCCCAAGCGTCCTTGCCTATAAATTGAGCTCACATCTCAACTTCTTTCTATGGTTCTTCCCATATCTCTCTCTATTTGTTATATAGATATAGAGTTTAGATTAAGAATGTTTAAAGTGAGAGTAAGCATTTTAATATACGAGGAGAGTTGTAGATTTTGTGAAACCTTACATACCTTATGCCTTAGACTTTGGAGATCCGTGGAGAAATATCAAAATTTGAGTGTTGGCAATGAAGGAGATTGATTTGAGGTAATTCGGGTGACATACAATATGTTTCCTCTAATTCTCTTTGCAAAGAGTGTTTATCTTAATTACTACACGTTTGTACTCCTCTTGATTATTCTGATCATTTGGAAAATTCTGTGAATTATTCATTGTTGATTTATTTGATTACTCTAGTCATTTGATAAATTTCATTAAGTTGTTCTATGTAGTCAGTGTTGATTTGTCTAGCTAAATGACATGGAATTGCTCCGTACATGGATCGAATAAACCTTGCCAATAGCTTGGACCAATAGCCCAAATAAGCGGTTGTGCTTGGGTGAGGTGGGTGAGGCCGGTCATTGGTCATGTACCGAGTAGGACTGGGTATTTGGTCCTGGATTAATTATCATCTGTCGAGTTGACTTGTTTGTGCAATTTGGGTAAATTGCTTGATTATCAAATCTAATCGGTTATGTAATTGTTGGATCCCTGTTGGTTTATTCTCTGTCCGAGCCTTATTATTCCTGTTGTATTGTATACTTCCCGAATTAATTTATTTTTCAGGTGTGGAGCAAATCTAGTGGTGATTGGAGTTGAAGCATTTAAAGAATTATTGAGTTGGAGATTTTTAGGTCAACTACTATATATTATTTTTGGAGATTTGTATAATTTATATTTTGGAGACATGTGAGTTAATTATTTATGGAGATGATTTGTATATTTGAGATTACGAGTTATCTGCAATTATAAATTTGAGGTTGAATTGATTTATTAACGGCCTAGAAGTTGGGGCGTTACAGATATTTTATGCCAGCTGTGCCAGCTGTTTGCACAGATGCTTGCATCTGTCCACACGTAGAGGGCTGGCTCTTCTTGTATAGAATTCATGTTTTCTAAATAGAGGGAGTCCATCTCTCATGTTTTGAGGTTAGAAGATTTCAAACTAAAAAATTCTCTCTTTCTAGATTTCTCTCTTTCTTGTAATTTTGTGCATACTTGCCTAGTTATACCACTCTTTTGCATACATATCCTTAACCAAAATTGATTACCTTTGAGTTGAGGTTCCTTGAGGTCTTGGCGGAGCTCTTGACGGTGGTTTTGACTTGTATTTGTGCCTAAAGTTGTGCTTGGCTTCAAAAGGTGTAACACTTGTCTTTTAACTTGTTTTAGTACATTATTTTCCTATATTTTTCTACTGCTTTTGGGCTATTTTTGAGCTATAAAAATCTTTGTTTTAATGGACTGAAATTGGTGTTTTAAGCCATTTAAGGTTAGGGGGTGTCTCACCTTTATTTATTCCTTGTTTCTAAGGCTTTTGCATATTTGTTTCCCACTTTCAAACCAATTTTTTTTGGGCTTTTAACCACTATAAATTTCAGAGTATTTTCAGTGGCAAAAATCATGTTTTGAAGTCCAAAATTGAAGGGGTTAGCCTCTCCTCATTGTGTCTTGTTTGCTAGCCTAGTTAGTTCTATATGTTAACATGATTTTTTAATTTTTTGTAGCTATATTCCAGCATGATTTTGCCTTTGTTTTAAACTGTTTTAGCTCTGTTTTGGGCTGTTTGGGTCAGTTGAGTCTTGTTTTGCATAGTTATAGTGTAATAGTCCTACAAGTTTGGTGTTTTGGCCATTAGACACCCCTTCTTTAAGTTGATTGCATGTTTTAGTGTTGTTATGCACTTCATTTAAGCACTTATCACCTTTGCAACCTCCCTCATTTCTTGGTTTTTCTTTTACTTTGAAAGCAGTTTCAAGCCATTTGTTTGCCTATATGTGGAATTAAGGTTTCATACTTAATGGTTTAATCCCTTAAGGGGTTCATTACCAACGGTATGAGACTTCTTTTATACCTAAAGCAACTTGTGTCTTAAGCTTTTCTTTCCATTAGAGGACTCTAACTCACCATTTGGACTTAATTGACTAAGTAATGGTTGGTAAAGTTAAAATGAGTAACTAACAACTTGGGACTAAAATTGAGCAAGGTAATAACTTGTGTGTTGTGTGTTCAATCGGACGTTAATTGAACACAAGGAATATTGGAACATTTCATACTCAAAGTGATGAAATGTCTCAAGTTTCCTAGGTCTCCATTGCCCTTGATTATGCATGATAGGGTGATGGTTCTTGAGTGTCTTGTTTTGCATTTATTAAGATTGCACATCTTGAATCACAAGCCATCATGTAATGAAATTGCTTGGATTGGTGGTTTGTGGCTTAAGTTCACAATTCTTTGGATTTATTCATGAAAATGAGGGGTGAATTGCGCAGACAATCATTAGAAATACCTTCTTTTTGCTCTGTTTGTACTCTGTTACAACATGATGATCCAGTGCATCAATGGTCAGCAGGCCACCATCCATGGCCAGCAGTGCACCATTGATGGCCAGCTGTCTCTACCAGTGGCCGACTGGCCACTGATGCAAACTTTAGCAAATTGTTGGTAAGGTGGAGCAACATAGTTCTGGAAATGTTCAACTGTGCAAACAAAGGCTTTCAAGAGCAAAACGGAGGTCTTTTCGGGTAGTATTCGAGCATGTACATCTTCCATTTCCCGAGGCAGAGTAGTGGCAGTGTAGTTATAGGCTTTAATTGCTTAGTTGGCTTACATTTGTGTTGTAGTTTAATTAGTTAACTTATTTGTTAATTCATTCAAGTGTTGTAATAATTAGTTAATTAGTTTAGCTTTTTATTTCACTTAGCGTTGTAATAATTAGCTTAATTAGCTTAGCCCTAATTAGTTGCTAGTTAGTTTTGCTTTATTCATTCGGACTCTCCTTCATGAGAGTGTAATATAATAACGTGTATGTCTTCCAATCCCACGTCTTTCTCCATTTTACTTAACCGCTTTCGATGGTTAGTATAGGAGCATCATGTTTTAAATTAGTATACCTCATGCTTTCATACATTCATCTTGTCTTGCATGCACCGAGGCTCGGCGCATCATTCAAACTGCATTGTCATTTTAATAATTATTTGAATGCGTGTTTAACCGCATGTTATCAAATCGAATCATATGTCACATTAGTAGCCGAGCCTATTAATTGCATTCTTCACATGTGTTGCATTAGACATTTAACATAGTTAGGAATCATGTATATTTGTCTAACTCATATCTTCTTAGCTTAGAGTACTAGGTGAGTATTTAGTGTTTTAGCATATCTGCATGAATGTGAATGTTGCCATAACTAGCATGTTTACCATAAGGCTAAATGCTTATTTGATAAACTGCTTGAATGCTTGTGGATGAAGGCTTATTGTTTGAATTGGAACGATTCAATAAATGTGCGTTGTAAGCCCACTTTGTTGAGTGGTAAATCAGTTTTAAGTCCATTTTGTTGAGTGGAAAATCCGTTTTAAGCCCACTTGAGGTGACAAATTCAAACCATTTTCGCAAAACAAACATGAAACTGAATGTTCTAACTTGATAAAACTAGTCTATACTTGCTTGTGCTCATCACATAGTAAAGCTAGTTTAAATAACCAGAATAAGAGTACATAATGTTTATAAAAAATCACATCATGATTAGTAAAAGCCAATCTTTGATCGGGCGAGCGGGGGTACTCAATTCATGACCTTCCCTTTTTGTACCCAAGTTCCCGAGCCGAGGCAATTTTGGTGATGACAGACACGTGACCTTTGGCACAAATCATGGGTTTCCTAAATTTTCTCAAAAATGAAATATTTAGGTGGCGACTCTGTATCTGGCAAAACAATCCAATTTTGGCATTTTTTATCCTAAAATCAATTTTCCAAACGATTTGCCGGATTTGGACTATTTGGTATTTATCAATTTCACATTACACTTGTGAGATTAGATTCAAAACTGCGGAAATCTGAGCCGTAGGGCTTTCTTTTCGAGTTTCCAAAAGGGGGCACGAAAAATTCGAGCTACACACGTTCTCTGAAAATTTGAAAAATTGGCGCCTCTTCGTCTTTGCCTATATATACGCCATACACATATCCTAAGTCCTTTCACTGTTCATCTTCTCCAAAGCAAAACCAAAGCTCTTACAATCACTGCCATCATCTTTCCTCGAGCATTAGGCCATTTCCCTTATATTGATCGATTCGCCATCCTTTGCCAAAACTTTCTCTCTGATTGGATCAAAGCTCTACACCACAACCCGTAAGTTATCTAAATCACTCTCTTTTCTCTTGAATTTTCTTCGTATTTTCCACATACTACACTATTAATTGCACGTTTTATACACTGCCATGATGTTAGCCTGTACCTAAATCCGTGTGAATGGGGTCTGGGTCCGAGTTAGAAGTCAAAAATACCCTAAGTCTGCAATCATTTTGCACATCGTTTGACTCACTAAGATGAACGCCTAAAAATCTGGGCTAAACCAGGTGGAAACCCAAGTCATTGATCTGAAATCAATGCCTAACCGAGCAAACTTTTTGTTTGTAATCTTTGTAAGATATTGAACTGCACTAATCCTAGGATAGAAACACCGAGCTGATATCCTAGATTTCACCACTTACCGAACTAAGAAAGCCTTAAGCTCGCGACTGTGCAAAGGCTGTGGTCTAACCGATCATTCTAGAACTGAGCTGAGGATGTGGTCCTAACCAGGAACTAAGGCAGCATCCCGACACCTTGCTCTAAAATTATACTGAAACCAGAACTGTCACGACCCAAACCCGGCCCTATGGGTTTAGCACCGTAACCGGCCAGTAATCCGAGATTACCGAAGGCCTACAGAACAGTAGTATAGTAAAACAGAGTACAGGGCCTGGCGGAAGCCAAAACAGTAAATAAATAATGTCCATTGAGCTGTGACAGTCTGTGCCAAAAAGATTTTTCAAGCATTCACACAAAATTTACAGTCACACAGTACAGGGACCAAATCCCTTGATAACAGTACAGTTAGTAGCTGACAGTCTATACAGTAAACCAAACAGTACGGAGACAGACGGGGGAAAAACAAGACACCCCAAAGCCATAGCATGGCAATTCGGAACCTCGCAGTGAGGCACAAAGGCTGGCTTGACAAAACTGGAGTCTAACCCGCGCTCCTAGCTCCGATCTGGTGGCTGAGCACCTACATATATATATATAAACAGTGAGCTAAAGCCCAGTGAATAACATAATGCGTAAAAGGGTTAAGAATGAAATGTCCTTACAGTATTGAAATCAGTTCATTAACAATACTTCAGTCTTTCAGTCAGAACAGTTATTCAATCATATGTGGTACATCCATTAGCATAGCAGTAAACAGTAGGTCTTAAAGACCGAACAGTATTGATGGCCATCAATCAGTAAACAGTAGTGGTTCCACGAGGGAACCGACAGAGATCTCTGTAACAGTAACAGTCAGTAACAGTAGTTGCTAAGGATGCCACAATACAGTTCAGAATAGAGGACATACATTCATTCAATTAACAGTAACAGTTCAGTAAGCAGTACAGTTCAATTGTTCAGAAAATAATCATTTTGAACATATCTTTACACAGTTGTTACTCACAGAGTTTGGGCTACAGTATGCTAGAGCGCGCCTCCCCAGTCGCCAACCCTGCACAGTTAACAGATTGAACACACACTAAGCTACACAGTTGGGAGATAATATAATTTAACCTCTAATGCCTCGGTGTGTTCTACATCTATCCTCAACAAGATGCCTAAAACTAGGCCTAAGAATGCCTAGAATGGAATGAGGATGCAAAGATGTGATCAGAAGACTGTTTCAAGATTTGCAGAAAAACAGAGTCCCGCTCGAGCGCAGGTTTCCCCCGCTCGAGCAGTTATGCAACAAAGGTACACGCTCGAGCGTCAACTTCCCCGCTCGAGCATACTGTAAAAGTACTGGATGGGTGAAATCTCCGCTCAAGCGCCCAATCCTCCGCTCGAGCGGACTGTAAAACAGTGCAGAGATACTGGATGCTCGGATTCCACGCTCGAGCGGCACTTCCCCCGCTCGAGCGGAAGTGCAGAATCTGGGAATTCCATATTGCACCTCCAAGCTCAAACTCACATTCAAATGCATCAAAACCAATCCTCTTGGGCCCATTTTCTGGAAAACATTTATAAACACATAGAATATCCTAGTTCAAAGCTCAATTTTGAGAAATCAAGGCCCAAGGGTGTTTAATTCAAACTCAATTTCAAACCAATTTCATGAACAATATGAACACGCAAACATGCATGAATTCAAATCATTTGGAAGTTCCAATCTGATGCTCTAAGGAGCCAATTGATCCAAAAACAAGTTGAAAACATGGACCATTACAAAATTATGAACATGCATGTTCCATTTCACCATGGATTCAACTCAAACTCATCAATTCAAACATGCATACATGAAATGAGCTTTATATCAACATGTATGAACTAAAACAAGGCTTATCTCTACAATTAAACATGGACCATGCATGAATCAACTTAAAGACAAACCAAAAGGATGAAATTCATACCTAGGTTCCTTAATTACTAGTCTTGAGGTTCAATCTAGCAAGAACTCCTTTCAATTCCTCCAATTCCAAACAATTCTAAAGATGAATCAAGTTGAATCACTCTTTCCTCTTACTCTCTCTCCCTAGTCGGCAATGACAAGGGAAATGGCTGATGAAGTTATGTTGTTCAAGTGCAATGAGCTCAAAGGTGTATAGGTAGTGGGCACTTAAGGCTAGTTTGGTAAATAAGGCCAACCTATGCAATTAACCCATTTTAATCTAATTTAATCATACCTAATCAGTTTTCAGATAATTATACCATAAAATCACATTAATTATGAGGATCCTAAAACATCAATCAATTCCCGGTTCGACCGCCGACAAGGCCTTCAATTAGCAGTTTAAACGTAAAACACGAACAGATCAAATAATCAATCAAACAGATAGATGCACAATTACACAGATAGACTCAGTCAATTAATTCCAGATTCCAGTCAGTCAGTTCAGTACTTTAATCAGTCCAATTATCAGTCATAATCAGTCATTAATCGGTAAACAGTATGAGGGTTGTTACAAGAACAGTAGCCTAAGCTTCATAACCAAGCTAGATTTAGGACTTAGGCCACAAAACCAAGCAATCATCCAGCCTTAAGCTCTACAATTGAGCAAGAAACAAGCTTTAATTCGATAGCCAAGTTGCATTTCACTTTATTGCCGTGCACCTTACTGTCGTGCTAACACTTGATGCATTTCCTTTTTAATAATACAGACTGAACTAGGACCAACCAAGCACACCTCAACATTGCAAATTGGTGACGCTGAAAGACCGAGCAGCCATCTCTTCAATTCACGCTATGCATAGCAGTCATGCAATAGTTTCTCCACTAAGGTAGCAAATAAACTAAATTGGGCTATATGGGAAAGTATCGCTTTATAGTCAGTTTGCCAGGGGCTATTGCTGAATTCCGCAGAGAGTTTGGCATTCCTGATGATGTTCAAGTTAAACTGGCCAAAAAAGGAGAAACACCTTGGGGTGAGCTGGATTTCTGCGCTTTCACCATAGTGTCAATAGTAGAAGAAGGGCTCCGCTTCCCGGTCCAGACCTCAGTCTACAAATTTCTGAGACAAGCTAGGCTATGCCCAACTCAGGTGTTAACCAACACTTACAAAATAATTAATGGTGTAGCCACGCTAAACTGTATTCTCAGTTTGAACCTAGGGCTAGCCGAGATATTTCATCAGTATACACTTAGCAAGAATAAAGGGGGTTTCTATTGGTACCTCAAGGTAAGGAAAGACCGATCAAAACTAGTTGAGAGTACGCCGATTAAAGAGTTGAACGATGACGATTTTTTTATGGGTGTCTGGTAATTACAAAGACACCAAGCCAAATATACCAGGTTAGTTTATAAATAAGAAAAAAGGAAGTGTGGATGAGCAATATAGCTCGGTTTTCTTTTGTAGTAATGTGTTATGCCCAATATACGGAGATCTTTAGGAGCAAGACGAGATTGGTAATAACGCGTACGGAAGACGACTGATATTTCTTTTTGAGTTTCATTATTTTTTTTCCCATCCCGTATAAGGATTTATACAACAATTTTTATGTATATACATGTAAGGTCTATTATATTCAAACAATAATGTGGGGTTCATTTTTTATATACGGTTCATTTTATTTTTATCTTTTAAACTATATCATTTTTTATATTTTATTCTTAAACTATTAATTTCATCTACTTAGTTTCAGAATTTTTAATTGTAATTTATTTGATTTAATTTGAGATAGTTTGTCCAAATCAATAATGGTGAAAACTTACCCAAATTAATAAGCGAAAAATATAATTTTAATCTATATTATACAACCAAATAGTCACCTTCTTACCCACACTATATTAGACAACTTAAATCATATGATTAACAAAAATGATGCAAACCACTAATTAGTGGTTGCACTAGGGATGTGGCAGTGGATCTCACCCATTGCCACATGTGTTTTGTGTTTTAGTTTTTTTTTTTTTTTTTAACTTGCCACATCGTTAGTGGTGGTGTTAGTGGTAGGAATTTAGTGATATGTAGCATTGTTATATAATTAAACACTCATCTTTTTTTGTGCTCCTCACTTTAAAATAGTAATTAAAAAAATGAGTATTTGATTGTATAGTTAAAGTTGTTCAAATTTAGAAATAACTTTATGACCTATCAAATTAGGCTCTAAAAGACATAAATAAATAATTAGGCTCTAAAAGTTATTTGACAACCATCTCCAATTAGACCACCTTAGCTAAAATTAAGAACTCAAATAAAATTATTTTTTTTACGGATAAACTAAAAAATGTCAATAAATAAGGGGTAAAAGTGAAATATAGTAAATTTTATATATACACACATATTTGTTTATTATATACTTTTACATAAAAAGGAAAAAAAATTGATAAAATATATAATATAGGGGTAAGTGGCCAACTCATCCACAAACTACATAAATTAATCTCTAATTATCAGTTCCCTATTGGGTTGGTTCTACACAATCATTTCTATTGTTGTTGCAGGGTTATGAAAGTTTTGAAGCATGTTATAATTATTTATTTATTGCTTTTATTGATTTTTCGATTATTAAAGAGAATATTTAACAATTTTAAATAATATTATATACAATAGTACAATGTTGGTTGATTTGATCGAAATCATTTACAATTACTGATGATTGGCTTAAACATCAAGGAATATAACTCATGATGCCAAACTTGGATTTGGATGGAAAATTTTGAGGAATGATAGTGTGATTATGTCTCTCTACTATTTCAGTATTTAGTTATTATTTATTTATTTTAGTAGAAATTATATATTTCTAAACTACATACATGAAATTAATTCCCACCACTTTTTCATAAAAAGTGCACATTTTTAGATAAATATTAGCTATTTAAGAGTAAAAAAATTATTAAGCTCACAATATTTTAAATTTTATTATTTTTCTATAAAATTTCTAAAAAAGTTAAATATTGTTAGGTGCTTTTTTTTTTTTTTTTTTGAACGGCTTTTCTAATATTTTTTAAAATGAATGTTTTTACAAGAAATTATTATTTTTTCATCTAGCAAGTTGACTTTTAAGTAACGGCCAAACAAAAAATAAGACGTACTATTCATTCTCAAAATTCACTTCATTCAAACAAAATCTCAAGTGTTGATATAATTTTAGAGGATTGCTATTTACCCTTACCTTTTTTCCTTAGAACCTCACATCTTTCATTTTTTTAATTCCAATTTTGTTCCAACATAAAATTTCACTTTTACTCTCATCTTTAATCTTTTTAACTCTAATTTCTCAAGCCCTAACTCTCACCTCTCTCAACTTCGGTTACCACCTCTACCCGTCACTAGCCAGCCCCTCACTACCAGTCGTAGCCACCCAGCCCCTTGCCGCCAACTGGAGCCACTCAGCTCTTCACTGCCAGTCGCCAGCACCCAGTCCACCTCCGTTTCCGTCTTCTCTCTCTTTTTCTTATTCTTCTAAAAAACCCTAGGTTTTCATCTCTCTCTCTCTGTATGTATATATATCTTTCTCTTACTCTCGCTCGCGTGCTCGCCCTAGCCACCGCCACTACAATTTCTCTCTCTCTACGCATGGTTGGGTCGCTAGGGTTTGAAGGTTAATAATTAAATATTTTCTAATTATGAACTAATTATCTTCTTGACACATCATCTAGGTTTACAAAATGAGTTTAAAAAGTGAACTTATATATCATTTTTTTAATTTTATTATAAATTTGGTAAATCATTGGACTTGAATTTTTTGGAGGTCTAACCAAAAAATGGCATATTGGCTTTCATTGAAGATGCATTTTTTATTATTTGGGGAAATATCAAATAAATAGCTAATGAGGAAACCGTTTTCAATATAATAAAAGTTTTTCATAATTTCGACAAACATGAAATGAGAAAAAAATTTCAAATCCATAGAATCTAGGTTTATGATGGAGATAAGACTATCCCTCGCCTTTTTATCATTCTTTCATCTCATTAATGCTGGTGCTCGCGGAGTGGTAGGTCGTCAGGGATGGAGTTGGGCAAGCGATAGTAAAACTAAGAGGCAGGGAAGGCGATGGCGATGACGATGGCGATGGCGGTAGAGTGATGAGCTGGAAAGATGACAGCGGGGCAACAAAGCAACAGTGGTAGCTTGCGATGAAAAGAGGTGATGAATTGAGAGTTCAAAGAAGAGAGAAGTCCAAAAAAATAAAGTACGAGTAAATAGCAACCCTATGTGTTTAAAGTCAATCACACGTTTAGCTCTAAAGTATAGGGGGCAAAGTGTAAAATTTCGATTATATGAGAGCTTGAACGCTTTCTTGATTGTGATGATGAGAACTTGATAAAAAGCTCTACTTGTTCACCATTTTTTCCTTACAATTTTATAAATGGCTCATTTTAGGAAGTTGGTTTTTTTAGTTGGCTTTTGACTATTTTAACTTGAGTAAAAAAGTTGTGTTTGGAAAGTTTGTTGTTGTTGGTTTTTTATTTATTTTTTATTTTTTATAGTTGTGAGAGGAATGTGAAATAATTATGGTTTGAATGTGATATTTATCTTATTAGCTATTTCAACTTACTTTGTCTTTATTAATTATTTTAGGCCAAAAAAAAAAGGCTCTAAACTCACTTCCCAAACACCTCCAAAGAAATAAGTTCCATAAGAAAATGATTCCCATGCTGATTTTTCTTTTCCTCAACGTCAACTTTGTAGTCTCTATCACAACTAAACAAGAAATTTCATTTTATTTCCTTTTCACTTTCTTTTCTGAAAATAAATTTAATTTAATTTATTTTCTTTTCACTTTCTTTAATTCTCATCAAACTTGGAATCCAAACTAATTTAAAAAAAGAAAAGAAAAAATAAGAAATACAAAGAAAAAATAGGAGAGATCAAGAGAAATTGTTTGGTGTTCAAAAAATGATATATGTCATCATGTATTCAATCAATAATATGGGATACATAATCACTTTAAAAAATAAAAATCAGATCATTGAAATAGTACATTCACATTGAAATTCTTCATACACATAATAATTTTTTAAATCAACTTTTTTTTTTCCACTTAAGGAGAAGTTTGGTGCAATGCATTTGAGCCTGTAAACCTCACCCATTATGGAGTTTCATTTTAATGGTTTAAATCATTTATTTTGTGAATCATTAAATATAAATTGCAGTAAAACTAGTAGATTGATTTGATAATTGAAACTAAATAATAATAAAAAATAAAAAATAAACTAATTGATGGGAAAAAAAAACAATAATCAGTTTCGCATGATTTCATTTTTTTAGGATAAAAATAAATTTGAAAAATATTTTTTGTCAAAAACATTTTTTTTTTAAATTTAAAAGATAAATAAATTTTGAAAGGGATAAATTACAAATATACCCCTTAAGATTTACTTAAAATACGAATTATCTCCTGTGATTCTAGAAATTACAAATATATTCTTATTATAATTTTTTATTTAACAACATTAATAAAAAAAATTCTTAGTTACTCGCCTATAAAGTAATAAAATTACATAAATTTTTAATTGAAATATACTTTTAATATTATTAAAATTTATTAATTATTTAATAATTTATTAATAAAAATAATTAACTATTATGCAATTAAAAAGTTAAAAAGATGAAATATAATTTCAGGTATATATTTGTAATTTTTCAAAATAATTTATTAATAAAAATAATTAATTATTATGCAATTAAAAATTTAAAAAGATGAAATATAATTTCAGGTATATATTTGTAATTTATCTTTGAAAAATGAAACCAAATTAATAAGAACACGTGCCTTGCTGCAAACGGAAACCGGAAAACTTGACAAAAAAAAATTCCAAATACATCACGGTCAAAGTTCAAATAGACGACAAAGTCTTCCAAATGGGCGGCTGAGATAATCTCTCATTGAATGATCTGGTCATCAACAGCATCGTTGTGGAACCCACTCATCCAACGGTGGGTCCTCTTCCAACATCATTCATCAACAATACGTGGTTTGACCAACTAACCATATCCAAAACCAGGCTCGCCTTGCAATACAATTCTCGGCTTCTTGCGGGGTGCTTTTGTCATTTCGAGAAAAATTGCTCCCAAACAAAGGAAGATCACATCATAATTACTTCATAGGAAGGCTCACGATTGATTGTGATCTCAATAATATTAACTGTTCATAGTGTAATGACAATCGATATGATTAAAGGAAAAAACTTTGTAGGTCGAATTTCTTGGCTTGATTTTGGCTCGATTTTTTTTTTCTTCTTTCTTTCTTTCATTTTCGAACAAACAGAGGGAAGATGAAAGGAGAAAGAGGGAGAGAAGAGAGGAGGAAGAAGAGAGGAGAAGAGAAAGAGGAGGAGGCAGCACCACCGCCGTCCTCTAGCCGCCGCCGATCGTCACAGCATCACCTCCTCGCCGATCGTCGCGCCACCGCCACCGCCTCGCCGATCGTCGCAGTCGCAGCACCACTGCCGTGGCCTCCGGCCCCACCACCGCCTCCTCCTCCCCTGTGATTATGCCCCCTCCAGTCCTCCTTTCTCCTCTCTTCCTCCTCCTCCCTTCTCTTCTTCTCCACCCTTCTTCTTCGTCTTCCTTCGTCTGCAACAAAAACACAGGAAAAAGAAAAAAAAAAAAAACAGACACCAAAACGACGTCATTTTGGTGTCGAGCCACACATTTGAGCCACAGATTCGAGCTCCGTAGCGGGTTCAATGATTAAATTACATTTGTTATTTAAAAAAGTATGGTAATTATTAAATTTTAAAATTAATTAATTTATTATTTTAAAGATTAATGTAATTTAATATTATATTTATAATTATTTGATTAATTTAATATTTTATAAAAATAAATTTTCCTACAATTTTTATAATATAAATAATTTAAATTATCAATGTTAACTTATAATGGGCCTACAAGTACCCAACTGCCCACTAGAAAGAAGCTTTACCTTCATTCATGGTAATTAATATTTTGAAGGAAGCCTTACCCTCAATTTATGGTGATGAATATTTAGGTTTTGCTAATAAGTGTCCTATGAGACAACTCTGCCTAGTGAGTGTAATTTGAGACTTAGAGGTGTGTTCTTTTTAGATCTTAGATTCAATTCTAATTAAGAGTAATTCACTCCTTAAAGCCACGTTGGCAGTCTTTGCTCAAGATTTGTTCGATCTACATGAAGGGGGTGTTTTGTATAGATCTTGGGATTAGTTGAGGTATTTGTAAGCTAGTCCGAATACCCAGTCATACAAAACAAATAAATCTTATATAAGACACAAGTAATACAAAAAGTTTAAAGAATACAAGATACTTTTAATTAAATTTAATATATTTTTACTGAAATCAATATATTTTTTAGAGTAATGATTGAGACTCTCACCTACATAAGACCCCTACAAATTTGAACCATTTATGATGTGGATTCACACATACATGAGTGGCCCCACACATACATGGAGGGTCAGGATCACTTTGAGGTGTGGAGGTCATCCTCAAAGGAGATCCCAAATATTTTCCTATTTTTTAACATGTTTACATAGTTTCAAAGGTTGGGTTTGGGGCTATTGTAGCCACAAAAAGACAAAATAGTTTTTTAGTCCAATAAGACAAAACATCACATCCAACTCATAATCATTATATTCATTTTCTCATAAAAAAATCAAAAAAACAAAAAAAAAATCATTTTTCAAACGAGGCTTTTTAGCCCCAGATTAAAATAATCAAAAAGTCAAAAGTCAACAAACCAACTCACTTGCCAAACGAACCCAAAATGCTTTCTAAAATTAACGGGTTGTTTGGGATGACCTAAATAAGTGCACTTTTTGTCTTTTTACGAAAAGATGTGCAAAAAAGTAGAGAGGTGATGTGATGAAAAAAAGATAAAAAGATAAAAATATGAATTATTTGAGGTATGTCAAACTTGGCCTAAAGAATGACATGGGACACTAATTATCATTTGCCTTAATATTTTGATAAATTGCACCATTAATCCTGAGTCCGTTGTTTAATTAAAGTGCCATTGTAATTGTAATTTGAATAATTTAAATATCTTACTTTTAATTTTATTACAATTTTTGTCTTGTCGTGATGAGTCGTTAACATTTTGAATAAAAAACGACACGTATAAAATTATGTAAATCAAAGTGAAATTTAAAAAACCTTTTTTCCATTCAAAATTTTAAATGTAAATAATAGAAGAGTGTAAAATTAAAGCTATTATAAAATAAAAGTGTAAAATTTAATTTATTTAAATTAAAACTATAATAATTAAAGTAAAATTTCGCTCAAATTAAAAAGACGAACTACATAATTTACTCAAAATTGAATTAACTGGTCTATTTATTAGTTGGAACTACATGACAACGACTTGATTACTTGACTTTGAGGCTTTGATAATTGCATTCATAATATCTCACTTCACTTTCAAGCAATTATTAATTTCACATTTGAAAATTTTACATTTATTAGCCTTCTATTTTAGATAAGTGAGACTCATATTACAATGATGTTATAAAAACGGAACTCTTTTTTCTGTATTTTTTTTCTCTCTCTGAATCAGTCTTTAACTTTGCCTCCTCCTTACTCTTACGAGAGCTTTATAGCTAAATTTTTACTGCTGCATTGTCGCTTCTAGTAATAACAAAATTTGTATTTATGTATTAAACAAAGTATCATTTCAACTATTTTTGATCAAATATGTCAATATTATATTAAACTTTGTTTGGGATGACTTAAATAAGTATACTTTTTATCTTTTTACGAAAAAATGCGTAGAAAAATAGAGAGGTAATGTGATGAAAAAAGATAAAAAGATAAAAAGATAAAAAGATAAATTATTTTTGAATTGCCAAACTTAACTTTAGATCACAATCCAATCATAGCTTTTTTGAGGCGTGAGACTACCTTTGCACTTCTCTTGAGTATTCTCACTAGTGTTCGCCACTATTTTGGTTTACGAGTATGCCTCCAAAATTCATTATTAATTTGTATTATCCCGAATTGAAAATTTATCAAACTCAACAAATTTAAGTTTCGTTTGGCATTGATAGTGGTAGTTAACTTTTTGTATTGAGATTTTTTTAGCCTGATTTTTTTAGTCTCATTAGTTTTTGTTTTTAGATTTTTTTGACTTTTATGAGAAAAAAAGTGTAATAATTATGATTTGGATGTGACATTTTGTCTTATTAATTATATAGCATATTTTGTCTTTTTATGTTTTTTTAGTCCCAAAATATTTACCAAACGAGGACTTAAAGTATAAATAGTTATTATTTTATTTGTACACTCTATTATAACTTTCTTTTATACATATGTTTAATTTGACATATTGTATTGTACTCTCTATTATAATTTTCTTTTATGCATATGTTTAATTTGAGATATTGTATTATTTTCTTACTCTTCTCAGCATATTTTTGTAGATCCCAATCCCTAACATTGTACGTGTTGTGTTTGATTCTTACTGATCTAAAGATGTTTATCCAATGGTAACCCATTGGCCTTCCAAAGGCATTTGACAAGTATCTTAAGCCTCTAGTGACATCCAAACACTCTGATAATTATCAATTGAACACGTAAACAAGGTTGTTAAGATCGGAATCTTACACAGGATCGTTTTGGGAGTCTGTTGGATCGGGTTGTAGGATCGGATCGAGGATCGTAAGATCCTGCTAAAATGATAAAAAAATGTAATAATTTTTATATGACGAAGTAATAGTATCAAAATATATATATAGAATAAGTCCCAAAAAAAGAAATATAGCAATTCAAGGTACCATTCAAACATATTTTTCCAAAAAAAGAAGTCAAAAACATAATAAAAACAAATACCAAGACTTGCACACCATTGTCATTGTTTCTTAATGAAAACAAGACAAACTAAATAAAAGAAGAACAAATAAAAGACTAAATAAAGTTATCATGGTCGCCGAAATTATCATCATTATTGCCACAATCAACATTAATCATTGTCGCATCATCATCATCACCATCCATGGTGCCATCAAACTTCTCAATGTCTTCACCAATAGTAGCATCTTCAAAGTCATGATCAAAATCCCTTCGAGCATCCATGTTTTGATCCATAGTGTGGGGATATATTTTCTGAGTACCAACACGTGGCAAGGTGACGCTGACGTGTCAGCCGAGGTATCACGTGTCCTGGTCGTTGTGCCGAGGTAATCTTGGCTAGGCCGAGGTTTCCTCCGAAGATATCAGAATCCGAGATAAGCGGATAGGGGACAAGAGTCCAAGAATAAAGAGGAGACTTAATCAAGATGAGGATAAAGCTCTTAGGGAGTTTATCTTTATCTCTTGAAGAGTCCAAGGTAAGTCCAGAATTGGAGTCCCTAGAAGTCAGGCTTCTAGTGGGACTAGGATTGAGTTAACTATAAAAAGAAAGGCACCCCTGTGGATCTAAGGTACGCAATTTATGCTTTGAGCAGTGAGTTTAGCACTTGATTATCTTTGAGAGATATACTGACTTGATCGTCGGAGTACCCCCGGGTGGAAGAACCACCGCCGGAGCCTTCTCTTTCTGTTACAGGTTAGCTGAAGCCATCTATTCTACCAGTGCTCTCTAGCTGATTACTAAACGGGCAGTGTGATCAAAAAATCACTCACACAATTTGGCGCCGTCTGTGGGAAATTAGAAGAATAGATGACCAGTAACGGACAGAAGGAAAAAATTAGAGACGACACTCCTGCTGGGAGTTACAGACCTATCGACCTTGATATCGAAGGAGACAACCACAATGCAGAAACTCGTGACCAGGGCCACGGAGAGAAAGACGTCGGCCAGAAGGGCGACACTTCGAAGAAGACAGACCAAAGCAAGTACTATAACGAAGATAACCTCCAAGTATGGAGGGATAGGTGCCTGCGGAGGGATGAAGAAGTAAAAGAATTGGCAAACAAGTTGGCAGACCTGCAGTCGGTCGTCAACTTCATGATGCAAAACAATGTCATGCAGCCACCGTACCCGCTGTAGGACACGCCGATTCCAGCAACTAATACCCAGAAGGGAGGAAGGAAAATAATCCCCGAAGCCCCTCAGCATACCAGGAGCGGAAGACACTCTCACCGACCTTCCAGGGAAGTCGGACGAGAGGAGCCGAGACGAGAGGAGTCCCGAAGGACGTATCACACGAAGGACCCAGAGCCCAAAGAACATCGGCATGTTCAAGGGCAGGCGCTCTGCTTTGACACAACCCATGGAGAAAGATTATAACGGGCCCACCACGAGGCCGAAAGTAGTGTGCCGAAAAGATTGAAGTCCAAAGATAGCCGAGCTCCAGAGAGGAGTAAAGAAGATTTGAGAGATTACCTCAAGAGGAAGCAACAGAATGCTAAAGCCGAGGTAACTTCCCCGGTTAAGCCGAGAATACCATTCTCGGTGGAACTGGACAAATTTGAAGCACCAAAGAGATTCAGTATGCCGAGGTTCCAAATATATGATGGTAAGTCAGATCCCAACTTTCACGTTGGACTATACCTGAATTCAATGGCATTATATAGTGGGAACGAGCCATTCCTCTGCAAAGTATTCCCCTCATCCTTCGAGGAGATTGCATCAGATTGGTTCCATAAACTACCGAAGGGAAGCGTAAAGACTTGGGAAGGCCTGGCCGAGATGTTTGTAGCCAGGTTTGTGACGAACAAACTACAGCCCTTAAGGGTCAACGCACTGATGGCTTTAAAAATCACCAAGGATGAAGGCCTTTGTGAGGCCCCAAATTTTTTTTTTTTTTTTTGAAACATCATAAGATTTTAAATAACAATAACTTGCTAGATAAAATTTTAACTACTAGTTAGGAACTTTTAAGTTCTTACAAAGCCAAAGTCCAACGACAGAATAAAACTACAAGTTCACACACAACGTCACAACATAGTTTAATCCTAATACAAGGGATAACAGGATTTTATTCTGACAAAATATTGACTCTAAGTCAGCCAAGGTTCGATATTGGCAGCAGCTCCAATTTCAGCCTCAGTCCCTTCTTTAACATAATCTGGCATGAAACGCCAGGGCAACAAAATATATGCCATGAGTTTTGCAACACAGTAAGAAAACGTAACCAACCTCCCATTCTTTTTAAGAGACAAATAATAATATTCTAAATATGAGATAACAATATAATTATACACAAAAATTACAACCATTAGAATAGTTTCAGTAATTTTAATAATTTAGGTGACACTCGAAATCTCACCAAAGAGATTTAACTCACCAACCACTAAGCATGGCAACGGTTAATTTGAAACCCTCCCTTGGTCAAATATTTAAGTGTTACCAACCGTAACTACCAGGGATGCCCACGTCCGGAGTTATATACCCAAGTAGTGGCATCCATGGTCTGCCCCAAGGAAACGGTCTGCCAGGGGTAAGCAACCTCCCTGTGTGCCACCTGCACATCCACCCTTATTCCAAAACCGAATACCGAAAAGGGTTCAAATAAGTCCCGTGCCATCTTAGAGTTTCGCAACACAATTTACGTGAGAATTCTCAAAACCAGGGCTCACCCTGAACAACCGGTGTTAACCGTCAACTCTTAATTCCGTACAGTCTTTAAACCAAGACTCACCCCGAACAATTGGTATTAACCGTCAATTGTTAACTTTGTATATGTCGTTAATCATTTCAGTTAATTTTGATATTAATCACAAATAACTCCAAATTTTTAATCACAAGTAATGTTATACCAACTCATTAAAATTCCCAATCATAAAATATTGCATGTGTCACACAATACTAAATAAAAGTACAGAATTTAAATAAACAATTTATTTAAACCATGGTATGATATAATAACTTAGATACAAGAATTAAACCCTAAACACACACATGCACAAATTTTTGATTTACAAAATTAGACTAGCATAATATTAAAGTGGTGATTTTATTCTGTCCAGAAAAATTTTCAGAGTATAAACCTTGCAAATAAAATTATAAATACATTACTTATACAACTCTAAAATTCATATCAATCTACAGGATACTCAATAAACATGTTATGGTTATTTTTCAGAAAGATTTTTCCAAAAATAACTTATAAATAATTCTAAAGAAATTCCAAGGGTGTTTATGACACAGATTTGTCACATTTCCTTACATTAATTCCATGCTTAAATTTTATAGATCAAACCCATAATATAAAAATTTATCATGAAACTAGACTTCTCAAATTTCATCTTTTAGTTAGAAATTTCCAGATTTGGCTTAGTATAGAATTTTAAATAAATTTTCAAATACATGGTAAAATCTGTCTCACAGTTTCAGATTTAGTTAGAAATTTGTATAAATTCGTAGAAAGCTCGAAAATTGTTTCCAAAAATTTCTGGATAAACTAGACATCATTATCAACAACTTTGTAGAAGAAATCATCTCAAAATTCTGAGTATAAAATTGTCTAAAAATTCGGGTAACATGCTAGCAGATTCAAGACAGATTATTCTCAACACTATTTCAGATTTAGTTAAAATTTTGTATAAATTCGTAGAAAGCTCAAAAATTGTTTCCAAAAATTTCTGGATAAACTAGACATCATTATCAACAACTTTATAGAAGAAATCATCTCAAAATTCTGAGTATAAAAGTGTCTAAAAATTCCGGTAACATGCTGGCAGATTCAAGACAGATTATTCTCAACACTGTTTCAGATTTAGTTAAAAATTTGTATAAATTCGTAGAAAGCTCAAAAATTGTTTCCAAAAATTTCTGGATAAACTAGACATTATTATCAACAACTTTGTAGAAGAAATCATCTCAAAATTCTGAGTATAAAATTATCTAAAAATTCAGGTAACATGCTGGCAGATTCAAGACAGATTATTCTCAACACTGTTTCAGATTTAGTTAAAAATTTGTATAAATTCGTAGAAAGCTTAAAAATTGTTTCCAAAAATTTCTAGATAAATTAGACATCATTATCAACAACTTTGTAGAAGAAATCATCTCAAAATTCTGAGTATAAAATTGTCTAAAAATTTGAGTAACATGCTGGCAGATTCAAGACAGATTATTCTCAACACAGTTTTAGACAATGTATCAAATGTACATAATCGGAAAAATTTCAATTATATAAAAAAAATGAGAGGGTTGAGAGGGTTTTCTTACTTAGTAATAGAGTGACAAAATGGTTGAGAATTTTGGCTTCTTTAATCTCCTACTCTTCTTCCTCTCCTAACACCAAGCTTGGTGGCTTTGGGGATTTCTCTCTTTTTTTTTTTTTTTTTTTTTTTTTTTTCACCAGATGCTTGCATGCACAAGGAAGGCTTACATGCATATAAATATTGAAGACATCTCTCTCTCCCTCTCATTCTTTCCATTATTTTATTTTCTCAAAAACATTCCATTCCCTTTCTCCAAGTTCTAAGAATGAGCTTTCCCTAAATTTTATGGTTTCCTAATTTCTAAGAGATGGTGGGTTTGGTAGGAACTATGGGTTGTTTGCCCATGGTTTGTTTGTTTGTATTATTATTATTATTTTTTTTCTGTGTGTGGGTTTCTGAAAATTGACACACTAAGATTTTTAACTAAGGTATTTAGTAAGAATAGTTATTATATTGAATCATAATTAAAATAATTTATAAACAACAAATATTGAACACCCACAAAATTATTATTCTTAATAATGTCTTGTTAGTGATTGAATTGAGTCAATTTAAAACTAACTTTTACACTAATGTATAATTCAGATAGACTGTAGACAAAATTAATTAATAAATTTTCTTTAAAGAATAATTAAAAGATGGGTTTTCACAGCCTTAGAGCCTACGCAAAAAGGTATTACGAGGTGTTCAATCGAATACCCGAATGCAACCAAGAGGTGGCAGTCGTGTCTTTCAAGAACGGCTTGAAAGATGACTGCCCACTACGGAAGTCTTTGGCAAAGACATTGCCAAAAAGCATGGAAGAACTCATGGCGAGAATCGAGAAGTACGCTAGAGCCGAGGAGGATACGTCGGGAAACAAAGAGACAAAGTAGGAGAAAGGAAACGGCTCGCCGAAGCGAAGCCGAGGTAACAATGGATCGATCAAACAAGAAACGGAAGTAAGGGCTAAACAAGCAGTGACGACTGTGTTCCGAATCCCGGTCCACAAAGTCCTGGATCAAATACGAAACCAACCCTATTTCAGAGCACCGACCAGAGCCCCAGGGGAATTTATAGGAAGAAACATCGGTAGACGTTGTGCTTACCACAATGAAGAAGGGCACCCAACTCAGGGTTGCAGAGCCCTAAAAACACACTTAGAAGACTTGGTGAGGCAAGGCCATCTGAAAGACCCTGTCGATGAGGCCAGGACAAGGGAAGAACATGTAAGATTGCCTCAAGCACCAACAGCTCCGCCTCTCCCAGCACAGCAACCACAGGCAGGAGGACCACGGGTGGTTAATGTAATTCACTCAAAGGTGAATGAAAACGACATGCGAGGGGAGACCCAGAAGGTAAAACACCTATAGCACGTGAACCAGGTCGGACATAAAAGACCTCGGCCTGAAGAATGCCAGGGACCGACGATAGCCTTTACTGAAGCCGACCTAGAGATGGTCCAGCATCCACATAATGATGCCTTGGTAGTATCCCTCCAGGTTGGGGAGTGCCAAGTGAAACGCATCCTGATTGATCAAGGCAGCTCTTGCGACATCATGTGTGTTAGATGTTACAAGGAGCTGGGCCTTCATCCTGATGACTTGGAGCAATCCAATGGCCCGATGGTCGGCTTCAATGGAACGCCAACGTGGCCACTAGGCGCAACAAGCTTGGAAGCATAAGCCGGCACTAAGAAGATCAAAACAGAATTCATGGTGATTGACACGCCCTCGCCATACAACATCATCTTGGGAAGGCCATGGTTGCATGCAATGGGGGCAGTTCCCTCAACGTTGCATCAACTACTACAGTTCCCCACAGAGCATGGGATTGAAGAAGTCAGAGGAGATCAACTGCAGGCAAAGAATTACTCCATGGCAGCAATGAAATCCACCTGCAACATTCGAGAACTGGAGAAGGTAGAGATTGAAGACGAGGACATGAAGGTCCTAGAGGATGTCGACAAGGAGCCAGCCAAGAAGAGTGTAGAAGCACTGAAGAAAGTCCTCGTCCAGGAGGATGATGAAGAACGCTTCTTTCTTGTCGGCTCGGGCTTAGCCGAAGAAGAAGAAAGAGAACTAGAAACTTTTCTGAGAGCAAACATAAAGGTGTTCGTTTGGACGCCTTACGAAATGCCTGGCATTGACCTCGAGGTCACATGCCACAAATTGAATGTTGACAGGACAACCAAACCAGTAATACAACGAGCCAGAAGACCAACGTTGATGCACGTCGAAGCAGTGGAGGAGGAAGTAGACAGACTTCTGGAGGCCAGGGCCATCAGAGAAGTCAATTATCCGACATGGCTATCAAACACTATGGTAGTAAAGAAAAAGAATGGTAAATGGAGGGTCTGTGTAGATTTTACAAGCCTGAACAAAGCTTGTCTCAAAGACAGCTTTCCTCTACCCAAGATTGACCAGTTGGTAGATGCCACATCTGGACATGGAAGGATGAGCTTCTTGGATGCTTACAGGGGATACCACCAGATAGCCATATACCCCCCAATGAGGAGAAGACAGCGTTTATCACCCCGAAAGGGCTGTACTGTTACAAGGTAATGCCTTTTGGGTTGAAAAACGTAGGAGCAACTTACCAAAGGTTGGTAACCAAGATGTTCAAACACCTGATTGGCCAAACAGTAGAGGTCTACATCGATAACATGGTCGTGAAGACCAAGGAACCTAAGGGTTATCTTGTCGACCTAAAAGAGGTCTTTGACATACTCAAAACATACTGGCTCCGACTCAACGCATCAAAGTGCGCGTTTGGAGTTAGATCAGGTAAGTTTTTGGGGTACCTGGTAACAAGAAAGGGCATTGAAGCCAGCCCAGATCAAATCAAGGCCATCCTAGGGCTAAAAAGCCCGACGTCGGCAAAACAGGTTCAGATGCTTACTGTCACGACCCAAACCCGGCCCTATGGGTTTAGCACCGTAACCGGCCAGTAATCCGAGATTACCGAAGGCCTGCTGAATAGTAATACAGTGAAACAGAGTACAGGGCCTGGCGGAAGCCAATACAGTAAATAAATAGTGTCCATTGAGCTGTGACAGTCTGTATGCAAAAAGGCTTTTCATACATTATACAAAAACAGTACAGAACAGTATACACAATATTCACATCCACTTAACTAGGGACTCAACCCCACATAACAGTACAGAAAACATTCCGTCTGTACAACACAGTATACAAAATTAACAGTCACACAGTACAGTGACCTAATCCCTGTATAACAGTACAGTAAACAGTCAGTCTATACAAAACAGTGAAACAGTACAAAAAAGGGGGAAATTCTAAAACACCCCTAAGCCTTAACAGTAGGCTCGGAACCTCGCAGTGAGGCACAAAGGCTGGCTTGACAAAACTGGAGTAACCCTGACGCCTCTAGCTGCGGTCTGGTGCCTGTACACCTACATATATATATGAGCAGTGAGCTAAAGCCCAGTGAATAACATAAAGCGTAAAGGGGTTTAGAATGAATGTCCTTACAGTAATGAAAACAGTTCATTTCAATCAGTAATTCAGTTGCTCAGTACAGTAAACAGTCATATGTGGTACATCCATTAGCATAACAGTAACAGTAGGTCTTAAAAGACCGAACAGTAATGATGGCCATCAGTCAGTAAACAGTAGTGGTTCCACGAGGGAACCGACAGAGATCTCTGTAACAGTAACAGTACAGTAAACCGTAGGTACTAAGGATGCCACAGTATAGTTCAGAAATAAAGGACATACATTCATTCAGTAATACCAGTTCAGTAAACAGTTCAGTTCAGTATTCAAAAGATAATCAGTTGAACATATCTTTACACAATTGTTACTCACAGAGTTCTGGGCTACAGTATGCTAGAGCGTGTCTCCCCAGTTGCCAACCCTACACAGTTCACAGGTTGAACACACTAAGCTACACAGTTGGGAAATCTCATAACTTAATCCCTAATTTGCCTTGGTGTGTTCTACAATGATATCCTCATCAAGGTGCCTTAAACTAGGCCTAAGAATGCCTAGGATGGGATGAGGATGCAAAAATACACTTAGAAAACATTTCGCAAAGTTTGCTGAAAATAGGAGCCTCGCTCGAGCGAGACTTTCTACGCTCGAGCGTAAGTCCAAAATCAAAGGCTTCGCTCGACCGAGGAATCCTTCGCTCGAGCGGTCTGCAAAACAGTAAAAGTACTGGATGCTGAAATTTTACGCGCGATGGTCGCTCGATGGTCGCTCGAGCGGAGCCCTGGACAAAGGTTCTCGCTCGAGCGGGGAATCCTTCGCTCGAGCGAGGAAGCCAAATCTGGAATTTCCAGATTTGCCTCCCAAGCTCAAACCAAGCATTCAAACACTCCAAACTCGACCTCTTGGGCCCAAATTCTGGAAAACATCATTAAATTCAATGTATAACAAGTTTCAAAGCTCAATTTATGAATTCAAGCCCCAAAGGTGAGTCAATTAGAACCATATTCAAACCCATTTTCAAGAATATGAAGAACATGCAAACATGCAGGGATTTAAACCAAATCAAAGCTTCAAAGCTTGTTCAAATGAGCTCATTCTTTTCAAAACAAGATGAAAACATGGTCTACTCTTACAACATGGACATGCATGTAACCATTTACCATGAATTCAACTCAAAACTCATTAATTCAACCATGCATGCAAGAAATGAGCTTCAATTCACCATTAATGACCCAAATCATGACTTAGTTCTACAATGAAGCATGAACCATGCAAGAACTAGTTCAATAGCATCAATAAGAAGATAAGATCCTTACCTAGAGCTTGAATTAGAAGACTAGGAGCTCAAATATGCAATCTATACTTCAATTCCTTCAATTCTCCAAGCAAAACCCAAGGTAGAATTCAATTCCTCTCACTCTCTCTCCTCTCTTCCCTCTTGGTCGGCAATGAGAAGGAAAATGGCTGAGGAAATGTTGTTCTTGGCTCAAGTATGTGTGTGAGATAGTGGCCCACTCAATGGCAAAACGGTAATTAAGCCCAACTCTTCAATTGGCTTATTTTAATCTAATTTAATCATACCTAATCAATTTTCAGATACTTATACCATAAAATCACATTAAATATGAGGGTCACGTAACATCAATCGGTTTCTAGTTCGGCCGCCGATAAGGCCTTCAAATAGCAGTTTAAACATATAAACATGAACAGATAATCAGACAATCAAACAGATAGAATGCAATTAACTAACATATACTCAGTCAATTCAGTTTCAACTTCAGTCAGTCGGTTCAGTATTTCATTCAGTTCGATTATCAGTTAGTTATCAGTCATTATCAGCTTCGTTTAACAGTAATCGGTGATTAACGGTAATCAATCGGTCATAAATCAGTAAACAGTACGAGGGTTGTTACACTTACTAGAAGGGCCGCGACCCTAAATAGGTTCATAAGCCGAAGCTCAGACAAATGTAAACCTTTCTTCAACCTGGTGAATAAGGCCACGGACTTCTTATGGACTGAGGAATGTGAGGCCGCTTTGGCCGACCTAAAGAAATATCTGACCACGGCTCCAGTCCTCTCAACACCTGAACCTGGGGAAGAACTGTTTTTGTATTTAGCAGTTTCAGAACACGTAGTAAATGCAGTTCTAATCCAAGAGGAAAAAGGGGAGCAAAAGGCTGTTTATTAAGTAAGCAAAACCTTGGCCGATGCAGAAATAAGGTACCTACCACTAGAGAAATTAATGCTGGCCTTAGTAATGGCTTCAAAGAAGCTGAACTATTACTTTCAAGCGCACAAGATTATAGTGCTAACAGAGCACCCACTGAAGTCCTTGTTACAACAAGGAGACTTAACTGGAAGAATAGCAAGATGGGCAGTGGTCTTGGGCCAGTACGACTTGGAGTTTAGGCCGAGAACAGCAATTAAGGGCCAAGTTTTGGCCGACTTCATAGCCGAATTCACACCAGAATCCATCGAACATCGGGCTCCGTTGAGCCAAGATGAACGATGTCCAAGCAAACAAGGAGAAGCCCAGCCAAAGGCAAAAGAACAAAGAAAGGAAAAACTCAGACCCTGCAGCATTTACATCGGCGACTCCTTTCGCCTGTTTGTCGATGGGAGCTCAAACCGGCAGGGAGCTCAAACCGGCATGGAGCGGGGGCATGAGTGGTGTTAATATCTCCTGATGGGGAGATATTGGAACAGTCCATTAGATTAGGGTTCAAGGCCTCAAACAATGAGGCAGAATACGAAGCATTGATTGCAGGACTAAAGCTAACAGTGGCAGCAGAAGCAGATGAGGTAATAATTTTTTGTGATTCACAACTTATAGTGAATCAGACAACAAGAGAGTTTGTAACCCGAGATGAGAGAATGTCGGCATACGCAAAGGAAGTCATCAGGCTGACAGCCTTGTTTCGCAACTGCCGACTTCTTTAAGTTAGCCGAGATGATAACAGCCACGCCGACGTATTGGCCAACTTGGCAAGTTCAATACAAACTGGAAAAACAAGGACAATAATGATTGACTATTTGTCAGCCCCGAGCATAGAACCACCGATCACAGAACAAGAAGCAATGTGTGTGGACTTGAGACCAAGCTGGATGGATGCAATTATTGCATTCCTAAAAGAGGGAAAGCTGCCAGAAGACCATAAGGAAGCACACAAGGTCAGATTGAAGTCGGCAAGATTCAATCTGACAGCGGACGGACATCTCTACAGAAGGTCCTTCACTGGACCCCTTTTAAGGTGCGTACACCCTTTGCAGGTTGAAGATTTTCTATATGAAATTCATGAAGGGATTTGTGGAAGCCATGTTGGGAGCAAATCACTAGCTCACAGGGCCATTACCCAGGGGTATTGGTGGCCCTACATGCAAAAAGATACAGAAGCCTACGTGAAGAAGTGTGAACAATGCCAAATGTTCACACCTTTAATACATCAGCCAGCTACTGACCTGAATCCTGTATCCAGTCTATGGCCATTTGCCCAATGGGGCATGGATCTCGTTGGGCAGTTGCCCCAAGCAACTGGGCAAATGAAGTACTTGCTGGTAGCAACAGATTACTTCACGAAGTGGATAGAAGCAGAACCTCTTGCCAAAATTCGAGATGTGGACGTCAAGAACTTCATATGGAGAAACATCATCACCAGATTTGGCATTCCAAGAGCAATAGTTGCCGACAACGGAACGCAGTTTGACAGCAAACTCATCAAAAACTTCTGTGCGAAATTCAAGATAAAGAATTACTTTTCAACACCAAGTTTTCCCCAAAGCAATGGGCAAGCAGAAACATCCAACAAAGTAATTTTGGATGGGATAAAGAAGAGGCTGCAGACAGCAAAAGGAAAGTGGGTAGACGAGTTGCCCAATGTACAGGGGAAACCGCCTTTGCCATGGCTTACGACACAGAAGCAGTCATCCCACTGGAGATCGGCATCCCAGGGATCAGAACCCAGGGAGTAGAGAATGAGACTAATGATATACTTCTAGCCCGAGATCTGGATCTCTTAGAAGAAAGAAGGGAGAAAGCTGCAATTCAGCTCGCAGCATACCATCAGCAGCTTGCTAGAGCTTACAATAAGAAGGTCAATCCAAGGGATTTTTAAGTCGGCGACCTAGTCCTAAGAAAAGTTGTTGGCAACAAAAAGGATCCTAGAAAGGGCAAGCTTGGCCCAAACTGGGAAGGACCCTACAAAATTACTTCAGTATTGGGCAATGGAGCATACCGGCTTAAAGATAATGAGGGCAAAGCATTGCCAAGACCCTGGAACACTTGTAATTTGAAATTTTTTTATCATTAGATGTTCCTTGTTATTTTTTGAGGACGTCATCAATAAAATCTTAGCAGAATTCTCCGAGACTTGTGAATTGATAAAAGATGCATAATGTTGTTTCTGAATAATGAGAACCCAAGTGGAACTCAGGTTCACATTGGAGGCAGAGAGAAGACAAAATTGTTTATCTTCACTTGTTGAAATTTGTAGCAATTTACAAGTTGAAGTTAAGCCGAGATTATTGTTTATCTTCACTTGTTGAAATTTGTAGCAATTTACAAGTTAAAGATAAACCGAAGTAATGCTTAACGCTTGTTGAAATTTGTAGCAATTTACAAGTTGAAGTTAAGCCGAGATTATTGTTTATCTTCACTTGTTGAAATTTGTAGCAATTTACAAGTTGAATTTAAGCCGAGATTATTATTTATCTTCACTTGTTAAAGTTTGTAGCAATTTACAAGTTGAATTTAAACCGAAGTAATGCTTAACGCTTGTTAAAATTTGTAGCAATTTACAAGTTGAAGTTAAGCCGAGATTATTGTTTATCTTCACTTGTTGAAATTTGTAGCAATTTACAAATTGAAGCTAAACCAAAATCATTGTTTAGCACTTGTTATAACTTAAGAAAAGTTTACAAAATAGAAATTAAAACAGTATATGCTAATCCTTATTGAAATTTGTAAGCAATTTACACGACAAGTACTTGCCAAGGTAAATCGTCAGGTGGCATAACCACGGTGTGTCACTCCGAGAAGATTGCACAAAGAAGGAAGAGTACATAAGACATGTAAAATATTCTAAGTATAGAATCATGCAAGAACAGTTAGAAGAAGACAAAGATACAAGCATTCAGAAAAAGAAAGTTGAGTTAGCATTCACAAAAAAGCACATCGGCCATATGCAAAACTTACATCGTCTAAAGAAACAAAGAAGTACAAAAGTACAAAAGACAAGAAAAGAAAAGACATGACATCAAAACTAAGATTCCCCAACATCGGCAGCAGGCTGGGTTTGGACGTCAGAGGACTGCTGAGAAGATACCTCGGCCGCTTTCTCCGCCTCGATCTCGGCATCAATTTGGGCAAGGGTCTCATCAATACTCTTATCAGCAAGAAGTGAATCCGATGATACCTTTGGAGGAATCACATCCTTGGGAACCTCCTCAACCTCCTCGTCTTGAGTTAAGTCTAGGACTTGCTCATTTTGAGCAGGGGACTTGGACGTAGTAGCCTCATTTGCTTTTCTCACCAAGGCATCATCCTCTTCCTCATCTTCAGATTCTGAATCTTCATCGGACTGAGCTGGTGAAGGAGGTGGAGAGAATGGAAGAGGAATATCATCGGCATTCCTTAGAGGCGAATCATCAGGGACATTGAGTTTTTTCAGAAGAGACATCCAACCAATGGTGAAACCCTTGTTGCATGCCTGCTTCACTTGAAGTTCATAAGCCTCAGTAACGTCGGCCATGCCATGAGTGTACACCTTTTCATCAGCTTCTTTGATTTCGGCATCTTTGGTGGCCAGGGCCTCCTGAAGCTCCTTTTCGGCCTGGGCCATTTTCTCCTCGACCTCTTTTCTCTGGGACTCAGCAACCTTCTTTATGGCCTCGGCAGAATCAGCCTTCTCTTCGGCCTCAGTCTGGGCTTTGATAGCAGCCTCAGCCTGATCCTCCAACTTCTTCATTTTTGATTGAAGGTTTTTATTGGCCTTTTGAAGGGCAGAAAACTCCCTCTTCATGTCGACCAATTTCTCCCAATTTTCAAAGGCTTGCATGGAGAGAGAATGGGCATGCTGAATGGCTTGAAAAAACACAAGGCAAAAGTTATTTGAAAAATTTTACAAGTATAAAAAGGAGAAAGAAAGACAAGTTACCAAGTGAAGACACTTACTTGAACAGAATATTGAAGCATGAAAGCATAGTTCTCATACTCACTCATTTTGGCGTTCCTGTCAAGATCGCCTGGAAGAAGTAGAGCAGTACTGAGGGCGACGCCGACATTGATGTCATTGGCACTATCACTAGCCATAACAGGCTTATCTTCTAGAGCAATTTCAGGCGCCCAGGGGATGTCTGGTATTTTAGACCCCGAGGTCGTTGCAGAGGATGACCTCAGCTTCTTTGATTTTTGAGATTCTGATGGCTGGGTTTCAGAGCGCCTCTTCCCAGTAGAGGGTTGAGATTTGTCACTCTCAGCCAGTTTGGAAATAGGTAAAGTATCCTCAGATTCAACCTGAGTTACTTTAGCCTTTGGCTGAGCTTTTTTAACTCTTTTCGGCTTCGGTGGGGGCATGGTTTGTGTTGGCTGAGTTTCAACATCAAAAGGGAGGCTAGCTAAGAGGTCTTTTACAACTGGTTTTGGGCGGCCCATCTCGGCAGTAAGGACAAGTCATCGCCGATGTTTTCGTTCTGATATTGGGACCAGGTATGGAGCCGAAGTTGATGGCTGATCAGCTGGATCGGATGTTGATCCTTGATCTGTTCGTGATGTGGATGTAGTCAATGGGGTTGTAGCAGAGGGTGGAGAAAGGCTTTTCTTCTTCCTTTTGGGAACGTCGGGTAAAGTTGACTTATATATTGGAATAAAATTGAGAAGCACAGGCGCTTTCCTTTTATGGACTGGCAAGTCCATAAGTTTCTTCAAATCCTTGCTGGGAACAAAGGATTGGCGAAAATTTTTCGGTGGCTTACGAACAGCTGCAAGAAGAACAGACATCAGAAACAGACAAAGTATTTAAGACTTTGAAAGAAAACAGGCAAAGCTGAATACTGGGCTCTTACCCTTGCCCTCTAAAACTGATCGAGGAAGAGGGTAGAGATAGATGTCCTCGTCTGAAGCAAACTCCCAATTTCCCGAGGTAATGAAATAGTCATCTCCAGCCCCCTTATTGGAGTTTGGGAGGTCGGCTACGATTTTGAATTCTGTAGACCTCGGCTTAAGGTAATAAATGTAGCCTTTTTTTTTCAAATTAAAGGCACACATAGTATAGCAGTACTGGATATCGGCTAGGGTGATCCTAGCATTTTCCTGTTTAGCTAAGGCTATGATGCCATTGATCACTCGGTAGGAATTGATTGCCAGTTTCATGGGGTTCAACTTATAATAGTGAAGAATTTCACGAAAAATGATGTTGAGTGGGAGCCGGAGTCCGCACTCAGTGAAAGCTACAATGGGAAAGGGCATCGAATCATCTATGGGCATGATGGAGTCGTTATCTCCAGCCAACCTCAGATGGACATCGGCAGGGATAGAGAACTCTTGCCTAAAGTACTCAAGTTTGGTCGGGGTATCTACCATATGTCTCCACATACCCATGATATCGGCCTGAATTAGAGGGGTTGGATTTCAGAGAAAAAATGTTTTGAGAGGGTTAATAAGACCTCGGCAAAAATCTAGGTAAAGTACTAGTTTCAGTTTTTTCCTAAATTATGGGTTCTGCACAACAAATCCCAAACCTAGATCTATAAAAGCAAAGGTTGAAGGCATGGATCTGGAAGACAGAAAGGCAAAGACGTGCTTTAGAATCAAGAACAGGGATGGGCTATCAAGAGCATAAAGAATACGAGAAATAAAGGGTCAAGAACAGTAACAAGAGTGCAAGAAAGTGGTGAACAGTATGTATTCAATATATGGGCAAGATCAAAACCATTTGAATAAATATGTTCAGATATGTGATTCGCAAGATTTGAAACAATAATGGCAACAAGTAATGAAGAATATCAACAGAATTGAAAACGAAAGGAAGAGTGGCTTACCAGAAAAAAGTGAAGCCGGTATGAAGATTGCCGAAGTCAGACGACAGTTACAGATGTAACAAAAATGACGAAAGCTTCATAGGAAGGGAGAAATGAAGGCAGTTGCAGAGCTTGAGGACTGGAACAATGGCGTATTCAGGAGCTAGAGAGAGAAAAAACGAAGAGAAATCGAATGCAAAAGTGAAAAATAAAGAAAGAGGGAAAGGTTTTGTCAAAAATTTGAAATGGCGGTAAAACGAAGCATTGAATGCGCCTGGAACAACGCATACGTCAGACGGCGCACACAGACGCAGGACGGCTTGCAAGCGCGTCATAGGCACGGTCCAATGAGGTGAAGACGCGTGAATGAAACGGTTGAGTAAATGATGCGTGACAGCTCACACACGTGAAAGAGTTCACTGAAATTCTTGTTCTCTGAAGAGAACATGTCGGCCTGAAATGAATGATCTCGGCTGAGGAGTTCTTGAGCCGATGTACAGGAAGAAATACCGATATAGGTTCCATCACCTCAGGATATCGAGGTAATAGAACCTAGGGGGCAGTTGTGGGGATATATTTTCTGAGTACCAACACGTGGCAAGGTGACGCCGACGTATCAGCCGAGGTACCGCGTGCCCTGGTCATTGTGCCGAGGTAATCTTGGTTAGGCTGAGGTTTCCTCCGAAGATATCGGAATCCGAGATAAGCGGATAAGGGACAAGAGTCCAAGAATGAAGAGGAGACTTAGTCAAGATGAGGATAAAGCTCTTAGGGAGTTTATCTTTATCTCTTGAAGAGTCCAAGGTAAGTCCAGAATTGGAGTCCGTAGAAGTCAGGCTTCTAGTGGGACTAGGATTGAGTTAACTATAAAAAGAGAGGCACCCTCGTGGGTCTAAGGTACCCAATTTATGCTTTGAGCAGTAAGTTTAGCACTTGATTATCTTTGAGAGATATACTGACTTGATCGTCGGAGTGCCCCCGGGTGGAAGAACCACTGCCGGAGCCTTCTCTTTCTGTTACAGGTTAGCTGAAGCCATCTATTCTGCCGGTGCTCTCTAGCTGATTACTAAACGGGCAGTGTGATCAGAAAATCACTCACACACATAGTATCATCATCACTTACTTCATGAACTTCATCATATTCTCCACCAATATGATCACGACCTAAGTTGGAGTAAACAAAAAAATTAAAAGTAAAACTAAAGTTATAATTTCTAATTAAAACTAAAAGATGTGTACATAAACTTACAAGCTTATTCCAAATTCCTTGCAAGGGCCTCCACTTCGTCTTCATCCGAATCACATCTATGTCGAGCATTCCTATCAAGCACACTCAACCAATTTCCTTCTCTTGGAAGAGTTGGAGTCTCTCTCTCTATTATCCATTCATCATCTGATGGGACATCATCCAAACATAATGGATTCACGATTGCTTGTCTATTCATGTGTCATTGTCTCAATTTCAAATTGTACATGACAAACACCAAGTCATTCATTCTCTTTTGGTGCAAATGATTCCTCCTCTTTGAATGTACCATCTCAAAAGCACTCCAATTGCGCTCACACCCCGATGAACTGCATGTTAAACTTAATATCCTAATTGCAAACCTCTTCAACTCATGGCATTCATCGCCAAAAGAATCCCACCAATCAGCTACATGAAAGTTTAGTTATAAATTTAAAATTAATGAAATGAAAACAAATAATTAGATATTAAAAATGATACAAATCAACTTATAGTAAAAATAAAAAAACACCTGGAGATTTCTTTTTCTAGTCATGATTGTATTTTGTATGCCAAAGAGTCCTCTTGCACTCTTGAATGCATCAATTTGCAAATCTATCTTCACCCTCTCATTAGCACCAAGAACCATTCTTTCAAGACATTTGTATAGCCCAATTTAAACCTCAGCATTGGGCTGAAAATTGGGACTGTAATGAAATTGAGGGTTCAAGAAGTATGTTACAGCATGCAATGGGTGATGGAGTTGGGATTCTCATCTTCTATCAATGATGGTCCATATAGGATCATAGCTAACACAATTAAATAAAGAGTATTAACGAACAAGAACAAATAAAAAGTTTAGGGAAATATAGTAGTAAAAGTAAATAAGTTTAACTAAATAAAAGTTTGCCATGCGAAAACATTATTAAAATTGCTTTGAATTTCTCTTTCGCACGATCCATTGCCTCGTAAATGAATCCCATCGCTAGATGCTCATCCAAATCCACCAATCTAAGTACTTTAATGAGAGGTACCGCAGCATTCAAGTACATAGAAACGTCCTTCCAAAAAATATGATTATCTAAAACAATATCTTCAAGTTTTTTGTCCTGTTCAGACCTTGCAAATTGACTATTCCTCCACTTGGATGATGTAAACAAAGAGAACAATGCACCCTTTTGCTCATGAAGGCGCCTCAAGGTCAAGTAAGATGTGGCAAACCGATTTACCATGGGCCTAATAAGTTCAATAAGTGCAATGTCTCACGTACTTCTTTTTTTAAAAATGTCACCCTAATTTCATGGTAAAATGGTGGCACAAAGTCTTTTCCATAATCTCCAATTTTCTTAACCATAAGTGGAAATATAGGGTTGTTGACACAATTAAAAGGAATTGCACTAGTGTAAAAAAATCGGACAATTGTTTGACAAACATCATCTCCCTCTTCTTTCTTAAATAATTGATTGATAGTTTTTTGATTTTGGTGCCGAGACTTATTCAGCACAAATTTATCCATATGCCTATAATGTTTTTGTTCGTTTTCATACCCAGCATGCAATAGTTCCACTTCTTCATCAAAATCATCATCACCAATATCAAGCATCCTCCTTTTCTTATTTTGAGACTCTAATGTTTGAGTTCTTAAAAGACTCATAAATTTTTCTCTAACATTTTCTGGAACTTGGGGACATGGTTCGACATTTTGATGAGTGCATGCTAAATGGTGTTTTAATCTATATATTCCTCCAGAACATTTTACCTTTTTGCTTGCAGCATCCATTTCAATGTCGTGTTCCCAACCAGGATAAGATCTGTGACCAACAGCATTTTTCCTCTTCCTTCTGTTGGACAACCTTCACTGTAATTAAATAATTTTGTTTGTGTACTTAACAACAAACAGAATAACAAAAAAATAAAGGAAAGGAAAGAAATTTGTTTGATTACAAAAATCAAACTAGATATAGAAATAAATAAATAAAAACAGATTTATTTTGTTACAAAAATAAAATTAAAATCTGATTTAAATAAATAAATAAAACAGAATAATAAATTAAACAACTTACTTGATTAATTTCTTCGAATAATAATCTGATCAAGTCCAGTGTTTGACACTGTGTCCTTAAGACAGGTTCGTCCTCTCTTCGGTGCTTTCAGAATATAGACGTCTATCTCCCAAGATGAAATGATGTACAACAAATATATGCTGCACTACAATATATTTGTACAACGAACACACTAAGTATTTTATACTCTCTCTCACAAGAAAATAATGCAGCAAAATGAAGAATAAATTTGCAGAGCTATTAAGAACGAAAATTCTAAATGTTAAAATCAAATGAAGGGCTAATTTAGTTATAGGCATAATTATGGCTGTTAGTTTTGAATTAAACAGATGCAAACCTGTTTGAACAGGTATGATACTTGTTCAGTTTGAATAAACAGATACAAGTCTGTTGGGTTCAAAATTTGAACAGATAAAAACCAGAAGGGCCCTGTTTGAGTGTACAGGAAAAACCGGACCAGTTTATTTCTGGAATTAATTTGAATTCTGGATTTTATTTTTTGGAAAAATAAAATTTAATTCAAATATTTTTTACCTAAAAAGATTAGTATTGGGCTGAACAAGCCCAACCCAACCACACACCACGCACCCGCGCCCAGCCAAGCCCGCCCGATCGACCGGACGGCGGCGGCGGCGCGCACGCGTGTGTGCTGATTTTTGGGTCCAATGGGTCTAGCCCATTTTGTCCATAACCTCCCCCTCTAAAACACTTGGGTACCCCTTGGGACACACCCCAAGTTCCAATCCCATGTCTTATAAACCCATTCAAAACTTTTTACCAAATCAATGTGGGGCAAGCCTTATTCAAACCTTTAAGGATTTTTCACCAAAACTCCATTTCCATGGAGCATACTTTGGCTTCAATTTCCCATTCACCCGGTAATGGTTTTGAGCAACCAAATATACCACGTGAATTACAACGCGACATAGAACGCGTTACTACTTTGACCTACAAAAATCGACGCATGGGTCCCACCTAAATAATAGACCAAAGTTAGGGAAAAATTCTGGTTTTACCCAAAATTTTCCCAACAATTTCCAACAATCGCCACATGAATGGAATTTGATGACAGCGGAAATGCAACAATATGCAGACTTTATCGAAAGAGTATAAGTCGAAAATATCTTGTATCAGGATAGGTAGCTTTCGGCCTTGAACCTTCCATAGTGATACCCTATCGGACTTACTGGCTAACCAATGGACGCGATGCCTTAAATTGTTCATCTGTTTGTGTAAGCCAAGACAATAGATTTCACACAAAATATCTTCTAACACATCGTGGTTCTCACTGCTGTGTTCATTTTGGCCTTAAACGCTCCTGGTTTTCATGAATGTTTCTAGAGAATTTAGCCTCTTCATTCTCATGGAACCGGCTCCAGTTCGACACTCATATAGGTGATTCTTATTGTAAGTATCTCTTTATACTTGTCTTGATTTTTATACCTAAATCAAGATAAAAGTAATCATTAAAAGCAAAGTTTATCCTTATATCCCTGCAGACAACACATGTTGCAGATATCACTCTCACCATAGGAATGGGTAAGGAATTTTAATCCCTTGGTGATTTCTGGCGAGCCATACATAACTTAGTTGTCCCTTTGAACTTAGTTCTTGGGATCTCTAGTCATATAAGTAGGGTTACCATTATGACGACTCTTATGTAATAGACTTTAATCACATCCCCTTCGATGAACTATACACTAGCTCTTTTGTCAAACCTTTTGTTAACGGATCCGTAATATTCTTTTTAGATTTTATATAATCTATTGAGATTATTCCATTTGACAACAATTGCCTTACGGTATTATGTCGACGACGAATATGTTGTAACTTACCGTTATACATGTGATTCTGTGCCATGCCTATTGCAGATTGACTATCACAATGTATGCAAATAGCTGGCACAAGTTTTGGCCACATTGGAATGTCTTCTAAGAAGTGACGAAGCCATTCTGCTTCTTCTCCTTCTTTGTCTAAAGCAATGAACTCGGATTTCATTGGGGATCGTGCGATGCAAGTTTGTTTCGTGGACTTCCAAGAAACAACAGCGCCTCCCAGAGTAAAGACATATCTACTAGTGGATTTTGAATCTTTAGTATCCGATATCCAATTGGCATCACAATAACCTTCGAGTGCTGCTGGATATCGAGTAAAGTACAAACCATGATCACGAGTAAATCTTAGATATCTAAGAACCCGAATAATCGCTTTCCAATAGTCTTCTCCGAGGTTACTAGTGTACCTACTCAATTTACTGATAGCATAAGCTATATCAGGACGAGTACAATTCATTAGGTACATTAGGCTTCCAATGATTTGAGAGTATTTTAACTGAGACACTGCATCACCTTTATTTTTTGATAAATAAAGATTGACGTCTACAGGTGTTCTAGCTAAATTCATATCATCCTTGATAAATTTACCAAGAATTTTCTCAATATAATGTGATTGAGATAATGCATATTCGTCAGATGTTTTAGTAATTTTCATTCCTAATATAACATCTGCGACCCCCATATCTTTCGTATCAAATCTTTTGTTAAGCATTTGCTTAGTTAATTTGATCATGTTTTGACTACTTCCAATGATAAGTATGTCATCCACATAAAGACAAACTATGACATATCCTTGGTCAGTGTTTTTAACATAGACGCATTTGTCACATTCGTTTATCTTAAATCCATTAGTAAGCATTGCATGATCAAATTTTTCATGCCATTGCTTAGGTGCTTGTTTTAATCCATAAAGAGATTTTACAAGCCGACAAACTTTCTTTTCTTACCCCGACACTACAAACCCTTTGGGTTGCTCCATATAGATCTCTTCATTTAGATCACCGTTTAAGAAAGCTATCTTAACATCCATTTGATGTATTTCTAAATTAAACAACGCTGCTATAGAAATAAGCATGCGAAGGGATATTATTCTTGTCACAGGGGAATATGTGTCAAAATAGTTTAGACCTTCTTTTTGTCTGTAACCTTTTACTACAAGTCTTGCTTTATACTTGTCAATTGAACCATCTACTTTCATTTTTCTCTTGAATATCCATTTATATCCAAGAGGTTTAGAACCTGGTGGAAGCTCCACCAATTCCCAAGTATGATTTTACATAATGGATTCAATTTCAATACTAATAGCCTCTTTCCACAAAGGTGCTTCAAGACCTGTCATTGCTGCCTTAAAGCTTTGAGGTTTATTTTCTAACAAGTATGTCAAAAAATTTGGACCAAAGGATTTTGATGTTCTCGCTCTCTTACTTCGTCCTGGTTCATCATCAGTTAAATCCTGTTGGTCGAGACCATTACTAGCCTCTTGTGTTTGATTGTCATTAGTCTCTTGACTTTGTATATAATCATAAATTCTTTTCTGTGAACTTAATTCCTGTCATTTCTTGTAAGGAAAGACATGTTCAAAAAACACAGCATTCCTTGACTCTATAATAATGTTCACATTTATATCAGGTATTTCTGATTTATAAGTCAGAAACCGATATGCACTATTATTCTGAGCATAGTCGATAAACACACAATCTACTGTTTTTGGTCCAATCTTAGTCTTTTTAAGAACAGGAACTTCAACTTTTGCCAGACACCCCTACACTTTTAAGTATTTGTAGGAAGGCGGTCGACCTTTTCACAATTCATAAGGAGTGTTGTTAGTTTTCTTGTGTAGTATTCTGTTAAGAACATAATAAGCAGACAATATTGCTTCCCCCCACAAGTTCTATGGTAATCCTGAACTTAGTAACATGGCATTCATCATTTCTTTTAGGATTCTATTCTTTCTTTCAGCAATTCCATTTTGCTGAGGAGAATAGGGTGCTGTAGTTTGGTGAATAATGCCATGTTGTGCACAAAATTCATTTAATGATGCATCATATTCACCGCCTTTATCACTTCTAAATAATTTAATGGTTTTACCAAGTTGATTTTCAACTTTTGTTTTGTAGAGTTTAAACATTTCTAAAGTTTCATCTTTACTTCTAAGTAAATAAACATAACAATATCTTGTGCAATCATCGATAAATGTTATGAAATACTTTTTGCCTCCTCTAGTTTGAACAAATTTTAGATCACATACATCTGTATGAATTAATTCTAAAGGTTCGATTTTCCTTTCAACCGATTTAAATGGAGCCTTAGTTAGTTTTGCTTCTACACAAATTTCACATTTATTATTATGATTAATTTCAAACTTTGGTATATAATCTAAACCAATTAATCTACGCAAAGCATCAAAATTCACATGTCTTAATCTACCATGCCATAAATTCGACTCAAGAATATACGCAAAAGATGTGTTATTCTTATTCATAGCAACTTTCGGTACAACTGTCATTACATTCAACTTAAAGAGACCATCACTCATGTATCCATTACCAACATACATACCACTCTTTGTTAATGCAAATTTATCATACTCAAAAACAAGCCTAAAACCATTTTTACTTAACAAAGAATCAGAAACTAAATTCTTCCGGATGTCAGGTACATACAGTACGTTGTTGAGGGTCAATTCTTTCCCTGATGTCATCTTCAAGATCACTTTTCCTTATCCAGCCATAGTAGAAGTAGAAGAATTTCCCATGAAAAGTTGTTCACCATTTGCAGCCTCATTATAGGTAGTGAACATCTTGTTGTCTGCACATATGTGACGAGTTGCTCCAGTGTCAACCCATCACTTCTTGGGATTTCCAACCAAATTAGCCTCAGACACTACAGCTAAGAGGTTGATGTCATTCACCCCGTCAGAGATGTAATCTAGTTCAGTTACATTGGCTTGATTGGTAGTCTTCTTGCTTGTATTTCCATGATCCTTCTTAGGGTGGCGGCAGTCAGAAACTTGATGTCCAGTCTTGCCACAATTATAGCATTTCCCTTTGAACTTCTTGTTACCATTATTATCGCCTTGTTTAAGACCATCTCCAGTAAACTTCTTCTTTTTGTTATGTGGTTTATGAACTTGTTCAACCACATTAGCCTTGGACTTAATGAGATTTTTCTCATTCCTCTTTTCAGCCTTACGGTTATTTTCCTCAATTCTCAGTATTATAATTAGTTCATCCATGATCATCTCTTTGCATTTATGTTTTAAATAATTTTTGAAATCTTTCCAAGCCGATGGTAGCTTTTCCACTAAAGCAGCGACTTGGAACGACTCGCTTAGAGACATACCCTCAGAATGAATATCATGTAAAATTAATTGAAAACTTTGAACTTGATAAATTACCATTTGGGAGTTTACCATAACGAAATCCATAAATTTACTGACAACAAATTTCTTCGTGCCAGCATCCTCTCTCTGGTATTTCTTCTCCAAAGAATCCCACAATTCTTTTGCTGACTTTAAAGGATTGTAAACATTATACAGCATGTTGTCAAGGCCATTGAGGATGTAGTTTCTACACAGGAAAACTGAATGTTTCCAAGCATCAACAACTGCAACAACTTGCCGATCACTTTCACCCTCTTTAAGTGCTGAAGCCTATTCATGGAGAAACCGGGTCAAATTAAGAGTTGAAAGATAGAACAGCATCTTCTGCTGCCATCTCTTAAACTCAGTACTGTTAAATTTTCTCAGTTTTTCTCCATGATTTATTGGTACATGAACATGGTTCTAGATAGGGACCGGTGTTGGTGTAACAATTGGAGTACCACTTCCAGTTGCAGTTTCAGTAGCAGTAGCCATAATCTCTTATTACAAAAATCAGAAAAATTAAAACACAAATTAATTTTCTAGTTACTAAAACCAGAAAATAAATTATTACACAAAATAATTTTATTTTCCTTGTTACTAAAACTAGAAAAATAAAATACCACAATAATTTTTTGTAACACAAATTAATATTCTGCAATTGTTAATGACACCAGTATATTACTACTAGTTGTCAAAGAAAAGAGACAGTATATTACTAATATCTGTCAAATAGCATAAATCGCTATTTGTTTTTGTAACCAGAATATGTCTTTATGAAATCACAGAAAATTAAATACAATGAAAATATCAACAAAAAAAAAAAACTCTGTCTTAAGATTGTCGGACAATCTTCACTGTAATTAAATAATTCTGTTTGTGTACTTAACAACAAACAGAATAACAAAGAAATAAAGAAAATGAGAGAAATTTGTTTGATTACAAAAATCAAACTGGATATAGAAATAAATAAATAAAAACAGATTTTATTTTGTTACAAAAATAAAATTAAAATATGATTTAAGTAAATAAATAAAACATAATAATAAATTAAACAACTTACTTGATTAAGTTCTTCGAATAATAATTTGATCAAGTCCAGTGTTTGACATTGTGTCCTTAAGATAGATTCGTCCTCTCTTTGGTCCTTTCAGAATATGGACGTCTATCTCCCATGATGAAATGATCTATAACAAATATATGCAGCACTACAATATATTTGTACAACGAACACACTAAGTGTTTTATACTCTCTCTCACAAGAAAATAATGCAGCAAAATGAAGAATAAATTTGCAGAGCTATTAAGGACGAAAATTCTGAATGTTAAAATCAAATGAAGGGCTGATCTATTTATAGGCAGAATTGGGGTTGTTAGCTTTGAATTAAACAGGTGCAAAACCTGTTTGAACATGTATGATACCTGTTTAGTTTGAATAAACAGATACAAGTCTGTTAGGTTCAAAATTTGAACAGATAAAAACGGGAAAGGCCCTGTTTGGGTGTACAAGAAAAACCGGATTCAATTCAAATGTTTTTGACCCAAAAAGATTAGTATTGGGCCGAACAAGCCCAACCACGCACCCGCGCCCAAGCCCAGGCCCAGGCTAGCCCGCCCGGACGGCGACGGCAGCGCGTGTAGTGATTTTTGGATCCAATGGGTCTAGCCCATTTTGCCCATAACCTCCCCCTTTAAAACACTTGGGGGCACATCCTAAGTTCCAATCCCATGCCTTATAAACCCATTCAAAACTCCCACCAAATCAATGTGGGACAAGCCTTATTCAAACCTTTAAGGATTTTTCACTAAAACTCCATTTCCATGGAGCATACTTTGGCCTCAATTTCCCATTTATCCGGTAATGGTTTTGAGCAACCAAATATACCACGTGAATCACAACGCGGCATAGAACGCGTTACCACTTTGACCCGCAAAAATCGACGCACAGGTCCCACCTAAATAATAAACCAAAGTTAGGGAAAAATTCTAGTTTTACCCAGAATTTTCCCAACCATTTCCAACACCTTCCTCTTCCTGAACCAGAGGCTGACATTGTGTGCTGCAAATTGTCAAAATTAAAAGAAAATTTTTCAGCAAAGTTTAAGGAAAAAGAAACAAATAAGAACAGCAATTTATGTCTGCATTTGTTACATGTTCCAATGTGCAATAACCATAACAACCTACTCTTTTCATTATAATATATATGCCATAAATCGAAGACTGGAGGAGCATAAAGGAAGAGAGTTGAATACACAAGGGCATAAGTTGGTGCCTTAAGTTGATATCTAGAATAGTTCACTTGTTTTTCATTGTCTGGACAGTGGCATAATAGTAGAGAAGAACCAACAAAAATGAAGAAGAAAAAAAAAAAGAAAAAAGAGAAACAAAACAACACATCATTCATACAAAAATATATATAATATACAAAAACAAAACAACAAAAAAGAAAAAGAAAAAGAGAAGAGAACAAAATGAGAACAAAAACAGACACAAAACAAAAAAAAAGAACAAAAAACATAAACATATATATAAAGAGAACAAAATAAGAACAAAAAACAAAAAAAGAAACAGAACAAAATGAGAACAAAGTTTAGGGAAATATATATAAATACATATAATTTACAAAAACAGAACAACAAATATATATAATATACACTAATATATATTTTACAGAAAAAAAGAGCAAAAAAAAAAAAAATTGATTCAAACCACCGAACAAAATGAGAGCAGCTTAGTGAAGGGAAGCAGCTCAGTGAAGGGAAAGAAAGAAGAACTGAGCAACGAAGAAAGATAAAGACGAGAAAATTCGAAGAGAGAGGCAGAAGAACAGTGAAGAAAGCAACGAAGAGAGAGGAAGAGAAGATTCGAAGAAGAAGGAAGAAGCGTACCAGGTTTATTGTGGCTGTAGATTCTGAAATTTGTTGTTGAATTTCTCTTTTTCCCCAATTTGTATTACCCTAATCGCAAGGTACGCTTCTCTGCTTGCTTTGCTTCTCTGTTTCTCTGTCTGTTTACTCTCGATTTTGCATTCAAGTTGCAAAAAAAAGCTTCAAATTTGGATCGCACAGAGTCGCGATCCAAAAACGATTCCAACGATCCTAATGACCCTATTACAATCCCACCACGATCCTAACCTGGGGTCAATCCAAAGTACGAGTAGGATCGAATGATATATATTGGATCATAGGATCGTACAATTATACGATTCGGATGGCGATCTTAACAACCTTACACATAAAAGTTGACATATCATATCAAATCTTTGGTTTCATATTAGCAACATCCATTTGTATGCCCACATCAACAATCGTACAAACTTAAACGCCAAATTTTCTAGAGTCTAGTTGGATCATATTTGTATATTTTAAACTTATCAAATAATGCCACGTGTCTGGACATGAAGCAAAACACCTTCTCCAAAAACCATAACTAGACAAACATTCCAAAAAACGAAATGATTAATCTTTATTTTTGACAAAAATCCACCCATAAGTTTTGAGTTGAAAATGAATGGTCAACGAAGTGCATCAATAATTGTTTGTATACAGATGGGATCAATGCGATACTCTTTAATTTAATTTATTAATTCGAGTAAATAATAGTTTGGCCTTTTCATATTTGACTAATTTTTTATTTTAATTAACTATTTATTTATTTACTTTAAAAACTAACTTATATCCAAATCACATATCCAAAAAATTTTATATCCAAAACTAAACAAAAATGACACACTAATAATCACGTGACATAAAAATATTTTATTATACATAACTCATATTCTAACACAAACTCAAATTTTAATATAGTAATATATTTTGAGACACTTACCAATAATTCTCATACACAAAATTCAAAATCCATCTACTCCCAAAACAAAACACTTGCACCAATTAGTCATATATATTTTTAACTATTATCAAAAAAACTTTTCTTTTTTCTTTTTTTTTTTATAATTTTAAAAACGCTGCTACATTCCACCACCGCCGGACTTCTGTTAAAAGGTCACCGAAAACTCGTCGGAATATTCAACATCACCGGGAAGTCATCGGAGTGTTGATGGAAGTTCGTTGGAATATCGGGAGTATTCTGAACGTCACTAAAAGTCGTCGGAATGTCCAGAATGTTCATTGAACATCAAGAACATCATCAGAGACTCATCAAGATGTCTAGAATATTGCTGGGAAAAAAGAAAAGAATAAATGGAGAAATTATAGTGAAAAAACATAATAAAATGTACTAAATATTGATAAACGGAAAGGAAAAAAATAACAACAAACAACAATGAAAAAAAATATATTATTTTTTAATTTTTGTAGGGTTAAAGCAAATAATCTCAAACACTGATCAAACTGAAAAGTAATCTTTGAAGCTGTAAAATGCTATAGTTTCAAAGCATGATTCTATTAAACATTTATCTCTATTAATCAAGCTGGAAAACATGTTATGAAACTGTAAAATTTTACAGTTCTAAAGAATGTTATGAACCTATAAAATTTTATAATTTTAAAGTATGATTCATTTCATCACCAAAAAAATTAAAACTGTAAAATTTTACAGTTTTCACCGCCTGTAACTAAAACTTAAAAACAACTTGTTTAGAATTTAAAAATTTTCTCCATTAAAATAGGAAAATAAAAGTGTGTAGTAAAGAAAAAGTAGAAAAAATGAGAAATCAAATGAGAGAAATAGATATAGTGAGAATATTGTACTCCGGCAACTATTTTTTGTTTAGATCTAGTTGGATCTCATGCAGATTTACTCAGATATGATGTAGATCTGAGTAGATCTACTCATCTTCTTCGCTAGAAATTCGTCTCTTTCGTCGTCGGTGAGGGTGAAGTAAGGAGTCGATGGTTAGTGAACCCCAAGCAATGATGGTCGTCGGCCATCAATGACTATGTATTAGAAAGAGAAAGAAAAGAAAAGAAGTAAGGCATGGTCGTCGGTTATCGAAAATCATAAGAGAAAGAGATAGAGAAAAACAAATACACAGAGAATAATGACAAAGAAAAATACATAGTTAATTTTTGAGAGTATTCAAAAGATTGTGGGATTAAATAGGCTTATCAAAAGGTTATGAGACTAAATATGTTTATCCTCTTTTAAATAGGATTTCAAAATAATTTGTCCTATATTTTTTATGTCATTTGATAGCTAATGTGATTTTTTTTTTTTTAATTTTAAAGGGAAATTAATTTAAATAATAAATTGTGTTTTTTAAACATAGAATCAAAATAAAGAAAAAATAAATTTCAAGTACCAAAGTGTAATTTGCGAAAACTATGAAAGATTGTCTAAACCAATTCACAATCTAAAACGGTATGACAAGGAAATATACTCGGGGAATCTAAGAGAGGAGGTTGCCACAGAAAAAAGCACAATACATTACACATTCCACTTTTGTTAAATGTGAATACAAAATCTCGCATCATTAGGCGTTGTAATCGGCGTATTAAAAGCTTCTTAGTCCACATATATTCCCGAGGAGGATCATCATATCACATTCCCACTCCTCTTTATTATCATCACCGGTAAAGATTTTATAGACATACTCGCCCTACTCGCAAATAGGAAGTTCCTATGTGCCCGACACGTCAATCTAGTACTAGGGCTGGGGCATGAGGTTTACTCATCAATTCTAAATTTCTCTTAATTAATAAAGGTATATTTTGGAGTTATGGACCGCAAGCCATAAATTTTATTTCGGAAAATTTGTTTAGGCTGTATGAATTTAATCTGGTGTATCTAAGCTGGTTTAAGATATTTTACCTAACAAAAAGAAAAAAAAAAAATCTAGTAATAGAGTATTTCCGGGATTCACAAAATAATAACATGCTCTTATGAAAAATATTTGTAAATAATTACAGTGTAGTGCAAAAAAATTAAGAGTTCAAGTTAATGGATTAACGGCGACCTTTTAAGTGATATACTAATTTTACTAACAGACTAAAATATCTAATTAGAATGTTGACAAAAATAAATAAAAATGTTACAATATATAACAACGATTGGATTTTTTTTGTCATGTTTAAATATTGACTTGAAAGAATTTGAGGGGTAGTAAAGTTTATCATGAGTTTTGTTTTGATAATTCGAATCGTTCATGTTATAGCTCACTCTGTCTATATTATTTATAAAAAAAAATTAAGTCAATCCATTAATAGTCATATTTTTATTTTTATTGTGTTTATTTATAAAAAAAAAAATATGATAATCATGTTTGAAAATAAACCATCAATTTCCTTGGATAAACATGATAAAATGAAATGTTACAATTATCAGATCGATATATTTTTTTCATGAATGATATGTATAGAGGGTGATATTAAATAAACCATTTAAATTATCGAAATGAGACCATGGTGAGCTCCACGGACTCCTTAAAATTCTCTCAAGTTGAAATTTGAAATTGAAAGAATCCCAACACTATGAAAAAGGGTTTGTATTATCTCAAGTAGGCCAACTTAAGCAGTGTTTGGGCTTTGTAAACCCATTTTAGGATGACTTTGACGATTCAAAATGTTCATTTTTAAGACTTATTGAGTAAAATATTCATGCAAAAAAATTAAGATGATTGGACATTGATAACTATATATTTGAATTATATATATATATATATATATATTTTTTTTTTCAAAAATGAATGACAATTATAATTTTAAAAATAACCATTCATTTTTTTGTAATATAAATCTAATTCAAACATATAACATAGATTTCAGATCATCTTAAATTTTGCATGAATATTTTATTAGATTTATTACACTTCAAATCCCTCAACTATCGTCAAATTGTCTATTTAGTCTCTAAATTATCGATTGAAACTATTAACCTCCTAAAGTATATATATTAAAGCCAATTTAGTGCTTAAACTATTGATTGAATCTATTATGTCCCAAAAGTATTTAAATCAAACTTATTTAGTCCCTGAAAGAATTACAAAAATAAAATATAAGCCCATAAGTGTTATAAATTAGTAAAAGATCCTATCTACTTATTTTTTTTTTTTTAGAAAAATCTTAAATTTTTATTTTGTCAATGAAAAGTGGACGTTAACTCTTATGGCGAATTTTTTTATAAGGGTAATGGTAATTATTTATAGTATTTTCTTATTTATCTTTTAAAATGGCTACGTGCTTGTCTTTATCTAATATTATATGTCAAATTTCGTTTATAATTTTTAATTGATTGTTTTTAATTTTGTTGCTAAATTCTTTTTGTAATTTTTAATATATTATTTTTCTACTATTATTTGTAGCGAACGTTATTATTTGAATTATCTAATTCTACTTTTTCATTATATTTAATATTCATATAATTTTATTGGTAAAACTGATAAATCAAACTCTAATACTAATTTAATCACATAATGAAATAAAACACGTTTTAAAGACAAAATAAAATTTTAAGATTTTTTGTAATAAAAATTTCATTATAGGGTCTTTTACTAATTTATAATACTTATAGGCATATATTTTAATTTTGTAATTTTTTTAGGAATTAAATAGGTTTGAATTAAATATTTTAGAAACTTAATATATTGAATTGATAATTTAAGGACTAAATAGACTCGTATACTTTATAAACTTAATAGATTCAATCGATAATTCAGGAACTAAATAGATAATTTAACAATAATTTAGGAGTAGAAGGTATAATAAACCTAATGAGTTCTAAAAAAAAAAAAGATTTAAATTGTTGAGATCGATTTCAAAATAGATCTATTGAACCCAAATACGATATCTATCGTGTTTGGGCAACTATTTTTTTGAAAACGATTATTTGTAGTCCACTCAGACTTGTATCACAACAGATATACATAATTCCCTCTAAATTATTTATCTTTCAACCCATGATAAAAGATAATTATACAATATTATTTATCCTCTTATCTGTCTACTCCCAAAACAAATTTACTTGTTTGGTTTTTAAATTGAAAATTTGCTTTTGAGATTTTTGTTTTGGGTGCAGGGATTATAAATCAATTTTAAATTTTTGGGGCCAATAGTATGGAGTTCTAATTTTGTAAGACTATAAGGATAATAATAATTTAAAACATCATATTATCTTTATTTATTTCACCACTTATCTGTTTAGTATTATTTATTTATCCATATAATCTACTTATTTGTCTATATTACCATCACTATCAAGTTACCAACCATCGCCGACTGCGTCTACTCGTCTCTAGCTATCTATTACGACTTTTTCAGTGACTTTGTTAAGAAAAATGGTTGAAAACACTAAAAGTGGTGCTTTAATAGCACCACTAATAATGTGTCAGTGGGCTATGCTTTGTTTTTATTTTTTTGAACATTCTCAATGCATTAGTGTTATTAATAGTCTTTTTTTTAGTGATAGGAATCATTGTGGATTTGTTAGCTACTTTTGATGTTGACAATTAACAATCTTGCAGTGATCTAGTGACAGTAGATAAAAATAGAAAAATATGTATATTTCAAAATAATAATTTAATTTTTTTTCAAATAATTTCATTAATCATATTTTGACAACAAAAATGGAACAATCTTTGGACCTAATACTATACATTCCTAGAAATGGACTTCTCACCAAATTTTTTTTAGTTAATTTTTATTTTCATATTGTAATAATTTTTTTATTACGTTTTTTAGATGTTTATAATCTCGATCTACTTAAAAAATAAATTTGTTGTGAATTTTTTAAAAACAAATTCACTAACTGAAAAAGAAAAAGCACATTTTGTTGTGTTTTGTCTTTAATGATTTTGTCTTCAAATTTTTAATAAATATTTTATTTGTAAGTACATCCAAATTAAATATGAGTGTTGGTATTAGCACCTCATTAATTATTTTGGATCTCTTATTTTTAGGGTTTTTTTATTATAATAATAACCTCAAGTGAAATAATTAAAAATGACATCAATAATTTTGGGACACCCCATCTTACAATTAAGTCACTTCATCATGAGATAGGGTTTATATGAGCATACACCTCTATCATCACTCATCCATCTTCCCCAAATCTCACTTTCAAAACCAACCCACCTTTAAAACCTTAAAATCCTTTGGCGGCAATATTCTGGCGGCACCATTTGATTACATACACTTTTTCGGCAATAACAATGAGTGAAAGTTTTTTCAATAACCACAACTCTATGAGACAAAATGAGTGCAACAATAAAAGCTTATAAGAGGTTCGTAACTTTGATTGTATTCTTAACTCAGAGGAGATTGACCTTGTAATAGTAAATTTCTTGAAAAAAATGACGAAATAATAAAAACTCTTCGTCATTTTTTTCAGAACTGAACTCCCGAACATATGATCGAAATTCAAGAATACAAGCTCGAACATTGTTTATTTGTTTGAAAACAAATAACTGAAGCAGCAGCAGAAGTAGGCAAACAAAGGAAGTCGGACCACCCTTGGGTGGTCGACCAAGGGGGATGAAATCTTGTTTAGTTTTGATCACACAAAGAGTATACAAGTATAGTGAGGCCATAAATGAATGATAGAAAACCAACCATAGAAGCATGAAAGTGGATTGTGTTGTGTGTGAGTGAAAAGAGGTAATAGAAAAAAAAATCAAATAGATTGACAAACTTTTTAATGAAGCAGAGAAAAAACTTTTTAATCACACAAATTTTTTCTATTAGTTTTGGGAGATTCCATCGTCGTGGGTTTTGTTAGGGCTTTGAGATAGAGACTTTTTGGGATGTGAGGGTGTGTACTTGAATGGGTGAAATATTTTTATAAGGATAATTTTGGTATTATTTATGAGAATAAAAGAAATTTTGAAAGTTTTACAATTTACAAATAGGGATTCAAAGAAATAAAAGATTTAAAATAATTAATAAGATACTAATAGCAGCATTCATTAAATATACTTAAAAAGTTTAACAAATCATCAAAGTCCAAAAAAAAAAAGGAAAAAAACTCAAAACAGTTTTAAAAAAAATAAGAGAATTGTAGTTCAGTGAAACAGACAAATTGCACAAACATGTAGGCGTGCAATTCAAAATTGCACCCCCCCAGTGTTTGAGTATCACAAAATGAATTGCACCCGCAATGTTTAAATTTTCAAAAATGTTTGAGACTTCTAAATGAGGAGTTTTAGAGGTAAGTCCTATCTTATGATTCGATATTTTGACTTGTATTGTTGTATTTTTTTATTTTTTATTTTTATGTATTGTCATATCACTAGAGTTGACATTAGAACTCTAAATTTAGTACTCTCTATCATTACTCTTAATTTTTTTTTTGGTCTTACACCCTCAATTGTAATTTCACAAAAAAACATTTAACTTAGAAATGTCCCTTCGAAACAAATTTTCAAGCAATTAAAAATAAAAAAATATATATACAAGTTCATTTTGTAAACTTATTTTTTGAATTTAATGATATTTTTGTTGATGTGATTGGTTAATAAATCAAACCAAACCAAACAAAATCAAACCTTAACCCTATGTTTGGATTGAGTGATTTGGAGAAAAAAGAAAAGAAAATGAAGAGATATGTATTTCTCTTACTTGTTTGGATAATCTAAGTGGAAAGAAATGGGAATAAATAGAGAGATTATAAGTCTCATTTTCAATCTTCCCAAAAGTGAAGAGATTGTGAAAAAAAATAAACCACTAATTTCATAATACCAATTTTGTCCCTATAAAAATAAAAGAAATAAAATGATTGAAAATATAAAAATGTTATTTTGGTAATATAACGTAAAATAATTTATTTTCTTTTCTTTTCTCTTAATGAAATCTAACTAAATAAGAATGAGAGAAATCACAATCATTTGTTTTAGGAAAATGTTTGAGGGCCACAATGGCTCAAAACTGTCAAAACGACGTCGTTTTGGGTGCAAAACATGTCAAAACGACGTCGTTTTGACAGTTTTGAGCCATTGTGGCCACAAAAATTGTGACCCTCTAGCATTATTGTTTATTTTATTTTATTTCTTAGTTATCCAAACAAAAATGAGAAAAATTACAATCATTTCTTTTCATTTATCTTATAACTTAAGTAATTTTTTTTTCCTCCCCTAGGTTCCCAAACATAGTGCAAGTTCCATAAAGAATAATACTTGGGACCCCTTTTTGGGGGTCACCCCCTCACCCCCCCTTTGCCACGTGGCGGGTGGTGATTGGAGGAGCAGGAAAAAAAAAAAAGAAAAAGAAAAAGAAAAAGTAACCAATGAGAGAGAGAGAGGGGTCAAAGGGGGTGGGGGGAAAAGGGGGATGAATCATTATTGTTCCATAAAATGGGATCATATGATTGGTAAATGATTAACAAAAATATGAGAGAGAGAGTTGTTTTTAATATTCTAATTGATTGTTACATCACTAAGTTTAAAACTCAAGTATAATTTTTGATTTTAAATAGTAATATTTTAAAATTATTATTTTTTTAATTGCCAATTCAGATTTGATAGGCACGTTAAATTACCAAAACACCCCTTGTCCCGACAATGATCCTGTTTGGTAGGGCTTATTTTTAGCTTTTAGGTTAATTTAAATTATTTTGATGTGTTTGGTTCAGCTTAATAATACTACTTAAAGTTTTTGTAAATCAAAAATCAACTTATTATTTGAGTAAGGAGGAGAAACTTAATTTATAAATAAAAAATCAATTTATATTCACACTTAGGGTGTGTTTGGTAACGTTTACGTTTTCAGTTTATATTTACAAAAATTTTATAAACTGATTTTTGTTTATTTTTAGAAAAACATAAACTACAAACGCGTTTGATAATTGACAAAATGTTTAAAAAAAAAATTAAAATATAAAAAAGAGTGAGAAATGGCGAGTGGTGGCAAGTGGCGGCGGAAGACGGTGGTAGAAAGTGGTGACGATGGTAGCGAGCGAGTGGGTGGTGGTGGTGGTGGTAGTGGTGGCGGCGGTGGCGGGTGGTGGTGGCAGGTGGGTGGTGGTGGCGGGTGTTGGTGGTGAGTGGATGGTTGACGGTGGCGGGTGGTAGCGAGTGGGTGGTGGTGGTGAGTGGATGGGTGACGGTGTCGTGTGGTGGGTGGTAGCGAGTGGGTGGTGGTGGCAGGTGGGTTGCGGATGGCGGTGGGTGGTGGCGGTGGGTAGGTGACGGTGGCGGATGGTGGTGGCGGCGGCGGTGGCGAGTGGTGGGTGATGGTGGCAGGTGGGTGGCGGATGGCGGGTGGTGGTGGGTAGGTGGCGGGTGGCGAATGGTGGTGGTGGTGGTGGGTGACGGTGGTGGGTGGTAGGTGGTAACGAGTGGGTGGTGGTGGCGGGTGGGTGACGGGTGGGTGATGGTGGTGGTAGTGGTGGAGGTAGTGGTGGTGGGTGGTAGTGGCGGCGGGTGAGTGGCAGGTGGCTAGTGGTGGTGGGTGACTGGTGGTAACAGGTGGTGGACGGTGGTGGTGGTAGGTGGGTGGTGAGTGGTTGTGGCAAGTAGGTGGTGGTGGCTGGCGGTGGATGGTAGTGGTGAGTGGTGGGTGGTGGCGGGTGGATGGCAGGTGGGTGGTGGGTAGTGGTGGTGGTGGTGGTGGTGGCGGAAGACGGTGGTGGAAAATGGTGGCGGGTGGTGGCTAGTGTTGTGTGGTAAAAAAAAAAAAAAAAAACTGAAAACTCAAAATGAAAACACATTTTTTGTGTTTTTATTTTTTGACTGAATTTATAAACTGAGACCACTGATCTATAAATCAAAAATTTTATCAAACAAATTTTTATTTAAATTTTTAAAATTTTTATAAATATAAATAGAAAATTAAAAACGTAAGTGTTACCAAACGACACCTTAAAAATTATAAACTATTAAGTTATAAATTATAATCATTTTCCACGTCTTTACTAAACGGGCCAATATCCCTTCTTCTCTGCCAGTCCAAACGCGAGTACAACTTCTAGAAAAATGTAAATACAGTACAACGAATTTTAATTTTATAATTAAATAAAAAATTTAAATTAAGGGCTTGTCGGGGCTTTGGAAATGTCTTCTCGTTTTCTTTTTCGCTATCAGGCGATTTCAAGCGTTTCTCTTTTGCCCGTATTTGACTCTGTACTTACGCGGACGCGACCACCTTCTTAAATCTCATTTAATTTATCTCTCTCACCCCCCCTTCTCTCTCTTCTTTTTCTCTCTCTCCGCCGTCCGCCGCCGTCGTGCCGGAGCCACCGGTCTCCGCCAGCGATTTCATCCGAAAACCGCCGTCTCTACTCTCCATTGGCCGGAAAACCGCTTTCCTTGTCTAAAACCACTTTTCTTTCAGTCCACGCCAGTCCAGAACCGCCTTCGAGACAGCTGACGCTGGTTTCGAGTGGTGGTGCTAGGGTTTAGGCCTGGACGGTGTTTTTTGGAGCTTGTGAGGGAGTGACGGATCTGTGAATTCTAGGCTTGTGAATTAGAGAGTTGGATTTTGGTGAGAGTAGATGTGAAAGGTTGATGGTAAGAGAGTGTGGTTGTTGTTGTTGTTGTTGTTGTTGATGATGTCCGGAACTCATCAGAGCAATCGCAGATGGAGGTGGTGTTCCGGTGAATTTCTCACATGGAATGGCAGATCTTGTTAGCTATGGTAATGCCAACCGTAATATCGAGCAGGTATGCTTGTGGATTTCAACAAAATTGGGATCTTTTTGTTGAATTTTGACCTCTCTGTTTCGATTTCATTCGCTTGGATTTTACAGATTTTTTGTGCGAAAATTTTAAACATTTTATCTTCCGTTTCTTGATTTTGCTACAGTTTGGTATCAGTAATTAACATTGAGAAAAATCTTCTTGTTTTCCCTTAAATTGATTTAATGTTCTTTGTGGTTGTTTCGTGTGAAACCTGCTGAGAAATATTGATTCATTGGATTTGTATTCTGCAAACAAATTTGGTTTTTTGATCAGAACTGTGACGAAAACACGCGATGTAAATTATTAGATGGATGATAGTTTTTGAGCTGTGACTTTGCACCAAAGGGCATGCTTATTATAATTCTAGATTATGTATTTACTAATTGTTGAATTAGTATATTTGATGATGGAATTGCCTGGATTATTAGTTTGTTCTGGAAAATATGGTTGTGAAGCAAATGCCAGATTTTGTATTAGTAATTGAGTTTCTTCACGATTATGAATGATAAAACGAGACTTACAAAATTTGGAATGAATGTTCACATTTGCAAGGAAATGTGTTGGCTATTGATGTAGCTGTGTAAAACTTGGTAACTGATATTTGATCTCATATATATATATTCATGTGCAATCTTTGGCTGGCAATACATTTATTTGTAAACTATCGTATTTTCTTTTGCAGGCATTAATTGCTCTAAAGAAGGGTGCTCAATTGCTTAAATATGGTCGTAAGGGAAAGCCGAAGTTTTGTCCATTTAGGCTTTCTAATGTAAGTTTGATATTTAGATTTTTTCTTCTTGAAATCTTGGAGTTGGGCTTTCGCATCAACTGACAATTCATAGGGGATTTCTTTTTTCTTTTATTCTTAATGATTTTTCTCTTCATTAGTGTGAAAGCAATTAGCAAGAAAATGGGTGGTAATCTTTATGTATGAAATGATGTTTCTGTGCAGTGCACATCACTGTTTATTTATATTTATATTTGGTATTAATTGGTGGATAAATCTTGATGTTCTAGATATGATCTTTAAATCTAGAATTATAATATACTTGTTTTCTGTATTGACGATTGCTGCAAAGAGGGCTTAAAATATTTTAAAAATCACAAAATAATCTTTGAAGGTAAGAAATTTTTTTAAGAACTATGGGAAAATATGAAAGTTAGAAAAACACAATAAAGCGATATAATGAAAAAATACATCATCTGGATCATATAACATAGCTGCTAGGTCAAAGAGAAACAATACCTCAGTAGCATGATTTTAAAATCAGTTGATAATGTTGTGTTACTGTACTGAGATCTGTTGTTTTTATGAACTGATATATTGATCTGAATAAAACTCAGACTTCATAGCCTTATCCCTTATGTGCTGTTATGTACCATTATGGTAATGTAGAGGTGGTTAATGTTTGTCATAGTGTTGTAGTGGCTGTTATAAGTGATTACAATCCCAACGCAACATGTGCTGTGAAGTCATCTAAAAAGTACTTTTAGGCCTCATTGTTTTTGTAATATTCCGCTTTTACTCTTTTTTTGCAAGGTAAGAAACTTGATTAGTCAAGTAGTGCTTAGGTTTAAAAAGCAAAAGTGTATGGGTGGTGGTCATTGTTGAAGAAGCCAAAGGTTGCTTTTCTTTGTCAAAAATTTGACATCGTTCGAAAGTTTGCAACATGCATGGATATTTGATAGTAGTATTTCTTGATTTTGGTTGCTATTTTAGTCATGAAAGTTGGAAAGGAATCAAAATACAGTAGTTCTTAGAGCTCGTTTGGGAATTGGCTACTTTTATTGATTTTTACGAAAGATGTGTAAAAAAAGTAAAGAGAGTGATGTGATAACTTGGTTTGGTTTTTTTGTTTATTTCAGCCAAAAAGCCCAATGCCGAAACATTGGCTTAGAGACGAATATAAAATTCAACAATCATAACAAGTCTTATCTATAAAATTCACTAAAAACTATCCAACAACTTTGTAATATAGCAAACTTGGCTTAAAAAGTATTTGTCATTTAGAATTAGGAGTTTGCTAAGGTTAAAAAAGAATTAACAGGTCCCATAATTAATTCTTGTTAGTTGTTGGCCAATACTCCAATGATGTTTCACTGCAATTGTGACCATTACTGTGTCAATACTGCATTTAACGCCATGTATGGCAGTAAACCACAATATTGTGTACTGCCATGCTAATAAATGTCAGCAACACTGGTTTTGTTCACTGCAAAACAAACTGCAGAGAGATCATTAATTGTAATTGATTCCCTATTATCCCTAGCCTTGATACCTTAAAAAAAAAAAAAAAAAAAAAAAGGTTAATTCTTTGAATGAGATGCTGAATTTTGGAATATGTTGGGACTTTCTGCAGTCAGGACATAAGTCTGTTTGTGACTCAAACTGGCCTCTTTTCTCAACCAAAAGTCTTTCCGGCTGGCTCCACAAGTTGATTCGGTTGTTCTGAAGTATTATTATGTCCGAAGCAAGATTGACTCTTGTCTTGGGTAGCCGCAAACGTTTTGCTTATTATTTGAATATTCTTAAGGTGTCTGAGATACAATCTAGGATTATGTTTAGAGCATTGTTTTGGACATGCTGCCCCTCCAGCAATGATCATCTTGGTTTAAGTGTCTTTTAGCATTTAGTTCCCCGTATTGATAGATAGTGTAGTGGCACAAAGAGTAATTAGGATGTGTACAATGTGTTCTTGTGCAATGACAATTTTAAGAGAAAAAAAACATCTGATTTATTGTGGTATTGTTATGATAAAGAAGGCTCTTCCTTATGTCTTTTAGCATTTAGTTCCCCGTATTGATAGATAGTGTAGTGGCACAAAGAGTAATTAGGATGTGTATGATGTAATCTTGTGCAATGACAATTTAAGAGAAAAAAATCATCTGATTCATTGTGGTATTGTTATGATAAAGAAGGCTCTTCCTTATGTTCTAAGTGCTAGTTGATGTGCTCGTTATGGTTAACACCATTACATTGTTTCTGATTTCCCACTGTTCTGGATCTTTTTGCGATGCCAACAAATTTTGAGCACTCAGTGGCAGAGTTTTGTAATTCAACCCCTTCAATATTGTGTGGTCGCCTATTTTTCCAAGACTTCTACAGGATTGGGAGGTGGAGTCTCTTGAGGCATTTTTTTGGGAGTTTTCAGGATGGGTCACAACACAGGCGGAAGATGTGATATAGTATGGAAAGGGGATAGGAATGGCATGTTCTTGCTTTCTTCTTTTTATCGGTGATTATCTAGTGATGTGGAATTTCCTTAAAAGGCTATTTGGTTTTCAAGAGCACCCCTTATATGAGCTTTGATTACTACTCGAGATCTTATTTTGATGACGGATAATACAAGCAGGGGTAAATTTTTTATGGATTGGTGCTATGTGCAAAAGAGAGGGGGATAGTGTCAACCACCTTTTACTAAACTGTTCAGTATCAAGGGAGGTGTGGAGTGAGTGATACCCTATTCAGTTTGGCGTTTGTTTGCCTCTTACAGTAGAGGCTGCCTGAGAGGTAGCTTCAAAGGGTGTGTAGCTTTCCCTCATGCTGTGCTTTGAAATGAGAGGAATCAAAGGTCTTTTGATAGTATTGAGAAGTCTAATTTGTGTTTGAAAGGCCTGATTCTTGCCTTCCTATTTGTATGGCTTAGGGAGACTTATCGTTTCTCTTTTCTAGATTTTGACTTTTTGGGGAGTTGTAAATGCCCATTGATGCATAGTGGGAATATGTTTTTGTTTTTGTTTTGTTTTGTTTTGTTGGTTGTATACTCCATGTGTACGGGTTGTGACCCTTTCTTGGCAGTTTCTTTTGTATATAAAATATTTTACTTTTCAAAAAAAAAAAAAAAAAAAGGTTCTGTATACTACCCAAGTAGAACTCATCTTTTATTCAAAACTCACAGGATGAATTATCTCTGATCTGGATTTCTAGTAGTGGTGAAAGAAGTTTGAAGTTAGCTTCAGTTTCAAGAATCATTCCTGGACAAAGAACTGTGAGATTTGTCAGCTTTTAACTATTATTATTTCTTTATCATGTTATTGATTTTGGCACTTACATCTTCTTTAACTTTTCTTTGCTCAGCCAAACAAGTTGTCTAACTAAAGCTCTTCTTTTCTTGCCAAAAAAATTGTACTTCCAGGTTGTTTTCAAACGGTATCTGCGCCCTGAAAAGGACTACTTGTCCTTTTCTCTTATATACAACAACGAAAAGCGATCCCTTGATCTGGTTGGTCTTAAATACTAAGTTTTGTCCTTAATAACATGATTAGTGCCTTTTGGTCATTTGCTTTCTGGTTGAGTTGAATATGTGGCATGTGGTATGTGGCTCTTTTAGATCTGCAAGGACAAAGTTGAGGCGGAGGTGTGGATTGCAGGCCTCAAAGCATTAATATCCCCTGGCCAAGGTGGGCGCTCAAAAATTGATGGATGGAGTGATGGAGGCCTTTATTTTGAAGTAAATTTATTTCCTGTAACTTTTTTATATAGATCAATTTTCATGTTAGGACATATATTGTTTAAGCTGTACTTGTACATGAACAAGCATATTGATCTTTACTTGCAGTTGCTGAGTGCTGAGTGAGACATTGCATCTACTCTTGGAAAATTTATAAATTCTTGGTCATTTTTCTCTAGCCTATCAAGTTTTGCATTATGAAGAACAATTTACTTAGCTTATTAAAAAACTATGGCTTTCTTAAAAGATCTAGTTGGTTCATTTTGACTTCACATGAAGTTTTTGAATGGGAAAATTCTTTATCCATCATCACAAACAAGTAGTCTGTGCCAATGACACCTAAATAATTTATGCACATATGATTTTCTCTTGAAGGCCTCAGTTTCCCAACTTGGAAGAATTGGGGTCTTTCTGACTGTCTATTATCAAATGTAGTCTTCTACGACTTGCCCATGTTATCTACCTACAATTGTCATACTTATCATGAATACACTGAAATTATGGGTTTGCATTATTGATAAATATGTCCTTTTTCTGGTGTATGTCTTTTTGCAGTAATTTCATACGCTATAATTTATTGGAAGGTTTGGCAGAAAAAAATGTTAAAAATTATCCTGGTTGTTTTTTTTTTTTTCTTTTCCCCCTGCTATACTGCCAGCAGTGTGTCAAGTCTGATGTGAAATGTTTGATAAATTGATTTCAGGATAATAGAGACTTAACATCAAATAGTCCGAGTGATAGTTCTGTTAGTGTTACGCAAGATATTAGCTCTCCAGAGGTTTCTGTCTGTTCCAACGCAAATTCTTCTCCAAAGAGTTACAGGCCTGACAATTCTGTTAATTCTGAAAGATCATATGTAGCTTTGGACCAAGCAAATATGCACGTTAAAGGATCTAGTGCAGATGCTTTTCGAGTTAGTGTATCTAGTGCCCCCAGCACTTCCAGTCATGGTTCTGCTCCAGATGATTATGATGCTTTAGGGGATGTATATATATGGGGTGAGGTTACATGTGATAATCTTAGCAAGGTTGGGGCTGATAAAAATGCCAACTCTTTGAGCGCAAGAGCTGATGTATTTCTTCCAAGGCTGTTAGAGTCCAATGTAGTTTTGGACGTACAACATATAGCCTGTGGGGTCAGGCATGCCGCCCTTGTCACCAGGCAAGGTGAAGCTTTCACCTGGGGTGAAGAATCTGGAGGACGCCTTGGTCACGGCATTGGTACAGATCTTACTCAACCCCGTTTAGTTGAATCCTTAGCATTTTGTAGCATTGATTTTGTTGCATGTGGTGAGTTTCATACTTGTGCGGTTACAATGGCCGGTGAACTTTATACATGGGGAGACGGCACACATAATGTTGGACTTCTTGGTCATGGCACTAATTTGAGTCAGTGTATACCAAAGAGAATTTATGGTCCTCTTGAGGGACTTCAAGTTTCTATGGTAACTTGCGGTCCATGGCACACGGCCTTGATAACATTATCTGGTCAACTTTTTACATTCGGGGATGGAACTTTTGGTGTCTTGGGCCATGGAAACAGGGAAAGTGTTCCATATCCAAGAGAAGTAGAATCTCTGTCAGGGTTGAGGACAATTGCTGTGTCATGTGGGGTGTGGCACACTGCTGCTGTGGTGGAGGTTATTGTTACACAATCTAGTGCTAGTGCTTCGTCTGGTAAATTGTTTACATGGGGGGATGGAGATAAAAATCGCCTTGGACATGGAGACAAGGAACCTCGGCTAAAACCCACGTGTGTGCCAGCACTTATTGATTACGATTTTCACAAAATTGCTTGTGGCCATAGTTTAACTGTTGGTTTGACCACTTCAGGACAAGTTTGTACAATGGGAAGCACTGTTTATGGTCAGCTGGGCAATCCCCGGTCTGATGGAAAAGTACCTTGCTTGGTGGAAGATAAGCTCATTGGGGAATCTGTTGAAGAGATTGCATGTGGTGCATATCATGTAGCAGTGTTAACATCCAAAAATGAGGTCTATACATGGGGAAAGGGAGCCAATGGGAGGTTAGGCCATGGGGATATAGAGGATCGCAAAACACCAACTCTGGTTGAAGCTTTGAAGGATAGACATGTTAAATTTGTCGCCTGTGGTTCAAACTACACTGCATCTATATGTCTTCACAAATGGGTTTCTGGTGCCGAGCAGTCCCAGTGTTCAGCTTGTAGACAAGCTTTTGGTTTTACCCGGAAGAGGCACAACTGTTACAATTGTGGACTTGTGCATTGCCATTCATGTAGTTCCAGGAAAGCATTAAGAGCAGCCCTGGCCCCTAATCCCGGAAAACCATATCGGGTATGTGAATCCTGTTTTGCCAAACTGAGCAAGGTGGCAGAGGCTGCTGCTAATAACAGGAGGAATGCTTTACCTCGCCTTTCAGGTGAAAACAAGGACAGGTTAGACAAGGCTGAGATTAGGTTGTCCAAGTCGGGAATGCCTTCTAATCTTGAGTTAATTAAGCAATTAGATAACAAAGCAGCCAAACAAGGAAAGAAAGCTGATACGTTCTCATTAGTTCGTCCCTCTCATGCACCTTCTTTATTACAGCTGAAAGATGTGGTTATGACTACCGCTTTTGATCTTCGTCGACCAGTTCCCAGACCAGTTCTTACATCATCTGGTGTTAGTTCCAGGTCTGTGTCACCATTCTCTAGGAAACCTAGCCCACCACGTTCTGCAACGCCTGTTCCTACTACCACTGGGCTTTCTTTTTCCAAAAGTATTACTGATAGTTTGAAGAAAACAAATGATCTTTTGAATCAAGAAGTTCACAAATTACGTGCACAGGTATTTTATTAATTTTTTTTTTAAAGAAGAAAGGTCTGTCCATTTTAAAGCGGGTTTCTTATCTTGGTAATCATGGAATTGGCTTAGGTTGAGAGCCTTCGACATCGGTGTGAACTTCAAGAATTGGAGCTTCAGAAATCAACAAAAAAAGCCCAGGAAGCTACAGTACTTGCTGCAGAAGAATCTGCTAAATCTAAAGTTGCAAAAGAAGTGATAAAGTCACTTACAGCACAGGTTTGTTTCTGGGTTCTATTATTTCCTTTTCCTTTACCTTTCCTGGAATCTGATTTTATTGGAAACTGTGCTGGATCTATTATCTGTCGCCATGTGCTAAGTTACAGGTCAGTGATATAGGTGACTGTCATATAATGTGGAATTGTGGGAGTTGTGTTTATTTTATTTTTGTTTTTTCGTAATTTTTTCTATTTTTGATTACGGTACTTCTTTTATAAAGCAATAGTTAATCACTCACATCACTGTCCCTCAAAAGTGCTTACCAAGTGGAGAAATTTGTGCTAGTTTCAATGTCCTTCAAAGCACAATCTTTTGATTCTTAAATCCTGCGAATATGAAATTAAGTCACAGGCTTTCTTGTTTTAGTTGAGCATGAATATCGGATTAACTTTCAACTATCCCAGATCAAAGATATGGCCGAGATGCTGCCAACTGGGGTCTATGATGCAGATCGCATGAAGACAATTTACCTACCAAATGGTTTGGAGCCAAATGGCATTCACTACCCTGACGCAAATAGAGAGAGCCAATCTGATTCGACCAACAGCTCTGGCTTGTCCTCCTCCATGGGAACTGACTCTGTTACAGTAAATGGAAGACCAAGCTCTGGTGAATTGTCAAGGGAACCACCACCAGTAGGCAAGGAAACAAATGGAAGCCAGGGGCTTCTGAACTCTAGTGGGAGGGATGACAATTTGAATGTTAGACTTCCGAATGGTAATGGAGGGGTTAGTGTGTCGGAGCCTCTTGACCGCAAGGAGTCAGGACCGGTCCAAGATGGTGACACTACTAGTACAAGATCTAGGAATTCGACGTTGGCTGGAAATGCTAATCAAGTTGAGTCTGAATGGATTGAGCACTACGAGCCTGGTGTGTATATAACACTTGTGGCCCTCGAGGATGGAACTAGAGATCTCAAACGAGTGCGCTTCAGGTAACTTAATTGTTTTCTGCTTCTGTTGTTCATGTTATATAGAAATCTTGGAGATTTGCGCAGTGGAAGATTTAAATTTTTAGATGATATAAGATGATTGTACTTCTTCGATATTAATATCCTGGTTGTAAACATGATCATGTTTTGATGTGCAGCCGGAGAAGGTTTGGTGAGCACCAAGCAGAGACGTGGTGGTCAGAGAACCGTGAAAAGGTTTATGATAAGTACAACGTTCGTGGCACAGATAAATCATTGGTCTGACCTCCATCTTCCCAACAGTGGCAAAATGATTGGAGGAAAGTTTTCTATCAAACCCTTTTGTATCCGTCAGTTGTGAAGGTTTCTTAGGTTGAGCATTAGACACAAGATTGGACGTAAATGCCCCTTACCCTTGTTTTTTTTATTACCCCGATTTCTTCCCATTTCATAATTTATGTTTTGGTTCATTTTAATTTTCTGGGTATTATTTGCCCGTCTTTTTTTGGTGGGTAGGTTGGGTAATGTCATAATTACTCGTTGATCCATCTGTTGTATTGTAGTGTACATAAAATCGCCAATTGTGATAAATCTCGGCTGAAAGAGTTCTTTCATTTCTTGGTTTTTCTTCCACCCCAAAGGCTTTTTCTCATTGCCTGTTGTGTGCATTCCATTTGTTTGTATGAGCTCTCTTTTTGTCTGCGCTTTGGAAGCTGTTTGTAAAGCGATATATACACGACACCCCACGTTGACATTACTACACAAATGATCCTAGCAATATTTGATAGTCCATTGCTCTAGGTTACAAACGAGTCAAGTTTTGCTAAGTTTGAGTTCAACTCATTTGTTTACCGAGTTCGTTTATTGAGTTTGAGTTTGGCTTGATAATTAATTGGACTCGAATTTGAGTTGGATTTGACTCGTTAATATTAATGAAATTCGAGCTCGATTCGGTTTTATAACATTTTTTTATATTATTTAAATAAAAATATTAATTTATATTATTTAATATATAAATAATATGTTTATTATTTAATTTAAATAAAGATAAACGGCTTGAACTTGACAAGTCGAGTTTATTCGAGTTTGAGTTGGTTCGTTTACTAAACAAATCGAGTTGAGCCTATATTGAGCCAAGCTTATTTGTAAATAACTCGGTTCATTTGCAATCATATGCACCACACAAATTATGGCACTTGTGGTTTCTCCTCATTAGGAGACAAAAAGTAGTGGAATCCACTATTTTAGTCAATAAAATGTATGTTGGAGCACCATTTGGACTTGTCCCTTAAAGCAAACTATAATTTCACTTATTTGATCTATTTATATATATTTTTATTTTGAGTGTTTGTGTCAAATTATTTAGTACAATTTTTACCTATAACGTATTAGATATAAATAGTTTAAAGGTTTGTTATAGTTTATATTTCTAAACTATTGTTAAATTGTTTATTTCGTTCCTGAATTTTCGATTGAGTCTACTAAATCCTTAAAATATATAAATCCTAGTCTATTTAGTGTTTAAATTATTAATTGAATCTATATAAGTCTCTAAAATATCTAATTCAAACATATTTAGTTTTTTTAAAGGATTACAAAAATAAAATATAAGTCCATAATATTATAAATTAGTAAAATGTCATATCTAGCTAAAATTCTATGTCAATTTTTAAAATTTTTTATTATTATCTTTGAAAAGTGAAAGTCAGTTCTTAGGGTGAATTTTCTTTATAAAGGTAAGGGTAATTATCTCGAATATTTTCTTTCTTATTTTTACAATGGCTAGCTGGTTGTTTTTATTTAGTATTATATATCATATTTTGTTTATAATGTATAATTGATTCTTTTTAAATTTTTCGCTAAGTTCTTTTTATAATGTATTATTTTGTTCTATTATTATTGTGTTTGGTTTGAGTTTTTTGGATTAAATTTTTTGAAAACTGAGTTTTTTAGTTTTCGTGTTTTTTTTTTGTTTTTAGTGAATATTTTTAAAATTTTGAACATTTTTTTAAATTTTTTTTAAATGCACTTTATTTAGATGTATCTAAAAAGTAAAAAATTTGTGAAAAAATATTTTAAAAAAATTAATAAATACATAAAAATACAAAAAATATGCTGAATTCTTGTATTTTTTTTTGTATTTTTGGTATTTAGTGAATTTTTAAAAGTTTTTTTTTACAATTTTTTTACTTTTAGGGTATATTTATGTTAGATATGTCTAAAAATTAAAAAAATTGCTTAAAATATTTAAAAAATTCAGTAAAAACAAAAAAAATGAGGAAAACAAGAAAGTAGAATTTTCTGAAAAGTATTTTTGAAAAACTCTAACCAAACAAAAATATCTACTTCTATTTCTTTAGTATTTTTAATATTAATATATTTTTATTGGCAAAACTAAGAAATCAGACTTTAGTACTAATTTAACACACATCAAAATAAAATATTTTTAAAGACAATAGAAATTTAAAATTTTTCTATAATAAAATATTAATTAGATAGAGTCTTTTAGTAATTTATAATACTTATGGACATATATTTTATTTTTGTAATCTTTTTAAGGACTAAATAAATTTGAATTAAATATTTCAGAGACTTAATAAATTCAATCGATAGTTTGGGAACTAAATAGATTATAGTTCAAGAACTAAATAGACAATTCAACGATAGTTTAGGGGTAGAAAGTCTAATAAACCCATAATTTTAAATAAGTTGATTACTTGAAAGTTAAGGGAGAGCTATTTTTTGCTATTCTAGTTTTTTATTATCAATTTTTAGTTTAGAATAAACTATACCAAGTCCCATTGTCATATGGTAAATCTGGCTTACAAGATAAGAGACAATCAATAGTGCTGGGGACCGCCAGCACCCCACTAGCACCCCCACCTCCACCACCTCCACGTGGGGGCTGTTAGTGCAAGGTTTAAAAAAAAAATAAAAATAAAATAAAATTGAGTAATCCCGCTATGCCACATCAGCTAGGGTCACTGGGGTCAGAAGGGACAGGGGGCCGGAAGCATTTTTCAAGAGACAATGGATCCGTTTGATATTATTTATAAGTTAATTTTCATGATTTCTCTCTTTACTTTATATTTTTTAATTTTTTTCTATAGATTATTGGCCTAAAAGAATCAAATTAAGTCATAGATTTGTTGGTACAATTTTTTTGATTATCTATGAATGTAATTGAACTTGTTTGGTTTAATAAGCTATTATATAGATTATTTATTTATTTATTTATTATTTTTGTTGTTGTTGTTATTGTTGTTGTTGTTGTTAAGAGATCACTTTGCGTGGGTCTTGAGATTAGTTGATGTGTGCATAAACTAGTTTGAATATTCAGTTAGGCAAAAAAAAAGAAGTTTTTGTTGTCAGATAAATATTCCAGATACCTTCAAAAGTTAAATATGATACAGGACACTTTTATTTATACATATTTAATGTTTCAAATAAAAAAAAATACAAATTGTAGATCAAGATTAAGAAAATCTAATTATTTTTGGTCGAATAAATTGAAAACTTAAATAAATTATAATATAAAATTGAAACTAAAAACCATTAGTCGATTTTTTTTTTTTTTTAAAGCAAATAGGTTAAATTACCAAACATAATCGTTTTCTATGCACTTTTTTTTTTTGAATCTTAATTTTTTTTTGATCATTTAATTTTTGTTTCAATCTTCAGTCTCCTAAATTTGTACCAGGAAAAAAATAAAGGAAGAAAAAATAAGATTTTTTATTCAAGTGCTTAGACCCTAATATTCAAGTTGGTTAGATAGATAATACCAAGAAAGTAAAATAATAATAATAATAATTTTTTATTTGTCTATTTAGATAGAGAGTCCTAGAAAGTAATGAAAACTAGAGTTTCCTCTAAAACTCAAATTAATTTGTTAGTTAGGCTAAGGAAAATTTATTTTTTTTTACAAATTTTGACAAGATTTATTTTGTTTTTCTTTTTGTCCATATTTTTCTACACAACTCCCTGTTATATATATTTTTTCCCCATAATTTTTTGTCAAATTTTTTTATCTATTCAAATGAATGCAAGAAAATAAATTTTCATTTCTTTTTCCTTTCTTTCATTTTACTTTTTACCATTTTCATTTTCTTTCTAAAAAGACAGAGCCTAAAGTCAAATTAAAACCAAGAAGTATGTTTAACCAATGATATGCTGACTAAATTCAAAATCACACTAAAAAAATTAGAAAAGGGTACATGAGCCACATGTGGTAAATCAATAAATAAAAAAATCACATTAATTGTAAATTGGCGTGACTTTGATCAAGTCCTAATCACTGTTTTTGAATTTATTGGTTAGTGTTAAGGTGCTTTATTTAAGGTTTGATGAAGCTCAATTCACCAAAGTTGTTTTGAGAATTAGGGATCATGGATCCGTCCAATCCGATTGAATCAATCAAACTGGATTGATTTTGAGTAGATGTGTTTCTTTCAGTAGATGGATGCGGATAAAATATTTCAAAATCTATGGATACGGTTTGGATGGCAGATTAACTATTCTGCACCCACATGAACCCGATCCGCTTGTAGATGAAGTTAAAAAAGAAAAAGAAAAAGAAACTACTAACAAGTAACAACATAGAATAGAAATAATAAAATGAAAATGTTTGGGCCCCCCTTTGGGGATGACCCCCACACCCCCAAAGTGATATTGGCCCACCATATATGTGTGGGGCCCACTTATGTATGTGTGGGGTCCACATCATGAGTGGTCTAGATTTGTGGGATCTTGTGGGGGTCTCAATCATTACTCATAACAAAATATATATTTTTGTGAAAATGAAAAATAATACTTTAAAATATATATGCGTGGTGTCATGGCCTATTATAAACAAATAATACATATTTTTTAGATTACTAGTTATTAGAGATTATAAAAGTTATGAATTATAATTTTAAAAAATGTGTAAAATTTGTAAGGTTCAAACCGCTAAACTGATCGCATCCATTCGCCAATCAGCACGGCTTGCTCAATTTGTATCTGCCAAACCGATGGACGGATGCGGATTGAATATTTTTTAATTCGCCTAATTTTATACGGATAGCAAATGAGATATCACCTGACCCAACCCGATCCGCGATTACGCTACGGTGAATATCCTTTTGATAAAGTTGATTTTTTTGAGAGAGTTAATTGACTATTAACTGTAACCTCAAAAAGTTCACCAAACAGGGTTGTATTAATACAAGTTGCTTTTTTCTTTTTAGGAGCTAAAAAAGTTAATATATGAGGAAACTTTTTGTATGCATTTATTTCTTGATTTCACCAAAATCCAATATGCTTTCTTGCATATTTCATTACTTTATAAATTGTCTATTTCATAGGTTTCTGTAACGCCCTCAAAAAAATACATAAAATCCATCTCTTTAGACATGCATTGATACAAAGAAACCAACCATCTTTCCATTAATCTGAGTAGTTCTTACAAAAGTATTACATGTTAACAACAAAAGCAAATGCCATACGGGCTTACAGCTTTCCAAGTTAACACTTGGTTACAAAAAGAAGAGTACTAACTCAATACATATTAAGCCCTTGGCTTGAATCTACATGTAGTACATCAAAAGAAAGCAAATAACAAAGCAGTCTGTCTGCCTCTAACCTCCCAAGCTATGTCTTTGGAGGTGGCATGCTACCTGTACCTGAAAATGATGTCCCATAAAGGATGAGCCACAACCCAGCAGGAATACGCTAAACCAGCTATGAACAATGACTAAAAGATTAGCAGTTGATAAATGGTCAACACCGATACACTCACTTATATCACATCCCGGTTTCATGACATTTAAGTCCATGTTACATTTCATTTCTCATTTCTTTTTCAACTTTGAGTTTGAAAACAAGGCTCAAAACTTAGCCAAATAACTTGATGAGAATAAGACTCATCTTAAAACACTTTCGAAATTCATGGTGGATACACATTTTGATGCTATATCAATAACACATAAGCCATTTCCATACTATACGAACGATACACATTTTGGTGCTGTATCAACATAACATAGAAACACTTCTATATCTCACAATTGATAACGATCTACATTTTAGTGCTATATCAAATCAATTTAAACACTTCCATAATCAACACTTGATACACATGGTAGTGCTGTATCAATGTCACACACGATCCGGCTTAGAGGTCCATCCTCTATCTTCCCCTAAACCGTGGAGTACATCCCCTATCTCCTCCCCCACACACACAATGTATATAAACATAGATCATATACACAAACAATCAATACATCAAGTCGATGTATTATTCCAACCGCTATATTCAATAGCATACTCAATTGATTAGTTTTAGTTTGCCTAATCATCATGCATTGTCTACAACAATCAAGACTATCCTCCACCGATAGCCCAAAGCAGTTATTTCTAAACAGGAAATAAATGCACCAAATGGATATATTATCAACATTCAATCTGGGTGAGTGATTAAATGAATCCAACTACACCCGTTTATCCCATAATCTTTTCAATTTGAATACTCTCAATTCAATTCCTCATTTCTCAAAATTAATTATACAAATTAATTTATCCAACTAATTAGGGCATTTTTCCATAATTAACATAACAACCCCAAGGTTCCACTTTATTCATAGTTCATCATCTATATCATTTCTCTATGCCAAGCATGCATATAGGTTTAAATATAAATTAAACCCCATCTTTTGTAAAATTACACAAAGGCCCAAACTTTCTCAAAATTACCCAACAACCCCCAACATATCAAAATGCTAAAATTCAAAGACAAAGCTCATAAAGAGGAGTAGGATATCCCTACCTCGAAGTTAGAGCTCAAACGGGGAAGTTGAAGAAAACCAAAATGCTCCAAACTCAAAGATCTACGGATCAAAATGGAGCCCTCGACGATCAACACACTTTTTACAAAGGCCGGAGGATAGGGAGACACTCCAACTAGATCAAACCCTAGAGAGAAGGGAGTTTCTAGAGAGAGGAGCTCTCAAAATATCTTTTTAAAAAGTAAGAGAGAGAGAGAGAATGTAAAAAGTGATTTAAAAATGCCCAGCTGCCACTGATATACGACATTCCCGCTCAAGCGGAGAACACAACGCTCGATCGTCAAGAACAAAAAACTAGGTACGCTCGAGCGCAAGAAGGCCCGCTCGAGCGCCAAGACACAAGAATAAAGTACATCCGCTCGAGCGCGAAAACCAGTCCGCTCGAGCGTAGATTTCCCCCTCCCAGAACTTACACCAAAAAGTACTACCTGCTCGAGCGCCAGAATACCCGCTCGAGCGCGACCGCTTGAGCGTAAAGAAACCCGCTCGAGCGTAAAAATCACACCTGTAGAAGTTTTGTAGGGACACGAAATACTGGGGGTGTGCAATCTCCGCTCGAGCGCAACAAGGCCCGCTCGAGCGGAACGACCAAAAACCTGGCAACAGGATTTTAGACCAAGGTTCAACCCACCTGTTCGAAACATGCCCAACACATCCTAAAACTCAAACAAAAGGAATTAAAGGACGACAACAAGATAGATACAACTACCAATTCCACGGAACCGAGTCCGGAATACAACAAAACAGTAAAGGGACAACCGGGATCGCTATAGTTTTAGACTCAATGATCTAAACTGTCTATTTCATAGGTTTCATAGCAAAGGTTGTTCATACAAAAAATTAGATTTATTGGACAACTATAAAAACAGAAATAAATCATGTTTTATTTTTATAAAATGAAATGTTTAAGTTTACAATTCTATTTACTATTCATTTTATAAAAACAAATGTGATTTATTTTTGTGTTTATGTCCGATGAAATTGACTTTTTGTATGTATAACCTTTATTTTTGAGAACAAAATCAACGGTTTAGATCATCAATGTGAACTCAAATTTGGACCCATAAAAGGAGTATGGAGAGATGCAAGTATAGATGAGAGCTTATCCCCTTGAGTTTCCCTCCTCTCCAATAAACCAAATATCAAAATTTTTTTATTGACCTTCGACATTGTGCATGGTTAACATTTTTTTCATCAAAACATGAATTCCGAGGAGCATTTCGTACAACTCCCAAAATGTTTGGGAGTTTGTTGGAGCATTGATATTGGGGATGTTGTAATATGTTAGTTTTGAATTTGGTAGCTATGATTTGAAGCGTAATGCTATGATACATGTGTATATTAGTTATATATTTTGTGATAGATATTGTGCATGGTTAGCCTTTTTTTATTTTTATTTTTTATTATATCTAAACATGAATTTTGTAGCATGTCGTACAACTCACCAAATATTTGGGAGTTTGTTGGAGCATTGATGTTGGGATGCTGTAATACTTTAGTTTTGAATTTGGTAGCTATGATTTGAATGGTAATGTTGTGATACATATATATTAGTTATATATTTTGTGATAGACATTGTGCGTAGTTAGCCTTTTTTTTTTTATTATTTAAACATGAATTCTACAGCATTTCGTAAAACTCCCAAAATGTTTGGGAGTTTGTTGGAGCATCGATGTTGGGGATGCTGTAATAAGTTTTGAATTTGGTATATGATACATATGTATATTACTTATATATTTTGTGATAGACATCGTGCATGGTTAGCCCTTTTTTTTTTTTTAAAAAAAGAAAAATTATTTATCTAAACATGAATTTTGCAGTGTTTCGTACAACTTCCAAAAATGTTTGGGAGTTTGTTGGAGCATTGATGTTGGGGATGCTGTAGTATGTTAGTTTTGAATTTGGTAGCTATGATTTCAAGGGTAATGTTATGATACATATGTATATTAGTTATATATTTTTGTGATATATGTTATGTTTTTTTCAGTAAATGTTACTTATTTTTTTTTTAATGGAGTTATAATTTGTGATCAAGAAATGAAATTACTCATTTTGTAGTAATATTATGGATTTTTGTGATAATGTTACACATTTTTTGGTTAGAAAATGTTTGGATAAAAAAATATGTAACATTTTCACAAAAATGCATAATATTACCATAATATGCGTAACTTCATTTTAAATCACAAATTATTGTAACTCTATCAAAAATTACGTAACATTTTTTACAAAAATACATAACATACTCTCTGAAATTACATAACAAGTGTATATGATACACATTTTGAAGAATATACCATAAACTTTTCCTTCAAATAGAGGAGCTTCGCCGGCAGAAACTAATGAATGAGGGATTTCTATGCAACCTAAAATAGAGTCAACTCTCATAACCCATTAATGAGTGTTAGAAAGGACTAGTTATCCCATTTATTGTATTTGGACATGAATCTCTGTTTTCTTTAATTTCATATGAATAGAAAAAAAAAAACTCTCGTAACCCATTAAATTTCAAACAGAAAGCAATTCAAACACAAACAAAATTTCAAAAAAGTACACGTAATAAACTATATTTTATTAAAAATTGTGAAATATACTAATTAGATTTAGTGGGACATAAAATAATAGATTTTTTTTAAATTTTTTTTTATTTATTTTAAATACTAACACGTCCTCATTCTAGAATTCATGCTCAAGTGATTAAATCTAATATTTATCAGAATTCATACTATTCACTGAATTTACTTTGGATGAAATTTATAATTCATCAAAATGAATGCAATATTATTAATATTGAATTTTTTATACTTCGTTACGCCCTTAATCTTATGATATAAATAGTTATGCACCTTTTGGCCCCTCCTAAGAAAGCAATGTGCAAAGTTTATTATATTACTAATGACAATTGACATTGCGAGGTCTTGGTTCATTTATATATCTCTTATGTTTTGCACTATTTCTTGCTAACCTAAAATTCTACAAAAAAAAAATATATATATATTTTTTCCAACAATGTTACAAAAACGTTGCATTTCAATTATCCATGAGTTGATGTTCAACAAAATCTTGTTAAGGTCTTGGTGAGTTAGCAAAAAAATAATTATATAAAAAAAAAGGTCTTATGAGTTTTGGGGTTTCTGCTAAGTTTTATATAAAAATAAAACTTGATTTAACTGTTTAGTGGTTTGATTTTACGAATGGAAGACAACTTCCCACTGAGTCAGCTAGCAAATATGCATAGTTGTTTCTTCTAACAAATTGAAGTTGTTTTAAAATAAATTTTTTAAATTTATTATTCAATAGAGTACTTTTTATTTTTAATTTTATTATCAGCAAAAAGATAATCTTGTATTGATAGAACAATGGAAAACAACATCAAAGTTCAAATAACAATACAAGAAAAAAAAAAAAATGTAAACTAGCCAGCCATAAACTTCAGCTAACTAAGGAGTACTAGTAACATTACATAGATACCTACAACTTGTACACACACACACACACACACACACACACACACATATATATATATGTCTTCATGGCTTCAATCAACATGTTCAGATCAAACCAACCAATCTGCACATTGTCTTAATCCTGTTCATTGAAGAATTGTAGGTTGTCCAAATCTTTTGCAAGATTCGCAAGGTCATCCAACTGTGATAACCCTGTCCCTCGTTATGCTAATTGGTCCTTAATATAAACATGATTATATGTTTGATATGATTTTGTGTACCATTTATGTGAAAATATGTGGTTTTAAATTTCTATCTGTTCACCGTAGGAATATGTGTTTGGTTATTTGCTTTGGAAATTAAATTGAAGGCCTTATCGGCTACAGAACTCGGAATTGATTGCGCCATTGTGATTGGCATAATTTTTAGAGCCTACGGGGCAATTTAATTGAAAAATTAATTCAGACCAGATTAAATTGATTAAATTAATGAATTAAGTGCCCAAATGTTTTATATTGAAATAATTGTGACTAGTGAGACTTTAAGAGAGGCACTACACCCTCAACTCTTCTCCTTTGTTACATTTTGGGCTGATTTCAACTCTAAGAAAAGAGAGAGGGGTCGGCTAGAGAGAGAAGGAGAAGCAATTGGAGATTTGAGTGAGGAGCTTGAGAAACTTGGAGATTCAACTAGAAATTGTGAAGAATTGAGCCTCTAGGTAAGCACTTGACCCTGAATTCATAAGTTTGAAATTGTGATCTTGTAAGTTCAAGGGTTGTTTGTGATCAAGAGCATGTGTTGAGTTGTTTTTGTTGAATTGGAAGACTATATATGCATGCATGTATATAATTGTCTTGAATTTTCATATTTGAGCTTGAATTACATGACTCATGTTGGATTTTGGTTGAGATCCACGTATTTGATCATCTTTTCATCATATGGGATGAGAATGAGGGTTATATGTCACATGCATGCACAATCCATGGGAGTAGAAGCTTTGAATGCATGAAGTTGTTATGTTAGTAATGAATTTGGTGGAAAATGAGCCATGCATGGGTTTGATTTATGAAATTGAGCTTCAAAATGTTGTAATTTAGTGGTAGTACACATATATATGAAGTTTGAGTCAAAATCATGCATTTGGAGCCTTTGAATTTGAAGTTGAAGCTCAAGAACATGTTCTAGATTTTCTAGAAATTTGATGTCCGCTCGAGCGGGGAAACCGCCGCTCGAGCGTGAATTTCATGCTGCCAGCATTTTTTTGCAGGCATGGAGTCCGCTCGAGCGGGGAGCTACGTAGACAGACCTTCCGCTCGAGCGCCCGAGTTTATGCTCGAGTGTGAATTTGATGCAACCAGCACTTTTGCAGGCCAATTAGGTCCGCTCGAACGGGGAAGCCCACGCTCGAGCGGGGACCTTGCTTTCTGAAATTTTGAAAAGACATTTTGTGTTTCATTTTCTGTTCTCTTTCACTTCCAAGTACTCTTAGGCATGCATTGAGCATTGTAATTGAGTTAAAGAGATAAGAATAAAGCCTAAAGAAGAAAATGTGAATTTAAGAACGGATTGAATTGTTGGTGACCCTTTTGTGTTTATGGACTGTGTAGGGTCAAGCTCCAGGGCAAACCAACCAACCGATCACTGTGAGTAATATCGATATTTGGAAGCTTGTCATTTGTCCAATTGCTTATTTTCTTATAAGCCTTATGCCTTATGATTTGCTAGTTTGAATTGTGGACAAATGTCTGACATGAATGAATGGGCCAGAGGCCGTTTTGACAAGAAAGAATGAATGGGCCAAAGGGCGTTTTGACATGAATGGATGGGCCAAAGGCCGTTTTGACATGAATGGATGGGCCAAAGGCCGTTTCGACATGAATGGATGGGCCAGAGGCCGTTTTCACATAAATGAGTGGGGCAGAGGCCATTTTGACAGGAATGAAAGAGAAATGGGCCAAAGGCCAGTATGTTTGAAACCACAGTCACTTGACTTAAATTGTGTATATAAATGTTAAATATAAATGTGAATTGGGCCTAAGGCCGTTTGGAGTATGTTGTTCTACATATCGTTTGTATCTTCTTATTTGATGTTATTCACTAGGCTATCGCTCATGCTCATTCATGTGTTTGTAGGTGAGCCAAGAGAGGTCCAAACCCAGCCCCAGTGAAGCCTGTATGGAATAATCGAGTTTTGGAGAGTCAGCCCTAGTGTCTCACGTACGAGACTCGTCGTCATCTTTTTGCTATGCTATGTTATCTTTGTCATGTTGGCGAGGACTTTGCATATGTCTGTATATAGTTTTCACGGGTTGACTTTGCTTTTGAATGATCCTATTTGTATAGAACTTATGTTACTGTATTTTTGTTATGAGTTATTAATGTATATATGTTTGGTTGTTTGGATGTGCCATGTAAGCACAGCTCTATGGACAAAGTTTTGAAATGCTTCCGTTTGGCCCCCATTAACTCTGTTAAAATACATTTGTTTTGGTTTGAGGCCGTAGGTAATCTCTTGATTACTGGCCGGTTATGTCCTTAACCCACGGGGGCGGGTTCGGGTCATGACAGAGTGGTATTAGAGCACGAGTTAATAACTCACACACTTGTCCAAATGAGCAATAAGCGTCTAGAAAAGATATAGGATGCATTCATGTGATAAGTATGACTTTTGTAGTATCAAGAATGCATCTAAATGTTCAATGTGAACAACTATGTGTTATAAGTTTGTGAACTGCTTGTTTTTCAAATTGTTTGAATATGTATGCTTTCTAGTATATGCATACTTGTGCATCTTTTGTATAAAGTATAATGCAAGTTTAATCAGATGGTGAGAACAAGGGGTGATGAAATAGAGGAATCCTCTACTGCCAGAATAGACAGAATGGAAAGACTGATACAAGAAATGACAGAAGCTTTGAGACAGCAACAGGAGTGGCAACAATAGTGGCAGCAACCACACTCACCACCTCCACCTCCGGTACCACCCGTGCCAGATAATCAGAATGATGATCGGATAATAGCTCTCACCAAAGAATTCAAAAAGATGAAACCACCACAGTTCCATGGTGGATTAGATCTGTTGAAAGCCGAGGCGTGGGTTCTCGGCATTGAGAAATTATTTGAAGTGTTCCCTTGTTCGGAGACACAGAAAGTGCTTCTAGCCACTTTTATGCTAGAAGACGAGGCATGAAGATGGTGGATGTTAATGCGGGAAAATCACAAGGATGTTGACAGGATGAAATTTTTGAAAATTTTCTATGACAAGTACTTCCCACAATGTGTTCGGGATAGGAAAGTAGCAGAGTTCATCGAACTGAGGCAAGACAGTATGACTGTAGCCGAGTATGAGGCCAAATTCATTGAATTGGCCAGGTTTGCACCTCATTTGATTGATACGGACTATAAAAAGGCGAGACATTTTGAAGGTGGGCTTCGAAGTGACATTTTAGAAAGGGTGAATGTCTTGAAGTTGGAGACCTACATTAGGGTGTTAGACAGGGCCATCATATTAGAGGCTAACATAGCTAGACATTCTAAGCCAACAACAGAATGGAAGAGTAACAAAAGGCAAGGCTTCTTCTCAAAGAAGAAATTTTCAAAAAAGCAAAACACGGGCTCCTCGAATACTTCAACTCCTTCCCGAGACACAGCTCCCATGTGCAATATTTGTAGCAGAAAGCACCGTGGAGTTTGTTACCGTGTGTCAGGAGCCTGTTTCAAATGTGAGAAACAAGGGCATATGGCCTGAGATTGTAATCAGAATGGGGGAAAGATAGCTGCTAGTTCCACTGCATCGATCCCGAAACTGGGAAATACCTTGAGATCCGCTACCACCGGGGATACCGTGAGACAGGGGAGAGTTTTTGCGCTTGTTTTGGGCGATACGCGGAATGCAAGCGCAGTTATCTCAGGTACTATTTCTATATATAATCAGGATGCTTTTGTATTAATTGATTTCGGATCCACACACTCTTTTATGACATATGCATTTGCATCTAGACTGAATAGACCTTTAGAATTACTGCCATATCTACTATGCGTGTCGGCTCCATCTGGGGAATCTGTATTGTGTGAATCTATATACCGGTTTTGTGATATGCGTGTTGAGGATGCTATCTTATATGTAGATTTGCTGCCCCTGAACTTTAGGCATTTTGATGTAATTTTGGGCATGGATTGGTTGACCAAGTATTGTGCCACCATTGATTGTGTGGCAAAACGAGTTGTATTTAAACCACCAGAACATAAAGAGATTTTGTTTGTGGCTAATGGGGTAGTGCCTCCACCTTATTTGATATCTGCAATGAAAGCATGTAAACTGATCAGGAAGGGGTGCCAGGGTTATTTGTGCTATGTGTTGTCTGAACAATCTGTGAATGTTGAATTGAATGATATCCGTATTGTTAGAGAATTTCCAGATGTGTTTCCAAATGAATTACCAGGGGAATTAGTAGACAGGGAGATAGAGTTCACTATTGAGACTGTGCCAGACACCCAGCCCATTTCTAAAACTCCCTATAGAATGGTTACTGCTGAAATGAAAAAACTGAAAGAACAGTTGCAAGACCTGCTTGACAATGGGTTTATTCGACCTAGCACTTCACCTTGGGGTGCACCGGTACTGTTTGTGAAAAAGAAAGATGGAATCCCACGCCTGTGCATCGATTATCGGGAATTGAACAAGGTAACGACAAAGAACAAATACCCTTTACCCCGTATTGATGATTTATTTGACCAGTTACAGGGATCACAGGTGTTTTCTAAGATCGATTTGAGATCCGGATATCATCAGTTAAAAGTAAAGGCGGAAGATGTTGAGAAAATCGCATTCAGAACGAGGTATGGACATTTTGAGTTTCTTGTTATGCCTTTTGGAGTGACTAACTCTCCGACAGCATTTATGGACCTAACGAACCGAATTTTTAAAACCTACCTTGACGAATTTGTTGTGATTTTTATTGATGACATTTTGATATATTCTAAAGATAGACTTGAACATGAACATCATTTGAGAACTGTCTTACAAATACTTCGGGAAAGGAAATTATTTGCTAAACTAAAAAAATGTGAGTTTTGGCTAGATGAAGTTGTTTTCTTAGGGCACGTGATCAATAAGGAAGGAATTTCAGTGGACCCACAGAAAATAGAGGCAATTGTGAATTGGCTTACACCGACAAATGTGATAGAAGTTCGTAGTTTCATAGGCATAGCTAGTTATTACAGAAGGTTAGTGAAAGACTTTTCGAAATTAGCTGTGCCTCTTACCCAATTGACACGAAAAGGGCAACCGTTTGAGTGGAACGACGAAAGAGAATCTGCCTTCCAAGAATTGAAAACAAGATTGACCACTGCACTAATTTTGACAATGCCTTCAAGTACGGAAAATTTTCTAATTTTTAGTGATGCGTCTTATAAGGGTTTGGGTTGTGCGTAAATGCAGAGCAGGAAGGTTATTGCTTACGCCTCCTGACAGTTGAGGCCACACGAGAAGAATTATCCAACACATGACCTAGAATTGGCCGCAGTTGTTTTTGCTTTGAAAATCTGGCGGCATTATCTGTATGGAGCAAAGTGTGAAGTCTACACGGATCACAAAAGTCTGAAATACTTCCTCACGCAGAAGGAGTTGAATATGCGGCAGGGGAGATGGCTCAAACTGATAAATGATTATGATCTAGAGATTCAGTATCACCTCGGGAAAGCTAATACAGTTGCTGATGCCTTGAGCAGAAAATTAACGGGGAGTATGCCTTGTTTGCTTACTGAACGGAGAGAGATCCTGCAAGATTTTGAGAAAACTGAAATTGAAGTGGTAATGTGTGAACAGGGCAGATTGATAGCCGCTATTACAGCCGAGCCGGTAATCATTGATGAAATCAAGCAGAAATAGAAAGAGGATGAATTCCTCAAGAAAGTGATTGATGAATTTGAAACAAGTCTGAAGGTAGAGTTCAGTATTGAAAATGAAGTGTTGAAATTTCGAAACCGAATGTGTGTCCCAAACATTCCGGAACTAAAGAAGGGGGTTTTAGATCCACAGATCCGTATTTGCTATGCATCCGGGTAACAATAAAATGTATCGGGATTTGAAACAAACCTATTGGTGGCCTAAAATGAAGAAAGAGATTGCAGAATATGTGTTCAAGTGTCTTCAATGTCAGCAAGTTAAAGCTGAACATCAGAAACCAGGCGGTCTACTGCAACCTCTCCCTATTCTTGAATGGAAGTGGGAACATGTGACTATGGATTTCGTTGTTGGCCTACCTCAGACTCCTCGAGGTATGGATTCTATTTGGGTTGTAGTTGATAGACTGACTAAATCTGCACATTTTCTGCCAGTTAGAACTACATTTAATGCTTATAGATTGGCTACCATATATGTTGATGAGATTGTCCGTTCACATGGAGTTCCGGTATCTATTGTGTCAGATAGAGATCCGAAATTTGTATCTAGATTGTGGAAAAGTTTGTAGGAAGCCATGGGAACAGAACTAAGGTTCAGTACTGCATTCCACCCACAGACAGATGGGCAATCAGAACGAACAATATAGACTTTGGAAGATATGCTTCGGATGTGTGCTTTGGATTTCCAGGAGAGTTGGGAAGACTACTTGCCACTTGCAGAATTTGCTTATAATAACAGCTTCCACTCCAGCATCGGTATGGCACCATACGAGGCTTTGTATGGCAGAAGGTGTAGATCACCAAATTGTTGGACAGAAGTCGGGAATAGGGCCTTACTTGGGCCGAAAATTGTGCAAGACACTTCCGAGAAAATCAAGACTATTTGACAAAGGCTCAAAACAGCTTAGGACCGACAAAAGATTAATGCAGATATTCGGAGAAGACCTCTTGAGTATGAGGTTGGTGACCATGTGTTCATCCTTGTTTCTCCGATGAAAGGCCAAGTCAGGTTTGGAAAGAAGGGCAAGTTGTCGCCCCGTTACATTGGGTCGTTTCAGATTCTAGAAAGGCTTGGCCCAGTGGCCTATAGAGTTACTTTGCCACCGGGATTTGAACAAATCCATAATGTGTTTCACGTGTCGATGTTGAGGGGTTACCTCCGAGACTTGTTTCATGTGATTGATTATCACCAGGTAGCTATAGATGAAAATATGGAATACGTTGAATGGCCGGAACGAATTGTTGATCGGCAAGTGAAACAATTGAGAAGCAAGTCCATCCAAATGGTGAAAGTGGAATGGAAGGAACAGTATGGGACAGATGCCACGTGGGAAAAAGAGGATGAAATGTGACTACGCTATCCACATTTGTTTCCTGACGAAGGTAAAATAAGTTTGGAGGACCAAACTTCCTAAAGGGGGGAGGACTGTGATAACCCTGTCCCTCGTTATGCTAATTGGTCCTTAATATAAACATGATTATATGTTTGATATGATTTTGTGTACCATTTACGTGAAAATATATGGTTTTGAATTTCTATCTGTTCACCGTAGGAATATCTGTTTGGTTATCTGCTTTGGAAATTAAATTAAAGGCCTTATCGGCCACAGAACCCGAAATTGATTGCGCCATTGTGATTGGCATAATTTTTAGAGCCTATAGTAAAATTTAATTGAAAAATTAATTCGGACCAGATTAAATTGATTAAATTAATGAATTAAGTGCCCAAATGTTTTATATTGAAATAATTGTGACTAGTGGGACTTTAAGAGAGGCACTACACCCTCAACTCTTCTCATTTGTTACATTTTGGGCTGATTTCAACTCTAAGAAAAGAGAGAGGGGTCGGCTAGAGAGAGAGGGAGAAGCAATTGGAGATTTGAGTGAGGAACTTGAGAAACTTGGAGATTCAACTAGAAATTGTGAAGAATTGAGCCTCTAGGTAAGCACTTGACCTTGAATTTATAAGTTTGAAATTGTGATCTTGTAAGTTCAAGGGTTGTTTGTGATCAAGAGCATGTGTTGAGTTGGTTTTGTTGAATTGGAAGACTATATATGCATGCATGTATATAATTGTCTTGAATTTGCATATTTGAGCTTGAATTACATGACTCATGTTGGATTTTGGTTGAGATCCACGTATTTGACCATCTTTTCATCATATGGGATGAGAATGAGGGTTATATGTCACATGTATGTACAATCCATGGGAGTAGAAGCTTTGAATGCATGAAGTTGTTATGTTAGTAATGAATTTGGTGGAAAATGAGCCATGCATGGGTTTGATTTATGAAATTGAGCTTCAAAATGTTGTAATTTAGTGTTAGTACACATATATATGAAGTTTGAGTCAAAATCATGCATTTGGAGCCTTTGAATTTGAAGTTGAAGCTTAAGAACATGTTCTGGATTTTCCAGAAATTTGATGTCTGCTCGAGCGGGAAACGGCCGCCCGAGCGTGAATTTCGTGCTGCCAGCATTTTTTTGCAGGCATGGAGTCCGCTTGAGCTGGGAGCTACGTAGACAGACCTTCCTCTCGAGCACCCGAGTTCACGCTCGAGCGTGAATTTGATGCAACCAGCATTTTTGCAGACCAATTGGGTCCGCTCGAGCGGGGAAGTCCACGCTCGAGCGGGGACCCTGTTTTCTGAAATTTTGAAAAGACATTTTGTGTTTCATTTTCTGTTCTCTTTCACTTCCAAGTACTCTTAGGCATGCATTGAGCATTGTAATTAAGTTAAAGAGATAAGAATAAAGCCTAAAGAGGAAAATGTGAATTTAAGAACGGATTGAATTGTTGGTGACCCTTTTGTGTTTATAGACTGTGTAGGGTCGAGCTCCAGGGCAAACCAACCAACCGATCACTGTGAGTAATATCGATATTTGGAATCTTGTCATTTGTCAAATTGCTTATTTTCTTATAAGCCTTATGCCTTATGATTTGCTAGTTTGAATTGTGGACAAATGTCTGACATGAATGAATGGGCCAGAGGCCGTTTTGACAAGAAAGAATGAATGGGCCAAAGGGCATTTTGACATGAATGGATGGGCTAAAGGCCGTTTTGACATGAATGGATGGGCCAAATGCCGTTTCGACATGAATGGATGGGCCAGAGGCCGTTTTCACATAAATGAGTGGGGCAGAGGCCGTTTTGACAGGAATGAAAGAGAAATGGGCCAAAGGCCAGTGTGTTTGAAACCACAGTCACTTGACTTAAATTGTGTATATAAATGTGAATTGGGCCTAAGGCCGTTTGGAGTATGTTGTTCTACATATTGTTTGTATCTTCTTATTTGATGTTATTCACTAGGCTATCGCTCACGCTCATTCATGTGTTTGTAGGTGAGCCAAGAGAGGTCCAGACCCAGCCCCAGTGAAGCCTGTGTGGAACAACCGAGTTTTGGAGAGTCAGCCCTAGTGTCTCACGCACGAGACTCGTCTTTGCCTTTCTGCTATGCTATGTTATCTTTGTCATGTTGGCGAGGACTTTGCATTTGTCTGTATATAGTTTTCACGGGTTGACTTAGCTTTTGGATGATCCTGTTTGTACAGAACTTATGCTACTGTATTTTTGTTGTGAGTTATTAATGTATATTTGTTTGGTTGTTTGGATATGCCATGTAAGCACAACTTTATGGACAAAGTTTTGAACTGCTTCTGTTTGGCCTCCATTAACTCTGTTAAAATACATTTGTTTTGGTTTGAGGCCATAGGTAATCTCTTGATTACTGGCCGGTTATGTCCTTAACCCACGGGGGCGGGTTCAGGTCATGACACCAACCCTTGGCTTGGACCGTCTTCCCTAACCACATTAATGTCAACTAAGGCCAGCAGCACTACCTCATGCCTAGTTTGAGTAATGAGAACAATGTAGCGGCTCGGGTCATATGATTCCTCATGAATTCTCGACAAACCGGCACCTCCTTCCAAGGTCAAAACCTCCTCTTCCTCAGATGTTGTCACCACAGTTTGTTGAGGCTCAGGTTGTGGGTTGGATGTGTTCATCATACACAAGTCTGTGCTATCATGGATGAACACTATCGGCTTTGGTAGGTGGGAGGGGGTGATATAGACACTCGGGTCGAAGATAGGTGGTAGTGTGTGGATAAGGTGGATATTTCTGGGTGGGGGGACTTGCTTGTGGGCAGGGAGTGGATTGGTGGTTACATTTGGTTTCTGGAGTGAAGCGATGACCTTGTTGTTGATGAGATCTTGAATCTCATGACGCAAGCAGAAGCACCGGTTGGTTTCATGGCTGTGTTGTTGAGGGAAACACAGTATTTGGTGGGATCGTGCTTGGGTGGAAGAAGGTTTGGAAGTGGTTGAAGTTCTAAGGGCCTGTTTGGTAATCATTCCGTTTTCAGTTTATATTTACAAAAATTTTAAAAACTATTATACAAACTTGTTTGATAATTTTTTTGGTTTATAAATGGTTGTCTCAGTTTATAAATTTGAGGAAAAAACGTAAACTCAAAAAATGAGTTTACGTTTTCAGTTTTTAATTTTTTTTTCCAAATAATTTTTTTCCAAATAATTTTTTTTCAAATAATTTTTTTTTTCAATTATTTTTTTTTCAAATATTTTTTTCCCAATTAAATTTTTTTCAATTAATTTATTTTCAAATATTTTTTTTTCAAATAATTTTTTTTTCAATTAATTTTTTTTTCAAGTATTTTCTTTTTCAATTAATTTTTTTCAATTAATCTTTTTTTTCCCAATTAATTTTTTTTTTCAATTATTTTTTTAATTAATTTTTTTTTCATTTTTTTCAAAGAATTTTTTTTTCAAATAATTTTTTTTCCAATTAATTTTTTTTTTCAATTATAATGTGTGTGATCCCATTGTCATAAATAATAAAAATAAAAATAAATATTTTAGGCCTGAACAAACATATTTTTTTGTTTATGTTTTTAAATTTTTTTAAACATTTTGTTCAAACCAAACGCGTTTGTAATTTATGTTTTTCTAAAAATAAACAAAAACCAGTTTGTAAAATTTTTGTAAACATAAACCAACAACGTAAACGTTACCAAACGCTATCTAAGGGTTTCAGGTACCCCTTCTTGATTAGCACCTGCATGACTTTGGATAGGGTCATGTAGAGTTGGTTGAAGGTTTTGCTCGGAGGTCGGGTAGGGTTAGAAGTTTGTGGGCCTATGTTGGCAAAGGGGTTGGCAGTTTTGGTTGTGGTGACAGCACTCACTTCTGATGGTCTCGCTGCTGTGCTGCCCCTGGCAGCATTGGAACTACGAACAAACGGCCTCTTGGTCGGCTCTTTGCCATTAGTAATAATCCCCTACTTTATGGCATCTTCAATTTGAACCCCCATTTCATGAAGTTTTTTGAATGTAAATAAGGAGAGAACAATCGTTTTTTGCAGCAGTTACCATGCAGGTTCCAAACAACCATTATGATCTGGTCTTTCTCTGAAGGTTGAGTGGTCATCATGGACGCCTCGGAGAAACTTTCCTTTGGCTCCTGATACGTTGCTTCAAGATCACGAGTTGTGACCTCGATCTGCGTGTTGTAGGAGTATTGAGCAATGAAAGACTCAGCCAATTCCTCTAAGTTCTGTTTCACAGAATCTTCCAACTTAGCATACCAGATGGCAGCGATTCTCGATATGGTTTAGCCGAAGAGTGACAACTTTTATAGTCTAGTTAAACCCATTGGTCGTAGGATATCTGAAAACAAACGTAAGTGTACCATTGGGTCCCCAACACCGTCGAAACAGTCTATATGCGGCATTTTGAACCGCTCTGGCAAAGTGACTGCAGATTCAGTGTACCCATCTTCTATATCTGGAATCGAGTTAACCCATTGCGCCTTTTTAAACAACTTCTCTAGTTTGTTAATTTTGAGCACGATTGGGTCAACCTTGAATTCAAATGGTGTCTCAGCCTGGTAAATCGAAGCTCTAGAAGTTTGTGCTGGTTCTACCTAGACGGGAAAAATCGGAACACCCTCGGTTTGTGGATCCTGAGCTGTAGTAGCATTGGTAGTGGTACCGGGCACATGAATACCCGCAGTGGGTATATGTGACGAAGAAGCTGCAGCTGGCTGTTGTTGTTATTGCTGTAACCTAGTTATGACCTCGGTTTGGCGGATCCTATCTTGCTGGAGTGAGTCAACTGATTGCTGCAGACGAATTAGCAAGTCTTTCAACTCTGATAAAGGGTATTGCGCTATTCCCGGAGTAGATGATTGTTCTTGAGGTGGACTGAATACGGGTGAGCTGAGAGGTGATTGCTGCAAGAATTGAACTGGTGAACTCTGTTTGATCCTCCTTCGCCTTGCAACTGGTGACAGTGAGGAAAACACAGGCTGTCCTAGAACAAGATCTCCGACCTTACACAGTCTTCCGACACGGGTCCGGAGTACTTGGGGGATATTAGAACTTTCTGAAGCTACAGTTTTAAACTACCTAGTAAAAGAAATAAAGAAAGAGAACAGTAATAAGAAATCGGATAGCACCCCAGCTAAGATTTCATCAAAACAGACGTGATCAAAATTGTAGGACTGTACTCCCCACTGAATTTTGCCCCAAAACAGATACCAATTGTGCCACTGATATGAACATTTCTGTACAGTTTCACTGCAAAGCACGTACCAGTTAAAGATAGCCAAACCACCCCTATGAGGGGGTAGGGTTACCTTGTCCTACTTTTGACATGAACTAGTGCTTCACTACTTCATGCAAGTAGTTTCACAAAGTCCTGCGTACAGATGAACATCTTGTCCTAGTTTGGAACAGTTACTATGGCTTTACTATATGCAGTAGGCCGAATGGTCAAAAAGGGTACCTCAGCAAGACTATCTAATATACCTCTCACACCTAACACTGAGAAGTGAAAGGAGGATCAAGCGGTACGGTGATAGTCCAGATCTGAGGGTTGTGTTTCCAATATGGCGGAGTCCACGACCGGTTAGCCTTTTGGCAAGCTTTTCAGGCAAGCCGTCCAGGAATAACAGATGGAAAACACAGTGACTTAGAGCACCAATGCTAATGCAATGCACATAACATATATCTGTAAATAAAATTTCACATCATGAAGTTCGAGTCAATTTCTCTAAATCTTCATTAGAGTCACCAAAAACTGTTGCTTGCTTTTCGTTGATCCTCTGAGGGGTTTAGTGTCAGGACCCGAACCCGCCCCTATAGGTTCAGCGTCATGACCGGCCAGTAATCATAGATTACCCACGACCTCCATACAAATAAACCTTTGATACCAATTATGGGGCTTAGCGGAAGTTTAAAATGTTATAGAATTCATCCACTGAGCTATGCATATATGAGGAGAGCAAATATATTAAGCAAAGTTTGATTCAAATATATATCCAACATAAGTACAATTCATGTCTTACAAAGATACAACCCCAACTATGGACAAATACAAAACCATAAATCCACACAAAAGGGGTTTAACAAGCATGGCTCCACACAAGCCTGACTACTTCACTTGGAAGCTCCACAAAAGGCTGACCCGGGTAAACTTGAGGCTATCTAACTCTGATGCTCCGTTTGCCCACCTACAATTACATATATAAATAAATAATGAGCTAGAGCCCAATGAGTAATAACAGAATAAAGAGGTTAAATGAATGAAGTTCGACAATATTACTATTATCATTTAGATTAGTCATGAAAACATCTCTTTGTGGCAACAAAAGCCATTAGTACTATTATCTGTGGTACATCCATGAAGTGACAATTTCATTCCAATGATGACGTATCATTCTAGCCATGGTATTGTTACCCCCAGGCAAGGGCCTATAGCCATGGTACTATTACCCCCAAGCGAGGGCCTATACCCACGGTACTATTACCCCCAGGCGAGGTCCTATAGCCATGGTATTACTACCTCCATGCAAGGGCCTATATTCAATGGATGCCATAATATGGTTTCAAATAGAACTTCATTCATTAAAGGTCATAACATTTCAACAAGCCATGCTGTCAATCATCAAATCATTTTAAGAATTCATTCAATCAATCACATATCCATTTTGATAGCAATAACATTTTCGAAAGTAAAGATAATTGAACATATCTTTATAAGGTTATTACTCACAGTGGTTTGCGGTGACACTTAGCCTCGACGTCCACCTAAACGAAGCACATAACAAGGTACAAATGAAATTCCATTTCATTCCAATTAAATTCTCTTGTGCGTTTCTAACTTATTATATGATATATGTGCCCAAAAAGGTGCCTTAGAATGCAAGGAATGGCATGATAATGCAAGTATGCACTTAAAAGAGTTGGTAAAATTTTGCTGAAAAATAGGGTCTTCGCTCGAGCGCAACTTCCTACGCTCGATCGGGGGTTCAAAAACAAGGGTGGTCGCTCGAGCGTGACATCCGTCGCTCGAGCGGTCTGTAAAAGTACTGGATATATGAAATTCCTGCTCGACTGTCGCTCGAGCGAAAGACTGAAGAAAAAGGGTCCTCGCTCGAGCACCACTTTGGTCGCTCGAGCGGACTGTAAAATTTCGTAAAATTCTGGGAGCTCGAATTCCACGCTCGAGCGTGGACTTCTCCGCTCGAGTGGACAGCACGGATTCTGGAATTTCCAGAACTGCAATTGAAGATCAAGCATGGTATTCAAAGCCTCAAATCTTGCATTTTTGATGCAAAAACATGGAGAATCACTATATAACATGAGAACACTTCCTTTTGAAACCATTTATTCAAAGTCATGGCAAATTCTCAACCATTAACTTCAATTTCAAGTTGTAAAATAATGTTTAGTTCAAATTGGATGCATATCTCTTCAAAACATATTCAAAACATGATCAAGTTGTATGAAAAGCATGAAAACATGGAGGATTCTCCAAATTAAGGTAGAAATGTGCCATGCATGTAGGATTTACATGAATTCAAACTCAAATTATGCATGCATGTGTGTAATTCAACTTCATTCTTCCATTTCTTGAAATTCATAGCTCTTTTTCTTCAATGACATGCCAATGAACACAAAAATGAGAGGAATTCAACTATTTATGCCATATCTACATGAATTAGTGTTGAGTGTCATACCTAGTGTTGAATTCAAGTATGTTATGGCTCCAATCTTTGAGTCACCCTCCAATTCTCTATAATTCACCTATTTCCCTCTCTAAATGTTGAACTCTCCTCTCCTCTCTCTTAATTCTCAGCTGAGTTGTGTACACCAAATGAGCTCATAAGCTTAGCTAGAGCCTTATATAGGATGTGATTAAGTTAGCCTAATTAATAGTGATTATGATTAATCAATTAGGCTTAATTCTAACTAATTCAATCAGTTTATTTTAATTATTTTGATCCAAATCAAGTTTCAATTGAAGTCTCCATAAAATTCTAAATATTCCAATTAGCCTATTGGGCTAGTCAATTTCTGCTTTTGATGTCATCTAGGCTTTCAATTTTCGACTCTAAGTTATCAATTTAAACAGATATTCCATATATCAACAGGTAATTATAGAATCAAACATGTAATCACACAATCAAGCACATAATCACGTAATTAAACTCATTTAAATAATATAATGTACTAGTTTAGAGGTCGGGGTCGTCACAGTCTCTCCCCCTTAGAAAGTTTGGTCCACCAAACTTAGGTTACCTTCTGATGGAAACAAATGCGGATATTGTTGCTGCATCTCTTCCCCTTTCTCCCAAGTGGCCTCCTTCCTGTAATGTTCTTTCCACTCAACCTTCATCATAGGGATAGTTTTGTTTCTCAATTGCTTTACTTGCCGATCAATGATTTGCACAGGCCATTCTTCATACATCATATCCTCATCTAGAGCAATCCGGTGGTAATCGATCACACGGAATGGATCTCTGAGATATCCCCGAAGCATGGATACATGAAAAACGTTATGCACTTGTTCCATTCCTGGTGGCAAGGCAATACGATAAGCAACAGGACCCAACCTCTCAAGAATCTGAAACGGTGCAATGTAGCGAGAAGTCAATTTTTCATTTTTACCAAATCTCATATGCCCCTTCTTTTGGGTCACCTTGATGAATACATGATCTCCCACCTCGTACTCTAAGTCCCTTCTTCGCTGATCTGCGTAACTTTTCTATCGACTTTGTGCAGACCTTTGCTGGATGATCTTGATCTTCTCGGTTGTTTCCTGTACCAGTTCAGTCCCATAAATAGCTCTATCACCAACCTCTGTCCAACAAACTAGCGATCTACACTTTCTGCCATACAGTGCCTCATAGGGTGCCATACCGATACTCGCGTGAAAGCTGTTATTATAAGCAAATTCGGCCAATGGCAAATAAGTTTCCCAACTTTCCTGAAAATCTAGTACACACATACGAAGCATGTCTTCTAAGGTTTGAATAGTTCTCTCGGTTTGCCCATCGGTCTGCGGATGAAATGCTGTACTAAATCTCAGTTCTGTTCCCATTGCCTTCTGCAGACTATGCCAAAATCTAGAAACAAATTTAGGATCCCTGTCTGATATAATAGATACTGGAACCCCATGCAGTCGAATAATCTCATCAATGAAGATAGTGGCAAGTCTATAAACAGTAAATGAAGTCTTCACAGTAAGAAAGTGAGCAGATTTAGTCAATCTATCAACTATAACCCAAATAGAGTCCATACCTCTAGGTGTCCGAGGTAGGTCAACAACAAAGTCCATGGTGATATGTTCCCATTTCCATTTTGGAATGGGAAGAGATTGAAGCAAACCTGCTGGTTTCTGATGTTCTGCTTTTACCTGCTGGCATTGTAAGCATTTAGAGTTAAAGTCGGCAATTTCCCTTTTCATGTTGGGCCACCAATACACTAGCTTCAAGTCTTGGTACATTTTAGTGTTTCCTGGATGCATAGTAAACATGGACTTATGAGCTTCCTCCAAAATTTTCCTTTTTAAATCCGCATCATTCGGGATACACAATCTCCCCTGATATTTTAACACGAAGTCTTTAATTATGAATCCCGGTTTAGGCTTGGTGTCAACCTCATCACAAATCTTTTTCAAAAACTCATCATCCAACTGTTTCTGTTTAATTTCTTCAATAATAGCGGGTTGGGCGAACATGACGGCTATCAAGCCATTTGGTTCAAAAGGCACGACTTCAATTTCGAGTTTTTCAAATTCCAGCAACAGTTCTCTTTGATCTGTGAGTAAACAGGAAAAATTCCCCACATTCTTTCTAGTAAGTGCATCCGCTATAGTATTAGCTTTCCCCGGATGGTAGTGAATCTGTAAGTCATAATCTTTGATTAACTCAAGCCATCGCCTTTGACGCATGTTCAACTCCTTCTGTGTGAAAAAGTATTTCAAACTCTTATGATCTGTATATACTTCAGATTTGACCCCATACAAATAGTGTCGCCATATCTTTAATGCAAACACAACTACAGCAAGTTCCAAGTCATGTGTAAGGTAATTCTTCTCATGTAGTCTTAACTGTCGAGAGGCACATGCAATAACCTTGCCATTCTGCATTAAAACATAACCTAAGCCCTTATAGGATGCATCACTAAAAATCACAAAATTTTCGGTACCTAATAGTGAGGTTTGTGGCTGTAGTCAGTCTTGTCTTCAACTCTTGAAAGGCTGTTTCTCTCTGATCCGTCCACTCAAATAGTTCCCCCTTTCGAGTTAACTGAGTCAATGACACAACAATTTTTGAGAAGTCTTTAACGAATCTTCGGTAATACCCTGCCAATTCCATAAAACTATGAACCTCCGACACATTAGTTGGGGTAGGCCAGTTAATAATAGCTTCAATTTTATAAGGATCCAAAGATATACCATCCTTATTAATAATGTGCCCCAAAAATGCAATTTCATCAAGCCAAAATTCATACTTTTTGAATTTCCCATACAACTGTTTTTCTCTAAGTGTCTGAAGAGTCAGTTTCAAGTGTTGTACATGCTCATCTTCACTTTTCGAATAGATTAAGATGTCATCAATGAATACAACAACAAAGTCATCTAGGAAAGGCTTAAAAATTCTATTCATCAAATTCATGAATGCTGCAGGCGCATTTGTAAACCCAAATGACATGACTAAAAACTCATAATGTCCATACCTGGTTCGAAAAGCAGTCTTTTCAACATCCTCGGCCTTAACCTTCAGTTGATGATATCCTGTTCTCAAATCAATGTTTGAGAATATCTGTGCCCCCTGCAGCTGGTCAAACAGATCATCAATACGTGGCAAAGGGTATTTATTTTTCATTGTTACCTTGTTGAGCTCTCGGTAATCAACACATAATCGGAGAGTGCCGTCTTTCTTTTTAACAAAAAGTACTGGTGCTCCCCATGGGGATTTACTTGGTCTGATAAACCCCTTATCAAGCAATTCCTGCAACTGAATTTTCAATTCTTTCATTTCAGTAGTAGACATATAGTATGGAGTTTTAGAAATTGGTCGAGTTCTCGGTATTACATCAATTGTGAATTTAATTTCTCTATCAACAAGTTGACTAGGTAATTCATCCGGAAACAAATCAGGAAAATCTGTCACCACTGGTATATCGTCTAAAGTAATGTCTACCGTTGGTTCGGTTATCACACTACACAAATACCTTTGACAACCCTTATTCATTAGTTTTCGAGCTTTCATGGCAGATATAAGGTATGGTGGTGAGACTATCCCTTTTCCCTCAAAATAAAATTCCTCTTGCCCGGGAGGTCGGAATATTACTCGCTTCGAGGCACAATCAATAGTTGCATAATATTTAGTTAGCCAATCCATACCCAAAATAACGTCAAAATGTCCCATGTCTAAAGGTATTAAATCAGCATGCAAAGTAGCATTCCCAAAAAATAATTCACATGCAATAAACACAGTTGAACATATCATGGATCACCCTGTAGGTGATATAACACATGGTATATAACTCAATGTTTCCATAGGTTTATTCAGAGTTTCAGCAAAAGCCATAGAAATGAAAGAATGTGTAGACTCGGAATCAATTAAAGTATAAGCAGGTTTATTACAAATGGAGATTGTACCTGACACCACTGCCTTAGTATTTTGAGTTTCCCTTGGGACCAGTGCAAAAACCCTTCCTTGCCTTTGTTCATTCCCCGAGGTAAACGGTATTGTGGTCGATTTCGTCGTGGGTGTGGATCTAATTGAGCTTGTAGCTCCTCAATTGCCATTCGGTCGTGATTGTGTGCAATCCTTCGCCATATGCCCCATCCTTCCACACTGGTAGCAAGACCCCATAGTGCGACGGCAAACACCTCCATGTTTCTTTCCGCATATAGTACAAGCTGGTGTTGAGTTACCACTTTGGCTCGAACCAGTATTACCAGAACTCCCTGACTTGAATTTCTTGCTCATTGACGTAGCCCCCTTGTTAAAATTCTATTTTCTGTCCTTCCATTCAAAGTTTTGCTTACGGTTGGTCACATTCCTTTCCGCTATTAGTGCCCTGTCAAGTACATCCACGTATGTTGGCAATTTGAGCACATTGATTTTATCTAAAATTGGATCACGCAAACCTCCCTCAAACTGTCTAGCCTTCTTGTAATCCATATCCACCATGTGAGGCGCAAAATGGGCTAATTCTGTGAATTGAGCCTCATACTCAGCAATTGATTTGCTTCCCTGCTTTAGTTCCATAAATTCAGCCACTTTTTTATCCCGCACACATTGTGGAAAATATTTTTCATAGAAGATTTCCAGAAAATGGGTCTATGTAACATCCTTGGTATCGTTTCGGACCAACATCCACCAACGCCTTGCATCATCTTCCAATGTGAATGTAGCTAGCTGCACCTTCTAGGCTTCGGTACATGGGAACACTTCAAACAATTTCTTAATTCCCAATACCCAAGCTTCAACCTTCAATGGTTCAATTCCACCATGAAACACTGGTGGCTTCATCTTTTTAAATTCTCTAGTCAAGGCAACTGTACAAGTCTCTGGCTGATACCCTAGAGCATGAGGTGGTACAGGCATTTGAGGTGGGGGAGCTGGTTGTTGTTATTGTTGCTGCCATTGCTGTTGTTATCTTATGGCTTCAGCCATGTCTTGCATCATTCGTTTCATTTTATTCAGTCTTAAGGAGGTTGTCTCATCTATTTCATCACCTCTGGTTCTCACCATTTTCTATATGAAGCTTCGTATTATAACAAGCATGATATACATATACACATAGTCATGTACGCAATTGCATATATAATCATAAGTTGTCTTACTTAACATATCAATGCACATGAATGGATTCCAGATGTCTCTTCTAGACCCACTATAGCTCAATGGGCAAGTGAGTGAGATATAACTCGTGCTCTGATACCACTTTGTCAGGACCCGAACCTGCCCCTATAGGTTCAACGTCATGACCGGCCAGTAATCATAGATTACTCACGACCTCCATACAAATAAACCTTTGATACCAATTACGGGGCTTAGCGGAAGTTTAAAATGTTATAGAATTCATCCACTGAGCTGTGCATATATGAGGAGAGCAAATACATTAAGCAAAGTTTGATTCAAACATATATCCAACATAAGTACAATTCATGTCTTACAAAGATATAACCCCAACTACGGACAAATACAAAACCATAAATCCACACAAAAGAGGTTTGACAAGCATGGCTCCACACAAGCCTGACTACTTCACTTGGAAGCTCGACAAAAGGCTGACTCGGGTAAACACGAGGCTATCTAACCCTAATGCTTCGTTTGCCCACCTACAATTACATATATAAATAAATAATGAGCTAAAGACCAATGAGTAATAACAGAATAAAGAGGTTAAATAAATGAAGTTCGACAATATTACTATTATCATTTAGATTAGTCATGAAAGCATCTCTTTGTGGCAACAAAAGCCATTAGTACTATTATCTGTGGTACATCCATGAAGTGACAATTTCGTTCCAATGATGACGTATCATTCTAGCTATGGTATTGTTACCCCTAGGCAAGGGCTTATAGCCATGGTACTATTACCCCCAAGCAAGGGCCTATAGCGATGGTACCATTACCTCTAGGCGAGGGCCTATAGCCATGGTATTATTACCCCCAAGCAAGGGCCTATAGCCATGGTATTATTACCCCCAGGCAAGGGCCTATATTCAATGGATGCCATAATATGGTTTCAAATAGAACTTCATTCATTAAAGGTTATAACATTTCAACAAGCCATGTTGTCAATCATCAAATCATTTTAAGAATTCATTCAATCAATCACATATCCATTGATAACAATAACATTTTCAAAAGTAAAGATAATTGAACATAGCTTTATAAGGTTATTACTCACAGTGGTTTGCGGTGACACTTAGCCTCGACGTCCACCTAAACGAAACACATAACAAGGTACAAATGAAATTCCATTTCATTCCAATTCAATTCTCTTGTGCGTCTCTAACTTATTATATAATATACGTGTCCAAAAAGGTGCCTAAGAATGCAAGGAATGGCATGAGAATGCAAGTATGCACTTAAAAGAGTTGGTAAAATTTTGCTGAAAAATAGGGTCTTCGCTCGAGCGCAACTTCCTACGCTCGATCGGGGATTTAAAAATAAGGGTGGTCGCTCGAGCGGTTTGTAAAAGTACTGGATCTATGAAATTCCCGCTCGACTGTCGCTCGAGCGGAAGACTGAAGAAAAAGGGTCCTCGCTCGAGCGCCACTTTGGTCGCTCGAGCGGACTGTAAAATTTCAGAAACTTCTGGGAGCTCGAATTCCATGCTCGAGCGTGGACTTCTCCACTCGAGCGGACAACACGAATTTTGGAATTTCCAGAACTGCAATTGAAGATCAAACATGGCATTCAAAGCCTCAAATCTTGCATTTTTGATGCAAAAACATGGAGAATCACTATATAACATGAGAACACTTCCTTTTGAAACAATTTATTCAAAATCATGGCAAATTCTCAACCATTAACTTCAATTTCAAGTTGTAAACTAATGTTTAGTTCAAATTGGATGCATATCTCTTCAAAACATATTCAAAACATGATCAAGTGGTATGAGAAGCATGAAAACATGGAGGATTCTCCAAATTAAGGTAAAAATGTGCCATGCATGTAGGATTTACATGAATTCAAACTCAAATTATGCATGCATGTGTGTAATTCAACTTCATTCTTCAATTTCTTGAAATTCATAGCTCTTTTCCTTCAATGACATGCCAATGAACACAAAAAATGAGAGGAATTCAACTTATTTATGCCATATCTACATGAATTAGTGTTGAGTGTCATACCTAGTGTTGAATTCAAGTATGTTATGGCTCCAATCTTTGAGTCACCCTCCAATTCTCTATAATTCACCTATTTCTCTCTCTAAATGTTGAACTCTCCTTTCCTCTCTCTTAATTCTCAGCTGAGTTGTGTACACCAAATGAGCTCATAAGCTTAGCTAGAGCCTTATATAGGATGTGATTAAGTTAGCCTAATTAATGGTGATTATGATTAATCAATTAGGCTTAATTCTAACTAATTCAATCAGTTTATTCTAATTATTTTGATCCAAATCAAGTTTCAATTGAAGTCTCCATAAAATTCTAAATATTCCAATTAGCCTATTGGGCTAGTCAATTTCTGCTTTTGAAGTCATCTAGGCTTTCAATTTTCGACTCTAAGTTATCAATTTAAACAGATATTCCATATATCAACAGGTAATTATAGAATCAAACATGTAATCACACAATCAAGCACATAATCACGTAATTAAACTCATTTAAATAATATAATGTACTAGTTTGGATGTCGGGGTCGTCATATTTAGTTTCCTCAGATACGATAGCCCTACAGTTCAGACTCCCGCGGTTTTAAATATGATTTTACAAGTGCAATGTCAAACAGAAAAACACAAAAGAGTCCAAATCCAGCAAATTTTTAGAAAATCGATTTTTAATAAAAAATGCCAAAAATAGACTGCATTGCCAGATTTCAGAGTCCCCACCTAAATATTTTTGAAAAATTTAGGAAACCTGTGACTCGTGCCAAAGGCCACTTGTCCGTCATCACCAAAGTGTCTCGGTTCGGGAACTTAGGTATGAAAGGGAAAGGTCATGAATTGAGCACCCCATTCACTCGATCAAAGCTCGACCTCTATTAATCGTGATGTGATTCTTATGTACAGTATATGCTCTTGTTTCGGTTATTATGCTATCATTACTACGTGAAGTCAAACAAATATAGACCACTTCGCCTAATTTTGAACACTTTGATTTCAATTTAACCTTTGAAAGAGTTTTTGAAATACGCAGCTCAAAGAAAATGAGTCAGTATATGCCATAATTAAAGTCGTCATAACTTAGGCAAAATGATCTTCATCCATAGGCATTCAAAAGATATATCAACCAAGCATGTAGCCTCATGGTAGTTATGCTCGACATATCAACAATCGCACGCATGCAATATGCTAAAGAAAAAATGCTTACCTAAGTATTCGAGGTGAGCCAAGAGAAAGAAAATAGTTAGAAAAAATGCATGACCCTAAACAATGCAACATGACTAATGCAACGCATATAACATGTAATTAATAGGCTCGGCTACTAGCATGACATGTGAGTCAATTCAAGGCATGCGATAGAGCACATATTCGAATAAGGAATTTGAAGTTGACATTGATTAGTATGATGAGCCGAACCCTTACGCATGCAAAATGAATGGATGCGAGTCATGAAAAATGCTAAGGAAAATATGATGCTATATAACCATGGTAAGCATGTAAATAAAAGGGAGAAAGAAATGAGAGTTGGAAGGCATTCACATTATTACAATTTTGCCCTTATGCAAGAGGGTTCGAATAAATGTCCTAATTAGCTAATTATTACAACACAAATTTAACTAATTAATGAACTAGCTATTACAAGTTTCGAATGAATTTAGGTACAACATACTACTATTAGCATTAATTTATTAGGCCACGGGAAGTGAAGAGTCGCATATGCATGAACGAGAATATCCGCCCGAAAACTCCTCTGTTTTGCTGCCAGAACTGTTCTGTTCACAATTAGAAAATAATTCTATTTTTGCCCCAGCTTTTGCTCTATTCTGTCATGAAAATGACACTGCTTGCATAAAATAGAGTGACTGATCGGCCTTGGCGAGTGGTCAGCCAGACAGGAATGGTGGCCGGCCGGCCACTATTTTGAGGTTTTGCCCTGCTGCCATAGAAAAGAAATAGAGCAAAAACAGAGTGTTTTTAAGAGATGTTTATCCTCTCTGCCTCTCCCTATCATGAAATTGATCGAGGAGGAATATAATCGGTCCACAAATCATCAATGGTCGCAAGGTTGTTGCATGATGATCTATGAATTGATGGGACAAAGGCTCAATGAATGAAAATAAAAGACCAACAAAACCCCCTCTCTATCACGGAGTTACCTCAAGGGAAGCAGTAGACATTGATTCTTCCTCATTATCATCACTAAAGAGTATGAAATGACGCAAGACTCAACGGGTTCAACATAACGTCCGATTGAACCCAACTCAATTTTATTATCTTGTGCCTCTTTTAGTCCAATTTTATTAGCCTTTTTTTTTATTACCTTTCCATTCTTTAATCATTTTGTCCAAAAGTGAGATTTACATCCACTAATGAAGAGAACTGTCAAAAAAGAAGTTGTTCTTGGCATGAGAGAGATGTAATGCCTTGGTAATGAACCTCCGAAGAGATTAAACCATTAAGCATGGAAGGTCTCTTTCTCATGCCTTAAACAACAATCAATAGTTTGAAACAACTCTGAAGAAAAAAGGAAAGAAAACCAAGAAAGAAGGGATGTTGCAGAGATGATTATTATAAGTGTGAGCATATGTGTGTGAAAATTATGAAATAAAATTATCAAGTCAAATAGGTTGGTATCTAAAGTCTAAACCACCAAACCTATGAGGACTTACAATAACACAAACATAAGATTTAAAGCATAAATGAAATGAACACACTAAGTCCTAAAACTCACAAAACAGTGTTGAAAAATTAGTTTGAAAAGCTAAAAAAGTGAGCAAAAATGAGAGAGAATTAAAGCTAGTAAGCAAGCCTAAGGAAGGGTGGCTAACCCCTTCATTTTTTGGACTTCAAAACCACATGTTTTATCCTTTTAAAACTTTGAAAAACAGTGGCTAAAAGTTGGGAAATAAGTGGAAAACACAAGGATAAAAGCTTATGTAATAAGGTTCAAAGAAGGGTGGTTAACCCCTCCACCTTTGGTAGCTTTAAATCACACGTTTCAGCCCACCAAAATAGTTCAAAACAGTATAGAAACCAAGAAAAAGATGGAAAAAAAAGTAAGCAAAGAATGGCAAGAGTGATACCTTTGAAGAGAAGACACTCTTTTGTTCACAAACCAATAGGTATTCACTCTCAAGGGCTGATATTTTAGCTCAATAATCTCAGCAAGGAGCCACAAAATTATGGTTTAGGAAGTGTATATATAGTATATGTATGTTGCAAGATAGAAAGGGAGAGTATTTGGCAAGTTTTTGAGCTTTGACAAATTTTTCTAACCTAAAACCAAGAGGGATGGTCAAGTATTTATAGAAAAACAACTTCTTCTGTTGAAAATATCTATAATGAGCCAGTTGGTGCAGTGCATGCACATGGAGGGGGATAGTTGGCAGCAAATATCTTCTTGCTGGGAAACCTGGCTGGCCGGCCGGCTAGGCAGGGGGACGGCTGGCCACCTATTGGGCAGTAGGCCTCTGAGTGGTTAAGCTAGAAAAAATGTAGGTTTTGGTCCAAAGGGGGTGCAAAGTTTTAGGTTTTGAAACTCAAAACTAAAGCTTTTTGCTAAAGAAATTTAATGTTTATACAGCGTACTAATTCATTATCGAGTGCTCAACCTGAGGTGCCCAAGTCTTAAGGACGGTCAAAAATGGGGTGTCTACACATGAGTGGTGTTGTGGCCTACTATAAACAAATAATACATATTTTTTAGATTACTAGTTATTAGAGATTGTAAAAGTTATGAATTATAATTTAAAAAAATGTCCAAAATTCATAAAGTTCAAACCGCTAAATCGATCGCATCCATTTGCCAATCAGCACGGCCCGCTCAATTTGCATCTGCCAAACCAGTGGACGGATGCGGATTGAATTTTTTTTAATCCGACTAATTTTATATGGATAGCAAATTAGATATCACCTGACCCAACCCGATCCACGATCACCCTTGGGAGAATTACCTTTTGATAAAGTTGATTTTTTTGAGAAAGTTAATTGACTATTAACTGTAACCTCAAAAAGTTCACCAAACAAGGTTGCATTAATACTAAGTTGTTTTTTCCTTTTTGGGAGCTAAAAAAGTTAATATATTAGGAAACTTTTTGTATGCTTTTATTTCTTGATTTCACCAAAATCCAATATGCTTTCTTGCATATTTCATTTTTTCATATTCATTCAAACTCTTTTTATGGGTCTCAATTCAGACTTACTTTGATGATTCAATCTGTCTACTTCATAAGTTTCATAGTAAAGGTTATTCATATAAAAAATTAGATTTATTGGACAACTATAACCACAGAAATAAATCATGTTTTATTTTACAAAATGAATGGTTTAACTTTACAATTCAACTTACTATTCATTTTATAAAACAAAATGTAATTTATTTTTGTGTTTATAGATGTCTGATAAAATTGACTTTTTGCATGGATAACCTTTATTTATGAGCGGACAAAATAGATGGTTCAGATCATCAATGTGAATTCGAATTTGGACCCACAAGAGGAGTATGGAGAGATGCAAGTATGAAGGAGAGCTTATCTCCTTGAGTTTTCCTTCTCTCCAATAAACCAAATATCAATTTTCTTATTGACCTTCGACATTGTGCATGGTTAGAATTTTTTATTATTATCTAAACATGAATTTTGAGGAGCATTTCGTATAACTCCCAAAGGATGCTGTAATATGTTAGTTTTGAATTTGGTAGCTATGATTTGAAGCGAAATGCTATGATACATATATATATTAGTTATATATTTTGTGATAGACATTGTGCGTGGTTAGCCTTTTTTTTTTTTTTTCTATATCTAAACATGAATTTTGCAGTATTTCGTACAACTCACAAAATATTTGGGAGTTTGTTGGAGCGTTGATGATGGGATGCTATAATATGTCAATTTTGAATTTGGTAGCATTACCCTTGAAATCATAGCTACCAAATTCAAAACTAACATATTACAGCATCCCCAACATCAATGCTCCAACAAACTCCCAAACATTTTGAGAGTTGTACGAAATGCTGCAGAATTCATGTTTAGATTAAAAAAAAGGGAGGGGGGGGGGGGCCTAACCATGCACAATGTCTATCACAAAAAATATAACTAATATACATGTGTATCATATACCAAATTCAAAACTAACATATTACAATATCCCCAACATCAATGCCACAACAAACTCCCAAACATTTTGGGAGTTGTACAAAATGCTGTAGAATTCATGTTTAGATAAAGAAAAAAGGGCTAACTATGCACAATGTCTATCACAAAATATATGACTAACATACATATGTATCATAACATTCGCCGGCAAAGACTAATAAATGAGGGGTAATGCTATGATGATGCATATGTATATTAATTATATATTTTTATGATATATGTTATGTTTTTTTCAGTAAATGTTACTTATTTTTTTAATGGAGTTATAATTTGTGATTAAGAAATGAAATTACTCATTTTGTAGTAATATTACTGATTTTTGTGATAATGTTACACATTTTTTGGTTACAAAATGTTTGGATAAAAATATGTAACATTATCACAAAAATGCATAATATTATGAAAATATGCGTAACGTCATTTTAAATCACAAATTATCGTAACTTTATAAAAAATTATGTAACATTTATTACAAAAATACATAACATACTCTATGAAATTACAGAACAAGTGTATATGATACACATTTTGAAGAGTATACCATGAACTTTTCCTTCAAATAGAGGAGCTTTGCTAGCAGAGACTAATCAGTGAGGGATTTCTATGCAACCTAAAATAGAGTCAACTCTCATAACCCATTAATGAGTGTTAGAAAGGATTAGCCATCCCATTTATTGTATTTGGACATGAATCTCTGTTTTCTTTAATTTCCTCTGAATAAAAAAAAAAAAAAAAACTCTCACAACCCATTAAACTTCAAACAGAAAACAATTCAAACACCAACAAAATTTCAAAAAAGTGCACGTAATAAACTATATTCTAGTAAAACTTGTGAAATATACTAATTAGATTTAATTTTACTCAAAGAGAAGGCATCGATTATCATAATACATTTTCTCCAGTTTCTAAGAAGGATTCATTTCGAATTATCATGGCATTAGTAGCTCATTTTGATTTAGAGCTACATCAAATGGATGTGAAAATGGCTTTTTTAAATGGGGATCTTGAGGAAGAAGTATACATGAACCAACCTGAAGGTTTTTGTTCTGAAAAAGATAGTCACTTAGTTTACAAGCTCAAGAAATCCATATATGGACTAAAACAAGTTTCCCGACAGTGGTATTTAAAGTTCCACAATGTTATTACTTCATATGGTTTTACGGAGAATGTCGTGGACAACTGTATATACCTTAAGGTTAGTGGGAGCAAATACATTTTTCTAGTTCTATATGTGGATGACATTTTACTTGCATCTAATGATTTGGGATTGTTGCATGATACTAAATAATTTCTTTTCCAAAATTTTGAAATGAAGGATATAGGTGAAGCTTCTTATGTCATTGGCATAGAGATTCACAGAGATAGGAAAATAATAGATTTTTTTTTTTAATACTAACACACCCTTAGTTTAGAATTCACGCTCAAGTGATTAAATCTAATATTTATCAGAATTCATACTATTCAATGAATTCACTTTGGATAAAATTTATAATTCACCAAAATGAATGCAATATTATTAACACTGAATTTTTTATACTTCGTTACGCCCTTCTCGTATGATAGAAATAGTTATGCACCTTCTGGCCCCTCCTGAGAAAGTAGTGTGAGAATTTTGTTATATTAATAATGACAATTGACATTGCGAGATCTTGGTTTAGTTATATATCTCTTATGTTTGGCACTATTTCTTGCTAACCTAAAATTCTACAATATATATATATATATATATATATATATATATATATATATATATATATATTCCAATAGTGTTACAAAACCTTGCATTTCAATTATCCATGTGTTAATGTTCAACAAAATCTTGTTAAGGTCTTGGTGAGTTAGCAAAAAAAAAAAAAAAAAAAGGTCTTGTGAGTTTTAGGGTTTTTTCTAAGTTTTATATAAAAATAAAAATTGATTTAACCGTTCTGTGGTTTGATTTTATGAATGGAAGACAACTTCCCACTGAGTCAGCTAGCAAATATGCATAGTTGTTTCTTTTAGCAAATTGAAGTTGTTTTAAAATATTTTTTTTAAATTTATTATTCAATAGAGAACTTTTTATTTGTATTTGTATTATCAGCAAAAAGATAAGCTTGTATTGATAGAACAATGGAAAACAACATCAAAGTTTGAATAACAAAAAAAAAAAAAAAAAAAAATGTAAACTAGCCAGGCATAAACTCCAGCTAACTATGGAGTACTAGTAACATTACATAGATACCTACAACTTGTATATATATATATATATATATATATCTTCATGGCTTCATGATCCAATGTTGTTGTGCATCAAGGAAGGACCTGAAGGTGGTATTGGTGTGCGTTTGGGGAATAAGTGAGAGAAGGTAGTAGGAGAATTTGCAGGCATAGGATCAACATCAAGGGTTGTGGCATGTGTTTTGCAGTGAGTATGACGAGAGAAAGAGATGGTCGACAAGACCAAGCACAATAGGGTTAGAGCTCTTTTCCCTATCTCACCAAAAGGCTTTGGAGAAGTGATCTCTGAGATAGTGAAGTGAAAGGTGTTTGGATCCTCCTTGTACACAATACGTCTTCTTTTTATAGGTGTTTAGGGGTTAAGATCTTCTGCCCATTTTCTGTCCCAGTAATTACATTCTGCCATGTGTTGATCATGAAAAACTCTTCAGTCAAATTAGAAAGGGAAAAATCTCGGTATGGCTTCTTTTTAGTGAACTGTTCAAATTTTAGAATTCGTCGAATATATCATCCTTACAAAAAATTAAGTCGATCAGATAATGATAACCATATTTTTCAATCAGTTTTGTATAAAAATAAATAGACGGTCAGAAAATAAACGGTTCATACAAAATTGATTAGAACACTTGATTTTCGTTATCTGATTGACATGATTTTTTGCATAAATAATGTTCTCAGTGAATTCTATAATATAAATGATTCGAATCATCAAAATGGAACCCACAAGTGGACCCATTGAGTAGGACTGGCCTGTCCAGTTTGATTACAGACTGGAGACAGTCCAATCTCAAAATCTCCATACCCTCTCTACCTTCTTTCTTTGCGAATCAAATGCATAACTCAGAAAATGGAGAGTCCACATTCACCACACCAATTGTGCGTATCGAATCCCGCACTAGATGAAAGTGGATTGGAGCTCCATAGCTGAATGGACTATCTAGGAACTAGGGACTTGCAACAAAGAACACCGTCAGAGCTACCCGGCCGGGGTTGGCCAGAAAACCCCTCTGGCGTGGGAATGAGTAGTCAGAGAAGATGGAGGGCTCTTTCTAGGTGTAGAGAGAGGAAAAGAAAGAGTGTATCCAGTTATGTTCAAGTGAATTGAGTTAATATAAGATACCTTCAATGTGAAGAGTGTGAGGCTTATGTAGAAGACTTGGCTTGTTATCCAAGATGGTTTCATGGAGCTTTGGTGCTTCAAGGTTTCCCTTAGCATTGCTTAAGGTAGTGGACCTCAAGGCAGTTGACAATGGATGTATATACTTATTGTAACCATGTCTATAACAGATCATGTTCCCTTTGCTAACTGTTCTGTGATTCTAGGAGGAGGGACCAGCTGAGGTGGCAGCCTGCACATGTATGTGTTCATAGCTTCTACGTTTCTCTATGAGGTTCCCTCAGTTCGGTATCGTTGTGCCTCAGCTTGGCCTTTTGTAAGACTATTTGTAGAGATGGGCTAGCCCATTTAGACATCTTTGTGTGGGCTCAACCCACTTTGACTTTGAAGATGGGTTTGGTCCATCAGTTTAGTCTAGGGATTAAGTCCAGCTGCTTGGCCCAGCCCGGCATCGCGGCTGGACTACCCTTTTAACTACGAGTTAGGCCTAAGTGCTTAAGGTCTTGGGAAGACTATTCTTCATGAAGATGGGCTTAACTGGCTAGCCCACACATTCATTTGACCCACTTAGGTTTGGGCTTAGTGCATTGGACTGGCCCAAGGCTTGGATTTGACCCGTTTTATATTCTGCCCTTTTCATTTGCCCCCTAGCTCTTGCTAAGGTTTCCCTTGGTGAAAACTACTGCTCAATACCCCAACCGTCGTGTTGTTTCAGATTTGCTGCGGTTCGGCCTTGGTAGCAGTTCAATCCTAACACGTGCACTCTGTATGTGTCCTTTCATGATGACGCATGGCAGTGTTGTACTAGTGTGCAGATATAGTGCGCCGACTCCTTACAGAGGGATGTGATTCATCCTATCACGTTGGTTGAGTTTCATAAATACCGTAATGCTGTCTCTTCACTTTTCTTGCCTATTCCAAAGTTTTGAAATCCCAAAACCCTTTCATTCTCTCATCTTTGTTCTGATGGTGCTCCATTCTGTTGCTTTACCACCATTATTGTTGGTTCCAAATGCTATCGTCTTTCTTTGATTCCGGTCTCCAGGACCTTCATTCTTCGTCATTCTTTCATCAAATCACTGTAAGTTCTTCTAAATTCTTTTTTTTCTCTCTTTGCTTTTCCTTCTTCTGTCTCAATTATTGGCCCTTGTGCCATTGTTTCCGGTGACTAGTGTTATTTCTCTATCTTTCTCTTAGTTTGGTTCTGTCTTTTGCCCTTCTAGGTCTAGATCATGGACAAGTTTTGTGCTTTGGTTGATACCCCTAAAGCAATGGTCGTGTTTCGTCGGGACTACAGTATTCCAGACGACGTTATCTTTATGCTGGTAGGGTTGATGCCGAGCGCATGGGTATAAGGAATACTGCTGCATTCCCTGTTGCTGCCATTGTTGAATGGGAGGTTTGGTTCCCTTTGGACCCATTGGTCTGTTGTTTTGTGCATCAGGTTCAACTTACCCCAATACAAGTTTCTATAAATCTGGTTCGTGTTGTTTATGGTGTTTTTGCTGTGAATAGGTGATTAGGCTTGAACCTGGATGTCTAGGATATCATAGACTGTTATACCCTTTCTCATAACAAAGACCATAGTACCTACTACCTTTGTGTTCGTTCTATTAACTCTCATCTTGTCATTGGTTCGCCCGATTCTGATAAGTATAATGATGACTTCCTGCAAGTTAGTGGGAACTAGGAGTTCCCTGCCAGTACAGAGATCCAGTTCGAAGGGATGCCAAAGAAAGATGGCTATCCATGTTTGAATCCTCTACCTTTATATTTCTGCACTTCTACTTTTGGCTTATATTCCATTTGAATACTGTGCAAATGTTGTTCCTTGTTTTCGCAGAATCTTCCCGTTACCAGAGAAGGCCGACTCGTGAAAACGGTGAAGCAATCAAGGCCACACTGAGGTACAAAAAGAGATCTTCCCTCGAGTTGTTGGACTACGAGGCTGCCCACCAAACCACCATTCTTAAAAAGGCAAGACCTTGCTGCATCTTTGTTTGATTATGATACTGAAATAGACACATCCCCTGCCCCTTTGATTACCAACCATCGTCGTGGTTATAGTCTGTCTGCTGAAATGACCTTTTCTCATGCCCTTAGTTTCACAGGAGACGAATCAATGTCAAAGAGAATGGTGCTCGTAGACTTGGAGGCTGAGGCCTTTGGCTCTTCTTCGGCTCTAGAAACTCCCATAATCAAAGTCGAACCAAAGAGTCTGATGGATGTGAATTGGAAATGGGAGCTACTAGCTCTTTAGTTTATAGTGATTCCGATTTAGACTCGACCCATTTTGTCTTCTGGACTTGCGTTTCATGGTTTCGTACTGTTGCCCATATCTTGCTTCCCTTGTACTTTCTAAAATTTGGCTATTGGATTGTAGTAGTTGTGTTTGGAATAGGTTAGTCGTTTAGTTTTTAAACTTTTGTTGCCCAGAATTTTACTCCTCCGCTCGAGCGAAACTTCTTGCGCTTGAGCGGGCTTTGTGAACTCTCAGTACGTTTGCAGGTTTGCAAAACTACTAGAAGAGTGTATTATACGCTCGAGCGGTGCTTTCTGCGCTCGAGCGGTCTCAGCTCGAGCGACATTTCTTGCTCAAGCGTTGGGTCTATTGTTTGCAAAAGTACTAGGAGTGTGCATTCTACGTTCGAGCGTCATTTCATGCGTTCGAGCGGAACTACTTATTGTGTCTTGCATTCGAGTGTCACTTCTTACGCTCAAGCGGACTGTGCGAATATCAGTTCACAGCAGCACCTTTTTACATCACTTTCTCACATCTTTTTCTCTCAAAACCCTAGATCTAGAGCCTCTCTCTCTAAAATTAACTCTCTCTCTACATTTTCACCTAGATCCGTTGGTTTCTCAACGCTATTGTCTTTGGGAAATGGATAGGGCATCTCGAGAGCTCCATTTTGGTTCGAAAGAAACTTGGTTTCGGCGTCTTTGAAGTTTCTTCCTTACTTTACTTATCTTTTAAACTCGAGGTAGGGACTTTCTATACTCTTTTATGAGTTTTAACTTAGCTATTTGTTGATGTGTAAAAAATGTTGGAATGAGGGATGGTTTTGAACAAACCTAAGGTTTTGGTTTAAAATCAAAAGAGAAATTTTCAAATGAATGTATTGAAAATGGTTATGGGGGTAGATATAAGGTTGTGGTGTGATTAATTTGTTGATTTTGATACTTGGAATGGATTTGGAAGAAAAAGGAGTTTTGCCTAAATTAATTATTTTGTATAAATAATTGGAATTGATATTGAAATTATGAAATTAGGTGAATGTTTACATAAATGGTGGAGTTGATTATGTATTACCTCTTACCTATGGAAATTTGGATAATTTATCCGTTTTGGAGATTGTTTGTCTATTTAGAAATATATGTTTTGGGCTATCGATGAAGGATAGCTATGATTGTTGTAGAAATTGCATGAGCATGAGGTGAATTGAAACTAATCACTTATTCGTTGTCATTGAATATGACTATGTCTTTAACACATTGAAAATGTATGATGTTTAGGAGAAGAAAAGGGATGTATTCCATGTTTGGAAGAAGAAAATGGATGGACTCTTTTGAAAGGGGATGTATACCATGTTTGTCTAGGGTGAAAGACCCAAAAACCATACGTATACATGAATGCAGATTCTCGCGGATGAAATATCCGTAAAATGGCAAAACGGAAGTATTTGTATAATGGTTGTGTTGGTTAGAGACCCACTAAGTTGTACCCTCTGTTTGGTTGTCTGAATGAAATAGTGAATATCTTATGAATTGAGATAAAATAAATTGAAATATAAAGCTTGACATGGCATGGTTTTATGAAAAAGTTATAAATGATTTTATCATGGGCATTGGATATGCTTATCATACTTATATTTTTGTTAAGATTCATACATTGTGTTAGATTGTTTCTACTAGGCTTTGGCTCACCTTATTTGGGAAAAACCTTTTCAAGTGTTGGTGATATGCCTCCGCTAAGGCAATAGTTTGGGAGGAATTGGGGATGAAGGCTTCTATTTTGTGAATTATGTCATTGTTTTGATTCAAGCTAAGGGCTTTATATGTATTGGATTTATATTTGCTTTTGTTGTAACCAAGCATGGTCTTGGAAAGATGTAAGCCTATAGGGCCTTTATTTAGATAAACACTTTTGTACTATTAACTCTCATGAAATGAAAGAACATTATACTCTGATTTATATTGTTATTTACATATGGTCTTGGATGGATTTATGGCTTTTATTTCGAGGCGTTACATTGTTGTTGTTCCTGAACCTGACGCCCTAGCTGCTGAAAAGGCAACAAAGAGAAGGAAAGACACTGGTAAGGCTAAGGTTGGTGAGGCTTCTGAGGAGCCCGTTGTGGATGAATCTTTTGAATAGTAGGAAACACAAGGATAAAAACTTATGAAATAAGGTTCAAAGAAGGGTGGTTAACCCCTTCACCTTTGGTAGCTTTAAATCACAAGTTTCTGTCCACCAAAATAATGCAAAACAGTATAGAAAACCAAGAAAAAAAATGGAAAAACAAGTAGGCAAAGAATGACAAGAGTTATACCTTTGAAGAGAAGATACTATTTTGTTCACAAACCATAAGGTGCTCACTCTCAAGGGCTGATATTTTAGCTCAATAATCTCAATAAGGAGCCTCAAAATAATGGTTTAGGAAGTGTATGTATAGTGTATGTTGCAAGATAGAGAGGTAGAGTGTTTGGCAAGTTTTTAAGCTTTGGTAAATTTTTCTAACCTAAAACCAAGAGGAATGGTCAAGTATTTATAGAAAAACAGCTTCTCCTGTCAAAAATATATGTAATGAGCCGGTTAGTGCAATGCATGGACATGAGGGGGACAACTGGCAGCAAATATCTTCTTGCCGGGAAACTTGGTTGGTCGGCCGGCCGGCCAGGTAAGGGAACGGCTAGCCACTAAGCTTTGGCCAACCGGCTACTTGTTGGCCAACAAGCCTTTGAGTGGTCAGGCCAAAAAAAATAAATTGTGGTCCAAAAGGGGTCCAAGGTTTTAGGCTCTGAAACACAAAATCGAAACTTCTTGTTGAAGAAATTTAATGTTTGTACAGCGTACTAATTCATTATCGAGTGCTCAACCTGAGGTGCCCAAGTCTTAAGGACGGTCAAAAATGGGGTGTTTACACATGAGTGGTGTTGTGGCCTACTATAAACAAATAATACATATTTTTTAGATTACTAGTTATTAGAGATTGTAAAAGTTATGAATTATAATTTTAAAAAATGTCCAAAATTCGTAAAGTTCAAACTGCAAAACCGATTGCATCCATTTACCAATTAGCACGGCCCGCTCAATTCGCATCCGCCAAACCAGTGGACGGATGCGGATTGAATTTTTTTTAATCCGACTAATTTTATATAGATAGCAAATGAGATATCACCTGACCCAACCTGATCCGCAATCACCCTTGGGAGAATTACCTTTTGATAAAGTTGATTTTTTTGAGAAAGTTAATTGACTATCAATTGTAACCTCAAAAAGTTCACCAAACAAGGTTGCATTAATACTAAGTTGTTTTTTCCTTTTTGGGAGCTAAAAAAGTTAATATATTAGGAAACTTTTTGTATGCTTTCTTGCATATTTCATTTTTTCATATTCATTCAAACTGGTTGTATGAGTCTCAATTCAGACTTATTTTGATGATTCAATCTACCTACTTCATAAGTTTAACAGCAAAGGTTATTTATACAAAAAATTAGATTTATTGGACAACTATGACCATAGAAATAAATCATGTTTTCTTTTACAAAATGAATGGTTTAAGTTTACAATTCAACTTACTATTCATTTTATAAAACAAAATGTAATTTATTTTTGTGTTTATAGATGTCTAATGAAATTAACTTTCTACATGGATAACCTTTACTTTTGAACGGACAAAATAGATGGTTCATATTATCAATGTGAATTCAAATTTGGACCCACAAGAGGAGTATGGAGAGATGCAAGTATAGAGAAGAGCTTATCCCTTTGAGTTTCCCTCCTCTCCAATAAACCAAATATCAATTTTCTTATTGACCTTCGACATTGTGCATGGTTAGCATTTTTTTTTATTATCTAAGCATGAATTTTGAGGAGCATTTCGTACAACTCCCAAAGGATGTAGTAATATGTTAGTTTTGAATTTGGTAGCTATGATTTGAAGCGTAATGCTATGATACATATGCGTGGTTAGTCTTTTTTTTTTTTTATATATCCAAACATGGATTTTGCAGCAATTCGTACTACTCACAAAATGTTTGGGAGTTTGTTGGAGCATTGATGTTGGGATGCTATAATATGTCAATTTTGAATTTGGTAGCATAATGTTTGAGAGTTTGTTGGAGCATTGATGTTGGGATGCTTTATGTCAATTTTGAATTTGGTAGCATTACCCTTGAAATCATAGCTACCAAATTCAAAACTAACATATTACAACATCCCCGACATCAATGCTCCAACAAACTCCCAAACATTTTGGGAGTTGTACGAAATACTGGAGAATTTATGTTTAGATAAATAAAATAAAAAAAGGCCAACCATGCACAATGTCTATCACAAAATATATAACTAATATACAAATGTATCATATACCAAATTCAAAACTAACATATTACAACATCCCCAACATCAATGCTCCACAAAGCTCCCAAATATTTTGGGAGTTGTACGAAATGCTGTAGAATTCATGTTTAGATAAAAAAAAAAAAGAAGGGCAAACTATGTACAATGTCTATCACAAAATATATGACTAATATACATATATATCACAACATTCGCCGGCAGAGACTAATGAATGAGGGGTGTACGAGCGTGAAATAATCTTCTCGTATAATCCTGTTGATCAAGCTTGCACTCCTCCAAACAACGTTGCTTTGCCACCTGAAAACACAAACGTGAGCTAACCGGCGAGTGTGTGCCGGAAACCCCTCCGATGCCTAAGTCAGCAACTAGACAATAGACAATAAGCTTTGTGTATTCTAGAGTAAGAATTGGGATACCTATACATAGGTCTTGCTATGAGCTTTTATAGATTTTGCCCGGCCCAATCTTAGTAGGATTCCAACTCTCCTTATAAGAGTTCTCCTAGGAATCACACACCCTACTCACTACCAACTAAGTGAGATGGTTTGCACAATCCTAGTAAGTCTCTACTCCCCTTAGCAGAGTCCTCTTAGAAATTACATTCCCAAGGATAATGCACATTTTGATAACTCCTTACTCACTGCTTGTCTAAGTGAGATAATTGCAACTCTTACTCTGGTTGGCACAAGACATAACCGTGCTTACACAGCTCGGTGCTAATTAAGCCAATTTAGTTAACCTAGTCTTTGGAATGACCTCCTGCCGAGCTATCTTTTAGCTCGGTCCGATTCCCACAGACACCTCGGTCTACAACTGCTAGACCAGGCCACTGATAGCCCACCTTTGACCGAACCAATGCGACCAAGGACCAAGGCTACGGAGATAATTACCTCGGTCCGTGGCTCGATCCAAACTATATCTATCTCGGTCCATTCCAACGGACTTACTTAGCTCGGCCCAATTTATGCATAAATTACCCTCTCAAGGGGTAATGCTATGATGATACATATATATATATTAATTATATATTTTTTTTGAGATATGTTATGTTTTTTTCAATAAATGTTACTTATTTTTTTAATGGAGTTATAATTTGTGATTAAGAAATGAAATTACTCATTTTGTAGTAATATTATTGATTTTTGTGATAATGTTACACATTTTTTGGTTAGAAAATGTTTGGATAATAAAATATGTAACATTATCACAAAAATGCATAACATTATCAAACTATGCGTAGCTTCATTTTAAACCACAAATTATCGTAACTCTATAAAAAATTACGTTACATTTATTACAAAAATACATAACAGACTCTATGAAATTACATAACAAGTGTATATGATACACATTTTGAAGAGTGTACCATAAACTTTTCCTTCAAATAGAAGAGCTTCGCCGATAGAGACTAATGAATAAGAGATTTCTACGCAACCTAAAATAGAGTCAACTTTCATAGCCCATTAATGAGTGTTAGAAAGGACTAGTTATCCCATTTATTGTATTTGGACATGAATCTTCGTTTTCTTTAATTTCCTATTAATAATAATAATAAAAAAAACTGTCATAACCCATTAAACTTCAAACAGAAAACATTTCAAACACCAACCAAATTTAAAAAAGTGCACGCAATAAACTATATTCTATTAAAAATTGTGAAATATACTAATTAGATTTAGTGGGACATAAAATAATAGATTTGTTTTTAATACTAACACATCCTCATTCTAGAATTCGCGTTCAAGTGATTAAATCCCATAGTTATCATAATTCTTACTATTCAATGAATTCACTTTGGATGAAATTTATAATTCACCAAAATGAATGCAATATTATTAACACTGAATTTTTTATACTTTGTTACACCCTTCTCTTATGATAAAAATAATTATGCACCTTTTGGCCCCTCCTAAGAAAGTAGTGTGAGAAGTTTGTTATATTACTAATGACAATTGACATTGGGTGATCTTGGTTCAGTTATATATCTCTTATGTTTTGCACTATTTCTTGCTAACCTAAAATTCTACAAAGAATATATATATATATTTTTTCCAATAATGTTACAAAAACCTTGCATTTCAATTATCCATGTGTTAATGTTCAACAAAATCTTGTTAAGGTCTTGGTGAGTTAGCAAAAAAATAATTATAAAAAAAAGGGTCTTGTGAGTTTTGGGGTTCTTGCTAAGTTTTATATAAAAATAAAAATTGATTTAACCGTTTAGTGGTTTGATTTTATGAATGGAAGACAACTTCTCACAGAGTCAACTAGCAAATATGCATAGTTGTTTCTTTTAGCAAATTGAAGTTGTTTTAAGATAAATTTTTTAAATTTATTATTCAATAGAGAACTTTTTATTTTTATTTCTATTATCAGCAAAAAGATAAGCTTGTGTTGATAGAACAATGGAAAACAACATCAAAGTTTGAATAACAATAGAAGCAAAAAAAAAAAAAAAATGTAAACTAGTCAGCCATAAACTCCAGCTAACTATGGAGTACTAGTAACATTGCATAGATACCTACAACTTGTACATATATATATATATATATATATCTTCATGGCTTCATGATCCAATGTTGTTGTGCGTCAAGGAAGGACCTGAAGGTGGTATTGGTGCGTGTTCGGGGAATAAGTAAGAGAAGTTAGTAGGAGAATTGGGAGGCGTAGGATCAACATGAAGGGTTGTGGCGTGTGTTTTGCAGTGAGCACGACGAGAGAAAGAGATGATCATCAAAAACCAATCACAATAAGTTTAGAGCTTTTTTCTGTATCTCACCAAAAAGATTTGGAGAAGTGATCTGTGAGACAGTGAATTGAAAGGTGTTTGGATCCGCTTTGTACACAATACGTCCTTTTTTTATAGGCATTTGGGGGTAAAGATCGTTTGCCCATCTTCTGTCCCAGTAACTACATGCTGCCACGTGTTGATCATGAAAAACTCTTCAGTAAAATTAGAAAGGAAAAAATCTCGCTATGGCTTCTCTCCAGTCTGACGAAGGACTGAAAAGGTGTTGTTGGGCCTTGTAGATGTATTTTTGAATTCCGTTTCGATAATTCGAATTGTTAAAATTTTAGAATTCGTTGAATATATTATCCTTACAAAAAATTAAGTCGATTGGATAACGATAACCATATTTTTCAATCAGTTTTGTGTAAAACAAATAGACGGTCAGAAAATAAACGGTTCATACAAAATTGATTAGAACATGTGATTTTCGTTATTTGATTGACTTGATTTTATGCATAAATATTGTACTCGACGAATTTTAAAATATAAATGATTCGAATCATCAAAATATAACCCACAAGTGGACCTATTGAACTGGACTGGACTGCCAGTGTGATTACGAACTGGAAACAGTCCAATCCTAAAGTCTCCATACCTTCTCTACCATCATACATTGCGAATCAGATGCAAAACTATGAAATGAAGAGTCCACATTCACTGCACCAATTGTGCGTACCAATCCCGCACTAGATGAAAGTGGATCGAAGATCCGCAATTGGATGTACTATCCAGGAACTGGGGACTTGCAACAAAGAACACTGTCAAAGCTACATGGTCGGGGGTTGGCCGGAAAACCCCTTCGGCGTGGAAATGAATGGTTGTTGAAGATGAAGGGCTTTTTCTAGGTGTAGATAGAGGAAAAGAAAGAGTGTATCTAGTTATGTTCAAGTGAGTTGAGTTGATATAAGATACCTTCAATGTGAAGACTGTGAGGCTTATATAGAAGACTTGGCTTGTTACCCCAGATGGTTTCATGGAGCTTTGGTGCTTTAAGGCTTCCCTTAACATTGCTCAAGGTAGTGGACCTCAAGGTAGTTGACAATGGATGCATGTACTCATTGTAACCATGCATACAACAGATCGCATTCCCTTTGCTAACTACTTTTGTGATTCTAGGGGGAGGGGACCAGCTGAGGTGGCAGCCTGCACATGCATGTGTTCATAGCTTCCACGTTTCTCTGTGAGGTTCCCTCAGCTCGGCACCGTTATGCTTCTGCTTGGCCTTTTGTAAGAGTGTTTGTAGAGATAGGTTGGCCCATTTGGATATCTTTGTGTGGGCACGATCCACTTTGGTTCTGAAGATGGGTTCGGCCCATCAGTTCAGTCTATGGCTCCACTCCGTTGCTTTACATCCATTATTGTTGGATCTAGATGCAACTGTCTTCCTTTGATTCTAGTCTCCAGGACCTTTGTTCTTCGTCATTCTTTCATCAAATCACTGTGAGTTCTTCTAAATCCCTTCTTTTCTATTTGCTTTTCTGTCTTCTGTTGCCATTGTCTACTCTCGTGCCACTGTTTTCGGCGACTAGTGTTATTTCTTTGTCTTTCTCTTAGTGTGGTCCCGTCTTTGCCCTTCTAGGTCTAGATCATGGACAAGTTTTGTGCTTTGGTTGATACCCCTAAAGCGATGGCCGTGTTCCGTCGGGACTACGGTATTCCAAATGACGTTACCCTTACGTTGGCTAGGGTTGATGCCAAGCGCATGGGTATAAGGAATATTACTGCATTCCCTGTTGTTACCATTATTTAATGGGGGGTTTGGTTCCCTCTGGACCCATTGGTCCGTTGTTTTCTGCACCAAGTTCAACTTACTCCAATGCAAGTTTCTGTGAATCTGTTCTGCGTTGTTTATGGTGTTTTTGCTCTGAATAGGTGATTAGGCCTGAACCTGGATGTCTGGGATATCCTAGGCTGTTATGCCCTTTCTTATAACAAAGACCACAGTACCTACTACCTTTGTGTTCATTCTATTGACTCTCATCTTGTCACTGGTTTGCCCGATTCTGATAAGTATAATGACGACTTCTTGCAAGTCGGTGGAAACTGGGAGTTCCCCGCCAGTACAGAGATCCAATCCAAAAAGATTCCCCAGAAATATGGCTATCCATGTTTGAATCCTCTGTCTTTGTATTTCTGCACTTCTGCTTTTTACTTATATTCCATTTGAATGTCGTACTAATCTTGTTCCTCGTTTCTACAGAATCTTCCCGTTACTAGAGAAGGCTGACTCGGGAAGACACTGAAGCAATCAAGGCTATATTGAGGTACAAAAAACAATCTACCACAAAGCTGTTGGACTACTAGGCTACTTACCGAACCAATATTCCCAAAAAGGCAAGACTTGTTGCATCTTTGTTTGATTCTGATACTGAAACAGACACACCCCTTACCTCTTTGATTACCAACCATCGTCGTGGTTGTAGTCTGTCTGCTGAAAAAACCTTTTCTCTTGCCCCAAATTTCACAGGAGACGGATCAATGTCGAAGAGAAGGGTGCTAGTAGACTTGGAGGCTGAGGCCTTTGGCACTTCTTCGGCTCTAGAAACTCCCATAATCAAAGTCAAACCAAAGAGTCTGATGGATGTGAAATTGGAAATGGGAGCTGCCAGCCCTTTTGTTTATAGCGATTCCGGTTTAGACCCGACCCATTTTGTATTCTGGACTCGAGTTTTATGGTTTTGTATTGTTGCCCATGTCTTGCTTCCCTTGTACTTCCTAAAATTTGGCTATTGGATTCTAGTGGTTGTGTTTGGAATAGGTTGGTTACTTAGTTTTCAAACTTTTGTTGTCTAGAATTTTACTCCTCCGCTCAAGCAGCACTTCTTGTGCTTGAGCGAGCTTTGTGAACTCTTAGTACTTTTGCAGGTTTGCAAAACTACTGGAAGAGTGTATTCTACGCTCGAGCGGTGCTTTCTAGGCTTGAGTTACATTTCTTGTGCTCGAGCGTTGGATCTGTTGTCTGCAAAATATCTGGGAGTGTGCATTCTGCGCTCGAGCAGAACAACTTATTGTGTCTGATTCTCGAGCGTCACTTCTGGTACTTGAGCGGACTGTGCGTATATCAGTTCGTAGTATCACCTTTTTATATTACTTTTTCACATATTTTTCTCTTAAAACCCTAGATCTAGAGCCTCTCTCTCTAAAACTCACACTCTCTCTACATTTTCACCTAGATCCCCTGGTTTCTCGACCCTTTTGTCTTTGGGAAAAAGATAGGGCATCTCGAGAGTTCCATTTTGGACCGAACAAAACTTGGTTTCGACATCTTTGAAGTTTCTTCCTTGCATTGCTCATCTTCTAAACTCGAGGTAGGGACTTTCTACACTCTTCTATGAGTTTTAACTTAGCTATTTGTTGATGTGTAAAACATGTTGATTTGAACAAACGTAGGGTTTTGGTTTAAAATGAACAGAGGGATTTTGAAATTAATTTATTAGAAATGGTTATGGGGGTAGATATATGGTTGTGGTGTGATTAATTTGTCAATTTTGATACTTGAAATGGATTTGGAAGAAAATGAAGTTTTGCCCCAAAATGTCTAAATTAATTATTTTGTATAAATACTTGGAATTGATATTGAAATTGTGAAATTGGGTCAATGTTTACATAAATGGTGGAGTTGAATATGTATTACCTCTCACATATGAAAATTTGGATAATTTATCCGTTTTGGAGATTGTTTATCTGTTTAGAAATATCTATTTTGGGCTATCGGTGGAGGATAACTATGATTGTTGTAGAAATTGCATGAGGATTAGGTGAATTGAAACTAATCTCTTATTTGTTGTTATTGAATATGACTATGTCTTTAATACATTGAAAATGTATGATATTTGGGAGAAGAAAGGGAATGTACTCCATGTTTGGGAGAAGAAAAGAGATGGACTCTATTGAATTAAATTAGCCTGTGTATCTATGATGAAAGTCTCGAAAATCGCGCGTATACATAGGTGCCAATTCCCATAGATGAAATATCCGTAAAATAGCAAAAAGGAAGTATTTTTATAATGGTTGTATTGATTACAGACCCATTGAGTTGTACCGTCAGTTTGGTTGTTTGAATGAAGTGGTGAATGGCTTATGAATTGAGATAAAATGAATTGAAATATAAAGCTCGACATGACATGGTTTTGTGAAAAAGTTATAAATGATTTTATCATGGGCATTGGATATGCTTATCATGCTTATATCTTTGTTAAGATTCATACATTGTATTAGATTGTTTCTACTGGGCTTTGGCTCAACTTATTTGGGAAAACCTCTTCAAGAGTTGGTGATATGCGTCCGCCTAGGCAATAGCTTGCGAGGAATTGGGGCTGAAGGCTTCTCTTTTGTGAATTATGTCATTGTTTTGATTCAAGCCATGGGCTTTACATGAATTGGATTTATATCCGCTTTTGTTGTAACCAAGTATGGTCTTAGAAAGATGTAAGCCTATAGGGCCTTTATTTAGTTAAACTCTTTTGCACTATTAACTCTCATGAAATGAAAGAACATTATACTCTGATTTATATTGTTATTTAGATATGGTCTTGGATGGATTTATGGCTTTTTATTTTGGGGCATTACATTGTTGGTGTTCCTGAACCTGAGGGATGGTCAAGTATTTATAGAAAAACAGTTTCTTCTGTCGGAAATATCTGTATTGAGCCAGCTGGTGCAATGCATGCATATAGAAGGGACAACTGGCAGCAAATATCTTCTTTTCGGGAAACTTGGCCGGCCAGCTAGGTAGGGGGACGGCCAGCTACTAAGCTTTGGCTAGCCGACCACCTGTTGGCCAGCACGCCTCTGAGTGGTCAGGCTACAAAAAAATAGGTTTTGGTTAAAAGGGGGTGCAAGGTTTTAGGCTCTAAAACTCAAAACTGAACCTTCTTGCTAAAGAAATTGAACGTTTGTACAGCGTACTAATTCAACATCGAGTGCTCAACTTGAAACGCCCAAGTCTTAAGGGCGGTCAAAAATGGAGTGTCTACACATGCGTGGTGTCATGGCCTATTATAAACAAATAATACATATTTTTTAGATTATTAGTTATTAGAGATTGTAAAAGTTATGAATTAAAATTTATAAAAATGTCCAAAATTTATAAAGTTCAAACCGCTAAACCAATCACATCCATTTGCCAATCAGCAAGGCCTGCTCAATTTGCATTTGCCAAACCAGTGGACGGATGCGGATTGAATTTTTTTTAATCCGCCTAATTTTATACAGATAGAAAATGAGATATCACCTGACCCAACCCGATTCACCATCACCCTTGGAAGAATGATCTTTTGCTAAAGTTGATTTTTTTGAAAAAGTTAATTGACTATCAACTGTAACCTCAAAAAGTTCACCAAATAGGGTTGCATTAATACTAAGTTGTTTTTTTTTTTCTTTTTAGGAGATAAAAAAGTTAATATATTAGGAAACTTTTTGTATGTATTTATTTCTTGATTTCACCAAAATCCAATATGCTTTCTTGCATATTTCATTTTTTCATATTCATTCAAACTGTTTGTATGGGTCTCAATTCAGACTTACTTTGATGATTCAATATGTCTACTTCATAAGTTTCACAGTAAAGGTTATTTACACAAAAAATTAGATTTATTGGACAACTATGACCATAGAAATAAATCATGTTTTATTTTACAAAATGAATGGTTTAAGTTTACAATTCTATTTACTAATCATTTTATAAAACAAAATGTAATTTATTTTTGTGTTTATAGATGTTTGATGAAATTGACTTTTTTGCATGGATAACTTTTATTTTTGAACGGACAAAATAGACGGTTTAGATCATCAATGTGAATTCAAATTTGGATCCACAAGAGGAGTATGGAGAGATGCAAGTTTGGAGGAGAGCTTATCCCCTTGAGTTTCCCTTCTCTCCAATCAACCAAATATCAATTTTCTTATTGACGTTCAACATTGTGCGTGGTTAGCATTTTTTTTTTAATTATCTAAACATGAATTCTGAGGAGCATTTCGTACAACTCCCGAAGGATGCTGCAATACGTTAGTTTTGAATTTGGTAGCAATGATTTGAAGCGTAATGCTATGATACATATGTATATTAGTTATATATTTTGTGATAGCTATTGTACGTGGTTAGCCTTTTTTTATATCTAAACATAAATTTTGCATCATTTCGTACAACTCACAAAATGTTTGGGAGTTTGTTGGAGCATTGATGTTGGGATGCTATAATATGTCAATTTTGGAATTTGGTAGCATTACCCTTGAAATCAAAGCTACCAAATTCAAAACTAACATATTATAACATCCCCAACATCAATGCTCCAACAAACTCCTAAACATTTTGGAAGTTGTACGAAATGCTACAGAATTCACGTTTAGATAAATAAATAAAGAAAAAAAAAGGCTAACCATGTACAAATGTCTATCACAAAATATATAACTAATATACATGTGTGTCATACACCAAATTCAAAACTAACATATTACAACATCCCCAACATCAATGTTCCAACAAACTACCAAATAGTTTGGGAGTTGTACAAAAAGTTATAGAATTCACGTTCAGATAAAAAAAAAAAGGCTAACTATGCACAGTATCTATCACAAAATATATGACTAATATACATACGTATCACAACATTCGTCGATAGAGACTAATGAATGAGGGGTAATGCTATGATGATACATATGTATATTAATTATATATTTTTGTGATATATGTTATGTTTTTTTTTCAGTAAATATTACTTTTTTTTAATGGAGTTATAATTTGTGATTAAGAAATGAAATTACTCATTTTGTAGTAATATTACTGATTTTTGTGATAATGTTACCCATTTTTTGGTTAGAAAATGTTTGGATAATAAAATATGTAACATTATCACAAAAATGCATAACATTATCAAAATATGTGTAACTTCATTTTAAACCACAAATTATCGTAACACTATAAAAAATTACGTTACATTTATTACAAAAATACATAACATACTCTATGAAATTACATAGCAAGTGTATATAATACACATTTTGAAGAGTGTACCATAAACTTTTCCTTCAAATAGAAAAGCTTCGCCCATTGAGACTAATGAATGAGGGATTTCTATGCAACCTAAAATAGAGTCAACTCTCATAACCCATTAATGAGTGCTAGAAAGGACTAGTTATCCCATTTATTGTATTTGGACATGAATCTCTATTTTCTTTAATTTCCTATGAATAAAAAATGAAAAATAAAAAACTCTCATAACCCATTAAACTTCAAACAAAAAATAATTCAAACACCAACAAAATGTCAAAAAAGTGCACATAATAAACTATATTCTATTAAAAATTGTGAAATATACTAATTAGATTTAGTGGGACATAAAATAAGATTTTTTGTTTTAATACTTACACACCCTAATTCTAGAGTTTGCGCTCAAGTGATTAAATCTAATATTTATCAGAATTCATACTATTCAATGAATTCACTTTGGATGAAATTTATAATTCACCAAAATGAATGCAATATTATTAACATTAAATTTTTTATACTTCGTTACGCCCTTCTCTGATGATGGAAATAGTTATGCACACTACAGAAAAATTCACTTTTAGCAGCGGCCCAAAATGCCGCTAAAAGCAGGAAAAAGCGTCGCTAAAAACTAGAAAACCTTTACCCGCGGTTGTAATAGCGACGGCCAAACCGCCGCAATAGCCCCGTCGGCATATCCTTATAGTGACGTTTTCCTCAAACGCTGGTATAGCTATTTTTATTGCGACGGCCGATGTAGTGACAGTTATAAATGTCACTATATCTTAAATTTACTCATTACTTGCTAACTTTATAGTGACGTGTCGACCGCTACTATATCCTTCACTTTTGTGACATTTTCTGAACCGCTGCTATATTTTGACTCTATTCCATCAGTTTTACACCGTCGCTATAACCATACAATTTTTTTTGAATTTTATTTGCAGTGGCGGTTATTAACCGCGGTTATATGCTATGTTTACAAATCAATTACCAATAATATACAGATTGAAATTTTCAATGATTTGCTAACCATTAATGGTTGTCTCTCACTTATCCCTGCTCACATTATATATCTATAAAAACACTATTTTATTCTAATGGCTCAATACTCAATAATTGTAAAAGGTAAAAGAATCTGCATTTTTATAATCCCAAAATTTCCAAAACACCTTAATTAAAAGGTTCATTACATAAGCCTGTAATACAAAAAAGATCCAATAATTCTAACAAACTAATAGCCCACACCATAATCTAAAAGGTATATATAAACTTGTCACAGGACAATAGTACTCAAAAGTATTACTCATGACGCCATTTTATAAAGACCTCCATAAAAAATGTTCAAATCGAGAAATGACGTCCATTGATTGATGCTTTCATATTGTCTTATTTCCTGCAATAAAAATGATTGAATGAGTATAAGTATCATTTTCCATTTCAAAATCTATAAAGAAAATGTAGACTACAAATAATTCTCGACAAGTCTTATCTTTTTGGTAAGTATATGGTTTACATATCGAAAAATATCACCATACTCAAGTTGAAGATCATATTTACATATTAAGATAGATCAGCCATTAAGAGAGAAAATAGCAGCAAATGAAGAGAAAAAATATAGTAATGCAGAACACTACAAGGTCTTTTAAGTTTGGATGTTGCTTTCAGCTTCTGTTTTCCCAAGTGGTCTCTTGCCTATAGGTAATCACTATAGCCTCATTACCTCACCCTACTCCCAATCTCTCATAGTCAGTGTATCACTCAAGAAGAGGATTATATTATGAAAGAACAACAGTTTTGAAAATGGACTTTTATTCATATACCATAAACATAAACATTACAATTGAAAGACGCTTACAGACAAGTGTTCTTTTTTTTGTAGATGAAAAGAAGTTATTACTCATGCTATCTGTAATACTCTCTATTTTTTCAATGTGCCCTTGAATATAAGACTCTCTTTCCTTATATATCCTGAGGGCAGACTCCAAAGCTAGGATGTTAAAACATATCCAAATAAAAGATAAGATGCCAACATGTTGGCATTTGGACTAAATCAACCAATAAAGCCAAACATTAGTAACAACCACTAAATCAAGCAACCAATAGCAACATCCAAGGGTCTATTTTTTAATTGTATATTACAATTTGATCCATTGTTGATATTCAAATTTGTTCGATTGCCCAATTCTCTATTTCACTGGTTGGTTTGGTATTTTTACGGATGCCAGTAAAGGAAACAAAGTAGAAAGTCATCCTATCAAATCCCAATTTTTTCCAAACCAACTAACAATTTATTTGTAGAGAAGTCATTAACATTGGTTCTAAATTTGTGTCAATGTATGTGTATTGTAATGATGACTTACCCCGATTAAAAGGTTGCATTTCATGATTCCCAAAAGAGGATCTCTGATGTGTTTGTGGAGAAGCCTGGTCCGGAATGCCACTAGAGCCATCTGTCGCCTAATTTATAGAATAAAGTTTAAATGAGTATGCATAAATTTAGAAAAGCATAACACATGATAAATACATCATTTAAATAAATATGTTTACTTGTAGTTATACCTGCAAACCACTAGAACACTGTCTCTGTCTCATCAAAAATGCTACTTGCTCTTTTAAAGAGTTTATTACAGCATCTTGAGCTTGCAACTGAATACCTTGAGTTTGCAGCTGATCACCTTGAGTTTTTACTTGTTCCTTCAACTCAATTATGGCCTCTTTGTCTCTCGTTCTCTCCTCATCTGAAACCATTCTTAAGTCACTATTACACATGAAGCCATGCTTGGAAGGAGTGGGCCCAAATCCTAAACCTCGAACACGACCATGACGCTCTTTACCCATCACTTGAGAATAAATATCATTTGGTGACCAACATATCCGTCCACTAACATTTCCTTCGGAGCTACTTGGTTGTGACCTCATCAAATCTTCTAGTTTTTCCTATAGCATAAATGGGGAAAAAAAATAAGAACGCAAAGAGCGAGAGTGATTGTTTGCCACAAACACATTAGAATTTTGAAAATGTAACTTATTAAGTGGACATACAATTTTTGCAGCTGCTGCTTCATTTACCGGTGTCCCATCCTTCCTTTTATGAAGCGGTATATATAATTTTGCTCGATCTAGTGCAATCTTATCTTTTTGCTCCTATATAACAATCATATCGTTCGAGAATAAAATCATAATACAACGTGCCGACCAAATTCAAAATATAAAACAAGAAATGAAGTTTGAAATACCATATCATATGCATGTTGTGCATAAGTTTTAGATCCTCCTGTATGTGCACTTGTTTGCTCTTGCCGGCTTCCTTTATTGGTCATACTAAGCTCCTTCACTCATAAATGCATAACAGTAGGTTAAAAAAGAAAATGATATAATGACATTGCATTATTTGATAGAAAACATACATCTATGCATACCTGTCCTTCTTTTGAAAACCAATACGCAACAAGGTCAGCATAGTGCTCACGGTTAACCGTTAAAGGCGCAGTAGCTACTATCTGTGCTGCTGTCTTTGTCTCATCATAGTATTTTGCTTTTAAACTACATTTCCAATTTCTCCATTTTTCTCCCATTGACTTCAATGTTCGATGCCTAATCATATCCCTTCTCTCATCTTGAGGAATGGCAAACTTGGACTACAATTGTATGTTTTTTCATGTTATGAACATTCTTAAAATTATCAATACAATAATATAAACTGCATTTGTGAATTTCTTTGCCTAATTCTCATATTATGCTTTTTACTTCAACTATAATAGCATGAAAGATTGTCTTTTTCACATGCATATACCCATCTCTCTTATAGTAGAATAATCACAAAATACTTGTAGTTAGAAAATTACCTCGATGATATTCCAACAATCTTCTTTATACTGATCTGGCACGTCATGCCAATTCTTGTACTTAATTGGGCATAAGTGTGGCTTCCTAGCAATGGTGCCTATGAAGCGACTGAATATACCACCCTCTGTAGAAACAACCTGCAAATCCTTGTTGAAGGTGAGCACAATGCGTTCTTCTGGAGTTAGATTCCACACTTCCACCATACGAGTAATTCCCCGCGTGTTTCGCTTGGTCAATTCATCTATTACAATACAACAATGAAATATAACATGGAAATGAAGATTGACTTGTAATTTGTACCTCAACTAAAAACATAATAATACCTGTACGTTGCATTTCTTCTTCCCTTAACCAGTCCTCATCTAAATCATCTTCAAACTGAGGGTTAATCTCTGATTCTTGAGGTTGAGGATGTGGAACATGTGACGGAGCATGTGAGGAGGGATGTGACCAACTAGAGTGTGAAGAGCCATTTGATCGACTAGGCTGTGAAGTTCCATTTGGCTGATTAAGTTGTAAAGAATCATTTGAACGACTAGGTTGTGAAGTTCTATTTGGCAAGTTCAGCTGTGGAGACCCAGTTGAGTGACTAGGTTGTGAAATTCCACTTGGTGCGTTAAGTTGTGAAGGGTTTTTTGGCTGGTTAGGCTGTGAAGAGGCATTTGATCGCTTGCGCTGTGACTCATTCTCAATATTACAAGTTCTAAATCGTTTCTTTGCCATATCTGCTAGACAAATAATAGATATAATTAATCAGAAACAAAGATATTAATCAAATTAAATGAGCATTTATCATAGTATACTAAAAGATATTAAAGAACATAAGCCATAGGAAAAGCTCATATACACCTCACAAGATTATTTTCTTTGTCTACTTTAGTAACTCTATACATCAGAGGGTCTCTGATTTGAGGGTCTTTGAGGGTTGAGGCATTATTTACACAAAACAGAGGCCCCTGAAAACTTGCACATGAGAACCCAACCACTTATTATTGCCCAAGCAAAAGCCCCTATGGACTGTCAAAAGTAATTAAAATTTGAATGTGTGAATAGAAATATGTCCTTTCATTTATCATATTTTCAAAAACTCAATGTCACAAATACCAACATATGTTCTCCTCTTTGAAAGCTAATGCACGTATCACAATTGGTTTGGCTGATTTAGGTTATGTTTATGTTAACATAGGTATTCATCCACATGATCTATTTGTTTTGTTCCTCTTCACAACTTGGTTCTGTTTCATACAAAATAATTGTTTTTTCAAATCAGATGATTGCTGCTCGGCTGAAGAACGAAATTCAGAGGTCAATTTAAATCCTACTACATTTATGCCATGTTTTCCATCTAGTTTAATTGGTAAAGTCTTTTGGTGGTGGTACTGGAGACTTGGGATTGGAATTGTCAGTCCCACTTTAATAGCTACCCTCTCATTGTGTCCATCACCATTGGACTAAAAAAAGAATTGAACAATATACCTTGCAGTCTATTAGGAAAATATTGTTTCTTTCTTTAAAACATCGTAATGTTTACTTTGGATCTAAAGGCCACTTTTGACATAAATATATTGATTGTTAAGCTCAAAAATAGTAGAAACTGAACTTTAAAGCCAGGTATGCAATAAATTTATTTTCATTGTAAATTGGTCTTGCAGGGTCAACTAGTCCCCGAATCAGAAAATTTTCCATTGGGAATGGAATCTCTGGCTGACTATGTACATGATAAAGGCCTCAAGCTTGGAATTTATTCTGATGCTGGGTAAAATTAATTTCCTAATATTGTGTTGAAGGATTATAAATTAGATCACAATTAAATTATTATCTTGTTTTTATTTCTGAAGTGTTCTATACTGCGGTCACAATCTGATTTCTCTCTTCTGACTTATTCAACTCGATTTGTGGGATGTATACATGTCGAGTTCAACCTGGATCAATCTACCATGAAAATGATGATGTAGAGCTTTTTGCCTCTTGGGTTAGTTTGTGAGATATCTTATCAAATATAAGAAGAAGAAAAAGTCAAGTGTTTTCCTTAGCACCTGTGGATTAAGGATGCCTTATAATTAAATGTCATGGGTTTGGAATGGTCAAGGGTTTGGAAATTGGATTGAGGATTTGAGCATAGATAGTGGTCAGAATGATTGAGCTTCGATGCCGTTTTGAATTGGAAATTTAAGGAGATAAGTTGCTGGATTTTCTGGGCTGTAGGGTGAATCTTGAATTTTCTGGACAACAGAGAAATCTTAGAGTTAGAATATAAAGGTTAGGGTTTGGATCAAGGTCTAAGGGTTTTACGGACTCAGTTAAGGTGACTGAAAAGATAGATGTGGTTGTTATTTATGCAGAGGCTTTCTGGAATTTAAATATATAAGAAGAACCTTTGAATCTCATTGAGATTTTCTAGGAATCTCATCTAGAAGGATTCAATGAAGTCTCACCACCACTAAAAATGTAAGAGAAATTTCCAGAAATTTCTTTATCTAAACTTGTATCGTTGTCTCTGCAAGCTAACTTTATATAGAAGTATAAGACTATCTTGCTAGACTAAGAATTTCCAGAAATTCCAACAAGTATTTCAAAGACAAACAAGAACTTGACGGTATTCCAAATAAGGGAAGGGCGCAATAATTCTCATAAACAACCACCTAAATAGTTCGTTCTCTAAATTAAAAAGAAAGTTACCAAATTACCTCCAAATCTGAAAAAAAAAAATAACAATAATAATAATAATAAATAAAAAAATACCAAGATAAATGTGCCTTAAAATTAATCAGGAATTCATGAATTTAGATGAAATTTCTGCCACTTTACCACATTATCTATCCATGAGCTTCATTAATTGATATTTTGTGATGTGTTATTCAGGGTGTGGATTTTTTGAAGTATGACAACTGTTACAATCTAGGAATCAAACCACAGGTGCGGACATACATGACTATACTCACCTCTCTTAGACGGGTGCAGACTTCTTCCTTCTTGAGATATGATATACCTACATTCGCAAACTAAAAGTTAAAACCAGAGAGAGCATAAAAATAAGAATGTCAAGATGCTGATTTTCCAGTCCAAGTTTTTAATAGCTATATTTAACAACAAACATTTTAAAAAAAAAAATCAGTTATCTATTAGAAGAAATATAGATGTCCTCATTAATAACCCATACAATATACTTCAATGGCAACAAGACAAGTGTCCTGACAAACCCACACAAATTTCAAATCGGATACAAAGTAGAAAATTGATGCAAACACAATGATAAAGAAGAAAACAGATAATTTACATGGTTTGGCTTAGGCTGTCAACTCTTACAAAATTGATGCAACTCTTATTCACACACAGAATTCTATAACAAGAAAGACAAGCGGTATCTACAATGCATAAGAGATCAACATAGCACTATCAACATGGAGAAAATGAAGCCAAATCATTGAAAATGCATGCTCAACTCATTCACACATGAGACAGAGAAGAATTATAAAGACGAGTGGAATATAAGATCTCTAAACAGGGTTACTGAAAATAGGAATCTGTGTGATTCATAAGATAGTAACACTTTTTTCAGCAGCTGCTAAATGGTTGAGTTTAAACAGAGTTTAATTTCAGATTTTCATTCAAATGCCTATTTAAGAGTTCCTATGGCTAAAATTGTTGCTTAAGTAAATAGACATTAGAAACTAGTTTTTCCTCAAAGCAAGACAAAAATCCAAAAAAGAAAGAAAAAAAATTTGCAAAACATGGGTTGCCATACATATATGAAACTAAGAAATTTGAAATTTATATTCAAAATCAAATAATGTTTCAAAGATTAACATGAGAATAAATAAATTAAAATCAAACTAGTTCAACTGAACAACTAAACATCCTCATCTAAATCATCTTCATCAATCAGTTGATTATGAAGTGGAAGTGGTATATTGATTGTTGTTCCATCTGCATCATTTCTAGCCCAATTGAGGTTTTCATTCGCATCCACATGAGTGTCTTCAACTATCACATTATACGGCTCGTTATCATAGTAAGTGTCAACATCATCATCACACAATTCACTAGTACCAACATCAAACACATCTCTCGCTTTTGTTTTAACAACAACCAACCAATTTTCATGCCTTACATCTCCCACATAATAAACTTGTGAAGCTTGAGATGACAAGACAAATGGTTCATCATTTAACCGTTCTCCAGTATGTATCAAATGCGAAAAATTCACAAGGTTAAAACCATATTCATCTATCTTGTAGCCTCTGCCTGTGTTCACATCAGCCCAATTGCATTTGAATAGTACATATTTCAACTTGTCAAAATAATTCAGCTCAATGATATCTAATAAAACACCATAATACATGGTGCCTCCTTCAGTGGCGACACAAACCCCACTATTCTGAGTTTTTTTTGCCTCCTCGTAATTTTTAATTCGGAACTTAAAACCATTAACAACATAACGTTTGAATCGTCTAGCTAGAGTGTTTGGGCCTTGAGCAAGCCACTTGATTTCATCAGTAAGTTGTTGCTTCCTTGTGTCATCCATAGCTACAACCTGATATATTATAGGATCCATTAAAATGATTACATTAATCCCTACACTAAAAGTTGTATATGATAATAGTATTATTTAATAGCTACATACTTACATATGATCGAAACCATTCACAAAAATTTTCCATATGCATCTTATTAAGAACTTCATCAGTTAGACGACGCGGACGACTTTGTCTCTTTATATGCTCCTTGTGTTCTCTGTATATACAAACCTAACTTGTGTTACTATTGGAAGTATTAAAATGGGAAACTCAAACTTATCTATATAGCATAACTCATAAATATTGCTTACATCCGAAATGGCTGAATTTCATCATTGTTAAATAACACATAGCGATGTGCTTGTATCCATGACTTTTGATCAAGTTCAATATTCATTATTGCCCCTGTAGAATCTTCAACATTTCTTAAGGGTCGATTGAATATGGTTTCAACAGATTCCAAATACCGTGAACAAAATATTAAGCACTCTTCAGCTATGTATCCTTCTGCAATAGAGCCCTCTGGATGGGCTTTGTTACGAACATAAGATTTTAGTCGTTGGAGATACCTACATGAAAAACCTTTTAATTATAGATCGACTAATTTGGATGTCAATGTGATATAAGTTAAAAACAAAATTAATACAAGTCGTCATGCCTAACCTCTCAATAGGATACATCCATCTATAGTGAACTGGGCCAGCAATTTTAGCTTCAATGGCCAAATGGACGACTAAATGCACCATAACAGTAAAAAATGAGGGAGGGAAGATTATCTCCAAATTGCATAAAGTCACTACAATTCGAGATGCAAGTCGATCAAGCTTTTCCACTTGCAATACTTTGGAACACAGTTCTCTAAAAAAACAAGATAACTCAATTAGAGGTGAAGCAACTTTTTTTGGTAATGCACCTCGTAATGCGATAGGAAGAAGTTGCTGCATCAAAATGTGACCATCATGACTCTTCAAACCTATAATCTTACGTTGTCTAAGTTGGATACAACGTGAAATATTTGAAGCATAACCATCTGGGACTTTTACCCCTTTCAAAACTTTCAAGAAGTCATCTTTCTCTTTTAAAATCATTGAGAAACAAGCTGGAGGCAAATATGTCTTATTGGAACTGATCTTTTGTGGGTGAAGTTCACGTCTTATACCCATCTCTTGTAAGTCAAGACGTGCCTTCAAGTTATCCTTTGTCTTCCCATCCAAATTCAACAATGTTCCATATACATTATCAATCACATTTTTCTCTATATGCATCACATCAAGATTGTGACGCAATTTTTGATTTGCCCAATACGGCAATGTAAAAAATATACTTCTTTTCTTCCATGGTTGTATCTCATCATCATTCGCTTGTTTCTTTCTTTTTTTGTTTTTTTCATTTGCCTTTGTCTTCCCAAATTTGTAATCAAGGTCTTCTGTTTGCATCATGATCTCAAAGCCAGATAGCATATTGGGAGCTGGTTCTGTTTCTTGTTTGCCATCAAATGATGCTCTGTCTTTACGAAATCTATGATCTTTATCCAAGAAACGCCTATGGCCCATAAAACAATATTTTCCTCCATGTTTTAACCATCGCGAATGAGTCTCATAATTACAAGAAGGACATGCAAGAGCACCCTTGGTATTCCAACCAGACAAATCACCATATGCGAGAAAGTCATTTATAGTCCACATTAGAGCTGCACGCATTTGAAAGTTCTCTTTGGAAGAAATATCGTAAGTTTGTACTCCAACATCCCATAATTCCTTCAATTCTTCAACTAAAGGCTGCATATACACATCAATGTCATTCGAAGGGGAGCTTGGACCAGGAATAAGTAATGATAGGATGAAAGAAGATCTTTTCATGCACATCCATGGAGGCAAATTATATGGGACCAATATGACCGGCCATATACTATAACTAGTACTCATATTCCCGTAAGGGTTAAATCCATCAGATGCCAACCCCAACCTCACATTGCGGGAATCAAAGGAAAAATCTACATATTGAGAGTCGAATGTTTTCCAAGCTATGGAATCGGCAGGGTGCCTCATTATGCCATCATTTGTACGACCTTCAGCATGCCATTTCATAGAAGCAGCAGTTTTTGAAGACATGAACAATCTCTGCAATCGAGGCTTCAAGGGAAACCACCGTAAAACTTTTGCAGCCTTTTTCTTTCTCTTTTTAGATGAAGTACTCATCTTATGCTCCAAATCATTCTCATTTGTTGCCCACCTTGAAGCACCACAATGACACACTTCATCATTTGCATGTTCCTTCCAAAATAACATACAATCATTAGGACAAGCGTGAATCTTTTCATAACCGAGACCCAAATCTTTAATAATCTTCTTGGCATCATAAGAGTCTTTCGGCAAATTTGCATCTGAAGGAAGCATATCTTTCAAAATTTGAAGCAACATTGTGAATGAGTGGTTGCTCCACCCATTAAGACATTTCAAGTGATACAGATGCACAATCGCTGACAACTTGCTAAAATTCTTGCACCCTTCATACAAATGCTTCTCAGCATCTTCGAGTAAGTCGTAAAATTTTTGTGCATCTTCATTAGGATCTTCTTGAGCTCGTTGCACGCTTGGACCTTGATCAGATGGTTCTGGTAAATTACTTTCTTTTGCATATTCATCCATAGTTCGAGTGTGCATGGGAAACACATCCCGTAACATGTCACGTATATCACCATACTCAGGTCGTATTTCTTCAACATGGCTTTGACTAGTTCTACTAGAAGTCGTTGCAGACATAATTTCCCCGTGATGATACCAACAATTATAACCTGGACTAATTCCATAGGATACCAAGTGATCATGTACAACTTCTACAGTCAACATGTATGAATTCACACATTTCATACATGGACATGGAATTGTTCCATCATTAGATACATTGCGAGAAGCAAACTCCAAAAATTCTTTAATCCCTTGCACATAATCTCTTGACAATCTACTCTTCTTCATCCAACTCTTATCCATTGATTGATAATTAACTAAATTGAAGTACCACGAAACAAAATAAAAAGTCAAATATATTATATAAAAAGTTATCTATACTAACATAAAAAACACTACACAACTTAGGGTAGGTGCACATAGTAGAATTATTTTTATATGACTTTCTTTATATATCTTTTCCTAAAATTGAACTATTTTATATTTATACGTTTCATTTTATTTTTATTGTTTTCTTGGATTTCATTTTCACAATTTATGTAACATTTTAATTTTTATGAGTTATGATTTTTTCCTATGCCGACCCCATTTCATAGGACTTAGGACTTAGTTTGGGTATTTGCTTTATGGTTGCTAAACTAATTAAAAGGGTGGAATATTTCAAAGTTTTTATGTTGATGATAAATATTCTTTAATGGTCTTTGTATTCAACAAACAAAAGGGCATACATGAATGTTGAATTTCCTTAAATCACATTATTAGGCGAGCAAAACATTACAAGTATACTATGCATTAAATTCATGGACAACAATTTTCTCGAAAAAAAAAAAAAAAAAAAGCAATGAAGGAATGCATTAGTCAAAGAAGCATGAGGTTCAGTTGTGAACCTAAAGACAATACTATGATTGGCTAATTCAGAACCATTGAAACAAGCTAATTAGATAAGGGAATATGCTCAAATTTTATTTTGGTCTTGCAGGTATGCAATAATTTTATTTTGGTTGGCTTATTTTGGAAGCATAGGACCGACTGGGTTTTTATAGCTTCTTGATAATTACCAAAACTTATGGGAACATGTAATACGTGACTGTTGATTAATAATAACTAAACTTTATGTTGGCATCCAGCTGACCACTTTATGAGGAAGAAGAACCTGCATGATCCTTTTCCTTATATTTACCCCCTTCCAGTGTAACTTTTGTGAGATTGGGTGATATGGTAGATGAGCAAATGGATTTATGATTGGGGTTGATCACACTTTTTATTTTTCTTACTTCCCTCCCCCCCCCCTTTTCACTCCTACAATAGCATTTCCATTTTTCTGATTTGTCTTCTTTCTTTCTTTTTTTAAATATATATTTTATTTTTAAATGTATTATTCTAGATACAGAATCTGCTAAAGCAGCTAGAAGGAAGCTAAAAGAAACCATTTCCTCAGTTCTGTTTGACATGAATGTCCCTACTATTTGTGCTATCAATCAGGTAGAGTATTTGTGTATTTTATTTTCCGCATATTTTGATGGTTTTTATAAGGTAGAAAAGAAAAGAGGTTATCAAACTTGGATTCCTTAGTTTATTTCTGCATAGAATGACCAATAAAACTGTTTTGTTGTTGTTCTCTCTTACCCCCTAATGCAATTATTGTAATACATGTGTAGGCAACTTTAGCTTTGTATGCAACAAGACGAACTTCAGGAATTGTTGTTAACATTGGTTTCCACCAGACCTCTGTTGTTCCAAGTAAGCTATAGGATCTCATTTTAATTTCAAAATTAATATTTTAGCAACTTCCCGCAGTTGTACAGTGCAAGTGGACCTAAGCTTTACGAAACTTTCTAAATGCAATTGATTACTTATAGTTGCACAGAATGCTTATACTTTCCCTTCACTGCTGTCATTATTACATCAATTTTACAAATCATGCATTTTCTACCCGTTGCTTTAATTTTTTTCAGCAATCTCATTAATTTCTTTCTTTTTGTTCTTTTTTTGTTTATGCATAAAAAATGGCTAGGTGTTCACTACTGTTTTCTTATTCTCTATTACATGATTTCTGTTAAGTTTCTCTTTTCCTAATTGTGCATGGTCACCTGCGACTCAATTTTCTAAGTTTTGGATTCTATTCTGCAGTTTTACATGGTCAAGTCATGTGCAAGGTGGGTGTTAAAGTTGTGGGAATGGGAGCATTGAAGCTTACAGGATTCCTTAGGGAACAAATGCAGTAGAAAAATATACATTTTGAGTCACTGTACACTGTGCGCACATTAAAAGAGGTATTGACAGTGCCCTTTGCTCTATGGACTCTGATATTTGTCTTTCGTCTCATTAATGAGGAAAAGTTTGGCCAAAAGTGTGGCTGGCTTGTCAGCATGTAGAGTAAATGTGACATTCACCAATTGATTGTTCTAGTCAGCTGGATGGCTCTAGAAGTCATGAATTCCACCCTAGAATCCAAGAAGAAATAGCAGTAAGTGATATTGGAAACATAGGGTTTTGTTCTGTACTTGGGATTTCGTATGTGTAGACATCCGTAAGCTTCCCTCCTCCGAATGTTTTCTCCTGTAGCTCTTCAAACAGGCAGGGATATGGTATGGTTTTACAATCGAAATGTATTGCCCTTGCCCAACTGAAAGTTAAGAAAAGGGATGCCTACAACTCTATGAGTTCTAGGAGCCTCAAGTCTATGCAAGACACCCATATGGTTAGCTCTCTTTCTAGGGACAACCTTTTTTATTGTCTAATTGATGAAAGCCGATTGATAATTCAAAGCCCCGGTCTCTATTAGATATTGCATTTACAGCTAATGCTAATCCATGAAAATCTCACTTCTTAGTGCTTTTGGGTATATTCAATTACTGATTTTAGCTTTTATAAACTTTTTTGGATGATATAATTAGTTCATTTTGTCCCCCAATAGCCAGGTTGACAGCTCATAAGACCACAAAAACCTTCTAAAACACCAACTATTTTCTAGCTGTTAATTTGATTTGATGAGGACATATTTTGGCAGCAGAGTCTCAAATGCTGGGAGGGTTTTGCTCAATCCCCTCACTGAAGTATATGAATCCTGCTAATAAGATTTTTAAGTGGATTTTCCACACTTGAACAGTTAAGATCATGCCAGAGGGTCCTTAAATAACAACTGAACCCTAGTATAATGTTTATTACTTCTTTTCTGCATATGTTTGACTTCACTTTGGTAATTGTACAATACTTTCCTGCTTTATCACACACTATACATATTGCCTGATTTTGTTTGGGTTTAATGCACTCACAGAACCTATGTTATGTTGCTCTTGATTATGATGCTGAACTATCTAAAGATACAGAAGGGTCATTTGAAGTTGTTGCAGAAGGTTGGTTTACTATTTCGAAAGAACGATTTCAGACAAGGGAGATTCTATTTCAGCCACGCATTGCAGGAATGTAAGTCTAAGTTTTCTTATATCTTGTTATAATATGTGATGATTTGATCAATGGCAGATATTGTTTGCCTATACTTTACTGTGTTATAATATGTGATGATTTTATCAATGTGAAGTAAATTTCAAAAACAGATAAATTTTGTAATTGGAATGATTCCCAGGAAGTCAACCCAAAAAAAAAAAAAAAACAGAACAACAGAACAAACAAATAAACTAAAAGGTAGGCACTATTACTCCATTGTGGCATTTCATCAAATATCTGGCATACACAATGATTCCTCAAGCAGGAACTTTTACTGTGTATCATCAACAACAATCCATTCACTTCATTAATTATATTGGTTAAAATATGATGCTCATAGATGATCAAATATGTGTGTGTGTGTGTGAATATCATAATCAAAATACATATTATGTTAATCAATCTATTTTCCAAATTATTTTCCCAAACTAAAATCATTCAAGATGTTTCTAAAATCCTTCAAAGTAGAGAAGTTTTGGAGATATTAGAAGCCATGCATGGATGGCAAGTATCTCATCTTAACAATGAATTCCATGGACCCAATCTTGTTCGAAAACAGTAGAAGAAACAGAGAGGGGTAGAGACAGAAATTGAGAGACCCGAAGAAAGAGGGGATAAAGAAGGAGAAACAGAGAGAGGAGGCTAACCTTGAAATCACAGTGGTTCTCTAGCTTGATGTCGTCAACGTATGCCGCGATGGAGGATGAACGAAGACTCTGATACTTGCAGGAGAGAAGTGTTGATAGACTAGGGCACAAATTGTAATCAAGGATGGTTGAACGGTTTTGGTTTTTGTTTTTGTTTTTTTTTTTATTGAAATTCTGATATGTTATTTTCGGAAAAAAAAATCTGATTTGGTGCGAAATTTTCGTTTTATTTGGCGCGAAATTTTGCTTGGTTTTTGTAACGCCTGAGGTCAAACCGTTGCTAAAAAAATATATATAGCAACGTTTTAAGAAAAAAATGCTACTAAAAATTTTATATTTAGTTGTGGTCAATAACAGCTACAATAGCTCATCTATAGCAGCATTTTTCAGACCGCTACAATAAAAAACGCTGCTAAAAGTGAATTTTTTTGTAGTGGCACCTTCTGGCCCCTCCTAATAAAGTAGTGTGAGAAGTCTGTTATATTACTAATGACAATTGACATTGTGAGATCTTGGTTCAGTTATACATCTCTTATGTTTTGCACTATTTCTTGCTAACCTAAAATTCTAAAATATATATATATATATATATTTCCAATAATGTTACAAAAACCTTGCATTTCAATTATCCATGTGTTAATGTTCAACAAAATCTTGTTAAGGTCTTGGTGAGTTAGCAAAAAAAAAAAAAAAAAGGTCTTGTGAGTTTTGGGGTTTCTGCTAAGTTTTATATAAAAATAAAAATTGATTTAACCGTTTAGTGGTTTGACTTTATGAATGGAAGACAACTTCTCACTGAGTCAGCTAGCAAATATGTATAGTTGTGTCGTTTAGCAAATCGAAGTTGTTTTAAAATAAATTTTTTAAATTTATTATTCAATAGAGAGCTTTTTATTTTTATTATCAGCAAAAGATAAGCTTGTATTGATAATGGAAAACAACATCAAAGTTTGAATAACAATACAAGCAAAAAAAAAGAAAAGAAGAAGAAGTAAACTAGTCAGCCATAAACTCCAGCTAACTATGGAGTACTAATAACATTACATAGATACCTACAACTTGTACATATATATATATATATATATATATATATATATCTTCATGGCTTCATGATCCAATGTTGTTGTGCATCAAGGAAGGACCTGAAGGTGGTATTGGTGTGCGTTTGGGAAATAAGTGAGAGAAGTTAGTAGGAGAATTGGGAGGCATAGGATCAACATCAAGGGTTGTGGCGTGTGTTTTGCAATGACTATGACGAGAGAAAGAGACGATCGTCAAAACCAAGCACAATAGGGTTAGAGCTTTTTTCCTCATCTCACCAAAAGGCTTTGGAGAAGTGATCTGTGAGACAGTGAAGTGAAAGGTGTTTGGATCCTCTTTGTACACAATACGTCCTCTTTTTATAGGTGTTTGGAGGTTAAGATCTTCTGCCCATCTTCTGTCCCAGTAACTACATGTTGCCATGTGTTGATCATGAAAAACTCTTCAGTCAAATTAGAAAGGGAAAAATCTCGCTATGGCTTCTCTCTAGTCCGACGAAGTACTAGGGAGGTGATGTTTGGCCTTATAGACCTATTTTTGGATTCCGTTTTGACAATTCGAACTGTTCAAATTTTAAAATTCATCGAATCTATTATCCTTACAAAAAATTAAGTCGATCAGATAATGATAACCATATTTTTCGATGAGTTTTGTACAAAACAAATAAGCTTTCAGAAAATAAACGGTTCATACAAAATTGATTAGAACACGTGATTTTCGTTATTTGATTGACTTGATTTTTTGCATAAATAATGTACTCGATGAATTCTAAAATATAAATGATTTGAATCATCAAAATGGAACCCACAAGTGGACCCATTGAGCTAGACTGGATTGTCCAGTCTGATTACAGACTGGAGACAGTCCAATCCCAAAATCTCCATACCCTCTCTACCTTTTTTCATTGTGAATCAGATGCACAACTTAGAAATGAACAGTCCACATTCACTGTTCCAATTGCACATACCGAATCCCGTACTAGATGAAAGTGGATCGGAGCTTCGTAGCTGAATGGACTATCCAGGAACTGGGGACTTGCAACAAAGAACACCGTCAGAGTTGCCCGGTCGAGGTCGGCCAGAAAACCCCTTCGGCATGAGAATGAGAGGTCAGAGAAGATGAGCGACTCTTTCTAGGTGAAGAGAGAAGAAAAGAAAGAGTGTATCCAGTTATGCTCAAGTGAGTTAAGTTGATATAACATACCTTCAATGTGAAGAGTGTGAGTCTTATATAGAAGACTTGGCTTGTTACCCAAGATGGTTTCATGGAGCTTTGGTTCTTCAAGGCTTCCCTTAACATTGTTTAAGGTAGTGGACCTTAAGGTAGTTGAAAATAGATGTATGTACTCATTGTAACTATCCATATAACAGATCACATTCCCTTTGCTAACTATTTCTGTGATTCTAAAGGAAGGGGGACCAGCTGAGGTGGCAGCCTGCACATGCATGTCTTCATAGCTTCCACGTTTCTCTGTGAAGTTCCCTTAGCTCAGTATCGTTGTGCTTCAGCTCGGCCTTTTGTAAGACAATTTATAGAGATGGGCTGGCCCATTTGGATATCTTTGTGCGGGCTCAAGTGTTTGAGGACTTGGGATGACTATTTTTCATGAAGATGGGCTTAAATACCTGGCCCACACATTCGTCTAACCCACTTAGGTTTGGGCTTAGTGCATTGGTTTGGCCCAAGACTTGGATCTGACCCGTTTTATATTCTGCCCCTTTCATTTTCTCTCTAGCACGTGCTAAAGTTCCCTTTGGTGGGAGCTACTGCTCAATACCCCAACCGTCACGTCGTTTCGGTTTTGCTGCGGTTCGGCCTTGGTAATGGTTCGATCCTAACACACGTATTATGTATGTGTCCTTTCATGATGACACGTGGCAATGTTGTACTAGTGTGCAGAGATAGTCCGCCAACTTCTTATAGAGGGACGTGATTCGTACCATCACGCCGGTTGAGGGTCATAAATACCCTAATGCTATCTCTTCATTCTTCTTGCCTATTCCAAAGTTTTGAAATCCCAGAAACCTTTTATTCTCTCATCTTTGTTCCGACGGTGCTCCACTCCGTTGCTTTACCGCCATTACTGTGGGTTCCAAATGCTACCGTGTTCCTTTGATTCCGGTCTCCAGGACCTTCGTTCTTCGTCATTCTTTTATCAAATCACTGAAAGTTCTTCTAAATCCTTTTTTTTCCTCTTTGCTTTTCCTTCTTCTATATCCATTATCGGCCCTCGTGCCACTGTTTTCGGCAATTAGTGTTATTTCTTTGTCTTTCTCTTAGTTTGGTTCCGTCTTTTCCCTTCTAGGTCTAGATCATGGACAAGTTTTATGCTTTGGTTGATACCCTTAAAGTGATGGTCGTGTTCTGTCGGGACTATGGTATTCCAGACGACGTTACCCTTATGTTGGCTAGGGTTGATGCCAAGCGCATGGATACAAGGAATATTGCTGCATTCCCTGTTACTACCATTGTTGAATGAGGGGTTTGGTTCCCTTTGGACCCATTGGTCCGTTGTTTTCTGCACTAAGTTCAACTTACCCTAATGCAAGTTTCTGTAAATCTATTCCGCGTTGTTTATGGTGTTTCTGCTATAAATAGGTGATTAGGCATGCACCTGGATGTCTGGGATATCCTAGGTTGTTATATCCTTCCTCATAACAAAGACCACAATACCTACTACCTCCGTGTTTGTTCTATTGACTCTCATCTTGTCACTAGTTTGCCCGATTCTCAGAAGTATAATGATGACTTCCTGCAAGTCGGTGAGAACTGGAAGTTCCCCGCCAGTATAGAGATCCAGTCTGAAAGGATGCCCTAGAAAGATGGCTATCCATGTCTAAATCCTCTGTCTTTGTATTTCTGCACTTCTACTTTTGACTTATATTCCATTTGAATGTTGTGCTAATGTTGTTCCTCGTTTCTATAGAATATTCCCGTTACCAAAGAAGGCCGACTCGTGAAAACACTGAAGTAATCAAGGCCACACTGAGGTACGAAAAAAGATCTACCCCTGAGCTGTTGGACTACCAAGCTACCTACGAACCACCATTCCCAAAAAGGCAAGACTTCCTACGTCTTTGTTTAATTCTGATACTGAAACAGACACACCCCCTGCCTCTTTGATTACCAACCATCGTCGTGGTTGTAGTCTATCTGCTGAAAGGACCTTTTATCCTGCCCTCAGTTTCACAGGAGACGAATCAATGTCAAAAAGAAGGGTGCTCGTAGACTTGGAGGCTGAGGCCTTTGGCTCTTCTTCAGCTCTAGAAACTCCCATAATCAAAGTCGAACCAAAGAGTCTAATGGATGTGAAATTGGAAATAGGAGCTCCCAGCCCTTTTGTTTATAGCGATTCTGGTTTAGACCCGACCCATTTTGTATTTTGGACTCGAGTTTCATGGTTTCGTATTGTTGCCCATGTCTTGCTTCCCTTGTAATTCCTAAAATTTGGCTATTGGATTGTAGTGGTTGTGTTTGGAATAGGTTGGTTGCTTAGTTTTCAAACTTTTGTTGCCCAAAATTTTACTCCTTCGCTCGAGCAACACTTCTTCCGCTTAAGCGGGTTTTGTAAACTCTCAGTACTTTTGTAGGCCTACAAAACTACTGGAAGAGTGTATTCTACGCTTGAGTGGCATTTCTTGCGCTTGAGCGATGGGTCTGTTGTCTGCGAAACTATTGGGAGTGTGCATTCTGCGTTCGAGCGTCACTTCTTGCGCTCAAGCGGACTGTGCTTATATTAGTTCGTAGCATCACCTTTTACATTACTTTTTCACATCTTTTTCTCTAAAAACCCTAGATCTAGAGCCTCTCTCTCTAAAACTCACACTCTCTCTACATTTTCACCTAGATCCATTGGTTTCTCGACTCTAGTGTATTTGGGAAGAAGATAGGGCATCTCGAGAGCTCCATTTTGGACTAAACGAAACTTGGTTTCGGCGTCTTTGAAGTTTCTTTCTTGTATTGTTCATCTTCGAAAGTCGAGGTAGGAACTTTCTACACTTTTCTATGAGTTTTAACTTAGCTATTTGTTGATGTGTAAGAAATGTTGGAATAGGAGATGATTTTGAACAAACCTAGGGTTTTGGTTTAAAATCAAAAGAGGGATTTTCAAATGGATGTATTGGAAATGGTTATTGTAACGCCCTCAAAATAATACATAAAACCCCACATTCTTGACATGCATTGATATAAGAGAAATAAACACTTTTTCATTCATCAGAGTAGTCCTTACAGATGTATTACATGTTGACAACAAAAGTAAATGCCCAACGGCTTACAACTTTCCAAGCCAACACTTGGTTACACAAAAGAGAGTACTAACTCATATCATATTAAGCCCTTGGCCTGAATTTACATGTAATACAACAAAAGATAACAAAACAACAAAAAGAGTCTTTAACTCCCAAAACCTTCCAAGCTATGTCCTTGGAGGTGGCATATCACCTGGACCTGAAAATGATGTCCCATATAGGGTGAGCCACAGCCCAGTAGAGATATACTAAACCAAATATAAGCAATGACTAAAACAATAGCATTTGATAGATGGTTAACACTTATAAAACTAGTTATATCACAATACAGTTTCATGACACTTGTGTCCATGTTACATTTCATTTTCCATTACTTATCAACTCATTTCATAAACGTGGCTCAGAACCTGGCCATATAATTTAAATGATATTACATCTCATATTAATAGTACATCCATTTCAATTGGGATAACAACTCGTATTAAACACTTCTTACTTCACAATAGATACACATAATTGCTGTATCAATCTCAAACAAAACACTTCCATACTTCATATATGATATACAGATTTGCTATATCAATACTTCAATAGATACATATATTTGCTGTATCAATGGAGTACATCCCTTATCTCCTCCCAAACAATGTTCGGTTTAGGAATCCATTCCCTATCTTCTCCTAAACCGTGGAGTACATCCCCTATCTCCTCCCACACAACACAATGTATATAAACGCATCTCATATACAAGGGCAATCAATACATAAATTTAATGTATTATTCCAACCGCCATATTTGATGACATATTCAATTGATTAGTTTTAGTTCGCCTAATCATCATGCATTGTCTACAACATTCAGGACTATCCTCCACAGATAGCCCAAAGCAGTTATTTCTAAACAGAAATTAAATGCATCAAATGGATATAATATCAACATTTTCATAGGTGAGTGATAAATTAATCCAACTACACCATTTAATCCCATAACTTTCCAATTTCAATATTCTCAACTCAATTTCTCATTTCCCAAAATTAATTATATAAATTAATTTATCATAATAATTAGGGCATTTTTCCATATTTCACATATCAACCCTAAGGTTTGATTTCACCAATACAACAACATTAATTCCATTTTTTGTTGGTCTCATACACCCATAGGAGTTAATACTTTGAAAATCCCCTTTCTATAATTTACAAATCAATCCCTAACTTTTCCAAAATTGCCCAACAACCCCAACATATCAAAATGTCAAAAATTAAAGACAAAGCTGATGAGATGAAGTAGGGTATCCCTACCTCGAAATGAAGAGCTCAAAAGGAGAAGATGACCAAAATCCAAAGTGCTCCAAATCTAAGATTTTTCAGATTAAAATGTAGCCTACACAACCCTTGTGAAAACCCATCTTTTAATTATTCTTTAAAGAAAATTAATTAATTAATTTTGTCTATAGTCTATCTGAATTATATGTTAGTGTAAAAGTTAGTTTTAAATTGACTCAATTCAATCACTAACAAGACATTATTAAGAATAATAATTTTGTGGGTGTTCAATATTTGTTGTTTATAAATTATTTTAATTAGGATTCAATATAATAACTATTCTTACTAAATACCTTAGTTAAAAATCTTAGTGTGTCAATTTTCAGAAACCCACACAAAAAAAAAAAAAAAAAAAATACAAACAAACAAACCGTGGGCAAACAACCCACCGCTCCTACCAAACCCACCATCTTTTAGAATTTAGGATAGCCATAAAATTTAGGGAAAGCTTGTAAAATTTAGGGAAAAGCTTATAAAATTTAGGGGAAAGCTTATAAAATTTAGGGAAAGCTTGTTCTTAGAAATTGGAGAAAGGGAATGGAATTTTTTTGAGAAAATAAAATAATGGAAAGAATGAGAGGGAGAGAGAGAGAGATGTCTTCAACTAGCATTTTATATATATATGCATGCAAGCCTTCCTTGTGCATGCAAGCATTCGGTGAGAAAAAAAAAGAAAAGAAGAGAGAAATCCCCAAAGCAACCAAGCTTAGTGATAGGAGAGGAAGAAGAGTAGGAGATTAAGGAAGCCAAAATTCTCAACCATTTTGTCGCCCCATTACTAAGTAAGAAAACCCTCTCAACCCTCTCATTTTTTTTATATACTTGAAAATTTTCAGATTATGTACATTTGATACATTGTCTAAAACTGTGTTGAATCTGCCAGCATGTTTGCCCGAATTCTTAGACAATTTTATACTCAAAATTTCGATATTAATTCTTCTAAAAAGTTGTTGATAATTATGTCTAGTTCATCCATGAATTTTTGGAAACAATTTTTGAGCTTTCTACGAATTTATACAAATTTTTAACTAAATCTGAAACTGTGTTGAGAATAATCTGTCTTGAATCTGCCAGCATGTTACCCGAATTTTTAGATAATTTTATACTCAAAATTTCGAGATGATTTCTTCTACAAAGTTGTTGATAATGATGTCTAATTTATCCAAAAAATTTTGGAAACAATTTTCGAGCTTTCTACGAATTTATACAAATTTTTAACTAAATCTGAACTGTGTTGAGAATAATCTGTTTTGAATCTGCCAGCATGTTACCCGAATTGTTAGATAATTTTATACTTAGAATTTTGAGATGATTTCTTCTACAAAGTTGTTGATAATGATGTCTAGTTTATCTAGAAATTTTTAAAACAATTTTTGAGCTTTCTACGAATTTATACAAATTTCTAACTAAATCTGAAACTGTGAGACAGATTTTACCATGTATTTGAAAATTTATTTAAAATTCTATACTAAGCCAAATCTGGTAATTTCTAACTAAAAGATGAAATTTGAGAAGTCTAGTTTTATGATAAATTTTTAGATTATGGGTTTGATCTATAAATTTAAGCATGGAATTAATGTAAGGAAATGTGACAAATCTGTGTCATAAACACCCTTGGAATTTGTTTAGAATTATTTATAAGTTATTTTTGGAAAATGATTTCTGAAAAATAACCATAACATGTTTATTGAGTATCCTGTAGATTGATATGAATTTTAGAATTGTATAAGTAATGTATTTATAATTTTATTTGCAAGATATATACTCTGAAAATTTTTCTGGACAGAATAAAACCACCACTTTAATAGTATGCTAGTCTAATTTTGTAAATCAAAAATTTGTGCATGTGTGTATTTAGGGTTTAATTCTTGTATCTAAGTTATTATTTCATACCATGGTTTAAATAAATTGTTTATTTAAATTCTGTACTTTTATTTAGTATTGTGTGACACATGCAATATTTTATGATTGAGAATTTTAATGAGTTGGTATAACATTACTTGTGATTAAAAATTTGGAATTATTTGTGATTAATATCAAAATTAACTGAAATGATTAACGGCATATACAAAGTTAACAATCGACGGTTAATACCAGTTGTTCGGGGTGAGTCTTGGTTTAAAGACTGTACGGAATTAAGAGTTGACGGTTAACACCGGTTGTTCAGGGTGAGCCCTGGTTTTGAGAATTCTCACGTAAATTGTGTTGCGAAACTTTAAGATGGCACGAGACTTATTTGAACCCTTTTCGGTATTCGGTTTTGGAATAAGGGTGGATGTGCAGGTGGCACACAGGGAGGTTACTTATCCCTGGCAGACCGTTTCCTTGGGGCAGACCACGGATGCCACTACTTGGGTATATAACTCCGGACGTGGGCATCCCTGGTAGTTACGGTTGGTAACACTTAAATATTTGACCAAGGGAGGGTTTCAAATTAACCGTTGCCATGCTTAGTGGTTGGTAAGTTAAATCTCTTTGGTGAGATTTCGAGTGTCACCTAATTTATTAAAATTACTGAAACTATTCTAATGGTTGTAATTTCTGTGTATAATTATATTGTTATCTTATGTTTAGAATATTATTATTTGTCTCTTAAAAAGAATGGTAGGTTGGTTACGTTTTCTTACTGTGTTGCAAAACTCATGGCATATATTTTGTTGCCCTGGCGTTTCATGCCAGATTATGTTGAAGAAGGGACTGAGGCTGAAATTGGAGCTGCTGCCAATATCGAACCTTGGCTGACTTAGAGTCAAGATTTTGTCAGAATAAAATCCTGTTATCCTTTGTATTAGGATTAAACTATGTTGTGACGTTGTGTGTGAACTTGTAGTTTTATTTTGTCGTTGGACTTTGGCCTTGTAAGAACTTAAAAGTTCCTAACTAGTAGTTAAAATTTTATCTAGCAAGTTATTGTTATTTAAACTTATGACGTTTCAAAAAACAAATTGGGGCGTCACAGCTTGGTATCAGAGCCTAGGTTTGAACCTTTGGGCCATGGGTAGTAGTTTATTATTTTTACAATTAAGAAAACCTTAAGTTAATTTGTAATTCTCGGTGACCTAACTAAGTTAGAACCTTTTTATTTGTAGGATGCCAGGGTCATCAGACATTAACTCTAACGAGGAAAATTCGGTAGAAAACTATGACATAGAATCTGACCCAATGAAGAAGTGGAGATGCCTATAGAAGACTATGAATCCATAGAATCCGACCCAAGTGAAGAAGTGGAAATGCCTATAGAAGACTATGAATCTGAGCCTGAGCTTGACCCTGAACCTGATCCTGAACTTGAGCCTGAACCTGAGTCTGAAGAAGTTGAAGAAGTTGTACCAATATACAACCCCCCAGAGGTTATTGTGATTGAGTCAGACACTGAGGATGAGTCTATGGAAGGCAATACCGAGGGGAACCCTGGAGATATAGGAGCCACGTTTGAGGGTTAGGATGTGCAAAACGGGTTGCAGATTGGCTCTTTTGTATATGTCAGACTTTATCCCCTCGGAGGTTGTGCTTGGAAAAATGAGAGTTGGGTGGGCACCTATATCGGACCTATCCAGATTCTAAGACAAGAGACTCCCTGGGTATATCAACTAGGCCCCTTTCCAGACGGTTTCACCGAAAGAGTGGGCGACCTTTTTGACTTTTGGAGCCTTCAGTATATCATGCCCGACCCAAGCAGAATTGTGAGGAGAGATGGGTCAGTGGACTTCAGAGACTGGAGGACCTATCGGGAGGAGCCGGTGCTGCTGCTAGGGCATCGTGTGTGCGAAATTGCTATCTTCGTAAGGGTGCTATGGCGATTCATGGGACTTTTCCAAGCCACATGGGAGCCAGAAGCCCTGGTGTGGAGAGACTTTCCTTGGCTATTTTAAGGGGTCTTAAGGGAATTATAAGCTAGGCTAACTGATTGTTTTGTATGCTCACATGTAAAAATTGCTTAGTTTAGAATTGTGAGTGTAGGAGTTAACTCGGATTGTAGGGGTTATCTCTTGCCCGTAGTATGTTATTTAATCTTTTCCTTTGTTCTATTTGTATTTTGCTAATTGTAGCTTATCTAATCTAATTAATGAAGTCTTTATTTTTAACTGTCCTTGCACATAAGCATAATAATAATACTGATAATAAATAAGTGAATAAATCACAAGAAAATCCCATCATGCAGAATGGCTGGACGAACAAGAAATAATAACAACGGTAATGGCAATGGAGTGCTTGATGGCGATGTCGCTCGAATTATACGCGCGATTGCTGATAGGGTAGGCAATATACCACCCCGAAACCAAGATCAAAACAAATCGGAGATGATAGCAAAATTTGAAAAGCTACGTCCCCACAAATTCCTTGGTGGATCAAACCCCCATGAAGCTGAAGCTTGGTTAAGACAAATTAAGAAGTTTCTAGATACTTCCGACATCCGAAATGAACAAGATAGAGTGACCATGGCGGCATTTCAAATGGAAGGGGAAGCAAATCATTAGTGGGAAATGATCAAAAGTACTCGACAAGTAGAGACATTAACTTGGAGACAGTTCGAAGACCTGTTCATGGAAAAGTATTTTCCTAACTCGCTAAAACAAGAAATGATTCAAGAGTTCCTCCAATTGAAACAAGGAAAAATGTCAGTCGCTCAATATGCGAACCGTTTCGAAGCTCTTTCACGGTACGCTTCAGCCATAGTAGCAAATGAAGAAGATAAGGTTAGGCGATTCGAATGGGGCTTGGACACAGACATTAGAGGAAGATTGATCGCAGTACAACTCTCCACCTATGCCCAAATGGTGGATCGAGCTTTAATTGTGGAACGAGAGTTAGCGGATTCCGAACGCATTCGGAATCAGCGATCAAGGAACAACAACCAACCACGCGGAGGAGGCCCAGTCCGCAACACCAGAAACCATCCTGCACCAGCACCTTATGCCGGAGGAATGCAACAGCAACAAAAGGCAGAATCGAGGAAACCAACAAGGAGGAAACTTTGTAAATGAGTGGAAAGGAAGATGTTTCAGATGTGGTCAACAGGGGCATCGTCGAAGTGAGTGTCCTCAAGGTGGGGAGTATTTTATGGATCAGCGAGGGGCACAACAATACAACAAATACCAACCTGGGCAAGGTTCTAAGCCTACTCAAAATACTTAGACCAACAAGGGGCAGCCACAAGCCTCTAGGAATGCAGGCCGACCAAGAACACAACCACAAGGAGCTAGAAATGGGAAGAAACCAGGAGAGACTAACCAACAAGCAGTAGGGAGAATGTATGCTCTCCAAGAAGAAGAAGATGTTGATAACCCATCAGTGATTCAAGGTATGTTAATTCTTATGAATTCTTGGGTTAAAGTATTGTTTGATTCTGGAGCTTCGCATTCTTTTATATCCACTGCATGTGTGACAAGTTTGGGTCTAGAGCCAGAGATGCTAGGGATAACTATGAGTGTCGCTTCGCCCTTAGGAGGTCAAACCCGAGTAAATCTAGTATGTAAATCTTGCGAGCTAGAAATCTCCGGTTCACATTTGATCTGTGATCTAAGAGTTATGGATATGTCTGATTTTGACGTTATCCTAGGAATGGACTGGTTGTCAGTTCATCGAGCCATTATTGATTGTTACTGTAAGACAGTGACAGCATCCTCCCTTAACGGCACGAAAGTTCAATTTAAAGGGGATAGACAAGATTCTCTAACTCCAACGTGTCGCAAGTCGCGATGGCATGATCAACTAAACGGATGGTTGGCAAGCCTAATTTTGGAAGACGAAAATTGAGAGGATCCAGGATTACCCCATGTGGTGTGCGAGTACGCTGACATTTTCCCTGACGAATTACCAGGATTACCTCCAAAACGAGATGTAGATTTCACGATTGAGCTTCAACCCGGGACTTCACTGATTTTAATAGCACCACATCGTATGGCGCTAGTTGAACTTCGAGAATTGAAGGAGCAGTTGCAAGAACTGTTGAGTAAGAAGTTCATCAGACCAAGTACGTCCCCTTGGGGAGCGCCAGCATTATTCGCAAAGAAGAAGGATGGGACCTTAAGATTGTGCATCGATTATCGACAACTAAATCGAGCCACCATTAAAAATCGATATCCCTTACCCAGAATTGATGACTTGTTTGATCAATTAAGAGGTTCAAAATGTTTTTCCAAAATTGACCTTAGGTCGGGATACCATCAACTTCGTGTTAGAGGAGAAGATATACCCAAAACTGCATTTCGAACCCGTTATGGCCACTATGAGTTTGTGGCAATGCCATTTGGTTTGACAAATGCTCCTAGGGTATTCATGAGTTTAATGAACAAAATTTTTACCCCCTATTTAGACCAATTTGTGGTAGTATTCATTGATGATATTTTGATATACTCACGATCGGAGGAAGACCACGAGCAACATTTGAGAACCGTTTTGAAAATTCTAAGAGAAAACCAATTGTATGCTAAAGCTAGCAAATGTGAACTTTGGTTGAAGGAAGTAAAGTTCTTAGGTCATGTTGTGTCTGAATCAGGGATATCAGTGGATCCTGCTAAAGTAGAAGCAGTAATGGGATGGAAACAACCTAAGAATACGTTTGAGATTCGTAGTTTCTTGGGATTAGCAGGTTATTATAGGAGATTCATTCAGGATTTCTCCAAATTAGCCAAGCCAATGACACGCCTAATGCAAAAAGGAGTAAAGTTTGAATGGAACGAAGAGTGTGAGCAGTCATTTCAAGAACTCAAGAAGAGACTGACAAGCGCTCCAATATTAATCATACCCGAAAGAAGGGTTAGGTAGTGTGTTAATGCAAAACGGGAAGGTAATGGCTTACGGATCAAGACAATTGAAGAATCATGAGAAAAATTATCCTACTCACGATCTGGAGTTGGCAGCTGTGGTCTATGCACTTAAGACTTGGCGACATTACCTTTATGGCGAAAAATTTGAGATATTTACTGATCACAAAAGCTTGAAGTACTTGTTCACACAAAGAGATTTGAACATGAGGCAGAGACGCTGGATGGAGTACCTTGAAGATTACCAATTTACCTTGTCTTATCATCCCGGAAAGGCTAATGTTGTAGCAGATGCACTAAGTCGAAAGACAAGGGAGATTGTAGCCAACATATCAATTAAGGAATGGGAAATGGTAAGCACTGTGAATGGGTTTAAGTTACAACCAGAGACTCAGAATGGGAAGGGTAGGTTGTTTACAATAGTTACAACACCCCAACTTCTTACCAAAGTGTTGGAAGCCCAAAGATTTGATCAGGAGACCGACTTCATCAAGGCCCGATTAGTGACCGAGGAATATTCACCGGATTGGACACTCCATCAAGATGGTAGTTTAAGGTATTTAGGTAGAATTTTTGTGCCAAACATCGAACAATTAAGAGAGGAAGTACTTAAAGAATTTCACCATTCGATTTTTGCGGTTCATCCGGGAGGAAATAAGATGTACCAGGATCTTAAGCGACAGTATTGGTGGAGTGGAATGAAAAAGGATGTTGCTCAATTCGTATCTAAGTGTTTGACGTGTCAGCAAGTGAAGGCAGAACATCAGAAGCCGGCAGGGAAACTCCAACCTTTACCAATACCTAAGTGGAAATGGGAACACATAACAATGGATTTTGTAACAGGATTACCCCGGTCGCCGCAAGGCCATGATGCCATTTGGGTGGTGGTTAATCGATTAACTAAGACGGCACATTTCCTACCAATAGGACCAGCAGGCACCCTCGAATCTTTAAGTCGATTATTTATTCGAGAAATCATTAGATTGCACGGAGTACCAGTCTCAATAGTGTCAGATCGTGATTCTCGTTTTACGTCACAGTTCTGGCAAAGTCTGCAAAAGGCCTTGGGTACAGAGTTGTGTTTTAGTACAGCTTTTCACCCTCAAACTAACGGTCAATCGGAAAGAACAATTCAGACTTTAGAAGACATGCTTCGAGCTTGTGTGGTGGACTTTAAAGGTAGTTGAGAGAAATATTTACCACTAGTCGAATTCTCTTACAATAACAGTTTTCAAGCAAGTATTGGTATGGCACCGTATGAAGCTTTGTACGAACGGCCTTGCCGATCACCAATATGTTGGACAGAAGTCGGAGAAGCACCTCTTTTAGGGCCAGAGTTAGTTCAAGAAACTACCAAGAAGGTGAAACTAATTAGGCAAAGGCTTGAGACCGCTCAGAGTAGGCAGAAAAGCTATGCAGATCAAAGGAGAAGACCTTTAGCATTTAAAGTTGGAGATCATGTGTTTCTGAAAATACAGCCTCGTCGAGGAGTTGTTCGTTTCGGAAAGAAGGGAAAGTTGTCACCTCGCTTCATTGGACCTTTTGAAATTTTGGACAAATTAGGAGAAGTGGCGTACCGTTTGGCTCTACCGCCTCAACTGGCTGGAGTACATAATGTTTTCCACGTCTCTATACTACGGAAATACGAGCCACACCCTTCTCACATCATCAATTAGGAGGAAATTAATCTTGATGAAGACGTGACATTTGAAGAAAAGCCTGTCAAGATTTTAGATCGTCGCGAGAAGAAATTACGAGGCAAAACTATACCACTGGTTCGAGTTCTCTGGAGACATCGTGGGACGAAAGAGTCAACGTGGGAGCGAGAAGATATGATACATGTCAATTACCCTCAACTATTCGAGTCTAAAGGTACGAATTAATTTCGAGGACGAAATTTTGTTTTAGGAGGATAGATTGTGAAAACCCATCTTTTAATTATTCTTTAAAGAAAATTAATTAATTAATTAATTTTGACTCAATTCAATCACTAACAAGACATTATTAAGAATAATAATTTTGTGGGTGTTCAATATTTGTTGTTTATAAATTATTTTAATTAGGATTCAATATAATAACTATTCTTACTAAATACCTTAGTTAAAAATCTTAGTGTGTCAATTTTCAGAAACCCACAAAAAAAAAAAAAAAAATACAAACAAACAAACCGTGGGCAAACAACCCATAGCTCCTACCAAACCCACCATCTTTTATAATTTAGGATAGCCATAAAATTTAGGGAAAGCTTGTAAAATTTAGGGAAAAGCTTATACAATTTAGGGAAAGCTTGTTCTTAGAAATTGGAGAAAGGGAATGGAATTTTTTTGAGAAAATAAAATAATGGAAAGAATGAGAGGGAGAGAGAGATGTCTTCAACTAGCATTTTATATATATATATGCATGCAAGCCTTCCTTGTGCATGCAAGCATTCGGTGAGAAAAGAAGAAGAAGAAGAGAGAAATCCCCAAAGCAACCAAGCTTAGTGATAGGAGAGGAAGAAGAGTAGGAGATTAAGGAAGCCAAAATTCTCAACCATTTTGTCATCCCATTACTAAGTAAGAAAACCCTCTCAACCCTCTCATTTTTTTTATATAATTGAAAATTTTCAGATTATGTACATTTGATACATTGTCTAAAACTGTGTTGAATCTGCCAGCATGTTTGCCCGAATTTTTAGACAATTTTATACTCAAAATTTAGATATTAATTCTTCTACAAAGTTGTTTATAATTATGTCTAGTTCATCCATGAATTTTTGGAAACAATTTTTGAGCTTTCTACGAATTTATACAAATTTTTAACTAAATCTGAAACTGTGTTGAGAATAATCTGTCTTGAATCTGCCAGCATGTTACCCGAATTTTTAGATAATTTTATACTCAAAATTTCGAGATGATTTCTTCTACAAAGTTGTTGATAATGATGTCTAATTTATCCAAAAAATTTTGGAAACAATTTTCGAGCTTTCTACGAATTTATACAAATTTTTAACTAAATCTGAACTGTGTTGAGAATAATCTGTTTTGAATCTGCCAGCATGTTACCCGAATTTTTAGATACTTTTATACTTAGACTTTTGAGATGATTTCTTCTACAAAGTTGTTGATAATGATGTCTAGTTTATCTAGAAATTTTTGAAAACAATTTTTGAGCTTTCTACGAATTTATACAAATTTCTAACTAAATCTGAAACTGTGAGACAGATTTTACCATGTATTTGAAAATTTATTTAAACTTCTATACTAAGCCAAATCTGGTAATTTCTAACTAAAAGATGAAATTTGAGAAGTCTAGTTTTATGATAAATTTTTAGATTATGGGTTTGATCTATAAATTTAAGCATGGAATTAATGTAAGGAAATGTGACAAATCTGTGTCATAAACACCCTTGGAATTTGTTTAGAATTATTTATAAGTTATTTTTGGAAAATGATTTCTGAAAAATAACCATAACATGTTTATTGAGTATCCTGTAGATTGATATGAATTTTAGAATTGTATAAGTAATGTATTTATAATTTTATTTGCAAGATATATACTCTGAAAATTTTTCTGGACAGAATAAAACCACCACTTTAATAGTATGCTAGTCTAATTTTGTAAATCAAAAATTTGTGCATGTGTGTATTTAGGGTTTAATTCTTGTATCTAAGTTATTATTTCATACCATGGTTTAAATAAATTATTTATTTAAATTCTGTACTTTTATTTAGTATTGTGTGACACATGCAATATTTTATGATTGGGAATTTTAATGAGTTGGTATAACATTACTTGTGATTAAAAATTTGGAATTATTTGTGATTAATATCAAAATTAACTGAAATGATTAACGGCATATACAAAGTTAACAATCGACGGTTAATACCAGTTGTTCGGGGTGAGTCTTGGTTTAAAGACTGTACGGAATTAAGAGTTGACGGTTAACACCGGTTGTTCAGGGTGAGCCCTGGTTTTGAGAATTCTCACGTAAATTGTGTTGCGAAACTCTAAGATGGCACGAGACTTATTTGAACCCTTTTCGGTATTCGGTTTTGGAATAAGGGTGGATGTGCAGGTGGCACACAGGGAGGTTACTTATCCCTGGCAGACCGTTTCCTTGGGGCAGACCACGGATGCCACTACTTGGGTATATAACTCCGGACGTGGGCATCCCTGGTAGTTACGGTTGGTAACACTTAAATATTTGACCAAGGGAGGGTTTCAAATTAACCGTTGCCATGCTTAGTGGTTGGTAAGTTAAATCTCTTTGGTGAGATTTCGAGTGTCACCTAATTTATTAAAATTACTGAAACTATTCTAATGGTTGTAATTTCTGTGTATAATTATATTGTTATCTTATGTTTAGAATATTATTATTTGTCTCTTAAAAAGAATGGTAGGTTGGTTACGTTTTCTTACTGTGTTGCAAAACTCATGGCATATATTTTGTTGCCCTGGCGTTTCATGCCAGATTATGTTGAAGAAGGGACTGAGGCTGAAATTGGAGCTGCTGCCAATATCGAACCTTGGCTGACTTAGAGTCAAGATTTTGTCAGAATAAAATCCTGTTATCCTTTGTATTAGGATTAAACTATGTTGTGACGTTGTGTGTGAACTTGTAGTTTTATTTTGTCGTTGGACTTTGGCCTTGTAAGAACTTAAAAGTTCATAACTAGTAGTTAAAATTTTATCTAGCAAGTTATTGTTATTTAAATCTTATGACGTTTCAAAAAAAAATTTGCGGCGTCACAACCCTCTAACTTTCTTACAAAGAACTTAGGGTAGAATCACACTAAAAATAGATGAAACCCTAGAGAGAAGGTGTATAGAGAGAGAGAGAGAGCTCGGATCTAGGGTTTTGAAATCAAAAGAGATGAAAAAGTGAAGTGTTTACCCGCTGCTGCCTACTGATATAATACAGGCTCGCTCGAGCGAAGGAATGGTCGCTCGAGCGAAGAAAGTCTCGCTCGAGCCAACAATTCGAAGCTTCAGGTCTGCAACCCAGAAGCATGCTCGAGCGACAGAATACTCGCTCGAGCGAAGAAACTCAAAACATACACCTCGCTCGCTCGAGCTAAGAAAAGCTCGCTCGAGCCAAGAAATGCAACTCTCAGGTCCAAAACCAGACGCAGACGCAAGCTCGAGCGAAGGACTTCTCGCTCGAGCCACCAGATACAAAACTCAACTCTCGCTCGAGCGAACAAACCCCAGCTCGAGCGAAGGATCTAAAACAAAGAGCTCGCTCGATCGACAAAGTTCTCGATCGAGCGAAGACATCGAAATCTGGGCAGCAACCATTTGCTCCCAAGCACACCAAACCTGTAACAAACCTGCCTAACACATCCTATAACTCAAAAATAAGGAATTAAAGGATGACAACAATATATAAACAACAACGAGCTCTATGGAACCTAAGCCCGGATACAACAACCAAATGGGGAAAGACCGTTGTTGATGTGTAAGAAATATTGGAATAGGAGATGATTTTGAACAAACCTAGGGTTTTGATTTAAAATCAAAAAAAGGGATTTTCAAATGGATGTATTGGAAATGGTTATGGGGGTAGATATAAGGTTGTGCTGTGATTAATTTGTTGATTTTGATACTTGGAATGGATTTTGAAGAAAATGAAGTTTTGCCCCAAAATGTCTAAATTAATTATTTTGTATAAATAATTGGAATTGATATTGAAATTGTGAAATTGGGTCAATGTTTACATAGATGGTGGAGTTGGCTATGTATTACCTTTCATCTATGGAAATTTGGATAATTTATCCGTTTTGGAGGTTGTTTATTTGTTTAGAAATATCTGTTTGGGGCTATCGGTGGAGGATGACTATGATTGTTGTAGAAATTGCATGAGGATTAGGTGAATTGAAACTAATCACTTATTCGTTGTCATTGAATATGATTATATCTTTAATACATTGCAAATGTATGATGTTTGGGAGAAGAAATGGGATGTACTCCATGTTTGGGAGAAAAAAAGAGATAGACTCTATTGAATTAAGCTGGCCTGTGTATCCAGGGTGAAAGTCCCAAAAACCGCGCGTATACATGGGTGTCGATTCCCTTAGACAAATTATCCGCAAAATGGAAAAATGGAAATATTTGTATAATGGTTGTGTTGGTTAGAGACCTACTGAGTTGTACCCTCAGTTTGGTTGTCTGAATAAAATGGTAAATGGCTTATGAATTGAGATAAAATGAATTGAAACATAAAGCTCGACATGGCATGGTTTTATGAAAAAGTTTTAAATGATTTTATCATGGGCATTGGATATGCTTATCATACTTATATCTTTGCTAAGATTCATACATTGTGTTAAATCGTTTCTACTAGGCTTTGGCTCACCCTATTTGGGAAAAACCTTTTAGGTGTTGGTGATATGCCTCCGCTAAGGCAATAGCTTGGGAGGAATTGAGGCTGAAGGCTTCAAGCCAAAGGCTTTACATGTATTGGATTTATATCCGCTTTTGTTGTAACCAAGCATGGTCTTAGAAAGATGTAAGCCTATAGGGCCTTTATTTAGTTAAACTCTTTTTTACTATTAACTCTCATGAAATGAAAGAACGTTATACTCTAATTTATATTGCTATTTACATATGGTTTTGGATGGATTTATGGTTTTTTTTATTTATTTTGAGGTGTTATATTGTTGCTGTTCTTAAACCCTACGCCTTAGCTGGTAAAAGGGCAAAAAAGAGAAGGAGAGAGACTAGTAAGGCTAAGGTTAGTGAGGCTTTTGAGGAGCCCATTGTGGATGAATCCTTTGAATAGTGGGAACCGCTCATGTTGCATTAGGGTAGAACCATTTCTACTTCTGATTCTATTATTGCATCCAGAGAACTTGCTTTTGACTTAACCAAGACTTTACTACTGCCAATGGACATGATAGACCATAATAGACCTCGTGACATTCCCATTTTGAAGGGAACTCTACAAAGGATGACTGCCATGAGTACCTCTGTATTTCTTTTTATGTTATTTCTTATCTGTACCGTTTTCTATCTTTTAATACCTTTTATTATTGTAGTGCATTCAGAGGATGCACCTATCAATAACTCGTACTGAAGCATTAGAGAAGGCCGTGCTGGAGTCGGCGATGAGTTCTGAAAGATTGACTGTAAGTCTTGAGGCCGAAAATGAGGGTCACAGAGCTGCAGAGAGAGAGGTCTTTTGTTTGAACCTGGTTGTTGCCTTTGTTGAAAAGTTCAAAGAGATTGTTGTTAATTCCCAGGCCAAGCTTGAGGGAAAGGTTTCCGAATTGGAGGTGGTTATCATCGTGATGGCTACTGAGTGCTCAACTTTGGAGGCCAAGTACTGGCAACAAGGCTGGGACGATGCTAGAGATGCTTACAAGGAAGAGGTGCTGGTTAAAAATAACCTTGTCCTGTACTATGTTAATTAATCATGATTATGTTTGTAATTATTTGCTTAACTTGAATTTGGGTGTTAATTGCATGATTATATGTTATTTTGGCTTTGTATCTGTTTACCGTAGGAAAATCTGTTAGAATCTGTGCTTTGAACTGAAAATTGAAGGCCTTATCGACCACAAAAATCGAAATTGGCTACGCTATTGTGATTAGCGTAATTTTTAGAGCCTACAGTGAAATTTAATTAAAAACTAATTCGGAACGAATTAATTAGTTTAAATCGAATTAATTAAGCACCATTGATTAGTTTGAATTAAGTGTGATTAGGGAAAGCCTATATAAATGAACCATATATGCTTAAGCTCATATTTAGAACTCAAAAATCTGAAATAAGCACTCTAGAGAGAGAGAGTGAGCCGATTGTAGAGAGAGAGAAAAGCCATCCTTGAAGATTTTGCAAGAGAACTCAAGCTTTGGAAGGCTAGGCTCTAGAACTAGCTAAAATTGTGAAGATTGAAGCTCCTAGGTGAGTAATTGAGCATAAATTCATAAGTTTGAGTTTGTAATTTTGTGAATTCAAGTTATATGGTAATCAATAACGAGAATTAAGTTGAATTTGAAGTATTTGAAGTTAACATGACCATGCATATAGAGTATTGCCATGATATTGCATAACCAAGCATGTAATAAGTTAAATGTGAGAAATTGAGTGCTAAGTCATACATGCAAGCATGGTTTTGTTAAGCTCCATGAGTATGAACATCACTTGTACTTTTTGAAATGGAATTTGAGTTCAAACATGCATTTTATGAAGAATTGAATGATGGTCGCTAAAGAGATGAAGGATTTGGCACCAAATTTCACATGCAAGCATGATAATGTTGAATCTCATGAAGATGATCATCAATTGTGTTATTTAAGTTGAAAATGAAGCTTATACTTCACATGCACGCATAATCCAAAATGATATGGAAACTAGTTTACATGAGCTTTAAAGTTATGAAGTAAGTTTGTTATGATTTGAGTTTATGAGATGGAATTATGTGAATTTGAGGTTCAAACCTTGTAAAATTGGCCTTTATATTCGTGACTAAGGTTGCATGGTAGAAATATGAGCTTTATGAGATAAATTAAATTGATTGGAACCAAGTTTGAAGCTCAAACAGAGTTTTGGAAAACCCAGAATTCGACTTGTCCGTTCAAGTAGAGGAAGTGACGCTTGAGCGGAGAAATCGAGCTCCTAGCAGTTTTGCAGTCATTGATGTCCGCTTGAGCAGAAAGAGTCGCGCTCGAGCACCTAGTCACATACTTGACTCTCAGCTCAAGTATCCGAAGTGACGCTCGAGCATAAAAATGAAGTAACCAGTACTTTTGCAGACCAAAAGGGTCCGCTCGAGCGGGGAGCCCTGTTTCGGAAATTTTGAAAAGATGTTTTGTGTTTCATTTTCCGTTCTCTTTCATTTCTAAGCACTCTTAGGCATGCATTGAGCTTTATATATAACCTAAAAGGATAAGAAAGAAGCCTAAGAGAAATAATAAGTTAAGAACGGATTGAATCGCTTATGACCCATTGTAATATGAAATGTGTAGGGTCAAGCGCAAGGGTAAATCCATCGGCGAAACACAGTGAGTAATATCTTAGTAAAGATATTTCCAAGTATGTTACTTTCCAAATGCTACTTCTGTATAAGCTTCATAAATTTGTTGATTTGAAATATGAATGAGTATTCTATATGCCTAATTTTGTATAAGGCCATTTGATGCGTTTGATATATCCGAATTGGGCCTAAGGCCGTTTGCCATTTGATATGTTTGAATATAAAGATGGGCCAAAGGCCATTTGAATATAATGATGATAGGCCAAAGGTCGTTTTGAAGCTAATTTCGTTCGGTAAAAACCGAAGCTAATTCTGAAAATCACTCATTGACTTGCTAAAATCCGTTCATTTCCAATGAAGCTTATTCTAAGAATTATCGCTAACTCTACCTTAGTCCAAACCATCTTTAGTTTGAACTATGCCCCTGCTATGTTAATTTTTAATTCGTTCTGGCCTTAAGGTTGTACAAGTGCTAGAAACAAAAGTTCAAGGAATCAAGGAGACTTTTTCTATTGATCAAAAGATAAATGTCATTACACTTGATAGATATTTAGGGGGACAGTCTATTGATAGTACTTCTTGAGGTTTGCTACATTCCAGGGCCGAGGTATGGCTTTGCCCTTAAGATCCTCTAAGTAGTATGCTCCATTTCCAACAACGACTGTAAGCTTGTAAGGCCTCTCCCAGTTAGGACCTAACTTTCCTTCTCCAGGCACCCTTTTGTGATCCATAACTTTCCTCAAAACCAATTCACTAGGTGTAAATTGTCTTGGGAGAACCTTCTTGTTGAAACTTTTGATAAGCTACTGCTGATAGGCTGCAAGTCTGATAAATGCTACTTCTCTTCGGCCTTCTGCTATGTCCAGTGCTTGAGCAATGGCTTCTTCGTTACTTGCATCTTCGAACAGTTCTGACCGAATGGTTGGGAGACCGGCTTCTAGCGAAATAACAGCCTCCATTCCATAGGTCAAGGAATAGGGTGTTTCCCTAGTTGAGCGTCGCGCCGTTGTCTGATAGGCCCACAACACATAGGGTAATTCTTTAACCCATTTACCTTTTGCACTTTCAAGCCGCTTCTTTACACCATTAATGATGGTGTGTTTTTGATGACTTTGCCTATCCATTACTCTGTGGGTAACCTAGAGAGAAGTTCTGATATTCGATCCTGAGTTTGGCACAAAACTTCTTGAAAATTTTCCAGTCAAATTGCATTCCATTGTCTGCGATCAGTACCCTTGGGATGACAAAACGGACTGCGACATTCCGTATGACGAATTGCTTCGTATCTACTTCCTTGATGCTTTCCAACGCTTCTACTTCCACCCACTTGGTAAAATAGTTAGTTGTAGCAATGAAGAATCTTCTATTCCCGGTCCCCCTTACCAGAGGTCCAACGATGTCCAAGCCATGGGGCTAATGAGTGGAGTAAGAGCTTTGGTTGGCTGATAAATTAAAGGAGCAAACCTTTGGCATATGTCACACTTTTGAACATACTGTTGAGCGTCTCTTTGCATCTGTGGCCACCAATACCCATGAGTTAGGGCACAATGCACCAAGAATCTTTCCCCAACGTGGCTTCCACAAATCCCATCATGAATTTCGTAGAGAACATTCTCGACTAGATTTGGATGCACACATAGTAGATAGGGGCCAAGGTATGTGTGTCGGTACATGTAACAACCCTGACCTGCGATTAGCCTATAATATTTGGTTAAGAATGCCAAACAAGTAATTAAGATGAAATCTTAAGTTAATTGCATGTGTTATGTGTTATTTGTATTTATATCTGTCTATGGTTGCAATATCTGTTTGAAATTCAGTTTTGGTATGCAAATTGAAGGCCTTATTGGCAACTAAACACGAGATTGATTAGGCCAACGTGTAAATTAGAATTTTTGGAATATTATGGTAAGTTTAATTGAAATTCAATTCAAAATCAAATATTAGAATAAATTAAGTAGAACTAATTACACTAATTAGCCTAATGCTAATCGAGCCTATATAAGGCTAATGTGAGTGCTAGGAAACATCTATACATATACTATTTCATCATCTTTTGAACAACAAAACGTACAGAGAGAGGAAAAGTAGGAGATAATTTGAGATCAAAGAAGAGAAAAGAAATTTTTTGTGGAATTTGAAGACAATTTAGAGCTTTAAGTTAGAATTACACTTGAATTCAACCCTTAGGTAAGATTTATACTCTTACACTTTGGCTTAAAGATATCAATAATTTGAATTCAAGAGAGTTAGGTGCTAAATACAAGAAATAAGCAAAGATTGATGGATTTAAGCTCAATACATACATACATGTATAATTCATGGTATTTGAGGTTGTTTTCCCATAGAATTCTTGCATGCATGTCATAATCCTAGCTTTGTTTTGGAAATTCATCTTGTTCTATGTCATTTTGTCTTAATTGATCATGTTTGCAAGGTAAAGAACTTGGATAATTACATGCATGTGCATTTCATATGAAGAGGAGCATAGTTTTGATTTGGTTTTAACGAATTGGCATACTTTGGCCCTTGATTTTTGCAAAATGATCTTCAATGCATGAAGTATAATGAGTTTCTACACATTTTCTCAAGTTTTGGCTCAAAAGAAAGAACTTTAAAGCTTTGAAATTGAGTTTTGAACTTGAAGAGCAAATCTGGAAATTCCAGAATTTGGTTGCATCGCTTGAGCGACAAAAGCTTCGCTCGAGCGTAAATTGCGAGCTCGTCGTATTTTTGCAAAGTTTGATGGTTAACTCGAGTGACCACCTTTTATTTTCAACCTTGGCTTGAGCGTGAAATGAGAGCTCCCAGTAATTTTGTAGGCAATTGCACGGTGGCTCGAACGACCAATTGTGCCCTCAAGCGAACATCATTTTCCTCAGTACTTGGCTCGAGTGACTGTTGAGCAACCGTTGAGTGTGAAAATCAAGCATCTAGTACTTTTACAGACTTTGCAGACCGCTCGAGTGACCAAAGTTGCATTTGAGTGAACTGCCTTGTTTGTCAAAGTTTTGCAAGTGTTTTCAAAGTACATGTTTGCATCCTCATTGCATTATAAGCATTCGTAGGCCATGATTAAGCTATTATAATGAGGATAAGAGTTAGAAACACACGTTAAGAAAGAATAATAATAAGTTAAGCACCTATGGCACGTGTGTTCAAGTGTATTTGTCATGTGTTTATAGGTCATGTGTTAATACCCACCTGATCAATCTGTTTGTTCAAGTGATCTGTTCTACTTCTAGAGCTATCTGTGAGTAATGACTCTATAAAGCTATGTTAGAATTTAAGTATTTTCTGAACAATATGATATGATTTGTTTTCAAAATGCTATATATGAATCATGAATGATTGTTCAATTTTTTGAAATGTATTCGTGGCGTCCTTAGCATCAAGTGTTCATGTGATATATGTGACCTGGTACCAGGGTTTCAAGTGGGTTCCATTTATGAAATTGATTATGCAACCATCTTTTTCAAATGAAAATGAGTCTTTATGACCATCTCAAGTGAAAATGGGTCCTTATGACCATCTCAAGTGAATGTGAATCTTTATAACCAAGTGATCTGTAGCTAATAGATGTACCACATATAACTGTTTATGAAATCTGTATAAGTATGTGAATTTGAATTTGTTTCTGATACGAACTTTGATTTTTGAATTTGTGATGGACATCATTCATAAAACCTTTACTATGTCATTATGCACTAGGCTCTACTTCACTGTATTATTTATGTGTGTAAGTGATCAGGCATTGGACCAGGCCTAAGTTGCTAGCTTCAAGCTCTGTTTTGTCAAGCCAACCATTGTGCCTCCTGAGGGGGTTCCCAAGTGTTTCAAATGTTCAAGTCAAGTGCACGTGATATCTATTTTATTTTTTCTTTCTTTTGTTAAATAAGACTTTTGTTCATTCTGTATATAAGGCTAACTCCCTTTTCTGTTTTGTTTATAAGTGGGTGACGTGAGACAATAATGTATATATACTTATGATGTCACTATATATATGTGAATATAAGTTTTAAATTTTCTGTCTCGTATACGTCTACACATCTCTATGCACATTGTATTTTGATATTTGTTTCTGCCAGTCCCTTTATTTTGTTTATCTGTTTTAGAGGCCTTTGATAATCCTAGGATTACTGGCCAGTTACGATGCTAAACCTATAGAGGCAGGTTTAGGTCGTGACAATACAGTTTCCTAGATAGTGAGATCCAAAATCGAGCTGATTGATATCGAACTTTGTTTGCCTCTTTCTTGTCTTCGGGGAGAGTGCCAGATCGCAGGAAAACAAGTATTAGGTCCATTTAGCTTGGTTCCAAGTTCATACAGAGGACCGAATCTGGAGACGCAATGTTCAGTTCCGACACAAATTCGACACAAATCTTTCTAGCATCTTTGGTATCCACTGATGAGCCAAGACAGGCTAAAGCATCAACATGGTTGTTTCTGTCTTTATTGATCCGTTCCACTCGTATGGACTGAGATCTCTTGATTAGATCTTTGGCCTTATCTACATACATGGCCATTCTTTCATCTCTTGCTTCATAGATCCTAGTGAGCTGGTTGACAACCAACTGAGAATCACTGAAAACCAAGAGTTCGTTTGCGCTGAAGTGTTCAGCACTATGCAAACCAGGTAGTAGTGCTTTATACTCCACCTTGTTATTAGAGGCTTTTCATCCAAGCTTCAGAGCTCGTTCCTAAATGAATCCTTCTGGAGATATGAGTACTACCTCTACCTTCGAGCCTTGATTATTAGATGATTCGTCAACGTAGAGTTGCTAGATGTCTCCAACGAAGAGTTTCCATGCTTCTGAAGCACATTGTTTTCCCAATTCGGTGGTACGTGGCATCGATACCGAGCTGGTGTTCAGGTGTTTGATGCTTGGGACGGGGGTGAATTTGACGACAAAATCTGCCAAGACCTAGGCCTTGATTGCTGTCCTGGACCGATGTCGAATGTAGAACTCACCAAGTTCAACCTCCCATCTCGCCATTTGGCCCAAGAAATTAGCTCGGTCGAAGACAGATCTGAGGGGGAACTCAGTGAGGACATTTATAGTGTGACCCTAGAAGTAGTGTTGAAGCTTCCTCAAGGCAATGAGTAGGGCGTACACTAGTTTTTCCAATGGTAGGTACCGTGTCTCAACATCCAGGAGAGTCTTGCTGACGTAGTACACCGGCCTTTGTTCCTTTTTCACTTCGCGAATCAGTATCGCGCTTACTGCATGGTCTGAAATTACCAAATATAGGTATAGTTATTTTCTTAGTTCTGGAGTAGAAAGGAAATGTGATGTACTGAGATACATCTTGAGGTCCTATAGTGCCTCAGTGCACTCGGGTCCCCATTCGAATGCAACCTTTTTCCTCAAAAGTTAGAAGAAAGGATTTATTCGGTCTAAGGACCTGCTAATGAATCGGTTTAGTGTTGCCGCCATTCTAGCTAATTTTTTAAGTTCCTTGGCCTTCTTCGGTATTTCTATCCCTTGTATTGTTATGATCTGATCCAGGTTTACTTCGATTTCTCTTGACCATGTAACCCAAGAACTTTCATGTTCTTACCCCGAAAGCGCATTTCAAGGCATTACGGCGCAGTTGATGGGTTTTTAAGATGCTGAAAACTTCCTTTAGATTGGTGAAATGGTCTGTTGCAAGCCTACTTTTGACCACCATGTCATCTATATATGCTTCCATAGTTCATTTGAGCTGATCTTTGAACATCTGAGTCATCATTCGTTGGTAAGTTGCTCCGACGTTTTTAAGGTCGAACGACATTACCTTGTAACAGTAGGTGCCTTTAAGAATAATAAATACTATTTTCTCTTGGTTTGGACCGAATAGAGGTATCTGATGGTATTCGCTGTAGGCGTCCAAGAAACTCATTCGCTCATGTCCAACCGTTGAATCAACGAGCTGATCTATACGTGGCAAGGGAAAGCTATCTTTCAGACAAACTCTGTTGAGGCAAGTGAAATCAACACAGACTCTCTATTTGTTGCTCTTTTTCTTCACTATGACTGTATTAGACAACCACTCCAGGTACTCGACCGTCCAAATTGCCCCTGCTGCTAAGAGCTTATCCACCTCTGCAATCACTGCTTTGGTATGCTCGATCTTCTGCTCTTTTGTACGACTAGCTGAGCTGAAGGATTAACATTGAGTTTATGGCATGCAAATTCAAAATCTAGGCCAGAAGTGTCATAGGCCGACCATGTGAATACTCTTATATTTTCCCTTAGCAAATCTAACAACTAAAGTTTCTCATCAGCGCTAAGTGAGGTACCGATAAGGTAGTATTTCTCACATCGCCTTCTTCTACCAAAACTTTCTCCAGATCTTTCACTATCTTTTTAGCTAGGGTTCCTCCAACATCTTCTAGGATAGGCTGATTTGCTACCTCAACCGTTTGAACCCGGTTACAGAGTTATTTGGTCTTCATGGCAGCAATGAAACATTGGTTTGATGCAACTTAGTCCTGCGAGATTTGCTCTACTCCGTGCTCTGTCGAGAAACGGATGAGCTGATAATAGGTTGAGGGGACTATTTTCATCTGGTGAATCTATGATCGGCCGAGAATGGCGTTGTAAGGGGATGGAGTGTTTACAACCAAAAATTCCATTTGAAGAGTCCTTGTCCCAGCTACTACAGGTAATGCTATCTTGCTGAGTGGCCATTTGGGTTGAGAATTGAAGCCGACCAATGGTACCGTTGCTGGGGTGAGATTTTGCTCAGTAAGATCGAGCTTCCTAAAAAAATCATAATATAGGATATCTGTAGCACTACCCTGATCCACTAGGACTCGTTTCACATCAAATCGTTTTCCAATCCCAACAGTAATAATCAATGCATTAGTGTGTGGATGTTGAATACCTTCTAAATCTTTCTCAGTAAATGAAATAGTACATAAGGGAAATTTAGGTACTGTCCTAACCTTTTTTGGTATGGGACCAACTGACATAACTTGCTAAAGTTGTGCAATTTGTGCAATCTCTTCTTAAAGTACTTCCTCCTAGTCGAGACTGGTTGTGCCATAAATCACGATGATGACCAGTCGAGGGAGTTGCTCAGCATCTCATTGTAGTGGTAGGTTTCCTTGTTCGGTTACAATTTTGTCTAGATCAACGTATTCTTAGATGTGCCCAGCAGTGACCAAATCCTCCAAATGTTGTTTCAATGCTCTACAGTTCTGAGTCATGTACCCCTATCTTGGTGATAAGTACATCTTAGCTTTTGGTTGCGTTGAGCTGAGTCTACTAACATCTTTGGTGGCCAAACAAAGTATGGTTCTCTCTTGATTTTCTCCATGATATAGTAGATGGGTTCTTTGAACTCTATGATTTACTGCAACTTCTCGAGATTCTCTTCGATTTACTCTTCGTCAGTCCCCCCGATTCTGATGCTCGGTAGACGCCACTTCGATGGAAATCTGATCATCTTTAAGATGAGCGTATTACTCAATTCTAGTCGTAAATCCTGTAGGATAGTGGTTGGGCGCTTGGTAAGCGATTGCTTCAACTTGCTTTCTGGACACAAACCATGCTTAAAGGACATTATTGCCATCTGCTCGCTACAAACATTCTCGTCCAATTCATTGTATTCTTCCCAGTACCTCCTTGCATAGTTATGAAATGTTTCTTTCTTTTGCTTCTGAAGGCCGAACAAGGTGTTTGGTTCCTTTGGGATTTTGGTGTTAGAAACAAATCTAGCCTAGAATTCTTCAGAGAGCTCTTTCCAATCATAGATTGATCCAGCAGGGAGACGATCAAACCATCGGAGTTCGGATTCTCCCAACCTGGATGGAAAGACCTTGCACATCAGTGCTTCATTTCGGTTCCATAGAGACATCATCTGCCTGTAGTGGCTGATGTATGTAAGTGGATCTGACTTCTTATCATATGGTGTGAACTTCGGCGGGGTGAACCTCTTAAGGGGTTTCATAGCTTCAATTTCTAGAGAGAAGGGAAAGAAGACGATCCAATCTAGTGCTCGGTGCTCCTTCTGATGAACAGTGCGATCTAGATGTTGAGCTTCTCATTCCCGTTGTTACTTATTTTCTCTCTTTCCAAGTAACTAGGTACGAAGATCATAAGGACGGAGAGGGTACTATGTTTGTTGGCTGACCTTTTTTGCTCTTAGCCTTCTTCCAGCGTGAACCATAGGTGTGGCTACTTGCTGCTTCACTTTGCACCAAAATTGGCTGACTTCGCTGCCCAGAACCATCTTCAAGAACTTTCTTCGCTGGTGGTTCCAGGGATAGACTTCTCTTGTGCAGGCGAGAAGGTTCTACGTTAGTCCTCTTCTCTATCAGGTCACTCATCATTTTCTTGATCTGTGCTTTTAATTCTTGTATCTCCATTTCTATAGAATCGACGATACGATCTCTATAATCTTTCTCTAACAAAAAATAACGGGAAGAGCCACCAGGAAAGGGCTGGCGGTGCTCAACAGAGTCTGGAGTACGGTTGTTGTTTCCAATCTACTCCTCTAGAAAAGTTAGCAGCGCCAAACCCTTAGCCTTCATCTTTTCCGTCAATGGAGTTGATACAGAGAGTGGAATATCCTCAATTCCCATTGTCAGAATCAGATGCAGAACTCAAAAACGAAGAGTCCACGTTCACCGCACCATCTGTGTGTGTCGAATCCCGCACTAGATGAAAGTGTATCAGAGCTCCGTAGCTGAATGGACTATTCAGGAACTAGGGACCTGCAACAAAGAACACCGTCAAAGTTGCCTGGCTGGGGTTGGCCAGAAAACCCCTTCGGCGTGGGAATGAGTGGTCGAAGAAGATGAAGGGCTCTCTTTAGATGTAGAGAGAGGAAAAGAAAGAGTGCATCTAGTTATGTTCAAGTGAGTTGAGTTGATATAAGATACCTTCTATGTGAAGAATAAGAGGCTTACATAGAAGACTTGGCTTGTTACCCAAGATGGTTTCATGGAGCTTTGGTACTTCAAGGCTTCCCGTAACATTGCTCAGGTAGTTGACAATGGATGCATATATTCATTGTAACCATGCATATAACAAATCACATTCCCTTTGCTAACTGTTTTCATTATTCTAGGGCAAGTGGGCCAACTGAGGTAGCAGCCTGTACATACATGTGTTCATCGCTTCCACGTTTCTCTGTGAGGTTCCGTCAGCTTAGTACCGTTGTGCCTTAACTCGGCTTTTTGTTAGACTATTTGTAGAGATGGGCCGGCTGCCCACTTTGGTTCTGAAGATGGGTTCAGCCCATCAGTTCGGTCTATAGATTAAGTCTAATAGCTCGGCCCAGCCTAGCATCACGGTTGGATTGTCCTTTCTACTGCGAGTTGGGCCCCAGTGCTTAAGGGCTTGGGAAGATTGTTCTTCATGAAGATGGGCTTAACTAGCTGGCCCACACATTCGTCTGACCTACTTAGGTTTGGGCTTACTGGATTGGACTGGCCCAAGGCATGGATCTAATCCGTTTTATATTTTTGCCCCTTCAGAGCCAATTTAATTTTTAGAATTGAACTCTCTCAATCTCCTCTCTATCTCTCTCTCTCTCTCTCAACCAAACCGATAGAGTTCGTTTAATGTGAGAGAATGTAATTACGATTTCAAAATCTTAATACACAGATACACATGTATATATAAGTGACACGCTTTTTTTTGATTTATTCATTAATTTTTAATTATACAGCTGCATATCAAACAAAATCATACCATTTGAGATGTAATTAACTGAGAGAAATGTGCTTAGTTTTTGTCCTTTTTCTTTCTTGATGGTAATTGTTTTGATTCTTGAAGCCATAAATTTTTTATGCTTACAGGAGATGGAAATTGAGGGGTACTGTGGTTTTGTAATGGGTGTTTGTAGAGAGATAAAATGGGGAGAAACGGGATGGGTATAAAGTATAGTGAGAGAGAAAAGGGAAGAATGGGATGATTGACGAAAATGATTGTTGTGGAGCCAAGAGTAGAAAGAACATAGAATAGATTAAAAGAGAAGCAACAATGAAGAAGAGGATCCAGACCCGATGTATTGGATGCCGAAGGGGTTGTTAGGTTGTAGTTATTGCAAATAAAAAGAAAGGGTAAATTACACTGGCACCCTTGAGGTTTCTGTTTAATATAGATTCTCTTTTAAATTTAATACATTATTTTATTTTATTGTATTCAATAAATTTTTCAAAAGTACTTTTTAAATATATCTAGATTAAATTGATCTAATCTAGATATAATGGTGGAAATAAAAATTTTATATATAAAAATTATACAAAAAATATTATAAAAATGTTGTGACAGTGATATTGTTGTAATTATAAATCATATTTATGTGTGTTTTGTTTTAAAGTGAAAGGTCACTATTAATCTATATCATTGTGTTTGAAAATTTCATATAAAATTTATGTTTATATATCATCACTCAATAATAATATTTTTATGTATAATTTAATGATGGAAAATTATAAAATTCAGTCATGATGATAGGAAGAAAAAATGATAGGAAAAAAGATAAAATGGTCATTTAGAAAATTTTAAGACATGACATTAGCAATTCATGAGACAATTTGTAATGAGATTACAAATCTCAGAGAGGAGAATGTAATTTTTTAAATGTGAGGGGGAATCAATATTAAATAGAAATCTTAGGGGGTGTCAGTGTAATTTACCCAAAAAGAAATGACGAGAATGAGAGAATAGACACATGGCAGCTTGTAGTCACTGGGACAGAAGATGGGTACAACAATTAGGGACAGAGGATCTGAACTCGTCATTTGGATCCCAATGGGGCTACCCACACTAATTACTATACTAATTAGTGTACTGTGGTAATGCAATTTCAAAATTATTGATCCCACCCATTATACAAACTACAAAAACCCAAAGCTAATAAAATTATGCAACATCATCATTTAGTACACTAATTGATATACCAATTGATGTGTACATCTTTATTCCGTTATTATTGGTTTTTCCATTTAATGTTTTGATTAAATCCTTGATTAATATGGACAATATTTTAAATCTGTTAATTTATGAACTATTGGAGGAATTTATTATTAATACTATCTATATTTATATTCTATATCTATAATTTAAAAATTAAAGAAAAATCTTATATAGAAAGTCAAAAAAAGAACTTCATTTATGCCTATGAAATAAAAACTTGAAAATTTTGACTATAAAATTTAATTAATAATTAATAAATATTTTTAGAAATTAATACATCACTTCTCTTAATGATTCTAGGCTAAAAACACACAACATGGGCCACCCCCATCTAATTTTGAATAATGTTTTCAAATATAAACACATTTTAATGAATAAAGTTATACACACCAATTGGTATATCAATTAGTGTACTAATAAATGATGTGACATAATGTTATTAATTTTGAGTCTTTGTAATTTGTATAATAGGTGGGGTCCATAATTTTGAAATTACATTGTTATGACATGTGTTGGTATACTAATTAGTATAGTAATTGGTATATGTAGCCCCACCCATTATATAAATTACATAGACTCAAAGCTAATAAAACTATGGTATACCCATTATACGAAGATTCAAAACTAATAAAATTATGGTGTACCCATTATACAAACTACAAAAATTCAAAACCAATAAAACTATGATATACCAATTTCAAAATTATGGATCCCACATCTTTCGTTAGTACATTAATTAATATATCACTTAGTGTGTAACTTTATTTAAAGAAAAATATTATACACCCCAAATAATCTACCAAACATCTTACACAAGTGTGGGACCACATATTTGGGGTCCCTACCATCACTCTTATTCAAATTTAATAGAATATGGAAAAAAGTCCTAGAATTAAATATTTTAGTAAATGCTTGAATCTATGCTTTAATTTCACAAGGCCAAAATCATAAAATCACTCTACTTTGAGGTCATTGACGTGCATGTATAAAATGGGCAGTGGCCTCTTAGCCTCAACACTGAAAATTTTATATGGAGGAGAAGATGATGATGAGAACTAGGTTGACCCTAGTGCTAGTCATGCTAGGTTTGGTCTCGGTCATGTTGATGATCCCAGTTGAGGGAACAAGGAACATGATGCAATTTGGAATGTTGCCTAAAGGTGCTCGAATACCTCCATCTGGGCCGTCTACTCGGACATCCGATAGCCCACCGCCACCACCATCGGGGAAGGTGGTGAAGCAATCGAATTACAAGGTGTTGTATTTTCCTAAACATACTCCGACACCTCCATCTGGGCCATCTACTGCGACATCCGACAGCCCACCGCCACCACTATCGGTGGACGTGGTGAAGCCATAGAGATTTGGGTGGGGTTTTGCTTCATTTGGACCAAGTTTCTTTATGTCATATTGCTATGAATCCCCAATAATAAATAAGAAAAATATAGTTATTGAAAAGGCTGTTTTTCGAACAATGTGAAAATGTGGTAGAGATTGAATTGATATATTGTTGGATTTATGCATACAGTCAATTTAATCTATACATTGATATATCTAGACAAAATTTTAAATAAATTTTTTAAGTATGCAGTATTATTGAATAAATATATGGCAGACTTTGATATTGTGTGTGCAGTGCAAATTGTTTAGATTTATGGTGTTGATTTCTGACCACATAATTAAATAGATCTCTTTGTCGAAATGTAGGGAATTTAGCTGGAGAGTACACGACAGAATAGATTAAATCAATACTTGTACACAAGAGAGTAAGAAATACCGCGGTGGTTCGTCCACCCAGAAGCAGTCCGACGATTAAGTCAGTCATAAGATTTTATCCTTTACAAAGATATTACTTATCCTTTAATAATAGTTTCAATTTGAACCATTAGAAAAATTCAATTGAAAATGATTTTTGGCTTTTTAACAAATGATATAGTTTAAGCTCCAAACACACATATTTTTTCTTCTTATTGTTCATTTTTTTTTTTTTATAAATGTTTTCAACAAAATGCAAATAGGTAGAATGTTAAAAATAAATTATTTCAAAAAATATTATTTAGTTCAAAATTACAACATTAAAAAAAAATTGATTAAAGAAAACTAAAATGAACCAAAATAATATTTTTTTATCATTTGCACTTAAAAAAATTAATTTTAAAAGAATCAGCAATCTCATTACACATATATTTGTTAAATTCATAAATGTTCTTTACTTATTTATTTATATATTTATTTTGGCCTTCTGAAATTAAAGCATAGGTTCAAGTAATTTACTAATCTTTAATGCTAGGATTTTTTTTTCATATTGTATTAAACTTTTAGTTTGTATGGAATTCTAATTGGAGATGTCATTTACTTCTTCTTAGTATTATCCAAGTTGCATCTACATCTATACAATTATATAAACAAAAATATTGTGCCCCCGTTTGGGATACTAGTTTGGACTAATTTAGTCATATAGGACAAAATATGTTATTTCAACCATATAGGACAAAATATGCTATTTCAATTATAATCATTTTTTTTTTCACAAAAGTCAAAAAAATCAAAAAGTCTATCCCAAACGAGACTTTTTAACCCTAAGCTAAAATAGCAAAAAAACCAAAAAACCAACCACATCCCAAATGGTTATTGAGCTTCAAAATGTTAACTCTATTTTTACAATTTTTTAAATTTAAAAATAATAAAAATACACACGACACATTATCATTGGTTCTTCCATTTAATGTTTTAATTGAATCATATTAATATGGACAAAATTTTAAATCTATTATTCTATGAACTATTGGAGGAATCTATTATTAATACTAGGAAAAACTAGTGAAATATCCCTTTCCAACTTTAGATAATAGGAGAGATCCAATATGTTTTTTTTTTATTAGTTAAGATTCCTCGATAAAATTTCGCTGTGATCGTACTAGATAAATTTCAAAAAAATTCTATGATCATATCAGTGAAAGTTTGAAAAAATCAAAGAAATTTCTCTGTGTTGGGGCAAATTTCTCTATGTCAAATTTTCTCTATAAAAATATTGAGGGATCCTATCTACTATGAAAATATTGTATATCCTTTATCTTATAAAATCTTAATATTAAGGACTTTAAAAAAAAATTCCCTTAATACTATCTATATGTATATTCTATATCCATAATTTAAAAATTAAAGAAAAAAAATTTATATAGAATGTCAAAAAAGGAATTTCATTTATGTCTATGAAATAAAAACTTGAAAATTTTGACTATAAAATTTAAATTAATAATCAATAAATATTTTTACAAATTAACACATTCCTTTTTCTAGGCTAAAAACATACAACATGGAAAACCTAGCCCACCAAGTTCATAATGATTATGGGATTCTTTTTACTTTTAAATTATTTTTTAAATTTAAAAATAAACAAATTTAGTATGGGATTCTTTTTCTAAGTTTTCTTTTGCTAATATTCGTAAAAATATTTTTTAAACTTAAAAGTCCACAAAAAATGGTGGAAAAAAAAAAAGAAGTTTTGGGGGAGAGAGCGAGGGTAAGAAAGAAAATAAAAAAAGGATTTGAATATGTTTTCGTTATGGTATAATTAGTAATAATAATTTATTAGACATTACTATATAAGCCTAAAAATTAAATCAAATTTTCAAATTTAATGATGTGACAATCAATTAGAATATCTAAAATAATACTCTCTCTTATATCTTCTCTAATCATCAACCAATCATATAATTTACACATCATTGGGTCTAAAAAATACGTCTAGAAAGTGGGCTTATATATAATTTTCCTAATTTATTTTCAATAATTAATATGATAAGTTAACCAATACATTTTTTTTTCTTTTGTAATACTTTTAAAATTATAAAAAAAAAAATAGTAATTTTAGGATGTAATTTTGAAGTTCTCATAGCCATTTTCACGAAAAGTCCCTTTGCTATATAGTATAGATAGATTGTAGGAAATGATGTATTTTAGTCACTAAACTCAATATAAATGTATAAAAAATGTCTAAAATACCTATGTTTATTGAGTTTAGTGACTAAAATACTTTTTTTTTAATAGTTTTACTTAACAAAAATAGGTAAATGATATAAATTAAAAACAAATCAAAAGATTAAAATTTAAATTAATAATTAAAACTCAATTGTTTTTTTTTTTTTTTCCCTTCAAATGGTAACAGATTTTTATTGATAACCGAAAATGGTCCCAATTAAAGAAGACTCCCATCCCTCTACAAAGCAGATGACAGCCAAGGGAGAGGGGGGGAATGGTCAATCGGTGTGCCTTTCCCCACCAACTGGCGAACCAATTGTTGCCCAACGCCCTCCAAGACCACCTCACAAAGGCCCAGCTCTGCTGCAAACAATAGGCCAGTTCGGGCAGCATAGGCCTCTAACTTAGGTTAGTTATTATTTATTAATTACGTAATAAAAGTAAGATAACATGGTCCATTTGTAAACTTTTTTATTACATAATTAGTTTAAAATAGTGCACATGCAATGTCACGTGATATTTCAGGACTGCTAAATAATTATACCTGGGGCGGCCCTGAGATTTAGGGGGCCTAAGACGAATTTCAGAAATGAAAACCCCTCTTATATTGAAAAAAAAAAAAAAAAAGTCATGGATAAAACGATAAGTTACAATTTTTTTATTTGTTTGTAGTCACAAAAAAATTTACTTGCACATATAATCATTAGAATTATAAACAAAACAATTTAATAAAACAAAATTAGAGCAAAAAAATTAGGAAAAAATTATTCAATTAAACATGACAAAAACCTAGGTAAAAAAATTCGGGCAAAATTATTTATTTCACTAAAATCTAATAGATAAAGAAGGTAAAAAAATAAAAATTAAAAATTAGGGCCCATATATTGTATGTATTGTTCTTCTTGGGTCCAAACACTTTTTTTTAATAGTATATATTTTCATTTTAATAAATATGGGTCAAACTACACTTATAAATAAATATGGGCTAAACCATACATGAACCCAATAAAATATTTTGGCCTTGAGATTTAGGAGGCCTAAGACAAATTTCGGAAATGGAGGCCCCTCTTACATTGAAAAAAAATAAGAAAAGTCATGAATAAAACGATAAGTTACAACGTTTTTATTCATTTGTAGTCACAAAAAAATTTACTTGCACATATAATCATTCAACAATGATTCATCCCACTAAAAGCATCATCACTAATAGTACTAATGCATTAAAAAAGTAAAAAAAAAAAAAAAATACAACTCCAAGACCAAAACATCACATCATTAATGGCGAGACCCACTGCTACCTAATTAGTGGGAGCACTAATTAGTGCTCCCAAGCATTTTTCATAATCATTAAAAGTATAAACACAACAATTTAATGAAACAAAATTAGAGCAAGAAAATTAGGAAAAAATTATTCAATTAAAACTGATAAAGACCTAGATAAAAAAATTGGGGCAAAATTATTTATTCCACTAAAATTTAATAGATAAAGAAAGTTAAAAAAAAAAAAAAAATAGGGCCCATATATTGTATGTATTGTTCTTCTTGGGCCCAACAATTTTTTTTTAAATATATATTTTTATTTTAATAAGTATGGCCAAACTGCACTTATAAATAAATATGAGTTAAACCATACATGGACCCAATAAAATATTTTGGGACCCTTTAAATTGATCCTAAAACCAAAAAAAAAAAAACATTGGGCCTAGAACATTTTACTAAATTTAGATAGGCCAAAATTTTAGAGCCTAAGGCACAAGCTTTACTGGCCTTAGGCTAGGGTCGGCTTGATTATATGTACCAACTATTTACATTTACATACCAAATGCAACTTTTTTTTGGGGGGGGGGGGGTTTGTTTGTGTGTTGGTGTTTGTTCATATTTTGAGTCAATTGAGAGGAAAAGGAGGATAAGTTGTTTTATTCACGGTCACTTGGCACCATGATTTTTTAGTTAAAAAAGGCAAACTATTTCAAAAAGAGGGGGAGGGTTAAAAAAATTACTAAAAATATAAAGTTAAAAAGTCACTAAAATATCAAAGCATACATATCAATCGTTCATGTTTTTTCAATACAATTAAAATAGTCATTCCCAAACAATTTAACTTTTTCTTATCTTACAAAAAATCACTAAAAAGACGAATTTACAAATGAGGCCTTAAAATCAATTGAGAGGAACAGAGAGGGAAATTGCACTCACAACTGTAAGCTCAAACTCACGCATCACCTCTAAGTAAAGAATCTTCTCATCCGTCAAGCCAACTCTTTATAGGTCATTTGGGAACACTAAGGAGTGTTTGGCATGTGCTAAAATAGCACATGTTATTTTAACACATTATTTTATTTTGGTCACAATCATTTTATTTGGGTCATATCACTTCTTTATCACATGACTTCAAACTTAATTCATATTTCACATTTTTTTATAAAAAATCAAAAAGTATACTTATTTATCCCAAACACCCTCTAAAAAAAAGCTAGCTTTTGGCTTTAAAATGATTATTTACACAAAAACTTTCTAAACTATTGAGAAATATCACTTTAATTCTTAAATTATAAAAACGTATAAATAGACCCGATAAACTAACCAAAACACTGCAACTGAAATCATCTCCCACACAGAACTGGCCCTAGGCTAAGGCCATTGAGGCATGTGCCTTAGGCTCTAAAAAATTATCCCAAAATAGGGTCTCCAAATTTAGTAGTATGTTATAGTATATTACAAATTCAAATAGGCCCAATTTATTTTTTGTTGATTTAGGGACAATCTAAAGGGCCCAAAAAATTCTGTTGGGTCCATATGAATTTTTTATTTTTTTATTTATTTTATAAAGTATGGTTTGACCGAATTGAAATTAAAACATATACAAACAAACAAGTGTTGTTTTGGCCCAATTTTTAATATTTTTGAATATTTGTAATGATTTCTTCCTATTTTAATATATGAAAGTAAGTTTTAGTTTATAATTTTAATGATTATATGTGCAAATAAACTTAAATAAAAAAACCTGTTGATACTTATCATTTTATGCATAAGTTTTTTATTAAAATATATATATAAGAAAGTCTCATTTTCATAATTTACCTTAAACCTCGTAAATTTCAGGACTGGCCTTGCTCCCACACTACTTTTTTTGCTTTTGTAAATTTTTAGCTATGGCACCATTCAAGTAACAGTCGCACTGTAATTGGAATTACCCATTTCAATCCCCACCAATTTATAATTTCGGACCACATCCGCCACACCCTTTATCTTCGGGCCTAAATATCTCTCAAATCATTTCTAAATTGTGGGAGTTAAGTCGATGGGAGGAGGCCTTGGTGAGCCAAAAGTCAAGAGCTACCTGGCTTCAAAAGGGGGACAAAAATACATCATATTTTTATGCCATTGCAAGTAAGAGGTATAGAAGAAATCATATCCGTCAGAAAACTATAGAAAGAATTTCTGTGAGAGGCCAGAGTTGAGCAGTATGCTACACACATACATTACTATATTAATTAGTGTATTAATACATACTACAGCAATGTAATTTTAAAATTATAGACTTTACACATTATATAAATTACAAAAACTCAAACCCAATAAAACTATGTCACATCAAGTGTTAGTACATTAATTGGTATACCAATCGGTGCATATAGTTTTATTCCATTATAATGATACTATACACACCAATTACTATACTAATTAGTGTACCAATTCATATTATAGCAATGCAATTTCAAAATTATACGCCCGAGCAATAATGTTATTGGTTTTTCCATTTAATGTTTTGATTGAATCCTTGATTGATATGGGCAATATTTTAAATCTATTAATTTATGAACTATTGGAGGAATCTATTATTAATATTAATACTATCTATATTTATATTCGGGTGGAGCATCAACAAATCTCAAAATATGATTTTATGAATTATTTAGTCTTTCATTTTTTTTTTTTATGAACCCAAAGATCTCATTAAAGTGAGAATTACACAAAATGATAGTCACTTATACGTTAGGTTTAATTTTTGAGGGATAAAAGTAGATTTCTCCAAATGTGAAACTACACATTTGGACAATCCGCACTATAGAAGTTTTGAATTTTTCCTCTTTCTGGAATAAATCCCACATTACGAAGAAGAACGTAACACTAATAACGTAACACTCCAATGTAACACATTAAAAAACTCCTCAGTATATTTTTTTCAAACGTAACAACATAACATTCCAAAAAAAGTTACTTAGTATACTTTTTTCAAATGTAACACTCCAATATAACTAAGGAGATTTTTTTAGAGTGTTACATTTAAAAAAATACACTAAGTAATTTTTGTGTGTTAGATTGAAATGTTACCCTAATGAGTTTTTTTAGAGTGTTACATTGGAATGTTATGTTTGAGAAAAGTACACTAAGAATTTTTTTTGTATTCCTTTTGGAATGTTCAGATTCAAGTCATTCCAAATAAAAAAAATTCACATACAAAAATTCATCCCAAATTTGATTATCATAGGTTGTGCATTTTACCTTTCTAATGTGCACACACAAAAAAAAAAAAAAAAAAAAAGAAATATAATAGAAATAAGAATATAATCGTAAACTCAATTTTCAAATAATATATTAAATCTACTTTTTCAAAATTAATAGGACTAATTGATCTATAAAAAAATTCTTAGGACTAAACGGATCATCATTCCTCAAAATGGGATTTATAAGTGAATTTTCCTATTTTAAATCTATTAATTTATGAACTGTTGGAGGAATTTATTATTAATACTATCTATATTTATATTCTCTATAATTTAAAAATTAAAGAAAAAACCTTATATGGAAAGTCAAAAAAATAATTTCATTAATGTCTATGAAATAAAAACTTGAAAATTTTGACTATAAATAAAATTTAATTAGCAATTAATAAATATTTTTAGAAATTAATACATCACTTCTCTTAATGATTCTAGACTAAAAACACACAACATGGGTTGGTACACTGTAAATGGTGTGTGCAGCCCCACCCATTATATAAATTACAAAAACTCAAAACTAATAAAACTATGATATACCCATTCTACAAACTACAAAGATTTAAAGCCAATAAAACTATGATCCACCAATTTCAAAATTATGAATTCCACATCTTTCGTTAATACATTAATTAATATACCAGTTAGTGTGTGTAACTTTATTCAAATTTAATAGAATATGGAAAAAAATCCCAACATTAAATATTAATAAATGCTTGAATCTATGCTTTAATTTCACAAGGCCAAAATCATAAAATCACACTACTTTGAGGTCATTGACGTGCATGTATAAAATGGGCAGTGGCCTCTTGGCCTCAACACTGAAATTTTTTTATGGAGGAGAAGATGATGATGAGAACTAGGTTGACCCTAGTGCTAGTCATGTTAGGTTTGGTCTCGGTCATAATGATGAGCCCAGTTGAGGGAGCAAGGAACATGATGCAATTTGGAATGTTGCCTAAAGGGACTCGAATACCTCCATCTGGGCCGTCTACTCGGACATCCGACAGCCCACCGCCGCCACCACCACCATGGGGGAAGGTAGTGAAGCAACCGAATTACAAGATGCTGAATTATTTTCCTAAAGGGACTCCGATACCTCCATCTGGACCATCTACCCGAACATCCAACAGCACATCACCACCACCACCATCAGGGAAGGTGGTGAAACCATAGAGATTTGGGTGGGGTCTTGCTTCATTTGGACCAAGTTTCTCTATGTCATTTTGCTATGAATCTCCAGTAATAAATAAGAAAAATATAGTTATTGAACAACGACTGTGTTTTGAACAATGTGAAAATATGATAGAGATTGAATTGATATATTGTTGGGTTTATGCGTACAGTCGATTTGATTTATACATTGATATATCTAGACAAAATTTTAAATAAAATTTTAAGTATGCAGTTATTGAATAAATATATGGTAGTCTTTGATGTTGTGTGTGCAGTACAAATTCTTTAGATTTGTAAGTGTTGATTTTTGATCTCATAACCAAACAGATCTCTCTATCGAGATAGAGAATTTAGCTGGAGAGCACGTGACAGAATAGATTAAGTCAACACCTGCGCACAAGAGAGTAAGAAATACTGCGATAGCTCGTCCACCCGAGACACTCTGATGATCAAGTTAGTTATAGGAGTCTATCCTTTACAAGAATATCACTTATCCAAGATTCCTCTTATTTAGATTAGGATCAACTCTCTTAAGAGTCCAACCTTATCCAAACAAGTAGTCTAACATCATCTAGTCTAACACCATCTAGAACTCTTGTCCTCCATTCGAATATCTCGGATTTTGATATAATTGCATCTCGATACCCCTAGGTTCCACACATGGTGCCTCGACAGCGCTAGGTTCCCCACATGGCACCTCGGCCAACAACCTAGGCCACGTGAAGAACCCTAAATATATGTCCTCACAACTACCCTAAGTTCTAAGATTTCTAAATTTCAAGCATGCTCAATTAATCTATTATACATGGGCTATTATTTTTATTATTATTATTATTATTATTATTTGGGGATGTTTTGGAGTGCTTTTAAATGAATTTGTCTTTTTAATAATAATTTCAAGTTGAACCATTAGCAAAATTCAATTGAAAATGATTTTTGGCTTTTTAACAAATGATTGAGTTTAAGCTCTAAACACACACAAATATTTGTTCTTCTTATTGTTCATTTTTTTATAAATGTTTTCAACAAAATGCAAATAGGTAGAATGTTAAAAATAAATTATTTCAAAAAATATTATGTAGTTCAAAATTACAAAATTAAAAAAAAATTGATTAAAGAAAACTAAAATGAACCAAAATAATAATTTTTAACATTTGCACTTAAAAAAATTAATGTTAAAATAATCAGTAATCTCATTACACATATAATTGTTAAATTCATATATGTTCTTTACTTATTTATTTATATATTTATTTTGGCCTGGTGAAATTAAAGCATAGATTCAAGTAATTCACTAATCTTTAATGTTAGGATTTTTTATTTTCTTTTCATATTGTATTAAATTTTTAGTTTGTGTGGAATTCTAATTGGAGATGTCATTTACTTCTTCTTTTTTTTTTTTTCTTTCCATTTTACAATTAGTATTTTCCAAGTTGCATCTACATCTATACAATTTTATAAAGAAAAATATTGTGCCCCCGTTTGGCATACTAGCTTGGGCTAATTTAGCCATACAGGACAAAATAGATTATTTCAGCCATATAGGACAAAAAATGCTATTTCAACTATAATCATTTTATTTTTTCTCTCACAAAAGTCAAAAAAATCAAAAAGCCTATCCCAAACGAGGCGTTTTAACCCCAGGCTAAAATAGTCAAAAAGCCAAAAAATACAACCTACAATTCAAATGGTTATTGAGCTTCAAAGTGTTAACTCTATTTTTACAATTTTTAAAATTTAAAATTATAAAAATACACACGACACATTATCGTTGGTTCTTCCATTTAATGTTTTACTTGAATCATCAATTAATATGGACAAAATTGTAAATCTATTATTCTATGAACTATTGGAGGAGTCTATTATTAATACTAGGAAAAATTAGTGAAATATTCCTCTCCAACTTTGGATAGTAGGAGAGATTCAATATATTTTTTTTATTAGCTAAGATTCCTCGATGAAATTTCTCTGTAATCATACTAGATAAATTTCAAAAAAATTCTATGATCATATCAGAGAAATTTTGAAATTTCTCTATAAATTTCTCTGTGTTTGGACAAAATTTCTTTATGTCAAATTTTCTTTATAAAAATGTTGAGGGGCCCTAACTATTATAAAAATATTGTATATTCTTTATCTTATAAAATCTTAATATCATGAACTTTAAAAATAAAATTCCCTTAATACTATCTATATGTATATTCTATATCTATAATTTAAAAATTAAAGAAAAAACTTTATATAGAATGTCAAAAAAGGAATTTCATTTATGTCTATGAAATAAAAACATGGAAATTTTGACTATAAAATTTAAATTAATAATCAATAAATATTTTTACAAATTAACACATTACTTATTCTAGGCTAAAAACATACAACATGGAAAACCTAGCCCACCAAGTTCTTAATGATTATGGGATTCTTTTTATTTTTAAATTTAAAAATCCACAAATTTAGTATGGGATTCTTTTTCTAAGTTTTCTTTTGCAAATATAATTAGTAAAAAATTATTTTTTAAACTTAAAAATCCACAAAAAATGTTTAAAAAAAAAAGAAGTTTTAGAGAGAGCGAGGGTAAGAAAGAAAATAAAAAAGGAATTGAATTTGTTTCTATTATGGTATAATTAGTAATAATAATTTATTAGACATTGCTATATAAGTCCAAAAATTAAACCAAAATTTCAAATCTAATGATGTGGCAATTAATTAGAATATCTAAGGCAATACTCTCTCTCATATCTTCTCTAATCATTAACCAATCATATCACTTCCACATCGTTGGGTCTAAAAAATATGTCTAGAAAGTGGGCTTATATATAATTTTCCTAATTTATTTTCAATAATTAATATGATAAGTTAACCAATAGATTTTTTTTTCTTTTGTAATACTTTTAAAATTATAAAAAAAAAAATAGTAATTTTAGGATGTAATTTTGAAGTTCTCATAGCCATTTTGGCGAAAAGTCCCTTTGCTATAATATAAGTATAGATAGATTGTAGGAAATGATGTACTAAGCTCAATATAAATGTATGAAAATGTCTAAAATACCTGTTTTTATTGAGTTTAGTGATTAAAATATATTTTTTTTATAGTTTTACTTAACGAAAATAAGTAAATGATATAAATTGAAAACAAATCAAAAGATTAAAATTTAAATTGATAATTAAAACTAGAATTTTTTTGTTTTGTTTTGTTTTTTTCCTTCAAATGGTAACAGATTTTATTGATGACCAAAAATGATCCAAAAAAAAAAATTAAAGAAGACTCCCATCCCTCTACAAAGCAGATGACAGCCAAGAGGGGGGAAAAATATTCCACGCCGCAATGGCATTGCCCCCATAGAACTCCCAAGTTGAGATGTCCTCCCATCCGAGAGCCAGCCATGGTAAACTTACAGGAAAGATAACATAATATGCCTCAAACTTAGGTTGGTTATTATTTATATCTTAATTACATAATAAAAGTAAGATAACATGGTACATTTGTAAACTTTTTTATCACATAATTAGTTTAGAATAGTGCATAGGCAATATCACATGATATTTCGGGACTGCTAAACAATTATACCTACTAACTCATTTACATTTACATACCAAATGCAATTTTTTTTTTGGGGGTTCATATTTTGAGTCAATTGAGAGGAAAAGAAGGATAAATTGTTTTATTCACGGTCAATTGGCACCATGATTTTTTAGCTAAAAAAGTCCAACTATTTCAAAAAAATAAAAGAGGGGGTCAAAAAATAACTAAAAAAGTTAAAAAGTCACTAAAAAATCAAATCATATATATATATATATCAATCATTCATGTTTTTTCAATACAATTAAAATAGTCATTCCCAAACAATTTAACCCTTTTTATCTTATAAATAAGCCAAAAAATCACTAAAAATACCAATTTACAAATGAGGCCTTAAAATCAATTGAAAGGAACAAAGAGGGAAATTGCACTCACAAAATTGTAAGCTCGAACTCGTGCATCACCTCTAAGTAAAGAATCTTCTCGTCCATCAAGCCAACTCTTTACAGGTCATTTGGGAAACACCCTAAAAAGCTAGCTTTTGGCTTTAAAATGATTATTTATACAAAAACTCCCAAACCTATTGAGAAATATCACTTTAATTTCTAAATTATAAAAGTATACAAATAGACCCCTTAAATTGACCAGAACACTGCAAATGAAATCACCTCCCACACAGAACCGGCCATAGGCTAAGGCCATTGAGGCATATGCCTTAGGCCTCAAAAAATTGACCCAAAATAGGACCCCAAATTTAGTAGTGTCTTATAGTATATTACAAATTCAAATAAGCCCAATTTATTTTTGTTGATCTAAGGACAATCTAAAGGGCCCAAAAAATTCTGTTGGGTCCATATGATTTTTTTTTTTTTTTTTATAAAGCATGGTTTGACCCAATTGAAATTAAAACATATACAAACAAGTGTCGTTTTGGCCCAATTTTTAATATGTTTGAGTATTTGTAATGATTTCTTCATATTTTAATATATGAAAGTAAATTTTAGTTTATAATTTTAATGATTTTATGTGTAAATAAACTTAGATAAAAAACTTATTGATACTTATCATTTTATGCATACATTTTTTATTAATACACACACACACACACACACATATATATATATATATATCTGTCTATCGATATATCTATCTATCTATATAACCAAATGTAGTTTTTTTATCAAAAGCCTCCAAATATTTATTGCTAAATTCTCATAATTTTAAAACTTTTTCTTTCCTACGTGGCAACCTTCTTTGATTGCCTTTTATGTTTTCTATTTTTCTTCATTTTCTATTTGTTTGAGTAATTAAAATTAGGGCTGCAATTCATGAACAAGTTCAGCTCGGCTTGTTTAGTAATCGAGCTGCGCTCAAGCTCAAATATTAGGCTCGTTTAGTAATCGAGCCGCGCTCGAGCTCAAATATTAGGCTCGTTTACTAAACGAGCCGAGCTCGAATTTGCATAAGTTCGGCTCGTTTATCTTTATTTAAATTATATAATAAATATATTATTTATATATTAAATAATATATAAATAATATAAATACATTATTTATATATTAAACAATATAAATAATATTTTTTATTTAAATAATATAAAAAAAATTATCAAACCGAGTCAAGCTTGAGCCCAGTTCCTTATCGAGCCGAGCTCAAGCTCAATAAACGAGCTTAATAAGTAAATGAGCCGAGCTCAAGCTCAGCAAAACTTGGCTCAGCTCAATTCGTTTGTAGCCCTAATTAAAATTAAAATTAATTTCATTGCTTATGGATAAAGATTTGAATTTCAAAATTCCTCCATATAGATAAGCATATAAAAACTGAAAATTAATTTTATAGTTTACATGTAGTTGTTGTGTCAAAACCCTTCAAATATTTATTCCTAAATTCTCATAATTTTAAAACTCTCTCTTTCTTACGTAGCAACCTTCTTTGATTGCCTTTCATGTTTTCTATTTTTCTTCATTTTCTATTTGTTTGATTAATTAAAATTAAAATTAATTTTATTGCTTATAGATAAAGATTTGAATTTCAAAATTTCTCCATATAGATAAACGTATGAAAACTAAAAATTAATTTTATAGTCTACAGATAAAGAAAAAAATTAAACAATTAATTTTAAAAAAATAATTTCATAATTTATAGATAATTTAAAATTTCTTTCCATAAATAAACATATAAAAGTTGATAAATAACGTATAAAAATTAATTTTATGGTCTACAAATAAAGATAAATATTAAATAATTGATTTTAAAAATAAAAATAAAAAAATGAAATTACCCCCGTTTTTTTCCCCTTCATTTTGTACTTTAATTAATTTCATTATAGATATAGATAAACATATAAAAATTCATAAATAATTTATGAAAATTTATTTCATGACCTATAGATAAAGATAAAAATTAAAAAAATTAATTTCATGACTTATAGATAAATAAACATATAAAAATTGATAAATAATTTATAAAGATTAATTTCGTGGCCTATAGATAAAGATAAAGATTAAAGAATTGATTTACAAAAAATTAAAACCATAAAATTTAGATAAAGATATGATTTGTTAATCTATATATCTATCAAAAACATTTATATCTAAATCTTTATTTTGATTTACGTATATTTTTTTCTCCTTCTATCACATAGTATCTTCTTCTTCTTTTTTCAATTTTTTATCTTATGAAATGCCCTTATCTATAACTTCTTATCTCCTATAAAATTCTTAACATTCTCTTGATAATTTTTATTATTTGTTATTATCTACCAAGTGATAAAGATTTTTTTTTTTTAAATTATTGGCTCTAAATGAAAATCCTCCATATAGATAAACATATAAAAACTGAAAATTAATTTTATAGTCTATAGATAAAGGTAAAAATTAAAAAATTAATTTTAAAAAAATTTAATTTCATAAATTATACATAATTTAAAATTTCTTCCCATAAATAAGCATATAAAAGTTGATAAATAACTTATAAAAATTAATTTCATGGCCTACAAATAAGGATAAAGATTAAATAATTGATTTTAAAAAAATGAAATAACTCATTTTTTTCCCTTCATTTTGTACTTTAATTAATTTCATTATCGATAAACATATAAAAATTCATAAATAATTTATGAAAATTTATTTCATGGCCTATAGATAAAGATAAAGATAAAAATTTTAAAAATTATTTGAAAAAATTAATTTCATGGCCTGCAGATAAAGATAAAGATTAAATAATTGATTTACAAAAAATTAAAATAATAAAATTTAGATAAAGATATGAGTTTTTAATCTATATATCTATAAAAAAACATATATATCTAAATCTTTATTTTGATTTACTCATATTTTTTTTCTCCTTCTATCACATATTGTCTTTTTTTATTTTAAATTTTTTATCTAATGAAATGTCATTATCTATAACTTCTTATCTCCCATTAAATGCTCAACCTTCTCTTCATAATTTTTATTGTTCGTTATTATCTACCAAGTGATAAAGATTAAAAAAAAATTATTGGCTCTAAATGAGAAGAGTATTAATAATGAAATTGGTTGGCTCTGAATGAGAAGAGTATTAATATGAAATGCTGCATGGGAGAAGGCAGCACAAAAATCTCACATAATTAATTTCCGTCACTATATTTATACAAGATAATAATTTGATATTTTTTCTATTAGTTATTAAAAATAGTTTGTATTAGATCATTTTTTTTTTAAGCTGTCATTCGTTATAGTATTTCTTCAATTCCATCTCTAAATTCTCTCTTTCAAATTTTTGTTTTTTCAATAATAAAGTTTAGAATTAATTTCTTATCAAATTTGTTTTCTTGGTCCTTATTTTATTGAAGGATCAAAATGAGTAAAACTTTTATATGATATATGAAATTAATGAATATAATACAAAGATGATAGAGAAGTACTACATATTTGTCAATATCTCTATGTTATTAGTTGATTTGCTAAATTATACTATCAATTTAGAGCCTATATGATTTAATTCAATATCCACGACTTTATTTTTATTCGACCATTTTTTCGTTGAGTAACCTATATCGTTTTTTTTTTTTTTTTTTGATATATAATGATTAAAGCTATCATTTGTTATATTTTTTCAAGTACAATTCAAATAATTTTCTATCATTTTTTTATAAATAAAATGGATTAAAATTATTTTCTTATATAATTTTTATAATCTTATAAAATTCTTATCTTGATTAATTTTTTTTAAATGATGTAGGAACTATGCAAGTATTATTCAAACTATGGAGAAGGATTTATACTTTGATATGATATGCATGTATCATTGATAGAGGAAATCAAAGATAGAGAGTTGCTAACATGATCAATTAATGATTTGTTTAAGTTCTTTTTATGAGTAAGGCAACAAACTTAGATTAAAAAATTTTAAAAACTACTTATAAACTATAATTAAAAGTTGATATTTATTCATAATTTGATCACACAATAATAATATACACCATTGATTTAAAAGTTCAAGTAAATTTATGATAACTTTTCTAAGTGTATAGAATTTCCTTCTTTTAATATTTTGTTTAAATTGATACAAGTTATTTATGTTATCAAGTGATTATGATACTATTATTCTTAACAATTTTTATAATTAATAATTTTTTATGCATAGACATAATTTAAGATTGAGATAATTTATTTATCATACAAAATATATATAATTTATTTTTTCGTGCATTGCATGAATCACCGCTAATATATATATACATATAAGAAAATCTCATTTTTATAATTTGTTTTAGATCTCATAAATCTCATCCGGCCTGGCTCCCACACCACTTTTTTTTGCTTTTGTAAATTTTCAGCTGTGGCACCAGTCAAGTAACAGTCGCACTGTACTTGGAATTACCCATTTCAATCCCACCAATTTATGATTTCGGACCACATCCTCCACACCCTTTATCTACAAATCATTTCTAAATTATGGGAGTTAGTCGATGGGAGGAGACCCTGGTGAGCCAAAAGTCAAGTGCTACTTGGCTTCAAAAGGGGGACAAAAATACAACATATTTTTATGCCATTGCATGTAAGAGGTATAGAAGAAATCATATCCGTCGGAAAACTATAGAAAGAATTTCTGTGAGAAGCCAGAGTTGATTCTGATATCACAAAAGCAGTAATGGTGCTACACACATCAATTATTATATTAATTAGTGTATTAATACATATTATAGTAATGTAATTTTAAAATTATAGACCTTACCCATTGTACAAAATACAAAGAGTCAAACCCAATAAAAGTATGTCACGTCATCCGTTACTACACTAATTGATATATCAATCGGTTCGTATAGCTTTATTCCATTATAATGGAACTACATACACCAATGACTATATTAATTAGTGTACCAAAACATATTATAGCAATGCAATTTTAAAATTATAGACCCCACCAATAATGTTATTGGTTTTTCCATTTAATGTTTTGATTGAATCCTTGATTAATATGGGCAATATTTTAAATCTATTAATTTATGAACTATTGGAGGAATCTATTATTAATACTACCTATATTTATATTCGGTTGGAGTACCATAAATCTCAAAATGTGATTTTATAAATTGTTTAGTTCTCCATTTTTTTTATGAACCCAAATGTCTTATTAAAGTGGGAATTACACAAAAGGATAGCCACTTACACGTTTAGGTTTAATTTTTTAGGAATAAAAGTGGGTTTCTTCAAATGTGAAATTACACATTTGACAATCCGCACTATAGAGGTTTTGGATTTTTCTTCCTTCTGAAACAAATCTCACATTACAAACAAAAACGTAATACTCCAATGTATCCCTCTAATAACGTAACACTCCAATGTAACACATTAAAAAACTCCTTAGTATATTTTTTTCAAACGAAACATTGTAACACTCCGAAAAAATCCCTTAGTAGATATTGGCTACATATTTTATACAAGCCAATCACAATTCAACACATGACAGAATGAGGGCAATGCGGGAAAATAATTTAAGTCTTCAATCATAATCACACACGTGGCAGTTAGTATTGGTTATTGTGGATCTATATAGTATGGAATCAGCAGAGAGGTGCAAGATGACGTGGCCTTAACGGTTACTCATATTTAAATTCAAATATCAGGAGGGAAGCCTAACTGCAGACATGGCGTAGTGGAGCTAACTGTGAGGAAACATGATCAGCAATCATGAAGCTCATTTCGACGGTTACTATTGAGAAGTATAAATAGCAGAGAATGTCCCAGAAAGAGGCCCCAGACTCAAATCCAAAAAATCAGTTTTATCTATTTTATTTTCCTTCTAGTTTTTACATTTCTTGTTCTTTATATTTCTGTACTTCAAATTTCTGCACTGCACTTCGTTTATAGAAATAGTTTCAAATAGTTTGTCGCTGTAAACCTCTACGAGGCTGATTCGGATCTTTGTAAGTCTTCCATTTTACTTAATGCAATGCTACAATTGTTCTTCATTTAATCATTGTTTGCTTAATTCTCCTAAACAAAGTCACTAGTAAAAGTCCTCTTCGTTGAGGCTGAAAGAACAAAAACACAATCGTCTGATAATTGGTTGGCAATTAATATTCTGTAAGGACTGATTGATCCTTGCTGGCACGCTCAAAATTACAATAATAACCTTTGAAAGCCAAAAAGCCAACAGTATATTTTTTCCAAACGTAACACTCCAATGTAACTGAGGAGGTTTTTTTAGAGTGTTACATTGGAGTGTTACGTTTGCAAAAAATACACCAAGTAATTTTTTTGTGTGTTACATTAGAGTGTTACACTAATGAGTTTTTTAGAGTGTTACAATAGAGTGTTACGTTTAGAAAAAATACACTAACGAATTTTTTTTGTATATTACATTGGAGAGTTACGCTAAGAAGTTTTTTTAGAGTCACTACAGGAAAACATAGCAAATAACACGGAGTTTTAGCGACGCCGCGCCCCCCGTCGCAAAAAACAATTTTTTGCGACGGTAACTGCACCTGTCGCAAATAATAGACTTTAGCGACGGTACTGACCCGTCGGTAATGAAACCAAGCGGAAGGGTCGGAAATGCGGAAGTATTAGCGACGGTAAATAAAACCGTCGCAAAAAACCTGTTTTTTGAGACGGCATATGTCATTTGCGACGAAAATTTGCCGTCGCAAAAAAGGATTAATTCAAACGGCGCCGTTTTGCCTTCTATTTGCGACGGTGTACATCATACCGTCGCAAAAAGTCCAAAATAAAAACCCTTCTTCTTCCCTTTGGCTGCCGCGCGATGCTCCTCCCCAAATCCCTAACTTCACCCCCAAATTCCCCAAACGGCCTACAGGAAGACAGCGGTGGTGAGGCGGCAACGGCTCCGGCAACAAGAGTGGTGCTCCGGCGACGACTCTCTCTCCCTCTGCGTATGCTCTCTCTCTCTCTCTCTCTCGGTCTGTGTATATATATATAAATCTGTCTATATATATATATGGAATGTATATAAATCTATATATATATATATATAAATCTGAAATCTGTCTATATTTATTTTTTTAAACCATAAATCTGTCTATATATAAATCTGTTTAGCTATTTTTATTTTTTTAAACCATAAATCTGTATATAATATATTTTTTTAAACCATAAATCTGTCTATATATAAATCTGTTTAGCTATTTTTATTTTTTTAAACCATAAATCTGTATATAATATATATATATGGAATGTATATAACTGTTTAGCTATTTTTATAACTTGATATATAAATCTGTTTAGCTATTTTTATTTTTTTAAACCAAAACTTATTATTATTATTTTTTGGTGGTAATTTTATGAAAAGAAATTTGAGATTGGCGGGCTTTGTTGGTCTGTGATTCAAAAACCAGGGTAGGAAATGTATATGAGGCTGTTGGACTTGTGTGCCTAAAAATTAGGGCTTTTTTTGTGCAGTGATTAAATCACTAAATTTCAACCATAACTTATTATTATTATTTTTATTTTTTTAATTAAAACAGTGATTAGGGAAATGTATATGAGGCTGTTGGACTTGTAATTAGGGAAATGTATTAGGGAAATGTATACATTAAAAATGTATTAGGGAAACAGTAATTAATTTCAACCATATACATTAGGGAAATGTATATGAGGCTGTTGGACTTGTGTGCCTAAAAATTAGGGCTTTTTTTAAACCATAACTTATTATTATTATTTTTATTGTTTTCATTAAAACAGTGATTAAATCACTAAATTTCAACTCCATTGAACTAATACATTAGGGAAACAGTAATTAGGGAAATGTATTACGGAAATGTATTAGGGAAACAGTAATTAATTTCAACCATATACATTAGGGAAATGTATATGAGGCTGTTGGACTTGTGTGCCTAAAAATTAGGGCTTTTTTTAAACCATAACTTATTATTATTATTATTATTATTATTATTATTATTATTATTATTATTTTAATTAAAACAGTGATTAAATCACTAAATTTCAACTCCATTGAACTAATAACTATCAAGTTACCTATTTTAGTTTTCGTAGTTTTGGCTCAGTAAATGCAGTTAGTAGTTTCAGCTAGTCAAACATTAAAAATATATTATTTTTGGTATTTTTTAGTTACTTTTGTGTTGAGTTTACGAACTTAAGAACGAAATAAATTAAACTAATACTTTAATTATTTAAATCGTCTCAAATTATATTGGTGTTTAAGAAGATTCAATTACAAATAACCATGAGACAAACTCAATTATAAAGTTTTAATAATAATATAAACTCAATTATAAAGTCATGAAGTCATGAAGTTATAAGAGAAAATAAAAAAAATACAAAAAAAAAAAAACAGGATTTTAACCCTTATAATAAAATAAATCTTAAATTTTTAATTTAATTAATTTAAACCTTAAATAGGAATTTTAGACATTTCGTTAATTTGCCAAATAGGATGTCGAGTGAATATTTATGTGCAGGTATTATATTTAGAGTTACTTTGGTGAGATATTCTTCTGGATGTGTACAGATGATGGATAAGAGTTGGATTGATTTGCCAAATAGGATGTCGAGTGAATACATTAATGGGATTGATGAATTCCTTGTGTTTGCCTACACCAATAGGGTTGAAGGTTCGATGATCAGTTGTCCGTGTAGGAAGTGTGAGAATCGATACTATTTTGTACGAGATGGTGTACGGGAGCATCTGATTTTGAATGGTTTTTTTAAAAAATACAAACATTGGATTAATCATGGGGAATCTTACATATCTCTGCATAGTAATCGAGAGAATGAAACATTAGCTAATTTAGACATTGGAGATGATATGATTGGAATGATACAAGGGGCTATGGGAAATCCACATGCCGGTACAAGTGTTGAGGGTGATGAACCACAGGGGCCTGATCCCCGTGCATCTGAACCCCAGCTCGGTCCAAATGCAGAGACTGCAAAGTATTTCAAACTTCTTCAAGATGCACAAAGTGAATTGTATCCGGGTTGTCAGAAGTTCACATCTTTGTCATTCATTGTTCGACTTCTACATTTGAAGGTGCTTAATCAGTGGACGGACAAGTCTGTTGACATGTTGCTTGAGTTATTGAATGAGGCGTTTCCGTTGGGTGTGAAACTCCTTAAGAAACTTGAATTCGAGGCGTTAACGCCCCAAAATCACCAAACGGCGTCGGTTTAGCACGAAACTTGGCACACACGACCGCCTAGGCACGAGAGACTTGTGGGAGAAGACGGGACTCGAATCGGGTTCCCGGTTTGGGACTTAGAGCCGGATTTCACTTTAGGCAAACTACTTCCTTAAGAAACTTGAATTCGAGGCGTTAACGCCCCAAAATCACCAAACGGCGTCGGTTTAGCACGAAACTTGGCACACACGACCGCCTAGGCACGAGAGACTTGTGGGAGAAGACGGGGCTCGAATCGGGTTCCCGGTTTGGGACTTAGAGCCAGATTTCACTTTAGGCAAACTACTTCCTTAAGAAACTTGAATTCGAGGCGTTAACGCCCCAAAATCACCAAACGGCGTCGGTTTAGCACGAAACTTGGCACACACGACCGCCTAGGCACGAGAGACTTGTGGGAGAAGACGGGGCTCGAATCGGGTTCCCGGTTTGGGACTTAGAGCCGGATTTCACTTTAGGCAAACTACTTCCTTAAGAAACTTGAATTCGAGGCGTTAACGCCCCAAAATCACCAAACGGCGTCGGTTTAGCACGAAACTTGGCACACACGACCGCCTAGGCACGAGAGACTTGTGGGAGAAGACGGGGCTCGAATCGGGTTCCCGGTTTGGGAGTTAGAGCCGGATTTCACTTTAGGCAAACTACTTCCTTAAGAAACTTGAATTCGAGGCGTTAACGCCCCAAAATCACCAAACGGCGTCGGTTTAGCACGAAACTTGGCACACACGACCGCCTAGGCACGAGAGACTTGTGAGAGAAGACGGGGCTCGAATCGGGTTCCCGGTTTGGGACTTAGAGCCGGATTTCACTTTAGGCAAACTACTTCCTTAAGAAACTTGAATTCGAGGCGTTAACGCCCCAAAATCACCAAACGGCGTCGGTTTAGCACGAAACTTGGCACACACGACCGCCTAGGCACGAGAGACTTGTGGGAGAAGACGGGGCTCGAATCGGGTTCCCGGTTTGGGACTTAGAGCCGGATTTCACTTTAGGCAAACTACTTCCTTAAAAAACTTGAATTCGAGGCGTTAACGCCCCAAAATCACCAAACGGCGTCGGTTTAGCACGAAACTTGGCACACACGACCGCCTAGGCACGAGAGACTTGTGGGAGAAGACGGGGCTCGAATCGGGTTCCCGGTTTGGGAGTTAGAGCCGGATTTCACTTTAGGCAAACTACTTCCTTAAGAAACTTGAATTCGAGGCGTTAACGCCCCAAAATCACCAAACGGCGTCGGTTTAGCACGAAACTTGGCACACACGACCGCCTAGGCACGAGAGACTTGTGGGAGAAGACGGGGCTCGAATCGGGTTCCCGGTTTGGGACTTAGAGCCGGATTTCACTTTAGGCAAACTACTTCCTTAAGAAACTTGAATTCGAGGCGTTAACGCCCCAAAATCACCAAACGGCGTCGGTTTAGCACGAAACTTGGCACACACGACCGCCTAGGCACGAGAGACTTGTGGGAGAAGACGGGGCTCGAATCGGGTTCCCGGTTTGGGACTTAGAGCCGGATTTCACTTTAGGCAAACTACTTCCTTAAGAAACTTGAATTCGAGGCGTTAACGCCCCAAAATCACCAAACGGCGTCGGTTTAGCACGAAACTTGGCACACACGACCGCCTAGGCACGAGAGACTTGTGGGAGAAGACGGGGCTCGAATTGGGTTCCCGGTTTGGGACTTATAGCCGGATTTCACTTTAGGCAAACTACTTCCTTAAGAAACTTGAATTCGAGGCGTTAACGCCCCAAAATCACCAAACGGCGTCGGTTTAGCACGAAACTTGGCACACACGACCGCCTAGGCACGAGAGACTTGTGGGAGAAGACGGGGCTCGAATCGGGTTCCCGGTTTGGTACTTAGAGCCGGATTTCACTTTAGGCAAACTACTTCCTTAAGAAACTTGAATTCGAGGCGTTAACGCCCCAAAATCACCAAACGGCGTCGGTTTAGCACGAAACTTGGCACACACGACCTCCTAGGCACGAGAGACTTGTGGGAGAAGACGGGGCTCGAATCGGGTTCCCGGTTTGGGACTTAGAGCCGGATTTCACTTTAGGCAAACTACTTCCTTAAGAAACTTGAATTCGAGGCGTTAACGCCCCAAAATCACCAAACGGCGTCGGTTTAGCACGAAACTTGGCACACACGACCGCCTAGGCACGAGAGACTTGTGGGAGAAGACGGGGCTCGAATCGGGTTCCCGGTTTGGGACTTAGAGCCAGTCAAAATTATTTACTAAACTATCTTTCTAATTATATAGTAGTCAATTTTTTTTTATATTTTTCTATAATTAAAATATTAACACATTATATGGTTTTTAATTATTTTTATCTTGTTTTTTTCAGATATTTCCTGAGTAGCAGTTGGCTTTTTCTGGAATGCGGGCGTATCAAGATTATGACTAATTTTTGTTTTTGTAACCCACGAACGAATGAAGACGAAAACTTTTGATTTTGATTATGATTTATGTTATTTAAATTTGGGAGCAACATTATGTATCTATTATGCGACGTTATGTAGTGGCATAATTTTTATTGTTATGAATTTTTATTTATGTATTGCTATGAATGGAACAATATTATTAATTTTCATTATTTGTCAATTTTTGTTTATGTACGTATTTATATTATTCTGTAATTTTTCAATTTTTTATACTTATTTTTTATCTAATACAGGTTATTTTAATTTTTTTAATAATTTATCCGCAGGTTTTTTTTTTTTTTTTAATTTTTTGAGACGGGAGGAGAACCCGTCGCAAAAACCATTAATAGGCTTTTGCGACGGTACCAACACAGTCGCAAAAGCTGTCTTGTTGAATGTACAGGTCTCCTTTAGCGACGGTAAATCGTGCCGTCGCCAATACTTATAAGATGCCAGAGCCTTTAACGACGGTAATGTTCCCGTCTCAAAAACTCACTTTTAGCGACGGTAATTACGTGCCGTCGCGAAAAGTGATTTTTTCCCCCATTATTTGCGACGGGAAGGAAGCCGTCGCAAAAAACACACTTACCGTCGCAGAAACTAATGGCGACGGTACTTACCGTCGCAAAAGGTCTTTTGCAACCCCATCTGTCGCGACCCACCCTTACCGTCGCAAAAAGACACATTACCGTCGCAAAAGGAATTAGCGACGGCTTCCGGGAGCATTTGCGACGGCCGGTTACCGTCGCAAAAAACAAATTTTTTTGTAGTGAGTGTTACATTGGACTATTACGTTTGAAAAAAGTACACCAAGAAATTTCTTTGTAATCATTTTGGAATGTTCAGATTCAAGTCATTCCAAATAATAAAAATTCACATATAAAAATTCATCCTAAATTTGATTATCATAGATTGTGTATTTTACCTTTCTAACACACACACACACACAAAGAAGAAGAAGGAAATATAAAAATAATATATTAAATTTACTTTTCCAAAATCAATACGACTAATTGGTTTATAAAAAATTCTTAGGACTAAACGGATCACCATTCCTCCAAATGGAATTTATAAGTAAATTTTCCATTTATATTCTATATCTATAATTTAAAAATTCAAGAAAAACTTTATATAAAAAGTCAAAAAAAAAAGAATTTCGTTTATGTCTATGAAATAAAAACTTGAAAATTTTGACTACAAAATTTAAATTAATTATTAATAAATATTTTTAGAAATTAACCCATCACTTCTCTTAATGATTCTAGGCTAAAAACACACAACATGGACTACCCCCCATCTACTTTTGAATAATGTTTTTAATAGTGATATAATAGATATTTTAGGAATAAATATATAAATTTCTTAATTAAAACTAAAAAATGTTAATAAATATGATAAATCTCACACACACACATATATTTTTATGTTGATATCTATACTATATATTATAAGAAAGGAACTTCGTGTAGAGCCCTATGGGAGCTCCACTACTCCTAATTAAATTTTTGATTTTTTTTAATATTGGCTAATCTATTAAATAAATAATTATTAAAAGCAATAATTATCCCATTATTTATGGTTTTTTTTTAAAAAAAGGAAAGAAAAAATAATCTACTTACTCATTTGTCAAAATTTATTATCTTTCATAAAAATTCAAAAGGAAACATTAGAAAAGTTTCAAAATTAAGGGAAAACTTCACTTTATCCTCTAATCATGTGCATATCACTCTCTTATCATTTGAAAATAACCACATAACCCCTGTAGAGGGATTAAAATTATACCATGTGAGGTGGACTCACCCAATGCTTACATGAAAATAAAATTAAAGTAATAAAATAATACCTTGCAATCACATACGGATCGACAAAGAATTAAATTAATAAAATAATACCTTGAAGGAAATTGATATATTGTAATATATCTAAAAGATTGACATAAAGTAACTCTAATTAAATCCTTTCAAATCAAATAATCTTAACATTTCAATCATCACTCTACTGACGGATGCTCTACGTTTGCATTCCATTTATGAGAGAGATTTACAAAAAAAGTCCACATGCGATGTGATGCCTAGGTATATAACCCGCTTTATTATCTTTTAATCGTGGTTAAATTTCTCGTGTTAGGGATGTTGGAACTAATTCAAGTCCTTGTCGGCTGTTTGAGTTCACCACTCTTGAAATCTTCCTCGAATTTACGTCTCCATTTTGTTATTGGAGTTGAGTTTTCTTGTTTCAAGAGCATAGCTAGAGTTGGGGTTGTAGTAGGCTTGTCAAGGTGCAAAACTAGTGAAGAAGCAAAGCCGCACGTGTGAGGGTTCGGGCCGCACGTGCAGGAATGAGAGGTCGCATGTGTGGTGAGAGAGAGTTTTTAGCAGTTGGAGACTGAAATAAAAAACAGGTGCGAAGGGCACGTTCGGCAGGTGAGCCGCACGTGCGGTGGATTGAGAGGGTCTGAGGGTTCTTCTCTAAAATAACCGCATGTGCAGGAATGGGTGTTATACGTGCGAGAGGGACACGCTCTACATGTGTGGGGATGGTACCGCACATGCGGAAATAACTGGAAATTCGATTTTTTTTTTCTTTTTCTTTCCTTGGGCTGAGTACCCATTGTTGGAATAATTCTAATTTGTACAATTGTAACATGCAATAATTACATCAAATATATTACCAAATTATATATAAAAATATATATATAATTTGAATATAACACAAATTGTTTGGGTTAAACCAAACCAAACCATATATCCATAACCAAACATATTGTAAAAATTTGGAAATGAAAAAACAATTTGATTGAGGTTTATGTTAGACACAATTTCTTTTAGACAAATTTGTCCCTCGCTACGGTACTTATGAGTTTTTATTGGACGTTCATCTCCCAAGATACAATGATCGAAACTTGTAGAAACAACACTACCACGGCAAGTCTGGTGAACCTTATTGTGCAGAATTCTCTTACAGAAAAGACAGTACAGAAGAAAAGAAACACAAGATGAATTCAATATTTAATGAATGCAATAGGGTTCTATTTATATAGGTGAATTGGTGGCTCTTCGAAAAGTCATAGTAACTTTTCAATAAAAAAGACATATCTCTTTTCTATGAAAAGACACAACTCTTTCGTGGAATAGGTGCAAAGAACAGATATGACTGTTCTTTCAAATATATTCGAATTTTGAATCAAATCTGATTCAATTTTGTCCCAAATAAATAACAAAAAAATTAATTTTAAATTAAATAAATTTCATCACAAAACCATACTCAAATTGCGCACTTTGGAGTCAATTCTCATTCACTTATTAATGGTTTTCAAACCATTTTTCCAATACCCACCCCATTTTCCTCTCATCTCTCTCTCTCTCTCTCTCTCTCTCTAAAACACATTTCTCTCCCTTCTCTCTTCATTTACTATCACCAAACTCCATTAAATCCTTAATTTCTCCAAATTCATTTGAGTTTTGACCCAAGTTCTTTTATCAAAGTTGGAGAGCTCATCAAGAGTTACATTTATTGCCGTAGAGTTCGGGTTTCGACACTGTCAAATTTGGGGGTTTCTTCTCTTCTCTTCTCTTCTCCATAACTTGAGGTAGGGAGTTTCTTTGAGTTATATATATGATTTTGGCATGTTCTAGTTTTTTCTTGATGAAATGTTTGAGTTATGAGTTGGGGTTTGAGTGAGGGATTTTAATGAGTTTTAAAAGTAGAAATTTTGTCATTCCTCTTAAGAAATTGGTTTTAAATTATGAAATGTGTGACAATGAAAAGCCCAGTGGCAAGAAATACCTCTTGAAAATGAAAGAAATTCTTTTTGGGTGGAAACCTTAGATTTTTTAAATTTCGGAAAAAGTTGAAATTGTTGAAGAAAAACTCATGGAATCATGAGATTTATTGAGAAAGATGAGGAAAATCATATGTGGTTATATTGTTGAATTATTTATGTAATGGATGGATTTTGTTGAGAATTTTCCATGGATAGTATAATAAGAATACTTGGATCATGGAAATTGGAAATTGTATAGGATTGTGAATATGGATTGTGTCCTATGTCACATGGATATGGATATTGATTTTTTTTTTTAATTTTATTTGAGAGATTTTGATGATTGCATTATATTGAGGAAATAATGTTGAGAAACTTGGGAATTGTATAATTGCATTTACATACATTCATTTACATATTTTTGAATATTGATTATTATGACTATGTTTTGGAAATTGATTTATTGCTTTGAGAAAACAATTGATGATCTTAAAGATGTTTTGCAGTAAATACGTTCTGGTAAGTTCGGATAGGGGGTGTAGTTTGGTATTGTTTAAATTGGTTTGAGTGTCCAGGATAAAAGAGCGAAAACACATTGCGGAGAAAGTACCCTGTGTCTTTCGGTTAAGAGTCGGTAAAGTGGAGATTGATAGTGCTTAATATGCCAACTTGCAGACACTAGCTTAAGGATTACCTGAGTCGTATTTACCACCGCGTTGTGCATTAACGAATTTTGAAATGAGCATTGCAAGCGGTTTTCAAAAAGGAACAAAGATATGGATTTTGAAGCATGGCATTTCATGGCATTCATGTTATAAGACTGTTTAAACATATATACTTTGTTAAGAACTTCCTACTGAGTTTTGTGCTCACCCTTAGTGGATTTGTGCAGGAAAATATATGGTGATCCCGTCCAGCTAAAGGCGTTGGAATTGTTTTAAGAGCACGAGGCTCTTTCTTTTTGTCGTTTATTTTTAACAAGCCAAGGTTTTACATGTATGAGTTTGATAACCATCTTTTGTGTAACCGGGCTTAAGCCTTAGAACTTGTAGCCCATGGGGCATTTCTTTTGTGTTAAATCTCTATAACTCTATTTGTCTCACATGCTATGGATTCAAACCTAGAGAGGATTTGAATATGTAATGCTATGTAACGCATGTGGCTTTTTGTAAATCTCTTGCATATTGATGAAAATACAACCATAGAGATTTAAATTGCTTATCGTAGTCTAGAGTTTTATTATTTATTTCTTTTATGGAACTAAATCCGGAGATTGTTAAATGACAATTAATTTGGGGGCATTACATGGGAGTACACTTGATCTCCTATACGGTATGAATCTATAGCATGTCAAACAAGTAATGTAATAGAAACAAACACAAAATAAGGCCCTTTGGATTACAAGCTCCAAGGCTTAAGCCTAGTTACAATTAAATGGTCATCAAACCCATACACATAAAGCCCTTGGGTTATCCAAAAAAAAAAAATCTTGTACTCTTAAAACATTCACCTACTCTACTTCGGCGGAATCACCACATCTTTTTCTACACAAAATCCACTGGGGTGAGCCATGAGCCCAATAGAGAATTCTTAACAAAGTATGTATATTTTATACAATCGCATCAGATGGATGCATATGCCATGCTCAAAATAGTTTTTTTTTTTTTCTCTTTTGAAAACCTCATGCACGATGCACGTTCGAAAATGTAATCCATCAAATGATTTTCATATATCAACAAGCGGTAGTAAATACGACTCAGGAAAATCTCCAAGGCTAATGTCTGCAAGTAGGCATAACAAGCACTACCAAATTCTACCTTACCGGCTTCTAACTGGAGAGCTTAGGCACCCATACGCGCGTGTTTCTAGTCTTACACCAAAGACACTCAGGCTAATTTAATTCTCAATCTACACCTCCTAACCGGATTTCCCACTGTATTTACCCCAAACTGTTCAATTGTAACATTTGTTTCATAAAACCATTTACGTTTCCAAAGTGATCTCAACAATGCCAGTTCATAAGAAAACAATGGACATAAAATAAAATGCCAATGCAATATATATTTATATTAATGCCTTGGACTTTCTCAAAATTCCTCAATACTTTCTCATTTCATCCGCACAATCTTCTATTATGATCAAGTTCTACATATCTACTCAATATAAATACACAATATATATTCCAAGAGGCAGATAAAAACACATCATCAAATACATTTATTTTCTCTTTAAATCAAAGAAATCCCAACATAATAATCATTATTTCCAATCTTCATCTTTTCAAGATAAGTGTAGCAATATACTATTAACTATTTTCTCAATAACAATTTCTCTCTTGCGTGGAATTTCAACAATAAGCATGAATATATCAATTTCCTCATCATTTCTCAAAACTAAGTCACAACAATTCACGATTTCACAAAATCCCAACTTTACCCCAAATTTCCAAAATCTATGTTTTCACAAAACTAGTGTTTCCTCATTTTTTGAAAAAATATTTGCTCATGAAACTCTCAAAACATTCTCATAGTTCATAAATTAAAAGATTTGGTGAAAGATTTGAGAAAATCCTTTTTGAACAAAATACAATCTCATAAAAAAAAATTCAGACCATAACTCAATACACTCCAAACAACATCAAAATAACCATAAACTTATAAAAATGTAAATATAATTCAAAGAAAATTTTTACCTCAAGTTTTTGGAGAGAAGGATAAGAAAACCTTCAAAACCAACATCAACGAAATTTGATCTCCACTGCACACGTCATAGCCCTCAGTAAGCTCTTCAACTTTAATAAAGGAACTAGCCAAATCTCTAATGGATTTGAAAATATCAAGAAATTTGTGAGGGTTGGTGGATGGTTTCTATAGAGAGATGAGAGAAAAGAGAGAAAGTAAGATGTAGAGATGATGATAGGGTTTTGGCTCAACTTTTAAGTTATTGGACACATTTCTTGGAATTGACTCCAGACAGATCACTCAAGCGGTGGATCCTAAGCTTAAGTGGTGAATTCAAACTCTCAGAATCTCTCTCCTTTGCAAATAGACTACTCAAGCGATATAGCCTTCACTTGAGCGGTAAAAGCACACTCCCAGTATTTTAGACTTCAGAACCAAGAACTAGGTGGACAGATTTACCACTCGAGCGACAAAAGGACCGCTGGAGCGGTCTTAACTTTCAAGTGAGACAAAATTAACATTAGAGCTTTCCCACCATTCCCAGACTCACTTTAACACCCAAAGACGCAAGTTGACACCTTCGAAATATACATTAGGACGGAAATGAAAAATCACAAGGAGAAAAATAGATGACAACCCGTGACTTGTAGAGTCAATAGCAACAAGGACCCCAAAAGAAAAGAAATTTCGATTTACTATACTCAAATTGCTTTTAAAAAGGCTCGGGACATCACAAGTCTTGTATTAAATTATTAGAATGTTATCTATAAAAAGATATTATTTATTTTTAAGTATTTTATCAATGAAAATTAAGTTTTTTTTTCCGCATTAATGATTTAATATTATCTTAATAATTTAAGGATTTTATTTAATATTGCATAAAATTTACGAATTTTATTAAATAATGTTAAAATATGTATGGGCCTTTGATAATATATATATATATATATATATGCAAAATTTCACGAGAGGTGAGTAAAAATTTTCATTTGAATAGATAAGGTATTAATGGGCAATTTTGTCATTTTTGATATTATAACCTATGACATCAACATGCCATTAACATCACATTAACAAATTCTGTTAAATAACCTAACAAAGGGTAACAGTGGAAGAATCTTGATAATAGTTTCAAAAGTAAAAGAGGTTAGTATAATTATTGAAACCATAGGGGAGGTCTCTATAATTGTTAGAAACTTCAGGGAAGGTAAGTATAATTTACTCTTTAAAATTTAATAACTTTGGATTTACATTTTCTATTTTTTTGTAAAAATTTATATATTTAGAATTCTATTGACAGGATGTTTTTAAACAAGATACATTAGTAATATGAAATTCTAAAGAAAAAAAATTCATGAAATTTCACTAACTCACTAACTTGGTCATTGAAATTTCACTGACTTAGACTTGGTTATCGAAATTACACTGACTCTGTCTTAGGTTAGTAAAATTTCTAACAACTTTTTTTTTTTTAGAATTTTGTATTTTTCATGGACCTTAACAAATCTTGATGAAACGATTCTAAAAATACAAATTTTATATTAAAAAAAGAAAAAGAAAAAAAAAAGAGAGAGAGAGATCTAGATCAAAAGTTAGAATTTTCAAATGAGTTAAAAAAGTTATAGAATTTTGTGTGTTTTGGAGGACCTAAATTAATATAAAAAATTGTATTGTGCTTATACTTCTAAGAAAATATTATTAAGAATCTTAAACTAAAAACCCCAAAATAGAATTGAAGTATTAAATAAAAATAAATAAATAAATAAATAAAAATTTAAAAAAAAAAACATAAAGAAAGGGGTTTTTTAATTTGAATCAAATGATTATTTACACCCAATGAGTATGAGCGTAAAAATGGTCCGACTTGTATGACTTTGAGCCCAGCCTGACCCACTCAAGCTCTTGCCAATAATCGGGCCAACCTATTTCTCAAAAATTTAAGTCCAAATCCAAGCTCAGGGACAATCGGGCTTCGGATCAGGCCAAACTCTTTTTTTACTACCAAAAAAATTTGCAAGTATTATTGGGTCAGACCCACTCAAGCTCTTGCCAATAATCGGGCCAACCTACTTCTCAAAAATTTAAGTCCAAATCCAAGCTCAGGGACAATCGGGCTTCGGATCAGGCCAAACTCTTTTTTTACTACCAAAAAAATTTGCAAGTATTATTGGGTCAGATCAACTCGAGTCAGAAAAAGCATGGCTCAAAACTAATGCCGGAGAGTTGGGCTGGGCCGGACCTCAGGCCTAAGTCAGGCCTCGGGCTGGACGGCCAACAAGTCCTAGCCAATCCTTTCACCCAAAAAAACAAGCAAACCAACGAACAGAGCAAATCAACGCAACCCACAACTATCCATCCACCAATCTCCCATTCTACTGCACCACCGTCTCTCTCGAGACCCAAATCCAAAACCCACAAAAACCCACTTCTCAGAATTGGCTCAAACCCGCTGTCAGAGGCTCCCCCAAAGTCCATGCTCTGTTCAAGACGCTGCCGCTGCCGGAGGGATCGCCGGCGCATTCACGTACCTCCAAACCAAAGGGGCTTCTGAGATTTACGACGGTTCTTTCGATGCCATAGTCAAGACCTTCAAGAACAAGGGTGTTCTGGATTTTTACAGCAAGGCTTACGATATTGGATCAGTATCTCAAATACAAGGAGTTTGGTGAGTTGTCTCTGGTTTCAACTTGATTCAATGGGTATACTATTTGTTGTTTTGATATCATTTGCTCCTTTCAATACTCAAGTCTTTTTGCTGTAATTTTTTTTTCTTCCACCTAGTAGGATTCGTAATTGAGAATCCGATAAGCGCATAATGTCTTATGGCTTTGAGAAAGTTTTTGTCTTAAAACACTTAATTTGAGGCAATTCAAGGGTGTTGTTTCTTGTTACCATTCTTATCTTTTTTTAGTTTGTTGTTTGTTTCATTGAGAATAGACAAGTCCTTTTTGTCAATGCACTAGAATCTTAGGCCTTGTTTGATGATTAACAGGATTAATAGTGAAATGATTAATAATCCCATGAATTAGTTATCCAATTAAAGAGTGAGATAACAAATTTATTATGTATTCATTTTGTATTTTTACTTTCATACTTGAAATTACGATCCCAACTCCTCTCAATATCAAAAATTTGTTAATTTTGTAGGATTGAATATCGTCCGTGCATCTAATCCGCTTAATAAAATTTGCAATCAAACATGGGATTGTGAGTCGATGGACTAACAATCCCAATCCTATGCTATAATCCTACTAGTAGCATTGTCATGTTGGACAGTCACTATAGAGGCATAACAGCGCACTAATGTGGCGCTAATTTGAGTTTGGTGCATTTCTTGATTTAGCTAATTTTACCCTCTATCCCATGATTTTAGCGCACAGAAAAGATACATTTGTCTTTAAATATATAAAATAAAGTGGAATGACAAGTGAAGGTGCAAATTGTGGTTTGGGAAACACTTTCAGCATGTATGGTTATTTTGGACCATATCAGGCATTGATTCTTTTGCTTACTGGTTGTTTATTTAATGTGAAACTGCCATATCAATGTAATAAGTTGGAAATTGATTTTTCTTTTAAGATTACTGAATGAGAGTTTCTTGGAAATGCATAGCCTGTAAACCCATCATAAGTGGTGAATTTATGTTGACCTTGATGTAGTTCAAATGTGTTGTTGAGCAGCATATTAGGAATTGTAATCATCAAAACATTCAGTTGAATTGTTTATCAAGTAAACTAGGGAATTCCTATACCTGCACAATTTATTCTCTTCTTTCACTTATCTATGCTCACAAATCTAGAAATGGCGATTCTATATTTCCATCTTGATGGTTTTGCTGTACTAAATTAATCAATTCAAACCTTGGAGGTAAAATCTAATTGTTATAGCTGGAGGCATTATGGACCTACTTGCATGAATGGTCTTACAGTTGTGATTCCAATTGGATTCATCTGTTGGTAGCTTCTTGATCCTTGTGGTTTGGCCCACAAACACAGAATCCCCTTTTGGTGTTCGTGGTTTGGACTTAAGTGCAAAATTGATGTAATTTGTTAAAGACAATATCGCATGTGTAACACGCCTTGTTTACAGAAAATGAATTGAGAAATTAGAGTAAAGTGTAAAGCTATTTTGGACATTTTTGCAAAAAACAAAAGAACAAAAAAAAAATCCTTGGTAAGTTTTACACTTTACAGGTTAGGCCAAACCAGAATGGGTTAAATAAATGTGCATGCTTGCACAAATAATTTTTTGGGTGATGGTGTTGAGGTTTGGTGTTAGGCTTTCACAGACAATCAAATACATTGTACCACTAGCCTTTGGGTTGCACATGTGAGTATGACACCTGCCAAGAAAAATGCACCATACAAAATGGCTGAGAGGTATATGATACCCAACAACATTCTAAGAGAGTAAGGGTGCATATATATAATAGGAGTGAATAATTGTTTTAAAGTTCATTGAATTGATTGGACTCTATGTTAGAAATGGGTAATGATGCACAAACAAAATTTATATACAAAATTATGTGTCTCATTTATATCTATTCATTGGAACTAGGAAGTCAAAATGCCGATCACTATGGTTCATAATTGCAAGAGTGTTATTGCCACATCATTGTTGTCTTAAATTCAGTATGAGTGTCATTTTTCTAAAGAATTATGTTAGATAATTAATGTCAAACTTCAAATATGTTGTCAACAAAATCTATGTGTCATTGCATCTAAGGTCGAAGTAACTCGTGCCAGATTAAGTGGAACTTGAATGAAACAAGTAACAGTAAGCTCATTTTGCAATATCATCTACTTTTTCAAGTAGTTCAGTGCTTTAAGTAGGGTTTCTGCAGACATACTTTTTTCAAGTAGCAAGTATGTTTGAAAATACTAACTTACAGTAGACATCTTGTAAGGAACGATATACTGATTACATAGCAGACCTTCTTTCAGTTAATTCTGATTCTACAGGATGCCTAGATGATATGTTTTCAAGTTCCTGAGGCTAAAATCTTTGCATTCGATGGCATCGAATGTTTTAGTCCTCCCAAGATGAATTTTTGGCTTGTTTCCTTTGTGTTTGGCAATGCCGTGATCAGTTAATACTTGCTGAGGTGAAAGATTACCTGCTTATAGGAGTCATTGATACCTCTTTCTTAACAAGAAATGAATGGCTTAAACTGAAACTTAACTAATGTTGTGATTACTTGTGTATTGACTGTATTAGACTTCAATAGTCTAAATTCACATTTATGAGTGTTTTAAAAGGGATGTGCAAAAACGTTTTGTTTCTTGTTTTGGGGGCGTTTTCTCCATCCTTTTCTATTTCTTTTCCATTTCGTGTGAATTGAACTGGACTAATGTTTACGTGTGGGGGGTTGGAAATCCAAGCCCAGCCCAATAGGGGATATAGGCCCAAACAAGCCGGGCAAGCCTAGACCAATATAGCCCAAGGTAAATAAAGGCCGACCAGATCCAAGGCATATCTGAGGAAATCAGATCTAGTTCAGACTGACCACTGACATAAGAACAACCATCTGATCAGCATAGATTCAACAGCTAGGGGCTGAAACAAGTTGGCCACTGCCGAAAGGACCTTAGACAGAAGAATGATCGTTTGATTAACCAAGATCCAACAGTCATTCCTACTTACAACTTGGCCACTACATTTGACAAAGACCCAGCCATTCGATAAGCAGAGATCTAACGATCTGCAGCAATCGCAAATTGGACACTACTAGTGTGTCGGTGCCTCTTGACTGCAAGGAGTCTGGACTGATTCAAGATGGTGATACTACTAGTACAAGATCTAGGAATTCAGCATTGGCTGGAAATGCTAATCAAGTTGAGGCTGAATGGATTGAGAAGTAGGGGCCTGGTGTGTGTATAACACTTGTGGCTGTCGGGAATGGAACTAGAGATCTCAAACGAGTGCACTTCAGGTAACTTAATTGTTTTCTGATTCTTTTATTCATATTATCATATAGAAATCATGGAGATTGTGCGGTAGAAGATTTAAATTCTCAGATGATATTAGATGGTTGTACTTCTTCCATATTAATATCCTTGTCGTAAACATGAACAAGTTTTAATGTGAAACATCCACTATAGATACGGTTGCAAAATATCATATATTCTAATTGTATATGCAGCCGGAGAAGGTTTGGTGAGCACCAAGCAGAGACGTGGTGGTCGGAGAACCATGAAAAGGTTTATGATAAGTACAATGTTCGCGGCACAGATAACTCATCGGTCTCGCCACCATCTTCCCAACACTAGCAAAATGATTGGAGGAAAGTTTTCTATCAAACCCTTTTGTATCTGTCAGCTGTGAAGGTTTCTTAGGTTGAGCATTAGACACAATATTGGACGTAAACGCCCCATCACCCTTGTGTTTTTAATGCCTCATTTCTTCCCATTTCATAATTTTTTGCTCCGGTTCAATTTAATTTTCTGGGTGTTATTTGCCCCCTTTTTTTGGTGGGCAGGTTGGGAAATGTCATAATTGCCCTTTAACCTATCTGTTGTAGTGTACATGAAATCGACAATTATGATAAATCTCGACTGAAAGAGTTCTTTTCATTTCTTGGTTTTTTTCTACCCCCAAAGGCTTTTTCTCATTGTCTGTTGTGTGCATTCTATTTGTTTGTATGAGCTCTCTTTTTGTCTGCGCATTGGCAGATGTTTGTATAGGCCTATACTGACAAAATGAACCGAGCAGTGTTTGATTGGCCCATTTAGTATAGCTTGTTTGATCTGCTTATAGCTTTTCTTATTTTGAATGTTTGTGCCAGACTATTATTTTGTATAGTTTTTATTTATATTTTATTACTCAGAAATAGTTTAAATAAACTAATTATTTAAGAATTGGGAGAGGGTTATTTTTAGTTTCTGTTTTTTGATTATCAGTTTTTAACTTAGGATAAACTATACTAAACAGGTCCATTGTCATATGGTAATGGTAAGGCTGCCTTACTAGATAAGAGACAATGGGTTTGTTTGGTATTATTTATAAGTTAATTTTTATAATTATATGTATTTTTTAATTATTGGCTTAAAAGAATTAAAATAAATCATATATTTGTTTGATACAATTTTTGATTATCTATGAAAGTAATTGAACTTGTTTGGTTTAATAAACTGTTATATATAGTTTTTATTGTTAGATAAATATTCCGAATCCCTTCAAAAGTTAAATAAGATATAAGATACTTTTATTTATACATATTTAATGTTTCAATTGGGGTGGTGGTTGTTTTGCAAATAAGAAAACCTAATTATTATTGGTCAAATAAGTTGAAAAAATTATATAAATAATAATTTGAATTTCTAATCAAACGCCACTACTCAATTTTTTTAAGTAAATAAACTAATATAGTTGTAAGTGCTACCAAAATAGGGTCGCTTTTTATGCACTTTTTTTGTACATCTTACTTTTTTTTGTGGTCAAAGTGATTAACTTGATTATGATTTAAAATTGAGAGATATAAATGTATGATTTAAAATTGCCAAACTAAAGTGAAGTTCCATTGATTGTTGAGAGGGTGAATAATACTGTATGTATCAATTGGTATGTCAATTAGTGTATTAACAGATGATATGACATAATTTTAGAGGTTTTGAATTTTTGTAGTTTGTATAATGGGTGGAGTCATAATTTTAAAATAATAATGTCATAACATATTGTGGGGACATAATTTTTGAATGACAAACACGTGGCCGAGGTAGCACCGAAATGTCATTCAAAGTTTCACATGTCCTGGTCATGACGCCGAGGTAATCTCGGCTAGGCCGAGGTTATAATCCGGCATAAGCAGATAAGGGACAAGAGTCCTAGATTGGGAGAGGATTTCAGTTTGGATAAAGATAAAACTTTTAGAGAGTTTATCCAAATCTAGCTGGGAGTCCAGGATTAGCATTGAGACAGAATCCATTAGATTTAGGCTTCTATTGGGATTAGGTGTTGGTTATAAAAGAGAGACACCCTCATGGGTCAAAGGTACGTTTTTTGTATTCTGAATAGTGATAAATACTTTTGCTATCTTTGAGAGATAACTGATTTGATCGTCGAAGTGCCTTCGGATGGACGAACCACCGTCGGAATCTTTTCTTTCTGCGACAGGTCGTTCAGATTTTATCTATTCTACCGGTACTCTCCAGCTGAATTTCTATTCTACTGGTACTCTCCAGCTGAATACCAATTTAGCAGTGTGGTCAAAAATTGACTCACACACATATATTGATACACTAATTATTATACCGATTAGTGCGTGTAATATTACCAGTATTATAACATTGAGCAATGCTGATATTATTTGGTTTTAAGATCATTTAATTTTTGTTTCAATTTTCAGTCTCATAAAATTGTAGCAGAGCCCAAGTCAAATTAAAACCAAGAAAAATGTTTAACCAATGATGCTTATTGAATTCAAAATGATTCAAAAAAATTAGAGAAGGGTACATGAATCACATGTTATTAAAAAACCATTAATTGTAAATTGGCTTGACTTGATCAAGTCCTAGTCACTTTTTTTTTTTTGGGCATGTATTCGTTAGTGCTGAGGTGCTTTATTTAAGATTTGATGAAGCTCAATTCACTCAAGTTTTTGTGAGAATAACCTTTTGATAAAGTTAATTATACAACTGTAACCTCGAAAAGTTCACCAAACTGGTTTGCGTTTGGGGTTTGTTTGTTGGTTAGCTGGTTGGTTTGTTTTCTTTCATGTTTGTGACTTTTTTAAGTGTTTAAAAAAGTTAATGTATTTGAAAAGTAATTAAAAAATTGTTTTTTTTGTGAAAAAAATTTAATGTGATATTTGACTTTTTTTAAACTGATTTTAGTGACTTTTTAAATTAAGGCTTATTTTGAGAAGATGGTAAAAAGTGATTTTTTGACTTTTAATCAAGTTTTTGACTTTTTTAGACAAATGATTTGGGAAGTTGGTAAAAAATGACTTTTAACTTTTTTGATTAATATTTATTTATGATGTCAAATCATAATAAAATTACCAAACTACCCCAATTTATTTAAAATATTTATAATTTCACCTATGTAACGCATTTTGACCCATGACGGTAAAATTGTATAAAAATAAAATCCAGAATTCAAATTAAATTAGTTTGGATTTTTTGTTCATCCAAACAGGGCCCTTCCCGGTTTCAAACAGAAATAAACTATTTTGGAATTAATGCACACCCAAACAGGGCCCTTCCCGTTTTACTATCTGTTTGAATTAATTCAAATCTGTTTGAATTCAAAACCCAACAGGTATGATACCTGTTCAATTCAAAACCAAGAGCTACATACCTGTTTATTTCAAATCCAAGAGCCACCTTCACATCTATAAATAGGACCACCCTCATTTGATATTTTGCATTCAGAAATTTCGTATTTCACCTCTGTTAATTCTATTCTTCATCTTGCTGCATTTTATTTTCAAAAGAAAGAGTGTAAACACTTAGTGTGTTCGTAAGGCAAACAATTAGTAGTGCTGCTATTGTTTGTGGAAGATCATTTCATCCTGGGAGATAGACGTCCGAATTCTGAAAGCACCGTGGAGAGGACGAATCTGTCTTAAGGACACAGTGTTAAACACTGGACTTGATCAGAAAAATAATTCGAAGAAATTAAATCAAGTAAGTTATTTAATTACTTTCAGTGTTGTTTTTATTTGTTTATTTATTCAGATTTTAATTTTGTTTTTGTAACAAAATAAAATCTGTTTTTTATTTATTTTTTTTATTTCGAGTTTGATTTTTGTAATCAAACATTTTCTCTCCTTTTCTCTATTTCTTTTATTCTTGTTGTTGTTTTGTACACAACAGAATTAAATCTTTTTATAAAAACCAACTTCCCAAATGAAAAAAAGACAAAAAAGTCAACTTTTGGCTTTTGCTACAAACCAAAAAAAGTGACTAAAAGCCAACTTAGGTTCTATTTGGTTTAGTTTTTAAAATGAGTTTTAAGTTTTGAATTATATTTTGAAAGATAAATATTTAAAAAAGTTTTTGAAAATTGAAAATTTATTTGGTTATAAACTTTGAAAACAATTTTGGAATGATTTGTAGGTTTTTTTTTTTTTTTTTGTGGTAGTTGAATAGATGGGTGAGAAAAATATTGATTGATGATATGTACAATGTGAAAGAATGAGAGAGGAGAAATTAAAGAAAAAGTAATTAATTACTGTATAAAAATAAAAAAATAAGAGAGAGAGTGAGAGAGAGAGAGGATAGAGAAAAAATAGTTTAAAAAAATGATAAACCAAACACATTTTTTGATTTTTTAATTCAAAAGTTAATTTAAAAATTAAAACAAACACTACCTTAGTATTTTTTTTTAGCGGTCCCAAACGACCTCTAACGAGTTGGCTTGATGAATGCAAATATTCTTCACTCAAATGTAGGGTGTAAAAATGGTCCGTCGGCCCAAAGCCTACCCGAGGTGCGGGTAGACTAGGCCTACCTAGGTCCGAGGCTCGACCTAGCCCAAACTCCCAGGCTAGGGCCTAGGCCATGCTTTTTCTGGCCCGACCTAGTCCACCCCGGCCCATCCGACACCCAACATCATTTTCAAGTTATTTTGGTAAAAAATAAATAAATAAACTATTAGTCCGAGCTTGAACCAAGTTACTCCTGAGTTTGGGCTTGGGCCTAGATTTTTAGGAATCGGGCCTGCCTAATCCAATTTTTGGGAAAAGCTCAATAGGCCTGAGGTTGGGTCAGGCCAAATTTACACTCCTACCGAGAGGTGATGCATGAGTTTGAGCTTACAATTGTGAGTGCAACTTCACTTTTCCTATTCCTCTCAATTGATTTTAAGGCCTTATTTTTGAATTGACAATTTTTAGTGATTTTTTAATTTTTTTAATGAGGTGAAAAAAGTTAAATTGTTTGGAAATGAATGTTTTAATTATATTGAAAAAACATAAATGGCTAGTGTGTATAATTTGTTTATTTAGTGACTTTTGGTTTTGCATTTTATGGCATTTTAAAAAAAATAAGTCTTAGCTTCTTCTTTTTTTGGTGCTAAAAAGTCATGTTAAGCAACCCCTAAATAAAAAACCTTCTCCTCCCTTATTCCCCTCAATTGACTCAAAAAATATATTAAAAAAACCTTGCATTGATATGCAAATGTAACTTGTTATTAGGTATAATTATTCAATAATTCTGAAACACCACATAATATTATCTTTGTAATATTCTAAACTAATTATGTAGTAAAAAATTTTGCAAGTAAGCCATGCTATCTTATTTTTATTAAGAAGTTAAAAGATAAATAATGATCAACGTAATATATATTATGATTTTTTATTAATTAAATATATTATATAAATAATATCATATAATATTATTATAAGAGTATCTAATAATTTAAGGCAGTGTGGAAATTTTGTATGCATTTATTTCTTGATTTCACCAAACCCCACTTGAATTTCCCTCCTCTCCAATAAACGAAATTTCAATTTTCTTAACGACCTTTGACATTGTGCATGGTTTGCCCATTTGATCTAAACATGAATTCTGAGGTCCTAACTTAGATAAGAAAAATAATTTAATTTAGAGACGCTTTCAAACTTGGATCACACTAATGTACACCCTTAAAATAGTATGTATCATATGTAAATTGTGACATTTGTCGCATCGATTATCACAAATATCATAATTAAAACATTTTCAATCATAAGTAAGAAAAAAAAAATTATAACTAAATATCACATAATTTATTACTAAAAAAAAACTTGTTAAATTATAATTAAAACAATAATCATAATAAACAATAACTAATATCATGAATTATAATCAAATCATAATTAATATTATAATAAATCATAATTAAATATCACAAATATTAAAACTAAAAAATACCATATACATCTCATTATAAAAATTTCCCCACACTTCTATGTTAGTTTTGAATTTGGTAGGGATGATTTGAAATAAAGAAGCTTGGCCGGCAAAGAAATGATGAGGGACTTTTATCCAACCTTGAAAAAGGTCAACTCTCATAACCTATTAAACTTCAAACACAAACAAAATTTCAAGAAAAGTGCACATAATGCACTATATTCTATTGGTTTTTTTGGTAATAGGTTTTTTTGATTTTTTGAGTTAAAATAATATTAAAAGATAAAGTAAATTAAAATAATTAATAAGATAAAATATTATATTAAACGTATAATCATTTTATTTTTTCTTTTACAAATCACATCTAAATACAAAAAAAAAATTCAACTATATTCTCAAACACAATTATTTTTACCTATTAAAATAATCAAAAATTAAAATAATCAACTTTTCAAACACCATTGTGAAACATCTAATTAAAATCAGTGCAACACATAGTAATAAGAAAAAAAATTTATACTAATTCTACAATTTGCGTTCAAGTAGTTAATATCTAATATTTATGAGAATTCATATTGTTCAACAAATTCATTTTGGATGAAATTTATATTTCACCGAAATGAATTTGTCACACTCTTATCTTATGACAGAACCAGTCATGCACTTTTCTAAAGTCGTGTCCGAAATTTATTATATTTTTAAAGACAATTAACATTGCAAAATCTTGCTTTGAATAAATACTAATTGAGTGTTAGACTTAATCTAACATCAACAATCTAAGTTAGTCAAGTTTAGTTAATATAATATAAAGATTTCTCTATTCATTGGCAATTGATTTTGAATTGAATATTTCAACATAATATCAAGACTAGATCTTGGGTGTCCTCCCACATTTCATGGTACAAATCTCTATTCAGATCTATTTTTCTTATCTAGTCCATTTTTCAATAAAACCTTTCAATCACCTCCACATGTTATCGGGGTGCACGTGAGGGAGAGTGTTACACTTAATCCCACATCAATAATCTAAACCACCTCTCCACTCACTACCAATTAATTTTGAATTGAATGCTTGAATTATATATGAAGATTGATATCTCTTATGTTTTGCACTATTTCTTGCTAACCTAAAATTCTACAATGTTGTTTTTTATTTTTTTATTAATGTTACAAAAACCTTGCATTTCAATTATTCATGTGTCAATGTTCAACAAAATCTTGTTAAGGACTTGATGAGTTTGCAAAAAAAAAAAAATTCAAAAAAAAAAGAAAAGGTCTTGGCGAGTTTTGTGCTTTCTGCTAGTTTTACATGAACAAAAAATTTGATTTGACCGTTAAGTGGTTTGTTTTTGTGTCACTGCACATTTTGATTTGATTATGAATGGAAGACAACTTTCAACTGACTCAGCTAGCAAATATGCATATATATATATATATATATATATATATATATATATATACAAAAATGCTTTAGAGCTCTAATATAAGAGCTCTAATAGTTTTAATGGGAATGTGAGACACACTCTGATGTGATGTTTGTGTCTTGCCTTATTTTTTTTTTTTTTTTATTGCTTGGACACATCACTAGAGCTCAAATTAGAGCTCTAGATTTAGAGCTCTCTAGCATCTCCCATATATATATATTTATAGTAATGATAGAAATTCTTACAAAAACAGAAACTTTACAACTTTTAAAATGATTTAAACCATTCATGTTACTATCAGATATAATTTTTAAAAAAATCAATGACCAATACATTAGTAGGGGTCATGGGGTGAGTTTGCAAAAAAAATCAAAAAAAAAAAAAAAAAAAGTATTGGCGAGTTTTGTGGTTTCTGCTAGTTTTACATGAAAATAAAAATTGATTTGACCATTAAGGTGCTGTTTGGTAACACTTACGTTTTCAGTTTTCTGTTTATATTTACAAAAATTTAAAAAACTCAAATAAAAACTTGTTTGGTAAAATTTTTGATTTATAAATCAGTGGTCTCAGTTTATAAATTTGGCCAAAAAATGAAAACACAAAAAAAGTGTTTCCATTTTGAGTTTTCAGTTTTTATTTTTTTACCACCCAACACTAGCCATCACCCGCCACCATTTTCCACCACCGTTTTCCGCCTTCGCCACCACCACCCACCACCCACCCCCACCCCCACCACCACCACCACCACTACCCACCACCCACCTGCCATCCAACCGCCACCACCCACCACTCACCACTACCATCCACCGCCCGCGCACCACCACCTACTTGCCACCACCACTCACCACCCACCTGCCACCACCACCATCCACCACTTGCCACCACCTGCCGCTCACCACCACCAGCTACCTGCCACTCACCCGCCACCACCACCACCACCACCACCCACCTGCCACCCACTTGCCACCACCACTCGCCACCCGCCACCACCATCCACTCGTTACCACCTATCACCCGCCACCGTCACCCACCCACCCACCCACCACCACCACCACCACCACCATCCGCCACCTACCCGCCACTATCCACCACTACCCACCACTACCCGCCATCCGCCACCCACCTACCACCACCACCCGCCGTCGCCACCACCACCACCACCACCACCCGCCACCGTCACCCACCATCACCACCCGCCACCACCCACCATCCGCCACCACCACCCACTACCCGCCACCATCACCACCACCACCCACTCGTTACCACCCACCACCCGCCGCCGTCACCCACCCACCCACCCACCATCACCACCCGCCACCACCTACCGCCACCTGTCATCCGCCACCCACTTGCCACCACCACCCGCCACCGTCACCCATTCACTCACCACCACCACCACCCGTCACCTACCCGCCACCACCACCCACCACCCGCCGCCGCCACCACCACCCACCCACCCACCACCACCACCACCCACTACCACCAGCTACCCACCACCTACCGTCACCCCTTTCCACCACCGTCTTCTGCCGCCACTTAACACCACTCGCCATTTCTCACTCTTGTTTTATATTTTAAATTTTTTTTAAACATTTTGTCAATTACCAAACGCGTTTGCAGTTTATGTTTTTCTAAAAATAAACAAAAAATAAACAAAAACCAGTTTATAAAATTTTTATAAATATAAACTGAAAACGTAAACGTTACCAAACACACCCTAAGTGGTTCGTTTTTGTGTACATTTTGATTTGATTATGAATGGAAGACAACTTTCAACTGACTCAGCTAGCAAATATGCATATATATATATATATATATATATATATATATATATATATATATATATATATATATATATATATATTATATTTATATTTATAGTAATGATAGAGATCCCTACAAAATAGAATCCTCACAATTCTCAACATGATCTAAATCATTCACGTCACTGTTAGATACAACTTCCAAAAAAAATTCAAACACATCAATGATCAATACATTAATGGGGTCATGGAGGTCCTCTTTTGTAGGAGTCTCAAACATTTTCCATTTTTTTTTAGCAAACCCAAGTTGTTTTAAAATAAAATTTTAAAATTTATTCTTCAAAATCCATATTATTTTATGAAACAGTGATTTGAAAACACTATTTTAATATTTCACACCCCCAAAAAAAAGGGATTGGAGTCACTGTTGTGCGGCTTACACAGCAGTGACTGTTGTGTAACTCGTGAAAATTATTTCAGATTTTATTTTTATCATCTAAACCATTCAATTTTTAACGAATATCGAGTAGAATAGATATGTAAAAAATCAAGTTGATCGGATATCGATAGACCCTTCATCAACTCACATTTGTATTCAGTTTAATACTTACATATTTATTTTTTATATATACAAATTTGAGTTGATGAAGAGTCTATCGATATCTGATTAACTTAATTTTTTACAGTTATGTTCTACTCAATATTCTTTAAAAATTGAACGGTTCAAATAATAAAAATAAAATCTAAAATAATTTTCATGAGTCACACAACAGTAACTGCTATACAAGCCGAAAGCAGTGATCCTATTCCAAATTGGTCATTGAGATGCCGTTTTGGTTGCCAACTTTTTGATTAAAAAAAATTAAAAAATTAAAAAAATCAAAAAGTTAAAATATCATATTATATTCATCAATCAATCACTTTTCTTTTATAACCATCTATCCAACTAAAAAAATATGAAGAACTTGCATTTTAGCGGAGTAGTGGAAAAATAATTTTATTTTCATGGCGGTGCAAGTCTCATGTGTATATGATACAAATTCATTCATATACTTGGTGTAGGTCTTTCCTATATACATCATAGTTGCACAAAAAAAATTTCACCGGTAATGTAATTATTTTGTAACTATCCCACTTATTTACAATTTGTTCAAATTTAATCATTTCCGTATACAAATTTTTTCACGTCATAAAAAACTCTAAAGCTAAAAAGCCAAGTTACCAAACGGGTATATTGAAGTATTTTCCAAGCCATCAAGACTTACTCCAATTTTGATTATTAGATTGCATAAATTTTGAAGAGTAATGTTACATGTAATGGATTTCTTATCCAATTTTCTTACTATTAGACGTAAGGATAGAAAACTTCACATTAATAAATACATATAAAATCTATTATTTTGCTTCTAACAGTTAAAATATTTGACAATAATTCGTTTACATATACTATTTTCCAATTTTAAATTGTAAACTTTCCTAAAGGGAACTGATAAAAGAAAAATCCTAATGGGACAGGTACTATAATCTTGGAACTCTTTTAGCCCGGTGTAAATTTTTAAAAATAATTACAAACAAATGATACATTTTATGAATATTGATAATTAAAATTATAATTTTTTTCCAACATTTTGCAATAAGTTTTTAAAATTATTATTGAATAGTAATTTTCTCCATAATCTTTATATAATCTAGACTAGAATAGGGTTTGCTAGGGCTTATAAAACTTCACTCATTGTTCCAAATCAAATGATTGACAAAACATGACATACGATCTATTCGTGATAAATTTATGATCACTCAATCTATTCTCTGATGGCTTGCACGCTTATATAAAATGCTCAATCACAAGATATCACTTGCACCAATCTAAAAACAACTTGATGTATTTTTAAAAAGAAAGAAAGAAAAAAACTTTGAATTTAATTTAAAACTTGTTCTATACATTCTAAGCTAAATTATTGATAATATTAAAAATCAAAACCAATAATAGTTAATCAATTCATTACCTTCAAAGACCCATTGTGGATATACATTGACAAAATACCAATTTGACTGTGCAAGTTTGAATCATGAAAATATACATGTATATATATTTAAAATGAAGGAACTACAAAGACAAATTTCCTGGAGTTTTTAAAAAAAAAAAAAATAGAAATGAATTAATTATGAAAACACAAAATTTCAAAATTTGAGTAATTAGCAAGACTGAATATCTTACTCTCTTCAAAATTTGTTGAGAAATTCTAATATACACTCTTTTAAAAAAAGACGTATCATATGTATCCCTAATTATATCATTTTCCTTTTTAGTTATAACTAATTTTCTCCTTCAGTTATGACTCATGAATTCTTTAGTTATGTTTCATGGTGGATTTAGTTATTACAATTTTTTTTTTTTTAGCTATGACTCAAAAAATTAAATTTTTTTTTTTTTTTTAATTATGAGGTGTATATGATTGACATCCTTTAAAGGGTGTGTACATTGTGTTTCTCAATTTTGTTTTAAAAAGAGTAAATAACTTTTGACACAACATAATAGTAAAACAAGATTCATGGAACTCTTCTTCCCACCTAAAATAAAGAATTCAAAGAAGAAAAAAAGTATAGAAACACATATACCAATTACAGAATCAAAGATAATTCTTTTCTGTTATTAGTTCATGTGTAAGTGGAAGAACGGTTCGAAGAAACCACATGATTATATATCTGTGATTTGCATGCTTTTCTCTTTTTTTTATACAGAAATCTCCCAAAGCTATCCCATATTTGAACTCATAAGTTAAAAAGCTAACTATAGAGTGCTAGTAAAAACATTACACACATACCTACAACTTGTGAAAGAAAAACCCAAAAAGAGTATTATACCCACCAAGCCATGTACAAAACACCCATCAAATCCTCATTGTTGTGAGAGTAGAAGAAAGAAGACCCATATCACTTTCATCTGCAGAAATGTGTGTATATATGTATATGTATGTCTTCATGGCTTCATGATCCAATGTCGTTGTGCCTCAAGGAAGGACCTGAAGGTGGTATTGGTGTGCCTTTGGGCAATAACTGAGAGAAGTTAGTAGGAGAATTGGGAGGCATAGGATCGACCTCAAGGGTAGTGGTGTGTGTTTTGCAGTGAATATGACAAGAGAAAGGGATGATCATCAAAACCAAGCACAACAGGGTTAGAGGTCTTTTCCCCATCTCACCAAGCTAAAAGGCTTTCGAGAAGTTTAGAAATCAGAGAAACAAGAGAGAGAGAGAGAGAGAGAGAGAGAGAGAGAGAGAGAGAGAGAGAGAAGGGTTAAAAAGAGGCTGTAATGTGTATTCTGTAGTGGAAAAGTTTACAGTAGATTTCTATTTTATAAGGTTAGTTATACTTTTAGATGCATCTTATTTAATATATATAAATAGTAAAATATTTATAAAAAATATTTTAAAAAATTAATAAATATATAAAAATATAAAAAAATGTAGTAAATTTTATTTTTTTTATATTTTTGATATTTAGTGAATTTTTTAAAGATTTTTTTTACAAATATTATATTTTTTAAGTGTATTTATGTTAGGTGCGTTTAAAAATTAAAAAAAAATGTTTAAAATATTAAAAAAAATTCAGTGAGAACAAAAAAAAAATACGAAAAATGAAAAAATAAAATTTTTTGAAAAGTGAATTCTAAAAACTGAAACCAAACAGGTTGATAGTTCTCAAATTTCGAGATTTGTTACACATTAATACTCAATCTTTTAATATATGAGAAATGTTTGTGTAAAGTTAGGATTTTTGTGATAAAAGTTATGAATTTTTTGAAATGAAAGTTATGGTTTTTGAGATAAAAGTTATGAATGGTGAATTTATGATATGTATCTAAAAGTTATGTATATCTAAAGTTACATTTTTTGTGAGAAGCAAAAAGTTATATTTTTTGTGAAGAAAAAAAAGTTATACTTTGTATAACAACAGTTCTTCATTTTGTGATAAAAGTTATGTTTTTTTGCATGTATATATGGTATGAACATCAAAAAGGATGCACAGTAGTCCTTCCCTTAATATATATATATATATATATATTACTTTGGTTTTTGAAGTATGTCATCTGTTACGGTTAATCAATAACTAGAAGAAAGATATTTTTTAAAGATTACAATACAACAAAAAATGTAACAAATTAAAAAAGCTGGGGACCAAAAATGCAACTAAATGTATAATTTGGGGATCAAAATGAAATAAAAAGGTTATTTTTGGAGACAAAAAATGGAACAAAATTCATACTTTGGAGAACATGTATGTACATATGATCCTTTTGATTTTGTTCAGACTTCATGGAAAAAAATATTCAGCCTCTCGTTATTAGTTTTGAATAAAGTTAACATCATCTATCAAAGTGTAACAAATTGTATATCTTAGAAATCAAAGTGAAATTTTTAAAAGAAATTAAAACTAAAGGGTAAGAAATTGCAATAGACTAGAGAGAGATGGCTTGTGGCTGAAGAAAATGTTGGTGGGAGGAAGGTGGAAGCATAGATAGGGCCAGTAAATGCAGAGTTTAATGTGTTTTTATGTTGAGACCTTGTCGAGTTATGACTGATGATTGATGATATATAATAACAAAGTGTACATAACCTTTGAAATAGACATAGAAAATTGAAAAGGTCTTTTGGGAGGGCAGTGACATGGAACGGGTCATAAGGGGATGTATTTTAGGGAAGAAATTATTTTGTGTTTCAGGAATTTCAGTTAGGTTGTATGGTCATAAGATAATAATGATTCTTTTATATAATACTTAAGAGAAAAAATATATATATATATATATAAATAATTGATCTATGAGATAATTTTTTGTGTTGGGGGCGATAAGAGAGAGAAAGTGATGAGTTGATGAAACAAAGACATGTGGAGATGCTAAAGAAAATTGGGGTTGACAAAAAAAAAAATGTGGGGATGGGGGAGAGAATTGAGGAAAAAATGGAGATTGTGTTCCAAATTTTAGGTGGGGGGTTTGTGGACCCTCTTGAATTTAATGGCCGACTTGTTGAATTACTACTGTTCTCTTCAAATAGTCCTACACAACAACATGCATGTTTGTCCCTTGAGAAATCCTCTGTTTTTTAAGTCTCTCTCTCTCTCTCTTTCCTTGGAGAAAATTATAATTTTCTTCTTGGCAAATGTTAGTGGTACTCTAATTTAGGTATTATTGGCTAAAATAATAGAATATATCATTAAATTAGATCATATTTCAATTTTCAAAATTTATTATTGTATCATACATTGGGACTGTTTGATGAGTTTATTTGAGCTACTTATATTTTTTCTTATTTTGAAAATTTATGCATGACTATTTGGTGCACTTTTTTGCTGACAGTTTATTTGACCGTGATAATTTAAATAAATAAAAATAATTAATTATTTAAAAGTTAGGAAATAATGGCTTTGTTTTGTTTGTATTTGAAAAACATATTTTGAGATAAAAAGTACAAAAATTTGTTTGGGTTGGTTTTTTTTCAAAAGATGTTTTGAAAAATTATTTTGAGAGAGAGTTTTGGAAAAAGTGATTGATTTGATGTGTATGAGAGAGAAATTTATTTGAAAAATTTGTAAACCAAACAAGTTTTGAAAAAATTTGTTTAGTTTGATTACGTTTGAAAACTTATTTGTAAAGAATTTTTCCTAAAATTTTTTGAGAAACACAAACCAAACAAGGTCAATATTTTTTAACGTCTATTTTTTAATTATCAACTTTTAAATTATAATAAACTACATCAAAAAAATTCATTAAAAAATTTATTAATTTACAATGTCAGTAGACAAATCCACAATTAAAGAACCCATATGTAGCTAATTCATACGGACAAATGTGCAAAATTAATTTCTCGGTCCCATGCTGTCTGTCTCATTGTCTTTAAACTTTGTTTGGTTTATTTATTTGAGGAGAAATTTAGAAAAATAAATAATAATAAAAAAAAGAAAAAAAGTGTGAAAAAAATAACTATATTTTATTTATATTTTACTTATATTGTTTTTCTTTTTAAATTTTAATTCAAATTTATAAACCAAACACAACTTAAAAGATCCACCGTATCTGTGTCTCCGTTTCACATTTCCTCCGTTATTCTCACTTTGTTACCGACACACTTGAAACAAAAATGCAAAATAGACAAAGGTGGTATGGGACCCTTATGTCATTTTTTTTTTAAGTGATTAAAATAGTCAAAATGTTATTGAAAAAATTTTAAAAAGTTAATAAAACAGTTTTTTTTTTTTCTCTATTCTTTACACTTTCTATCTTAAAAGTCAAAAGTCATTTTAAAAAGCTTTAGGTTGTATTTGGTAGAATTTTTTAAATATTATTTGAGAATAAGAGTTGTATTTTGAGTTTATAAGTTTTGGAATTATGATTTGAGTGTAGAAAATTTATTTGATAAAAGAGTTTTGAAAAGAATTTTGAATTGAGTGAGGGATTTTTGATGTGACATATAATATTTGATACAAAAACTTACAACTTATAACCAAACATATAACTCAAAATTCTATTAAAGCACATAAATTTTTTTTAAAAATTTGGAAAATATTTTTTTCGAATATATAAAAATTAACATATATCAAAAAAAAAAAAATTTGTACTATTCTGGTCAACCGGCTGGAGGACCAGTTAGGCCAAATTTCAAAAAAAAAAAAATTGAAAATCGCACCTCATACAGAATTTTCTGCAGAGTTTTCTAAATGTTGTGGAAATATGGTTTGAATATCCTATCCAAACATCATATTGGAATGTGAGAATAGAATCATAGTTTGAAAATCGTTCCAAACACAACCTTAATTTTTTTTATCTTATATTTCAATCAGAAAATCACTCCCTAAACGAACCTTTAAAATGTCACTACTAAATTACCTCCAGCAATATGAATTGTTGTATATCATTAATTATTGATTTGTTTATGAATCAGTCAATTAAAACTTAACACATTTTGTCATATTAACGAGGGTAAATTTAGAATTAATATTTATGAAAGTGCTCATTTCTTACAATGTCCCTATATTTTCTCAAAAAAATTGGCGGTCCTCTTTTACATACTAACATTTAAGAGCCTCCTATGTGCACAAGCTTCAATGCATTTAATGTGTACAAGAAATTTTGTTTGGCCACTTGGATTGGATAAGGAACTTAGATTAGATAAAAAACACATGGGACATAGTCGGCTATGTGAAAATTGGTAATGACTGACATTGCACCTCTGCATTAAAGAGGGTTGAAAAAATGTCAGGGCAATCACCAACAAAGAAAAAGGTAGGATATGGAAATCCTAGCTTTGCTCAGTTCAATTCTTTGTGACTTTGATATGTCAAGATGCTTAGATAACATGATAGTGCCTCAACTTATGTAATCAATTAATATTAGAGAGATTAAACTTAACTCAAAATCGTAAACTTGATTTATTTCATACTTTTAAAATTGTTTAAACTTGTCTAAATTCATAAATAAATTATGAATGAGTTACTTCTTGTTAACTCATTTAAAATTAAGTATATCAGTTAGATAAAAATATGTAACAAAGTAAGGAATTCACAGCCACCACCTCCTCCGGTTCCACCACCACAACCACCATATTTACATTTATTATGATGAGGATGACTTTACCCATGGCCCATTTGAGGAAGAATTTAAGGCTGTTATGGGCAAGGAGGGAACATGATATTATAGATGGAGTAACATTATTAATGAAGTTGTACTGAACATGAGGCCTAGCTCTAAGAACATGTACATAAATTATCAAAAGCTTTGCCCATATTAATTTTTAATGTGCCAAAGTATTGTATTTTTCGCCTTTACTTTTGCTGACTAATGTGATATGCGAATTCATTAATAAGAAGAGAACTATCAACGATGAGTAAGATAGGAACAAAAAGCATTACGAGAGGGAGAGATTTGTTCTCGTATCTAATATTTGTGTTGTTTGGCTTCTTGTTCACACCAAAACAATGTTTTTACCCTAAATGCTTGGTCAATTAATAAGCCTCATTGCAATGTGGGAGAAACCATTCATCTATCCCTTATAACAACTCATTCATTAAATCTAATACTCTCGTAACCCTTGCAAGCCACACCTCTTATGAGCTTTTTGTGCCTATAAAAATTTCACCTTGTAGTAGTTAGTATTCTAACTTTGCTATAAGGTGTTCTTTCTTTATGTGTTTAGAGTACATAGATGCTACAAAATGGCTAGTTTATTTTTGAAATCAATTAACCTATTCGCGATGACCCCAATTCCTTCTATGCTCAAATGAATGTGCATTTTCTTGATCTATTGCACTTACTCTAAAGGTTGGAAATCCTTGAATTGGCATTATGCCACTCTTCTCTATGCAACTGAAACATTCTGGAGCTACAAAGACAGTTATTAAATCATTAGTATCGCATAAAAACATTCCTCCTAGAATAATTAGGAGTCTTTCTTGTTAGTTATTTATTTTCTTTCTTGTACATGATTGTTTCTTGTATTAGTGTAGGAGCCGTTTGTTGTGGGTTTATGAGTATGAATAATTGGACTTGCTTATATAATTGATTGCCTAGTTTAATATAGTTTTCTTGATATTTATAGATATTCAACCAATTGAAAACAACAACAAAAAATCAAATAAGATGAAATTAAAGGCTAGAAGAAGCAAAAGGAGCTATAGCACTCTTTATTGGGCTTTGGATGGCTTCCTCTTGATTTTCTACAAGTTTGATGCCTAACAAGTTGCAAAGTTGAGATTTGGAGGCTTCAAAAAGTCATGGAATAGGTTACCAAGAATATTTGGGCTGAGCTAGGGTTGGCTTTTAATTTTCAAAAACTATATAATTTGGGGTTCCTAGAGTTAGGTTTTCATTTACCCACCACGAAGGAGCTAGGGTGGCTCTAGGTCACTCAACAAATCCACTTTGAAGTTAACTTTATTCACCTAGCCAGTTATCGACATGTACATAAAATATCATAAGGACCCAATATTCCAATAACACCTTTGTATAAAGTTTTGAATGAGACGTCATATCCAAAAATCAAGAATGATCTGACTTGAAAGTAGTTCAAAACTTAGATCAAGAAAGTTTAGTTGCATAATTTACAAAACAGATTATAGAACAATAATAAGAAGGAAAAAAGAAAAAAAAGGAATATGTCACGCTATTCAATAATTCATTTTGTGATTTAATTTTGTGGAACAAAGCACAGTTGGTTTGGCCCAATATGGTCCATTCCTCTCACATAGATTAGCCCAATATGGGATTTAATTAATGTTTTACTTTGGGCCGGCCTACTACAATTATTTAGTATATTCCAGGTGTCATGGGCCTGATCAGCAAACCTTGGAAGTTTGACTTGGGAACAATCACCTTTGATTTTCGTTTCAGTTTTATTATTTTTATTTATTTATTTTTTCATGGGTAAATTACAAATACCCCTGTAGTTTTAGAAATTATATTATGCCGCTAAGGTTTTTAATTTCATAATAAATAGGTCCTTTTATTAATAAATCATCAAGTTAATTAACAATTTTTAATAATGTTAAAATTTTATTTCAATTAATAATTCAGATAATTTTATTATTGTATAGGTGAACAGTTAAAAGTTTCACTTTTTCAATTAATTCTATTAAATAAAAAATTCTAACATGGATGTATTTATAATTTTTCAAATCACAAGAAGCAATTTACATTTTAAATAAATCTCAGAGAGCATATTTGTAATTTATCCTTTTTTACATTATTAGATTTGGGTTCAATACAAAACCAAATCAAATTAGAGGTACACTTGTGGTGACCCAAAATGAATTACTCCAGTTGAGTATATGGCTGTGTTTGGTTGTGTCCTGCAAATGTAATTTTATCCCTCCATTTGTATTTCAAGTTTGGATAGTGTTTTCAAACTATAATTCTTCTTCATATTTGGCTATGCTTTCTCTTTCATATTCCCCATTCTAAAAAGTACAATATTTTTGAATTTTGAGTCTATCCGGTCATCCTCCCGGATGTCTCCCTAGACGTCCAGCTGGTTGATTGGAATAGTGTAGTTGTTTTTTTTTTTTTTTTTTGGGCAATTGCCAATCGCCAATTGCCACCTATTATTTGGAAGAAAAAAAAAAATATGGGTATGTTTGGTTTGGATTTATAGAGTGATTTTGAAAAAAAAAATTATAAAAAATTTGTTTGATTTTTAAATTTTCCAAAGGAAAATGCATGAGACCCCCAAGTGGGGGTGTTGGGGGTCTCTTGTGATTGGTCCAAAAAACTTTTTTTTTTTTTTTTCAGCCAATGGCAGAGTCCCATGTGACACTGGGAGGTCTCCCCCACTGAGGGTCCCCAGCAAAGTCCTTTTTCAAAACAATTTTCAAAATCACTTTTTCTCTCTTACCTATCAATCAATCACTTTTTCTCTCTCATCTCTCCTTTTCAATCACTTTTCTCTCATACACATCTACTCAATTATAAAAAAATATCAAATCATTCCAAACTTCCAAACTCTAAAACTACTTTCAAAATACACAACCAAACAAATCAAAAAAAATTATAAACTTTCTTCCCAAGACAAACTATTTGAATGACATTTTTTAAATCATTCCAAACTATTTGTTTTTGAAATTTTTTAAATATAAAAATTATTTTTTTAAACCAAAATGACATTTTTTTTTGTTTGAATGTTAAAAAGAGTTTGGTTATGAGTTTTAAATAGAATTTTAATAAAGTTTTGAGTTGTATATTTGGTTATGAATTATAACTTTTTGAGTTATTTTCAATTAAAAAAAATTGAGTGTTATTTTTTGTTAATAATTAATTTTTTGAATTGAATTTTAAAAAGAGTTTAGTTATGAGTATTGATCAGAAATTTCAATAGAGTTTTGAGTTATGTGTTTGATTATAAGTTATAACTTTTTGAATTAAGTTTTAAAATTTTTTTTCAAAACTCAGAACCAAACAAATTTAAATAATATTTTTTTAATATAATATAGATTTGGATATAAATTCAAAAAATCAATTAAATTTGAACGGTTTTAAACAAAGGTATAGCACAACCCGAGCAATCCGAAGTCCATCTATCTATTACATAAGCAAAAACATTACTGCCCCTTTGAGGCTCGAAGTTCTAATAATTTTCTAAATTTTTTGAATCTTTAAATATAAAAAATACATTTTTAATTATACTATGGGTTCTTTCTATTTTATTAATATTTTTCTTACAATTTCATTAAATAATCTAATAACCAATATGGTAATTTTTTATTTTATTTTTTTGTATTTTTCTTTGATTATAAATGTGGCAAAGAATCTGCTAAGCAAAAACATTACTGCCCCTTTGAGGCTCGAAGTTCTAATAATTTTCTAAATTTTTTGAATCTTTAAATATAAAAAATACATTTGTAATTACACTATTGGTTCTTTCTATTTTATTAATATTTTTCTTACAATTTCATTAAATACTCTAATAATCAATATGGAATTTTTTTTTTTTTTGATTATAAATGTGGCAAAGAATCTGCAATAATCCGGGTTGGCCCATTTAATCGTATCTATAATTTCGGAATTTAAAATCTTTATATAGAAAGTAAAAACAAAAATCTAACCATATTTTAAGCCATATTTAATCTCTATCTAATTTGAAACGGTTTAAAAAGAACTTCCAAGTATAACTGTAGTCCTATATAATTTTAATATTTAAAAATATTAATGAAATTAAAAAATAAAATATGTATGTGGCATCTAAAAAAATTTTAGGCATTAAAATATTTATTACACATTTATCATTCAAAAAATATTTATCAATTTAAAAATTAAATAAAAAAAATGGGAAATTACCAAGAAGTCTTGTTTGAAAAACGTGTAATTTATTTAGTCCCATAATTTTTTACTTAAACCCAAAAGTCCTATAACGTTATTATTCTTCTTCTCTGCCTCTCTTCTTCTTTGTCTCTTTTGCTCTTTGTGTTTTCCGGTGATCGTTGACGGATAACCATATCTTGCTTCTTCTCTTTCTCTTTCCAATATATAATCACCGGCGACCGACGACTACCATCGTTTGGGATTCACCGGCAACCACTGACTGCCGACTACTTACTTCACTCTCACCGACAGTAAAGAAGATATGTTTCCGACGAAGAAGATGAGTAGATTTACATCAGATCTAATGTAGATCTACATCAGATCCGGCTAGATCTAAACACAAAATAGTTGTCAGAGTACAATCCTCTCTCTATATTCGTCTCTCTTCTTCGATCTCTTATTTTTTTTAGATTTTTTTTTGTTATACACTTCTCTTTTTTTTGTTCTAAGGGAGAAATTTTTTAAGTTTTGAACAAGTTGTTTTTGAATTTTAGTTACAGTCGGTGAAAACTGTAAAATTTTACAGTTTCAAATTTTTTTTGGTGCTGTGTAGATTTACATCAGATCTGAGTAGATCTACATCAGATCCGGCTAGATCTAAATAAAAAATAGTTGCTGGAGTACAATCCTCTCTCTATATTCGCCTCTCTCCTTCGATCTCTTGTTTTTTTTTTTACATTTTCTTTGTTATACACTTCTCTTTTTCTGTTCTAATAGAGAAAATTTTTAAGTTCTAAACAAGTTGTTTTCGAGTTTTAGTTACAGGCGGTGAAAACTGTAAAATTTTACAGTTTCAAATTTTTTTGGTACTGGAATAAATCATGGTATACAACTGTAAAATTTTACAGTTTTATAACATATTTTTCAGTTTGATTAATAAGAATAAATACTTAATAGATTTTTGCTTTGAAACTGTAACATTTTATAGTTTCAAAACTTATTTTTCAGTTTGATCAATATTGGAGATTATTTGTTTAAACCTTACAAAAATTGAAAAATAACATATATTTTTCCCATTGTTGCTGTTTTTTGTCGTTTCATTTTTTTTCTTTTAGTTTATCAATATTTAGCACATTTTGCTACATTTTTTCACTCTAATTTCTCCATTTATTTTTTTTTTCGGGCAATATTTTGGATATTCCGATGAGTCTCCAATGACATTCTTAATGTTCCGTGAACGTTCTCAACATTTCGGCGATTTCCATTAACGTTCTTAACACTCCAGCGATACTCTGGCGATACTTCGGTGACTTTCCAATGATGTTGAATATTCCGACGAGTTTTCGATGACCGTTTGACGGAAGTTTGATGGTAGTATTATGTAACAGCATCAGTAAATTGAAAAAAAAAATATAAGATTTTTTTGTAACAATTAAAAATATATAAGACTAATTGGTATAAATATTTTGTTTAGGAATTAAATAGATCTTGAATTTTATATATAGGACTTACTGATAAGTTATCCATAAAAAAAATAGACCAAATAACTCATTGATTGGGCATGAACCAAGACATTCTCCAGTGACAAGACTTGAGCCAAGAATTATAAAAATCGATTCAAACTCAATTTCTAGACTACTTTTTAATATTTAATCCAATATTAACATTTTTAAACTAGCTCGTCTCTGTCACAATATAACAAACTACTTGTGCTATTATAAAAGTAAAAACATTACTACCCCTTTGAGGTTCAAAGTTCTAATATAATTTTCCAAACTTTTTGAATTTTTAATATAAAAAATACATTTTTAATTATACTGTCGTTTTTTTCCATTTTATTGATATTTTTCTTACCATTTCATTAAATACTCTAATAATCCATATGGTAAATTTTCAATTTTTCTTTGATTACAAATGTGGCAAAAAATTTGTAATAATCTGAGTTGGCCCATTTAATCATATCTATAATTTCATAATTTAAAAATCTTTATATAAAAATAAAAATGTAGCCATAATTAATCCATACCTAATTTGAAATTTAAAATTATTTAAAAAGAAATTCCAAATATAACTATAGTCTTATATAATTTCAAATTTTAAAAATATTTATTCAAATATATAATTTCAATTTTTAAAAATATTTATTCAAATATATTAATCAAATTTTTTATTTCTAAAAACTAAAAAATACATGTGGCATCTAAAAAATTAAGAATTTATTTATGCCCATGCATTACGCGGGTATTATGTTAATATGTAAATATATAAAAATATTAAATATACATAAAAATTATTAATTGTTAGATGATATTAAAATATTCTATACCATTAGATAATATTCACCGTATATTATACGTAAATAACACAACAAAAAAATTGATGTTTTCCTTTAGTTAGAAATGACAAAGAAATTTTAACTTGAACTCATTTATTTAAAATATTAGCCGAACTCAAATGAGTTTAAACGAGCTGAGCATGGATGATTGATGAACAACTCGCCTTGTTTATAATCCTATCAACGGTGCACCTTGTCCAATTCTATGTGTCACTATTGTGACTTAATTTTAATATAAATTTATAATGGAGTAAGCATCATCAAAACTTATACTAGCAATTTGTATTTTTTTCAAATTAGAAATTAATTTGACAAAATAAACGCTAAAAATATATTTTTAAATTTTTAAAAATTATTTCACCTTCAAAAAGAAGAAAACTATACAAAAATAATGATTTTTTTTTTCCCCCAAACTAATTTTTGAAATTTTTTTAGAATAGATTCTGAAAATTCAACCAAAAAAATATTTTAGTCTAAATTTGGAAGATTAGCCGATAATTTAGATGACTGACCCTGTCCAAACTAGGATGAGATCTGGTATCGATTCCAACCAAATTTTTTACTTTTTCCAATTATTATTAGTTTTTTTAAAATTCATTTAAGTCTTTTTATAATAGGCATATGGGCCCTGTAATTTTGATTTTTGCTAATATAATTCGTCTTCAAAAAAAAAAAAAAACAGAGAAATGGTACTGTCATGCATTAAACTATTGGTGTTTTTTAGTTTTCTTGCTAGGTTGTAACAATAAATAATAATCAAGTAATGAATCACAGAAATTAGAGTAATAATATATAAATAGAAAATTTAGATACTTAATATGATTTTTTTTATACAAATGATATTAACACAATATTTTTGTGATATTTTTTATATAACTTTTTGACATTTTGGTATTTTTAACATTACTCTTAATAATTTTTTTGGCTCATCCAAACCAATGCAATTAATGATATTCTAGGAAGGACAAGTCCAAGTAATTTAATTTCTGTGTGAGTGATTTTCCGACCACACTGCCAACTCAGTATTCAGCTGGAGAGCACTAGCAGAATAGATGGCACCTGTCTGACCTGCAACAGAAAGAGAAGATTCCGGCGATGGTTCGTCCACCCGGGGGCACTCTGACGATCAAGTCAATATATCTCTCAGAGATAATTAATAGTGCTAAACTTACTGGACAAAGCATAAAAGACATACTTTAGACCCATGAGGGTGCCTTTCTTTTATAACCAACATAATCCTAGTCCCAATAGAAGCGTAACTCCAATGGACTTAGGATTACTGCTAAACTTGAACTCCTAGTAGGATTAGGATAAACTCTCTAAGAGTTTTATCTTTACCCAAACTGAAGTCTTCTCTCATTCTAGGACTCTTGTCCCTTATCCGCTTATCCCGAATTCCGGTATTCTCGCAGATAACCTCAGCCTAACCGAGATCATCTCAGCATCATGATCAGGACACGTGACACCTCGGCTGACACTTCAGTGTCACCTCGGCCACGTGTTGTTATTCAAAAATTATGTCCCCACAACTGCCCCTTAGGTTCTATTATCTCGACATTCTGAGGTGATGGAACCTATATCATTTCTTTCATTTAGCACGTCGGCTAAGCTCGCTTCATCATCTATTGCCGAAGTCAGAACTCGTCGGCTCAATATGACCAAGACCTATAGTCTGCTTTCATAAATGCTTTAGAACCAACGACCAAGTTCGTTCAAGTTTCTCAATCGAAATCGTCCTTCTAGCCGAGGTATTTGCTTCATTGAATCAAGAACTCTAAGAGTTCCAGCATGCGTATGAGCTGGTACACACAGTATTTCAACCGTTTTCACCATGTGTCTTTCCTTTACTGGACTGGATCTGATACGCGCGATCAAGTCGCATCATTTTTGTGCGCGCCGTCTGTCAAGCACGTCGTCCAAGGCACCATATTTGCCATTTTTTATGTTTTTGATCAAAATCAAAAAAAAATTTCTCTCAAATCATTTATTGCTGCTTTCGTTGCACTTCTTTGCTCATTACCACCGTCTGACACCGGCGTATTTCACACCGGCCTTTTTGCAATCTAAACAATCATTCTTCATTGTTAGGCCGAAGTGATTTCTTTCCTTTTCTGAATGCATTCTTTAATTTCTTCTTTCAACATGGTTGTATATGTCTTCTTTTTACTCTTGTACGATTCTATACTAAAAATAATTTGCATATCTTTAATATACACTTTAATCTCTGTGCAACCTTCTCGGGGTAACACACCTCGGTTATAGAAACTGATGATTTACCTCGGCAAGTACCCAAGTACCTTTCTTAGCATAACCTTGGTTTCAGCTTGTGAATTTTTTTCAAAAAATTTCAACATGTGTTTAACTTTAGTCTCGGTTTAACTTCAACTTGTAAACTTTTCTCAAGTTTCAACAAGTGTTAAACATAATCTCAGTTTAACTTCAACTTGTAAACTTTTTAAGTTTCAACAAGTGTTAAACATCATCTCGGTTTAACTTCAACTTGTAAACTTTTTAAATTTCAACAAGTGTTAAACATCATATCGGTTTAACTTCAACTTATAAACTTTTTAAATTTCAACAAGTGTTAAACATCATCTCGGTTTAACTTCAACTTGTAAACTTTTCTCAAGTTTCAACAAGTGTTAAACATCATCTCAGTTTAACTTCAACTTGTAAACTTTTTAAGTTTCAACAAGTGTTAAACATCATCTCGATTTAACTTCGACTTGTAAACTTTTTAAGTTTCAACAAGTGTTAAACATCATCTCGGTTTAACTTCAACTTGAAAAGTTTTCTCAAGTTTCAACAAGTGTTAAATATCATCTCGGTTTAACTTCAACTTGTAAACTTTTTAAGTTTCAACAAGTGTTAAACATCATCTCGGCTTGTGAAATTCCAACTCCCAAGCATCATTCTTCAGTACTTTGCTCCCTAATGTGAACTTAAGTTTCACTTGGGTTCTCATTAGGCACGTGGCTTTGACCTTGATATTGCTATATGGGCAGGGGATCTGCCCCCTGCATGGCTTCCACATACTCCTTTGTGGAAAAAATTCTTTAACTTAGGCCAAGCTCTTCTCTTCTCGTACTTAATCATCCAAGCCAAGATCTTGTCTTCTGGGATCTGGGATTCCAGATCTGGAATCTGGGATCTGCTCACTTGGGCTAAGCTCTTGTCTTCTCGTGTCCAGTATTATCTCAATTTTGCTTCGGCGAACCATTTCTCTTCTCTTGTTTGGACGCCTTTGTCCTCGGCGTGTCTTCCTAGGCTCTGGCATACTTTTTTATTCTGGCCATCAGCTCTTCCATGCTTTTCGGCAATGTCTTTGCCAGTGATTTTCAAAGCAGACAGTCATCCTCCAAGCCATTTTTAAACGACATGACCGTCACCTCTTGGTTACATCCTGGTATTCGATTGAATACCTCATAATACCTTTAGGCATAGGCCCTACGGCTTTCATCCTCGCCGATCTTCAGGGCCATTAGGGAGTCGACCCTCAATGGCTATAGCTTGTTTGTCACGAACCTTTCCACAAACATCTCGGCCAGGCCTTCCCAGGTTTTCACAATTCCTTTCGGCAACTTGTGAAACCAATCCGATGTAATTTCCCCGAATGATGAGGGGAACACTTTGCAGAGCAATGGCTCGTTCCCAGTGTATAACGCCATCGCGTCCAGGTATAATCTAACGTGAAAGTTGGGGTCCGACTTCCCATCATATATCTGGAACCTCGGCATACTGAATCTCTTCGGGACCTCAACTTTGTCTAATTCTTGACCGGGGAGGTTACCTCGGCATCTTGTTGCTTCCTCTGTAGATGATCTCCCAGATCCTCTTTGGTTCATCCAAGGGCTCGGCTATCTTCGGATTTTAGCCTCTTTGGCGCACTACTTCTAGTGTCATCGTGAGTCCTTTTGGACCTCCCTCCACTGGTCATGTCGAAACAGAGTTCATTCCCCTGGACATCCCGATGTTCTTTGGTGCAGGTTTCTTTTGTTCGACGTGCCTTCTGGGATTCTCCATGCCCGACCTCCCGCGAAGGCCTGTGAGAATGTCCCCTAGTCCCACCATGCTGAGGGACTGCAGGAACCGTTGTCTGCCCCCTTTTCTAGGAACCTTTCTTGGCCGCTGGAATCGGCGTATCTTGTAGCGGGAATGGTGGCTACATGACGTTGTTCAGCATCATGAAATTGACGACCGTTTACAAGTTCGCCAATTTGTCCGCCATTCCCTTTATCTCGTCGTCCCTCTGTAGGCATCTATCTTTCCATACCTAGAGGTCGTCCTCGTTATAATACCCGCTCCGGTCTGATTTCTTCAGTACACCGCCCTCCTGGCCGACGTCCTTTCCTCCGTGATTCTTATCACGAGTCTCTTTGTTACAGTTGTCTTCTTCGACGTCAAGGTCAATATGTTTCCCACTCTCGGTAGGGGTGTCGTCTCCATCCTTTTCTTTCTATCCGTCGTTGGCCATCTATTCTCTTTTCTTTCCCACAAACGGCGCCAAATTATGTGAGTGATTTTCCGACCACACTGCCAACTCAGTATTTAGCTGGAGAGCACTGGCAGAATAGATGGCACCTGTTTGACCTGCAACAGAAAGAGAAGATTCTGGCGGTGGTTCGTCCAATCGGGAGCACTCCGACGATCAAGTCAATATATCTCTCAAAGATAATCAATAGTGCTAAACTCACTGGACAAAGCATAAAAGACATACCTTAGACCCATGAGGGTGCCTCTCTTTTATAGCCAACATAATTCTAGTCCCAATAGAAGCCTAACTCTAATGGACTTAGGATTACTGCTAAACTTGGACTCCCAGTAGGATTAGGATAAACTCTCTAAGAGTCTTATCTTTACCCAAACTGAAGTCTTCTCCCATTCTAGGACTTTTGTCCCTTATCCGCTTATCCTGGATTCCGGTATTCTCGCAGATAACCTCGGCCTAGCCGAGATCATCTCAGCATCATGACCAGGACACGTGACACCTCGGTGTCACCTTGTCATTCAAAAATTATGTCCTCACAATTTCTTTTTTTCTTTTTTTTTTTGAAAAATTAAAAAAAAAATCGTATGAGTTTTGTAGCAAAATAGATCCCGAGTTTTAATATTATCAATTTGAATTCTAATCTTTTGATTTATTTTTAATCTAAATCATTTGCCTATTTTCGTTAAGTAAAACTATTTGAAAAAGTATATTTTAGTCACTAAACTCGATAAAAGCAGATATTTTAGACATTTTTTCATACACCTACATTGAATTTAATAACTAAAATATATTTTTTTGCAATTTTAATTATCAAAAAATAAGTGAATGGTTTAAATTGAAAAGTAATAAAAAAGATTAAAATTTAAATTGATAAAATTAAAAATTTAAGATTTATTATATTGCAATACTCAAATCTTAACTTTTTTCCTTATCGTCTTAATAAATCTTAAATCTTTAGATTCTAAAGGCTCTTTTGAGAATTGACTATTTTAATTGAGTTTTTAACTTTTTATGAAAAGATGTATAAAAAAATAGAAAAAATAATGTGACAACCTATGAAACATGGGTACTTCGAAAAACATATCGTATTCGTGCTGGGTGCTTACCGACATATGGTATTTCGTATGGTACTTCCGCATACGTACCAGGTATACGAAACACGTATCCAAAATTTTTTCTTCTTAGGGGTTGTTTGGAATATCCTAAAAAAGTTACTTTTTGTCTTTTGGACTAAAAAGTTGGAGAAAAAATATGAATGTTTGGGTTAACTTTTTATGAAAAAATGTGTATTAAAAAATTATATAAATGAGTGTGTAGAAGAAGATAGTGTAGTAGGCCATACGAATTGGCAGTGCAGTCGGCTGGATGTGTAGTTGGGAAAAGATTGCCTCCTTTTCGGGTTTTGATTTAACGGTATTGTTCGGCTCGTGGGGGCTCACCACGGGTCCTGTTTTTCTAATCAGAACCGTTCAATGTGTAGAACTCGTCGAGTACTATATGCTGGTAAAAAATCACGTTGATTGGATATCAATAGTTATTTGATCATGTTAGTTTTTGTTTGTCAACTGTTAACTATAACACCATCTATTTTTTATACAAAACTGATTTGATCATGTAGTTAGCGATATCCGATAGACGTGATTTTTTATAAACATATAGTACTAGATGAGTTCTACATATTGAACAGTTCGGATTATCAAAACGGGACCCATGGTGGGTCCCCACGGGCCCAACTTTACCATCAAACTTAGTGAATGTACACATGTAATTTTTTTTTCCTTTCACTACAGTTGCTTTGACGTCAGTACGTTAATGGGCCAAAAAGTTGATTTGTATTTTAATATTTGTATATTAATTTTTTTATATTTGTTTTTAGTGAATAGTGATAACTTTTTAACTTTTTTGGTAACTTTTTAGCTTTTTGACTTTTTTTAAAGTTGCAAAACTGGCCCTTAATTTTTGGTGTACATAGACGTACATAGTATATACTTAAGTCATACCATACTTCAATGGAAATAATATTTTCTTCTGCTACAGAGAAAAAATTCATTTCACTATATTTCTTTTTTATTTTTAGTTTTATTCTTAACATGATTTTAAAATTAATCTATGGTTTTTAAGTTATTTGATATAATGACATTTAATTTTCGTTTATACATTTACTTTTGACATTAAATGTTAATGGTAGGTTAGATCTTAATAAATTAAACCTTTTAAACAATTTTTGTACTCCAAATTAAAAATAAATATTTTTTAACAAATGCACCAAGAAGTACCTGTATCCTATTTTTTTTTAGATTTTACCATATTGATGAACCCGTATCATACCAGTACCTGTACTCTTACCTGTATCTATCACGACCCAACCCCAGGAGCTTAGGGTTGGAATCACAACTTACTAACTTATTCTATTCGTAGCAAATTAAACTGCGCAAGCGAAAATAAAAATAATTAAACAGGAAACTACTCCATTTTACTATTTTAATAAGAAAAAATACATCTAGAGGGCTTTTATTATTTTATTATTCATTGACCGGCCCCGAGTAGAAACAAAAGGAAGCAAAAAAAATATTATAAATAAATAAATAAATAAGAAAGAAAGACAAAATAGTGGTTCAATATCAATCCTCATGCGGATTCCATTACGTGAGGTTAAAGGTTTCCCCTACATCTCGTCACCTGAAAGGGTAACAGCTATAAACACACAGCAGAGTAAGAAATATTATGCCAAGAGTATAGGGAATACAAAATAATCATGGATGGTTAGTTAGGCCAAAATATTTACATAACTCAATTTGATGAATAAATTATTTAAGTGACAGAAACTGAAACACATAAATTATATAAATAAATAACCATAATCACGGTACAGAACGGAATAGAGGTCACAGAAGTGACAGTCAGAACAGAGGTCAATGGATCTATGACAAACAGAGGATCACAAAGTGGCAAAACAGAGGCCAATGATTATTTAAATCCTCAAAGACATGGGACTCCCGTGGTGATACTTACAAAACATAATTGTTTATAAGGTTATAGTCAAATATTCTTTAAAATTTAAACAAACATATCCATTGGTTTTAATTTAAACAAATAGAGTTCAGAAGTTAATCTACGTAATTGAAATATTTATAAAATATAACTTGTATTAATATAACTAATAAAATACAACTTGTATAAAATAAATTATGGTAAATCAAATCATACGTAAAATATATTACGGTAACTCACGGTATAATATAACTCACCTTAATATTGACCCTTAACCTTACTCCACTATCACAACCTTCCTACTATAAGTTCCTACTTCCAGCAACTTATGTTCCTCTCCCTCTCTTTTTTTTCCTTTTCTTTCCACAAAGTTTGATCAACTCCTCCCTATTTATAGGGAGGTAAAAGCCGCCTGAGTCCAACACGTGGCAGCTCAAATCCTTTTCCAGATTTGATCATAAATCATATGGATTTATACTTATCTTAATAAATATTTAAGATAATTACATTTTGGCCCGGATTCCTAATATAACAATATAAATAAATTAATCCCTAATTAAATTATACTTTATTGTATACCAATAAAAAATTAATTATTTATTTTACTACCACCAACATTATTATTATTATTGTTGTTATCAATATTATCACTACAACAAAAAACACATTTGGCGACCCACAAATTTCGTCGCCAAAAGAATCGGCGACAAAATACACAACTTGTCGCCAAAGCCCTGTCACTAAAAGTATTGGCGACGAAATCAGAAATTGTCACCGTATGTAGACATTTAGCGACAAGCAAAATTGGTCGCCAAAAATCATATATTTTGTCGCTATAAAATTACAATTTGTTGCTAAAAGGTTAAAATTTGGATAAGCTATGTACTTTTAGCGACAAATAAATGCGTCGCCAAAAGTACTATTTAACGACAAAATTAATTTGGTCGCTAAAAATCACGTTTTTAGTGACGAGTAAGTTTTGGTTGCTAAAAGTTCCTGGCATAATCACCAACTTTTAGCGACAAAAACAATATGTTGTCGCCAAATATATTAACGACGACAAAAACACCACCTGTTACTAAAAATTCACTACACAAATTTTTTATTTTAATAATTTTCCTGTTCAAAATAATCCAAAACACCTATTTTCCTGTGCACAATATATACACAAATGTAATGTAAATAATAATACACATGTGCAAGACATTCATACTAATTCAAAATTAATAACTATGAAAAATCCCAATAAACATAATTACAATTCTCTGACAATCTAAAACATGCATACCAAAGTACTTACAAACTACTAATATCAAACCCATAAATACATTACCAAATCCTATGTCAAAATATTTTCAAAATTACAACCAAATATTTTAATGTTAAACATCTAACCAACAAGTCATTTACTAAAATCCTATATCAAAATATTTACAAAAACACAACACCAAATATTTTGATGCTAAACATTTAATCCATAAATCATTTACCAAAATCATATGTCAAAATATTTCCAAAAACACAAAATCAAATCTTCTGATGCAGCCCAAACTATTTTCCACCATTGCTAATCTGTCACATGAAAAAAGAAAAAATAATATTAGATTGACAAAAAAAAAAAAAAAAAAAAAAAAAACTCGATATGAACTTCACAATTTTGATTTTAATTTTGTAACAGAAAGTCCAATCAGGTGCTATTTGCTCATACAACTTTATTTAGGCTTGAACAAGCTACCCGTGCCAAGTTTCGGTGGTTTCAGTGGTCATTTTGCAATTTTGGCCTCTGAACGAGCCTTTTAAGTCTTGTGTTTTACATTTTTCCTTCTAATTTTCTAACTAGAAATCCAATCGAGGTGCCGTTTGTTCCTACAAGTCTATTTAGGTTTGAACAAGCTGTCCGTGCCAAGTTTTGGTGGTTTCGGTTGTCATTTCGCAATTTCAGCTCCTGAACGAGCCTTTTAAGTTTTGTGTATTACAATTTTCCTTCTAATTTTCTAACCGAAGATCCAATAGAGGTCTCGTTTGTTCCTACAAGTCTATTTAGGCTTGAAAAGGCTATCCGTGCCAAGTTTTGGTGGTTTCGGTGGTCATTTTGAAATTTCGGCCCCCGAACGAGTATTTTAAGTCTTGTGTTTTACATTTTTCCTTCTAATTTTTTAACCGGAAATCCAATCGATGTCCCGTTTGTTCCTACAAGTCTATTTAGGCTTGAACAAGCTGTCCGTGCCAAGTTTCGGTGGTTTCAGTGGTCATTTCGCAATTTCAGCCCCCGAACGGGCCTTTTAAGTCTTGTGTTTTACAATTTTCCTTCTAACTTTCTAACCGGAGATCCAATTGAGGTCCCGTTTGTTCCTACAAGTCTACTTAGGCTTGAAAAAGCTGTCCGTGCCAAGTTTCGGTGGTTTCGGTAGTCATTTCGAAATTTCGGCCCCCGAACGGGCCTTTTAAGTCTTGTGTTTTACATTTTTCTTTCTAATTTTTTAACCGGAAATCCAATCGAGGTCCCGTTTTTTCCTACAAGTCTATTTAGGCTTAAAAAATCCGTCCATGCCAAGTTTTGGTGGTTCCGATGGTCATTTCGCAATTTTGGCCCCCGAACGGGCCTTTTAAGTCTTATGTTTTACAATTTTCCTTTTAATTTTTTAACCGGAGATCCAATCGAGGTCCCGTTTGTTCCTACAAGTCTATTTAGGCTTGAACAAGCTGTCCGTGCCAAGTTTCGGTGGTTTTAGTGGTCATTTCGCAATTTCGGCCCCCGAACGGGCCTTTTAAGTCTTGTATTTTACAATTTTCCTTTTAATTTTCTAACCGAAGATCCAATCGAGATCCCGTTTGTTCCTACAAGTCTATTTAGGCTTGAACAAACTGTCCGTGCCAAGTTTCAGTGGTTTCGGTGGTCATTTCACAATTTCGACCTCCGAACGGGCCTTTTAAGTATTGTGTTTTACAATTTTCCTTCTAATTTTCTAGCCGGAGATCCAATAGAGGTCCCGTTTTTTCCTACAAGTCTATTTAGGCTTGAACAAGCTGTTCGTGCCAAGTTTCAGTGGTTTCGGTGGTCATTTCGCAATTTTGGCCCCCTAACGGGCCTTTTAAGTCTTGTGTTTTACAATTTTCCTTCTAATTTTCTAACCGGAGATCCAATCGAGGTCCCGTTTGTTCAACACAACCAAACATATTAAATGAAATGCTTGTAGTGATTTGAAAAGTAAATTATGAAAAATATACTTACAAAAGTGTTTGTTAATAAGATTCCTCTGATGAATAATCATTTTCATCAACCTGCATGCCTGCTTGATCCTTGGTGTATATTGGATTACTGTAGATGTTCTCAATAGCACCCATTATCTTGGCTTTTGCACATTGGTTCTTACATAATAGTGATGTAGTAAACTGAAAAGAGAGAAGAAAAAAGTGCAATTATACTGAAAAGATCCCATGCACAGTAATCATAACGTGTCACACCTTTAAGTTCTATGACAGCTATCTCTGTACCAGTCAATGCTTTTTTTGATCCAGCAGGGTAAAAACCTGTATCCACAAGTTGTTAAGAATAGCTAGGAAATGGTAATAGATTACATAAAAAAAAATTAAAACTAACACAACATATACCTTTCAACTGTAAAGGTTTTATAACAAAACCTAGAATAGCAAATGGAACCATCACAATTGCCTCCCCAAAGAATGCAAAACGCCAATTCCAGTGACCTGCAACCCTTACTTTGTTGTTCCCCTTGCATCTTGTCTAGCTTATACATTGGCATTGAGCTTTTTATACAAGAAAAGAGACTCGACATACAGGACTGCATCTCGACCAATTTTAGTAACATGTACTCATTAAAGCAACTGTCATTCTGTAGACCACTCAGAGTCCTGGTATTCTAGATGAAGATATGCAATGCAGAGCATCAATTATGATAAATTCAATCAAGATGTAGCAGGTATTTGTTAATATAAATTTTGTGAAATAAATCACTGAAAACAGAAAGGATTATTGTTCTAGAAGTGTCCACGTCAGTACAGAAATAATTCACAGGGTTCTTAAACATCATACATAATTTAAAGAGTAATTATATTCACCAAATAAAATCAAACTAGTATCTTAATTGATTCAGAACATTAAATAACTAGGACAAACTTCCTGAAATATATTTTTAGCTCATTTGATGGCAATTTAATAATCATTCCAACATTGTGACTCACTGCAACATGATTTTTCATCTTTCCTCATCCAGCATGAAAAATAGTCATTGATGTAAAAAAGTGAATGACATCACACATTAGAGTCCTAGGACAACAAGAAAACAGAAAGTTGCCATGTTAACTTATGACATGTGGTTTCCCTATTTGTATGAGCATGCAATACCTAAATGAGTAGGATGACAATTGAATACCTCTTCGGAAACAATTGCAGACGCACATTCGGGAAATTGTTATATTTTTGTTATTTTAGAAAATTTCAGAGAACTTTGTAATTTTCAAATAAAAATAATGATATTCTATTTCAAAAATACAAATTTGAGATATTTTTAATTTTAAAGAACCAGGATTAAGGGGCTACATTTTAGTTTTGGAGGCCTAATTGTAATTTTTGGAAACTTAAGGACATTAATGTATTTTTCTTACCAATAAACACTAATCTCATGTAGAAGTTTCAATTACACACAAACACTCGTCATAGTTTATAAATAAGGATCTCTTAATGTTTACCTACACATGTGGTTAGAGAGAGATGAGTCTTGTGAAGGAGAAACCCTAGGAGTCGTACTAGTGAATGAGGGAGAGAACCCCAAATTACTCTGTTTTCATTTTTCCGTACGATGTTTTCTCCCTCTCTCTTCTTCCATCTTCCATCTTCCATCTTTTACCTCATTTTTTTTTCTTCTAAATCCAACTAAACAAGAAATGAGAAACACAAAATCCAAGTGACAAATCACACAATAAAACAATAAGATTGCATATGATTTTGTACAGAACTCCATACCAATAGGAACTCGTACCATGAAAGACAGAAGTCAGGAAGCAACACAAAGCTTTGTGATTAAAAAGGGGAAAGGACACACTAACCATAATCTCATAAACATCTACCACTTCCTTTGCCAAAACATTTGCACTTCTCTCTTCCCAACTTTTTAGACTCACAAATTATTTTTCTTCTTTTTTTAAATTGAGGAAATTTTATCTTTAAAACAAGAGAAGAGAGCTCATGGAATAAAATTTAGCCAAAATTTAGCTTCCAAAAAAATAACCCTAGAAAGTTATAATGAAGAAACATCTTTTAAATGATTAAATTGCATCGCATACTTGAAGATTTTAAAATAAAATATACCTGAATGTTAGGAGCCAACAAACTTGGCTGATCAGTAAAAAAAAGCACCATTCTTCCAATCTCTTGCTTTAATAATATTCTCCTTTCTCGGTGTATGGCATCACAAGAGAATAATGCTTGTTCATGCACTTCGCTGAAATTATCAAAAGAAACTAAACAATGTAATATTTGACAGCTATGGTTCCACAAGCATCAGAAGGAACAAAGCAGATTGGTAATATGTAATGAAGTTAATCTGATATAATTTTGTAACAAGAATTATAGAAATTTTCTTATGGTGAAAATACAGATGATATGATCCATAAAAATGGAATCATTGATAGTAACACTTTTTGTACTAGTTTAAAATGATAGTTAGCAACGATCTCTGCATTCCTAGAACATAAGGGAAATACCGGAGCTTTGGTGCATGTATGATATAAAATGCACTTAAACAACAATTTGGGAAAAAAGAGAAAGAAAACATCCCCCAAATTAGTTAAATCCCTTCATAGATTGTAATTTTCTTTATTGCCCTGTAAATCTTATGCCAAGTGCAATTCTTTTCAAATATAACATCTATTGTTTGAGTTATACCTTATCATTTTCTCAACTTGCTTTGCAACAATATACTCCAGATTTGCTTCTTTTTGCTTTGTACGTCCAAATTTTGCCATCTTCTTTGACTCCAACATCCGTGGCAACACATATAATTGATAATCCTCATGCAATAGTACATACTGCACATTTAGTATATAACAACGATTTAACTTGCTCGGTAAGCACATTTAATATGTAGCAATGATAAACTAGGTCAGTAAATATCTTCTCTTGTTTTTGGGTGAATACTCAGTAAATACCACGTTTATAATAAGTGACTTGTAGAATTCACCTCATCTCTAAACAATGTAAGAACTAAATTTTCCTTCAGTACAACCTGAAACCAACCCCAAAAAAAGTGTAAGGAAAACAAAGGGGAAAAAACTACAGCATAAACAAAATAAGGAACATTTGCTATGAATAATTATTCATAACAGAAAAGTTTTCTGTTATGAATAATTAATGGCGATAAACGGATTAAGATTGCAACTTCTTTAAAAATTCAAGGTTTGCTTTTAAAAAAATTAAAAACTTAGGGTTTAACTTGTGACAAGGGTCAAACCCTAGGATCTATATTGTAATTTCCCTTTTAAATAAACTCTTTCGAGTAATAACAAGAGAAACAAAAAAAATTGCTTCAAGTTTACTAAAACAATGTCGATGCTGGTGACTCTAAGAAGCTCGTCAGGACAAACAAGATATCCAAGTAATACCCATTCCCGATAAGAAGTAACATTTGCTAAGTCTTGAGCTCTCTGCATAAAATAAAATAAAAGTTTTGAAAAATAAAAAAGTAAAGATGAGATGAGTGATGAGACTGCAGTATGGCTATAAACGAAAATCCTTTTCTTTGACAGAACAGTCCTAGTTAACAGTACTAGAGATATCAAGGAGATTTCAATAAGTTAAGGACATCCCAACATTTTTCAGCATCAAGCAAATGACATATTTACCATTGGGTGTGTTGAATTTGTAAGAATGTCAGGATATCGAGGATGAAATGGACTCAGAAAACCCTCATTTCTCAGCTTCCTGGTATCTGTAGATAGAAATATTATAGGACCCACAGCCTCTAAAACCTGGAAAAGCTTATTGGCTGTTTAATCAAAATGATAATTGTGAAGAACTGTTGAAATTAACGCTTTTGGAAGAAAAAACTAAAAACTAAAAGATAACAATGGCAAGCAAGAAGCAACTATAATAGTCACATATGTAAATAAGTCCATTTCATTGTTTCTTGCAGGCACATACATGATTCCAGGACATGGGATCTTCCACCTTTATCACAGCAACTGTATATATGTTCAAATTTATTCACATCATTCTAACTAAGACAGAGTCAAGCAGTAACCTGCAAACAATAATAAATACCATGACCGGAAAGAAACTAAACAAAAGAGTACAGAAAACCCCAAACTACTAATAAAGCTCATAGTGAAAAGATCCTGAAAGAAAATCTGTATATTATGAATCCAACAGTTGAGCAAAAGACCAAGCCAATTTTTTCATTAGAAGAAAATTGAATTTTTTATGAGATTATTTCAGAAAGAGGAAAGACATATAACCTCTCCAATACGAGGGCTGACAAAATTCAAGTCTTCATGTAATCCTTTCAATGGCGGATCATAAGAGTCAATGAATTGAACCAGCCTGTAATTCAATAAAATGAAATATATCAGCTGCAACATGTAACAATGTCGTTCATAGCATATCAGGGGAAAATCATAATGTCCATGTTATCTGAACTTATTTGGGTCCACAGTGTGACTTTATTATAAATTTAACCTGATTGATTAGTACTTTTCAAAAAATAATATATAAATAAGATGACTGACTTGTGATGCAAAACATGTATCATATGTATCAAGTTTGCAAAAGCATTTAAGTATTTCAATAATACCTCAACACCCTGGACTTCTGTTCATTCCTTGAAATATCTCCCTTTCTTAAAGTACTAAATTCATTGCAAAATTTAAGAGCATGATTATATGAGCGCAAACCAGTAGGCATCTGTCATGTTGGTATTAGACTATAACACCATCAACTAAATACAAGGAAAGACAACCAGTCCAGCCCAGCATTATATTTTTCCCCCTTATGATGACACAACTAGAATGTAATTATTTGGTAACATTAGCATCAAATTTGTCTCAAATAATTTCCAGTGACACTTCAACCACTGAATAATCACAAAACATAAAGTTTCATATACAAGCAAGCTGCGTAACACTTCTAAATTAATGTGAATCAGAATATAATCCCCTAACTGCTATCTCAACATTGGAAAATGAGATCTATATGTCCTGCTTAATTAGAGAATGATATTCAAGTATAACCTGCCCAATCGACTTCTAATTTATCATGTTTATTAAGGGAACTCACAAACACACTCAGAATTTCTAATGTTAATAGCAAAAGAAGTGGATTCACAACTTTTTCATGCATCAGCTCAAGTGGATAAATAAAATAAGTATTCTTCATATCTCATCCGAAAACATATAGTGCATATTACCATTAAATACAACAAAAGAACCGAAAAAAAGCCGAGAATCCAGTACAAAAATTCAAATTCTAGTTCACATCCACAACCCAGAAAATATAAAAACAGAATCAATCACAAAGAAATAAAAAAAATAAAAAATAAAAAAGAACAGAGACAGACACCAAAATTCTCACAGCTCCAAAATCAATCACAAGAACAGAGACAGACACCATAAATTCTCTATAAAGTCTTATATAAACCATCCTTGCATCTCTTGAAAAAGCTCTAGATTTTGTTTCTTACAAAAATCAGTCCAAAAATTCCGAACATACCAGTCCCGAAAATTAGTTTCAAAATCAGTCCAAAAATTAGAATATATCAATCCCGAAAATCACAATATCAGTCCGAAACTCACAATATCAGTCTGAAACTCTCACAGTGTGAGTGAGTGAGAGTGAGAGGGAGAGGGAGAATGAGAGGGAGAGGGAAAGAGAGACGAAGAAGAGGGAGAGAAAACATACCTGTTTGTGCCGCTTCAGGTTCTGAAATGAGAAGATGAAGAAGTCTCCTTTTAGGTCACTTTTGTTTATTCACTTAAAAGTCATTTAAAAAAAAAAAGAAAAAAAAAAGACAGATTCAAAACGACGTCGTTTTGACAAGAAATTTATTGGCGACGAAAATCATTTTGTTGCCATAAATATCACTCACCTTTCAGCGACTAGTTTAATTCTGTCGCCAAAAAGTCGCAAATTGGCGACAAACAGTTTCGTCGCCATATATTAATTTCGTCGCCAAAACTTTTTTAGCGCTCCCGCGCGAAAAATTAAATTGGCGCCAATCATTTTTCGCGACGAATTGAGATATTTGTTGCTAATGGTGTATTTTTTGGCGACCAACACATATATTGTCGCCAAAAAAATACAATTGGCAACCAAATTCAATTTTGTTGCTAAAAAACGTCTCAAAAAATGCTTTTTGTTGTAGTGTATTATTTGTTTACTCTTACTTTTATATTTATTTATTTACTATCTTTAACTTTAATTTAGCTCAACTAGTATTATAATTCCATATTTCTGTTAATGTGGTCCCAAATAATAATCCCTAATTAATTTTATATTTGATAATCCAATGCCAAATTAGATTCTGTATTTATTATTATTTATTTAATAATATATTATCACATACATTCACAATTATATATATTTTAAAATATTTATGTGATATTTAATTAAACGTTCAGGGTGTCACAGTATCCATATCTGTGCTTCATATGTGACAGCTTATAGGATTCGTTTGGGAAATTGGTTGGCTTTTTGACTATTTTAGTCTATATAGATTGAGACCCCCTTTCTCCCACCCCCTTTTGACCCCTTTTCTTTTTTAATTGGTCACTTTTTCTTTTTCTTTTTCTTTTTTTTTCTCCTCCTCCAATCACTACCCTCCACGTGTGTGTGGGGGTGGTGGGGGTTGAAATTTGAGGGGGTCTAAATCACTGTTGTTTTGTCTAGGACTAAAAATTCTCGTTTCAGAAAGCCTTTTTGATTTTGTTGACTTTTTATGAGAGAAAGAATGTAATAATTATGAGTTAGATGTAATATTTTATCTCATTGGGCTAAAAATCGTATTTTGTCTTTTTATGACTAAAATAACCCCGAACCCAACCCATCCCTTCTTACCAAACGAAGCTATAGTGAGCTTTAAGTTATTTTAGTCAATCTCCAAACAAAACCTGAGGCTTCATTTGGGAAATGGGTTGATTTTTTGACTTTTTAAAGTAAAATGATTATAATTTAAATGTGATATTTTGTTTTATTAATTTTTTAATCTTTTTTTTTTTTTAACTAAAGAAACCATCAATCTTAGTTTAGCACATTACCAAAGGGAGTCCAGATCCTCTGCCACCTTTCTCTGCGGCGATTCCTGTGGCGTCCCAAAATGATGTCATTTTGGGGCAAAATTTCAAAAAAAAAAAAAAGAGCACAGAATCAAAGAGAAAGATGGGAAGAAGAAAGCAGAGGAAGAGAGAGAGGAGAAGGAGAAGGAGAAGCAGAACGAAGAAAGCACAGAGGAAGAGAGTTTTTTCTCTTTCGCCGGTGAACTCCTCGGCGACTCATTCACCGTCAAATCGTCAAACTCTTTTCTTCTGTTTTTGTCACTGTCGATTGAGAATTACGCTCGTCTCTGTCTCTCACGGCTTTTCTCTCTCTCTCTCTCTCTCTCTCTCTCTCTCTCTCTCTCTCTCTATAACCAGTCGACAATCATTGAAGGGTCCAACCTCACTACCATGTCTCCAGATCTGAGATCGCGCAAATGAACAACGGTGAGCTCCAGTGGTAGCAGGGGAATCGGCTGGAGAATCTAAGTCTCCAGATCTGAGTCTCTCTCTTTCTCTGCTCTTTTTTTTTTTTAGTTATTGTTGTTGATGATGATGAAGAAATTATATCAATGTTATTGGGTTCATATCAGTTTTAGTGAATCCCATCTATGTTGATTGGGTTTATAGAACCCATTTATATCAATTATTTGTGTTTCTTGGGTTTATATCAATTCATGGATGATGACCATGGCTATTTTGGACGATGACAGAGCTTGTGTTCTTGGTAAGTCATGGTAGACACAGATGGCCATGTTCTTCCCCGCTTTCTCTTCTCTGATTCTGTACTTCTTTTTTTTCTTTTCTCTTTTTGTCATTTTGGGACATCGCAAGAACTACCGCAGAGAAAGGCGGCAAAAGATCCAAACTCTACCAAAGGAAGGATAAATATAGCAAGAAAGAAAATAAAATTCTGATTCCCTTTGACCATTTCTTCATGTAATTTCATACCAAAACTTCCTACTCAATCTTAAATCTAAAGATTGTATAACCTAAACAATACAAGAAGAAAATGAAAATCCAACTCCGTTTGACCAAATCTTCGTATAATTTCATACCAAAAATGAAAAAGTTTCTCTTGCTTTTCAATTAAATTTCCTTCTAAAATTACAGCCTGTGAAGTAATAATCTCTATCTGTATGTCAAACAAAATTGTGAATTGAGTTTGTTTACCGAGTCAATAAGGCATGATATGAGTGGTCTTAGTCTCATAACTCGCCAAACACGACTTTGAGTTGACTCGGAACATCTTCACCAAATCACTGCACATCGTTTTCGCATTCGCCGTACAATCGCTCTGCATCACCAGCAGCAACTTGGTCAAACCATTGCTCCTCATCGCCGCCTCCTGAGCCGTCTGATCTCGGGACATATAGCATACGCTCCAGAGCACCACAACACCGTGCTCCGTCGCCGCACTCGACATCTTCATCAACCTCTTCACAATTGCCGCCACGCAACTCTCGTCTCCTCCTATCGCCGCCCGTCCCTCCGCGCACGTCGACACAATCTCTAGAAGTTTCAGCGATTTCTCGATCACCGACGCAACTGTGTTCGAATCGGAGAGAATTTTCCCTGCGGTTGTTACGATTCCGAACCGGACGAGTTCCTTTTTGACCTGTCTCGATGTTGTTGATACTGCTATCAGGGACGAGAAACCGGCTTCAACAGCATTCGGACCGGTCTCCGAGCTGGCTAGAAGGTACAGTTCGTGTAGTAACCCTTGCTTTTCGGCGATTGCACGTTGAGACTCGGAATCGAATGCGATTGATTCCAAAACCCTAGCTGATTCGATTCTGGCACTCAAACTACCGCTTTGAAGAACCAAAACGAATGGAGATAAACAATCTCGATTGCTTTCGAAGATCAGTCTGCGCAGTTGTTCTCTGACTCCATTTTCACATACAATCAGATACAAAACTGTTACAACCGATTCGAAGACTTGAATTCCATTGACATTGCTCAGAATTCCAACTATCGTTGCGATTAGGCCATCAATGCTAGCCACAAACGCTCGGTTTTCATCGGAATACTTGGCGAAATCAGCGATCCGAGAGAGAGAAGTTGAATTATCGATGTTGTTGTTGATTGAGTCTAGAAGTTGTTGCTTTGAGAGTGAAGGAGGAGGAGGAGGAGGAGGAGGGGAGCGGAGGGAGTGGGAGTCGAGCCAGAGGTGGATGAGGCGGCGGAGGTTGAGGTTGGGGACGAAGTCGGTGGAGGGGAGAACCTGCATGGTGGCGGGACAAGTGTTGTGGCCAGTGTCGAGCCATGTTTGGATGCTGGAGCGATCGTAGGTGACGCCAGTGCAGAGGCTCACCGGAGACTTCATGACGTCCATCGAGATCGGGCATCTGAATAAGCTCGGCACCGTAACGTATAGCTCGCTTTTCTCCCTCACCATGTTTTTGTGCTCTGGTGATGTAGTTCTAGAGAGAGAGAGAGTTGAGCGAACTGAGCGAAGAGAGAGGACTTGGGGGTTTTTGAAGACGGAGATTATGATGAGAAGAGAGAGGTTTTTGAAATTTTTACCATATAAACGGTTACGAGTGCGCGCGCGTGTGCGAAAATAACTCATTAGGTGCGAAACATATAAATATGGGTTGGACTTCCTTCCGGCTGGTGATTGGATTGATGAATGTTGTTAAATTTATAGGTATTTATTATAAGTTTTGTTTTGATAATTTATTGAGTATTATATGTCTGTAAAAAATTACGATAATTAAATATTGGTAGTTATCTCATAGAATTAAATTTCTATCAATCATTTATTTTTTTATCGTCTATTTTTTTATACAAAATGATTTGATCATATAAATATCAATATTCGATTAATTTAATTTTTTATAACAAAATAGTATTCAATAAATTTTACACATTCAATAGTTTAAATTATCAAAATAAAATCCAAAATAAATCCCCACAAGTCCAATAATACTCACCAGTCCAATCACAGAGTGAAAAGTAGCCCGCCATAAATATAATACTACTATTGTTAAATTTATCACATAAATAACAATATTTTATATATAACATCTTTGACCAAATTTTTTTTATATAAAAATTATGTCTATACCATTACGTTGTCATTATAATTAAATTACTAATGTCTAATTATAATCTTTGACCAAATATATTTTTTTAAATAAAAAAATACATATATACTTCTATAATTACATCCTGTTAAGATAAATTGAGTGCAAGTTAATTTGACACAAATAAGAGCATTTTTAATGGTCATTGTCATTTTGGCAATGTCAAAATTATAATTTGACATACTATAACAGTAACAAAATATTAAATTATAATAATGGTACTTCAATAGTACTCACACGTCATTTTGGCACAATGATAATCAAACTTTCCTCTTTTTTGAGTGGTGTTTTAGTTTAATTTTTTGAATAATTTTTTTGTTGATTTTTTTTTTTTGGTCTTAAACTTTTTTGAAAAAAGAGGAAAAATAAATTCTTCTAATTCACATGCCAAATCAATGTCCATGTCACATGGAATAATTTTTCCTTCCCTTTATAGGTCCCGTTTGGTAGAGTTGTGAGAAAGTGATTATAACTTATAGCCTAACAGCTTATAGCTTATAGGCCTTGTTTGGTAGAGCTTATTTCCAGCTTATTTCAGTTTTTAACTTAATTTAAGTTATTTTGATGTGTTTTGGTTCAGCTTAACAATACAGCTTACAGCTTTTTGTAAGTCAAAAATCAACTTATTCTTTGAGTGGGAGAGGAGAAACTTAATTTATAAGTCAAAAATCAGCTTATGTTCACAGTTATAAGTTTTAAGCTGTTAGGCTATAAATTATAATCACTTTCTCACAGCTCTACCAAACATGGCCATAGCTATAAACATAAACTGATTTTTGACATATAAATTAAGTTTCTCCTCCCCACTCAAAGAATAAGTTGATTTTTGACTTACAAGCTGAACCAAACACATCAAAATAACTTAAATTAACTTAAAAACTGAAATAAACTGAAAATAAGCCCTACCAAACTGGACCATAGCCCTTGGATGAGCTCCTCACCCATTCATCCAGATCCTTCCATTCTTTATTTCCATTCCAGATCCTCGCAAACATGGTGTATCTTTGATTGTTCATTGTGGGATTTTACACAGCATGGAAATATTAGGGTATTTGTATTCTTCTGTCTTTCTATTGATATTTTTATTTTTTTTCCTTAAATATTTTTTCTAGATTCTTTATTTTTCCCTCCTCATTTTTTGATCTGTTTTTTTCCCTAAAAATATTTTTGTATAATTTTTTTTTTTTGAAAATATCTGTGTGAAAATTTGTTGTTAAAATTTGAAAGAAATTTAAAGGGTTCGTTTGGTCAATTCTTGTTTACTATTGATTGTTTGTTGGTGGAAAATCAAAACTGTTGGATGTTGTTGAGCTGACAAGTTTGGCAATTGCCAAACTCCTGCCAAATTTGGCATTAGATATAGCATTGCTATAATTTAGCAAGAGTAGGGGGTTTTTTTTTGGTGCACACCTCCTATAAAATGGCTTTAACAGCTCCAATAACAAATTATTGAAGATGGTCTAAACTAAGTTAAATTTAATATAATAATAAAAATTATATTAAATTTATTTGTTTTAAATTTTGACTTCAATTTATGAATTGAAGCATTATTTAAAAACGATGATTGATAGATAAATAATAATAAATAAAATAGAAAAAAAAAAAAACAACACATGTGAAGTACTTTAGTTATTTTAGCATTTTTTCTTACTGGTAAGCATTATTTGAAAATAGTGAATACAGTACTTTTTAAAAACTTTCCACTTTAAACTAATCCAATTTTCAGTAGGACAGTGGACAATCAAAGTAAACAGATATGGATATTATGGTCTTTAAAATATTTATTGTCCTTATGGACCAAAAAAATAATAGAGTTTTAATGAATTGTCTTAAAAATTAGATTAACAATCATGCTACATCCCACCAATATAGCATTCTTAATCCATCTATAATGACGTGGAAGAAAGAGAGAATAGAGAGAAGAGCGTGAGCATTGGTGGTGGAAAATATTAGGATTTTTGTATTCTTCTGTCTTTCTATTGATATTTGTATTTTTTTTCCTTAAATATTTTTTCTAGATTCTTTATTTTTCCCCCCTCATTTTTTGATCTGTTTTTTTCCCTAAAAATATTTTTGTATAATTTTTTTTTTTGAAAATATCTGTGTGAAAATTTGTTGTAAAAATTTGAAAGAAATTTAAAAATTTTTTTTGCTATTCTTTTGTTCAATTCTTGTTTACTATTGATTGTTTGTTGGTGGAAAATCAAAACTGTTGGATGTTGTGAGCTGGCAAGTTTGGCAATTGCCAAACTGCTGCCAAATTTGGCATTAGATATAGCATTGCTATAATTTAGCAAGAGTAGGGGGTTTTTTGGTGCACACCTGCTACAAAATGGTTTTAACAGCTCTAATAACAAATTATTGGAGATGGTCTCGTTTGGGAACAGGCTAATTTAGTAACTTTTTGGCTATTTGGCTAAAAAGGTAGGTAAAAAAAACTTGTATGTTTGGGAAGACTTTTTGGCTAATTACGAAAAGATGTGCAAAAAGTAGAGAGAAAAGAGAATCTTTGACTTTTTGGCATGAGTTATTGGCTTTTTGGCTAATTTAATAACTTTTTGACTAATTGGCTAAAATAGCCTCTTGCCAAACGAGGCGTTAAATTTAATATAATAATAAAAATTATATTAAATTTATTTGTTTTAAATTTTGACTTCAATTTATGAATTGAAGCATTATTTAAAAACGATGATTGATAGATAAATAATAATAAATAAAATAGAAAAAAAAAAAAAACAACACATGTGAAGCACTTTAGTTATTTTAGCATTTTTTCTTACTGGTAAGCATTATTTGAAAATAGTGAATACAGTACTTTTTAAAAAATTTCCCAGCTTAAATTAATCCAATTTTAAGTAGGACAGTGGACAACTAAAGTAAACAGATATGGATATTATGGTCTTTAAAATATTTATTGTCCTTATGGACCAAAAAAATAATAGAGTTTTAATGAATTGTCTTAAAAATTGGATTAACAATCATGCTACATCCCACCAATATAGCATTCTTAATCCATCTGTAATGACGTGGAAGAAAGAGAGAATAGAGAGAAGAGCGTGAGCATTGGTGGTGGCAAATTAGTGCTCCCAAACATTTTTATTGGACAAATTGGTGAAAAATCCAAAGTTATGGAGTCATATATTATTTCATCGAAAGTTTAACCTTTTTGGTGATAAAGATAAAAAGTCGTCGAAAAAATCGCTGTCACTAGAGAAAATGGTTCAGCTTTGGCAAAGTCGCTAGCGAACGACAACCGATAGTGGAAGTGGTGGCAGTGATGTGGATAGATAGGTGACATTAGTCAGAAATGTGAAGACATTTGGATAAATAGACAGATAGGTAAATTTTAGACAAATAAATATTTTTTTAGACAAATTTAAAAATAGGTCTACGAGTCAAAAATGTTATTAATGAATCTGTGACTTGAGCACTCTTTAAACTTTTGAAAATTAGACATTCAACCCAAGCTCTAAAAAAACAAATAATTTTTTTTTTTAGACCATGGGAAAAAGTTTCAAAAAATGGCTAGTCAAAGTAGCCGTTCAACACTGGTAAATGTTTAGGCGTGACTAAAGACTTCCAAAGAAACCCATAAGACCAGCAATGTTTTTGCAGAAATTCCAAAAGACCAAAATTTCCAATTCAAAACTTATCCAAAATCTTGATGAATGGTTCAAGTTCAACTATTCAATAGTAAATTTTACATGTAAAATAAACCATCGTCAGACAAATTTTTGGTAAAAGAAATCATCCATTGTAGAAGTTCTCATGTTTTTTGTGATGTTTTTTGGGTTGTTCTTCCTATATGATCATATGTTAAAGGTGTTTAATGTATGTATTTTATTACGTTTTTAAAAAATAAATAATATGAATTTTTTTAATAAATATTATGTAATTTTATGATAGAGTTTGATAATTTTTTTATTTTTTAAGTTATAATAATTTGTGATATAATATTTTTATGATAGTGTTATGTTTTCTTCTTCAAAATGTCACTCAAACAATAGTAGGTTTCATTATATTTGAAATGGTTTCAATAAAAAAGGTATAACACTACCAAAAAAAAAAAAATCACAAATTAGTTTTACCCCACTTTAAAAATCACAAATTATTGTAATACCTTCAAATATTGCATAATATTTGTCACAAAAATTCATAACAACACTAAAACAAATACATAAAAATGCATCCATTATGCACCTTTAAAAAGGTGCATCGGAGCATTTCTCTGTATAAGAATTATTATCTTCTCATATATTAATACTAGAGGGTTTGTGTAATATTATCTTCAATCCAATTACATCAATCAAAGACTCAAAATCTCATATAAAAATTTGTGCAATCTAACAAAAAAAATTTTAAGCAATTCTATGAACTTTGAATAAAGAAACCTAAATTCCATCCAAAAGTTGGAGTTAAATAATAAGATGTGTTCATGATATGATGCACAATAATAATATACATGATAGAATGTGGAATATCATCACCCCATGTGAGGGGTGATCCTCCATGTGCTGCATGAGCTGGCCATGTGAAGCCAGCACACAAGATAGCTGGCCATATGCAAGGCCAGCCTCTCCATCTCCATTCTGATTGAGTATAAATAGAGGCTAAGAGGAGGGTTTGTGTAGGAGAGCAGAGCAAGCCACAGAGAGTGAGATATGTGGGGCAGAGAGACCGTCTCCCTCGGTGTGAGCGAGGGAGACGGGTGAGTGGGTGAATGAGGAGAGTGTGAGCTCCTCCTCTATTGTAATCTTTCTGTAATATCTCCATTGTTATAGTGATAATCGGCTACTCTCCCGTGGACGTAGGCATTGAGGCCGAACCACGTTAAATATTGTGTCTCCTTGAGTGTGGGTGTGTTTTTCTGCATGGAATAATTTCTATAAGGTCTTGGGCGGGATCCCAGATCCCAACAATTGGTATCAGAGCCTCGTTGGTGGCGTTTCGAAACAAAAACAGCGTGTTGTTTGAAACTGCCCAGAAATCAAGTTGCTCGAAATCAGGTTTTGAGCACACCAGGAGCAAGGGCTCGAGAAGAGGAGTCCAACCATATAAAGCAGACACCCAACAGAGGCCGGACGCGCCCTCACGCGCCCCTGGAAGAAGGCGCGTGAGGCCCAGTCTCTGCACGCGCCCCACGCACCGTGAAGACAGTCGGCACGTCGTCCTAGTCGCAGGCACGCGCCCCACGCGCGGCTGAAGGAAGAAGACGAGTGGGGGAAGGCGCGTGTACGGCACGCGTAGGCCACGGGCGCCCCGTCAGCAGCCGCGTCATCGGACACGTCAGCATAAGCATGCCAGCCGTACTGCCACGTGGCAGACAGGTCAGCGACACGTGGCAGTGCACGTCAGCGCCACGTGACAGTCTGCCATCGCCACGTCAGCAAGTGGTCGCCATGTGGCAGCACAGTCATCTGCCACGTCAGCATCCAGAGGAGGGATCCAGTGCTTTGCGGCGAAGGTACAGCCGCAGATCTGAGGCGTACAAAATGTTTTGGCTAGATTGAAGCCATTTGGAGTCCGTTTTTGGTGATCCAATAGTGGTTTCCAACTATTTGGAGTATTCCGGACACATCTGTACGGTCAGATTTTGGAGACGGAGTTTCTGCAAAAAGAAGGCAGATTAAAGTGGCGGACGGCGTCAGGGGCAGTGGACGGAATATTTCGTTGGTACACGGAATATTCCTTGAACTTCTGAAAATTGCAATTTGGCCTAGAATTTTCAGAAAATTGTGGTGTGGCCCAGCTTTCGGGGATAGTTTTCAGTGAGGTCCCCGGAAATGCAACGAAGGTTGGTTCTAGCTAAACGGACCGCTCCGGACGCAACCGCGAGGTCAGAATAGTGAAATTCTGAACGGTTTGGAAAGATTGTCAAAACATGGGTGTTTGCCATCTTCAATACTCGAAGGAAGGTTGCCGGATATTATGGAATGTTGCGGATTCACTAAAGAGGTTAGAATGGGCAGATTCTGACCAGATTGGACAACCAGATACAGATTGAGATAGATTATTGAAGACCAGAAGAGATCAGGCTTGATTAAATGGCAGATCGAGGGAGATCAAGATTGGTCAAGGGTGATCAGAGGATTGCAGAAATGATTATCTCTGGAGTTCGTCGGAGGATCTGGTTCAATCAAAAGAGAAAACCATTCATCGACGGATAGATGATTTGGCAACCAGTACAGGCTCAGGGAAATACTGTGGCTGTTGGAGCTACTGTATACGAGTAGGTACTAATGGTATGTGGACATGTAGAACAATAGTTGCAGAGGAGCATACTAAGCGCAGAAGTACAATTGCAGACGTGCAACAGTGAAAGGGTACGCTAGAGTGTCGTACAGAGGCGCGAGAAGAGTGTGCAGCAGTAGGTTGGTGACAGTTCACAGGAACTTCCAGATAGAGAAATTGAGACAGGTAAAACGCAAGAGTGCGTGCCAAGGAGTGGCAAGTCTTATTTCTCTATGGTGGTTTCTTTAGTTCCATGGCAGCAGATGATAGAGTTGATGCAGATCGCTCAAGCAAGCTTGACGCAGGGAGACCAGAAGCCATGGGTGCGAGCACTATGCACGGAGTTGCATAGTGGTAACTTGTACAGACCGGTGAAAGTTGTCTTGGCAGAAGGGCTAACTGTCAAACATCAGTACGGACGTACAAGTGAGACAGAACCGAACATCAGGGATTGTAGCACAGACAACGGGCGTATGAGATCGCTGGGAAGTTGTTCTGAAGTGCAGAAAGCAAAGGCTGGTTGTTCAGAAATAAGCTCCGAGCAAGGAAAATTGAGGATGTTGATGTGTCAAATTCTGAAGTTTTCTAGTTGCTCTCGTGTTCATCATGCAAGGAGTTGCACGGTAATGCATGACAGTCAAGGGCATCCCAGCGGGGGGTGCAGGACATCCAATCAGGGGGGTGTCGGATATCTTGGTTGCGCAAGTTCAAGCATAGCAGGTATAGACATCCGAGACAGAAGCGTAGAAGAGATCTGTGGGAGATAGGAGCAGAGGCTCTCTCCAAATCAGAGAGTTGTGTGAGTTGAGTTGAGGATGTAGGATTCCCTCCTCCTCTTATATCTCTGGTGTATTATCTCTAGCTTCAGGGGGTGCAAGCATCTCAGTGAGGAGATGCAGACTATGCTGAAGACATCCGAGACAGGAAGCGTGGAAGAGATCTGTAGGAGATAGGAGCAGCGGTTCTCTCCAAATCAGAGAGTGGTGTGAGTTAAGTTGAGGATGTAGGATTCCCTTCTCCTCTTGTATCTCTGGTGTATTATCTCTAGCTTTCAAGGAATGCAGCGTCTCAATGAGGAGATGCAAACTATGTTGAATTTGGGCGTGACAAGATTAGCAGCAATGTGTGTTGTGGATCACCTCACATGGGTTGAGGGGGTGATTTGTGGAATATCATCACCCCATGTGAGGGGTGATCCTCCATGTGCTGCATGAGCTGGCCATGTGAAGCCAGCACACAAGATAGCTGGCCATATGCAAGGCCAGCCTCTCCATCTCCATTCTGATTGAGTATAAATGGAGGCTAAGGGGAGGGTTTGTGTGGGAGAGCAGAGCAAGCCACAGAGAGTGAGATATGTGGGGCGAAGAGACCGTCTCCCTCGGTGTGAGCGAGGGAGACGGGTGAGTGGGTGAGTGAGGAGAGTGTGAGCTCCTCCTCTATTGTAATCTTTCTGTAATATCTCCATTGTTATAGTGATAACCGGCTACTCTCCCGTTGACGTAGGCATTGAGGCCGAACCACGTTAAATATTGTGTCTCCTTGAGTGTGGGTGTGTTTTTCTGCATGGAATCCCAGATCCCAACATAGAATTCAATTTTTGGGCCATTTTTTAGTTTATTTGCTAAGTTTATAAATTTTCCGAAAAATTTTAAGCGAAAAAGATGTATGTAACTAACAAAACAAAAACTCTAAATAACAATGTCATCAATTAAAAAAAAAAAAAAAACAAGAAAGAGAAGATAAATAAATTTCTCATAAATAAATGTTGTAAAAACTCAATAACTTGATTTGAGAGATTCCACTTGGTAGCCAGAGATTATTGGCTAATTTTAAAAATAAAAATAAAAAAAGCTTTACACAACTTGAAAAAAAAAATATGTATATATATACACCTAATTAAAATGTTCATTTTGTAATATAATAAATAAAATATAGAGAAGTAGGTATGAATGTGTCAAACATTGTGAGATGGAAAAACCGAGATGACAACGAAAACTTGGGCGTGTGTGAGTTTGAACTTTGAATTGGAATATCATCGGAGGATCTGGTTCAATCAAAAGAGAAAACCATTCATCGACGGATAGATGATTTGGCAACCAGTACAGGCTCAGGGAAATACTGTGGCTGTTGGAGCTACTGTATACGAGTAGGTACTAATGGTATGTGGACATGTAGAACAATAGTTGCAGAGGAGCATACTAAGCGCAGAAGTACAATTGCAGACGTGCAACAGTGAAAGGGTACGCTAGAGTGTCGTACAGAGGCGCGAGAAGAGTGTGCAGCAGTAGGTTGGTGACAGTTCACAGGAACTTCCAGACAGAGAAATTGAGACAGGTAAAACGCAAGAGTGCGTGCCAAGGAGTGGCAAGTCTTATTTCTCTATGGTGGTTTCTTTAGTTCCATGGCAGCAGATGATAGAGTTGATGCAGATCGCTCAAGCAAGCTTGACGCAGGGAGACCAGAAGCCATGGGTGCGAGCACTATGCACGGAGTTGCATAGTGGTAACTTGTACAGACCGGTGAAAGTTGTCTTGGCAGAAGGGCTAACTGTCAAACATCAGTACGGACGTACAAGTGAGACAGAACCGAACATCAGGGATTGCAGCACAGACAACGGGCGTATGAGATCGCTGGGAAGTTGTTCTGAAGTGCAGAAAGCAAAGGCTGGTTGTTCAGAAATAAGCTCCGAGCAAGGAAAATTGAGGATGTTGATGTGTCAAATTCTGAAGTTTTCTAGTTGCTCCCGTGTTCATCATGCAAGGAGTTGCACGGTAATGCATGACAGTCAAGGGCATCCCAGCGGGGGGTGCAGGACATCCAATCAGGGGGGTGTCGGATATCTTGGTTGCGCAAGTTCAAGCATAGCAGGTATAGACATCCGAGACAGAAGCGTAGAAGAGATCTGTGGGAGATAGGAGCAGAGGCTCTCTCCAAATCAGAGAGTGGTGTGAGTTGAGTTGAGGATGTAGGATTCCCTCCTCCTCTTATATCTCTGGTGTATTATCTCTAGCTTCAGGGGGTGCAAGCATCTCAGTGAGGAGATGCAGACTATGCTGAAGGCATCCGAGACAGGAAGCGTGGAAGAGATCTGTAGGAGATAGGAGCAGCGGTTCTCTCCAAATCAGAGAGTGGTGTGAGTTAAGTTGAGGATGTAGGATTCCCTTCTCCTCTTGTATCTCTGGTGTATTATCTCTAGCTTTCAAGGAATGCAGCGTCTCAATGAGGAGATGCAAACTATGTTGAATTTGGGCGTGATAAGATTAGCAGCAATGTGTGTTGTGGATCACCTCACATGGGTTGAGGGGGTGATTTGTGGAATATCATCACCCCATGTGAGGGGTGATCCTCCATGTGCTGCATGAGCTGGCCATGTGAAGCCAACACACAAGATAGCTGGCCATATGCAAGGCCAGCCTCTCCATCTCCATTCTGATTGAGTATAAATGGAGGCTAAGGGGAGGGTTTGTGTGGGAGAGCAGAGCAAGCCACAGAGAGTGAGATATGTGGGGCGGAGAGACCGTCTCCCTCGGTGTGAGCGAGGGAGACGGGTGAGTGGGTGAGTGAGGAGAGTGTGAGCTCCTCCTCTATTGTAATCTTTCTGTAATATCTCCATTGTTATAGTGATAACCGGCTACTCTCCCGTTGACGTAGGCATTGAGGCCGAATCACGTTAAATATTGTGTCTCCTTGAATGTGGGTGTATTTTTCTGCATGGAATCCTAGATCCCAACATAGAATTCAATTTTTGGGCCATTTTTTAGTTTATTTGTTAAGTTTATAAATTTTCCGAAAAATTTTAAGCGAAAAAGATGTATGTAACTAACAAAACAAAAACTCTAAATAACAATGTCATCAATTAAAAAAAAAAAAACAAGAAAGAGAAGATAAATAAATTTCTCATAAATAAATGTTGTAAAAACTCAATAACTTGATTTGAGAGATTCCACTTGGTAGCCAGAGATTATTGGCTAATTTTAAAAATAAAAATAAAAAAAGCTTTACACAACTTGAAAAAAAAAATATGTATATATATATGTTAATGTACACTAAACCTAACCCACTACCCTAACCCACTACATTCACTCCACTAAACCTAACACACTTACCATCTCCACTACCACCCACCACCTCCACTACCATCCACTACCACCACTCACTTACCTCACACCTCTCCTATATAATAGCTTGTAACATACAAATCAATACATAACAATCTTACATATCAATCAATAATACAATCATATATACAATTCTCTATTTACATTGTTAACTTACATGGTATCAGAGCTAGGTTGATAACCTAATAATTCCGCTTCACCGGCGGGCGGCAGCCTCGCCTTGGCCGCCCGCCGGACCTCTACACATACATTGTTAACTTACATTGTTAACGGGCGCCAGCCTCGCGTTGGTCCGGTTGTTACCAGTCACAACGACCTTGGTGTGACGTGGCAGAACAGAGAGCTCTTCTTTGCTGCTATCTCCACAACTCTGCAACTGCGAAAATCCGCCATTGACGGAACTCTCCACAGCTCTCACTCTCTTTCCAGCAGGGTATCAGTTTTCATGAGCTTCCGCTGAAACCACGACTGTCTTTCTTCATCTTTCCCATCTCCGAGCCCGCCTCCGCCTACCGGGACCTCCACGACCCCATCGCCGCCGCCTCCGTCGTCCTCGAGTTCTCCGTCGCCGCCGTCATCATCACCCACCCCATCGACGCCGTTGACCTCATCATCGAGTGTATCGACAGGGCTTGTCGTTGGGATTGCCAAGATCCATCAGATTGATCAACCGAACCCGACTCCAATTTCTCTGCACAGGTTGCGCAAGCACCGGCCCTGCAAGAATAGGGAAGCTCCACTATAACGCCGAACCACTCAACAGGGCCAAGCAGCGAACACGTAGAGATGGCGCAGTCCAAGAATCACACGGCTCACAACCAGTCCTACAAGGCTCACAAAAACGGGATCAAGAAACCCAGACAGCACCGCCACGCTTCCACCAAAGGGATGAATCCTAAGTTCTTGAGGAACCAGCGGTACGCGAGGAAACACAACAAGAACAGTGGTGAACCAACCACAGAGGACGAGTAGACCTACCCTGTTTCTCTCATTGATGGTCTAAATTTTTATTTTTTTATTACTCTTATTATTATATCAAATCATCATGCTGCCCTTTACTCTCTCTCTGACCCATCCACCGCCCAATTTTATTTTTTTTTTATAAAACTTTTAGTTGGTGCTCTCCCCACTCCATCCTTTGCTTTCCATTACGTTATTATTTATTTCTTTATTTTTCTCTCTCTCGCCCTTTTCTCTCCATCAGCCCACTTTAATCATATCCATCATATTTTATTAAATCACCATCCACACAATTTGTTTTTGTTTAACAATATATATATCTCAAAAAAAAAAAAAAAAAACAAAAAAAAAACAAAAACAAAACCCAAAACAATTTATAAATTTGCACAACACCCATATTTTATTCATCTCAGGGATCAACCCCGATCACCATTTTCCACACAAAAAAAAAAAAAAAAAAAAAAAAAAAAAAAAAAACACAAACAACCACACCCACAGGCGGGATTTTTCTATCCCTTCTCTACTCTGCCGCCGGTCTTTTCTTTTTGCCTCCGTCCTGGGCGGCCCTTGCCGGTGTTGCCTCCGTGTTTCCCACTCCACTGGGCACGATCACTACTCCCTGCTCCTCCACTGCAGCATATGGCGGCCCTCCAAATCGGAACATCACGGTGGCCTTCCGCTTCAGCTCCTTGTTTTCTGCCCTTAGCACGCTTATCTCTGCTCGCGCATCCTTATACATGCGTTGGAGCAGAGCCAGCTGGGAGTTTAATTGCTGCACCTCATTTGTCCTACTCTGCAGCCGGTGCGACAAGTTTGTGACCGCCGTCATGGACTCCACACATGCCTTTAAAGTATACTGATTCGCCTCCACATCCGACTGCACAGCCATTTTTTGCTCCACCGACTGCATCGGAAAGTTCAACGGAGCAAACCCAGTGGTGTTTGGTTGAGGTTCACGGGACACCGCACCTGCTATCTCTCTTGTGGACTCGTTGAGGTCGGGAAAGAGAGTGAGCAGCCCGCGGGACGACGAAGCCATTTTCTGGGCAACAGCAACAGAGTGTTACAGACTATCTCTCTCAGCAAAACGACCTCTCTTTCTCAGCAAAATGAAGAATTTTTCAGAGGTTTCTCTCAGTTTTTCTGTCTCAGTTTCTGCCTCCTCCGCTTCGGTTTATAACGACCATGACACAGAGACAGCCACGCGCATCGCGCGCCTTTTCTCGCCGACAAACTGGCACGCCTTTTGATGCATTCGGGCACGCCTTTTGATGGCACGCCTTTTGAGGGTGTGGGCACACCTTTTGAGGGCACGACTTTTGAGGGCTCGATATCTACATCCATGTATATTTTTTGGGCAGCCTATATACACACTCATACAGTGTCTTCTACACCGGTCAGCTTTATCAATCCCTTTGTTTCAACCTCAAATAGGTTTCTATCTTCACACCTATTTGAGTTTGAGGGGGGGTTATACACAGTATCATGTATAAGTCGCTCATGGCGCACTCCCTAAGTCGCCCCCTTGGTGCACCACCACAACCTCTTGCTACATCGGTCCGACATGACCCCGTAAACTGTCCTGCTACATCGGTCCGACATGACCCCGTAAACTGTCTTCTACAACGGTCCGACATGACCCCGTAAACTGTCCTGCTACATCGGTCCGACATGACCCCGTAAACTGTCTTCTACAACGGTCCGACATGACCTCGTAAACTGTCCTGCTACAACGGTCCGACATGACCCCGTAAACTGTCCTGCTACATCGGTCCGACATAACCCCGTAAATTGTCTTCTACACCGGTCCGACATGACCCCGTAAACTGTTCTGCTACATCGGTCCGACATGACCCCGTAAACTGTCTTCTACATCGGTCCGACATGACCCCATAAACTGTCTTCTACATCGGTCTGACACGACCACACAGTGTCTGCTACAACGGTCCGACATGACCCCGTAAACTGTCTGCTACAACGGTCCGACATGACCCCATAAACTGTCTGCTACATCGGTCTGACACGACCATACCGTGTCTCCTATCCTGTTTTATTTATCAGTTTATTTTTCTGTTTTGTGACTCTCTCCAAACTCAAGTTGGCTAGTGCCTATCCTCCTTGAGTTTGAGGGGGGCTGTTAATGTACACTAAACCTAACCCACTACCCTAACCCACTACATTCACTCCACTAAACCTAACACACTTACCATCTCCACTACCACCCACCACCTCCACTACCATCCACTACCACCACTCACTTACCTCACACCTCTCCTATATAATAGCTTGTAACATACAAATCAATACATAACAATCTTACATATCAATCAATAATACAATCATATATACAATTCTCTATTTACATTGTTAACTTACAATATACACCTAATTAAAATGTTCATTTTGTAATATAATAAATAAAATATAGAGAAGTAGGTATGAATGTGTCAAACATTGTGAGATGGAAAAACCGAGATGACAACGAAAACTTGGGCGCGTGTGAGTTTGAACTTTGAATTGGAATATGATGCCACCAAAAGACAAGAAAATGCTTACACGATTCTTCTTCTTTAGTCTTTAGAGAGAGAGAGAGAGAGAGAGAGTTGTGTAACTGACTCTGACTACAAGCAAATATGAAATATGAAGTACGAAGACTGTTTTTTGGGTGAATAAGTGAAGTCTCTGATCAAAATAAAAAAAAAAGAAGTGAAGTTTTGTACAAATCTATACATGTGCATTACCTTCAATTCAAATCCACAGCTATTATTACGAAAATATTTAAGAACATTAAAATAAAACTTTAATGAGAGGTGTACAGTAACCTCACTTATAATTAATTTGATATATATATATATATATTTTCCGCTCCCTGTCACATCATTAAAGTGATTAAAAATTATGAATCATTGCTTGCTATTACCATGACCAGTACTTCCAAAGCCTGGTTAGGCTATGGCCAATGGGCACAGAAAAAATTGAACACAAAAAAAAAATATATATATATATATATGTAAGACAAAAATTATTTATATTTATAATTGTAAATATTTTGTCTCATATCTAAACATTAGCCTCGTTTGGAAAGTGACTATTTTAGTAAGTTATTTGATTTTTTGGCTATTTTAATAGGTTATTTTAGTTTTTGTGTTTGGGAAGATGAAATAGATTTTATTTGAGTTATTGTATTGAAAAATATGTTGAAATGATATTTGAAATTAAAATTACAAATTTGCCCCTAAAAATATATTTTTTTAAATTGATGTCAAGGGGTAAACTCGTAATTTACTCATTGATGGAACAACTTTTGTAGCTGACATTTGGCACTGTTTGGGAAGTGGCTAAAGAGGCTATTATAGCCTAAAATGAAAATTTAGCCAAAAAGCCCGCTGTTGAAAGCTTTTTCAAAAAAAAAAAAAAAAAAAAAAAAGCTGCACAGCCGGCAGTGTAGGCACAACCTACACTGTCAGCTACAGAAGTTGTTCCATCAATGAGTAAATTACAACTTTATCCCTTGACATCAATTTAAAAAAAATATATTTTTAGGGACAAATTTGTCATTTTAATTTCAAATATCATTTCAACACATTTTTCAATACAACAACTCAAATAAAATCCATCTCTTCTTCCCAAACACAAAAACTAAAATAACCTATTAAAATAGTCACTTCCCAAACGAGGCCTATATATGTGTCCAATTTTTTTTTTTTTTTTTTTTTTTTTGTGCATCTAGACTTTTATGCTTTGACCGACTCTAACTTGACTCTCCTACATCCTTATCATTTTTTTTTTTTTGCTTTTCTTTTCTTTTTGTTTTATTTTATAAACAGCAAGGACCAAAATTTCATTTTGGTATTTATTACTCTTTGAAATAACATACTGAAATGAAATTTTGGTATGTTATTTCAATTAACTTAAAAATGAAAATGTTTCACAAAATTTTTTAAGTCAGAGAAATAGGTGACTTAGTGATTAAATATTTTATCTTTTCCTTTATAGTTTCTTATATTCTCTAATGCATCTAAGTTTTGTTTTTTTTAATTATTTATGTTGAAAAAATGAGACAAATTGAAATGACTGTCGCTGATATTCCTAGTATCTGATTGAAACAACTCAATGTTTCATAATATTTCAGTGAAAATATTGAAACTTCACTATTCCACTATTTTTTTTCCTTTTGATTTTCTATGAAATGGAAATATTTCAGTTGTTTTGGTCACAACAAAACAAAATTTTACTCCTTGATTAATGGTGAGTGTTGTGGTCCTCGTAATCATGTTTTTGAAGGCGAGACCACTCTAAATGGATACATATTTCCCGTTTCATAACATTTATAAGTCAACTTATTTAGTTTATTTGATAAAAAAAAGTTTTCTAGTGAAATTTGGTTGCAATTTTATATACTTTTTTTTTTTTTTTTTTCAATTTATTTGGCCAAAAAAAAAGTGAGATTTTCCTAAGTTACAGTTTGTAACTTTTTAGTTTAATTGAAACATTTACGTAAATACGGACAAAATAATTTCTTTTTTTTTCTTTGAATTATAATTTTTGAGGATATCTTGGATATTTGCACAATAAAAAAGCTATGTGATAACTATTCAATCAAACTAGTTAATTTTATTTTTTTTTTTTAATTATGCAAAGCTGCACTAAATAACTTTACCACTTATTTTAAAATTTTTAATTTAATAATTTAAAAATTATAATTATAAAAGCTAATTTATAAATGATATTGTGGGGGCATATTTTTGTGAATGACAACATGTAGCTAAGGTGGCACCGAAGTGCCAGCCGAGGTGCCACGTGTCCTGATCATGGTGTCGAGGTAATCTCGGCTAGGCTGAGATTATCTGCGGAGATACCGGAATCCGAGATGAACGGATAAGCTATAAGAGTCTTGGAATGAGAGAGGACTTCAGCCTGGATAAGGATAAAACTTTTAGTGAATTTATCTTTATCTATTGGAGAGTTCAAGATAGACGTTGAGCCAAAGCCCATTGAAGCTAGGCTTCTACGAGGACCAGGTTAGTGCAAACTATAAAAGAAAGGCACCATTGGTGGTCTAAGGTATGCTTTTTATATCCTAGCTAGTGAGTTAAGTGCTGTTTGCTATCTTTGAGAGATAATTAAGTGCTGACTTGGTCGTCGGAGTGCCCCTGGATGGACGAATCACCGCTGGAGTCTTATCTTTCTGTGACAGGTCGTTCGGGCGTAATCTATTTTGCCCGTGTTCTCCAGCTGAGTACCTGTTTGGCAGTGTGGTCAGAAATCAACACCCACAATTTGGCACCGTTTGTAGAAAAGAAAGGAGAATAGATGGCCAATGACCAACAGAAAGAGAAGATTGGGGACGACATCCCTACTAGAAGTGGCAAACACATTGACCCTAACGTAGAGGAAGAGAACTACAATGAAGAACCCCCGGAGCAGAATCCTGGGGAGAAAGACGTCGGCAAAGAGGGAGACATGCCAAAGAAGGCAGACCGAGGCGAGTATTACAACGAAAGCGACCTCTAGGTATGGAAAGATAGATGCCTGAGGAGGGACGGCGAGATGAAGGGGATGGCAAACAAATTGGTGGACCTGCAATCGGTTGTCAATTTCATGATGCAAAACAACGTCATGCAACTACCATTTCCATTGGAGGACACGCCGATTCCAGTGGCCAAGAACGATGCCTAGAAAGGGGGCAGAAAACAGTTCTTGCAATCCCTCAACATGACAGAGCGATGGAGCATTCTCATCGGCCTTCATGGGAGGTCGGAACAGGAGAATCAACGAGAGGAGAGTCTTAGAAGACACATCGTGCCAAAGAAGCCTATACCAAGGAACATTGACATGTTCAAGGAAAGGAGTTTTGCTTTGACACGACGAATGAAGGGAGGTCCAAGAGGACTCACAATGACACCAGGAGCAACGCACCCAAAAGCCTGAAGTCCGTTGACAGCCGAGCTCCTGGACGAACTAAGGAGGATTTGAGAGACTACCTACAGAGGAAGCGACAAGATGCCAAGGTCACATCTCTGGTTAAGTCGAGAACACCATTCTCAGTAGAGCTGAACAAGTTTGAGGCCCCGAAGAGATTCCACATGCCGAGATTTCAGATATACGACGGCAAGTCTGATCCTAACTTTCACGTCGACTTGTACCTGAACTCAATGGCACTATACACCGGGAACGAGCCGCTGCTGTGTAAGGTATTCCCCTCATCCTTTGAGAAAATCGCATCAGACTGGTTTCACAAGTTATCGAAAGGAACTGTGAAGAATTGGGAAGGCCTGGCTGAAATGTTCGTGGCTAGGTTTGTGACAAACAACTGCAGCCATTAAGGGTAGACTCCCTGATGGCTCTGAGAATTGGCGAGAATGAAAGCCTCAGGGCTTATGCCAAAAGGTATTATGAAGTGTTTAACCGAATACTAGGGTGCAATCAAGAATTGGCGGTCGTTTCTTTTAAGAACGGCCTGAACGATGATTGCCTGCTTCGAAAGTCACTGGAAAAGATGCTGTCTAAAAGTATAGAGGAACTCATGGCCAGGATCGAGAAGTATGCAAGAGCCGAAGAGGACACGCTAGGGACAAAGGCGTCGAAGCAAGAGAAGAGAAATGACTCGTCAAAGCGAGGTCGAGGAAATACTGGATATAACAGGCAAGAGACAGGACTAAGGGCTGCACAGGTAGTCACCACAGTGTTCCGGATCCCGGTCTACAAAGTCTTGGAGAGAATCAGGAATCGGCCTTACTATAGAGTGCCAAAGAAGATCCCTGGCGAATTTATGAAAAAAAGCCTAAGGAAGCATTGTGCCTACCAGAATGAGGATGGACACCTGACTCAGGGGTATAGAGCCCTAAAAACGCACTTAGAAGACCTGGTCAGACAAGGCCATTTGAGGGATCTGGTGGATGAGGCCAGAACAAGGGAAGAACAAGCAAGAGCACCACCCCCACCAGCACTGCAATCACAAGTAGAAGGACCTCGAGTGATCAATGTGATTCACTCGAGGGTCAATGAGAACGAGATATGTGGGGAGACTCAGAGTGTAAGACACTCACAGCACATATGTCGGGTCCAGCAAAAAAGGCCTAGGGTAGGCGAGTGCCAAGAACCAATTGTATCTTTTACTGAGGTCGACTTAGATATGGTGCAGCATCCACACAATGATGCTCTGGTGATATCCTTGAAGATTGGAGAGTGCTAGGTAAGGCGCATTCTAGTTGACCAAGGCAGCTCTTGTGACATCATGTATGTCAGACGTTACAAGGAGCTCGGCCTTCACGAAGACGATCTAGAACAACCCAATAGTCCAATGGTCGGGTTTAATGGGACGCCGACATGGCCCTTGGGGGCAATAAATTTGGAAGTGCAGGTAGGCACCAGGAAAGTGAGCACAGAGTTTACAATCATTGACACCCCCTCACCTTATAATGTTATCTTAGGAAGACCATGGTTGCACGCAATGAGGGCTGTACCCTCAACATTGCACCAACTATTGCGGTTCCCAACGGAGCAGGGAATTGAGGAGATTAGAGGAGACCAGGTGCAAGCAAAGAATTACTCCATGGCAGCAATGAAATCCACCTGCAACATATGAGAAGCAGACACAGCCGAGATTGAGGATGAGGACATGGAGGTCCTGGACGACGTCAGCAAAGAACCAGTTGAGAAAAGTGAAGAAGCCCTGAAGAAAGTTCTAGTCCGACAGGATGATAAGGAGTGCTTCTTCCTTCTCGGCTCAGGTTTAGCCAAAGAAGAAGAAAGGGAGTTGGAAGCATTCTTGCGAGCAAACATAGAGGTGTTTACCTGGACGCCTTATGAGATGCCTGGTATTGACCCCGATGTCACTTGCCATAGACTGAATGTAAACAGGTCGGCTAAACCTGTCATCCAACGAGCTAGAAGGCCGACCCTGATGCATGTTGAGGTAGTAAAAGAGGAAGTGGATAAACTCCTGGAGGCCAAAGCGATTCAAGAGGTAAACTACCCAACATGGTTATCAAACACAGTTATTGTGAAGAAGAAAAATGGGAAGTAGAGGGTCTGCGTAGACTTCACTAGCCTGAATAAGGCCTGTTCCAAAGACAGTTTCCCGCTCCCCAAAATCGATCAATTGGTAGATGCCACTTCAGGGCATGAAAGGATGAGTTTCTTGGACGCTTATAGGGGGTACCATTAGATAGCCATGTACCCCCCCTGATGAGGAGAAGACTGCATTTATCACCCCAAAAGGGTTGTATTGCTACAAAGTGATGCCTTTCGGGTTGAAAAATGCAGGAGTAACGTACTAGAGATTGGTAACTAAGATGTTCAGACATCTAATAGACAAAACAGTGGAGGTATACATTGATGACATGGTCGTGAAAATCAAAGAGCCTGAGGATCATCTGGTTGACCTGAAAGCAGTCTTTGATATCCTTAGGACATTTCGGCTCCGACTCTATGCGTCGAAGTGCGCATTTGGAGTTGGGTCAGGAAAGTTCCTGAGATACTTGGTTACCAAAAGGGGCATTGAGGCGAGCCCAGATTAGATCAAGGCCATCTTGGACTTGAAGAGCCCGGCATTGGCAAAACAAGTGCAGATGTTAACTAGAAGGGCCGCAACCCTGAATAGGTTCGTAAGTAGAAGTTCTGACAAATGTAAACCTTTTTTTAGTTTAGTGAAGAAGGCTACAGATTTCTTGTGGACAGAAGAATGTGAAGTTACCTTGGTTGACTTGAAGAAATATCTGACCACAGCCCCAGTTCTTTCAAATCCTGTACCAGGAGAGGAACTCTTCTTGTACTTAGCAGTTTCAGAGCATGCAGTGAGTGCAATCGTAATTAGAGAAGAAAATGAGGAACAGATGGCAAATTACTATGTGAGTAAAACCCTAGCAGGCTCAGAGACCGGGTATTTACCCCTGGAGAAATTGACACTAGCTTAGTGATGGCATCCAAGAAGTTGAATCACTACTTCCAAGCCCACAAGATTATGGTATTGACTGAGCATCTCTTGAAATCCTTGCTACAACAAGGAGATCTGACAAGCAACATAGTGGTGTTGGGGCAATACGACCTAGAATTCAGACCCAGAATAGCAATCAAACGCCAGGTTCTGACTAACTCCATGGCCGAGTTCACACTTGGAGCCATCCCACGTCGGGCTCCGGTGAGCCGCGGCTTAGGATGTCCAAGTGAACAAGAAGAGACCCAGCTGGGAATGAAAAAACCCACAGCAGAGCAAAAGAAAGAAGAGAAACTTAAGTCCTGTGATATTTACATCGGCGACTCCTTTCACCTGTTTGTTGATGGGAGTTTAAACCGATAGGGAGTGGGGACAAAAGTAGTACTAGTATCTCCAGATGGACGAATGTTAGAGCAATCAATTTATTTGGGGTTCAAAGCCTCCAACAATGAAGCAGAGTATGAAGTATTGATCGCAAGATTGAAGCTGGCAGCAGCAATGGAAGCCGATGAGATTGTGGTCTTTTGTGACTCCCAGCTTATTGTGAACCAGGCAACAGATGAGTACGTAGACCGATATGAAAAAATGATAGCCTACATTAAGGAGGTTGTTAAACTACTGGCCTTGTTTCAAGACTGCCGACTACAACAGGTAAACCGAGATGACAACAGCCATGCCGATGCCTTGGCTAACCTAGCTAGTGCAATAAAATCAGGGGAGGCAAGGACAATAATGGTTGACTACTTGTCAGGCCCAAGTGTGGAACCACTAATCACAGAGTATGAAGCAATGTGCGTAGAGATGGAACCAAGTTGGATGGATGCAATAGTAGTGCTCCTTAGAGATGGGAAGTTACCAGAGGACAGAAAAGAGGCACACAAAACTAGACTGAAGTCAGTAAGGTTCAGTCTAACAGCAAAGGGACATCTCTACATAAGGTATTTTACTGGTCCCCTTTTGAGATGAAATACACAAGTTAAAGACTTTTTGTATGAAATACACGAAGGAGTATGTGAAGTCGCGCTGGGGGCATGTCACTTGCTTATAGGGCCATTACTCAGGAGTACTGGTGGCCCTACATGCAAAAGGCTACTCAAGTCTATTCGAAAAGTGCAAAAAGTGTCATGGGTTCACACCTTTGATACATCAACCAACAGTAGATTTAAATTCAGTGTCCAGTCCTTAGACATTTGCCCAGTGGGGCATGGATCTAGTTGGGTAACTATCCCAAGCAACTGGACAAAGAAAATTCTTGCTAGTAGCAACAGACTACTTTACCAAGTGGGTAGAAGCAGAACCCCTTGTGAAGATTCGAAATGTTTATGTGAAGAACTTCATATGGAAGAACATCATTACTAGGTTTGGGATTCCAAGGGCAATAATAGCAGACAATGGCATACAGTTTGACAGTAAGCTAATCAAGAGCTTTTGTGCTAATTACAAAATCAAGAACTACTACTCCACTCAAAGCTTCCCTCAAACCAATGGTCAGGCAGAAGCACCCAACAAAACTATCTTGGATGAGATCAAGAAGAGGCTACAAGCAGCAAAGAGAAAATGGGTAGATTAGTTGCCCAATGTACTTTGGGCATACCGAACTATGCTGAGAAGATCAATTGAGGAATCTCCATTTGCCATGGCTAATGGCATAGAGGCAATAATCCCATTAGAAGTCGGCATCCTGGGGATCAGAACCTAGGAAGTAAAGAATGGGACTAATGAGGCATTTTTTGCCCGAGATCTAGACCTATTGGAAGAAAGAAGGGAAAGAGTAGCAATTCAGCTGGGGGCATACCAGTAGCAGCTTGCTAGGGCTTACAATAAGAAGGTCAACCCACGAGAGTTTCAAGTTGGGGATCTCGTTCCGAGAAATGTCGTCGGCAATAAGAAGGATCCCAAAGAGGGCAAGCTTGGCCCAAATTGGGAGAGATCTTATAGAATCATCTCAGTCGCGGGCAATGGGGCATATCGGCATGAAGACAGTGAAGGCAAGGAGTTGCCAAGACCCTAAAATACTTGCAACCTGAAGTTTTTCTATCATTAGATTTTTTGTTTTTTAAAGTTTTTTGTTATTAGCCGAAGTAATAAAATTTTAACTCGATTTTTTTAAACTTGTGTAATACGGCTAACCAGTCCCTTTGCGATGTTTCTAAGTGAAACATGACGAATAATTTAGACTTATTATATGGCAGAGTTGAATTATACTTGCATATAATAGAGTTGAACTAAGTTGGCGATGTTTCTGATTGAAATATGACGAATAACTTAGACTTATTATATGACAAAGTTGAATTATACTTGCATATAATAGAGTTGAACTAAGTTGGCGATGTTTCTAATTGAAACATAATGAATAACTTAGACTTATTATATAATAGAGTTGAATTATACTTGCATATAATAGAGTTGAAGTAAGTTGGCGATATTTCTGATTGAAACATGACAAATAACTTAGATATATTATATGGCAGAGTTAAATCATACTTGCATATAATAGAGTTGAACTAAGTTGGCGATGTTTCTGATTGAAACATGACGAATAACTTAGACTTATTATACGGCATAGTTGAATTATAATTGCATATAACAGAGTTGAACTAAGTTGGCGATGTTTCTGATTGGAACATGACGAATAACTTAGACTCATTATATGGCAGAGGTGAAATTATACTTGCATATAATGGAGTTGAACTAAGTTGGATTAACCTAGATTCGCCATATCGGCAAAATCAAACTCAGATTGGAACTAAGTGCATTTGAGTAAAGATTAACAGAGGAACCACGGTTGATTTGAATCTAACCTCGGCAACAAGATCATAACCACATGCATAATGAGAACCTAAGTGAAACTTAAGTTCACATTAGGGGCAGAGAGCTGGAGAATGATGAGTAAAAGTTTCAAGTACTTAGGGACTTGGCTTAACACTTGTTAAAATTTTCAGAAAAATTTACAAGTTGAAGATAAGCCGAGGTAATATTGCAAGAAATACATACGTACTTGCCGAGATGACCAGGCTTGTCCACCTCAGGGAATGTAGAAGACAACAGTCTTGATAAGAAAGAGTAAAGTGGCAAGTTTAAAACCAATACTTGTGAAAATACTTTTATAATGTTTTCAAGTGTTAAACCAAGGCCGAGGTAAACAATCAAGAAGTCATGTTCGAGGTATTATACTATGAAGAGGTTATACAGATAAATGTACACTTTGAAGACATGCAAAAATATTCTAAGTATGGAAGCAATAAAGCATATAAATATACAAACACTTGAAAGAAGAAATTATACTTACATTCAAAAGAAAAAAGGCACTTCGCCCTGCAGAAGGATTACTTGTTCTGACACAAAAGCGGCACGTCGGTCAAATATGAAAACTAAAGCATTGTTCAAGACAAAACAAAGTACAAAGCACAGAAATAAAAGTTTGTAGTTAAGACTATTCGGCATCAGTGGCAGGATGTTTCTCAGCCTCGGAAGATAATTGGGAAGTCTTTTCGACAGCTTTCTCAGCCTCGAGCTCGGTGTCGATCTCTTGTAAAGTCTGATCGAGGCTCTTCTCGGCGATAGGCACCTCAGGTATAGTCTTCTTGGGGAAGGCACTTTTTGAGACCTCGTCCTCTTCATCCTGAGTCAAGTCTAGGACTTGCTCGTTCAGAGTTGGGGACTTGGCCCCAACAGAACCCGCAGCATCGACTGCCACATCGGCCTCTTCATTATCCTCTTATTCTTCACCTTCTTCCTCCCCAGCCTTAGCCTCAGATTGGCTTGAAGCATGAGGGAATGGCACTACAAGTCGGCCTTCGTCATAAAGAGGGGAATCCTTAGAGACAGCCAACTCCTTCAGAGTAGCCATCCAACCAAGGGTGTAACCCTTGTTGCATGCCTGTCTGACTTGTTTCTTATACTCCTCGCGGACGTCAGCTGCCCCCTCGGCATAGGCCTTCTCGTCTGCCGCTTTGATTTTGGTATCTTTTGTGGCCAAGGCATTTCGAAGTTCTTCTTGGGCTTCTGCTGTTTTTGCTTCGGCCTATTTTTTCTCGACTTTGAGAATCTCAGCAACAGCCTCTGCAGCACCTGTCTTTTCCTCGGCCTCGTCTTGGGCTTGTTTAGCTGCCTTAGTCTGATCTGGCAGGACTTTCATCTTGGCCTCGGCATTATTTAAGGATTTAAGCAAACCAGCAGCCTCATTCGACTTACGGACTAGCTCCTTCTTTAAATCCTCAGCCTGCATCGCGAAAGAGTGGACGTGCTGGATCGCCTAGAAAAAGCGGAATGAACAAAGTTAGTAAACTCTTTTAGTATGAAAACAGAGAGTACCAAGTGTTAGAAGTTTACCAATACAGAGTGCTGCACCATCAGAGCGAAATTTTCATATTCGCTAACCTTGGCCATACGGTTGAGGTCATTGGGAAAGAGCAATGCAGTGGAGAGGGCAACGCCGACCTCAATGTTAGAAGCACTATCACCGGTTCTAACTGGCTTGTCCTCGATCATGATAGATAGGGCCCAAGGGTCAGTGGCTTTAAGTGAACCCGAGGTGGCTGTAGAGTCTGACCTCGGCTTCTTTGACTTAGCAGTTTCAGAGGGGTCAACCTCTGCGGGCCTCTTCTTGGCGACGGAGCTTGTTTTCTCAACCTCGGCAAGTTTTAAGATTAGAACTGTGTCTTCAGACTCAACTTGGGTAAAAGAGACTTTTGCCTTGGCCCTCTTTACCCTTTTTTGTTTTGGTTTAGGTTGGGATTGTAATGGTGAAGATTGGACTGTCACGATGCCCGAGATGTCAGCCAAAAGGTCTTCAACTACGGCCTTATTGCGCCCCATCTTGTCGACAGTAGCGGCGATAGTAACCTTGGTTCCGATGCGAATTGTTGGTAGTGCGGTAGGCGGGTTTGTTGGATCGTAAGCCGACGCCTTAGAGGATTGGCATTTTTAACTACGAGTTCTGCCTACAGGAGCAATGATGGAAATTCGGCGACGGCGTTGGCGTTGGCATTGAGAAAGTGGAATCAGTTATGGAGCAGAAGTTGATGGCTCTTCTACTGGGTCAGATGTTGAGGCTTGGTCAGGCCGTAGTGACGAAGTGGGTTATGATGGCCGGATCTCTTTCTCTCATTCTTTCTCTTTCTTTTTGACTTCATTCTCTTTTGTTCTCGTTGGAATTATGGGTTCGTTGTCGACTATCACTCGTTCCGGGAGGTGCGAGGTCTGGTTCGGAGTGCCCGGAAAAGGAACGGGATTTTTCTGGGCTATTGGATCAGGTCTGCACGTGCGGGAGGCCAAGCCGCACGTGCGGGAAGAAGGGAGCTGGAGTTGGTTGCACACCGCTTAAATTGCAGGTGCGGGCTAAGGTGCGGGAGGACCCCGCATGTGTGGGGGTGAGGGCCGCACGTGCGGAAAGGGGCGCTCCGTACGTACGGGGTTGGGTGTCGCACGTGCGGCACTCTAGATAGCCGAACCCCTTTTTTTTTATGTTTTTGGTCCGAATGTATCATTCATTTTACACATTTTTCTTTCACTCTAAACCCTATTTTTCTCCCCCTTCTCTCTAGAAAACTTCCTCAAGCATTAAAACTCTTTGATTCTTGCAATCTTTGGGCCAAGATCGTCATCATCTTCCTCTAAATCTTGAAGCTCAAGAACTAGGGCTCCTCTTGGTGTGGTGGAAGTCAAACTATCTCATCATTTGATTCTAGGGTTTCTTCTTCCAATCTTCTCCAAAACCTTGAGGTAGGGAAATTTCCTTGAGTTATATATATATATATATATATTTGATTTGGGTGATTTAAGGGTTTCATTAAGGATATTGGAAGTTTGGTCTTGTCTCATAAATACTAGAGTTTTAAGGGTGGGTTTGATCTCTCTCTTCTTCTAAACTATTATTCTTGGGACTTTTAACTCATAAAATAGGAGAGGTGAGGTCATGAGAGAAAATCTTTTCAAAGATGAGGATGTTGTCTTGCTTTGACATAAAACCCTAGAAATTTTGGGGATTTTGAACAAAATGTGATTATGCTTAGAAGCATCTTGTTGTGCTATATTAAGAGAATAAACTTTCATAATATGTTTTGCAAAAATGGCAATTTATATGATACATAAGAAATGAAATGTGATTTTAACATTATGGTTGACCATTTAAAAGTGTGTTGTTGTGAGATCATAAATGGTTGTGTATGGGGGGGTGATGTTTGAAAGGCATCACTTGTGACCTTGAAGGGGATAACTTGTTATGAATTGGACATGTTGAGCGATTGTTGTTGCTATAAATTGATGGCATGGCCATTGTGAAATAGTGTTGAGGAGAAGTAATGAATAATGTAGTAAATTGATTTTGTTGTAGAAATGTTTTGAAATGGAAAGACGTTTTGAGGTACTTTGTATTACATCATGTCTCTATTTGATTTATCATTATTATTGCACATTCTCATCATGTTTAATTTGAGAAGGAATACACTATAATGAGAACTCTGAAACTATGTATGGGGTAAATACGGTGGTAAGTCCGGTTAAGGGGTGTAGATGAATTTGATAAGTTGGCCTGAGTGTTTATGGGGAAAGACTAGAAAACGGTGCGGATAGGTGTCGAGCTTTCCGATTAATACCAAAAAAAATAACAGTTTGGTAGTACTCGTAGAGTTTACTTGCAGACACCAGCCTAGGAATTACCAGTGTCGTATTTACCGCCCCATGTGATTGAAAAGTTAAAATTTGGAAATTGATGAGATTGTAATTTTAGATGAAATGCATAGTGTTTCTCAACAAAAATATGGATAATATCTTGAAAGGAGTATTGCATTGCATGTGCACTTGCATTAATTTTGGCCATCTAACATAAATGTATATACTTTGTTTGGTATTTTTCTACTGGGCTTTATGCTCACCCCTATGGGATTTGGTGCAGGTAAAGTTGTTATCCCGCTAAGCTATGGGTGGTGATATGTTTTGGTGAAGAGTAGATCACTCTTTCTTTTGTTAAAAGTTTTTTGTAGAGCCTAGGGCTAATTTGGTATGGGTTCGAGAGACCATTTTGTGTAACCAGGCTATTGCCTTGGAAGATATAAGCCGTAAGGTCATTTCGTTTATTTTATTTTTATGTTGATGACTAAATGTTTCACATGCTATAGATTCAGGTATTTTCTTATCATTGCATGTATATTTGCATGTGAAACCCCTGTTCAAACCTTGGATATTTTTGATATAGAGGATGGAGAATGGTTGTAATTTATGAATGTGCGTAGTTTGTGTATTATTCATGTTGGAATTATTTCAGGGCGTGACAAAGTAGTAGGAGGAGTCGTTGCTGAAGGTGGAGACTTGCTCTTCTTGGGGACGTCGGGCAATGTGGATTTATAGGTTAGGATGTAGTTAAGCAGCAAAGGGGCCTTGCGCTGATTGACAGGCAAGCCCAGCAGCTTCTTGAAGTCTTTGCTGGGATAGAAGGTTTTGCAGAAGTCCTTTGGAGGTTGAAGAAGAGCTGTAAGTGAAAAATAAACATTAGAACATACAAAAGGAACAAAGTAATAAAGACTTAAAGTGACACTTGGTTCTTACCATTACCCTCTTTAAAGACCGATCAACTCAAGGGGTAGAAATGGAGGTCATCATCTGGTGGGAACTCCCAGTTGCCTGAGACGATGAAATAATCATCTCCAGCACCTTTGTTGGAGTCTGGGAGGTCGACAATAAGTATGTACTCGGTTGACCTCGGTTTAAGGTAGTAGATGTAGCCTTTTTCTGATTTAAGGCCACACATGGTATAGCAGTATTGGATGTCAGCTAGAGTAATCCTAGCGTTCTCTCGGCTAGCTAGGGCAATTATACCGTTGATGACTCTGTAAGAGCGAATGGCTAGTTGCATGAGGTTAAGTTTGTAATAGTGAAGGACTTGGCGAAAGTGGATGTTAAGAGGGAACCTAAGTCCGCACTCGATGAAAGCAACTACTGGGAAGGGCATGAAGTTGTCATTGGGTATAATGGAGTCCTCCTTCCCAGCCAACCTAAGTTGGACATCGGTAGGGATGGAGAACTCCTTCCTAAAATGCTCAAGTTTTTCCGGGGTATCCACCCTCCACCTAAACATACCCATGATGTCGGCTAGAGGGACAAGGTGTGAGAATTCAAAAGAAAGAGGTTTGTGTGGGTTTTAGGGACCTCGACTAAACCCTAAGCAGGTACTGAGGCAAGGGTTTTTCAAGATCTAGGGGAATTTATTTCAATTTTCCTAAAGGATAGTGGTTTCTATCAAATACCAAACCTAGAGTTACTAAAACAGGAATTGGGAGCAAGAATCTAGAAATAAGGCAAGAAAAACAGAAAACATCAATGATTCAGACTCAAGAAGACAAACAAAAATTCAAAGAACACTGAATAAAGTTTCTGCAGATGTGCAAAGCCAATGACAGTGGCAAATTGTGAAAACAAGTGTATGAATAGTATGTGTGTGCATGTGTAGACCCAGAAACAAATAGGCAAACACGAAATTGCAAAACAGAACATGCTCAAACATACGAATGATAAAGTTTAAAACACAGGCAAAGACTGGGGAACATGACTACATTCACCATAGCAATAAACAAAAGCAATAGAGTTTGAAACTAAAAAGGGGGAAAACAGTGACTTACCGAAGGAAAACAATGCTGGTATAAGGTATGTCGAAATCGGACAATAATGGCGAAAGTTGTAGAACGGTGGATACTTTGCCTGAAGAGGTGATCGGAGCAAGGTGCGGAACTTGGAGAGCTTGAAACAATGGCGGTTTTTTGGGAGAGAAGTTTTAGAGAGATAAAGCTTGAGAGAAATCAAAGAGTGTAAAGTGAAAAGACGAAAAGAGGGAAGTGATTTTGTTAAAACACGAAAAGACGGCAAAATTGCATTGAATATGCCTTAGACGACATGCTTGCCAGGCGGCGCGCGCAGACGTGACGCGACCTGAAGGCGTGTGTCAGGTACGGATCAATGAGGAAAAAACGCATGGATAAAATGGTTAAGAAACCGTGCGTGACAGCTCATGCGCAGCCAGAACTCTTGGAGTTCTTGATTTAATGAAGCAAAGACCTCGGCTAGGAGAATGATCTCGGTTGAAGAACTTAAAAAACTTGGTTCTTGGTTTTTTGGACATTGGTAAACCAGACTGCAGTCTTGGACAGAAGGAGCCGACATAAGATGACCTCGGTAACAAAAGAGTAGAGTAAGCTTTTAAGTCGACGTGCTATATGGACAAACGATATAGGTTCCATCACCTCAGGATGCCGAGGTAATAGAACCTAGGGGGCAATTATGGGGCATATTTTTGTGGATGACAACACGTAGCCAAGGTGGCACCGAAGTGCTAGCTGAGGTGCCATGTGTCCTGGTCATGGTGCCGAGGTAATCTCGACTAGGCCAAGATTATCTGCGGAGATACCGGAATCCGAGATGAACGGATAAGCTATAAGAGTCTTGGAATGGGGAGGACCTCAGCTTGGATAAGGATAAAGCTCTTAGGGAGTTTGTCTTTATCTATTGAAGAGTCCAAGATAGGCATTGAGCCAGAGTCCATTGAAGCTAGGCTTCTACGAGGACCAGGTTAGTGCAAGCTATAAAAGAAAGGCACCCTCGTGGGTCTAAGGTACGCTTTTTATATCCTGGCTAGTGAGTTAAGCACTATTTACTATCTTTAAGAGATAATTAAGTGCTAACTTGATCGTCGGAGTGCCCCCAAGTGGACGAACCACCGTCGGAGTCTTATCTTTCTGTGACAGGTCGTTCAGGCGCAATCTATTCTGTCTATGTTCTCCAACTGAGTACCTGTTTGGCAGTGTGGTCAGAAATTAACACCCACAGATATCAAATAACACGATAGTTGATTACAAATCATGTATGTCAAACTTAAAATGTTTGTTCTGTTAAAAAAAAAAAACTTAAAATATTTGTGTTTCAGTTTATCTCATAATTTGCTTAACTACCAAGACTTTATTTGGGAATAGACTATTTTACTAACTTTTTGACTTTTTATGAAAAAATATGCAGAAAAGTAGAGAGAGTAATGTGATAACTTATAATGACTTTTTGATTTTTTAGTTAAAACAGAAGGTTGTCAAATGAGGCCTAAGCACTCGTTTGGGAAGTTGGGTTAGGGTGGGTTGAGATTAAAATAACTACAAAAAGACAAAATAAGTTTTTTTAATCTAATAAGACAAAATGTCACATCCAAATCATAAATATTTCATTTTTTCTCTCACAAAAATTTAAAAAAAAAAGATAAAAAAACCATCCTAAATGAGACTTTTAGCCCCAGGTCAAAAAAATCAAAAAATCAACTCGCATCCCAAACAAATCCATCCTAAATTATTTGCATGAGTTGCAATTGTCATATTTCTAGTCAACTATGAATTAAACAATATGAAGATCTCATGCAAATAATTATTTTTGCACAACTCATTTTACAGAGCATCCAAATTCCACAAACCATGCATGTTGGAGATGTCCAACCAGCATATTGCATGGAGTCCGGATCCTTTGCCTTGTTCCCTGCAGTGATCCCTGCCGTAGGCCGAAACGACAACGTTTTGGACCTTCTTCTTTTTTTTTTGCATTCTTTTGCATTTTTTTTTTCATTTTTACTTTCCTCTCCTCTTCTTTTCACTCAACTCTCAAACCAAAAAGACAAAGAGGGAAGATGATGACGCGACGACGACAGCACAGCGAGGCAAGGCGATAGTAGCGGCGAGGTGACGTCCTTCCTTCAGTGCTCCATCAAATTGTAGAGAATATAGAGAGAGAAAGTTAGAGAGAGAGTATACGGTCGTTGCAGCAGAAAGCATCAGAGTGGAGTGGAGCCGAGCAAAAGTAGGATTTGGAGTTGTTTACAAAGGGAAATTACATGATGGGACTAAGATTATTGTGAAGATGATGGAATCTGGGGCAATGGATGCCAAATGAATGAATGAATTTCAACCAGAAACTGCAATCTTAACAAAAGTTAGACATAGACATTTGGTTGCTCTTCTAGGTTACTGTATCAATGGCAATGAAAGGCTTTTGGTGTATAAGTACATGCCACAGGGGACTTTGGCTCAGCATTTGTTTGAGTAGGGTAAACTTGGGTACTCTCCTCTTGCTTAGAAGTAGAGGGTGACAATGGCATTGGATGTGGCCAGAGAGGTTGAGTATCTTCACAGCTTAGCACAATAAAGTTTCATTCATAGAGATTTAAAACCCTCTAATATACTTCTTAGGGATGACATGAGAGCCAAGGTTTTGCAGATTTTGGTTTGGTTAAAAATGCACCTGATGGGAAGTAAAATTAACACATTCAAATCTAGAAATTCACATCCCAAATATGAGGATCATTTTGGTCTTTCATTTGGCTGGGTTATACGAGTTTGATCCTCACCGGTGCCGTCGTCTTGCCGGCGCTGTCACTCTCCTCTTCATCTCTCTGTTCGGTTATTCGTAGAGGCCCTACTCTGAAATATTTGAGAGCTTAGAAGGAGAAGAAAGAAGAAAACAGGGTTTAAAAAAAAAATTTGTCCAAAACGATGCCGTTTTGTCCCACGGCAAGGATCATTGTAGGGAACAATGGCAGAGGATCCAGACTCTATTGCATGTGCTTTGAATTGTTAAGAAAAATAGTTTTTAGTAGATGCTTGGAAAGTTAGGGAGATTAGGCTCTGTTTGGTGGAGCTCTGGAACGTTCTAGAGCTTGATTTGAACATGGTGTTTGTTTACAATTTTTAAAAATTAATTCCACACTCACTTTTGAAAACGAGATCGAATGCGGGAAAATTTGGGCCCACCGGTCGTCTGGCCGGTTGACCGGAATAGTGCAATTTTTTTTTTTTGGCAATTTACACATGTTAATTTTTATATATTCAATGAAAAATATTTTTCAAATTTTTAAAAAAAATTTATTAGCTTTAATAGAATTTTGAGTTGTATGTTTGGTTATGAGTTGTAAGTTTTTGTATAAAATATTATATGGCACATCAAAAATTTCCCACTCAATTCAAAACTCATTTACCAAACAAAATTTTCACACTCAAATCATAATTCCAGAACTCACAAACTCAAAATACAACTCTATTCTCAAATCATATTTAGAAAACTCTACCAAACGCAACCTAAGATTTTCACACCCGAACAAGAGTAAGAACAAAGGACTCTCCGGTCCATATAGTGGACTGAACCGTGTTCGGGCTTATGTGATCCACAACAGATCTTGTTTCGATAATCTGAACTATTAAATGTGTAGAATTCGTCGAATATTTTATTTCCACAAAAAAAATCATATTGATCAGATATTGATAGCTACTTGAGTAAATCAGATTTTTGTCAATAATTTTTTTTAAAAATCATATTTACCGTTGACAGAAATATGATTTGATTAAGTGGTTGTCGATATCCAATTAACATAATTTTTTTGCAAGAATGAAGTACTTTGTAAGTTCTACACATTGAACGATTTGGATTATCGAAACAGGACTATAGTGGGCTCGCACGGGCTCAACAACATACTCTAGTTTAATTTCAAACTGGAGAGAAAACCTAACTTAAGAAAAAAATACATATAAAAATTTACCTAGTTTGCTGCAAACTCAGTGCCTGCCCTGTATTCTTCAAGACCCTAGATGAAATCTTTAAAATGGGGCCTTTATAGCATTAAAAAAATATATATTTATTCAAAAAATTGTCCAAAAAAGATGTATGATATAGATTCAAAGTTGATATGTTGCTTTTAAGTAAACTTTCTAGGTATGTAATATTATTATATACATAATAAATAAATAATAATAATAATAAAAGAGGGTAAAATGGTAAATGCGTTTATATATGTACATATACTTTAACTAGTACCCACACAAAATTTATTTGTAAATATCATCACTAAAATTATATATTAAAATTTACTTTTACGAATTAAGACATGAAGAAAATAATTACAAAGCCTAAAAAGATAAAAATCTAGTCTTGTTACTGTTATAATTTAAGAAAGTTCAATTTACGATGAGAAGAAACATCAACTAAACTATAATCAATAAATAAAAAAGAAAAGAAAAAACATCAAACAAAAAAGAAAATTATAATACCAAATAAAAATTAAATCAATTATTATAAAATATCAATTAAATATTATTTTTCTGAAAATGTTAAGTGAGAGAATTCATAATCCGACAATGCTACGTAGCTCAAATTTTGTGGCTCAAAAGTGGCTCAAATGGCCAAAATGACGTCGTTTTGAGTACAGAACAACATAAAAATGGCCAAAACGACGTCGTTTTGGCCATTTGAGCCACTTTTGAGCCACAAAATTTGAGCTACGAGACATTTTCCTTCATAATCCTATACCATTTTTAACATCAACCTCGTATTATTTTTGCCAATCAAATATAATTTACATAGGACTTACAAATTTATTATTATTATTTTATTTTATTTTTTTGGTTCAATGATAAGGGGTGTTTGGACCAACTTGCAGCTCGACTAATTTCTTTTCCAGTTCAATCAAAGACGGTCCATGCTAGGATTAGAAAATTTATGAGAATTTGTTTTTTCTCGCGACCTAACCCAATAGTTGCACATTAAACAATTGTATGAGAGCATACCCATCAACTACTCAGTGTACCCAAAGGTTACAAACTTACTAATTCAATCCCCTTATCTATGACCTAAACAAACATAATCACAGTGTCATAGCCATTTCATTTTTGAATCCAAGGGCATTGCAGACCAAAGCTTGAACAGGTTCAACAGAGAAGGTTGGGTGACCATCAAAGTAGTAGTTGTTGGCCCAAAAATATTGAGACTTGGGATTGCCCATCTATATGGGCCCTCGCAGAGATGACATTTAGATGGGGAATTCCATTTACACCAAAAAAAATATTTAAATGAGTTTAATTTATATTTTATTAAATTATTTAGGGTAACACTTTATTTTCAATATATCATCTTTCTTCTTCTTTTTTTAAATTACTCTTCTGAGGTACACCTAAATAAAATAAATCAAAAAATTCAAATTACTTTTGAATTTTTTTTTGAAAAATCTTTCTTTTGTTCATATACATACAGGAAACACGACCAGCAAACGCGGCACCGGCAAAAGAGAACAGCAAAGGAGAAAAAGAGAGTGAATTTCGGGTTCGGGCTTCCAGAATCAAATAAAAAAGTGAATTTATTCGAATTTTTCATTACCGAACAAATTCATGCCGAACAACGTAAATTTGTTTAGTTTTTGGAAGTCCGAACAATAGTAACAAAAAACAGGCTGAATATTCGCTTTTATGCGGGAAAAAAAAAATCAATAATTGTACTTTGTATTTATGTGAATATTTATTTCTTCTTTGATGAGTTGCTTCAAAAAAACAGTTTTGATTATTATTCTCATCCATTATTTGATATTATTTAAACTTTCTTCTATTTGCAATTAACAATATAATAATAAAATAATAATGTTGATGATAATTGTGAGTTTTGATAGGGTAAATTGGAGTTTTAGAGTGAGGAAGAAGAAAAGAATTGAAACTTGGAAAAGAAAATGAAAAAATTTAAATAGAAAAAATACATATAATTTATTAGGGCGTACTATGAGAAAAAAAATACTATTTTATTTTAAGGTTTAATACGTATTGTCTTTATTAGTAAATTCACATTAGAGTATAATAGAAATAAAAAATTAGGGTAAATTACACCTACATCCCCTAAGATTTGGGTTTAATATATATCACCCCCTGACGTTTAAGAAATTACATTGACCTCTCTGCCAGTGTAATTATTTAGACGAAATTAACGTTGGTATCAAAAGACATTTTTGCCCCTAAACCTTTACATGCATAAATTAATAAAACAATGTAGATATTTTGTTGCTAGGGTTTCAGAGAGAATGATAGATGTTGTGATTGGACCATTTTATTTATGATATAATGGTAGTTTTAAATGGGATGTAAGGCTACAAAAGACTTTTTAATATTCTAGAGGGCAATTCAGTCACTTTTCCTTACCTTTTGTTTATGTCATCAAGATTCTCTTAACAAGTATAACGTCCACTTCATGACAGGGGGATTTGTGAAATAAGACTATTAATCACAGGGGTAAGAATGTAAGTTCCAGAACGTCAGGGGGTAGGATATAATCGAACCAAACCTTAGGGGGTGTTAGTGTAATTTACCCTAAAAATTAAAATTTTGAGTTAGGTGTATTGAGATAATGTTTGAGTTCAAATAGAATGCCCCATTTAGATCATCTTAGAAGTTTATAAGTGGTCTATTTAAAGCTGCCATTTGGCAAGTGAGTTGGCTTTGAGTTAGGACTAAAAAAATACAAAAAGATAAATAGTGTTGCTATTAGTACCTCATCAATTATTTTGGACCCTCCATACTTTAGCCTTTTTTTTTTTTAATTACAACAATAACCTCAAATGAAATTACTAAAAAGGGTATCAATAATTTTGGGACACATCATTTCAAAATTAAACTCACATACTCACTGCATTATGAGTTAAGATTTATGAGAGTACTTACCTCCCTCACCATTAGGAGTGTAAAAATGGCTCGCAGCCCGTGGGCGGCCCAAAGCCTGCCCGTGGCCTAGGGTGGGCTTGATCCGATTAGGCCCAGACCCGAGCCTAGCCTAAAACCTTGGGCTTGGGCCTGGGCCATCATTTTAAAGCTCAGCCTGCTCAAGGCCCAATCAAAGCCTGGTCCGTCCAAGGTCCAATGTCATTTTTGGTGAAAAAAATAAAATTTTGGTAAAAAAATAGAAAAAAAAAATGTTCAAGCGTGAGCCTAAGCCCAAGCCCATCGACCCTAACCGAGGCCTAACCCGCCGGCCCGCCCAAAACCTGAATACCCTCTAAGCCTGGGCCTAATTTTTCTGGCCTGTGGGCCAGGCCAAGTCGGCCTGAATTTTGGCGGGAGCCTGTAAGGCCCGATATGGGCTGGCTCGAGCCTAGGCTTGGGTGGAACGGGTCAGGCCGGGCCAAATTTACACCCTTAATCACCACTCATTTATCTTCTCCAAATCCTACATTCAAATCTTATCTACTCTCAAATCCTTGAAAACCCTTTAGCGACAATATTTCGACAGTAATAGTGGCAACCATTTGATTACCTACACTTCTCTAACAATGACAATGAGTGAAAAAATTTTCGATAACTACAACTCCATAAGACGAGAGGAGTACAACAATAAAAACTCAAAGGAGATTCATAGCTCTGATGGTATTCTTAGTTCAGAGGAGATTGGTCTTGTAAGGGTAACTTTTTTTTAAAAAAATGACAAAAATAATAAAAACTATTCATATGATCAAAATTCAAAAACACAGACCGAAACATTAGTTATTTGTTCAGAAAAAAGTCACCGAACACACAAAATTGAAGCCAACGTCTATGACTTTTTTTTTTTTTAAATAATAATTTTATATATAACACACTAACATGTAGTACAGTTTTAACATCTTTATTGAATATGTCCTCTTATTTCAAAATAAAAAATTAATTAATGAGCTTTTTTTCAAATTTTAAAACCACAAAAGTTAGGTAAGATAAGGAACAAGATAAAGAGCAAGAATTGAAACTATCCGAGAATGCAAAGAAACTCATCCGAGTGGTCACATATCCAAACTCGTGGAAATTGCAAAACTCACAAAAAAAAATTTTGAATCAATAATAAAAAAATCTTACATTTATTTTTTCAGGTCATGAACAAGTATGTGGAGATAAAGTAGTAATCACTTTAGTAGGTTTTGTTAGGGTTTTGGAGAGAGAAGTTTTTTGGGGTGTGGGTGTGTGCATTCAATTAAATAGATGGAATGTTTTCACAATGATAATTTTAGTATTATAAGTGGAGAGTTTAAAATAATTGATGGTGTGCTAATAGTCGCACTCAAAGATAAAATAGACTAAATAAACTAATAAGACAAAATATCACATCTAAATCATAATTTATTTATTTTTCTTCTCAAAAAAAATCAAAAAAAGCCAAAAACTACTTCCCAAACAAACCAAAAAGTAAAGTTAAAAAAATTCTTTCCAAATAAATCCAAAATATGCAATCCAACGAGGATCCAAATCCATCCAATGGTACCCTTCATATTTCTCTTCAAATTTCATATTTGGATCCTCCGTGACGGTGCCACGTTCATGATTGTGAATACTCCATCAAATAAGTTACAGATTAAAAGAAATTCAGACAAAAAAAAAAAAAAATCAAATGTTTAAAATTCTTCACTTCATATTTTTTAATTTAAAAGGGAAAAGTTAAATATTTTTACCCATAAAACCTCTTTATCTTCTAAAACTCTATCACAATCTAGTCTCTCTCTCTCTCTATCAATGCTCGTTTCCACCATCTCTACCAATCTTCACCGTCCGCTACCACATTTCACTGTTTATCTGCCATTGTCTTAGATTTGTCACCGGTGACCATCACTTTCGCTGTTTGCCTCTGCCATCTCAGATCTAACACCAAAGTCCTCAAATATGAAACTGGCCACCACAAATGTGTGTTCTTCCTTAGAATCAATTGCTCTTTCTCTTTCTCCATTTATTATTTCTTCTCTCTCCCATTTTTTTCCCCCCACTTTACTATCATGTTTTTTCAATGTTAATTTAAAGACTATTTCTATGTAATTTAGTGCATGAATTTCACATTGTTTACTGTTTTGGAGTCTGAAAATTTTCTTTATAGAAAATGAAATTTCACTATATATTTTATACCAAAATTCCAAATTTGACAAGTAAAAATTCAAAATTGAGTAATTTTAATTTCGAAAGTTAAAAATTTTAAATTGAAAAGTACAAAATAATAAAATTTCATGTGACATCACTCGTGTGTTATGCCAAACAACAGTGATTTAGACCATTAAAATAGCACTACTAATTAGAGCTGGCAGTGAAAGAAAAAAAAAAAAGTAAAACATCACATCAAGAAGTGGATCCTACCAATTAGTGCTCTCATAATGCTTCTACATTAGAGCATCCACAATGGACATACTAAGTTGTGTGTTAGTGTCAGTTGCTAACTTTTAGCTAGCTGAGGGGAAAGTTTGGTGCTGTAGTGGACCTGTTAACGCGTGTGTTAGGGGTGTATGTTAGAGTTGTAACAACCCTCATACTGTTTACCGATTACTGACTGATTGATTACCGATTACCGTTAAACTGAATTGATTATGACTGATAATTGGACTGATTAAAGTACTGAACTGACTGATTGAAATTGGAAACCGAATTGATTGAGTATATGTTAGTTAAATTGCATTTTATCTGTTTGACCGTATGATTATCTGTTCATGCTTATATGTTTAAACTGCTAATTGAAGGCCATATCGGCGGCCGAATTAGAAATTGATTGATGTTTTATGATCCACATAATTAATGTAATTTTATGGTATAATTATCTGAAATTTGACTAGGTATGATTAAATTAGATTAAATAATGAGTTAATTGCAGAGTTGACTTATTTACCGTTTCGCCACTTAGTGGCCACCACTTCACACCTCTTGAGCCTTATTACACTCCACGTGCTTGATCAAAACAAACTTTTCTTCTCCCATTCTTGCACTCAACCGACCCAAGAGGAGAGTTAGAGAGAGAGAGAGAGAATTGTTCTAGAGAATTGGCTTGAAAGGCTTGAAGAGATCATAGGAGATTTGCCTAATTGGACTCCTAAACCTTGAATACAAGCTCTAGGTAAGGATTTTATCTTCTCATTCTTGTGTTTGAACTGGTTCTTGTATGGTTCATGTCTAGTTGTAGAGCTAAGTCATGAATTGGTCCATTAATGGTGAATTGAAGCTCAATCTTTGCATGCATGTTTGTATTGTAGATGTTTGAGTTGTTTTCATGGCAAAAGGTTACATGCATGTTCATAATCATGTTTAAGTCCATGATTTCACCATGTTTTGAAAAAGAATTGGCTCCTGAGAGCATCAATTGAAGCTTAAGTGTTGCATGCATGTACATATGTTGAAGTTTTGAGGTGGTAGTTCACCATACCTCACATGCATGTCCATCTTTTGGTCATACTCCATGAGTTCATCTTATCTTTGAAGGTTTGAGCTCTTTTGAAACAGCATTAAAGCTTTGAAAACGATTTAAGATCATGCATGTCATGTTTGAAGATTGTTCTTGAAAATGATTTGAAATTGGGTTTGAATTAAACACCCTTGGGCTTTGATTTCTTAAAAATTGAGCTTTGAAACATGATATCCTATGTGTTTTTAAGTGTTTTCCAGAAAATGGGCCCAAGAGGATTGGTTTTGATGCTTTTGAGCTTGGTTTTAGACCTGGAGATCGAATCTGGGATTTCCAGATTTCAGTTGTCCGCTCGAGCGGGAAAATCGAGCTTCCAGCATCTTGCACTGTTTTACAGTCCGCTCGAGCGGAGGATTGGGCGCTCGAGCGAAGTCATGTCTCAAGCTCGAGCGGGCGTCGAGCGGAGATTTCACCCATCCAGTACTTTTACAGTACGCTCGAGCGGGAAAGTTTGCGCTCGAGCGTGTACCTTTGTTTGCCTGTACGCTCGAGCGGGGAAACCTGAGCTCGAGCGGGACTCTGTTTTTCTGAAAATCCTGAACATGCTTTTAAATGTACATCTGTGCATCCTCATCCCATTCTAGGCATTCTTAGGCCTAATTTGAGGCATCTTGTTGAGGATATAGATGTAGAACACACCGAGGAATTAGGGATTAAGTTATGCTATTTCCCAACTGTGTAGCTTAGTGTGTGTTCAACCTGTGAACTGTGTAGGGTTGGCAACTGGGGAGACACGCTCTAGCATACTGTAGCCCAAAACTCTGTGAGTAACAATTGTGTAAAGATATGTTCAACTGATATCTTTTGAATACTGAACTGAACTGTCTACTGAACTGGTATTATCTACTGAATGAATGTATGTCCTTTATTTCTGAACTGTACTGTGGCATCCTTAGTACTTACTGTTTACTGTTACTGTTACTGCGACAGAATTCTCTGTCGGTTCCCTCGTGGAACCACTACTGTTTACTGACTGATGGCCATCATTACTGTTCGGTCTTTTAAGACCTACTGTTACTGTTATGCTAATGGATGTACCACATATGACTGTTTACTGTACTGAACAACTGGAATACTGATTGAATTGAACTGTTTTCATTACTGTAAGGACATTCATTCTAAACCCCTTTACGCATTATGTTATTCACTGGGCTTTAGCTCACTGCTCATATATATATGTAGGTGTTCAGGCACCAGACCGCAGCTAGAGGCGTCAGGGTTACTCCAGTTTTGTCAAGCCAGCCTTTGTGCCTCACTGCGAGGTTCCGAGTTGCCATGCTATGGCTTGGGGGTGTTTCGTTTGTTTTCCCCCGTCTGTCTCCATACTGTTTGGACTACTGTACTGTAGAGACTGACTGTTTATCGTACTGCTATCAAGGGATTAGGTCCCCGTACTGTGTGACTGTAAATTTTGTATAGACCGTACTGTTTTGTACATACTGTTCTGTACTGTTTATGTATGAATGCATGAAAAATCTTTTTGGCATACTGACTGTCACAGCTCATTGGACATTGTTTAATTACTGTATTGGCTTCCGCCAGGCCCTGTACTCTGTTTTACTGTATTACTGTTCTGCAGGCCTTCGGTAATCTCAGATTACTGGCCGGTTACGGTGCTAAACCCATAGGGCCGGGTTTGGGTCGTGACAAGAGTCAACTGCTAAGTTCTTTGTTATCTGCAGCGAGTGTTCTACCCTTAGTTGCACGAAGCTGGAGCGGAGGTGGGAGCGGGAGCGGGAGTGGGGAAGCGTGAGCTGATAGAAGGTTCTTAGGTTGGGAGCGCCTCGAGAAGCGGTAATATATATATATATATATATATTTATTTATTTAATAGTTATTTCTAAAATATATTTATTATATAAAGGTGAGTTAAATAATTATTTTTAAATATATTTATTATTTTTTATCTTAAGTATTATTTTTATAGATAATGTTTTTAATTTATTTATATATATTTTTTAATTTTTAATTGATATATATTATAAATAAAAAATAGTAAAATAATAAAATATGTTAAAAAACAGTAAAATAATAAAAAAATAGTAAAATAATGATTTATTTTATAAATCTTATTAGTTTTTTTTTATTATGTTTGATTTAATTAGATTTATTATATTATTATATAACAAATTATATTATTTATTATATTATTATATTATTATTATATAACAAATTATATTATTTATTATATTTATTATATGTTAGAAACGGGAGGGGGGAAGACAGGGAAGACAGAAACACAAATCGAAGAGAGAGAGAGAGAGAGAGAGAGAGAGAGAAAAGAAGAAGAAGAAGCAGACGGAGGTGAGCAAATCGAAGGCGATGGCCATGGCGATCGAAGGCGAGAGCGACGAGGAGTAGATCGCGAGCAGATCGCGAGAGCAGATCGAAGGTCGATCATCGATGTTGAAAGTCCAGGAGCAGACAGCTCGTGAAGGAATGGCCTTGAAGCGACGAGTCAACTGGATGTTCGACGACGACGACGACTGGAGTCGAAGGTTTGTCTTCTCACTCTCTTCCTTCACACTCTCTCTCCTCTGTCTCTCTCTCCTAGGGTTTTTGTTCTTCTTCACCAGCGATCCCATCTTGGCTAGGATCGCATTTCTCTCTCTATGGAAACGCGATTCCTACACGTTTCTTTCTAAGAAATGCGGAATCGCATTTCTTACTAAGATTCGTCACCTGTTGGGACGATTCCTGCAACTAAGGTTCTACCGAGGGAGGGGAAGTGTGTTTTTTGTCTTCCGGGTTGACCAGTCGGACGTCCGATCGGTTGACTGGTCAACGACAAATTTTATTTTATTTTTTAAACTTTTTGGAATTTTTTATTTTTGACTTAAAATTTAATTTTGAGCTTGAAATTTTTTATTAAACTAAATTATTTATTTATTTTATTTATTATATACACGTATATATATATATATATATATATTTAACACACACTTTAACACATCCCTTAACACATCCATTGCACCACCACTCACTCTCTAAAATTAACAAACTCTTAACACATCTTAACAAATATTTTTGGGTCCCACTTTTATCACTTTTTGTCATATAACACACTTTAATAAAAAATTTTGACTATCTCATTGTGGATGCCCTTAGTGATCTTAAACATTTTTCTTTACCAAACTACTCACGTAGCAGAAAATTATACAAGGGAAGTATGCTAACTTGTTTTTGTTAAGTAATTAAATATATATATATATATATATATATACCACTCAGTATATATATTATAAATTTTTATTTATCAGTTGTATCAAATAAATATAATTCGACATGATAATAGCAATTTATCAAGTAATTGGATTTTGCTAAGACTATGGATTGTTTGGAAAGTGTTAAATTAGTATATTTTTTGACTTTTTACGAAAAATGTGAAATATGGGTTGGATTTGTAACGATGTGATAGAGAGGTGATGTGACTTGACTTAAATAGGATAATGTGCTAAAATAGCATGTGTTATTTTAGCACATGTCAAACAACTACATGTTTGATTCATAAATTTGGAAAATGATTTAGAAAATGAAAGGAAAAAAAACGCGAAATGTGAGTGAAATATAATTATATTTCACACATATTTTCCCTTTCTATTTTCAAATCACAGGAGTATTTTTTTAGATTTAGCTTCTCTCAAGTTGTCATCTTAACTTGAGAGAGTGTTTATGCTTGGTAGGCCCATTTTGAAACATTCAAACTATTCACTTTTTATGACCCATTGAGTAAAATATTCATGCAAAAAATATTAAGATTATTGGACATCGGTACCTATATGTTGGAATTATATATTTTACAAAAATGGATGACAAATATAATTTCAAGAATAGTTATTCATATTTTGTAATACAAATTCGATGTAAACGTATAGCTATCGATATTTAATTATCTTGATTTTTTGCAAGAATATTCTATACAAAGTTCAGATCACCACAATCGGTCTCAAAATGGACCTACCATGCCTGTACGGGGAGCAAATATTCCGGCAAGCTCGTACTCCTTTCTTTCAAGCTCCTGCCTGTTCGATCGATCTGCGAGCACAACGGTGGTGAGCTACCCGGCGGTGTGTGGCCGGAATACTCCTTCGACGATCAAGTTAGACACACATAGGGATAGAGAGAGAGAGAGAGAGAGGATTGAGTGTTTAGTGTAAATCTCACCAAATGTTCATCTGCCTCAGAGTGGGGGGCGCGGACTAGCTTATATACCTTCTGCGCCCCAAATCTACCCCCATTAGTCTCTCGATACGTGGTGCTGCTATCCCATCTGTCAGCACAAATCTAACTGAAGATCACCTAACTACCAGTCTACACCACTGGGAGCTCGGCAGCCGGGCTGCAGCATCTCGGCTGTCAACGGTCGTGCTGCGCAGCTAGCCAGAGCGCTCTGCTCGCCAAGCTCAATGACGACCGAGCTCGGTTGCATTCTGGCTTAGCCGAGCTCGGGATAAGTCATGCTGGTTAACCGTCGGCCTTCCTGCCGAGCTAACGCATGAACCGTGCAACCCAGTGAGGCAGCGGACATCTCGGCCGAACCTCACTTGACCGCTAGTACAACATCAATTATGCAACTATGCCATTACCGAGCAAGTAGCTCGGTTTCACAGCAACTATGCCATTACCAAGCAAAAATCCTTTATGGATGGGCCCAGGCTGCCACGGCCCAAATGTGTTTGGCCCACAATTTGTCCGACCCTTACCATGGCCCAATCCAAATCATAAATCTCCCTCTCAGTTGCCCCTTAATTCCGTCCGCGCAAGCGTGACTGGGATTACTTGTTCTGTCTGGGATAACTCTTCCTTGGTTCACAGTCTTCTAGACGGTGACCAGGCTAGTTGACATACTTGTCTTCAAACTTGCCCGGTCGACGCCTCGACTTGCCATCCTGTCTCTTCAGTACTGACGCCGCCGTCAATAGGGGCACGTGTCGCTCGCTCATTGGCCTCGAGCAACCAACCGTCCCTTCACATTCAAATTTTTGGCGGTCTTCCTCCCATTTATACGTCATTTCCTCTTTATTTCATTCTTGTTGTTCCTCCTCCATTACAAGCGTTCCAGAGCTCCTGTGCCTCTTGCAAGCCCCGTTCCTACCTTTCCTTGCATTTGTGTTCGAGGAGGAAGCTCCTACCCTTAACTGGTAAGTCTTTCGAGCCTCCTTTTTGCTATTTTCATTTGGTATTTCACATATTAGAGCAAAAAAATCCGTAGGCTTTAGGACATAACCCTCCCCAAAACCCATACTTGCCCTGTTCTCTTCGTTGTTCTTCAATCCCAGTGATGAACACACGAAGAACTGGAGCGGACCGAGCTCCAGGCCGCCTTTTGATCCAAAAAACAATTAGACCGAGCAATTTACAAGTTTACCAAAACCTTAGTAGAAACCGAGGTAGTCAGAGGACTTGGCCGCTCGATCGGGCTAACAACTGGTCTGCTTGAGCGACCGAGCTCTTTGGTTTGCCTTCGCGACCGAGGTGGTTTGGCACTCTTCATGACCGAGCTAAAGTCAAGCTCGTTTTGCTCGACTGCGCTTCCACTTACACTTGCCATCATTTTCCTGCAGAGTCCAAGGGGACCATTGACCAATTACCGAGGCTCTTAAAGACTGAGCAGCCATTAAACACCAATCTGTGCCAAACCACCTCAGCCGAGCTAAACCAGCCAGCTACACATAGGGCGCTTTCGCTTCCTTGTTGATACTCCAGCTGCCTTGGCCTCGTTCCGGGAAGAGTACGGTATCCCGGCCAACGTCCACCTGAAGCTCGACGAAATTGAGACAATCCTTTGGGGCAGATTAGACCAGTGCCCCTTCACCGTGCTATCCATCATTGAAGGAGGTCTCCGCTTCCCAGTCAAACCACTGATGACCGAATTCTTGCGCCGCACTGGGCTAGCACCCACTCAAGTCTCAACTAACACTTACTGAATAATCAACGGGGTCCACGAGTTGAACAACCGGCTAGGAACTAACTTATGTTTAGCCGAGATACTCCGTCAATACACCCTTGGGCACACGGGCGATGGCCTCGCCTATTACTTAAAAATTCGACCGGGCAAAGAAAAAATAGTGACCGGCACCCCAGACAAGGACTTATACGACGACGACTTTTTCTAGGTGTTTGGCAACTATGAAACGGCCGACGTACTGGGCTGGTTTATTAGCAAGAACTTCGGCGAGACATGTAAGCTGTGCTAACTGCTCGGTCAATTTATCTTTCTTCACTATTCTGTACTTGACACTTTTCTTCTTTCTTTTGCAGCGATCCAAGCCTTGCAAGCTAACTACTACTACCCCAACGAAGCAGCCATCAGGACCGTGCTCCGTTACCGCAATCGGGATTATAACGAGCTCCTTGGCTACACTCCAACATACCGATATTCAGCTCCGCGCCGGAGTAAAGTCACTGACTTTCTCCGCGTTCCGTCTCCGCTGCCAAATCCCACACTGCCAGTCGTCCCCTTCATTTGTTTAACCGAATCAGAAGAAACGGCCAAGAGGAGCCGCATTAAGAACTTGATCACTGCAACCTCGTCCGAGATCCCGAGCATTCCAGCCCGCTCTCCAGTTGCCGGTCAATCCAGCGGGACCGTGGTTACGTTGGCTTCTCCCGCCGCCGGGCAAGCCAGCAGAGACTCCCGCCGGGCTGGCAAAAGGCCTCGTGCAGACCTTTCTGCCGAGCTAGTAACTGAGCTCAACACCGAGCAGCCTGCCTTCACCGTCGACCCAACACTAGCATGGAGGCCCCAGCTCAAACACCGGGGCAAGGAGATCCCGGCAATAGCTTCCGTTAAGGGCGACAAAGAGCATCTTCTCGCCTTTGACCTCACCAAGGCCCTTCTCCTACCGAGCGACGTGGTCGGCAAGGACCATGTTCCAGACACCCGGTTGGTGAAGTCGTCGATTAAATCCATAACTAGGGTAAGAATCTCAAACTTGTGCTCAAAATTTCACCAAGTGTTTGTTCGATTTTCTTTCTGATCAATCTCTCTTCTTGCAGGCCATCCAGAAGTAGCACTTGGTCATGGAGCACATTCACCAGCTTCGGCAGAAGGCAACTGACTCTGCCAGCCAAGTTCAAAGCCTCCAAGCCAAGTTCGGGAGAGCCCAGTCTTCATTGCAAATGGCGAACTCCGACAACTCTCGGTTGCTCGGCCAGCTTGGCTCTGCCGAGAAGGAGAGAGACGCGCTCTGGGCTGCGCTAGATGCACTGAAAGAATCATGGGAAGAGGATCTGAAGGGTGCAAACAACGCCGATTTCCTTGAGGCCGAGGAAAGTTACACAAAGCAGGTCCACACCACCCAAGACATTTTCTTCAAGGCTGGGTGAAAGTCTGCTTCTGAACATCTCGACCAGGGACCGGGGACTGACGTGTTCGCCACTCCTCCAGCTGCCTCCCTACCGAGCTATCTTGTGCCCTACGCCAACGATGTCTTCGCCGTGTTGCAGGCTGAGGCCGAGGAAGAAGGCGACGAGGAAACCAAGGAAAATGCGGAGGGGGAAAATCACACAGTTCAGCCAGGCCAAACGGAGACCGGTGTCCAAGACCAAACACCAACGGTCAACCTAGAGGCAGCCGAGGATGAATTCACTGACCTTTCCCCCCTAGCTTAGTTTTCTTTGTCTTCTTTCTTCCTTTTTGGTTTACATATGTAACGGGGCTATCCGCCCCTCCTCTTGTAATTACTTTTCACATCAATGAAAAAACTCCATTTTTTTCAAGTGTTTGCACGTTCTTCATGCTAGATAACGTCGGCTGTCAAAATACCTCGGCAAGACTAACCACTTTATCTATTTTATCTAACTGGAAAAGACATCGTGGTTTCCAGCATAAAGTTGAGTAAATCATAAACCGCATTAACCAGAGTAAAACATCTCGCTTAAAATCACATTTTTGAACAAATCATCAACGAAATTAACAGGAGTAAAACATCTCGGTTTTGAATTGCAAATTTGAGCAAAACATCAACTCATTCAATCGGAGTTAACATCACGGTTGAGAGTCTCAGAGTTGAGCAAAACATCAACTCATTCAACCGGAGTTAATATCTCAGTTGAGAATCTCAAAGTTGAGCAAAATATCAACTCATTCAACTGGAGTTAACATCTCGGTTGAGAATCTCAGAGTTGAGCAAAACATCAACTCATTCAATCGGAGTTAACATCTCGGTTGAGAATCTAAAAGTTGAGCAAAACATCAACTCATTCAACCGGAGTAAGACATCATGGTTGAGAATCTCAGTTGATCAGATCATCAACTCAATAAACCAAAGTAAATCATCTCGGTTTTAATCTCAAAATCAACCGGAGTAAAACATCTCGGTTGTGAATCTCAAAATTGAAAAGCAACAATCAGAATGCTAAGGCAAATATGACACTTCTATATATTGACAAAAAGAATATTACATTCTGAAGTGTAAGGCAAAAAATTCCTTTGCACAAAAAGAAAACAAAAGCTAAAAATAGTACAGTTTGAGGTTGGCCGCATTCCATGCCCGGGGTATTCCTCTGCCTTCTAGGTCCTCCAAGTGGTATGCCCCCTTGCCCGCCAGACCGATTATCTTGTAGGGTCCTTCCCAGTTTGCCCCTAGTTTGCCTTCACCTAGCACCAGGGTATTGCCCATGACCTTCCTCAAGACCCAGTCACCTACTTTGAACGGTTTGGGGTGTACCATTTTATTGTATTTCCTTGAGAGCTCTTGTTGGTAGGCGGCGACATGGATGAGAGCATTTTCCCGGCGTTCTTCCACGAGGTCCAATTCTAGGGCAATGGCTTCAGCGTTCAGCTCAGGCTCAAAACTTTCACTTCTGAGGGTGGGCATACCAACTTCCAAAGGTATGACCACCTCCATGCCATATGCCAAAGCAAAAGGTGTTTCCCCGGTAGATCGCCGCGGGGTTGTTCGGTATGCCCAAAGGACGTGGGAGAGTTCCTCGGCCCATTTTCTCTTAGATTTCTCAAGCCTCTTCTTCAACCCATCAAGGATGGTCTTGTTTGATGCTTCGGCTTGACCATTAGACTGTGGGTAAGCCGGGGTAGAGTTGTAGAATTCAATCTTCAAGTCTTCACAAAATCTTCTAAATAGGCGACCGTCAAATTGGATGCCGTTATCAGAGATCAGAATTTTTGGGACGCCAAACCGCATTACCACATTTTGCCAGACAAATCACTTGACGTCTTTCTCCTTGATTGTTGTCAAAGGCTCTGCTTCAACCCATTTGGTGAAGTAGTCTATGGCAGCGATGAAGAACTTCTGGTTGCCTGGTGCAGTTGGGAGTAGCCCCACTATATCGAGCCCCCACATCGCAAAGGGCCAAGGGCTGGTGAGGGGAAGAAGTTCTCTGGCCAGTTGGTGAATTTGGTGGCCAAACTTCTGGCACTTGTTACACTTGCGAACATACTTATGCACGTCGGCTTGCATGTACGGCCACCAATAGCCTTGCGAAATAGCTCGGTAGGCCAAAGATCTGCCCCCTATGTGACTGCCACAGATGCCTTCATGAATTTTGTACAGGAAGGCATCCACACTGCACGGGTGCACACACTTTAGATAAGGACCGGTAAAAGATTTCTTGTATAAAGCACCTGACGGAGAGAGCCAAAACCACTCTGACTTCACCTGGACTTTATGTGGTTCATTCTTCTCGGCTAGAAGGATCCAGTCTCTGAGAAAGAGGATAATAGGGTCCATCCATGAAAGACCTAGCTCGGCGCAGAGTACTTCTGTTTGCCCAGTTTCCTCAATGATGGGCCACGGAAGGAATTCAATCAGGAGAGGGTTAAGAGATGTACTATCGACCATGGAAGCAAGGCCAGCCAATTCATCTGCTTGGCTGTTTTCTTCTCGGCCAATCTGTTAGGCCCTTATTGCCTGGAATCGTTTGATGTGGTCTCTAACCAGAGCCTGGTACTTCATCATTCTGTCATCCTTTGCTTCGTAAACCCCAGAAACTTGGTTAACTACAAGTTGGGAATCACTGTAAACCATTAACTCGGATGCGTGCATCTGAAGCGCGCTCTTGAGCCCGGCCAAAAACGCTTCGTACTCAGCCTCGTTGTTTGAGGTAGGGAATCCGAGGGTGATAGAATGTTCGATAGTCAGCCCGTCTGGCGAAATCAGAATTATACCTAGCCCGGCACCGTGATGGTTTGAGGCTCCATCAACAAAAAGTTTTCACATTTCTCCAACAAAAAGCTTCCAACAGTCTGAGGGGTTCTGAGAGGCTTGAAGGTTGACGGGATCATGGTTGTTCAGCTGTTCGGCTTCAAGTTCTGTGTTGAGCGGTGCTACTTCAGCCCCTCACGGCGATTCGGCGCCGGACTCAACAAGTTGATTCGTAATGCCTAAGTCTGTAGGCGAATTACCGGGTTGCAGTATTATGCTGGCTGCAGGCTCTGTGCTGAGCGGTTCCACTTCTTCCCCCCTTGGCGATGCGGTACCGAACGGAGTAGGTTGGTCAGTGATACCCAACTCCGTCATCGCATCGCCGGGCTGTGGTATTGTACTAACCGAAGGTTCTTCGGCGGGGCGCTCAAGTTCCCTGTCGCCGTCATCGCCTAGCTGTGTTATTGTGGTCTGGCCTGCATTCATCTCCTCATCTGCCGCGGCAATATCCACCGGGCATACCGGATGAGTTCCAGGTGAGAATTCAGCAACGAATTCGGTCAATGTCTAAGCTTTTATGGCAATTCGTGGCTGGAATTTGACGTCGAATTGTCCCAATTCAACCGTCCACTTGAGGATTCGACTGGAGAAGTCTGCCCGTTCGAACAAAGCTTTGAGGGGGAACTCGGTCAAAACGATGATTGTATGGGCATGGAAGTAGTGCGCCAATTTCTTGGAGGCCATCATCAATGTCAATGCAAGTTTTTCTAGCGACAAGTATCTCGACTCTACCGCTAGCAAGGTTTTGCTGACGTAGAAGATAGGGAGATGCTTGATTCCTTTCGATCGGACAAGCACCGTACTGACCGCATGCTGTAAAACGGCCAGATAAAGGTAGAGCTCGTCGCCGGGCTTCGGTGTTACCAATAGTGGCGCTGAAGACAGATACTCCTTGAGCACGGCCAAAGCCTGGTCACATTCTTCATCCCAAGAGAACTTTGATTTCAAAGCTTGAAAGAAAAGGCGGCAGCGATCTGATGACCGACTTATAAATCGGTTAAGCGCGGCGGCCATGCCGGTCAGATGCTGCACGTCCTTAGCCAAGCTACGCTGCTTTAACTCTTGTACGGCTCAGATTTGTACGGGGTCTGCCTCGATGCCTTGGTTTGTGACTAGGAAGCCCAAGAATTTTCCGAATCCCACGCCAAAGGCACACTTAGACACATTCAAGAGTAGCTTGTGTTGTTTGAGAATGGCGAACATCTCGGCCAAGTCGGACAAGTGGTCTGCTTGATGCCGGCTCTTAACCACCATATCATCAATATAAGCCTCCATTGTCCGACCTAGCAGAGGAGCGAATATCTTGGCCACCATCCTTTGGAAAGTTGCCTAGCGTTCTTCAAACCAAAAGGCATAACTCGGTAGCAGAAGAGTCCCATCGGTGTAGTGAAAGAGGTGATCTCGCGGTCGGGGCCATGCATGGCAATCTGATGATAACCGCGGTAGGCATCCAAGAAACTGAGCCTGTTATGTCTAGCCGTTAAGTCCACGAGCTGGTCTATTCTGGGCAGTAGAAAGCTGTCTTTAAGGCAAGCTCGGTTGACGGTCTTATAGTCGACACAAACTCGCCACTTCCCATTCTTCTTTGGTACAACAACTGTGTTTGAAATCCACCGAGGGTAATGCACTTCTTGAATAGCTCGTGCCTCAAGCAAGTTCTTCACTTCCTCTGTAACTACCTCGACGTGATGCAGCGCCGATCTCTTTGTTCGCTGAATGACTGGCTTGGCTCTGGGGAAGACGCTTAGGTGATGGCAAATAAAACTCGGATCGAGGCCGGGCATGTCATAAGGTGACCATGCGAAGACTTCGATATTGGCCATCAAAAATTCAACCATCTCGGTCCTTTCTTGTGCGGTAAGGCTTGAGCCGAGTAAGAAGAACCTGTCCGGACTCTCTGTATCAATTCGCACTTCGACCAATTCTTCGACGGCTTTGTCCTCGGCCCTAGTGCCCACATCGTTAAGGACTCCTCGGTCTTCCAGTCCCTCTATCATTTGGACGAAGCCTTTGGCAGCTCGGCTCCCGTTGACTACCACGAAGCATTGCTTCGACATGACTTGATCGCCTCAAATCTCCTTAATTGCTCCCGTAGCCGAGGGGAATCTCATCACCTGATAGAAGGTTGACCCTACGGCTTGTATAGCATGAAGCCATCCCCTTCCAAGGATCAGGTTATAAGTAGATGGCACCTGCAACACCCAGAACTCTACTTACTTGACCACGGATCCCGTTTTGACCGGCAGGATAATTTTTCCCAAAGGCCACTCCGATTGCAAGTTGAAACCAACCAGTGGCGAAGTTGACGGAGCCAAGTCTGTATCGCGGAGCTTTCCTGCTCGATCAAGATGTGCTTGACATCGAATTCCTTGACATGGAGAGTGACCACCAAGGCATCATTATGTAGTGTCTGAATGCGCTCTAAGTCCCTTGTAGAGAAACGGATCACGTCCTTCTCTTCGGGCTTCCCCCTCTTGATCGCGGGCTGGACCGACAAAACTTCCCTCATGTGTTCTGCCTTCTTGATCATACCTTGGAGCTCGCATACACGCGCCGGCTCCACTATACCGTGGATGACATTAATCACTCCTTGAGGGGCGCCTCCAAATCACCCGGTGCACGCGGATTAACCGGGACTTGATTTGCCTTCACGCCCCCGTCAATGTAAAGGTCCAGGTGTCCGGCTGCGACTAGCTCTTCCAAGTGTTGCCTCAAAGGCAAACAGTCCTCTGTCCGGTGGCCGTGCTCCCGGTGAAATGTGCAACAGTACCGCGGATTGAAACCCTTCTGTCTGTCGCCCAACTTAGCAGGAAACCGGACATAATCCTCGTCACGAATTTCCCTAAGTATGGGATAAATTGGAATCTTAAAAACTGTGGTAATGTCTGTCCTGCCCTTCAACCTTCTGTTTGCATCAGTGACGTCATCCCGGGGGTAGTCATCTCGGTCATGTCGATGACCCCTACCCCGATTTTTACGATTTGAGCCACGGTCTGATTCCTTTGCGTAATCATTTGAACGGTTTGCCTCATGTCCGACCGTGTGTACCTTGCCAGCCGACCTCTTGTCTGTTGCTACCGGTGTTGCCTTCGTGGTAGATGCTGCCGCATCATCTTCTACTCGGATGTGCTCATTGATGCGCTGCATTAGCTGGCCCATGGATGTCGACTGGTGCATCGTAAGCGAGTCCCACAGTCTATGTTCGACCGGGAGACCACACTTGTACTGCGTGATTGCAAGGTTGACCGGGCAATCCAAGATTTCGTTGAAGGTTTTCCAGTATCTGGAGTTGTATGCCTTGAGCGTGTCGCTCGGCTCCATCTTGACACTGAGAAGGTGGTCAACTTCCTTCGGCATCTTAGTGTTGGTTTTGAAGGCCGTCACAAAGGCTTCCGGCAACTGATGCCACCTTTCTATGCTCCCCTCCGGCAGCCTCTCAAACCATTTCAAGCCCAGCTCGCCCAAGCTTGACGGGAAGATAAGGCACATAAGGGCGTCATTTCGCCTATGTCCGGCCATGACCTATCGGAAGTGGCTTACATGCATATAAGGATCGATTTTTCTGTCGTAGAGCGTGAACTTTGACTGGTGGAACCCTGCCGGAAGCGGTGTTGTTTCTATCTCCAGGGAAAAAGGGGTGGCGCTCAGCCTTGCCAAGTCTGTGTCTAGAAGGAGTGGCGCAATTAGGCGGGGTGGAGGCATTCCGATTTCTTCATTGGCGTGAACCCCATAAGATAACCGCTGGAACGCCGGCACCCTATGAGCCTCTCCCCGACGAGCCCGTTTCTTCAAGACTACCCACAAATCCTCTGAACGAGCGGAATAAGAATACCTCGACGTCGTCGCCGGTCGTGAAGGTTGATAGGTGCTATCTTGGGCGCTGGGCCTTTGTACATGCGCGTCGGAATCTCCAACCTTATAACTTCTGGTGATTGAGATGGACGGAGTATGCCGCTGGCCCTGACTGCATGAACGGCGGGGTTGGGTGCGCTCACTGTGGTCTCCCACTCCAGCTACACCTGTCCCTTTAACATGCTACTTGAGATCCTCCATCTCTGCTACCATTCTCCGGATGATGGTGTCTTGGTCTCTTAGCTTGTGTTCCAGTCGTCTGGCGTGTGATTCCCTCCACCGCCGGTGACCGTCTGGACTCCGAGGATGACCAAAGCTTCTTCCGCGCTTATCTCGCACGTCTCTGGAGTGTCCTCTTAGGGATGTCTCCAGGTCCGCCATTGAAGGAATGACGGGATGTCCTTCTCTCCGTCTGCCTGACTCCGGGGTAACTCCGTCAATGGAAGACAACGGAATCTCGTCGTTGTTCGCCATGGACGGCGATCAGATGAGTCTGGAAGACAAGGTTTTGTCTGTCAAGGTTTCCACAGACGGTGCCAATTATACGGGGAGCAAATATTCCGGCAAGCTCGTACTCCTTTCTTCCAAGCTCCTGCCTGTCTGATCGATCTGCGAGCACAACGGCAGTGAGCTACCCGGCAGTGTGTGGCCGGAATACCCCTCCGACGATCAAGTTAGACACACACAGGGATAGAGAGAGAGAGAGGATTGAGTGTTTAGTGTAAATCTCACCAAATGTTCTTCTGCCTCAGCGTGGGAGGCGCGGACTCGCTTATATACCTTCTGCGCCCCAAATCTACTCTCATTAGTCTCTCGACACGTGGTGCTGCTATCCCATTTGTCAGCACAAATCTAGTTGAACATCACCTAACTGCCAGCCCACACCACTGGGAGCTCGGCAGCCGAGCTGCAGCATCTCGACTGTCAACGGCCGTGCTGCGCAGCTAGCCAGAGCGCTCCGCTCGCCAAGCTCAATGACGACCGAGCTCGGTTGCATTCCAACTTAGCCGGGCTCGGGATAAGTCATGCTGGTTAGCCGTCGGCCTTCTTGTCGAGCTAACGCATGAACCATGGAACCCAGTGAGGCAGCGGACATCTCGACCGAACCTCACTTGACCGCTATGTCACGACCCAAACCCGGCCCTATGGGTTTAGCACCGTAACCGGCCAGTAATCCGAGATTACCGAAGGCCTGCTTAACAGTAATACAGTAAAACAGAGTACAGGGCCTGGCGGAAGCCAATACAGTAATTAAACAATGTCCAATGAGCTGTGACAGTCTGTATGCCAAAAAGATTTCTCATGCACTCATACATACACAAACAGTACAGAACAGTATGTACAATATTTACATCCATTCAAACTAGGGACTCAACCCTACATAACAGCGTGGGCCCTTATTATAACATGTTAGAGCCTTAGTATGCTTGAATCAAACATTTTGCTCAGCTCATTTCTTGCTTTTGCCGACTAGAGGGAGAGAGTTAAGGGAGAGAGTTAGATTTCACCTCTTTTGGTTTGGTTTTGCTTGGAAATTGAAGGAATTGAAGTATAGATTGCATAATTGAGCTTCCTTGCCTATAATTCTAGACTTGGGTAAGAGATTTAACCTTCTAGTAATGTATTTGAACTTGTTCATGCTTAGTTCTTGAGCCTTTAGTGATTTGAGCCTTGAATTGGGGCCTAGTTCATGCATGCATGCCTTTATTTTGAAGTTTTGAAGTTGTCTTTCATAAAATGTTACATGCATGCTCATATTTTTACAAGAGACCATGAACTCATCATGTTTTGAAAGATTTGGCTCCTTAGAGCATCAAATTGAAGCTTTGAACTGACTTGAATTCATGCATGTTCGCATGTTCTTCATATTCTTGAAAATGGGTTTGAATGTGGTTTTAATTGACTCACCTTTGGGGCTTGAATTCATAAATTGAACTTTGAAACTTGCTATACATTGAACTTAGTTATGTTTTCCAGAATTTGGGCCCAAGAGGTCGAGTTTGGAGTGGTAGAATGCTTGGTTTGAGCTTGGGAGGCAGATCTGGAAATTCCAGATTTGGCTTCCTCGCTCGAGCGAAGGATTCCCCGCTCGAGCGAGCACCTTTGTCCAGGGCTCCGCTCGAGCGACCATCGCGCGCAAAATCACAGCATCCAGTATTTTTACCGTTTTGCAGACCGCTCGAGCAAAGGATTCCTCGCTCGAGCGAAGCCTTTGATTTTGGACTTACGCTCGAGCGGAGAAAGTCCCGCTCGAGCGAGGCTCCTAGTTTCAGCAAACTTTGCGAAATATTTTTTAAGTGTATTTTTGCATCCTCATCCCATCCTAGGCATTCTTAGGCCTAGTTTAAGACAGTTAGATGAGGATATCGTTGTAGAACACACCAAGGCAAATTAGGGATTAAGTTATGATATTTCCCAACTGTGTAGCTTAGTGTGTGTTCAACCTGTGAACTGTGTAGGGTTGGCAACTGGGGAGACACGCTCTAGCATACTGTAGCCCAGAACTCTGTGAGTAACAATTGTGTAAAGATATGTTCAACTGATATCTTTTGAATATTGAACTGAACTGTTTACTGAACTGGTATTACTGAATGAATGTATGTCCTTTATTTCTGAACTGTACTGTGGCATCCTTAGTACCTACTGTTTACTGTTACTGTTACTGTTACAGAGATCTCTGTCGGTTCCCTCATGGAACCACTACTGTTTACTGACTGATGGCCATCATTACTGTTCGGTCTTTTAAGACCTACTGTCACTGTTATGCTAATGGATGTACCACATATGACTGTTTACTGTACTGAACAACTGAAATACTGATTGAATTGAACTGTTTTCATTACTGTAAGGACATTCATTCTAATTCAGTCAGTCAGTTCAGTACTTTAATCAGTTCAATTATCAGTCATACTCAATTCAGTTTAACGGTAATCGATGGTTATCGGTAATCACTCAGTCATAAGTCGGTAAACAGTATGAGGGTTGTTACACGCCAGTACGACATCAATTATGCAACTATGCCATTACCGAGCAACTGTGCCATTACCGAGCGAAAATCCTTTCTGGATGGGCCCAAGCTGCCACGGCCCAAATGTGTTCGGCCCTTACCACGGCCCAATCCAAATCATAAATCTCCCCCTCAATGCCCAAACACTTTCTTCGGTTGAAATAACCAACTTGAGAGAAGCTAAACTTACTTTTTTTTAAAAGTTAAGTTTCTCTCATATTTGAATTTCAACATGATAGAATTTGAGGGGGCCTTAGGGCCTAATATGGGTCTCCTTTCGATGATCTAAACTGTTTATTTTGTAAAACTTGCAATGCATATTATTCAATAAAAAATTTAGAGCAATTTGATAATTGTAACCTTTTCATTTTATCGTATTATCTCTAGAAAAATGAATTGCCTATTTCAAATATGTATTTGTCGTTCATTTTTTTGGGGACAAATACAATAAAATAAAAAAGTTATTATTTTTAGATTGAACTAATTTTTTTATTGATATACATTATGGACTTTATAAAATGAACAGTTTAGATTATCAAAATGAGACACATTTTGAGCCCTACAGATCCCTGAAGTTCTGTCATACTGAAATCCTAACATGAGAGAGTGAGATACATATTCTATTATTGGTGGGAAACACTATATGATACACACAGATGTGTACCAAGTGCACTTTATAATTAAAGAAAAAATAACATAATTTCATATTTTATGAGTCATAACTAAAAAACATAACTAAACATAACATGAAATATAATTAAAAATCTCATGAGTTATAACTAAAATAATATCATAATTAATTAATAAAATTGCTCATATTTAAAGGAAAAAATAGCATAACTACACCATTCGAAAGGTGTGTATATTAGAATTTTTAAGGGGTGATCATGTATCCGTCCAACTCGCTCAACCCAATTGATCTTATCCAACCTGATTGATTTTGGACGGATGCATGTCTTTTGGCGGACAGATACAAATGAAATATTTCAAAATCTACTAATACGGTTCGAATAACGGATCAATTATCTCGCACTCGCATGAACTCGGTCCGCCCGTAGATAAAATTCAAAACAAAAATAAAAAAGGAATTGTTCACAAGTAACAATATAAAGTAGAAATAACAAAATATATATTTTTGTGAAAATGAAAAATAATATCTTAAAAATATGCATGCGTGATACCATAATCTATTATAGATAAATAATATGGTGAATTACACTAACGGTTCCTATAATTTGGGACTTGTGTTATTTTGGTCTCTGAGTTTTCAATTGTGACACATTTTACCATGAATTTTGAATCTTGTTTCAAATAAAGACAATTGAAGATACCATTGCTCAATTTCAAGGGCAAAATTGCCAATTTGATAAAATATAAACGAAATTGACAAAAATAAATGTCAAAAAAATATTTTTGAATTTTTAAAAATTATTTCTACCACCTAAAGATAAAATTATGTAAAATTGATAAATCTTTTAGACATTTATTTTTTTTTACCAAATTAATTTTTATTATGTGTTTGAATAATAATCATGTAATAGGTGATTGTTAGATTTTTAATGTGTAATCGATATATTTAATATATGAAATATTTTTAGTTTTAGATTTTTTTATTTATTTAATAGATTGGTTTAATAATGATATCCAAGTTGTCGCCATATTTAACTTTTAGAAAAACAGAAACTAATTTAATGAAAATAAAAACAACCACACATTACGTGATCATCATCTAAATACATAATAAAAAATAATTTGGTAAAATAAATAAATAAATGTGTAAAAGATTTATCAATTTTATATAATTTTATCTTTGATCAATAGAAATAATTTTTAAAAATTAAAAAATATTTTTTTGACATTTATTTTTGTTAAATTAATTTATATTTTATTAAATTGACGACTTTATTCTTGAAATTAATAAATGATATCTTTAATTGTCCTTATTTGAGAACATGATTCAAAATTTAGGGTCAAATGGGTTACAATTGAAAAATTAGAAACCAAAGTGACACAAGTCTCAAACTATAAAAACTGTTAGTGTAATTCGCTCTAAATGATACATATTTTTTTAAATTACTAGTTATTGGAGATTATAAAAATAATGAATTATAATTGAAAAAAAATGTCTGAAGTTTGTGAAGTTTAAACTACCAAATCAATTGCATCCATTCGTTAATTTACAAAATTCATTTAATCTGTATCTGTCAAATTAGTGAACGAATGTAAATTAATTTTTTTTAATCTAACTAATTTCAAATAAATAACGGATGTAATGTCACTCAACCCAATCCGACCAGTCATCACCTCTAGAATTTCCCATTATTGATTGAATTTAGATTTTGTTTGGAACAAATTATTTTAATATTTTTCTAATATTTTATGAAAAATTGTTTTAAAAAAAATAAAGTGAATGACGTAACAACAACTTATAATAAATTTTTTACTAAAATGAAGGCTGCCAAAGGAGGTGTTAATGACTCAAATCGTGTGCCCAGTATCCGAACACGTTTTTCTGTTTCTAGCTCCGGCATGACCTGAAACAAGAGCAGACCCAACACAGAGTGAGGAGAGCATTTGCAATGGACACTCGAATCTGCAGCTCTCTAGGCCTCCTCTCCTCTTCAAACGCCCTTCCCCTTCATCATCATCCTCATCCCATTGACGATTTCAATTCTCTCTTCAATCACCTCAACATCCTCATATCCACCCCAACAAGCCCTAACCAACCCAGTCGCAAAAAAACAGAGCAAATCAACACAACCCACAACAATCCATCCACTAATCTTCGATTCTCCTCCACCTCCGTCTCCCTCGAGACCCAAATCCAAAACCCACAAAAACCCACTTCTCAGAATTGGCTCAAACCCGCCGTCAGAGGTTCCCCCAAAGTCCATGCCCTGTTCAAGACCCTCTCTGTCTTCGAACGAGCCCTCATCGGGGCCGGCGCAGGAGGAATCGCCGGCGCATTCACGTACGTGTGTCTTCACCCACTCGACACCATCAAGACAAAGCTCCAAACCAAAGGGGCTTCTGAGATTTACGACGGTGCTTTCGATGCCATCGTCAAGACCTTCAAGAACAAGGGTGTTCTGGGTTTTTATAGTGGTGTTTCGGCCGTGATTGTTGGATCTACGGCTTCTTCCGCTGTGTATTTTGGGACTTGTGAGTTTGGGAAGTCGATTTTGTCGAAATGGCCTCAGTACCCATCTGTGCTTATCCCTCCTACTGCTGGTGCAATGGGGAATATCGTGTCGTCGGCGATAATGGTGCCGAAGGAATTGATCACTCAGAGAATGCAGGCTGGTGCAAAGGGAAGATCTTGGGAGGTTTTGCTAAGAATTCTTGAGAAAGATGGTGTTTTGGGGTTGTATGCTGGTTACTCTGCTACACTGTTGAGAAATTTGCCTGCTGGTGTATTGAGTTATTCCTCGTTTGAGTACTTGAAAGCCGCGGTATTGAGTAGAACCAAGCAAGCTAATTTGGAACCATTTCAGAGTGTTTGTTGTGGTGCATTGGCGGGTGCGATATCAGCGTCTCTGACTACCCCATTGGATGTGGTTAAAACTAGATTGATGACTCAGGTTCATGGGGATGCTGTAAATAAGGTTGCTGCTACTATGTATAGTGGGGTTAGAGCTACTGTGAAGCAGATTTTGAAGGAAGAAGGGTGGGTGGGATTGACTCACGGAATGGGGCCTCGGATTACTCACAGTGCGTGCTTTTCAGCATTGGGATACTTTGCATTTGAGACGGCGAGGCTTACAATTTTGGATCAGTATCTCAAACACAAGGAGTCTGCTGAGTTGTCTGCGGTTTCAAATTGATTCAATGGGTATACTATTTGTTGTTTTGATATCATTTACTCATTTCAATACTCAAGTCTTTTTGCTTTATTTTTTTCTACCTAGTAGGATTAGTAATCGAGAATAGGATAAGTGATAATGTGTTATGGCTATGAGAAAGTTTTTGTATTAAAACACTTAATTTGAGGCAATTCAATGGTGGTTGTTTCTTGTTACCTTTCTTACCTTCTTGTTTTTTCAGTTTGTTGTTTCATTGAGAATACACAAGTACGTTTTATCAATGCACTAGAAAGCTTATAGCATTGTTATGTTGGACAGTCACTACAGAGGCATAACAGCTCCAATGTGGGGCTAATTTGAGTTTGGTGCATTTCTTGATTTAGCTGATTTTACTGTCTATCCCATGATTTTAGTGCACGGAAAAGATGCATTTGTCTTTAAATAGATCAAATGAAGTGGAATGGCAAGTGAAGGTGCAAATTGTGGTTTGGGAAAATACTTTCTGCATATATGGTTATTTTAGACAATATTATGCATTGATTCTTTTGCTTACTGGTTGTTTATTTAATCTGAAACTACCATCTTAATTTAGTAAGTTTGAAATTGATTCTTTTTGTAAGATTACTGTATGAGAGTTTCTGGGAAATGCATTGCCTGGAAACCCATCATAAGTGGTGAATTTAGATTGACCTTGATTGTAGTTCAAATGTGTTGTTGAGCAGCGTATTAGGAATTGTGATCATCAAAACATTCAGTTGAATAAGCGAACTCAGGAATTCCTTTATCTGCACAATTTATTGTCTTCTTTCACTTATCGATGCTCACAGGTCTAGACATGGCGATTATATGTTTCCATCTTGATAATTTTGCTGTACTAAATTCATCAATTCAAATGTTCGAGGTAAAATCTAATTGTTATACCTGGAGGCATTATGGAGGTACCTGCATGAATAGTCTTACAGTTGTGATTCCAATTGGATTCAACTGCTGGTAGTTTTTTTTCTTTTTCATTTTGTACCCCCACCCTCATTACCCCTTGTGGTTAATCACACTTGATCCTTGTGATTTGGCCGATAAACACAGAATCCCCCAGTGGTTTAAAAAATGTACATTTGACCTCCTGTGGTTTGGACTTAAGTGCAAAATTGATGGAATTTGTTAAAGACAATATCATGTGTAACATGCCTTGATTAGGTGTGTTTTAACTTTGCTGGAATGAATTTTGAGGGACGAAAATTATTTTAATGAACTTTTTCTCGACACCACTACCACAAGGTTATGGTGGTGGTGGTGGTGGTGATGGTAGTTTTAGAACTGTATTACCAGAAAATGTTAATACTCTAGTGAATTACATATTGCTACACGCGTTCCGAAACACGGTACACGTTTGTTCAGAATGGTAAATTTAGTGATCCGAAAAATTTTCTTTCCAATATATTTCCTTAAATATTTCCTTAGGAGGAAAAAAATTAAATATAATGAACTAAAATATAAAGTGAGTTAACTTTTGACAAGATAAAAACTTCAACAATGAAAAATAAAAAAAATTAAAATACATTTTATTGGATAGCTAATACTTAAAAGAAAATTCCTATAGAAGTATCTTAAATTTTTACGTGTAATATATATAAGTTTATCCCTATCGTATCACATTTTACAGCATGTGGCGTACCACGTTCCCGTTTCCGTTCCTGTTCCCATTCCCGTTCCTGTTCCATGTACCAGAACAATCTACGTTCTAGGTAACATAGTTTTGGAAGGTGATGGATGGTAAATAGAGAAAATGAATTAAGAAATTAGAGAAGAGTATTTTGGACATTTTGTAAAAAAATTAACCTACGTTTTACACTCTACGGGTTAGGCCAAACCAGAATGGTGTTAAATGTGCATGCCTGCACAAGTATCTTTTTAAATAATGGTCTAGAGATCTGGTGTTGGGCTTTCACAGACAAACAAACACATTACTAGCTGTTAGCTTGATTTATTATCTACTTCTGATCCATAGGTTGGAGGTGTGGGCAACCATTCCTGGCTGTGAAGTGTGGATTGCACATGTGAGTATGACACCTACCAAGAAAAGTACTCCATACAAACTGAATGGCTGTGAGGTATGATACCCAACAACATTCTAAGTGAGTAAGGGTGCATATATATATATATATAGAATTGTTTAAAGTTCATTGAATTGATTGGACTATGTTATAGAAATGGGTAATGATGTACGAACAAAATTTATATATAAAAAATTTATACAGAATTATGTGTCTCATTTATATCCATTCATTGAGACTTGGAAATCAGAATGCCCATCATTATGGTTCATAATCATTCTCGTCTTAAATTCTGTATGAATATCATTTTTCTAAAGAAATATGTTAGATAATTAATGTCAATCCTCAAATGTTTTGTCAACAAAATCTATCTAAGGTCAAAGTAACTCGTTCCAGATTAATTGGAACTTGAATGAAACAAGTAATAGTAAGCTCATTTTGCAATATCTACTACTTTTTCAAGTAGTCAAGTGCTTCAAGTAGAGTTTCCGTGTACATACTTTTTTAAGTAGTAAATATGTCTGGAAATACTAACTTACAGTAGACATCTTTTTAGGAACGATATACTGATTACATAGGAGAACTTCTTTCAGTTAATTATGATTCTACAGGATGCCTAGATGATACTTTTTCAAGTTCCTGAGGCTAAAATCTTAGCATTTGATGGAATCGAATGTTTTAGTCCTCTCAAGATGAATTTTCGGCTTGTTTTCTTTGTGTTTGGTGATGCCATATGATGAGTTTATACTTGCTGAGTTGAAAGATTAACTGCTTATAGGAGTTATTGATACCTCTTTCTTAACAAGAAATGAATGCCTAATGATATTGTTTATGGGCTGCATGATACTAAACTTAACTAATGCTGTGAATACTTGTGTTTAGACTGTATATGTGTTTTATAAGGGATGTGCAAAAACAATTTACCATCCTATTCTATTTCTTTTCCATTTCTTGTGAACTGAACTGGACTAGTGTTTACTAATGATGCTGATGGACGTGTTCTCTTCTTTGGGAACTTCTGCTCCATGTTCTCAAGACTTTGTTTTCCCCCTATCCTTCTCATGACTTTTGCTTTTAATTGATTCTTCTTCTCTTATGGTTGTTTTTTAGCTGTTGCTCTTCGGTTAAGATAGGTGTAAGTCTTTTAGTTCTTGTTACTCCTTTTGTCATTCTTTTCCTGGCTAGAATGGGTGATTCATGCGCCTTCAATTTATGCAGTAGGATGGCTTTGAAGTACCTGCAACAGATTGGAAGGATGTAATTGGGCTGTGCTTAATTTTCATTCACTTCTCATGGTGTAGACTGGTTCGGCTAACGTTATGTTTGTTTCGACGAAAAATATTTTCTACCAACTTTTGTCCCCCATCAAATACTTTCTATAGAAAACATTTTTCTATGTTTGATTGTATTTTGAAACTTATGTACTAGTGGTTGCATCAGAAAATGTTTTTCAACTTTTAATAATGAAAAGCATTTTTCGTTCAATTAAGGCCTCGTTTGGCAAGTGACTTTTTTAGTCAAAAAGTTATAAAGTTACTTAAAAAATCAAAAAGCCAATAACCTATACCAAAAAGTCAAAGATTATCTTTTCTCTTTATTTTTTGTACATCTTTTTATAAAAAATCAAAAAGTTATCTCAAATATACTAATTTTTTTATATCATATTTTAGCCAAAAAATTAAAAAGTTACTAAAAAAATTTGTTCCCAAACGAGGCCTAAGTTTGTTTTCTGTTAATCACGAAATTCTTTGTTGATTTTCATATTTTTATTATACCAAAGACAAGAAAATACAAAATCCAAATAAACAGAGCGGAAGTACTACCTGCAACTTCTGCAGTGTTTTTGCCTTCGTCTGCTGAGCTATTGGAATCCTGGTTTGATTGCCACAATTAGTTGTTCATGAAAAATTAAGAGAAAATTAATCTAAGATTCCTCTCTTATTTTTAGTAATGGAAGAAATCTATAATATTATTTTTTGATGTCTAAGGCCCCTAAACCCCACATCCATTTATCACAGAGAAATTTGATATATCTCACGCTCTCTACCTCTCTCTCTCTTCCGCTGCTCTTCTCTCACTCTCTTTCGTCTATCTCAAAGACGAGATCACTCTGCTCTTGTCTCACTCTGGAATTGTAAATTCTAAGAATTTGAGTCCCCTAACATTGATTTTTGCTTTCAATTCATATATGTGAAATTTTGTGAAAAACCCCATTGTTTTGGTGATTTCTATATTGAGTATTTGAATCCCAATTCGGGGGATTTCTTGGATTCTATTTGGGTTTCTGAAATTTCGAAGAAGTTTCCTTGTGTTTGATTGATTATGTTGTTTTTGTTTATGATATTGTGATAATCCATGAAACCGATGTTGGAAAGTTGAAAATCCATGAAACCCATGTTATAATCTGATTTTTGTTGCATAGAAGGTCTGTGAAATTGCTTGGAAGCTTCCTTGTGTTTTTTTTAATCTTGCAAAACAATTAGATAATGGGATTCCTTTTTGATCATGCTCATGAAGCAGACTTCAAATCTAGAGGGAAAAACATTCTAAGTGTTGTTCTTCCATTGTTGAAACTCCTCTGTCTCACTATCATAGGCCTAGTGCTTGCCCACCCAAAAACCCAAATCATTTCTAAAGCCACTTCTCTCATCTCGTTCTTTGAAATTTGAATTTTCTCTCAATTTTCTTTGGTTGAGTTTTACCTGATCTAGAGAAATTCAAAATTTCTCTGCTTTGTTCTTACCTGATTCAGAAAAATTCGAAATTTCTCTGCTTTGTTCTTACCTAATCCAAAGAAAATTCAAAACAATTTAGAGAAATTCAAAATTTCTTTGTTTTGTTCTTACCTGATCCAGAAAAAATTCAAACCACTACAGAGAAATTTAATCTCTCTCACTGCTTTTCTCTCACTCTCTCTCACTCCTCCTGTTGCTTTTATGGCTTTCATGGTTCTGCTACAGTTGCTTATTTGATATAGAAAGAAGATGATGATGATGATGATGATGATGATGATGATGATGAAAGAATTTCTCTGGAGTGGTTTAAATTTTCTCTAGATCAGGTAAGAACAAAGTAGAAAATTTTTGAATTTCTCTGGAGTGGTTTGAATTTTCTCTAAATCAAGTAAAAACAAAGTAAAGAAATTTTGAATTTCTTTGGAGTACTTTGAATTTTCTCTGGATTAGATAAGAACAAAGTAGAGAATTTTTGAATTTTTCTGGAGTGCTTTGAATTTTCTCTGGATCAAGTAAGACTCAACCAAAGAAAATTGATCAAACTAGAGAAAATTGCAGTTCTCTTTTCTTTTCCAACTTCATTCCTCATTTTTAATGTGCTAGTAGCATAACTAACATTTTATCAGCTTACCAAAGAGCAGCAGCACACTGTAACAACAAACTAGACTTACAAATTCACGATGCTTTACAAGACCTAACATTATATTTTCACTCATTTTCATAACGTTACCCAACCAAAAAAATTTAAAAAGCTTTTTCCTTCCCCTGTTTCTTTTCTTTGACAAATCCAAAATCCAATCGTATGGATGGAATTAGGAATTGAAATTTCAAACATTCCTATTCTTTCTTTCTTTTGTGCCAGTAAAAGGACAAGGAAGAGAGAGTCCAAACTGTACAATTTTTGGTCTAACTGATCAGTTCAACAAGCCCATCCACCCAATCATTATGTATTAGATGACCGAATAAGACTATGTTATCCCGAGTTTGCACACTTTTGGCATGTTTGATTGGAAGGATTAGAGCATGGGATTGGGATTATTAATCCGCGGGCCCAATTATCCTATGTTTGTTTTGACATTTTGTTTTAGGATTATCAATCCAATGGATAATTAATCCAACAAATTTGTAGGATTATTAGTAATGGGGTAGGGGTGGGATTGTGAATACCACACTAATTTGATTGGATTATTAATACTTCACTATTAATCTTGTGGAATCAAACATGACCTTGGAGTGCTCCTGCCTATGATCAATTCTGTCTCAGTTATCTACAAAAAAGAAAAGAAAAAGATGATCCACTGAGATTATGTTATGTGCTAACTTCTTAGTGCAAAAAACAAAAGAAGCTTCTTGACTTTCAAGTGGCTGGTTGGAGAAACATGGCAAGGTCTATTGGTTGCCTTGCATCTTCAGCATATGATTGCTGTCAGTTCTTCACAGAAGTTGACTGCATGATCTGTCCAACCTGATAGAATTTCTCAGATATCAAAATTTCTCCGGAGAGAAACATAAAATTTCTCTGGGTTGCAAAGAATTTTTTTGAATAGAATTTCTCTGGAAAGTCTAGAGAAATTCTCTAGATCAATTTGAGGGACCTTAGACATTATGAAAATATTAGATGTCCTTTATGCTATAAAATCTTAATACCAGGGACCCTTAAAAAAAAACCTAAAAATTAACAGTTCTAATTAAAGCACAATAAGAGTATGTTACAGATAACTCTTTAAATTTTAATTTTTTTTAATTTATTTAAATTTTCAACTTTTGTTTCTTGTAAATATTTTGGTTCTTCAGTCTCTGGATGATGACACATGAGTGAACTCTCGATTTTAAGAATTGGCAGCTGAATTGTGTTGATATTCATGTTATGATACAGGAATAAGAACAATAAACGAAAAATAGTTGCACACACATGATACAAATAATTTACGTGGTTCATTCGAAAATTAAGACTATGTGCTGTTGCGATAATTGTCTCCCAATCGAATGGTTAGTATGTTATTGCAATAGTCGTCTGTCAGTCAAACGGTCAGTGATCAATATTTATCATGATCTACCCTACTCAATAGTCCTTTGCTGCTACTTTCATCTTACATCTCAGTCATTTTCTGTAAAGCGCTATTTATTTTGCTTTTGAGCTTTGTACATTAGGGTTCAAATGTGATGGAGTCTAGAATTTGCATGGAGAATAAGAGTAACACCATATCAAAAGTAATGGTATGATGATCATGTATCTATATTATATTAGTTTTATTATTTTATTTGTTATAAAGGTGTCGATGGAATAGGTTTGATCACTTATATTTGTTATCACTATAGTGATGACACATCACATAATAAATTAAATATGATATAATTCATTGTAATATTACTCTTATACCAATGAGAAAGTATTTTATGTAACTGATACATCACATAATCACTTATGATTGAATGTGTAATAAATAAAAAATTAATACATAATAGCCACATGGGTCAAATTGAGAGAATTTTTTCAAAGGTTTCAAAAAAAATATATATATTTTAATTGGATTTAATGATAGAATGTTAGGGTAAAACTTTCTTTTCATTGTGGATTAAAAATTAATTTATTAGCTAAAAATTTTATTAAAAAATTCACTTTAACCACCCCATTAAAAAGGTTTAAAAAAAATAGAAATGTACCAACAAATTAATTTTTTATAAACTTAACTTTAGACAATAAGCTTTCTTTTTTTAATTAATTCTCAAAAAAGGCCAAAGTTAAATTAAAATAAAATAAAATAATTCATGCAATTTTATAAGTTCAAATTCAATAATAATAATAATTAGAGATACGACCACTTCAACAACACACAACTTCATGAGATGATGTTATCTTGTTAACACAAAATATGGTAAAAAATAAATAATATAAAACTAATAAATAGTAAATATACCAAAGTGCCACTTTTAAGATTTTTTGGTTTTATTTATTTTTTATGAATAATATCATAAGCCTAATTTAGAATTCACGATCCACATATTATACAAGTAAAATGGAATTTTTAGCGAGAAAACCTTTAAATCATTCATATGTCTAATCTCAATTTTTTATTTTTTCAATTTAAAAAAATAATAAACTATTCATACGTCTCACATAATTTTTGAATTAAAAAATAAAAATCTTTAAACCCATCTCCTAAGATCATTACCTAAAAGATGATCATTTCTCAAAATCAAATATAGAAATACGGTTTGTTGACCTTCCAATTTATTTGTCTATCTTCTAAAATCTCTACATAATATCCTTCATTCCTTAAAATAAATTAAACAAAAATCAACTCAAATCTATTTAAATTGTTTTGGTTGATTGATTTTGTTTCCTTATAATTAATTTGAAAAATTGATTTAGTTGTTCCTATATAATTAAATCGTTTCCCTATAAATAAATTAAATAAACTAATTTGGCTGTTTCCCACACTAAATTTATAAATTTTTAAGTTTAAAAAATAATTTAAAAATTAAAAAAAAATCATGATTTATGATTTAGAAAAGGAAAGATGAAGAAGATCCTTTTTGTACACTCTTTTTCTAACCAATTCTTTATGCTACCTCAAAACCCTTAACCGTCATACATTATAATTTTTTCAAGTCATTCACATCCTCCTCATCTTATAAATATTACATTCATGCAATAATGCAGCTTATTATTTTTCTCTATCTTTATGAGACAATTGAAAGTTAGTTAATATTTAATTTCTTGCATTCTTTAAACTGACTTTTTATTTTATTTTATTTTTACTTCCACTACAAGAATTAACACTTTTGGCAACAAAAAAATTGGTCGCTAAAAGTCAATTTTTGGTCGGCAAAAGTTATCCACGACCAATTTTTTTGGTCGCCACTTTGGTCGCCAATTGAGGGTCGGCAAAAGTAATTCGCGACCAAAATTTTGGTTGGTCGGTAAAAGTTGGATTTGCCGACTAAACTTCTGGTCGCTAAATATATCATTATCGCGACTAATTCATTTAGTCGCTAAAACACTTTGGTCGCGAAAAGTGATATTTTTCCGACCAAATATGTTTGTCGCCAAAAGCAAAAAATCGGCGACCAACTGTTTTCGTCGCCAAAAGTTGAGGAATCGCCAACTAATAATTTAGTCACCAAAAGGTAAGAAATTGCCGACCAATGATTTTAGTCGCAAAAGTGTAGAATTTGGCGACCAATTATTTAGTCGCCAAAAGACATTAAACAATCAACAACTAATTAATTAGTCGCCAAATCTCTTTTTTTTTTTCTTTTTTTTTTTTGACAATCAATTTTTGTTTATAAACATTCAATCTAATATTGAACAAAATTCATTCAACCCAACCCAAATATAACATTAAAATTCATCATATTTTCCTGCTCAATCCCAAACTTTACAATCATTCCATTCAAAATATTAATTGAGACAAGTTTTAAACATCCATCCATTGAAAACCAATAAGTAATTGAACAAAAATTAAAAGGAAAATCAATGAAGGAATCCAAAAAAAAATCTAAAACATTTTGGAATATATATGGTTTGCCATGATCAAGTTCTCCTCGGACATAATAACTTCGAAGTGTACAGTGGTGTCATCGTTGTGCTCTCTGTAATCCTGCAACCATTAAAATCTATCGTGAGACTACAAACACCTCACATACTACAACTTAATAATATACTAAGAAATCAGTTCAAGAAATCAAACTTAATTATACCTTGATAAATGGGTCCTTGATTTTATCATTCAACGAGTCATAATTGATTCAAGAAATTCTTTATAATCTTGAGTCCATCGTCGTATAGGCAGCTCTGTAATCCTGAGTGTAGTTTCGTTGATTTCCTCCATAATTCCACACAGTGTAGCTAACCTCAGCTTCTTTGGTTGCTGTCTTCTCAATGGTTCCTCTGAACCCTTTGTACCATGGATCCATCGGCACCATTTGCTTACCATTCAACAAACGCCTCACGTTAGCAACAATATCCCTTGGATTATAATTTGGAATGTAGGAGCTCCATCATGTCCCAATTCCTTCACTTCCATTGACAAGAACCAATGGTATGACAGGCATGTACCTAAACGAAAAACAAAAAAAATTAGACATCTGCAAAACCTTCATCGTAATATGTTTATTTTCCACTGATAAAAAAACTTACCAGACAGGTTCAATGTTTTAAACCTGATCAGTCATGATCATCAAATGACCATATCAGGTTCTTGTAAAGGCTGTAAAGCTGGAAACCTAATGCAGGATAAGCTAACTTCCTAGAAACGAGTATAGAAGCTTGTTTTTTTTTTTTTTACTAAGCTTAAAATGGAAAAGTTTTTCTTTTTCTCTACCTACATCTCATTAAATGTACAAGGCATTGAAGTTCAATAGGATAGGTCCACCAATGAGTTCCTGGAAACTAGTATAGAAGCATTTTTTTTAAACTAATCTTAAAATAAAAAAGTTTTTCTTTTTGTCTGCCTACAGCTCATTAAATGTACAAGGTGTTGAAGTTCAATGGGATAGGTCCACCAATGAGTCCATATCCAGGAAAATCCATTGCCAACACTGTATACTCAATTCAAAAAATTTAAGGGGTATTCACAGCTAGCATCTTATTATGATTTTAATTGGGTATGTGATAGAGATACTCACAATATCTCCAAAGTCTGCAGTAGTCCTAGCGTTGAAGGAATCTTGCCACTGAGTTCATTGTTATTAAAAACTCTGCTCAAATTAATTCACAAGATGACATTGAAATTAGGGCTCAGATTGAGAGAAATGGGACTGCCCAAAAATTCAGTCCAACATTCCTCATCATATTATAAAATTAAAAAAGAAGAGAACACCCATTCTGTCAACAGTTAAAAGGCAAAATTGAGTGGGACTTGTCATTATATATGAATTCATTGAAACACATATTTAAAATATTATTCTCGTAACAAATGTTGTTCTCTTTGTCACCATGAAAGCTTGTTGCTTATACTTGCCATACGGGTAAGCAAACTGCATAAATGCATAACCTGTTGTTCTGTCATTCAAGTGCATACCAGAGACTCGTGAATAAATATCTGGTTCAAAGGAACTCACACATGTATCAGAGACATATTTGAATTGAAAAGCTGAGATGGGATTTCGCCAGAGAGCTGATTGCTTCCACATTGACTGTGAATAGTATACAGAATTTTAGTTAGCTTAAATACACACAGAGAGAGAGAGAGAGAGAGAGAGATTAGACATACAAGTGCTTTGCTTTAACCAGCTTATCCAGACCAGGTGTGCTCCCATTAGAGACAGGGATGGTTCCAGAAAGGTTATTGCTAGTCAGATCCAACCAATAAAGATTAAAGAGATTATCCATTGAAGGTGGAATTGGTCCACTGAATCTGTTGAAAGACAGAGACCTGTAGAATACGGAATGAAATAATTGAAATATAGGCCAAAGCATGCAAATGCACAATAAAAGGTAAGCCATACTAGAAGATTCATTACATGCACAGTTCAGCAGAAATTTTCTGGAATGGAAACATGATGATATGAATTAAAAGATTGAAGTTTCTGATGCAAGATTTAAAGGACCAAAAAATGGTTCCACGCTCAATTTTTTCTCATCTTTTGAAAGCATGAAGAGGGAGTAAGTACGTTCACCCGGAGAAATCAGAGGGTGTGGGAGCATTTGTGCTTGAAAGGTGCAAATATTAGGATTTTATAGGAAGCCCAAATAATACATATGGCCTAAATAATTTGAGGAAAGAAATATAACATTTTGCAGTACTATCAAATTATCAGAACATGCCTATCAAATTATCAGAACATTTTGCAGTAACTTCTAACTCTCCATAACAGAACATGAGAAGCTTATAGCAACCTGATGAAGTCAAAAAGATTGTGATATTCATTCCTTTGAATGTTCCGGAAAAGGTGTTCTTGCTCAGTCTAGACTATGGGAATTAAATTAGTCATTTGCAGTATACAACAAACACTAACAAGCGTGCTTGCTTTTAAATTACCCATACTAATGATAAGTTCAGATACTTATCATTTCATCTCAAGAGCTTTATACTTTTACACTACCAACAAACTGCATTGAAACAGTGTCACCTCAATGCCACGAGCATGGAAACACTTTCTTTTCAGATATCATTAGGTGAGAAACACAGTCAACAATGAAAATTCCAATCCTAGAACTTCAAAAATTGGGTCTTGCTTGATGCTGAACTCTACAGTATGCTAGTAGGAAAAACATCAGAGGCTACAACTTGACATCATAGAAATTGCAATATATCTTTTGATACTTCTAGCTAACGAAAATAACGAAGCTAAGATAACTTTGCCATTAATAGTTAAGTAGATCATGCAGTTAAAACAAACCTCCTGCTTTGGTCCCAATTTCATATACTGAGGTGAATCAACAGCAACAAGAGCAGGTTCACAAAGCTTTATAGCATCATGCATATCCTTTAAGTGCCCCAATTTTGGCTGTCTTAGTAATCCTGTATGAAAAATAAAGTGATAAAAAGTGAGATTGGTGAACAACCATTTCAATGAGAATGCTATTAGTGATATGAATAAGCAACTAAACCATATATTTGTATCCAAGTTATACATCAGTTGTTAACCCAAAAAAAAAAAATTATCTTATTTAAGTAAAGTTTAACTTACCATATTCATCAATTGGAGCATCATAATCGCAACTAGTAATATAGTTTGGGCCCCCTCCAGTACGGCCAAAATTTGTCCCACCGAAAAACTGCAAGCACAAATCAGGGAAACCATGCATTTGGTGGTCAATATGCAGCATATGCGTCATCACCCCTTCAAAAGATAGGTCTTTTTGGAGGTTGTGCTTGAATTGTGCCTTAGTGTCCTTAACTCTACTATTTCGACTTTCTGCCTTTCCATCATATTAATACTTAGTGGGAAAAACAGTGGCCATGTCCCACATTGTCGCTGATACAAGACTGCCATGAGTATATAAGATGCCATCATCCATTCAAAAGTTGTGCTCTTTCAAAGGTGGTGCTTGGATTTTTCCATAGTGCTCTTGGCTGCACTGTGTCCACTATCCTCATTCCCCCATGTATTAAAGCTTAGCAGGGGTGACGAGAAATACATATATACATAAAAATATGTATATCATACATTGGTAACCCATGATTACCAAAATAAAATATGGTGCTCTCATAAATTTAGAAGGTTCACTCGCCCTTTAGGGTGTTTTGTATCTTCTGAGCAAACCATGGAAATCATGCAAGTTTTGATGGTAACTAATATAAAATATTCTAGCAAAGGAAATTTGTTTTAACCCTAACGAATGTTGAATATCACTTAGCCAAAAGATTTTTTTTTTTTTTGAAAAAAAATTCACAGGTCAATGATCTGATTCTATTTTTAATTGTATTGCATCTTAGAATGCACGCTATTGAAGCACTTGTCTGTCTAGTTAATTTACCATATAATAATTCTGAAAGCTCCCTCCACGTACAATGGTATTTCATCAAGAAGAGACTCGGCATTCAATAGACCCTCATGTAATATAAACAACTAGCACTGAAAAAGAGCATTGATTGCCAATAACATCCTTTTGGTTGTGACATTCTTTGGTCAAGTATATACTTTACCACCATGGTCAGTGAGTATATTACTAATATCCTAATCCAACTACAAATAAACATAAAATTATAAAAATGAATAAAACCACCATGCCAAACTTTGAGCTCACACGTCCCGCATCAAGACAATTTAGTAGTGGTATAAATCTTGGAGCAAGGCTAGAGAAATGACCTTGTAGTGATTCTAGCAGCAACATGGTGCTTGGAAGAGAATAAAAAAATTGCAGCAAAATACCTTTGGATTTGCAGGATTGTCAAATTGTTGAAGCATGTAGGCATTTGGCGTGCTATTCAAAATTTCTTCAGCTTTCTGAACTGCTCCGTTCATCCCCTTAGCAGAATCAGTCAAAACAAGCTCAGCTCCAAAAGCTTTAAAAAGAACCCTTCTTTCTAGACTCATTGAGGCTGGCATTGTCAATATGAGCTTATATCCTTTTGAAGCAGCTATAAATGCAAGTCCAATGCCAGTGTTTCCATTAGTTGGCTCCACCAGAATGCTCTAGATAGAGGGGGGCGGAGGAGATGGGGAAAAAAGAAGAAAATTGTTGCATCAGAATGGTAACACAGGATATATTTTAATTTATTTATTTATTTATTTATTTTTTGATAGACGGGATAAATGTTAATCTAAACTAAAGTGAAAGTTATATATACTTTTGCAAAAATATTCATGTAGTTCAATCATATTCTCTCTTTTTTAGATTAACACACATTCATAGTGCAACGAAAATTTTGTTTTAGAGGGATGCAACGAAAAGTTAATCTAGATAGAGGGATGGAGAGTGAATTTGCAAAAATTTGACACAGAAGATATATACTTTTGTTTAAAAAGAAACATGCATGAAAAATATTCATGTAGTTCAATCATATTCTCTCTTTTTTGCTATAATAATGGTTACCTCATCCTCACATAAACACATGTGAAAGTTAAAGGGAACCTTGGAAGCTTGAAGAGTTGTTAAACAGATGGAGAAACCATAATTATTCATAAGAGTTCAAATCCAATGAAGGAAACACAAGGTAAAACCACCTAAAGTTTCATTAAAAAAGCAAATTGAATTATCTTCTATGTACTTCTCTTCCTAACATGTTTTGAGGTTGGTTGGAATCCTCCTCTTTCTAGTTCTTTGCTAACTTGTTCTTTTCAAGGCCCAATACATACACATATACAACTATAATTATAGAACTGGTTCAATTAGCAATTTAGATAAACTAAATACAAACAAATAATCTTCTTTATATGGACCAGTCAGCTGGAGTTGAGCTTGAACACAACTGGACAAACTTCAGAGTTCCAAAACAGGACCTAGAATAGGAATATCAATGTAAAATGTAAAGTTAACACACATTCATAGTGCAACGAACAATCACTAATTCATGTGAAAGGTTAACAATCACTAATTCATGTAAAGTTAACATACAATGAAAGGTTCGATCAATTCAATATGAAAACTAGAATGATTGAAGCAGAAATTGCATTCCTGATGCAAAATCCAAAAAATCAAAAGTAAAAAGACCAACATGTGGGAAACAGAGTATAAAAGCAAAGAAAGAATCGAGAATTGTAACCAATTTCCCCAAGAAATAAAATTGACAAGACCAAGCATCTTCTAGTTGATATGAAGTATACGGATCATTATACAGGCCGACAAGTTGAACATCTTAATAACAATACCATAGGGGTGTGACATAATCATATTAAACATCAAGAAAAATTCGTGTAATTCACCCTTTATTTTATCAGTCATAGTCTTGGTTCCTTAAAGATGAAATTTTAATATTCAAAGGTCATGTTTTCTAAGTTGTCCTCAATACCTATTCAAGACAATCAAAATATTTTCAATTTTGAAACCAGACCCTTTTCATCCCCTCTTCCAACCACACGACCAAATAAAATAAAACTTGTAATCCAGCCTCCAAGTAATGTGATGTAATAAGATTTAGTTGTCTATTAGAATGGCCAGCTGTGCATGAGCTAACCATAAGTGCTTAGTTGGGTATTTAGTCTACAAGTAGGCGGTTTAGGCTCATTATAATCAGTTTGTGACATTTTGAGATTGTATCTATTGAGCTAAGTGCTCTTTATCCCTAATTTCAGCATTTTGTCTCTTATGGAATCCAATTCCTAAATTGGTTTCATCATTATGTCTCTACCTATAAGGGGTCTGTTTAGTATAGCTAATCATCATAACGAAGAAACTTAAAGCATCATTCTCTCAACTTTTCAATAATCAACTTTTTCAGCTTATTTAATGTATTTTTTCCTTGTAAAATGTAAGTAGCTACACCGAATACTTTGGCACAAATTCTCATAATAAATAAAAATTATAAGTAGCCCCAATAAATGGCCTCAACTTTATATCCGTTCTTATAAAAAAAATTAAAAAGCCATTTATATTCTTTTCATCACATTACACCTCATTTCATTTACATCTGTTTCGCTTTTCTAATAGCTGCTCCCTCAAGTCTACATGTTCAAAGAAGTTACATGCAACTATGTGCTAATTGAGAAAATTAATTGTGGTAATTTTTTTTGAAATACCTCAAGACACAGTGATGCAGGTAATACTAACACATGAGTTGCCACACATATTTTTACTAAGCACACCACTCTTATCATAATTGCAACAAAAGTGTACCCAAACGACCTAATCTGCTGATGAATTTCGAGGAGTAGGTAAAGAAACCCAATTTCCAATCCAACCAATAAAATTCAGTCAAACCCCAAATCAACACTAGTCAAGGTAAAAAATAAAACGATAAATAAAAAGATAATTTTAATTAGATGCATAATTCCCTCTAAGTTCACCAGCTCAATTTAGTCTATTAATCGATATGCAAAATAGAAACCCAAGTCAACACTGATGATGTTCAAAATTCAACACTAGCTGTGAGTTCATTAACTCAATTTGGGTACCTAAAAAACTACATTACTGAAGAAACCCATGTAGCAAAATACAAACCCACATAAATATGTATGTAAAATAAGCATAATGAGGGATTAATTACCTCGGGACAATCGGAAGTGGAAGGAAGGAGGCTGAGAGATCGGGCAGAGCGAACTGAGCTGAGAAGCTTCTCTCCGACCTTGGAGAAATCCATGCCGCCCCCTTGGAAGAAGAGCAACGAAGCGAAGAACAAAACCCTAGTTCCCTCGAAACCCCCGTCGCTCAAAGCGAAGAACCTCCTTTGCTAATAGATTTTAGATGTGGCCTTGGTGGCAAATGAGGTAGTATATATATAGAGAGAGGGATGAGGGAGAAACAGGGGTAAAAGGGAAAAGAGGGCTGATGGTGGTTGTTCACGGTGGAGAAGGAATATACTCACGAAATGACTTCTGAGGAGTCCATTAGCAAAGGAGGTGAGAACAATAATTAATTCCATTAGCAAAGGAGGTTAGAATTGAAAACAAGATTGAAAGAAATCTAAATCGAAATCTAAATCTAATTTGAAATTAGCTACACATATTTGTATGTATAGAGATATAGAGATAGAGAGAGAGAGAGAGAGAGAGAGAGAGAGGTTACCATTGTTGCACTTTGATTTGTAATGATGCGCGACAGTGGAAGATCGAGGGTGAACGACGGTGGAAGACCGACGGTGACTGTGAACGGCGAATCAACGATGGTGAGTCAGAGAGAGACAGAGAGAGAGAGACAGAGAGAGCAAGAGACTGAACTTGTTTGGGTCTATCTACATATTGATAGAAAATAAATTGGGCGGTAATGTAAAAGTATATTCCCACCAAAAAATGAATCTGTGTTTTTGAAATTGTTTAATTTTATTGCCGACAAAATGTTTTTTGGTCACTAAAAATAAGTATTTTGCAGACCACATTTTTGGTCGGCAAAGATCAAAAGTAAAAAAAATTCATTAATATTTGGCGACGAAAATATTAGTCGCAGAAAAGGTATCTTCGACGACAAATCTTTTTAGTCACCAAATCTCAATCAACGGTGACTAAAATATTAGTCGCTAAATGTATTAATTTGGCGACTGAATTTTTTGGTTGCTGAAAATAAGTTTTTAGCAACCAAATTTTTGGTTGCCAAAGAAAAAAATAATTTTTTGCGACCAAAAGATCATATTAGTCGCAAAAAAAGTACCTTCGCCGACAAATATTTTTAGTCGCCAAATCTCAATCAACAGCGACCAAAATATTAGTCGCTAAAAGTACTAATTTGGTGACTAATTTTTTTTGATTGCTGAAAATAAGTTTTTGGCGACCAAATTTTTGGTCGCCAAAAAAAATGTGACCTTCCGTGACCAAATTTGTAGTTGGTCGGCAAAAGCATACCACTTTCTGCGACCAACTCATTTTTTGGTCGCCAAAATATAACTTTCAGCGACCAATAATATTTGGTCGCCAAAAATAAAGATCAATCGCGACTAATTAATATTTGGTCGCCAAATGTCATTTTTTTGCGACCAAAATTTTTTTGGTCGGCAAAAGTAGTTGCAAAATGTGTAAATTCTTGTAGTGATTCTGACCATCTTTTGTTTTTGCATTTTATATTTTATGTGTCATTTGTTCATCTATTATCTACTGACCATTATTTGTTTAACCATGTTTTTTGTTGAAAAATATTATTTCAATAGAATTTGTATGCAAAATTTTATTCTAAAATGATGTGATAGTGTCATTTGTATAATAAAAAGTATGTCAATGGACTCTTTTATTATAAAGTGATAGATCAAAATTCAACCAAATCATTATTAATAAATTTTTTTATATTGATTTTATGTTTGTATATCACTACTCTTTTTATTTATTTTTATTTTTTACTTTTAATATTTTGTAACATCATAATATGTGTTAAATGACAATTGGTGTAGAGCATTACTACAAAATTACCTAATAAATTTTTCTTTCATATTTTTATAACTTCATTTTAATATTTTTATCTACAGTTGATTTTATTTAAAAATATCAATTCAAAAAATATTTACATAAACAAATTGGTCAAGCGACTCTTCAATTTGTGTTGATTGACATAAATTTAATATGACTTAAAAATAAAGTTAAATTTTAAAAATACATTTACATTTTACGATCAACTTAAATTTATCATACTCTATTAATTGACAAACTAAATTTTACGAATACGAGAATATTTTTCCTAATGTACTTATTGAAATAAATATAAAAATTTAAATATTTCATTTCAATTTTTTTATGACATCGCCTTAAAAATAAAGAGAGATAGAAGATGAGAAGAAGAGAGATAGAGAGAGAGAGAAAAAAAAAAGAAGAAGATAAGTTCGTTATATCACTTGACAAAACTATGGAACGATAAATTATAATTACGAATTTTGTTGATAATGTAATTATACTTGACTGAAAGTATAATTTTTTTAATTTTAGAAAATCCATTTGTTTTAATTTTATCAATTGAATTATTATATATTTATTTGATATAATACTTAGGACAAAACATTAATAGCAACAAAATAAAATAAAATAAAACAAAAATTATGTAACTCATGCCATGTGTGGGATATTATCTTTTTGATTAAGAAGTCAACAACTAAAAAGTTTTAAAATGTATTTGGTATGTACCAACAAAAAAAAAAAGTTTGAAAAGATTAAACAATTATTGTGAGTGTGTGTAGGTATTTACACCTTTGAAGGGTAAAACCGAAAATTTAAGTAACAAACAAAAATATTTGCATCCCATACAATTAAAAAACTCATTCTTAAATACATTAACTATTTTTTTTATCTCTTAAAAATTTCATAAAATCACTTAAAAAGCTAATTTCAAACACCCTATTTGTTAAAAAAAAAATAAAAACTTACTTACTATTACTTATTTTTTATTTTTTTAAAATCGATTTTAATTAATTTAAAAATAAATTTATCAATTATTGTTTAATCTCGTGCATAACACGAGTGATATACTAGTAATAATATAATTGAATATGTAATAAATTAAAAGTTAACATAACTTGTCAAAGGGGAATTAGTGGATTTTTTTTTTTTGTTTTTGAAAAAGGATTCCCTCCGGTCCAAATCTAGGCTAGAGGGTGTTGTTTGGATTTGTGAAGCCCATTATAATTCTCATTTCGATAATTTAAATCGTTTATTTTGTCGACTTTTTTTTATATTTTATCTATACAAAAAATTAGGCCGACGTAACTTACTCAATTTATCACTTTTTAACCAAAAAATATATAGTTTATTTTTAAGAACACAATTTTTTTTTATTAAAAATATGATAAATTAAATAATTTATATTTATCAGATTAATTTAATTTTTTATGTAAATAAAATACACAAAGTCCTTGATAAATGAATGATTCAAATTATTAAAATGAAGAGCAATGCTGGGACCCCCAGTGGGGCGACCCCAGCACCCCAGTGATAGTTGGCACACTGTCACTGGCCCAAAAAAAAAAAAAAAAAAAAAAAAAAAAAAAAAACAATTTTTGAGCCAATCAGAGATGACCCCAGCACCCCCACTGGGCGTCCAACTCATTTTCCTAAAATGAAATTTATGATGGTTCCATGAGCTTAAACAGAGCCCTCTGTCGGAGAGGATCCTCCTTTTGTTCTTTTTTTTCAATCACACAACAGTGATGAACTGTCAAAATGTTAGTGGCGCGCGAACAGAAAATTTTAGTTCGGTTTACAGGTGATTCCTTCATCCCCTAAAGTGCCAATTGTGAGCCCAACGGCACTTCGCGCGCTAAGGCACTACCGTCCCCCTCTCTCTCTCTCTCCCTCTTTCTCTGCAGAAATTACTCTGTACATTCAAGGTTTCCACAAACAAGATCAAACCAAAACAATCTTTCACGCATTAGATCAAACACTTAAAACGCACCAAGAAACTCTCACTTTCTACAACTATGTCATCACTCTAAACCGCCAAATACATCCATTTTGAACCCACCCACAATCACCATGCTCTCATCTTCCATTTTCTCTTTCTGGGTTCTCTTCATCTTCTTCAATTCCCTCTCCCCATCTCTCTCTCTCCCTTTCTCTCCTTCAACCACCACCAACAACAACAATCTCACCCTCTTCGGCGATGCTCACTTCATCAACAACTCAATCAGCCTCACCCAAGAACTCAACTGTCTCTCTCCTCCATCTCCACCTTCTTCTTCTTCTTCTTCTTCTTCTTCTGGGGTTGGCAGAGCTTTCTATGTCTTCCCAATTCGCTTTCTTGATTCTTCAACCAACTCCACACTTTCTTTCTCTTCCCGCTTCTCTTTCCGCCTCGCCCCTTCTTCCTCTCTCTGCCCCTTCGGCGATGGTTTCGCTTTCCTAATCACTTCCAAATCATACTATGTCAGTCTCTCTGATGGGTATATGGGTCTCCCAAACCAATCTTTTCATGGCCAAGACTCGTTTGTTGCTGTTGAATTCGATACCAGTTTCGATTCTTCTCTTGGTGACATCAATGACAACCATGTTGGCATTGATGTCAACTCTGTTGTCTCTCTTGCTTCCATTGATGCTTTTTCCAAAGGGATTGATTTGAAGAGTGGGAGACAAATGACTGCTTGGGTTGAGTACAGAGATATGGAGAAGACGATCAGAGTGTTTGTTGGGTACTCACAGAACAAGCCTCTCATCCCTCTTCTTGTCGCCCAAATTGATCTTTCAATGCAATTCAAGGAGTTTATGCACGTTGGTTTCTCTGCTTCTAATCTTAGAGGCTCCGCAACGCATCTTGTCGACAGTTGGCGATTCAAAACTTATGGATCACCCTCTTCAATGACACCAATGGACATTGTTGAAGAAGGGGACTGTTTCTTGTGCTCCTTGGGCAATTCAGGGGATGAAAATGGTCATATGAACAAAAGGGTTGGTGAATTGGTTCTTGTCTTGGGGGGTTTAGTTGCATTTGTCATCTCTGTATCTACAGTTGTTGTCATAGTCATTGTGTGTTTGATTAGGAGGAGAAGAAGAGTTAATAGGAGAGGTTGCAATGAAGGTCGAATTTGTAGATTTCAAGGGAACAGAATACCCAAAAGACTCTCACTCTCCGCAATAAAATCAGCTACAAAGGGTTTTAACCAAAAGAGAATCATTGGTGAAGGAGGGTCTGCGATTGTCTATGAAGGGTATCTTCCCTCTTGTGGATTAGTAGCGGTCAAACGGTTCAGTCAGGTCAATCAAATTGGTTCTTTTCACAGTCACTTCACCACTGAGTTTGAGACAATGGTGGGTTGTTTACAACACGAACACTTGGTTCAGCTCCAAGGATGGTGCTGTGAAGGGAACGAGTTAGTACTAGTCTATGAGTACATGGCCAATGGAAGCCTTGACAAAATTCTCCACAAAAGCAACAATGCCCTAACGGCTTTCCTCACCTGGGATCGAAGACTCAACATAGTTCTAGGTGTTGCCTCGGCCCTCATATATCTACACGAAGAATGCGAGAGGCAGATAATTCATAGGGATGTGAAGACTTGCAATATAATGCTCAACGACGAATTCAATGCGAAATTGGGAGATTTTGGTTTGGCTGAAGTCTATGAACATAGTTCCATCACCCGAGAAGCTACCATACCAGCTGGAACAATGGGGTATCTAGCACCCGAGTATGTTTATTTGGGTGTTCCAACTGTGAAAACTGATGTTTACAGCTTTGGAGTTGTGGTTTTGGAAGTGGCGTCGGGGAAAAAACCCGTTGATGATTATGGGACTGTGCTCGTGTATTGGGTGTGGGATTTGTGGGAAAAGGGGATTTTAATTAAGGCTGCGGATTCGAAATTGAGAGGGAGGTTTAATAGGTTGGAGATGGAGAGGATGCTAATGGTTGGGCTTTCTTGTGTGCACCCGAACTATGAGAAGAGGCCTACGATGAAGGAAGCAGCAAGGATGATCAGAGGGGAAGCTCTGCTACCCATTTTGCCGGCGAGGAAGCCAATGGTGAGGATTCGACCAATACAGGCCGAGGGGTCTGAAGAAATCATGAATTTTGGTGGAGATGATAATGCTAATTTGGATGACACACCATGGTTGACCCCTAAGACACATTTTTAGATTGAATTTCATGAGAAAGATGGCCTGCTTGAAATGTGAGTGTGCACACTAACTGTGATTGATGTTCTGCATGCTTTGACATGGTTTTTAGACTCAGAAATCCTACAATTTATGCTTTTCAAATATTATTCTTGTGAAATAACTCTTGAGAATTGTCCTCTTTATGTTATGTTCGGTAGAAATGATATAATACCACTGTGTTTTTTGACCGCATGTGAAATTTATCTACTTTGGTTTGTTGTAAATATAACACAACAGTATGCTTGAACCCTAGCTTGGCTGCACTTTTATAGCTGATTATGGAAACTAGATGGACTGTTTGGTTGCATTTTTGTTTTCGTAGAAAATTTGTTTGGTGACCTATCAAATTCTTTTTCAATATAGTATGAGAAAATACTTGACAGAACTAGTCATCTAAACCTAGCAAGTAATGTGTAAGCAGTCTTTATGCTTGATGGTGGAAAAAAGGTTCTCTTAAGAAAGTTGAGTTGAGGAAATCATCATAGAAGTTGAACTGTTGGCTAAATCTTGTAGAGAGTCTATAATTTAAGGTTTGGGTGACCTTAAATTAAACCTTAAATTATGGAGACCACTCTTAATCCAAATGGTACTCTTTTGATTAAAGCATTTGCAATGCTCCCAATAAATTTTCCAGTGTGTAAATTGATCATCATCAAGGGGAGGAAAAAAAAAACATAGGAGAAAGAAATGGACTAATTGGCAGTCGGTCTCATTTGAGAATATACTATTTTAGTAACTTTTTAATTTTTTTTTGAAAATATGTGCAAAAAAATAGAGAGAGTAATGTGACAATTTGCAGTGACTTTTTAACGTTTTAGCTAAAATGTTTAGTACCCAAATGAACCAAATTTTCTTTTTTACTTTCCTCTCTATTTCTGCAAAATTCAGCAATCAAACTATCCTTAAAGGTTCATGATTTCATCGTAAAATTGAGCTCTATGGACATGCCATTAGATTGATTGTTCCCAATAAACATAACCTAATTAAGTCAAATTAATAAAATTTAATGTATTATTTAAATTTCAAGAGATATCGTATTTATAATTTACTCCTTTTAAAATGACGATTTTGCATATTGCCTTTACTCTCTCACTATGGCTTATTTTGAGAAGGTTGCATTTTAGTTAAAGAGTAATGATTCATCCCCCTTTTTCCCCCACCCCCTTTGACCCCCTCTCTTTCTCATTGGTTACCTTTTCTTTTTCTTTTTCTTTTTTTTTCCTGCTTCACCAATCACCCCCTGCCACGTGGCAAAGGGGGTGAGGGGGTGACCCCAAAAGGGGGTCTCAAGCATTATTCTTAGTTAAAAAGTTACTACAAAAAAGTCATTTTAAAAAAAAAAAACTTTTTTCATATCTTTTCTTAAAAAACTAAAAAATCACTAAAAAAAAAATCAATTATCAAAATAACCCTATATTTCATCCCTTTTTTCCCTTCACTCTCTGTTGGCTGGTAAATTCTTGAGGAAATTACAATTCAGCTTATTTAATTTAAAATACTTACAAATCATGGGGTACAATTTTTTTCTGTGAGAAAAAGCACACCAAGAGTTCCACTTTAAAAGATTCTCATCTTTTGGTACATGTTCCCCCAACCTTCCACGTAACAGTAATTTTTCTTAAATTCTTTACGGATTGTCCCCAATTCAAGAAAAATTATTTGGTAGTGTAGAGGCAAATTCACCTTATATCTCAATTACATTTTTATTGATTAGAACAATGAGACTTAATAATTATTATTTGATTTTTGAGAAACATTTGTCACGTGTTAAATAGTGTGGAACAAGTAACCACTTCCAATTCAAATGCAACTCTATCAGAAGTGAAGGAGTAATTTTACATAGGATAATGTTAAAGATGCTAAATTTTTTAGTAAATAAATAATTAAATATCTCATATTATGTGAGATATTTGATTATTTATTTGGTAGAAAATTTAGAATCTATACCATTTTTTATTCTACATATAAAGCTTGTTTTTGCTAGAAAAGCAAGTTTTTTTGTTTTTGTTTTTGTAAAAAAATAATTGTTCTCATATATTTCACCAAAAAACCACACAAAGCTTTTAACATAACCAAAAAAATTACTTTTTTTTTTTTTTACAATTAATAAACACAACAATTTTTTTCTTAAATTTTTAAAAATTATAATTTCACTGTTATCTCGTACACTGTAACCATTTTTTCTATTTCTTTCTTAAAGTATTAATTTTATCTATTTAATTCCTAATTTTTTTTTAAATTTATGTTCATTTACTTCAATTGGAGACGATTATACAAATTAATAATGATTAAACCTAATTTGTTGAAAAAAAATATTTCAAAATTTGAACAACTTATATAACAAGATACTCATTTTTCCTTACTATTTAAACAAATTACACCTCAAAACCAATTTAACAGGTGTTTGGCAACATGATTTAAGTTGTTTAAATTATAAAATTATATTTTCATGCATCAAACTAGGTTGCAATGGCTACTGATTTGTATATTCATTTCCAATTGAACCTGGTGAATAAAAATTAGAAACTTAGGTATGTTTGATTGGAAGGATTAGAGCATGGGATTGGGATTATTAATCCGTGGGCCCAATTATCCCATGTTTGTTTTGACAATTTGTTTTAGGATTATTAATCCAATGGATAATTAATCCAACAAATTTGTAGGATTATTAATAATGGGGTAGGGGTGGGATTGTGAATACCACACTAATTTGATAGGATTATTTATACCTCACTATTAGTCTTGTGGAATCAAACAAGCCCTTTAAGGATTAGTGAGTGTTTGGGATTGAACTTTTTTAGTAGTGTTTTTGTTGATTTTTTTTTTTCTCTAGTAAATTTTTTTCAAAAAAAGTTTAAACATTTAAATTCAAAAATAGAAAAGTAAATTTTTTTGTGGCTATTTTAGCTTTTTTTTTTTTTTTTTTTTTGTCTTTAATAAATTTTGTATAGATTTATTTATTTATTTTTATTATTTTTTTAAGATTACCGAATGAGTGAAAACGATTATAAATTTTAAAATATATATATATATATATATATATTTTGTCTGGATACCAAACAATATGTAAATAGACGGAATAAATAATGGAAGGATTTAATAAAAAATAAGAAAATAATATATATATGTATATATGTCTATTTTTTAGATTTATTGATGTGTAAATGATATAATTGGTTGATGATTGAGAAAAATATGAGAAAAGACATTGCTTTATATATCTTAATTGATTGCCACATTATTGGATTTGAAAAGTGAGTTTAATTTTTGAATTTAAATAATAATGCTCTAGAACATATATAGTAAAAAATTAGGAAAAATTGCAAATACATAGAATAGTCACAAAATAATTACAGTACAAATGATAATTTTTGTGGTGCAAGTTTGGCATCTTCCAAAAAATCCAAAAAGTCAAAAAGTCATTATCCTATTTAAGTCACATCATCTCATTTAAGTCACATTACCTCTCTAACACATCACTTCAAACCCAACCCAAATCCAACCCATATTTCATAAAAAGTCAAAAAGTACACTTATTTAGTCTTCCCAAACTTGCACCAAGAATAGGTATGAATTTGCACTATGTACACAAGAGAATTGTACCATCATGAAATATTTTTTTTGCCATTGCTCTACTGAAATGCAATTTTCTTAAAAAAAATAACTTTTATTTTTTTCTTAGGCTATGACTTCTCTAAACCATTCACATTTTAAGATTTGTCGAGTATATCATCCCTGTAAAAAATCAACTCGATCGTATAATGAAAATAATGTGTTTAGATTTGTTTTGTATGAAAAAAGTGAATGATGAGAAAATAAACCATCCATAAAAAATTGATCTGAACACGTGATTTTCATTATCCAATTGACTTAATTTTCTACAAAAATGATATTCTCGACGAATTTTAAAATATGAATGGTTCAAATTATCAATATAAGACTAAAAAATGAGCCTACTGAGCCGGATTGAATGATCCAATCTGATTACGGATAGCAGACAATATCTAATCCCTATTTCTTAATACACCTCTTGAAGTATGAGTTTAATACTTATCATTTCTTGACGTTTGAAAAATTACATTAACTCTTTGTTAATGTAATTATTTAGACATAATAAATACATTGAACTCATACACTCATTATTTTCTTACTTTATTTTACTTTCTTTGTTTTTTTTTTCCTTTCTTTTACTTTATTTTTTTTAAATGTAAATTTTTTTTTTTACCAGAAGTTTTTTTTTTTATAAATAAAAAGTTTGTGAAATAAAATTATTAATTACAGGTTGAAAATGTAATTTTCAAAACATCAACAACTAAAATGTAATTAGGAATGGCAACGGGCCGGGGCGGGGCTGGGGACCACACCCCTCGTCCCCGATCCCGATGGTAGAAATTTTCACATTTTAAGATTTGTCGAGTATATCATCCCTGTAAAAAATCAACTCGATCGTATAATGAAAATAATGTGTTTAGATTTGTTTTGTATGAAAAAAGTGAATGATGAGAAAATAAACCATCCATAAAAAATTGATCTGAACACGTGATTTTCATTATCCAATTGACTTAATTTTCTACAAAAATGATATTCTCGACGAATTTTAAAATATGAATGGTTCAAATTATCAATATAAGACTAAAAAATGAGCCTACTGAGCCGGATTGAATGATCCAATCTGATTACGGATAGCAGACAATATCTATTCCCTATTTCTTAATACATCTCTTGAAGTATGAGCTTAATACATATTATTTCTTGACGTTTGAAAAATTACATTAACTCTTTGTTAATGTAATTATTTAGACATAATAAATACATTGAACTCATACACTCATTGTTTTCTTACTTTCTTTGTTTTTTTTTCCTTTCTTTTACTTTATTTTTTTAAAATGTAATTTCTTTTTTTTTACAAGAAGTTGTTTTTTTTTTTATAAATAAAAAGTTTGTGAAATAAAATTATTAATTACAGGTTGAAAATGTAATTTTCAAAACATCAACAACTAAAATGTAATTAGGAATGGCAACGGGCCGGGACGGGGCTGGGAACCACACCCCTCGTCCCCGATCCCGATGGTAGAAATTTCCCCACTCCCATCCCCGATCCCCGACGGAGAGCCTATCATCGCCCCCATCCCCGGCCCCTAACAGGGATCGGGTTTCCCCAACCCCGAGAATTTCCCAACCAAAATATAAAAAAAATACACAGATCTGAGCTCAAATGTACATATATTCATCATTAATAACAACAATATGTATTCATCAACAACAATCATTTGTTCATCATCATCATCAACAACAATACACCCATTCATCAACAACAACAATAATTTGTTCATCATCATCAAAGATCTGAGTTCAAAATGTAAAAAATAAAAAATAAAAAGTCTAACACATTCAAAGAGGAAGACGATGACGGAGGGACAGAAATCTGACGATGATGAGAGGAGGGACAACAGTGATGGAGCAGTTGCGCAGATCGCCGTGATCGAGGGATGTCGGCGCTGGGGATGAGGGACAGCGGCGATGGAGGGACGACGGCGATCGACGGTGATGGGAGGAGGGAGATCGACGATGATGGGAGGTAGGAGATTGTGCTGTGCAGAGAGAGAGAGAGAGAGAGAGAGAGGGGCAGAGGCAGACTTGAGAGAAATAAATGTGAGTGTGTGAGTGTGAGAGAGGCAGACTGACTCAACTTAAACATATATTATATGAAGAATATTCAGGGAGTATTCGGGGACGGGGACAGGGATGGGGACGGGGTTGGGGGAATCAATCCCTGTCCCCGCCCTGAAAATTATCGGAGATTAATTTTTAATACCATCCCCGACCCTATGGAGATAATTTTAAAAAAAAATCCGTTCTAATCGGGGTCAGGAGATCGGGTTCCTGTTGGGTCAGGTTTAAATTGCCATCCTTAAATGTAATCAAAGTGCCGATGAACCATCCCCGACCCTATAAAAATAATTTTTGAAAAAAATATGTTCCAATCGAGATCGAGAGATCGAGTCTCCGTAAGGTCAAGTTTAAATTGCCATGCCTAAATGTAATCGAAGTGCTGATAAAATTTACCAAAAAAAAAAAAAAAAAAAAAAAAGAATAAAGTGAAACGTGAGATTACGGTGGGTTCGCGTGGCAGATTCTTACTGGGCACCTTTCAACTCAATCAAACAGAGCGTGCGCATTGCAACCTGGTCTAGGGTTTCTGAAAACGACATAGAGAGAGAGAGAGAGAGAGAGAGAGAGATCATCTGTGCTTTGCTATGGCAAATCTAACTTCGCTTCTTATCTCAATCGGTTCACATTAGCAGAATATTGCAATCATTCGTCGTATCATATGCTGAATCACCTCCAAAACCCTAGCAATATTTTCTTCGTCACCATCAAAATCTGTGTTTCTCACTCCTCTGATCGGTTTCTTTGAGGGCTTTTCAATTCCTCATAAAAAAAATGGTAATTTTTTTTCCCACTCCTCTACCTTCAGTTGGTTTCTTTGTGGAAATTTTGTGTATTATTGTGATTTTGATTTTGATTGTGATTTTGATTTTGGTGAATGTAGATGGATTGCATGATGGGTATGTGTTTATTTAAATTGTTTCTTTCTTGGGTATGTGTTTTTTTAGTTAGAATAGGAGCCAACAGTGTGTCAGATAGATGATCAAGGAATGCCAAAATAACCAAACAATGTTGTAATGGAAACTTATTATTTTGCTTTGTTGTATTAGTTTTATTTCTTAGGAGTTTCTAGAATGGTTGTTGGTTCAAGAGCTCTGCATCTAGTTGTTGGGACTGACTTGTGGGCACATGCATTTTGGTTTCCATTTTAAGGGATATGTAGTGATCTAGGGGACCAATCTAGAAAGGGAGATCCGAAGAGGTTGCCACATAAGAACTTTAAATGTATGTACCTACACTAGTCTTGTGTAGAAAGCAAAATGATCAGGACACTTAGCATAGGAGCCTCATCATTCGCGACCAATGGACCTTAGTAGTTAAATGCGTTCTATTTGCAAACAGGTCACTCTTATTCCTAGGAGAGTAAGTGTTGTCGCAAGTGTGAATAATTGGAGGGGACACTAAAAGAGGTAGACTGAGACCAGAATACGGGATCATCAGGAAAGAATTAAGACAGAATAAAATCAAATTTGGGAGACAACATTTAAGAGATGAAAAAATTGACGAAATGTGTTCAAGAAAGACAGGTCAAGAAATATACAGTCGTTTTGCAACAAGGTCATCACATCAATATTCCTTTTGACCCTTACCATAATCAAGAAATACACAGAGAGAGTAGATAACTTAGTGTGCTTAGTTTTAGGAAGAAGAAGAAGAATGCAGGTAAAATGAAAAACATGTAGTTCGAAATAATTCGGAGATGTAATACAAAGAGTAATCTTAGAAGGTAGCTTGTTAATAAGATAAACAACACTAAGAATAGCTTCACCCCAAAAAAGAACTAGGAATAGATGCAGAGAGCAACAAGGAATGAGCAGTCTCCACGATGTGTCTATTCTTGTGCTAACCCAATCCATTTTGTTTAGGAGGTGAAAACAAGAAAATTGTTGAATAGTTCCATCAGATTTTAATAATTGAAGAAAATCAGTATCCTTGTATTCGCAATCCATGTCAGAACGAAAGCATTTAACAATTGAACAATATTGGGTATGAATCATGGCATGAAATACAATAAACATCCATAATAATTCAGATTGCTGTTTCATAATATAAATTCAACAATATTGAGTATAATTATCAGCAACTGAAACATGGTACCATGATCCCACTTTATTAGGAATAGGAGAAGAAACAATGGAACTTTTATTAAAAAGCAAATTCATAAAATTGCCAGTTTGCATCCACTACAATATTATATATCGTAACAACTCAAATTTCCTAAAACACCAATAGAAACCAAATGCTACAAACGAGAACTAGAAATATGACCAAGACAAGAATGCCAAACCACTTTGGACTCAAACGAAAGGAATAGAAATCAACAGAAGAAGCAACCACAATAGGAACATGCACCTTTTCGACACATACAACCCACCCAACCTGTGGCTTATCCCAGTCATTGGCTTGGAGTGAAGATCCTGCACAATGCAATCAATAAAAGAGAAATGATCACGATAACCAGTAGAATAGAGTTGATTGACCAAAAATAAATTCAATGATAATTGAGGAAACAATAAACAAACATCATAAAGAGATAGAAACGCAGTCATAATGGAACTAACACTTGCCAAGAGCATAGAAGTGCCGTTAGTTGTCAAGAACAGTTGTAAAAGGAGGAGAAAAAGCAGAAAAGAGTATAGAGGAATCATTAGTCATGTTTTGTGTAGCACCATAGTCTACCCAAATAGAGCAGGATATGTTGGGAGTATAAACCGTTAGGCTGATTGGTAGAAAGAAGTTTTTGCAATTGCAAAACAATAATATTTAAGGTGGGAATTGGTTGGGATTGATCCTCCGTGGATGACACAATAGATGTAGTGTCTGTCCTAACACTTTTTCGAAGTCTGCTGCTGTCTAGTGTGTTTATCCCCACTCTTCTTCGAAGACTGGTTGTCCAGAGTTCTAACGATTCAAAAGTTGAGGACATCTGGCCTTGAAGTGACTTTGCTGACGACAAAAAATGCTTTCATCCATAGATGTGCAAGTAGGCTGTTTACTTTGTGTACTGAGTGTTTTGTTAGCAGGTGATGCCAAAATTGTCTTACTAGGTATTATAATTAACTCTTTTCTTGGTGAAGTTCTAAGATGAATTTGCTCTGCCAATAGCTCAAGCACAGCAGAGTTAACTGAAGGAAGTGGACTCGGTGAAGAATAGTGGCTCAAAGTCCTTCAAGATTATCTCTAAGTGCCATTAATAACCAAAAACTCTTGTATGATTTTGATTATTTTACATATTTTTTGAGTAGCTTGAATCTCATGCTCCCATCGGTATCGTTTGGAAAAATTCAATTTAGTACACAATTTGGAGAGAATTTCAAATTCTCTTCGCCGTGATAAACTTAACCAAGTGAATGCCATTATATTGATCGTCAAAACTATTTATCCAAGTGATAAATTTAACATTATTAACTTCCCATTGGCAAAATAACTCATCAAAAATTTCGGGCTTTATATCTGTGGGCATCTTAGCAACCCCATAAACATAATCCATCATCATGTTTTTTCCCAAAAGAAATTTTTTACATAACATATGACCAATAACCAACAAGTATAGTTGTCACTCACCAATTTCACACTAATTGCTTGAAAAGAATAAATTTTTTTACTAGCCATGGTCCCAAAACTGGTAACTAGTTCGCAAATCATTATCTCAATAACAATATTCAGATCAAGTCTTGTGTTCTAAAACCATTACATGATATTTGTAGGAAAACCAAATTAAAAGAAGAATCTAATAAGTAAGCAAAATCCTGATACAAGTATAATTCCTATATTATACAAAAAATTAATATATTCTTAAATTTAGGCTTGGTTTGGGGTACACTAAATAATACAAAAAGTCAAAAAGTCACTATCCTATTTAAGTCACATCATCTTATTTAAATCACATCACCTCTCTAACACATCACATTAAACCCAACCCAAACCCAACCCATATAAGCCAATAAGTCAAAATGTGCACTTTTTTAGAACATCCCAAACCAACCCTTAATATCATCCAATGCCTTCCTGATCACCATCACATCCCTTAATAATTTGAAGTTGGGTTGAATTCAGATGTATATAGGTGTTTTAATGTTTGATCAGACCTGAATATTTCCTATTTTAAAATTATTTATTTGTCTTTTTATATTATGTATTCAGATATATTTGCTTGTAAGGATTATTATAATGTGAACTGTCTTTACGTCTTGAAGAGGAGGAAAGAGGGAAAAAGCAATCAAGGTGCTTTGTGATGTAATCCCTACTATGTAGTTATTTATGGAAGATTCCCCACGATATATATGTTGTTATGGCTGCTTCAAAGATTTGTTTTTTTATCTGCTGCAAGAGGTTGAGCTACCTTCCTTCAATTTGCACATTATCATATCTTTACAAATTATATTTGAATCTTATATTCTGTATAGACATACAGTAGAAGCAAAAAATATTATTTTCATTTTTATGTTTATTTTTAAAATTGAAAATCCGAAGCATACTTATGTTCATTTGTTAAACTTACTCTTTAATATTTTAACTGGTTGTGATAGCAGCAGCATAATCATGTTGAAACTACACCTTCCATGGTTTACATTTTTATTCCTTTTTATGAGTGAACCTATGATATCTATTTTGGTCAAATTCAAGTGTATGTTTTTGAAGGTGAAGAAATGTGAATCTAATGCTAATTTACAAATCATTGCCACTAAGCAACCTAAAAATGATGTCTCTTACGTGGTGTATATGGAAAATATAACGGATCATGCAACAAGTACTGAATTGCATCTTGTTAAAAGAAAAGTACTGAGTTGCATATTGTAACAGGAGACAATATGTCAGCAATGCGGTGACAAAGGAGTTGAGGATGCTCTTGTTTACTGTGTCAAGTGTCTGAATTTTGCAGTGCACCGGTAAGTTGCATGAATAGTATTTCATTTCTAGCTCTACTGCCCCTACGCTATTTATTTATTTAATTTTTAATTCTAGAATTGAAAAATGAAAGGTGTAATATTTTCGTATCTGGTTTGTCATTCTGATGGAACTGAAAAAATGAAAGATGGAATATACTCTTTAGTAAAGATGCGAAGCTTATCAAAGTGTGATTAAATGAAATGGAAATAATGTTTCTTGATGTTCTAAATTTTATTCTGTGAGTGTTTATAAACAATGAGCTCAACTCACCATGAAACCAAATTTAATATTCCAAATGGATTGAGAATATGCATCGACTCTTCTTTCTTTCTTTCTTTCTTTTTTTTTTTTTTTAATTTAAAAAAATAAAATAAAAATCTTATAAGCTGTCTTCCCTTTTTCTTCCTATATATTTTCAGCTACTGTTTGCCTACACTGCCAGAAACGTTTGATGAGTTTGTCCATTGGTTTTGTGAGGATTGTGAACCAAAGTCTGTAAAACAATCTCCTCTTGAGAAACCTTGCTCTACCCCATTTGTTGAAAGGAATCATGTAATGTCCGAAGGTGTTCAAGTGACCTACTCTAGAAAGAATTTAAAGCAAAATGATGTTGCTTGCCGTGTGGCCGAGACAGAAGAGCATCTACATCCAAGTAGCCCCTCACAACAGCCTTGTGATGCAAAAACAAAGCTTGATTTGATTGAGCACACTCAGTTGGCTCATGATTCTTCTTCACTGAAAACAAAATTGAAGGTCACGACAGAAAAGGAAAGTACTTGCCCAGTCACTTTAACAGAGGAGAATAGACATCAAAATAGCCCCTCCCAGCAACCTCCCGAGCTGAATAGCAAGCTTGCCTTGACTGACAGTGCTCAGTTGGTCAGTGATTATTCTCTTCCAAAAAAAAAATTGAGGAGGATTAAAAAAGGTTTTACTCGCACGGTGGCTGAGGCAGAGGACCAAAGACAACAAAGTAGCTCCACCCAGCAGCATTCTGGGACACAGACAAAGCCTGACCTGACTAACCATGCTCAGTTGGCCCAAAAATTGAGGAGGATTAAAAAAGGTTTTACTCGCACGGTGGCTGAGGCAGAGGACCAAAGACAACAAAGTAGCCCCTCCCAGAAGCGTTCTGGGACACAGACTAATCTTGACTCGACTGAGCATGCTCAGTTGGCAGGTGATTGTTCTGCCCTAAAAATTAAATTGAGGAGGAAAAAAAAGGATGTTACGACTTCAGTAGCTGAGCCAGAGGAACAAAACTGTCAAAATAGCCCCTCTCAGGAACCTTTTGAGGCACATTTAGAGCATGCTTTGTGTGTGGGCAGCCCTCCCCTGAATGAGAGTAGGACTATTAGCTCATCTAGTGAGAAACTTGGAAATGATCTGAAACTTGGAAAACGAAGAAGATTGATTTTAGAGGGCAGTGAACTCGGTGAAGAGGCTGAGTCAGTTAGAATTGCTGATTCTCAATTAGTTGTTGCTGATTCTCAACTAGGCGTTGCTGATTCTCAATTAGTCGTTGCGGATTCTCAACTAGGCGTTGCTGATTCTCAATTAGTCGTTGCGGATTCTCAACTAGGCGTTGCTGATTCTCAGTTAGGTGTTGCTGATTCTCAACTAGTCGTTGCTGATTTGTCAAATGATTTAGAACTCAGTGACTATCTCCTTGCACAACCGATCATTGATCCTATTTGGAGGTGAGAAATTGTACTTTTCTTTGTCTCATATAAATTGTTGAATCTTGACAATTTGTTTGTACACCTTACGTGTGGTATCAACTTGTACAGGGGAAGTTTTAGTATTTACAACAAAGATTATGGTTTATTGGATGGAGTTGTAGCCCATTTGTCAAGCAAAGCGTGCCCAAAAGTGTGTGAAGAGGCTAGTCTGTTACCAGCATTGCTTCGTTCAGAGATCCTTCCAAAGACTGATGTGTGGCCAAAGAGTTTCCAGAAATCAGAACCATGTGATGACCATATTGGCCTATATTTCTTCTCTGAAGACAAAAGGTGTTGGTTGCAACACTTTTATGTTGTTGTACTTTCTACTTTTCCCAATTCGGATATATATATACATTTCCTTTTTTGATATATTGTGTTTCAGGTATGAAAGCTTGGTGGATGACATGATGCACCAAGAACTTGCCTTGAGAGCCATTGTCAGAAATGCAGAGCTCTTGGTTTTCCCTTCTACTGAATTGCCACTACTGTACTGGAGTGAGTCCAGATTTCAAATGGTGATAATGAGCATCATTGTATTTGCTGAGTTTTAACTATTTGAAATAATTGATTTGCAGAATTCCTTGGCAAATATTATTTGTGGGGAGTGTTTCGGCCAAAGAAAGCATCCTCGCCTGATGCAGCAAATCACGATCTTGTGGTTGTAAATAGCAACATCGAATGTGCTTCATATTCAAAATCTGCAAATGGTATGGATACTGATGAGGAAAGAAACCTCACAAAGACCAAGAATTGGAATGCACGGAGTCCTCTAAGTCCTTTAAGCAACTGTAGCAGTTCAGGGTCTGGCTCTTGTTGATATATCCTTGTCTGTCTAATAATATGATAATTTTATTGAAATTTCTATTCATTTTCTATGTTGTATAGTGCTTTGGGCTGACAATACTGAGATTTCAGGTGAACTATGAACAAGATGTGGAACTGGAATCTGGAGATTGATAATACATCTGAAGTTCTGAGGTCGATGATAAAATAGGATGTGCTATTAGCTTTTCGGTGTAAACCCTCCTATGGAGCAATGTTAACCTGGATACTGATGATATTGCACTTGGAACAGAATCATGGGTAAGTTGGCCCATTTCTTTCTTTCTTTAAAAAAATAAAAAAAAAAGGATTGCAGCTTAATGCCAGCCTGATCGAATCTTGGATGCGTGTTATCCACCTCTCTGTTTTTTGGTGTAGGAGAAGGGGGGTGGAGGATGAGGGCTGGATGGTGGGGTTGATTTGTAAATTATGTACTTCAGAAGGCGTTGTTAACTAGTTATGATGTAGATATTTGTTCATGTCATGTTGGTGTTGTGATGGTGGGGTTCATTTAGTTATGTTCTTTGATTGGACTATCTTCTCTGTTGTTAGGTGTAGTATCTCTAAGCTAGCTTTGTTATTTGTTGTCCAGAAAAGTTGCTAACCTAGCAAAAGCCTCGTTCGTATAGTTGTGAAAAAGTGATTGTACATTATAAATTAACAGATTATGACTTATAACTGTGAATATAAGTTGTTAATCTGTTTGGTGTAGTTGTGAGATTATAGATTTAAGCAGTAGTGTTTGGTTAATAAGCTGTAAAATAATTTTTTATTATATAATTGTCCTTTTTGTCTTTATATAATATAAAAATGATTATCTTGTCATTTTTTTCAGTTTTAATTTTAAAAAAATATATTTTATTAATAAAAGTTAATATAAGTAGTATTAATTAGTGTCAATTAATATAAAAATTGATACATTTGCTAAAAATGTAATGAAAGTATTATTGTTACTAGGAGTGGATAACGGTTTATCCAAACCGCTCAAACCGCTCAACCGGCATATAAATGGGCCGTTTTACAAACATAATACGGGCGGATACGGTTTGAAATATGACAAATTTGCGGGTTGCGGGCTGGTTGCGGTTTAAATTCGCAATTCGCAAATCGCAAAAATCACCGCACTTTAATTATTATTATTATTATTATTATTTTTTATATATCAACTTTTTAACTTTTACAGGAATACTATTATATTCTCTATGACACTAAGATTCTTATTTTTAAGTATTTCTCAATTTTCTTAATGTCGTAGAATTATCAAGTCCTAAACTTGGATTCTTTTATGATTTTCATTGGTGATTCATTCACTTTTTCTTAATAAAATTTTTCTTCTGGTGGTCAATGAAACTTCTAGTTTGATTATTGATTACTGAATTGATAATTCTAATTGAGTACAACTTTTAATGCATTGATATATATTTTTTTCATGACAAAAATGCTAGTGTAGGGTCTCTTTGTTTTGGATACTTTCATTTAATGCATTGATATTCAATTTTTATTTGTAAACTCATCAGAAAATTGTTATCACAAATATATAAAATGAATTTGATGCCTAAATTCGACGGGAAAAAAAAACTCAAAAATTAATATTTAAAGAAAAAATTGTAAAGTGTAAATCGCAAACCGCTGGTAACCGTCTGCACATTTGAAAATCTTATCCGTACAAACTGCAAACTGCACTGTGGGTAGTTACGGGTTGACTTTATCCTAAACCACATAAATGCGGGCGGGTCAAAATCGAACCGCAAACTGCACAAAACCGATTTGCGAATACTCCTTGTTGTCACTATTATTTTTCATTATAAATTAATTAGTATCAATTAATATTAAAATTATTAATTAGTATCAACTAATGGCTTAATTAGTCTCAATTAATATTAAAATTATTAATTAGTATAAATTAATATTAATATTTAATTTTTATTAGTATCAATTAATATTAATAATCAACAATTGTTATTAATTAGTATCAATTAATAATTAATTCATCACAAAAGTATACAATATTAATTTATTAATAATTAATACCAATTAATATTATTTTTTTAATTAATATTGATTTTTTTCTTTTTCGTCAGAAATATACAATTTTTTATTTTTTAATTAATATAAAAATATACAATATGAATTTATTAATAATTAATACCAATTAATATTTATTTTTCAATTAATATTGATTTTTTTCTTTTTCTTCAGAAGTATACAATTTTTAATTTTTTAATTAATATTAATATTAATATTAATATTTGGGTATTGCCACACCAATTGCGCGCTTAAGTAAAAAATTTAAGTACCCCCTGACCAGTTTTTGAGATAAACTGAGAAATAGTTTGATTTAAACTATAAGCTGGTTAACTTAAGTTGCACCAAATACAATAGTTTAGCTTAAATTAAGCTAAAAGTTTAAATAAGCAGTTTATAAGCTCTACCAAACAGGCCTAAAGCTAGACATAAACTTTTCCAGAAAAGTGGTGTGATCCAGATTTAAGGCCTTGTTTGGGAACAAGTTATTTTAGTAATTTTTTGATATTTTATAAAAAAATATACAAAAAAATAAAGAGAGTGATGTGTTACTTTATAGTGATTTTTTTGATTAAAATATGTAATTGCCGAACGTGGCCTAAATAAGCCTACATACTTACCTAGAATAGTACATCTATGACCAAAACCGATCTTAGTGGCTAACATCTCACTATTTTAAAATAGGGCAAATTATATTAACAATCCTTATAATTTAAGACTTGCATCACTTTGGTATTTAATTTTTTAGTTGTGATATATTTGATCTTGAATTTTAAATATCTTTTTAAATAAGGACAATTAAAGATATTGTTGTTCCATTTGAAGGGTAAAGTCGTCATAAAATTTATTTTGTATTAGTTAATTTATATATTTGATTTTTTTTTTTTTGTTTTTGGATAACTGAGTATCTGGATTAACATCCCTTCGGAGTGTCACACCTCAACTAATTTCAAGGCCTAAGTCGATCGACCAGGTAAAGACACAATAGCCTGCCAGAGTAATCAGCTGGGGGTGGGATTCAAACTTGAGATTTAGAGAGGAGTATATTCCTAAGTCCTTGATTCCTTGCTCTCAACCAACTAGGTTACCCCTGTAATGGTGATTTTTTTTTATTGAGTAGTGTTAAAAAAAAAAAAATTGTTATAAAGTTTTGTTTTGTTTGGTTTGGTTTGGTTTTTAAAATTTATTTTCAGAATTTTTTTTCTAAAAAACTAAAAATTAAATTGCTGAAAAAAATTAAAATATATCATTTTTATTTAATTTTATCTTTTGAGAGGGTATATATAATTTTTTTTATATTTATTTTCGGTAAATTAGTTTTTATTTTTTTAAAAGTCAAATATAATGATAATTTTTATATCATTATAAAACTGATCTATTAAATCAAAAGATCCAAAACTAAAAACATTTAGTATATTAAATGTTACATAGGAAGGCAACTTAAGATGGAGGTAAATTGGGTAATTAAAAAAATTTGAACAGAAAATAAGTTTCAAATAACTAAGTGAGTAAATACAGTAGGTAATTAATACATAGAAAATAAAGGAAAGGGAAATGAGAGCTCAACCACAAAGATTTATAGTGGTTCAGCTCACTGGCCTTCACTATGAATAAATGCATCACCAAACTTCACTTAGCTTGTGGATTTTTACAAAAGACTTATTTCAACTTGTTGAGGATCTCTCAACTAAAATGCCTCACTTTACAAATGTTTCACTCAAAAAATAGGAATAAGAGTAAGAGGTACAATTGTCATCTTTTACAGATTTTCTCTATCAAAAGATGGATATGAAAATATAAGTACAGAAGTAATTTAAGATTCACTCAAATATGAACATAGAAATATAATGAAGTATAATAAAAGCTCTTGAATGCTCTAGGCTTCTTATATTGAAAAAGTGTATCTATTGAACATGGAGAGCTTCTTCTTTATAGCATTAATGGCTTTTAGGTGTTGGAGAGAAGTAGATTTGAATCTTCTGGCCATTGGAGCAAATCATGGAGGATATCTTCCAACTGTGTTTGATTAGTGTATGGTGTATATAGACTGTAGACAGGTTTTGGGAAGAGAATGATCATTAAATGTACAAGCTTTTCATTAAATGCTCACCTTTATAAGTCAACTTCTTAGAAGAAGATATGACATCAGAAGATCTGCTTAGGGATCAGAAATGATGTCATATTATGCGCATAGATCAGAAAAAGTGGTTGAGAAAAGAGCTGTGTCAGTCCAAATCTGATTTGGCAATTGAATTTTTGAAACTCAGATTTTACGGGTGTCGACCCCTATAGATTGGGTGTCAACCCTTTGCTCTCTTTTCTTCTTTGAGTTGATTTCCAGATGTTTCTAGTGTCGACTTTTATTATTCTTAGTGTTGTTGACCTTTGCTGCTGGATTGTGTTCTGAAATTTAGTGTCAACCCTTGTTGTTCTTGGTGTCGACTCTTGCTGCTAGATTGCATTCTGAAATTTAGTGTCGACCTTTGCTGTTGGATTGTATTATGAAATTTAGTGTCGACCCTTACTGTCTTGGCAACTGGATTTTCAGAACAGATCTGACCTTTGAGCTGTGTCAGTCCAGATTTGATTTGGCAACTGGATTTTTGAAACCCAAATTTTACGGGTGTCGACCCTTTGCTCTCTTTTCTTCTTTGAGTTGATTTCCAGATGTTTCTAGTGTCGACTTTTATTATTCTTAGTGTTGTTGACCTTTGTTGCTTGATTGTGTTCTGAAATTTAGTGTTGACCCTTGTTGTTCTTGGTGTCGACTCTTGCTGCTAGATTGCATTTTGAAATTTAGTGTCGACCCTTGCAGCTGGAACACTTAGGCAATTTGAGTTTCACTCTAGTGTCGACCTTTGGTATTTTGGTGTCGACCTTTGGACTTGTTTTAAGCATAAATAGTGTTTTGCATGCATGTGCTAATTTCATGTTTTTGAGGGGCCAAAAACCATTGAAAAACAACATTATAGAAGCGTATATCTTTTAGAACCATTGAAGCACAATTTGTATAATATTATTTTGAAAACTTTGAATAATAAAATGAGTTCAAAGTATTTGTCAATAATCAAAATTAATAAGAATTTAAATTTGAATAACTTTGGGGCTAACAATCTCCCCATTTTTTATGATGACAAATATTTAAAATTTTCAAAATATGAGTTTCAAAGTGAAGATATTAAGAAGTGTTTTTCAAGGAGTTTGTAAATAAAGAGTTTGGAAATCGAGATTGAAAACTCCCCATATAAAAAGGGCTTTATGGCCAAGACAATGGTAATTCAAAATAGAATGAGAAATATATATCAAAGCAATAAAACAACTTGATATAGAACAAGCTCCCCCTGCCAATCTGCACTGAAACATTCATTAGTAAAATCAATTTTTTTATTTTATTTTCATTGAATGAAATCACAGCATCTTTAAAACAAAAATGATTTACATAACTCTCTAAGTGTGTGCGTTGTTGATAATGTGTATAACGACATTCACAATCAATCACAACCAAATATCGACATGTTTCATATCATCCAAAAACAATTCATCAAGATTCATATATAAAGAGATTGTCGCAATGTTTAATGTATCTAAATGTCCAAAACATCAACTTCCCAACTTGTGTTACCAAAAAGTGAATTGTTTGTACCAAAGCATTCATATGCATCTATTCCTTTAGCAGTTAACAGCATCTAAAAGACTATTTAACAGTTAACAACCAAACAACGATAATTAGAATAACTACAGACAACTACAACTTCTCCCCCTTTGGCATTATAAAAAAGAATGGTAGATTCTAGCAGAATGGTAGAGGAGTGCGCGACCAATAAGGGGCAGCTTCTTGCTAGCCTTGTACGAACCACAACATGAATTTCTGAATTTGTTCACCCAGGTCATCATCCCAGCGTTGTTGGAAAATTTGACAAAATTCTTCATTTGAATCCTTGATCCCATAGATCGTAATTACCATGCTCTCTTATGACAACCCTCACCACTGATTTGTGCTAATCTATGATTAAGTATGTTAACTGACTGATTGACTGAAATTCTGAACTAATTGATTTAGTGTATTAGTTCAAATGCATTTCTATCTGTTTGTCATTGATTTATCTATTCATGTCTTAAGTTTCGAACTGCAAATTGAAGGCCTTATCGGCGGTCGAATTCGAAATTGATTAATGTTTTATGCTAATTGAAATTTATGTGATTTTATGGTATATTTAATTGAAATGTGTTTTGGTATGACTAAATTAGATTCAATAGTATTAAATTACAAAAGTTGAACTTATCTACAAATTTGCCATCTAGTGGATTAATCTAGGCCAACTCCTCTTCACTTCATACACTTTTGACACAATATTTCCTCAACCATTTTGAGAGCAATAAACCGACTAGAGAGAGAGAGATAGGAAATAGTTTGATTTCATCAAGAATTGGCTTGGAGGCTTAGGAGATTGAGGGATTCCTTGCATATTGAGCTTCTACATTTGAAATTAGAGATCTAAGGTAGGATATTCATCCTTTGGTTTATGAATTTAAGTTGTGACTTGCATGGTCCATGCTAATTTTGAAGTCTAGAGCCAAGATATGGCTTAAATTGTTGAATTGAAGCTTGTATCATGCATGCATGTTCATATTGTTGAGTTTTGAAGTTGTTTCATGAGGATTTCTTCATGTATGTTCATATTTTTGGTCTTGATCCATGAACTCACCATGTTTTGAAGTTAAACATTGCATTTGATCTTGTTTTGTAGCATTGGTGTTCCTAGGAACCCATGCATGTGTTGAATTTGCATTGTTCTTCATGTTCATGAAAACTTCTTTGAATTTGTGTTCAATTGAACTACATTTGGGCTTTGATTTCTCAAATTGATCTTTAAAACATGTCATATTATGAGTTTACAAATGTTTTCCAGAAAATTAGCCCAAAAGGATCGATTTTGATGCTTTAAAGTTGAGTTTTGAGCTTGAGGTTCAAATCTGGAAATTCCAGATTTTGGACTCACGCTCAAGCGGGGAACTCCACGCTCGAGCGTACACACTGAGTTCATGCAGTCCGCTCGAACAGGGAAAGTGACACTCGAGTGGGAAATGCATGTATCCAATACTTTGTATGTGTTTACAGTCTGCTCGAGCGAGGGAATGCACGCTTGAGCGAGGACTTGTGCCTCACGCTCGAGCGGGGATCGAGCGTCCGTCGAGCGTGAATTGCATGCATCCAGTACTTTTGCATGATTTTATAGTCTGCTTGAGCGTGGTTTCCCCCGCTCGAGCGGAGCTCTTTTGTTCTGCATGTCCACTTGAGCGTAGAAAGTCACGTTCGAGCATGGACCCCTGCTTCAGCAAATTTGAAAAGTGTTTTTAAGTGCATCTTTGCGTCCTCATTCCATCCTAGGCACTCCTAGGCCTAGTTTAAGGCATCTTAATGAGGATATTGATGTAGAACCACACCGAGGCAAATTAGGGATTAAGTTATTATTTTCAACTGTGTAGCTTAGTGTGTGTTCATTCTGTAACTGTAGGGTTGACATCCGAGAACGCTCGAGCTGCTTATAGCCCAGTGCTCTGTGAGTAACAATGTTGTAAAGATATGTTCAATTGAGATTATTTTCTGAACAAATGACTGTTCGGCTTTATGAAATGACACTGTTTACTGAATGAATGTTTGTCCTATTTGTGAACTGTATTCGTGGCATCCATAGCAATTTACCGTTACTGAACTGTTACTGTTACTGTTACAGAGATCTCTGTCGATTCCCATGTTTGGAACCACTTCTGTTTACTGATATGATGGCCATCAAGTGACTGTTCGGTCTGTTAAGACCTACTGTACTGTTTTGCTATTGGATGTACCACATATGACTATTATAGTTTCTGAATGATTGTTATGGCATTAAATATGAGCCACAAACTGAATGACTGATATACTGAAAAATGACTATTTTCAATACTGAAAGGACATTCATTCTTAACCTCTTTACGCATATGTTATTTACTGGGTTTTAGCTCACTGCTCATATATATATGTAGGTGTTCAGGCACCGGACTGTTGCTAGAAGCGTCAAGCTAAGCCCTTGTTTTGTCAAGCCAACCTTTGTGCCTCACTTCGAGGTTCCAGATCTGTTCAAGCTAAGGCTGCTTTTGGGGTGTCTCAAATTCACCCTATCTGTCTCTGTTATGTATAGACTGTATAGACTGAATGATATTTGTGTTGTACTGTTATGGTAAGGATTTGATCCCTAACCTCAATGCCTGTAAATGACGTATGTATATACTGTTTTTGTTCTGAATGTGTATGTGTATGAAAAGTCTTTTTGCATACAGACTGTCACAACTCATTGGACATCTTTTAATTACTGTTTTGGCTTTCGCCAACCCCTTTACTCTGTATTACTATTTTACTGTTAAGCAGGCCTTCGGTAATCTCGGATTACTGGCTGGTTACGGTGCTAAACCCATAGGGGCGGGTTTGGGTCGTGACATCTCTACACTGGCTTTGGCAGCTTCAATGACTTGAGATTGTTGAAGCTTCATGCGGTCAATGTCTTTCTGCATTTCTGCTTGCTGAGAGAGGAGTTGTTGGACCATGGAGGCCAACTGATCCGATTTTTATTCCAGGCAGGAGAGGAGGAAGTAGGTGTAGAGTGGGAGGATGAGAGAATGTCACAGGTAGAAATGGATTATGAATTAAGGTTTAGATTGTGAAGCCTCGAATTTAGTGAAGCAATCCTATCCAACAAGGGACCCTGAACCCTGAAATCAAGATGGTTTATTTTGTGAGAGAGAGAGAGAGAGGAGAGATCAGATGGAGGTGGTAGAGTAGAAGGACCAGGAGTGGAGAAGAGAATGAATGAAGGACTGGGAAGGGAAGAACCAGGAGTTGTAGGAGCAGAGGAAGAGAGGGATTTCCTGGACTTGGTCTAGACATTGTTGCTCAAGGAATACCCCATATTTCTCAGTGTTTTAGCCCCATAACAAGAGAGATCTCGAGGAACTTTTTCTTCCCCCTTAAGATCAATTTTGAAATGTTTGAAAATCTTTGTGAAAACCATCCCATAGAGAAATGTTTGATTATTTTGTTTATGAACATTGATGATACAGTGAACCACCAAAAAACCAAAATCAGTGAGAACACCAATGGATGGAACCCAAATGAGATGAGTGTGACCATAAGTGACGGCATCAAAGCGTCCTGAGTGAGGAATAATGTTATGTGTGATGATGAGATGTAAAAGTCTCATTTCAAAGGAAAGATCTTTCCCAAAGACAATGACATGATGATTTAGGTTGGGGTTATTAGTGAGGAATCTGAGACCAATAAGATGAGAGTATGTTGGGGGTTTAATAGCAACCGATGGAGTGACTTTATGACCATCATTAGAGGTTTTCAAAATGGAGTTGATGATAGAGGGTGTCAAAGTGAAAGGAACTTCTTTTACGAAACAATCTAATGTATGAGGAGAAGATTCCTCATTGTAAGACAGATTAGCAAAAAACTCCTTGATGAGAGTGGGATAGATATCACAGTTGAGTTTTAAAATGGAAGACCATTTTATGTTATCAAACCAAGCTTTTACAGGAATTGAGTGTTTTTCAAAAAAAAAAAAAAAAAAACAATATCAATGGTTCTACTAGAAAGTACTGTTCTTAGGCTGAAGTCCTTATTGAAAACAGATCTGCACTCATGTTTCTTGAACCGAAGCACAGGAGGAGAACCAGCGACGGCGGTGGAAGAGGAAGAGGTGCGTGGTCGCTTCTTTGTTAGAACAAGAGGAGGGGCTTGAGGATCTATTGAGAGGAAGAAGAGAGGTTGCGAGAGAGATGAATGAAGATTGGAATGTGAATCGACGGTGGGAGTCGTCGGAATAGGAAGGGGCTAGGGCTAGAATATTAATGGGTGTTACAAGAGAAATTAGAAGGATCACGTGGTATATATATACCCTTGAGAAGGTATCGACCCTTGGTGTAGACACCCAATTTTTGACCGCTCGCAAGACTTGGACGCTTTGTCCTGCGCACTCGATGATGAAAGTTGCGTTGAATGTGGTTCGAATTCTCAACGAAGGATCTAAGTTCAAGCTTCGAAACGAGCCCAAACCTTTCATATTTACATTGTTTGTACCCCAGAATTTCATTTTTGAACCTTCTACTGACATGCACTGAGCCTGAAACAAATGAACATGGGAGCACATTGGGAGCTGGCTGTGGCTATTTGGGGCCGGCCGGGTCTCTTTGGCGAGAAGCACTGTTCTGGGCAAGAATTAGCCAGCTATCCATTTTTGAAGATATTTTTGACCTATTTTACTCAAATTCTATAAATACGAGCTGATCCCATTGTGTTGAGGGTTATAAAATTTTTATAGAAGCTAAATCACCCTTACAAGCTCCTTCTTCTTGTGCAAGCTAGCTTTGAGATATTTTGTCACCCTTACACCATATCTATACACCATATACAACCTTAAAGCAAAGCCTTAGAGCCTTGGTTGAGACTTGTGAATCACAATTCACCCTTGAGAGGGCCTTTGGATTAAGTTTGGTTTACAACAAAAGATTGTTCTCGTCAAGAGGTAGAATCTTACCACCTTTCTCTTTGCGTTCATTTTTGTCTCTTTCTATCTATTTCTAGTATTTTTGTGTTGTTTTGGATCTATTCCAAGTGTTGGAATTTGGGGTTGAATAGCTACCAAAGGTAGAGAGGGCTAACACCCTTTCTTGTGCTTTAACTCATAGCTCATACCTCTTGTTCTTGGTCTCTTTTCTTTGGCTTTCAAACTGATTTTTAGCGTTTAAAAAGGTTGAAAAACATGGTTTAAAAGTTTCAAAAAGTGGAAAGGTTAGCCACCTCTCCTTGGTCTTGTTTACTAGCTTTGTGTCTCTTCATTCTTCCTCTCTTTTTGTGCACTTTTAGCCATTGTTTTTCATGTATTAAAGGCTATTTAGGGCAGTCCTAATTTATTTAATTAGTTTATACTTTGAATATCTAGCGTGTTGTGTTGTAAGTCCTCGTGGCTTCGGTTGTTTAGGCCTTAAGACACCGAGTCATTTGAGTTGATGGCTTTGCTTTACTAAGTTTTCATATCAAGAGTCTCATCCTAATAATCAAGTTCACATGATCATTTCTGCACTCTCCATCCTTTCTTCTTTTCTTTCGTTTGAGAGTTATTTCAAACGATTGATTGTTTTTCAAGGCATGAGAAAGAGACCTACGTTCAATGGCTTAATCTCTACGGAGGTTCATTGTCAAGGCGTAGTCTCCCTTTTATGCTATGAATCATTTCTCGTTTGACATTTCTTCTTATTTAGTGGACTTAAACATCACTTTGGACAAATTGATTAAAGAATGGAAATGATTAATAAAATTGGTTTAAAATGAATGAAACCGACATGAAGAAAATGTTTAGATAGTTGGATTTGGCCGGACGTTATGCCAAGTCCATCACTCCAGGAATTGTTACTTTTCAATCCATGATACGTTGATGAAACTTAGAGCATGCCTACTTCCCTCTTTGAGCCTTCGTGATAGGAGAGAGAGGTGGTTGTATTCATTGTATTTATTAACTTTTTTGTCCAAACGTGCCCGAAATAATCAAGCAATCAACTTGCTATCGTTGATGGTTTCGAACTCGAATTTGTTCTTCTCTTGAGCTTCCCCATGATAGAAAAAAGCAGGAAGGACAAACAAAACTTAAGCTGCTCTGTCTACACTGTTTTCACCTCAGAGTACAAAAACAGGTTTTGCATGAAATTTGGGCACGACCAGCCTTGGTTGGACCCAGCCAGGCCATAATGTTTGGTAAGCAGTGCATTTTTGGCAGAAACAGAGGGTAGTGGCTAAGGGTGGAACATAATAGTCCAGGCAGACAGAGCAGTTTCTGAACACCGTTTTCATTAATGCACATGCAATCTTGGCGAATTATGAATTATTTAAATTATTGTAATTATTATAATTGTTATAATATCATTGTTGTAAATTAAATAGTTAGCTAGCTATTCATTATTCATTCGGGTTTGTAATAGCTAGTTTTAATTCGGACACTTGGACTCTCATGCGGACCCTCCTGCGTGAGGGAAAAATTGTAATAAGTGTGTATGTCTTCTAACCCTCATTTCTTTCTCCCTTTTATTTCTCCGTTTATAATGGTAGCATAGAGCATCATGTTTTAATTAGCATTGTTCATGTCTCCCATCCATTTGTCTTGCATACATAAGGGTTTGGCTCATCATTTTAAACCAACGTCAAGATCAAATTCTTTGCTTGAATACATGTTTATCCCATGTCTTGGATTGAATCAAATGCCATGCTAGTAGCTGAACTTGTTATTTGCATAATTGCGTGTGTTGCATTAGTCATATTGCATTGTTTAGGAGCATGTATATTTCCTAATTACTTTGCTTTGTTTGGCTTGCCTTGGAGTACTAAGTGAGCATTTATTGCTTTAACATGCTGCATTGCGTGTGATTGTTGCCATGACAAATAATACTATGAGGCTAAGTGCTTAATTGAGATAACTCTTGAATGCCTATGGATGAAGACTAATTGCTTGAATTAGAATAACTTGATTAATGTACATATGAGATCACTTTTTCAAGTGGTACATATTCAAAACAAACATCAAATCAAGTGTTTCAATTTTTTCAAATTAGTCTATATTTGTATGCATCACATAGTAAGAATTAGCCTAATAATTAGAACAAGAGCATATACTGTATATACAAATCACATCATGATTAGTAGAGGCCGATCTTTGATCGGGCGAGTGGGGTGCTCAATTTATGACCTTCCCCTCTCGTACCTAAGTTCCTGAGCCGAGATACTTTGGTGATGACGGATAAGTGGCCTTTGGCATGAGTCTCGGGCTTCCTAAATTTTTCAAAAATATTTAGGTAGTGACTCTGTAATCTAGCAAAGCAGTCCATTTTTGGCATTTTGATTCAAAATCAATTTTCCAAAAGAATTGCCGAATTTGGACTCATTTGTGTTTATCTATTTCACATTGCACTTGTGAATTCAGATTCAAAACTACGGGAGTCCGAATTGTAGGGCTAGTCGTATTCGAAAAGAGCACGAAAAGCAAGCTACACTTGGGAAGAGAGGAGTCAACCCTTCGAAGTTGAAAAGACCGCGCAACGAAAACCTTAGCCAAAGGTAGGTGTCGACCTTTAGAGGAAGGGGGGTCGACACTAAAAAACAGTGTCCTCAGACACCTCAGATATCGACACCCTCGAAGAGAGGTATTGACCCTAAAAAACAGTGAACGAAAAATCAACTGGTGTCGACACTAGCAAAGATGGGTGTCGACCTTTATCAATAGAAAGCACAAGGCTGGTTCACAAGGTGTCGATAGAGTAGGGGGTCGACCCCTAAAGGTCCTGGAAGACAAAATCTAGTGATTTTCACAGCAAATTTCACAATGAAGCATAATAACACATAGTTTAACATCACATAGGAATATTTAACATGCTAAGCTCAGTTTGAATGAATAGAATTGTTCCTCATTGAGAGGCTTGGCAAAAATATCAGCCAATTGTTGGCTTGTAGGCATAAATTCGAGTTTGATGTCACCTTTAAGTACATGATCTCGTAGAAAGGATGCCTTATTTTAATGTGTTTAGTGAGTGAGTGCTATATTAGATTTTTTTGAAAGACTAATGGCACTAGTGTTATCGCATTTAATAGAGATGTAATCAACGTGAAATCCAAAATCAAGAAGTTGTTATTTCATCCAAAGCATTTGAGCACAACAACTAGCGGCGACAATATATTCTGCTTCAACTGTCAATAAAGCCACATAATTTTATTTTTTTTACAAAACCATGATGTGAGTGAATTACCAAGAAAATAACAAGTGTCACTAATGCTTTTTCAGTCAAGTCTACATCCCGTAAAGTTGGCATTCGAGTAACCATAAAGGTCAAAAACATTTGTTTTAGGGTACCAAAGACCCAAAAGTGAAGTACCAACAAGATATCTAAAAATGCGTCTTACTATGGTGACGTGTGATTCTTTTGGAGCTGATTGAAAACGTGCATACATACAAACACTAAACATGATGTCAAGTCTACTAGCAGTTAGATAGAGTAAGGAACCAATCATACCTCGATATTTCTTTTCGTCTACCAGTTTACTTTGTTCATCTTTGTCGATTTTAATTGATGCACTCATGGGAGTTACTGCAGGTTTGGATAAGTCCAGTTCAAACCTTTTGATGAGATCATTGATATATTTAGCTTGAGATAGATGAATTCCATATTGGGTTTGTTTTATTTGTAGTCCGAGAAAGTATGTCAACTCTTCCATCATACTCATTTCAAATTTGCCCTGCATATCCTTAGCAGATTCTTCGCACAAAGATTCATTAGTAGCATCGAATATGATATCATAAACATAAATTTGAACAATAAGCATATCATCATTTTTGGTTTTTATAAAAAGAGTGGCATCAATTTTCCTACGAGAAAAACTTTTTTCAATAAGAAAATTGGTTAAGCGTTCATACCAAGCTGTAGGGGCTTGTTTTAAACCAGACAAAGCTTTTGAAAGTTTAAAAACGTGGTCTGGATGTTTGTGATTTTCAAAACTGGGAGGTTATTCAATATATACTTCCTCCAAAGTGTTAAACAAGAAGTTGTTTTGGGCATGAGAGATATGTAATGCCTTGATAATGAACCTTCGAAGAGATTAAACCGTTAAGCATGGAAAGGTCTTTTTCTCAAGCTTAAACAACACTCGGTTGAAACAACTCCCAAACAAATAAAAAGGCAAGAAATGAGAGAGAGTGCATGGGTGATTATAGGTGAACATAAGTATGGAAAGCATAAAATAAATACTATCAACTCAAATAGGTTGGTGCCTAAGCCCCAAACCACCAAACCTATAAGGACAATATACTACAAGCATACTATACAAAACACGATGAAGTAAATACACCAAAACAGTCCTAAAATGAGTGAAAATAGTGCTAGAATTGAGTTGAAAAAACTAAAAAAAAGTAAGCTAAAATACGAGAGAAATTAAGCTAGTACGCAAGCCAAAGGAAGGGTGGCAAACTCTTCAATTTTTGGGACTTCAAAACCACATTTTTAGCCTTTGAAAAACTCTGAAAATTAGTAGGAAAAAGTTGGAAAATAGATGGGAAACACAAGTGTAAAATCTTGGAAAATAAGGTTCAAAGAAGGGTGGTTAACCCCTCTACCTTGGATAGCTTTAAGCCACAAGATTCAGCTCATAAAAACAGTGGAAAGACAGAGGAAGTAGTGCAAAGAAGCTAGAAATTATACCTCTTGAAGATGAATAACACTTTGATTCACAAACCCACAAATCCTCACCCTCAAGTGCTGAAATTCAAGCTCAAGAACTTCAGCAAGAAGCCCTAAAAATTTGGTTTATGAAGTATAGATAGAGAATGTATAGATTGCAAGATAGATATATATATATATATATATATATAAAGAGAGAGAGAGATATTTCAAGAATTTTGGCATTTCAAATTTTCTAACCTAAAAACATAAGGTATGGTCCTCTATATATAGAACAATTGGTTGATATCTCAGAAATATCTGTGTTGAGCCAGCTGGTGCAGTGCATGCACATGGGGGGGACAGTTGTCAACCAATATCTGCTCTATCGGAACAACCGGCTGGCCGGCCACTAGTTGGCTTGCAGGCCTCTGAGTGGTCAAGCTTGAAAAAAAATCTGTCTTGGTCCAAAAGTGATGCAAGGTTTGTAGGCTTCTAAGACTCAAAATCGAGGCTTCCTGTTGAGGAAATCGAGCGTTTGTACAGCGTATAAATTCATCATTGGGTGATCAACCTGAGGCGCCTAAGTCTTAAGGGCGGTAAAAAATGAGGTGTCTACAAGTGCAAATGTTTCATCAAAATCAATGCCTCTTCTTAGTTATAACCTTGAGCTACAAGTCTAGCTTTATTTCGAATAACAACACCTGATTCATCCATTTTGCTTCGAAAAACCCATTTTGTTCCAATAACGGAATGATCCTTAGGACGAGGAGTCAAAAACCAAACTTCATTTCTTTCAAACTGATTTAACTCTTTTTGCATATCAAAAATCTAGTTTTCATTGTGTTCAACCTCAGAAAATTTTTTGGCTCAATTTGATAAACAAAAGCTAAATTTCCACAAACATTATGAATAGAAAAACGAGTTCTTACAGCTTGTGCGGCGTCTCCTATAATGAGATATTTGGAATGTCCATGAGCGTACTTTCATTCTTTGGGCAGATCATTTTCTTTTGCTAGATGAGTATACTCTTTTTGGAGATCTTCCATAGAGACTTCAACATTGGGTTCCGAAAAATGAAGTTCATCATTTTCTGATAAGTAAATGCCTTCTATTTTTAGATTAGATTTTGCAACATCATCACTAACAATCTTCTTGGAAGCAAAGGAGTTAGATTCATAAAAAGCAGCGTGTATAGATTCTTCAATGAGTAAAGTTGTTTTATTAAAGACACAATAAGCTTTACTAGAATTTGCATAGCCAAGAAACACGGCTTCATCACATTTAGCATCAAACTTCCTAAGATTTTCTTTATTGTTATTAAGTACAAAACATTACAACCAAATGCACGTAAATGACCAATGTTAGGTTTTCTTCCTTTCCACAATTCATATGGCATTTTCTTAAGTATGGGTTTAATCATGGCACGATTAATAACAAGACAAGCTGTATTGACGGCTTCCGCCCAAAAATATCTAGACAAATCATTTTCACAAAGCATAGTACGAGCCATTTCCTCAAGAACTCTATTTTTTCTTTCTATCACACCATTTTGTTGAGGAGTTCAAGGAGTTAAAAAATTATGATAAATGCCATGCTCATTACAAAAAAGAATAAACTCATCATTATCAAATTCTCTACCATGATCACTTATAATGCTACAAATAGCAAGACTAATCACATTTTGAATATGTTTACAAATAGCTAAAACTACAAAGAAAGTATCACTTTTGTGTGCCAAGAAAATCACTCAAGTAAATCTAGTATAATTGTCACGACCCAAACCCGCCCCTATGGGTTTAGCACCGTAACCAGCCAGTAATCCGAGATTACCGAAGGCATGCTTAACAGTAATACAGTAATACAGAGTACAGAGGCTGGCGGAAGCCAAAACAGTAATTAAAAAATGTCCAATGAGCTGTGACAGTCTGTATGCAAAAAGACTTTTCATATATATATATACAATCAGTACCAAAACAGTATGTACAATATATACAAACATTCAGGACAGGGATTTAATCCCTATTAGAGCAGTACAGTACAACACTACTCAGTCTATACAGTAATTACAAAACAGATACAAAAATGGGGAAACTAAAACACCCAAAAAGCCCTAGCTTAAAGGACTTGGAATCTTGCAGTGAGGCACAGTGGTTGGCTTTGACAAAAGGGAGTCTAACCCACGCTCCTAGCTCCAGTCTGGTACCTGAACACCTACATATATATATATATATAAACAGTGAGCTAAAGCCCAGTGAATAACATAATGTGTAAAGAGGTTAAGAATGAATGTCCTTACAGTAACGAAAACAGTTCATTGAATCAGTATATCAGTCATTCAGTCATAACAGTCATATGTGATACATCCATTAGCAGAACAGTACAGTAAACAGTAGGTCTTAAAAGACCGAACAGTCAATGATGGCCATCGTAACAGTAAACAGAAGTTCCAAGATAGGAACTGACAGAGATCTCTGTAACAGTAGCAGTAACAGTAACAGTAGTTACTAAGGATGCCACAATACAATTCAGAATAGAGGACAAACATTCATTCAGTTAACAGTAAACAGTTCAGAAAACAGTTCAGTTAATCATTCAGAAAATATTCATTTTCGAACATATCTTTACAACATTATTACTCACAGAGTTCTGGGCTATAGATAAGCTAGTGCGCGTCCTCGGATGCCAACCCTACACAGTTACAAAGTGAACACACACTAAGCTACACAGTTGGGAAAAATAATAACTTAATCCCTATCTTGACTCGATATGGTTCTATATCAATATCCTCATTAAGATGCCTTAAATTAGGCCTAGGAATGCCTAGGATGGAATGAGGATGTAAAGATGCACTTTAAAAACATTTTCAAAAAACAGAGGTCCCGCTCGAGCATGGGTTTACCCGCTCGAGCGTACAGGCAAACAAAATACTCCGCTCGAGCATAAACCTTCCCGCTCGAGCAGTCTGCAAAACGTGACAAAAGTACTGGATGGGTGAAAATCACGCTCGATTGGGCGCTTGCTACCCGCTCGAGCGTGTGACACAAGTCCTCGCTCGAGCGTCCAATACCACGCTCGATCGGACTGTAAAATAGTGTAAAGTGATGGATGCACGAATTTCACGCTCGAGTGCCAGTAACTCCACTCGAGCATGAGTCCAAAATCTGGAATTTCCAGATTTGAACCTCAAGCTCAAAAACAAGTTTCAATGTACCAAATTCGATCCTTTTGGGCTAATTTTCTAGAAAACACTTTAAAACTCATAGTATAACATGTTTTGAAGATTAATTTGAGAAATCAAAGCCCAAAGATAGTTCAATTAAACCCAATTTCAAACCAAACTTCAGGAACATACTTTAAATGTAACATGCATGGATTGAAACAACTCCAAGGCTTCAAATACTTGCTCCAAAGAGCCAATTCCTTCAAAACCAAGATCAATTCATGGTCCATTGCAAAAATATGAACATGCAAGAGGAATTTCATGAACATTAACTTCAAAACTCAAGAATGGCAACATGCATGCATGGATTAAGCTCTTAATTCAACATATTAAGCAAATTTTGACTCCAATTTCCAATATAGCAAGAATCAAGCAAGAACTAACTTAAAGACAAGTTTAAGAAGGTGGATTCTCTACCTTAGACCTTGAATATCAAGTGTAGGAAGCTCAACTATGAAATCAACCTTCAATTTCTTTAATTCACCAAGCAATTCACAAGATGGAATTCAATTTCTCTCACTCTCTCTCTCTCTTAGTCGGTTGAGGGCTCAAGAATGGCTGAACAAATGTTTTGTTTGAATATAATAAGGCTTCAATATGTGTTGCCTAAGTGGTCCACTAACATGGCATTATGGTAAATACTTGGACTTTTGTACTTCAATGCTATTTAATATAATTTAATCATACTGAATCACATTTCAAGTAAATATACCATAAAATCACATAAATCTCAATTAGCATAAAACACTAATCAATTTCCGGTTCGGCCGCTGATAAGGCCTTCGATTTGCGGTTTAAAACATATAACATGAACGAATAATTTGACAGTCGAACAGATAGAAATGCACTTAAACAGATACATACAATCAATCAGTTTAGTAACTCAGTCAGTCAGTCAGTTAACATGCCTAATCATAGATTAGCACTAATTCGTGTTATTATCAGTAAACAAGAGTGAGGGTTGTCACAATAATCATCCACACAAACAAGACAATAAGATTTACCACCAACACTTAAAGTTCTAGATGGTCTAGGCAAGTCAATATGCAACAATTGAAGAGGTCTAGAAGTGGAAATAATATTTTTGGATTTGAAAGAAACTCTTGTTTGTTTTCGTTGTTGACAAGCATCACAAAGCCTATCTTTTTCAAAATCAATTTTTGGTAAACCAAAAACCAAGTCAAATTTTGAAAAATTTGAAAGCAAGTCCATATGAGCATGTCCTAACCTTCTATGCCATAACTAGCCAGATTCATTTATAACAGATAAACACTTAACATCATGATTAGGAGATAAACTATGTAAATCAAATACATACACATTTTCATGCCTATGACCAATAAAAAACACTTTGTTATTAGTAGAATTTTTAATGGTATAGTGGGATTTTTCAAAAGTGACATGATTACCTTTATCACACATTTGACTAATACTAAGCAAGTTAAGTTTCAATCCTTCGACAAGCAACACCCTTTCGACAATGGGTGAAGAAGTTTTACCAATACTACTTTCGCCAATGGTTTTTCCCTTACTATTGTCTCCGAAGGTTACGTGACCTTTTCTTTTGGATTTAAGGGTTGAGAAGATTGCTCTATTGTCGGTTATATGCCTTGAGTATGCACTGTCGAGGTACCACCGACCTAAAGCACACTTGCAAAAATCAAATTTTTGTTAGCCTTTTGGTACCCATTCTTTCTTGGGTCCATAAGAGTTAGGATTTGAAGTATTTTTGGGAACTCACTTCTTTTTCATTCTAACAAATGAGTTTCTCTTAACAGGACATGAAGGAGAAATGTGACATTTTCTTCCATAATAATGACATGTGAGATGAGAATGGTTAGATAATGCATGGACAAAGGTCTTTTTGGAATTTTTTATTTTTGAAAAAGGTTTATATCCAATCCCCATTCTTCCAAAGGTTTGATTTTGACTTTTGAGAATTTTATCTAAAGTATCTCTACTTTAAATAAATTTTGAAAGAACATTTTTTAAATCTTCTATGTTTTCATTTAAAACAATTTTCTTCTTTTTTAAAATTTCATTTTCTTTTTGTAACTCATATACTTTCTTTTCAAAAATGGAAAATTCTTTTTCAGTTGAAATTTCTTTCTCATTTTCTATTGTCAAGACTTCATTTTCTAAAGTATTGATCTTAGAAGTCAAGGATTCCTTTTCTTGTGATAAACTCAAAATCATTTTCTTTTGATAACTACTTTTCGAACTTAGTTTTTTAAATTCAGTATGCAATTCATCAAAGGCAGTTTGTAATTCATCAAAAGTGAATGATTCATCATTTACTTCATTTTCATCTTCATCTTCAAATGCCATCAAGCTTAGATTTGTGACTTCATTTTTACAAATGTCAATCTCTGAGTCACTATTATCACTGTCTTCTTCCCATACTACGATCATGGCTTTCTTCTTGTTCTTCATAAATTGTTTCTTGAGCTCCGAACATTCCGATTTGTAGTGTCCCGGTTTGTTGCATTCATAGCAAGTAGCTTCAGATTTTGTATGACTTTCAACTTTTTGAAAATCTTTGTTGAAGTCTTTTCTGAAAAACTTCCTTACACCTTGTTTCTTCTTCACAAACTTTTTGAACCTCTTGGTAATGAATGTCATTTCTTCACCTTCCTCTAAAGCATCTTCTTCTTTTTGAAATTTTGAGGTAGACTTGAAAGCTATCCATTTCTTCTTGTTCTTGTCTTCTTCTTCTTTTTTTTCTTACATAATGAGCTCATGGGTTACGAGAGATCCCATTAATTCATCAAGGCTTAATATTGATAAGTCCCTTGCTTCTATCACTGCAATGACTTTGTTCTCCTTGCTTTTTGGCAATGATCTGAAGACTTTTCTGACAATTTCTGCATTAGTATAAGTCTTTCCAAGAGATTTTAGACTATTTATAATATCTGTAAAGCGGTGAACATTTGAGATTTGTTCTCATCAGGTTTTATTTTGAAGAGCTCATAGTAGTGAGCAAGCAAACTAACTTTAGACTCTTTGACTTGAGTTATTCTCTCATGAGTTACAATAAGTTTATCCCAAATTTCTTTCGCCGTTGTACAAGTGCATATTCTGTTGAACTCAGTAGCATCAAGTGCATAATACAACATGTTAACAGCTTTGGCATTAGCTTAAATATCTTTATAATCATCACTAGTCCATTCACTCTTAAGTTTGGGAACTATTAGACCATCTATGGTTTTGGTAAGGACTTTGGGACCATCACAGATGATTTTCCAAACCTCATAGTCGATAGATTGGATATGTATAGTCATACGGGTTTTCCAATAGTTAAAATTTATGCTATTGAAGAATGGTGGTCTATTTGATGCTTGACCTTCAGGAAGAGAGGAGCTAGGGGTTGCCATAGATCACTCAAGGACGATTAAGTCATAATACAAGAGACGAGGCTCTTATACCAATTATTACACATGAAGGCAACCCAAGAAGTGGGTGAGTTGGGTAATTAAAAAAATTTGAACAGAAAATAAGTTTCAAATAACTAAGTGAGTAAAAGCAGTAGGCAATTAATACACAGAAAATATAGGAGAGAGAAAGAAGAGCTTAAACACAAAGATTTAAGTGGTTCGGTTCACCGGCCTACGTCCACTCCTCAAGATACCTTCTTGAGAATTTCTTCACTATGAATCAATGCACTACCAAGCTTCACCTAGCTTGTGAATTTTTACAAATGACTTACTTCAATCAGTTGAGGACCTCTCAACTAAAATGCCTTACTTTATAAGTGTTTCACTCAGAAAATAGGAATAGAAATAAGAGGTACAACTGTAATCTTTTACAGATTTTCTCTCTCAAAAGATAGATATGAAAATATAAGCACAGAGGTAATTTAAAACTCACTTAGATATGAAATGAAAGTATAATGAAGTATAATAAAAGCTCTTGAATGCTCTAGGTTTCTTGTATTGAACAAGTGTATCTATTGAACATTGAGAGCTTCTTCTTTATAGCATTAATGGCTTCTAGCTATTGGAAAGAAGCAGATTTGAATCTTTTAGCCGTTGGAGCAAATCATGAAGGATATCTTCCAGTTGTGTTTGATTAGTGTATGATGCATACAGACTGTAGACAGGCCTTGGGAAGAGAAGGATCATTAAATGTACAAGCTTTTCATTAAATGCTCACCTTCACGAGTCAACTTCTTGGAGAGGATATGATATTAGAAGATCTACTCAGGGATCAGAAATGATGACATATTCTGCACATAGATCAGAAAAAGTGGCTGAGAAAAGAGCCATGTCAATCCAGATCTGATTTGGCAGCTAGATTTTGAAACCCAGATTTTACAGGTGTCGAACCTTACAAACTGGGTGTCGACCCTTTACTCTCTTTTCTTCTCTAAATTGATTTCTAGATGTTACTAGTGTCGACCCTTATTATTTTTAGTGTTGAACCTTGTTGTTGGATTGTGTTTTAAAATTTAGTGTCGACCCTTGTTATTCTTGGTGTCGACCCTTGCTGTTGGATTGCATTTTGAAATTTAGTGTCGACGTTTACTGTTCTTGGTATCGACTCTTGCTGTTAGATTGTATTCTGAAATTTAGTATCGACCCTTACTGTCTTGGTGTCAACCCTTGCAGCTGGAACACTTAGGCATTTTGAGTTTCACTCTGGTATCGACCGTTGGACCTGTTTTAAGCATAAATAGTGTTTTGCATGCATGTGTTAATGTCATGTTTTTGAGGGGCCAAAAATCATTGAAAAAACAACACTATAGAAGCGTATATCTTTTAGAACCATTGAAGCACAATTTGTATAATATTATTTTGAAAACTTGGAATAATAAAATGAGTTCAAAGTATTTGTCAATAATCAAAATCAATAAGAATTTAAATTTGAATAACCTTGGGACTAACATTAAACATATCGATCATACATTAAAATCTAATAACCATTCATTACATAACAAAAACATTTTGTATATTAAAATAACGATTATATATTAAAATCTAAGATAACCATCCAAAAATATTTGTTAACAAGAAATGCAAGTATCTATTACATGATAATCATTTAAAAATATTAACAAAAATAATCACACATTACATGATTATCATTCAAACACATATTAAAAATTAATTTGGTAAATAAATAAAAATGTAAAAGATTTATAATTTTTATATAATTTTATCATTGGTGAATAGAAATATTTTTTAAAAATTAAAAAATAATTTTTTGATATTTATTTGGGAGATTTACCAATAAATCCCAAAATGTAAACTTATGAACCAATTGGTCCCATTTTTATTCTAGTAAACCGTTTAGTCTTGGAAAATTCTGAGAGACGTAATTACCCTCATTTAGACACCACTCATCTCTCTTAGCATTCTCTCTCTCACACATGGAGACCCAGCCACACATATATCTTCTCTCTCTAGCAGACACAAGACACCATGCACACAAAACACCATTAACACACACCCAGCAGCCACACTCATACACACCATACACACAACACACACACACACACACACACACACACACACACACACACACACACAGAGCACACACCAAACCCAGCTCTCTCTTCTCCCTCTAAGACACACCCAGCGCATAACACACACACACTGATACACGCACACACACACACTGATGGCTTCAACACACATACACTCACACACACACACACACACACTGATACACACACACAGCACACACAACGCGCTGTAAGGGGTTTTTTGTTTTGGGCTGGGTTGGTGTGTTTGGGGGTTCACACAGGCAGACACACACACATTCATCAAAGACCAAACCACCATTGACACAGTGAAGATCTTTGATGCCAACCCCGACATCCTCCGCGCCTTCGCCAACTCCGACATCTACGTCACCGTCACCGTCACTGTCACTAACTCCGGCATCCCCGCCGTCTCCAAACTCTCCGCCGCCGTGTCCTGTGTGGCTAACAACATCCTCCTTTCTACCTCACCGCCAAAATCCACCGCATCGCCGTCGGGAACGAAGTCATTGCCACCGCCAACAAAACCGTCATCGCCCATCTCCTCCCCGCCATGAAATCTCTCCACGCCGCCGTCAATCTTGCCGAAATATCCAGCATTCAGGTCTCCACACCTAATTCACTAGGTATATTATCAATCTCGGAGCCACCCAGTTCGGGTCAATTCAGGCGGGTTTTCGACCGGGTCATATTTGCCCCAATCCTTGAATTCCATCGCCAAACAAACACGCCCTTCATGGTCTGCCCATACCCGTTTTTCGGGTTCACATCGAATACTCTGGACTACGCCATGTTTGATGCACAGTTGGATGCGATTTACTCGGTGATGAAAAGGCTGGGGTACGATGATACACAAACACACACAACAGCACAATGATACACACACACACACAACACACACACACACACACACAATGATACACATACACACACAAAGATACACACACACAGCAGCCACAGTTACACGCACACACACAGTGATAGAATGAGCAATGCTTCCAAAAAAGGAACTGATCCAGCAAACACAATCGCACATTAAACCAAGGGCACTCTCGTCCACACAGTTTAAAAAAACGGAAAAAAAAAAAACAAAAAGGACCAAATCAACCCACTAGCAGGACTATTTGGTATAATAGAATAAAAGTGGGACTATTTGGTATGACAGTTTGTAAAGTAGGATTTATTGGTAAATAATCCTATTTATTTTTGTCAAATTAATTTATATTTTATCAAATTAACGACTTTAACCTTGAAATAGAGTAACAATATCTTTAATTATTTTTATTTGAAACGAGATTCAAAATTTAGGATCAAATATATTACAATTAAAAAGTTAGAAATCAAAGTAACACAAATTTCAAATTATAAAAATTATTAGTATAATTCACCCTCTAAAATATATGCCATCCATTTCATTGGATATACTTTCACAGCAAGATTTGTTCGTGATTGAGGTATGTGATTTATGTACGAGAACTAACTAGCGGGTTGGGTCTATTATTTAAGCGGGCTGAAGATTTTAAATAGTACAGCGCCGTTTGGTAGCATTTACGTTTTTAATTTTTTATTTATATTTATAAAAATTTAAAAAATTTAAATAAAAACTTGTTTGGTAAATTTTTGATTTATAAATCAGTGGCCTTAGTTTATAAATTTGACCAAAAAATGTAAACTCAAAAAATGTGTTTCCGTTTTGAGTTTTGAGTTTTTTTTTTTTTTGTACCACCCAACACTAGTCACCACCCGCCACTATTTTCCACTACCGTCTTCCGCCACCACCACCCGCCACCCACCTGCCACTACCATCCACCTGCCACTTATTCGCCACCACCACCTACCCCTTGCCACCACCACCTACCATCCACCCGCCACCACCTATCACCCGCCACTACCATCCACCGCCCGCCACCACCACCCGTTACCACCACCCGCCACCTACCTGCCACCACCACTCACCACCACCATCCACCACTCGCCACCCACTACCACTAGCCACCAGCCACTTGCCACCCAGCCGCCACCACCACCCACCACCACTACCACCACCACCACCACCCACCCACCCGCCACCCACCTGCTACCACCACACACCACCACCGCCTACTCGCAACCACCCACCACTCGCCACCGTCACCCACCCACCCACCCACCACCAACACCCACTCGCTACCACCCGCCACAGTCACCCACCCACTATCACCACCCGCCACTTACCCGCTACCACCACCCACCCGTTACCACCCACCTGCCACTAGGGGTGTGCGTGGTGCGGTTCGGGCGGTTTGAGAGTAAAATTACAAACCAAATGGTGGGTTAGCGGATTGGCAGATTGACAAATTGTAGTTTGGACGGTTTTTGACGAATTGGCGGATTGAAGAATATTCTAACCAATTATCATACATTGCATAATATATAACACTAATTTGTATAATATATTTTAGATATATAACACAAAGTAATTTTACATAATATATTTCATATATATAACACAAAGTAATTTTACATAATATATTTCATATATATAACTACTAATTTGTAATAAATTTATATCTTAAATCTCTCTCATACTCATTTTTACATTGAAATTTCATTGGAGGTTAAAAAATATATATGTATTAACTATAGCGGAGCGGAACGGTTCGGTTGGCGGATTATAAATTTTAAAGTTTAAACCGCGGTTAGCGGTTGGAGCGGTGCGGATTGATGCGGATCAGTGCGGTTTTAGCGAATTAGGCAGTATTTTGCACAGCCCTACCTGCCACCACCGCCCGCCGTCACCACCACCTCCCACTCGCTACCACCCACCACTTGCCACCGTTACCCACCCACCCACCATGACCACCCGCCACCCACCACCACCTGCCACCCACTTGCCACCACCACCCACCATTCGCTGCCGCCGCCGCCGCCGCCACCACCACTGTAACAACCCTCACCTTACTCTTGCCATATTTGTGTACATTCTTGCATGGTCTTGCTTGTTATGATAATTTGAAGGTTTTACCTTGCCTTGGTTCGCTATAGTTGGTTGCATGATTTTGTTCCTTGCTTAGTGTGTGTGCGTAGCCGAGATCATCTTGAGCTTAGTCCGCCTTTGACCCTTTGTACTTAGAACTATCTTGAGGTCTTGTTTAACCCCATCTTCACCTCGGGCATTCCTTGCCGAGATGTTTCGCACTCGAACCTTGTCCGCAGGCAGGTATGGCCTAGGCCGAGATGTGGCGCACCCCGGCCAAGGTGTGGCACAGCTTAGTCAAGTGTCGTCCTCCCTAGCCGATGTTTTTCTATCCCGTTGCTGGATCCTTGTTTTGAGCCGATGTCATCTCTTTGCCGATGTGTCTTACCCGAGCTTGCTGCATAAGCTTTGTCAGAGACTTGTCTTGTCCATCAATCACCTTTTTGGAGCAGAACCAATCCGATAATGCCACGTGTCCGAGCTGTTTGTTAAGGCATCCGACAGACCTTGGAACAAATCATTTCTTGTCTCAAATCTTTATTTTAGAGAGAGAAGCTCTAGAAAGGAGGAAGAAGAGTTCTTGAGTGAGAGTTGTCTTCCAAGCTTGATCTTTGTGGCTTGAGCCGTTAGATCCGAGTTTTGAGGTTAGAATCTTGATCCCCTTTGATTGTTTTTGCTGAATATCTAGCTGCATTGCATGATCGGATTTGTTTTGCATGTCTTGCATCGTTTTGAAGTTGGTTTTAAAAAGAGAAAATGGTTTTTCATGTGTTCTTGAACAAGTCTCATTTTGATCGAAAAGTTGGAACGAAAATCATGTTTTGTGTTTGTTCTTGCATGCCTTTCTTTGATAGGTACCCAGGTCCATATATTTTGAACTCTTGGCATGAAAACTCAGATTTTTGTAACAAGTTGTGAACTTGCATCCATCTTTCAAATGATCATGTTCTTCATATTCTTCAAAGGAAAACCCAGATTTTTCCTGACCTTGTTTAGCGGGACCTCGGCTTAGCCCGGGACTGTACCCAGTGTGTTTTCGAGAAACAGGAGCAGTGTGTAAGCTCCCAGCTTGTTTTGTTTTGTCCTTGACTTAGATCTGGCATGAATGCCGAGATCATTTGCATGTATACATAGAGCTTGCTTTGAGAATGTGACTTGCCATGTGATTGTAGGTCCTTGATATTGCTTTGAGTTTGCACCTGAAGAACTAGGTGAGTGGTATTATTGATAAAGCTATGTTATACTTGTTTTGATAAACCTTGCTTGCCTTGTTTTGACAAAAGTATTTTGTTAACATGAATGAATAGCTCTTGTTTTGATATGACAAGTATAATCCTTGTTTTGATGCCATCTTTGAAAAGGATACGGTCCTCTCTTGGAAAGTCCCTTGCGCTGGAGGACTCTAAACTTTCGCAGTACTAAGTATAAAAGGATACGGTCCTTGTTAAATCGGGCTACGGGCCTAAGTAACACAAGTCCCTTGTATTGGAGGACTCTAAACTTTCGCAATACTTTTGACCAAACGATTACGGATCGTACAGCTTTTGATATTTGAATGATGAATACGGTTCATCCCTTGCTTCGCCGACGTTTTGATACTTGAATGATGAATACGGTTCATCCCTTGCTTTGCCGATGTTACGATACTTGACTGATGAATACGGTTCATCCCTTGCTTCGCCGACGTTTTGATACTTGAATGATGAATACGGTTCATCCCTTGCTTTGCCGATGTTACGATACTTGACTGATGAATACGGTTCATCCCTTGCTTCGCCGACGTTTTGATACTTGAATGATGAATACGGTTCATCCCTTGCTTTGTCGATGTTACGATACTTGTATGATGAATACGGTTCATCCCTTGCTTTGCCGATGTTACGATACTTGACTGATGAATACGGTTCATCCCTTGCTTCGCCGACATTTTGATACTTGAATGATGAATACGGTTCATCCCTTACCTTGCTAAGTTTGATGTGTTTCGTTTTGAAGGACCTCGGCTTTATTCATGTAAAACCTTTATTTTTAGTACCATTCACTGAGTTTTGTACTCACCCCTCTATATATATGTAGGTGATGAGCAGGACGGCGGCAACGCCTAGATCGTCTGGATGCTTGTTTTGGATTTGTACTTATGTCGGCTTGCTTTGCATTTACGTCGGCGATGCTTACCTTGCATGTCGGCAAATCTTGAAAATCATGCTTCTTGACTTGTATTAGCTGTATTTTGTATATGTCGGCTCGAGAAGCCTTTTGATCAAGATGTAACATGTAATTTTACCTTGTTGTATTTAAGTTGTGAAGTTAATTGGAATGTATGGCATTGCTTTGATCTACGCACAGCTCTTATGGACTACTTGTATTTAATTTATTGCTTCCGCATTTGTGAGCCCCCTATATTCATACTCTGAACGTGTTAAGTTTTGAAAAGTTGGCCTTCGGTAATTATGGATTACTGGCCATCACGGCACCAAACTACTAGGGGCGGTTTGGGGTCGTGACAGAGTGGTATCAGAGCACAAGTTCCTCGGTATACGTTATTCGCACACTTTGAGTCCTGAAGAGCATAGGATTTCCCTTAGAAAGATGTTAGGGTTGCATCATGGTGTTTGTTGTTTGAGTGAAGTGTGCATTGTCTTGATATGCTTATTTGCTATTTGCCTATGTGGTTATTTGCTTAATTGTTTTAAAGTCATACCTTGCATACTCATAGCATCATGAGGAGAGGTAGACCACCGCTTGGCCGAGATCAGCCCGAAGACAGAATGGACAGATTGGAAAGATTAGTTGAGGGTTTGGCCCGCGAGTTGAGGCAAACCAGGCAGCAGTTCGCTAGTGCTACGTCGACTCAGGCCGAGCAGACCAACGGCCGAAATGTAGCTCCACCTCCACCTCCGCCAGTGCCGCAAATTCCCCCGCAACCAGCCTTATATGGGGACGGCACGATCGCTTTGATCAGGGAGTTCAAGAAAATGAGACCGCCAAGGTTCTCTGGGGGTATAGAGCCGATGAAGGCTGAAGCATGGGTGTTGGAAATGGAAAAGTTATTCGAGATCTTCCCTAGCACCGACGCACAGAAAGTGACGTTGGCAGCATTCACATTAGATGATGACGCCCTTAGGTGGTGGATGACGGTTAGAGGGAGCAATCCGGATTTGACCTGGACCCGATTCTTAGAATTGTTCTACAAGAAACATTTTCCCCTAAGCGTTCGAAACCGCAAGGCTACCGAGTTTCATACTCTGACGCAAGGCAACAAAACAGTGGCGGAATATGACCGCGCTTTCACTGAATTGGTAAGATTTGTACCTCACATGACCAACGATGAATATATGAAGGCCAGGAAGTTCGAGTGTGGGCTTCGTGGACCGATTCAAGACCGGGTCAACTTGCTGGATATGCCGACTTATGCCGAAGTGTTGGACAAAGCCATTCAGGCCGAAGCTAATCTGAACCGATACCAGAGCTCGGGAGAAAACCAGCGAAAGAGGCAGAATTATGACAATCGCCGAGGACAGCTGAACACCAAGAAGAGAACTAACATGGACAGTACTGGTAACCTAAGGCAGAAAGGGAGTGTTAAACCGACGTGTTCGGATTGTGGGAAACAGCATTTTGGGATCTGCCGACGAACGTCTGGAGCCTGTTATGAATGTGGCGAGATGGGCCATTATGTGAGGGATTGCCCCAAAGCAAAAGCTGATGACAACAAGAAAGGAGAAAATACCTCGGGTTCCGTTCAGAAGGGAAATGCTGGGAGAGGACAGATGAGACAGGGCAGAGTGTTTGCATTAGTACCAGGAGACACTCAGAATGCTGAGGCAGTGGTGTCAGGTATTTTACTAATTTGCTCCCAAGACGCCTATGTATTGATTGATTCGGGTTCTACCCATTCGTTTATATCTACTAAGTTTGCCGAGAAAATTAATAGAGAACTAGAGCCCCTTGACTATGTGTTGTTTGTATCTACTCCATCTGGGAAATCTATGATTGTTACATCCATTTACAGAGCATGTATTATTGTGATTGAAAATGTTGAACTGTTAGTAGATCTGATGCCTCTAGACATAGCTCATTTTGATATTATACTGGGAATGGATTGGTTAGTCGCGAACAATGCATCTATTAATTGTGTTTCGAAAAGTGTCACCTTGAGACCCCCAACCCTAGCCGAGGTTATTTTCCAGGGAAAAGGGGTAGTGCCCCCACCATACTTGATTTCGTCCATTAAGGCCTGTAAGTTAATTCAGAAAGGGTGTCGAGGTTACTTGTGCAGTATACTGAGTGATCAGAATGGAAATGTTAACTTAGCCGACATCCCGATTGTTAGGGATTTTCCCGACGTCTTTCCGGATGAATTGCCTGGCCACTTGACCGATAGAGAAATAGAATTTACTGTCGATATCATATCGGGAACACAGCCGATCTCCAAACCACCTTATAGGATGGCCCCCGCTGAACTTAGAGAATTGAAACTGCAATTGCAAGAGTTGTTAGATAAGGGATTTATTAGGCCGAGCACTTCACCATGGGGAGCACCTGTTTTATTTGTTAAGAAGAAGGATGGCACACTCCGTCTTTGCATTGACTATAGAGAACTCAATAAAGTCACCATTAAGAACAAGTACCCGTTACCTAGAATTGATGATTTGCTTGATCAGTTACAAGGAGCACGAGTCTTTTCTAAGATCGACCTCCGGTCTGGTTACCATCAGCTTAAAGTTAAAGCCGAAGATGTTGAGAAGACTGCTTTTCGAACAAGATATGGCCACTACGAGTTTTTAGTAATGCCTTTTGGAGTGACTAATGCCCCTGCTGCATTTATGGATTTAATGAACAGAATCTTCAAGCCGTATTTAGATGAATTTGTAGTTGTTTTCCTTGATGATATATTGATCTATTCCAGGAGTAATGATGAACATGAAAACCATTTGAGACTTGCCTTACAGATTTTGAGAGAACGGAAATTATATGCGAAGTTTAACAAGTGTGAGTTTTGGCTTTCTACCATCTCATTTTTGGGTCATGTGATTAATGAGGAGGGTATCTCAGTAGATCCTAGCAAAGTTGAAGCCGTAGTAAATTGGCCGAGGCCGACTAATGTGTCCGAGATTCGTAGTTTTCTGGGTTTGGCAGGTTACTACAGAAAGTTTGTGAAAGATTTCTCAAGGATTGCAATTCCGTTAACACAACTGACTAAAAAGGGAACACTGTATGAATGGACTAAAGATCGGGAGTCAGCCTTCCAAGAACTGAAGACGAGGTTAATTACAGCACCAGTACTTGTACTACCATCAGGTAACGAAGAATTTCATGTCTATAGTGATGCATCGCATAAGGGTTTGGGTTGTGTATTAATGCAAAAGGGTAAGGTTATAGCTTATGCATCTCGTCAGTTGAAACCTCATGAGAAAAACTACCCTACCCATGACTTAGAATTGGCGGCCGTAGTATTTGCTTTAAAGATTTGGCGTCACTACTTGTATGGAGCTATTTGTCAGGTTTTTACAGATCATAAGAGCTTAAAGTACCTATTCACTCAGAAGGAATTGAATTTGAGACAGAGACGGTGGCTTGAATTGTTGAAGGACTATGACATGCAAATCCAATATCACCCCGGGAAAGCTAACAGTGTAGCCGACGCTTTGAGCAGGAAGTCAGATGGGAATTTGGCGTGTTTAACCGTGATGTCAGTGGAGCCGACTATCGTTAACGAAGTAAAGACAAGACAGATGGAGGATAACTTCCTCAAGAAAATAGCCGAGGAAATTGGCACAAGGCCGAGACCAGGGTATACCATCGAAAACCAAGTACTCAAGCTTGAAGGAAGGTTATGTGTGGCCGACATCCCAGAGCTGAAGAAAAGGATTTTGCAGGAAGCTCATGGCACTAAGTTTGCTGTCCATCCAGGGAACACCAAGATGTATCAAGATATGAAGCAGACCTTCTGGTGGCCAAATATGAAGAGAGAAATAGCCGAATTCGTGTCCCAGTGTTTACATTGTCAGCAAGTGAAAGCAGAACATCAAAGACCAGCAGGACTTCTTCAACCTTTGCCGATTCCTGAGTGGAAATGGGAGCACATCTCCATGGATTTTGTGATTGGGTTGCCGAAGACACCAAAGGGTATGGATTCGGTTTGGGTTGTTGTGGATAGGTTAACTAAGTCAGCACACTTTCTACCCGTTAAGACTACCTTCAACGCCAATCAACTTGCCTTGCTATATGTGAACGAGATTGTCAGACTTCATGGAGTGCCGATGTCAATTGTTTCAGACCGAGATCCTAAATTTGTTTCTAGATTTTGGCAGAGTCTACAGAGGGCCTTCGGAGCCGAGCTGAGATTTAGTACAGCCTTTCATCCCCAGACAGATGGGCAGACTGAGAGGACAATTCAGACGCTTGAAGATATGCTTAGACTTTGTGTGTTGGACTTCCAAGGAAGTTGGGGAACACATCTACCCTTAGTGGAATTCGCTTACAATAACAGTTATCAAGCTAGCATTGGCATGGCGCCGTATGAAGCCTTGTACGGAAGAAAATGTAGATCGCCGATATGTTGGACCGAAGTCGGAGACAGAGCTCTGCTTGGTCCCGAATTGATTCAAGTGACAACGGAAAAGATTAAACTTATCCAACAGAGGATTAGAACTGCCCAGAGCCGACAAAAGAGCTACGCCGATCAGAGGAGAAATGAGTTAGAGTTCGAAGTTGGGAATCATGTATTCCTGAAGGTTTCACCAATGAAAGGAGTTTCCAGATTTGGAAGGAAAGGTAAGTTAGCACCTCGCTATATTGGGCCATTTGAAATTCTTGAGAGAATTAACCCCGTTGCCTACAGACTTGCTTTGCCGCCAGATTTGAGCCAAGTCCACAATGTATTTCATGTTTCGATGTTGAGGAAGTACATCCGAGATCCACTACACGTAATTGATCCTTTCGAGATCACAGTTAATGAAGATTTGGGCTACGAGGAGAAACCAATGAGGATTGTTGATCGACAAGTGAGACAATTGAGGAACAGGTCGATACCGATGGTAAAGGTCGAATGGAAGGAGCATTATGGCACAGAAGCCACGTGGGAAAAGGAAGAGGACATGAGGGTCCGTTATCCGGAGTTGTTCTGGGAACAAGGTAATCTAAGTTTGGGGACCAAACTTCTTTAAGGAGGGTAGGATGTAACAACCCTCACCTTACTCTTGCTATATTTGTGTACATTCTTGCATGGTCTTGCTTGTTATGATAATTTGAAGGTTTTACCTTGCCTTGGTTCGCTATAGTTGGTTGCATGATTTTGTTCCTTGCTTAGTGTGTGTGCGTAGCCGAGATCATCTTGAGCTTAGTCCGCCTTTGACCCTTTGTACTTAGAACTATCTTGAGGTCTTGTTTAACCCCATCTTCACCTCGGGCATTCCTTGCCGAGATGTTTCGCACTCGAACCTTGTCTGCAGGCAGGTATGGCCTAGGCCGAGATGTGGCGCACCCCGGCCAAGGTGTGGCACAGCTTAGTCAAGTGTCGTCCTCCCTAGCCGATGTTTTTCTATCCCGTTGCTGGATCCTTGTTTTGAGCCGATGTCATCTCTTTGCCGATGTGTCTTACCCGAGCTTGCTGCATAAGCTTTGTCAGAGACTTGTCTTGTCCATCAATCACCTTTTTGGAGCAGAACCAATCCGATAATGCCACGTGTCCGAGCTGTTTGTTAAGGCATCCGACAGACCTTGGAACAAATCATTTCTTGTCTCAAATCTTTATTTTAGAGAGAGAAGCTCTAGAAAGGAGGAAGAAGAGTTCTTGAGTGAGAGTTGTCTTCCAAGCTTGATCTTTGTGGCTTGAGCCGTTAGATCCGAGTTTTGAGGTTAGAATCTTGATCCCCTTTGATTGTTTTTGCTGAATATCTAGCTGCATTGCATGATCGGATTTGTTTTGCATGTCTTGCATCGTTTTGAAGTTGGTTTTAAAAAGAGAAAATGGTTTTTCATGTGTTCTTGAACAAGTCTCATTTTGATCGAAAAGTTGGAACGAAAATCATGTTTTGTGTTTGTTCTTGCATGCCTTTCTTTGATAGGTACCCAGGTCCATATATTTTGAACTCTTGGCATGAAAACTCAGATTTTTGTAACAAGTTGTGAACTTGCATCCATCTTTCAAATGATCATGTTCTTCATATTCTTCAAAGGAAAACCCAGATTTTTCCTGACCTTGTTTAGCGGGACCTCGGCTTAGCCCGGGACTGTACCCAGTGTGTTTTCGAGAAACAGGAGCAGTGTGTAAGCTCCCAGCTTGTTTTGTTTTGTCCTTGACTTAGATCTGGCATGAATGCCGAGATCATTTGCATGTATACATAGAGCTTGCTTTGAGAATGTGACTTGCCATGTGATTGTAGGTCCTTGATATTGCTTTGAGTTTGCACCTGAAGAACTAGGTGAGTGGTATTATTGATAAAGCTATGTTATACTTGTTTTGATAAACCTTGCTTGCCTTGTTTTGACAAAAGTATTTTGTTAACATGAATGAATAGCTCTTGTTTTGATATGACAAGTATAATCCTTGTTTTGATGCCATCTTTGAAAAGGATACGGTCCTCTCTTGGAAAGTCCCTTGCGCTGGAGGACTCTAAACTTTCGCAGTACTAAGTATAAAAGGATACGGTCCTTGTTAAATCGGGCTACGGGCCTAAGTAACACAAGTCCCTTGTATTGGAGGACTCTAAACTTTCGCAATACTTTTGACCAAACGATTACGGATCGTACAGCTTTTGATATTTGAATGATGAATACGGTTCATCCCTTGCTTCGCCGACGTTTTGATACTTGAATGATGAATACGGTTCATCCCTTGCTTTGCCGATGTTACGATACTTGACTGATGAATACGGTTCATCCCTTGCTTCGCCGACGTTTTGATACTTGAATGATGAATACGGTTCATCCCTTGCTTTGCCGATGTTACGATACTTGACTGATGAATACGGTTCATCCCTTGCTTCGCCGACGTTTTGATACTTGAATGATGAATACGGTTCATCCCTTGCTTTGCCGATGTTACGATACTTGTATGATGAATACGGTTCATCCCTTGCTTTGCCGATGTTACGATACTTGACTGATGAATACGGTTCATCCCTTGCTTCGCCGACGTTTTGATACTTGAATGATGAATACGGTTCATCCCTTACCTTGCTAAGTTTGATGTGTTTCGTTTTGAAGGACCTCGGCTTTATTCATGTAAAACCTTTATTTTTAGTACCATTCACTGAGTTTTGTACTCACCCCTCTATATATATGTAGGTGATGAGCAGGACGGCGGCAACGCCTAGATCGTCTGGATGCTTGTTTTGGATTTGTACTTATGTCGGCTTGCTTTGCATTTACGTCGGCGATGCTTACCTTGCATGTCGGCAAATCTTGAAAATCATGCTTCTTGACTTGTATTAGCTGTATTTTGTATATGTCGGCTCGAGAAGCCTTTTGATCAAGATGTAACATGTAATTTTACCTTGTTGTATTTAAGTTGTGAAGTTAATTGGAATGTATGGCATTGCTTTGATCTACGCACAGCTCTTATGGACTACTTGTATTTAATTTATTGCTTCCGCATTTGTGAGCCCCCTATATTCATACTCTGAACGTGTTAAGTTTTGAAAAGTTGGCCTTCGGTAATTACGGATTACTGGCCATCACGGCACCAAACTACTAGGGGCGGTTTGGGGTCGTGACAACCACCACCCACTCGCTACCACCCACCCACCACCACCACCACCACCACCACCCACCCGCCATCATCCACCACCACCCGCTATCCATTACCCACCGTCACCACTTTCCACCACCGTCTTCCGCCGCCACTTGCCATTTCTCACTCTTTTTTATATTGTCAATTACTAAATGCGTTTGTACCTTATGTCTTTCTAAAAATAAACAAAAAATAAACAAAAATCAGTTTATAAAATTTTTATAAATAGAAACTGAAAACGTAAACGTTACCAAATAGACCTTACATAATTCAACTAGCGTGGGTTAGATATACGGGGTTTTTTGCTCATCCTAATAATATGGTATCCTGTTATCCTTTCATTTACAATGAAAATACTCAATTATTATTTACGTAATTTTAAAAATAATATTATTCTTACCATAAATTATCTTGCATCTCTTGCCATGCAGGGCCCATTTGGTGCCATATGTGAAAAGGAAAATTACAAATCCATTGCATTTAATTAAAAAAAATAATTATAAATATAGAAATTTTTTGATATATACACCCCTTGAATGAGGTGTATCATATATGACTCTTAATTTTATCATTTTTTTCTTTAGTTATAATTCATGAGATCTTTAGTTATGTCTTATGTTGTGTTTGGTTATAAGTTTTTTTTTTTTTTCTTGTAAGTTGTAATTATGGCTCAAAAAGTATAAAATTATGTTATTTTTTTTAGTTATATGGTACATACCTTTTACGAAATCTGTACCATAGTGTTTCCTACAAATATATATGAGGTGTAAGTCCCCCTTTTTTTTTTTTTTTTTTTTTTTTTTATTATTATTGTGCAGAAAGCACACCAAAGTTACGCTCCACAGATTTCTATTGGTAATTATTTTCCATACCTCTTATTCACTGATGGTAGTTTCTCTTAAAAAAAAATAAATAAATAAACAAACATTTATAAAACCTATTTTTTAGTTGGTTACCAATAGAAAAAAGAATGGATTCAAATAATTTCATTTCCCTTTTGTTTTTGTTTGTTTTTGTCAAATTTAAAATCTGAACATAGTATAAGGGAGACAATTGTTTTTTTTTTTTTTTTTTTTTTTTCCCGGAACTGAGGGAGACAATTGTTTATGCAAGTCAAATTGCATAGAAGCTAATAACAAGGATTCTGTTAAGGGGAGTGTATCTACATAAATTAGCAATATTTTAGTTGTTTTAATTTTTTAGTAATATTACACAAATGAAATTTTTATCAGATTTCAAAAAAAAAAAAAAAAATAGAGAAGGAAGAAGGTAGTGGAGTTTATATTAAGAATAAGGGAGATTTATTACAAAAATCCTTTTCGAGTATTTATATTTTAATTAATTCATAATATATTTTTCTATTCTAGTAAGTTGTATTATTTGGACATTGCTTTACTAAATCTTAATTGGGAAAATTGGCCTAAGGTCCCTCCTTTACTTTTGATAGGAGGAGAGGTCCTTTATAATATGTTTTGATGGCTAAGATCCCTCAAATTTATTTTAGGTTATAAAGTACTTAAATTACCCTTCCTTTATAACATAAATTTGTTTGAATATTATATTGTTGACTTAACTGATAGATTTTGGAAACCGAATTTGAAGTGGAGATTTTGTCGGAGTTTTCGTCGGAGATTTCAGTGGAGATTTTATGGTGGAGATTTCGTCGGAGATTTCAGTGGAGTTGACGAGAAAGATTGCTACGATCATGTAGATTTCGTTGGAGATTTCGTCGGAGATTTCAGTGGTGTTACAGTGTGTTGATCGCATAGATTTTCAGTAGAGTTGAATCAGGTTTGTTTTCGATGGAGATACCACATGCATTTTGATTTTTGTTTTGAATTTTTGTTTAGAGAGAGGGCAGCTTGATAGAGTTGATTTTTATTTTTGGAATTGATTTTTTATTATTTGTTTTTTAATCAATTTCAAAGAGTGTTGACAGTGTTTTGATCGCGTAGGTTTTTGAGTGGAGTTTAATTAGGTTTGTTTTTGATTTAGATTCCACATGGATTTTGATTTTTGTTTAGAGAGAGGCCAGCTTGATATAGTTGATTTTTATTTTTTGGAATTAATTTTTCATTCTTTGTTTTTTGATCAATTTCAAATAGTGTTGACAGTGTAGGTGATTTTGATGTTTAAAGTTCATTTTTGGAGCTCTGTTTTTTATCAACATGCTGATCAATGATAAGTTTTGTTCTATGTTTTTTCAAACCAGAGAAATTTTATTTTCTGCACTTTTGTTTGTGCAGTCCAGAGGAAATTATAAGTGCATATGGACATATTATTAGAAGTTTGTAATGGAGATAGAATATGAGAAAGTGAATGTAAGTTCATAAATTTCTCTGGACTTGCATTTGTAGTTCAGAGAAAATTGTAAGTTTGTTACTCACTTTCAGTTTGTAGTTCAGGAAAAAGTATTTCTCTGGACTTGTATTCTATGTGATTTTTTTTCTATAATTGTGTTTAATAGTTAGCAGTAAATTTCTCTGTGATTCATTAAGTTTCTGTAATTTTGTTTTTTATCATCTTGAAGGTGAATATCAGTTTGTAGATGTCTTTGGACTTTTATTTTAAGTTCAGAGAAAATTATAATTTTTAGAAATTTCTCTGGACTTTTATGTTGTTCTTGTGAAGTGTTTCTATGTTAAACAAATTATTTTTGTTGTTTTTTGTTTCAGTTTCAATGGACAGTGCAGTGTTGTTGCTGTGCAAATATGGGAATGATACTATTGTCATTAATGTTTCATGCGAATTGAATTTTGAGGAATTGGTTGGCATTTTGTGTAAAACATGGGAGAATTTGAAACCTGAGACTATGTGTATTTCATATTCTATTTTGGGCCATCCGAATTGTATGGTTCGAAATAATATTGATTTTGTGAATATGTTGAGGGTTGTTTGTGCACGCGGTGTTGATATAGTTGATGTTTCAGTTAGTAGATGTAGTACTTCTGATGAAGAGGATGAAGTGAGGTCTAATTGGGTAGATGTTGTGGATGGTGAGTGTGATAGGCTGGTGGATGTTGAAAGGAATTCACTCTCTAAGTTTTGTTCTCACCAAGAAAATGTGTTATTGTCGGCTAGTTGGCGGAATAATATTACGAGTGTTGGACAAAAGTTTGAGGGTGGTGTAGTTGAGTTCCGTACTTTTTTATGCAAGTATGCTATTGAGGTTGGTTTTCAGTTTACGTATGTTAAAAATGACAAGGTGAGGGTTACGGCAGAATGTGCATATAAGGAATCAAGGGGATGTATGTGGCGTGTACATGCTTCTGTTGAAAAAACAAATGGGTTCTTCTACATAAGGACTTTGAACAATGAACATACGTGTGGTGTGGCGGTTCGTACGAGTAAACATTCGAGGATGACTTCCAGTTTAGTTTCTGGGCTGATACTTGAAGAGGTAAGTGCAAAACCTTTAACTCGTCCAGTGGATGTTGTGAAAGAAATGAAAGACAAGTATGGGGTCTCAATCAGTTATAACTGTGGTTGGTTGGGTGTTGAAAAAGCAAAATGTAGTACATATGGGGATTCTTGTTTGTCATTTGATCAATTACGGTGGTATTTTGATGAGGCATTGAAGAACAATCCAGGGAGTCGTTTTGAGTTAGATTTTGAAGATAACAAGCGTTTCAAAAGAGTGTTTGTGGCTTTTCATGCATGCATTGCTGGTTTCAAATATTGTCGGTCATTGCTTTTTCTTGATGGAACATTTTTGAAAGGACGATACAAAGGAGTTATGCTTGCTGCAATGGGGAAAGATGGGAATGAAGGTAATTGTAAATATATCTAATTTTATCTAAGTAGGTGAATTTTCTATACATGTAGGAATTGAGTGAATGTGAATTTTCTCTGGTTTTGGCCACTGTGTGGATTTTCTATTGTTGTGGCCACTGTGAGAATTTTCACTGGATTTTGGTCAGTGTATGAATTTTCTCTGGATGTTGTCATTGTGTGAATTGTATCTGTAGGTGGTCACTAAGTGAATTTTCTCTGTATATTATGATTGTGTGAATTTTCTCTGTAGCTGGTCACTAAGTCAATTTTCTCTGGATGTTGCCAATGTGTGAATTTTCTCTGGATGTTGGCAGTGTCAAACTTCTCTGGTTGTTTATTGTTCTATTTTTCTCTGCATGTGTATATCTAATATGCTTGTTCCTATTTGTTTTGTAGATTTTTTTCCTGTAGCTTTTGCTGTTGTTGATGCTGAGAATAAAGACAATTGGTGTTGGTTTCTTGAACATTTATATGGAGTATTAGGATCAGAAAGGGTGATAAGTTTCATATCAGATCGACATTGTGGAATTGTGGAGGGAATTGCTAGGTTTTTCCCTAACTGCTTTCATGGATTTTGTCTGGAACATCTAAAGAGAAATTTGAGGGATAAGTTGTCATGTGGAAACACAAATTTGGTTAGGGAGACGATTGTGTCCAAGTTTTCAGAATGTGCATATGCTCCAACAAAGGCATCATTAGGGATGGCAATGGGGGGCAATGGGGTGAATATTAATTCCCCATCCCCATCCCCATTCCCCATTCCCCATTCCCCATTCCCCATGGGTACCACCCTCCCCATTTCTTAATGGGTATGGATTTTCCCCAACCCACTTTAATCCCCATTTTTATTTTTTATATTTAATGTTAACAACCACTCTTTTTTTTTTTTTTTTTTTTTTTTTTTTTTTTTTTTTTTTTTTTTTTTTTTAAGGTTCACAACAAAAACTAAATATACCTTCAATCTTTTTCCCTTCTTTTTTAATATATTTAATGTTAACAAATTTTTTTTTTTAAGGTTCACAACAAAAGTTAAATATACCTTCAATCTTTTTTTTTTTTAATATATTTAGTGTTAACAACCTTCTTTTTTTTTTTGATAAAGGTTTTAGCTAAATATACCTTCAATCTTTTTACTTTCTTTTTTAATATATTTAATGTTAACAACTTATTTATTTATTTATTTATTTTTTATTTTTTTAAGGTTCACAACAAAAACTAAATATACATATAATCTTATTTTATTTTATTTGGTTCAACAACAAAATCAAATACACATTAATTAATTAATTAAAAAGTTTGTTTTATAATAATCAAATATATAATTTTGAGACAATCAAATAAGTTTTAGTAATTGAAAAAAAAAATGTGGAAGAACGTGGAAGATTAAAAAAAAATTACAACCATCTCTCTCTCTCTCACTCTCACTCTCTCTCCTACATGTTATAAGAACCTGATTACAATGTTATAAGAGCCTGTTTGAAGAAATAAAATATGAAAGAACTTGTTTGAAGAAAATGTTATAAGACCCATATTAAATTGCATCAGGGCATAAACAAGGAATTGTTTGTTGATCTCTTAGCCACAGACATTTTAGACATTAAACCATCTTTCTCTTAGCAAATTTGAACCATTCATTTTAATTTATCCAAAAATCTAATTATACCTTTAACAAATCTGAACCACTCATTTTAAGATATCTATGCATTACCACACCCAATCCATCCTCCATCTTCTTCCTTTAGTCCCCCACGAATTTTGTTATTTGTTACTTTTAAAAAACAAAAAATAAATTTTCAATTAAATTTTTACTAATTTCACAACACCATCACCACTATTCTCACTTTCACTGTCACACTACCATCACCATAGCCACTACTATCATCACTGCCGCTATCACCCCACCACTATGTAACAATCTCTACTTTCACCTTCGTTCCATCACCACCACCACCAAATATAAAAAAATATATTTTTAATTTTTTTTATAAAAAATATTTTTCATTAAAAAATATTTTCTATCTAAATAAATGAAGCATAACATTGGGAAACAAGCTGATTTCAGTTAAATCTGTTCATAACTAAGAAAAATTCTATTAGTTTTAAAAAAATTATTTAGTAAGACTTTGTATCCCCTTTTTGTTTTTCCAGCAAATAAATCTTTGTACCCATCATTTCTAACCAATCACGACTCATGCTTGCTTTGATTCTCTACAATTTCCTTATTTTCAAATACATTCATATATATATATATATATATATATATATATATATATATATGTTGTATAAATTGTGTGATAACATAAAACAAATAGATTCATACTCGTTAATTGAAATTTCAGAACAAGCAAACTATTCTGAAAATTACAATACATAACAAAATAAAATAACATAGAAAAGTAAACCGAAACCTACACTAGACAGTGTCCTTAATTTTTTTAAATAAATTTAAAAAAATTTAGATATGCATAAAATTTGACAAGAATAATGTGACAATGTTAATTAATGTGTTTTTGATTTTATTGTTGAACCAAATAAAATAAAATAAGATTGAATGTATATTTAGATTTGGTTGTGAATCTTAAAAAAAAAAAAAAAAACAAAAACAAAAACAAAAGAAAAAAGATTGAATGTATATTTAGTTTTGGTTGTGAATCTTAAAAATTAAAAAAACAATGGTTGTGAACCTTAAAAAAAAATAATAATAAAAAAAAAGATTGGATGTATATTTAGCTTTGGTTGTGGATCTTAAAAAAACAAAAACAAAACAAAAAAAAATGGTTGTGAACCTGAAAAAATAAATTAAAAAAAAAAGATTGAATGTATATTTAGTTTTGGTTGTGAATCTTAAAAAAAATAAAAAAATAAAAAAATAAAAAAAAACATGGGGAAATTAGTGGGTACCCATCCCCAACCCATCCCCTGTGAATATTTAAAGAATATCACTTACCCTACCCAATGGATAAGAAAAAGAGGGGAAAACCCATGTATTTGGGTTGGGTCTCCATGGATACCCATAGGGTAGGTTATCCATTGCCATCCCTAGGCATCATTTCATTTCAAGTTAAATGAATTAAAAAGTGAGGGTGGAGACATTGTGAGTGTTTTCATGAGAAGTTTACCATATGAAAAATAGAGTGATGCATATTTTGCGGGGAAACGTTATGGTGAGATGTATTCAAATGTTGCTGAGTCATTCAATTCATGGATACGAGAAGCTCGGCACTTGCCAATAACAAATTTGGTGGACATGATACGGTTGCAAATCATGAATATGAGGTCTGATAGGAGGCTGCTCTCTAGTAAATGGAATAAAATTTTGTGTCCTCGTATGGATAGTGTGTTGGAGAAGTCTTTTTTGGACGGGAGGACATGGAATGTGAGTTTATCATCTGATAATGTCTTTGAAGTGCATTGTTTTCCTTCGGTTATGGTTGATCTTGGGTTGAGAACTTGTTCATGTCGAAAATAGGAAATAAATGGGTATCCATGTCAACATGCTGTTGCTGCAATTTTTAGGAGTAGAAAGAATTTGAATTCATTTGTTGAACCATTTTTTCATGCTGATATGTATCGTCAAGCATACTCGTTTTCGATTGGCCCAGTTCCAACTGTTGAAAAACCTGTGTGTAGCATTGAAGATGCTATGATTTTACCTCCATTGAGCAAGAGACCTGCTGGGAGGCCGAAGAAGAACAGAATTGCTTCTACTGGAGAGTTTAAAAGGGTGATTAAGTGTAGTCGTTGTGAGAGTATTGGTCACCATAATAAGAGGACATGCAAGGAACCTTTGTTAAATAGTTGAGGATTATACATTTTATTGATTGAATAATACATTTTATGATTACTTTGTTTATTTTGTTTTGTGAAATGTATTTTTTAGACAGTGTATATAATAATATCAATCAAATTCATCCAGTTAAATTTTCCAATATCAGTTAAAGTGTGTTTGTTGATATATACTATAGGCAGTGGGTTTGTAGTACCTGTCAAATTCATCCAGAGAAATTTTCCTATGGCAGAGAAAATTCTGTGTGTTGGGTTTTGAAGTTTCATATTCATCCACATAAATTTGACAATGGCAGACTAAAGTACTGTATGGATTGTATTTTTTGAATTTGATAATTGTTTTGTACTAACACAGTGCATTAGAGATTGAATGATCATATAGGCACCTTCTTTGGCGAGATATGAGTTAAATTTATCTGTAAATTTCCGGTAGCTTCATATCAGTCATTTCAAAAAATGTGCAGACCAGACAGAGCATACAAAAAATTATTGTACAACCAAGAAACAAAATTAAGCTCTTTTGGAATTTCTCTGAGTTGAGAATTTCTCTGGACCAGGGAAGAATTTCTCTGGACTCACTTCAACTCAGAAATTTGTGTCAAAGCCAGAGAAATTTTCCTCACCAACTCGGAGAAATTCCTCCTCTCCAAATCACTCAACCCAGAGAAATTCATAACTCAGAAATTCCATCTTCTGTCAAATTCATCCAGAGAAATTTTCCACCATCAGAGAAAACTATCTGGGCATTGTGTTCTGAAATTTGAAATTCAGGCAATGAAATTTTCCAGTGGCAGATAAAATTACTATGTGCTTTGTGTTTTGTTGAGTTTGATGATTGTTTTGTACCAACACAAAGTATTACAGATTACATGATCATATAGGCATCCCCTTGGGACGATACAAGTTAAATTTGTCTGTGAATTTCTGGTAGTTCATACCAGAGAAATTTCTGCAAACAATTTTCTCTGGCAGACAATTTTCTCTGTGAATGACAATAAAAAAAAATATATATATATATATATTTAACCATCGATAGGTATGAAATTTACATTAGTTGAAATAAAAAAAAAATGAAATTTAGATTAGTCAAGAAAGGATATATACATATATGTCAAGGATCATCATTCGTTCAATGTATCAACAAGAAAGGATATATACATATATGTGAGACAATTTTCTCTGTGTGGATATGTACATTGTCTTCCTTTCACTAGTTTCACTATTACATTTGTGGTTCTTCTAGAGGTATTTCAATTGGTTCAATCCATGACCGGCCAACTTCGGTCACAAATCTCTCTATGAGTTCTGCCCTCAGCAACCTTATCTCTTGTGTGGACAATTTGGAACTGGTAGGTTCATGCTTGCTATATTGTTTCATTATATAGCAGACAAAGAGGCCACAATCCAGACTGCATACAAATTATAGGTATGGTTAGTTTTAAGAAACATGCAATTCAAATTATCTTATTTATAGATGTATGAAACTTGCGAATCGCTTTCTTGTTGTGGAGCATTGTTGACATACTCAAAGTCGTAACTTGTGTTTTGTGAGTTTATTAATTTGAAAGAGGGTTGTGATTGTGCGTCTCTTTCAAGGCAAGCTTTCAAAAAATTCTCCACGTAATCTTGCTGCAAAAAAATAATTTTTATATAACAGAGAAATTTACGGACAAGTCAATGGGATTCTATGAAAATTATCATCACATAAAGATGATGATGGATCAGAGAAATTTGCACTCATTACCAATTGTTTTGCATCTTTGAAATATTTGTCTTCTGCATCATCCCTCCTTGGCCTCAGTGAGTTGTAGAACCTCCATAAATTGTCTTGTTTGTCCAGGACAAGCAAGGTCCAGTGATTTCCATGTGTGGACTTCTCATTACCTCCAGTATTTATTGGGAAATAGAGGAACCTATAGTTCCTCTATGCTGTTTCAATGTGCTTGTCAAATAAGGATACTCGAAAAGTTTGATTTTCTGTCATCTTGATGAAATTCTGTGCTCAGAGAAAATCAAAAAATGGTTTTGTTATGACTAGCCACACAACTGACTTCAAGAAGTATATTAAGAAGAGAAAGTAGAAAGTAAATTCCAGAGAAAATCAAATAAAATAGTAGTAACATACTAAGCACATGGATGTGAAAAAAAATGAGGTTGGTTGTTGTCTCTCTCTCATTTGGTCAGCCAAAAGGATCTCTCCATAGCCATCAATGACCTAAAAAATATGATTTATAATTGTAATATTGTTTTATAGAGGCTGATGGAACATTGCAGAGAAATTTTGATAAAAGGGAAAGACTTACATTGTTGGCAATTTCTTTTTGCTTTATCAGGTTTCTAATGTCTTCAAAGGTAATGAGATTCAACTCACTTGTCCAAATTAAAGCTCTACAAGATGACAAAGAAGGGATTGAATTGTTGTTAATGCAACATAAGTTTGTAATTTGTTGTTTGTTATGTTCTATTTTGTTTGTTGTACTTACTCAAGCCCAGACACATTTGATATGTGCTGCAAGATGTCTTTTATATGATCTTTTATCAATCTTGAAATTGGAAGAGTTTGTGGAAAGACCCAAGATTTTCTGATGTTTATAGGTTGAGGCAAGATGTACGCATCAGCATCAAGCACTTCTTTGTCCTTCGTGCTTTGCTCAACTTGCTTTGCAGCTTGTTTTGAAGCTCTAGTCACTTTCGTAACTTTGGGATATTGTAATTCTGGATCATGCTGCTTTTCCTTCCTTTCTTTTGCCTTTAAATTTTTTATCATTGATGTCGGATCTTTTTTGACTGTAGACAGTGAAAATATTAGGAAAAGTGAAATTTCTCTGAAGCCACAGATGATATTTCAATATGTAAATTTATTTAATTCAATATTTTGCAGTTACCATAGAGTTTCTTCTTTTGTTTCGGTTGTTGTTTGTGTGGCATTTGTTGTTGTTGGGTTGTTGGTTGTTGTTCCACTTGCGTTTCAACTATACACAGGGAAAATCAAACAAGCCCTAAAAATGGAATAAGAAAATATACAGAGAGATGAAATGAGCAGTAGAAATATAACTAATGTATTCAGAGAGATGTAACTTCCAGAGAAAATTGCCAATGACAGAGAAAATTATAATAAATAGAAATTTCTCTGAGTTATGTTGGCACAAGGACATAACTTTTTGTGGCTCAAGATTTTCACTGACCTTGTGGTTGAAGTTGTGTTGGTGTTCGGTATGGTTGTGTTGCTAGTTGGACGGATAGTTCTTGAACTTGTTCATGCAATTTAGCATTTTCAGTTTCAAGCTCCGAATTTGAACACCTCAACTGTTGAATTGTTTTTGTATCGTCTGCTTTTTCAACCTCCAACATCCTTAGTTTCATTCGGAGTGTGCTTTCTTTTTCTTGAAGTTCTGAGTTATGTGATGTCAGGATTCTTATTGAAATATCCTTTTCAGCAAGTAATTCAATTCAATTTCTGTCTTCTTCTTTTCTAGATTGAGACAATGCCTTCAGTCTTTGACGTAGATCAGCAATTTGGGCATCCTTTGATTCCTCAAATTCTTCAGACTGATGCATTGTTGAGCCACAAATGCCATCATGTTGTTGGTCCATCGGCTTATTATTTTCTTCTTCATCACTTTCATCCTTGTTCTCTTCTTGTTGTTCATCTTCTTCTTCATCTTCTTGTTCACTGTCTTCTTCTTTCTGTTCTTTTTGTTCTTTGTCTTTTGGTTCTATTTCTTCACTGGTTTGTTCTTCTGTGCTGCTTGCTTGATGTTCTTGTCCATTGCTGGCTTCATATTCTTCTGTGTTGCCTTCTGCTTGTTCATTCCCTCCATCTTCAGATGGATCTTGTAATGTCTCCTTGAATATGACAATTGCCTTTTTTAATTCTTTCTTCGTCTTTTTGCCAAGACAGAACTCCTCTGATGGGTTTTTGACTAGCTGCTTGTTATCAATCTGTAACAGGAGACTCTTTTATTACAGAAATGTTACAAAATTCACTGAGAGAAAAAATTCAAATAAGGAAAATAAAATTCATCTAAATGATACTAATGGGAAACAAACTTCAGAGAAAATTGTATGGGCCAGACAAAATTAGAGACATGGAGTTAATTTTATGGGGCAGAGAAAATTATGAAACAAGCAACATAATTTAGATATCAGAGAAAATCAATCAAGGCATATAAGTTAATGTTTTACTATAATTGTGTCAGAGAAATTTGAATTCCAGTGAAAATTCATTAGAAGGGTAGAAATAAACAGTGTTTATCAAAGATGCAAGGCACATAAGTTATGGGCAGAGAAAATTAGACACAAGGAGATAAAATTTGATGGGCCAGAGAAAATTATGAAACAACCAACATAATTCAAATATTAGAGAAAATCAATCAGGGCATATAAGTTAATGTGTTACAATTGTGGTCAGAGAAATTTGGATGGCAGAGAAAATTGATTACAATGGCAGAAATAGACCAGTGGTAAGTAAAGAAGAAAACATAAATTGATATTTCAGAGAAAATTAATCTTAATCAATCAATGCACAAGGAGGGAAACAAAGCAGTGGTCAGAGAAATTTTGGAATTTCACTGAGATTTCAGTAGCAATAGGAATCTAACCTGTCGAGGTGCAAGAGAGTGGACTGGTGTCTTCTGTAGCTGTTTCGTCAAGGTTTGCAGGTTCCACTTGGCACATCTTGGGAAGTCAATTGTGTTACTGTCTTCTGAGTCAATGATAGTTGCATGTTCACATAGCCAATACTGTGATGAAAATGAAAGTAAATAAAATTTTGTAAACGCACAAATTTGTAAGTATGATAACTGCAAATTTGAATGGATATTATACTTACTAGCAATGCAATGACACACCCCGTAACTTTTTCTGGAGTTTTGTGCAATGCCATGATAGAATCAATCAATGTTGATGTGATTGCTTCCGGCCAATCATACTGTTTCATTGATTCAAGAGGTTCCACATACTTTATAAAAACCCAACCTATTGAATTTCCACTTGTTGCAAAAAATAGGGTGAGACACAAGTACAATGTAACAATGATTGCTACATCTTTGAAGTCAGTTGCTTGCTTGCCTTTCATTGCTTTGACCAAGGCATTTTTAAGAACAGGACCAGTGAGCCTTGTGTCCTTTTGGAATCTTCTCCTGAGGAATGCAGATTTTGACTTTTTAGAGTATCTTAATGACATGGCTCCTTTACCTTCTTCCAAACCAAAAATCAAGGTCATGTCATTTGTTGTAAAGGTCAGGTTCTTTTTCCCAACTGTGAATGCTTTTGTTTTTTCATTGTAACATTGGATTATGGCAACTACGTCATCATCGAATTTCCTAGATTTCTTTGGATCCATCCTTCCAGTGGTTAGAGCTTGGATCAAATACCAGAATGGGGTCTTTTGAAGCTCTAGAAGATGTTTTGAACTGAATTTAAGTGTTTGAAAGAATGAGACGACAGATGAGAGGTTGGATCGGAATTGAATACTGTAGTGAGCTCTCTTTCTGTGGAGTTTAACAAGTTTTTTCCCCCTTGAGCTTGAGTCTTTTGAAGTTGGGGTACTCATCTGGATGCTAGTTGCTTCATCAGCTTAGACTTGTGTGTTTTGGGAAGGAGTTTGTGGTGTTTTAGTGCTGGTTTTTTATCTTAGATGATAAGAGGACTGAGAGAGTTGTTCTTTCTTGCTTGGTGTTTTGCTGCTGGTTTTTGATCCTAGTCCATAAGAAGACTGAGAGAGTTTCTATTTTTTGCTTGGTGTTTTCGATGTTTCGCTGCTTTTACGTTTTGCCATTTCTAGACAATGATTAAAACATAGAGATGTCAACATTAAATCCCAGAGAAAAATGGACATGTCAGAGAAAATTACAGATAAGGGAGAACATTACAAAAAAGAGAAAATTGGAGATGCCAGAGAAAATTACAGATAAGGGAGAACATTACAAAAAAGAGAAAATTGGAGATGCCAGAAAATTGGACATGCCAGAGAAAATTTGACATACCAGAGAAAATTGGACATTAAAAATTAAATGTCAGAGAAAATCAACACAGCATCATAAACATGGGAGAGAAATTTTCAATAATTGTTTAAATTACTTATAGAAGTAAACATACCAGAGAAAATGAATGATAGAAAAAAATAAACATGGCAAGCGAAAGAAAATTTTCATTCCACAATTAGCAAAGATAAAATAAACAAAGTAATGTAAACATGCCACTGAGAATTACACCATATTGAAATCAAGAATTGAACAAAATAAACATACCAGAGAAAAATGCACATTCTGGAGAAAATTACACATTCTTGAGGAAATTTCCAATCTAGAGAAAATTTCAATTCATAATATTAAAATGCAAGAGAAATTTACATACACAACCTGAGAAAATTAACCACGATAGAGACACTCAAGGGAGGAAAGTGGTGCGATGTGGTCAGAGAAAATTATAAATACCAGAGAAACTTAGACAGGGGCAAGAGTGTAATAGACATTGCAGAGAAAGATACATATTCCAGAGAAATTTACAAAGTAGAGAAATTCATAGACAAAATGACAGAAACATGTTCAGGAATAAGATCAAAATTCAGAGAAATAACTTTTTCTCAAAGTACACATGGCAGAGAAAATTCAAAGAAGAAACATTCATTCCAGTCCATAATATTAAAATTCCAGAGAAAATTAAAAATGACAAAGACACAAGGGAGGAAAGTGATGTGATGTGGTCAGAGAAAATTATAAATACCACCCTGTGACAGAGGCAAGAAAGCAATAGGCATTGGAACCTAATTAAAAATACCAGAGAAACTTAAGACATTGGAACCAAAAAATTCCAATTAAAAATACATATTCAAGAATACGTATTACAGAAACACAAAATAAACATGCCAGAGAAAATTGAAAGAAGAAACGTACATTAATAAAAAAATCAGAGAAATTCAAATGCCAAAGAAATTTACAGATAAAATCACACAAACATGTTGAAGAATAAGTTCAAAATACACAGAAATAACTTTTTCCAAATTCAAGTAGCTTTTTATTACGAAATTGAAACCCTAATTTATGGAAGGTTATTATAAAATGCTATTAACTGTGTTTCCAGAGAAAATCTAGTTGTATTGTAGAAAAACTGACCAGAGTTAGGATGACACTTGAATGACGAGCTGATATGGCCCGAGATGAAGATGTGACGTGACGAAGATGGACTGAGATGATGATGAGCAGTGAAAACGAAGCTTTAATCTAGGTCAGAGAAATTTGTGAGGAAGGAATGGGAATGATTTTTGGAGAAGATAACGAAGCTCTAATGCCGATGGTGCAGATGATGTTGAAACCCTAATTCTGCTGTTCTCTTGTTCGTGAAGATGCTGGATGTTTGGAATGTAACTCAGACGTCGGAATGAGTTGGTTTCTGTGTTGATTTTGGCAAGGGTATTTTGGTCCACAAAATAATTAAAAACACGCGCCAAGTTGTTTCAGGGACGTGATGCATCACTATCTTTTTGGGTGTCCTTTATCCTCTAAATTGTTATTATTAGGGACCTTAAAAAAAATCTCCCATCTTAATTCTCATATTTAAAATATTTTATAGATAATTTTATTTTTATAAATATTTTTTAAACGATTAGCAACTTGGTGATGTGAACATTCATATTTGTTTTGTGAATGTTCACATTAACAGTATGAATGTTCATCACATCACCACTACAAAAAATTAAGGTTTTAGAGACCAAAATGTAAGGACAAAATTATTTTTTAGAGATCAAATATTTTTGTTGCGAAAAGTGTCGTTATTATATTTTTACCAACGAAAATTAGACATTGGTGATGAATTATTATCCTTTTAGGACCAAATTTTTTGTCTCAAAAAATAAACAATTTTGAGATCAAATTATTTTGTCCCTAAGGCCCCGTATGCTTTCAGAAGTAGAATGGAGGGGATTGATAGTGAGGGGATTGTTAGTGAGGAAATGGATAGTGAGGAGATTAAGTAAAATTGTGTTTGTTTTGATGATAGTTGTTAGTGTAAGGATTGTTAAATTATTTTTATATAAAATAATTAAAAAATTAAAAAAATACAAAAACATTAAGCATTAATGTTTTAAAAAAAATGTCCAACATGTAAAAAAATTTAAAAAAATAAAATAAAATAAAAAATTTTCAGAAAAAAATAAAATAAATAAAATAATGATTTTTACTAAACAAAAAATACAAAAAATTAAACATTAATGTTCAAAAAAAAAATGTCCGACATGCAAAAAATAAAATAAAAAATAAATAAAAATAAAAAATTTCTAGTAATACCAAGTCCTTGAGACTCATCTGAATCTCATCTGCAAGGTCTATCCTAAGTTCTATTTTTTAGTGACATTTTCAAAATTTTGTCACTAAAAGCCTTGTTTTTTTACTCTTCGGGACAACCATTTGGCGATTATCCTGATGACGATAGAAATTAGTCCCTAAATATCTTTTGTGACAAAATTTTCACTTTTAGAGACCAAAATATCTAGTATTTAAAACTCTTATATGTTATAGTGCACAGAACATTCACACTGTCAATGTAAATATTATTATTAAGAGTATTTTGATAATTATGTTATCCATAGAACTTATCAGAATATAAAAAATAATAATTGAGATCAAGTGAAATATAATTAAATGAAGAGGGATTTATGAATAAATATCCTTAAGAATAATTATATGGATACTAACAATCGCACTAAAAGTATAAGAAGTTAAATATGATGGGTTAAAAAAAAAAAAGGTATAATACTTGGTCAACCAGTAATTTGGGCACATGTAAATATTTTTCTGTTTTTAGGAATGGAAATAAAAGTTGAAAAAGATGCAAAACAAACAAAATACAAGTGTCAAGTTTTTCTATTTTTTGGGAGTTTTCTTGTATAATCTTCAATCATACGTCAGAGCTAGAATGACAACAGGTTCAAACCATTTACATGATCCACTCATTTTAACATTGTGTGAAAAAATCTCTATAGTAGTATTTATTATTATTATTATTATTATTTATATAGTAAAGCTATAATGATTAGGGAAAACTAGGCACCAGGTTACTTTGTCAAAATCAAATTTCAAATAAATGAAAAATTTTATATATATTAATTATTAAATTGGGATATTTAGTCTAACCTTCAGTCCTAAATTTTAGTATCGAGAGAGATTCATAGGCTAAAGTCTCTCACCCACATCCATTTATCACACTCACTCTCTTATTCTCTCTCCTCTCTCTTCCTCCCCGGCCTCCCACGCTGACGCCCCAACAACCTCCGCCACCACCAGCGCCGCAGGTTTGCTTTGTTTTTGTTTCACCCCTACAGTTTTGCTACTTCCGTTCTACAATAGGATTTGGCTGAAGCAAGTTACAACACTTGCATGTCAAAGAGACTAGGAGTTCCAACAATTCTCATTCTATACAACTGACTGATACTACAAGCACATTCGCAGCAACAAAGCCAAGCTCAATTTCGCTCAGCCACCCGCAACGCTGCCGCCGACCAAGAGGCGGTGCATCATCCACTCAACTAGGTTGATATGTGGACGCATGAAGATCTTCCAATGACTCATAATTAATTTTGTAGTTTAATTTTGTCTGATTCAGTTAAAACACATAGATAATTGTGAACAAATCAGAAAAAATTAATCAAAACACAGAAAATTTTGTGAGTAAATCAGAGAAATTTCAATCCAGACAAATTTCAAAACATAGTGAAAATCAAAGAAATTGATTTATTTGTATTTTGAAATTTCTTTGAATCGAAATTTCTTTGGAAAAATGTTGAGGGACCCTAACCACTATAAAAATATTGCATGTCCTTTATCCTTTAAAATTTTAATACCAGGAACTTAAAAAAAAATCCCTATTAAATTCATAAAATTTTTCGTTAAGTTGAAAATATTTTACCATAAAAACTCTGCATGTGTTTATTGAGAAACTATTTATTGTCTCGGGGGCAAATTTAGGTGGTGTCCCAACCTAAGTATTACTGTTGAAACAGTGGGTCTCATTACTTGTTTGTCTCCTTTGGAGAGATACACTTGTCCAAACATGAGTGGTACATAGCAATACTCCTAGGACAATGAATAATTTTTCGAATTAGAGATATATATAATGATGACACTTATCATATTAATCTATCTATATATATATATATATATTAAGGAATATGGAGTTTCTAATAAGAAGCATCTTAAGAGATCCAAACACTCATTCTAAAATTATTGATTTTTTAATTTAAAAAATAAATTAAAAAAATTATTGGCTAATTTATTTATTTAAATATTTTAAAAACAATAATTATCCTTTAATTTATGGATTTCAAATGAAAAGATAACAAAAATATTTCATAATCTTTCCATCATAATCTTTCTCACTGATTTCCAAAAGAAAATATCAAAATCTGTCTTCATTCTCTCTCCCTAAAAAATCATATAATATTTTTCATGAAAGTTGTGTGTATCTATCTATATCATATTATATATAACAAAAAAAATTAAAAATCAAATAAACAAACAGATGAAATTAATAAATTTGATTTCTATTTATTCAGTTAAAATCTTTCTTTTGCTTCTCAATATTCAATTTTAAAATTTTAAAATATTTAGAGTTTTTCTAAACAAATTTAATTTGAAAATATCTCTCACAATCATACTTTAAATCAATAAAACTCTCGTAGCACATGTATAACTCACGTCATAACTTACCTAAATAATAATAATAAAAAACAAATAAAAACCACAGATAAATTAAATTAAAAAAAATAGAAACCCATAACTCCATTTTAAATAAATTGAAAGAAATAAATAAATAAAAACCATACAAAAATAAAGAAGATACGGATTTAGATATGAATCTCAAAAAGATATGACAATATTTAAATTTGAATTATAATTTATTAATATAACTATCTATTTTTTTGATGTATATCTATCAAAATTTTAAATCACTTATTTTCAAGTCTTAATGGAACAAATTAATCAAATTTTAAGTATTATTTAAAGAATAATCTGATTAGTCATTCTAACCCCTAGACTTTGCGAGCAATGGCGGAAGAGCTGACAGATTGAGCTGAATGAGATCTAAGTTGTTGGAGATAACATCATATCACTCCATAAATTTATTTGTTTTTTAATTTTATTTTTTTCCTTATGTGATTCTCTTTCTCTGTTGTTGGTTTTGCTTTTAGTTTCGGTTTTAGTTTTAGTGAGATTTATGTGTTTGTTTACATATTTGCATGGCGGAGAAGAATTATTGGTGATGATTGTTGCAATCGAAGTATCAATACCCGTTCTATGTCAAGGATTTTTTCTCAAGAAAATCATAAATTGAAGTTAAAAAAAAATGGGTATCCAATTTTTTTATTATTTTTTATTGTTGTTTTATGTTATAGAAAATGTGAAAATTTATTGGGAATTCAATATTTTTACTATAACATTAGATTTTTGTATAAATAAGTAAATTTAGAACTTTTAAATATCATTGTATTCTTTATTTTTATCCTCTTTCTATCTTATTGTACCATTACTACTATGTGTTAGTCTGTTAATTGTAATTCAATTTATTGAAAATGAAAACTTAGTATAACTTTTCATTATAGTTAATTTGTCACCACTATAGTTGTATATAATAGCATAATATATAGGGATAGTCTCTAAATATAATTTCTATTTTTTTATATGATTAAGATAGTCCATCTTAAATAGTATATAGAGGAATTACATGACTTCTTTTATCCCAAAAAGCCCAATCTATTTTTTTTTTACCCTTTAATTTTTTAAATTAAAATATCAGTTGTCTATGTATACAAAACAAAACGGATAAACACATATCCAAAAGCTACACATTTCTTTTTCCTTTTTTTTTTTTAATAGGTAGGATATTTACAAATGAAAAATGTTTAATACCTCATACAACTTTCCATAATCTAACCTATGATGATGTAGTCATGAGTATCAATTTTTATACAAATATGAAAAGAAAATTAATTAAATTATATATTTCAACCAATCACATACTCAAACTTTCATTATTTCAAGATGATATTTCAATATAATTCTAATTAAGAGAATTCCCAACCCTTAATATTTTTTTAATCAAATTATAATTCGATAAAAATTTAAAAAGGTGAAGTGTTGAAAATTGCTTTTTTTTTAATTAAAATTGATGAAGAGAAAACAAATTGGGATAAGAATAAAAGTTCTTTTAAAAATTGATAAGAATTTAATGAAAAAGTTAAAATAATTCATATCAAATCAAACTTTTTATTCAAATTTAAAATCAAATTAAACAAAAAAATTAAAAGAAAATGATCAAAAGTTAGAAATACTCTGAAACCTACTTATTCTTAAATACTAGAAATCCGTGTACGTACTATATTCATATTTTATTTTTAGTTATAATTAGGGGTGTAAATATGGCCCGGCCCAACTCATGTCGGGCTTTGCGGGCTCCCGCCAAAATCGAGACGGGTCAGCCCACAGGCCAAAAAAAATTAGGCCCAAGCCCGGGGGTATTCGGCCCTTGGGTAGGGTGGTGGGTCTGGGCCTAGTTTCGAGCTTGGGTGGCTCTGACCATTTTTTTGTTATTTTTTAATTTTTTTCTTACCAAAATTTTATTGTTTTTCACTAAAAAAAACACTAGGCCTCAGGCAGGCCAAGCGGGCCGGGTCTTGAGTGGGCTTCAAGTGGGCTAATGGACTGGGCCAAACGGGGCTAGCCCATGGGTTGGGGCGGATTTCAAAATGATGGCCCAGGCCCAAAGGCTCAAGATGGGCTAGGGCTCGAGCCCAAACGGGCCGAGCCCACCCCAGACTGCAGGGGGCTTCGGGCCATTCACGGGCTGCGGGCCATTTTTGTCACGACTCGCTCTCCGTACCCAAGGATTAAGTATCGTGATGGCCAGTAACTGAAATTACCTCCAGCCAATTCTTAAACAAATTAATAAACGCGAGCGGAAATAATATTTTAATGAGGGTACCAAAAGAATCATCGGAACTTCTATTTTTATTACAAAATGTATTGACCAAAAAGGTCGATATTTACATATAAAAATATCATAAAAGTGTTGTGTGCGTCTATTTCGCAGCCCTGTGTCTAAGATTTTTCAAAAGTTATTTATGAATTGCATTGTTTCCCAAAAATTGGTAAACAACTATAAGTACATGGCAGAGTGAGAAATATTATACCAAGAGTATAAGGGACACAAAATAACCATGGATAGTTATGTAACTAAAATATTTAAGATAACTTAGTCTGAACAAATAATCATTTAAGTAGCAAAATTGAGATTATGTAAATAAATAACCATAACCATGGTACCGAATAGAACAAATGTCATATGAATGATAGTCAGAACAGAGGTACGGATTCAAGAGTTGGCTCGTACGAATTATAGAGGTGGCTCCCACAATAGTGTAGCACTTATCTCCGCACATAATAGAGGTCACTGAATCTATGACAACAGAGGGCCACAAAGGGACCAAACAGAAGTCGATGGTTATTTAAGTCTCCCAAGGCGTGAGATTTCCGTGGTAGTACTTACAAAACATAATTGTTTATAAGATTATAGTCAAATATTCTTTAAAATGTAAACAAACATATCCATGAGTTTCCTTTTAAGCAAATAGGGGTCAGGAAATAATCCATGTAACTAAAATATTAATATAACTTAATATAATTTATAAAGCATAACTTGTATAAAATAAATTATGGTAAGTCAAAACATACGTAAAATATATTAGGTAACTCAAGGTATAATATAACTCACCTTAAAATTAGTACCTCACTATTTCTTTGCACTATCAAAGATCTTCTTAATTTCCAAATATAATTTGTATTAATATAACTAATAAAATATAACTTGTATAAAATTGTGATAAGTAAAAACGTATGTAAAATATATTATGATAACTCAAGGTATAATATAACTCACCTTCATATTAATTTCAACTTTTATTTTTCACTCACTGCGACCCACTTGTTCCAAACTAAACTCAAACTTTTGTATATATAAAGGATAAACGAGAGAGAGAGAGAGAGAGAGAGAGAGAGAGAGAGAGAGAGAGAGAGAGAGAGAGAGAGAGAGAGAGAGAGAGAGAGAGAGAGAGAGAGAGAGAGAGAGAGAATTGGTGACAAGGATGAGATTGGCATCTATATGCATCTATATAGGGGTGTGCATAATACCGCCGAAATCGCCAAAACCGCACCGAACCGCACAGCCAAGGCAAATTTGTTATTATTTGTCAATCGAACCGCCAGTTTTTGGTAAGAAAAATGACAAATTCTAGTGACACTTTTATCAATCCGCCGGTTTCTATTTTTCTTCCAAACCGCACCGACCCGCACCGCTATTAAATCATGTTTTATAAGATTCTAAAAATTATTTTTTACTTGAGTTTGCTTGTTGTTCTATACCTTAGAATATAGTATTACATTACTGCTCGAGGGGAATTCAAGATGTCAGTAATCTAAAATAAAGTTGGATTCCAATTCACTTTTCAATCTTTTTTTTTTTTGGCCATGTTGCAAACTTGCATCAGCTCACTTTTCAATCTAAATACTTTGCAACAGTAAACATTTTCAATATATTGTAAACCTTGAATGATATTAATTTTATGTATTGTATTTGATCATTGTAACTTCCACAGATACTTGTAATGAATTGATGGCATAGTCGTTGATATTATCATGTTGTTGCTACACTTGCTGCATCAAAAGAAAGCTTCGCAACATACTTAACATCACGGTATCTCTTGTCTTTTTTTTACTCTTTGATTTAAGTTTTGTAATTTGAATTATATTTTTATAAACCGCCAATCCGCCCGAACCGCCATGGCAAATCCGCCATTATTTGCCAACCGAACCGCCGATTTTTTATAAGGAAAATGACAAATTCTAGTGACACTTTTATCAATCCACCACCCACCATACGGTTTTTATTTTTCTCTCAAACCGTACCGACTCGCACCGCGCACACCCCTACATCTATATATATAGGGGATAAGCGTGGCCCGCAAGACAGCCTGATGGACACGTAAGTTTGTTGTACATAAAATTATATATTTTAGTATATTTTGATCTAGAAAAATATAATAAAAATATCATAACACTCAAAAAATAATATTAAATAATAATATAAAGTTAAAATTATTCACTTTGCTTGGTTCCTATTTTCAAAAAACACTTTTCAGAAAATTCTACTTTCTTGTTTTTCGTATTTTTTTATTTTTACTGAATTTTTTTAATATTTTAAACAATTTTTTTTACTTTTTAGACATACCTAACATAAATATACCTAAAAAGTAAAAAATTTGTGAAAAAGGCCTTTTAAAAATTCACTAAATAGCAAAAATACAAAAAAAAAAAAGAGAATTTAGTACATTTTTTGTATTTTTATGTATTTATTAATTTCTTAAAATATTTTTTCACAAATTTTTTACTTTTTAGATACATCTAAGTAAGGTGAATCTAAAAAAGTAAAAAAAAATATTTAAAATTTTTAAAATATTCACTAAAAACAAAAAAATACGAAAACCAAAAAACTCAATTTTTAAAAAACTTAATCCAAAAAATTCAAACCAAACACACTGATTATTATTATTTTTTTGAAATCATTTATAATTAAATAGTACTAACATAAAATATAAGGAAAATTTAAATTTTCAAGTTGTTACAATTTTTACACTCCTAGTTATGAGATTCAAATCAAAGAAATATAACTTAAATTATTAGATTAATAATAGATACACCATATTAATTATTATTAAATATCACTTCATTTCATAGTTCATTTAATCTGGTTTAACTTTTTTTTAATACAAATTATCAAAACTGCATAAAATAAATATATATATATTTTTTAATTTTTTTAAAACTAAATTTAAAAAATTATAAACATAAAAGTTGACTTATAAATTTTATGTATATCACATGATAAAATATTAAATTACTTCAAGATAATTATAATTTTTTATTTATTTATAAAGTTTTGTGCATTGCACGCGTCATCACTAGTATTTATGTTAATAAAATAAGGAGAATTTTACAATATACACCTCTTACCATATGAACCATTAGTTACGTCATTTTTTTTTAGTTATGACTAATTTTCTTTTGATATTATTTTGAGATATTTAGTTGTGCTTCATATAGTGTTTGGTTATAATTTTTTTTTAATTATAATTCAAAAAATATGAAATTATGAATTTTTTTCTTTAGTTATAAACTACATATAGTACACACTTTGAGGGGTGTGTACCATATTCTTTCCCAATAAATAAAATAAAGAATATAAAAATATTCGTAATGCATGAGACCCCAGTGGGTACTAGGGTCTCTTCTCATTGGTCAAAAAAAAATTTTCTTTTTTTTTAATTTTCAACCAATGACAGCCCCCATGTGGCACTGGGATCCAGCAGAGCCCTCTTTTCTTGAGCAAGGATCCTCTAAAGTGATTTTTTCCTAAAGTTTCCTAGAGTGTGTGATTGTGTGGTTGAGATTTACTGGCAAGTCACATCAGAAAAATTGATGTGACTTGCCAGTAAATCTCAACCACACAATGTAGCACTTTAGAAAACTTTAAGAAAATTTCACTCTAGAGGATCCTTGGTCTCTTTTCTTTGGTCGGTTACATTTAGGGGTGTGCGCAGTGCGGGTCGGTGCGGTTTGAGAGAAAAATAGAAACCGTATGGCGGGTGGCGGATTGATAAAAGTGTCACTAGAATTTGCCATTTTTCTTATCAAAAACCGACGGTTCGGTTGGCAAATAATGGCGGATTTGCCTTGGCGGTTCGGGCGGATTGGCGGTTTATAAAAAATATAATTCAAATTACAAAACTTAAATCAAAGAGTAAAAAAAGGACGAGAGATATCGTGATGTTAAGTATCTTGCGAAGTTTTCTTCTGATGCAGCAAGTGTAGCAACAACATAATAATATCAACGACTATGCCATCAATTCATTACAAGCATATGTGAAGCTACAATGATCAAATACAATACATAAAATTCCCCTCGAGCAGTAATGTAATACTATATTCTAAGGTATAAGACAACAAGCAAACTTAAGTAAAAAAGAATTTTTAGAATCCTATAAAACATGATTTAATAGCGGTGCGGGTCGGTGCGGTTTGGAAGAAAAATAGAAACCGGCGGATTGATAAAAGTGTCACTAGAATTTGCCATTTTTCTTATCAAAAACCGGCGGTTCGATTAACAAATAATAACGAATTTGCCTTGGCGGTGCGGTTCGGTGCGGTTTTGGCGGTTTCGGCGGTTTCGGCGGTATTATGCACACCCCTAGTTACATTATAAAAATGATGACGTTTGATCAAGTAACAAAAAGTCATACATCATATATATACTCTCCAATGAATGTTTAATTTTTTTTTAAAAAAAAAAATCAGATCGACACACCTTTTTTATTTACATATAATGTTTATATAAATTCAATTTCAATTATAATAATTAATTTTATATAAATTCTATTTGAAAAATATTTATTTTTCATATATTTTTATCGTGTATTTAGTTTTGTCATTTCTTTTATATAGTTAATATTTTAATTTAATTATTATGATATTTAAAAAAATATCTCAATTTATAAATAAATAAGACAGAATATGCTTAATTATGTGCATCGCACATATCAAATTAATTTTCTTTTATATTTTTTTATTTTTTGTCTATCTTATTGATATCTTAATATTAATTTATATTTAATTTTTTTATTTAACATAAAAATATTTATTACAAAATATTTATATTTGATTTAAATTTTATATACCGATTTACAATATGTATGAATAATTCAATAAAATATTAAAGAAAAATTCAATACTCTACATAATTAATTTATATATTTTCTTCTTAATCCAATCACAACATATTTATATCATTCAAATAAATTTTGTGTAGTTTTATTTCTACATATTTTTTTCTAAATAAATATAAAAAAATTAAATTAAATAATTAGAATCAGTTTTAGTTTTATATTAGTAATTCTCTTTCTAATTTAAATATTATTTTTAATATAAAAATGAGTGTTCATTTTACTATCTTATAATTTAATATATATCATATAAAATTATTATATAATAATTACACTTTTATCCTGCAATAGAACTAAAATTATCAAAATAAATAAATAATTTAACTAAATTTATCAAATATAAGTATTCAAATAATCGGAAAGCTAAGATTATAAAAATAAATAATTTAAAGTAGCTATTGATGTTTCCTTGAATAATTTTTAAATAAAATTTTTGAATTTATAGTATTACTAATAATGCACCTTCATGAGCTCTGGCAGAAAAGATATGAAAAAATTATTTGGCTGGAATAAAAAATTTGCGATTATTATGATGTGTCATATAATTAATCAGAACTCTTTTGAGAACTGAAATTATTATGGTTATAGAGATTTTGTGTCTAATTTCCGTTTGAGAACACTACTTATGATTTGAATTTGTAATTTTTTACTGATATAAACATAAATCCTATTTTGAGTAAACCCACCTTGAGAACTTTTTCGTATAATAAAATACTTAAATATTATCATATAAAATAATTAAAATATATCATAATCAAACACCACATGAAGCATAATTGAAGACTTAATGCACCACTTTAGATATAACAAAAAAACATAAGAAATTAACAAAGACCTTTTTGATTAATAATCAAAATAATACGCCATGAATTATGACCAAGTCATAATTTGTATGCTATAGAATTTTCTGTTATTTTTATTTAATTTATTTTTTAAAAATATTTTGATACGAGTGGAGTTCATAATTTTTTATAAATTTGATTAACACAAATGAGGATTTGATTTCATATTGAGAATACATTTTTTTTTTAAAAAGACTTTGAAAGAAATTATTTTTATGAGCCTATTTTATATAGAATCACACACGGTGACATAAATTTTCATTAGCCATTAGCAAATCTACTTCTATTTGGGTTTCAATTATTAAAATTTTCTACCTATAAAATATTAAAACTCAAATCTATTTTAAAATTAAATTCTCATGCATCGCACAAATCACCTACTAATATTCAATGATTACACATATGAAGTTATAAATTTATCTAATTACACGAATTTTAAACTTGTTTAAGCCCCTTCAAAATTCAACTAAATTAGATAGTTAACAAAAGTAAAACTTGAACCTTAGAATTTAGATTTAATAAATAAGGCTTTTATCACTTATATAACATATCATATATATAGTAAAAAAAAAATTATTTTATTTTTACTTATTTTAATTACACACATATCCCATTGTCACGACCCAAACCTGCCCCTATGGGTTTAGTATCGTAACCGGCCAGTAATTCTTGGATTACCGAAAGCCTCTGAACAGAATAACATATATAACAGGGGCTGCGAAAGCAATTACATAATTATAATTGTCCAATGAGCTGCGCTGACTTATATGCAACAGAATATTTAAAACTTTACATACATATCCATTAGTCAGCCTTGCATTATACCCACACACATTAAAGCAGCTTGAGTATAGCCAACAAAATAAACAAGTCACATACATAAGTAACCGGAACTCTTAACATGCGACATGTCCGGAACCTCCACGTGAGGCGCAATGGTTGGCTGACAACAGAACACAGATCCAAACAAAAGCCCTTAGGCTCGATCTCCAAAATGCCCATGTATACATATATACACACACAGTGAGTTAAAACCCAGTGAATAATATTAAGGTGAAGAGGTTAGTGAACGAAATCCGAACGTGTCATAAGCATAAAACAAATCATAGCATAATCATTTTCGTATCTGAACATAATAATGGTACATTCCATAGAACACATCACATATCGTCTTCCGACTAGAGTAATCGGTTTCGGATACCGATTAAACACATATCACCACAATGAAATGGCTAACGAGATCTCGTAATCACATATATGTCATGGACTCGCATTAACATGCCGTCCCCCATGACTTGGGACTATCTATGGATGCCATAATAGATTTCAAACATAGGACATTCGTTCACGTAAACCATATCATTTCAAAAATCATAACGTATCATAACTCGTTGGGAACATAATTCATATCAACATATCTTTATAGAAATGTTACTCACAATGGTTCTCGTAAATGGTCAATCAATCTTCGAGTCTTGACCTACAATCACAAAGTACATAACACAAAAATATCTTATCATTACACATGTACTTGGCCAACATGGTTTAGTTTTCTTTACATTGATTCTTATTATTTCTTATCACATTGCTCAAAACACACACTTACAGTCTCTTAACTCAGTACATTCCTTTTTTAGTGTGTTTTTACCTCATTAACCCTCATTATAGAGTCTTAATCATGGCCTAGGAATGCCTAGGATGGAATGAGGATGCAGAAATGCATTTGAAATTTTTTTTCAAAACTTGTTGAAAACAGGGGTCTCGCTCGAGCATAGCTTCCTTCGCTCGAGCGAACATACCGAAAGTAAGTGGTCGCTCGAGCGTAGACTCCCTCACTCGAATGGTCCGCAAAATGTGAAAAAGTTCTGGTTGCAAGAAATCTCTGCTCGACGCTCGCCCGATGCTCGCTCGAACGTGAGACACAATCCTCGCTCGAGTGCAAGTATTGTCGCTCGAGCGTGCTTCCAAACACGCAAACTTCTGAAAGTATGAAATTTATGCTCGAGCCAACCTTTCGTCGCTCGAGCAGAAGTATGAAAATAGAGGTGGTCGCTCGAGCGTGGAAGTAAAATTCTGGGTTTTCCATATTTGCTTTCAAGGTTCAAAACATGAATTCAACACTCCAAAACTAATCCTCTTGGACCAAAATTCTGGAAATCATTTAGAAACTCACAAAATGTCATGATTTAAAGATCATTTCATAAAATCAAAGCCCAAAAATCTGACAATTGTACACAAGTTCAACTTAAACTTTAGGAATGTTTCAAGAATATAACATGCATGAATTCTCTTGAACTCCACCACTCCAAATCATGATCAAACTTGGAAAATTGATGGAAAACATGATGAATTCCCAAAATATAAGTGAGATGAACACATGCATGAAAGAATTCTTTGAAATCATGCTCAATTTGTAAGGAATAGACATGCATGCATGGTCTGATCCTTCTACCATCTTATTTAGCGCAAGTCTTGCTTAACTCAACATAATCTTCATGAATTCATCTCTACAATACATAATCTTCATAAATTAATAGTCAAAGGCTTATCTAGAGTCTTGAATCACTCTTGTTCTAGCTTAATTTTGATGGATCCTAGCCAAGATCTTTAATTCTCCTTCAATCTCTTCTTTTCTCTCTCTAGAATTGCACTCTCTCTCTTTCTTTAAAATGAATTCTTAGATTCTCCACCCAAATGAAGCATGCATGAGTTCAAGAATGAGCCTAAAAGCCCCCTTATATAGTTGTAATGCTAATTTGCATTAATTAGATCATTTGGCTAACCAAACACAACTTAATTAATCGTTTCGAATCAATTTTTAATAAAATTTGCCATATGGTTCTAAAAATTCTGAATAACATATTCATTTAACCAATTCCGATTTCGAATGCCGATAAGGCTTTCAATTTTCATGTTAAAGCAAAATTCCAAACAGATCATTCCCTGAGCAACAGATAGAAAACCAAAGATCATGCAAAATACATATTAAACATATAATTTATATTAACCCCTTTATTAACTTCCTTAATTTTGGATTAGTAGCTAATTGCGGATCGGGGTTGTTACAGTCTCCCCACCTTAAGAAGTTTGGTCCTCCAAACTTGAGTTATCTTATATCAAAAGGAAAGATGTCCATCACAAATATAACTTCAACTCTTTATAAAACAGAAGCATAACCATATTCATAAATATGTTCATAACCCAATCTCAACATTATCTCCGTACCAGAAACAGAATCATAAATCATATATAGAGATTAGAGTTCATATCAGAAACATATTTTTATCGAAAACAAAGTCTTATGCATATTCAGGTTTCGAATCAGAATTAGATTCAGATACAAGCTCATATACATATTCATATTCAGATTTTGCATAAAATCATACGTGGCATACCCATTAGCTATCATATTAACTTGGTCCTAAGACCCATATGTATAGTCGGTATTGACGACCATAAAGGTCCATATCTTGCGCGCAAGTAACTATGGTATTGTTACCTCCAGGCGAGGGCCACGTGAATATAGGCCTCGGTATTGTTACCCCTGGGCAAGGGCCACGTGTATATAAGCCACAAATATATTTCAGAAAATTGGACATTCATTCATAATTCATAAAGTAGCATTTCAGAAAACAAATCGTATTATATCAGTCAAAAAATACTTAAAGTTAAACATAACTTTACAGAGTTATTACTCACATTACTTATGAAAGTAGAAACAGTGTGAATCTATGACGTCTGATGAGTATTCTCTGTCACGACCCAAACCCGCCCCTATGGGTTTAGCATCGTAACCGGCCAGTAATCCTTGGATTACCAAAGGCCTCTAAATAGAATAACATATATAATAAGGGCTGCGGAAGTAATTACATAATTATAATTGTCCAATGAGCTGTGCTGACTTATATGAAACAGAATATTTAAAACTTTACATACATATCCATTAGTCAGCCTTAGCTCCCACAGATTCAATCGTACTACACGTTAATACAGAAGCAGTCATTCACAGATCATATGTCAGGGTTTACAATCAAACTGGTCTACTGTCAACAAGTCCGATAGCATCAATTTCAAAGTACAGCAACACATAGCAATCACTTCCTCATTCAAACAATGGTAGTAATAGTAATACCGGAGCAATTAACCACGTATCATACATACAGTATTCCCAGAGTGTAAGTTACAAAATCTTATACCCCATTCACGTGTGTTCCCAATCAGTTACATGCATACGGTAAAAGTTATTTATGATCACATAATCTTCTATTAACGGTCACATTCTTCATAAGCGTTCAAAATTGATTCAAGTTCTCAGTCAGTCAATTCCCGTAACAACACAATATAGTTATTCAGTCATAAATAATTCACAATCCCCCATAACATAATCAAATCAATTAATGATAGATGAAACACAACTTAAAAGCCCACTTATATAGTTGTAACGCTAATTTGCATTAATTAGAACATTTGGCTAACCAAACACAACTTAATTAATCGTTCCAAATCAATTTTTAATAGAATTTGCCATATGATTCTAAAAATTCCGAATAACATATTCATGTAACCAATTCCGATTTCGGATGCCGATAAGGCTTTCAATTTTCATATTAAAGCAGAATTCCAAACAGATCATTCCATGAGCAACAGATTGAAAACCAAAGATCATACAAAAAACATATTAAACATATAATTTATATTAACCCCTTTATTAACGTCCTTAATTTTGGATTAGTAGCTAATTGCAGATCGGGGTTGTTACACCCATGTATCAACCATTAATAATAATAAAAAAAATTCAAATCTTTAAATTTACTAAGTATTGGATACCCATCGTGACGACTACAAAAAACCACCATTAGATAAATACAATAATACTTTTTACAGAATGATACATTGATATAAAATTAATTGTTGGCTGGCCCTAATACCACCTCAATCACAACCACCGCCACAACTCCAACTCCACCACACCACAACTATCCACCACCACCGCCACTATGACCATCATCATCACTACCTCCACCTCTATAGTTGCTTCACCACCACCACACAACTACCTCTCATCGCCATCAACACCACCACTATCACCAACCATTGCCACTACCACCATTAGCTCCTCCTCTACCACCGCCACTATCTATTGGGAAAAAAAATAATCAATAAAGTAAATAAGTTGGTCGAATTCATTTGTTCAACTCGTATCTAATTCAATCCAATCCAATCCAATCCATTTAGAGTTGAGTTGAATTGTTTAAATATGTAAACCGTTTTGGCCTCTCAAATTTACCAGTTTGTTATATCTGTCAACAACTTACGAGTCCAGATTTTAATTTTTTCTAGAGTAATTTTTGAGTGAATTTTTATATGATTGAGATTTTTTTCCAAGTGATTATCAGTACTATTATATCCTCAATTTTTATAGAATTAAATCTCAATCAATTAAAAAAAAATACTATAAAAAATTCTTTTTAGAGAATCTGGTGTGGCAACTTTTAGGGTCTTCTAGTCAAAATTTATTTTCAAAAGACACTTTTTATTTTTTTTTGTAACATGGGCTTGGAAAGCATATGGATAGCATTTCATGCCAAATATGTTGTCTTGGAGCTGTATAAACATTACTTTTAAAGAATAAAAATACAATTCGTAATCCATTTTTCGTTCCCTTTTCATGTCACTCCTTATTTCTCCGTATTTAAGAAATATAATAAATAAATAAAATATTAGAGAGAATAGAGTTTCTTGCCACGTGGTTACTTTAAAAACTTTTAATTAATATATAACATTCGTCTTAAAGAAATAGATGTGAACACTAATCTTTATTATTTCGGTATTTGATATATGTATTCAATTTTATCAATAAAACTTTTTATTTTAGTGATAAAAAAAAAAGGCGAGTTCCTATGTAAGAATCACTTAGGCTTTGCCAAGGAGTACTTAAATCTAAATTTTACAAAAAAATTATAAGCAGGCATTACTTAATTCCTCATTTTAGATTACAAAAATTAATACTATTTTTCTTTTTTTTTTTGAGTAACTAATATGTCATGTAATATAAAAAAAAAAAAAAATTAAAAACTACAATAAGACATACTTTAAAAGATAACAAGCGTGACATCAGTATAACCTTTCTCTTTTAGATTTTAAATTATACGACTCTATGTATTAAGTTGATATAAATTTCTCCTAGGTGATCTAATTTTTTGGTTAATCGAACATTTTCAGGTGGCCTGTCAATATCTACCTTTTGTTTTCAATAATTACAACTTTTCCAATTCCCACTATAAATTACTATTATAATAATAATCTTGCTCTCATTTTTTCCGTAAAACGTGCTCTTTGCATAACCACTCCCATATTACTGTACAAGTAAATGAAAACGCTCATTGGATCCTTCATTTGACTTCGCCGACCAGATGTGGGTCTTATTCAAACAATTGATTTATACTATAGGTCTAGCTTGAGGTTCACAATCCAATTTAAGATTTGAATTTAGTGTGTCTATTGTAAGTTTAATTTTTATAATTCAAATTGTTTAATTTTTAATATTTGTTAAGAAAAATAATCATGTAAAAAATAAGATGATTAGACTTAGATAGTTATATATTTAAATCACATTTATCTTAAAAAAATAAATGACAAATATAATTTAAAAAATAACAGTTTATTTTTTAAAGACAAATGTGATTAAAATATGTAACTGTCAAAATCCAATTATCTTAATTTTTTTACAAGAATATTTTTTTCAATAAATTTTAAAAAATTAACGGTTTAGATTACTGAGATTGGACTTATAATTAGCTCACTAAGCCCAAATAGTCTCATTAGATCTCCACCATGAGAGAATAGCCAACCTAATTAATATTACCCTTCTATTTTTAGAAGTGGAGGGTTAAAAAAAATGAAAGAATTACAATTTAGTGATTTTTTGAAAAAAATATTTATAAAAATATGAAAAAAGTTAAAATTTTAACCATTAATACTTGTAAAGTTTATCAATAATGTGTATTTATTTATTTATTTTTGTATATATATAATTTGCATTGAATTGTAATTTCCTTCAATAGAATAAAACAAACTAAAGTTTATCACATTGTTGTGAGTTGTTTCAATAGGATTTAGATTAAATTATCAGTAATACTGGAATCTTAAAAAAATTATCCTGAATTTTATTTAAAAATATCAATTTAATACGTAGATTCATTTCATACTTAGATTCCACTACACCAATTTAATCTCTATTATACAAACAATATTTTTGTTAAATTATTGTATGTTTATTCAGTCAATCTCAATAGTTTTATTATAGTTGATTGGACATGTCAACTCATACATTGAGCAATCCATAAGATCAAATTCGTTGAACTCAAATTGAGGGTTCATTGGAATCAAGATTCGAATGATTATTTCGATTGAATACTCAATAACTTTTACTTTATTAACAAAACACATTTTAAATTATTATTAATTGATCATGTCAATCATATCTAAAACTATTTTAACAAATCAAACAATAATTGGAAAAAAAAAAAAAAGACAAATTGAATTTACTGTGTTTCCTATGCATGAGTATGCTAGGATCTTAAATATTTTACTAAATATTCGACCAAATGTTTCACATGAGTACAAGATCCACATGAATTTACGCATGTGAAATATTTAATAAAATATTTAGATTTATTAGCATTTTTCTTAAAAGATATCCACAAGATATTCACCGGCGGATGAAATAAAATAGCTTAAATCAACTGGATTAGTCCGCCGGCTTATAGTCCTCGTATCTCATTTATAGGTCAAGAGTTCTACTCTCTCCACTTGTATATAGGTCATTCTTTTATTATATTATTTGTTTGCGATCTTTCTTGTAGTAATTTGAATGTTATGGATGTCTCACGATATTGGTAAATTATTATATTATTTGTTTGCGATCTTTCTTATAGTAATTTGAATATTATGGATGTCTCATGATATTTGTAAATCATTTCATACCGATCGGCCCAAAAAAAGAGGGGGATATAAAATGCAATAGGTTTCCAAAATAAATTTCAATTTAGTGATAAAATTTATCAACTTTAATAATTAAATTTAGAATAAATTACGACGATAGTCCTTATATTTTGGTCTTTGTGTCATTTTAGTCCCTGTAATTTTAATTGGCTCGATTTTGACCATGAATTTATAATTTTGTCTTAATTTGGTCCAATTGGTTACAATTCTTAGGGTGTGTTTGATAACGTTTACGTTTTCAGTTTATATTTACAAAAATTTTATAAACTGATTTTTGTTTATTTTTATAAAAACATAAACTACAAACGCGTTTGGTAATTGACAAAATGTTTATAAAAATTTAAAAATATAAAAAAGAGTGAGAAATAGCAAGTGGTGGCAAGTGACGGCGGAAGACGGTGGTGGAAAGTGGTGCCGGTGGGTGGTGGGTGGTGGCGGCTGGGAGGTGGTGGTGGTAGTGGTGGGTGGGTGGGTGGGTGACGGTGGCGGGTGGTGGGTGGTAGCAAGTGGGTGGTGGTGGCAAGTGGTGGGTAGTAGTGGTGTCAGGTGAGTGGCGGATGGCAGGTGGTGGCGGGTAGGTGGCGGGTGGTGGTGGTGGTGGTAGTGGTGGTGGTGGTGGGTGGTAGGTGGGTGACGGTGGCGAGTGGTAGGTGGTAGCGAGTGGGTGGCGGGTGGGTGGTGGTGAGGGGTGGTAGCAGGTGGGTGGTGAGTGGTGGTGGCAAGTAGGTGGCGTGTGATTGTGGCGGGCGGTGGATGGTAGTGGCGGATGGTGGGTGGTGACGGGTGAATGGCTGGTGGGTGGTGGTGGTGGTGGTGGTGGTGGTGGCGGCAAGGGGTGGGCGGTGGTGGGTCGGTGGTGGTAGTGGTAGGTAGGTGGGTGACGGTGGCGGGTGGTGGGTGGTGGTGACAGGTGGGTGGCGGATGGTGGCGGGTGGTGGTGGGTGGGTGGTGGTGGCATGTGGTAGATGGTAGCGAGTGTGTGGTGGTAGTGGGTGGTGGGTGGTGGCGGCAGGTGAGTAGCGAGTGGGTGGTGGGTGGTGGGTGGTGGTGACAAGTAGGTGGTGGGTGGTGGTGGCAAGTAAGTGACGGGTGGTGGTGGCGGGCGGTGGTGGGTGGCGGCGGGTGGATGTCAGGTGGGTGGTGGTGGCGAGGGGTGGGTGGTGGTAGCGAGTGGGTGGCAGGTGGCAGGTGGCTGGTGGTGGCTGGTGGATGGTGAGTGGTGGTGGCAGGTGGTGGTGAGGGGTAGGTGGTGGTGGCGGAAAATGGTGGTGGAAAATGGTTGCGGGTGGTGGCTAGTGTTGGATGGTAAAAAAAAAAAAAAACTGGAAACTCAAAACGGAAACACATTTTTTGTGTTTTCATTTTTTGGCCAAATTTATAAACTGAGACCACTGATTTATAAATTAAAAATTTTACCAAACAAGTTTTATTTGAATTTTTTAAATTTTTGTAAATATAAACAGAAAACTGAAAACGTAAGTGTTACCAAACGACACCTTAGTATTTTTTTTAATGAAAAATATACACATGAGTGTTATGTGCCATATTGCAAAATTATAAACTTCTCCAAATTGGTGAGTTAATCTCAAATAATTTAGTAATATTTTTTCTTAAAAAACAATAACGATTTTATCAATTAGACCAAATTGACGGGAAATTTAAAATTAAAGGTCAAAATCGAGTTAATTGAAAGTATAGGGACCAGAATGACATAAGAGATAAAATATATGAATCACCAGTATAATTTGTCCTTAAATTTATAATTTTTTCAATGTTTTTGTAATTTTTTTTAGCCTTACAACTGATAAATAATTTTCAAAAAAAAAGAAAAAAAAAAAGAAGAAAAAAAAACATACTAAATTCATTACAACATATATATATATATATATCATTAACACTATATATTGATCCCAAATATTTAACGTTGTGTTTGGTTGGGGGAATTGGGAAAAGATTTAGAAAGGAAAAGGGAAAAGAAAAATGTAGGTAAAATATGAATAAAGTATATTTACATTTCACCTAGTTTCGCATATCTTTTATTTTTCCTTTTCCAAATCTCTCAACCAAATACAGCGTAAGGGAATTAAGTGTCGCCACTCACAAGACATAGCAAATTAAGCCAATCTTAGCCACTCATGAATTAGGTTAACGTCCTCAAACGCAGTTTTTTTAAGCAATTGATAACTTAGCTTGAAATATATATTAGTGGAATTAATGAATTCGGATGAACTTGTTGGCAAACTGGTACAACCAAAATGTTCCTCCACCTTCTATAAGGTACTCAATAGCAGAACTGCATAGAACCAACCACACAAAATAATGATAGCCTTATGCACTGCTTCATTCACATTGCTCACCTGTATTTTTTCTATACGAGTAATGATATGTAAATAAAAAACATACATAAAAAACACATACAATACTTTTGACGTTAAAAGCAAAAATTTAGTTGCCAAAGATATATGCCGACTACGGTGACCAATTTTTAGCAAAAGTACATGGCAACTAAATATAGAGGTAAGGCATAATCAACATCAGCAAACTTACAAACTTATTACTTTAAAAAATAATAATTCATCAAACTATCTTGCAATATCAAAATTTTCATTGGCACATCGTTTTTGTGAATAGTTCTATATAAAAATTCTGAAAAAAAATAACATTTGATTTTATGATTACTTTTGTGTTTGTGAAATTACTGAACAATATTACTTTCCTCTTCACATCATTATCATTATAATGGAAAAAATGAGGTAGTCTAGATCACATCCCCAATTGTGGAGTAATAATTTTAAAGTTGAAAGGTAGTTCGAAAAGGATATAAATGAAAATACCTACTACCAACTTCAAATTAATTATTACGTGTTGCTTATATATATATATATATATATATTCTATCTCTATATGGCAAGCATCCCTTACATATCAAATAAAATACATGACATTAGGGCCAATTAAATTCCATTTCCAAATACTGAAAGAAGAAGAACAAAACATTTGTGCTAAAAAAAACATATGAAACAAAAGAAAAAGCAACCAATAAGAATTGGATATTGAAAATAGGGTTATGTTGCATACTACATGCCACAAGTATATACTCCCTCCGTCCCAAAATAATGGTCCCTTTTGGGGAATCCAACTTTTTTTGAGACGGAGGGAGTAACAAAAATTGGTAAACAAAGAAAGGGTGTGTATTACAAGCGTAAGGATCCTCTGGAGTGGATCCTCTAGAGTGATCTCCTAAAGTGTCTGATCGGACGGTTGTGATTAAAACTCACCAAAACGACGTCGTTTTGGTGAGTTTTTTCCCCAAAAAAAAAAAAAAAAAAAAACACTGAAATTGAGGATTTCAAAATTCCCCCCAGATGAAGATGAAGAACTATACAGACGGAAATCAGCACCGCGCAATTCCGGTGAAGGTTGAGCAAGGATCTGGTAGGGTGAAGTCTCAGGTGGAGAAGAAATCAGCACCGCGTAATTCCGTCAGGCTGTTCTTGATTTCGTGTAATGCGGAAAGATCAACGGTGCTGATCTGTTGTTGTGGGTTTGCACGACCCAGGAGTAGGAGTAGGAGATCGAGTAACAGGAGTAGGAGAGAGTGAGGTCTGACCATTCTGTGAGAGAGAGAGAGATTTGAGTTTGAAAAAACAGGGGTCTAAGTGTTAATAAGAAATATTCAATAAAAGTGATAGTGAGTGAGGTTGGTTTTAGAAGTTCACAGAAACACCTTCGAGTTCAAAAAATCTCTCTCTCTCTCTCTCTCTCTCTCTCTCTCTCTCTCTCTCTACATATTTATATATATACGTACTGTTGTTTGAGAGGGTTGGTGTGAAAGAATCAACAATGGGCACGATTGAAAGAAAATCATCAATTGAGAATGAGCCTCGGACTCTCAGCATGAATCAAATCCAATTTGCAAGGGTAACTTTCTAACTTATATGTTTCTCTGTTAGTAATGGTTCCAGATTTGTGTGGACATGAGCGATAGAGACAACAAAGAAACAGGGATAGGCGTGAGGGAGCGTGCAAACCCACAACAACAGATCAGCACCGTCGAATCTTTCCGTCTGTATTGTTCTTCATCTTCATCTGGGGAGAATTTTGAAATCCCCGAATTTCAGTTTTTTTTTTTTTTTTTTTTTTGGGAAAAAACTCACCAAAACGACGTCGTTTTGGTGAGTTTTATTCACAGCAGTCCGATCAGGCACTTTAGGAGATCACTCTAGAGGATCCACTCTAGAGGATCCTTACGCGTATTACAAACGATATGGGATCGTTTCTTCCTAAATTCTTTTGTCTAATGTCCACATACATCCATCGGATTGTTTCTTGAGATTATCGACTTTCAAAAATTTTAATGATCTAAAAGTTGTAAATACTTTGAGGGAGAAAATAAATAAGTTTAATTATATATCTTTTTTTTTTTTATCAACAAAGAAAATTTTATTGTTGAAAAACAACCGAATTACATCAATAAAGAAGAGCTTAGAGGTAGAAGAAGTTCCAACCTCCTAGTTGGTGAGAAACCAACAAACAATGCAAAACAAAGATAAAAAAAACAGCAGAGCCACACAATGTAAAGCAGACCAACAAAACACCTCAGGTTGAAACAAAACAACACCAACATCTGAGCAAAACAGCAGAACAACTGAATGGCAACCGAATTGCAGCAAGCTCACACCAAAATCTAAGCAAAACAGCAGAAGGAGAGCAGAGGCGAACAGTTCAAACAACAAAACAACTGATGATGTACTTTGTTTGGTACATGGTTGTTGTACCAATGCATGAATAACATGTAATGTGTAACGTTATTTTATAAATAAATTTACTATAAAAATTTCATCATCCAAATATTACTTTATCAAAAAAAATGTCAAAGAAATGTGAGCCAAACTGCCTCATCATGTGGCCCATCAATTTAATAAAAAATAGAAGGAAAAAAAAAAACTCAATCAAAGCCTCCAGCTTGCTTGTCCACTAAAACAAAACTCAAATTCCCAATTACTCCCCCGTCAGTATCATCCTCATCACCATTGAAGATAAACAAAATCAAAACCAGATACATCTCTCTGGTTCTCTCTAAAATGGGTCAAAAGTGATCAAAGAAATTGTTGAAAAGGTCAGGAGATGGAGTAGGGGATGCCATAATGGATGAAAGAAAATTTGAAGGACTAGGCATGAAACCACCCTCTACATAATTCCTGTAACCTTGTAACTGAGGGCTCAAATCATGAAAGAAACTCATATGATTTGAATCGGACAGCGGAGAGAAAAAGTTTGGCGGTATAGGTGGAAGAGCAGCCGGTCCAGGCGATAAAATACCCGGTAACAAACTACTCCTCTCAAGTTCTGTACTTATCTCTACACCTTCAACAACACCACTCATACTCATATCATCACTTTGTGGTTTCTTCTTCTCAGACCATTTTGTCTTTTCTATGGAAGCCAAACGAGCAGCTGGCGATACTCCACCGGTGTTAATTGGAAAAGAAGAGGAGGAAGAAGACGATGACGAAGAAGACGAGCCAGTGAGGCGTTGAACAAGTGTCATGAACTCACTAGGGTTTGTGTGAATCACCTTTGGAGAGACTTGGTATATAATGACCGGTGGGCGGTATTGATGAGGTGGCTGCTGAGGTGGCGCCATCGGAGGTTTTCTGATCTTGTGAGAGTCTTTATTTACTTTTAGGGCAGCTGGCCGGGGACCTTGGATCTCCCGCTTCGGCGACTTTCCAGCCGAGAAGTCCGGCGATGAGTTCATGATCAAATGATGGATTAAAAGGAAATAAATTTGATTTTCACTACGGAAATAAATTTGGTGGAAAATATTCTGATAATCAATTTATGTGTTCGAACAAGATGATAGAAGATTGAGGCAATAATAGTGATGGATATGAATTATTTTTGTAATGAAAGCGAAGAAAATGTATGAGATGACAAGAAATATAGAGATAGTATAATGCAAAGCAGAAAAAACATAATTAATATGTTTTCATGAGTAGAGATATATATATATTGGATACTTGGTTGTATGTTGATATTTTAGGGTTTGCGCTTGTTTCGTGTAGTTATGGATGTTTGAACTTGTCTATTTGGGTGTGAAGGAAGGGGTCATGTCCAAATGTGGAGTGATGTCATATTCCTAGATTTATTTGTTTATTTATTTATTTATTTGGGATTTGAATGCTTAGAGAAATTTTTGAGCATGCACAATTTACCATGTTGACCCTTATTCCAATGGCTTGAGGAGACATATGTGAGGAAATAGATCCCAAGCCATTCAAGTTGTTGGGGGATAATGTTGCAGCTAAAATCATGTGATCATGTGACTCTTATGATTGTTAGATTATTGTTTTATGTGCATAAAATAATTTAGAATAATAGTATAAAAACTAACAAAAGATATAATATTTTTTTACTCTGTTATACTTATATTATTGAAGTGTGTCATATTTTAAATTTTAATTTTTTTTAATTGAGTAAATATCAATTAGCAAAAAATATAAAAGATTTATTAGCTTGAGTAGTATTTTTCAATGAAGAGAATTGGTGGCGTATGCTGCAATTTTAACTCTCTTCTTTCCTTGAATCTACCAACGATAAATTCAAGTGATTATTTATGCGTGTATTCATGTTTAAACGGCGTGTGATCCTCTATTTCTTTGATCCATGTATAAGATGAGAGATTTAAACAATCAATCTTATCTTATCTATAACATGTGTTTTTAGCCATGTCAAAAAATAAATAAAATATCAAAAAATTTAAAATAATGTTATATGTCACAAGAAGTAATCAAGAGGGTTGAATCTTCTATTAGGTTAGTCAGACGTTTGCGTAAGGTTTCATTTTTTCAAAAACTCTTCATTTTTATCCTATTTAATCTTTGTCAAAAGGCCACCAAAATTTTAAAAAATAAATAAAAAAATTTCATTGTCTAATGCAAATAAAAAAAACCTCTTCTGAAAGGGGGAAAAAATCTTCGTCACATCAAAAGGCCTATAAAAAAAATTTGACCCAACAAAAATGTAAAAATTCATAGATATTATTTAAATTAATATTTCAATAAAAAAATCCCTTGTAAAAATCCCCCTTTTAAAATTAAATGTTAATTAATTTTACCTGATAGTTTGACTGAAATTTTACTTAGATTCTTATAATTTTAATTTAAACAATTTGATCATTTTGTTTTAAGTCTAGTTTCAAATTAATCATTCTGTTCAAATTTTCATTATTTTTTTTACGTGAACACCTTGGGATACTAAGGCTAACCTAATTGGCCACCATGATTCTCTTAAAGGTTTAGTCCTAAGGGTGGCTAATTCTTATAGATGCTAATCTAATTACTAACAATTGACTTTCGCCGATCAATTAAAAAAAAAAAAAAAACCCTTAGGATACAAGTATTTCAAAATCGTTAATTTTAAGGTTTGATTTTAACGAAAGAACTAAATTAAAATTAGATTTAAAATGTAAAAATTAAATTGTTCAATTTAAAATAGAGATTAAAGTAAAACATGTGTCAAATTACATAAATTAAAATTGTAAATAACCCAAAGTTACAAAGAAGTGTATGATGGATTCCACATTTTCAAAAGATGAGCCGATATCACCGACTACATAGAAGGGTGTGATGGATTCCACATTTTCAAAACATGGGCCAATGTTGTTCAAAGGAGTTAGACAATAGCTAGAAAAATAATTTCTCTTGAAAGTGAAGGCACATTTGAACAGTACATCATGTCAAGACTCAAGAGCATACATACCCATAAAGGAGGACATGGTCAGTTGTTATTTGGATCCTTCCGGTTTTGGTGACTTCTAGAAGATTTAAGTTGGGTACTAAATTTACTTTGTCAAAAGCATTGTTTGTTTTTCATATGACTTGGGAGTTGCTTTTGTCTCCCAAGATCCTCTCTCAGGTCTTTCAAATTTATCATTTTGTGTAGAATTTTGGTCAACAGTGTATAGCCAATCCTTATTAGGCTTTGCTCTATCTTCATGGAAAATTATTTATTATTCTTTGCAGCAAAATTTCATATCATTTATTAATTAAAAAATCTCGTATTATTTTTTTAAGATTAATTATATTTAGTACTCTTATATTTTTACTATAATTTTATTTTATTTTATATATTTTTTATTATGACAATCAATCCCTATGCTTCGAATTAAGTTTGTAATGTTATCATTCCGTTCATCTAACATTAACAAGGTTGACAAAAGTTATCATGTGAGCTAAATGTGACAATTTTTCTCCTCTCATTAGCAATCCTTATACTTTTATCAAAATCTCACTTTAGTTTTTACACTTTCACGTTGGCCTTTTACTTTTAATTTTTGTTAACATCATTAGCGGTAGATGGACAAAAGAGTAACATTATAATTTGACTTTTTGTCTATCTACCGTTCATAATATTAATAAAAATAAAAATTATGAACCCTAATATCTAAAATAATAATTGTTAAATTTGAGCACCACATAAATTTCCTCTTGAGGGTTGCTAACATTTATAGCTTGGTTGGTTGAAATATTAACTAAGATTTTTTCTTTTTTCATGGAGACATTAGCTAGAAAAGACTAATGCATATCCAATATAGTGCATATTATAATATGCTATAGGTTTGCTATATATTGCTACTAAATTTCTCAAAAATTTTATCAACAATAATTATAGGTGTAGGCCTTCTATCCATATATGTGAACCCCAAACTAGATATGTGATTGGTAAGAATTCTATTGTTTAGTAGGGACATATACCTTCTTTCTACATGCAACCCTCATTTAAGAGGTTGCATTTACTAAAAACGTAAAATAAAAAAAGTTTTGAGCATAGTCAATTTTATTCATTACTAACACCCGTATTACAGAACCAAAATTACTTTAGATCATAATCAAAATTCAAAACCATTACTTTAGAGTATGACAAACATCACCTAGTTTCGTAATCATGACAAACCCAATTTTAATTAATCAAATTTTGATTTGAACTTCATTTCAAGTCATTAATTAACACCATTTTGATTCGTAAGTACTAAAACCACTTTGAGGTAATACCAAGAACATGGTACACACATTTACAGGTGTGTGTCATAGAATTAACCGACTTAACGATTAGCCTAATGATTTTTTTTCTTTTCATTTTTTAAAAGTAAACACAATCAAATTCCTAATCTCATTTTTTAATAGTAAATTGGACAACAAATACCAAAAAAAAAAAGGTGGAAAGATTAAACAAAAGAACTCCATACACAAGCCTTTTATAAGTCAGTCCCTTAAAAGAAAGAGTTGCATATTTTGAGTTATCTATCTATACTCTATACAGAATGAACACTCATATTGATATCCTGAAACCTCGATTAAAAATTTAAAAAAAAAAAGGAGAATAGATGGCCAACGACAAATCGAAAGAGAAGGTTGGGGACGACACCCCTACTGAGAGTGGGAAACATATTGACCTTGGCGTCGAAAAAGACAACTAAAACGAAGAAACTCGTGATAAGAATCACAGAGAAGAGGACATCGGCCAGGAGGGCGACATACCGAAGAAATCAGACCGAAGCAAGTATTATAACGAGGACGGCCTCCAGGTATGGAAAGAAAGATGCTTACGAAGGGACGACGAGATGAAAGGAATGGCGAACAAATTGGCGGACCTGCAAACGGTTGTCAATTTCATGATATAGAACAATGTCATGTAGCCACCGTTCCCGTCACAAGATATGCCGATTCCAGCAGCCAAGAAAGATGCCCAAGCAGGGGGCAGAAGACAACTCCTACGACTCCTCAACATGATAGGACCAACGAACATTCTCACCGGCCTTTAAGGGAGGTCGGACGAGGAGAATCAAGAAGAGGAGATTCACAAAGGACACATCGCACCAAGGAAGCTGACTCCAAAGAACATCGGCATGTTCAGGGGAAGGACCTCTATTTCAACGCGACCAATGGAGGGAGGTCTAAAAGGACTCGCAATGACACAGGAAGTAGTGCACCAAAGAGGCTGAAATCGGGAGATAGCCGAGCTCTTGGACGAACCAAGGAGGATCTGAGGGATTACCTCTAAAGAAAGCGACAAGATGCCGAGGTAACCTCACCTGTCAAGCCGAGATAACACTGGATATGAGAAGACAAGAGCCCAGCCCAAGTAAGCCGATCCCGGATTCCAGATCTCGAATCCCAGATCCCAAAAGATAAGATCTTGGCCTAAGACGATTAAGTCTGAGAAGAGAAAAGTTTACCGAGATGATATTTAACACTTGTTGAAACTTGAGAAAAGTTTACAAGTTGAAGTTAAACCGAGATGATGTTTAACACTTGTTGAAACTTGAGAAAAGTTTACAAGTTGAAGTTAAACCGAGGTCATGATTAAAGGAATGAATGATATAAGTTCCATCACCTCAGGATGCCGAGGTAATAAAACTTAGGAGGCAGTTGTGGGGACATAATTTTTGGATGACAGCACGTGGTCGAGGTGACACCGAAGTACCAGCCGAGGTGTCACGTGTCCTGGTCATGACACCGAGGTAATCTCGGCTAGGCCGAGGTTATCTGCGAGAATACCGAAATCCGAGTTAAGCGGATAAGGGACAAGAGTCCTACAATGAGAGAAGACTTCAGTTTAGGTAAAGATGAGACTCTTAGAGAGTTTATCCTAATCCTATTAGGAGTCCAAGATTAGCAGTAATCCTAAGTCCATTAGGGCTAGGCTCCTATTGGGACTAGGATTGTGTTGGCTATAAAAAGAAGGCACCCCCATGGGTCTAAGGTATGCTTTTGATATTCTGTCTAGTGAGTTAAGCACTATTAGTTATCTTTGAGAGATATTGAGTACTGACTTGATCGTCGGAGTGCCCCCAGGTGGACGAGCCACCACCGGAAACTCTTCTTTCTGTTGCAGGTCGTTCGGGCTTAATCTATTTTACCGGTGCTCTCCAGCTGGGTACCTGTTTGGCAGTGTGGTCGAAAAATCACCCACACAAGTCAGTCCCTTAAAAATTCAGTCCCTTAAAAGAAAGAGTTGCATATTTTGAGTTATCTATCTATACTCTATACAGAATGAACACTTATATTGATATCCTGAAACCTCGATTAAAAATTTAAAAAAAAAAAAGTTTAGAGAAAAGGACAATGCTTAAATCTCATCTTAGGTTTAATAAATAAATAAATAAAAAATGTACTTAATGACTAGCACACAAATGTAATGTGACATCCCAAAATTTAAGAATATCATAATAAGGTTTAGAACTTAAAATCAATTTTCTTAAATCAGAACTCCTCATCAATGTTTCTACTAACTTTACCATCATCCATTAATTAACAACACAGAAATTAAAAATTCTTAAATTACAACTCTAATAAAACTTAAGACTTAGCCTTAGTATATGAAAAAAAGACACAAATACAATAAAATAAAATTAAAAATAAAAATAAATAAATAAAATAAAATAAAAATTAGAGAAAAACTAGAAGAAAAAAAATTCAGAAAAAAATGGTTCATGGAACTTGGGCACACTTCAAGCTAACCAAGGCTAAATATCACCTTCCAAGACTTCGGTGTTTCCTTCGGTTTCTTCGGTACCTGACATAAAATGCCAAGGCAATGGGAATGCCAATGAGAGACGAACTCAATAAGATACTACAATCCGAAAATACCCACTCCGATAATAATACTCACAATTAATTAATACTTTATAGTAACAGACTAACAAGCAGCATTTAATAAGCATAACAGGAATGCTATCAGTTGAAATGATAACAATAGATAATAAGAACAATGGCAAGCAGAAGTAATATTTCATCATAAGGAAAATGCCAATTTTTCTTTTAAATTCACATAGATTTAGTTTATTAAGTAAATCTAAGTAACTCTCCGTGGAGCACTACTTCCATTCAACCGCTAAGCAATGGCCGCAGTCAATTCTGACTCCTTGGTCAAATATTCAAATGTTACTTACTGTTACTACCAATGATACCTATGCATCAGGGTTACATACCCAAGTCGTGACATCACGGTCTGTCCCAAGGAAATGGTCTATATTGTGACACCTGCACCACCAACCTTATATCGCATATACCAATAAGAGTTGAAATACCTTCCCGTGCCATATTAGGGCTCGCAACTCACTTCTGCAAGACTCTAAACCAGGTTCACCCTATCACTTTTAAACTTTAATGCATTAGTTCAATTTCGTGTTTCTTTACTTCGTCAAATTCACATTTTGATGCATCTACGAGTTTTAGTTTGCAAACTACAGTGACATAAGGTTTATATAGCACCACATAATCACGTATGGCAACCAAAATAAATATTATAGAATGTCTTAGGAGTCTTCGCAAAATTTCAATGAATTTCTCACACTTCTTCTTTTCAGCACTGTATGGTCAAACTAAAAATAATGAAACCCATATCAAACGAAGTTCAATTATTACAATATTTTAACTGGTGCTAGTTCATTGAGTTGGAAAATATTTCACGAAGAATACCAAGGCTAAAAACGATTTTAAAATGGAGAAATAAAATGTGGAAGAAAACTAGTTTCTAGGACAGTGAGTTATAGTAACTTCCAACACAGGTAATCTGTGTTTGAAAAATAAAAAGGGGCATTAAACGGTGTCAAAAAGAGTCATGGTTAGAACGGTTTGCTAGATATTTGAGTTTAGAACATATTTCCAGAAGAGTTTGAAGACTGAAAACCAAATAGAAGATAGTCAAATAATTTTTCTAAGAAAATAAGACAGGTTCTATCGCATTTTATTAAAACTACAACTTCTCCTTTTAGACTTATCCATTTTTTGTGAAATTGGCGGAAAATGAAAGATAACTCTTATATCTAACTATCCCAAGTGGTTGTGCAGGAAAATACCATTTGCAAAGAAAATGGGACCTGTTTGAAGTCACTGTTTCTGCTGTGTTGTGAACAACACTTAGGACAAATATTTACTTCGGTAAGAAAATAGTGTCCAATGATTTTATAAAAATTTACACGTGTATAGAACACCTATATAGATTCCCAGTACCAACATATTTTTGACACAAGTTATTTTCAATTTATTAAACCATTTAACCTCCGATAAAATCTGAGACAGCGAAGAAAATAAAAGTTTCGAGTAAAAGTGAACCAACCTTATCTTATTTTACCCCCATGCAAGATTATTTTAAACAATGGAGAATATTTGAGCACCTAAGAAGATAAAATCAGTAGCTAAACTATCTAATCTATGCTTGCAAGAAGGAATAAAAATCATACAATCATGAAATTATTATTCTATCAAAATGTAAACATGCATTAAGCTATTCTTGCTATGTGTGTATTAACAATGCACACTCTTGCATATTTTAAATATATAGATTCAATAAAAAAAAAATATATCTAAGGTTGGATAGAGGTTGAGTATTCCTACCTCAAGAGCTTTTACAAACTATTCTTAAGATTAGTTTTGAAATGGTAACCACCACGCACCCTCTCCTCTTCCTCTATTTTTTCTTTTCTTTTCTCGTCTATTTTTCTTTTTCCTCAGCCGTGTGTATAGAAATGAAAAGGGCTGAAATAGTGTTCTATTTGTAGGAGTTTGGAGGCCTACTTTTATTTTATTTTATTTTCCCTCTTGGCTTGGGAAATATTACCTACATATATAGATTTAGGTTATGGTTGTATGCATGCCTTAGCATGCTTGCTCTCAGCAACCTCCTTCCTTGGAAAGGAAGGGTGGCTGAATTCCTTTGCACCAAAAAAAGTCTGATTTCACTTCTTAGTTTTTTTTTTTTTTTTTTTTTAGTGTGTTTACAAGAAAATAAAAATCAATGTATATATATAACCTAGTCACTAGATATTTGCTCCTTACTGTCCTTTGATTAATTTAGTTACTATTTATTTAACTCATTTAGTTTTCACAACTGTATTTAGATATAGAAATTTAATCACAGAAAGATAAATAAATTTATTTAAAGGAATTTAATATTGGTACTAATCTTGATGTTATTAACATTATAATTTAATAATTTAATAATTACTATTAATTGACTTAATATTATTATTAATAAACTAATTAGTTGTCCAAAAATTCAGGTTCTTACATGTTATATTTTATTTTTTACTTATTTAAATTGCACATGCATCGCGTGTGCTAAAGTGAACACCCATGTTAGTGTCATGAATTCTTGGCTTCTCTATGTACTAGGTCTAATTAATAAAGAAGATTCTTACTACTTAAGTAGCATACATTTTACTTATTTGAATTGTATACATATCGCATATGTCAACTGCTAATTTTTATTATAAGACGAGTCTCTTCATCCCACAAGAACAATGGGTCTCTTGATGTTGGCTTTGTTACGGGTTTAACTGAAACTGGATAAACAATTCCTTAATATGCCTTGTATCCTTGATTAATAAAGAGAATTTAGAAAATGTTGATTATATTTCTCAATGAATGAATTCTAACTACAGCAGTTATATATGTACAAATCTAACACTCTTTTTAACCTAACCTCAACTACTTAACCTAACTTGTAGCCACCTAACTCACTACAGTTAATATCTCTAACAAACTAACATATCACAGATCAATGACACACGTGCTATAGAACTGAATATTAAGCTGCTGTTGGACCTGTTCTGTGTATAACTAAGATCTAAGTTGCAACCTTAGCTGACTGGGCTACTGCTGGCTGAAGCGTAGGCTGCGACCTTGGCTGCTGATGAGAGCTGCCATGTTCTTCTTTAGGCTGAGTTGAGCTACTCTAAGCTGTTTTAGGCTATGAGTTTGCTCTGAAGATACTGAAAACAATCTACTGACAATGGCTTAGTAAAAATGTCTACAAGTTGATTAGTAGTAGGAATATAAGAATTGTAAAGCTTTTTCGCTGCAACTCTCTCTCGAACAAAATGATAATCCACCTCAATGTGCTTTGTACGAGCATGAAAACCAAGATTATTTACCATAACAATAGCAGAAATATTATCACACCAAAGAGTAGGGATAGGAACAGGAAAATGAAGCTTAGCAAGCAACATGCCAAGCCAGCTGAGCTTTGCTGAAGTTTGAGCTAGGGCTCTGTATTCTACTTTTGAAGAAGATCGGGACATAGTAGCCTATTTCTTAGCACTCCAAGAAATTAAGTTGGGACCGAGATAAATGCAGTAACCAGTGGTGGATCTCCTATTAATTGTATTACCAACCCAATCCGAATCTGAGTAGGCATTAAGAAGAAGAGGACCTCAAGAGAAATGCAAACCATTGGGTAAAGTGCCTTTTAAATATCTGAGCAACCTTTAATAGCAGCAAAGTGACAATATAATGGAGCTTGCATGAATTGGCAGGCAGTATTGACTGCAAAGGCTAAATCTGGCCGAGTGATTGTAAGATATTGAAGTGCACTTACTAAGCTTCTATAAAGAGAAGGGTGAGGCATCTTCAGAAGAAGAATGAGAACATTTAGAAGCCGTAGGAGAGGAATAAGGCTTACAATTACTCATGCCAGCTTTGGCCAAAATATCTTTAGCATACTTGTGCTGAGAAATAATATAGCCTAAGGAGGACTGGGTGACAGAGATACCTAGAAAGTAATTAATGAAACCAAGTTCTTTCATGGAAAAAGTTGCATGCATTTGCTGAATAAGAGACTCAATGTAAAGAGGATCACTACCTGCAAGAAGAATATCATCTACATAAATGATGAGGATAGTGATGGAAGTAGAAATCTTTTTGACAAACAAGGAAGAATCACAATGACTGGCAACAAATTTTTGCGAGAGGAGACAAGTAGAAAATGTAAAGAACCAAGCTCTAAGGGCTTGTTTTAAGCCATAAAGAGCTTTATTTAATTTACAGAAAAGTGAAGACTTGTTGGGATGAACAAAACCCAATGGTTGAACCATGTACACCTCTTCTTCTAAAACACCATGCAAAAATGCATTGAAAATATCAAGCTGCTTAATTGGCCAATCAAAATGAGGAGCAAGGCAGAAAATAACCCTGATAGTTGGTTGTTTGGAAACAGGATTGAAAGTTTCATGATAATCCACACTTTCAGTTTAAAGAAAACCTTTAGCAACTAGTCTAGCCTTGTACCTTGCTATGGTGCTATTTGAATTTTTCTTCAATTTGTAAACCCATTTGCAACCTATAGCATGTTTATCAGGGAAGAGGCATCAAAGACCAAGTGCCTTGTCTTAAAAGAGCCTCATACTCATCAAGCATAGCTGCTTGCCAAGCAAGAGAAACAGCAGCTTCTTTGTAGGTTTGAGGTTCAAAATGATCAGTTAAGACAATAAAACAAGTAGGAATTCTAGCCCTTTGATGTAGTAAGCATAGGGTGAGTATTGGTAGGAAGACAAGGAAGGTCAATAAAAATAGATGAGACAGAAATGTGAGAGTCAGAATTAGGAACTGGGAATTGTAATGGCAGATTTGATGATTGAGGAATTGCTGAAATAGATGGCTGATGAGTTGTAGATATATAAGGTTGGGAAGCTGAAGAAGTAGAAGAGAGAGTTGGTGATATTGGAGCAACATGAGTGAAAAGAGGAGATAAAGACTGATGTGATGCAGAAGAAATTGGTGAAGCTTGAAAATCTGGAGAAGCACACTAAAAGAAATCAAGAATATAAGATACTGAAGAAAAAGGCTGAAATAAGGACCAAAAAGGAAAGAAAGATTCATTAAAAACTACATGCCTAGAGATATAAATCTTTCCTGTTTGAGGGTCAAGACATCTATATCCTTTTATAGAAGATTGATATCCAATAAACACACAAGGCATAGACTTTGGTCGAAGTTTATGAGAGATATAAGGTTTAAGCCAAGGATAGCATCTACAACCAAATGTTCTCAACATCTGATAATCAGGCTTATGTTTGAACAAAACTTCATAAGAAGTGAGAATTTTCAATTTGAGAGTAAGATGTCTATTTACAAGAAAGACAGTTGTAGCAATGGCATCAAACCAATAAACCAAAGGAAGAGAAGAGTGGTGCATAAGAGTAACAGTTGTTTCTATGAGATACCTATGTTTTCTCTCAGCTACACCATTCTAAGAGGGGGTATGAGGACAAGTCAATTGATGATCAATCCCTTGTTGTTTAAGAAAATCTTGAAATTCATGACTGAGATATTCACCCACATGTCACTCCTTAAAATCTTAAGTTTAGTGGTGAATTGAGTTTCAACAAAAGCTTTAAATTCAAGAAATTTCGTAAACACTTCACTGTTATAATGAAGAGTTCCAAGTAAATTTGCTAAAATCATCAATGAACAACACATAGTACTTAAATCTGGAAATAGATAATGAAAGAGGGCCCCAAACATTAGTGTGAATAAGGGCCAAAGGCTTATCCACAGTAGAATTAGACAAAGAAAAAGGCAATCTATGGCTCTTCGAAACACAACAATGTTAACATGGAGAAGAGTCTTTATTAGACAAAACAGAAAATGTAGATCCTAAGTGATAATGAGTCAAGATGTGATGAAACTTCTTAGATGAAGGATGACCAAGTCGAAAATGCCAATTTGGTATGAAAGCAAAAGGTGAAGCAGTAGAACAAGAAAGACGGGCTTAAGAAGTAGGTGGCACATCAGCAGAAGATGAAGAATTGACTGGATAAAGGCCATTTGAATAGGGGCCATTATACAGAATCTAATGTGTATTCTTGTCCTGAATAAAAAAGGAATGCTCATCAAAAGTAATAGTACAATTATTATCTTTAGTTAATTGATGAATTGAAAGCAAATTGGACGAAATGGTAGGAACATGAAGCATTCTGGTAGGATGAAATGGAAATGACGGAGGATAAAGGAGGCCTTTACTAGTATGAGCAATAGGGAGAGTAGATCCATCACTAATAGCTACTTGCTCATGACCTTGATATGGTTGATATAATGAGAGATTGTTAAGATCATTAGTCAAGTGACTAGTAGCGTCGGAATCCAAAAACCAATTGGTGTCAGAAGCTAATGAAAGAGCAGATGCTATATAGGCCTTCTAATGGCCTAGGGAAGGAGAGGTTGTATGTGAGTTCTGAAAAGCTATATTCTGAAAAGTTGTATCCAGCCCATGCCAACAGTCTAGGGCAGTGTGATTTGTCTGGCCACAGATTTGACAAATCACTGATAGACTTGATGAACTGGTTGCATTTGCACTGGTATTATAGCTTGGTCTGCCCCTTTGAAATGAACTGAAACTGCCACCTCTTTGATAATGCCCATTCTGACTGGTTTGACTTCGAAATCTGCCTCCATCTTTGCCTTTAAAAGTACTTATGCCTCTATAAGGACCTCTATGACCTCCTCGAGTAGAAAAATTTCCTCTGTGTGCATTATAGGAAAAATAGCTTGGGACTTCAGCAGTATGTATGTACTTAAAAGAGGCCTCTACATGAATGGATTAGAAGCAAATGAGAGAGCGCAGTTGATCCATAGAAATAGAATCTGATCTAGCTCGTATAGTACTCTTTAAGGCATTGTATTCCTCGGGTAAGCCATTCAAGATCAAGAGAACAAGATCTTCATCATCAACAGGGGATGATGCTAAAGCAAGCTAATCTACTATAACCTTGAACTGATTCAGATATTCTTCTATTGTTGCTCATTTTTTAGTAATTCGACTCAACTTGTTCTTTAATTGATATATATATGAGATCTAGAAAGTGAGGTACCTTTTGGCCAAAGTAATCTAGACATCATGACTAGATTGACAATGAATCACATGTGTGAAAACAAATGGAGACAGTGTAGCAGTTACACAACTCAAGAGATGTGCATCAATAGTATTCCACATGGTGTAGGCTGGATTCAGTACTTCAAGATTATTTGAATCAAGTACAACTTCTGAAGGACATACCTCAAATCCATTTATATAACTAAGAAGCTTTGTTGCTCGCAAAATGTTTTGTAATTGATTCTTCCAAACTATGTAATTAGATGAATCAAGCTTTGTAGTAACAAAGGCACTGAGATTTGAGATCAGCAAAGTAAGACTTGAAGGTAGTGCTGGTGATACAGAAGAAGAAGTAGATGAATTTGCAGTAATGGTGGATGGATAAGCCATTGATGAACTTCTCTGAAAGATTGATACTTGTAAGAGCCTATAGCTCTGACACCATAAAGAGAATTTAGAAAATATTGATTATATTTCTCAATGAATGAATTCTAACTACAGCAGTTATATATATACAAATCTAACACTCTTTTTAACCTAACCTCAACTACTTAACCTAACTTGTAACCACCTAACTCACTACAGTTAATATCTCTAACAAACTGACAGATTATAGATCAATGACACATGTGCTATAGAACTGAATATTAAGCTGCAGCTGGAACTTTTCTGTGCATAGATGAGATCTGAGCTGTAGCCTTAGCTGACTGGGCTACTGTTGGCTGAAACCTAGGCTGCAGCCTTGGCAGCTGATGAGAGCTGCCCTATTCTTCTTTAGGCTGAGTTAAGCTGTTTTGAGCTGCTTTAGGCTGAGTAATGCTCTGTGCTTTATCAATTAATACCTACCCATATAGGGTGAATGGAATTTGGTGCATCTCAATATGAAATCGTTCCTCTTTTTTTTTGGGGGGGGGCATGACTCGGGAAATGCAATCTTTCTATTTTTTATTTTTGATACATTAAAAATTGTAATTTGAGAAATAGAGAGTCTTATTTGTAACAAGATTGAAATCTTAACCTCTTAATAAGATGTTTAGAATTCGTACTTCAATTATTTATTTCCATCTTCCTAGTAAAGGTCAAACAATTTTCAAAATTTCATAAAATTATAATTTTAAATTAATGCTAAACTTATCATCAGCATGTGATAAAGAAATGATTTGATATGTAAGTGAAAACAATTAATGTGCCCCTAGGGTAGGTTTAATGAAAAGAATCAACCCAAAAATACTTTCAACGCAAATTCGACTCTTCGTCGCCCCTTGGTGGAGTGTCTTTAAACGTTGTCTTAAGTAATGTCTTAGTTTGGGACTGGAGTTTGGCAAAGCCTGTGTCACTCCTTTTTTTTTTTAACTAAAAAAAATATGGTAAATTACACTGACACCTTCTGAGATTTCTGTTTAATACAAATCCTCTCCTCATGTTTGAAAAATTATATTTATCTCGCTGAGGTTCGTAATCTCATAACAAATTGACCCATGAATTGCTAATGTCATGCCTTAAAATTTTTTAAATGATCATTTTACCCTTTTTCCTACAATTTCTTCTTCCTATCATCATGACTACATTCTATAATGTTCTATCATTAAATTCTACCTGAACATATTCTTATTGAGTAATGATATGCAAATATAAATTTTATATAAAATTTTCAAACATAATGATACTTAATGGTGACATTTCATTTTAAAACAAAACACTCATAAACATGATTTATATTTACAACATCACTATCACAACATTTTTATGATATTTTTTTATATATGAATAAAATTTTTTGTTTTTATTTCTACCATTATTTTTCTTTCTCATCTATTCACCCACATTTATTACAGTATTACCAAATACCGTCATTCACATTTATTACAGTATTACTGATTTTTTGTATTTTTTGTATTTTGTATTTTTTAATTTTTTTTATATTTGGTGAATTTAAAAAAAAAATCACAAAATATAATACTTCATAAGTATCTCTAGATTAGGTGTATTTAAAAAATAAAATAAAAATATTCAAAATATTAAAAAACAATATTTAGGGGTTGTTTGGGATGATCTAAATAAGTGCACTTTTTGACATTTTATGAAATATGGGTTGGGTTTGGGTTAAGTTTGAAGTGATGTGTTAGAGAGGTGATGTGACTTAAATAAGATGATGTGACTTAAATAGAATAGTGACTTTTTGACTTTTTGTTTTTTTTCAAGTATGCCAAACTTGGCCTTAGTAAGAATTAAAAAAATACGATTTTTTTTTTTTTTGTATGAATTAAATCAAAGAAGATTGTTATTTCTTTTGAAATGACATGAACAAAATATCGATATTATTTTATTATTTTATATGTACATAGGTTGAGCGGTAAATATGTCATTTTAATCTGACATAGGGTAAGTGTAATTTTTCAAACGTAAGGGAAGAATCTCTATTAAACAAAAATTTCAAGGGTATCAGTGTAATTTACCCAAAGAAAAAAAAATTAAGAATAATACTATATGCACTAATTAGTGTACTAATGTACCAATTGATGATATGGCTTAATTAAGAGTTTTTTATATTTATAATTTGTATAATGAATAGGGTCAATAATAATGCCATAATTAGTATTGATATACTAATTAATATATTAATTAGTGCATGTAACACTACCAAAAAAATTAATCACTTTGCTTGGTTCCCATTTTTTAAAAACAGTTTTCAGAAAATTCTACACACTTTTTTTTCGTGTTTTTTTGTTTTTACTAAATTTTTTTGTTTTTACTGAATTTTTTTAATATTTTATGCAAATTTTTTACTTTTTAGACACACCTAACATAAATACACTTAAAAAGTAAAAAATTGTAAAAAAAATTTTTAAAAATTCACTAAATACCAAAAATATAAAAAACAAAAATACAAGAATTTAGTACATTTTTTGTATTTTTATGTATTTCTTAATTTTTTAAAATATTTTTTCACAATTTTTTTTACTTTTTAGACACATCTAAGTAATGTGCATCTAAAAAAATAAAAAAAAAAAATTTAAAATTTTAAAAATATTCACTAAAAGTCAAAAAATAAGAAAATCAAAAAATTTAATTTTCAAAAAATTTAATTCAAAAAACTCAAACCAAACACAATGAACGTAACTTATTAAACCTGGGCCCTGCACGAGTAGACAAAAACTACGGAAGCATGGTGTACGGGTGAACTACACAGGAGAGTATTTGGGCCACTCATTTTGTTATCCACTTTGATATCCAAAAAAAAATAAAAGGTAAATTACAAATATATCCTAAGATCTATTCAAAGTACAAATTGTCTCTGTGATTTAAAAAATTATAAATGTATTATTGTCCAAAAAAATTATTTAAACAACATTAACTTAAAAAATAAAATTTATAATTACTTTCTTATACAATAATATTACCTAAATTATTAATTAAAATATATTTCTAACATAATTAAAAACTATTAATTGACTTTATTATTTATTAATAAAATTGACAATTTATTATGATATTAGAAATCTCAATGGCGAAATGTAATTTCTAAAATTACAGAGGGTAATTCATATTTTAATCAAACTTCAAGAGATATATTTATAATTTATCAGAAATAAAATAGTACCGTCAAATCAACCAAAATGAATATCTTATATGTAAAATATTCATTCGATCAATTTGGAAGGAGAAAAATTCAGTGAATCAAACATTTTTGAAAATAAAATAATAAAATAATTTTAGAAAAGAAAGAAAAAAAAAGGTACAAACATAGGTTGAACCAAATTAAATACGAACATTCATTCATAAATTTTTTTTATTTATTTATGTTTTACTTAATCTAAATTATTTTATTATGTTCCAATAAATTTTACGGGAGACATAATTATCACAATACTATAATAATAATATTTACATTGACAGTGTGAATGTTCTGTGACATGAACATTCACACTATCAAATATGAGTGTTTACATTACTAAGTTACTAAGTGTTTAAAAAAATATATTTGTAAAGATAAAATTGCCCTTAAACTATCTTAAATATGAAAATTAAGATTTAATAGATCAAATATCTAAATAATAAAATTTATTAAAATATAAAAATATATTTTAGACTAATTTAGTAGACAATTACTTAAAAAATGATTTCTCAATAAATGCCCCCTATTAAATAAGAGTGAACTGGGTCTAAACTTTCACTTTCTGGGTCAAATGTCAAGTTTTGGTTTGAAACGTTTGAAGCATTTGAACCTAGACCAAGTCATGATGGTGTTGTGGCTAAAATAGATCAAGATTGTCGGGTGTGCGTTGACAACCACTTTTTTATGGTTCGAGTCAAATGTTAAATATTAAACTCAAATTTTGATGTACTACAGTGTCAAAATTTGGCAGTATTACTTAGATGGTGTAATTTTTTTTCTCTTGACAAAAAAATAAATATGAATGTTGTTTCATGTGTGAGTTTGATCATCAGATTGATAGAATTTGTCAATTTATATGCTAAATGTGAAATTAAAAAAATAGCACACAATAAGAATGCAAGAGTAGGGAATAATAAAGCAAAAGGTCCCCTTATTGTCATTTGAGATACTTTCACCAAAGACGCGTTAGGATCCTCTAGAGTGATCTCCCTAGAGTAATCTCCTAGAGTGAATGAGATGGGTCCGACACGTGTCCCACTAATGGAACCAAAGGTTAAGATCAATCTCTCACCAAAACGACGTCGTTTTGGTGGGAAAATTTAAAAAAAAAAAAAAAAAAATCAAATATCTGGGTTTCACTTTCACTTAGTTCTGAGGAGAGTTAGAGAGCGAGAAGGGACTAGAGCTTTGATTTTGTTTTGTTCTTTCCTTATTCTTTTATGTCCTCTTGAAATCTCACAGTTGAATAGTAATGATGGGAGGGTTTCTGATAAGGTCTTGAAAGAAGTAGATTTGTTCAAGTCAGCCCTTGATGATGATGATGAAAACAACCCTAGTTCAAGTCAGCCTCGTCACCGGCATGGCTTCGCCGCTGCCGCGGAGATCTGGAGGACCTTCTGTCGCCGATCTCCATGTTCGTTGACCGGATCTGCTAATTTTGTTGCTCTTTTTGATTTTGATGATGATGATGATGATACAAATCTGAATCTGTTAGAAATTAGGTTCCCATGTGACATGACCCTTTGAACCTTTTGAACTTGAAACTTTTGAATCTTATCCATGTAAGTTTGAATTTGAATTCAAAACTTATTTGAATAATCATTCAGGATATCTATATCTATCATATCAATAGATATGGATAGATTGATATATATGGTTATATATCAGATTATATGGTTCAGATAGATCGATATCAGATACGTTATGTGGTTTTTACCCATAACTTTTTTTCCCAGACTCTCTCTCTAACTCTCTCCTCTATGAGAACGATCCAGCTTCTGCACTGTGACTTGTGTGGGTGATACTCATTTTGTAGTATCACTCCACTGTTGGGTTGGCTGTTCACATCCTGGAAGCAAGTGATTTACCCACGAGATTCTTTGCTTCAGGCTCTACTAAAAGGTATGATTCTGATATTTTATCCGCTGCGTTATAATACTTTATGATTTACAGAATCAATCTTTGGTGCTCGCACTATGGGGTCTATAAATATACATATATGCATATAGAAATACATATTTTCATTTTGATTTTGATGATGATGATAATGATACAAATCTGAATTAATCTTTGGTGCTCGCACTACAGGGTCTGTAAATATACATATATGTATATAGAAATACATATATGAATCAATCTTTTGATGATGATGATGATGATACAAATCTGAATCAATCTTATTATCGACGAATTGATTTAATCTTTTGAAGCCTCTTTCTCATTTTGTTCACGTTTTTTTCTTCAATCTTTTGAGGATGATGATGATGATACATATCTGAATCAATTTTATTATTGAATCGATTTAATCTTCTTTTTTATTTATTTAGATCTCACATATCAAAATCCATGATAATGATACAGTTTGAAGCCTCTTTCTCATTATGTTCTCATTTTTTCTTCAATCTTTTGATGATGATGATGATACAGATCTGAATCAATATTATTATAGAATTAATTTAATCTTCTTTTTTATTTATTTAGATCTCACAGATCAAAATCCATGATGATGATACAATTTGAAGCTTCTTTCTCATTCTGTTCACGTTTTTTCTTAGTTTTTTATTTTTTTATTATTTTTTTTAAATTTCTCTCACCAAAACGACGTCGTTTTTGTGAGGATTAATCTCAACTCTTGATTCCATTAGTGGGAGATGTGTCGGGTCCATCTCATTCACTCTTGGAGATCACGCTAGGGGGATCACTCTAGAGGATCCTAAAGCACCAAAGAGACAATACTGGACACTAGGCTGCAAAAGTCTTTTGTAGGTAAACCTCTATTTTCATTAGATTAAAAGTTTTTTTTTTTTGTTTTTTTTTTTTGAAAAAATTTATATATAAAAAAGAAAAAAAAGTAGAAACGTAATGTGATCCAAAAAAGGCAAAAAAACTAAAAAGTTGATTTTAACCCAATTTCCAAAACATGAATGATAGAGACCCCCACAAAACACAACTCCCACAACTTTCAAAATGATCTAAACCATTCATGTCACTATCAGATATAACCTCCCCAAAAATTCAAACATATCAATAATTAATATATTGGTGGAGGTCGTGGAGGTTTGCAGGAGTCCCAAACATTTTCCTTGCCCAAATTGGCGAAAATGTCAATTAGAAGTTAGAACTAAGAATTTTGTAGGAGGTTGTGATACTCTGGAAATGAATTAGAAATGAGTAATGCCATTTGGACTTCTTCTTTTTTTTCAATTTTTTTTTTTTTAAATACATCATCTATTTTTAAAACACATATGTTCATTTTTTTTTATAATCAAATGTTAACAAAAAAATAAAAATATTATGATTATCAGATTGACCTAATTTTTTCCGTAAATGATATATATAGAAGACTTTATGAAATGAATGATTTAGATCATCTAAATGGGACTTGTGCTAGCCCATGAGTCCAAATAATTTTTTTTTTTATTTGATTCAAAATTGAACTTGAGAAAAGTTTAATCCTTTTTAAAATATGCTAAGTTATATATGCATACGCGACATTTGATGTGTAAAAAAAGAATATATATAGAGAGAGAGAGAGAGGGATATCGCTATTTAAGTTTAAAAATTATACGTACTTTTTAAACTCAATAGTGTGATATAGCACTATAGTGTAAGTTAACTTTCTCTCTTATTTTTTTTTTAATCATCAACCAAACGGCTTGTTTATACATTATTAGGTTTAAAAAATTGATCTAAAAAGTGGACTTATATATCAATATATATATATATAAAAGAAAAATGCATCATGTGATCAAATATGCATATATTTGTCAGAAAGGATGCAAGCCTACATTTTTCAAGCCCACGACTTGTCTACGATCCGTTATCTGACTGGACTGTTGTAGTCCGGGTCCAGTGACTTACCATAAGTTTTATTTGATAATTTGAATAATTTATTTTTAAGTTTTTGTATGTAAATTATTTGTAAAAAAAATAAAAATAAAAATTATTAAATTAATTCGATAATTATAATCATTTAATTTATTATGTTTGTATTTAAAATATAATAATTTATTTATTTTTCAAATATAGTTTTGATATATTTTTTTGAAGGCATAGATCAAAAATCCGCAATTACATAATAAATTTTGAGCATCCACATTCAAATTCACTACTTAATATTGCCACTGTCACCTCTAGCTTCACCTCCATTTCACCACTACCACCCTATCAGCACTAATAAAATCAGTAGTACATTCATTTTACAGCTATAGAATTAGAGTAGGTTTTTTTTTTTTTTTTTTAGATGTATTTTCTTTGGTAGAATTATGTTTTGAGTGACTAGCAATTTGAGTTTGTAACTGTTCAACCAATTCTTTTAAATTTTAGAGCCAAACCATAGTGTATTGGAAAATTGAATAATGGGTTCAAGAAAACTGGACTAAACTTGTTGACAATTTTTGGGCTTTGTTTTGAATGGATTTTGCATAATGGTTATTTAAAAAAGGGGCCTACTCTTTTAGAAAGACCCACCCCCTTACAATCCAACAAGAACCTTTTTAGGGTCCATTATATATGGATTTTGAAATACATTGATTTGGCATTAATCATTTAAAGAGAAAAACTCAATTTTAAATTTAATAATTTATCTATGAATTTTAAAATTAAAATTAAATAATTTGTTCATGAAGAATTTGGAGTAATTATATAAGAATATTTATTTAAAATCATACTAAGAATTCGTTTCTAACTACAAATATCTTACTAAAATACATCTCTTTTATCTCAATTTACCTTCTTATTCCATCCATCTATAATAGTGAACTCTTTAATATTTTTAACCTCAAATCCCTTTAGGAAAAATTCACATCCATTCAAAGAAACCCTTTCATTTGGCAAGTCCATTTTCTGCTTAATTAAAAAAAACTCACGGACGATTGAAAAAAAAAAACAAAAAACAAAAACAAAAACAAAAGACTAAAAGGATTAATTTGACAGGTATAATAAACAACTTTAATGTGATTGGTATTAATTTCACATTCCAATGTGGTGGGTATGATGTAACACTCTAAAAAAATTAAAAACTCCTTAATTACTTTTTTTAAATGTAATAACGTAGCAGGTATGATATGACACTGTAAAAAAATTAAAAACTTTTTAATATATTTTTTTCAAATGTAATATGTGGCACTCTAATGTAGCCGGTATTATGTGACATTTCAAAAAAATTAAAAACTTCTTGATGTACTTTCCCTGAATGTGATGACATGACAGGTATATTGTGATAACTAAAAACTCCTTAGTGTATTTTTTCAAATATAACAGCTAGGCGAGTATGGTATGACACTCCAAAAAAAAACTACATGTGATACTCCAAAAAAATTAAAAATTCCTTATTATACTTTTTTCAAATGTGATAACGTGACATATATAATGTGACACTCCAAAAAAATTAAAAACTCCTTAATGTACTTTTCTTAAATGTAACATGTGACACTCTAACGTGGCAAATATGATGTGACACTCTAAAAAAAATTAAGAACTCATTAGTGTATTTTTTTCCTAATATAACACTTCAACATGGCAAGTATGATGTGATACTAAAAAATTTCTTAGCATACTTTTTTCAAATGTGATACTCTATTATGGCGAGCAAATGAGGCATTACACATCCAAAAGAATTAAACAGATCACAAGAAAAAATATGGAACTCTATCAATCACAAATTCAAAATATGAGACTTATTGATCAATTTCCTTAAAAAAAAAAAACCCAAGGTTCCAAACAACATTCCCCCCAATAAAAAAAAATTTTAAAAACTGAGAAAAAAAAAAATCCAAAATACAAAGTTATGAATCACAATCATTTCAAGTAAAATTCACATCTTACTAACATTAAATATTGGACAAATTATATTAACGGTCCCTATAGTTTAGGATTTGTGTTATTTTGGTCTTTGACTTTTTAAATATGATACATTTGATTCTGAATTTTGAATATTATTCCAAATAAGGACAATGAAAGATACCATTACTCAATTTTAAGGGCAAAATCGTCAATTTGATAAAATATAAACTAATTTGACCAAAATAAATGTCAAAAAAATATTTTTAAATTTTTTAAAATTATTTCTATCTACCAAAAATAAAATTATGTAAAATTGATAAATCTTTTACACTATCGTTTTTTTTTACCAAATTAATTTTTATTATGTGTTTGAATGATGATCATGTAATGGATGGTTATTTTTATTTTCATAAAATTAGTTTTCGTTTTTTCAAAACTCAAATATGGCGACAATTTTGATATCATTATTAAATCAATTCATTAAATCAAAAAATCTAAAATTAAAAACATTTCATATATTAAATATATTTATTATACATTACAAGCCTAACAACCATACATTACATGATTATCATCTAAATGAAGTGTTTAAGTTGGAACAGTCGGGGGCTTGGGAACCCACAAACAGTTCGAGGCCTCTAACTTCTTTTGAAGTACGAAGATCCCAATGTGGTTTTCTTGATGGAAATAAAGTGTAATAAGGCTCGAATGGAAAGGTTACGCTGCAAGTTTGGTTTTTCGGGTGGTTTTTTTGTTAATCAGGTGGGATTGGGAGGGGGCTAGCCCTCTTTTGGAAAGACGATACTCAAGTTACAATTCAGAATTATTCTTGTGGTCATATTGATGCTATGATAAATTCGGGTGATGATGATCTGCATTGGAGGCTGACTGGCTTTTATGGGAATCCGGATGCTTCTAAACGGCGGGACTCATGGGAGTTGCTAAGACGGCTAGCTCCTCTTTCTGTTCATCCATGGCTGGTCTTAGGGGATTTTAATGAAGTTCTATTTTCTCATGAAAAGTTGGGGATGCACAGTAGAAACAGAGCTCAGATTGATATGTTTTAGTCGGCGATTGACGACTGTTCGTTGGTAGATTTGGGTTTTTCTGGGCCCAAGTTTACTTGGTGCAACAATCGACATTTGGGGTTAATTAAGGAGCGTCTTGATCGGGCTTTTGCCTATGGTGAATGGGCGCAGTCTTTTCCAAATGCAAAGGTTTATACGCTTCCTTGCACACTTTCATATCACTTGCCAATTCTAGTGGATATTAAGGGGGTGAAGTCTCGCGATTTGATTCGAAGACAGAGACCCAGAATTTATCGATTCGAAGCTATGTGGTTACGCAATGAGGGTTGTGAAATGGTTGTGCAAGCGAGTTGGGAGAATAATGTGAATTTCTCACTGGAGGGGCTTGTTCGGTGTTAAAATTGATGTATTATTGATTGATGTGTTGATGTTTCTGTATTGTATGTGATAATTACAAAGAGAAGGAACTCTCTCTTTATAGAGAGAAGAATGGAACATTGGATACCAAACAAAGACCCACTATCACCGAAAGCAAAAAAAAGGAATAAAGCTAAAGCTATACAATTTACAATTATAACAATTATATTAACAGCCCCCCTCAAACTCAAGGAGGATAGGTACTAGCCAACTTGAGTTTGGAGAGAGTAACAAAACAGAAAAATAAGCTGACAATTAAAAATGGGATAGGAGACACTGTATGGTCGTGTCGGACCGTTGTAGCAGACAGTTTACGGGGTCATGTCGGACCGTTGTAGAAGACAGTTTATGGGGTCATGTCGGACCGTTGTAGCAGGACAGTTTACGGGGTCATGTCGGACCGTTGTAGAAGACAGTTTACGGGGTCATGTCGGACCGATGTAGCAGGACAGTTTACGGGGTCATGTCGGACCGTTGTAGCAGACACTGTGTGGTCGTGTCAGACCGTTGTTGTAGAAGCTAACCGGAATAAATGTCGGGACAGTTTACGGGGTCATGTCGGACCGTTGGAGCAGGACAGTTTACGGGGTCATGTCGGACCGATGTAGCAGACACTGTGATCGGGACAGTTTATGGGGTCATGACGGACCGTTGTAGAAGAGGTTGTGGTGGTGTACCAAGGAGGCGACTTAGGGAGTGCGCCGGATGTAGATATCGAGCCCTCAAAAGATGTGCCCGCACCCTCAAAAGGCGTGCCATCAAAAGGCGGGCCCGAATGCATCAAAAGGCGTGCCATGAAAAGGCGTGCCATGAAAAGGCGTGCCAGTTTGTCGGCGAGAAGAGGCGCGCGATGCGCGTGGCTGCCTCGGCTATTTAACCAAGACAGAACTGAGACAATTGGCGAAAATCCTCTGAAAAACTCTTCGTTTTGCTGAGAAGGTTTTGCTGAGAAGATACTCTGTAACACTCTCTATAACACTCTGTTGCCCAGAAAAAAATGGCTTCGTCTTCCCGCGGGCTGCTTACCCTCTTTCCCGACCTCAACGAGTCCACAGGAGAGAGAACGGGGGCGGTGGCCAGTGAACCTCAACCAAACACCGCTGGGTTTGCTCCGCTGAACTTTCCGATGCGGTCTGTGGAGCAAAAAATGGCGGTGCAGTCGGATGTGGAGGCCAATCAGTACACTCTGAAGTCATGTGTGGAGACCATGACTGCGGTCACAAATTTGTCGAACCGGCTGCAGAGTAGGACAAATGAGGTGCAGCATTTAAACTCCCAGCTGGCTCTGCTCCAACGCATGTATAAGGATGCGCGAGCAGAGATAAGCGTGCTAAGGGCAGAAAACAAGGAGCTGAAGCGGAAGGCCACCGTGATGTTCCGATTTGGAGGGCCGCCATATGCTGTAGTGGAGGAGCAGGGAGGAGGCAACTTGCTTGGGGGTCTAGGAAGCACGGAGGCAACACCGTCAAGGGCCGCTCAGGACGGAGGCAAGAAGAAGAGACCGGCGGCAGAGTAGAGAAGAAAAAATCCTGCCTGTGGAGGTGGTTGTTTTGTGTGTTGGTTTTTTTTTTTTTTTTTTTTTTTTTTTTGTATGGTTTTGAATTTTTTTTGTATTTTTTTGTATTTTTTTTTTTTTTTTTCGGTGTAAAATGCTGATCGGGGTTGATCCCGGCATGAAAAAAAAAAAATGACAAATTTGTGGAATGAAAACCGAGTTGGGTGTGAATGGATTTTTTTTTTTTTTTTTTTTGTTGAAAATAATAATAATAATAAGAATAATAAATAAAATGAAGTGGTGGATCAGCAAGAGTTGAGAATCAGCAAGGGTGAAGATGGCAAGCAGGAAGAGGAACGACGGCCACATAACCACGTGCATGTGCAAGGGCCCCCTTTGGCTTCCCAAGTCTATCATCCTCATGTTTGCTTCTGCTTCTGTTCGGAATAGCACTAGTTGATGATCAGATCAGATGAGATGTGATCCATACAACACGGAATCATCAACCTCCAAGACAAGAGAGATTGAGAGTGAAGGTATGTGTAGAAAATTCTAGCGGACTAGGTTGAGGTCCGGCGGGCGGCCAAGGCGAGGTTGCCGCCCGCCGGTGAAGCGAAAAATACTAAGTGTTTAACCTTGCTCTGATACCATGTTAAAATTGATGTATTATTGATTGATGTGTTGATGTTTCTGTATTGTATGTGATAATTACAAAGAGAAGGAACTCTCTCTTTATAGAGAGAAGAATGGAACATTGGATACCAAACAAAGACCCACTATCACCGAAAGCAAAAAAAAGGAATAAAGCTAAAGCTATACAATTTACAATTATAACAATTATATTAACATTCGGAATGTGAAAAATGTTAATGATCGACTTCTGTGATGGAATAAGGAGACTTTCGGCCATGTGCAACGTACAATAAAACACAAATTGGATGTGATTCATACTCTTGATAGCTCGACTGTTGTGTCGGTTACTGATTTGGCAAGGAAGGAACAAATTCAAAGAGATGTGGATGATTAGTTAGAAAATGAGGAAACGATGTGGTTTTAGCGATCTAGAACAAATTGGTTAAAAGACGGTGCTCGCAATACGGCATTCTTTCACTCAAAGGCACCTCAAAGGCATAAGAAAAAAAAGATTGTAGGTTTGGAATATGTGAATGGACAATGGTGTACTGAACCCACAGATTTAGATCGTATAGTAGTGGAGTTTTTTCAAAATTTGTTCTCAACGAGCAGCCCACCAGGTATTGCTACGGTCTTGGCTTCCATTAAGCCTTGTGTTTCACCAGATATGAATCATGGGTTGTCTAAGGGCTTTACTGTTAAGGAGGTGCACCATGCCTTATTTCAAATGCATCCTACAAAGGCCGCAGGTCTTGATGGGAAACCCGCTTTGTTCTTCCAACGTTTTTGGCCAATTGTGGGTTGACAAGTGACTGATGCAGTTTTTGGTATTCTCAACAGAGCGCAAGATGTTTCACTAGTGAATGAGACTTATATTGTCCTGATTCCGAAGGTTAAAAGATCTCGATGTATGGCTGACTTTCGTCCAATAAGTTTATGTAATGTTATTTACAAAATTGTTAGTAAGGTTCTTGCTAATCGGTTGAAGGTTGTCTTACCTGCGGTGGTGTCGCTTAATCAAAGTGCTTTTATTTCAGGGAGATTAATTAGCAACAATGTTTTGACTGCATTTGAGCTATTCCATTATATGAAAAATAAACGCTAGGAGAATGGACATTTTGCACTCAAGTTGGACATGAGCAAAGCATACGACCGTGTGGAATGGGAGTTTTTGCATGGTGTGATGCATCGTATGGGTTTTCATCATGATTTTATATATCTCATTATGCATTGCATTACAACAGTATCATTTTCAGTCCTTCTCAATGGGAAACTGACTACATCTTTTCGAGCTTCAAGGGGTCTTTCGCAAGGTGATCCACTCTCACCGTATCTCTTTGTCTTGTGTGCGGAAGGGCTATCCTCTTTGATACACAGAGCTGAGGAAGAGCGTCAGTTGTCTGGTATTACAGTTTGTCGAGAAAGTCCAACAATATCTCATTTGTTTTTCCTTGACGATAGCCTATTCTTTGGAACCGCATCTATTCCGGAAGCCAGGGTAGTGGTGGATATCCTACAGATATATGAGATGGCTTCAAGCCAAAAAAATCAATTTGGACAAATCGTTGATCTATTTTAGTAAAAGTGTGGATTAATCATTACAAGAGGAGCTCTGTGGCGTTTTTGGTGTAGGCACTATGCTGCAATTGGGTAAGTATTTAGGAATGCCATATCTGGTGCGTCGGTCAAAAAAAGAGGTGTTTGATTACCTCGAGGATCGGATTTTGAAGCGAGTTAATGGATGGAAAGAGAAGAAATTATCTGCGGCTGGCAGAGAAGTTTTGATCAAGGCTGTTGTGCAATCAATTTCGACTTACGTAATGAACTGCTTTCAGTTACCGGATAATTTGTGTTTGGAAATTGATGCCATTGTTAGTAGATATTGGTGGGGTCAAAGGGAGGATACACGAAAGATTCATTGGAAAAAATAGGACTTTTTGTGTTCACAGAAGAGGGTGAGAGGTTTGGGTTTCAGGTGCTTAATGCTGTGTTTGGTTGGGGGATTTGGAGAGGGATTTGGAAAGGGAAATGAAAAAGGTAGGTGAAATGTGAATAAATCATGCTTATATTTCACATAGTTTCACACACCTTTTCCCTTTCCCTTTCCAAATTCCTCCCCAAATCCCCCAACCAAACACACCATAAAGGATTTTAATATTGCAATGCTTGCTAAGCAAGGATGGCGACTTCTAAAGTATCCGGATACTCTATTGGGTCAACTATTGAAAGCAAAGTATTTCCCACATACTTCTTTTCTGGAGGCAAACGCTAGTACAAACTCGTTTTATACGTAGAGGAGTATCATTCATTCTCAGCCTTTACTGGCCTCAGGGGTTCGTTGGCAGGTGGGATGTGGTGAGTGTATTCGGATTGTTGGTGATAAATGGATTCATAAGCCTACTGCGTTCCAGGTAATTGCTCCACCAATTAATTTGCCGGCTGAATCTAATGTGAGTTTGCTTATTGATCGTGATCGAAGATGTTGGAATGAGAACCTTATTCGAAGCAATTTTCTTCCAATGGATGCGGAGGTTATTCGGCAAATTCCATTAAGTCAGGACTTTCCTAGGGACACGTTGGTCTGGCATTATACGAAGCATTGGGCTTTTTCTATACGTTTTGTCTATTATTTACGCTGAGATATTGTTAATGCAGCCCAATCAACGGAGTCTTCTGTGGGTTGATCATGTTGGGACAAGCTATGTCAAAGAGTTTGGCAGCTTAAACTACCAAATAAAATTAAGGTGTTCGCATAGAAGGCGTTTAATGATATTCTCCCAGTCAAGACATTGTTGCGAAGGCGACGAATTCCTATTGATGACATGTGTTCAAGTTGTGGGATTGATCGGGAATCATTGATGCATTGTCTTTGTTATTGTGATGTTGCGGTGCAGGTGTGGAATTTAAGTCCATTGAGGAATCTGGTACAATGGGCCCATAATCAGGACTTTAAAGAGTGGTTTTGGTAGGTATTGTTCTATGGGGATGAGTCTAACCTCAGTCATCAGGACTTTAAAGAGTGGTTTTGGTAGGTATTGTTCTATGGGGATGAGTCTAACCTCAGTCTGATTGTTGCTCTATGTTGGGGTATTTGGCAACGACGCAACCAAGTAATCTTTTGTGAAACCCATGTTTCGGTTGAGGCAACGGTGGCTATGGTTTGCAATTTGGTAAGTGATTTTGGTCAAGTGCAATAAAGAATTCAGGGTCCATTGCTGCGGGATAGAGTGGTTCGTTGGTGCGCTCCAGCAGAAGGTTGGTTCAAGATTAATTTTGATGGGGCTCGGTTCAAAGAATTGCAAACAGTTGGGGTTGGTGTCGTTATTCGAAATTCGATAGGTGAAGTTATGGCTGCAATGTCAAAGCAATTACCGTTCTGGATAGATGCCGACTGTGTTGAAGCTTTTGCTGCAGCTAAGGCAATTGAGCTAGCAAAAGATTTGGGATTTTATGATATTATTCTAGAGGGGGATTCTTTAGATATTGTCAAAGCTTTGCGGGAGGATGTCGTGCTCTTATTAGAATATGGTCATCTTGTGTCACAAGTGGTGGCTGCTAGTCGACTACTTCGGCGCTTTCAAGTTTGCCATGTGGGAAGAATGGGCAATATGTTGGCGCATGGACTAGCTCGGATGGCTAGAGGTTTGGACCACCAGCTTGTGTGGATGGAGGAGGTCCCGCAGGCTTTGCTTGAAGTGTTGCTGCTAATGCTGTTTGTTAATGTCTTTTGTTTCTGTTTGGTTTCCATCTAAAAAAACAAAAACACACACACAATAAAAATTAATTTGGTAAATTAAATAAATATATACGTAAAAGATTTATCAATTTTACATAATTTTATCTTTGGTGGGTAGAAAAAAATTTAAAAAATTCAAAAATATTTTTTTGACATTTATTTTTTTCAAATTAATTTATATTTTATCAAATTAACGACTTTGTCCTTAAAATTAATCAGTGGTATTTTAAATTGTCCTTATTTAAAACAAAATTCAAAATTTATTGTCAAATATATCACAATTAAAAAGTCAAAAATTAAAATAATATAAACTCCAAACTATAGAGACAATTAATATAATCCGTAAAATACATACCATACACTTTGTTTTGATGAAATCTAAACACTTTTTCATGTTTCATAACCTTTCTATCTAGGAAAAATATCAAATCAGTTATCATTTTAAAAAGTAATTACAAGACAATGATAAATTATAATTATAATTTCTTTTCTTAATATGTAATTATTTTTTCAAATTTCATTAAATTCTTGTAGTTATCCCTTCTATCTAATTCTCAGAAAGTTTTTGGTTGGTTGAAGAACAACATCATGTGATACTTCATACACACAATGATTGATAAAAGTGATGAGTCTTTCAATTTTATATTAAATAATTAAAAAATATAAAAATATAAAAAAATTTAAAATTCCCCTAAGACATAACTACGTGTTATCTCAAGTCTAACTAATAGTAATTTTTTTTAATCCCAACCAGCCACTAGGGCTGAGCAAGGAATCCGTGAAATCTGTAATCCGATCCAGTCCAGTCCAATCCAGTAGGTTTGGATTAGTTTTTTGAATCCGTGGTTCGGTTCCGGATTGAAAAATTAAAAATCCGTAGTTCACGGATTGGTTCCGGATTGAATCTCACGGTTCCGAATTGGAACCGATCCGGACCGTATACAAATAGTCTATATTTTTATTACACACCCTCCTGCATAGTATTTTCTCTTATTTCATATAAAACTTAAATCCAAACCTAAACTTGCATAGTATCTTCTTTTATTACTTTTGTTTGCTAGTTTTTAGTGTTAATTTGTAATGGTCTAAATACTTATGGTGGAACTAGTTTCTTTATGATTGTTTAAATTCTAGAACAGTTTGTCACTATTATGAAAAGACATATTGCTATTGTGAAATTAATATGGTGCTATATTTATATTTTTATGAAAATAAAGTGTTATATATAATTTTGTTATTTAATTATATAAATCCGTGGTCCTAAACCGATCCAATCCGTATTTAAATAGATTGGTTCGGATTGATTCCACGATTTAAACGGATTGGATTGGTTCCAATTTTTCAGGATCCGTAAATAACGGATTGGTTCTGATTTTACTCCAATCCAGTCCAATCCGGACCATGCTCACCCCTACCAGCCACGCCATACTTCATATACATAATGATTGATAAAAGTGATGAGTCTTTCAATTTTATATTAAATGATTAAAAAATATAAAAATATATAAAAATTTATAATTCCCCTAAGACCATCTCCAACGCTTCAGCAAACGTGATATCAAATTCAAAATTTGATGAAAAAGTCACTTTTTTGAGCTCCAACCGTTTCACCAAATTGATATCAAATCCACAATTCAGCAAATCTTGTACCAAAATGAAAACAGGCGAAGCATTTTACCAAATTACTGTTCCTAACCGTTGGGAGAGACCAACCGGTCAACCAGCCGGTTGCCCGGCCGGTTGACCAACCGGTTGACCACCTAAAGGTTCAAACGGTTCGAAAAAAAGGTTCAAACAGTAAAAAAAAAAAAAAAAAAAAAAAATTTTTTGCCTAACCGGTCGACCAGCCGGTCGACCACTAAAAGGTTCAAAAAGTTCAAAAAAAATCAAAAAAAAAATCAAAAAAAAAAAAAAAAAAAATTTCGCTTAACCGGTCGACCGACCGGTCGACCGGCCGGTCGACCAACCGGTTGTCCCTGGCACAAATTTGATGAAATGCACCGTTGGAGCGAGTGGTATCAAATTGGTAAAATGAGTCATTTTTTACTCAAATTTGATGAAAAATCTGAGTAACCGTTGGAGATGCTCTAAGATATAACTACGTGTTATCTCAAGTCTAACTAATAGTAATTTTTTTTAATCCCAACCACCCACGCCCACCAAGTACCATGAGGGTTGTTTTTAAGACATCGTACGACACAGTTCTGATCAGAGGACAATGCACATGCAATACTTCTATGAATCTGACCTGATCTTCGTGTATGTACGCATTGAACAATGCTACATGAGTGGCACATAAATATCCTCACTAGCAAGATTTTTCAATTGGAGCTATTATTGGGCTTTTGTAGGCTCATTACAAAATTTATGAGGCTCATTACAAAATTTATGTTGATAATTTGAACAGTCAATTATATAAGATTTGTTGATTATTTTAATTTTTTAAAAATTATATTGATCAGATATCGATAAATATTTGATCGAATCACATCTATATTAACAATTTATTTTAAAGATAATATTTACCGTTGACACAAATGTGATTTGATTAAGTGTCACTTAATATCTGATTAACATAATTTTTTATAAGAATGAAATACTCGACAAATCCTACATATAAAGCAGTTTAAATAATTGATTTGGATTTTGTAATGAGCTCTTAGAAGCTCAACAATATCCTTTAATTCAATTTGAACTAAAGAGGAGCCTGCTCGTAAATATATTATGGCTTCGTTTGGGGAGCCAAGTTTGGGGCTTTTTGACTATTTTAGTTACAAAAAATAAAATAGACTTTTTAATCTAATAAGACAAAACATCACATTCAATCCATAATCATTACGTTCTTCTTCTCACAAAAAAGTCAAAAAAATCAAAAATTCTTCCCAAACGAGACTTTTTAACCCCAGGTTAAAATAGCCAAAAAAATTAAAAAGCCAAACAGCCAACCCACTTCCCAAACGAACCCTATATTCTACTAGTATTTTTTTTATATTTACTTTTTAATTAAATATGCACGAATTACACTAATAGTCCCTATAATTTGGGGTTTGTATTACTTTGGTTCTTAACATTTCAATTGTAATACATTTGACCCTGAATCTTGAAATCTTGTTTCCTAAATATGAATAGTTAAAGATGTTTCCTTTGCAAACGGAAAATTCTTTATTTGAAGGGCAAGTCGTCATACAATTTATTTTATGTTGATTAATTTGTATGTTTGAAATGTAATGACTTTTTTTAATGAATAATGTTGGCACTTTCTTAATTATAAAGTTTTGTTTGATTTGATTTTCAGAATCTATTTTCAAAAAAAAAATATTCTAAGAAATTAAAATTAAATTGGTAAAAAAAAATTAAAAACACATTGCTTTTATAATTTTATCTTTTGTGAGGATAGAAATAACTTTTTCAAATTAATTTTTTATATTTATTTTTAATAAATTAGTTTTTATTTTTTCAAAAAAATTCTAAAAATGGTCTCCAAAACTCAAGTCGGACATAGTGATAGTGTTGATGTCATTATTAATTCAATTCATTAAATCAAAAAATTCAAAACGAAAAATATTTCATATATTAAATATATCTATACATATTAAAAGCCTAATGACCATTCATTACATGATAATAATCTAAAAATATCTGCTAACAACAAAAATAACCATATATTACATGATAACTACTTAAAAATATCAACAAAATCAATTATCTATTACATGACCATCATCCAAACACACACTACAAATTTATTTAGTAAAAAAAATAAAAAAAAATGTAAAAGATTTATCATTTTTATATAATTTTATCTTTGGTGGGTAGAAAAAAAAATTTAAAAATTCAAAAATATCTTTTTGACATTTATTTTGGTCAAACTAATTTATATTTTATCAAATTGATAAATTTGCTCTTAAAATTGAACATTTTCTGTTTACAAAAGAAACAGCGTCTTCAAATGTCTTTATTTGAAACAAAATTTAAAATTTAGAGTCAAAATATATCACAATTAAAAGTCAGAGATCAAAGTAATACAAGCTCTATATTACAAGGATCATTATTATAATTTGCCCATTAAATATTTTATGTCTATTTTTCCCCCCACTAATCTAACGTATTCATTTCTAGTCTGTCTTTTTACTAATCACCTTATGAACTGCCAAGAGAATGACTTCTTTAAATTAAATTACGTATGAGATTTAGTTTTAGATAATTAGTTCTTTAATTAGTGATAATTTTATATTTATCTTTAATTAATAAAGAAAAAATTATAAAAATAAAATCTTAGGATTTAATTATTGTGATAAAATAAATCTACGATTTTAAATTTTATTAATTTAAATCTTAATTTTTTAATTTTTCTTTTCAATTTAAAATATCATATTTTCGTTAGATAAAATTGACGAAAAAAATAATATTTTAATCAAGAAAAAAAAAGCAGTTAACCCCATGTGGTTTTGGAATGTTGCAGATGACCCCTTTGAAGTGTAGAAATATACAAACACCTTCCCTACAGTTTTGAAATGAACTGCAACTGTTACCTTTTTGTTATCTAAACAAACGCCAACCAAAAAGCCAAAATGACTCTACCCTTTCCTATACAAGACAAATGCTATCAAATGGATGTTATACTCCCCCAAATTGGAGGAAAAAGTATAACCATCCTAGAACAGTTTGTTTGGTTCTTATTTTTAGGATTTACTTTTTAAAAAATTAAAATTTTTTATTTTCTCTATTTTTTTATTTTCACTGAATTTTGTAATATTCTAAGAAGTTTTTTTAATTTTTAGATAGACATAATGTAAATATACTTAAAAGGTATAATATTTGTAAAAAAAATATTTAGACAATTCACTAAATACGAAAAATACAAAAAAAAAAACGAGAATTCAATATATTTTTCGTATTCTTATGTATTTATTATTTTTTTAAAATGTTTTACTTTTTAGATACATCTAAGTAAGGTGAATCTAAAAAGGCAATAAAAATGCTTAAAATTTTAAAAATATTCTCTAAAAATATGAAAAATAAAAACTCAATTTTCAAAAAATTAAAACCAAACACACTTACTACCTCTCCCTTTTACGTTTTATTTTTTAATTATATTTTTATCTCATAATTATTTTATTTTTTATTTTGTGTTTAATTAAATATTTATTTGTTTAATTTGTATTACACTCTATAGTGTCTTTTTTATTTTTTTTATTTTATTGCCTATTGTTTATTATATTATTTTCTTTAAATTTTATTATACAATTTATTAGGAATATTGAAATGTCTTTTGGAAGTAACATTGCAGAGAAACACTTGATTATATTTTATTAAAGTTTATTATATAATTTGTTTTTTTTATTATATTTTTATCTCTTATTTATTTTACTTTTTTAATTTTTATTTAATCAAATATTTCTTTTTTTTTATTTTGTCTTCCACTCTATATTGTCTTTTTTATTTTTATTGTTCAATTTTCTTTAAACTTTATTATACAATTTGTTAGGATTATTGAAATGTCTTCTGCAAATGACATTGGAGGGGAAGCACTTGATTATATTTTATTAAACTTTATTATGAAGTTTGTTTATAGAATCATAAGAAAAGGATCTTTTCCTTAACTAATTAGTTTTATTTTTTTGAAAAAAAAAATAGAAGACAAAATTCAATCAAATCTGATGAAATGGATTCTCATTACATAATTTTTTGAAACTATTTTAAATGCTAAAATATATGTGACTATTTTTTTGGTATTAATTTGTATTATTTTTATTGTATGATTTGAGTTAATAAAAATACAAAATAATATTTATAAGGTTTAATCATTATTATCTGTATGATTTATTAGTATTTTTTGTTTATACAATTTAAGTTAACATTTGTGTAGTTTTATTATTATTATTATTATTATTATTATTATTATTATTATTATTATTATTATTATTATTTTGGACAATTCGAGTTAATATTTGTTTTATTAGTCTTCACATTTTTTTTAGTAAATAAAAAATAATATTTCGTTGTTCTAAAATTAATTCCAAATAATTTTTTTTTACATTAATTTCAAATCATACAAATTAATTTAATTATGTAAGTTTCTTATATAGTTTTTGAATTATTAATTTAAATTTTTATTAAATATGTTACATATTAGTCTTAATTTAAAGGTTTTGTTGATATTTTTTTATAATATTAATTTTATAAAAATTGAATTTATATATTAAAAATTATATGTATTTGATTAAAATAAAATTGAATAAATTTTTTTTTGTTTTTTAATTAAAAAAAGTGAGGTGAGTATATGTATTTGATGTGTTGTGTAGAGAGGGTGGAGAGGAGGAAAGTGCCTGTGGGGTGAGTGTGTCAGTGTTTGTAAAGGTGAATTAATCTTTTTGACATCAACATTAATCATTATTATTAATAAAATATTTAAGATTTATAACATTTCCTTTCAAATAATCAACTGGTAATTAACCCGTGCAATGCACAGGTTAAACATATTTTATAGTGATCTCGGGTTTTTTTCTTTATGTACAGTATTCTGGACTTAGATTTCGTGGTTGAGTGTTGTTGCATTTGTTTCATTTCCGTCCTTTAATTCCTTATCGTTGAATTATAGGATATGTTGGGCAGGTTTGGTAAGTTTTGAAACAAATGGTTGCTGCCCAGGTTTTAGTGTCTTTGCTCGAGCGAGGACTTTGTCGCTCAAGCAAGCTCTTTGTTTTAGATCCTTCGCTCGAGCCAAGTTCCCTTCACTCAAGCGAGAGTTGGTTGATGTGTCTGGTGGCTCGAGCGAGAAGTCCTTCACACAAGCATGCGTCTGCGTTTGGATTTGGACCTGAGAGTTGCAATCCTTGGCTCGAGCGAGCTTTCCTTCGCTCGAGCGAACGAGGACTATGTTTTGGAGTTCTTCGCTCGAGCGAGCTGTTCTTCGCTCGAGCGTGCTTCTGGGTTGCAGACTTAAAGCTTCGAATTATTGGTTCGAGCGAGGGTTCTTTGTGTCTGGTCACTCGAGCGACCAATCCTTAGCTCGAGCAAGCCTGTGTTATATTAGTAGACAGCAGCGGGTAAACACTTCACTTTTTCATCTCTTTTGATTTCAAAACCCTAGATTCAGCTCTCTCTCTCTCTCTCTCTCTCTCTCTACACTTAACTTCTCTCTAGGGTTTTATCTGTTTTTAGTGTATTTCTACCCTAAGTTCTTTGTAAGAAAGGTAGAAGTCGCGAGGGCTTTGTTTTAATCTGAACAATAGTGGATTTGGAGCACTTTGGTTTTTCCTCATCTACTCCTTTGGGCTTCAAATTTCGAGGTAGGGATACCCTACTCCATCTTATGAGTTTTGTCTTTAGTTTTGGTCATTTTGATTAGTTGGTAATGTTGGGTAATTTTGGAAAGAGTTGAGGTTGTTGTGTAATTTATAAAAAAGGGGTTTTCAAATAATAAAACCCATATGTGTGTAAGACATTGAGAAATTGAGTTATTGTTGTATTATCGATGAAAATGAACCTTAGGGTTGATATTGTAAATTAGGAAAAAATGCCCTAGTTATGTGATAAAGTAATTTGAATAATTAATTTGTAGGAATATGAAATTGAGTTGGAGATTATGAGATTGGAGAATTATAAAGTTGAATGGTGGAGTTGGATAATTTAATTACTCACCAATGAAATTGTTGATATTATATCTGTTGATGCATTTATTATCTGTTTAGAAATAATTGCCTTGGGCTATCGGTGGAGGATAGTCTTGATTGTTGTAGACACGGCATGTTGATTAGGAAAAATCGAAACTAATCATATTGAATATGTCATTAATTATGACGGTTGAAATAATACATCAAATATGTATATTGATTGATCCTTGTATATGATAATTGTTTATATACTTGGAATACGTGTATTGTGTGTGAGGAGATAGGGGATGTACTCCATGGTTTGAGAGAAGATAGGGGATGGACTCTCAAATTTGTTTGGGAGGAAATAGGGGATGGACTCCATAGATACAGCAAATACGTGTATCAGATTGAAGTGTTAATACAGCAAATATGTGTATTGAATGGAAGTGATAATACAACGAATATGTGTATTATTTGAAGTATTGGAGGTGTTTTAATATGAGTTGCGATCTCATTTGAATTGTAAAGCATGGAAATGTTATAACCTAAGATATAGTCTCACTGAATGATTGGCCAGGTTCTGAGCCATGTTTATGAAATGATTGGGTTAAGAAGGGACTGTATAGTGATATAAAATGGTTAATAAGTGGTAACCATCTATCAAATGCTATTATTTTAGTCATTTCTTATGATTGGTTTAGAATATCTCTGCTAGGCTGTGGCTCACCCTATATAAGACATCATTTTCAAGTCCAGGTGATATGCCACCTCCAAGGACATAGCTTGGGAGGTTCTGGGAGTTGAAGACTCTTTTTGTTGTTTTGTTATCTTTTGATGTATTACATGTAAATTCAAGCCAAGGGCTTAATATGTATTTGAGTTAGTACTCTTTTCTTGTAACCAAGTGTTGGCTTGGAAAATTGTAAGCTCGTAGGGCATTTACTTTTATTGTCAACATGTAATACTTTTGTAATGAATACTCTGATAAATGGAAAGATGTTTATTTCTCATATGTCTATGCATTTCAAGATTGTTGGGATTTATGTATTATTTTGAGGGCGTGACAACTTGGTATCAGAGTGTACCGGGTTCGAATACTTTGGGTACGCGAGAAGTGGTTAGTACCACAATGGGTTTGTCTCGCTTATTAGAGACTTAGGTATAATGTTATATGCTTATGTGATAACATGTTTATGTGACTATATGGGTATGGAATGTAGTTTCTAGGATGCTGATTGTATCCTTGGGTTTCTGGGAGTCTTGTTGGAAAAGCACATGATCAATGCTGTTTCTAACTGGAACTCTAGCAACGCCTCGGGACTGTCATTATCCGAAAATGAAATTCGTAAGTGCTTATGTGATTATGTGCTTACATGGAGTGAATTACTGTTGTCCATTGCAATAGGACGCGGGTGTTATAGCTTTGGCACATTTATGAATCTGCTAATGTTCTTCGTTACCTTTATTAGGATGTCAGGACGATGACGTGGTGGTAAGCGAGGTAGGCCTGGGAGGCGGGAGGTGCCTATACTGGATGAGATTCCGGCACAGTAGAAGGGTGTTGGCCAGGCCAATGTGGCCGAGCCAGTAGGTTAGCAGGCCATGTGCGCCTTAGCCCGTGAGATAGCAGGAGCTTTGAGGGAATCCATGGGCATTCTCAAAGCTGAGAATCAAGTTCAGACCCAGGTTGTTGATGCAGGGCCTTCCTTTCTGAAGAGAGAGTTTTTCCAGTCTAATTCGGATGAGTTTTTGAGAGATCCGAAAGAGCCACTTAAGGCTGATGAGTGGTTGGAACAGATGACGAAGACGTTTGAGATGCTTGGCATCGAAGACGGGGTGTTGAAGGTGACCTTGGCGTCTTTCCAGCTAAAGGGGGATGCGGGTCAGTGGTGAAAGTTCATGAGGGGTCGTATTGGTGGTACATGGGAGGCCTTTGTAGATGCTTTCCAGGAGAAATTCTTGGCTCCAGCTGTCAGGGAGAAGTTGAGGGATCAGTTCTATCAGCTCAAGCAGCTAAGTATGCCAGTGGCCGAGTTTGAGGCCAATTTTACTAGTTTATCCAGGTTTGCACATGAGCTTGTGGCGTTAGAAGAACGCCGTTGTCTCGAGTTTGAGAGGAAGTTGAGACATGGACTCAAGACCAAAGTTGGGAGATCCATGGTTTGGGAGTATGGGCGTCTAGTGGATACTGCGGCCCATATAGAGATTATGATGCACGAGGAGGAGGAACGGACGAGGGGCTCCAAGAGAAGTCAGGATGGCCAGGGGGATGGCAGGAGACAGAGGGGTCCTAACCCTCAGTAGTCTCAGTGTGGTTTTGCTAGATCTACCTTTCCAGTGCCGAGTGCAAGTTCTGGGAGAGCCAGTCAGGAAGACATTACATGTTACAAGTGTGGTCAGCTGGGCCACAAGTCTCCAGCTTGCCCGCAGAGGGGAGGAGGTCAGAGAGCAGCTTCATCTTCGACTTGACCTCAGAGCCAAAGTCAGGGCAGAGGCCATTCGCTCTCATGTTATCAGTGTGGTCAGGCGAGGCACCTGAAGAGGTTTTGCCCGCAGTTGAGTGCCACATCTGGTGCGTCTGGTTTGAGACAGACGTAGAGTTTTTAGCCAGCACAGTCAGTTCAGGCCTCGAGGGCCAATCAGGGAGCTTCGTCGTCCCAGTCTGTGCAGCAATCTTTTGCTCCTAGGGGTAAGTAGGTAGATCAGAGACCTTCTGGGCACGTGTATGCTGTTACCGCGCAGGATCTTGTACCGGCTCCATCTGTTGTGAGAGATACCTTTTTGTTTTACAACTCGGTTGCCAATGTGTTGATTGATATGGATACATCCCATTCCTTTATATCTGCTGCATTTACATCTGTTTTGGGATTGGAGTTGGCACAATTAGTATCTCTTATATGTGTTGTATCACCTGTTGGGGGTGAATTGATTTTGAAACAGGGGTGTCGGGATTGTGATATAGAGGTCGCCGACCGCCGGCTTCCATTTTCTTTTGTAGTTATGGCTATGTCGGGTTTCGATGTGATTTTAGGTATGGACTGGCTATCGTCATACCGTGCTGTTATCGATTGTTACCGCCAGAGTGTCACAGTATGTACCTTGAGCGGGGATTGTTTTCATTTCTTGGGGGATCGAGTTGGTAGTGTGTTACCACCGGTGTATGATCCGCGAGGGTGGAGTGAACTTAGTGGTCTTCTCCCTAGCTTCATGAGTGGTGAGTATGATGAGACCCATACTGTATTGTCGAGAGTGGTTTGTGAGTATTCGGATGTTTTTCCTGAAGACCTTGTTAGCTTACCACCTCATGAAGAGATTAAGTTCTCTATTGATCTAGTGTCTGGCACAGCGCCAATTTGTATGGCACCTTATTGTTTTGCCCCGCCGAGTTGAGTGAGTTGAAGATTCAGCTCCAGGAATTGCTAGATAAGGGCTTTATTCGCCCTAGTGTTTCGTCGTGGAGAGCACCGGACCTCTTTGCTAAAAAGAAAGATGGGGCTTTAAGACTTTGTATCGATTATCGAAAATTGAATCGGGCTACGGTCAAGAATAAGTACCCTATGCCTCGTATTGATGATTTGTTTGACCAGTTGAAAGGGTCCCGTTGTTTCTCTAAGATAGACTCGAGATTGGGTTACCATCAGTTGAGAGTCAGGGAGGAAGATATTCCGAAGATGGTATTCCGTACGCGGTATGGTCATTATGAGTTTCTGGTGATACCTTTTGGGCTCACCAATGCACTGGCAGTCTTTATGGACTTGATGAACCGAATATTTCGGGAATTCCTAGATCGTTTTGTGGTCGTTTTCGTGGACGACATTCTGATTTATTCACCTTCTGAGGAAGAGCACGAGGAACACTTGAGAGTGGTGCTGGAGTTGCTTAGAACCCATAGGCTGTATGCCAAATTTGGAAAGTGTGAGTTCTGACTGAGAAGTCAAGTTCTTAGGCCATGTGGTTTTCAGGAAAAGGGTGTCTATTGATACATCCAAGATTGAGGCAATGTAGGATTGGGCACAGCCTAAGAGTGTTTTTGAGATCCACAGTTTTCTGGGATTAGCTGGGTATTACCGCCAGTTTGTGAAAGATTTCTCTAGGCTAGCTTTGCCTTTGACTAGATTGACGCAGAAAGGGGTCAAATTTGTATGGAATGAGACTTGTGAAAAGTCATTCTTAGAGTTGAAAGTTAGATTGACCACCACTCTGGTTTTGATTATTCCAGAGAGAGAGTTGGGTTATGCGGTTTATTGTGATGCCTCACGAGAGGGTTTGGGTTGTGTGTTGATGTAGGAGGGGAAGGTCGTAGTCAATGGCTCGCGGTAGTTGAAAATACATGAGAGAAATTACCCTACACATGACCTAGAGTTAGCAGCTGTGATTTTTGCCTTGAAGATTTGGAGGCACTACCTTTATGGTGAGAGATTCGAGGTGTTCTCGGATCATAAGAGTCTGAAGTATCTGTTTACACAAAAAGACTTGAACTTGAGGCAGAGGAGGTGGATGGAGTTTATTGAGGATTACGACTTCGAGTTGTATTATCATCCGAGGCAGGCCAATGTTATGGCCGATGCCCTTAGTAGGAAATCCATTAGTGATGTAGCTTGTATAGCCATCCAGGAATGGGAGATGTTAGGTGCACTTGGCGAGTTTGATTTGCTTCTTAGCGAATCTGTTGAGGCTGCGGCCTTATTTTCTGTTGTTGCACAGCCTATACTTGTGAGTCGAGTGTTAGAGGCACAAAGAGGTGACCTTGAGGTGGAATCCCTCCGAGAGAAGATCTTCAGTGGGAAGGTTGAAAAGGGTTTTTCTGTGTATCCCGACCTGAGTGTGAGATACCGAAACCGATTGTTTGTACCGGAGTCTTGCCGAGAGGAGGTACTCCGAGAGTTTCACCATTCACGCCTTGCGGTGCATCTGGGAGGCACTAAGATGTATCGTGATTTGGGTCGCCAATTTTGGTGGCGGGGTATGAAGAGAAATATGGTAGTTTTTGTGTCTAGGTGCCTTACTTGTCAGCAAGTGAAGACTAAGCATCAGAGGCCAGCGGGTTTGTTACAACCCTTGTCTATTGCCGAGTGGAAGTGGGAGCATGTCACTATGGACTTCCTTGTAGGTCTTCCGAGGACTCAGCGGGGTAATGATGCTATTTGGGTGGTTATAAATCGGTTGACCAAGTCGGCACCCTTTATCCCTATGCACGTGAGAGATTCGGTAAATCGTCTTGCCGACTTGTATATTCGGGACATAGTGAGATTGCACGGGGTCCTAGTGTTGATCATCTCAGATAGAGATCCGTGTTTTACTGCTAAGTTGTGGCAAAGTTTGCAGAGTGCCTTGGGCACTAGGTTAACCTTTAGCACGGCTTATCATCCTTAGACTGACGGGCAGCCCGAGCGTACTATTCAGATCCTCGAGGATATGCTTCGGGGTTGTGTCCTTGACTTTAGTGGGTCGTGGGAGAGGCACTTGCCCTTGATGGAGTTTGCCTACAACAACAGTTTTCAGTTGAGTATCGGTATGGCACCGTTTGAGGCATTGTATGGCCGACCTTGTAGGTCTCCAGTTTATTGGGCTGAGGTGGGTGACACACCTTTGTTGGGTCCAGTGTTGGTTCGTGAGACGACGGAAAAAGTTGAGCTTATCCGTAAGAGGCTCGTTACAGCCCAGAGTCGCCAAAAATGTTATGCCGACCGTAGGAGGAAGGCTTTGGCATTTGAGACGGGTGATCATGTCTTTCCAAAAATATCACCTAGGCGGGATTTGATGAGGTTTGGTAAGAGAGGAAAGTTGTCCCCTCGATTTATTGGCCCTTTTGAGATCCTTGAGAGGATTTGCGAGGTTGCCTATCGTTTAGCTTTGCCGCCGCAATTGTCTGGAGTTCATGACATGTTTCATGTTTGTATGCTTCAGAAATACGAGCCGGATCCGTCGTATGTATTGGATTGGACTGACTTAGAGGTAGATGAGGATGCCTCGTTTGAGGAGAGACCAGTTCGGGTATTGGATATGCGAGATCAAGTCTTGCGAGGCAAGACCATCCCATTGGTAAAAGTTTTGTGGAAACATCACGAGGTGGAGGAAGCCACTTGGGAACGTGAGTTGGAGGTCCGAGAGAAATATCCGGATCTATTTGTGGATGTTTGAGCATATGTCGTATACTTTGTTGTATTGATGAACCTTAAGAGTTTTGAATATGTCTTAAGTTATAAAACATTATATATGTTTCGGTTTATGGAAGTATTGTACAACTTGCCTTGAAATGGAAGTTTATTTTAACATTGTGTATGTTAAATATGTTGTAAAAATGCAAGTATGTTATTAACGTTGTATATGTTGAATGTGTTGTAGAAATAGAAATATATCATGAACATTGAATATGATATGGAATTGTAAATCTTGTATATTGAAAATTGTTGGATTTGAAGGAAATGCATATTGATAATGCATGTTGTAATATATATTGTAATATGCCCCTTGAATAGAGATGAAATGACCGGTAATGGGTCAAGTTGTTGAATTTTGAATTGTAATGTTGTTGAGAATTGAAAAAAACTTGTTTTTGAAAACTCATACCTAATTTCGGGGACGAAATTCTTTAAGGGGGAGGTTATAGCGATCCCGAGTTTTCCCCTTTATGTACAGTATTCTGGACTTAGGTTCCGTGGTTGAGTGTTGTTGCAATTGTTTCATTTCCGTCCTTTAATTCCTTATAGTTGAGTTATAGGATATGTTAGCCAGGTTTCTATCATTCCACAAAAGTGTTACTTATTAAATCAATACATATACAAATTTTAAGTAAATTATTTATGTGTATTTTAATAATTTTAGCTCTTACATAATATATATAATAAATTTCATAAAAATAAATATTTTAATATTTAATTTTAAAAACAGTAAAAACAGTAGAATAAAATTAATTGGTAAAATATTTTTTAGTATGTATAATTCTATTAAGTTTTGTTTATGGGTAATTAGATTAGGTAGAAATCTTTTAAATATTAAATTTTAGAAAGAATTTTTTTAAGGGTATTGATTTGGAATTTTAATATAAAAAAAGACACAGAAAAAGGGGAAATGAGCTACATAGGAGAGAAAAAAAAAAGTTAAAGGTAAACAACATTTTATTTATATATTTTGATAATCTTAGTCATATTGTTTTATAAAAGTCTTATTTAAATCAGTACATATAATAATTTTAAATAAATTATTTGTGTATATTTTAATAATTTTAGCACTATCATACTATAAAATATAAATTAAATAAATATATATATATAATAATTTTAAATTATATTAAATTATAACACAAAAAAAGAAACATTCATTTGATAATTTTAACTTTTCGTGCTACAAAAATGTAACTTAAATAAATATATATAATAAATTATATGGTATTAAATTATAACTTCATATTAGAAATAATTGTTATAAAAGAACTTTAATATAATTAATATTATAAATAAGATAGACCTAGAAATAAGAAATCATTTTATATTGTTTTTAAAAAAAGTGAAAAATTTATAATAAAATTAATTGGTAAAATACTTTAGTATGTATAATTCTATTAGGTTTTGTTTATAGGTAATTTAGATTAAATAAAAAAAATTAAATATTAAATTTTAGAAAAAAATTTGATAAAAAAACAAAAAAAGGAGAGATATATCACATAAGAGAAAAAAAAAATTGAGAACAAACACTATTTTCAATAATATATAGATAATTTTTCTACACGAAAACAAATTAATCCGTAGATTTTGAAAATGCCAAGACCACCGTATTTCCAACACTACCCAAATAATTAAGCTTTAGTTTGGGAAGGTTCTGTTTTAGCCAAAAAAAATATTAAATTAGCCAAAAAGTCAACAACTCATACAAAAAAGTCAAAGATTCTCTTTTCTCTCTACTTTTTACATATTTTTTCGTAATTAGTTAAAAAGTCATCCCAAACATACTAGTTTTTTTTAGTTCATATTTTAGCCAAATAGTCAAAAAATTACTAAATTAGCCTGTTCCCAAACGAGGCCTAAGTCTCGTTTGGAATGAATTTTTTAATTTTTTTAATTTTTGTGAGAAAAAAAATTTTATAATTATAATTTGAATGTGATATTTTATTTTATTAATATTTTAACTTATTTTATCTTTTATGATTAAAATAACCTTAAGCCCGGGTTCCAAACATAGCCTCAGTGCATCACAACTTTTGTTTGGGAAGAAGAAAGGTGAGTCTCGATTAGGAGGCCACAACGTAAGAAGTAAAAACAGTGACAATTAAGTTGGAGTGATGATACATCTTTTTAATTTTAGAGTTTTAATTGAACTTTAATGATATTATAGAAAATAAAAATAAAATAAAATTAAGTAAAATTAAGACTAAAATATCACATCACAGTAGGATCTACTCCCATCACAGTAAGATCTACTCATATTAAGGTGTCGTTTGGGAAGTTAGTTGATTTTTTAGTTTTTTGAATTTTTTTGCTATTTTAGCTTGAGCTAAAAAACTTGGTTTGGGAAAGACTTTTTGATTTTTTAATTTTTTTGATTTTTTTATGAGAAAAAAGTATAATAATTATGAATTAAATATAATATTTTATTTTTCATCATCAAAATAACTTATTTTATTTTTTATAATTAAAATAACAAAAAAAAATTAATTTAACTTTTCTCAAACGAAACTTAAGTTCATTAAAATTCTTTTATTAGAACTTCCAACCATTTTCCTACAAGTTGAGACGTGGAAGCTAAGCTAGTAATAGCTACAATACATACATGCATACATACATACAGTGCTTGGAAAGCGACCCAAAACCTCCACGTGATGATGAATTGATTCGAGTGTTGTTTCTCATTTCCTATTTTCAATGCTCTAACTATGCTATACCCATTGTATCATCAAACATCACAACTGTTGACTCTCTGTGTCGATATACATGGTGTTTTATTTGTATTTTGATTGATAAAAAAGATTAAATTTTTTATTTTATATTAAGTAAATTAAAAAATATAAAAAATTATAAAAATATGTAAATAGTTAAAAATATGATCACGTGATATTCTTAAACAATCAATAAATTTTTTTCGGAAAAATGTTTGGGAGCCCTAATTCTGTGGCTCAAATGTGGCTCAAATGGCCAAAACGACGTCGTTTTGGCCATTTTGATGTTGTTTTGTACTCAAAACGACGTCGTTTTGGCCATTTGAGCCACATTTGAGCCACAGAATTTGGGCCCTCTACCATTGCTCTTTTTTTCGATTGATTTTTTTTAATCATACAAGGAATTGAATTCAATTGGTGTGAACAGTTACGAGGATCCAGAATGAACAGTTACGTACGAAACTAATAGCGATAAGATCAATGAGTTGGGCCAGCAATTACTAGCATACGCTTCATCATCATCACGTAGAAGAGAAGAAGAATATAACGAGTGTGAAAATTAGTTTTGATTGATGGATAAAAAAAATGGAAATATCTCAGTGTATCAGAGGAAAAAAAATTATAATATTAATTATTAATATTTATAACATTTTTTATTTTTTAGTAAATATGTTTTGCTGACACCGCTAAAAAAAATAAAAAATTATTTATAAGTCCTATTAGGAAGAGTTATGCTACATATGGTCCTACTAAAAAATTTATGTTCCCATAAGTCCTGTGTGAAGTTTGTTGACACATTTACCCTTAATATTAGTTGTTAATATCATAAATAATAGTAAAACTATATATAAGAAATTGAATGTTATCATAGATTAAGTTTGCGAAACGTAACGTGACACCTACATAAACGTAACGTAACGTGACCATATCAGATGGGGCATTACATAAATGTAACGTGACTTGTCACTTACATAAACGTAACGTAACGTGACACCTATATAAACGTTACGTGACGTGTCACCTACATAAACGTTACACGTTACGTTTCGCAAACTTACTAAATTTTTGATTTTTTTAATTAAATGTGAAAATGCTACTTTTTATGGTAACATTCAATTTTCTATATATGATTTTGCCATTATAGTGTATAATAGTATATTAATACCATTTATTTACAACTCATAGGATCTTGTGGAATACATTACTATCTAAATAGGATTTGAGACTCTATAAAAAATTACACAGGACTTAACATAACATAAGCGTCTGAAATAGGACTTATAAATAAGTCTCTCAAAAAAAAATTATTCAGGAAATAAAATAAAATAACAAATCAGTGTAAGGGGTTGAATTTTTTTTCCCTTCAAAGTAATGGTAAAGTTTATAAATTTTAATTATTAAAATTATAAAATTTTTCATATGTAAATAATTATTTTTGAAAAGTAAATTTGATTTATAATTTTCTCATAAAATTCCAGTAGCGATGTTGGAACAGTATTATTGTTTGATAGTTTTCCTTTTTTCTTGATTTTTTAATGAACAATTTTCATAGTTTTTTTTTTTTTTTTTACTTTTTACATATACTTAATCTAGATGCATTTTTTTAAAAAAATAATAAACATTAATTTGGTTGAAAAAAACTCATTATTGTTATATAATTTAATCTTCATGACGGATAAAATTAAGTTTTAAGAGATTTAAATTTTTTTTTATATTTTTAAAAAATAAATCAAGAAATAATTTCTGAAAATTAAACTAAACACACGTCAAAATCTATTTTAAAAAGTACTTCATATATAAATATATATATATATATCTATATATGTAACATAAATTCAAATTGCTAATTAAAAAAAAACATAAATTCAAATTTAATATAGTTTGGCACCAAGTATGGCACAATGCCAAAATTTGGCAACTTTGAAGTTATTGTTTTGCTTAAAATTTAAACAATTGTCATTTTTCAAATTTACAATTACACATACACATTGTACATTAAGTTTGAATCATATGATGATTGTTCCAAAGTAAGACGATACTTATTAAATCGTTAATTATCAATTCATTTCAAAGATTAAGTTGATAGAGAGATAAATAATTTTATCATTTATATTATATTCACAACACGTCCCCTTATGTGTGGCTAAACTCTCTTTCATAAGCGAACAAAGCATGTATAACTATTTGATTATTTACTATGATATTATTTTAAATTATTGATCACTAGCTAGCTCATCTAAAAACTTAAGCTTTTAGAAAGATTTCTAAGATTATTATTTATATTATATTTCCAACAGTACATAGAGTAATATTACTAAATTTTAACATTTTAGCACTGAAATATTGTCAAAAAATAGTTTTCGTTATCCATTTTGACAATTTAACATTGGAGATACCTTAATATTTTCTTTCTTGGAAAATTCAAATTATAAATCCACAAAAGAAAATGAAAACACCCAAATCAACACCAATCAAAATGGGATAAATTATAAATACACCCTCTGAGATTTGCTTAAAATATGCATTGTCCTCTATAGTTTGAGAAATTACAAATACCTTCCTATCAGAATTTTTTATTTAACAGAATTAATTGAAAAAGTGAGATTTTTAGCTTTTCACCTATACAATAATAAAATTATCTAAATTATTAATTGAAATAAAATTCTAACATTATTAAAAACTGTTAATTAACTTGATGATTTATTAATAAAAAAAACTTATTTTTTATGAAATTAGAAACCTTGGATGGCATAATATAATTTCTAGAACCACATGAGGTAATTTGTAATTTAAGTAAATATCAGATGTGTTTGTAATTTACCCATCAAAATGAAAATTGTCGACACAAAATTACTCTTTAATTTTTGTTTCGACTCTTGGGAGTGCTTATTAAGGGTGTTTTGGGAAGTTGGTAAAAAGTTCACTTTTGACTTTTTACCAAGCTTTTTAGCTTTTTGGAAAATGATTTGAGAAGTTGATAAAAAGATGACTTTTTACTTTTTAGTTTAATATTTATTTATGGTGTCAAATCAAATTAAAATGACCAAAATACATAAGAATTTTATTTTTTTTATTTTTTTTTTCATAGGCTCTAATTTGTAATTTTATACCTACGTTTTTAGCACTTACCAAACTAATTTTTTGGCATTTTTGGCACTTACGTTTTTAAATATTTTGTCTAAAAATGTGACTTTTTGCTATGTTCTCATATTGGCACTATATCTCTCTAATCAAGTTCCATACATGAACCTTCAAATGCATTTGGACTTATGATTGGAAAGGTTCATCATGGGTACACACTCCACATTACATTAATCCTTTTTTTTACTATAAGGTAATCGAATTATTAATTATTTTAATTTTTCTTATTAAAAAATTCAAATTGAAGGTCTATGAGAAGGTTGACCTTAAGGAAAAAATAATTTTCTTTTCATTTCACTGAAAAAGTAAAAATAAAATAAAAGGTTGACATTGAAATTGTGTAATTAAATTATACAAAAAAGAGAATGACGTGTAACTGACCCTCCATCCCAACGGGATCAAAGTCTTGGTTTCAAACTTAATAAATTTATTCAAATTAATTGTTTTTTAATTTTAAAAAATGAGGATTAATGGCTACGTAGCACATAGAGCACGTGGAATGCAACATGCGAGGGACGTTACCCGTTTTGACGATCCCCATGAAGAGAAAGAGCACGTTGTATTAGTCCGACCTCGTCGGCAGGATTGTCCCTAATTTACCAATTTGCCCTTATTGCCCTTGATTAAAAGAAAATTTTTAGCACAAACTTTAAAAAAATTGGCTAAATGGTATTATTTGCCACATAAAGAGGATGAATTATTCAATGTCGGTCTTGATGATGTGACTATGTTATATAAATGAATTTTTAACATCTATTTGTATGGGGTTCATATAAATTTATGGTGGAGATTTATTTGTAATAGTGATGTCACATGTGACATTAAATAATTTTTGAGATGTGCCTATATAATTTTTTGTACCATGGGATTATTAGATATGATTATGTAAACTACAAAATTATTATACTATTGTCGGTGGGAGATATGGGTAGATATTGATGTGATAGAAATTATGAAATCTTTTTTATTTATTTATTGTTTATGCTTTTGTCTAATATAATTTGTTTAATTTTTACAATAAAAAATATAATTTTTAAGTAATTTATTATAAAAATATAATTCATATCTTAATGAGAAACCATAAAAGTGGAATAAAACACATGATTATGAAGACTTTGACATTTTTAAACCAGTTATCAAAAATGTGGCTCAGTTATTAACATTGGCATAGGTAGGACTCAATTGTAATTGGACAGAATCAATGGTAAAAGAAATTTAATTTCCACACACTTACTTATCTCAGTATATATTATTTCTCAGTACACTTATTTATTAATTTGATTGTTTATTATTCTTCTCAATTCATATACTAAATGTTTAAATTATACCCTCTATATTATTGTATACACAAAACCTCAACCCTCCTTTGACACACTTGTTAACAATTGTAGACCCACTGCTACGGTTCTAGACTTGTTGAAAATTGTAAGCGGAAGAACTTTTGAGTTTTATTTCATCTTCTCCAGTCTTGCGGTTTCATGAATTGAGCTATGGATTTTCAAGCCTTTTGCTGAGAAAATTACGGATTTTGATGCATCAAATGTGATAATAAGAAATTAGTTTTTCATATCTTTTTCCATTTCTTTTCCCCTTTCATTTCAAATCATTGTCATCGCTTTTTTTATTATTATTAATTCTTGGAAGAAGCAACAAAGCACGCAAGCAAAGAGAATTTTGAGGTTGGCCACGACATCAAGAAGAAAATCAAAAGAGACAACAAATCATAGAGGAAGTCCATCTTTTTATGGTGGAAAATCGACAAGAAGAGCAATTTCATAGTTGAAGATTGAACTAGTTTTCAACAATGACAAATATGAGAGTTACCATGAGAATATTTCTTTACATGCAATGGGGAATATAGAGTGTGCAGTAAGCAAGGTGAGAAACAATAGAAGAAGTGACAAACAATGGAAAAATTAAGGTTTATTTATTTATTTTATTCAAAAGATATACATTGAAATTTTATTGTTTTTAAAAGATATGTATAACGAATATTTTGATATAATATCATGGGTGTATTTTGATGTCCATTATGATCATTTTACTTTGGGATGTAACTGTTATTAAAATAATATTTCATTAACGCTGTATTTGATTAGGAGATTTGGGGAGGAATTTAGAACCCACCATTTAAGGCCCAATACATAACTCAAATACTAAAGCCCAGTATTACTGAAGCCCCACGTAGCAATAAGAACCAATGACAGCAAGACACATGACAAGAAAAGGGCAAGCCACATAAGCAGACAAAGATCTGCAAAGTTATTGCCACTGCACATCGCCATTAATGAAGCCCCTTACAGCATTTATTGCGATAACCCCTCTCCGTTGAGACAGAACGCCTTCACCATGAACAAGGTAAGTTAGAGCATAGACTTTCGGCCAAAGTGACAGGTCGGAAGGGACAACGAAATGATTACCGGAAGATATAAGCAGACGTCGAAGACAAAAAGAAGGTTAAGCTTTTCTATCTCTAATTCATCTCTACATTCCACTTCTCTCTAACTTGCTCGTCGGAGGGTTCGCTGGGGGACTCCCGTTCCCCGTTGAACTCGTGTGCAAGTCTTCTAGTGGGCTTGATCACTTGGACACCGGTTTGAGAAGCGTGGATCAGCCTGACTCGTTCCATCTGGAACCCATTGTATCATCACCCTTCATTAATGTTTCTTCACAATCTTTACTTATCAAAATTTCTTCATAAACATGGTTTTGAAAAAAATTATAAATAAATAAATAAAAGCAAAATAAAAAATACAAAGGCCATGTTTGGTTTTTTTTTTAAAAAAAAATTATAAAAAAATATAAACTAATTTGATAAAATAAATATCAAAAAAAAATTTAAAATTTTTTAAAATTATTTTTAGCCCTCTAAAATATAAAATTATATAAAAATAATATGTGTTTTAATTTTTAGTCAAAGGTAAAAGAATCTTTTTATTTTATTTCTCAGCTCATGATATATAATCCTACCCCTATCCCATTACTAATAATCCTATAAATTTGTTGGATTAATTATCCATTGGATTAATAATCCTAAAACAAAATTTCAAAACAAACATAGTATTATTGGGCCTACAGATTAATAATCTCAATCTCATTCTCTAATCCCATCAATCTAATATGCTCTTACGGTACATTTGATTGGACGGACTGGATAAGGGAGGATTAGAATCTATCGAACTTGGGACTGTGAATTCCCTAGACTATTTGGTTGAATTGGATATGTATCCCATGTTTGTTTTCTCATAGGATTAGATGTCTGAAAATGACAATTTTTTAGTGAATCCAATGTTTGGTAAGATAGACTGGATAGGATAAATGAGCAAAAGACTATTTTATCATTTTTCAATTGTTTACTAAGTAATACCAATATTAAATATATCTTTAATATTTTAATTATTTTTACCTAGATTAAATAAAAAAATTTATTTTATTTTTTGCACAATTAAATAAATTTATTTTTAAAAAATTAAATAAATGAAATATCAATAAAAATATAGGTTATTTTTTTAATTAAAATTTTTTAAAAAAATTATCTTTAAAAATAATAATAATTAAATAATGAAATTAAATAAAATATAAACAAAATTTTAAAATAAAACATCAATAAAATATCTATAAAAAATTATTTTAAAAACTAAATAAATAAAATATCAATAAAAAGTTAAATAAAATTATTTAATTTTTAAATTGAGATATTTAAATTTTATTGAATTTTACTAAATATAATACATAATTAAATAGTAGAGCGTCAAAATAGTCACTAAACCACCTAATCCTAACAGTAAATAGTCCAATGAAAATTGTCCCACACCTCCCCTAGATAGTATAATCCCACATATGGGGGATAAGGAGTCCGGCTGGACTCCATGTCCGGTAGAAGCTTTTTATCCGGCGTTTGTTTTTTTTAATCCACCGGATATGGAGTCCGGCCAGACTCCTTATCACATATATGTGGGATAATTTTCATTGGACCATCTACTATTTAATTATGTATTATATTTAATAAAATTCAATAAAAATTAAATGTCTCAATTTAAAAATAAAATAATTTTATTTAACTTTTTATTGATGTTTTATTTGTTTAATTTTTAAAATAATTTTTTCATAGATATTTTATTGATGTTTTATTTTAAAATTTTGTTTATATTTTATTTAATTTCATTATTTAATATATGTTTTATTTAATTTCATTATTTACTTATTATTATTTTTAAATATAAATTTATTTAAAATTTTAATTAAAAAAATAACATATATTTTTATTGATATTTTATTTATTTAATTTTTAAAAAATAAATTTATTTAATTGTGCAAAAAATAAAATAAAATAAATTTTTATTTAATCTAGCTAAAAATAATTGAAATGTTAAGATATGTTTAATATTACTATTACTTAGTAAACAATTAAAAAATGGTAAAATAGTCTTTTGTGCATTTATTCTATCCAGTCCGTCCAACCAAACATTGGATTCACTAAAAATAATCATTTCCAAACATCTAATCCCATGAAAAAACAAACACATGATACATATCCAATTCAACCAAATAGTCCAAAGGATTCACAGTCCCATGATTCAAGTCAGATGAATTCTAATCTCCCTTTATCCAGTCCGTCCAATCAGTGGGATTAGATGTCTGGAAAGTAGAGATGGCAATCGAAACCCGGCCCGACGGAGACCTGATCCCTCGACCCCGAATTGAGCGGTTATTCCCTGAAAAATACCCCCGACAGGCCAGGGATGGTATTAAAAATTAAATCCCCGATGATATTCTGGCCGGGGACGAGAATACATGTTTCAGCCCCGGACCCAACCCCGATCCCTGGCCCGGTTGCCCCCAACGTGAAATTACTCTTTTTCCCCCGCCTATATATAAAACATATGTGTGAGTGTGTAAGGTTTTGTTTGAATACTCCCATACACTAAACTCCCATCTCATTTCTCTCTCTCTCTAACTCACTTCCTTACTCAGATTTCTCTCTCTCTCTCTCTCTCTCTCTCTCTCTCTCTCTCTGTGTCTTAGACTCACTCAACCAAACCAAACCCTCTACCGATCCTCTACCACCACCACCACCTCCGCCATGGCTTCCTCTTCGATTACCCAACGTCGCCGCCTCACTCTCACATCTACCGAAAAAGTGGCAGCAACACCGCCTCTGCCCGTCCTCTGCCACAAATTTCATCATCTCTGTCACAACACCGCATGTCCGGCCTCCGTCGTAGCTCCGACTTGTGCGCCAGTTGATCTGTGAGAACAACTCAGATCTATGTGTGTGTGATGATGATGATGATGATATATATATATATATATATATATATGTGTGTGTGTGTGTGTGTTAACAATTTCAGATCTCTTTTTCTTTCTTTCTTTCTTTCTTTTTTTTAATTTTTTTTTTTTAAGTTGTTGTTGATGGTTATGATAGATACATATATATATATATGTGTGTGTGTGTGTGTAATGAGCAATTTCAGTTTTTTTTTTTTTAAGTTTTTGATGATATATATATATATATATATGTATATATGTATGTATGTGTATGAGTGTGTGTGTAACGAACAATTTCAAATTTTTTTTTTTTTTAAGTTAATTGTTGATGATGATGAAACATTGAAACAGATTATTTATTTTTTTATTTTTGGTTATTGTTGGTGTTGAAAAAAAAAAAAAGAACAAGTCAGAGATTTTTCGGGGTCGGGGAAACCCGATCCCTGTTAGGAGGCAGGGGTGGGGGGTGTGATGGCGTCCCCGCCAAGGATCGGGGACGGGGACGGGGACTTTTCTGCCTTCAGGGATCAGGGATGGGGGGTGTAATTCCCGGCCCCCGCCCTGGCCCAAACCGTTATCATTCAGGTATGGGGGGTGTCATTCCCGGCCCCGGCCCAAACCGTTGTCATTTCTACTGGAAAGGACTGTATAAGGGGGATTAGAATCCATCGGACTTGAATTCTGGGACTGTAAATCCCTCAGACTATTTGGTTAGATTAGATATCTATCCTGTATTTGTTTTCTCATAGGATTAAATGTATGGAAATGACTATTTTTAGTGAATCCAATGTTTGGTTGGACGGACTGGATATGATAAATGCACAAAAGACTATTTTACTATTTTTCAATTGTTTAATAAGTAATAGTAATATTAAACATAGCTTTAATATTTTAATTATTTTTAACTAGATTAAATAAAATTTTATTTTATTTTATTTTTTACACAATTAAATAAATTTATTTTTAAAAAATTAAATAAATAAAATATCAATAAAAATATATGTTATTTTTTTAATTAATATTTTAAATAAATTTGTTTTTAAAAATAATAATAATTAAACAATGAAATTAAAATTTAAATAATGATATTAAATAGAATAAAACATCAATAAATTATCTACAAAAAAATATTTTAAAAATTAAATAAATAAAACTTCAATAAAAAGTTAAATAAAATTGTTTTATTTTTAAATTGAGACATTTAAATTTTATTGAATTTTACTAAATATAATACATATTTAAATAGTAGATGGTCAAAATGATCATTTTACTACATAATGCCAATAGTAAATAGTCCCTCCAAAATTGTCCCACTCCCTTTCGCCACCCCCTTCCCCGGGCGGGGATAGTATAATCCTCCATATGAGGGATAAGGAGTCCGGTAGGACTCCATGTCCGGCAGACTAAAAAAAAAAAAAAACGATGGACATCTCACTCCTTCGGATAGGCAATCCGAACAGTGAATAATCCCCTCCTAATCCCCCTAATCAAACACACCCTTTGGATAACTAAAAATAGTCCAATCCAGACATCTAATCCCATGACTAAACAAACATAGCATACAAATTTAGTCCAACCAAATAGTCCCGGGACAATGTATCCCATGACTAGTCCGATGGATTACAATTTCCCCTTATCCAGACCGTCCAAACAAGCGCACCTTTAGAGTCTTATTTCATGGCAATGTCAAGGATACAAAAACTTTTACTAAATTTTCTATCAAACGCTCACATAGGTGTGGGATAAAAAAAGGTAGCTTTTTTGATAAATCTTTTTTCTAAAAGTTTTATTCCATTCAACTCATATTCTTTTTGACTATTCCATTAGGTTCTATTTGAGATAAGAAAACCAAAATACCTTTTTCATCTACTTATGTTCCATTTAGTCCACATTATTTTCTTATGTTTCAATAAGTCCTATGGGTGACATAATTACCAAAATACCCCTAATGTGAATGTTCACATTGTCAATGTGAATGTTCACACCGTGAATGTGAATGCTCCTAGTTGAGGTAAGAAGACCAAAATACCCTTTTCATCTACTTATGTTTCATTTAGTCCACATTATTTTCTTATATTTCAATAAGTCCTATGGGTGACATAATTACCAAAATACCCCTAATGTGAATGTTTACATCCTATGGGTGACATAATTACCAAAATACTCCTAATGTGAATGTTCACATCGTCAATATGAATGTTCACACTGTCAATATGAATGTTCACACCATCAATGTGAATGTTCCTATTTGAGGTAAGAAGACTAAAATACCCTTTTCCTCTACTTATGTTCCATTTAGTCCACATTATTTTCTTATGTTTCAATAAGTCCTATGGGTGACGTAATTACCAAAATGCCCCTAATGTGAATGTTCACATCCTATGGGTGACATAATTACCAAAATACCCCTAATGTGAATGTTCACACTGTCAATGTGAATATTCACACTGTCAATGTGAATGTTCACATCGTCAATGTGAATGTTCCTATTTGAGGTAAGAAGACCAAAATACCCTTTTCATCTACTTATGTTCCATTTAGTTCACATTATTTTCTTATATTTCAATAAGTCATATGGAGGTGACGTAATTACCAAAATACCCCTAATGTGAATGTTCACATCGTCAATGTAAATGTTCACACCGTCAATGTGAATGTTCATATCATCAATGTATAGGGGCTCGGCCTAGCCCGGGCCGGGGCCAACCCATGTAAAGTCTCGTGGGTGCTTGCCAAAATTTGGGTCGGGTCGAACTGGACCACGAGCCAAAAAATTAGACCTAGGCCCTAGCCCTGGCACAAAGGTATTCAGGCTTTGAGTGCCCCGGTGGGTCGAGCCAAGGGGCTTGGGCCTAAAACTGGGCTTAGGTCGGGCTTGGGTGAGCCGCGCCATTTTTTTTAATTCTTTTTAAATTTTTCTCCAAAATTTTATTATTTTCCACAAAAAAGACACCGGGCCTCTGGCGGGCCGGGCCTCGGACCGAGCCTTAAATGGGCCTTACGCGGGCAGAGATTCAAAGTGATAGCCCAGGTCCTAGCCCAAGTTCTCGGGCTGGGCTCGAGCTCGGGCCCAAACGAGCTTGCCCCAGGCCGCGGGAGGGCTTCGGGGGGCCCACGGGCCGCGGGCCAATTTTACACTCCTATCAATGTGAATATTAACATGTCAATGCGAATATTAACATTGTCAACAGGTCGAACCCACTCCGGGCTGCGGGCTAATTTTACACTCCTATCAATGTTAATGTTAACATGTCAATATGAATATTCACATTGTAAACGGGCCGGGTCGGGTCCGCAGGCGGGTTTCAGGCCACCTATGGGCCGCGGGTCAATTTTACACTTCTATCAACGTGAATGTTAATATGTTAATATGAATATTCACATTGTCAACGGGCTTGGCCGAGTCGGGCCCGCCCTGGGCAGCCCACGGGCCGCAGGCGGGTTTCGAGCAGCCCACGGGCCGCGGGCCAATTTTACACTTCTATCAATGTGAATATTCACATTGTCAACGAACCGAGTCCGCCCCGGCCCAAGGGGGAGCTTCGGACCGCCCACGGGCCACGGGCCAATTTTACATTCTTACTAATGTGAATGTTAAAATATGAATATTTATAGCCCGCCTCGCCCCGGGCAACGGGCGGGCTTCGGGCCGACCACGGGCCGCGGGTCAATTTTACACTCCTATCAATGTAAATGTTAACATGTCAATGTAAATAGTCACATTGTAAACGGGCTGGGCCGGCCCGCGGGCGGGTTTCGGGCCACCCATGGACCGCGGGCCAATTTTACACTCCTATCAATGCGAATGTTAACATGTCAATGTAAATATTCACATTATAAACGGGCCGGGCCGGGCACGTGGGCGGGTTTCGGGCCGCCTACCGGTTGCGGGTCAATTTTACACTCCCATCAATGTGAATGTTAATATGTTAATGTGAATATTCACATTGTCAACGGGTCGGGCCGGGTCGGGTGCGCCCCGGGCAGCCCACGGGCCGCGGACGGGTTTCGGGCCACCCACGAGCCGTGGGCCAATTTTACACTTCTATCAATGTGAATGTTAATATGTCAATGTGAATATTCACATTGTCAACGAATGTGAATGTTAAAATATGAATATTTACAGCCCGCCCCGCCCCAGGCAACGGGCGGGTTTCGGGCGCGGGCCAATTTTACATTCCTATCAATGTGAATGTTAACATGTCGATGTGAATATTCACATTGTAAATGGGTCGGGCCGGGCCCGCGGGCGGGTTTCGAATCGCCTACGGGCCGCGGGTCAATTTTACATTCCTATCACCGGCCGGGTCGGGCCGGGTTCGTCCTGGGCAGCCCACGGGCCACAGGCGGGTTTCGGGCCGCCCACGGGCCACGGGCCAATTTTACACTTCTATCAATGTGAATGTTAACATGTCAATGTGAATATTCACATTATCAACGGACCGGGCCTGCCCTGGCCCGGGGGCGATTTTCGGACCGCCCACGAGCCATGGGCCAATTTTATATTCTTACCAATATGAATGTTAAAATATGAATATTTACATTATAAAATTGCTAACCGTTCAAAAAATATATGTAAGGGTATCAAAATATAAGGGCATAAGAATCTAAAAAAAGAGTGTAAATCAAGAAAAAGGTTTTATGGAATAAAACTATACATACATAGGACTAAATGGGTTAGTAAATTTCTTCATGGACTTTTTGGGTTAAAACACTTCTAAATGGAATTTATCATTAAAAATCCCATAAAAAAATTTAGGCCTCGTTTGACAACCTTCACTTTTAATTAAAAAATTAAAAAGTCACTATAAGTTGTTGCATTACTTACTTTTTTATATATCTTTTTATAAAAAATTAAAAAAATTATTAAAATAGACGATTTCTAAATGAGACTTTAGAGCATCCCTATCAGATTACCTAAATTTTATTCTAAAATATTATTAAAAAATTTATTCCCTATTTTAAGAATTATTTTTTTATTTATTTTCCCCAACAAACTCCCTATTATTTCTCTATTCTATTGACAAACTCCCTATTTTTTCTCTATTTTATTAAAATATAATTTTTAATTATAAATTTAAATATATATATATATATATAAGGGAGTTAAAATGACTCCCTATAAATAAAAAATCACTGTAGTAATTTTTATTTTAAAAAAGTATTTAAAGACTAATAGATGGATATAGGGAGTCACTAACTAATCCCTTAAAATAGGTAATAATGGAATTTAAGGATTCTATTAAAAATGCCAGTAGTATTTTCCCTTGTTTTTACTTTCAAAGTACGCATAAAAATATCAACCTCCATTACATTGACCAATCACAGTAAAATTCTACTAACTCAAATAAAAGTCTTCATATTTTACCTATAGATTGTATAGCAGAGATTGAATTACACTCGCCTGATCTCCACATATACAATGAAATTAAATTATAAATTAATTTTTTAAACAAAATTTTAAATAAAAGAAAGAGTTAGAGCATCATCTGAATTTGTTCTTTCACAGATAAACTTAGGAAAATTGCACTTCATTGCAATTTTCCAAACAAAATTTGTAAATTAGTGGAAAAGTTTATCAATTTTAATAATTAAAGTTATAATTTTCTTTATAAATTTATAAATATTTTGTAGAAATACTGCTGATTTGTAATTTTTCCAATAAACTTCTAGGGTAAGAGCATGAGTTGTTGCTACCAACTTAGAGCCACCTAAATAAGTTGCTATTAACTTATTTATTATAAGATGTTATATCACTTTATATTTCTTTCGGATGGTTTTATAGGAGATGGAATTAGATTATTGATGTGGGTTCTCCAAAAGTCATGTTTATTTGGAAAAATGACAATGGGACTGACAATCCCATAAAATTATGAATACCCTTCGGTTGAGAGGACTAATAATCCAATCGACAATGCTACGTAGCTTAAATTTTGTGGCTCAAAAGTGGCTCAAATGGCCAAAACGACGTCGTTTTGAGTACAGAACAACATAAAAATGGCCAAAACGACGTCGTTTTGGCCATTTGAGCCACTTTTGAGCCACAAAATTTGAGCTACGAGACATTTTCCTAATCCAATAGAGTTGGTGGTATTTAAATCTAATCCATGAGATTAGAGTTGAAATGGTTATTTTAACCCTCATTTTATAAAAATAATTTTTAATATTAAAATAAAATAGTTCAATAATATATTTATACCAAAAAAAAAATATAGTACCAAAAATATATTTATAAAATATAAATTTTAATTTAAAAATTATTAAAAATACTAAGAGTATTTATGAAATTTCATATAATTTATTTCATCATAAAATGATAAAACAAACATAAATTCTTATTAGGAGTTTTTATTGGTAAATCTCATTTAAAAGTGCTCTAATCCAAAAAGTCTATTAAGGAATTTTTTAAGGGATACTTATATATAGGTCATAATAAGTGAACTTATTATCTAATAGGTTCTATGGGAAAAATTTGTTATCAAAAAATGTCACTAATTATAAGTTTTAGTGACAATTTATAAAAGTCATAATAAAAAAAAAGTCACTAATTATCAATTTTTAAAGACATATATAAAAAATTGTCACAAAAAAATTATTTTTAGTGACAATTTTACTAAGACTTATTTTCAATAGGACTTGATGGGAATTAAGTCTGACTATTAGGATCTGTTGGTAGTTTACTCATTTTTTTTAACCCACTTAGTCTCATGTATGTATACTTTTATTCTATAAAGTCATTTTTCTTGATTTACACTATCTTATTAGATTCTTATGCCCTTGTATTTGATATTGATATTTAATGTCTCTAAACGCTAAACCAAAACGCTTTCTTTTCATCAAACTTCAATGTTGATATTTAATGTCCCTAAAATCAAAAAAACTCCCTTTTCATTAAACTTATTAAAAAATTTAATAATCTTATAAAATGAACACCTTTTCGGAAAGTGTTTTGATGGCTTCAACGCTTTGAGAATTCTCTCTCATCTGATGTGAACGTTCACAACACCTTTTCGAAAAATTCTCTTTCATCTAATATAGTGACGTGAACGTTCGCAACATGTGAATATTCTTATTTTTAAGCAGTGATAACATGTTATATCCCCATTTTTTGTGATTGTAATTACTATTGGTAATGACTATCAACATTAAATATCAACATCATGTAATTGACAACACATAATGTAAGGGTGATGCTCCGGAGCTCTAATTAGAGCTGGAAAAGGACAGCTCTAATGAGCTGTCAACCAAAAAAAAAAAAAAAAAAAAACAGTGAAGTAAAAGACAAAAAAGATGGTAGAAAAAGACAAATTAGTGCTCTATTAGAGCTCTTCTTTTAGAGGTCTAAATCATTTTTGCATAATGTAATTGCCCCTTTTTATTATGAATATTCATGTCATGTTTATATTTAAATGAAAGTTGAGGGTTGTGGTTGTGTAATTTGATGCAATGCTTATGTGAACCTTAACAACACTTTTATCACAATGTCATCTGATGTGAACATTCATACGTCATGTTTATATTTAAATAAAAGTTGAGGCTTGTGGTTATATAATTTGATGCAATGCTAATGTGAATCTTAATATCACCTTTATCACAACGTCATCTGATGTGAACATTCATATTCGCGTCATCTGATGTGAACATTCATGTCATTACGTACAGTCATATTTATATTCAAATGAAAGTTGAGGCTTATGATTCTATAATTTGATGTAATACTGATCGCATTCGCGTCATCTGATGTGAACATTCACATCATTACGTACAGTCATATTTATATTCAAATGAAAATTGAGGCTTATGATTCTATAATTTGATGTAATACTGATGTGAACTTTAATTTCACATTTATCGTAACGTCATCTGATGTAAATATTCACGTTATCACGTACAGTCAATATTTGGATGCATGTAAACTATCAAAACATAATGACAATCAATAAATAACCATGTTTAATTTTTTTTGTGTAATATATATCAACATTAAATAGTGATGTGTAGTTAATGTATTTTTTTGGAGTGAGGATATAGGGAATATGAATGGTCACATGAACTATCAAAACGTAATGACAATCAACATTAAATATCAACATTTATGGGGTTAGGAGAGATTGAGGGTGTTTTTCTTACTTCAAATTAGGGGTGAGCATGGTCCGGATTTGTAACAACCCTCGTACTGTTTACTGATTTATGACCGATTGATTACCGTTAATCACCGATTACTGTTAAATGAAGCTGATAATGACTGATAACTAACTGATAATCGAACTGAATGAAATACTGAACCGACTGACTGAAATTGAAACTGAATTGAGTGAATACGTCTGTTTGAATTGCATTTTATATGTTGACTGTTTGTTTGATCTGTTCATGTTTATATGTTTAAACTGCTATTTGAAGGCCTTATCGGCGGCCGAACCGGAAATGGGTTAGTGTATTATGATCGTCATATTTAATATGATTTTATGGTATAATTATCTGAAAATTGATTAGGTATGATTAAATTAGATTAAAATAAGCCAATTAAAGAGTTTGCCATATTTACCATTTTGCCACTATCTCATATACACACACTTGAGTCTTTGAACACTCCACGTATGTGATCAAACCAAACATTTTCTTCTCCTCTTCTTGCCTCAACCGACCCAAGCTAGAGAGTGAGAGAGAGTTGAGTTGTTCTTGAGAGATTTGCTTGATCTTGCTTGGCATTGTTTGGGAATTGAAGTATAGATTGCATATTTGAGCTCCTAGTCTTCTAATTCAAGCTCTAGGTAAGGATCTTATCTTCTTATTGATGCTATTGAACTAGTTCTTGCATGGTTCATGCTTCATTGTAGAACTAAGTCATGATTTGGGTCATTAATGGTGAATTGAAGCTCATTTCTTGCATGCATGGTTGAATTAATGAGTTTTGAGTTGAATTCATGGTAAATGGTTACATGCATGTCCATGTTGTAAGAGTAGACCATGTTTTCATCTTGTTTTGAAAAGAATGAGCTCATTTGAACAAGCTTTGAAGCTTTGATTTGGTTTAAATCCTTGCATGTTTGCATGTTCTTCATATTCTTGAAAATGGGTTTGAATATGGTTCTAATTGACTCACCTTTGGGGCTTGAATTCATAAATTGAGCTTTGAAACTTGTTATACATTGAATTTAGTTATGTTTTCCAGAATTTGGGCCCAAGAGGTCGAGTTTGGAGTGATTGAATGCTTGGTTTGAGCTTGGGAGGCAAATCTGGAAATTCCAGATTTGGCTTCCTCGCTCGAGCGAAGGATTCCCCGCTCGAGCGAAGGATTCCCCGCTCGAGCGAGCACCTTTGTCCAGGGCTCCGCTCGAGCGACCATCGAGCGACCATCGCGCGTAAAATTTCAGCATCCAGTACTTTTACTGTTTTGCAGACCGCTCGAGCGAAGGATTCCTCGCTCGAGCGAAGCCTTTGATTTTGGAATTACGCTCGAGCGTAGAAAGTCTCGCTCGAGCGAGGCTCTTATTTTCAGCAAAGTTTGCGAAATGTTTTCTAAGTGTATTTTTGCATCCTCATCCCATCCTAGGCATTCTTAGGCCTAGTTTAAGGCACCTTGATGAGGATATCATTGTAGAACACACCAAGGCAAATTAGGGATTAAGTTATGAGATTTCCCAACTGTGTAGCTTAGTGTGTTCAACCTGTGAACTGTGTAGGGTTGGCAACTGGGGAGACACGCTCTAGCATACTGTAGCCCAGAACTCTGTGAGTAACAATTGTGTAAAGATATGTTCAACTGATTATCTTCTGAATACTGAACTGAACTGTTTACTGAACTGGTATTATTTACTGAATGAATGTATGTCCTTTATTTCTGAACTGTACTGTGGCATCCTTAGTATCTACGGTTTACTGTTACTGTTACTGTCACAGAGATCTCTGTCGGTTTCCTTGTGGAACCACTACTGTTTACTGACTGATGGCCATCATTACTGTCCGGTCTTTTAAGACCTACTGTTACTGTTATGCTAATGGATGTACCACATATGACTGTTTACTGTACTGAGCAACTGAATTACTGATTGAAATGAACTGTTTCCATTACTGTAAGGACATTCATTCTAAACCCCTTTACGCTTTATGTTATTCACTGGGCTTTAGCTCACTGCTCATATATATATGTAGGTGTACAGGCACCAGACCGCAGCTAGAGGCGTCAGGGTTACTCCAGTTTTGTCAAGCCAGCCTTTGTGCCTCACTGCGAGGTTCCGAGCCTACTGTTAGGGCTTAGGGGTGTTTTAGAATTTCCCCCTTTTTGTACTGTTTCACTGTTTTGTATAGACTGACTGTTTACTGTACTGTTATACAGGGATTAGGTCCCTGTACTGTGTGACTGTTAATTTTGTATACTGTGTTGTACAGACGGAATGTTTTCTGTACTGTTACTAGGGGTTGAGTCCCTAGTTAAATGGATGTGAATATTGTGTATACTGTTCTGTACTGTTTTTGTATAATGTATGAAAAGCCTTTTTGCATACAGACTGTCACAGCTCAATGGACACTATTTATTTACTGTATTGGCTTCCGCCAGGCCCTGTACTCTGTTTCACTGTATTACTGTTCAGCAGGCCTTCGGTAATCTCGGATTACTGGCCGGTTACGGTGCTAAACCCATAGGGCCGGGTTTGGGTCGTGACATGAGTGGTATCAGAGCGATACTTACCACGAGTTATACCGCACACACGTGTCCAAATGAGCTATAGGGTGTCCTAGAAAAAGTAATTAGGACATCTCATGAACTTGAAAAGTGTGTGGCTATGTTATGACTGAATATCTGTTAATGTCTTAAACTATGAAACAAATGACTGCTTATGTTTAAAACTGTTATAACTGCTTATAGTGAAATGGACAATGCAAATGAACCTGAGTCCTCATCTACTGAGGCAAGAATGGAAAGAATGGAAAGAATGATAGAACTGATAACTGCTAGACTGGAACAACAACAGAACCAACAGCCCCCACCTCCTCCTCCTCCGGTACAGCCGGAACCTAATGCGAATGCGGATGATGGGGATATTATTGCTCTTACCCAGAAGTTCAGCAAAATGAAACCGCCATCCTTTCAGGGAGGCCTTGAACCGCTAAAAGCTGAAGCTTGGGTTCTGGAAACAGAGAAATTATTTGAAGTGTTTCCGTGCTCAGAAGCGAACAAAGTACTGTTAGCTACCTTCACCCTACAAGAAGAGGCTAGAAGGTGGTGGATGTTAATCCGTGAAACAAACACTGTTATGACTTGGGCTCAGTTCAAGGAGTCCTTCTTTGAAAAGTACTTCCCTCAGTGTGTCAGGGATAGAAAAGTGACTGAATTTGAACAGCTAAAGCAGGGCACAATGTCCGTTGCAGAATATGAAACCAAATTTACTGAACTTGCCCGTTATGCACCGCATATGGTGGATACTGAATATAAGAAGGCCAGAAAATTTGAAGGTGGCCTTAATGTGGCAATACTTGACCGGATAAATGTTTTGAAACTACCGACTTTTGTGGGTGTTCTCGACCGGGCATTGATGGCCGAGTCAAACATTGCAGCAGTGAAACAATCTGAGACACCAACAACTGAATGGCATGGTAAAAGGCAGGGTTTCAAATTTAAGAAAGGCAAGCATAACCCAGCCAACAAGAAACAGAATACGGGGTTGACAACTAGCCCCAGCCAAGGGAGTGGTTTCATACCACCCTGTTCTGAATGTGGCAAGAAGCACAAAGGGGTTTGCTACAGAATATCTGGAGCCTATTACAGGTGTGGCAAGGTGGGCCACATGGTTAAAGACTGCCCCTCTGCTCCACAAGCCAGTGGTAAAGCTGCACCAAGCGCAGCAGTATCAAATGCTCCACCAAAGCCTAACCCTAAAGCTACCGGGAAAGAGCCTATGAGGCAAGGCCGAGTGTTCGCACTAGTACCGGGAGATGTGCAGAATACCGAGACCGTTGTGTCAGGTATTCTCTCTATCTGTACTCAAAATGCATATGTACTGATTGATTCGGGGTCTACGCATTCTTATGTATCATATGCTTTTTCACGGAAATTGGATAGACCCTTAGAACCCATGAACTATCTGCTAGCCGTATCATCACCCGTAGGGGGATCCATGACATGTGCTTATATGTACCCCGCATGTGAAATTATTGTTGGGGATATGCATCTGTTTATTGATTTACTGCCATTGAACATTGATCATTTTGACGTAATATTGGGGATGGATTGGTTACAAAAATATCATGCCACTATTGACTGTGTGACCAAGCAAGTTGTTTTCCGTCCACCTGGTTTGCCTGAATTTGTGTTTAATGGGAGTGGAGTAGTACCTCCTCCGTATTTGATTTCGTCAGTGAAAGCTGTTAAATTAATTAGAAAGGGGTGTAAAGGATATCTGTGTTCTGTACTGACTGTGTCTACTGATGATAGTGTTAAAACTGATGTGAATTGTATTCCTATAGTCAGGGAATTTCCAGATGTTTTTCCAGATAATCTTCCAGGAGATTTGACTGATAGGGAGATTGAATTTACCGTTGATGTGATTCCCGGAACACAACCAGTTTCTAAAGCTCCTTACAGAATGGCTCCAACTGAACTGAAGGAACTGAAAGTGCAATTGCAAGAACTGTTAGACAAAAAGTTCATCAGACCCAGTACCTCACCATGGGGTGCACCAGTTCTGTTTGTCAAGAAGAAAGATGGCTCACTGAGACTGTGCATTGACTACCGTGAACTGAATAAGGTAACTGTAAAGAACAAATACCCTTTGCCACGCATTGATGATTTATTTGATCAGTTACAGGGTGCACAAGTGTTTTCTAAGATTGATCTCAGATCGGGGTATCATCAACTGAAGGTTAAACCGGAAGACATCGATAAAACTGCTTTTAGAACGAGGTATGGACATTATGAATTTTTGGTTATGCCTTTTGGAGTCACGAATGCACCAGCTGCTTTTATGGACCTCATGAACAGAATTTTTAAACCATACCTTGATGACTTTATTGTTGTATTTATCGATGACATATTGATTTACTCCAAAAGTATAGAACAGCATGAACATCATCTGAGACTTGCCCTACAAACCTTAAGGGAACAGAAACTGTATGCTAAACTGTCTAAATGTGAATTTTGGCTTGACCATGTTATGTTTTTGGGGCATGTTGTTAGCAAAGATGGAATTTCTGTTGATCCGCAGAAAATTGAAGCTGTGGTGAACTGGCCTAGACCAACAAATGTGACTGAAGTCCGAAGCTTTTTGGGATTGGCTGGATATTACAGAAGATTTGTCAAAGATTTCTCTAAAATTGCTCTACCATTGACTCAGTTAACTCAGAAGGGGACATCATTTGACTGGACCGACCAAAGAGAATCTGCTTTCCAGGAGTTGAAAACTCGACTTGTGACTGCACCAGTTTTGACTTTACCCTCAGGTACGGATGGTTATACTGTATTTAGTGATGCTTCTCATAAGGGTTTGGGATGTGTTTTAATGCAGAATGGGAAGGTTATAGCTTATGCTTCCCGACAACTGAGACCACATGAAAAGAATTACCCGACCCATGATCTGGAACTTGCTGCAGTAGTATTTGCACTGAAAATTTGGCGTCACTACCTGTACGGGGTAACATGTGAAGTATATACCGACCACAAGAGTTTGAAATATTTCTTCACACAGAAAGAACTGAATATGAGACAGCGGAGATGGCTAGAACTGATAAAGGATTATGACCTACAGATCTTGTACCACCCAGGAAAAGCCAATACCGTTGCCGATGCATTGAGCCGGAAATCGATTGGAAACTTAGCATGTTTGCTTACAGGACAGAAAGAGTTGCTTTGTGACCTTGAAAAATCTGAAATTGAAATTGTTTTACGGGAACAAGGTGGAACCTTAGCTGCTATTTCTGCTCAACCGGCACTGATTGAGGAAATTAAAGAGAAACAGCGACTGGATGATTTCTTGAAGAAGATCATCGAGGAAAGAGAATCTAAACCGAGACCGGGATTCAAATTTGAGAATAATGTACTGAAATTTCAAGAAAGACTGTGTGTACCGAATGATACTGAACTGAAAAGAAGAATTCTGCAAGAAGGCCACAATTCGAAATTGTCTATCCATCCGGGGAATACGAAAATGTACCAAGATTTGAAACAGAATTTCTGGTGGCCGGGAATGAAGAAAGAGATTGCTGATTTTGTATCCAAATGTCTTCATTGCCAACAGGTCAAAGCTGAACATCAACGACCTACCGGACTATTGCAACCCCTACCCATACCAGAGTGGAAATGGGAGCATATCACGATGGATTTTATCGTTGGATTACCTCGCTCCAGAAAAGGTATGGATTCAATTTGGGTTATTGTTGATAGATTAACCAAATCTGCTCACTTCTTACCTGTCAAGACAATCTATAATGCGGACAAATTGGCTGTTATCTATATTGATGAAATTGTAAGACTGCATGGAGTGCCTGTGTCTATTGTTTCTGACAGGGATTCGAAGTTTACATCGAGGTTTTGGCAAAGCCTACAAACTGCACTGGGTACTGAACTGAGATTGAGTAGTGCCTATCATCCTCAGACAGATGGCCAATCAGAAAGGACCATCCAAACTCTGGAGGATTTACTGAGAATGTGTGTCCTTGATTTTCAGGGAAACTGGGAAAGTCACTTGCCCTTAGCTGAATTCGCCTACAACAACAGCTACCATTCGAGTATTGGTATGGCGCCTTTTGAGGCATTGTATGGCAGAAAATGTAGATCTCCAATTTGCTGGGCAGAAGTTGGAGATGGGCCTTTGCTTGGGCCCGAGATTGTATATGAAACAACTGAAAAAGTGAAACTGATACAGCAAAGATTGAAAACTGCACAGAGTAGACAGAAAAGTTATGCAGATGTCAGAAGACGGGACAGAGAGTATGAAGTGGGTGATCACGTTTTTGTGAAAGTGACACCAATGAAAGGCCAGACTCGTTTTGGAGTCAAAGGCAAGTTAGCACCGAGATACGTCGGACCTTATGAGATTATTGAGAAAATTAATCCGGTGGCGTATCAAGTTGCGCTCCCTCCTGAAATGGAGCATATGCATAACGTCTTCCACATTTCTATGTTAAGAGACTACCTTCGGGATCCCTTCCATGTAATAGAGCCTACCCACGTAGTGTTGAGTGATGACTACACTTACGAGGAACGGCCTATACAGATTGTAAACCGACGGATCAAGAAACTGAGGAACAAAGAGATCCCGTTAGTGAAAGTTGACTGGCAGAACCATGGTGGCGTGTATGCCACTTGGGAAAGGGAAGATGACATGGCCAAACGATATCCTGAACTGTTTCCACTGAATCATGTTTTCTTCCAGAATGAAGGTAACTCGAGTTTAGAGGACTAAACTCTTTATAAGGAGGGGAGACTGTAACAACCCTCGTACTGTTTACTGATTTATGACCGATTGATTACCGTTAATCACCGATTACTGTTAAATGAAGCTGATAATGACTGATAACTAACTGATAATCGAACTGAATGAAATACTGAACCGACTGACTGAAATTGAAACTGAATTGAGTGAATACGTCTGTTTGAATTGCATTTTATATGTTGACTGTTTGTTTGATCTGTTCATGTTTATATGTTTAAACTGCTATTTGAAGGCCTTATCGGCGGCCGAACCGGAAATGGGTTAGTGTATTATGATCGTCATATTTAATATGATTTTATGGTATAATTATCTGAAAATTGATTAGGTATGATTAAATTAGATTAAAATAAGCCAATTAAAGAGTTTGCCATATTTACCATTTTGCCACTATCTCATATACACACACTTGAGTCTTTGAACACTCCACGTATGTGATCAAACCAAACATTTTCTTCTCCTCTTCTTGCCTCAACCGACCCAAGCTAGAGAGTGAGAGAGAGTTGAGTTGTTCTTGAGAGATTTGCTTGATCTTGCTTGGCATTGTTTGGGAATTGAAGTATAGATTGCATATTTGAGCTCCTAGTCTTCTAATTCAAGCTCTAGGTAAGGATCTTATCTTCTTATTGATGCTATTGAACTAGTTCTTGCATGGTTCATGCTTCATTGTAGAACTAAGTCATGATTTGGGTCATTAATGGTGAATTGAAGCTCATTTCTTGCATGCATGGTTGAATTAATGAGTTTTGAGTTGAATTCATGGTAAATGGTTACATGCATGTCCATGTTGTAAGAGTAGACCATGTTTTCATCTTGTTTTGAAAAGAATGAGCTCATTTGAACAAGCTTTGAAGCTTTGATTTGGTTTAAATCCTTGCATGTTTGCATGTTCTTCATATTCTTGAAAATGGGTTTGAATATGGTTCTAATTGACTCACCTTTGGGGCTTGAATTCATAAATTGAGCTTTGAAACTTGTTATACATTGAATTTAGTTATGTTTTCCAGAATTTGGGCCCAAGAGGTCGAGTTTGGAGTGATTGAATGCTTGGTTTGAGCTTGGGAGGCAAATCTGGAAATTCCAGATTTGGCTTCCTCGCTCGAGCGAAGGATTCCCCGCTCGAGCGAAGGATTCCCCGCTCGAGCGAGCACCTTTGTCCAGGGCTCCGCTCGAGCGACCATCGAGCGACCATCGCGCGTAAAATTTCAGCATCCAGTACTTTTACTGTTTTGCAGACCGCTCGAGCGAAGGATTCCTCGCTCGAGCGAAGCCTTTGATTTTGGAATTACGCTCGAGCGTAGAAAGTCTCGCTCGAGCGAGGCTCTTATTTTCAGCAAAGTTTGCGAAATGTTTTCTAAGTGTATTTTTGCATCCTCATCCCATCCTAGGCATTCTTAGGCCTAGTTTAAGGCACCTTGATGAGGATATCATTGTAGAACACACCAAGGCAAATTAGGGATTAAGTTATGAGATTTCCCAACTGTGTAGCTTAGTGTGTTCAACCTGTGAACTGTGTAGGGTTGGCAACTGGGGAGACACGCTCTAGCATACTGTAGCCCAGAACTCTGTGAGTAACAATTGTGTAAAGATATGTTCAACTGATTATCTTCTGAATACTGAACTGAACTGTTTACTGAACTGGTATTATTTACTGAATGAATGTATGTCCTTTATTTCTGAACTGTACTGTGGCATCCTTAGTATCTACGGTTTACTGTTACTGTTACTGTCACAGAGATCTCTGTCGGTTTCCTTGTGGAACCACTACTGTTTACTGACTGATGGCCATCATTACTGTCCGGTCTTTTAAGACCTACTGTTACTGTTATGCTAATGGATGTACCACATATGACTGTTTACTGTACTGAGCAACTGAATTACTGATTGAAATGAACTGTTTCCATTACTGTAAGGACATTCATTCTAAACCCCTTTACGCTTTATGTTATTCACTGGGCTTTAGCTCACTGCTCATATATATATGTAGGTGTACAGGCACCAGACCGCAGCTAGAGGCGTCAGGGTTACTCCAGTTTTGTCAAGCCAGCCTTTGTGCCTCACTGCGAGGTTCCGAGCCTACTGTTAGGGCTTAGGGGTGTTTTAGAATTTCCCCCTTTTTGTACTGTTTCACTGTTTTGTATAGACTGACTGTTTACTGTACTGTTATACAGGGATTAGGTCCCTGTACTGTGTGACTGTTAATTTTGTATACTGTGTTGTACAGACGGAATGTTTTCTGTACTGTTACTAGGGGTTGAGTCCCTAGTTAAATGGATGTGAATATTGTGTATACTGTTCTGTACTGTTTTTGTATAATGTATGAAAAGCCTTTTTGCATACAGACTGTCACAGCTCAATGGACACTATTTATTTACTGTATTGGCTTCCGCCAGGCCCTGTACTCTGTTTCACTGTATTACTGTTCAGCAGGCCTTCGGTAATCTCGGATTACTGGCCGGTTACGGTGCTAAACCCATAGGGCCGGGTTTGGGTCGTGACAGGATTGGACCGGATTGGGATAAAACCAGGACCAATCCGTTATCTACGGTTTCTGAAAAATCGGAACCAATCCGATCCGTTTAAATCTTGGAACCAATCCGAACCAATCCATTTCAACACGGATTGGATCGGTTTAGGACCACGGATTCACATAATTAAATAACAATATATATATATATATATATAATACTTTAATTTTATAAAAATATAAACATAGCGCTATATTAGTTCTACAATAGCAACATGTTTTTTTATAATAGCGACATAATGTTCTAGAATTTAAACAATCATAAAAAAACTAGTTTCATCATAAGTATTTAGATCATTACAAATTAAAACTAAAAACTAAAAAACAAAAGTAATAAAAGAAGATATTATACGAGGTTTAGGTTTGAGTTTAGATTTTATATAGAATAAGAGAAGATACTATGGGGGAGGATGTATAATAAAAATATAGACTATTTGTATACGGTCCGAATCGGTTCCAATCCGGAACCGTGAGGTTCAATCCGAAACCAATCCATGGACTACGGATTTTTAATTCTTCAATTCGGAACCGAACCACGGATTCGAAAAACCAATCCAAACCTATCGGATTGGACTGGACTGGATCGGATTACGGATTTTACGGATTTCTTGCTCAGCCCTACTTCAAATGAAACCTAATGGAATAATAAAAAAGAATATGAGTTGGATATAATAAAACTCTTAGAAAAAGACTTTATCAAAAAAGCTCCCTTCTTATTAATTCAATGATCATCAAATAAACATATATATTTTTTTTTTGATCTCCTCACTTGTAATTCTCATTAATTCTAAAATAAACTGACCTTAATGAATAGTTATTATTGGGTGTGAAATTTTAAGGATTGTTTTAGCAATTTGGTTAAAAATTAGTTTTTTTGATTTTTTAATGATTTTTTTAAAAAAATATATAAAAAGTAGAGAGTAGATATGATTTAAAATAGATTAAAAATTAAAAAATGACTTTTAATTAAAATAATATTAAAAATATCAAATTTTCTATCAAATAAATGATTAAACATCACGCATAAATATGAAATTCATAATTTTGTGAACCCGTAGCATTTTTCTTTAATTATCTTTCTAATCGAGGCCTAAGGGTGTTATAGTCATTTCAGCCGCAAACAATTGAGAAGAATGAGGACAAGGATGGGGTGACTTGACTTATGAACATCAATCACGGTCTGAAACTACTCAATCAAGAAATGACACGTAGGGAAACACGACAAACATTTAATGCGCCTAGGAAACAGTAGAGTACTCTGGTGATGATCACATTCACTCACCCTCTTCTCCCCAACCTCCTCCCATTATTCCTCGGAAACCGCCCACGATTTTCATCCCTAGCACCGCTGTTTCAGTAAAACCATTCCATTCTATTCCATTCCACGCATGGCCCCCACCCATTCTAGAGCAAGGATCCTCTAGAGTGATTTTTTTCTAAAGTTTTCTAGAGTGCTACATTATGTGGTTGAGATTTACTGACAAGTCACATCAAATCTCAACCACACAATGTAGCACTCTAGGAAACTTTAGGAAAATTTCACTCTAGAGGATCCTTGGTGCCCATTCTAAGGGGTTGCTCGATTATTTCCGTTGTACCAAAACAATAAATAAATAAATTATTTAAAATAATTTAAATAAATATATTTTTTAATTTGTTTATAAAAAATAAAATAATATATAAAAAAATAAAAATGTAATGTAACTCAAAAAAAAAAAAAAAAAAAGATAAAAAATATACTTATATAACATACCCAAACAAGCTCTAATATTAACCTTTCTCAACAAAAAAAAAAAAAAATGTTAAAAATACTAAGGTGTTACTAGGTAATACTTACGTTTTCAGTTTTTTGCTTATATTTACAAAATTTAAAAAATTCAAATAAAAACTTATTTGGTAAATTTTTTGATTTATAAATCAGTGGTCTCAATTCATAAATTTGGTCAAAAAATAAAAATACAAAAAATGTGTTTCCGTTTTGAGTTTTGAGTTTTTTTTTTGTACCACCCAACACTAGCCACCACCCGTCACCATTTTCCACCACCGTCTTCTGCCACCGCCACCACCGTCTTCTGCCATCGCCACAACCAGTCACCACCCACCCCCTACCACCACCTGCCACCACTACTCACCACTCGCCACCACCTACCTGCCACCCACTCGCCACCACCACCACCCACTACCACGTGCCATCCACCTGCCACCACCCGCCACTGCCATCCACCACGCTACCTACTTGCCACCACCATTCACCAGTCACTTGCCACCACCATCCATCACCTGCCACCACTAGCCACCCACCACCACCCACCACTACCACTACTGCCACCATCACCCACCACCCCCCGCCACCCACTTGCCACCACCACCCACTCACTACCACCTACCACTCGCTACCGCCACCCACCCACCCACCCATCATCACCACCACCACCCCCCACCGCCCAACCGCCACCACCCACCACCTGCCACCCACCTGCCGCCACCACCCGCCACCCACCTGCCGCCACCACCCGCCACTACCACCCGCCACCGTCACCCACCCACCCACCCACCCACCCGCCACCTACCACCACCACCTACTCGCTACCACCCACCACCCGCCACCGTCACCCACCCACCCACCACCACCCACTGTCACCACTTTCCACTACCACCTTTCGCCGCGACTTTACGCCACTTGCCATTTCTCACTATTTTTTATATTTTTAAATTTTTTAAAACATTTTGTCAATTACCAAACGCATCTGTAGTTTATGTTATTCTAAAAATAAGCAAAAAATAAATAAAAACCAGTTTATAAAATTTTTGTAAATATAAATTGAAAACGTAAACGTTACCAAACACATCCTAATTAATCTAACAACGAACACATTAATTAAGGATGTTTTAGACAGATTAAAATAGTTAATAAAATAAAATGCTTTCATTTCATTATTCTTTTTACATTTAAAATTTTTTTTTTATAAAAAGATAAATAATCAACTACAACAATATATTTCCAAACAGTACCTCAGACAATATATACATGTAACTAGAGGTGCTTAGCGGATGTTTTGATCTGCTCAAATCAATCAAATTGATCCGATTCGCCGCATTTTGAATGGATGCGTGATGACGAGTAAACGGTTGCGGATTAATTTTTTCCATCCGCCTAGTTTTGGACGGATGACAAATTTAAGGTTCATTTGGCCGCAACCGAACCACCAAACCACAAGCACTCCTAGTAATTTGTAAACCTTTGTGTTTTCAATTTGTTTAGATATTCTGTTTGTGTTTTCAATTGAACAAGAGTTTAGATATTCTATTATGTTTTCAATTTGAATATTCTTTTATCAAATGACAAGTGTTGATATTAGATATTTTTGAATAAAAAATGTAAGGCTTAATGTTGTCATTTAAAAAAAAAAATCAAATTAAATAGTTTTTGAATAAACAAAGAGTAATAAAATAGTTTTGATAATGCATGATTTTCTTATATGTATTTATTTTTGGTATTTGACAATTCTCTTGATAATCTTTTGGTTATACTGAGTTAGATTGTTATCCAAAAAAAATGTTAACAAGATGTTGTACTATGTTCAAAATTTATAAAAGTTTAAACTGCCAAATCGATTCGCATCGATCCGCCAATTTGTTTCATCCACATCTGCCAATTCAGCAGATGGATGAAGATTGATTTTTTTCCAATTCGCCAATCCGCGCGGAGAGATGACGGATTAGAAGTTTTCCGGCCGCAACCAAACCACGAGCACCTCTACATGTAACGTGTGAATTTCAGCACTTAATGGGTCTCACCTAACATTGTGTGTGGTGATTTTCTGACCACACTACCAAACAGGTACCCAACTGGAGAGCACCGACAGAATAGATTAAGCCCGAACGACTTGCAACAGAAAGAAGGGTTTCCTGCAGTGGCTCGTCTACCCGGGGGTACTCCGACGATCAAGTCAGTATATCTCTCAAAGATAATCAAAAGTGCTTAATTCACTAGACAGAATATCAAAAGCATATCTTAGTTGGTATACTAGTTATTTTTTCTAACATTAATGTTGGTTATTCTCACGTCTCAAAAACATTGAGTTTATTTACTTTTCGAGTTTTTTTATTTATTTATTTTTAGTAATTGTTTTTAATATTTAAGATTTGTTTTTAATTTTTTTATATACATCTAACCTAGATACACTTAAAATGTACAATATTTATGATTTTTTTTTTATAAAAATATCATCAAATACAAAAATATAAAAAAGAATACAAAAAATTAATATATTTTTTGTATTCTTGTGTATTTATTGATTTTTTTAAATATTATTCACCAGTATTTTACTTTAAATGCATCAAAGTTAGGTGTCTCTAAAATAAATAAAAAAATTAAAAAAACTTAAAATATTAAAAAATTTCTCTAAAAATAAGAAAACACGAAAAATGAAAAGCTTAATTTTTAGAAAATCAATCAAAACCATACAAGATAATTGATTTCCTAATTTGATCACATAACTTGGATGTAAATCACCTTATGTGAGACTGTTATATTTGATTTTATGCTTGAATTTTTATTCAATACGAAATAAAATTGATTATTGTTTGTAGGGAAAATAATATTTTAGTGGAAATGTTAAAAAATATTATCACCTCCATTAAAAAGTTTATACATTTATCTTTTAATATTATAAAATTTTTCATTCGTTTAAAAATATTTTTTTTAGTTCCCACTTTAATGATATTCCCCTTCTTTATATGATTTTTTTAAATTAATAACGTAACAAAAAGAATTAGAAAAAATTAGGGAGAGATCCAATCTAAAGAGGGTATAAAATATTAGGGCTAGTGAATTTTTTTTTTTTATTGGCAAGAGATCCACCATCTATTAAATAATTTAGTGAAGTCATTTTGTTATTTTGAATGACTTTTTATTTTCAATTTTATCCCTAATCTATTTGTTTAATTTTTTTGACTATCGGTTTAAATTTTTTTTTTATCCGTTTAATTTTTTGACTACCTGTTTAATTTTTTTTTCTTATCTTTCAAATATTTGTCTAAATTTTATCATATGTTCAATTTTTTTGCTTGCCTATTTAAATCTATTCGTCCAAATTTTATTATTTGTCAAAATATCTCTTTATCTATCTCTACAAACATCTGTTGAAATATTTGCATTATTTTGAATAGATCTAAACCATTTTTTATTTATTCATTTACAATCTATTTATCATCATCAAAAAAAAAGGAAAAAAGAAAAAAAGATCTAACAGTTCATCCCACTATAGATTCTTCATCATCCAATTTAAAAAAAAAAAAAAGATTCATCATCATCACATAGAGATGGCAATCAGAACCCGACCCGATGGGGACCTGATCCCGCGACCTCGAATTGAGCAGTTATTCCTTGAAAAATACCCTTAACGGACCGGGGATGGTATTAAAATTTGAATCCCCGATGATATTCGGGCCGGGGACGGGAATACATGTTTCAGTCCCAGACCCGACCTGACCTGACCTCGGCCCCGATTCCCCGCCCACTTGCCCCAGACGTGAAATTAATATTTTGCCCTTGTTTATATATATAATATATGAGTATGTATAGGGTTTGGCTGAAGTTGAACACTCACTCACTCACACAAAAATACAGTTGTTTCATCTCTCTCTCTCTCTGCAGGTGTTCCTCATGGCATCGGCAGTGGTGGTAGGCCGGCAGTTCTTTCGTTGTCCTCTCCCCCCTCCCATCTTACCGATCTCCGATCTCACCAATGGTGGTAGCAGCGGTTCCTCTGACATTCTCTCCCTCATCCCATCTCGCCGATCTTCGATCTCGCCGATGGCCGTAGCGGCAGTTCCTCTGCCGTCTTCTCCCTCCTCCCAGATCTTGCTGATGTCACTGATCGTTCATATCTCGCCGTCGCCGATCTCCCTGCTCAAGAACATCACGGCGACTCACTCCTCCCAGATTTCGCCCATCTCTTTGATTTTTCTTTTTTTGATTGTTGTGTATAATTATTTTGCTGATCTGTTGTGTAAGTATACATGATCTGTAACAGATCATCTGCTGTTGATGTATCGTGTATGATATTGTTGATTTGTTGATGATGTTGATCTGCCATGTTTTTTTTTTGGACCGAGAAATTTTTTGGGTTGGGGAAACCAGATCCCCATTAGGGGACGGGGGCGGGGGCGGTGATAGCTTCCCTGTTAGGGATCGGGGCCAGGAACGGGAAAATTTTTGCCATCGGGGACCGGGGATAGGGAGTGTGATCCCTGGCCCCGCCCCACCCCGTTGCCATTCCTATCATCACACCACAGATCTGTTTACTTTCATCACACCGCATATTCAATCAACAACAATTATAATCAATAATAACAACAACTAAAAAAAAAAAAGATTTGTTTCAGATCTATTGAACACATATACATCTGAGACGATCTAGATTATTCAAATAAAATCTAGATCCGTTGACTTAGCAAGATTTGGATCTGACAATCTAGATTTTGCGACCAAAGCAGTGGAGCAACAGAGGAGATCGAAGGAGGAGCAATGGTGGTGCGAGGGGGAGAGACAATGAGAGTCCAAATTGGCAGACGGAGTTGGTGGCATCGGCGGTGACGGAGATGGTGGTGTCGGTGGTGATAGAGATGGTGAACAAAGTATTTTAAAGTCTGAATTTTTGATTAAACAAAATTTAAATTTGAATTTATAAATTGAGTGTCCAAATAATTATTAGTAAAACAAAATTAATTATTTTTGTTAGACACGCAAGAAATAAATCATGATTTACGTAACACCTTTTTGAAAAAAATTTAGTCCATGTGTGGTTTGAAGAATTATTACGTAAGTTCCAAATTATCATTTGATATTATTTTGGGGTGTGTGGGATATGATTTGGGTGGTTTGAAAGCAAAATTATTAAGCAAATCGTAAATGAAGAATTGACAAATAATCAAATCGTGGTTTGGATGGTTTTAGAGTTTTCAATTTGTTAATTGATTGAAGAATAATCTTAAATACTTATTATAAGTATTTACATAATATATAATATTAATTTACGCAATATTTTTTATATATATAACACAGATTAATTTTATATAATATCATATATATAATAATAATTTAAAATAAATTTTATATCTTAAATCTCTTCATATTAATTTTATTTTAATATTTTATTAAAAGTTAAAAATAAATATAGGTGTTAATTATAACGGAGCAGTTTCGGATACGAATCTTAAATTTCAAAGTATGGATCAATCTAACCCATGGTTAGCAGGCGGATTAATGATTATCAGACAGTTTCAGTACACTGGATAGTCTTTACACAATCCTAATATTATCTATATATATATATATATATATGACAAAAAACATATCTATTAACTATTTTAAAAAATATATTAATATTATGTTATCGGCAATTTTTCTACTAAATAATTATTTGAGAACATCATATGTATAAGGAAAATGAATGAGAGTATTAATTAGTGTTATTACTAATGATGTGGCAGTAGGTCTCACCATGAATGATTTGATGTTTTGGCCTTCGTGTTGTATTTTTTTCTTTTTTTATTGAGTGTCATGTCATTAGTGGTCTTTTTAGAGCTCCAAAATTAGTGGTCTCTATCATTGTTGAGGATGGAGGAGGTGATATAGATGGAGGTTGGAAGGGGGATTGAGATGGAGGATGTGGAGATGATATTAGAAAAATAGTGAGGGATTATAAATTTTTTTTATTTTTTATATATTGGGAATTTTTTTGGAAAATTTACCCATAAGTCTTAGTTTTTGAAACGTTGAACCATTTAGTCCTAAAAGTTTTCTTATGCTCTATTTAGTCCCATTTTTACATCAACATGATGTGAATGATGTAAATGATCTGATGTTTCATTCTATAATTTCAAAATTTATTGAAATCTGGTGAACATTAGATGTTTTTCATCATATATTTTCAAACATTATTGAAATTTGATGAACATTAGATGTTTGAAATCCAATGTTTGTAACATGACTCTGATGTTATTAACATTGTATCTGATGTTATTAACATTGTAATGGGACCTTTCAGTCTATAAGAAAATTTTTAGGACTAAACAGTGCATAAGTTATTAATTTGGGATTTATTGGTGCATCCCCCAAATAAAAAATTTATCATTAATTTTTTTTGAAAAAATTATTTATAAATCCTATTAGGGAGACTTATGCTACATATGGTCCTACTAAAAAATTTATGTTTCCATAAGTCCTGTGAGAAGTTTGTTGACACATTTACCCTCAATATTAGTTGTCAATATTATAAATAATAGTAAAACCATATATAGGAAATTGAATGTTGTCATAGATCATATCTATATAAACGTAACTTAACGTGACACCTATATAAACGTAACGTGACACTTATGATTTATGACAACATTCAATTTCTTATATAGGAAATTGAATATTGTCATAGATCATATGTACATAAACGTAACGTAACGTGATACTTACATAAACGTAACGTGACACCTATAATCTATGACAACATTCAATTTCTTATATAGAAAATTGAATGTTACCATAGATCATATTTATATGAAACGTAACGTGACACCAACATAAACCAGCAACATTTTTACATTCAATTTAAAAAAAAAAAAAAAAAACTCATTAAGTTTACGAAACGTAATGTGACACGTTACGTTACGTAGGTGTCACATTACGTTATGTTTATGTAGGTGTCACGTTACGTTACGTTACGTTTATATAGGTGGCACGTAACGTTACGTTTATGTAAGTGCCACATCACGTTACGTTTATGTAAGATCTTGTGGAATACATTCATATCTAAATAGGACTTGAGACTCTATAAAAAATTACATAGGACTTAGCCTACTATAAGTGTCTGAAAAATAACTTATAAATAAGTCTCCCATTTTTTTTTCTTCAAATATACACCAATTTTTCATTTATTCTTATTTTTTACTTGGTTAGCAATGCTACAATACCTCGCTAGAAGTAACTAGCAACTATAACTCTGTATTAAACTGCCAAGCATGGAGCGAGGCTGTTAGAACAAATTTTTTTCTATTTTGCTTGCTATTTCCACTAAAAGTAAGATTTAGCAAAATTGATGGAGATGCTCTTAGTATAGCTTAACTTGTTTTGGGAAGTTAGTTAAAAGTTAATTTTTTAATTTTTTAATTTTTTTTTAAAATGTGTAAAAAAAATAGATAGATAATATAATTCAAAATATATTAAAAACCAAAAATTAACTTTTAACTAAGTTCTTCAATTAACCCTTTTTTAAGTTGAAATTTGATAATATGTAAAAGTAAAAATCATATTTTCTTAGTTTTTACGTAATTAATTTTTAAATTTATTTATTTTGGTTAATAAAGGTACTGCAGAAATTAAATGGAGGCTAGTATAAATAATTCTTCTGACATCAAGAGACAATTAATTAGAAATACAAGAAGGTGCAATATTAAAAAAAATTAGATTCCTATATACATTCCAAGTTCAAGTTTGGCAGGCCATTTACGTATTGGATCATTTCTTAGTAGCAATGATCTACATCAGTGGCTACTCTAGCGGTGTCAATCAAAAATTTAAATATTATATATTTTATAAAAAAATTATATTAATCATTATATTATTTATGGAAAAAAAATCAATAAATTAATTTAAATTTTAAAATTATAAATAAAAATATTTCAATATATTAATACTATTGTTTAAGCAAAAAGACATGTTAATATCTAATATGAGTTCAAGATTGATGAGTTCAAAAGAGTAGGAAAACTATGGATTCAAAATTGTATTTTAGTAGGTTCAATTACTAATTTTTTTTCTAAAATCTAATATTTATATAATAAATAAATAAATAAATTTAACCAAAAAGTTCGAATGACATCCCTGACCAAGCTTTAGAGCCGCCCTTGATCTACATATTGGTTCATTTTTTAGTAGCAATGATCAACTTTAATTACTCTCATATCCTGCTCAATAAATGCACTCATAATTAAAAATTATGTTACCATACTTATGGTGGGTACTGTTTTTTTGTTTCGATAGGTTGATGAGGTTGATGATTTGCTTGGCATCTACTTCCACCGTAAGGTTTCTAAAGTTGAGATTATTGGCTGGGTTGAGACTCTCTACGGTTCCATTTATTTTCGGAGTTAGAATGGAGGAGATTTATAATGAGAGAATTATTAGTGAAGGAATTAAGTAAAATTATATTTGTTTTAATGATATTTGTTAGTGTAGGAATTGTTAAATTATTTTTATATAAAATAATAAAATAAATAAAAAATATAAAAAATTAAACATTAATATCTTAAAAAAAATTGAGGGATGCACCAATAAATCCCAAATTAATAACTTATGCACTGTTTAGTCCTAAAAGTTTTCTTATAGACTGAAAGGTCCCATTACAATGTTAATAACATCAGATACAATGTTAATAACATCAGAGTGATGTTACAAACATTGAATTTCAAACATCTAATGTTCATCAAATTTCAATAATGTTTGAAAATATAGGATGGAAAACATCTAATGTTCATCAGATTTCAATAAATTTTGAAATTATAGAATGAAACATCAGATCATTTACATCATTCACATCATGTTGATGTAAAAATGGGACTAAATGGAGCATAAGAAAACTTTTAGGACTAATGGATAAATTTTCCTTTAATAAAATACAATTTTAAAATAAAAAAATTTAATGAAGAGTGTACATAAAAAAAAAAAAAATAATTAAAATATAAAAAAAATTGAGAGAGTAGATTTTAAGTTATAATTTGACTATTGAGGCTGATGCTAAACGAACCAATGTATTTTTGCAGGTTCTTGGAACAGACAATACAATAAAAAATTGTACATATATGACCACTAAATCTATATATAGTACACATCTCCCTCCATATCTCCCCCCAACCTCTCTCTCTCTCTCTCTCTCAACTCAATTCTCTCTCCCTCTAGATTGATTATTACATAAACATCACCATGTTTGCAGCTAATGATCAAATGCTGCAGTACCCTTCCAGACCATTGATGATAGAAAGAAGCTGGAAGTCCTGCAATGCTGCCGAGATAGCACCAAACTGTCCAAGGTGTGCCTCCACTAACACAAAGTTCTGCTACTACAACAATTACAGCTTTTCCCAGCCTAGGTACTTCTGCAAAGGCTGCCGCCGTTACTGGACCCGCGGAGGTTCCCTCCGCGACGTTCCCGTAGGCGGCGGCTGCCGCAAGACCCGCCGAGCTAAGGTGGTTCGGTCGTTGCAAAATCAACGACCGACCACCGTCACCTCCGAGTCTGATCCACCACCACCCGTGGCGCTGTCGTGCAGGTCCGGTGGTGGTGGATCAGACATCGATCTTGCCGAGGTTTTCGCCAAGTTCTTGAATCAGAATAATCCAACTCGAGAAGATGATCGGAATCAACAAAACCAGCAATTAATGCAAGATGTTGTAGTGAATCAACAAAAAGAGCAATTGAGTCAGGAATTTGGGGTGGGTAGTGAGTTGGGTTCTGTGGGTTTGCAAACCATGGTTAGTGATCTTGAGTTAAATCAAGGGCTTCTTCAATGGTGTGATGATCAGACAATTTTGCCAGGGTTTGAATGGCAACCAATGGTGGATTTGCAAGAGTTTGGATCGTTTTCATCGGATGATGATCAGCCTGAGATTTCTGCAAACTTAATTAGCGATAATTGGAGCATGTTCGATTTATCAGAATATATATGAGAATTTTTCTAGTCCCTGAAACCAGATTTAAACGTTTCTTAATTACTAATTTCTTCAGATTTTTTTTTTTTTTTTAAATTTTAGTTTCGTATGTTCGAATTAACTGTTTCATGAAATTGAAAGAGATTTGTGACATTATACCCAAATCAAATTATTACAACATTATTTCTTGTGACATTTCGGAGACAAAAAACAAGATCGGTCAATGTGAAGAAATATCTCGGTAGTGTTCGGTAACATTTTCGTTTTTTTTTTTTTTTTTTTGTTTGTTTGTTTGTTTATAAAAAATTTATAAATTGATTTTTGTTTATTTTTAAAAAAATATAAACTATAAACGTGTTTGATTTAAATAAAATGTTTGAAATTTTTTAAAAATATAAATTAAGATATATGTTTGTTCATGTTTAAAATATTTAGATTTATTTTTTATTATTTATGATAATAAGATCATACGTATTATAATTAAAAAAATTAATAAAAAAATAATTAAAAAAAATTTGTTAGTCAAATTTTTAAATTTTTGTTTAAAAATTAACGTAAACTCATTTTTTGAGTTTACATTTTTTTTTTCAAATTTATAAACTGAGACGACTATTTATAAATCAAAAAAAAATTATCAAAAAAGTTTTTTTGAGAATTTTTTTAATTTTTATAAATATAAACTGAAAATTAAAATCGAAATAATTATCAAACAGACCATTCAAAACTACCTACTTCCTCTGTTCCAAAATAATAGTCCCTTTTAGATAATCTAATTTTTTTTTGGGTAGTACAATTATTACACTTTAAAAAAGTTAATTTTTCAAAATTACCCTTTTAATAGTATATTTTTTGAAAATATTAATGTCATAATTGTACTTTTTATATTGTTTATTAATTTAAAAGAATGGTAAAATAACAAATTTATATTATTGTTGTATTTGATTTTTAAAGATGGACTAATATTTTAGAAAAATAAAAAATAAAATAAAGAATTAATATTTTAAGCTGGAGGAAGTAATAATTTTCTGGTATTAGCGTGAGATATTTCCTTTTTCTTCCGAAAATTATAAGCGTTGTTAAGCTTTAAGTACACCAATAAACAACAATGATTCATCCCATTAAAAACATCACCACTAATAGCACTAATGCATTAAAAAAATAAAAAAAAATAAAAAAAAATACAACTCCAAGACCAAAACATCACATCATTAATGACGGGACCCACTACCACCTAATTAATGGGAGCACTAATTAGTGCTCCAAGCATTTTTCCACCAATAAATGGTCTAGATTCCACGTTTATGCCGCAACTATTGTTAATAGCAATGAAATAATGTTATAAGACAGTGCTAAGCGTATTGGTACTTCTTACATAAAAGACGAGACTCATCAAATATAATAATTAGTGTAATATAAGATGTCATATATTAAGGGGTTGTTTGGAGTGTCTTAAATAAGTATATTTTTTGACTTTTTATGAAATATGAGTTGAGTATGGATTGAGTTTGAAATTATGTGATAAAGAGGTGATCTGACTTAAATAAGATGATGTGATTTAAATAGAATAGTGACTTTTTGACTTTTTGAATTTTTTTGAGAATGCCAAACTTGGCTTAAATAAAATTTATGATTAGATGACAGTTAGATATGTTAATGTAATTGTTTTGTCTCAATTTTATACTATTATTACATTAATAAATTTCTTGATAAATCATATCTCCCTCTCCTAAGCTGAATTTTTGTTCCTAGCATTAGTTCTCAGTTTGACGCAACGTAATTTATGAACTCAAAAATCTTATTCAGGTCAAGTTTGGCTATTCTAAATAAGTACATATTTTTTATCTTTTTATTTTTTTCTATCACATCACTTCTCTACTTTTCTGAACATCTTTTCGTAAAAAGACAAAAAATGTACTTATTTAAGGCATTCCAAACAACCCCTTACTCAGCAAAAGGTATCAGATTTTTGCTCAGAACATGATTTTTTATGAAAAAAATTGGAGGAATTTCGATTTTAGTGTAAGTTTTTTAAAAAAATTACAGATAAATGATAAATTTTATACATATTAATATTAACAAGTAAGCCATATGAAATTTTTCATGATTTTGTGACAAATTTTTCATAGTTCCACTTGATAAATAATTTTTTCAAAAAAATTTGAATCATAGACTGATAGGAAAGACTATGGTGCACATCTCAAAGGGTTTGTATTTGAAGTGTGTACCATATGCACCTTATAATTAAAAAAAATGACATAATTTTATATTTTTTGAGTCATAATTAAAAAAATTCATAATTACTATATGAGATATAATCAAAGATCTCATTAGTCATAATTAAAATATTTTTATAATTAAAGAAAAAAAATTATTCATAACTAAAAAAACAAACTTAATTAAGGGGTTGTTTGGGATGTCCTAAATAAGTGCACTTTTTGACTTTTTGAACTAAAAAGTTGAGAAAGAAAATATGGTTGTTTGGGTTAACTTTTTGACTTTTTATGAAAAAATGTGTATTAAAAAATTGTATAAATTAGTATATAGGAAAAAATTAGAATTGAAAGTTATGCAGCCGTACTTCTTAACTTTTGGTGAATAGTGATAACTTTTTAACTTTTTGAGTAATTTTTTGACTTTTTTGACACAGGTCAAACTTGACCTAAAAATATACAAAAGATTTTTATAGTAGAATTTCTGTATAATGATAATTCTAAATAAAATTTTGAATGAAAGATATATTACGTTGTTTATGAACTACCTGATATCTTGAGGCACATCACCATTGATTTGGGCCCATCAAATGATGTGCCCCCTTATATGTGAAGCTGAATGATGGTGATGCCTAACTACCAAAATTTTTAGCAATAAAATGGCATTGGTAGCTTTAACTTTAAAAGCACCATCTAAAAAAAAAATTAACTTTAAAAGCAGAAGCACTCTTTTTATTTATTTATTATTTATTTTTGGTTTTGTTGTTGGTTTATTATGGCTACAAAAGGGACAAGATTGATCCATCCCAAATGAATTTGGTAGTAGTCTGCTACTTTTTAAAACTTAAACAGAACAATTTATTATTATTTTCTTATTACGTATTTTTTTAATACATGTTACGTATTTTTTTGATAAAGTTAAAAATAATTTATAATTTAAAAACAAAATTATACATTTTGTATTAATGTTAAGCATTTTTGTAGTAAAGTTATATATATATTTTTGGTTATAAAATATTTGGATAAAAAAATTTGAAACATTTCTACAAAAATACATAATATTATTATAAAATAAATAACTTTATTCCTAAATTATAAATTATCATAACTTTATAAAAAAATATGTAATATTTAGCGTAAAAATATATAATACATACCACAAAAAATATATAACAAAATATATATTATACAAGCTTTTTCAGGATTGCCTACAACAGAAATTCCCTTACCTTTAGGACGTCTTTTGAGAAGTGACTCATATAGGATTCGTTTGGAAACTTGGTTATTTTTTGACTTTTTATTTTTTTAATTATTTTAATTTAGGATTAAAAAGTCTTATTTGATAAGAGTTTTATTGACTTTTTGATTTTTTTTTATGAAAGAAAGAATATAATGATTATGAGTTAAGGCCAAGTTTAGCAAGTTGTCAAAAAATCAAAAAGTTACTCAAAACGTTAAAAAATTATCACTATTCATCAAAAGGTAAAAACTACAGTTGCACAACTCCCAATCCTAATTTTTCTCTACACACTAATTTATACAATTTTTTAATACACATTTTTTCATAAAAAGTTAACCCAAACATCCATATTTTTTTCCTCAATTTTTTAGTCCAAAAAGATAAAAAGTACACTTATTTAGGACACCCTAAACAATCCCTAAATGTGATGTTTTATCTTATTAAATTAAAAAGCCTATTTTATTTTTTTTGTAATTATTTAAACAAAAAAAAACCCCAAACCCTCTTTTCCAAACAAGCTCATAAGCCAATTACTTTTTGATTTATGCGAATCAAATCAATTCTCTACTTTTATTTTTTTTATTTTATCAATACTCTATTTTTATTTTTTTTATTTTTTTATCTTTTTATTTATATAATATTTTTTTTAATAAATAAAAAAATCAATTTATCTCACACTCCCCAAAATAACCATAATGATAACGTGGCTAATGTTGCTATCATTCCATGACCCTTCACAGTGTTGAGCTGTTATTGATTTTGATGTCTCACAAACAACTATTTGGTTCATGCTTCGGAGCTCTAATTAGAGCTGTAAAAGGGCAGTTCTAATGAGCTGTCAGCCAAAAAAAAAAAAAAAAAAAAAAAACAAACAAACAGTGAAGTAAGAGACAAAAAAAAAGGGAAGAAGAAGACAAATTAGTGCTCTATTAGAGCTCTTCTTTTAGAGGTCTAAATCATTTTTGCAACTATTTATGGGTCGTAAATGTTGATGTGACATATTAAAATCAAAATATTTTACAAATTATATTTTATAATTAGTTTTACTAATTTTTCAATTACAGTTTTTAATTTTGGCTCATCAATTTAGACCTTGTTGGATTTATTTTTCAGAAAAAATTTTAGAAAAATTTTTCTACAAACAAAATTTCAAGAGTAATCAAACTAAACAATTTTTTTCAAAAAAAATCTTAAAACTTTGTTTGATTACCTATTTTTTAAAATCACACACTCTCTCATACACATTAAAACAATCATTTTTTTTAAAACTCTTTTCCTAAAATACTTTTCTAAAACCATTTTTGAAAAAAGACAAACCAAACAAATTTTCGTACTTTTTATCTAAAAAACTACTCTACAAACATAAACCAAACACGCTATTAATCTCTAATGACGTGAAGCCTTCATTTGGATGTGCAAAAATGATTTAGAGCTCTAAAAACTGAGTTCTAAATCCATCACTAGTGTGTTGGCAGTGGGGTCCAGTGGTGGACTGTGTCTTTTTTTTTTTTTTTTTTTTTATTTCCTCCATGCCAGCTCATTAGAGCTGGCATTAGAGCTGCTGGATTAGAGCTCTCCAGCAGTGCTCTTTGGATGTGAATTGCCTTTATAACTTTTAAATTTTTTAGTTATTTTAGTTTGGATTAAAAATTTTCATTTGGGATAAATTTTTTTAACTTTTGTAAGAAAAAAAATAAAATGATTATGATTTGAAAATAATATTTTATTTTATTGACTTTTTAATATATCTTATTTTTTAAAACAAGCTTGGTTAAGAAAGTGAGTTGGCTTTTTAGCTTTTTGATTTTTTTTTATTATTTTAGCCTGGACTAAAAAACTTGGTGTGGGAAGGACTTTTTGACTTTTAACTTTTTTGACTTTTTTTGTGAGAAAATAATGTAATAATTATGAGTTAGATGTAATATTTTTTTTTAAATAGCCAAAATAACTTATTTTATCTTTTTTAACTAAAATAACCCTAAAATACTATGCCAAACATAGCCTACTATTCATATAAAATGGTTTCGCACTCTCACTTCTTATTTTTAGCCCATTTTAATTCCTCATCATTAGAGTGAAAACGGAAAACAAAATTTAGGAGGGTAAATAATCTTTTGTTTTTTAATAAATAATTTGATTAAAAAAATGTAAAAAAAACTCTCTTTTAATGCTCCATTAGTGGGGGTGAAAAAAACAATTTTTATATTGTTTAGCCTTTAGTATAATGAAAACAAAATCAACGATTTCTTTTTGTTGTAATCAATGAAAATTAAATTTATTTTAATAAAAAGATCTTTTTGACTTTTGAAATTTTAAATTAAAATTTTGCTAATACCATCACATTACTATAATTTTTTTTGAGAACTAGAAAAACATGCAATATATTAATAATAATAAAAAAAAAGATTACAAGAATAAGAAAAGAAAAAACTTAATACAAACTACAATAATTACCATCACCTCCACCACTTCGTTAGGGAAAATTATTTGGTGTCTCTGGCGCGTGATGATACTCCTCGCCAATCAGTATACATTATACTTTTTATAATTTTCAGTCACCTAATATAAAATCATAAACTTCTCACATCTTTCACCAATCACAATATTATTGGGACATACCATTATCCCAAGATTATCAGATAACTTCTCCTTATCAATGTCACAGTCATCATTATCACCACCGCCACCACCTCATCTACTATGTTGCCACCACCGCACCACCATTGTATATTAATTTTACAGATACAATCAAATATTAAAAAAAAAATTACATCAATAAATAAATTGTTTTTTTATTATAAATTTATCAATTTATAAAACAGTATTATACTAGAATATATAATGGCATCATGTGATATGATCATTTATTCGAAACAATTAGGTCCTTGGGAATTAATGCAATTTCTTAAAAGGGCACATATTTTTGTTGAGATCAAAGAAGCCACATGGTTTTGCTGCCCTCTATATTTGCAATGTGATGTAATTAGTTCAGACTTTCTTGGCAACAATAGATCTTCTTTGACCTTTCAATCACATTCCCATTTCTATCACCCACCGTATGCGTTGTGCACAATAATCACAATAATCTTTTTTTTTTCACAAAGAAAAATGTTATATATGAACTATATATGAAAGTATATTAAAACAGATATAAAATTTATAAATTATGTATTTGAAAGTATAATTTGTTTATGTTATGTTTGGTTGAGGGATTTGATGAGAGAAATGAAAAAAGTAGGTTAAATGTGAAAAAAATATATTTACATTTCACAAAGTTTCACATACCTTTTCTTTTTCCCTTTTCAAATCTCTCCCCAAATCCCCCAACCAAACACAACATTAGGGGACAATTTTTAGAACTTAACCAACGCCCACAACACATCGGTTAGCAAGACCCTTTTATAGATATCCTATCATTTTTTTTTCAAATTTAAAAAAAAAAATTTATTGATAAATCTCACTTAGTGGTGTTCTAACCCAACAAAGTCCATCAATGAAAATTATAACATAATTAGTCTCATGTATTCATGTTTTTACTAATATATCACCCGTGCTATGCATGAGATTAAATAATATATTATCTATTAAAAATACAATAATTATATTTAATTTTTTTTTATATTTTGTCTCTCGTAAATAAAATTTTATATATAAGTTTAAAGGTTTTGTTTCAAATATTTCTTTACTATAACATATAATATAGATAGATTACAATTGATGTATTGACAATTAATAATTAAAATTATGCAAAAAAAATTTGACATAGTTCTAATATTTCACTATTTTAGAATAAAAATATATCAATTTTAAAAAATTGTCATATTGGTTCCTGATGTGTGATTGTGTAAAATAAAAGTTAACAATTGTTTGGACATGAAGTTTATTTTGAATCAAACAATCTTAACCGTTTAATATTTAATTTATTTCAAATTAAACAAATTTAATGAATATATTTTGATAAAACCGCTAAAATCACGGTTAAACCAGCGAATCAGTCAAACCGAAAACAGTTCACCCTATCGACTAGGTCAAATGACCAATCAACTTATACAAAAATTAATTAATTAAAACTTTTAAATTTTATTTTAATTTTCAAATTTAAACTATCTTGAACTAAAACTTACACAACACTATAATATTAAATAGAAGCATAAGATTTATATAGTGGAACAAGTCATTTTTCTTTCTTTTCTTGATGCGGGATTGTAAAATAAAAATTAACAATTGTTTGGACGGGAAATTCATTTCTAATCAAGCAATCTCCGTCGTTCAATTTTTAATAAGGTCAATCTTAATTTATTTCAGATCAAACAAATTTAAGCCATATATTTTGATAAAACAGCTAAAACCGCAGTTAAACCAATAAATCAGTCAAACCGAAAACGATTCAGCCTAATCGGCTAAGTCAAAAGACCAACCAATTTATAACAAAATTAATTAATTAAAACTTTTAAATTTTATTTTAAAATTTAAACCATCTTGAACTGAAACATACACAATACTACAATATTAAATGGGAGTATAAGATTTACTTTATATAAGTGAAACAACTCACTTTTTCTTTCTTTTCTCGATGCGGGATTATAATTATTTTAAAATTAAATATTATGAAAGTTTCAAAATCTCATATAAAATTATTTTTAAAATCAAAACCTCTGTTTGAGATTATAAAATAAAAGTTAAATAGAAGTTAGTCAATAGGGGTTTCCTTAATTGTTTAAAATTAAGAATCAAAAAAATTTGGTATGAGATATTGATTATAGGGTTTCTCACTAAAATTCTTATTTTGCTTATATAAATAGGAGCTCACTTTATGTAAGTGAAACAATTTAATAATTTTTCATTCTTTTCCCGGTGTAAAATTGTAAAATAAAAATTAAATAGAAGTTAGTCAATGAGGATTTTTTTAATTGTTTAAAATTAAGAAAATTCAATAATTTATATAAATGAGAGCATAAAGAAATTCACTTTTTTCTTTTTTTTCCCTCCGATGTGAGATTGTAAAATAAAAGGTAAATGGAAGCTAGTTAATGTAAATTTTCTTAAAATTTAATAATTTTGGAATGATGGTTTGGAACTTCTAGAAGGCTTCTTCCTCAAACCCACTTTATAATATTCACTTTATATAAGTGAAATAATTCACTTTTTCTTTTTTTTTTCCTAATGTGGGATTGTGTAACGCCCTCAAAATAATAACATTAAACCCATCAATAAAGACATGCATTGATATATAAAAGTTTCACTTTCTCCTATTCATCAGAGTCCCATTACCAAAAGTATTACATGTTAACAACAAAAGCAAATGCCCTAAACGCTTACAGCTTTCCAAGTTAACACTTGGTTACAACAAAAGAGTACTAACTCATTTACACATTAAACCCTTGGCTTGAATATACATGTAATACATCAAAGAAATAAAACAACAAAAGTCCGTCCGCCTCTAGCCTCCCAAGCTACGTCCTTGGAGGTGGCATGCTACCTGTACCTGAAAATGATATTCCCATATTGGGTGAGCCATAGCCCAGTAGAAGTACACTAAACCAAATATGAACAATGACTAAAAGATTAGCAATTGATAGATGGCCAACACTGGTATTTTCCCTTATCACACTTTACAGTTTCATGACATACAAGTCCATGTTACAATCCATTTTCCAATCCTGTTCAATTCTCAATTTATAACCATGGCTCAGAACCTGGCCAAACGACTCACATGAGGCAATAATTCATATTAAGCACCATCCCATTTCATAATAGATAAGCATACTAACTATATCACACACCAACAGATAAGTATACAAGCTATATCATCACTTCCATAGATATGCATAAGAGCACTATCACACTTCCAAAGACAAGCATGTGAGCTTTGTCAACACATTAATAGATAAGCATATGAGCTCTATTTATGGAGTCCATCCCCTATCTCCTCCCAACAACATCTAGTTTAGAGGTCCATCCCCTATCTTCCCCTAAACCGTGGAGTACATCCCCTATCTCCTCCAACACAACACAATGCACATAAACAATAATTATACACATCATCACACAACACATAAATTTAATGTATTCTTTCAACCGTCATACTCAATGACACATTCCAGTGATTAGTTTCAGTTTACCTAATCATCATGCATTGTCTACAACAATCAAGACTATCCTCCACCGATAGCCCAAAGCAATTATTTCTATACAGAAAATAAATGCAACAATGGATATATAATCAGCATTTCAACCAAGTGAGTGATAAATGATCCAACTACACCCTTTAACTCCTTCCCTTTCCAATTTCCACATTTTCAAATCAATTCCTCATTACCAACAATTAATTATACAAATTAATCAATCAATGTAATTAGCGCATTTTTCATAATTAACATTACAACCCTTAGGTTCCATTTTCATTAATATTTCAACATTAATTTCACTTTTCCATGCCAAACATGCATTTAGGTCTTATATAAATAAAAACCCCAACTTTTGTAAAATTACACAAAGGCCCAAACTCTCTCAAAATTACCCAACAACCCCCAACATATCAAAATGCAACAATTTAAAGACAGAGCTCATAAAGAGGAGTAGGATATCCCTACCTCGAAGTTAGAGCTCGGATGGGGGAGAGACCAAAATCAAAGTGCTACAAAGACCAAGATTCTCGGATCAAAACGACGCCCTTGACGATCAACACAACTTTTACAAAGGCCGAAGAGAAGGAGGACACTCTAACTAGATCAAACCCTAGAGAGAAGTCAAGTTTTAGAGAGAGGCGCTCTCAAAATGGGTTTTAGAAAAAGTAGGAGAGAGAAAGGAAAGTAAAAAGTGATTTAAAATCACCCAGCGGATAACTCATATACGCATGACCCGCTCGAGCGGAGAACACAACGCTCGAGCGCCAAGAACAAAAATCTGGACACGCTCGAGCGCAATAAGTCCCACTCGAGCGCCAAGACACAAGAATAAAGCACTTCCGCTCGAGCGCGAAAACCATTCCGCTCGAGCGTAGATTTCCCCCTCCCAGAACTTATACCCAGAAAGTACTACCCGCTCGAGCGCCACCAAACCCGCTCGAGCTCTACCGCTCGAGCGTAAACAAACCCGCTCGAGCGTAAAAATCACATTTGCAGAAGTTTTGCAGAAACACGAAATTCTGGAGGTGTGCAATCCCCGCTCGAGCGCAAGAAGACCCGCTCGAGCGGATCGCCTAAAAACTGAACAACAAGGAATTGAAATCAAAGCCTAACCAACCTGTAACAACCCTGCTCAAAACATCCTAAAACTCAATCAAGTGGAATTAAAGGACGGCAACAAGATGGACACCACTACCAACTTCACGGAACCGAGTCCGGAACACAATAGAACAGTAGAGGGACAACCAGGATCGCTATAGATTGTAAAATAAAAATTAATAATTGTTTGGGCGAAAAATTATTTCTAATCAAGTAATCACAGTTCTTTAGTTTATTTCGAATCAAACAAATCTAACCAATATATTATGGTAAAATCGCTAAAATCACAGTTAAACCAGCAAATCATTAAAACCAAAAAAAATTTAGCTTAATCAGTTAGGTCAAAAGACCAACCAGCTTACCCAAAAAACTAATTAATTAATTTTTTTTAAATTTTATTTTAATTTTAAAATTTAAACTATCTTGAACTAAAACCTACACAAAACTAGATTTATACAGTGAAACAACTCATTTTTTCTTTCTTTTCCTGATGTGGGATTGTAAAATAAAAGTTAACAGTTATTTAGACGAGAAGTTCATTTCTAATCAAACAATCTCCGTTGTTCAATTTTTAATAAGGTCAATCTTAATTTATTTTAAATCAAACAAATCTAAGCAATATGTTTTGATAAAACAGCTAAAACGGCAGTTAAACCAGTAAATCAGTCAAACCGAAAACAATTTAACTTAATTGGCTAAGTCAAAAGACCAACCAATTTACAACAAAATTAATTAATTAAAACTTTTAAATTTTATTTTAAAATTTAAACCATCTTGAATTGAAACATGCACAATACTACAATATTAAATGAGAGTATAATGTTCACTTTATATAAGTAAAACAGCTCACTTTTTCTTTCTTTTCTCGATGCGGGATTGTAATTATTTTAAAGTTAGACATTTCAAAATCTCATACAAAATTATTTTTAAAATCAACACCTCTGTGTGAGATTGTAAAATAAAAGTTAAATAGAAGCTAATCAATGGGGGTTTCCTTAATTGTTTAAAATTAAGAAAATCAAAAAAAATTGGTATAAGATATTGGTTATAGGGTTTCTCACTAAAAATCTTATTTTGCTTATATAAATGGAAGTATAAGATTCACTTTATATAAGTGAAACAATTCAATTTTTCCTTCTTTTCTCGGTATGAGATTATAAAATAAAAGTTAAATAAAAACTAGCCAATAGGGATTTTCTTAATTGTTTAAAATTAAGAAAATTCAATAATTTATATAAATGAGAGCATAAGATTCACTTTATGTAAGTGAAACAATTCACTTTTTTCTTTTTTTTCCGATGTGAGATTGTAAAATAAAAGGTAAATGGAAGCTAGCTAATGGAAATGTTCTTAAAGTTCAATAATTTTGGAATGATGGTTTGGAACTTCTAGAAAGCTTCTTCCCCAAACCCCTCTTTATAAGATTCACTTTATATAAGTAAAATAACTTACTTTTTTTTTTTTTTTTCCTGATGTGAGATTGTGAAATAAAAATTAATAATGGTTTGAGCAAAAAGATTATTTCTAATCAAACAATCTCAGTTCTTTAGTTTATTTCAAATCAAACAAATCTAACCAATATATTCTGGTAAAACCACTAAAATCACGGTTAAACCAGCAAATCATTAAAACCAAAAATAATTTAGCTTAATCAGTTAGGTCAAAAGTCCAAACTAAATATGTAAAGTAATCTATTAATTTCAATTAAAAATTGATACGATATAAATTTAAAATTATAATAATCTATCCCATGATTTACAAGCTTTAAATACAAATTTAAAATTATCATAATTATCTCATAATTTTTATATTAAGGAGCAATAAGAGTGACGTTGAGATTATGAATATATTTATATATTTTACAAAAGAATACTTTTAAAGAGAGATATTATGAAAGTTTTAAAACGTCATACAAAATTATTTTTAAAATCAAAACTTTTATGTGGAATTGTTAAAGAAAAGTTAAATAGAAACTAATCAATCGAGATTTTTTTAATTGTTTGAAATTAAGAAAATTAAAAAAAATTAATATGAGATATTGATCAGAAGGCTTCTCACTAAAAATCTCTTTTTTCTTATATAAGATTCAGTTTATGTAAGTGAAACAATTCACTTTTTTCTTTTTTTTCCCGATGTAGAATTGTATATGTACGAGCACGAAATAATGTTCTCGTATAATCCTGTTGATCAAGTCTGCGCTCCTCCAAACATCGTCGCTTTACTCCCTGAAAACACAAACGTGAGCTAGCCAGTGGGTGTGTGCCGGATACCTTTCTGATGCCTAAGTCAGCAAAATAGACAAATAGACAAAAGCTCTGTGTATTCGGGAATCAAAGTTGTGTTACTTGTATATAGATTCTGTTGTGAGCTTTTATTGTTTTTGCCTAGTACAATCCTAGTAGGACTCTTATTCCTTCATGTAGAGTCCTCCTAGGAATCACACTCCTGAAAGATAATACTTATCCTTCAACACCCCCCTCACTGCTTAAACCAAGTGAGATGGTTTTACCACGGTTTGGATGACAGTATGACCGAGCTAACACTAGCCCTTTGTCATACTTAATCCAGCGCCTTCACAAGCAGCACATAGCTCGGCTCTTGTTCACTTATACCTCAATTTTCGTCTGTTGAGACCGAGCTAACTACAACAAGTTTTGACCGAGCTAATCAAGAGCAAGGTCCACCATAAAAAGCCCAAATACCTCAGCTCCGAATACTATGACCGAGCTAATTATCACTACTCCGACCGTGGTGACTGTAACCATAATTGGACCGAGTTAACACTAAGGTCCACTCGCTAAGCCCTTTTCACCATGGCCCATAGAACAACCTATTACTACGCCTGGGCCTGGCTCGGCCCTAATGCTTATAAAAACTCCCTCGCAATTTCCCCTTAATTCCATCTACGTAGCATGATTGGGATTATTTGTTACCATCCGAACTAGAACTTCAGACTTTCAACCGAGCTAAATTGTCACCGGGCTACTGATTTGTCCGGTCAAAAAACGTCTCTTCAGTCAAGCTGTACATCTGAATCGCTTGCTATTCTCATAGACACGTGGCTGGCCCCTATTGGTTGAGTACAGTTGTCAACGCTGCCCTCGTACTCCAAAAATTTTGAACGGTCCTGCCTTTTCTTTGCCTTATATGAAAACCCTAGCCTTTGAACTTATCACTTTTCTATTCATCTTCTCTTTCTTGCCCTCTGAACCTCCATTTTCCTAAACACAGCGTCTGCAAAGCTTGTGCTCCTGTTTGGTATTTTCGTCATTTGGAACTTCATTCTCCTCTTCTAAGACTATAATTGACTCAAATCCTCACTTTTTCCATTTATTTCATGAACATGTATAGTATAGAAGTAAATACTTATATATATACAAAGAACACTTTGTAATTTTGCTGAAATGGGCAAGAATCAGTTAGTACCAAAAACCAGACCCCCAAACCATAGGCTCGTGCTTAAGAGCACACTGTCTAGATTCAGAAAACGTGAAGTTTGAATCTAGAATTATGTTGTAACCGAGCTAAAAACCTATTTAGGCAACTCTAGGCTTAAACACAACCGAACTAGGGAACTCCACCCAATAACCGAACTAGGGAACTCCACCCAATAACCGAACTACAGAACTCCACCTAATAACCGAACTGCGAAACTCCATCCAATAACCAAAGTATAACTTGGGGCCAATCCAGCTCTCTGACTTAGTCAAAACCGAACTAAAAATGAGCTGCACCCTCTCCAGCTGAACTAGGGTTTTTTGTGTTTATTCTTCTTCTTTTTTAGCCCGGTCTAGTGATCTAGGCATAACACTTTTCATCTCCACTTTGCAGACTCTGACTAGGTTGGCCAGATACTCTTTTGCACGCTCAACCGAGATACGCAACGTCATCTTAACATCGAACTAGTATTCTGAGCTCATTTATACATAACTTAAGTCCACATGGGAAAATATCGATTCTTAGTAAACTCACCAGGGGCCATAGCTGAGTTCCGAAAGGATTATCAAATTCTAGACGACGTCCATCTGTCCCTAGCCGAATGAGATACCACACCCTGGAGAAAACAAGGTTTTGTTCCATTTACCGTGCTATCCATTGTTGAAGCCGGTCTCCGATTCCTAGTTCAACCACTGTTATGTGAATTCTTTAGGCAAACTAGAATATGCCCAACCCAACTTAGCACCAATTCATATAGAATAATAAATGGCATCGTCGAACTAAATCGCTGGCTTGGCCTCAACCTCGGTTTAGTCGAGCTTTTTCATCAATATTCACTTGGCTAGAATGAAGATGGCTGGGTATACTATTTAAGAATAAGAAGACACTGAGAGAAAATAATAAAAAATACACCGGACAAAGATATAAATGATGATGACTTTTTCTGGGGGCAACTTCGAAGACCAGGAAGCCCAGATACCGGGCGACCGAATTAACTGGAATAAAGGAGCAGCCAGTATAAATACCTCAGTTTAACTTGTCTGATTTTTACTTTTGTTGCTTACAACTTCCACATCGTGCTAACTGTTTCCTTTTTCTTTATGCAGATTTGAACCAACTAAAGTCGTAGTATCAATACTCCAATCTTGACGCACTCCGCGCCACACTCCGGTACCGTGATCGAGGTTGGGCCGAGCTACTTAACTTCGAATCGACATACAGATACAACAGTAGGAGGAAGACCAGGGTAACAGATTTCCTCCTGGAACCCTCACCAGAACTAGATCCAACACTATCTCAAATCAATTTGATCATACTAACAGAAGAGCAAGAAATGGCTAAGAAGAGAACTGTTAGAGCACTTATCACCGAAACAACGGCTCCAGTCGTCATGGACCAGACCGAGATACTCCAAGCTAGCCAAACACATGAGGCCGTGGTAGCTTTTCCAACAGCTCGACCCTCATCATCTCGGCCCAATAAGCGTGCTCACACCTCCTCAACCGAGCCACGCCTTGTTAATGAAGAAAACACCCTACTTCCCCAAACCACACCACCGAGCCCAGAACCCGAGTGTTCTGACCGGGCTAGCTCTTCTGAGTGGGCCGCAAAACTAATATACAGGAACCGAGCAATAAGAAGCACAGACTCAGTGGTGGTAAACAAAGACCATGCACTCGCTTTTAATCTGGCTAGGAGCGTGTGTTTTCCCTCTGACATGGAACACCATGACCATTTGACCGAGCTAAAGGCCATCCGGTCGGCGACGAAGTCAATGGTGCTGGTAAGTTCTCCTTCTAATTGTCTTTCTTTTTACATCATCTGTTTGCTCGATTTTTATTCATAATTGCTCTCTCCTTTTGCAGGCCATGCAGAAGAACCACGTTGCTCAAGAGCGCATGTTGGAATTGCGTAGGACAACTAGGCTGGCCATGGCAGAGGCAAACAGTAAGACGGCCGAGCTAAATGACGCCAAGCAAAAAATGGTTGATCTTGAATCTGAAGTCGCCCGACTTACTAGGCTGGTTAACTCGGCTGAAGCTGATAAGCAAAAGGCTTTGGCCGAGCGAAAAGACAAGTATATGCGCGAGCTAGCCAAGCTCGAGAGAAAGGAAGACACAGAGATCGCTGAACTGAAGAAGAACGCAGACGATGCTGAAGACCGTGGTTACAAAGAAGGTGAAGCCACCTACATCCCGCAGTGCGATGCTGCTAAGGATATATTTTTCAAATGCGGGTGGAAAGCAGCCGTGGCGAAGCTCGGTTACGGAGAAGAGACCGAGGTTTATCAGAGCCCTCCTCCCCACTTTATTCCAAGCTACATGGCGGAGTATGCCAATGCTATTCAACAAAAATTTCTTTAAGAAGGAGAGGAGGAAGAGGCATCCCCAGAGCCCAACAATACCCCGGTTGTCTCTAATGATCCTGGTCTCCAAGCCATTCAGTTAGCTCAGGTGGAGCCCCCGGTAACCAGTACGGTTAAAGATGTGACTAACCTTCCTGTTGGAACACATGATCTCACAATTTGTAGAGTTCATTATTTGGGGTGCTCAACTTAGTCACGCAATCACAAAGTCATAATTCCAGTCATTGAAGACAATGATATAACAAATCACCCTGAGCATAGATTTAGATGTATATGTGCATGTATAGAGTCAATCAATATCCCAATATGTATTTCACAAATTTCCCAAATAGGGTAGATACATGCAGTAAATAAGGTATTGATCCTGTGATTCTGACCAATCTAGATGCACATATACCAGGCATGAAAGAATGCGCCGAATCGAATCAAATAATATCTCAAGCAAAGATGTACACATGTACCAGTCCAGAATCAGTCAACATATAGCCATTCGTTCATAAACAGTATAAATACCTGGGATAGCGGTCGTAGCATTCTAAGTGCTTTCTGGGACGAGCGCAATTACTCTATCTTGATTAGCAATTCCTACCATTGGTACGAATCCAATTGAGGCAGAGGATCTATTCACATTTTGTTAATTTCAGGGACAGTTCCTTACTAGATGGTCCATTCCACCACACCCATAACAAGCCCCAGAAATTCGATAACAAACCCCTCGGTGTTTCTTACCACATTCGTTACATGTCGGTGCTGTATTCCTTATAGAGTTTGAAGTGCGTGATAATCTTGTATTTTGCTTTTTAAATGACCTCTTCTTTGAGAAAAAGCCTTGTCTCTTGCTTTTCCATTCAGAAAATTGGCTCATGTTAGCTTCAATCGTCAGTGTTTGGTCTAGCACCTCAACGTATTTTATGGCTTCCAACTCATTCACTTAGTGCTCTTGCATTGGTGGTGGCAAAGGTTCTTGCCGTAACGGCAACTGCTGTTGTTGTCTTAAGATCTCTGCCATTTCTTGTACTATTCTTTCCAGTCTATCAAGTCGGGCTGCGGAAGAGCCTTTCACTCGTATGCCCTTACTTTATCCATAATCTACACAAACTCTTACTAAGCCTTGCCAAATACTGGAATGCCCAATACAGAGATAAACACAGATACACATGGGTACTTTGTTATATTCTCATTTTATACGTCGTCAAGACACGATTAATCACATACGTAACAGATGATTGCATACTTATCAGATATCACATGCTGAACACTACTAAGTAATTATACACTTAGATTATATACATATTTTACATAGGCACCCATTTGCAGAATCGAATGCATATAAACAACTTTTCATGATTCATATGTTCATGTATGTGCATTATAACAAAACAAACTTGTTGTACGCATTAGTGCAGCAATTCATACCTTATATAATCACATGTTCCCAATGCTTACTTCATGTACTTATCAAATGGGTGCATCTTAAGTCTTTTCTAGACACCTTATGGCTCATTTGGACAACTGTGTGAGTTATTAACGCGTGCTCTGATACCACTCTGTCACGACCCGAACCTGCCCCCATGGGTTAAGGACATAACCGGCCAGTAATCCTGAGATTACCTACGGCCTCAAACCAACTAGACATAACTCATCAGAGTAAAGGGGCCGAACGAAAACAATTTCTAAAACTTTGTCCATAGAGCTGTGCTTACATGGCACATCATAACAAACTATACATATACATATTAATAACTCACATCAAAAAATACAAAAACATAAGTTCTATATAGACAGGATCATTCAAGTCTAGGTCAGCCAATCAAAACTATATACAAACGTATCCAAAGTTCTCGCCAACATAACAAAATAAAACAAGATAGCAAAAGGGCGAAGACTGGTCTCGTGTATGAGACGTAAGGGTTGACTGACTCTTTAAAACCTTGGTTGTTTCACACAAACTTCACTGAGGCTGGGTTTGGACTTCTCTTGGCTCACCTACAAACACATGAATGAGCGTGAGCGAAAGCCCAGTGAATAATATCAAATAAAGAAGTTACACGAACGGTACTTAGAACAATATACACCAAACGGCCTTGGGCCCAATTCATATTTCTATCTAATATATATATATATATACATAGGCCAAGTAACTGTGGTTCCAAACACATCAAACGGCCTCGGGCCCAATCCATTCATGTCAAACGGCCTTCGGCCCATTCGATCTTTCATTCATGTCAGACTGGCCTTTGGCCCATCCATACTTTCATTCATGTCAGATTGGCCTTTGGCCCATCCATACTTTCATTCATGTCGGACTGGCCTTCGGCCTATTTATACTTTCATTCATGTCAAATCGGCCTTCGGCCCATTCATACTTTCACTTATGTCAAATTGGCCTTTGGTCCAATCGTTCACATCCAACGGCCTTTGGCCCATTCATTCATGTCATAATAAATATTTGTCCCTAATTCAATGTAACAAACTTACAAGGCTTATATGAAAGTAAGCAATTGGACAAATAACATACTTCAGATATCTTTGTCAAGATATTACTCACAGTGATTGGCTGGATGATTCGCCCTGGAGCTCGACCCTACATACTCTATGAACACAATGGGTCACAAACAATTCAATCCGTTCTCAACTCACATATTCCTCTTTAGGCTTAATTCTTATCTTTTTAACTCATTTACAACGCTTAATACATGCCTAAGAGTACTTAGAAGTGGAAGAGAACGGAAAATGAAACACAGAATACATTTACAAAATTTCAGAAACAGGGGTCCCTGCTCGAGCGTGGACTTCCCTGCTCGAGTGGACCCCATTAGGTCTGCAAAAGTTTTGGTTACATCATTTTTACGCTCGAGCGCGAACTCGGATGCTCGAACTTAAGGTCAATCTACATAGCTCCCCGCTCGAGCGTGAACTTACCCGCTCGAGCAGACATCATGTCTGCAAAATATACTGGGAGCCCGTATTTTACGCTCGAGCGGCGGTTCCCCCGCTCGAGCGGATGTCGAGAATTCTGGGTTTTTCAGAACTTGTTCTTGAGCTCAAACTCAACCTCCAAGGTTCAAAATTCATAATTTTGGGTTCCAAAACATGCATTTACATTATGGATCATGAGTACACAAGCAAGATGAGGCCAATTGCTCAAAATCATGGTCCAATTCTTCAAAATAAAACAACATTTCTTGGTATAATCAATGCTCATGCACTCAAATCTCATATGAGCTCCATATCTCTAATAATCAAACTTGCATGTCGACAATATGGTGCAAATGGTTTTCATTCTCATGAAACTCAACAAAAACATGCTTGCATGTATGATCCAACTCTTAATCTTTTATAATTTACATGCTACATGTTAGATCATGAAAATTTATGGCAATGCATAGCAATTCTATGCATGCATGTGCATATCTCATCAAAACCAACACAACTCATGATCTAACTTATAAATTAGTCTTCAATTTACAATATTACAACTCAAACCCATGAATCAAGGGTTGATTACTCACCTAGGAGCTTTAATCTTCAAAACTTATGCTAAATTCTTGAGTGTAGCTTCAAAATCCTCAAACTTCTTGACCAACCCTTCAATCTCCTACACTTTCCCTCTCTAATTCGGTTCTCTCACTCTCTAGAGAGCCAAATCAGCTAAAATGAAATAAAAGAGAGGAATTGAGTGTATAAGGGTCCTTTATATAGGCTCTCATAAGCACAATTGATTAAGATTAAATAATTGAGCACTAAAGCACCAATTTAATCAATTTAATTTGATCCGAATCAATTTTCAATTAAATTTCACTATAGGCTCTAAAAATTACACCCATCACAATGGCGCAGTCAATTTTGGGTTCTGTGGCCGATAGGGCCTTCAATTTAAATTCCGAACCGAATAATCAAATAGATATTCCTACAGTGAACAGATAGAAATTCAAAACCACATATTTTCACATAAATAGCACACAGAATCATATCAAACACATAATCGCATTCATAATAAGGATCGATTAGCATAATACGGAATAGGGTTATCACACCAATGATCTTCTCCCTTGGTGGCTTCCGCATACGCCTTCGTGTATCTCGAACAAGAATGCTTCGACCTTGCTAGGATGGACACATTTTAAGTAAGGTCCTGTGAAGGATTTTTTGTACAAGGCCATTGATGGGAAGAGCCAAAATCGCTGTGACTTTGCTCTTATTTTGTTGGCCTCTTTCTTCTCCTCTGGTAAGACACCGTCTTTTAAGAATACTATAATGGGATCCATCCATGAAGGGTCTAGTTTGGCACAACACACCTTAGCTACTTCGGGTTCTTTAATGTTTGGTCTTGGTAGGAAGTCGATCAGTAATGGATATGAGATGGATGTATTTGCCATCGAAGCAAAGCCTGCTAGTTCGTTTGCTCTACTATTTTCTTCTCGGCCGATCTACTCTATCTGCACTACGTCGAATTTCATGATTTCCTTTCTGACTAATTCTTGGTACTTAGCCATCCTCTCATCTTTTGCCTCGTAGTCGCCTAAAATCTGGTTTACTACCAGCTGGGAGGCACTGTAAACCATTAGTTCGATGGCCTTCATGAAGAGTGCTGATTTTAAGCCTGCTAAAAGCGCTTCATATTCTGCTTCATTGTTTGATGCTGAGAAGCCAAGGTTGACTGCTTGTTCCACTATTAGTCCATCTGGTGAGATGAGGACTATGCCAAGTCCTGCACCGTGCCTGCTGGATGCTCCATCTAGGAAGAGTATCCACATCTCTCCAACGAATAGTTTCCAGCAAGTAGATGGATCGGATGATGTTTTGGGATCATGAATGTTACCGGTGTTTTCCTCCAAGTCCATGCCAGCGGTAGGTGTTGTGTCTTCACTGTCAGACTGCCTCCAATCTCTACTTTTTGATGACTTCTCACTGGGAATGGCTTGGTTTGCCTCTTCCTCCATTTCTTCAATTCGGTATGCCCTGGGATGTGGCTGGGCATCTTGTGTTTGAGGGCTGCGTAATTCCTGCGGCACTTTCCATCCCCTTTTCGGTTGTACCAGTCAAGTCAACTGGGCAGATGTGATGACTTCCTGGTGTGAACTCTACCACAAAGTCTGCCAAAGCTTGAGCTTTTATTACGGTTTTGGGTTGAAACTTGATATCAAATTGTCTCAATTCCACCGCCTACTTCAAGATTCGCCCTGAAAAAGTTTGCCCTCTCAAACAAAGCTTTTAGAGGAAAAGCTATTAGGACGATTATAGTGTGGGCGTGGAAGTAATGCGACAGCTTCTTTGAGGCCATCATCAAGGCTAAGGTCAGTTTTTCCAATGGTAGGTACCTGGTTTCTGCACCCAGCAAGGTTTTGCTAACATAAAAGATGGGCAGGTGTTGGATTCCTTCCGTCCTGACCAACACTGCGCTGACTGCGTGCTGTGAAACTGCTAGGAACAAAAAGAGCTCTTCTTCAGGTATTGGGGTTACTAGAAACGGTGGAGAAGACATGTACTCTTTCAAGCTTTCTAGGACGCGGTCGCATTCTTCATCCCACTCAAACTTGGCCTTTAATGCTTGGAAAAATGATCGACATCTGTCTGATGACCGACTTATGAACCGATTGAACGTGGCTGCTAGGCTAGTGAGATGCTGCACCTCTTTAACTGTGTTGGGCCTCTCAAGATCCTGGATTGCTTTGATCTGAGAAGTGTCTGCTTTTATACCTCGGTTGGTCACCAGGAAGCCTACGAATTTGCCTGATCCTATGCCGAATGCACATTTGGATGCATTTAGGCGTAACTTATTCTTCTTCAGAATTTAGAACATCTTATCTAGGTCCCTGAGATGGTCCTTCTCATCCTTGCTTTTGACCACCATGTCATCTGTGTAAGCCTCCATTGTTCTGTCTAACAATGGTTCAAACATCTTGGTGACCATCCATTGGAATGTTGCCCCTATGTTTTTTACGCCAAAGGACATGACCTTGTAAAAATACAATCTTCTAGGCGTTGTAAAGGATGTAACCTCCTGGTCTGGTTCATACATAGCGATCTGATGGTAACCTCTGTACGCATCAAGGAAGCTAAGTCGATTGTGTCCTGCCGTCAGGTCTACCAGTTGGTCTATTCGTGGTTGGGGAAAACTGTCATTTGGGCATGCCTTGTTGACTGTTTTGTAGTCCACGCAGACACGCCATTTTCCATTCTTCTTTGGCACTACTATGGTATTGGAGATCCACCTGGGATAGTGCACTTCTCTGATAGCTCCTGCCTCCAGCAAGTTTCCCACTTCTTCCGCCACTATCTCGACATGGTGGAGTGCTGATCTGCGAGTGCGCTGTATAATTGGTCTGGCAGTTAGGTGAACATTCAGTTGGTGACAGATGAAGTTTGGGTCAATGCCAAGCATGTCATACAGCGGCCAGGCAAACACTTCGATGTTAAAGGTTAAGAATTCCATGACCTCTATTCTCTCAGTGTTGGACAAAGACGAGCCAAGCAAAAAGAACTTTTCTGGGTCTTTTTCATCTATCCTTACCTGTACTAAGTCTTCCACTACCTTCTGTTCAGCTGCCTTGCCAACATCTGTAAATAGTTCATTGCTCTTGGGCTCCTTCACCATCTGTACATACCCTTTTGCAGTGTGGCTGCCATTTTCTGTGACGAAGCATTGTTTTGACATAATTTGGTCTCCAACAACATCTTCAATTACTCTGGCTTCGTTGGGGAACCGCAATACTTGATGGTAGGTTGACGCTACCGATCGCATGGCATGCAACCATGTCCTCTCTAAGATTATGCTGTAAGTGGAAGGGACTTTTAATACCCAGAATTCTACTAGTTTCGTCATGGTTCCTGCCTTGACTGGGAGGATTATCTTGCCCACTGGCTACTCTGGCATTGAGTTGAATCCGATTAGGGGAGATGTTGCAGGCGCCAAGTCTTTGTCCTCCAGTTTCAGTTGTTTGAAGGTTTCGTAATACATTCTCTCACATGAGCTTCCTTGGTCAATCAAAATTCGTTTGATATCGAAATTCTTGACGCGTAGAGTGACAACCAGCGCATCATTGTGAGGGCAGTATATCCTTGCTAAATCTTTGTCTGAAAAAGATATGACATTTGTGGCCTCTGTTCTCCTCTTTGATGGCAGGTTGTGCACTTAATACCTCTCTTAAGTACTCAGCCTTTTTGATTAGGGGTAAGCATGGTCCGGATTGGACCAGATTTGGATAAAACCAGGACCAATCCGTTATCTACGGTTCCTAAAAAATTGGAACCAATCCAATCCGTTTAAATCATAGAACCAATCCGAACCAATCCATTTAAATACGGATTGGATCGGTTTAGGATCACGGATTCACATAATTAAATAACAAAAATATATTTATAACACTTTAATTTTATAAAAATATAAACATAGCGTTATATTAGTTCCACAATAGCAACATATTTTTCTATAATAGAGACATATTGTTCTAAAATTTAAACAACCGTAAGAAAATTGGTTTCACTATAAGTATTTAAACCATTACAAATTAAAACTAAAAACCAACGAACAAGAGTAATAAAAGAAGATATTATAAGGTTTTAGGTTTGAGTTTAGATTTTATATAGAATTAAGAGAAGATACTATGGGGAAGGATGTATAATAAAAATATAGACTATTTGTATACGGTTCGGATCGGTTCCAATCCGGAACCATGGGGTTCAATCCGGAACCAATCCGTAGACTACGGATTTTTAATTCTTCAATCCGGAACCGAACCGCGGATTCAAAAAACCAATCCAAACTTATCGGATTGGACTGGACTGGATTGGATCGGATTACGAATTTCACGGATCACTTGCTCAGCCCTATTTTTGATCATCCCCCTGAGCTCACATACCCGCTCAGGTTCGAATATCTCATTTATCACGTTAATTACGCCTTGAGGTAGAGCGTTGACCGGCATGCCGTTCGGGTTATTGTAGTTCTGGGGGGTTGGTTGTGTCCCTCCTTCTATGTACTGGTCTAGGTGCCCAGTGCGGTGCCCCTTTTCATCATGGAAGGTGCACCGGGACCTCTCATTATAGTGTTTTTGTGCTTCTCCCAACTTAGCTGGCCATTGGACGAAAGGTTCATTACGTATTTCACGGAGAATTTGGTAGATTGGTTTTTTGAACACTGTGGTAATGGCAGTGCGAACTCTTAACCTCCTTTTGTCTGGGTCCTCTCTGTTGGCCCGCCTGCCTCGCCCATTCCTGTTTGGTTGTTCTACCGTGTTGACTTTTGCTGTAGTCTTTTATTTGGTATTGCTGTTGTGCCAGATTTCGTTTTAGCACGGGTGCTATCTTCCTCCACGCGAATATGTTGGTGCACCCTCTCCATTAAGGCCTCCATCGTGAGGGATGGCGTCATAGTAATTGAGTCCCTTAATTTGTTACCGACTGGCAGGCCCCATTTGTATTGTGCAATGGCGAGGTTCGTAGGGCAATCCCTAATCTGGTTGAAGGTTTCCCAGTAGCGATTGTTGTAGGACCTCAACGTTTCTTTTTCGCCCATGTCAATGGAGAGTAGCTGGTCGATCTCCACTGGTGTCTTGGTGTTCGTCTTGAATCTAGTCATGAATGCTTCTGCCAACTGCACCTATGAGGCAATGCTGCCCTCTGGTAGCCTTTCGAACCAGGTTAAACCTAGGTCGCCAAGGCTGGATGGAAATAGGAAGCACATTAAAGCCTCGTTTCACCGGTATACTGCCATAACCTAGCGCAAGTGGCTTAAGTGCATGTAGAGGTCTGTCTTTCCCTCATAAGTGGTGAATTTGGGCTGGTGGAAGCCCGAAGGTAGTGGTGCGTTCTCAATTGCCGGAATGAACGGCGAGCTCTATAACCTTGCTAATACTTTGTCTGTTGGTTTGTAAGCAAGGCACGACATTGGCATTCCCACCTTGACGCTCCCATGCATCTGAGGGGCCAACCGCTGAAGGGCTGAAACTCTGCGCGGGTCGCAAGCCCTGGTATCCTCCTTCCATTGGGCCTTTTCTTCAAGCACAGTTCGTAAGTCAGATGATTTAGGCATCTCTGTGTACCTAGATGACGTTTGGTGCGTGTGCGAGGGCCGATAGATGCTTTCCTCAGTACATGACCTCTCAGTTTTCATTCTCTCAGACCTGAGTAACGAGTCCTGGAAGTCCGCGATTGAGTGTTGCCCGTTCTAAGGCTCCTACTCTGCGCTTGTGATGGTGTGGTATGCCTATCACAATCTTTCGAGTGGCAAGGGGGTGTGTTGCCTTTGCGCCCCTCTCCTGTCGCCATCCCTTTTCCTTTTATCTGGCGCTTCATTGACTCCATATCTGCCGCCATCCTCTTATTAACTCATCCTGTCCTTCACGCGATCCTCCAGAACTTGAGGGTCCATCCTCTGCCTCTGTCTTTCAAGACTTTAAGAGTGACGGGGACTGCCGCCCCGTCTCCCCCTTATATCTCTCCGGGGGTTCTGTCGTTGGGGTTCTAAATCCGTCATGGGAGGGATAGAAGGCAAACCTTTGCGCCTTCCACCCCCTCCGGGGTTTGCCCATCATTAGCTGATTGTGGCAAGTCTTCATTGTGCGCCATTGCTTCCAACTAAAGAGGAAAGTTTTGATCAAGAGGTTTTGTTCTTTGTGGAATTCCCACAGACGGCGCCAATTGTACGAGCACAAAATAATGTTCTCGTATAATCCTGTTGATCAAGTCTACGTTCCTCTAAACATCGTCGCTTTACTCCCTGAAAACACAAACGTGAGCTAGCCGGCGGGTGTGTGCCGGATACCTCTCCGATGCCTAAGTCAGCAAAATAGACAAATAGACAAAAGTTCTGTATATTCGGGAATCAAAGTTGTATTACCTGTACATAGGTTCTGTTGTGAGCTTTTATAGTTTTTGCCTGGTACAATCCTAGTAAGACTCTTATTCCTCCGTGTAGAGTCCTCCTAGGAATCACACTCCTGAAAGATAATACTTATCTTTCAACACTCCCCTCACTGCTTAAACCAAGTGCGATGGTTTTACCACGGTTTGGATGACAGTATGACCGAGCTAACACTAGCCCTTTGTCATACTTAATCCAGCGCCTTCACAAGCAACTCATAGCTCAGCTCTTGTTCATTTATACCTCAGTTTTCATCTGTTGAGACCGAGCTAACTACAACAAGCTTTGACCAAGCTAATCAAGAGCAAGGTCCACCATAAGAAGCCCAAATACCTCAGCTTCGAATACTATGACCAAGCTAATTATCACCACTCCGACCGTGGTGACTGTAACCATAATTGGACCGAGCTAACACTAAGGTCCACTCGCTAAGCCTTTTTCACCACGGCTCATAGAACGGCCTATTACTACGCCTGGGTCTAGCTCGGCCCTAATGCTTATAAAAACTCCCTCTCAGTATAATAAAAGGTAAATAGAAACTAAGTAATGAGTATTTTCTTAATGGTTTAAAATTAAGAAAATTCAATAATTTTAGAATAAGAGTTCGGAGCTCTTAGAAGGTTTCTCCTTCAAACCCCATTTTTCTTATAGTATATAAATAGTGAAACAAACTTTACTTTTTCTTTTTCTCCTGATGTGGGATTATAAAATAAATCATAAACTAATTAAAGTTGTTTTTTTTTTTTATATGGTTAATTGGAAGTTAGCCACTGGAATATTTTGTACTTGTTTAAAATTAATAAATCAGTATAAGAAATCGCGATTAAATAGGCTAATCGGTCAAACCCAAAATGGTTCAGCCTAATCGGTTAGATCAAATGATTAACTAACTTATACAAAAATTAATTAATTAAAGCTTTTAAGTGTTATTTTAATTTTAAAATTTAAGCTGTCTTGAATTGAAGTATACACAATACTACGCTATTAAAATTCATTTTATATAAGTGAAATAACTCACTTTCTTCTCTTTTTTTTCTTTTTCCAATGTAGGATTATGAAATAAAGGTTAACAATTATTTGGATGGAAAGTTTAATTCTAATCAAGTAATTTCAGTCTTTCAATCTTTAATTAGATCAATTTTTAATTTATTTCGAATCAAACAAATCTAATCAATATATTTTGATACAACAGCTAAAATTACGGTTAAACCAACGAATAAATCAAATCAACTATGATTTATCCTAATCGGCTGGGTCACATTTAATTAACTAAAACTTTTAAAATTTAAACTATATTGAATTGAAATATGCACAACACTACAATACTAAATAGGATGGAAGTATAAGATTCACTTTATATGAGTAAAATAACTTCTTTTTTTTTTTTTCTCCCGATGTGGGATTATCAAATAAAAGCTAGTAAATGGAGATTTTCTTAATTGTAGTATGAGATATTGAAACTCTCGTAGGGTTCTTCACTAAAACCCCTTTTTTTCTTATATAATATATAGATTCCATGATGTCCTTTTTCCCTAATTTACATTGTTTGTTGGACTATTATACCTTTATGTTTATTGTTGATACATATTATATAGAAAAAGGATATATACATTTCTTTTTTGTTGCTATCTCTATTTTGGTAGTTATCATTATTCACGTTTTTCTTTTTGATCAGCTTTATTCACATTTGTGGTATTGTTTCATTGTGCTAGGGTTTGGAAACTCTCTATTTGGTAGGGTTTAGAAACTTTAGTTTACACATAGTGGTGAAATAATATTATATTCCTCCATTGTTGTGGTGAAGCTTTGTGTTCCTCCATTGTTATTTTGTGTTCGAAATTCTGTATTCGTTCATTGTTGCTATGTTTTCAAAATTCTATGTTTCTCCATTGTTGTAAGCTAAAGCTTTGTTTATGTCGAGTTAATTTTGTTACAAACATATTCTTCAAAGGTGGGTTTGGCTTGATTTTGATTGGTGAAATAGTGAAATTGTATAGATTGTTAATGATAGTGATAATGATAAAGATGATGATAAAGATGAGGATGCGGGTATTTTTTTTTTGTTTTTGTTTTTGTTTTTAGAGTGATTGAGTTTTTTTTAGATCTCTAATTCTATTGCTGCCATTGTTTTCATTTTTTTTTGTCAATAGTGTAAATGTTCACATTTCACATTGTTTGAAAGTTTGAGAAATAAGTGTTTGAATATAGATATGGATATAGTTATATATTTTTCAGGATGTAAATGTTCACATATCATTAGTTATTTATTACTATACTTGTTGTTTAAACAACCATTTTTTCTTACCATTAAACAACTGAAATAGTCTTTTTTTTTTTCCTTTCAATTTTGTTTCATATTGCAGTGTGAATGTTCACATTGGTATTGTACGGGGAGCAAATATTCCGGCAAGCCCGTATTCCTTTCTTCCGAGCTCCGTCGATGTCCGATCACCTGCGAGCAAGTAATGGTGAGCTACCCGGCGGTGTGTGGCCGGAAAAACCCTCCGACGATCAAGTTAGCACACACCTTAGGATGGATAGAGAGAAGGGAGAGAGTGTTTGAGTGTAAGAAGTCCTTACAGAGATGTTCGTGTGTCGCGTATGGGGGGCGCAGACATTCTTATATACCTTCTGAGCCCCATATCCACTCCCAGTCATCTCCTGACACGTGGCTCTGCTATCCCATCTGTCAGCATAAACCATGCCATTCATCACCTAACCTCAACTGCCTGTCATCACAGCTGGAGCTCGGCAGCCGAGCTGCCCTATCCGTTGTTGTGCCATGCCGTGCTCCATACCCTAGCACTTCACTGGCCAAGACTGAGGAGGACCGGGCTAGGCGGCATCTCGACAAAGCCTAGCCTGAGGTGCCTCCACTAGCCAAGACTGAGGAGGACCGGGCTAGGCGGCATCTCGGCAAAGCTTAGCCCGAGGTGCCTCCTGGGGTTGGCCTTTCTGCCGGTCAGATAACTTCCTCGGATGTCCGCGCCTTCCTGGGCGCCGGTCACTCGGCCTATCTGGCTTCGGCCATCCTCGGACCGAGCATCATGGTCCGACCGAGCACTGCCTTGCCGAGTAGTTTCTGTCCGGTCCGGGGTGGCACACAGCCCGAACTCTGCCCGGCCCAAGTTCTGGCAGCCCTTCTCTGGGCGAACAGTCGATCATCTCGGCCCAATGCACTGCTGGGCTTTCAACCTGCTCGGTCGATATCTCGGCCCAACTCCAGATCATAAATCACCCTCTCAATTGCCCCTTAATTCCGTCCGCGAAAGCGTGACTGGGATTACTCACTTCGATCGAGATAACATTTCTCCGGTCTTCAAGACGCCGAACCTCGTCCGGGCTAGTTAACATAATTGTCTGCAAACTTGCCCGGTTATATTCCCCGGCTGACATCTTTTCTCCAAAAGTAGCTCGGCTGGCTCTTCGACTCTTCAACCCGTCGCTTCAGTCCTGACGTCGCCATAAATAGGGACACGTGGCGGGCTGCCATTGGTCATCGAGTAGCCCACCCGCCGTCTGTGTCAGAATTTGAATTTGGGCGGTCTCATGCTTACATATACACGACCCCCATCATTTCATTTCTTCCTACTGCTGCTTCCATTTCTGACGATTCTGAAGCTCAAGCCTTCTCCTCAAACTCGACTGCCATTCTTCGTGTTCGAGGGACACGACCCTGTCCTTCACTGGTAAGTCATTCCACCCTCATTTTGTTGCTATTTTCCTTCATATTGCACACATTAGGGCACAAAAACGTAGTCCTTAGGGCATAGGCCATAGAAAACGTCTCAAACCTCCTACTGTTCTTGGTGTTCTTCGTCTTCCTGAAGAACACTGAAGAACTGGGGCGAACCGGGCTCTCGGTCTTATTTTGATCCAAAAAACCAATCAAACCGGGCAAACAACATGTTTGTCGCAACCCCGGCACAAACCGAGATACCAAAAGGACTTTGTCGCTCAACCGGGCTAACATCTGGTCTGCTTGGGCGACCGGGCTCCTTAGATAGAGTAGACAACCGAGGTGGTTTGGCACTCTTAATGACCGAGCTAAAATCCATCTCCTTTTGCGCGACCGCACCCAAACCTAACACTTACCATCCTTTTCCTGCAGAGTCCAAGGGGACCACTGTCATTCCTGAGGCTCTCAGGACCGAGAAGCATCCAATAACCAGTGCCAAACCTCTCAGCCGGGATACACTAGGCCGGCCACCAATGGGGAAATTCCACTTCCTAGTGGATACTCCGGCCGCACTAGCTGCATTCAGAGAGGACTACGGCATCCCGGCCGATGTTCATCTCGAACTGGCAGAAGAAGAGACCACACCCTGGGGCAGACTTGATCAATGCCCCTTCACCGTGCTCTCAATTGTCGAAGGGGGTCTCCGTTTCCCGCTCAATCCTCTTATAACCGAGTTCCTTCGTCGCACCGAGCTGGCACCCACACAAGTGTCAACCAATACCTATAGAATAATCAACGGCGTTCACGAACTGAACAATCGACTAGGCACCCACTTAGGTCTAGCCGAGATATTAAGGCAATACACAATGGGCCACACCGGTGACGGCCTAGCATATTACTTGAAGATTAGACCGGGCAAGGAAAAAATTGTGACCGGCACCCCGGATAAAGATCTTCACGACGATGATTTTTTCTGGGTGTCGGGCAATTACGAAACAGCCGAGGTGCCGGGCTGGTTCATAAACAAGGACTTCGGTTCTTCCTGTAAGTCATTCAAACTTGCTCGGTTTAGGTTAACGTTTTATCTTGTAACTAACCGGTTTTCTTGTTTCCTTTGCAGCAATCCAAGCCTTGCAAGCCAACTATCAATTTCCCAACGTCGAAGCAATTCGGGCCGTGCTTCGGTATCCCCGCCGAGATTACAACGAATTACTTGGCTACACACCGACATACAGGTATTCTGCTCCGCGCTGGAGTAGAGTAACTGACTTCCTCCGGGCTCCTTCGCCACCTCCAGATCCTACCCTTCCAGACGTTCTTCTCATCCGCCTGACCGAGGAACAAGAGATGGCCAAACGCAGCAGAATCAAGAATCTTCTCACCGCCACATCCGCCGAGCTGCCGAGCGTTGTAACCCGGTCGCCAGCTGCTGGTCAATCCAACAACGCTGTGGTCACCCTTGCCTCCCAATCCGCCGGGCAATCCAGCCGAGAACCCTCTGCACGGCGCGCCGGGAAAAGAGCTCGGGCAGACCCGTCCGCCGAGCTTGTCACCGAGCTTACCACCGAGCATCCAACAGACGCCCCCGCCCCAGTGCCGGCCTGGCGCCCACATTTGAAGCACCGGGGCCAAGACATCCCGGCGACGGCTTCGATCAAGGGTGACAAAGAGCATCTGCTCACCTTTGATCTGTCAAAAGCTCTGCTACTACTGAGCGACGTGGTCGGCAGCGACCACATCCCCGACACTCGGTTGGTCAAGTCGTCAGTGAAGTCTATGGCCAGGGTAAGTTGATGTTCCTTTTAAAAATTTCACAAGTGTTTGCTCGGTTCCCTTTCTGATCAACTTTGCTTCTTTGTGCAGGCCATTCAAAAACAACACTTGGTTTTGGAGCGCATCCATCGGGTTAGGCAAAAAGCCAACGACACAGCCAGCCAGGTTGAAAACCTTCAAGCCGAGCTCGGCCGGGCTAAGTCTTCGCTTGAAATGGCCAACTCCGACAATAACAGACTGCTCGGCCAGCTGGATGCGGCCGAGAAAAAACGAGATGAGCTCCAAGCCGAGGTGGACACTCTAAAGAAGTCGAAGAAGAAAGCTTGCCGGGCTGCAAACACCGCTGGCTTCAACGAGGCCGAGGAGAGCTACAAGAAGCAGGTCTTTGCAACGCAAGACATCTACTTCAAAGCAGGTTGAAAGTCTGCCTGCGAACACCTCGGCCAAGGCTCCGACGCCGACGTATTTGCCAACCCTCCTCCAGCTTCGCTACCGGTCTACCTTGTGCCTTACGCGAACGGCGTATTCAGCGCTCTGCAAGCGGAGGCCGAGGAAGGACTTGAAGATGGAGAGGATGACACAGATTCTGAGGCAGAGGAGGCCGAGGTGCAAGAGCAGCCCGGCAGTGCTGAGCCCGGTGGCCAAGACGTCAGTCCTACCACCAACCTTGATGCTGGCGAGGACGAGTTCACCAATCTCTCCCCCCTAGTTTAGTTTTCTTTTCTTTTTTGTATTTTTGCTTTCAACACTTTTGATGTAACCGGGCTCTGTCCCCACCTTTGTACTGAATTTCTTATCAATGAAAAATTCAAATTTTTGCCAGTGTTTGCACGGTTGTAATCAGTTCTGTCTTTAGCAAAACATCTCGGTATAACTCATCGTTTGAACACTTTGTCGATCGGAATACATAACACGGTCGAAGAACTTCAACAGAAAAAGACAAATTCATGAACCGAAATAGCCACCTCGGCTGTAACAAAGTCGAACAAATCAACACTTCCAACCGGAGTACATCATCTCGGTTGGGAATCCTATGTTGGACAAGACCCCAACTCTTCCAACCGGAGTACGTCATCTCGGTTGGGAATCCAAATTTGGACAAGACACCAACTCTTCCAACCGGAGTACATCATCTCGGTTGGGAATCCAAAGTTGGACAAGACACAAACTCTTCCAACCGGAGTACATCATCTCGGTTGGGAATCCAAAGTTGGACAAGACACCAACTCTTCCAACCGAAGTACATCATCTCGGTTGGGAATCCAAAGTTGGACAAGACACCAACTCTTCCAACCGGAATACATCATCTCGGTTGGGAATCCAAAGTTGGACAAGACACTAACTCTTCCAACCGGAGTACATCATCTCGGTTGGGAATCCAAAGTTGGACAAGACACCAACTCTTCCAACCGGAGTACATCATCTCGGTCCGTAACATTAAAACAACAATCCAAGTGCTAAAGCAAAATTACTTCTATAAATTGACAAAAAGAATTACATGCTGTGGTGCAAGCCAAAAAATTTCTTTGCACAAGAAAAGAAAGCAGAAGCTTAAAAATAATACAGTTTCAAGTTGGCCGCATTCCATGGCCGGGGTATTGCTCTTCCCTCTAAATCCTCCAAGTGGTAAGCCCCCTTGCCCGCCAGACCAGTGATCTTGTAGGGTCCTTCCCAATTTGCCCCTAGTTTGCCTTCTCCTGGCACCAGGGTGTTGCCCATAATCTTCCTCAAAACCTAATCTCCAACTTTGAATGGTCTGGGGTGCACTGTCTTGTTATACTTCTTGGAGAGCTCTTGTTGGTAGGCGGCCACATGGATGAGGGCTTTCTCCCGGCGCTCTTCCGCTAGGTCCAGCCCCAAGGCAATAGTCTCGGCATTTAGCTCGGGCTCAAAACTCTCGGTTCTGAGGGTGGGCATTTCAACTTCCAAGGGTATGACCGCCTCCATGCCTTAAGCCAAAGCAAATGGAATTTCCCCGGTTGAACGTCGCGGGGTTGTTCGGTATGCCCAAAGGACGATGGGTAATTCCTCAGCCCATTTGCCCTTGGCCTTTTCCAGCCGTTTCTTCAACCCATCCAGTATAGTCTTGTTCGATGCTTCGGCTTGACCATTGGACTGCGGGTAAGCCGGGGTGGAGTTGTAGAATTCTATCTTCAAATCTTCACAAAATCCTCTGAATAGGCGACCGTCAAACTGGGTGCCGTTGTCAGAGATCAAAATCTTGGGGACGCCAAACCGCGTGACCACGTTCTGCCAGACAAATCGCTTCACGTCTTTCTCTTTGATGGTTTCCAAGGGCTCAGCTTCAACCCACTTTGTGAAGTAATCTGTGGCCGCGATGAAGTATTTCCGGTTGCCCGGTGCTGTTGGCAGTGGTCCCACTATATCTAGCCCCCACAAGGCGAAAGGCCAAGGACTGGTGAGGGGAAGAAGTTCCCTGGCAGGCTGGTGGATCTGATGGGCGAATTTCTGGCATTTTTCGCGCTTGCGGACATATTTTTGTGCGTCGGCCTGCATGCACGGCCACCAGTATCCCTGCGAAATAGCGCGGTAGGCCAAGGACCTGCCTCCTATGTGGCTGCCACAAATGCCTTCATGAATTTCGTACAAGCAGGCCTCCACACTATTCGGGTGCACGCACTTTAAATAAGGACCAGTGAAGGACTTCTTATATAACGCGCCAAATGAAGAGAGCCAAAACCGCTCTGACTTCACCCTGATTTTGTGTGCTTCTTTCTTGTCGGTTGGAAGAGTCCGGTCTATGAGGAACAAAATCAAGGGGTCCATCCAAGAGGGACCAAACGCGGCACAGAGTACATCTGTCTGCCCGGCGAGTTCAATGCTTGGCCGCGGAAGAAAGTCAATCAAAAGAGGGTTTGGAAAAGTACTATCTACCATGGAAGCGAGGCCGGCTAGTTCATCAGCTCGGCTGTTTTCTTCCCGGCCAATCTGTTGGACTCTGATTGCCTCAAACTGCTTGATGTGTTCCCTGACCAGAGCTTGGTACTTCGCCATCCTGTCATCCTTTGCTTCATAAATCCCAGAAACTTAGTTAACCACAAGCTGGGAATCACTGTACACAAGGAGCTCGGCAGCCTTCATTTGAATTGCGCTCTTGAGCCCGGCGAGAAGTGCCTCGTACTCAGCCTCGTTGTTAGACGCCGGGAAGCCAAGCGTGATAGAATGTTCAATGGTGAGGCCATCCGGGGATATAAGAACAATACCTAGGCCGGCACCATGGCGGTTGGACGCTCCATCAACAAACAGCTTCCACATGTCCCCCACAAAAAGCTTCCAGCAGTCAGATGGGTCCTGAGAGTTGCGAAGGGCAATGGGATCACAGCTGCTCAGCTGTGCGGTGTTAAGTTCGGTGTTGACCGGTTCAAATTCAGTGCCCCTTGGTGATTCGACACCGGACTTAGCAAGTTGTTCTGTAATGCTCAAGTCCGTAGGCGAATCATCAGGTTGCGGTGTGAAGCCGGCCGCAGGTTCTGAGCTATGTGGAACCATTCCTTCCCCCCTTGATGATTCGGCACCGGACTCAGCAAGTTGGTTCGGAGTGCCCAAGTTCGTAGGCGAATCATCTAGTTCTGAGCGGTGTGGTTCAATTCCTTCCCCCCTTGGTGATGCGGTACCGGACAGAGTGGATGGGTTGGTGATACACAACTCCGTCATCGCATCACCGGGTGGTATGACCGTGCAAACTGAGGGAACTTTGATGGTGCGCGCTGACTCCGCGGCGCTACCTAATTCAACTGGTTGTTCCTCGGTTGGCATTGCGTACATCTCATCATCTGCCTCGGCAATGTCGACCGGGCATACCGGATGAGTGCCAGGTGAGAACTCGGCGACAAAATCTGCCAAGGTTTGGGCTTCGATGGCGGTGCGCGGTTGGAACTTCACATCAAACTGTCCCAACTCGACCGCCCACTTTAGAATTCGGCCCGAAAAGTCCGTGCGTTCAAACAAAGCCTTGAGGGGAAACTCGGTCAATACGATGATGGTATGGGCGTGAAAATAGTGCGCCAATTTTCTAGAAGCCATCATCAAGGCCAGGGCAAGCTTCTCCAACGGCAAGTACCTTGATTCTGCCGGTAACAAAGTTTTGCTGACATAAAAAATTGGGAGGTGCTTGATTCCTTCAGCCCGGGACCAACACCGCACTTACTGCGTGCTGGGAGACGGCAAGGTAAAGGTAGAGTTCCTCACCCGGCTCTGGTGTAACCAACAGCGGCGGAGAAGACAAATAATCCTTGAGCTCGGCCAAAGCTCGGTCACACTCGGCATCCCATGAGAACTTTGACTTCAATGCTTGAAAGAAAGGGCGGCAACGATCTGATGACCGGCTTATAAATCGATTAAGCGCGGCGGCCATCCTGGCCAGATGCTGCACGTCTTTAGCCGAGCTGGGCTGCTTCAATTCTTGCACGACCCTGATCTGAGTAGGGTCTGCTTCGATGCCTCGGTTCGTGACTAAGAATCCCAAAAATTTTCCGGATCCCACGCCGAAGGCACACTTTGAGGCGTTCAAGCGCAGCTTGTGCTTCTTCAGAATGGAAAACATCTCGGCTAAGTCGGACAAATGGTTTGCCTCATGTCGGCTCTTTACCACCATATCATCGATGTAAGCCTCCATTGTCCGGCCGAGCAAAGGAGCAAACATTTTGGTCACCATCCTCTGAAAGGTTGCCCCGGCGTTTTTCAAACCAAAGGGCATAACTCGATAACAGAAGAGTCCCCTTGGAGTCGTGAAAGAGGTGATCTCTCGGTCAGGCCCATGCATGGCGATCTGGTGATAGCCGCGGTACGCATCCAAGAAACTGAGCCTATTGTGCCCAGCCGTCAAGTCCACCAGCTGGTCAATGCGCGGCAAGGGGAAGCTGTCTTTGGGACAAGCTCGGTTGACTGTCTTGTAGTCGACACAAACTCGCCACTTCCCATTCTTCTTAGGCACCACTACTGTGTTGGAGATCCACCGGGGATAGTGCACTTCTTGGATTGCTCGTGCCTCAAGCAGGTTCTTGACCTCCTCGGCAACTACCTCGGCGTGATGCAACGCCGATCTCCTTGTTCGCTGGATGACTGGCTTTGCTCCAGGGAAGACATTAAGGTGATGGCAGATAAAATTCGGGTCGAGGCCAGGCATGTCGTAAGGCGACCATGCAAAGACTTCGATATTCGCCATCAAAAACTCAATCATCTCGGTCCTCTCTATGGCCGTGAGACTTGAGCCCAGCAAGAAGAACTTGTCCGGCTGCTCGGTATTAATCCGCAGTTCAACCAATTCCTCAACAACCTTATCTTCGACCTTGGTGCCTACATCATCCAAGACACCCTGGTCCTCCGGTCCCTCAATCATTTGAACGAATCCTTTGGCAGCCCGGCTTCCGTTGACCGCCACGAAGCATTGTTTGGACATGACCTGATCGCCCCAAATCTCCTCGATTGCCCCCATAGCCGAGGGGAATCTCATTACTTGGTGAAAAGTTGATGCCACAGCTTGCATGGCGTGTAGCCATCCCCTTCCAAGGATAAGGTTGTACGTCGAAGGCACTTGCAGCACCCAAAACTCAACTTGCTTGACCACGAATCCCGCTTTGACCGGCAGGATTATCTTTCCCAAAGGCCACTCCGATTGCGAGTTGAATCCAACCAATGGCGAAGTAGCCGGAGCCAAGTCTGTCTCACGGAGTTTGAGCTGTTTGAACGCATCATAATACATGATCTCGACTGAGCTTCCCTGATCGATCAAGATCCGTCTAACATCAAATTCTTTGACGCGTAGTGTTACTACAAGAGCATTGTTGTGCGGCGTCTGGATACGCTATAAATCCCTTGAGGTGAAACTAATCACGTCTTTCTCTTCTGTCTTCCCCCTTTTGATGGCAGGCTGTACCGACAAAACTTCCCTCATATGCTCTGCCTTCTTGATCATGCCCCGGAGTTCGCAAACACGCTCCGGTTCCACGATGCTGTGGATGACATTAATAACTCCTTGTGGTGGTGCATCTCGATCATCCTGTCCCCTGGGATCGACCGGAGCCTGATTCGGTTTCACGCCGCCATCAATGTAAAGGTCCAGATGCCCGGCCGCAACCAGTTCTTCCAAGTGTTGTCGCAAAGGCAAACAATCCTCAGTCCGGTGGCCTCTCTCCCGGTGGAACGTGCAACGATACCGCGGATTGTAGCCCTTTTGTCCATCGCCCAACTTAGCAGGAAACCGGACATACTCCTCGTCTCGGATTTCACTAAGTATGCGATAGATTGGAATCTTGAAGACCGTGGTTATGCCAGTCCTCGCCTTCATTCTTCTGTTTGCGTCCTCAACGTCATCTCGGGGGTAGTCATCCCGGTCATTCCGACGTCCTCTACCCCGGTTTTTATGATTTGAACCCCGGTCTAGTTCCTCTTCTCGGTCACTTGAGCGGCTGGACTCTTGCCCAACTGCGTGCACTTTGCCTGCTGTCTTCTTGTCTGTTACGATCGGACTGGTTTTCACGGTAGAAGCCGATGCGTCATCCTCCACACGGATGTGCTCATTGATGCGCTGCATGAGCTGGCCCATGGAGGTCGGCTGGTGCATGGTAAGCGAGTCCCGCAGTCTATGTCCGACCAGGAGACCGCGCTTATACTGCGTGATTGCAAGGTTGACCGGGAAGTCTAAGATCTCGTTGAAGGTTTCCCAATACCTTGAATTGTACGCCTTCAGTGTGTCGCACGGTTCCATCTTGACACTTAGCAAGTGATCGACTTCCTTTGGTGTTTTTGTGTTGGTTTTGAAGCGCGTAACAAACGCCTCGGCCAACTGATGCCACCTTTGTATGCTCCCTTCCGGCAACCTCTCGAACCACTTTAAGCCCAGCTCGCCCAAACTTGACGGGAAGATTAGGCACATAAGTCCGTCATTCCGCCTATGTCCGACCATAACCTGTCGGAAGTGACTCACATGCATGTAAGGGTCGGTTTTTCCGTCGTAGAGTGTGAACCTAGGTTGGTGGAAGCCTGCCGGAAGTGGTGTTGTTTCAATTTCCAGGGAAAAATGAGTGGCACTCACCCTGGCCAAGTCCATATCTTCGAAGAGTGGAACTACTATGCGGGGTGGAGGCATTCCGACCTCCTCACTGGCGTGAACCCCATAGGATAACCGCTGGAAAGCAGGTATCCTCTGACCTTCGTGGCGGCGGGCCCGTTCCTTTAAGACCGCCCGTAAATCCTCTGACTGACCGGAGTATGAGTACCTCGACGTCGTCGCCGGACGTGAGGGTTTGTAGGTGCTGTCTTGCGCGCTAGACTTTTCTGCATGCACGTCGGAATCACCAACCTGGTAGCTTCTGGTGATGGAAATGGACTGAGTACGTCGCTGACTCTGATCGCCTGACCGGCGGGATGGGGTGCGCTCACTGTGGTCTCCCACTCCAGCTACACCTTTCCCTTTGACATGCCGCTTAAGATCCTCCATCTCCGCCGCCATCCGCCTGATGACAGCGTCTTGGTCCCTCAACTTGTTTTCCAGTCGCCTGGCGTGCGAGTCTCTCCTCCGCCGGTGACCATCTGGACTCCGTGAATGACCATGACTCCTTCCGCGCTTATCCCGCGCGTCTCCTGACTGTCCTCCAGTGGGCGTCCCCAAGTCAGCCATTGGATGGACGGCAGGGGGTCCCTCTCTCCTTCGGGTATACTCCGGGGTGGCTCTGTCGATGGCGGACAACGGAAACTCGTCGTTGTTCGCCATGGACGGCGATCAGACGAACCTGGAAGACAAGGTTTTGTCTGAAAACTCTTCCCATAGACGGCGCCAATTGTACGGGGAGCAAATATTCCGGCAAGCCCTTATTCCTTTCTTCCGAGCTCCGTCGATGTCCGATCACCTGCGAGCAAGTAATGGTGAGCTACCCGGCGGTGTGTGGCCGGAAAAACCCTCCGACGATCAAGTTAGCACACACCTTAGGATGGATAGAGAGAAGGGAGAGAGTGTTTGAGTGTAAGAAGTCCTTACAGAGATGTTCGTGTGTCGCGTATGGGGGGCGCATACATGCTTTTATACCTTCTGAGCCCCATATCCACTCCCAGTCATCTCCTGACACGTGGCTCTGCTATCCCATCTGTCAGCATAAACCATGCCATTCATCACCTAACCTCAACTGCCTGTCATCACAGCTGGAGCTCGGCAGCCGAGCTGCCCTATCCGTTGTTGTGCCATGCCGTGCTCCATACCCTAGCACTTCACTGGCCAAGACTGAGGAGGACCGGGCTAGGCGGCATCTCGGCAAAGCCTAGCCCGAGGTGCCTCCACTGGCCAAGACTGAGGAGGACCGGGCTAGGCGGCATCTCGGCAAAGCCTAGCCCGAGATGCCTCCTGGGGTCGGCCTTTATGCCGGTCAGATAACTTCCTCGGATGTCCGCGCCTTCCCGGGCGCCGGTTACTCGGCCTATCTGGCTTCGGCCATCCTCGGACCGAGCATCATGGTCCGACCGAGCACTGCCTTGCCGAGCAGTTTCTGTCCGGTCCGGGGTGGCACACAGCCCGAACTCTGCCCGGCCCAAGTTCTAGCAGCCCTTCTCTGGGCGAACAGTCGATCATCTCGGCCCAATGCACTGCTGGGCTTTTAACCTGCTCGGTCGATATCTCGGCCCAACTCCAGATCATAAATCACCCTCTCAGGTATGAATTTAGTTTTTTTTAAGGTTAGTTCCATGTTAATTGTAAATTGTGTACCTTCACATTGTATTTTGGTATGAAATTTTTTTTTTTGTGAAATTTTTTCAAAAGTTAATTGTATTTTGTTATTTTTTTACTATGCTTGTTGGTTGAATAATAATTTTTATTACCATTGAACAATCGAAATAATTGATTTTCACTTTTTTCAATTTTATTTTTTGTTTTCACATTGTAGTGTGAATGTTCACATTTGTATGAGTTTAATTTTTTTAGGATAAATTACAAATACACCCCTGAGATTTGATTAAAATACGAATTGTCCCTTGTGATTTTGAAAATTACATTCCATCTCCAGAGATTTCTAATTTCATAACAAATCGTCAATTTTATTAATAAATCAACAAGCCACTTAATAATTTTTAATGATGTTAAAAATATATTTTAATTAATAATTTAGGTAATTTTATTATTATATAGGAGAGCAATTATGAATTTCATTTTTTTCGTTAATTCTGTTAAATAAAAAATTATAATAAGGGAGAATTTGTAATTTTTCAAATTACAGGAGACAATCTGTATTTTAAGCAAACATCATGGGGTGTATTTGTAATTTACTCTTCTTCTTTTTTTTATTTTATTTTAAACCTAGTAGTATATTAATTGTAAATTATGAACATTCATATTGTATTTTGGTATAAGTTTTATTTTATTAAAATTTAATTGTATGTTTGTTGTTTTTGTTACCATACTTGTTAGTTGAACAATTATTTTTTTTTACCATTGAACAATTGAAATAGTCAATTTTCATTTTTTTTTTTAATTTTGTTTTATGTTTTCACGTTGCAGTGTTAATGTTTACATCGGTATGAGTTATTTTTTTTAAAGCTAGTTGTATGTTAATTATAAATTGTGAACATTCATATTGTATTTTGATATGAATTTTATTTTTTCGAAAGTTAATTGTATGTTTGTTGTTTATTATGAACATTCATATTGTATTTTAGTATGTGTTTTGTTTTTTCAAAAGTTAGTTGTATGTTTGTTATTTACTGTGAATATTCACATTGTATTTTTATTTTCTTTCATATTTTTTGTTGTGTTATTTTTAAAAATTTTAAAGTATAAAAAAGTTCAAGATTCATAATTTGATATTTTCTCCATAGAATGCTGAAGAGTTTTTTTTCCTTAGAATAAGGGAGTGATTTTTTCCATGAAATAAGGAAAAGATTTTCTCTTTAGAATGAGGGAGATATTTTCTCCATAAAATGAGAGATTATTATTATGTATTAGTTTTAAAATAGAAACATGTGCAAAAAATTAGAAATGATGATTTGATCATATTACATTAAATAGGATTTAATGGATACTAAAAAATAATATAGTTTAAATAGAATAAAACACTTAGAAAAATGATTCATCAAAAAATAATCCTTAAAAAAATATATGAAAAATTGAACTAGAGAAAGAAAAAAGAAAAAATACTTACAACTACCTACAATTTTTTAAAAATTTTTTTTTTATATAAGATCTGACACATTCTTCATCTAAGCTATTATCGATCAGTTAATCAAAAAAGACTTTGCAACATTTTAATCAACTACTGAATAATAGCTGAAAAAAATACTGAAAAGAATCATTTTCTAACAAAATATGAGCCCATTTCTTATCTTCTTTTCTTATTTCCAAAGACAAAATGATCGAGTTATGCATTTTATATAGGCCTCCATATCTCTGTGTGTAAAGTGAGAAACATAAGATAAAAATTGAGATTAGGTATAGAATTAGTCATTATAGAATTGAAATAAGGCCACCAGTTGAGTGAAACTGAAGTTTAACTTAATTACTATTTAGTGGGTGTTTAGGAAGTGAGTTTTTTTGTAGATTTTTTTAGTTGTAGGATATTATTGAAGAAATTTTTTTTTTGTATTTGGGAAGATAGTTGGATTTTTTGTGGTTGAATGTGATGTTTGTGAGAGAAAAAATAAAATGATTATGGGATTTGATGTGATATTTTGTTTGGATTTATTTTTTTTAGTTTTGTAACTAATTTGTCTTTTAGTGGAAAAAAATAAAAAATAAAAACCTAAAAACTAACTTTCCAAACACCCCTTAGTGTCTAAGGTAGTATGTAAATTATTTATATATATAAATATATAAGTAATAATAACCGAAAAATGACAAATATGGGCCTACTCGTGACCTGAATCGATTTGAAATTCAGCCCATAGTTGAAACTTTTTTTTTTGGTCTATGGAATGGAGCCGAAGCCCAAAAAAATTAATAAATAAATAAAACAAAATAAAGTTCAGCTAATTACACTTGTCACCTTTGGCCTTTTGCCAAAATTTAACTTTGATTATATAGCTTTTAATTGTTGCAGTTAACTCTTTTAAATTATAATTTTATACTTCAATTTATCTAATGTTAATTAGGTTGACAAAAATTGCGACGGGTGAAATTTTTATTGTTTCATTACAAACTTTATATTTTTATTAAAATCTTTTTGTAATCTCTTGCACTGTTAATAGAATTATTTTTTAATTATTCTCTCAAAAAAATGTCACATGTAGCACACATACCAATTTCATTAATACTAAATAAATGGAATGATGACATTGCAATTTTATTGAAAATGTAAAGAATTAATTATCAGTGAATATGGGGTGGCATACATGTCAATTTCTGTCAAATTCATTAACCCTTTTAATTTTAGTAACTGCTCACAGCATCACCAAATTTTTTTTTTGGGCCTCCATAAGGGTAGGTCCAGGCCAAAAGTTAACCATTGAATGAAGATGCAACCCACTGGCCTCTCCAATTTTTAATTTAATTTCTTTATCAAAATAGACAATTAAAAATAAACTTCACCAATCTGTCTCGAACCACAAATAAAAAATATTTAATATGGTGATATCATTGTTTCAAAACAAATGTATTTACATGAAGTTTTGCAATTACTTTCGATTAGATTTCATATTTTGAAATCATTACATAATAACTCCATCATCAATGCCATCAATATTAACAAATGCATTTTTTTTAATGTGTATAATCTAATAGGGTCTAGCTTGTTTCAAGTTGAGATCAAGACTGGACCCGTCCAGTCCGGTCCATAGGACTCATTTTTTGGGCTCGTTTTGATAATCTGAACTGTTTAATGTGTAGAAATCGTCGAGTACTATACGCCTGTACAAAATCACGCTGATCGGATATCAATAGCTATGTGATCAAATCAGTTTTGTATAAAAAAAAATAGACGGTGAAAAAATTAACGGTTGATAAAAAACTGTTTTGTTCACATAGCTATCGATATCCGATCAACGTGATTTTTTACAAACATATAGTACTCGACGAGTTCTACATATTGAACGATTCAGATTATCAAAATGGGACCCATGGTGGGCCCTCACGGGCCCAACAGCACGGTCCAGTCCGATCTTGGACTGGACCAAAGCCACTGCCAATCTAATAATCATTTGTTTAGTGATCAGTATTTAATGAGAAATTTATTAAAAAATTCTCTTTTAAGGACTTATATCCCAATTAGTATATAAGATACTAGCATATCATCCATACTATGCACGAATTGTGTTTACAATCTATCTATATCTATACTATATATTAAGCAAAATGAGGTTTTTAACCCTCAAGGCCTGTGGGAGCTTCAATATCTCAATCTGAATTTTCTAAATTTTTTATTAAAAAAAAAACCTCAGCATTTATTGATTTGGTCAAAATCCATTTATCAGCATTTATTAACTTTTTTCAATCCACATGTCTTTCCACATGCCTGCATTTATTGATAAAATTCCCTGATCAGCATTTAAAATTCCCTCATACAAATAATTATAGATACAATCCGTGTATAGTTACTGCAGTACCCTTTTCAACTTCTCCCATCTACTATGGTTAGTGATAAGATTGTTAAATTATTTTTATAAAAAATCTTAAAAACATAATTTATCTATTAAAAAAAATCTAAAACAAATATAAATATCTATAATTATCCTGTGCATAGCACGGGTGATAGGCTAGTTATTTATATATGTGAATTGTGATTTTTAAATATCTTTTTTTTTTTTTAAATGCCTTCGTTTTTTCCTTTTTTATATGATATTAAAGTTTAATATTTTGATAATAATCATATGTATTAGACTTTTCAAGAAATTAAATATTTTTTATTATTATTATATTATATTAAAGTTTAATATTTTGATAATAATCATATGTGTTGGACTTTTCAAGAATTTTTTTTTATGTTTGTTCTTAATGCATTAAAGTGTTATTATGAGGGGAAGACTTGGGGGTTGGGAGAATTTAATAAATGCTAAGGTTTTTTTTTTTTTAAATCAAAAAATCAAGAAATTTAGATTGGAAGATTGGACCTCCCATAAGGCTTGGGGTTAAAAATTCTCTTTTGCTTAATATATAGTATAGATATAGATTATTATATTTTAATAAATCATATTATTTTACACATTCAATTCACTAAATTTTAATCCTTATATTTAAGATATTTTATGAACAATTTTACATTGCAAATATTTTTTAAATCCTTAACAACATGGTGATGCAAACATTCATATTAAATAAATTTGACTTGTGAATGTTCACATCACGGAATATTCACATTGTTAATATGAATATTAATGCGCATTTCACCATTTTATTATTAAGAATATTTTAATAATTATGTCACTCATAAAATTTATTGAAATATAAAAAAATAATTTAAATTAAATAAAATATAAATAAGTGAAAAGAAATTTATAAAGAAATATCCTATTTAATTATGCAATCAATTTTTTTTTAACACAAAATGAGTTGCAAGTGGGCAATGTTCAAAGTTGAAAAACAAACTAATTTAACACACACACGATATTAAAAAAAAGATATTCAATTGCATAACATCCTTTAAAGTTGAAAAATAAACTAATTTAACACAGACACGAAGACACACATATATTTAAAAAAAATGGAAGGTATTCTATTGCATACCATCCTTTAAGAGACTTTTATAAGAGGATCCCCCCAAAGCTCCTTAACTTCCCCCCTTACCTATTTTAAGGGGGTAAATGGCTCCTTATCCACTTGCAATAGATCTTTTAAATAATTTTCTAAATTAGTTTTTGTTACAATGATTTTTTATTTGTAGGGAGTCACTGTAGCTCCCTTATATATATATATATATATATTTTACTTTACTTTGTTTAGGGGACTGCAATACACATTTATGATTTTTATTTTTTTAAAATTTATAATTAAAAATTATATTTTAATAAATAAAAAAATAAAAAATTTGTTAATAGAATAGAAAAAGAATATGTAGTCTGTTGAGAGAAGTAAATGAAAAAATAATTTTTAAAATAAAAAATAATTTTTTTAATAATATTTTAAGATAAAATTTAGGTAACTGGTGGAAATGCTTTAACCACATAAAACCACCCCCTCCCCTCCTCCCAAAAAAAAAAAAATGTTGGATATGAAAAATCATGCAACAGAATACCATCATGTCTCTCGGCTGACAAGTACACTGAATTGAAAAGGTTAGTGACAAGTTACAATTCAATAATGTGTTCCTCATAGTGGAGGTTAGGCAGTTACTATTGTATGATTGGAGCATTTCAACTCAAGTAATGTGTCACCGGGAGGGGATCCTCTTGGGGTGGTTTTTCCTTTGGCTATGTTTGTTCGATAGAGTAGGTTAGATTAGATTAGATTAAATGTGATTATTAACAAGATGATTGTCAGTAAAAAAATTATTAATATATAAATTATTAGTGAGGGGATTAAATAAAAGTGTGTTTATTTTGATAATAGTATGAGAGATGATTAGTGATGTGATTGTTAAATTATTTTTATATAAAATAAAAAAATAAATTATTTCTATATTAAAAAAAACTAAAATAAATATTAAAATAAATAGGTGCATTTGATAAAAAAAAAATGATTATTTTTTTATATATAAAATAGACTCTATCTCCTTACTATTTTCCTAATCTCATCTAAAATTTAACCAAACTAATCTCCCTACATAGGGGATTACTAAGCCCCTACACTACTAATCCTATGACATTTTGTTACACTTAAACAAGGATTTGGTGAATCCTACGTATTGATAATCCAATCCACCCTCTCAAACCCCAATCAAACATGACTCTTGAAGTGATACCTCAATCTGCAATGCTCCTTACAAATGTTTTTAGGGTAAATTATCAGGTCTTAATAGCTAAATTTAATTTTTATCAAATCTGATTGAAAATAAAGGTTACTAATTTTTGGTGATAATTTTTTATATATGTCGCTAAAATTTAACATTTAGTGACCTTTTTGACACGATTTTTACAAATTATTGCTAAAATTTACAATTAGTGACGTTTTTCTGTGACGAATTTTTCAAACCATCACTGAAATTTAAAAATTAGTGACTTCTTTGTGACATTTTTTTAAACTGTCACTAAAACTTATAATTAGTTACATTTTTTGTGATAAAATTTTTAAACTGTCATTGAAAATTAATAATTAATAACTTTTTTTAATAGTGTTTGATGAAAAACGTCATTAATTATTAGATGGCCTATTAGATAATAAATTTACTTATTAAGACTTATATATAAATCACTCATATTTTTATGGATAAATTATATTGACACCCTCTGAGGTTTATGTTTATTACAGTTTCCCTTACCTTTTGGAAATTACATCTTCTCCCTTGAGGTTTAAAGTTACATTACAAGTTCCCCCCTCAGCAATTTAATTTTTTTAAATATCAATTTTGCCCTCATTGGGTAAATTACATTGACACCCCTCACATTTTAGAAATTACAATCCCCTCCCTAAGGTTTAAAGTAGCATTATCAATTGCCCCCTCGGTTAGTATTAGTTGAAAAAAAAATTAATTGAAAAAAAAATTAATTGAAAAAAAATTTTGTTAGTAAAATTTTTAAATTTTTTGTTTAAAAACCAACGTAAACTTATTTTTTAAATTTACGTTTTTTCCTCAAATTTACAAACTGAGACAACCATTTATAAACCAAAAAATTATCAAACAAGTTTTTATGACAGTTTTTTAAATTTGGGTAAATTACACTGACATCCCCTGAGGTTTATATTTATTACAGTTCCCCCCTCACCTTTTGGAAATTACATCTCCTCCCTGAGGTTTAAGTTTTATTACAGATTCTCCCTCAGCAATTTAATTTTTTTAAATACCAATTTTTCCCTCATTGGGTAAATTTACATTGACACCCCTCACATTTTAGAAATTACAACCCCTCCCTAAGGTTTAAAGTAACATTACTGATTGCCCCATCGGTTAGTATTAGTTGAAAAAAAAATTAATTGAAAAAAAAATTAATTGAAAAATTTTTTTGTTAGTAAAATTTTTAAATTTTTAAAAACCAACGTTAACTCATTTTTTGAATTTACGTTTTTTCCTCAAATTTACAAACTGAGACAACCATTTATAAACCAAAAAAATTATCAAACAAGTTTTTATGACAGTTTTTAAAATTTTTGTAAATATAAATTGAAAACTGAAAATGAAATAGTTACCAAACAGGCCTCAGATGGTAAAAATGTCGTAAAATTAACAAATAATTAAATAAGTTACCAACATAAGAAAATGACTTATCAAAAGATTCTTAGGCTATGTATGGTTTGATTTTTAGATTTTTTTTTAAAAAAAAATTAAAAATTAATTTGGTTAAGAAATAAAAAATAAAAAATAATTATCATTTAAGGATAAAAAATAATTATCATTTTAACTTTTGGGCAAGTTATATACATACGTATGGCTGTTTCAATTTAATTTGTAAAAAATTATTTCTAACCACTTAAAAGATAAAAATTATTTAAAAATGATAATTATTTTTTATTTTTTATTTCTTAACCAAATTCATTTTTAATTTAAAATTTTTTTTTTCTAAAAATCAAACAATACATAGCCTAAGAATCTTTTGATAATTCATTTCTTATGTTGGTAACTTATTTAATTATTTGTCAATTTTACAACATTTTTACTATCTGAAATCTGTTTGGTAACCATTTCGTTTTTAATTTTCAATTTATATTTACAAAAATTTAAAAAACTGTCATAAAAACTTGTTTGATAATATTTTTAATTTATAAATGGTTGTCTCAGTTTGTAAATTTGAGAAAAAAATGTAAATTTAAAAAATGAGTTTATGCTGGTTTTTAAATAGAAATTTAAAAATTTTACTAATAATTTTTTTTAATTAATTGTTTTTCCAATTAATTTTTTTTTCAATGAATTTTTTTTCCAACTAATACTAACCAAGGGGACAATTGGTAATGCTACTTTAAACCTTAGGGAGAGAATTGTAATTTCTAAAATGGGATAAGTGTCAATGTAATTTACCCAATGAGGGCAAAATTGGTATTTAAAAAAAATTAAATTACTGAGGGGGGAATCTATAACGAAACTTTAAATCTCAGAGGGGGAGATGTAATTTCCAAAAAGTGAAGAGGAGAACTCTAATAAACCTAAACCTCAGAGGGTGTCAGTGTAATTTACCTTATTTTTATTTAGACTATATTTAAATCACAAATTTAAAGATCTTGGGGTATGTTTGATTGAAAGGATTAGAGCATGGGATTGGGATTATTAATCCGTGGGCCCAATTATCTCATGTTTGTTTTGACAATTTGTTTTAGGATTATTAATCTAATGGATAATTAATCCAACAAATTTGTAGGATTATTAATAATGGGGTAGGGTTGGGATTGTGAATACCACACTAATTTGATAGGATTATTTATACCTCACTATTAGTATTGTGGAATCAAACAAGCCCTTGAGGTATTATTATCCGCGAGATATATTAATGTCCTTACAATGATTTTTTTTGACATTTAAAAATAATTATTTATCGTGTCCACAATCAAAAAGATTTCGGGGTGTTTGGAAAGAGCTTGTTTTAGCTTTTTTGGCTAAAATAACACTAAAAGACAAAATAAGATAAAATAGTCAATAAGATAAAATGTCACATCAAATTCATAATCATTTTACTTTTTTTCTCATAAACATCATATCCAATTACAAAAAAATCCAATTGTCTTACCAAACACAAAATTTTAACCTCCTAAAATAATCTAAAACTAAAATAACCTACTAAAATAACAACTTTTCAAACGCCCACAAAATATGTACAGTTCCTTGGAGATATGCATTTAGGGCCGGTGGGAAAGGATGTCAGGAATGTTACGTCCCTTCCAAAAATTTAGAAATATTCACTTTTATGTATAGATTAATCTTCAAAATTTTTGTAAACCCCGTGTAACCCAGACTCAATTGAGCCCCTCAAAATTTTGTAAGGGCTACCCTCCAAATTTTAATCTGGTTGGGTTTGTCTTCAGGCCATCATCTGAACTGGAAGGTTTAGTCTGGTCTATTGGACTCACTTTTGGATCATTTTTTGATAATTCAAACCGTTCACATTTTAGAATTCGTTGAGTCTTTTATCCCTGTAAAGAATCACGTTGATTGGATAACGGATACTATGTATTTGGATCATTTTTTATGAACGTTTAATTTTTTGACCGTCCATTTTTTACACAAAAGTAATTCGAATACATAGTATCCGTTATCCAATCAACGCGATTTTTTACAGAAATAATATACTCAACAAATCTTAAAATGTGAACGATTCTGATTATCGAAAAATGGCTCAAAAGTGAACTGGACCAGATTGTCCCAGATCTGGACTGGAGACAGTCCGGTCCCTTTTAATCCTCCATGTAATGGTACTAAAAAACATTCAATCCAATCTCATATTAAAAAATAGGGAATATTTTTTAGGGTCCATGGTATTAAGATTTTATAGTATAAAGGATATCCAATATTTTCATAATATCTAAGGTCCCTCAACATTGACCCAAAGAAAATCTAATCTAGAGAATTTCTCTGGATTCTAGTCTAGAGATTTTCCCTGAATTTTTAGAGAATTTCTTTGGTTTTCGCAAGAATTTCTCTGCGTTCAAACCAAAAAATTTTCCCGTTTTCCCAATCATGATGTGCAATACATAAAATCAGTCACCTAAATAAGCAACAACAATCAATATACATACATACATATATATATATATATAAACTGACTGACTGAAAGGAGAATTTCTCTGGGTTCAAACCAGAGAAATCCAAAGAAAATTGAAATTTCTCTGGCTTTGTTCACAGAGAATTGAAATTTCTTTGGGTTTTCAAATTTTCTCTGTGTTTTCAAATTTTATTTGTGTTTTCACCAAATTTTATGTGTTTACAAAATTACTCTACAAATATGGCCAGAGAAATTTTATTGACCACTTCTCACAAGCATAACAACAAACATCTTCAGCGCATAATGAAACAGATTGGGAATATACAAATCTCATTGTCAATTTCTTTGACAAGTTAGAATATACAAATCTGAAAAGCAACCAAGTTGATATATATATATATATATATATGAACATAACCAACAACAAATGAATACCCAATTAGAAGAAACCATAGCACTGTTTGGTTGATGAAAAATGGAGTATATAGACAACCTACCTCCCATGGGATCTGATGTGAATGGACAACTTCTTCTTCCTTCATACATTGTGTTTTGTCCATTCATACGTTGTGCTTCGTTCATTCTCGCCTCGTGATTGAACACCGACCTTCTATGCTCGTCAAGCCCATCTCAGGTGAGAGTTGGTTATCGGCAAGACAAATCGATAGAGAGAGAAAGAAAAAACTCCAGTTCATGGACCAACACAACGAGTTTCAAGTCGCTGAGCTCAAACAAGAGGTTCATCGATACGATCTTTCAAACAAGAGGTTCATCGAAGATGGCAGCGGATAGGTGGCGACGGCAAAAGAAGCAGCGACAGAGATGAGAGAAAAAAGAGAAGAAGAGAGAGAATCAGTGACGAAGATGAGAGAGAGGAGAAAGAAGCAGCGACAGAGATGAGAGAGAGAGAGAGAGAAAAAATAAGAATAAGTTAGACATATGGGATAGGTGAGGGCCCTTAGCCATCACAAAATAATATTGTGAGTCTCTTTCATTACTAAAAATGAGAGAGACCTTAGACTAATTTTCTCATAAATATTGATAAATCACACTTTCAAAAATCTAACAATAAACAGGGAAAGTAATTTCCCTGAAATCATATTATATATATATATATATATTAGGAACAATTACTTTAAAGAAGGGTTTAGGAAAAAAATTCACAAATCAGTGGAGAATCTTTCAAAATTACGTCTTATTTTGAGAAGTAAGTTAAAAGTTAATTTAAAAAACATAAAAAAAATAGAGAAAATATCACCCAAAAAAACTAAAAAAATTAAAAAGTTATTTTTAACCATGTTTCAAAAAACCAGTGATAAGTATAAAAATAATTACCAATACATCCACACCCCATCTCAATTTTAATTTAAAAAAAATGATGTTACTTTATTATATAAATACAATATATATGATTTTTATAAAATTAATACATTTCCTAAAGATATCAATAAAATCTTTAGAATGAGACAAATATTTAACCTATTTAATAAAAAATTAAATTAATTTAAAATTTATAGAAATGTACAAAATTAAAATAATTTATATGATTTGAGTTAATATAAATAATATATTTTTTTAAAGTATATTTTAAATAAAAGGAAAAATTAGTCTAAGGTCCCCTCTCTCATATTTAGTAATGGAAGAGATCCACAATATTATTTTATAATGTTTAAGGTCCTTCAACCTCCACACCTATATATCACAGAGAAATTTGACTTCTCTCTCTACCAACTTCTCCATTATCGAATCTCTCTTTCTTTATCTGTTGTGTCTCTTATCTCCCTCAACTGTGTTTCTTTTTATTTTCTCTCATTAGCATCATTGACGACCAGCGCCGGCGGAGCGTGGTGAAGCCGATTTGAGTTCGTAACAGGTCTTGAATCCTCACATCTTCTTGTTGCATCTATCTAGCTCCTAAAATTCCATCTATAGTCGATTGAGGCCCACCCAACACATTCGATGACGTCATTGAAGGCGGCGACGCAGGGCGTAAGGCGTGAGATGCAACGACAAGGTTGTATGGATCGTCTCAGCTCTCTATGATGTGATTCGAGGCGAGTTTCGAAGCAGAAGGGCCATGGCGATTACCTGTTGAGCAATTTATGCACTTCAACGAATCAAAAGAATTTAAGCTTGTGCACTGGTAACCATTTAATTAGCATTAATGGTCATAATGTTGCTTATATGGAGATGAGAATTTTGCAGAGGCACTAAAGTTCTCCTGCCATGAAGCGGCTTGCATTTCTTGGATTCTGAAATTGAGATGTGGTGAAGTTGTTTCTTGTTTGAGTCCTCTAATGTCCATGTTTGATGACAATTTTTCTAGGTAGGCAAACAACCCCAAAAAACATATTGATTGGGTGTGGCATGCCAAACCCAATATGATATTTTTAAGGCTTGGTTGGGTTTGTTACTTGCAGTGAAAATTGGCTTGAACACAATACCATGCCTATCCCTACTTATATAAATATTTTTTGAGAAAAATATAAAGTAGATATATTAAAATAAAAGTAAACAACATATTGATCTAGAAAAATAAAAAATAACAAAACTTGAAAAGACTAAACAAACAACAAAAAAACAAAGCTGGAAAAAAATATTTCTTTGGTTTCTTTGGGAATTTTCTCTGGGTTTTTGTGAATTTCACTGGGTTGGAGGGGAATTTTCTTTGGATTTTTGTGAATTTTTTGAGTTAGAGGGAATTTTCTCTGGGTTTTTGTGAATTTTTCTGAGTTAGAGGAAATTTTCTCTGGGTTTTTGTGAATTTCTCTGGGTGGAGAGGGAAATTTCTCTGGTTTTGAGAGAAATTATCTGGTAAGTTTTTCTTCTCTTGTTCTTTTCAGTCTTTTGTGAGTTCATTTTTATTTTTTTATATTTGTTTCTATAACTCGTTATCTTTCTGCATCATATAGTGTTTGTTTTTTTAGATGAGATTTTATAAGAGAAGTCTCTTCAATATGCAAACTTGCAGGAGTTATTGTTGCAATTCTTCATGACGTAAACGTGAACAAGTACTGTGAATAGTGTCCATATGTTGATTGTGTTCCCTCTAAATGGTAGAGCTGCAAAACTAGTTGTAGTTAGGGTCATGTAATGCATTTGGATGACTGATATTGGTAACTCTGTTATCATTCATGTAAAACAATTGGTTCATGAAAACAATGAACCAAATTTTCTCTTAGTTTTCAAATTTCTCTGGATTCATTTTGATCAATTGAAGGTTGGTGAAGTCAGAGAAATTTTCAGTGTTGAGTCCAGGAGAGGGAAGGAGGGCAGAGAAATTTAAAATTTCTCTGGAGATGTAATTTTGTGGAAAGGCAGAGAAATTTCTCTGGGAGAGTGGGAAGTATATGGAAGGCAGAGAAATTTGAAGAGGGGGAGGGCAGAGAAATTTACAGTGAGAAGATTAGGGAAGGTTAGAGAAATTTTCTCTGGATCAATTTTCTCTGTGATGTGAATTTTCTCTGGATCAACTTGAAGGACCTTAGACATTATTAAAATATTAAATGTCGTTTATGCTATAAAATCTTAACACTAGAGACCTTAAAAAAAAAAATCCCTAAATAAAATATATTTTTTATTTCTTAAAAGAAAAAATAGAAACTAATAAAAATATTAATTCAAATTATACAATTAAAATAAAAAATAATATTCAAACATACAAATATTAAAAAAAATTATTTAAAAAAGATAGATTCATATGAAAATGAAAATGATATATATATATATATATATATATTTTACCAAAGTAGACAAAATTTTAAAATTCAACAAAGTATTTTACATTTCAACTTTAAAAATAGTTATAAAAAATAATTTTAAAACATTAGTCACATAGTATATTTCAATTTTATAAATAGTTATAAAATAGAAAAAATTAATCACAAAAAGAATAATTCACATAATATATTTTAACTTTAAAAATATTTGAGCGGGGTGCAAGTTAAGTCCAATTTGTGTGGGATGCAAGTCCTATATATAGGGTGCAAGTCCAATTTATGTGAGGTGCAAGTTTAGTCTCTATGTGTGGGGTATAAGTCTAGTCTGTGTGGAGTGTAAGTCGAATATGTACGGAGTGCAATTTTAGGTTGTGTAAGATGCAAGTCAAATCTATGTAAGGTGCAAGTTGATATGTTTATCTATTTTAATGAAACTTCAAATAATAAAAATGATATGGGGTTAATATTTCATCCATACAAATATTAATTCAAATCATACAAATAAAAAATATATATTCAAACCATAGAAATATTAACTCACAGATTGAACTTGCACCTCTACATAGATTCAAATTGCACAACAAAATTTGCACCTTACACAGAGAGGACTTGCATCCTATAAATATTGGATTTGCACCCTGCTCAAATATTTTGAAAGCTGAAATATATTATGTGAATTCTTCTTTTTTTTTTTGTGATTAATTTTTGCTATTTTTATACTTATATATGAAGTTAAAATATACTATGATTAATTTTTTGAAATAATTTTTGTAATTGTTTTAAAAGTTGAGTATAAAATATTTGGTTGAATTTTTAAATTTTGTCTACTTTGGTTAAAAAAAAAAAACCATTTTCACTTTCATTTTCATACGATTCTTTTTTTTTTTTTTGAACGAAAATATTTTTTTAATATTTGTATATTTGAATATTATTTTTTATTTTAATTTTATAATTTGAGTTAATATTTTTATTAGTCTTTACGTCTTCTTTTAGAAAAATAAAAAATAAATAAAAAATATATAACTTGTTTAAAAAGTACTTTTAAAAATATACATTATTTATAGTAACTCAAATCATATAAATTATTTTAATTATGTATATTTATTTAATTTTTAAATTATTAATTGAATTTTTTTTATTAAATATGCTAAATATCAGTCTAATTCTAAAGATTTTAGTGATATATTTTGGAAATGTATTAATTTTATAAAAATCAAATTTATAAATATTAAAAATCATATATATTGTATTTATACAATAAAGTAAAATAATTTTTTTAATTAAAAATGAGATGCGGCGTGGATGTGACTTGTGATGTGTTTATCATGACTTTGTTTCAGATTGGTTTTTTGGATTAAATTAGTTTAAAAAAAAAACAAATAGGTTAAATAGTTAATAAAATAAAATATTACATCTAAATGGTAATTATTTCATTTTTTTCTCATAAAAGTAAAAAAAATTAAGCCCTAGTTTGCCTATTATTTTGGGACTAAAAAATACAAAATGACAAAATAAGCTAAATAAGCTAATAAGACAAATATCACATCCAACTATAATCATTACATTTTTTTTCTCACAAAAATTTAAAAAATCAAAAAAATCCAAATCAAAGGAGGCTAAAAAAGTTCCAACACAAAAAAGTTGGTTATATTAGCCAATGTCAAATGAAGCTTAGTGAGAGCTATAAGCTTATTTTTAGAACTTGGTAAAAAGTCAATTTTTTGACTTTTATAGATCACATCACTTATCTATTTTTTTTTAAAAAAAATTCGAAAAATTAGTTTTTAACTTCTTCTTAAAACAAATTAAAATAGCTAAAAAATCAACTAAAAAACTCACATAATAAACGACAGTTATGTGTACGTATGTGAAAAGTTATTTGTTGGTCTAGAAATAGCATTATGTGATGTTTTACTTATATTATGTTCACTTATATTATGATTGATAGGATAAAATTCATAATTTCATATTGAATAATTAAAAAATATTAGACATGTGATAGTTTGTAATCAGTTAGAGGCGTAGTCATGTAGTGTCACAAGCCAATCAATAATTTTTCCGTATGTATGTATGTATGCATGCATGCCTAGAGAGAGAGGGGCTGTCAGGTGAGAGAGTGACAGTTGACAGTAGAGATGTAAGAAAAATCGAAAAAATCGATCAAACTGATTAAACCAGACGAAACCAGCTATATTTGGTCTGTTTTTTAATAAGAATAGGTCTGTGCGGTTTTTAAATTTGATTTTTTTCGGTTTTCGATTCGGTATCTGTTTAAGTACCTTATGAACCGATCTAAACCGAAACCGACCGCTTCAACATATATTGTATTTATAATATATATAATCTAATAATATAATGATATTAATAAGTATAATAAATTATTAACCTTAATTAATTAACCTTATCATCTTTATAATCTAAGTTTGTAAACTCTTATTATATATAATCTTAACTCTAACTCATTATTCTTGAAACCTTAGTATTTTAAAATTTTTTTGTTTTTTGTTTTTTTGGTTTTTGTTTATTTAGGAATTAAAAAGTATGTATTGAATGGATGGATTAGATATGTTTGAAATGGTAGACAAATAACTAATTCAGTCTCCGTTTGGGAAGTGGGTTGACTTTTTGACTTTTTGACTATTTTAGTCTGGGGCTAAAAAGCCTGATTTGGGAAGGACTTTTTGGCTTTTTTGACTTTTTTTATGAGAGATGAGTATAATGATTATGAGTTGGATTTGATGTTTTGTTTTTTGTGGCTAAAATAGCCTATTTTGTTTTTTGTGGCTATTTGAGCCGCTAACCCACCAAAACCAACTTCTCAAACTATGAATGTTTTTATATAGATTAATGATTATATTTAAAAGTGGCTCAAGTTTGAAAAATTTTAAACCGATTAAACCGCACCAAACCGAACCGTTTCAATCGGTTTGGTTTGGTGCAGTTTGATGGGAGAAATGGTCTGTATCGGTGTTCAAAATAATAAAACCGACATTATCAGTTCTGTATGAGCACGAAATAATTCTTCTCATATGATCCTGTTGATCAAGTTTGCACTCCTCTAAACAACGTTGTTTTGCCATCTAAAAACACAAACGTGAGCTAACCGGTGGGTGTGTGCCGGAAACCCCTCCGATACCTAAGTCAGCAACTAGATAATAAATAATAAGCTCTGTGTATTCTAGAGTAAGAATTGGGATACCTGTACAAAGGTCTGGTCATGAGCTTTTATAGACTTTACTTTGACACAATCTTAGTAGGATTCCAACTCTCCTTATGAGAGTCCTCCTAGGAATTACACACCCTACTCACTACCAATCAAGTGAGATGGTTTTGCACAATTCTAGTAGGATTCTACTCTCCTTAGCAGAGTCCTCTTAAGAGTCATACTCCTACTCACTACCAACCAAGTGAGATGGTTTGCACAATCCCAGTAGGACTCTAACTCTCCTTAGCAGAATCTTATTAGGAGTCTCATCACTGCAAGCCAAGTGAGATGGTTGAACCCTTTACCTCGGTTATACATTTCTGACCGAACTGCCTTATCTCGGTCTCCTGCCATTCGGGTCGTGTGATCGAAAGCCAATCTATCGAATGCCACCTTGCTGAGCTATACACAGCTCGGCCCTCACCATTGATGTTACGTCCTTTACCTCGGCTGACATCTTTACCTCGGCTGACATTGTGGTCAACCAGGTTATTTCGGCTCGGTGATACTTTAAGTACCACTGTCAGTCTTGACTTTGAGATGACATTGTGGTCAACCAGGTTATTTCGGCTCGGTGATACTTTAAGTACCACTGTCAGTCTTGACTTTGAGATGACGCCTTGCAGAGCTATCTTTTAGCTCGGTTCTCCTCCCACTGATACCTCGATTTTGTCTGTTTAGACCGAGCTAACTGCAGCAGTCTCCGACCGAACTAACAAGGACGAGGTCCAACTTACGAAGCCCAAACACCTCGGCGCATAGTTCGACCCAAATCCGTAATATCAGATGTCTTCTTGGCCTAAGACCGAGCTACACCAGCCCTTATCTCGGCCCATTGCGCGGCCCAACTTCCAAAGAAGACTTTCCTAACTCGGCCCAATTTGCTTACAAATTAGCCTCTCAAGTTCGGTATAATTTTTTACCTAAATACCGACTGTACCGAACCGATTACATCCCTAGTTGACAGTAAAAAAAAAAGAGAGTGAATGGCGTCAGGGAGAGAAAAAAGAGACTGAGAAAAAGACAGAAAAAAAATCAGTGTATTTAATTTTAATTTTATGAATTAAGTTTTTTAAAAATTGAGTTTTTTATTTTTTATTTTTATTTTTATTGAATATTTTTAAAATTTTAAATATATATTTTTTATTTTTTAGATATATCTTACTTAGATCTATCTAAAAAGTAAAATATTTGTGAAAAAATATTTTAAAAAATTAATAAATATACAAAAATAAGGAAAATATATTGAATTTTCATATTTTTTTTTATATTTTTGATATTTAATAAATTTTTTAAAGATTTTTTCACAAAAATTATACTTTTAAAGTTTATTTATGTTAAGTGTGTTTAAAAATTTTAAAAATTACTTAAAATATTAAAAAAATTCAGTAAAAACAAAAAAAATACTAAAAATAAGAAACTAAAATTTTTTGAAAAATATTTTCAAAAAACTAAATCCAAACAAAGTGATTAGTATTGGTAATTATTTTTACACTTGTCAATGTTGATGTAATTTTGAAATATTCTTCACTGATTTGTGAAACACTACAAAAAAATTTGTTTTTTGCGACGGTAAACGGCCGTCGCAAATGCTCCCGGAAGCCGTCGCTAATGCCTTTGCGACGGTAATGTGGCTTTTTGCGACGGTAAGGGGGGGTCGCGACAGATGGGGTTGCAAAAGACCTTTCGCGACGGTAAGTACCGTCGCCATTAGTTTCTGCGACGGTAAGGTGTGTTTTTTGCGACGGCATTTTTCCCGTCGCAAATAATGGGGAAAAAATCACTTTTCGCGACGGCACGTAATTCCCGTCGCTAAAAGTGAGTTTTTGAGACGGGAACATTACCGTCGTTAAAGGCTCTGGCATCTTATAAGTATTGGCGACGGCACGGTTTACCGTCGCTAAAGGTGTCCTGTACATTCAATAAGACAGCTTTTGCGACTGTGTTGGTACCGTCGCAAAAGCCTATTAATGGTTTTTGCGACGGGTTCTTCTCCCGTCTCAAAAAATTTAAAAAAAAAAAAACCCTGCTGATAAATTATTAAAAAAATTAAAATAACCTGTATTAGATAAAAAATAAGTATAAAAAATTGAAAAATTACAGAATAATATAAATACGTACATAAACAAAAATTGACAAATAATGAAAATTAATAATATTGTTCCATTCATAGCAATACATAAATAAAAATTCATAACAATAAAAATTATGCCACTACATAACGTCGCATAATACATACATAATGTTGCTCCCAAATTTAAATAACATAAATCAAAATCAAAATCAAAAGTTTTCGTCTTCATTCGTTCGTGGGTTACAAAAACAAAAATTAGTCATAATCTTGATACGCCCGCATTCCAGAAAAAGCCAACTGCTACTCAGGAAATATCTGAAAAAAACAAGATAAAAATAATTAAAAACCATATAATGTGTTAATATTTTAATTATAGAAAAATATATAAAAAAATTGACTACTATATAATTAGAAAGATAGTTTAGTAAATAATTTTGACTGGATCGAAATCCGGCTCTAACTCCCAAACCGGGAACCCGATTCGAGCCCCGTCTTCTCCCACAAGTCTCTCGTGCCTAGGCGGTCGTGTGTGCCAAGTTTCGTGCTAAACCGACGCCGTTTGGTGATTTTGGGGCGTTAACGCCTCGAATTCAAGTTTCTTAAAGAAGTAGTTTGCCTAAAGTGAAATCCGACTCTAACTCCCAAACCGGGAACCCGATTCGAGCCCCGTCTTCTCCCACAAGTCTCTCGTGCCTAGGCGGTCGTGTGTGCCAAGTTTTGTGCTAAACCGACGCCGTTTGGTGATTTTGGGGCGTTAACTCCTCAAATTCAAGTTTCTTAAGGAAGTAATTTGCCTAAAGTGAAATCCGGCTCTAACTCCCAAACCGGGAACCCGATTCGAGCCCCGTCTTCTCCCACAAGTCTCTCGTGCCTAGGCGGTCGTGTGTGCCAAGTTTCGTGCTAAACCGACGCCGTTTGGTGATTTTGGGGCGTTAACGCCTCGAAAAGAAGTTTCTTAAAGAAATAGTTTGCCTAAAGTGAAATCCGACTCTAACTCCCAAACCGGGAACCCGATTCGAGCCCCGTCTTCTCCCACAAGTCTCTCGTGCCTAGGCGGTCGTGTGTGCCAAGTTTCGTGCTAAACCGACGCCGTTTGGTGATTTTGGGGCGTTAACGCCTCGAATTCAAGTTTCTTAAAGAAGTAGTTTGCCTAAAGTGAAATCCGACTCTAACTCCCAAACCGGGAACCCGATTCGAGCCCCGTCTTCTCCCACAAGTCTTTCGTGCCTAGGCGGTCGTGTGTGCCAAGTTTCGTGATAAACCGACGCCGTTTGGTAATTTTGGGGCGTTAACTCCTCAAATTCAAGTTTCTTAAGGAAGTAATTTGCCTAAAGTGAAATCCGGCTCTAACTCCCAAACCGGGAACCCGATTCGAGCCCCGTCTTCTCCCACAAGTCTCTCGTGGCTAGGCGGTCGTGTGTGCCAAGTTTCGTGCTAAACCGACGCCGTTTGGTGATTTTGGGGCGTTAACGCCTCGAAAAGAAGTTTCTTAAAGAAGTAGTTTGCTTAAAGTGAAATCCGACTCTAACTCCCAAACCGGGAACCCGATTCAAGCCCCGTCTTCTCCCACAAGTCTCTCGTGCCTAGGCGGTCGTGTGTGCCAAGTTTCGTGCTAAACCGACGCCGTTTGGTGATTTTGGGGCGTTAACGCCTCGAAAAGAAGTTTCTTAAAGAAGTAGTTTGCCTAAAGTGAAATCCGACTCTAACTCCCAAACCGGGAACCCGATTCGAGCTCCGTCTTCTCCCACAAGTCTCTCGTGCCTAGGCGGTCGTGTGTGCCAAGTTTCGTGCTAAACCGACGCCGTTTGGTGATTTTGGGGTGTTAACGCCTCGAATTCAAGTTTCTTAAAGAAGTAGTTTGCCTAAAGTGAAATCCGACTCTAACTCCCAAACTGGGAACCCGATTCGAGCCCCGTCTTCTCCCACAAGTCTCTCGTGCCTAGGCGGTCGTGTGTGCCAAGTTTCGTGATAAACCGACGCCGTTTGGTAATTTTGGGGCGTTAACTCCTCAAATTCAAGTTTCTTAAGGAAGTAATTTGCCTAAAGTGAAATCCGGCTCTAACTCCCAAACCGGGAACCCGATTCGAGCCCCGTCTTCTCCCACAAGTCTCTCGTGGCTAGGCGGTCGTGTGTGCCAAGTTTCGTGCTAAACCGACGCCGTTTGGTGATTTTGGGGCGTTAACGCCTCGAAAAGAAGTTTCTTAAAGAAGTAGTTTGCCTAAAGTGAAATCCGACTCTAACTCCCAAACCGGGAACCCGATTCGAGCCCCGTCTTCTCGCACAAGTCTCTCGTGCCTAGGCGGTCGTGTGTGCCAAGTTTCGTGCTAAACCGACGCCGTTTGGTGATTTTGGGGCGTTAACTCCTCAAATTCAAGTTTCTTAAGGAAGTAATTTGCCTAAAGTGAAATCCGGCTCTAACTCCCAAACCGGGAACCCGATTCGAGCCCCGTCTTCTCCCACAAGTCTCTCGTGCCTAGGCGGTCGTGTGTGCCAAGTTTCGTGCTAAACCGACGCCGTTTGGTGATTTTGGGGCGTTAACGCCTCGAAAAGAAGTTTCTTAAAGAAGTAGTTTGCCTAAAGTGAAATCCGACTCTAACTCCCAAACCGGGAACCCGATTCGAGCCCCGTCTTCTCCCACAAGTCTCTCGTGCCTAGGCGGTCGTGTGTGCCAAGTTTCGTGCTAAACCGACGCCGTTTGGTGATTTTCCTGCAACCCCTAATATTGTCCACAACACATTGTCACAAACATTCTTCTCTATATGCATCACATCGAGGTTGTGTCTTATTAGATTGTGCTCCCAATATGGCAATTCATAAAAGATACTCTTTTTCTTCCAACTATGGGTGTGATGTCCAGCTTTCTCCTTCTCTACCTGTCTCCTATGCCTCTCCTTAAAGTCATCCCTATTGTATTGGGTTAAAATACCCTCAGATTCTAATTGTAGCAACATCTCAGTTCCAGACAACAATTTTGGTTTGAGTCTGACTTCCCGACTACCATCAAATGATACTTTATCCTTCCGGAATTTATGGCTAGTAGGTAAAAATCTGCGATGACCCAAGTATGATTGTTTCCTACTATGCTTCAACCAATACGATGTAGTTTCCTTATTGCAACAAGGACATGCATATTCTCCTTTAGTGCTCCATCCTGACAAGTTTGCGTATGCAGGAAAATCACTAATTGTCCACAGTAAAGCTGCATGCATTTGAAACATTTGATTTGTTGATGCATCAAATGTTGACACACCCTCATTCCATAGTTCTTTCAACTCCTCAATCAACGGTTGCATATAAACATCAATCTTGTCACCAGGTCCTTTCGGGCCGTCAATAAGCACAGATAAAATTAGAAATGGTTGCTTCATGCACATCCATGGCGGCAAGTTATATGGAATGAGCACAACAGGCCAAGTGCTATGAACTATGTTCATCGTCCTGAATGGGTTAAAACCATCAGATGCTAAGCCAAGCCTTACCCTTCGGCAATCATTACTAAAGTCAATATTCCGACGGTCAAAATCTTTCCATGCAAGGGAGTCAGCAGGATGCCTGAAGACACCATCATCAGTTCGTTCCTTTGCATGCCATCTCATTAACTTGGCTGTCTTGGATGACATAAACAACCTCTGCAACCTTGACTTTAAAGGAAAATACGTCATCTGTTTTGCAGCTACTTGTTTGCCACCTGTGTTAGGACCATTTGAACCACCATCACCATTTGATTTCCATCTAGAACTGTTGCATATGACACATTTATCAAAATTGGCGTCCTCGTTTCGAAACAACATGCAACTGTTGGGACATGCATCCCACGTCTCATACGTGAAGCCCAAATCTGTTGTGACCTTTTGAGCTTTATAATATGAGTCTGGGAGTTTCACACCCAACGGAAACGCCTCATTCAATAACTCAAGCAACATGTCAACAGACTTGTCCGTCCACTGATTAAGCACCTTCAAATGTAGAAGTCGAACAATGAATGACAAAGATGTGAACTTCTGACAATCCGGATACAATTCACTTTGTGCATCTTGAAGAAGTTTGAAATACTTTGCAGTCTTTGCATTTGGACCGAGCTGGGGTTCAGATGCACGGGGATCAGGCCCCTGTGGTTCATCACCCTCAACACTTGTACCGGCATGTGGATTTCCCATAGCCCCTTGTATCATTCCAATCATATCATCTCCAATGTCTAAATTAGCTAATGTTTCATTCTCTCGATTACTATGCAGAGATATGTAAGATTTCCTATGATTAATCCAATGTTTGTATTTTTTAAAAAAACCATTCAAAATCAGATGCTCCCGTACACCATCTCGTACAAAATAGTATCGATTCTCACACTTCCTACACGGACAACTGATCATCGAACCTTCAACCCTATTGGTGTAGGCAAACACAAGGAATTCATCAATCCTATTAATGTATTCACTCGACATCCTATTTGGCAAATCAATCCAACTCTTATCCATCATCTGTACACATCCACAAGAATATCTCACCAAAGTAACTCTAAATATAATACCTACACATAAATATTCACTCGACATCCTATTTGGCAAATTAACGAAATGTCTAAAATTCCTATTTAAGGTTTAAATTAATTAAATTAAAAATTTAAGATTTATTTTATTATAAGGGTTAAAATCCTGTTTTTTTTTTTTTTGTATTTTTTTTATTTTCTCTTAAATATTTTTATGACTTATTTAAACATTTGCAATTTAAATTTGTAATCGAACCATTACATGTGTATGATATCAAACCCCCATTGTTAAAATTTTATTTCGTTAGTAAAGTTTTTTCAGACCTCCACTGACTTTCCGTGGTTAAAAACACCCCCATTAGTTAAAGATAAAACTTCATGACTTTATAATTGAGTTTATATTATTATTAAAACTTTATAATTGAGTTTGTCTCATGGTTATTTGTAATTGAATCTTCCTAAACACCAATATAATTTGAGACGATTTAAACAATTAAAGTATTAGTTTAATTTATTTCGTTCTTAAGTTCGTAAACTCAACACAAGTAACTAAAAAATACCAAAAATAATATATTTTTAATGTTTGACTAGCTGAAACTACTAACTGCATTTACTGAGCCAAAACTACGAAAACTAAAATAGCTAACTTGATAGTTATTAGTTCAATGGAGTTGAAATTTAGTGATTTAATCACTGTTTTAATTAAAAAAATAAAAATAACTATTTTGATAGAGATGCTCTAATATAATATGAATAAGAAAATAGTTGTTTGGCCGGATGATGTGGTTGTCTAAATTATAAGATTAAAATTTTTCACATTATGTTAGGTTGCTACTGTTACTGATTTTGACAAACTATTTCTGATTAGAGCATATGATTTGGAAAAAATAAAAAAATAAAAAACTTGAAGGATTGAATGGTAAAATTGATAATTTATGGATGAAATAGAAAAAAAAAATGATAATAGTTGAAGAGATATAAATGAAAACAACCATAAAAATAATTAAAAAAATTAAAAACACTAATTGATAATAATTGATAAATGTTGATAATAATTAAAAAATAAACAGATTTATATATATATATATATATATATACATATATAGACAGATTTATTAATAACCATGAGACAAATCTGTTATATATAGACAGATTTCAAATTTATATACATATATATAGACAGATTTATTAATTAAAGTATGTTCTTAATTAAAGTATGTTCTTAATAAACAGATTTATATACATATATATAGACAGATTTATATATATATATATATAGACAGATTTATATATATAGATTTCAGATAAACAGATTTATATATATATAGACAGATTTCAGATTTATATATATATATAGATTTATATACATTGCATATATATATATATATATATATATATAGACAGATTTATATATATATACACAGACCGAGAGAGAGAGAGAGAGAGAGAGAGAGAGAGAGAGAGAGCATACGCAGAGGGAGAGAGAGTCGTCGCCAGAGCACCACTCTTGTCGCCGGAGCCGTCGCCGCCGCACCACCGCTGTCTTCCTCGTAGGCCGTTTGGGGAATTTGGGGGTGAAGTTAGGGATTTGGGGAGGAGGATCGAGCGGCAGCCAACAGGAAAAAGAAGGGTTTTTTTTTTTGACTTTTTGTGACGGTATGATGTAGACCGTCGCAAATAGAAGGCAAAACGGCGCCGTTTGAATTAATCCTTTTTTGCGACGGCAAATTTCCGTCGCAAATGATATATGCCGTCTCAAAAAAAAGGTTTTTTGCGACGGTTTTATTTACCGTCGCTAATACTTCCGCATTTCCGACCCCTCCGCTTGGTTTCATTACCGACGGGTCAGTACCGTCGCTAAAGGCTATTATTTGCGACAGGTGCAGTTACCGTCGCAAAAAACTGTTTTTTGCGACGGGGGGCGCGGCGTCGCTAAAACTCCGTGTTTTTTGCTATGTTTTCCTGTAGTGAAATTTTTTCCCAAATCGCTGTGTTAAGTAATTGTCCCTTATTTAAACCATAAAAACTCAACTCCACCTAGCATGAGCCACCCAAACCCTTCTTCAGAGTCCCAACATTGAAATCCTTGCTTTACTGTCTGTGCCTCGCCATGACACCCTTTCTGCATTCTTAGACACATAGAGTATTTTTTGTTTGTGTTTGTAGAGTAATTTTTGAAATAAAAAGTACGAAAACTTGTTTGGTTTGTCTTTTTTCAGAAATGGTTTTAGAAAATTGTTTTGGGGAGAGAGTTTTAAAAAAAGTGATTGATTTAATGTGTATGAAAGAGAGTGATTTTGGAAATTAGGTAACTAAACAAAATTTTGAGATTTTTTTTGAAAAACTTTGTTTGGTTTGATTACTCTTGAAAATTTATTTGTAGAGAATTTTTTCCAAAATCTTTTCTAAAAAACAAACCAAACAAGCCCAGAATATTTTTTCATACCTCCCCTATTCTGTTTGGGCTGAAGCTGCTTGTTTTGGTTACTTTTGTTGGCTAAAGACATCCATAAAAAAATAAGTAAATAAAAACAAAAATTGTAAAAAGTGTGGCCTCATATTTCAAATATGAGATATTGCAAAATGGAGAGAGGGAAAGGGAGGGAGTTGTCATATCTATTGTCATTGTTAGTACATTGTTGGTGAGAATGATGGGTTGGTATCAAAACAACAATCCAAATGAGATAATTGCAAAAAAAAAAAAAAAAAAAAAATTGGAGTAAGCTGCCACTACTCATGGTCTGGGCATATCACATTGCCCCCACCTTCCATAACTAACTCCTACCACATTTTTTTTTGTGAACTTAAACCTTACCTTAACTTTTACCCCAACTTGCTTCCATCTTGTAATCACTCAACTCAACACCTTGTTTTGTAGTACTCTTTCAGGTGAGAGTTCATTTTCTTTCCATGCTCTTTCATCATACCTTCTTGACATGTGCATCATAGGTCAATAATTTGAGTTGTAAATTGTTGTTTAAGCAAGAAAATCAACTTCCATTTTGGGGTATTTCTTACAAAATTTTGTGGTGTTGGAAAATAACAACAAAAATGTTATGTACCCGGAAAAATTGGTCTAATTCATTTTGTATGTGACCCCATTAAGTGGTATGGTTCGGTTGATTAGGGTTAAGAAAAAATTTAGAACTAAATTAAATCCTTCGATTTTGTTGGTTTTTCAATTTAATATAAAAAAGAAATTAATGAGAGACTATGTAAAAGTGATATAAAAAATTGTAGAAACTCATATCAAGAATAAAAAAAGAGGAAGGGTGAAGGTGATTTCTATAAATGCCTCTCTCCCAACCTTTTTCTAATGTTTAAATAATCAAAATGGACCAGTTTCATTTTCCATGTGATCCTACAACAAGAAATTTAAATTTACACTGTAGATTCAAAATTAGAGCAAATTTTCTAAGTACATAGTATTTTTTGAATAATAATCCAAAATTGCAACAAACAAGAGGATAAAAACTTGGGAACTATATTATAAAAATCAAAAGATTTCTGGCTTTTTATAGGGTTTGTTTGTTGGAAGGTTCATGCATAGTGATTATCTTTTTTTGAGGGAATGAATGGATCACAATCACATTGGAAGGTAATTAGCATTATTTCTCCAGAGATTAGACAACTTTATCATTTGGATCTTATTCGAAGACATTACAACAATAATAATGCAAAGAAAAAGGTTGTGGAGTCTACCTCTCTTTTTGGTGCAGATTTGTACTTTTCATTTGTTTGGATGTTTGTGCCTTCAGCTCCAAAACAAAAACATACAATCTTTAAATATTTCACAAATTGTTGTCCAAAAACACTAATCTCCACCATGAAAAAAGTGTTCCAAAATTCACATCTTTTCATATGTAATTTTCACTCAAAACCAAAGGGCATTTTTAGCATATCACAATGTCCATGATAACATTTTAGAAAAACAGTTTTTTTTTTTTTTTTTTGAGTGACTCACTTTTGCTATGAATTAGCATAGAGAGAAGAGAGCAGAGTAGAAACATGTCAAGCAATGCCATCATCACAACAATACTTCTCTTGTTCCTCAACATCTCTTTCTTCCCAACAATCTCTTCTTTGAACCAAGAAGGCCTTTCTCTCCTGTCGTGGCTTTCAACTTTCAGTTCATCTTCATCTTCTTCTTCTTCTTCTTCCACTTTTTTCTCTTCTTGGAATGAAACAAACCAAAACCCATGTCAATGGGACTACATCAAATGCAACAACAATGGTTTTGTTTCAGAAATCACTATTAGCTCCATCAATCTAGGCACTGCTTTTCCTACCCAATTCCTCTCTTTGAATTCCCTCACCACGCTCGTGCTTTCCTACACGAACCTCACCGGTGAAATTCCATCTTCAATTGGAAACTTGTCGTCAGTGACCAAGTTAGACTTAAGTTTTAATGCTCTAACAGGGCGAATACCGCCTGAAATTGGAAAATTGTCCGAGCTTCAACGACTTTCGCTGAGTTCTAATTCGTTGGAGGATGGAATTCCTGCTGAAATTGGAAATTGCTCGATGCTCCAACAGCTTGAGCTGTTCGATAACCGGCTTTCTGGAAGAATTCCTGCAGAAATAGGAATGTTGTCTATGCTCAAAGTATTTCGTGCTGGTGGAAACCCGGGAATTGGCGGGGAAATCCCAATGCAGATATCGCAATGCAAAGGACTAATTTTCTTGGGACTTGCGGAAACTGGGATTTCGGGGCATATTCCGTATACTTTAGGAGAGTTGAAGAATCTAAAGACGCTTTCCATATACACTGCGAATCTCACTGGTGAAATTCCTCTTGAAATTGGTAATTGCTCGGCTTTGGAGAATCTTTTCGCGTATGGAAATTATATTTCTGGACGAATTCCAAGCCAACTAAGCATGTTGAAAAATCTCAAGAGAGTTTTACTATGGCAAAACAAGCTCACCGGTACCATTCCTGGATCTCTTGGAAACTGTTTGAGCTTGATGGTTATCGATTTCTCGCTAAATTCTCTCTCTGGTGAGATTCCTCCGTCTCTCGTGAATTTAGCCACGTTGGAGGAGCTTCTTTTATCCGAAAACAACATTTCCGGGGAAATCCCACCTTTTCTTGGCAATTTTTCCAATTTGAAGCAACTTGAGTTGGACAACAACAGATTTTCCGGGAAAATTCCACCCGCCCTGGGGGAATTAAAGGAGCTTTTGCTTTTTTTCGCTTGGCAAAATCAGCTTCGCGGAAACATTCCACCGGAGCTCGCCAAATGCAGGAAACTCCAAGCAATAGACCTCTCACACAATTTTCTCACCGGGTCAGTTCCAAATTCCCTTTTCACCCTCAAGAACTTAACTAAATTGTTGTTGCTATCGAATCAACTTTCCGGAACAGTTCCAACCAGTATAGGCAATTGCACTCGGTTGACACGCCTACGATTAGGCTCAAACATGTTATCCGGTCAAATTCCACCCCAAATCGGGCTGTTACAAAGCTTGAGTTTTCTCGAATTGTCCGAAAATCGATTCACTGGAGAAATCCCACCCGAGATAGGCCATTGCACTGAGCTAGAAATGGTGGATTTGCATGATAACAATCTCCAAGGTGGGATTCCAAGCTCCTTTGTATCCCTTGTTGAGCTCAATGTTCTAGACCTTTCCAAGAACAGAATATCAGGCATCATTCCCAAGAATTTCGGAGAATTGAAATCTTTGAACAAGCTCGTGTTAAGCAAAAACTACATTACCGGTGTGATTCCTAAATCGCTAGGTCTCTGTAAGGATTTGCAGCTGCTGGATATCAGCAGCAACAGAATCGGCGGCTCGATCCCCGATGAGATTGGCCAGTTGCAAGGACTAGATATTCTGTTGAACATGAGTTGGAATTTCTTGACAGGTCCAATCCCGGAAGGTTTTTCAAAATTTTCGAAACTCGCAAACTTGGATCTTTCTCACAACATGTTAATGGGAAGCCTAACGGTGTTGGCCAATCTTGACAGTCTCGCTTCGCTCAACGTGTCGTACAATAATTTCTCGGGTTTTCTTCCTGACACCAAGATCTTCCAGGACCTCCCTGATGCTGTTTTCGTTGGAAATCCTGAACTCTGCATTAACCGAACTAACTGCAAGATTAGTACTTCTTCAAATCTACACGGCATACAATCCGCTAAAAATCTCATCCTCTTGGTTGTTCTCAGCATAACAGTGACGACAATCATTGTGACTATTGGAGTAATTTCACTCATCAAAACACAAAGCAGTAACAATGACAGCAACAACGAAGAACGCGGTTTGGATTGGGAAATCACCCCCTTCCAGAAGCTAAATTTCTCAGTACACGACATCGTGTCAAACCTCTCGGATAGTAACATTGTCGGAAAGGGCTGCTCAGGAGTGGTTTATCGTGTAGAAACTCCATTGGGACAAGTCATTGCAGTGAAAAAGCTGTGGCCAATGAAGAAAGGCGAGCGTCCAGAACGGGACTTGTTTTCTGCGGAAGTCACAGCGCTCGGATCAATTAGGCATAAGAACATAGTGAGGCTTTTGGGATGTTGCAATAATGGAAAAACAAAATTGTTATTATTCGATTACATTTGTCATGGGAGTTTGACTGCGGCGCTTCACGAGGAGAAGGTGTTTTTGGATTGGGATGCGCGGTTTAAGATCATACTCGGAGCTGCTCATGGTTTGGCTTATCTTCATCATGATTGTATTCCTCCCATTGTTCATCGCGATGTCAAGGCTAACAATATATTGGTCGGATCACAATTTGAAGCTTTTCTTGCGGATTTTGGATTGGCAAAGCTTGTTAGCTCTTCGGATTGTTCCAAAGTTTCCAACACGGTTGCAGGGTCTTATGGGTACATAGCTCCTGGTAAGCATTTTTGGCTTTAAGTTAGCAAAAACTACATAGAATAATTGTTAAATTTGGTAGTAGATTTTTGGATTCAGTATAAGACTAATCATTTTCTAGATATAATCCAATGTTTTTGGAATATTTTTTAGATACAATGCAATGTCTTCTGTTGTCACTGGTAGCGTGAAGAGAGAATCCATTGATTCAAAAATGAATACTGAAGCAATATGAGCTAATACATATCGGATTTTTGTGTTTCTATTACCAATAGACCTCACTATACCGGTTAGAATGGAAAGCACAAGTGTATTGGCCAATTCCTGATATGTTTTGGTTTATAGCCCAACCCATACAGTCGGTTCACAACTAATACGACTGGTTCAATTGTTATAAAACCCTATTTTGCGATTAATGATTTTAAAAAATATATATGTATATATATCTCAGATAAGTACTACTTTTTTTTTAAATGTCTGGTTCAAGTGTTATAAAACCTTATTTTACGACTGATGATTTTAATAAATATATATATCTCTCTCAAATAAAGTCCTAATTTTCAAAATAAAATATCCATTAAGTTCTACTACTGAGAAAGTTGATTCATGTATTAATATGGCAAAACTGAAATCACGAGTGTGACATTTGATTCCCAATATGTGTTGCTTGATACTCTTGATACTGTTACACCCACTGATACTAATATGTTTCTTGATACCAATATTTAAAACCACTGCAGCAATAGCATAGGGAAATAATTCACAGGACAGGACTAACAATAATTGGTTACAAATTGCAGAATATGGATACAGCTTGAGAATAACAGAGAAGAGTGATGTCTACAGCTATGGCATTGTCCTCCTAGAGGTCCTAACTGGGATGGAACCAACCGATCACCGAATTCCCAATGGTGCCCACATTGTCAGCTGGATCAATCAAGAACTTCGCGAAAAACACACAGAATTCACAACAATTCTTGATCCAACACTGCTTCAACGGTCTGGCACACAAGCCCAAGAGATGCTGCAAGTGCTCGGTGTCGCTCTGCTCTGCGTGAATCCTTGCCCAAAGGAGCGACCCACCATGAAAGATGTCACAGCCATGCTCAAAGAGATCAAGCATGAGAATGGGGAGTGTGAAAAGCCAAAACCAGCTGTTCACTGTTCAAGTTTTTCCAGATCATCTGAACCCTTGATCAGATCACCTTCCCATTTGGCATAGTTAGTTCAAATTGTTGTTGTGTTTGAATTAATTGATTTTTTTGCAAGTAACAAAATAATTTGTGTAGATTGGTGTTGTAATTTAGTATACATATATATATTTTGATTGTAAATTAGTATTTGGTGACTTTAAATTGTACTCTTTATGACTTCTTAATGAAGCCAATGCATAGTGTTTTGTTTATTTCAGAACTGGAATAAAAATTGAGGTTTGCAAAGTTCAGTTGGATAGATAATGATAATGCAATATTTCATCCCCAAGAAGCTTAAAATCTAGTGGTATACACAAAAAAACAAAATAATCAAAAGAAGATTTGTTGATAATAGCTTAAATTCTAAAATGAAAATTATTGAGTAGTTTTGGACCGACATGTTCTCTTACTCAGTTGAGTAAGGTGAGTCATGGCGGCTCTACTCAATTAGTAACTATCATTCTTGTTGAATATTATGTCAACATACAGAGTTGGTATTCCAAAACTACTAAATATTTATTCATTTTAAACATGCATAATTTTTAGATACTCAGTGTCTAAAACCCCTTTTCACCTATACCCAATACACTCTTAACCATACAATATGGTAAGAATTTTGAAATATGAAAATCTTGAGGCACGACCACAAATAGGAGTGCGTTGGATACGAAAGGATAGAGAAAAGAATTAGAAGCACTACAATATTTTTGTTTGGAATTTAGATTTAGATAGAAATTTGTGGTGGGAATAGAAATGAGAGAGAAATGTAAATAAAATATAAATTTTTTTTATTAATCTTTTTTGAACATTTTTCTCACATTTTCATTTTTCTCCACAAATCAATGGTGAAATTCAAAATTCAGAATACATGGCGGTGTTTGGGAAGTTTGTTTTTTGATTTTTTTTCACTAAAAGATAAATTGGTTACAAAACTAAAAAAAACAAATCCAAGCAAAATATCACATCAAACCCCATAATCATTTCGCTTTTTTTCTCACAAACATCACATTCAACCACAAAAAAACCCAACTATCTTCCTAGATACAAAAAAAATTTTCTCCAATAATATTCTACAATTAAAAAAACATACAAAAAAACTCATTTCTCAAACACCTACGTAGACTTGAGTCCATTAGTAACAGTATGGAGCTCCAAACAAGGGCCCAAGCAAACAGACAAGCAGATAAAATCCAAATCCTTTTGGGTTGTATTGTATGTGGGGAAGCTAAGCTATAGGCTGACAATAAAATCATAGGGGGGGGAAAAAAAAAAAAAGGTTATATGGTGTTGACAAAATCATCTTGGTTGTCATGAACAACATGTAACATACAATTATTGGAAAAGCAAAAGGACCACTATTCCCCTATACATAGCTTTCAGTAAAGCGAAAAAGAGATGTCAATGCTTGATTTTATTGACAGATACATTGCTTTTAGTCATGTGATATGAGACCATGTTAGACCCACAGATAGTTTAGACTACCCACCCAATCAGACTTTGATGGCCAAAAATGCAAGCAAACTATTTACTGAGACATACATTTTGATGGAACTTCCCACATGCAAGCAATATGCGTTTATCATGTACACTACACATTCATTGAGGTCCTACCCCACCTTCTTATTTCACCTTTTTCTTTTTTTTTGACAAGTACCTCTAAAGGCTTTTTAGCTTAAACTTATAAGATAAATTGAGCCAAATTTGAAGAGGATTAATTTCACTTTTATCCTTCATCTTTTAAATTTTTGCATTTTTTTTCTATTTTATTCTTAAAATATTAATTTTATCTTTTTAACCTCTAACGTTTCTATGCTAATGTGATTCAATTGGAGACGGTTATTCAAATCAATAACTGTTAAAGCCTAATTTGATAATCAAAAAAGTCATTTCAAAATTTAAACAATTTAAACTATTCTCTCTCTCTCTCTAACCGAGAGCTTCTCTCTCTACTCTTTCTTTTAGCTTTTCTCAGTGCTGTCCTACTTGGTTAGGGGGAGGGAGCTTCGGCCTTTGGCCACTTCTCTCCTCTCCCTCTCTCCCCCTTTTCCCTCCAGTTTTTGCCAAATAAGTTTGGGAGCCGTTCTTTCCAATCTCTCCCTTCATGTGAGGTGCTTTCTTCCCCCCATGGTGGAAGTGTGTTGGGTTCTCCTCCTCTATTCTGCCGGCGTGGATCTACTCCAGTTTTCTGGTTTTCTTTTTTGTTTTGTTTGTGTTTTGGTTTGGTTTGAGCATGGATTCCATCAGTGCTTGATGTAGCTTTTACCCATTCTGTGGTTATAACTTATGATTTATATTCAGCATGCTCTATAGCCAGTTATTTGGCTTCTGCTTTGCAGTACGAGCACAAGCACAAGCATAAGTTGTGTGGCTGGATAATTTCATAGATTTACTCCTGTGTATTTTTTGTTTTCATCTTTTCTTTGCTTGGTGTAAGTTTATCTCTTGGATGGATTCCTTTTTGTATGTGCCGTTTGACTACATTAATGGAAATTTCTTTTGATAAAAAAAAAAAAAGCACTCACATTTTTTTAAATGAGGGGTGGAAGAAGAAAAAATGGATACTTGGTTGCTAGGAGTAAATTATCTAATATATCAAAATGTAAAATTATTTTTTTCCCCATTATGTTAGGTTCTCAGCATTACTGATTTGGATGAATTGTCTTCAATTGAACCATACCAATTAAATTCAAAAACTTTGAGAACTAAATAGATGAAATTGATAATTTATGGTGAAATAGAAGAAGAAGAAAAAGACAATAATGTAAGGGATAAAATTGAAATTAGTCCACTTTAAACAAATGATAAAATGATTTGTGAACTTATTAAAATAAAAAATCAAATAATTTAACTTCGACCCGAGACTGTATAGTTAAACCATTGCTGTTGTAGTACCTCATAACATTCATTTAGGTCAAGATTAAACCCCCTTCATTTTCAGATTTCTTTTGGCAAATCATTTTTATTTGAAAAGTACCCCTAAGCTTATCTAGTTAAGCCATTGCTTTTGTGGCAATCTGGGAATCATGATGTACATTACAACATTAATCATTTAGGCACAAACCCTTGATAAGTACTTTTAAGCTTATCCAGTTAAACAATTGGTTTCATAGCTCTTGTCGTTATTCGATTATTATAAACAATTATATTAATGACAAATTAAGCCATTAAATATATGAATGGTTTACATTGTTTTTGGCATGTAGGGGCCAGCTACCGATTAACACTTTTTACATTATTTCTCAGCTTTGATAATAGGATTCTTGAGGGTGAATAAGATGTGATTTTGAATTCCATAATTCCACAATTTGAATGAAGTTGAAACATGAATGTAATTCCCCATTTCTCAATCCAGTCGAAAATAATGTGTTAGATTAACGCTATGTTTGGTTAAGAGATTTGAAAAGAAATTTGGAAACGGAAAGAAGAAAAAAAAAAAGTGTGTGAAACTAAATAAAATATAAGTATAATTTATTCGCATTTCACCTACCTTTTTTTCTTTTTTTTAAATCCCTTCCCAAATCTTCCAACCAAACACAGTATTAAGAAAAATCTGATTCCTTCACTCTTTTACAATAACCTCAAATTCGTGTCTAATTAAGAATTAAGTTTGATTTTTCGTGCTATATATACCCTCATAATCTATATCAAGGCTTGGAATCTTTGAAATTGTGTGGTGTGGGCAGTTCTTTGGGTCTTATGAATAGAAGGAATGCTTGAATTTTCAAAGAAAAAGTGGAAAAGAAGATTTGTATTTTAGCTTCCTTTTGGATTTCGGTAGCTCCCCTTTTTCAAAGGGTACCATTTTTATTTTTATTTTTAATTTCAAGGGGTTAGAGAATTGTATGTAGAATATGAGATTTTTTGAGAATTTTTTTTCTTTAGATTTACTTCTTGTTTCTTTTCTTTTTTAGTGGACTTCTTGTCCCCGTCCTCTTCTATTTTCTCTTTTACTTTTTACAAAACTATCTTTTGTTGCGGATCAAAAAACAAAAAAAAAAGAAAACCAAAGAAATGCAGAAAGGTTTTTTTAGTGTATAAAGCTTTTACAAACCCATATATTTTTCTCTAATGTGATACAAGTACATGTATATATTCTGCTATGTTCATGTTGTGTTTATTACTCCATGATCGATATTGGTGGAAATTTATAACATGAACTCAATGTGGTCACAAACAACTCCATAGACACCTTGCATGAGCTTGTAATGGCCCTGCCACCACCTATTACTTATACCCTAAGGCCATGTTTGTTTGGGCGGACTGGATTAGCATTCCCATGACTAATAGTCCTAGGATAACTAATCCATTGGATTATGTATCCTATCTTAACTAATAGTCAAGTGTAAAATAATTAATCCGTACTTCAATTGTTTAACCAAACATCGGATTAATAATTTTATTGGATTATTAGTCCAATCCCAAGCTCATGTCCACCCAAACAAACATGGCCTAAGTGCTTTGCTGCATTCACATAAAACTGTGGGGCTCACACTCTTCTCTATTTTTTGCACTTTTCAACGAATAACCAGTTCAGATATTCACGATCAAGAAGTATTGGATTCTCTTCCGGAAAGTCCCAAAACAAGCAGGAAGACTGAAATGCCAACACGTGTCTATTATTGAATTCACCCCACTCAATAATACTTATTTGGGGAGGGTCCGATGCTAAAGTCACTGAATGAGTCGTCAATCCCTAAAAACAGACTAATTATGTGTTCCAATTTTGGGGAATAGTCTCCTTGTGACATAATTAGTTAAATCTCTCCAGCTACCAAGAAGAGATGATCAGATTAGGCGGAAAAATAATTAACATCTAGACTTATTCTTCAGTATACAACTCCTCCAAACTTTACAACTTATTAGTTAAAACAGATAATATAAGCAATCTGAGTTCCATATTCTAGTTTCTTGTTTTCTTCCTTCATTCATTCTTCTGAATAACTCAAGAGTCACAGATGGTGAAATTCCAAAAGACCTCAAGGAATTAGCTTAATATTTCCAAACATACCCATCTGGTCTATGCCTAATTTGCTGTCACTAGAATCCAACAGTTTGCGAGGAGGTTCATGAAGTGCGATCAGCGCAGCCACCAAGCCAGCATTGCTCGATATGCTCGGCTCTGTGAACCACGGCTTTTCCCTCTCGTCTAAGAAAATGTCGTTTTGATCCGGTCCTCCAACCATGGCTCCCAATAGCTCATTTGGATTTGCTTCTTTTGAGTTTAGCCATTTGTCTCCTTCTGCACAGGAATGGGCTTGACCATCCCATGGTATTGATGCAGCCCTGTGATGAACTTGGTTTGGATAACTGGCTCCAAATCCTACTACGTAGCTTGTTTTCATGGGATTATCCCCTAGTATGTAATCCACCTGAAAAAAAAAAAAAAAAAAAAAGAAGAAGAAGAAGAGAGAAAAAATGAAAAAAATTAGATACTATTTCCATTTATTTGGAAACATGCTTTCCATGTAAAACGTTGCGATGTTTTTGATTGCACCTCGAAACTGACTTGTTGGTTGTGATAGTGGTGGGGGTGGTCATGGTGGCGTTGTAGTGACGTGATGGGTGGTAGTGTTGACATGGTCGCAGTGGTAGGATGGTGACGACAGCGGTGGTGGCAGTAGGGTAGGGGTGAAGGTACTTGACGGTAAAATTTTATTCCGGAAAATATTTTTCACATTTTAAAACTAAATTTTTTTTTTCTCCCCCAATAAACTTATTTTTCATTAAATACGGAAAATTGGCTTTTGTTTTTTTATTATATCAAATGCTAGAAACTAAATGGAACATATTTTGTAACGACAAACGGAGTCAGAGTATGCATGTGTTTCTTAAAATGCTCTGTATACATTGACAAAGTATTAGAATTCATGCTAATAATATATTTAGTGTAATATACTAGATTTGATTCTTTTTGCCCCCAATTTGAATAAAAAAAAAATAAAGGAAGGAAGAAATTGACAAAGTATAAGAATTCATGGTTACCCTGTTGAAGTTTAAGACAGTTCCGTATATAATGGATACTAGTTCTGCCAGAAACACGGAAACCAATCACAGAACCGGAAACAGAATACCTGCGATTTCGAAAACCTCCGCAACGTGTCACGGGAGAAGGCAGAAGAATATGTAGGACTGCAACTGCTGCCGGATCTATGCAGAAGCTCAAGGTAGTCGCTGTACAATTTGCTAAGAAAAGATGCTGTCACAGCATACTGTAACGGTGCACCATAGTCAGGCTTCAACAGGATCAATCCACCTATATATATTCATATTTGAAGAAAATTTGTAAATGACATTGAATGAACGGATCATTATGCATGGCATTCATGGTACATATATGGATTCATTTCGAGAGAAATTTAGTTTATTGTACCCTCTGTCTTCTTGAACGCTAGATCAAAAAGATATGAACACATTAGCAAGTCAGTTCTGTTTGATGATTCTGTGAAAGCATCCTCATATGGGTACCCAAGATCACGGAAAAACCTAAGCCTCGTTAGCAAAACCTGTTATAAAAACAAAACAAAATACAAAACTTTAAATTCATTCAAAACATTAGCATTTACTATACAAAACATTAAGGGTAAATTACAACATGTTCATCTGCACCTTACATCAAATTCTACATTAGTCACTCATTTTTTAATTGTAACAATCAAACCCTTACACTCTCGGAGTTTTGTTAGTTTTGGCATAAAACTCTAAATTCATTCAAAACATTGGCAATTCCTATTCAAAGAAGGGTAAATTACATGTAGTATATTTGCACTTCACATCAAATTCTACTTTAGTCTTTCATTTTTCAATTGTAACAATCAAACCCTTGCACTTTCAGTGTTTCGCTAGTTGTGGCATATAATTCCTAAGGTAATTTATCACCTGACCTTCTCATTAGGCATTTTCAAGGGTACAAAATAATTTTCTTTATTTTTTCATCGTATTTTCTCTCTATTATATTTTTTAAATCCACTACCACCGTCCACCCCTTCACTGCTATTTTCCCACCTTTTTTGCTTGTGGCCCTCATCTCTGTCACACCCATCCCCTGTCTACCCGGCCCCCAACGATTTGGCAGTGACTATGAGTAGTAAGGAAGGGATGAGCGCCTTCGAGAAAAGGATGGGGAAATAGCAGGGAAGGGGTGGTTGATGAAAGTAGATTTAGAAAATACAGTAAGAAGAGAAAATGTTATGGACAAATAGAAAAGAAGTAGAAAGGAGAAAGAAAATTACTTTGTTTTTTCTTCCCCTCAAAGATATCTCGTGTGAAGGATGCATCAAAATTTCTTTTAAGTAATTTAACACCAAACTAATGGAAATGCTACATTAAAAAACGAGAAATCAAAGTGAAATTTGATGTAAAGTGTTTAGGTGCAAAGTCTAATCTACCCAAAAATTAATTAAAATTAGAATTACTGCGTTAGCAGTGAGCTTGTTGTTCCAATAGAAAATCCCTTTCTCAGAAAATAATTCCTCTTTCTCAGCCAAGAAAAAATTTTCAGTAGCATATCCAAGATAACTAGTGTTCCCAGTAGCAAAGAACAGCCAAGTTCCTCCCCAAACCAGTTCATCTTGATAGCTTGTTGAGTTATAAAATTGTGTTGCTTGTCCTCCACAGTCCAGAATTGCGGTGTACATTCCTTTTTGTTTCTGATCTACCCCTATTGCAATCTCAAACAATTCCTCTGCTGATTTGATTAGTTTCGTTGAATAATCAGTGTCTTCTTTGAATACTAGTGATGCTGCTGATAAAGCTGCAACGATTTCGCCTGCTAGGTCTGAAGCTGTGCTGCCACAAAGCGAGACTGGTCTTGGATAGGCCATGTCCTCTGGTCTTTGCCAGCAGTTTATGTCATTTTCAATCTTGGTATCATTACTAGTACTTCCAACCTGAAAATCATTAATAAGTTTAAGAAATTTTCATTTGTAAACTAAAACTCCGTTTATTTTGGCAAAAATATTTTTCCTAGAGAAAATGTTATTAAAAAATGTCTTCTGCAAAAAATGTTTCCATGTGTTTGCTTGCGACCTTGAAATTGATGTGCAAATGGTGGTGTTCTTGTAGGGGATCAAGGATCCCGCCCAAGACCTTGTAGAAATCATACCTAGCAGAAAAACACATCCACACACAAGGTGACACCATATTTAACGTGGTTCGGCAATAATGCCTACGTTCACGGGAGAGTAACCGTTTATCACTATAACAATGGAGAGATTACAATAGAGGAGGAGCTCACACTCTCCTCACTCAGCCACTCTCCCATCTCCATCCCTTACACCGAGAGAGACGGTCTCTCCGCCTCACATCTCTCACTCTCTTTGGTTTGCTCGGTTTGCTCTCTATTTTCAACCCTCCCCTCAACCTCTATTTATACACATTAAGAGGGATATTCTAATTGGTCACCACCTATCCCTTCCACTAGCTAGTGGGGTAGGTGGAGTGGAAGAACCACCTTCAAGCTAATGGAGGAAGTGGGTTCTCCATTGGAGCTCCTCACATGGGTTGAGATATGAGATATCCAACAGTTCTAGTGGTGGTGGTTGTGGGGGGTAATCATGGTTGTGTAGTGGTTGTAGCATCGACTAGTGGCAAGCCTAGAAACTGTACAAAGGAGAGGCCAAAGTAAAATTATTAGATTTCTTAGGGTCAAACTAAGATTTATATGGATTTTGGAGGGTCAAATGAATTTTTTTAAATTTGTAAATACTTAAATTATATAGGCTAATGGGGGGATTTTGTAAAGTTTGAGAGGGACTAAATAAAATTATATAAATTTTTGGGTGAATAAATTATAAAGATTTTGACGTTAGCAGCAGCGGTAGTTCTGTGGTCGTGGTGGTTCAAAAAATATGAAGATCATTTCGAAAAAAAATATTATCTACCCAACCAAATGAAAAACAAAACAAAACAAAACAAAATCACACAAAACATTAATAACTTGCCTGGGAATACAAAGTGGGGGGAAGACCAGAAGTAATATTTGGAGGAGCAAAGGCTTTGAGCAAGTAGTCAGCGCCCCATTTGATAATGTCCTTGACATGTTCAAGCTCACCTATATCTTCATACTTTTGATGATACTCAATCACTGTCCAACTCAATAGTGTAATTGTGTAAGCTGTTGGGAAACTAAACTTTATATTGTTCCCAGAATCATAAAAACCGCCAATAAGATCAGTCTCCATACTGCTTGTGTTCCCGTCATGCAAACCTGAATCTCCACGAAATTTTACGGAGTTGTTCTTTGGTAAATACCCAGCTGCACAAAAACAAAAGCTTCACATGAATATTACAACATCATTAATTCCAAAAACAAATAGTTCTACGAACACATAATCAATCACATAAAATCAATAAATATGTGTGGAGCAATGCAAGTAGAGCAGTACTGTGTGTAGTGGTAGGCACCACTATCTTATGTGTATGGTTGCCATTATTTTATGTGGTCACTTCTGTGTCTGTAAAAATTATGATTTCAAATTTTATTTTATTTTATTTTTTTAAATATATTGTTAGTTCTTAAATTATGTGTTCTATATCATTTTAATCCTCAATATTTAGCTTGGATCCTCTTTTCCCACATTTTCCTGGATCTCTATCCCAAAGCATTACATCCATTACATCGTGTATTTAGATTATTGTGCATTGAAATTTTTAATGATCCAGTAGTTGTAAATGTTTTGGGACAAGAATTCAAAATAGGGGCATTTTTGTCCAAAACATTGGGCATTAATTGAAACACAAATTAAATATGTTCGGACTACATTGACATAATTGAAATATCGTGTGCATATCAAAATAAACAGAGCGCATATACTTGAATCAAATTAATGTAAAATGAAGAGGAAAATATATTTACACTTCTGAGCGTCGAAGAACACAAGAGCTTGGTTGAGAGCAAGCGTAAGGTTCTTGGAATAGGCATGATGGTTATGTTTGTGTGGCAAGAAATTCAACAGAAGAACAAGTAAAGTGACAGCAAGAACTATGGCGACCACGATGATGACGAAACGCTTGAAGTACTTTCTGTCAGTAATAACAAGATTGAAATCAAAAGCTTTAGAGAAGCGGGAAGGGAGAGAATCGAACCCCGGGGCAGAGGATTGAGGGAGGAGATTGAAGTTGATTTCTATGGAGTTCCATCTGCTGGCTGAAGGGAGAAGCCGGCCTGCCTCGGAGACTGTGTGCACAAACCTTATTGTGGACATGTCTGCATCAGATTCAGCCATGGTTTGATGGATCAAGATGTTAAGGTCATGAATTGTTGTTGAAGAACATGAGATCGAGTGGTCCTTTGTTTTTGGTTGAATTATTTATTTTACATTTGTTCGAGCTTGTGTTTTTGGCGATTTTAATGAATATAAGATGAGGTGATTGGGCAGGTTTTATATCTCCAACTATTTTGGAAGTATGGGGATTTTGGATGTGATATGACAAAATGTAACTGTCATAACGATCATTCCTAAGCATTGGAGAAATTGCAAACAAAATTGTCCATACTCAACGAGCAGAGAGTATTGTTACGGGGATACCTTTTTTCAATTTTAGTTGATTTAGACAGTAACATTTATAATATGAGTAAATTGGTGATATATGCAATCTAAGGAGGTTGTAAGCCATTAGGTTTAGTGCATATTTTTTATTTGTGAGAGATTCACCCTTTGGAAAATAGAAATAGTTTAGTAAGAAGTCCTTTTGATTGTTTTGAAGTATCTGTTGATTTTCATTGACTATTTGTTTAAATTTTTTTCCTCCAAAATTTTTACCTATTTGTTCAAAAAAATTTCTCTATTAAAAAATTTTCCCTATCTATTCAATTTTTTCCTATCTATTCAATTTTTTTTTATCCTAACTGTCTAATTTTTTTATGTTTTCAATTTAAATTTTCTTTATCTATTTAAATATTTTGTCCAAATAAAATTCTATTTGTTATTTGTTCCAGTGCTTTGAAGATTTCACCCTATCTATTCTCAGTTCTTTGAAGATTTCCATGTCAAGGTCAGTCCTCAAGCTCCAACCATCTTATAGTGTCATCTCCTTTCTCTTTTGCTTTACGAATTTCACTCTCCACAATTCCAGCACATTCAATTTGGTAACATTCCTATCTGAGACTCCACCAATCGTCTGCATCCAAATTCAAATCAATATCAACACACATTAGTGAAGCTATCCTTTCAACCAAACCTGGAACTTTCTCCAACTGCAAATCCATTAAAAAGCAGCCAAATCTCAACATACAAGAACCAATAAATATGCAAACAACATGTGCAACAAAAAGATCATATTAGCAATAACTCAGTCCAAATTAGACAAAAAAAAAAAAAACTGGAACCTTTAAAATAGCAATTTTATTTTATGAAATCGAAGTTGAATTGCAATGTTTCCATATGTAGGTTAATCTAGACAATAAATGACAAGAAAATATTATTGCAAAAAATAAAGCTTCAAGGCTTGAGTTTGTTAAAAATTAACTAAACAATGTCTTTGGCTTTGTTCGAATTTGTAACCACTGTTTTGTTTTTCACTTTCTCAACAACCAAAGACTTGATTAATATTTTACATATTCCCCAACAGTAACAGTAGCGCTCAGAGACCCATTTCAACCCCTTCATCTTCATCATGGCAATCTTCTCAGTCAACCAGCAAAAGAAGACTTTCACTCTCAAGAAATTTGAAGAAGCTTTCAACGGACTGACCGAAGACCAAGTGAGGGAGATCGTCCGGCGGCAGCGGTTTCATTGATCCTCTAGAGTTGTAGACCGGATGGACCTTGTACTTATCGTTGTGTTGAACGGCCCATCCGATTTCTCTTCTTTTCATTATCTGTTGAAATCAAAGGGAAGAAGACCAAAGAGAAGAAGAGAGATGTGCTCAGATCTGAAGTTGGAGGATGATGATCTGAAGGCATTAGGGATTGGTGGTCCCGATTTGGGTCGCCGTTGGTCTGTGACTTAGGGCCGGTCTTGAGGGGAGGCGACTAAGACGATCGCCTCAGGCCCCAATTTTGTTCGAACAAAATTTAGGGCTCCAATTAGGAGTGTATCATGTAGTAGTGTTATTTCATAATTATTTTAATATTAACTCAATATGTTTATTTTTATGTTGTTGGATGGTATTATTTTGATTTGTGTCCGATTGATATTTAATGTGAAAATTTTCATTTTTAGTTAAAAATAACTTAGCAAATGTATGGAGAGATTAAAATTTTTCCATAAGTTGAATTTTATAAAATTTATTTCTACTAAATGAAATTATTCATATAATGATTTTAATTCAATTGCATTTTTCTAATTAAAAAAATTGAACCTTATTACTGTATACTTTTTACTTGATTGACTCTAAAATAGGTAAAAAAAAAATAAAATACACATCTTAAATGAAAAAGATATTAACCTTAATTATTATTTTACATACTTTTTTATTCAGTTAGATGGAGTTAAATAAAATATTAAAAAATATCATGACATCCCTTAATGAACATTAAAATATATAACTAATAATTCATATTATTGAGTCGTGTTATACTTAGATATATGTTGAAAAATAGTCAACCCTAACTTGCTAATTTTATATATTGCTTAAGTTGTGTCGAAAATTTTCATCCTTACCCCCCAATTAATTTTAGTTATTATAGCATTGATAAGCTAAAAAATAAATATTTGATTCAATTAATTGAAGTTCAACTATTATATATATATATATATTTCTTATCTAAATTTTGTTAAATTGTAATGCAATAGAAATAAATTTTTATCCTTTTTGTTTTATCCAAACAAATTTTTTTTTTTTTTGGATAATGATATATGAAGGGCCCAATTTAAAAATTTGCCTTAGGCCCTTATCAACTTGGGGTCGGCCCTGCTTGTGATGGTGGCTTTGGACAACATGGAGAGAGAGATTCCGCCACATTCGTCGCATCAACAGTCTGCAGATGAGAGAGAGACGGTGGTAGTGGTGGAGTCGTGGTGGCTGAACTTAGATCGGAGGTCGAAGATGGTGACGGAGGTGTGGGGTGATGGAGGCGATGGTGGAGCGGCAGTAAGGGAGACAGAAAGAGATTCTTGAGAGAGAGAGAGGCCCTGATTTGAGACGGTTTGACTAGAGTTTGATTTGGAAACAATATATATATGCAGGGTAGTTTTGTCATTGTGTTAAAGTATGTTGGACAAAACAAGAGTGATTCTATTTATACCGGGAAATTCTATTTCCACACATCAAGTTTTCTTACTCCACACACTTAATGAATTTTTTCAGAATCACAATTTTATCTTTTAACAAAATCACCATGTCACTCACCACCATCTCATTCACATATCTCACAATTTCTCCATACACATCTCACCTACCACCAGCTCACTGCCGGCCACCGTCATAGCAGGTTGAGAATTTGAGATTGGGACACAAAATGCCCTAGATCCACAACCACACTACAACATCAATTGATTGAGGAAATTCCAGATCTTGACGGCAAATTGGAATCTGAACCTCATGATTCCACATATATATATATATATATATATATATGTAGAAAGAAAATAAAAATGAGAAATTTCAGATCAATTAAAAAATTGAGCTTGTAAGTCTTCAATCAAATGTGCAAATCTTCAATGTTGATTACAATATGGATGCATAAATATATACATATATATATATATATATAGAGAGAGAGAGAGAGAGAGAGAGAGAGAGAGGTACCCAAAAAAAAATGAGAGATCTGGAAAAGGAGAGTGGTCACTTTCTTTGTCAATTGTTAGTAGTAAATGTAAAACCTTTGGAACTTCAGCGTGAGGGGCTGTGTGAGAATAGTTGAGAGGCTGGGAAGGGGCGGTGGTTGATGTCATCGCCATCGACGGTAACTGGTGCAGTTATGGTTAAGGTTTTTGGAGTGAGAAAGAATTGAATGAGAGGATGTGCATAAAGTAGGTGAGGGTATATTTGGAATGTGAAGTGTGTGGACTGAGACAAAAAAGTAAAAATCAAATTACTAAATGTGTGAATTGAGAAAATATGTACATAGAGATAATTTGGTGTGTGGAAATAGAATTTCCCATTTATACCATTACTTTTACCTCTTTACACCCTCCATATGAGATTTGTTTTTCCCCCCCAATTTTACCAATGTGTGAAATTATCTTTAAGACAAAACACTAAAATTAAATATTTTTTTATTATCTCCTTACATCCCTTAGTTTTCAATCCCTACTCATCTTCTTCCTTACTCAATTTTTCTTCTCTCTTATCCATCTCTTTTCAAAACGTGAGAATCATAATGTTTTGATCATAGATGAAGAAATGGTGGTGAAGAACTATCAAAAAAGTGAAATTGTGAGTTTTTTTTTATTTGTTTGGTAGGTTTTTGTTTCATTTTGTGGACTGTTCTTCGACTTTTGTTCGGTATTTCAAAATCAAACAAAATAATATAGTCTAGCATCACATTTCTAAATAAAAAATGTATGTCTAGTAACCAACTGCCCGAATAAAAGATACATTTCTAGTAACCCAATGCCGAATTTTTTAAATTTGTTCGGCTACTCATCACCGTGTATTTCCAGTTTCATTTTTTTATATTTTATATTTTATTGCTTGGAATGATTATGCTTCTACTCATTGCAACAATACAAGTACTGCATTATTAGTGGACTCCAGTCATGTATTTATTATAGATGAGGTCTGTTAAGTTTTTTTTATGAATATGATTTTTTCTTATTTTTAATTTGTATTGAGTTTTATTAATAATTTGACGTATAAATGTATTTATTATCTTTAGATTTTTAGTAGTCGTCAAGCATTTATTAAATGGGCTTCTGATGTTGGGAAGAATATTAGATTTGTCATTGTTATAAAGACATTAGATGCAGAAGGTAATGATAGAAAACCAAGACTTATACTTGCACTGCATTCGAACCTAGCCTTGGATTTAATCATTGGATGACTATGCCCGACATAGGCCATTTGATAGCATCATACTACCGAGTTGTTCTTTATCATTTATCTATGCAACAATACTTGACATTTCTACCTCTTAAATCAGTACTGATTGCAACACCTGATCGAAGAGATATCTGCATAGGATTTGTAAATGAAAACCATTTCGTGCAGGTATAGGTTTATTGATGTCTTATTTTGTAATTCTACTTATTTTGTAAATGAAAACTCACTCAAATTATTACCATGTCTTATTTTGTAATTCTACTTATTGATATCTTTGTTATAGGTCTATCTACAACCTGGTCATCCAGTACCTCCGATAGCAAATAATTGGATTTGTTTTCATCACCGGTGTACTAGTGAATGAGAGAAAGCATATACTACCTGTATTCATCAATTCCGTATGCTTGTCAGCCTTGATGTAGTAATTACCAAAACTATCGATATAAACAAATTGTGATAACATGTTTGATTGATGGATGCAATCAATGACAGATTTTATGGATGCTTTTATGGATGTTCGTACACTTGATGTTTTTATGAATATTTTTATAGATAGTTTTTATATATGATTTTATGGATACGTGTTTGATTTATGAATTTTTTTTTAATAGATGCTTGAAGGAAAAAGTAAAATCTTTCAACATACAACGACAGGTAATAGATGCTTGAAGGAAAAAATAAAATCTTTTAACATACAACGACAGGTGGCTAGACAAATCTATTATAGTTTGACAACATGACACTAGAGTAATCTAATTTGTATAATAATGTATCACCAAATATGCACTTCACAAGTAGCCCGAATTAATTTCTTGTTATCATCCAATCGAATGGCAACATATTGTTGGGAAAAAAAGTTTGTCTGGTAATATGACACTGGATTAATTCAAATTCATTAGTATTGTATTACCGAACATATCCGACACAAATTTAAAAATCATTGTTTGGAAGAAAGTGGCTCTTTAAATGTATAGTAACAAAACGCCGGAGAAATCTATATTTTTTGGCAACATAACACCGGAGGAATGTAAATTGTTTAGCACTGTGTGACCAAAGAGGCACTTCGCTATGGGCTCCATTTACTGTCTTCCCTACGTCTTTCTTTTTCCCCTTGCTGCGTCTTTTTCTGTTCCCTTATTTTCCCTCAAAAAACTATTAGTGTAAAAAGATGAAAATGTTTTGAAGAGTCTTATTTTAGGTAGTTTTGGTAATATAATAGATGTAATAAGAATCACATTTTTTTTTAATAGTGTAATGAGATGGAGAGTCTAAAGAGATGAAGTAGTGGTGTAACTAGAATCACTTACAAAGTAATTTTGAACGTGAATTTTTGAGCAATGAAAATTCAAAATTAAACTTTTGCCCCAAGTGCCCTTATAATATTTATATTAAATGTTTAAAAAATAATGTAAAGGATAATAATACTTTTCGGATAATCAATCAATGTGTTTAGTTTCAATTTTTTGAATTTAATTTTTTTTAAATTAAGTTTTGTATTTTTTTATTTTTAGTAATATTTTTAAAATTTTAAGTATTTTTTTTTTTTACTTTTTTAGATACATCTTACTTAGATATATCTAAAAAATAAAATATTTGTAAAAAAATATTTAAAAAAATTAATAAATATACAAAAATATACTGAATTCTCTTTTTTTATATAAATATTTTTGGTATTTAGTGATTTTTTTAAAGATTTTTTTCATAAATATTATATTTTTTAAGTGTATTTATATTAGGTGTATTTAAAAATTAAAAAAATTGCTTAGAATATTAAAAAAAATACAAAAAATAAATTTTTTCAATCTTCTGAAAAGTAAATTTTGAAAATCTAAACCAAACAAGCTGAATAATTTTTTTTGTACCTCACTCAAGGCATTTTATCCAAGAAATCCAAAAATAAAATAAAATTTATTGAGACTCATATTTGGTTAAGAAAATTTAGATCACACCCATAAACTCTCTCTCATGTCAGGGACTATTGGACTACAAAAATAAGGTGAGATATAAAATGATAAATTAATAATATAAATTTCAAAAATAAAATAAAATATATTGAGACTCATATTTGGTTAAGAAAATTTAGATCACACCCATAAACTCTTTCTCATGTCAGGGACTGTTGGACTACAAAATTAAGGTGAGATATAAAATGATAAATTAATAATATAAATTACAAATTGATAGAATTTTGTCAACCTAAGTATTTCCTGGCTTGCAAGGCTACCTATAAGCATATTCTGCAAAGTGGGTCTTGGTCCTTGGTTACCCATTGTAAGGCTACTCTACCCATTTACAAAAGTAGACTCGGTCGTTGGTTACCCATTGTAACTTGTAAGGCCACCTATCCATTATGGGTGTAATTTCACAAAGGCCTAATCGCATAGAGAGAGGAGGTGACATTGGGGTTAAACTCTAAGAAAAGTCTCAGAGGTCACCCTTGATAATGATTTTTTTGGGGTTAGGTCACTCTTGATAATGTTATATGATCACTTAATTATGTGGTATGTTGTGAACTAAGTACATAGAATACGCTCTAAATATTAGATATGATTTGAACAAATATGAAAGGTTCGTCCCACTAACCTTGTGTACTAATTTGGATGGCAAACTTTAAAGAGAGTTGAACTCATGTCTCGTTTGGGAACAAACTAATTTAGTAATTTTTTAGTTATTTGGTTAAAATATAAGTTAAAAAAAATTAGTATGTTTGGGATGACTTTTTGATTTTTTACGAAAAGATGTGCAAAAAGTAGAGAGAAAATAGAATCTTTAACTCTTTGGTATGAGTTGCTGACTTTTTGATTTTTTTAGTGACTTTTTGACTTTTTAGCTAAAAAGTCATTTGCCAAACAAGGCATCAGTATAGGACTTAACACCTCAAGTTTTTATTGCTCGACTAACCTCAATGTGTGCGAGTCCTGACTTAAGCGGAACTTTCCTTGGGAGGTCGGGACAAGCTTCCAGGTTATAGTCTCTTACTCGGAACGGACAACAAGACACCCTGGTGATCTCCTCAAGGGGCGCTGCCTTGGACCTGCGGGAGAATGGAAGGATTTTCCTGTAACAAAAAAAAAAAAAAAACCTCAGTGTTTCACAAAGGCTCCTTACATTAGATCCTAATTTTAAAACTAAGGGGTTGTTTGGGATGACCTAAATAAGTGCACTTTTTATCTTTTTACGAAAAGATGTGTAAAAAAGTAGAGAGGTGATGTGATGAAAAAAAATAAAAAGATAAAAAGATGGATTATTTTAGAGTTGCCAAACTTGACCTAAATGTATATAAAAGATTAAAAATAATAAAAATTGTTCATCAAAGCTTACAATACAATGAAACATTTTCCAAAACAAATGCAGTGAAATTTCTCTGCATGTACCTAATAATAGAAATTTGGATAAATTACAAACACACCCACTGAGGTTTACTTAAATTACAAATTACTCTATGTGGTTCTAGAAATTACATTATGCCCTTTAAGGTTTCTAATTTCATAACAAATAGGTCATTTTATTAATAATCATCAAGTTAATTAACAGTTTTTAATAATGTTAAAATTTTATTTCAATTAATGATTCAGATAATTTTATTATTGTATAGGTGAACAGTTAGAACTTTCACTTTTTCAATTAATTCTGTTAAATAAAAAATTCTGACAGGAAGGTATCTGTAATTTTTCAAACCATATGAGACAATTCGTATTTTAAACAAATTTCAGGGGATGTATTTGTAATTTACCCTAGAAATTTATATAATCTGGTATCACTCTGCAAAATTGCCAACAACTTGGCTAAGAACTTTACTAGTTCTATTTATAACTTCATTTCCTTTCTAGTAATAATAATGTGTCCATGAAAATGGTAACTCCAAACTCTCAAAAGTTATTATACATGAAAGTTGTTACTAAATACATTCAAATTGTGCAAGATAGAACAACTAAAAAGGCCATTTTGGCTTTTATTGTACATAATTAGAGGTGAGAGTGAATGCAAATCTAAACCCCAGCTAAAAGGTACAGGACTACCCAGTGTTCTTCAAGAAAGGGCAGCTTGAAGCCATCTCAGTTGTCGAATTATCACCAGTATTATTGCCCTTCATAAGACCCCCAAGCAATTCTCCGCGATCATAGAAGAATTCCACCTTCACGATCTTTGAATTTTCATCCAACTGTTTAAAAATAAAAATAAAAAATCAAGTTAATAAAAATTTTCTTTTGCTAATCAAATAAAAAAATAGTAATACTAGAATCAATTCCATGCCTAAAGTACCTCAAAAATGGCCATGCCATAAAACTCAATCATTTCACTAATTGGGGCATGTCCTTTAAAAGGACCCTCCATGAACCCCCAATGCCTAAACTTGTACACAATCACTGGTGGCCCGGAATAAACTTGGAGGACCTCTAGGGCAAATCCTCGTGGAAATGCAGTTGTGAAAGCAATGTGTGCTGAATCCACAGTCTCTTTAGTTGGGTCGTAAGCTCTGAACTTCTCTGGCAAGGAGGTTTGCATCAGATAATTGTAGCCTCCCCCGATCTTTCGCTTTTCTTCCAATGTTATGCCTTTCCTTCCTTTGAATTGAATTACAATCAAATTTATCACCAACAAATTTACATCTTAGGATCAAGAGAAATATGTTCTTTCTTCTTTTTATCCCAAATCACCCAATCCAAACAGATGTAAGTGGGGGGGAAAAAGAAGAAAACAAAAAAGAAAAGAAGAAGTATGATATAAGCAAATAAATTAGTGTAATACCATTGAGGCTGAATCTATACTTGATTGGATCAACTGTTTTGTAGTCATCAAAACATGTCTTGTGGAACATCTCCATTTCCCATGTCTTCACAAGGTTTTGCACTTTTTCTTCAACTGAACCTGGTGGCCATATCTACCATACATAGACTAATAGATAAGATATATATGTAGAAAAGGTTATTCATACAGAATTTGTACCAGAGTTATATGATAGTGGCATTTATGTGATTAAATGTCATTTAAATGGATACTTTGTTTTAAAATGATGAGTTTTAAATAAAACCATATCATTCTGTATACAAAATTCATATACTTTAGTAAGAACAACACAAGTTCATATAGTGATATAATTTCACAAGCAAGGAATACGCAGCATACTTTTAATGATATCGTACATATCAGTATCAATGATACAATCATATATATATTGAATCTGATATTTAAAACCATGATTCAGACCGGGAGGAAGTGTATACCTTAGTTCTGCCTTCTTCAAAGAGCTTGTTGACAACATCATAGTTGGGAGGAGCACCATACCTCCACTTTGTGTTTCTCTCTCCCTCTCCATACAAGTAAGATCTGTACTTGTCTCCCTCATCAATACTGCTTGAAGATGCCATTCTTATTGTCTTGGCAGACAAAGACAACTTGGTATTATTGATCCTTAAATCTTTTGAGACATTATGGTTATATTTATACTAGGCAAACAAGGCCCGTGCATCGAGCTACTTGCACCCTTTCGTTTTCAAAAAAAAAAAAAAATGATTTGATTTTATTTATTTTAATGTAATGTTTGTTTTAATGAGAAAAAATATAATAGAATGTTTATCTTGTAAAGATTAAAAAATTTCAGTGCGTTTTAGTTTCAGTTTTTTAAAAATTGAGTTTTTTATTTTTCGTATTTTTTTTTGTTTTTAGTGAATATTTCTTAAATTTTAGCAATTTTTTTACTTTTTTAAATGTACTAAAATATTTGTGAAAAATATTTTAAAAAATTAATAAATACAAAAAATGTATTGAATTTTTATTTTTTTTTGTTTGTATTTTTTGGTATTTAGTGTATTTTTTAAAGATTTTTTTCACAAATATTATATTTTTTAAGTGTATTTATGTTATGTGTGTCTAAAAATTTAAAAAATTGCTTAAAATATTTTAAAAAATTCATTGAAAACATTAAAGTATGAAAAATAAAAAAATTGAATTTTCTGAAAACTGTTTTCTAAAAATCAGAACCAAACAAAGTTTATTTCACAAAATTTAATGGCATTCAACTTTTATTTCAATTAATTAAATATTATTTGAGATTATTATCTTAAAATAAGATTTTTCTTCATAATTTTCTTTTTTTAGTAAGACTGGGGCCGAAGTTCAAATCAAACCGTTTATATTATAGCATATCATATATATATAAAAACAAATAAATAAAATTAATTTGATATGTTTTGAATTGTCCAAAATTAAATTTCATGCTATTTTTCAAAAACAAGAAGCATGTCCATACATATTGCACCATTCTATTTAGCCATTCTAGATTGTAAATTTACCACAATTAACCCAAACTAACATCAGCACAATTTGTTCCACGTCACTGAATGTCAAAATAGAAGTAAAAATACAATCTATATAATAAGACAGAAGGATTTTTGAAAATGTCTAAAATGTATCAGAGATACATTTAGTTTTAATGGTTCAGATTATTCCATCCAAAATTCAATGGCGGAGATGCATTCATTTCCCGCGCAAATGTTCTCTCTCTTCTCTCACCACTTCTATCCTCTTTTATCATTCCACTACTCTCTCATCTCTCTCTCCCCCTCTGCTCCACCTATCCACGTCTGCCTTCTCTCTCTCTCTCTCTCCCCTCCTTCCCTCTTCTCCCCAGAAAGTATAGCGACTCTCTTTATCTCTCCCTTTTCTCCCCTCTGGTGAAGACCTGCCTCCACAACACAGAAGCCTACATTCGCAACTACAACAAATGCAACCCTTTTCTCTCTCTCTACACATCTCACTCTCAGTGTTTTTGTTTCAATCCTATACTCTTTCTATGACACTTCATACTTCTTGGATTAATGGGATTGCTCTGAACACTTTTATTTTTATACTTGGAGCCTCTTGGGTTCATTTTGTGATATTGATTGAGGTGGTATCATAATGATACAATAGGATTGAACTAAAAACTTTGATTCGGATAATTGTCCTACGAATAGTCATCACTCTTTTGCCCATTTCTCTTTCCACACTTTGAATTTGAATGTGAGGCTGAAACCATTGGAAAGTTTGTTTTCGGGGCTTCAATTTGAATACAAGAACGGCCTAAAATGGAGTTCGGACGAGAGAGTTACGCCCATTTGAACTTTGTGTATCTGTGTTGGAAGTAAGTTCGCTCGAGCGAAGGAAGTTGTGCTCGAGCGAAGTGTCCGAACTCGGCATGTTTAAAAGTCACTTTTTGGTCAACTTTTCTTCATTCTCTCTTGCTCTCTCTCTCTCTTTCTCTTTTCTCCCATTTTTCCTCCATTGTTGATGTTTCAAGCTTTTAAGCTTGGTTTTCATCTCTTTTCCCTCATTTTCTACCCCATGTTCCTTATATAAAAACGAAAAGCACGCTAAGGGCTTCTATCTATCCAAGCGGATCGTGTTTACATTGAAGTCGAAATTTTGGGTTTCTCTCTCTTCTTGCTTAAAGTAGGGATTTTCCTTGCTTCTCTTCAATATTATCTTGTGGATAGATGGACGGTAATTTCTATTGCATAAAACCCTCATTTTGAGGAGATTTTCAAAATAACATTTAAAGGAAGTTAGGGTTTTTAAATTTTGGAAGTTGAATTGATGATTTAAGTGGAATATGGAATATTTGGGTTATGGGATTAAGATTTTGTGTTCAATAGTAAAAAGCCCTAATTTATGCTTAACCCTAGTTGTAGAATTTATTTTGGAAACGAAGAATGCTTAAATTGACATTAGATTCATGAAATTAAGTTTATGTTTTGTTGAGATGAGTATAAATAATGACAATTAATTGATCATTGTATATAAGGGTTAGGTTAAAGAAATTAAGATTGGTAATTAAATCAATTAATCTTGGATAATTTATGATGATTGTTGTATTGTGAATTTGAGTATGAAGACTTGATGATAATGAGGAAAAATAGACATAACTGGAACACAAGAAGTGTGAATACTTCTAAAGATAGCCTTTATATTTTTGGTGGATGTGTTGTTAGATTATTTTGTGATAAAAACAATGAATGTTGTTATTGTTTTTTTTGTTGAAATTGTAACAATGAATGATTTTAATAAATAATAGAGAATGTGATGGAACATGATATGTACTTGTTATGTGAATGAATCCTTATCATATGGTGGACGTGTAATTGAGCTAATATGTAACGGAAATAATAAACGATGTGTTGGCTTTGCCCACAAATCATAATGGGGAATGACTTGAGGAATTGATGGATTGGGATGCTGCTTTGGGGTCTGTTTCCCGCCGTATTTGAGCCGGCAAAACATCTTGCTTAATAAAGGTTCCATCTTCCTTCCGGAGTAGCGCCCGGTAAAGTGTCTAGGCTGATAAGAAGTGAAGGTTCCGTGTTCCTTTCGGCTTGTGACTGGTAAAGCGTGAGGTTCTACATTTCTTTCGACTTGTGACCAGTAAAGCGTGAAGTTCCACATTCCTTTCGGCTCGTGACCGATAAAGTGTGGTAATGCGATGATGCGGCTTAGTAATGGAGTCGGTTTATATTTGGTTTATGTGAAACAATTATAATGAGATCTACACGTGTGATTGTGATAATGGGAAGTAAATAATCATAATGGTGTAAGGTTGAATATATGGGATTGTGTAAATTCATCTAATGTGGTTATAATGGGCAATGGTGTGTTATGACTTATATTAGAATGATTCTCTTCTATAATTAGACTTCTTGGTAATGTCAACAAGGGATTTTCATAAAGAACTTTTGAAAACTATACTAGAATCATACAGAAACCAAAGAAAATCTTTTCTTTGAAAAGTTGTTTGCAGATTTCTTTATGAAAATGGTATTCCTATATAGATATATATTGTATTTTCGAATATGATAGAGCATCTTAATTATATATATATCACTCGTTAGCATTCATGATCGCATATATCTAGGGATCTTATTGTTTAGAATCAGGGAAGATTCCTACTGGACTTCGTATTCATCCCATTTATTTTAACCATTTTCAGGAACAAAGTCTAGAATGCTAGATTAAGGATTTGAAGAGTTTATTTTCTTTTACAAGTCTTAGTGTAAATGAGATATTTATGTGTAATTCAATGTGAATATTGGCATGGATTATGGTTGTATTCATTTGAGAGAGAACAATATTATTAATACTCAATGTAATGTAATGGTTATTTTTAATAATAAATGTATTTAATAAAATAGATTTGAATTAAAGATTTTGGTAATATTTTCGGGTAATGGTTTTGGTAATATTTTAAAAGGTTTTGGGTTTTATTTTTTAGGTTTTGAGTTTTATCCAATAAATGAGTATATGTGTTTCTGGATCTTCATAAAATAGGTTTTGTTTTTTAAATGGATTTTGATTTTAGAAATGAATTTTTATTTTTAATTTGATTTATGATATGGTTTTGATTTATGAAATGAATTTGATTCTTTAATGGGAAATGGGTGCTGATTTTTAAAATGAGCATTGATTTCCTATGATTTAACAAAATCAAATCACAAATTTGAGGGAAAATATAGTGAAGAAAAAAAAATTCTATTTAACGAAAGAAGGAACAAAGGAAATAAAGGGTTTGGAGAGAGAAAATATGTAACAACTCCAACCCATGATTAACCGTTAAACCATGATTAATAATGCTTAATAAGTAATTAAGATGAAATCCTGAGTTAATTACATGTGCATTGCATTATTTGTATTTATATCTGTTAGCGGTAGGAATATTTGTTTGTGTCTCTATTTTGTTCTGCGAATTGAAGGCCTTATTGGCATCCAATCACAAAATTGACTTGAATTATGTGTTAGCTGAAATTTTTAGAACATTATGGTAGGTTTAATTGAAATTCGATTCGGAGCGAAATAATTAGAATAAAATAGTGCAAATTTGTTTAAGTTAAGTCAAACTTAATTAAGTTCCCTATTTGAGCCTATATAAGGCATAGACATCACTTTGAGACATCTTTTCTTCGTCACTTTGAGCCTACAATGTGAGAGAGAGGAAGGGACCAAGAGAGTTTGGAATCAAACTTTGAGCTTTGAAAGGAAATTGCTAGGAGATTGGAGAATTACTTAAGAGCATAACCAAACCTTAAAGAATTGAAGACTCTAGGTGAGAATCTTATCTTTAAGCTTTGTATTCTAGACACATGTGATAGTGTTCAAGATAGTAAGATGGCTTAACATGTGAATTGAACTTAGATTAAGGAATTTGGGAAGAATCATTGCATGCATGCATAAGTCTTGAAGTTTGGAGTTTAATTTCAAAGAATTTCAACATGCATGTGTTCATCTTGCCTTTGGTTTGAGAATTCATGGAGTTTATAACCAAATTATCTCAATAGTTCATGATTTGGAAGCTTTGAAGTCAAGAACTTTTATGTATGGCATGTTTTCAATATTTCAAGTTTGAGTTTAAGCAATTCACATGCTTTTGGGCCTTGATTTTACGAAATTGCTCTCATTTCAAGAAGTTATAAGTTTATCTATATGTTTTCTCAACTTTGGGCTCAAAAAGATGTGTTTTGAAAAGTTAAAAATGGGCTTTGCGGTTTGGAGGTGAATCTGGAAATTCTAGAATAAAACGTCACTGCTCTTTGCGGTTTGGAGGTGAATCTGGAAATTCTAGAATAAAACCTCACTGCTCTAGCGACAAATCTTGCGCTCGAACGACCACCTTTGTTTTTGCACCTCCGCTCGGGCGACCAAAAGTTGGCTTGAGCATAAAATGCATGCTACCAGTAGTTTACAATTTTTGCACACCGCTCGAGAGACAAGAGTTGCGCTCGAGCGAGGACCTCAGTCTCATGCTCGAAGAAACTGTTGATCGTGCGTCGAGTAAAAAAATCAAGAAACCAATACTTTTGCATAGTTTACAGACCACTCGAGTGAAGTAAGTTGAACTCGAGCGAGCACTCACATTTTTGGACCTCCACTTGAGCGAAGGAAGTTGCGCTCAAGTGAAACCCTTGTTTTCAGCAAATTTGGTTAAGTGTTGAACAGCATGTTATAGCATCCTCATTGCATCCTAGGCATTCCTAGACCAATATTACGACATAATAATGGGGATAAAGGCTAGAAACACACTAAGAACAAAATGAAAGAAGTTATGTGCGATACAAGCGTGTGTTTCATTATGTGTATCTGTTATGTTGATGTAGGTCACGCGCTATAAGCCATTTGATTAGTTTGCTCTGTTTATTTGCATTTGGAGCCACCAGTGAGTAATAACTCTGTAAAACTATGTTTAATTATATGTATTTTCCAACAGATATGATACGATCTATTTTTTGAAATACTATTTTATGAATCATGAATGAATGCCTATTTTTTTTAAATATATTTGTGGCATCCTTAGTTCACATGGCCCTCACCCAGGGGTAACAATTCTGTGACTTATACTCATGTGGCCCTTGCCCGGGGGTAACAATACTGAGATTTATGTTCACGTGGCCCTCGTTTGGGGGGTAACATTACCATGGCTACTTGTGCATAAGATGTGAACCTATGTGGTCGTCGGTACCGACTATGCCAGAATTGATATAATATGATAACTAAATGGATGTACCACATATAACTGCTATGATTTCTGGTTAAGTATGCGAATCTGAATTTGTATCTGATATGAAATCTATTATGGGACATCATTCATTAATTCTTTACTCCGTTATTATTCTCTAGGCTTCAACTCACTATTTATATTATGTATGTAGGTGACTAGGCGCGTGACTAGGCCTAAACTACTGCCTGGAGTCTCTGTTTTGTCATCCAGCTGTTGTGCCTCCAGTGGAGGTTCCCTTTTGTGATCAGTTATGTTTATGTAGGACCCTGTGAACAAGTTTCTTTCGACTATTGTATCTATATTTCTGGCTAAGTTCCCTTTTGGCTATATCTGTAATGTATGTGATGTAAGACCACTTTCTTTTGACGTTACAAATTTGCATATAACATTTTGAGATTATCTGTCCTGTGTATGTCTGCATAGCTCTATGGACTATGTATGTTTCTATATTAGCTTCCGCAGCTCTCTATTATACGATAATCTGTTTAGAGGTTTTTGGTAATCCAAGGATTACTGGCTGGTTACGATATTAAACCCATAGGGGCGGGTTTTGGTCGTGACAGAGTGGTATCAAAGCACGAGTTATACCGCACGCATGAGTTCATATGAGCCATAGGATGTCCTAGTAAGAGTTAGGGACATTTCATCTACATGTGTAAGTGTGTGTGTTAATTTCGGTAAACATGATAATTGAACCTGACCATGAACACATGAAATTGAAATTAATGAACTAAGATTGAATGATCTGAAAATTATGAAAAAGGCTATTTGCCTATGTTTATAAGTGCTCTGTTTATCTATAGCAAATGAAAAATACAATAAGTGATAGTATAGCGGAATCCTCAGAGGCTTGTATGAGCTAAATGGAACAAATGCTCGCAGCCCTAACTGAAGCAATGACACAGCAGCAAAGACAACAACCCTTGCCTCCTCTACCTCCGCTAGTACAAAATGAGTTGGATAATAATGATATAATTAACTAGACACAAAAGTTCAACAAAATGAAGCCGCCAATCTTTTTTGGTGGGATTGAGCCATTGAAGGCTGAAACATGGTTGCTAGAAACTGAAAAGATATTTGAGGTGTTTCTGTGCTCGAAAATTCAGAAAGTTCTTTTGGCCACCTATACGTTGAAAGAAGAAGCTAGAGGTTAGTGGATGCTTATCCGAGATAATAGTGGGACTATGACGTAGAGCTAGTTTAAGGTGATCTTTTATGAGAAATATTTCCTCAGTGGTTTCGGGACCGAAAGGTTTTTGAATTTCAAGAACTTAAGCAAGGGAAGATGTCCGTAGCCGAGTATGAGGCTAAGTTCACCGAGTTGGCCAGATTTGCTCCTCATATGGTGGACACAGATTACAAAAAGGCCCAGAAATTTGAAGGAGAATTAGATTTGAACGTGTTCGATTGAGTAGGCGTTCTAAAGTTGCCTACATATGTGGAAGTACTTGATAGAGCATTGATGACAGATGCCATTTTGGCAGCGAAGAAACAAACTCCAGCTTCAACAACTGAATGGAAGGGTAAAAGATCCGAATTTAATTTCAAGAAGGATTGGTCATTTTTGAAAAGGCAGAATACATGATCCTTTAGTAGCTCTAGTCAGAATAGTGGATCTATTCCAAACTATCCCGATTGTGAAAGAAAGCATAAAAGCACCTATTACCGTGCCTCAGGTGCTTGTTTTCAGTGTGACAAGACTTGCCACATGGTTAGAGATTATCCGTTGAGATTCGACAATGTTAACCATCCTGCAACAAGTTCAGTTGGGTCTGCTTTAGTAGCAAGGTCAAATGCAAGAACTACTGCCAAGGGTAACACTAGAAATGAGACGCTAAGACAAGGGAGAGTATTCGCACTAGTACCCGGGGATATACAGAACACCAAGTTTATGGTGTCAGGTATAATTTCCATCTGTAACCAAAATGCATATGTCTTGATAGATTCTAGTTCTACACACTCATTTGTGTCGCATGCCTTCTCTCGAAAATTGACTAGACCTTTAGAACTCATGAATTATTTACTGTCTGTATCTACACCATCTGGGGGTTCTATAGTATGTACTTATGTTTATCCGGCATGTGAAATAGTAATTGGTGATATGACACTGTATGCTGATTTATTACTATTGGGTATTGACTGTTTTGATTGCATACTGGGTATAGATTGGTTGACGAAGCATTATGATACTATTGATTATGTGAATAAATCTGTTGTGTTTTGACCTCTGGGGTTACCTGAATTTGTGTTTGCTGGGAATAGGGTAGTTCTTCCACCATATTTGATCTCTGTCATGAAAGCCAATAGATTGTTATAAAAAGGGTGTCGAGGTTACCTATGTTGTGTTTTGATTCTGAATGCTGATAATGCTAATGTTGAGGACGTCCCTGTAGTTAACGAGTTTTCTAATGTATTCCCAAATGATTTTCTCGGGGATTTAATTGATAGGGAAATTGAGTTTACTATTGATGTTGTACCTGGAACACAACCAATTTGTAAGACCCCTTACCAAATGTCAACCTTTGAATTGAAAGAATTAAAGTTCAACTCCAAGACTTGCCAGACAAGAAATTTATCCGACCGAGCACTTCACCTTGGAGTGCTCCAGTATTGTTTGTTAAAAAGAAAGATGGGTCCTTGAGGTTATGTATAGATTACCAGGAATTGAATCGAGTGACTATCAAAAATAAATATCCATTTCCCCAAATAGATGATTTGTTTGACCAACTCTAGGGAGCCCAAGTCTTTTCAAAAATTGACCTTAGATCCGATTATTACCAATTGAAAGTTAAAGCCGAAGACATAGAGAAAACAGCCTTCCGGACTATATATGGACACTATGAGTTTTTGGTGATGCCGTTTGGGGTAACTAATGCACCCGCAGCTTTTATGGACCTAATGAATAGGGTGTTCAAACAATTTCTTGATCAGTTTGTTGTTATGTTTATTGATGATATATTGATTTACTCCAAAAGTAGGGAAAAACATAAAAGTCATTTAAGAACTGCCGTACAGATTCTGAGAGAGAAGAAGTTGTATGAAGAACTTTCCAAATGTGAATTCTGGCTTGACAGCGTAGCATTTCTGGGACATGTGATCAACAAAGATGGCATATCAGTGGATCCACAGAAAATTGAAGCCATTGTAGACTGGCCAAAACCAACCAATGTGTCAGAAATCAGAAGTTTTCTAGGGCTTGCAGGTTACTACCGCCGATTTGTGAAAGACTTTTCAAAACTTGCTATGCCATTAACACAATTGACACAAAAAAACATGCCATTTGATCGGACTGATCAGCGAGAGTCAGCCTTCCAAGAATTGAAGACTAGATTGATAACTGCACTTATCTTGACATTGCCTAACGGAATCGATAGGTTTCAAATTTACAGTGATGCTTCCTATAAAAGTTTAGGGTGTGTGTTAATGCAAAATGGGAAGCTAATTGTGTATGCTTTTCGGTAACTCCGACTGCATGAAAAGAATTATCCAACACATGATCTTGAATTAGCAGTTGTGATGTTTGCTCTGAAAATTTGGCAACACTATTTGTACGGTGTGACTTGCGAGGTGTATACCGACCATAAAAGTTTAAAATATTTCTTCACCCAACGGAGATGGCTAGAATTGATCAAAGATTATGACTTGCAAATTCTGTATCATACAGGGAAAGCAAACACTGTTGCAGATGCGTTGAATAGAAAGTCAATTGGGAATTTGTCTTGTTTGCTCACCGGTCAAAGAGAGTTATTATGTGACTTGGAAAAGAATGAGATTGAAATTGTATTGCGTGAATAGGGCAGGATCTTGGCCGCCATTTCTACTCAACCTGCAATCACTGAAGAGATTAGAGAGAAACAACTGCAAAATGAATTTTTGAAGAAGATTGTGGATGAAATAGACTCAAAATCGAAGCCAGGATTTGTGCTGGAGAACAATGTGCTGAAATTCCAAAATAGACTTTGTGTTCCAGATTGTTTGGATTTGAGAAAACGTGTTATGACTGAAGCCTACACCTCTAAATTTTCTATGCATCCAGGGAATACAAAGATGTACCATGACTTGAAACAAAATTTCTAGTGGCCGGGAATGAAGAAAAGCATTGCTGATTTTGTGGCTTGATGCTTATATTGCCAACAAATTAAAGCTGAACATCAATGACCTGTTAGATTGCTACAGCCACTTCCAATACCGAAATGGAAATGGGAGCACATTATTATGGACTTCATTATGGGATTGCCTCATTTTTCTCGAGGTATGAATTCTATTTGGGTCATAGTTGATCGTTTGACTAAATCTGCTCATTTCCTACTTGTGAAAGCTTTTTATAATGCGGCTAAGCTAGCTAACCTATATGTAAATGAGATTGTGAGATTACACGGTTTGCCAGTGTCTATTGTATCTGACAGAGATCCAAAGCAGAGTCTACAGCAAGCTTTGGGGACTGAATTGAGACTAAGTAGTGTTTATCATCCACAGACAGATTGTTAATTTGAACGAACCATTCAAACATTAGAAGACTTGTTACGGATGTATGCCCTAGATTTCCAAGGCAGTTGGAAAACTTACTTACCATTGGCCGAATTTGTGTATAACAATAGCTACCATTCGAGTATCGGCATGGCTTCTTATGAAGCTTTGTATGGTAGGAAGTGCTGTTCTCCAATTTGTTGGACCGAAGTAGGCGATAGACCCTAGATTTCCAAGGCAGTTGGGTAACCTGCTTACCATTGGCCAATCTGAACGTACCATTCAAACATTGGAAGACTTGTTACGGGTGTGTGCCATAGATTTCCAAGGTAGTTAGGAAACCTACTTACCATTGGCCGAATTTGTGTATAATAATAGCTACCATTTGAGTATCGGCATGGCTCCTTATGAAGCTTTGTCTGGTAGGAAGTGTCGTTCTCCGATTTGCTGGACCGAAGTAGACGATAGACCCTTGTTGGGACCAGAACTTGTGCAAGAAACAACTGAAAATATGAAATTAATTCAGCAGAGATTGAAAACTGCACAAAGTCACCAAAAGAGTTATGCAGACATCCAAAGAAGAGTTTCGGAATATGAAGTCGGGGATCATGTATTTATCAAAGGAACTCCTATGAAAGGCCAGACGCGATTTAGTGTATAGGGCAAGCTAGAACCGAGATATGTTGGGCCATATGAGATTTTAGAGAAGATCAATTCAGTGACGTATCGGGTAGCCTTACCGCCATCCAAGAAGCATATGCATAATATTTTTCACATATCTATGCTTCAAGAGTATTTGGGAGATCCATTTCATGTGATTGAACCAACTCATGTGATTCTGAAAGATGATTTTACTTATGAAGAACGGCCAATTTAAATTGTGAATCGCCAGATTAAAAAATTGAGGAACAAAGAAATCCCATTGGTGAAAGTGGATTGGTAGAACCACGGAGGGACATATGCAGCATGGGAGACCGAAGAAGACATGATTAAGAGATACCCTGAATTATTTCATTTGGATCCAATATTCTACCAAAACGAAGGTAATTCGAGTTTGGAGGACCAAACTCTTTTAAGGGAGGAAGACTGTAACAATCTTAACGCATGATTAACCGTTAAACCATGATTAAGAATTCTTAATAAGTAATCAAGATAAAATCCTGAGTTAATTACATGTATATTGCATTATTTGTGTTTATATCTATTAGCTGTAGGAATATCTGTTTGTGTCTCTGTTTTGTTTTGTGAATTGAAGGCCTTATCGACATTTGAACATGAAATTGACTTGAATTATGTGTTAGTTGTAATTTTTAGAACATTATGGTAGGTTTAATTGAAATTCGATTCGAAGCGAAATAATTAAAATAAAATAGTGCAAATTTGTTTAAGTTAAGTCAAACTTAATTAAGTTCCTTATTTTAGCCTATATAAGGCATAGACATCACTTTGAGACATCTTCTCTTCATCACTTTGAGCCTAAAATGTGAGAGAGAGGAAGGGACCAAGAGAGTTTGGGATCAAACTTTGAGTTTTGAAAGGAAATTGCTAGGAGATTGGAGAATTACTTAAGAGCATAACCAAACCTTAAAGAATTGAAGACTCTAGGTGAGAATATTATCTTTAAGCTTTGTATTCTAGACATATGTGATAGTGTTCAAGATAGTAAGATAGCTTAACATGAGAATTGAACTTAGATTAAGGACTTTGGGAAAAACCATTACATGTATGCATAAGTCATAAAGTTTTGAGTTTAATTTCAAAGAATTTCAATATGCATGTGTTCATCTTGCCTTTGGTTTAAGAATTAATGAAGTTTACAACCAAATTATCTTAATAGTTCATGATTTGGAAGCTTTGAAGTCAAGAACTGCTATGCATGGCATGTTTTCAACATTTCAAGTTTGAGTATAAGCAATTTACATGCTTTTGAGCCTTGATTTTACGAAATTGCTCTCATTTCAAGAAGTTATAAGTTTATCTATATGTTTTCTCAACTTTAGGCTCAAAAAGATGTGTTTTGAAAAGTTAAAGTTGGGTTTTCCAGTTTGGAGGTGAATTTGGAAATTCTAGAATTCGACCTCATCGCTCGACCGATGTAACAACCCTCACCACTGATTACCGTTAAACATTGATTACCGATAACTGAATTGATTATGACTGATAACTGAACTGATCATGATTAATAATTGGACTGATTAAAAGTACTGAACGGACTGACTGAAATTGGAAACCGAATTGATTGAGTATATGTTAGTTAAATTGCATTCTATCTGTTTGACTGTATGATTATCTGTTCATGCTTATATGTTTAAACTGCTAATTGAGGGCCTTATCGGCGGCCGAATTAGAAATTGATTAGTGTTCTAGGATCCTCAGAATTAATGTGATTTTATGGTATAATTATTTGAAAACGGATTAGGTTTGATTAAATTAGATTAAATGTTGATTAATTGCTGAAGTTTGACTTAATTACGATTAGACCACTTAGTGGCCATTGTCTACAACATGTTGAGCCTTATGTTACACTTGAATCTAAACACATCTTCCTCAGCCTTATTACTTGTTCTTACCGACCTTGAGGGAGAGAGGGAGAGAACTGAGGGTTTGGCTTAGTCAACTTGGAGAATTGCTTGCTAATTGAAGTATAGATTGCATATTTGAGCTCCTAGTCTTCTAATTCAAGCTCTAGGTAAGGATTTCATCTTCTCATTCTTGTATTTGAACTAATTCTTGCATGGTCCATGTTAAATTGTAGAGCTAAGTTATGAATTGGTACATTAATGGTGAATTGAAGCTCATTTCTTGCATGCATGTTAGTGTTGTTGGAGTTTGAGTTGAATTCATGGCAAAAAGGTTACATGCATGTTCATGATTATGTTAAGTCCATGGTTTCACCATGTTTTGGAAAGAATTGGCTCCTTAGAGCATCAAATTGGAGCTTCAAAATGATTTTGAATTCATGCATGTTTGCATGTTCTTCATGTTCTTGAAATTGGTTTGAATTTGAGTTTGAATTAAACACCCTTGGGCTTTGATTTCTTAAAATTGAGCTTTGAACTATGTTATTCTATGTGTTTATAAATGTTTTGCAGAAAATGAGCCCAAGAGGATCGGTTTTGATGCATTTTAACTTGAGTTTTAGCTTGGAGGTGCAATCTGGGTTTTCCAGATTTTGCACTCCCGCTCGAGCGGGTAACTTGGCGCTCGAGCGGAGAACCCGAGCATCCAGCATCTCTCTGCACTGTTTTACAGTCCGCTCGAGCGGAGGATTGGGTGCTCGAGCGGAGTCATGTCTCAAGCTCGAGCGGGCGTCGAGCGGAAATTTCACTCATCCAGTACTTTTATAGTACGCTCGAGCGGGAAAGTTTACGCTCGAGCGTGTACCTTTGTTGCATAACCGCTCGAGCGTGGAAACCTGCGCTCGAGCGGGACTCTATTTTTCTGAAAATTCTGAAACTGTTTTCTGATCGCATCCTTGCCTCCTCATCCCATTCTAGGCATTATTAGGCCTAGTTTAAGACATCTTAATGAGGATATAGATGTAGAACACACCGAGGCAAATTAGGGATTAAGTTATGATATTTCTCAACTGTGTAGCTTAGTGTGTGTTCAATATGTTAACTGTGTAGGGTTGGCGACTGGAGAGACACGCTCTAGCATACTGTAGCCCAAACTCTGTGAGTAACGATTGTGTAAAGATATGTTCATAAATGAATATCTTCTGAACAAATGAACTGTACTGTTTTCTGAACTGATTACTGTTAACTGAATGAATGCATGCCCTATATTCTGAACTGTATTGTGGCATCCTTAGCACCTACTGTTTACTGTTACTGTGACAGAATTCTCTGTCGGTTCCCTCGTGGAACCACTACTGTTTACTGACTTATGGCCATCATTATTGCTCGGTCTTTTAAGACCTACTATTTACTGTACTGTTATGCTAATGGATGTACCGCATATGACTGTACTGACTGAACAACTGAACTACTGTTTAAATGAACTGTTTTCATTACTGTAAGGACATTCATTCTCAACCTCTTTACGCATTATGTTATTCACTAGGCTTTAGCTCACTGCTCATATATATATGTAGGTGTACAGGCACCAGACCGCGGCTAGGAGTGCCAGGATTACTCCAGTTTTGTCAAGCCAGCCTATGTGCCTCACTGCGAGGTTCTGAGCCTATCATGTTAAGGCTTAGGGGTGTTTTACAATTCCCCCTTCTGTACTGTCTTACTGTTCTGTATAGACCGAGTGTTTACTGTACTGTTATGCAGGGATTGAGTCCCTAGTCTGAATGTTTGTAAATATTGTGTATACTGTTCTATACTGTTTATGTATAAATGTATGAGAAGTCTTTTTGCATACAGACTGTCACAGCTCATTGGGCATTGTTTATTTACTGTATTGGCTTCTGCCAGGCCCTGGTAATCTCGGATTATTGGCCGGTTACGGTGCTAAACCCATAGGGCTGGGTTTGGGTCGTGACAGAGTGGTATCAGAGCGATACTTAACCACGAGTTATACCGCACACACGTGTCCAAATGAGCTATAGGGTGTCCTAGAAAGTAATTAGGGCATCTCATGAACATGAAAAGTGTGTGGCTATGTTATGACTGAATACAAGTTGATGTGATAACTGTCTAAATATGCAACCGTATATGTTACAATTGCTATAACTGTTATAACTGCTTATAGTGAGATGGACAATGCAAATGAACCTGAATCCTCGTCTACCGAGGCAAGAATGGAAAGAATGGAAAGAATGATAGAACTGATAACTGCTAGACTGGAACAACAACAGAACCAACAGCCCCCACCTCCTCCTCCTCCCCCGATACAACCGGAGCCTAATGCGAATGTGAATGATGGGGATATTATTGCTCTTACCCATAAATTCAGCAAGATGAAACCGCCATCCTTTCAGGGAGGACTAGAACCGCTAAAGGCTGAAGCTTGGGTGCTTGAAACAGAAAAATTATTTGAAGTGTTTCCGTGCTCGGAAGCGAATAAAGTATTGTTAGCTACCTTCACCCTACAAGAAGAGGCTAGAAGGTGGTGGATGTTGATCCGCGATACAAATGCTGTTATGACTTGGGCTCAGTTCAAGGAGTCCTTCTTTGAAAAGTACTTTCCACAGTGTGTCAGGGATAGGAAAGTGACTGAATTCGAACAACTGAAACAGGGCACCGCGTCTGTTGCCGAATATGAAACCAAATTTACTGAACTTGCCCGTTATGCACCACATATGGTGGATACTGAGTATAAGAAGGCCAGAAAATTTGAAGGCGGCCTGAATGTTGCAATTCTTGACCGAATAAATGTTTTGAAACTACCGACTTTTGTGGGTGTTCTCGATCGGGCATTGATGGCCGAATCGAACATTGCAGCAGTGAAACAATCTGAAACACCAACAACTGAATGGCATGGTAAAAGGCAGGGTTTCAAATTTAAGAAAGGCAAGCATAACCCGGCCAACAAGAAACAGAACACGGGATCAACGACTAGCCCCAGCCAAGGGAGTGGGTTCATTCCACCCTGCTCTGTATGTGGTAACAAGCATAAATGGGTTTGTCACAAATTATCTGGAGCCTGTTACAGGTGTGGCAAGGTGGGCCACATGGTTAAAGATTGTCCTTCTGCTTCTCAGGGCAATAGCAAAGCTGCAGCCAGCGGCGCAGCATCAAACGCTCCACCAAAACCGAACCCTAAAGCTACCGGGAAAGAGCCTGTGAGGCAAGGCCGAGTGTTCGCACTAGTACCGGGAGATGTGCAGAATACCGAGACCGTTGTGTCAGGTATTCTCTCTATTTGTACACAAAATGCATATGTATTGATTGATTTGGGGTCTACACATTCTTATGTATCACATGCTTTCTCACAGAAATTGAATAGACCCTTGGAACCCATGAACTATCTGTTAGCTGTATCATCACCCGTAGGAGGATCTATGACCTGTGCATACATGTATCCTGCTTGTGAAATTATTGTTGAAGATGCACATCTGTTTATCGATTTACTGCCATTGAACATTGACCATTTTGATGTTATATTGGGGATGGACTGGTTAACGAAATATCATGCCACCATAGACTGTGTAACGAAACAAGTAGTTTTCCGTCCACCTGGTCTACTTGAATTTGTGTTTAATGGGGTTGGAGTAGTACCTCCCCTGTATCTGATTTCATCTGTGAAAGCTGGTAAACTGATTAGAAAGGGATGTAAAGGGTATCTGTGTTCTATATTGACTGTGCCTATTGATGATAATGCTAATGTGAACTGTATTCCTATAGTCAGAGAATTCCTAGACGTTTTTCCAGACAATTTGCCAGGGGATTTGACTGACAGGGAGATTGAATTTACCGTTGATGTGATTCCTGGAACACAACCAGTTTCTAAAGCTCCTTACAGAATGGCTCCAACTGAACTGAAGGAATTGAAAGTGCAATTGCAAGAACTGTTAGACAAGAAGTTTATCAGGCCCAGTACTTCACCGTGGGGTGCACCGGTTTTGTTTGTAAAGAAGAAAGACGGCTCACTGAGACTGTGCATTGATTACCGTGAATTGAACAAGGTAACTGTGAAAAATAAATACCCATTGCCACGTATTGATGATTTATTTGATCAGTTACAGGGTGCACAAGTGTTTTCCAAGATTGATCTCAGATCGGGATACCATCAACTGAAGGTTAAACCGGAAGACATTGATAAAACTGCTTTTAGAATGAGGTATGGACACTACGAATTTTTGGTTATGCCTTTTGGAGTCATGAATGCCCCTGCTGCCTTTATGGACCTCATGAACAGAATTTTTAAACCGTACCTTGACGACTTTATTGTTGTATTTATTGATGACATATTGCTTTACTCCAAAAGTGTAGAACAACATGAACATCATCTGAGACTTGCCCTACAAACCTTAAGAGAACAGAAACTGTATGCTAAACTGTCTAAATGTGAATTTTGGCTTGACCATGTTATGTTTTTGGGGGCATGTTGTTAGCAAAGATGGAATTTCTGTTGATCCGCAGAAAATTGAAGCTGTAGTGAACTGGCCTAGACCAACAAATGTGACTGAAGTCTGAAGCTTCTTGGGATTGGCTGGATACTACAGAAGATTTGTCAAAGATTTCTCCAAAATTGCCCTACCGTTGACTCAGTTAACTCAGAAGGGGACATCATTTGACTAGACTGACCAAAGAGAATTAGCATTCCAAGAGTTGAAAACTCGACTTGTGACTGCACCAGTTTTGACTTTACCTTCAGGTACGGATGGTTATACTGTATTTAGTGATGCTTCTCATAAGGGTTTGGGGTGTGTTTTAATGCAGAATGGGAGAGTTATTGCTTATGCTTCCCGACAACTGAGACCACATGAAAAGAACTACTCGACCCATGATCTGGAACTTGCTGCAGTAGTATTTGCACTAAAAATCTGGCGTCACTACCTGTACGGGGTAACATGTGAAGTATATACCGATCACAAGAGTTTGAAGTATTTCTTCACACAGAAAGAATTGAACATGAGACAGTAGAGATGGCTAGAACTGATAAAGGACTATGACCTACAGATCTTGTACCACCTGGGAAAAGCCAATACCGTTGCCGATGCACTGAGCCGGAAATCGATTGGAAACTTGGCATGTTTGCTTACCGGACAGAAAGAGTTGCTTTGTGACCTTGAAAAATCTGAAATTGAAATTGTTTTACGAGAACAAGGCGGAACCTTAGCTGCTATTTCTGCCCAACCGGCACTGATTGAAGAGGTTAAAGAGAAACAGCAACTGGATGACTTCTTGAAAAAGATCATCGAAGAAATAGAATCCAAACCAAGACCGGGATTCAAACTTGAGAATAATGTACTGAAGTTTCAAGAAAGACTGTGTGTACCGAATGATATTGAACTGAAAAGAAGAGTTCTGCAAGAGGGCCACAACTCAAAACTGTCTATCCATCCAGGGAACACGAAAATGTATCAAGATCTGAAATTGAATTTCTGGTGGCCGGGAATGAAGAAAGAAATTGCCGACTTTGTGTCCAAATGTCTTCATTGTCAACAAGTTAAAGCGGAACATCAACGACCCGCCGGGTTATTGCAACCCTTACCCATGCCAGAGTGGAAATGGGAGCATATCATGATGGATTTTATCGTTGGACTACCTCACTCCAGAAAAGGTATGGATTCAATTTGGGTTATTGTTGATAGACTAACCAAATCTGCTCACTTCTTACCTGTCAAGACAATCTATAATGCGGACAAATTGGCCGTTATCTATATTGATGAAATTGTGAGACTGCATGGAGTGCCTGTGTCTATTGTTTCTGACAGGGATTCGAAGTTTACATCGAGGTTTTGGCAAAGTCTACAGACTGCATTGGGTACTGAATTGAGGCTGAGTAGTGCCTATCATCCTTAGACAGATGGACAGTCAGAAAGGACCATCCAAACTCTGGAGGATTTACTGAGAATGTGTATCCTTGATTTTCAGGGAGATTGGGAAAGTCATTTGCCATTAGTTGAATTCGCCTACAATAACAGCTACCATTCGAGTATTGGTATGGCGCCTTTTGAGGCATTGTATGGCAGAAAATGTAGATCTCCGATTTGCTGGGCAGAAGTTGGAGACGGGCCGTTGCTTAGGCCCGAGATCGTGTATGAAACAACTGAAAAAGTGAAACTGATACAACAGAGACTGAAAATTGCGCAGAGCAGACAAAAGAGTTATGCAGATGTTAGAAGACGAGACCGAGAATATGAAGTGGGTGATCACGTTTTTGTGAAAGTGACACCGATGAAAGGCCAGACTCGTTTTGGAGTCAAAGGCAAGTTAGCGCCGAGATATGTCGGACCGTATGAGATTATTGAGAAAATCAATCTGGTGGTGTATCAAGTTGCGCTTCCTCCTGAAATGGAGCACATGCATAATGTTTTCCACATTTCGATGTTAAGAGATTATCTCCGGGATCCCTTCCATATAATTGAGCCTACTCGGGTAGTGTTGAGTGATAACTACACTTATGAGGAACGGCCTATCCAGATTGTTAACAGACGGATCAAGAAACTGAGGAACAAAGAGATCCCGCTAGTGAAAGTTGATTGGCAGAACCATGGCGGCGTGTATGCCACTTGGGAAAGGGAAGATGACATAGCCAGAAGATATCCTGACCTGTTTCCACTGAATCCTGTTTTCTTCCAGAACGAAGGTAACTCGAGTTTAGAGGACTAAACTCTTTATAAGGCGGGGAGACTGTAACAACCCTCACCACTGATTACCGTTAAACATTGATTACCGATAACTGAATTGATTATGACTGATAACTGAACTGATCATGATTAATAATTGGACTAATTAAAAGTACTGAACGGACTGACTGAAATTGGAAACCGAATTGATTGAGTATATGTTAGTTAAATTGCATTCTATCTGTTTGACTGTATGATTATCTGTTCATGCTTATATGTTTAAACTGCTAATTGAGGGCCTTATCGGCGGCCGAATTAGAAATTGATTAGTGTTCTAGGATCCTCAGAATTAATGTGATTTTATGGTATAATTATTTGAAAACGGATTAGGTTTCATTAAATTAGATTAAATGTTGATTAATTGCTGAAGTTTGACTTAATTACGATTAGACCACTTAGTGGCCATTGTCTACACACATGTTGAGCCTTATGTTTGTCACGACCCAAACCCGGCCCTATGGGTTTAGCACCGTAACCGGCCAGTAATCCGAGATTACCGAAGGCCTGCCTAACAGTAAACCAGTAAAACAGAGTACAAGGCCTGACGGAAGCCAATATAGTACATGAACAATGTCCAATGAGCTGTGACAGTCTACACATACATGCACAATCATTCAGAACAGGGATCTAATCCCTATTAAACGGTACAGTAACAGTCTATACAGTCTATACAGTAAACAAAACAGTTACAGGGACGGACAGGGAATATTAAAACACCCCAAAGCCGAAGCTTGAACGGCTTAGAACCTCACAGTGAGGCACAGTGGTTGGCTGACAAAACAAAAACTTGCCTGACGCTCCTAGCAGCGGTCCAGTGCCTGAACACCTACATATATATATGAGCAGTGAGCTAAAGCCCAGTGAATAACATAATATGTAAAGAGGTTTAGGATGAATGTCTTTTCAATACTTAAACAGTTCATTGATTCAGTATATCGGCCAGTCAGTTTGTGGCTCATATTGATGCCGTAACAGTCATTTAGAAATCATAGTAATCGTACGTGGCACATCCGTTAGCAGTACTAGTAGCAGTGTCAGTACAGTAGCAGTAGCGGTAATAATATAGTAACAGTACAGTAGCAGTACAGTAGCAGTAACAGTAACAGTAATAGTACAGTGGCAGTACAGTAGCAGTAACAGTAACAGTACAGTAGCAGTACAGTAGCAGTAACAGTAACAGTAACAGTACAGTTCTTATGGACTCAAGAGGTGTCTCGCACAGATTCTAGAGGTGGCTCACTTTGTAGCACTTAGTTCCGTGCAGCACTTTGCTCCAAGTTTCACAGATTATAACAGTCATATGTGGTACATCCAGTAGCTAAACAGTACAGTAGGTCTTAATAGACCGGGTCTTAATGGACCAAACAGTGAATGATGGCCATCATATCAGTAAACAGTAGTGGTTCCAACATGGGAACCGACAGAGATCTCTGTAACAGTAGTTGTCAATAACAGTAGTTGCTAAGGATGCCACAATACAGTTCAGAATATAGGTCATACATTCATTCATTCAGTTAACAATACCGTTCAGAAACAGTTCAGTTTAATTGTTCAGAAGATAATCAGTTTGAACATATCCTTACACAAATGTTACTCACAGAGTTCTGGGCTATAGTAAGCTAGAGCGTCTCCTCGGAAGTCAACCCTACACAGTCAACAGATCGAACACACACTAAGCTACACAGTTGGGAAAGATAATAACTTAACCCCTAATGCCTCGGTGTGTTCTACATCTATATCCTCATTAAGATGTCTTAAACTAGGCCTAAGAATGCCTAGAATGGGATGAGGATACAAAGATGCGCTCAAAAAAACATTTTCAGAAAATTAGAGGTCCCGCTCGAGCGGACATGCTGACAAAGGTCTGCGCTCGAGCGTACATTACTCCGCTCGAGCGGACTGTAAAACAGTGCAAGATGCTGGGAGCTCGAATTCCCCGCTCGAGCGCCACTTTCCCCGCTCGAGCGAGAGACCAAAATCTGAAAAATCCAGATTTGAACTCCAATGCTCAAATCAAGTTTCAATGCATCATATTCGATCCTTTTGGGCTAATTTTCTGGAAAACACTTCAAAACTCATAATACAACATGTTTCAAAGATCAATTTGAGAAATCAAATCCCAAAGGTAGTTCAATTAAACATGATTTCAAACCAAGGTTCAAGAACATGATGAACATGCAATAACCATGAATTCAATCAACCTCAACACTTCAAACACTTGCTCAATGAGCCAATTCTTCTTCAAACAAGATGAAATCATGCACTTTGACAATAATATGAACATGCAAACATGCACGAATTCAAATCATTTTGAAGCTCCAATTTGATGCTCTAAGGAGCCAATTCTTTTCAAAACATGGTGAAATCATGGACTTAAACATAATTATGAACATGCATGTAACCTTTTGCCATGAAAACAACTCAAACATCTACAATTCAAACATGCATGCATGAAATGAAGCTATAATTCCACATTCTTGAACCAAATCATGACTTAGTTCTACAATGAAGTATGAATCATGCAAGAACTAGCTCAATAACCACAAGAAGAAGATGAGTTTCCTACCTTAGTCTTGTATTCAAGGTTTAGGAGTCCAATTTGACAATTTACACTTCAATTCCAAGCAATTCAACAAAATGAGCTCAATTCTCTCCTATCTCCTCTCTTGGTCGGCAAGGACAAAGGGAATGGGCTGAGGAAATGGTTTGATCAAGCATATACAAGTCTCTAAGTGTGTGAAGTAGTGGCCCACTAAGTGTGGCAAAATGGTAATTACGGCAACTATTGCAATTTATCAATGTTTAATCTAATTTAATCATACCTAATTAGTTTTCAGATAATTACACTATAAAATCACATAAATTATGATGATCATGAAACACTAATCGGTTTCTGGTTCGGCCGCCGATAAGGCCTTCAATTCGCAATTTAAACATTAAAACATTAACAGATAGTTCAACAGTCAAACAGATAGACATGCATTTAAACAGATGCCGTCGATCGATCAGTTTCAGAATTCAGTCAGTCTCAGTTTAACAGTAATCAGTGACAATATCAGTAATCAATGGTCAATCAGTGATCAGTGATGAGAGTTGTTACATTCTCCCCTCCTTAAAAAGAGTTTGGTCATCCAAACTCGAATTAACATACGGCAACAGAGATAATGCCTAACATAACAGTAGCTTTCACTCTTTAACAGGAGCATAATCATATTCGTAACAGTTTCATGATCCAATCTCAATCTTAGCAGTGCACAGAAACAGAATCATAATTCGCACACAGAGATTAGGGTCAGAATTATAATGGAGTCTTATACCTAGTCAGGTTTTAGAGTCAGGAACAGATTCATATACAGAACAGAAGCTGAGCCCTCGTGATGAGGCCTCCGGTACGGGTAACAGAGTGCAGACAAATATAAGTTCCATAAGGAACCTCCAATACCGGGAAGCTAACATATACCACATAATATTAAGAGTCACGAGTACATATCAGAGGTTGAACACTTAATCAGTATACAGCATATAGCATTTCAGAAAACAAAACTTATTTCGTGACACAGAACATGGATACAGTTGCACACGACTTTACTGTAGTAGTAATCACACTACTTATATCAAGTACTTATTGGGGTTATAGATTGCACTGGCCTCATTTCATAAGTAATTTCCCCCATTAAGTTACAGAGATTCAATTCATTCACTTCTGAGTCATTCATCTGGTCTTTGTTCAATTTGTCCCCAATTCGGTAATCCATCACAGTCAGTCTAGTTCATTCAGGAGTTATTGGAAACATAAAGCGAATTTGTACATTACTCCCATTACAGTAGGCATGGTTCTGAAGTAATCATTCACATACTATTCATCAGTTTTAGTTCTTACAGATTCGATCATACTACATATCAATACGGAAGCAGCCATACTGATTTCATATACTTCCAGATAGTGAGGGTTTATAATCAAGACTAGTTTGCTGTCAACAAATCCCATCAGTTCTGAAGTACGGTAATCGCCAAAACAATCATTCCCTAATCAAACAAGTTCATAGTTATATGGTAATACCGGGTGATTAATCACATGGCATGTACCTAGTTTTCCCCATATTGGAAACAAATCAGGTAATAGCACTCAATAAGAGTTTTCTCAAGTCGATGAAAGTTCGACTAGGTCATTTCAGATACAAGTTCTGTCCAATCATAATAAGTAAGAGTTCGAAGCACAAGCATCAAACAGAAGTTCTATTAGTTACACAAAGGGTTTCATCAACCCACGGTTATATCAGATCAGATCAGGTAGCAGTTTCATTCTTATCATTTCCAGATGAGGTACAGAAGTTCATACTCCAGTCATTTCAGTACATAGTCAATAGTTTCGCAATTAGTCTGAGTCCATTTATTGTCAAACTTACATCAGGGTCTGGTATCATTATAATTCATATCGAAGCAGTACATATCATACAACGTGTTCCTCCCATTAAGTTTACAGGCAATGCAGTTATTCACATCGAGAGGTAAACATCACAGTCAGTATAGCAACTTCCAACTAAATCTTTCATAAAGGCATATGGCATACAGTAATACATTACGCGAGATTCTCAGACACATAATAGGGAGTTACCCTACGAGGGTTCCAAATCAGTCATACAGTCACTAGAGCATAGGCTAGCAGGTCTATTCAAACAGTCATGTCAATTTTCCACAATCACGATTCACAGTCAAGAGTTTATTAGTTGGGGTCTTTATTCAGTCATACAATTCTGGAGTCATAGTCCCAATGGTTAAGTTATCGACAAATTATATACCAATCAGTCCGAGCAAAGGTACAGTCATATATGTGCACTTTCAGAGTCTACTAATATTCCCAATACGGATTCACAAGTTCAATGTACAATACACAATAGTTTTCCCCAGATACGATAGTTAAGGTAGAAAGTCATAAGTCTACTCAGTCTAGTAACATCCTTAAGCACGGGTATGCGAACATGTACATGAGTTCAAACAGTTTTCATAGTGTAGGTAATTGTTAACATAAGGCGTTACGGTATTGTACATAGTCCGCATCAAATAGTAAATCTCGAAAGATTCATTGACCACAGTCCATTCCTGACAGTCCTAATAGTATTACAAGCATGGGAACATATGTACAGGTGTGAGTCTAAAATCAATTATCTTGTGAGCATTCGTTCGCAATTTCATACGCAGTAGTTCATCTTTACAACTAATATGGGTTCTTAATTTCAGAAGTCTCATACACAAACAGTTCACGTATATAATTCGAGTTCAAAGGTCCGTTCATTCAATGATGTCCGTCAATATATAACAGTTCAGTCCGAATCATAGCTGTACAGATTTCTCGAATTACAGTCAGTCATAAGGTGTTCCCACGTTCAACAGTTCTAGCACAGTTCAAAAGGTCACGCTTAATAGTTCACATTCAGTTATTGTAATATGATACAAGGACCTAGCTCAGTAAACTCTCGTTGGTCACAAGTCCTAACAATTCTCATAGTATAGGGTTCATAATTTCAGTAATTCAGTTGGTTCAGTCAGTATGTTCACAATCTTTATCGGATTAAGGAATGTACGATTCCCACACAAATGTTCGTATAGGCAATTACACCTAATTAAGGTAATACCCGCGTCAATCATTTCAGTGTTCCGAGCATTCTCTGGAACTAGGGTCTAGATTTAGACTCAATATCGTTCGATTGAGTTTGTGGGCAAGATTTAGACAAGTGTCCTTCCTGTCCACGTCTAAAGCAAGTTTTCGACAGGCGGTGGCAACGCCCCAATGTTATTTCCCACAATCGGTACAGATAGGTATATCATTGGTCAAGGCTATTGCCCGAGGTTTTCCATTCACAGTGGTCATTTTCACTTTCTGTTACTTCCGTTTCATTCTTTCTGATTCGGTTGACGATGTTGATTTGGATATTTCAATGCTGCTATGTTGTCTCAGGCATTAATACTCTATCCAGGACATCTACATGCTTTGTTGGGTTTTAGCACGTCAATTCAGTCAAACACATCTAGGTCACGCCCACCTTCAATTCTTTTCTATTCTTTTGTAGACAGTATCTAACATGTGGGGTGCTTATCGAATTAGCTGGGTAAATTTTACCTCGTATTCGACCAGCGTCTTATCACCTTACTCAAGTTGTTCAAACTTGGATACCTCCCTATCTTGGATGCATTGAGGGAAAGTATTTTTTCGAAGAACACTTCACCTATTTTCTCAGTTTCTGAACCCAAGCCTCAGTTTTCAGTGGTTCGGTACTTCCCAGAAATTTCGGTGGTTTCAGTTTGTTGGGTTTCTCTATCAGTGTCATCAGTTCACATTTAGTTGGTTCAGGCACATATGTCTGCCTTTATTATCTCAGATTTTCGATTAAGGCTTCAATCATTCATTCTAGCCTATTAATCCTCAGATCAGAAGATTCAGTTTCGTTCACAATCCTCGCCCTTTCCCTTGTTTACACACAACAGGGTGATTATCAATCCAGGAGAGGTTCTTACTGACTTCACGTTTTATTTCATATCAGACGTGTGTATGCTTTCAATTCAACTCAGGTACGGTCACATGACCCTTTACTACCACACGTCCATAATCACATAGATTCCATATTCGGTATTAACATTCACATTACATGTTATACCACATAACTTCTTTAAGTATGCATGTAGGTTGCGTTCATTTCACCATAGACAGTACGGTAATCATAAGCATAGACAGTTGCATACTTAAACACATTAACACATTTATTCAAATCATGGCCACACACTTCTCATGTTCATGCAATGCCCTAATTACTTTTCTAGGACATCCCATAGCTCACTTGGACACGTGTGTGCAGTATAACTCGTGGTTAAGTATCGCTCTGATACCACTCAGTCACGACCCAAACCCGGCCCTATGGGTTTAGCACCGTAACCGGCCAGTAATCCGAGATTACCGAAGGCCTGCCTAACAGTAAACCAGTAAAACAGAGTACAGGGCCTGGCGGAAGCCAATATAGTACATGAACAATGTCCAATGAGCTGTGACAGTCTACACATACATGCACAATCATTCAGAACAGGGATCTAATCCCTATTAAACGGTACAGTAACAGTCTATACAGTCTATACAGTAAACAAAACAGTTACAGGGACGGACAGGGAATATTAAAACACCCCAAAGCCGAAGCTTGAACGGCTTAGAACCTCACAGTGAGGCACAGTGGTTGGCTGACAAAACAAAAACTTGTCTGACGCTCCTAGCAGCGGTCCAGTGCCTGAACACCTACATATATATATGAGCAGTGAGCTAAAGCCCAGTGAATAACATAATACGTAAAGAGGTTTAGGATGAATATCTTTTCAATACTTAAACAGTTCATTGATTCAGTATATCGGCCAGTCAGTTTGTGGCTCATATTGATGTCGTAACAGTCATTTAGAAATCATAGTAATCGTACGTGGCACATCCGTTAGCAGTACTAGTAGCAGTGTCAGTACAGTAGCAGTAGCGGTAACAATATAGTAACAGTAACAGTAATAGTACAGTGGCAGTACAGTAGCAGTAACAGTAACAGTACAGTAGCAGTACAGTAGCAGTAACAGTAACAGTAATAGTACAGTGGCAGTACAGTAGCAGTAACAGTAACAGTACAGTAGCAGTACAGTAGCAGTAACAGTAACAGTACAGTTCTTATGGACTCAAGAGGTGTCTCGCACAGATTCTAGAGGTGGCTCACTTTGTAGCACTTAGTTCCGTGCAGCACTTTGCTCCAAGTTTCACAGATTATAACAGTCATATGTGGTACATCCAGTAGCTAAACAGTACAGTAGGTCTTAATAGACCGGGTCTTAATAGACCGGGTCTTAATAGACCAAACAGTGAATGATGGCCATCATATCAGTAAACAGTAGTGGTTCCAACATGGGAACCAACAGAGATCTCTGTAACAGTAGTTGTCAATAACAGTAGTTGTTAAGGATGCCACAATACAGTTCAGAATATAGGTCATACATTCATTCATTCAGTTAACAATACCGTTCAGAAACAGTTCAGTTTAATTGTTCAGAAGATAATCAGTTTGAACATATCTTTACACAAATGTTACTCACAGAGTTCTGGGCTATAGTAAGCTAGAGCGTCTCCTCGGAAGTCAACCCTACACAGTCAACAGATCGAACACACACTAAGCTACACAGTTGGGAAAGATAATAACTTAACCCCTAATGCCTCGGTGTGTTCTACATCTATATCCTCATTAAGATGTCTTAAACTAGGCCTAAGAATGCCTAGAATGGGATGAGGATACAAAGATGCGCTCAAAAAAACATTTTCAGAAAATTAGAGGTCCCGCTCGAGTGGACATGCTGACAAAGGTCTCCGCTCGAGCGTACATTACACCGCTCGAGCGGACTGTAAAACAGTGCAAGATGCTGGGAGCTCGAATTCCCCGCTCGAGCGCCACTTTCCCCGCTCGAGCGAGAGACCAAAATCTGGAAAATCCAGATTTGAACTCCAATGCTCAAATCAAGTTTCAATGCATCAAATTCGATCCTTTTGGGCTAATTTTCTGGAAGACACTTCAAAACTCATAATACAACATGTTTCAACGATCAATTTGAGAAATCAAATCCCAAAGGTAGTTCAATTAAACATGATTTCAATCCAAGGTTCAAGAACATGATGAACATGCAATAACCATGAATTCAATCAACCTCAACACTTCAAACACTTGCTCAATGAGCCAATTCTTCTTCAAACAAGATGAAATCATGCACTTTGACAATAATATGAACATGCAAACATGCACGAATTCAAATCATTTTGAAGCTCCAATTTGATGCTCTAAGGAGCCAATTCTTTTCAAAACATGGTGAAATCATGGACTTAAACATAATTATGAACATGCATGTAACCTTTTGCTATGAAAACAACTCAAACATCTACAATTCAAACATGCATGCATGAAATGAAGCTATAATTCCACATTCTTGAACCAAATCATGACTTAGTTCTACAATGAAGTATGAATCATGCAAGAACTAGCTCAATAACCACAAGAAGAAGATGAGTTTCCTACCTTAGTCTTGTATTCAAGGTTTAGGAGTCCAATTTGACAATTTACACTTCAATTCCAAGCAATTCAACAAAATGAGCTCAATTCTCTCCTATCTCCTCTCTTGGTCGGCAAGGACAAAGGGAATGGGCTGAGGAAATGGTTTGATCAAGCATATACAAGTCTCTAAGTGTGTGAGGTAGTGGCCCACTAAGTGTGGCAAAATGGTAATTACGGCAACTATTGTAATTTATCAATGTTTAATCTAATTTAATCATACCTAATCAGTTTTCAGATAATTACACTATAAAATCACATAAATTATGATGATCATGAAACACTAATCGATTTCTGGTTCGGCCGCCGATAAGGCCTTCAATTCGCAATTTAAACATTAAAACATGAACAGATAGTTCAACAGTCAAACAGATAGACATGCATTTAAACAGATACCGTCGATCGATCAGTTTCAGAATTCAGTCAGTCTCAGTTTAATAGTAATCAGTGACAGTATCAGTAATCAATGGTCAATCAATGATCAGTGATGAGAGTTGTTACAATGTTACACTTGAATCTAAACACATCTTCCTCAGCCTTATTTCTTGTTCTTACCGACCTTGAGGGAGAGAGGGAGAGAACTGAGGGTTTGGCTTAGTCAACTTGGAGAATTGCTTGCCAATTGAAGTATAGATTGCATATTTGAGCTCCTAGTCTTCTAATTCAAGCTCTAGGTAAGGATTTCATCTTCTCATTCTTGTATTTGAACTAATTCTTGCATGGTCCATGTTAAATTGTAGAGCTAAGTCATGAATTGGTACATTAATGGTGAATTGAAGCTCATTTCTTGCATGCATGTTAGTGTTGTTGGAGTTTGAGTTGAATTCATGGCAAAAAGGTTACATGCATGTTCATGATTATGTTAAGTCCATGGTTTCACCATGTTTTGGAAAGAATTGGCTCCTTAGAGCATCAAATTGGAGCTTCAAAATGATTTTGAATTCATGCATGTTTGCATGTTCTTCATGTTCTTGAAATTGGTTTGAATTTGAGTTTGAATTAAACACCCTTGGGCTTTGATTTCTTAAAATTGAGCTTTGAACCATGTTATTCTATGTGTTTATAAATGTTTTCCAGAAAATGAGCCCAAGAGGATCGGTTTTGATGCATTTTAACTTGAGTTTTAGCTTGGAGGTGCAATCTGGGTTTTCCAGATTTTGCACTCCCGCTCGAGCGAGTAACTTGGCGCTTGAGCAGAGAACCCGAGCATCCAGCATCTCTCTGCACTGTTTTACAGTCCGCTCGAGTGGAGGATTGGGCGCTCGAGCGGAGTCATGTCTCAAGCTCGAGTGGGCGTCGAGCGGAAATTTCACCCATCCAGTACTTTTACAGTACGCTCGAGCGGGAAAGTTTACGCTCGAGCGTGTACCTTTGTTGCATAACCGCTCGAGCATGGAAACCTGCACTCGAGCGGGACTCTGTTTTTCTGAAAATTCTGAAACTGTTTTCTGATCGCATCCTTGCCTCCTCATCCCATTCTAGGCATTATTAGGCCTAGTTTAAGACATCTTAATGAGGATATAGATGTAGAACACACCGAGGCAAATTAGGGATTAAGTTATGATATTTCTCAACTGTGTAGCTTAGTGTGTGTTCAATCTGTTAATTGTGTAGGGTTGGCGACTGGAGAGACACGCTCTAGCATACTGTAGCCCAAACTCTGTGAGTAACGATTGTGTAAAGATATGTTCATAAATGAATATCTTCTGAACAAATGAACTGTACTGTTTACTGAACTGATTACTATTAACTGAATGAATGCATGCCCTATATTCTGAACTGTATTGTGGCATCCTTAGCACCTACTGTTTACTGTTACTGTGACAGAATTCTCTGTCGGTTCCCTCGTGGAACCACTACTGTTTACTGACTGATGGCCATCATTACTGCTCGGTCTTTTAAGATCTACTGTTTACTGTACTGTTATGCTAATGGATGTACCGCATATGACTGTACTGACTGAACAACTGAACTACTGTTTAAATGAACTGTTTTCATTACTGTAAGGACATTCATTCTCAACCTCTTTACGCATTATGTTATTCACTGGGCTTTAGCTCACTGCTCATAAATATATGTAGGTGTACAGGCACCAGACCGCGGCTAGGAGCGTTAGGGTTACTCCAGTTTTGTCAAGCCAGCCTATGTGCCTCACTGCGAGGTTCCGAGCCTATCATGTTAAGGCTTAGGGGTGTTTTACAATTCCCCCTTCTGTACTGTCTTACTGTTCTATATAGACCGAGTGTTTACTGTACTGTTATGCAGGGATTGAGTCCCTAGTCTAAATGTTTGTAAATATTGTGTATACTGTTCTATACTGTTTATGTATAAATGTATGAGAAGTCTTTTTGCATACAGACTGTCACAGCTCATTGGGCATTGTTTATTTACTGTATTGGCTTCCGCCAGGCCCTGGACTCTGTTTTACTGTATTACTGTTCTGCAGGCCTTCGGTAATCTCGGATTACTGGCCGGTTACGGTGCTAAACCCATAGGGCCGGGTTTGGGTCGTGACAACCGACCACCTTTGTTTTTGCACCTCCGCTGGCGTGACCAAAAGTTAGCTCGAGCATAAAATGCATGCTACCAGTAGTTCACAATTTTTGCAGACCGCTCGAGCGACAAGAGTTGCGCTCGAGTGACAAGAGTTGTGCTCGAGCGACCGCCGAACAGAAAAATCAAACAACTAGTACTTTTGCATAGTTTACAAACCGCTCGAGCAAAGTAAGTTGTGCTCGAGCGACCACTCACATTTTTGGACCTTCGCTTGAGCGAAGGAAGTTGCGCTCGAGCGAGGCCCCTGCTTTCAGCAAATTTGGCTAAGTGTTGAACAACATGATTTAGCATCCTCATTGCATCCTAGGTAACAGTGTTGTGACTTATACTCATGTGGCCCTTGCCTAGAGGTAACAATACCGAGGTTTATGTTCACGTGGCCGTCGCCTGAGGGTAACAATACCATGGCTACTTGTGCACAAGATGTGGAGCTATGTGGTCGTCGGTGCCGACTATGCAAGAATTGATATAATATAATAGCTAAATAGATATTCCACATATTATTGCTATGGTTTTTGGTTAAGTCTGCGAATCTAAATTTGTATCTGATATGAAATATGTTATGGGACATCATTCATTAATTCTTTACTCCGTTATTATTCATTGGGCTTCCGTTCACTATTTATATTATGTATGTAGGTAAGCAAACGCGTGACCAGATCTAAGTTGCTTCCTGGAGTCTCTGTTTTGTCAGCCAGCTGTTGTGCCTCCAGTGGAGGTTCCCTTTTGTGATCAATCTTGTTTATATAGGACCCTGTGAACAAGTTTCTTTCGACTATTGTATTTGTATTTCGGGCTAAGTTCTTTTTTGGCTATATCTGTAATGTATGTGACGTAAGACCACTTTCTTTTGATGTCACAAATTTGTATATAACGTTTTGAGATTATTTGTCCCATATATGTCTGCACAGCTCTATGGACTATGTATGTTTCTATATTAGCTTCCGCAGCCCCTTATTATACGATAATCTATTCAGAGACCTTTACTAATCCAAGGATTAATGGCAGGTTACGATGCTAAACCCATAGGGGCAGATTTGGGTCGTGACAGAATAGTTAGAGACGTTAGAGATAATAGGTAGAGAGAGAATGAGTGGGGAAGATGGAAAGGGAGAATAAGTGGGAGACAGTGGATAGAGAGAGTCAAAAAGAAAGAGTGAATAGACAGATCTAAAGAGTCCAACAGAATTGTGATTCATTTATCTCTCTTCTTGATATATGTGATTCATTTATCTCTCTTCTTCTTGATATATGAGACAGATCAAATAATTGAGAACATATGTAATCTGGAACATTTTTCTAATTATTCTCTCAAAATAATAATAATAAAGTCAAATGGAATTATTTTAATTTTTAATTATTTTAATAGATTAATATAATTATATTTGAAAAGATAATTAATTTGAATGAAAATGATTATGAATTTGATCTTAATAAGTCTGACTCAATAATTTTAATTTGAGTGCTATCTGTCAAAAGCCTTAACATTAGCACATTTCTTAAATAGATTAAAAATCAAAGAATATATTTTGGTGGCAAAGGGAATTGCATTTGCTTTGGGTTGTTTAAAAACTAACTTTTTGATTTTTTTTGTTTTGTCTTTTTTTTTTTTGAAAAAATATGTAAAAAATATGAGAAATGATGTGACCTAAGATAAAGTAAAAGCTGGAAAATGAATTTTAATCATCTTTTCCAAATAGCCCTTTGTGTGCTAGCTGGTACTGGGTTTAACAAATGTTTGTGGAAATTTTTTTGATACCCATGTCGAATGTTGGTGGAAATTTTTTGATACCTCTGATTATGGCAGTTGGAATTTTTTTTTAGTTTACAAATTTTTTAACTTATTTTGAGAAATAGGTTAAAAGTCATTTTTTAGTTTTTACTCATTTTGAATCATATTATCTCTTACATTTTTTACACATTTTTTAAAAAAAATCAAAAAAATCAACTTTTATTTTATATATACATCTACCAATACACATATCTATTCACCATGCACACACAAAAGTGGTTTCATCCCATGCCGATTACTAGGGATGTGGCACACACCAAAACTAAATATGTTTTTAATTTTAATTTTTTAAAAATCATTTTGCAAATATGCAATCAAATTACCTTTATTTGACATTATAGGTTGGGACTAAAATAATCACAAAATGAAAAAATAGACTAAAAATTAATAAGACAAAATGTTATATCTAAATTATAATTATATTCAATTTTTCTCTCATAAAAATCAAAAAAATCAAAAAGTCCGTCTTAAACGATACTTTTTAATCTAAGTTAAAATAGTTAAAAACTCAATTCACTTCCCAAACGAAATCAAAATTTCAAATTTAATAAACTCTTTTCAAAAATATAATTATAAAATTTATTTGAAAATTCAAATCAAACAGACCATATATTAATATTTTTTGAGCTCAAATTATTATTATTTTTTTTATTTTTTTGCAACAAGTTAATTAAATTATATTTAATTATATATTTATTTTAAATTTATTTTCACTGTACCTTTAAATACAGGCATACGCTAATCCTTAAATAACGAAGCAAATTCTTACACGTCTTCCTATGTACAACTGAAAAAAACAGCCAACAGGATGAGAAATAATAAACTTAGAAAAAAGAAAGATGTTTGAGGGTCATAATTTTTGTAACTTAAATGGTTTGAAATTGTCAAAACGACGTCGTTTTGGCAATTTCAAAATTATTTTGTACTCAAAACAACGTCGTTTTAACAATTTTGAATCATTTAAACTACAAAAATTATGACCCTCAACTATTTTTGTAAAAAATATATAATATAAAACCATACTACTTGATTGTCAAAGTTAGGTTTACACGTGATTCGCAGACTAGACCACATTCACTGGATTAGGACTACGTCAAATTTGTAATATATTACACTCTATTTTATATTTGTTATATATTATCATGTTATCAAATTCAACGACATATAAAAATGGTACAGACAGTGAAATAAATGATGTCACGCTTCAAATTTTCAAATTTAAATAGTAACAGCGTAATAGCCAAAATTTAAAGTAGTAGGCTCGAATTTTGTTTTTTAATTTGTGTTAATTACACAAACATCTCAATAACCATTATTGAGTATTACTTTACATTCTAAATTTTTTTAAAAAAATATTTGGCAATTCAAAATTTTAACTTAAATGGTTCAAATCTGTCAAAACGACGTCGTTTTACACTCATTTACACTCAAAACGACGTCATTTTGAGTGATTTGAGCCATTTGAGCCACAAAAATTTTGAACTACCTAACATTGTTGATTTTAAAATTATTCATTTTGATCTATCACCCAAACAAATCATAAAGTGATGCAATTTTATAATTGAAGAGTCAAAATGTATAATTTTGATGATAGATTGATGAAATAATATTTAATAATAATTGAAAAAGTACTCATATAATTGATTATTCTTATTATTATTATTAATTAATTAACCTAGACAAAGGAGAAGGAACGACTAAGAGGAGGGAATACTAAGAGGAGGGAAATTTTTCAAGGATAAGAGTTTGAATCATTGGGTCACTTAGGTCTCGTTTGAGAATTCTTATTTTTAGTCAAAAAATTAAAAAGTTATTAATTTAGTCAAAAAGTCAACAATTCATACAAAAAAGTTAAAGATTATCTTTTCTCTCTACTTTTTGCACATCTTTTCTTAAAAAGTCAAAAAGTCATCTTAAACATATTTTAGACAAATAGTCAAAAAATTACTAAATTAACACGTTACCAAACTATGCCTTAATTGCTTGGTTGAAATATGACCATAATAGTTTGTGTAGAGTTTTTTTATCTCTTATTTTGTTTGTTGTATTGGTAGTTGTTGTTGATTGTTGATCTCATTAGACATGTATTATTAGATGGGACAAAATTGTCTCCGCCAATAATTCAATTAAATTTTTTTATTTTATTTTCAAAATAGTTGATAATATATTTTAAAAATAATACTTATTGTTAATTATTTTGAAAATAAATTTGATCCAATTATATGATTAATGTTATTTTTTGCATGAATAATCAATTAAGAAAACTTTCAATCAAAATATTTTAGATAGAGTTGTATAATGGGCCCATCAACCACACCGTTAGGAGATTCAGCCAGAGACAAATATGTATTTATTTATTTTTGAATCGGCAACTAGAGACAAGTACTTGGCCCTTGTTAGATCATAATTATCTAATTTGATGTAATTTTGTTTGTAATTATAAATAGGAAAATGTCTCGTAACTCAAATTTTGTGGTTCAAATGGCCAAAACAACGTCGTTTTGGCCATTTTTATGTTGTTCTGTACTCAAAACGACGTCGTTTTGGCTATTTAAGCCACTTTTGAGCCACAAAATTTGAGCTACGTAGCATTGTCGTTATAAATAATCTCCCAATCAAAAACAAAAAAAAGAAAAAGAAAAAGAAAAAAATCATATGTCAAGATTTTGGGGCTTAGGCCTCGTTTGGAAATATGCTATTTTAGTATCTTTTTGACATTTTAACTAAAATATGAGATAAAAAAATTAGTGTGTTTGGGATGAATTTTTAGTTTTTTACGAAAAGATGTACAAAAAGTAGAGAGAAAATAAAATTTTTGACATTTTAGTATAGGTTGCTAGCTTTTTGATTTTTTTAATGACTTTTTGACTTTTATGCTAAAAAGTGATGTTGCCAAACGAGGCCTTAGTGAAGAAGCCATTCGCCATTTTTCAATTCTTGGTAAGATATTGTAAATCTTTGTTTCATAAAATTTAAAATTGAAATTTGAAAAGGGAAAATTAAATATGAAAATTTTAATTGTGAATTTTTTATTCTGAAAATCTGTTTAATATTTTACTAAAATTTAAGTGAGCTGTTTGAAATGTATACAAATTAATTGCTCTTTAAATTTGTAGTGTGATTTAGGAGTCGTTTGGCAATGATTTTTTTAGTTAATTTTTTTAATTTTTTTGACTTTTTTAGTTTGAGACTTTTTTATTTATTTGGTTTTTTTATTTGACTTTTTTAGTTTTTTGGCTTTAGAATGACAAACTTTTTGTTAGTTTTTTTGACTTTTTAATTTTTTTGAATTTTTTTTTTAATCTTTTTGTAATTATTTAGTCCAAATAATTTTCCAAACCAGGGCTTAGGCCTCGTTTGGCAACAGGCCGGTTTAGCCAAAAAGTCAAAAAGTTATTAAAAAAATCAAAAAGCTAACAATCCATACTAAAAAGTCAAAGATTCTCTTTTTTTTTTTTTACTTTTTGCATCTTTTTGTAAAAAGTCAAAAAGTCATCCCAAACATACTAGCTTTTTTTAGCTCATATTTTAGACAAATAACTAAAAAGTTACTAAATTAACTAAAAAGTTACTAAATTAGTCTGTTCCCAAACGAGGCCTTAGTTGCAGTATTGTTACTAAATTTAGAAGTGAACCAATCATATTCGTATTTTAGATCTGGAATGAAACCAATCATATAAAACATAACAAGAAAACTCAAATAGGTTTGGGTTGGCACTTATTTTTAGAGATATGTGCTTCCTTTTTTCTTATCCTGAATTTAATATCATAATTTGTGGAGAAAAGAAATGCCATTTTTTAGTGAGAACATGTATTTCATTCAAGTAGGATCCATGCATAATTTTTATTTTCCGTCAATCTACACTATTAAAAACAGAAATTGGGGGATAAATAGATTAAAGTTTTACAGCAATAAATAGGAAAACCCTCAATAAACAAAGCTTGTGCACAAAACTTCATCTTGGATTAACAATTATGCAAAAGGAAGAAAAAAAAAATTGTGATTGATTCCCCACTAAAACAAAAAAACACATACTTTGACAATACAAATTTCATTCCCACAAAAAACCAAAAAACAATAATTGTACTTGGCTACAGCTATAAAAATTATCAATTATTTTACCAACTACTCACATGTAGGTTCACGTGTGATTAATTAGTCAAATAGTTAGTAATTTAATTTGTATCTCTATTTTTTTTTTGGATAATAATAATCCCCAAAGCCAACTAAAAAAAAGTACCCAACTCGTCAACGAAATTAATATTTCTAAAATATCATACTTACATGTGATTTGTTTAATTTGATTATAATCACAAGTAGTAGTTTGTAATAATTTTAAAATTAATTTAAAAAATAAAATTCTTAACCGCTGTCCTATATAATAATAAAATTACTTGAATTATTAGTTGAAATAAAATTTTAACATCATTAAAAACTATTAATTAATTTGATATTTTATTAATAAAAGGGGTTATTTGTTATGAAATCAAAAATCTGAGGGGCAAGGATGTAATTTCTAAAATTACAGGGGACAATTTACATTTTAAACAAATCTCAGGAAGTGTGTTTGTAATTTATCCTAAATTGATTTAGTGTAATTTTGATACTTTGTAATAATAATAATGATAAAAAAAATTAAACCTAATTAAATGAGATTACAGAAGTTATGATATAGCTATTCTTATTATGAAAATATACAAATTTAAGAGTTATAATTAAGACAAACATAATATTTTATTATTAAATGTGAAGTGAAGTGATATTTGACAATAATTAATATGATGTTTCTATTATTAATCTAATAATTTAAGTTACATTTCTTTTGGTTTTAATTTCATAACTAAAAATACAATATGAATATAATACATACACGGAAGTGATATTTAAGAAGGTTTTAGAATATTTCCAACCTTTTATCATTTTCTTTTTATTTTTTTTATCTTATTTGATTTTAAATTTGAATAAAAAATTTGATTTGATATGAATTACTTTAACTTTTTTATTAAGGTTTTATCAATTTTAAAAAAAACTTTCATTTTTATTCCGATTTTTTTTTCTTTTCTTCAATTTTAATGAAAAAAAAAACAATAATTTCCAACGCTTCTCCAATTTTCGTCAATAATTCTTCTCCACCATGTAAATCTGTAAACAAACACATAAATATCACTAAAATCGAAACCAAAACCAAACCAACAATAGATAAATAGAATCACACAAGGAAAAAATAAAATTAAAAAACAAATAAATTTATGGAGTGGTAGGATATTACTCTCTAACAAGTTAGACCTCGTCCCACCTAATTCGTCAGTTCCTCCGCTAGTGCCTGCGAAGTCTAAGAGTTGGAATGACTAATCAGATTATTCTTTAAATAAGACTTGAAAATTGATTAATTTATCCCATTAAGTGATTTAAAATTTTAATAGATATACATCGAAAAAATAGATAATTATATTTTTAAATCATAATTCAAATTTAGATATTGTCATATCTTTCTCAGATCTATATCTAAATTCTTATCTTTTTATTTTTATGTGATTTCTATTTTTTTTTTCTTCAATTTATTTAAGATGGAGTTGTGGGTTTTGGTTTATATTTGTTTTTAATTATTATTATTTAGGTAAGTTATGATATGAGTTAGATATGTGATAGACATGTGAGTTTTATTGATTTAAAGTATGATAGTGTAAAATATTTTCAAATTAGATTTGTTTAGATAGACCTTAAAGATTTTTAAATTTTCAAATTGGATATTGAGAGACAAAAGAAAGATTTTAATTGAATAAATTTTATCTGTTTGTATATCTGATTTTTTTTTAGTTATATTATATTATATTATAATATAATATAATATATAAGATATAGATAGATTCTCTTATTCACCCCCAAAAAAAAAAAGATATAGATAGATACTCACAATTTTCATGAAAAATATTATCTGATTTTTTTGAGGGAGATAAAAGGAAGGCAAGTTTTAATATAATTTCTTTTAGAAATCGATGAGAAAAATTAGAATGGAGAGATTATGAAATATTTTCGTTATGTTCCCATTTGAAATCCATAAATTAAGGGATAATTATTATTTTCAAAATAATTAAATAGGTATGGGAGAAGTTGAAAAGCGAGAATAATTGTTATTTTCAAAATAAGTAAATAGGTATGGGAGCAATTAAAAAGGGTGTGTGTGGAAAAAATCAAAAAAGTTTGAGAGAAGTCAATAAGTATTAAGATTTTTTTTAAAAATAAAAAAATAAAAAAATTAAGATTGAGATATTAAAACTCCCACTAAACTTGAGTTAAAAATTCATTTTTTCTTATATAATATGATATGTAGACTAGTCAAACAAGGCCCGTGCAACACCCTTTCGTTTAAAAAAAAAAAAAATTGATTTGATTTTTTTATTTTAATGTAGTGTTTGTTTTAATGAGAAAAAATATAATAAAATGTTTGTGACACTTTAAATATTTAATTAATTTTAACATTACATTAATATTAACTATATATATATATATATTTAATTTTATAATTATATGTGCTAAAATATAATTTAGAATCATTATGTTTTAACACAGGATAGTTGAGCCAAAGTGTGATTAGGCCAAAACAAAGAAGTATTGGCTAAGATATTTTTGAACCAATAATGATTCATCCCACTAATTTGAGAGTACTAATGAACCACTAATGAGGTGGAAATTTAAAAAAAAAAAAAACAAAACAAAACAAAACATCCCATCATGTGAGACCCATACCACTTTAAAACTATGCTCTTCTTTTTAGTGTTCTCACCCTTTTTTGTTTTTGAGCCTAATTAGAAAAGGATAAGGAGAAAGAAATATGGCATGTTAACGTGTTGGTGTAGCAACCAAGTTCTAAATCTATATTATATAGGAAGAAAGGAATTTCTAATTCACAGGTTTTGTGAGAGTTCTAGTATTTCAATCCTAATTTTTTAATTTTTTTATTTAAAAAATTAAATAATCTCAATATTTATTGACTTCTCCCAACCTACAAACCTTTTTGATTTCTTTCATAGTCATTGCAGCACCCTTTTCAATTTATCCCATACACTATGGTTAGTGATATGATTATATAAAAAAATATCTAAAACAAATATAAATATCTATATCTATATCTATATATTATATAAGAAAAATGAAATTTCTAATGAAAAACCTCCTAAGAGCTCCAAACTCTCATTATAAAATTATTTGATTTTCCAATTTATAAAATAGATTAAAAAAAACTATTGGCTGATATATTTCATAATTTTAGATATAATAATGAGAAGATAACAAAAATATTGCATAATCTCTCCATCATAATCTCTCTCACCAATTTTCAAAAAAAAAATTAAAACTTGCATTCATTTTCTCTCCAAAAAATCAGATGATATTTTTCATGAAAGTTGCATATATTTGTCTATATCTTATATACTATATTGTAACATAACAAAAAAAATTGAAAATCAAATATACAAACATATAAAATTAATAAATTTGATTTTTATTTACTCAGTTAAAATATTTATTTTGCCTCTCAATATCAATTTTAAATTTAAAAAATCTATAAAGTTTATCAATAAAACTCACATATCTATCATATATTTAACGCGCATCATAACTTATCTAAATAATAATAATTAAAAATAAATAGAAACCATAGAAAAATTAAATTTAAAAAAAAAAATTGAAACACACAACTCCATCTAAAATAAATTGGAAAAAAAAAAAAAACAAATAGAAACCACCCAAAAATAAAAAAGATAAGAATTTAGATATAGATTTCAAAAAGATATAACAATATCTAAATTTGAATTATGATTTAATAATATAATTATCTATTTTTTTTATGTATATCTATCAAAATTTTAAATCACTTAATGGGACAAATTAATCAATTTTCTAAAATTATTAATTTTTCAATTTATAAAATAGATTTTTAAAAAAACTATTGACTGATTTATTTATTTAATTATTTTAGAAATAATAATTATCCTTTAATTTATGAATTTCAAATAGAAAAATAAAAAAAAAATTCATAATCTCTCTATCCTAATCTCTCTATCCTAATCTCTCTCACTGATTTCCAAAAAAAAATATTAAAACGTGCCTGCCTTCTCTCTTTCCCAAAAAATTAGATAATATTTTTCATAAAAGTTGTGAATATCTACCTATATCTTATATATTATATTATAACATAACAAAAAAAAAAAAAAAAAAAACTAAAAATCAAATATACAAACAAATAAAATTAATAAATTTGATTTTTATTTATTCAATTAAAATCTTTCTTTTGCATCTCAATATCCAATTTTAAATTTTAAAAATCTTTAAAGTTTATCTAAACAAATCAAATTTAAAAATATCTCCCACCATCATACTTTAAATCAATAAAACCTACATGTCTATCACATATCTAACTCACATCATATCTTAACTAAATAATAATAATTAAAAATAAATAGAAACCATAAATAAATTAAATTGAAAAAAAAAATAGAAACCCACACCTCCATCTTAAATAAATTGAAAAAAATAAAAACAAAAACAAATAGAAACCACAAAAAAAAAAAAAAAGAAAGATAAGAATTTAGATATGAATCTAAAAAAAATATGACAATATCTAAATTTGAATTATGATTTAGTAATATAATTATCTAAATTTTTATGTATATCTATCAAAATTTTAAATCACTTAATGAGACAAATTAATCAATTTTTAAGTCTTATTTAAAGAATAATCTGAGTAGTCATCCCAGCTCCTAAACTTCGCAGGTACTGGCGGATGAGCTAACGGATTGGATTAGGTGAGTTCTAAGTTGTTGGAGGTAACATTCTCTCATTCCACAAATTTAATTATTTTTTAATTTTTTTTTTCCACGTATGATTCTCTTTCTTTGCTGTTGGTTTGGTTTTGGTTTCGGTTTTAGTGAGGTTTATGTGTTTGTTTATAGATTTACATGATGGAGAAGAATTATTGGTGATTATGGTTGCAATCAAAGTATCTATGTTTGTTCTGTATCAAAAATTTTGATCGGATTTTGTTTTCTTCAATGAAGATCATAAAGTTGAAGTAAAAAAAAATGGGTATCAATATTTTTTATTGTCATTTTATTTTATAAAAAAATGTGAAAATTTATTGAGAATTCAAGATTTTACTATAACATTAGATAAATTTAAAACTTTTAAATACCATTGTGTTATTTATTTTTATCCTCTTTCTATCTCATTATACCATTATTGCTATTTGTTAGTTTGTTAATTATAATTCAATTAATTAAAAATGAAATTTTAATATAACTTATGATATATATTACAGTTAATTTGTTATAGCTATAATTGTATATAATAGCTTAGTATATAGGAATAATCTCTAAATATAATTTCTATTATTTTATGTGATTAAATAGTTCATCTTAAATAGTATATAGAAGAGTTAAATGACTTTTTAATTTTTAACTTGAAACATCAATTGTTTATGTCCATAAAACAAAATTAATAAACACATATCCAAAAGCTACATTTTTTTTAATATATAGGATATTTACAAATGAAAAATGTTTGACACCTCAAATTTTTTTCGATAATTTGACTTATAATGATATAGTCATAAGTGTCAATTTTTATACAAATATAAGAAGAGAATTAATTAAATTATACATTTCAACCAACCACATACTCAAACTTTAACTATTTCAATATGTTATTTCATTATAATTCCAATTAAGAGAATCTTCGACCCCTAATATTTTTTTTTATCAAATTATAATTTGATAAAAATTTAAAAAGATGAAAAGTTGAAAGTTATTATTTTTTCCACCAAAATTGGTGAGAAAAAAAAAATTGGGATAAGAATGAAGTTCTTTTAAAAATTGATAAAAAATTAATAAAAAAGTTAAAGTAATTCATATCAAAGCAAAATTTTTATTCAAATTTAAAATCAAATTAGATAAAAAAAATTAAAAGAAAATAATGAAAGTTTGAAAATATTTTGAAACCTTCGTATTATTAAAGACTACAAATTCATGTGTGTATTATATTCATATTGTATTTTTAGTTATGAAATTGAAATTAAAAGAAATGTAACTTAAATTATTTGATTAATAATAGAAACATTATATTAATTATTGTTAAATATCACTTCACTTCACATTTAATAATAAAATTGTATATTTGTTTTAATTATAATTTTTAAATTTGTATATTTTCATAATAATAAGAGATATGTCACAACTTATTTAATCAGATTTAACTTTTTTTTAATACAAATTATCAAAATTGTACTAAATAGATTTATATATATATATATATTTTAATTTTTTTAAACTAATAATTTAAAAAGTTATAAACATAAAAGTTAACTTCTAAATTTTATATATACCAAAAGAAAATATTAAATTATTTCAAAATAATTATAATAATTTTTTTTTTAATTTATAAAATTTCGTGCATAGCACGGGTTAACACTAGTTTATATTTATAAGGAAAATGGACTTTTTAGGAAGAAGTCTTCTACGAACTCCAAATTTTCATTCTAATTTTTTTTGACTTTCTTAATTTTAATTGAGTTGTTTAATTTTGATAATCCCACATTATGAGAAAAAAAAAAAGAGTTGTTTTACTCATATAAAGAGAATCTTATACTCCCATCCCATTTAGTGATTAGCCTTATGAGAGTTTCAATATCTCATACTAATTTTATTGATTTTCTTAATTTTAAATAATTAAGAAAATTTCCATTGATTAACTTTTATTTGATAATTCCATATCAAGATTTTGACAATCTCACATCGAGAGAAGAAGAAAAAAATGATATGTGCTTCTCTTTTTTTTTAATCCTGAATTTAGTGTTAACATAAATTAAGATAGATGTATTTCATTCAAGATAGATGTATTTCATTCAAGTAGGATCCTTTTTTTTTTTTTTATGAAGAAACAAAATGCCATTTTTTTAGTGAGAACATAAATTAAGATAGATGTATTTCATTCAAGTAGGATCCATTACATAATTTTTATTTTCCATGAATCTACACTATTAAAAACAGAAATTGAGCAATAAATAGATTAAAGTTTTACAATAGTAAATAGGAAAACCCTCAATCAACAAAGCTTGTGCACAAAACTTCATCTTGGACTCACAATTGTGCAAAAGGAAGAAAAAAAAAAATTGTGATTTAAATCCCCACTAAAACATAAAACACATCCTTTGACAATACAAATTTCATTCCCACAAAAAACAAAAACAATAAATAGTTAGTAATTTAAATTCAGTTTTCTAGAAATTAAATTTTTTATTTTTCGTATTTTTTTGTTTTTATTTTAGTGAATATTTTTAAAATTTCAAGTAATTTTTTTACTTTATTAGATGCACCTTACTTATATATATGTATATAGTAAAATATTTGTGAAAAAAATATTTTAAAAAATTAATAAATATACAAAAATACGAAAAATGTACTGAATTTTCTTTCTTTCTTTCTTTTTTTTTTATATATATTTTTGGTATGGAAAATGACTCAGAGCTCGAAACTGAGAGGCTCGAAACTGCTAGAATTTTTTTTTCCTTTTCAAGCAAAGGAGCTCTGCACAAACAGAGGGAAGAGGAGAGGAGAAAGAGGGAGAGAAGAGAGGAAGAAGAGAGGAGAAGAGAAAGAGGAGGAGGCAGCACCACCGCCGCCGATCGTCGCAGCACCACCTCCTCGCCGATCGTCGCAATCGCAGCACCACCGCCTCGCCGATCACAGCTCGTCGCAGCACCACCGCCTCCGCCGCGCCTCCGCCACTGGTTGAGGCCCCCTCCTGTCCAGTTCTCCCTTCTCCCTTCTCCCTTCCCTTCTTCTTCTTCTTCTTCTTCTCCCCTCTTCGTTTCTGATTGAACAAAAACACAGGAAAAAAAAAAAACACCAAAACAACGTCGTTTGGTGTCGAGCCAAATTCGAGCCAAAGAATTTCGAGTTACGTAGCACTGCTATTTTTGGTATTTAGTGAATTTTTTTTAAAAAAAATTCACAAATATTATACTTTTTAAGCATATTTATGTTAGGTGTGCCTAAAAATTTTTTAAAAAAATTTGCTTAAAATATTCAAAAAATCAATGAAAACAATAAAAATACGAAAAAGTAAAATTTTTTAAAAAGTAAATTCTGAAAACTGAAACGAAACAGAGTGAATAGTACTTAGCCACAATTATAAACTAAATCATCAATTATTTTACCAAAAGTAGGTTCACATGTGATTAATTAGTAAAATAGTTAGTAATATAATTTGTATCTATATATATATATATATTTTGGGATAATAATAATCCCAAAGGCCAACTAAAAAAAGGTACCGAAATCATCAACAAAATTAATATTTCTAAAATATCATACTTACATGTGATTTGTTTAATTTGATTATAATCACAAGTAGTAGTTTGTTATAATTAATTGTATTTTCTATTTTATTGAATATTTTTTAAATAATTCAATTCTCTTGTCCTTAACTTCCCTACTATTTAAATTTGTATTCAACTGTCTCTTGCCTGCACTCAGCACAGTTGGTTTTATATTTTACATAGAAAAAAGAAGTGCAAAATCATTTTCCAACCTCTGTTAGATAATGTCTCAATGGGACCACATAATTAAATGCGGTGTTATCATTTATAAGAAGCCTACAATTTAAGTGATTCAATTTAGTTAATAGGCTTAAGGGTATATGTGTTATGGACCTAATGTGTAGATACTAGTTGTATAATTTTTATTTCTATGAGGGGCAGAAATAGAAATTAAAACATATTGGTTAAAGTTAGTTTTCATTACCTTTCAGTTTTAAAACCAATAATAATAATGGTTAATTTATTAGTTTTTATTACCTTTCAGTTATGAAACTAATGGTTAATTTATTGGTTTTTATTACCTTTCAGTTATGAAACCAATAATGGTTAATTTATTAGTTTTCATTACCTTTCAGTTATGAAAACCAATTACAACCTTTAAAAGGTTATGGTCCCTATTCCTTCCCAAGAATGAAAAAACAAGAATACTGTTTTGTTTTCTAAATCCTCTCAAGGAGAAACATAAGGCACATAAGGGAAAGGATTAGAAGGCTCTAACAAAGTCAATATTAAGGTTTTATTGACAATCAGACGCTTCCGTTTAACCGTTCATCAATGGATTCAGGTATGTCATTTTGTCTTGATCTCTTGATAATACACATGGTAAATGATCCAAAGTGTAAAGTTTATGTTCTGAAATTTTATGTTTACAAGTGGTATCAGAGCGGTTATATCATGTGTATTATCAGAATAGATATGCTTTTATTCATCCTATTTAGTTTCTTGGAATCAGATTCTGTTTTTTGTATTTCTGTTTTTCCCTCTGCTGCAAATTCTGTTTTGTTTTCTGGAAATGGAACATAATTCGGATGGGCGGTTCATTTTTCAAATGGTGAACATCATGTATTTATATATATATATATATATATATATATATATATATGTATATGTATATAATTGGGATGGATTCAGATTATATAACATATACGGGGTAACAAATTTAGAAATCTTTAAATTTAATTGTAATTTCATACAACGTCTACGAAAATTTAATTTTCTAATATTCTAAATAGAAGTCAATTCAAACAAGATGTCACAAAAGTGATCTCTCTTGTCTAGATTGTTTTATATGGAATGTTTTGAAATTCATGTCTGTGTATCTCATGCGGGTATTTATCGGTCCAAAGACATGATTAAGACTTGGCAGAATTACACACACATTTTGTGGTGATAAACATGTGCCAATTGTCAAGAAAACCTAATGTGAATAATAAATCCATCAAAAGATAGATTTGTTATTTGACATAACTTATTGTCAATGTTTGATCATTACAACAAGAATACCACTTACAATTAATATCACTACCCAAAGGTTTGGTATTAATGTTGTGCTAGGTATCTTAAGATGTTGTTATTAAATTAATTTATTTAGAGATTATCTGTTTGGTAACTTAATGTGAACATAATTGTTTAAAAGGTTATCCTGTTGAGGCGAGGCCTTATAAACCTCATGAACGAAAATTGACTCTAAAACCATTAGCAGCTACTTTATTGGCTATGCCGAACGATCACGGGGTTACAAGTTTTATGATCCCACAAATAGGTCAATATTTGAGACGGGAATTGCAACATTTTTTGAGGATGTTGAGTTTGGGGGGAGAAATCCAGTTAGAGATATTGTCTTTGAGGAGGAAGCAGGAGTAATCCCACTTCCTACTACTACTTTTGACCAATCATAGGTTCCTATACCTGTCATTGCTCGAGAAGTAATTTCGGATCCTCAACCTGACAATGTTGTTCAAGATAATATAGTTCAAACCCCCATTAGTTCAAACCCCCATTCAAGATGAAGTAATTGTTCCTGAAGAACAAACTCTACAACCTCAACCTCAAGAATCTGTGCCATTAAGGCGATCCACCAGAGAAAGGAGATTTGCATTTTCAGATGATTATATTGTATATCTCCAGGAACATGAGGTAGAAAATGGAATGTCGAAAGATGATCCAATCAACTTTCGTCAAGCCATGGAAAGTTCCAACTCTCATAAGTGGATAGAAGCCATGAATGAAGAATATAAGTCTATGCAAGACAATAAAGTTTGGGAACTTGTCTCATTACCAGTTGGTGCGAAACCTGTAGGTTGTAAATGGATATTTAAAACCAAAAGGGATTCAAATGGTAATGTGGAGAGGTATAAGGCACGTCTTGTAGCCAAAGGCTTTACTCAAAAAGAAGGAATTGACTTTAAAGAAATTTTCTCTCCAGTTTCTTCGAAAGATTCTTTTAGGACAATTATGGCGCTTGTTGCATATTTTGATCTTGAGTTGCATCAGATGGATGTCAAAACAGCTTTTCTTAATGGTGACATTAAAGAAACAATTTATATGGTGCAGCCAGAAAACTTTGTGTCAGGAGACCCAAAGAATATGGTTTGCAAATTGACTAAATCCATCTATGGACTCAAACAAGCTTCTCGTCAGTGGTACTTCAAATTTCATCAAGTTCTCACTTCGTATGGTTTTGAAACTAACGTTGTTGATGAATGTGTGTATCACAAGTTCAATGGGAGTAAACACATATTTTTGGTTTTATATGTTGACGACATATTGCTTGCCACAAACGATATAAACTTATTGCATGACACCAAGAGATTTCTATCTAAGAATTTTGAAATGAAAGATCTTGGTGATGCTTCCTTTGTATTAGGAATCGAAATACTCCGAGATCGTTCTCGGGGTATTCTGGGATTATCACAAAGGAGCTATATCGAAAAAATACTCATTAGATTTGGCATGTAAAATTGTAAATCAGGTGAAACCCCGGTTGCTAAGGGAGACAAGTTTAGTCTCAGCCAATGCCCGAAGAACAGTCTTGAAATTCAAGAAATGCAGAAGATTCCTTATGCCTCGGCTGTAGGGAGTCTAATGTATGCTCAAGTATGTACGCGTCCGGATATTGCGTTTATAGTTGGCATGTTAGGCAGATATTTAAGTAATCCTGGCATGGATCATTGGAAAGCAGTCAAGCGTGTTATGCGATATTTACAGAGAACAAAGGAATATATGCTCACATATAGGAGATCGGATAAGTTAGAGGTCATTGGATATTCCGACTCCGATTTTGCTGGATGCCAAGACAGTAGGAAATCCACATCAGGCTATATTTATCTGTTAGCTGGCGGAGCAATTTCTTGGAGGTCTGCAAAGCAGACGCTCATAGCTTCATCCACCATGGCTGCAGAATTTGTAGCATGTTATGAGGCATCAAACCAAGGGATATGGCTGCGGAATTTTGTCACTGGGTTGCGTATTTTGGAAGGCACTGAAAGACCACTTAAGATATATTGTGACAATAAGTCTGCAGTTTTATATTCCAATAACAACAGGAGCTCGACAAAATCAAAGCATATTGATATCAAGTTCCTAGTTGTAAAAGAGAGTGCAGAGTGGACAGATTTCCATAGAGCACATTGGGACAAACTCCATGATAGCGGATCCACTTACGAAGAGACTACCACCCAAGGTCTTTCATGAGCACACTGCTCAGATGGGTGTTGTTCTATTTGAGAACATTCTGGTTTAGTGGGAGTTTGTATTTATATTACTGCTTTATGTCAGTCTTGAGTTTTATCTATGTAATTAGATTAATTTCTGCAGAAATGAAGTATTCAGTTTATTACGCTCTGTTACGTATTGCGAAGTATTGATCTCAATAAAGTTAAGTAGGACCAGTTGGAAATAGGCATGTATGGATCACATCACATGTAATTTCCATGCTACGCATCCATGATTGATCTATGTCATTTAGCTGTATTAGTATACGTGACCATTGGTGGGTCGAGTTACGATTGATGTAACGAAGACCGCTTTGATCCTATATTAATATAGTTAATGGACAAGATTGTTTGGATACCCTCAAGTTATGATAACAAATTTCTGAGCTCACTAAAGTTAAGCACATTTTTCAGGATACATATGTGGTCCAGTGGGAGATTGTTAGATAATGTCTCAATGGGACCACATAATTAAATGTGGTGTTATCATTTATAAGAAGCCTACAATTTAAGTGATTCAATTTAGTTAATAGGCTTAAGGGTATATGTGTTATGGACCTAATGTGTAGATACTAGTTGTATAATTTCTATTTCTATGAGGGGCAGAAATAGAAATTAAAACATATTGGTTAAAGTTGGTTTTCATTACCTTTCAGTTTTAAAACCAATAATAATAATGGTTAATTTATTAGTTTTTATTACCTTTCAGTTATGAAACTAATGGTTAATTTATTGGTTTTTATTACCTTTCAGTTATGAAACCAATAATGGTTAATTTATTGGTTTTCATTACCTTTCAGTTATGAAAACCAATTACAACCTTTAAAAGGTTATGGTCCCTATTCCTTCCCAAGAGTGAAAAAACAAGAATATTGTTTTGTTTTCTAAATCCTCTCAAGGAGAAACATAAGGCACATAAGGGAAAGGATTAGAAGGCTCTAACAAAGTCAATATTAAGGTTTTATTGACAATCAGACGCTTCCGTTTAACCGTTCATCAATGGATTCAGGTATGTCATTTTGTCTTGATCTCTTGATAATACACATGGTAAATGATCCAAAGTGTAAGGTTTATATTCTGAAATCATCAACAAAATTAATATTTCTAAAATATCATACTTACATGTGATTTGTTTAATTTGATTATAATCACAAGTAGTAGTTTGTTATAATTAATTGTATTTTCTATTTTATTGAATATTTTTTAAATAATTCAATTCTCTTGTCCTTAACTTCCCTACTATTCAAATTTGTATTCAACTGTCTCTTACCTGTACTCAGCGCAGTTGGTTTTATATTTTACATAGAAAAAAGAAGTGCAATATTATTTTCCAACCTTGCCTTCAAAAAAATAATCAAAATAGAAACAAAACAAGAGGAAACAGTTCTATTTTAACGTTCACCAGAAATTTTCAGTTTTCAAGTCAAACTTTAATGATTGACTTCAAATAGGTATAATTTTTAAAACAAATGAACTTTATAAAGGAAAAATATTGACAATTTGTATAATCTAATCTAACCTAACTCCAAGGGAAATGATAGGATATATGGGGGTTGAACACCGGATCAGACAACAAGATCTCAAATTCATTGAATTTCATAACCTTTTTAGACCCTGAACCTTTCAGACCTTAAACATTCAACTTCCCATGTAAGAGTGTTGAAATAATGTCATCAAACCTATATGTCATTGGCCAACCAAGCCCCCTCGAGGGCGGCTAGTAATTTCTCAGTAAAAATTATATCATTGAGAGAGAGGTCTTTTTCTACTTTTCCTTTCTTTTTATAAAAGGCAAAGTCTAGGTTTCTTGAAGGATCAACACATCCCCCAAAACAAAGCCCTGGCTTTGAAGTGTTGAAATAGAAACCACCGTTGTTACCACCACTGCTGCTTCTACTACCCCAACCACCAACGCCATCATTTTGAAGATTGCAATCAAAGGCATAAAACATTTTTTGTGAAAGATGTTTTTCCCACGAAATTGGTTTGTGCCGAAACAAATAGAGCAGAAGATACCAAATCGTTTTTCTCCATAAAATGAACTGTTCATAAACTGGAGCAAGGATGAGGTCTTACAAATGTAATCTCCCTCAAATAACCAGTGCAATTTGAAGTCAGCATACAATCCAAGACGCAAAATGAAATCTCAATGCTAATAACAATTTTAGAATTTCCATGTGAGGATAATGTACACTATTACAAGGTCACGTGTAGTATGTTTGGATTTTACAACCAATGTGTGTGTTTTTTTTTTTTTTTTTTTTTTAAGAGTGCACAATCAAGGTGTTGAGGCCTGTGCTTTTCATCTTTTATGTATTTAAGACAACAACACTACCTGCTTTAGTAGCTTTTTCTTCACACATTCACGGCTCTGCAGCAAAATCTTCCATCAAAGCATGCTCCAAAGAATTCTGCACACATTTGCCCAGTAAAAACGCATCAAGGTTTTAATCTTGTAAGTGCTTCACCTAGAAAGACAAAATGCATCAAAACTATTTACACGTACAATTTTATCAATTTCTTTGTTTATTTATCAAAAAGTAAATGGAAAATTGTGAAAATGTCCAGTACTGAGTAAACTTACAAAAATATGTTGACATTGTCGGATAAATCTATAAATTCACAGTTCATAAAACGAAGGTGAATATCATATGTTTCTAAACTGATACGGTGTGGCTTTGGATTGGTAATTTGGTCTTTTCCCATCAGGCAAACCACTGTCGCTAACACTACCTTCGATAATGTTATCGTGCACTTCGGAAAATTCTTTCGTCCATGAATTCAAGGGGATAAGATAACTATCATCCTTAGATTTCTTTCTCTGTTCCTCGAACCGTTTGACATTTTCAGATATCTGGTGTAAAGTTTTGTTTATTTTTGCAATTCCCCTTTCAACTGGTTCCACAACATGTGAAACCGTGAACTTCATGTCATCTACAATCTAGAGAGCACGGGAAGAAAAAAAAAAAAAAAAAAAGACGAAAGTGATCAGAGGTGAGCACAAAATTTGAAAAGCAATAACTAAAAGGGAGCAAAGTAATGCAATCTCACTATTTCACTGCTTCCAAAAACCACATCATGAACACTCTGGGGGAAATTCAAACGCTTTTCTCTCTCATCATGACGAGGAAAGGATACTCTAGTAGATCTTTCACAGTCTTGAACCTCCTCTGGATCTGGAGGTGCTCCTAAGGATGCGTAGTCAGTCATTACAGCCACGTTGCGCACACATCTTTCTCCACGCTTGTAAGGTACTGCTGGAAAAACATACAGATGGACCACTGCAGCAATACCCATCTGTTTGACAAGTTCAACATCATAAGCCTCCAAAACATAACCTTTTGAAGAACTCCTATCTCAACTCAATATGCATACCAATCAGAGATTTTACTCAACAGGAGTGAGGGAAAACAGAAAACCAAAAACAGAACACAACAAAAATATAAAACAAATTCAATATATTAAGAAGCTAACTTCATGCATCATGCCTTGTTTAACTTATTATTAATTTATACAAACTGATTAAATCAGTTTTTTGAGTAGAACAATTTCATACATGGTTTGTTAAAGGTTAAGTGAAGCAAATCTTGCACAATGAATCTCCTCAGCCACAAGAGAACTGGTTTTATTTTAAGAGGCCATGTGTAAGCCTGGCAAAGAAAAGGAAGAACAGCATCTTGACACAGCAAGGAACACAGTACATCAGAAGTATTGAAGGCAGCAAAACTTTGCAATGAATAACCTGTGTAAACCTCATCAATTGAATTTCAAGTGTTTTGGCTAGCAAATATGATAATTCAAAGTGTTTTCATAGCATGCTTAAAGAGCTGCACTGTCGATAATTTTAACTTGAGGAAACATATACAAACGTAGACACTTCTAAGAAGGTGACATGGCGTGTCTCACATCAACATGATGTGATACTCATCAAACACTTCTTGACACCTGGCAGACCCATGTCCAAACATGCCCTATTATTGCTTAAAATTTTCTAGATTCGGACACCCTTTCAGACACTTGAGTAACACATGTCTATTGTTTAGACACACATAAAACACATTACATGTTCAAATAAAATAACCTAAAACCCAATAATAATAATAATAATAATAATAATAATAACAATAATAAATAATAAAAAATAAATACCTATCCTCCTCCTTTAGGCTTCAGAAACTAGTGTTACATTCCATTTTGCTATTATATTTTAATTAAATATTCATATACATGACATATAATAATTGTTTATCCTCATCCTTATATAATAAACATAAAAAAAGTACATATTTTGCGCGTGTCCCCCACATGTCACATCCTACATTTTTTGAAAATTTCCGTGTTGGCATGTCTGTGCCCATGCTTTTTAGCATGCAGCTGTACCATTTATTGTTAATGTTATTGGGCCTTCACATATATTATACCTGTCACCTTAACTTTAATTTTTCAATTCAAAAGTAATACTATCTTTGACATAGACTAACAACCCTATTTCAAAATTATGAGAATACAAGGGGCAAGCATTATATGTGATGTGAATGAATAAGCAGCGTAATACAAACGTAATAACCCAAATACAAGCAATCAATGAAATTTCAAAAAATGGAATCATATCTCTACACACCTCAATACAGATGATGTAGTCTTGTATATGTGTTTTCAACTCCTGTGCCAGGGCCCCTTTAAAGGCTCCCATCGAAAAAAGAAATGCAACAGCCAAACCTTGCCACCATGTCAGGAATACAATCGACTTGAATGTCAAAAACTTGGCCAAAGGTTTAATCGGTGCCAACTTATCTTTTATGACAGTATAGAACTGCACAAGACAATATAAGGCCCAGGTTTGACTAAAATTAAGAACAACTGCCAAGTATGGATATCTGCAAGCAGATTAAAAAGTTTCAGGATCAGAATTAAAGTGTTCCAGGCAAAGAAGTTAGCCTGAGTAGAACAGAAGGTACTTCAAAATAATCTTCCATTAAAACTGGATGATGTGGCTCTAAAGTATAGCAGTGAAAAAAGTAGAAGATTGTAAAGTGAATGAGCTTTGAGATCTTTGAAGAACAAAAATCACAGGATATTAAGGATATCTTACGCATATTTCCACTCAAATTTCCCATCACCATAAACACCAAAGAATTCAAAGACCATAGCCAGCAGAGCACAGATCATCTTTAGTATCATCTGGAAAGCAAACATCTTAGTAGACTGCTTAGAGAATTTGTCAAATTTGAACAAGGGAATGATCCCACAAGGTCTAAGATATCAAAGAACACATACATACTGAACAATGCCAATTTTAACAGCTTGATAGAACTCAGAACCAAGATGCCACTCCTTTAGCAAGCAATTTAGCGGGAAAGGATGTTCTACAACCCCATAAGCATAAGCTTCTTCCAAAAGAGGTATGCTGGAAGAAGTATTAAGGCTTTGACTTTCCATGAATTCAATTGTTTTTTCTTCACCACCTTTAAGTAATAATACATTTGTCAAAAACATGTAGTTGAAGTTCCATCAAGGGCACCAAAATATTACAGATAATTGATGAACAACTTCTATAAATAGACAAAATTTCAAGGTCAACAAAGAAAATAAAAGGCTAGCAAGGTTACAAGAATAATTAACATTGCTATTTTTGTCAGTGATAATTTGCCCATCATACCTCAAGAGATGTTTCTAGAATAATTAAAATATTTTCCTTGGTGGTCCGATTGTTGGAGGTTCAACACTATATTTAACAATCCAAGAAACGTCTCTTTCTACTTCATAAAATCATGCATGTATCAGTTATGAGAGCAAATACATAAAAGTTTCATGAAGTTGACCCTACAAAGGTATTCTTGCGCCTTGCCTAAGGGGGTCTGATTGGCTTAAGCATCCCTAGACAGTGAGTAAACTACTGCATTTTGTGCACTAATAAAACCTATGTTAGAGATGATTCCATAGTCTACAGACTCTTTTTTACTCATCCACAGGAGAGGTAGCTCAATATACGTGCAAGCACCCAACCATACACATTGCCATTAATTAGCCCGCATATCACACTAGCAATAATCAAATGGAAATAAACTCAAGCTGGCCTCATTGTGGGAGAAACAAACATTGAACTTGAGGCCATTTCACTGGCCGTATCATCCAATTTCCATATCAATTGCAAGAAATACTTTCCAGAAAGAAAGGAAACACAAAACACCAAAATGACTTTCTTATGCATGTTAATGCAATGTCCTTCAACTATCCTTTATGAACAGGTATTTACTCAAAATGGCAGCCAAGAACAAACGATATCATATTATATATCAATTGGCAAGGATTTGTAGATTCATTTTAAACATACCAAAAGTAAAATTCCTTGTTATGAATACATAGGCATCCACCAATAATGGAGAAAAAAGAACCTCAATAAGGTTGGTTAATCCAGAACAATTTTCATGTTACAACATAAATATAATTTGGAAAAGGAAGAGATTCAATGTTCAAATCTTCCATGTACCAAGTTCTACACTTATGGCTATCACTAAAGGTAAAGCAGGGATACTCATTAGGTCCTCCAACATACCTAAGCAAGCTATCAGATATCTCTCAAAGCAATATAAGGCAAAAGCCTCATAACAGTCCCGGATTATTTCGCAGTTGAATGAAGCTTTTGAATCCAATAGTGACATAAACTGTAAGAGAAGAAAAAGAAAAGAAAAGAAAATAAGTGTTAGAAATCAACATTAGAGTCAATTACTCATAATTGCTGAAAATAACTTGAAGAGCATACATGCTTAATGACTTTTATCTCTGTTCAACTATGAGGGCAAACAGGGAAAGCTAATACTTTTACAATAACTCAACTTCCTACACCCTAATAACTTCCCACATCTTCAGCTTCCTACATCCTAATAACTTCCCACATCAATGGATGGGTTGCCAAAGTTCATGCTGTTCAGGTCATTGATAGGCTGATAGTACATTTCAGTTACAGTGCCACAGGATGCGTGTTATTCTTGGTGAAATCTATTCTGGCAAGGCAACTACTGATCCTCCTCCCTCTTTTGTTTTCTATTATCACACCTTTGGAAGCAAGTGTAACATTCATTCTTTCAAGAACTAAAAACTAGAAAATGTTGGAGTTGAAGATTACTATTGTTGATTCAAGTACAAAGCCGCCACAAGTGTGCATACATGCCTGACCGTGTTGCACTGTCAGTGTGTTTACAATTCTGTCTGGTCGTTCATTGAGATTTTATTGATCATATTTGTGGCTTAAGGAACTTTTTTGGGATTTTGTTTTGAAGGTATTGCAAAGGTAAAATGTCATATAACCCAGATGATTTGATGGTACAGTCAGTGTGAGGGGTGCAGGGACTGGTATGTAAATTGTGTTTTCGATTGTTATCTTTCTTGATAGTGAATTGATCTTACAATTTGGTTAAACTTTCAATTTCCATAACTTTTTCATTATTACTCACCCAAAATATTGAAAAAAATGAAGGGGGGAAAAAAGTATCTATTTTCCAACATATCTCCTTTTCTGTTACATAAATGTTTTTCTTAAATGTTGAATGTCTATTGTGTGTGCACTGTTTATTACAGATGCTGACACCTCACACACACACCCCAAGGAATGGCACCATTCACACTGATTATATATATTACAAACATTTGACACAATTAACATGCCATTTTTTCATGCTCAACATAAATGCATTTTTTTTTCCCTATAATAAATATGGCAGCAAGACTTAAAACACAGAAGATTGTCAGCTACAAGCTTCACTTTGTCACATACCAGCAGCACTCTGGAGGTAGATCCTTCTTAAATGAACAACTTTGATAGAAGCTAAAAAGCCTTGATAAACTTGTATATAGATGGACAGAAAGCAAAGAAGAAATTAAAAATGGTAGTTAGTTTTCCACATACCGATTCCAGTGCATAAACAGGAACCATCAGAATGAGCCCAACTAAGAATTTCTGCTCCTGAAATTAAATATCAACCTGACAGCTATCAATTCCATATGATAAGAAAGAAAAAAATAGAATGAAGTTATTTATGAGGCAGCAACTAGCCATGCTAAAAAAATGAAAGCACAAGTTAAACCAGAAAAGGCCAAACTTCAACAATTACAAGAAATGTAAAAATTAACCTCAGGTTGATTGTAAGCGGCTAAATGCTCAAAGAGAAGATACATGGATAGAACAAAAGCAACGAGTACAAATACACCTGCACTGCACATTGTCCAGCTGTAGAGAAATGTTGCCCCAGAACCCAGATTAACAGGCAACATTTTGCCCGAACTGCCTGACGACTCCACCAGAGTGAGAACCAAAAATAACGAAAATAAGGCCCCCTTCCCATTCATCAGCAGAATTCAGTGATGAACGCTACTTTATCTAATGGAAAGTGTTTGATAATGGTATGCAGCACTTAATAAAGTCCACAAAGCATCTAGACCAATTGCCAGATGCTTTTACAATCCTATTACTACACCCTTCAATTTAGTTAGAATCTACAGAACTGCCCATCTCCAACATAATGTTGTCACTGAGGAAAGCCTACCCAATTGCCTGCAACGAGAAGCCCCAGAGGGATTTTGAGAATTAATACTGCAAAATACTTTTGATGTTAAGTAATGACTTTTTGATAAGGAGGAATGAAAGAAGCTTGTAGGAACGGGACCAGAAATCCTGCAACGAACATAGGGAAGAAGTCAACAAATCAGTCTACCTGCGGATTGACAACAACATTACGCAATGAATATATCCCAACTTCCAAGCAATGGAATTAGAGGAGTTATTAAACTCTAAAATTTACCAATAAAGCCAAAAGAGAAAATACATCATTCTTGATCTAAAGGAGCATATAAACAAGTGTTTCACTCATAAAGAATATTTCCCACCCCATTAACACAAACCACAGTGGTGTTGGAATCTAGTTAGGCTGTTAGCCATCTCACAAATCTTTGCTTCTTTGATATTGCTCAAGACAACTTGCAGATACTAGGTCAAATGTAGTTAGCCTGGGTGAAACCAGATTTCACACGTTTTCTTAACTGCCTCAAGTATAATAATCCCAATTTTTAAAATTTCCAAAACTAAAACATCTTTGTTCTCCTTTCCCCAATTTTGCACCATTAATTTCAAAGGGCCAGGGTCATATAACACTGTTCATTTCAATCTCCAAATTCACAGATGTTTCAGTGTATATGTCCATCATATCAACTTTTTGTTTCAAAGAAAATCTGCAGCATCCTATCACATGACCAAACTCCCAAAACTGTTATGCAAATAGCTTACATTGCACTTCCTGCTCCAAACTTCACATCGTTGCCTTTCACATTACCAGCGAAGACAATGAATTAGGCAAAAAAGATTCACCATATTCCAATTTCCAAGACCCATCTGAATCATTGGTCCTTCACAATTAGTTTCATCCCTACCCTCTTTTCTTTACACAAAAAGGGATCCAATTGTGTAAATAAACCCCAACTATTTCCATCTAACTCCCACAACAACAAATCCAATGTCAAATTCTAAATTTGAAGACAATCAAAGAGACAGTGTGAAGACCAAGAAATGAACCAATTTCCACCCAAACTGGTCAGAGAACAACTTACCAAGTACCAACTAACAGTCATACACATCCATAAATATTCAAACAGACCGATTATAACTCAAGAACACTAGGTTAATCTCCAAATCACAAACAATGATCTTTTAAAAACAACAACATTCATATTAAGAAGAAAATTTTCAAATCTATACAGAGAGAGAGAGAGAGAGAGAGAGAGAGAGAGAAGAGAGAGAGAGAAGGAAAAGGCGACAAACCGAGCACACAAATCGATACTAGTCGGAAAAGCAAAATGTAATTCGCGAGAGAAGAAGTTGAAGAGAAGGCGTCCAGATTCTAACCTGTTTCTCGACCAACTTTCCCGGAAAATTGAGAGAGATAAATTTTCCGACTAGATTCGAAGCGAAACGAGAGTCTAGTTCTTAGGGCCGAAGCAAATATATATATATAAAAACTGATTTTGCGTGGGTAGTTGGGAAAACACAATTTGGGTGCTCGGGGCTGTGAATGTCGGTGGTCACAGTCCCTTTGGTGCCGTTGATTTGGATGGAGATTTTATGTGATTGGGTCCCACCTGTTGAAAAAACTGTACTGACCATCAAATCATACGACTGTGAGAGTATTGATGATGACAGGTGAGTAACTTTATATTTTTGGTCAAATTTCCACGTAAGCACATTCAGGCGGCAGTTAGGTTGCATTTTGAAAAACTTGCCAGGTCAGACTTGGACTGGTAGGTTTGGGGGTTTATAAATGTCAACTATAAAGCCCTAAAACGAAGTGGATCGGCTGTACTTGGAATTGAAACGGGTTGAACTAATTGTCACAGGCCCTAACTATTTTAACTTCTGGCCCTGTTATAATTAGAGGTCTAAGAAAAAAAATAACAGCCGTTAGATCTGTCTGTTTAGGTGAAAAATATATTTTAATAAAAAAAATTTAAAATATATTTTTTGTAAAAAATATTTTTAATGTTTGGTGGTAGTGGTGGTGACGATGGGACGAAAGTGTAGCTGGCATGGTTATGGAGTGGCGGCGACAGTAATAGTAGCGTTGGATGTGGTATTGGTGGTATAGCAATGGTAGTATGATGATATTAGTAAAATTTTAGTTCAAAAAATATTTTTCTTCATTTTAAAAGTAGAAAATATTTTTTATTCAAATAGATTTTTTTTTCTTTTTTATCATGAAAAATAGTTTTTGTTGATTTTTGTTTTCTATTATAACAAACGCCAAAGAATACATAAAATATTTTTTTAAAAAAAAAAATCGCCCAAACCATTAGAATGTTGTTGATTGGATTTATTTATTTATTTATAAGTCTTCAATAAATCTAGTCTACAGACTGACTCATAACTACCCAATAAATTAGATAATTCGAAGCGATTACTTTCATATTTGAAAAGAAAAATGCTAGACCCTAAAATTTTTATTAAATATTTCATACACATTTGAATTCATTTGAATGTGAATGACCGAAGGTACTCCTTTTGTAATGAAGCGTAGGGTGAGAGGGATCTATAGAGCTACTTCCACTCTCGCTCTCTTCATTTTTTTCTAATGTGAAATTTCAAGTTTTTATAAAATTTCTTAAAACCTAATGTAAATTCTCCATTTATAGTAAATTAAAAGTTTGAAAAAATTAAACCGTAGCATTCTGTGGGTTTTGATATCTCAACTAACAAAACTGAATAATCTGATTCGGTGCTAAGTTTTTTCTCAATCCTCACTAAATGAAACTATGTACATCTCTAGTATTCAGGAAATTCTATTTATACCTAAAAAATATTAAGTACGTTAAATTTTTCAATATACTCTATTAAATTATTTAAGATTATAATTTATTTTCAATACATTTTATATATTTTTTTTAAATTACCCTTCAAGATATATCCAAATAATAACAAATCAAAAACCTTTCAGGGGCTGTAAATTACCCTTCAAGCTGGGCCAGATGTTAGTAGGAGTAGGTATCGACCCGTTGGTCTGCCTGGCTTGGCCTTATTTTTTTAAGGTTTGGAAAAGTTATTTTAGCTCATAAGGTTGGGTTCGGCCAACATTTCTAACCCGTATATTAATGGGTTAAGCTTGGAATTTATACTTTCGAACCAGCCCTGCCCAGCCTGCTATTAAATTAATTAATTATAATATATTAAAATATATATTTTTTATTGAGATCTAGACTTTATATTTGTTTATTTGTAGTGATGTGTGATTGAATTTATTTAAAAAATCTTTTAATTTATACACGAAATTCTTCAATTTATAATGATGTGAGTATATTTATTTAAGAAATATTATTTCTGATTGAATTTAATTATGAAATGTTTCAATTTATTTTTTTAATATATAACTCGATAGGTGAGCTTGGGATTTACAATTATTTTTTAGATCAGATTTTGCAAATATAGAGATCCAATATTAGAATTAGATTGAATTTAAACAGATACAAAGTCTCTTATTATATAATGTCGACCCGATCCCAACCCAGCCCAGCCCAACAAATGCACACGCCAAGCTGTTAGTACATCCCAATTAGATCTGTAAGAAAAATTAAGCTTTATAATAGCAAGCAACAATCATTGGTGATGATTCCCGATAATGATAAAAAAAAAAAAAAAGAAAAAAAAGAAGCTCAAGTGGAGAGAGAAAATGTGCACTGGTTGAGGCATTGAGGGTTAAACGTTAAAAAAAATGATAAAAAATTAAAGAATACATGAATCTACTGATTTATGTGTGAGTAAATTTTGAAGGATTCTGATTATGAAAATTAGAGGGAATTACTTAATAGTTGGACAGTAAAAAAAATACATAAATATAGATAGATGCAAGTAAGACTTGTATCCTTATAATTTTTTACACTCCACTACAAATTCACCGGTATCACTAATGTTTTTGTAAATTTTTTTTGTATATCTAACTCTCAAGTAATTCTCTCATTTTTTTTAGAGAGTAAAATTACTTTCATTTCTTAATTAAACAGCAGTACTTACCTGATATCCATTCAATTCAAGAACAAATTAAGAAAAAAAAAAATTTACATAGAAACAATATATAGAAAACTGAAACACTCCGTTTGGTTTATTTTTTGAAAAAAGTTTTGAATTTTGAATTGTATTTTAAAAGGTAAATGGTTAGAAAGAATTTTGAAAATTAAAATTTTGTTTGGTTATGAATTTTAAAATAATTCTTAGATGATTTGTAGTTTATTATTATTATTGTAATTAAATAGATGAGTGTGAGAAAAAATTTAATTGATTGATATGTAGAATGAGAAAGAAAAAAGTAATTAATTGATTTATTAATAAAAAAAATAGAGAGAATGAGAGAGAAAATAATTTTTAAAAAAATTAAATTTATTAACTAAACATATTTTTTGATTTTTTTATTCAAATATTAAAAAAAAAAAAAAAAAAAAAAAAAAAAAAAAAACTAAACCAAACATTGCTTCTTAAACAGTTATATCTTGGCAAAGAATGATTGAAGAATAAAGTAAGAAAGAGGACAAGGGACTAGAATATCATGATTAACCGAGAGAGCACATAAATTTTATGAGTTTTCTTCATAGGAAGCAGCTTGCCTACGGTCGGAGATTGGACTGGACGATAATGTTCGGCTTGTGGAGATCCATTACAATTCTCGTTTTGATAATCTGAACCGTCAATATGTAGAACTCGTCGAATACTATATGTCTATGAAAAATCACGTTAATCGGATATCGATATCTATGTGATCAAATCAATTTTGTATAAAAAAAAATAGATGATGAATGTACGGGGAGGAAATAATTCTCCTCGTATAATCCTGTTGACCAAGTCCACGCTTCTCCGTACGACGTCGCTTTGTCCCCTGAAAACACAAACGTGAGCTAGCCGGCGGGTGTGTGCCGGAAACCTCTCCGATGCCTAAGTCAGAAAACTTGACAAATAGACAAAGTTTTATGCTCTCAGAAAGAATTGTGTTCAAATTACCTCCTCCAAGGTGATGCTTGTAGGCTTTTATAAGTTTCCCGTGGCACAATCCTGGTAGGACTTGTATTTCTCCATGCAGAGTCCTCCTAGGATTCATACTCCTAAGGATAATGCTTATCCTTTTACACCCTCCCCCACTGCTTAAACCAAGTGGGATGGTTTTCTCTATGGCCGAACTACCACATGACCGAAATAACACTAGCTATGCTGAGCCATATAGAAGGCCGAACTATCCTTAGCTCGGTCTTCTCTACTAACTCATTACTTCGGCTGCCCTTGTTCAACCTTGGTGCGTTTAGATCAAACTTCCAAGTAGCAAGTTCTGACTGACCTAGCCAGAGTATGTCATGACCGGACTAACTCCGAAGCCGGTCTTCCCAGAACATACTGCGACCGGACTAACTCTAAGACCCTACTCCGAGTTGTCTCTGGACCGGAGTAGAATCACTCTTCCTTGGGCTGAAGCAACTATCTCTTCTTGAGCCGGAATAAACTCTCCTCCTTGGGCCGAAGTAACTTTGTCTCCCCAAGGCCGGAGTAACCTTGCCCTCTAGGCCGGAGTATTCAGTACGGCCTTTTTACCTAGTCCTCTGCGTTTTGGGCCTAAAAACCCAACTCGAAGCTCGGCCCAATTTTTCCAAAAATTACCCTCTCAACAAATTAACTATTGACAAAAAATTGATCGATTAGATAGCTATCAATATCCGATCAACGTAATTTTTTATAGACATATAGTACTCGATGAGTTCTACACATTAAACGGTTCAAATTATCAAAACAAAATCCGTGGTGGACTCCCTCAAGCCGTGTAACACCATCCAATTTGATTTCAAATTGGAGGCAAGTTGCTTCTTTCTCCATAAATCTAATGACATTACAGTCAACCCCAAAATACCATTTAAGAGAACAAAGGTTAAACAATTCATAAAGACTAATGCTATATATGTGTCAATTAGTCCATTAACTAGTATATTAATTGATGAAATAACATAATTAAAATATTTTTAATATTTGTAATTTATGTGATGAATGAAATCAATAATAATGTCATAATTATCAAGCGTTTGGTGTAGCTGTTAAAACAACTTATATATTTTAGCTTAATAGATTATAAATTATGACTTTAATCAGAAGTTGTTAATCTGTTTGGTGTAGCTGTTGAATTATAGATTTAAGTTGCTGAGTAGTGTTTGTTAAATAAGCTGTGAAATAGCTTTTTTAATTAATTTTTATTTTTAGTTATTTATTACTTGTCTACATTTCTCATAAAAAATAATAATAATAAGGAAAATGAATTGTGGCCCTAAAAACAGTGGCCCTAATTTCCTTTTTTGGATAAGTTTGTTTTTTTTTTCTTTTTTTTTTTGCCTTGTTTTTTTTTTTTTGCCTTATATGGAAATTTAGGGGCATTCGGGCCCCTAAATTTCGAGCTACCAACCAAATCCGTAATAATAATCTATAGTCCATTTGGGTCTTTTTTTATTTTTAAAAAAATAAAAAATAAAAATTCTAAGAGTATAACCATATATTAACATGTCCACAACAGAAACTGATAATCAGAAGTAAGGGGTGAACAACTTTTCAGAATCAACTTTTTTGAGTTAAAATAAACTGTTAGAATCAGAAGCTGTTTGAAATAAGTTTAACCAAACAATCCAAAATAATTTTTTCAAAGCTAAAAATTATAAGTTAGCTTTGAAAAGTTGAAACAAACATCCCTTAGTGTTGGTACACTAGTTAATGTGTATATAACCCCACTCAATCATAAACTAACAATAAAAAATAATAATGTTAATAATAATGGATGGATTGAAAAAAAAAAGATGAAGAAATTTGAATATATAACAAATATGTACAAGTGATTAGGACATTTGTTTAGGCTAGTCCATAAGCAAAAAATTTATAGGCCTTGATTTCTTGGGCTAGCTAAGCTTGGCTCATAATGGGCTATTCCGATTTGTGGTCACTTTTAACTGATATAAGGTATTTAGGAATAAGACACTTAAATGAGGTAAGCAACACGTCATTAAATGTGATAGCTCGTTAATAATTAATGATTCATGGCTAAAAACATTATTTTAAATTTATCTTTTTGAGTTTGCCATTTTGTGTTAGTAATCAAGATAGTCTGTAAATATTTAAAAATAATTCACACTTAAATAGCGTGTCATTAAATATGATAGCTCAATATTTATAGTCATTGTTTGTGGCCCATAGTCCTATTTTAAATTTAAAAAGTTTATGTAGTTGTTTTGAGTTAGAGCATTTTCTACTTTGGTCGGGAGCAACTCATCTTTCACCGGGAGGAGTATAGTCGGATCTCAAAGTCTACTAAATGCGGGGCTTCGATGGCGAGTTGGGAATGGTGCGAGCATTTCGGTTAAGCATGATAAATGGGTTCCATGGCCTCACTCTTTTAAGGTAATTTTGCCACCCTCGACTCTTTCGGATGAGGCGAGGGTTAGTGTATTGATTGATTCTGAGAAGGGTGCATGGCATGATGAGATGCTTACTCAAAAATTTTTGGGAATGGATGTGGAGGCTATCCGACGCATTCCTATTTGTCCAACGTTACTTCAGATAAATTGGTCTGGCATTTTTCACGAAATTGAGAGTTTTCGGTGCGATCGGCATATCATTTATGTGTGAATATGGCCTCTTCGGATGGTCACAATGCTACCTCCAATGATAGTCAGTCGCATATGCAGTTCTGGCGAGGTTTATGGCAGCTTCATCTTCCGAATAAACTCAAGATCTTTGGATGGAAAATGTGTCTTGGGTTGCTAGCTGTAAGGGCCAATTTGTGGAAACGACATATCGTCAATATGGATTTGTGTGCCGGGTGTGGAGTTGAGGCTGAAACGGTAGGCCATTGTTTTCATAATTGCGGTTTTGCAATGAATGTGTGGATGTCGAGCTCACTAAATATGGTTATCAACTCTACTCCTGTTAACAACTGTTTTGAGTGGGTTTGTAATCTCATGGCTACGATTGATTTAGAGCACATGCAATTATTTAATGCTATATGTTGGTGTCTTTGGAATAATAGGAACTCCATTATTTTCGAAAATAAATCAAGGGCTGTGGAGGAGGTTGTTTCTTTTGCGGTGAACTATGTATTCGAATATGATCAAGCTCAACAACGCAGCCAACTTCCTACGGCCCAGGTGCGGTTGCAAAGGTGGGTTGTGCCAAGTGCGGGGGTCTTTAAACTGAATTTTGATGGCTCTGTTAGGAAGGCCCAAGCCAGTGCTGGTGTTGGAATTATTATTCGAGACTGTCATGGAGAAGTCATTGCGTCTATGGTTGAGCGGATCTCGTATATGGAGGATGTTGATTGTGTGGAAACTTTGGGTGCGATCAAAGCTCTTCAATTGGGATGTGATTTGGGTTTGGGGCATATTCATCTTGAAGGTGATTCTCAAAATGTGGTGGCTGCAATCCAAGGCAAGGCGAATAATTTATCTTGCTATGGTCATTTAGTGGGTGTGGCTCAAGCGCTTCTCTTGCGTTTTCTTTCTTCATTGGTTTCGCATGTTTGTAGAGATGGTAATTTGGTGGCTCATTGTTTAAGTAGGCTAGCCTTCGATTTTGATTCACCACGTGTTTGGATAGAGGAGGTTCCTCCATCTTTAATGGCGTTGGTGGTGTCTGAGGCTTCTCATTATGTGTAATTGCTTATCCTATCTAAAAAAAGGGAGCATTTTCTACTTATTAGGCATATAATACTTGTTTGTTAGTCAAAAGAATAATGTTAGAGATCTTAAAAATTTTATCAAAAATTTTACAAAACGTCTCACATGGGTGTGGGACCCACACAATGTGGGTCCCATGTGAGTCTCACACCTATATGAGACATCAATTGTGATAGAGACCTCCACACATACATGACCCTCACAACCCTCAATCTCATCCCAACCACTCATAATGTAGGGCCCACATATACATGAGTGGACCTCACACACACATCAAGGGCCAAGATCAAATTGGGGGTCGTGGAACCCCTAAAAAAAAGGTCCCAAACATTTCTGGTGAGACATTTGGTATAATTTTTGAGGTATCTAGCATTTTTGTAGTCAAAATGTCTATTATAACTCATTTTTTTCAATTTCAATGCATTAAACATATGATTAGGCATTTTAGCTCAACTCACATTCATTACCTACATGTAGTTAGTATTCAAAGATTAGACAAAATGTATTTAATCATTAGGACCATTCCCTCTATCTTTATTGCTGATGTGATATTCTATAAAGTTAATAGTATTTGGATGAATAGCTAAAATAAAGAGTATGGTTGGAATAAAAATATGAAACAATTGATAGATAAAATAAAATGCATACTTTATAGTAATGTTTAAATAGGTAAAATGCCTATTAGGGTCGAAGATGTACTTAGTCATCATTCACTAACACAATATGAAAGCTATTAAAGTATCAATACTTGTGGCATAAGGGCATCTGCAACGGTTCACCAAAAATTTCATCAAATCTAAGTAAAAATATGACCAATTCCTTTATCTGATATCAGTCGCTCTAACAGTGAATTACTACATCTTTCATCAAAACGCAAGATGTCCGAGGGGGACGACCGGCCGATTGACCGACAAGAGCAAAATGATTTTTTTTCCCCCTCCATTTCTATTTCCCTTAATTCCTTTGCCATTTCTTTGTCCCTCTATTAAATCTTTTCCATTTCTTTTTGCCTCTATTAATTAGTTCCTTCAAAAAAAATAGATATAAACAGATTAACCCATGTATTATATAGCCCAAACAAACAACGTTGTATCTGGAACCAACCATAACTGAAAAACAAAAGGTCAACTTCTTATTTGTTCACTTCATTTTCATTCTCTTTTTCTTCTTCATCCTCTGATGATGATGAAAAAATTGTGAAACTTCTGGGTGTTTATGAGATAAATAATGCTAGTATGATACAGATTTTGAGAGCAAGTGATCGATCAAAGAAAAGATGTGGTTCTATTGCAGGACATAAATACATATATCGCGATAAAAGGAAGGGTCATGATCGATTGTTTGCAGATTATTTTGCGGCAAATCCATTTTATTCACATGCAATATTTCAGAGACGTTTTAGTGGCGTGGCTTTTTTGGGTTGTGTTCTAATTTCATCACACTTACAACTTCGGCGCAAAATATCCCAACTTGTATCAAATGTAAAGTGTTTTTTCTGTATTGCATGATACATGTGCTTAGCTTCAGCAACCTAAAAAATAAAAATTATAAACATTTCGATAAAAAGTAGACTGAGAACTCAAAAAATTAATATTTAATAACAGAAATGAAAATGACCATGTCTACCCTAGTTGTTCCACTTTGTGGTCTCAATTGGATTTGCTCAAGAAAATCATAGAATTTATTAATTGCCTTTTGCATGATAGACCAACGGTGAGACAAGGAAATACGATTTCTGAGAGGGAAATTTATATGAAAAGTGGGCCGAGTTGGGTAATGGGCCGTTATGGGCCACAATACGGAGGGCAAAGTAAAAAGGCCTTGAACATTAATCCGGTCCCAGAGCCTTGAAGTTAGTCCGGTTCCAGACGGCCCTAAAGTTAATCCGGACCCAGAGAACCTATTGTTATCTCGGTTCAGGAGAGTACTGCGGGTAGCCCGGACACAGAGTTAGTCCGGTCACGGTATAGCGCTGCTAGCTCTATCGGACCTAGCTAATGGTTAGCATGGTCTAAGCAATACTATGGTCAACGCTGGGAAAACCGTGGTAGGAGCAGTGAATGGAAGAACCGAGGTAGAGTTATCTCAGTCTAGTCTGCGGTTTAGCATAGCCATGCTTACCTCAGTCATGTTGGAGTTTGGCCATGATAAAACCATCTCACTTGGTTTAAGCAGTGAGGGGGGTGCTGAAAGATAAGCATTATCTTTCAGGAGTATGAATCCTAGGAGGACTCTACATGGAGGAGTAAGAGTTCTATTAGGATTGTGCCACGCGGAACCTATAAAAGCTCATAATATCACCTATGGAGAGGTAACACACAACTTTGATTCTTGAATACACAGAGCTTTTTGTCTTTGTCTATTTTGCTGACTTAGGCATCAGAGAGGTATCCGGCACACACCCGCCAACTAGCTCATGTTTGTGTTTTCAGGAAGAAAAGCGACGACGTACGGAGGAGCGCAGACTTGATCAACAGGATTATACGGGAAGAATATTTCGTGCCCGTACAATTGGCGCCGTCTGTGGGAAGATCAGACTAGAACAAAACCTTTTGATCAAGCTTTTCCTCTTTAGAAGCAATGGCGCACAACGAAGATATGCCGCAGTCTGCCATCGACGGACAAAACACCAGAGGGGGGTGCAAGGCACGAAGGCCTACCTTCTATCCCTCCCATGGCGGACTTGGAGCCACAACGACAAAATCCCAGAAGGGATACAAGGGGGAGGAGGCAAACTAACAGCCCCCGTTACTCTCGTTCACGAAGTCCTGACAGACAAAGGCGGAGGATTGATCCTCAAGTTCTGGAGGACCGCGTGAAGGAACAAGATGAATTAATAAGGAAGATGGCCGCGGACATGGAGGCCATGAAGCGCCAGATCATGGGAAAAGGGGTAGCGACAGGAGAGGGGCGCAAAGGCAATGCGCCTCCTCGCCACTCAGAAGATCGTAGTAGGCATACCACGACATCGCAAGCAGAAAATAGAAGCCTCAGGATGAGCGACACTCAATCATGGACTTCCAAAACTCGTTACTCTAAGTCTGAGAGAACGAAATCATTAAGGTCTTACACAGAGGGAAGTACCTATCAGCCCTCACACACGCATCATACATCATCCAGGCAAATGGAGTTGCCTAGATCGTCCGACCTACGGACTGTGCTTGAAGAAAGGGCGCGACAGAAGGAGGATGTTAGGGTACGCGACCCACACAGAGTTCCAGCCCTTCGGCAGTTGGCTCCTCGGACGCATGGAAGCGTCGAGGTTGAAATGCCAGCACCACACCTTGCCTACGAACCAACAGATAAAGCATTGGCAAGGCTACATAGCTCGCCGTTCGTTCCGGCGATTGAGAACGCATCATTACCCTCAGGCTTCATCCAGCCTAAATTTACCACGTACGAAGGGAAGACAGACCCTTACATGCACCTAAGCCACTTCCGCCAGGTTATGGCGGTATATCGACGAAACGAGGCTTTGATGTGCATCCTCTTCCCATCAAGCCTTGGTGACCTAGGCTTGACTTGGTTCGAAAAACTTCCAGAAGGCAACATAGCCTCCTGGGTGCAATTAGCGGAGGCGTTCGTAACAAGGTTCAGAACGAACACCAAAACCCCGGTGGAAATTGATCAACTGCTCTCCATCGACATGGGCGAAAAAGAGTCATTAAAATCCTACAATAACCGTTACTGGGAGACCTTCAACCAGATTGGGGACTGCCCCACCAATCTCGCCATCGCACAGTACAAAAGAGGCCTTCCAACCGGGAACAGACTAAAGGACTCAATCACTATGACACCACCTCTCACGATGGAGGCCTTAATGGAGAGAGTGCACCAACACATTCGAGTAGAAGAAGATGGCGCCCATGCCAAGGCAAAGTCTAGCACGACCGCAGTACCAGATAAAAAAATCGCGACAAAGGTCAACGCGGTGGAACGTCCAAATAAAAACGGACGCGGCAGGCGAGACAATAGAGAGGACCAGGATAAAAGATGGTTGAGAGTCCGCACTGCCATAACCACGGTATTCAAGAAATTGATCTATCAGATTCTAAGCGAAATACGCGATGAGCCTTTCGTCAGATGGCCAGCTAAGCTAGGAGAAGTACAGAAAGACTACGACGAAAGATTGCGATGCACCTTCCACAAAGAAAAGGGGCACTGCACTGAAAATTGTATGCTATTGAGACAGCATCTGGAGGAGTTGGTGGCAGCCGATCACCTGGATAAATACATTGAAGGAGGGACGCAACCAGCCCCCCAGGACCACAATAACCCCAATGGAATGCTAATTGACGCCCCGCATCAAGGTGTGATCAATGTGATACATGGAGTATTCGAACCTGAGCGTGTACACGAGCTCAGAGAATCGATCAAGAAGGCTGAGCACTTAAGAGAAGTACTAAGCGCTCAATCTACCATCAAAAAGGGGAGAATAGACCCTACGAATGTCATCTCCTTTTCAGACAGAGACTTGGAAAGAATATATTGCCCTCACAACGATGCATTGGTCGTCACCCTCCGCATCAAGGATTATGACGTCAAACGAATTTTGATAGACCAAGGTAGCTCGTGTGAGATAATGTACTACGACACCTTCAAACAATTGAAATTGGAGGACAAAGACTTGGCACCAGCTGTGTCCCCCCCGATCGGATTCAACTCAATGCCAGAGTGGCCAGTCGGCAAGATCATCTTTCCAGTCAGGGCAGGAAACATGACAAAACAAGTGGAGTTTTGGGTATTGAAGGTCCCTTCCACTTACAACATAATCTTGGGAAGAACATGGCTACATGCCATGCGAGCGGTAGCTTCATCCTACCATCAAGTAATGCGATTCCCCAACGAAGCCGGGATAATTGAAGAGGTCTTTGGAGACCAAATTATGTCCAAGCAGTGCGTCGTCATGGTTAATGGCAGCCGCGCCGCCAAGGGAAATGTTCATTCGATGGAAGAACCTGAGAGCAATGAACTGTTCGCAGATGTCGGCAAAGCAGCTGATCAAAAAGCGGTGGAAGACTTGGTAGAGGTAAGAATAAATAAAAAGAACCCGGATAAGTTCTTTTTGCTCGGTTCGTCGTTGTCCAGCACAGAGAGATTAGAGGTCTTGGAATTCTTGACCTCTAACATCAAAGTGTTCGCCTGGACACCCTACGACATGCTAGGCATTGATCCAAACTTCATCTGTCACCAACTCAATGTCCACCCATCCACCAGACCAATCATTTAGCGCACTCGCAGATCGGCACTCCACCACGCCGAGATAGTGGCGGAAGAAGTGGGAAATCTGCTAGAGGCAGGAGCTATCAGAGAGGTGCACTTCCCCAGATGGATTTCCAACACAGTCGTGGTACCAAAGAAGAATGGCAAATGGTGTGTCTGCGTCGACTATAAGACAGTCAACAAAGCATGCCCAAAGGACAGCTTCCCCCTACCACGGATAGATCAATTGGTAGACCTAACGGCGGGGCACAACCAACTTAGCTTTCTAGATGCGTACAGAGGCTACCATCAGATCGCCATGTACGAACCAGACCAGGAGGTCACGTCCTTTACAACTGCAAGAGGACTGTATTGCTACAAGGTCATGCCCTTTGGCCTAAAGAATGCAGGGGCAACATTCCAACGACTGGTCACCAAGATGTTTGAACCATTGTTAGGCAAAACAATGGAAGCTTACATCGACGACATGGTGGTCAAGAGCAAGGATAAGAATAACCATCTAAGGGACCTAGGTGAGATGTTCCAAATTCTAAAGAAACACAAGTTGCGCCTTAATGCATCTAAGTGCGCGTTCGGTGTAGGATCTGGCAAATTCTTGGGCTTCTTGGTGACCAACCGGGGTATAGAGGCAGACCCCTCCCCAGATCAAAGCTATTCAGGATTTGGAGAGGCCCAACTCAGTAAAAGAAGTGCAGCATCTCACCAGTATGGCTGCTGCACTCAACTGATTCATTAGCCGGTCGTCAGACAGACTACGACCATTTTTTCAAGCATTGAAAGCCAAGTTCGAGTGGGACGAAGAATGCGGCCGCGTTCTGGAAAGCTTGAAAGAATACATGTCTTCTCCACCACTACTGGTGACCCCAATACCTGGAGAAGAACTCTTCCTGTACCTGGTAGTCTCTCAGCACGCAATTAGCGCAGTGTTGGTCCGTGCGGAAGGAATCCAACATCTGCCCATTTATTATGTCAGCAAAACATTGCTGGGCACCGAAATGAGGTACTTGCCACTGGAAAAACTGGTCTTGGCCTTAATAATGGCCTCAAGAAAGTTGTCGCACTATTTTCACGCCCACACCATAGTTGTCCTCACAGCTTTCCCATTAAAAGCTTTGTTTGAAAGGGCAAACTTTTCTGGGCGAATCTTGAAGTGGGCAGTAGAGTTGGGACAATTCGACATCAAGTTCCAACCCAGAACTGCGATAAAGGCCCAAGCTTTGGCAGAATTTGTCGCAGAATTCACCCCTGGAAGTCATCATATCTGCCTAGTCGACCTGACTGATACAACCGAACCAGGGATAGAAGTTGACGTCGGAATAGCGCAACCCCTAGTACAGGACATTCAGTCAGACCCCAAGGCAGACCAGAGTAAAGAAAGCAAGGCAAAAGCGAACCATGCTACACTAAGCCAAGACTCACCAACAAATAAAGACTTGGTTCAATCAGATAGCGAGGGGCAGACAGCAAGTATGGACCTTAAAGAAAACACCAGCGACATTCTTGACCCCACGACATCGTCTGATCCCTCCACTTGCTGGAAATTATTCGTCGGAGAGATGTGGAAGCTCTTTGTGGATGGAGCGTCCAATCGGCATGGTGCAGGACTTGGCATAGTCCTCATCTCACCAGACGGCCTAGTTGTGGAGCAAGTAGTCAACCTTGGATTCCCAGCATCAAACAACGAAGCGGAGTATGAAGCGCTTCTTGCAGGTCTCAAATTAGCATCCTACATGAAGGCCACCGAGCTAATGGTGTACAGCGACTCACAGCTGGTGGCAAACCAAATTTTAGGCGACTACGAGGCAAAGGATGACAGGATGACTAAGTATCAAGACTTAGTCAGAAAGGAGATCAAGAAATTTGAAGTAGTTAGGATAGAACAGATTGGCAGGGAGGAAAACAGCAGAGCAGACGAACTAGCAGGCTTTGCTTCAATGGCAGATACATCCATCCCTCATCCATTGCTAATTGACTACTTACCAAGACCAAGCATTGAAGACCCCGAAGTAGAAGTGGTGTGTTGCGCCGAATTAGGCCCCTTATGGATGGATCCCATCATACTGTTCTTAAAAGACGGCATCTTACCGGAAGAAAAGAAAGAAGCCAACAAAATTAGAGCAAAGTCGCAACGATTTTGGCTCTCCCCATCTATGGTATTGTACAAAAAGTCATTCTCAGGACCTTATCTAAAGTGTGTCCACCCCAGCAAAGTAGAAGCATTCTTGTTGGAAATACATGAAGGCGTGTGCGGAAGCCACCAATGAGGAAGATCGTTAGCTTACAGAGCCATTTCGCAAGGATACTGGTGGCCATACATGCAAGCAGACTCGAAGAAGTATGTGAAGAAGTGCGAGAAATGTCAGAAGTTCGCACACCAAATACATCAGCCAGCTAGAGAGCTCCTACCGCTAACCAGCCCATGACCCTTCTCAATGTGGGGCTTGGACATAATAAGACCACTTCCAACAGCACCCGGAAACAGAAAGTTCTTTCTCGCAGCAACAGACTACTTCACAAAGTGGGTGGAAGCAGAAGCATTAGCATCAATCAAGAAAAAAGATGTGAAGAAGTTCGTCTAGCAGAATATCATCACTCGGTTCAACATACCTAAAGCCCTAATATCAGACAATGGCACTCAGTTCGACGGTAGAATCTTTAGAGGCTTTTGTGAAGAATACAAGATAGAGTTTTATAATTCTACACTGGCATATCCCCAAGCAAATGGCCAAGCAGAAGCATCAAACAAGGTTGTCTTGGATGGATTGAAGAAGAGGTTAGAAAAGGCAAAAGGCAAGTGGATTGAGGAACTGCCTCATGTTCTGTGGGCTTACCGTACCACACCTCGGCGATCAACTGGAGAGACACCATTCTCTTTAGCCTATGGCATGGAGGTAGTAATCCCACTGGAAGTTGGTCTCCTCACACTTAGAAGTGAAAATTTTGATCCAGACTTGAATGGAGAGGCCATAACATTGGAACTCGACCTCACCGAAGAAAGAAGAGAAAAAGCACTGGTTCACATCGCCTCATACCAACAAGAGTTATCCAGGAAATACAACAAAACAGTACATCCAAGGCAATTCAAGATTGGAGATTGGGTGCTGCGCAAAGTGATGGGCAACACCTTAACACCAGGAGATGACAAGTTAGGGCCTAATTGGGAAGGACCTTACAAAGTGGTCGGATTAGCTGGCAAGGGGGCATACCACTTAGAAGATGAGGACGGCAAAACAATTCCTAGGCCATGGAACACTACCAATCTCAAACTATTTTATTTTTAGCTTTTCTTCAAAATACTTGTAATTTTTCTTTTCTCTAATAAAACAAGTAGTTTTATTTTCAGCATAAGTGTTTTATTCTGTAAAAATTGTTTTAGCGAGTTAGGGGCATTGAAAACATGGTTGGCTGGAAAAACCAACACCCTTCTTAAGCCCAGGATAAGGATCTAGGCTGCAGGACGCTTGGTCGGAATAACCAAACACTTTACTCTAGATTGGCTGGAGAAACCAATCTAGAAGTTGGCTGGAAAAACCAATCCCCCTCCTAAACCTAGGATAAGGATCCAGGCTGCAGGACGTTTGGTCGGAATAACCAAACACTTTACCCTAGGTTGGCTGAAAAAACCAACTTAGAGGTTGGAAAAACCAACACCCCTCCTAAACCCAAGATAAGGATCCAGGCTGCAGGACGTTTGGTCGGAATAACCAAACACTTTACTCTAGGTTGGCTGGAAAAACCAACTTAGAGGTTGGATGCAAAACCAACACCCTTCCTAAGCCCAGGATAAGGATCCAGGCTGCAGGACGTTTGGTCGGAATAACCAAACACTTACTCTAGGATGGCTAGAAAAAACCAACTTAGAGGTTGGCTGGCAAAACCAACACCCTTCCTAAGCCCATGATAAGGATCCAGGCTGCAAGACGTTTGGTCGGAATAACCAAACACTATACCCTAGGTTGGCTGGAAAAACCAATCTACAGGTTGGCTTGAAAAACCAACACCACTCCTAAGCTCAGGATAAGGATCTAGGCTGCAGGACGTTTGGTCGGAATAACCAAACATTTTATTCTAAATTGGCAGGAATAACCAATTTAGAGATTGGCTGGATTAAACCAACTCTTAGTACTCTTTAGCCGAAATAAGGATATTGGCTAAAGAGTGGTTGGTTGGATTAAACCAACTCTTAGTACTCTTTAGCCGAAGTAAGGATATCGGTAAAAGAGTGGTTGGTTGGACTAAACCAACTCGTGGTACTCTTCAGCCGAAGTAAGGACATCGGCTAAAGAGTGGTTGGCTGGACTAAACCAACTCTTGATACTCTTCAGCCGAAGTAAAGACATCGGCTAAAGAGTGGTTGGCTGGATTAAACCAACTTTTAGTATTCTTCAGCCGAGGTAGGGATCTCGGCTAAAGAATGATTGGTAGGTATACTTATAGTTGCAATGTTAAGACCGAGATAAAGTATCTCGGCAAGAGAATGTTGTACCTCATGCAAGACATCAGTTAGAAAGTAAAGGTATAAGCATAAAGATCAACCGAAATAAGAGTTTGAACAAAAAAGAAGCATTCATTCAAAGTTCACGAGTACAGAAGGATGTTACTTCAGCCGAGTTACAATTGTCCAAAAGCAGAAAAAAAGAGAAAATACAAAGTCAGTTAAACAGATCATCTATTTCGGCGTTTAGATCGGCGTCAAGATCAACTCTAAGACCGGTTTCAGCTGGCAGTGTGGTCCCGGTTGCGAGCACGGTTTCAGTAGGTAGCTCGTCAGTTAGGTTTTCTACCACTAGCTCCAGCCGAGCTGACTGATCAGCAGGGTCATTGACGACCGAGGTATCGTTGGGCACAGTTTCTTCTTCCTTATCTGATTTTTCAAGAAATTGTTGTTGAACGGTCGCAGCATATTCCGCCATTGAGCCTGGTATGAAATATGGTGGAGGATTGTAGACCTCGGTCTCTGGTTGATGACTGAGCTGAGTCACGGCCGCCCTCTAACCACACTTGAAGAAAAGGTCCTTTGCCGCTTCACATTGCTTAATATAAAAGGCTTCACCTTCCTTAAAACCACGGGTCTCAGCACCCTCCAGCTTCTTCTTCATCTCCTCAATTTCGGCTTTCTTCTTTCCTTCTAGTTTAGCAAGTTCGCGCAAATATTTGTCTTTGATCACGGCTGCTGTAGACGTCCCCGAACGCCCCGGGAGGATGAGGTCCCGTTCTGTTCGTATTGGGCTCACTACAGGTTCGGACTCTCAAATTGTCATGGTTCTAAATCTGAACCAAAGAGTCCAAATCCGGCAAATCGTTTTGAGAAAACAGATTTTTTTATAAAGAAGTGCCAAACATGGACTACTTCGCCAGATACAGAGTCGCCACCTAAATGTTTTATTTTGGGAAAATTTAGGAAACCCTGACTCGTTTGCCTAAGGCCACGTGTCCGTCATCACCAAAGTTGCCTCGGCTCGAGAACTTGGGTACGATTGGGGAAGGTCACTTCGTGATCATCCCTGCTCGCCCGATCAAAGATCGGTCTCTACTAACCATGATATCTAGTTTTGAAAACTTTATACGTTCTTATTCCGGTTATTAGCCTAAATTTACTGTGTGATGCGCACAGCATACAAGTATAGACTGGGTCGCCTGAATTGGAACAAAACATTTCATGTTTATTTTTTGAAAATGGTTTGATGGTGCTACCTGCAAGTAGGCTAAGACATGGATTTGCCACCCTCGGGTGGGCTTAGAAAAACATGATTTCGCCACTTTCTAGTGGGCTTAAAACTCACAATCAATGCATTTATTCCAATTCAAATAATCCAACCTTCACCCACAGACATTCAAGCAGTTATATCACATAAGCATATAGCCTCATGTAAGCATGCTATCATGGCAGTCATTCATACGCATGCAAAGATGCTAAAGCATAAAACTTACCGAGTACTCCAAGCCAAAACAGAAGCTAATTAGAAATCCATGCATGATCCTAACTATACAGAAATGCCTAATGCAACATATGCAAAAATGCAACTATAGAAGGCTCGGCTATTCTAAAGATGGAATGCGAAATGCTACAACTAATAAGTATTCAACTTGGAATTGAGATACAAATGTAGTTAGTATGATGCGCCGAGCCCGGTGCATGCAAGACAGATGAATGAATGCAAACATACTATCATACTGTATGCTAATTGAAACATGCCCTAATCTAACCATCATAAGCTGATAAATAAAAGGGAGAAAGACGTGGGCTTGGAAGACATACATCACACACACGCACACTTATTACAACATTGCCCTCGCGCAGAGGGTCCGAATAAATAATATACAGTCCCAAATGAACAATACAGTCCGAATAAATACAAAATCCTAATTAATTAACAAATTAAACTAGGAAAGTAGTAAACTAGCATGCAAGCTAGGGACTACCTCGACTCTGCTCTGGATGATGAATGATGCATGTTCGGGTTGCTTGGCACGGAAATCCATCGCGATGCCCCAATTAGCCTCTGTTTACAATTGATGCCGGAATGCTGTGCAAGGCTTTTGAAAGCTGCTGATTTCTGATTTACTGCAACAGAGGGCAAGAAAGAGGCATGGCAATGTATTTTCACATATGTATGCTTGACAACTCTTCAGGGAGTGTAGTCCTCGATCCTCGTGCCACTAATCACGCATATCGATGCATGATGGCCGAGGAGTCGATTTGCATGACTTAATATGAAATGAATGCACATGAAAACATAACAGGACCTAAACTCCATCATGGGTGATCCGGAGTGTCGGCGACCGGGAATTGAGGCTCGTTTCGTCACTCGGAGTACGAAACGTCCCTCGTTTCCCGTGCTCGGGCTAACTCCTATCCTGAACACAATGCAATATGCATGACATGCATGAGTGCAATCCTAACAGGCAACCTAGCATACGCAATGCTATGAAATGGCATACACAATGCACGATGTAACGAGGCATACATAATGCTCTAACATACAACCTAGCATACACAATGCTATGAAATGAAATGACATACACAATGCATAATGGACTTACACTAACATGAGTGGACCTCAGCCACACTCACATCAGTAGCCATTAGGTGAAAATGAGACTCTCGAAATGCGTACACGCATGCACGCAAACCGAGGACCAAACCTAAGGCATGACATGCAACTCTAACAAGGCATGGAATGGCATGAAACAAGGTATGCAAACATGAAAATTTCAGTACTGAAATATGATACAAAATGGTCCCGAATCACGGAAATATTGCACCCGATGCATGGAATGGTCCCGAAACTCAAAACTAGGCACATGAATTGACCTATAGCTATACAAAGCACGCATTATTTGATCATGAAGTCTAAAGATAGAGCCAAGGCAGTCCCAAATCATGAACATTTCTAGTTCAAAACATGGCCAAAAAATGCTAGCAAGATGGACTAAAATAGCATGCAATTTTGACTAGCAAACATGGTTTACATGGCAAGTATAGGATTCACATGGAATCTCACCAAACCAGAAAAAATCAGTGAATAAAACATGTGAAAATAGGCCCAAATAACCACTGATATGCAACCATGGCATGCAAAAATGATGAGTTACTTTAGAGGGCCATGCAAGGAGTCATTAAGCACATGCAAGATAGACATTTGGCATGGCATAAACAACTATGAAAATCAAATATGGTAGTCCCAAAACTCACCAAATTGACCCTGGAAAGTGACTCCAAAGCATGCAAAATAGGGTCTCTTTGAAAGGCCAAAATGACCACCAAACAAGTCAAGGTGAGAGGGGGTCACCCCCCTCTGATTTGGAGGCTCAAAATAGTGTCTTAGCCACTAAAAATCCACTAGATTTCGGTGGCTAGAAGGCCAAACAAAGCATGCAACAAGGGCTTAGGTGTAAGGCTCAAAATAGGAGACAATCAAGCATACAAGGAAGCATATGACCTCAAAAAAAAAATTGAACCTTAAACAAACTTGAAGATCAGATTAAAACAAGATATTTTCAGTTTATGATAACTCTCAAAAACAAACACAAGTAGGGCTAATCTATCATGCAAAAATGGCCCTAAAAGAGAGAATAGAGACAAGGGACAGCAGCTGGCCTCAAACAGTGAAGAACCCTTCAACAAAGTTGAATAGGGGCTCAAAAAAAGGCACTTTACAGTTTATGTCGAGCTTCGAAAATAATCACAAGTAGGCCTAAAATATCATGCAAGAAAAAGGCCTAAAAGAGGGATAAAGAGACAAGTGATAGCTGCTGGCCTCAAACAGAGGAGAGCCCTTCAACAAAGTTGAAGAGGGGCTTAAAACAAGACATTTCAAAGTTTATGACCAAGTCCGAAACAGCTCACAAATAAGCCTAAAATATCATGCAAAAAAAAGGCCTAAAAGAGAGTTTAAACACAAAGGGTGAGGAGGAGACCTCAAACAGAGAAAGACCCTTAATCAAACATGGAGATGAGCACAAAATATGACTATTTACAGTTTGGGTCAGAGCCCAAAAATGCAAGAAATAAAGGCTAAAATAGCATGCAAGATAGGGCAAGAAAGAGGGAAAATGGGACTCACCCTTGTAGAACCAAGCTTCAACAGCTTTTGGACCAGGTTTGGGAGCTCTTAGCCTCTGGAAAACAGCCTCAAGTTGCTGGAATGGAGTGTGGAGGTGTTGTGCTATGGATTGGTGCAAGAATCTTAGGGTTTTGAGGCTTGGAGTAGAGAGAGAGGGGAAGTTAATGCAAGAGGCTCAAAGAAATTTTTGTAACCCTGAAAAATGGAGCTGGGGGGCTGGTTTTATAGAGGAGAGGAGTGGAGGAAAGGGGGGGAAAATCAAATTCAAATTTCCCCCCCAAAAGACCCCCCTCGGATACAGGATCTGGGGGGAAAAGGAGGGCATAGCTGGAAAGAACAAGGTGTGGGGGTCATGGCCGGCCAGGTTCAAAAGGTTCAGGTGGCCGGCCGGCCACCCCCCATGGCCCGCCGGCCAAGGGTCAAAAGGGTCAATGCAAATTGCTGGCCGGCCACCCCAAAAAGGTGGCCTCCCATGTGTGCACAACATAAATATGTGGTCAAAACCCAGAAAATGTGAACCATGAGAGAGAAAAGCCAACTTTTTAGAGGAGTTCAAAAGGGTCAGAGACAATTACTGGCCGACCTATACATATTGGTGGCCTCCCAGGTGTGTACAACACAAATATGGGGTTTAGGGCTAAAGAAAGTGGCCCCGGGGTGGTCAACATTAGCTTTTTAGTGAGGAAAACGGGCAACGGAGAGCGATGAAGAAATAAAGCTGGCTTTTCAGAACAATTGCTCACCTCCCACCCTCCTACAAGCTTTCTAACAATGAAAATAAGGTCTCCACCAAAAATGAACCAAAACCGATGCAAAACGAAGGTTCGGGAGCCGAAACACGCAGTTCGGGGCCCCGAAAACAGGCTGTTAGGCACCGGAAGTGGCGTTCGACCACGAAGTTGGTCTCCCAGGCCACAGTGTCCCTCTAAAGGGAGGAAATAATATGTGTACCAAAAACTAGAGCAAACGGAGGTGGTTAGGCAGTCCCGAACCGAGGCACACGGCCGACGGCTCCGAAAAACCGAAAACCAGGCTCCAAACGGGAAAAATGGCCTACGACCACGAAACGTAGCCTACGGCCACTGAGAGATGATCTACGAGACCTCTCCCTCCCTTCGGGAAGAGAAAACAGAGAAAACAGAGCCTGGTTTGCAAATCGAGGCAAGGCACGAAAGAGTCCGGAAGTCCGGAGACAAGGCTTGCAGCCGGGACTCTGAAACTTCTGAATGAGCACAAAATGCAATATCATCGAGCGCTCAATCAGTGACGTCTGAGTCTTAAGGTCAGTCAAAAATGGGGTGTCTACAGCTGCAGCTTTTTGTTTTTCTGCTTCAGCCGAGCTAACAAGACCGGCCAGACGACTGTTCTCGAATTTTAGCTCAGCTACCTGCTTCCTAGCCTCTTCTAGCTCGGCAGTTTTTTCAGTTACTTCGGCCATGGCTTGCCTTGCTGTTTTTCGGAGCTATAACACATGCTTGTGGGCAATTTGACTCTTTTGCATGGCCTGAAGAAGAACGGAAAGAAACTAATGACAAAACTGAGCAAAAAGTTGGAAAAATTAGAGAGACTAGAGGGGCTGCTTACCAGGATCATTGATTTCATTACAGACCGGATGGCCTTGAGCTCGGTCAATTGGTTGTGATGCTCCATATCAGGGGGCAGACATACACTCTTAGCCAGATTGAAGGCTAGCATATGGTCTTTGTCAGCCACCACTGAGTCAGTATCACGGATAGCACGGTTTTGGAAAGACATTTTTGGAGCCCACTTAGAGGAGCTAGCCCGGTTAGAATGCTCTGGCTGAGGGCTCGGTGGAGGGCTCGGTGGAAGAGTGGTTTCTTCTTCATCAACGAGGCGTTGCTCGGTTTGGGTAGTCCGGGCACGCTTGCTGGGGCAAGATGAGGAGGGTTGTTGAGATGGAAGAGCCACCACGGTCTCTTGAGTCTGGGTGGTTGGTGGTACTTCGGCTGGGTGTGTTTCGGTTAGGAAGGCCCTCACTCTATTCCTCTTCGCCATTTCTTCTTCAGCAGTAGTACGGACTAGGTTGATTTGTGGCAAGGTCGGGTCCGGTTCAGGAGAGGCCTTTAGCAAAAAATCTGTTACTCTGGTTTTTCGTCGGCTGCTATATCTATACGTCGGCTCAAAATTCAGTAGTTTGGCCCCAACTTCTTTCGGGGTATCGTAGTGCGGCACGAAGTGTGTCTAGGTTGGGGTAACTGTATAATGACTTAAGATGGGCTGAATCTGCATAAAGAAGGCAACTGTTAGTTCGGTTAAGAAATAGGAGACCGAAATAAAGAGAAGCACGCAAAAGAACCGAGGTAATTATACCGGGGGTTCCTTTTTTCTAGTTTATTCGGTCACCAGGGATCTGGGTTTGGTGGTCTTCAAAATTCCCAAATACCCAGAAAAAATCATCATCATTCAAGTCTTTGTCCGGTGTATCCTTTATTATTTTCTCTCGGCGGCGGCGTATTCTTAGATAATAGACTCAGCCATCTTCTTTTGATCCTATCGAGTATTGGTGGAACAGTTCGGCTAAGCCGAGGTTAATGCCAGCCCGGTGGTTTAGCTCGGCTATACCATTTATTATACAGTATGAGTTGGTGGAAAGCTGGGTAGGGCATATCCTAGTTTGCCTAAGGAATTCACAAAGTAAAGGCTGTACAAGGAATCTTAGTCTGGTTTCTATTATGGACAAAAGGGTAAAGGGTACAAAGCCACGGTTTCCCCATGGTGTGATATCTTGTTTGGCTAAGGTGAGATGGACATCGTCAGGGATATTATACTCCATTCGGAATTCGGCCAAGCCACTAGGTGTATCTACTAAGAACCTATATTTACCCATTCTCTTTTAAGTTATGAATAAATTAAGCTTGTGATAGCTCGGTCGAGGAAAGGTGCTGAGTAGCTCGATTGAGCGCTCAAAGTAGTGCCTGGGCAACCTAAAGTCTGCAAAGTGAAAAAACAAAGGTGTTAAGCAGACTGTTGGACCGTGCTAAAAAGAAATAAAGGCAAGATATATCAAGTCTTAGCTCGGCTATGTGAAATACTACTTGTCTTAGCCCGGTTTGAGCAAGGGTTTCGTTATCTCGGTTTGCACAAGAGAATTGGTATCTTGGTTTGCACAAAGGATTTGGTATCTTGGTTTGTGCAAGGGGTTTGTTATTTCGTTTTGTAAAGGGTAGTGTTAGCCCGGTTGAACCTCTCTTAGTTCGGTTTTAACTACGAAGGCTGGGTTAGCCCCAAGTTATGGCTCGGCCGTGGTTGAGACTAACAGACGCACTATTACGCAGACTTAGTGCGGTTTGCTAGCTCGGCTGAGTTAAAACAAAAGGTAGTTTGACTTGTTGAAACTATTGGTATAATGTGAAGTGTAAGTTCGGTTGAATGGTCTGGCTAGAGTGACATCAACTACAAACGAATTTTTAGTTCGGTTATACTGTGATTTTGGATCAAAATCAGTGTTTCAGTTTATTCGTGAAAAGCCAGAGGTTCTATTACTCAAAAGAAAGGTATGTGTTTTGAAAAAACACACAAAATACATGTATTGTAAAAGCAAATGCGAAAACAACAAAGACAAGGCAGGTTTGAGTAAACTTACCAGGTCAAGAAGAAGAAATCAGAGATGGAAGCAACGGCAATGAAGAACACGAACTCAGCAGGTTCAGGGTTGAAGAAGCTCAGGAATGAGAGAAAGAGAAGAGGAAATGAATAGTGTGGTGAGTGATTCAAAAAAGAAAAAACAAAGAGTTTTGTTTTGATGTAAGGAACAGAGGCGGGAACTGTTCAAAATTCACGGAGTACGAAGACGGCATGACAGCTGCATTGGGCCAATCAAAGGGGGCCACGTGTCATAGGAATGAGAAGCGATTCAGTTGTTGTGATTGAAGAGACGTTTTGTCCGGACGGCTACTGCCGAAATGAATTTAGCTCGGCTGGAAAGGCTAAAAGAGTTTTTAGCTCGGCTTGGAAAAGCTTAAAAACTTAGCTCAGTAGTAAGATTAAAGTTTTTAGCTCAGCTGGTAGAACAAGGTAATCCCTATCATGTTGCACAGATGGAATTAAGGGGCAATTGAGAGGGAAATTTATATGAAAAGTGGGCCGAGCTGGGTAATGGGCCGTTATGGGCCACAATACGGAGGGCAGAGTAAAAAGGCCTTGAAGATTAGTCTGGTCCCAGAGCCTTGAAGTTAGTTCGGTTCCAGACGGCCCTAAAGTTAATCTGGACCTAGAGAACCTATTGTTATCTCGGTCCGGGAGAGTACTGCGGGTAGCCCAGTCGCCAGGATGCCGCACACAGAGTTAGTCCGGTCACGATATAGCGCTGCTAGCTCTATCGGACCTAGCTAATGGTTAGCACGGTCTAAGCAATACTATGGTCAACGCTGGGAAAACTGTGGTAGGAGCAGTGAATGGAAGAACCGAGGTAGAGTTATCTCGGTCTAGTCTGCGGCTTAGCATAGCCATGCTTACCTCGGTCATGTTGGAGTCTGGCCGTGATAAAACCATCTCACTTGGTTTAAGCAGTGAGGGGGGTGCTGAAGGATAAGCATTATCTTTCAGGAGTATGAATCCTAGGAGGACTCTACATGGAGGAGTAAGAGTCCTATTAGGATTGTGCCACGTGGAACCTATAAAAGCTCATAACATCACCTATGGAGAGGTAACACACAACTTTGATTCTTGAATACACAGAGCTTTTTGTCTTTGTCTATTTTGCTGACTTAGGCATCGGAGAGGTATCCGGCACACACCCGTCGGCTAGCTCACGTTTGTGTTTTCAGGAAGAAAAGCAACGACGTACGGAGGAGTGCAGCTTTGATCAACATGATTATACGGGAAGAATATTTCATGCCCGTACAATTTCGATTTGACTCACTATTCAATTGTAAATTAAAATAAACGAGTACTCTTTCTTAGAATATTGTCATAGTCTGACTATTACCAGCAATGAATTTTGAGAAACAACCAACCAAGATCTACATAAAGTTTCATTTTCTATAATAGTGAACGCTTTACCACAAGAAACACGAGAAATTTCCGAAATAAAAGTAACATCAATGTTCTGCTCTGAAGTTTGTGATTCCTCAAACATTTCAAAATCTTCTATAGTTTTAAGGTAAAATTTGTACAAATAAACAAGTTATAAAAATTCAATAGGATATAACATCCAACACACAGTAAAATATATTGTAAAAGAAATAAGAAAAGGATTAAAGAAAAAAGTGAAAAATTGAAGAAATAATATAGACTAAAAATCATACAATGAGAAGACAAATGAAAGAAAAATTGAAGATTGAAATTAACAATGACAAAGAAAAGAGAAATTATAATGATATTGTGAAATTAAAAGACTGATAGAGTCTTATTTTATAGACTGCAACAACTGTAACTTTGTCAAATCCTTTGCAAAATCAATAATAACCTTATTGGAGTTGCACCATGCTAAATGAACGGTTAATTTTGGTACAAATTTAAATCTACATGCAATGTATTTGCCTCTACTATCCATACATCAATGTTGGTAAGGAATTTCATCTTGGTGCCACAAAAAGCAAACAACTTTACAAGCCAATTCGCAATCCGAACCATGGCTATGTTCTGGAAATTGTGCAGTTAACCGGATGATCGGTGAGACAACCGGCCGGACGTCCGGCCGGTCCCACCCTCAACGTTCACGCGCAGTAAACTGGTGAAAGCTGGCCCAGATCCCCAGTTTGGTGAAAGATTTGGGATGTTCTCAATTTGATATAAATTTGATGCAACTATTGGAGACTAAAAAAGTATACTTTTTCACCAAATTTAAATTTAATGATGAATTTAGTTAAACGTTAAAGATGGCCTAACTTGATAAAAACATTTGACAAAACAAACTAACTCAAAATGCATCAAATGTAATATTTTAATTAACTATAAAAGTAATTATTCTTTTAAAAATATACTGTTTGGAAAATTTATGCCCATTTCATTTTTTACTTTGTTTCAGTCAATATATTTAGTATTGGTTAATTAATGACTCACGGTTAGAAATATAATTTTTCAAATTTATGTAAATTTTTTTTTAAAATTTGTCATGTAATGCTTCACCCAAAATGATAAAACCATATGATTTTAAACTTAGTAAGTAATTGTTTAATTAATCACTAATGACTTAATTTTTATATTAAGCTTAATACTTAACTCTTTAATTTAGATATTACTAAATCAGCCAATTCATTTCTTCCATTTGTAAAAATTAATTCTTAAAATTTAAAATTTTGAGAAATTAATATCAAAATTTATGAAGCTATTAGACAACTCCTTATCAAAAAGCTACTTTAAATTACTATGGTCATTGAATATCATTAGGATCTACACAAAACTAAAATAACAATGGTATGACTGAATAACTTTCTAAAAAATCTATATTGATATACTTTTCTTACAAATTAATGTAACATATTTTAGTGAAATTTTAGAATACAAAATGGGACCCGCAAATTATGTTGATTGGTGTTATATCAGTTTATAAAAATAATTTGTAAGTTTTATTTGTTTGTATAACACTACTTTAAATTCTTTACCTATCTGCTATGTATCTATACTATATATTAACGAAAAGGAGATTTCCAATGAGAAGGAATGTGAGAGCTCCAACTCTTCATCCGAAAATTGTTAATTTTTTTATTTGAAAAAAATACTATTGCTTATTAATTACTTAAAATTAATTATTATACCATTATTTGCGAAATTTGAAAAGGAAATATAAACTTTTTACTTCATGCTCTTTTCTACCTTACTTTCTCTCATTCCATATTTTGTCAAATTTCAAAATCCTACAACATTACAATTTAAATACATCCATCTTAATCCTAAACATTACAATTTCTCCATAAGCTATTTACTATTATCTCTCACTTCTACACGGCAATAACATATCATGGCAAGAGGACAGAATGGAAAGTAAAACTGTGAAAGATGATTATTATTGAAATTATTATCATCTTCTTCTATTTTAGGGTTTATCTTGGTATAACTTGATACCCACTCAATCTCTCAGACATATTATGAATTGTGTTTTACTTTTTTTAACAATGATGATGTCTAAAGTTGCTAAAAAAATTAATCTATGAATAGTGAATGGAGGTATGTAATTAAACGTTCAACTTTTAAACTTTTTATTTATTTGTTTTGACTTTCTTTTTAATTTTTTTTTCTTTATATTTTTATTTTGGTGTAAAGGTTGTATGAATTGCAATATGAGAATAGTGAATGGATGTAGGTAATTAAGCATTCAATTTTTAAACTCTTTCGATTTATTTGTTTTGATTTTCTATTTAATTTAAAATTTTATTTTTTATTTTGTTGTATACGTTGTATGAATTGCATTATGAGCTATGGTTTGTGCTCAAACTGGCTTCTTAACTTGTTATCCAATACCTTTAGCATGAAAAATATTATTTAGCAATTTTTCTTAAATTTACTTTGCATTTTTTTTTATCTCGTGTTCGTATTGATTTTTTTTTTTTTAAGGGTCATTGTAGAAACTTTAGCCATTGTTGGTTCTTATCATACCAGCAAATTTATTTATATATATTTTTTTTTGTGATATGTAGAAAGTTATGATATCATATTGTGTTATTATTTTGAAAATTTTGACATTTATGGGAAATTCTAAGCTTTCTCATTATTTCCAACTTTGTATCCTATCATTGAATTGTTGATTTCTTTTCTTCTTTTTTTTAATACATTTTGGGGAAAAGCTATTAGTTCCATTACACTTTTGTGTAGTTTGTGTATATGCTTATGGTGTAATGTTTATTTAACATGCGTGCTTTTTAGATTTATACGTATCTATAAATATTTTTTTTTTCATTCTTTATATTAATATAGATCTTATTTAATTGTTATTTTTAAATTAAAAAAAAATCATTTACACAAAAAAAAAAAGGAAAGCTAATCATGTCTTGATTTATGAATTTTAAAAAGAAAGTAAGTAATTTATTTCAAAATTTAAATTTGAGTATTATTAAAATATGAGAATCAATTCACCTTCCATAGTAAGTTAATATTGTTTTGGAAATTTTGACATTTATGAGAAAAATGTTATGAATTGTTGAAATTAATAATCAATTCATTTTACTTTGAAAAAAAAATGAAAAAAAAAGTCTTAAACTTGCTTATTATTTCCAACTTGGTATCCTATTATTGAATTGTTGATTTTATTATTATTATTATTATTATTATTATTATTATTATTATTATTTATTTATTTTTTATAGATTTTATGGAAAATCTGTTAGTTCTGTTGAGTTAGGTTGGTCTCCAGTTCACTTTATAGATTGAATGGTACTGTTAGACCCGTGGGGCTCACCATAGGTCTTATTTCGATAATCCGAACTATTCAATTTGTAAAGCTTGTCGAATGCTTTATCCTTGTAAAAATCATATTGATGGGATATCGATAGCTATTTGATCAGATCAGATTTTTGTCAACAATTTATTTTGAAAATTATATTTACTGTTGATAGAAATCTGATCCGATTAAGTAACTATTGATATCTAATTAATGTGATTTTTTACAGGAATAAAGTACTCGACGAGCTCTACACATTGAACGGTTCGGATTATTGAAACAGGACCTGTGATGGGCCCCTATGAGTCCAACAACGCACTCCAGTTTGATCTCGAACTGGAGAGATGCCTGACCAGTTCTATTACAATTTTGTATAATTTGTGTATGTTTACGGAGTATGGATTATGTAACAAGCATACCTTTTAGATTTATACGTATCTATAATTTTTTTTTTTCATTCTCTATAATAATATAGATCGTAATTAATTGTTACTTTTAATTTTTAAAAAATCATTTAAAAAAATAAAAATAAATAAATCTAACTATGTCTTGATTTATGAATTTTGAAAGGAAAGTAAATAATTTATTTCAAAATTTAAATTTGGGTGTCATTAAAATATGGAAATTAATTCAACTTCCATAGATGTTTTCTCTTATTATTTAACTAATGTTTCGCCCTATGTATAGATTGTGTTTATAATTATTTGTATATATTTGAATTGTGATTTTTAATTTTTTTTTTTTGCACACAGAAAAGTGGATATAACAAAATTTAGCATATCTTCAATCAATTATTTTATGTTTATTTTAATTTAAAATTTAAAAATAATGTACGGGCAAAATTTATAACTAAATTAAGGACAAATTTATTCCTGACAACATTTTTTTACTTCTATATAAATACTTAAAAAAAATTAAACTTGAAAATGGTAGTCAATATAAATATTATACATTAAGTAAAAAAATGTGGTTAGCAATTGTGCTTACAGAAATTTACTATATTTTAATTTCAAATTAAATAAAAAAAGTATTTTAAAAGTATTTTATTTTGCTAGTACCAAATAGAATTTCTTAGCAAAAATGAAAGTTATAAAATTTTGTTGCAAATTTTCAAATGTCTATTGTTAAACATTCTATTATACTTGCTTGTTTGTTTACTTGTTTGTTTTGGGAGGAGTTTTGATTTTTGATCTTTGATCTTTGCTCTATATTCATCATATTGTTTTATTTATTTATTTTTCTTCTTACTTGATTTTCGTATAATACTTTGAGTATATTAGTGAAAACATCATATATTCAAAATGCACAAAATTATAATATATAGAGGGAAAAAAAAGTAAGTAATTGCCCAAAATTAAAACTACTTTAAGAAAAAATAAAAAATAAAAAATAAAAACAAAAAAAATTGCTTGAAATAGAAAATGATTTATTTATTTATTAATTAATTTTTTAAAATAAACTTTTAAAGAAAACAAAAAAAAAACTAAATAAATAAAAAAAAACTAGAGAAACTAAACATAAAATATAATACAAAAAATAAATAAATTATAGGATTTCCACGAAATGAGACTCACAAACAAATTTTGTAAAATGTTGTCTATTCATATACTTTTTGTGTATGTTTTTGTACTTCTAATCCCGAGAATAAATTGAAATAGTTTGCACTTCTTGCATTAGGTCCATCTTATAGTTTTAGCAAACACATATGTAATAAATTTCATAATACAAAACACAAACAATTGAGAGACAAAGTATCTAAAAAAATGAAAGCAACATTCAATGATGATATGGAAGCATACCTGACATTTTAATTAGAGGTATAACCAGATAAATTGCCATAGAAGAGGAAGACAACATTTATTTTTCATCACGACAATTACATAACTCAATATATAATTTTAATATCTCTCACTATTCCATACGTCCAATTCTCTATCAATATCATAAACCAAAAAAATGGAACATTTGAGAAGACAAAGAAATGTGATTTGAGACCTTTTAATTGCTGAATTTTATTAATTAATAATTATTAGGTTTCAATGGTCAAACTTCTAATATTTGTTTGCTATTAAAACCGAGTTATTTGGTTTCACCTATATTCAATTGATAATTTGAGAGTAGACACATTTCAAGTTTTTGCACAAATGCTCGACACATTTTTTGTACATTATTACTGAAATGTACGGTGTAATTTTTTTTTCTCTCTTTTTTTTTTTTTTCCAATTGCAACCTATTATTTTTTTAATAAGAATTTATATATGTTTTAGATATTTTTTAATATACAAATTAATTTTTACAGTGTAATTTTTTTTTCTATTTTTTTCGCAATTGCAACCTATTATTTTTTTAATAAGAATTTATATTTGTTTTGGATATTTTTTTAATAAAGAATTTTTTTTTTAGATTTTAATGAAATGCACAGTGTAATTTTTTTTAGCTCTTTTTTTTCACAATTACAACTTGTTATTTTTTAATAAGAATTTATATTTATTTTAGATATTTTTTTAATATACAAATTATTTTTTTAGATTTTAATGAAATGCACAGTGTAATTTTTTTTCTCTTTTTTTCCGCAATTGCAACCTATTATTTTTTAATAAAAATTTATATTTGTTTTAGATATTTTTTTAATATACAAATTATTTTTTTACAATGTAATTTTTTTCTCTTTTCTTTTTCGCAATTGCAACCTATTATTTTTTTAATAAGAATTTATATTGATTTTAGATATTTTTTTAATATACAAATGATTTTTTAAAGATTTTTTATAAAAAATAATTTAATAATCCTGTCATTAAAAAAAAAGTATGGGAGAAGTTGAAAATGGTGTGGCAATAGATATGAGAGAAGTCAAAAAGGCTTCTGGATTAGGAAAAGTCCATAAATGCTGAAGTTTTTTTTTTAAATCAAAAAATTAGAAATCTAAGATTGGGATATTGGAGTTCTCACAAGGCTTGTGGGTTAGAAACCCCCTTTTCCGTTTTAGATACTAGCCTATCACCCGTGCTATGCACGGGATAATTATAGATATTTATATTTATTTTAATTTTTTTTAATATATAAATTATGTTTTTTAAGATTTTTTATAAAAATAATTTAACAATCTTATCACTAACCATAGTGTACAGGAGAAATTAAAAAGACTACTGCAGTAACTATGCACGGGCTGTATCTATAATTATTTGTATGAGGGGATTTTAAATACTAATCAGGGATTTTGACCAAATCAATAAATGCAGGCATGTGAATTAAAAAAAGTTAATAAATGTTGATCAGAGGATTTTGACCAAATCAATAAATGCTGAGGTTTTTTTTTTTAAATCAAAAATTTAGAAAATTAAGATTGAGAGATTGGGGCTCCCACAAGACTTGGGGTTTAGAAACCCTCTTTTTCTTAATATATTTACAATTATCTATATATGTGAATTGCGATTTTTAAATGTCTTTTTTTTTTTAAAATGTCTTTTTTTTTTCCTTTTTTATATTATATTAAAGTTTACTATTTTGATAATAATCATATGTGTTGAACTTTTCAAGGAATTCAATGTTTTTTTTTATTATATTATATTAAAGTTTAATATTTTGATAATAATCATATGTGTTGGACTTTTCAAGAAATTTTTTTTATATTTATTTTTAATGTATTAAAGTGTTATTATGAGTGATAATAATCATATGTGTTGGGACTTTTCAAGGAATTCATATGTGTTGGATTTCAAAGAATTTTTTTTTTCTACTTGTTCTTAATGCATTAAATTGTTATTATGAGGGTAAGACTTGAGGGTTGGAAGAAGTTAATAAATGCTAAAAAAAAAATTTTGAATCAAAAAATTAAAAAATTTAGATTGGAAGATTGGAGCTCCCACAAGGTTTGGGGTTAAAAATCCCATTTTGCTTAATATATAGTATAAATATACAATTATTTAGAACCATTGAACAAATTACAATAACATTTTTCTTTTTGTGAGTATTAATGTTTATCTAACTTCAATCATATTAAAAAATAAAATTATAAACAAAAGGAGATAACTTCAATCATACAAATTACAATATTTTTAATGCTATCTAATCATCATCAATAATTAAAAAAATCAATCACAAATTAAGTCAATTGATAATTAAAAAACACAATAATTTATTTTTCAAAAAACATAGTGAGTTAAAAAGATCGATTATAATTTTTTTTTTGTCAAAATACAATCTAATCATCATCAAAAATTGGTACATTATGTGACCCTAATGAGTACAATCCATTTTATTTTTTAAAAAATACAGTGAGTTAAAAATCAAATCACAAATTAAGTGAATTAATAGTTAAAAAATACAATAATTTTTTTTCAAAAAACACAGTAAGTTAAAAAAATCAATTACAATTTTTTTTTCAAAATACAATCTAATCATTATCAATAATTGGTACTTGAAAAATCAAATCAAAAAAAAAAAATCAAATCAAATCACAAATATTTTTATGCTATCTAATTACAATCATATTTTTTTCATAAATAATTGTAAAGAAAAAGCATTAAAATAGTAAATAAAAGATTAAATCACATTAAAAAAAAAAAACCATTGAACAAATTACAATCACATCACATTTTTTCCATAATAAAAAAATAAATAAATGAAAAAAAGAACCATCGACTAACTACAATCACATTAAAAAAAAAAGAACCATTGAACTAACTACAATTATATTTTTTTCTTTGTGACTGTTTTTGTTTATCTAACTTCAATCATATTAAAAATAAAATTAAAATAGTAAATAAAAGATTAAATAACATTAAAAAAAAACCATTGAACTAACTACAACAATCATATTAAAAAAAAAGTGTCGTTGAACAAATTACAATCACATCACATTTTTTTCCTGATAAAATAAATAAATGAAAAAAAAACTATTAAACTAACTACAATCACATTTTAAAAAAAAAAAATCATTCAACTAATTATAATCACGTTTTTCTCTTTGTGAGGGTTTATATTTATCTAACTTCAATCATATTAAAAAATCAAAAATAAAATTAAAATAGTAAAAACAACCATTCAACTAACTACAATAATCATATTAAAAAAAAGAGTCATTCAACAAACTACAATCACATCACATTTTTCCCATAATAAAATAAATAAATGAAAAAAAGAACTATTAAACTAACTACAATCACATTAAAAAAAAAATCATTCAACTAATTATAATCACATTTTTCTGTTTGTGAGGGTTTATATTTATCTAACTTCAATCATATTAAAAAAAGAACCATTGAACAAACTACAATCATATCACATTTTTTTCATAATTAAAAAATAAATAAATGAAAAAAAGAATCATTGACTAACTACAATCATATTTAAAAAAAAAAAAGAACCATTGAACTAATTACAATCACATTTTTTTCTTTGCGACTGTTTATGTTTGTCTAACTTCAATCATATTAAAAACAAAATTAAAATAGTAAATAAAAAGATTAAATAACATTAAAAAAAAATATTGAACTAACTACAACAATCATATTAAAAAAAGAGTCATTGAACAAACTACAATCACATCACATTTTTCCCATAATAAAATAAATAAATGAAAAAAAAACTATTAAACTAACTACAATCACATTAAAAAAAAAAATCATTCAACTAATTATAATTACATTTTTCTCTTTGTGAGGGTTTATATTTATCTAACTTCAATCATATTAAAAAATCAAAAATAAAATTAAAATAGCAAAAAAAAACCATTGAACTAATTACAACAATCATATTAAAAAAAAGAGTCATTGAACAAACTACAATCATAACACATTTTTCCCATAATAAAATAAATAAATGAAAAGAAAACTATTAAACTAACTACAATCACATTTAAAAAAAAATCATTCAACTAATTATAATCACATTTTCCTTTTTGTGAGTGTTTATATTTATCTAACTTTAATCATATTAAAAAATCAAAAATAAAATAAAAATAGTAAAAAAAATCCCTTGAACTAACTACAACAATCATATTAAAAAGAAAACCATTGAACAAACTACAATCATATCACATTTTTCCTATAATAAAATAAATAAATGAAAAAAAAGAACTATTAAACTAATTACAATCACATTAAAAAAAAGAATCATTCAACTAATTATAATCACATTTTTCTCTTTGTGAGAGTTTATATTTATCTAATTTCAATCATATTAAAAAATCAAATTACAATCATGTTTAAAAAAAGAGCTATTGAACAAACTACAATCACATCACATTTTTCCCATAATAAAATAAATAAATGAAAAAAAAAGAACTATTAAACTAACTATAATCACATTAAAAAAAAAAGAATCATTCAGCTAATTATAATTACATTTTTCTCATTGTGAGGATTTATATTTATCTAACTTCAATCATATTAAAAAATCAAAAATAAAATTAAAATAGCAAAAAAAAAATCATTGAACTAACTACAACAATCATATTAAAAAAAAGAGCCATTGAACAAACTACAATCATATCACATTTTTCCCATAATAAAATGAATAAATGAAAAAAAACTATTAAACTAACTACAATCACATTAAAAAAAAAAAAAGAAAGAGAATCATTCAACTAATTATAATCACATTTTTCTCTTTGTGAGTGTTTATATTTATCTAACTTTAATCATATTAAAAAATCAAAAATAAAATAAAAATAGTAAAAAAAAACCATTGAACTAACTACAACAATCATATTAAAAAGAAAAGTCATTGAACAAACTACAATCATGTCACATTTTTCCCATAATAAAATAAATAAATGAAAAAAAAGAACTATTAAACTAATTACAATCACATTAAAAAAAAGAATCATTCAACTAATTATAATTACATTTTTCTCTTTGTGAGGGTTTATATTTATCTAATTTCAATCATATTAAAAAATCAAATTATAATTTTTTATTCGCTAGACAAATCACATATATTTTTATGAGTTATCTAACTAAAATATTAAAACAGTAAACAAAAGGAAAAGTCAAAAGGAGAAAACAAAAAAAAACCTTACTGTTTGCATACGTGGTCACTGAAGTTGAAAATGTAAAAGTGAGAAGTCAAGAAGGAAAAAACAGAAAAGAGACTCACTATTTGCAATAGGTATGTGAAAAGTTAAAAAGATTTTGAAGAATTTAATAAGTGCTAAGTTTTTTTTTCCAAAATAAATTAAAAAATTAAGGTTCAGATATTGGAACTCCCACAAAACTTGTGGGTTAGAGATAGATATAAATAAATAGATAGATATAGATATATATATTTATATTTATATTTGTTTTAAATTTTTTGGAATATACAAATTATTTGTTTTGGAAAAAGTACTGCAGTAATTATAAGAGAAGTCAAAAAGTCTTGTGGGTTGATAGAAGTTAATAAATATGCTGAGGTTAATTTTTTTTTTTGAAAAAAAAATAAAAAATTAGAAAATTAGGATTTGCATATTAAAGCTCCGACATGCCTTTGGAGTTAAAAATCCCATTTTGCTTAATATATAGTATAGATAAGTATAGATAGATATATAGATATAGATATAGATATAGATAATATAATATAGATAGATAGATGCGTTGAAATTTTCAAAGAATTTTATTTATGTTGGTCTTTAATGCATTAAAGTTTAATTATGAGAAAGTTTTGACCAAATCTCTCAAAAAGCATAGGGATTGGAAGAAATTAATAAATATTGAGATTTTTTTTTTAAATCAAAAAATTAAAAAATTAGGTATATAGATATAGATATAGATATAGATAATATAATATAGATTGATAGATGTATTGAAATTTTCAAGAAATTTTGTTTATGTTGGTCTTTAATGTATTAAAATTTAATTATGAGTGAGTTTTGACCAAATCTCCCAAAAAACATAGGGATTGGAAGAAATTAATAAATATTGAGTTTTTTTTTTAAATCAAAAAATTAAAAAATTAGGATTGGGATATTGGAGCTCCCACAAAGCTTGTGGGTTAAAAACCCCCTTTTGCTTAATATATAGTATAAACTAGCCTATCACCCGTGCTATGCACGGGATAATTATAGATATTTATATTTGTTTTAATTTTTTTAATATATAAATTATGTTTATTAAGATTTTTTATAAAAATAATTTAACAATCTTATCACTAACCATAGTGTATAGGAGAAATTAAAAAGGCTACTGCAGTAACTATATACGGGTTATATCTATAATTATTTGTATGAGGGGATTTTAAATACTAATTAGGGATTTTGACCAAATCAATAAATGTAGGCATGTGAATTGAAAAAAAATTAATAAATACTGATCAGGAGATTTGACCAAATCAATAAATGCTAAGGCTTTTTTTTTTAAAATCAAAAATTTAGAAAATTAAGATTGAGAGATTATAACTCCCACAAGACTTGACCCCCTTTTTCTTAATATATTTACAATTATCTATATATGTGAATTACGATTTTTAAATGTCTTTTTTTTTTTTAAATGTCTTATTTTTTTCTTTTTTTATATTATATTAAAGTTTAATATTTTGATAATAATTATATGTGTTGGACGTTTCAAGGAATTAAATGTCTTTTTTTTTATTATATTATATTAAAGTTTAATATTTTAATAACAATCATATGTTGGATTTTTCAAGAAATTTTTTTTACTCTTGTTTTTAATGCATTAAAGTGTTATTATGAGGGATAATAATCATATGTGTTGAGACTTTTCAAAGAATTCATATGTGTTGGATTTGAAAGAATTTTTTTTATGCTTGTTCTTAATACATTAAAGTGTTATTATGAGGATAAGACTTGGGGATTGTGAGAAGTTAATAAATGCTAAGGTGCCGTTTGGTAACACTTACGTTTTCAGTTTTCTATTTATATTTACAAAAATTTTAAAAACTCAAATAAAACTTGTTTGGTAAAATTTTTGATTTATAAATCAGTGGTCTCAGTTTATAAATTTGGCCAAAAAATGAAAACACAAAAAATGTGTTTCCATTTTGAGTTTTCAGTTTTTTTTTTTTTTTACCACCCAACACTAGCCACCACCCGCCACCATTTTCTACCATCGTCTTCTGCCACCACCACCCACCACCCACCCCCACCACCACCAACCTGCCATCCACCCGCCACCACCCACCACTCGCCACTACCATCCGCCGCCCGCCACTACCACTCACCACCCATTTGCCACCACCACCATCCACCACTAGCCACCCATCACCACTAGCCACCACCAGCCACCCACCCACCCACCACCACCACCACCACCATCCACCATCACCTGCCACTCGCCACCCATCTGCCACCACCACCCACCACCCGCCACCATCGCCACCACCACTCGCTACCACCACCCATCCATCCACCATCACCACCCGTCATCCGCCACCCACCTGCCACCACCACCCGCCACCATCACCACCACCACCCACTCGCTGCCACCCACTACCCGCTACCATCACCAATCCACCCACCACCACCGCCACCACCCACCACTCACCCGCCACCATCACCCACTTGTTACCACCCACCACCCGCCACCGTCACCCATCCACTTACCACCACCACCCGCCGCCACCACCACCCACCACCCGCCACCACCACCTACCACCACCACCTACTTACCACCCATCGTCATCACTTTTCGCCACCGTCTTCTGCCGCCACTTGCCACCACTCGCCATTTGTCACTCTTTTTTATATTTTAATTTTTTTTAAACATTTTGTCAATTACCAAACACGTTTGTACTTTATATTTTTCTAAAAATAAACAAAAACCAGTTTATAAAATTTTTGTAAATATAAACTAAAAACGTAAACATTACCAAACACACCCTAAGGTTTTTTTTTTTTTTTAAATCAAAAAATCAAAAAATTTAGATTGGGAGATTGGAGCTCCCACAAGGCTTTGGGTTAAAAATTCCCTTTTGCTTAATATATAGTAAGTATAGATGTGTTGGACTTTTTAAGAAATTTTTTTTATGCTTGTTCTTAATGCATTAAAGTGTTATTATGAGGGATAATAATTATATGTGTTGGGAGTTTTCAAGAAATTCATATGTGTTAGATTTCAAAGAATTTTTTTTATATTTGTTCTTAATGCATTAAAGTGTTATTATGAGGGTATGACTTGAGAGTTGGGAGAAGTTAATAAATGCTAAGATTTTTTTTTTAAATCAAAAAATCAAGAAATTTAGATTGGGAGATTGGAGCTCCCACAAGACTTGGGGTTAAAAATCCCATTTTGCTTAATATATAGTATAGACTAGCATATCACCCGTGCTATGCACAGGTTGTGTTTCACCACTTTGTTTTTTTTTTTTTCCTTTTTTTATACTATATTAAATTTTAATATTTTGATACTAATAATATGTGTTGGACTTTTCAAGGAATTCATGTGTGATAGACTTTTCAATGAATTTTTTTCATGCTTGTTCTTAATGCATTAAAATGTTATTATGAGGGATAATAATCATGTGTTGGATTTTTTAAGAAATTCATATGTACTTCACAATTATCTATACTATATATTAAGCAAAGGGGGGTTTTTAACCCCAAGCCTTGTGGGAGCTTCAATCTCCCAATATAAATTTCTTGATTTTTTGATTTAAAAACAAAAGATTTTAACATTTATTAACATCTCTCGGCTCCCAATTCTTACCCTCATAATAACACTTTAATGCATTAAGAACAAGTTTAAAAAAAATTCTTTGAAATCTAACATATATGAATTCCTTGAAAAGTCTCAGCACATATGATTATTATCCCTCATAATAACCCTTTAATGCATTAAGAACAAATATAAAAAAAAATTCTTGAAAAGTCCAACACATATGATTATTATCAAAATATTAAACTTTAATATAATATAAAAAAGGAAAAAAAATAAGACATTTTAAAAAAAACATTTAAAAATCACAATTCACATCTGTAAATAATTATAAACACAATAAAATAGGAGGGCACTCATGTCTACACGTTTTTTTTATAAGATCTCCTCAATTATAATAAGATAGCACTTTATTTCTCTCATCTTATAATCTATATAAAAAAATTCTTTGAAATCCAACATATATGAATTCCTTAAAAAGTCCCAACACATATGATTATTATCTCTTATAATAACACTTTAATGCATTAAGAACAAACATAAAAATTTTTTTTTGAAAAGTTCAACACATATGATTATTATCAAAATATTAAACTTTAATATAATATAATAAAAAAAAACACATTTAATTTCTTGAAAAGTCCAACATATATGATTATTATCAAAATATTAAACTTTAATATAATATAAAAAAGGAAAAAAATAAGACATTTAAAAAAAACATTTAAAAATCACAATTCACATATATAAATAATTGTAAACACAATAAAATAGGAGGGCATTCATGTCTACACGTTTTTTTTATAAGATCTCCTCAATTATAATAAGATAGCACTTTATTTCTCTCATCTTATAATCTATATAAAAAAATCCTTTGAAATCTAACATATATGAATTTCTTGAAAAATCCCAACACATATAATTATTATCCCTCATAATAATACTTTAATGCATTAAGAATAAACATAAAAAAAAAATTCTTGAAAAGTCCAACACATATGATTGTTATCAAAATATTAAACTTTAATATGATATAATAAAAAAAAACACATTTAATTCCTTGAAAAATCCAACACATATGATTATTGTCAAAATATTAAATTTTAATATAATATAAAAAAGGAAAAAAATAAGACATTTAAAAAGAAGCATTTAAAAATCACAATTCACATATATAAATAATTATAAACACAATAAAATAGGAGGGCATTTATGTCTACACGTTTTTTTTATAAGATCTCCTCAATTATAATAAGATAGCAATTTATTTCTCTCATCTTATAATCTATACATATATATTATATTATATATTATATATTATCTATACTATATATTAAGCAAAAGGAAATTTTTAACCCCAAACTTTGTGGAAGCTCCAATCTTCCAATCTAAATTTTCTGATTTTTTGATTTAAAACAAAAAAAACCTTAGCATTTATTAGCTTCTCCTAACCCCCAAGTCTTACCCTCATAATAACACTTTAATGCATTAAGAACAAGTATAAAAAAAATTCTTTGAAATCCAACACATATGAATTCATTGACAAGTCCCAACACATATGATTATTATCCCTCATAATAACATTTTAATGTATTAAGAACAAGTATAAAAAAAAATTTATTGAAAAGTCCAACACATATGATTATTATCATAATATTAAACTTTAATATAATATAATAAATAAAAAAGAGATATTTAATTCCTTGAAAAGTTTAACACATATGATTATTATCAAAATATTAAACTTTAATATAATATAAAAAAAGGAAAAAAAGAAGGCATTAAAAAAAAAAAAGACATTTAAAAATTTCTTGATTTTTTGATTTAAAAAAAAAAAAACCTTAACATTTATTAACTTCTTCTAACCCCAAAATCTTACCCTCATAATAACACTTTAATGCATTAAGAACAAGTATAAAAAAAATTCTTTGAAATCCAACATATATGAATTCCCTGACAAGTCCAACACATATGATTATTATCCCTCATAATAACACTTTAATGCATTAAGAACAAGTATAAAAAAATTATTGAAAAGTCCAACACATATAATTATTATCATAAACTTTAATATAATATAATAAATAAAAAAGATACATTTAATTCCTTGAAAAGTCTAACACATATAATTATTATTAAAATATTAAACTTTAATATAATATAAAAAAAAGAAAAAAAGAAGGCATTTAAAAAAAAAAAAAAGACATTTAAAAATTTCTTGATTTTTTGATTTAAAAAAAAAAAACTTAACATTTATTAACTTCTCCTAACCTCCAAGTCTTACCCTTATAATAACACTTTAATGCATTAAGAATAAGCATACAAAAAATTTCTTTAAAAGTCCAACACATATTATTATTATCAAAATATTAAACTTTAATATAATATAATAAAAAAAGAAGATATTTAATTCCTTGAAAAGTCCAACACATATGATTATTATCAAAATATTAAATTTTAATATAATATAATAAAAAAAATAAAATATTTAATTCCTTGAAAAGTCCAACACATATGATTATTATCAAAATATTAAATTTTAATATAATATAAAAAAGGGAAAAAAGAAGATATTTAAAAAAAAAAACATTTAAAAATCTCAATTCACATATATAGATAACTAGCCTATCACCCGTGCTATGCACGGGATAATTATAAATATTTATATTTGTTTTAGATTTTTTTTAATATATAAATTATGTTTTTTTAAGATTTTTTACAAAAATAATTTAATGATCTTATCACTAATCATAGTGTATGAGAGAAGTTGAAAATGGTGTTGTAGTAACTATACACAGATTGTATCTATAATTATTTGTATGAGGGGATTTTAAATGCTGATCAAGGGATTTTGACCAAATCAATAAATGCAGGCATGTGGAAAGACATGTGGATTGAAAAAAGCCAATAAATGTTGATCAGGAGATTTTGACAAAATCAATAAATGTTGAGTTTTTTTTTTTAATAAAAAATTTAGAAATTCAAATTAAACAAACTACAATCACTTACAATTTTTTTTCAAAAAACACAGTGAGTTAAAAAAATCAATTACAATTTTTTTTTTCAAAATACAATCTAATCATTATCAATAATTGGTACTTTAAAAACCAAATCAGAAAAAAATCAAATCAAATCAAATCACAAATATTTTCATGCTATCTAACTACAATCATATTTTTTTCATAAATAATTGTGAAGAAAAACTATTAAAACAGTAAATAAAAGTTTAAATCACATTAAAAAAAAAAAGAATCATTGAACAAACTACAATCGCATCACATTTTTCTCATAATAAAATAAATAAATAAATAAATAAAAGAACCATTGACTAACTGCAATCACATTAAAAAAAAATCATTGAATTAACTACAATCACATTTTTTTTCTTTGTGTGTGTTTATGTTTATCTAATGTAACGCCCTCAAAATAATAACATTAAACCCATCAATAAAGACATGCATTGATATATAAAAATTCCACCTTTTTCAATTTATCAGAGTCTCATTACAAAAAAGTATTACATGTTAACGACAAAAGCAAATGCCCTAAAGGCTTACAGCTTTCCAAGTTAACACTTGGTTACAACAAAAGAGTGCTAACCCATTTACACATTAAGCCCTTGGCTTGAATTTACATGTAATACAACAAAAATAAAACGACGAAAGTGTGTCTGCCTCTAACCTCTCAAGCTATGTCCTTGGAGGTGGCATGCTACTTGTACCTGAAAATGATATTCCCATATAGGGTGAGCCACAGCCTAGTAGAAATACACTAAACCAAATATGAATAATGACTAAAAGATTAGCAGTTGATAGATGGTCAACACTGATACTTTCCTTTATCACATTTTACATTTTCATGACATATAAGTCCATATTACCATTCATTTTCCAATTCCTTTCAATTCTCAATTTTACAACCATGGCTCAGAACCTGGCCAACAACTCATATGAGACAATAACTCATATCAAACACTTCCAATTTCGTAACAGATAAGCATACTAACTATATCACACAACAACAGATAAGCATACAAGCTATATCATCACTTCCACAGATATGCATATGAGCACTATCACACTTCCAATGACAAGCGTATGAGCTCTGTCAACACATCACTAGATAAGCATATGAGCTCTATCTACGGAGTCCATCCCCTATCTCCTCCCAACAACATCCGGTTTAGAGGTCCATCCCCTATCTTCCCCTAAACCGTGGAGTACATCCCCTATCTCCTCCAACACAACACAATGCATATAAACAATAATTATACACATCATCACATAACACATAAATTTAACGTGTTCTTTCAATCATCACATTCAATGACTCATTCCGGTGATTAGTTTCCGTTTGCCTAATCATCATGCATTGTCTACAACAATCATGACTATCCTCTACCGATAGCCCAAAGCAGTTATTTCCATACAGAAAATAAATGCAACAAATGAATATAAAATCAACATTTCCACTAGGTGAGTGATAAATAATCCAACTACACCCTTTAACCCCTTCCGTTTCCAATTTCCACATTCTCAATTCAATTCCTCATTTCCAATAATTAATTATACAAATTAATCAATCAATGTAATTAGGGCATTTTCCATAATCTACATTACAACCCTTAGGTCCCATTTTCATTAATGTCTTAACATAATTTTTACGTTTTTTCATGCCAAACATGCATCTAGGTTTTATATAGTTAAAACCCCAACTCTTGTAAATTTACACAAAAGCCCCCAAACTTTCACAAATTACTAAACCAACCCCAACATCTCAAAATACTAAAATTTAAAGACAAAATCCATAGAGAGGAGTAGGATATCCCTACCTCAAAGTTTGAGCTCCAAAGGAGATGAAGACCAAAATCCAAAATGCTCCAAAGACCAAGATTCTCGGATGAAAACGACGCCCTCGACGATCAACACGACTTTTACAAAGGCCGAAGGTAAGGAACTCACCCTAGCTAGATCAAAATCTAGAGAGAAGGCAAGATTTTAGAGAGAGGAGCTCTCAAAATGGCTTTTAGAAAAAGTAGGAGAGAGAAAGAAAAGCAAAAAGTGATTCGAAATCACCCAGCGGATAACTCATATACGCATGACCCGCTCGAGCGGAGAACACAACGCTTGAGCGCCAAGAACAAAAATCTGGACACGCTTGAGCGCAATAAGGCCCGCTCGAGCGCCAAGACACAGGAATAAAGTACATCCGCTCGAGCGTGAAAACCAGTCCGCTCGATCGTGGATTTCCCCCTCCCAGAACTTATACTCTGGAAGTACTACCCGATCGAGCGCCCACCGACCCGCTCGAGCGTAAGCAAACCCGCTTGAGCGAAAAAATCACATCTGCAGAAGTTTTGCAGAGACACGAAATACTAGATGGGTGTATTCCCTGCTCGAGCGCAAGAAGACCCGCTCGAGCGGACAGGCAAAAATCTGGGCAACTAGTTTTGGTTTCTAAACTCAACCAACCCATAACAAACCTGCCCAACACATCCTATTACTCAAATACAAAGTAAGAAAGGATGTAAACAAGATAATGATCAGCTACCAACATCCACGGACACATGTCCGGACCACTGTACAACAAGGGTAAACCCGGGATCGCTATAACCTCCCCCCCTTAAAGAATTTCGTCCCCGAAATTAAGCACAAGTTTCAAAAACAGGTTTTCCTCTATTTTTAACAATGTTACATTTTAACATTCAAAAACTCGACCCATTACCGGTCATCCCATCTCTTATCAAGAGGCATTTTACAATATGTAAACAACATATGTACTTTCAACATGCATCAACATTATGCAATTTCTTTCCAATTTCAATAATATATTCAACAGATATAATGTTACATTCAACTTCCATATGAGGCAAGTTCTAAAACATATTTCCAATAAACCAAACATTTTTAATGTTTCACAACTTAAGATATATATAAAGGCTCTTAAGTTTAATAATAGTCCAAAATTTAAATACAAGATTACATATCAATAAACATGTCCGGATATTTCTCACGGACCTCTAACTCACGTTCCCAAGTGGCTTCCTCCACTCCGTGATGTTTCCACAAGACTTTCACCAAAGGAATGGTCTTGCCACGCTGGACCTGATCCCGCCTATCCAAGACCCGAACCGGTCTCTCCTCATACGAGGCATCCTCATCTACCTCTAAGTCGGTCCAATCTAATACATGTGATGGATCTGGCTTGTACTTCCGAAGCATACTCACATGAAACACGTCATGAACTCCGGACAACTGTGGCGGTAAAGCTAACCGATAAGCAACCTCGCCAATCCTCTCAAGGATCTCAAAAGGACCAATAAACCGAGGGGATAACTTCCCGCTCTTCCCGAACCTCATCAAACCTCGCCTAGGTGATATTTTTAAGAAAACATGATCACCTACCTCAAACGCCAAAGGCCTCTTCCTACGGTCAGCATATGATTTCTGACGACTCTGTGCTGTAACAAGCCTCCTACGGATAAGCTCAACTTTCTCCGTCGTCTCTCTAACTAACTCCGGACCCAACAAAGGTGTATCACCCACCTCGGCCCAACAAACTGGAGACCTACACGGTCGGCCATACAAGGCCTCAAACGGTGCCATACCGATACTAGACTGAAAGCTGTTGTTGTAGGCAAACTCCACCAATGGCAAGTGCCTCTCCCACGTCCCACTGAAGTCTAGGACACACCCTCGAAGCATATCCTCAAGGATCTGAATAGTACGCTCGGACTGCCCGTCAGTCTGAGGATGATAAGCCGTACTAAAGGTCAACTTAGTGCCCAAGGCACTCTGCAAACTTTGCCACAACCTAGCAGTAAAACGAGGATCTCTATCTGAGACGATCGTCACTGGGACCCCGTGCAATCTCACTATGTCCCGAATATACAAGTCGGCAAGATGATCTACCGAATCTCTCACGCGCATAGGAATGAAATGCGCTGACTTGGTCAACCAGTCTACAACCACCCAAATAGCATCACTACCCCGCTGAGTCCTCGGAAGACCTACAACGAAGTCCATAGTGACATGCTCCCACTTCCACTCGGCAATAGGCAAGGGTTACAACAAACCCGCTGGCCTCTGATGCTCGGCCTTCACTTGCTGGCAAGTAAGGCATTTCGATACGAAGACGGCCACATCTCTCTTCATACCCCGCCACCAAAACTGGCGACCCAAATCCCGATACATCTTAGTACCTCCCGGATGCACCGCAAGGCGCGAATGATGGAACTCTCGGAGTACTTCCTCTCGGCAAGACTCCGGCACGAACAAACGGTCTCGGTATCTCACACTCTGGTCGGGATACACCGTCAAACCCTTCTCAACCTTCCCACCTGAGATCTTCTCTCGGAGGGATTCTACCTCAAGATCACCTCTCTGTGCCTCTAACACTCTAGTCACAAGTGTAGGCTGCACGACAACGGAGAACAAGGGCGCAGCCCCAACAGATTCGGCCAGTAGCAAATCAAACTCACCAAGTGCTCCCAACATCTCCCATTCTCGGATGGCAATACAAGCTACATCACTAATGGATTCCCCACTAAGGGCATCGGCCACAACATTGGCCTTTCCCGGGTGATAATGCAACTCGAAATCATAATCCTCAATAAACTCCATCCATCTCCTCTGCCTCAAATTCAAGTCTCTCTGTGTGAACAGATACTTTAAACTCTTGTGGTCCGAGAACACCTCGAACTTCTCACCATAGAGGTAGTGCCTCCAGATTTTCAAGGCAAAGATCACAGCCGCTAACTCTAGGTCATGCGTAGGGTAATTCTTCTCGTGAATTTTCAATTGACGTGAGCCATAAGCTACCACCTTCCCCTCTTGCATCAATACACAACCCAAACCCTCTCGTGAGGCATCACAGTAAACCGCATAACCCAACCCTCTCTCCGGAATAATCAAAACCGGAGCGGTGGTCAATCTAACCTTCAGCTCCTCGAACGACTTTTCACAAATCTCACTCCACACAAATTTGACTCCCTTCCGAGTCAATCTAGTCAATGGCGAAGCTAGCCTGGAGAAATCTTTCACAAACCGACGGTAATACCCAGCTAATCCCAGAAAACTGCGGATCTCAAACACACTCTTAGGCTGTGCCCAATCTTGCACTGCCTCAACCTTGGATGCATCAACAGACACCCCTTCCCCGGATACTACGTGGCCTAAGAATTTGACTTCCCTCAGCCAGAACTCACACTTCTCAAACTTGGCATACAGCCTATGGGCTCTAAGTAACCCAAGCACCACTCTCAAGTGTGCCTCGTGCTCCTCCTCTGAAGGCGAGTAAACCAGGATGTCGTCCACGAAAACGACTACAAATCGATCCAAGAATTCCCGGAAGATCCGGTTCATCAAGTCCATAAAGACTGCCGGCGCATTGGTAAGCCCGAATGGCATCACCAGAAACTCATAATGGCCATACCGCGTACGAAATGCCGTCTTAGGAATATCCTCCTCCCTGACCCTCAACTGGTGGTAACCCGATCTCAAGTCTATCTTAGAGAAACAACGGGAACCCTTCAACTGGTCAAACAGATCATCTATACGGGGCATAGGGTACTTATTCTTGACCGTAGCCCGATTCAACTTCCGGTAGTCTATACACAATCTCAAGGCACCATCTTTCTTTTTAGCAAAGAGGGCCGGTGCTCCCCACGGTGAAACACTAGGGCAAACAAAACCTTTATCTAGCAATTCCTGGAGCTGAACTTTCAACTCAACCAACTCTGCTGGAGCAAAACGGTAAGGTGTCATAGAAATCGGCGCTGTGCCGGACACTAAATCAATGGAGAACTCAATCTCTCGGTGAGGTGGCAAACTAACGAGATCCTCGGGAAAGACATCCGAATACTCACAAACCACTCTCGGCAACACAACATAGGTCTCATCACACTCACCACTCTCAAAGCTAGCAAGTAGACCACTAAGATCACTTCGCCCTCGCGAATCATACCCCGGTGGCAAAACCCTACCAACCCGGTCTCCTAAGAAATGGAACCACTCCCCGCTCAAGGTACATAACGTGACCCTCTGGCGGTAGCAATCAATAACAGCCCGGTATGACGATAGCCAGTCCATACCCAAAATAACATCAAAGCCCTTCATGGGCATGACAACAAATGGAAAAGGAACCCTATGGTCGGCGATCTCTATATCACAACCTCTAACACCTTGTTTCAAGATCAACTCACCCCCAAGAGGTGACACTACACAAATAGGAGATGCTAACTGTGCCAACTCCAATTCCAAAACAGATGCAAATGCAGCAGATACAAAAGAATGAGATGCACCCGTGTCTATCAACACACTAGCAACCGAGTTGCAAAACAGAAAAGTACCTCTCATTACTGATGGAGCCGGTACTAAATCCTGCGCGGTAATAGCATACACGCGCCCTGTAGGCCCCTGATCCACCTGCTCACCTCTAGGAGCAAAAGACTGCTGCACTGACGGGGATGACAAAGCTCCTGGATTGGCCCTCGAGGCCTGCACAGACTGAGCTGGCTGAAAACCCTGCGTCTGCCTAGAACCAGATGCTCCCGAAGTAGCACTCAACTGCGGGCAATACCTCTTCAGATGCCCAGGCTGACCACACTGATAACAAGACAAGGACTGGCCCCTGCCTTGACTCTGGCCCTGAGGTCTAGCTGAAGAAGGAGCAGCTCGCTGACCCCCTCCCTTCTGCGGGCAAACTGAAGACTTGTGACCCAGCTGGCCACACGTAAAACAAGTCAGGCCTCCCTGACTACCCCTCCCCGAACCTGCACTCGGCACCAGAAAGGTCGATCTAACAACTCCGCCCTGAGACTGCTGAGGGTTAGAACCCCTCTGCCTCCTGCCATCACCCTGGCCATCTTGGCTCCTCTTGGAGCCTCTCTGCCCCTCATCCTCCTCCTACATCATGAGCTCCATATGAGCTGCAACATCCACTAGGTGTCTATACTCTCGGATGTAAGACCCACCAACTCTCAACTTGAGGCCCCGCCTCAACTTCCGCTCAAACTCATAGCAACGGCGTTCCTCGGAAGCCACCAACTCAGGTGCAAACCTGGACAAACTAGTGAAAGTGGCCTCGAACTCTGCCACAGACATGCCCTGCTGATTAAGCCGGCTAAACTGATCCCTCAGCTTCTCCCTAGCCACTGCAGATAAAAACCTCTCCTGGAAAGCATTTACAAACGCTTCCCATGTACCCTCAACACGAGCCTTCTCGTACTTCCACCATTGACCCGCATCTCCCTTCAGCTGGAAGGATGCCAAGGTCACTTTCAGTGCTCCGTCCTCGATGCCAAGTATCTCGAACGTCTTACTCATTTGCTCTAGCCACTCATCAGCCTTCAGTGGCTCCTTCGGATCCCCGATAAACTCATACGGATTAGACCGAAAAAACTCCCTCTTCAAGAAAGAAGGCCCTGCCTCAGCTGCCTGATTCCTAGCCCTGAGAATACCCAAAGCCCCTGCTATCTCTCGTGCCAAGGCACTCATAGCCTGTTGACCTGCTGGCTCGGCCACATTGGCCTGACCAACTCCATCATGCACTGCCGGAACTTCCTCCGGTAACGGTACTTCTTGCCTCGCAGGCCTACCACGCCTAGCACATCTTCCTCGTCCAGACATCCTAATAAAGGTAACCAAGACTATTAGCACATTCACAAATGTGCCGAAGCTAAACACTCACGTCTGAATGCATGGACAACTGTAATTCACTCCACGTAAGCACATAAACACATAAGCACTTACGAATTTCATTTTCGGATAATGATAGTTCCGAGGCGTTACTAGAGTTCCGGTTAGAAACAGCATTGATCAAGTGCCTTTCTAACAAGACTCACAGAAACCCAAGGATCCAATCAACATCCTAGAAATCAAATCCCATACCCACATAGTCACACAAACATGTCATCAGTTAAGCACATGGCATATGACATTACATCTAAGTCTCTATCAAGCGAGACAAACTCATTGTGATCCTAATCACTTCCCACGTACCCAAAGTATTCGAACCCGGTACGCTCTGATACCAAGTTGTAACGCCCTCAAAATAACAACATTAAACCCATCAATAAAGACATGCATTGATATATAAAAATTCTACCTTTTTCAAATTTATCAGAGTCTCATTACAAAAAAGTATTACATGTTAACGACAAAAGCAAATGCCCTAAAGGCTTACAGCTTTCCAAGTTAACACTTGGTTACAACAAAAGAGTGCTAACCCATTTACACATTAAGCCCTTGGCTTGAATTTACATGTAATACAACAAAAATAAAACGACGAAAGTGTGTCCGCCTCTAACCTCTCAAGCTATGTCCTTGGAGGTGGCATGCTACTTGTACCTGAAAATGATATTCCCATATAGGGTGAGCCACAGCCTAGTAGAAATACACTAAACCAAATATGAACAATGACTAAAAGATTAGCAGTTGATAGATGGTTAACACTGATACTTTCCTTTATCACATTTTACATTTTCATGACATATAAGTCCATATTACCATTCATTTTCCAATTCCTTTCAATTCTCAATTTTACAACCATGGCTCAGAACCTGGCCAACAACTCATATGAGACAATAACTCATATCAAACACTTCCAATTTCGTAACAGATAAGCATACTAACTATATCACACAACAACAGATAAGCATACAAGCTATATCATCACTTCCACAGATATGCATATGAGCATTATCACACTTCCAATGACAAGCATATGAGCTCTGTCAACACATCACTAGATAAGCATATGAGCTCTATCTACGGAGTCCATCCCCTATCTCCTCCCAACAACATCCGGTTTAGAGGTCCATCCCCTATCTTCCCCTAAACCGTGGAGTACATCCCCTATCTCCTCCAACACAACACAATGCATATAAACAATAATTATACACATCATCACATAACACATAAATTTAACGTGTTCTTTCAATCATCACATTCAATGACTCATTCCGGTGATTAGTTTCTGTTTGCCTAATTATCATGCATTGTCTACAACAATCACGACTATCCTCCACCGATAGCCCAAAGCAGTTATTTCCATACAGAAAATAAATGCAACAAATGAATATAAAATCAACATTTCCACTAGGTGAGTGATAAATAATCCAACTACACCCTTTAACCCCTTCCGTTTCCAATTTCCACATTCTCAATTCAATTCCTCATTTCCAATAATTAATTATACAAATTAATCAATCAATGTAATTAGGGCATTTTCCATAATCTACATTACAACCCTTAGGTCCCATTTTCATTAATGTCTTAACATAATTTTTACGTTTTTCCATGCCAAACATGCATCTAGGTTTTATATAGTTAAAACCCCAACTCTTGTAAATTTACACAAAAGCCCCCAAACTTTCACAAATTACTAAACCAACCCCAACATCTCAAAATACTAAAATTTAAAGACAAAATCCATAGAGAGGAGTAGGATATCCCTACCTCAAAGTTTGAGCTCCAAAGGAGATGAAGACCAAAATCCAAAATGCTCCAAAGACCAAGATTCTCGGATGAAAATGACGCCCTCGACGATCAACACGACTTTTACAAAGGCCGAAGGTAAGGAACTCACCCTAGCTAGATTAAAATCTAGAGAGAAGGCAAGATTTTAGAGAGAGGAGCTCTCAAAATGGCTTTTAGAAAAAGTAGGAGAGAGAAAGAAAAGCAAAAAGTGATTCGAAATCACCCAGCGGATAACTCATATACGCATGACCCGCTCGAGCGGAGAACACAACGCTTGAGCACCAAGAACAAAAATCTGGACACGCTCGAGCGCAATAAGGCCCGCTCGAGCGCCAAGACACAGGAATAAAGTACATCCGCTCGAGCGTGAAAACCAATCCGCTCGATCGTGGATTTCCCCCTCCTAGAACTTATACTCTGGAAGTACTACCCGCTCGAGCGCCCACCGACCCGCTCGAGCGCCACCGCTCGAGCATAAGCAAACCCGCTCGAGCGCAAAAATCACATCTGCAGAAGTTTTGCAGAGACACGAAATAGTGGATGGGTGTATTCCCTGCTCGAGCGCAAGAAGACCCGCTCGAGCGGACAGGCAAAAATCTGGGCAACTAGTTTTGGTTTCTAAACTCAACCAACCCATAACAAACCTGCCTAACACATCCTATTACTCAAATACAAAGTAAGAAAGGATGTAAACAAGATAATGATCAGCTACCAACATCCACGGACACATGTTCGGACCACTGTACAATAAGGGTAAACCCGGGATCGCTATATCTAAGTTCAATCATATTAAAAATAAAATTAAAATAGTAAATAAAAAGATTAAATAACATTAAAAAAAAAATCATTGAACTAACTATAACAATCATATTAAAAAAAAAGAGCCATTGAAACAAACTACAATCATATCACATTACAATCACATTTTTTTTCTTTGTAAGTGTTTATGTTTATTTAACTTCAATCATATTAAAAATAAAATTAAAATAGTAAATAAAAAGATTAAATAACATTAAAAAAAACCATTGAACTAACTACAACAATCATATTAAAAAAAAGAGCCATTGAACAAACTACAATCACATCACATTTTTCTCATAATAAAATAAATAAATGAAAAAAAAGAACTATTAAACTAACTACAATCACATTAAAAAAAAAAAAAAGAACCATTCAACTAATTATAATCACATTTTTCTTTTTGTGAAGATTTATATTTATCTAATTTCAATCATATTAAAAAATCAAATTATAATTTTTTATTCGCTAGACAAATCACAAATATTTTTATGCGCTATTTAACTACAATATTAAAACCGTAAACAAAAGGAAAAATCAAGAAAGAAAAAACAAAAAAAGACTTACCGTTTGCATACGTGGTTACTGAAGTTGAAAGCGTAGAAGTGAGAAATCAAGAAGGAGAAAACAAAAAGGAGACTCACTATTAGCAATAAGTATGTGCAAAGTTAAAAAGAGTGTGTGTATTGGAAAAATTAAAAAGACTTGGAAGAATTTAATAAATGCTAAGGTTTTTTTTTTTTCAAAAAAAATCAAAAAAATTAAGAAATTAAGGTTTAGATATTGAAACTCTCACAAAACTTGTGGGTTAGAGATAGATATAAATAAATAGATAGATATAGATAGAGACTCACTATTTGCAATAGGTATGTGACAAATTAAAAAGAGTGTGTGTATTGAAAAAATTAAAAAGACTTGGAAGAATTTAATAAATGCTAAGTTTTTTTTTTCAAAAAAAATCAAAAAAATTAAGAAATTAAGGTTTAGATATTGAAACTCCCACAAAATTTGTGGGTTAGAGATAGATATAAATAAATAGATAGATATAGATAGAGATATTTATATTTGTTTTAAATTTTTTTTAATATACAAATTATTTGTTTTGGAAAAGGTACTGCAACAATTATGAGAGAAGTCAAAAAATCTTGTGGGTTGAGAGAAATTAATAAATGCTGAGGTTATTTTTTTTTAAAAAAAACAAAAAATTAGAAAATTAGGATTGGCATATTGGAGCTCCCACAAGCTTCGGGGGTTAAAAACTCCCTTTTGCTTAATATATAGTATAGATTGTAAATATATTAAGGAAAATGGGGTTTTTAAACCCCAAGCCTTATGGGAGCTCCAATCTCTCAATCTTAATTTTCTAAATTTTTTATTTTAAAAAAAAAACCTCAGCATTTATTTATTTGGTCAAAATTCCCTGATCAGCATTTATTAATTTTTTTTAATCCACATGCTTGCATTTATTGATTTGGTCAAAATCCCTGATTAACATTTAAAATCCCTGATTACAAATAATTATAGATACAACTCATACATAGTTACTGCAATAGCCTTTTTAATTTTTCATGTACACTATGGTTGGTGATAAGATTGTTAAATTATTTTTATAAAAAATCTTAAAAAACATAATTTATATATTAAAAAAAATTAAAACAAATATAAATATTTATAATTATCCCATGCATAGCACGGGTGATAGGCTAATCTATACTATATATTAAGCAAAAGGGGGTTTTTAACTTACAAGTCTTCTGGGAGCTCCAATATCTCAATCCTAATTTTCTAATTTTTTAATTTAAAAAAAAACTCAGCATTTATTAATTTCTCTCAATCCCCATGCCTTTTGGGAGATTTGGTTAAAACCCCCTCATAATTATTTAATCGTTTTATTTACTATTTAATGGTTCTTCTTTACAAGTATTTTTTTTTTTAAAAAAAAAAACTCAGCATTTATTAATTTCTCTCAATTCCCATGCCTTTTGGGAGATTTGGTTAAAACCCTCTCATAATTATTTAATCGTTTTATTTACTATTTTAATGGTTCTTCTTTACAAGTATTTTTTTTATTATGAAAAAAATATGATTGTAATTAGATAACATAAAAATATTTGTGATTTGTATGATTGAAGTTATCTCATTTTTTTGATGTATTTGGTGTAGCCAAAAAAAAAAAAAACTATAATTTGTATTTGGTTTAACAATTTCTTCTTTTGTGTACTATTTTAATAGTTCTTTTAATGGTTCTTTTGATTGAAATTATCTCCTTTTGTGATTTCTAAAAAAAAAAATTTATAATTTGATTTTTTAATATGATTGAAGTTAGATAAATATAAATACTCACAAAGAGAAAAATGTGATTGTAATTATTTCACAAAGTCCTGACAGACAAAGGCAGAGGATTGATCCTCAAGTTCTGGAGGACCGCGTGAAGGAGCAAGATGAATTAATAAGAAAGATGGCAGCGGACATGGAGGCCATGAAACGCCAGATGAAGGGAAAATAAGTGGCGACAGGAGAGGGGCGCAAAAGCAAGACGCCCCCTCGCCGCTCAGAAGACCGTGGAAGGCATTCCATACAATCACAAGCAGAGAGTAGAAGCCTCAGAACAGGCAATACTCAGTCCAGAACCTCCAGAACTCGTTACTCCAGGTTTGAGAGAACGAGATCATTGAGGTCTTACACTGAAGGAAGTATCTATCGACCCTCGCACTCGCACCCAACATCATCCAAGCAGACGGAGTTGCCATGATCATCCGATTTGCGGATCATGCTGGAAGAAAAGGCACGATGGAAGGAGGATACTAGGGCGCGCGACCCTCACAGGGTATTTGCCCTTCAGCGGTTGGCTCCTCGGACGCATGGAAGCGTCGAGGTCGGAATGCCGTTACCACGCCCTGCCTACGAACCAACGAACAAAGCGTTAGCAAGGCTGCAGACCTCGCCGTTCGTTCTGGCAATTGAAAACGCGCCCCTTCCTTCAACCCAAATTCACCACGTACGAGGAGAAGACGGACCCCTACATACACCTAAGCCACTTCCGCCAGGTTGTGGCGGTATATCAGCGAAATGAGGCTTTGATGTGCATCCTCTTCCAATCAAGCCTTGGTGACCTAGGCTTGATTTGGTTCGAAAAACTTCCAAAAGGCAGCATAGCCTCCTGGGCACAATTGGCGGAGGTGTTCGTCACGAGGTTCAGAACGAACACCAAAACCCTAGTGAAAATTGACCAGTTACTCTCTATCGACATGGGCGAAAAGGAGACACTAAGATCTTACACTAGTCGCTACTGGGAGACATTCAACCAGATTGGGGACTACCCCACCAATCTCGCCATTGCACAGTACAAAAGAGGCCTTCCAATCGGAAACAAACTAAGGGACTCAATCACCATGACGCCGCCCCTCACCATGGAGGCCTTGATGGAAAGAGTGCATCAGCACATCAGGGTGGAAGAGGATGGCGCCCGTGCCAAAACAAAATCTGGCACGACCGCAGTACCAGATAAAAAGACCACAGCAAAGATCAACGTGGTAGAACGTCCGAACAAAAACGGACGAGGCAGGCGAGACAACGGAGAAGACCAGGATAAAAGATGGTTGAGAATCCGCACTGCCATAACCACGGTATTCAAGAAACCGATCTATCGGATTCAGAGCGAAATACGCGATGAGCCTTTCGTCAGATGGCCAGCTAAGCTAGGAGAAGCACAGAAAGACTACGACGAAAGATCGCGATGCACCTTCCACAAAGAAAAGGGACACCGCACTGAAAATTGCATGCCATTGAGACAGCATTTGGAGGAGTTGGTGGCTGCCGGTCACCTGGATAAATACATTGAATGAGGGACGCAACCAGCCCCCTAGGACGACAATAACCCCAATGGAATGCCAATTGACGCCCCACCTCAAGGTGTGATCAATGTGATACATGGAGTATTCGAACCTGAGCGTGTATGCGAGCTCAGAGGATCGATCAAGAAGGCTGAGCACTTAAGAGAAGTACTAAGCGCTCAATCTACCATCAAAAAGGGGAGAACAGACCCTACGAACGTCATGTCTTTTTCAGACAAGGACTTGGAAAGAATATATTGCCCTCACAATGATGCACTGGTCGTTACCCTCCGCGTCAAGGATTACGACGTCAAGCGAATTTTGATAGACCAAGGTAGCTCATGTGAGATAATGTACTACGACACCTTCAAACAACTGAAATTGGAGGACAAAGACCTGACACTGGCTGTATCTCCCCTGATCGGATTCAACTCAATGCTAGAATGGCCAGTCGGCAAAATTATCCTGCCAGTCAGGGCAGGAAGCGTGACAAAACAAGTGGAATTTTGGGTGTTGAAGGTCCCTTCCACTTACAACATAATCTTAGGAAGAACATGGCTCCATGCCATGAAATCAGTAGCGTCATCCTATCATTAAGTAATGCAGTTCCCCAACGGAGCCGGAGTAATTGAAGAGGTCTTTGGAGACCAGATTATGTCCAAGCAATGCTTTGTCACGGCTAATGGCAAGCCGTGCTGCCAAGGGATATGTTCATTCGGTGGAAGAACCTGAGAGTAATGAATTGTTCGCAGATGTCGGCAAAGCAGCTGACCAAAAAGCAGTGGAAGACTTGGTAAAGGTAGGAATAGATGATAAAAACCCGGATAAGTTCTTTTTGCTTGGTTCGTCGTTGTCCAACACTGAAAGATTAGAGGTCTTGGAATTCCTGACCTCTAACACCGAAGTGTTCGCCTGGACGCCATACGACATGCCAGGCATCGATCCAAACTTCATCTGTCACCAACTCAATGTCCACCCATCCGCCAGACCAATCATTCAGCGCACTCGCAGATCGGCACTCCACCACGTCGAAATAGTGGCAGAAGAAGTGGGAAATCTACTAGAGGCAGGAGCTATCAGAGAGGTGCACTACCCCAGATGGATTTCCAACACGGTCGTGGTGCCAAAAAAGAATGGCAAATGGCGTGTCTGCGTCGATTATACGATAGTCAACAAAGCATGCCCAAAGGACAACTTCCCCCTACCATGGATAGATCAACTGGTAGACCTGACGGCGGGGCACAACCGACTTAGTTTTCTGGATGCGTACAGAGGCTACCATCAGATTGCCATGTACGAACCAAACCAGGAGGTCACATCCTTTACCACTCCAAGAGGACTGTATTGCTATAAGGTCATGCCCTTTGGCCTAAAGAACGCAGGGGCGACATTCCAGAGAATGGTCACCAAGATGTTTGAGCCGTTGTTAGGTAGAACAATGGAGGCTTACATCGATGACATGGTGGTCAAGAGCAAGGATGAGAATGACCATCTAAGGGACCTAGGTGAGATGTTCCAGATTCTGAAGAAGCACAAGTTGCGCCTTAATGCATCCAAGTGCGCGTTCGGTGTAGGATCTGGCAAATTCCTGGGCTTCCTAGTGACCAACCGGGGTATTGAGGCAGACCCCTCCCAGATCAAAGCTATTCAGAATCTAGAGAGGCCTAACTCAGTAAAAGAAGTGCAGCATCTCACCGGCATGGCAGCTGCACTCAACCGATTTATTAGCCGGTCGTCAGACAGACTACGACCATTTTTTCAAGCATTAAAAGCCAAGTTCGAATGGGATGAAGAATGCGACCGCGTTCTGGAAAGCTTGAAAGAATACATGTCCTCTTCACCACTGCTGGTCACCCCAATACTTGGAGAAGAACTCTTCCTGTACCTGGCAGTCTCTCAGCACGCAATTAGCGCAGTGTTGGTCCCTGCGGAAGGAATCCAACATCTGCTCATCTATTATGTCAGCAAGACATTGCTGGGTGCCGAAACAAGGTATTTGCCACTAGAAAAACTGGCCTTAGCCTTAATGATGGCATCCAGGAAGTTGTCGCACTACTTTCACGCCCACACCATAGTTGTCCTCACAGCTTTCCCATTAAAAGCTCTGTTTGAAAGGGCAAACTTTTCTGGGAGAATCTTGAAGTGGGCAGTAGAGTTGGGACAATTTGACATCAAGTTCTAACCCAGAACTGCGATAAAGGCCCAAGCTTTGGCAGACTTTGTCACAGAATTTACTCCAGGAAGTCATCATATCTGCCTAGTCGACCTAATTGACATAACCGAACTAGGGGTAGAAATTGACGCCAGAATAGCTCAACCCCTGGTACAGGATACTCAGTCAGACCCTATGGCAGACCAGAGTAAAAACAACAAGGAAAAAGCGAACCAAGCTACACCGAGCCAAGACTCACCAACAAATAAAGACTTGGTACAATCAGATAGCGAGGGGCAGACAGCAAGCATGGACCTTGAAGAAAACACCAGCAACATTCTTGACCCCACAACATCATCTGACCCATCCACTTGCTGGAAGTTATTCGTTGGTGAGATGTGAAAGCTCTTTGTGGATGGAACATCCAACCGACATGGTGCAGGACTTGGTATAGTCCTCATCTCACCAGACGGCCTGGTTGTGGAGCAAGCAATCAACCTTGGCTTCCCAGCATCAAACAACGAAGCGGAGTATGAAGCACTTCTTGCAGGACTCAAATCAGCATTCTACATGAAGGCCACCGAACTAATGGTTTACAGCGACTCACAGCTGGTGGTAAACCAAATTTCTGGCAACTATGAAGCAAAGGATGATAGGATGGCCAAGTACCAAGAATTGGTCAGAACAGAGATCAAGAAATTTGAAGTAGTAATGATAGAACAGATTGGCAGGGAGGAAAGCAGCAGAGCAGACGAACTAGTAGGTTTTGCATTAATGGCAGATACATCCATCCCTCACCCACTACTAATTGATTACCTACCAAGACCAAGCATTGAGGACCCCGAAGTAGAAGAGGTATGTTGCGCCGAATTAGGCCCCTCATGGATGGATCCCATCATACTGTTCTTAAAAGACGGCGTCTTACTGGAAGACAAAAAAGAAGCCAACAAAATTAGAGCAAAGTCACAACGATTTTGGCTCTCCCTATCTATGGCATTGTACAAAAAGTGATTCTCAGGACCTTATCTAAAGTGTGTCCACCCTAGTAAAATAGAAGCATTCTTGTTCGAAATACACGAAGGGGTGTGTGGAAGCCACCAAGGAGGAAGATCGTTAGCCTACAGAGCCATTTCACAAGGATACTGGTGGCCATACATGCAGACAGACTCAGAAAAGTATGTGAAGAAGTGCGAGAAATGTCAGAAGTTCGCACATCAAATATATCAGCCGGCCAGAGAACTCCTAACATTGACCAGCCCATGGCCCTTTGCAATGTGGGGCTTGGACATAGTAGGACCACTTCCAACAGCGCCCGGAAACAGGAAGTTCTTTCTCGCAGCAACAGACTACTTCACAAAGTGGGTGGAAGCAGAAGCATTGGCATCAATGAAGGAAAAAGATGTGAAGAAGTTCGTTTGGCAGAATATCATTACTCGATTCGGAATACCTGAAGCCCTAATATTAGACAACGGTGCCCAGTTTGATGGCAGAATCTTTAAAGGCTTTTGTGAAGAATACAAAATAGAGTTCTACAATTCTACACCAGCATATCCCCAAGCCAACGGCCAGGCAGAAGCATCAAACAAGGTCATCTTGGATGGACTGAAGAAAAGGTTAGAGAAGGCAAAAGGCAAATGGGCGGAGGAACTTCCTCATGTTTTATGGGCTTACCGCACCACACCTCGACGATCAACAGGAGAAACACCATTCTCCTTAGCCTACGGCATGGAAGTAGTAATCCCACTAGAAGTTGGCCTCCCCACAATTAGAAGCGAAAATTTTGATCCAGACTTGAATGGAGAGGCCATAGCATTAGAACTCGACCTCGCCGAAGAAAGAAGAGAAAAAGCACTGGTTCACATTGCCTCATACCAACAAGAGTTATCCAGGAAATACAACAAAACAATACATCCAAGGCAATTCAAGATCGGAGATTGGGTGCTGCGCAAAGTGATGGAAAACACCTTAGTACCAGGAGATGGCAAGTTAGGGCCTAATTGGGAAGGACCTTACAAAGTGGCCGGGTTAGCTGGTAAAGGGGCATACCACCTGGAAGATGAGGATGGCAAAGCCATTCCTAGGCCATGGAACACTGCCAATCTCAAACTATTTTATTTTTAGTTTTTCTTCAGAATGCTTGTAATTTTTTTTTCCCCGATAAAACAAGTAGTTTTCTTTTCAACATAAGAAGTTTTATTCTGTAAAAAATGTTTTAGTGAGTTAGGGGTATTGAAAACATGGTTGGCTGAAAAAACCAACACTCTTCCTAACCCTAGGATAAGGATCCAAGCTGTAGGACGTTTGGTCGGAACAACCAAACACTTTACTTTAGGTTGGCCGGAAAAACCAATCTAAAGGTTGGCTGGAAAAACCAACACTCTTCCTAAGCCTAGGATAAGGATCCAGGCTGCAGGACGTTTGGTCGGAACAACCAAACACTTTACTTTAGGTTGGCCGGAAAAACCAATCTAAAGGTTGGCTGAAAAAACCAACACTCTTCCTAAGCCTAGGATAAGGATCCAGGCTGCAGGACGTTTGGTCGGAACAACCAAACACTTTAGGTTGGCTGGAAAAACCAATCTAAAGGTTGGCTAAAAAAACCAACACCCCTCCTAAGCCCAGGATAAGGATCCAGGCTGCAGGACGTTTGATCGGAATAACCAATCATTTTATTCTAAATTGGCAGAAATAACCAATTTAGAGGTTGGCTGGATTAAACCAACTCTTGTACTTTTTAGCCGAAGAAAAGGACATCGGCTAAAGAGTGGAGAAGAGGACATCGGCTAAAGAGTGGTTGGCTGAATTAAACCAACTCTTGTACTCTTTAGCTGAAGAAAATGACATCGACTAAAGAGTGGTTGGCTGGATTAAACCAACTCTTGTACTCTTTAGCCGAAGAAAAGGACATCGGCTAAAGAGTGGTTGCCTGAACTAAACCAACTCTTGTACTCTTAAACCGAAGAACAGGACATTGGCTAAAAAGTGGTTGGCTGGATTAAACCAACTCTTGTACTCTTTAGCCGAAGAAAAGGACATCGGCTAAAGAGTGGTTGGTTGGACTAAACCAACTCCTAGTACTCTTTAGCCGAAGTAAGGACATCGGCTAAAGAGTGGTTGGCTGGAAAAAACCAACTTAGAGGTTGGCTGAATTAAACTCTTATTACTCTTCAGCCGAAGTAAGGGTATAGGCTGAAAAGTGGTTGACTGGATTAAACCACTTTTGGTACTCTTCAGCCGAAGTGAGTATATCGGCAAAAGAGTGGTTGGCTAGTAAGCTCAGTCAGATTGCTCAGCTAAGACCGGAATAAAATATCTCAGCTAAAAAATATTATGTTTCGTTCAAGTTGCAGTTAGAAAGCAAACCGAGATAACAGTTGGAGCAAAAGAATTCATTGAAAAACAAATACAAGTGCAAACATACAGATCAAACCGGAATAAGTGTTGAAAACAAAAGATGATTTTCATTGATCAAATTCAAAGCAAAATACAAAGGAGGGGCCTCAACCCGGTTACAAGACCAAAAGGAAAGAAGAAAATACTGAAAACCAGCAACAAGAAAAGAAAGTACAGAATCAGTTGAACAGATCATCAAGATCAGCATCAATGTCAACACGAAGACCGGTTTCGGACGGTAGATCGGTCGCGGTTGGGAGCTCGGTGTCTATTGGAAGCACGGTTTCAGCCGTCAGGTCTTCAACCGTTGGCTCCAACCGAGCTGATTGATCGTTGGCCTGATCATTGATGATCGGGGTATTATTAGTCTCGGTGTCTTCATCATCATCTTAACCCTCAAGAAACTATTATTGGACGGATGCAGCATACTCCGCCAGTGAGCTCGGTATGAAGTACTGAGGAGGATCGTAGACCTCGGTCTCAGGTCCACAACCGAGCTGCACCACGGTTGCCCTCCAACGACATTTAAAGAAAAGATCTTTAGCGGCCTCACATTGCCGCATGTATAGGGCCTCCCCCTCCTTGAAACCTTCAACATTCGCATCAGCCGCCTTTTTCTTTAGCTCGGCGATCTCTGCGTTTTTCTTACCTTCGAGCTTGGCTAGCTCACGCAGATATTTGTCTTTGATCAAGGCTGCAGCTTTTTGTTTTTCTGCTTCAGCCGCGCTAACAAGACCGGCCAGACGTCCGTTCTCGGATTTTAGCTCGGCTAGCTGCTTCCGAGCCTCTTCTAGCTCTGCAGTTTTTTCTGTCACTTCGGCCAGCGCTTGCCTTGTAGTCTTGCAAAGTTCAAGCACTCGCTTGTGAGCGATATGGCTCTTCTGCATAGCTTGCAAAAAAAGGGGAAGATTTGTAATCAAACCGAGATAAAAGTCATGCAAATTAAAAAGATCAACAGAAGAAGCTACTTACAAGCACCATGGACTTCGTGGCCGAACGAATGGCCCTTAGTTCAGTTAGGTGCTGGTGGTGCTCCATGTCTGCTGGAAAGTAGACACTCTTGGCAAGGCTAAATGCCATTAAGTGATCTTTTTCAGTGACCACTGAGTCTGTGTCTTGAATATCATGGTTTTGAAAAGTAAGTTTGGGTGCCCACTTGGAGGAGCTGGCTCGGTCGGAGTACTCCGGCTGAGGGCTCGGTGGAGGGCTCGGTGGAAGAGTGGTTTCATCTTCATCAACAAGGCGTTGCTCAGTTTGGGTAGTCCGGGCACGCTTGCTGGGGCAAGATGAGGAAGGTTGTTGAGATGGAAGAGCCACCACGGTCTCTTGAGTCTGGGTGGTTGGTGGTACTTCGACTGGATGTGTTTCGGTTAGGAGGGCCCTCACTCTGTTCCTCTTCGCCATTTCTTCTTCAGATGTAGTACGGACTAGGATGATTTGTGGCAAGGTCAGGTCCGGTTCAAGAGAGGCCTCTAGCAAAAAATCTGTTACTCTGGCTTTTCGTCAACTGCTGTATCTGTATGTCGGTTCAAAATTGAGCAGCTTGGCCCAACTTCTTTCAGGATACCGTAGTGCGGCGCGAAGTGTGTTTAGGTTTGGATAACTGTACAGTGACTTGAGATGGGCTGAGTCTGCATAAAGAAGACAACTGTCAGTTCGGTTCAGGAACACAAAACCGAAATAAAAAGAAGCATGCAATAGAGCCGAGGTAATTATACCGGTGGTCCCTTTATTCCAGTTTATTCGGTCACCAGGAATCTGGGCTTCTTGGTCTTCAAAGTTCCCAGAAACCCAGAAGAAATCATCATTGTTCAAGTCTTTATCCGGTGTGTCCGTTATTATTTTCTCTCGACGACGGCGTATCCTTAGATAATAGACCCAGCCATCTTCTTTTGATCCTATTGAATATTGATGAAAGAGTTCGGCTAAGCCGAGGTTAATGCCAGCTCGGCGGTTTAGCTCGGCTATACCATTTATTATGCGGTATGAGTTTGTGGAAAGCTGAGTTGGGCATATCCTAGTTTGCCTAAGGAATTCACAAAGTAAGGGATGTACAGGGAATCTTAGGCCAGTTTCTACAATGGAAAGGAGGGTGAAGGGAACAAAACCAGGGTTTCCCAAGGTACGATGTCATGTTCGGCTAAGGTGAGTTGGACGTCATCAGGAATGTTTTATTCCCTTTGGAATTCGGCCAGGCCACCAGGTGTTTCTACTAAAAATCTATATTTACCCATTTACTCTTAAGTTATGTATAATTTTACTATGATAGCTCGGTTACAAAATGACGCTGAGTAGCTTGGTTGAGCGTGCGAAGGAGTGCCTGGCAACCTAAGTCTGCAAAGTGAAAAAAGAAAGGGGTTATGCACAGATCGATGGACCGTGTGAAAAAGAAATCAAGGTAAAATAAATGAAGTCCTATCTCGGTTATACGGGTGTTAGCTCGGTTTCAGCAAGGGGTCTATTAGCTCGGTTTCAGCAAGGCATTTGTTAGCCCGGTTGAGCCTCAAGGGGCAGCTTTCTTAGTTCGGTCTGAACTTGGAAGGCTAGTTTAGCCCCTAAGTTCAGCTCGGGCGTAGTTAAGATTTTCAAGGCTTGACTTATCAGAACTACAAATATAGCAAGTTAGCTCGGTTGGTTGGTCCGGCTAGACTAACATCAACTACAAACGACTTTTTAGTTCGGTTATACTATGATTTTGGATCAAAATTAGTAATTTTCAGTTTATTCGTGACAAGCCAGAAGTTTTATTACACGAAAGAAGGGAATATGTTTTGAAAAAACACACAAAATACATGTATTGTGAAAGCAAATACGACAAACAACAAAAACCAGGTAGGTTTGAGTACGCTTACCAGGACAAGAAAAGATGAGAGTAACGGCAGCACAACCACAAAGCTTCTTCGAAAACAGATCGAAGAACTCAACCACAGTGCTTTGATCCAAAATGAAGAGTTTTTGTTTTAATACAATAGGACAAAGGTGGGAACTGTTTAAATTACGCGAGGTACGAGGGCGGCGTGACAGCTGCCTTTAGCCAATCAGAGTGTGCCACGTGTCATTGAAATGAGAATCGATTCAGTTGCTGTGATTGAAGGGACGTTTTGACCGGACAAGCTGAGCTCGGTATGGAATTTAGTTCGGCTGAAGAGCTTAAGAGTTTTTAACTCGGCTGGAAGGACTAAAGGGGTTTAGTTCGGCTGAAAAGGCAGAAACTTTTTTAGCTCGGCTGGGTACAGGTAATCCCTATCATGCTCCGCAGATGGAATTAAGGGGCAATTGAGAGGGTAATTTATATGAAGATTGGGCCGAGCTGGATAATGGGCCGTTATAGGCCACAGTGCGAAGGCTAATTAAAAAGGCCATGAAGTTACTCCGGCCCAAGAGAGGTGTGAAATTACTCCGGCCTAAGAGAGGTGTAAAGTTACTCCGGTCCCAAGGAGGGTAGCTCGGTCACCATACTAAAACTTATACCGGTTATAACGCAGTATGGTTGGCTCGGTCTAAACCATGCTAAAAGTTAGCTCGGTTTTAGACTTACCACGGTTTGTACAGGAGGAACTCAGGTAAGGGTAGTAAAAGGGCGAGCCGAACTAAGGATAGTTCGGTCTGTTCTACGGTTAAGCATAGCCATGCGTACCTCGGCCACATTGGAGTCCAACCATGGTAAAACCATCTCACTTGGTTTAAACAGTGAGGGAGGTGTTGAAGGATAGGCATTATCTTTCAGGAGTATGAATCCTAGGAGGACTCTACATGGAGGAGTAAGAGTCCTACTTGGATTGTGCCACACGGAACCTATAAAAGCTCACAAACAACACCTATGGAAAAGTAACACAACTTTGATTCCTGAATACACAGAGCTTTTGTCTACTTGTCTATTTTGCTGACTTAGGCATCGGGGGGGTTTCCGGCACACACCTGCCGGCTAGCTCACGTCTGTGTTTTCAGGGAGTAAAGTGACGACGTCTGGAGGAACGCGGACTTTATCAACAGGATTATACGAGAAAGTTTATTTCTTTCCCGTACAAACGGTTTTTTTTTTTAATGTGATTGTATTTAGTTCAATGATTCTTTTTTTTAATGAGATTGTATTGTAATTAGTTTAATGGTTCTTTTTTTTTATTTGTTTTTTTTATTATGAGAAAAATGTGATGTGATTGTAGTTTGTTCAATGGTTCTATTTTTTAATGTGATTGTATTATAGTTAGTTCAATGGTTCTTTTTTTTTTCATTTAATTTTTTTTATTATAAGAAAAATGTGATGTGATTGTAGTTTATTCAATGGTTTTTTTTTAATGTGATTTAATTGTTTTATTTACTGTTTTTGATGATTCTTCTTTACAATTATTTTTTTTTATTATGAAAAAAATATGATTGTAGTTAGATAGCATAAAAATATTTGTGATTTGTATGATTGAAGTTATCTCCTTTTTTGATTTGTATTTGGTCTAGCTAAAAAAAAATTATAATTTGATTTTTTAATATGATTGAACTTAGATAAATATAAACACTTACAAAGAGAAAAATGTGATTGTAGTTAGTTCAACGGTTCTTTTTTTTTAATGTGATTATAGTTAGTTCAATGATTCTTTTTTTTTTAATGTGATTGTATTGTAATTAGTTTAATGATTCTTTTTTTTTCATTTATTTTTTTTATTATGGGAAAAATGTGATATGATTGTAGTTTATTCAATGGTTCTTTTTTTTAATGTGATTGTATTGTAGTTAGTTCAATGGTTCTTTTTTTTCATTTATTTTTTTTATTATGAGAAAAATGTGATGTGATTGTAATCTGTTCACTGATTTTTTTTTAACGTGATGTAATCGTTTTATTTACTGCTTTAATGGTTCTTCTTTATAATTATTTTTTTATTATGAAAAAAATATGATTGTAATTAGATAGCAAAAAAATATTTGTGATTTGTATGATTGAAGTTATCTCATTTTTTTTTATTTGTATTTGGTATAGCCAAAAAAAATTATAATTTGATTTTTTAATATGATTGAAGTTAGATAAATATAAACACACTACAAGAAAATTAGGTTTTAGCAGCGTTTTTTATTGCAGCGGCCTGAAAAATGCTGCTACAGATGGGCTATTGTAGCGGTTATTGACCACAACTAAAAATTAAATTTTTAGTAGCATGTTTTCCTAAAAACGCTGCTATATATTTTTTTATAGTTACGTTTTGTACTCAACCGTTAAAAAAAGCCAAGCAAAATAAGGCCTGCCAAATTCAATCTGATTTCGCATCGAATCAGTTTTTTTTTTTTTTGGTATGTTTTGTGTGTGTGGATGAATTACATATCAGAATTTCACCCCCCCCCCCCAAAAAAAAAGAAACCGTTCAACTCACAATTTGTGCCCTAGTCCACAACACTTCTTTGGCGAAGTATCAGACTTCATCCTCCCCGCGGCGTATTGACGACATTAAGCTATAGCATCACTGTGATTTCAAGGTCAGTTTTCTCTCTCTATTTCTCTTTCTCTATCCCTCTCTTTCTTCTTCTCTCTCGGTTTATCTCTCTACCCTTCTTTCTTTCTTCTACTGTCTCTGTTTCTCTTTTTCCCTTACTATCTTCGGTCAAGTTTGGGTCAATGAAATTCATTGTTAAGCTAAGACTTGCCATTTCATTCATTGCTTCTAATATCTCCAAAACTTCCCTACTTTGAAGGATTTCATGAACATCTTGAATGATTTTGATTTGGAAGAATAATTTAGAAAATATATTGATTAACATGTTTGGTATTTTGATTTTTGATCATCTATGATATTCATATTTTCACCAATATAATTAGTGAAGTGCATGGATTGTTGTTGATGCTACACTATAGAATCTCATGCTTGAGGATTCATTATGTATGCTAGGTGTTTGATAAAATGTCACAATGGAGTAATAGTGCTCTACATTTTGGTTTATTGGTTTGTTCTGTTTTTCTCTCTCGCTCTTCTTTTTTTTTTCTTTTTTTTTTTGTGTTGAGAAAATTGTTGTCTATGAATTTAATGCGCAGTTTGTAATGTTTTGTTGGCTTAATAATGTGATTAGAAAAAATTGTTGCCTCTTTTTATTGTGATTGTTTCTTGTTTATGAAAGCGTTCGTGCATTGAACCATGAGATAAATAAACAAAGATGCAAGTTTTCTAGTTTCAAGGGAATTATACATGGAATAAATTCAAAATACCCAATATTAGGAAGCACATCAAAAGTGACCTGCTCATGAGGCAATTTTGGGTTCACATTTGCTCCGATCCAACCTTCAAACGATCCATAATCAGCATTTAACAGTGGTAGCTCGCCTGCATAGTGCCTCAGTTTTTTCAAATAATGTCCTATTGAACCAATCATGATTCCATAGACGTGCTTGGCTTTAGGAAATAGCTCTGGTATTAATCTGTACCAATTACTTAATCCCAAACACTTTTTATAGATCATATCAGCTAATTCAGGGTTTGGCTTTGGCAATTTCGACATAGCTGTTTGAATAGATGGGACGGTGATTCGGCTGCTGAGAACCTCTTCACGGATGTCAGTACAGAGTTTCTCCCAAACTTGTTCAAAGGTTTGGAAGGAATGTACAATGCTGTGAGCAAATGTAGAAGACACAACTTGGACTTCGTCCCAGTAAATGAGTCCACTTAGAAGATGGCAGTATAAGGATTGATGGAAGTCAGGACCAAATATCACTTCATCAGGGCTACAACATGGGGACTGCATTGTCTTCATTGTATTCTTAAACTGTAAACTACAATACACATTTGTAGTAGCAGTTCCTGCTGCCAGACCCCATTTCTTTTTAAACTGCTTGCTGCTGTAGATAAATTACAAGGCCTTACCATTCCCAATTAGAAATTCCCTGCAAATCAATAATTCTTCAAATTAGAAAATAACTTATTAACAATTAACACCATGTATAAGGGAGGAAAATGTGAAACACATTGAACGCTAATATAAGAGATGCAGAGAATTCTAAGACAAAAGGAAAGCTACAAAGCAGTCGCTGACTGCTTGTGGGTGTGTCCATGTGTGACCATGTGGGTGTTCCAACCACCAGCTCACCTTTTCCTGAAAGTTCAGTTTATGTGAAATTATTAATGCTATCTCATAGGAAACACTGCCTTTTTGAAATTTGGATCTCTTTGACTTCGTAAAGATCTCAAATTTGTGTGGGTTTGTCAGGACACTTGTCTAGTTGCCATTGAAGTATATTGTATGGGTTATTAATGAGGACATCTATATTTCTTCTAATAGATAACTGATGTTTTTTTAATATTTGTTGTTAAATATAGCTATTAAAAACTTGGACTGGAAAATCAGCATCTTGACGTTCTTATTTTTATGCTCTCTCTGGTTTTAATTTTTAGTTTGCGAATATAGGTATATCATATCTTGAGAAGAAAGAAGTCTGCACCCGTCTAAGAGAGGTGAGAATAGTCATGTATGTCCGCACCTGTGGTTTGATTCCTAGATTGTAACAGTTGTCATACTTCAAAAAATCCACACCCTTAATAACACATTATAAAATATCAATTAATGAAGCTCATGGATAGATAATGTGGTAAACTGGCAGAATTTTCATCTAAATTCATGAATTCCTGATAATTTTAAGACACATTTATATGGGTATTTTTTTTATCTATTATTATTATTAATTAATTAATTAATTAATTAATTTTATTTTTTCAGATTTGGAGGTAATTTGGTAACTTTCTTTTTAATTTAGAGAATGAACTATTTAGGTGATTGTTTATGAGAATTATTGCGCCCTTCCGTTATTTGGAATACCTTCAAGTTCTACTTTGTCTTTGAAATGCTTGTTGGAATTTCTGGAAATTCTTAGTCTAGCAAGATAGTCTTATACTTCTATATAAAGTTAGCTTGCAGAGACAACGATACAAGTTTAGATAATGAAATTTCTGGAAATTTCTCTTACATTTTTAGTGGTGGTGAGACTTCATTGAATCCTTCTAGATGAGATTCCTAGAAAATCTCAATGAGATTCAAAGGTTCTTCTTATATGTTTAAATTCCAGAAAGCCGCTGCATAAATAACAACCATATCTATCTTTTCTGTCACCTTAAGTGAGTCCTTAAAACCCTTAGACCTTGATCCAAACCCTAACCTTTATATTCTAACTCTTAAGATTTCTCTGTTGTCCAAAAAATTCCAGATTTACCCTACAGCCCAGAAAATCCAGCAACTTATCTCCTTAAATTTCCAATTCAAAACGGCATCAAAGCTCAATCATTCTGACCACTATCTATGCTCAAACCCTCAATCCAATTTCCAAACCCTTGACCATTCCAAACCCACGATATTTAATTATAGGACATCCTTAATCCACAGGGGCTAAGGAAAACGCTTGACTTTTTCTTCTTCTTATATTTGATAAGATATGTCACAAACTAACCTAAGAGGCAAAAAGCTCTGCATCATCATTTTCATGGTAAATTGATCCAGGTCGAACTTGACATGTAGACATCCTAGAAATTAAGTATAATAAGTCAGAAGAGAGAAATCAGATTGTGACAGCAGTATAGAACACTTGAGAAATAAAAACAAGATAATAATTTAATTGTGATCTAATTTATAATCCTCTGACACAATATTAGGAAATTAATTTTACCCAGCATCAGAATAAATTCCAAGCTTGAGGCCTTTATCATGTACATAGTCAACCACATATTTAATTCCCAATGGAAAACATTCTGATTCGGGGACTAGTTGACCCTGCAAGACCAATTTACAATGAAAAAAAAATTATTGCATGCCTGGCTTTAAAGTTCAGTTTCTACTATTTCTGAGCTTAACAACCAATATATTTATATCAAAAGTGGCCTTTAGATCCAAAGTAAACATTACTATGTTTTAAAGAAAGAAACAATATTTTCCTAACAGACCGGAAGGTAAATTGTTCAGTTCTTTTTTTAGTCCAATGGTGATGGACACAATGGGAGGGTAGCTATAAAATGGAACTGACTATTCCAATCCCAAGTCTCTAGTACCACCACCAATAGACTTTACCAATTAAACTAGATGGAAAACATGGCATAAATGTAGTAGGATTTAAATTGACCTCTGAATTTCGTTCTTGAGTCGACCAACAATCACCTGATTTGAAAAAAAAATTATTTAGTATGAAACAGAACCAAGTTGTGGCATTGTGGTAAAGCCTTGGGGTTTAAGCCCCAAGGTCACAAGTTCAATTCCCCCCCTTGGGCCAATCTCCTAGGCGAAGCACTGTTGGTTAGGAGGTTGGACCTCAAGGATGCCTAATCAGCTACTTGGTGTGGGTTTAATGCTCCCCCGCTGTGCGAGTCCTGACTTAATCAGAGCTTGCCTTAGGAGGTCGGGACAAGCTTCCAGGTTATAGTCTCTTACTCGGAACGGACAACAGGACACCCTGGTGATCTCCTCATGGGGCGCTGCCTTGGACCTGCGGGAGGGTGGGAGGATTTCCCTGTAACAAAAAAAAAAAAAATGAATACCTATGTTAACATAAACATAACCTAAATTAGCCAAATCAATTGCGATAAGTGCATCAGCTTTCAAAGAGGAGAACATATGTTGGTATTTGTGACATTGAGTTTTTGAAAACAGGATAACTGAAAGGACATATTTCTATTCACGCATTCAAATTTTAAATACTTTCGACAGTCCATAAGGGCTTTTGTTTGGGCAATAATAAGTGGTTGGGTTCTCATGTGCAAGTTTTTAGGGGCCTCTGTTTTGTGTAAATAACGCCTCAACCATCAAAGACCCTCAAATCAGAGACCCTCTGATATATAGAGTTACTGAAGTAGACAAAGAAAATAATCTTGTGAGGTGTATATGAGCTTTTCCTATGGCTTATATAATCTTGAAGGAACAAGTAAAAACTCAAGGTGATCAGTTGCAAACTCAAAGTATTCAGTTGCAAGCTCAAGATGCTGTAATAAACTCTTCAAAAGAGCAAGTAGCATTTTTGATGAGACAGAGACAATGTTCTAGTGGTTTGCAGGTATAACTACAAGTAAACATATTTATCTAAATGATGTATTTATCATATGTCATCCTTTTCTAAATTTATGCATACTCATGTAAACTTTATTGTATAAATTAGGCGACAGATGGATCTAGTGGCATTCCAAACCAGGCTTCTCCACAAACACATTAGAGATCCTCTTTTGGGAGTCATGAAATGCAACCTTTTAATCGGGGTAAGTCATCATTACAATACACATACATTGACACAAATTTAGAACCAATGTTAATGACTTCTCTACCAATAAATTGTTAGTTGGTTTGGACAAAATTGGGATTTGATAGGTTGACTTTCTACTTTGTTTCCTTTACTGGTATCCGTAAAAATACCAAACAAACCAGTGAAATAGAGAATTAGGCAATCGAACAAATTTGAATATCAACAATGGATCAAACTGTAATATACAATTAAAAAATAGACCCTTGGATGTTGCTATTGGTTGCTTGACTTAGTGATTGTTACTAATGTTTGGCTTTATTGGCTGATTCAGTCCAAATGCCAACCTGTTGGCATCTTATCTTTTATTTGGATATGTTTTAACATCCTAGCTTTGGAGTCTGCCCTCAGGATATATAAGGAAAGAGAGTCTTATATTCAAGGGCACATTGAAAAAATAGAGAGTATTATAGATAGCATGAGTAATAACTTCTTTTTATCTACATAAAAAAGAACACTTGTTTGTAAGAGTCTTTCAATTGTAATGTTTATATTTATGGTATATGAATAAAAGTCCATTTTCAAAATCGTTGTTCTTTCATAATATAATCCGCTTATTGAGTGATACACTGACTAGGAGAGGTTAGGAGTAGGGTGAGGCAATGAGGCTATTAGTGATTACCTATAGGCAAGAGACCACTTGGGAAAACAGAAGCTGAAAGCAACATCCAAACTTAAAAGGCCTTGTGGAACGTGTTCTTCATCAGAGTTCTATACTTAGTAGTAATAGCAAAGGCGAGGTGGGCACATATTTAGATATAAGTTCCTAGACATTAATAATTGTTAGTTGCTTGCTTACATGTTCTAAGCCCTTTACATGTCTTCACCCATGTCTAATCTTAGAAATCAACTTGCAGTGCTTAAAGAACAACAAGAAGAACCAACTGCACAAATTGAGAACAATTTGTTTCTTAAATCTTTATCCACCTTACACTTCTGCATTACTATATTTTTTCTCTCCATTTGTTGTTGTTTTCTCTCTTAATGGCTGATCTATCTTAATATGCAAATATGATCTTCAACTTGAGTATGGTGATATTTTTTGATATGTAAGCCACATACTTACCAAAAAGATAAGACTTGTCGAGAATTATTTGTAGTCTAAATTTTCTTTATAGATTTTGAAATTGAAAATGATACTTATGCTTATTTAATCATTTTTATTGCAGGAAATAAGACAACATGAAAGCATCAATCAATGGGCGTCATTTCTCGATTTGAACTTTTTTTATGGAGGTCTTTATAAAATGGCGTCATGAGTAATACTTTTGAGTACTATTGTCCTGTGACAAGTTTATATATACCTTTTAGATTATAGTGTGGGCTATTAGTTTGTTAGAAATATTGTATCTTTTTTGTATTACAGGCTTATGTAATGAACCTTTTAGTTAAGGTGTTTTGGATATTTTGGGATTATAAAAATGCAGACTCTTTTACCTTTTACAATTATTGAGTATTGAGCCATTAGAATAAAATAATATTTTTATGGATATATAATGTGAGCAGGGATAAGTGAGAGACAACCATTAATGGTTAGTAAATCATTGAAAATTTCAAGCTATATATTATTGGTAATTGAATAATAAACATAGCATATAACCGTGGTTAATAACTGCCGCTGCAAATAAAATTCAAAAAGAATTTTATGGTTATAGCGACAGCGTAAAACTGATGGAATAGAGTCAAGATATAGTAGTGGTTCACAAAATGTCGCAAAAGTGAAGGATATAGCAGCGGTCGACCCGTCACTATAAAGTTAGCAAGTAATGGGTAAATTTAAGATATAGCGACATTTATAACTGTCACTATATCGGCCGTCGCAATAAAAATAATTATACCAGCGTTTGAGGAAAACATCACTATAAGGATATGCCGACGTGGCTATTGCGGCGATTTGGTCGTCGCTATTGCAACCGCGGGTAAAGGTTTTTTAGTTTTTAGCGACACTTTTTTCTTCTTTTAGCGGCATTTTGGGCCTCTGCTAAAAGTGAATTTTTTTGTAGTGACACTCACAAAGAGAAAAATGTGATTGTAGTTAGTTCAACGGTTATTTTTTTAAAATGTAAATTGGTCAGAAGAATATTTATACATTTCAGAAGGTTAAAAAAAAAATGTAAAGTATAACATTTTTACTTTATAACATTTTATAAAGGAAAATTTACTCATAAATCCTACTTTCTGAAAAGTTAAACCATTTAGTCCTAAATATTTTCTTATGCACCATTTAGTCCCGTTTAATAGCCTATTTTGGGGGGTTTGATTTGATCCATTTAGTTTTTACATCAATACCCTCTACATGAATCTTTCTACTAGAAATTTGAAAAACAGTTCTAGGGTTTCAAATCTCATCACAAACAAGAGAAATGGCGTTGGGATCCGAGATGGAATTGCATACGGCGGCGAGGTCGATGTTTGCGTCGTTCCTCACCTTCCAGTTCTTGTGCGTTAAACGATCCTCTCATGGCACATCATCAGAAACATCATAAAACGTCATCAAGAACATCAACAAAACATCAAGAAGGTTTGATGATGTTCTGTTGCAGATGTAAACTTTCATGAGGATCCTTACTCTGGTTCACTTCCTTGCATGATTATTTCACCACTGTTTTGCCCAGGGGCCAGAACATCATCAAACCTTTAAAAGTTCTAAAACATCATCGTATCCAGAAAGGGTTTGGTCTCAGGGGCCAGAAGGGGCTTTTCAGACACGATTGGTGGCGGTTCTGGGAAGTGGGTTTTCTCTGGGAATGGTGGATCGGAAGGGATAACTCAACCACGTCAATTCGTTTGGTTTGAATGGTTGGGAGAGAAAATAAAATAAATGGATAGATTTTAATCTTTTGTTTAAATTACGAAATAGGAGAAAATTGGAGAGAATTATGATGATGATGTTTGATCAGAAAAAATTGTTTAATCGTTATTTTTGATGTTTGATATTATTTTAATTGTTATTTTGATGTTTAATCGTTATTTAAAAAATTGTTTAATTTTTATTTTGATGTTTAATCGTTATTTTAAAAATTATTTAATTATTATTTTTGATGTTCTTTTGATGATGTTGTATGATGTTTTGATGTTTGATGTTGTTTTGATGATGATGTTTGATGTTATTTCGATGATGTTACTCATAAATTTGATGTTTTGATGTTTGATGGATAATGTTTGATGTCGATGATGTTCAATGGTCACTAACATTGGGATAGGACCTAACGGTTCATAAGAAAATTCATAGGACCAAATGGGTTACAAGATACAAATTTGGGATTTATTGGTGCATGCCCCTTTTATAAATACATAATATATGTATTATTAATTAATTATAATACTAAGCCTTTGTTTGGCAATGACTTTTTTAGTTGGCATTTTGACCTTTTTGACTTTTTTAGCCTAAGACTTTTTTATTTGTTTGGTATTCTTGATTGGATTTTTGGCTTTGGAATGGTAGATTTTTTTTGTCTTTTTGTGATTTTTGGCTTTCTATGACTTTTTGAATTTTTTTTTTTTTTGTGTGATTATTTAGCCAAATATGATAACCAAACACCACCTAACTGTCATGTTGACAATGCAGGAATGCTGATGGAATGCTCATAACAATTTAGATTTTAGTTATTTTTTTGTTTTACTTATTCAGTGAATTTCGAACAAATGTAATAAATTCTTATTTTTATTACTTTAATTATGCAATGACAACATTTTTTTTTTAAAATTACATATATTTTATGCTAACAATTTATAAATATGTTTGACATAATATAAATAGTTTTTTTTTTTTTAAATTTAGTCCCGTGCATAGTGCGGGTGATATGCTAGTTTCTATATATGTGAATTGTGATTTTTAAATATATATATATATATATATATATATATTTTAAATGTCTTCTTTTTTTTATATTATATTAAAGTGTAATATTTTGATAATAATTATATGTGTTGGACTTTCAAGAAATTCATATGTATTGGACTTTTCAAGAAATTTTTTTTTATGATTCTTCTTAATGTATTAAAGTGTTATTATGAGGGATAATAATCGTATGTATTAGGACTTTTCAACGAATTCATGTGTTGGACTTTTCAAATTTTTTTTTTATACTTGGGGTTGGGAGAAATTAATAAATGCTAAGGTTTTTTTTTTTAAATAAAAAATTAAGAAATTTAGATTGGGATATTGGAGCTCCCACAAGACTTGGGGGGTTAGAAACCCCATTTTTCTTAATATATATATAGATAGATAGATAAATCTTTTTATTTTTATTTTTGTGTGGTTTCTATTCGGGTATTTTTTTTTCAATTTATTTAAGATGGAGTTGTGGGTATCTTTTTTTTTTCATTTAATTTATCTGTGGTTTCTATTTGTTTTTAATTATTATTATTTAAGTAAGTTATGATGTGAGTTAGATATGTGATAGACATGTGAGTTTTATTGATTTAAGGTTTATTTAGATAAACTTTAAAGATTTTTTTTTTAGTTTTATAGTTTTTTTTGTTATATTATAATATAATATATAAAAGATCGGTAGATATTTATAACTTTAATAAAAAATATTATCTGATTTTTTTGGAAGAGAAAATGAATGCAAGTTTTAATATTTTTTTTTTGAAAATTTGTGAGAGAGATTAGGAGGGAGAGATTATGAAATATTTTTGTTATTAAATAAATAAATCAGTCAATAGTTTTTTTTAATCTATTTTGTAAATTAAAAATCAATAATTTTGGAAAATTGATTAATTTTTCTCATTAAGTGATTTAAAATTTTGATAGATATACATAAAAAAAAATACATAATTATATTATTAAATCATAATTCAAATTTACATATTATATCTTTTTGAGATCTATAGCTAAATTATTATTTTTTTTTTTTGTGTGTAACCATAGTATATGAGAGAAATTGAAAAGGGTGTTGCAATATTTATGAGAGAAGTCAAAAGAGATTGTGGGTTGGGAGAAGTCAATAAATGCTGAGGGTTTTTTTTTAAATTAAAAAATTAGAAAATTAGGATTAGGAGATTGGAGCTCCCAGAGGCCTTGGGGTTAAAAATTCCCTTTTGCTTAATATATAGTAAGTATAGACTAGCATATCACCCGTGCTATGCACGGATTGTGTTTACTATTATCTATATATGTGAATTGCGATTTTTAAATGTCTTATTTTTTTCCTTTTGTATATTGTATTAAAGTTTAATATTTTGATATTAATCATATGTGTTGACTTTTCAATAAATTAAATGCTTTTTTATTATTATTATATTATATTAAAGTTTAATATTTTGATAATAATCATATGTATTGGCTTTTCCAAGAGCTTGTTCTTAATGCATTAAAGTGTTACTATGGGGGATAATAATCATATGTGTTGGGACTTTTCAAGAAATTCATATGTGTTGGATTTCAAAGAATTTTTTTATGCTTGTTCTTAATACATTAAAGTGTTATTATGAGGGTACGACTTGGGGGTTGGAAAAAGTTAATAAATGCTAAGTTTTTTTTTTTTTTTAAATCAAAAAATCTGGAAATTTAGATTGAGAGATTGGAGATCCCACAAGGCTTGGGGTTAAAAACCCCCTTTCACTTAATATATAGTATAGACTAGCATATCACCCGTGCTATGCACGGATTGTGTTTATAATCTACACTATATATTAAGCAAAATGGGATTTTTAACCCTAAGGCCTGTGGGAGCTCCAATCTCCTAATCCTAATTTACTAATTTTTTAATTTAAAAAAAAAACCCTCAACATTTATTGACTTTTCCCAACCTAACCTCAGCATTTATTGACTTCTCCCAACCCACAATCTCTTTTGACTTCTCTCATAATTATTGCAACACCCTTTTCAATTTCTCCCATATACTATGGTTACACACAAAAATAAAAAATAAAAAGATAAGAATTTAGCTATAGATTTCAAAAAGATATAACATCTAAATTTGAATTATGATTTAATAATATAATTATGTATTTTTTTTATGTATATCTATCAAAATTTTAAATCACTTAATAGGACAAATTAATCAATTTTCCAAAATTATTGATTTTTAATTTACAAAATAGATTAAAAAAAACTATTGACTGATTTATTTATTTAATAACAAAAATATTTCATAATCTCTCCCTCCTAATCTCTCTCACAAATTTTCAAAAAAAAATATTAAAACTTACATTCATTTTCTCTTCCCCAAAAAATCAGATAATATTTTCTATTAAAATTGTAGATATCTACCTATATTTTATATATTATATTATAACATAACCAAAAAAACTAAAAAAAAAATCTTTAAAGTTTATCTAAATAAATTTTAAATCAATAAAACTCACATGTCTATCACATATCTAACTCACATCATAACTTACCTAAATAATAATAATTAAAAACAAATGAAAATCACAGATAAATTAAACTTTAAAAAAAAAGATACCTACAACTCCATCTTAAATAAATTGAAAAAAAAATACCCGAATAGAAACCACACAAAAATAAAAATAAAAATAAAAAGATATATCTATCTATCTATCTATATATTAAGCAAAATGGAGTTTTTAACCCCCAAGACCTATGGGAGCTTCAATACCCCAATCTGAATTTTTAAAATTTTTTATTTTAAAAAAAAAAACTCAGCATTTATTGATTTGGTCAAAATCCCCTTATTAGTATTTATTAACTTTTTTCAATCCACGTATCTTTCCACATGCCTGCAATTATTGATTTGGTCAAAATTTCCTGATCAGCATTTAAAATCCCCTCATACAAATAATTATAGATACAATTCGTGCATAGTTACTGCAATATCTTTGTCAACTTCTCCCATACATTATGGTTAGTGATAAGAAAAAAATCTTAAAAAACATAATTTATATATTAAAAAAAAATCTAAAACAAATATAAATATCTATAATTATCCCGTGCATAGCACGGGTGATATGCTAGTTATCTATATATGTGAATTGTGATTTTAAATGTTTTTTTTTTAAATATTTTTTTTCCTTTTTTATATTATATTAAAGTTTAATATTTTGGTAATAATCATATGTGTTGGACTTTTTAAAGAATTAAATGCCTTTTTTTATTGTATTATATTAAATTTTAATATTTTGATAATAATTATATGTGTTGGACTTTTCAATAATTTTTTTTTTTATGAGAGATAATAATCATATGTGTTGAGACTTTTCAAAGAATTCATGTGTTGGATTTCAAATAATTTTTTTTATGTTTGTTCTTAATGCATTATAGTGTTATTATAAGGGTAAGACTTGGGAGTTGGGAGAAATTAATAAATGCTAAAAATTTTATTTTTTTTAAAATCAAAAAATCAGGAAATTTAGATTGGGAGATTGGAGCTCCCACAAGACTTGGAGTTAAAAATCCCATTTTGCTTAATATATAGTAAGTATAAATATAGATAGATATAGATGTGTTTACAATTATCTATATATGTGGATTGTGATTTTTAAATGTCTTTTTTTTTTCCTTTTTTATATTGTATTAAAGTTTAATATTTTGATAATAATCATATGTGTTGGACTTTTCAATGAATTAAATGTCATTTTTTTATTATATTATATTAAAGTTTAATATTTTGATAATAATCATATGTGTTGGACTTTTCAAGAAATTTTTTTATACTTGTTCTTAATGCATTAAAGTGTTATTATGAGGAAAAATAATCATATGTGTTGGGACTATTCAAAGAATTCATATGTGTTGGATTTTAAATAATTTTTTTTATACTTATTCTTAATGCATTAAAGTGTTATTATGAGGGTAAGACTTGGGAGTTGGGAGAAGTTAATAAATGCTAAGGTTTTTTTTTTTTAAATCAAAAAATCAAGAAATTTAGATTGGGAGATTGGAACTCCCACAAGTCTTGGAGTTAAAAACCCCCTTTTACTTAATATATAGTATAGATATAGATAGATAGATAGATATACCTTTTTATTTTTATTTTTATTTTTGTGTGGTTTCTATTCGGGTATTTTTTTTTCAATTTATTTAAGATGGAGTTGTGGGTATCTTTTTTTTTTTTTTAATTTAATTTATCTGTGGTTTCTATTTGTTTTTAATTATTATTATTTAGGTAAGTTATGATGTGAGTTAGATATGTGATAGACATGTGAGTTTTATTGATTTAAAGTTTATTTAGATAAACTTTAAAGATTTTTTTTTTAGTTTTATAGTTTTTTTTGTTATGTTATAATATAATATATAAAATATAGGTAGATATCTACAACTTTAATAAAAAATATTATCTGATTTTTTGGGGAAGAGAAAATGAATGTAAGTTTTAATATTTTTTTTTTTGAAAATTTGCAAGAGAGATTAGGAGGGAAAGATTATGAAATATTTTTGTTATTAAATAAATAAATCAGTCAATAGTTTTTTTAATCTATTTTGTAAATTAAAAATCAATAATTTTGAAAAATTGATTAATTTTTCTCATTAAGTGATTTAAAATTTTGATAGATATACATAAAAAAAAATACATAATTATATTATTAAATCATAATTCAAATTTAGATGTTATATCTTTTTGAGATCTATAGCTAAATTCTTATTTTTTATTTTTATTTTTGTGTGTAACCATAGTGTATGGGAGAAATTGAAAAGGGTGTTGCAATATTTATGAGAGAAGTCAAAAGAGATTGTGGGTTGGGAGAAGTCAATAAATACTGAGGTTTTTTTTTTAAATCAAAAAATTAGAAAATTAGGATTAGGAGATTGGAGCTCCCATAGGCCTTGTGGTTAAAAATCCCCTTTTGCTTAATATATAGTATAGATTTTTATCATATATAAATTATTTGTTTTTAGATTTTAATGAAGTGCACAGTGTAATTTTTTTTGCTCTTTTTTTTTCCCCACAATTACTGTACGGGAAAGAAATAAACCTTCTTGTATAATCCTGTTGATCAAGTCTGCGCTCCTCCGTACGTCGTCGCTTTATCACCTGAAAACACAAACGTGAGCTAGTCGGCGGGTGTGTGCCGAAAACCTCTTCGATGCCTAAGTTAGTAAGCTTGACAAATAGACAAAAGCTCTGTATATTTAGAAAACAAAGTTGTGTTACCTCTCCAAATGTGATGTTTGTGAGCTTTTATAGGTTTCATGTGGCACAATCCTAGTAGGACTTCTACTCCTCCATGCAGAGTCCTCCTAGGATTCATACTCCTGAAGGATAATGCTTATCCTTCAACACCCCCCTCACTGCTTAAACCAAGTGAGATGGTTTTACCATGGCCGAACTACCATACGACCGAAGTAAGCATGGCCCTACTTAGCCGAACTATAATTAGTTTGGTTCTCTGTCCTTTGTTCCTCTTCCACTTACCGGGGTATGCCCAAAACCGAACTATCTTTTTACCAAGGTATAGACCGATCTAGTTTAGCTGCGCCATGACCGGTATACGTTCAAAGCATCCTTCAACTGAGCTAATCACCAAGAGTCCTTCGGACCGGTCTAACTTCTGGCCTTGAGACCGGACTAAATTTAAGCCTCTTCAAGACCGGAGTAACTTTTTGGCCTTTTTACTCACCCTTCACACCGAGGCCCATAACAACCCAGCTCGGCCCAATTCGCATATAAATTACCCTCTCAATTGCCCCTTAATTCCATCTGCATAGCATGATAGGGATTATCTGTTTATCAGCCGAGTTAAACTATCTTTTAGCCTCTCCAACCGAGCTAAAACCTTTTAGCTTTTCCAGCTGAGCTTAAAAAAAAACCCCTTAAGCATATCCAGCCGAGCTAATTACACACCGGGCTCCGCTTGTCCGGTCAAAATGTCTCCTCAATCATAGCATCTGAATCGATTCCCATTCTAACGACACGTGGCAGGTTGCTATTGGCCATCCTTAGCTGTAACGCCGCCCTCGTACTTCGCAATATTCGAACAGTTCCCGCCTCCAGCTCTTTCACCAACACAAACTGTTTTGCATTTCAAAATCACTCACCATACTATTCAACTTATCTCTCTGAACCTCCATTGCTCTTCAACCTCTGAGCTCGTGTTCTCCATCACTGCTGCTCTCATCTCCAGTTCTTGCCTCTTCATCTGGTAAGCACTGCTCCTCTATCTTGTTTTCCTTGTTTTCGTACTTTGTTTTGTGTGTTTTTACAAAACATATTTTTTTCCATTTGCTTTGCTTCTTCTGAAAACACTATGTTAGTATAATCCTCAGGTATTCATGAAATAACCTGTAGAACACTGCTTTTGATCCAGAATTACACATAACCGAACTAGTAAACTGTTTGTAGTTTGATGCCAGTGAGACCAGACTATACAACCGAACTAACACTCGTACCAGTAGTTTCAATAAGTCAAACCTTTTGTTTTATCTTAGCCGAGATAAGAAACCGAACTAATTCTGCAATCAGTGTACTGGGAAAACCTCAATTCCGATCGAACTACGGCTTCGGGGCTAAACCAGCTTTCTAAGTTTTTAGACCGAACTTAGAAAGCTTCCCCTAGGAGCTCAACCGGTCTAATAGAACCTCCCCTCAACCGAGATATCAATTACCTTGTTGGAACCGAGATAGATCCTGTAACATCTTACATAGTCGAAGTAGGTCTTTTATTTTCTTTGCTTTTTTTTCTTTGTAGCACGGTCCAACGATCTGTGCTTAACACCTTTGTTTTCCACTTTGCAGACTTAGGTTGCCCAGGCACTCTAAGCGCTCAGCCGAGCTACTGAGCACAATTTTGCCACCGATCTAATTTATTCATAACTTATAAAATAAATGGGGAAGTATAGATTTTTAGTAAATACTCCGGGCGGTCTAGCCGAATTTCGAAAAGATTACAATATACCCGACGACGTCCAACTCACTTTAGCAAAAAAAGATGTTGTACCATGGGCCAAAGAAGGCTTTGTACCCTTTACCCTTCTTTCAATAATGAAAACCGTGCTAAGATTTCCAGTCCAACCCCTAATTTGTGAATTCCTTAGGCAAACCAGACTATGCCCAACCCAGCTTTCCACCAACTCCTACCGTATAATAATAGGTATAGCCGAACTAAACCGCCAAGCAAGCATTAACCTCGATCTAGCCGAAATCTTCCACCAGTATTCCATAGCTTTGAAGGAAGACGGCTGGGTGTACTATCTTAGAATACGCCGTCGACGTGAGAAAATAATAAAAAACACACCGGATAAAGACTTGAATGATGACAATTTTTTCTGGGTGTTTGGAAACTTTGAGGATCACCAAGTCCAGATTCCTGGCCGAAGTATTAATTGGAAAAAAGGAACAGCTGGTATAATTACTTCGGTTTCCTTGTCTGCTTCGTTTTATTTCGGTTTCCTATTCTGCAGCCGAGCTAACAGTGTCTTTTTTCGTAGATTCAGCCCATCTTCAATCACTTTACAGCTACCCCAATCTAGGCACTCTCCACGCCGCACTACGTTATCCAGAACGGAGTTGGGCCAAGCTGTTAAGTTTTGAACCGACATACAGATACAGCGGCCGCTGAAAAGCGAGAGTGACCGACTTTCTGCTAGAGGAGGCCCCCGAACCGGACCCAACCTTGCCACAAATTAGACTAATCCCACTGACTGCTGAAGAAGAAATGGCTAAGAGAAACAGAGTTAGGGCCCTCTTGACCGAGACAAACAGGGCCGAGGTACCACCACCAAACCAAACACAAGAAGCCGTGGTGGCCCTACCATCCCAACAGCCTTCATCATCTCGGGCGAACAAGCGTGCTCGGACTAGCCAAACCGAGCAGCACCTTGTGGACGAAGATGAGACCATTCTTCCGCCACCAAGCCTTCCATCGAGTCCTCAGTCGGAGCGATCCGACCGATCTAGCTCTTCCAAGTGGGCACCCAAGCTCACTTTCCTGAACCGAGATATCCAGGACACCGACTCGGTGGTCGCAGAGAAGGATCGTGTACTGGCCTTCAATCTGGCCAAGAGTGTGTGTCTTCCAAAAGACATGGAGCACCACCATAATCAACTGAACACCGAACTGAAGTTCATCCGGTCTTCAACGAAATCAATGATTCTGGTAAGTAGCTTTTTTCGATCTTTCTAATTCTTCCAAGTTTCAGTTCGGCTAAAAAAGAAACAATTCTTTTGCAGGCCATTCAGAAAAACAATCACTCAGAGGCGAGTGTTGGAGCTAAGGAAAACAACTAGGCAAGCCATGGCAGAAGCCGAAGCCAGGACTGCCGAACTAAATCAATCCCAACAGAGGACGGCCGGGCTGGAGGCCGAGATAACTCGTCTAACCGGACTAGTTACCTCGGTTAATACCGACAAATAAAGAGCGCTAACCGAGATGAAAGACAAGTATTTGCGGGAACTAGTGAAACTTGAGGGTGTTAAGGACGCCGGAATAAACGTTTTGAAGAAGAAAGCTGAAGATGCACAGCTGAAGGGCTTCAAGGAAGGCGAAGCTGCATACATCCAGCAGTGTGAAGCTGCGAAGGACTTGTTCTTCAAGTGCGGATGGAGGGGTGCCGTGGAGCAGCTCGGTTGTGGTCCCGACACCGAGGTCTACAATGCTCCTCAGTATTTTATTCCGGCCTCACTGGCGGAGTATGCAGCCGATCTTCAGAAGCAATTCCTTGAAGCGTCTGACGACGATGGAGAGAATGAGCCAACTGATACTCCGATTGACAATGTTCCAGTTAACCAATCAGTTCGGGCGGAGCCTGTGGTAGAAGATCTGACCATTGAGCAACCAGCTGAAACCGAGCTCTAGGCCGAGACCGAGCTCCCAACTCAGATTGTAATTCCGTCTGAAACCGGACTTCGGGTTGATGCCGAGCTGGATGCCGAAATAGATGACCTTTTTAGTTGATTTTGTATTTTTTCTTTTTCTTCTTTTTGCTTCGACTTGTAACCGGGCTGGGAGCCCTTCCCTTGTAATTGCTCTGAACTTGATCAATGAAAATCATCTTTTCTGTTACAACACTTTTTTCGGTTTGAACTGTATGCTTATACTTGTAATGACTTTTCCATGATCTTTTCACTTCCAACTGTTATCTCGGTTTAAATTCCTGTTTGAGCTTGCTTTCTAATAGTAGTGTGGCCGAGATACTTTATTCTAGTCCTAGCTGATCAATCTGGCTAAGCATACTCGCCAACCACTCTTTAGCCGATATACTTATTCCGGCTGAAGAGTATCAAGAGTTGGTTTAATCCCGCCAACCACTCTTTAACTGATATAAATACTGCGGCTGAAGAGTACAAAGAGTTGGTTTAATCCCGCCAACCACTTCTTCAGCCCAAACCCTTATTTCGGCTGAAGAGTAATAAGAGTTCGTTTAATCCAGCCAACCACTCTTCAGTCATATCCTTACTTCGGCTGAAGAGTAATAAAAGTTGGTTTAATCCAGCCAACCACTCTTCAGCCATACCCTTACTTCGGCTGAAGAGTAACAAAAGTTGGTTCAATCCAGCCAACCACGTCTTCAGCCATACCCTTACTTTGGCTGAAGAGTAACAAAAGTTGGTTTAATCCAGCCAACCACTTTTTCAGCTCATAACCTTACTTCGGCTGAAGAGTAATAAGAGTTGGTTTAATCCAGCTAACCTCTAAGTTAGTTTTTCCAGCCAACTTAGAATAGAATGTTTGGTTATTCCGACCAAACGTCCTGCAGCCTGGATCCTTATCCTGGGCTTAGGAGGGGTGTTGGTTTAATCCAGCCAACCTCTAAGTTAGTTTTTCCAGCCAACTTAGAATAAAATGTTTGGTTATTCCGACCAAACGTCCTGCAGCTTGGATCCTTATCCTGGGTTTAGGAAGTGTGTTGGTTTTTCCAGCCAACCTTTAGATTGGTTTTTCTAGCCAACCTAAAGTAAAGTGTTTGGTTATTTCGACCAAACGTCCTGCAGCCTGGATCATTATCCTGGGCTTAGGAAGGGTGTTAGTTTAATCCAGCCAACCTCTAAGTTGGTTTTTTCAGCCAGTTTAGAATAAAATGTTTGCAATGTTCCTAACTTCACTAAAACTAACTTTTACAGAAAATAACTATGCTGAAAAGAATCGACTTGTTTTATTGAGGAAAGAGAAAATTACACATGTTTGTAAGGGGAAAGCTAAAAATAAAATAACTTGAGATTGGCGGTGTTCCATGGCCTGGGGATTGCTTTGCCGTCCTTGTCTTTTAGGTGGTATGCCCCTTTGCCTGCTAACCCAACCACTTTGTAAGGATCTTCCCAATTAGGCCCTAGCTTGCCATTTCCTAGCACCAGGGTATTTCCCATCACTTTGCATAGCACCCAATCTTCGATCTTGAATTGCCTTGGATGCACTGTTTTGTTGTATTTCCTGGATAACTCTTGTTGATATAAGGCAATGTGGACTAGTGCTTTTTCTCTTCTTTCTTCGGCGAGGTCGAGCTCCAATGCTATGGCTTCTCCATTCAGGTCTGGATCAAAATTTTCGCTTCGAATTGTGGGGAGGCCAACTTCTAGTGGGATTACTGCTTCCATGCCGTAGGCTAAGAAGAATGGTGTTTCTCCTGTTGATCGTCGAGGTGTGGTGCGGTAAGCCCATAAAACATGAGGAAGTTCCTCCGCCCACTTGCCTTTTGCTTTCTCTAACCTTTTCTTCAGTCGATCCAAGACAACCTTGTTTGATGCTTCTGCTTGGCCATTTGCTTGAGGATATGCTGGTGTAGAATTGTAGAACTCTATCTTGTATTCTTCACAAAAGCTTCTAAAGATTTTGCCATCAAACTGGGTGCCGTTGTCTGATATGAGGGCTTTAGGTATGCCGAATCGAGTAATGATGTTTTGCCAGATGAACTTCTTCACATCTTTTTCCTTGATTGATGCCAATGCTTCTGCTTCCACCCACTTTGTGAAGTAGTTTGTTGCTGCGAGAAAGAACTTCCTGTTTCCGGGCGCTGTTGGAAGTGGTCCTACTATGTCCAAGCCCCACATTGCAAAGGGCCATGGACTGGTCAATGGTAGGAGTTCTCTGGCCGGCTGATGTATTTGATGTGCAAACTTCTGACATTTCTCGCACTTCTTCACATACTTCTCGGAGTCTGCTTGCATGTATGGCCACCAGTATCCTCGTGAAATGGCTCTGTAAGCTAATGATCTTCCTCCTTGGTGGCTTCCGTACACCCCCTCATATATTTCGAACAAGAATGCTTCTACTTTACTGGGGTGGACACACTTTAGATAAGGTCTTGAGAAGGATTTTTTGTACAACGCCATAGATAGGGAGAGCCAAAATCGCTGCGAATTTACTCTAATTTTGTTGGCTTCTTTCTTTTCTTCCGGTAAGACGCCATCTTTTAGGAACAATATGATGGGATCCATCCATGAGGGGCCTAGCTCGGCGCAACATACCTCTTCTGCTTCGGGGTCTTCAATGCTTGGTCTTGGTAAGTAGTCGATGAGCAACGGATGAGGGATGGAAGTATCTGCCATTGAAGCGAAGCCTGTTAGTTCTTCTGCTCTGCTGTTTTCCTCCCTGCCAATCTTTTCTATCCTCATTACTTCAAATTTCTTGATCTCTATTCTGACCAATTCTTGGTACTTGGCCATCCTATCATCCTTTGCTTCATAGTCGCTAGAAATTTGGTTTACCACCAGCTATGAGTCGCTGTAGACCATTAGTTCGGTGGCCTTCATGTAGAATGTTGTTTTAAGTCCTGCAAGGAGTGCTTCATACTCCACTTCGTTGTTTGATGCTGGGAAGCCAAGGTTGATTGCTTGCTCCACAACGAGGCCGTCTGGTGAGATGAGGACTATGCCAAGTCCTGCACCATGCCGGTTGGATGCTCCATCCACAAAGAGCTTCCACATCTCTCCAACGAACAGTTTTCAGCAAGTGGAGGGGTCAGATGATGCCGTGGGGTCAAGAATGTTGCTGGTGTTTTCTTCAAGGTCCATGCTTGCGGTCTGCCTCTCGCTATCTGATTGTACCAAGTCTTTATTTGTTGGTGAGTCTTGGTTTGGTGTAGCTTGGTTTGCTTCTTCCTTGCTATGTTTAGTCTGGTCTGCTATGGGATTTGATTAAATATCCTGCACCAAGGGTTGCACTATTCTGGCGTCAATTTCTATTCCTAGTTTGGTTGTATCAGTCAGGTCGACTGGGCAGATATGATGACTTCCTGGGGTGAATTCTGCCACAAAGTCTGCCAAAGCTTGGGCCTTTATCGCGGTCCTGGGTTGGAACTTGATGTCGAATTGTCCCAACTCAACTGCTCATTTCAAGATTTGCCCAGAAAAGTTTGCCCTCTCAAACAGAGCTTTTAATGGGAAAGCTGTGAGGACAACTATGGTGTGGGCGTGAAAGTAGTGCGACAATTTTCTTGAGGCCATCATCAAGGCTAATGCCAGTTTTTTCAGTGGCAAATACCTTGTTTTAGCTCCCAACAATGTCTTGCTGACATAATAGATGGGCAGATGTTGAATTCCTTCCGCACGGACCAACACTGCGCTAATTGCGTGCTGAGAGACTGCCAGGTACAGGAAGAGTTCTTCTCCAGGTATGGGGTGACCAGCAATGGTGGAGAAGACATGTATTCTTTCAAGCTTTCCAGAGCTTGGTCGCATTCTTCGTCCCATTCGAACTTGGCTTTTAGTGCATGGAAGAATGGTCGTAGTCTGTCCGATAACCGACTTATGAACCGATTGAGCGCAGCTGCCATCCCGGTGAGATGCTGCACTTCTTTTACTGAGTTTGGTCTCTCCAAATCCTGGATTGCTTTGATCTGGGAGGGGTCTGCTTCTATACCCCGGTTGGTCACAAGGAAGCCCAGGAATTTGCCAGATCCTACTTCGAACGCACACTTAGATGCATTGAGGTGCAACTTGTGTTTCTTCAGGATCTTAAACATCTCGCCTAGGTCCTTGAGATGGTCATTCTCGTCCTTACTCTTGACCACCATGTCGTCGATGTAAGCCTCCATTGTTCTGCCTAACAATGGTTCAAACATCTTGGTGACCATCCGTTGGAATGTTGCCCCTGCGTTCTTTAAGCCAAAGGGCATGACCTTGTAACAGTATAGTCCTCTTGGAGTTGTAAAGGATGTGACCTCCTGGTCTGGTTCATGCATGGCGATTTGATGGTAGCCTCTGTATGCATCCAGAAAGCTAAGTTGGTTGTGCCCCGCCGTTAGGTCGACCAGTTGATCTATCCGTGGTAGAGGAAAGCTGTCTTTTGGACATGCCTTGTTGATTGTTTTGTAGTCGACACAGACACGCCACTTGCCATTCTTCTTTGGCACCACAACTGTGTTGGAGATCCATCTTGGGTAGTGCACTTCTCTAATTGCTCCTGCCTCCAGCAGGTTTCCTACTTCTTCAGCCACTATCTCGGCATAGTGGAGTGCCGATCTATGGGTGCGTTGAATGATTGGTCTGGCAGATGGGTGGACATTAAGTTGGTGACAGATGAAGTTGGGATCAATGCCTGGCATGTCGTATGGTGTCCAGGCAAACACTTCGATATTAGAGGTTAAAAATTCCAAGACCTCTAATTTCTCAGTGCTGGACAGTGATGAACCGAGCAAAAAGAACTTATCTGGGTTCTTTTCATCTTTTCTTACCTCTACCAAGTCTTCCACCGCTTTCTGATTAGCTGCTTTGCCTACATCTGCGAACAGTTCATTGCTCTCAGGTTCTTCTGCCGAATGAACGTATCCTTTGGCAGCGCGGCTGCCATTCACCGTGATAAAGCATTGCTTGGACATAATCTGATCTCCATAGACCTCTTCAATTACACCGATGTCGTTGGGGAACCGCATTATTTGGTGGTAGGATGACGCCACCGATCGCATGGCATGCATCTATGTTCTGCCCAAGATGATGCTATAAGTGGAGGGGACCTTTAATACCCAGAACTCCACTTTTTTCGTCACCCTTCCTGCCTTGACTAGGAGGATTATTTTGCCAATGGGCCATTCTAGCATGGAGTTGAATCCACTCAGGGGAGATATGGCAGGTGCCAAGTCTTTATCTTGTAACTTCAATTGTTTAATGGTGTCGTAGTACATTATTTCACATGAACTGCCTTGGTCTATCAAAATCCGCTTGACGTCAAAATCCTTGACTCGGAGAGTGACAACCAAGGCATCATTGTGAGGGCAATATATCCTTGCCAAGTCCTTATCTGAAAAAGACATGACGTTCATGGCCTCTGTCTTCCCCTTCTTGATGGCAGGTTGGGCACTTTGTACCTCTCTTAAATGCTCAACCTTTTTGATTGATCCTCTGAGCTCGCATACACGCTCAGGTTCGAAAACTCCATGTATCACATTAATAACGCCTTGAGGTGGGGCGTCGATTGGCATTCCGTTGGGGTTGTTATGGTCCTGGGGGGCTGGTTGGGCCCCTCCTTCAATGTATTTATCCAAGTGACCTGCTGCCCCCAACTCCTCCAGGTGCTGTTTCAATGGCGTGCAATTTTCAATGCGGTGCCCCTTTTCTTTGTGGAAGGTGCACCGTGATCTTTCGTCATAGTCCTTCTGAGCTTCCCCAAGCTTAGCTGGCCATCTGACGAAAGGCTCATCCCGTATTTCACTTAGAATTTGGTAGATCGGTTTCTTGAAGACCGTGGTTATGGCAGTGCCTCAACCATCTTTTATCCTAGTCCTCTCCGTTATCTCGCCTGCCTCGTCCGTTTCTGCTTGGATGATCTACCGCGTTGACTTTTGTCGAGGCCTTTTTCTCTGGCACTGCGGTGGTGCCAGATTTTGTTTTGGCACGGGCACTATCCTCTTCCACCCTGATGTGCTGATGCACTCTTTCCATCAAGGCTTCCATGGTGAGGGGTGGTGTCATGGTGATCGAGTCCCTTAGTCTATTCCCGACTGGAAGGCCTCTTTTGTATTATGCAATGGCGAGATTGGTGGGGCAGTCCCCAATCTGGTTGAATGTCTCCCAGTAGCGACTATTGTAGGACCTTAGCATCTCTTTTTCACCCATGTCGATGGAGAGTAACTGGTCAATCTCCACCGGGGTTTTGGTGTTTGTTCTGAACCTTGTGACAAACGCCTCCGCCAATTGCGCCCAGGAGGCTATGCTGCCTTCTGGAAGTTTTTCAAACCAAGTCAAGCCTAGATCGCCATGGCTTGACGGGAAGAGGATGCACATTAGAGCCTCGTTTCGCCAATATACCGCCATAACCTGGCGGAAGTGGCTTAGGTGAATGTAGGGGTCCGTTTTCCCCTCATACGTAGTGAATTTGGGCTGAAGGAAACCTGTAGGTAGGGGTGCGTTTTCAATTGCCGAAACGAACGGCGAGGTCTGTAGCCTCGCTAATGCTTTGTCCGTCGGTTCGTAGGTAGGGCGTGGTAATGGCATTCCAACCTCGACGCTTCCATGCGATCGCGGAGCCAATCGTTGAAGGGCAGAAACTCTGCGAGGGTCGCGCGCCCTGGTGTCCTCCTTCCATCGTGCCTTTTCTTCCAGCATGATCCGCAAATCGGATGATCTGGGCAACTCCGTCTGTTTGGATGATGTTTGGTGCGAGTGTGAGGGTCGGTAGGTACTTCCCTCTGTGTAAGACCTCAATGATCTCGTTCTCTTAGACCTGGAGTAACGAGTTCTGGAGGTTCTAGATTGAGTATCGCCTGTCCTGAGGCTTCTACTCTCTGCTTGTGATGGTGTGGAATGCCTTCCATGGTCTTCTGAGCGGCGAGGGGGCGTCTTGTTTTTGCGCCCCTCTCCTGTCGCCACTTCTTTTCCCTTCATCTGGCGCTTCAAGGCCTCCATGTCCGCCGCCATCTTCTTTATTAATTCGTCTTGCTCCTTCACGCGGTCCTCCAGAACTTGAGGATCAATCCTCCGCTTTTGCCTGTCAGGACTTTGTGTATGAGAGTGACGGGGGCTGTGAGTCCGCCTCCCCCTAGTATCTCTCCTGGAGTTATGTCGTTGGGGCTCCAAGTCCGCCATGGGAGGGATAGAATGTAGTCCTTCGCGCCTTGCACCCCCATCTGGTGTTTGCCCGTCGATGGCGGACTGCGGTAGATCTTCATTGTGCGCCATTGTTCCTAAAGAGGTAAAGCTTGATCAAGAGGTTTTGTCCTGTCTGTTTTTCCCACAGACGGCGCCAATTGTTCGGGAAAGAAATAAACCTTCTCGTATAATCCTGTTGATCAAGTCTGCGCTCCTCCGTACGTCATCGCTTTATCACCTGAAAACACAAACGTAAGCTAGCCGGCGGGTGTGTGCCGGAAACCTCTCCGATGCCTAAGTCAGTAAGCTTGACGAAATAGACAAAAGTTCTGTGTATTCAGAAAACAAAGTTGTGTTACCTCTCCAAAGGTGATGTTTGTGAGCTTTTATAGGTTTCGTGTGGCACAATCCTAGTAGGACTTCTACTCCTCCATGCAGAGTCCTCCTAGGATTCATACTCCTGAAGGATAATGCTTATCCTTCAACACCCCCCTCACTGCTTAAACCAAGTGAGATGGTTTTACCATGGCCGAACTACCATACGACCGAAGTAAGCATGGCCCTACTTAGCCGAACTATAATTAGTTTGGTTCTCTGTCCTTTGTTCCTCTTCCACTTACCAAGGTATGCCCAAAACCGAACTATCTTTTTACCAAGGTATAGACCGATCTAGTTTAGCTGCGCCATGACCGGTATACGTTCAAAGCATCCTTCAACCGAGCTAATCACCAAGAGTCCTTCAGACCGGTCTAACTTCTGGCCTTGAGACCGGACTAAATTTAAGCCTCTTCAAGACCGGAGTAACTTTTTGGCCTTTTTACTCACCCTTCACACCGAGGCCCATAACAATCCAGCTCGGCCCAATTCGCATATAAATTACCCTCTCAATTACAAACTATTATTTTTTAATAATAATTTATATTTGTTTTAGATATTTTTTTAATAGATAAATTATTTTTATTAGATTTTAAGAAATGGACTGTGTAATTTTTTTTCTCTTTTTTTTTTCTTCACAATTGCAACATATTATTTTTTAATAAAAATTTATATTTGCTTTAGATATTTTTTTAATATACAATTATTTTTTATAGTATATTTTTTTTTTCTTTTTTTTTTTCTGTAATTGCAACCTATTATTTTTTTAATAACAATTTATATTTATTTTAGATTTTTTTTAATATACAAATTATTTTTTTAGATTTTTTATAAAAATAATTTAACAATCCTATCATTAACCATAGTGTATGGAAGAAGTTGAAAATAGTGTGGCAGTAGGTACGGGAGAAGTCAAAAAGGTTTGTGAGTCGGGAGAAGTCAATAAATGCTGAGGTTTTTTTTTTTTTTTTTTTTTTTGTAAAAATAAAAAATTAGAAAATTAAAATTGGGATATTAGGGCTCCCATAAGGTTTGTAGGTTAGAAATTCTCTTTTCTTTATATAATATACTAGCCTATCACCCGTGCTATACACGGGATAATTATAGATATTTATATTTGTTTTAGATTTTTTTTAATATATAAATTATGTTTTTAAATATTTTTATAAAAATAATTTAACAATCTTATTACTAACCATAGTGTGTGAGAGAAGTTGAAAAGGGTACTGCAGTAACTATACAAAGATTGTATCTATAATTATTTGTCTGAGGGGATTTTAAATGCTGATCAGGAGATTTTGACTAAATCAATAAATGCAAGCATGTGGAAAGACATGTGGATTGAAAAAAGTTAATAAATGCTGATAAGGGGATTTTGACCAAATTAATAAATGCTGAGTTTTTTTTTTAATAAAAAAATTTAAAAAATTCAAATTGGGATATTGAAGCTCCCACAGGCCTTGGGGTTAAAAACCTCATTTTGCTTAATATATAGTATATATATATATATATATAGATTATAAGATGAGAGAAATAAAGTGTTATCTTATTATAATTGAGGAGATCTTATAAAAAAACGTGTAGACATGAATGCCCTCCTATTTTATTGTGTTTTTAATTATCTATATATGTGAATTGTGACTTTTAAATGTTTTTTTTTTAAATGTCTTTTTTTATTTTTTTATATTATATTAAAGTTTAATATTTTGATAATAATCATGTGTTGGACTTTTCAAGGAATTAAATATCTTTTTTTTATTATATTATATTAAAGTTTAATATTTTGATAATAATCATATGTGTTGGAATTTTCAAGAATTTTTTTTTATGCTTGTTCTTAATGCATTAAAGTGTTATTATGAAGAATAATAATCATATGTGTTAGGACTTTTCAAGGAATTCATGTGTTGGATTTTAAAGAATTTTTTTTGTACTTGTTCTTAATGCATTAAAGTTAGGGCTGTTCAAAAATCTGTTCAAACCGGTAATCCGGACCGAACCAGACCGAATCATATGGTTCGGTTCGGTTCCGTTCCATCAAGAATTGGTTCGGTTTCGGATTAAGAAATATGAGAACCGTAAAAACGGTTCGGTTAATGGATTTTATGAAAAAACTGCGGTTCGAACCGAACCGAACCGAACCGAATTTTAAAAGATATATATATATATATAATATAATATCAAGTTTTATCTTTATTAATTGGTTTTTTTATAATTTTAATGATATTAGGATGGTATAGATATGTAATATTAAGTAATGCCTTAATATTATTAGTTTTTATCAAGAGTTAAATGTAATTAGTTTGAGTAATTATTTTGCTACTATTAACAATTTATTTTTGTAAATAGAAATTTTTTGAACCGTAAACCAAACCGAAACCGAACTGTTTTTTCGGTTTGGTTCTGGTCCGGTTTTACAAGTGTAACGGTCTGGTCTGGTTCTCAAAATCACAAAACCGTTAGGATCGGTTCTGTTCTTGGATTTTCTCAGAATCGAACCAATCCGGACTGTGTACACCCCTAATTAAAGTGTTATTATGAGGGTAAGACTTGGGAGTTGGGCGAAGTTAATAAATGCTAAGATTTTTTTTTTTAAAATCAAAAAATCAGGAAATTTAGATTGGGAGATTGGAGCTCCCACAAGACTTGAGGTTAAAAAACCCATTTTGCTTAATATATAGTATAGATTAGTATATCACTTGTGCTATGCACGAGATAAAATAATATATTATTTAATAAAAATATGATAATTATATTTAATTTTTTTATATTATATACAATAAAAGTTAAATAGAAGTTAGCCAATCGAGATATACTTAATGGTTTAAAAATAAGAAAATTAAAAAAATTAGGATGAGATATTGATTATAAGGTTTCTTACTAAAAATCTCATTTTGCTTTTATAAATGGGAGTATAAGATTCACTTTATGTAAGTGAAACAATTCACTTTTTCCTTATTTTCTCGATGTAGGATTATAAAATAAAAGTTAAATAAAAGCTAACAAACGAAGATTTTCTTAATTGCTTAAAAGTTAACAATTGTTTGGATGGAAAGTTTATTTCGAATTAAGCAATCTTAGCCATTTATTATTTAATTAGGTCAATATTTAATTTATTTCGAATTAAACAAATTTAACTAATATATTTTGATAAAACCGTTAAAATCACAATTAAACCAGCAAATTAGTTAATTAAAAAACAGTTCACTCTATTGGCTAGGTCAAAGAACTAACCAACTTATACAAAAATTAATTAACTAAAACTTTTAAATTTTATTTTAATTTAAAAATTTATGCTGTTTTGAATTAAAACATACACAACACTATAATATTAAATGGGAGCATAAGGTTTATATAGTGAAATAACTCATTTTTCCTCATTTTCTTGATGTGAGATTGTAAAATAAAAGTTAACAGTTGTTTGAACGGGAGAAGTTCATTGCTAATCAAGCAATCTCAGTCGTTCAATTTTTAATAAGATCAATCTTAATTTATTTCAAATCAAACAAATCTAAGTAATATATTTTGATAAAACAGCTAAAACCATGGTTAAATCAATGAATCAATCAAACCGAAAACAATTCAGCTTAATCAATTAAGTCAAAAAACTAACTAATTTACAACAAAATTAATTAATTAAAACATTTAAATTTTATTTTAAAATTTAAATCATCTTGATTTGAAACACGCATAGTACTATAATATTAAATAAGAGTATAAGATTCACTTTATATTAGTAAAAAATTATTTTCTCGATATGGAATTGTAATTATTTTAAAATTAAATATTATGAGAGTTTCAAAATCTCATACAAAGTTATTTTTAAAATCAAAACGTCTATATGAGATTGTACAATAAAAGTTAGATGAAAGTTAACCAATGGAGATTTTTTTAACTGTTTAAAATAAAGAAAATAAAAATAAAAATAAAAATAAAAAATGGTATTGGTTATAGGATTTCTTATTAAAAATCTTCTTTTACTTATATAAATGCGATCATAAGATTCAGTTTATATAAGTGAAACAATTTATTTTTTTCTTTCTTTTCCCGATGTGAGATTGTAAAAAAAAAAAGTTAAATGGATATGCACATTGGATTGCAGATTGAAACTATATTTCAAAAGCACCTTCACATTGCACCTTCACATAGCATGGGTGATATGTTAAGAGTATTGTACATGTGTTCTTAAAAACACACACACACAAAATGGTGTTGATTATATGATTTTTCACTAAAAATTTTCTTTTACTTATATAAATGGGAGCATAAGAGTCACTTCATATAAGTGAAACAATTCTTTTTTTTCTTCTTTTCCCGATGTAGGATTGTAAAATAAAAGTTAAATGGAAGCTAACCGATGGAGATTTTCTTAATTGTTTAAAATTAAGAAATTTTAATAATTTATATAAATTAGAGTATAAGATTCACTTTATATAAATAAAACAATTTACTTTTTCCTTCTTTTTTTTTCGATTTGGGATTGTAAAATAAAAGGTAAATGAAAGTTAGCTAATAAGAATTTTCTTAATTGTTTAAAATTATGAAAATTCAATAAAAGGCTCCTGTCATGCCCAAAACTAATACAATAATTCAACCGCAAAGACTAATACAAAATGACATAAACAGAGTATTAGACTTTCATTAATCAGAGTCCATTTACAAAAGGGTATATGCATTACACATTCATAAGCTCTACCCTGAATCTATAGCATGTGGCACCAAACTAAGTAATCAACGAAATAAATGCCCTACAGGCTTACATATTTTCAAGACAGTTCTTGATTACAACAAAAGTGAGCCTAGCTTGACACAATTTAAAGCCCTTGGCTATACAAAAATAGATATAACATAATAGAAGCTCTTGCTCCCAATCCCTCCAAGCAACTGCCTTGGCGGAGGCATATCACCAACACCTGAAAATAGTTTTTCCTAAATAGGGTAAGCCAAAGCCTAGCAGAAACAATCTAACACAATATATGAACTTTAACAAGGTTATAAACATGATGCACATAGCCAATGTTCAAAATAAAATCATTTATAACTCTTCTTTCCAAATCCATATTATGCCAAGTATGATATCCCAATCCATTTTATATCAATTTGTTTCATGTCATTTTGTATCTCCTCAATTCATGAGTCATATCCATTGTTATCGAGACAACCCAACTGAGATTACAACTGAGTGGTTTTCTTACCACACAACCATTACACACAAACACTTTGCCATTTTACGAAAATTTCATCCGCGGGAATCGGCACCCATGTATACACAATATTTTCCGGACTTTCACCCTGGACGCATAGGCCAACTTAATTCAATGGAGTCCACCCACTTTATCCTCTCAAACATCATAAATATACAATATATTAAACACAGTCATATTCAATGACAATCAATAAGAGATTGGTTTCAATTTACCTAATCCTTATGCAATTTCTACAACAATCATAGCTATTCTCCACCGATAGCCCAAAACAGACATTTCTAAACAGATATACAATCGTCTCAACAGATAAATTATTCAAATTTTCATAGGTGAAAGGTGATACACCTCAAACTTCACCATTTATATAACTATTCATCTAATTTCGTATTTTCATTCTAATTTCATTATTTATGCAAAATAATTACTTGAACATTTTAGGGCAAAACTCAATTTTTTCCCAATCCCATTCCAATCACCAAAAATCGACCATTTATAGCATAACCCAAGGTCATATCCATTCCCTTAACCATTTCTAAGACATCCATTATAAAACCCCTCTTTGGAATTGAAACCCAAACCCTGGGTTTGTTAAAATTACTTCAGAACCCAATGTTTCTCACACATCAAGAAAATGACCAAGTTAAAACTCATAGAGAGCGTAGAGAGTCCCTACCTCAAAGAGAGAAGATAAGCAAAGCAAAGGAGGAACTCCAAAGATGCTGAACCAAAAGTCTATTCGGATCAAAACGATGCCCTTGAGGTGCTCTACCTTTTTAACAAAGGCACACGGGTAAAGAGATCACTAGATCTAGGTGAAAATGTAGAGAGAATGTGAGTTTTAGAGAGAGAGAGAGAGTCCCGATCTAGGCTTTTGGTGGAAAAAGTGATGTAAAAAGGTGCTGCTCCGAATTGATATACGTACAGCCCACTCGAGCGCAAGAGTCGACGCTCGAGCGTAAAACACAATAAGTTGTTCTGCTCGAGTGCAAGAAATGGAAGCTCGAGTGTATACTTACTCGAGCGTAGGAAACGCCGCTCGAGCGTAGAATACACTCTTCCAGAAGTTTTGTAGACTTGCAAAAGTACTGGGAGTTTGCAAAGTCCGCTCGAGTACAAGAAATGCCGCTTGAGGAAAGGAGCAAAAATTTGGACAACAAAAGTTTGAAAATCAAGCAACCAACCTGTTCCAAACACAACAACTACATTTCAACAATCAAGTTTAAGGAAGAATAAGAGGAAAAAGACATAAACAACCATACAAGGTTATGAATCCCGAGTCCAAAATACAAAATGGATAATGTTTAAACCAGAAACGCTATAACTTCTCCTTTAAAACTCCCTTTATAAGATTCATTTTATATAAGTGAAACAACTCATTTTTTTTCTTTTCCTGATGTAACACTTTATATAAGTGAAACAACTCACTTTTTTTTTTCTTTTCTCAATGTGTGATTGTAATTATTTTAAAGTTAAATATTATGAGAGTTTCAAAATCTCATACAAAATTATTTTTAAAATCAAAACTATGTGGGATTGTAAAATAAAAGTTAAATGAAAGCTAGCCAATGGGGATTTTCTTAATTGTTCAAAATTAGGAAAATCAAAACAATGAGTATGAGATATTGATCATAGGGTTTCTCACTAAAAATCTTCTTTTACTTATATAAATGAGAGTATAAGATTTACTTTATATAAGTGAAATAATTCACTTTTTATTTCTTTTTCTGATGTGAGATTGTAAAATAAAAGGTAAATAGAAGCTAGCTAATGGGAATTAGAGCATAGTTTAGGTTCATGAATTTATCATACTCGATTATTTTGTAAACTCATATGCATATTAAAAAAAAAAAATCAAATTCATTCTAAAGTCATGTTCATGTGATTTCAATATATTTATCTTTAATAAAAATATATGTTCTATTTATAAAATTATATATATTATTTATTTTTAAAAGTTAAATATAATAAAATTATATGATTATAAATAATAGTCTCGCTCAAAGTAAATCGAACTTTAATTTGTTCAGAAAGATGCTAATAAAAACTGAAAATAAATCAAAATCAATCAACTGACCTCTTCTCCTCTCTGACGCGTGCCTTGTTACATTGTCATCCATGTGGTTATAATCGTGGAATTAACTTGTATCATTACATTTGGAACAAAATATTGTTTTAAAAATATAATTAATTGTAGTCATGCAAGCGAGATGAACCCAAGTGGGGGAGATGAGTGACGGCCTCCAAATTTCGAAACCCTTTAAATTATATAAGTTGGCCTCCTATTAGAGAGACATATTTTTACTGTACAGTTCGGTGAACCATCAACCTAAACTATGATAAAAGCTTCCAACCTAAACTATCCCAATACAAACAATTCATTTTTTCCTTCTTTTCCTAATGTGAGATTATCAAATAAAAGTTAACCAATGAAGATTTTTTTAATTGTTTAAAATTAAGAAATTCAAGAAAATTAGTATGAGATATTGAAACTCTTACATGGCTTCTCACTAAATAGTATGAGAGTATAAGATTTTCTTTATAAGAGTAAAACAACTCATTTTTTTTCTTTTTTTCCAATGTGGGATTATCAAATAAAAATAATTATTTAAAATTAAGAAAATCAAAAAAAAATTAGAATGAGAATTTGGAGCTCCTAGATGGCTTCTCACTAAAAAGACTTATGCGCGGAATAACTATAAATATTTATATTTATTTTAATTGTGTTTAATATATAAATTATGTTTTTTAAAATTTTTTATAAAAATAATTTAACAATCTTATCACTAACCGTAGTGTACAGGAGAAATTAAAAAGGCTACTGCAGTAACTATACACGGGTTGTATCTATAATTATTTATATGAGGAGATTTTAAATGCTAATTAGGGATTTTGACCAAATCAATAATTACAGGCATATGGATTGGAAAAAGTTAATAAATTATGATCAGGAAATTTTGACCAAATCAATAAATGCCAAGGCTATTTTTTTTTAAATCAAAAATTTAGAAAATTAAGATTGAGAGATTGAAGCTCCGACAAGACTTGGGATTTAGAAACCCCATTTTCCTTAATATATTTACAATTATCAATATATGTGAATTGTGATTTTTAAATATCCTTTTTTTTTAAATGTCTTCTTTTTTTTTTCTTTTTTATATTATATTAAAATTTAATATTTTGATAATAATTATATGTGTTGGACTTTTCAAGAAATTAAATGTCTTCTTTTTTTTATTATATTATATTAAAGTTTAATATTTTGATAATAATCATATGTGATTGATTTTTCAAGATTTTTTTTTATGCTTATTCTTAATGCATTAAAATGCTATTATGAGGGATAATAATCATATGTGTTGAGACTTTTCAAGGAATTCATATGTGTTGAATTTCAAAGGATTTTTTTTATGCTTGTTCTTAATGCATTAAAGTGTTATTATGAGGGTAAGACTTGCGGGTTGGGAGAAGTTAATAAATGCTAAGGTTTTTTTTTTTAAAATCAAAAAATCAGAAAATTTAGATTGAAAGATTAGAGCTCTCACAAGATTTGGGGTTTAAAATCTCCTTTTGCTTAACATATAGTATAGATATTGTAATAATAATAACATTATTTATTAAAAAAAGTCTTTAAATTATATAAGTTAGCCTCTTATTAGAGAGGCATATTTTTACTGTACAGTTTGGTGAACCATCAACCTAAATGATGATAAAAGCTTCCTACCTAAACAATCCCAACCTAAACAATTCACTTCTTTTTTTTTTTCTTTTCCTGATGTGGGATTATCAAATAAAAATTAGCTAATGGAGATTTTCTTAATTGTTTAAAATTAAGAAAATCAAGAAAAATTAGTATGAGATATTGAAACTCTCACAGGGCTCCTCACTAAATAGGATGAGAGTATAAAATTTTCTTTATATGAGTAAAACAACTCATTATTTTTCTTTTCTTTTTTCGATATAGGATTATCAAATAAAAATAATTATTTAAAATTAAAAAAATTAAAAAAATTAAAATGAGGATTTGAAACTCTTAAAATGCTTGTCACTGAAAAAACCATTTTGTTTATATACATATGGATAGATGGCTTCAAGCGCAACAACATTCTAATTAAAAAAGATTTCAGTTAACAAATTTCACTGTAAGTTTATACTTCTTCAAGAATTTTCCCGTCTTTTTTTTTTAATTGACTAAAGTTAGTTGTTAAGAAAAAGGTATTTTTTAACAAGAAGAATTGTGAGAGCATTAATTTCTTAAACAAAATTTTAAAATTTTTTAATTTGAAAAAAAAATAAAAAAAATATTTAATTGGCTAGTCCATCAATAAATAAAAATTTTAAACAATGAATGAATACTATCTCATAATCTATATATTATTATAATTATAAAACGTAAGCTTCTTATTAAGGATAAAAGTTACAATTATTTTTTCTCATTTTTATGATTTTGTTTAACTTTTGTTAATATGTGTCACAATATGATTAGTTTATAAATTAATTTTATATTCTTAAAAAAAAATTAGATTTAGATTCTTCCTTAAATTATGTTACCATAATTGGAATAAGATCAATATTCATTTCTTAATTTATATATCTTTTATTAAATTATAAAATAAAATTTAAAATTTTCTTTATGTTATTAGAATTAGAATGAGATTAATATTCACATGCGTCATAATAATGTGGCATAATATTATTGATTTAAATATAATATGTTATTAAATACACGTGTTCAAATTATTAATCGATATTAAAATTTTATGCTTTTATTTTTTTTCATTTTTTGTTTTAAATTTTATAAATTTTCCTATATCCTTCTAAACTACAAGGACATGAATAATAAATTTTTTTAATATAATTTTTTTTTTAACAAAAGACAAAAACATTAAGAAAATGAAAGATTTTTTTTAACACTTGCCAAACATAGTGGATTTTGTTAATTTTTTTTTTATCTCAACTGTCATTTAAACAAATTAAAATAAAAAATAAAATTTGTTGGCTTAAATAGTTAAGAAGTGACTTTTGTTAAAATCGAATAGAAATAAATATATTTTTTTTTATTAAAAGTGATGGTTATATAATAATAAAAAGGGAGTTACACATGATAATTTATTATTCCAGGAATGTTACTGTGTGGGTGATTTTCTGACCACACTGCCAAACAGGTACCCAACTGGAGAGCACTGGCAAAATAGATTAAGCCCGAACGACCTGCAACAGAAAGAAGAGTTTCCGGCGGTGGCTCGTCCGCCTAGGGGCACTCCGACGATCAAGTCAGTACTCAATATCTTTCAAAGATAACCAATAGTGCTTAACTCACTATTCAGAATACAAAAAGTATACCTTAGACCCACGGGGGTGCCTCCCTTTTATAGCCAACACAATCCTAGTCCCAATAGAAGCCTAGCTCTAATGGACTTAGGATTACTGCTAATCTTGGACTCCTAGTAGAATTAGGATAAACTCTCTAAGAGTCTCATCTTTACTCAAACTGAAGTCTTCTCCCATTCTAGGACTCTTATCCTTTATCCGCTTATCTCGGATTTTGGTATTTTCGCAGATAACCTCGGTCTAGCCGAGATCATCTCGCCATCATGACCAGGACACGTGACACGTCGGCTGACACTTCGGTGTCACCTCGGCCACGTATTGTCATTCAAAAATTATGTTCCCACAACTGCCCCTCAGGTTCTATTACCTCGGCAAACTGAGGCGATAGAACCTATATTATCTCTTTCATCTGGCATGTCGGCTAAGCTTGCTTCATCATTTATTGCCGAAGTCAGAACTCGTCGGCTCAATATGACCCAGACCTATAGTCTGCTTTCATCAAGGCTTTGGAACCAACAACCAAATTCGTTCAAGTTTCTCAGCCGAAACTGTCCTTCTAGCCGAGGTATTTGTTTCATTAAATCAAGAACTTCAAGAGTTTTTTTCATGCGTATGAGCTGGCACGTACAATTTTTCAACCGTTTCTGCCCCACATCTTTCCTCTACTGAGCCGTGTCTGATACGCGTCATTAAGTCGCCTTGTATCTGCGTATTTGATCAAAATCTCTTCACTTCTGCATCTTCGTTTTTGTTTAAACTTTCTCTTTTAAATCCTCTATTGCTGTTTTTACGAAGCTGTCTGCAACCAGTTTCACTCTCCCCTCTGGCGAGGCTTCTGCTGCACTTCCTTGCTTACGGCCACCGTTTCATCCCAGCGAACTTTACTTTGGCTTCATTGCTTTACTCGTTCATGTCTTTTGATCATTTAACCTGTATCTTGATTTTCACCATGTACTGAACATGTACTGTCTTTGTACCTTGTACTTTCTCAAACAATTTATTCTTCAATGTCAGGCCGAAGTGCCTTTTTTCCTTATCTGAATGCATTTTTTAACTTCTTCTTTCAAGTTTTTTGAATTTTTGCCCTCTTCTTAATGCCTTGTATGATTCCATACTTAGAATACAATTTGCATGTCTTCAACATACACTTTAACTATGCAATCTCCCCAGGTTAACATACCTCGGGCAAAACTTCCAACCTTGCTTATCTCGGTCTCGGTTTAACACTTTGAAAACATTGTAACAAATATTTTCACAAGTGTTGCTTTTACTTCTTAAGACTTCTGTCTTCCATTATCTTCCAAGTCTTGGTAACATAGTCACCTCAGCACGTGTACAGATACTTCTATTACCTTGGATTTAATTTCAACTTATAAATTTTCTCAAAATTTCAACAAGTGTTAAATCAATCTTCTTTCTCGGTTTAACTTCAACTTGTAAATTCTTACAGAATTTCAACAAGTGTTAAATATTATTTCGGTTTAACTTCAACTTGTAAATTCTCTCAGAATTTCAACAAGTGTTAAACATCATCTCGGCTTGTGAAATTCCAACTCCCAAGCATCATTCTTCAGCCCTTTGCCCCCTAATGTGAACTTAAGTTCCACTTGGGTTCTCATTAGCCACGTGGCTTTGACCTTGATATTGCTCTATGTGCAGGGGATCTGCCCCCTGCATGGCTTCTACATACTCCTTTATGGAAAAAAATTCTTTAACTTAGGCCAAGCTCTTCTGTTCTCGGCCTTAATCATTTCAACTGAGATCTTGTCTTCTGGGATCTGGGATTCTAGATCTAGAATCTGGGATCTGCTCACTTGGGCTAAGCTCTTGTCTTCTCGTGTCCAGTATTATCTCGGCTTTGCTTCGGCGAACCATTTTTCTTCTCTCGTTTGGAGGCCTTTGTCCCCGGCGCGTCTTCCTCAGCTCTGGCATACTTTTCTATCCTGGCCATCAGCTCCTCCATGCTTTTCGGCAATGTCTTTGCCAGTGATTTTTGAAGCGAGCAGTCATCCTTCAAGACGTTTTTAAACGACACGACTGCTACCTCTTGGTTGCATCCTGGTATTCTGTTGAATACCTCATAATACCTTTTGGCATAGGCCTTGAGGGTTTCATCATCGCCGATCTTCAGGGCCATTAGGGCGTCCACCCTCAATGGCTGTAGCTTGTTTGTCACGAACCGGGCCACAAACATCTCGGTCAGGCCTTCCCTGGTTTTCACAGTTCCTTTCAACAACTTGTGAAACCAGTCCGATGTAATTTCTCCGAAGGATGAGGGGAGCACCTTACAGAGCAACGGCTCGTTCCCGGTGTACAACGCTATCGAGTTCAGGTATAAGCCGACATGAAAGTTGAGGTCCGACTTACTGTCGTAGATTTGGAATCTCGGCATGCTAAACCTCTTCAGGGCTTCGAATTTGTCCAATTCAACCGAGAACAAAGTTCTTGGCTTGACCGGGGAGATTACCTCGGCGTCTTGTTGCTTCTTCTGTAGGTGATCTCTCAAGTCTTCCTTGGTCCGCCCAGGAGCTCGGCTATCTCCTGAGTTTAATCTTTTCGGTGTACTGTTCTCAGCTTCGTTGTGAGCCCTTTTTGACCTTTCTCCATTAGTTATGCTGAAGCATAACTCCTGCCCTTGAACATGCCGATGTTCTTTGGGGTCTTCTTCCTTGGTGCGGTGTGTTTTTCGAGATTCTTCCCTTCTCGACCCTCCTCGCCCGACCTCCCTTGAAGGCTGGTGAGAGTGTTCTTCGCTCCTGGTGTGTTGGGGGACTGCAGGGACTATTTTCTGCCCTCCCTTCTGGGCATTGGCCGTTGGAATCGGCGTGTCCTGCAGCAGGAACGGTAGTTGCATGACGTTGTTTTGCATCATGAAATTGATGACTGATTGCAGGTCTGCCAATTTATTCGCCATCTCTTTCACCTCTTTGTCCCTCCGCAGGCATCTATCTTTCCATACCTGGAGGTCGTCCTCATTGTAATATCCGCTTCGATCTGATTTCTTTGGTATGTCGTCCTTCTGGCCGACGTTTTTCTTTCCGTGACTCTGGTCTTGAGTCTCCTCGTTACAACCATCTTTCTCCATGTTAAGGGCAACGTAATTACCGTTCCCAACAGGGATTTCATCCCAACCTTATCCTTCTGTTCGTAGCTGGCCATCTATTATTCTTTCTTTCCCACAGACGGTGCCAAATTGTGTGGGTGATTTTCTGACCACACTGCCAAACAGGTACCTAACTGGAGAGCACTGGCAGAATAGATGAAGCCCGAACGACCTGCAACAGAAAGAAGAGTTTCCGGCAGTGGCTCGTCCACCCGGGGGCACTCCGATGATCAAGTCAGTACTCAATATCTCTCAAAGATAACTAATAGTGCTTACCTCACTATTCAGAATACAAAAAGCATACCTTAGACCCATGGGGGTGTCTCCCTTTTATAGCCAACACAATCCTAATCCCAATAGAAGCCTAGCTCTAATGGACTTAGGATTACTGTTAATCTTGGACTCCTAGTAGAATTAGGATAAACTCTCTAAGAGTTTCATCTTTACCCAAATTGAAGTCTTCTCCCATTCTAGGACTCTTATCCTTTATCCGCTTATCTCGGATTCTGGTATTTTCGTAGATAACCTCGGTGTAGACACCCCATTTTTGACCGACCTTAAGACTCAGACGTCACCGATTGAGCGCTTGGTGATGTTGCATAATGTGCTCGTTCAGAAGTTTCAGAGTTGCGGCCGTGAGCCCTGCCTCCGGACTTCTGAACCCTCTTTTATGCCTTGTCTCGGTTTGCGAACCAGACTCGGTTTTCTCTGTTTCTTTTTTCGAGGGAAGGGAGAGGTCCCGTAGACCATCTCTCAATGTCCGTAGGCTACATTTGGTGGCCGTAGGCCATTTTGCCCATTTCGGAGTCCGGTTCCCGGTTTTCGGAGCCGTCAGGCCGTGTGCCTCGGTTCGGGACCGCTTAACCATCTCCTATTGCTCTGATTTTTGGCATACATCTTATTTCATCCCTTTTGAGGGACACTGGGAGCTAAGAAACCCACTTCGAGGTCGAATACCATTTTCGGTGCTTAACAGCCCATTTTCGGGACCCCGAACTGCGTGTTTTGGCCCCGGAACATTCGTTTTGCAACGGTTCTCGTTCATTTTTGGCAGGTACCTCTGTTTTATCACTAGGAAGGTCACTGAAGGGTGGGAGGCCAGCAATTGTTGCAGCAACCAGTTATCTCTCTTCCGGAGCCTCCCGGCGCCCGTTTTTCGCACTTCCGGGCTAATGTTGAATACCTTGGAGCTAGTGTTGCCAACTTTCAACCACATATCTGTGATCTACACACTTGGGAGGCCACTAAAAGTTGGTGGCCGGCCATTAAGGTTACCTGACCCTTTTGACCCCTTTCTTCCGGGCTAATGTTGAACCCCTTGGACCCCTTTTCTTGAACTTTGAACCACATATCTGTGATGTACACACCTGGGAGGCCCCTAAAAGTTCATGGCCGGCCAGTAATTCAACTTGACCCTTTTGACCCCCTCTTTCCGAGCCAAAGTTGAACCCCTTGGACCCACTTTCTTGGAATTTTAACCACATGGTTGTGTTGTACACACATAGGGGTACCTCTCCAGTAGCTGGCCGGCCAGAAAATCACATTGACCCTTTTGACCCCTAGCCGGCCGGCTAGGGGGTGTGGCCGGCCGGCCACCTCCAACAAAAGTGATAGGCCGGCCGTGTTCCTTGCACTGTGCACTTTACAGCTGTGGGGCAATATCCCCCAGATATTTTCTGTATCCGGGGGATATTTTGTGGGGGAGTTTTGCTCTCCTTTTCCCCCACCTTTACACCCCCTTTTGGACCCTTATAACCAGCTGGTGGCCTCCTTTGTAAGGGTTAGAAAAACTCTCCTTCAAGCTTCCATAGCCAACTCCATCTTCTTCCTTCTCAATTCTTGAAAAAACCCTAAGTCCCTAACCATCATTCCTTCTACACCACCAAGCTCTACCACCACCATCTCATTTCCAGCAACAAGGAAGGATTCTTGAAGGCTAAAGAAGCTGCAAATCCATCCAAGAAGCAACAAAAGTTTGAATCTTCAAGGGTAAGTAACACTTTTACCCTTTTGACCCTTTTTCTTGATCTATTTCTAAGCCTCACTTCCTTTTTGTTTCAAGCTCCGGCCCTAACTGAAAAGGGCCATATTTTGAGCTAATCTTCACTTTTCATTAAGGGCTCAACCCTGTTTGAGCCCTCCATGACACACTTGCTTCATTGATCCTCTTGTATGTCATAATTTTGCATGCTATTTTTGACCCATGAGCAATTTATTTTCGAGCATGTTGTAAACTGACATTAGGCTTATTTTGAGCCCCTCTTCAACATTGGAGAAGGGCTCAACATTGTTTGGTGTCTCCATGTGTCACTTGTAATTATATCCCTTATTTGGCCCCATTTTTGCATAAATTGGAAGCCCCCTTTGCTTCTGTTTTTGGACCTTGGTCCGAACTGAAAGTGGCCTTTTTTTTGCCTATACTTCATGTTTCATTCACATTTTTTTTCTGTTTGGTGAATATTTTGTATACTTTATGTTATAGCACCTTTTAAGCCTTGTTTTGCATCACATTTTTAGCATATTTGTATACTGATTTTGAGGCTGCCATATACTGTAAATGTTCATATTTTTGGTCCATCTTCAGTGTTGTAGAAGGAAATTTTTCAGTTTGGGTTTTGCTTGTATCACTTGCTTCATTACCCCTCTTTTGGCCCCTATTCTTGCATGCCATTTTTCCCTTACCTATGCTTGCTGTTTGGCCATGTTTATAACTGTGAAAGTGAATATTTTGGGACTGTATAGCTTCTGTCTTTGCATTGTATGTCCATATTGTGCATGTTTAGCATAGCTATAGGCCATTTCGGGTGCCTAAATTCGCATTTCGGGACATCTCCTTGCATTTGGTATCATTTCGCTTCATTTCGGGACTGTTTTCCCCCATATTTTGTTGCTGAAATTCTGTTAGAATGATTGCCATCCATTCCATGTCATTTCATCACATTTTATCATCGCCTCGGTTTGCGTGCCCGTATGCACGCATTTCGAGGCACTTCATTTTTATCCGACGGCATCCTATGTGAGTGTGGCTGAGGCTCACTCATGTTGGTATAAGCCCATATCATGTTTCCATGTCATTTCATCACATTTTATCATCGCCTCGGTTTGCGTGCCCGTATGCACGCATTTCGAGGCACTTCATTTTTATTCGACGGCATCCTATGTGAGTGTGGCTGAGGCTCACTCATGTTGGTATAAGCCCATATCATGTTTCCATGTCATTTCATCACATTTTATCATCGCCTCGGTTTGCGTGCCCGTGTGCACGCATTTCGAGGCACTTTATTTTTATCCGACGGCATCCTATGTGAGTGTGGCTGAGGCTCACTCATGTTGGTATAAGCCCATATCATGTTTCCATGTCATTTCATCACATTTTATCATCGCCTCGGTTTGCGTGCCCGTGTGCACGCATTTCGAGGCACTCCTTTTTTATTCGCCGGCATCCTATGTGAGCGTGGCTGAGGCTCACTCATGTTGGTATAAGTCCATTTGTCATTTCCATGCCATTTCATCGCATTCTGTCATTGCCTCGGTTTGCGTGCCCGTGTGCACGCCTTTCGAGGTACCTCTTTTTTATCCGCCGGCATCCTATGTGAGCGTGGCTGAGGCTCACTCATGTTGGTATAAGTCCATTTGTCATTTCCATGCCATTTCATCGCATTCTGTCATTGCCTCGGTTTGCGTGCCCGTGTGCACGCCTTTCGAGGTACCTCTTTTTTATCCGCCGACATCCTATGTGAGCGTGGCTGAGGCTCACTCATGTTGGTATAAGTCCATTTGTCATTTCCATGCCATTTCATCGCATTCTGTCATTGCCTCGGTTTGCGTGCACGTGTGCACGCCTTTCGAGGTACCTCTTTTTTATCCGACGGCATCCGATGTGAGTGTGGCTGAGGCTCACTCATGTTGGTATAAGCCCATTTGTCATTTCCATATCATTCTATCATATCATCACCTCGATTTGCGTGCCCGCGTGCACGTATTTCGAGACACATATCATCACCTCGGTTTGCGTGCCGCGTGCACGTATTTCGAGACACATATCATCGCCTCGGTTTGCGTGCCCGAGTGCACGTATTTCGAGACGTATATCATTGCCTCGGTTTGCGTGCCCGTATGCACGCACTTCGAGGCATCTCATTTTCATCGCATTCTTTCATTTTCTCGGTTTGCGTACCCGTATGCACGTACTTCGAGGCATTTCACTTCCATAGCATTGTGTATGTTAGGATTATATCTTAGTTGCATTTCATGCATATCATGCATATTGCATCGTGTTCGGAATAGGAGTTAGCCCGGGCACGGGAAACGAGGTACATTTCGTACTCCGAGTGACGGAATGTGTCTCGATTCCCTAGTCACCGACACTCCGGATTATCCATGATGGAGTTAGGTTTTAGCTGTAGTTTCATGTGCATTCATCCTATATTGAGTTGTGCATTTCGACTCCTCGGCCATCATGCCTCGGTATGCGTGATTGTTGGCACGAGGACCGAGACATGCATATATCTGTGCAAATACATTGCTATGCCCTTTTCCTGCTCTCTGTTGCAGCAAAACGGAGAATCAGCGACTTTTTGGGACTTGGCACGCGTTTCAAGGACAGGTGTAAACAGAGGCTAATTGGGGCATTCCGGTGGATTTCCGCGCAAGACAACCTGGACATGCATCATCCATCAGAAGCAAGGCGGTCCCTGGCTTGCATGCCAGTTTTATTTGTTTTCTAGTTAATTCATTAATTAATTAGAATTTTGTAATATTTCGGACTGTAATATTCTTTTATTCGGGACTGTAATATTTGGACTGTATATTTATTCGGACCCTCCGAGTGAGGGCACAACTGTAATAAGTGTGCGTGAGTGTGTTGTATGTCTTCCAACCCCACGTCTTTCTCCCTTTTATTTATCCGCTTATGATGGTTAGATTAGGGCATATTTAAATTAGCATACAATATGACAGCACGTTTGCATTCATTCATCTGTATTGCATGCACCGGGCTCGGCGCATCATACTAATTGCATTGTAATTTCAATTCCAAATTGAATACATGGTAGTTGTAGCATTTCATATACCATCTTAGAATAGCCGAGCCTGCTATAGTTGCATTTTGCATGTGTTGCATTAGGCATTTCTGTATACTTACGATCATGCATGATTTCTAATGTAGTTTCTATTTTGGCTTGGAGTACTCGGTGAGTTTTATGCTTTAGCATCCTTGCATGCGTGTGAGTGTTGCCATGAATAGCATGCTTACCATGAGGCTATGTGCTTAAGTGATATAACTGCCTGAATGCCTGTGGGTGAAGGTTGAGTTATCTGAATTGGAATAAATCATCAAATGTTTCAAGCCTACCTGCGGGTAGCAAACCATTTTCAAAAACAAACACAAAATGTTTTGTCCAAATCAGGCGATCCAGTCTATACTTGTATGCTGTGCGCATCACATAGTAACCTAGGCTAATAAACCGGAATAAGAACTCACAATGTTTTCAAAAATTGATATCATGGTTAGTAGAGGCCGGTCTATGACCGGGCGAGCGGGGGTGCTCACGAAGTGACCTTCCCCAATCGTACCCAAGTTCCCGAGCCGAGGCAACTTTGGTGATGACGGACACGTGGCCTTTTGGCACCGAGTCAGGGTTTCCTAAATTTCCCAAAATAAAATATTTAGGTGGCGACTCTGTATCTGGCAAAGCAGTTCATGTTTGGCACTTCTTTCAAAAAATCAGTTTTCTCAAAAACGATTTGCCGGATTTGGACTCTTTGGTTCAGACTTAGAACCGTGACTACGAAAAGCCGAGTCCGAGCTGTAGCGAGGTCCCCCGCGGGCTTGTTACACTCGGCCTAGCCGAGATCATCTCGGCATCGTGACCAGGACACGTAACATGTCGGCTGACACTTCGGTGTCACCTCGGCCACGTGTTGTCATTCAAAAGTTATGTCCCCACAGTTACAAACTTACACTTTCACCCACAATAATATGGCAAAAGAGTTGGGACACATGTCATTGAGTGTATAGCAAATCAAGAGTCGACACATGATACAACATCATTATGGTGTTTTTTTGTGAGTCTCAAGCATTTTTCTTATTATTCATCTAGACTTTTTTAATACTTGCGAAACATGATGGATCCTATTAATTTTTTTTTAATCTCAACTGTCAAATAAATAAACTAAAATAAAATATATATATATATATATATATATTTGGCTCAAATTGCTAAAATGTGAATTTTGCTAAAACAAATAGAAATAAACGTTATTTTTCTATTAAAGGTGATGATTTGTGAAATATCTTTTCTTATTAAAAAAAAAAGGGTTATAGGTGATAATTATTTGATCATCTAAATTTTCTTCTTACTTTTTCTTTTTATTTTTTATTTTTTATTTTTTATTTTTTATCCAGATACTTTTATTTTTGTAAGAAATTTAATTTTAGAGAAAATTAGTGATAAATCTAATTTAGCGAGTGTATAAGGTATATGTCCAGTGGATATTTTTTATTGATGAGAAATCAACCTTTTGTGAAATAGTTAGGTGAAAAATCTTTTTATTGGTTTTGAAGGACATTTTGTTTATAATTTTACCCCTTGACTTCTTTTTATCTATTGACTTTTCTTGATTATCTGTTCAAAAAAAATTCCCTATCTGTTCAAATTTTTTTCTATCTGTTCAATTTTTTTTTCAATTTTATATCTATCTATTCAAGTTTTTCCTAAATTTTATCCACCTGTTCAATTTTATATCTATTTGTTCAAAATTTTTGACTATCTAGTTACTTTTCTCCCATAAATTCTATCTATCTATTCAATTTTTTCCTTAAATTCTATCTATCTATTCAATTTTTTTTTTTTTCTATATGTTGAAAATCTAGGTTAACTTTTTTGTTTATCTATTGCAATCATTATCATCAACATCAATTTTTTTTCCAAATCTATCTCATACATACACATACTCACAGATATACATATATACACTCACAGATATACATACACCAACACCTATCTGTTGCAATCCAAACCAAACCATATTTGTTCTAAACCCTATTATCATCATGCCACAGATTCTTCATCATCATCAACAATAACAACTAAACCTCAACAATAAGAACTACAAAAATAATAATAATAAATAAATAAAATCTCAGATCTGATATTCCTTTGTCAAAGTTGTTGAATATCTTTGCCATTTCTAGTTTCCGAGGCTGAAGTACCAGTCTTTGGCTTGGTCTGTAAAGCCAAAATCCATTATTGATGACAATACTATTAGAACATACTTTATTAAAAAATTTGAAGATTCTAGAACTATAGTAATCTCTCTAGAATCTTCAACATACTTTAATGTAATCACTGAAGATTCTAAAGCTATAATAGCAACAAACTTTAATATAATTGCTTATACCATACTTGAACATACCAGCTCGAATTCATCCTTAAAGTCCAAGTTCGCAGAATGAAGTCGAGATCGATGGTCGATTTGAAGAAGACGAAACCTGAAATAGGAAGAAGATGTTGGAAAAATAGTTTAATATAGGCATATTTTTTAGCTCAAAATTGAGTGGGCCTCAAACGTCTTTTGGGGTGAGTCCGAAGAGGTGATGTGTTCATTGCCGCGTGGCAAGTCACACGGTGAAGACGGAACGTCAAAACTATTTATGAGTGAATGGGAAGTTGACATCGTTTTCGGATTTAACATTAATTTTTAAGATAAAAATTCTTCTAAATTTTTTCAATAAAAAATTATCGTGGGAATTTAATTTAATTCTAAATTCAAATTTTGGATTCCTAAATAGTTTTCTAAAATTTATACCTCTTACTTTATTTATTAAACTATTCAATTTGTTTAATATATAAATATATTCAATAGTTTAATATATTTATATATATATATATTCAAAATAGTTTATTTAATAAAGGTAAAATAAATTTAAATTCGAAACAGGTTGTTTCACCAACGGATCTTTTCAAATTTGTTTTCTATTTGCCTCGGTCAACTTTATTTGAATGTGATACGGGCAGAACCTGTTCACTACAGTTTTGCACCTATTCATTTCCTTAATGCATCTGTTTGGGTCATTTATTGTTGCCTATAAATACTACATTCCAACAATGTTAAAGCCCCGGAAAAAATTCAGTCTGTATATTCTGATATTGCTGTCCATTTTGCTCTAAGTACATATATTCTTCATATATTAGATTTAGAAAAAATATTCAGAGAGTTAGAACACAGGTTTGGTTCGCCGAACAAATTGTTTGGTGTACTACTACAATTTGTGAAGATCATTGTATCTTGGGAGATAGACGCCACTCAACCGTAAGTATCGTAGCGGGCCGAATCTGTCTTAAGGACAGAGTGTCACACACTCGACTTGGTCTTAATTTTAATTCGGTTCGATAAATAAATCGGGTATGTTATTTATTTATTTTGTTTGAATTTATTTCAAGTTATTTTATTTACACAGAAGATTGTTCCAACAGAAGAGTCTAGATTATCTGAGAGAGAGAGAGAGAGAGCGTGAATGAAGTCGGTTGTGGTCTAGATCTAGGGTTACGATTGGTGGATCTACAGATCTTGGGGTCGCCTGTAAGAATCTAAATTTTTAGACAATTAATTAATTTGTTAATAATAAAATTAAGTCAATTAATAGCGATTATTAAATTATAATGTTAATAACATTATGATTAATACTAATATTAAACTCCTGTAAATAAATTTAATTATCTTTCTGTGATTAAATTTTTATATCTAAATATAGTCGTGGAAACTAAATAAGTTAAATAAATAATAACTAAGTTAGTCAGAAGATAAGAGGGAGCAAAACATCTGATGAATAGGTTATATATACATTGATTTTATTTTGTACACACACCCAAAAAAAAAAAAAAATGAAATCAAATTTTGGCAGAGGATTTCGGCCACCTTCCTTCCCAAGGAGGCTGCAAAGAGGCATGCTAAGGCATGCATCGAAACCCACTTACACACTCAAGACCTTTCCCTTATAGATAATGTTTGCCAAGTCAAAATATATATATATATATATATATATATATATATATATATATAAAATAAAAATAAAAATAAAAATCTGCCAAAAACAAAATAAATAAATAAAAATATGTTGCTTCCAAACTTCTACAAATAGAGCACTATTTCAACCCCTCTATTCCTACACACATGGCTGAGTAAGGGAAAAAGAAAGAGGAGAAAAGAAAAGAAAAAAAGTGGGAGAAATGAGAGAATGCTTATTTTGAAGCTAATCTTGAGCATAGTTTGTAAAAGCTCTTGAGGTAAGAATACTTTACCTCTATCCTCCTTTACATATTCTTAACTGAATTTATATATTATATATATTCAAGAGCAAGCATTATTAATACATACATAGCAAGTGTGATCAGAATAGCTCAATGCATGTTCACATTTTGATAGAATGAGAATTTCATGACTATATGATTTCTATTCCTTCTTTGCATGCATAGATTAGATGATTTAGCTACTGATTTTATCTTCTTATGTGTTCAAATATTTTCTATTGTTTTGAAATAATCTTGTATGAGGGTGAAATGAGATAAGATTAGTTCACTTTTACTTGAAACTTATATTTTCTTTATTGTTTTAGATTTTATCGATTGAAAAAAGCTCTAATAAATTGAAAATAACTTTTGCTTAAAATCTGTTTGTACTGGGAGTAGATATAGATTTTCTATACACGTGTAAAAATTTTTAAGATCATTGGACACCATTTTCTTACCAAAATAAATATTTGTCTTAAGTGTTGCTTACAACACAGCAGAAACAGTGAATGCAAACAGGCCCCATTTTCTCTACAAATGGTATTTTTCTGAACGACCACTTGGGATAGTTAGATATATGAGTTATCTTTCATTTTCTGCCAATTTCACAGAAAATGGATAAGTCTAGGAGGAGAAATTACAATTTTACTAAAATGCGACAGAATCTTTCCAATGTTCTTAGCAAAATTAATGGACCATCTTCCATTAGTTTTCCGTCTTCAAGATCTTCTGTAAATACGTTCTCAACTCAACTATCTAGCAAAAAATTCTGACCTTACCTCTTTTTGACATCGTTTGGGTCTGCTTTTTATTTTTCAAACACAGATTACCTGTGCTGGAAGTTGTTGTAGTTCACTGTCCCAGAAACCATTTTTCTTCCAAATTTTATTTCTCTATCTTAAAATCATTTTTAGCCCTAGAATTCTTCTTAAAATATTTTCCTACATCAATGAACTAGTACCAGTTAAAATATTGTAATAATTGAATTTCGTTTGGTATGGGTTTCATTATTTCTAGTCCAATAATTCAGTGCTGAAAATAAAAAATGTGGAAAATTCTAAGAAATTTTGTGACGAGTCTTATGACATTTGTTTAATATTATTTTTGGTTGTTATACATCATTGTGTCGTGCTATATAAACCTTATGTCACTGTGGTTTTCAAACAAAAAATTCCGCATGTATTAAAATGTGAATTTGACGAAGTAAGGAAATACAAACTTGAACTGATACATTAAAAGTTAAAAGTGATGGAGTGAACCCGATTTAGAGTCTTGCGCAAATGAGTTGCGAACCCTAACATGGCACGGGAAGTTTTTTTGGCTCTTATCGGTATAGGCGATATAAGGTTGGTGGTGCGAGCGTCACAGTATAGACTGTTCCCTTGGGGTAGACCATGATGTCACGACACGGGTACGTAACCCTGGTGCGTGGACATCATTGGTAGTTACAACAAGTAACATTTAAATATTTGGCCAAAGTGGAGTCAGAATTGCTCATGGCCATTGCTTAGCGGTTGAGTGAAAATGATGCTCCACGAGGAGTTACTTAGACTTACCTCATAAACTAAATTATGAGAATTCAAAAGAAAAGTTTGGCATTTTCTTTATGATGAATCACTACTTCCGCTTGCCATTGTCCTTATTATCTATTGTTACTATTTCAACTACTAGCATTCCTGTTATGCTTGTTATTCTGTTACTACACAGTATTCATCATTTGTGAGTATTATTTTTGAGGTGGATATTTTCGGATTGTAGTATCTTATTGAGCTCGTCGCTTATTGGCATTTCCGTTGTCTTGGAGTTTTATGCCAGGTACCAAAGAAACCGATGGAAACACCGAGGTCTTGGAAGATGATGTTCAGCCTTGGTTAGCTTAAAGTATGCCCAAGTCCCATTGTAGCTTGCTTTTCTTGCTTCTTTCAGATACGATTAGCCCTACAGTTCGGACTCCTGTGGTTCTGAATTTGATTTCACAAAGTGCAATGTGAAATAGATAAATACAAAAGAGTCCAAATCTAGCAAATCTTTTAAAAAATCGATTTGGAATCAAAATGCAAAAAATGGACTACTTTGCCAGATTAAAAAGTCGCCATCTAAATATTTTTGAAAAATTTAGAAAATCCGAGACTCGTGCCAAAGGCCACTTATCCGTCATCACCAGAGTGTCTCGGTTCAGGAACTTAGGTACGAGAGGGAAATGTCATGAATTGAGCACCCTAGTCGCCCGATCAAAGATCGGTCTCTACTAATCATGATGTGATTTTTATTTACATTATATGCTCTTATTCCGGTTATTAGACTAACATTACTACGTGACGCACATAAGTATAGATTAATTTGCAAAGATTGGAACATTTGATTTTATGTTCATTTTTTAAAATTGTTTTTGGTACTTGTCACTCGAAAAAGGTGAGTTTGTACGTACATGAATCAACTTATCTCAATTTAAACAATTAGCCTTCATCCGCCGACATTCAAACAAGTATATCATTTAAGCAATTAGCCTCATGGAAAACATGCTTGACATGGCAACACAAACATTCGATGCAAGATGCTAAAACAATAAGTGCTCACCTAGTACTCCAAGGCAAACCAAAAGAAATAAAAGAGTTAGAAAAAATGCATGATCATAATTAATGCAACATGACTAATGCAACACATGCAATGATGCAATTAATAAGCTCGGCTACTAATTATGACATGTGAATCAATTTGGAAGCATGCAATTTTAAACACGTATTCAACGAAGTAATAAGCAATAATGCTTTGTTAGAATGATGAGCCGAACCTCGATGCGCCGAACCTCGATGCATATAAGACAAGTGGATACAAATATGGGAAATGCTAAAAGGAACATGATGCATATAAGACAAGTGGATACAAATATGGGAAATGCTAAAAGGAACATGATGTTCTATTCTATCCATCATAAGCGGGTAAATAAATGAGAGAAAAACGTGGGGTTGGAAGACATATACACTTATTACACTGTTTGCCCTCATGCAAGAAGGTTCGAATGAAAGTCCAAATGTCTGAAATAAACTAACTATTACAAAATCAAATAAATGAATAAATAACTAATTTAGCTAAGTTATTACAACAAAGGCTAATAATGAATAATAAACTAGTTACCTAATTTAACTAGCTATAATAATTACAAATAAACTAGTACTATAACAATATTAATTACAACAAGAATAATTTACAACAATAATAATTACAACATTAATTACAACAATAATATGAACAATAATATTACAACATTTAATATGAACTACAGATGCATGGTTTTCAGAAGCTGCTCTGTCTGCCTTCCGTGCAATTGCTTTGTTTCACCCTCAGCTACTGCCCTCTGCTTCTGCCAAAAATGCAATGCTTACCAAAACATTGGGGCCCAGCCGGCCCCCAATGAGGCCCGATCGGGTCCAAACAAGGCTGGTCGTGCCCTAATTTCATATAAAACTTGTTTTTGTGCTTTGAGGTGAAAACAGTGCAGATAGAGCAGCTTAAGCCCTGTTTGTCTCTCCTGCTCTTCTCTATCATGTGGAACTTCAAGAGAAGAGCAGGTTTGGTTCCAAAATCATCAACAAGCACATGTTGATGGCTTGATGATTTCGAACACAATTGGACAAAAAATTAATAAATGCAATAAAAGGTGACCACCACTCCCTCTTATCATGGATTTAGCTCAAAGAGGAAGGTAGAGACGCTTTAAGGTTCATCAAAACATCATGAATTGACGTATGACGACCCTTGACACGATGGACTCGGCATAATGTCCAGTCGAACCCAAGCAATACAACTCATTTTCTTTACGTTGGTTGGTTCATTTTAAGCTGATTTATTAGTCTTTTCCATTCTTTAATTCATTTGTCCAAAATGATGGTTAAGTCCATTAAATAAAAAGACATGTCAAACAAGAAGTAATCTTTAGCATGAAAGAGAGACTACGCCTTGACGATGAACCTCCGTAGAGATTAAGCCATTGAGTATAGATCTCTTTGAAATAACAAGAAGACATGTTATCAATCGTTTGAAATAATTCTCAAACAAAAGAAAAGAAGAAAAGAGGGAGATTGCAGAAATGACTTATGTGAAATTGATTTTAAGAATGAGACTCTTCATATGAAAACTAAGTAAAGAAAGCCATCAACTTGAATGACTCGGTGTCTAAAGCCTAAACAACCGAAGTCATGAGGACTTATAACACAACAAGCTACATATTCAAAGCATAAGATAATTAAATAGATTAAAACAGCCCCTAAACAGCCCCTAATATACAAAAATAAGTGACAAAACTACTTCAAAAAGGGGAAGAAAGTGAACACAAATAGGAGCGGATAAGCTAGGCAAGCATGCTTGCACTACAAGCATGATATTCAAATCATAAATTAATTAAATGAGTCAAACAGCCCCTAAAACAAAAAAAACAGTGACAAAACTACCCCCAAAACAAGTTGAAAATAGTTTGAAAAGCTAGAAGAAGTAAGCAAAGATTAAAGAGAACAAAGGTAGTAAGCAAGCCTAAGGAAGGGTAGCTAACCCCTCTACTTTTTACAACTTCAGATCACATATTTTAGTCTCTGAAAATAGTCCAAAAACAGCCCAAAAATAGTGGCTAAAATCATGTTAAAAGAGCACAAAAGATTGGGAAAAATAAAGCGATACGAAGCTAGTAACCAAGACTAAGGAGGGACGGCTAACCTCTCATCTTTTTAGATTTCGAAACCATGTTTTTCAGCCCTTTTAATCTCTGAAAATTAGTTTGCAAGCCAAGAAAATAGTGGCAAAAGCAAGAGAAAGTAAGTAAAAAGAATAGAGAAAAAAAAAAAGCTATAGAACAAAGCCTAAGGAGGGGTGGCTAACCCCCTCACTTTTTGTAACTTTTAATCACATATTTCAGCCCCTCAAACCAATCCAAAAACGGTGTATAAAGCAAAGAAAAGAAAGGAAAAGAGTGAGAGAGAAGTAAGGAAGAAAATGCAAAAGTTATACCTCTTGAAAGAGAGGATGCTTGTAGTTAAACAAACTTGATCCTAAACACCCTCAAGTTTGTGAAACTTAGGTTGAAATCTCAACAAAAAGCTCCAAGAACAAACTCTAATGGTGTATGTATTGTGTATGTATAGCTAAAAGGTGATAGGAGGTCAAGGAAGCTTTTGGAAGGAAGATGGATGTTCTATCAATGCCTAAGCCTCTTGGAAGGTTTCTAACCTTAAAATCTGAAGTGAGAGGTCCTATTTATAGAATTTGAACCAATTTGGTCAAAAATATCTTCAAACAAATATATTTGTTCAATTTCCGCCAACTGTCTGTTTGGCACCATTGAGACCTGGCCGAGCCTAAAAACACACGGCCGAGCCTAAAAAACAAGTCTGGAAAAGTTTTCACTGAGACCCTCTCGGGGTCCAAAAATCTACATTTCAGGCCCAACTTCAAACGGGCATATCTCCCTTATCCGGACTCGGTTTTAGGTCATTCTTGAGTCTAAATTGAAGCTCCGAAAGTATACTTTCCAATGATGGTGGCCACACATATAAATTCTAAGTGTGAAAATAGAAATGCCTAATTTAGTGAAGGCTGCTCATTTTTATCTTAACGGTTTGATGCCCAACCTTTCTCCGAACTAGTTTTCTTCACTCCCTTCCCATTTCCTTCAAATCCAAACCTATAAATAAGATGTTTTAAATATTTTTCAAAGAGTTCACCTCCCTTCCATTTATTTCCACTTTGTCCTTACATAGTTTACCAAAAAGTGCAATGTTTTAAACAAAATGCAAGCCTCGGAACATCATAGAAGCATTTGGAAAAATATTTTGAAGGAGGGTTTTAAGGTCTAAAATAGTTAGGCCAAAATGGGGTGCAAGGTTTGGGATTAGAGCTTGAATCCAAATTTCTTTGCTGAGAATTCAAAAGATTGCACAATGTAACTTTCATCATTGGGTGTTCGGAATAAAGTGCCCAAGTCTTAAGGGTGGTCAAAAATAGGGTGTCTACACCCATGAACCCTTTTCCTGAGTTATCTAGTTATTTTTTTTTTATATTGGTGTTTTTCTGTCATGAATGTACTAAGACCAAGCTTTAAGTTTGATTTGGAGTTGTAATTTAAGGATTTTTAATTTTTGTTTTGTTAATTAATAGATGATGGCAATCTTGGTGGTAACAATGATTAGAAGTTCTTAATTAAGAAAATTGATTTTAAGTTTTAAACCTTATTATGATGTCCTCAAATTTGGGGCGTCACATCGCTGGGGACGAATCTCTATCTCTCTCTCTCTTCAAACATCTCTCTCTTTCTCTGCGAATGGTGGCTTCGGCGGAGGTGCTGAGACGACGACGACACGACAGCAAACTACCAGAGTGGAAAATTAACCATCGGTGGCTCGGAGACGACTGGGTGATGGCAGATCTGACTTCTACAATGGCCTTGTTTGGGAATGATGATGATGATGATAAAACCGTTGGAGAAGATAAGCTTGGGGATGGAGACGATACTGTGTTTGAATGGTGGCAACGGAGGTCATGGTCGCGACAATCACTGAAACGACGGTCACCGTCGCCGTGTGAGACGGAAGAGAGAGAGAGAGAGAGAGAGAGAGAGAGAGAGAGAGAGTGTGTGCGTGTGTGTGAATGTTAAGTTTTGGACCGTGAATTGGTATATATAAAGAGGGGTATTTTGGTCATTTTACGTAAGCTTGTCCTTATGGACAAAAAAAATCAGCGTTTGGACCTTTGGACGAAGAAAATTCAATTTTAGACTTTAGACTCGAGTGCCCTTAATTTTATTATATTTAAATTATTTTCTGTCATTATAAAATGTAATTTTTTTAATATCAACTTATTCGATGATCCCATTCTGAAAGGTGTAATTTTTAAACATAATAATAAAAAAAAATCTATTGAAAAAACTTAAGCATATTGTTTTTATTTTTGTTCATTAATATTAAAATTTTAATTAATCTTATTTATTATTAAAGAAATAAATTAACAAATAATTTTATATATTTGTATACAATTTTGTTCCATTGCTCAGGTTATTTGGTGTCTCTACCAAATCCACTCAAATTTATTTGAATTTTTAAATTTTACATAAGTCCTTGCCGAATTAAAAATTATGTTGTCCGATCTTTAAAAAATTCCAGGTTTCACTCGAGTTGCTTGGGTTAAACTCGCCCAATTTTACAACTCTAACGAGGGTTGAAAATTACATTATTGAAATTGCGACAAATTAAAAAAAGATACATAAACTATGATAAAATCATAAAACTTAAATTATAAATTTTAGGGTAAATTACACTGACACCCCCTGAGATTTATGTTTATTACAGTTCCCCCCTCACCTTTTGAAAATTACATCTTCCTCCCTGAGGTTTAAAGTTTCATTACAGATTCCTTCCTCAACAATTTAATCTTTTTAAATACCAAATTTGCCCTCACTGGGTAAATTACATTGACACCCCTCATATTTTAGAAATTACAATCCCCTCCCTAAGGTATAAAGTAGCATTACTAATTGTCTCCTCGGTTAGTATTAGATGGAAAAAAAAATGCATTGAAAAAAAAATTAATTGGAAAAAAAATTATTTGAAAAGAAAAATTAATTGAAAAAAATTTTTGTTAGTAAATTTTTTAAATTTTTGTTTAAAAACCAACGTAAACTCATTTTTTGAATTTACGTTTTTTTTCTCAAATTTACAAACTGAGACAACCATTTATAAACCTAAAAAACTATCAAACAAGTTTTCATGATAGTTTTTTTAATTTTTGTAAATATAAATTGAAAATTGAAAACGAAATGGTTACCAAACAGGGTTTAGATGGTAAAAATGCTGTAAAATTAAAAAATAATTAAATAAGTTACCAACATAAGAAATGACTTATCAAAAGATTCTTAGGCTATATATAATTTATTTTTAGAAATTTTTTTAAAAAAATTAAAAATTAATTTGGTTAAGAAATAAAAAATAAAAAATAATTATCATTTTTATATAATTTTTATCTTTCAAGTGGTTAGAAATAATTTTTTACAAATTAAATTGAAACAACCATACGTATGTATATAACCTGCCCAAAAGTTAAAATGATAATTATTTTTTATCCTTAAATGATAATTATTTTTTATTTTTTATTTCTTAACCAAATTAATTTTTAATTTTTTAAAAAAAATTCTAAAAATCAAACCATACATAGCCTAAGAATCTTTTCATAAGTCATTTTTTACGTTGGTAACTTATTTAATTATTTGTTAGTTTTACGATATTTTTACCATCTGAGACCTGTTTGGTAACCATTTCGTTTTCTATTTTCATCTTATATTTACAAAAATTTTAAAAACTATCATAAAAACTTGTTCGATAATTTTTTTAGTTTATAAATTGTTGTCTCAGTTTGTAAATTTGAGAAAAAAACATAAATTCAAAAAATGAGTTTACGTAGGTTTTTAAACAGAAATCTAAAAATTTTACTAACAAAATTTTTTTTCAATTAATTTTTTTTTTCAATTAATTTTTTTTCCAATGAATTTTTTTTTCAACTAATATTAACTGAGGGGGCAATTGTAATGCTACTTTAAACCTTAGGAAGGGGATTGTAATTTCTAAAATGTGAGGGGTGATAATATAATTTACCCAGTGAGAACAAAATTGGTATTTAAAAAAAAATTAAATTGCTAAGGGGGAGAATCTGTAATGAGACTTTAAACTTAAGGGAAGAAGATGTAATTTCCAAAAGGTGAGGAAAGAAACTGTTATAAACATAAATCTCAAGGGGTGTCAAAATAATTTACCCTAAATTTTAATATATATATATATATATATATATTTATAATTTACATACAAAAATTTAATTATTTATATAAAAATATTTTATTAATTTCTTCACGACCCGTGCATAGGATGAGTTTTTACTAGTACTATAATTAGGGAATGTTGAAATTAGTGTTCATGTCTGAATTTTTGAATTTTTTTGGAAATACTCCAATTGTAATTACATGGACAGTGATGCCTTAAATATCAAATCAAATTATATGTATATATATTTATCAAATCAAATACTAGTTACATGAGTAGTTATGAATTCACTTTGTTTTCTTTCTTTCTTTTTCTTCAATTCTCTCAACTATTGGCCTTTTCATATCCATAAAATGTCTTAATTTCAAATTTTGAATTCAATCATATATTTTACAATTTTGTTTTTCTAAAAGAAAATGATCATATGCACATATATCGTGTATACCCACCACTTCTAATCTTTTAAATATAATGAGTTCTATATATACACAAAATATTTATTATGACAAAAAATTATTTATAGAAAGTAAAATAAAAGAGAAAAAATAATTGTTTGGATCAGTAGTCTCATTTTAATGTATATTATCCATTAAAAAAAATTAAGTCAATCCGATGATTATAATACTTTCTTTTTATTAACATTTGTCTCTGAAAAATAGACAACAAATATGGGTGTGTTTGGTTTATTTTTAAAAGAGTGAGTTTCAAAAAAAATTTGGGAGAGAGAGTTTAGAAATTTTTTTTTTAATTTGTTTAGTTGTATATTTGGAAAGTAGTTTTGGAGCTTGGGAGTTTGGAATGATTTGATATTTTCTTGTAATTGAGTAGATGTGTGTGAGAGAAAAAATAATTGAAAATGAGAGAGGAGAGAGAAAAAGTGATTGATTGATGTGTAAGAAAGAGAAAGTGATTTTGAAATTATTTTAAGAAAAATCACAAACCAAATAAAATTTGAATTTTTTTTTTCAAAAACAACTCTCTAAAAGCAAATCAAGCAATGTTTTTGAAAATAAATCATTTATTTTTTTAAAAATAAATACAATAAAATAAAAATATTACGATTATCAAATCCACTTAATTTTTTTCGTAAATGATTACAAAATAAATGATTTTAAATTATTGAAATGAAAGTATGCTGAATTTCACAAACGAAATTCTCTTAAATTTAAATTTGAGGGAGGTGGTGAACTCAAAAAATACGGTACACATGAAAAAGTCATTCTTTTATATTTAAATTTATTTATTTTAAGATTCTCCTAGACGTTTTAGAAGATGCCAAACACATTCCCAACCTAAAAAAATAAAATAAAATTCTTCCTTTTTGGACTTTCCCAACCAAAAACCACAGGACTTTACTATTTGCAATGAAAAAAACCACAATTCTTGGAGAGAGAAAGTAAAGCAAGTAAAATTGCCAGCACTAGGATGAGTAGATGATAGGGACATGCAACTTCTGGTGACATCAAAACTTGCTTCCTATTACCTTCTCTTTCCCAAGATTGAAATAAAGAGACTGTTTTAGCCTTCGTTTGGCAATAATATTTTTAGTTAATTTTTTAATTTTTTTGATTTTTTTAGTCTGAAATTTTTTTGTTCGTTTGGTATTCTTGATTAACTTTTTAACTTTAGAATGGTAGATTTTTTTTGTCCTTTTGTAAATTTTGACTTTTTGTGATTTTTTGACTTTTTTTTGGTTCTTTTAGGATTTTTTAGCCCAACACAAAAACCAAACAACCCCTAAGACTTGGTTAAAAATTAATTTTTTGATTTTTTGATTTTTTTTAAAAAATGTATAAAAAGTAGAAAAGATAATATGATCTAAAATAGGTTAAAAGTTGACTTTTGACATTTTATGTTCTTCCCAAAAGAGGCCTCAATACAACAATAAAAAAATATGAGAGCAGCTTGTCTCCAGTCTTTAATCGGATTGGATGGTGTTGTTTGACGTGTGAGGGCTCATCACGAGTTCTATTTTGATAATCTGAACCGTTCAATGTGTAAAACTCGTCGAATGTTATATGCTTGTAAAAAATCACGTTGATCAGATATCGATAGCTATCTCATCTTATCAGTTTTTTGTCAACCGTTAATTTGTTCACCGTCTATTTTTTTTTTATATACAAAACTGATTTGATCACTTAGTTATCGATATCCGATTAACGTGATTGTTTACAAGTATATAGTATTCGACGATTTCTACATATTAACGGTTCGGATTATGGTGGGCCCTCATGGGCTGAATAGCACCGTCCAGTCCGATAAAGGACTGGAGGCAAGCTGCTTCCAAAAAATATATATTTATATTTTTATGATTGTATAAATTTTTTGTATGTATAGTGCAAGTATTTTATGTATTTTGTGCAAATCCTTCGTATGTGTCAGAGTTATAGCATGAAAGATTTCATTCATAGTGTAATAATTTTTTCATTGTACTACTGATTTACAATTTTCCTTTATGCTTTGTTTGGTCTTGACTAGAAAGTCAATTTATTAGATTAAAAAAATCTATTTATTAAATATAAAAAAACTATTAATTTATTTTTTGTTAAAAAATTTATTTTAGACATTCTAAACATTATTTAAAAAATTTAAAAAGTTAAATATATGACAAACACTTAGTTTGATGCTATATTATCTTTTCTGAAGACTATTTTTCTAAACTAGTTTTTTTACTAACTGCCAAATAAAACCTTAGTTTGATCCTATATAAAAGAGAGAATTCTCTCCATAGGTCATGTGGGGCTCACATCAATTTCATGTCAATTTTATTTTAACTATTTGAATGGTTAATTTTGTTAAATTTAATTGAAATGGTGTGAAAAGTGTTGTTGAGGCTTGTAATCATTCATTTTATATGTTCTTATGTATATATTATTTATAAAAAAATTAAATTAAATTTATTTGACAGTCATACAAAAATTAATTTCATTACAAATAAATCATAGGCGACAATATAATTTTAAAAGTAAATTATTTTTTTTAAAGGCAATAAAATTATATAACTATAATTATTGAATCAATTTAATTTTTAAACTATAAATAATCTACACACAAAAAGTCTAACAAAATAAACGATTCAACTTATCAAAAAAATTATGAAGGCCTTCCGGCCCAACCACACCCCTCCAATTCACTGTGCAATCTGGAGAGATTTCTCCCTCATATATTAGGGGTGTTTGGTAGAGCTTTTTTAAGCCAACTTATGGCTTTTGATTTTTAAAAAGTTATTTTGGACTGTTTGGTTAAACTTATTTCAAACAACTTCTGATTCTAACAACTTATTTTAAGTCAAAAAAGTTGATTCTGAGAAGCTGCTCACCCCTTGCTTCTGATTATCAGCTTCTGCTGTGGACATGTTAATTCACGGTTATACTCTTAGATTTTTTTATTTTTTATTTTTTTAAAAATAGAAAAAGACCCAAATGGACTATAAAATATTATTATTATTTTTTATGAAAAATGTAGACAAATAGTGAATAATAAAAAATAAAAATTAATTGAAAAGGCTACTTCACAGCTTATTTAACAAACACTGCTCACCAACTTAAATCTATAATCCAACAGTTATACCAAACAGATTAACAGTTTATGATTAAAGTCATAATCTGTAATCTGTTAAGCTATAATCTATAATTTGTTTTAACAGTTACACCAAACAGCACCATTGAGCTTATTCATTGCAACTTATTTATAAATTAAAAATTGATAATCGAAAAATAGATATTAAAAGTATCATTCTCTCAACTTTTAGGGAAATGCCTCGTAGCTCGATTTTTCAGGCTCGAGTTTGGCTCGACAGCCCAAAACGACGTCGTTTTGGGCTGTCTTTTTTTTTTTTTTTTTTTTTTTCTTTTTCTTCTTCTTCTTTATTTCTTTCCCCTCCATTCGAACACAGAGACGGAGAGGGAAGAGAAGGAGGTCGCCGTCGCCCGTCGCCCGTCGCCCAGCCCGTCGCCGCCGATCGCCCAGCCGTCGCCCAGCCCGTCGCCGCCGATCTCCCAGCCCGTCGCCCAGCTCCGATCGTCGCAGCAGCCTCCTCCTCCTCCTTCCTCCTTCCTCCTCCTCTTCCTCCTCCTTCCTCCTCCGCCCCGCCTCCGCCTCCTCTTCCCCCTCTGAATATGCCCCCTCCAGTCCTCCTCCTCCCTCCTCCCTCCTCCTCCTCCTCCTCCTCCCTCTCTTCTCCTTCTCTTCTCCACCTTTCTTCGAGCCACAGAGTCGAGCCATAGATTCGAGCTACGAATCGGTACCGCAACTTTTAGGGTATTGTTTGGCATCCAATAAAAAAGTCATTATTTTTTTTCCTGAATTTTGTCTTTAATGACTTTTTTTTTCCTTCCAAATTTGTGTCAATTTTTTTCCCCAGCCTGTCTATTGTAAAAGAATTTTAAAAGTAAAAATCAACAAAAGTTCCCCCCCCCCCCCCAAAAAAAAAAAAACAATAAGAACAAAATGGTCCAACAAGTCAACTACTTCTCTTTTCTTTTCTTTTCTTTTGTCTTTAGTTAATTTTTTTTTTCAATTTTATACAAAATTTCTAGTTCATCTAGTTTAAAAGATTCTAAAAGTTAAAAATATTCTTACAAATAAGAAATAAAAATTCACTAAGACAAAAAAATAAAAAACAAAAAAATGTTAAAAAAAACCAATCTTAAGTCATGGTTAGACAGTTAAATTTTTTTCAACTTATTTAAGTTATTTATGTTTAATAAATTATAAACATAAATTATATTAAATAATAATCCCATTTAATAGAACTTATAAACTTACAGTGCCAATGTGGTACCCAAAAAAAAAAAAAAAAAAAAAATTATAAACCATCCGCATAAACTGGATCAAATTGCTCCATTGAAATTTTTTCATATATTTTTTTATCCATTTCTAACAATATCCATGAAATAACTAGTCAAGTTAAACAATTTTCAAATTCATTTTTCTTATTCACCAAATGATCTAAAAATAAAAAAATAAAAAATTGATAAAGAATCCACCCGCCACGAGTCCTCTATGTGTGGCCGCACACAATCGTCCTATAAGTTATGTACACGGTTGCCCAATTTACTGTTTCTTCCGCTCTTCCCTTTTCTAAAAACAGTTTCTTTGCTTTCAAAGACTCCCCAAAAAAAAAAAAATTTAAAAAAATAAAAATTACTACTATATTAAAACCTCTTTCCAAGTCTTCCTTTCATTCTTTTTTTCTTAGAGGAGGACTAAAATGGGTAGCTCAGGAGAAGAAGAAGAAGAACAGCTAATTCAGATGGTTAGAGACTTCATTGAATTAGGAGGAGGCTCAACCAAACCCACTTCACCTTCTTCTTCACAATCCCCAAAATTTCATCATAAATCCACATTTTCCACCTTACAGGTTTCTCATAGCTTCAAATTTTACAATTTTCTTCATTTTGTTTTCTGGGTTTGACTTTATTAACATGTGTATGTGTATTGGTTTTGCAGGATATTCTTACGAGGGTCACAGACGCTGAGACTGAGATCCTTGAAAAAATCTTAATTTACCTGAAAGATATGGAAGTTGTAGAGCAAACCCACAATTTGAAGAAGTTGATTGTGAAGAGATTAAGAAGAGATGGTTTTGAAGCCTCTATATGTAGAACTTCCTGGGTTGCTACCTTTGGTCGTCCTTCAGGTCTGTCTCTCTATTATTATGCACATTAATTTAAAATAATCATGACAGTTACTTAAGTTTAAAACGTTATTTATGCTCTTATTTTTTTTAGTGGAATGGTATTATTTGATCATGATGAGCTATTTCAGCTATACAAAAGATCCAAAAATTTGTGTGTTTTAAAAAATAGATATATCTACATGTTTATCTTATCTGCTAATGTTTAATGAACAATTATGAAGTAATTTTCAATAAATGAGAAACTGTAAAATAAATTAGATGTAAATTTTTTCGTTACATTATTGATTGGAATTATTAGGCAGACAATGCAACGTGGTACTTAATTAAGAGTACTAAATAATAAATTATTTTATGTGTAGAGAAAATTATTAAGTAATTTTAGACTATTATTATTTATGTGATGCTCCCAATAAATAAATAATGGCGAAATATAGTAGATAAATCATTTCTTATCTCTTAAATACTTAACAAAGGTGAATTAATATTGTTCCACCTATAAATTATTTGCTACAAATTGTAAGCATACATAGACAAAATCCCATAATACTTTGAAATTACTGAAGTTAAGCTTGCTTCTTTATTTTTATTTTTTTCTTTATTTTTTTTCTCTCTCTGTAGTAATTGAGTATTCAGATCAGTTTATAAGCATCTCGAGTAAGATTTCTTTTTTAACCCATTTCTGATATCTCAGTGTTTGTTGTGTTTGAAGTCTTTGAATTTACAGGTGACTATGAATACATAGATGTTATGATGAAGGACAACAATGGTGGCACTGGTACTATTGAGAGAGTAAGGTTGATAGTGGATATGGATTTCAGGTCTCAGTTTGAGCTGGCAAGGCCTACATCAACCTACTCAGAGCTCTCTACTTCTCTGCCTTCCATTTTTGTTGGGTCTGAAGAGAAACTCATGAAAATCATCCCTCTGCTCTGCTCAGCTGCTGAGCAATCTCTACGAGAGAGTCGTCTTCATATTCCTCCATGGAGGAAGGCAAGTTACATGCAGTCCAAGTGGCTCTCTGAGAACTGCCAAAAAATCTCATTATTTCCCGAGTAATACTACACTTATCACATTTTTATACTATATTTACCATCTCATTTATCAGTACTATATTGGAGATAAACATAAGTAATGGGACTCATTACACCAATGATGTGCTTACATATGAGATGGCACATTGAATGTAGTATAAAAAGATAGTAAGTATAGTATTTAGTTTGAGTTTTTTTGATTAAGTTTTTTGAAAATTGAGTTTTTTGGTTTTCGTATTTTTTTGTTTTTATTGAATTTTTTTAATATTTTAAGCAATTTTTTATATTTTTTTAGATGTACCTTCCTTAAATGTATCTAAAAAGTAAAAAATTTGTGAAAAAATATTTTAAAAAATTAATAAATACATAAAAATACAAAATATGTACGGAATTCTGATTTTTTTTTTTTTTGTATTTTTGGTATTTATTGAATTTTTAAAAGATTTCTTTCACAAATTTTTCACTTTTTAGGTATATTTACGTTAGGTATGTCTAAAAAGTAAAAAAATCGCTTAAAATATTTAAAAAATTTAATAAAAATAAAAAACACGAAAAACAAGAGAGTAGAATCTTCTGAAAAGAGATTTTGAAAAACTCTAACCGATTATTTCCCAACACATGAGTGGACATGGCCAAGGATGCTCTTGCCTCAACTTTCTTCATCGCAATATGTTGTTAGCTTTAGGGTTATGTGAAAATTTCAAGACACTACAAAAGCTCGAAGCATATTTAAAGTGCATTGAGACGAGAAGATTTAAGAAAGTCCGGTGCTGTTAGGATGCCTAAATGTGAACTTAGACACAGAAATCTCAATACATGATTTTGTGACTGAAGATGTATGGAGACTGAAGAATATGAGGAGTGTCATACCATTGGAATGCCTAATTATGACCTCAGACAGAGAGAAATCTCAGATACGTGATTTTATGATTACAAGTGTATTGAGACAGAAAGATTTAAAGAGTCTCAAGCCGTTAGGATGCCTATATATGTTCTCAGACACAGAACTGTCGATGCATGATTTTATAAGTGCATTGAGACTGAAGGATTTGAGGAGTCTGGTGCGGTTGAGATGCCCAAATGTGAACCCAAAAAGTGGTAATATAAGTGGTTCCTCCAAATTTTAGCAAATGGCGCCAACAGTTTTGTGAAGACTTGGAAATTTCAATTCAAGTTTTGGGTTTTTTTGTCTAGACAATTTTCTAGAATGGGTACTGCTGCTGTCAAATTTTTGTTGCTCTGAAGATAAGTCTGGGTTGCTGAGATCTGCCTCAAGTTTTTTATCTTTTAATTACCGAAAAAAATTTTTAGAAAGCAAGTTTTGATCTTTTTCCAGTATGTACTTTGGCTGTTTGGCAACACAATTAGGTTATTAGTAATGATATACAAGAACTTTTGTATATAATTTTTTTTACAGAATAATATGATTTCATATTATTCTTTTATTTCAAATTAAGACACCAACTACAAGGCTCATAATTTTAATGCTATTATTATCACATCATCTTGAATGATATATATATATATATATACTAGCTCAAAAAGGCCCATGCAAGGCACTGATTATTATTACAGTATGTTTAAATTTTGTATTTTCATAATTTTTAAAAAATTAGAATATTGTTTTATAAAATTGAATAGAATAAATTATTAGATATATGATAGAATTATGTGTTATGATATGTATCATTTTGGATTTGTTATACACCTAATCTATTACTATATCATTTTTGGTGAATTTATAAGTCTTTAACATTTCTTTTGAATCTTAAAAAAAAAATTATGGTGTGTAGTTTTTCTCAACAGATAAATAAACAAAATACTAAGATAATTTCTCCATCTAAAAAAATACTAAGATGATTTACTGAACTAATAAAGAAATAGAAGAAAATACATATATATACAAATGACCAATTTTATTAATATATAAATCATACTCGCATAACAAATGACAAATTTTATTAATAAGTAAATCATTAAGTAAATTAATAATTTTTAATAATATGGAAAATGTTTTTCAATTAATCATTTTGTTAATAAATAAAGTATTAAGTCAATTAACAATTTTTAATGATATGATAAATATTTTTTAATAAACAATTTTGATAATTTATTAATTTTGATAATTTATTATTACATAGGAGAATAGTTTTTTTTTTCATGATTATTGTATTAAATTAAAATTTATAACAGATGATAGTTATAATTTCTAGTTTCATAGGACTGATTCATATTTTAAACAAACTTTACGGGTATATTTGAAATTTGTTAAAAATAAAAGATTTATATTTCATAATTGACCAAGAATGTTTGCATAATTATGAAAAAAAGCTTCACTCCACATATAGACCACCATTAAGGGAAAAATAGGAAGAAGAAAAAAAAAAAGGACCAGCCATAAGCAGAATAGAGCTTCTTAAATATATACTAGTTTTATAGTGTATTTAAGTTTTATATTTTGATAATTTTTTAAAAATTAAAATATTGTTTTATGAAATTGAATAGAATAATAAATCATTAGATATATAATAGAATTATGTGGTATGGTATGTATCATTTTTTGATTTGTTATATAACTAATGATATAGACTATAATTTTATTATCATATCATTTTGGGTGAATTTATGAGTTTTTAACATTTCTTCTAAATTTATAAAAAAAAATAGAAAAGAAATTATGGTGTGTAATTTTTCTCAGTAGATAAATCTAAAACAAATACTAAGATAATTCTTTCATAAAAAAAATACTAATTGGGTGAATTTATGAGTTTTTAACATTTCTTCTAAATTTATAAAAAAAGAAAAGAAAAGAAATTATGGTGTGTAATTTTTCTCAGTAGATAAATCTAAAACAAATACTAAGATAATTCTTTTATAAAAAAAAATACTAAGATAATTCACTAAAATAATAAATAAGCAAATGACCAATTTTATTAATAAATAATCATTAAGTAAATTAACAATTTGTAATGATATGAAAAATATTTTTCAGCTAACCATTTTGTTAATAAATAAATCATTAAATCAATTAATAATTTTTAATGACATAAGAAATAATTTTCAGTAAACAATTTTGATAATTTATTAATGCATAGGAGAGTTGTTGGTTTTTTTTTTTTTTTTTTTTTTTGAGTAATGTATTAAATGAAAAATTTATAACAAACGATAGTTGTAATTTTAGTATTATAGGACCGATTCATATTTTAATCGAATCTTATCAGTGTATTTGTAATTTGTTATAAAATAAAATATTTATGTTTCACAATTGACCAAGAATATTTACATAATTACGAAAAGACATGTTTCATAATTGACCAAGAATGTTCGTGTAATTATAAAAAAACCTGTTGCATAATTGACTTAGAATTTTACGTAATTACGAAAAAACCTTCACTCAACGTATGAGTCACAATTAATAAATTATTAAAAATAAAAGAACAAAATTAAAAAGAGAAGATGAATCTCAAACAATTTAGTGGTTCTTATATGTATATGTATATATACATATGGATATATATTATATAATTTTTGTTTTGCATATCATTTATATTACTTGAAGATGAGAAGCCAACGTTTGAAAAAGTCAGAAAGCGTAGCTGTCTTATGGAATCATTGGAAAGACTTAATAGCATTTGGTAGAGTTCTACAATTTTGATTGGAGAATAGAATTATATTTTAAATTTATAAGTTTTAAAATTATGATTTAAAAAAAAATTATTTAATTATGAATTTTAAAAAGAGTTGAATTAAGTGTTGAATTTTTTAAATGAGTTTCATAATAAGAAAATTTATTTGATTATGAATTTTAAAAATGATTTTCAAAACTTAATTAAAAAACTTATAACTCATAACCAAACACATAACTCAAAATTCTATTGAAAATTCTATTCAAAACTCATAATCAATCTTTTTTTAAAATTCAATTCTAAAAAAAAACTATTAAAACAATTTATTTAATTTTTTTTCACATAACAGTTGTAAAAAAAAAAAAAAAAATCACTATTCCGGTCTACTGGCTAGACGTTTGGAAGGATGACCGGGTACACCAAAAAATTCAAAAACTGTACGGGAGGATGTCCGGGCGGACGACTGAGTAGATCAAATTTTGAGAATTATATCCAAACACAACACTCAAATTTGAGTGTGAAATTATGATTACAACTCTACACCAAACACAGCCTTACTATAATTGTAATCTTGATATACATTATTATTTTGAATTTGAGAACAAGAAGTGATTTATCACAATATTAGAGATTTGATTACAATAAGTTTTGCATTCATTTTTTATTTATCAGCGAAAGTCAGTTGTTAATTGTTAAATTAATACTAATGAGAGTTAGCCTTTCCATCTTTGTGAAGTAGTGTTTGTCTCATAATTTAATTCCTCCTTAGGGAGCCCCTCTAAGGAGAGTTGAACATATGGCCTCTCCCTTGAGACTATACCCTTAGAAAAGTCATGGTTGCTAACTCAATTAGGCCGAGATAGTTAAGTCTTGCATTCAATTGTTATCATGGTACCTAATTCCATCCGTTTAGAAATCCCAATGTGATAGTTATAAGCAAGCTTTAGAAACAGTGAAATTGCCCAATTTTATCTTTCATAGAACAAAGATAGTGATCGAAGTAGGAAAAAAAATTGTGACTCATAATATTTTACATCTACGCATCCTACAATCCCGAATCAACAGAGAAACAAAATAAGATCATTTCATTCTATTTTAAGTTAAACAATGAAAGATATTGGGTGTTCAGGTCGATTAGAAGGTATATAAACAATTACAACTGAAACTGGAACTGCAACAAATTCAAACTAAACTCGATAACAAGAAGGGAACATCTCTTCCTAATCAGGATCGGTGTCAAGCACTTTGTTAGGAAATTGTCTCTTCGTAATTAGGATAGATGAGGCACAAAATAGCAAACAATAAAGATAAAATGAATCAAAGAAATCACACACGCACAGACAAAGATTTATGAGGTTTACTTCACAATAAAGTTACGTCCACAACTGCTATGATTTTTGTTATGATCAGAAACAATACAACTCTTTACAATACAAGAGGAAGCCTTTCATCTATTTATAAACATAGAATTAGAGCAATGCAAAAGTAACAGGAAGTTACTAAAGTTTCCCAAAAATTCAGATACTTATCAAGGCCTTGTTGAACCCCCTTCCCTTGAGAGAGGCTCTCCAAACTCCCAATTGAACCCAAGACCCAGTGAATAGTACTTATCAAGGTCTATAAGATCCAACACACTTCACATTATACACAAAAAGATTGAATAAAATAGGGTATTCTTATACGAGTGTAATTTTTAAAATGAACATTTAAATGTCCCTAAAAATAAGTCAATAAATATATAAAAAACAGTATTTTAGTGTATACCTATGTCTATTTGTAATTATTGCTACATGTTATTATTATATGTAATCATTTGTGTAGGAAGGAAGACTCATGGCAACAAGTCATGGAGGTGTCCCCACATTGACTAGTGCTTTTCATGATCATTAATCAGGATAACAATTTGTACAATCCTGATAACGATCTGTGCTTAGAACTTTCACTAATGAGTTAAGACTATAGATTTAAAATTACTTGGCTTACAAGTCATAGAAAACGGCATATATGTATATATATATGAATAGCTAAGAAGTTTCTATGTCTAAATTCAAAAGTTGTATTTGTACATGTTTGTGTGGCCTAACCAAAAATTGGCTAATAAACCAGTGGGCCAAACAAACTTAAGAGTCAAGTTTAGACTTTAGTGAAGTACTCATTAGTTATTGGATAAATCTACGAGTACAGATAGTCTCTTATTTATATTTCATTTTGTAAAATTTTATTTCATTTTTAACACAATTATTAGTTACTGGAGCCATTTTACATGCACAGAAGGTGGAGAGAGACTTGTGTGCACAAGTATATGAGCGAGTATCTTTCCTCTTAGGCCCCGTTTGTTTTGGGAGATAGAATGGAGGGGATTGATAGTGAGAGAATTAATAGTGAGGGGATTGATAATGATGAATTGTTAAATTATTTTTATATAAAATAATAAAACAAATAAAAAATATATAAATTAAACATTAATATTTAAAAAAAAATTCCCAATATATAAAAAATAAAAAAAATATAAAAATTTCTAATCCCCTCACTATTTTTCTAATACCATCTCTACCTCCTCCTTACCAATCCTTATTCCTCCTTCTTACTAGACCCCAGGATTTACTAGTCCCCTTCCTATCTTTCAAAACAAACACCCCATTCTGAATCCCCTTCTCACTATTAAACCCAATCCCCTCCCTATAACTCCAAACAAACGGGGCCTTAGTTGTTTGCAATAAAAAGATTGGCTGGTTTCTAGTCCTCGTAGGGACTAGGGCTCTAGTTTTAAAGGGATGTATCATTGTTATTTGAGTGTATGGTCTAATTATGATTCCGTTTTAATAATTTGAATCGTTTATTTTACAAATTTTATTGTGTAATTATTTATGTAAAAATTTAAATTGATTATATTTGTTTTTAAAAAATATATGATTTTAAAATAGACCATTCAATTTTTAAAATAAATATGATAAAATCATTATCAAATTAATTTAATTTTTTTAATAAATAATCTACACATTACTACTACTTAATACTAAACTGTTCAAATCAACAAAACAAAATTCATGGTGGGCTCTAGCAGCCCAACTACACCTATCCTATGATCTACTTTAACCATATAATTAAATACGAGTGATAAAATTTATAAACATTAATAATTAAAATTTTAAATTTTTATGCATGTATAATTATTTTTTAAAAAATATCACTGAATAATAAATTATTCTAAATGTTTTACCACATTAAAGGACAAGAAAGAAATACATAAAAAATTTGAGGATAAAAGACTTGAGCCTTCCAAAAGTCTAGTTTTGACCTCTTAATCTCACTTCCCAGGGTGATCTTCCTCATAGTGTCCTCATATGTCTTCATAATGATAGCATGGAGTAGGCCAGATCGCTACAATACAAATCAACCCAAAATAAACAAATAAAATGATAAATTATATTGACTCTCCTCAGACTTAGAAAATAATAATAATAATAATAATAATAATAATAATAATAATAATAAGGCTGGGACTTCAGAACCTTGATGATCAATAATTATATTTTTTAGAGGAGGATGACTAGAACTAACAGAAGTATTTGGAGAAGTCTTCCATTTATGTTTTGTGATTGTATTAATCTTTTGTAATAATTATTATAGTATTCAAAAAAAGGCATTTCCGTACCATATTCAATCATAAAATCATACCATTTTTTAGTTATTCGAGATTGTTGAGCAGAATCATATTTAGCACGATAAGCATGTCTTTGGGTTCTATTTTCTTTAGATCTAAATTCAATAAGTAATTTATCAAGATCAGGAGTAAAATCTTTTTTAATTGTCATTAATTGAGGATTGATTGGATGTGTAACTTCAAAATCAGTTTGAGTATTATTATTATTATAAATTCATACATATATAATGTAATTATATTAAATTATTTTAAAATTTTAATTCATATAACATTTAATCTATTTTTCATCACTAATTCGGTAGTCATGCGAATATAAATAATATTGTCTTTAACCCAATGACTGTGTAACACCAATTTATGATATGAAGTTGTAAGTTCAATTTTATGAGGGGAAATTCAATATCATTGGGTGGCATTCACAGTACTACTTTAATATCAATTTGAATCTTGGACTTACTATTATTTTTTTTTAAATCCGAAAAGAGCTCAATATAATTTATCCTAGATTTATGTATATATATATATATATATATATATATATATATATATATTTGGTTTAATTTTAAAATCATGATTTGAGTGTAGAGTTGTGATTTAAGTATAGAGTTGTGAATTGAGTTTTGAAAAAAGAAAATTTATTTGGTTATGAGTTTTGAAAAGAATTTTGAGTTATATTTTGTGATTTATTTTTTTTAATATTTAAAAATATTTAAGAAAATTTTATTTATTTATTTTAAATATATAATTTTTATTTTGAATATTTTTTTTATTTTAAATATTTTATTTAATATTTTAAATTCAAAACACAATTCCACACTCAAATCATAATCAAACACATAACTCAAAACTCAATTCAAAAACTATTTTCAAAACTCATAACCAAACTCATAACCAATAACTCAATTGAAAAACTCTTTTCAAAATTCTATTAAATAAAAATTCAAAAAAATAAATTTTATTTTGTTCTTTAAAATTATTTTTTATTCTTTATTTTTTGAAAAAAATATTATTTGCAAATATATATTTTTTTATTTTTTCAAAAAATAAATTTTGTTATTTTTTAAAGTATTAGCCAAATAATTTGTTATGATTTAGATATCTATGGTGATCCAATTTTTTTTTAAGTTTAAAAATAAATAAATATTTGAAAAAAGTAAAAAAAAAATTAAAAATTAAAATATTAAAAAAATAAAAAATAAAAAAAATATTTTTTAAATAAAATAAAACATAATTTTTTAAAATTTTTAAATATTTAAAAAAATACAACTCAAATATTTAAAAAATATATAGCGCATAATTGTATGAAATACAGTGTACATTAAAAAATACAACTCATAACTCAAAATATAACTCCACAAACAAATCATGATTCTAAAAATGATTTTTAAAAAAATAAAAAATTGTTTTTTGAATTTTTTTTTTTAAAATAGAGTTTTGAAGAAAGTTTGGTTATGAGTTTTGAATTGAATTTTGAGTTGTATGTTTGGTTATGAATTTTAAAAATAGTTTTTGAATCAAGTTTTAAGTTGTATGTTTGGTTATGAATTTTAAAAAAAAAAATTAAAATTTTTTTATTAGAATTATAATTTCAAAAGAGAATCAAACGAGACCTGCAGTTATAAGTTTGATTATCTTGGATAGACATTTGCAACCTTGAATTTATTAAGGAAAAGTCGAGAAACACAGAAAGTTTCAAATATAAAATACACAAATGTGACACATGTTTGCATCTATAGTTAGAAATTATAAATGCGAACAATTTTTATCTTATATTCGTATATTCTGGAGTTGTTTGGTTTTAGCTTTTTGGCTAAAATAACACAAAAGATAAAATAAGCTTGCCTTGTTTGGCAACTTTTAATTTTATTCAAAAAGTTAAAAAATCACTATAAATTGTCACGTCGCTCTTTTTATTTTTCTGTACATCTTTTCGTAAAAAGTTAAAAAGTTATTAAAATAGTTTGTTCCCAAACGAGGCTAAAACAAAATGTTACGTCTAAATCATAATCATCTTACTTTTTCTCTCACAAAAGTCAAAAAAACCAAAAAACTAAATCAAACCAAACCAAGTCTTAAATCTCATTAAATAGGGTCAACTGCATAAATCCTTCTTCTTTACTCGACTATATCCAAGGTCATTTCATTAGTCAAATTAAGAATATTCATATCTCTATTTACTACATTAATCCACGTCAATTTAGGTCTACCCCTTCCGCTAATACTACCATCTACCATCTACCATCACTGTATTGTATTTCTTCACTACTGTCTCTATTGGTCTCCATTATATATGACCAAAGCATCTCAATCTATTCTCTCTCAACTTATCTTCTATCGATATTACTCCTACCCATTCTCAAATATATTAATTCCTAACTCTATTTTTTTTAATCTTGCCACACATCTACCTTAGTATTCTCATCTCAGCAATACTTATCTTATCTACATGTTATTTCTTAGTTGCCTAACATTTTGTCCCATACAACATCGCTAGTCTAATAACTGCTCTATAGAACTTCCTTTTTAGTCTAATGTGTACTCGTTTATCGCACAGTACTCCAGACACACTTCTCTACTTAAATCACCCCGCTTTAATTTTGTGGATCAAACAAACTAAAAAATAAAAAAAAAAACTAACTAAAAACCAACTAAAAAAACAAATCATTTGCCAAACGGCAACTCTCTGTTTGGAACTTTCCATATTCCTAACACAATCCATTTATTAATGGAGGCACGAAGACCCAAAAAGACAAAAAAAAAAAAAATATTGCATACCAATAAGCAATACCATGTGCTCTACCAAATCACAAATGGTTAAACTTGGTATTATCCTCTAAACACTAACACAAATGTAAGACAATGACAACAGAGAAAGACACTAGCTGGGCAATGCCTACAAATACCGTTGTCTTGATCAACCATTCATATCGATTTATTAAGCAATGAACAAAAAGTGCAGAAGCCAATTGCTTATATGCAATGTGTAAAACTTTGCAAAAAAAAGTTATCCATTACAAAAATTGTTTTTGGGGTCAGCTATGTTCATTTAAAAAATCACAATTGAAATAATTACAATATACATCAGTAAGGTATACAAGAATGATGGTCCTTCAACTAATGAAATTACACACCTTTTGTTTTCAGGCCTAAAATTTCCATTCAAGCATAGATCCAGACACAAAATCTGGCTCGGATATAGGCTTAATCCTCTGATTCACTCTGTTTAAGCCTTGCCTCCTCAAACTCCGCTTTTCACTCCAATTCCAATCAAACAAAAATAAAAACAAATATGAAGACGAATCCACTTCTCTACAAATCTTCTAAGAGGTGCTAGTCTGGTAGGATTAATACTTCAAATCAAACGAAACTAGTGCTAGTCTTATGATTTTTTTGTTCTTTTTTTTTTTTTTTTGATGGAACCCACTGTCAGGGGAAAAAAAAAACACTAAATTGTGTGGGCACACGGCTTATGGTAATGGTTGAAGAGAATCCAATAAGCAACAGACTGCACCATTTCCCAATCAAGGACCCTACTTGAATTAAATTGTCATTTCTAGTGATAGCAATTTTTTGTTCAGCCTCTCTGAATTTTATCTATGTAAAAAGCACAATGTGGCTCGCAAACAGACCTCTTAGAATTGAGAACCATGGAACCACCAAGTATGAAGCGAATTCCAGAATTGGTAGCATTTTGTAGAGCAACAGAACGTGACGCCTCATAGGTTGTCCCACCAACAGTAAAAATTACCACCTCCTGCGGCTTGCCAAAGGTAAAACATTTAAGCTTAAATAGACATTATTGAGTGGCCTCATACATCTTGTTTTGATGGCACAACTTATCTTGGACAAAGTTTTAACAAGGTTATCCTATGTCTAAAATTGGCATAAAATTCCTTTTGGATAATGCTCTGTTACTAGGAGATGAACCATGTCAAACACATTAGAGAACACGATGCTCCACAAACCATTATGCGATAATCCAGATGGCATGTGTAAGAAAAAGGACTGGACATTAAAATGAAGCCCATTTCAACCATGCACAAATGATATTAAGTATCTTCAGAGTCCCTTTTAAAAATTGTCACAGAAAACAAAAATTGGCAGATGTACCATGTAGTCCATGCCAACAACAACGATCACAGGAAGACATATACCAAAATTATCCATGATTTTTCCAATAAGAGCTGATAAGATTATACTTGGTAAATTTACCATGGGGATTAGTCGGGCTTTCATCTGGACACCCCAGTACCAATAAAAAAAGAAGATTATACTGGGTAAATTTGGCATCCAAATTCTAATGTAAACTTGTACTCACTTGCATAAATATAAGTTGTTAAGAAAATGCACCCAAAATATACAGTTAAAAGCAGAATTTGGTTTGGCAACTTATGTTTTGCAAAATGCAGAGTTACCTGAACTTGCTGGATAACATCATGTTCATCCGAATCACGTAATATATGCAGCTGGGTAACCTTCAACATGTTGCAGAACAAAGGGGAACTTCAGTCAATGGATCACAGCAAATTCCAACAAAATTACAAATTTAAGTGGTATTTCCATTGAAACCAACTTACATGCTGAATATTCTGTGATGTTGGCCGAAGAAAGTAAACTGCTTTGAGATGCGACATTGGTTTCTTTGATTTGGAAATGGAATCTGCCAGTTCCACCAGAAACACTTCTTTCTGAAGCAGCTATGACTGAAAATACACAACACTAACAATGCTAACCTGAAAGTCATGAAACAATAGAACGCATATAAATGGGACGGAGCCAGGATTTTATCTTAGGGGTCCAAACATTATGCGCATAAATTTAAACAAATAAAGTGGAATATATTTATATTTTTCAGAGCCTAATTTGCAATGCCTTAAATACAACAGTTAAAAGAATATTCAATAGAAACAAGTATACTTAAGGAAAAACAAAAGGAATAGTTTTTCTAAATACATAGTTGTCTATCTATGTGGTACTCGGCATTCTTTCTATCACATTCATCAATGATTGAATCCATGCATACTTCTTAGCAATTTTCTTTGCTATACACACAATTAAGAAGTCAATTATAAAATATAATAAAAAAAAGACTCACCGAATCATTGCATATCAAAATGTAGTAAAAGCCTCAATTATAAAGCAAAACTATTTCGCACAATAATCTTGGAAGACATATTACAACTACCAAAATAAACATCATATATAATCAAATCAATCACATTGCATGTAAAAACAATAAATAACCAAAATAAGGATAACCCCAAACTATAATAAATTAAGATAGATTCAGCATTAAATTTAAAAAGGAGGCACAGAGTTCATGTGATGGAAATATGAGTTGAAAGGGGCTACTACTAGCCGGAGTCCGAGTAACACCAATTGAAGATAAGATAAGTTGACAAACAATAAGCTAAGGTGGTTTGGTCATGTACAACGAAAACCAATAGATGCAACACTAAGGAAAAGTAATATAATCACCATAAATAAAAATGTTAGCAGAGAGGAAGACATTAACTGACATGTGGAGTAGCAAAAAAATGTGGATTTATTCTATTTAACTGAACATATAGCTCTTGTCAGAGCATAATGGCAAAAAACGATTCATGTACCTTGCTTGACTGAGACACAAGGCTTAGTGTTAGGTCCCTTACTTTTGTCAATCTCACGAACAAACATTGTTTATCGAGTTGTAATTTTCCTGGTTGTTTTGCCTTGCTCGCTCGAGCGCAAGAGTCCTGGCCCAAGCAAAGATGTCCTGCTCCCAGAAGTTGCCTTTGTCTGCAAAAATTCTGGGAAGGATGATTGTGCGCTCGAGCAAAGAAAGCTTGGCTTGAGCGACGCCACTTAAGGAAAACGCGCGTATTTGGTTCCTCACTCGAGCAAGAGAGTCTTCGCTCGAGCAACCTTCGCAGTCTCTGTTTTCTATAAGTATGTGTTTCAATCAGTTTTAGGGTTACGTTTTCGAGATCTTCTTTAAGGGTTTTAGGGTTACGTTTTCGAGATCTTCTTTAAGGGTTTTAGGGTTTTCTTTTGGGGCTATTTTGTTAATTTTCCTTAATGTTTGATTGAGTATTAAACTCAAGTTTTGATAAGCGCACATCAAGGAGTTTGATTGTTCATCTTTAAGAGTGTTCTTCTTCGGTGGAATCCGAAGATTCAAGCGCAAAGGAGTCGGAGGAGTTTGATGCTGTGCGCAGTCGTTGATTCGACAATGGATGTTGTGGATTCAACATCAACCTGATCAATTCCGAGACAAAAGTTGCAGTGAACGATATATAGATTGTTGAAAACAAATTGACAGTGTTTGGGTAATTTGTTCGGTGTATTTGTAATCTTTATTTCTTCAATAGTGGATTGAGTTGTGACGTTTTGCCCGTGGTTTTTTAATCACAATTGGAGGTGCTCCAATAGTGATTTTTTCCACGTAAAAATCGTTTGTGTCTATTTATTGTTTCTAAAACAACCATCTAAATCACTTTCGTACGTGCTTGATGATTTAGATTGTTAGTTTTAATTGGTTGGAAATTGATACAATTAAGTCTTGATCTAATCACAAATCACTTATGTTTTTCAATTGGTATCAGAGCAGGTCACTCTTTATTTTTATCAAAACTATAGGAGTGTGATTTTGTGTGATTAGTGATATGGATTCAATTCGCGAATGTAACTCGACCCATAGACCGCCATTACTTGATGGTACAAACTATTCTTATTGGAAAGCTCGTATGAGAGCGTTTTTAAAATCTATCGATGAGAAAGTTTGGCACTGTGTGATCTATGAGTGGAGTGAACCTGTTGTCACCATTGATGGTGTTGATATTCCCAAACCCTTTGATAAATGGGGCGCATTCGACTACCAAAACTCGAGTTGGAACAGTAAGGCTCTCAATTCCCTCTTTTGCACCGTCACATCTGAAGAGTTTCATCGTATTTGCACGCGTGAAGTAGCAAAAGAGGCCTGGGACATTCTTGAAACAATTCACAAGGGTACTACTTTTGTTAAAAGGTCAAAACTTCAACATCTCACCTCTGCCTTTGAAACTCTTTTTATGCGTGATCATGAGACATTTGATGATTTTTATGCTAAATTTAGCGACATCGTGAATTTTTGTTTCACACTCAGTGAAAAAATCCCTGAAGCTAAGGTTGTTGGAAAAATTTTAAGGTCTTTACCCGAGAGGTTCCAATCAAAAGTGACTGCTATTGAGGAGGCTCAAGATGTTGATACCCTCAAGCTTGATCAGTTGGTTGGAAACTTGCAGACTTATGAAGCCCACCAGATTTCTAAGAAAAAACAAAAATATAGTGTGGCTTTCACTAATGCTCATGAGACTGCAAAAACTCCTGAGATTGAGTTTGATCTAGAGTCCAAGATGACAGCTATGTTTACTAAACAGTTCAAAAAAAATTTAAAGAAAAAGAAGCCTAATTTCAAAAGATAAAAGTAATGAAAAACCCAAAACTTTTTCACCAAAAATTGCTCCAAAAACTGAAAATAAGATTGTGAAGGTGCAACAGGGCGATCTCTCTTTTCATCTGCCGGATGGGGGTAAGATCAACAAAAAGGAGGTAAAACCTGTTTTTGTTTGCCATCATTGTGGTAAATATGGCCACATTCGTCCTTATTGCTTTGAGTTGTTTGGTAAGGTGTCTCAAAAGGGTAGAAATTCTAATACTTTTTGGGTTAGGAGACAACCTTACATGTCTAGGCGGAACACCAAGATTCATGAGGGTGTTCACAACTATCATGACCCAAACCCGCCCCTATAGGTTTAGCATCGTAATCGGCCAGTAATCTTGGGATTACCGAAGGCCTCTAAGACAGATTAACATAATATTAGGGCCTAGTGGAAGCAAATAGCAAATATATAACGTCCATTGAGCTGTGCAAACTTATATGAGACAGAAAAATTTAAACGTTTCATTCATACATTTACACATCATCATATATATATAGACTAGACAAAAAGGGACTTTGCCCTATTTACAAAATAAACAAAAACTTGTTTAACCAATCAAGAAAACAAAACTTAAAATTTATTCACATAGCCATAACCATTTGACATATCCGGAACTTCCACGGGAGGCACATAGATTGACTGACAAAAACAGATTCCAGGCAGACGCCTCTGAGCCTGGTCACGCACCTAATCACCTATATACATAAATAATACAGTGAGCTGGAGCCCAGTGAATAATAACAAAGTAAAGGGTTTCAATGAATGATGTCCATCACAGAGTCAGAAATCAGAATTTATATCAAAAACAGATTATTATCGGAAACAGAGCCTTATGCATAATCAGATTTCAATCTAAAACAGATTCATATTCATATTCTTATTCAAATCATATACAAAAATCAGAGTTCATGCTTAATCTCACATGGTACATCCATTAGCGCTAACAAATCACATACAAAGCATCAAGGGTCATACTTGTCAGTTCCATATTGGAACCTCCGGCCAGATACGGATAACTTGTCAAATCTTTAAAGGAACCTCCGGACTGGGAACGGATAACTTGTCAGTTCCATAAAGGAACCTCCAGCAAGGTGCAGATAACTTGTCAGTTCCATAAAGGAACCTCCGGACTGGGAACGGATAACTTGTCAGTTCCATAAAGGAACCTCCAGCAGGGTGCAGATAACCTATCAGTTCCATAAAGGAACCTCCGAATTGGGAACGGATAACTTGTCAGTTCCATAAAGGAACCTCCAGTCGGGTGCAGATAACTTGTCAGTTCCATAAAGGAACCTCCAGACCGGGAATAGATAACATGCTTGTATCACAAATACTTATAAAAAATTAGACAATCAGTCATAGTACATAACATGACATTTCATAAAACAGATCTTATTTTATATACAGAAAATAATTTAACTTGAACATAACTTTTCTAAGTTATTACTCACAGATAGCTGCAGAAGCAAATCAGACAGACTGAACAAATCAGATAAATCAGGCAAACAGTAGCGCGTGACCTACACAAGCACATAACATATACACATTGAAACACAATATCAATTCCTTGATCAAACTTGACTTTTCTTGTCTAAGTAGTCCAGAGTTCTACTATGTTTATTCTTTCTTATTTAAATGAATCAGGTTCTCATTTCGCATATCCTTTCATTACTAGATCATTCTTTTCTGAATAAACTTACATCTTACTTGGCTTCTTAATCAAGTACTACTAAGTTAATAACTTATTCTTTTAATCAACTAATTAATGTTGATTGTTAGCTTATTAGTCTTTATTGAGCCATAAATCATGTCTAGAATGCTTTGGAAAAAGATGAGAATAAAAATGTGAATTAAATGTAATTTTCCAAAATATGTTGAAAATAGGGTCTTCGCTCAAGCGGACCTTTGGTTGCTCGAGCGGTCTACCAAGCTTTATAAAAATACTGGTTGGCCTTAATGTTCGCTCGACGGTGACTTTTCCGCTCGAGCGGCCAGCAAATTTCTTGTGCTTTCAAAATCAATAAATAATTTCCAAACACATTTTCAAAACTTAAACTCTTGCATAAACCAATTAAACATGTAATTTTATTAATAAAGATGAACCCAAGACTAATTTCCAATTTCTAATACGAAAATCTCTTTGATCATTAAGATTAAAACCAATAATTTCATGAATATATTAATTTCAACATTGTTTTTCTTTGTTTTATAAAACATAAATTAGAGCTATAAAGACCTTTCAAAATATTTACATGTAAGAAATTTTAAATCAAAATCAAAATAATATTTGATTCTCAAAAATAAATTATAATTTATTTTCATATTGATTAACCTTAACCATGTTCATGAATTAAATCTTTAATTTCTCCAAATTACATACATGTAACAATTCTTGGACAATCTTCACTGTATTTGAAAAATAAATTCTGTTTGTATACTTAACAACAAATAGAGTACAGAAGAAATAAAAGAAAATGACAGAATTTGTTTGATTACAAAAATCAAACCAGAAAAATAAAATAAAATAAATAAAATAGATTTTTATTTTGTTACAAAAACAAAATGAAAATCTGAAACAGAAAAATAATAAAACAGAAAATAAATTAACGACTTACTTGATTAATTTCTTGAACAAACTTTTGATCCAGTCCAGTGTTTAACACTGTGTCCTTAAGACGGATTCGTCCTCTCCATGGTGCTTTTAGAATGTGGACGTTTATCTTCCAGAATAAAATGATCAACAGCAAACAATAGCAGCACTACAAATTATTTGCACAACGAACACACTAAGTGTATACACTCTTTCTCACAGAAAATTAATGTAGTTAATGCAACAAAATATGCAAAGAGCAAAAGCAGAATTATGGACGAAAATTCTAGTGAAAATCCAAATGAAGGACTAGTCTATTTATAGATGGAGTGGTGGCTCTTCACATTTGAACTCAACAGGTAAAAAACCTGTTCGGACAGTACTCAACAGGTGCAAGACCTATTTAATTTGAATTAAACAGATGTGAATCTGTTTGGTTTATAGTTAAAAAGATATGAAACTATTTTGGGGTTTGAATTTTGAACAGATAAAAAAACTGTATTTGAACAGTTTTGAATCTGTACAGACTTTCGGATCTGTTTGTGAAGGGGTGCAAAAAATTGAATTTGAATTTTATTTCCAACCATAATTTGAAATAAAAATTGGACAGATTTTATTTCTAAATAAATAAAATAAAATTCAAATGTTTTTGCCCCAAATAGATTAGTATTGGGCAGGACAAGCCCAATCCAACCACATACCATGCACCTGCGCCCAAGCCCAACCCAGTCCACCCAACCGACTAGATGGACGGTGGCAGCGGCGTGTGCGTGTATGTTTATTTTGGGTCCAATGGGTCTATCCCATTTTGCCCATAACATCCTTTTCTACAAAACTTAGGTGCCCCAATAGGGCCTACCCCATTTTGCCCACTCAAAGTTTCCTACCAAATCAATGTGGGACAAGCTTAAACCACACCTTTAAGAAATTTCCACCAAAACTCCATTTCCACGGAGCTCTCTTTGGCTTCAATTTCCCATTCACCCGATAATGGTTCTGAGCAACCAAATATATCCGTGACAACCCTCACCTCTGATTAATGCTAAACTGTGACTGAGAATGATAAGTAACTGATTTGATTGAGATTCTGAATTGATTGCAAGAGCATATTGTTTTAAATGCATTTCTATATGTTAGTCATTAAATGATCTGTTCATGTTTTATCTTTGAATTGCGAATTGAAGGTCCTATCGGCGACCGAATCAGAAATCGAGTGGTGTTTTATGTTAATTAGAATTTATGTGATTTTATGGTAGATTTAATTTGAAATTGATTTGGAATGATTAAATTAGATTAAATAATGTTGAATCACATTAGTTGCCTTAATTACCCTTTTGCCATTAGTGGGCCACTACTTACAACATTGTTTTGGAGCCTTTTGATGCATCATTCTTGTTCATCTCTAGAGACAAAACCGAGAGAAATAGTGAGAGAGGAGAAAACTTAGCTTCAATTGAGAATTGGCTTGGAGACTTAGGAGATGTGAAGGTTGATTGCATAATTGAGCTTCTATACCTAAGATTGAAGACCTAAGGTAGGATATTTACCTTCTTGTTTATGAATTCAAGTCATTTCTTGCATGTTTCATGGAGGAATAGGAGTTTAAGGTCAAGAATTAAAGTAAAGTGTTGAATTAAGAGTGGTTCCATGCATGCATGTTCATATTACGACATTTCGAAGTTGTTTTTCATGAAATCTTACATGCAAGTTCATGTTTTGATTGTAGCCCATGAATTCATCATGTTTTTCCATCAAATTGCTAATTTAATCTTGATTTGAGGTGTTGGAATTTAAAGGAGATCATGCATGTTGTGTTTTTGTTTTGTTCTTGAAATTTGGGTTGAAATTGTGTTCAATTGGCTTACCTTTGGGCTTGATTTTACAAATTGATCTTTAAAGACATGTTATATTGTTGGTTTTCAAGTGTTTTCCAGAAAATTGGCCCAAAAGGTTGAGGTTTGAGGTGTTGAATGCTTGGTTTGAGCTTGGGAGGCAAATTTGGAAATTCCAGATTTTGGCTTCTACGCTTGAGCGAAGGATTCCACGCTCGAGCGAGCCCCTGTGTATTCAGAGGTCCGCTCGAGCGACGAAATGTTGGCTCGAGCGTGAATTGCAAGCTCTCAGGTTTTTGGTGCACGCAGACGCACGCTCGAGCGAGAGAACCTAACTGTGTCTCACGCTCGAGCGAACGTCGAACGGAGATTTTCAACATCCAGCACTTTTTGCATTTTTACAGACCGCTCGAGCGAAGAAGTCCACGCTCAAGCGACCCCACTGTTTTGACAAGCTCGCTCGAGCGAAGAAAACCATGCTCGAGCGAGACCCCTATTTTCTGAAAATTTTGAATAGTGTTTTAAAGTACATCTTTACATCCTCATTTCATCCTAGGTATTCCTAGGCCTAGTTTAAGGCATCTTAATGAGGTTATTGATGTAGAAACACACTGAGTCAAGATAGGGACTAAGTTGTTGATTCCCAAGTGTGTAACTTAGTGTGTGTTCGTTCTGTAACTGTGTAGGGTTGGCATTCGAGGACGCTCATTAGCTGCCTATAGCCCAGAGCTCTGTGAGTAACAATGTTGTAAAGATATGTTCAATCATGAATATTTTCTGAATGATTTGCTGTACTGCTTTTTGAAATGATATTTCTTACTGAATGAATGTTTGTCCTATTTGTGCACTGAATTCGTGGCATCCATAGCAATCTACTGTTACTGCTACTGTTACAGAGATCTCTGTCGGTTCCCATGTTTGGAACCATTACTGTTTACTGTTATGATGGCGATCAACTAACTGTTCGGTCTGTTAAGACCTACTGTACTGTTTTGTTATGGGATGTACCACATATGACCATTATGGTTTCTAAATGACTGTTTTAAATACTGAAAGGACATTCATTCTTAACCTCTTTACGCATATGTTATTCACTGGGCTTTAGCTCACTGTTTATATTTATATGTAGGTGTCCAGGCACTGGACCGGAGCTAGGAGCGTCGGGTTAACTTCCTTTTTGTCAAGCCAACCATTGTGCCTCACCTCGAGGTTCGAAGTCTGACCGAGCTAAGACTGTTTTAGGGTGTCTCAGTTTTACCCTTCCGTCTCTGTTTTGTAATACTGTTTAAGACTTGTACTCTACTGTGCTAATTAGGGATTTGGTCCCTAACCTGAATGTTTGTACATATGGTGTATATATGTTTTGCTTATGAATGTGAATATGTTCGGAAAAGTCTTTTTGCATACAGACTGTCACAGCTCATTAGACATCTTTTATTACTGTCTTGGCTTCCGCCAATCCCTGTACTCTGCGTTACTGTCTTTACTGTTAAGCAGGTCTTCGGTAATTACAGATTACTGGCCGGTTACGGTGCTAAACCCATAGGGACGGGTTTGGGTCGTGACAATATCACATGAATCACAACGCGACATAGAACGCGTTACCACTTAGGTCTGCCAATTTTGGAGCATGGGTCCCACTTAAAAATTAGACTAAAGTTTAGAAAAAATTCTGCTTTTTCTAGATTTTTTCAAAACCATTTCTAACAATCCCTCACATGAATGAAATTTGAAAACAACGAAAATGCAATAATATGTAGAATTTGTCGAAAAAGTATAAATTGAAAATATCTTGTATCAGGATAGGTAGCTTTCGGCTTTGAACCTTCCCTAGTGATAACCTATCGGACTTTCTAACTAACCAATGGACGCGATGCCTTGAATTGTTCAGCCATTTGTGTAAGCCAAGACAATAGATTTCACACAAAATATCTTCTGGCGCATCGTGGTTCTCACGGTTGTGTTCATTTTGGCCTTGAACGCTCCTGGTTGTTCATGAGTGCTTCTAGAGAATTTAGCCTATTCATGCTCATAGAACCAGACCCAGTTCGACACTCATCTAGGTGATTCTTATTGTGAGTATTTCTTATACTCGTATTGATTTTATGCCTAAATCAAGATAGAAGTAATCATTACAAGCTAAGCTTATCCTTAGACCCCTGCATACAACACATGTCGCAGATATCACTCTCACCATAGGAACGGGTAGGGAATTTTAATCCCTTGGTGATTTCTGGCGAGCCACACATAACTTAGTTGTCCCTTTGAACTTAGTTCTTGGAATCTCCAGTCATATAAGTAGGGTTACCATTATGATGACTCTTATGTAATAGACTTTAATCCCATTCCCTTCGATGAACTATACACTTGCTCTTTTGTCAAACCTTTTGTTAATGAATCCGCAATATTCTTTTTAGATTTTATATAATCTATTGAGATTATTCCATTTAAGAGCAATTGCCTTACGGTATTATGTCGACGACGAATATGTCGTGACTTACCATTATACATATGATTTTGTGCCCTGCCTATTACAGATTGACTATCACAATGAATGCAAATAGCTGGCACAGGTTTAGGCCATATTGGAATATCTTCTAAGAAGTAACGAAGCCATTCTGCTTCTTCTCCTGCTTTGTCTAAAGCAATGAACTTAGATTCTATTGTGGATCATGTGATGCATATTTGTTTCATGGATTTCCAAGAAACAGCAGTGCCTCCCAGAGTAAAGACATATCCACTAGTAGATTTTGAATCTTTAGTATCCGATATCTAATTGGCATCACAATAACCTTCGAGTACTGCTAGATATCGAGTAAAGTTCAAACCATGATCACGAGTAAATCTTAGATATCTAAGAACTCGAATGATCGCTTTCCAATGGTCTTCTCCAGGGTTACTAGCGTACCTACTCAATTTACTGACAGCATAAGCTATATTAGGACGAGTACAATTCATTAGGTACATTAGGCTTCCAATGATTTGAGAGTATTTTAACTGAGACACTGCATCACCTTTATTTTTTGATAAACAAAGACTGATGTCTACAGGTGTTATAGCTACATTCATATCATCCTTGATAAATTTATCAAGAATTTTCTCAATATAATGTGATTGAGATAATGCATATCCGTCAGATATTTTAGTAATTTTCATTCCTAATATTACATCTGCGACCCCCATATCTTTCATATCAAATCTTCTATTAAGCATTTGCTTAGTTGATTTGATCATTTTTTAACTGCTTCCAATGATAAGTATGTCATCCACATAAAAACAAACTATGACATATCCTTGGTCAGTGTTTTTAACATTGACGCACTTGTCACATTCGTTTATCTTAAACCCATTAGTAAGCATAGCATAATCAAATTTTTCATGCCATTGCTTAGGTGCTTGTTTTAATCCATAAAGAGATTTTATAAGCCGACAAGCTTTCTTTTCTTGCCCTGGTACTACAAACTCTTCGGGTTGCTCTATATAGATCTCTTCATTTAAATCACCGTTTAAGAAAGCTGTCTTAATATCCATTTGATGTATTTCTAATTTAAACAAATGCTGCTACGGCAATAAGCAGCGGATGGATGTTATTCTTGTCACAGGATAATATGTGTCAAAATAGTCCAGACCTTCCTTTTGCCCGTAACCTTTTACTACAAGTCCTGCTTTATACTTATCTATTGAACCATCTGCTTTCATTTTTCTCTTGAATATCTATTTATATCCAAGAGGTTTAGAACCAGGTGAAAGATCCACCAATTCCCAAGTATGATTTTGCATAATGGATTCAATTTCATTATTAACAGCCTCTTTCCACAAAGGTGCTTCAGGACCTGTCATTGCTTCCTTAAAGCTTTGAGGTTCATTTTCTAACAGGTATGTCAAAAAATCTGGACCAAAGGATTTTGATGTTCTTGTTCTCTTATTTCGTCTTGGTTCATCACCAGTTAAATCTTGTTGGTCGAGACCATTACTAATCTCTTGTGTTTGATTGTCATTAGTCTCTTGACTTTGTGTACTATTATAAGTTCTTTTTTATGAATTTAATTCATGTTCTTTCTTGTAAGGAAAGACATGTTCAAAAAACACAGCATTCATTGACTCTATAATAGTGTTCACATTTATATCAGATATTTCTGATTTATAAGTCAGAAATCGATATGCACTACTATTCTAAACATAACCAATAAACACACAATCCACTGTTTTTGGTCCTATCTTAGTCTTTTTAGAGACAGGAACTTCTATCTTTGCCAAACACCCCCACACTTTTAAGTATTTATAGGAAGGTGGTTGACCTTTCCATAATTCATAAGGAGTGCTGTTGTTTTCTTGTGGGGTATTCTGTTAAGAACATAATTAGCAGACAGTATTGCTTCCCCCCACAAGTTCTACGGCAGGCTCGAACTTAGTAACATGGCATTCATCATTTCTTTAAGGGTTCTATTCTTCCTTTCAGCAATTCCATTTTGCTGTGAAGAATAGGGTGCTGTAGTTTGGTGAATAATGCCATGTTGTGCACAAAATTCATTTAATGGTACATCATATTCACCACCCCTATCACTTCTTACCATTTTAATGGTTTTACCCAGTTGATTTTCAACTTCAGTTTTATAGAGTTTAAACATTTCTATGGCTTCATCTTTACCTCTAAGTAAGTATACATAACTAATTCTTGTGCAATCATCGATAAATGTTATGAAATACTTCTTACCTCCTCTAGTTTAAACAAATTTAAGATCACATACATCAGTATGAATTAATTCTAGAGGTTCGGTTTTTCTTTCAACAGATTTAAATGGAGCCTTAGTTAGTTTCGCTTCTACACAAATCTCACATTTGTGATTAAGATCAATTTCAAACTTTGGTATATATTCCAAACCAATTAATCTACGCAAAGCATCAAAATTCACATGTCCTAATCTACCATGCCATAAATTCAACTCAAGAATATAAGCAAAAGATGTGTTATTCTTATAAATAGCAACTTTTGGTACAACCGTCATTACATTCAATTTGAAGAGACCATCGCTCATGTATCCCTTACCAACATACATACCACTCTTTGTTAATACAAATTTGTCAGACTAAAAAACAAGTCTAAAACCATTTTTACTTAACAAAGAACCAGAAACTAAATTCTTCCGGATGTCTGGTACATGCAGTACGTTGTTGAGGGTCAGTTCTTTCCCTGATGTCATCTTCAAGATCACATTTTCTTGTCCAACCACAATAGAAGTAGAAGAATTTCCCATGAAAAGTTGGTCACCATTTACAGCTTCATTGTAGGTAGTGAACATCTTCTTGTCCGCACAAATGTGACGAGTTGCCCCAGTGTCAACCCACCATTCCTTAGGATTTCCAACCAAATTAGCCTCAGACACCACAGTAGAGAGATTGATGCCATTTACCCCGTCAGAGATGTAATCTAATTCTGTCATATTGGATTGATCGGTGGTCTTCTTGCTTGTACTTCCGCGATCCTTTTTAGGACAGCAACAATCAAAAGCTCGATGTCCGGTCTTGCCACAGTTATAGTATTTACCTTTGAACTTTTTATTGCCATTGTTGTCGCCTTGTTTAGAACCATCTCCAGTAAACTTCCTATTTTTGTTATGTGGTTTGTGCACTTGTTCAACCACATTAGCCTTGGACTCAATAGGATTTTTACCATTCCTCTTTTCAACTTTTCGATTATCTTCCTCAATTTTCAATCTTACAATCAATTCATCCATGGTCATCTCCTTGCGTTTATGTTTTAAATAATTTTTGAAATCTTTCCAAGCCGGTGGTAACTTTTTCACTAAAGCAACGACTTGGAAAGACTCGCAAAGAGACATACCTTCAGAATGAATATCATGCAAAATTATTTGAAAATTTTGAACTTGAGAAATTATTGTTTGGGAGTCTACCATAACGAAGTCCAGAAATCTACCGACAACAAATTTCTTCGTACACGGCATCCTCTGTCTTGTATTTTTTCTCCAAAGAATCTCATAATTCTTTTGTTGTTTTCAGAGGGCTATAAACATTATACAGCATGTTAACAAGGCCATTGAGGATGTAATTTATGCACAGGAAATCAAAATGCTTCCAAGCGTTTACAGCGGCAACAACTTGCCGATCATTTCATCATCTCTAAGTATTGGAGCCTCTTCACGGAGAACAGCATTTTCTGCTGCCATCTCTTAAACTCAGTGCCATTAAATTTTTTCAATTTTTCTCCATGATTTATCAGAACTTGAACATGGTTCTGGATAAGAACTGGAGTCGTTGTAACGATCAGATTTGGAGTACTACTTTCAGTAACCATTATGTCTGATTAAAAAAATCAGAAAAACCAAAACACAAATTAATTTTTTAGTTACTAAAACCAGAAAATAAATTATAACACAAAATAATTTTATTTTCCTTGTTACTAAAATTAGAAAAATAAAATGCCACAATAATTTTCTGTAACACAAATTAATATTCTGCAATTGTTAATGACGCCAGTATATTACTACTAGATGTCAAAGAAAATAAACAGTATATTACTACTATTTGTCAAACAGTATATTACTATTGTTTGTATTTTCCAACTAGAATATCACTTTATGAAATTAGAAAATTAAATACAATAAAGACACCAAAAATTATTCTGTTTAACAACAAATAGAGTACAAAAGAAATAAAAGAAAAGGAGAGAATTTGTTTGATTACAAAAATCAAACCAGAAAAATAAAATAAAATAAATAAAACATATTTTTATTTTGTTACAAAACCAAAATGAAAATAATAAAACAGAAAATAAATTAATAACTTACTTGATTAATTTCTTAAACAAACTTTTGATCAAGTCCAGTGTCTAACACTATGTCCTTAAGACAGATTCGTCCTCTCCACGGTACTTTCAGAATGTAGATGTCTATCTCCCAAAATAAAATGATCAACAGCAAACAATAGCAACACTACAAATTGTTTGCACAATTAACACACTAAGTGCATACACTCTTTCTCTTAGAAAATTAATGTAGTTAATGCAGCAAAATATGCAGAGAGCAAAAGAAGAATTATGGACGAAAATTCTAGTGCAAATCCAAATGAAGGACTATCCTATTTATAGATGGAGTGGTGGCTCTTCACATTTGAACTCAACAAGTAAAAAACCTGTTCGAACAGTACTCAACAGGTGCAAGACTTGTTCAATTTGAATTAAACAGATGTGAATCTGTTTGGTTTACAGTTAAACAGATATGAAATTGTTTTGGGGTTTGAATTTTGAACAAATAAAAAATTGTATTTGAACAGTTTTGAATCTGTACAGACTTTCGGATCTGTTTGTGAAGAGGTGCAAAAAATTAAATTTGAATTTTATTTCCAACCAGAATTTTAAAAAAATGGGGACAGATTTTATTTCTAAATAAATAAAATAAAATTCAAATGTTTTTGGCCCAAATAGATTAGTATTGGGCAGGACAAGCCCAACCCAACCACACACCCACGCCTAAACCCCGCCTAGCCTGCCCGGACGGGCGGCGGTGCACACACGTTGTGTTTATTTTGGGTCCAATGGGTCTATCCCATTTTGCCCATAACCTCCCTCTCTACAAAACTTGGGTTCCCCTTGGGACCTACCCCAAGTTCCAACTCCAAGCCTTATAAACCCACTCAAAGTTTCCCACAAAATCAATGTGAGACAAGCCTAAACCACACCTATTTCCATAGAGCTCTCTTTGGCTTCAATTTTCCATTCACCCGATAATGGTTTTGAGCAACCAAATATACCACGTGAATCACAACGCGGCACGGGTCCCACCTAAAAATTAGACCAAAGTTTAGAAAAAATTCTGTTTTTTTCAGATTTTTTCAAAACCATTTCTAATAACAATAAGATTCAAACTCATGTAAGACACTCAAAATCAAACCCAAAATAATTAATTTTTAAGTTAATTTCCATAATCATGAACCTAACTCATCTTCTTGCTAATTTATTTTTGTTTACATAAAAATTGAATTCAAACTCTTTTCTATCTCTCTTCAAGACATGAAATTAAAATTATAAACTTCTTAGATAACCATTTGCATGTATGGAATTGACATCAAAATTACTATTCTTATATTCTTATAAATTTTCTTCCTTCTTCTCTTCAAAACATAAAATTGATCATCTTAAATTCTTCAAAATCCATGATGCATGTATAAAACACTTATCAAAATCTAACCAATTCTATTTCTTCTTGATTTTCAAAACATGAAATTAAACATGTGAGCCATAATTTTTTTTTGAAAACATGCAAGATATATACACTCTTATGTTATGCAAGATCTTCAAAACGAAGTTCAAAATGATGAAACATGAGACATGTAACCATGGATGTGAACTTAGTTTACTATTCATCATCTTCTTGACATTTCTTAACAAATTTTATGTATTTAATCCCAATTACTACTTGATTTTAGTTGCTAGATGATTAATCTACAAGAATTTGAGCTTAAACTTTCTTACCAAAGGTCTTAGTTTGTTGAAATTCCTTGGGTTCCTTCTTTGCTCCCTTTTTCTTATTCTTCTTAGACTCTTGAATCCAATTTCTAGCAAAAGTCTCTCTCTCTCTCTCTCTCTCTCTCTCTCTCTCTCTCTCTCTCTCTTATTTCCTTAGTTTATTGCTCCAGCACAAGAACACAAACATATTGAGCCCACTTCTCTCATTTACATATAACACATATACACTACCAGATTTCTCAGTACACCCACATGGATTTCTCAGTACACCCTCACTTCACATACACCCATAATTTTAGATCCTTCCATAATTCATGTCACGCCCTCAAACTAAACCCATAATATATATATATATATATCATTGACATGCGATATTAAAAGAAAGCAATTTATTATCTCATTCATCAGAGTACTACTAAATGAAAACATTACATGTAACATCAAATTAAATGCCCTACAGGCTTACATCTTTCCAAGCCAACACTTGGACACAAAAGTATGAGTTCTAACTCAAATACAAATAAAGCCCTAGGCTTGAGTGTTTACATGTACAAACAAATAAAAACAAATAACTGAAAATAGTCTTCAAAATCCAAGTCCTTCTAAGCTAAGTTCTTGGAGGTAGCTTATCACTTGAACCTGAAAATGATGTTCCCATATAGGGTGAGCCACAGCCCAGTAGAAATGTACTAAACCAAATATAAACATTGAATAAAGCAATAGCATTCAATAGATGGTTAACCAAGATAATCAATTACATCATTATACAGTCTCATGACACTAATGTCAATGACACGTTTCACTTTTCATTATTATCAATATGGCTCATAACCTGGCCAAACTTACAACAGTGAACTATATATATTATATTCACATTACTTCCAATATCAAAAACAAAGATGAGACTCAGGCTCATATCAAAACACTTCATACTTCCCGTTTGATACACATTGTAGTGCTGTATCAATAACTTGTAAAAACACTTCAATATAATAAGCACACATAATAGTGATGCTAATGGAGTCCATCCCTTATCTCCTCCCAAACAAAATCCGGTTTAGAGGTCCATCCCCTATCTTCCCCTAAATCGTGGAGTACATCCCCTATCTCCTCCCACACAATATGCAAATGCAATGCTCAATCAATACACGTATTTTCTGTATTAATTCAATAGTCAAAATTAATGACTTAACCAATGTGATTAGTTTCAGTTATCCCTAATCCACATGCAATGTCTACAACAATCACGGCTATCCTCCACCGATAGCCCAAAACAGTTATTTCTAGACTAAAAATAATTATATCAACAATTCAATAGGCGAGTGATTTAAATTATCCAACTACACCATTTAATCAATGAATTCCTCAATTCTATGAATTTGACCATATTTCCCCAATTCCCTTAATTTAATTATACAAATTAATTTATTAATACAACTAGGGTTTTTCCCAAAATTACCAAAGTACCCCCAACATATCAAAATACTAAAACTTAGAACAAAACTTATAAGATGGAGTAGGAAATCCCTACCTCGAAGAAAATAACCCGAATGGAGAAGACGGAGATGAAGACCCAAATTCCAATGTGCTCCAAATCACCAAACGTTCAGATTAAATGGAAGCCTTCGACTCACTCTATCTTTTTAATAAAGGATCTAAGGTAGAAACTCACTCTAAGTAGATCAATCCTAAGAGAGATGGTGTGTAGAGGGAGAGAGAACTCGTACCTAGGGTTTTGGAATCTGAAAGTGGATCAAAAACTGATCTGAAACACGCTGCTGCTTATTTAAACCTAACAGACTCGCTCGAGCGAAGACTTGGTCGCTCGAGCGACCAGACACACGAAAACCTCGCTCGAACAAAGAAAAACTCGCTCGAGCCAAAAATGCAATGCTTCAGGTCTGCAACCCAGCAGCACGCTCGAGCGACAGAAAGCTCGCTCGAGCGAGGAACTCGAAAACATACACCTCGCTCGCTCGAGCGAAGAAAATCTTGCTCGAGCGAATAAGCACTGCCCTCAGGTCTATACTAGACGCAAACGCTCGCTCGAGCGAAGCAAAGCTGGATCGAGCCAGAAGACACAAAATACAGCCCTGGCTCGAGCGACCAAGCCCTGGCTCGAGCGACCAACCCAAAAACTGGGCAGCAGCACTTGGTTTACGAACCCAACCAACCTGAAACAAACCTGCCCAACACATCCTATAACTCCAAATGAGAAAATAAAGGATGACGACAACAATTATACAATGACAGAATAAACGGAACCCAAGTCCGGATACAATAATCAAATGGGAAATAACCGGGGTCGCTATAATTCAATTTATGGTTAAGATTAATTTAATTAAATAACACTTATTCTTAATAAGTCTTTATTAACATATAATTAAATTAACCATAACTAATCATAAATCTATCATAATTTAATTAATCTAATTTGACTTCCATTAGAGCTCAATTAATTATATTTAAATTTACCATTCTGAATCAGATTTTTAATCGAACTCCCAAAAGGCTCCAAATATTAAATTAAACTTATTTTCATCCTTAATTTTGGTTTCTTAAATTATTAAGGCTTTTAATTTCAGATTAAACCTCAAAGTCTTTGTCAACAAATAACATATTCAATCGAACACTTCATAAATAAATTTAATTCATGATAATATGAATTCTCAATTCTCATAACTTAATTAACTCCAATTCGGACCCAATTAATCAAGTCTTAATTTTACAAATCTATATTGAATATTTAATTAAACTCTCATATGGTCCGATACTCGAAATTAAAATAATTAAATTCACCAATTATACTCTCTTGTGCCATTTAGGTTTTCAATTTCAAATTTCAAAATAAATCCTCAACAAAATTATATATGAATCAATCTCCATAATTTTCGTAAATCCCAGATTAATTTTGAATAGTTGGCAATTAAATTTCAAATTTCCTTAATTAATTAAGTGCTAATCATTATACATGGTGAGGTCGTTACAACAATGCTAAGACATTTACCAAGACTGCCAGTCCTGATTTTGTTAAGACCAAAAAGATATGGGTGAGAAAGGGTGACTTAACTTGTTTTGTTGTTCACACTGCTCTAAAAGCACGTGATTCACACATGTGGTACCTTGATAGTGGGTGCTCTCGTCACATGTCAGGTGACAAATCCTACTTCACCTTCCTTGAAAAATATGAAGGGGGAATTGTTACCTTTAGAGATGGTGGCACTTTTAGAGTCATTGGTAAGGGCTCTATAAGTGTGGCTAGTCTTCCCAAGCTCGAAAATGCATTACTTGTTAATGGCCTTAAAGCAAATCTTTTGAGTATCAGTCAAATATGTGATTCCCACCATGAAGTATTATTTTCAAAAAATAAATGTGAAATTTTAGATAAAAAGGGAAATACTGTCATGCATGGGGTCCGCACATCTGATAACTAATATGGGATTGTTACCACTAACGATCTCACTTGCCACTCAGCCATCATAAGTAATATTGATCTATGGCATCAAAGATTAGGTCACATAAATTTCAAAGACCTAACTAAGATAGCCAATAAAGAGCTTGTAAAAGGAGTACCTAAACTAGGTAAGAATATGAACCATGTGTGTGGGCCACATTAACTTGGGAAGCAAACTCGTGCCCCTCATAAAAAGGCGAACAACTTCATAACCAAACGTCCTCTTGATTGACTCATATGGATCTTATGGGACCCACTCGCACTGAAAGTATTGGAGGTAAAAGATATATTTTTTTAACCGTTGATGATTTTACTCGTTTTTTATAGGTAAATTTTTTAAGAGAAAAATCTGATATGTTTGATGCTTTCCAGGCCTTAGTCCTTAAAATCTAAAATGAACAGGGTGTTTCTATTAGGCATATCATAAGAATCCGAACTGATCATGGTCATGAGTTTAAAAATAGTTCGTTTTCAGATTTTTGTGATATGTATGGAATTAAGCATGAATTTTCTGCTCCGATTACTCCACAACAAAATGGAGTTGTTGAGAGGGAAAACAGGGTTGTTCAAGAGATGGCTAGGGTCATGCTCCTGAGTAAGAAAGTTCCTCCAAAGTTTTAGGCTGAAGCCTTAAATACAGCCGTTTATGTTATGAATATTGTGTATTTAAGGCTCAGCGCTTTACAAACTCTCATGAATTGTGGAAGGGATTAAAACCTAATGTAAAATACTTCAAAACTTTTGGGAGTAAATGTTGCATTTTCAAAGATAGAGAGCCTTTGGAAAAATTTGACTCTCGAAGTGAGGAAGGTATTTTCCTAGGGTATTCAACCACTAGTAAAGCTTTTTGTGTCTATAACTTGCGAACTTTATCTTTAATGGAATCGATCAATGTGGTTAAAGATGACACAGGTTCTTCTACTTCAGCCATAAATGAGAAAAAAAATGGTGAGTCTCCAATCCTGGATACTGAACCACAAAATCAAAGAGAAGTTGAGGTCCAAGCACAAGAAGGTGAGCCAACACCAACTTCTAAGGTAAGTCAAAGTCCAAAGAGTGCACAAAACACCACTTCTAATGCCTCTATCACCATAAGTCCAGAGTTCAAACCATCAGCAAGGGTGAAACTGAATCATCTGGCTTAACAGGTAATTGGAAGTGTCTCAGATCGAATGAAAACCCGAGCACAAATTCGGGAGGAGGTATCTCATATGTGTTATGTTTCATTAATTGAACCTAATAATATAAAAGAGGCCTTACTAGATGATAGTTGGGTCAATGCTATGCATGAAGAATTAGGTCAATTTGAACGTAACAATGTTTGGACTCTAGTCCCCAAACCTAGAGACATTAATGTGATAGGTACCAAGTGGATCTTTAAGTATAAATCCGATGAGAATGGTACTGTAGTTAGAAATAAAACAAGGTTGGTTGCTCAAGGCTATACTTAAGTAGAGGGTGTTGACTATGATGAGACGTTTGCCCCAATTGCATGTCTCGAATCTATTTGTATTTTACCTAGTATTGCATGCTTTTTGGGCTTCAAATTATTTCAAATGGATGTGAAAAGTGCCTTTCTGAATGGGTACTTGAAAGAATAGGCTTATGTTAAGTAACCAAAAGGGTTTGAGGACCTCAAATGTCCAAACCATGTCTATAAGTTAGACAAGGCTTTGTATGGATTGAAACAAGCCCCTTGGGATTGGTATGATAGACTTACTACCTTTTTTCTTGATAATGATTTTCAAAGGGGTAGTGTAGACAAGACTTTATTTGTGAAACATACTAAGTCTCGTATACTTGTTGCTCAGATTTATGTTGATGATATTGTGTTTGGATCCACTGCTGATTATCTTGTGAATTTTTTTTTGGATTGCATGACTCATGAGTTCGAGATGAGCATGCTGGGAGAGTTGTCTTATTTCTTGGGTCTTCAAATTAAGCAGTCTCCTTCGGGTATGTTTCTCTCTCAGACTAATTATACCAAAAACCTTGTGTCAAAGTTTGGTCTAGAGTCGGCCAAACATGCTCGGACTCCTATGAGCACTAGTTTTCACCTTTCCAAAGATTCATCCGGTACTGATGTTGATCCTACCCTTTATAGGAGTATGATAAAGAGTCTTCTTTATCTCACAGCCAGTCGACCTAATATTCCATTTAGTGTAGGTGTCTGTGCCCGTTACCAAGCATATCCTAAAGAGTCTCATCTTCTTACAGTCAAACGCATCATTAAGTATGTTAATGGGACTTTGGGTTATGGGATTTGGTTCTCGATCGACACTACAGCTGAAATCACTGGTTTTTCTGATGCCGACTAGGCAGGATATGCTGATGATCATAAGAGCACATCTGGGGGGTGTTTTTACCTTAGGAATAATTTGGTTGCCTAGCATAGCAAAAAGCAAAATGCCATTTCTCTTTCGACCGCTGAGGCTGAGTACATTGTTGTAGGGAGTTGTTGTGCACAAATGTTATGGATAAAACAAATGCTTCATGATTATGGAATAGACCAGAACACTCTCACCCTTTTCTGTGATAACATAAGTGCTATTAACATTTCTAAAAATCTTGTCCAACACTCTTGCACCAAACACATTGATATTCGTTATCATTTCATTCGAGAGTTAATGGAAGAAGGCCTTGTTGTTCTTGAACATGTACCTACTGAGCATCAAAAAGCTGATATTTTTATAAAATCCCTTGATCTTCTTAGGTTTGAGTTCCTTAGAAAGACCTTGGGTGTCGTGCTCAGTCATTACGGTGTTACCTATTACTTGAGTGAGTGACAGTGATTGGCTTTATGTGTGGTTAGATACTATAATCTCATTGTCATTGATTCCTATCATCTCTGTATTTAGATTCATATGAACACTTCTCATGCTGCTTGCAAGATTTCATTCTTCTTTGTTCATAGCTCACTCTAAATGTCCATGCTCATTGACTTCATGATCTCATTTTGTATACATCCTTGAGTTAAACTGTTGCAGGGGTTTCCGCACAAGTGATCAAAGTTCTCTATGGACCACTAATAGTGTTTCTTATACATTTTCAGAGGAATTGACCTATACTGGCATATCATGGGTGATGTTGAGTCTCTTAACCATCTACCATCATTTTTCACTTTCACAGTTCCTCCCTCAGTTCATTGAAGTCTGGGCATTAGAAAAAGGCTACCTCAGAGGCACCAACCAGGCCATCCTTACTGATTTCATGCTTCTCTGGTTTGGTCTCCATACCCTTGAGCGTGCATGCCACCAGTGAGTAACCACAACAAAGAAAAGTTAAAAATAATAAAAAAAAATAATAATAATAAGGGACTCATTGATTGAGGGAGAGCCTCCGCGTTTACTCTGTAACACCCTGTCCCATATCGGAAGTTTGCATGGGTGATCTTGGGCACATAAAGCACCACTACCTTGCTACTAAATAACTTGGACTTAAGCCTTTGGGTATTGTTGGTCGACCCACAAGTTACTTGGGCCAGCAAGTAGTGGGGCGTTACAAATGGTATCAGAGCCAACCCGTGCACACAACCATGTGGGCCACTTATTCTGGGCTGGCCACGAGCTTGTCATGGTATTCTAATTGATTATAGACCCTCGCGAGGACGCGAGGATTTATAAGTGAGGGAGTTTGTAACACCCTGTCCCACATCGGAAGTTTGCATGGGTGATCTTGGGTATATAAAGCACCACTACCTTGCTACTAAATAACCTGGACTTAAGTTTTTGGGTATTGTTGGTCGACCCACAAGTTACTTGGGCCAGCAAGTAGTGGGGCGTTACATACTCAACAAATACCGCTTGATTCCAAGTGGTTTGACTTTTCTCTGTGATGTTTAGTTACTCTTGCCGGAGGTCCAGCCATCCCATCACTATGAGGATTAACTCTAGCTCTGTGGCCTCTCAAGGATTGCACACACACACACATACATTCATTTTGTGAGCTCTCATGATTGAATTTGGGTTGTGTATTCTGATGTAGCCTATGCTCATTCATCAATATTTATCTGATTTGCTCATGATATTATGCTTCATATTGTCAATATTGCATGTTTGCAGGCTTCATGGTTTGTAGATTATCTCATCTTAGTGTCACATTCATGCTACTATGCTCACTCCTTTTTGTTTCAGGTTCCACTTAATTGTGTGAGTTTTTTGTTTTTGCTTAGAAAGGTGTTTTTAAGTGTTTTTTTTTTCTTCGCTAAAGTGAGGGAGTTTGCGCTCGAGCGAGCTTTCATTCAATCTGATATTTTTTGCAGATGGAATAGATCCTGGGAGCATGTTTTTTAGGCTCGAGCAACAATGTCTTGGCTCGAGCGACCCTGTGCGCATAAGTGTCTTAGCTCGAGCGACCTGTTGTGGTTTAAATACTATCTCTGCGTCCTTTCATTTCATTTTACCCCATTTTTGCTCGTTTCATCTCTCTCCTAGGGTTTTTTCCTCCCCATTGATGTTCGTCTCTTTGGTTTTCACTCGATTTTGGAGGTGTCTCTCTTCAATCTGACTTGCATCTTTTTTTTTGGTAAGTTTTTTTCTCTATTTCTTGTTTTTTTTTCCCCCGTTCTTTTCTCAGTGTGTTAGTCATCTTTGTCTGTGGTGTCTAGGGTTCTTCATTGTTGGTTTTGTTTCTTACGTTATGGATTCCTGTCTCTCTATTGATTTTTGGTTTAGTAGTTTAGTACATCATTGTAAGGGGTTTTGTTTTTAGGGCTTTAATTTCAACTTACCCTTGTTTTTCCATGAGTTCTAATTGCTGATTTGTGATGTTCTCAGTGAAGTAGTTCAATTAATCTACTGTTCTTCTCTCTCTTATTGTTGCACTTGTTTGATTTTGGGACTTAACCTAGCTTTGCCTTTACAGTCATTATTATACTGTTTTGGTTTTGAACATTTTGATGTTTTTAACCCTGCTGGACTAATGATTTTTTGTTGTGTTCTCATATTTGTTTTTGGGGGTTCAAATGGTCTTTGGTTGTTCCTTGGTTTTGTTTTGGTGGGTTGTGGTTTTGTGGTTGCCTTTTCTCTTTTTTGGTCAGTCATGGCTGAGTCTTTGAAATGCCGTAAAACCACCGTGTCTCGTCCCAATTTCAATACTGACAAATTTTAATCCAAGGAAAAATCCAACCTGTTTTGGGATTTCTATGCTACTAATAAAGTTCACTTAGAATGCAATGTCCACCCGAGTGTTTTTGAGTCTATTCCCATTCGTTCTTTGTTTGATGCTTTAGGGGGTGACTAGGTCCTGCTTTTCTCTAGTCCACAAAATCTTAGCTTGGTCCGAGAATTTTATTGTAATATGCATTCCATTTGCAAAGAAATAGCTCCCTCTTTTCATACTTGGGTTCGTAACAAAGCTTTGGTCATAGATGACGAAGTCATTAGGCGGTTTCTTGATCTTCCGGAAGTCCAGAAATGTCACTATCCTTTTATTACTTGCAACGGTGTTGATTTTGATCAAGTGGCCACTGAACTTTGTGGCACTCCCCGGACTTGGGTTGCCAGGGCGCTCATTCAGTAAAATGAGCTTCTTCCTCATTTCCGTCTCCTTGACATCATCGTTTGTGCCAGCATCCATGTTACTACTCATTCTTCTCACATTACCCAAGATCAGGGTTATGTGTTATATTGTATTGACCACCGCCTTCCTATTGACCTGTCTGAGATGATAGTTTCCAAAATGATTACTGTTTTTAAGGGTCGTAAGTCATTGGGTCTCCCTTATGGGTGTTTCCTCACTCGATTTCTTACATCTCTTGGTGTCTCCACTTTTGATAATGACGAGTTTGCCTCTCTCATTAAACCAATCACCAAGTTGACTGTCTCTCAGAGTCAAGCTCATGTCAGGGGGGGTTTGTCAGGAGTCAGGGTGTCTAACATAGGTGATGATCCACTTGCCGAGGAGGCCGAGATTGATGCAGCCACTACCGATGCACCTGAGATGTGTCTCCATTCCTTTCGTGGCCAGGTGCAATAGTTCGAGCAGTCTATCACCCATCGCCTTGATCAGCTCGATGCCCGACTCGATACACTTGATGGCCGCCTTAATCAACAGACCGCCATGCTAAATTAGATCCTTTCTTTGCTACAGATGCAGTCGCCGCCTCCACCAGCCTCATAGTGTTGTTTGTTTTTGGACAGTTTCTGGACAGTTTTTTTTATGTTTGGCCTGTATATTTTTGTTTCTCCGGGACAAAAAATGGGAGTATGTTTGTGGTTGCTTTGGGTTAGGATATATATAATTGTTTGCATACTGGTTGCTCTATTGGATATAGTTGTGAATATATTTCTATTTCATGATGGTTGTGAATTTTGTATACTGGACATAATATTTTTTGGAGTTCTGATATAATTGTGGATTCATTATGTCTTGATATGGCTTTTGCTTTTGATTACTTACTCTCTCTATTTCCTTGGTGTTATTTTGTGCAGATATTTTGTCAAGGTTGTTTAGTTAGTTGGGTTGGTTGTTTTGAGTTAGGTTGTTTGTTGAGTTAATGTGTGTGTTTGCTAGGAATTTGTGTTATAATGTTTTGTCCAGGAATTGACAAAGGGGGAGATTATTAAGTCCCTTAGTTTTGTCAATCCCATGAACAAACATTGTTTCTCGAGTTGTAATTTTCCAGGTTTTTTTCCTTGCTCGCTCGAGCAAAGGAGTCCTGGCTCGAGCAAAGATGTCCTGCTCCTAGAAGTTGCCTTTGTCTGCAAAAATTCTAGGAAGGATGATTGTGCGCTCGAGCGAAGAAAGCTTGGCTTGAGTGATGCCACTTAAGGAAAACACGCGTATTTGGTTCCTCGCTCGAGCGAGAGAGTCTTCGCTCGAGCGACCTTCGCAGACTCTGTCTTTTATAAGTATGTGTTTCAATCAATTTTAGGGTTACGTTTTCGAGATTTTCTTTAAGGGTTTTCTTTTGGGGCTGTTTTGTTAGTTTTCCTTGATGTTTGACTGAGTATTAAACTCATGTTTTGATAAGTGCACATCAAGGAGTTTGATTGTTCATCTTTAAGAGTGTTCTTCTTCGGCGGAATTCGAATTCAAGCGCAAAAGAGTCGAAGGAGTTTGATGATGTTCGCAGTCGTTGATTCGACAATGGATGTTGTGGATTCAACATCAACCTGATTAATTTCGAGACGAAGGTTGCAGTGAACGATATCTTGATTGTTGAAGACAAATTGACAGCGTTTGGGTAATTTGTTCGGTATATTTGTAATCTTTATTTCTTCAATAGTGGATTAATTTGTGGCGTTTCGCCCGTGATTTTTTAATCACAATTGGAGGTGCTCCGATAGTGATTTTTTCCACGTAAAAGTCGTTTGTGTCTATTTATTGTTTCTGAAACAACAATCTAAATCACTTTCGTACGTGCTTAATGATTTAGATTGTTAGTTTTAATTGGTTGGAAATTGGTACAATTAAGTTTTGATCTAATCACGAATCACTTAGTTTTTCACTTAGTTTGATTTGGTTCATTTGGTTCCGATTTAGCTTCAATTAAGGGGGCACTACTGGATAGTGGCTTGCTAAAAAGCATGGGCACATATATGGTTGTGGACACAGACACGAATATGGATGTAGACACAAACACGAACACGAATGTGAGCACGGTGATTTAAAAAAAATAAGGACATGGACACGAACACAACGAGGATACGACAATAAAATATGTTTTCATATAGTTTTATTTACTATCTAGATTAGTTCATCCACAAAAAATCAATACTAACAAATGCTAACTCTAGTTTTTTTTTTTTTTTTTTTAAATGCTTTTAAATTAACACTTACAGTTTATATTTTTTTTTATGGATGATCTATAAAGTATTTAAATCTAAGAAAAAATAATAAACATTCAACATTTATCAAAAGTAATAAATAAAATGGGAGAAAAGACAACTTGGGATGTCCCTAGTGTGTTCTCAAAATGTCTCGACGTGTCTCCTGAAAATAAATTAATTAAATAAGGAGACAAGCCATGTAGTGTGTCCTATATGGGTCCCCAAGGTGTCCGTGTGTCCGACATGGATACAACATTTGTTTTGAAGTGTCGATACCTCACAACACAGGTGGCTTGGCCATAGACGTACATATGAGCAATAAATATATAACATATATAAATGATTTCCATAAGAGAGATCAGTAGGCCAAACCATGTAAGGGATTTGCATGAACTAGAAAGGAATACTCAAAATATTATAATTTCATTACAATTATTATATTGTTAGGTAAATTACATTGACACCCCTAAGGTTTGGTCAATTTACATTTCACCCCAAACATTCTAGAAATTACATTCTCACCCCTGTGGTTAATAGTCTCATTTCACAAGCCCCTACTTATATAAAAGGTAATAACTCCTAATAGAAAAACATAGGAAATTGCACTGAAAAAAATAAAATAAAACAAAGGAAATGAAATTAAAAAAATAGAGGAAGTAAATCAAAGCAAAAAAAGAGAGAGTTCATGAGTTCAATGTTTTCATTTCGTCTAAATAATTACAATGATAAGTTAGTGTAATTTTTCAAACATCAAGGTGATATATGTTAAACCCAAACCTCTCAGAGGTGTAAGTGTAATTTACCCTATCTTGTTTATGCAGTAGCATAAACTCAAAACAAAAGTAACCCACAACACAAGAAGAATTTTTATTAACACGGGGATCTGGATCAAAGCCTGACTAATTAGCATTTTTTGCAAGTACATCACACTTAATTCATTATTTTTTCCAGTCTGTAAAAAATTATTAGCACCTAAGGAGAGAGCTCACCCCAAAAACCTAAGGGCTTGCCACCATGTGATGATCGGTTTCGTTATACGTCCCTTCCCTTTCGTTTTCATTGGGATTACGGTGTCCAAGTATCTTTTCTTAAATTCTTACCCTTGTTTATTTCGGGTTTGTTTTTCTCTTGTTTTAGAGGGTGCATGGCCGAGTCCGAAGTGTCCGGGAGCGAACCAGAAAAACTCTGGGCTGCTGAGCTAGGGCTGTACGTGCGAGGTGGGGCCACACGTGCGGGGGTTGAGTTTGCACGTATAGGGTAAGACGAGTTGTGGAGGGTTGCACACTGCCTAAAAGGCAAGTGCGGAGTGAGGTGCGGAAATGAACCACCACATGTGCGGGGGTGAAGGCCGCATGTGCGGGGGAGGCGCTCCGCACGTGCAGGAGAGGGCGCCGCACGTATGGGATTTTGGGCAGTCTGAATCTTTGTTTTTTTTTTCTCTCTCTTTAGCCGTGTATGTATCATATTTAGGGCATTTCTCTCTCACTCCAAAACATCATTTTACTCCTCCTTCTCTCTAAAAAACCTTCATTAAACACCCGAAAACCTTGATCTCTTACAATCCATGGAGCTTTGATCCATCTTCTTTCACAAATCTTGGAGTACTGTGGAGATCAACTTTCTATAACTTTGATTTCTAGGGTTTCATCTCTTTTCTTCATCAAACCTTGAGGTAGGGACTTCCTTGAGTTATATATACATGTTTTGCAAGATTGATGTTGATTTTAAGTTTTCTTGAAGTTATTTTGAAAGTTTGGTTTTGGCTTAAGAATGTAAAGATTTTTCAAAAAAGGGTTTAAAACTTCAATGTTTCAAAGTTGATCCTTGAGGGTTTCATTTTCATTAATTTAAGGAAGATGATTTTGGTAGGTTTTCACTAAGGAAATGGGGAGATGTTTGGTTTTAATGAAAAACCCTAGAAATTTGGGGTTTGGAAAATATGGAAAGAGTCTATGGATTTCTTTCTTTTCTTGTATTAAAAAAATGAATGAGTGTAGATTTCATAATAGGGTTTGCAAAATGGCAATCTTCTTGATATATGAGAATTGAGAATTTATTTTAAAATTATTGTTAAACACATGAACATGTATAGTTGTGAGGTGGCAAATTGTTATGTAACATGGATTGTGAGAATTGTAAATCTTAGAGATTGATGTTCGAAAGCATTACATATAGTCTTGAAGAGACTAAATTGTTAAGAATTGTGCATGAGGAGAAAATGTTGCTATGTGTTGATAGCTTTGGGTGTGTACATGTTATTTTGTGAAATAACATTGGAGGGAGGAAAAATGGAGGAAGGTTATGAGGCATTAATTAATGCATTACATTTTCATTCAATTATTATTATTATGCATCTTGAATTAAGTTTCGAAAATGTTTACATTAAGAAAAGAATATTTGAATGAAATATATCGAAATGTCATGGGGTAAATACGTTGGTAAGTCTGGATAGGAGGTGTAGATGAAATTGATAAGTTGGCCTAAGTGTCCGGGGTGAAAGACCGAAAACACGGGCGGAGGGGGTACCACTTCCCTTCCGGTTAGCAACCAGTAAAGTAGGGTTTTGGTAGTGCTAGTTGAGCCTACTTGCAGACACCAACCTAGGGATTACCTGAGTCGTATTTACCGCCCCTATTGATTTAAAATTTGAAGTTTCGGAATTGTTGAGATTGCAAATTGTTTTTGAGACATGGTGATTTTCAAGAAAAGCATGAAATGAAATTTTCTTTACAATGGCATTGCATGACATTTGCATTTACATTTAACATTGGAGGTTAGCATAACTGTATATACTTTGTAAGGTTTTCTCTATTGGGCTTTATGCTCACCCCTATGGGATTTGGTGCAGGAAAAGACGTGGTGATTCTGCCAAGTTGAGGGCGTGGATATGTTGTGAAGAGTAAAAGCTCTATTTTGTTATGATTTAATTGCTAGCCAAGGGCTATTCATGTATGGGTCCGAGAGGCCATTTTTGTGTGACCGAGCTCAAGCCTTGGAAATTGTAAGCCCATGAGGGCATTTTATTATTTTTGGAACATGATGCTCTACATGCTATAGATTCATGTATTTCTATATCATTGAATGTATAATTCGCATGTGGAACTTTTGTATAAATCCTGTTGATTGATAGTGAAATGATTGGAGTATTGTTATTTTGTTTAGTGGACGTGGGTTGATGTATTAGATTATGTTGGATTATTTCGGGGCGTTACACACTAGGTCAACCACAAGATAAAATCTTAATTGAGTCACTAAACTAAATTTCTCATTCCTCAACCCAAAAAAGAAATCGAATAATTAAATTCTAATTAGTCCAAAAAAGAAATAGCCTGCACCGCCCTCTGCTTATCCTCTTCGGCCTTCGCAAGTCTTTCAGCCATCTGATCCCGCTCAACCAACAGTGATTCGTGCGCGGTTTTCAACTTTTCCAGCTCGGCCGTCTTAGTCTTATTATTAGCAATGGCCTCCCGCAGACTTTGCCGCACGAAGACCATGCGCTCGTAGGCCAGATAGTTTTTCTACACGGCCTACAACAAAGAAGATGTCAGAACATCGAAATCGAGCAATGACTTCAACAAATAGATTTAGTTACTTACCAAAATGATTGACTTCGCGGCCGACCTAAGGACTTTCAGGTCAGAAAGCTCATCGTGCCTCTTTATGTCGACCGGAAGAAGCAAGCCCTTGGTCATCTAGAAACCAAGTGAGTAGTCCATATTGGCGCAGACCAAATCGGACGTGGTCACCACTCGGCCCTTGTACTTCAGCTCAAGCGACTAGACTAGAGGGGCAGCAGAGCGAGTGGATTTCTTGGGCGAGGGTTGTTTAGTCTGGTCCCCCTGATCGGTAAAAGGTAGCTCGGTCGAATCTTCGTCGACCAACCCTTGCGCAGTCGAAGCTTGCCTGGGCCTCTTCTTTAAACGACCAGCAACTTGTTTGCTGGCGAGAGCCAGCACTGGTCCTTCGTGCACGGCTGGCCTAGAGCTTTCGCCCCCAATCATTTCGGTTGGCTGTGAATCGCTCGTCTCACTTGTGATCATGGACTTTATAGCATGGATCTTCGTTATTTCTTGCTTGACAGTTAGAGATACAAGTCTAATCAGAGGAAGATTTAGATCTGGCTTTGGAGAAGGGGCACGAAGAAAATCGGTGACCTTACTCTTGTGCGGCTCTGTATGGCGGTAGCGCAATTCGTATCCAAGCAGCTTTTGGGGCTCTCATTCCTCGGCTGGGTGCCGCATAGCCTCATGGTTGGCACGAGAGTAATCGTCTGCCAAGAGTTTGTAATCTACAAAAGGAAAGCAAAGGTTAGATCAGCAAAGACAAATCAAATACAAAAATTTTAACCGCGTTATTCTGCTCACCGGCGGTTCCGAAATTCTTTCATATGTACCAGCCCGGTACGGGCACTTGAGTGTCTTCATAATTTCCAGACACCCACAGAAAGTCGTCATCATTCAACTCCTTGTCTGGGTTTCCCTCTACAAGTTTTGTTGGTCCCTTTTTTACTTTCAAGTAATAGCAGAAACCGCCTTTATTTTTACTAAGTGCATATTGGTGGAATATCTCGGCAAGGCCGAGGTTCAAACTAAGGATTCGGTTCAGCGCGGCCACGCCGTTTATTATCTTTTATGTGTTATTGGACACTTGGGTCGGACACAGCCTATTTTGCCTCAAAAATTTGCAGACCAAGGGTTAGACCGAAAAGCGCAGGCCTCCTTTCGCAATGGACACGACCGTGAAGGGGAAGGCGTCCAATTTCTCCCAAGGAGTGTCTCTTTTCTTGGCTAACTCAAGGTGGATGTCATCTGGGATGTTATATTCTCTACGGAACTCGGCCATTGCCCCTGGCGAACTAACCATAAACCGGTACTTCCCTATCTATCCCGGTTTTATTTTGTATGGTAAATTTGATAATAGCTCAGTCAAAATTGAGTGGCTTAGGTTATTATTTGCTCGGTTTTTTAGCCTCACCGATGTGATGTTTATGTGTGCCTAGTCGGTCCTAGTTCTGCATTATTAAAAATAAGTGCAAGTATTAGCACGGCAACGAGTACACGACTCTCAAATACGCCTAGCTCAACATTAATTCTGATGCGTTCTCAATCCTAACTCGGTTTGGGGTTTTAGATCGGTTGCAAAACCTAACATGTTAGACTGGTTTTGGGCCCAATCCTAATTTTTTGGCGCCTATCTCGGCTAGATGATCCCTACAAGTTTCCAGCGCAATCGCGGTCGCTGTCGCTTGGAAGACTACAAACCACTTTCAGCTCAGCTCAATCCTATTTGTGGATCTGAAATTAGGATTTAGCTCAGTTTTGCCTAGAAGTTGATCAGCTTATCCTCAACTCAAAGCTATATACTGAGATTAAGGAGAATGAGGGGCACGGGGGCCCTATTTACGTTTTTGGTTTCGGTTTTACTTAGGTTCTACGAATATCTATCAATCTTACCCCATAAGAAGGGCATCAGCAGTATACCAATAGTCCTAAATAAAGAAAAAAATGAAGAACATGAAGAACAACAATGGAAAATGGAGGAGAATGAGAAGGACTTACGGATTTGGGTGGCAAATCAAGACCTAGTCAGCCTCGACCCCTGCTGTGATGTTTGTGAAGACGAAAAATATTGAAAACGGCTTAAACGAAAGCAACGGTAGTGACAACGATGGAGGCAAGAGCTCAAGGGTTTAGGGCTTTACGCAAAAGAGGAGATGAGCAGTGTAAGGGGGGTGTCTGGCCTCACGCATATATATGGGGGAAACCCAAAGGGTTGTAACTTTTCAAAATTTGGGTATGATGAGGACAGCTGTGAGGACAGCACAGAGCCTCTAGGGGAGCGCCACGTGGCTTGGAGGTGACAGACTGTCAGTACGACTAATGGGTTGTTAGTGCGGCTCATTGATTGATGACAAGACAACCGGCATAAGTCTCAATGACCGGCCAAAATGGATAGCTCGATTAGAAGGGTATTCCCACTCACGTTTAGCTCGGATGGGATTAAGGGGCAATTGAGAGGGAGATTTGTGTCGAACAATGAACTGAGCTACACCAACACGGAATGTGGTGTTAGGCTGTATAAGGAGAGCTTGAGGCACACCGTTGGGCCGAATTGGGTCCGCACTGAACGTGGTGCCCTGCCGAGTTAAGGCTACCTAGGATGTGCGACCGAGATATAATCGCACGCTATATGATGTTTGCTCGAGCTTGACCTGCATGGGATATGGTGCTGGGCCAGACTTGGTCGAGCTGTCTCACGTTAGGGTCCAAGCACCAGTATTATAGTTCTTGGTGGCAGAACTATGTGGCGGCCGAATAGTGGACGGTTCAAACTACAGTTGTTAGGACAGAGATGGTCCATGAGATCGCGGTCAGTAGCCAAGATACCGAACGGCGTGTCCACCGACAGTTATTGGTGTCTATGACTCACAAGTAATAGCCCGGTCGAGCACCTCACGTGGCCCAATAAAGAGAAGAGAGAAATCCACTCCTAGTATGTGTCAATACCGTTTAGCGGTGCGACAAACACTGTTTAGAGGTTTTTTGGTCCCTACACATGTAAGAAATATGGAGGGGAACACAGTTGCCTGTCCAGAGAAGAACAGCAGAGGTAGTGCACCCACAATCTCTAAAGTTGCATGGCCAGCCTTGAAAGGGAGGAGCATGCAGACGTTGGAGGTAAGTAATTTTGTGCAACTCACTTTCTACAATGCTCTCCACCTTCTCTTTTCTCCTAGCAAGCTAACTTGACTGTCGGAGGGGTTTTCCGGCAAACCCACCCTTCGGGTAGCTCACCTTTGTTTTGTTTACAGTATGACGAAGTTCTAACGGAGTGCGACGAGCTTGGAAGCAAGGAGGTACGGAGCGGGGTAGATATTTCTCTCCTGTACACAAACTATCAAAGATTCTCTGCCAAACAATAAATTTTTTGAAAACAGAGTGATTAAGAGATGAGAACTAATAAAAGAATAATAATGGAAAGAATTTCAAGGTTAATGACTGTACGAACCATTTGGGAATCGAGAATGAAGACCTTTATTCCTGAGATGTAGTGATTACCATTCTTTGATCGATAGAGCAAGTCTTCGAAATCTACAGCTGTGAAAAGAAGAGGACAATCAAATTGGATCCTCTACGACCCAGACCATGTTCTAGTTGTCAACCTTGGGCCGGACCTACACCACTTTCAGAAGCAATCTAATCAAGCACCGAATGGGAACGGATCCTTTTTTTTTTTTTTTTTTTATAAGTTTTACAGTGAAATTCTTGAATTTAAACTTAACTATTTTAACGATATGATTTCATATAGTTTTGATCTGTCTATCTTTATATTTACCCTACCTTATCAATGTTTTTCAAAAATATTTAAAAAAAATCAATAAATATAAAAGAATATGAAAATATACTGAATTTTTATACTTTTGATATTTAGTGAATTTTTTTATAAAATTGTTTTTACAAAGTATATTTGTATTAGATATATCTAAAAACAAAAACAAAAAAATCTTAAAATATGAAAAAATTCAGTGAAATAAACCAAATGAGTTCCTTTGGTATTTGATTGTTGAGGATACAATAAAAGAAATTTGGAAGTTTTTTAAAGCCTCCAAGCATTCATTCGAACACTTGAACATTTTCATTCTCTTTGTTGCTGTCTAATAATAGGGATTTCTAACTTTTGTTAATTAGAAGGAAAGAATATCAACGACAAGTTTCATTTTTTGTTGTTTGAAATTAGTATTAGTTTGTCGGGAAAAAAAAAATTCAAGATTTGAGCTTTGTGACAAAATAAATAAAAAAAATTATTTTGTCAATTTAAACCCTACTTTTATGATTTATTTTCAATCTAAACCATTTGTCTATTTTTATTAAGTAAAACTATTAAAATATATATTTTAGGCATGGAAATATATGAAAATGGATATTTTCAGTACACCTACATTGAATGGAATGATTAAAATACACTTTTTTTCAACAATTTTACTTTATGAAAATAGGCGAATGGTTTAAATTGAAAACAAATAAAAAAGATTAGGATTTATATTGACAAAATTAAAAATTCATGATTTATTTTGTTATAAGGCTTAAATCAATTTTTTTTTTTTTTTGGGGAGGTAATTTCCACTAATTGGTATTAGCATTGAATTATGACTTTGGCCCTTCGAAATTTGAAACATTTGACAGTCAAATTTTTTTCTTTATATAAAATTTTTATACAAAATAATTGGTCATTACATTTTCTATTCAGATTTATTTCCACTATCTAACTTTAAGGTGAGCGTTTTTAAACTCTAACAATATGATTTTTTTTAGGTACTTTTTCAGGAATTTATAGAAATTATACTTCAAAATTTTAATATTGTTATCTAATAATTAAGTTCCTTTTGCTTTCGGTTGTAGAAAAGACGATAAAAGAAAATTGAAAGACATTTGAAATTAGTATTAATTAGTATTAGCCATTGAATATGATCGTGGTCCTTTTGAAATTTCAACTTCAAACAGTCAAAATTTTTCTCAATATATTCTAAAATTTTCGTTCCAAAATTTCTATACAAAATAATGTCGGACAATCTTCAATTTAAATAAATTAAATTCTGTTGTGTACTAAACAACAACCAGAATATAAAGAAATAATGGAAATGAGAGAATTTGTTTGATTTCAAAAATCAAACTCGAAATAAAAATAAATAAATAAAAACAGATTTTATTTTGTTACGAAAACAAAATTAAAATCTGATTTAAATAGATAACAATAACACTAAAAATAAATTAAATAACTTACTTGATTTAATTTGTTTAAATTATAATCTAATCAAGTCCAGTGTTTGACACTGTGTCCTTAAGACAGATTCGTCCTCTCCATGGTGCTTTCAGAATTTAGACGTCTATCTTCCAGGATAAAATGATCTACTACAAACAATAGCAGCACTACAAATTGTTTGCTTAACGAACACACTAAGTGTTTATACTCTCTCTGACAAGAAAATAATGCAGCAAAATGAAGAGGATGTTTGCAGAATTATGAAGGACGAAAATTAGAGTTACAAAATCCAAATGAGAGCTGTCCTATTTATAGATGTAATGGTGGCTGTAGGTTTTGAATTGAATAAGGATGAAACCTGTTGGTTTTGAATTCAAACAGATTTGAATCTGTTGGATTACAATTCAAACAGATAACAAAAATGGGAAGGGCCCTGTTTGGGTGTACAGTAAATCCGGACCAGTTTAATTCCGGTTTAAAACCGGGAAGGGTCATGTTTGGATGTACAGTAAAACCAAACCAGTTTAATTTTGAATTCTGGATTTTATTTTACCAAAAATAAAATTAAATTCAAATGTTTTTGGCCAAAAAAGATTAATATTGGGCCAAACAAGCCCAACCTAACCACACACCACGCACCCGTGCCCAAGCCCAGCCCAGCCCGCTCGACCGGACGGACGGCGGCGCGCGCGCGTGTGGTGATTTTTGGGTCCAATGGGTCTAGCCCATTTTGCCCATAGCCTCTCCCTCTAAAACACTTGGGTACCCCTTGGGGCACACCCCAAGTACCAAACCCAAGCCTAATAAACCCATTCAAAACTTCCCACCAAATCAATGTAGGACAAGCCATTTTACAACCTTAAGGAATTTCCACCAAAACTCCATTTCCATGGAGCACACTTTGGCTTCAATTTCCCATTCACTCGGTAATGGTTTTGAGCAACCAAATATACCACGTGAATCACAACGCGGCATAGAACGCGTTACCACTTTGACCCGTGAAAATCGACGCACGGGGCCCACCTAAAAAATAGACCAAACTTAGGAAAAAATTCTGGTTTTATCCAGAATTTTATAACCATTTCCAACAATCCCCCATATGAATGGAATTTGATGACAACGGAAATGCAACAATATGCAGACTATCGAAAGAGTATAAGTCGAAAATATCTTGCATCAAGATAGGTAGCTTTCGGCCTTGAACCTTCCTTAGTGATAACCTATCGGACTTACTGGCTAACCAATGAACGCGATGCCTTGAATTGTTCAGCCGTTTGTGTAAGCCAAGACAATAGATTTCACACAAAATATCTTCTAACACATCGTAGTTCTCACTATTGTGTTCATTTTGGCCTTGAACGCTTCTGGTTTTCATGAGTGTTTCTAGAGAATTTAGCCTTTTCATTCTCATAAAACCAGCCCCGGTTCAACACTCATATAGGTGATTCTTACTGTGAGTATCTCCTTATACTCGTCTTGATTTATGTCTCAGTCAAGATATAAGTAATCATTAAAAGCAAAGCTTATCCTTATACCCCTACAGACAACATATGTTGCAGATATCACTCTCACCATAGGAATGGGTAGGGAATTTTAATCCCTTTGGTGATTTCTAGTGAGTCATACATAACTTAGTTGTCCCTTTGAACTTAGTTCTTGGGATCTCCAGTCATATAAGCAGGGTTACCATTATGACGACTCTTATGTAATAGGCTTTAATCACATCCCCTTTGATGAACTATACACTAGCTCTTTTGTCAAACATTTTGTTAACGGATCTGCAATATTCTCTTTAGATTTTATATAATCTAGTGAGATTATTCCGTTTGACAACAATTTCCTTACGGTGTTATGTCGACGACAAATATGTCGTGACTTACCGTTATACATATGATTCTGTGCCCTGCCTATTGCAGATTGATTATCACAATGAATGCAAATAGCTGGCACAGGTTTTGGCCACATTGGAATGTCTTCTAAGAAGTGACGAAGCCATTCTGCTTCTTCTCCTGCTTTGTCCAAAGCAATGAACTCGGATTCCATTGTGGATCGTGCGATGCATGTTTGTTTCGTGGATTTCCAAGAAACAGCAGCGCCTTCCAGAGTAAAGACATATCCACTTGTAGATTTTGAATCTTTAGTATTCGATATCCAATTGGCATCACAATAACCTTCAAGTATTGCTGGATATCGAGTAAAGTTCAAGCCATGATCACGAGTAAATCTTAGATATCTAAGAACCCGAATGATCGCTTTCCAATGGTCTTCTCTGGGGTTACTGGTGTACCTACTCAATTTACTGATAGCATAAGCTATATCAGAACGAGTACAATTCATTAGGAACATTAGGCTTCCAATGATTTGGGAGTATTTTAACTGAGACACTGCATCACCTTTATTTTTCGATAAATAAAGACAGATATCTACAGGTGTTCTAGCTAAATTCAGACCATCCTCGATAAATTTACCAAGAATTTTCTCAATATAATGAGATTGAAATAATGCATATCCGTCAGATGTTTTAGTAATTTTCATACCTAATATAACATTTGCGACCTCCATATCTTTCATATCAAATCTTTTGTTAAGCATCTGCTTAGTTGATTTGATCATATTTGGACTGCTTCCAATGATAAGCATGTCATCCACAAAAAGACAAACTATGACATATCCTTGGTCAGTGTTTTTAACATAGACGCATTTGTCACATTCGTTTATCTTAAACCCATTAGTAAGCATTGCATGATCAAATTTTTCATGCCATTGCTTAGGTGCTTGTTTTAATCCATAAAGGGATTTTACAAGTCGACAAACTTTCTTTTCTTACCCCGACACTACAAACCCTTCGGGTTGCTCCATATAGATCTTTTCATTTAGATCACCGTTTAAGAAAGTTGTTTTAACATCCATTTGATGTATTTCTAAATTAAACAACGCTGCTATAGAAATAAGCATGTGAATGGATGTTATTCTTGTCACAGGGGAATATGTGTCAAAATAGTCCAGACCTTCCTTTTGTCTGTAACCTTTAACTACAAGTCTTGCTTTATACTTGCCAATTGAACCATCTGCTTTCATTTTTCTCTTGAATATTCATTTATATCCATGAGGTTTAGAGCTTGGTAGAAGATCCACCAATTCCCAAGTATGATTTTGCATAATGGATTCAATTTCATTATTAACAGCCTCTTTCCACAAAGGTGCTTCAGGACCTGTCATTGCTGCCTTAAAGCTTTGAGGTTCATTTTCTAACAAGTATGTCAGAAAATCTGGACCAAAGGATTTTGATGTTCTCGCTCTCTTACTTCGTCTTGGTTTATCATCAGTTAAATCTTGTTGGTCGAGGCTATTACTAGTCTCTTGTGTTTGATTGTCATTAGTCTCTTGACTTTGTGTACAATCATCAGCTGTGAACTTAATTCCTGTCCTTTCTTGTAAGGAAAGACATGTTCAAAAAACACAGCATTCCTTGACTCTATAATAGTGTTCACATTTATATCAGGTATTTCTGATTTATAAGTCAGAAACCGATATGCACTACTATTCTGAGCATAACCAATAAACACACAGTCTACTGTTTTTGGTCCAATCTTAGTCTTTTTAGGAACAGGAATTTCAACTTTTGCCAAACACCCCCACACTTTTAAGTATTTGTAGGAAGGTGGTCGACCTTTCCACAATTCATAAGGAGTGCTGTTGGTTTTCTTGTGGGGTATTCTATTAAGAACATAATTAGCAGACAATATTGCTTCCCCCCACAAGTTCTGTGGTAAGCCTGAACTTAGTAACATGGCATTCATCATATCTTTGAGGGTTCTATTTTTCCTTTCAGCAATTCCATTTTGCTGTGGAGAATATAGGGTGTTGTAGTTTGGTGAATAATGTCATGTTGTGCACAAAATTCATCTAATGGTGCATCATATTCACTACCCCTATTACTTCTGATATAAATCAATGAATTTCAAAACAAATTCAAGAAAAAACCAAAATAATTATGACTACTCAAGTCAGAATTAATGTTTTGACAAAATCATATCCTTATAAAAAAATTTGCCTAAGAATCAAACAATTCAAAAACCCATTTGATTGTATATATTCTTGCAACTCAATAACAAATAAATGTCACTATCATAAAAACATTTGTGACAGAAGAAAATTAAATTATCTCAACTAATGCAGGAGATACACCTCCATATTAATAAAATGGTTCATGGTTTAATAAATTCTACTACGCAAGTAAAATAATTATTAATGACATCTCATGTCACATAATTCAAAATAAACTAAAAATCAACATAAAAGATTTCTGAAATTTACTTTCTAATTAAATGGAACGATATAACTACATACATCTTCATGTTTAAATTTCTCTGGTATTTAAACACTCATTCAAAATTGATTGGAAAAACTCAAATTAATCAACATATCAATTTAACATTCCAAATCACATGAAATTTTTGTTAAGAAATAACTTGAGTTGACATCATACATGCATATCAAACGCATCAACTAAAAATAATGAATTAACAAAATAAATTAATCATGCATGATCCCAAAATTTGCATAATGAAATAAAAAGATTCTCAACTCATAAATAAAATTCAATGTGTTTTGAATTTTAAACTCCAATATGCAGAAACTATTCACGACTATAGATCCACACACAAAAATTTAAAAATGATTCAAAAAATCAATAAAGAAACTAAACTTGCCACAAAGGTTTCTTTGTAATAAAAATAAAATTTGTTTGTAAATTAATATTTTACTCCAGAAACAAATTCTCCCATGTACTACGATAAAGTCAAAAGAATTATGATAAATTAACAAAATTAATTTTCTAGTTATTAAAACTAGAAAATAAATTATGACATAAAATAATTTTATTTTTCTTGTTACTAAAACTAGAAAATATTGTAATTTTATTATCCTTGTTACTGAAACTAGAAAGTAAAATACCACAAAACTATCTGATTACAAAAATCAGAAAAAACACAAAATAATTTTCTAGTTACCAAAACCAGAAAATAAATTAAAACACAAAATAATTTTATTTTCTTTGTTACTAAAACTAGAAAATAATATAATTTTATTTTCCTTCTTACTAAAACTAGAAAAATAAAATACTAAAATAATTTTCTGTAACACCAAATAATATTCTGCAATTGTTAATAACACCAGTATATTACTACTAGTTGTCAAAGAAAAGAGACAGTATATTACTACTATCTGTCAAATAGCATAAATCACTATTTGTTTTTCTAACCAGAATATTACTTTGAAAACACAGAAAATTAAATACAATGAAGATACCAAAAACAAAATAAGGGTCTGTCTTAAGATTGTCGGACAATCTTCACTGTATTTAAATAAATTAAATTCTGTTGTGTACTAAACAACAACCAGAATATAAAGAAATAATGGAAATGAGAGAATTTGTTTGATTACAAAAATCAAACTCGAAATAAAAATAAATAAATAAAAATAGATTTTATTTTGTTACAAAAACAAAATTAAAATCTGATTTAAATAAATAATAATAACACTAAAAATAAATTAAATAACTTACTTGATTTAATTTGTTTGAATTGTAATCTGATCAAATCCAGTATTTGACACTGTGTCCTTAAGATAGATTCGTCCTCTCCACGGTGCTTTTAGAATTTGGACGTCTATCTCCCAAGATAAAATGATCTACTACAAACAATAGCAGCACTACAAATTGTTTGCCTAACGAACACACTAAGTGTTTATACTCCCTCTGACAAGAAAATAATGCAGCAAAATGAAGAGGATGTTTGCAGAATTATGAAGGACGAAAATTAGAGTTACAAAATCCAAATGAGGGCTGTCCTATTTATAGATGTAATGGTGGCTGTAGGTTTTGAATTGAATAGGTATGAAACCTGTTGATTTTGAATTCAAACAGATTTGAATCTGTTGGATTACAATTCAAACAGATAACAAAAATGGGAAGGGCCTGTTTGGGTGTACAGTAAATCCGGACCAGTTTAATTCCAGTTTAAAACCGGGAAGGGCCATGTTTGGATGTACAGTAAAACCAAACCAGTTTAAATTTGAATTCTGGATTTTATTTTACCAAAAATAAAATAAAATTCAAATGTTTTTGGCCCAAAAAGATTAATATTGGGCCGAACAAGCCATTTTGCCCATAGCCTCTCCCTCTAAAACACTTGGGTACCCCTTGGGGCACATCCCAAGTACCAAACCCAAGCCTAATAAACCCATTCAAAGCTTCCCACCAAATCAATGTGGGACAAGCCATTTTACAACCTTAAGGAATTTCTACCAAAACTCCATTTCCATGGAGCACACTTTGGCTTCAATTTCCTATTCACTCGGTGATGGTTTTGAGCAACCAAATATACCACGTGAATCACAACGCGGCATAAAACGCGTACCACTTTGACCCGTGAAAATCGACGCACGGGACCCACCTAAAAAATAGACCAAACTTAAAGAAAAATTCTGATTTTATCTAAAATTTTATAACCATTTCCAACAAATAATTTATCATTACATTTTCCATTCAGATTTCACCATCTAACTTTAAGCTGAGCATTGTATTATGTGTGTCTCAGTTGATAAGTATTTCTTACTTTTTTTCAAAATATCAAATACAATTAATTTGTCACTTTAATTTGTATTTTTGAAGCAACACAAACTTCAATTGTACTATTGCACCAAATCTAAGCATACGTGTAATTACTTAATTTTTTTTAGTATTATTATCGCGTTTCTTTCTCCTCTCAGATGTGCTTTGAATCATAAATCTTTTTTTTTTCTATATTTGTTTTTTATCATTTTGGTTTTTATTTTTCTATTTATGTTTAAACAAAACTCGTGCATTTTGGTTTGTCCATAATTACTATAAAATATTTCTTTCTAGAATCCAAATCCTATTTTTGTATTTATATCTAACCTAATTCGCTTGACGCTAATGTGAGATTTACTTGATTTTTCTGTAACCTAAATTTGTTGTTATTAGTATTATTTTGTGATTGCACAGTTGTAAAGAGAAATGGATAGAGTCGTATATGGTGACGGTACGACCATGTTCAAGGATGAAGAATTGAGAGACATAAGTGAGGTTCAAAGAGAACCAAATTTTATTGAAGTTAAGTATGTATTGAAATGCAAATGCAATGGCGAGAAAGCTGTCAAGCTTAAGGATTTGCTGAAGAAAAACTTGAGATCAACTGTGACTGTGTTCCTGACTGTCAAGAAGGCAAGTGAATTTAAAAATAATTTTTTTTATATTTAGATTTATTTCAACCATTTATCTTGAAGGTGAGCATTTCTAAACTCTAGCAAATTAGGTGAGACTTTTTTTGTAGTTTCTTTTTTAATAATTTATAGAATAAATTGTTCTACTCAAATTATCTAATTATTTTAAACAATCCCTTCGTAAATATTGATCACATATAATGCACATGCACCTTTGCTCATTGCATATGTAGTGTTCCACTTAGACTTAAAAATTAAATTTCAAAATTTTAATATTGTTGTTTAATAATTGAGGTCATTTTGTATTAGTTGCTAAGAAGATGATAAAGGAAATTTGAAAGCTCCTCAACATTCATTTCCAGAACACGAACATTTTCCTTCTTTTTTTTTGTTATGTAATAATAATGCTTTCCAACCTTTGTTAATTAGAAGGAAACATGAATGAGAAGTTTCATTTCTCATTGTTTGAAATTATTATTAATTGATATAACCATTGAATATGATCGTTGCCCTTTTGAAATTTGAATTTACAACAGTCAAACTTTTTTCTATATATTCTACAACTTTCATTCTAAAATTTTTGTACAAAACAATTTATCATTACATTTTCCATTCAGTTTTATCTTTACCATCCAACCTCAAGGTGAGCGTAATTTTACGTATGTCTCCGTTGATGTGTATTTCTTATTTTTTTTCATAATATCAAATATAATTAATTTGTCATTTTACTTTGAGTTACTAAAACAACACAAATTCGAATTGTACTTGTGGGGATGTGGTTTGGAAATACTCTTCAGGATCCTGGGGAACGCTCGTGATCCTCTTCTGGTCACCTAAAAAAGAATAAACACTCCGGTCAGGGGTGCCGGAATTAGCACTCCGACGGGCAAGTTAGTATCTACACTCGAGGAAGCTTGTATTCTAAGTTAAGCACAATAATTCTCACATACCTCTTTCTGGCTGATGTTTCTCCTATTTATATCTTTTCTTCTTTGGGCCTCGGGATTAGATCCCTTTCCTACCTCGTATTCGGCACTTTTTATGACTATTCGATCTTCACTTGGCCTCTTGCTCAATCAATCATTTGGCCGAGTAGGGTTGGATTTGAGCTTTCGGGCCAATTTCCTAGTGCTTCGAAATATCGACTCTCCCAGGTTTGATTATTCGGAATCTCTATGACTCCCAATTATCGGCCCCCACAATTGCCCCCCAAGCACTCCACTATCGGTTGGCTGGAGTGTTTGGCTTTGAACTCGAAGAGTCAGAGCCGAAATTCAGCGGCTGACCGTTTCCCAACGCAAATGTCTGTACACACACTTCTCGGTTATCATTTCAACTTCCCGCTTCTTCGCACACTTCTATTTATTGTGATTTAAAATTTCGACGTCTTTTCAAACGCATACACGCTTTTAGATACTTGTCGCCGAACTGTCTTTCATACTACCTCTGCAACTTCCTACTCTGCTCTATCGCCTTCGCCTCTTGTAAGTTTTTTCCTTCTCTACTTTGTTTTTCTTGACTTATCATAATCCTTTTGGCTGAGGGAAATGTCCCAATTCCGGAGGGTGAGGAGTTTCTTACCGCCCTTATCTTGACTGATTTCAGAAGTTTGAGGCAAATCGATTACGAGGGATCAGATTCGGAGTGGCCAGAAGTAGCTGACTGCGCCGAGTCAGACCAATCTGAAACTGAGGTTGACGAGGCTTTGAAGTTAGTATTTGAAGAAGCCAGCCTCAATTCGGCTGATCCTCTATCCACTTCAGGTCGAGAAGACCGTGCGTTTGATGATATTTTTCACGGTCTGGAAGACCTTCCCAGCACGTTCCCAGAAGATATGGCCGGGTTGAGCCTAACTAAACTTGCCAAGAAGGTGAATGCGGAAAGGCTGGCCGCCCGGCGAAGGGCGGAGGAGATTCGGACTGCCGAATCTCAATCCCAGTCCTTGCCTGTTATCGAGGGGACGGTAAAGAATGGAAGTGCCGAGGCGGAACCTTTTGTGCAGACAAGTGTACAGGCTGAGCAAAGGTTGGAGACGCCCCGCCGATGTCGATGCCGGCTCAGAAGAAGACCGTGCCGACAAACGACCTCGCTTGGATGAGTCGGATGTGATTGTGCCTTTTGTTATTCAGCCCAAGATAAAAAAAAATACGCCGATCTCTTGCGATGCTTCGGTGATCAAAGATCCAGCGGTTGCATTCAGCTTGGCGACGTCTGTTTCGCTGCCTGCTGATAAGGCGATTTTTCGGGCGGAGCCTGATTTGGTTGCAATGGGGTTGGCTGTGCAATCAGCGCTTTTGGTATATATCTGGACTTTGTCTTTTCTCTCTACGAAAATATTATTTTGTTCTCAAATTCCTGTTTTGCAGGCCGTCGGAAGGATAGCCGACATGGGTCGTCGCTATCACGATGTCGTCGAGTTAATTGGTCGTTTACAAGCAGAGGTTGAGGGCCAAAGAAGTAGGGCGCAGTCGGAGGGTGCCCGTGCTGAGGCTGAGACGGAGAGAGCCCGTAATGCCGAAGAATTGAGATCGGTCGCCGAGAAGAGGGCGGATGCGAGCGACGACGCGCTAAAGTTGGCCCAAGAGGCGATCTCTAAATTGGAAGCTGGGTTGGAAGAGATGAAGGCGGCAAAGGAAACAGCCGACCTGAAGGCTTCCAGCGCATTCGATGCTGGGAAAAAATCAACTTTTGATGAATATGTGGACGAAGTTCCCAAGTTTGAGAATCGGAGATTTAAACACGGCTGGCTCAAAGCCCTTACTACTGCTAATGTCCATATGAGCAAGAGAATGTTGAGCCGCTAGAGTCTGACTCCGAGAGCTAGCTTGGGCGGCTCTTGTTTTTGTTTTAGAATTTGCCTATAATTTTCAGCTTTTTATAGTCTTTTGTTTAGTAATTTTCATATGTAAAATAGTTACAATTTGTGCCCAATTTACTTAATGAAAATTCACTTTGTGCTTTGCTGTTACTAATGAATGGAATTGTTTGGTTGCTATTTTGGGTGAAACGATTTGTATCCTTGCCGACTATCTAATTAGGCCGTTTTAGCAAGGCATGGGGCCAAGATGCTCGGCCAGTTAGATTAATAAATTTGCGTTTGTCCCAGCCAGTGCATGGACTTCAAGGCATTCGCCCATATTCGCCGTTTAGATAATTAGGCCGTTTAAAAAGTCAAAAATCAGTGCATGAAGTGGTTGTGGCACATATCAATCGGCATGGGGCCAAGATGCTCGGCCGGTTAGATTAATAAATCTGCCCTTGCCCCAGCCAGTGCATGGACTTCAAGGCAATCGCCCATAATCGCCGTTTAGATAATTAGGCCGTTTAAAAAGCCAAAAATCAGTGCATGAAGTGGCTGTGGCACATATCAATCAGCATGGGGCCAAGATGATCGGCCGGTTAGATTAATAAATCTGCCCTTGCCCCAGCCAGTGCATGGACTTCAAGGCATTTGCCTATAATTGCCAATTAGAGTGCCAAAAGCGTTAATGAAATTGCCTCGGGTTCGCTGCCTACTTACGAATAAATGGGGTGCTGAACGGGCTATACACGGCCTACGAGGTCGACATGCGTTTGCGCGCCGCGCGGCAGGAGATGGAGAAAATAGACGAACGGGCCCGTAGTTCGGAGGCTCGTGTGGAGGAAGTCGAGAACGAGCTTAGGGAGCTTGGGAAGGCTACAGTTGCCGAGCCACGTGCGACGGGTCAATCTAACCCGATTGTGGACGAGCGGGTGACCAAACGGCTTTTGAGTCATGACATCGCCGACCGAGATACGGCAAGCATGTTCGTCGTTGCAAATGCGAGGGCCAAGGGTTACGAGGAGGGCTTTCATGTTGGTCAGAAGGTTGGGGTCGAAAAAACGAAAGAGACACTCGCTGAGGAGGTCTGTCGATGCGAGAATCGGGGATTTAAGCACGGTTGGATCGCGGCTCTTCAGGCTGCGGAGGTTCTCCGAGCGAAGGGTATCGATTCCAGCTTATGTAGGCTAGATCATCATGATCATTTGCCCTTTTCTGCCTTTGAAGTTGAAAAGAGCAGCGCCGAATAAAAATATTCGCTGTAATGTGCAAATGCGGATCGCGTCTAGAATTATGTGATTATTGATTGGTTGAATAAAAGAAAAGAATTTTATTTTCAATGTTTTGTTATAATTCTTGTTCGGCACACTCGTGCTTGCATATGTTTCATTATACGTGTTTGAATGAACGTATCTCAGATGAGTGAATGGACATTGATCGACCTGTTTTAATCGAAATTGTGTTAAGCACGGCCCTACGGCTTAGCCCAAAGACGTCATTCGCCGATGGGGCTCCGAATTCGGAGACTTCATTTGGCCAGTTGTGATATCCACGAAGGGCGCTCCGAATCCGGAGACTTTAATCGGCCCAAAGACGTCATTCGCCGATGGGGCTCCGAATCCAGAGACTTTATTTGGCCGGTCGTGATATCCACGAAGGGCGCTCTGAATCTGAAGACTTTAATCGGCCCAAAGACGTCATTCGCCGATGGGGCTCCGAATCCGGAAACTTTGTTTGGCCGGTCGTGACATCCACAAAGGGCGCTCCGAATCCGGAGACTTTAATCGGCCCAAAGACATCATTCGCCGATAGGGCTCCGTATCCGGAGACTTTGTTTGGCCGGTCGTGACATCCACGAAGGGCGCTCCGAATCTAGAGACTTTAATCGGCCTAAAAACGTCATTCGCCGATAGGGCTCCGAATCCGGAGACTTTGTTTGGCCGGTCGTGACATCCACGAGGGGCACTCCGAATTCGGAGACTTTAATCGGCCCAAAGACGTCATTCGCTGATGGGGCTCCGAATCCGAAGACTTTGTTTGGCCGGTCGTGACATCCACGAAGGGCGCTCCGAATCTGGAGACTTTAATCAGCCCAAAGACGTCATTCGCCGATGGGGCTCCGAATACGGAGACTTTGTTTGGCCGATCGTGACATCCACGAAGGGCGCTCCGAATCCGGAGGCTTTAATCAGACCATGTTTGAACTAGATTCTGTAGTAGGTGAATAAGAATCTTTGTATTTACAGAAAAAGAGACGTACATGACTAATAGTTCAGAACAAGTATCATGTCCCACAAGTCGGGTTAATGATAAAATTTGCGTAAATGCGTGGAATTCCAAGGTCGTGGCAGACTCCTTCCCGACATGTCTCTGAGCCGATATGCCCCTACTCCAGCGACCGAATCGATCCGATAGGGGCCGTCCCAGTTAGGACCCAATTTTTCATCGACTGGTTTCCTGTCAGCTGGGAGTACCTTCTTCAGGACCAACTCTCCTGGTGTGTAGCGGCAAGGCTGAACACGTTTATTGTACGACTTTGCCAACTACTGCTGGTACCGTGCCATCGACGCAAGGGCTCGATCTCTTCATTCTTTGATTAGAATCAAATCCAAAGCCAGCATCATGTCGTTTCGGCCCATATCGAAAACTTGCGACTTCAGTGTCGGGTGGCCGATTTCCAGGGGTAAAATTGCCTGGGTTCCAAAGCATAGGACAAACGGCGTTTCTCCAGTTGATCTTCTTGGTGTAGTTCGATGAGCCCACAACACGCTTGGTAATTCTTCGACCCATTTGCCTTTGGCTTTCTCCAGTCTCTTCTTAATGTCGTCCAAGATGGATTTATTAGAGGCCTCGACTTGGCCATTGCTTTGGGGGTAGGCCGGCGTAGAAAAGTAAGGCCGAATACCATATTTGCTGCACAGCTCTCGGTATACGCCACAATCAAACTGGGTGCCGTTATCTAAGATAAGAACTCTGGGAATGCCGAATCGTGTTATGATGTTCCTCCACACGAAGCGCTTAATGTCAGCATCTCGTATGTGAGTTAATGCCTCCGCTTCGACCCATTTCGTGAAGTAATCTGTTGCGATGATCAGGTATCGCTTGTTCCCTGGGGCCCTCGGCAATGGTCCTACGATATCAAGCCCCTACTGGGCGAACGGCCAAGAACTGGTGATAGAGTTCAACTCTTCAGCAGGCAGATGGATTAATGGAGAGAATTTCTGGCACTGTTCGCGCTTTTTCGCATAACACTCGGCGTCCGCTCTCATTATCGGCCAATAATACCCTTGCATTATAGCTCGGTGGGCCAAAGAGCGTCTACCAGAATGGGCACCACAACTGCCTTCGTGTATCTCAGCCAGAAGCTCTCCGACTTTGTCCGGCGGCACACATTCCAAATACGGGCCAGAGAGTGACTTTTTATAAAGCCTTCCTTGCGGGTCCAAGTAGTATCGCATGGCTTTGTTTCGCTGCTTGTGTGCTTTTTTCTTGTCCTCTAGGAGTTGTTCAGAGGATAGGAACGCGACAATGGGATCCATCCAGCTTGGTGCAGATTCTATAACGTTGATTTGGACTTCCTCCGAGGGGCCGATGCTTGGCTCTAGGATGAATCCAACTTCGATGGTCCGTTTAATCTCTGAGTTGATTACGGAGGCCAGGCAGGCTAAGGCATCTGTGTGGGTGTTCTGATCACGTGTTATCTGATTCAACTCATGATGGTCAAATTTTGCCAACAGGGAATTGGCCGTTTTCATATAGGCCGCCATACCGTCGTTTCTTGCCGCGTACTCCCTCTTTAGCTGATTGATCACCAGTTTTGAGTCACAAAACACCAACAGACGCTGAGCACCCAGGATATGCGCATTCCTCAAACCGGCTAAGAGGGCTTCGTATTCGGCTTCGTTATTCAATGCTTCGAAGCCGAGCTTCACGACTTGCTCAATTATTGCGCCGTCGGGGGTCATGATGACAACTTCAGCTCCACTGCCCCGCTGATTGGACAATCCATCACAATACAACTGCCAGATGTCCCCGACATAAATCCTCCAGTCTGGGTTCGGTCGAATCTCATCCATCTTAAAGTTGACGACATTGGACTTGAAATCAGCAAGGCCCCCAGTGAATTCGGCGATAAAGTCGGCAAGCACCTGTCCTTTGATTAAGGTTCTAGGTAGAAATTGAATATCGTATTGGCCAAGTTCCAGAGCCCACTTTGAAACACGTCTGGATGCTTCCGCACTGCGTAGGACTGATCGGAGGGGGTGATCTATTAGTACCCCAATACTATGCCCCTGGAAGTAATGCATGAGCTTCCTTGCCGCCATAACTAGGGCTAGGATAAGCTTTTCCAGCGGAAGGTAGCGTGTTTCGGCATCAACCATTGCCTTGCTCACATAATACACTAGCCACTGCTCCCCTAGCTCTTCCTTCATTAATACGGCGCTGACGGCTCGGTCAGAAACTGCCAGGTACAGAATGAGCGGGTCGCCAGCAGAGGGTGTTGTCAGGAGTGGTACTGAGCGGAGGTAGGTCTTCAGGCCGTTGAAAGCGGCTTTGCAATCGGCGGACCATTCAAAGACCTTGCCCTGCCGTAGTGTATGAAAGAATTGTTGGCAACGATCTGTGAACCGGCTGATAAACCTATTCAGTGCGGCAGCCATCCCCATCAACTTTTGGACCTCCTTTACTGAACGAGGGGAGCCGAGCTCCAGGATTGCTATAATTTGCCTTGGGTTGGCTTCGATTCCTCTGTGGTTAACAATGTAGCCCAAGAATTTGCCAGAGCCGATACCAAACGCACATTTAGAAGCGTTCAACTTCATTCCATATTTGCGTAGGATGCCGAATGTCTCTTCCAGATCGGCTATATGATTCTACTCTTCTTTGGACTTAACCACCATATCGTCGATGTACACATCCATCGTTTTGCTAAGTTTCTCTTTGAACATGGTGGTGACCAGTCTCTGGTAGGTTGCCCCTGCATTCTTCAACCCAAAAGGCATTACCTTATAGCAATAGGTTCCTCTTGGGGTGAGGAATGCAGTTTTCTCTTGGTCCTCCGGATGCATGGCGATTTGATGATAACCTCTATAGGCGTCAAGGAAACTCATACGCTGATGACGTGCCGTAGCATCTACGAGCTGGTCTATTCTGGAAAGAGGAAAACAATCCTTTGGGCAGGCTTTGTTTAGGTCCGTGAAGTCGACCCACACTCGCCAAGTCCCATTTTTCTTTTTTACCACCACTGTATTAGAGAGCCATGTAGGGTAGGTCACCTCCCTAATTGCTCCGGCGTCGAGCAGCCTGTCGACCTCCTCAACAACGGCGGCAGTGTGCTCTGAGGCTGACCGCTGGCTTTTCTGAATAATCGGCTTGCACTTAGGATCGACATTCAAACGGTGCTGTGAAACTGACGGATCTATACCCGACATCTCGTACGGAGTCCATACAAAGAAGTCGAGGTTGCTCAGTAGGAAAGATATTAACTGCCGTCGGTCGGCCTGATTCAAGGAGGCACCGACCATGAAAAACTTGTCTGGGCTTCCATCAATTTGAACTTGTTCTAAGTCTTCCGTTGCTTTTTCCTTTGGGAGCCGCCCAACATCATCAAGGCTTTCTCGATCCAGCAGCTCAATGGAATTCACTTGTAGTGCCTTTGGCGTTTTCTCCGCAAGGAGGTAACATGCTTGTGCAGATTTCTGGGAGCCGCGGATTTGCTCAATGCCACGTTCTGTCAGGAAACGGAGCAGTTGATGATAGGTGCTGGGTACGGCTCGCATAGTATACAACCAGGACTGTCCCATGATGAGATTATACGGCGATGGTAGCTTGACAACCAAGAATCCCACATCCACTGTTCGGGAACCTACTCGAACAGGCCGTCGGATTTTCCCCAACGGGTATTCTAGATTGACATTAAAGCCGAATAGTGGATAAGGGGCCGTGGAGAGATCCGATTCGGAGAAGCCAAGTTTGGTGAATGTCTTGTAGTACATAATCTCCGAAGTGCTCCCCGGATCGATGAGTATGCGCTCAACTATGAGTTGGTTTACGCGTAACTCGATTACCAAGGATCAATGTGGGGTAGTGTTACTCCGGCCAAATCCGAATCATCGAAAGTGATAACCTCGGCTTGAAGGGGCCGTTTAGCCGAAGTGAGTTGCTCGTGATGGTTACACTTCAACTGAATCGCGTGTACCTCCGATGAGATCAGCATACTGTATATCACGTGGATTACGCGAAGCGAATGTGAATCTTGTATCAAGGTTATTGCTTTGGCTGGGTTGCCTTTTCGAACATACTGTTGTAGCCGGCCATCTTGTGCCAATTTCCCGTCGTGCGAGGTGAATGATGGTGCTATGAATTTCTGAGATAGCACCGTCCTTGAAATCCGTCGTACAGAAGGATCGTGTTGATCGTTATCCGAGCTGTTTCTTCTTCGTTTGGGCCTTGTACGGGGACTCTCTTCAGGAGAACTAGAAATTGCAAATCGTCACTTCTTCTTGGGCCTAGAGGATAATGAGTCGGAGTTGCTATCAGTATCTTGTTGTCGGGCTCGAGATCGTCGACCATCTGCTTTTGAAGATCGTTCCGGATTTGGGCGCGCAGCTTGCGCGGACTTCGCCATTTCCAAGGCCAAATTTTCACGAAGACGTTCATTCTCAGGGATCATGCTTTCCAACCTCTGTTCGTTTTGCTTCGCTTGTTCTATGATCGCCCGCATTATCTCATGCTCCAAAGTCGAGGGTAAGGCGAAATTCATGGCACATCTTGCGGTGATAGTCTCTATTCCAAGCAAGTTTGTTGGAGCGGTTTCATCTTGAGGTATGGGGTTGACAGTGACTGTCGGAGGATCTTTCGTCACGTTCGCCATGGATGTGCTTGAGTATTCCCACAGACGGCGCCAATTGTGGGGGTGTGGTTTGGAAATACTCTTCAGGATTCTAGGAAACGCTCGTGATCCATTTCTGGTCACCTGAAAAAGAATAAACACTCCGATCAGGGGTGCCGGAATTAGCACTCCGACGGGCAAGTTAGTATCTACACTCGAGGAAGCTTGTATTCTAAGTTAAGCACAATAATTCTCACATACCTCTTTCTGGCTGATGTTTCTCCCATTTATATCTTTTCTTCTTTGGGCCTCGGGATTAGATCCCTTTCCTACCTCGTATTCGGCACTTTTTATGACTGTCCGATCTTCACTCGACCCCTTGCTCAATCGGTCATTTGGCCGAGTAGGGTTGGATTTGAGCTTTCGGGCCCATTGCCAAGTGCTTCGAAATATCGACTCTCCCAGGTTTGATTATTCGGAATCTCTATGACTCCCAATTATTGGCCCCCACAATACTATTACACCAAATCTGAGTATACATGTATTTATTTAAAAGATTTATTTTTATTTTCTATTATTGTCACGTATCTTATTCATCTAAAATGTGATTTGAACCCTAAATTATATTTATTTCTTATTCTTTTGATTTTGATTTTTCTATTTTTGGTTTAAACAAAACTCGTGCTTTTTGGTTCGTATTTAATGAATATATTTGAATATTTGCGAGAAGTAAAAGGTTTCTTTTTAGGATCTAAATTCTATTTTTGTATTTGTATTTTACCTGATTCACTTGATGGTAACATGAGTTTTACTTTATTTTTTCTCTAATCTAAAAGTATATGTTGTTATTAGTATTATTTTGTGATTGACCAGTTGTAAAGAGAAATACATATAGTCGTATATGGTGATGTTATGACCATACTCAGGGATAAAGAATTGAGAGACATAAATGAGGTTAAAAGAGAGCCAAATTTTATTGAAGTTAAGTATGTATTGAAAAGTCTATACCAGGGCGAGAAAGCTGGGAAGTTTAAGGTTTTCGTTGAAGAAAAACTTGGGATCAACTGTGATTGTGTTCCTGACTGTCAAAAAGGTAAGTGAATTTAAACATAAAAAGGTTTTTCATTTAGATTTATCTCAACCATTTGTCTTTAAGGTAAGCGTTTCTAAAATTCTAACAAACTAGGTGAGATCTTTTTTTAGTTTCTTTTTTTAATAAATTGTTCTATTCAAATTATCTGATTATTTAAGACAATCCCTTAATAAATATTGATCACGCACAATGCACGTACATCTTTGCTCATTACATATGTAGTGTTCAACTTGGACTTATAAATTAAATTTTAAAATTTTAATATGACGTTGTCTAATAATTGAGTTCCTTTTGTATTTGGCTACTGAAAAAACGATAGAGGAAATTTGAACGTATTTCAAAGTTTCCAAACATTCATTTTCTAGAATTTAAACATTTTCCTTCTTTCTTTATCTTGCTGTGTAATATTTTCCAACTTTTGTTAATTAGAAGGAAATACTAATGAGAAGTTTCATTTTCTATTGTTTGAAATTAATATTAATTGATATAACCGTTGAATATGACTATATTATGAGACTTTCATTCTAAAATTTATACAAAATTTATCATTACATTTTTCAATTCTTTTTGTATTTGGTTATAAAGGAGACGATAAAGGAATTTTGAAAGTTTTTCAAAGCCTCCATTCATTTCCAGAACATCGAACATTTTCTTTCATTTTCTTGTTGCGTAATAATAGTGTTTTCCAACTTTTGTTAAATAGAAGAAAATATTAATAAGAAGTTTCATTTTTCATTGTTTGAAATCAGTATTAATTGATATAACCGTTGAATATGATCATTGCCCTTTCGAAATTTGAATTTCTAGCGTCCAAAATTGTTCTCTAGATATTATGAGACTTTTGTTCTAAAATTTTTGTGCAAAACAATTTATCATTACATTTTCCAGTTGTATTTGTATTTGGTTATAAAGAAGACGATAAAAATAATTTGAAAGTTTCTAAACATTCATTTCAACTAGAACATTTTCTTTCTTTTTCTTGTTGTGTAATAATAGTGTTTTCTAACTTTTGTTAATTAGAAGGAAATATTAACGAGAAGTTTCATTTTCCATTGTTTGAAATTAGTATTAATTGGTTAACTATTGAATATCACCGTTGCCCTTTGGAAATTTGAATTTCTAACGGTCAATTTTTTTTTCTTTACATTCTGAGACTTTCATTCTAAAATTTTTATACAAAACAATTTATTATTAGTATTAATTGGTATAACTATTGAATATGACCGTTGCCCTTTTGAAATTTGAATTTCTAACGGTCACATTTTTTTTTTTTCTTTTATATATTCTGAGACTTTTCATTCTAAAATTTTTATACAAAACAATTTATCATTACATTTTCCATTCAAATTTATCTCCACCATCTAACCTTAAGGTAAGCGTAGTATATTACGTATGTCTCAGTTGACGCGTATTCCTCATCTTTTTCATAATATAAAATACAACTAATTTACCATTTTAGTTTGTGTTATTGAAGAACACAAACTCGAATTGTACTATTATACCAAATCTGAGCATACGTGTATGTACTTAAAATATTTTATTTTTATTTTCTATTATTGTCATGTATCTTGTTCCTCTAAAATGTGATTTGATCCCTAAATCCTTTTATATTTGTTTCTTATTCTTTTAATTTTTATTTTCTTGCTTTTGGTTTAAACAAAACTCGTGTGATCTTATGTGCGGTTTAATCCCCCATTTTTTCTTATAAACCTAATGGTCCCATTAAAGTGAAAATTAAATAAAAGGGTAATCACTTACATGTTTGGGTTTAATTTTTTAGGGATAAAAGTGATTTTCTCAAAATGTAAAATTACATATTTGGGCAATTTGAACTATAGAAGTTTTGGATTTTTCCACATTCTAGAACAAATCCCACATTATGAACAAAAACCTAACACTCTAATGTAGCACTCTAATAACGTAACACTTCAATATAACACACTAAAAAATTCATTGGTGTATTTTTCCCAATCGTAACAACGTAACACTCAAAAAAAATTCTTTAGTGTATTTTTTCCAAACATAACGCTCCAATGTAAAAATATATATATATAAATTCTTAGTATACTTTTCTCAAACGTAACATTATAATGTAACATATTCCAATGTAACACACAAAAACACTAAAAAAACTCCTTAGTGTACTTTTTTTTTGAACGTAACTCTCACAATTTGAAATTATATATTTGTTCAAAACTTACTAATGAATATTTGTACTCATTTTGGAATGGTTTGAAGAACATCGCATTTTTTTTTATAGTGTTACATTGGAGTGTTATGTTTAGAAAAAATACACTAAGAATTTTTTTATTTTTTATTTTTTTGTTACATTGGAGTATTACATTTGAAAATTTTGGAAAAAGCGTACCAAAGAATTTTTATGTGTGTTACATTAAAGTGGTACACTAAGGATGTAACGCCCTAAAAAAAAAACACATATAAACCAATCATTCATGACATCCATAGACATAAGAGAATAAAACATCTTTTCATTTATCAGAGTATTCAGTACAAAATATTACATGTTGACAACAAAAGTAAATGTCCCACAGGCTTACAACTTTCCAAGTCAACACTTGGTTGCAACAAAAGAGAGTTTTAACTCTTAACATATTAAGCCCTTGGCTTGAAGTACATGTAATATAAAAAGGTAACTACAAAAATAAGCCTTCAGCTTCTAAACCTCCCAAACTACATCCTTGGAGGTGGCATATCACCTGTACCTGAAAATGATGTCCCATGTAGGGTGAACTAAAGCCCAGTAGAGATACGCTAAACATAATATGAGAATTAACTAAAACATTAGCATTTGATAAATGTTTAGCCCATATAAACCAACTTACATCTCTTCCATAACCAATTCATATTCACAACCACATTTTAATCCATTTCCGTTTCATTATCCAATCTAATTCATAGATATGGTTCATTGTTTATCCGAACAGTTCAAAATGAGACTACAACTCATACTATCAACACTTCAATCATAATCAATTCAAAATGAGACTACAACTCATATTATTAACATTTCAATACTTCAATTCACCTACGTTATGCAAACGTAATTAAGATTTCAGGGCTTTCACCCTGGACACTCCGGCCAACTTAGTTATCAATGGAGTCCATCCCCTATCTCCTCCCAAACAGGTTTGAGAGTACATCCCCTATCTCCTCCCAAACCATGGAGTACATTCCCTATCTCCTTCCAAACAGGATACATATGCAATGTATTTAAACGCTTTATCATATACAATGATCAATCCAGGCACATATTCAATGTGTTAATTCAACAGTCATATTCAATGACATAACTCAATTGATTAGTTTTAATTCACCTAATCATCATGCAGTGTCTACAACAATCAAGACTATCCTCCACCGATAGCCCAAAGCAGTTATTTCTAAACAGATAAATAAATATATCAAACAGATAAATTATCAACATTTTCATAGGTGAGTTATTAATCAATCCAACTACACCATTCATTCTCATAATTTTCCAATTTCATAATTTTCAACTCAATTTCATATTTCCATAACTTTTCCAAATTAATTATACAAATTAATTATTCAATTTCAATTAGGGCTTTAATTCCCCTATTCTCAAACATTGTCCCCAAGGCCAATTTCACTCATATTACCTAAACAACCCCAATTTCAAGTTTTATATACATATAAGTTCAAACATGGAAAACCCCTCTTTCAATATTTCAAGTTTCAAACCCTAACTTCTAAAACTACCAAACAATACCATCTATACAAAATACCTAACGTTTATGTCAAAACTCATAGAATGAAGTAGGTTATCCCTACCTCAAGTTTCAGAGCTCAAAGGAAAAGAAGGAAGAAACTTAAAGTGCTCCAAATCCAACCTTTTTCGGATCAAAGTGTAGCCCAAGCAAAGCTCTACCTTTTCTTCAAAGAGACTAGGGTAGAGACACCCAAGAAGTAAATGTATTTCTAGAAAGAAGGTGTATGTAGAGAGAGAGCGTGCAAGATCTAGGGTTTGAAGGAAGAATAGGGTAAAAAAGTATGCAAAAACGCGCTGCTGCGAATTGATATACTCGAGGCTCGCTCGAGCGAAGGAGTGGTCGCTCGAGCGACCAGACACAAAAGAACCTCGCTCGAGCGCAAGAGTGCTCGCTTGAGCGAAGAAACTCAAAACATAGTTCTCGCTCGCTCGAGTTAAGGAAAGCTCATTCGAGCAAAGAAACACAACCTTCAGGTCAAAAAGAGACGCAGACGCACGCTCGAGCGCAAGAGTGCTCACTCGAGCCAAGAGACACGCCACTCAAAGCTTGCTCGAGCGAAGGAACCCTAGCTTGAGCGAAGGAACTAAAACCCAAAGCTCGCTCGAGCGACAAAAGCCTCGCTCGAGCGAAGTAACCAAAATCTGGGCAGCAACTATTTATTTCAAATCACATCCAACTTGTTTCAAACCTGCCCAACACATCCCTAAACTCAAATACAAAGAATTTAAGGACAGAGATAAGATAAAGACAACAACAACCATGACGGAACCCAAGTTCGGAATACAATAAACAATGGAGGGGAAACCGGGATCGCTATAAAGGAATTTTTTTGGAGTGTTACATTGAAGTGTTACGTTTAAAAAAAGTACACTAAGGAGTTTTTTTGTGTGTTACATTAGAATGTTACACTAAAGAGTTTTTGTGTGTTGTATTAGAGTATTACATTAGGCCTCGTTTGGGAACAGGCTAATTTAGTAACTTTTTGGCTATTTGGCTAAAATATGAGCTAAAAAAACTAGTATGTTTAGGATGACTTTTTGGCTTTTTACGAAAAGATATGCAAAAAGTAGAGAGAAAAGAGAATCTTTGACTTTTTGGTATGGTTGTTGGCTTTTTGGCTAATTTATAACTTTTTGACTTTTTGGCTAAAAATGAGGGTTCCCAAACGAGGCCTAAGGATTTTTTTAGAGTATTATATTAGAGTGTTACATAATGTACATCAAGAAGTTTTTTTGTATGTTACATTAGAGTGTTACACTAAGGAGTTTTTGTGTGTGTTACATTAGAGTGTTAGACTAAGGAGTTTTTGTATGTGCTACATTAGAGTATTACATTAAAGAGTTTTGTTGTGTGTTATATTAGAGAGTTACGTTTGGAAAAAATACACTAAGGAGTTTTTTTGTGTGTTACATTAGAGTGTTACAATAAGAATTTTTTTTTGTATGTTACTTTAGAGTGTTATACTAAGGAGTTTTTTTGGAGTGTTATATTGGAGTGTTACGTTTGAAAAAACTATAGTAAGAAATTTTTTTTATGTATTACATTAGCGTTATGTTTGGATGTCAATTAATGTCAATGTTACAATAGGGACGAACACCACAAAAAAAAAAACAAAACAAAACAAAATGAACACCGCACCAATAACATCACAAACGAGGTAACATCATCTACCTACAAATCACTCCACTAAATCTCCACAAAAAAAATAGAAACGTAAAAACCTACCTTACCCACGCATACCCATCATTAGGAAAAAATTCAAATAAAATCACACACAAAGGCAAACAAGTAAACTTTCAAACTCCAAATTAAGGAAATACAACATACCCAAAATAAAAAGGACTAATTGGTTTGAAAGAAAACTTCTAGGACTAAATGGAATAACTTTTCCCCAAATGGGATTTATGAGCAATTTTTCTTTGTTTTTAATAACTATATTTGAATATTTGTGGGAAATAAAAAGTTTCTTTTTAGGTTCCAAATCCTATTTCCGTATTTGTATTTTACCTAATTCACTTTACGATAACATGAGTTTTATTTTATTTTTTTCTGTAATCTAAAAGTATTTGTTGTTATTAATATTATTTGTGATTGCACAGTTGTAAAGAGAAATGGATATGGTCATATATGATGACAATGTGACCATGTTCAGGGATGAAGAATTGAGACACATAAGTGACGTTGAAAAATGGCCAAATTTTATTGAAGTTAAGTGTGTATTGAAAAATCAATACCATGGCGAGAAAGCTAAGAAACATAAGGTGTTTGTTGAAGAAAAACGTGAGATCAACTGTGACTGTGTTCCAGACTATTAAGAAGGCAAGTGAATTTAAAAACAAAAACATTTTTCGATTAGATTTATCTCAACCATTTGTCTTTAAGGTGAGTATTTCTAAAACTCTAGCAAACTAGGTGAGACTTTTTTTTTAGTTTCTTTTTTAGCAATTTGTACAATAAATTGTTTTATTCAAATTATATAATTATTTAAGACAATCACTTAGTAAATATCGATAACGTACACTGCTCGTGCACATTTGCTCATTACATATGTAATGTTCAAGTTGGACATATAAATTAAATTTCAAAATTTTAATATAAGGTTGTCTAATAATTATGTTTATTTTGTATTTGGTTACTAAGAAGACGATAGAAGAAATTTGAAAGTTTTTCAAAGCCTCCAAACATTCATTTCTAGAACTTGAACATTTTCCTTCTCTTTCTTGTTGTGTGTTTTTCAACTTTTGTTAATTAGAAGAAATATTAATGAGAAGTTTCATTTTCCATTGTGTGAAAGTAGTATTAATTAACATAACCATTGAATATGACCGTAGCCCTTTTGAAATTTGAATTTTTAACGTTCAAAATTTTTATCTATATATTATGAGACTTTCATTCTAAATTTTTTTATACAAAACAATTTATCATTATATTTTCCAGTTCTTTTTTACGGTAACATGAGTTTTATTTTTTTTTCTGTAATCTAAAAGTATTTGTTGTTATTAGTATTATTTTGTGATTACATAGTTGTAAAGGGAAATGGATTTGGTCGGATATGGTGACGTTGTGACCATGTTCAGAGATGAAGAATTGAGAGACATAAGTGAGGTTGAAAGAGGACCAAATTTTATTGAAGTTTAGTGTGTATTAGAAAGTCTACATCACGGCGAGAAAGCTGGGAAACTTAAGGTTTTTGTTAAAAAAAACTTCAAATCAATTGTGACAGTGTTCCTGACTGTCAAGAACGCACACGAATTTAAAAAATGAAAATGTTTTCGAATTAGATTTGTCTCAACCATTTAACTTTAAGGTGAGCTTTCTAAAACTTTAACAAACTAGGTGAGACTTTTTTTTAGTTTCTTTTTTAACAATTTACAGAATAAATTCTTTTATTCAAATTATCTAATTATTTAAGACAATCCCTTAGTAAATATTGATCACGTACACTGCATATGCACATTTACTCATTACATATGTAGTGTTCAACTTGGACTTATAAATTAAATTTCAAAATTTTAATATAACGTTGTTTAATAATTGAGTTCTTTTTGTATTTGGTTACTGAGAAGACGATAAGAGAAATTTGAAAGTATTTCAAAGCCTCCAAACATTAATTCATCTCTTTCTTGTTGTGTAATAATAGTGTTTTCCAACTTTTGTTAATTAGAAAGAAATATTAATGAGAAGTTTCATTTTCCATTGTTTGAAATTAGTATTAATTGATATAATCATTGAATATGACTGTTGCCCTTTTGAAAGTTGAATTTCTAATGTTTAAAATTTTTCTCTATATATTATGAGACTTTTGTTCCAAAATTTTTATACAAAACAATTTATCATTACATTTTCTAGTTCTTTTGGTATTTGGTTGTAAAGAAGACGACAAAGGAAATTTGAAAGTTTTTCAAAACCTCCAAACATTTATTTTCAAAAATCGGACATTTTTTTCTTTTTCTTTTTCTTGTTGTGTGATAATAGTGTTTTCCAACGTTTGTTAAATAGAAGGAAATATTAATGGAATTTTTCATCTAGTATTAATTGATATAAACGTTGAATATGTCATTACCCTTTTGAAATTTAAATTTCTAACGGTCAAACCTTTTTCTTTATTCATTCAAAAATTTTATACTAAACAATTTAGCATTATATTTTTCCTTAAAATTTATCTCCACCATCTAACCTTAAGGTGAGCGTAGTATTACTTATGCCTCAGTTGATGAATATTCCTTATTTTTTCCATAATATCAAATACAATTAATTTGCCATTTTACTTTGTCCTACTGAAGCAACACAAACTCAAATTGTACTATTATACCAAATCTAAGTATATGTGTATATACTTTACAAGATTTTATTTTTAATTTCTATTATTGTCGCGTATCTTGTTCCTCTAAATTGTGATTTGAACCCTAAATCTTTTTACATTTGTTTATTATTCTTTTGATTTTTATTTTCTTGTTTTTGGTTTAAACAAACATCGGGCTTTTTGGTTCGTCTTTAATAACTATATCTGAATATTTGTGAGAAATAAAAAAATTTCTTTTTCGGATCCAAATTGGATTTCTGTATTTGTATTTTCCCTAATTTAGTTGATGATAACGTGAGTTTTACTTTATTTTTTCTTTAAGCTAAAAGTATTTGTTGTTATTACACTACAACAAAATACACCTTTGGCGACCAAAATTGGCGACTAAAAAAAATTTAATCGCCAAAAGTTGTAAAATTGGTGACTAAAAATTTTTTTAGTCGCTAAAAATACCAGAATTGGTGACAAAAAAAAAAATTAGTTGCCGTATATTGAGTTTTGGCTACCAAAATCATTTAGTCACCGAATATAAAATAAAAAATTATTTTGTATCTTTGGCGACCAAAAGTTTGGTCGCCAAAAACATATTTTTAGCGACAAAAAATTAGTTTAGTCGTCGTATGTTGCGTATTGGCTACTAAAATAATTTAGCCGCAGAATGTAAAATTAAAAAATTATTTTTTATCTTTGGCGACCAAAAGTTTGGTCGTCAAAAACATATTTTCAGCGACAAAATGAAATTTTAGTCGCCAAAAACTAAAATATTTCGAGGGATTTATTTCAAATTTTGGAGGGATTTTATAAAACTAATTGCCACAAACAGCGCCTCTGTCTCTCTCTTCACGTTTCTCTCTCTCTCTCTCTCTCTCTCTCTCTCCCTCTCCGTCTCTGTCTCCCTCTCCCTCTCTCTCTCTCTCTCCGCTGCTCCTCTCCCCCTCTCTCACCGCCGCTCTACCAACCACTCCTCGTCGCCTTCGCGGGCAACCGGAGCACCGATTCACCCTCACCCTCACCCTCACCCTCACCCTAATTCGAATTCGAACTCTGTCTCTCTTTCGAATGTGCGTTCAATTTCTTGCTTGAATTCTCTCTCGCTATGCTTTCTCTATCAAATTTATTTTGAAGGCTGTTGAGGCTCGCAAGTACGGATTTGAAGGTGTTCTATCAGATTTGTGCTTCTCTCTACTAAAACTTTAGTCGCCAATTGTAAAAAAGTGAAATTTTTGGCTACTAAACTGTTAGTCGCCAATTGTAAAAAAGAAACTTTTGGCTACTAAAATTTTAGTCACCAATTCTCAAAAAGTAAAATTTTTGGCAACCAAATAATTAGTCGCCAAACATACATGCTCAATTGGCTACTAAATAATTTAGTCGCTAAAAGTAAATATATTTATATATTTAATTTTTTTTTTTAAAATAGACAGCGACTAAAAAAAAAATATGGCGACTAAGGTTTTAGTTGCCAATAGGTCACTTTTGGCTACCAAAAAAATTTTAGTCGCCGATTGTTTCCCCAACAAACTATAGGCGACCAAATGGTTGACCAAATATATTAGTCGGCAAAAGTGATTGGCGACTAAAAACAAGGCTTTTGGTGACTAAAATTTTAGTCGCCAAAAGTGAAATTTCTTGTAATCGACTAAAATTCGATTTCTGTATTTGTATTTTCCCTAATTTAGTTGATGGTAACGTGTGTTTTACTTTATTTTTTCTTTAAGCTAAAAGTATTTGTTGTTATTAGTATTATTTTGTGATTGCACAGTTGTAAAAAGAAATGGATATGGTCATATATGGCAACGGTTGAAGAATTGAGAGACATAAGTAAGGTTGAAAGAGGGCCAAATTTTATTGAAGTTAAGTATGTATTGAAAAGTCAATACCATGGCGAGAAAGCTAGAAAGCTTAAGATTTTTGTTGAAGAAAAACTTGAGATCAACTGTGACAGTATTCCTGACTGTCAAGAAGGAAAGTAAACTTAAAAATAAAAAGGTTTTCCATTTATATTTATCTCAACCATTTATATTTAAGATGAGCGTTTCTAAAACTGTAACAAACTAGGTTAGACCTTTTTTTTTAGTTTCTTTTTTAGCAATTTATAGAATAAATTGTTCTATTCAAATTATCTAATTATTAACGACAATCCCTTAGTAAATATTGATCACGAACACTGCACGTGCATATTTGCTCATTACATATGTAATGTTCAACTTGGACTTATAAACTAAATTTCTAAATTTAAATATAATGTTGTCTAATAATTGAGTTCTTTTTTTATTTGGTTGCTAAGAAAACGATAAAGGAAATTTGAAAATATTTCAAAGCCTTCAAACATTCAATTTTATAACTTGAACATTTTCCTTCTCTTTCTTGTTGTGTAATAATAGTGTTTTCCAACTTTTGTTAATTACAAAGAAATATTAATGAGAAGTTTCATTTTCCATTTTTTGAAATTAGTATTAATTGATATAACCGTTGAATATGACCGTTGTCCTTTTGAAATTTGAATTTCTAACGTTTGAAATTTTTCTCTATATATTATGAGACTTTCACTCTAAAATTTTTATACAAAACAATTTATCATTACATTTTCTAGTTCTTTTTGTATTTCGTTGTGCAGAAGACGATAAACGAAATTTGAAAGTTTTTCAAAACCTCCAAACATTCATTTCTAGAATTCAATCATTTTTTTTTGTGACAACCGGGTGTATTATTCACTCCGTTCTCCTTTTGTTTCATTAGGTTTGTTTTTCTCTTGTTTTGGAGTGTGCATGGCCAAGTTTGGAGTGCCTGGGAGCGAACCAGAAAAATTCTGGGCTGCTAGGCCAGGGCCGCACGTGTAGGGAATGAGGCCACACGTGCGGGGAGGGTGAGCCTTGGACAGTTGCACACTGCCTAATAGACAAGTGCGGAGTGAAGTGCAGGAAGGGACCACCGCACATGCGGGGGTGAAGGCCACACGTGCGGGGGAGGGTGCCACACGTGCGGGATTCTAGGTAGTCCGAGAACTCTGTTTTTTCTTTCTTTTGGGGCTAAATGTATCTCATTTTTTTCTACATCCCTCTCTCTCTAAAAACATTTTTGCTCTCCTTTCTCTCTAAAAACCCTCATCAAACACTAAAAATCTTTGATTTCTTGCAATCCATTGGGTCTAAAGTCATCGTCCCTCACAAATCTTGGAGATCAAAGCTAGGACTCCCTTTTGTGTAGTGGAAATCAAAAAATCTCTCATTTTGGCTCTAGGGTTTCATCTCTTTTCTTCATCAAACCTTGAGGTAGGGACTTCTTTGAGTTATATATATATGTTTTTGCTAAATTAAATGTTGATTTGGAGTTTTCTTGAATGATATTAAGACAGTTTTGATCTTTGGCTCAAGAATGTCATGATTTTCAAAAGTGGGCTTAAATCCCAACCTTTTTGTCAATCCTTGAGGGTTTCACTTCCATAATTTTAAGAAAGATGATTTTGGTAAGGTTTCACCAAGAAAATGAGAAGATGTTTTGATTTTGATAAGAAACCCTAGAAATTGGGGGTTTTGGGAAAATGTGGAGAACCCATGGATTTTCTTGTCCCAAGACAATGAATAAATGAAAATTTCATAATATTGTTTGTAGAAATGACAATTTTTCTTGGTATATGAAGATTGGAATTTATTTTAAGCTTTTGTTAAATGCATGAACATGTGTTGTTATAAGATGATAAAATTGTTGAGTTTCTTGAAAGATGAAAGTTGTGAAATTGGAAGGTGATATGCAAAACATGATATGTAGTCTTGAAATGACTAAAACATCGAGAATGGTGCAAGGTGGGGAAATGTTGCCACTTGCCAATAATGTAAATTGAACACGTAGTTACTTTGTGATAAATAACATAGAAGAAGGAAAATGAGAAATGCGGTTGTTGTAGTATTATGGCTAAGATATTTGAGAATGCATAATGTTACGAGGCATTAATAATTGTTGCACCACATACTCATTTAGATGACTATTATACCTTTTTAATTTGAGCTTGGAAACGTTTACTTTGAAAAAATAATATTTTGAAATGAGAGCTATCGAAATGTTGTGGGGTAAATACGTTGATAAGTCCGGATAGAAGGTGTAAATGAAATTAATAAGTTGGCCTGAGTGTCCGGGGTGAAAGACCGAAATCACGTGCGGATGAGGTACCACTTTCCTTTCAGTTAGCAACCGATAAAGTGGGATTTTGGGTAGTGCTAGTTAAGCCTACTTGTAGACACCAACCTAGGGATTACCTGAGTCGTATTTACCGCTCCATTGAATAAAATTGAAAGTTTTGGAATTGTTGAGATCTCAAGCTATTGTTGAACATGGTAATTCTTTTAAAAGAAAAGGCATGTAAATGAAATTCTTTTATTGGCATTTGCATTTAATATTTGGAATATCGCATAAATGTATATACTTTGTTAAGGATTCTCTACTGGGTTTTATGCTCACCCCTATGGGGTTTTGGTACAGGAAAAGATGGGGTGATCCCGCCGAGTTGAGGGCGTGGATATATATTTTGTGAAGAGTAGATGACTCTATTTTGTTGTGATTTATTTTTGCTAGCCAAGGGCTATTCATGTATGAGTCCGAGAGGCCATTTTTGTGTAACCAGGCTTAAGTCTTGGAAATTGTAAGCCCATGAGGGCATTTTATTATTTTTGGGACATGATGCTCTACATGCTATAGATTCATGTATTTCCATATCATTGAATGTATAATTCGCATGTGGAACTTTTGTATAAACCTTGTTGATTTATGGTGTAAAGGTTGGAGTATTGTTATTATTGTTTAGTGGACATGAGTTGATGTATTTAATTTATGGTGGATTATTTCGAGGCGTTACATTTTTTTCTTGTTGTATAATAATAATGTTTTCCAACTTTTGTTAAATATAAGGAAATATTAATGAGAAGTTTCATTTTGCATTGTTTAAAATTAGTATTAATTGATATAACCAATGAATATGACCATTGCCATTTTAAAATTTGAATTTCTAATGGTTAAAAAAAAAATTTCTTTATATTCTGAGACTCTCATTCTAAAATGTTTATATATACCAAACAATTATCATTACATTTTTCATTTAAATTAATCTCCAACATCTGACCTTAAGGTGAGCGTAGTATTACGTATATCTCAATTGATGTGTGTTACTTATTTTTTTCATAATATCAAAGTAATTAATTTTCCATTTTACTTTGTGTTACTAAATCAACACAAACTCGAACTGTACTATTATACCAAATTTGAGCATACGTGTATGTACTTAAAAGATTTTATTTTTATTTTCTATTATTGTCATGTATCTTGTTCCTCAGAAATGTGATTTGAACTTAAATCTTTTTATATTTGTTTCTTATTCTTTTGATTTTTATTTTCCTATTTTTGGTTTAAACAAAGGTCGTGCATTTTGGTTTGTCTTTAATTACTATAATTGCATATTTGTGAGAAATAAAAAGATTCTTTTTAGGATCCATATGCTATTTATGTATTTGTATTTTACCTAATTCACTTGATGGCAACGTGAGTTTTACTTTATTTTTTCTATAATCTAAATATATTTGTTGTTATTAGTATTATTTTGTAATTGCACAGTTTTAAAGAGAAATTGATATAGTGGTATATGGTAACGGTGTGACCATGTTCAGGGATAAAGAATTGACAGACATAACTGAGGTTGAAAGAGGGCTAAATTTTATTGAAATTAAGTGTGTATTGAAAACTTAATATCATGGTGAGAAAGCTGAGAAGCTTAAGGTTTTTGTTAAAGGAAAACTTGAGATCAACTGTGACTGTGTTCCTAACTATCAAGAAAGCAAGTGACTTTATAATAAATAAAAAAAATGTTTTCCAACTAGATTTATTTCAACCATTTATCTTTAAGGTGAGCGTTTCTAAAACTCTAACAAATTAGGTGAGACTTTTTTTAACAATTTATAGAATAAATTTTTCTATTCAAATTATGTATTTTTTTTTTAAGACAACCCCTTAGTAATATTGATCACGTACACTGCATGTGTACATTTTCTCATTACATATGTCGTGTTCAATTTGGATTTATAAATTAAATTTCAAAATTTTGATATAACGTTGAGTAATAATTGAGCTCTTTTTGTATTTAGTTGCGGTGAAGATAAGGTAATTTGAAAGTATGCCAAAGCCATTTTATAGTAGGTATAGGCCAAAAGTGTTCTCCAATGGTAAGTTTTGGCAGCTGCTATCTTTGGCAAATGCCAAGCTTGTGTCAAATAAGGCACAAGCTTTGGCAGCTGCCAAGTCACCAAAACCAACTGTTTCCTTCCTCCCTTCCTCCCTTTCTCATCATCCTTCCCAGCACACAATTCCAAAACATAAGCAAAATTCACCAAAAAATCCACCAAAAAATAAATAAATTCTAAAGCAGTTTTATTTTAGAATCAATAATAAATCAATCTGAAGCAATAGATAAATAAATAAATAATTTGAATTTCAAGAATTTCAAGCAATATGAATGAATCAATTTCAGCAATTTCAAGCAATGAATTTCAAAAAAAAATAATAATTTCAGCAAGATGATATCATAAAAAATAGGATAAATTACACCAACGGTCCCTATAGTTTGAGATTTGTGTCACTTTCGTCCCTGACTTTTTAATTGTGACACATTTGACCCTAAATTTTGAATCTTGTTCCAAATAAGGACAATTGAAGATACTATTAGATTTTTCAAGGGCAAATTCGTCAATTTAATAAAATATAAATTAATTTGACAAAAATAAATGTCAAAAAATTATTTTTGAATTTTTTAAAATTATTTCTACCTACTAAAGATAAAATTATATAAAATTGATAAATCTTTTAGACATTTATTTTTTTTACCAAATTAATTTTTATTATGTATTTGGATGATGATCATGTAAAATTTTAAAAATTAATCATGTAATTTTTATTCATTTTTATCAATTTTACATAATTTTATCTTTGGTGGGTAGAAATAATTTTTAAAAATTTTAAAATATTTTTTTGACATTTATTTTTGTCAAATTAATTTATATTTTATCAAATTGACGATTTTGCCCTTGAAATTAAGCAATGGTATGTTCAATTGTCCTTATTTGAAACAAGATTCAAAATTCAAGGTCAAATGTGTCACAATTGAAAAGTCAAGGACTAAAATGACACGAACCCCAAACTATATGGACTATTAGTGTAATTTTCCCTAAAAAATACCTACAATTTGAAGAGGAATTTGGCTTCATCTGCTTCATCTTTGTGTTTGGATCATCTTCATTATAGCTTTGGGTTGATCTTCTTCATCTTCTTTAGACGGTCTTCATTAGGGTTTCAGGTTTGGATCATTTTTTAGAGAGAGGGATCGTTGGAGAAAAGGTTTAGAACTGAGGGAGAGATAGATCAAAGGGGGATTGAGAGGATCACTTTGGTTAGGGTTAAGGTTTCACTCATTGGAGAAGAGGGTCTAGAACAAAGGGAGAGGGAGATCGAAGAAGAAGACTGTGAGGAGAAGGTGAGAGATAGCGGGTTGTAGTAGAGAAGTGGGTTGGAGAAGAGAGAATGAAATTTGGAGTTTGAGGGTTAAAGATCAGCGGTGGGTGTGGTGGTGGTTCTGTTAGTTGTGGTGGTGGTAGTTCCTGTGGTTATGGTGGTGGTTGTGGTGATGAAGAAGGTGAGAGACAAAGGAAGGTTAAAGAAAAGATCAAGAAATTTGGGGTTTGAGGGTTGGAGATCGACGGTGGGTGTGGTGGTAGTTCTATTGGTTGTGGTGGTGGTTCTTGTGGTTATGGTGGTGGTTGTGGTGATGAAAAAATTGAGAGACAAAGGGAGAAGAGGGTTGGAGAAGAGAGAGAGAAATTTGGATTTGAGAGTTAGAGATCGACGGTAGGTGTAGTGGTGGTTCTGTTGGTGGTGGTGGTTGTGGTTCCTGTGGTTGTGGTGATGAGGAAGGTGAAACACAAAGGAAGAGAGTGAGTGAGGAAGAATGGAGACGATGAGAGAGAGGAAAAGAGATGAAGACTGGTTCTGGAATGAAAGAGATAGATAGATAGATAGATAGATAGATAAGAGAGAGAAAGAAATAGATAATCCAAAGGTGCTTTTTTGTCATTGGAATGCACAAATTGAGCAACAGCTCTTTTTCTTCCTATAATCCAGAAAAGTTTGAAACGATTCTTTTTAACGGCTATAAATTAAACAAATAAAAATAAAGGTCATATTTTTACTTCTTATAAATATAAACAACCAATCTTAATTTGAATACACAACTTTCAATCTACATAAATAAATAAATAATTATGTTTGTTTTTTTACACAATCAGTATGGAAGGTTCATCAAAAACAAAGAAAGGAAAATCATTCACCACTCAAGAAGATGTGGCAATTTGTAGAACTTGGTGTTACATTATTGAAGACCCAATTGTTGGGAATTCGCAATCTCATGCTTATTTTTTGGAAGGAATTTTTGAAAATTATTGCTCGATACAGAATGATCACTCTAGAACACAAGTTTCTATCTCATCTCGATGGAGTGTAATCATGAAATGTTGCAACAAATTTTGTGGGTGTTTAGCGCAAGCCAAAAATCTACACCCAAGTGAGATGTCTCAAGTTGATATAGTAAGATTTCATCTTCATTTATTATGTTAGTTTTTTTTTTTTTTTATCTCATATAAAAATTAACTAATTAATTAATTTAATATTTTATTGATATAGATGCTTCAAGTAAAACTTTTATACCATCAAGATGAAAACAAACATTTTACTTTTAAACATTGTTGGCCAATCTTGCAAAACAATATCAGGTGGCAAAATATAACTCCTACGAACATAGTAAAGTCAAGGATACATACACCGTTTTTCCCTAATTCAGCATCCGAATCCCCTATGAATAACTGCATTTCTCTTGAAGATGACAATAGTCCATGTGTTGGTAGCAATCCAACTGTTGGTAATAATCCAATCGGTAATGGTAGTGTCTCTGCAAAGGGTAAAAGGCCTATGGGTAAGAAATCTACAAAAGAATTGTTTCGAAAAACTCAAACTATTCAAGCTGAAGTCCACAAATTTTACAATTTGTTGGAGACATTTAACCAACACCTTGCTAAGAAGAAAATGAAAAAAATTGAAAGAAAAGAAAAAAATGGTTCAAGATGAGAGAATGAAGAACATTTAATAATGATTACAGACATTTCTCATTTGGACTCTCAGACGAAAGCATACTACATAATGCGCAAAAATGAGATTTTTGCCAAGTGGTCCGCACATGCTAGCAACCCAAATTACTATTTTTTCCTATCTCTTGATGAATAATTATGGGAGAATGTATTTTTTAATTTTGCAATGTCATTTATTTGTCAATGTAATTTTAATTATTTATTTTTAAATATAATTTTTATAATGTAGTTAATAATTTTTTTTTTTTTTTTTGATTTTGTAGTTGTATGTTTTTTTGGTGGGGTGAATTATATAAATAAAAAAATCAATTTTTTGTAATTTTTATATTTGTCTAGTCGGGTGCAATGTAAATATTTATATATTTTTGTAAAAAAAGTTTTAAAAAGGTCACAAAAGACAAAAAATGAACAATAAAAAAATCACTAGAAAACCTATATATCCAAACAACACCTACAAAATTGGAGGGAAAGTTTGTTGAGATTTGTCCAAATAACATGTGACCATTTGAGCACCATTGTTACAATTTGGTAATTTACTACTATTCATTGCCAAATTATAACAATGACAATGCTATTATGGCAAATACTATAGCAATTCTGGTTTTTACCCGACTCTTGTGATGTTCCAGGCTCGGGTTTAATTCTTTCATATTGTTATCTACCTCTTTTTCCCTTGTATACCTTTGAAATTGGTCTTTGGGTTGTTGTGGTTGTGTTTGGAATAGGTTGGTTACTTAAGTTTTCAAACTTTGTGTTGCCCAAATTTTGGTCTTCCGCTCGAGCAGCCATTCTTGCGCTCGAGCGGGCTATGTAAATTTTGGTCCTTCGCTCGAGCGGACTTTATTGCGCTCAAGCGGGAGTTGCAAACCCTCAGTACTTTGCACGTCTACAAAAGTGTTGGAGGAGTGTCATTCACACTCAAGTGAGTAGGTGCTCGAGTGCCCTTTCTTGAGCTCGAGTGGCTAGTCTGTTGTCTGCAAAAATACTAGAGGTATGTATTCTACGCTCGAGCGGGCCTCTTCTTGTGCTTGAGGGGAAAAAATCTTTGTGTCTGACGCTCGAGCGGACTGCGCGTATATCAGATCACAAAAAGCACTTTTTACATCACTTTTTCATACCTTTTCAGCCAAAACCCTAAAGTTGAGAGCCTCTCTCTCTCTAAAATACTCTCTCTCTTTACACTTTGGCTTAGATCCTTTGATCTTTCCACCCTACTCCCTTTGATAAAAAGGTGGAGTTTCTCAAGATCTTCTCTTTGAACTGATTAGAGTTGGATTTCGGCACTTTTGGGGTTTCTCTCTTGCTTGGCTCATCTTCTCTCTTTGAGGTAGAGATATTCTATACCTTGGTATGAGTTTTTACATAGTTATTTATGGTTTTGTATAAATGGTGGAAAACTTGGGAGTTTTTGGGTAAACTTAGGGTTTGTTCTCAAATTGAAAGAGGGGTTTCTATATTGTGTTCCATAGATGATTATGGGGTTTTGAAAATGAGGGTATCTTGTGTTAAAATGGTAAATTTGAGCCTTTGAATTAATATTTGAATAAATGGAGAGATTTACCCTAAATGTGTTTTGAATATTATTTTGCATAAATAATGAAATTGATGTGAGAAATGTGAAATTGGGAAAATGTGTAAATGAATGGTGTAGTTGGATTTGTTTAATCAATCATTCTTGGACAATTTGATAAATTATCTATTACAAAGATTGTAAATCTGTTTAGAAATATCTGTATTGGGCTATCGGTGGAGGATAGCCAGGATTGTTGTCGAAATTGCATGATGATTAAGTAAATTGAAACTAATCATTTAAGTTGTCATTGAATATGATGGTATGATTAGGGCATTGAACATGTGTTATGGATAGTCATTGTATATGACGATGAATTTAAATACATTGGGTCTGTTTGGTAACGTTTACGTTTTCAGTTTATATTTACAAAAATTTTATAAACTGATTTTTGTTTATTTTTAGAAAAACATAAACTATAAACGCGTTTGGTAATTGACAAAATGTTTAAAAATAAAAAAAAAAAGTGAGAAATAGCAAGTGGTGGCGGAATACGGTGGTGGAAAGTGATGACGATGGGTGGTGGGTAGCGAGTGGTGACGGGTGGGTGATGGTGGTGGGTGGGTGGGTGACGGTGGCTGGTGGTAGCGAGTGGGTGGTGATGGTGATAGTGGTGGTGGCAAGTGGGTGGCGGGTGGTGGGTGGTGGTAAGTGGGTGGTGGCGGGTGGCGGGTGGTGGTGAGTGGGTGGTGGCGGTGGTGGTGGTGGTGGGTGGGTGGGTGACGGTGGCGGGTGATGGGTGGTAGCGAGTGGGTGGTGGTGGTGGTGGTGGTGGTGATGGTGGTGGCAGGTGGTGGGTGGTGGTAGTAGGTGGGTAGCAGATGGCGGGTGGGTGGTAATGGTGGGTGGGTGGGTGACGGTGACTGGTGGTGTGTGGCAGCGAGTGGGTGGTGGTGGTGGTGATGAGTGGTGGGTGGCGGTGGCAGGTGGGTGGCGGATGGCGGGTGGTGGTGGTGGGTGGGTGGGTGGGTGACGGTGGTGGGTGGTGGGTGGTAGCGAGTGGGTGGGGGTGGTGGTAGTGGTGGTGGATGGTGGTGTCAAATGGGTGGCGGATGGGTAGTGGCAAGTGGTGGTGGGTGGCTGGTGGTGGCGGGTGATAGGTGGTGGTGGCAGGTGGGTAGTGAGTAGTGGTGACAGGTAGGTGGCGGTTGGTGGTGGCGGGCGGTGGATGGTAGTGGCGAGTGGTGGGTGGTGGCAGGTGGATGGCAGGTGGGTAGTGGTGGTGGTGGTGGTGGCAAGGACGAGGGGTGGATGGTGGTGGCGAGTGGGTCGCAAGTGGATGGCGGGTGATGGGTGGCAAGTGGGTGGTGGTGGTAGGTGGGTGGTGAGTGGTGGTGGCAGGTGGTGGTGGGGAGTGGGTGGTGGTGGCAGAAGACGGTGGTGGAAAATGGTGGCGGGTGGTGGCTAGTGTTGCGTGGTAAAAAAAAAAAAAACTCAAAACTCAAAACGGAAACACATTTTTTGAGTATACATTTTTTGGCCAAATTTATAAACTGAGATCACTGATTTATAAATCAAAAATTTATCAAACAAGCTTTTATTTGAGTTTTTAAAATTTTTATAAATACAAACAGAAAACTGAAAACGTAAGTGTTACCAAACGGCACCATTGTATATGTATAATGTTTTTGGGAGAAGAAAATGGATGTACTCCATTGTTTGGGAGGAGATAGGGGATGGACTCCATTGAGAATTAAATTGGCCGGAGTGTCCAGGGTGAAAGTCCCAAAGTCTTATAAATATATGGGTGTCAATCCTGCGGACGAAATTTTCGTAAAATGACAAGGTTGAAGTGTTTGTATAATGGTTATGTGGATAGGGAACCACTGAGTTGTAGTCACAGTTGGATCATTTTGGAAAATTATGTATACTTGCTATATGACTTGGAATGAAATGAATTAACTCGAAATGAATAGTTGAGAATGGATTGAGATATGAATATCAGTATTGAATGGTTATGGAAAGAATGTAAGTTGAACATGAATATTGAACGTTTATCTGACACTTATATCTTAGTTAAACTTCATAGATTGTATTAGACTATTTCTACTAGGTTTTGGCTCACCGTACTTAGGAAATCATTTCCAAGTACTGGTGACATACCACCTCCAAGAACATAGCTTGGGAGGACTAAAGGCTGAAGGCTCTATTTTGTTATATTTATATTTAAATATTTATTCAAGCCGAGAGCTTTACATGTATAGAGAGCTTAAAACTCTTTCTTTTGTTGTAACCAAGTGATATCTTGAAAAAATGTAAGTCTGTAGGGTATTTATTTTGTTATCATTAACTTGTGTTACATGTTGTAAATTTAGAATTAATGTTTATGAATGTATAATGCATGTAATATTTTTTTTGTAATAGAGACTCTGATAAATGAAGTATATCATTTTAGTATGTTTACAGATCTTATGAAATGGATTATTTGTGTTATATTTTGGCGGCGTCACAAATACCATTGGAGATGCTCTTATTTCTAGAACTTGAACATTTTCCTTCACTGTAATAGTATTTCCAACTTTTGTTAATTAGAAGGAAATATTAATGTGAATTTTCATTTTCCATTGTTTGAAATTAGTGTTAATTGATATTACTGTTGAATATGATTGTTACCTTTTTGAAATTTTCTAATGTTTGAAATTTTTCTCTATAAATTATAAGACTTTCGTTCTAAAAATTTTATATAAAATAATTTATTACATTTTTCATTCAGATTTATCTCCATCATCCAACCTTCAGGTGAGCATAGAGTTGATGTATATTCTTTAATTTTTTTCATAATATCAAATATAATTAATTTGCTATTTTACTTTGTGTTGCTAAAGCAACACAACTCGAATTGTGCTATTACACCAAATCTGAGCATGCATGTATTTACTTAAAATTTTTATATTTTTGGCGTATCTTGTTCCACTAAAATGTAATTTGAACCCTAAATCTTTTTTATATTTGTTCCTTATCCTTTTTTGTTTTAAATCATCAAATCATTAAAGACAATCATTTAGTAAATAATCTCATACAATACACGTGTACATTTGCTCATTACATGTGGGTTATTCAGGTTTGGATCATAGATAAATCAATTGGTCCGTTTGGGAGTGTAGATAGATGAATCAAGTAGACTGCTCTTATTTATTTATTTTGGAATTTTGGTTATTTGTTTATCTCTTTTGGAATTTGTAATTTTTTATTTCAGGTAATTAAAAAAAGTTTAAATAAGTTTTTAGAAATTAAAGGAACTTTTTTATCTTTACTTTTTAACTATTAACGTTTAGCTTACAAAAAATGCTAGACTCCAAATATTCTACCAAAAATTATACAAATCTTTCACATAACTCACACTCATGCGAGTGTTTGGTAGCATTTTTTGTATCTTAGAGCTAGTTTGGGAAGTTAGGTTTGGAGCTTTTTTAGCTAAAATAGTTACAAAAAAAAGCAAAATAGGTTTTTTAACCCAATAAGACAAAACATCACATCTAACACATAATTGTGGGGATATATTTTCTGAGTACCAACACGTGGCCAAGGTGATGCCGACGTGTCAGCCGAGGTGCCATGTGTCCAGGTCATGACGCCGAGGTTATCTCGGCAAGGCCGAGGTTACCTCTGAAGATATCGGAATCCAAGATAAGCGGATAAGGCACAAGAGTCCTAGAATAAGGAAGGACTTTAGCATGGATAAAGATAACACTCTTAGGGAGTTTATCTCTATCTATTGAAGAGTTCAGCATAAGAACTAAGCAAGAGTCCATTGAAGCTAGGCTTCTAGTGGGACAAGGATTGAGTTAACTATAAAAGAGAGGCACCCCCGATGGGTCTAAGGTACGCAATTTATATTCTGAACAGTGAGTTTAGCACTATTGATTATCTTTGAGAGATATACTGACTTGATCGTCGGAGTGCCCCTGGGTGGAAGAACCACCGCCGGAATCTTCTCTTTCTGTTGCAGGTCAGCTAGGTGTCATCTATTCTGCCAGTTCTCTCTAGCTGATTACTGAGTTAGCAGTGTGATCAGAAAATCACTCACACAATTGTAGCATTCTTAAAGGAAGGGGAGCTACCAGATGACCATAAAGAAGCACACAAGATCAGACTAAAGTCGGCAAGATTCAGTCTGACAGCGGAAGGACATCTTTACAGAAGATCCTTCACTGGACCCCTTTTGAGGTGCGTACATCCTTTACAAGTTGAAGATTTTTTATATGAAATTCATGAAGGAATTTGTGGTAGCCACGCTGAGGGCAGGTCACTTGCCTATAGGGCCATTACCCAGGGGTATTGGTGGCCTTACATGCAGAAAGATGCAGAGGCCTACGTCAAGAAGTGCAAAAAATGCCAAAGGTTTGCACCTCTAATACACCAACCAGCAGCAGACCTGAACCCAGTATCCAGCCCTTGGCCGTTTGCCCAATGGGGCATGGATCTCGTTGGGCAATTGCCCTAAGCAACTGGACAAAGGAAGTACATGCTGGTAGCAACAGATTACTTCACCAAGTGGATAGAAGCTGAGCCTCTAGCCAAGATCCAAGACGAAGACGTGAAGAACTTCTTATGGAGGAACATCATCACCAGATTTGGGATTCCGAGAGCAATAGTTACTGATAATGGAACACAAGTTGATAGCAAGCTGATCAAGAACTTCTGTGCAAAGTTCAAGATCAAGAATTACTTTTCAACCCCAAGCTTTCCTCGAAGCAATGGACAAGCAGAAGCATCCAACAAAGTTATCCTAGATGGGATAAAGAAGAGGCTACAAGTAGCAAAAGGAAAATGGGTGGATGAACTACCAAGTGTACTCTGGGCATATCGGACTACGCCGAGAAGATCAACGAGAGAATCCCCCTTTGCCATGACCTATGGCACAGAAGCTATCATTCCGCTTGAAGTCGGCATCCCTGGGATCAGAACCCAAGGAGTAGAGAACGGAACTAATGATGTACTCTTAGCCCGAGATCTGGACCTACTAGAAGAAAGAAGGGAGAGAGCTGCAATTCAGCTCGCAGCCTACCAGCAGCAGCTTGCCAGAGCTTATAATAAAAGAGTCAACCCAAGGGAGTTCCAAGTCGGAGACCTAGTCTTGAGAAAAGTCGTCGACAATAAGAAAGATCCCAGGGAGGGCAAGCTTGGCCCAAACTGGGAAGGACCCTACAAAATCACTTCGGTATTAGGCAATGGAGCATATCGGCTTGAAGATAATGAGGGCAAAGATTTGCCAAGACCCTAGAATACTTATAATTTGAAGTTTTTCTATATTAGATTTTCATTGTTGTTTGTTGACGTAATGAATAAAATCTTAGCAGAATTCTTCTACATTGGTGACTGATAAAGATACATAACATTGTTTCCGGAATACATGCATAATGAGACCCCAAGTGGAACTTAGATTCACATTAAGGGGCAAAGAGAAGAAATGATGTTTAACACTTGTTGAAACTTGAGAAAAGTTTACAAGTTGAAGTTAAACCGAAATGATGTTTAACACTTGTTGAAACTTGAGAAAAGTTTACAAGTTGAAGTTAAACCGAAATGATATTTAACACTTGTTGAAACTTGAGAAAAGTTTACAAGTTGAAGTTAAACCGAAATGATATTTAACACTTGTTGAAACTTGAGAAAAGTTTACAAGTTGAAGTTAAACCGAAATAATGTTTAACACTTGTTGAAACTTGAGAAAAGTTTACAAGTTGAAGTTAAACCGAGATGATGTTTAAACACTAGTTGAAACTTAAAAAGTTTACAAGTTAAAGTTAAACTGAGATGATGTTTAAATACTTGTTGAAACTCGAGAAAAGGTTACGAGTTAAAGTTAAAACCGAGATGATGTTAAACACTTGTTGAAATTTGAGAAAAATTTACAAGTTGAAACCGAGGTCGCGCCAAGAAAGGTACTTGGATACTTGCCGAAGTAAATCGTCAGTTTGTATAACCAAGGTATGTCACCCCGAGAAGGTTGCACAAGATTGAAGTATATATTAAAGATATGCAAATTATTCTAATTATGAAAGTCATACAAGAGCAATAAAGGGAAGACAAACACACAAGCATTCAAGAAAGAAGGAAGTTGTATTCATTAAAAGGCACGTCGACCATATGAAGAGCTTACATTGTCTTAAAAACAAAGAAGTACAAAGTGTAAAAAACAAAGGAAAGAGACATCAAAACTAAGATTCCTCAACATTATTAGCAGGCGGGTCTGGATCTCGGAAGACTGCTGGGAGGACATCTCGGCCGCAAGCTCAGCATCAATCTCTTGAAGGGTCTGATCAAGGCTCTTGTCGGCAAGAGGCAAGTCCAATGATGCCTGCTCAGGGGTAGCTTCCTTGGGAACCTCCTCAACCTCCTCATCTTGAGTCAAGTCTAGGACTTGCTCATTTTGAGGAAGAGACTTGGTCCCAGCAACGTCTTTTGATTTCCTCACCAAAACCTCCTCCTCGGACTCAGAGTCGTCGTCGGCGGGTTGGCTTGGAGTTGGGGGGAATGGCAGAGGAAGGACATCGGCATTCCTGAAGGGGGAGTCCTCGGGGACATCAAGCCTTTCAGCAAGGTCATCCAGCCAAGGGTGAAACCCTTGTTGCATGCCTGCTTCACTTGCTTTTCATAGTCCGCCGTGACATCAGCCACCCCTTCATTATAGCCCTTCTTGTCGGCGGCCTTGACTTCGGCCTCTTTGATGGCCAGGGCGTCTTGAAGGTCCATTTGGGCCTCAGCCATCTTGTCCTCAACCTCTTTCAGCTGGGCTTGAAGGACTTTGTTTATCGCCTCAGCAGCACCAACCTTTTCTTCGGCATCATCCTTGGCTTTGATAGCGACCTCGGCCTAATCCTCCAAAGTCTTCATCTTTGACTACAGATTTTTGTTAGTCTTTTGCAGACTGGAGACCTCTCTCTTCTTCTCGGCTAGCTTCTCCCGGTTCTGGAAAGATTGTACTGAAAAAGAATGAGCATGCTAGATGGCCTAAAAATAAACAGAAGATATTAGAAAATATTGTAAGTATGTAAATGAAGAGAAAGAAAGAAAAATTTCCCAATAAAGAGACTTACCAAAACAGAGTGCTGGAGCATCAGAGCAAAGTTCTCATACTCGCTCATCTCGGCGTTTCGGTCGAGATCGTCGGGAAGGAGCAGAGCGGTACTAAGGGCAACGCCAACGTTAATATCTTCAGCACTGTCACTAGCCATAACTAGCTTATCTTTCAAAGTGATTTTGGGAGCCCAGGGGGCATCATGCTTTTGAGACCCCGAGGTCGTTGCAAAAGATGACCTCGGCCTTTTTGATCTGATGGATTCGGACGGGTGTGTTTCAGCAGACCTCTTCTCGGGGACAGAGGCAGTCTTCTCGTTCTCAGCTAATCTGGAAATTGGCAAGGTATCCTCAGTATCAACCTGAGTCACCTTTGCCTTTGGCTGAGCCTTTTTTATTCTTTTCTGCTTTGGTGGAGGCTGGGTTTGCTGAGCGTCAACGTCAGAAGTGATGCTGGCTAAGAGGTCTTTTGCGACAACTTTTTGGCGGCCCACTTCAACAGCAAAAACAGTTCGTCGCAGACGTTGTCGCTGAGATGGTGGGATCAGGTATGGAGCCGAGGTTGACGGCTGCTCAGCAGGATCAGAGGTTGATTCTTGGTCTGTCCAAGATGTGGACGCGACTTGTGGAGTTGTGGCAAAAGGTGGAGAAAGGCTTTTCTTCTTCTTTTTTGGACGTCAGGAAGAGCCGACTTATACGTGGGGATGAAGTTAAGAAGCATAGGGGCCTTCCGCTTGTGGACTAGCAAATTCAGTAGTTTCTTCAAGTCTTTGCTGGGAAAGAAAGACTAACGGAAGCCCTTTAGTGGCTGAGGAAGAACTGCAAAAAAAGAAAAAAAGCGTAGACATTAGAGCAAAATGTTGAAAACTTTATGCAAGAAAGCAAGAAAATTTGTGAAGGGTGGCCCTTACTAGCTCCTTCCCCAAAAACTATTCGACTTAGGGGATAAAAATGGAGGTCATCGTTTGGCTGAAATTCCCAGTTACCCGAAACGATGAAGTAATCATCCCCCGCTCCCTTGTTGGAGTCAAGGAGGTTGGCAACAATTTTGTATTCCGTGGACCTCGGCTTGAGGTAATAGATGTGGCCTTTTTCTGATTTCAGGCGACACATGGTATAGCAGTACTGAAAATCGGCAAGAGTAATCCTAGCATTCTCTTGTTTGGCTAAGGCTATGGTACCATTAATAACTCGATAAGAATTTATGGCAAGCTGCGTTGGGTTCAACCTATAGAAATGAAGGATTTCACGGAAAAAATGGTCAAATGGAAACCTAAGTCCACACTCAATAAACGCTATTACTGGGAAAGGCATGAGGTTTACATCGCACATGATAGAGTCGTCATCCCCAGCTAACCTCAGATGGACATCGGCAGGGATGGAAAACTCTCGCCTAAAGTATTCTAATTTTGTCGGGGTGTCTACCCTATGCTTCCACATACCCATGATATCGGCCTAGCTAGAAGAAACTGGATTTCAGAATGAAGGTGTTTTAAAAGGGTTATTGGGACCTCGGCAAAAATTTAAAGTATGTGCTGGGTAAAAATTTGTGGAAATAGTTTCAGTTTTTCCTAATAATCGAGGGTTCTACAAGCAAATCCCAAAACTAGATCTATGGAAACGAAGATTGAATGCACGGATCTGGAAAATAGAAAAACAGGGATACATTTCAGAATCAAGAATGATGAGGAAGCCATCAGGAAATCAAGACAAAAAGTTTGCACAGGTGTATCAGGCCAAGAACAGTGGCAAAAATCAACAGGAGTGTGAACAGTGTATATTCAAGAGGATGATTTGGGTAAAAACGTAATCATGAAACAAACATGTTCAAATATATGGTGGAATACAAGATGCGAGATGAAATATCAAAAATATGAACAAGATTGCAAAGACAGCAGGTAAAACAGTAAAGTTCAGTAAGGTAATAAGAAGCTGAAATCAGAAGGAATAATGGCTTACCAAAAATAGGGAAGCCGAAATGGGGGTTGTCGAAGTCTGACGACGGTTGCGAAGGCGGAAGATCGGTGAAAATCGCGGCGGAAGGGGTAAACGGAGCAAGTTGCAGAGCTATGGAAGCTTGAACAATGGCGTGTTCAGAAACTAAAGAGAGTAGAGAGCTTGAAGATACGAAAGTGAGAAAACTAAGAGAGAAGAAAAAGTTTTGTTAAAACTTGAAACGGCGGCAAAACAGAACTAAATGCGCCTAAAACAACATGAGCGTCAGACGGCACACGCATGCGCGAGGTGATTAAGAAGCACGTACCAAGTACGATCCAATAAGAGTAGGACACGTTGCTGAAACGGTTGAATTGTGATGCGTGACAGCTCATACGCGTGAAGATGCTCTTGGAATTCTTGATCTTTAAGAAGACATGTCGGCTTATAGTGATGAGCTCGGCTTAAGCCGATGTACTGGCAGAAAATACCGATATAGGTCCCATCACCTCAGAATACCGAGGTAATAGAACCTAGGGGGCAGTTGTGGGGATATGTTTTCTGAGTAGCAACACGTGGCCAAGGTGATGCTGACGTGTCAGCCGAGGTGCCACGTGTTCAGGTCATAACACCGAGGTTATCTTGGCAAGGCCGAGGTTATCTCCGAAGATATCGGAATCCGAGATAAGTAGATAAGGCACAAGAGTCCTAGAATAAGGAAGGACTTTAGCATGGATAAGGATAACACTCTTAGGGAATTTATCTCTATCTATTGAAGAGTCCAAGATAAGCACTGAGCAAGAGTCCATTGAAGCTAGGCTTCTAGTGGGACAAGGATTGAGTTAACTATAAAAGAGAGGCACCCCCAATGGGTCTAAGGTACGCAATTTATATTCTGAACAGTGAGTTTAGCACTATTGATTATCTTTGAGAGATATACTGACTTGATCGTCGAAGTGCCCCGAGTGGAAGAACCACCGCCAGAATCTTCTCTTTCTGTTGCAGGTCAGCTAGGTGTTATCTATTCTGCTAGTTCTCTCCAGCTAATTACTGAGTTGGCAGTGTGATCAGAAAATCACTCACACAATAATCATTACATTCTTTCTCTCACAAAAGTTAAAAAAACCGAAAAACTCATCCCAAATGAGACTTTTTAACCCCAGTCTAAAATAGTCAAAAAGCCAACCCACTTCCTTACTCTCTTTTTGGGGAAAATGTCACATCTAATGTCGGATTTTAGAAAAATAATTACAAATTAGTGAGAAACTTTATATGTATTAATAATTAAAATTGTAAATTTTTTCATGTACATGTATTTTTTTGTTTCTCACACTATTGAAGTGTAATAACCTTTTTTTTTGGGGAGGGGGAATGTCACATCTATGTGGGATTTTAGAAAAATAATTATAAATTAATGAGAAACTTTATATGTATTAATAATTAAAATTGTAAATTTTTTCATGTATATTTAGGGCTGGTTTGGCATATTTAAAAAAAGTCAAAAAATTACTATTCTATTTAAGTCACATCATCCTATTTAAGTCACATCACCTCTCTAACTCATCACTTCAAACCCAATCCAAGCCCAACTATATTTCATAAAAAGTCAAAAAGTACACTTATTTAGATCATCTCAAACAATTGAAGTGTCATAACCTTTTCTTTATTTTTTTGTTTCTCACACAATTGAGGTGTAATAACCCTTTCTTTTTTCTTTTCCTTCTTTTTTTTTTTTGGGGGGGGGGGGGGGGGAATAAGGAACAAAAGTAAAATTTGGAAGTCTTTTATTATGACTCCTAGGTTTGGTGCAACTTATTTGAGATGTTTATAGTTTTATTATTATTATTATTGTTATTGTTATTGTTATTGTTCTATCATTATAACAAATTAAAGTTTTAGAAATAAAAATATAGGGACAAAATCAATTTGGAATAAAATATTTTTGTTATCAAAAGTGTCATTATTATATATTTAGCGACAAAATTGAATATTTAATGATGAATTATTATCTTTTTGGAATCAAAATTTTTGTCTAAAAAAATAATAAATATTTTTTGGATCAAATTATTTTGTCTCTAAAAGTCTTATTTTTTACTTTTTCAAACAGACCTTGTAACAATTATCCTAGCGACGATAAAAATTGGTTCCCAAATTTTTTTGCAAAATTTTTTTTACTGTTGGGGACAAAAAGTTTGGTTCTTAAAACTCTTATTTGTTGTAGGAGTTTGTGTCACATTACTATAATTTTTACTTATAATTTATTAGACAGAAATAACCTAAATTGGCTAAAAAAATTAATTATTTAAAAATTAAAAAAATGTTTTTCACTTACGCTTTTTTTATTGTCGATTTTAATTTACGTTAAACTACACCAAACAAACATAGTACATATATATTGGTCTTCCTGATTCTCAAGAGAAAATTCCAAATTCCCCATAGAAGTCACCATCCACACTTGCTAACCTCAGTTGACAGTTTCCCCACCTCAATAAAATACTATCTTATTAATCCATCCAAATAAATAAATAATAAAGAAAATTATTGACAGTAATATTAGGATGATTAACTGTCATTTGGTTTAATTGGTTTATTTGATATAGTTTTATATCTTTTGTAGTAATATTTTTCATGCAAATCAATATTGCACACAAAAAATATTTTTTTATTTTATTTTTTGGTATTTGGTTGACACTTTAAATAAGGGATAGACTTTTCTCAATTTACATCTCAACTTGAAGGGTCCGTTGGCCCACCAAGGTCACATTTAAATTATCTAAACTATTCATTTTGTAGAGCCCTCAATGTCTATCATCCATGAAAAAACTTAATTCAATCAAATAATCGTAACATTTTTATTTTATCACATTTGTCTTAAAAAAATGACCGACAAATATATTTTTAAAAAATATCATCCATTTTACATAGATAAATACGATAAAATAAAAATGTTATGATTATCGAATCGATCTAATTTTTTTCATGAATAATATACATAGAAAATCCTACAAAATGAACAGTTCAGATTATTGAAATGAAACCCGTGGTAGGTCTTACGAGTCCTCAAATTCTTTCAAGTTGAGATGTGAACTTGAGACAAGCTCAACCCTTAAAGGTAAATTTTCCAGTGTGTACGCATTGGATATAAGCAAATCACTTCAAGAAAAAGTATTTTCGGCGACTAAAAAATCCCCTTTCGTCGCTGAAAGTAGCATTTTCAGCGACTAAAAAAGCATTAGTAGCCAAAAGTGAAGACTTTTGGCGACTGAAACAATTTAGTAGACAAATGTATAGGTATTGGCGACTAAAAATCTATTTGGTCGCCAATATATGGCTTTTACCAACTACAAAAATTTTAGTAGCCGAAAGTAGGGACCTTTGGCAACTAAAAAAAATTTAGTAGCCTAAAGTGAGCTTTTTGGCGACTAAAAACATGTTTAGTAGCCAAAAGTGAGCTTTTTGGCGACTACAAACATTTTAGTAGCTAAAAGTAAGGCCCTTTGGCAACTAAAAAAAATTTAGTAGCCTAAAGTGAGCTTTTCGGTGACTAAAAACATGTTTAGTAGCCAAAAGTGAGCTTTTTGGCGACTAAAATTAAGTTTAGTCGCCAAAAGTGGTAATTTTATCGCAGGAAATTTATTTTTTAACGACTAAAAAATAATTAGTAGCCAAAAGTATAGAATTGGAGATAAAAATTATGTTTAGTCGCCAAAAGTGGTCTCTTTTTTTTTCTACTAAATAATTTATTTTTAAATAAATTATGTTTAATAAAAAATAATTATGTTTATATATATACTTTTATATTAATACGGGTTTATATAGTATATAAATAATATATGTTGCATATATAATTATATGGTGTTATGGAGGCATAGTGGAAAGAGTGTGTTGTATAAGGTTTATGGTGTGGGAGGTTCATGGTTTGAAACTTTGAAAGAGTATAGGGGTAATTTTTTTTTTTTCCACAAATAAGCTTTTGGCAACTAAAATGTTTGGTCACCAAAAGCTTGAGTATTGGCTACTAAAAAAATAGTCGGTAAATGTATAATTTAAAAAAATATAATTCACTATTGGCGACTAAAAACTTAGTCGCCAAATGTATAATTTAAAAAATATAATTCAGCTTTGGCGATCAAAGTTTTAGTCGCTACAGACTTGGTTTTTGGCGACTAAAAGTTTTTTAGTCGCCAATACCTTTCGCGACCGTTTTCCAGCGACCAAACCGGCGACTAAAAATTGACTTTTGACAACTAAAAATTTAGTCGCCAAATGTGTTTTTTCTTGTAGTGAATGAAGAGCGTCTTTCACATCTGAAAAGGTCAATGTGCTACCAGAATCAAGTAATAAGTGAACTTACTACATATCTACTTACGAAATTTTTAATGATGAAATATTTTACTTATTTTCATTCAACCAAATAATAAAAAATGCGTAAAATATATATACAGATATATATTATACAGAAACAAATGGAGCCTTAATCTTAATGTATTTTTGGCAATCAAACATGATTTATATGAACTTTTTATTGTTAATTCAATCTTACCATTTACAAAGTTAAACAAACAGGGCGTTAGAGCAACTCCAAAGCGGGAGGGAAAAGGGTTTCAATGAGGCATTTTTTCTATTGATGTTGGTTCGGTCTTCCTCCAAAAGGTTCTGCATCATAAAAGGCATTTTGCCAATTTTTATTTTAACTCTTCACAAGTAACTAGCATCCATTGCACGGCAAGGGGTCTTTACCATTTTGTCTATATTTGCTTGCTACCTCCATCTTTGTTGCACCTTCACTTGCTTAATATTTGATGTTTCTTCTTTGCTCCAACCTATTTGATAGTTTAAAAATATTACCGTTGAAATAAAATGATTGTTTAAAACTATAATCGTGTAAAAATGTTATTTAAAAAATTAATTTAATAATATATTTTAAATAAATAAATATTTATAAATGTTACGTCAGTAATCACGTCAATACTAAATGCATAAGTAACATGTCATAAAAAAAAAAATTGTGCATTTTTTATTTATGTTTATAGTATATATTTTTCTTATACAAATTAATTAAGTTAATTTGATTAGTTAACCAAAATAAAAATATATATAATTAAAGTACATACAAACTAAATTAACTAGAAAAATAAATAAAGTATTTTTTATATACTTTTACTAGGCATTTTGCCTAGGAGCCTATGGCCAGCCTATTAGGTGAGTGCAGTTGAACCAGTTCCAATTGGTGAAATATGACTCACTCAATAAATTCTTGACGGAGATGTAATTTTTTACTAGGTTTGGTTAATTAATAACAATCCAAACATGACCTTAATGAGACAAACTAGCTTATACCAGATTCACACCCACCATTAACTAATTTCTTGACTTCAATTCAACTACCTTCATTCCTATCCATCAAAGGACGAGTGAAACTGAAATCAATTTGTCTATTTTAATATGCATTTCATTTCTTTGCCTTGTATTATAAAGTATAGATTATCTCTGATTGAGCAATTCAATTTTCTTCTAATTGATTAGAATTCTTATATCTTATTATAAAGCTAATGGTTTAAATCTTATTCCTTTTCTCAAATTATGGCTTCTGCTATACAAAAATAAGGCTATGTTTGGCAATAGATTTTTGGTTAAAAAAACACAAGAGACAAATTAGCTACATAAATCAATAAGGCAAAATATTACATTTAAACCATAATCATTACACTTTTTCTTTCACAAAAGTCAAAAAAGTCAAAAACAAAAACCAAACGAGGCTAAAAAAATTAGATTAAAATAGTCAAAAAGTCAAAAAAATTAGGCTATTTTAGCTCTTCCCAAACGAAGACTAAATAATCAATTTTGAGTCCAGATCCTTTATTCAAAATTTACAACGGTATGATTTGATTTTCTTTAAATTGAAAATTAATTAAATACAAGATTGTAAATGTATGAAACAAGGAGCACATTTGGGAGAGAGAGAATCCCAGCCCCCATATACATCTTTTATTTATTTATTTTTTGGGGTGGTTAAATTATACTTTTCAACCATCATTCAAATTTTATTTTGTTCTTTAATAGTATTATAACTGCAATAACTAAATCTTCATACTTTAATTGTGTTTTAATATGGTCATCAATATTATAATAGTTTTTTTTTTTTTTAAGGTCCCTTGTATTAAGATTTTATAGTATAAAAGACATTTAATATTTTTCATAATATCTAAAGTCCCTCAAGTTGATCCAAAGAAAATGGGTCCAGAGAAAATTAGTCCAGAGAAATTCTGGTCCAGAGAAAATTAGTCCAGAGAAATTCTCTGAGTTGAAAATGTTGAGAATAGATTGATGACAATTCTGGGAAAGAAATAATCATGAAAGGCAAAGCTTGTGATTCAACATCAGGGGGTGGTTTGGAGATGCAACATGACATAGAGGTTGACGATGGAAATAAGACAAATGACAAATTCTATGTTGAAAAATCTTAATACCAGGGACCAATCCAGAGAAATTTTCAATCCAAATCAGAGAATTTCTCTGGACCAAACTAGAGAAATTTCAGTTCAAACCAGAGAATTTCTCTGGACCAACCCAGAGAAATTTCAGTTCAAAGCAAAGGCCTGATCAAAACGTTACATGTTAAACTATACAGTAGATGAACTTAGCAGAGGAACAAATACAGTCCTCAGATGCACTTTTGGAGATAAGTCACTATTGGTGAAGTTTGAACGAAAACAGCCTCTGCATAACAACCAAAGGATTAAAACCCTAAAATAGTACAAAATCTGTTAAATAAATTCATTCATTTGTAAGAATCAAATTACCAATTGTAACTTTTCAAGTTACCTTGATTGTCATCAGGCCTAAATACATGATCAAACTTGAATTGCTTTCTCGAAGAATCAGAGCAAATAATCTACAACTCATTTTCCTGAGTTGAATCAAAATCAACTACAGAAGTAGACCCATTTGCAATTTCATCTTGGCTTAATGGTCTGCACTTGCAGAAGACCCTGATATTCCCCCTTCCTTCCCCAGTCAACATCGCCGCAATCTGGGTTTTCCAGATCTAGGAGAAAAAGAATAGAGAGATTTGGGCGGCTGTAATGGTGCAACAATGCATATGTATATATTTTTCAAATTCGACACTGTAGAGAGAGAGAGAGAGAGTTGATCAGAAGCTTGCTGCCATGGTTGCGCGTGGTGTTAAGGTTGGTGTTGGCCGATGCTTCGTAGTGGTGCTGGCTCGGTACAGAGGGAGAGAGAGTTATTTGTCCATAGCTTCTGATGGTACAGATAAATTTTGGCTCAAATTCCAGGTTGAACGGAAGCAGCCGCACTAGCTGCCACCTGCTGCTGGTTCATGGGGAAGATAAAAGCAGCTGGTCCATGCATATGTATATATTTTTCAAATCCGACACTGCAGAGAGAGAGAGAGTTTATCAGAAGCTTGCTGTCATAGTTGCGCGTGGTGTTGAAGTTGGTGTTGGTCGATGCTTCGTAGTGGTGCTGGTTCGGTGCAGAGGGAGAGAGAGTTGTTTGTCCATAGCTTCCGATGGTAGCTCTTCGTTTAGATCGGGCACGGAAGGAGAGACAAAGAGGGGATATGTTTAGGGACCTTAGACATCAAAAAATAATTTTGTGGATCTCTTCCATTACGAAAAGTGAGAGAGCGACCCTAGACTAATTTTCCCTATTATAATTTAAAAAACTAAAATCTTCATATTTTAATTCGTGTTTTAATATAGTCACCTCGGTGCTCATTATTAAAAATTTAAAATAGAGTGCTCATGTGTGAACTATGGGAGCACATTTTAATTTCATCAAATTAAAAGAATGATATGTCAAATCCTCAAACTTTTACTCACATTCCATTTTAATTTATCATATTTTAATTTTTATTCAAATTTTAAAAGACAAAATGATAGGAGTATCACATTAACATATAAATTGATATATGATGATTCAATTGTTACTCTTCTCTTACCTATAATCTCTCTCAAATATAGACCTCATACTTTTTGTTCCTTTCCCACACTCATGGGTTTAATATTTTCCAACAATTATCCCAAGTCCAGTAACATAAATATATTAGGGTAAATTAAGCTTTGTACGTGTGTATTTTACGCTAAATTTCACTTTGGCTCTTATATATAAAATTATGATAGTCAACTTCCTACACTCTTGATTAAATCTCATTTTGGCCCCTGCATATAAATTTGTGACAGTCAACCCCTTGTACTTTTGGTCAAATCTTACTTTTGTCCCTATAAAAGTGTCAGTATTCCCTTTCTATTACTCAATTGTTTAAATCTTTAACAAAATTTAGTCATGTGATAAAAATGTGATTACAACAAGAGGGTAAGAAAAAAAATCATCTATATTTTTCACTAATACACACTTTATCCTAAAATTTACATCAAAATATGACTGTTATTGGCTTATTTTTCCTACGAAGGAAAATATCATAAATACGAGCGTGCCAGTAAGGATTGAAAAATCCTTACAGATTAAATTCAAGCCAATTATCAAGCAATTGTGTTGATGGTTCTTTTGCCTCAATGAAGAGGATTTCAAAATTGCCAAGTGTAGAGAAAAGAAAGATTAAAATAAGAAAGAGAGAGATGGAGAAAGATGATTAAGTGAATAATCAAACTAACTATTAATTTATCTCTACTCCTATGCTTCGAACAAGAAGTGTGTGTGGGTGATTTTCTGACCACACTGCCAAACAAGTACCCTGCTGGAAAGCACCGGCAGAATAGATTAAGCCCGAACGACCTGTAACAGAAAGAAGAGTTTCCGGCGGTGGCTCGTCCACTCGGGGGCACTCCGACGATCAAGTCAGTACTCAATATCTCTCAAAGATAACCAATAGTGCTTAACTCACTAGACAGAATATCAAAAGCATAAAAGACATACCTTAGACCCATGGGGGTGCCTCCTTTTTATAGCCAACACAATCCTAGTCCCAATAGAAGCCTAGTTCTAATGGACTTAGGATTACTGCTAATCTTGGACTACTAGTAGAATTAGGACAAACTCTTTAAGAGTCTTATCTTAATCCAAACTGAAGTCTTCTCTCATTCTAGGACTCTTGTCCCTTATCCGCTTATTTCGAATTCCGACATCTTCGCAGATAACCTCGGCCTAGTCGAGATCATCTCGGCATCATGACCTGGACACGTGGCACCTCGGCTGGCACTTCAGTGACACCTCGACCACGTGTTGTCATTCAAAAATTATATGTCCCCACAACTACCCCCTAGGTTCTATTACCTCGGCATCCTGAGGTGATGGAACCTATATCATTTCTTCCTTTAATCATGACCCCAGTTTAACTTCAACTTGTAAACTTTTCTCAAGTTTCAACAAGTGTTAAACATAATCTCAGTTTAACTTCAACTTGTAAACTTTTCTCAAGTTTCAACAAGTGTTAAACATAATCTCGGTTTAACTTCAACTTGTAAACTTTTCGCAAGTTTCAACAAGTGTTAAACATCATCTCAGTTTAACTCTTCTCTTCTCGGACTTAATCATCTTAGGCCGAGATCTTATCTTTTGGGATCTGGGATCCAAGATCTGGAATCCGGGATCGACTTACTTGGGCTGAGCTCTTGTCTTCTCATATCCAGTGTTATCTCGGCTTGACAGGTGAGGTCACATCGGCATCTTGTCGCTTTCTCTGGAGGTAATCCCTCAGATCCTCCTTGGTTCATCCTGGAGCTTGGCTATCTCCAGATTTCAGCCTCTTTGGTGCACTACTTCCTGTGTCATTGTGAGTCCTTTTGGACCTCCCTCCATTGGTCGCGTCGAAACAAAGGTCCTTCCCCTGAACATGCCGATGTTCTTTGGAGTCAGCTTCCTTGGTGCGATGTGTCCTCTGTGAATCTCCCCTTCTTGATTCTCCTCGTCCGACCTCCCTTGAAGGCCGGTGAGAATGTTCCTTGGTCCTATCGTGCTGAGGAGTCGTAGGAGTTGTCTTCTGCCCCCTGCCTGGGCATCTTTCTTGGCTGCTGGAATCGGCGTATCTTGTGACGGGAACGGTGGCTGGAGGTCGTCCTCGTTATAATACTTGCTTCGGTCTGATTTCTTCGGCACGTCGCCTTCCTGGTCGACGTCCTCTTCTCCGTGATTCTTATCACGAGTTTCTTCGTTGTAGTTGTCTTCTTCGACGCCAAGGTCAATATGTTTCCCACTCTCAGTAGGGATGTCGTCTCCAACCTTCTCTTTCTGTCCGTCGTTGGACATCTATTCTCCTTTTGTTCCCACAGACGGCGCCAAATTGTGTGGGTGATTTTCTGACCACACTGCCAAACAGGTATCCAGTTGGAGAGCACCAGCAGAATAGATTAAGTCCGAACGACTTGTAACAGAAAGAAGAGTTTTCGGCGGTGGCTCGTCCACCCGGGGGCACTCCGACGATCAAGTCAGTACTCAATATCTCTCAAAGATAACCAATAGTGCTTAACTCACTAGACATAATATCAAAAGCATAAAAGACATACCTTAGACCCATGGGGGTACCTCCCTTTTATAGCCAACACAATCCTAGTCCCAATAGAAGCCTAGCTCTAATGGACTTAGGATTACTGCTAATCTTGAACTCCTAGTAGAATTAGGATAAACTCTCTAAGAGTCTTATCTTAATCCAAACTGAAGTCTTCTCTCATTCTAGGACTCTTGTCCCTTATTCGCTTATCTCGGATTCCGACATCTTCACAGATAACCTCGGCCTAGCCGAGATCATCTCGGCATCATGACCAGGACACGTGACACCTCGGCTGGCACTTCGGTGACACCTCGGCCACGTGTTGTCATTCAAAAATTATATGTCCCCGCAAAGTGCATAAAATAAAGTGTAGAAAATTAAGTGTAAAAAATATAAATGACAAGAAAAAATAGAAATCAATTGTCTTTGATTTGAGTTCTAGATCCTTTACAATGTAACCATTGATGGCTATTTATAGAGGAAAAAATACAGCAATAACTACTTAGTAACTACCCACTTCTCCCATCTTCACCCTTGTCTTGCCGTGTGTCCTTCCACTCATTTACTTTGTCTTTCATGTTCTCCACCATCTCCATAACTTCTTTTCATTTCCAAATGAATAAGAAGATGTCATATGCCTTGAAAATAATAACAATAATAATACTAATAACAATAAGAATAAGAATAAGAATATTTTATAGTGTCAACATTACCCCCCACGGCCCTCAAAAATAAAGTTTATTTGAATTTTTGAAGGGCCGAACCAAGCACACATATTGTCATTTTTGTGCCTTAAAAAAAAGAAAAAAAAAAGCAATTGGCCATCAATTTGAAAAGATAAGCCATTCTCAACCACTGATTTAAATGCATAGACTTTTCTTAGCCAAGTTCAACATTTCAAATGACTAAGTTGTTCTTTAGTGCGTCAAACTCATCAAAACAATGCTTAAAGATTGTTTTATTAGCCATTTCATCAAAATTAAATTTTGATGTGAACCACAAACCCAAAAAGGATTTTGAACACCAAGAATCATAGTACAAGATGACCTTAAAAATTCAAACAACTTGACATTTTGAATAATTTTGAAAAATTCAGATTCATGAACATTAAATTGTTCATCATTCTTAGCCATGTTTGGCTTGAGAATATGTTCTTTGGCCAAATAACTTTCATCATTTATTAACAAATGGAGTTGTTTTTCTATTTTATCCATGAGTGGATTATGAAAATCCTCCATGTGAGTTTCATCGTTTCTCAGTCTAATGGGTTATTTCATTTTAGCTATTAATGGCTTATGAAAATCTTTTATAGACATCTTATGTCCATGATTTGACTCTCTAAGAATGGGTTTTTCAACCCCCCCAAGTCTTGTATGAAACATTATCTTTAACCATGCTTGACTCAATAACATGATTTTCAGCCATGTTATTTTCATAAATTGGCTCTTTAAAAATGAATTTTTTGACCCCCTGAGCCATTGATGAAATCAACTCTTTGTTTTTGCTATTTTCAACCATGGACAAATTCTGAAAAATTCACCAATTCCGCCCATTAAAGCCTCAGTTAAAGACTTGGTAGTGTGAGTTGACATCTCATCATTCCATTGGTGAATTTCCATATCAAGTTGATGAATTTCTCAAATAAAATAATATCTTTTTTCTTACACCAAATAATATTGTAAGGGATGAAAGTTTATTTCATCAAGAAAATGGATCTCTTCTTAAAGATCTAAAATTTTTTGTTTACACCAATAGATTTCATCTAGGCTATTTGAAATGGACAAATCCAATTCATTTTTCATTTCTTACACTTGACGTCCTGCCGGGTGTGCCAAAAATTGTTGGTTTATTTTTCTTACGAAAGAAAATATCATAAATGCAAACGTGTCAGCAAGGATTGAAAAATCCTTACAAATTAAATTCAAACCAATTATCAAGTAGTTGTGTTGACGGTTCTTTCGCCTCTATGAAGCGGAATTCAAAATTGCTATGTATAGAGAAAAAAAAAATTAAAAGAAGAAAGAGAGAGACGGGGAAAGATGATTGAGTGAACAATCAAACTAACCATTAATTTATCTCTACTCTTATGCTTCGAAAAAGAAGTGCAGAAAATATAAATGACAAGGAAAAATAGAAATCAATTGTCTTTGATTTAAGTTATGGATTATTTACAATGTAGCCGTTGATGGCTATTTATAGAGGAAAAAATACAATAATAACTACTTAGTAACTATCCATTTCACCCATTTTCATCATTGCCTTGCCATATGTCCTTCTACTCATCCACTTTGTCCTTCATGTTCCCCACCATCTCCGTAACTTCTTTTAACTTCCGAATGAATAAGAGCATTCCACTTGTCCTGAAAATAATGACAATAATAATACTAATAATAATAAGAATAAGAATATTTTATAGTGCCAACAACTGTATTAGGGTAAAACAAAATGCAAATTGTGAACAATTAAAAAGACGAACTAAGGTTTTGAATAAATTGAAATCACGAAACTCTATTTTTTACGGTAACACAGTCTTCTATCTATTTTTTTTTTTTTTCTCTTTGATTTCTTTGTCGCATTTTTTTATTATTTCAAAAGCTATATTTTCTTGCCTTCTTGTCCCAATTTTTACCATGCAAACATATACATACATATATATATTATATAAATCTCATGTGCTTATCACGTAGGACAAAGTGTATTGGTGGGAAATATGGATGATTTTCCTCTTTACTTTCATTTTTAGTCACATTTTTGTCACTTTACTAGATTTTGTTAAAAATTTAAAAATGAAATAACATAAGGACATTGATACTTGTGTAGTGATTAAACTAGAATTTGAGTAAAAGTGTAGGAAATTGACTGTCATAATTTCATGTATAAGGGTCAAAGTAAAATTTGATACAAAATATAAGTGTGCAAAGTGTAATTTACCCGATATAATATATACTTATTCAATTTTTCCTCAGTAGTCAATGTAGAACTCTTCATATTATCAAACATTAACTGCTTAATAATGACCATTACTCTCACCAACGGTTGATTGATATGAAATGTCTCAAACAAATAAATAATTAATCAATTATTTATCAAAATGCCACAATATGAACCAATTTAGTCTTGATTTTGACTCAAATTAGTGAAAATTATGAACTATTAATGTATGTTAAAATTTTGAATGCATCATTATATATATACATCAACAATGATTCATCCCACTAAAAACACTACCACTAATAGTACTAATGCATTAAAAAAATAAAAAAAAATACAACTCCAAGACCAAAACATCACATCATTAATGGTGGGACCCACTGCCACCTAATTAGTGGGAGCACTAATTAGAGCTTCCAAGCATTTTTCTATATACATATATAAATTTATATATGACCCCTATAAGTGGATGGTGGGTTTAGTCTCTTAAGATTATCAAGGAAGAGAGAACATCTTCAATCCTTGTCTAAATGTCAACTCAATTTTAAATTTAAATAAGAACACCCCAAACACAATCCTTGACTCAAACTCAAACTCATACTCGACAGAATTTTATTTCTCAAATTTTTTACCCAATTCTGATACGTAGCTCAAAATTTCCAAGCTCGAATTTGCCTTGAAATCCAAAATGACGTCGTTTTGAATTTTTTTTTTTCTTTCTTTCTCGTTTTTTTGAAGATGAAGATAAAGAAGAAGCAGAAGCAAAAGCAAAAGAAGAAGAAGAAGAAGAAGAAGAAGAAGAAGAAGAAAAGAGAAGAGGCTAGCCAACAACATTCATCAACACATCATCATCATTAACAACATCTTCATTAACAGCCAACAATTTTTTTTTCCCCTTTCATCTTCAGATTAGATCCACTAGGGAAAAAAAAAAATCAACAACATCAACACATCATCATCAGCTAAGAAAAAAAAAGGTTCAGATCCGATCACCGCCATCACCGTCGATCTTCCTTCTCTTCCTCCTCCGCCATCACCACCTTCTTCTTTTCCTCCTCATTCTCTCTATCTTTTCTCCTTCTTCTCTCTTCCTCTTCTTTCCTTTCTCTCTCTCGCCTCTGTTTGTGTTCAAAAGCAAGAACAGGGGAAAAAAAAAAAAAGAAATCCAAAACGACGCCATTTTAGGTTTCGAGCCAATTCGAGTAAACTATTTTCGGGCTACCAAATATTATTGTTTTTTACCCGAATGAAGGGATATTCAAATGTTGTGTAAATGTTAGTGTTTGCCATTGAAATGCTAGGTGCCTCTAAATGCATATAAAAAGATAAAAATACAAATTTTAATAGTGGATTTAGGACTCCTTGAAACGATTCATGTCAAAAATTTACTTAGATTTAAGTGCAAAAAAAGAAAAAAAGAAAAAAAACTGAGTCGTAATTTGGAGATAGAGATGGGCTAACAACTCCATATTAAAATAAGACTAGAGGAGGCAAGTGAGAAGAAGCATAGAAAAAGATAGCATAATAATAGAATTTAAAAATAACAATGTTATGTAATTTGAATTTGAGTTTGTCCAAATGATTTGAGTTTTGATTTGTTAATTGCTCAATTGATCATTTGATAATAAGGTGACAGTCGTCATTGATAAGAGTAACAATTATGATAGACAAATATTGTACCAATTGTCTAAATAATTGATCAATATGTACAAATTTAAACGATTCAAACAAATTTAAGCTCTACCTACCAATGATTTTTGATTTAAAAAAGATAATAAAAAAACTGCTGAGTTTCTATGCATGTGTCCACTTTCTTACACGATATCATTTTCACTCATATAGTATCCGACTTCAAATCCATACTTAGCAATAAAATTGACTATTCTAAAAAATTACTTCAAACCGCCTCTCCTCATTTGCAATTTCTCCAATCACAGCCCAAGAAAGAAAGAAGCTTCCCAGCACATCTCACGGTTCTCTCTCTCTCTCTCTAGAGCCTGCTTTCTCTCTCTAAAATCACATCAATTTTGCAGCCAATATCTATGTACAAAAATCTACTATATTCAAGTCTTTTTTAGTATTGTTTTTTGTGCTTGGAAATTGTAGTCTGTTAATTTTGTCTGTTTTCAGATCAGATGTTGCCTTCCCCAATCTGAAGCTGTAAAAATTGAACCCAAAGATGAGAGGAACTGTAGGTGGTAGTACCTCACCCAGCTCCATTGAAACCAGACACCGATTCTTTTCCTCTACGTTAGTCTCTCTCTCTCTCTATACACACACACACAAACACCTATTTTGGGCTATTATGAGCTAAAAATGAGTGAATTGTGTAGAGTTGTTCTTTATTCATCTTAATTAGTATGGACAAGTGTGAACTAGGTGAATGCCTATATATATACACAGAATGTAGGCTATTTTAGACCCAATAAAGTATATGATCTGTTTATATACACACTTGCTCATATATAGATGTATGTATTTCCTTTAGTTTTTAAATCAGATTTGGTGATTGCAGCCGTTTAAATGTACTGGGTATGGTTTGTTTTGGGGGGGATTGTGTACCTGACCCTTTTTTGTGGCTTCGGCTTGTAGTTTATGCAACAAAATTACTTTGAAAAGCTGAAAAAATGTTGATTGTCCTGAATGTGGGGGATGGGTGTTTTTAGATCTGTTTATAGATTATCAGGTTTTAGTTGAGAATAGGGTTGCAGAAAGCAGTTTGTAATTTAGGTCAGATATAGCACTCCTATACTTTGGATCATCATAGGTATTATTACATATGTATTTTTGAGTCCCTTACTTTTGCCCCGACTTGACAGTTTGGGAGTCAATGTAATTATGCCAAAATTGTTGGCTTTTTTTAGTATATTTTTTTCAAATCTGAGGGGAGGTCAGTATAATTTACCCTTAATTTTACATGCAATGCTTCTCCTTGACCATGGAAGTATGTGATTGAGGGTGAGCATGGGTGATTGGAGTAGAGAGATAGTGGTTGTGTGGTTAACAACCGGTCCTTTTGCATTTATTTTGTTATGGTTAATTATTTGAGGTTACAAGGGAAAAGGGTAGTATTTTGTTTATGCATATGTGGTTGTATAAATTGATTGAAGGAGTGCTTTTGACATGTTCATCTTCCTGGTTTTGTTATGCCTTGTAATGCTGTGTTTGGTTGGAGGATTTGGGGAGGGATTTAGAAAGAGAAAGGGAAAAGGTGTGTAAAATCAGGTGAAATGTAGGTATATTTTATTCACATTTCACCTACTTTTTTTATTTTTTTTCTAAATCCCTCTGCAAATCCCCCAACCAAACATAGTGTAACAGAATCTTGGACTTTATAACAAATGAAGGACAATATGAGGCTTTTTGCATTATTCTGACTAGTAACAAGACTTGACTGTGTTCTTAGTATTTATGACTCTTACTGCAAGTATTGCAAAAAAAAAAAAAAAAGGAAAAAGAAAAAGAAAAAAAAAAGTGGTGTATTGAGGATTTTGAGCTTGAATACTTTGTAAAAAGTTGACTGTGTTTCTTGGAAAATTGTGAACTGCTTCATTTTCCCCTATATGGTTTTTGGTTACAGATTGTGTCTTACCTTCGACAAATTGGTGACTTGTTTAGATAATCCCCCTGTTATGAAAAGTTAGCTGTCCTTTTAGGGGTCCGGTAACTAATATGATTAGAGCAACTTCTCATGTAATTTTGCATGGCTAAATATATGGTAAGAGTAAGTTCCTATAAGAAGAATGAAACATAACGGCTAGCCTTGCGAGTGCAATATATGTGCATGCCATGCTAAGCTAATCTTCACCAGTCATAAAATACGCCTTGTGTATGCAAATGCATTTTTGCAAAAGAGGCATAGTCAGTTCAATACAATTAAGGCCAAGACAAGTAAAAACTGTTTGCATACTACGTGTAAAAAGGTGGCCCAACATCCTCAATTTCAAGCAATTCTAAGTCGGAAAATTTATAAACAAGTTTAGCACACATATTCTTACCAAAAAAATAAAAATAAAAAAATCATAATTCGATGGAAAGCACCTCAATATGAACTTTTAACATCTGACATACAACTTTTAATGCCTTCACGGTTTAGGTACGGACACACAATGGTGCAAATCTGTCTAAGGTGTCTTTAGGAACTTTTTACTTTTCTTTCTGGTTAAGTATCTTTTGGTATTTCACCTTCATTATTATTAGGTTCCATGGGAAAAGAGTCATAATGGTTGAACTAGCTGAGAAATCTCTCGCCATTGGAAGTATACTCCACAACTAGATCAAGTGTCAGTAACTTATGGTGATAGAAGCAACTGTCGTGTGCTTTTTATCTACTATAAGTGAGTCAGTCAAGATTTTGCTTGCTTATTTAATGAATGGAGTTCTTGGCATTTGACTGTTTGGAATTAACATTTTTGCACAGCTGATTGTAAATTTTCTGGTAGTGTTGCTTTACTTTTTCTCATTATTCTTCAAATGGGTTGACTCCTTACTGCACATTTGTTGAAAGGCAAGATATACCTTGCCGTGTTTGCTTTGGCTAGTGTTAAAGCATCATATAATTTTCATATTGATCTGTCCTTTGACACTACTTCAATTATTCCTTTGTTGGCTGACCATCATGTAATTTTAAAATGATTGAAGTTTCCATTGGGGTTGACAGTGTGGTACAACTCTGTTTAGTCATATTAGTGATGGATCTGCATTCATAAATTATTTGGATCTCAAACTAATTAGACTTGGTAATCAATCGGATAATAAGTTCCCAACTGTTCTCTATAAAATAGAATTATTGATATGGATGATAAGTTCAATTGGATAGTTTGGAGAGGCAATTGGATAGTTTCTTCATCCAATGTGGCCTTGACTGTATGGAATGCACACTTGGGGGGTTGGGGCTTATTCCAAGTTGGTCTTCTTTGTGTGGAATGCAGTACATGAGAAGATTCTTACGATTTTTATCCAATTAGAGGGAGTCAGGTTTATATGTTAATTGGTGCTGCCTTTATAAGTGTGATGGTGAATCAGTTTCTCATTTGCTTATCAATTGCAATGTGGCTATGACAGCTAATTTTGGCGTTGTCTGAGATGGAGTGGGTGTTTCAAAGAGATGTGATGGGGGTCATGCTTGGGTAGTGTGGGAGGAAAGATGAGGAAACAAAGATGGAATGTACATCTAGCTCCTTTGTGTTTGACGTGGCTTTTATGGTGGGAGCGAAATAGGGCATTTCAAGGTATAAAAGAGCCTTTGTTTAGAGGGTCTTTTCTTTTTTTGAGAGCTTAGAGCATATAGAATTCTGAGAGAGCTTCTTCATAGCTCATAGTTCTTTCATATTGTTTAGAGAGCTTTGCTAGGTCTGCATATAGATTTAGTGGTTGCACATTCATTGATTAAGCTTGGAGTGGCTTGGAGGATTGTGTTCGTTTGCTGACGTGGCTAGCAGAGTGAGATATTAACCTTTTTTTGTAACGTGCAGCATCCCCTTTTGATGCTTCTTTTTTAATACAAATTTTTTTACTTATCAAAGACTAAAACAAAAATAAATAAATTGAAAATTGAAATTAGGTATGTAATAACTGTGCAAAGAAAAGGAGAAAAAACCTCATCCAGTAGTGGACAGCTATAAAGCATCGACACTTCAAAACAAGTGCTGATCTGTATCGGACACACAAACACTTCGTGGACACGTATGAGACACACCATAAGGCGTGTCCCCTTTATTTAATCAATTTATTTTCAGGGGACACGCCGATGACACTTCAGGGGCACACTAGAGACATGCTAAGTTGTCTTTTTCCCCTTTTTATTTAGTTTAATGAATGTTGAATGTTTATTATTTTTTTCTTAGATTTAAATACTTAATAGATCATTCATAAAAAAAAGATATAAACTGTAAGTATTAATTTAAAAGTGCTTATTTTAAATAAAAAAAATAAAATTAGAGTTATTTTTTGTTAATATTGATTGTTTGTAAATGTAATATTGATCTAACTAACAAATAAAAATATATGAAAACATATTTTATTGTCGTGTCACGGCCATGTCCGTGTCCCTATTTTTTTGAAATCATCGTGTCCCGTGTCCGCATCCGTATCCATGTCCATGCTTCTTAGGTGGACAGTAAAGGTTAGAAAAAGTGGATAATTTACCTAGTTGGCTGTTGTCTTGCACCAACTGTGGCACTCTCACTTATGAAACACGCAATTTCTCTTTGCATTTGAGTATATGAACCTATGAGCTTCACTGTTCTAGCTTGCATTGTTGTTGATACCGTTTCTTTTCTTTTCTTCTTTTGTTCTGGTGTGGTAGTGAGACCAAATTGTTGTGTAGCATAATGAAGGCGTCTATCTGTAAATGAAAATGTTGTTCTTATTTATAAATTCCTCTATACTTACCATTCCTGATGCTTTAACAATAAAAAATTATAAATTTGGATAAGATAATTCGTCCTCTGCATGGAATATGCTATCATATATCTGCCTGGTGTTCCTGATCTTTTAGGTCCTCGTCACGTGCTTAATGTACTAATGTTTTCTTGAATTTGGTCCAGTGAAGACCCAAACAAACGGAGATCTTCCAGAAGTAAAGTTTTTAAAGATAGTGACAGGAGTTCAAACTGCAAGTTCCGAACTTTAAAAGTTGTGTTGGTCGTTATTGTTTTGGGAACATTTTTTATGCTTCTCCACTCTCCAGCAGTTTATAACACCGAACATATACCCAATTGTGGATCTAGGTATGTTATGTTATCTTTTCTCTTTGCTTTTACTTCTTTAATTGAGTTTAGTACTCTTTCAAAGCTTTTTACACTGTCATTAACTTCTTTTTCCGCTTATCTGTCTTATCTTGCAAGAGCACATGTCCTTTAATTATTTAAGTGCTCAATATTCAGTTTAATTGCACTCAATACAATGTAGAACTTCATAATTCTTGTAAAGTCTTGAACACGAAGTCTCTTTCATGCAGCACAACTTTTGTCGACCGGTGGACAAGCAAGACATCTGCTGTAGATAAACGTTATATATCAAATTTGGATGTTAACTGGGACCATATCACTGAAGTAATTGAGAAACTGACTAACATAAATGAGTATCAGGGTATAGGTCTGTTAAATTTCAATGGCAGTGAAACTGACCAGTGGAATCAGCTCATACCTGATGCAGAGCATGTTGTTTTGCAACTGGACCATGTCTTGAACAACATCACTTGGGAGTCCCTTTTCCCTGAATGGATTGATGAGGAAGAGGAATTTGAGGTTCCCAGTTGTCCTACTCTACCCAAACTTCAGGTCACTGTAAAACCACGGATCGATCTCATTGCTGTCAAACTTCCCTGCAACAAGTTGGGGAAGTGGTCAAGAGACGTGGCTCGTCTGCACTTGCAACTTGCAGCTGCAAAGCTTGCTGCCGCTGCTAAAGGGTATTATCCGGTGCATGTAATTTTGGTGACGGATTGTTTCCCAATTCCAAATCTTTTCACCTGCAAAGAACTTGTTGTGCGTGAAGGCAATGTGTGGTTGTACGAGCCCAACCTTAATCTATTGAGGGAAAAGCTTCAGCTGCCAGTTGGGTCGTGTGAGCTGGCAGTTCCTCTCATGGCTAAAGGTAAGTTCAAACTGATATCTTTTTGTCATTTGTCTTAATAATCCCTTGTAGTGTGTATGTGGTGGCATTGGTATGACTTTAGTCGAGAAAATTTTTTCTAGCTTTCAAAAGCGGAAAACATTTTTCGCCCAAATAAGCTTGTTTTCTATTGACTATGGTCTTCCATGGTACCAAATGTTAGAAAATACAGAAAACATTTTCTAATTTTTTTTTCTTACTGAAACAAATGAAGTGTTAGTGTGAGAAAAGAATGTTGTCAAATTTGTTGGAATTGGGATCTCTCAAATCAACACTAATTCAATTGGGTGAGTGTTTTGAGTGTTTGGGATCTATCGAACCTTGCTAGCAGTTCTAATAAACAACTTTGTACTAGTACAAATTTGTATGAAGAATGTTAGATGATGCTTTCCATTCAATTTTTGATCTCGAAAACCTTAATGATAAAGTTCCCATGTAGTGAGTCCAGCATGTTTTGCATATATGTGGCACACAAATACACGCACGCGCGCATACAAAAAATGATAGCCTTAGAAATCAAGTTGATTTTAAGTAGAAAATAAAAGATAAATATATAATAAAAAAAGTTGACTAGCGTAACATCCTTGTGCAGAGAACTGGTACTCAGGAAATGCGCGGCGAGAAGCATATGCAACCATCCTACACTCAGCACATGTATATGTATGTGGCGCCATTGCTGCAGCTCAGAGTATCCGCATGGCAGGTTCAACGCGCGATCTTGTAATACTCGTTGATAAAACAATCAGCGAGTATCACAGGGGGGGCCTAGAGGCTGCAGGGTGGAAAATCCGTACCATTGAAAGAATCAGGAACCCAAAAGCTGAACGAGACGCCTACAACGAATGGAACTACAGCAAATTCCGCCTCTGGCAATTGACAGATTATGACAAGATCATATTCATCGATGCTGACCTGCTTATACTTCGGAATATTGATTTCCTGTTTGAAATGCCTGAAATTACCGCTACGGGAAACAATGGATCGCTGTTTAATTCAGGTGTGATGGTTGTTGAACCATCAAATTGTACGTTCCAGCTTCTGATGGATCACGTCAATGAGATCGAGTCATACAATGGCGGTGACCAGGGGTACCTGAATGAGATCTTCACATGGTGGCATCGGATTCCAAAGCAAATGAATTTTTTGAAGCACTTTTGGGAAGGCGATGAGGACGATAAGAAAGAATTGAAAACACGTCTCTTTGGAGCCGATCCTCCAGTCCTTTACGTCCTCCATTATTTGGGTTTGAAACCATGGCTATGTTTCCGGGACTATGACTGTAACTGGAACGTGGACATATTGCACGAGTTTGCAAGCAATGTTGCGCATAAGAGGTGGTGGAAGGTTCACGATGCTATGCCAGAGAACTTGCACAAGTACTGCTTGCTTAGGTCTAAGCAAAAGGCAGCATTGGAGTGGGACCGGAGGCAAGCAGAGAAAGGAAATTACACAGACGGGCATTGGAAGATCAAGATTCAAGACCCGCGTTTGCAGACTTGTTTCGAGGATTTTTGCTTCTGGGAAAGCATGTTATGGCATTGGGGTGAAACGAATTGGACAGATAACGCAACCGCTAGCCCATCGCCTCCTGTGATCAAATCAGCTTCTCTGTCTTCCTTGTGATATGTGATTTTTTTTCTTTCATACTCCTAACTTTTTCATCAATAGATTCCAACACCATAGCAATGGAGAAGTGTATTTTCTTACAATTTTTAGAATCTTTAGTTATTTTTGTTAAAACAATGTCCCACTAGTGAAACACTTTATGCTTGTAAAGCTACACAAAGCTTGGTTCTATGAAACTCTTTCTGTCACCCTCATCAACTTATGTAAAGCAAGCTAAATTGGGCTTTAATGAGGTTGTCTAATGATCAGTAAAACTCTTGCTATGTTTAAAATATAGTAAGAAGTTTTTGTCATCTCCAATTATAAGGTAATAAAATTACTACTGTAATTTAAGCTTGTTATTTTGTGTCGGATCAAAATCCTCTTCATTACATGATTTTAATGAAATATCTCAGTTATATTGTCTAAAAATTGTGGAAAAAAATCATGTTTGTAATTACTTTTTCTTAATTAGAAATAAAAATAAGTTTATATGACTTTTTTTTTTTTAAGAAAATTATATGACTAAGGGGTTGTTTGGGATGACTTAAATAAGTATATTTTTTGCCTTTTTACGAAAAGATGTGCAGAAAAGTAGAGGTGATATGATGGAAAAAAAGATAAAAAGATGAATTATTTGAGAGTTGTCAAACTTGACCTAAATTAAAACCATTAAATTATGTAATTGAGGGTGTAATTAACAAGATCTTAATCCATTCGGATACAATGAATGAATTACTATAGACAAAATTGCCAACTTATTTAATAGAGAGAAATGATAATTAGTTATAAAAGGATAGAAAATCACAATTTAATGGTTGTGATTAAAGTAATAAAGGTCTTGTTTGGAAAGTTGGTTATTTTAGTTGGCTACTTGGTTTTTTCACTATTTTAGTTTGGCTAAAATAGTTGTGTTCGAGAAGTTGGTTTTTTTTTTTTTGAAAGTTGGTTACAGCTGTATAGTTATACCAACATGAGAGAGCCTCAGCCACACTCACATAGGATGCCGGTGGATGAAAATGAAGTGCCTCGAAACGCGTGCACACGGGCACGCAAACCGAGGCAATGGCATATGCAATGCAATAATGGGCTTATACCAACATGAGAGAGTCTCAGCCACACTCACATAGGAAGCCATTAGATGAAAACAAGACAACTCGAAATACGTGCACGCGTGCACGCAAACCGAGGACCGACCCTCAGGCACCGAAATGCCACTCTAATGAGACATGGCAAAGACATGGAATATGATATGCAAACATGCAATTTTCAGTAGCAAAATGAGGGGCAAAACAGCCCCGAAACGAGACGAAATGATACCCAATGCATGGAATCTCTCCCGAAATGCAAATTAGGCGCATAGAATGAACTACAGCTATACAAAGCATGCATAATTGGTACATGAGATGAAAAGACAGAAGCAAGGCAGCCTCAAAATAAGCATTTTACTAGTACAAATCATGGCCAAACAGCCAACAAAGATAGGGCAACAATGGCATGCAAAAATGGCCCTAAATATGAGATTATGAAGCAACTCACAGCTTCTGACCTCAAACAGGTTAGGGCCCTTCAACAACATTGAAGAGGGGCCCAAAATAAGCAAATTTACAGAACTGTAAAAACCCTAAAAACAAACATAGATATGGCTAAGCTCTTATGCAAGAAAAAGGGCCAAAAGGTGGCCAAAGAGGCAAGTGGTATATGCACAGCCCAAACTGAAAAATTCCCTTCTACAACATTGAAGAGGGACCAAAAATATGCACATTTACAGTTTATGGCAGCCCCGAAATCAGTTATACAAACATGCTAGAAATGCAATGCAAAATGAGGCTCAAAAAGTGGCTATAACATGAGGTATACAAAGCATTCATCAAACAAGCAAAGACCCTTAATAAAACATGTTAAGAAGGTCAAAATAAGACTTTTTATAGCTCTGTAAAATGCCCAAAAATGGAAGCATAATGGGCTGCCAAGACATGCAAGAAAAGGGGACCAATGAGGGATATTGAAGCAAGTGCAATATGGGGGGCTCAAACAGGGTTGAGCCCTTAATGAAACAATAAAATGAGCTCAAAAAAATGACCTTTTTAGTTTTGGTCGGAGCTCAAATCAGTAAGCACATATGGCTAAGAAATGGTGCAAAAATGAGCTAGAAAAGAGGGAAAGTGGACTTACCCTTGAAGACCAATACTTTTGTTGCTTCTTGGACCAACTTTGATGACTCTAAGCTGCTGGAATTCCTCCCCTTGCTGCTGGAATGGAGTGATGGTGATGGTGCTTGGTGGTGATGAAGAAATGAGGTAGAACTTAGGAGTTTTTTTAAGGAAAACGAGAGAGATGGATGGAGATATGTATGTATATCCTTGGAGCAATTTTTTCTAACCCCCAAGACCAATGCTTTTTGTTGCTTCTTGGACCAAAAGGAAGGAGCAAAGGAGGGGAAAAGGTGGGGGGAAAAGGAGGCAAGTCTTCCCCCACAAAATATCCCCCGGATTGAGATATTTTCTGGGGGAAATAGCTATACAGCTGTAACCAACAATCAGACGCTTCCGTTTAACCGTTCATCGATGGATTCAGGTATGTCGTTTTAGTCTGATTGTCAATAAAACCTTTGATATTGACTATGTTATTGCCTTCTAATCCTTTCCCCTTTTGTGCCTTATGTTTCTCCTTGAGAGGATTTAGAAAAACAAAACAGTGTTCTTATCTTTCACCTTAGGAAGGAATAGGGACCATAACCTTTTAAAGGTTGTAATTGGTTTTCATAACTGAAAGGTAATGAAAACCAATAAATTAACCATTATTGGTTTAAAACTGAAAGGTAATGAAAACCAATAAATTAACCATTATTGGTTTTAAAACTGAAAGGTAATGAAAACCAACTTTAACCAATATGTTTTAATTTCTATTTCTGCCCCTCATAGAAATAGAAATTATACAACTAGTATCTACACATTAGGTCCATAACACATATACCCTTAAGCCTATTAACTAAATTGAATCACTTAAATTGTAGGCTTCTTATAAATGATAATACCACATTTAATTATGTGGTCCCATTGAGACATTATCTAACAATCTCCCACTGGACCACATATGTATCTTGAAAAATGTGCTTAACTTTAGTGAGCTCAGAAATTTGTTATCATAACTTGAGGGTATCCAAACAATCTTGTCCATTAACTATATTAATATAGGATCAAAGCGGTCTTCGTTACATCAATCGTAACTCGACCCACCGATGGTCACGTATACAAATATAGCTAAATGACATAGATCAATCATGGATGCATAGCATGGAAATTACATGTGATGTGATCCATACATGCCTATGTCCAACTGGTCCTACTTAACTTTATTGAGATCAATACTTCACAATACGTAACAGAGCATAATAAACTGAATACTTCATTTCTGCAGAAATTAATCTAATTATATAGATAAAACTCAAGGCTGACATAAAGCAGTAATATAAATACAAACTCCCACTAAACCAGAATGTTCTCAAATAGAACAACACCCATATGAGCAGTGTGCTCATGAAAGACCTTGGGTGGTAGTTTCTTCGTAAGTGGATCCGCTATCATGGAGTTTGTCCCAATGTGCTCTATGAAAATCTGTCCACTCTGCACTCTTTCTTTTACAACTAGGAACTTGATATCAATATGCTTTGATTTTGTCGAGCTCCTGTTGTTATTGGAATATAAAACTGCAGACTTATTGTCACAATATATCTTAAGTGGTCTTTCAGTGCCTTCCAAAATACGCAACCCAGTGACAAAATTCCGCAGCCATATCCCTTGGTTTGATGCCTCATAACATGCTACAAACTCTGCAGCCATGGTGGATGAAGCTATGAGCGTCTGCTTTGCAGACCTCCAAGAAATTGCTCCGCCAGCTAACAGATAAATATAGCCTGATGTGGATTTCCTACTGTCTTGGCATCCAGCAAAATCGGAGTCGGAATATCCAATGACCTCTAACTTATCCGATCTCCTATATGTGAGCATATATTCCTTTGTTCTCTGTAAATATCGCATAACACGCTTGACTGCTTTCCAATGATCCATGCCAGGATTACTTAAATATCTGCCTAACATGCCAACTATAAACGCAATATCCGGACGCGTACATACTTGAGCATACATTAGACTCCCTACAGCTGAGGCATAAGGAATCTTTTGCATTTCTTGAATTTCAAGACTGTTCTTCGGGCATTGGCTGAGACTAAACTTGTCTCCCTTAGCAACCGGGGTTTCACCTGATTTACAATTTTGCATGCCAAATCTAATGAGTATTTTTTCGATATAGCTCCTTTGTGATAATCCCAGAATACCCCGAGAACGATCTCGAGTATTTCGATTCCTAATACAAAGGAAGCATCACCAAGATCTTTCATTTCAAAATTCTTAGATAGAAATCTCTTGGTGTCATGCAATAAGTTTATATCGTTTGTAGCAAGCAATATGTCGTCAACATATAAAACCAAAAATATGTGTTTACTCCCACTGAACTTGTGATACACACATTCATCAACAACGTTAGTTTCAAAACCATACGAAGTGAGAACTTGATGAAATTTGAAGTACCACTAACGAGAAGCTTGTTTGAGTCCATAGATGGGTTTAGTCAATTTGCAAACCATATTCTTTGGGTCTCCTGACACAAAGTTTTCTGGCTGCACCATATAAATTGCTTCTTTAATGTCACCATTAAGAAAAGCTGTTTTGACATCCATCTGATGCAACTCAAGATCAAAATATGCAACAAGCGCCATAATTGTCCTAAAAGAATCTTTCGAAGAAACTGGAGAGAAAGTTTCTTTAAAGTCAATTCCTTCTTTTTGAGTAAAGCCTTTGGCTACAAGACGTGCCTTATACCTCTCCACATTACCATTTGAATCCCTTTTGGTTTTAAATATCCATTTACAACCTACGGGCTTCGCACCAACTGGTAATGAGACAAGTTCCTAAACTTTATTGTCTTGCATAGACTTATATTCTTCATTCATGGCTTCTATCCACTTATGAGAGTTGGAACTTTCCATGGCTTGACGAAAGTTGATTGGATCATCTTTCGACATTCCATTTTCTACCTCATGTTCCTGGAGATATACAATATAATCATCTGAAAATGCAAATCTCCTTTCTCTGGTGGATCGCCTTAATGGCACAGATTCTTGAGGTTGAGGTTGTAGAGTTTGTTCCTCAGGAACAATTACCTCATCTTGAATGGGGGTTTGAACTATATTATCTTGAACAACATTGTCTGGTTGAGGATTCGAAATTACTTCTCGAGCAATGACAGGTATAGGAACCTGTGATTGGTCAAAAGTAGTAGTAGGAAATGGGATTACTCCTGCTTCCTCCTCAAAGACAATGTCTCTAACCGGATTTCTCCCCCCAAACTCAACATCCTAAAAAAATGTTGCAATTCCCGTCTCAAATATTGACCTATTTGTGGGATCATAAAACTTGTAACCCTGTGATCGTTCGGCATAGCCAATAAAGTAGCTACTAATGGTTTTAGAGTCCAATTTTCGTTCATGAGGTTTATAAGGCCTCGCCTCAGCAGGACACCCCCACACATGCAAATGTTTTAGACTAGGCTTTCGCCCAACCCAAAGCTCATAAGGTGTTTTTGCAGCTGCTTTAGTTGGCACCCGATTTAAGATGTAAGTTGCTGTCTTTAGAGCCTCACCCCAGAGGGACTCTGGTAAAGTAGAATGACTGATCATACTTCTTACCATATCCTTAAGAGTCCGGTTTCGTCTCTCAGATACACCATTCATGCTAGGTGATCCTGACATGGTGTATTGTGGGACGATTCCACATTCCTCCAGGTATTTTGCAAACGGTCCTGGACGTTGTTCACCTGATCCATCATATCTGCCATAGTATTCACCACCATAGTCAGACCTGACACTTTTAATCCGTTTGTTGAGTTGTAACTCAACTTCGGCCTTAAATCTTTTGAATACGTCCAAAGACTGTGATTTCTCATGGATAAGAAATAGATACCCATATCTGGAATAATCGTCTATGAATGTGATAAAATATTGTTGACCATTCCAAGACGCCATAGGGAATGGGCCACAAATGTCCGTATGAATTAGTTCTAAGACATCTATAGTCCTATGGGCACCATATTTCTTTATTTTGGTCTATTTTCCCTTGATACACTCAACACAGACATCAAAATCTGAAAAATCAAGAGAGTCCAAAATTCCATCAGACACAAGGCGCTCAACTCTAGATTTAGAGATGTGACCTAGGCGTTTGTGCCATAATGAGGCTGAATTTTCCTTAGTTAATTTACGCTTTGTACCTCGTGATTCCACGTGCAAGGTTGCATTATAAGATGCAATAGTTTCGAGCAAATATAGATTATCAAACACATTAAGTAAACCAGTACCAATAACATTGGAATTAATAGACATACTAAACTTCATATTTCCAAAAGAACAATAATATCCCAATTTGTCCAATACAGAAACAGAAATTAAATTCCGTCTAAAGGACGGTACAACAAAAGTGTCTAATAAATCCAAATAATAACCAGTTTTCAGTAATAATCTAAAGTGCGCTATTGCTTGCACTTCTATTGACTTGCCATCACCCACAAAGATGTATCTTTCAGCATCAGTTGGCTTTCGGTAGTTCAGGCAACCCTGCATAGAAACACATATGTGAGTAGTAGCACCAGAATCTACCCACCAAGTGTTTCTTGGTACTGAAGCTAAATTTATTTCAGAACAGACCAAAACATGAAATGGACCTTTCTTTATACGCCAGGCGACGTATTTGGCACAATCCTTCTTTCTGTGTCCGGGCTTGCCACAAAAGAAACAACCATCCTGCGTTTTCTGTTTCTTTGGTTCCGGACCCTGAGGAATAGCAACTTCATTTCCCTTATGCGTTCTTTTGCCCGTATGCTTGGAGGTGCTTGCTAGATGAGCACTTTCAGTCCTTTCTTGCTTCAATCTCTCTTCCTCTTGCACACAAAATGAAATGAGCTCATTGAGAGTCCATTTCTCTTTCTGGTAGTTATAACTGACCTTAAATTGGTTAAATTGTGCAGGAAGAGAGATAAGAACTAAATGCACGAACAAATCATCAGATAGGTCGAGCTTTAGTGCCTTAAGTTTTGAAGCAAGATGAGACATTTCCATGATGTACTCGCGAACATTACCCTTGCCTTTATACTTTATTGAAATCAAGCTTGCTAAAAGCGTGCTTGTTTCAGCCTTATCGTTTTTAGCAAAACGCTTTTGAATTTCTAAAAGAAATTCACCGGCAACGGTAACATCCTCTGTTATTGCACCCCGAAAAACTTCTGGAATCCGCTTCATGATCATAAGACTTAGCCTGTTAGAACGATCCCACTTTTCAAAGTACACAGTTTCCTCAGGAGTACTTTGTGTAGTGAGAGCATTCGGTTTTGGCATCCTTAATGCCAAGTCTATGTCCATGCAGCCGAGAACAATCAATATGTTCTCTTTCCAGTCCTTAAAGTTTGTTCCATTTAACATTGGAACATTGTTCATGTTGGCAGAGATTGAAGTAGTCGACATTAAAGCTGAATCGAAAAGAAAATAAAAGGAATAAACAATTATACTCACATTAAGTTACCAAACAGATAATCTCTAAATAAATTAATTTAATGACAACATCTCAAGATACCTAGCACAACATTAATACCAAGCCTTTGGGTAGTGATATTAACTGTAAGTGGTATTCTTGTTGTAATGATCAAACATTGACAATAAGTTATGTCAAATAACAAATCTATCTTTTGATGGATTTATTATTCACATTAGGTTTCCTTGACAATTGGCACATGTTTATCACCACAAAATGTGTGTGTAATTCTGCCAAGTCTTAATCATGTCTTTGGACCGATAAATACCCGCATGAGATACACAGACATGAATTTCAAAACATTCCATAAAACAATCTAGACAAAAGAGATCACTTTTGTGACCGTTCATCGATGGATTCAGGTATGTCGTTTTAGTCTTGTTTTCTTGATGATATACATGGTAGATGATCCGAAACATGAAGTTTCATGTTATGAAATTTAAGTTTACAGGTTGGGCTTAATTTATTTAGAGCATTGATATTTTCATTTTTTTTTATATATCTTTTAACCTCTTACAATAAAACTATGGAAGGTTAAAATTGAAATCTAAATATTACTTTTATTTACTTATTCTTCTAATCTAATTAAAAATATAGTTGCTATGTAAGGGCTTTTCAAACTAGGAATGGAGAACCTTTCCTAAGATTCTTATGGTACACTACTAGAGGTGCATGTGCATTACATACGATAAATTTCACATATTATCTTAAGCTTTTATATTAATGTTTAACCAATGGGTTATGTAATATACGTGGTATGAAACATTCAAAATAGAGTGTGTAATACTGACAATAAAATTTATTTTAGATTGTGAAACATAATTGTTCCGAACTCTCTAAAGCAAAGTTGATTATTATTTGTGAAAGCGTTGTTATAGTTGTAACCAATGGTTGTCCTGAACCGTCTAAAACAAAGTCTATTATTAATACACAAAACCCAATTGAAAAAAACAATCAAAAGGCCATCAGCTTGCTAATAAGGCTACTTTTGAATTATCACCACTCATTCAAAATAGATCAATTGCAAAAATATTTATTTTCTTTATATATTTTCATAATTTTTCTTTATTTGAATATGACAAAGTTTATCTTTCTCACCGTTTATGAGAAGGTAATGGAAGAGACAAGAAAAATGATCATATTATAATGTTTGAAAGTGTTTGATATTTGAATTCTGGAATGTGGTTGGTAAGGGTGAGCAGTGGATATACTGATCTGCCCACCGACCGAACCAAACCGATCTGATCCGTCGCATTTTGGACGGATGCGTGATGACTAACGGACGGTTGCGGATTGATTTTTTTCAATCCGTCTAGTTTTGGACGAATGACGGATTTGAGGTTTCTTTAGCCGCAACCGAACCGCCAAACCGCGAGCACCCCTAGTAATTTCTAAGACTTTGTATTTTCAATTTGTTTAGATATTTTGTTTGTATTTTCAATTGAAAAAGAGTTTAAATATTCTATTAAATATATTCTGTTGAAAAAGAGTTTTCAACTTGAATATATCTTTTGAATTGAAAAAAATAAATATATTATTTATCTATATTTTTTGGTTTTAAAATCTAACTCTAAAAATAATAAATAAAAAAAATGATATATGTTGATTGGTTTTTGTTTTTAAAAACAGATATAGATGTAACAATACAGAGGCAAATAATCTTTACTATTGCTCTGTTCATGGTTTTGATGGTTTGAATTGTTTATATATTGTAAGAACCACAAATTGTAATATTTTATGTCGATGGGGCATGCTGTGATTGTAATATGTGGATGATGTATACAATGATTGTAATACTTTTTAAAGTCAATGACTGTAATATATATATATATATATATATATATTTTTTAGGAAGTGCACAAGTTGAATTATATTGAAAATTTATAAAATTTTAAACTGCCAAATCAATTCGTATCTATTCGTTAATCCGCTCAATCCACATCCGTCAAATTGATAGACGGATGCAGATTGATTTTCTCTAATCCGCCAATCTGGTGGACGGATGGCGGATTGGAGGTTCCGTGGCCGCAAACCGATCCGCGCTCACCTCTAGTGGTTGGTTGTTCGGTAGATGTAGGTTACTGTGTGATATTTAATAAGTTTGAGAGGGTAATTTCGAAATATGAAAAAAGAAAAAAAAAGAAAAAGAAAAGGACATGTATGTTTTTCAGACTTTTGAAATAGGAGTACATTTTGGTTATATTCTTAAGTTTTCTCATAAAAGCAAATATTGTTAGGGAAAATTATTTGTAAATCCTATTTGAAAGACTTATTTAATGTGAAGTCCTATAAATATTCTTTTAGAGTTTGAAATCCTATTTAAATAGGAATGTGTTCTATAAGGTCTTATGAGTTGTAAATAAATTATATTAGTGTACTATTATATCCCTAATTTGTTTTCATATTGTACCTTATTTTCTCATTCATCATGTCATGTTTAGGAAGGCTTTTAAGAAAGACAAGTGTATAGGCAACGATCATGCGAGTTTTTTTCGCCTTGATCGTAGGATTCCAGTGCATTTTCAAAATATTGAAGATTGAAGGTTTTGTGTAAATCCAGGATTCCAGTGGATATGGTCGATGATATAATGAAGATTGAAGGTTTTGTATAAATTCCTTCGCCAGATTTCGACTCCAATCGATTGAGAGGAAGATGTATTTATTTATTTATTTATTTTTGAAGTGTGTTGTTGTTTGTTAAAGTGTGAATTGTTCATCTTTAATAGGGTATTAACAATCTATTACACTCACTGATAGACACACTTTGGCCAATGTTTTGATTGAATGTGTGTATTTGACATTGTGATGGTTGATGCGTTTTGATATGTTCGATATGTGGTGGTGGTGTGTATGGTTGAAGGGTTGGGTTAGGGGTATTTGGTTTTGGTAGTTAATTGAATGTTGAATGTGAACCACGTCGTAGGATGACAATTGTACATTGCGACCTGGATGATCATGTTACGATGTATGTTACATTTAGTGTGTAACGTTAATCCATATACACTATGTAGTGGATGACATTTGTGTGTTTGTTTAGTTGTATATGTGTTTGAATGTGTATCGTGTCTGTGTTGTAATTAGTGTTTACATATATGTCACAGTACGTTGCACAAAATTATTGAGAATTTGGGTTTGTAATTGAATGTAGTTTAAATCCCATTGTTCGATGTTGAAATTACGCTGGGTTGGGGGTAATGGTGGTTTAATACATTGGTTGAGTTGTGATGTTACATATTACATTTAGGAGATTACATTATTCATAATTCAACGGTGGAGTATTGAAATGTCACGTTGGATTTAGGATGAGAAGCATGTGACAATGTCACGGTGGGTTTGGGATGTTACATGTTACATTTACGTTGGGTTTGAGATCAGAAGCATATGAGAATGTCACGTTGGGTTTGAGAATGTCACATTGAATTTAGAATGTTACATGTTACATTCATGTTTTGAATTTCAAATTTTCAACCACACAGATATGATCATAATCTATGTTAACATTAGATTTCCCATATATGGTATTGTTATTGCTAATCAAGTTATTTTGAATTTCAGAAGTATGTGGGAATGTTATGTCACATTGGGTTTGAGATATTACATGTTACATTTACGTTTTGAATTTTAAATTTCCAACTACATAGATATGATCACAATCTATGGTAACATTGGATTTCTCATATATGGTATTGCCATTAATTAAGTTATTTTGAATTTTAAATTTTTAACCATATACATATGATTACAATCTATGGTAATATTAGATTTTCCATATATGGTATTATCATTAATCAAGTTATTAATTAATTAAGATTGAGAGTAGATGTGTCCACAAGAAAATTACAAGACCTGTTGAGTTATAAGTTTTTTTTTATAAGATCATATCTTATATAAATCTTCCAAATAAGACTTATAAATAATTTATCCATATTGTTATGCCCTTTTATGCCATAAATATTTTGAAGATAGATACACATGTCAAATTTCTGAACACTTAAGTGATGTTAATTTAATTGGTCAAAACTTTTATTCTTCATATTTACAAATCAAACAAAAAAATCCAAAATTAACAAATCAAACGCTCAAGGCTCTGATTAAGTCACAAATGGTGTGTTTGGTTTGTGTTTTAAAATAAATTTAAAAAAAAAATTATGAGAAGAGAAATTTTTTTGGTTTGTTTAGTTATATATTTTGAAAATAATTTTAGAATTTAGGAGTTTGGAATAATTTGATATTTTGTTATAGTTGAGTAGATGTGTGTGATAGAAAAAGTGATTGAGAATGAGAGAGGAGAGAGGAGAGAGAAATTGATTCTGAAATTTCTTTTTCAAAAATTTTGAACCAAACAAAATTTTAAAAATTCTTCTTAAAAATTATATCTTAAAATACAAACAAAACAAGGCGAAGTAATCTCACAATAAGAATCTACCCCCATAAATGTAAAATAGCTCCATAGACTTTTGGTTTGAACTTTAATAAGGTCTATTCTTCAAGAGTAATGTTAGAAATCTCAAATATTCTATCAAAAATTTTACCAAATGTCTCACATGGGTCTCACACCCATATGAGACATTTGGTAAAACTTTTGGTAGAATTTTTAAGGTCTCTAATATTTTTGATTCTTCAAATCTTATCACAAATAAGAGATTGAAACAATGATTGAATTTGTGCATAATTTTTATTTTTATTTTTTTTGTATCCATCCATAAAATTAACCAAGACACTATTTGAACAATAAAAGTTAGTTAAGCGCTATGCCGAGGTGGAGGACGGGAAAAGAAACGAATATGAAGAAAAAAATTGGGGTTTATAATATATTTCTCCAAGTTCAACGAGATGAGCCAAGTAATTACTTATCTTCAAGCAAAAAGAAATAAACATTCATCATTTGGCAAGTAATTTTTTTAGTTAAAAAATTAAAAAGTCATTAAAAAATTAAAAAGTTAATAACTCATATTAAAAAGTCAAAGATTATATTTTCTCTCTACTTTTTACACATCTTTTCGTAAAAAACTAAAAAGTCATCCAAAACATATTAGGTTTTTTTACATGGCATTTTAGTCAAAAATGTAAAAAATTACTAAAATAGCATATTCGCAAACGAGACCTAAGTCAATATCAAGACCAAATTATTTTATACTAAGTAAAATTATTTTGTATTTGATTCATATTTTATGACTCAAATTAACTTATTTGAATTTCTTTCATCATACGTACTGGGAATAATTTTATCCACAATTTATCACAAGATAACAATCAGTTTGTTTGGTTTGCTTTTTTTAAGATTCACTTTTCAGAAAATTAAATTTTTTTCTTTTTTGTATTTGTTTATTTTCACTAAATTTTTTAATATTCTAAGCAATTTTTTAAATTTTTAGATATACCGAATATAATTACACTTAAAAAGTGTAATATTTGTGAAAAAAAATCTTTAAAATATTCACTAAATAACAAAAATATATATAAAAAAAATTCAATATATTTTTCTTATTCTTGTGTATTTATTGATTTTTAAATTATTATTTTTTTAAATATTTTACGTTTTAGATACAAATAAATAAGATATATCTAAAAAAGTAAAAAAATAACTTAAAAATTAAAAATATTCACTAAAAATAAAATAATATGAAAAACAAAAAAATTAATTTTTAAAAAATTAAATTCAAAAAATTGAAACTAACACAGTGAATCCTATGCCAAAATAACCAAAAACCCCCATCGGGATTAGCAATTCAAGTGTAGAATAGACTAATCGGTGTTGACATAGAATTGTAATGTATCCAAACATAGCCAATACGGTATAAATACAAATACCATAACAGACAATAAATACTAGTACTAATGAGAAATCCAACCCTTGGTAGTAAAAATTTCTCCATTGACGCACAACACTGAAGAACTCGAGAGAGAGAGACAGAGAGAGCGAGGGTTTCTTCTCAATTTCCCTTATGCGATTCTCTCTCATCCACACGACTCTGAGGTCAGACTCTCTCTCTCTCTCTCTCTATCTTCATACATACAAGTTAGGGTTTTGTTTTTGCCGTGTATTTTTTAATTGATTGATTTGCATTGTTATTTATATGTATACGTGTTTATAGAGTGAAATCCAATCTAATTTTGGTTGAAGATTTTTATTTTTATTTTTATGTAAGTCAATAATATTTCAGAATGTAATGTTTGTGTTTGTTCTGTCTACCGTTACCCCTCTGTTTGGCTGCCTGGAAAATGAAGGAAAGTAAGAGAACGTTGTTTCCTTAGTATATAATAAAATGAAATATTCGGAGTTCTGGTTTCTCCTTTGTTTACTATTTTTGGGTGTGTTGGATCTGTAATTCTCGGTGCTTGTTTGTTGGATTTGAGATGGGGCCTGGTTTGAACTTTAGTTAATGATGGTTACAGCTACTATTGTTAAATTGGGTGTCTTTTGGTTTTGTATGTTTTCGATGTGGAATGTGTGTTGCTGATTCAGTGGGTTAAATTTTGTGGGAAAGTGTTAGTAAATTGTGAGGTTGAATATAATTTCAATCTCATGAATAAGTTCACATTTTCCTTTGACAGGCGTGTGAAATGTGAAACTAGGTGCCATGCTACTAGTCAGAAGCTGTAAATAAGAACTGTTGATTATATTTCATTCTTTCTTTTTTGCCAAAATTGAATCATTCAACTACTTTGATTTGCTAACTGGGTTGAAATCATCTCATGTGGATGATAGAATTCTCTGTAGCTTAAAAGTTTGAAAGAATTTGTTTTCCTTTCCCTCTCTCTATTTTGTTGTTTTGGACATTTTGTAAGTTAACATCTCTATTTTGTTTTCCTTTCACAAATAGAATATATATTTTATATGTGATTTTATTTCTTATAGTTGTTGTAGCAATAATATAAATTTGTGATGGATCTTCTTGTAGTTCCTTAGTTTAGATGTTTTAAGAGGTGATATTTGAATCCTATTATGGTATGGGCCATGTTGAGTTTCAGAATGGTTTGACTTGTTTCAGGTTTATGTTATATAAATATGCCGGTTTGACGGAGTGGAAGGCCAACTAGATAAAAGTAGAATTGAAATTTTAAAGAGCATCTCCCTCTCTCTCTCTCTCTATATATATATATATATATATATTCACATACACACTCGTATATGCATAACAGATTCAACCTTTTAGAAGCCGGTAAGGCTTTTTGTTGTAGGGCTGTCCAGTCTAGTTGTTTCTGAGTTCATCATGACAACCCTTTTCACCACCTTAACATTGTTGGCAAGTGTGATTTCCATCACTTGCTGTATGGCCAATAATGCAGCTAATTATGATAATCAACTTGCTATCTTTATAATTAAGTTATAAATGCATACTTTCTGCGTAAATCTAGTCATCTAGTTTATTAGATTCATCTATTATAGTTGTTTGATCCATTTTTTTCTTTGTCTTTCACATGTGTAGATGGATGCAATTTTGTGTACTTGTCTTCAAGACATTTGGCATCATCTTGTATGGATCAAACTTTACTACTCCGTAGGGGTGCAAATTAGCTGAGCCGAGCTGAGCTTGGGGTTGTTTGCGCTTGGCTCGGTCACACCAGATGCATGCTCAGGCTTGGCCTGTGTTTGGCCCAACTTGGCTAAGCCATGCTCAGGCTTAACTCATCAATATTTAGTGAAACTCATGCTCAGCTCATCAATAATTAGTGAAACTCGTGCTTGCAAGGGTATAAACAGTTCGGTTTGGTTGGCTTTTATGAAGAATTTGGCATCACACCGATCCTCTCGGTTTGCAATTAGCAAGAACCGAAACAGACTGTTTATAATTATAGTCCACACCAGACCGTTATGCATTGTGGCGGTTCGGTTTGGTTCAATTGGTTTGGTCATTTTGCAATTGGGCATGTTTTTATGAACAACCAATCAACAACATCATGCAAAACATAAAGCTATAGTTAGTACGCTTCAATGTTCAAAATATTCGACCTGGATTAATTAAAATAGTAGTGACATTGGTGATCCTCTCATTTAGTCAAAGAAAGTAAAATGCTACATCAGGCTATTTGAAATGGAAAACGCATCCTTCTGATTTACTAGTATGACAAACAAATGTGAAATGTCCCATCTACCATCTACCATCCAATATTCAACATTTATTTTTATAAAGACCAATAAAACACTTTTCAGACAGGTGTTCCAGGATGGATGTATCAAACAAAATATGGGAGTTTTTCACTTTTAAGGTTGTGATTTGGTGTGTGAGAGACTATAGCAACACTTTGATAAACTTGAACATTAAATAGGTTGGTTTCGGTTTTGTTCAATATACATAATTTGTAAACTGCTACCGAACTGGGAAATTAATTTTTAACATAACCAAAACCGTAGCCGACCGTATTTAGTGAGAACCGACCAAAACGAGTCAGCTTGGTCTGATTCGGCTGGCACATTATCCGGTTTTTCAAACACCCCTACATGTTTGTCTTGCCTCAAGCTCATATACAATTTTGAAACATGAAACAACTCAGTTGAAAGAGAACGCCTATTAGCTTATACCTACATATATTGGTATGTTTATTTATATATATAGATAGATAGAGGATCAAAAATAAACCATAAGTAAAAGTGTGTACAAAGTGAGCAATTTTTTTATGATTGTAGTGCTAAATAATTTTTAAGGATGACTTTCTTAGCGTAATAGTAAAATTGTACATGAGAAGTGGAAACAAGGACTTGTTTGATAAAGTTAAAAAGTAAAATTCTAATGCTTTTCATTCCATAACTCATGCAAGTGTCAACTTCTTGTTCATTCTAGTAAAGTATTTAGTTTTGTTGTTTGTCATTGTTGGAAAAGTCTCACCAACCTTGCACTCATCTTACTATCGCCTTACATACCAATTCGCTTGTGTTCACAAATTAGCCACGCTAGTGTTGGCCAATTCTAAGTTAACCTTGGCTCATTTATGTAACAAACAACTTGAATGAGCTCAAATTGTTCATGAGCATCTTGGTTCATTTGCAGCCTAATATTTTACTTCCTTGTGTTCCTAAAGTGGCCGCCCTTCTTTGATACTGGTCAGTTCATGCAGCATTTCACACATTTTTCAAGTTGGTTGAAATAAGCTTGTTATGCATAAAGATGCGTTTTGTACCTTGTGTGTAGGGAGTATATGCTCTATTGTTTTTGACACCACCAATGTAGGCACGGTGTCATTTTGTGATGCATTTTATGCTCATCTACGAAGCATGTGTATTTTGAAAAGCATGTCGTACATATACCAGATTTGTATTGGGTATTAGTACTTGGCATGGTACTTATATATGCATACTGGGTACACAAAACATGTACCAATATTTTTCCTCAATTTTTGACGTACCACAAAGGTACCCAGAATGTACCAAGTCGTACCTCAGCTAAAATAGTATTTTCTTTTTATATAGAAGTGAAGTTCGTTTCATTGGAATTTTTTTTTTTTTTTCTTTTCTTTTCTTGTGCTTGGTATGATTTTAAAACTAAGCTTTGGTTTGTAAATTCTTTAATATAATGACATTTAACTTCATTTTATTCCTTACTTTTGGCCAACTAAACCATTTACCTAATTTTAATATCACTTCTCCAAATTAAAAATAATTTTTTCCCCTAGGTCTTATATTGTATGAACATACCCATACTAGTGCCCATACACGTGCTTCATAGTTTCTTAGGGTAATGCTTTACAATTCTTAGAATGAGCACCATGAATATGTTGAACGGGATTTTGTGCCATCATTGGATGATTTGAGGGTCTTGGTTTGTTCACTAGAGAAAAGGCTTGCAAAGGTCGTCAATCACTTTCATGAGTGATGTGATGAAGTTGACTCCTTTTTTGTATACAACTTCATAAACAAGATAGAACATTATAATACCCGATAATGAAAAACACAGCTAGTCATTGGATGTCAAAAGAGTACTTTCTTACCATTTTTTTCATCTTTTATTCCTTTCAAATATAATGTTTGCATTAAACTATTTGAACCTAGTAATAATAAATGGGTTTGGATAGGAATATTTTTGACTTGGGTTAACTTGGGGTAGCTAAGTGTAGTTATGATATAGGTAAAATATCTTAAATTTCCTAAATAGATATTTTCGAAGTTAATTTGATATTTGGCATGATTAATGATGCAATTAGAAACCTTTGAAGGTGATTTTCAATTTTTTTGATTGGATTGTGGCTAGACCAAATATTGCAGTAAGGGATTGTTGGTTCTCCTCTTCTATGGGAATGGTTTGAAACCTGCTGATCCGGTCTTTTGAGGATTGGGAAGTGGGGTCAATTAAGGCAGTCTGACTTGTTTTAGTGCAGGATGGTCCCAGAAGGTAAGGATGATACTTTGGTCTGGGGAGGGCTTAGAATGATTATGTTTGCGGTAGCCTCCTTTTATAGGAAGCTTGTTAGGGTTGGGGATGTAGCCTTTCCTTGGAAAGGGATTTGGAGGATGGCAACTTCATATGGCAGCCCACCAAAAAAGGTTACTTTCTTTGCAGGAATGGCAACTTGGCAGGCTATTCTGCTGACAGATGATCTGAGGATTCTGAAATTCCTTTTAGATTAATGCTACATGCGCAAGTGTGCAGGGGGGAAGTGTCAGTAATCTTTCGTTGCATTATTTAGTGGCTAGGGATGTGTTTTCTAGGTGTTAAGTGTGCCTGTGCTAGTCAAGGTGCTCTTTGCATTGTGTAGGGGTTGTCCTATCAGAGTTACACCAAGTCTTGGGAGGTAGCCCCACATGCTTGATGTGGTGCTTGTGGAAAGAGAGGAACTGGCAAGCCTTTGAAGGTGTAGAGTGCCTGATTATTGGCTTGAAGGGTATAGTGCTAGTCTCTATGTCTTTTTGGTTGAGGGGTACTTTTCCTTTTCTTTAATTTCTTTTTTGTTGATTCTTTGTGACATTTATATCCCTGTAGATATATGGGAGATTTCTTTTTGTTTTTGTTTTCGTTTGTTTTCCCCCCTTTTTTGGTTGTATATGGTCTGTAGACTCTGTATATATTGTTATGCCCCTTTTGTTGGCACCATTTAATGAAAGAGTTATCTTTACTTATAGAAAGAAACTCTTAAATTTTTATAATTTTGAATTTCCGAAAGGGTAATTTAGCTTGATTTTCGAGATGGTATGCTACTTTATGTTGACCCCCTATAGTTTCAATTGTAGCCCTCTCTCATTTATGCTCTTTCATATGGCCCTATTGAGTTGGTGAATTGATGGAAATCTTTCAATTACTATTCCTTCCTTAATTTTGAATTATTCCACCTCTATCAACTAGGGCTGTTCACAGGATGGGACAGGACCGGATGGGTCGGACCGGGTTGGGTTTACCAGTAATTCGTCAACCAAACCGACCATTTCGGTTAGGAGAAGATCTCAACAGAGTAATGATTCAAAACTGGTCATTTCGGGCGGTGTAACAACCGGTTGGGCTTCGGTCGGTGCAAACAAAACCCTCCATTCAAATATCAAAAGATCTCAATCTCAAAACAAAGGGGTTTCGATAGTGGAGAGATTAAAGAGGTTTTGTGGGAAGGAGATCAAAAGGGGTAGGGGTTGAAGGGAAGAGGAAGAGGCAAAACAGATCCATACCACCACCATTGTATCACCATAGTCGCGATCTCACAACCAACCACCACTTTGATCTTGTCACCACTGCTACGATCTTGTCGTCGTTGGCGTTGGCACACTATCTCATCTTTGCCAGTGACGGAGAATGAGAGGAAAATATGTAGGTGAGTGTGATATAGAGAGAGAAAATATAGAAAGATATAGGCAAATGATATAGATACAGAGAATATAGAGAGAGGAGAGAGAGATGTGTTCCTAACTTTCTAACTTCCTAGTCAATTCTAGATAAAGCTGCTGATGGATGAGTGATAAATGAGTATCAAATTCCAACGTGAGATTTAGCTGGTGGCCTTAAATGATAAGTTATTAAGAATATGCCACATGTACAACTATTTAAACAATAATGCCCAAATTATTCCGTCAGTCAGATTTTTTACGGGTTGAATAACTGGGCACCGACAGCCGAACCAAAATTTGAATTTCTAGACTTTCAGCGCCCGATTCCGACTGTATGTTTGTGCAAAACAGTCTGTGAGCCATCAGTTTGAGTCGGATCAGTTGGTTTGATCAGATCATTTGGTTTTTTAAACACCTCTACCATCAACAAACCCATTTTCTACACCATTTTTGCTTTCTTTCTCCTTTTGCAATAAATTTCATCATGACTCCCTCCATTAACAAGAGCCATGGCCACCACTATTTGCACTCAAATCATTTTTCTTTACAAAGTTTCATCCCCCTTGGTTGGCAGTGGTGGTGGAGAGAGAGAACATGGTGGCTAATTGGTTGCAAACAAGGGTGGGTGCACGTTAGGGTGAGTGGGGGCATCTCTTCCCACTGGATTTTAATGAAAAAATGTTCTGCCATATGTTCTCTAAAATTGCTACAAGTATACAATTTTTGGCCCTATTAGTTTTGTCTCAAGGTGAAGTGAACTTATAGTAACTCATTACTTTCTCTATTAGTCTTTTTCTCTCCACCTTATTTCTACATTAGTTTCTTTCTTTTCACAATACTTTTTCTTACTAAATCCTCCCTCAATTATGACCTCAACTTCCTTTTATATCACTTGTATCTCTCTGAAGCTTCTCACCAAACCCTCTCACCGTGGGTGAGTGAAAAAAATTGTTTTTTTTTGTTGTTGTTGTTTTCTTTCTCTAATAAAATCCGGGCTTCTCATATTTGTAGTTATCATTGGGCATCTAATGTTTTGGTTTGATACCTATCATCTTTGTAGAGTTCACAAGAAGACAACAATTTTGCTCTTTTTATTTTATTTTGTTTAGGTTTATTTCATGTATCATCTTTTTGTTTTTTATATTGTATAACTGTACGCACATGGGAGGGGCATTGAGGCACTAGTGCCATCTATGCCTTGCTTACTTTTTGTTAATGCATTAGTGCCCATTTGTAATCAGAATGATGGAGGCTGCCAAATTTCAATTCTTTGCTGCTCTCAAGTGTTTGGAAAATGGTTTTGAACCATTAAATTTTGAGGTAATGTTTTGGTAGGACTCATACATCCTTTTAGGTGGGTCCGAGTGGTGATATGTTCACCTATATGTGCTGATTAACTACATGTATTTGGTTAACCAAAATCATTAGTAGGTGAGTGAGAAATTGACTCTCGGTTGCGGTGTAATGGTATCAGGAGTATTGAGCGTTACATATCAAGAATCAGGTGTCGTGGTTGTCAAATTTTTAAAAACATTAGCAACCTTCTGAGACTCGAGGATACATAATTTTTTAATATCTAAATCCTGTTTTTTCACACCCGTCTGGTTTGCTACAAATCATTTGGTAGTTAGTTCCATAGTTATGAGGTAACAAATTTGCCACGCACCAAATTGTTGCAGGTTGGGTCGGATCATTAGAGTATATTATCTTTCTGGATAAAATTTATTTAATAAATTTTTACCGGTTTATTTGGTTACCATTTTGAGTCAAACATGAACCATTAGAATCGAAGTTGTTCCCAGATAAAGCATGTCGCTGCACCTCTTCCATGGAAAGGTGCTATCTCTTCACGGTTCAGGTCATTTAAACAGTTACCAATGGCTATCTGAACATGCATGGATTCATTTGTGAACACCGTCCTCTGCTGCATTCTTAGCATTCAATTTTCTTCCTGGTTTTGCATCAATACATTCTATAAGAGAGCGCAAGCACTCTGTTGGTTTGTTAGATACACAGATTGAAGTGCTATCTTCTGTGGTGTAGATCATTGTATCCTGGGAGGCAAACTTTTATAAAAATTGTGAGCACCATAGAGTGGGGCAAATTTTGTCTTAAGGAAATTGTGTCAAACACAAGCCTCTACCTACTCTGTTTTTGGAAAAACATCATTGTAAGTTTAATTATGTTTTCCAGTTCTAGTGTTTTTTCTAGTTTCCACTTTTGATTTTCTTTGTATTAGTTTCTTTATATTTTTGTTATATTATCACAGTGTCACACACAAAGTACACATAAGTGTCCAACAATAAGATGGCAAGCAAAAAATGTAGTTTTATCTAACCACACTAAATTTGGCCAAATTTCTCTATGAAGATGTTCCTACTCTGAAAGAGACTGAAATCAACTGGCAAGTGGTTACTGCGGTGGAGTGATGGAAGCATTTTGATTTTTTATGTCGGAATTATATGCTCAATAGATTGGATGACACATCATGTAATGTGTATAATCCGATCAAAAAAATTTGGGAATTATTGGTATCGTTGGATAAAAGGTACAAAACAGAAGATGTCGGAATGAAGAAATTTGTTGTCGATAGATTCTTAAAGTGAAAAATGGTGGATTTGAATGTCAGTAGTCAAGTCGATGATTTCCAATGGATCTTTCTTGACATCCATGCAAAAGGTATGGCTTTGAGTGAATCTTTTTAGGTGGTCGTAATTATTGAAAAATTACCCACTAGTCTGAAGGGATTTAAAAAATTACTTGAAGCATAAGTGTGAGGATATGAAATTAGAAGATTTGATTATACGGTTGAGGATGAAGGAAGACAATTGTGTTTTTGAAAAAAAAGCGGGAAATCAATACATGGAGTCCAAAGCCAATGTAGTGGAACAAATATAGAAACCCTACAACGATAAGAAAAAGGAAGTTGCTGGCGATGGTCCCAAACAAGGCACTAAAAGGGGGACACCAAGAGGTTCAAAGGCAAGTGCTACATCTATGACAACTTGACAAGATAGGGCATTGTGTTAAGGATTGTCTGCAAGCGCAAGGAGTAAGGGAGTTCTAGCAAGAAACTTACTTAGGCCAATATGACCGAAGTTGACAACCTTTCTACTAGTGTGTCTGACATGTATCTCTTCGCAGTGGTTTTTGAAGCTAATTTGGTTGGAAATCCCAAGGAATGGTAGGTAGATACTGGAGCTACTCACTATATTTGTTTAGACAAAAAGATGTTATCTTTCTATCAAGTGGTGGACAATGGAGAACAACTTTTCATTGGTGACTTTCGACTTCCAAAGTTGAAGGGCAATGAAAGGTTGTCATGTAGATGACTTAAGGGAAGGAACTGATTCTCAATGATGTGTTGCATGTTCAGACAAAAGGATTTTCTCTTTCTATCAAGTGGTGGACAATGGAGAACTATTTTCATTGGCAACTCTTCGACTTTCAAAGTTGAAGGGCAATGAAAGGTTGTCTTGAGGATGACTTCAGGAAAGGAACTCGCTCTCAATGATTTGTTGCATGCGCCAGACGTTTGTAAGAACTTAGTTCTTGGGTCACTATTGAGTAAAAATAGGTTTAGGTTGGTCTTTGAGTCAAACAAGTTTTTACCCAATGGGATGTACGTGGCAACGGGTATTTGAGCGATTTGATTTTTTAAGGTGAATGTAACGACAATTGTACCTACAGTTGTTATTAATATTTAGAGTATATAAACTGTTTATATGCTTCATTTTTTTTAATTTATGGTATGGTTGACTAGGATATGTTAATTTTGAGACTAAGTAGATTATTTAACATACATTGCTTGCCTAAATTTGACCCTGATTCTAATCTTAGATGTGAAATTTCTGTAGAAGCAAAATTAATGAAAACTTCATTCCAATCAATAGGAAGAAGTACTAAGTCTTTAGACTTAGGTCAAGTTTGGCATGATCTAAATAATATAAAAAGTTAAAAAGTCATTATCTTATTTAAGTCACATCATCTTATTTAAATCACATCATCTCTCTAACACATCACATCAAACCCAACCCAAACCCAACCCATATAAGCCAATAAGTCAAAAAGTGCTCTTTTTTAGAACATCCCAAACCAACCCTTAATTCACAATGATATTGTGATTTAAAATTTGTTCAAAGTAGAGGATATACAAAGTACTTTATTATTTCTATTGATGATTGCACAAGATACTGTTATGTTTGTTTATTAAGTATCAAGGATGAAGCCTTCAAAATGTCCATGTGTTTAAAAATGTGGTTGCAAATCAACTTAGCAGAAAGATTAAGTTGCCGAGAATTGACAGAGGTGGTGAATATAAATCACCTTTTGGTGAGTTATATTCACAACATGGTATTATTCACCAAACCACTGCACCTTATTCATTTAAGCAAAATGGAGTTGCTAAAGGGAGGAATAACTATCAAAGAGATGATGAATGCTAAGTTCAGGATTACTTCAGAATTTGTGGGGGAAAGCAGTGCTTTTAGCATGTTGCATCCTTCATAAGATACTGCACTGGAAAACCAATAAGACACCTTATGAGAATTATAGAAAGATTGGAAATCTTCCTATAAATTCTTAAAAATTATGCTGGTGTTTAGCAAAGGTGGTGGTGGTTCCTCCTCCTAAAAGGTCAAAGATAGGACCTAAAACCATCGATGGCATATTCGTAGGTTTGACTAGAGAGCAAGTGAATTGTTCATTGAGGGGAATAAGACTAAAGTATATTGCTTGAGAGTCACTATAATGGCAACCCAATTTAACTGAATAGAGATCTCAAGAGCTAAAGGGACAATTGAATTGTGTGCGACTCATCGAGATTACTAAGGAAATAATTTCTAATAACTTATTTCCATAATGAAATAGTGATGCCTACAGTGTTTGTTTGTCATGGTAAGCTATGCTTTTAATGATTCTTAGATCTTGGAAACCAAAGTGGGGTATAGCAGGATGCTCTTATTAAGAATCACCTATGAGTGTAAATGGGTTGCTTCTATGAGAATTGAGAAGGTTAAATGCTTTAGAGCACTCATGAAAAATGATGAGTTGTTCAAAGTCAAAATGAACACAACCATGAGAACCAACCTATGTCTAGAAATATTCTGTGTGGAGTCCATTATCTTGGTTTGCACAAATAGTTGAACAGTCAAGACATTATGTTTACTGATTTGCCAGTAAATGCGATAGTCTTTCACAGTGGCGTAGCTAGCAATTACAATGAGTGTGGTCATTTAACCAGTTATCATTAATGTCACCTCTAAACAAACTATCAACATTAAAGATCACATGATACCATATAAATTCCATATATTTTCAATCACATTGACAAAATTAATTCAAACTAGTCAAATTGCAAACAAAACGAAGTTTGGGACATTAATATTATCACTTCGATAAAATAGTTAATAAATCTCATGATATGGTGGCACCTTTTAGTTTTTAAAATTCATTATTGCATGACATATCAATTAGTAAGAAAATTTTATAAAATTTGTTAGTTTGTATTGTATTTTTCTTCTAGAAGTTTGAAAATTTTGTATAAATCTGATTGCTATTTTTAATTGTACCGAATCAATTTGTAAACTGCAAAATAAGTTTTTTGTTTATTGGGTTCAATTTGTTAAAATTCAAAACTTCTGAATGTTGTAAACATTTTTGGAATTCCAGTGGCATCACCATAGCTGTAGCTCTGTCCTTGGTCTTTCACAAAGGAAGGTTCAAGGCCAAAAGCTATCTCTCCATATGAAGGATATTTTTAAATTTTATTTTCTTCTAGTCTGTATTTACATCTTTCATTTGTGTGGGGTATTATTGGAAAATGGTTTTGAACCATTAAGGGTTTTTATTTTTTATTTTTTTTAGCTTATGTTTATGTGCAGGGTCCATACTTCCTTTTAGGTGGGTCCAAGTAGTGATGTGTTCACCTTCATGTGGTGATTAATTACATGTATTGGGTTAATCAAATCATTAGTAGGTGAATTAGAAATGGACTCAGAGTATACCATTTGAGAATGGTAGTTATGTGCTGGAAATTTGTGTTAATGCATATAATATGATAGTGGTGTTGGTGGTAGATAGTGGCATGTATAGAATATGATAGTGGTGTTGGTGGTAGATAGTGGCATGTATATAATATGATAGTGGTAGATAGTGGTAATATATAATATGTAAGTGGCATATAATGGGTTATAATGATGATAGTGGTAGATAGTGGTAATATATAATATGTAAGTGGCATATAATGGGTTATAATGATGTTTGTAATATCTCCTATATAAGGAGTGTCATTTGGTCTTGTAAAATAAGAAGTTTTGAATATAACAGAAATATATTCCTTCTTCCTCATATTTTCGGAGTTCTTCTTCCTCATATTTTCTAAGTTGGTATCAGAGCAACAAAAAACGCAGCAGCCCTAAAACCGTCATAGCCATGTCGGAAGTCACGTCCGAAACCACTTCAACCCCTGCCGCTGCCATTCCGGTGAAAACGTCCAACTCTCACTCTGTCCAAATCACCACCATCCGCCTAAATGGTGATAATTTTCTCCGCTGGTCACAATCTGTCCGGATGTATATCCGTGGGCAAGGAAAGATCGGTTACATCACTGGTGACAAGAAGGCTCCTGCTGTTAATGATCCGCTGTTCGACAGTTGGGACGCTAAAAACTCCATGGTTATGACATGGTTGGTCAATTCTATGGAGGAGGATATAAGCTCTAATTACATGTGCTATCCTACTGCACAAGAATTGTGGGATAATGTTAGTCAGATGTATTCTGACCTAGGAAATCAATCTCAAGTTTTCGAATTAACTTTGAAGTTGGGAGAGATTCGTCAAGGAGATGATTCCGTCACCAAATATTTCAATTCGTTGAAAAGGTTGTGGCAGGATCTTGACATCTTCAACACATACGAATGGAAATCGGTTGACGACTGCAACCACCACAAGAAAACTGTGGAAGACAGCCGTATTTACAAGTTTCTTGCCGGCCTCAACATTGAGTTCGATGAAGTGCGAGGAAGAATTATTGGCAGACCTCCTCTCCCATCCATTGGCGAAGTATTTGCCGAAGTCAGAAGGGAAGAGAGCCGAAGGAGCGTCATGCTTAAGAAAAAAGGTACTGGTGAATCAATTGAAATTTCTGCTTTAATTAGCGATGCTGCGGCCAACAAGGCTGCAAATTACCAGCGCAGGTTTGATGATAAGCCACGGGTCTGGTGTGATTTTTGCAACAAGCCTCGCCATACACGCGAAACGTGTTGGAAGATCCATGGCAAACCTGTCAACTGGAAAAGTAGCAAACAAGGAGAGAAGAATCGTGGCTTTCCTACCGCTAATGAAGCCGATTCAGGTCCCTTCAACAAAGAGCAGATTGATCAACTCTTAAAGCTGATAAAATCCAACTCCTCATCCGGTACTCCTAGTGTTTTGTTGGCACAAACAGGTAAAAATCCTAAAGTCTTCTCTTGCCTAAACTTCTCTCCGTGGATCATAGATTCCGGTGCCTCCGATCACATGACTAGTTTTTCCCATTTATTTAGTACCTATTTCCCTTGTTCTGGTCATGACAAAATCAGAATAGCCGATGGTAGTTTTTCACCTATTGCAGGAAAAGGATTTATTAAACTAACTGAGAAAATTAATCTCAATGCTGTTCTTCACGTCCCCAACTTAGCCTGTAACCTTTTGTCTGTCAGTAAACTATCTAAGGATTCTAATTGTCGTGTTACATTTTTTGAATCCCATTGTGAATTTCAGGACCAGAACTCGGGGATGATGATTGGGCGTGCTAGGATGCTTGAAGGTCTTTACTACTTTGATGAAGTACCTGTTAGTAATAAAAAAGCTCAGAGTTTTAATAGTACTAGTTCAATCTCTGTTCGAGAAAAAATAATGCTATGGCACTATAGGCTAGGACATCCTAGTTTTCTTTATCTGAAACATTTATTTCCAGAATTATTTAAAGGGATTGATTGTTCTTCTTTTCATTGTGAAAGTTGCATTTTTGCAAAATTTCATCGCTCTACTTATTTGCCAAAACCTTACCAGACTTCAAAACCTTTTTATTTGATTCATAGTGATGTTTGGGGCCCTTCTAAAATCACTACTCTTTCTGGTAAAAGATGGTTTGTTACATTTATTGATGACCATACCCGCTTATGTTGGATTTATTTGATGAACAAAAAATCTGACGTGAAAAATTTATTCACAAATTTTTACAATATGATTGAAAACCAATTTCAAACCAAAATTGGTATTTTACATTCTGATAATGGAACAGAATATTTCAATGAGCAGTTGGGTGAGTTTTTGGAAAAAAAAGGGATTTTTCATCAATCTACATGTCGGGATACCCCTCAACAAAATGGCATTGCAGAACGAAAAAATAAACATCTACTTGAAGTTGCACGTGCTATAATGTTTTACATGCATGTTCCTAAATATTTATGGGGTGAAGCAATTTTAACAGCCTCTTATTTGATAAATAGGATGCCTACAAAGGTGTTAACTTACAAAACACCTTTCGATTGTCTTAAAGCTTTTTTTCCTGACACGAGGTTGTTTTCTGATTTACCCGCCAAAGTTTTTGGATGTACTGCCTATGTTCATGTTCCTAGTCAATTTCGTTCAAAACTTGACTCCCGTGCTATAAAATGTGTTTTTTTGGGTTATTCCTCAAACAAAAAGGGGTATAAGTGTTTCAATCCTCAAACCAAGAAATTTCATGTGAGTATGGATGTGTTATTTGTGGAAACAAAATCCTATTTCCCCAACACTTCTCTTCAGGGGGAGACAAGTGGAGTAGAAGATCGTTTTTGGGATATTTCTATCCCGCTCCCCAATGTCATTTATCCTACACAAAAACCACATCTGTCTGATAATGATCACTTAGGAGAACCAAGTTCTATGGTGCCTAGTCAAGAAGATTCTTGTTTAGGGGGAGAAGTACTACAAAATGATCTAAATCCTGAGCTTCAGGTTTATACTAGGAAGCGATTTCATCTGAAGAATAATGACCTGAATGTCCATCCTAATGACCCGAATGTCCACCCGAGTTCTGGCATCGAAATTTTAGGTAATCCTATTCCTTCTATTTTGATGTTCCTATAGCAATTAGGAAAGGTGTCCGAAATTACATTAAACATCCTATTGCAAATTACCTCTCCTATCAAAGACTGTCTAAAAACCATAGAGCTTTCACATCTAGGATTTCACACTTGTTTGTTCCAAGAAATATACAGGAAGCATTGGATGATCCGAATTGGAAATTAGCAGTCATGGAGGAGATGAATGCTTTAAGGAGAAGTGGTACTTGGGAGATAGTTGATCTACCCAAAGACAAGAAAACAGTTGGGTGTAAATGGGTGTTTACGATAAAATGTAACGCAGATGGAAGCGTTGAGAGATACAAGGCGAGACTGGTGGCTAAAGGCTTCACTCAAACTTATGGGATCGACTATCAGGAGACGTTTGCTCCTGTTGCTAAAATAAATTCCATCAGAGTACTGTTATCTCTTGCAGTAAATTCAGATTGGCCTCTACATCAACTTGACATTAAGAATGCATTTCTCAATGGTGATCTTGAAGAGGAGGTGTTCATGAGCCTAGCGCCGGGATTTGAGCAGAGACTTGGAAGCGACAGAGTATGCAGATTGAACAAGTCATTATACGGACTCAAACAATCACCAAGAGCGTGGTTTGAACGCTTTGGGAAGGCAGTTATCAGTTGTGGCTTCTCGCAGAGTCAAGCAGATCACACAATATTTTATAAACATTCAAAAAACAGTAAAATTGCAATTTTGATTGTTTATGTTGATGACATCATTTTAACTGGTAATGATGAAGCAGAGTTAGCAGCCCTCAAAGAGAAACTCGCAAAAGAATTTCACATTAAGGATCTGGGAGCTCTCAAGTATTTCCTCGGAATGGAATTTGCAAGATCCAAGGAAGGTATATTCGTTAATCAGAGAAAATATGTTCTTGATCTCCTTGGAGAAACAGGTATGCTTGGTTGTAAGATGGTGGAGACTCCGATCGAGCCTAACTTGAAGTTACAAGCTGCTAAGGCTGAAGAAGTCAAAGAGAGGGAACAATATCAGCGACTTGTCGGGAAATTGATTTACTTGTCTCATACGCGGCCTGATATTGCCTTTGCAGTCAGCATGGTAAGTCAGTTCATGCACTCACCAGGGGTAGAGCACTTTGAGGCCGTTTATAAGATCTTAAGATATTTGAAAGGAACTCCAGGGAGAGGCTTACTGTTCAAGAAACATGGACATCTTCAAGTTGAAGTATACACAGATGCAGACTGGGCAGGAAGTGTTACAGACAGGAGATCAACATCCGGATACTGCTCCTTTGTAGGTGGGAACCTAGTTACATGGCGGAGTAAAAAACAGAATGTGGTAGCTAGAAGTAGTGCAGAAGCAGAGTTCAGAGCTGTTGCCCATGGAATCTGTGAAGTAATGTGGATTAAAAGAATTCTTGAAGAATTAAAGCTTTCTCACCCGACACCTATGAAGGTCTATTGTGACAACAAAGCAGCTATATCTATAGCTCATAATCCAGTTCTACATGATCGCACAAAACATATAGAAGTGGATAAACATTTCATCAAGGAGAAAATCAATGCTGGCATAATCTGTATGACCTACCTTCCAACAGGTGAACAATTAGCTGATGTGCTAACGAAGGGACTACACAAGAAGCAATTTGATAAGCTGACTAGCAAGCTGGCTATGGAAGATATCTTCAAACCAGCTTGAGGGGGAGTGCTGGAAATTTGTGTTAATGCATATAATATGATAGTGGTGTTGGTGGTAGATAGTGGCATGTATAGAATATGATAGTGGTGTTGGTGGTAGATAGTGACATGTATAGAATATGATAGTGGTGTTGGTGGTAGATAGTGGCATGTATATAATATGATAGTGGTAGATAGTGGTAATATATAATATGTAAGTGGCATATAATGGGTTATAATGATGTTTGTAATATCTCCTATATAAGGAGTGTCATTTGGTCTTGTAAAATAAGAAGTTTTGAATATAACAGAAATATATTCCTTCTTCCTCATATTTTCGGAGTTCTTCTTCCTCATATTTTCTAAGTTTATGGGTAGGGGTTGTGCAAAATACCGTCAAAGTCACACCGATCTGCATCAATTCGCACTGCTCTATCCTTTAGCCGCGGTTTAAACTTTAAAATTTATAATCTGCCTTCGAAACTGCTCCGCTTTACTATAATTAATACATATATATTGGGTAAATTACCACTTACAGCCTCGGAGGTTTGGGTTTAGTACATATCACCCCCTGACGTTTGGCAATTACACTAACCCCCCTGTTATTGAACTCATGCACTCTCTTTTTTTGCTTTGCTTTGCCTCATTTCATTTCATTTCCTTTGTTTTTTTTTTTTTTTTCCTTTCCTTTGCTTTACTTTTTTTTTTTCAATATAAATTCCTCTATTTTTCTAATAGGAGTTATTGCCTTTTATATAAGCAGGGTGATGTAGGACGAGTAGGGATTACTTTCTTACAAGTAGTGAGAGTTTGTAAAAAGGTAGGGTTTTTGGGAATGAAAACACAAGTATTAAGGGATAGTTGGGTGGTTGTTCTAAACACTGTGAAGAGTGACGTAGCCAGTAACCTTGCTTGATAGAAGAAGAAGAAGAAGAAGAAGAAGAAGAAGAAAAAGAAAAGAGAGTGAGAGAGAGAGAGAAGTGCTTCACCCTCGCAAGGGATAGGCCAATTACACAAACATAATTTTAAATTTTCATAATATTAACTTTTCTATTGAATCATTGAGATTACACGCCTATTTATAGGCTAAAGACTCCTAATTCTATAAGGACTACTACTTAAATTTAGAAACTAAAAATATTTAGCAACTACCAATATTTTAAATTTAGACCAATTATGATTTCCAATTATACTTCAATTATAATAGGAAACTTTAATGACTTCTAATTCTACTTCAATATCAAAATAAGAAACCTAACTTTTGACTACTAAAATTATTTTAGACATAATAAAACCTATATATAAGACCCATTTAATAACTTGACTCAAAATGAAACCCATAGGTGATCCCTACAACCTATGTCCAACAATTATTGGAATTACTATTATACCCTTAATCACGAAAACCGACTATAATGACATGAAGACTCAAAATTATTCCAAATCTTTAATTCTTGATGCTCTAAATGTGCTTCATGTGAATTCCAGATTTGCTCTTTTTTTTCTTTCCATGATCTTCAGCACAAGGGGATTTGTGAAATGAGACTATTAATCACAAGGGTGAGAATGTAATTTTCAGAACGTCAGGAGGTGGGATGTAATTGGACTAAACCTCAGGGGTGTCAGTTTAATTTATCCTATATTTTTTTAACTTATAATGAAATATTAAATTAAAAACGAGTGTGATAGAGATTTAATATGTGAAATTTTTTACAAATTAGTAGTTATATATATGAAAAATGTTATGTAAAATTAGTTTGTGTTATATATGTGAAAAATATTATGCAAAGACTTTATAATTTGTTAGAATTTTCTGCAATCTGCCCAAAACTTTTCAAACCGCAATTTGCTAATCCGCCAATCCTCTATTCGGTTTATAATTTTACTCTCAAACCGCCCGAACCGCACCGCGCACACCCCTAGTTATGTATTGGTAGAATAGGGCACTTTTTATGATGTTTATATACTCTAGCCTTGTACATGGGGTTAGGCCCCAAGGGGCACCCTAGTTTGTGAGGTTGGACCTCGTTCAATGTTAGTTCATGATGCTTGTGAGCGTGCATGTCACCGTGTCGCACCAAATAGAATTAGGTTTGGCACATGTACGGGTCGGGTCGGGCCGTTAGACTATTATTTTTTTGAGTAAAATTTGTTAGAGTAAATTACACTCACCTCCCTTGAAGTTTGAAGAAAATACAGATAGCCTCACACTTTTGACAAATTTACCTTGACCTTTCACAAGGTTTTAACTCACATAACACTGGGTCTTTTTTTTTTAGATTCATTAATCATATGGAAGATGTACCAAAAAAAAATAAAAATAAAATATCATATGAATGAAAAATGATGTTATCATCTCCTTCCTACTAAAATATATATTTATGTTTGTTTATTTCAGTGTTTACCCGCCATTGACATTAGTTTCGGTCACTTAACCATACTAAAAGGGAGTTTAATGTACTTATGTCAATAGTGTAGAGCTAGTTGTGTAAGCACTGTGTTGGTTCGCTAGACACAGATTGAAGTGTTGTCTTCTGTGTGTTGTAGATCATTGTATTTTGGGAGGCAACGTTCATCAAACTTTTAAGTACGAGGGGCGACTTTTGTCTCAAGGGCATTGTGTCAAATACAAGCCTCGATCTGTTGTGTTTTTCTGGAAAAACATGTTTGCAAGTTTAATTTTGTTCTCCAGTTTTGGTGTTACTTCTAGTTTCTACTGCTGTTTCTGATTTGCATCATATTAGTTTATTTCTGGTTCTGTCATATTATCACAGTATCACATGCAAAGTACACCTAAGATTGTCCAACACTAGGACCTCTGGAGATTGAATTAGCTCATGAATAGGTTTGTTGAGGGGGATGGAAGTAGCACTCACTGCTGTTGGAGATGTTGGTCATCATCATGAAGCATGAAGCTATGTACCTGTGATCAGGTCAAGCACTATATCAGTTTAGATAATAATATCATACTTGATGGTTTAGTTTGATGGATGATCTTCTGTGGTCAGCATCTATTGTAGAAACGACAATTCCAAAGTGAGCAGGATCAGACAAACTCTAAATGATTGCTCTGTATCTTTTCCTCGAAGTCTTGAGTTTCTACCTTTGGGATTGATTATTAAGGCAGCGGAAGTTTACCCTAATAAGAATGGTGCATCATGGATGTCTTGTGATAATTTGTTAGCATACCTTCCTTGCATATGACAAAAGGGACGCATAACCTTTAGGAACAACTTTTTGGATTATGTTGACATTTATGTTTGCGAATCTTCTCATTGATGAACTTAGATTCTCTGCTTCTTATTATATTCTAGGTGATTTTTATGGATTTTGCATTCTTTGGTTAGATGGAAATAGTATTCTGTTTGTGGTGCTTGAGTTTATGAATGGCTAAATAACCTCAAGACTGTCATTATTTCTAAGACTAAGTCACTGTTTTCTTCTTTGTCTGTACGTGGAGTTGGAATGTTGCTTGGGGGTGGGTTTTTGATTGGAAGTTCTTCAGAAAATCTGAGCAGAAGCACACACATCCCAGAGAAAAAACCATGGAAAGCAAATCGAAAACAACTTTCTTAATGTCTTTTTAGTATTTATTTTCATCATTACTTCTTGTCCAGCTTCTGCTGCATCTTGGTTGAAAGATAAACTATTGCCTGCATACCTTAACGAGGGTACACGATGAGTGGGAGTGCCAGAAAACGTAAATCTCTGTGGGATAGCAAAGAAGACATTCAGCTTCCTGCTCAAATCAATGAAAAGAATGCTTGTCATGGGAATGAAAACTATTCCAATCTTCATGTTAGTCATGATTCAAAGTTGCCTGACTTGGGAGTTGACAATGCATTGAAGTCAAAAGATTGTTCTGGGAGGTTATCTTGGGAATCTTCACAGGGAAACAATGGCCAGAAGGATGAAAGCAGAGACTTCAGTGATATTCCAGAAATCCGAAAGGCTCGGGATGAGGATAAGAGCTATCATCTATCTCCAGGGTCTGATGGATGGAAACAGCAAAACCATAGCCGTTACCCTGAAAATGGTGGGAACCAGTCACGCAGGTTTGTGATTTTATAAACCTGATTAATGAAACTCAATTTCTGTGAATGTTATTCTTTTTTCAAGAGAGTTTGTATTTACAAATGTTGCTTTTTAATTTATTTTTTGATACTATATAAATACGTTTCTATTTCTTATATTTTTTTCCTAAAAAAAAGTTCCCACATTTTTTCCTTAATATTTTTAGTTGGCATAGTTTTTGTAATTGAACTTTGATTATTTTTATCATCCTCATTAGGTACAGGAGGAGCAGGAGCCAGAGCAGAAGCAGGAGTAGGAGCCGAGCGAGGGACAGGAGTAGGAGCCGGAGCCAAGGCAGAGGCACGAGCAGAAGTAGGAGCAGGAGCAGGGACAGGAACTGGGGTAGGTGCAGGAGCCCACTTGGTGATTATAGACGAGAGTCGTACAGATCGAGTGACAGAAGAAGTGGATCGGGGGTATCATCTCAACCATGTAGAGACTTTACTCTTGGTAAATGCAGGAGAGGCAATGAATGTAGGTTCCTTCATCAGGACAACCTCAGTCACAGGGATGGGGGACGATTAGAGAGAGACCAAGCAGAAAGATGGAGAATTAGAGAGGAACGTGGAGGAAATTTTTATGATGGACAGAAGGATGAGCGTCCGATGAATAGCAGCAAATCTACAATGCTCTGTAATGATTTTCTGAAAGGTAGGTGTCAGAGGGGATCATCATGCAAATATCTCCATCACGATGCTTCTGGTGATAACAGTGAAAGAGGCAATCGACATTCATCTGTTGATCATGATTACAGGCGACAACCGCGCAAGAATTTCAATCCTCCTTGCAAGTTTTTTATGATGGGGAAATGCCAAAGGGATAACTGCAGGTTTTCTCATGATTGTCCTGCTCCCATTAATCTTGAAGGAATGCCACAGGATGATAGGCAGGGCCATGATTTTGATGACATGAACAAATTGTGGGATGGTCCAAAATGGGGTGAAGCAACTGCTGTCTCGGACATTGCACAGTCTACTAGGTGGGTTAATGTTGGAAAAGGGACTTCCATTGGTTCCATAACTGCTGAGAAACACGCTGATGATAGAAGGGGCCATGATTTTAATGACATGAACAAATCATGGAATGGTCCAAAATGGGGTGAAGCAGCTGCTGTCTCAGACATTGCAGAGTCCACTGGGTGGGGTGATGTTGGAAAAGGGACTTCAATTGGTCCCATAACTGCTGAGAAACAGACTGATGATAGACGGAGCCACTGTTTGGATGACAAGAACAAACAGTGGAATGATCCCAAATGGGGTGATGCAACTGATGTGTCAGAGAATGCGAAATCCACTGGGTGGTGTATCGGTAATGTTGAAAATGTGAATTTAACTGATTCAATGAATGCTGAGAAATGTGCTGATGATAGTTTGGATAATGGGAATCGAATGTGGGGCAGTCCATTATGGAAAGATAAGGTTGTTGACAGAGATGAAAATGTGTCCCGTCAATTGGGGGGTGGTAGTCATGTTGTGAACATAGGAAGTACTGGATCAAAAGATGTGGCAAAATCATTTGATAGGGAAGAGTCCCGACTTACTTCCCATGGTTTGCAATCTCAAACTCCATATGGAATCCCTGAAAATGTTCATGAACAAAATCAGATGCAAGAAGCTTCAGGCCGGCAGCTTGCTACCACAGTCATGCATTCAGTTTTTCCTGTAAATTCTCAGATTCAGCAGCAGCATCACCACACAAAGATGAGGGACAATAATGCAAAAGCAGATGATTTAAATTCAGTCAACAGTCTAGACATCTATGGAAATGCTAGTCATCCTGCTCTTGTGCCTGTACAGAATTTCAATCAAAATCCTGATAGTTTTGGCCCTCAACCGCCAAGTTTTGGTGGAGTTGATCAAAGTAAGCACATGATTTCTATAAACCCCTCAAAAGGACATAATATTGATTCGAATTGGTCACTGCAACAGAACTTCTCTCCATCCAATCTGCAAAATCAGACACAGATTCAACATGGAGAATCTCTCAAACCAATGGTGAACTCCGGCTTGCCTCTGAACATTGTGGACAGTGAGCAGGTTGCTCAAATAACTAACCTTCAAGCATCTCTGACGCAGATATTTGGGAATGGACAACTCCCTCAACTATATGCTGCACTAAACCTCCCAAATTCCACAGAATTGGCGCCTTCTCTTCCTGATGCTGTGACCCTTCTTCCCCCCATTACTTTAATGGATGCTCAGCCTGATAAAGCTACAATGTCCCAAAACCCCTTAGGTGATAGCACAGAGCCTAACAAGCCTGGCAACTATAGCCAACCACCTGGGTTTTTGTCTAATTCTGTTGAACAGAAAAACAAAATGCTCTTGGAACATTCAACTGCATCAGCCGCTGTTGGTCTTGACAGTGACAAACTCGACAATAATGGCTGTCCTGTGGAAAATGATCACAGAAGTCCAGAGTTGAGACAGCAAAAGCCAGTTGAGAATTCAGGTGTCGAGGAAGACAGTAAACCAATAGCTGAGAAATGCAAGCAAGAGCCGGAAAAAAATCCCGCAGAAAATGTGAATGCAGATGCCAGCATTGGGGATGGCGCTAATGGGAAGGATGAAAAGGCAATGCGGCTGTTTAAAATTGCACTCGTGGAATTTGTTAAGGAGCTTTTAAAGCCCAAATGGAAGGAAGGCCAGCTGAGCAGGGAAGTTCACAAAACTATTGTAAAGAAGGTGGTTGATAAAGTGACCAGTACCATTCAAGGAGTTAATGTCCCGAAGACGCAAGATAAAATTGATCAGTATCTTTCATATTCTAAACCCAAGCTTGCCAAACTCGTCGAGGTGAGTTCCTAGTTGGCTGTCTCTATTTTTCTGACAGATTATACGTTCAGCTGGTCAACCCAATAGATAATTTGTTCTTGTGTCCATTCAATTGCTAGGTCTAATCTGTTTTGTCAGCCATCAGTAGAGTTTTGTCAGGTATTTGTTTAAGTGCAGAAGCAAATTGGCAGTGTTGTTTTCTTGAATTTGGCACTTGGCCCGTGTGAACCAGTAACACTATTGGTGTTGCTTTTCATAATTAAGTTGCTTATTTGTGATAATATCTGATGAATTTGATATTTGTGAAAAATATTGAATTCCTAGGAAAACATAAATCTAAGTTGATTATTTTATGTAAAATGCTGTGTTATACTAAAGCTTGATTTTTCTCTTGCAGGCATACACAGAGAGATTTTTGAAGAGTGCTTAAAACACCTAGTGCTGCTGATATTTCCCCTCATTATATTAAACTTTCGATGGGCTAAACATTGAGTTTCATTGTGTATATGTGGTTTTTTCCCGGAGCTTCCATGAATTGTGTAGTTTATGTTTTTGTTTCTAAATATTTTTTGCAATTTGTGTAGTTTATGTTTTTGGAGTTTGATAGGCGTTACTTCTCTCTTACTTGTAGATATTGTTAAAGATACAATGATGATGGGTACTTGGTGGTTATCTTTTCTAAATGCTGCTTTTATTTCAGTTATCTGCATCATACATGCTTGACTTTTGCTCTATCAAGATGGAGCTTGTCATTGTTTTTTGGTCTAGCTTGAATTCTTTGCACCCATCTAGCTATGTGTCTCTGCGGGCACCTTGATGTCTCCACCCTTCGAGCAGTTCCACCTACGGGTTCATATCATCGTCTTTTCCTTTTTCTTCTCCCCATTTTTTATTTATTTCATTTTCTATTTTGTGTGAAGTACATCTCATGTTTCTTGCTTCAGTCAAACTGTTCTTTACAGTCCTTGTTCTCCTGGAAAATTTCTGTTGATTTATCTTCTCATTATTGGTGTCATATTTCCATGATAGATTCAGAGTTAGTTGATCATCCCCTGGTATTGTTCAGTTGTGGATTTCCACTGTAGTCTTTGTCTATTGTTGATTCAGATCAGACGTAATTGATTCCCACATGGTCTTGTCTTCTAGATGACATGTATTTGGGTGTCACTGGTGTGGATTGAATTTCTTTTAGAACGAGATTTTCATTTTTTTTAGCTTTTGTTTCTTTTCCCCATTACAAACCTCATCTTTGGCTTTTTGATGGAATTTTCAAGTTCAGGTCGTCATTCATTTGCACAGCATTTTGTGAGGCTTATGGTTTTTTCTTGTTCTGCTGCCTAGTATGGGGTGGATAAGTGAGCTCTGTAATTGAGTTTTAAATTTGTGCCCCATTATTATGCATGAGTAATGCTAGAGGTTCTAAAAATTTTATTAAAAGTTCTACCAAATCTCACATGGGTGTGGAATTTACACAATGTGGGTTTCATGAGAGTCTCATATCCATGCGAGGCATTTGGTAGATAATTTTTTATATAATTTTTTGAATCTCTAGCATATTTGATTATGCATATATGAATGTGTTGGCATGACCTAATATATGAATTGCATGGTATCTGTTTAGCTCATAGTCATGCGTATATGGATGTGTTGGAATGCTTGGTTTGGGCGTGTATGTGCTGCTGCTGATCCTGGTTTAAATGTCACCCACTATTTGAAAGGAAGTTAATTTAACCGGTGGTGGTATGTTATGTAGAGCTCAGTTATAGTAGCAGGTTAGTGTTGGTGGTGGTGTTGTGAGGAAAATGTTTCACATTTTCAAAATGGGAAATGTTTTGCTCCCACATGAATTTATTTTTCACTGATTCTTTTTGTTAATTTTTATTTTTATTTTTATTTTTTTGGTGTACTAACGCTGTGTTTAGTTGGGGGATTTGAGGAGAGATTTGGAAAGGAAAAATGAAAAGTTAGGTGAAATATGAATAAAATATACTTACATTTCACATAGTTTCATACTCCTTTTTCCTTTCCCTTTTCAAATTCCTTCTCAAATCTTCCAACCAAACACACCATAAACGTTGAAAACATTAAAACATGTTTTGTCCAAAAAAAAAAAAAAAAGGTGTGTCAAGGTAACGTTTGGTAACGTTTACGTTTTTTGTTTATGTTTATAAAAATCTTATAAATTGGTTTTTGTTTATTTTTAAAAAAACATAAACTACAAATGCATTTGGTTTGAACAAAATGTTTGAAAATATAAAAAATATGTTTGTTCATGCCTAAAATATTTATATTTATTTTTTTATTATTTATGACATTGAGATCATACACATTATAATTGAAAAAAAAATTAGTTAAAAACAATCAATTGAAAAAAAAATTATTTTAAAAAAATTGGTTATTCAAATTTTTTAATTTCTGTTTAAAAATCAACGTAAAGTCATTTTTTGAGTTTATGTTTTTTCTTTAAATTTACAAACTGAGACAATCATTTATAAACTAAAAAAATTATTAAACAAATTTTGATGACAATTTTTAAAATTTTTATAAATATAAATTAAAAATTAAAAATGAAATAATTACCAAACAGGTCAAATGTTACTGATTTCTATTTAAAATTTAAGCCGAACAGGGCTTTGACACTCTCCTATGGGTTTGGTGCCTGAATCCTTTGTTTTTATTAAAATTTAATTTTGGTTCATCCACTTTTAATTGTGGTGATAATTAATTCTTATAATTTAAGTTAAGTTGTAATGTTAACTCTTTATCTATCAATTATTAATAAAATTAACCGAAGTTATCATTTGAATCATATATTATACTTTTTTCTTATTTTATTGGCAGTCTTATATTTTTATTAGAATTTCACTTTAATCTTCGTATTTTTATCAAAATTTTATTTTGGTGTCTCTGCTTATTTACTTCGGTCAGCCTTTTTTATCAAAATTTTATTTTGGTCTCTCTGCTTATTTACTTCGGTCAGCCTTATTAATGATGCATGAATGGAAAAGTAAAATTTGCAAGGATATTGTCCCTGTGTTTCAATTGTGAATTTATATAAAAATTTAAACAATCATAAATTTAGATATAGATTTAAAAAATATAAAAATATAAAATAAATTAAAAGGAAAGTTATTTATAAGTCCTGTTTGAGAGACTTAGGCCTCGTTTGGGAACAGGCTAATTTAGTAACTTTTTGGCTATTTGGCTAAAAAGTTAGGTAAAAAAAACTTGTATGTTTGGGATGACTTTTTGGCTAATTACGAAAAAATGTGCAAAAAGTAGAGAGAAAAAAGAATCTTTGACTTTTTGGTATGGGTTGTTGGCTTTTTGGCTAATTTAGTAACTTTTTGACTAATTGGCTAAAATAGCCTCTTGCCAAACGAGGCCTTATGTTACATATGGTCCTACTAAAAAACTTACGTTCCCATAAGTCATGTGGGAAGTTTGTTGACACATTTACTCTCAATATTAATTGTTAATATCATAAATAATACTAAAACTATATATAAGAAATTGAATGTTACCATAGATCATATTTATATAAACGTAACGGAACGTGACACCTACATAAACGTAACGTGACACCTATGATCTATGGTAATATGAAATTTCTATATGTTACCATAGATCATATCTACATAAACGTAACGTAACGTGGCACCTACATAAATGTAACGTGGCACCTACATAAACGTAACGTGACATCTATGATTTATGACAACATTCAATTACTTATATAAGAAATTGTATGTTATTATAGATCACATCTACATGAACATAACATGACATCTATATAAACGTAATATGACACCTATGATCTATGGCAACATTCAACATATGAAACGTAACGTGACACCAACATAAACCAACAACATTTTCACATTTAATTTAAAAAAATAAAAATTCATTAAGTTTGCGAAACGTAACGTGACACGTTACGTTACGTTACGTGACACGTTACGTTACGTTACGTTTATGTAGGTGTCACGTTACGTTACGTTTATGTAAGTGTCACGTCACGTTACGTTTATGTAGAATCTTATGTAATACATTCCTATCTAAATAGGACTTGAGACTCTATAAAAAATTACACGAAACTTAACCTACATAAGTGTCTAAAATAAGTCTCTCTAAAATAAATTTACTTTTATTCACATTTTATTTATTATAATATTTTTTTCAAAAAAAAAAAAAACTCTTATCTTCAAGATAAAAATTATCGTATAAATCCTCAGCAAAAACTACACTTGGACTGAGAGAGAAGAAAATGGATTTAACGGCATGGAGCTTGAGGGAAGCTTGTGGTGGGGTTTGGGGTTCAACAATAGCAACTAGGCCCAACAATGTTTGCTTTCTCAGGATTTGCCATGATTTCTCCTTCCCGTTTTGGTCATACCCATTTGCCCAAATTCCCTCCAAGTCCTTTGTTGTCCACGCCGGGAAGAAAAATTCACATTCCCAGCCAGTTTTGAAGCCAACCATCGTCCAAGAAGTGTCAATGGACGACGAAGACCACCTCCTCTTCGATGAATTTGAAGATGGTAATCACTTCTTATCTTTCTTTTGTTTAAGAAATACCAAAAAATTCTTTTGTTTCTTCCTTTGATTAACTGCCCTCATATATTTCCTTCGAGTTTCTGAATATTTTTGTTCTCAAGTTTGTTTGTTTGTTTGTTTTGATGGTATTTTGGGCGATTGAATTTTTGTTTTTTTTTTTTTTTTTGGTTCATAAAGTTGGGCATTGTTTATGAAAGTGTGCATGTTTGTGCCCAGAGGGGGTGAATATTGCCTACTCTGTAATTAGTTACTCCCTCCTTTCTTTTCCACAATGTTCGTCCTTTTGAGGCTGGGATGAAATTTCAAAGCACAAAATCTAACAAGTACGGACACACGAGACATCAATTTTCAAAAAATATATAATTTTATATATTTATCATGTCATATATAAAGATAAATAATTATTATATGTCTTACACATTGTTGGGCCTATTTCCAAAAAGCTTAAGCTTAACACATATTTGGCCAATTTTGTGGGAGTTATACATAATGAGTACAAAAATATCAGCAAGTCCTCAAATTTTGTTCTCCTTTTTTTTCTTTTTTCTTTTTTTTCTTCTTTTTTTGTTATTTTTAATTTTGGGGTTATCAATTTTAACCAGGCAAGTGCATTAGTTCTTATTTAGGGGGTCAAGGTTGGAGAGGAGACTTATTTCAGAAAATATGAATTAAAAAACTCGCACAGGGGTCAATCCATGGTGCAAGTGGAAAAGGCTTGGGTATTTTAGGCTTTTATCATAAGAGAAGGTTATGAAACGCTATCTGAAACTTGGGGAGTTAAAATTGTGGTTCAACATTTATTTGATGTGACTCAAGGTGATTAACCTAAAAGAGAGGAGCAATGGATGCCCTTATGATACAATTGAGGTGTGTCATTAGAATGGATAGGTGTAAGATATTATGGATGCCCATGTGATACATAATACCCATGTGATACAATTTTGGTAAGTTATGTTTGTTTAGATGGATAGTATTTAACCTTGAGTTCTGCAAAAGATTCTGTTGCATTCTTTGAAAAGAAAAAATGGAGTAGAAATCTTTAAGAGATCTTTTAATATGACTTAATATCCAGTGGTTTTGCAGAACCATTTCATTTGATATGTATTGTTTGCAGTTTAGACATTTTAAAATAATGTTTTTCCCTATAAATATTTTGGTTGGCTTCAGAATCAGGACTAACTGCTATTATTATGAATTTGTTCAGCAATTTATTCAAGCAGTGAATTTATTCTTGTTTTCAGATAATCACATATTAAAAGCTTAAGGATCTGTCAAAATCAAACTAACTAAACCAAACTAAGCCTTGTGTCCTAATCAAGTGTGGTCATTGGCTGCATAATCTTTTTTTGCCATTATGTTCCATCAAGGGCTATATGCTCAGTTAAATTAAATAAATTCACATATTTTTTCATTGTTGCATCTCATGTTAGCTTAGGTCTTCCCTTCTTCTAGCATCTCCATTTATGGTGACCATGTCACTCTTCCTTATTGTTGTACAGGGGACTTGGGGAATGATGATAATTATTTTGAGGATGAGTATTTGCCAGAAGATGTTGAACCCTATGTAAGTGTTGTGAAGTAGAATGATTTTTACCATTTTCTAGTAAATGAGGGAAGTTGACATTTTATGTAACCATTGTCCTTTCTTTTGAAGGTTGGGGATGGAGATGGAGGAGGTGGAATCTCACTTGCTGGGACATTGTGGGATAAAGAAGCATTAGCAATAGCTGAAGAGGTTTCTCTATCATTTGATGGTGACTTGAAAATATATGCCTTTAAGACATTACCAAATTCCATCATTCGGGTGCGCATTGAGAAGTCCTCAAACAAGTAAGCATCTATGACACTATTGAAGAGAAATGAAATTGGACTCTGCACCGCCAATGTGCAATTCACACCACATTCTCCCAAAAATTTGTAGAAAAATGGAACATTGACTTTTTTAATGTAATGTTAAAAAGAAAAGAAAAAAAAATAGAGGAGGTAAAAATGGAACATGAATAGTTACTCTCTTTTTGCTCGTAACAAATCCAAACCTAAAAATAGATTGGTCAATATTTGAGTTCAAATGAAATGGATGACTTGTGAGTGAATTATATGTCCAAAATGTGACAAATTGACAATGTTTTCTCTCTCGTGGATCTACATAAACAAGTTTTGTTTCTTCTCTTTCTGTTTGTTAAAGGATTTCCTTTTTTTTGTTAAGGTTATTTATCCTGCTTTTTTCTTTTATTTAATTTTTTTTTCCCAATGAACTTTGATTATTTCTCATTTGAACTTTACAAAATAGTAAAGGAGCATAGGCTTTGCATAACAATTGCTCTGAGAGGTTTGTGGTAAATTCCTGCTGTCTTTCACAAAGTGGGTCCTTTGTCCCATCCTTCCTTATTCTCTAAATCACTGGAAGGTTTGGTATGCCCAATGCTGGTTCTATTAAGCTTGGATTTCATTGGATGCATGTTGGGAAGAAAGTAATGCTGTGTTTATTTTCTTCTATTCTATTTTCCATTTTGGCAAAATTTGTCAAATAACTATACTAGTTCTTTATATTCTTGAAGTCTTTCCATTTCGTTTTTTCAAATGATCCTGATCGAGGCCATAACCAAGTTTTGATCCCATCAAACTCAAATGCTATGATCATTGGAGGGGTCGATGGTTACATAGTTATTAACACCCAGGTTGTATGTAAAGTTTCACTGGAAAAATGGTACAATTAAAGTTTAATACTTTTTTTTTCTCGATAAGTACAATTAAAGTTTAATACTGTTCCAACTAATTTAACAAGCCTTATACTGGCCTGTCTTGGTTGTACTGACAGTTTTGGCCCATACCCCAGAAATCTGATACCCAAGATGAGGTCAGTTTAATTGTATTTAAACAAAAATTGAACCACTAATATATTAAGTAATAAATAAACTAAATAGAAACTTATAATGGTAAAGTTCTTTAAATCCTTTTTTGAAGTACTGAGAACTTAAGCTTGCTATAGTTTAGTGATATATTTTTGTATATTTCACAGTGAATCTGTATTGGGCAATATAATTATGTTATTAGCTTGATAAATGAGTTTTTATGCAGATCTTAAACAATTCTTGTTAGGTTTAACATTATGTATATCTTTAACTACATTAAATTTTATGCGCAAATATCTTGTTTTGATAAATGTACCATACTTGTAGTGATAAATCCAAAATGGAATAAGTGCCTTGTCAACAACAAAAATGATATGCTGGCCGGTATTGGATTGATAACTATGGATGTTATAGACCTTACCAGGCTTTCTTTGCATAAAGAGGTTGACCTCATAGTTGAAGCTGAGTTTTCATGCTAGTCAATATTTTACTAGTGCTCTAAACAATGGTCCCTGTTCAAATGGTTTCAACCATTTTCAATATTGAATCAACACAGATCTAATTTTAAAAAAAAAAATTGTCTTGATTTTGTTTTTACGTGCCTGTGACCATCTTGTCCCACTTCTGAATTCACGTTGAAATTGTGCCAACCTCTCCACGTAATGTGAGGTTTCTTGAAGGCTCTGATCTTCAGTGATATTTCGCAGGTCTGGTTCCCCCAGTATTACTGATATTGAAGCTTTCTCGTTAGCCTATAGAAAACGGTTAGATGAAGCTGAACTTTCTGGATCTATTCCCAATAACATCTCTCTGGAGGTATTACTTTCTTTTTATAGATCTTCCTCTCCCAGTGTTTTGTCAATTCTACAGCCATTACTGGTGGTTTGGGAAAGATGTCCCTTTATGCTTACTAGCATAAGAATAACATGAGTAAATTAGAATTACCTCCTTTGAGGTTTGGAGAGAATACATTTTGCTCCACAAATTTAGTATAATTACTTTAGGCTCCCTTAAAGTTTTAATTCACATAATACTTAGCTCCATTTTCATTAGTAATTTGTTAGTTATATGGATAAAAAAAAAATGATGTCCTCATATTTTTTTCCATTGAATTGTATATTTTTCCGTGTCTTAACACCATCTACATTAGTTTTAGTCTCTTTAGCTTTACTAAAAGGCAGGACAATGTAATTATGCCAAACTTGTGAGGCTTATTGTATTTTTCTAAACCTCAAGGGTGGTCATTATAATTTTTCCTAATAACATTTAGCAGTTCAGTTGGGCTGAATATGTGCTTCATATGTGGGCTAGGACATTGTATGTGAGACTTTAGCCTATAGACAGAGAAGGTTTAATTGCTTAAATTAAAGTTGTGCCATCAATTGTAGGTTTTATTGGCAATGACATCTGCAGAATAATTTCTGAAATTGACCATACGTACATTCTTGTTATAAGCTCATTACCCATTGCATCTGAAACAATCTGTTTCTTTTTAGGTGTCTTCACCGGGCGTTGAAAGGGTTGTACACATTCCACAAGACCTTGACCGGTTCAAGGATCGCCCTATGTATGTGAAATATGTCAGTGAGGTAGATGTGACTGGTTCTTCCACCAAAAATGATGGTGTTTTCAGGCTTGTTTCTTTTGATTTGGAAACCAACTGTTGCATCTGGGGTTTAGCAGATGTTAGGGTTAATAGGGAAAAAGCAGGGAAAGGAAGACCACTTAACAAAAAGCAACGGGAGTGGCGGTTGAACACACCCTTCGATTCCTTATGCTTAGTCCGGTTATATTCTGAAATTTGAACATTGACTCGTACATCTTTGTACAAAACCATAAAAGCATTTTTGTACAAAGCCATAAAAGAGCTCCCTATTACATTGTAGTGGATAGATTTATCACCACAATAAGTATGATTATCTTCATTTTCCATATTTGGTTCTCCCTTATATCTTTCTAAGTATGACTATTGACAATTGTGGTTTATGTTATGTATTTTTGTAAATTGCCTCTTTTCCGATTGATAATTTGTTGTTACAGAATGAAGAGCGGAGGAAAAATGATAGGTATGAAGAATTTTTTCACTGCTTAATCAGTTATCCTTTTTCTAGGTCTAATATAATGATCTTTTTCTTTATTTATGAGAATTTGTAACTGAAATGACAAAGGATGATGCTTTTCCGGTGGAGATATATTGAACATAATAGCTTTGTTGGGTAGTGCGGATCTTGATAAGTACTGAACACTAACCACTCGATCATGGATCTAACTTTGCGGTAAGGTTACGTTTGGTATTTCACACAGTGCTGCTTGTTGTCCCTAAATACATAGTAAAATTACAACAACCGTAGACGTAGCTGTATTTTGAGTGAACCACATAAATATTTGTGTTCTTGTGTGCTTAATTTCCTTTCCTGTTTTATTGTTGTTTGTGTTTTGTCTCACATCGATTCTGGTTAGGTATATCAATTCCTAACAAGTTCATGTTTTGCAAATCTATGTATGGTGCAAGTTTAATTCCTCTTGTTCAGTAAAACCAACTTGAAATCATCTTGTGCACAAGATGAACATGACATCCTACTATGCAAGGTATGGCTTCTCCATTGAACCTAACATACTTTCCTCTTTAGGGCAAATTACATATACACCCCTCGAGGTTTGACTAAATTACAAATACCCCCCTGAGGTTTGAGAAATTACGAATTCCCCCCTGAATGCTATATTTGCATAAGAAATTAGGGGGTAATTTGTTATGAAATATAAACCTCAGGGGTAAATTGTTATGAAAATACAAACCTCAGGGGGCGGGATGTAATTTCCGAAACCTCAGGGGGTATCTGTAATTTAGTCAAACCTCGAGGGGTGTATATGTAATTTGCCCTTCATCTTTTAAAATTGGTAATTCAATATTAAAAAGATTTCTTGAGAAGAAGCTATCTGAGATGCTGTGCTTGAGCTTTGAGCTGATATGCCATAAACCTGAATTTGATTGTTTGGTTTAGTCCATTCTTGGATCTCCTAGACATTTGAAGAACTTTTCTCATAACTACATGTTTACACATTACCTGACCACTGTTACTTCATTCAAGCCTATCCACAGCATTATGTTTCCTTTTCATTTTATTTTCAGCTGATTTGTCCATCAATATTTAAAATTTACATCTATTTAGGCAAATTATAAACACTTACGCTATGTTTGGTTGGAGGATTTGGGAAGGGATTAAGAAAGAGAGAAAAAATTTAAGTGAAATGTGAATAAAATATATTTACATTTCATCTAGTTTCACACTTTTTTTCCCTTTCATTTTTCAAATCTCATAACCAAACCATCATTAGTGAAACAATTTTTTTTTTATTGAATAAACCTCAAGCAATTATACCTTTCTTTGATAGCTTCAATGTTGTATCTTTGTTGATATTGACATTGACATTGACGTAGGCTTTCATTGAAAATTTTATATGTGTTTAAATATAATGCTGAAGTATATTGAAGCTTTCCAAGTATAAGTTCTTGAGATTAATGTGTATTTTGCAGGAATACATGTGTTACCCATCATCTGACCAGTCAAATTCAACTCAGTGAAAACATAAACTTAATTAAACTGAGCATATCCAGCAAAAAGCAAAATCCCTAGTGTTTAAAAAATTTTCTTTTCACAAAAATGGAAAGGGGTTGTTAGGGTAGTGTGGATTCTAAGTAGTACTTGACACTAACCACTCGACTATGAATCGAATTTATGACTTGTTGCCTTAATTCTATGAATAGTTGAGAGTAGGGCTGGCCTTGAGATTTCTACAGCCCAAGGTGAAATCTTAAATTGGGGCCCTTTATATATAATAAAATTATTTATTCAAAATTTTACTTTGAAGGTGTATAACGTAAATTTAAAATTAATTTAATGTCAGTCATGCTTAAAATGAATGAGATATATAAATATATTTTTTGAGTTAATTTTTAAGAGTATATAGTATTAATATATACATAATTATTAAAACAATTGTAGAAAAATGGTAATTAAGTACTTGTAGTTTTTTTTTTTTTTTTTAAACTAATAGCACACCTTTTTATCAAATGTTTATTAAATCAATGAAGAAATATATATATATATATATATATATGAAATTTTTATTGATAAGTCCAATTTAGAAGTGTTTTAACCCAAGAAGTCCATGAAGGAATTTTTTAACCCATTTAGTCCCATGTATGTATAGTTTTATTCCATAAAGTCCATTTTCTTGATTTACACTATTTTCTTGGACACTTATGCCCTTATATTTAATTTTGATACCCTTATAAATATTTTTTGAACGATTAGCAATTTAATGACTTGAACATTCATATTTTAAAATTCACATTGGTAGGAATGTAAAATTGGCCCGTGGGCGGCCCGAAACCCGCTCGCGAGCCAGGGCGAGCCCGGCCCGTTGACAATGTGAATATTCACATTGACATGTTAACATTTACATTAATAGGAGTGTAAAATTGGCCCTTGTCCCGTGGCGGCGCGAAACCCGCCCGTGGCCCATGGGCGGCCCGGGGTGGGCCCGGTCCGGCTCGTTGACAATGTGAATATTCACATTGGCATGTTAACATTCACATTGATAAGAGTATAAAATTGGGCCGCGGCCCATGGGTGGCCAAAAGCCCGCCCGCGGCACGAGGCGGGCCCGGTCGGCCCGTTGACAATGTGAATATTCACATTGACATGTTAACATTCACATAGATAGGAGTGTAAAATTAGCCCGCGCCTCGTGGCTGCCCGAAACCCGCCCACGGCCCGTGGGCGGGCCCGGCCCGACCTGTTGACAATGTGAATGTTCACATTGACATATTAACATTCACATTGATAAGAGTATAAAACTGGATAGCACCCCAAGGCGGGCCCGACCCGGTCCGGCCCGTTGACAATGTGAATATTCACATTGACATGTTAACATTCATATTAATAGGAGTGTAAAATTGGCCCCCGTCCCGTGGGGGTGCGAAACCCGTCTGCGGCCCATAGGCGGCCCGGGGTTAGCCCGGTCCGGCCCGTTGACAATGTGGATATTCACATTGACATGTTAACATTCACATTGATAAGAGTATAAAATTGGCCCGCGGCCCATGGACTGCCAAAAGCCCGCCCGCGGCCCGGGGCGAGCCTGGCCCGTTGATAATGTGAATATTCACATTGACATGTTAACATTCACATTGATAAGAGTGTAAAATTGGGCCGCAGCCCGTGGGCGGCCCGAATCCGACCGCAGCCCGAGGCGGGCTTGGCCCGACCCATGACAATGTGAATATTCACATTGACATGTTAACATGCACATTGATAGGAGTGTAAAATTAGCCCGCGCTCCATGGCTGCCCGAAACCCGCCCACGGCCTGGGCGGGCCCAGCCCGGCCTGTTGACAATGTGAATATTCACATTGACATGTTAACATTCACATTGATAAGTGTGTGCAATTGGCTCGTGACCCGTGGGCAGCCCGAAACCCGACCTCGGGCCGGGGCGGGCCCGGCTCGTTGGCAATGTGAATATTCACATTGACATGTTAACATTCACATTGATAGGAGTGTAAAATTGGCTCGCAGCCCATGGGCAGCCCGAAGCCCGACTGCAGCCCGAAGCCCGACTGCAGCCCGAGGCGGGCTTGGCCCGACCCGTGACAATGTGAATATTCACATTGACATATTAACATTAACATTGATAGGAGTGTAAAATTTGTCCGTTGCCCGGGGTAGGCCCGGACCCAAACCCGGGCCGCCTCGGGCGGCCCACGGGCTTCGGGCCGCCCATGGGATGCGAGTCAATTTTACACTTTTATCAATGTGAATGTTAACATGTCAATGTGAATATTCACATTGTCAACAGGTCGGGCCGAGCCTGCCTCGAGCCGCCCACGGGTCGTGGGCGTGTTTCGGGTAGCCACGGGGCACGGGCTAATGTTACACTCTTATCAATGTGAATGTTAATATGTCAATGTGAATGTTAATATGTCAATGTGAATATTCACATTGTCAACGGGCTGGACCGGGCTCGCCCCGGGCCGCCCATGGGACGCGAGTCAATTTTACACTCTTATCAATGTGAATGTTAACATGTCAATGTGAATATTCACATTGTCAACAGGCCGGGCCGGGCCCGCCCCAGGCAGCCCACGGGCCGTGGGCTAGTTTCGGGTAGCCACGGGGTGCGGCTAATTTTATACTCTTATCAATGTGAATGTTAGCATATTAATGTGAATATTTACATTATCAACGGGTCGGGCCGGGCCCGCCTAGGGCAGCCCACGAGTCGCGAGCGGGTTTCAGGCCGGCCACAGGCCGCGGGCTAATTTTATACTCCTATCAATGTGAATGTTAACATGTCAATATAAATATTCACATTGTTAACGAGCCGGGCCGGGCCGGGCCAGGCCCGCCCAGACCCGGGCCCGGGCTTCGGGCTGCCCACGGGTCACGGGCTAATTTTACACTCTTGTCAATGTTAATGTTAATGTTAATGGTAATATGTCAATGTGAATATTCACATTGTGAACGGGCAGGCCCGGGCCCGCCCTGGGCGGCGGGTTGGTTTTGGGCCGCCCACGGGCCGCAGGCCAATTTTACACTCCTATCAATGTGAATGTTAACTTGTCAATGTGAATATTCATATTATCAACGGGCTGGGCCTATTTTTTGGCCTGTGGCTCGACCCAGCCCGACTCGAATTTTTCCGGGCACCCACGAGGATCGACATGGGCCGGGCCCCTACACATTGATGATATGAATATTTACATTGACGGTGTGAACATTCACATTAAGGGTATTTTGGTAATTATGTCACCCATAGGACTTATTGAAACATAAGAAAATAATGTGAACTAAATTGAACATAAGTAGATGAAAAGGGTATTTTGGTCTTCTTATATGAAATTGGACCTAATGGAATAGTGAAAAAGAATATGGGTTGGATAAAATAAAACTCTTAGAAAATGGATTTATCAAAAAAACTCCCTACATATATATACATATTTTTTTTTTTATCAAATTTGTATTTGATGAAAATTAAAAAAGATAAAGCATTGGCAACATGTTTTTCATCAAATTTGATGAAAACGAAAATTTGTTGTCAAAGAAGAATTTTTAAAATGGTTTTGAAAATGCTTTAGGATTCGTTTGGGATGTGAGTTGATTTTTTGATTTTTTTGACTTTTGTGAGAGAAAAAATGAAATGATTATGGGTTAAATGTGATATTTTGTCTTATTAAGCTAAAAAATCTATTTGTCTTTTTATGGCTAAAATAACCAAAAAGCCTGGCATGCCAAACGAAGGCTTAAGGATCTTTAATTTAGATTGTGAAGTTAAATTAATTAATTTGAAATTTTATTTTTAAACCTACTAATATCATAAGAGCTAAAATTATTTGAGAGCCCTTAAATTTGACAAAATTTGGGGGCCCAAGGCGACCGCCTTGCTAGCCTTGGGTTAGGGCTGGCCCTAGTTAAGGGTGTCGTTATCTCTACATCTCTTGTAACTTTCTTGATCATAATGAAATTTCAGCAATAGTAGATGTAGCCCTAATTTTAGTATGAATCACGCAAATCTTATGTTCTTATGCATGCGTGATTTACAATTCGTGTGAATTTGTTCTTTTTTGTTTTGTTTTGTTTTGTTTTTTGTTTTATTTTATTTTATTTTATTTTTTTATCTTACTGATCTTGATTAGGTGCTTCGGATTCTTAGGAGTAGTAGCAATTGGTAGGTGAATGAGCATGGGGCAGTGAAGAGCAAAGAGAATGCAAAGGAAGTATAGCTAAGTTGCGGGGGACCATGTACTGTTTGCTTACACTTTATATAGCTTACCAATATCCCAAGATCTGCGGCTTCTTTTTTTAAAATTCCATCAGCTTCTCTTTCACTTTAAGAACAACAGAAAGAGAGAGAAAAAGTTGGCATGAGTGTCATTATGAATTCAAGTTTTATATTAGTACTTAGCTTCCTTTATTGACTATGCCCTTTAAATCTCCTCTCAAACCCCACATAGTCCAGTCCCTCTTGGTTAGGGCTTTACCTACTCTAGTTCATTATCTTATTTGAACTACTTTTAGTGCATTGCCTTTGTAAATAAAATGTTTTAGGGCTTGTCGCTTGCTCTGAGTCCTTCCCTTGTCCAATAACTTATTTGCAGTGTCCAGCCAAAGGAGATCCCTACAGGCCAAAAGGGGCTGTGGTACTCTTATATATTCTCTCCTTTTCCCCCTTGGATTTGGCCTAGGGCTCTCCTGTTATATTTTCTTCTTCTGTTTCTGTTTTCTATTTTTTTTTAAAAAAAATTTGTTCGTCAAACTTTCCAAAAGTTATTTTGAGAATTTATTTATTTATTTTTATCTTATGAAAAGTTGTTTTCAAGATTTCAAAAATTGTTCTCACAATGATGAAAATGATATGAAAACAATGGATCTTTTATGGGGTCATAACCTCTAGTAAGGCCTTGTCCTTGACTACAGAGCTCGAACTAGGAACATCTACGGCAAAAGAACTCGGTACAGTAGCCTCTAAACTAGGAATCAGTTATTCAAAAACTAGCTTTTTATCTTGTCCAATGACCTATAAAAGTAGTTGGCAAGGGTCAATGGCTCATATGAGTTAGCAGTTTTTGATCCTTCTACCTAGTTCTTGATTGAATGTGGAGACTTGGTATCTTTGTTATACTTTACATGACTGGTTTAGGTATTAACCAATTCAAGGGGTTTGAGCCTTGTCGCTGGAAATGCAGTTTTTTTTCCTCCTATTATTTTCCTATTGACTATAAGAATAGTAAATAATAAATAAATAAATAATTATTTTGTTGCCAAAAATGCAAAAAGTAAATAAAAAAATGAATACACAATCCAACATGCAACTCTCCACATTAGGGAGGCCATTTAGGGAGCACCTCCCTCAAAGACTCCATTTTCTCCATAACACTTTATTTTGTGGGCCTCGTAGAGCCCTACGATAGTAATTCGAACTGTTTAACTTGTAAGTTTCAAAGAGAATAATATATATGTAAAAAAATAGCTTACTCTTAAACATTGATAAGTGTACCAACTTAGCATATTTTATTTTATAAAATGAATGATTTTAGTTTAACATCATATTTACCTTCAATTTCATAAAATAAAACACAATTAGTTAGTGTGTCTATCGATTTTTGATAAAGTTGATTTTTTACATATACATTTTTTTTCTTCAAGGCCTACGAGAAGAATAGTTGATATTACAGTGTAGAAAAGATGGGGTCTTGAGATGAGCTACTATCAGTCACTAAAAAAATGAACCAGACCATCATAAAGGAGAACACATACCTTATTTTACTTACTTTAAATATAAGGAGTAACTTAAACATTATAAAAAAATAACAATTTCAATTTCCCACAAAATCTCAGTACTTTTTATAAAATAAACAAAACTTGAGTTTTAAGAAAGGTCGAGACAAACAATAAGCTAAGCTCATTGGACTTTTTATTTCTAAAGATTCGTTCCCGCGCACCCTGGATTTGATTTGCAGTTGGGGAAGATGATTAACGGGGCTCTAGAACAAAGTTATATTCATTCATTTTCAAAGGTGTTTTCCAATTTCATTTTGACTTAAAAAACTTGTACATCAACTTGCATTTTCTTTCTTCTCTTCCTTCTGTTTACTTTCTCATCTCCGTTTACATATATTCATACAACAATGGGTGTGATTCAAATTTTATTTTAATTTGTATAGTTTAAATTTGATTAATCTGGTTCATACACTTTTAGTGCAGTTTCACTTTGGTTATTCTGTTAAATTTCTATTAACTTTTTCTATGTGTACACTTTAAGAGAACGACAAATGTCCTAAAATAATTACTTTTAACCTTCAACTTGAGCAGAAGACCAAATTGAAACTAGATTTATAGTGTAGAGACTAAATTGTTTAATTTGAAACGATAAAGGCCAACGTAAAACTCGAGTCAAACTAAAGGAATTAGAAGTGCAATTAACCCTTTAAATTTTTAAGTAGTTTGATGAATGAGAAAAATCGTTTAATAATTTTGAGCTGTTTGATGAATGAGAAAAAATATTTTAGCAATCATTGGATGAGGACATTCTTGAAAAAATAAGAGTCAGAATGTTTTTATCAAATAGAGTGTTTACATCATCTCTCTGATACATCACATCAAACCCAACCCAAACCCAATCCATATAAGTCAATAAGTCAAAAAGTACACTTTTTTATAACATCCCAAACCAACCCATAATATACAAGGACGAAATTAGGAGAAGACTATGGGAGGGTCATGGCCCCCTATTTCTGTGAACATTATTGTTTGTTATAAAACTTTTAAATATACATATATATATATATATATATATCATTTTATATATAAAATGACCCCCAATTTAAAAAAATATATATGTCATTCTTCTTCCATTTTGAGTTTTCTTTGTATTTTACATTAAAAAATAAAATAAAATTATTCATCCTATTAGAAATTGCTTCTATGGTATTTAATTCTTTTATATATATATATATATATATATAATTTATATATCTTATATACATGTGTGTTTTGTGTTTATGGCAAAAAAAATTATTCTTCTTTTGACCCCTCTAGTAATGAAATCCTGGTTCCGTCCTTGATAATATAGAATAAATGATTAAGGACGAAAAAAATGGGAGAACTGGACTGACCGCTAGAGAATGATTGAAATTTTGATTTTCGATCAGTTTTTCACAATGTATAGTCTATTTCAATTTGAAAAATTTTACATTGATACTAAGCGAATAGACCGAAATATTGTACTTAAATACTTTTATAGTATAATTATTTGAGCACTAAAAGATATCTGGCTCCTATCTTAAAAAAAAGAAAAAGAAAAAGGAAAAGATAACTGGCCAATAATACATATATTTTAATAGAGACTAAGGAGAGCTTCATTTATAGAGTTGCCTTCATCATTTCTCTTATTGTGTTATTCTACAAGTTTCCATGAAAGTCTTTATACATTAATTTGAAAATAAAAATGTTATACAAATTAACAAATCTTACAAACTTTTTTACTAACATTGTATTATGCAACAAAGAAACTTTAGAATAAAAAACATGATCACCTTTAAAATAAGTGCCACATTAGTAAGAAAAATTGGTTAATTTGTATAGAATTACTCAATTAAAAAATTAACAAAATTCAATCGTAACATGTGAACAACATTTAATCCGGTCAGAGTTTTAGAAATACATTTAGCACCGAATTCAACCCTTGGATTTGTTTGAATGATGACTTTGATGGTGGGATAGAAAAGTGGAAGGTGGTGGGAAGGGGAGCCTCAGATACAGAAGAAAAAGGTGAAATAGAATAGCTGCACTAACATAGCACATGGCTACAGTTTGTTGATGGACAAGTGAGTGTATGTGTGGTGTGTGTAGAAGAGCTCTCTAAATGCTCAAATTGGCATTTACATTTCACATTCTTACCTAAAACTTGTTGGTGTAGAAAAGCTCTCTAAATGCTCAACTTGGCATTTCCATTTCAGATTCTTACCTAAAACTTGTGACCCATTTGTTTCGTAGAGCTCTTGAAAGTTGATTTATTCTGAAAAAAAGAAAAGCTATTCAAATGGCTTTGTCCCACATGGTATACCTATGGAAATGGCTTAGAATATTTTCTTTTGCTTTGTTTCCAAATAAGAACTTTAGTACTAATAAAGTTCCTAAGTTATTACAAAGACTTACAAATATTTTATACATAAAGAGAGTACTGTGTATAAGAAGACTCTTGCTTGTAAGAGTGACTAAACCTCCCGTAGGCTATTAACAAATCAAGACCAAAAAGTTAAGCAGCAAAAAAGTAAAGCCACTGCCTGTTTGGCAATGGCTTGAGTACTCACTTTTTGAATATTTCAATTAAAAAAATGGGTAAATTAAAAATACATATTTTAATATTTGCTTAAAATATAAATTGCTCTTTGTGATTATGGAAATCATCTCCCACCTTGAAATTTTTAAGTTCATAACAAATAGTCTCTTTTGTTAATAAATTATCAAGTTAATTAATAATTTTTAATGATGTCAGAAATTTATTTCAATTAATAATTCAACTAATTTTTAGTATTGTATAGAAGAATAGTTAGAAATTTTTTTTTCAATTAATTTTGTTAAATAATTAATTCTGACAAAGGGGTATTTGTAATTTTCAAAATCACAAAATATAATCTGTATTTTAAACAAATTTTAAAAGATATATTTATAATTTATCCTAAAAAAAAATCTGTCTGCGAATGGCTGATTTAACTGATAAAAAAAAGAGTAACTCTCTCACTCAACTTTACCACTAAAACAAATAACTTTTTAAATATTTTCATCAAATACATCAATTTTTTTTTGTAATATTTAGTTTTCCTAAAAGAAAAAAAAAAACTATTAAAAGAGATTTGTTAAACCTTACTAATAATATGTCTTCTAAGGATAAATTATGACTTCCAGTGAAATTTGGAAAAAAATACTAGGGGCGTAATTCGGGCAGGTTCAATCGGGTTGGAAGTTTGCCCAAGCCCAGCCCAAATTATGTTTGGCAATACCCAAGCCTGAAAAGCTTTATAATTTAAACTCGGGTTAGTCTAAATTGTCCGAATTTCACAAGGCAACAAACACTAAAGTTAAAAAGCACATATAACTTTATTGAAAGGAAAATGACCTCAAACAAACCCACCAACAAAAAATAATAATATGCCTCTTTCTTTTTGCCTTTTCTCAAGAAAATCTAAGATCAATGCATTACAAGCAAACAAACAAATAAATATGGCCACCAAATAAATCAGCTGCTAATCATCTTCTTTATATAATCATATATATAACAAAACCACAGAAACATAAAAACAAAAATTTGCTAAAGATTCTAATCCAAGGGCCAAAGAGCAGCCAAAAAAAAAAAACAAAAAAAGAAATTAAAGGCCGCCTATTTAATTTATACATATATTATATAATTTATATAATATATTAAATGTAATTTGGGTTCGGGTTGCTCGGGTTACCCATAAACTCTGCCTAGGCCCAGCCTGAATTACAATTCGGGCATAAAAAATCTACCCAGGCCAGTCCAAATTATAAGATATTATTGTTCAAGCACTAAAAAAACTCGGGCTGGACACGGGTTTCTCAGGTTGAACCCACCCGAGTTGCACCCCTAAAAAATACAAGAAGCTTCATATTTTTGGTATAATTATACTAATTTCTTTTTTAGTAAAGCTATGAATCAGAATTAATGTAAATAATGTGAAAATATAAAGATAAACAAATAAATTTATACATTTCAGTATATAAAATATGACAATATCAATTTTTTATTCATTTAACTAATGAATTATTAATGAAAATGAAACTGAATATTATATAAATTAAAATTGTAAGAGAGTTCGATATAATTATATCGAAATTGTGAGTTGTTGTATTTTCTTTAAACATTAATAGAGATGGGTGTAATTTACCTATGTGGGCTCTATTTGATTTGATTTTTTAAAAATTATTTTTAAATAAATTATCGTTTATGTTTAGTGAATTTTTTTTCATATTTTAGTCAATTTTTTTGTACTTTTTAATAATACTTAATTTAGGTGTATCTAAAAAGTAAATTCACTAAAATATTAAAAAAATTCACTAAAAATAAATAAAAATTTATGTGCATTTTTTTTTGAATTTGCATTTATTTTTAGTATTTTTATATTCAGTGATTTTTCTATATATTTTTTTAGATGTATATAATTTTGATGTATTTACAAAATAAAAGAATTTGATTAAAATATATATAAAAAAAATTAATAAAGACAAACGAAAATTTTTTAAAAAATAATTTAAAATTTAAATGCAAACTTGCCCACGTGTGGTTTCCCCATGATTTTTGGGTCAATGTTTGTACTATAAAGCTCTGATGCATGCATAAATCCCACGCTTTTGATTTTAAGATCTGCTTAGGGCCTTTAAATGGAAGTACAAGTTCAAATCTTTGAAAAGATGTTCACATTTTTGCCTCTGAACAAGTTAAAAGAAAATAAAATAAAAATAAGGAAAATGTTCGAGAGCCACAAAATCAGTGGCTCAAATGGCTTAAAACTGTCAAAGTGACGTTATTTTGCGTTGCTTTGGCAGTTTTAAACCATTTGAGCAACTGATTTTATAGCCCTCTAGCATTGCTGTAAAAATAAAAATAAAAAAACTTTTGTTTCGGGTTGCTTAAGGTTCGGAAATGTGTGTATGGATCTGCATTTGATTTGACTTACCTGGTTTCAAAACTCAGAACACCGAAAAATAGTTGGTACATGATTGGTCATAATTTTATTAATTATAATTTATTATATTTTTTTAATTATTTAATATAAACTTATAAATTTTTTCTTTTCTATCAATTATTAAAATACACATGATGGTACTAAAACCAAACAATAACTTTTCCAAAATACCATCACCATCAATGACAGCTCTCTCTCTCTCTCTCTCTGTAACTATGGTCAAACCCTCAACCTTCCATGTATCTCTCCATAAGATTTTACACTTGGTATTTTTTGTTTTTGTTTTTTTTTTTTGAAAAAATTACAAAAATAAAAAATAAAAGTAATTAAATTTTTTTTTGAAAAGTGATTATTTAATTAATTTTTTTAACATTTTATGCAAAAAATATGCACAAAATTGAAAAGAAAAATTGAATTTCTAATAATAATTTTTTAACTTTTTAATTAAAATAACCTAATTTCAAAACATCACTAAATTTGTAAAGATAATAAAAATTGGGTTTTATGTCACCATTTTTATTTGTAATAGATGCAAACTCATTTGTGCATTTATCAGAGATGCAATTGTTTCTTCTTCTTTTTAATATATATATATTTTTTTCCATATTATCATTATGATATTAATTAAAATACGTTCTAACTATTGAGTTAAATAAATATGATGTTCTCAATTTTGATTTTTTTTCCCTCACTAAATGCTAAACAAGAACTTGTTGCCATGCACTATGCGTTGAATTGTAGCATTTGTTATAACATCTTTGTTTTTGTCAAAAGGTTATCTAACACAAGTGAAAGATTTATATCCGTATCTCATTTCATTTGTAGTGTTTTTAATAAAATATTATTTATATCTTCCTTTTTATTTTAATTTTTTGGTTTCAGAATAGAGAATTCATCCTAGGGAAAACCCTTTTGCACAAACTAATAAGAAAATAAACTCGAGATTCAAAAGTCACCTCCTAAACTGCTGAACTAAGGTTAGGTTTGACATATCTTAAAAAAGTTAAAAAGTTAAAAAGTCATTATCTTGTTTGGGGTGTCCTAAATAAGTGTACTTTTTGTCTTTTTGAACTAAAAAGTTGAGGAAAAAAAGATGGATGTTTGAGTTAACTTTTTGTCTTTTTATAAAAAAAATGTGTAATAAAAAATTATATAAATAAAGTATGTAGTGGAAGAAAGGTGATTAATTGTACGGCTGCCTGCGGCTGCCCAGCATGTCTATACAGAAAAATAATCAACTCCTTCGAGGTAAATAACTTTTGGATAGTGATGGTCGGTCTGTGGGGGCCACCATGGGTCCCATTTTAATAATTTGAACCGTTCAATATGTACAATTCGTCGAGTATTATATGCCTGTAAAAAATCACGTTGATCGGATATCGATAGTTATATGATCAGATTAGTTTTTTTTCAACAGTTAACTATCACACCATCCATTTTGTTTATACAAAACTGATTTGATTATATAGTTAACGATATCCGATTAACATAATTTTTTATAAAAATATATTAATCGACGAGTTCTATATGTTGAACCGTTCGGATTGTCAAAAGGGAGTCCTTAGTGGGCCCCCATAGGCCCAACATTTTTGTGACTATACATATATAATTTTTTTTTTGCCCCAAACAAAGCGTGTATGTAATGCCTGTCTTTATCACAAGATGGCTGAGAACAGCTACTCAGTCCATTTGTAGTATTGTAATATATAAAAATATTTTTTAATATTTTTTATTTGTAAATAGTAATGTGTTTGGTTTGAGTTTTCTGGATTCAGTTTTTTGAAAACTGACTTTTATGGTTTTTGTATTTTTTTATTTTTAGTGAATATTTTTTAAATTTTAAACATTATTTTTTACTTTTTTAGATGCACCTTACTTAGATGTATCTAAAAACTAAAAAATTTGTGAAAAAATATTTTAAAAAATTAATAAATATATAAAAATACAAAAAATGTACTGAATTCTTGTATTTTTTTTTTGTATTTTTGGTATTTAGTGAATTTTTTTAATTTTTTTTTTACAATTTTCTTACTTTTTAGGTGTCTAAAAAGTTTAAAAAAAATGCTTAAAATATTAAAAAAAATCAGTAAAAACAAAAAAACACGAAAAATAAGAAAGTAGAATTTTCTGATAAGTGTTTTTTGAAAAGTGGAAACAAGCAAATGTCTTTTTTGCTTTTTGTGTAACTTTTTGACTTTTTAAATTATTTTTAAAGTGTCAAACTGGCATTTAAATCACATCATCTTATTTAAATCACATTACCTCTCTACCACATCACTTTAAACCCAATCCATATTTTATAAAAAGTTAAAAAATATATTTATTTAAATCATTCCAAACAACTCCTAAACAAACGAAAAGGTGCATGAACTGTCATCAATACTGGGGGGGAGTATATCTACTTACCAGCTCATATGGCCTTTGAGGGGTTGACATTTACCTCCCATGCTTTGCCTACCGCAGGTGTTGGAAGAAGTTTGGCTACTGCGGGTGTTTGATGTGGATTATAAGGAATTATTATAGTTTATTTTAATTTGAGTATTTGTGTCAGACTGTTTGGTATAGTTTCTGCTTATAGTTTTTTAGGCAAAAATAATTTAAATAAATTAAGAAAATTTGATTATTTAGAAACTATGAAAGATGTGCTTTTGATCTCTACTTTCTGATTATCAAATTTTCATTCTAATAAGCTGGACCAAATAACACCTACCCCCTTCACAATGTAAGATTCCTAATGTCCGATACAATTGGGCTTCCTGCCATATGATAGGATGAGAATTTCAAAAAAAATAAAAATTCAAGACATGATTGTGTGATTGAAATTAGTGTAACACCTGGTCTAGGGGTCACGTGTCCTGTGGTTTTGGAATTTTTTTTTAAATATAAAGAAAACATTTTAAATAAAAAAAATTATAAAATATTATTTAGAGTGAAATATCAATGACATTTTTAAAATTATAAGAATAATAATGGTTGTTTTTTTATTGAAAATAAAGATATTACGATAAGTCATATTATTATCTATGAAAATTTCAATATAATGGTGATGTCCATCATCGTAAACATGCAATTATAATTAATCTCAATGAAAATATAAAATTTATTGAATTGTTAGTTACATTTAGCATGTGAGGTTTATCCTCTATGTGTTTCTTTATTATTGGTTGGTGATATCATATGTCAATGATGACGTAGTATTACTATTATATTGAATTTTTACTGAAATTTTGTATAAAAAAATACTTTATCATTATATAATTTATTTTAAAACTTATATCCATGACTTTTTATTTTATATATTGTCCATGATATACTAGTTACAAATAAAATATATATATATATATATATATATATATATCTTTCGTGAAGTCAATCGCAAAAATTTATGTGAAATATTTTTGTAAAAATTTTTAATATTGTAATTAATAAATACTCCCTCTGATTTAATTTTTTTGACTCCGCCGTGGATTGAAATCCATAGAGAATGTAAAACTGTAAACTTTAAGAATGAAGGATCACTTTCGATTGGTTAATTTCATTATCGTTTAAAATCAATCAAAGATTTTGTTGGTTTTGCTTGGAGAAAAAGTGACAAAAATTAGTTTCTAGTTTCTATTTCATTTAACTTTTCCTTCTTTTTTTTTTTCTTTCTTTTCTCTATTATCTCTTCAAATTTCTCTTTAATTTTTTGATACGAACACACCTTCAAACTTCAAATAATTGGTAGTAGGTGGTGAAAAAGAATAGAAGGTTCCATTTTGCATGTGCTAGAAAAATGGCTATTTTCAATAACACATGTTTCTTATTGCAAACTCATGAATAAATCATGTCATGGTCATCTTTCAGTTGGAGAATCAAAGTACAACACTTGATCACCACTCCTATAAGTATAAGAAAAATATAATTAGTACGTTCCATTTATTTTATTTTTTGTTTCTATCATTTCAATTTTAATTTGAGGTATGCACAACCATTCAAATTTCTTTGTTATTGAACAAGGAACAAGTAAAAAAAGAAGTTAAATCAATTGGTTTTGGTACTGTTTGATGTAACTATTAAAACATATTATAGATTATGACTTAACAGATTATAGATTATGATTTTAATAAGAAACTGTTAATCTATTTGGTATAACTGTTGGATTATAGATTTAAGTTGTTGAGTAGTATTTGTTAAATAAGCTGTGAAGTAGGTTTTTCAATTAACTTTTATTTTTTCTTATTCATTACCTGTCTACATTTCTCATAAAAAATAACAACGTCTTTTTCTATTTTTAAAAAAATAAAAATAAAAAAATCTAAAAGTATAACTGTGAATTAACATATCTACACCAGAAGCTGATAATCAGAAGCAATGGGTGAACAGCTTCTCAGAATCAGCTTTTTTGACTTAAAATAAGTTATTAGAATCAGAAGCTATTTGAAATAAGTTTAACCAAACAGTCCAAAATAATTTTTTAAAAGCCATAAATCATAAGTTGGCTAAAAAAAACTCCACCAAACATCCCTTTGAAATGAGCTTAAACAATCAATCTCTCTGTTGAAAACGTAGATTTCTCCATCAAACGTAATAATTTCTCAAAATTTCTTTTGCTAGTTCAATTTATTTTGAATAGAGAAATTTTACTATGTTGGTGCATATTTATTTTTAATTATTACACCAACACACTATATTTATTTCCTACCTATAAAAAAGATCACCAAAATCACAAGCTTAGGTTTTAGGTATCTTTTTCTCTATCCACCCATGTGAAAGAGATGGTTTTAGGTATAACCAAAATTCTCCATTTAGCAATCTTGTCATGTATGTCTGTATATAATTTTATAATCATAAAATGAATTATCGAATTGATCACAAAAATAGAAGTGAAATAAGTTGAGTGGATAATTTCTTTAACAGTGGGTCCTCTACCTTCGACAATTTTGGGTATAATTTATCGTATATGTTTGTATATAATTTTATAATTAGTAGGTCCCTTGTGCTTTGTACAGGATAAAATAATATACTATTTATCAAAAATAAGATAATTATATTTAATTTTTTATATTTTATCTCTCGTAAATAAAATTTTATATATAAGTTTAAGAGTTTTGTTTCAAATATTTGTTTTATTATAATATATAGTATAAATAGATTAAAATTGTCGTATTGACAATTAACAATTAAAATTATGCTTTGTTATAAAAAAAAATGGCATAGTTCTAATACTTCACAATTTTAGAATAAAAATATATGAATTTTAAAAAATTGTTTTGGCTTTTGAAAGGGAAATAATTAAAGAAATTTTAAAAACTTAATGAGTAAGAAATAATTAACGTAACATGTAATTTGAAATATCAAAAACAAGTTAAAAAATGAATAAAAATTTTAAAAAGACGCGATTACAATTAAAACTAATGTCATGTTTATTAATAAGTATAATTTTATTTGGATATCTATTTATACTTTATCATGCTTTTTTTAAAATATATATATATAAAAAATATTTATAATTTTGAATTTTAAAATATGATTTTGTAGACTTGCTATATTAACTTTTGGAAGGAATATATTGAATTTTTTTTACAAAAATTGAATATTAGTCGTTGAACAAATCTTATAAGATTTAAAATAAAATTTAAAATAGGAAGAAATTAATGATATTACAATATATTCATTTTAACAATTTTAAATTTTGAAAAAAAAAAGTAGATAAATATAGCTATATTTAAAAGGATATAGTTTTGTATAGCTATATTTTAAATTCTAAAATTTATTTTTTAACTTCCTATATAACAAGATTCAAAAATTTAAATTACATATAATTTTTTTCTAAAAACATATGAACTCACAGTGGAGTAGAGAGAGAAGTACCATAAAGAAAGAGAGAAACTGTACATATTAAAGATAAATAATTAAATAATTGAATAACACCTTTAATAGTTTTGAAAAAAATGATTAAAATTAATATTTTCTTTTTATAACTTTGAAAAACTATTATATGCCTTTGAAGTAATGCTCTGCACCAATTGTTAATTAACACATATCATGATATCAAAAAAATATTCAAAATAAGTTTTTTTTAAAAAATAATGATATACAAATATAAAATCAATACAAAAACTTATTAATGATGATTTTGTTTGAATTTTGATCTATCACTTTATAATGAGTGATATATTTTTTATTATACAAATGACCCTATCACGCCATTTTAGTATAAAAATTCTACTAAAACAATATTAACCAATAAAAAATAGTTATAAACAAAAAATAGATAACGGTTGGTAGAGAGGAAGGAGAAGTGACACATAAAATATGAAATAAAAAATAAAAAAAAGGTCAATGATAAAAAAGAAAAAATGATGTACCTAAAGGATAAAAGTCTGTTCAAATATTGTAATAGATTAAATATAAACTAACCTCGAAATTGTCTCATAAAAAGAAAGTTAAAAAATTAATGAGTCCCATCGTTCCCTGAATGTAATATTTATAGGGCGAGGAAGACATGAATAGCTTGGAAAAAATATAATGTATGATGACTATGATTTTTGGATAGAAAAAAGAATTGGTTAGAGAAAGAGTGCACAAGAATAATTTTTTTCATCTTTCTTTTTCTAAATTATAAATCATGGAATCATTATAAAAAATAATAAATTATGAGATTTATATAGTATAGATATGCTTAAATTTATTTGGGAATAAAATTGTGTTTAATTATGAAATAGAGAGAGAATCTAGATGTAAGATTTAATTTTTATTTTATGTTAGGCTTAATTTTAGGTTTTTATAGATCAGACCAGTTGTAAAAAAATATTGTAACGCCTCAAAATAAAACAATATGCCAATCAAGACAATAAATAAATGACAAGGAAAATCAGAGTGTAAAATCCTTCATTATATATAATCCAATTGTACAAGAGAGTGACATATGTAATTATACATTCATGAGTCTATCACTGCTATATCACAGCATGAGATAGAAACTTGAAGTAAAGCAAATATTATATGCCCTAAAAGCTTACAACTTCCCAAGGTAGGTCCTTGGTTATAACAAAAATGAATTTTAAGTCCAACACATTTTAAAGCCCTTGGTTATACAAAATAATTACACCAAAAGATAAGATCTTGCTCTCAATCCTTCAAAGTCACTACCTTGGCAGAAACATATCACCAGCACCTGAAATGTTTTTCCTACATAAGGTGAGCCAAAGCCCAGTAGAAACAATCTAATATAATCTATAAATCTTAACAAAGATATAAGTATGATGTAAATATACAATGCCTGTGATAAAATCATTCATAATTTGCAAGATCATAATATGCCAAGTTTTATGTCTCAATCCATTTTATCTCACTTCGTTTCAAGTCAATTCATTTCGCCTCAACTCATGAGTCACATTCATTGTTATCCAAACAACCCAACTGATGTTACAACTCAGTGTTTAATCAATACAATCATTACACAAACACTTTAATTTGTCATTTTATGAAAATTTCATCCGCGGGATCGACACTCATATATACAAACGGTTTTCGAGACTTTCACATTGGACACACAGGCCAACTTAATTCACTGGAATCCATCCATTTTCTCATCCCAAAACATGGAGTACATCATATTTCTCATCCCAAACATTATACATATACAATGTATTAAAACATAATCATATTCAATGACAACCAATAAGAGATTAGTTTCAATTTACTTAATCCTCATGCAATTTCTACAACAATCATAGCTATCTTTCACCGATAACCCAAAACAAATATTTCTAAACAGATATACAATCTCTAAAACAGATAAATTAACCAAATTTCCGTAGATGGGAGGTAATACATATCCGATTCCACCCTTTTACATAATATCTATTCAATTTCACATTCCAAATACCAATTTCATCATTTATATAAATAATTATTTGAAACATTTTAAGACAAAACTCCATTCCCTTCCAAAATCCAATCTACGTGACAAAATCAACCAATTTAACACCACAGAACCTCATATCTACACCGGTAATCATTTTCAATACAATAGTTTTGTAGACTTGCAAAAATACTAAGAGTTCACAAAGCCCGCTCGAGCGCAAGAAGTACCACTCGAGCGGAGGAGCAAAACAAGAGTTTGAAAACTAAGCAACCAACTTGTCCCAAACGCAACCACAACAATCCAATAGTCAAATTTAAGGAGATACAAGGGAAACACAAGGTAAACGACAATATGAAACGATGAAACTCGAGTCGGGGATACAACAAGGGTTAAGTCAAAATGGAAATCGCTATAACCTCTCCTCCTTAAAGAATTTTGTCCTCAAATTTCAAATCAAGTTTTACAGTTATGCTTAAACCAAACACAATAATGATAGTTAATCAATTCTAATACCATGACTCATTCTCCGGTTATCCATTCTCTTCAACTCGATACACAAGTTCCAACATAGAAAGTATAATTCACATTTTCCCAAAACATTTACAATGTTTACATTAAATTCATATTTCCAAAACATATAGAACATATACAATGTTTCATATTCTCAAAACATAACAAAATTTCATTACACGCTCAAACGTCAACAAATAGGTTCCGATATTTCTCACGGGCTTCTAACTCACGTTCTTAAGTTGTTTCTTCAACCCTGTTATATTTCCACAATACCTTAACCAAGGGAATTGTCTTGCCTCGCAAGACTTGGTCCTGAGTGTCCAAGACTCTCACTGGTCTCTCTTCATATGAGACATCTTTATCTGCCTCTAAATCGGTCCAATCCAACACGTGCGATGGATCCGACTCATACTTCTGATGCATGCTAATATGAAACATATCATGAACCCCGGAAAGCTGTAGAGCTAAGGCCAAACGATAAGCTACCTTTCCAATCTGCTCAAGGATCTCAAAAAGTTCAATGAATTAAAAGGATAACTTTCCACTCTTTCCAAACCTCATCAAATCTCTCCTAAGTGATATCTTCAAGAACATATAGTTTTCCACCTCAAAAGACAAAGGTCTCCTCCTACGGTTGGCATAACTTTTCTGGCAACTCTGGGTCATAACTAACCTCTTTATGGATAAGTGTAATTTTTTTCATTGTTTCCCAGACTAACTCCGAATTCAACATAGGTGCATCACCCACCTTTACCCAATACACAGGAGGTCTACACGGTCGACTATACAAGGCTTCAAATAGTGCCATGCCAATACTCGACAGGAAACTGTTATTGTAGGCAAACTCCACTTAGGGCAAGTGCTTCTTCCACGAACCCTTAAATTCAAGGACACAATCCCGAAGCATATCCTCTAAAATTTGAATGGTGCACTCTGATTACCCGTCAGCCTGAGGATGATACGCCGTGCTAAAGGTCAATCTCGTGCCCAAGGCACTCTGTAGACTCTACCACAACCGAGCAGTGAAACGTAGATCCTTATCCGAAACAATCGTCACTAGGACCCCGTGCAATCTCATTATGTCCCTAATGTAAAGGTCGACTAGATAATTTACCAAGTCACTCACACGCATATGTATGAAGTGTGCCGACTTGGTCAATTTGTCAACTACCACCCAAATGGCATCACTGCCCCGTTGAGTTCTTGGAAGGCCCACAATAAAGTCCATCGTGACATGCTTTCACTTTCACTCGGCTATAGGCAAGGGTTGCAATAAACCCGCTGGCCTCTGATGTTTGGCCTTCACTTGCTGACAAGTAAAGCACCTCAATACAAACACAACCATATCCTTCTTCATACCCTTCCACTAAAACTGGCAACTAAGGTCATAGTACATCTTTGTACCTCTCGGATGCACCTTAAGGCATGAATGGTGAAACTCTCGGAGTACTTCCTCTCGGCAAGACTCTGGCACGAACAAATGGTCACGGTATCTCACACTCAGGTTAGGCTACACATTCAAGCCCCTCTCTACCTTTCCACTGGAGATCTTCTCCTGGGGATTCCACCTCAAGGTCACCCTTTTGTGCTTCTATTACTCGATTTACAAGTGTAGGTTGTGCAACTACCGAAAATAAAGTTGCTGACTCAACAGACTCACCAAGATGCGAGTCAAACTCCCCAATAGTACCCAACATCTCCCATTCCTAAATGGCAATACTAGCCGCGCTACCAATGGATTTCCTACTCAACGCATCGGCCACAACATTGGCCTTTTTCGGATGATAATGTAACTCAAAATCATAATCTTCTATAAACTCGATCTACCTTCTCTGTCTCAAATTCAAGTCTTTCTGTGTAAACAGATATTTTAGACTCTTATGATCAGAAAATACTTCAAACTTCTCACCGTACAAGTAATGCCTCCAAATATTTAAGGCGAAGATTACCACAGCTAACTCTAGGTCATGAGTAGGGTAATTTCTCTTATGTGTTTTCAATTGCTGCGAGCCATAGACTACTACCTTCCTCTCTTACATCAACATACATTCCAAACCTTTCCGTGAGGCATCACAATACACTAAATAACTCAAACCTCTCTCTGGAATAATCAATACTGGAGCAATGGTAAGTCTAACCTTAAGCTCTTGAAAAGACTTCTTACAAGTCTCATCCCACACAAACTTAACTCCCTTCCTCGTCAGGCTAGTTAACGGTGATGCTAATCTAGAGAAATCTTTCACAAAGCGACGGTAGTACCTGGCCAATCTCAAGAAACTACGAATCTCAAAAGTGTTCTTAAGTTGTTCCCAATTTTGCATTGCCTATATCTTAGATGAATCTACAGTTACCCCTTCCCCAGATACCACATGATCTAAGAACTGAACTTCTCTTAGCCATAATTCACACTTTCCAAACATTACATATATCAGCTCTAAGCAACTCAAGTACTACTCGTAAGTGTTTCTCGTGCTTCTCCTCAGAAGGTGAGTAAATTAAGATGTCGTTCACAAAGATGAGGAAACAGTCTAAGAACTCACGGAAGATCTAATTCATCAAATCCATAAACACAGCTGGTGCATTGGTTAGCCCAAAGGGCATCACTAGAAACTCGTAATGGCCATACCACGTACAAAATGCCGTCTTCGGGATATCCTCCTTCCTTACTCTCAATTGGTGATAACCCGATCTTAGGTCTATCTTAGAAAAGTAACAAGGCCCCTTTAACTGATTAAACAAATCATCTATACGAGGCATTGGGTACTTGTTCTTAACAGTCACTCGGTTCAACTTCTAGTCATCTATACAAAATCACAACGCATCATCTTTCTTTTTGGCAAACAGAGTCGGTGCACCCTAAGGTGAAGTACTAAGGCGCATAAAACCCTTATCTAACAAACCCTGGAGTTGAATATTCAACTCACTTAACTCGACAGGTGCAAACCTATACAGTGCCATAGAAATCGGTGTCGTGCCAAACACTAAGTCAATGGAGAACTCGATCTCTCGGTGAGGTGGTAAACTAGTAAGATCCTCAGGAAAAACATCCGGGTACTTACAAACCACCCTTGGCAACTCAACTCGGACTTCATCACACTTAGTACTCAAGAAGTTAGCAAGAAGGCACCTAAATTCACTCTGCCCACGCGGTTCATACACCGGTAATAAGACTCTATTAACCCGGTCACCCAAGAAATAAAAGCACTCACCGCTCAAGGTACATACAGTAACCCTCTGACGGTAGCAGTCTATAACAGCCCGATAGGATGACAACCAGTCCATACCCAATATAACATCAAAGGTAGACATATCAATCAACACAAATGCAAAATGAAGTCGACGGCCGGCAATCTCTATGTCACAACCCCGACACTTCTGCTTTAAAACAACCTCATCACCAATTTGTGATTCTACACAGATAGGAGATACTAACTGAGCCAACTCTAACCCCAAAACTGATGCAAATACAGATAAAATAAATGAATGGAATGCACTTGTATCAATCAACACATTAGCAACTGAATTACAAAACAAGAAGGTACCTTTCACTACCAAAGGAGCTGGTACAAGATCTGGCGCTGTAACAGCATACACATGCCCTGCAGGTCTCTGCTCAACTTGCTCATCCCTCGGAGCATAAGCCTAATACACTGACTGAGCCAAAGTGGCTCTTGATTGGCTCTCGAGGCCTATGCTGACTGTGTCGATTGGTGGCTTTGTGTTTACCTCGAACCAGATGCACCGGGTGTACCACCCAACTGTGGGTAAAACCTCTTCATGTTCCCTGCCTACCTACATTGATAATAAATGAGTGGATGGTATCTCCCTTAGCTCTGGCTCTGAGAATGAGTCGAAGACGATGCAGATCCTTGCTCTTCTCCTTTCTGCGGGCAACTTGGAGACTTGTGGCCCAACTGATCACACTTGTAACAAGTGACATCTCCTTGACCACCTCTCACAGAACTTAAACTCAGTACTGGAAATGTGGATCTTGACTGTGTTTCTTGGGATGGCTGTGGTTAGAACCCCTCTACCTCTTACTGTCCCCCTGAACATCTTGACTCCTCCTAGAGCCCCTCATCATCTCCTCCTCTATCTGCATTACGGTCTCCAGATGAGCCGCCGCCTCCACAAGGCGTCCATAATCTCTCATCATCGACCGGGCCACTTTGAACATGAGTCCAGTCCTCAACCTCTTCTCAAACTCCATACAACGACATTCCTCAGTCGCCACGAGTTCTGGTGCAAACCTCGACAAGCTAGTGAATATGGCCTCAAACTCTGCCACCAGAGTGTTCAACTGCACCAGCTTGGAAAACTGGTCCTTCAATTTCTCCCTTACCGTGAGAGGTTGAAACTTGTCTTGGAAGGCGCTTACAAAAGCCTCCCAAGTCACCCCAATGCGCCCACACGCATACTTCCACCACTAACCTGCCCCTCTCTTCAACTGGAAGGATGCCAAGGTCGCTCTCAACTGGTCGTCTTCAATGCCAAGCGTCTCGAACGTTTTTACCATCTGCTCTAGCCACTCATCTGCTTTCAGTAGCTCCTTGGTTTCACCCAGAAACTCCTCCGGATTCAATCGGAAAAACTCTCGCTTCAAGAAAGACGGCCCTGCCTTAGACACTTGGGCCTGGACTTGATTCTCAGCCCTGAGAATGTCTATAGACTCCTGCAATGCTCCGGCCATTTCGCAAGCCAAGGCACCCACGGCTTGTTGACCAACTAGTTCAGCCACATTGACCAGACTAACCTCTTCTTCTTGCGTCGAAATTTCATCCAGTAAAGACACCTTATGCCTTCTAGGCCTACCACGCCTATCACTACCACGTCCACATCTTGACATCCTAATGAAGGTGACAAAATACATTAACACATTTACAAATGTGCCGAAGTTAATTCACTCGCGTCCTAAAGTAGTGGACAACAGTAATTCACTCCACATAAGCACGTTATCACATAAACACATACGAATTTCTTTTCTGGATAATGACAGTCCCGCGACGTTACTAGAGTTCCAATTAGTAACAACAGTGATCAAGTGCTCTTCTAATAGGACTTTTAGAAACCCGTAGACTCAATAAACATCCTAGAAATTAAATCTCATACCACATAAGCATGTTATAATGTAAACACATTGTACATACCAAAGTTTCTATCAACCGAGACAAATCCATTGTGGTAATAACCACTTTCCACGTACCCAAAGTATCCAACCCCGGTACACTCTGATACCAAGTTGTAACGCCTCGAAATAAAATAATATGCCAATCAAGACAATAAATAAATGACAAGGAGAATTAAAGTGTAAAATCCTTTCATTATGTATAATCTAATTGTACAAGAAAATGACATATGCAATTATACATTCATGAGTCTATCCCCGATATATCACAGCATGAGATAGAAACAACAAGTGAAACAAATATTAAATGTCCTAAAAGCTTACAACTTCCCAAGGTAGGTCCTTGGTTACAACAAAAATAAACTTTAAGTCCAATACATTTAAAACCCCTGGCTATACAAACTAATTACACCAAAAGAGAAGCTCTTGCTCCAAATCCTTCCAAGTCACTACCTTGGCGGAAATATATCACCAACACCTAAATTGTTTTTCCCACATAGGGTGAGCCAAAATGTAATAACCCGACCCTCGTACATGATTTCTTAAATACTTACTGTGTAGTTCCGTGAAAAATTATGATTAAGGAAGTGAAATCCATGTCTATGAATGTCTATCTGTCTCACAAGGAAACTATCTGTCACCATTAACGCGTTTGAATTAGAAATTGGAAGCCTTAACAGCTTAATTAGCTGAAATTGATTATATATCCGTAATCAGCATGATTTTTAGGTAATATTAAGCATGTTCGTGAAATTTTAATTTTGGAATAATTAAACGATTCATTTTTGTCTTATATGCCTTACTTATGCCTTACATATATATATATATATATATATATATATATATCTAAGCCTTTAGGAGCCTTGATCAAAAAAACAAGCAAACGAGAATACCATTTTTGGGGGAAAAGAGGAGAAATCGGGGGAGAAGGGATTCCACAAGGAAGCTTGGCAAAATTGTTAGAGGTGTAGGATTGAATTCAAGGTAAGCTCAAATCCTTCTTGCTATGGCCACTTAGAATTTGTATTGATGTGTATGTTTGATTCATGTCTAATTCATGCATGAATGATGAGGGTTTCTCTTACTTGGTTGCTTAGGCATCTAGATTTGGGTGTGGTATGAAAGTATACTTCAATCTATGGTTTTCTATCATCACTTCATGGAACTATGTATATATCATGTGTTATGTTTCAAAGATATGAAAGAACTTGAATTCAAGTGGATGACTTTTTAAAGCTCCTAATCTTGCTTAATTTATGATACTCAAGGTAGAATTCATGTTATAGTGAAGTTAGGTGAGTATGTTGCATTAACCTAACCTTGGGTTGCATGTAAAAATGGAATGAATACCTGGTTGGGGCTCGAATGAAAGTCCAGAATTTCAGGAAATTCGCTTGGTCCGCTCGAGCGTAGGAAAGCCCGCTCGAGCGGGAAAAACCACCTCTCAGCAGTTTTGTGCAATTTACAGTCCGCTCGAGCGGCCAAAGTTGCGCTCGAGCGGAGGACTCATTTTCAGGAAAAATTAAATGTTTGTTCAGTTTTGAGTGCTTGTTTCTCTGGTATTTTTAGAATATTTTACAGATGATTTTAAAGCGGTTGTAAGCATGCAAGGTGTAAGATTCAGGAAATGCTTTATAAAAAAAAGAAACTAATGTATTAATTGTGTGCAGGGCACATTCAAGAAGGAAGTAACACGCCGCCTCAACACTGTGAGTAGTAGTACTTATGTTATGTTATGCAATCATGTTAATGTCTCAAGCATGTAATGCACTTATGCATGTTTAAGATATGTTAATGTTATATGTAAAGAAAAGCATTTACAAGGGCTATATGCCATTTTCAAGGGCTTCGTGCCATCATGTATTATCAAGGGCCTCGTGCCACAAGTTTCAAGTGTATTACAAGGGCTTCGTGCCATCATGTATTATCAAGGGCCTCGTGCCACAAGTTTCAAGTGTAATACAAGGGCCTCGTGCCATAAGTTCAAGGGCCTCGTGCCATATGTTCAAGGGCTTCGTGCCATCATGTTTCAAGGGCTTATAGCCACATGTTTATGTCACGGGAATAGGCCTAGGGCCATTACGAACTAAATACAGAATCAGATAAACCATGTGCATGCTGCATCTTTCTATGTATTGATGTATTTAAGTTTCAAGTTAGATGTCGTTTATTATGTATTACTACTCATGGAGCTCGGCTCACTCTCTATTATGTCTGTTTCTGTAGGTTATCAGTCAGGGGGTCAGTCCTAACTTTGACGCTGTCCCTTTTGTCAACCTTTACATGTTCAGGCACCATACCAGGCCATTTATTTTTGTGAAGCTGCTAAGATATGGGTCTGCTTTTGAGAACCATCCATGGATGTTGTACTTAACTTTTATATTCCTTTTGTTATGCCCAATTATCGGGCTAGGACTGTAAATGTATATGTTATACACGATATCCAAGGATATAGTTTTAAACTTTAACCGCTTTTGATGATGTATGTAATGCATGAGATCCTGGCATGTTAGAAATAGCTCAATGGAGTATGCTTGTATTTTTGTTATATTAATATTTTAGGCTTCCGATAAGGCCCCGTACGGTGTGTACACCAGTTTTTATGTCAAGTTTTGCTTAGGTCATGCCCAAACCTTTAGGGGCCGGTATGGGACGTGACACAAAATCTAGTAAAAACAATCTAACACAATCTATAAATTTTAACAAAGATATAAGTATGATGTGAATATACAATGCCTATGATAAAATCATTTATAATTTACAAGATCATAATATATCAAGTTCTATGTCTCAATCTGTAACGTCCCAAAAATTTGGGCAGGGTATATCTATTTATACAATAAACCCACTTGATAGACAAACACATATTTATAGCTAACTATTCCATACATCCATTTCCATTTAATCCCAAATACCAAATGCATGTTGTTCACATCTCAGTGCCCCAATTCTAATCCCAAGCATGTTTTTTACAGCAAGTATGAAATGGAAGCCAAACAGATAATAAGTGCCCTACAAGCTTACAAATTTATCTAAGAACATTCTTGGTTACACAAAATGAAGTTTCAACTCAACGCAATTACAGCCTTGGGCTTACATTCAACAAATAACAATAAAACAAAATGAAGCCTCAGCTCAAAGTCCTCCAAAGTTAGTGCCTTGGCAGAGACATAATACCTGTATCTGAAATGATTTCTCTTATAATGTGAGTCACAGCTCAGTAGAGATATACTACATAACATATGGACCATGACAAGACTAAAGAGGAGTATGCTCATACCATACTCGTGATAAAACAGTTTATCTCTTTTTTTATAAAGCATGCAATGCTGAGATGCAACAATAGATATAAAATCATTTCCATTGTAAACCATATCTGTTACATGAATAAAAGCTTTGTGAATCTTTAGGTGAATGTCTGCAAATAGGCCCTAATGCACTACCACTGTCATTTTTACCAGTAAACAGGAAGGCTTGACACCTAACCACCCAGATTCACCAAGTATTCATCTTTTCGCAAACAGATACATTTCCAAACATTTCTCAAAAACACAAATACATTTCCAATGAAATGAATGTAATGAAATTTCCAATGCAAAAAATAAGGAATATGGTTCAATTTACCTAATTCTCATGCATTTTTACAACAATCATGGCTATCCTCCACCGATAGCCCAAAACATATATTTCTAAACAGATATTTAAACAATTAAATTTCAAAAATTCTGATAAATACAATCTATTTCACATCTCATCAAATATGAACAACTACACTAGTTTTCATATCACAATCACGTTCGGTAACCTCTCAAGGTCCATTTCTAATCGTGTCGGTTTTATTCCAACAGATACATTAAGCAAAATAATACCGTTAATACCCAAGAAAACATTATTTTTTTTTCCAAACTCATTCTCCAAGCATTATTCAACTATGACATCCTAATTTGATCAAAATTTCCAAAAGTTAAACAAAATTCCTTTATTTTCTTTAAAAATGCTCTTTTGGTTGCAAATCGGTAAAAATTTCAAAACCGATCGAGTTGAAGTTCGTTTTTGTTCAAATTTAAAACATAGCTCTTTCATAACCTTAAAAACATATTCCAAGTTTACACTTTCACAATTTGGGCATCAACTCTTTATTTTTCTCAAAATTTCCCTTTTAAGCAAATAAATCATAAATTTTTCAAAAATTGTAATTAAATTATATACAACTCTAAGCTCCATATAATCAAGTAAAAGTACATAAAGAAGTGTAGGAAAAATCCCTACCTCGAGCCAAGAAGCTTTCAAATTTTTCGGCAACAAAAATTAAAATTTTTTGGAGTCAAACAACGCCTTTTCCGTCCTCTACGTTTTGATCTAAAGCACTAGGGGTCAAAAATGACTTACACAAGATCAAACCCAAGAAAAACTAACTTAGAACCTCTTTTCTCTTGTTTCCTCACGGCAAAAACTCCAAAAATTTCCAAAAGTTGAACAAAATATCTATTTGGTTACTATTTATAGATTTTTTTTTGTTTTTTGTTTTGTTTTAATTAAACAAATATCTAACCATATATATATATATATATATACATCTATATATATCAATTAAAAATACATTTCAACATCTTTAATGATAAAAGTAAATATAAAAATATATTTCGTTTAATGGTACATACCATAAATATTCATAACTCTTTTATGGTAACCAAATAATAATAATAAAACCACAACAATATTACATGGTTAGTAACGGGTCACGATTCAATTAATTGGGTTCAAAATGAATGGAGTTTAATAATTTAATATAAATTCCCAACTGAGATTAAAGTATAAATTCAATTTGATTCAACTCGTTACACAATCCATTTTATCTGAATTCGTTTCAAGTCAATTCATTTCACCTCAACTCATGAGTCACATTCATTGTTATCCAAACAACCCAACTGAAGCTACAACTCAGTGGTTCTCTAATCAATACAACAACTACACAAATACTTCATTTTTCCATTTTACGAAAATTTCATCCGCGGGATCGGTACCCATGTATACAAACGGTTTTCGGGACTTTCACATTAGACACACAGTTCAACTTAATTCACTGAAGTCCATTCCCTTTTTCCTATCAAAACATGGAATACATCCCCTTTCTCATCCCAAACATCATACATATACAATGTATTAAACCACAATCATGTTCAATGACAACCAAGAAGAGATTAGTTTCAATTCAACTAATCTTCATGCAATTTCTACAACAATCATAGCTATCCTCCACCGATAGTCCAAAACAGATATTTCTAAACAAATATACAATCTCCAAAACAGATAAATTAACCAAATTTTCGTAGGCGGAAGGTAATACATATCCGATTCCACCTTTTTACATAAATATCTATTCAATTTCACATTCAAAATACCAATTTCATCATTTATATAAATAATTATCTGAAACATTTTAGGGAAAACCCCATTTCCTTCCAAAATCCAATCCACGTGACAAAATCAACCAATTTAACACCACAGAACCTCATATCTACACTGGTAATTATTTTCAATACCTTTATTTGAAAACCCCTATTTTGAGTTTAAACCAAAACCCTAGGTTTGTCTAAAAATCTTCCAAATCCCAACATCATTTACACAATAACAAATATTTAAGTTAAAATTCATAGGAGAGTGTAGAAAGTTCTTACCTCAAAGTTAGAAGACCCAAGCAACAATGGAGGAACTTCAAGGGTGCCTAAACCAAATCTTGTTCGGGTCAAAACGGAGCTCTAGAAACATTTATCTTTTTTTCAAAGGCACTAGGGTTGAGAAACCAATGGATCTAGGTGAAAATGTAGAGAGAGTGAGAGTTATAGAGCGAGAAACTCAAGATCTAGGGTTTTGGTGAGTTTTAGAGAGAGAAAGAGATGGAAAAGTGATGTAAAATGTGATTGTTACGAACTGATATACACACAGTCAGCTCGAACGTCAGACACAATAAGTTGTTCCGCTCGAGTGCAAAATGCACACTCCCAGTAGTTTTGTAAACAACAGACCAACGTTCGATCCAGGAAGGTCGCTCGAGCGTTAAATAGACTCTTCCAGTAGTCTTGCGGACCTGCAAAAATACTGAGAGTTCACAAAGCCCACTCGAGCGCAAGAAGTGTCGCTCGAGCGGAGGAGCAAAATTCTATGCAACAAGAGTTTGGAAACTAAGCAACCAACCTATCCTAAACGCAACCACAACAGTCCAATAGCCAAATTTAAGGAAATACAAGGGAAACAATAGGTGAACGACAATATGAAACCATGAAACATGAGTCCGGGATACAACAAGGGTCAAGTCAAAATCAGAATCGCTATAGATATTAATAGTAAACATTTTATGAGTGGTGAGAGAGTTTTCTTTTCATTAGATTTATTTAGGGGAGAGAAGATTGTATGCGATTTATATTCTTTTTAAATAAAGGTTTGATTTATTTTGAGAGGGAAAAGGAGGTAGAGAATTGTGTGCTTTTTTTTTTTTTTTTTTCTATCTTTCTTTCTTTTTACCAGCAATATATTTGTATTAAATAATTTTGAAGGTTAATATTTATGTCCTTGGTATATAAAATAGATGTTTTAATTTATTTTTATTTTTTTTTATAAAAATAAAAAATTCAAAAAATTGGATTTAAGGTTTTGAAACACTTAGAGTCTCTAAGATGAAAAGTTACTTTGATATAATATATAGTATAGATAGATAGATTATGAGATTTAGGAAACAGATAAATATTGGGGGAGAGATTTTAGGAACTTATAATTCAATTATTATTTTTTTAAAATGTTTAGTTACTTTGTTAGCCAATAGTATTATTTTTTAATATTTTTAAAATTTCAAAAATTAGCAATTTTATTTTTTTTACTCTATATATAAAATTACAAAAATTAGCAAGTGTGGTTTTATGTTCTTTTTAATCTATAATGTTTTTTAAAAAATATATATATAATTACTTTTTTATGAGATGAGATTTGTGTTTTTTTTTTTTAATGTATAATTTTTTTTAATGTATAGTTACTTTGTTATGAGATGAGATTTAGAAAAGAGAGAAATATTGGGGGGAGAGATTTCACGAACTTGTAATTTAAAATTTTAGGTAGTTTTTTTTTTTTAATCTACAATTACTTTGTTAGCCAATAGAATTATTTTTAAATATTTTTAAAATCACAAAAATTAGCAATTGTGGAACAGATAAATATTAGGGAGAGATTTTAGAAACTTGTAATTCAACTTTTTTTTTAAAAAATCTATAGTTACTTTGTCAGCCAATAGTTTTGTTTTTAAATATTTTTGAAATTACAAAAATTGGCAATTTTAGTTTTTTTTTTAATCTATAGCTACTTTGTTAGTCAATAGTACTATTTTTAAATATTTTTTAAATTAAAAAAATTAGCAATTATGGTTTTGTGTTCTTTTTAATCTATAATATATTATTTAAAAATATATAATTACTTTATTATGAGATGAGATTTATGTCTTCTTCTTTTTTTTTCAATGTATAATGTTTTTTTTAATATATAGCTACTTTGTTATCAGATGAAATTTAGGAAAGAGAGAAATATTGGGCGGAGAGATTTAGGAACTTGTAATTCAAAATTTTTAGTGGTTTTTGTTTTTGAATTTATAATTACTTTGTTAGCTAATAGAATTATTTTTAAAATCAAAAAAATTAGCAATTGCGGAATGAAACTTTAGAGCTCTCACAAGCCTTCTCACTAGAAATCACATTTTTCTTATATAATATATAGATTATAAAATTAATTATAGATTGATCATAAAAATAAAAATAAAATAACTTGAGTGGACTAAAATGGGTGAAGTAATAATAAATCCTAAAATGTAATCTTATGAACTGTTTAGTCTTTCCTTTTTTTCTTATGAATTCAAAAGTCGTGAAAATTACACAAAAGGTAGTTACTTACACATTTGGGTTTAATTTTTTAGGAATAAAAGTGAGTTTCTCCAAATATAAAATTACATATTTGGACAATCCGCACTATAGAAGTTTTGAATTTTCTTTCCTTAAACAAATCTCACATTACGAATAAAAACCTAGCACTACATGTAACACTCCAATAACGTAGCACTCAAATGTACCATATTAAAAAATTTCTTAATATACTTTTTCCAAACATAACAACATGATACTCCAAAAAGATTTCTTAGTAAAAATTTTTCAAATGTAATACACAAAAAAAACTTCTTAGAAGGCATTTGTTTGGTAGGATTAAACTATGGGATTGGACTCCATATCCAATGAAATAATTAATGCAACGTTTGGATAGAAAAATGAAAGTCGGACTAATAGTCCCCTATATATGGGATAACTTTATTCCATGGAAGGGGGTGGATAGAAATGGGTGGATTGAACCAACCTCCGGATTAGTCAGTTAAATGACGAAATTGACCCTTATGTATAGAATATTTTTTTAAAAAATATTTTTATTAAACATGTTGACTTCTTTTAAACATTATAAATTAATCTCATAATATATAATTGTTTTCTCTTTTTATTTTTTGGTATTATAAAAATAATAAAAGAAAATATATTTTCAATATTTAATAGGAAAAGAATATACAACATATTTTTCTTCATTTAATTTTTTTTTAAACATGTTGATTTTTTTTAACATATGTAAATTAATCTTGTGATATATAATAGTTTGTTTTTCTATTAGCAAAATTATAAATGAAAATATACTTCTAATGTCATATTTAAATAAAATTAAAAGTAGTTAGTAAAATAAAATAAAATATACTTTACACTGTCATTGTAAATAATTCAAAAAGACAAAATAATCTTTTAAGAAGTTATAACTTTTCATAATTTTCAAACAAAACATGAAATTTACTAAAATCGTCATTTTCAGACATCTAATTTCATGAAAAAACAAGCATGATATACACGTCATTTTCAGCCAAATAGTTTAGGGACTATTTATCCCAAGACTAACAATCCGTTGCATTCCAATCCCCCATTATCCAGTCCATCCAAACAAATATGGCCATAGTGTATCTTTCTCAAACATAACATTCCAATTAATGTAATTTCAAACGTAATACTCCAATGTAACACACACAAAAACACAAAAAAAATTTCTTAGTGTATTTTTTTCAAATATAACACATAGTTTGAAATTATACATTTACCCAAAACTTACTAAAAAATGTTTGTACTCTTTTTGGAGTGGTTTAAATAATCCCACATCCTTTTTTTTTTTTTTTTTTGGTGTTACATTGGAGTGTTATGTTTGGAAAAAGTATATTAAAGAGTTTTTGTGTGTGTTATATTAGAAGTGTTACATTAAAGAGTTTTTATGGGAGTTACGTTTGGAAAAAGTATACTAAGGAGTTTTTATGGGAGTTACACTTGGAAAAAGTATATTAAGGAGTTTTTTTTTAGTGTTACGTTTGATTATTACAGTTTGAAATTATACATTTGTCAAAAATTTACTAAGAAATTTTTGTACTTGTTTTGAAATCTTTGAAGAATTCTATATTCTTTTGGAATGTTTGAAGAATCTCATATTTCAAGTCATTTTTGTACACATTTTGAAATGTTTTCCAAATAAAAAAAATTCTCATATAAAAATTCATCCCAAATTTGATTTCCATAAATTGTGTATGTTACATTTCTAGCAAAAAAGAAAAAAAAAAAGAAAAGAAAACATAATAGGAATAAGGATATAATTGTAAATCTAATTTTTAAACAACGTATTAAATTTACATTTCTAAAATCAATAAGACTAATTGATTTATAAAAAAATCATTGGGATTAAACGGATCAATATTCCTCGATTATAGGTAAATTTTCCATCTTTTTAATAGTGGTTCCTACCTTTTACAATTTTGGATATAATTTATTGTATATGTTTGTATATAAATTTATAATTATAGAATTGATCACAAAAATGGAAGTGAAATAATTTGAGTGGACTAATGCCTCTAATAGTGGTCCCTATTTTCTGTAATTTTGGGTATAATTTATCATTTATGTTTGTGTTTCTGCATTTAGCAATCTTATCAGGTATGTTTGTATATAATTTTATAATTATAAAATTAATTATAGAATCCTAGAAGTGAAATAATTTGAGTGGACTAATCTTTTAATAGTGGGTCCTGCCTTCTACAATTTTAGGTATAATTTATCATATATGTTTGTATATAATTTTATAATTATAGAATTGATCACAAAAATGAAAGTGAAATAGCTTAAGCCGACTAATTTCTTTCATAGTGGATCCTATCTTCTACAATTTTAGGTATAATTTATCATATATATTTTTATGAGCGGCTATTTTCACTTTTATTTTTCTCTAAATATACTTTATTATCTATCCTTATTATTCATACTCTTAAAATTTTAATTTTTTCAGAGAGTGTATTTTGTATGAAAGGATATTAATGTAACTATGTATAATAAGAATAAAGAAGTGTATTTAAAATAAAATAGAATAAGAATAATAACTCTTATATTTTGTTTTTATAATTTTATAATTATAAAATTGATCACAAAAATGGAATTTCTTTCTTCGTTTCTTTGTTTTTTTGGGTGAATAGAAGTGAAATATGTTGAGTGGACTTCTTTGATAGTTGGCCTTACCTTAAAAAAATAGAAGTGAAATAACTTGAGGGGACCAATCTTTTTAACAGTGTGTCCTACCTTCTACAATTTTGGGTATAATTTATTGTCTATATTTGTATATAATTTTATAATTATAAAATTAATTATAGAATTGATCATAAAAAAGGAACTGAAATAACTTGAGTGGATTAATCTCTTTAATGGTGGATCCTACTTGCTACAATTTGAAGAAATTGTAAATAGATAAGATAGTGACAAAATAATTACATTACAAATAAAAAAAAATTGATAATAAATTTACGTCATGCACACAGGAGAGTTGCACCACTACGAAAATATAATTTTTTTTGTCACTGCTCCATTGAAATGCAATTTTTCCCTACAATTTTGGCATAATTTATCGTGTATGTTTTGTAAATAATTTTATAATTACAAAATTAAGGGACAATTACCACAAAAAAAAAAAAAAAAAAAACTCAAGGTTTGAGCATTTTAGTAAAATAAGCTTAAATTTTTTTATTTTGGTATAAACTTATGAATTTTATATTTAAAAAATATATTAATCTCACTTACAACTTGTAAATCCTATAATTTTGGATCAATCGAATTTCGTATTTTGTTTTCAAAGTTTATCAAATTTGTTTACAAAATAAGATATTCTTAAATGATGTAGTGCTTATGAAGCAAGTGGTGCATACCATACAATTTCCCCTCTTAAATTGATTATTACACTATACATGGTAGATATTTTCTTTCCAGCAGTAATCAGAGTATTAATTTTGGTATTCTAATAGAGCACTAATGACATGACAATGAGAAGAAAAAAAAAACAAACAAACCAATACCAAAATGTCACATCACAGTGGGTGGGACCCATTACAAGCTCATTAGAGTTGATTTTAGAACTCAAGAATTAGAGCTTCAAAATATTTTCATTTTCTTTCTCTCACACACACATAATGCTAGTAGCTAGAAACACTATACACCTTGTTTGGTTTTAGAAAATTAAATTCACATTTCAAAAAAAAAATTATTTTATTTTATTTTATTTGGTTTTTAGTCAAATTTTTTAATGATTTAATATTTTTTTAAAAAATTTTAGATGCACTTAACCTAAATATACTTAAAAAGTATAAATATTTATAATTTTTTTTTAAAAAATTCATCAAATATAAAAAAAAATAAAATAAAAATTTAGTACATTTTCATATTCTTGTATATTTATTAAAATTTTAAAATATTTTTTCATAAATATTTTATTTTTTTAAGTGCATTTAAGAAGTAAAAATTTACTTCAAATATTAAAAAAATTGACAAAAGACAAAAAAAAAAGGGTAAATTATTTATAAGTCCTAGTTGGAAGACTTATACAAGATATGGTCCTATGAAAAAACTTATGACCTAATAGGTCCTGTAATTTTTCTTGTGGACACATCTACCCCCAATTTTAATTAATTAATAACCTGATTAATGATAATACCATATATGAAAATCTAATGTTACTATAGATTATGATCATATCTAGATGGTTAGAAAATTGAAATTCAAAATAACCTAATTAATGGCAATACTGTATATGTGAAATTCAATATTACCATAGATTGTGATCATATCTATATGGTTGGAAATTTGAAATTCAAAACGTAAATGTAACATGTAACATTCCAAACCCAATGTAACATTCCATATGCTTTTGAAATTCAAAATAACTTGATTAATATCAATACCATATATAGGTAATCCGATATTACAATAGATTGTGATCATATCTATATGATTGGAAATTTAAAATTGAAAATATAAATGTAACATGTAATATGTAACATCCCAAACCCACCGTGATATTCTTATATACTTCTCATCCCAAACCCAATGTGACATTCCAACACTCCACCGTTGAATTATGAATAATGTAACCTCCTAAGGGTGTGTTTGATTGGACAGACTGGATAAAAGGGAATTAGAATTTATCAGACTTGAATCTTAGAACTGTGAATCCCTTGGACTATATGGTTGGATTGGATGTGTATCCCGTGTTTGTTTTTTCATGAGATTAGATGTCTGAAAATGACTATTTTTAATAAATCAAATGTTTGGTTGGATGGACTGGATAAAATAAATGAGCAAAAAACTATTTTATCCCTTTTCAATTTTTACTAAGTAATAGCAATATTAAACATATCTTTAATATTTTAATTATTTTTAGCTAGATTAAATGAAAATTTATTTTATTTTATTTTGTACACAATTAAATAAATTTATTTTTAAAAAAATAAATAAATAAAATAAATAAAATATCAATAAAAATATATGTTATTTTTTAAATTAAAATTTTAAATAAATTTATTTTTTAAAATAATAATAATTAAGTAATGAAATTAAATAAAATAGTTATTAAAATTTAAATAATGAAATTAAATAAAATATAAGCAAAATTTTAAAATAAAACATCAATAAAATATCTATAATAAATTATTTTAAAAAAATTAAATAAATAAAACATCAACAAAAAGCTAAATAAAATTATTTTATTTTTAAATTGAGACATTTAAATTTTATTGAATTTTACTAAATATAATACATAATTAAATAGTAGAGGGTCAAAATGGTCATTTCACCACCTAATCTTAACAGTAAATAGTCCTATGAAAATTGTCCCACACCTCTCCAGGATAGTATAGTCCCCCATATGGGGGATAAGGAGTCCGACAGACTGAAAAAAAAAATAAACGTCGAATTGGATGCTTCTCCTGAATTACAATCCGCACAATAAATAGTCTCCCCTTATCCCCCCAATCAAACACATCTTAAATGTAATATATAACATCCCAACCTAACCCATTTATTGAACCATCATCACTTCCAACCCACCGTAACTTCGATATCATACGACAGGGTTTAACCCACATTCAATTAAAAAAATTAAAAACCTAGTAATTTTGCGCATGTAATGTAACACGTATGAAAATACTGAATACAACAACGACACAACACACATTCAAAGATAAATACAACCGAACATAACACATAAAAGATATAACAACGTTGTGGATGTGGGTTAACATTACAACCTAAATATAATGTCATTGGAGACTAATGAAAGTATGCCAATGAATGGCTGTAATAGATTGTCAAAGCCATATAAGTTAATATGACAGTGGCCCTGTTTGGTAGAGCTGTGGGAAAGTGCTTATAACTTATACTTAAACAGCTTATAACTTATAACTATGAACATAAGCTGATTTCTGACTTATAAATTAAGCATCTTCAGCCCTACTCAAAGAATAAGCTGATTTCTGACTTTCAATAAGCTATAAGCTATAAGTTAAACCAAACACATCAAAATAGCTTAAATTAAGCTGAAAGCTGAAATAAGCAGTTTTTAAGCTGCACCAAACAGGGCCAGTGAAACATGTACAATTGACACAATACAACAACAAATCTCACCAACTGGAGAAGCAAAAACCATACCTCATTCCCTCAATCACTTGGAGTCCAAATCAACGGAAACAAACAAAACACAACCTCTAACCTTGACAACAGTATTGGTTATATCGTCATCCAAACAAGCAACATTTTCAAAATCCATCAGAATCTGCGATCAAGACAACATTCCCGCCCATGGACATAGCCTGCACAATCCACTTTCCTAAAAGCCTCCAAAAACGTAATATACTGAATGATAAAATAAACTATAATATGAAAATAAATAAGGGGTATAATAGTACACTAATACCATTTATTTATAACTCATAGAACCTTATGGAACATATTCCTATCTAATAGGACTTGAAACTCTATAAAAAATTACACAAGACTTCACATTAAATAAATTCCCATAATAGGACCTATAAATAATTTTCTCAAAAAAAGTATTTAAAAAGAATATAAAAAGAGTATTTTTATTCAAGACAAAAAAATTAGACCCAATTTTCAAATTGAGTGATATGACAATCAATTAGAACTAGGGATGTAATCGGTTCGGTACAGTCAGTATTTACGTAAAAAATTACACCGAACCGATAATATCGGTTTTATTATTTTGAACACCGATACAGACCACTTCTCCCATCAAACCGCACAAAACCGAACCGATTGAAACGGTTCGGTTTGGTGCGTTTAATCGATTTAGAATTTTTCAAACTTAAGTCACGTTTAAATATAATCATTAATCTATATAAAAATATTAAATTAGTTATTTGTCTACCATTTCAAATATATCCAATCCATTCATTTAATATGTACTTTTCAATTCCTAAATTAACAAAAATAAAAACAAAAAAAAGTTTAAAAATACTAAAGTTTCAAGAATAATGAGTTGGAGTTAAGATTTTATATAATAAGAGGTTACAAACTTAGGTTATAAAGATGATAAGGTTAATTAATTAAGGTTAATAATTTATTATACTTATTAATATCGTTATATTATTAGATTATATATATATATATATATACAATATATGTTGAAGCGGTCGGTTTCGGTTTAGATCGGTGCACAAGATGCTTAAACCGATACCGAACCGAATACAAAAAAAAATCAAATTTAAAAACCGCACAAACCGATTCTTGTTAAAAAACAGACCAAATATAGTCGGTTTGATCCGACTTAATCGGTTTGGTTAGTTTTTTTTATTTTTCTTACATTCCTAATTAGAACATTAAAGGTAACACCCTCTTTCATATTTTCTCTAATAATCAATTAATCATTATCTATAAAATGAGTCTAAAAAGTAAACTTGTATATCAATTTTTTTTCAAAAAATCAATTCAAATCAAACAAAGATAATTAATACAAAATTTTAATACACAGAATGTACATAAACTCTCAAATGACAATAATCCAACATATGTGTAGGCTACACATGTAATTATCTTAACATAATAAGGTAATTTTTTAAATATATATTTATTTAGTTTAAAAAAAAAAAAAAATACTCCAATCGTTCTGGTTTTGACCTTTTTGACTGGGCTCAGTTATACTTTAGCAGCTTATAAGATGCCAACTGGATCTCAACAGCAACAACCCATCTCTCTCTCTCTCTCTCTCCCTATATATATATATATCCTATATCAAACGTATGTTTAGCCAAAAAGCCAGCATATATGCCAAAGGACTCATAAGTATTACTCCCCCAGCAGTAACCTGCAATTTACTGCCTCTCCCTCGTACATACATATATATATGCAAGCTTTATATCATATGTTTATATATATATATAGTTCTCCGTCTCTCAAAAGCTGTCCAAATATATGTAAATTTTCTTTAATTTAGATCTTGAAAGCTATACCATATACCTTTTAGATAAAGCAATCCACAATTCACGTGCCTTCTCTCACCAGAATTCTTTTACCATTTCAAAAATCTCACTTTTTTATTTTGTTTTTGTTTTTGTTGTATATATTTAGAAAAAAAGTTCTCAGAAAGAGTGGATAAATTTTGTGGACTTTCTTTGAGAATCTTGAAATTTGAGTTTGGTGAGAGATGGGTATGTGGTGGTTTTGTGGGTTGGTTGTTTTGTGTTTGGTTTTTGGTGTGAATGGGTTTCCAGAGGAAGATCTGGTGGTGAGGTTGCCTGGGCAGCCAAATGTTGGGTTCAGGCAGTATGCTGGGTATGTTGATGTGGATGTGAAAGCTGGGAGGAGTTTGTTTTACTACTTTGTTGAAGCTGAAAAGGACTCTCTTCATAAGCCCCTCACTCTCTGGCTCAATGGAGGTTGGTTTTCTTTTTCATTTCATTTTCTTGCTTTTTAGGCCAAGTACATTGATTGATTGAAGTCAACCCCCCCCCCCCCCCCCCCCTCTCTCTCACTTTCACTTTCTCTTTATTTCTTCACAAACAAACAAAACTGCTAGTTCTGTAAATTTTCATGTTGCCCAAGTGTGTTTACTTTTACAGGGACATTTTTTGTCTGCTTTATTGGTAAATTCTTTCTACTGTTAACCCTTTGGTTGCTGTTCTTGTTTTGGGTTGTTGGTCTTGTGCCCCCTTTTGCCTTTTGTTTTGAACATTCACTCACTCTTGTTTTGCTAATTTACTCAAGAATCTTTGAACTGTTGCTTTTTTGGTCTTCTGTAGTGGCTGTAGATATATTGGTAGACTAGCAATTACTGTTATATTCACTACTGAAAATATATATATATATATATATTAACAATTGGGCTTAGTGATTTCCACTCTTTTATTTTTTTTCCCCTCTATATATATAATTTTTGCTGTAAGTTTCAATTGATAAACTTCAATTTCAGATGATTCTGCTTCTGAACTGCATCTGATATCCAGAGAATTTAAGAAAATTTTCAAATTTTAATACCATTATTACAGTTAGAATCTTAAAAATAGCCCAAAGAAACACATCTTGGCAATTGGACCTCATTTTTAGGTTTAAATGAAAAATGAAAAATTGTTTGTAAAATTGAGTTGACATGTTCTGTGAATGTGGCCTACATTCTAGTCATGAAAACCACCAAGCTATTCAATTACCATGACAAAGTGAAATGTGGAGGAAATATATATATATATATATATATATATATATATATATTTTAAGCTTTAACAATATTCTAATCCTCTGAGAAGTACATGTTTTTTAATGGGTTAATTGATGTGTTATCCAATGTTGTGCAAGTCGAGGGAAAATGCAAACTTATCCAGTTTTGTGAAGTTGGAATCTCTTGAACGGTGCGAATTTTAAGGTTTAACTTCTGTGTGTAGGCCCAGGTTGCTCCTCAATTGGTGGGGGTGCCTTTACAGAGTTGGGTCCTTTCTTCCCTAAAGGCGATGGCCGGGGCCTCAGAAGAAATTCGATGTCATGGAATAAAGGTAGAATATGCATAGAATGCTGTTTGGACTTGGTTATACTCTCTAGTGATTATTGTTAATTCAGTTTACTAATTTAATTCGTGTTTTTACCTTTTGTAGCATCAAATCTCCTTTTTGTTGAGTCTCCAGCAGGGGTAGGATGGTCATACTCCAATACAACTTCGGATTATGTCTGTGGTGATGACTCCACGGGTAAGAATATAATCCCAAACCCATCTTACCACTAAAATTGACTAATTCAAGTGTTATTTTCTGAGAATAGATGATGTTGAAGATGAAATGTGTCAATAGTTGCAAAATTTTGAATATGTGATACAGCAGAAAGTTTTATGCAATTATATGTGATAGAAGAAACACGGACACGACACTCATGAGACACTTATCAACTGTTGTTGCCAGACACACCTCCAAACATGTCTTTTTTTTAAATTATACTTGGTAAAAATGTGCTCAACGCTTAGACTCACATGAAATACAATCAACTTGTTTGGTTCCGGTTTTTCGGACCTACTTTTTTGAAAATTTTAGAGTTATTGTTTGGTTGTTTAGAATCTCTGTTTCGGATTATTTTTCAATATGATTCTGCACGTGATCTCAGTAGATGTGAGGTACTACAGCCTATTAGTCTACTCCTACTACTACTAAACTCTGTCTTGCTCTCTTTTTTCGGACCTATCTTGTACATACATACATAATACAAACACGGGACTAGTGCTGATGTGACAATTTTTTTTCTTTTTTATTTTGTTAAATGTATTCTAGAAGCAGCTCTCTCTCTCTCTCCAATTGTGGAGGGAAATTTGAAATTACAATAATGCATTTTTTGGAAAACCAAACACATCCATTTTCAAAACATAGTTTTCCAATCATTTTTTTTGAAAAATAACTCAAAAAAGTGAAACCAAACATGATGAATATAATTTTAAACAAAATAACTTGAAATCCAATGATAAAAGAAAACCAATGTAAAATTATACCTATTCTCCTCATTTAGAGTTCAGAAATTAGTTACATAGCATTTTTTATTGTCTTTGAATTAAATAGCATATATGAGTCATATAATAAGTATTTTTTCTTATACATGACATATAAATATATGAAACTATATATCTTAACCCCCATATGTTGTGTCTTACATTTTTCAAAAATTTATGTGTCGATTGTTTTTGGCAGCTGGTGATATGCATATGTTCATGATGAAATGGTATGAGAAGTTTCCAGAATTCAAATCCCGAGATTTGTTCCTCACAGGAGAAAGCTATGCAGGTAAGAAAGTACAATGGAAACTCCTAAGTCTGGTAATGGACTTATTTTTTCAATGAATACTATGTCGAAAACACACATTTTTAAAGCTGTTTTTGATGTTTGGATAAGTAGAGCCCAGAAATTGTAACAGAAAAATGCTCAAAACCACGGCCGCAAGACAAGAGTACGAGTACCTCGTTGTCAATGATGCTATGCTTCTTGAATATGACAGAAACAGCATGCTTTCTCATAGTTCTTGTTTGGTTTGGTTTCCCACAAAACCAAAAGGAAGTCTGGCCAATTTGGTGTTTTTATCTATGATCGATTAATTTAAAATTAAAAAAGGATAAGGATATGATTAGTTCTGTAAACATTTTGAATCATTAATTTGGAAGGTTGCTCATGAAAACATAATTATCCAACTAAAAACAAAATAACAATCTATTTCTGGTTCTGGTTGTGATCAATGTTGTAGTAACTCTGTTTGCTATTTACTTTGTTTTCCCTTATAATCCATGTCAACAGTTTCATGTACATGTTAATGTGTTTTTGCAGGGCATTACATACCACAGTTGGCCATTGCCATTCTTGACCATAATGCACATTCCAACGGTTTTAAGTTCAACCTGAAAAGCATTGCTGTAAGAACAACTCGATACTGGTTTTCATCAGCCTTCTTTTATTAGTAAATTTTACTTAATATCTAGCGGTTTCTCACATATTTGTTTTTTTCTTTCTCATTATTTTGATTAGATTGGGAATCCACTTCTCAAACTTGATCGCGATGTTCCAGCAACATATGAATTTTTTTGGTCGCATGGAATGATTTCTGATGAAATTGGCCTCACCATCATGAGTGACTGTGCTTTTGAGGATTATACCTTCACTTCTCCACACAATGTCACCGATTCATGTAACAATGCTATATCTGAAGCAAACAGCATTGTAGGTGATTATATCAACAACTATGATGTGATCCTTGATGTTTGTTATCCATCTTTAGTACAGCAAGAGCTACGATTGCGAAAAATGGTAATTTTTTTTTCCGTTACATTCACCAGTTTTTTTAACTGTTTTCATCGAAGAATTATAAAGATGAAATTTCTGATTGAAGGCTACCAAGATTAGTGTTGGGGTTGATGTGTGCATGAGCTATGAAAGGCGCTTCTATTTCAACCTTCCCGAGGTTCAGAAGGCTCTTCATGCAAATAGAACCAACTTAGCATATGACTGGTCTATGTGCAGTGAGTAAGTATTTTTTCCAAGCAGTATTTACAATGAGCTTTCGACCAACTTAGAGAAATAATGAATTATGCATAAAGTAAGCGTGTAAAAATTCAGTATTATTTACCAATTTACCAAAGCTTGTCATTGATCTCTCATGTTATGTCAAGATAGTTAAGATTAGTACTTAAGTATACTGATTTTTCTCCTTCACTGGACAGTGTTGTGAACTACAGCAGCACTGATGGAAACATTAATATCCTGCCCTTGCTTAAAAAGATAATCGAAAATCACATCCCAGTTTGGATTTTCAGGTATAACTGTTGATTATAATGAAAATAGAAATAATTTCCCTTGTATGCCATTGTTTATCACAAATACGATGGTGTTCACATTTACCCAAATGTAGTGGGGATCAAGATTCTGTCGTGCCATTACTCGGTTCGCGCACACTTGTCCGCGAACTAGCTCATGATCTACATTTCAAGATCACAGTCCCATATGGAGCTTGGTTTCACAAAGGGCAGGTACTTACTGCTGTCTTGTTTCTCTATCAATTTCACACACAAGTCCTTGAAACTTAAATTCTCTGAAATTTTTGTGTTCCTATCACAAGTGTAATCTACTTGATCATTTTCTTGTTTTATATAGGTGGGAGGTTGGGTGACCGAGTACGGAAATTTATTAACTTTTGCGACTGTAAGGGGTGCAGCTCATATGGTGCCCTATGCACAGCCATCAAGAGCTTTGCACCTGTTCAGTTCATTTGTTCGTGGTCGGAGATTGCCAAATACAACCAGCCCTTCAATCAATGAATGACAGAAGATGGCAACTGCATCAACGATGTTTGGATTTGTTTTTCACATTTTCTTGATGTCCCCTTTTGCCAAATGTTAATTTCCAGCATCAATAAGAAAACGAAAAAGAAGAAAGAAAGTATTGTTTACAATTCATTAAATGCAATTGAAAACCCAATTGGCTTTGATTAAATGGAAATTAGTTCACAGAGCTATTTGAATGTACTGATTCAAAATCAACAGGTTGTGAATCATGAACTTTGCTTGAATTTTGCATTCATTTGTTATGGTAAATTTGAGCCCTAAGCTGTTCAATTTTTTGTTTTAGGTTTTTCAAGCTTCACTAAATTCAAATAGCTCTAAGAAACCCTATTCCCCTTCTCTCTCTAAGAAACCCTAGCCGCTTCATCTTTTTCTGCTCTTTAGGGGAGAGGGTGAGGCTTTTAACCTTCATCTCCTCTCTATTTCTTCTCGTGCGGTTTCTATCACCATGCTAGCCATTACCGCTCTTCTTATCTCCATCATCGGCTTATTACTAAGAAAGCTTTTAGATTTTGTCTTAGATCTGATTCATGACCAAGATTTGATACTGTTAAATGTATCGTTATACGTTAGACAACCACCTTAGGTCTATAATGTTTTAATTTGTAACGTAGAGGTGGGGATTAAGATACTAAAGTTACTAGTTGCGATGATGAATGGAACATGAAAGTGATTGGTATTTTTTGTTTGGTGGCGATCATTTTTGCTTTATTTTTATATTTTGTTTTTTGGTGTTGTAATAATATCTCTCTGTGTAGAGGTTTCCTCCGTTCATGGAGGCTATTACATGGAGGTTTGTTTTTTCTCCCTATGTGGAGACTTGTATCCTTTTTACATGGTGGTTGGATCTATTTTATATTCTGATATACTTTATTGAACGATTTATTGTTGAATATACAATATATTAAGTCATATATTTTTCCATCTTCAAAAAAAAAAAAGCTTCACTAAATTCTATATTCATGTAAAACTCCTGTGATTTGGACAAAATGCATCGAACTGCATTGGCAAATTCCAATAAACTTGGAAGATCAAACTTCAGAAGACTGGTAGGCATATGTAAAGAAGAATTGATGATAGCAGTAGATATCGATTGAGTTATAAAATATAATATAGTTATTTCAAGTGTGATATAAATGAATTTTTAAATCTCAAGTCTATCTATAAAATTTGACATATTATTTATTTATTTATTTATTATTATCTTGTAAGACTATTAAATGAATTTCACCATCTTAATAATATATATATATATATATATATATTTTTTTCCTAGTTTGCTGTATAGTGTTTTTTTTTTTTTTCCCTCAAGTTTATTATGTAACTAAATAATATAAAAATTAAAATTAATATTTTATAAATAGATGAGTTAGGTTGGACCTGGCCGAATTATAAATTTTGATAGCAAACCGAATCCAAAATATAAAACAGTCAAAATCTTAGTCTAATCCAATATTACGGCGGCAATACTTGTCCTATTCCTGCACATATTGGACCAAATTGGGCAAATTGATGGGACCAGATTAGGCGAATTGAGTAGGCCACCAAGCCAATGGTCACCCTTGATGATGACATAAATGTCATATTTTTTCTGATCCATCGAAAAATAAACAAGAACGGAACAAAAATTAATTATTTAATTAAATATTATATTATATCAAATAAGAACGAAACATAAATGTCATATCAAACACACTTGGCATGGTATGTTTTTTGAAAATTGACTATTTAATAAAAAATTAATTTTTTGTAATAATTTTTTTTTTTGACTTTTGGAAAATAGTATAAGGCAACTATTAAGTTTCCTATGCAAAAAAAATTAGACACAACAAGAATAAATATTTTTTTACATCTGTGTGGTTTTATTTGGAGATCAAGATTCTAAATGGAGATATCTCTTTCTTTATATAGTCTGCGTATATGAAGAACTTATGCTACCTCATTAATGAAGTATCTTGCTACCTCATTAATGAAGCATATTGCGATTGAGATTGTACACTCGAATTACATAAAATAGACATCCAACCAGATGACCTCCCGAACGTCTGACCAGATAACCTCCCGAACGATTGCTTCTATCACACCTTATCTACCAGTGTATCAATTGACGATCGTTCGGATGACCGAAGTCGCACTTGTTAATCACGATTGTCATCTTTATTTATTAGTGTGTCAATCGACATCCATCTGGATGACCAACCAAACGATCGGCATGCATATTTCCAGACCATATGGAGAGGGAGGTATCTCCGTAGAGAATCTTGATCCTTTATTTGGGTACAAGTAGTTTGATACATATGTATCTTCAGATCATATGAAGAGAGATGTATTTTATAGAAAATCTTAATCCTCTATTTGGCTCCAAGAATTTTGATACAAGGATCTTGTTACAACTTTTAACATAACAAAATATGTTTTAAAAAATTAAAAAAAAAATAAAGAGAAAAAAAAAAAATTAAAAAAACACACAACCCACTGTCAAAAGTTTTAAAATTGAAACAAATAACACAAACATATCTAGAACTATGTCTTTTTACTTTAAATCAACAGTCAAATGCATGATTTGGCGCTAAAATTTTGAAACCCCACCAAACACAAGCCAACGACCAAACCGAACAAACCCCTTTCAAATTCAGTTACCTTTTTAGCCTCCAGGCTGAGAGAGTCATGCCCGATCTGCCTCCCATTCAATGCGTCACACAAGTCATTTCAGAGTACTGCTACACAAACCAAACTCTCACTCTTTTCATCACCAACCCAATAATTTCACTACAATCCCACAACAAACAAGTCACCCACTTCTATGCTTTGAAGCTAATTCAAATTCAGAGCATCCTATGTATACCCATCTCCTTCATATATGTCTGCAACAATGCAAACAAATTCAATCCCGCAGGCTGTTCGACGAAATGCCCGAAAGACTTGCTTTTGCTTCAAAAGCCAGTAGGATTGTCCATGCACATGGATTGAAACTTGGGTTCGGATCGGATGGGCAGTTGGGGAATTCCATTGTTGATTTGTATGCCAAGTGTGGAAATATGGGGTTTGCTGAGAAGGCGTTTAATGAGCTTAAAACCAGAGATGTAGTGGCTTGGAATTCGGTTTTGTCGATGTACTCGAGGCAGGGATTGTTGGAACGGGTGATTCGGAATTTTGGGTCCATGAGGAATCATGGGGTGTCACCAAATCAGTTTACTTTTGCTGTTGTTGTGTCTGCTTGTGCTAGATTGATGGATGCTGAGCTTGGGAAACAAGTTCACTGTGATGTTATTAAGATGGGGCTTGAGTTGAGTTCCTTTTGTGAAGGTTCTCTTATTGACATGTATTCTAAATTTAATAACGTGATTGATGCTCGTCGGATATTCGATTGCGCTGAGGACCCCGATACAGTTTCTTGGACTGCAATCATTGCTGGGTATGTTCAAATTGATTTGCCTGAGGAGGCACTAAAATTGTTTGAAGATATGCAGAAGCTAGGTCACTTCCCGGATCAGGTGGCATTTGTGACTGTCATAAGTGCCTGTATGGGGCTAGGGAGGCTTGATGATGCTCGCCGCTTGTTTTCCCAAATACCAATCCCGAATGTTGTAGCATGGAATGTGATGATTTCAGGGCATGCCAAGAGAGGTTATGAATGGGAAGCTGTCGAATTTTTCCAAAATATGAGGAAAGCTGGTGTTAAATCCACAAGATCCACATTGGGTAGTGTTTTGAGTGCCATTGCAAGTTTGGTGAATCTTGATTACGGCTTCCAGGTTCATGCTCAGGCAACAAAACAGGGGTTAGATTCTAATGTTTACGTGGGAAGTTCTTTAATTAACATGTATGCCAAGTGTCAGAAAATGGAAGCTGCAAAGGAGGTGTTTGATTATCTGGATGAGAAGAATGTTGTTTTGTGGAATGCAATGCTTGGAGGTCATGCACAGAATGGTTATACCTCTGAAGTCTTGGAGTTATTCTTTCGTATGAGGAATTTGGGTTTCCATCCTGATGAATTTACCTATACTAGCATTCTAAGTGCTTGTGGTTGCTTGAAAAACTTAGAAATGGGGCGCCAATTACATTCTTGTATAATCAAGAACAAACTTGAAGCAAACTTATTTGTTGGAAATGCATTAGTTGATATGTATGCTAAAACTGGGGATCTAGATGAAGCAAGGCAACAATTTGAGCTCCTGAGGAATCGTGATAATGTTTCTTGGAATGCAATTATTGTTGGGTATGTGCAGGAAGAAAATGAGGACGAGGCTTTTAAACTGTTTTGGAGAATGAACTCCAATGGTATTGTACCTGATGAAGTGTCCTTGGCTAGTATACTCAGTGCTTGTGCAAATCTTCGATCTCTTAATAAAGGAATGCAAGTACATTGTTTATCGGTCAAATATGGTTTAGAAACTAGCCTTTATAGTGGAAGCTCTCTTATTGACATGTATGCCAAGTGTGGGGCCATTGGCACTGCATGTGAAGTTTTTGTTTCCATGCCTGAGCGGAGTTTGGTTTCCACAAATGCTCTGATTGCTGGATATGCTCAAAACAATTTAGAGAAAGCAGTAAACCTGTTTCATTTTATGCTCTCTGAAGGTTTGAAGCCATCCGAAGTTACCTTTTCATGTCTTTTGGATGCATGTTGTGGACCTTCTACTCTGAATCTCGGAAGGCAAATCCACTGCTTTATACTGAAAACTGGGCTTTTATATGATGATGATTTCTTGGGTGTCTCTCTTTTAGGCATGTATATGAACTCCCATGGAAAAACAGATGCAAATATTCTTTTCTCAGAGTTCTCAACTCCAAAGAGTGTGGTATTATGGACAGCGATCATTTCAGGGCATGCACAAAATGATTCTAGTGAGGAGGCTTTGCAGTTCTATCGAGAAATGCGAAGATTTGATGCCATGCCAGACCAAGCATCATTTGTGAGTGTCCTTAGAGCATGTGCCATCTTAGCTTCTTTGAGAGATGGTAGAGAGATCCATTCTCTCATTTTCCATACTGGTTTTTACTCGGATGAGTTAACAGGTAGCGCATTGATAGACATGTATGCTAAATGTGGGGATATGAAAAGTTCAGTGCTTGTTTTTACCGAAATGAGTAGTAAAAATGATGTTATTTCTTGGAACTCAATGATAGTAGGATTTGCAAAAAATGGGTATGCAGAAGATGCACTTCGGACCTTTGATGAGATGAAACAGACCCATGTGAAGCCCGATGATGTGACTTTCCTTGGAGTTCTCACTGCATGTAGTCATGCAGGAAGGGTATCTGAAGGCCGCCAAATCTTTGATATTATGGTTAATTGCTATGGGATTCAACCAAGAGTAGATCACTGTGCATGTATGATCGATCTTCTTGGTCGATGGGGCTTTCTTGATGAAGCACAGGAGTTCATCGACAAACAAGAATTTGAACCTGATGCTATGATGTGGGCCGCATTCCTTGGCGCTTGCAGAATACATGGGGATGACATAAGAGGGCAATGGGCAGCTGAGAAACTCATCGAGTTAGAACCCCAAAATTCTTCTCCCTATGTGTTGCTTTCGAATATATATGCTGCATCGGGGAACTGGGATGGGGTTAATTCTGTGAGGAGAATGATGAAAGAAAAAGGTGCGAGGAAGTTCCCTGGATGTAGCTGGATTGTAGTGGGACAGAAGACGAAGGTATTTGTTGCAGGGGATAAATTTCATCCCAGTTCTGATGAAATACATGCAGTGTTGAAAGATTTGACAGCATTGATGAAAGATGAGGGTTATGTTGCTAAAATTGAGTATTTTCTCCACATGGAAGACTAAGAGAGTAGCTCGTCTATGAGGAGGACAATGACAGAAAAAGGTATGACGAGTTTCGCTCAATGTAGCTGGATTTTGGTGGGAGGGTTTGTTACTAAAATTGAATTTTGTATTTTTTCCCCCTCCACATAGAAGACTAAGAGTGTGGCTCTTCTCCTGTTGAGTCACTTAAGCAGAGACCAAGCCATCCAGTGATTCTAGTTGGTGAATAGTGGCACAGGATAAATTTGTGTAGAACTCATGTGCTCAAGTCTGGAGGACAATTTGGCTAGAGAGTGAGGGTATCATGCAAGTAACTCCATTTTTTTAAGGTCTGGATCTGCATGAGTCATCAAAATCACTTTTTCTTCTTTTGGGAGGACTTTGGAGCAAGAAAATTTCTTATGGCTCTTATTTAGCTATTCAAATTGCTGGAGATTCTTCATCTCTTTGTTACACAGTTTTATTAGTTGGCACACTGGAGGGCTGGGCCTCAAGGCCCTGAACATTGTCACCCTTTTGAGTTGACTATCAAGGAATTCAACTCCTAAATGCTATTTTTTTTGTGAAGAGTAAATATAGTTTCTTCTTCACATCAAAGGAGAAGCACCCCAAAGGGCAATGATTATGGTTGGGAATGATGCCGGGTAGCTTGAGCTTCTGAAAGCCTCAATGAGAGAATGCAATGTTTTGTTCATTAAAAAGATTATGGAAATATATCAGACTTTGAAGAGCTGTATTCAATGGTGGATGTGGGTGGTTGTGGTGGTACCGTACTTAAACATCATTGTTTAGATGAACCCACAATTAAGGGCATCCAATTTGATTTGCCTTGGGTTATAGAAATTTTCCTTCCTATCCTGGTATAATGATCTGCTTCTTTGAATGATTTTTGGCAATTAACGTGGCTTCTTGTGTATTTTTTAAACCATTCTTTCTTTAGGTTTGGATCATTCTGTAGACACAAATTTTGAAACGTGAAGTGTTTCAACATATTTCAAAATTCATGTTACAAATGTTTGATTATTTAAATAGCAGGTTCCTATTTCCGACCTGTATTCCAGATCGTTAATTACACATTTTATTTAAATGAAACCTCCGATTAATGAAGAACAAGAAAAATAACATAAATAATATAAGGAAAAGAAATATTTTATTGAAATTGTTGTGGGTTTTAAACCCTTGAATACAAAATACAATTCTTGGGCTTGGAACCCTTTACCTATTCATCGCCATTATGCGTTTGTAGGGTAGGCTCTTGAATTCTTTGGGTTTCTTCTCTTCTTTCTTGTGAAGACTTCTTTAACTCCTGATTTCTCTCTCTCTCTCACTCTCTCTCTCTCTCTCTCTCTAACCTTTGATTCTCTAACTTCTGATTTTCCGTCCCCTCTCTTGTGTGATGGTCCTCATATTTATAGAGGGCCATCTATGTGATAAGAGTGCCTCATCTTCAATATGAATTTCAAATTAAATGATAATGCCATTTGAATTTCAAATTGAATGATAACGCCATTTGAATTTAGGTGTAACCATATCTGATTAATCATATATCTGATTAACCGTATTGATCCTTTGGATTTCATCCTGTGTGGTGTCTTTGTTGTAAGCTCTACAGGTGTCACCTTTCATTGGCTCCACCTGTCATCTGAGTATCTTGAATAATGTTGCTGACATAAGACGTCGTTTTATTTATGCACTTCAATAGATCAATTTGATCATTTTAGGAAGTGATTACCTATAACAATCCTATCATAGGCTCTATGTGTGTCATTAACTGATTGACTAAATTTGAAATTTGAACATAAATTTGGTTGAAATTAATGTGCCAACACATGCTAAGATAATTATGATATTTTCTTTTGGAATAATAGTGGTTTTCTTCACCTATTGTGACAAGCTACTGAAATTATATGATCAGAGTATAAAAGCTAATTAAATCTTCCACTCATGTCATTCCCCACTTGTGTTTTATGAATGGTTTTTTTTGGGGAATGCAACCTCAAAATTGGTATTAGTGACAGAGAGAATATGGTTTTTGGTTGTGCAAGTAAATCATTGGAAGAACATGGATAAACTAGTTGGTGTGGTATTCAGATTTTATATATCCCAGGGATATGAAAGCTTTGTCAGTTGTGCAAGTCTTCTTTGTCTTATTGTTGTTCTATGTTATTGTGCAAAAAGACCGCCCCATACAGTGAGTTATTTGTTTTCCTTTGAGACCATCTTTATTTATTTCCCCCCTTGTTATGCTTATGTATGTACTACATTACATGCAAATAAGCCTATATGAAAGTTGACTGAGAATGATGCTTTATCTGCACCAGTGGTCGAACGATTCAAACCCAACAGACATGCAAAGTGACTTGATGGTCATTGTCAAAAACCGAACGCAGGGAGTGAAGCCCATTTTCGGACATCACATCACACATTATGTAGTGAAAAATTTCACAGTTTTGGTAATGGTACTGCATGCTACTCCTATGTATGCATTCCGGAGTGAAGCTCATGCCACAAGTGGGTACCTGGACTGACAATGCATCAATTCCTGATTGTAGCTTATTTAGAATGAGATACTTTTCTCTTATCTGCTTTCACAGGACAGGATTACCCTTCAATGAAGATAGAAATTTGTAAGTAAATTTTCTTCTCTTGCTATTACGTATGATCTATCGGCATTCTGGAGTTCATCTGTGAATGTTCTAATACTGTAATTTGAATTTCCTTCCCTGCAGAGATTTGGGTGTTATGTTAAGTTACCAACTTTATCCAGGAAATTCCTCAATTACCCCCCCCCCCCCCCCCCCCCCCCCTCTTCCTCTAATAGTTGTTGTGGGTTCTAGTCACCTTGTTCCACTAGTTCATTTCCACCTATTTATTGTGCATTGAACATGTGCAAATAAATTCCATTACTTGAAGCATCACTTTCTTGGGGTTTCTGTAAAATTTCAATTACCAATAAGTTTGTTTAGTGACCTTATACCTATACTTAAAAGTAGATAAATTTGAAAAAGAAAATAAAAAATTGTAATGCATAGCCGTAAGCGCTTTGTTTAATTGCTGAAAACTATCCTTGCCTGTTTCAGTGCCCCTTTTTTCCTTTTCTTTTTTTTTTCATTGGTCTACCTATAAATTAAAACTCAAACCTGTAAGATAAAGTAGCTCTTGAAAATTCTGTACAAACCAAACCATTACAATGTAGTTATGTAAATACTTTGATAAGAGTATCAAGAAAATTGAAGCACAGTTCTAACCAGTCCTTCCCAAATTTTACGGGTGGAGATTGCTTAAAGCGAATGAAAGTTAGTGACATGTGAAACCTACATTCCCACAAAGACACACCATCCATCAACCAAATATTCATATCTTATGGTCTAGGAATAAAAGCCTCCTAACATGTAGATTTTAAGTGTTCTCCAAAACAATCAATGAAAACAACTATGCATATCGTAGCATGAGTGTCAAGTCTCAGGAAACTTGGAAGCATTGTAGGCACAACATTATCAGAGCCTTCACTACAAATAGGTACCCAGAAACACTTCCTTCACCACATCAAGCCATTCCAAAACGTGAATTTTCACAACATCCAAATGGCCTCTCCTCTTCCTGACCTTGACTTCCCACATTTTCCTGCCCCACCACCTCCGGCAGTGAAACCCCCGCCACCACCTCGCACCATTCCTCCTCCACCTCCTCATATCATTCCGCCACCACCTCCGTCGTCACCGCACCATGGTGGCTCTACTGTTATAATTATCATTTTTGTCTCGTGTGGTTGTCTCCTTCTCCTTGCATTCTTTGCGATTGCTCTCTTTTGCATCATCAAGAAGAAGAAGAAGAAGAAGAAGGAGAAGGTACAAGAAACCGATATTGTACATGTTCATGAACACTTGAAGGTGAAGGAGGCTGTTGTGAAGGGACCTCGTGGAACAGAAGCTGTGACGCTAGCGATTGATGATGATGTGGATGTTGATGAAGAGATCCGCAAGGAGGAGAAATTTAAAGGTACACATGCTAAACTTAAATCTGCAGACGACAATCCTAGTGCCATTGAGGAAGGAGTATCCACTTCCCATTCAAGTCAACACCATCTGGGACCCGAACCCTGATTAAGGACTGCTCTATGATCTTTTCTCTTCAACCTGAAGACTTTATGCTCATTTGTATAGATATGGTGTAATAAACACAATTGGATTGGCATGTACTGATATGGCTTTGTATTTGTTCTTTTGTATTTTCCATTATCATTATTATATTATATTCCTTGTTGCTATGGAAACCGAACCCCCGAGAGTGAGCTGCGATTATAGCTGCTCATGAACTTGACTACATGAATGAATGTTTAGTTAACTTTTCTAGCTATTTGAATTCACTCAGGAAGTAGTCTACATTTGACATGTAGTTAGGGCATGTTTAGTTAGGGCATGTGTGTATCTATTTTTTTTTCTTTCAAATTTCATGTTTTTGGAAACAAAAATAATGTGATGTTTGAAATCACCAATGGTTTTAATTTTTGCACAAAAACAGTTTTGGAAAATTTGAAAACAGTTTTTCTGGATCATTTGAAACCATCTTGCTATGGTCACTTGATGCATTCTGCTCAGCAGTAGCAACTGAAGTGGGAAAAATACAGAATCCTTTTTTCTGTTCTATCAAATTAATTTTTGTTAGTGATACCGACTTAGTGAGTCCTTTCTTCTGTGATGAACTGTTGCCATCTGTCTTACGTTTTGCCGTGGTGGACCGAGGAGAAAGGGGCTCGCTTATTCATGCTGCTAATTTCTTTGTCCACACCAGGATACATACTGCTTATGGAGGTTTCCTGAATCCTATCTTACTGGAAGAATCAAATACACCATTTATTTTGAAAGTCCCCTTATTCTAGCAAATCCTGATATTGAAAGTGCAGTGATGCTAGAGACTTCTAATTTAGAGGCTCTAAACACACCTCTAATGAGGTTGAAAAAAAAAAAAAAACAAAAACAAAAACAAAAAAGCACTGACAGTGACAGTGGGTGAGATCCACTTTTGATTGAAAGTGTCAATGTGAAGATGAGAAAGCCTATAGAGACATTAATTGAAGTGCACTTAAATAGGAAAAAGAAAAGGAAAAGGAAAACGACATTACTTAACATGTTGGACATTTGTCCCTTTGTGGCAAAGAATGAATAACACAAGCCACAGCCAATTTTGAAGCCACCCATATGGTAGGACCCATTTCTAGTGGTATTTTGTGTATCCGATATATATTTCCTATATTTTATCCCGGACCAGTTGCTTTTGATCCCCTTTCCAATGCGTACCTCTCTCTCTTCCATATATATGGAGCCTACCATTGTGGATCACATCTATACAGAGAAATATAACCGTAATGTACTCATTACAAAGTCCGTGAATTTACAAAATGCTTGAGTAGAAACTTCCTGAAAAGGGTGTCTTTCAATATCAATGTCATGGCCAGTGACACCCTCCTCATTCAACATGCACTTCAAATTCTCAAACTTCATTCATCACATTTTATCAGATTGAAAAAGAAAAAAACAAAAATAAAATCATTCAATGACTTGATAACATAAAAATAAAAATAAGAAGGCAAGATTGAAGTAAGTGAAGATGAAAAATATATATACACATAGAAACCATAGACACAAACCAAAGTGACATAGACCAGACCATCTTAAACTTATTTAAGTAGATATTCACCAAGTAGTAGTTCCGTGTGCACCAACTACCCCAAAACTGACTTCAAACTGGAAAAATTGAACTTGGAAAAGACAAATATGTTTCTTGCAGCACACACCCCCACTTCACAGATGTTCTAAGCTCCCATGTGAATGATGCAGCGGATACCTTCACCGCGCAGCATGTACTCGAATGCCTTGTTGATCTCCGAAAAAGGAACTTCATGGGTAATGAATTTCTGGAGTTCCAATTCCTGCAGCATCAAGACAAGGTGAGTTACCACTCTTTGATTATACAGATGGATAAATTTGTCCAGGATTGAATTAAACTACCAGGCTTTGGATCATGTTAAATTCCCCAATTTTAGACGTTTTAATGATTAGAGACAAGATTACCTTGTTCATATATTTTTCCACGACAGATGGTAGGTCAGTGCGGGGCTTGTAGTTCCCGAAGAAGGTGCCCTTGAGAGTTCTCTCATTCAACAAATTCATAGGATGAGTTTTGAATGAGTCATCTTTGTTTGGCACACCAACGAGCACAGCAACTCCCCAACCCTGCAAAGGAATACCCCAATTTCAGATAGTAAATTAATGTCCTAAGTTATTGATTTTACACATTTAAGATTGAACACAATGGATTGGTTTCGAAAACAATTGCTTACATCATGAACACATTCAAATGCAGAGATCATGGCATTGACATTTCCAGTACATTCAACACTACGGTCCACTCCTCCATCAGTCATGTCGGCAATCACCTGACAACCAGAATTTAAATCTCAGAACTAACTAATAATTCAAAGAAGTGATTTTTTTAAAACTCAAATCAACACTTCAAGTACTCAACTACATCAATGAGGGTCATTTCCCTATGCAAAGTTAGCTTTGATATGCAATAACAAGCGTGTTTGCTTGCACCTTAGGAAATTACACTTTTGCAAATGGTTCCAATCCCAAATGTTGTCACCAAACCGTATCCAAATGAAACAATTGGTGACAGTTCGCACAGGTTTGACGATCGCATATGGGGTTTGGGATACGTTTGGACAATTGTCCAAACGATTTGTCTAAACGAGTGGTTGTCAATTTACTTGGTGCCCAATTTACATTTTTGCGCCATTACAAAATGGCAACAAAGTGGCGTCAAACGCTTTTTGACTTTTTCCTATAGTTTCGTTAGTCTCAACTAATTGTTTCTACAACAGGTTAACGTGACAGTAAATATGAAAATGGTTTGGAACTAACCTGTTGAACTGGCTTGTCATAATCTTTTGGGTTCACAAACTCGGTAACACCAAACTTCTTAGCTGTGGGAAATAAATTAGGACCATCATCAAGAATCAGATGAGAAATTAGGATGGGGAGCAAAGCCAACAAGAAATAGCAATTATTAATCATTAAAACTTACCTTCATCGAATCTATTTGCATTCAAATCAATTCCAATGATCCTGGAAGCTCCAGCAATACGAGCACCTTCAGCCGCCTGACAATTTTGCCGAAAATGATGCAAAAGATAATTCATAAGATTTCAATCTTACGGGTAATGAGAAACAGTAAAACAAGAAAGCAACAAGATTTACTTACAGCTAGGCCTACAGCTCCCAATCCAAAAATAGCAACGGTTGAACCTTTTCGTGGTTTGGCTACATTTAAAGTTGCACCAAGTCCTTCAAACACAAAAAGCATAAGGAATCAGTGAGATAACATCATATTATAGACTAAACACGTTACACAGTTTTTGTTCTTTTTTTTCGTACCTGTGGATATTCCGCAGCTGAGAACGCAAACTTTGTCAAGCGGAGCTTTGGGGTTAATCTTGGCAACACAGCCAAAGTGTACGACAGTGTATTCACTAAATGTGGAAGTGCCAACGAAGTGATAGATGGGCTTTCCATTGATGGAGAACCTTGTTTTGCCATCGCTAAGCATGACCCCTCTATCAGTATTTATCCTGAGGAGGTCACACATGTTGCTCTCTTCGGATTTGCAGTGGCGGCACTCTTTGCACTCCCCAGTGAAAACAGGGAGGACGTGGTCTCCTGGTTGGAGATCGGTCACTCCCTCGCCTACACTTTCCACAATTCTAATTTCCATGAAAACACAAAGAAAGTCATTAGCAAAAGTAGTACATATCTAAAGCCAAGCCCTTGAAATTTAATATGGTTATTCATACCCTCCAGCTTCATGAGCTAATATGCGAGGAAACACGGGTGTTTGTCCCTGCAATATAAAAAATACGTTTCAGTCACAATCAACTGTTAACAAATCCAAACTACTACTGGTAAATTTCAGCACAACTGATGGCTTCAGAGTCCGGGTTTAATTTACAGAATGGTCTTAAGAGACAACGGATTGATCTATAGAACAATCAACAATCAATCCTAAGGAATCTATCAGATGAAAACTAAACCTCGGAGAGAACTAGGGAAGAAATTTTTTTTAAGATTCAAATAAAATCGAGCAAGACAAATACATCAGTTCAATGCATTTTGCAATTTTGTTTTCAGCTCAATTTTCATTTTTCTATTGAAAGTACCCATCGTTTTCATATAGCCTTCTCTTTTAAGTGCGAAAATAGTTTTTATAAAAAAAGTGGTTTGTTTTAGAGTTTCATGTTTCCAAAAACAAAACAACAAAAAGTTTGAAAACAATTGTCAATTTCACATTGTTTTAATTTTTGTGCGAAAACAGTAATCTAAAATCTGAAACTAACTTTCTATTAAAAGAGTGTTGTTTTTAGAATTCAGAAACAAAACAATTACCAAACAAGTTTCATGTGCTTTTCGAAAAGTGAAAATAGAAAATGAAACCGTAAACAAACAATATATGCAAGATTATCACAAGTATTATCATACATTCCGGGATTCAATTGTTCTACAGTTTTGAGGATTTTGTTGCTGTGATTTATGCAATGGACAAAATAGAGTTACTATGAATTATACATATATGAATGTTTCCATTGGAAACTAAATTTTCTTTATTCAATATACCTTGGCTTCCCAGAAGTAAACATCAGTGTGGCAAAGGGAAGTATAGAGGATCTGGAGACGAACTTCCTTTTTCTGCGGCGGTGCCACCTCCACCTCTTCTATCACTAGTGGCTTCCCTGCTTCCTATGCCACCGCAGCTACACCACAACCAACGAATATTCAACAATCAGCCATGGAAACATCAATGTATTACAGTTTCAGTAATACCATAAACCCAAAAAAAAAAAAAAAAAAAACACCCAAAAAAAGAAATCAATGGTCTACATTCACTGCGTGTGACCCATATTCTATTAACTTTAAATCCACACCACATACTCGCTTTTGGGGCAAGATTTTAAATAAATTTTCATAGTCCATGACATTTTTGTTACATGTTATGTTACAGTTTCACTCAAGATCAGTGAAAATGCTTGACAATAGATTCTTCAGAAGAATAAATAAAAAGTGAGTTTAGAAGGTAAAATTGGTGAAATAACTGTATGATCACATTGCGTAAATTCTCATCAGACAACCGAATAAAGAACAGAACATGCTTCATATTTATTTTTCTACCCAATTCTATTGTAGTTGAAGATAGGAATCCGAATCAGAATATACTCATATCCACTAACAAAATATTTAAGTTTACAATTCCATAACAATTTTTTTTTTTAATTTTTTATATATCTTGTATTCCCTTTATTTTCCCTTTTCCATTTCCTTTGTGAAAATTAAACGCAGAGTAAGACTATCAACCAAGAAAGTATTATGAAATAAATGTAGATTTAAAAAAACACATTAAATGAAACAACATATCAAGAAAATAAATAAATAAACCCCTCTAAATTCAGCTGATGTGAAAATTAATTGTAAAAGGAAACTATAAAAAACAAGACAATAAAAGAAATATAAATGGAGCAACTGAGTGAAAACAGTGTTTAATAGTGGATGTCACAACTTTGATGTATATGATCATAGATTATTTTTTTTTTTTTTGTGTGATTGAACAGTGTTTATATTATACCTATAATGATTCAAAATGTAAACCTAAATGACATTCAGAATAATAAGTCTGATCAATCTCTTTTATTTTTAATTTTTGAAAATACATTTAATTCTTACTTTTCGGTTTTGCTTTTTCTATCACTCCATAAATCACCTCTCAAATCTTTAATCCAAACCCAATAAAATTAAAAATAAAATAAAAAATAACCCCAAAACAGAAGATCAGATGAGAGTAAAGTTTTGTAACCTTTGCAACGAATGGTCTGACCAGTAAAGGGAAACATTGACATCTTTGTTGATTGTTGTTGTTGTTGTTGTTGTTGTGGTGGTTGTTGATGTTGGTTGGCAGAGATGTATGATGATGAGTAATGAGATTTTTTGTTGGGATAGAATTGTTTTTTTGTTGTGAATTTGAAAATGAGGTTGTGAAGAAAAAGGTTGTTGTGATGGTGAGGTGGTAAATATAGTACTTGTACTAGAGAATTGATGAACGCAGCGAGTGAGTACTGTTGACCAACTACCGGCACAATAATCGTGATGATACGTAGGAAGAGGAGGAGATTGGAGAGAGAGACAGGAGATGGAGAGAGCCATTTATCTTTCTTTTCTGCTTCCTGCCTGCCTGCCTTCTCTGCTGTCTTTATAATTTCATTCCAACGGCGCTCCTCTTTCCCCCTTTCTTTTTTTATTATATTTTTTTTTATTATTATTTGCCACGCGTCCTTACTCTGAATTACCACATTGTCCTCGCTATAACGCCAAGTTTGAGAAGATCAAAATAATTCATCTTTTTATCTTTTTATATTTTTTTTATCACATTACTTTGTTATTTTTTTGTATATCTTTTCGTAAAATGACAAAAAGTACACTTATTTAGGTCATCCCAAACAACCTCTAAATTTCCACATTGTCCTCACCTTTTACTTCTTTTATTGATTTATGTCTGATTTGTCCTTACTTAAAAAAGTTAAAAAATTATTATTTTATTTAAATCACATCATCTTATTTAAGTTATATCACCTTTCTATCACATCACTTCAAATATAATTCATACTTAACTCATATTTTATAAAAAGTCAAAAAATGTACTTATTTAGAACATCCCAAACAGCTCCTAGTGAGCGTTTGGGAAGTTCAGTGTGTTTGGTTTGAGTTTTTTGAATTAAATTTTTTGAAAATTAAGCTTTTTGATTTTCGTGTTTTTTGTTTTTTGTTTTTAGTGAATATTTTTTAAATTTTAAACATTTTTTTTTTACTTTTTTAGATGCACTCTAAAAAGTAAAAAAATTGTGAAAAAATATTTTAAAAAATTAATAAATACATAAAAATAAAAAAAATACTGAATTCTCGTATTTTTTTGTATTTTTGATATTTAGTGAATTTTTAAAAGTTTTTTTCATAATTTTTTTACTTTTTAGATACATCTAAGTTAGGTATGTCTAAAAATTTTAAAAATTCCTTCAAATATTTTTAAAAATTCAGTAAAAACAAAAAAACACGAAAAATAAAAAAGTAAAATTTTTTGAAAAGTGTTTTTAGAAAAGTGAAACCAAACAAAGTGATCTAATAGACTATTTTAATTTTTAGTTGTTTTAGTAGGTTAAAATTTTTATATTTAGAAAGATAATTAGATTTTTTTTATAGTTTGATATGATGTTTGTGAGAAAAAGTAAAATGATTATGAGTTTAATTGGACATTTTGTCTTATTAACTATTTTAATTTATTTTATCTTTTTGTAAATTTTAGTCACAAAGACAAAAAAAATCTTTCCCAAATAAGGCCTTAGTATGAGATTAGGGGTGGCTTAATTAGGATGATCTAAATAAATGTACTTTTTGACATTTTATAAAATATGAGTTGTGTTTGAAGTGATATGATTTAAATAAGATAATATGACTTAAATAAGATAATAACTTTTTAATTTTTTATTTTTTTTTAAATTACGACAAATAAGGCCTAAATAAATAACACTTGATTTCAGTAACATTTTGTGAGGCCTTCATTGTGTTTGGAATGATTTGGGTAAATATATTTTTTAATTTTTTATAAAATGATATAAAATAATAATAAAATGATGTAATTTATATGATACTTTTTATGATTAAAAAAATAATGAAATATAAATTATATTGTTAACTATGTGAGAGAGACACGAGATGGAGAATGTCTTTCGTTTTTTGCTTTCCTGCCTGCAGGCTGCCATCTTTCATTCCAACGGCGCTCCCGTTTCCCCAAATATATATTTTATTATTACAAAAATATTTGAGACCTCCTTTCTCTCCTATCCCTTTTGATTCCCTTTCTTTTTTATTGGCCAATTTTTTTTGACATCCATCTGAAAGAGCCCCCAGTGGCGAGCAGTAGCAACAGCAAGTAAACTGCGAACAGAGGTAAGCCGAGCAACAGGAGAGAATGTCTCCTCATAATCAATGCTATATTCTTGGTTGAAACCCTTGGCAACAAGACGAGCTTTGTAGCGTTCAATAGAGCCATCAGAATGTGTTTTGATTTTGTAAACCCATTTGCAGCCAATCGCAGTCTTGCCAGGAGGAAGATCAACAAGATCCCAAGTATGAGCTTTGTCCAAGGCATGGAGTTCATCAGTCATAGCTTGCTGCCAAAGAGGATTAGTACAAGCCTCACGATAGGAGGTAGGTTCATAAGTAGAGAAGGCAGCAGATCCAACAATATAATCACGAAGATGGATAGGAGGTTGAGTTACCGGGCGGGGTCGACCCGTAGGAGGATCGGTAGGAGGAAGAGTCGGTGGAGAAGGAGGTGTGGCAACAAGAGGTAGACCTTCAGGTAGAGCAGGCTGGACAGGATCAGGGGTGAGCAAGGGCGTCTCGATGGAGGAGGAACCTGTATCAAAATCAGTAGAGAAAAGATCGATGGAAGGATTAGTAAACAGTGCAGTAGTGGAAAGGCCGGGTAAGTGAAAGGAGGATAGCGAGGAAAACATTTGGTGTTCCCAGAAAACGACATGGCGGGAGATACGAAGACGTTTAGAGAGAGGATCCCAACAGCGAAAGCCTTTATGTTCAATGCCATACCCAAGAAAGCAACAAAGACGAGAGCGAGGTTCAAGCTTGGTGTGTTCATGGGATTGAAGTAGAACAAAACAAGCAGAGCCAAAAACCTGGAGATTGGCGTAAGGAGGAGGAGTGCCATGCAGACGTTCAAAGGGAGTTTGATTATGGATGACAAGGGTAGGAGCACAGTTGATAGTGTAAACAGCAGTGAGGGCAGCTTCTCCCCAAAAGTTTTCAGGACAGGAAGAAGAGAGAAGGAGAGCGCGAGTAGTGTCAAGAATATGCCTATGTTTCCGTTCAGCGCGACCATTTTGCTGGGACGTGCCAGCACAGGAACGATGAGGCAGTGTACCATGATGCTGAAGAAAGGAAAGGAAATCTGAATCCCGATATTCCATAGCATTGTCAGAGCGAAAAATTTTGATGGTTTTGGAGAATTGGGTGTGAACCATTTGTGCAAATCGATAATAAATGTGTTTAAGTTCAGACCTATTTTTCATGAGAAAAAGCCAAGTAAACTGGGAAAAATCATCAATAAAAACAACAAAATAGCGGGATCCCCCCATAGTAGTAGTAGGGGAGGGCCCCCAAATATCCGAATGTATAAGATCAAAAGGGGCAAGAGAAACAGAAGTACTCTTATTAAATGATAAAGCAGGTTGTTTGGCAAGTTGACAGGGTATACAATCGAAATTATCAGGAATTACATGACCCAACTGTCCACTAGAAACCAAAGACCTTAAACGAGTAACAGAAATATGCCCTAAGCGACAATGCCAAAGATGAAAGGGAGATAATAAGGAAGTAGATGTAGGAGCAGCAATCTGAGGAGAGGCAGGAACATGAAGGTGAATGAGTTCATAGAGACGTCCACGCTTACGACCGATCCCAATAGTCTGCCCTGTCTGAGGGTCCTGTACCAAACAATCAGTAGCAGAAAAGGTGACAGTTAGACCAAGTTCACATAATTGACCAATGGAAATAAGGTTTAAGGTAAGAGCAGGGATATGATAAACGTGAGGTAGAGATAAAGAAGAGGTGGAAACAGTACCAACATGACGAACAGACATGAGGGAACCATCAGCAGTATGTATTGAGGGAATATGAGGAGATGAAGATAAGGAAGAAAAGATAGTAGAACTGGAGGTCATATGATTACAACAGGCAGAGTCAAAATACCAAGAAGAGTTACCTGGGATTACAGACAAAGCAGTAGGAGGAGGTGTACCAGATGAGGAGAGAAGTTGTTTGAGCATGGCCTCTACATCCGTTGGAGAAAAGTGAGGGGTAGATGGAGCAGGTGACTCAGAGAACCCTGCAGAGGGGGCAGTGTCAGTGTGATGAGACTGATTCCCGGAAGCAGCAGCAGCAGTGTGATAAGACTGATTCCCGGAAGTAGAAGTAGCAGTGTGATGAGACTGGTTGCCGGAACGATGAAAACTTCCCCGGGAAGAGCCACCGCGAGAGGAGTGGCTATTGGAGGATGAGCGGGATGGATTGCGAAAACAATCCTGTTGCAGATGACCAGGACCAAGTTTGTTGCAGTAGCGGCAGGATCTGACGGGGCAATTGACCAGGAGATGGGTTGAAGGAAGGCCCCGATTCTGACAATAGAGGCAAGCAGTTGTCCGCTGGGTAAATGATGGCCGGGACGGAGGAGTGGCAAGAACAGAGTCCACATGATGAGTTTGAAGAGTACCTAGACGAGTCTCCTCTGATAGCAACTCAGAAATGGCTTGTTCAAGAGTGGGCAAGGGATGGCGATGAAGTAGAGAGGCACGTACGGGCTCAAAAGAGGGGGTAAGAGCCATGAGAAATTGCACCAACCTTTGCTAGTTGCGATGGTTAGTAAATAAAACTGCATCTTCGGGGTCATGCCAGGTTGGTTCTGAAAGAGCAAGCTGATCCCAAACAGAGTATATTTGAGAAAGGAAGTCATTAATGGACTGAGTGGATTCTTGGCGCATGCGGTGAAGTTGGTTCTGAAGTTGATATTGATGGGCAAGACCAGTAGTCTGGTATCGTTCTTTCAAAAAATCCCAGATGTCTTTCGCAGGAGTAGTTACAGAGTCAAGCTGAAACCGGCCAAATTGAAGACTGATAGAGGTAACAGAGGTATTACGAAACCAGGTAATGATTTGGTAATTCTTACTGTCCCATTCCTCAAGTCGGTCTTCATATGTAGCAGTATGAACAGGAGTTTCAGTAGTGGCACTGTCTTTGACTGGTTTAGTCACATCCCCGGTGACAATTCGCCAGAGCTTCTTGCCTTTAAGAAAGGAAGACATGGCTTGGGCCCACAGAACATAGTTTGAACCATTCAGAATAACGGAAATGGGATGAGAGGTGTCAAGACGATCCATAATACTAGTTAAGTAGGATTAAAGCAACAGGAAGAGACCTGTAGGAGCAAAATTTGGTAAAACAGAGTGTACCAGTGAGTCCGGAAGGTCGAAAATAGCCAGAAAAGGCTGCTGGACAGAGATGATGTCAGCGATGATGTCAGCGGCGCACGTTAGCAGAGTGCAGGGAGGAGCACGTTAGCAGAAAGGCGGCGGCGCACGATAGCGAACAGGCGCAGGCGCGGCGCACAATAGCCGTTTTGGCACACGCGGGTGCAATGTAGTGAAGCGGCGCACGAAAGGCGCACAATAGCAGACGCGGCGTACGGGAGTGGCAGGGCTGACGTCAGCCGCAGTTGTGTGGGCGCGTGGAGGCGCGTGGCGGAGGTGAGTGGCAACAGATGGCGCGTGCGGGCGCGTGTGAGAGTGGTGGCGGAGCTGGTGACGCGCAGAAGGTAAAGGCGGCGCGTGTGGGCGCGTGGAGGGTGTTCTGAGAACGGGCTAGGTGCCGTTGGAATCGTGAGAAAATTCCGAGCGATTTGATGTATGCCACTGTGTACGGGACTAAACACCAAAATCGAAAATTGCCAGAAATGTAACACTGGGCTCTGATACCATGAAAGATTAGTTTGAGAGAGTGAGAGAAGCTATAGAGCGAGAGAGAGACTCTGAAATGTTTGTATATTGATTGTATATTGATTAATTTACAAAGAGAATGAAGTCTCTCTTTATAGAGAGAAAATGGGCATTGGATACCACCATTACCACCGAAAGTAAAAGGTAAAGCTATACAATTTAATAATATAAAGCTAAAGCTAGTCTAGTCTAACATAAAGCTATACAATTAATAATAATAAAGCCTAAAGCTATTCTAACAATTAGGATGATCTAAATAAGTGTACTTTTTGACATTTTATAAAATATGAGTTGTGTTTGAAGTGATATGATTTAAATAAGATAATATGACTTAAATAAGATAATAACTTTTTAATTTTTTATTTTTTTTTAAATTACGACAAATAAGGCCTAAATAAATAACACTTGATTTCAGTAACATTTTGTGAGGCCTTCATTGTGTTTGGAATGATTTGGGTAAATATATTTTTTAATTTTTTATAAAATGATATAAAATAATAATAAAATGATGTAATTTATATGATACTTTTTATGATTAAAAAAATAATGAAATATAAATTATATTGTTAACTATGTGAGAGAGACACGAGATGGAGAATGTCTTTCGTTTTTTGCTTTCCTGCCTGCAGGCTGCCATCTTTCATTCCAACGGCGCTCCCGTTTCCCCAATTATATATTTTATTATTACAAAAATATTTGAGACCTCCTTTCTCTCCTATCCCTTTTGATTCCCTTTCTTTTTTATTGGCCAATTTTTTTTTTTTCTATTTTTTTCTCTTTCTTCTCCTTCAATCAGCACCCGCCACGTATGTGTAGGGTGGTGATTGGAAGAGATTTCTATCAATGCTCTTATTATTATTACTTGCCACGCGTGCTTACTCTAAATTACTAAATGCTCTTAATTTTAAATAATTTATTATCTTTTTTATTAAATTTTTACATGGAACTCACACAAATTTACATTTGTATATATTTCACACATATATAAAAAAAATTTAGTAAAAAATTTGATAAATTATTTAAGATCTTTAACATAACTCCTCTAAATTACCACATTGGTGGCGTTTGGTAAAACTTATTTTCAACTTAAAACAGCTTTTGGCTTAAGTTAGATTGGTGTGTTTGGTACAACTTATGAAGATAGATTATGGCTTAATTTAAGCCAAATTTCAACTTAAATTCAAAGTTGCTTCGCAGGTGCTTAAAAATAGAGCTTATGAGCGCAGCTGTTTTGTGAGGGGCAAAATGCCTTAAATGCCCCTTCAAAACTTAAGGAATAACGAAAATGCCACTAAATAAGCATACCTCTTCATCTCAGACCTAACTCTCCCCTTCTCCTCTCCTCTCAAACGGCGCTGCTCCTCTTCTCCTCTCTTCTCGCTGCCGACTGCTCCACACATCAAAATCGTCGGCGATCGTCCATATTTTCCGTTGATCTCCACCAAAAAGTAAGATTTGAAACCTTAAACCCTATGTTTTGTTATATATAGATATACATATATTAGATATATACATCGATTTAGGATTTTTTTGGTTTTTTGTTGCTATGTGTTCAAACCCATGAAGATTTGTGTTTGTTTGTGGTTCTGGTTGCTCTCTCGCTCTCTCTCATCGATTTTGGTTTGTGGTTCAAAGTCTGCAGTTCAGTTCCCAAAATCTGTGTTTACACTCTCAAAAACAAATAATACAAAACACTCAAAAATTTGCTAAAATGCTACCCGTGACGTATCACATTTAGCCTGTTAACTTGGCTTTAGGGCAAAAAAATAAAGGGGCAGATTTGTAGGGCAAATTATCAAAGCCTGAAATTATCATTTTTTATAACAGTGTATGAAAAATCATCTAAAATATGAATAACCACAAGTAACCACTTCCTCTACAAAATAGAAATGGTTGGGGGGCCTTAACATATTTATTAGAGTTTTTTTTTTTAGAAATGGTTTGTAGGTTCACATTTTTAAAAATGTTTTTGGTCCTTTTTTGTTGCTTAATTGGCTAGTTTTGATTGTAATATCATACATTAATCAAAGAAAAATGAAAACAATGAAAACAAATTTAGAGGGCTTTTAGTTAATTGGACAGTATGATCCTTTTGGATGAAAACAATTGAACTGCAGGGGAATATTGGATGAATATGGAATGCATAACTAATTTAATGAAAACAATGAAACTGCAGTTTTGATTTATGGATGAATATGGAATGAAAACAATGAAAACAAATTTATGGGTTCACATTTTTATTCCAAACTTTTGTTTCTACCTAAAGCTGTTAAACTGCAGGGGTTATTTTAAACTAAAATATTATTAGTGTAACTTATAATTTTAACATTACTATTAGTTTAACATTATTCTGATTGATTTTTATTCTTAAATTAGGTTATAAATTATTTTTCATAAAAGAAAATATTTTAAATTTTACCTAATTATGAAAACAATGAAAACAATGAAACTGCAGTTTTGATTTATGAAAAATAATGAAAACAATGAAACTGCAGTTTTGAAAACAATTTCAAAACTGCAGTTTCGATTCATGAAAAATAATGAAAACAATCTAATTATGAAAACAATGAAAACAATAAAAAACTTCTAGTCCCACTTCTGAGATAATGTTAGTCATTCAAGCTTGATACTTGTGTTACTTTGTCTCTAGTTTGGGGCATGATGACTGACCTTTAAGAAGCGAAAAATGAGAAATTTCATAGCTGTTCACTGAAAACCCCATTGACACAAGTTGTTATTCTTATTATTTTTAATATCTTGCACCTTACAAAGGAGAGAGATATCGTCTAGCTCAATTTGAACATGGTCAACCCCCTCAAAATGCACAAGAAAAATTCAACCAAGCACATTCATCACTTAGAAGTGTAATAGAAAGAACATTTGGGGATTGAAAAGCAAGATGGCCGATGATAAAGGATATCCCACCAAACTACAGTTGGGCGACCCAAGTCAAACTTATTTGTGCAACAATGGCAATTCATAATTTCATCCGACGAAGTGAGTTCCGCGATATTGCATTTGACTCTTATGATAGATTCGCGGATTATGTGCCTAATGAATAGGAAGGATCTTCGTCTCAACAAGCACGCCATGGAAATGATGTTGACTGTGATGACAACGAGATGGAAGTGAGAAGACATAATATTTGTATGTCAATTTGACGACGAAATTAGGAGATCTATAAATATGTATGAAGTTTTATTTTTATTGCTTTAATAGTAATTTGTTGTATTTTTATTGTAATAACATTTTTTTGGTTCCTTTTCAACTCAATATTATTACAAAAAACATTTAAAAAATAAAAAAAAAGTAAGAAAATAAATTTGAGGTCATGAAATGTACCAAATTAGGAACTAATTAATCAACTTCCATTAATGAAATAACTTTTTTCACAATTTAAAGAGAAGAAAATGAAAAAATTAAAAATTTTCTGTTCATAAGGGCAAAAGGGACAATTACACAGCAAAAAGTTATTTTACAGCTTATTTACCAAATACTACTTGGCTGCTTAAATCTTTAATCACACAGTTACACCAAACAGGTTACCAGCTTATACTCACAACTATAAGTTATAATCTGTTAAGTTATAATCTATAATCACTTTTCCACAACTCTACCAAACGGGGCTATCCTCACTTTTTACTTCTGTTATTGTTTTTCTATAGTTTTTATAATATGAGATTAAGGGGTGTTTTTGGAAGATGGTTAAAAGTTATTTTTAGACTTTTTTTTTAGTTTTTTTGTAGGAGAGGGAAGTGGGTTAAAAGTTAGGAAGTGACTTTTAACACACTTTCCAAAATAAGCCTAAGGCATTTTTTCGCATCCTTGTATTTTTTTTTTTGTCTCTTTATTTATTTATTTTTGACTCATATCACCTCTCTATTTTTTTTTAATATATATTTTTATCAAATGTCAAAAAATATACTTGTTTGATCATCTCAAACACCCTCTAAATGAATAACACTATTTGATTTCAATAACTGTTCAAGATTCTGTGAGGCCTTAAGTATAGTATTTTATATAAGGAATGATTTTTGTACGTAGATAGAGTACATCCATATGATACCTTTCACATTTGTTGGAAGATAGTGGAATATGAGTTATATTATTGGGTGTTTGAGAAATATTAGCGGCATATATATATTTGTGATTAGTGTACCCTATGAGTATGTTTGATTGACAGGATTAGAGTATGAGATTGTGATTATTAATTTGTGGACCCAATAATCCTGTGTTTGTTTTGAAATTTTGTTTCAGGATTATTAATCCAACAAATTTGTAGAATTATTAGTAATGGGGTAGGAGTGAGATTATATATCCTAAATTGGGAAATAAAATAAAATGACTCTTTTACCTACTAATCCAACGCAAATCAAACAATGGACAATGGGATAATTTATCCTATTAATCTAATTGGATAGTGAATACCACACTAATTTGATGGGATTATTAATACCTTCACTATTAGTCTTGTGAATCAAACATAGCCTATTGGTATACAAAAGACATTATTATTTTAAGGTTTCATTTGGCAATAATGGTTGGGACTAAAAAAGCATAAAAGACAAAATAAGCTAAATAAGACAAAAAATCATATTCAAACTATAATCATTTTTTTTCCCACAAAAATCAAAAAACTTAAAGTCAACCCAAACGAACTTTTTATTTTCAAGCTAAAAAAGTCTTAACTCAAAAAAGTTAACTAAAAAAGCCATAGCCAAACGACAACTAAGGCCTTTAACAAGGATTAGTGCAACTCCAAGGGTAAGAGATAAAATGCCTTGCAAAAGTATTGTAATAACCCTCATTCTTGTCTTAGCCACGTTCATGTGCATTTGCATGATTTTGTCTTGTTAAGCTTGCATTTATAGACTTTGACTTATTTTGCCTAAGTAAAGGTCCCTGTCTCGTTTGGTGCTTATGTGTTTTGCCTAAGTGTTATATGCATGCTTTGTTCCTTGCTTGCTATCTTAAACCTAGCTCATGCCAAGCCTAGGTCATCTAAAGCCTAGGCCATGTCAAGCCTAGGTGATGTTAAGCCTAGGTCATCTGAAGCCTAGGTCATCTATCCTTGCTGTCTCAAGCCTAGGTCACATCTTTGAACCGCTCATACCTAGGACCATCCTGGAACCACTTTGGTTGACCTCCACCATCACCTAGGCATATTGGCTGAGATGTCATCATCTAGCCCGAGGTGTGCATTACCTAAGCCAAGATGTGTATCATCTAGGCCGAGATGCTATCATCTAGGCGTCCTAGATCTTTGATCCTTGCACCTAGTGATCTTGTTCCTAGACTGGTATGACCTACACCGAGATGTGGCACAGCTAGGTCAAGTGTTATCCTTTCTAGCCGAGATTATTGAGACCTTACTTGCCGAAGCCTATGTCTTGATCCGAGATCATTGCATTGTCAGAGTGCCCATGCCACCTTACTTGTTATACACACTTTGTCATACTCTTGTCTTGTCATTTTGGCACCTTTTTGAGGAGATCCAACTAGACGTTGCCACGTGTCCCAACAGAGGGTTAAGTCAGCTAGCAGTAGAGAAAACATATCATTTGCTATATCTTTGCCCTAGAAGAGAGAGAAGCTCTAGCAAAAAGAAAGAAGTTCTTAGAGTGAGAGAGCTAGATTCCAAGCTTGATCTTCACACCTTGAACCGTAAGATCCGTGTTTTGAGGTTAGATTCTTGATCTACTCTTATTATTCTTTATGTTAATCTGATCACATTGCATGATCTAGCATGATTTATGAGCCATGCATCGATTTAAAGTTTGTTTTAGAAAGAGAAAGTGATGTACATGTGTTCTTGAAGAAAAATCATGTTTTGATCCGAAAGTTTGTATCAAGATCCATGTTTTCGTGTTTGTTTTCATGAAATCTCCAAGTACGGGTACCCAGGTCCATGTTTTTGAACTCATCTCATGAAATCTTAGATTTTGGAATAGAAGTTATGATTTTAGCATTCATGTTCTTCATGTTCTTCAAGAGGAAACCCAGATTTCCAGACTTCGTTTGCCTAAGTGTGGTCACTGAGACCCACTCTTGCTTAGATCTCACACCTAGGCCAAGCATCGTATCTCACCTTGGCCTACCTTGCATGATCACTTGCACCTTAGCCTATCTTGCATGCACACCTAGGCCGACCACCGCACACCTAGGCCGACCACCACACACCTAGGCCGACCACCACACACCCTTGTCGGCACCTTGTAACATCTCGGCAGGCAGCTGCACACCTCGACCAAGAGGTGTGGGACCTCGGCCAAGACCCCCTGAGTTCACCCAACTAAGCCACTTTTGCCTAGATCATCTCTGTGCATCCATTCCAAGACCTGGTTGGTACCCAGAATGTTTTTCCTAGAAGAAAAGCAGTGTTTTGACTCCCAACATGTTTTCCCTAGAAGAAAAACAGTGTTTTAACTCCCAGCACATGTTTTGCTTTGTCTTGACTTGGTTTTGGAAAGAAATGCCGGGATCTTTACCCTTATGTAAAACTTGTTTTGAAAGTGCATTTTATAACCATCTTTGAGCATTCCTTCTTGTCTTCTTGAAGTCATTCAGTGGACTTTTATTATGTATTTGTAGGTCTTGGATCCTTGCCTTAATTCCTACATCCGAAGAGCTATGTGAGTGGTATTTTTAATCAAGCTATGTTATAATGTTTTGATAAAGCTTTGCTTTGCTTTGTTTTGGAAAAGTATTTGATCAAGCATGAATGATTATCCACTAGTTTTTGTACTAAGTATTATGTTTGTTTTGATGACATTCTTGAAAGGTCATTTCGTGCTAGGGGATGTTAAGCTTAAGTAGCACCTTTGTTTGAGATATTTCTGCCATCGACGGTCATATACGGATGGTACCACCGACGGTTTTGTACGGATGGGTTTGTCTAATCGATTCTGGGTCGGTTATTCCTTTGTTTTGTCAGGAATGTCATCATTTGTATTATGTAGATGTTATTAAACATCCCAAGAAGCTTTGAAAGAATTTGATTGATGAACTTGATTCATCTCATGTTTTGTTACAAGCTATGATATGTATTGTTTTGATAAAGATCTCGGATATCATTCATTCAAACCTTTATTACTAATATCATTCACTAAGTATCCAAGCTCACCCTCCTCTTTATATATATGTAGGTGACGAGCAAGAAGGTCGTGACGCCTAAGATGCTATGTGCAAGATGTTTTGATTCATGTTTTGCATCATCTTGAAGATTATGCTTCTTAGTTTGTAACTCATTTCTTTTTGTTTATTTCGGCTGGAGAAGCCTTTTGATCAAGATGTAACATGTACAATATTTTATTTGTATTCAAGTTGTAAAACCATGTTAAGATGTATGTCATTTCATTTGATCTATGCACAGCTCTTATGAATTATTTAGATTTAAATTTGCTTCCGTACATGTAAGCCCCATATGTATACTCTGATTGTGTGTGAATTTTTGTAAGTTGGCCTTTGGTAATCTCGGATTACTGACCATCACGGCACCATTCTACTAAGGACGGAATGGGGTCGTGACAAGTATATAGAAAAGTACCTTATTTATTTTGCTTAACTAGTGTAGCTAGTACCTAGTTCAAAAAAATAGTTCAGCTACTATGCATTCTAAAGATACTCTTTATTTTAGTTAATCAATCAAACTAATTTAACTAATTTTTAAAAGAAAATATTATAAATATAGATAAATGAATAAATATTCTTTTTATGACATGTTGTATTTGTTGACGTGGCATTTATAAATATATATTTTTAAAATATATAATTAAATCATTTTTTAAAAATATATTAAATTATTTTTATAAAAAATACTTTCAAATGATAGGGGGAGCAAACAGATGGAGAGAGCAATTTCAGAGGGAAGTTCTTTCGCCTCTCAATGAAGAATAGCTAGATGTGGAGAACCAAAATCAGACACTTTGCCTCTTACGAGCCCTCTTACACCAAATTTGAGTAAAAATTTGAATAAAGCCTCTTTTTGATATTAAGTGCTCAAACAGAGAATTTTGTGGCTTCATCAAACCATCGGTTGACCGGCGCAGACGACCAACCAGTCGACCGGCCAGTGTAATTTTTTTACAAATGTGCCTTGAGGTAGTCATACGAGGGACATTTGAAGGACATTCGGTAGTGAAAAACTAACATCAATGAATAGTGATTTCATGAAATACACATTGGTCCTCAGTTTGATAAGGAAAAGTGAAATCTTAAATTTGATAACGGATTTAATAAACTGTTGGAGAAGAAAAAATAATTTTTTTTCATCAAATTTAAATTTGATAATGAATTTGATGAAATATTAGAAATGATCTTAGCGAAAAGAAAACCAATGGCACTAACAAAAATGTCTTGGATGTTCTTTTGCCTCCTCTCTTGGATATGCTCTTAGGCAAAAAGTTAAATGACTTAATGACTAACTACATCAGCTTGATTTGAAAGTTTTAATGAAATTCAAATTTTATTTGGCCTTCATTCATTAAATTTTTTAAATTGATTTCAAACAAATTTTTTTCGAGTCAGAGTTCTAATAAATCACATTCAAATAAATAACTTTGATCAATCTCTTTTATTTTTAATTTTTGAAATTTTGCTTTTGTTTTTTCTATCACTCAACAAATCAGACTTTATGATTTCCTCCATTATATTTTTATAATAAAGAGATTTCATTATACCATCAAACGGTGAGTTAATAATCTTTTCTAATTTAAACTAATTATAAATTTACAATCTTATTTTATAGTGATTATACATATAATGGAAAAGATCAAATGCCACATATCACCTCTCAAATCTTAAATTCAAAGATAAATTTGAAAAAAGAAAAAGAAAAAGAAAAAGAAAAAGAAAGTGGTGTTGATGGAGAGAGAAACGGAGAGCCCAAAAAGAGAGAAACATTTGTACCTTTGCAACGAATGATCTGACCAGTAGAGGGAAACATTGCCATCTTTCTTGATTTCTCTCCTTCTTGTTCTTGTTTCGTAGAGATGTATGATGAGTAATGAGAGTTATAAGAATGATTGAATTGTTTGTTTTGAAAACGTTGCGGAGAGAAAGGTTGTGTTGGTGGGTAGGATGACAATTGACGAGCGTACCACCACCGACTCAGTACTGCTGCTGCTGAGGACAGACCGGAACAACGATAATAATAATAATGATAATGATGATAAAATGTGGGAGGAGGAATACGAGAAAAGAAAGAGAGAGACGACAGAGCCATTTGTCGCATTTGGCTTTGTGTTTCTCACCGAGGATTCTCTATATTGTTTTTTTTTAAATTTTTTTTAAAGTGGTGTATTGTGTGGTTGAAATTTAATATTAAAAAATTAATGTAACTTATCATTAAATCTCAACCACACAATGCACCACTCTAGAAAAGTTTAAAAAAAAAATCCTTCCTCTTGTTTTCTTCTTACTCTCTGGTGTTTTCCCATGGGTTCTGCTACGTTTCATGAAAACTGTCATGAAAACCATCTGCACCGTTGGATCATGAGACACATACCTGATCTAACGGTGCAGATGGTTTTCATGACAATTTTCATGAAAATTCTTCATAACACCTAGCATTTCCCGTTTTCCCATTCCCCAACTACAACTCCTTTTTAATTGCCACGCGGCCCCCTTATTGTAATTTACCACATTGCCCTTCCTTTTTTTTATTTCTTTCCATTGCTTTTCTAAAGTTTATTCATAGCATGGGATTCCTTAATTCTTGCTTAGCTAATTGCACCGAGTTCTTACTTAGGGCTCGTTTGGGAGCTCTCATTTTTAGTTAAAAAGTCAAAAAATTATTAAATTAGTCAAAAAGTCAATCATCAATATCAAAAAGTCAAATATTTTCTTTTCTCTCTACTTTTTGCACATCTTTTCGTAAAAAATCAAAAAGTCATACCAAATATACTAGTTTTTTTTAGCTCATATTTTAGCCAAATAATCAAAAAGTTACTAAATTAGCCTGTTCCCAAACGAGGCCTTAGCTAATTAGTGTTATAATTGGTAAACAATATGTATTTATAAAATGTTATAAAATGAAAATATTATACTTATATATTATTTTTATATATATATATTTTATCTTTTAAAAGATATAGACATTTTTTAGATCAATTTATATTTAAAATAAAGGTCACGCACAGTGTATAATTTAATTGACGTAGTATTGTTGGTATAAGTATGATAAATATATAGGCACGGTCTTGGCATGAGACAATATAATCTTTAATTATTCTATCTCCATTATCCTATAAAATTTTGAAATTATAACATTGTGTTTGAATATGTAAGAATAAGTTATTTATAATAAATTTTATAATTTCTTATCTTTGATCTCATATTCTTCAAATATGATGATTGACCTCGTAAGATAAACTCTGCCCGTTTATTGAACCAGTATTGTTTTTTATCACAATGTTAAGTCAATTGATAGTTAAAAAACACAATTAATTTTTTCAAAAAAACAAAATGAGTTAAAAAAATCAATTGCAATTTTTTTTTTCCTTTTCGAAATACAATCTGATCATTATCAATAATGTGTATTTTATGTCAACCTAATGAATAAAATTCTTTTTTTTATTATTATAAAAAACACAGTGAGTTAAAAATCAAGTCACAAATTAAGTCAATTGCTAGTTATTTTTAAAAAACACAGTGAGTAAAAAAATCAATTACAATTTTTTTAAAAAAATATAATCTAATCATCATTAATAATGAGTACTTTATGTGAACCTAATGAATAAAATCCATTTTTTTTAATAAAAAAATATGGTGAGTTAAAAATCAAGTCACAAATTAAGTCAATTAATAGTTAAAAAGCATAATATATATATATATATATATAGTTTTTAAAAACACAGTGAGTTAAAAAAATCAATTATAAATTTTTCTTTTTCAAAATACAATATAATCATCATCAATAATGGATACTTTATGTGAACATAATGAATACAATCCATTTTTTTTCAAAAAACACATTGACTTAAAAATCAACTCACAAATTAAGTCAATTGAAAGTTAAAAAATACAATAATTTTAAAAAAAAAAACACACACACAATGAGTTAAAAAAATCAAATTATAATTTTTTTTTTTTTTGTTAGACAAAATACAAAACACAATTTTTTTTTATCTTTTTTTTTTTGGGCGCAGATATGCCGAACATTTGAAAAGAATGGTTGAGTATTTGGGTTCAAGTTTGGTTGTTTTGCCGTTGTTATACTATCTTCGTAACTGTTTATGTTTATCTAACTACAATCACATTTTACTCACCCAAAAAACTACAATCACATTTTTCTCATAATAAAAAAATAAATGAAAGAAAAAGAACTATTAAAAAATAAATAAAAAGATTACTTATAGGTTTTGAAACTTTCTCTTTATGACTGTTCATGTTTATCTAACTAGAATCACATTTTTCTCATAATACAAATAAATAAATAAATCATTGAAAAATAAATGAAAAGATTACTTACAGGTTTTGAAACTTTCTCTTTATCTTGGTTTGTCCTGACTTGGTTGGTCTTTCTAATATAAAAAATAAGTGAAGAATTATGTGTTATAGATAGATAGATGTACAACAGGTAGAAGTGACAAAAAGTTGTAATAGGTATGAGAAAAGTTGAAAAGCTATGTATGAGAGAAGTCAAAAAGGCTTGGGAGAAGTCAATAAGTACTAAGATTTTTCTTTTTATAAATAAAAAAAATGAAATTAAGAGTGAGATATTGAAGCTCCCACAAAACTTGTGAGTTAAAAACACATAAACTTCTTCCAAGCCAATTAATTGTTAAAAAACAAAACCAATTTTTTTTTTTAAAAAAAAAAACACAGTGAGTTAAAAAAATCAATTACAATTTTTTTTCTTCAAAATACAATCTAATCATCATCAATAATGGGTACTTTATGTGAATCTAATGAATATAATCTCTTTTTTTTTTTCAAAAAATACAGTGAGTTAAAAAAATCAATTACAAATTTTTTTTCTTCAAAATACAATCTAATCATCATCAATAATTAGTACATTATGTGAACCTAATGAATACAATTCATTTTTTTTTCTAAAAAACACATTGAGTTAAAAATCAAATTAAAAAATGAATTAAGTTAATTGATAGTTAAAACACAGAGATAGTCACAACCCAAACAAATTTTTTTCCCTTATCATGTGATCGAAATGGAGTGAAAAAAAATACAATCAATTAAAAAAATGTGATCAAAACGGAGTGTAAGAAAACATAATAACATTTTTGCTCATAATAAAAAAACAATGAAGTCAATTGATTGTTAAAAAACACAATCATTTTTTTAAAAAAAAATAAAGTGAGTTAAAAAATCAAATTATAAATTTTTTTTGCTAAACAAATACAAATTTTTTTAATTGATATTTAAAAAACACAATCATTTACAATCATTTTTTTTCTTCAAAAAATACTGTGAGTTAAAACTCAATCACAAATTAAGTTAATTGATATTTAAAAAATATAATGAAGTAAAACACAGTAAGTTAAAAATCCAATCACAAATTAAGTCAATTGATAATTAAAAAACACAATAATTTATTTTTCAAAAACCATGGTTAAAGAGATCAATTACAATTTATTATTTTTTTTCAAAATACAATCTAATCATCATCAATAATTCATCATCAATAATGGGTACTTTATGTGAGCTTAATGAATACAATCCATTTCTTTTTCAAAAAACACAGTGAGTTAAAAATCAAATCACAAATTAAGTCAATTGATAGTTAAAAAACACAATTAAATTTTTTTTTTCAAAAAACACAGTGAGTTAAAAAAATACAATCTAATCATCATCAATAATTGGTATTTTATGTAAACCTAATGAATATAATCCATTTTTTCTTTCAAAACACACAGTAAGTTAAAAATCGAATCACAAATTAAGTCAATCGATAGTTAAAAAACACAATAATTTTTTTTAAAAAAACATAGTGATTTAAAAAATCAAATTATAATTTTTTTTTTGCTAGACAAAATACAAATTACAATTTTTTTTTGGGGGGTATAGATATGCCGAACACTAGAAAAGAATGGTTGAGTATTTGGGTTTAAGTTTAGTTATTTTACAGTTGTTATGCTATCTTTGTGACTGTTCATATTTATCTAACTACAATCATATTTTTCTCATAATAAAAAAAATGAAAAAAAGGAACCATTGAAAAATAAATGAGAAGATTATTTACAATTTTTGAAACTTTCTGTTTTTCTCATAATAAAAATAAATAAATGAAAAAAAAGAACCATTGAAAAATAAATGAAAATATTACTTGCAGGCTTTGAAACTTTCTTTCTATCTTGGTTTGTCCTTCTAGTATAAAAAATAAGTGAAGAATTATGTATTATAGATAGATAAATGTGCTGCCGATATAAGTGGAAAAGGCTACAATAGATATGGGAGAAGTTAAAAGTGAAGAATTATGTGGTAGAAGTGAAAAATGCCGCAATAGGTATGGGAGAAATTGAACAGGGTGTGTATGAGAGAAGTCAATAAGTGTTATTTTTTATAAAAATAAAATTAAAAAATTAAAATTGAGATATTAAAACCCTCACAAAATTTATAAATTAAAAATTCTATTTTTTTTATATGATATATAGATTTCTTTCCATTGCTTTTCTAAAGTTTATTCATAGCATGGGATTCCTTGCTTCTTACTTAGCTAATTGCGCCGACTTCTTCTCAAATTTGATAAAAACACACTAGTACGCTTATGCTTTTGGTATATTTATATGCCAGTTCCGATAGGTGTAGCGTAGGGTTGATTATTATAACAAAAAAATGAGGGTCCCAAAATTTGGGACTCTTAATCTATTTAGGAATGAGTATACATGGTAAGAATTAAATTGATGAAGTGTAAAATTCACATAATCTAAATTATTGATGTGAAATTTTAGATAATTTTTAGATTTTTATGTATGTACTGTATCTGTAGCATTACTGTTATTATAAATATCATAATTAAATTCTTTTAGTCTGTATTTAGTTCATGAATTTAGAAAAAAAAGATTTAGAAAGAGAAAGATTTATAAATAATATATTTACATTTCACCTAATTTCATACACATATCATAATTAAATTCTTTTAGTCTGTATAAAAAAGATTTATAAATAAAATATATTTACATTTCACCTAATTTCATACACATTTTTTCTTTTCTTTTATTAAATTCCTCTCCATATTCATAAATCAAACACGGTCTTAGAGTTATAATTAAAAAAAAAATATGTAAAACCAAAATCTTTTTGAATTATAATTAAATAATATCATAACAAACACTATATGGAGTCATAACTAACACTATAATGTGTATAATTAAGTCATAATCAAATCATAATTAATACCACATTAGGTCATAACTAAATATTATAAATGTCGTAACTGAGAGGCATATATGGTACATCCCAAGAGGGTGTGTATAGTAAATGTTTTCTATCTATATCTATATTTATATTTATATTAGAATTTTTTTTCTTTTTTTAACTTTCTTAAGTACATTATACTTAATTTATTTTTTCATCAATAATTTATTAATTTTATAAATAAAATAATGTATTAATATCTTTTTTACATTAAAATTTTCTTTAGTTATTCTTGCAACATGAGAATGATTTATCGCGACCTTTGGTTTTAGTGTATGCAAAAAGTTTCAAATATGAGTTTTTTTTCTAAGGAATCTGCTTCTCCATCTGGAGCATTCTGTTGGATTTCTATAGCCACATCACAGAGCTAAATTAATAATTCAAATTATTTAATGTATAAATTTTTTTTTGTGTATTTTATTCTTATAAAAAGTTAAGTTGACCAAATGGTGAATTCTGTGGCCACAATCATTTAAGCAAATCATATTTTTTTTATATAATAAAATATAGGAAAATATTATAATACACACTTTTTAAAGAGTGTGTACCATATATATTTTATAACTAAAAAAAATGACATAATTTCAATTTTTTGAATCATAACTTCAAAAAAAAAAAAAAATGTCAGAATTAAACACAACATGAAGTATAACTGAAAAATTCATAGATCATAATTAAAATAATATCATAACTAAAGAAGAAAATTAATTATAACTAAAAAAAATAACATAACTAGAAATATATATAATATACTTTTTTTAAAATAGTATATATTAAAATTTCCTTGAAATAGTTATTTTTTTTGTTAGTTATTCTTGCCAATGCTTCACATCTTGGTCACAAAAGAACAACAATGATAGGAAGCTCTAATTTTGAAACTCTAAAGAAAGTTCTAATGATATGATAAGAGAAAAATCAAAAATAAAAACAAAAATATAAGCACACATATCATATCACATGTGAGCTTCACTCTTTACAACATCATTAAAATTTTCTTTAAAACTCAAAAATTAGAACTCTTAATTTTAAAAAATTATCATGAGCTTTGGTTTTAGTGCATGCAAAACGTTTCGAATAATGTAATCTTTTGTGGGTTTCTTATAAAAATGTCACTCATTTTTTATTCCATATTGTTATATCTATCGAATTTTACTCCATAGAGTAAAGAAGAATATCTTATAGATAATTTAGATGGAGTAAAATTTAATAGATTAAACATTATTCCTTTTTATTTTTATTTAATCAAATTTAAATTTAATAAAAAAATTGATAAATTATAAATACATCCCTTGAGATTTGATTAAAATAGAAATCATCAATGTGGTTTTAAAAATTACATTGCACCCCCTGATTTCTAATTTCATAACAAATTACACTTTTTAGTAATAAATCATCAAGTTAATTAATAATTTTTAATGATGTTAAAAATATGTTTCAATTAATAATTTAAGTAATTTTATTATTGTATAGGAGAACAATTATGAATTTCATTTCTTTAATTAATTATGTTAAATAAAAAAATCTAATAATGGGAAATTTATAATTTTTCAAACCGCAGGGACAATCTGTATTTTAAGCAAACCTCAGGTGCGTATTTGTAATTTATCCTTAAAAAATGAGTTAATTACCTAAAAATCATATTTACAAATGTTATGGTAAGTCATGTCCTATCTAAAATTTTTTGAATTAATAAGGCTTATTTATTAAAACTTAGAATATTATCAGTTTTTTTCAAATTTTAAAACTAAGAACATTATCAGTTTTACATAATAATGTTCCAGATTGTAACACCCTCAAAATAAACCCATAAATCATACAATCTTGACATGCTTGGACATAAGAGAATAAAGCATAATTTCATTCATCAGAGTATTCATTACAAAAGGTATTACATGTTGACAACAAAATTAAATGCCCTGTAGGCTTACAACTTTCCAAGTCAACACTTGATTACAAAAGGAGAGTACTAACTCTACACAAAATAAGCCCTTAGCTTGATATACATGTAATACAACAAAAATAACAAAAAGAGTCCAACATCCTCAAGCCTCCCAAGCTACGTCATTGGAGGTGGCATAACACCTGTACCTGAAAATGATGTCTCATATAGGGTGAGTCAACGCCCAGTAGAGATATGTTAAACATAATATGAGCAATAACTAAAACATTAGCATTTGATAAATGTTTAATTCACACAAATCAATTCATAACCCATTTCAATTATATGACAAATGTGTCCATGTCTCATTCTATTTTCCATTTCTTATCCAATTCTCAATTCATAACTATGGCTCAGAATCTTGCCAAACAATATAAATGAGATTACATCTCATATCAACCGTACTTCCATACTTCACAATAGCTACACATATTTGTTGTATAAAAGACTTCCATACTTCACAATAGATACACATATTCGCTATATCAATACTTCAATAGATACACATATTTGTTGTATCAATTGAGTACATCCTCTATCTCCTCCCAAACAATATCCGGTTTAAGAGTCCATCCCCTATCTTTCCCTAAACCGTGGAGTACATCTCCTATCTCCTCCCACACAACACAATGTATGTAAACACATATCATATACATAATCAATCAATACATAAATTCGATGTATTGTTCCAATTGTCATATTTGATGACATATTCAATTGATTAGTTTTAGTTCGCCTAATCATCATGCATTGTCTACAACAATCAAGACTATCCTCCACCGATAGCCCAAAGCAATAATTTCTAAACAGATAATAATTACATCAAACAAATAGATTATCAACAATTTCCAAGGTGAGTAATTAATAATTCCAACTCCACCATTCTATCTCACAATGAGCCAATTACATTATTTCCAACTCAATTTCATATTTCCATAATAAATGTCATTAATTACACTAATGACCCAAATATACCAAAACATGGCATTTTCCCCCTTTTCTCAATATTGACCCAAAGGTCCAAATATTATCAACAACATCAATAACCACCTTTTTAGACCCAAAACACAAATGTTTGAATCAAAAGAACAAAATCCCTCTTTCCAATATAACACATCTCAAACCCTAACTTCCCAAATCAAACCATTTATACAAAAAGTTCAACATCTATGTTAAAACTCATAAAGATGAGTAGGAATCCCTACCTCAAGAGATGAAACTCAAAGCAGATGATGAAGAAATCACGAAATGCTCCAAAACCCAAGATTTTCAGATTGATAGGAAGCCCAAGCCAAGCTCTACACTCTTTGCAAAGACACTAAGGGAGTAGATCACTCAAGCTAGATCAATCCCTAGAGAGAAGGTATATTCTAGAGAGAGGAGCTCTCAAAAGTGGGTTTAGAAAAGTAAGAGAGAGAAAGGAAATGTGAAAAGTGATTCAAAATCACCCAGCTGCCATCTGATATACGACTATCCCGCTCGAGCGGAGAATAGGACGCTCAAGCGTCAAACAAAAAAAAACTGGACCCGCTCGAGCGCAAAAAGACCGCTCGAGCGTCAAGACACAACTGCAAAACACACTCGCTGGAGCGCAAAGAGGAATCCGCTCGAGCGTAGATTACACTCGTCCAGTACTTTTACAGACATTGAACACCCGCTCGAGCGCCAAGAGGCCCGCTCGAGCACGACCCGCTCGAGCGTGAAAAACGCACCTGCAGTAGTTTTGCAAAGACACAAAATGCTAAAAGTGTGTAAACTCCGCTCGAGCGCAAAGGGACCCGCTCGAGCAGACCACCAAAAATCTAGGCGACAAGGAATGGAACTAAAGCTCAACCAACCTATTCGGAACACGCCCAATACATCCTAAAACTCAAATATATGGAATTAAAGGATAACAACAAGATATATACAACAACCAACTCCACGGAACCTAAGTCCGGATACAACAATCAAAGAAGGAAGAAGCAGGATCGCTATACAGATAATTGTTTCACTAACTGATGAAAAAAAGACAGTATGAGATTAAACGTTTTTACCATACTACTTATTGGTTGGATTCAACTATCCAATAAAACTGAGAACGTTATCAATTTTTTCTAGTTTTAAAACTAAAAACATTATTAGTTCTTCATTTTTAATTTTTTTTTTAAAATTTTGCACATCAATGTTCCATCATCATAATCCTTTATAAATATAAAATTTTCAGTTTTGCACAAAAAAATAATTCAAAATTTTTTTTTTGTGCGCATAATTTTTTTTAAAAGTTTTTTTAATTTGAAAGTTGATATTTTAAAGTTTTGAAAATCAAAATAAATATCAAATTATCATATTCCTTTATAGATAATCGTAAATGATGGACAATTATTGTTTAAAGAGTAATTCCGACTATTAAAAATTTAATGGGACTTGAAGGTCCAAAAAATCTTAATTAGAATTTAATAGAGTATAAAATCATAAATTAAGACTTGTGTATAAATACTCCAAAAAAAGAATATTTAAAAATTATCTTTAATTCTTTCAGCAAATATTTGTTCAATTCGGGGAGTCATTTTTTTTATTAAATTTGAATTTCATTAAAATTTAAAAAGATGAAGTATTGAAGGTGATTTTTTTCTTTCAAATTTGATGAAAATAAAAATTTGGTATAAGAAACAATTTTTAAAAAGATACTGATGAAAATTTGATTAAAGAATTAGAATAGTTCATGTCAAATTAAATTTCTTACTCAAACTTATAATCAAATTAGATGAAACAGTTGGTGAAAGATTACAAACGGTCTCCGTTTGGCAAGAGCTAAACGGGGCTTTTTTGGTTATTTTAGCCACAAAAGACAAAATAGGCTATTTTAGTCACAAAAAACAAAACATCACATCCAACCCATAATCATTACATTCTTCTCTCACAAAAAAAGCTAAAAAAGCCAAAAAGCCAAAAAGTCCTTCCCAAACCAAACTTTTTAGCCTAGGATAAAATAGTCAAAAAAATCAAAAAGCTAAAAAGTCAACCCACTTCCCAAACGGAGGCTTAAATATGTTATTCAGGTTAGTTTAATTTAAGAGTAAATTAACGATTAAATCATTAAAATTTGAAAATTAAATCAAACCAATCCAATACAACGCTACTGTTCGGTTTGAAACAACAATTTTTAGGAAAAATTACATTTACCACCCTGAGATTTCTGACAAATACAAGGACCTCTCCTGTGGTTTGCATAATTATAGTGACCTTCTCTATTTTACCTGACATAGTCAAGATTCTCTCATTCTATCAAATTGTTCCAAACGACGTTACTTTTTCTATAGTAAATTACCTTATTGCCCTTCCTTTTAAAATATTAAAAAATGTTTTTAGTTTGGAGATCAGGTTTGGAAGAAACAAACAGTGTTTGGAACAGTATTTTTGGATTTATTTTTTTACAATATTAAAAAATGTTTAAAAATTTTATTTTTTTATTTAAATATTTTATTTTATTTTGTAAATATTTTAATTTTTTTAATTTTAATATTTTAAACTCAAAACACAACTTTACACTCAAATCGTAACCAAACACATAACTCAAAATTCAATTCAAAAATTATTTTCAAACCTCATAACCAAACGCATAACTCGACACTTCACACTACTGTTAGCTATATATTTTGTAAAAGCCAGTTACAATCCGACACGTGGCAGAATAAGGGTATTATTGGAAAATAATTCAAGTCTCCAATCCTGATCGTACACGTGGTGATGATAATTGGTTCTCACATGGTCTGAGCAACATTGGATCAGTAAAGAAACGTAAGGTGACGTGGCTTCAACGGTTACTCATATTCAAATTCAAATACAGGAGGGAAGCCTAACTGCAAATGGTGGCATAATGGAGCTACTTCTAAGGCAACATGATCAGCGATCATGGAGGAGCAGTTCGACGGTTCGAAGAGCAGTTCGAAGGTCATCTTTGACAAGTATAAATAGCAGAGAGACCCCCAGGAAAAAGGACGGAATTCAGATCATACATACCAGTCTTTATTTCATATTTTACTTTCCAGTTTTACATTCCTGTACTTTCAATACCTGCACTTTACATATCTGCACTGCACTTCAATTCATAGGAGTAGTCTCAAGTAGATTCAAGTGGACTGTTGCTGTAAACCTCTTCGAGGCTGAGTTTGGACTATTGTAAGTTTTTCATTTTTATGAAATACTTCCATTGTTCTTCATATTAATTGTTATTTCTCTTAATTTCTCCTAAGTTAAGCCACCAGTAAAAGTCCTCTTCATTGAGGCTGAAAGAACTAAAACACAATCGTCTGGTAATTGGTTGGCAATCACAATTTCTGTAAGGACTGATTGATCCTTGCTGGCACGCTCACATTTACAAAAATACCCTTCGAAAAGCCAAAAAGCCAACATATATTTTTGGCACGCCCGGTGGGACTATTAAAATATGGCTAGACGAAGACGACAAGGAGAAAATGAACGCTTGGAGGAAGGCGTAGAAGGAGAGGTAGAAATACCTAATCCAGAGGATAATGTGGTAACACATCCTGTGGAAACTCCCATGTTATCAGAACCTTTGGTCGAACATACCAGTACTTCTGGACAAGAACCATATGCTCATAGTATTGGACGAAACCAAGGGATTGGACCATCCACCATTCCATCTACTCAGCCAACAAATCCATGGGATGGCTTAGTAGATGTTATGGGACAACAACTAATGAACACAATGGAAAAATGGGCAACATCCTTCTTGGATCGAATGAATAATCACCAACCAACAAACACAAGACACACGGAGGAGGTTTTAAATGTCCCTCAGCAAAGATTGGCTAGAGATAAACAGCCTATGCAAGTTAATGGACATTCTAATGGTCAAACTAGTACCCAAAACTTTGAAAGACCATCGTCTCAGTCTTGGTATGAACCTGTTTCGAGGCCTGCAGCGGGCCAAAATGCCTCAGTACTCAACAATGAAGCCACACAAATTGGTGGACCTGGCCAAATACAAGAAATTGGCATAAGAACGGTTACAAATCCCATGTTCGAAGCCATACCTGGTACTAGGGGGTATAATAATCCTTTATTCGAATTCATACCCGGGGGGTTGGAAGGTTTTCCCACAAATGGAAGGGATACAACATCTGTTCCAACACCTTTTGCAGGTCCTTTCACAGGATAGGCTCAAAGGGGTTACCCACACCCCCAACAGCAACCTGCACCACAGGGGCACCCAGTCCCAAATATGCAACCTTATGGACCAAGAGGACCACAGGCACAAGTTTGCCCACCAAACCCTGTGTTTGTCCCTCCAGTAGTGGTTCAGCAAGCACAAAATTTGGTTCCTAGAGACCAGATTGCTGATATTGTTAGGGAGATATGTGGACCAATGGCTCGGGGGGTCCAGACTCCTATATACAGAAAACCATACCCAGAATGGGTAGATAGGGTACATGAATACCCAAGAGGATTCAGAATACCAGATTTTACTCTATTTTATGGAACTGGAAATCAGTCAATTGTAGAGCATATTGCTAGATTTGCTGCTCAATGCGGTGAATTCACTAATCATGATTATATGAAACTGAGATTATTTCCAAATTCTCTGACTGGAGGAGCATTCGTATGGTACATCAACCTTACACCTGGGTCCATTCAAAATTGGCAACAGATGGAAGAGGCATTCCACGCCCAATTCTTCCAATCAGAGCCAGAAGTTTCCATGGCAGACTTGGCTAGATTGAGTCAAAGGCCTGAGGAAAAGGCTACTCAGTTTATTGCCAGATTTAAAAGGGCTCGGAATAAATGAGAGTCATTCTCCCAGAGCCAGAGTTTGTAAGATTGGCTCAAAACGGTTTAGAGTTCAGGCTTCGAAAGAAGTTTGATTCAACTGAGTTCAGGGATTTGGTCGAATTAACCTATAAGGTGTCTAGATATGAAGCATTATTAGAAGAAGAACAAGATCGAAATAATGCCTCGTATAAGACATATTATAGAGATCCCAATTATGAAATCGATGCAGCAGAGATTGTGGGCAAAGAACCTGTAATTTGTGAAGCATTGATTCATAAAGACACCACCATCGACCAACAGTTTAAAAAGAAAGATTTCTACAGAAAGTATTCTTTCGATCTGGCAAAAGCAGATGACATTTTTGACCATCTACTTGCAGCCAATTTCCTTAAGTTACCAAAGGGAGTAAAACTGCCATCTCCAGATGAACTTAAAGGAAAAATATATTGTAAATGGCATAACTCTTGGTCTCACTCGACTAAAAACTGCATTGTTTTTCGAGACAGGATCCAGGAGCAGATTCGGAAAGGAAGTCTGAAATTCCCAACCAAAACAGAAAAGATCATGGGGATTGATAGTAACCCGTTTCCAGAAGTTGGAGAAGGCACAGCTAATGTAGTTGTACCAAACTTCCAGAATCTATCTCTGCAGGAGTTGGAAGAGGTCAACGTGCAAATGCATACTGCCAACCAGACAACTGATAAGAAGGAGACTAGAAACCCACCAGCTATTGGACAAGGTTTCTCACATCAGAAGGAGCAATCTGACGAAGAAGCACTAGATGACAATTCCTTGGAAGCAGCTGTAATGCAGATGATGTGTCCCAGGTGCAGACTGAGTCATAAATGGTTGAGGGGGCTTCCAATTGATGGAAAGCAATACTACAGAGATGTTCAAAGACATTCTAAGCCAACCAATGCTTACAACAAAAGGCCGTATCCAGGTAGTGATAGGCAGCGACCATCAATGATTGAACATGCAGTGGACAGAATGCATGCTAAAGGCAAGAGGTCCTTGTATGAGTCTAGACCACCTAACTACTACAGAGTAGAAAGCAACCATTCTGAAAGAAGATTGGGGAAGAGTTCAGGTTACGGGGTTAAAGCCAGGGATTGGCCTCCTAGACTAACCTCACGCAGAACTGAAAGTGGCCACTTTCATCAAAGGCCAGAAACAGACTCGAGACATGAAGTCAGGAACAAGCATCTACCTTCACAACCAGTTTCGAAGGCGGTTTCGAAGGTAGAAAGAAACAGTTCCACATCTGGATCAGTAGGTTCGTGGGTGCCTGGAGTCTCGGACTGGTTTGTAATGCAAAACAAACCTAGAGAAGTGCTTGCTTATGGAGATGTTTTAAACCAAGGCAGGATGATCAAGCCTCCTATGGTGGCTCCGAATAACTGGGTGCTGCTTAAACACCCAAAGACGAGGGAACCAGACATGGTCCCAGTCATCTCAAGATCACAGAGGAGAAAAATTCAGAGCAGGTACACCCAGTACCAGAAAGATCTGAAGGAAAGTGGAGAAAATTCTTCACCAGTCAAAACGGAAGGAAGGAAGAACCCAAAGTCAGACCATGCTCCAAAGCCGGTTCCACAGATCAAAGTGGTCTGCAGCCGAGAACAATTGGCTAAGGTTCATGCCGAACTAACAGCCAGAGAGAAGGCTAGTTTAGCTGGATTGGAGAAGGCTCTGATGGAGAGTGATAGTGAGACAGAAGAAGAGATTGGCACAAGCCAAAAGAAAGAAATGATGGAAGAAGAGATGTTCGAAGCCTTCATGGCTGAACAAACGTTTCTGACTGAAGAGCCAGTTGAGAAAGATCCTTCGAAGGGATCAATTAGCAATGAAATACCAGAATGCATCATGCAGGATGTTTCTGAGGAAGTCGACCAAAGTGACCAAGAGGGGAAGCAGGTACAGCCAGCCATCCAGTTTGGCTCGTTTCCCCCAGTATCAGTGAACATGGTACACATACTACCACAGGAATTCCAAGCTGGAGATGAGAATCAAGAGGGGCAGGAAGCTGATCCAGTTCAGATCTCTAGTGAAGACTCACAAGCAAGTATGGTGCAAGATAATTTCGAAATGGTTACCCCGATGGAAGATGAATATGAGAGCGAGGAAGTGGTAAGCATCAACCTATCGTATCCATTCGAGTATCCCTCGAATTCCATGACACAACATGTTAAGCCTTTGTACATCAAGGCTTTCTTCGATGGGATACAACTGAATCGAGTCCTAATAGACAATGAGGTAGCAGTAAACTTGTTGCCAAAATCTTCTTTGAAGAAACTAGGGAAAATGAATCCCAGGTTGATCCCAACCAGCACAACCATCGCTGGTTTTGCTAGAGATAAGCAAATGGCTCAGGGGATTCTACCCATTAATTTAAGTGTGGGAACCAGGGATTGCATGACAACATTCTTCGTAATCGAGAGTAATGCTAAATATAATGCTTTACTTGGAAGGGATTGGATCCACACTAACAAATGTGTGCCTTCTTCTTTGCATCAGAAAATCATGATGGCTTTAGGCAATGGAGAGATAGAGGAAATCGATGCAGATCCTCAACCCTTCATAGCCTGTGCAGACTTTGCGGAGGCTAAATTGTATATTGAGGGAGTGACACCGCTCAGTATACTGATGAAAGATGACGGTTCAGCCGAAGTGACGGCTGATGAGGAAGTGACACACTTGAAGCACTTAGTCCAAGAAAGTGCTGATGAAGAGGTCGTTCTAAAGGATGACAATGATGCCTGGTTATAGGCAAAGAAGTGAAAAGCAAGAAGCCACATCCTTGGCTCTGATTAAATTCTCAACATGGATGTAGAAGCTATAATCCAGAGAGTACAGGAGCAAGAAAGGGAGGCCATGATACTCGGCTGCAAGCAGAAACAACAACAGGTCAGAATTTTGACCCTTGGGAAATATTGTGCATTGGACATTGAGACAAAAGTCCAGGAGATACAGGAGGAGGATGCCTTATGGACAGATTTTGTCTATGAGGAGGAGGGCAAGGATGTTGAACTAAAGAACCTAGGAGCAGAACAAAGCAAGAAGGCTACTTCGAAGGTTGAAAAAATCAAGGAAGAAGCTTTGGTAAGTCCTCAGGCACAAGACCCTTTAGAAGAAGTAAATCTAGGGGAAGGTTCTGTACAACAACCCACTTATATAAGTGCTTGTTTGAATGTTCTGGACAGAAACCAGCTATTGGTTGTTCTGAAGAAATACAAAGATTGCTTTGCATGGTCTTATAATGAACTATCAGGATTGGATAGGTCATTAGTGGAACATAGGCTCCCCATGAAGCCTAATTTCAAGCCTTACAAGCAGAAACCAAGGAGGATGAGTCCAGAAGTAATTCAGAAGGTCAAGGAAGAGATCCTTAGACTCCTCAAGGCAGGTTTTATTAGAACAGCCAGGTATGTCAAGTGACTATCTAATATTGTGCCTGTAGTCAAGAAGAATGGCAAAATGAGGGTATGTATCGATTTCAGAAACTTAAATCTGGCAACTCCCAAAGATGAGTACCCTATGCCTATAGTGGACTTGCTGGTAGACAGTTCAGCAGGTCACCAAGTCTTGTCAATGATGGATGGGCATTCCGGCTATAACCAAATCTGCATTGCAGAGGAAGATATCCACAAGACAGCATTCAGATGTCCTGGGAATATTGGCACCTTTGAATGGGTTAAAATGCCATTTGGTCTAAAGAATGCTGGAGCTACATATCAAAGAACCATGAACACTATCTTTCATGACCTCATTGGAGGGTATTTAGAATGTTATATTGATGACATTGTGGTTAAATCCCAATCCATGGAAGAGCACCTGTTTCACTTAGAAGCAGCCTTTGAAAGAATGAGAAGGTTCAAATTAAAGCTCAACCCTCTTAAATGTGCCTTTGGCGTATCATCTGGAAACTTCTTGGGTTATGTGGTACACAAGAAAGGAATACAGATTGACCAGAACAAAGCCAAAACCATCATTGCAGCCAGGCCTCCATCAAGTAAGAAAGAATTGTAGAAGTTCCTTGGACAGGTTAACTTTCTTCGAAGGTTTATTTCTAACACTGCAGGAAAAACTAAAGTATTTTCTTCCGTGTTAAGGCTGAAAGCTGAAGAAGAATTCGTGTGGTCAGCAGAGCATCAAATTGCTTTCGAAGGTATCAAAGCCTACTTAGCTAACCCTCCAGTGCTGATGCCACCAAAGGGGAACAAGCCCTTGAAGTTGTACATAGCTGCAGCAGAGGATTCATTGGGAGCTTTCTTAGCCCAAGACAACGAAGAAGGCAAGGAGCAAGCTATTTATTACCTTAGTAGGTTTTTAAATTCTTGTGAATGTAAATATTCAGCTGTTGAAAAGCTGTGTCTTGCTTTGTATTTTGCTGCAATAAAATTAAGATATTATCTTTTGCCTACAACTGTCTTGGTAATTGCAACCACAGATTTGGTTAAATATATGTTATCTAGACCAATGTTGAGGGGAAGAATTGGCAAGTGGATACTTGCCTTATCAGAATTTCATCTAGAATATGTCCCTCAAAGGGCAGTAAAAGGACAGGTTTTAGCCAATTTCTTGGCAGATCATCCATCTCAAACAGAGAGCCAGGAGATAATGGAGCTTGGTATGGCTAATGTTGAGCCATGGCAGATGTGGTTTGATGGGTCGAAAGCCAATGGTTTAATTGGAATTGGTGTTGTAATAAGATCTCCACAAGGGGTAGAAACCACACATGGTTTCAGAGTAGATGAAGCCACTTGTTCTAATAATCAGGCTGAGTATGAAGCTTTAATAGTAGGATTAGAAATCCTTATTGGGCTACAAGTACATGCAGTTGACATATTTGGAGACTCTCAATTGGTGGTTAATCAAGTGAAAGGGATTTTCAAGTGTCAAAGCATAAGTATTTTGCCATATTATGTTGCTGCATTACATTTGCTTTCTCAGTTTCAAATAGCAAATGTAACCCATGTTCCAAGATTCTTGAACATTAGAGCTAATGATGTGGCTCAAAAGGCTTCGAACTTCAAGAGAAAGGATAATTCTCAAAGGGACATAAGTCAGACAACATACCAGAAATTAATACAACCTTTGAATAAAAGGAATATGGTCTTGGAAGCCAACCATAATGACTTACAAGAACAAGATTGGAGGCATCTAATAATGCAATATTTAGCTGGTCCATCTTCGAAGGCCAGCAGGAAGGTCAAATTGCAGTCCATGCAATATATGATATATGGTAATGCTCTTTACAAAAGAGGGGGAGATGGCTTATTGCTGGAGTGTTTGGGCCCAAAAGAAGCATTAACAGCCATGACTGAGGTTCATGAAGGCATCTGTGGCGCTCATCAGCCTGGTGTAAAGATGAGATGGTTGCTTCGAAGGCATTCCTATTATTGGCCAACCATTCTTAAGGACTGCATCGAATATGCAAAAGGTTGCCAGGCATGCCAAAAACATGGCGCAATAAGGCATGTGCCCATAACTGACTTACATGCAGTAGTGAAGCCTTGGCCATTCAGAGGATGGGCCATGGATATGATTGGCAAAATACACCCACCTTCTTCGAAACATCATTGTTTCATTCTGGTGGCCACTGATTACTTCACTAAGTGGGTTGAAGCCAAGCCATATAAGGCTGTAGATCAAACAGAGGTCATTGGGTTCATTAAAGACTTGATCCATAGATTTGGCATCCCACAAACCATAACTATAGACAATGGGACTGTGTTTGATGGGAAGATGGTGAGATCTTTTGTGGCAGAATTTGGAATTAGTCTTGTTAATTCCACACCTTATTATGCACAAGCCAATGGTCAAGCTGAATCATCCAATAAATCCTTGAAAAAAGGTATACAAAAGGTTGTGGAAGATAATCCTAGGGATTGGCACAACCTTCTGTTGGATGTTTTGTGGGCTTACAGAACTTCCCCAAGATCAAGCACAGGAATTACTCCTTATGCCTTAGTATATGGGCATGATGCAGTGTTACCTGTGGAAATTAATATTAAATCTTTGAGGGTAAAATGCCAAGATCAGTTAGATCCCGAGCAATACCATCAAAGCATGTGCCTGGAGTTAGAAGGCATAGATGAAGCCAGAATCCTGGCTTTGAATAGCATTCTTTTACAGAAGAAGAAAGCAGCCAAGAATTACAACAAGAAAGTTAAACACATTGGCTTTGATGAAGGTGATTTGGTATGGAAAACAATACTCCCAATAGGAATTAAAAGCCATAAGTTTGGCAAATGGTCACCTAACTGGGAAGGGCCATATCAAATTCATAGAGTTTTGCCTTTTGGAGCATATCATTTAAGAAATTTAAATGGTTATGTACATCCCAAAAAGATTAATGGCAGGTATCTGAAACCTTATTTTCCAACCATTTGGGAAACACAAGGAATAAGATAATACAAAAACACAAGGCTATTCGAATGATGCACAAGATTTGTTCTTTTATAAAGAATTAAATACGTTGTGCCATAGATTGGCCCAGAAATCATTACAATGTCTTAATTGTTTTTGTACAGTAGACTTTCTATTGCTAAGTAACGGAAATAATTGGATAGTTGCAGCCATGTCTCCTTTTCGATCAGTCAACTCTTGATTGGTGATGTGCAATTTGGTGTCGGTTCGAACCAAGGCCTGGTTTACTGCAGCTAGCTCCTCTTCAAGTTGGGCTTTCTTCTCCAGCAGCTGAATTCGAAATTGAGAAGCAGAAGAGTGCTGTTCCTTGAGATCTGATACTTCAGTATGCACTTGAGAAACAAAACTATGATCCTTAGCCAGTTTCTCGTCTGCAGCCTTAGCAGCATGACAAATGTTGAGGTAGAAGTCAACATTAGCTGCTGCCTGAGGTAGATAACTTGAAACTTTCATGCCGGACTGCTCAGTGATTTTGCAACATTGAAGGAACCCATCTCTGATTATTGGCCTTTGCAGAGCCTCGAAGGGAATTCTTGAGAAAGAAATTAGCAGTTCTAGGCATGTGCCCATATCTATCAAAGGTGCAGAAGGCTTGCTGCTAGAGGAAGAACTCTCAAAAATTTCCAGCAAGGAGTCAGCCAAGACTGATGGCTCAGCTTCGGCATTAAATGATGGAGAGGTAGAGGGTGTGTCGGAGAAACTAGCCAGTTTGGCTTCGAAAATGTCTACCTCATCCATAGACATGAGGGGTGCAGAAAGTGTAGTAGTGAAAAGCATAGAGGACTACATGGGAACAAGAGAAATAGGTGGAGCATTTCTGGCAGCCTCTATGGTCTTAATCACCAATGAATCAAGTGAAGAGGCGCTGGAAGTGGGTAAAGATGATGAACCAAGAGTTGGGGAACTATCAGCACCCTCTGAAGGAGAATCAACTGCCATGTGAGATGAAGTAGCAGTAGGAGGAAGAGCGAGGATCGAAGAAGCAAACTGAGGCAGATCAAGAGTCAAGAAAGGGAGGTATGGCTCTAAGCCAAGGAAAAGAGATGCAGGGATACTTGGACTCGGAAAAGATGTATTGAATATAGGCTTAGAAAGTGGGAGCATGATTTGAATGGTTTTCACGCGTTGCATCTGGTCAACTTCAACTGAAATTGGGGAAGGTCTCGCTGGAAAGATGAATGCAGTGGTCGTTGCTGCAAAAAGAAGAAAATGTGAGGTAATGTCAAGTCTCAGTCTTGAAGATTCGACAAGAAAAGAATAAAGGCATGAAGAAAATTACTTGTTCCAGTGTATAGTTCAATAGTCTGTTGTTCTATTGCCATTTCCTTTGGTAATGCATCAACGGCAACGACCTTCTCTCTTAGGAATTGTTGCTGCTGCCTCCCCTCAGCCCTTTCAAGGACAACTATGGCTTTGGAATATTCTTGTTCTACAGCCTTATGGATGGGGTCTTCAAACGAGCCGGTAGCTAAAGCAGTAACCTTCCTCCTCTTTTCTATTACTTGGGCAATTGTCTCGGAATCAGAATCTTCAGTAAAATCGGAAGGAGAAACAGTAATTTTTCTTCTCATTTTCCTTTGAATTGGTATCATTCGCTCCTCCATTGTCTTCTTGGCCTCTTTAGGTTGGGGTCCAGACTATTCAAAAATGAGCTCCTCCTCTACCTTCTTAGCGGCCGTCTCCTCTTGAGCCAATTGAGAAGACATTGATTCTCCAAACGAGGATATAGGGCGGGAAGCTCAGAAGGGATCTCCTTGAAAATGGGCCCAAGCACGTACTCTCGCTGCACATGGCGACGAGGGATAAAGATACGCCCATCGATGACACTTTTCTCATCACCCTTGTATTTCTCACATTCAGCATCAATAAGTCGTTTCAAAGCCACAGATGAGCTTACGCGCTCTATGGTCGGAACTTTTGATGAGGAAGAAGCCATTGATAGTGAGTTTTTTCGGAAATATAGAAGGGAGTAGAGAGAAATGAAAATCTAAAGGGGGTTTGAATGCGTAAGCAATTCCGGAGCACAGAGTAAAAAGGTTTTAAATAACTTTTGTGTTCGGGGATATATCTCGTAAGTCGTTAAGTACTAAAACGTGCGAATACAAGGAATCTCTTTCAACATCGATAATTTCTGGAGGGAAAAGCACATTGATGCCAGCTTCGAAGCCAAATTTTGGCGCTAAAATTTCAAACAACAACGGCTTCGAAATGCAGAAGCCGACTTCGAAGCATACTACATGCTTAAAAATGCTTGAATGCTCAAAGTATTGGTCTACTTCAAAAAGTCCAAAGACCTGCTTGAAGGTTATCAGTCAAAGTGACAACATTCGAAGCAAACCCTAGGACTCTTTAAAGAAGAGGGGCACTGTTCGAAACATCTAAAACCAATCATTGGTTCCTATATGTGCAAGAAGGAATTGCCATAGGTTGCCCTTCGAAGCCAAAGAGATCAGTTTAAAATTGATTGGCTATATCAACCATGACCATATATTGGTTACAGTTAGTGTTGAAGAGTAAAGTTGTTGAAATCGAAGCACTAAGATAATATCTGCCAGAATTGTCAATTTTACTCCATGAATTGGAAAAAGACATGATTGGTTCCTTCTAGTGTTTCATTATTATCATTAAAAGAAAATGATTGAATATATAATTCGAAGGATGAGGTTGTCCAATTCGAAGCTCTAAATTAGTTTTAAAATATAAAAGGAAGCAGAGTCGAGCAATGGCGAGTGCAAAAGAACTTTGTTTGTATTAAAGATAAAGAGATTACATTGAATAACCCCATTTGGGTACAAACTCAAGTTCATAAAAATAAGGAATAGAATAGATAACAAGATCATGAAATTTAGTCCAACAATGGTCAATGAATTTCTGTTCTTTCTTTATTATATCTTCTATTTCTTCAAGAGTTGGCTGCATGAGCTGATGTGCTCTCACTTCATAATAGAGCTCTTCAGCCTTTATTTCAAAAGCCTCATCCCTCAATCTTTGTTCCAATTCATCTACGATCAAATCATCCCAATATGCAGAATCTTTATTCTTGAAGTCGTCGAATTCTTCGGTGAAGTTTTCTGCTTCATACTGGGCCTGAATTCGCAGAGACGAAAGTTGGTCTAAAGATTGCATGGTGACCATGGAATTCCGATGCCAATAAAGGAGCACTGGAAGTTGGTCCAAAACAAATGAAGCTCTGCTTGGGCAAGAGGGTTGAGGACATAACCCCTAGTCAGGACATCACAAGCCCATCGAAAGTTCTTAAGAGGAATGTCATCCTCAAGAACATTGAAGGGCAGGTGGGAGAAAGCCGCGAGCAAAAGTTGAGCTTGCTTTCGCTCGGCTGGAGAAAGGGGTGACGGAGGTTGGTAAGGTGGGAAAACTTTGTCCATTGGAAGGGCAAGCCTTAGTTTCTCCGTCCAGGACAAAGTAGGAGGAGGAGACGGAGTGGATGGTTCTGCTTCAAACAGTGAAGAAGAAGATGTAGATGCTTCAGCTTCAAAGGATGGAGAAGAAGGTGTGGATGCTTCCATTATAGGAGATGGCGCGGGAGCGGAAGGAACAAAGGCATTAATATAAGCAAGCCAGTCAGAAGAGCAGATCTTCGCCTTCTTGGCTAAGAATGATGGGTTGTACCCTTGTGCTTCTTCTGAGCGCCGGATAGCAGGCATTATCTTCGCAGGTATAGAAGATGTATACCAAGCCACAAGCAAGTTCTCCTCCAAGCTACGTCGTTGGTCAATGGGCACATAAGGATAGACCACTGAACTTCGAGCGTAGGAAGGAAATTCCAAAGGGTCAGTGAATTCAACGAAATGGTGATTGATTCGCTCCCTCAAATCATAAGTCTCAGGTGTTGACCAGTTGGTCCAGCCAGAGGCCCCAGGAGATGAAGAAGTTGTAGCCTCATCCCATGCAGAATTTTTTCCTAAATCCATGGCTGCAAATTGCTGAATCGAGGGATCGAAAGCAGTTTGTTCGAAATACAAGGAAGAATCAGAGGAAGAACTTCTTGTATCTAAGGCTGTAGTTTGTCGAATCGAAGTCTTAAGGGCAATATATTCGTGGTCCAAAGGATGATAATTTGCAAAGGCATCCATAACCTGAATATAGGAAGGTGGATAAAGGTGGCTAATGAATGCGTGGAGGTTCTTTCGAGGGGGATCAGCATTACCCAATGACTCCTCGTATGCTTGATCAGTAGAAAGGGGAGTTGGTTTAGCCATGGTCTGTTCGAATACTAAGGTGTTGGGATATCCAACAGAATCAAAAGGGAATTAATGCAAATAATCATCAAATAGGTGACGGTTATGTTTCCTGGAGATGAATTCCATACACGATCCAAAAGCGCGGGAAAAGCTTCTTGGTCCACTAATATCACCAAGTATTGGGTATATTAGTGCGGGGGGTAATGTTAGCTATATATTTTGTAAAAGCCAGTTACAATCCGACACGTGGCAGAATAAGGGTATTATTGGAAAATAATTCAAGTCTCCAATCCTGATCGTACACGTGGTGATGATAATTGGTTCTCACATGGTCTGAGCAACATTGGATCAGTAAAGAAACGCAAGGTGATGTGGCTTCAACGGTTACTCATATTCAAATTCAAATACAGGAGGGAAGCCTAACTGCAAATGGTGGCATAATGGAGCTACTTCTAAGGCAACATGATCAGCGATCATGGAGGAGCAGTTCGACGGTTCGAAGAGCAGTTCGAAGGTCATCTTTGACAAGTATAAATAGCAGAGAGACCCCCAGGAAAAAAGACGGAACTCAGATCATACATACCAGTCTTTATTTCATATTTTACTTTCCAGTTTTACATTCCTGTACTTTCAATACCTGCACTTTACATATCTGCACTGCACTTCAATTCATAGGAGTAGTCTCAAGTAGATTCAAGTGGACTGTTGCTGTAAACCTCTTCGAGGCTGAGTTTGGACTATTGTAAGTTTTTTATTTTTATGAAATACTTCCATTGTTCTTCATATTAATTGTTATTTCTCTTAATTTCCCCTAAGTCAAGCCACCAGTAAAAGTCCTCTTCATTGAGGCTGAAAGAACTAAAACACAATCGTCTGGTAATTGGTTGGCAATCACAATTTCTGTAAGGACTGATTGATCTTTGCTGGCACGCTCACATTTACAAAAATACCCTTCGAAAAGCCAAAAAGCCAACAACTACTTTGAAAACTTTAAACTCAAATCGTAACCAAATCATAACAAAAAAAATTAAAATATTTAAAAATATATTTATAAAATAAAATAAAATATTTAAAATAAAAACTATATATTTAAAATAAAAATTATATATTTAAAATTAAAAAAATAAAATTTTTAAATTTTTTTAATATTTTAAAAATATATTTAACATAAGTTTGTATTTTTTTAAGTTTGTGCTTGGTTATAAGTTTTGAAAATAATTTTTGAATTGAGTTTTGAGTTGTGTATGTCATGACCGCGCCACGTATAATATTTTACATTTACTTAATTCTTATTCTAATTTAATTGTAAAATTCTCAATAAGGTAAAATTGACTAATTGAATTATTTTAATTTCGAGTATCGGACCATGTGAGAATTTATTAATGCAAATAATAATAATAGTTTGTAATAATAAAATAAACATTAATTTTATGATGATATACGATAAAGTGGAATTTAATTTATATTATGAATTATTGTGCAAGTATTTAATAATAAGAATAATATAATATAAATAATTACATAGCTGTATGTGCTAAGGTGTAATCTAATTCGGCATTGGTTTCCTCAAAGTATGATTAATATAATTATTTGGAGCCAAAACAACACAATTATAAAATTATGATAAAATTTGGGGCCAAAAAGGAAATATGGTGAAATGTGTACTACGCGTTGGGCACCTAAACAAAAAGCCACTTGTTAAGCCTATTGTGTAAATGAGCGAATCCTATTATGTAGATGAGTGAATCAGCCAGGAAGATAATAAAAAAGGGGTGAGTCACCATGTAAAGAACTCAAGGATACAAGGGGGGTGAATCAAAGGCCAACAAATACAAAAGAAAATTCACAAGAAAAAGGATTAGGGAAAATGAGTCTCGTAAAGCCAGCATAGTAAAAAAAAAAAATATTAATATTAAGATGAGTTATATTATATCTTGGGTCATTATAATATATTACGTATATTTTGAATTATTATAATTTATTTTATATGAGTTATGTTTTATAACTTATATTTATATTTCAATTACGTTAATTATTTTTTGAACTCTATTTGTTTATATTGAAACCCATGGATATGCTTTTAATAATTATTTGACAATGATTTTGTAAACAATTATTTTCTGTAAGTATCACCACGGGAGTCCCATGCCTTGGGAGATTTAAATAATAACCATTGGCCTCTGTTTAGCCACTTTGTGGTCCTTTGTTTGTCATGGATCCATTGACCTCTGTTTTGTTCTATTCTGTACCATGGTTATGATTATTTATTTATATAATTGATATATTTTAGTTTTCTGCCGCATTGAATAAGTTATTTATTCAAATTAAGTTATGTTAATGTTTTAGCTGAAATAATTATCCATGGTAATTTTTGTACCCTCATACTCACTGTATAATATTTCTCACTCTGCTACGTGCTTATAACTGTTAACCACTTTCAGGTGACGTGTCGAAATCAGTACATGGGGTAGGCACAAGGCACTTTGTAGTCATAGTGCAACTTGGGTATTGCAATCGAATAGAAACTCCAATGTATACATTTTTGTTATATTTAAATAAAGATTTTGGTATCCTTTTATTTTACTTCGTTGCACTATTAATTTGTTATGATTTCAGTTATTATCTTGTCGCAACGTTGAACCTCCGGGTACCGGGTTTGGGTTGTGACAGTGCATTTGGTTGAGACTCTATGAGTTTTGAAAAGATTTTTGAACATTTCTAATTGGAATTGTGATTCAAAAAGAGAACCAAACATGTTTCTAAAAAAAATCTTTTTTCAGAACATGTTTTTACTCAAAACTCAATTCAAAAATTATTTTCAAAATTTATAAAACTCTTTTCAAAATTCAAAACCAATTTTTTCAAGAACTCTATTTTAAAAGAAAAAAAATTTCAAAAAAAAGTTATTTTATTTTTTAAAATTATTTTTAGAATCATGATTTGAGTGTGGAGTCGTATTTTGAGTTCTGAGTTTTGAAAAGAAAAAATTTGTTTGATTATAAATTTTGAAATTTTTTTGAATTTATTTTTTTAGGGTAAATATTTTATATTTTAAATATTTATTTATTTATTTTAATGTCCATTATATTTCATACATCTATGTGTTGTATTTCTTTTTAATATTTTAAATATATTTTTTAGATATTAAAAATTTTATTTTTTATTTTAAATATATGGTTTTTATTTTAAATATTTTATTTTTTTAATAAATATATTTTTAAATGTTTTAATTTTTTTGTTATGCGTTTGGTTACAATTTAAGTATAGAGTTTTGAAAGTAGTGTAGAGTGTCGAGTTATGTGTTTGGTTATGAGATTTAAAAATAATTTTTGAATTGAGTTTTGTATTTGGTTGCGATTCGAGTGTGAAGTTGTGTTTTGAGTTTAAAATATTAAAGTTAAAAAAATTAAAATATTTACAAAATAAAATAAAAAATTTAAATAAAATTATATATTTAAAATAAAAAAATACTGTTTCAAACATTGTTTGTTTCTTCCAAACCTGTCCTCCAATCCAAAAATATTTTTTAATATTTTAAAAGAAAGGGCAATAAGGTAATTTACTATAGAAAAAGTAACATCGTTTGGAACAATTTGACAAAGGGGGGGAATCTTGACATTGTCAGGTAAAACAGGGAGGTTACTATAATTATTTAAACCACAGGAGAGGTCCCTGTATTTGTCAGAAACCTCAGGGGAGGTAAATGTAATTTACCCTAATTTTTAAAAACTTGCCATCATTTATAATATGGATACAAAATATTTCTCACAATAATTGTTTAAATGATTATTTAAAATTAATTATGTCATTGTACAATAACACATTTACAAACAGTGGCAGAGTCAGAAAACTAAATCAGAAAGGACACCTATTGATTACAACTTTAATTTTTTTTTTTCCATAACCAATAATAAGAAGATAATAATAATTTTTGAAGTAATATTAAGTACAAAAACTTAAATAAATTATTACAAAAGTATTTCACATAAAATTTTGCAATTAACTTCGAGTAAAATTGAAAAGAAAGTATTGCGTGTAACTAGCGTATCATGGACAATGTAAAAAAGTCATATATTTAAGTCTTAAAATAAATTATATAATGGTAAGATAAATCAAATTTTTACAAAATTTGAGTAAAAATTTCATATAATAGTAATATCACGTCATTATTGACATAATATATCACCAATCAATAGTAAAACAATATATGAAGGGTGAATTCCACATGCAAATATGACTAGTACTCTAGTAATTTTTGCATATATATAGTGAGATTTGATGATACAGTGTGTTCTAGAGGGAACGGGTCGAACTGATCCACGCTTCCCAAACCAGTGTTTGAATGACCAAGCCCACCAGAAGACCTGCACAAGAGTTCAACGGGGAACAGAGAGTCCCCCGGTGAACCCTCCGACGAGCAAGTTAGAAAAAGAAGTGGAATGTAGAGACAGATTAGAGATAAAGAGGTTAACCTTCTTCTTGTTTTTGACGTCTACTTATATCTTCTGGTAATCATTTCGTTGTTCCTTCCGACCTGTCGCCATGGCCGAAAGTCTATGCTCTAACTTGTCTTGTTTATGGTGAGGTTGTTCTGTCTCGACAGGGAGGGCTTATCGCAATAAATGCTGTAAGGGACTTCATTAATGGTTGATATGCAGTACAATAACTTTGCAGGATCTTTGTCTGCTTATGTGGCCTGTCTTTCACCTGTCACGTGTCCAAGTGTCATTGGTTCTTGGTGCCATGTTGAGCTCCAGCAACGCCGGGCTTCATTAGTTGAATTATGTACTGGGCCCTAAGTGGTGGGCTTGGGTTGTTCGTAGTGGGCTATAGCCTTTATGGGCATACCCGTATCAGTAGCCCCCCATTCCCGAGTGCAGCTTTAGTCCAATGAAGGGAATAAAGAAGAAAACGATGGTTGTGAGAGACGGCGGGACGAAGGCCGAACAAGAGGTGGGTTGACGATGACGGGTGGTCGAGCGGAAGGGCCAACCGCGAAGGTGACCGAGTAGAGGGACAGACCATAAGGAGGGCCGACTGCGAAAGGTAATCGAGTGGAGGGACCGACCATGAGGAGGGCCAACTGTGCGAGGGAGTGGTTGTGCGCGGGGCTTGAGGGGCGGCGGGGCACGTAGTGAAGTGAAGTGGAATAGACAGGGAAGGGAAAAGGGGCAGTGGATCGTGGTCGTACATGTGGCGAAATCCCGTGATGGGAAAGGTTAAGCGTTGGGCAAGAAATGAAGCGATAGGTCAATATAGGGTGTTGAAAAGACAGTTTTTGCAGATTTTTGAAAATTTTCAAACTGACGAAATTTAATTGTGACCCTTGGAATATAAGCAAGCCTTGGGCTTTTGGTATTATCCGTTTTACCTATCTTTTTGCAAAGAAACAAAACATCCTAGACATAAACTCGTTCGTTGCCAGTGATATGCTCTTGCGATACTTTGTGAACTTTCTTGTGCCCGCATCCGAAGCCATCCGCAGACACACAAGAGAGATGGCCCAAGAGGAAGCGACAACCGCAATGATTGATCTATTTGGCGGAACAATATCGTACGGAGCGTAGGGAAGGGGAGGGAGCGAGTCAGGCGGTGCGGGCTCGCCCTAGGACAATAATTTCGGCCGCGAGATCAAATTAGTTAGGTGGAGCCAGACCATTGGCACACCAAACCGGATAGATCCGTACTGACAGTAGAGGAGTTGGAGGGAATAAGGAAGAAGTACCAAATTCCCTCGGAGATAGGACTGAGGCTGCCCACATCTAGGGAGAGGGCGTCGGATGTGCAGCCGGGCGAATTCAGTATGTACGAGGAGGCGTTGCGAGGAGTTTTGAGGCTACCGCTCCCTCAAGTTATGGTGGATATACTGAATAAGCTGGAAGCGGCGCTAGGGCAGTTGATGCCGAATGCCTGGAAAATACTGATGGCGTGTGCGAGTTCCTGGCAGCAAGAGACTGGAGGAATGGCCATGATAGAAGAGGAGTTTTTCTCATGCTACAAGGCCTTCGGTCAGCAGGAGACTTGGGTGACGCTGCAAGCAGTGGCGAGGTGAGGTCTGGTGACGGGTTTTCCATCTTCGGTGAAGGGGTAGAGGCCAAGATGGTTCTTTGTGACAGCGAACGGTGGGGCGGGAGTTCGCACAACGTGGAAGGTGCCCACCAAATCGGTCGAGCCCAAGTTGGACAAGGCAGCCGAGGACCGAGTGAAGAGGGTGAGGGAATGGAGAGAAGAAAAGGGAGTGAGGTGGGACGAGCTGGTCCTGCCTTCAACATTGTTTGCCGTGAACTTGGGGCCGCAACCGTTGAGGGAGGATCTGGCAAACGAGGAGTTAAAGAGGCAACGGAAGGCGGAGGAGGAGGAAGAAAGGAGATTGTTCGCCCGAGCGAACAAATATAAGGAGACAAAATTGGGGCCTGCTTCGAAGCCGATCATGAGGGAGCGAATCCGACCGCGCCCCAAGCCGTTGGGGGAGAAGGATCTGGGCGGCCTTGAGCCACGACCGCCCCCAGTGGATCCTCTGAAGAAGAGGAACAAAAAAGAGATGGAGACTTTGTTGAAGAAGAAGAAGAGGGTGAGGGAGAATGAGGAGGAGCCTTCCTTGAAAAGGAGGAAGGAGGTGACGCCAGAGGAGACCCCCGAAGTGGGGTTAGGGGAAGCAGCAAAAAGGATGGAGAGTGGGGCGAGTGGCCCTGAAAAACAAGGTGCAGATAGGGCGACTGGGCCTGAAGAGGGGACAGAGCAACAGCTTGAGGGGGGTCTTGCGCCCCATGGAGAAGGAGGGAGGGCTAGGCTCAAGACCGCCATTTACCATGCCCCAGCAGTGTCGGTGCGACTGGAAGGAGAAGGAGTTGAAGCCAGGACTGTTGCAGATCGCTTTTTGGGGTTGGTAAAGGACGCAGCCGTGTGCTCAATGGCCAATTTCACTGAGGTCAAACTGCTAAGGGGCTTGTGCTCTGCCCAGATGGAGGCGATTGCCTTAGCAGGGGCCCTACTGCAAAAGGCGGCGGCTGTAAAAGGCGAAGTGATACTATTGAAGGCAAAGTTGGGGGAGGTGAAGACCCAATTTGGAAGTCTGAGGAAGGAGACGGAAGGCTAGAGGAAGGTCGCATGAAGTGCGTGTGCTAGAGGGTTGGAAGAGGCCCAGAAGGCCAAAAAGATGGAGGTCGTGGCGGTGGTGCAGGGCAATCTTGCCGATCGTGCCCATGCTGAGCTGCTCGCGGCCAAGTTAGAGCTAGAGACGGAATGCTGGAGGGTGGTGTCGTTCGGGTTCCAGTTGGTTGGTGAGCAGAAGAAGCTGGAGGAGGCGCAGAAAGCCTGCACCGTCGCCAACGAACGGTGGGACGAGGCCATGACTTGCAACGAGGATCTGCGTGCCCAGTCAATCAAAGAAAAAGAAGGGGCAGAGTTGAAGATCACTAGGTTAGAGAAGGAGCTGGCAGACGAGCGCGCTAAGTCAGCGGCGGAGAAGGTGGGGTTGGAGAGGGCCTTGGAGGAAGAAAGGGCAAAGTTGGCATCTGAGAGGGCAACGTACCCCGATCTATGTGTTGCAGTGGTTGAGCAGTTCAAGGGATCCGCCGACTTCCAAATGGCCATTGACGCCGCCATTGCCAGCAGCTTGGCGAGAGAGGGAGATAGGGGGGCTGGCCCGTCGGGAGCGACCGCTGGGAGTAGGAGTGAAGAAGAAGTGATCTAGAGCTTCCAATGGTCGGACTTCTACAAACATGAGATGACTGAGTTCTGGGACAGCGGCTGGAAGACTTTCAAGCGTAAATCAGAAGAGTTGTTCCCAGACTTGGACTTCAACAATGTAAAGATAGACGAAAATGACGTGGCCCAGACCCCCTTAGACGAGGGTGTGGACGAAAAGGATCTTGCCTCTAGTGAAGAAGATTGATGCATGTAAAATAATTGCACTTTGTTTGTAAATGAAATTTTTCTTGTTGTTTTGTTTGTTGTTTTTTGTCGGGTGTGAAACTTCTGTAGTAAACTTATGTATAAGTTTGTGAATAAATAAAATTATGAGTTGGGCCTTTTTTTTTTTTTTTATGCGATTGTCTTTATTGTTTGTGGATCTGCAAAGGATAAGAATGGTGACTCACATAGGGCTTGTGTATAAATCACAGTGAAGTTTAAAATGTAAGAAAACCACAACGCAAAGTGAAGTTTAAAATGTGAGAATGTTAAAAACATAAAGTTTCAAATCACGACCTAGTAGGGAGCCAGTCTGACTTGGAAAGCGTTGAACTGCAAAGGTCCTAAAATGTGAAGTTTTAAATCATGTTGTAAGAGTGTTAATAAATGATAGATTGGGTTGGAAAATGTAAGTTAAAAAATGTAAAGAGTGTGGAGAGGTGTAAAAGCATGGACCTGGAATTTGACTAAGTATGGTAACTATGCCACAATCATGAAGTTGCTAGAGTGGCCTTGGCCGAGCTCTTCCTCTGTGCTCAATTTGGGTTGAGCCATGATTAACTCAGTCTGGCTAAGCCTTCAAGTAACTCAGTCTGGCTGAGGTCTTCATGCTCAGTCTGGCTGAGGCTTTGAGTAACTCAGTCTGGCTGAGGTCTTCATGCTCAGTCTGGCTGAGGGTTTGAGTAACTCAGTCTGGCTGAGGTCTTCATGCTCAGTCTGGCTGAGGGTTTGAGTAACTCAGTCTGGCTGAGACTTTTCATGCTCAGTTTGGCTGAGGCTTTAAGTAACTCAGTCTAGCAGAGCTCTTCATGCTCAGTCTGACTGAGGCTTTAAGTAACTCAGTCTGGCTAAGCTCTTGATGCTCAGTTTGGCTGAGGCTCAGTCTGGCTGCGCTCTTAATGCTCAGTCTGGCTGAGGCTTTAAGTAACTCAGTCTGGTGTAGTGCTGCAATCAAGATGTTATTGAAATACCACACAGATAACTGAGATATAAAATTGTTGTCATTTAAAGTGTAGCCCATTTGATCAGAAACTTACATCATGTGAGAGAAGAACAAGAACATTCAAGTGTGTAGATTGTCAAAAAGAAAATATAGCAATTGAGCAATACAAAAGATACAGCTTTTATTGAAAATAATGCTTCAAGTGCTTGGTGTTCCATGGATGGGGGAGGTCTCGGCCTTCCATGTCCTGAAGTCAGTAAGTACCCGAACGAGGCTTGGCTTTAACAATGTAAGGTCCCTCCCACTTGGCTGCCAGTTTGCCCTCAATCGAATTTTTGGTGGCAAGAGTTGCTTCGCGTAAAACAAGATCTCCCTCAGCGAACTCCCTCGGTCGGACTTTGCGTTTGTAGTGTGTTCTCATTTTCTGCTGGTATGATGTCCGCCTAACAGCAGTGGTCTCTCAGAGCTCTTCAATTAGGTCTAGGTCTGCCCGACGCAGCTCTTCAGTCAGTTCTGGATTCGGGTGTAGAACCCTCGGGGTAGGCAGACCGATTTCCACTGGGATGACCGCCTCAGCGCCGTATGTTAAGCGAAAAGGGGTCTCTTCAGTGGGGGTTCGAGCGGTAGTGCGTTGGGCCCATAGTACATTTGGTAATTCCTTAGCCCAGAGTCCCTTAGCAACTTCCAACTTAGTTTTGATGATCTTCAGAAGAGAACGGTTGGTAACCTCAACTTGGCTGTTGGCTTGGGGATGACCTAGGGAAGAGAAACATGGCTGGATTTGATGTTCTGCACAGAATTTCCTGAATTTGGCATTGTCGAATTGTTTGTCGTTGTCGGAGACGATGGCTTGAGGGATGCCAAATTGGCACACGATCGACTACTAGATGAACCTGGTTGTGTTCCGCTTGGTAATTGTGGCAAGGGGTTCGCCTCCACCCATTTAGTGAAGTAATCAATGGCGACAATTGCGAATTTGGTTTGGCCTCGGCCAGTGGGCAATGGGCCGACTAGGTCGATCCCCCATTTGGCGAATGGATAAGGGCCGCAAAGTGTGATCAATTCTGTAGGAGGAGGATGGGGGATGTTGGCAAAACGTTGGCACTTATCACATTCGAGCACGAATTCAGTGGCATCTTAGCTGAGAGTAGGCCAGAAGTAACCAGTGTGGAGTATTTTGTGGGCTAGTGACCTGGTACTCGAATGATTGCCACATACGCCCTCATGGACTTCTCTCATCACGTAGGTCGCTTGAGCAGGATTGAGGCATCTCAGGTATGGGCGTGATAAGCCACGCTTGTACAAGAGACCACTGATAAGAATGTAGTTGGACGACTGAGCCCTGACTTTGGCGGCCTAGTGCTTGTCGTCTGGCAGTTCCCCCTTTGTCAAAAATAGAAAGATGTCAGCCACCCATGGAATAGATTCATTTTGGAGGAAGTGGACTTGCTGCTGGTTTGGGGAAATGGCATGGTGGGCCAGGTACTCGAGGCGAACACCGTGGCTGAGGTCTGACTGGTCTGCAGAAGCTAACTGAGCCATCTCATCTGCCTTGGAGTTTTCCGCCCGAGGGATGTGCTTGATGTGGAAAGTATTGAAGAGGCGAGCAAGGGGGAGGGCAATATCCCTATAAGCCTGCATTGTGTCTTCCTTGGCATTGAATTCCCCCATAATTTGGCCATCGCTGAACACTTGGATATGGCTAACACCAATGTCTCTGGTTAGGTAGAGACCTGCTATTAATGCCTCATATTCGGCCTCATTATTGCTTGCGTCAAACAAGAAACGGAGAGCACACTTGAAATAACCTCCCTCGGGAGCGGTGAGGATAAGACTAGCCCCACTGCCTTCTTTACGGGATGATCCGTCAACGTTGAGGGTCCAAGAATGGGGGTCTTCTGCCTCAGTATGGGATGGCGGGGGCAGGGGAACCGTGATTGGAGTGGGGTTAGTGAACTCTAAGATGAAATCGGTGACAGCCTGTCCCTTGACCACCATTCAAGATCGGTAGGAGATGTCAAATTGGCTGAGCTCGACTGACCATTGCATAAGTCGGCTGGAAAGTTCTGGTTGTTGCATTATTTTCTTCAACGTTTGGTCAGTGAGGACGACAATGAGGTGGGCCTAGAAGTAAGGTCGGAGTCGTCTTGAGGCTATGACCAAGGCTAAGGCCATTTTTTCAAGCAATGGGTAGTTCTGTTCTGCTCCCCTGAGAGCCCGGCTGATGTAATAGACCGGTCGTTGGACAGAGCTGTCTTCCTTGATGAGTGTTGCACTGACTGCGGTGTTTGACACGGCTAAGTAGAGGAAAAGAGGCTCACCCGTGATTGCCTGAAAAAGTGGAGGGGGTTGGCCATGCACTGCTTTAACTGCTGAAAGGCCTCTTTGGATTCTGCCGTCCACTCAAAAGTTTGCCGAAGAATTTTGAAGAAGGGGAGACACTTGTCTGTTACGCGGGAAATGAAGCGGTTGAGAGCGGCGACTTTGCCAGTAAGCCTCTGAACCTCCTTAACCGTTCTTGGCGACTGCATTTCTATCAAAGCCTTGATCTTTTCAGGGTTAGCTTCAATGCCTCGCTGACTGACCATGAAACCTAAGAATTTCCCAGATCCTACGCCCAAGGTGCATTTCTTCGAATTGAATTTCATTTGATACTTTTGTAGGGTGCCCAAGGTCTCTCGGAGGTCGGCCAGATGATCAGTGGAGAGCTTGCTCTTAATTAGCATGCCGTCGACATATACTTCCATGTTCCGGCCTATCTGATAATGAAAGACGGCATTAACCAACCATTGGTAAGTGGCCCTAGCATTTTTCAACCCAAACGACCTGACACAATAATGGTAGGTTCCCCGGTCGGTGATGAAGGAGGTGTGCTCTCGGTCAGACGGGTGCATCAGAATTTGGTTGTATCCAGAGAAAGCATCCATGAAGCTGAGCATTTGATGGCCGGCCATTGTGACAACCCTTACCTCTGATTAGTGTTAAACTGTGATTGAGCATGATAAGTAATTGATTAGAATGAAATCCTGAATTGACTGCATGACTGTATTGTTTTGAATGCATTTCTATCTGTTTGATTACTAAATGATCTGTTCGTGTTTTTATTTAAAATTGCAAATTAAAAGTCTTATCGGCGACCGAATCTGAAATTGATTAGTGTTTGATGCTAATTAGGATTTATAGGATTTTATGGTAGGTTTAATTAAAATTTGATTTGGAATGATTAATTTAGAATAATTAATGCTAGATTAAATGAATTTAGGTTATTACACAATTGCCCTTGAGTGGGCTCCCTCAAAAACCATTGTTTTAACTCCCATTACTCACATGTTTGACACCACTCTTTAGCCACCTCCTAGACCAACCGAGAGAGAGAGAGAGAATTGGAAGAAAAGAGTTGATTCATCAAAGTTTGGCTTGGACCTTAGAAGAATTTGAAGGAGACTTGAGAAATTGAGCTTCCATACCTAGAATTCAAGACCTAAGGTAGAGAATTCATCTTCTTAATTGTGAATTTAAGTTATTTCTTGCATGGTTCATGAGGAATTAGTGATTTGAGTCAAGAATTAGCTTAATGTGTTAAATTAAGAGTCCACTCATGCATGCATGTCCTTATGTTGGAGTTTTGAGGTTGTTTTCATGAAAATTCTTACATGCATGTCCATGTTTTGGTTGTAGTCCATGAATTCACCATGATTTTGAGCTCAAGCTTGCATTTGTTTATGTTTTGGAGCATTGGAGTTCCTGGGAACTCATGCATGTGATGTTCTTGCGTTATTCTTCAAGTTTCATTCAAAATTGTGTTCAATTATCACACCTTTGGGCTTGATTTCATAAATTGATCTTTGAAACATGTTGTATTATGGGTTTTTAAGTGTTCTCCAGAAAATTAGCCCAAAAGAATCAAGTTTGAAGCTTTAGAAGTTGAGTTTTGTGCTTGGGGATCAATCTGGAAATTCCAAATTTTGGATCCATGCTCGAGCGGAGGACTTCACGCTCGAGCGTACACTCTGAGTAGATGCACTTCCGCTCTAGCGTAGAAAGTCACGCTCGAGCGTGAAATGCATATGCCCAAAAGTTCTTGTGTTTTGCGATCTGCTCGAGCGAGGGACTTCACGCTCGAGCGAGGGTCTGAGTCTTATGCTCAAGTGTGGGTTGAGCGTCCATCGAGCGTAAAAAACGTGCAACCAGTACTTTTTATGTGTTTGCAGCCCGCTCAAGCGAAGGAAGTCACGCTCGAGCGGAGCTTCATTGTCTGCATGTCCGCTCGAGCGTAGAAAGCCACGCTTGAGCGTGGACCCCTGTTTCAGCAAATTTTGAAAAGTGTTGTAAAGTACATTTTTGCATCCTCATTTCATTCTAGGCATTCTTAAGTCAAGTTTAAGGCATCTTAGTGAGGATAATGTTATAGAACCACACCAAGTCAAGTTTAGGGGCTAAGTTATTAATCCCAAGTGTGTAACTTAGTGTGTGTTCGTTCTGCAACTGTGTAGGGTTGGTACCCGAGGACGCTGACTAGCCTGTCTTTAGCCCAGTGCTCTGTGAGTAACAATGTTGTAAAGATACGTTCAATTATAATTATTTCTGAACGATTGACTGTACCGCTTTCTGAAATAATATTACTTACTGAATGAATGTTTGTCCTATTTGTGAAATATATTCGTGGCATTCATAGCAACTTACTGTTACTGTACTGTTACTGCTACTGTTACAAAGATCTCTATCAGTTCCAATGTTTAGAACTACTACTGTTTACTGTTTTGATGGCCATCAACTGACTATTCGGTCTGTTAAGACCTACTGTACTGTTTTGCTATTGGATGTACCACATACGACTACTATGGTTTCTAAATAACTGTTATGGCATGAAATATGAGCCACTGATTGAATAACTGATTTACTGATGCAAATGGCTGTTTTAATTACTGAAAGGACATTCATTCTTAACCCCTTTACGTATTAGTTATTCACTGGGTTTCAGCTCACTGTTTATATTTATATGTAGGTGTCCAGGCACCGGACTGAAGCTAGGAGTGTCAAGTTAAGCTCTCATTTTGTCAAGCCAACCATCGTGCCTCACTTCGAGGTTCCGAGTTCGTTCAAGTTAAGGCTGTTTTGGGGTGTTTCAAATGCACAATTTTGTCTCTGTTTTGTATTGACTAGATAAGTCTTGACTGTATAGCTATGGTGAAGGGATTTGGTCCCTATCTAGAATGTTTGTGTATATGTTGTATATATATATATGTTTTGCTTATGAATGTGGCTTGTTCATAAAAGTCTTTTTGCATTCAGATTGTCACAGCTCATTGGACATCTCTTTTATTACTGTTTGGCTTCCGCCAGTCCCTTACTCTGTATTACTGTCATTACTGTTAAGTAGACCTTCGCTAATCATGTATTACTGGCCGATTGTGATGCTAATCCCTTAGGGGCGGGTTTGGGTCGTGACAGCCGTGGCGTCAACGAGCAGATCTATGCGAAAAAAGGGATAACTGTCTTTGGGGCAAGCTCGGTTAAGGTTTGAGTAGTCGACATAGAGTCGCCATTTACCGTTGTTTTTACGAACCAAGACCACATTTGATAGCCATCTGGGGTAGTCCACATTTTTGATAAACTGTGCCTCAAGGAGCTTATCTACTTCGGAGGCGATGAGAGTGTTGCACTCCGGGTAAAAGATGCGCTGTTTCTGGCGGAAGGGTCGGAAGTGGGTCTCAATGTTGAGACAATGGGTTATGAAGGAGGGGTCAATACCCGACATGTCTGAGTGGGTCCAGGCAAATACGTCGTTGTGCTCAATCAAGAGGGCAGTAAGGTTGGCCTTTGCTTGAGAGGATAATTGGCTGCCGATTTTGGCAGTTTTTGTCGGGTTGGTGGGGTCGATGGGGACCTCAACAAGCTCTTCCACTGGTTCCCCTCTGACCAGCTCATCCTCGTCTCTAACGTCGAGTCCTTTAATGATCATAGTCTTTTTTAGCTTGACCTCTTTAAGTGAGGCGACGTAACATTCCCTAGCCACGATCTGCTCCCCTCTTACTGTGCCAACTCCCAGGTCGGTGGAGAACTTGACGGCAAGATGAAAAGTGGATGTGATAGCTTGGAAAGCATTTAGGGCGGTGCGGTCGAGGATGATGTTGCAAGCAGTGGGACAATCGACGACGAGGAAGATGAGTAACTTTGTGGTCTGTCGTGAGTATTCCTCGATTGTGATGGAAAGATCGATGGAGGTCACCCGATCTCCAGTGAAACCGACTAACGGGGTTTGGAGAGGGGATAGAATTTTTTTCCCGATCTTGAGCTAGCGGAAGCAATTTAAGAAGATGATGTCTGAAGAACTGCCGTTGTTGACGAGAACCCGTCTGACCTTGTAATTGGAGAGGAGGGTAGAAATGACGAGAGGGTTGTCATGGGGGTAACGGATGCTTGTGCAGTCGGCGCCCGTAAAGGTTATAGGCTCCGTCCACTATTTGGAGGGTCGGTCCAATGTGGCAACTTCTTTGTCAGAGCCCTACCTTATTTTTATGAGTTCTGCCCGCTGAACCGAGCGGGATGGTCCTCCGCAAGCAAGTCTGCCGAAAATAACTCTAATTTCTCCAACAGGGAGGGCGGGGTTACCTTGTGCCTGAGGTTGCTGTGGAGGGTGATCATGACCTCGGTTAGGTTGTGCTAGTTGCCGGGGAGGGGTGCGCTGACGGTTGTTTCTGATGGGTTTAGTCCTTTGCCTCTGCTGAGGGCGAGTTTCTGTGAATCGGCTGAGATGTCCCTGACGTATCAAGCCCTCGACTTGATCTTTGAGGTTAACACACTCCTCGGTATTATGGCCGTGGTCCTAGTGAAAACAACAGTATTCGGACTGGTCTCGCCGATTGGAACGAGACCGTGACGGTTGTGGCCATTTTAGAGGGTAGTCTCGTTGGATCTGATTGAGGACTTGTTCCATGGGGGAATTGAGGGGTGTGTACCGTTCGAACTGGCCGGGCGGTCGGGTTGGTGCCGAACGGTCAGCTCGGGGGGGTCAGTCGGTATACTGAGGTGTTTGGTTATTGTACTGGGTGTTTTTGGTTTCTGAATCCTTTCTCTTCTCTCTGGGGGTCGGGTTTTTGGCTGTAGGATCTTGGCGAGTGGTTAGGAAATCTTCGGCGTTCATGTATTTTTGGGCTTTGAAAAGTAGGGTTGCCATGGAGGTCGGGGGATTTTTGGAAAAGGAGAAAAGGAAATCAGATGATCGTAGACCTGCCATGAACGCTTTGAAGATGACCTTGTCATCGTTTTTCGCTACCTGCAGGGCTTTGGTGTTAAAGCGGGTGACAAAGCTACGCAGCGACTTCCCCTCAATCTAACGGATGTTGAGGAGCTGGGTTGCCGGACGCCGCTGGCACTGGGCTCCAATGAAATGGCTGAGAAATGAGTCACTGAGGTGCTGGAAAGTGGAAACAGAGTCTGCTGGCAGTTGACTAAACCAGAGTCGAGCTGACCCCTTGAGTGTTACGGGGAAAGCCCGACACATGATTTCATCGGGGAATGCATGGAGGATCATGAGGGTTCTGTAGGTCTCCAAATGATTGACTGGGTTCGATGTATCGTCGAAAAAGTCGATCATGGGTATTTTAAACTTGGGGGGTAGAGGTTTGTCCCTAATAGAGGCAACGAATGGAGAGTTGGCTGTGGTAGACGGTTTATGTTGTATGTTCTGCATGACTCCTTGGAGCTGGAGCTTCTTGGCTCGGAGTTCTACATCTCAAAGAGGAATGTTGTCATCACCGGAAGGCAACGGGGTTGGACGTTATCGGCCTCTCCTTTAGGGGTTAGTACCGGGATCGATGGATGCGGGGCCTGGGGTGGCGGATTTATATCTGGGGGAGGGGGTCGCAAGCCTTCCAAGTTGGATGGATGGGGCTGCTGGATAGTATGGCTCGGGGCTCGTTCTTGGTTGGGTGGAATATCTGGAGGTGGTAGAGGAGGCATGGGAAGGTTTTTTGGAGTAGAGCATTAATCAAAGTTTGGTTTTGCTCGGCCAGGCGGTTAATGCTGTTGGTGAGCTCGGTAAAATACTGCAGTGGGTTGTTAGGATTTGGAGGATCGGCTTGGTGGTCGGCAACATTGTGGTGAGAAGCCATGGATCTAGTCGTGACCATCCACCTTCGCAGGTGGTAAGAAGGGGTTTTTGGGAAAGGGTCTCCGGCGACAATGAGCACAACTGCCGTGTAGAGCAAAAAGCTTCCCACAGACGGCGCCAACTGATGATACAGCGTGTTCCAGAGGGAACGGGTCGGACTGATCCACGCTTCCCAAACCAGTGTCCGAATGACCAAGCCCACCAGAAGACCTGCACAAGTGTTCAACGGGGAACGGGGAGTCCCCCAGTGAACCCTCCGACGAGCAAGTTAGAAAAAGAAGTGGAATGTAGAGACAAATTAGAGATAAAAGAATTTAACCTTCTTCTTGTCTTCGACGTCTGCTTATATCCTCTAGTAATCATTTCGTTGTCCCTTCCGACCGTCGCCATGGCCGAAAGTCTATGCTCTAGCTTGCCTTGTTCATGGTGAGGCCGTTCTGTCTCGACGGGGAGGGCTTATTGCAATAAATGCTGTAGGGCCTTCATTAATGGCTGATGTGCAGTGCAATAACTTTGCAGGATCTTTGCTTACTTATGTGACATGTCCTTCACCTGCCACGTGTCCAAGTGTCATTGGTTCTTGGTGCCATGTTGAGCTCCAGCAACGCTGGGCTTTATTAGTTAAATTATGTATTGGGCCCTAAGTGGTAGGCTTGGGTTGTTTGTAGTGGGCTATAGCCTTTATGGGCTTACCTATGTCAAGATTAATTATATTTGCATATCAATAATGATGGATATTACCTTTATATTGAGATTTTTTTTTCACAAAATTTTCATACATAAAAATATAATTTGTTGTAGTTACTTTATTTTCAATAAAACAATCACTATTGTTTTCATAAATTTAAAAATACTCTTGACATTTTATTCTGAATATTATTTTTGTTTAAAATTTTATTTATATACACATATAAAAAAAAAGAAAAAGAAAAAATTCAAGGAAGGCACGTAACCCCTAGTCATCATATGGCTCCGCCACTGTTTGCAAGTGTAGAGGGTTAACAATATAGAATATTGGCTATAAAAAAAAAAAATATATATAGAATACTAATCAGTTACTTGAGTGCCTCTAATAAATAACAAATTATATCTATATCTATATTATTTATCTATCTATCTATCTATTTTCTATACTATTATTATGTGAAGGCTTCAATTAGTGTAGTGAAACTTTACTCTCTTCATGTCATATGGCATTATTTTTTTTTTATTTTAAAAAAAATGTTACACAAAGAGGTGAGTAAATACCACTTAAATTAAGTACACATTATAATATTAATTTTATTATTATATTTTATTCTTATTTATTTAAATTACACACGTATCACGTGTACTACCTACTAATTATTATATTAAGTGAATGTTACACTTGAAGTCATTGCTTATTTCTCCATATGCCACATGTTTCTTACTTTTCTACTTAAAAAATAAATAAATAGATCGCTGGGGAAGAGTTAGACTCAAACATTGAACTTTAAGTTTATTAAAGTAGACTTTTACTGCTCGAATGACACACCATATATATAATAAATATTTTATTTTATTTTTACGTGTTTAAATTATACACATTATATGTGCCAGTGCCCAAGGGCAAGACTATTTAGGCCATTAGCTTGGGCCCTCAACAGATAAAGGCCCCAAATTTGTATAATGTCTAGATGCATTTACATGTTTGTTATGTGTTTAACGTAGCCTACAAAAACTTCCGTGTAACCCAAAGTAGTTAAAATGCCTCTCCAATTTTATTACTACTATCAGTCGTGTTATGTATGGAATAATTATACATATTTATATTTATTTTAATTTTTTTTAATATATAAATTATATTTTTAAAGATTTTTTATAAAAATAATTTAATAATCTTATCACTAACCATAGTGTATAGGAGAAATTAAAAAGGCTACTGCAGTAACTATGCACGGGCTGTATCTATAATTATTTGTATGAGGGGATTTTAAATGCTAATTAGGTGTTTTGACCAAATCAATAAATGCAGGCATGTGGATTGAAAAAAGTTAATAAATGCTGATCAGAGAATTTTGACCAAATCAATAAATGCTGAGGTTTCTTTTTTAATTTTAAAATAAAAAATTTAGAAAATTAAGATTGAGATATTAGAGCTCCCACAAGGATTGGGGTTTAGAAACCCCCTTTTCCTTAATATATTTACAATTATCTATATATGTGAATTGCGATTTTTAAATGTCTTTTTTTTTATTTTTTAAATGTCTTCTTTTTTCCTTTTTTATATTATATTAAAGTTTAATATTTTGATAATAATCATATGTGTTGGACTTTTCAGTGAATTAAATGTCTTCTTTTTTTTATTATATTACATTAAAATTTAATATTTTGATAATAATCATGTGTTGGACTTTTAAAGAATTTTTTTTTTTAATGTTTGTTCTTAATGCATTAAAGTGTTATTATGAGGGATAATAATCATATGTGTTGGGACTTTTTAAGGAATTTATATGTGTTGGATTTCAAAGTATTTTTTTCATACTTGTTCTTAATACATTAAAGTATTATTATGAGGGTAAGACTTTAGGGTTGGGAGAAGTTAATAAACGCTAATTTTTTTTTTAAATCAAAAAATCAGAAAATTTAGATTGAGAGATTGGAGCTCCCACAAGGCTTGGGATTAAAAATCCCCTTTTACTTAATATATAGTATAGATAATTATCTATATATGTGAATTGTAATTTTTAAATGTCTTATTTTTATTTTTTTTTAAATGTCTTCTTTTTTTCTTTTTTTATATTATATTAAAGTTTAATATTTTGATAATAATCATATGTGTTGGACTTTTCAAGAATTTTTTTTTTATACTTGTTCTTAATGCATTAAAGTGTTATTATGAGGGATAATAATCATATGTGTTGAGACTTTTCAAAGAATTCTTATATGTTAGATTTTAAAGAATTTTTTTTATACTTGTTCTTAATGCATTAAAGTGTTATTATGAGAGTAAGACATGAGGGTTGGGAGAAGTTAATAAATGCTAAGGTTTTTTTTTTTTAAATCAAAAAATTAAAAAATTTAAATTGAAAAATTGAAACTCCCACAAAATTTGGAATTAAAAACCCCTTTTACTTAATATATAGTATAGATTTTCTTGAGCACATTGACTGTTCTCATCACTAACAGAAGAAAAAAAAAAAAAAATTCGTTGATTGCTTTTTCAAACTTTAACTGGTGCAAAGATCGTGGAAATCAAAATGTCGTAAAAAAAGTTCCTTTCTATACTAGACCATTTTGAGAGTAGATTTCAATAATTAAAAAAAAAAAAAAAACTAAAGTCATTTTTGGTTTTTTATTTAATTTAAAAAAGCTCAAACAAACAATAATATTTTCTTAAAAATTTACTGAAATGTAAGAATTTTAAGGACATTGATGGTTTAGATTTATTTTCGGATAAATTACAAATACACCCGTTGAGGTTTGATTCAAATATGAATCACCCATGTAGTTTTGAAAATTACATTCCACCTCTTGAGATTTCTAATTTCATAAGAAATTGTCCATTTTATTAAAAAATCATTAAGTCAATTAAGAATTTTTAATAATATTAGAAATATATTTCAATTAATAATTTATGTAATTTTATTATGGTATATGTGAGCAATTATGAATTTTATTTTTTAATTAATTCTGTTAAATAAAAAAAATTAACAAGGGGACATTTATAATTTTTTAAATAATAAGAAATAATTTATATTTTAAACAAACCTCTGTGAGTATATTTATAATTTACCAATTACATAATTCACTAAAATATTAGAATACCAAGGGGGTGCCTTAACACGATTTTATAGTCATGATTTTAATTTGGAATCCAACCATTTATATATATATATATATATACACACCAACGACTGGCACCAGGGGCGGTCCAACCCTTTTGGAGGCTTAAGACAAAATTTTAAAGTAAGACATTTTGTTATTTAAATGTCAATTATAGTTTTTCATATTTTATTTAATATCATTTTGTTATTTTAAATGTCAATTATTTAAAATTAATTTTTCTTGCTCTTTGTAATGAAAAATTACTAATTAAATTTTTGCAATCAATTTTTTAATATGTCTTATTCAATGTATAAATTAGCTAATCCGCTTAATTATTTAAGTGATATAGTCAATATTAGATGTGATTTTATTAATTTTATATTTGAAAAAATATTTTTACAAAAGCAACTAATAGTGATGTTGTTAATAATATTTTATAATCAATGCATATATTTGAAAGGAGAATATATAATATTCTCATATAATTTATAAGTGAATTGGTGTATTTTCTTTTTCTTAATTCAAAAAATAAAGGATAAATTACAAATATACCCCTGAGATTTGTTTAAAGTACAGATTATCCCATGTGGTTTGAAAAATTATAAATACTCTCCCTTGTTAAAATTTTTGTTCAATAGAATTAATTAAAAAAATTAAATTCATAATTGCTTACCCGTACAATAATAAAATTACCTAAACTATTAATTGAAACATATTTCTTGACATGGGTAAGCCCATAAAGATTAGAGCCCACCATTTAGGACCCAACACATATCTCAAATGCTGAAACCCAGCACTGCCGAAGCCCCATGTAGCAATTAGAACCAATGACTGTCACGACTCGAACCCGTCCCTATGAGTTAAGGCCATAACCGGCCAGTAATCGCGAGATTACCTACGGCCTCAAATCAATTAAAACAAAATTTAATTAGAGAAAATGGGCCAAACGGAAGGAAATTAAAACTTTATCCATAGAACTGTGCTTATATGCACACCATAGCATTCCAAACATTTATATGTTAATAATTCACATCGAAATATGTACTAATACAAAACACTATACATGCAGGATCATACAAGTTAAAGTCTGTCGAACCCAAGACTTATATGCAAAAGTAGTCCAATGCTTTCACCAACATAACAAAACTATAAACAAGGGACAAAAGCGAAGACAGTCTCGTGCGTGAGACGTTTGGGTTGACTCCTCAAAACCTCGATTGTTTCTCACAATTTCACCGGGGCTGGTTTTGGACATCCCTTGGCTCACCTACATGTACATGAATGAGCGTGAGCGAATGCCCAGTGAATAATATCAAATGAGGAAGATACGTAAGTAATCATTGAAACAGTTACAGCAAACGGCCTTTGGTCTAATCATTTATATCTATCAGCTTTTGACCCAATCATTTATATCTATCGGCCTTTGGCCCAAATGTTTATGTCAGTCGGCCTTTGGCCCAATCATTCATGTCAATCAGCCTTCGGCCCAATTATTCATATCAATCGGCCTTCGGCCCAACCATTTATGTCAATCGGCCTTTGCCCCAATCATTTGTATCAATCAGCCTTTGGCCCAACTATTCATGTCAATCGGCCTTTTCCTCAATCATTCGTATTAATCGGCCTTCGGCCCAATTATTTGTATCAATCAGCCTTCGGTCCAACCATTCATGTCAATCGGCCTTTGGCCCAATCATTCGTATTAATCGGCCTTCGACCCAATCATTTATATCTATCGGCCTTTGGCCCAATCATTCATGTCAATCGTTGTCCACCATTCAGATTAATGGACTTACAAAACTTACATATAAGTAAACAATTGAACAACAATATATTTCAAATATCTTGATAAGATATTACTCACAGTGATCGGCTTGTGGATTTGCCGTGGAGCTTGACCCAATGAGCTTTAATCTTCACAATCTATGGCAAATTCTTGGGTTATCTTCAAGACTTTCAAAGTTTAAGAGCAAAACTTGCACAATTTTTTTCTCTCTCTCTTTCTCTCTATAGCTGCCTTCACACCCTCACCATGTCTATCTCAGATTTTTGAGTTCAAAAATGAGCAAAGAGAGTGTATATGGCCATATAAAAGTCCTACTAATGCTTATTTAATAATATTAAATAGTTGGGCACTAATTCACCAATTTAATCAACTTAATTTGATCCAAATAAATTTTCAATTAAATTTCACCGTAGGCTCTAAAAATTATGCCAATCACAATGGCGTAATCAATTTCGAGTTCTGTGGCCGATAAGGCCTTCAATTTAATTTTCGAAACGAAAAAATCAAACAGATATTCCTACGATGAACAGATAGACATTCAAAACCACATAATGGCACACAAAATCATATCAAACACTTACTCATATTCAAAATAAGGACCAATTAACATAATACGGAACAGGGGTATTACAATGACTTCAAGACACATGGCGAGAAAAGGTGCAACCCACATCAGCAGATAAAGATCTACAAAGTTATTGTCACTGCACATCGCCATTAATGAGGCCTCCTTACAGCATTTATTGCGATAAACCCTCTCCGTTGGGACAACACGTCCTCACCCTGAACAAGGAAAGCTACAGCGTAGACTTTTGGCCAAGATGACAGGTCGGAAGAGACAACGTAATGATTACCAAATGATATAAGTAGACGTTGAAGACATGTAGAAGGTTAAGCTTTTCTATCTCTATTTCATCTCTACACTTCACTTCTCTCTCTAACTTGCTCGTCGAAGGGTTCGCTGGGGGACTCTTCGTTTCCCGTTGAACTCTTGTGCAGGTCTTTAGGTGGGCTTGGTCATTCGGACGTAGGCTTAAAGAGCATGGATCAGTCTGACCCGTTCTACCATCATGAACTGTATTATCAGTTGGCGCCGTCTGTGGAAAGGCTTTGCTTCGCGCGCCAATTACGCTCACTGTCGCTAAAGACCCTGTCCCAATAACCCTTTCCTGCTACCTATCAAAGTGTATGGTCACGACTAGATCCATGGCTTCTCACCATAATGCTGCCGACCATCAAGCCGACCCCCCTATCCAAACAACCCACCACAGTATTTTATCGAGCTTACCAACAGCATTAACCGCATGGCCAAGCAAAACCAAGCCCTGATTAATGCTTTACTCCAAAGAAACCTTCCTATGCCCGCTCCACCACCTCTAGATATTCCCCCCAACCAAGAACGAGCCCCGAGCCATACTATCCCACAGCCTAATCCACCAAACTGGGAAGGCTTGCAACCCCCTCTCCCAGGTATAAACCTGCCACCCCGGGACCCACAACCGTTGATCCCGCTACCAACCCCTGAAGGAGAGGCCAGCAGCATCCAGCCCCCGCCACCCTCCGGTGGTGACAACATCCCTCTCTAGGACGCAGAACTCCAAGCCATGAAGCTCCAACTCCAAGGGGTCATGCAGAATATACAACATAAACCATCTACCATAGCCAACTCCCCGTTTGTTGCCTCCATCAGAGACAAACCTCTCCCTCCTAAGTTCAAAATGCCCACCATCGACTTTTTCGACGGTACAACAGACCTAGTCAATCACTTGGAGACCTACCGAACCCTCATGATCCTCCATGCATTCCCCGACGAAATCATATGTCGGGCTTTTCCCGTAACACTGAAGGGGTCGGCTCGACTTTGGTTTAGTCAACTCCCAGTAGACTCCGTCTCCACTTTCCAGCACCTCAGTGACTCCTTCCTCAGCCATTTCATAGGAGCCCAGCGCCAGCGACGTCCAACAACCTAACTCCTCAATATCTATCAGACCGAGGGGGAGTCACTGTGCAGTTTCGTTACCCGTTTCAACACCAAAGCCTTGCAGGTAGCGGAAAACGATGACAAGGTCATCCTTATGGCTTTCATGGCCAGCCTACGGTCATTTGATTTCCTTTTCTCCCTCTTAAAAAATCCCCCGACCTCCATAGCAGCCCTACTCTCCAAAGCCCAAAAATACATGAACGCAGAAGATTCCCTAGCCACTTGCTAAGACCCTACAGCAAAAAACTCAACCCCCCGAGAAAAGCGAAAAAACTCAGAAGCCAGAAACACCCAGTACAATAACCAAACACCGCATTATGCCGACCGACCCCCCCGAGCCGACCGGTCAGCACCAGCCCGACCGCCCGGTCGGTTCAAGCGGTACACACCCCTTAATTCTCCCATGAAACAAGTCCTCAATCAAATCTAGCGGGACTACCCCTTAAAATGGCCCCAACCATCACGGACTCCTTTCAATCGGAAAGACCAGTCCAAATATTACCGTTTCCACCAGGATCACGGCCATAATATTGAGGAGTGTGTTAACCTCAAAGATCAGGTCGCAGGCCTGATTCGTCAAGGACGCCTCAGTCGATTCACGGATACTCGCCCTCCGTAGAGGCAGCGAACTGAACCCATCAGCAACAACTGTTGGCGCACTCCTCCCTGACAGCCAGCACAGCCTAACCAAGGTCATGATCGCCCTCCACAGCAACCTCGGGCACAAGGTAACCCCGCCCCACCTATTGGAGAAATCAGAGTTAACTCCGGCGGGCTTGCTTGCGGAGGACCATCCCGATCGGCTCAGCGGGTAGAACTCAGAAAAATAAGGCAGGGCTCAGACAAAGAAATTGTTACGTTAGACTGACCCTCCAAACACCCCAGGTAGTGGACCGAGCCTATCACCTTTACGGACGATGACTGCACAGGCATCTGTTATCCTCATGACGACCCTCTCGTCATTTTCGCCTCCTATCCAATTACAAGGTCAGACGGGTTCTCGTCGACAACGGCAGTTCTTCAGACATCATCTTCCTCAATTGCTTCCGCCAGCTCAAGATCGGAGAAGAAAGTCTGTCTCCTCTCCAAACCCCTTTGGTCGGTTTTACTGGCGACCGGGTGACCTTCATCGGCTTCATTGATCTTTCAATCACAATCGACGAGTACCCACGTCAGACCACCAAGTTACTCACCTTCCTTGTTGTTGACTGTCCTTCTGCCTACAACATCATCCTTGGCTGTATCGCCCTAAATGCTTTCCAAGCTATCACATCCACTTTCCACCTTGCCATTAAGTTTCCCACCGATCTTAGGGTTGGCACAGTGAGGGGAGAGCAGATCGTGGCCAGAGAATGTTATGTCGCCTCATTTAAGGAAGTAAAGCTCAAGGAGGCTATGATCATTGAAGGACTTGATGTCAGAGACGAGGACGAGCTGGTCAGAGGAGAACCAGTGGAAGAGCTCGTTGAGGTTCCCATCGACCCCACCAACCCGACAAAAACTGCCAAGATCTGCAGCCAACTATCCTCCCAAGCAAAGGCCGACCTTGCCGCCCTCCTGATCGAACAAAACAATGTATTTGCCTAGACCCACTCAGACATGCCGGGTATTGACCCCTCATTCATAACTCATCGCCTCAGCATTGAGCCCACTTCCGACCCTTCCGCCAGAAGTAGCGCATCTTTCATCCGGAGCACAATACTCTCATTGCTGCAGAGGTAGATAAGCTCTTTGAGGCACAATTCATCAAGAACGTGGACTACTCTCGCAGGTCGGCGAGGTGATTTGTAGAAATCTTACTCTTGACTAGCATGTCATCAACATATACTTCCATGTTCTGACCTATCTAGTGATGAAAGACAGCATTGACCAGCCGTTGGTAGGTGGCCCCAGCATTTTTCAACCCAAATAGCATCACACGGTAATGGTAGGTACCTCGGTCGGTGATAAAGGAGGTGTGTTCGCGATCAGGGGGGTGTATCAGAATTTGGTTGTACCCCGAGAAGGCATCCATGAAGCTGAGCATTTGATGACCGGCCGTGGCGTCAACCAACGGATCTATGCGAGGCAGAGGGTAGCTGTCTTTGGGGAAAGCTCGGTTGAGGACGGAGTAGTTAACACAGAGCCGCCATTTACCATTGTTCTTACGAACTAGGACCACGTCTTGCCTGTATTTCAAAGGTCACAATTAATTCTCGCTAGCTTGAAAATTTTCAAAATTCTGCCACAACTGTCTTTTCAACACCCTATAAGGACCTATCATTTCGCCTATCGCCCAACGCCTAACCTCCCCCACTACAAGATTTTGCCACGTGTATGACCACGATCCACTGTCCTTTTCCCCTTCTCTGTCTATTCCACTTCACTTCAGCACGTGCCCCACTGCCTTTCGAGTGTTGCTCCATCACTTCCTTAGGGTCAGCTGACCCACTCTCCATGGTACCTTGGGCCTGGCACTCAGGTGCTCTTCTTCCTCCTGGCCCCCCTAACCTTCGTTCCCTTGCACTTCTGGGGCAACCACCCTTTCTGGGGTCACCCCCACTCGCTTCTCCCTTGCCTCCTCCGCCATGGGGGCAACCTCTCTGCCAACCCTCATCCTCTTCGACCCAGGCGCATCTGAGGCCCCCTCAGGGGTAACCCACATCTTCTTCTTCTTCAGAGCCTCCCTCTCCTTGTTTGCCCTCTCCTTCACCGGATCAACTGGGGGCAATCGAGGCTCAAAACTACCCAAGTCTTTTTCCCCCAGCGGCTTGGGGCGCAGTCGAATTCTTTCCCTCGCAACCGGTTTTGGTAGCGGGCCTAACTGTGTTTCTTTGAACTTTTGGGCTTTGGCAAAAATGGTCTGATCCTCCACCTCTTGCGCCTTTCTTCTCGCCTCTAGTTCTGTCGGTGCCAGATCTCCACCGGTCGGCTGAGGGCCCAGTCCTGCGGCAAATAAAGCGGACAGCTGGACGAGATCGTCCCATTTGACGCCCTCCTCCCTCCATGCCTTCACCTTTTTCACCCTCTCCTCCGCTGCGGCCCCTCAACTTTGGCTCCACAGACTTGGTGGGCACTCTTCACACCGTGCGCACTCCCACTCCCCCGTTCGCGGACACGTAGAACCACCGCGGCCTCCATCCCTTAATTAATGACGGCAACCCCGCCACCAGACCCCTTCCTGCTGCCGCCTGCAAAGTGACCCAAGTTTCTTAATAATGTCGCATTGTTATTCATTATGAGAAGAAAAAAAAATCCATTTTGTCATTAATTTGTATCCTTCCTATGCTAAATTTCTAACTCCGTCACTAACAACAAGTATGATTTTGAAAATATACTATTGACTTTTTTTTCAAAATAAATGTAATGAAATTAAACAAGAATAATTATCTAATCAATCTAATTTGTTTTATAAATGATCTATAAATAGGATCTTAAAAAATAAATAAACTCAATCATTAAAATAAGCTATGGAAAAGCATCTCCAATACTTACTCTTTTCTTTTATCAAAATTAAATTTGATGAAAAAAGTCTAGTTTTAGAGCTCCAATTATAACATCAAACAATATCAAATTGAGAATGCTTGGAGCGTTTCATCAAACTTGTAGGTGACCGTTGGGTCAGACATCCTCTCGGACATCCTTCCAAACAACCTCTTTCTTGCAAAATTGTCTCGTAGGTTGTGATTAATTTACACCAAACTGGTCGACTAGCCTGACATCTACCCTGTCGTCCTCTCGGTCGACAGTATTTTGATAAAAATTTAAAATTTTCCGTTAGAATGCGCAATATTAAATGAAATTTTTACTTAAATTTGATTTTTTAAAAAAAAGAGTAAACATTGGAAATGCTCTAATGGGTTCACAAAAACCTAGCAGTACAATACAGACTTTTCTTTTAAGACCATCTCTAATCCACACTCAAATCTTTTATCAAATTTATATTTGATGAAAAATTAGTGAAAACAGTGTTCCAACCATTTCATCAAATTGGTATCAAATGAAGGGAGCCTTTTTTTTTCATCAAATTGAGGGAGCTTTTAATATTTCATCAAATCTTGCAAGTGACCATTGGTGAATGACCAGATGGATGACTGGCCAGTCAACTAGGTGGATGACTGGATTGAAAAAAATTTGAAGGGAATTTACACTAGGCCTGTTGACTGCTCGAACATCTTCCTAACCATCCTCTTAATCGATCAATTGTTAGATGAAAATTGAAAATTTAATATTGAAAATCTTGGTATCAAATGAAATTTTTAACTCAAATCTTTACTCAAATTTAATAAAAAAAATAAATAAACGTTAAAAATGCTCTAATTAAAAAGTAGGACCTTGTTAAAAAGGTAATTTCATAATATATATAGTCATTTTGTTCATTCGTTCAAAACTATCTTAGGACTACCATTAAGATATGTAATGTAATGGAAAATTTTGATCCAATAAGGCACAATATTTTCACTTTATTTAAGACACACTTACACAATTATCAAGACTACCTGCCTCCCTCTTTAATTGGTTCTTCAAAAATAGGCACAATGGACTGTAATGAAAAACTCAGTAAGGATTCATGCAAGCATTGTCAAATTACAAATACACGGAAAGATTTGATTAAAATATAAATTGTTTTTATAATTTTATAAATTATATTTTATTTTTGAAATTTTTAATTTTATGATAAATTGTTTATTTTATTAATAGATTATTAAATTAATTGATAATTTTTAATGATATTAAAAATATGTTTCAATTAATAATTTAAATAATTTTATTATTGTATAGGAAAATAATTATGTATTTATTTTTTAATTAATTCTATTAAATAAAAAATTCTAACAAAAGGTATTTATAGCTTTTCAAATTATAAAAAATAATCTATATTTTAAGCAAATCTGATGATATATATTTGTAATTTATCTAAAACTAAAATGATTTGCAAAAATACAATCAGAAAACTCTGCAAACTTTATTTTTAATTTTAAATCAACCAGAAAACTTTTTAATAATTAAAAAATATATAATTAAATAATGTTGAGAGTGGGATTTGAACCCACGCCCTTTCGGACCAGAACCTTAATCTGGCGCCTTAGACCAACTCGGCCATCTCAACATATCGTCTATTTGTACCTAATACATTTTATATTGCATGGACAACACGACAGGCCATGTATGAAACATAATTAACGTTTGTATTTATAATTTTTTTTTTTATATTTATAAAATTTTAAAAATTATAAACAAAAACTTGTATTTATTTTGAAACCATAAAAAGGTTGATGTCACTTGTTTTAAAAAAAAATCATTGTCTTATTTCTTCCGCCTTCTCCGATTGGCTACTTCTACGTTCAGCCACCGTTAGAGGTAACTTTCTCTGGCTAACACCTCTTATTGAAAAGCATCTTCAGACACCACTTCAGACGATCGATCATCATTTTCGACTGTAAACAATCATATTTGGCCTTCACTAGTGGGGTCGTCAACCATTTCCAACTATCACCATCCACCTCCCGCAACTAGCAGCATCCTCTTATCACCATCTCCACCTGATCCATAACTGTTGAGCATCATTTGCAATCGTTAACAACCAACTCTTGCTGACTATTCCTTTTACTTTTTTTAAATATATATATATATATATATTGTTGGCTTTTTGGCTTTCGAAGATTATTATCGTAATTATGAGCGTGCCAGCAAGGATCAATCAGTCCTTACAAAAAATTAATTGCCAACCAATTATCAGACGATTGTGTTTTAGTTCTTTCAGCCTCAATGAAGAGGACTTTTACTGATAGCTTGATTTAGGAGAATTAAGCAAATCACAATCAAATGAAGAGCAATTGAAACATTTCATTAAAATGAAAACTTACAATGATCAAATTCAGCCTCGTAGAGATTTACAGCAACAATCTCCTTGAAACTACTCCTATGAACGAAGTGCAATACAGGAATTAAAGTACAGAAATGTAAAGAACAGGAAATGTAAAAACTGGAAAGGGAATAAAGTAGAAGAAAACTGGTTTTTTAGATCTGAGTCTGGGGCTTTTTCTGGGGTCTTTTCTGCTATTTATACTTCTCAAGGAGAACCATCGAACTGCACTTCTAACCGTCGAATTGCTCCTCCAGGATTGTTGACCATGTTGCCTTATAGTTAGCTCAACTATGCCAATACCTGCAGTTAGGCTTCCCTCCTGATTTTGAATTTGAATATGAGTAACCGTTGAAACCACACCACTTTGTATTTCTTTGCTGATCCAGTATTACGCGGGTCTCATGAAAACCAATATCAACTGCCACGTGTACGATCATGATCGAAGGTTTGAATTGTCTTCTCGTATTACCTTCAACTTGCCATGTGTTGAATTGTAATTGGCTTATACAAAATATGTAGCCAATATATATATATATATATATAAATAGTTGTGCCAAATATATATTTTTTATTTTTACTAACATTATACTATAAATATTACTAAATGATACTTAAAGTTCACTATTTTTAATTTATATAAAAAATTATTTTTATGTAAAAGCAAGCAATTCATTTAGTGAAGTTTTGTCACTCAATTTTCATTATAAAAAAAAATCACAATAACAACTTGATTTTTTCAAATAGCAATTATCGTAAGCAAAACATAAAATTAAGGGTAAATTACACTTTAACTTTCTTAAGATTTAAAATATATATAGTTAGTCTCATACTTTTGACATAATTATATTGGTCTCTTTTAAAATTTTAATTCACATAACAGTTTAGAAGGCAACACATTGGTATGTGTGCTTCTATTTTGTTACCAAGGGAGCTGTTCATTGGTACTTTAAACCTTCGAGCTTATAAGTGCATATCTGAGGTATATTGCCCTTCTCAGTTTGCCAGGCAATTTGGGTTTACTCAGGGGATTCTCATTCTACTTTGCAGCCTCTCGAATGTCCATCTTACGGCCAGAGACCTGAGAATACCCAAATCAAACTAGAGGCGGCAACATTTAAACTGTTGAAGAATTGAGTGAGTTCAAATTTGTCCCCTTCCTTCCCTCTGGCTTGGCTTTGAAAAGATTTCAAAACTAGTGGACAGCCAATATAGAAGTACGCCAATCAGTACACCCTCATGATTTGCTGATAGGGCTAGGAGTGCCTTCTAAGGCTAAACCAACAACAGTTGAGAACATTCCCTCTCTTTCCACAGCTGCCCAAATTGTTCTTGTAGCCTCACCCTCTCCAGCTAGAGTTACCAGAGCTGCTTCGAAAAAGGGTAAGTGTTTTCAGGTTCTTTTTCTTTTAGACTCTTTTGTTTGTTTCCTTTACACTCATACCTCTTGGTGCAGGGTCTCCACAAGAAGAATCTCCTGAAAGGGCTGAAACTCTAGCTGCTCTCAAAGGCAAGCAACAGCAGAAAGAGAAAATGAAGTTAATACTCACTCCTGAAGAATCTGAATCTCAGACTGAAGAGAGAGAGATTGAGAAAGAACAAGAAATACCATTACAGAGAACAAAGAGAAAAAAGGTAGCTGTCTCTCCTTCTGATTTGGTCGAGGACCCTACTTATGAGACAGCTGCCAAAGTAGTGGAAAAGGAACTTACTCCTGAAAAGCCTGAATCCCAGGTTGAAGAGAAAGAGATTGAGAAAGAGCAGGAAATACCATTACCGAGAAGAAAGAGAAAGAAGATGACTGTCTCTCCTTCTGATTTGGTCGAAGACCCCACTCATGAGGCGGCTGCCAAAGCAGAAGTGGAGGAACATTCCAGAGAAATAATTGTTTTCCAAAGAGCTGAGAAGAAGCGGCAGCAGTAACTATTAAGAGATGAAGCTGCTGCTGCTGATTCAATACAAAGGGAAACTGCGAGAAGGCAACACATTCCTGAGCACTATTCTATTCGTAGCTCTCCCATCATTGCTATCACTTCTGAAACGAGTAATTTCTTTCATACCTCTATTATTTTCTTGTCAAATTCTTGGTATTAAGATTTGACATTACTTTGTACTTCTTCTTTTGCAGCAACAATTACTGAGCCTATTCTTCCAATAAGGACTCCCTCAGTTTCAGTTGAAGTTGATCAATTGTAAAATGTGAAGTCTATTCAGATAATACTCTCACTTCCTAGGCCTACATTCTCTATACCCTCCTTGAGGCCAAGTATTCCTGCTCCTTTCCCTTCTGGCTTAACTCCATATCTCCTTCATTTGACTTTTGATTTATCTCAATTTAATTTTCTTTCGAGCCTTGCTTTTCCTCCTCCTCCTAAGGGAATTCTAGCTGCTGCTCCATCCATGATGGTAGCTGATTCCTCTATAAAGGGTGCTAGCAGCTCTCCAACTCATAGTCTATTAGCTCTGCCTAGTTCCAGCCCTTCTTCCCTCAACTTATTGGTGGCTAGAACTATAGAGACTGTTGAAGATGCTCTACCCATTTCTCCTATCCCTATGCAGTCCTTTGTGCCTTCCACCAAAACTCTTTCTGCACCCTTCATGTCCACGGATAAGGTAGACATCTTCGAAGCTAGACTAGCTAGTCTCTTCGACATACCCTCCACCTCCCCAATGACTAGTGATGAGATTGAGCCATTAGTCCTGACTGATTCCTTGCTAGAAATTTTTGAGAGCTCTTCCACCAGTAGTAAGATTTCTTCGCCTCTGATAGACTTGGACAGCTATCTAGAGCTGTTGACATCCTTTTCGAGGATCCGTTTCGAGGCCTTACAGAGGCCTATAATAAGAAATGGCTTCCTTTAGTGTTGCAAGATCATTGAGCAATCTGGCATGACTGTCTCAAGTCATTTATCTCAGGTAGCAGCCACCATTGACTTTTACATCAACATTTGCCATGCTGCCAAGGCTGCAGAGGAGAAATTGGTAAGAGACCAGAGCTTTGTTTCCAAAGTACATACTGAAGTATCGGAGCTAAAGAAACAACATTCTTCTGTCTCCCACTTTCGAACTCAACTACTGGAGAAGAAAGCTCAACTTGAGAAAGAGCTATCCGCAGTTAACCAGGCCTTAGTCTGAACTGATACCAAGTTGCAAATTACCAATCAAGGACTGGCCGACCGAAAGCAAGAAATGACCATAGCCATCCAGTGGTTTTCATCATTTAAGAATAGAACATCCATTGTGAAAGAACAACTGAGACATTGTACTGACTTTTGGGCCAATTTATGGCAAAATGTATTCAACTCTTTATGAAAAGCAAATTCTTATTTATCATTTGAGTATTCTTATGTTCTTGTACTTAGCATTTATTTTATTCCTTGTGTTTCCCATATGGCTGGAAAATAAGGCTTCAAATATCTGCTATTAATCTTTTTGGGATGTGTGTATCCATTTAAATTTCTCAAATGGTATGCTCCAAAAGGCAGAACTCTATGAACTTGATATGGTCCTTCCCAGTTAGGTGACCATTTGCCAAACTTATGGCTTTTAATCCCTATTGGGAGTATTGTCTTCCATACCAAATCACCTTCATCAAAACCAATGTGTTTGACTTTCTTATTATAGTTTTTGGCTACTTTCTTCTTTTGGAAAAGAATGCTATTTAATGCCAGAATTCTAGCTTCATCTATGCTTTCTAACCCCAAGCACATACTCTAATGGTATTGCTCAGGATTTAACTGATCCTGGCATCTCACTCTCAAGGACTTAACATTAATTTCTACAGGTAGCACTGCATCATGCCCATACACTAAGGTATATGGAGTGATTCCTGTACTTGATCTTGGTGAAGTCCTATAAGCCCACAATACATCCAACAACAAGTTATGCCAATCCCTAGGATTATCTTCCATAACTTTCTGAATTCCTTTTTTCAAAGATTTATTGGATGATTTAGCTTGACCATTGGCTTGTGCATAATATGGTGTAGAATTAATAAGACTAATCCCAAACTCTGGTACAAAAAACTTTATCATTTTCCCATTGAATACAGTCCCATTATCAACAGTTATAGTCTGTGGGATGTCAAATCTATGGATTAAATCCTTAATGAATCCAATGATTTCAGTTTGGTCTACAGCCTTGTATGGCTTAGTTTCGACCCACTTAGTGAAGTAATCAGTGGCCACTAAGATAAAACAATGATGCTTTGAAGAGGGTGGGTGTATTTTCCCCATCATGTTCATAGCCCATCCTCTAAATGGCCAAGGCTTCACAACTGCATGCAGGTCAGTTATGGACACATGCCTTATTGTGCCATGCTTTTGGCATGTCTAGCAACCTCTTGCATATTCTATGCAGTCTTTAAGGATAGTTAGCCAATAATAGGAATGCCTTCAAAGCAGCCATCTCATCTTCACACTAGGCTGATGAGCACCACAGATTCCTTCATGAACCTCCGCCATAGCTGTCAATGCTTCCTTTGGGCCTAAACATTCCAACAATAACCCATCTCCCCCCATTTTATAGAGAGCATTATCATACATTATGTATTGCATAGACTGTAATTTAATTTTTCAGCTGGCCTTCGAAGATGGGCCAGCTAGATACTGCATTATTGGATGCCTCCAATCTTGTTCTTGTAAGTCATCATGATTGACTTCCAGGACCACATTCCTTTTATTCAAGGGTAGTATTACTTTCTGATATGTTGTTTGGCTTATATCTCTTCCAGTATTATCCATTCTCTTGAAAATCGAAGTTTTTTGAGCTATATCATTAGCTTTATTATTCCAGAATCTTGGGACATGAGTTACATTTGCTATCTGAAATTGAGGAAGCAGATGTAATGCAACAACTTAGTATGGCAACATGCTTATACTTTGACATTTGATAATCCCTTTCACCTGGTTAACTACCAATTAAGAATCTCCAAATATGTCAACTGCATGAGCTTGTAATCCAATAAGTATTTCTAGTCCCATTATTAAGGCTTCATATTCAGCTTGATTATTGGAACAAGTAATTTCATCCACTCGAAACTATGCGTGGTTTCTACTCCTTATGGTGACTTAATTACTATACCAATTCCAGTTAAACCATTGGCTTTTGATCCATCGAACCACATTTGTCATGGTTCAACACTAGCCATACCAAGTTCTATTATCTCTTAGCTTTCTGTTTGACATGGATGGTCTGCCAAAAAATTAGCCAAAACTTGTCCTTTTACTGCCTTTTGGGGAACATATTCTAGATGAAATTCTGACAAAGTTAGTATCCATTTGCCAATTATTCCCCTCAACATGGGTCTAGATAACATATATCTAACCAAATCTGTGGTTGCAATTACCAAGACAGTTATAGGTAAAAGCTAGTATCTTAATTTCATTGCAGCAAAATACAATGCAAGGGACAACTTTTCTACAGCTAAATATTTACATTCGCAAGAATTTAGAAACCTACTAAGATAATAAACAGTTTACTCCTTGCCTTCTTCATTGTCTTGGGCTAAGAAAGCTCCCAATGAATCTTCTGTTGTAGCTATGTACAACTTCAAGGGCTTATCACCCTTTGGTGGCATCAGCATTGGAGGGTTGGCCAAGTAGGTTTTGATTCATTCGAAAACAGTTTGATGCTCTACTGTCCACACAAACTCCTCTTCATCTTTTAGCCTTAACAAGGAAGAAAATACTTTAGTTTTCCCTACAGTATTAGAAATGAATCTTCGAAGAAAATTAACCTGTCCAAGGAACTTTTGTAATTCTTTGTTACTTGATGGAGGTCTGGCTTCAATGATGGCTTTGGCTTTATTCTAGAAATCTGTATTCCTTTCTTGTGTACTACATAGCCCAAGAAGTTTCCAGATAATACGCTAAAAGCACATTTAAGAGGATTAAGTTTCAACTTAAACTTTCTCATTCTTTCGAAAACTACTTCTAAGTGAAACAAATGTTCCTCCATGGACTGGGATTTCACTACAATGTCATCAATATAATACTCTAAATACCCTCCAATAAGGTCATGAAAGATAGTATTCATAGCCTTCTAATATGTAGCCCCAGCATTCTTCAGACCAAATGGCATCTTAACCCATTCGAAGGTGCCAATATTCCCAGGACATCTGAATGTTGTTTTGTGGACATCTTCCTCTGCAATGTAGATTTGGTTATAACCAGAGTGCTCATCCATCATTGATAAAATTTGATGCCCTATTGAACTGTCTACCAACAAATCTACTGTAGGCATAGGATACTCATCTTTTAGAGTTGCTAGATTTAAGTTTCTGAAATCGATGCATACCCTCATTTTACCATTCTTCGTAACTATAGGTACAATATTGGATAACCACTCAACATACCTGGCTGTCCTAATAAAACCTGCCTTCAAGAGTCTAAGAATTTCCTCCTTAACTTTCCGAATCACTTTTGGACTCATTCTCCTTGGTTTTTGCTTGTATGGCTTGAAATTAGGTCTCATAGGGAGCCTATGTTCCACTAATGACCTATCCAATCCTGGTGGTTCATTATAAGACTACGCAAAACAATCTTTATACTTCTTCAAAACAATTAACAACTGGTCCCTGTCAAGAGTATTCAACCAAGCACTTATATAGGTGGGCTGTTGTATAAAATCTTCCCATAAATTTACTTCTTCCAAGGGGTCTTATATCTGAGAACTTACTGATGCTCTTTCTTTGATCCCTTCTGACTTCGAAGCAATATCCTTGCTTTGTTCTATTCCCAACTTCTTTGATTCAACATCTTTACCCTCCTCATCATAGACAAAGTCTGTCCACAAGCTTCTTCCTCTTGTATCTCTTGGACTTTTGTTTCAATGTCCAATGCACAATATTTATCTAAGGCCAAAAATCTGACCTGTTGTTGTTCCTTCTTACAACCAATCATCTTTGCTTCTTTCTCTTGCTCTTGCACCTTCTGGATTATTGATTTTACATCCAATACTGAAAACCTAATTAGAGCCAAAGACTTGGCTTCTTGAGCTTCATCTCTTTGCCTACAGCCAAGCATCATTGTCATCGTTAACAGCAAACTCTTCATCAGCACTCTCTTGGACCAAATGCTTTAGGTGTGCAAATTCTTCATCAGCCGTCACATCGGCTGATCCATCGGGCTTTCTCAGTATACTAAGTGGCGCCACTCCTTCAACATATAATTTGGCCTCTGCGAAATCTGCACAAGCTATGAAAGGTTGAGGATCTGCATTGATCTCCTTCGTCTTTCCATTGCACAAGGCCATCATGATTTCCTGATGTAAAGAGGAAGGTGTGAATCCAATCTCTTCATGTAAAGCATTATACTTAGCATTGCTGTCGACAACGAAGAATGCTGTCATGCAGTCCCTGGTTTCCACACTCAGGTTGATGGGTAGAATACCTTGGGCCATCTGTTTGTCTCCTGTAAAACCAGCAATGGCTGTACTGGTTGGGATTAGTCTGGGGTTCTTCTTTCCTAGTTTCTTCAACGAATATTTTGGAAGCAGGTTTACTGCTGCCCCGTTATCCACCAGCACCCGATTCATCGGTATTCCATCGAAGAAGGCCTTAATATACAAGGGTTTGACATGCTGTGTCATGGACGCTGTGGGATACTCAAAAGGGTATGAGAAGTTAATACTTACCTCTTCCTCACTCCCGTCTTCAGTTTCCATTGGTATGGCTGCTTCGGATTCATCTTGCACCGTACTTACTAGTGAGTTTTCACTGGAGACTGGAATTGGGTCAACCTCCTGACCTTGGTTTTCATCTTCAACTTGAAACTCCTGCGGTAATATAAGTACCATATTCACTGACACCGGAGGGAACGAGCCAAATTGGACAATTGGCTGTACCTGCTTTCCCTCTTGGTCAACTTGTTCAATTACTTCAGAAGCGTCCTCCATGCTGCATTCTGGCACTTCTGTGTTAATAACTTCTTTCGAATGGTCTATTTCCGTTGATTTTTTGACCAAAAATGTCTGTTCAACAATGAAGGCTTCAAACATTTCTTCCTCAATCACCCCTTTCCTTTGGCTTGGGATGACCTCATTTTCTATCTCACTATCACTTTCCATCAGAGTTTTTTCTAATCCTACCAAATTGGATCGTTCCTTGGCCTTTAGCTCAGAATAAACTTTGGTCAACTACTCCCTGCTACAACTCTTTTTGTCTACAAGAGTCAATTTCAGACTATGGACTAGATTTGAATCTTCTCCTCCTTCTGCCTGGCTCTTTAGCTGAACCAATGAAGAACTTTCTACTCCTTCTTTCAGATCCTTCTGGTACTGAGTGTACCTTCGTTGGATCTTCCTCCTTTGGGACCTAGAAATCATTGGAACCATATTTGGTTCTTTTGTTTTCAGGTGCTTAAGCAGCACCCAATTGTTGGGAGCCACCAAAGGTGGTTTAACCATCCTACCTTGGCTTTCAACAACATCTCTTTGGGTAGATATCTCCCTAGGTTTGTTCTACATAACAAACCAATCTGGAACTCCAGGTACCCACGAACTTACTAACCCGGCTGTTTAACTGTTTCTTTCCTCCTTCGAAGCCATCTTCGAAGCTGGCTGCGAAGACCACTGCTTGGCCCTGACTTCCTTTTTTGGGCTTAACTCAGGCCTTTGACGAAGGTGGCCACTTTCCGTCCTGCATGAGTGTGACAACCCTCACTTCTGTTTACTGATAACACCACTGATTAATGCTAATCCATGATTATACATGTTAATTGACTGATTGACTGAAATTCGGAACTGATTGATTGAGTGTGTTAATTTGAATGCAATTCTATCTGTTTGACTGTTAAATTATCTGTTCATGTATTTTGTTTAAACTGCAAATTGAAGGCCTTATCGGTGGCCGAACCAGAAATTGATTAGTGTTTTATGCTAGTTAGGATTTATGTGATTTTATGGTATATTTAATTGAAATTTGATTTGGTATGTTTAAATTAGATTAAATAATGATAAATTACAATAGTTGGCCGTATTCACCATTATACCACTTAGTGGCCCACTTTATAAAACACATTGAGTTTATTTCTAGCACTCTTCTTCAGCCATTTTGAGAGCAAAACCGAATGAGAGAGGGAGGGGTAGAGAAACTTGGCTTCATCTAGAGAATTGCTTAGAGAATTGGAAGATTTGAAGGATAAGTGCATATTTGAGCTCCCATTCTTGTAATTGAGGACCCAAGGTTAGAACTCATCTTCTTGGTTGTGAGTTAAGTTGTGCCTTGCATGGTCTATGTTAATTTTGAAGTTTAGAGCCAAGATATGGCTTAATGTGTTGAGTTAAGAGTTTAATTCTTGCATGCATGTACATATTTTGAAGTTTTGAGGTTGTAATTCATAAATTCCTCACATGCATATCCATATCTTGAGTATAGTCCATGAATTTATCTTGTTATAGAAAGAATTGGCTCATTTGTTCATGTTTTGGAAGCTTGAAGTTGATTTAATTCATACATGTTATGTTTTACATCATGTTCATGGAATTTGTTTAAATTTGTGTTCAATTGAACTACCTTTGGGCCTTGATTTTACAAATTGAGCTTTGAATCATGTTATATTATGAGTTTAAAGTGTTTTTCCAGAAAATGGGCCCAAGAGGTTGAGTTTTGATGCTTTAAAGTTTAGTTTTGAGCTTGAGGTTCAAATCTGGAATTTCCAGATTTTAGACCCACGCTCGAGCGAGGAACTCCCCGCTCGAGCGTACACTCTGAATACATGAAGTCCGCTTTAGCGAGAAAAGTGGCATTCGAGCGTGAAATTTGTGTGTCCAATACTTTGCATGTGTTTACAGTCCGCTTGAGCGAGAGAGTTTACACTCGAGTGAGGACTTGTGTCTCAAGCTCGAGCGTGTATCGAGCGCCCGTCGAGCGTGATTTTTGTGCATCCAGTACTTTTACTGTAGCTTACAGTCCGCTCGAGCGACGGAAGTCACGCTTGAGCGAAACTCATTTGTCTGCATGTCCGCTCGAGCGTAGAAAGCCACGCTCGAGCGAGACCCCTGTTTTCTAAAAATTCTGAAAATTGTTTTAAAGTGCATCTTTGCATCCTCATTCCATCCTAGGCATTCTTAGGCCTAGTTTAAGGCATCTTAATGGGGATTTTGATGTAGAACCACACCGAGTCAAGATAGGGATTAAGTTATTATTTCCCAACTGTGTAGCTTTGTGTGTGTTCATTCTGTAACTGTGTAGGGTTGGCATCCTAGGACGCGTACTAGCTTATCTATAGCCCAGAACTCTGTGAGTAACAATGTTGTAAAGATATGTTCAATTGATATTATTTTCTGAACAAATGACTCTACTGCTTTATGAAATGACACTGTTTACTGAATGAATGTTTGTCCTATTTGTGAACTGTATTCGTGGCATCCATAGCAATATACTGTTACCGCTACTGTTACAGAGATCTATATCGGTTCCCATGTTTGGAACCACTACTGTTTGCTGATATGATGGCCATCATTGACTGTTCGGTCTGTTAAGACCTACTGTACTGTTTTGCTATTGGATGTACCATATATGACTATTCTAGTTTTTGAATAACTGTTATGGCATGAGATATGAGCCACAAACTGAATGACTGATATACTGATAAATGATTGTTTTCAATACTGAAAGGACATTCATTTTTAATCTCTTTACGCATATGTTATTCACTGGGCTTTAGCTTACTGTTTTTATATATATATGTAGGTGTCCAGGCACCGGATCGAAGCTAGGCGCGTGGGGTTTAAACTCGCTTTTTGTCAAGCCAACCAACGTGCCTCACTGCGAGGTTCCAAGTCCTTCAAGCTAGGGCTTTTTGGGGTGTTTTAGTTTTCCCCCTTTGTATCTGTTTTTGTAACACTGTATAGACTGAATGATATGTGTACCTGTACTGTACTGTACTGTTATGGTAGGGATTTGGTCCCTAACCTGATTATCTGTATATGATGTATGTACATACTGTTTTGTTTCGAATGTGAATATGTTTTAAAAAGTCTTTTTGCATACAGACTGTCACAGCTCATTGGACATCTTTTATTGCTGTTTTCGCTTCCGGCAGCCCCTGTACTCTGTATTACTGTCTTACTGTTAAGCAGGCCTTCGGTAATCTTGGATTACTGGCCGGTTACGGTGCTAAACCCATAGGGGCGGGTTTGGGTCTTGACAGTGAGGTTGGTCTATGAGGGAAATCTCTGACTTAGATCCCATAAACTGAGCCCTTTTTCGACCTCCTCTCAGGATGACTGCCCTCCATTCTGTAATAATTAGGTAGTTTGGACTCATGTAAAGGCCTCTTGCCTTTAGAATGCATTCTAGCTGCTGTTGGTTCGGCCATTAATGGCTGCTACCTAACACTAGTTGGATATGGCCTTTTGTTATAAGTACTAGTTGGTTTAGGACGCCTCTGCACATCCTTGTAATATTGCTTCCCATCAATTGGAAGCCTCTTCAACCACTTGTAGCTCAGTCTGCATCTGGGACATATTCTTTGCATGACAGCTGCTTCTAAAGAATCGTCATCCAATGCTTCTTCATCAGAGTATTCCCTCTGGTCTGAGAAACCTTGTCCAATAGCTGGTAGATTTCCAGTGTCTTTCTTGACAATTGTCTGGCTAGCAACATGCATCTGCACATTGACTTCTTCCAATTCTTTCAAGGACAAGTTCTAGAAGTCTGGCGTGATAACATTGGCTGCTATTTCTCCAATTTCTGGAAATGGATTGGTATCAATCCCCATGGCCTTTTCTGCTTTAGTTGGGAATTTCAAACTCCCCTTTCGAATCTACTCTTGGATCCTGTCTCAAAAAATAATGCAATTTTTAGTTGAGTAAGACCAAAAATTATGCCATCTACAATATACCTTTCCTTTCAGTTCCTTTGGAGATGGAATTTTAATTCCTTTTGGTAACTTCAGGAAATTTGCAGTAAGCAAACGATCAAAAAATCATCTGCCTTTGTTAAATCGAAAGAGTATTTCGTATGAAGGTCTTTCTTTTTAAACTGCTGGTCAATCGTTGTGTCTTTATGAATCAATGCTTCACAGATCATAGGCTCTTTCCCCACAATCTCTACTGCATCAATCTCATAATTAGGATCTCTACAATATGTCTTGTATGATGCATTATTTCGATCTTGTTCTTCTTCCAGTAATGTTTTATACCTAAACACCTTATAGGTTAATTCCCCTAAGTCTTTAAACTCAGTTGAGTTAAACTTCTTTCGAAGCCTAAACTCTAGACCATTTTGAGCCAATCTCACAAATTCAGGCTTTGGTAAGATGATCCTACATGTATTTCGTGCTCTTTTAAACCTGTCAATAAACTGAGTAGCCTTCTCATTAGGCCTTTGACTCAATCTTGCCAAGTCTGCCATGGAAACCTCTGGTTCTGTTTGGAAGAATTGGGCATGAAATGCCTCTTCCATTTGTTGCCAAGTTTGGATAGAGCCAGGTGTAAGATTAATATACCATACAAATGCTCCTCCAATTAGAGAATTTAGAAATAATCTTAATTTTATATAGTCATTATTGGTAAATTCACCACACTGAGCTGCAAATCTAGCAATACGGTCAACCATTGACTGGTTTCCATTCCCATAAAAAAGGACAAAATCTGGTATCCTGAAACCTCTTGGGTATTCATGTACCCTATCTACCCTCCTGGGTATGGTTTCCTGTAGATAGGAGTCTGAACCCCCCGAGCCATTGGTCCATACATTTCTCTAACAATGTCGGCAATTTGGTCCTTAGGGACCATATTTTGTGCCTGTTGAATCACTACTGGAGGAACAAACACAGGATTGGGTGGACAACCTTGTGCTTGGAGTTCTCTTGGTCCATAGGGTGGTATGTTTGGGACTGGTTATCCCTATGGTGCTGGCTGCTATTGAGGGTATGGATGACCTCTTTGAGCTTGTCCTGCGAAAGGACCTGCGAAAAGTACTGGAACAGGTGTTGTGTCTCTTCCATTTGTAGGAAAACGTTTCAACCCCCCAGGTACAAATTCGAATAAAGGGTTAGTGAACCCCCTCGTGCCAGGTATGGCTTCGAACATGGAATTTGGAGCCATTCTTATGCCACTTTCTTGTACTGGATCAGATCCATCAATTTGCATGGCTTCACTGTTAATTAATGAGGCATTTTGGCTCGCATTAAGCCTTGAAATAGGTTCATACCAAGACTGAGGTGATGGTCTTTCATGGTTTTGATTGCTAGTTTGACCATTAGAATGTCCATTAATTTGCATAGGCTGTTTATCTCTAGCTAGTCTTTGTTGAGGGACATTTGAAATTTCTTCCATGTGTCTTGTGTTTGTTGGTTGGTGGGTATTCATTCGATCCAAAAAGGATGTTGCCCACATTTCCATTGTATTCATTAACTGCTGTCCCATGGTATCTACCAGGACACCCCATGGATTCATTGGCTGAGTAGATGGAACATTGGATGGTCCAAGTCCTTGGCCTCGTCCAATATTATGAACATGTGGTACTTGTTCCGAAGTGCTGGTCTGTTCGACCATAGGTTCTGATAAAATAGACGTTTCCACAAGATGTGTTATCACATTATCCTCTAGATTAGGTATTTCTACCTCTCCTTCCACGCTTTCTTCGAAGCGTTCATTTTCTCCTTGTCTTCTACGTCTAGTCATTTCAATTAGTCCCATTGGGCGTGCCAAAAATATATGTTGGCTTTTTGGCTTTCGAAGGTTATTATTGTAATTATGAGCGTGCTAGCAAGGATCAATCAGTCCTTACACAAAATTAATTGCCAACCAATTATCAGACGATTGTGTTTTAGTTCTTTCAGCCTCAATGAAGAGGACTTTTACTGGTAGCTTGATTTAGGAGAATTAAGCAAATGAAAATCAAATGAAGAGCAATTGAAGCATTTTATTAAAATGAAAACTTACAATGATCCAATTCAGCCTCGTAGAGGTTTACAACAACAATCTACTTGAAACTACTCCTATGAACGAAGTGCAATGCAGGAATTAAAGTACAGAAATGTAAAGAGCAGGAAATGTAAAAACTGAAAAGGGAATAAAGTAGAATAAAACTGATTTTTTGGATCTGAGTTTGAGGTTTTTTCGGGGTCTTCTCTGCTATTTATACTTCTCAAGGAGAACCATCGAACTGCACTTCTAACCGTCGAACTGCTCCTCTATGATTGTTGATCATGTTGCCTTATAGTTAGCTCTAGTATGCCAATACCTGCAGTTAGGTTTCCCTCCTGATTTTGAATTTGAATGTGAGTAACCGTTGAAATCACATCACTTTGTATCTCTTTGTTAATCCAATATTACGCAGGTCTCATGAAAACCAATATCAACTGCCACGTGTACGATCATGATCAAAGGATTGGATTGTCTTCCCGTATTACCCCCAACTTACCATGTGTCGAATTGTAATTGGCTTATACAAAATATGTAGCCAACATATATATATAAATAGTTGTGCCAAATATATATTTTTTATTTTTACTAACATTATACTATAAATATTACTAAATGATACTTAAAGTTCACTATTTTTAATTTATATAAAAAATTATTTTTATGTAAAAGCAAGCAACTCATTTAGTGAAGTTTTGTCACTCAATTTTCATTAAAAAAAAAAAATCACAATAACAACTTGATTTTTTCAAATAGCAATTATCGTAAGCAAAACATAAAATTAAGGGTAAAGTACACTTAACTTTCTTAAGATTTAAAAAATATATAGTTAGTCTCATACTTTTAACATAATTATATTGGTCTCTTTTAAAATTTTAATTCACATAACAGTTTGGCCTCATTTAAATAGAATATGTTAGTCATATAAATAAGAAAATGATATTGTTATATCTTTCTACTAAAATGTATATTTATGTTTTTTTTTATTTCAATATCTATACACCATCTACAATAATTTCGATCATTTTGATCTTACTAAAAAAATATGAAAGTAAGAAAAATGTTTAAGGTCTACAAAAAAAAACTCCCACTATAGTACCTACAATGATGTAGTACAATATGCGTTAATTTTTAATTTGTTACACATTGAATGATGTAGGAGCCAACTCCATTATCATATCATTGTGAATGGATCTGTAAGTCTAAAAGTGTGAGACTTTGGCATTATTCTTAATGTAATTGTATAAAAAAAATGTAGATCTAGAATCGATCGTATTATCTCTGGACCTTAAAAAAGATGAGTGTAGCATACCCTAAAATTAATAAACCATAACTATTTCAATTGCACATTACATGTGCAATACTCTTCTTGTATAATACTACTATAGATTTTGTCAATATTTTTAAATAGTTAAAAAGACCACACAAAAAAAATAAATAAATAAGTAAAGAGGTTGTAAAAATGTCACATTTTTCTCTACTTTTTTATACATTTTTTCATTACTTTTCTATACGTTTTTCATAAAAAATGAAAAAGCCAATTAAAATATTTGTTCACCTTTTGTTTTGGAATACTTAATTTTCTTAGATTTTCAAAACTACCCATTATAAATCATTATAAACCTATTTTAAAATTCAAATAAAAAGGTAAAAGGTAAAAGTAGTAAAAAACACTTCAAAAGTTTAATTGAAAGTGTAATGATTGGATTGTGGATATATTACAATTTGTATTCTTATACTTTACATCAAATCTTACTTTGGCTTCTCTACACGAAATTATGACAGTCAACCCCCGTACATTTCTAGGTCCCTACACATGAAATCGTGACAGTCAACTCCCTACACTTTTACTTATATCATACTTTGGTCTCTATGGAAGTGTCAATATCCCTCTTCTATTACTTCATTTTTAAATCTTCAACAAAATTCAGTCATATGACAAAAATGTGATTATGAAATGAGGGTAAAGAGAAAAATTATCCATATTTTTCATCAATACACTATGTCTTATGTGATAAGCACATAAACTTATATAATATATATATATATATATATATATATATATATGCGTGTGTGTGTGTTCATATGGTAAAATTTGAGACAAAAAATATAAGAAAGTAGAGTTTTTGAAATTAAAAAAAAATGCGACAAAGAAATCAAAGAGAAAGAAAGATGAATAGATAGAAAACCATGTTAATGTGAAAAACAGAGTTTTGTGATTTCAATATATGTGGAACCCTAGTTCCGCTTCTTAATGGTTTATAATTTACGTTTTGTTTTAGCTTAATATAATCATATGTTGATGTAAATTTTGAGATAAAGTGTATATTGGTGAAAGGCAGTGGCTTTGGTCCAGTCCAAGATCGAACTGGACCGTGCTGTTGGGCCCGTAGAGGCCCACCACGGGTCCTGTTTTGATAATCCGAACCGTTCAATGTGTAGAACTCGTCGAGTACTATTTGCCTGTAAAAAATTACGTTGATCGGATATCGATAGTTATGTGAACTAAACAGTTTTTTATCAACTGTTAATTGTTTCGCCATCCATTTTTTTTATACAAAACTGATTTGATCACATAGCTATTGATATCCGATCAACGTGATGTTTAACAGACATATAGTACTCGACGAGTTCTACACATTAAACGGTTCGGATTATCAAAATGGGCCCAAAAAATGGGCCCCATGGGCCAAACTGGGCAGGTCCAGTCTTGATCTCAACTTGAGACAAGCTGGACCCTTGGTGAAAAATGTAGATAATTTTTCTTTCTTACTCTTATATCATAATCACATTCTTATCACATGATTAGATTTTGTTAAAAATTTATACAATTGAGTAACAGAAAGGAGACATCGGTAGTTGTGTAGGGATTAAAGTGAGGTTTGACCAAAAATATAGACGGTTGACTGTCATAATTTCATATGCAGAGACCAAAAGTGAGATTTGATCAGAAATATAGGGAGTTGAATGTCATGATTTTATATTAGGAAGCAAAGTGAGATTTACAAAATACATGAGTGCAAACTATAATTTATCCTTGTATTTCTCTTTAATAAGTTGAATTGTTTGAAATGAACAAATAAATTATAAATTGAGAAGGAAGGGGTATGTATTTTGGGACTATTGGGAAACATACCAAAAAAATTAAAAATTAACTTTTAATTCATTTTAGATCACATCACCTTCCACATTAAAAAAAAAAAAAATTAAAAATAAAAACCAAAAAACCAATTTTCAACTATCTCCTCAAATCAACTCAAATGTTACTCATTTTCTTACTTGAGAAATTCAAATTGATTTTTGCCCTGTTGCCGACATCATAGCCTTACAGCACGCCAAAAAAAAAAAAAAAAAAAAAAAAATCAAAGTCGCATCTTGTTCTCTTTTCTTGATGGTAAAATGTCATAAAATAAAAATAAAAAAAATCATAAATGCACACAATTAAGAATGAATATCATTTTTTTGTATATGGTGTATGGTTGAATTTTACTGGTATTTCGGTAGTGAGTCCTTTCTTATAAATTGGATTAAATTAGGTTGACAATTGATTATTCTAAAATTTAAATTCACAAATATAATGATGATACCTCAAAATATTCATTTTTATGTGTTCAAAAAAAAAAAATAATATCACTTGATGCATCCCATCTTGCCACATATACATATAAAAAAAATTATTATAACATCACTTGATGTATCCTATCATTAATGTCACCGTTGTTTGTTTGTTTGATTATTTGTTTGTTGATTTGTTTTTTTTTTTTTGTTTTTTTGTTTTCTTTCTGAGACTAGTGTCACTGTTGTATTAAATTTTTGGATAAATTATACTGATATTCTTAAGATTTATGTTTATTACAGTTCTTTCTCACCTTTTGGAAATTACATCTCTCCTTGAAGTTTAAAATTTTATTACAAATTTCCTCTCTCAGCAATTTAATTTTTTTAAATATCAATTTTGTCTTTATTGGGTAAATTACATTGACAACCCTCACATTTTAGAAATTACAATCCCCTCCCTAAGGTTTAAAGTAGCATTACCAATTATCTCCTCGGTTAGTATTAGTTGGAAAAAAAATTCATTGAAAAAAAAATTATTACCAATTGTCCCCTCGGTTAGTATTAGTTGGAAAAAAAATTCATTAGAAAAAAAATTAATTGAAAAAAAATTATTAAAAAAAAATTAATTGAAAAAATTTTTTGTTAGTAAAATTTTTAAATTTTTGTTTAAAAATCAACATAAACTTATTTTTTGAATTTACATTTTTTCTTCAAATTTACAAACTGAGACAACTATTTATAAACCAAAAAAAAATTATCAAACAAGTTTTTATGACAGTTTTTAAAATTTTTGTAAATATAAATTGAAAACTAAAAATGAAATGGTTACCACATAGGCCTCAGATGGTAAAAATGTCGTAAAATTAACAAATAATTAAATAAGTTATTAACGTAAGAAATGACTTATCGAAAGATTCTTAGGTTATGTATTGTTTGATTTTTAGATTTTTTTTAAAAATTAAAAATTAATTTGTTTAAGAAATAAAAAATAAAAAATAATTATCATTTAAGGGTAAAAAATAATTATTATTTTAACTTTTGGGCAGGTTACATATATACGTATGACTGTTTCAATTTAATTCGTAAAAAATTATTTCTAACCACTCGAAAAATAAAAATTATATAAAAATGATAATTATTTTTTATTTTTTATTTTTTATTTTTTATTTCTTAACCAGATTAATTTTTAATTTAAAAAAAATTCTAAAAATCAAGCTATACATAGTCTAAGAATCTTTTGATAAGTCATTTTTTACGTTGGTAACTTATTTAATTATTTGTTAATTTTATGACATTTTTATCCTCTGAAGTCTGTTTGATAATTATTTCATTTTCAGTTTTCAATTTATATTTACAAAAAATTTAAAAACTGTCATAAAAACTTGTTTGATAATTTTTTTGGTTTATGAATGGTTGGCTTAGTTTGTAAATTTGAGAAAAAAACGTAAATTCAAAAAATGAGTTTATGTTGGTTTTTAAATAGAAATTTAAAAATTTTACTAACAAATTTTTTTTTCAATTTATTTTTTTTCCAAATAATTTTTTTTCCAATTAATTTTTTTTTCAATGAATTTTTTTTTCAACTAATACTAACCGAGGGGACAATTGGTAATGCTACTTTAAACCTTAGGAAGTGGATTGTAATTTTTAAAATATGAGGGGTGTCAATGTAATTTACTCAATGAAGATAAAATTAGTATTTAAAAAAATTAAATTATTGATAGAAAAATCTATAATAAAATTTTAAATCTCAAGAAAAAATATAATTTTAAAAAAGGAGAAAAATTATAATTAATATAAATCTCATATAGTGTCAGTGAAATTTACCCTAAATATTTTTCTCCCACATTTTGGGCATTATGGCCTGCATCACTTTTCTGATAGCAAAGTGGCTTTAGATGGTGACATTTGGTGGTACAGTTATAACCAGAGTTATGTTTTGTCAAACTTTTCATGTGTGGGTGACTCAGATACGTGAATAAATCTCACCTTTATGTAATAAGGGGAAATTATATTGATATCTTTTAAGATTTATGTTTATTATAATTTTTTTTTTTATTTTTTAAAAATTATATTTTTTTTCTTAAAATTTAAAATTTCATTACAAATTATCCCTTGAGATTTAAAATTGTATAACAATTTCTCCCTCACCGTAATAATCATCATACATAAAATTAAATTAACAAGGGAATCAGTGTAATTTTCCAAATGTGAAGGGAGAACTGTAATAAATATAAACCTCAAGGGTGTCAGTATAATTTATCCATGTAATAAATATGATAAAAATTTAATAAATTATTTATGGCGCATAGTATTTTCCCTATAAGAGCATCTCCAACGCTTAACTTCTTTTTTCATCAAATCTAATGAAAAAAATGACGATTTTTTCAATTTGATACGAGGCGCTCCAACGGTGAGCATCAAAGCAGAATTGGGGAGGTGGTCGACCGGCCGGTTGACCAACCGGTCGACCGGTTTGGGCAATTTTTTTTTTTTTTTTTTTTTTTACCTGTTTGAACCTTTTTTGACCAGTTTGAACCTAGTTATTTCAAAGGGAACCGGTTGACCGGTTGGTCAACCGGCCGGGCAACCGATGTATCTCTTTCAACGGTCAGTAACAGTGATTTGGTAAAATCCGGAACTTGTTCTCAGTTTGATACTTTTTTTGCTGATTTCTCATTTTGATATTCATTTGATGCAACGGTTGGAGTATGGAAAAGTATATTTTTCATCAAAATTTAAATCTGATATCAATTTTGATTCACCGTTGGAGATGGTCTAACTAATATAAATATTAAACTAGAAAACTTTGTGTATGTGCCTCAAAATCACCACATAATTCCCTACCTTTGAATTGTTTACCTGATGTGATGTGAGTGATGATAGAAAGTATTCACAATGCTTTGATTCACTTTTTAAAAAATATTTTTCAAAAAAATTTATTTTTTGATTTTTGATTTTTTTGATTTTTATTGATTCTTTTAATATTTTAAATAATTTTTAAAATTTTTAGACATACCTAACTTAGATGTATCTAAAAAGTAAAAAATTTATGAAGAAAACCTTTTAAAATTCACTAAATACCAAAAATACAAAAAAAATACGAGAATTCAGTATATTTTTTTATATTTTTATGTAATTATTAATTTTTTAAAATATTTTTTCACAATTTTTTACTTTTTAAATACATCTAAGTAAGGTGCATCTAAAAAGTAAAAAAAATGTTTAAAATTAAAAAAATATTCACTAAAAATAAAAAAAAACACGAAAACTAAAAAATTTAGGCTCTGTTTGTTTATGTTTTCAAACTAGTTTTCTACATTAGAGTTTGAATATGATTTTTGTTTAGTATTTTAGAATCACGTTTCGAAAGCTCTGCAGAGAGCTTTGTCTCAGCCGCTTTCTCAACCACGCTTTTCAGAATTTTTTTAAAAAAATTTTGCCTGACGAGACGTCCGGCTGGTTGACCGGAATAGTAATTTTTTTTTTTGCAATTGATATGTTAATTTTTATATAATCGAAAAAAACATTTTCTGAAATTTTTAAATTTTTTTATGTGCTTTAAAATAATTTTGAATTGTATGTTTAGTTATGAGTTGTAAATTTTTGTATCAAATATCAAATGTCACATCAACAATTCTCCACTCAAATCAAAACTCTTTACCAAACAAATTTTCTACACTCAAATCATAATTACAAACCCCACAAACTCAAAATACAACTCATGCTCTCAAATCATAATTACAAAACACAACCAAACGCAGGCCTAATTTTCAAAAAAACTTAATTCAAAACATTCAAACCAAACACACTGATTATAGTTAGAGTTCTAATGTCAATTCTAGTAATATATTAATATATATTAAAAAAATATAACATCACAAATCAAAATATTAAATTATAAAATGAGACCTACCTCTAGAACTCTTCGTTTAAGGATCCCAAACATTTTTGCTTAAAAAACTTCACTTTCATTTGTCAAACATTTTTGCTTAAAAAACTTCATTTTTGCTTAAAAAACTTCATTTTAGAGTGAGTGGTTAAAAAATTTTTAAAAAATGATTTAAAAATATTCTGAAAAACCGACATCATATTTTTGGAATAAGTTCCTTGTCAAACTTACATCTCCTCATACTCATTTATACTCGGCTTAAATTTGAACTCATATCAATGATGTGAACAGTATATTTTATAGGTTTTATAATAAAGATTATCCATGTAAAAATTAATTTCACCAAATATATAAATATAAGAACAAATCATATTTTATTTTACAAAATGAATAGCAAATAGAATTATAAATTTAAATAATTTATTTTATAAAATAAAATATAATTTATTTATGTGTTTATAATTTTTTGATAAGTATAATTTTTTATAAAAATAGTTTTATTATAAAATTTATAAAATAAATAGTTTAAATCATTAAAATGAGTTTGAATCACTACAAAAAATTTGACTTTTTGTGAAGGTAAAATGTCGTCGCAAATACTCAAAATGTTGTCTCAAAATTTTTTTTGCAACAGCAACTGACCTTTAGCAACGGCAAGTGGGGAGTCGCAACAAAGAGCGTTGCTAAAAGGTTTTAGCCTTTTTTTTGCGACAGTGAAGTTGCCTTTTTGCGACGGAATGCTGCTGAGACAGCACTGTGTTACCGTCGCTAAAAGTGTTATTTGCGACGACAAAAATGCCGTCACGAAAGTGTTTTATTGCGACGGGCAACCTACCGTCGCTAAAAGTTTATTTGAAATAGCACGACGACGCCGTCTCTAAAAGGTTATTTGCAACGGCAAATAACACCGTCGCGAAAGGGTTTTTTCAACTGTTGCCAATATCTTTTGCGACGGCATTGCTTATGTCACAAAAACAATCTGGTTCTAATATTTTTTGAGACAGTGTAGTGCCGTCTTGTCACGACCCAAACCCGCCGCTGTAGGTTTAACACCGTAACCGGCCAGTAATCCGTGGATTACCAAAGGCCTCTGAATAGATTAGCAAATAATAAGGGGCTGCAGAAGCAATAATACAAAATAGACAAGGTCTAATGAGCTGTGATAAAGTACATGGGACAGAACATTTCAAAACTTATTTATATATACATAAACATGCCAGTCCAGATACACAATATTTACAAGGTATTTACAGAATGTACTTCCCAAGACCTGACTTTACAAAGCATACACAAAGACTAGCATGAATAAAAAAACAGCCATGGCATTAGGCTTCGTTCGGAACCTCCTCGAGAGGCACAACAGTTGGCTGACAAAAAAAAACAGAACAGAAGGCCGTCAACTCTGGCTCTGGTCATGTGTCGGCACACCTACATACATAATATAAACTGTGAGCGAAAGCCTAGTGAATAATAATAAAGTAAAGGGTTTCAATGAATGAGTTCGTATAGATTCAGAAATCATAATTCAGTTTCATATCAAAATCATAGTTTGTTCAGATCATATACAGACAGAAATCATAAGTCATGAATAAGTTTCGTGATACATCCATTAGTATTAACAGAACTGAACTGAACTGAACATATACACGTGAGGTTACAAATAACCAGTTCTATAAAGGAACCTCTGGATCCGGGTAACAGAACAGAACAGAAACTAAGCCCCCATGACAGGGCCTCTGGTACGAGTAACAGAGTGCAGACAGAAATAAGTTCCATAAAGGAACCTCCGATACCGGGTAACAGCTAACAGATATCACATGATGCTAAGGATGTCACGAATACATATCAGAAATTGAATAATCATTCATTGTACAGAACATATCATTTCGGAAAACAGATCTTGTTTTATCACACAGAAAGTAGATACAGTTTGAACATAACTTTACTAAATTATTACTCACAGTTGGCCTTCAAACAGACAGACGGAGTAGATTGATCACACGATACGCGGTACGTGACCTATATAACACATAACGGACACACACTTGAAACACACATTCTAATTGCACAAAACTTACGTCGTTGGTTCTTAGTGTGTTTCTAACCTTAAATCCTCACTATGAAGTCTTACACATGGCCTAGGAATTCCTAAGATGGAATGAGGATGCAAAGATGTCTTGAAAAATATTTTTAAAAACTTGCTGAAAACAGGAGTCCCGCTAGAGCGTAGCTTCCTTCGCTCGAGTGAGCTTGTCAAAACAGAGGGGTCGCTCGAGCGTAGACTCATTCGCTCGAGCGATCTGTAAAAATGCAAAAGTACTGGTTGTTGAAATTTTTCGCTCGATACCCGCCCGATGCTCGCTCGAGCGTGAGACACAACTCTTCACTCGAGCGTAGGTCTCGTCGCTCGAGCGTGCGTCTGCGTACACCAAAAACCTGAGAGCTTGCAATTTATGCTCGAGCCACCATTCCTCCGCTCAAGCGGAGCTCTGAACAAACGATGGTCGCTCAAGTGTGGAATCCGTCGCTCGAGCGAGGAAGCCAAATTCTGGAATTTCCACATTTTCCTCCCAAGCTCAAACTAAGCATTCAACACCTCAAAACTTGACCTCTTGGGCCCATTTTCTGGAAAACACATGTAAACTCATAGTATAAGATGTTTCAAAGGTCAATTTGTAAAATCAAAGCCCAAAGGTGAGTTAATTAAACACAATTTCAAATAAAATTTCAAGAACATAACTTAAAATGTAACATGCATGAATTCTCATGACTTCAATTGCTCCAAAACATGATCCAAAGCAAGATTAAACTCAAGAATAGGATGAATTCATGGACTATAACAAAAATGTGGACATGCATGTGGAAATTCATGAAGAACAACTCTAAAATCCAAGAATATGTGCATGCATTCATGAATTCACTCTCAAATCCAACTCTTTAAACCAATTCTAGACTTTAAACTCTAATCTTCCATGAACCATGTAAGAATTAATCTTAAATTCACAATTGAAAGAGAAATCCCCTACCTTAAGTCTTGAATTCCAAGTCTAGGAGCTCAAATTTGCAAAGCCTTTTCAATTCTCCTAAGTTCCAAGCCAATTCTCTAGATGAATTCAATCTCCTACCTCACTCCCTCTCTCTCACGGTTTTGGCAAGGAAAAAGGATGAAAATGGTGTATGAATCAACTCTAAACAATGTATGAGAAAGTGGCCTACTCAAGGACAAAATGGTAGATAAGTCCAACTAATGTAATTTAGCTTATTTAATCCAATTTAATCATACCAAATCAAATTTCAACTAAATTTATCATAAAATCACATTAATTCTAATTAACACAAAACACTAATCAATTTCGGATTTAGCTGCCGATAAGGCCTTCAATTTGCAGTCTAAAAAAACATGAACAGATCATTTTATGACAAACAGATAAAAACACAAAGATAATGCAATACATATGCAATTTAATTCTGGATTCCTTCTAAATTACTGTTAGGCATAAATAATCATGGTTTAGCCTTAATTGGAGGTCAGGGTTATTACAGTCTTCCCCCCTTAAAAGAGTTTGGTCCTCCAAACTCGAATTACCTTCATTTGAAATCAACATTGGGTCCAATGTGAACAAATCCAGATATCTCTTCATCATGTCTTCCTCGGTTTCCCAAGTTGCATAGGTTCCTCCGTGGTTTTACCAATCAACGTTTACCAACAGTATTTCTTTATTTCTCAACTTTTTGATCTGGCGATTCACAATTTGGATAGGTCTTTCCTCATAAGTGTAGTCATCTTTCAAAAGCACATGTGTCGGTTCAATGACGTGAAGCGGATCCCTCAAATATTCTCGTAGCATCGACACATGAAAGACGTTATGCATGTGTTCCATTACTGGAGGTAAGGCTACCTGATACGATATCAAATTGATCTTTTCGAGGACTTCATAAGGTCCAAGCCAATTTTTCCTTAACACCAAACCGAGTTTGACCCTTCATCGGGGTCACCTTTATGAACACGTGGTCCTCAACTTCATGTTACCTCTCTCTTCTTCGAACATCGGCATAGCTCTTCTGCTGACTCTGTGCAGTTTTCAGACGCTGCTGTATCAGTTTCACTTTCTCAGTTGTTTCTTGCACAAGTTCCGGTCCCAACAAAGGTCTATCACTTACTTCAGCCTAACATATCGGAGAACGACATTTTCTTCTATATAAAGCTTCGTAAGGAGCCATTCCAATGCTTGAATGGTAACTGTTGTTGTACACAAATTTAGCTAATGGCAAGTAGATCTCCCAATTCCTTTGGAAGTCTAACACACACATTCTAAGCATATCCTCCAGAGTTTGGTTCGTTCGTTCAGTTTGGCCATCTGTCTGTGGGTGATAGGCACTGCTCAGTCTCAATTCAGCCCCCAAAGCCTGTTGCAAACTCTGCCAAAATCTCGATACAAACTTTGAGTCCCTATCAGATACAATAGATACTGGCACTCCATGCAGTCTCACAATTTCAGTCATATAGATATTGGCCAATTTATCAGGGTTATAAATAGTTTTGACAGGCAGAAAATGGGCAGACTTAGTTAAACGGTCAACTATAACCCAGATAGAGTCCATACCTCGAGAATAATGAAGCAATCCCACAATGAAGTCCATGGTAATATGCTCCCATTTCCATTCCGGTATTGGGAGTGGTTGTAACAAACCAGCGGGTCGTTAATGTTCAGCTTTCACCTGTTGGCACTATAGGCATCTAGCCACAAAGTCTGCATTACTCTGTTTCATTCCTGGCCACCAAAAATCCTGTTTCAAATTATGATACATCTTCGTGTTCCCCGGATGCATAGCAAATTTACTACTATGAGCTTCAGTCATAACACGTTTCCTCAAATCATAACAATCAGGCACACAAAGACGGTCCTGAAATTTCAACACATCATTCTCAAACACAAAATCCTGGCCTTGGCTTTGAATCAAATTCCGCCGTGATCTTTTTCAAGTATTCATCCTCGCACTGTTACTGTTTGATCTCGTCAAGAATTATAGGTTAAGCGGCAATAGCAGTTAATAGCCCATCTTGTTCTAGGTCAGTCAACAATTCTTTTCGGTTGGATGGCAAACATGAAAAATTCGCACTGAATTTTCGGCTCAAGGCATCTGCTACGGTATTAGCCTTTCCTGGATGATACAAGATTTACAAATCATAATCCTTGATTAGTTCTAACCATCGTCTCTGTCTCATGTTCAATTCCTTTTGGGTGAAAAAATATTTCAAACTTTTATGGTCTGTATACACCTTGCAAGTTACCCCATACAAATAGTGACGCCATATTTTCAAAGCAAACACCACAGCCACTAATTCAAGATCATGTGTTGGAAAATTCTTTTCATGAGGTCGAAGTTGTCTAGAAGCATAGACAATCACCCTTCTGTTTTGCATTAATACACACCCCAAGCCTTTATAGGAAGCATCACTGTACACTTGAAACCCATCAGTACCATTAGGCAAGGTTAAGATTGGTGCGGTCACTAACCTGGTTTTCAACTCTTGGAAAGCTGCCTCTCTTTGTTCATTCCAGTCAAATGGCACATTTTTCTGAGTTAACTGAGTCAATGGCATGGCAAGCTTGGAAAAGTCTTTCACAAACCTCCTATAGACTTCTGTCACATTTGTCGGTCTAGGCCAATCCACAACAGCTTCAATTTTTTGAGGGTTAACAGAAACTCTATCCTTGTTGATTACATGTCCCAAAAATGCCACACTGTCAAGCCAGAATTCACACTTGGACAATTTAGCATACAATTTCTTTTCTCTCAAAATCTGCAAGGTAGTTCTCAGATGGTTCTCATGTTCTTCCCTGTCTTTAGAATAAATCAAAATGTCATCAATAAATACAGCAATGAAGTCATCCAGATATGATTTAAACACCCTATTCATAAGATCCATGAAAGCTGCAGGTGTATTGGTCATCCTAAACGGCATTACTAAAAATTCATAATGTCCATATCTAGTTCAGAATATAGTTTTCTCTATGTCCTCGGCTCTAACCTTTAATTGATGATACCCGGACCTGAGGTCAATTTTGGAAAGCACTTGGGCACCCTGAAGTTGATCAAACACGTCATCTATTCGGGGCAGAGGGTATTTATTCTTAATAGTCACTTTGTTCAGTTCTCGGTAGTCTATACACAATCTCAAAGATCCATCCTTCTTTTTGACAAACAAAACTGGAGCACCCCAAGGTGAAGTGCTCGGACGGATAAATTTTTTATTTAACAGTTCCTGAAGTTGGGTTTTCAATTCCTTCAATTCAGAGGTAGACATTCTATAGGGAGTCTTGGAAATAGGTTGTGTCCCCGGAAACACCTCAACAGTGAATTCAATTTCTCTATCAATTAAGTCCCCAGATAAGTCAGTCGGAAACACATCGGGAATTTCACAAGCAACAGGGATTGTTTCTACAGTAGTACTGTCAGATGGTGTAGTCAGTATATAACACAGATAACCCCTACATCCCTTTCTAAAGAGTTTTACAGCTTTTATAGCCGAAATCAAATATGGGGGAGAAACTACCCCATTCCCAATAAAAGTAAATTCAGGCATACCCGGTGGTCTAAACACAACAGTTTTATTTGCACAGTCAATGGTAGCATAGTATTTAGTCAACCAGTCCAACCCCAAAATACAATCAAAATGATTAATGTCTAAGGGTAATAAGTCCACATATAACATCATATCGCCAATCATAACATCACAAGCTGGATAAACATAAGCACACATCATAGAATCCCCAGACGGCGTAGACACAGATAACACATAGGTCATAAGTTCTAATAGTCTAGTCAATTTTCGAGAAAAAACATGCAATACAAAGGAATGTGTAGAACCAGTATCTATCAGTACACATGCATTTTGAGAACATATAGGGAGTGTACCTGACACCACAGTATAGGTGTTTGGCATGTCACCGGGCACTAAGGCAAACACTCGGCCTTGTCTCAGAGGTTCTTTCCCAGTATTGCCTTTGGCATTGGTTTTGGCCACAGAAGCGAATCTCGCTGAACTTGCTGCAGGACGGCTAGTAGTCTCAGACCTGAGCGGGCAATCTTTCACTACATGACCTGGCTGGCCACACCGGAAACAAGCACCGGACACTTGGTAGCACACACCCTTGTGCCTTTTACCACAATTAGAACAGACCGGAATAAACCCACTACTCTGACTCGAGTTGTTCGAAGTCCCTGTGTTTTGCTTATTACCGATAAAGGACCGACCTCTTTTAAAACCAAACCCGGATCTTTTTCCTCTCCACTCAGTTATTGTAGTTGTTGGGGCTTTACTTTGTTTCATGGCGGTTAGAGTGGCCTCTGCCATTAAGGCTCTGTCTAGAACTTCCACAGATTTAGAAATCATAATTCAGTTTCATATCAAAATCATAATTTATCCAGATCATATACAGACAGAAATCATAAGTCATGATTAAGTTTACGTAATACATCCATTAGCATTAACAGAACAAAACAGAACAGAACAGGACGTATACACGTGAGGTTATGAATAACTAGTTTCATAAAGGAACCTCCAGATCCGGGTAACAGAACAGAATAGAACAGAAGCTGAGCCCCCGTGACAGGGCCTCCGGTACGGGTAACAGAGTGCAGTCAGAAATAAGTTCCATAAAGGAACCTCCGATACTGGGTAACGGGTAATAGCTAACAGATATCACATGATGCTAAGGATGTCACGAATATATATTAGAAATTAAACAATCATTCATTGTACAAAACATATCATTTTGGAAAATAGATCTTGTTTTATCACACAGAAAGTAAATACAGTTTGAAAATAACTTTACTAAATTATTACTCACAGTTGGCCTTGAAACAGACAGACGGAGTAGATTGATCATACGATACGCGACACGTGACCTACATAACACACACCGGACACACACTTGAAACACACATTCTAATTGCACAAAACTTACATCGTTGGTTCTTAGTGTGTTTCTAACCTTAAATCCTCACTATGGAGTCTTAAACATGGCCTACGAATGCCTAGGATGGAATGAGGATGCAAAGATGTCTTGGAAAATATTTTTCAAAACTTGCTGAAAACAGGGGTCTCGCTCGAGCGTAGCTTCCTTCGCTCGAGCGAGCTTGTCAAAACAGAGGGGTCGCTCGAGCGTAGACTTCTTCGCTCGAGCGGTCTGTAAAAATGCAAAAGTACTGGTTGTTGAAATTTTACGCTCGATACCCGCTCGATGCTCGCTCGAGCATGAGACACAGCTCTTCGCTCGAGTATAGGTCTTGTCACTCGAGCGTGCGTTTGTGTGCACCAAAAACCTGAGAGCTTGCAATATACGCTCGAGCCACTATTCCTTCACTCGAGCGGAGCTCTGAACAAATGATGGTCGCTCGAGCATGGAATCCGTCGCTCGAGCGAGGAAACCAAATTCTAGAATTTCCAGATTTGCCTCCCAAGCTCAAACCAAGCATTCAACACCTCAAAACTCGACCTCTTGGACCCATTTTCTGGAAAACACTTGTAAGCTCATAGTATAAGATGTTTCAAAGGTCAATTTGTAAAATCAAAGCCCAAAGGTGAGTCAATTAAACACAATTTCAAATAAAATTTTAAGAACATAACTTAAATGTAACATACATGAATTCTCATGACTTTAATTGCTCCAAAACATGATCCAAAGCAAGATTAAGCTCAAGAATAGGATGAATTCATGGACTATAACAAAAATGTGGACATGCATGTGGAAATTCATGAAGAACAACTCCAAAATCCAAGAATATGTGCATGCATGCATGAATTCACTCTCAAATCCAACTCTTTAAACCAATTATAGACTTTAAACTCTAATCTTCCATGAACCATGTAAGAATTAATCTTAAATTCACAATTGAAAGAGAAATCTCCTACCTTAAGTCTTGAATTCCAAGTCTAGGAGCTCAAATTTGCAAAGCCTCTTCAATTCTCCTAAGTTCCAAGCCAATTGTCTAGATGAATTCAATCTCCTACCTCACTCCCTCTCTCTCACGGTTTTGGCAAGGAAAAAGGCTGAAAATGGTGTATGAATCACCTCTAAACAATGTATGAGAAAGTGGGCCACTCAAGGGCAAAATGGTAGATAAGTCCAACTAATGTAATTTAGCTTATTTAATCCAATTTAATCATACCAAATCAAATTTCAACTAAATTAACTATAAAATCACATTAATTCTAATTAACACAAAACACTAATCAGTTTCGGATTCGGCCACCGATAAGGCCTTCAATTTGCAGTTTAAAACATAAAACATGAACAGATCATTTTATGACAAACAGATAAAAACACAAAGATAATGCAATACATATGCAATTTAATTCCGGATTCCTTCTAAATTACTGTTAGGTATAAATAATCATGGTTTAGCATTAATCGGAGGTCGGGGTTATTACACGTCTAAAAAAAAAAAAAAACTGCAATAAAATTATTAAAAATATGAAAATTACATGTATTAAATGAAAAATAACTAAAAAATAAATCGATAATTACATAATAATATAAGAATTTCAGTATAAAAATAACAATTCATTTGTAATAAAAATATTCTTCCATTCATAACAATACATCAGCAAAATTATCAAACTACATAATGTTGCATAATATATATACAATGTTTAAATACATAATGTTGTTCACAATTCAAAATAACATAAATTAAAAACAAAAGTTGTCGTTATGATTCTTGCATGGATTACAAAAACAAAAGTTAGTCGCATTCTTCATACGCCTGCATTCCACAAGAAGCAAACTACTACTGAGGAAATATCTGAAAACAAAAAATAAAAATAATTAATGACAATATAATTATGTGTTAATATTTTAATTAAAAAAAACATAAAAAAAATTAACTACTATATAATTACAAAGATAATTAAGTAAATAATTTTGGCTAGACATAAATCTGGCTCTAACTCCCAAACCGAGAACCCGATTCGAGCCCCGTCTTCTCCCACAACTCTCTCGTGCCTAGGCAGTCGTGTGTACCAAGTTTTGTTCCAAACCGACGCCGTTTGGTGATTTTGGGGCATCAACACCTCAAATTCAAATTTCTTAAAGAACTAGTTTGCCTAGACTGAAATCTGACTCTAACTCCTAAACTGGGAACCCGATTCGAGCCTTGTCTTCTCCCACAAGTCTCTCGTGCCTAGGCGGTCGTGTATGCCAAGTTTCGTGCCAATCCGACCCTATTTGGTGATATTGGGACGTCAACACCTCGAATTCAAGTTTCTTAAGGAACTAGTTTGCTTAGAGCGAAATCCGACTCTAACTCCCAAACCGGGAACCTGATTGGAGTCCTGTCTTCTCTGACAAGTCTCTCGTGCCTAAGCGATCATGTGTGCCAAGTTTCGTGCCAAACCGATGCCGTTTGGCAATTTTGGAGCGTCAACACCTCGAATTCAAATTTTTTAAGGAACTAGTTTGCCTAGAGTGAAATCCGGCTCTAACTCCCAAATCGGGAACCCGATTCGAGCCTCGTCTTCTTCCACAAGTCCCTCATGCCTAGGCTGTTGCGTATGCCAAGTTGCGTGCCAATCCGACCCTGTTTGGTGATTTTAGAGTGTCAACATCTCGAATTCAAGTTTCTTAAGGAACTAGTTTACCTAGAGCGAAATCCGACTCTAATTCCCAAACCGGGAACCCGATTTGAGCCCCGTCTTCTCCTACAAGTTTCTCGTGCCTAGGCAGTCGTGTGTGCCAAGTTTTGTGCCAAACCGACGCCGTTTGGTGATTTTGGGACGTCAACACCTCAAATTCAAATTTCTTAAGGAACTAGTTTGCCTAGTGAAATTTGGCTCTAACTCCCAAACCAGGAACCCAATTGGAGTCCCGTCTTCTCCCACAAGTCTTTCGTGCCTAGGCGGTAATGTGTGCCAAGTTTTGTGCCAAATCGACGCCGTTTGGCGATTTTGGGACGTCAACACCTCGAATTCAAATTTCTTAAGGAATTAGTTTGCCTAGACTGAAATCCGGCTCTAACTCCCAAACCAGGAACCCGATTCGAGCCCCGTCTTCTCCCACAACTCTCTCGTGCCTAGGCGGTTCTGTATGCCAATTTCGTGCCAATCCAACTCCGTTTGGTGATTTTGGGGCGTCAACACCTCGAATTCAAGTTTTTTAAGGAACTAGTTTGCCTAGAGCAAAATCCAACTCTAACTCCCAAACCAGGAACCCGATTCGAGCCTTGTCTTCTCCTTCAAGTCTCTCGTGTCTAGGCGGTCGTGTGTGCCAAGTTTCATGCTATTCTGACGCTGTTTGGTGATTTTGAGGCGTCAACACCTTGAATTTAAGTTTTTTAAGAAACTAATTTACGTAGAGCGAAATCCAGCTATAACTCCCAAACCGGGAACCTGATTCGAGTCCTGTCTTCTCCCACAAGTCTCTCGTGCCTAGGCAATCGTGTGTGCCAAGTTTTATGCTATTCCGACGCTGTTTGGGAATTTTGAGGCGTTAACACCTCAAATTCAAGTTTCTTAAGGAAATAGTTTGCAAGACAATCTTGTAATTCGCCCATAACATAAAACCAATTAGAGAGTACCACATATTAACAAAATATTAAATACAGAATAAAGAAAATTCACAAAATAGGAAGAAAAAATACCGAATGAAAAATAAATAATAAAAAAAACTATAAAAGATCTCAATTCATGTCTTCCACATCTTTTCTTTTTGACCATACGACTAGAAAAATAAGATGAAAGAAAAACTCTCTGATCTAAATTACATATATGAACGTATATGTCAAAAAATAATGTTATCTTCATGAATGATGCTCCAAACACCAGGCCAAGCTAGTCATCAATAAATCAATCTTGAAAAACACCTCAAATATCCACTTCTTCGTCCTCAATATTTATCACCATTTACCCTTCTACAGCTCTCTCAATTCTTTCGTCTCACTTCATATTGTTTTAACTATTTAGAAGAGGAAAGTTATAGAATTATGTTCTTCTTTGTTTTACCTTTTGGACAATAGTTGTTTACAGAAAAGGCCAATTCTTGCTGAAGTTCATTTAGTGATGTCACCTGCAAATTCCAGAAATGTATACTGATATACATACTTACTAAGCAATAATATATTGAAATGAATATTCTAAAAAGAAATGTATTCTGATAAACATGATAAGCAATATTATATTGAAATGAATATTCTAGATATAAAGTTGCACACATGTACCGTGCAGACATAACATGTGCACCCGCCACTAGTCATTCATTATGACCATAATGAAACAAAACCCCCCAAAATATAAAACAGAAAAATAAATATGGGTCAGTTACACTTTTCACCCTTATAGTTTGATTCAAAATTCACTTTCATCTCCATAGTTTTAATTTGAACAATTCAATCCCTACACTTTAAATCTAATTTCAATTTGATATTTTTGTCCAAATTTTTATTAATTTCTCCTATGTATATTCCCATAAGTTGGTAACATCATTTTGCTGCTAGGTTATATGTTGAGAGAGAGAGAGAGAGAGAGCGAGAGAGAGATAGTTCCTATTTGAATAGAGGTAAGAGGAGAGGATTTTTTAGAATGGCCCAGCAAATGAAGGATCGAAGGAGAATTTATAGGTTAGTGAAATTCCTAACCCAAGACTGTATGCTGTATATAATAAAATCCTACCATGTGTAGTGAGCAGTAGTACATCAATAGTAGGGTCTGAATTGAAAGCCTTTACAATATCAAAATGCTTTTCTAGTTCAACTGATCCATCAAGCCGCAAATATGTGACACTGCTTTACAACAAGTACAAAATTATTAGAACAATGAAACAAGTCAAATACAAATGTGAGACCTTTTTTTTTAACAAAAGGAAATGGCAGTTATTATTCCAGCCAGTGAATATATATTTGTTACAGTTACTCTATGAGTCCTGCAAGTATCAATGAGTAAAACATGACTTGAGGTGATCAAAAGAGGCCCCCATAAAACGTTGAGCTTCAAGCATTTATCTTTTGTTGATTTGACACTAATAGATATCAGTGGGAAGATACAAGGTGTAGTGAGTTTTTTACCTTCAATATGAGCATGAAACCATAAACTACGACTTGATGAAACCATTAAATGACCAACCATTATTTTTCCTTCAATATAAAATAAAGAAGCAAAGGACTCACCTCTTCATATGTTCTTGCTATTTTAAGGCAATTAGGTACGTTTATAATCGACTAAAGAAACAATTTCTACACACATGACTGCAAATTTGGTACAACTGAGTTATAGTTGATGGGGAGGCCCCTACCAGAGTGTAAAGCTGTTAGAGCTAAGTCTGCCAAATGAAAATGGGAAGTTCCATAAGGTAAATAAAGTAGGACGAAAAGAGAGTGATGAGAAAGAGACAAATAAGGGTTGGGGGGTTTCTACGGAAATAATTGCTTTTTACAGGACTTTGGACGCTGATTTGCCAGCCAGGTCTTCCTCGAGTCTACTGCTACTCACTTTTTTCTTTGCTTTCCTTGCAAGAAAATTGGTTGCATTTTTGTAGGCTCTGTGTGGTTTGTAATTCAAACAATAATTTAATATTAATAATCAATTTTTTTATTCATTTATGGTTTTTAAATTATGATTCTAAATTAATTTTAAAACACATTTTGAAAATATGTTTAGTAAACTAGTGCTATATCACTCACCTGTCAACCATACCCCAAAAATGTCTTTGCAACCCTTAGTCTCTGCCGTGGCTCATCAAGAGCCTTAATTTCCCATAGTGAACCCCTTAATCACTTTCAAGAAATGTAGGAAGTGGACTAAGAACAGCACCATAACGAGTCACATGAAGCTGCATGGTCAATTTCTAGAATCTAATCAACTGAGTTGAAATAGTAAACAAGCCTATGGTACTAAAAACAAACACCACCTCATGGTTACAAAAACATCTATAAGCACAAGTGCAGCCAAACATACCCTTGCAACTATCCATGCAACCCTCAATCTCTACCACGGCTTATCAAGAGTTTCAAAATCAACCATTAACTCATTTTAACCCAATATTTTACCCCTAATGAGCCAAATCTATCATTTTACCCTTATCATCCCAAAAGTCATCAAATAATTCAATATGATAACATTAGGTACAAAAATATCACATTAAATCATTAACCTAGTAAAACTAGTAGTGAAAATAACTTGAAAAATACTTTAAAAATACCAAATCAACCCTAAATCTTTTAAATTAAGTTATATTTAATGGCAAGCAATCTAACTACACAAGTTACATGTGCACATGGCACAAGTTGCACTTATACCAAACAAGCAGCTACCATTTAAGCTGCTTTGCTTTAATATGGTAGCTTGGTTAAAAAATAGAGCTCCATTTCAGTGCCCTTCAAGCTGCCAAATTTTGGCATTGTTATATTTTGTGCCAACATTTTCCTTAAAAAAATAACAAAACAAAATATTTATTACACACATATATATACATATATTGACGTATACACAAAGAAACATATATATGAAGATATGTAAGCACAATTTCAGAAAACATCATCCTCAACCACATTTTCAGAGGCACCACCCAATGAATTTTATTTAATTCTCCCAAAATTTCACTCATTCCTATTATAGTAATGTCATCGAGAAAAACAATCTAACAATTTATAAAGGCCATTTCTTTGTCAAACACAAATTCAGAACTGAAAATTCCAACAATAACAACAACAAAAAAATGCTAAAAGAAATTCTCGTGTGAATAAGATAAGCAACAGTCCAACACTAGAACACACTTGGATGCATAAATTGCTCAAAATTTCAATCAACTTACCGATTCCTCGTGCGAAGCTGCGAATGTGAAAATTGACCAGTTCCTGACGCCATGACGACGGAGAGGAACTAGGCTGAGGCAGAGTTCCCTAGGACAAACGGTGCTAGCCGAGATAGAGATTTTGTGAGGTCGTTGGAGAGATTCAAAGGGGAGATACTTTGGGGATGGTAGTGAAGGACACAACGCCATTGAAGGTCTAAGAGTGGAGCTAGGGTTAGGAATTTTATGTGTGAAAATGACTCGAGCGCAACACTCTGATGCCTACCTGGTGTATGTAAACATATATATCTGTCGCTGCCGTCATCGTCTGCCATGCTCACGGTAGCGAGAGAGAGAGATGGGGATATTTGGTAGAAAAAATTAGGGATTTTGATTCTAAGAGATTGGGAATTTTTGGGGTTTTTTTTGGAGGGGGTGGGAATGGCAAAAAAAATAGGGGGAACCGAGCAGGATTGGGAATTTTTTTTTAGTTTCCATCACAAATGAATATTTAAATAATAAAATGTTTTTTTTTTTTTTTTTTTTTTTTTTTTTGCGACGGAGGTTGCCATTACCAAACAAATTTATTTTTTGTTAAAATAATTTTTTTTTATAGTTAATGAATTTTTTTTTTTTTTTGATATTCCTTTAGTTACTAAGGTTGAGAATTTATTTGTTCATTTTTATTTTAATGAATAAAAAATTATTGTTATTATTTTTTATTTGGTATAAGTAGGAATAATATTTTAATGAAAAATATTTTCCATGAAAATAACGTTATTTTTTTTGTGGTCAATGAAAAATATATTTCTGCGACCCATTTCTTTTTGTTACTAAAAATCAGGAACTATTTTTTTGTGGTAGAGGATAAGGAGCGGCAGTAGTGGTGAAGGTAGTGGATAAGAGGTGATAGTGGGGGTGGCAGCGGCGGCAAAAAAGATTAGTGGTGAAGTTGTGGTAGTGGTAGAGGAGATAGAGTAACGGTGGTGGAGGAAAGGTAATGGTAGTAGTGGTGATGGTAGTGGAGTAGTGGCAATAGTGGTAGTAATGATAGTCGTATAAGTGGAGTGGCAACAATGGTGGTAGTAGTGGTGGTGAGAGAGAGATGGGTGGTGAGAGAGAGATGAGTGAGAGACGGATAGAGAAGAGAGATAGAAAGAGACAGAGACAGAGTAATGAGCGAGAGAGAGAGATAAAGTGGTCGATAAAAGTACATTTTCTTGTAGTGGAGAGCTCGGTAAATAGGGAAGAGGGGAGGGAAAGAGTGAGCAAGATGAACACAATGGGGGAGAGAGAGAGAAACAGACACATAGAGAGAAAGAGAGAGAGAAGAGTGAGAGACAGATAGACAGACACAGAGAGAGAAAGAGAGAGAGAAGAGTGATGAGTGAGAGAGAGATAGAGAGAGAGAGAGAGAGAAAGATTTAACAGAAAAAGAAAGAGAAATAGGAGATGAGCGAGATAGACAAAGAGAGAGAGAAAGAGAGCAAAAAGAGATGATCGAAAAAAAGACATAGAGAGAGAGAGAGAGAGAGAGAGAGAGAGAAGAAAGATGAGTGAGAGAGATAGAGAGAAGAGAGCTGAGCGATAGACAAATAGAGAAAGAGACAAAGACAAACAGACAGAGAAGAGTGATGAGTGAGAAAGAAAGAGAAAGAGAAGAGAGAGAAAGAGAGACAAAAAGAGAAAGAGATAGAGAGTGAGAGACAGAAAAAGAGACAGAGAGAGAAGAGAGATGAACGAGAGAGATAGAGAGAAAAGAGATGAGCGAGAGAGACATAGAGAGAAGAGAGATGAACGAGAGAGACAGATAGAGAGAGATAGTGAGATGAACGAGAGAGACAGAGAGGGATGAGAGATGAGAGAAATAGAGAGAAGAGAGATGAGCGAGAGAGATAGAGAGAAGAGAGATGAGAAAAAGAGACAAAGAGAGAAAAGAGATAAGAGAATAGATAGATGAGTGAGAGACACACACAGAGAGAGAGAGAGACAGATAGACAAACAGACAGATAGACAGAGAAAAGTGATGAGTGAGAGAGAGAAAGAGAAGAGAGAGAGGAAGATAAAAAAATGGGTGAAAAGATATAGACAAAGAGAGGGAGAGAAAAAGAGATAAACGATAGAGTGACATAGAGAGATGAGCGAGAGAGATAAAAAGAAGAGAGAGAGAAGAGAGAGAAAGAGAAAAAAGAGATGAGAGAGATAGAGAGAAGAGAGATGGACGAGAGGCACAGAGAGAGAGAGAGAGAGAGACAAACAGACAGACATACAGACAGAGAAGAGTGATGAGTGAGAGAGAGAAAAAGAAGAGAAACAAAGACATAGAGAGAAAGAGAGAGAGAGAGACAGACAGAAAATAGTGATGAATAAGAGAGAGAAAGATAAGAGAGACAGAGACACCTAGAGAAAGAGAGAGACAGACAAACAAAGAAGAGTGATGAATGAGAGAGAGAGACAGAGACAGAGAAAGATGTAAAAATGGGTGAAAAGAGAAATGTTCAAAAGAGTAAAACGATGTCATTTTTTTTTTGTGACAGAAAAATACCGTTGTATTTATTTAAACTATTTTGTGACTATATATATATATATATATGAAGCCGTCTCAAAGCCACAATATATATATATATATATTTTTTTTTACAACGGTACCTATTGGTCACAATTTTTTTTTTTTTTTTTCTTTTTTTTTACGACTGCAGCTAGTATCGTCGCAAAAACTCTATTTTTTTGCGACAGTAATTTTTACCGTCATAAATACTCTCTTTTTTTGCGACGACAAGTTTTGTCATTTCAAAAAATCACATTTTTTACGATGACAAATTATACCATTACAAAAAATTATTTTTTACAACAATAAATTTACGACAACAAATATACCGTCGTAAAAAATTTCGTGTTCTTATGTCCACTTTTCCGGCAGTGAATTGAACCCTATAAAAAGGATATACATAGACACGAAAAGATAAGGTATAGAATGGAGTGAGGTTATCCTAATGTTTTTTAGACTACGACTATTCAAAGGAGAAAATTGCAACCGAGCTTAATGACATCATCTCGACACTTTCATCAAAAAGATGATCGTTATGGCAGGATTCAAGTTTTGACAGGAGCATCTGTGATATTTTATCCAAAACAAAAAGTCATAAAAATTAAAATATAGAAAAGTAAATTATAAATACACATTCAATTTAATTAAAATACGAATTATATTATGTGATTTGAAAGTTTTGAAAAAAAAAATTATTATAATTTTTTATTTAACAAAAGTAATTAAAAAATAAAATTTTTAACTATTCTTTTATATAATTATAAAATTGTTTGAATTATTAATTAAAATATATTCTTAACATCATTAAAATTATTAATTAACTTAGTAATTTATTAATAAAAGAGATTATTTCTTATGAAATTAAAAATTTCAAAAGACGTGATATAATTTTAGAACTATAGAAATAGTTCATATTTTAAATAAATTTAAAAAAATATATTTATAATTTACATAAAATAATAATAAAAAAAAACATTGTACGTAAATGCTTAGGCTTGGGGAAGAATTAAGGTAACAAGTGTAGGGTTGTGCAAAGGATTCAAAAAATAACAAATTGAACTTGTTCAGATCAATTTGGTAGATTTGATTTGGTTTTTTTAATTCTTAATTCCATCTTGGTTTGAAAAATTGGAGAGTCTGTTTTTGTGAATTGGTTCTAGATTTAAGTCCATTATACTGAATTTGAACTGAATCGAAGTGTGCAACTTAATCATATATATTTATTTGTTAGCTATATTTGTTTAAGGTAATAGTGAAACAATGTGTATGTTTATATTTTGAAAATTTATGTTTCGAAAAATTGTGACAAATTAATATTGAATAATGTTTGCTTAATGTTATGCTTTTATTTAACTGGTGAATTATGAGAGTAGTTCGTTTGATATGCATGCTATTATTACTTTTAAAATGTATGGTAAGTTGAATTTTTTTAAAAATGTTATATGTTTTTCTTGTAAGCAGATTATGTGATCCGTGGTTTCAATACCAAACCTTGTTTAAATGGTTTAATTCAAATTGGATTCACAATTTTAATGATTTGATTTGATTTCAATTTTTATAGAATGGTAAATAATGAATTAATCCTAATTTTGTTCCAAATCGGACAGTATTCACTCCTGGATAAGGGGCATATGAACAATTGTGCGCTGATTTTATCAGCTAAGAAAAAATTTGTACCTTGATTTCGGTCCCACATGTGATTTAAATATTTATATTACAAGGTTTGTCAAATGAATTATTTACATAAAAAATTAAGTTAATATGATATTTTTTATTAAATTTTTAGATTATATTTACTTTAAAACTGGAAGATTAGTATAATTTTAAAAATAAATTGTTTATATTTTAATGATATTACAAAATATATATATATATATATATATATTTGAACACAAAAAAAGATGTTTTGAGATTTCATTATTGCATCTGTGGGCTCAGGTCTGGTGATAATCGGTGACCGTTCTAATTTGACCCAACTCATATCATTAATTTATTAAACAACATTTTTAATAATTCAATCATATCATTAATTTATTAAACAACATTTTTAATAAGGGAGAATTACTTGACGATGATGGTAGTGGAAAAAATTATAAATTAATAAAAAATTTATAATTTTAATTATTAATATTTATAATATTTTTTATTTTGTTATAAATATTTTTTAATTGACAGAGAGTAATTTCTCCTTTTAATAATTATGGGAATCCGTTGTACGAAAAAAATTTAGCTCTATTTTAAATATATATATATATATATATTTTTTTTGAATTTGTATTTCTATTGTTTCAGAGAAAGTGACTTTTCTTTGCATAGAAAGCGACTAACGATTATCAAATTATTTTATTTTATTTTTTTAAGATAGGAAACGATTATCTTAATCTGAAAGAAAAATACAAAAACAGGATTACAATAAAGATTTTTATTTTGAGGTCATTCACATTAAGGTTTTATAAAATAAAATATAATAAATATTGGGAAGAAGGGTTGGTTGGGTTGGGTTGGGTTTGAGGTTATTTTAGTCACAGAAACATAAAATAGATTTTTTAGTTCAATAAGACGAAATATCATATTTAATCTATAATCATTACATTTTTTCTTTTATAAAAAGTCAAAAGCATTAAAGAGTCATTTCCAAACGTAATTTTTTAACCCTAACTTAAAAAAATTAAAATTCTAACCCACTTTCCCAACTAACCCTAGGGGACCTTATCTAATACAAATTGCAACTGTTCATTAATCTATTAAGAAACAAACTGTACAAGAAAACTTTTAGATATTATTGTGGGCAGTTTTGTGCCATAACGAAACCACCAAACAATACCAGGATAGGCTTATCCCAAGGGAAAATATTTATTCCAATAACCAACTAGGGATTAGATTATTCTAAATTAACAAATACCTCTGGTTTTGGAATTATGTGAGGCCCACATGGATTGGAACTTTCTAGTACAAACCATCTCAAAGATTAGCATTGTTTAATACTTCTGGAATATTTAATACTTCTAGGACAAACCACCTCAAAAGATAGGAAGATTATTTAATACTTCTGGAATATTTCACGTGTTCATATTTTAAATTAATCATTAATTATTTAATTTTATATTGTTCTTCTATTCTCAATATAAATCGTAGGTTCTTGCACCTCTTTATCAATCAAAATTTTATAAAGTACCGCGTATTCATACTCTGAGAATAGTGAATAATCACCCAAATAGATAAGTATTATTTACAAGATAAGGCTTGTTAGAATTCATTGAACTTAAGAGTGTGATATCATCATCCAAATATATCATAATAAAAAGGTTAAATTATAAATATACTTTACTTAAAATATAAATTATTCTTCATAATTTTAAGATTCATAAATATTCACTTATCAAAATTTAACATTTAATAAAAATAATTAAAAAAATAAAAAATTTAACTATCTTCATATGCAATAATAAAATTATCAAAACTGTTAATGGAAATATATTTTTGATATCATTAAAAAAATATTAATTAACTTAATGGTTTGATTAATGAAAAGAATCATTTATGATGTGATTAAAAATTTAAAAGAGCAAACTAGCATTTTTGAAATTACAAGAGTTAATTAGTATTTTAAAACAATCTCAAGAAGTCAATTTGTAATTTAAGTTGATAGAAAATTTAATAGCAGTTTTGTGCTAATGAAACAACGAAACAAAATTGATTAAAACCAGGATAAAGTTATCAATAAAAATGGAAAAACAAGGATGAGATTTTGTCCAACTGAGGCACTAATGCCTAATTAGATCAAAACTAAAAAATTTATGATACTGTGTGGAACCACTTGGATTAGGGCTGTTAGTGGTTTTCTAGCAATGTTCAAAGCCACATGCAGTATTGTATTAGCAACCCTTGCTTTGCTGCTAATAAGAAGTCAGAAGTTTGAATTTATTTATTATTTTGTTTGAGGGATCGATCTAGATTAGATTATGTAAAAAAATTAAATAATTTTTTAAAATTTTCCTTACCTTTACTTTTATTGATTTTTTTTAAAAAAAATTTTAAAAAAATTTAATTTTTAAAATTGTCTAGTCTAAGCAGATCTAATAAATAAATAAATTGACATAAAATTTTATAAATTTTTTTTAAAAGAAACTAAGTCCTCGTTTGGTAAATATTTTAGGGCTAAAAAAGCACAAAAAATAGGCTATATAAGTCAATTAGACAAAATATTATATCTAAATCATAATCATTATACTTTTTCTTTCACAAAAGTTAAAAAAATCCAAAAATTAAAACCAAATGAGACTAAAAAAGTCAGGCTAAAAAAGTCTAAACACAAAAAAATTGATTATCGTAGCAATGCCAAACGAAACTTAAATAAAAAATAAGTCAAATAATAAGCTGTGCAACTAATATACCATAAAAGAATCGAGCGGCCATGTTTGATTTTTATAAATTTGTTTTAATTTTCTTTAAAAAAGAATTAAAAATTAATTTAATAAAAAAATAAAAAATACTTATCATTTTTATATAATTTTTTCTTTTGAAATTTTTTTTTAAATTTTTTTTATCAAATAATTTCTATTTTTTAAAACATATATATACGTATTTCTAAAAATGACTCCATCGTAAATTTGAGTGAACAAAAAAAAAACCATACCAAGTGTGTTCCCACGAGTAGCAACCTCTTGACTTTTCTTTTATACATTTTATTATGGCTCTTTTTGGGATTAAGGATCCTCCCCTTCCCTTTCCTACTTCACTTCTTTTTTACAATGGTCAAAATTCATTTTAAGAAAATTTAATGGTGTAGATCATTCTAAAAAAATTATTTTTTAATTTTTAATAAAGTAATCCGAGCCATTAAATTCTTTTAGGATGAATCTTAACCATTGTAAGGAGGAAGTGAAGCAGAGAATGCAAGGAGAGAATCCTTACTCCCTTTTTGGGATGTGAATTTTTAGTTTTTTTTTTCTTAGATTAAAATTTATAAAAAGATAAAATAAATTAAAATAATTAATAAAACAAAATATCACAACAAATCTATAATCATTTTATTTTTTTCTCACAAATATCACATCCAACTATAAAAAATTAAACTATCTTTCTAAACATAAAAATTATAATATATTAAAATAACTAAAAACTAAAATACCTTATTTCTCGAATGAGGCCTATATAAAAAGTGTACTGACATTGAAATACTATTTTTCCTTTTATTTTAATTTTAATTTTAATTTTTAGGAAATGACTTCTCTCCAATTGAAATTTTAACTGAATCAGATAGTTGAGATCTCTGACCAGTAAAAGTTATTAAACATAAAACTTTTATCAGTAAGAATCTTTGAAGAAATTCAACTGGACTATATTTTCATAAAATCTTACCGGTAAGAGTTTTCTGTTTAATAATCCTTACTTGCTAGAGATCTCAACTGTTTGGTTTAGTTCAACTTTCAACTAGAAATGAACCAAATCCATAAAAATGATAACCACAATAAACACGACATAATCAAAAATATTTTCAGCTATAATTAAAATAAAAATTATAAAGGATCATAACTAAATCGTAACTAATATTATAATAAGTTATAATCAAATTTTGTAAGCGTCGTAACTAAATATATGATAAACACAATAAAATAAAATAGCATATTATGAATTGAAAAATGCTTGAAGCAACTAATTTATCACCTTTAAAAATCACCCTAATGATGTGTTTGACAAGTATCAAATTTTAATTTATTAAATATTCCATCATGTGGGATCTAACCTCAATGCCATATCATTAAGGGTCATTTAAAAATGATAAATTAGTGTGATGTAGCATTATTGTTAAGGTGATTCTATTTGCACACTATTATTCCACTCAGTACAAACCACTTTTTTAGTTCACATCACATACAATTTTCATTTTTTAATTTTTTCTCAACGCACACTAATATTTTTGAAATAATACAAAACTACCCTTACCTTCTTTCATCACAAACCCTAATCCTAGTCACCACCTCACTATCGCTGCTGCTATTATCTTTGGGCAATCTCCTTGACTTGCTCTAGCCCCTCATCTTCTTTCTATCTCCACAGCCTTCCCCCCGTTCTCTATTTCTTTCTCTTCATGTCGCTTTTCGTTAATCCATTACTCACTCGCGAATTCTAAAGCTAGGATTGCGATCTACTTTGTGTCTCTTTCATTATCGGATCGTCGGTGTGGGCTAGGCTAGCAAATGGGTTTGTAGGGCTACGAGGCCAGTCTAGTGTCGAGGTGAAGGGCTAGGTTGTTCGTGATAGCAAGGCCAGTTGTTTGCGGTGGTGGAAAGTCGCCGGTAGCTGCGATGGTGACTGAAGATGATAATAGTGGTGGCTGGCGACGACAATCGAAGGAATAATTGTTGAAAGGAAAGGAAAGTTTTACAATGGGGAAAAAGGTGTCGCCAGCGAGGTAGGAAGGCTATAGGGTTGTGATGGCGACTAGGTGCAGGTGACGGTGATCGGAAGTGGAAAGTAGGTGACGAAGGTTGGTAGCAAGTGATGGTGCCGAAAGATAAGGTTTAGAATTATGTCCAAAATAATAATTTGATAAAGGGATATAAGTGTAATGAAAAATTTTATGAAAATAGTGTGTATTAATTAGTTGTGTATAAATAGAATTTCTCTTGTTGTTATAGAATTGTTATCATAAGAGAGAGGTTTCTCTTTAGTCCACTGTGTGAACTGAAGGGTACTATTGGGCCGGTGGAGCACACCATAAGTTCTGTTTCGATAATTCGAACCGTTCAATATGTAAAACTCGTCGAGTACTTCATACTTGTAAAGAATTAAGTTGATCGGATATTAGTAACCTTTAATCGAAATACACTTTTATTAATGGTAAATATGATTTTAAAAATAAATTATGAAGAAAAATATATTCCGATCAAGGGATTATCGATATCCAATTAATATGATTTTTTATAGACATAAATTACTCGATAAACTCTACCTCTTTTTGGGAAGTCCATCTTGGGGCTTTTTTGGCTAAAATAGTAAAAAAAAAACAAAATAAATTTTTTAGCCTAATAAGACCAAATATCACATTCAACTCATAATCATTACATTATTTTTCTCACAAAATGTCAAAAAAGTTAAAAAGTCATTTCTAAACGAGATTTTTTAACCCCAGACTAGAATAATTAAAAAATTAAAAAACTAACTCATTTTCCAAACAAACCCTTTACATGTTAAACTATTTAAATTAACAAAATAAGCTTCCGTTTGGGAAGTGGGTTGGCTTTTTGTCTTTTTAACTTTTTTGGCTATTTTAGCCTGGGCTAAAAAGTTTAGTTTGAGGATGGCTTTTTGACTTTTTGACTTTTTTTGTGAGAGAAGAATGTAATAATTATGAATTAGATGTGATATTTTATTTTTTGTGACTAAAATAACTTATTTTATTTTTTGTGATTAAAATAATCAAAAAAAATCCTGTTTAACTCCGGTCAAACGAAGCCTAAAATTCATAATAAATTTCACAAATTCAAGAATACGTTTCAATTCACATAATGAACAATAATGATAGAAACCACTAATTTTAGAACTCTAAAAAGACCACTAATGACATGACACTCAATAAAAAAAGAAAAAAAATATAACACCAAAATCAAAATATCAAATTATTTATGGTGAGAACAGCTGCCACATCATTAGTGGTAGTACTAATTAGTACTCCCACTCATTTTCCGAACCGGAAACAAACATTATAGTAAAGAAAAAGTGAAACCAACAACAACAGTGAAACCCTTTGTCTGAAAATACCATCCACCGAAACCCGTCAATGGTTTTGGCATCGCCTATTGTATTTTACTTTGCCAACATGGTATAATGATTGATGTCGATTTAAAGTTCACTATGATAGGCCAAACACACAACTGTCTAGGTAAACTCACTTTAAAAAAATATTAGGGATTGTTTTGAATGTTATAAATGAATATATTTTTGATTTTTTATAAAATATTAGTTGAATTTGAAATGATTTGATAAAGAAGTAATTTGATTTAAATAAAATGATGTAATTTAAATAAAATGATGACTTATTAATTTTTGAGAGAATACCAAACCTAACATTCTTATAAAGTGCAATTATTATTAATTTACTATTATTATACGATGATACTATATATACTAATTAATATAAATATTAATGTATTAATTAATATTATATCATTATTACCGACTTTATTTATTATATAAATAACTTTTAAAATAGCGTCACAACTATCTATTAATATATAGCATTATTTATTATTATATGATGGACCTCTCTTCCTCATTTTCTTTCTTCCACTCACACTATAAATAACCCACAAAGCCTTTGCCATCTCAAACAAACCAATCCATAGAGGAGAGTTTTATAATCATACCGAAAGCCTTAAAAAGTCTCTCAGTATCAGATATTTGTCTCTCGGTATTTTCAGTGAAGAAGAAAAGATGTCAAGCACAGTTGGTCAAGTCATTCGTTGCAAAGGTTTGTTTTCAAACATTTTTTAAAACTGTTTTTGGAAACAATTTCAGAAAATGAAAACAAAAAACAAAAAACCATATCAAATTATTTTATTGGTTTATTTATTCTAAATCTTTCGGGGGGATTGAATCACATAGGAGTTCAATGATCTCATTTCTTTTTTTTGAAATTGAATAGAAAATATGGGAGAGCTTTCGTGTAAACTGTCTTTCAATTATGAATTTCTTAGATCTGAACACAACCTTATTATAAATCAATTGGGGTCATTGAAAACTACGTTTAGGGTGTGTTTAGATTAGAGATTTGAGGGCAAAAAAATTATGTAGAGAAATAAAAATGCTTTTGTTCACTTTTCTGGGTTTTTTTTTTTTTTTTCGTAAATAACTGTAATACGTTGTCCAAACATGACTCCTTTTTTATGATCGGCAAAAAAAAATAAATAAAGTAGTGTGTTTTTTTTATGGGACTCTTGCTTATTGATTGATCTTATGCTCTGCTATTATTCAACTTGTTTTAGTTTTGTATTGTGGAGCATTACAGTCTTTGGAATCAAAATTTTTTTTTTCCCCTCGAATTTTCGGAAATAGTCCGTCAAACAAGTTTTTATTTTGTGTTCCCAATTTTTTTTTTAAAAAAAAAAACAAGAAAAAGAAAAAGCAGATTGTTTCTGCTTTTATTCATGTGGGATATATGAAATTGATTGGTTAAAAAATATTTCTTCAATTTTTGGTGGCAGCTGCTGTGGCATGGAAAGCAGGGAAGCCACTGGTGATAGAAGAAGTGGAGGTGGCGCCACCGCAGAAGATGGAGGTTCGTGTGAAGATCCTCTATACCTCTCTCTGCCACACTGATGTTTACTTCTGGGAAGCCAAGGTAACTCATTTTTCACTTTACATAGTATAGTATATAGTATAGTGTAGTATTCCTAAGGTTTCCTCATTAATTTCAATTAATTCAAGCCACCATGGTGACACCCAAATTGGTTCTTTCTTTTCAATCTTGCAGGGCCAAAACCCTGTGTTTCCTCGAATCCTCGGCCACGAGGCAGGAGGGTAAGTTGTCTGTTGTTAATTTTTGATGTCTAAAATGAAATGGGTTTTCTAATTATGGATTGAAAATATGAATTTTGTTGATTTTGGTGGATTTGTAGGATTGTGGAGAGTGTTGGAGAGGGAGTGACTGATCTTGCACCGGGCGATCATGTCCTTCCAGTCTTTACAGGGGAATGCAAAGAATGCGCTCACTGTAAATCCGAAGAAAGCAACATGTGTGATCTCCTGAGGATCAACACAGACAGGGGAGTGATGATCCACGATCAAAAATCAAGATTCTCAATCAAGGGCAAAGCAATTTTCCATTTTGTTGGAACATCCACCTTCAGCGAGTATACGGTTGTCCACGTCGGTTGTCTTGCCAAGATTAACCCCCTCGCTCCTCTCGACAAAGTTTGTGTTTTAAGTTGTGGAATCTCCACAGGTACAAAAAAAAAAAAAAAAACAATGGCAATCTAATTTTAATGTCAAATCCCTTTTGAGTTTTGGCTAAAACCACCAATTTGCTTTATAAGAATAAGATATCAACGAACTGCTATGAAATGATTTCACGGGATTCAGTCTATTTTCTTGATCGTAAAATATTGTTGAGAAATAAGAATCCATGGGAATAAGTCAAACACCCAATTTGGTGTCTGTTTGAACCAAAATGGTGATATTGTTCCTACATTGATGAAGGATTTCGATTTTTTGGATACCATGATCATCCAAAAGCAAGGCTTTCAAAATTTTCAATACTGATTCTAACAACTGATTGCAAAGTCAATCATTTTAAATTCTTACTGTTCTAATGAACAAATTTGTGGGATTTTGTTTTGGGTAGGATTTGGTGCCACTGTGAATGTTGCCAAGCCAAAAAAGGGCTCAACTGTGGCCGTCTTCGGATTGGGAGCTGTAGGCCTAGCTGTGAGTTCCCCCCCCCCCCCTAATTGCCTTATGAATATGATTATTGTCTCTGTTAGCCAAATGTATCTGATCAATCTTATATTTGATGGTAATTTTGTGTAATTAGGCTGCAGAAGGGGCCAGAGTGTCTGGTGCTTCGAGGATTATCGGTGTGGATTTGATTCCTGACAGATTTGAACAAGGTAGGTGATCACATAAAGGGACTAGCAAGCATTATATTTGCAATGTTTGATACAAATTTTACTTTCATAAAACTGACTACAGTGTCTGTGCAGCATAAAGTTGTTTTCAAAATTTCGAAATATGAGAATAACATGAAAATGACTAGTTTTCATTGTTTTATTTCTAAAAACAACCCATTTTCTAGAAAATACAAAAAAAAAGTAGTTTTCAAATTTTAGAAAATAGTTTTCGCACAAAAACATAAACTATATCAAAACAATGAGAACACCACCGAACAGGAAAGGATTTGCTGATTTTGATGGCCAACTGCATCTAAATTCTTGGTGGAAGCTATTTTTGCAACATAAGCTACATTGTGACTCACATTCTAGTTAGAACACACAATGGACCTTCATTTCTAATATTCTGTGTGTGCGTGTGATAAACAGCAAAGAAGTTTGGCGTGACAGAGTTTGTGAACCCCAAAGACCACAAAAAACCAATTCAAGAGGTACAGTTCTACACTTCTTATTTGCACTGGTAAAACCTCCCCTTTCATCTTCAAGTATTTGATCAAATTTTTTCTCGACTTGCTCTTCAGGTGATTGCTGAGATGACCAACGGAGGAGTGGACAGAAGCGTCGAATGCACTGGAAACACTGAGGCCATGATCTCGGCATTTGAATGTGTCCATGATGTATGTTTCCCCTACTTTCCATCACTTTCATTATCGGTTTTTTCCTTTCTCATTTGACAACAAAGTGGAGTTCTAGACTACAACATATACATGTATGTAAATCATTTTGAATGCTGATAGACTATAACCTTGCCATTGCAGGGCTGGGGTGTTGCTGTTCTTGTGGGAGTCCCTCACAAAGATGCAGTATTCAAGACGCACCCTGTGAATTTTCTAAATGAGAGGACACTAAAGGGCACCTTCTTCGGAAACTACAAACCCCGGTCTGACATTCCCGCTGTTGTTGAAAAATACATGAACAAGGTGAGTTTGTGAATCCACACTTTGCAAATCTGTATGCTATGCATATGAAAAGCTCGAAATGTTTGGTAACTCTTATTCGCCTAAATCCAACTTTGCAGGAACTTGAAGTCGAAAAGTTCATCACTCATCAAGTCCCGTTCTCGGAGATCAACAAGGCCTTCGATTACATGCTAAAGGGGGAAGGCATTCGATGCATCATCAAAATGGAGGAATAGAAAAGTATGAAATCCTTACCATCGGATGAAGTGGACTTTGCATCGATCATTTGTGAAATATTAATAAAATGTTGTCGTCCATTAGCTGTTTGTGCATATATAAATAAATATATATATATATATGTAACAAACAAGTTTTTCATATCGAGTTTTCATTTTGGAGAAAAAAAGCACCAGAAATCTGTTCTTGTTTTTCGCTCTAATGTGTGTATCTCTATTGTGTGAGTAGTTGATAATTCATTCGGTTTTATAGTATTACTTATTACTGGTGTTTTTGTTACCCATTGGCTGGCTTACATAATGAATTTTGTGGTTTTGGCCATATGCTTTTCAATATGTAAAATAGAATGGATTTTTTTACTTTGTTTTTGTTTCGACAAAATTTAAACCCATTTCTGACGAATAAAAAAAATAAATGTTGATTAAAAATTTTCAAAAAACATTCAAAAATTAATTAAGAAAACCAATTAAAAATTAAACCAAATAAATGATCATTCCCTCATGTGTGGGGAAGTCTATAGTATATTTTGTTAAAAAATGTATGGTATATAAAAAATTAATAATTAAAATTAAATCACATCATTAAAAATGACTTGCTAAACTGGTTATTTTTTTATAGTTATGAATTAAAATCACATTTCTTCATAATTATAATCAAATTGATCATAGCTTAAGTTATAACATCTCATAACCAAATATTATTTTGTTCATGACTAATATCACATATTTTATAATCGCAATCACACATCTTATAACTAACTCCTTTGAGTCATAAATAACATCACATATCTCATAACTACTTGTTACATATTTCATAACCAATATTTTTTTTTTAACCAACATCACATATTTCATAACCACTAGTCACATATCTCATAACTAACACCCTTTTGTTCATAATCACAACACTTTGATCATAATCAATATTGATCACATATCTCATAATTATTACTCACATGAATCATAACCACGTCTCATAACTAATCCCTTTAAATCATAACCAACATCATAGATTTCATAACTAACAACCCTTTTGCTTATAATCACACCACTTTGATCATAGCCAATATCTTATATCTTATAACAATTAACACATATAGTATAACCAAACACCCTTTGACACCACTTTGATCATAACCAAAATCACATATTTTATAACTAATTAAATACTTCATAACCATTACCTACATATCTTATAACCACCATCGCATATATCATAACTACTAATCACATATCTCATAATCACACCACTTTGATCATAACCAACATTACATATCTCATAATCACTAATCATATATCTCATAACCAAACACCTTTTGACTTATAACTACACCACTTTACTCATAACCAAAATCACATATCTAATAATCACTAATTATATATCTCATAACTTTTATCCACTTATGTCATAACCACATCTCATAATCAAAACCATTTGCCTCATAACTAACATCACATACATCATAACCACTAATCACATGTCTCATAACTACTACCCACATATAGGAGTGTAAATTTGGCCTATGAGCTCGCAGCACACCCCAAGTCCAGTTGCGCCCTGGATGGGCCCAACCAGGCCTAAGCCTAAGCCTAAGCCCAACCTAAGACCCTGGGTTATGTGTTTTAGAGCCCGGTCCGACTCTGGTGTGTTATGAAGTGTGACCTATCTTATGAGCTCGTCCCAAATTTTTTTTCCCCATTGGGCCCGACCCAACCCCAACGGCTCTCTGCTTTCCTGTTAGTGCAACGGTCAATATTTCTTTTAAAAAAAATTTGAAACAGTTATATAATCGTTAATTTCACCAACAACCAATTTTATTTATATATATATATATATATAAATTAACCCTTCCCTCCCAAGTTCTATAAATACCATCCCTCACCCATTTTATTTCTCATAAACAAATCTATCTCTCAAACTCTCATTATCTCTGAACTCTTAACTCTCAATTAATTTTGAAGTGTCATCTCTAAATGACAATTGCAATTGATCACCTATCTCTATTTTAGATATATTTTTAGTCATAGTATCTTTATTCAATATAATAGAACTAGTAACTTTTTAAAATATCTATATACACTTATAAACACATATATATATATATATATATATATATATATATATAATTTAACTAAATTTTAATAAAAAATATGTTGAAAAAAAATTTACAACGTGATTTTATTTTGTTCTACTAAATAAATTTTCTTCTAAATTTTTTTCCCCAACTTTTCTTTGTCTTTTTTTTACTCTATTTTCTTTCCCTTGATTTGTCCTAATTGTGCCTGAGCTCTCTCTATTTCTTACTCAGACTTCTTTATTTTGCTCAAATTATCGAACAATCATTGTTGATAGTTCTTCCTCACTGGATTCTTCTTCTCTCTACTCTTGTGTCTTTGGAATAGATCCTTGAACTCATCACTACTCTCTTTGTTTATTTCAACACTATTCATTCTGGCAATATGTCTCTATCTAGTAAACGCATCTATCTCGAATCTCTAGCTCTTTCACATTAATATGTCATACATACACAAACCTTTGGCCGTAGTTATGATATGAAACGTTTTGTTATCATCAATTGGTACATGTGTTATAGAACTGTTGAAAAATAAATATTACGCATTTTGTTGTACTGTTCTGCTATCTCAGTCCTCTTCATCCCTCAAGTATCTCTCTCATTCTTTACTGTCATTGTAGATATCTTCGATTTTCCTTATCGGAAACGATAACACCTTTGACATCATTTTCACAGGCGATAAGCCCATTCAGTCTCTCTTTCTCATATTCCATTTCTTCTCGCTTTACTAGCTAATCTTCTCTAACTCTCATTTTCTGTTCCATGGCTTTAAGTCGTTGATTAAATTATTTGATGATTGTCATTACATTTTGTTTTCTCTGTATTATGAGAGATCCCGATTGGTGATTCTAAGATTTTTAGTGATTTGTTTAGTCATTTTATGATAATTGTTATGAAACTTTGTTGCTTGATGTAACAATCCCAACCCTTGATTAACGTTAATTTATGCTTAATTATGCCTAATAAGTAATTAAAGTGAAATTTTGCATCATATGTTACCTTATTTGTGTTTATATCTGTTTAATGTAGAAAGATCTGTTCATATTTTTGTTTCGATTTGCGAATTGAAGGCCTTATCGGCATCCGATTCAGAAATTGACTTGATTTATGTATTAATTAGAATTTTTAGAATTTTATGGTAGGTTTGATTAAAATTTAGTTCGGAACGATTAAATTAGAATAATTTAATGTCCAATTGATTAGTTGATCAACAAATTAATTAAGCCATTAACCAAGCCTATGTAAGGCTCCCATATGTGCCTCCACTCTTTCTTTTTCTTCATTTCAACACATTTGAGCTCACACACACAAACAAAACTTGAGGGGAGAGAGAGATAGAATGAAATTGAGATAAAAAACTAGGAAAAGGAGAATTTCTAAGAATTGTTGGAGGTTTGCAAAGAATTTGGGAATTGAAGCTTCTTCACTTGTGCAATTTAGACTCTAGGTAAGAATTTTAGTCTTTGACCTTGTAATGTAGTTGATTAATGCATGGAAACAAGTGAATTAGGTGAATTCATATGGGAATTGAGCTAGAATTTAAGGAAGTTAAGTCATTCCATACATGCATGCATATTTCATAACATTTGAAGTTGTTTTCAAAGATTTCCTCTCATGCATGTTGTAATTCTTGTATAGTTTGAAGAATTCATAACATTTCTTACCATTGGACCTCATTTAATCATGTTTTGGAAGCTATGAACTCAAATGAATATATGCATGTCATGTTCATATCAATTTCTTACATTTCAAGTTGAATTTTGCACAATTGACATGCTTTTGGACCTTGATTTCATGACATGATCTTCAAATCATGATATTTTACAAGTTCCTAAATGTTTTCTAGAATTTTGGTTCAAGAAGATGAGTTTTGAGGTGTGGAATTTGAGTTTGGAGCTTGGGAGTGCAATATGAAAATTTCAGATTCTGCACTTCCGCTTGAGCGACCTTAAGTCTGCTCGAGCATGAAATGCATGTTCCCAGAAGTTTGCATGTTTTGTAGACTGCTCGAGCGACAAGAGTTGCGCTCGAGCGAGGGCATGAGTCTCACGCTCGAGCGAGAGTCAAGTGGCCATCGAGCAGAGATTTCACACAACTAGTACTTTTGCAAAGTTTACGGACCGCTCGAGTGGGGGAAGTTGCACTCGAGCATCCCCTCACATGTTTGCATATCCGCTCGAGCGAGGGAAGTTGTGCTCGAGCGGGACCCTTGTTTTTAGCAAGTTTTGTTAAATGTGTTCAAGTGCATTTTAGCATTCTTATTGCATCCTAGGCACTCCTAGACCATGATTAAGACTCAATAAGAGGTTAAGACTTAGAAACACACTAAGAATGAAACGAAAGAAGTTAAGTACCAACTGAGTGTGTGTTTCATTATGTGTTTCTGCTATGTATGTGTAGGTCACGTGCCTCAAGTTATTTGATTTGCCTGTTCTACAAGTGGAGCCATCTGTGAGTAATAACTTAGTAAAGCTATGGTTAACTTTAATTATTTTATGAATGATATGAATTAAGATCTGTTTTATGAAATGTTATATTCTGTGCAATGAATGATTGTCCAAGTTTTTGCAATGTATTCGTGGCATCCTTAGCACAAGGTCCTAGCCCGGGGGTAACAATACCGTGCCTTTATAAGCAAGGCTCTTGCCCGGGGGTAATAATGCCGTGATCTCATGGTCCTTACCATGGGGTAACAATACCGTGGTTCAAGCAAGTTACAAGTTTTCCCTGTACCAGAGGATCCCAATGGAATTACCAATCAAGTTAATGCTAATGGATGTACCATGTATAACGAAGCATGAACTCTGATTTTTGTATGTAGTTGAACAAGAACATGAATCTATCTGCTTCTATTAGGAACTCTGATTTTGGTAGCTATTATGGACATCATTCATTTAAAACCCCTTTACTTTGTTATTATTTACTAGGCTCCAGCTCATTATTTATTTTATGTATGTAAATGAGCAGGCACGTAACCAGGTTCAGAGTTGAGGACCTAGCGTCTCAGTTTTTGTCAGCCACCCTTCTGTGCCTCCCGGGGAGGTTCCTTTTGAGATGTTTAGTTTTGTAACCTTATTAAAGATGTTTTTGCTTGTTTTCTTATCTTTACACTGGGCTAAGTCCCCTTTTGGTTTCATTTTTATGAATGAGTGACGCATGATTAATGTATTTATGACGTTATATATATATTTTTACAAGTTTGTTTTGAAGATTTCCGTCTCATATATGTTAACACAGCTCTATGGACATTGTATATTCTCTATATTTGTTTCTGCAGCCCCTTACTATATGGTGTTCTGTCAAGAGGCCTTTGGTAATCCAAGGATTACTGGCCGGTTACGACGCTAAACCTTTAAGGGCAGGTTTGGGTTGTGACACTTGATTACAATATTTGTAGTTTATAAAAAATTTGGATATTTTTGCTACATCAATTAGTTGTGTTGTTATGCATTTTGTGATTGATATTATGAATTTTTTTGGGTTGGTTATGACATTTGTGATTTGTAAAAATTTTGATTATTTTTATTATGGCAATTAGTGGTGCAGTTACGCATTTTATAGTTGATGTTATTAAATCTTGTGAGTTGGTTATGACATTTGTGATTTTTAAAATTTTTAGATGTTTTTGTTACACAAATTAGTGGATAGTTACATAATTTTTGGTTAATGTTACGAAATTTTGGGAATTAGTTACGGCATTTGTGATTTTCTATAATTTTAAACAATTTTGTTATGCTAATTTGTGATGGCGTTATGTATTTTGTGTTTTATATTATAAAACTTTGTGGCTTGATTATGATATTTGTGGTTTCTAAAATTTTAAATATTTTTATTACGCCAATTAATGGTGTGATTATACATTTTGTAGTTGATGATCAAAATAGTCTTTTTTATTAATTTTACTTAATAAAAATAGATGAAGGATTTATATTAAAAATAAATAATAAAAAAAATTAAGTACAAATTGACAAAATTATAAATTATAAATTTATTTTATTATAAGACTCTATTCATAAATGTTTTAATTTTGTTTTTTATAATGATTATTACATAATTTCGGTCCCATTTTCTCCAAAAATTTGGAACAAACATACAAATTTTGTCAAAATCAAAATTCCTTCATTAATTGTTTTTGACAAATCCCTAGATCCTTTCTTCAGCCCAAACGAGAGAGAGAGAGAGAGAGAGAGAGAGAGAGAGAGAGAGAGAGAGAGAGAGTAATTTCTGGATTTGGGGTGTGCTGCGAGCTCGTGGGCCAAATTTACATCTCTATATGTGAGTAATGGTTATGATATATATGATTAGTGGTTATGATATATGTGATGTTAGTTATGAGGCAAATAGTGCTGGTTATGAGATGTGGTTATGATATAAGTGGGTAAATGTTATGAGATATATGATTAGTGATTTTTAGATATGTGATTTTGGTTATGAGCAGAGTGATGTAGTTATAAGTCAAAGGATGTTTGGTTATAAGATATGTGATTAGTGGTTATGAGATATGTAATGTTGGTTATGATCAAAGTGGTGTGGTTATGAGATATGTAATTAGTAGTTATGATATATGTGATGTTGGTTATGAGATATGTGGGTAATGGTTATGAGATATTTGATTAGTGATTATAAGATATGTGATTTTGGTTATGAGCAAAGTGGCGTCAAAGGGTGTTTGGTTATGCTATATGTGTTAGTGGTTATGAGATATGAGATATTGGTTATGATCAAAGTAGTGTAGTTATGAGCAAAAGAGTTGTTAGTTATGAGATATGTGACTAGTGGTTATCAGATATGTGATGTTAGTTATGACTCAAAGGGGTTTGTTATGAGATGTGGTTATGATTCATGTAAGTAATAGTTATGAGATATGTGATCAATGGTTATGAGATATATGATATTGGTTATGAACAAAGTGGTGTGGTTATGAGCAAAATGGTGTTAGTTATGAGATATGTGACTAGTGGTTATGAGATATGTAATGTTGGTTATGAAAAAAAAGTGTTGGTTATGAGATATGTGACTAGTAGTTATGAGATGTGTGATGTTGGGACCCCTGGACTCCTCTAATTTCCTTTGCCCTCTTTTTGGTAACCGATTACATAGGTTGCCAATTCAAAATTAAATTATTAAAATAATTTAGTTATGTGGTAGTTATGAGATAATATGTTATATATAAATAACTAAATATAATTAAGTTATGAGTTAATATGATATTGGTTATGGTCTATATGATATTAGTTATAATATAAAATCACAATGGTGTTTCATCCAATGGTGTTTCATCCTCAAGTGATTGTTTGGTGGCCTTATCTTTTTGTTTCTGCTGTTGTTGGCTATTTAGCTTTCGAAGGTTAGTATTGCAATTTTAAGCGTGCTATTGACCGCCCGAACTCACTCCGCGTGCGAAGGCGCGAATTGTGTTCTTAGCTACTACAGTTCGGACTCCTGTCACGGTTCTGAATCTAATCTCACAAAGTGCAATGTAAGACTGATAAATCACCAAAGAGTCCAAATCTGGCAATCGGTTTTAGAAAATCGATTTTAATCAGAAAGCGCCAAACATGGACTGCTTTGCCAGATTTCAAAGTCGCCACCTAAATATTTTGTTTTGGGAAATTTAGGAAACCCTGACTCGTACACAAGGCCACGTGTCCGTCATCACCAAAGTTGCCTTGGCTTGGGAACTTGGGTACGAGAGGGGAAGGTTCTGAAATGAGCGCCCCAGCTCGCCCGATTAAAGGATCGGCCTCTACTAACATGATATGTTGTTTTTGAAAACACATATGTTTTTATTCCGGTTTATTAGCTAGCTTACTATATAATGCGCACGACATACATGTGATAACCCTGTTCGTGTTATGCTAATTAATCTTAATTGTGATTGTGATTATGTGTTTGATATGATTTGGTGTGCCATTTATATGAATATATGTGGTTTTGAATTTCTATCTGTTCACCGTAGGAATATCTGTTTGATTATCTGCTTTGAAATTTAAATTGAAGGCCTTATCAGCCCTAGAAACCAAAATTGATTACGCCATTGTGATTAGCGTAATTTTAGAGCCTACGGTGAAATTTAATTGAAAATTGATTCGGATCAAATTAAATAGATTAAATTAATGGAATAGTGCTCAATTAATTAGTATTAAGCAATTTGATTAAGAGAGCCTGTAAATAGGCCCCATTACACTTATCTCCACTTTTGTTTGAACTCAAAATCTGAATTACACACTAGTGAGAGTGAGGGGCCGGCTCTAGAGAGGGAGAAAGAAGGAGAATTGTGTGTTTGGCTCTAGTTTGTGAAATTGGAAGGTTGGACTCAAGATTCAACTAGAATTTGTGAAGATTAAAGCTCCTAGGTGAGTAAATTCATGAGTTTGAGCTTATAATTTTGTGAATTCAAGGTTGAATAATGATCAAGAACATGAATCGGATTGATTATAATGAAATTGAGTTGGTTTTGGTGAATTGGAGGTCAATAGATGCATGCATGTGGGAAATTGCTATGAATTTGCATGTTTGAGCATAAAATGCATAATCCATGCTAGATGTTAATTGAAGTTCATATTTTTGATCACCTCTTCACCATCTAAGTTGAGAATAGAAGTCATGTTCCACATGCAAGTGCAATTCATAGAAGCATGGGTGTTGAATATATGAATTTGTTGTGCTGGAAATAAATTTGATATGATTTGGAGCATGCATATGTTTGATTCATGGAATTTGAGCTTCATAATGTTGTAATTTGGTGTTTGTACCATGTTAGTATATGTATATGAGAAATAAGGGCTGTAAAATGCAAGAAATACCAACTTGAATGCTTGGTTGAAGCTCAAGAACAGTTCTGGAAAACCCAGAATTTTTGAAGTCTGCTCGAGCGGGGGAATCGCCACTCGAGCGTAAAATACGAGCTCCCAGAATATTTTGTTGACATTGATGTCCGCTCGAGCGGGGATGTTCACGCTCGAGTGGGGAGCTATGTAGAGTGACTTTCAGCTCGAGCGTCCGACTTCACGCTCGAGCGTAAAAATGAGGCAACCAGTACTTTTGCAGACCTAATGGGTCTGCTCGAGCGGAAAAGTCCACGCTTAAGCGGGGACCCCTATTTCAGAAATTTTGTAAAGATATTCTGTGTTTCATTTTCCGTTTTCTTTCATTTCTAAGTACTCTTAGGCATGCATTGAGCATTATGAATGAATAAAAAGGATAAGAAAGAAGCCTAAGAGGGATGTATGAATTGAGAACGGATCGAATCGTTTGTGACCCATATGTGTTATGTAATGTGTAGGGTCAAGCTCAAGAGTGAATCCACCGGCAGAACACTGTGAGTAATATCTTAACAAAGATATCTGAAGTATGTTATTTGTCCAACTGCTTATTTTTATATAAGTCTTGTAAGTTTATTACATTGAATTGGGGACAAATATTTGTTATGCTATGTGATTGGGCCAAAGGCCGTTGGATACAATTGGGTGGGCCGAAGGCCGTTGGACATGGATGATTGGGCCAAAGGCCGTCTGATACGAACGATAGTCTGATACGAATGACAGTCTGACATGAATGATAGTCTGACATATGAATGAATGGGCCAGAGGCAGTACGACATGAATGAATGGACCAGAGGCCGTACGACGTGAATGAATGGGCCAGAGGCCGTATGACGTGAATGAATGGGCCAAAGGCTGTTTGACACGAATGATTGGGCCAAAGGTCATCGGATAGGAACGGTTGGGCTAAAGGTTGTCGGGTATGAGTTAATTGGGCCTGAGGTCGTTCGACACGTCTGGAACTTTAGTCAAGTGATACATTAAATAGAAACATGAATTGGGCCTAAGGCCGTCTAATGTAACTGCTTCAAATATTGTTCATGTATCTTCCTTATTTGATATTATTCACTGGGCTTTCGCTCACGCTCATTCATGTTTATGTAGGTGAGCCAAGGGATGCCCAAACCCAGCCTCGGTGAAATATGTGAGAAACAGTAAAGGTTTTTGGAGAGTCAGCCTAAACGTCTCACGCACGAGACTTGTCTTCGTCTCTTTTGCTCTTTGATATGGTTTTGTTATATTGCCGAAAACATCGGATTACTTTTGTATATAAACTTTGGGTTTGACCGACTTAGACTTAATGATCCTGTATGTACAGAACTTTATGTTATTACTTATTTTGACGTGAGTTATTAACGTGTATGTATATGGACTGTTATGATGTGCCATGTAAGCACATCTTTATGGACAATTTGTAAGTTTGCTTTCGTTTGGCCCCTTTACTCTTACGAGTTATGTCTGAATTGGTTTGAGGCCGTAGGTAATCCCTTGATTACTGGCCGGTTATGTCCTTAACCCATAGGGGCGGGTTCGGGTCATGACAAAGTGGTATCAGAGCACGAGTTGTTAACTCACACACTTGTCCAAATGAGCAATAAGCGTCTAGAAAAGATCTAGGATGCATTCATGTGATAAGTATGAATTTGAAAGTATCGAGAATATGCTTAAATGTTTTAATATGAACAATTATGTGCTATAAGTTTGTGATTTGCTTGCATTGTAAATTATTTGAATATGTATGCTCTTTAATATATGCATACCTGTGAATCTTTTGTATAAAGTATAATGCAAGTCTAATTAGATGGTGAGAACAAGAGGTGATGAGATAGAAGAGTCCTCTACTTCCAGAATAGATAGGATAGAAAGATTGATTCAGGAAATGACAGAAACATTGAGGCAACAACAACAGTGGAAACAACAGTGGCAGCAACCACAACCTCCACCTCTAGCACCGCCCGTGCCAAGTAATCAAAATGACGATCGGATAATAGCTCTCACCAAAGAGTTTAAGAAAATGAAACCACCACAGTTCCATAGGGGATTAGATCCGTTGAAAGTCGAAGCATGGGTCCTCGGCATCGAAAAGCTATTTGAGGGGTTCCCTTGTTCGGAGACATAGAAAGTGCTTCTAGCCACCTTTATGCTAGAAGACGAAGCAAGAAGATGGTGGATGTTAATGCGTGAAAATCATAAAGATGTTGACTGAGCGAAATTCCTAGAAGTTTTCTATGATAAATACTTCCCGCAATGTGTTCGTGATAGGAAAGTGTCAGAGTTCATGGACCTTAAACAAGACAGCATGATAGTGGCTGAGTATGAGGCCAAATTCACTGAATTGGCCAGGTTTGCACCACATGTGATTGATACCGACTAAAAGAAAGCGAGACATTTTGAAGGTGGGCTTCGAAGTGACATTCTAGAAAAGGGTAAATGTCCTGAAGCTGGAAACCTATATTGGGGTGCTAGACTGGACCATAATATCAGAAGCCAACATAGCTAGACAAACTAAACCAACAACAGACTGGAAAGGCAGTAAGAGACAAGGCTTCTTTTCGAAGAAGAAATTTTTGAAAAAGCAGAATACGGGCTCCTCAAGTACTTCAAATTCTTCTCGAGATAATCCCCAATGTGTAATATTTGTAGTAAAAGGCATCGTGGGGTTTGTTACCATGTGTCAGGAGCCTGTTTTAAATGTGGTAAACAAGGGCATATGGCCAGAGATTGTAACCAGAAGAATGGGAAGCTAGCTGCTAGCTCAACTGCATCAATCCCGAAGTCGGGAAATACTATGAGATCTACTACCATGGGGGATACCGTGAGGCAAGGGAGAGTTTTCGCCCTTGTTCCGGGCGATACACGGAATGCTAACGCAGTTGTCTCAGGTACTATTTCTATATGTAATCAGGATGCTTTTGTGTTAATTGACTCCGGATCAACGCACTCTTTCGTAACATATGCATTTGTATCTAGACTGAGTAGACCTTTAGAATTATTGCCATATCTACTATGCGTGTCTGCTTCATCTGGGGAATTTGTATTGTGTGAATCTGTATATCGTTTTTGCAACATGCGAATTGGGAATGCTATTTTGTATGTAGATTTGTTGCCCTTGAACTTTAGGCACTTTGATATAATTCTGGGCATGGATTGGTTGACTAAATATTGTGCCACCATTGATTGTGTGACAAGACGGGTTGTGTTTAGACCACCAGAACATGAAGAAATTGTATTTGTGGGTAACGGGGTAGTACCTCCACCTTATTTAATATCTGCAATGAAGGCATGTAAATTAATCAGAAAATGGTGCCAGGGTTACTTGTGTTATGTGTTGTCGGAACAATCTGTGAATGTTGAATTGCGTAGTGTCCCTATTGTTAGTGAATTTCCAGATGTGTTTCCAAGTGAATTACCAGAGGAATTGGTGGACAGGGAGATAGAGTTTACGATTGAAACTATGTCAGGCACCTAGCCTATTTCTAAGACTCCCTATAGAATGGCTACTGCTGAAATGAAAGAACTGAAGGAACATCAGCAAGACCTGCTTGACAAAGGGTTTATCCGACCTAGTACTTCACCGTGGGGTGCACCAGTATTATTTGTGAAAAAGAAAGACGGGACCTTACGCCTGTGTATTGACTATCGAGAATTAAACAAGGTAACAATAAAGAATAAATATCCCCTACCCCGTATTGATGACCTGTTTGACCAGTTGCAGGGATCACAAGTGTTTTCCAAAATTGATTTGAGATCCGGGTATCATCAGTTGAAAGTGAAAGAAGAAGATGTTGAGAAAACCGCGTTTCGAACAAGGTATGACCACTATAAATTCCTTGTTATACCGTTTGGGGTAACTAATGCTCCGGCAGCGTTTATGGACTTAATGAACCGAATTTTTAAAACCTACCTTGACGAATTTGTTGTGGTTTTTATTGATGACATTTTGATATACTCTAAGAATAGACTTGAATATGAACATCATTTGAGAACTGTCCTGCAAACACTTAGAGAAAAGAAATTATTTGCTAAACTAAAGAAATGTGAATTTTGGTTGGATGAAGTAATCTTTTTAGGGCATGTGATCAACAAGGAAGGAATATCAGTAGACCCGCAGAAAATAGAGGCGATTGTGAATTGGCCTACACCGACAAATGTAATAGAGGTCCGCAGTTTCATGGGCTTGGCTGGGTATTACAGGAGGTTTGTGAAGGATTTCTCAAAAATAGCTGTACCTCTTACCCAACTGACACGCAAAGGGCAACCATTTGAATGCAATGACGAAAGAGAAACTGCCTTTCATGAACTGAAAACGAGATTGACCACTGCACCAGTTTTGACACTACCATCAGGTACGGAAAACTTTGTAATTTTCAGTGATGCATCTTATAAAGGTTTGGGTTGTGTACTAATGTAGAACGGAAGGGTAATTGCCTACGCCTCTCGGTAGTTGAGGCCACATGAGAAGAACTACCCAACACATGATTTAGAACTGGCCGCAGTTGTTTTTGCTTTGAAAATCTGGCGGCACTATTTGTATGGGGCAAAATGTGAAGTCTACACAGATCACAAGAGCCTGAAATACTTCTTTACACAGAAAGAGCTCAATATGCGGCAGAGGAGGTGGCTTGAATTGATAAAGGATTATGGCCTTGAAATCCAACATCACCCCGGGAAAGCTAATACAGTTGCTGATGCCCTAAGCAGAAAGTCGATAGGGAGTATGACTTGTTTGCTTATTGAACAGAAAGAGATCTTGCAAGATTTTGAGAAGTCTGAGATTGAAGTGGTGTTGTGTGAACAGGGCGGATTGATAACCGCTATTTTAGCTGAACCAGCATTCATTGATGAGATTAAACAGAAACAAAAAGAGGATGAATTCCTCAAGAAAGTGATTGATGAATTTGAGGCAAGTCCGAAAGCAGAGTTCAGCATTGAAGGTGAAGTGTTGAGATTTCGAAACCGAATGTGTATCCCAGATATTCCGAAACTAAAGAAAAGGGTTTTAGATGAAGCCCATAAATTAGTGTTTGCTATGCATTCGGGTAACAATAAAATGTATTGGGATTTGAAACAAAGCTATTGGTGGCCTAAAATGAAGAAAGAAATTGTAGAATATGTGTCCAAGTGCCTTTAATGTCAGCAAGTTAAAGCTGAACATCAGAAACCAGGCGGTCTACTTCAACCTCTCTATATTCCTGAATGGAAGTGGGAGCATGTGACTATGGATTTTGTTGTTGGTCTACCTCGGACTCCTCGAGGTATGGATTCTATTTGGGTTGTAGTTGATAGACTAACTAAATCTGCACATTTTCTACCTGTTAGAACTACATTTGATGCTTGTAGACTGGCTACTATATATGTTGATGAAATTGTCCGTTTACACGGAGTTCCAGTATCTATTGTGTCAGATAGAGATCCAAAATTTGTATCTAGATTGTGGAAGAGTTTGCAGAAAGCTATGGGGACAAAACTGAGGTTTAGTACCACATTTCACCCCCAGACATATGGGCAATCAGAATGGACTATACAGAAGTTAGAGGATATGCTGAGAATGTGTACCTTAGATTTTCAGGGGAGTTGGGAAGACTATTTGCCACTAGCAGAGTTTGCATACAATAACAGCTTCCACTCCAGCATCGGTATGGCACCATATGTGGCTTTGTATGGTAGAAGGTGTAGATCACCAATTTGTTGGACAGAAGTCGGGGATGGGGCTTTACTTTGGCCTGAAATTGTGCAAGACACCTCTGAGAAGATCAAAACCATTCAACAGAGGCTCAAAACAGCTCAGGACTGACAAAAGAATTATGTAGATGTCCGAAGAAGACCTCTCGAGTACGAGGTTGGTGACCATATATTTATCCGTGTGACTCCGATGAAAGGCCAAGTCAGGTTTGGAAAGAAGGGTAAGTTGTCGCCCCGTTACGTCGGGCCGTTTCAAATTCTGGAAAGGCTTGGTCCAGTTGCTTATCGAGTCACTTTGCTATCGGGATTCGAACAAATCCATAATGTGTTTCATGTGTCAATGTTGAGGGGTTATCTTCGAGACCCGTTTCACGTGATTGATTATCACCGGGTAGCTCTTGATGAAAATATGGAGTATGCCGAATGGCAGGAATGAATCGTTAACCAGCAAGTGAAACAATTGAGAAGCAAGTCCATCCCAATGGTGAAAGTGGAATGGAAAAAACACTACGGGACGGATGCCACATGGAAAAAAGAGGATGAAGTGCGACTACGCTATCCACATTTGTTCCCCGACGAAGGTAAAATAAGTTTGGAGGACCAAACTTCCTAAAGGGGGGAAGACCGTGATAACCTTGTTCCGTGTTATGCTAATTAATCTTAATTGTGATTGTGATTATGTGTTTGATAAGATTTGGTGTGCCATTTATATGAATATATGTGGTTTTGAATTTCTATCTGTTCACCATAGGAATATTTGTTTGATTATCTACTTTGAAATTTAAATTGAAGGCCTTATCGGCCATAGAAACCAAAATTGATTACGCCATTGTGATTAGCGTAATTTTTAGAGCCTACGGTGAAATTTAATTGAAATTGATTCGGATCAAATTAAATAGATTAAATTAATGGAATAGTGCTCAATTAATTAGTATTAAGCAATTTGATTAAGAGAGCCTATAAATAGGCCCCATTATACTTATCTCCACTTTTGTTTGAACTCAAAATCTGAATTACACTAGTGAGAGTGAGGGGCCGGCTCTAGAGAGGGAGAAAGAAGGAGAATTGTGTGTTTGGCTCTAGTTTGTGAAATTGGAAGGTTGGACTCAAGATTCAACTAGAATTTGTGAAGATTAAAGCTCCTAGGTGAGTAAATTCATGAGTTTGAGCTTGTAATTTTGTGAATTCAAGGTTGAATAATGATCAAGAACATGAATCGGATTAATTATAATGAAATTGAGTTGGTTTTGGTGAATTGGAGGTCAATAGATGCATGCATGTGGGAAATTGCTATGAATTTGCATGTTTGAGCATAAAATGCATAATCCATGCTAGATGTTAATTGAAGTTCATATTTTTGATCACCTCTTCACCATCTAAGTTGAGAATAGAAGTCATGTTCCACATGCAAGTGCAATTCATAGAAGCATGGGTGTTGAATATATGAATTTGTTGTGCTGGAAATAAATTTGATATAATTTGGAGCATGCATGTGTTTGATTCATGGAATTTGAGCTTCATAATGTTGTAATTTGGTGTTTGTACCATGTTAGTATATGTATATGAGAAATAAGGGCTGTAAAATGCAAGAAATACCAACTTGAATGCTTGGTTGAAGCTCAAGAACAGTTCTGGAAAACCCAAAATTTTTGAAGTCTGCTCGAGCGGGGGAACCACCGCTCGAGCGTAAAATACGAGCTCACAGAATATTTTGCAAACATTGATTTCCGCTCGAGCGGGGATGTTCACGCTCGAGTGACGAGCTATGTAGAGTGACTTTCAGCTCGAGCGTCCGACTTCACGCTCGAGCGTAAAAATGAGGCAACCAGTACTTTTGCAGACCTAATGGGTCTGCTTGAGCGGAAAAGTCCACGCTCAAGCGGGGACCCCTGTTTCAGAAATTTTGTAAAGATATTCTGTATTTCATTTTCCGTTCTCTTTCACTTCTAAGTACTCTTAGGCATGCATTGAGCATTATGAATGAATAAAAAGGATAAGAAAGAAGCCTAAGAGGGATGTATGAATTGAGAACGGATCGAATCGTTTGTGACCCATATGTGTTATGTAATGTGTAGGGTCAAGCTCAAGGGTGAATCCACTAGCAGAACACTGTGAGTAATATCTTAACAAAGATATCTGAAGTATGTTATTTGTCCAACTGCTTATTTTTATATAAGTCTTGTAAGTTTGTTACATTTAATTGGGGACAAATATTTGTTATGCCATGTGATTGGGCCAAAGGTCGTTGGATACAATTGGGTGGGCCAAAGGCCATTGGACATGGATGATTGGGCCAAAGGCCGTTTGATACGAACGATAGTCTGATACGAATGATAGTCTGACATGAATGATAGTTTGATATATGAATGAATGGGCCAGAGGCAGTACGACATGAATGAATGGGCCAGAGGCCGTACGACGTGAATGAATGGGCCAGAGGCCGTATGACGTGAATGAATGGGCCAAAGGCCGTTTGACACGAATGATTGGGCCAAAGGCTGTCGGACAGGAACGGTTGGGCCAAAGGCCGTCGGGTATGAGTTAATTGGGCCCGAGGTTGTTCGACACATCTGGAACTTTAGTCGAGTGATACATTAAACAGAAACATGAATTGGGCCTAAGGCCGTCTGATGTAACTGCTTCAAATATTGTTCATGTATCTTCCTTATTTGATATTATTCACTGGGCTTTCACTCACGCTCATTCATGTTTATGTAGGTGAGCCAAGGGATGCCCAAACCCAGCCTCGGTGAAATATGTGAGAAACAATCAAGGTTTTTGGAGAGTCAGCCCAAACGTCTCACGCATGAGACTTGTCTTTGCCTCTTTTGCTCTTTGATATGGTTTTGTTATATTGGCAAAAACGTCGGATTACTTTTGTATATAAACTTTGGGTTTGATCGACTTAGACTTAATGATCCTGTATGTACAGAACTTTATGTTATTACTTATTTTGACGTGAGTTATTAATGTGTATGTATATGGACTGTTATGATGTGCCATGTAAGCACAGCTCTATGGACAATTTGTAAGTTTGCTTCCGTTTGGCCCCTTTACTCTGACGAGTTATGTCTGAATTGGTTTGAGGTCGTAGGTAATCCCTTGATTACTGGCCGGTTATGTCCTTAACCCATAGGGGCGGGTTCGGGTCATGATAATACAAGTATAGACTAAATTGCTCGATTTGGAACAAAACATCTCATGTTTATTTGTCGAAAATGGTTTGAAGTTGCTACCCTCAAGTAGGCTAAAATACGGATTTGCCATCCTCAAGTGGGCTTAAAACATGATTTGCCACAATCAAGTGGGCTTAAAACTTACATTTGATGAATTGTCCCAATTCAAGTAATGAAGCCTTCATCCACAGGCTTTCATGCAGTTTAACACTTAAGCACATAGTCTCATGGCAAGCATGCTATCATGGTAGTCACTTACACACATGCAAGGATGCTAAAGCATAAACACTCACAATGTACTCCGAGCCAAAAAAGAAGCTAGTTAGAAATCATACATGATCCTAACTATACAAGATGCCTAATGCAGCACATGCAAAAATGCAACTAAATGGGCTCGGCTACCTTAGATGGCATATGAATGTGACATTTGACACATTTATTCAAATAGGTATTGAAATACAATGCAGTTTGAATAATGTGCCGAGCCCGGTGCATGCAAGACAAATGAATGAATACACTCATGCAAGCATAAGGTATGCTAATTGACACGTGCCCTAATCTAACCATTGAAAGCGGGTAAATAAAAGGGAGAAAAACGTGAGGTTGGAAGACATTCGCACACATACGCACACTTATTACAACATTTGCCCTCTCGACGGAGGGTCCGAATAATGAGCTAGGCTAACTAAGCTAAGCTAACCAACTAATCTAATTAAACTAATTAGACTAATTATTACAAAACAAAACTAATTAACTATTCCTAGTTAACTAAATATTACAAAATTGGAACAACTAGCTAATCTAAGCTAATTAGTTACAAACCGAATTAAGTAAACACGTTAACTAATCAATTACAACAACGACTAAGCTAACTTAGCTAAGCAAAACAGTTAGAAGGCCTCGGGACGAGGGATGCATGCATGCTCGATCGCCTCACTCGGAAATCCATTGCTATGCCCAGAATTGCTTCTGTTTGCATTTGATTTGATCTCTGCAAATTGCACAAACTTCCAGATAGCTTCTTCTCCAACAAGGGGACCTCATGGTGCACTGCCAACCAGAAAAGGGTGGTGTAGACCACTTGTAGACCAGAAAAACTTGCTGTAGACCAGAAAAAGGGGTTGGTCGACCACCTTTACTGGTCTGCCGATCAGAAATTCTGCTAAACTCCAATTTTGCTGCAACAGAGAATAAGGAGGGGCACAACAGTGTATTTGCAAGGTATGTGTGCACAACCACCCTCCCTATCATTTCTCAAGCTCAAGGGAGTGCGGTACTCGACTCTCAGGCCACAAACCGAGCATTGCAATGCACGATGGCCAAGAAGCCGAGTTTGCACAATTCAATGTCAATGAATGCACAAATAGACTCGATGAGCCTATACCTCTATCATGCTTGATCAAGAGGGTCGACGACAAAGAAATGAGGCGCGTTTCATCACTTCAAGTATGAAACGTGTGACATTCCTCGTGTTTGGATTGACGTCCAATCCAAACACAATGCAACACACACAACATGCTAAACACAATGCAATGCAATAACATGCAAACAATATGTAATGCAACAACATGCAAACACAATGCAATGCACCAACATGCAAACAACATGCAATGCAACAAAATGCAAACAACATGCGCTTCTACCAATGCTAATGCGGCATGCACAAGGTTCTAACATATGAATAATGCATGCATGGCATGTTTGGAGGCCGAAGCATCAAAGCAAGTAAAGAGCATCATACAAGAGACATGCAATACAATGCTCAATGGAATTAAACCATCTATGGACAGACCCAAATCATGCCAAAACAAAGGAGCCCAAAAGCTTATACAAGCATGCATACACATTGGCTCACAAACAAGGCATGAAGACACAACTGTCAAACACATTGAAGGAGTAGAAAATGTGAGAGTGTAGCAATGAAATATGCTCTAAAATTACATTCCAAATGATGCCAAATCATGCACATATCACAAATGAGGCATGCTAAGAGGCTCAAAACTCAAGACTAGCAAGGCCAATTACACTATAGCCATATCAAGCAAGCCCCAAAGGGCCAAGGTGACCCAAAACAGTCTCAAGGTAGGTCAAAACAAAGCCAAAACATGCATGGAGTAGAGCTAACACATGTTAGAATGGGAGGCATAAAGCATGACGCATGCAAGGTCAATGAGCATGATTGCACTACAAGTGTAAGAAGCAAATGAGGGATGCTCTAACCAACCAAAATCAGAGTTGTATCATGGAAAAATAAGACCAAAAACACACTGAGATGGTAGCCCAAAAAGCTTAGGCATGCATGCATACAAGTTAGGCCATGATCAAGGTATAAAGCATGACTCTCCAAAAGCATTGAAAGAGTGAAGCATGAGAGAGTATGACCTCACTACACATATTGAAATCATGGTAGAAATGAGGCCAAAGCATGCAAACAAGCTCAAGTAAAGCATGCTAGAGACTTTGAAACTTAAAGCTAGTAAGCAAGATTGCACTATGACTATACAAAGCAAGGCATGCATGACCCAAAACATTTAAAATAGAGCTTAAGCATGGCAAAACATGAGTAAAAGCTTGCTAGAGTGGAGCCAAAAACATGCTAAAATGGTGGTCCAAAGCATGATGCATGTTGAGGCTATATGGAGGATTGCACTACAAGGGTATGAAGCATGCAAGAGACAATCAAACCAACCCAAAACAGAGCTATATCATGTTAAAGCAAGGCCTAAAACATGCTAAGATGAAGCCTCAAGGAGGTAGAAAAACATGCTAACTTGGTAAGCCAATAACACATGCAAACAAGATACAAAAGGGGGGGGGGACCACCCTCACCTATTTGGGGCCTCAAAACATACTTTCCACCACTGAAATTCCTCTGGAATTCAGTGGTGAAGAGGCCAAACAAAGGTGATCTCAAAGGCCTAAAGAGATGACACCAAGCCTAAGCAAATAAGGCACACAAGAGGGTAGAACACCCTTAACACCAAAGAGGCCTCAAACAAACATCTTAAGCACTTAAAAAAGAAGCTTTTTACAGTTGACAACTAGGCCAAAGTAAGCATGCAAAGGTGGCCTAAAGACTTAATCAAAACAAAGCTTTAAAGGGGCTAGTTTCTTACCCTTGAAGAACAAGAACAAGGCAACAACTCCAGCAACTTTTCTGAGCTAAAACCAACTTTTAAGTCTGAGCAAGACCCTCAGGTACCTCAGCAACAAGAGTGTGGTGTTTGAGTAGGTGTTTGTGTGTAAAAGTGTGAAGAAACTACACTTTTAAGCACAAATATAGAGAGAGAGGGAGAAATATAGAGATAGAGGGATATGTACAGCCCTAAACAATTTCAGAGCCTCTGGAAAGGGAGAGAGAGCCTCCCTCTTATAGAATTCCAAGTCTCAAGCTTGTTCGCAAGCTTGAAGCTTGGTGCAATCCCACCATACACGTGTATGGAGGATGCCTTCTGTGCCCAACAGCTAGCATAGCTGGCAAGAAAAATATCTGCAAAAAATTTAGAAAAACTGTCGACCAGTTGAAGTGGTCGGCCGACCACTCCTACTAATCGACCGACCACTCCTACTAATCGACCGACTACAAAACGTGGTCTACAGGGAGAAAAACTGGTCGACAGGGGGGAAACTGGTCTACACCCCTGTTCCACTCTCCAGGCAAAGGATAACAAGGTTTGGTTAAAAAACAAATAAAAAAGGAAGCAAGACAAGAGTCTGCAAGGCGAGGCGCTCAGCCGGAAGCCCCGAAACTACTCTACAGGTACAAAAAGTGGCCTACGAGAGGAAAAGGTAGTCTACGACTACAAAAAGTGGCTTACAGGCCTCTGTTTCCCTCTAGGAAAAGGCAACAAGACATGGTCCAAAAACTAGGCCAAGAGGAGAAGGTTAAGAGGTCCCATGACAAGGCGCTCAGCCGAAGGCTCTGGAAACTCAAAACGAGCACAAACATGCACAATCACCGAGTGCACAGACGATGACGTCTGAGTCTTAAGGTCGGTCAAAAATGGGGTGTCTACACGTGCCAGTAAGGATCAATCAGTCCTTACAGAAGATTAATTGCCAACTAATTATCAGACAATTGTGTTTTAGTTCTTTCAGCCTTAATGAAGAGGACTATTACTGGTGGCTTGTTTAGGAGAATTTAGTGAATAACAATTAACTGAAGAATAATTACAGCATTTCATTAAGTAAAAATGAAAAACTTACAATGATCTGACTCAGCCTCGTAGAGGTTTACAACAACAAGTTATTCGAAACTACTCCTATGAATGAAGTGCAATACAGGAATTTGAAGTACAGAAATGTAAAGAACTGGAAATGTAAAACTGGAAAGAAAATGAAGTAAACAAACTAGTTTCTGGATTTGCGACTGGATCTTACTCTGGAGCCTTCTCTACTATTTATATTGTCCCATAGTAACTGTCGAAGTGGGCTTCCAATCGTCGAACAGTCCTCCCATGATTGCTGAACATGCCGCCTCATAGTCAATGCCACTATACCACTCTTTACAGTTAGGCTTCCCTCCTGATTTTGAATTTAAATATATGAGTAATTGTTAAACCACATTATCTTGCATCTCTTTGCTGATCCAGTGCTATGCAGATCCACAATAAACAATGCTAACTGCCACGTGTATAATTGCAATTGGAGATTTGAATTAACTTCTCGTATTGCCCTCATCTTGCCACGTGTTAAACTACAATTGGCCGGTACAAAATATGTAGCCAACATTACCCCCCGCACTAATATACCCAATACTTGGTGATATTAGTGGATCAAGGCATTTTATCCATGTCTTAGGACGTGCATGGGCTTTGCATCTTTTCAGAAATACGACGTCATTCATCAATGAAGTATTTGCATCACATTAAATTCTCTTCTATTCCTTGAATATTTCCCACTATCTGAGTATTCGAAAAGAACGATACAGCTCTCATGGCCAAGCAAACCTTTTCTTACATCGATCAAGCATACGAAGAGTTGTTTGATAATGCTGTTCGTCCTTGAAAGAACCTTCATGCATTGATTAGCCACCATTATCCGCCTCCATTTATACAAGTCATGGAAGTTTTTGCAAATCATCGACCTTTGAACCAAGAACCTATTGCTTACAATTCTTTGGATGAAAAATTTACAACCATGGATTTGAAAGTTCTTCTTCTGCAGCAAAGCCTTCCATATGGGATGAAGCTGCTGCTTCTTATTCTTCTAAGACTTCTGGCTGGGGGACTTGGCCTACCCCTACTTAACCTCAGATAACAGAGCACATTCATCATCTATTTCCTGAATTCGATGACCCTCTAGCGGTCCCTCATTCCAGACACAGTTCCGTAGTATACCCATATGTTCCTTTTGATCGTTTACATAGTCTTGAGGACAATTTGCTTTCAGCATGGTATACTTCTACTTTGCCATCCCGAATGGTGCGAAATGCCCCACGTCCTGATGAAGCCTTAGGGATCAGCCCTGCACTTTTAGCCAAAAAAGCAAAAACCAGACCTGAGTTTCCAGCCTCGTTCGGGGAAATTCCAACTGTCCTCCTCTACCTTCCAATCCAAATTAGATTGACGAATTGAGGCTCACTCTCTCTGAAAGCCAATACTTCACCCCTTACCAGGCTCTAGTGCCCCCAATCGCTTATCAGCAATATAGGGCTCAGACCCTGCTTGCTACTTTCTCCCACTTATCCTTTGAAGTCCTTCAAAATGACATTCCCCACAAAAACTTTCTATGGGCTTGTGACACAATGTCTCGAAGTCATCTTCTCAACCTTGTGGCTCAAATAGAGCTTTATACCTTTCTGGACCAACTTTCCCTTCTGCTCAACGGCATCTCAATGCTTCTATTACCAATGAAGTTCTGGATGAAGCTTTCACCACTCAAATTCAGGTTCAGTATGAGGCGGAGAACCTCCTTGATGAGTATGAGATCTTCAGGAACCATGATTCTGAGCATGGGAAGGATGCTACTATGGATGAAGTGTATAGAGAAGAGGAGATGGATGCAATAGAGAAAGCTCTAAAACAGACATAATTTGAAATGAAGGCCCAACAACTCTTTTTCCAATTAAGGGCTCACCATTTAGATAAATCGAACTTAGACAGGATAGAGGATAGAGTAGGAAAAGAGTATTCATTTATTGAATTTTGTTGGATGAAGTTCCATGATCTTGTAACTTTGTCCATTCCATATTTTTATGAAATTGAGAATGTAATCAAATGATCCCCAATGTAAATATTACCTATCAATAAAACTGGGCTTTCTAAATTTCATTTCTCTGGCTTTATATTCCAATTGTAATCTTGACTATATGGTTGATGTGCTTTAACTCCTTATTACGTTCAAAGAAAACTTCGAATCAATCAATTTTGTCCTGAAGTCTGACTCAAATACTTCCAAAGTGTGGAATTTCCTCTTAAGAAAGGCAATCTTTGCTTTACATTCCAATTCTATGGCTATCGTAACCTATTCTTGTTTAGCTAATAGCTTCGAATTAACCAACTTTGCTTTAAAACACAGCCTGCGTGTTTTAAAGTGTGGAATGTTTTCTTCGAAGTACGAATTACTTATCCAAATATTGGTTTTGTAATGTTTTGCCTACTTCGAAGTCTAACATAACAGGCATGAACCATATTTAGATTACAGAATATGTTAGAGACTCCTTCGAAAGGTGTCATGCCTCATATAAAGCCTAAAAGCACGCCTTTGAGTCCTTCGAACCACACTAATCCTAGTTACTCTTGAATTTGGGATGTAACACTTGTTTTGAAGTTAATTACTTGCTTCAAACGTTTGCTTATCAAACTTTGAAGTCAGCTTCTTACTTTAAAGACGGCTTCGCAGCCAACCACATGCTTCCAAAACCGAGCTGAGTATTCAACTCATGTTTCCCTCCAAAAGCTCTCTTTTGAACAGAGATTCTTCCTTTTGGGACATTTCCATGTTTTATACTAAAGGTTTTGATTTCACGTGGATTCAAATAATATCATAATCCTTTTGGATCCACTTGACCCATTCAACTTGTTCGGGTAACTTTTAGACAAAAAAGTTTAAAACCCTTCTTCTTCATGTATGCTTATTCACTCTGCTTACCTTCGTTGCTGTCGATTCTCAAACCCTTAATATTCTCAGACTCCTCTTTCCTACTGTTTCTTACCAATGGAGTCTTATTCCTTGAAAGTACCAGCTGTCGAGCGTATAAGCCCGACAATAGCTTTGAAGAGATGTATTGAGGAAGAAGTTGCTAAATTTAAAGTTGGTGGCCCAAGTACCATAGATGGACGCCTCTTTATTCCTCACCATAGCAAAAAACAAGAATACGTCTTAGGTCTTATCTTTCGAGAGGTTCCTGATCAACTTCCCGCTTTGTACTCTCGTTTGGAGGACCACTTTCTTCTCTATGAAGGGGGGCTTGACTGGGGAAATTGGAGGATGAATCGACCTCACCGTTGCTAGCCAACATTGAGGGTTGAGTAGGAGGAATGGTATGATAGGGTTGTGCCTGCCAGAGAATGAGACCTATAAGAGCTCTGTATTCTCGATGCCCTTTGTCTTTCTAGGTTTATCATTCCTGAAGATTATTTTTTAATTCCTACCGCTCTTTGTTTTTGGAATATGGCCTTTAATTTTTTCCAGTTTCGGTGTGGTATGATGGCTCCCACCGTTCTTGATATTTTCCATCTCTTAGGGCTCTCACCACTTGGTACTCCCTTTACACCTAGCTATCCAGTCCTTTCAGTTGATTTTTCTCTTCCACCTTTGAATTCTTCCTTCAGTGACTTCGTAAAAGTTGAGAATAAGAAGGAGGGCCTTGTGAGTGACCGGGAGATTTTCTCCTTCATTTTATATTGGTTGTGTAAATTTCTGTTTTGTACATCATCTCAATGAATCATGCCTGAGTTTGCCCCACTTGCCAATGCTTTTGTTTTGAAAAAGCGAATAGCCTTGGCCCCTTATATTTTAGGCCATGTCAATAGAGCTTGTTCCTAATTCTGTGAGAAACCTCTTGATGTTAACCAGGGAGGTCCCCTTTGGGTGCTTTAACTCTGGCTCTTTGCACACTTCACTGGTTTACATTTCAAGTGTTTGAAGTTCTTAGTTCAAGATTCTAGCACTTATGGAGAAAAGTATGCTAGAATTGCCTTTTATCCTGCTTCTTTTGCCTACTATCTTACTTTTTTTCACTAGCTTTCTGTTTCCCCATCTGCCACTTTCTTTTACCCCTTCAATGCTAATAAAGGACCGACTTGGCTAAAGACATTTTTGGCTGATAGGTAGTGTTCCAATCCATTACACAAGGATATGTGGGCCTCTATCTTGTTGCCGAGGGAGCTTTTTATTGGTACTTTAAACCTTCGAGCTTATAAGTACATATCTGAGGTATACTGTCCCTCCTAGTTTGCTAGGCAATTTGGGCTTACTCAAGGAATTCCTATTCCACTTTGTAGTCTTTCAAATACCCATCTTACAGTCAGAGACCTGAGGGTACCCAAATCTAAGCTAGAGGAGGCAACATTTAAACTATTGGAAGATTTGAGTGAGTTTAAATTTACTCCCTTCCTCCCCTCTGGCTCAGTTTTAAAAAGAGTTCAAAATTGGTAGACAACCAATATGGAAGTGCATCTAGCAATACTTCCTTATGATTTACTAGTAGGGCTAGGTGTGCCTTTTCAGGTTTAACCTAAAGAAACTGAGACCACCCCTTCTCTTTCTATTGCTACCAAGACTATTCCTGCAGTCTCACTTCTTCCTTCTAGAGTTGCTATAGCTACTTCGAAGAAGGGTATACATTTTTAGGCTTCATTCCTTTCATAATATTTTGTTTGTTTCTCTCATATTCATACTACTTGGTGCAGCGTCTCCACAAGAAGAATCTCCCAAGAGAGCTAAAGCTCTGGTTGTTCTTAAGGACAAACACTAGCAGAGAAAGAAAAGAAAACTACTATTCATTCCTGAAGAGTCTGAGTCTCAGATTGCAGAGGAAGAGACAGAGAAAGAGCAAGAAACACCATTGCAGAGGAAAAAGAAAAAGAAGACAACAGTCTCTCCTTCTGACTTGGCCGAGGATCCTACTCATGAGGCAACTGCCAAAGCAGTGGAGAAGGAACACTCTAAAGAGATCATTGTTTTCTAGGGGGCTGAGAAAAGGCGGCAGCAGCAAATACTAAGGGATGAAGCTGCTGCTGTTGATACAATCTAAAGAGAAACTGCAAGAAGGCAACAAACTGCTTAGCATTATACCCTTTGCAGTTCTCCCACTATTGCCACCTTTTCTGAAACTGGTAATTTCCTTTTGTGTTTCTAATTCCTTTCCTTAAGTTTTCAATACTAAAACTTAACCTTGCTTTGTATTTCTTCTTTTGCAACAACAATGACTCTATCTTCTCCTTCAATAAGGGTTTCTCCAGTCTTGTCTAAAGTCGAAAGACCATTAGAAACACCCTTGAAAAGGAGGAAGGAAATTGACACTAGAGTGCCTTTACGCGTAGAACCCATTCAGGCAATACTCCCACTTCCTTATTCTACATTTTCCATAGCTTTTTTGAGGCAAAACATTCCTATATCTTTATCCTATAGCCTAACTCTGTGTCTTCCCCATCTAACCTTTAATTCAACCCAATTTTCTTTCCCTACAATCCTTGCTGCTCCTTCTCCTCCTGAAGAGATCTCAATTACTACTCCACCTCCAGTGATGACTGATCCCCTCAAAGAAGATACTAATAGTTCACCAATTTTTTGTCTACCATCACTATCCACCTCCAACCCTTCTTCTCTTGACCTACTAGTAGCCAAGACTATGGACACTGCTAGGGACATTTTTTCCTCCTCTCCTATCCCTATGCAGCCATCTTTTCCTTCCACTAGAGCCCTTTCTGCACCACTAATGTCAATGGAAGAGGTGGACATTTTTGAAGCTAGACTGGCTAGTCTTTTTGACATGCCTTTTATCATTCCAACAGCTAGTAATGAAACTGAGCCATTGGTTCTGTCTGATTCTCTCTTGGAAATTTTTGAGAGCTCTTTTACCACAAGTAGGACTTCCTCGCCTTCACTGGGTTTGGATAGCTGTTTGGAGTTGCTGACATTGTTCTCGAGGATCCCCTTTGAAGCCTTACAAAGACTTATTATCAAGAATGGTTTCCTCCAGTGTTGCAAGGTTAATGAGCAATACAGCATGGCTATTTCAAGTCATTTATCTCAGGCAGCAGCTACCATTGACTTTTATATCAACATCTGCCATGTTGCCAAAGCTGTAGAGGAGAAATTGTTGAGAGACCAAAAATTTGTTTCCCAGATACATGCTGAAGTGTTTGAATTGAAGAACAACATTCCTCTGTCTCCCAATTTCGAGCCCAACTTTTGGAGAAGAAAGCTCAACTGGAAGAAGAGTTATCAGCAGTCAACCTGGCTTTGGATCGAATTGCCACCAAGTTGCAAATCACCAACCAAGGACTGGCTGATCAGAAGCAGGAGATGACTACAGCCATTCAGTTGTTCCCATCTTTTAAGAGTAGAGAGTCAATTGTAAAGGAACAACTGAAACATTGTACTGCCTTTTGGGCCAATCTATGGCTGCATGGATTCAACTCCTTATGAAATAAAATCTTTATTTATTTTTTTGAGTGTTTTCATGCTTCTTTTGTTTAGCACTTACTATACTCATTGTGTTTCCCACACAGTTGGATAATAAGATTTCAAATACCTGCCATTAATCTTTTTAGGGTGTACATATTCATTCGAATTTCTTAAATGATATGCTCCCCAAGGCAAGACTCTATGAACTTTATATGGTCCTTTCCAATTAGGTGATCATTTGTCAAACTTATGGCTTTTAATCCTTATTGGGAGTATTGTCTTCCATACCAAATCACCTTCATCAAAGCTAATATGCTTGACTTTCTTATTATAGTTTTTGGCTGCTTTTTTCTTTTGGAAAAGAATGCTATATAATGCCAAAATTCTAGCTTCATCCACATTCTCTAATTCCAAGCATATACTATGATGGTACTGCTCAGGAACTAACTGATCCCGATATCTCACCCTCAAGGACTTGATGTTAATTTCTACAGGTAACACTACATCATGCCCATATACTAAGGCATAAGGAGTAACTCATGTACTTGATCTTGGAGAAGTCCTATAAGCTCATAATACATCCAATAGTAAGTTATGCCAATCCTTGGGATTGTCTTCCATAACTTTCTGTATTCCCTTTTTCAAGGATTTATTGGATGATTTTGCCTGACCATTTGCTTGTGCATAATAGGGGGTAGAATTAACAAGGCTAATTCCAAACCCTGCCACAAAAGACTTTACTATCTTCCCATCAAATACAGTCTCATTATCAACAGTTATAGTCTGTGGGATGCCAAATCTGTGGATTAGATCTTTAATGAATCCAATAACTTCAGTTTGGTCTATACCCTTATATGGTTTAGCTTCGACCCACTTAGTGAAGTAATCTGTGGCCACTAAGATGAAACAATGATGCTTCGAAGAGGGTGGATGTATTTTTCCTATCATATCCATAGCCCATCCTCTAAACGGCCAAGGCTTCACAACTGCATGCAAATCAGTTATTGGTACATGTCTTATCGTGCCATACTTTTGGCATGCCTGACAACCTCTAGCATACTTTATACAATCTTTAAGGATGGTTGGCCAATAGTAGGAATGTCTTCGAAGCAACCATCTCATCTTCACACTAGGCTGATGAGCACCACAGATTCCTTTATGAACCTTATCCATAGCTGTCAATGCCTCATTTGGCCCTAAACATTCCAATAATAAACCATTTGCTCCCCTTTTGTAAAGAGCATTACCATACATTATGTATTGCATAGATTGTAATTTGATTTTCTTGCTGGCTTTCGAAGATGGGCCAATTAGGTACCGCATTATTGGATACCTCAAATCTTGTTCTTATAAGTCATTATGATTGACTTTTAACACCACATTCCTTTTAGTTAAGGGTTGTATTACTTTTTGATATGTTGTTTGGCTTATGGTCATTTGAGTGTTATCCCTTCTCCTGAAATTCGAAACTTTCTGAGCCACATCATTGGCTTTGTTATTCATGAATTTTGGGACATAGGTCACATTTGCTATCTGGAATTGAGAAAGCAAATATAATGCAACAACATAGTATGGCAATATGCTTGCACTTTGACATTTGAAAATTTCTTTCACTTGGTTAACCACCAATTGAGAATCCCTAAATATATCAACTGCATGAGCTTGTAACCCACTAAGTATTTCCAGTCCCATTATTAAAGCTTTATATTCAGCTTGATTATTGGAACAAGTAATTTCATCCACTCTGAAATCATATGTGGTTTCTACTCCCTGTGGTAACTTAATCACCGCACTAATTCTAGTTAGACCGTTGGCTTTTGATCCATTAGACCACATTTGCCATGGTTCAATATTAACCATACCAAGATCCATTATCTCTTAGCTTTCTGTCTGACATGGATGATCTGCCAAGAAATTAGCTAAAACTTGTCCTTTTATTGCTTTTTGGGGGACATATTTTAGATGAAATTCTGATAAAGTTAGTATCCATTTGCCAATTCTTCCTCTCAACATAGGTCTAGACAACATATACTTAACCAAATCTGTGGTTGTAATTACCAAGATAGTTGTAGGCAAAAGATAGTATCTTAGTTTCATTGTAGCAAAATATAATGCAAGGCACAACTTTTCTTTAGCTAAATATTTACATTCACAAGAATTTAAGAACCTAATAAGGTAATAAACTGCTTGCTCTTTACTTTCTTCATTGTTCTGGGCTAAGAAAACTCCTAGTGAATCTTCTGTTGCAGCAATGTACAATTTCAAGGGCTTATCACTCTTTGGTGGCATCAGTACTGGAGGCTTGGCCAAGTAGGCTTTGACTTCTTCGAAAGCAGTTTGATGCTCTACTGTCCACACAAACTCCTCTTCATCTTTCAACGTTAATAAGGAAGAAAATACTTTAGTTTTCCTTGCAGTGTTAGAAATAAATCTTCAAAGAAAATTGACCTGTCCAAGGAATTTTTGTACTTCTTTCTTACTTGATGAAGGCTTGGCTTCAATGATGGCTTTGGCTTTATTTTGATCAATCTGTATTCCTTTCGCGTGCACTACATAGCCCAAGAAGTTTCCATCTGATATACCAAAATCACATTTGAGAGGATTAAGCTTCAACTTGAACTTTCTCATTCTTTCGAAAGCTGCTTCTAAGTGAAACAAATGGTCCTCCATGGAATGGGACTTCACTACAATGTCATCAATGTAACACTCTAAATATCCTCCAATGAGATCATGAGAGATAGTGTTCATAGCCCTTTGATATGAAGCCCCAGCATTCTTCAAGCCAAATGGCATTTTAACCCATTCAAAGGTGCCAATGTTCCTAGGACATCTGAATACTGTCTTGTGGAAATCCTCTTCTGCAATGCAGATTTGGTTATAACCAGAGTGCCTATCCATCATTGATAAAATCTTGTACCCTGCTGAACTATCCACCAATAAATCTACTATGGGTATAGGGTACTCATCTTTTGGAGTTACTAAATTCAGGTTTCTAAAATCGATGCATACCCTCATTTTACTATTCTTTTTAACTACAGGCATAATATTGGATAGCCATTCAAAATATCTGGCTGTTCTAATGAAGCTTGCCTTAAGGAGCCTAAGAATTTCCTCATTGACTTTCTGAATCACTTCAGGACTCATCCTTCTTGGTTTTGACTTGTATGACTTGAAATTAGGCTTCATAGGGAGCCTATGTTCCACTAATGACCTATCCAATCCTGGTAATTCATTATAAGACCATGCAAAACAATCTTTATATCTCTTTAAGGCCATCAACAACTGGTCCCTGTCAAGAGCACTTAACCAAGCAATGATATAGGTTGGTTGCTGTGTAGAACCTTCCCCTAAATTAACCTCTTCTAAGGGGTCTTGTATCTGAGAACTCACTGATGCTTCTTTTTTGATTTCTTTTGTCTTCGAAGCAATTTCTTTGCTCCTATTTTCTCTGATTCAACATCTTTGCCCTCCTCCTCATAGATAAAATCTGTCCATAAGGCTTGTTCCTCCTGTATTTCCTGGACTTTTGTTTCGATGTTCAATGCACAATATTTATCAAAGGTCAAAGGTCTGACTTGTTGTTGTTTATGCTTACAGCCAACTACCATGGCTTCCTTCTCTTGTTCCTGAACCTTTTGGACTATTGCTTTTAAGTCCAATGCTATGAATTTGATTAAAGCCAAAGGTTTGGCTTCTTGGGTTTCATCTTCTTGCCTACAACTAAGCATCATTATTATCTTTGACAACGAATTCTTCATCAACACTCTTCTGTACCAAGTGCTTCATGTGTGCTACTTCCTCATTAGCCGTCACTTCGGTTGAACCATTAGGTTTTCTTAATATACTGAGTCGTGTTACTCCTTCAATATACAACTTAGCTTCTGCAAAATTAGCACAAGCGACAAAGGGTTGAGTGTCTGCATTGATCTCCTCAGTCTCTCCATTGCATAAGGCCATCATTATCTTTTGATGTAGAGAGGAAGGCACACATTTGTTGGTGTGAATCCAATCCCTACCATGTAGAGCATTATACTTAGCATTGCTGTCAATAACAAAGAATGCAGTCATGCAATCTCTGGTTCCTACACTCAGGTTGATGGACAAAATACCCTGAGCCATCTGTTTATCTCTAGCAAAACCAGCAATGGTTGTGCTGGTTGGGATTAATCTGGGGTTCCTCTTCCCTAATTTCTTCAAAGAAGATTTCAGAAGTAGGTTCACCGTTGCTCCATTATCCACCAATAGTATCACGACCTAAACCCGCCTCTATAGGTTTAGCGTCATGATCGGCCAGTAATCATAGATTATTTATGGCGTCCATACACATAAACAAATAATATAAGGTACGGGGCTTAGCAAAAGTCTAAAACGTTACAGAATTTGTTCATTGAGCTGTGTATATATAAGGAGAGCAAATATGTTAAGTAAGGTTTTGTTTCAAGTTACACCCAACATAAGTACAAATTCATATCTTACAAAACACAACCCCAAGTATGAACAAAATACAAAACCATTAAACCACACAAAAGGGGAGGTCCGACAAGCATGGCTCCGCCCAAGCCAGATTACTTCACTTGGAAGCTCCACAAAAGGCTGACCTGGGTAGACTCGAGGCTATCTAACTCTGATGTTCAATTTGCCCACCTACAATTACATATATAAATAGATAGTGAGCTAGAGCCCAATGAGTAATAACAGAATAAAGAGGTTAAATGAATGAAGTTCGACAATAGCACAAAAATGTGTCTTACAATTTTGAAATGAATCTTAAATCATTTTCGAAGAAAGACATTCACCACATTAGATCAAATTCACAGCAAGACATTTTGATTAGCAATAATAGCATCTCTTTGCAGTGACAAAAGCCATTTGTAACATTATATGTGGTACATCCATGAAGTGACAAATATTATTCCAATGATAACGTATCATACTAGCCATGGTATTGTTACCCACAGGCAAGGGCCTAGCCATGGTATTGTTACCCCCAGGCAAGGGCCTATATTCAATGGATGCCACAATATCGTTTCAAAATAGAACTCTATCATTAGAGGACATAATATTTCAATAAGCCATGCTATCAATTATCAAATCATTTTAAGAGTTCATTCAATCAATCACATATCCATTTTGATAGTAATAATATTTTTGAAAGTAAAGATAATTTGAACATATCTTTATAAAGTTATTACTCACAGTGGTTTGCGGTGACACTAAGTCTCGAACGTCCACCTAAACGAAGCACATAACAAAGTACAAATGAAACTCCATTTCATTTTAATTCAATCCTCTTTATGCATCTCTAACTTATTGTAGGGTTATTGGAGTCCAAATGGTGCCTAAGAATGCTTGGGGTGGCACGAGGATGCAAACATGCACTTAAAAGAGTTGTAAAATTTTGCTGAAAACAGGGTCTCCGCTCGAGCTCAACTTCCTACACTCGAGCGGGGGTTCGAAAACAAAGGTGGTCGCTCGAGCATAACTTTTGTCGCTCGAGCGGTCTGTAAAAGTACTAGATACGTGAAATTCTTGCTTGATGGTCGCTCGAGCGGAAGACTGAGAAAGAGGGTCCTCGCTCAAGTGCCACTTTGGTCGCTCGAGCGGACTGTAAAATTTCAAAAACTTCTGGGAGCCTGAATTCCATGCTCAAGCGTGGACTCCCTCGCTCGAGCGGACAACACGAATTCTGGAATTTTCAGAACTGTGTTTGAAGTTCAAACATGGTACTCAAAGATTCAAATCTTATGTTTTTGGTATTAAAACATGGAGAGTCACTATATAACATGGAAACACTTCCAATTTGAACCCATTTATTCAAAATCATGGTAAATTCCCAACCAATGACTCCAACCCCAATTTATAAAATAAGTTTAACTCAATTTGAGTGTATATTTCTCCAAAACATGTTCAAAATATGATCAAGTGACATGAGAAGCATGAAAACATGAAGCATTCTCCAAAATGAGGTACAATTGTGCCATGCATGTATGAATCTCATGGAGCTTAACTCAACATATGCATGCATGTAAGCAATTCAACTCCATTCTTCCATTTTTATGATATTCATAGCTTCTTTTCTTCAATAACATGCCAATGAGTTCAAAAATGAGAGGAATTCAACTACTATATGCCATAACTACATGAATTAGTGATGAATGCCATACCTAGTGTTGAATTCAAGGGTATTATAGCTCCAATCTTTGAATCTTCCACTAGTTCTCTACAATTCTCCTCTTTCTCTCTCTAAATGTTGAAATCTCTTCTCCTCTCTCTCAATTCTCAGCTGAGTGTGTGTATAAAATGGGCTCATAAGCTTAATTTGGGTCTTATATAGGATGTGATTAAGTTAGCCTAATCAAATATGGTTAGGATTAGTTAACTAGGCTTAATTCTAACTAATTCAATCAACTTATTCTAATTATTTTGATCCAAATCAACCATCAATTAAAGTTGCCATAAAATTCTAAATATTCTAATTAGCCTATTGGGCTAGTCAATTTCGGTTCCTGAAGCCGTTTAGGCTCCTAATTTCCGACTCTAAGTTGTCGATTTAAACAGATATTCCATATATCAACAGATAATTATAGAATTAAACATGTAATCACACAATCAAGCACATAATCATGCAATTAAACTTATTTAAATTATATAATGTACTAGTTTGGAGGTTAGGGTCGTCACAAATACCCTATTCATCTATATCCCATTGAAAAAAGCCTTGATATACAAGGGCTTGACATGCTGTGTCATAGATGTTGTAGGATACTCAAAATGATATGAGAGATTAATACTCACCTCTTCCTCACTCTCGTCCTTAGTTTCCATTGGTGTGGCCACTTCGGATTCATCTTGAACCATACTAACCTGTGAATCTTCACTAGAAACTAGAATAAGGTCAATCTCTTAGCCTTCTTGGTTTCCATCTTCAGCCTGGAACTCCTGCGGCAGTATGTGCACCATGTTTACTGATACTGGAGGAAATGAGCCAAACTGAACCTATGGCTCCACTTGTTGCTTTTTCAAACTAACTTGTTCAGTTACTTCGGAAACATCTTCTATGCTGCACTCTGGCACTTCAGTACTGGTGACTTCCTTCGAGTGTTCCACACCAGTTGGTTTTTTGATCAAAAAAGGTCTGTTCAACCAAGAAGGCTTCAAAAATTTCATCTTCAGCCATTTATTTACTTTGGCTTACTTGTACTTCTCTTTTTGTCTCAGTGTCGCTTTCCATCAAAGCCTTTTCAAGACCTACTAAGGTGGATCTTTCATTGGCTTTCAATTCAGTGTGAATTGTAGCCAACTGTTCCCTGCTGGCATTTCTTTTGTTTTAAGGAGCCAATTTTGGGCCTTCTTTTCCTTCTACTTGGCTTTTTGATTGAGCCAATGAAAAATTTTCTCCACTTTCTTTCTGGTCCCTCTGGTACTGCTATACCTTCATTGGATCTTCCTTCTTTGAGACCTGGAGATCATTGGAACCATATCTAGTTCCTTTGTTTTTGGGTGTTTTAGCAATACCCAATTGTTTGGAACCGTTAAGGGAGGTTTAATCATTCTACCCTAGTCTCCAAAAACATTTTTTTGGGTAGGTATTTCCTTAGGTTTATTCTGTATGACAAACCAATCTGAAACCCCAGGTACCTATGAACCTACTAGTTCAGTTGCTGAATTAGCTCATTCTGTCCTCGAAGTTAGCTTCGAAGTTGCCTGTGGAGGCCACTGCTTGACCCTGATTCCTTGTTTTGAGCCTAATTTAGGCCTTTTGTCAGGGTGATTACTTTGCATCTTATTTGAGGCTGATCTTGGGGGCCAATCTTTGGCTCTAGTTCCATGACTTAATCCCACTTCGAGCCTTCTCTTAGGATAACTGCCTTCCATCCTATAATAGTTGGGTGGCCTGACCTCATGCATAGGCCTCTTACCCTTAGAATGCGCTTTAGTAACTGATAGTTCAACCAATAATGGCTGTTAGCTGGGACCAGTTGGGTATGGCCTCTTGTTGTAGGCACTAGTTTGTTTGGGGCGTCTCTGCACATCCATGTAGTACTGTTTCCCAACTATTGGGAAGCCCTTCAACCATTTATAACTTAATCTACATCTGGGAAACATCCTTTGTATGACAGCCGCCTCGAGAGAATCATCATCTAGTGCCTCTTCACTAGAGTCCTCCTTTTGTTCTGCAAAGTTCTGTCCATTTGCTGGTGAACTTCTGATATCTTTCTTAACAGCAGTCTGGTTAGCAACTTGCATCTGCACATTTACCTCCTCCAATTCTTTCAGGGATAGTTTTTGGAAGTCAGGCATTCTAACATTGGATGTAGCTTCGCCAATCTCTGGAAATGGGTTAGTGTCAATCCCCATAGCCTTTTCCGCTTTGGTTGGGAACTTCAAACTCCCCTTTTGAATATGTTCTTGGATCCTGTTCCGAAAAATAATACAGTTTTTAATTGAATGAGACCAAAAATTATGCCATTTATAATACATCTTTCTTTTAAGTTCTTCTGGGGAAGGAATTTTAACCCCATTTGGTAGCTTTAGGAAATTTGCAGCAAGCAAATGATCAAAAATGTCATCTGCCTTTGTTAAATCAAAAGAATATTTCCTATGAAGGTCTTTCTTTTTAAATTGCTGGTCGATTGTAGTATCCTTATGAATTAATGCCTCACAGGTCATAGGTTCTTTCCCTATGATTTTTGCTGCATCAATCTCGTAGTTAGGGTCTCTATAATAAGTCTTATATGATTGTGGACGCGCCCTCGAGGGCTTATGCTTTTCCACAGTTCGGACTCAAATGTCACGGTTTTGAATCTAATCCCGCAAAGTGCAATGCGAGATTGATAAATCACCAAAGAGTCCAAATCCGGCAAGTCGTTTTGGAAAACTAATTTTTAAGAAAAAAGTGCCAAACATGGACTGCTTTGCCAGATACAGAGTCGCCACCTAAATATTTTGTTTTGGAGGAATTTAGAAAACCCTGACTCGTGCCTACGGCCACGTGTCCGTCATCACCAAAGTTGCCTCGGTTTGGGAACTTAGGTACGATTGGGGAAGGTCAGCTATGAGCACCCCCGCTCGCCCGATCCGAAGATCGGCCTGTACTAAGCATGATATCGAGTTTTGAAAACATTATGTGTTCTTATTCCGGTTATTAGCCTAGAATTACTATGTGATACGCACAGCATACAAGTATAGACTGGATTGCCCAAGTTGGAACAAAGCATCGCATATCCGTTTGTTTTGAAAATGGTTTGAAGTTTGCCACTCGCAAGTAAGTTAAAACACGGGTTTCGACGAATTATTCTAATTCAAGCAACCCAACTTTCACCCACAGGCATTCAGGCAGTTATATCACATAAGTACATAGCCTCATGGTAAGCATGCTATCATGGCAAAACTCACACTCATGTAAAATGCTAAAGCATAAAAACTTACCTAGTACTCCGAGCTAAAACAAGAAACTAGTTAGGAATCATGCATGATCCTAGTTCATGCTAGGTTGCTAATGCAACACATGCAAAATGCAACTCAAATAGGCTCGACTATTCTAAGAATGATATGTGAAATGCGGCAACTCGATACACGTATTCAAGTTGGAATTGAAACACAATACAGTTAGCATGATGCGCCGAGCCCGGTGCATGCAAAACAGATGAATGATGCAAACATGTGAGCATAAGTATGCTAATTGAAACATGTCCTAAACTAACCATCAAAAGCTAGTAAATAAAAGGGAGAAAGATGTGGGGTTAGAAGACATTCACATACGCACGCACACTTATTTCAAATTCGTCCTCTCGACGGAGGGTCCGAAAGAATAATACAAACCCAATAGATAATTGACTACTCTATCTAATTAATTATTACAGTCCCTTAATTAATTAACGAATTAATTACACAATAAACTAAGTATGAAATTCAAAAGGCCGTCGCAGCTCCGCCTCAGAATGATTGGATGATTCATGCTCGATTTGCCTTGCACGGAAACCCATTGCCATGTCTTTGTTTGCACTGTTCTGCACCTCCGATAATTGTGAAAATCCTAAGGTTGCTTCTGAACCACTCCCTGAACACTTTGGGATGCCATCGGCCGATAGAAAACACCATCGGCCATGGAAATATGGTCATCGACCAAAAATGGGACCATCGGCTGGGTATTGATAGTCGACCGGCACTGAAAGTTGCCGACCGGCCATTTCTTCCTGCAGAATACTGGTTTTGCTGCAATAGAGGACAGACAATGCATGGCGTGGAATTTGCAAGCCAAATGTATGCACGACCACCCTCCCTATCATGCTATGAACTCAAGGGAGTATGGCTCTCGACCCTCGGGCCACCAATCACGCATTTCAACGCATGATAGCCAAAGGAGCCAAGTGTGCATATCAATGTAAAATGGATGCAAAAAACAAATGGATGCCACACACTTTATCATGTTGGATCAAGAGTGACAGCGACCGAAGATTGAGGCACGTTTCGTCACTTTAAGTACGAACGTCCCTCATTCCTCACGTTTGGTTTGACACCCCAAACCAAACACCATGTAATGCATGTATGCTAAATACAATGCGATATGTAAATACAATACAAGGTAATGCAATGTAAGCATGCCAAATGCAATGTGATGCAACCTAAGCATGCCAAATGCAATGAGGCTCGAGTATGCACACAAGACTAAGGTAGCAAGCATGCCGGATGCAATGCAACCTAAGCATGCGAGTTAAACTAATGTAGCATGGGCACACCAAGTATACGACAATGTTGTGTATTGCAATTAGCTAAATATCATGTGATATACTAAACATGCAAACATGATATAATACAAGTATGCAAATAATGTAACGCAACATGAGTGTGCCTACTCAATGCAACTTGCACAAGCATGTAACAAAGTGTAAACTAGCAAGCATGTAACAAGATGCAACATGTCAAACATGCAACTATGTACAAGGATGGGCTTAAACCGGAATGGGAGACCTTAGCCATGCCCCAAAATAGTGGCCAAAAACACCCAAATCAAGGTACCAAAAAAAGATATGCATGCACATTCATGAATCCATAAGCTAGGCAATGATGCACAATCCTCAACCACGAGCAAAATGGGATAAACATGAGAACATGACAATGCAATGAGCTCTGAAATTAAGTGAAGAATGATGCCAAATCACATGCACAAGTGAAGTATAGCATGCTAATGGACCCAATGCTCAAAGCTAGTCAAGGGACTTGAACCATGACTATGTCAACCAAGCCCCAAAGGGCCAAGGTGACCCAAAACAGCCCTGAGGCAGACCAAAATGAAGCCAAAACAAATATGGAATGAAGCCAAAACATGCTAGAAAGGTGAGCACAAAACAAGACGTATACAAGGCCAAAAGGGTAAATGCACTACACCTCTAACAACCGAACATGGCATGACTTAGACCAATAAAGTCAGAGTTAAAACACGTCAAAATAAGCCCCAAAACCCAATGAGAAGGTCTCCCAAAGACCTAATTATGGAGGGACATGTAATGGTCCAAACATGGAGCATGAAATAACACCTCCCCAAAGCATTGAATGGATGGCAAATGCAAGTATACAAGCATGAAACATGGACTGAAATAGCATGATAAGAGATTCCAAATCACTGAAATAGCCCAAATGAAGCATGCTTATGACTCTAACACTCAAACTTAGCAAGCTAAAATGCAAAGTGGCTACACAAAGCATGGCAAGCATGACCCAAAAGACCAAAAACAGAACTTAAGCATGTCACAACATAGCTAAAAGCTTCATGAAGTCAAGCTAAAACATACATGCATGATGGTCTAAATGCATGATACATATTATGACAATAGAGGGGATTACAAAGCAAGTGCATGATGCATGCAATAGGCCATCGAACCAACATGAAACAGAGGTATAACATGCTAAACTAACACCAAATACCCACTGAAATGAAGTCAAATAAAGCTAAGCAAGCATGTTACCTTTATAAGCCTTAAACACAAGCAAATGAGACACAAGGGAGAGGGGTGTCCCTCCCCTATACATGACTTCACAACCACTTCTCCACCACTGAAAATCCTCTGGATTTCAGTGGTGAGAAGGTAGAAATAAGGGGGTTCCAAAGCCCAAAGAGAAAGGCATAAAAAGAGGCCAAACAAAGCCTAAGAGGGTGTATACAACCCCCAACTCAAAAGTGACCTTAATGAAACATCTTAAGCATGAAAATATAGAACTTTTATCAGTTATACACTAAGCTCGAAACAATGTGCAAATAGGTCTAAAATCTTAAGCAAAAATGGGGAATAAAAAGGTAAGTTCTCACCCTTGAAGAACACTTCAAGAACACCAACCTCAGCACTTCCTTTTGATCAAAAACCAACTCAAAACTTTGAAATCCACCTCTTAAAACCTCAGCAATCAAGTTATAGTGTAACACTAGGTGTCTTAGTGCAAAACTAAGAACAAAAAACCCCTTTAGAACACTAATACACACACAACTATATATAGAGAGAGAGAGATAGAGAGATATAGATATATAAGCTATATATCAGTGTTCTTCAACCCCTAGAAAGGGAGGAGAGGGCCTCCTCTTATAGGAATCCAATTCCTAAGCTTCTTGGAGAAGCTAACATAAGGGAGCAAATCCCTCCATACACGTGTATGGAGGGGGTGTATTGTGGATGCCAGTTGTGACAGCTGGCATAAAATATCTGCCAAAAGTAGATGGAAAGAGGTCGGCTGGAAAATATGGCCGATTGATCAACAAAAATGGCTGGCCGACCAAAAACATTGTCGACCGACCAAAATATTTGGCCAGTAACAAGAAAACAGAGCCGGTGGCCTCAAGTCAAGGCCGGTGAGATGTGGGGATGGCTAACAAGCCATTCCCTGCCCTGAGAAGCAAAAACACAAGTGTTTGGTGTACAACCAAGCACAAAACAAACAAGTTGAGAGGTCTTAAGGCAAGGCGCACGACCGAAACCTCCGAGAACTCAAGACGAACACAAACATGGATGATCACCTAGTGTTCAAACGGTGACGTCCAAGTCTTGAGGACGATCAAAAATGGGGTGTCTACAATGATGCATTACTTTGATCTTGTTCTTTCTCAAGTAATGATTCATATCTAGACACTTTATAGGTTAATTGTACTAAATCTCGAAACTCAGTTGAGTCAAACTTCTTTCGAATCCTAAACTCTAGACCATTTTAAGCCAATCTCACAAATTCAGGCTTTGGTAGAATGACCCTAAACTTGTTTCGCGCTCTTTTAAATCTGGCAATAAGTTGAGCAGCCTTTTCATCAGGCCTTTGACTCAACCTTGCCAAGTCTGCCATGGAGACCTCTGGCTCTATTTGGAAGAATTGGGCATGAAATGCCTCCTCCATTTGCTGCCAGGTTTGGATGGAGCTAGGTGTAAGGTTAATATACCATACAAAAGCTGCCCCAGTTAGAGAATTTAGAAAAAGTCTTAACTTCATGTAATCATTAGTAGTAAATTCACCATATTGGGCTGCGAACCTAGTATGTGTTCTACTGTTGACTGGTTTCCATTCCCATAAAAGAGAGTAAAGTCTGGTATTCTAAACCCTCTTGGGTATTCATGCACCCTATCCACCCATTCTAGATATGGCTTCCTATACGCAGGAGTTTGAATCCTCCGAGCCATAGGTCCACACAATTCTCTGACAATATCAGCAATTTGGTCCCTAGGAACCATATTTTGTGCTTGTTGGAATACCACTGGAGGAACAAACACAAGATTTGGTGGAAAACCTTGTACCTGAGGTCCTCTTGGTCCATAGAGAGGTATATTTAGGACTGGCTGTCCCTGTGGTGCGGGCCGCTGTTGAGGGTATGGTTGATCTCTCTGAGCCTATCCTGCGAAAGGACCTGCGAAAGGTGCTGCAATAGGAGGAACATGAGTTGTTTCTCTTCCAGCCGCAGGAAACCTTTGTAACTCCCCGGGTACGAATTCGAACAAAGGATTAGTGAACCCCCTTGTGCCAGGTATGGCTTCGAACATGGGATTTGGAAACATTCTTATACTATTTTCTTGTGTTGGCCCAGATCTGCCAATTTGCATGGCTTCACTGTTAAGTAATGAGGTATTTTGATTTACCATAGACCTCGAAAGAGGCTCATACCAAGAGTGAGGTGATGGTCTTTTATAATTTTGATTGCTAGTTTGACCATTAGTATGCCCATTACTTTGCATAGGCTGTTTATCCTTAGCCAATCTTTGCTAGGGGACATTTGGAATTTCCTTCATATGCCTTGTGTTAGTTGGTTGATGGGTATTCATCCGATCCATAAAGGATATTGCCCATCTTTCTATTGTGTTCATTAACTGCTGTTCCATGGCATCTACTAGGCCTCCCCACGGATTCATTGACTGAGCAGATGGAATAGTGGATGGTCTAATTCCATGGTCTCGTCCACTATTCTGGACACGTGGTGCATGTTCTGCATTACTGGTCTGTTCGACCATAGGTTCTGATGAGATAGGTACTTCTATAGGATGTGTTATCACATTATCCTCTAGATCAGGTACCTCTACCTCTCTTTCCACACCTTCTTCTAAGCGTTCATTTTCTCCTTGTCTTCTATGTCTAGCCATTTCAATTGGTCCCACTAGGCATGCCAAAAATATATGTTGGCTTTTTGGCTTTTGAAGGTTAGTATAAACGTGCCAGCAAGGATCAATTAGTCCTTACAGAAGATTAATTGCCAACCAATTATCAGACGATTGTATTTTAGTTCTTTCAGCCTCAATGAAGAGGACTTTTACTGGTGGCTTGTTTAGGAGAATTTAGTAAACAACAATTAAATGAAGAATAATTACAGCATTTCATTAAGTTAAAATGAAAAACTTACAATGATCTGACTTAGCCTCGTAGAGGTTTACAGCAACAAGCTATTCGAAACTACTCCTATGAATGAAGTGCAATACAGGAATTTGAAGTACAGAAATGTAAAGAACTGGAAATGTAAAACTGGAAAGAAAATGAAGTAAATGAACCGGTTTCTGGATCTGAGTCTGGATCTCTACTTTGGAGCCTTCTCTGCTATTTATATTGTCCCATAGTAACCGTCAAAGTGGGCTTCCAACCGTTGAACATTCCTCCCATGATTGCTGAACATGCCGCCTCATAGTCAATGCCACTACGCCACTCTTTACAGTTAGGCTTCCCTCATGATTTTGAATTTAAATGTATGAGTAACTGTTAAGCCACGTCATCTTGCATCTCTTCGCTGATCCAGTGCTATGCAGATTCACAATAAACAATGCTAACTGCCACGTGTATGATTGCGATTGGAGATTTGAATTAACTTCCTATATTACCCTCATCTTGCCACGTGTTAAACTGCGATTGGCCTCTACAAAGTATGTAGCCAACAACTGCGCACTCTGATTATATAAGATTATAATTTTATCATACAAGTGATTAGATTAATAAAATATAATATTTTAGGTATTGATCAATCCCTATCCCATTACTTATGTGCGCGTGTTTTATGTTTTAATGTATTTTTTTTTTATAAATAAATCATTGCTATGATATCATTTTTATCACGAAATTTGGCGAATAATTTTTCACATCATTTATTATTTGATAAGTGTCAACTCAAAATTATAATAAAAAATACTAAGTTCATAATTTTAACTAATAAATAATAAGTTGAAGCACTAGGGTGAATTTATGTCAAGATCACCATATAATTTTTTTTTCACCATCACTGGTGTTTGGAACTTGGAAGGAGCAATTATTACTTGCACGGCATAAATAAATTTTTGCACAAAGTAATGACTAAAATGTGTTTATAGTACTGCATTTAGCATGAAATTATACTTGGGAGAATTATAAATGAGTAGAATAGACCCAAAAAAGAAAAGAAAAATTTACACAAATATAGAGGGCGCAGTATATGTTTGAGTTACACCCTTTATTTTTGTGAATTGCCCTCCCATGTTTTGCTAAAATTTTTAAATCCTATATATTGAATTGTAATTCTTCCATTAAAAAAAAAAAAAAAAATTCATATAGAAAACTTCACTTGTATTAGTCAAGTGAGGTCTGGCAATTAATTTTTAAAGTTAACGCCTTGAATAATTACAAAAAATATTTTTATTTTTTATTTTTGTAAAAGGTAGAGTAGACGAATATATTTTTTTTAAAGTCAGAATCAAGTAAATTTTTATTTTTAGACTTAAATATTCAAAAACTATATTTTTAGAATGTTGCCAAACCAGAATTGAGTATTTATAATAAGTTGAGTAAGAGTGAAAGGTTAAAAATAAAATAAATTAAATAACCCCTTTTAAATTTTTAAAAAATATAATGAATTTCACAATTTTATCATTATTACATTAAATTTTTTAAGATTTTAATTCACGTTACACTTATTCATTTACATTATTAATTTGTTAATCATATGAATTAAAAAATAATATTGTCATCTATGTTACATTGAAATTTATATTTTCATATAATTTGTATTAATTATGATATTCTAATGTAATTATATCAAAACTATAAAATTTGTTATATTTTAGATCATTATTGTGTATCTCAAAATATAGACATGAACGAAATTGTCATGACCATGACATGACTTGAGTTAGAACTATTAAAAATAAAAACAGAATAATCAACTCTCCTTAATTATCACTTATAAATCTGTCTTAATTAAAATAACTAATCATATGTATATGTTTAAGCTTTCATATATTTTTTTTTATTTTATAATTGTACACGTGTAAGAAATGTAGAGGGGAGTATAGCTGTCTGTTTAGAGAAGAACAACAGAGGTAGTGTGCCCACAATTTCTGAGATTGCATGGCCAGCCTAGAAAAGGAGGAGCATGTAGATGTTGGAGGTAAGCAATTTTGTGCAATTCTCTCTCTCTCTCTCTCTCTCTCTCTCTAGTGCTCTGCCTTCTCTTTTCTTCTAGCAAGCTAACTTGACCGTTGGAGGGATTTTCCGGCAAACCCACCCGCCGAGTAGCTCACCTTGATTTTGTTTACAGTGCGACGAAGTTCTAACGGAGTGTGACGAGCTTAGAAGCAAGGAGGTACGGGGCGAGGTGAATATTTCTCTCTCATACAATTGGCGCCGTCTGTGGGAATCGAACCCACGACCACGTGGGAATCTCTTTGACAAACAAACCTTGTTCTCCAAGCTTTTTGGCTGTTTTCCATGGTGAACATCGACGAAATACCGCTATTTGTCGTCGACGGTATCACTATGGAGTCAGTCTGGAGAAGAGATGGCCCTCCTGCCATTCCGACCATGGCGGGCTTGGAGACCTCCTCTAGAGGGCTACCCAGAGACGCGGGAAACAAATGTGCGAGGAGCACTGACCATTCGCAGAGTCCTAAGGGGCGTCGACGGCGAGGAGAATCGCATGCTCAATGCCTAGAGCACAAGCATAGAGACCAGGACTCTTTCATTCAGAAGATGGCGGCTGAGATGGAAATGCTCAAGCGACAAATCAAAGGGAAGGATGTTGCTGGAGTGGGTGACCACAATGACCGCACCCAACTCCATCGCTCTGGCAACCAGCACCAACAGGGGACACCTTCCCTCTCCATCACCAGGAGCTACGAAGTTGGCGATTCTAACCAACCGGCGGAGAGGTCCTACACATGAGATAGCAACTATTATCCTTCATGTCCATCGGCAACGTCGAGATACTCCTACTCCATCTGTTCGGAGGACCTGAGGGACATACTGGAGGAGCGTGCACGCCGCAGAGAGGCCCAAAGAGTTCCAGCGTTGTAAAAGCTAAGTCCCAGAATCCATTGTAATGAGGGAGTGGCCATGCCGCTACCCAGAATGGTGGCTCCAGCACCGGTGGACAGAGACTTGGCAAGACTCACCGCCACTCCGCTGTCTTCAGAGATTGAGAGCACGCCCTTCCCTGCTGGATTCCATCAACTTAAGTTCACGCTCTACGATGGCAAGACGGATCTGTACATGCACGTTAGCCATTACCGGAGTTGATGTGTCTCATATTCCTAGTAAGTTTGGGAGAGTTGGGCCAAAAATAGTTCGAAAGGCTCCCAGAGGAAAGTATCGAGGGGTGGCAGCAACTAGCGAAAGCCTTCGTCACCAGATTCAAGACCAATACTAGAACACCGAGGGAGGTCGACCACCTCTTAGGTATTAAGATGGACTTGGGCAATTTTTTGAAGGCATAAAATGCCAAGTATTGGGAGACCTACAATGAGATCCTCGATTGCTCCACTAATTTGGTAATCGCCCAATACAAGCGAGGCCTACTAGTCGGACATAGACTGCGAGACTCACTTATAATGCACCAGCCTACAACCATGAAATCATTGATGTAGTAGATTAACGAGCACATCCGAGTTGAGGATGATGCCACCACCGCGACTGCGATCGCGACTGAGAAGGCAAATTCGGTTACGGCGGACAAACGTGTGGTTGGACAGGTTCACTCGGTGGGGTAGGAGGATAATCGCCCTAATAACCGAGCTACAGAACAACATCGCAGTGCTAGCCGCAATGACTGAAACAAAGACCGTGGAAATGACCGGGCCAATGCTCCTCGCAACGAAGAGGATGATGCCAAGAGAAAATTGAAGGCACAGATAGGCATCGCCACTATTTTTAAGATTCCAATCTATCACATCCTTAGTGAAATTCGAGGTGAGCCATATGTCTGTTGGCCAGTAAAATTGGGGCATGCACAGAGGGGCTTCAACTCAAGGTATCACTGTACTTTCTATGAAGAAAAGGGGCATCGCATAGAGGATTGCATGTCGTTGAAACAGCACTTGGAAGAGCTGGTTACGGTTGGGCACTTAGACCAGTACATAGACGAAGGTATGAGGGTCGCTCCGCAAGGACAAGTCGAGCTTAATGGGCTAGCCGTCTTGGATGCAGCGCCACAAGGGGTTATCAATGTTATTCACGGTATCATAGAACCGGCTCGAGTATGCAAGCTCAGGGGAATGATTAAGAAAACCTAGCATATGAGGGAAGTGCTATCTGTTCAGCCTGCCGTGAAGAAAGGAAAGACTGAGATACAAGACATTATGACCTTTTCCAGCAAAAACTTGGAGAGAATTTAAACCCCTCACAACGATGCCTTGGTAGTAATGCTTCGTGTGAAGGATTTTGACATCAAGCGAATTTTGATTGACCAAGGCAATTCGGTCGAAATCATGTACTACGACGCGCTCAAGAAAATGAAGCTAGAGGACAAAGACTTAGCTCTAGCAACTTCCCCCTTGGTCGGCTTCAACTCGCAACCGGAATGGCCGATTGGAAAAATTATATTGCTGGTCAAAGCAAGATCGATCACAAAGTAGGTGGAGTTTTGGGTGCTGAAGGTCTCGTCGACATATAATCTAATCTTAGGGAGGGGTTGGTTGCATGCCATGCAAGCAGTGGCTTCGACTTATCATCAAGTCATACATTTTCCCGCCCCAAACCGGACAAATTAAAGAAGTTTGGGGGGATCAAGTGATGTCCAAACAATGCTTTGTCGTGGTAAATGGCAGCTGGGCTGCCAATGGCTTTGTCCAGATAATAGAGGGGCTAGAAGGCAAAGAGGTCCTAGAGGATGTAGGAAGAAGAGCCGAGGAGAAATCAGTAACAGACTTGGTGGAGGTTCGCATTGATAAGAGTGATCCGAGCAAATTCTTTCTCTTGAGTTCATCTCTGACTAGCACTGAGCGGCTGGATTATGTAAACTTTTTGGTTTCCAACATTGAAGTCTTCGCGTGGACACCTTACGATATGCCTAGTGTAGACCCAAGCTTCATTTTTCACCAATTGAATGTCGTTCCCAATGCACGACCGATCATTCAGAGAACTCGGTGCTCGGCTTTACACCATGCCGAAGTAGTGGCCAAAGAGGTCAAAAACTTGCTGGAAGCTAGGGCAATCGAAGAGGTTCACTACTCCAGATGGATCTCAAACACGGTTGTGGTACTGAAGAAAAATGAAAAATGACGAGTATGCATCGATTGCAAGATGGTCAACTGTGCCTGCCCTAAGGATAGCTTTCCCCTCCCATGAATTGACTAGTTGGTGGATCTTACCACTGGACACCGAAGGTTTAGCTTCCTTGACGTGTACTGCGGCTATCACCAAATAGCCATGTACGAACCAGACTGAGAGATCACATCCTTCACCATGCCAAGAGGCCTGTACTGCTATAAGGTCATGCCTATGGACACCCTATTTTTGACCGCCCGCAAGGCTCGAGCGCTTTACTCGGAACACTCGATGATGAAAGTGGTATTGTGCGTGGTTCGAGGTCTCAACGAAAGAGTCTTGTTCATGTTTCGAAACAACCCCAAACCTTCCATATTCCCATTGATCATACCTAAGAAATCCCTTTTTACACCTTGTGCCACTCTGTGTTAAAGCTGAAACAGAAAAACAGGGGAATTCATTGAGGGCCGGCCGGGCTTCAGTAGCGAGAAACACTGTTCAAGGTGGGAGGCGGCCAACTGTCTATTTTTCAAGATATTTATGATGTTTCTTGCTCAAATTCTATAAATACGACCATATACCTCTATTTTGGGGGTTAAACAATTGAGAGAAAGCCTATACACATAGAGAGAGCTCTTTCTTCCTTCTTCTTCCATTGCAAGCTACCTTTGAGTTAACCTACTTTCCTTGTATCATCTATATACACCATACCCAACCTTGACTCATCATCTTAGAGCCTTGGTTGACCATTGAGAAGCATAATTCAAGCTTGAGAGTGTGTCAAGAGTGAGTTTGATCGTCAATGAAAGCTTACTCCATTTTGAGAGGTATAAGCATGTAACTTTTGTTCTTGCTTTTGCTTACTTCATTTCTACCTATTTCTTGTATGCTTGGGCTGTTTTGCATCCATTTTAAGTGTTGGAACTTGGGTTTGGATAAGCTACCAAAGGTGGTACGGTTAAGACCCTTACTTGCGCTTATTTTTATAGCTCAACCCTTGGTTCCTTTACACTCTTTTTCTTTGATTTTTAAACTGATTTTTAGAGTTGAACTAAGGCAAAAAACAGGGTTTGAAGTCTTGAAATTGGAGGGATTGGCCACCCCTCCGTGTTTTTAGCTTTTTTTGAGTTTTTTTCTTGCATTTTCAGCCACTGTTTTGGCTTATTAGAGACTGTTTTAAGGCTGTACTAATCTATTTAAGTGATTCAAGCTTTGATTAGTTCATTTGTTGTAGCATTGGTCTTTGTACATAGCTTGTATTATGTTATTCTTAACCTTTCTTTGTCTAACTTTCATGGTAATAACCTCATTTTAAGAATCAACATGCCACTCCTTTCTTTCATTTGAGAGTTGTTTCAATCGGTTGAGGGTTATTCAATACATGAATTAGAGATTCACACTTAATGGCTTAATCTCTATGAAGATTCATTGTCAATGACATAATCTCTCTTTCATTTTGAGAATTACTTCCTGTTTGACACTTGTCTTCTTTTAGAGGACTTAATCATCACTTCGGACAAATGGACTAAAGACTGGAAATGACTAAAACATTGGTTTAAAAGCAACCAACACACATAAAGAAAATGAGTCATCTTGCTTGGGTTTGGCCGGACGTTATGCCAAGTTTATCGAGTCAAGAGTAGTCATACGCTAATTCATGGTGTTTTGATGATTCTTGAAGCGTGCCTACTTACTTTTTTTGAGTTCATTCCATGATAAAGAAGGAGCAGTGGTCATATTCATTGCATTCATTGATTTTTGTCCGAAATTGTATCCGAAATCATCAAGAAATCAATTTTCTCATTGATGGCTTTGGAAAACAATTCTAACATTCTCTCGAGGCTTTTCCATGACAGAGAAGGAAGAAAGGGACAAACAGAGCTTGAACAACTCTGTCTGCACTGTTTTCACTTCAAAACACAAAACAGAGTTTTGGTCAAAATTGAGGCACGGTCGGCCTTCTTTAGGCTTGGCCGGGCTTCATTGAGGATCGGCCGGTTCTCAATGTTTGGTCAATAGTGTATTTTTGCAGAAAATAGAGGGCAGTGGCTGAGGTGAAACAGAGCAAGCCAGGGGCAGACAGAGCTGTTCTTGAACATTGTGCATGTGCATGTATGCAATTCTTGCGCATCCTCACTTACATTATGATCATCGTAATTAATTTAATTTAATATTGTTTGTTGTAATTAGTCTCGTTAATTATTAAGTGTTGTAATAATTATTATTGTCCCTTTGTAATTGTTGTAATTACTTAGCTTAAATAATGAGTTTATTTATCGTAGTTATCCCTGTTGTAATAGCATAGTTAGCTAGTTAATTGGCCTTGCTTATTTATTCATTCAGTTTTGTAATAATTAGTTAAATTCAGACTTTTGGACTTTGATTCGCACCCTCTTGCATGAGGGCAATGTTGTAATAAGTTGTATATCTTCCAACCCCATGTTTTTCTCGCTTTTCTTACTCGCTTACGATGGTTGGTATAGGGCATCACGTTTTATTAGCATTCTTGTGATTTGCATCCATTGTCTTGCATGCATCCAAGGTTCGGCTTATCATGCTAACCCAATGTCAAATTGTCAAACTCATTACTTGAATACATGCTCTCTCGCATGTCTTTAATACAATCATATGCCATGCTCATAGCCGGGCCTATAAAAATACACAATCTGTGCATCATATTAGTCATATTGCATTAAGTTAGGAGCATGCATATTTTTTCTAATTATTTTGCTTTGTTTTGGCTAGGAGTACTAGGAGAGTAATTCTGTGTTTTAGCATCTTGCATCGGATGTTTGTGTTGCCATATCCAAAAGCATGAATACCATGAGGCTAATTGTTTAAATGATATAATTGTTTGAATGCCTGTAGATGAAGGCTAGTTGCTTGAACCGGGATGGTTTGATTAAATGTCCATTTTTTTAGCCCACATTTTCAAGTGGCAAATTGACAAAACAATTTTGAAACAAAACATGAGATCAAGTGTTCCAATTCTTGCAAACTAATCTATACCTTGTGTGCGCATCACATAGTAAAAATAGCTAATAATCAAAACAAGAGCATATAATGTAAATAAGAAACACATCATGATTAGTAGAGGCTGATCTTTGATCAAGCAAATGGGGTACTCAATTAATGACCTTCCCCTCTTGTACCTAAGTTCCCGAGCTGAGACACTTTGGTGATGACGGACTAATGGCCTTTGGCACGAGTCTCGGGTTTCCTAAATTTTTTTAAAATATTTAGGTGGCGACTCTGAAATTTTGCAAAGCAGTCCATTTTTGGCATTTGATTCAAACGTTGATTTTCTAAAAAGAATTGCCAAATTTGGACTCTTTTTGTGTTTTCACTATTTCACATTGCACTTGTGGAATCAGATTCAGAACCACAAGTGGAGTTTGAACTATAGGGCTATTTGCCTTCCGAAAGGAGCGCGGAAAGTCAAGCTACAGTTTCTGGTGACTCCGCTAGGGATTTTGAGAACTTGACTTGAAACTCATGATGTGAATTTTTATTTACACTTATATGTTTCTTTGAATTTGCATTTGCATTGGTGCGCTTAAGTCACTGTATTTGTCGACTGTTATTCTTGGACGGTTTGTCGGAGGCTCGCCTAAAAGGCTGACCGGTCATGGGCTTTGCTATGTTGGAAACACAACCCTTGGATCTCTATTACCGCTATACCGCTTGATCCACTTTTCACTTCTCGGTGTTAGGTGTGAGAGGTATATTAGGTATTCTTGCTGATGTACCTTTTTGACCATTCGACCTAGTTGTATATAGTGAAGCTATAGTGACTATTCCAAACTTAGGACAAGATGCTACCCATTTGTAGCATGTTGTGAAACACGTTGTTTGAAATAGTGTAGCCTAGATCATGTTAAAAATCTAGGACAGGGTAACCCTACCCCCTCATAGGGGTGTTTTGGTTCTTTTTACTTGATATGTGCTTTTGCAGTGAGACTGTACAAGATGGTTTATCTCAGCATAAAGTTTGAAAACAGATATCAGTGGGGATTACAGTTTAGCTATGTGTTTTGACTGTTGTGAATTGGGACCGAAGTGCTGTTCGATTTTGATTTTGTTTTTCTTTCTTTTTGCTAGGTAGTTTACTATCATAGCTTCAGAAAGACCTGATATTCCCCAAGTTGTGTGGACTCGTTTCGGCAGACTGTGTAAAGCTCGAGACGTTGTTGGTGGTTAGCCTGTGCTAGTCTCACTTCCTCCAGTCACTTGACCGAGAAGAAACAGACGGTCAGTAGCATCAGTACAAAGCACTCCACAAACACCTACCCATTCTTAGTCAATCAATTCACCAGCATCTAGTTCACCCAGATTAGCAATGGCACAGAACACAGCACCAAACGCAGAGGAATTCGTTGCCATGATGATTGCCGTCCAAAGGACTATGCACACTGTAAACTAGAGGATGGTTGTACAAGATGAAGTCATTGCAGATCTACGCCGTACATCTAGGGCATCAGCGTTAACTGTGCACCCGATCCCTACTGCTCAGCCAAACCCGGATCTACCCTCACCAGTAGAAAATCTACCAGTCCTAGATCCTCAGGACATGTTTCCCCCAGCTCCAGCTTATCGTCCTCTAGTTCAACCTCTCTAGGGATTTTTCCTTTCGATATTAATGAAATTGATCTAGCCCCAGTGGAGAGCCAAGGCAGCTCGAATGACAAATAGGCCTGCCGAGAGAGAACAAGTCCGACTAGTGGCCCAGAACCTAGAGCCAGATATGCAGCAGAGAATGATAGTGGCACCATTGTCCACGTTTTCTTTCTTACATGAATTAGGGGTCCAGATCAACAATGCATTCAAAAAGGGTATCATCCACAGAACAAGTGAATCCGCAAGAAGGCTATTCTCTCAGAATATCAATGCTAATAGTAACACTATTCCGCGGCTTGCAAATGTCAGCAATATCATCACAACAGCTAAGATGGTTGATCCCTTTGCTACTACCACAACCTTATAACCTTCATAAAATACCGGTCCATCGCGAAATCGTAGAGTCGTTACCCCCCTCCATATGAGCCCAACCCACGCCTTCAAGCTGTTAATGCAAAAGGGACATCTCAAGCCCCTTGATCCTCGTCTGCTTCTAGACCCATTGCCACCCAAACATGACCCTACCCAGTATTGTATCTTCCACCAACAACATGGCCATTCCACGGACATGTGCTACCATCTACGTCATGAGATCCAGGATCTCATTGACAACATAGTCATCGCCCCACCTTCCAAACCCAACGTAACAACCAACCCACTTCCTACATATAACCATGTCCCCCCGCCTAGAAATATTAACCATATCCATACACTACCGCCCACTTTCAACTCTAGCAAATACATTACCTCATCCTATCTACCAAAATCGGAGGTGATCATTTCGGAAGGCACAGACATGTGCATGATGGATTTGACACCACAAACCCAACCCAGGCCCGTGGCAGTAGAAATAGAGAAAGAGAAGAATGCACTGAAGACAGGCTCATCTGATACCCGTGTCATAGAGAAGGGGGTCTTGCTTGTAGAGGAGTACGATCCCATCTTATACATTGTGGCCTCGATTAACTAAAGCCAGTGGTCATACTACCGGACTTTCTTAGCATCAATGCTATAGAGGAGGACCAAATGGTGCAGAATCAAAATGAGTGGCCCAAGCAAGGCTTGAACGACTTAGCAACCTAGAGGGGGATTTGACAGAATTAGAAGAGGATTTGGAGGATCTTTACTTCTTCAAGGAAGAAGATACAAGTTGTGTATAGATGGGATGGTGGGACTCGAGCCAATTAGAAACTAGCAACGGATGGTTAAGTGAGGAAAAGTCCGATGTGGTGGAACAGACAGGAGAGACCGGGGTAGAAGAGGAATGTGCTATTAAGGGTAAGGCTGAGACTGCACCTCTTACTGAGAAGGAACAGGCACTGGAACAATTTTAAAAGGAAAGGATAGAGGAGATCCAAACAAAGATAGCTCTAAAACAAGGCAAAGGAAAAGAGAAAGAAGAACCTAAAACAACGGTGGGTGATGCCCAGATAACTAGAAAAGTCGAATGGGATCCCAATGATCGAAAGAGGATGTTGAGGAAACTCAGAAAGTACCGGGGTGTTGAAACCTAAATTGTAGTGGAAAAAGAATGGTATGATGATGGGGTGCGTGATGTTAATATGCTTCGGATAGAACCCGATGCCAGCCGGGTCATGACTTCGGGAGAGTGGTGAGAAGACAGCGACCTAAGTCATGCGTACATTGACAAAGGTTGGAAAACTGATATCCTAGATGACACTTGGTATACCGATGAGATCAATCACATGATCCGGAGCGGTCGGTATTTCAAACCCGCAGCGTTAGACCAGCCAGAGACCTCTAACAAGGAGGCTAAGAGATAAAAAAAGAAGGATGTTGAGGAAAACATGGTCTTAAAATAACTAAAGAGGATTTAGGCCGACATATCCATCTGGGGACTGATAATGGCGTCTCGGGAGCATAGACAAGCCCTGCTCGAAGCAATGAACCGAACCAAACTGCCCATTGACACCACCGTTGACCAATTGGTGTCGTTGGTCTCTGGGGGCGTTATGCCAGTAATATCCTTTACAGATAAAGAATTGCCACCCGAGGGCGCCAACCACAACAACCCTTTGTATATAACCTTGGAAAGTCGAAAAAAGTGGATTTCGGTGGTGTTAATAGATACTGGATCGGTGATCAATGTGTGCCCAGTGAGAACTGCCTATGCCATCGGTTTGAGGCCGATTGACTTTACACTCATGACCCAAGCTGTTCGGGCTTACAATAATATAAGCCAGGATGTCATGGGAACATTCAAGAGCAATATCTTGATCGGCCTGTTTGAACATGAGGTGGAATTCAATGTCATGGATGTTCCGGCCACATTCAACCTACTACTGGAAAGGCCCTAGCTATATCAGATGAAGGTGGTATCATCAACAGTACATCAGTTAGTAAAGTACCCCTTCAAAGGCAGGATTGCCACTGTGTACGGTAACTCTGTGATTCATCCTCCCCAAGGAACCACTGCACCATTATTGGAAATCATACATGAGGAAGAAGATGTGTTCCTTTCCGGCTTCTTTTTGGTAAAAGCCTGGTTGGTCCAAACCATCATGGCAAAGGGCGATGGAGATTATGTGAGTGTGCAATCCATATACATGATGAATAAACAGGGGCATATGCCTGGGTTGGGACTAGGCCGAAGTGGTAGATAAGGAGGTACTATTGCTAAGAAGCTGAGTCATAACCCCCATGCTTTCGGGTTGGGATACAAACCTACCGCTGTAGATTGGCAAAAGGCAAAGAGGACTAGGAAGTAGTATAAGTTAGTCCACAAAGTTATACGGGGAACCTTGAACGGACGCTTTGTCCGCCAAGGAGAAGATTTCCCATTTTGTGGATCCCGGAGCCTTGGTATGACTAGGAGACAAAGACTAGGTATCCGAGGTTCGAGATCTTTTTCGGGCACCAGTTACGAGAAGAGGAGAATGAGCAGCAAGACCTAAGAATTAGTATAGATCGAAGCGGGACTGCAAACTTGGACATCGAAGAGGAAGAGCTGTTGGGAAAAGCACTGGCTGACTTACTGATGAGTTCTGCTACTGGAGTTGAGACTACCAACTTGGGGGATAGTTCTACTATCTCAATGATCGAGGATACCCCAGCAGCGGATTTCTCCAATCTTATCATGGATGCGTCTGAGGCTCTATGCTTGGTCTGGAAGTTCGAGCAAGGCGTCATTAACAATTCTGAATCAGATAGTGAGTCCAAATCTGATTCCATAGAGTCTGTGGAGTCGGAGTTAGATTTGAGTTCTTCTGAGTTTGGTACTTCTGGGAGTGGTAACCTAGATACCAAAGTCCTGTCCAGGTCGTCTTTTACTTTTTCTTTTGAGTCCACTGTAACTGAGGATCCTGACCTTTTGAATGGAAATGCTGTGAATGTTGCCTACTTCTCTATGCCTTTGGTTTGTGTACTGATCTTAATTTTCAAAATTTCGACATAAACGAAGAGGAAGAAATTCCTCGAGTTTTGAAAAATTTGGTTGATCATGAGGAAGAGAGACATGTTAAGCCCTGTACAGATGAAATCGTATTAATTAACGTAGGTATTGAGAAAGATCCTCACTTGGTCCAGATCGGTCCATGCTGTTTTCGGAGGAACGTGAACGTTTAATTGCTTTATAAAAAAATTTCAAAGATGTTTTCGTGTGGTCCTACGAAGACATGCCTGGAATCGATCCTGAGATTGTATAGCACCGGATCCCTCTTGATCTTGAGGCCTAGCCAGTTAAGCAAAAGCTGTGTAGAATTCACCTAGATTGGGCTTTGAAGATCAAGGAAGAAGTTACCAAACAGATTGAGGCAGGGTTCTTATTTGTGTCTGAGTATCCAATATGGTTGGCCAATATTGTTCCAGTCCCAAAGAAGGATGGAAGAATCAGAGTCTGTGTCGACTTCAGGGATCTAAATAAAGCTAGTTTGAAGAATGATTTTTCACTACCGTATATTGATGAGTTGGTAAACTTCACCGCGGGTCATGCATTGCTCTCGTTTACAAACGAATTTTTCAGGTATAACTAGATTCTGATGGCACTCGAGGATAGAGAGAAGGCCACTTTCACTGCTCCATGGGGGCACCTATTGCTACTGAGTCATGCTGTTCGGGTTGAAGAATGATGGGGCAACTTATCAAAGGGCTGCAACTACTATTCTACACGACATGATCCACAAAGAGGTTGAGGTGCATGTGGACGATATGATTGTTAAGTCCAAAGATCGAGATGGCCACTACACTGCCTTGGAGAAATTCTTTCAGCGGATTAGAGAGTATAGATTAAGGTTGAATCTGCAAAAATGCACTTTCGGTGTAACAACAAGAAAAATACTGGGATTCTTAATCACACAGAGAGGAATTAAGGTAGATCCTTCTAAAATCAAGGCTGTCTTAGAAATGCCACCACCAAGGACTGAAAAGGAGGTGTGCGGCTTTCTAGGTAAAGTGCAATTCATAAGGCAGTTTATTTCAAAACTAACCTTGACTTGTGAACCACTATTTGGTCTCCTGAAGAAAGGAAAGAAGTTCCAATGGGACGATCATTGTCAGTTTGCTTTGGAACAGGTTAAGTAGTACTTGTAGAATCCGTTTGTGTTATCACCGCCAGAACCGGGAAAACCGCTGATTTTGTACCTGTCAGTGACAAACCTAACTATGGGGTGCATGTTAGCTCAGGAGTCAGAGGTCAAGGTGGAGAAAGCCATTTACTACTTGAGCAAGAAAATGATAGATTATGAGACCCGTTACACTCCCCTTGAGAAATCTTGTTTAGCCTTAGTATGGGCTACCCGGAAGTTGAGGCACTACCTGTTAGCTGACTCTATAATCCTGGTTTAGATATCAGATCCCATCAAATATCTCTTTGAGAAACCAGCACTTACAGGTAGGCTAGCCCGTTGGTTGCTTCTTCTCTCTGAATTTGATCGTACATATGTTACACGCAAGTTTGTTAAAGAGAGAGCTGCAGCGGAATTCCTGGAAAATCACCTAGTATAGGGGAATGAAGCGGTTGAGTACCTTTTCCTAGATGAAAGTATTTTACAAATGAAGGAGAAAACATGGATGATGTACTTTGACGGAGCAGCCAATCAGTACGGTTATGGGATCGGTGTGTTGTTGATAGCACCCGATGATTCCCATATACCCTTAGCCTTCAAACTCTGGTTCAAAGTATCCAACAACGAAGTAGAATATGAGGCGTGTATTGCTGGTTTAGAAGCCGCCCTGGAACTAGGGGCAAAAGGTTGGACGTCATCGGGGATTCAAACTTGGTTGTGTCTCAAGCCAACAGAGATTAGCGGGTTAAAGAGGAGAAAATGAAGGTTTACCATCAGGCCTTGGATTTGTTGATTCCGAGGTTTGAAAAGTTGACATTTATCCATCTGTTAAGAGAGAACAATTGATTCGCTGATGCATTTGCAACTCTATCTTCCATGGTAGACATTCCATTGGGAGTCAGGATGCGTCCGATCATTATTGAACAGAAGTACACACTGGCTTATGAAACCATCGCCATGATAGATGAGGCTTTAGACAAGAACCCCTAGTACTATGATATCTGGAATTTCCTGAAAAAGGAAGAGTTTCTGCCAGAAGCAAATGCCAAGGACAAAAGGGGAATACGACGTTTGGCCGTTCAATTTATCATCTGCGGAGGCAAATTGTACAAAAGAGGCCATCTGGGAGTGCATAAACTATGTGTTGAGGAAGAGGAATCAAAGTGCCTTATGGAGGCTATTCACGGAGGAGAGTGTGGAGCCCACATGAACGGTGTGATGCTCACTCGAAAAATTCTTAGATAAGGCTACTACTGGTCAACCATGGAAAATAATTGTATTGGTTTTGTTTGGCGATGCCACAAGTGCCAAATTCACGCCAATCGTATGAACATTCTGCCATCAAAACTCTACAATATGACTTCACCATGGCCATTCTCTGTTTAGGGGATAGACGTTATCGGCGTAATTACGCCAAAAGGGTTAAACGGGCATGAATTCATTCTGGTAGCAATCGATTACTTCACAAAATGGGTGGAGGCCCAGTCCTACTCTGTGCTAAAGCCATCACATGTGGCTAAGTTCATCAAAAACAACATCATATGCCGGTATGGGGTGCCCAATGAAATTATCTCCGATAATGGGTCGCACTTCAAGAAAGAGGAGATAGACTTGCTTGAGAAATATAACGTGCCTTTCCATAAGTCGTCGACCTACAGGCCGTAGACCAATAGAGTTGTCGAAATTGCAAACAAAAATATCAAGAGAATTCTGCAGAAGATGGTGGAAACCTACAGGGACTAGCCAGATAAATTGCCATTTGCGCTCTGGGGCTACAGAACCTCAATCCGAACATCTACAAGGGCAACCCCCTATTCTCTTGTCCACGGGATGAAGGCTATTTTGCAGATCAAAATTGAAGTGCCCTCGCTACAAATTATGGCTGAGTGTCAGATAGCAGAGGCAGATTGGACGCAAAGTAGGTTTGAGGAGTTGATGTTGTTTGATGAGAGAAAACTAAGAGCGTTGTATCATGTTCAGGGCTACCAACGCCGGATTACCAGGGCTTTTAACAAGAAAGTGAGGTCTAGAAATCTTCAAGAAGGGGACATGGTATTGAAAGACGATCGAGCTCCCATTTATGACCCAAGGGGCAAGTTCAAACCTAACTGGACTGGTCCGTACATCAATAAGTCAATCTGGTCAGGAGGGGCGGTTATTCTTATCGACTTGGATGGCTTGGAGTTCTCACAACCAATCAACACGGACAAGTTGAAGAAATACTACTCCTGAGAGGCTTGCTAAGCCGAAAACCCGAAAAGGCGACCTAGGAAAAAGTTAGAGCATGAAAAATTAGAAATAAAGGAAAACTGAGCTCGCAAGGTTGAAAACCCTTATAGACACCCCATTTTTGACCGCCCTTAGGACTTGGGTGCTACTGATGCTTTACTTGGTGGTGAAAGTTGTGCAGTTCGATTTCTTTGGCAAGGAGAGAGTCAAATCCCAACTTCACACCCCTTTTTGGACCAAAACTATTTTGAATGATGTTTAGACCTTAAAACCCTCTCTTTCAAAATATTTTTGAAATAAAGTTCCTAGGATGTTCCAACGCTCGCATTTTGTTAAATGTTGCGCTTTTCGATAAATTGAGCAAGGACAAAGTGGAAATGAATGAAAGAGAGATGAAATCTTTGAATTTAGGGGTTTGGAGTTGAAGAAAAAAGGAGTGGAGGGAAGAAAGCTAGTTGAGGAAGAAGTTGGGTATGAATCGTTAAGAGAGAGACGAGCAGTCCTCGCTAAATCAGGCCTATCCTTTTGTATACTTGGATTTAACCTATGAGGCCACTACCGTTGGAAAGAATACTTCCGGGCTTCATTTTGCACTCCAGAATCTCCTAAAGACGAGTCCAGATGGGGGAGGTATGATTGGTTGAAGTTGGGCATCTTTCCGGTTGGACTGAAACTGAGCAGCTTCACTAAAAGAGGCATAACTTTTTGCACAGTTGGAATTTTGATTCAAGGCTGCCACCATTGGAAATCTTACTTCCGGGGCTTCATTTTAGACACAAGAATTACCTACAAAGGAGTCCATATGAAGTAGTTATACCAGTTTGAAGTTGGACCTGCAGAGTAGAATTTTCAGTCGGCCACAAATGTGCACAGTCGGCCATAGAGATGGCCGGTCGGCGATCACAAGTAGCAGATCGGCACCAAAGATGGCCGGTCGGCCAAGAGTGACCCAAATTCATTTTTTTTGAAGATATTTTTCCTCCAGCTGTTTCCAGCTTGTGCCAGTTGTCCTAACTCAGATATTTTCGACCAAGCTCTTGCTTTTTGCTATATATGAAGCCATATCTCATATATTTCTAAGGTTAGAACATTTTGAAGGCTTAGAGAAAATTTGAGAGCTTCTCACTCTAGAATCCTCTCTCTCTAGGAGCTTTGTGAGCAAATCCTCCCCTCTCTCTAGAATTCTCCCTCTCTCCTTTTGTTTTAGGCTTGAAAGTGAGAATTCCTTACATATTTGCATATACTTCCTTCATCAAAGTTGCATGTCATTGGGCTGAGGTCCCTTGGAACTTATTTTTGGGCTGTTGAAGGGTCATTTGAGCCAAGAAAGTGGTCGTTTTGCTGCTGTGCATCAAGAGGTATATCTCTCTCCCTTTAAGCTTATTTTTCACACTTGCTTCACCATCATTTTTCCATTGTTTTGGACTATTTTGGGACTGGTTTTGAACCATAAAAAACTCTGATTTTGAGATTCTAAAATGGTGGTTTAAGCCTTGTTTGGCTAGGGGGTTGTCTCTCTCTTTTGCTCCTTGGCTCGTAAAGCCTTTTGAGCTATCTCTCAAGGCTTTTCAAAACAAATTTTTGTGGCCTTTTAACCACTGAAATCCAGAGGAATTTCAGTGGTGGAAAACCTGTTTTGAGGCTCAAAATAGGAGGGGGTGATCCCCTCTCCTCTTGTCTTGTTAGCATGTGTTGTTGGCCAACGAAATGAGCATGTGTTTCTCTCTTTTTGTGGCTTAGTTTGAGCAAGTTTTTGTGACTTTTGGGACCTACCATAACTCTATTTTTGGTCATCTTGGTCACCTCTTGCATGCTTTATACACTTGTAGTGTAATCCTTGCTAGCTAGCCTTGCATGCTTGTCTCTTTAGCCTATTATTCTAGCTCATTTTGGCTATACTCCAGCATGCTTTTGTTCATATTTTGGCATACTTTAGCTCTGTTTTGAGGCTTCTTGGTCGTATGGTGCTTGTTATGCATGCTTGTAGTGCAATAGTCTTGACTAGCTTTGAGTTTTGAGGTATCTTGCATGCTTGGCTTGAGGTATTTACATGTTTTGGCATCATTTGGAATGATATTTCAGAGCATATAGTGTTGTCATACTTCCATGTTTTTCACTCTTTAAGTGCTCTCGAGAGTTGTACCTTTTATGCCTTGTATGTGAGCTATTGCATGAGCATCATTTTCTTGCCTTTTAAGCCATCATCTCAACTCATTTTGGCCATTGTTTTGGCATGCATGAGGTCTGTTTAGGGCTGGTTTAGTCCATTGAGCATTTTACTGCATGGTTCTAGTGTTGTGTCCTTCACTAGTTTCACTGTTTAAGCCTTCTAGCATGTTGTACTTGAAGTGTTTGCATGTTAGAGTCTTGTTTATCATGCCACTTTAGCACTGAAAAATCTGCCATATCCTTCATTTCTTCATTTTTGATTTGTTTTGAGGATTGGTTAGTCTTGAGGTTGTGTTTAATGCTTGGGATTGAGGCCTAATGAATGGATTGGTAAGTTAAAATGAGTAAACAAAATTGAACCAAGTAAAACATGCCAAGATAACATGTTTGTGTTGCATTGCATGTGTTTGGATCGGACATTAATCCAAACACGAGAAACAAGGGACGTTTCATACTCAAAGTGATGAAACGTGCCTCATTTCTTAGTCGCCGACACCCTTGATTGTGCATGATAGGGTGGAGGCTCACCGAGTCTATTTGTGCATTCATTAACTTGTACAAACTCGGCTTCTCGGCCATCGTGCAATGCGATGCTTGGTTGGTGGTCCGAGAGTCGAGCACCACACTCCTTTGCGTTTGAGGCATGATAAGAAGTGTGGTGGTACACCCATTCCCTTGTAAATACACTGCCATGCCTCTGTTTGTGCTCTGTTGTAGCAAAAGGAGGAAATTACAGGAAGTAGTGGCCGACCGGCCACCAAGGCTGCCGATCGGCTATCAGAAATGGCCGATGGCCGTCAACTTTGGCCGATCATCCCTCAGCATGTTCCTAAGGTGGATCAGAAGCAACCTGGAAGTTGGCACAATTTTTGGAAGTCCAAAAGAGTGAAAATATAGGCAATTGGTGGCTTGGCAATGGTTTTCTGAGCGAGGCAATTGAGCATGCATATCTCCCTCCCCTCGAGGCCATTTTAACTGCTTTGTTTAGCTAGTTAATTTGCGAATTTTGTAATTAATTAGTTAATGTATTTAGCTAATTTATTTCATCTTTGTAATATTCTAATTAGCTTAGTATAGCTAGTTTCAATTCGGTTTGTAATTAATTAGCTTAGCGTAGCTAGTTAGTTGATTTATTCGGACCCTCCTGCAAGAGGGTATATTGTTGTAATAAGGGTGCGTGCGTGTGTGCATGTCTTCCAACCCCCATTTCTTTCTCCCTTTTACTTAACTGCTTTCGATGGTTAGTTTAGGGCACGTTTTGATTAGCATCCTTATGCTTGCATGTGTGCATCATTCATTTGTCTTGCATGCACCGGGCTCGGCGCATTATTCAAACTGCATTGTATTTCAATACATTTACTTGAATACGTGTTTAACAGCATGTTATCAAGTGTTGCCTTCATATGCCATTCTAGATAGCCGAGCCTATTTTAGTTGCATTTTGCATGTGTTGCATTAGGCATTGTTGACATAGTTAGGATCATGCATCGATTACTAACTAGCTTCTGTTTTGGCTCGGAGTACGCTGTGAGTGTTTATGCTTTAACATCTTTGCATGTGTGTAAGTGACTGCCTTGATAGCATGCTTGTCATGAGGCTATGTGCTTATGTATTTAACTACATGAATGCCTGTGGGTGAAGACTTTATTGCTTGAATTGGGACAATTCATCAAAATGTGAGTTTTAAGCCCACTTGGAGTGGCAAAATTATGTTTTTTTAAGCCCACTTGAGGGTGGCAAATCCGCGTTTTAGCCTACTTGCAAGTAGCAACTTCAAACCATTTTCGAAAAAACAAACATGAGATGTTTTGTTCCAACTTGAGTGATTGAGTCTATACTTGTATGCTGTGTGCATCACATAGTAAGATAGCTAATAAACTGGAATAACAACACATGTGTTTTCAAAAACAACATATCATGTTAGTAGAGGCCGATCCTTTGATTGGGCGAGCGGGGGTGCTCATTTCAGGACCTTCCCCTCTCGCACCCAAGTTTCCAAGCTGAGGCAACTTTGGTGATGACGGACATGTGGCCTTAGGCACTAGTTAGGGTTTCCTAAATTTTCCAAAACAAAACATTTAGGTGGCGACTCTGAAATCTGGCAAAGCAGTCCATGTTTGGCATTTTTTGATTAAAATTAATTTTCCAAAATGATTTGCGAGATTTGGACTCTTTGGTGATTTATCAGTCTTACATTGCACTTTGTGAGATTAGATTCAGAATCGTGACAGGAGTCCGAACCTTAGTAGCTAGAACTACAATTCGCGCCCTCGCATGCGGAGCGAGTTCGGGCGGTCTACAGTTTCTGGCGACTCCGCTGGGGATTTAGAGGACTTGACTCGAACTCATGATATGTTATTTTGTCGACACTTATGTGTTTCTTTGCATTGCATTTGCATAGGTGCGCCTAAGTCACAGTGTTTGCCGTCTGCTATTCCTGAACGGTTTGCCGGAGGCTTGCTTTGAAAAGCGTGCGATAAGGTTGACTAGTTATAGGCTCTGCCACGATGGGAACACGGACCTCGGTTGTTACTGAGGCACCCTTTTTGACCATTCGACCTAGTTGCTTATCGGAAACTATAGTGACCATTCCAAAGTAGGACAGGTTGCTTACCTGATTGTAGGTTGTTTGAAAATCGCTGCGTGCGTAGTGAAACCCTAGCTCCTTACAAAATAGGACAGGGAAACCCTACCCCACCATAGGGGTGTTTTGGCTCTTACTTGCTTGATATGTGCTGTTAGGGTGTATCTCTACAGGATGGTATGTATCAGTTGCAAGTCCGAGTATCTGCCTAAGGGTTTCAGTTTACAAGCAGAATTTTGGGGTAGGATTCAGCAAAGAGTGCAGTCATTTAGCTATGCTCATATCTATTCTGGTGAAATCGGGCTGAGATACTGCTTATTTTCTCTTTTGCGAGGTAGTCCTGGAACCATAGCTTCAGACGGCTCCAATATCCCCCGGGTACATTGGACTTGTGTTGATAGACTTTGTCAGGTCAGAGATTCCATTCAAGGGCAACCAATGTTTCTTTTGCTAGAGGCAAGGCAAATAAAGGCCAAACAGGGCTCACCGGTCCTATTGTTCCGGCTTTTATCAACAAGGTCATCGTCGCACCAGGGTCTGTAAAGTCTATTGGCATTGGATTAGTGCACTTGGGGGGATAATGTGATCGGGGGGATGAACCACCTGCGGATGGCACCCAGTTTACTTTGGATGTGGCGTATGGCACGCAATGTTTTGAGCATTTGTGAATGTTGTTTACTTTATTTTCTGACTTGGGTATTGGGTCAGTCTTGTTGTGTTGAGTCAGTCTTTTATACTGAGTCAGTCGAGTCTGTCTTGTTGTATCGAGTCAGTCCTGTTGTGTTAGAGTCGGGTGATTTCGGGGGTGTTACCTCGGACATCACTATCTTGTTTTTTGTTTGTCTTTTGCACTCTTTCTTTTGAGTCTGTTCCTGCCTTGGAGCCAGATGTGCCAGAAGATCTGAATAAAACAGCAGTGATTTTCACCCTTTTGTGTCTGTTTCTGCCTTAGAGCCAGTTGTGCTAGAAGTTCTGAATGAGATGGCAGTATTTGACCAAAACTATGTCTTTTCTGTGCCTTGAAATCATTGCATTGACCTAAGTTTTTCAAAGCTTTTTTCTAACACTGTGATGAAAACAAAGAGGAAGGAATTCATTGGGATTTGCAAAAATTTGATCAATTGAGAGAAAGAGAGGCATGATAAGCCCTTAATGAATGAAATCATGTTTGTTAATGTGAGTGCTGAGAAGGATCCTGGCTTGATCTAGATTGGTTCTACATTGTCTTCAGCGTGAGGGACTAGTCGCTTTCTTAAAAGATTTCAAAAAATGTTTTGCGTGGTCTTGCGAAGACCTGTGTGGAATCACTTTTGAGATTGTGCAGCCTAGGATTGCTCTTAGCCTCGAGACTCAACCCCTTTGCTTTCAAACCTTGAACTTGGATTCAGAATGTTCAACGGTCAATCACAACATAAGGCTTGTATGGCCAGATCAGAAGCAACCCTTGGACTAGGGGCAAAAAGCTCAGATATGATCACAAGAAAGCTTGCAAAGCTGGATGAGAAGTAGCCCTTAAACTAGGGGCAAAAAATGTCAGATGGGCTCGAAGAGTAAAAAATTGGGACATTTCGAAAGCTAACGAAGATCGGCAAGAATGCCAAATCCCAGAAGGGAGAAAAGAAGGAAGTATAGCTGAAGGACAACCAAGTTCCTTTCCGTAACACTAGGGGCAACTTCAGCCCCCCATTGGATGGACTTCTACGTCATCAGCAAACAACAGCCATTCTCTTGGATTCAGATGGCTTCGAGATCTCAAACTGATCAACATGGACAAAGCTACACTTTCACCTTTGAGAGGCTCGCTGGGCTGAAAACCCAAAAGGGCGACCCAGGCAAAAGTTAGGGCAAGAAAAAGAAGAAAAATGAAAAGAAAAGCAAAAAGAACAAAAAAGAAATGAAGAAAAAGAAATGAAAATTTTTAAAAAGAAATGAAAAGAATTGAAAAGAAAAAGAAGAACATAGCTCGCAAGGTTAGAAACCCGGAAGGGCGGCCTTGGCAAAAGTTAGAGCCCAAAAGGAGAGGTTAATACTCGAGTGTACCTTAACCCGGAACTACGTCAAGCTTGATTCCCATCTTTGGGATACGTAGGCAACTTCATTCTAAAGTCCAGCCATAAATACTTCCAAATCGACTGTGTCCATGTAATGGTTCTGATCATCTTTGTTTTCTCTATATCCGAGAGTTCGGTTGTGATCGTCACTTTGAGGACTGAATACAGTGCGCTGTGGTGCCATCCAGACAAGGGGCAACTTTCCATTGCTGTACAGTGCTATTTAGACAAGGGACAATTTTCCATTGTTTTGGATCTGAGGTTGTGCATCTCAAGAGTAAATTCTATGATTGGTTGAGCAGTGGCCATTTGCAAAAAACTAGTTATTGAGAATTTTAATGAAGCTGACTAATTCTCTCGAAAATTATTCCATTTTTCCAAAACTAGACCATTTCTTGGACCCAAAAAAGGAAAAATTTCAGTGCTCATAACCTGACTTGCATGATTTCAAATCAGAAAATTGAATAAGCGTGTTAATCTAACTCTCATGTTGGTCAAAATTGTTTTAGTAGAAAGCAAAAACAAAAAATGGTCAAAATGATGAACTAAGGGCACAGTTGAGTCAGGTTTTCTGTCTTTTCCCCGTTGTCAACATGCTTGCCAGAAAGGACACCATATTTGCTAGAAAAGGGCACCTTACTTGTCGGAAAGGGCACAACTGAAGCTAACAAGTAGAGGGCTAAAAGCTCTCTCATCCTCCAAGTAGCAAGGTATCAAGCTAAGTACGAAGCACGAACTGGAATGGATCAAGATATTCCACTCCCTCATCTGGACATGTCTGATTACATCCGAGCTGGCCGAGCGCATCGTCAACCGATGTCAGTTGCTGATTTGTTGCACATCCAATCATACCACAACCCCTCCACGGGAGAAGCTCACTGTTCTGAGCGGAAGAATGAGAATCTAGCAGAATGCTAGGGGCAAGAGCCCGCAACTTCCTACTTATCCACCAACCACCCAGGGAAGGGATAAAAAAAGAAGAGAGATTGAAGAATAGAGAGATGTGCACTGAGAGAAAAAGTGAGAAAAGGGCTTTTTCAGAGAAAAAGAGATTGAGTGCCAAGTGATGTGAGAATCACAAATAAGAAAGGGTGAGAAATAATACCTGGAGAAACAGGCTCCTTGTGCACATCTGAGTGTTGTGTGTTTGTTTTTGGTTTGTCTTGATTCTTGTTTTGAGTCGTTTTGAGTGTCAATAGATGTGTTTAGGTTGTTTTACCTTCATTTTCTCTTTGTTGAGTCCTGGTGTGCTGCGTTCAGTCGTAGGCTCAATACCCGATCAAAAACTCATTCTCAATTCCAATTTCAAAAATGAATCGTTTTGTGCTTGGAGTGCTGTGCCATTCTCCACATATGTGCAAAACAGGATTTGTTCTTTCATAAAACTGCAAGGATCAACCCAGGTCATGTGAGAACAGTAGAACAAGGACCTATCTGAAGCTACATAGGTTCCGGACTACAAAGCAAAAGAAAAGAGGGAAAATTTGGAGCATCTGAGTGTGTTTCGACTTCAGAAAATTCCGTGATTGTACTCCGGATGTACCTCTTCAGGCCTTGTCAATGCTCCGAAAAATGAGCTTGTCTCTACCTCCGGCTCAAGTTCAAGCTTGCTTCAAAGCCAGAATGGCGATCAGAAGTTCTCTCCCTGAGTACCAGTCCCTACCAGAGGCATCTTGGCTATGTTTGTAATGAGTTCCTAGGAGACCAACTGCGACGGTGGAAACTAGAGTTCGAATGGCCAATGCCTAGAACTCAAAGGTTCGGGATTTTCGAGACTAAAGTTTAGTTTAAATACCCAGGGGTGTATCCTCGGCTTGAAATTTGTATAGAAGCCCCATAGGTTGAGATAGCATGCGTGTGCCTCAATTCTGGATACTGAACCAACCTAGTCTGTCACCCCGTTGGAGAATAGGGAAAGTTGTGAATATGATCAGGAAGAAAAACGACATCCGTGGCTTCTACATGCAGAGGTTGTCCCTTGTTAGCATTTCAGGACCTTTGTACTGTGAGTTGAAGGTAAGAGTTCGAGGAACACAAGGGGAGATCCCCATCAGAGTAGAGCGGTTCATCACCACTCACTCCATGAGGTGCTTTCTAAAGCGCCACTTTGTTTGTTTATTGCATTCCCTAGACATCATGCTCTACATTGCTCGTAACATGTATCATATCATCACGCATATTGCATAAATGCATCTTGTACTATACTTATTCTTGTTGTCGCATAGAATATACACGTTACATTGGATGTACGTCGTTGATCCTTTTGCATAGGGTATGTACATTGCATGGAGCACATTTTAACCTTGCTTGCATAGAATGTGCACTTCTTACCCTGGCATGAAATGCGCATCTTAATGTTGCATGGAGCATACATTTCTTGCACTTGTCTTGCTATGCATGTCTCACTTCACTTGCATTGTTATGCACCTTTTCACTTGCATTGTAATTGCTATGCACCCGTTCTCCTTGCATTGTTATGCACCCGCCACGTGCATTGTTATGCACCCTCTCCACTTGCATTGTTATGCACTGTTCTCCTTGCATTGTTATGCACCCTCTCCACTTGCATTGTCATGCCTGTTCATTTGCATTGTTATATACCTTTTCACTTGCATTGTTATGCACCTCTCCAGTTGTAATGTTATGCACATTCCACTTACATTGTTATGCACGTACCACTTGCATTGTTATGCACCGTTTCACTTGCATTGTTATGCACCTTTTCACTTGCATTGCTATGCACTGTTCTACTTGCATTGTTATGCACATTTTCACTTGCATTGTTATGCACGTTCCACTTGCATTGTTATGCACCTCTTCAGTTGCGTTGTCACGCACGTTCTACTTGCATTGTTATGCATCGCTTCACTTGCATTGTTATGCGCCTCTTCACTTGTGTTGTCACACACGTTCTAGTTGCATTGTTTTGCACATTACACTTGCATTGTCATGCACCTCTTCACTTGCGTTGTCACGCACGTTCCAGTTGCATTGTTTTGCACGTTACACTTGCATTGTTATACCTCTCTTCACTTGCGTTGTCACGCACATTCTACTTGCATTGTTATGCGCCTCTTCACTTGCGTTGTCACGCACGTTCCAGCTGCATTGTTATGCACATTACACCTGCATTGTTATGCACCGTTCCAGTTGCATTGTTATGCACACTTCACTTGCATTGTTATGCACACTCCAGTTGCATTGTTATGCACGCTTCATTTGCATTGTTATGCACATTTCACTTGCATTGTTATGCACACTTTACTTGCATTATTATGCACGTTCCAGTTGCATTGTTATGCACGGTTCTATTCGCATTGTTATGCACATTTCTACTTGCATTGTTATGCACATTTCACTCGCATTGTTATGTACCGTTCTACTTGCATTATTATGCACCATTTCACTTGCATTGTTATGCACGTCTCCCAGGCATTGGATGACTGTGCTTTCTTGTGTAGTCCTTCTCCTTTCGCGTTTGATACGCTAGGAGGTGTTTTGTTTGAGACTTTGCACTACAACAAAACTGACTTTTTACGGCACCACATCAACGGCATACAATAAATGCATGTCATAGTTTCTCACTTTTACGACTTGCTTTTTTTGTACGTCGTAAATACTTTTCTAACACGGCGTGTCTATTGCGTAGGCCGTGAATGGTAATAACGATAATTTTTTTACGGCTTGCAATGCACGCCGTAAATAATAAAACTTTGTACGACATGCATATGGAATGTCATTAATACATTAATTATATGCGACGCACATACGCCAGTCGTGAAAAGTGAATACTTTTCACGGCGCACATAATGTTTGCCGTTAAAAGTATTACACTTTTAACGATGTATTATAGAATATCGTAGAAAAAGTAACGACGATGTACAAAATTTGCCATTAAATAGTTTTTAACGGCGTACGAAACATGTCATTGAAAGTAAATGGCTTTTCATGACTGGTCATAATATGACGCGCGCTTGCACGTTGTAGAAGGGTTTTTACAACATGCATTGCGTGTCGTAAAAACCCTTTTTTGTTGTAGTTTTGGGTGTTCCTGATAGTCCCTTTTAGTCTTTCTTGCGTGAGGCACAGTGAAGATTGCATGGTTTTCTGATCTTCTTTCCGTGTGAAATGTAGTTTGACTTGTTAGTTTCGCATGTGGCACGTTTGAATGTACTCGCACTGTCTTGTGCACTCACTTGGTCTGGGAGACCTTAGAATCTTGCAGTTTACACTCGCGCTATTTTGCGCACCTTTGGTGCACCTGTTAGTGCATTGCTCGCGCTATTTTGCGCACCTTTCTTGCACCTGTTAGTGCATTGCTCGAGCTATTTTGCGCACCTTTCTTGTACCTGTTAGTGCATTGCTCGTGCTCTTTTGTGCACCTTTCTTGCACCTGTTAGTGCATTGCTCGCGCTGTTTGGCGCACCTTTTCTGCACCTATTAGTGCATTGCTCACGCTATTTCGCGCACCTTTCTTGCACCTATTAGTGCATAGCTCGCGTTGTTTGGCGCACCTTTCCTGCACTTGTTAGTGCATTGCTCGCGCTGTTTCGCGCACCTTTCCTGCACCTGTTAGTGCATTGCTCGCCCTATTTTGCGCACCTTTCTTGCACCTGTTAGTGCATTGCTCGCTCTGTTTGGCGCACCTTTCTTGCACCTGTTAGTGCATTGCTCGCGCTGTTTGGCGCACCTTTCCTGCACCTGTTATTGCATTGCTCGCACTATTTCGCGCACCTTTCCTGCACCTGTTAGCGCATTGCTCGCGCTATCTCGCGCACCTTACCTGCACTTGTTAATGCATTGCATCACGCTATCTTGCGCACCTGTAGACACCCCATTTTTGACCATCCTCAAGACTTGGATGTCATCGTTGGAACACTCGATGATCATCCATGCTCATGTTCGTTTTGAGTTCCCGGAGGCCTCGGCCGCGCGCCGTACCTCAGGATCTCTCAACTTGCCTATTTTGTGCTTGGTTGTGGACCAAACACTTGTGTTTTGCTTCTGAGGGAAGAGGGTGGCTTGTTTGCCATCCCCTCAACCCACTGGCCAAGGCTTGAGGCCACCGGCCCTGTTTTCCTTTCATCGGCCAAAAGTATTGGCTGATCGGCACTTTATTTGGTCGGCCAGCCATTGTGTTAGTCGATCGGCCATTTTTCCTTTCATCCCCTCAACCCATTTTTGTGTTAGTCTATTGACCCCCTCCATACACGTGTATGGAGGGATTTGCCCCTTTGATTAGCTTCCTCAAGAAACTTTGTTTTTGGTTCTCTATAAGAGAGAACCATCTCCTCCCTCCTCAAGGGTTCAGAAAAATTAGGTTAGAGAGTTTAGATATAGTTTTATATCTATACTCCCTTGTTTGATCCTATTTTGTGCTCAAAAGTGTAGTATTGTCTTACTATTGCACACAAACACGCACTTGAACACCATCCTCTTGGAGCTGAGGTCTCTTGAGGTTGATTTCAGAGTTCTTGGACTGGTTTAAACTTGAAAAAGTTGTTGGAGTAGGGTTCTTGAAGGTGGTCTTCAAGGGTGAGTTTTTTTTTGCTTTTAATACCCCCTTCTTGCTTCAGTGTTTAGCCTAACTTGCACATTGTTTTAAGCTTCGACTATAACTGATAAAAGTTCTGATTTTGTGTGCTTTAGATCTTTGTCTAAGGTCATTTTGAGGTTTGGGGTTGTTTCCCCCCTCTTAGGCCTTGTTTTAGGCCATCTCTTTTGGCCCTTATTCTTTGCTTTGCATGACTTTTCTATCACTGAAATCCAGAGGATTTTCAATGGTGGAAAGGTGGTTTTGGTGTCATGAATAGGAGAGGGTCATCCCCTCTCCTTGTTGTCTTGAAAGCTTGCATAAATGACTTATGTTGGTAGCTTGTATGCTTAGCTTGTTTTAGCTTCATTTCAGTATATATTAGGCTTTGTTTTGCCATGATATAGCACTGTTTTAAGTTGGTTTAGACATACCATGCATGCTTCATGTACTTGTCTTGTAATCCCATTATTTGCCTTAACATGCACCATGTTTTAAGCCACGCTTCTAGCATGATTTTGGCTCAACTCCATGAAGCTTTTAGCCTTGTTATAGCATGCTTAAGCTCTGATTTGAGTTATTTTAATCATGTATACCATGCTTTGTATAGCCACCATGCATTTTTGTTAGCTTTGAGTGTCCAAGTTACTAGCATGCTTTACTTGGCTCATTTCAGTGATTTGGAATCACTTGTTATGTTATTTCAGTCCATATAGTATGCTCATATACTTGCATTTGCCACTCCTTTAATGTGTTGAAGGGTTTGTGTTTTATGCCTCATGAATGTGCCATTGCGTATGTCATCATGCTTAGGTCTTTGGGATGCCATCTAAGTGGGTTTTTGGGCTTACTTTGACATGCTATAACTTTGATTTTGGTTGCTTAAATCATGCCATGTTTGGTTGTATTAGGTGTAGTGTAACACCTCCTTTGTAGCCTTATATGCCTCATGTTTTTGGTGTTGCATTCTAGCTTGTGTTGGCTAGTTTCGAGCATGCTTTTGGTCTTGTTTAGACCTACCTTAGGACTGTTTTAGGTCCCCTTGGTCCTTTGGGGCTTGCTTCATGTAGCCTTAGTTTGAGTCCTTCGGCTAGTTTCAAGTTTTGGGCTTCATTGCATGCCTTGCTTGCATGGTTTGGTTGATTTAGCATCATCCCTTGCATGATTTTAGAGCTTAACATGTTTGTTACATGTCTGCATTTATCCCCTATTAAGTGTGCTTAAAAGTTGCCCTTTTATGCCTAAGTGTTAGGTTGATTAGCATGCATGTTTGTATGTGTATTCTGTGCCTTTGTTGCATCATTTTGGCCACTGATTTGGGCCTACTTGAGAGCTGTCCATATTGGTTTAAGTCCATCCTTTGCATGTTGTTGCATGCTTGCCTTGCATGTTGTTACACACTTGGCCTATTGCATGTTGTTGCATGCTTAAGTTGTATTGCATTTGGCATGCCCCTTTTGTTAAGTTGCTTTGCATTTTGCATGCATTGTCCTTTACATGTTGTTGCATGCTTGCCTCGTATGTTGTTACATGCTTGCCTATCTTTAAATGTTGTCACATGCCTTGCATGTTTGCATGCTTATCTAGGTTGCATTGCATTTGGCATGCTTGTTACCTTTAACCTTGTATGGCACGATCATTAACATGCTCATGTTGCACTAGTTTTGCTTGCATGTTTACATCCCTTGTCTCTTGATAAACCATGATAGAGGTTGGGGTTATTTATGGGTTTTTGTGTGCATTTCATTTGACATTAAAATGCACACTTGGCTCCTTTGGCCATCATGCATTGAAATGCATAATTGGTGGCCCGAGAGTCGAAAACCATACTCCTTTGAGCTTTAAACATGATAAGAAGGGTGGTTGTGCAAACATTTCCTTGAAAATGCATTGCCATGCTCTGTCTATCCTCTGTTGCAGCAAAAACAGCATTCGCCAGGAAGAGATGGCCGGTCGGCCATCTTCAGTGCCGGCCGGCTATGCACTGTTGGCTGAGAGCTTCATTCGTGGTCGATGACCAATTTTCCTTGGCCGATGACCTCATCTCTTGGTCGATGACCTTCCACAGTGTCCATGAACTAGTTTTGGAGTATCCTCAAGACTTGTGTAGTTTTCAGAGGTGCAGAGCAGTGCAAACAGAGGCAACATGGCATGGCGATGGATTTCTGAGCGAAGCCGAGCATGAATGCATCCGTCCCTGTAGATGTCCCCCGAACGCCCCGGGAGGGTCGAGCTCCCGTTCTGTTCATTTTGGGGTCACTACAGCTCAGGACTCTCAAATTTGTCACGGTTCTAAATCTGAACCAAAGAGTCCAAATCCGGCAAATCGTTTTGAGAAAACAGATTTTTGAAAGAAGTGCCAAACATGGACTGCTTTGCCAGATACAGAGTCGCCACCTAAATATTTTTTAATGGGAAATTTAGGAAACCCTGACTCGGTGCCAAAGGCCACGTGTCCGTCATCACCAAAGTTGCCTCGGCTCGGGAACTTGGGTACGATTGGGGAAGGTCACTTCGTGAGCACCCCCGCTCGCCCGATCAAAGATCCGCCTCTACTAACCATGATATCTATTTTTGAAAACTTTGTATGTCCTTATTCCGGTTATTAGCCTAGGTTACTATGTGGTGCACACAGCATATAAGTATAGACTGGGTCGCCTGAATTGGAACAAAACATTTCATGTTTGTTTATTTGAAAGATGGTTTGCTACTCGCAAGTAGGTTTAAAATGCAGATTTTGCCACCCGCAGGTGGGCTTAGAAAAAGATGGTTTTGCCACTATCTAGTGGGCTTAAAACTCACAGTCAATGATTTGTTCCAATTTAAACAACCCAACCTTCACCCACAGGCATTCAGGCAGTTATATCACATAAGCAAATAGCCTCATGGTAAGCATGTTATTCATGGCAGTCACTCACACGCATGCAAGGGTGCTAAAGCATAAAAACTCACCGAGTACTCCCGGCCAAAACAGAAACTACATTAGAAATCATGCATGATCCTAAGTATACAGAAATGCCTAATGCAACACATGCAAGAATGCAAACTATAGCAGGCTCGGCTATTCTAAACATGGCATATGGAATGCTACAACTAACATGTATTCAACTTAGAATTGAAATACAAATGCAGTTAGTATGGTGCGCCGAGCCTGGTGCATGCAAAACAGATGAATGATGCAAACATGCTGTCATATTGTATGCTAATTGAAATATGCCCTAATCTAACCATCAAAATCGGATAAATAAAAGGGAGAAAGACGTGGGGTTGGAAGACATACATCACACACACGCACACTTATTACAGTTATGCCCTCGCGCAGAGGGTCTGAATAAATATACAGTCCCGAATAAAAGAATATTACAGTCCAAAAATTACAGTCCAAATAATATACAAATTCCTAATTAATGAACAAATTAACTAAGAAAACTGTAAAACTGGCATGCAAGCTACGGACTGCCTTGCTTCTGATGAATGATGCATGTCTGGGCTGTCTTGCGCGGAAATCCACCGGGATGCCCCAATTAGCCTCTGTTTAGCAGTTATTCTTGGAAAGCGTGCCAAACTCTGAAAAGTTGCTGATTCTTCATTTTGCTGCAACAGAGAGCAGGAAAGGGGGCATAGCAATGTATTTTCACAGATATATGCATGCCTCGATCCTCGTGCCACCAATCACGCATATCGAGGCATGATGGCCGAGGAGTCGAATTGCACAATTTAATATGGGATGAATGCACATGAAAACACAACGAGACCTAACTCCATCATGGATGATCCGGAGTGTCGGTGACTGGGGAATTGAGATACATTCCGTCACTCGGAGTACGAAATGCACCTCGTTTCCCGTGTCCGGGCTAACTCCTATCCCGAACACGATGCAATATGCATGACATGCATAAAATGCGACTAAGATACAATCCTAACATACACAATGTCATGAAAATGAGGTGCCTCGAAATGCGTGCACATGGGCACGCAAACCGAGGCAGTGGCATACGCAATGCAATATGGCTAAAATGGCATATAGAATGCAACATGGACTTATACTAACATGAGAGAGCCTCAGCCACACTCACATAAGAGGCCGATAGATGAAAATGAAGTGCCTCGAAATACGTGCACACGGGCACGCAAACCGAGGCAATGGCATACGCAATGCAAATGACATGAAAATATGATATGGGCTTATACCAACATGAGAGAGCCTCAGCCACACTCACATAGGATGCCGATGGATGAAAATGAAGTGCCTCGAAATGCGTGCACACGGGTACGCAAACCGAGGCAATGGCATACGCAATGCAAATGACATGAAAATATGATATGGGCTTATACCAACATGAGAGAGCCTTAGCCACACTCACATAGGATGCCGATGGATGAAAATGAAGTGCCTCGAAATGCGTGCACACGGGCACGCAAACCGAGACAATGGCATACGCAATGCAAATGACATGGAAAATGATATGCAAACATGCTAATGGAATTCCAGCACTGAAATGTGGGGGAAAACAGCCCCGAAATGAGGCGAAAACACACCCGATGCATGGAATAGTCCCGAAACACGAATTTTGGCGCCCGAAATGGCCTATAGCTATACCAAACATGCACGATATGGACATGAAATGAATAGACAGTAGCAAGGCAGCCCCAAAATAAGCATTTTACTAGTACAAATCATGGCCAAACAGCAAGCAAATATAGGACAACAATGGCATGCAAAAATGGCCCTAAACATGAGATTATGAAGCAACTCACAGCTGCTGACTCCAAATAGGTTAGGGCCCTTCAACAACATTGAAGAGGGGCCAAAAATAAGCCACTTTACAGAACTGTAAAAACCTCGAAAACAAACATAGATATGGCTAAGCTCTTATGCAAGAAAATGGGCCAAAAGGTGGCCGAAGAAGCAAGTGGTATATGCAAAGCCCAAAATGGAAAATGCCCTTCTACAACATTGAAGAGGGACCAAAAATATGCACATTTACAGTTTATGGCCGGTCCCAAAACAGCATGCATACAAGCCAAAAATATCATGCAAAATATGGCCAAAATGAGGGATACAACACAAAGTATATAAATGATGCCTCAAACCATGAAAGGCTCTTAATGAAACATGAAGAATGGGCCAAAATAAGACTTTTTATAGCTCTGTAAAATGGCCAAAAATGGAAGCATAATGGGCTGCCAAAGCATGCAAGAAAATAGCATTCAAGGAAGATATTGAAGCAAGTGTAATATGGGGGGCTCAAACAGGGTTGAGCCCTTAATAAAACAAGAAAATGAGCTCAAAAAAATGACCTTTTCAGTTTTGGTCGGAGCTCAAATCAGTAAGCACGTATGGCTAAGAAAAGATACCAAAATAAGCTCAAAAAAGGAAAAATACTACTTACCCTTGAAGGCTTGACTTTGGTTGCCCCTTGGCTTGAGTTTGTGGCTCCTTAGGCCTTGGAGAACACCTTCAAACTTCTGGAATGGAGGATGGAAGGGTGGGGGTTGGTGGTGTAGAAGAAATGGCGGTGTAGGACTTGGAGGTTTTTCAAGGAAATAAGAGAGATGGAGGGAGATTTGTGTATCAAGGCTTGAAGACCAATTTTTCTAACCCTTCTCACCAATGCTGCCTGCTGGTTATATGGACAAAAAAGAGGGAGAAAAGGAGGGGCAAAGGTGGGGGAAAAAGGAGACAAGTTTTCCCCCAAAAAATATCCCCCGGATACGGATATTTTCTGGGGGAAACAACTATACAGCTGTAAAGTGCACAGTGTGAGGATCATGGCCGGCCACCTTTTGGAGTTGCAGGTGGCCGGCCGGCCACCCCCCCTAGCCGGCCGGCTAGGGGTCAAAAAGGTCAAGTTCATTTAGTGGCCGGCCACCACATAAAAGTGTCCTCCCAGGTCCCCTCATCACAACCCTGTGGTTCGAATTTGGAAACTGTAAAACAGGAGAGAGAACAAGCCATTTTTAGGAGGGGTTCAAAAGGTTCAATTGGAGTTTCTGGCTGGCCATATGATATTAGGATCCTCCCATTTGTGTACAACACAAATATGTGGTTTGGGGTTGAAGAAAGTGGCCCCAAGGTGTTCAACATTGGCTCGGAAGTGAGAAAAACGGGTGTCGGAGGGCGAAAATGGAATATAACTGGTTGCCAAGATAATTTCTGGCCTCCCACCCTCCAGTGACCTTTCTGGTGATAAAACAGAGGTACCTGCCAAAAATGGACGAAAACCGATGCAAAACGAATGCTCGGGGGCCGAAACACGCAGTTCGGGGTCCCGAAAACTGCCTGTTAAGCACCGAAAGTGGCGTTCGGTCACGAAGTGTGTTTCTCAGACCCCAGTGTCCCTCAAAGGGGAGTAAAAAGGAACTATGCCAAAAATCAGAACAAACGGAGATGGTCAGGCGGTCCCGAACCGAGGCACACGGCCAACGGTCCCGAAAAACCGGAAACCGGGCTCCGAAATGGGCAAAATGGCCTACGGCCACCAAATGTAGCCCACGGCCACTGAGAGATGGTCTACAGGACCTCTCCCTCCCCTCAGGAAAAGAAACAGAGAAAACCGAGCCTGGTTCGCAAACCGAGGCAAGGCACAGAAGAGGGTTCGGAAATCCGGAGGCAGGGCTGACGGCCAAGACTCTGAAACTTCTGAACGAGCACATTATGCAATATCACCAAGTGCTCAACTGGTGACGTCTGAGTCTCAAGGTCGGTCAAAAATGGGGTGTCTACAGTTGCCCCTCTTTGACAGAACTCGGAAGTCATAAGAATGACGGGAGTGAATGTCAAAGCCCAGAGACGACCCATTTTTGACAAGGCCGAAGACTTAGACAAAGCAGACAAGATAGACAAAGATGTGCCCGCAGGCAGGGGGGCAAAATGCAAAGCGATAATGCAAGAAGCCGAAGGTAACTCAAAGATCGTGCAAATGCAGCAAGCTGTAATGAAACAAGTATTCGCAAATAGATGCAACAGTTTTAAGCAAGAATGCAAAGCAACAACTACATTTCATGCAGTTAAGAATGCGGAGGATTATTCAATCCTCGCCACGTCTCACACGGAGAAGATACGATACCTGAGCGATTCGTCTGGTCGCACCAGCCTCAAATGAACCGTACATACAATATCGTGCCTGATGGTGCTGGGGATCTCCCGCTTCTTCTTGGTTGAACCACAGGTACTACTTTTCTCCCTGACTATGGTCGCAGCTTTCCCTATTCTCCAATAGGGTGACAGACTAGGCTGGATCAGTATCCAGAATTGAGGTGCATACAGATGCTATCTCAATCTATGGGGCTGCCATACAGATTTCAAGCCGAGGATATACCCCTGGGTATTTAAACCAGACTTTAGTCTCGGAAATCACGAACCTTTGCGTTCTAGGCATAAGCCATTCGAACTCTAGTTTCCACCGTCTCAGTTGGTCTCCTAGGGACTCAACGCGAACACAGGCAGGTGGCTATACCAGACCACCGGAAGTCGTTCGGGCACGACAAACACCAAAGGAATTGCACCTTTAGAGGATTTAAGGTCTCCTAGACCGAGGTGAGTACACAGGACAGTGCGATTGAGGTGCGCGACATAGCGCGAGGAGATGCATGCACAATGCAAGGCTTAGCACACAGCTTACGACATAGCATTCCATTCAATTGGCACATAGCTCACAACACAACACTCTGTTCGTTTGGCACGCAGCTCGAAACACAACACTCTGTTCGTTTGGGCACACAGCTCTTTCGGGCACACAGCTCATTTCGGGCACGCAGCTTATTTTGGGCACACAGCTCGTTTTCGGGCACACAGCTCATTTCGGTTTGCATTTTTGAACACACAACTCAAGCACTTGAATTTCTGAACACGCAGCTCATACTCTTTGTCGTGATCACGCAGCCCACACTGATCGAGAGTTGAACACGCAGCCTAAACTTTTGAATTTTCTGAACACGCAGTCCATATTGAAGGTGAACACGCAGCACACTCTGATTGAAAGTCGAACACGCAGCCCAAACTTTTGAATTTTCTGAACACGCAGTCCAAATTGAAGGTGAACATGCAGCACACTCTGATTGAAAGTCAAACACGCAGCCCAAACTTTTGAATTTTCTGAACACGCAGTCCAAATTGAAGGTGAACACGCAGCCCACACTGATTGAGAGTTGAACACGCAGCCCAAACTTTTGAATTTTCTGAACACGCAGTCCATATTGAAGGTGAACACGCAGCACACCCTGATTGAAAGTTGAACACGCAGCCCAAACTTTGATTTTCCGAACACGCAGCTCGAATTGATGGTGAACACGCAGCACACCCTGATTGAAAGTTGAACACGCAGCCCAAACACTGATTTTCTGAACACGCAACCCAGATTGAAGGTGAACACGCAGCCCACATTGATTGAGAGTTGAACACACAGCCCAAACTCTGATTTTCTGAACACGCAGCCCAGATTGAAGGTGAACACGCAGCCCACACTGATTGAGAGTAGAACACGCAACCCTAAACTCTGATTTTCTGAACACGCAGCCCAGATTGAAGGTGAACACGCAGCCCACATTGATTGAGAGTAGAACACGCAGCCCTAAACTCTGATTTTCTGAACACGCAGCCCAGATTGAAGGTGAACACGCAGCCCACATTGATTGATAGTAGAACACGCAGCCCTAAACTCTGATTTTCTTGAACACGCAGCCCAGATTGATAGTGAACACGCAGCCCACACTGATTGAAAGTTGAACACGCAGCCCAAACTTTAATTTCCTGAACACGCAGTCCAGATTGAAGGTGAACACGCAGCCCACATTGATTGAGAGTAGAACACGCAGCCCTAAACTCTGATTTTCTGAACACGCAGCCCAGATTGATAGTGAACACGCAGCCCACACTGATTGAAAGTTGAACACCCAGCCCAAACTTTAATTTCCTGAACACGCAGCCCAGATTGATAGTGAACACGCAGCCCAGATTGATAGTGAACACGCAGCCCACAGTTTGATTGAAAGTTGAACACGCAGCCCAAACTTTAGTTTCCTGAACACGCAGCCCAGATTGATAGTGAACACGCAGCCCAAACTTTAGTTTCCTGAACACGCAGCCCAGATTAAAGGTGAACACGCAGCACACTCTGATTGAAAGTCGAACACGCAGCCCAAACTTTAGTTTCCTGAACACGCAGCCCAGATTGATAGTGAACATGCAGCACACTCTGATTGAAAGTCGAACACGCAGCCCAAACTTTAGTTTCCTGAACACGCAGCCCAGATTGATAGTGAACACGCAGCCCACAGTTTGATTGAAAGTTGAACACGCAGCCCAAACTTTAGTTTCCTGAACACGCAGCCCAGATTGATAGTGAACACGCAGCCCACAGTTTGATTGAAAGTTGAACACGCAGCCCAAACTTTAATTTCCTGAACACGCAGCCCAGATTGATAGTGAACACGCAGCCCACAGTTTGATTGAAAGTTGAACACGCAGCCCAAACTTTAATTTCCTGAACACGCAGCCCAGATTGACCATACAGGATGCGATAACGAAACTTGCAGGAGTTGAAACAAACTCAGATATCCGACATCTTCCTCTTTTCCTTTTGCTTCGAAGTTCAGAACTTATATAGCTTCAGATGGGTTCTAGCTTTACTGTTCCCACATGACTCAGGTTGAACCCTGCGGTTTTTTGAAAGAACAAAATCTTGTTTTGCACAAATGTGGAGAATGACACGGCACTCTGAGCACAAGACAATTTTTGAAATTAAGAAATGTGTTCTTAACTGGGCATTGAGCCTACGACTGAACACAGCGAAAAAGACTGAACAATGGAAAAGGAAAGGTAAACAACCTAAACGCATCGAGACACACTCGGAACGACTCAAAGCAAGAATCGAGACAAACAAAACAAAAGACACGACACATAGATGTGTTACAAAGACGAGAGACCTCTCAGTACGCGAGGAGCCAGTTTCTTCGGGTATTGTTTCCCACCCTTTCTCAATTGTGATTCGCACATCACTCGGCCCTCAAGCTCTGTTTTTGCTGAAAAAGCCCTTTCCTCACTTTTTCTCTCAGCGCACATCTCTCTATTCTTTAATCTCTCATTTTTTTATCCCTCCCCTGGGTGGTTGATGGATGAACAGGAAGTTGCGGGCTCACACCCAACATAATCAGCTCGCGGCTATTTCCCTCGGTGACATCTGTCGATGCGTCGGATGAGGGAATGGGGCATCTCGATCCATTCCAATTCGTGCTTCGCACTCGGCTTGATACCTCGCTGCTTGGAGGATGAGAGAGCTTTCAACCCTTTGTTGTTAACTTCAGTTATCCCCTTTTCTGGCGGGTAGAGTGTCCCTTCTTGGCAAGTAGAGTGCCCTTTCTAGCAAGTATGTTGACAAAGGGGAAAAGACAGAACACCTGACTCAACTGTGCCCCTAGTTCATTATTTTGACCATTTTTGTTTTAGTTTTCTCCTAAAAAAATTTGACCAAAATGAGAGTTAGATTAACGCGCTTGTTCGATTTTCTGATTTAAAATCATGCAAGTTAGGCTGTGAGCACTGAAAGTTTTTCTCTTTTTTTTGGGTCCAAAGAAATGGTCCAGTTTTTTTGGAAAAAGATGGAACAATTTTCGAGAAAATTAGTCAACCTCGGTAAAAATTCTCGAAAACTATTTTTGCAAACGGCCGATGTTTAACAAGCGTGGAACTTACTCTTGAGACGTACAACCTCGGATCTGGATGAAAATTGGCCCCTTGCTCGAAGAGAGCTGCATGGCAACGGAAAGTTGCCCCTTGTTTGAACGACACCGCGGTGCATTGAATGGCAACGGAAAGTTGCCCCTTATTTGGATGACACCGCAGCGCATTGTAGGCAGTCCTCAGAGTGACGAACACAACCCGACTCTCGGATATAGAGAAGGCAAAGATGATCAAAACCGTTACATGGACACAATCGAATTGTTTTACGGCTGGACTTCAGAATGAAGTTGCCTACATATCCCAAAGATGGGAATCAAGCCTCACGTAGTTCGGGGTTAAGGTACACTCGGATATTAACCTCTCCTTTTTAGGCTCTAACTTTTGCCAAGGCCGCCCTTTACGGGTTTTCAACCTTGCGAGCTATGTTTTTCTTCTTTCTCTTTTCAAATCTTTTTCTTCTCTTTTTTTTTGGTTCTTTTCTTTGCATCTTTCTTTTTTGTTCTCCTTTTTTCTTTTTGCATTTTTTTGCTTCTTTTTTTTATTTTTCTCTTGCTCTAACTTTTGCCTGGGTCGCCCTTCCGGGTTTTCGGCCCAGCGAGCCTCTCAAAGGGTAAAAGTGTAACGAGTCCATGCCAAATGGTTTCGAGATCCTGAAATTATCTGAATCCAGGAGAATGGCTGCTGTTCTAACTTCGTAAGCTTCTCCTGATGAGATCTGATCTTTTTGGTCTGACTTTCCTGGCCTCTTGTTCGAGGGCTGCTTCAAATCTGGCCACACAGGCCTCACGTCGTAGTTGACCGTTGAACCTTCTGAATTCAAGTTCAAGGTTTGGAAGCAAAGGGGTTGAGTCTCGAGGCTGAGAGCGATCCTAGGCTACACAATCTCAAGAGCGATTCCACACAGGTCTTCGCAGGACCGCGCAAAATATTTTGTTTTTGAAAATTTTTAAGAAAGCGACAAATCACTCGCGCTGAAAATAGTGTGAAACCAGTCTGGATCAAGCCAGGGTCCTTCTCAGTACTCACGCTAATAAGCATGATTTCCTTCATTAAGGGCTTAGCACGCCTCTCTTTCTTTCAATTGATCAAAGTTTTGCAAATCCCGAGGAATTCCTTCCTCTTTGTTTTCACCGCGGTGTTCAAAAAGTTTTGAAAAACTTAGGTCAATGCAATGATTTCGGGGTGCAAAAGAGTAGGCGAAAAGTACTGCTGTTTCATTCAAACTTTCTAGCACAATTGGCACATGGCCGAGGCAAACACAAGAGCGTGAAAAACCACTGCTATTTCATTCAAATCTGTTGGTGTAACTGGCTCCAAGCAAGAACAGACTCAAAGCAAAACGAAAAGACAAACACAAAACAAAATGGTGATGCCCGAGGTAACACCCCCGGGAATCACCCGACCTTTGTACAACAGGACTGACTCGATGCAACAAGACAAACCCTTAATTAAGAAGACTGACTCGAGACAATGAGACAGACTTAAAACAAAACCACAGAACTGACTCAACACCCAAGTCAGAAACTACAAAACTAGTATTCGCAAATGCTCAAAATAGTGCGTGCCATACGCCACATCCGAGGTAAACCGCACGCCGCCCGCAGGTGGTCCAACCCCTGATCACATACTTGCATTACCCTCGAAATCCACCAACCCGGTGGTGACAGACTTTGCCGAGCTTGGAGGGAGGATGACTTCATTATCAATCGAATCTTGCACTTCGTGGCGAAGACGGAAGCAGTTGTCGGTGCTGTGACCGGTTTGCTGATGGTATGCACAGTACTGGGTACCATCATGCTTAGCTGGAAGAGGACTCGGGAGAGGCCGAGGCTCGAGAGGTTTGAGATGCCCTTTTTTGACGAGGATTTGAAGGGCCTTAGACAAAGGCATATAGAGGGCATGGAAGACTCTGCGACCTTGAGGCGGATAATTCGAGGCTTGCTGACTTTTGCTGGACGCACTCGAAAAAGGGTCGGCAGGTGCTGCCTTGGCTCTCTGATCTCTTCTAGGTGCAGGGTTAGGATTGGAAGGAACTATTCTGGCACGACGGTCCCCATCTTGATTTTCTCTCTGGCTTAAACTGCTCTCGGCCTGAGTGGGGAAGATGTCATTTATAGTTTTTACAGCAACAGCGAACACCTGCTGTTTATTCAATCCTCCGGCTTTCAAAGCCTCAACAGCCCACAGGAGTTGTTCGTAGGGATCGATGTCCACCTTCATCTTGTTCTTACCACTCGCCTCGGCTTGGTAGAAGGTTTGAGTTGCTACATCAGAGCGGAGCCCCGTTGTTGTCGACATGCCATTGCCGGAACTTGGGATGGCTTCAGGTTGGCTAAGTTCGATTACAATTCGTCCTAGTAGCGGGGGCTCCTGCGGTATGAAATTTCCAGCATACGATGCATTTGGCGGCGGAACCGACATTCCGCAGGCTAGATCCGCCACGGATCTGTGAAGGTCACCAATCATTCCCATCAACTCGAATGTGGTGGGCTCACGAGTTTGAAATAACTGGGGTCCCCAGATCGGATGCGAGGCAGGTGACCTGGGTGGGTGTGGCACTTCACCATCGGTATAACCTTGCAATGTGATTCCTTGGTCCAATGTGGCTGCCAAAACCACAATTTCTTCTGAATTTTGCGCCATCACGAGTTTTGCTGAACTGAACAGAGGTGATGTGACTGGTGACTGACGGATCAGATAGACCGGGTTGGTGACTAATGAATCTGAAGAACCGGTGAGCCTTTTCCTGTCTTGCCTCAGCAAAGAAGAACACTGGTTGCTCTGAACCGAGTCTTTGAACTGAAAGAGAAAACATGCGGCATCTCAGCCCAATCTCACCAATACTGACATGAATATAACTGAATAATTGCATTCGACCACTGATCACTGTTCCCAAAATTACTGTCCCCAAAACTGAACCTGATACCCGCAGATATAACTGATTTCCGAAAATACTGAACTGGTGCCCGCAAGCCTAATACCCAAAATACTGAACTGGCGCCCGCAGGCCTGATGCCCAAACTTGTAAACTGATACATGCATTCTTGTAGAGACGCACTCTAAAGCACATAGCAGATAAGTGAGAGCCAAAATACCCCTATGTTGGGGTAGGGTTTCCCTGTCCTATTTTGTCAGGAGCTAGGGTTTCACTACGCACACAGCGGTTTCAAACAACCTATAAACGGGTAAGCAACCTGTCCTAGTTTGGAATGGTCACTATGGATCCGAATATGCACTAGGTCGAATGGTCAAAGAGGGTGCCCCGGTAAAACCGGGGTTTGTGTTCCCATACTGGCAGAGCCCACAACCGGTCAGCCTTATGGTCATGCCTTGACAAGACAAGCCTCCGGCAAACCGTTCAGGAATAGCATATGGCAAACACGGTGTCCTAGGCGCACCAATGCAAATGCAATGCAAAGAAACACACAAGTGTAGTCAAAAACAGATATCACGAGTTCGAGTCAAGTTCTCTAAATCCCCAGCAGAGTCGCCAGAAACTGTAGACGTCCCCCGAACGCCCCGGGAGGGTCGAGCTCCCGTTCTGTTCATTTTGGGGTCACTACAGCTCAGGACTCTCAAATTTGTCACGGTTCTAAATCTGAACCAAAGAGTCCAAATCCGGCAAATCGTTTTGAGAAAACAGATTTTTGAAAGAAGTGCCAAACATGGACTGCTTTGCCAGATACAGAATCGCCACCTAAATATTTTTTAATGGGAAATTTAGGATACCCTGACTCGGTGCCAAAGGCCACGTGTCCGTCATCACCAAAGTTGCCTCGGCTCGGGAACTTGGGTACGATTGGGGAAGGTCACTTCGTGAGCACCCCCGCTCGCCCGATCAAAGATCGGCCTCTACTAACCATGATATCTATTTTTGAAAACTTTGTATTTCCTTATTCCGGTTATTAGCCTAGGTTACTATGTGATGCACACAGCATATAAGTATAGACTGGGTCGCCCGAATTGGAACAAAACATTTCATGTTTGTTTATTTGAAAGATGGTTTGCTACTCGCAAGTAGGCTTAAAATGCAGATTTTGCCACCCGCAGGTGGGCTTAGAAAAAGATGGTTTTGCCACTATCTAGTGGGCTTAAAACTCACAGTCAATGATTTGTTCCAATTTAAACAACCCAACCTTCACCCACAGGCATTCAGGCAGTTATATCACATAAGCAAATAGCCTCATGGTAAGCATGCTATTCATGGCAGTCACTCACACGCATGAAAGGGTGCTAAAGCATAAAAACTCACCGAGTACTCCCGGCCAAAACAGAAACTACATTAGAAATCATGCATGATCCTAAGTATACAGAAATGCCTAATGCAACACATGCAAGAATGCAAACTATAGCAGGCTCGGCTATTCTAAACATGGCATATGGAATGCTACAACTAACATGTATTCAACTTAGAATTGAAATACAAATGCAGTTAGTATGGTGCGCCGAGCTCGGTGCATGCAAAACAGATGAATGATGCAAACATGCTGTCATACTGTATGCTAATTGAAATATGCCCTAATCTAACCATCAAAAGCGGATAAATAAAAGGGAGAAAGACATGGGGTTGGAAGACATACATCACACACACGCACACTTATTATAGTTATGCCCTCGCGCAGAGGGTCCGAATAAATATACAGTCCCGAATAAAAGAATATTACAGTCCAAAAATTACAGTCCAAATAATATGCAAATTCCTAATTAATTAACAAATTAACTAAGAAAACTGTAAAACTGGCATGCAAGCCAGGGACTGCCTTGCTTCTGATGAATGATGCATGTCTGGGCTGCCTTGCGTGCAAATCCACCGGGATGCCCCAATTAGCCTCTGTTTAGCAGTTATTCTTGGAAAGCGTGCCAAACTCCGAAAAGTTGTTGATTCTTCATTTTGTTGCAACAGAGAGCAGGAAAGGGGGCATAGCAATGTATTTTCACAGATATATGCATGCCTCGGTCCTCGTGCCACCAATCACGCATATCGAGGCATGATGGCCGAGGAGTCGAATTGCACAATTTAATATGGGATGAATGCACATGAAAACACAACGAGACCTAACTCCATCATGGATGATCCGGAGTGTCGGTGACTGGGGAATTGAGATACATTCCGTCACTCGGAGTACGAAATGCACCTCGTTTCCCGTGCCCGGGCTAACTCCTATCCCGAACACGATACAATATTCATCACATGCATGAAATGCGACTAAGATACAATCCTAACATACACAATGTCATGAAAATGAGGTGCCTCGAAATGCGTGCACATGGGCACGCAAACCGAGGCAGTGGCATACGCAATGCAATATGGCTAAAATGGCATATAGAATGTAACATGGACTTATACTAACATGAGAGAGCCTCAGCCACACTCACATAAGAGGCCGATGGATGAAAATGAAGTGCCTCGAAATGCGTGTACACGGGCACGCAAACCGAGGCAATGGCATACGCAATGCAAATGACATGAAAATATGATATGGGCTTATACCAACATGAGAGAGCCTCAGCCACACTCACATAGGATGCCGATGGATGAAAATGAAGTGTCTCGAAATGCGTACACACGGGCACGCAAACCGAGGCAATGGCATACGCAATGCAAATGACATGAAAATATGATATGGGCTTATACCAACATGAGAGAGCCTCAGCCACACTCACATAGGATGCCGATGGATGAAAATGAAGTGCCTCGAAATGCGTGCACAAGGGCACGCAAACCGAGGCAATGGCATACGCAATGCAAATGACATGAAAAATGATATGCAAACAAGCTAATGGAATTCCAGCAATGAAATGTGGGGGAAAACAGCCCCGAAATGAGGCGAAAACACACCCGATGCATGGAATAGTCTCGAAACACGAATTTTGGCGCCCGAAATGGCCTATAGCTATACCAAACATGCACGATATGGACATGCAATGAATAGACAGTAGCAAGGCAGCCCCAAAATAAGCATTTTACTAGTACAAATCATGGCCAAACAGCAAGCAAAGATAGGACAACAATGGCATGCAAAAATGGCCCTAAACATGAGATTATGAAGCAACTCACAGCTGCTGACTCCAAATAGGTTAGGGCCCTTCAACAACATTGAAGACGGGCTAAAAATAAGTCACTTTACAGAACTGTAAAAACCTCAAAAACAAACATAGATATGGCTAAGCTCTTATGCAAGAAAATGGGCCAAAAGGTGGCCAAAGAAGCAAGTGGTATATGAAAAGTCCAAACTGGAAAATGCCCTTCTACAACATTGAAGAGGGACCAAAAATATGCACATTTAAAGTTTATGGCCGATCCCAAAACAGCATGCATACAAGCCAAAAATATCATGCAAAATATGGCCAAAAGGAGGGATACAACACAAAGTATATAAATGATGCCTCAAACCATGAAAGGCTCTTAATGAAACATGAATAATGGGCCAAAATAAGACTTTTTCTAGCTCTGTAAAATGACCAAAACTGGAAGCATAATGGGCTGCCAAAGCATGCAAGAAAATAGCATTCAAGGAAGATATTGAAGCAAGTGCAATATGGGGGGCTCAAACAGGGTTGAGCCCTTAATGAAACAAGAAAATGAGCTCAAAAAAATGACCTTTTCAGTTTTGGTCGGAGCTCAAATCAGTAAGCACGTATGGCTAAGAAAAGATACCAAAATAAGCTCAAAAAAGGAAAAATACTACTTACCCTTGAAGGCTTGACTTTGGTTGCCTCTTGGCTTGAGTTTGTGGCTGCTTAGGCCTTGGAGAACACCTTCAAACTTCTGGAATGGAGGATGGAAGGGTGGGGGTTGGTGGTGTAGAAGAAATGGTGGTGTAGGACTTGGAGGTTTTTCAAGGAAATAAGAGAGATGGAGGGAGATTTGTGTATCAAGGCTTGAAGACCAATTTTTCTAACCCTTCTCACCAATGCTGCCTGCTGGTTATATGGACAAAAAAGAGGGAGAAAAGGAGGGGCAAAGGTGGGGGAAAAAGGAGACAAGTTTTCCCCCAAAAAATATTCCCCGGATACAGATATTTTCTGGGGGAAACAACTATACAGCTGTAAAGTGCACAGTGTGAGGATCATGGCCGGCCACCTTTTGGAGTTGCAGGTGGCCGGCCGGCCACCCCCCCTAGCCGGCCGGCTAGGGGTCAAAAAGGTCAAGTTCATTTAGTGGCCGGCCACCACATAAAAGTGTCCTCCCAGGTCCCCTCATCACAACCCTGTGGTTCGAATTTGGAAACTGTAAAATAGGAGAGAGAACAAGCCATTTTTAGGAGGGGTTCAAAAGGTTCAATTGGAGTTTCTGGCCGGCCATATGATATTAGGATCCTCCCATGTGTGTACAACACAAATATGTGGTTTGGGGTTGAAGAAAGTGGCCCCAAGGTGTTCAACATTGGCTCGGAAGTGAGAAAAACGGTTGTCGGAGGGCGAAAATGGAATATAACTGGTTGCCAAGATAATTTCTGGCCTCCCACCCTTCAGTGACCTTTCTGGTGATAAAACAGAGGTACCTGCCAAAAATGGACGAAAACCGATGCAAAATGAATGCTCGGGGGCCGAAACACGCAGTTTGGGGTCCCGAAAACTGCCTGTTAAGCACCGAAAGTGGCGTTCGGCCACGAAGTGGGTTTCTTAGACCCCAGTGTCCCTCAAAGGGGAGTAAAAAGGAAGTATGCCAAAAATCAGAACAAACGGAGATGGTCAGGCGGTCCCGAACCGAGGCACACGGCCAACGGTCCCGAAAAACCGGAAACCGGGCTCCGAAATGGGCAAAATGGCCTACGGCCACCAAATGTAGCCCACGGCCACTGAGAGATGGTCTACAGGACCTCTCCCTCCCCTCAGGAAAAGAAACAGAGAAAATTGAGCCTGGTTCGCAAATCGAGGCAAGGCACAGAAGAGGGTTCGGAAATCCGGAGGCAGGGCTGACGGCCAAGACTCTGAAACTTCTGAATGAGCACATTATGCAATATCACCAAGTGCTCAACTGGTGACGTCTGAGTCTCAAGGTCGGTCAAAAATGGGGTGTCTACAGTCCCTCTTTCCGAGGCCTCTTTACCACTTTAGTAGCTTAATTAATTTGTTTAATTAGTTAACTGTTGTGTAATAATTAATTAGATAGCTAGTTAGTTAATTAGTCTATTTGTATTATTCTTTCGGACCCTCCGTCAAGAGGGCAAATTTTGTAATAAGTGTGCGTTAGTGTGTGAATGTCTTCCAACCCCACGTCTTTCTCCTTTTTACTTACCTGCTTCGATGGTTAGTTTTAGGGCATGTTTCAATTAGCATTCTTACGCTATGCATGTTTGAATCATTCATCTGTATTGCATGCACCGGGCTCGGCGCATCATACTAACTGCATTGTATTTCAATTCCAAGTTGAATACATGTATCGAATTATCACATCATCTATGCCATCTTAGAATAGCCGAGCCTATTTCTAGTTGCACTTTGCATACGATGCATTAGCCATTTTAACATGAACTAGGATCATGCATGATTTCTAACTAGTTTCTTGTTTTGGCTCCTAGTACACTGTGAGTGTTTATGCTTTAGTATCTTGCATGAGTGTGAGTGTTAACATGACAGCATGCTTGCCATGAGGCTAATTGCTTATGTGATATAAATTTCCTGAATGCCTATGGGTGAAGGTTGGATTACTTGAATTGAGACAATTCATTGAAATCCGTGTTTTAGCCTACTTGCGAGTAGCAAACTTCAAACCATGTTCCAAACAAACGGATATGCAATGATTTGCTCCAAATTAGGCGATCTAGTCTATACTTGTGTGTTGTGCACATCACATAGTAAATTCTAGCTAATAACCGGAATAAGAATGCATGTGTTTTCAAAAATAAGATATCATGTTTAGTAGTGGCCGATCTTTGATCAGGCGAGTGGGGGTGCTCATTGCATGACCTTCTCCAATCGTACCCAAGTTCTCGAGCCGAGGCAACTTTGGTGATGACGGACACGTGGCCTTAGGCACGAGTCAGGGTTTCCTAAATTTTCCCAAAATAAAATATTTAGGTGGCGACTCTGTATCTAGCAAAGTAGTCCATGTTTGGCATTTCTTTCTTAAAAATCAGTTTTCCAAAACGATTTGCCGGATTTGGACTCTTTGGTGATTTATCAGTCTTGCATTACACTTTGCGAGATCAGATTAAGAACCGTGACATTGAGTTCGAACTGTAGTAGCGAGGCCCTTGGGGCGCGTTTACAGCACCTTACCTGCACTTGTTAGTGCATTGCATTGCACTGTTTTTTGCATTTAATCCACATCGCACTGTCTTGTGCACCTGTATAGCATTGTTTTGTGCATTCACTCTTGTATCGCACTGTTTTGTGCATCTTCTTAGCACTGTTTTGTGCATTCACTCTGCATCGCATTGTCTTGTGCACATTGTATTTTTGTATCACTCGCACTGTCTTGTGCACTCTCTGGTCTGGGAGACCTTAAATCCTCTGGTCTAGGAGACCTTAGATCCTGCATCTCCACTCGCATTGTCTTGTGCACTCTCTGGTCTAGGAGACCTTAAATCCTCTGAAGGTGCAATTCCTTTGGTGTTTGTCGTGCCCGAACGACTTCCGGTGGTCTGGTATAGCCGTCTGCATGTGTTTGTTGTGAGTTCCTAAGAGATCAACTGAGACGGTGGAAACTAGAGCTCGAATGGCCAATGCCTAGAACGCAAAGGTTCGGAATTTCTGAGACTAAAGTCTGGTTTAAATACCCAGGGGTGTATCCCCGGCTTGAAATCTGTATGGAAGCCCCATAGGTTGAGGTAGCAGGTATGCGCCTCAATTCTGGATACTGAACCAACCTAGTCTGTCACCTTGTTGAAGAATAGGGAAAGCTGCGACCATAGCCAAGGAGAAAAGTAGAACCTGCGGTTCAACCAAGAAGAAGGGGAAGGTCCCCAGCAGCATGAGGTAGGTCATTGCCAATTGCCCCTGTAAGGTGCCTTCACTTCCTAACTACTACATCATCTACTATGTCTATTGCATTGCATATAGAATCTATCGCATGCATTTACTGCATTGTCCGTTGCATCATGCATCCTTTCCATATTAAGCTTAGTTTGGGATGTGCCCATACTTTTTGTGTTGAAGCATGGTTTTGTGATTATGTGTACGCGCCTATTCCACTAAGAGAATTGTGGTCTGAGGGTGTCGGCACCTTTTCTGTGTTAGACGTGGTCTGTTTTGTGTCTATGCCTTTTCTAGGCAAAATGTGGTTTGGCCGTGCGCCTTATTCACTTCATCCATTGCATCGTATTTTGTTTTGTTGCATCCAGCATTTAGGATCATGATCTTTCCTCAGCAGATCATTCCTCACTGATATCATGCTATCCAATTACTTGCACTCTGTTTCTTCTATGAAACACATAGTTTTGCATGTGCTCGCACCCCTTTCACGTTGAAACACGGTTCTGTTATGTGCAAGCATCCATGCTGCGTTGAGGCCAGTATTGAGGATGTAGGCACTTAGCCTATGTTAGGCATCGTTCGGCTCGTGCCCACTTTTTTTTTTTATGTTAAACGTAATTTGATGTTGCATCTCCATCCTTTTATGATATTTTTGTGGTTTTGCACTGCTTGTGGTTTGATTGTCTCAATTACATTGCGTATCATTTGCATTGTTTAATTACATTGCATATCATTTGCATTGTTTCATTACATTTATGCCATTTAGATTGTTCTGTTATATTGTGTATCATTTTTCATCTTGCCCCTGAACTACGCTGGTTTGATTCCTTGCAAGGGGATACGTAGGCAGCCTGTGGGCGAATCTATTTATTTATCTGTATTTTGTTTGTTTGTCCAAGTCTTCGGCCTTGTCAAAAATGGGTCGTCTCTAGGCTTTGACATTCACTCATGTCATTTTGTGACTTCCGACCTCTGTCAAAGAGGGGCAACTGTAGACACCTTATTTTTGACTGCCCTTAAGACTTGGGCGCTACTGATAGTTTACTTAGTGGTGAAAGTTGTGCAGTACAAGGGTTCGATTTCTTCAGCAAGGAGAGAGTCAAATCCCAACATCACACCCCTTTTTGGACCAAAACTACTTTGAACGATTTTTAGACCTTAAAATCCTCTCTTTCAAATTATTTTTGAAATAAAGTTCCTACGATGTTCTAACGCTCGCATTTTGTTAAATGTTGCGTTTTTCAGTAAACCGAGCAAGGACAAAGTGAAAATGAATGAAAGAGAGATGAAGGCCTTGTTTGGTTTGTGTTTCTCAAAAAATTTTGGAAAAAATTCTCTACAAATAAGTTTTTAAAAGTAGTCAAACCAAAAAAAATTTCCCAAATTTTTTTTCCAAAACTTATTTGGTTTACAAGTTTTTCAAACAAATCTCTCTCTCATACACATCAAATCAATCACTTTTTCCAAAACACTCTCTCAAAATAATTTTTCAAAACATCTTTTGAAAAAAAACCAAACCAAACAAATTTTTGTACTTTTTATCTCAAAACATGTTTCTGAAATACAAACCGAACAAGCCTGAAATCTTTGAAAATCTTTCAAAACAACTTGTTTAGGGGTTTGGAGTTGATGAAAAGAGAAGTAGAGGGAAGAAAGCTAGTTGAGGAAGAAGTTGGGTATGAATCGTTAAGAGAGAGACGAGCAGTCCTCGCTAAATCAGGCCTATCCTTTTGTATACTTGGATTTAAGCTATAAGGCCACTACCGTTGGAAAGAAGACTTCCGGGGCTTCATTTTGCACTCAAGAATCTCCTAAAGACGAGTCCAGATGGGGGAGATATGATTGGTTGAAGTTGGGCATCATTTCGGTTGGACCGAAACTGAGCAGCCTTCACTAAACGAGGCATAACTTTTTTCACAGTTGGCATTTTGATGCACAGCTGCCACCATTGGAAAACTTACTTCCGGGGCTTCATTTTAGACACAAGAATGACCTGCAAAGGAGTCCATATGAAGGAGTTATGCCTGTTTGAAGTTGGACCTGCAGAGCAGAATTTGCAGTCGGCCACAAATGTGCATAGTCGGCCATGGAGATGGCCGATCGGCCATCACAAGTAGCAGATCGGCACCAAAGATGGCCGGTCGGCCAAGAGTGACACAAATTCATTTTTTTTGAAGATATTTTTCCTCCAGCTGTTTCCAGCTTGTGCCAGCTGTCCTAACTCAGATATTTTCGACCAAGCTCTTGCTTTTTGCTATATATGAAGCCATATCTCATATATTTCTAAGGTTAGAGAAAATTTGAGAGCTTCTCACTCTAGAATCCTCTCTCTAGAAAGTGGTTGTTTTTCTGTTATGCATCAAGAGGTATATCTTTCTCCCTTTAAGCTTGTTTTTCACACTTGCTTCATCATCCTTTTTCCATTGTTCTGGACTATTTTGGGACTGGTTTTGAACCATAAAAAACTATGATTTTGAGGTTCTAAAATGGTGGTTTAAGCCTTGTTTGGCTAGGGGGTTGTCTCTCCCTTTTGCTCCTTGACTCGTAAAGCCTTTTGAGCTATCTCTCTAGGCTTTTCAAAACAACTTTTCGTGGCCTTTTGACCACTGAAATTCAGAGGAATTTCAACGGTGGAAAACTTGTTTTGAGGCTCAAAATAGGAGGGGGTGGTCCCCTCTTCTCTTGTCTTGTTAGCATGTGTTATTGGCTAACCAAATGAGCATGTGTTTCTCTCTTTTTGTGGCATAGTTTGAGCAAGTTTTTTGTGACTTTTGGGACCTACCATAACTCTATTTTTGGTCAGCTTGGTCACCTCTTGCATGCTTTATACACTTGTGGTGTAATCCTTGCTAGCTAGCCTTGCATGCTTGTCTCTTTAGCCTATTATTCTAGCTCATTTTGGCTATACTCCAGCATGCTTTTGTTCATATTTTGGCATACTTTAGTTCTGTTTTGAGGCTTCTTGGTCGTATGGTGCTTGTTATGCATGCTTGTAGTGCAATAGTCTTGACTAGCTTTGAGTTTTGAGGTATCTTGCATGCTTGGCTTGAGGTATTTGCATGTTTTGGCATCATTTGGAATGATATTTCAGAGCATATAGTGTTGTCACACTTCCATGTTTTTCATTCTTTAAGTGCTCTCGAGAGTTGTACCTTTTATGCCTTGTATGTAAGCTATTGCATGAGCATCATTTTCTTGCCTTTTAAGCCATCATCTCAACTCATTTTAGCCACTGTTTTGGCATGCATGAGGTCTATTTAGGGCTGGTTTAGTCCATTGAGCATTGTATTGCATGGTTCTAGTGTTGTGTCCTTCACTAGTTTCAATGTTTAAGCCTTCTAGCATGTTGTACTTGAAGTGTTTGCATGTTAGAGTCTTGTTTATCATGCCACTTTAGCACTGAAAAATCTGCCATATCCCTCATTTCTTCATTTTTGATTTGTTTTGAGGATTGGTTAGTCTTGAGGTTGTGTTTAATGCTTGGGATTGAGGCCTATGCTTAAATGGCTTCAACCCTCTTTTGAGGGTTACTCCTAGTCAAAGGCATTGGTCTTTTCCATGCCTTAAACCATTCTCTTTGATAGACCTCTCTCTCATTAGAGGACTCTCATATTTAGACAAGTTGATTACTGAATGGATTGCTAAGTTAAAATGAGTAAACAAAATTAAACCAAGTAAAACATGCCAAGATAACATGTTTGTGTTGTATTGCATGTGTTTAGATTGGACGTTAATCCAAACACGAGAAATAAGGGACGTTTCATACTCAAAGTGATGAAACGTGCCTCATTTCTTAGTCGCCGACACCCTTGATTGTGCATGATAGGGTGGAGGCTCACCGAGTCTATTTGTGCATTCATTGACTTGTACAAACTAGGCTTCTCGGCCATCATGCATTGCGATGCTTGGTTGGTGGTCCGAGAGTCGAACACCACACTCCTTTGAGTTTGAGGCATGATAAGAAGTGTGGTGGTACACACATTCCCTTGCAAATACACTGCCATGCCTCTGTTTGTGCTCTGTTGCAGCAAAAGGAGAAATTGCAGGAAACAGTGGCCGATCGGCCATGAAATCTGCCGACCGGCCACCAAGGTTGCTGATTGGCTATCAGAAATGGCCGATGGCCATTCCTTTTGGCCGATCATCCCTCAGCATGTTCCTAAGGTGGATCAAAAGCAACCTGGAAGTTGGCACAATTTTCAGAAGTCCAAAAGAGTTCAAATAGAGGCAATTGGTGGCTTGGCAATGGATTTTCGAGCGAGGCAATCGAGAATGCATATCTCCCTCCCCTCGAGGCCATATTAACTGCTTTGTTTAGCTAGTTAATTTGCGGATTTTGTATTTAATTAGTTAATGTATTTAGCTAATTTATTTCATCTTTGTAATATTCTAATTAGCTTAGTATAGCTAGTTTCAATTCGGTTTGTAATTAATTAGCTTAGCGTAGCTAGTTAGTTGATTTATTCGGACCCTCCTGCGAGAGGGCATATTGTTGTAATAAGGGTGCGTGCGTGTGTGCATGTCTTCCAACCCTATTTCTTTCTCCCTTTTACTTAACTGCTTTCGATGGTTAGTTTAGGGCATGTTTTGATTAGCATCATTATGCTTGCATGTGTCCATCATTCATTTGTCTTGCATGCACCGGGCTCGGTGCATCATTCAAACTGCATTGTATTTCAATACATTTACTTGAATACGTGTTTAACAACACGTTATCAAGTGCTGCATTCATATGCCATTCTAGATAGCTGAGCCTATTTTAGTTGCATTTTGCATGTGTTGCATTAGGCATTGTTGACATAGTTAGGATCATGCATCGATTACTAACTAGCTTCTGTTTTGGCTCAGAGTACACTGTGAGTGTTTATGCTTTAACATCCTTGCATGTGTGTAAGTGGCTGCCATGATAGCATGCTTGTCATGAGGCTATGTGCTTATGTGTTTAACTGGATGAATGCCTGTGGATGAAGGCTTTATTGCTTGAATTGGGACAATTCATCAAAATATGTATTTTAAGCCCACTTGGAGTGGCAAAATCATGTTTTTTAATGCCCACTTGAGGGTGGCAAATCCGCGTTTTAGCCTACTTGCGAGTAGCAACTTCAAACCATTTTCGAAAAAACAAACATGAGATGTTTTGTTCCAACTTGAGTGATTTAGTCTATACTTGTATGCTGTGCGCATCACATAGTAAGATAGCTAATAAACTGGAATAAGAACACATGTGTTTTCAAAAACAACATATCATGTTAGTAGAGGCCGATCCTTTGATCGGGCGAGCGGGGGTGCTCATTTCAAGACCTTCCCCTCTCGTACCCAAGTTCCCGAGCCGAGGCAACTTTGGTGATGACGGACACGTGGCCTTAGGCACGAGTCAGGGTTTCCTAAATTTCCCAAAATAAAACATTTAGGTGGCGACTCTGAAATCTGGCAAAGCAGTCCATGTTTGGTGCTTTTTGATTAAAATCGAATTTCTAAAACGATTTGCTGGATTTGGACTCTTTGGTGATTTATCAGTCTTATATTGCACTTTGTGAGATTAGATTCAGAACCGTGATAGGAGTCTGAACTGTAGTAGCTAGAACTACAATTCACGCCCTCGCGCGCGGAGCGTGTTCGGGCGGTCTACAACCCTAAAGGGCGATTTTGGTAAAAGTTAGATCATAAAAGGAGAGAATTAATACTCGAGTGAACCTGAACCGAACTATGTAAGGCCTGATTCCCATTTTTGGGATACGTAGGCAACTTCATCCGGAAGTTCGGCCATCACTATCTCTAGTTCAACTGTCCTATCCATTTTCTTGATTAGGTCATCTTTGTTCATCATCTATTAGTTCGGTTGCGCTCCTTATCTTAGGAAGAAAAGCTGAGTACAGTACAAAACAGCAGTGGTATGCAGCCAAGGGTAGTTATGATTTCTTTTGATTCGGGATTGTACTTCTTGAGGATTTATTCTGTGCGTGTCAAGTGGTGTTCGTTTCTGAAAATTGTTTTAAAAAGTTTTAATAAAAGTTGATTTTGTTCAAAGTTTTACCCTTTTACAACTTGGACCATTTTTGGGTCCGAAAGGAAAATTTTCAATACTCGCAACTTTAATTTTATTGATTCAACACAAGTACAGTCTCCAAACTCTTTGATTCAGGTCAAAGTTGTTTTTTTACATCTTAAACTTGAAAAGAAAAGATCAAAGTAGTAAAACTAAGGGCATAACTAAGTCAAGTGGCTCTATGCCAAAGACGGCCCAACCTATGCCTTTTCTTCAAGACAAGCCAAACACTCCTCAGACAAGGTATAACTGAAACTAATGGCAGGGGCTAGAATTTCTCTCGTCCTCCGGGCTGCGAGATACCGGGGCAAGTGTGAGGCATGAACTAGAAATGAAGCTGTGTATTCCACTCCCTCATCTAGTCATATTTGATCATGCCTGAATTGACGTTAGAATCGGAGAGAAAAATAGAATACGCAATGTGTGAGGCCAATCAACTCTACACTCGACTGTCGGGACATGCTATAACTCATCTTTGCTAAATTATGCCAGGGACAACGCCAAGTTATGTCAACTGTGGGCTGGCTACACATCCAATCACACCATAAACCTTCTAAGGGGAAATCCACTAGTCGTTGATGAAAGAAATAAGCTCGGGCCGAATACTCAGGACAAGGAGCAGCTACTTGCAGTTTATCCATAAGCCATACTTGGGAAGGGATGAAAAATAAGAGAGATTAAAGAATAGAGAGGTGTACGCTGAAAGAAAAGTGATGAAAGAGGTTATGAGAGAAAAACAGAGAATGAGAGTTGAGTGATGTAAGAATTATAAATTAGAATGGTGGAAAATAATACCTGGAGAAGTAGCAGACTTCTTGCTAGCCTGGTGGTCTCTCCTCGGCGAAAAGCATCTAAATCCATCAAGGTTTCGTCCAGTGCCAAACTCATGCAACTCTTATCCTTTTTCCGATGCTGTGCGGCTCTACATTGTGTCATGTCAAGATCGCATGAGATCAGGCCGCCAACTCCAACCCGCAAGCCAGTGAGCATCGCAAAGTCGTACAGGGTCAGAGTCAGCTCCCCGATCAATGAGAAGTGGAATGAGTCTGTGGTGTCCCACCATCTCTCAACCAGGGCCCTGTACAACAGTGACTCGACTCTCATCTATATAAGCCCTAAGCAGAAGAGCCCAAAGCCAGCTGCGTTAACTAATGCGCGGACCTCCGCGGGCAGTCTCTCATACAGGTGTGGAGGGCCGGATATGGATCCGTATTCACCAATCCTCCTGGCTATCACCTGCAAATGGGAAATATATGATATTTAACTAGTGGTTTACTTATCAGCTTCAACAATACATAAAAACAAAGGGAAGTTGCTTACCATGGAGGCATCGGCGGACAAGTGCTTCGTGGGCTCTTGTAGAAAGATATTCTCATCTATCTCGAGGATGAGGCCCTTGAATCTCAAAATCCCACCCAGGGGGTGGAGCGTGTGTGCGTGGTCAGTATGTGGCCGTGTGAAATGGCCTATCAACGAGGGGAGGCAACACGGAAGCGTCCTCGGCCTTCATGTCTGCAACTAGGGCAGCCCCAATACCAATGGTGGGGTCCGAAATGGGAACTTTGTCACTTGCCACGGAGAAGAATGGAGGAAATGAAGAGAAAATAAGAAAATGTAAGGGACTAAACCCTAGGAGAGAGAAAATGAGAGGTGAAAGTGAAAACACGAGACCGAGTTCCCAAAAACCCAGAGAACTTGTGAAAAACAAAGAAAAAACAATGAAAAACCCAAATACTTGACTGAATCGAAATCTAATCAGTTCAAAATGAAGAAGAGAGAAAGGGTTTCGAAGAAAAAATGGCGAGATTTGTTGGGAAACGCATGGAAAAGAGGAAATCTAGAGAGAGAGGAAAGCTAGAGAGAGAGAGAGTGATTTTGGATGAAAAGGTGTGAGGAAATAGGGTTTGGATTTGTTTTAAACACATAGATCGTAGGCCGAAACTGCCCCTGCCATTATCGAGGCCCGGCTAGTTGTTGCAATGCCCGACCGTGCTTCATTGAGGCCCGACCGTCAATGACTCTTGTTCTTTTCCTCTTTTTCTTCCTTTTTGTTATTATGGAGTTAAAAATAAGAAAGTTCAAAAAAAAAAAAAAACGATAGTGAATGAAAAAAAGAGAGTTGAAAAAGAAGAAAAGAAAAAAAAGAAAAAAATGATAGTTAAAAAAAAGAAAAGAAAAAACAAGAGAATTAGAAGCAAAAAATCAAGCAAAAATAAAAGAAGAAAAGAAAAAATATGAATAGAGTGAGAAAGAAAAGCAATAATTTTTGTTCATTTGAATTTACTGTACGAATGCATGATTTGATTCATAATTTGTTTGTTTAACTCATAGTTTGAGTCGTAGTTTTGATTTGTTTAAATTTATTTAAACTGTTCTGTTAGTTTATAAATTATTTTGCCTAAATCGTTTGTTATGTTCTATCATAACTAGACGATATTGTATGTACGGTTTATTTAGAGGAGTTCTAGACAAAATCATTCGCGCCACAGTAAAATAATCATCCATTTCACAACCCAATTGAAACACGGTGCACTGTGTTCATTGTTTTAACACGTGGGCAAATTGGTTCCTTTACTACACCACTTTGATTGTTTTGATTTTTACGCCTCTCTGTGTAGAATCCATGTTTATTTCTAATTCCTGCTTATGTGATTTGTTTATCCTTTCCTCCTCTCGCGTGTGACGCGCTAGGATTATACCTTCGGTTAAAAACAACAGGTGCGCCTATTTGTTCACACCACCTTTCCTCCTCCTGTGTGTGACGCATTAGGATTGTACCTTCGGTTAAAAATAGCAGGTGTGCCTGTTTGTTCACACCACCTTTCCTCCTCTTGTGTGTGACGCATTAGGATTGTACCCTCGGTTAAAAACATCGGGTGTGCCCTGTGTTCACACTATCTTCCCTTCTCTCGTGTGTGTCGCGTTAGGATTGTACCTTCAGTCAAAAACATCAGGTGCGCCTGGTGTTCGCACAACCTTTCATCCTTTCGCGTGTGACGCATTAGGATAGTACCTTCGGTTAAAAACATCGGGTGCGCCCGGTGTTCACACCACCTTTCCTCCTCTCGCATGTGACGCATTAGGATTGTACCTTCGGTTAAAAACAGCAGGTGCGCCTGTTTGTTCACACCACCTTTTCCTCCTCTCGCGTGTGACGCGTTAGGATTGTTTACCTTAGTTAAAAACATCAGGTGCGCCTGTTTGTTCACACCGCCCTTCCTCTTATCGCGTGAGACGCATTAGGATTGTACCTTGAGTTAAAAACAGTGGGTGCGCCCATTGTTCACACCATCTTTCCTCCTCTCGCGTGTGACACGTGAGGATTGTTTACCTTAATTAAAAACATCAGATGCCCCTGTTTGTTCACACCGCCCTTCCTCTTATTGCGTGAGATGTGTTAGGATCTCGGTTGAGACCTCGGGTGCGCTCGATGGTTATGTTGCCCTTTTCCCTTTCTACACAAGGCGTAGTTAGGACTGTATTTTCTTACATCCTTTCTACGTAAGACATGGATTGATTTGTGCTTTCTTTGTGCTTTTCGCGTGAGGTGTGCCTATTTAGTCACTTCGTTCCGCGTGAAACATGGCGAGGTTTATTTTGCTTTGATTTGCATTGTCATTCAAATGTTGCATTCTTGTTCAAATTATAGCATTGTTTCATTGCTTCATTTACATTATGTTTCATTGCATTGCTTCATTGCATGATCATAAGTTTTTTATTGCATTTCGTTTTTGCATTTTGCCCCGAGTTCAATCTTTGTATTTAAGTCTTGATTTCTTGCCTGAGCCTTGCGGCCTTGTCAAATGGGTCGTCTCTGGGCTTTGACATTCACTCACGTCACTTTATGACTTCGAGCTCTGTCAAAGAGGGGCAATTGTGGACACCTTATTTTTTACTGCCCGGAAGGCTCGAGTGCTTTACTCGGAACACTCGATGATGAAAGCGGTATTGTGTGTGGTTCGATGTCTCAACGAAGGAGCCTTGTTCAAGCTTCGAAACAACCCCAAACCTTCCATATTCCCATTGATTATACCCAAGAAATCCCTTTTTACACCTTGTGCCACCTTATATTGTGGCTGAAATAGAAAAATAGGGAAATTCATTGAGCCCCGACCGTGCCTCATTAAGGACCAGCTGTGGCTATTGAGGGACGGCCGGGCTTCAGTAGCGAGAAACACTGTTCTAGGCGGGGGGCTGCCAGCTGTCCATTTTTCAAGATATTTATAATGTTTCTTGCTCAAATTCTATAAATACGACCATATACCTTTGTTTTGGGGTTGAACAATTGAGAGAAAGCCTATACACATAGAGAGAGCTCCTTTTTCCTCATTCTTCCATTGCAAACTACCTTTGAGTTAACCTATTTTCCTTGTATTATCTATATACACCATACACAACCTTGACTCATCATCTTAGAGCCTTGGTTGACCCTTGAGAAGCGTAATTCAACCTTGAGAGTGTGTCAAGAGTGAGTTTAATCATCAACCAAAGCTTACTCCATTTTGAGAGGTATAAGCTTGTAACCTTTGTTCTTGCTTTTGCCTTACTTCATTTCTACATATTTCTTGTATTCTTGGGCTGTTTTGCATCCATTTTAAGTGTTGGAACTTGGGTTTGGATAAGCTACCAAAGGTGGTAAGGTTAACACCCTTATTTGCACCTATTTTTATAGGTTAACCCTTGGTTCCTTTACACTCTTTTACTTTGATTTTTAAATTGATTTTCAGAGTTGAACTAAGGCCAAAAACATGGTTTGAAGTCTTGAAATCGGAGGGATTGGACACCCCTCCTTGTTTTTGCTTACATAGCTTTAGTGTCTTTATTTTTGTTTAGCCTTTTTTGAGTTATATTCTTGCATTTTCAGCCACTGTTTTGGCTTATTAGAGACTGTTTTAGGGCTGTGCTAATCTATTTAAGTGATTCAAGCTCTGATTAGTTTATTTGTTGTAGCATTGGTCTGTGTACATAGCTTGTATTATGTTGTTCTTAGCCTTTCTTTGTCTAACTTTCATGGTAATAACCTCATTTTAAGAATCAACTAGCCACTCTTTTCTTTCATTTGAGAGTTGTTTCAATTGGTTGATGGTTATTCAACGCATGAATTAGAGATTCACGCTTAATGGCTTAATCTTTAGGGAGGTTCATTGTCAACGACATAATCTCTCTTTCATTTTGAGAATTACTTCCCGTTTGACGCTTCTCTCCTTTTAGAGGACTTAATCATCACTTCGGACAAATGGACTAAAGAATAGAAATGACTAAAAGAATTGGTTTAAAAGCAACCAACACACATAAAGAAAATGAGTCATCTTGCTTGGGCTTGGCCGAACGTTATGCCAAGTTTATCAAGTCAAGAGTGGTCATACGCTAATTCATGGCATTTTGATAATTCTTGAAGCTTCTTCACTTCCTTTTTTTGAGTTCATTTCATGATAAAGAGGGAGGAGTGGTCATATTCATTGCATGCATTGATTTTTGTCCGAAATTGTATCCGAAATCATCAAGCAATCAATTTGCTCATTGATGGCTTTGGAAACAATTCTAATATTCTCTCGAGGCTTTTCCATAATAGAGAAGGAAGAAAGGGACAAATAGAGCTTGAACAACTCTGTCTGCACTGTTTCACTTCAGAACACAAAACAGAGTTTTGTACAAAATTGAGGCACGACCGGCCTTCTGTAGGCCCGGCTGGGCTTCATTGAGGACCGGCCGGTCCTCAATGTTTGGTCAGCAGTGTATTTTTGCAGAAAACAGAGGGTAGTGGCTAAGGTGAAACAGAGCAAGCCTAGGGCAGACAGAGCTGTTCTTGAACGTTGTGCATGTGCATGCATGCAATTCTTGCGCATCCTCGCTTACATTATGATCACCATAATGAATTTAATTTAATATTGTTTGTTGTAATTAGTCTCGTTAATTATTAAGTGTGGTAATAATTATTATTGTCCCTTTGTAATTGTTGTAGTTAATTAGTTTAAACAGCGAGTTTATTTATCGTAGTTATCCCTGTTGTAATAGCATAGTTAGCTAGTTAATTAGCCTTGCTTATTTTTTCATTCGGTTTTGTAATATTTAGTTAAATTCGGACTTTTGGACTTTGATTCGCACCCTCTTGCACAAGGGCAATGTTGTAATAAGTTGTATATCTTCCAACCCCACGTCTTTCTCGCTTTTACTTACTCGCTTATGATGGTTGGTATAGGGCATCACGTTTTATTAGCATTCTTATGATTTACATACATCCATTGTCTTGCATGCATCCAAGGTTCAGCTTATCATGCTAACCCAATGTCAAATTGTCAAACTCATTACTTGAATACGTGCTCTCTTGCATGTCTTTAATACAATCATATGCCATGCTCATGGCCAGGCCTATAAAAATACATAATCTGTGTGTCGCATTAGTCATATTGCATTAAGTTAGGAGCATGCATATTTTTTTCTAATTATTTTGCTTTGTTTTGGCTAAGAGTACTAGGTGAGTAATTTTGTGTTTTAGCATCTTGCATCGGATGTTTGTGTTGCCATATCCAAAGCATGAATACCATGAGGCTAATTGCTTAAATGATATAATTCTTTGAATGTCTGTGGATGAATGCTGGTTGCTTGAACTAGGATGGTTTGATTAAATGTCCATTTTTTTAGCCCACATTTTCAAGTGGCAAATTAACAAAACAATTTTGAAACAAACATGAGATCAAGTGTTCCAATTCTTGCAAACTAGTCTATACCTTATGTGCGCATCACATAGTAAAAATAGCTAATAATCAAAACAAGAGCATATAATGTAAATAAGAAACACATCATGATTTGTAGAGGCCGATCTTTGATCGGGTGAGTGGGGTACTCAATTAATGACCTTCCCCTCTTGTACCTAAGTTCCCGAGTCGAGACACTTTGGTGATGACAGACTAATGGCCTTTGGCACGAGTCTCGGGTTTCCTAAATTTTTTAAAAATATTTAGGTGGCGACTTTGAAATTTGGCAAAACAGTCCATTTTTGGCATTTGATTCAAACATCAATTTTCTAAAAAGAATTGCCGAATTTGGACTCTTTTGGTGTTTTCACTATTTGACATTGCACTTGTGAAATCAGATTCAGAACCACAAGTGGAGTCTGAACGATAGGCTATTCGCCTTCCAAAAGGAGCGCAAAAAGTCAGGCTACAAATGGAATGCTTTGCCAAAAATGGAGTTCGTTCATTTGAATCAAATGCCAAAAATGGACTGCTTTGCTAGATTTAAAAGTCGCCACCTAAATATTTTTGAGAAATTTAGGAAACCCGAGACTCGTGTTAATGGCCATTAGTCCGTCATAACCGAAGTGTCTCGGTTCGGGAACTTAGGTACGAGAGGGGAAGGTCATGAATTGAGCACCCCACTCGCCCGATCAAAGATCGGCCTCTACTAATCATGATGTGTTTCTTATTTACATTATATGCTCTTATTTTGATTATTAGCTATTTTTACTATGTGATGCGCACAGAAGGTATAGACTGGTTTGCAAGAATTGGAACTCTTGATCTCATGTTTTGTTTCGAAATTGTTTTGTCAATTTGCCACTTGAAAATGTGGGCTAAAAAAATGGACATTTAATCAAACCATCCCAGCTCAAGCAACTAGCTTTCATCCACAGGCATTCAAACAATTATATCATTTAAGCAATTAGCCTCATGGTATTCATGCTTTGGATATGGCAATACAAACATCCAGTGCAAGATGCTAAAACACAAAATTACTCGCCTAGTACTTCGAGCCAAAACAAAACAAAATAATTAGAAAAAATATGCATGCTCCTAACTTAATGCAATATAACTAATACGACGCACGCATTATGTATTTTTATAGGTCCGGCTATGAGCATGGCATATGATTGTATTAAAGATATATGAGAGAACACATATTCAAGTAATGAGTTTGACAATTTGATATTGGGTTAGCATGATAAGCCGAACCTTGGATGCATGCAAGACAATGGATACAAATCATAAGAATGCTAATGAAACGTGATGCCCTATACTAACCATTGTAAGCGAGTAAGTAAAAGGGAGAAAGACATGGGGTTGGAAGACATATAGTTTATTACAACATTGCCCTCGTGCAAGAGGGTGCGAATCAAAGTCCAAAAGTCTGAATTTAACTAAATATTACAAAACTGAATGAATAAATAAGTGAGGCTAATCAACTAGCTAACTATGCTATTACAACAGGGATAACTACGACAAATAAACTCGCTATTTAAACTAATTAACTACAACAATTACAAAGGGACAATAATAATTATTACAACACTTAATAATTAACGAGACTAATTATAACAAACAATATTAAATTAAATTAATTACGATGATCATAATGTAAGCGAGGATGCGCAAGAATTGCATGCATGCACATGCACAACGCTCAAGAACAACTCTGTCTGTCCTAGGCTTGCTTTGTTTCACCTCTGCCACTGCCCTCTGTTTTCTACAAAAATACACTGCTGACCAAACATTGACACCGGCTGGTCCTCAACGAAGCCCGGTAGGGCCTAAAGAAGGCTGATCGTGCCTTAATTTTGTGCAAAACTCTGTTTTGTGTTCTGAAGTGAAAACAGTGCAAACAGAGTTGTTTAAGCTCTGTTTGTCCCTTTCTTCCTTTTCTGTCATGGAAAAGCCTCGAGAGAAGGTTAGAATTGTTTCCAAAGCCATCAATGAGCAAATTGATTACGTGATGATTTTGGATACAATTTCGAACAAAAATCAATGAATGCAATCAATATGACCACTCATCTCTCTCTTTATCATGGAATGAACTCAAAAAAAGGAAGTAGACACATTTCAAGAATCATCAAAACGCCATGAATTAGCGTATGACAACTCTTGACTTGATAAACTTGGCATAACGTTCGGCCAAACCCAAGCAAGATGACTCTTTTTCTTTATGTGAGTTGGTTGCTTTTAAACCAATTCTTTTAGTCATGTCCATTCTTTAGTCCATTTCTCCGAAGTGATGATTAAGTCCTCTAAAAGGAGAGAAGCGTCAAACGGGAAGTAATTCTCAAAATGAAAGAGAGATTATGTCATTGACAATGAATCTCCATAGAGATTAAGCCATTAAGTGTGAATCTCTAGTTCATGTGTTGAATAACAACCGATTGAAACAACTCTCAAATGAAAGAAAAGGAGTGGCAAGTTGATTCTTAAAATGAGGTTATTACCATGAAAGTTAAACAAAGAAAGGCTAAGAACAACATAATGCAAGCTATGTACAAAGACTAATGCTACAACAAATGAACTAATCAAAGCTTCAATCACTTAAATAGACTAGGACAACCCTAAAATAGTCTCTAATAAGCCAAAACAGTGGCTGAAAATGCAAGAAAAGAACTCAAAAAAAGCTAAACAAAAGTAAAGACTCTAAAGCTATGTAAGCAAAAACAAGGAGGGGTGGCCAATCCCTCAAATTTCAAGACTTCAAACCATGTTTTTTGGCCATAGTTCAACTCTGAAAATCAATTTAAAAATCAAAGAAAAAGAGTGTAAAGGAACCAAGGGTTGAGCTATAAAAATAGGTGCAAGTAAGGGTGTTAACCTTACCACCTTTGGCAGCTTATCCAAACCCAAGTTCTAACACTTAAAATGGATGCAAAACAGCCCAAGAATACAACAAATAGGTAGAAATGAAATAAGCGAAAGCAAGAACAAAAGTTACAAGCTTATACCTCTCAAAATGGAGTAAGTTTTGGTTGATGATCAAACTCACTCTTGACACACTCTCAAGCTTGAATTATGCTTATCAAGGGTCAACTAAGGCTCTAAGATGATGAGTCCAGGTTGTGTATGGTGTATATAGATGATACAAGGAAGGTGGGTTAACTTAAAGGTAGCTTGAAATGGAAGAATGAGGAAGAATGAGCTCTTTATATGTGTATAGGCTTTCTCTCAATTGTTCAACCCCCAAAACAGAGGTATATGGTCGTATTTATAGAATTTGAGTGAGAAACATCAAAAATATCTTGAAAAATGGACAGTTGGCGGCCTCCCATCCAGAACAGTGTTTCTCATTACTAAAGCCCGACCGGCCCTCAATGAGGCATGGCCGAGCCTCAATGAATTCCCCTATTTTTCTATTTTAACCTTGACACAGGGTGGCATAAGGTGTAAAAAAGGATTTCTTAGGTATGATCAATGGGAATATAGAAGGTTTGGGGTTGTTTCGAAGCTTAAACAAGACTCCTCCGTTGAGACCTCGAACCACGCATAATACTACTTTCATCATTGAATGTTCCAAGTAAAGCGCTCGAGCCTTGCGGGCGGTAAAAAATGGGGTGTCCATAGTTGCCTCTCTTTGACAGAGCTCGAAGTCATAATGTGACGTGAGTGAATGTCAAAGCCCAGAGACTCCTATTTGACAATGCCGCAAGGCTTGGGCAAGAAATCAAGACATAAATGCAAAGATTGAACTTGGGGCAAAATGTAAAAATGAAATGCAACACATAACTTATGATCATGCAATGAAGCAATGCAATGACACATAATGTAAATGAAACAATGAAACAATGCTACAATCTAGACAAGAATGCAATGTTTGAATGACCATGCAAATCAAAGCAAAATAAACCTCGTTGTGTTTCACATGGAACAAAGTGACTAAACAGGCATACCTCACGCTATTCCCATCTTAGATTCAATCGGATTCTAGAATCGTTCATCAAAACACCCACACTACAAGAGTTGACTTATAGCAATTAAATTACATAGACCCAGTTCGGCTTTCCCTCTCCTAACCAACCCATCTTTTATGAATCTCATTTTGTTTTTTGTAAATTCTTCTACCCCTTTTCTTTATCATTATCCCCCATGGATAGAATCGAAATGGACAAATTGATTAGGCCGAATCATTACATAGAAATATCATTATTTGATTGATCTAAGTTCATGCAATTTATTATTTATTAAAAATTTCTTTTGGTTAATCATTGAATTGAATAAAATTCAACTGAAGGGGGTAGCACAAAGAAAGCACAAATCAATCCATGTCTCACCGAGAAAGGATGTAAGAAAATACAGTCTTAACTACGCCTTGCGTGGAAAAGGGAAAGGGCAACGTAACCATCGAGCACACCCGAGGTCTCAACCGAGATCCTAACGTGTCTCATGCAATGGAAGGAAAGGCGGTGTGAACAAACAGGCGCACCTGCTATTTTTAACCGAAGGTACAATCCTAATGCGTCACACGTGAGAGGAGGAAATGTGGTGTGAACACTGGGCGTACCCGATGTTTTCAACCAAAGGTACAATCCTAACGCGTCACACGCGTGTCACAACCTAAACCCGCCCCTATAGGTTTAGCATCGTAACCGGCCAGTAATCCTTGGATTACCAAAGGGCTCATGACATAATAGCATATAGTTAGGGGCTGCGGAAGCAAATATACAAAAACATACGAAGTCCATTGAGCTGTGAAGACATACATGGAACTGAAAACCTTAAACTTTATATACATACAAGTGACGTCATAGGTACAGTATTTACACATCACAACAAGTACATACAAAAGGCAACTTGTTCATAAATCAAAAGAGATAGTCTTATACATCCATATTGACACAGTCACAAAACATGACTTGATCTAGAACCTCCTCGTGAGGCGCAAAAGGTGGCTGACCAACACAAAATACCCCAGGCATCATCTTAAGCCTGATCACGAGCCTGCTCACCTACATACATAATAAATAACTAATGAGCGGAAGCCCAGTGAATAATAACAAAGTAAAGGGGTAAATGAATGATGTCCCATAACTGTGGCTGAAACTGAAATTCGCATACGTATTCTCATTCTGAGCATATATAGAATTCAGAGTTCATACTTAGTCTTACATAGTACATCCACCAGCGGTGACAGATCACACACAAATATCTTAAATTATACTTGTCAGTTCTATATAAGAACCTCTGGCTGGGTAAGAATAACTTGTCAGTCCCATAAAGGAACCTTCGAACTAGGAACTTGTAAACTTGTCAGTTCCCTCTAGCCGGGTATAGATAGCTTGTCAGTCCCATAAGGAACCTCCGGTACCGGGATCTTTCATGCACTTGGAACATGTCATTACTTGAATCATAGCATATTGTCATAAGTGTTTGTTAGACTTGGACAATCATTCATAGCATTAAACATGATATTTTATAGAACAATTCGTAACTCGTGTACACAAAATAATTTACTTGAACATAGCTTTACTAAGTTATTACTCACAGATAATAGGTGTCGTAAGTAGATAATTCAACTTCCTTGTGGCGCTTGACCTACACAGATACAGAACGAACCTATTCCGAATTACACACCTGTAAATGACAACTTAGTTCTTTCATGTTTTGGTGTGTTTCTACCTCATTATCCTCATCATGGAGTCTTAATCATGGCCTAGGAATGCCTAGGATGGAATGATGATGCAAAAATACACTTGAAAATATTTTTTCAAAACTTGTTGAAAATAGGGTCCACGCTCGAGCGGACATGCAAAAAATGAGGCTTCGCTCGAGCGTGACTCCCCTCGCTCGAGCAAACTGCAAACTTTGAAAAAGTACTGGTTGCTTGAATTTTGCGCTGGACGGACGCTCGATCTTTGCTCGAGCGTGAGACTCAGACCCTCGCTCGAGCGTGACTTCTGTCGCTCGAGCGTGCTGCAAAACATGCGAACTTCTAGGTACATGCATTTCACGCTCGAGTGGGTAACATGTCACTCGAGCAGAGGTGCACGCATTCAGAGTTCTCGCTCGAGCGTAATGCTTGAGCGTAGATTCAAATTCTGGAATTTCCAGATTCGATCTCCAAGCTCAAACTCAACCTTTAAAGCATTAAAGTTGATTTTTTGGGGCCAAAACTTGAGAAAATACATGAAAATTCAACTAGGCTTGTCAAATAGGCTCAAGAGTGTGTTGAATGAGGGAAGAAAAAATGAGTGGGGGCTATAGGTGCCTTATATAGGCTTGTCTAATGTTAGCTAATTAAGGTTAATCACATGGGCATCAAATTAATCCGTTTAAATCGTTTCGAACCGAATTTCAATTGGACCCACCATAAAATTCTAAAAATTCTAATTAAGACGTAAACCAAGTCAATTTCTGAATCGGATGCCGATAAGACCTTCAATTCTCAAATCGAAACTAAAACATGAACAAATTTTTCTACATCAAATAGATATAAACACAAAATGATGTAATGCACATATAATCAACTCAAGATTTCTTCTTAATTTCTTATTAGGCACACTTAAGCATGAATTAACGTTAATTATAGATCGTGGTTATTACAACGCAAGAGGAGGAAAGGTGGTGTGAACAAATAGGTGCACCTACTGTTTTTAATCGAAGGTACAATCCTAACGCGTCACACGCGAGAGGAGGAAATGTGGTGTGAACACCGGCGCACTCGATGTTTGTAACTGATGGTACAATCCTAATGCATCACACGCGAGAGGAGAAAAGGTGGTGCAAACAAATAGGCGCACCTACTGTTTTTAACCGAAGGTACAATCCTAATGCGTCACATGCGAGAGGAGGAAATGTGGTGTGAACATTGGGCGCACTCGATGTTTTTAACCGAGGGTACAATCCTAATGCATCACACGCGAGAAGAGAAAAGGTGGTGCAAACAAATAGGCACACCTGCTGTTTTTAACCGAAGGTACAATCCTAACGCGTCATATGCGAGAGAAGGAAAGGATAAACAAATCACATAAGCAGGAATTAGAAATAAACATGGATTCTACATAGAGAGGCGTGAAAATCAAAACAATCAAAGCGGTGTAGTAAAGGAACCAATTTACCCACGTGTTAAAACAATGAACACAGCGTACCGTGTTTCAATTGGGTTGTGAAATGGATGATGATTTTATTGTGGCACGAATGATTTTATCTGGAACTCCTCTAAATGAACCGTACATACAATATCGTTTGGTTATAATAGAACATAACAAATGATTTAGGCAAAATAATTTATAAACTAACAGAACAATTTAAATAAATTTAAACAAATCAAAACTACGATTCAAACTGTGAGTTAAATGAACAAATTATGAATCAAATCATGCATTCGTACAGTAAATTCAAATGAACAAAAATTATTGCTTTTCTTTCCCACTCTTTTCATATTTTTTCTTTTCTTCTTTTATTTTTGCTTGCTTTTTTGCTTCTAATTCTCTTATTTTTTCTTTTCTTGTTATTTTAAGTCTCCATTTTTTGGTTTTTTTTTTCTTCTTTTTCAACTCTCTTTTTGTTCATTCGCTGTCTTTTTTTTTTTCTTGTTGAACTTTCTTATTTTCAACTCCATAATAACAAAAACAAAGAAAAAGAGGGAAAGAACAAAACTTTACTGTGCTGTCATTGAGGGCCAGCCAAGCCTCAATGAAGCACGGCCGGGCATTGTAACAGCCGGCCGAGCCTCGATAGCAGCAGGGACAGTTTCGGCCTTTCCTCGCGATTTATGTGTTTAAAACAAATCCAAACCCTATTTCCTCACACCTTCTCATTTGAAATCATTCTCTCTCTCTCTCTCTCTCTCTTTCTCTCTAGCTTTCCTCTTTCTCTCTAGATTTCCTCTTTTCCTTGTGTTTCCCGACAAATCTCGCTCATTTTTTCTTCGAAACCCTTCCTCTCTTCTTCATTTTGAACTGATTGGATTTCGATTCGGTCAAGTTTTTGGGTTTCTCTTTGTTTTTGCTTTGTTTTTCACTAGTTCTCTGGGTTTTTGGGGACTCACTCTCGTGTTTTCACTTTCACCTCTTATTTTCTCTCTCCTAGGGTTTAGCCCCTTACATTTTCTTACTTTCACTTCATTTTCTCCATTCTTCTCCATAGCTAGTGACGAAGTTCCCATTCCAGACCTCGCCATTAGTAGTGGGGCTGCCCTAGGCACAGACATGGAGGCCGAGGACACTTCCGCATTGCCTCTCCTCGTTGATAGGCCATTTGACGCAGCCACATACATACCACGCACACACGCTCCACCCCCAGGTGGGATTTTGAGATTCGAGGGCCTCATCCCTGGGATAGACGATGATATCTTGCTGTGAGAGCCCACAGAGCACTTGTTCACCGATGCCTCCGCGGTAAGCAACTTCCCATTGTTTTTATGCAATGTTGAAGCTCACAAGTAGACCACTAGTTAAATGTTATATATTTCCCATTTGCAGGTGATAGCCAGGAGGATTGGTGGATACGGATCCATGTCTGGCCCTCGACGCTAGTATGAGAGACTACCCACGGAGGTCCGCGCATTAGTTGACACAGCTGGCTTTAGGCCCTTCTGCTCAAGGCTTATACAGATGAGAGCTGAGTCACTGTTGTACGAGGCCCTAGTCGAGAGATGATAAGGCCCCATAGACTCATTCCACTTCTCATCAATCGGGGGAGCTGACTTTGACCCCGTACGACTGTTCGATGCTCACTAGCTTGTGGGTTAGAGTTGGCAGCCCGATCCCATGCGATCCTGACATGACGTAGTGGAGAGTCGCACAGTGTCAGCTTCTTGGAGACACTACCAACCACGGGATGGTGAGGTACAGCTGGTTCTTTGAGTACTTCTCCGACATTCAGCTTACCACTCTAGATGAGGTCGCCCAGTACACCTGCGGCTTCCTTATGTACTGCTTTAAGGTCATGCCTTTTGGCTTTAAGAATGTCGGGGCAACATTCTAAAGGATAGTGACAAAAATGTTTGCTTCATTAGTTGGCTATACCATGGAGACCTACATCGACGATATGGTTGTAAGGAAGAATCTCAGCACCTTGGCGACCTAGCTGACATGTTCACCATCCTCAAGCATTACAAATTGCACTTGAATGCGTCCAAGTGTGCTTTCGGAGTGGGAACTGAAAAATTTCTGGGTTTTTTGGTCACCAACCGAGGAATTAAAGTTGACCCTTCACAGATCAAGGCAATCCAAGAGCTGGAGCGACTAAATTCCATAAAGGACATGCAACATCTTACCGGAATAGCAGTCGCGCTGAACAGATTTATCAGTCGGTCATTAGATCGTTGCAAGTCTTTTTTCAAGACTTTGGAAGACAAATTTTTCTGGGATGTAGAGTGCGACCGTGCTTTGACGGACCTAAAGGCATATCTCTCTTTTGCTCCAATCTTGGCCAATCCACAGCAAGGCAAAGAGCTCTGTCTATACTTGGTCATTTCTCAACATGCAGTGAGCGCGGTGCTCGTCCGAGCTGAGGGGATTCAACACCTTCCTATTTTCTATGTCAGAAAGACATTGCACCCAACCGAATCAAGATATCTGCGACTTGAAAAACTGGCTCTAGCTCTCATGATGGCCTCCATAAAGTTGGCGCATTATTTCCACGCCCACACAATAGTAGTGCTAACTAAATTTCCACTCAAGGTGCTCTTTGAGAAGGCAGACTTCACGGGAAAATTTTTTGAAGTGGGTGGAACAGCTAGGGCAGTACAACATCAAGTTTCAGCTATGACCAGCCATCAGGGCATAAGCCTGGCCGACTTTGTTACGGAATTTGCACCGGGCACTCACCCTGTTTGCTCAATAAATTTGGCCCACGAATCAGAGCAAGTAGTTGTGGCCAGTGCAGATTTAGCACGGCCCACAGTGTCAATGCCACCGGATTTTGGCGAAGTGCAAGCAATTGAAAGGCAAGACGATCATGAGCAAGCGATGGAAGAACAAGTCGACCTACCGGATGACGAGAGAGATGCGCATGCAAGAAAGCTGTGCATAAAGCCGACCAACTCCTTGGACTTGTAAAACTCGCAAAACCCATTTGATTGCTGGAAATTGTTCATTGGCGAGATATGGAAACTCTTTATCAATGGAGCCTCGAATAGGCACGGTGCCGGGTTAGGGATTGTCTTGATTTTGCCAAATGGACTAACCATTAAGCATCCAATCACACTAAGATTTCCAGCGTCCAATAATGAGGCAGAATATGAAGCTTTCCTTGTCGGCTTGAAGAGCGCTCTACGAAAGAAGGCATATGAGCTAATGGTATTCAGCAACTCCAAACTGGTTGTCAACCAGGTCTCTGGGGAATACGAGGCCAAGGATGAAAGGATGGCCAAGTATCAAGCGCTGGTGCATGCTGAGATCAAAAATTTACCGCGATAAGAATGGAGCAAATCAGCTGCGAAGAGAACAGTCAAGCGGATGAACTAGCCGGCTTGGCATCTATGCAAACCGCCTTTCCCAATCCTTTCATGATTGAATTCTTGCCCAGACACAACATTAAAGAACCAAAGGCACTCGAAGTACTTTGCATTGACTTGGGGCCATCATGGATGGATCTCATCATTACCTTTCTCGGAGATCGAGTCTTGTCGTTGAAAGGAAGGAAGCCAACAAGATAAGGGCCAAGTCAGAGCGATTTTGGCTTTCTCTATTCAATGCCCAGTGCAAAAAGTCCTTTACTAGGCCATACTTGAAATGCGTCCACCCTAGCGAGATTGACACTTTCCTTTTTGAAATTCATGAAGTCCTGTGGAGTAGCCACATTAGGGGCAGATCGCTAGTATACTGAGCAATTTTTCAAGGTTATTGGTGGCCATGCATGTAGGCCGAAGCACTGAAATATGTGTGCAAATGTGAAAAATGCCAAAAATTTGTTCACCAGATCCACCACCCGGCCAGAGAGTTGCTCACTTTAGGGGTTGAACATTGTGGGACCACTTCCAACAGCTCTGGGCAACCGTAAATTTTTCATTGCTGCCACCAACTACTTCATCAAATGGGTGAAAGCCGAGCCATTAGCTACTATCAAGGAAAAAGATGTGAAAAGTTCGTCTGGAAGAATGTCATTACTTAGTTCGGCGTCCTAAGGGCCCTCATCTCGGATAATGGTATGCAGTTTGATGGGAAACTCTTCCGTAGATTTTATGAAGAGTTGAAGATTGAGTTCTACAATTCTACATCGGCCTACCCTCAATCAAACGATCGAGCTGAAGTTTCAAACAAAACTATCTTAGACAGGTCGGAAAAATGGCTGGAGAAAACCAAAGGGAGATGGGCTGAGGAACTCCCCAACGTGCTCTGGGCATACCGGACTACCCCAAGATGCTCAACCAGGGAAACTCCATTCGCCCTGGCTTATGGCATGGAGACGGTCATATCCTTGGAGATCGACATGCCAACCATCCGATCTAAAAACTTCGAGCCCAACTTGAACAGTGAGCCTATTGCCTTAGAGTTAGACCTAGCTGAAGAAAGAAGAGAAATGGGGCCAATTCACATTGCGGCCTATCAATAAGAGCTCTCCAAGAAATACAATAAGACCGTGCATCCATGCCTGTTCAAAGTTGGGGACTAGGTCTTGAGGAAGGTGATGGGTAACACACTGGTCCCTGGAAAGGGCAAATTGGGTGCAAATTGGGAAGGGTTGTATAAGATAATTGGCTTGGCTGGCAATAGGGCATACCATTTGGAGGACTTAGACAGCAAAGCTATTTCGAGACCATGGAACGCGGCCAACCTCAAACTGCATTACTTTTGAAATGCAATCCTTTTTCCTTTTTTCAATCTTAGCCTTTTGGTTTTATATGTAATGTTTAATGAGCAATGAAAAAAAATGTTTTATTCCTCTTTGTATTTTGGCATTTGATGTAATCCTTTTTATCAATAGCCCAGCTTGATATACCCTTTTTATTATGAAATCCGAGCTGATTTTTCTCACCTAGAAGAAAGTTGGTGTCATGCCTAACTCCTAATTCGAAACTGAGCTGGCTTTGCTCGTTTCCGAGCTGATTTCGCTCATGGTCGGCCTGACTTAGCCTGCCACGTTGACAGTTGGTGTTATCCCCAATTAAAATAGTTTGTCCCGAGCTGATTTTTCTCATCTTCCTGAGTTGATTTTGTTCATCTCCCTGAGCTGGGTTTTCATGCCTAGAAGTAAGTTGGTGTTATATCCAACTTCTGTTTTAAACCGAGTTGACTTTGCTCATCGCTCCGAGCTATTTTTGCTTGACGTGGACAAAATTAATGCAATCTAAGTGCTAACTTTTTGCTTCCTCAACCAAGCTGATTTTTGCTCGGGGGAAGGTTATGCCTCCCCAAATTTGAAAAATTATCTGTGTCAAAATTAGCTCGGTATCACAAAGTATTTGCACACTGCGAGCAAATTTTATCTCAGCGATGTACAAAATTGACACGACAGAGTTGCAAAGCAGTTTTATCTTGGACATAGTAGCAAAATAGAAGACAAATACAAGAGACGAGCAAAAAGTTCATTGATTTTCATTACTGCTAAGGTTTGGTTACAAAAGATGGGGCTGCCAGCCCGGTTACATTCAAAAAAAAAAAGGGGGTTCAATCCAAGTTCACAGTATCAATTTGTTCGGCCACTTCTGCCTCGACCTCTTCCTCCGCGCCGAGCACCGGATTGTCCTCTAGCTCAGGCTCCTCCTCAGTTGGGTTAGCTCTTTCCTCAGATCCCCCCGGCGATGGATTTTGGTTAGCTGGTTGGGCAGCAGACATATCAGCCGCAGCTGCAAGCTTCGCTGTCTCTATGAGTTTTTGCTATACGGCATTAGCATATGACTGTATGTGGGCTGGGATGAAAGCAGCTGGTGGATTTTTGAACACATCAGAGTCTTGCACAGGGCCAAGTTTTTCCACGGCAGTTTTCCAGCCGCACTAGAAAAATATGTCCTTTGTCATTTCGACCTGCCGTTCGTAAGTTCTTTCGCCCTCAGCATAGCCGCGATCTTTAGCATCTTTGACTTGATTCTCCAGCTCGGCTTTATGGGCATCACGAAGCTTGCGCAGTTCGGCGATGTACCTGGCCTTGGTCGCTTACAGAGACTTCTGTTTCTCCTCATCTACCCTTGCCAATCGCTCAACCAGCTGGTTCTGCTAGGCCACTATTGCTTCCTGAGCGGCCTTTAGTTTTTCCAGCTCGACAGTCTTGGCCTTGTTGTCGGTTATGGCCTCCCTTAGGCTCTGCCACACAGAGACCATGTGCTCGTGGGTGAGGTAGTTTTTCTATGCGGTCTACAACAAAGAAGATGTCAGTACTTGCCGAGCAAAAACTTTTATAACAAAGAGGCTCACATACTTACTAGAACAATTGACTTCGCAGCCGATCTAAGGACCTTCAAGTTGAAAAGTTCTTCGTGTCTCTTATGTTTGCTAGAAAGAGCAGACCCTTGGTCATGTTGAAGCCAAGGAAGTAGTCCCTATCAACATAGACCGAATCAGCCATGGTCACTGCTCGGCCATTGTTTTTTAGCTTGGGCGACTAGACTAGAGGGGCAGTGGGGCGAGTGGACTGCTTGACCAAGGGTTGCTTAGTCTACTTCCCTTGATCGGCAGACGGTAACTTGGCTGAAGATTCATCGACCAAACGCTACTCGGCCGAAGTTCACCTAGATCTCTTCTTCGACCGGCCAAAACCTTGTTCACTGGCCAGAGCCAGCACCGGGCCAGACTATTGTGCGACTTGCTGGGAAGATTGGTCTCTTACCATTTCCACCAGCTGAAAATCGCTCAGCTTGCCAATGATCATGGATTTGATGGCACGAATTTTAGCCATTTCCTGCTTGGTGGTCAATGGAACAAGTTTGATCGGTGAAAGGGTTAGATCCAACTCAAGAGAGGGGGCACGAAGAAAATCGGTAACCCTGCTTTTGCACGGTGCAGTATACTGGTAGCTCGGTTCGTATCCGAGCAGCTTTTGGGGCTCTCATTCCTCGGCCGGATACCGCAGAGCTACTCTGATGGCCTCTTGATTGGCTCGAGAATAATCCTGTGCCAAAACTGTGTATTCTGCACAAAAATTCCAAGTGTTATATCGGTAAAACGGATTAAATGTGAAAATGTAAACTGTGCTAGGCTGCTCACCAGTGCTCCCGAAATTTTTGCCTATGTACCAGCCCGGTATGGGCGCCTCGGTGTCCTCATAATTGCCGAACACCTATAGAAAATCGTTGTCATTTAATTCTTTGTCTAGGTAACCTTCTATAAGTTTTGCTCGGCCTTTGCTAACCATGAGGTACCAGCAAATGCCTCCCTTACTTTTGCTAAGCGTATATTGATAGAATATCTCAGCGAGGTCGAGTTTCAAACTGAGGATTCGGTTCAGCGTGGCAATGCCATTTATTATCTTGTAAGTATTGTTGGACACTTGGGTTAGACACAGCCTAGTCTGTCTAAAAAATTCACAGATTAGGGGTTGGACCGGGAAGCATAGGCTACCTTCCATAATGGACACGACTGTGAAGGGGCAGACGTCCAATTTACCCCAGGGAGTGTCTCATTTTTTGGCCAGCTCAAAGTGGACGTCATTTGGAATGTTGAATTCTCTACGGAACTCAGCAATTGCCCCAGGTGAACTAACCATAAAACATTATTTCCCCATTTATCCCGGTTTTGTTTTGTATGGTAAATTTGATAGTAGCTTCGGTCAAAATTGAGCGGCTCTGGTGATTATTTGCTTGGTCTTTGAGCCTCACCAATTGTGATGTTGAGGTGTTCCTGGTCAGTCCTAATTCGTTCTGCATTATTAAAAATAAGTGCAAGTGTTAGCATGGCATCAAGTGCACGGCTACCAAAGTATTGGCTCGGCTATAAAAAGTTTCCACTAAGCTACTAGTTTTATCTCAGTTTACTGTTTTAGCTTGGTTGTAGAGCCTAAGGTGTTAGGCTGGTTCTGGGCCTTCATCTGAAATGGATGGCACTTATCTCGACTTGACACCCTTACTGGTTTCTATTGTGGTCCAAATCATTTGAAGGGACCACAAACACATTTTAGCTCGGTTTGAAGCGATTTCAGGATCCAAAACTAAATTTTTGCTCGGTTTTACCCAAGATTTACGTTGTTCATCCTAAGTACGAAGATTATTTGCTAAAACTAAGGGGAATGAGGGACACGGTGGCCCCACTTGTGTTTTTTATTCCAGTTTTGCCTAATATCCATGAATGTCTATCAGTTTTACCCCAAGAGAGGGGAATCAGTAGTATATCAACAGTCCCAAATAAAGAAAATGAAGAACACGAAGAATAGTGGAGCAAAGAAGAAAGAGACAAGGAAAACTTATAGAGTCGGGAGGCAAGTCGGGGTCCAATCAATCTTGACCTTTGGTGCAATGTCCTGGATGGTGGAAAACACTAGAACTGGTGCGATCGGAGGGAACGACGGTGACGGCGACGACGTGGGCTCTGAGGAAACTAAGGTTTTTGCTTGAGAAAGAGATGAATAGTGAAGAGGCTAGGGGGTGTAAAATTGGCTATTTATGGGGAGAAGCCCAATAGGTGGCAACTTTTTAAAATTTTGGTATGATGATGACAACTACAGGGACTGCACGAAACCTCTGGAGAAGCCCCACGTGGCATGGAGGTGATGGGTTGTGAGTATGACTGATTGATGACAAGACAACTAACACGAGTCTCTACGGCTAGCCAAAGTGGATAACTCAGTTAGAAAAGGTAATTCCACTTATGCTCAACTCGGATGGGATTAAGGGGCAATTGTGAGGGTAACTTATACCGAGCATTGGCTGAATTGGGTCCGCAAGGAATGTGGCGCTGGGCCGGACTAAGGTTGTCTAGGTGTCGTGGGCCAAGCTGGGCCCACACGGAATATGGTACTGGGCCGAGCTGGACCCTCACAGAATACTACGTCAGGCCAAACTCAACTGGACTGGCTCACGTTGGTGGGCCGAGCTGTCCTAGCGTTACGATTCTAGGTAGCGGAACCACGTGGCGGTCGAGCTGTAGATGGTTCGGTCGCAATCGTTAAGACAGATGGTTCGTGGGATCGTGGTGTGTAGCCGAGATAACGAACCGTGCGCCCCATTGGCTCTAGGTGGTACGGTTAAGGCTTTGACCATATCATACTTCATTTGGAAGATCGGTTAGTTTCAGTGCGGCGTGAAGGTGATAAAAATGATGCTTATGATTCATAAGTAATAGCTCGGTCCAGTATTCCATATGGACCAATAAAAAAAAGAGAGAAATCCACTCTTGGTACATGTCAATACCGTTTGGCGATGAGACAAATACTGTTTGGTAGCTTTGGTCTCTACACGTGTAAGAAATGTAGAGGGGAGCATAGCCGCTGGTCAAGAGAAGGACAACAGAGGTAGTATGCCCACAATCTCTGAGACTGCATGGCCAGCCTTGAAAAGGAGGAGCATGCTGACGTTGGAGGTAAGCAATTTTGTGCAACTCTCTCTCTCTCTCTCTCTCTACAGTGCTCTGCCTTCTCTCTTCTCCTAGCAAGCAAACTTGATTGTCGGAGGGGTTTTCTGGCAAACCCACTCACCGAGTAGCTCACCCTAATTTTGTTTACAGTGTGACGAGCTTGGAAGCAAGGAGGTATGGAGTGAGGTGAATATTTCTCTTCCGTACACTTACAATGACATGATATTATATATGTCAACTTTTTATTTGTTATACATTTAATAATATAGGGCTTCACTCTCTTATCACATCATTATGTATGAATTTGTGGGTTAAAAATGTGAATATGTAACATTATTCTATATACATATAACAATCTTGTTAGTTATTGTCACGACCCAAACTTGCCCCTGTAGGTTTAGCATCGTAACCGGCCAGTAATCCGTGGATTACCAAAGGCCTCTTAACAAATAAGCACCTAATAAGGGGCTGCGGAAGCAAATGTACAAAACGTAAATAGTCCAAAGAGCTGTGTCAATAAACATAGGATAGAATATTTCAAAACTTGTATATACATAAGCGTGTCGGTCGAAGGATATCATAATTACAAAACATTCACAAGAGTGTAATATCCAAGAACCAACTGTACAAAACAGACAGAGACTAACATAAGTACAAAACAGCCATGTGACTAGACTTCAATTGGAACCTCCTCGGGAGGCACAACGGTTGGCTGACAAAAACAGAAACGAAGGCCGTCAACTTTGGCCCTGATCACGCGCCGGCTCACTTACATACATAATACAAACTGTGAGCGAAAGCTCAGTGAACAATAACAGAGTAAAGGGGTTTCAATGAATGAGTCCGTACACATTCAGAATTCATAATTCAGTTTCGTATCAAATTCATAATTTGTCCAGATCATATACAGGAATCATAAGTCATGCATGAGTATACGTGATGCATCCATATGCACTAACAGAGCAGATACAGAACATATGCAGACACGTGAGGGTTACGAATAACCAGTTCCATAAAGGAACCTCCGGATCTAGGTAATAGAGAATAAACATGCTGAGCTCCATGATGGAGCCTCCGGTACGGGTAACAGAGTGCAGACAGATTAAGTTCCATGATGGAACCTCCGATACCGGGTAACAGCCAACACATATCACATGATACTAAGGATGTCAAATACAAATCAGAAATTGGACAATCATTCATTGTACAAAACATAATATTTCATAAAACAATTCTTATCCCATCATACAGAAAATAAATAAGGTTAAACATAGCTTTACTATGTTATTACTCACAGTTGGCCTTGAGACAAACAGACGGAGCAGATTGGTTAAACGGTATGCGGCACGTGACCTACATGACACATAACAGATACACACTTGAAACACACGTTCGAATCGTACATAACTTATGTCGTTTGCTCTTAGTGTGTTTCTAACCTTTAATCCTCATTATGGAGTCTTAAACATGGCCTAGGAATGCCTAGGATGGAATGAGGATGCAAGAATGCATTGGAAAACATTTCTTAAAACTTGCTGAAATAAGGTCCACGCTCGAGCGTGACTTTCCTCGCTCGAGCGGACATGCAGACAGTGAAGCTCCGCTCGAGCGTGACTTTCCCTGCTCGAGCGGACTGTAAACTGTTGAAAAGTACTGGTTGCATGTTTTTCATGCTCGACGGATGCTCGATCTACGCTCGAGCGTGAGACTCAGACCTTCGCTCAAGTGTAGATTCTCTCACTCGAGCAGACTGCAAAACACAAAAACTTATGGGTATACGCATTTCACGCTCGAGCGTAACCACCGTCGCTGGAGCGAAAGTGCATGTACTCAGAGTGCACGCTCGAGCGTGAAGTTCCCCGCTCAAGCGTGGATCAAATTTCTGGAAATTCCAGATTCAATCACCAAGCTCAAACTCAACCTTTGAAGCATCCAAAACTCATTTTTCTAGGCCAAAACTTGAGAAAATACATGAAAATTCTTAATACAACATGCTTAAAGAATTATAACAAGAAATCATGGCCCAAAGGCTTGCCAATTATACAAAAAATTCAACTTTAAACTCAAAATTAATTCATGAACATAACATGCATGTACATTTTTGAGCTAAGGCCCTCCAAAACATGATCAAATGCTACTAAATAACATGAAACTCATTGTGTTTCCAAAATTAAAGTGAACCCAACACATGCATGAAGGAATTCTTGAAAATCAATCTTCAAAATGCTATGAAACATGCATGTATGCATAGATTGATCTACTTCCCTACTCCTTAAGCTTGATTCTCATATCATATAACTCAATTTACTTGAACTCATGCATGAATCAACACAACTTCAAGGCTAAAGGCGTAGTTCCATAGCTTAGATGATCTATTGGGCTTTAGGTGCTAGAATCATGAACTAGATGAACAAAGCTTCCAATTTTCTTCTTTTCTCCTAGCAATTCTCCCTATGTGAATTCAATTCTTGCACTAGGACCCAAATCCCTTAACTCTCTCTCTCTCTCTCTCTCTCACGTTTTGCATCAAGTTGAGGAAGAGTGAATAAAGAAAACATAGGCTAGTGGAGTCAAAATGGCCTAATAAGTAGTAATTGATCAAAAGTAAACAAATGACATTATTTTAATCAAATTTAATCGCTCCAAACTGAATTTTAATTAAACCTACCATAAAATTCTATAAAGCCTAATTATCACATAAATCAAGTCAATTTCTGATTCGGACGTTGATAAGGCTTTCAATTCGCAAATCGAAACTAAAACATGAACAGATCTTCCTACGCCTAACAGATATAAACACAAACAATGTAACACACATGCAGTTTAATTCAGAGCTTCACCTTAATCACTAATTAGGTACAATTAATCATGGATTAACGTTAGTCAGAGGTCGCGGTTGTTACAGTCTTTCCCCCTTAAAAGAGTTTGGTCCTCCAAACTCGGATTACTTTCATTTTGGAAGAACATTGGGTCTAACGGAAATAGTTCAGGATATCTTCTCATCATGTCTTCTTCTGTTTCCCATGTAGCATAAGTTCCTCCATGATTTTGCCAATCGACTTTTACCAGCAGTATTTCTTTGTTTCTTAATCTTTTGACCCTGCCGTTCACAATCTGGGCAGGTCTTTCCTCATAAGTGTAGTCGTCCTTCAAGAGCACATGTGTTGGTTCAATGATATGGAGCGGATCTCTTAAATACTCTCGAAGCATCGATACGTGAAATACATTGTGCATATGCTCCATTACCGGTGGAAAGGCTACCCGATACGATGCTGGATTGATCTTTTCAAGGACTTCATAAGGTCCAACATACCATGGCGCCAATTTTCCCTTAACACCAAATCGAGTTTGACCCTTCATCGGGGTCACTTTAATGAACACATGGTCCCCAACTTTATATTCCTTATCTCTTCTTTGGACATCAGCATAGCTCTTCTGCCGACTCTGTGCAGTTTTCAGACGTTGCTGGATTAGTTTCACTTTCTCGGTTGTTTCTTGCACAAGTTCCGGTCCCAACAAAGGTCTATCACCTACCTCAGCCCAACATATCAGAGAACGGCATTTTCTTCCATACAAAGCTTCGTAAGGAGCCATTCCGATGCTTGAATGGTAACTGTTGTTGTACACAAATTTAGCTAATGGTAAATAGGTCTCCCAGCTTCCTTGGAAGTCTAATACACACATTCTAAGCATGTCTTCCAGAGTTTGATTGGTTCGTTCAGTTTGTCCATCTGTCTGTGGGTGATAGGCACTACTCAACCTCAGTTCAGTTCCCAGAGCCTGTTGTAAACTCTGCCAAAATCTCGACACAAACTTTGAGTCCTTGTCAGATACAATAGATACCGGTACACCATGCAATCTCATAATTTCGTTCACATACAAGTTGGCTAATTTATCCGCATTATAAATAGTCTTGACAGGCAGAAAATGGGCAGACTTAGTTAAACGGTCTACAACGACCCAGATACAGTCTATACCTCGAGAAGAGTGAGGCAATCCCACTACGAAATCTATGGTTATGTGCTCCCATTTCCATTCTGGTAATGGGAGTGGTTGTAACAAACCAGCGGGTCGTTGATGTTCAGCTTTAACCTGTTGACAATGCAGACACCTAGCCACAAAATCTGCAATACTCTTTCATTCCAGGCCACCAAAAATTCTATTTCAAATTGTGCACATTTTCGTGTTCCCCGAGTGCATGGAAAACTTACTGCTGTGAGCTTCGGTCATAACACATTTTCTCAAATCACAACAATCGCGTACACAAGTACGGTTTTGAAATTTCAGCATGTCATTCTCAAACACAAATCCCAGCCTCGGCTTTGAATCAAATTCCTCTATGATCTTTTTCAAGTATTCATCTTCACATTGCTTTTGTTTGATCTCGTCAAGAATTGTAGGTTGAGTGGGCATAGCAGTTAAAATCCCACCTTGTTCTCGCACGACAATCTCAATCTCATTCTGTTCTAGGTCATCTAGCAATTCTTTTCGATTGGACAACAAGCATGACAAATTTCCACCGGATTACAGCTCAAGGCATCTGCTATGGTATTAGCTTTCCCTAGGTGATATAAGATTTGCAAATCATAATCTTTGATTAACTCTAACCATCGCCTCTGTCTCATGTTCAACTCCTTTTGGGTAAAGAAATATTTCAAGCTTTTATGATCGGTATACACCTCACAAGTTACCCTATACAAGTAGTGACGCCAGATTTTCAAAGCAAACACCACAGCTGCTAATTCGAGATCGTGCATCGGGTAATTCTTTTCATGAGGTCAGACTTGTCGAGAAGCATAGGCAATCACTTTTTTGTTTTGCATTAATACACACCCCAAACCTTTGTAGGAAGCATCACTGTAAACTTGAAACCCATCAGTACCATTAGGCAAAGTTAAAATTGGTGCAGTCACTAACCTGGTTTTCAACTCTTGAAAGGCTGCCTCTCTTTGTTCGTTCCAATCAAATGATACATTCTTCTGAGTTAACTGGGTCAATGGCATGACAAGCGTGGAAAAGTCTTTTACAAATCTCCTGTAGTAACCTGTAAGTCCCAGAAAACTTCTAATCTCTGTCACATTTGTCGGTTTAGGCCAATCCACAATAGCTTTAATTTTCTGAGGGTCAACAGAAACACCATCTTTGTTGATTACATGACCCAAAAATGCCACACTGTCAAGCCAGAACTCACATTTGGACAATTTAGCGTATAATCTCTTTTCTCTCAAGGTCTGTAGAGCAGTTCTCAAGTGATTCTCATGTTCTTCCCTGCTTTTGGAGTAAATTAGGATATCATCAAGAAACACAATAATAAATTCATCCAGAAATGATTTAAACACTCTGTTCATAAGGCCCATAAAGGCAGCAGGTGCATTAGTCACCCCAAACGGCATTACTAAAAATTCATAATGTCCATATCTAGTTCTGAATGCCGTTTTCTCTATGTCTTCAGTCCTAACCTTTAACTGGTGATACCCAGATCTGAGGTCAATTTTGGAAAATACTTGGGCACACTGAAGTTGGTCAAACAAGTCATCTATTCGGGCAGAAGGTATTTGTTCTTGATAGTTACTTTGTTTAGTTCTCGATAGTCTATACACAACCTCAAAGATCCATCATTCTTTTTGACAAATAGGACTGGAGCACCCCAAGGTGAAGTGCTTGGACAGATAAATTTCTTATTCAACAACTCCTGAAGTTGAGTTTTTAATTCTTTCAATTCTGAGGTAGACATTCTATAGGGGGTCTTGGAAATAGGTTGTGTTCCCGGAAACACCTCAATAGTGAACTCAATTTCTCTATCAACTACGTCCCCAGGTAAGTCATTTGGAAACACATCAGGAAATTCACAAGCAACAGGGATAGTTTCTATATTAGTTCCGTCCGATGATGAAGTCAGCATACAACATAGGTAACCCCTACATCCCTTCCTAAGTAGTTTTTCTGGCTTTCAGAGCTAAAATCAGATATGGCGAAGGAACTACCCCATTCCCAGTAAAAGTAAATTCAGGCATACCCGGTGGTCTAAACATAACAGATTTACTCGCACAGTCAATGGTAGCACAGTATTTAGTCAACCAGTCCATTCCAAAAATGCAATCAAAATGATCAATGTTCAAGGGCAATAAGTCAACATATAACATCATATCGCCAATCATAATATCACATGCTGGATAAACATGAGCACACATCATAGAACCCCCAGACGATGTAGATACAGATAACACATATGTCATAAGTTCTAATGGTCTAGTCAATTTCTAAGAGAAAGCATGTGATACGAAGGAATGTGTAGAACCAGAATCTATCAGTACACATGCATTTTGAGAACATATAGAGAGTGTACCTGACACCACAGTATAGGTGTTTTGTACGTCACCGGGCACTAAGGCTAACACTCGACCTTGTCTCAGAGGTTCTTTCCAAGTATTGACTTTTGCATTTGTTTTGGCCATAGAGGTGGATCCAACTGAACTTGCCGTAGGACGGCTAGTATTCTCAGACCTGAGTGGGCAATCTTTCACTACCTGACCTATCTGGCCACATCAGAAACAAGCACCGGATACTCGGTAGCACACACCCCTATGCCTTTTACCACAATCAGAACAGACCGGGATAGACCCACTACTCTGACTCGAGCTGCTTATAGACCCCGTGATTTGCTTCTTACTGGCATAAGACCGGCCTCTTCTAAAACCAAACCCAGACCTCTTTCCTTTCCAATCCGTTTGTATAGCTGCTGGGGCCTTATTTTGTTTCATAGCGGCTAGTGTGGCTTCCGTCTTTATGGATCTATCTAAAACTTCCATATAAGTAGGCAATTTCAATACACCTACTCGATCAAACACCTCCAAATCCAGTCCACCTTCAAATTTTCGTGCTTTCTTGTAATCAGTATCCACCATATGTGGAGCAAACTGTGCCAGTTCAGTGAATTTGGCTTCATACTCAGCTACAGACATCCTTCCCTGTTTAAGTTCTTGAAACTCAGACACTTTCTGATCCCTGAAACACTGGGGAAAATATCTATCATAGAAGATCACATTAAACTGTGCCCACGTCATATTCCCATTGCCACTTCGAATCAGTAACCACCACCATCGGGCTTCACCCTTCAGAGTATAGGTGGCTAGGAGGACTTTCTGGACTTCAGAACAAGGAAACACTTCATATAGCTTTTCCATTTCAACTAACCACGTCTCTGCTTTCAACGGTTCAATTCCACATAGAATGTCGGCGGTTTCATTTTCATGAATTTCTGTGTCAAGTTGATGATGTCATTATTATCTACTTCGACTTGTGCCGGCGGAGGTGGAGGGGGCAAAGGTTTTTGTTTTTGCTGTTGTGTCAAAGTTTCAGTCAATACTGCGAGCATTTGTTCCATTCGGCTCATGCGAGCCTCTGAGGATTCATTTACATCATTTCCCCTTGCATTCTCCATTTTGCAATAGAGACATCAAATGATAATAAACATAGGCATAATCTTATTCGTTCCTTTCAATTCATTTGCTCAAATTTACATTTAGTTTTCATACTCATTTGGATTACCACACACTCACATGCAGATGAAATGCCCCTAACTCTTACTAGGACATCCTAAGCTCATACGGACCTGTGTGTGCGGTAGAACATGTGCTCTGATACCACTCTGTCATGACCCAAACCCGCCCCTATAGGTTTAGCATCGTAACCGGCCAGTAATCCGTGGATTACCAAAGGCCTCTTAACAGATAAGCATATAATAAGGGGCTGCGGAAGCAAATGTACAAAACGTAAATAGTCCAATGAACTGTGTCGATAAACATAAGATAGAATATTTCAAAATGTGTATATAAATAAGCGTGTCGGTGGAAGGATATTATAATTACAAAACATTTACAAGAGTGTAGTATCCAGGACCCAACTATACAAAACAGACAGAGACTAACATAAGTACAAAACAGCCATGTAACTAGACTTCAATCGGAACTTCCTCGGGAGGCACAACGGTTGGTTGACAAAAACATAAATGAAGGCCGTCAACTCTGGCCCTAATCACGCGCCGGCTCACCTACATACATAATATAAACTGTGAGCGAAAGCTCAGTGAACAATAATAGAGTAAAGGGGTTTCAATGAATGAGTCCGTACAGATTCAGAATTCATAATTCAGTTTCGTATCAAATTCATAATTTGTCCAGATCATATATAGGAATCATAAGTCATACGTGAGTATACGTCATACATCTATATGTGCTAACAGAGCAGATACAGAACAGATGCAGACACGTGAGGGTTACGAATAACCAGTTCCATAAAGGAACCGCTGGATTTGAGTAACAGAGAATAAACACGCTGAGCCCCATGATGGAGCCTTCGGTACGGGTAACAGAGTGCAGACAGATTAAGTTCCATGATGGAACCTCCGATACTGGGTAACAGCCAACACATATCACATGATACTAAGGATGTCACTAATACATATCATAAATTGGACAATCATTCATTGTACATAACATAACATTTCAGAAAACAATTCTTATCCCATCATACAGAAAATAAATAAGGTTGAACATAGCTTTACTATGTTATTACTCACAGTTGGCCTTGAGACAGACAGACGGAGCAGATTGGTCAAACGGTACGCGGCACGTGACCTACATGACACATAATAGATACACACTTGAAACCCACGTTCGAATTGTACATAACTTATGTCGTTTGCTCTTCTGTGTTTCTAACCTTTAATCCTCATTATGGAGTCTTAAACATGGCCTAGGAATGCCTAGGATGGAATGAGGATGCAAGAATGCATTGGAAAACATTTCTTAAAACTTGCTGAAAATAAGGTCCACGCTTGAGAGTGGCTTTCCTCGCTCGAGCGGACATGCAGACAATGAAGTTCCGTTCGAGCGTGACTTTCCCCGCTCGAGCGGACTGTAAACTGTTGAAAAGTACTGGTTGCATGTTTTTCACGCTCGATGGACGCTCGACCTATGCTCGAGCGTAAGACTCAGACCTTCGCTCGAGCGGACTGCAAAACACAAAAACTTGTGGGTATATGCATTTCACACTCGAGCGTAACCACCGTCACTCGAGCGGAAGTGCATGTACTCAGAGTGCACGTTCGAGCGTAAAGTTCCCCGCTCGAGCATGGATCAAATTTCTGGAAATTCCAGATTCGATCATCAAGCTCAAACTAAACCTTTGAAGCATCCAAAACTCATTGTTCTAGGCCAAAACTTGAGGAAATACATGAAAACTCTTAACACAACATGCTTAAAGAATTATAACAAGAAATCATGGCCCAAAGGCTTGCCAATTATACAAAAATTCAACTTTAAACTCAAAATTAATTCATGAACATAACATGCATGTACATTTTTGAGCTAAGGCCCTCTAAAACATGATCAAATGCTACTAAATAACATGAAACTCATTGTGTTTCCAAAATTAAAGTGAACCCAACACATGCATGAAGGAATTCTTGAAAATCAATCTTCAAAATGCTATGAAACATGCATGCATGCATGCATAGCTTGATCTACTTCCTTACTCCTTAAGCTTGATTCTCACATCATATAACTCAATTTACTTGAACTCCTGCATGAATCAACACAACTTCAAGGCTAAAGGCGTGGTTCCATAGCTTAGATGATCTATTGGGCTTTAGGTGCTAGAATCATGAACTAGATGAACAAAGCTTCCAATTTTCTTCTTTTCTCCTAGCAGTTCTCTCTATGTGAATTCAATTCTTGCACTAGGACCCAAATCCCTCAACTCTCTCTCTCTCTCACGTTTTGCATCAAGTTGAGGAAGAGTGAATAAAGAAAACATAGGCTAGTGGAGTCAAAATGGCCTAATAAGTAGTAATTAATCAAAAGTAAAAAAATGGCATTATTTTAATCAAATTTAATCGCTCCGAACCGAATTTTAATTAAACCTACCATAAAATTCTATAAATCCTAATTAGCACATAAATCAAGTCAATTTCTGATTCGGACGCCGATAAGGCTTTCAATTCGCAAATCGAAACTAAAACATGAACAGATCTTCCTACGCCTAACAGATATAAACACAAACAATGTAACACACATGCAGTTTAATTCAAAACTTCACCTTAATCACTAATTAGGCACAATTAATCACGGATTAACGCTAGTCAGAGGTCGGGGTTGTTACAGTTATCCCATCCTCCGGAATGAGATACTGTTGTGCCCTTCTCATAGGGTTGATATCAAGTCTATTTTGATAATTTTAACCAATAATTCAATTCGTTTGTATTGTAAAATTTATTGAGTAAAATATTCATGATAAAATGATTAGGACCTAAAAAATAAATAATTTATTATCAAAACTATATTTATTGTTTATTTTTTAAAAACAAATGTAATATTGTTATATAATTACAAATATTTAATTGACTTAATTTTTTTTTATAAATAATTTACTCAAAAAACACTATAATATGGACAATTTAGATATCGTCCCCACAACACAGCAGTATCCCCTTGTCAGCATCCTTGAGAACTTATTTGACCACAATACTTCGCGCCATTTAATTGACAACAATGCTCAATAGTCAGAATTTTTGTGACTTGAATGCCTCAAAATGATATCATTTTACCCCCAAAATGACATTGTTTCGAGCCATTCGAGCCATTCGGGTCACACAAATTCGAGTTACCAAGCATTTTTTTGCAGTTGATTACATATAGGGCATGTTTGTTTTGAGAGGTCGATGTTAGGGTTAGACCAATAGTGAGGAGGGGATAATAATTATCATGTTTATTTTTAAAATGGACCTTTGGACTTTCATAGTCCCTCAGAACTATGAAAGACCTTGGATGAGGGGACTAGTAGAGTCCTAGGGGAGGTGATATTCAAAAATGAATCTCTTGGGACTATGGGTTAATTGACTATTTTACCCTTGTGTTTATTGCTAAATTTGTTATAATACTTGGAATGAGGCTCATAATATGGCTCATGTAATATTAAACACAAATAATTGAGTAAAATTTTATTGATAATTGGATTATTTAATATTTGCAATAAGAGAGAGAGAGAGAGAAAGAGAGAGAGAGAGAGAGAGAGAGAGAGAGAGAGAGAGAGAGAGAATAACATTTAGTAAAAATTTATTGATAGTTGGATTCATTAATGTTTAAAAAAAAAAGAAATAATATTGAGTAAAAAAATTTTGATAGTTGGATTCTTTAATATTAAAAAAAAATAAAAGAAGAAGAAGAATAACATTGTGTAAAAATTTATTTATTCTTTAGTTGGTATAAACCTAAATTTGATAGTGGAATTTTATATGGTTAATTCCACTCATATCTCTCAAAACAAACATGAATTATTACTAATCCACTGGTTATCAAACGCAATTTTTCTTAATCCCACCGCTAGCATTCTGTAACAAGCCCGCGGGGAACCTCGCTACAGCTCGGACTCGATTTGTAGTTACGGTTCTAAATCTGAACCAAAGAGTCCAAATCCGGCAAATCATTTTGAGAAAAAATAGATTTTGAAAGAAGTGCCAAGCATGGACTGCTTTGCCAGATACAGAGTCGCCACCTAAATATTTTATTTTGGGAAATTTAGGAAACCCTGACTCGTTGCCTAAGGCCACGTGTCCGTCATCACCAAAGTTGCCTCGGCTCGGGAACTTGGGTACGATTGGGGAAGGTCACTTCGTGAGCACCCCTGCTCGCCCGATCAAAGATCGGCCTCTACTAACCATGATATCTATTTTTGAAAACATTGTGTGTTCTTATTCCGGTTATTAGCCTAGGTTACTATGTGATGCACACAGCATATAAGTATAGACTGGGTCGCCCGAATTGGAACAAAACATTTCATGCTTGTTTTTGAAAGATGGTTTGCTACTCGCAAGTAGGCTTTAAAACATTTGATGATTTATTCCGACTTAAGTAACCCAACCTTCACCCACAGGCATTCAGGCAGTTATATCATATAAGCAACTAGCCTCATGGTAAGCATGCTATTCATGGCATTCACTCACACGCATGCAAGGATGCTAAAGCATAAAACTTACCGAGTACTCCAAGCCAAAACAGAAACTATATTAGAAATCATGCATGATCCTAAGTATACAGAAATGCCTAATGCAACACATGCGAGAATGCAAACTATAGCAGGCTCGGCTAGTCTAAACATGGTATATGAAATGCTACAGCTAATCATGTATTCAACTTGGAATTGAAATACAAATGCAGTTAGCATGATGCGCCGAGCCCGGTGCATGCAATACAGATGAATGATGCAAACATGCTGTCATACTGTATGCTAATTTAAACATGCCCTAATCTAACCATCATAAGCAGGTAAATAAAAGGGAAGAAAGACGTGGGGTTGGAAGACATACATCACACTCACGCACACTTATTACAGTTATGCCCTCGCTCGGAGGGTCCAAATAAATATACAGTCCCGAATAAAAGAATATTACAGTCCAAATGTTACAGTCCGCATAATATACAAATTCCTAATTAATTTACAAATTTACTAAGAAAAATAATAAACTGGCATGCAAGCCAGGGACTGCCTTGCTTCTGATGGATGATGCATGTCCGGGTTGCCTTGCGCGGAAATCCACCGGGATGCCCCAATTAGCCTCTGTTTAGCAGTTATTCTTCGAAAGCGTGCCAAACTCCGAAAAGTTGCTAATTCTTCGTTTTGCTGCAACAGAGAGCAGGAAAGGGGCATAGCAATGTATTTTCACAGATATATGCATGCCTCGATCCTCGTGCCACCAATCACGCATATCGAGGCATGATGGCCGAGGAGTCGAATTGCACAACTCAATATAGAATGAATGCACATGAAAACACAATAAAACCTAACTCCATCATGGATGATCCGGAGTGTCGGTGACTGGGAATTGAGACACGTTCCATCACTCGGAGTACGAAACGCACCTCGTTTCCCGTGCCCGGGCTAACTCCTATCCCGAACACGATGCAATATGCATGATATGCATGAATGCAACTAAGATACAACCTAGTATGCACTATGCTGTAAAAAAGAGATGCCTCGAAACGCGTGCACATGGGCACGCAAACCGAGAAAATGACATACGCAATGCAAATGATATGGAAATATGATATGGGCTTACACTAACATGAGAGAGCCTCAGCCACACTCACAGAAGAGGCCGATGAATGAAAATGGAATGCCTCGAAATGCGTACACACGGGCACGCAAACCGAGACAATGGCATACGCAATGCAATGGCATGGAAATGGCATATAGAATGCAACATGGACTTATACTAACATGAGAGAGCCTCAGCCACACTCGCATAAGAGGCCGATGAATGAAAATGAAGTGCCTCGAAATGCGTGCACACGGGCACGCAAACCGAGGCGATGGCATATGCAATGCAAATGACATGGAAATGATGTGTAAACATGCTAATGGAATTTAAGCACTGAAATGTGGGGGAAAACATCCCCAAAATGAGGCGAAATGACACCCGATGCATGGAATCTCTCCCGAAATGCAAAATTAGGCACATAGAATGAACTACAGCTATACAAAGCATGCATAATTGGTACACGAGATGAAAAGACAGAAGCAAGGAAGCCTCAAAATAAGCATTTTACTAGTACAAAACATGGCCAAACAGCAAGCAAAGATAGGGCAAAATTAGCATGCGAAAATGGCCCTAAACAAGAGATTATGAAGCAACTCACAACTGCTAACTCCAAATGGGTTTGGGCCCTTCAACAACATTGAAGAGGGACCAAAAATAAGCACTTTCACAGAACTGTAAAAACCTAAAAAACAAACATAGATAAGGCTAAGTTCTTATGCAAGAAAATGGACCAAAAGGTGGCCAAAGAGGCAAGTGGTATATGCAAAGCCCAAACTGAAAAATTCCCTTCTACAACATTGAGGAGGGACCAAAAATAAGCATATTTACAGAACTGTAAAAACCCCAAAACAGTATACAAACATGCTAGAAATGCAATGCGAAATGAGGCTCAAAAGAGGCTATAACATGAGGTATGCAAAGCATTCACCAAACGGCCAAAGACCCTCAATGAAACATGAATAATGGGCCAAAATAAGACTATTTTCAGAACTGTAAAAAGGCCAAAAACAAAAGCATGATAGGCTACCAAAACATGCAAGAATGGGGACCAAAAGAGAGATATAACATGAAGTGGCATATGGAGGTCCCAAACCATGAAAGGCCCTAAATGAAACATGAAGAATGGACGAAAATGAGACTATTTTCAGTGCTGTAAAATGGCAAAAAACCAAAGCACAATAGGCTTCCAAAGCATGCAAAAATGGGACCAAAAAGGGAGTATAAAGGCAAGTATAGCATGGAGGTCCCAAACAGTGTTGAGCCCTTCTTCAATGTTGAAGAGGGGCTCAAAATAATCCTATTTACAGTTCATGAGAAACTCCAAAATAGATCACACACGAGCTAAAAATATCATGCAAGAAAACGGTATTTAAGAAGGATATTGAAGCAAGTGCAATATGGGGGGCTCAAACAGGGTTGAGCCCTTAAGAAAAAGTGAAAATGAGCTCAAAAGAAGGCCACTTTCAGTTATGGCCGGAGCTCAAAGAAAAAAGCATAGATGGCTTACAAAAGATACAAGAAATGGGCCAAAAAGGGAAAAATGCAACTCACCCTTGAAGACCAATACTTTTGTTGCTTCTTGGACCAAATTTGTTGCCTCTTAGCTGCTGGAATTCCTCCCCTTGCTGCTGGATTGGAGTGGTGGCGGTAGAACTTGGTGGTGTAGAAGAAAATGAGGTGTAGCACTTGAAGGTTTTCAAGGAAATGAGGAAGATGGAGAGGGAGTTTTGTATCCAAGCTTGAGGAGCAAATTTTCTAACCCTTGTATGCAATGTTGCCAGCTGATTATATGGACAAAAAAAGGGGAGTAAAGGAGGGGCAAAAGGTGGGGGAAAATAGGCAAGTTTTCCCCCACAAAATATCCCCCGGATTGGGATATTTTCTGGGGGAAACAGCTATACAACTGTAAAGTTGATGTTGAGAGGAACATGGCCGGCCCCTTATTTTTCTTGCAGGTGGCCGGCTGGCCACCTCCCCTAGCCGGCCGGCTAGGGGTCAAAAGGGTCAAGTTTAAATAGTGGCCGGCCACCACTTTTTAAGGTCCTCCCATGTGTGTACATCACAGATATGTGGTTCAAAGTTCAAGCAAATGGGCCCAGGTTGTTCAACAATGGCCCGGAAGGAGGGGTTCAAAAGGGTCAAGCAACATTACTGGCCGGCCACCAACTTTTAGGATCCTCCCAAGTGTGTACATCACAGATATGTGGTTCAAAGTTCAAGAAAGTGCCCCCAAGGTGTTCAACATTAGCCCGGAAGTGTGAAAAACGGGCATCGGAGGGCGTCGGAGGATATATAACTGGTTGCTGCAACAATTACTGGCCTCCCACCCTTCAGTGACCTTCCCGGTGATAAAACAGAGGTACCTGCCAAAAATGAACAAAAACCGATGCAAAACGAATGTTCGGGGACCAAAACACGCAGTTCGGGGTCCCGAAAATGGGCTGTTAAGCACCGAAAGTGGCATTCGGGCACGAAGTGGGTTTCTCAGACCCCAGTGTCCCTCAAAAGGGAGTAAATAGGAGGTATGCCAAAAACCGAGGCAAACGGAGATGGTTAGGCGGTCCCGAACCGAGGCACACGGCCAACGATTCCGAAAAACCGAAAACCGGACTCCGAAATGGGCAAAATGGCCTGCGGCCACTGAGAGATGGTCTGCGGGACCTCTCCCTCCCCTCAGGAAAAGAAACAGCGAAAACCGAGCCTGGTTCGCAAACCGAGGCAAAGCACAAAAGAGGGTTCGGAAGTCCGGAGGCAGGGCTCACGGCCGCGACTCTGAAACTTCTGAACGAGCACATTATGCAACATCACCAAGTGCTCAATCGGTGACGTCTGAGTCTTAAGGTCGGTCAAAAATGGAGTGTCTACACATTCCACTCACTAAAAATCCCCTTACTAACAATGCCCTCCATTCTATCTTTAAAAACAAATAGGCCCTTAGAGCTTAAGTTTGGTTTATGCCTCGTTTGGCAGCTACATGTTTTAACCAAAAAGTCACTATAAGTTGTCACATTACTTTTTTTTTTTTTACTTTTCTTCATATCTTTTCGTAAAAAATTAAAATGTTACCAAAATAACTTGTTATTTCAAATTATAATTTTTTTAATATAAACAATCTAAAAAGGTTAAATTCTATTAAAATTTCAAAGAGTCATGACAAATTTATGTATTTATCAATGTATGAAATAATTAATAAATCTTATATTTATACTTTTGTAAAAATTCATTTGATTTCAACAGTTAAAATTTTTTTCTTATAAATTTTTATATAAAATAAATTATTTTTGAAATTTTTGGTTAATATTTTAATGAGAAAAATAAAATAAAATAAAATATATTATTATGAATGATTGAACTTTTTTATTTTATTTTTTGTAACAATTTATAAAATAAAAAAGAACTTTGTTGAGTTTGGAGTTTTCAAAATTAATTTTCTTTCAATTTGTATTTTTGTATTTTTAATAATTTTTTAAAATATTTTAATCAATTTTTTTTAAGATAATTTAATTTTAATATAGTAAGGCTTTGTTTTGAATGTGGGTTGCTCTTTTGACTTTTTTGAATATTTTAATCTGAGACTAAGAAGTCTCATTTAGGATAGACCTTTTGTTTTTTTTTTTGACTTTTATGAGAGAAAAAATAAAATGATTATGATTTAGGTGTGATATTTTGTCTTATTAGACTAAAAAAATCTATTTTGTTATTTTATGACTATTTTAATCAAAAAATCCAAAAATCTCATATGTCAAACGAAGGCTAAATTACATTGACATCCCCTGAGATTACTGATAATGACAAACACCTCCCCTCGCGTTAAGTCCGGATCCTCGGTCACCATTCCCTACAACCCTTCCTGCAGCGCCCCAAAACGACGTCGTTTTGGGGCAAATTTTCAAGAAAAAAAGAAAAAGAAAAAAGAAACACAGAGCAAGCAACACAGCCAGAGAAAGAAGGGAATAAGAAACATGGCACCGGCAACCCACAACGACCACACCCCCTCCGGACTCCCTTCAGCCACCGGGGCCACTCTTCGATCGCTTGTATGATTTCTCATTCCCATTCACCTTCCGTTGTTGTAATAATCCACTCTCATCCCTATATATATATATATATATATCTTTATATCTATACAAATCTACAATACATATATATATACGACAAATTTATGAATTAGTTACAACAATATTTACATAAGCAAGTTCCAGAGTCGAACAATGTATATTGTTTCCATGTTTCACAACCTGATTTCATCTCACAACCAAATAAAATTAAGTGAAAGTCACTTGAATGGATTTCTTTTCCTTTATATATATATATATATATATATAACAAATCATGCGCTAAAAAATATGATGAAAAATCAAAGCTCATCACCAAAAAATCAAAACCTTGAATTGTCTCTCTCTCTTCGACCGACACAGCACCGTTGTCTCAAACCCATCGCACCTCCTTCATCTTCCTTCTCTTCTTCTTTTTCTTCCGATCGAGATGGTGGCTCGTCGTTGGTGGCGAGATCAAGATCGCAAGAGAGGGAAAGAGAGAGATAGAGGCTCGCGGCTATGAGGATGGTTGTCGGTGGGTTCATCTTCAACCCCACAGCTGCATTCATTCTTCTTCCCCCTCTCTGGCTTTTGTTCTGTGTTTTTTTTTTCTTGAAAATTTGCCCCAAAACGACATCGTTTTGAGGTGCTACAGGATGGGTTACAGGGAATGGCGACCGAGGATCCGGACTCCCCTCACGGTACAAAAATAACAATAACCTCCCTTGTCAAACTTGTCAAACCAACAGTGTTAACAGAGAATAGCTTTTTACTTATTTACCACTCATTTGATATATTGATGTTGTTAAAATAGTGAGTATTGCCGCACGAAATTTCCTGCTGCTATTATCACTACCCATTTATATTATTGTTTCATTGTTTTGCGAAGTAAGTTAAAAATTAATTATTTTAAAAAAAATATGTAAAAAAATGAGTAAATTATAAATACATTATTTGATTAAAATACGAATTGCCACTTATAGTTCTAGAAATTACATTCTATCTTCTGAGATTTCTAATTTTATAACAAATTATCCATTTTATTAATAAATTATCAAGTCAATTAACAGTTTTTAATGATGTTAGAAATATGTTTCAATTAATAATTTAAGTAATTTTACTATCTTACAGGAGATGAATTATGAATTTTATTTTTTTAGTTAATTCTGTTAAATAAAAAAAATATGATAAGGGGGTATATGTAATTTTTCAAATTATAAGAGGTAATTTATACTTTAAACATATTTCAAAAAGTGCTTTTATAATTTATTTTAAAAAAATAAAAAGGTGATTTGACCAAAGAGATACTAAAAGTCAAAAAAATTATTTTTAACCTCTTGCCAAAAAGGTCAGTGGATGGGTTTACTACCAAAAATCGAATGAGTATTTGTTTTTCAATATATGAGAAAATTGAGGGAATTATTTATGGATGGGTTTACCGTTTAGACAGAGAAAATCTTAAAGAAATTTATTAAATGTAACAAAATAAAGATTTATTGGTAATCTATCTATCTATCTATTTATATATTATATGAAGAAAAGAGAGTTTTTAATGAGGAGCCTTATAAGAGTTTTAATATCTCATACTAATTTTGTCATGGCCCGAACCCGCCCCCACAGGTTAAGGTCATAACCGGCCAGTAATCGTGAGATTACCTATGGCCTCAAACCAAAACAAGTGTATAGCAACAAAGTGAAGGGGCCAAAACGGAAGCAAACTTAAAAAAATTTGTCCAATGAGCTATGCTTACATGGCATGTCAAAACATTTCACATATACTTAGTAATAACTCACACCACATACCAGTAGTTAACATCTTGTATACCCAAGATCATTCAAATGCATAGTCAGCCATGCCAAAAACTTATACACATAAATGGTCTACCATGACCAATACAAATAGCAAAAGAAATACAAAAGATCATAAACAAAGTCTCTTGCGTAAGGCACCTAGGCTGACTTCACAAAACTCGGGTTCCTTTCTTAAATTCCATTAAGGCTGGGTGTAGACAAGCTCGCGGGGGACCTCGCTACAGCTCGGACTCGACTTTTCGTAGTCACGGTTCTTAATCTGAACCAAAGAGTCCAAATCTGGCAAATCGTTTTGAGAAAAACTGATTTTTGAAAGAAGTGCCAAACATGGACTGCTTTGCCAGATACAGAGTCGCCACCTAAATGTTTTATTTTGGGAAATTTAGGAAACCCTGAGTCGGTGCCAAAAGGCCACGTGTCCGTCATCACCAAAGTTGCCTCGGCTCGGGAACTTGGGTACGATTGGGGAAGGTCACTTCGTGAGCACCCCCGCTTGCCCGGTCATAGACCGGCCTCTACTGACCATGATATCCATTTTTGAAAACATTGTATGTTCTTATTCCAGTTTATTAGCCTAGGTTACTACGTGATGCGCACAGCATACAAGTATAGACCAGGTCGCCTGAATTGGAACGAAACATTTCATGTTTGTTTTTGAAAATGGTTTGCTACCCGCGGGTAGACTTTAAAACATTTGATGATTTATTCCAATTTAAGTAACCCAACCTTCACCCATAGGCATTCAGGCAGTTTATATCATATAAGCACATAGCCTCATGGTAAACATGCTATTCATGGCAGTCACTCACATGCATGCAAGGATGCTAAAGCATAAAGCTTACCGGGTACTCCAAGCCAAAACAAAAAACTACATTAGAAATCATGTATGATCCTAAATATACAGAAATGCCTAATGCAACACATGCAAAAATGCAACTATAGCAGGCTCAGCTATCCTAAACATGGCATATGGAATGCTATAACTAACATGTATTCAATTTGGAATTGAAAGTACAATGCAGTTAGTATGGTGCGCCGAGCCCGGTGCATGCAATACAGATGAATGATGCAAACATGCTGTCATACTGTATGCTAATTGAAATATGCCCTAATCTAACCATCATAAGCGGATAAATAAAAGGGAGAAAGACGTGGGGTTGGAAGACATACAACACACACACGCACACTTATTACAGTTGTGCCCTCACGCAGAGGGTCCGAATAAATAATACAATCCGAATATTACAGTCCCGAATAAAAGAATATTACAGTCCCAAATATTACAAAATCCTAATTAATCAACGAATTAACTAAGAAAGCAAATAAAACTGGCGTGCAAGCCAGGGACTGCCTCGCTTCTGACGGATGATGCATGTCTGGGTTGCCTTGCGCGGAAATCCACTGGGATGCCCCAATTAGCCTCTGTTTAGCAGTTATTCTTGAAATACGTGCCAAGCCCCAAAAGGTTGCTGATTCTTCGTTTTACTGCAACAGAGAGCAGGAAAGGGGCATAGCAATGTATTTGCACAGATATATGCATGTCTCGATCCTCGTGCCACCAATCACGCATACCGAGGCATGATGGCCGAGGAGTCGAAATGCACAACTCAATATAGAATGAATGCACATGAAACTATAGTTAAAACCTAACTCCATCATGGATAATCCGGAGTGTCGGTGACTGGGGAATTGAGACACATTCCGTCACTCGGAGTACGGAATGTACCTCGTTTCCCGTGCCCGGGCTAACTCTTATCCCGAACGCGATGCAATATGTATGATATGCATGAAATGCAACTAAGATACAATCCTAACATACAAAATGCTATGGAAATGAGATGCCTCGAAATGCGTGCACACGGGCACGCAAACCGAGAAAATGATAGAATGCAATCTAAGATACAACCTAGCATGCACGATGCTATATAAAAAAAGAGATGCCTCGAAATGCGTGCACACGGGCACGCAGACCGAGGAAATGACAGAGTGTGATTTAAGATACAACCTAGCATGCACAATGCTGGGAAAATGGGATGCCTCGAAATGCGTGCACACGGGCACGCAAACCGAGGCGACGATATACGCAATGCAAGTGACATGGAAATGGCATAGAAAATGTAACATGGACTTATACCAACATGAGTGAGCCTCAGCCACACTCACATAAGAAGCTGGTTGATGAAAATGAGGTGCCTCGAAATGCGTGCACACGGGCACGCAAACCGAGGCAATGGCATACGCAATGCAAATGACATGAAAACATGATAGGGGCTTATACCAACATGAGTGAGCCTCAGCCACACTCACATAGGATGCCGGTTGATGAAAATGAGGTGCCTCGAAATGCGTGCACACGGGCACGCAAACCGAGGCGATGGCATACGCAATGCAAATGACATGAAAACATGATAGGGGCTTATACCAACATGAGTGAGCCTCAGCCACACTCATATAGGATGCCGGTTGATGAAAATGAGATGCCTCGAAATGCGTGCACACGGGCACGCAAACCGAGGCAATGGCAAAATGCGATGCAAATGACATGAAAACATGATAGGGGCTTATACCAACATGAGTGAGCCTCAGCCACACTCACATAGGATGCCGGCGGATGAAAATGAGGTGCCTCGAAATGCGTGCACACGGGCACGCAAACCGAGGCAATGGCAAAATGCGAACTAAAGCATGGGAAATGATATGCAAACATGGTAATCGATTTTCAGCAATGAAATATGGGGTAAAACAGTCCCAAAATGAGGCGAAATGATACCAAATGCATGGAATTGACCCGAAATGCAAATTTAGGCACCCGAAATGGCCTATAGCTATGCCAAACATGCACAATATGGACATGCAATGTAAAGACAGAAGCTAGACAGTCCCAAAAAAGGCACTTTCACAGTTATAAACATGGCCAAACAGCAAGCATAGATATGGCAAAAATGGCATGCAAGAATAGGGGTCAAGAGATGGGTAATGAAGCAAGTGATATAAGCAAAACCCAAACTGAAAAATTTCCTTCTTCAACACTGAAGAGGGACCAAAAATATGAATATTTACAGTATATGGAAGCCTCAAAATCAGTACACAAACATGATAGAAATGTGATGCAAAATGAGGCTCAAAAGTGGCTATAACATGAGGTATGCAAAATAATCACCAAACAGCCAAAGAGACTTAATAAAACATGTAGAATGGACCAAAATAGGACTATTTCCAGAACTGTAAAATGGCCAAAAACGAAAGCATGGTAGGCTAATTAAACATGCAAGAATGGGGAATAAAAGAGAGATATAACATGAAGTGACATATGGAGACCCCAAACCATGAAAGAACCTAAATGAAACATGAAGTATGGACCAAAATAAGCACTTTTTCAGAACTGTAAAATGGCCAAAAACAAAAGCATGGTAGGCTAATTAAACATGCAAGAATGGGGAATAAAAGAGGAGTATAAAGGTAGGTATAACATGGAAGTCCCAGACTTGCTTCATTACCCATCTCTTGACCCCTATTCTTGCATGCCATTTTTGCCATATCTATGCTTCCTGTTTGGCCATGTTTATAACTGTGAAAGTGCCTTTTTTGGGACTGTCTAGCTTCTGTCTTTACATTGCATGTCCATATTGTGCATGTTTGGCATAGCTATAGGCCATTTCGGGTGCCTAAATTTGCATTTCGGGTCAATTCCATGCATTTGGTATCATTTCGCCTCATTTCGGGACTGTTTTACCCCATATTTCATTGCTGAAAATCCATTACCATGTTTGCATATCATTTCCCATGCTTTAGTTCGCATTTTGCCATTGCCTCGGTTTGCGTGCCCGTGTGCACGCATTTCGAGGCACCTCATTTTCATCTGTCGGCATCCTATGTGAGTGTGGCTGAGGCTCACTCATGTTGGTATAAGCCCCTATCATGTTTTCATGTCATTTGCATCGCATTTTGCCATTGTCTCGGTTTGCGTGCCCGTGTGCACGCATTTCGAGGCACCTCATTTTCATCAACCGGCATCCTATGTGAGTGTGGCTGAGGCTCACTCATGTTGGTATAAGCCCCTATCATGTTTTCATGTCATTTGCATTGCGTATGCCATCGCCTCGGTTTGCGTGCCCGTGTGCACGCATTTCGAGGCACCTCATTTTCATCAACTGGCATCCTATGTGAGTGTGGCTGAGGCTCACTCATGTTGGTATAAGCCCCTATCATGTTTTCATGTCATTTGCATTGCGTATGCCATTGCCTCGGTTTGCGTGCCCGTGTGCACGCATTTCGAGGCACCTCATTTTCATCAACCAGCTTCTTATGTGAGTGTGGCTGAGGCTCACTCATGTTGGTATAAGTCCATGTTACATTTTCTATGCCATTTCCATGTCACTTGCATTGCGTATATCGTCGCCTCGGTTTGCGTGCCCGTGTGCACGCATTTCGAGGCATCCCATTTTCCCAGCATTGTGCATGCTAGATTGTATCTTAAATCACACTCTGTCATTTCCTCGGTCTGCGTGCCCGTGTGCATGCATTTCGAGGCATCTCTTTTTTTATATAGCATCGTGCATGCTAGGTTGTATCTTAGATTGCATTCTATCATTTTCTCGGTTTGCGTGCCCGTATGCCCGCATTTCGAGGCATCTCATTTCCATAGCATTGTGTATGTTAGGATTGTATCTTAGTTGCATTTCATGCATATCATGCATATTGCATCGCGTTCGGGATAGGAGTTAGCCCGGGCACGGGAAACGAGGTACATTCCGTACTCCGAGTGACGGAATGTGTCTCAATTCCCCAGTCACCGACACTCCGGATTATCCATGATGGAGTTAGGTTTTAACTATAGTTTCATGTGCATTCATTCTATATTGAGTTGTGCATTTCGACTCCTCGGCCATCATGTCTCGATATGCGTGATTGGTGGCACGAGGATCGAGACATGCATATATCTGTGCAAATACATTGCTATGCCCCTTTCCTGCTCTCTGTTGCAGCAAAACGAAGAATCAGCAACCTTTTGGGGCTTGGCACGCATTTCAAGAATAACTGCTAAACAGAGGCTAATTGGGGCATCCCAGTGGATTTCCGCGCAAGGCAACCCGGACATGCATCATCCGTCAGAAGCGAGGCAGTCCCTGGCTTGCACGCCAGTTTTATTTGCTTTCTTAGTTAATTCGTTGATTAATTAGGATTTTGTAATATTTGGGACTGTAATATTCTTTTATTCAGGACTGTAATATTCGGATTGTATTATTTATTCGGACCCTCTGCGTGAGGGCACAACTGTAATAAGTGTGCGTGTGTGTGTTGTATGTCTTCCAACCCCACGTCTTTCTCCCTTTTATTTATCCGCTTATGATGGTTAGATTAGGGCATATTTCAATTAGCATACAGTATGACAGCATGTTTGCATCATTCATCTGTATTGCATGCACCGGGCTCGGCGCACCATACTAACTGCATTGTACTTTCAATTCCAAATTGAATACATGTTAGTTATAGCATTCCATATGCCATGTTTAGGATAGCCGAGCGTGCTATAGTTGCATTTTTGCATGTGTTGCATTAGGTATTTCTGTATATTTAGGATCATACATGATTTCTAATGTAGTTTTTTGTTTTGGCTTGGAGTACCCGGTAAGCTTTATGCTTTAGCATCCTTGCATGCATGTGAGTGACTGCCATGAATAGCATGTTTACCATGAGGCTATGTGCTTATATGATATAAACTGCCTGAATGCCTGTGGGTGAAGGTTGGGTTACTTAAATTGGAATAAATCATCAAATGTTTTAAAGTCTACCTGCGGGTAGCAAACCATTTTCAAAAACAAACATGAAATGTTTCGTTCCAATTCAGGCGACCTGGTCTATACTTGTATGCTGTGCGCATCACGTAGTAACCTAGGCCAATAAACTGGAATAAGAACATACAATGTTTTCAAAAATGGATATCATGGTCAGTAGAGGCCGGTCTATGACCGGGCGAGCGGGGGTGCTCACGAAGTGACCTTCCCCAATCGTACCCAAGTTCCCGAGCCGAGGCAACTTTGGTGATGACGGACACGTGGCCTTTTGGCACCGACTCAGGGTTTCCTAAATTTCCCAAAATAAAACATTTAGGTGGCGACTCTGTATCTGGCAAAGCAGTCCATGTTTGGCACTTCTTTCAAAAATCAGTTTTTCTCAAAACGATTTGCCAGATTTGGACTCTTTGGTTCAGATTAAGAACCGTGACTACGAAAAGTCAAGTCCGAGCTGTAGCGAGGTCCCCCGCGGGCTTGTCTACACTGGGGTTGAACGTCCCTTTGCTCACCTACATACTTATAGATAAGAGTGAGCTAACGCCTAGTGAATAATATCAAAATAAAGAGGTTAATGAATGAGGTTCGTTCATAAATGAGTCACTGTCACGACCCAAACCCGCCCCTATGGGTTTAGCATCGTACCTGGCCAGTAATCTGTGATTACCAAAGGCCTGCTTAATAGTAATAACAATAGTACAGAGTAAGGGGCTGGCGGAAGCCAAACAGTAAATAAAAGATGTCCAATGAGCTGTGAAAATCTGAGTGGAAAGGACTTTTATGAACATGGCTGCATTTATAACCAAAACATATATACATACGTCATATACACATAACATCCAGGTTAGGAACCAAATCCCTTCAACATAATTATACAGTCAAGTCTTAAACATTCGTTACAAAACAGAGACAAAAGGGTGACTCTGGAACACCCCAAAACAGCCATGGCTTGAACAGACTTGGAACCTCGAAGTGAGGCACAATGGTTGGCTTGACAAAATGAGAGCTTAACTTGACGCTCCTAGCTTCGGTCCGGTGCCTGTCCACCTACATACGTATATAAACAGTGAGCTAAAGCCCAGTGAATAACAAATGCGTAAAGGGGTTAAGAATGAATGTCTTTTCATTAATTAAAACAGTCGTTTGCATCAGTAAATCAGTTATTCAAACAGTGGCTCATATTTCATGCCGTATCAGTCATTTAGAATCCATAACAATCATACGTGGTACGTCCAATAGCAACACAGTACAGTAGGTCTTAATAGAACGAACAGTCAGTTGATGGCCATCAAAACAGTAAACAGTAGTAGTTCCAAACATTGGAACTGACAGAGATCTCTGTAACAGTAGCAGTAACAGTAAGTTGCTATGGATGCCACGAGTACAGTTTACAAATAGGACAAACATTCATTTAGTAAACAATGTCATTTCAGAAAGTAGTACAGTCAATCGTTCAGAAATAATTATAGTTGAACGTATCTTTACAACATTGTTACTCACAGAGTACTGGGCTATTGATAGGCTAATCAGCGTCCTCGGATGCCAACCCTACAGTAGTGGAATGAACACACACTAAATTACACACTTGGGATTAATAACTTAGCCCCTATATGGCTTGGTGTGGTTCTATAACTTTATCCTCATTAAGATGCCTTAAACATGGCCTAGGAATGCCTAGGATGGAATGAGGATGAAAAAATGTACTTTAAAACACTTTTCAAAATTTGCTGAAAACAGGGGTCTCGCTCGAGCGTGGCTTTTCCCGCTCGAGCGGACATGCAGACCAAGAGGCTCCGCTCGAGCGTGACTTTCCTCGCTCGAGCAAACTGCAAACTCATGAAAAAGTACTGGTTGCATGTTTTTTACGCTCGATGGACGCTCGACCCACGATCGAGCGTGAGACTCAGACCCTCGCTCGAGCACAAGTTACCTCGCTCGAGCGGACTGCAAAACACATGAACTTCTGGGCATATGCATTTCATGCTTGACTGTGACTATCGACGCTCGAGCGGAAGTGCATGTACTCAGAGTGTACGCTCGAGCGTGAAGTCCTCCGCTCGAGCGTGGATCAAAAATCTAGAATTTCCAAATTGATCCTCAGCCACAAAACTCAACCTCTAAAGCTTCAAATTCAATTTTTCTGGGCTAATTTTCTGGAAAACACTTAGAAATCCATAATACAACATGTTTCAAAGATCATTTTATAAAATCAGGCCCAAATGTGTGACAATTGAATACAATTTCAACTAAAACTTGAAGAACAATGCAAGAACATGACATGCATGAGTTCCTATGAACTCTAATGCTCCAAAACATGATCAAATGCAAGATTGAGCTCAAAATCATGGTGAGTTCGTGGACCACAACTAAAATATGAACATGCATGTGGGGATTCTCATGTAACCGATCTCAAAACTCAATGATAGGGACATGCATGCACACATTGCTTCTCAATTCAACTCTTTAGGCTATAACTTGACTCTAGTCTCCAATATTTCCATGAACCATGCAAGAAACAACTTAAATTCACCATTAAGAGAAAGAATTCCCTACCTCAAGTCTTGAATTTTAAGTGTGGAAGCCCAATTTTGCAAGTCCTCTTCAATTCCTCTAATTTCCAAGCCAATTCTTGTTGAATCAATTCTTTTCTCCTACTCTCCCTCTCTCTCTCTCTCTCTCTCTCTCTCTCTCTCGGTTTGGTCTAGAAAATGGCTGAAGAGTGGTGTGTCAAAGTGTATGAATTAACCCCAAACAATGCTTTTGAGAAAGGCCCACTCAATGGCAATAATGTAATTAACTTACATTCAATTAATTTATATTTAATCTAGCATTATTTAATCTAATTTAATCATTCCAAATTGGATTTTAATTAAACCAACCATAAACTCCCATAAATCCTAATTAGCATATAACATTGATCAATTTCTGAATTGGTTGCCGACAAGGCTTTCTATTCGCAATTCGAAATCAAAACATGAACAGATCATTCAAAGACAAACAGATAGAAATGCAATTAAAGCAACACACCCATGCAATCAATTCAGGATTTCATCTTAATCAATTACTTATCATGCTTAATCACAATTTAACGTTAATCAGGAGTGAGGGTTTTCACAGTCTTCTCCCCATAAAAAGAGTTTGGTCCTCCAAACTCGGATTACCTTCATTTTGGAAGAACACTGGGTTCAGGGGGAACAAGTCAGAATATCTCTTCATCATATCGTCTTCCCTTTCGCAAGTGGCATAAATGCCACCATGGTTTTGCCAATCCACTTTCACTAACGGAATTTCTTTATTTCTCAACTTCTTGATTCGTCGGTTTACAATTTGAATAGGCCGTTCTTCATAAGTGTAGTCATCACTCAGCGCTACACGGGTAGGCTCAATAACATGGAAGGGATCTCGGAGATAATCCCTCAACATTGAAATATGGAAGACGTTATGTATATGCTCCATTTCAGGAGGAAGCGCTACTTGGTACGCTACTGGATTGATCTTTTCAATGATCTCATACGGCCTAACATATCTCGGTGCTAGTTTTCCCTTAGCCGCAAAACGAGTCTGTCCTTTCATTGGTGTCACTTTAACAAAAACATGGTCACCCACTTCATATTCCTTGTCTCGCCTTCGCACATTCGCATAACTTTTTTGTCGACTTTGTGCGGTTTTCAGTCTTTGTTGAATCAGTTTCACCTTTTCTGTGGTCTCATGTACGATTTCGAGCCCAAGTAAAGGTCCATCTCCAACTTCTGCCCAGCAAATAGGAGATCGACATTTTCTGCCATATAAAGCCTCAAAAGTGCCATATCGATGCTCGAGTGAAAACTGTTGTTGTAGGTGAATTCAGCCAAAGGTAAATGACTTTCCCAATTTCCTTGGAAATCAAAAACACACATACGCAGTAAGTCTTCCAGAGTCTGGATGGTTCTTTCTGATTGGCCATCTGTCTGAGGATGGTATGCACTACTCAGTCTCAATTCGGTACCCAATGCCGTTTGCAGATTTTTCCAGAATCTCGATGTAAACTTCAAGTCTCTATCAGAAACAATAGACACAGGCACTCCATGCAATCTGACAATCTCATCAATATAAATTATAGCCAATTTGTCCATATTATAAATTGTTTTGACAGGTAAGAAGTGAGCAGATTTAGTCAATCGATCAACAATAACCCAAATTGAATCCATACCTTTACCCGAGCGAGGTAATCCAACAATGAAATTCATAGTAATATGTTCCCATTTCCACTCTGGTATTGGTAAGTGCTGCAGTAAGCCTGCGGGTCGTTGATGTTCAGCTTTGACTTGTTGGCAATGTAGGCATTTTGACACAAACTCGACAATTTCTTTCTTTATTTTCGGCCACCAGAAATTAAGTTTCAAATCTTGGTACATTTTTGTATTTCCTGGATGGATGGAAAGTTTTGAATTGTGGCCTTCCTGCAAAACTCACTTTTTCAGTTCAGAATCATTTGGTACACACAACCTTCCTTGAAATTTCAATACATTTTTTTCGAATTTAAAGTCTGGCCTTGGTTTGGATTCCCGTTCATCAATGATCTTCGTCAAAAAGTCATCTTGTTGTTGTTTCTCTTTGATCTCCTCAATAAGTGTCGGTTGGGCAGAAATAATAGCCAATGTCCTACCTTGTTCTCGTAAAGCAATCTCAACTTTAGATTTCTCAAGATCACACAGTAGTTCTTTCTGTCCAGTGAGTAAACAGGCCAAATTTCTAATTGATTTCCGACTCAGTGCATCAGTAACGGTGTTAGCTTTCACCGGATGGTACAGAATTTGCAAATCATAGTCTTTTATCAGTTCTAACCATCTTCGCTGCCTCATGTTCAACTCTTTCTGTGTAAAGAAATATTTTAGACTCTTGTGATCTGTGTACACTTCACATGTTGCCCCATATAAGTAATGGAGCCAAATTTTTAATGCAAATACCACTGCGGCAAGTTCTAAATCATGAGTAGGGTAGTTCTTTTCATGTGGTCTCAGTTGTCGGGAAGCATGCACAATAACTTTACCATTCTGCATTAATACACATCCCAAACCCTTATAAGAAGCATCACTAAAAATAGTAAATCCATCCGTACCTGACGATAGGGTAAGAATCGGTGCAGTCACAAGTTGAGTCTTTAATTCTTGGAAAGCTGATTCTCTCTGATCGGTCCAGTCAAATGATGTTCTTTTTCAAGTCAACTGAGTCAATGGTAAAGCAATTTTGGAGAAGTCTTTCACAAACCTCCTGTAGTACCCGGCTAAACCCAAGAAACTTCGAATTTCAGTAACATTAGTCGGTCTGGGCCAATTCACCATTGCTTCAATCTTCTGTGGGTCAACTGAGATGCCGTCCTTACTAATCACATGTCCCAAAAACATCACATTATCAAGCCAAAATTCACTTTTTGTTAGTTTTGCATACAGTTTCTGTTCTCTTAAGGTTTGTAAGGCAATTCTCAAATGACGTTCATTTTCTTCCCTGCTCTTGAAATAGATCAAAATGTCATCTATAAAAACAACCACAAATTCATCGAGGAATTGTTTGAAAATTCTATTCATAAGGTCCATAAATGCAGTAGGCGCATTAGTAACTCCGAAAGGCATAACAAGAAATTCGTAATGTCCGTACCTCGTTCGGAAGGCGGTCTTTCAATGTCCCCTGCTTTGACTTTCGACTGGTGATATCCGGATCTAAGGTCAATTTTAGAGAAAACCTGAGCACCCTGTAATTGGTCAAATAAATCATCAATACGAGGCAGTGGGTACTTGTTTTTCACTGTTACCTTGTTCAATTCACGGTAGTCAATGCAGAGTCATAGCGAGCTCTCTTTCTTTTTCACAAATAAAACTAGTGCGCCCCATGGTGAAGTACAGGGCCTGATGAACTTCTTATCCAACAGTTCTTGTAGCTGAATTTTCAATTCTTTCAATTCAGTAGGTGCCATTCTATACGGAGCTTTAGAAATTGGCTATGTACCCGGTAACACTTCAATAGTGAACTCAATCTCCCTATCAATCAAATCCCCTGGCAAGTCATCTGGAAAAATATCTGGGAATTCTCTGACTATAGGAATACTGTCCACATTAGCTTTAGTATCAGTCGGTACAGTCAATATGCAACATAAATACCCTTTACACTCTTTTTAAATTAATTTGAAAGCTTTCATGGACGAAATGGGGGTGGTACTACTCCAACCCCGTTAAATAAAAATTCAGGCAATCCAGGTGGATGAAAAATAACTTGTTTCGTTACACAGTCTATGGAAGCGTGATATTTCGTTAACCAGTCCATTTCCAAAATTACATCGAAATGATCAATATTCAAAGGCAGTAAATCAATATACAAAAGTGCATCCCCAATAACAATCTCACATGCAGGATACACATAAGCACAAGTCATGGATCCCCCAGCAGGTGAAGATACAGCTAACAAATAGTTCATGGGTTCCAGTGGTCTGTTTAATTTTCATGAAAAAGCATGCGAGACAAATGAATGTGTAGACCCCGAATCAATCAGAATATAAGCATTTTGGGCATAGATTGAGAGTATACCTGACACAACTATCTTGGTGTTCTGCACGTCTCCCAGTACAAGTGCAAACACCTGGCCTTGCCTTAAAGGCTCCTTTCCAGTAGCTTTGGGATTGGGTTTCGGTGTAACAGTTGTTGCTGCGGCACTAGCTGCAGCCTTACTATTGCCTTGAGACGCGGAAAGACAATCTTTGACCATGTGGCCCACCTTGCCACACTTGTAACATGCACCAGAAATCTTGTAGCAAACCCCCTTATGTCTTTTGTCACATTCGGAGTAGGGTGGTATGGAACTGTTTCCCTGACTAGAGCTGCTTGTCGACCCTGTATTTTGCTTTTTATTCACTGAGTTATTTCGGCCCCTTTTGAAATTGAAGCCTCGCCTCTTGCCCCGCCATTTAGTCATTGGTGTCTTAGTCTGTTGTAATGCAATGACATTCGCCTTGGCCATAATTGCTCAGTCGAGAACGTCCACATATTTGAGTAGTTTCAAAACATTGATTCGATCCAGTATCTCTACATTAAGCCCGCCTTCAAACTTTCTGGCCTTCTTATAATCAGTATCAACCATGTGTGGTGCATATCGGGCAAGTTCAGTGAGCTTAGATTCATATTCCGCTACTGACATGGTACCTTGCTTCAACTGCTCAAATTCAGTTACCTTACGGTCTCGGACACACTGGGGAAAGTATTTTTCAAAGAAGGATTCTTTAAATTGAGCCCAAGTCATAGCATTATTGGTGTCACGCACGAGCATCCACCACCGTCTAGCCTCTTCTTGTAAAGTAAAGGTAGCCACTAATACCTTGTGTGCCTCCGAACAAGGAAACACTTCAAACAATTTTTCGGTTTCTAAAACCGATGCTTCGACCTTTAGTGGCTCAAGACCCCCTTGGAATGATGGTGGCTTCATTTTGTTGAACTTATGTGTCAAAGCAATGACATCATCATGAACATTCGGTTCTGGTTGTACTGGAGGAGGTGGGGGCTATTGGTTCTGTTGTTGTCTTAGGGCCTCAGTCAACAATCCAACCATTCTTTCTAACCTTGCCATTCTTGCCTCAGATGATTCAGATTCATTGGCATTTCTTGCATTCTTCATTTCACTATATGCAATACAGTAATAATAAACATAGGAAATTGCTTACTTAGGCACATTAGCACAAGTATTCATATCATGGCCACACATTTTCTCATGCTCATGCAATGCCCTAATTACTTTTCTAGGACATCCTATAGCTCATTTGGACACGTGTGTGTGGTATAACTCGTGCTCTGATACCACTCTATCACGACCCAAACTCATCCCTATGGGTTTAGCATCGTAACCGGCTAATAATCTGTGATTACCAAAGGCCTGCTTAATAGTAATAACAATAGTACAGAGTAAGGGGCTGGTGGAAGCCAAACAGTAAATAAAAGATGTCCAATGAGCTGTGAAAATCTGAGTGGAAAAGACTTTTATGAACAGGGTTGTATTCATAACCAAAACATATATACATACGTCATATACACATAACATCTAGGTTAGGAACCAAATCCCTTCAACATAATTATACAGTCAAGTCTTAAACATTCGTTACAAAATAGAGACAAAAGGGTGACTCTGGAACACCCCAAAACAGCCATGGCTTGAACAGACTTGGAACCTCGAAGTGAGGCACAATGGTTGGCTTGACAAAATGAGAGCTTAACTTGACGCTCCTAGTTTCGGTCCGGTGCCTGTCCACCTACATACGTATATAAACAGTGAGCTAAAGCCCAGTGAATAACAAATGCGTAAAGGGGTTAAGAATGAATGTCTTTTCATTAATTAAAACAGTCGTTTGCATCAGTAAATCAGTCATTTAGAATTCATAACAGTCATACGTGGTATGCCCAATAGCAAAATAGTACAGTAGCTCTTAATAGACCAAACAGTCAGTTAATGGCCATCAAAACAATAAACAGCAGTAGTTCCAAACATTGAAACTGACAGAGATCTCTGTAACAGTAGTAGTAACAGTACAGTAACAGTAAGTTGCTATGGATGCCACGAGTACAGTTTACAAATAGGACAAACATTCATTTAGTAAACAATGTCATTTCAGAAAGTAGTACAGTCAATCGTTCAGAAATAATTATAGTTGAACGTATCTTTACAACATTGTTACTCACAGAGTACTGGGCTATTGATAGGCTAATCAGCGTCCTCGGATGCCAACCCTACAGTAGTGGAATGAACACACACTAAATTACACACTTGGGATTAATAACTTAGCCCCTATATGGCTTGGTGTGGTTCTATAACTTTATCCTCATTAAGATGCCTTAAACATGGCCTAGGAATGCCTAGGATGAAATGAGGATGCAAAAATGTACTTTAAAACACTTTTCAAAATTTGTTGAAAACAGGGGTCTCGCTCGAGCGTGGCTTTCCCCGCTCGAGCAGACAAGCAGACCAAGAGGCTCTGCTCGAGCGTGACTTCCCTTGCTCGAGTGGACTGTAAACTCATGAAAAAGTACTGGCTGCACATTTTTCACGCTCGATGGATGCTCGACCCACGATCGAGCATGAGACTCAGACCCTCGCTTGAGCACAGGTTACCTCACTCTAGTGGACTGCAAAACACATGAACTTCTGGGCATATGCATTTCATGCTCGAGCGTGACTATCGATGCTTGAGCAGAAGTGCATGTACTCAGAGTGTACGCTCAAGTGTGAAGTCCTCCGCTCGAGCGTGGATCAAAAATCTGTAATTTCCAGATTGCTCCTCAGGCACAAAACTCAACCTCTAAAGCATCAAATTCAATTTTTCTGGGCTAATTTTCTGGAAAACACTTAGAAACCCATAATACAACATGTTTCAAAGATCATTTTATAAAATCAGGCCCAAATGTGTGACAATTGAACACAATTTCAACTAAAACTTGAAGAACAATGCAAGAACATGACATGCATGAGTTCCTATGAACTCTAATGCTCCAAAACATGATCAAATGCAAGATTGAGCTCAAAATCATGGTGAGTTCGTGGACCACAACTAAAATATGAACATGCATGTGGGCATTCTCATGTAATCGATCTCAAAACTCAATGATATGGACATGCATGCACACATTGCTTCTCAATTCAACTCTTTAGGCTATAACTTGACTCTAGTCTCCAATATTTCCATGAACCATGCAAGAAACAACTTAAATTCACCATTAAGAGAAAGAATTCCCTACCTTAAGTCTTGAATTCTAAGTGTGGAAGCCTAATTTTGCAAGTCCTCTTCAATTCCTCTAATTTCCAAGCCAGTTCTTGTTGAATCAATTCTTTTCTCCTACTCTCCCTCTCTCTCTTGGTTTGGTCTAGAAAATGGCTGAAGAATGGTGTGTCAAAGTGTATGAATTAACCCCAAACAATGCTTTTGAGAAAGGCCCACTCAATGGCAATAAGGTAATTAACTTACATTCAATTAATCTATATTTAATCTAGCATTATTTAATCTAATTTAATCATTCCAAATTGGATTTTAATTAAACCTACCATAAAATCCCATAAATCCTAATTAGCATATAACATTGATCAATTTCTGAATCGGTCGCCGACAAGGCTTTCAATTCATAATTTGAAATCAAAACATTAACAGATCATTCAAAGACAAACAGGTAGAAATGCAATTAAAGAAACCCACCCATGTAATCAATTCAGGATTTCGTCTTAATCAATTACTTATCATGATTAATCACAATTTAACATTAATCAGGAGTGAGGGTTGTCACAGTCATACTTATAATGTACACATTTGAACCACTATTCTCATTCATACCAGATTTACAAATCTCAACAAAGCAAAACGACCTTGGGTCCAACACATCATATCCATATGCAAAACGACCTCAGGCCCAATTCTTATATAAAACAATATGACCTCGGGTCCATCTATACGAAACGACCTTTGGTCCAGCCAGCTCTTTATTCAAAACGACCTTTGGTCCAATTCAAACATATCAAACGGCCTGTAGACACCCCATTAGACACCCCATTTTTGACCGACCTTAAGACTCAGACGTCATCGATTGAGCACTCGGTGATCGCTCATGTTGTGCTCGTTTCGAGGTTTTGGAGTTCTTGGCTGAGAGCCTCACCTCCGGACCTCGAGACCCTTTGTACTTTGACTCGGTCCGCTGACCAAGTTTTGTTTTCTTTTCCCGAAGGAAGGGAGAGGACTTGTAGACCATCTCTTAGTGGTCCTAGACTACTTTTCGTGGTCGTAGGCCACTGTTCCCGTTTGGAAACTAGTTTTTGGCTTTCTGAGCCGTCGGCCATGCGCCTCGGTTCGGGACGGCTTAACATTCTCCGTTTGGCACAGTTTTTGGAACACACCTTGTTTCCTTTATCTAGAGGGACACTGTCGCTCAGGAGACCACTTTTGTGGTTGCACGCCACTTTCGGTGCTCAACAGCCAGTTTTCGAGGCACCCGACCGCGCGCTTTGCCTCCCGAACTCTCGTTTTGCATCCGTGTTGGTTCATTTTTGGCATGAACTTTGTTTTCCTTGTTTGGGAGGTGTTACAAGGGTGGGAGACCAGCTTTCTCCTTGGAAACTACTTTTCTCCCCCGCCAGCCAGTTTCCTGGTCGGGAAACTGGTTTTCTTGGTCTTTGGGCCACATTTTTTGGTTTTCCACCCCACCATTGGCTTTCTTTCAGTGTGGAGACCACCATTTCCCTTGGCCGACCACCTTTTATCTGGGAGACCACTTGCCCTGGTCGGCCGACCAGGGAAAGTGGTCGGCCGACCACCTTTTCTGGTCGGCTAGTTTCCTCATGTTTTGTCAGATTGTGTAGATGCCAGCTGTGCCAGCTGGAAGGCACAGACTGTATCCCCCATACACGTGTATGGAGGATTTGCGTCCAAGTTTTTAGCTTCTTGAGGAAACTTTAGCTTCAAACCTCTACAAGAGAGACCCTTCATCTCCTTTCACCAGGTTCTGAAATTTGCTAAGGCAAAAATATATATCTCTCTCTATATTTGTACATTTTGGGTTCAAAAGTGTGTTGTTCTTGACCTATTGCACCACACCTCATAGCCATACACCTCCACCATTGATCTGAGGTTCTTGAAGGATATTTTCAGAGGTTGAGGAGTTGGTTTTTGGTCCCAAAACTTGCTGGTTTTTCTGAGTTTCAAGGGTAACTCCTTTTCCCATTTTTTTAAGCTCTATCTTGATCATTCTCTTAGCCATACTTGCATGCATATTTAGGCTTTGTTTTCAACTGAAAAAAGCTTCATATTTAAGTGTTTTTCATGTTTGTTTAAGGATCTTTTGGTGTTGAGGGTCATCTACCCTCTTGCATGCTCTATTTAGCCTTGTTTTGTGCCATGCCATGAGACCTTTGTGTTGATCTTTGCTTGGCCTTCTAGCCACTAAAATTTAGCAGATTTTCAGTGGTTAGCATATAGTTTTGAGGGCCTAAATTAGCGAGGGGAGACCCTCTCTGTTTTGGCCTTATTTGTTTGCATTTTTGGCCTTTCAAAGGAGCACCTACTTTCATACTTCCAAGGCTTGGTTCAGGCCCTTTTTGGTGACTTTTGGGACCTTCCTAGACTCTGTCTATGGCTGGTTTGGTCACCTTGTGTTTGCCTCTTGCATGTGTAGAATAATCCCTTTCACGGCTTATCAAAGTAGCACCTCATTCTTGCATGTATTGGTCATGTCTCAGTGGGTTTTTGGTCATCTTTTGGCATGCCATGATTCTATTTTTGGCTGGTTTGATAGCCTCTCATATGCTTCATATGCTTGTAGTGTAAATTATGTTTAGTAGCCTGAAATGCATGATGTTTTGGCCCTCCATTCTAACATTTTTTGGCCATGATCCAAACTAATTTTGTTCATATTTTGGGCTACCTTAGCTCTGTTTTGAGGCATCTTGGTCGAATGATGCTTTCCATGCATGCTTGTAGTGTAATAACCTTGCCTAGCTTTGAGTTTTGAGGACCCTTGCATGCTTAACTTGAGGTATTTTCATGTTTTGGCATCATTGAGCATGATATTTCAGAGCATATAGGGCTGTCATACTTCCATGTTTTTCACTCTTTAAGTGCCCTTGAGAGTTGTGCTTTTATACCCTATTTTGTGAGCCATTTCATGAGTTTCATTTTTGTGCCTTTCAAGCCATCATCCCAACTCATTTTGGTACTGTTTTGGGTCTGCATAGGGTCTATTTGGAGTTGGTTTGGTCATTTGAGCATTGCCTTGCATGCCTATAGTGTAATACGCTTCACTAGTTTCGATGCTTGAGCCATTCAACATGCATTTCATTAGTTGTTTGTATGATTTGGAGTCATTTTGCATGCCATTTCAGAGCTGGAACACATGCTCTTGCACTTCATATTTCATTTGGGAAAGTTGTGTTTTATGCCTTAAGCTTGGTCCATTGCATTTTGCATACTTGCATGTGTTTTGTGTGCCTTAGTGTCATCATCTATTGGCCACTGATTTGGGTGTGGCTGAGGCCCATCCATTTTGGTTTAAGTCCATTTTTGCATCGAGTATGCCATTGTAGCTCATGGCATTGAGTATGCCATGTTGTCGCATGATTGATCATTGCATTGTGCATGCCTTGTTCATCTCATTGTGTGTGTTAGTTTCAATGTGCATTGTGTATGCTAAGTGTCATGAGCATTGCGCATGCCCTATAGCTTATAGCATTGTGTATGCTAGGTGCATGTTTGCATGTTCATCTCTTGCATGTTTGCATGACTTAGTTGCATTGCATTAGGATTGCATGCTAGAGTTGCATTTGTGCATGCCATGTTTGTTGCATTGTGTTTGGGATGGGAGTTAGTCCAAACACGGGAAATGAGGGACGTCTCATACTCAAAGTGACGGAACGTGCCTCGATTCCCAGTCGCTGACACTCTCGACTACCCATGACGGAGTTGTTGGCTTTAGGTGCTTGTATGTGCATTCATTTCACATTGAGTCGTGCAATTCGACTCCTCGGCCATCATGCATCAAGATGTGTGATTGGTGGCCCGAGGGTCAAGGACTACACTCCCTCGAGCTTATGCAATGATGGGGAGAGTGGTCGTGCACACATGTGTTGCGAATACTTTGCCATCTCTCTCTCTTGCCTTCTGTTGCAGAAAACCAGAAACCAGGGGCAGAAATTGGTCGGCCGACCAGATTTAGTGGCTGGCCGACCACTTTTTCTGGTTTTTCACCACAAAAGTGGTCGGTCGGTGGTCTCCAAGGCCAATAGCTAGTCGGCAGCCTTCCTATAGATTCCCAGAGTGGAGTTTCAGCCTTCTGGAGCTTTGTGCAGTGTTCTAACGTCAATTGCAAACAGAGGCAAGTCGGGGCGTCGCGAGGGATTTCTGAACAAGGCAATTCAAGCATGCATGCATCCTTTGTCATTCAAAACAGAGCTGGGGCAGACCACATTCATTTTATCGTGTAATAACTAGTTTAATTAGATTAGCTTAAATTAGCTAGCTAGTTCTGTATTATTTATTCGGACCATCCGTCAAGAGGACGAATTTTGTAATAAGTGTGCGTGTGTGTGATGCATGTCTTCCAACCCCCATTTCTTTCTCCCTTTTATTTACCAACTTACGATGGTTAGTTTTAGGGCATGTTTCAATTAGCATCCTTATGCTTCGCATGTTTGCATTCATTCATCTGTCTTGCATGCACCGGGCTCGGCGCATCATACTAACTACATTGCATTTCAATTCCGAGTTGAATACATGTTATCTGTAACATCTCATATGCCATCTTAGAATAGCCGAGCCTATCTTAGTTACATTTTGCACGTGTTGCATTAGCCATCTTAACGTGAACTAGGATCATGCATTGATTACTAATTAGTTTCTGTTTTGGCTTGGAGTACTCGGTGAGTGTTTATGCTTTAGCATCCTTGCATGTGTGTGAGTGGCTGCCACGATAGCATGCTTGCCATGAGGCTAATTGCTTATGTGATATACCTGCCTGAATGCCTGTGGGTAAAGGTTGGATTATTTAAAATTGGAATAATTCATTGATTGCGAGTTTTAAGCCCACTTGAGAGTGGCAAATCACCATGTTTTCTAAGCCCACTTGAGGGTGGCAAAATCCGCATTTTAGCCTATTTGCGAGTAGCAAACCGCTTTTAAAAACAAACATGTGATGTTTTGTTCCAACTTAGACGATCCAGTCTATACTTGTATGTTATGCGCATCACGTAGCAATTCTAGGCTAATAAACCGGAATAATAGCACATATGTTTTCAAAAACAAGATATCATGTTTAGTAGTGGCAGATCTTTGATAGGGCGAGCGGGGGTGCTCATTGCATGACCTTCCCCAATCGTACCCAAGTTCCCGAGCCGAGGCAACTTTGGTGATGACGGACACGTGGCCTTAGGCATGAGTCAGGGTTTCCTAAATTTCCCAAAAATAAAATATTTAGGTGGCGACTTTGTATCTAGCAAAGCAGTCCATGTTTGGCACTTCTTTCCAAAAATCAGTTTTTCAAAATGATTTGTCGGATTTGGACTCTTTGGTGATTTATCAATCTCGTATTGCACTTTGAGATATCAGATTAAGAACCGTGACATTAAGTCCGAACTGTAGTAAGCCCAAATGGACAAAACGGGATTTTTCCGGACGTCCACAGTTTCTGGCGACTCCGCTGGGGACTTAGAGAACTTGACTCGAACGCATGATATCTTGTTTTGATTACACTTATGTGTTTCTTTGCATTGCATTCGCATTGGTGCACCTAGGACATCGTGTTTGCCATCTGCTATTCCTGAACGGTTTGCCGAAGGCTCACTTTGAGAAGCCTGCCATAAGGTTGACCGGTTACAGGCTCTACCACGATGGGAACACAAACCCCAGTTTTTACCGTGGCACCCTTTTTGACCATTCGACCTAGTGCATATTCGGAATTCGTAGTGACTATTCCAAACTAGGACAGGTTGCTTACCTGATTATAGGTTGTTTGAAGCCGCTGTGTGCGTAGTGAAACCCTAGCTCCTGAAAAAATAGGACAGGGAAACCCTACCCCAACATAGGGGCGTTTTGGTTCTCACTTGCTTGCTATGTGCTTTTAAAGTGTGTCTCTACAGGAATGCATGTATCAGTTTGCAAGTCTGGGTATCAGGCCTGCGGGCATCAGTATCAATGTTTGGGAATCAGTTTTACCTGCGGGTATCAGATACAGATTTGGGGCAGTGGTTTGGAAACAATGATCAGTAGTTGAGAACAGTATATTCAGCTTACAAATGCCAATTGTGTGTTATGTTTATTTAAGACGTTATGCTGTCCATTTTTCTGGTTGTTTATTTCCTTATTATGCTTTATTTATCTTTTTGCTTGGTAGTTTAGCATAATTGCTTCCGACCAAGCAGATATTCCCCAAGCACTTTGGACTAGAGGTCGCCGACTTCATCGATTTGAGGATCTGATAGACGGACAACCAGTGTTCTACTCTTTACCCCCGGTTACTAGACGGAGGTCAGTGAGACACAGTGTATCGGTACCACGGTTCCTAGATCAGTGGTCCTTGAGCAGTCAGGTTGAGATTTCCGAGTCCACTGCAGAGGCAGATATACCGGCAGTTCAGTTAGATCAGGGCAGTATAGCAGGAATGGAGGAAATGATGCGTCAACTCCAAGAAAGTATGAAAACTATGCAGCAGAACGCTGTTCGTCAAGCAGAATTTGCCAAACAACAGGCTGAGGTCATGGCTCAACAGCCAGAGTTAATTGCCAGGCTACAACAGCAAACCGGAGCATCTGCTTCACACCAAGCTCCTCCCCCACCAAGAGTCCCAATACTCGGGGAGACAGCGAATGTCTAGAATGTCCAGGAGGATACAGACATCCCAACGGGGCCACCTCCACCCCTGATTCTACCTCAACTATCTAAGGCACCCACGCCTATCAATCTACTGGATTCTCCCTTCGAGTTCGAGGTAGACCCCACAGCATTGAAAGTGAGCAAGCTTGAAAAGCTGTTCAAGAAATCTCAGGGTGTCAAGTCCATTCCAGATATCGAAGATAGGTGCATCAACGCAGCCGTGACGTTGCCAGACCGGTTTAAGATGCCACACATTGACCGTTTTGATGGATCTGGTGATCCTATGGTGCATCTGCGGTTGTTTTCAGACATACTAAAGCTGGTGGGCCTCACCAGATTACAGAAGCTTTCTTTATTCGGCTGGACCCCGTCGGGTGTAGCGGCCATCTGGTATGAAAAATTGGAAGATTCCGTCAAGTGGAATCGGGAGGAGATGGCCGAGGCCTTCGTAGCTCAATACTCCTACAACACACAGATTGAGATCACAACTCGTGATCTTGAAACGACTAGACAGGAGCCGAATGAGAGTCTTTCTGACTTCGTGACCCACTGGAGGGCCAAGGCCTCGATGATGACCATTAGGCCAACTGACAAAGATCAAATATGGATGGTTGTGCGCAACCTCCAGCCCAAGCTCATGCAAAAGATGATCATCCTCCCTCTCCTCACTTTTGGTGATCTACATGAGATTGGGGTGCAGATCGAGGACGCCTTGAAACAAGGTCTGATTGACAATGACAGAGAGCAGCCTAGGAGACCCTTCAACCGCAACACCAATACAGGCACGGGTAGTGCTGCAACTGCCAGAGCCTCAGAAGTAAGCATGGTCACCACCACCCCCACAAGAACCCTTACAGCTACACCATTCACTGGTGCGTCCGGAAGCAACTCACAAACAACCAAGTACCAACCTCGAGGCCAAAGAACCTTCACCCCATTATACATGCCCCTATCCAAAGCTCTGGGGATTTTAATCAGGAAAGGGCACTTAAAGCCCCTAGAGCCACGGCCATTGCCAGAAACACTTCCCCCCCCATAACCCAGCCAAATATTGCGCCTTTCACCAGCAACATGGTCACGACACCGACCATTGCTTTAGATTGCGTCACGAGATTCAGGATCTCGTCGACAACAGGATGATCGTGCCTCCGGAGAAGCCGAACGTCACAACCAACCTCCTCCCACCACACAACCAACCCCCACCTCCCAAACACATCAACTCAATCCAAACTGGGGTTGTGTCATATGACCCTAGCATATATATCACCCCGTCTCCCCTACCTAAGCCGGAAGTGTTCATTCTTGACAGCAATGACTTTTGCATGTTGGATATCTCTCGAGCCCAACCTGAACCATTGGTGGTGATCATCGAAGATGGAACAGGGATGATTTCGGAGGAAAGTGGGGCTGATGATTCAGGATCTGAGAAAATTATGAGTTGTGCTGAGGAGGTATATGATCCGAGTGGCTACACTGCGTCAGCAGGCCAGGCTAGGCCAAACCTGGAATTGCCAATGGGGGCAGAAATTTGTGTAATACGGAGGAAGGGACTTCATCAGAGGATAGATGACTTAGTAGCTCTAGATGGGGGCGTAGCTAACCTTCAGTTTTTGAACGAACAAGATCCAGGAGACATGACAGTAAACTTGTTTGATTTTGAGGAGTCAGCAAATGTTACTGGGTGGCTTGACGGCCAATCAAATATTGTTGAAGAATCTCAGCTGGAAAAGGGCCCGTCAGGGGCAAGGACATCAATTGTGGCCGGAAGGGCCGGGGATCAGAATGCATCGTCGGAGAGCGTCGGAACCAAGAATTTCGCTCGGGATTTAGGCATTTTGAGTACAGGAGATCTTGAACAGCAAGCTGCACTGAAGCAGTTTGAACGGGAAGAGATCGAAGACTCTGAGAGAGCCAGAAAGGCCAAAGCTTCTGTGGGGACTGAACGTGCTGTGTGCACGAGAACAAAGCACACTGCGAGCACATGGACGGAAGGTGCTGTGCGTACAAGGACAGTTGTAACGGAGCCGGACAGGTGTCTGTCGGCTGCCGAGGGCATGTGATGGGAAAAAGATGACCTATGTCTTGCCCACACCGATGAGGACTGGGGGAATAACCAGCCGGATGATACCTGATATATTGGTGAAGTTGACCATATGACTAGGAGTGGGCAGTATTTCAAAACCCCGCACCTAGATCAACCAGAGGCGTCCGGGAAGGACAAGGAGTCGGAGAAGCAGAAAGAGAAGCTACTTGAAGAAGCGGTCGTGCTAAAGCAGTTGAAAAAGATACAAGCAGACATCTCCATCTGGGGACTGCTTATGCCTTCACGTGTTCATAGACAAGCTGTCATATCGGCAATGGACAAGGCCAAACTTTGAATAGACACCACTCCTAAGCAGCTGGTAGGATTGGTTTTTCCGGGAGGGGCTTCCCCGATGTTGACCTTTTCCGACAAGGAACTGTCGCCTGAGGGCACGAATCATAACAAACCGGTCTACATCTCTGTGGAATGTAGAAGGAAATGGATACCGGTGGTTCTTGTCGACACAGGATCCGTTATTAATGTGTGCCCGTTAAGGACGTCATATGCGATCGGGTTGAAGCCCATGGACTTTGTGCCAACAGTCCAAGCGATAAGGGCATACGATAACATAAGCAGAGAGGTGAAGGAGACTGTGAAAATTCAGACTCAGGTTGGTCCAGGACAACAGGAGATTGACTTTCATGTCTTGGACATTCCCGCAACCTTTAATTTACTCATAGGGTGGCCGTGGCTGCACCGGGTGAAGGCAGTCTCTTCCACCCTGCATCAGATGTTAAAATACCCCCACGGGAAGGGGGTGGCTATTGTTTTTGGAAATTCGTCAATCCATTCGCCACCAGAAGTGTCTACACCGATTTTGGAAATCGAGCACGGCACGGAGGATGTGTTCTTATCCGAATTTACCCTAGCCGAGGCCCAAGTCGTATAGAACATCTTAGCTGTTGATGTGGGGGTGTATGTCAGTGCACAGTCAGTGTACCTCCTGAATAAGCTCCAACATATCCTCGGGATGGGATTATGAAAGAGTGGCCGGAAGGGCATTGCAGTATCGGCCGAAGTGCCACACAACCCACATACCTTTGGCTTGGGTTATCTACCCACCAAAGAGGACTGGGTGAGGAAAGGCAAGGAGATGGCTGGGAGATCCAGAGTGAAGCAGGTAGGGAAACCTTATGAGTTAGTACACCAACCTATCCAGGGTACCCTAAACGGACGGTTTGTCCGGGAGGGGGAGGATTTTCCATTCTGCGGTTTCCCAGAGCCATAGTTGAACGCAGAGAAGCGCCGCTTGCCAAGGTTTGAGATCTTCTTTGACCTGCAGTTATCCGGGGATGATGTTGCCCAGGAGCAGACAGACCTGTCAGCCGAAGTTAAGCAGTGTGGGAAAGTGGATTATGAGAACACCGAGATTGAAATGGGTGTAGCACTGGCTTGTCTACTTTCTAATCCTCCGATCGTACAGAAGTGCTTGGGTGATAACTTCTCGGTGTCCATGATCGCGAATGAAACGGCCGCGAGCCCACCTTCAAACATTTTGGATGCATCCATCGCACCCTCCCTCATCTGGCAGTACGAGGAGGGATTTTTATCTAGCAGCACTGGGTCAGGTAGTGAGCCGGAATCTGATTCCACCGAGTCTGTGGAGTCAGAATCAGGTTCTAGCTCGTCTGAGTCTGAGTCCGGTATTCCTGGGGGTGACAACCCGGATGCCACAGTCTTGTCTAGGTCGTCTTTTTCTTTCTCTTTTCAGTTTGTTGTAACAGCGGAGTCAGACGATTTGGAAGTAATTAATGAGAATGGAATGGCTGTGGCTTCTGAGTACTTTTCTGTGCCTTTGGTTTACTATATTAATTAGAACTTTCAAAATTTTGATGAAAACGACGAGGAAGAAATTCCTCCGATTTTACGATGTTTAATTGATCAAGAGCATGAGAGATTTGTTAAACTCTTGGTTGATGAAATCACTACAGTTAATATTGGTACTGAGAAGGACCTGCGGCTGGTCCAGATCGGGTCCACGTTGTCTTCGGAGGAACGCGAGCACTTAGTCGCTTTATTAAAAGATTTCAATAATGTTTTCGCGTGGTCCTATGAAGACATGCCTGGGATCGATCCTGAGATTGTACAGCACCGGATCCCTCTTGACCCCGAGGCCCGACCCGTTAAACAGAAACTTAGAAGGATCCGCCCGGACTGGGCTCTCAAGATTAAAGAAGAGGTCACCAAGCAAATTGACGTAGGGTTCCTGCTAGTATCTGAGTACCCAACTTGGTTGGCCAACATCGTTCCAGTGCCAAAGAAGGATGGCAGGATTCGGGTATGCGTGGATTTCAGGGATATGAACAGAGCCAGTTCGAAGGACGACTTTCCTTTACCGCATATCGATGAGTTAGTGGACTTCACAGCAGGGCATGCTTTGCTTTCATTCATGGATGGCTTTTCGGGCTACAACCAGATTGTGATGGCACCCGAAGACCGGGAGAAGACTGCTTTCACCACTCCGTGGGGGACTTATTGCTATAGAGTAATGCAATTTGGGTTGAAGAATGCTGGAGCTACATATCAACGGGCTGCGACCACAATATTGCACGACATGATCCACAAGGAGGTTGAGGTGTACGTGGACGACATGATTGTCAAGTCCAAAGAAAGAGAGGGCCACTACACTGCCTTGCAAAAGTTTTCCCAAAGGATCAGAGAATTTTGGTTGCGGCTGAATCCTCAGAAATGTACATTCGGTGTTACAGCAGGGAAAATGCTGGGGTTCTTGATTACACAGAGAGGTATCGAAGTCGACCCTTCCAAAATGAAGGCCATCTTAGAATGCCACCACCGAGGACTGAAAATGAGGTGCGAGGCTTTCTGGGTAAAGTGCAATTCATAAGACGATTTATTTCAAAATTAACCTTGACTTGTGAACCACTTTTTGGTCTCCTAAAGAAAGGAAAGAAGTTCCAATGGGACGGCCAATGCCAAGCTGTTTTTGAACAGATCAAACAATACTTACAGAACCCACCTGTGTTGTCACCGCCTGAGCCGGGAAAACCGTTGATTTTGTACCTTTCAGTAACTGAAACTACAATGGGCTGCATGCTTGCCCAGAGTCCGAGGACAAGGTGGAGAGAGCTATGTACTACCTGAGCAAGAAGATGTTGGATTACAAAACCCGTTACACTCCGCTGGAAAAGGCTTGCTAAGCCTTGGTATGGGCAACCAGAAAGCTGCGGCACTACCTGTTAGCTCACTCTATAATGTTGGTTTCAAGATTAGATCCCATTAAATATCTCTTCGAGAAACCAACACTTACGGGTAGGCTAGCTCGTTGGTTGCTTCTGCTTTCCGAATTTGATTTGAAGTATGTGACTCACAAGTCAGTAAAGGGCAGAGTGGTAATGGAGTTCCTAGCCGATCACCCAGTTGAAGGGGATGAAGCAGTTGAGTACTTATTCCCAGACGAGGCCATCTTGCATATCGAAGATGAGTTTTGGACGATGTACTTTGGCGGAGCGTCAAACCAGTATGGGTATGGGATAGGGGTATTGCTGATAGCACCTGACAATTTCCGTATCCCTCTAGCATTTGAACATCGATTCAAAGTTTCAAACAACGAAGCAGAGTATGAAGCATGCATCGCTGGTTTAGAAGCTGCCCTAGAACTAGGGCCAAAACAGTTGGACATCATCGGGGACTTGAACCTTGTTGTATCTTAAGCTAAAGAAGATTGGAAAGTCAAAGAAGAAAAGATGAGAATTTACCACCAGACCTTAGACTTGCTGATTCCTCGGTTTGAGAAACTAAACTTCGCTCATCTGTTAAGAGAAAACAACAGGTTCGTAGATTCATTAGTAACTCTATCTTCTATGATAGACATCCCTTTTGGAGTCCGGATGCGTCCGATCATCATTGACCAGAAGTTTGCACCGGCCTACGAGTCGATTGCTGCCATAGAAGAGGTTCAAGATGAGAACCCCTGGTATTACAATGTCTGGAACTTCTTGGAGAAAGAAGCGTACTCACCAGGGGCAAATGCCAAAGACAAGAGGGCAATTCGAAGAATGGCTGCTCAATTCATCATCTGCGGAGGAAAACTATATAAGAGAGGTCATCTGGGAATGCATAAGCTGTGTGTTGAGGCTGAAGAGTCGAAGCGCCTAATGGAGGCCATCCATGGAGGGGAGTGTGGAGCGCACATGAACGGGGTGATGCTAGCCTGAAAGATCCTCAAACAGTGTTACTACTGGTCCACTATGGAGGAGGATTGTATCGGCTTTGTTCGGCGATGCCACAAATGTCAGATCCATGCGAACCGCATGAACATCTCGCCGTCGAAGCTATACAATATGACTTCGCCATGGCCATTTTCAGTTTGGGGAATCGATGTGATCGGGGCTGTCACTCCAAAGGGGTCCAATGGGCATGAGTTTATTCTGGTCGCGATAGACTATTTCACAAAGTGGGTTGAGGCCCAATCTTATGCGGTGTTGAAGGCGTCGCACGTTGCAAAGTTTATTAGGAACAACATCATCTGTCGCTATGGGATCCCGAACGAGATTATTTCTGATAATGGTTCCCACTTCAAGTAGGAAGTGATTGATTTGTTGAAAAAATACAACGTGGCTTTTCATAAGTCATCCACATATTGGCCGCAAACCAACGGAGTAGTTGAGGCTGCCAACAAGAATATCAAACACATTCTGTAAAAGATGGTGGAAACCTACCAGGACTGGCCAGATAAGCTGCCATTTGCTCTGTGGGGCTATCGGACTTCAATTAGAACTTCCACTGGAGTGACTCCGTATTCATTGGTTTATGGGATAGAGGCCGTTCTACCTATCGAAATTGAGGTTCCGTCATTACGAGTACTGGCTGAGTGTTAGATAGCTGAGGCAGATTGGCAGTAGAGCAGGTTTGAAGAACTCATGCTCTTTGACGAGCAAAGGCTGAAAGCACTGTACCATGTTCAGGGGTATCAACGAAGAATCGCCAGGGCTTTCAATAAGAAGGTTAAGTCCAGAAATTTGAAGGAAAGAGATTTGGTACTCAAAGACAACTGAGCTCCCATCCATGACCCTAGGGGCAAGTTCAGACCTAATTGGACTGGCCCCTACATCATTAAGTCTATTTGGTCGGGTGGAGCTGTTGTTTTGATGGACCTAGATGGCCTAGAGTTCTCATAACCGATCAGCATGAACAAATTGAAGAAATATTACCCCTGAGTGGCTCGCTAGGCCAAAAACCCGAAAGGGCGACCTAGGCAAAAGTTAGAGCATAGAAAAATTTGAAATTATAAAAATTGAGCTCGCAAGGTCGAAAACCCGCAAAGGGCGGCCTTGGCAAAAGTTAGAGCGTAAAAGGTGAGGGTTAATACACCAGCGAACCCAAGCCGAACTACGTAAGGCTTGATTCCTATCTTTGGGATACGTAGGCAATTTCATCTTGAAGTCCAGCCATAAACACTTCCCCGATCAGCTGTGTCCCTGTGATCATGTTTGGTCATCTTTGTCTATTCTGCATTCAAAGGCTCGGTTGTGATCTCCGATGCAGTGATATTTAGACTAGGGGCAACTTTCTAGTTGCTGGGATCCGGGGTTGTGTATCTCAGTGACAGATCTCAGGCGTGTCCAGTTCTGATCCATATCGAAAATGGTTTTGAAAAGTTTTAATAAAAGTTGATTTTGCTCAAATTAATCTTTTACAACTTAGACCATTTTTGGACCAAACGGGAAATTTTCGGTACCCACAACCTTCAATTTTATTGATTTCAATACGGAGTTCTCCTGCTCTTGCATACAAATTGAAGTTGCTTTTCATTACACTCATAAAGAAAACTTGGAAGTTCTGATTAAAGCAAATAAATCAGGGGCATAGTCAAGTGTTCCTGCATCCCCTCCCAAAGCTGGTCGAAGCCTTTGATGCCAAACTGGGCCCAATCTGTGCCTCTTCATTGAGCCAATCTATGCACTTATCAGAAAGGGTGTAACTGAAAGTGGGAGCGGGGGCCAGAAGCTCTCTCGCCCTCCATGCCATGGCATACCGCGCTAGCTGTGCGCCTCGGACTAGAAATGCAACTGGGTACTCTATCCCCTCTATGGGGCAAATCTGATCATGGCCGAACTGGCGCTGGAACCGGAATGAAAAGTAGAAGACACAATGTGTCAGACCAATCAACTGAATCCCGGGCTGCCAGGACATGCTGTAGCTCATTGCTGGTAGATTGAGCCAAGGACAGCGCCAAGCAATGTGGTCTGCGGACAAATTGCACATCCAGTCGAGCCACCATCCCTCATCAAGGGCATCGACTAGATGTCACCGGAATAAGTAGCCACGAGCTGAGTATGCTAGGCAAGAGTCCACAACCTACAACTTGTCCATCAACCACACCTGGGAAGGGATGGAAAATGAAAGATTAAAGAATAAAGAGATGTACGACGAGAGAAAAGTGAGAAAACGGTTTTGAGAGAAAAATCGAGCCTGAGGGCCGAGTGATGTGAGCAATATATATGTAAGGAAGGGTGGGAACATTACCTGTAGCAGTAGTGGACTTCCCGCAAATCTGGTCGTTTCCCGGCGATGGAAAGCATCCAAGCCCATCAATGTCTCGACCAATGTCATGGCAATGCAGCTCTTGCCCTCTTTCAAGCCTTGGGCAACTTCGATCAGACGAATGCTAGACTCGCTGAGGGCAAGCAAAAAGTGAGATAGCATGCACAAACAGAGGGCATGACGCCGAAAACCTTGCCAGTGGTGATCACCGCGCTCACCAGCATCAGAAAAGCAATGAATCAGGCTGAGGATGTCCAATTCTCTGTCGCGGATCAGAGATCGAGCGTCGTGCATAGTGAGCCCACACATTCATCCTAGGGCTTGAGCGTGGCCGAAGCGAAGCTGGGGCAAGATTTTTTCATCACGTTCGGATTCTATTAAAGCTTGGAAATCTTCGAAGGTAGGACACACCTCTTGCCTGCCAAAGCTAAAGACATGTGTTACCGGATTCCAAAACCTTGCCGCAGCGTGGAGAAATGGAAGATGCAGCGGAGTGCGATTCAACATGAATAGTGCATTTGTGCTGAAGCCCCGGAAGTTCAACTTTTCCGAGCCGTCAAAGGTAACAATCCAAGCTGTGAGATTTTGGATGACAAATGCCTCCATTTTGATGTAAAACTGAGATGGAATGAGAGAACCACGAAGCTGGAACCTTTATGGAGGATAAAGCAATGTTCGGAAGACACGTGTCAAAAATCTGGAGGTCGCCAAGCCAACTGGTCGGCCGACCACTTTTTCTGGTCGGTTGACCACTTTTTCTGGTCGGCCAGCCAGTTTTTCTGGTTGACCGACCACATAACTGGTCTCCAGGGCAAAAAACTGGTCGGCCAGCCACTATTGGTGGTCGGCCATGGAGAAAAACTGGTTTTTGGCCTTTCCCTATTCTCTAGAAGAGAGCTCCTAGCCTTTCCATGTGTTGGGAGTGTTGAAGGTCCGAGTTCACCTCTATTTCAGAAGCGTTCCGTCCCTCCGTTTGCCTGAAATGTATTTGCTTATCGAGTTGTTAATTTTTGCTTATCGAGTTGTTAAGTTTTGCTTATCGATTTGTTAAGTTTTAATGAGTTGTCGAGTTTTGTTCATCGGTTTGTTGCTCTTTGTTTATCAACATTGTCGAAGTTTGCTTATCGAGTTATAAACTTGCTGAGGTTTTGTTGTTTCTTATTAAGTTAGGCTGTTTAGTTTGCTTTGTTGGCTCGTTACCTGACTTGGCAATGTACAATGTTCAATTTCCATTCAATCTCATTTTTGTGCAAAATGATGCGATGCGATGCTAAGAATGCAAAATACAACACTTTTTGAACAAAAAGCTGTTTCATTCCATCATGGCTTCTTTTGTTACAACATTTTACAACAGGGTACAAGTTTTAAAGAAAATAAAACTGCCTAAAGCTGATGTGCTACAACTACTAGTAAAAAAAAGAAAGAAAATAAAGCAAGAACATCTGTATCAGTGCTGTCAGGCTCAAGATCGGGAGGCTCTCTTCATCCTTTTCGACTGAGTAGCCTCTGCACCACCTCCACCAGCACTATCATCCGAATCGGAGCTGCCGTCCTTGGAACCTTCCCCGGCATCACCTCCGCTCTCAGAACCGGAGCCAGAGTCCTCCTCTCTACTTGCGGATGTCTCCGACTAAGGATGCACAGACTCCTCCTCTCCGCTGGACTCCTCATTATCTCTGGTAGGCGCTCTACGCTTGCCTCGGCTGCGAGTCGAACCCCCTCTCCCAGCTCCTCGAGAAGGCCTGGATAGCCCAGCCTGTAGCGGTGGCATCTGAAAACAAAAAAAAAAGAGGGCAATTTGAATACATCAGCCAAAGTATGTATATCAGATGCAGATGTGGGAATGTTGCGTAGAGTATGTGCATGTAGATGTAGTATGTGAATGTGGTGTGTCAGATGTGCTCTACACATGCAGTCAACCAATGTAATGGAATGTTCAATTTCAGTATGTCATCAGAAGTATGATAAATGCAAGGAAATCGAAAAGTATCGAGACGCCAGCGATGAACAGCTGCGTCTCTCTCCGCAGGACCATGCTCTCGAGTGAGGCCACCACTCCGAGTAACCCCTCGCAATGATGTAAGTGCAAGTCATCAGTGAATGAATAAATGTCTGAATATCTAAGTGACAAATCAAAATTGTAAAGCATGCCAGTGGCGAGTCAGGGTCACTGACGTATCGATGATCAGGCAATGGAGGCTCCAATGGAATCGGGGAGGATGTCCTATACCGCCAGCCTGTCAGCTCGGTCGAAAGATCCGGCCACCCAGCATACTGATAAGTCGGGGGGATCTCTCTAGCCTCACCCCTCGATGTGCCGGCTCCGCTGGTCGAAAGAATGTCTCTAGCTCGGGTGCGACTCGAGGAAGGCATGTCAGCAGCCCTCCTCCTGGGGGCACGGACATCTGATAGCGGAGGCATCAAGTATATATGGTGATAGGTCGTGTAATCTCCCTCCTCCAGCAATAGAACTGCATCAGTACCCAACATAAGCTCCTCGACCTCCCGGGGAGTGAGTATCTTAGTGGATCGCATGTTATCTAGAGGTGCTGAGGGGATACCCTGATCAAGGTTGCCCATCATCTGACGCATGAAGCGATCCCCCAGAAACCAGGCCCTGCCAACTGGCCCCTCAAATAAAGTCCTGTATCGAGAAGAGGCCCACGCCGCAGGGAATCGGTACCGGGCATCTCGTAACAAAGGTGCCCAGGGCTGCCAAGAGATCTGCGGATAACAAGTGCATAAATTGATTAGATGTTGTAAATATGCAAGATGAACCAAAGCTCAAAACAAGATGAATTGAGGGTTTTGGATTACCTCCGCCGGCCGTACAGTATCAAAGAACTGGCGGAGATAGGGCAAAGTCTACCGAGTCCTCGGCCGACACCGACCCTCAAATTTGCGGGAGTAGGGGATCTCAAGAGGTGCCTCCACTTCGAGCTCAGGGGCTAGTGTCGGGAAGTATGCATAAACCCATAGATGTGAAAGGCAAGACAGCGACTGTCAAAACACAGAATGTATTGAAAATACAGAATGCTGAGTACAGAACGTGGATACGGAAAATACAGAATGTTGAGTGCAGAATGCAGAGTACAGAATGTAATGTGTGCTGTGTGCACAGTGTACAGATAATGAAAAGCGGAAATATAAATCAAGAGGGTAGAATGTACCTCCCAGGCTCTCCAGTAGCCACCTACTATGTTCCCTCGCCCGCGGGAGGTCGCGCTCATATAACAGTAAAGGGTAGCGAGGCCGGCACCAGCCCAATCATACTGGCTGACCTATGATAGATCTACCAAAGCACTGAGCAAATAAAGTCCAACTGTGTTCCCCTTGTCGGAGAACAGAGTGGTCCCGATGAGGAACATCAAAAAGCCCCGAGCATACTACTCTATCGCCTCGATAGTCTCGGGCGAAGTCCCCCTGTATACTGCACGGGAAACCAGGTGTACCTGACTCTACCCGATGATCTGTCGATCGGCGGGCGGACTCCCAATAGATAAATCCAAGCCGCCTCCCACTCGCCCATATCTGCGTTATAGGGGACCGGTCGGCCGGCTACGTCAAGGCCAGTCAGTATAGAAAAGTCATATGGGGTCATCGTCACGTCCCCAGTAGCTGAAAAGTGGAATGAGTTGGTGGTGTCCCACCATCTCTCCACAAGCGCCCCCGTGAGGGTCCTGCTCGCCGAATAACGTGATATTCCTGCGCAGAAAGGTCTAAATCCTGCCTCGTCCACAATGTGACGTACACCATCTGGGAGCTCCATATACCACTCCCTAGCAAGGATCGATCCATAACCCCGTGTGGAACGAGAAGATAGCTGCATTCAGAATGAACAGATGTATTCAGTTTCAGATTGAAATGTATGAGATGTGTGCAAATCAAATCAGACACTGTGTTATGGACTGCGTGTTCAGTATGAGCTGTGTGCAAATTAAATCAGACACTGTGTTCCCTAGCAAGGATCGATCCATAACCCCATGTGGAATGGAAAGATACCTGCATTCAGAATGAACCGATGTATTCAGTTTCAGATTGAAATGTATGAGATGTGTGCAAATCAAATCAGACACTGTGTTATGGACTCCTGTTCAGTATGAGTTGTGTGCAAATCAAATCAGACACTGTGTTATGGACTGCGTATTCAGTATGAGCTGTGTGCAAATCAAATCAGACACTGTGTTATGGACTGCGTGTTCAGTATGAGCTGTGTGCGAATGTAGACACCCCATTTTTTGACCGTCCTCAAGACTTGGACGTCATCGTTTGAACACCCGATGATCATCCATGTTTGTGTTTGTTTGGAGTTCCCGGAGGTCTCGGCTACGCGCCTTGCCTCAGGATCTCCGAACTCGACTGTTTAGTGTCTGGTTTTGCACCAAACACTTGTGTTTTGCCTTGAAAGGGCAGGGAATACCTTGTGAGGCATCCCCACACACCACCGGCCATGGCCAGAGGCCACCGGCTGCTGTTTTGTTGCCGTCGGCAATATATATTGCTGGTCGGCATTCTTTGTTGCCGGTCGGCACTCCTTTTTTACAAAATGGCAATTTTGAGCAGCAGATTACTGTTCATCTACTTTTGCAGATATTTTAAGACAGCTGTATGTCATTTTGTTCCCCTCCATACACGTGTATAGAGGGATGGACCCCTTGTTAGCTTACCTTGTAAGCTTTACAAGATTGGCTCCTCTATAAGAGGAGCCCTCCCCTCTTGGCTCTAGGTTAGAGATTTTGGAGAGAAAATTGGTGTGAGAGCTCTGGTTTTAGGTTTAGGGTTTGATACATATTCTATCTCTATACCTCTCTCTCATTTGGCCTTTGTGTGTGTTTAAGTGTGTTTGTTACACCTTTCCTTGGTTTCTTGAAGGACCAGAGGTTGTTCTTGAGGTTCTTGAGCTGTTTTGAGCTCAAAGAAGCTGTTGGAGCTTCATCTTTGAAGAAAGTCAACAAGGGTAAGAAACTAGTCCCTTATTCCCCATTTTTGCATACTTATTTTGCCCATCTCAGAACTGTTTTTGTGCTTAGTGTATAACATAAAAAAGTTCTGTTTTTAGGCCCTCTAAATAGTTTGTTTAGAGTGTTTTGTGGTTTGGAGGTGTTTGACCCCTCTTAGGCCTTGAGAGGCCTCATTTTGTGCTATTTTGAGTGAGCTCCGGGACATTGGTGTTTGGGCCTCCTCACCACTAGAATCTTGAGGGATTTCAGAGGTGAGGATGGTGCCTTGAGGTCCCAAGAAGGAGAGGGCCACCCCTTCTCCATGTTGTCCTTGAAATGGACCATTTTTGGCCTCTTGAGGGAGCACCTAGCTAAGCTTCATGTTGACCATGCCTTGGCTGTTTTTTGTGCTTATTATGTCATAATATGCCTCTGTTTTTTGTTGGTTTTGGTACACCATGCATGCTTAGCATACCTACCTTGTAATGCCATGTTTAGGCCTTAACATGTCTTAGGTTGTAAACCCTTGTTCTAACATGTTTTAGGCTTAGCATTGTGAATCTTTCATGCTTATTTTGCCATGTATAAGGTCTGTCCATAGTTGTTTGGGTCGATCTTGGTATGCATTGTATGGCCCCTTTACATTTTTGGCTTGTTGGCCTTAAGTGTGTGAGGGTATAGTATGCATTACTTGCTTTGATTTAATGGTTTGGCATCATTTATGGCATCATTTCAGTCCACTTAGCATGCTTATATGCTTGCATTTCATGGCCCTTTTGATGCTTCAAGAGTTGATGTTTCATGCTCCATGTTTATGCCATTGTGTATGCCTCTAGGATTAGGTCATTTAGATGCCATCTAAGTGGTTCTTGAGGCTTACTTTTGAATGATTCGGGACTGTTTTGATTCAATTTGGTCATTTGCTTCATGAGTCATATGGCCATGTTTTAGGTACTTGGGTTTGGTTGCATGTAGAGCTTGCATTGGTAGGTTAATTTGGCATCATTTCCTACATGTTTTCAAGGCTTGTAATACATGTCATATGTCCATGATTACCCCCTTTTAAGTGTGCTTAAAAGTAGTCCTTCGATGCTTAAGCGTTTAGGCCTTAACATGTGCATGCGTGTATGTGTGTTTGGTTCCATTTTCCTTGGTTTTGGCCACTGTTTTTGGGCTCAGTGTGGGCTACCTAAACCATGCTCAGGTCCACCCTTTGCTTGCTTGCATGTTTGCCTCACATATTTGCTTGCATAATTACATGAATGCATTGCATTGCTATGTTGCATCCTTAGTTCACATGCTTAGGATTGCATTCCATTTACATGCATGCTTAGCCTCTTGAAATGCTTGTGATAGAGGTTGAGTCCCATTGGTTTGTTTATGTGCATTGCATCCCACATCAAAATGCACATTTGATTCTTTGGGCCATCACGCATGGAAATGCGCGATTGATGGTCCGAGAACCAAGGAGCATGCCCCTTTGAGTCACTAACAGAATAAGGGACATGATTGGTGCATATATGGCTTGAATTGTATTGCCATGCTCTGCCTTGCCCTCTGTTGCTGTCAATTGCAGATTCTACAGGAACTTTCTACCGACCAGTAGCTCTAGGTGCCGACCGGTAATCTTTCCATGGCCGATGGACTTATTCACAGGCGGTGATCACATGCCACTGCCGGTGACCATTATATTCATCCGGTGGTGTCTCCCAATGTCCAGGGAAGCAATCCTGAGACTTTGGCAGTCTTCAGAGGAGCATAGCATGGAAAACAGAGGCAACCTATGCATGGCAGTGCACTTCCGAGCAAGACCCGAGCACGCGTGCATCGAACTCTCTTCCCGAGGCAGTTTACTGTTTTTCCTAGCTTAGTTAGTTTGTTAACTAATTAGGTAATATGTAATAATTAATTAGCTAGCTTAGTTAATTCGTTATTTAATCTGTATTATTCTTTTGGTCCCTCCGAACGAGGGCGAATCTGTAACAAGTGTGGGTGCGTGTGTGTGCATGTCTTCCAATCCCCACTTCTTTCTTTCTTTTTACTTACCTGCTTATGATGGTTAGTAATAGGACATGTTTAAATTAGCATACCTTATGCTATGCATGCGTGCATCCATACATTCGTCTTGCATGCACCGAGCTCGGTACATCATGCTAACTGCATTTGTACTTCAATTCCAAATTGAATACGTGCATCAATTGATTGCATTTCACATGCCATGTTTAGGTTAGCCGAGCCTACTCTAATGGCATCCTGTATGTGTTGCATTAGCCACTTTAACATGAACTAGGATCACGCATGTTTGCTAACTAGTTTATTGTTTTGGCACGGAGTATGATGTAAGTATTTGCGCTTTAGCATCCTCGCATGTGTGTGAATGCTATCATGACAGCATGTTTACCATGTGGCTAGGTGCTTATGTGATAAACTGTTTGGATGCCTGTGGGTGAAGGTTGGATTGCCTGAGTTGGAAACACTCGTTGAAATCCGTGTTTTAGCCTACTTGCGAGTAGTAAATTCCAAAGTGTTTTTCAAGACAAACGGATATGCAATGCTTATTTCCAAATTAGGCAATCTAGTCTATACTTGTTTGCTGCGCGCATAACATAGTAATTCTAGGCTAATAAATGGAATAAGAACACATAATGTTTTCAAAAACGGATATCACGGTTAGTAGAGGCCGATCTTCGGATCGGGCGAGAGGGGGTGCTCATAGCTGACCTTCCCCAATCGTACCCTAGCTCCCGAGCCGAGGCAACTCTGGTGATGACAGACATGTGGCCTTCGGCACCGAGTCAGGGTTTCCTAAATTCCCCCATTTTAAAATATTTAGGTGGCGACTCTGTATCTGGTAAAGCAATCCATGTTTGGCACTTCTTTTCAAAAAATCTATTTCTCAAAACGATTTGCCAGATTTGGACTCTTTGGTTCAGATTAAGAACCGTAACAACAAAATCGAGTCCGAACTGTAGTAGCGGGACCCCCCCTCGCGGGCGCGTCTACAGCGAATCAATTAGACACTGTGTTATGGACTACGTGTTCAGTATGAGTTGTGTGCCAGAAGAATGAGCCGTGTGCCCGAAAAGAATGAGTTGTGTGCCCGAAAATGAGCTGTTTGCCCGAAAAGAATGAGCTGTGTGCCCGAAAACGAGCTGTGTGCCCGAAAAGAATGAGCTGCGTGCCCAAAGAACGAGCTGTGTGCCCGAGAATGAGCTGTGTACCCGAGAACGAGCTGTGTGCCTGAGACAAACTGTGTAGTCAGAATGAGCCGCGTATTCAGAGTAAGCTTCGTGCCAAATTAACAAAGTGTTGTGTTGTGAGCTACGTGCCAGATGGACAGAATACTGTGTTGTGAGCCACGTGCTAAAATGACCAGAGTATTTCTATATATGGGCTGTGTGCCAAATAGACTGGGTGGTGTGTGAAGGTGTTCAGTAGCAGTAGGTCCACGGGTGCAGAGAACGTGGAAGTAAGGAACGTACCTCTCGCACCTGGTAGGACAGATGTGACTCTAGTTCCCGTAGCAGTAGGTCCACGAGTGCTTGTCACTCAAAGTCAGTAAAGTGATGGAAGGTGGCAGGAAGTAAGACATGCTCTGGAGGGTCGTACCTCTCGGGGTCAAAAGGCTGAATCCTCGGAGGCAACGACATGATGCCTGGCTCGTCCCCGGCATGTGGAGAACCTTCCCCCCCCTGCGTGATGGAAATGATCCGCCATCCAAAGAAATCTGCAAAAATGAGCAAAAATGAACGAAATGAGCCAAAATTGCAAAAAGTCAACAAAAGTCAACTCTCGGGAAAGAAAAAAGTCAACAAAAGTCAACTCCCGAGAAAATGTGCCAAACTTCGAGACAAACATACCTCAAGTCGTGAAAATGGAGAAAGAAGCTCCAAAATCAAATTTTAATCAGTTCAAAGTGAAGAAAATCGAAAGTTTTCGCGAAACAACTTCACGTGGGGCATTGGAAAACGCGTATAAAGTGTAGATCTGAGAAAGAAAAGGGTCTAGGGAGAAAGAGGATCTGATTTCGGCCTTAGTGGTGTGAGCAAAACTGATTTTGGCCAGCCAACTTAAAGATCCGAACCTGAAAGGACAAAACTGCCCCAATTTTTGTAAACTGGTCGGCCGACCAGTTTTTCTGGCTGGCCGACCACCTTGTCAGCAAGAGTTGGTCGGTGGCTATTCTAGGTGGTCGGCCATCTCCCCTGGTTGGTCTCCAAGGTCCCTTGGTTCTCCCTGTGTATTTTGGTGATGATTGGAGTCCTCGGCTCTCGAGAAAGTACAAGAAAAGTGCACTTTTCGGCGCGAGATGTCTCCGCGGGAACTTCAATTCAAGTCTTCGACGTGTGGCTCGTCGTTACTCGCCAAGAGCAAGGTGTATTCTTTTTGAGTACGTTGCGACCCCTCTGAGAGGTAAATCAGAGGTCGCGTTTGAGTTGCTCTCTTTAAGGCTCGTACTTCTTTACTCAGCGTTTTGTTTCAAGCATGCTGTTGAAGTTGCATTGTTATGCACACCACTTGCATTGTTGTGCACGTTCCAGTGGTGTTGTCATGCACCCATACTTTACTTACGTCGTCACGCATGTTTTGCTAGCATTGCTATGCATTTTTCCACCGGCATCATACGTATCCGCGTTCGATATAGCGTTGAACATATGTTGTTAACTATGTTGTACCTATTAAGTTTCTCTCTTTTGCAGGCACGATATTGTATGTATAGTTCATTCGAGGCTGCTGCGACCAGACGATATTATATGTACGGTTTATTTGAAGCTGGTGCGACCAAACGAACCGGACGGTATTGTATTCTCTGGGTGAGACGTAGCGAGAATTGTACAATTCTCTCACATCCTTTCTGCATGTGATGTAGTTTGGTCTGTATCCGCTTGCTTAAATTGTTGCATTTATTGTGCATAATTGCTTTATTATAGCTTTTCTTTGCATGATCATAAGTTATGTTCGGCTTCCTGCATTGTCACTTGCACTTTGCCCCTGCCTGCAGGCACATTTCTTTGATATATTGCCTGTTTGTCTAAGTCTTCGGCCTTGTCAAAAATGAGTCGTCTCTGGGCTTTGACATTCACTCCCGTCACTTATGACTTTCGAGTTCTGTCAAAGAGGGGCAACTGTAGACATCCCATTTTTGACCGACCTTAAGACTCAGACATCATCGATTGAGCGCTCGGTGATCGCGCATGTTGTGCTCGTTTCGAGGTTTCGGAGTTCTTGGCTGAGAGCCTCACCTCCGGACCTCGAGACCCTTTGTACTTTGACTCGGTCCGCGGACCAAGTTTTGTTTTCTTTTCCCGAAGGGAGGGAGAGGTCTTGTAGACCATCTTTCAGTGGTCGTAGACTACTTTTCATGGTAGTAGGCCATTGTTCCTGTTTGGAGACTAGTTTTCAGTTTTTGGAGCCGTCGGCCGTGCGCCTTGGTTCGGGACCGCTTAACATTCTCCGTTTGGCATGGTTTTTGGAACACACCTTGTTTCCTTTATCTAGAGGGACACTGTGGCCTGGGAGACCACTTTTGTGGTCGCACACCACTTTTGGTGCTCAACAGACAGTTTTCGAGGCACCCGGCCACGCGCTTTGCCTCCCGAACTCTCGTTTTGCATCCGTGTTGGTTCATTTTTGGCATGAACCTTGTTTTCCTTGTTTGGGAGGTGTTACAAGGGTGGGAGACCAGCTTTCTCCTTGGAAACCACTTTTCTCCCCGCCAACCGGTTTTCTGGTCGGGAAACTAGTTTTCTTGGTCTTTGGGCCACATTTTCTAGTTTCCCACCCCACCATTGGCTTTCTTTCAGTGTGGAGACCGCCATTTCCCTTGGACGACCACCTCTTATCTGGGAGACCACTTGCTCTGGTCGGCCAACCAGGGAAAGTGGTCGGTCGACCACCTTTTCTGGTCGGCTGGTTTCCTCCGGTTTTGTCAGATTGTGTGGATGCAAGTTGTGACAGCTGGAAGGCACAGACTATATCCTCCATACACGTGTATGGAGGATTTGCATCCAAGTTTTTAGCTTCTTGAGGAAGCTTTAGCTTCAAACCTCTATAAGAGAGACCCTCCCTCTCATTTCACCAGGTTCTGAAATTTGCTAAGGCAAAAATATATATCTCTCTCTATATCTCTACATTTTGGGTTCAAAAGTGTGTTGTTCTTGACCTATTGCACCACACCTCATAGCCATACACCTCGACCATTGATCTGAGGTTCTTGGAGGATATTTTCAGAGGTTGATGAGTTGGTTTTTGGTCCCAAAACTTGCTAGTTTTGCTGAGCTTCAAGGGTAACTCCCTTTCTCTCTTTTTAAGCTCTATCTTGATCATTCTCTTAGTCATACTTGCATGCATATTTAGGCTTTGTTGTCAACTGAAAAAAGCTTCATATTTAAGTGTTTTTCATGTTTGTTGAAGGCTCTTTTGGTATTGAGGGTCATCTACCCTCTTGCATGCTCTATTTAGCCTTGTTTTGTGCCATGCCATGAGACCTTTGTGTTGATCTTTGCTTGGCCTTCTAGCCACTGAAATCCAGTGAATTTTCAGTGGTTAGCATGTGGTTTTGAGGGCCTAAATCAGAGAGGGGAGACCCTCTCTCTTTTGGCCTTGTTTGTTTGCATTTTTGGCCTTTCAAAGGAGCACCTACTTTCATACTTCCAAGGCTTGGTTAGGCCCTTTTTGGTGACTTTTGGGACCTGCCTAGACTCTGCCTATGGCTGGTTTGCTCACCTTGTGTTTGCCTCTTGCATGTGTAGAATAATCCCTTTCACGGCTTATCAAAGTAGCACCTTATTCTTGCATGTATTGGTCATGTCTCAGTGGGTTTTTGGTCATCTTTTGGCATGCCATGATTCCATTTTTGTCTGGTTTGGTAGCCTCTCATATGCTTCATATGCTTGTAGTGTAAATCATGTTTACTAGCTTGAAATGCATGATGTTTTGGCTCTCCATTCTAGCATTTTTTGGCCATGATCCAAACTGATTTTGTTCATATTTTGGGCTTCCTTAGCTCTATTTTGAGGCCTCTTGGTCGAATGATGCTTTCCATGCATGCTTGTAGTGTAATAGCCTTGCCTAGCTTTGAGTTTTGAGGACCCTTGCATACTTAACTTGAGGTATTTTCATGTTTTGGCATCATTGAGCATGATATTTCAGAGCATATAGGGCTGTCATACTTCCATGTTTTCCACTCTTTAAGTGCCCTTGAGAGTTGTGCTTTTATACCCTATTTTGTGAGCCATTGCATGAGCTTCATTTTTGTGTCTTTCAAGCCATCATCCTAACTCATTTTGGTACTGTTTTGGGTCTGCATAGGGTCTATTTGGAGTTGGTTTGGTCATTTTAGCATTGTCTTGCATGCCTATAGTGTAATACACTTCACTAGTTTCGATGCTCGAGCCATTCAACATGCATTTCATGAGTTGTTTGCATGATTTAGAGTCATTTTGCATGCCATTTCAGAGCTGGAACACATGCCCTTGCACTTCATATTTCATCACTTCAATGCATTTGGGAAAGTATTGTTTTATGCCTTAAGCTTGGTCCATTGCATTGTGCATGCTTGCATGTGTTTTGTGTGCCTTAGTGTCATCATCTATTGGCCACTGATTTGGGTGTAGCTGAGGCCCATCCATTTTGGTTTAAGTCCATTTTTGGATCGGGTATGCCATTGTAGCTCATAGCATTGAGTATGCCATGTTGTCGCATGATTGATCATTGCATTGTGCATGCCTTGTTCATCTCATTGTGTGTGTTAGTTTCTATGTGCATTGTGTATGCTAAGTGTCATGAGCATTGCGCATGCCATATAGCTTATAGCATTGTGTATGCTAGGTGCATGTTTGCATGTTCATCTCTTGCATGTTTGCATGACTTAGTTGCATTGCATTAGGATTGCATGCTAGAGTTGCATTTGTGCATGCCATGTTTGTTGCATTGTGTTTGGGATAGGAGTTAGTCCAAACACGGGAAACGAGGGACGTCTCGTACTCAAAGTGACGAATCGTGCCTCGATTCCCGGTCGCCGACACTCTCGACTACCCATGACGGAGTTGTTGGCTTTAGGTGCTTGTATGTGCATTCATTTCATATTGAGTCGTGCAATTCGACTCCTCGGCCATCATGCATCGAGATGCGTGATTGGTGGCCCGAGGGTCAAGGACTACACTCCCTTGAGCTTATGCAATGATAGGGAGAGTGGTCGTGCACACATGTATTGCGAATACTTTGCCATCTCTCTCTCTTGCCTTCTGTTGAAGAAAACCAGAAACCAGGGGCAAAAACTGGTCGGCCGACCAAATTTAGTGGCTGGCCGACCACTTTTTCTAGTTTTTCACCACAAAAGTGGTCGGTAGGTGGTCTCCAAGGCCAATAGCTGGTCGGCAGCCTTCCTACAGATTCCCAGGGTGGAGTTTCAGCCTTCTAGAGCTTTGTGCAGTGTTCTGAGGTCAATTGCAAACAGAGGCAAGTCGGGCCGTCGCGAGGGATTTCTGAACAAGGCAATTCAAGCATGCATGCATCCTTTGTCATTCAAAACAGAGCTGGGGCAGACCACATTCATTTAGTTTGCATGCTCATTTAGATTGCTTACTTAGTTAATGTTGTGTAATAAGTAGTTGTAACTTGTTATTCATTTCGTCGTGTAATAACTAGTTTAATTAGATTAGCTTAGATTAGCTAGTTGGTTCTGTATTATTTATTTGGACCCTTCGTCGAGAGGGCGAATTTTGTAATAAGTGTGCGTGTGTGTGATGCATGTCTTCCAACCCCCATTTCTTTCTCCCTTTTATTTACCAACTTACGATGGTTAGTTTTAGGGCATGTTTCAATTAGCGTCCTTATGCTTCGCATGCTTGTATTCATTCATCTGTCTTGCATGCACCGGGCTCGGCGCATCATACTAACTGCATTGCATTTCAATTCCGAGTTGCATGCAAGTTATCTGTAGCATCTCATATGCCATCTTAGAATAGCCGAGCCTATCTTAGTTGCATTTTACATGTGTTACATTAGCCATCTTAACATGAACTAGGATCATGCATTGATTACTAACTAGTTTCTGTTTTGGCTTAGAGTACTCGGTGAGTGTTTATGCTTTAGCATCCTTGCATGTGTGTGAGTGACTGCCATGATAACATGCTTGCCACGAGGCTAACTGCTTATGTGATATACCTGCCTGAATGACTGTGGGTGAAGGTTGGATTATTTAAAATTGGAACAATTCATCGATTGCGAGTTTTAAGCCCACTTGAGAGTGGCAAATCACCATGTTTTCTAAGCCCACTTGAGGGTGGCAAACTTCGCATTTTAGCCTACTTGCGTGTAGCAAACCGCTTTAAAAAACAAACATGAGATGTTTTGTTCCAACTTAGACGATCCAGTCTATACTTGTATGTTGTGTGCATCACGTAGCAATTCAAGGCTAATAAACCGGAATAAGAGCACATATGTTTTCAAAAACAAGATATCATGTTTAGTAGTGGCCGATCTTTGATCGGGCGAGCAGGGATGCTCATTGCATGACCTTCCCCAATCGTACCCAAGTTTCCGAGCCGAGGCAACTTTGGTGATGACGGACACGTGGCCTTAAGCATGAGTCAGGGTTTCCTAAATTCCCCCAAAATAAAATATTTAGGTGGCGACTCTGTATTTGGCAAAGCAGTCCATGTTTGGCACTTCTTTCTAAAAATCAGTTTTTCAAAACGATTTGCTGGATTTGGACTCTTTGGTGATTTATCAATCTCGTATTGCACTTTGCAAGATCAGATTAAGAACCGTGACGTTGAGTTCGAACTGTAGTAGGCCCAAATGGACAAAATGAGATTTTCCTGCGACGTCCGGGGACGTCCACAGTTTCTGGTAACTCCGCTGGGGACTTAGAGAATTTGACTCGAACTCGTGATATCTTATTTTGATTACACTTATGTGTTTCTTTGCATTGCATTTGCATTGGTGTGCCTAGGACACCGTGTTTGCCATCTGCTATTCCAGAACGGTTTGCCGAAGGCTCGCTTTGAGAAGCGTGCCATAAGGTTGACCGGTTACGGGCTCTGCCACGATGGGAACACAAATTCCGATTTTTTCCGGGGCACCCTTTTTGACCATTCGACCTAGTGCATATTTGGAATCTGTAGTGACTATTCCAAACTAGGACAGGTTGCTTACCGGATTATAGGTTGTTTGAAGCGCTGTGTGCATAGTAAAACCCTAGCTCCTGACAAAATAAGACAGGGAAACCCTACCCCAACATAGGGGTGTTTTGGCTCTCACTTGCTTGCTATGTGCTTTTAGAGTGTGTCTCTACAGGAATGCATGTATCAGTTTGCAAGTCTGGGTATCAGGCCTACGGGCATCAATATCAATGTTTGGGAATCAGTTTTACCTGCGGGTATCAGATTCAGAATTGGGGCAGTGGTTTGGAAACAATGATCAGTAGTTGAGAACAGTATATTCAGGTTACAAATGCCAACTGTGTGTTGTGTTTATTTAAGCCGTTATGCTGTCCATTTTTCTGGTTGTTTATTTCCTTATTATGCTTTATTTATCTTTTTGCTAGGTAGTTTAGCACAATTGCTTCCCACCAAGCAGATATTCCCCAAGCATTCTGGACTAGAGGTCGTCGACTCCATCGATCTGAGGATCTGATAGACGGATAACCAGTGTTCTACTCTTTACCCCCGGTTGCTAGATGGAGGTCAGTGAGACACAGTGTATCGGTACCACGGTTCCCAGATCAGTGGTCCTTGAGCAGTCAGGTCGAGATTTCCGAGTCTACTGCAGAGGCAGATATACCGGCAGTTCAGTTAGATCAGGGCAATATAGCAGGAATGGAGGAAATGATGCGTCAACTCTAAGAAAGTATGAAAACTATGCAGCAGGACGTTGTTCGTCAAGTAGAATTTGCCAAACAACAGGCTGAGGTCATGGCTCAACAGCCAGAGTTAATTGCCAGGCTACAGCAGCAAACCGGAGCATCTACTTCACACCAAGCTCCTCCCCCACCAAGAGTCCTAATACCCGGGGAGACGGCGAATGTCCAGAATGTCCAAGAGGATATAGACATCCAAACGGGGCCACCTCCACCCCCGATTCTACCTCCACTATCGAAGGCACCCACGCCTATCAATCTACCGGATTCTCCCTTCGAGTTCGAGGTAGACCCCACAGCATTGAAAGTGAGCAAGCTTGAAACACTGTTCAAGAAATCTCAGGGTGTCAAGTCCATTCCAGATATCGAAGATGGGTACATCGACGCAGCCGTGACGCTGCCAGACCGGTTTAAGATGCCACAAATGGACCGTTTTGATGGATCCGGTGATCCTATGGTGCATCTGCGGTTGTTTTCAGACATACTAAGGCCGATAGGCCATACCAGATTACAGAAGCTTTCTTTATTCGGCCAGACCCTGTCGGGTGTAGCGGCCATCTGGTATGCAAAATTGGAAGATTCCGTCAAGTGGAATTGGGAGGAGATGGTCGAGGCCTTCGTAGCTCAATACTCCTACAACACACAGATTGAGATCATAACTCGTGATCCTGAGACGACTAGACAGGAGCCGAATGAGAGTTTTTCTGACTTCGTGACCCGCTGGAGGGCCAAGGCCTCGATGATGACCATTAGGCCAACTGACAAAGATCAAATACGGATGGTTGTGCGCAACCTCCAGCCCAAGCTCATGCAAAAGATGATCGTCCTCCCTCTCCCCACTTTTAGAGATCTATATGAGATTGGGGTGCAGATCGAGGACGCCTTGAAACGAGGTCTGATTGACAATGACAGAGAGCAGCCCAAGAGAACCTTCAACCGCAACACCAATATAGGCATGGGCAGTGCTGCAACTGCCAGAGCCTCAGAAGTAAGCATGGTCACCACCACCCCCGCAAGAACCCTTACAGCTACACCATTCACCGGTGCGTCCGGAAGCAACTCACAAACAACCAAGTACCAACCTTGAGGCCAAAGAACCTTCACCCCATTATACATGCCCCTGTTCAAAGCTCTGGGGTTTTAATCAAGAAAGGGCACTTGAAGCCCCTAGTGCCGCGGCCATTGCTAGAAACACTTCTTCCCTTCCATAACCCAGCCAAATATTACGCCTTTCACCAGCAACATGGTCACGACACCGAACATTACTTTAGATTGCGTCACGAGATTCAGGATCTCGTCGACAACAGGGTGATCGTGCCTCCGGAGAAGCCGAACGTCACATCCAACCCCCTCCCACCACACAACCAACCCCGACCTCCCAAACGCATCAACTCAATCCAAACTGGGGTCGTGTCATATGACCCTAGCATATATATCACCCCGTCTCACTTACCTAAGCCGGAGGTGTTCATTCCTGACAGCACTGACTTGTGCATGTTGGACATCTCCTGAGCCCAACTTGAACCAATGGTGGTGATCATCGAAGATGGAACAGGGATGATTTCAGAGGAAAGTGGGGCTGATGATTTAGGATCTGAGGAAATTGGGAGCTGTGCTGAGGAGGTATATGATCCGAGTGGCTACATTGCGTCAGTACGCCAGGCTAGGCCGAACCTGGAATTGCCAATGGGGGCAGAAATTTGTGTAATACGAGGGAAGGGACTTGATCAGAGGATAGATGACTTAGCAGCTCTGGAAGGGGACATAGCTAACCTTCAGTTTTTCAACGAACAAGATCCGGGAGACATGACAGTCAACTGGTTTAATTTTGAGCAGTCAGCAGAGGTTACAGGGTGGCTTGACGACCAACCAGATATTGTTGTAGAATCTCAGCTGGAAAAGGGCCCGTCACGGGCAAGGACATCAATTGTGGCCGAAAGGGCTGGGGATCCGAATTTATCGCCGGAGAGCACCGGTGCCAAGAATTTTGCTCGGGATTTGGGTATTTTGAGTATAGGAGATGTTGAACAGCAGGCTGCACTGAAGCAGTTTGAACGGGAAGAGATCGAAGACTCGAAGAGAGCCAGAAAGGCCAAAGCTCCTGTGGGGACTGAACGTGCTGTGTGCACGAGAACAGAGCGCGCTGCGAGCACATGGACGGAAGGTGCTGTACGTACAAGGACAGTTGTAATGGAGCCGGACAGGTGTCTGTCGGTTGTCGAGGGCATGTGGTGGGAAGACGATGACCTATGTCTTGCCCACACCGATGAGGACTGGGGAATAACCAGTCGGATGATACCTGGTATATTAGTGATGTTGACCATATGACTAGGAGTGCACCTAGATCAACCAGAGGCATCTGGGAAGGACAAGGAGTCGGAGAAGCAGAAAGAGAAGCTACTTGAAGAAGAGGCCGTGCTAAAGCAGTTGAAAAAGATACAAGCAGACATCTCCATCTGGGGACTACTTATGGCTTCATGTGTTCATAGACAAGCTGTTCTATCGGCAATGGACAAGGCCAAACTCTCAATAGACACCACGCCTGAGCAGCTGGTAGGATTGGTTTTTCCATCACGGAGGATGTGTTCCTATCCGGATTTATCCTAGCCGAGGCCCGGGTCGTACAAAATATCTTAGCTGTTGATGAGGGGGTGTATGTCAGCGCACAGTCAGTGTACCTCATGAATAAGCTCCAACACATCCCCGGGATGGGATTAGGGAAGAGTGGCCGGAAGGGCATTGCAGTATCGGCCGAAGTGCCGCACAACCCGCATACCTTTGGCTTGGGTTATCTGCCCACCAAAGAGGACTGGGTGAGGAAAGGCAAGGAAATGGCTGGAAGAGCCAGAGCAAAGCAGGCGGGGAAACCTTATGAGTTAGTACACCAACCCATCCAGGGTACCCTAAACGGACGCTTTGTCCAGGAGGGGGAGGATTTTCCATTCTGCGGTTTCCCAGAGCCATGGTTGAACGCAAAGAAGCGTCGCTTGCCAAGGTTTGAGATTTTCTTTGACCTGCAGTTATCCGGGGATGATGTTGCCCAGGAGCAGACAGCCCCATCAGCCGAAGTTGAGCAGTGTGGGAAAGTGGATTCCGAGAACACCGAGATTGAAATGGGGGTAGCACTGGCTTGTCTATTTTCAGATCCTCTAATCGTACAGAAGTGCTTGGGGGATAACTTCTCGGTGTCCATGATCGCGAATGAAACGGCCGCAAGCCCACCTTCAAACATTTTGGATACATCCATCGCATCCTCCCTCATTTGGCAGTATGAAGAGGGATTTTTATCAAGCAGCACTGGATCAGGTAGTGAGCCAGAATCTGATTCCACCGAGTCTATGGAGTCGGAATCAGGTTCCAGCTCACCTGAGTCTGAGTCCAGTATTCTTGGGGGTGAGAACCCGGATGCCACAGTCTTGTCTAGGTCGTTTTTTTCTTTCTCTTTTGAATCTGTTATAACAGAGGAATCAGACGATTTGGAAGTAATTAATGAGAATGGAATGGCTGTGGCTTCTAAGTACTTTTTTGTGCATTTGGTTTATTGTATTGATCAGAACTTTCAAAATTTTGATAAAAACGACGAGGAAGAAATTCCTCCGATTTTACAATGTTTAATTGATCAAGAGCAGGAGAGATTTGTTAAACCCTTGGTTGATGAAATCACTACAGTTAATATTGGTACTGAGAAGGACCCACAGCTGGTCCAAATCGGGTCCACGTTGTCTTTGGAGGAACGTGAGCGCTTAGTCACTTTATTAAAAGATTTCAAAGATGTTTTCGCGTGGTCCTAAGAAGACATGCCTGGGATTGACGTTGAGATTGTACAGCACCGGATCCCTCTTGACCCCGAGGCCCGACCCTTTAAACAGAAACTCAAAAGGATCTGCCCGGACTGGGCTCTCAAGATTAAAGAAAAGGTCACCAAGCAAATTGACGCAGGGTTCCTGCTGGTATCTGAGTACCCAACTTGGTTGGCCAACATCGTTCCGGTACCAAAGAAGGATGGCAGGATCCGGGTATGCGTGGATTTCAGGGATTTGAATAGAGCCAGTCCGAAGGACGACTTTCCTTTATCGCATATCGACGAGTTAGTGGACTTCACAGCGGGGCATGCTTTGCTTTCGTTCATGGATGGCTTTTCGGGCTACAACCAGATTGTGATGGCACCCGAAGACCGAGAGAAGACTGCTTTCACCACTCCGTGGGAGACTTATTGTTATAGAGTAATGTCATTTCGGTTGAAGAATGCTGGAGCTACATATCAACGGGCTGCGACCACAATATTGCACGACATGATCCACAAGATGGAATGAGAGAACCACGAAGCTGGAACCTTTATGGAGGATAAGGCACTGTTCGGAAGACACGTGTCAAAAATCTGGAGGTCGCTAAGCCAACTGGTCGGCCGACCAGTTTTTCTAGTCGGCCAGCCAGTTTTCTAGTTGGTCGACCACATAATTGGTCTCCAGGGCAAAAAACTGGTCGGCCAGCCACTTTTGGTGGTCGGCCATAGAGAAAAATTGGTTTCTGGCCTTTCCCTATTCTCTAGAAGAGAGCTCCTAGCCTTTCCATCTGTTGGGAGTGTTGAAGGTCCGAGTTCACCTCTGTTTCGGATGCGTTCCGTCGCCCCGTTTGTCTGAAATGTATTTTCTTATCGAGTTGTTAAGTTTTGCTTATCAAGTTGTTAAGTTTTGCTTATCAAGTTGTTGAGTTTTGTTTATCAAGTTGTTAAGTTTTAATGAGTTGTCGAGTTTTGTTCATCGGTTTGTTGCTCTTTGTTTATCAACATTGTCGAAGTTTGCTTATCGAGTTATAAACTTGCTGAGGTTTTGTTGTTTCTTAGTAAGTTAGGCTGTTTAGTTTGCTTTGTTGGCTCGTTACCTGACTTGGCAATGTACAATGTTCAATTTCCATTTAATCCCATTTTTGTGCAAAATGATGCGATGCGATGCTAAAAATGCAAAATACAACACTTTTTGAACAAAAAGCTGTTTCATTCCATCATAGCTTCTTTTGTTACAACATTTTACAACAGGGTACAAGTTTTAAAGAAAATAAAACTGCCTAAAGCTGATGTGCTACAACTACTAGTAAAAAAAAAAAGAAAATAAAGCAAGAACATCTATATCAGTGCTGTCAGGCTCAAGATCGGGAGGCTCTCTTCATCCTCTTCGACTAAGTAGCCTTTGCACCACCTCCACCAGCACTATCATCCAAATCGGAGCTGTCGTCCTCGGAACCCTCCCCGGCATCACCTCCACTCTCAGAACCGGAGCCAGAGTCCTCCTGTCTACCTACGGATGTCTCTAACTGAGGATGCGCCTCCCGCTGGACTCCACATCATCTCTGGTAGGCGTTCTACGCCTACCTCTGCTGCGAGTCGAGCCCCCTCTCCCAGCTCCTCAAGAAGGCCTGGATGGCTCAGACTGTAGCAGTGGCATCTGAAAACAAAAAAAAAAAAAAAAGAGGGCAATTTATATACATCAGCCAAAGTTTGTATATTAGATGCAGATGTGAGAATGTTGCATAGAGTATGTGCTTGTAGATGTAGTATGTGAATGTGGTGTGTCAGATGTGCTCTACACATGCAGTCAACCAATGTAATTGAATGTTCAATTTCAGTATGTCATCAGAAGTATGATAATTGCAAGGAAATCGAAAAGTACCGAGACGCTAGTGATGAACAGCTGCGTCTCTCTCCGCAGGACCATGCTCTCGAGTGAGGCCACCACTCCGAGTAACCCCTCGTAATACTCTCTGGGAGGCTGCAGATGTAAGTGCAAGTCATCAGTGAATGAATGAATGTCTGAATATCTGAGTGATAAATCAAAATTGTAAAGCATACCGGTGGCGAGTCAGGGTCACTGACGTATCGATGATCAGGCAATGGAGGCTCCAATGGAATCGGGTAGGATGTCCCATACTGCCAGCCTGTCAGCTCGGTCGGAAGATCCGGTCACCCAGCATACTGATGAGTCGAGGGGATCTCTCTAGCCCCACCCTTCGATGTGTCGGCTCCGCTGGACAAAGGTATGTCTCTAGCTCGGGTGCGACTCGAGGAAGGCACGTCAGCAGCCCACCTCTTGAGGGCACGGACATCTGACAGCGGAGTCATCAAGTATATATGGCGATAGGTCGCGTAATCTCCCTCCTCCAGTAATAGAACTGCATCAGTACCTAACATAAGCTCCTCGACCTCCCAGGGAGTGAATATCTCAGTGGATCACATGTCATCTAGAGGTGCTGAGGGGATACCCTGATCAGGGTTGCCCATCTCTAACGCATAAAACGATCCCCCAGAAACCAAGCCCTGCCAACTGGCCCCTCAAATAAAGTCCTGTATCGAGAAGAGGCCCACGCCCCAGGGAATCGGTACCGGGCATCTCCTGACAAAGGTGCCCAGGGCTGCCAAGAGATCTGTGGATAACAAGTGCATAAACTGATTAGATGTTGTAAATATGCAAGATGAACCAAAGCTGAAAACATGACGCACTGAGGGTTTTGGATTACCTCCGTCGGCCGTATAGTATCAAAGAACTGGCGGAGATATGGCAAAGTCTCCCGAGTCCTCGGCCGACACCGACCCTCAAATCTGCGGGAGTAGGGGATCTCAAGAGGTGCCTCCACCTCGAGCGCAGGGGCCAGCGTCGAGAAGTATGCATAAACCCATAGCTGTGAAAGGCAAGACAGCGACTGTCAAAACACAGAATGTATTGAAAATACCGACTGCTGAGTGCAGAACGTGGATACGGAAAATACATAATGCTAAGTGCAGTATGCAGAGTACATAATGTAATGTGTGTCGTGTGCGCAGTGTACAGATAATGAAAAGCGGAAATATAAGTCAAGAGGGCAGAATGTACCTCCCAGGCTCTCCAGTAGCCACCTACTATGTTCCCTCGCCCGCGGAAGGTCGCGCTCATATAACAATAAAGGGTAGCGAGGCCGACGCCAGCCCAATCATACTGGCTTACCTGTGATAGGTCTACCCAAGCACTAAGCAAATAAAGTCCAACTGTGTTCCCCCTGTCGGAGAACAGAGTGGTCTCGATGAGGAGCATCAAAAAACCCAGAGCATACTACTCTATCTCCTCGACAGTCTCGGGTGAAGTCCCCCTGTACTGCACGGGAAACCAGGTGTACTTGACTCTACCCGATGTTCTGTCAATCGACGGGCGGACTCTCAATAGATAAATCCAAACTGCCTCCCACTCGCCCATATCTGCGTCATAAGGGACCTATCGGCCGGCTACGTCAAGGCCAGTCAGCATAGAAAATTCATATGGGGTCATCGTCACGTCCCCAGTAGCTGAAAAGTGGAATGAGTTGGTGGTGTCCCACCATCTCTCCACAAGTGCCCCCATGAGGGTCCTGCTCGCCAGATAACGTGATATCCCCGCGTAGAAAGGTCCAAATCTTGCCTCGTCCACGATGTGACGTACAGCATCTGGGAGTTCCATATACCACTCCCTAGCAAGGATCGATCCATAACCCCGTGTGGAACGGGAAGATACCTGCATTCAGAATGAACAGATGTATTCAGTTTCAGATTGAAATGTATGAACTGTGTGCAAATCAAATCAGACACTGTGTTATGGACTGCGTGTTCAGTATGAGCTGTGTGTGAATCAAATCAGACACTATGTTATGGACTGCGTGTTTAGTATGAGCTGTGTGCAAATCAAATTCGACATTGTGTTATGGACTGCGTGTTCAGTATGAGCTGTGTGCCTGAAAAGAATGAGCTGTGTGCCCGAAAACGAGTTGTGTGCCCGAAAAGAATGAGCTGTGTGCCCGAAAACGAGCTGTGTACCCGAAAAGAATGAGCTACGTGCCCAAAGAACGCGCTGTTTGCCCGAAAAGAAGGAGCTGTGTGCCCGAGAATGTGCTGTGTGCCTGAGACAAACTGTGTTGTCAGAATGAGCCGCGTGTTCAGAGTAAGCTGGGTGCCAAATTAACAAAGTGTTGTGTTGTGAGCTGTGTGGCAAATGGACAAAATACTGTGTTGTGAGCCACGTGCTAAAATGACCAGAGTATTTCTATATACGAGCTGTGTGCCAAATAGACCGGGTGGCGTGTGAAGGTATTCAGAACGAATAGATAAATACATAGCGAAAGCATGAAATGTTTAGGAAACGCAAAATACATTGTAGAGAACGTGGAAGTAAGAAACGTACCTCTCGCGCTTGGTAGGACAGATGAGACTCTGGTTCCCGTAGCAGTAGGTCCACGGGTGCTCGTCGCTCAAAGTCAGCAAAGTGATGGTAGGTGGCAGAAGGTAAGACATGCTCTGGAGGGTCGTACCTCTCGGGGTCTAAAGGCCGAATCCTCGGAGGCAACATGATGCCTGGCTCGTCCCCGGCATGTGGAGAACCCCCCCCCGGTGATAAAAATGATCCGCCATCCAAAGAAATCTACAAAAATGAGCAAAAATGAGCGAAATGAGCCAAAATTGCAAAAAGTCAACAAAAGTCAACTCTCGGGAAAGGAAAAAGTCAACAAAAGTCAACTCCCGAGAAAATGTGCCAAACTTCGAGACAAACATACCTCAAGTGGTGAAAATGGAGAAAGAAGCTCTGAAATCAAATTTTAATCGGTTCAAAGTGAAGAAAATCGAAAGTTTTCGCGAAACAACTTCTCGTGGGGCGTTGGAAAATGCGCATAAAGTGCAGATCTGGGAGAGAAAACGGTCTAGGAAGTAAGAGGATCTGATTTTGGCCTTAGAGGTGTGAGCAAAAGTGATTTGGGCAAGTCAACTTAAAGATCTGAACCTGAAAGGACAAAACTGCCCCAATTTTTGTAAACTGGTCGGCCGACCAGTTTTTCTGGCTGGCCGACCACCTTGTGAGCAAAAGCTAGTCTGTGGCTATTCTAGGTGGTCAGTCATCCCCCCTGGTTGGTGTCCAAGGTCCCTTGGTTCTCCCTGTGTATTTTGGGGATGATTGGAGTCCTCGGCTCTCGAGAAAGTACAAGAAAAGTGCACTTTTCGGCGCGAGATGTCTCCGCGGGAACTTCAATTCAAGTCTTCGACGTGTGGCTCGTCGTTACTCGCCAAGAGCAAGGTGTATCCTTTTTTAGTACATTACGACCCCTCCGAGAGGTAAATCAGAGGTTGCATTTGAGTTGCTCTCTTTAAGGCTCGTATTTCTTTACTCAGCGTTTTGTTTCAAGCATGCTTTTGAAGTTGCATTGTTATGCACACCATTTGCATTGTTATGCACGTTCCAGTGGTGTTGTCATGCATCCATACTTTACTTGCGTCGTCACGCATGTTTCGCTTGCATTGCTATGCATTTTTCCATCGGCGTCATACGTATCCGCGTTTGATATAGAGTTGAACATATGTTGCTAACTATGTTATACCTGTTAAGTTTCTCTCTTTTGCAGGCACGATATTGTATGTATAGTTCATTCAAGGCTGGTGTGACCAGATGACATTGTATGTACGGTTCATTTGAAGCTGGTGTGACCAGACAAACCGGACGGTATTGTATTCTCCGTGTGAGACGTAGCGAGAATTGTACAATTCTCTTACATCCTTTCTGCATGTGATGTAGTTTGGTTTGTATTCGCTTGCTTAAATTATTGCATTTATTGTGCATATTTGCTTCATTACAGCTTTTCTTTGCATGATCATAAGTTATGTTCGGCTTCTTGCATTGTCACTTGCATTTTGCCCCTACCTACAGGCACATTTCTTTGTTATATTGCCTGTTTGTCTAAGTCTTAGGCCTTGTCAAAAATGAGTCGTCTCTGGGCTTTGACATTCACTCCCGTCACTCATGACTTTCGAGTTCTGTCAAAGAGGGGCAACTGTAGATACCTCATTTTTGACCGACCTTAAGACTCAGACGTCATTGATTGAGCGCTCAGTGATCGCGCATGTTGTGCTCGTTTCGAGGTTTTGGAGATCTTAGCTGAGAGCCTCACCTCCGGACCTCAAGACCTTTTGTACTTTGACTCAGTCCGCGGACCAAGTTTTGTTTTCTTTTCCCGAAGGGAGGGAGAGGTCTTGTAGACCATCTCTCAGTGGTCGTAGACTACTTTTCGTGGTCGTAGGCCACTGTTCCCGTTTGGAGACTAGTTTTCGATTTTCGGAGCCATCGGCTGTGTGCCTCGGTTTGGGACCGCTTAACATTCTCCGTTTGGCACGGTTTTTGGAACACCTTGTTTCCTCTATGTAGAGGGATAATGTGGCCCGAGAGACCACTTTTGTGGTCGCACGCCACTTTCGGTGCTCAACAGCCAGTTTTCGAGACACCCGGCCGCGCGCTTTGCCTCCTGAACTCTCGTTTTGCATCCGTGTTGGTTCATTTTTGGCATGAACCTTGTTTTCCTTGTTTGGGAGGTGGTACAAGGGTGAGAGACCCGCTTTCTCCTTGGAAACCACTTTTCTCCCCGCCAACCGATTTTCTGGTCAGGAAACTGGTTTTCTTGGTCTTTGGGCCACATTTTCTAATTTCTCACCCCACCATTAGTTTTCTTTCAGTGTGGAGACCACCATTTCCCTTGGCCGACCACCTTTTATCTGGGAGACCACTTGCCCTGGTCGGCCGACCAAGGAAAGTGGTCAGCCGACCACCTTTTCTGGTCGGCTGGTTTCCTCCTATTTTGTCAGATTGTGTGGATGCCAGCTGTGCCAGCTGGAAGGCACAGACGGTATCCTCCATACACGTGTATGGAGGATTTGCATCCAAGTTTTTAGCTTCTTGAGGAAGCTTTAGCTTCAAACCTCTATAAGAGAGACCCTCTCTCTCCTTTCACCAGGTTCTGAAATTTGCTAAGGCAAAAATATATCTCTCTCTCTATATCTCTACATTTTGGGTTCAAAAGTGTGTTGTTCTTGACCTATTGCACCACACCTCATAGCCAGACACCTCCACCATTGATCTGAGGTTCTTGGAGGATATTTTCAGAGGTTGAGGAGTTGGTTTTTGGTCCCAAAACTTGCTGGTTTTGCTAAGCTTCAAGGGTAACTCCTTTTCCCTCTTCTTAAGTTCTATCTTGATCATTCTCTTAACCATACTTACATGCATATTTAGGCTTTGTTGTTAACTGAAAAAAGCTTCATATTTAAGTGTTTTTCATGTATGTTTAAGGCTCTTTTGGTGTTGAGGGTTATCTACCCTCTTGCATGCTCTATTTAGCCTTGTTTTGTGCCATGCCATGAGACCTTTGTGTTGATCTTTGCTTGGCCTTCTAGCCACTAAAATCCAGTAGATTTTCAGTGGTTAGCATGTAGTTTTGAGGGCCTAAATCAGAGAGGGGAGACCCTCTCTCTTTTGGCCTTGTTTGTTTGCATTTTTAGCCTTTCAAAGGAGCACCTACTTTCATACTTCCAAGGCTTGGTTCAGGCCCTTTTTGGTGACTTTTGGGACCTGCCTAGACTCTGTCTATGGCTGGTTTGCTCACCTTGTGTCTGCCTCTTGCATGTGTAGAATAATCCCTTTCACGGCTTATCAAAGTAACACCTCATTCTTGCATGTATTGGTCATGTCTTAGTGGGCTTTTGGTCATCTTTTGGCATGCCATGATTCTGTTTTTGTCTGGTTTGGTAGCCTCTCATATGCTTCATATGCTTGTAGTGTAAATTATGTTTACTAGCTTGAAATGCATGATGTTTTGGCCCTCAATTCTAGCATTTTTTGGCCATGATCCAAACTGATTTTTTTCATATTTTGGGCTGCCTTAGCTCTATTTTGAGGCCTCTTGGTCGAATGATGCTTTCCATGCATGCTTGTAGTGTAATAGCTTTGCCTAGCTTTAAGTTTTGAGGACCCTTGCATGCTTAACTTGAGGTATTTTCATGTTTTGGCATCATTGAGCATGATATTTCAGAGCATATAGGGCTGTCATACTTCCATGTTTTCCACGCTTTAAGTGCCCTTGAGAGTTGGGCTTTTATACCCTATTTTGTGTGCCATTGCATGAGCTTCATTTTTGTGCCTTTCAAGCCATCATCCCAACTCATTTTGCTATTATTTTGGGTCTGCATAGGGTCTATTTGGAGTTGGTTTGGTCATTTGAGCATTGCCTTGCATGCCTATAGTGTAATACACTTCACTAGTTTCGGTGCTTGAGCCATTCAACATGCATTTCATGAGTTGTTTGCATGATTTAGAGTCATTTTGCATGCCATTTCAGAGCTGGAACACATGCCCTTGCACTTCATATTTCATCACTTCAATGCATTTTGGAAAGTTGTGTTTTATGCCTTAAGCTTGGTCCATTGCATTGTGCATGCTTCCATGTGTTTTGTGTGCCTTAGTGTCATCATCTATTGGCCACTGATTTGGGTGTGGCTGAGGCCCATCCATTTTGGTTTAAGTCCATTTTTGCATCGAGTATGCCATTGTAGCTCATAGCATTGAGTATGCCATGTTGTCGCATGATTGATCATTGCATTGTGCATGCCTTGATCATCTCATTGTGTGTGTTAGTTTCTATGTGCATTGTGTATGCTAATTGTCATGAGCATTGCACATGCCATATAGCTTATAGCATTGTGTATGCTAGGTGCATGTTTACATGTTCATCTCTCGCATGTTTGCATGACTTAGTTGCATTGCATTAGGATTGCATGCTAGAGTTGCATTTGTGCATGCCATGTTTGTTGCATTGTGTTTGGGATAGGAGTTAGTCCAAACACGGGAAATGAGGGACGTCTCGTACTCAAAGTGACGAAACGTGCCTCGATTCCCGGTCGCCGACACTCTCGACTACCCATGACGGAGTTGTTGGCTTTAGGTGCTTGTATGTGCATTCATTTCACATTGAGTCGTGCAATTCGACTCCTTGGCCATCATGCATCGAGATGCGTAATTGGTGGCCCGAGGGTCAAGGACTACACTCCCTCGAGCTTATGCAATGATGGAGAGAGTGGTCATGCACACATGTGTTGCGAATACTGTGCCATCTCTCTCTCTTGCCTTCTGTTGCAGAAAACCAGAAACCCGGGACAGAAATTGGTCGGCCGACCAGATTTAGTAGCTGGCCGACCACTTTTTCTGGTTTTTCACCACAAAAGTGGTCGGCAGGTGGTCTCCAAGGCCAATAGCTGGTCGGCAGTCTTCCCACAGATTCCCAGGGTGGAGTTTCAGCCTTCTGGAGTCTTGTGCAGTGTTCTGAGGTCAATTGCAAACAAAGGTAAGTCGGGGCGTTGCGAGGGATTTCTGAACAAGGCAATTCAAGCATGCATGCATCCTTTGTCATTCAAAACAGAGCTGGGGCAGACCGCATTCATTTAGTTTGCATGCTCGTTTAGATTGCTTACTTAGTTAATGTTGTGTAATAAGTAGTTGTAACTTATTATTCATTTCGTCGTGTAATAACTAGTTTAATTAGATTAGCTTAGATTAGCTAGCTGGTTCTGTATTATTTATTCGGACCCTCCATCGAGAGGGCGAATTTTGTAATAAGTGTGAGTGTGTGTGATGCATGTCTTCCAACCCCCATTTCTTTTTCCTTTTTATTTACCAGCTTACGATGGTTAGTTTTAGGGCATGTTTCAATTAGCATCCTTATGGTTCGCATGTTTGCATTCATTCATATGTCTTGCATGCACCGGGCTCGGCGCATCATACTAACTGCATTGTATTTCAATTCCGAGTTGAATACATATTATCTGTAGCATCTCATATGCCATCTTAGAATAGCCGAGCCTATCTTAGTTGCATTTTTCATGTGTTGCATTAGCCATCTTAACATGAACTAGGATCATGCATTGATTACTAACTAGTTTCTATTTTGGCTTGGAGTACTCGGTGAGTGTTTATACTTTAGCATCTTTGCATGTGTGTGAGTGACTGCCATGATAGCATGCTTGCCATGAGACTAACTGCTTATGTGATATACCTGCCTGAATGCCTGTGGGTGAAGGTTGGATTATTTAAAATTGGAACAATTCATCGATTGCGAGATTTAAGCCCACTTGAGAGTGGCAAATCACCATGTTTTCTAAGCCCACTTGAGGGTGGAAAAATTCGCATTTTAGCCTACTTGCGCGTAGCAAACCGCTTTAAAAAACAAACATGAGATGTTTTGTTCCAACTTAGACGATCCAGTCTATACTTGTATGTTGTGCGCATCACGTAGCAATTCTAGGCTAATAAATCGGAATAAGAGCACATATGTTTTCAAAAACAAGATATCATGTTTAGTAGTAGCCGATCTTTGATCGGGTAAGCGGGGGTGCTTATTGCATGACCTTCTCCAATCGTACCCAAGTTCCCGAGCCGAGGCAACTTTGGTGATGACGGACACGTGGCCTTAGGCACGAGTCAGGGTTTCCTAAATTCCCCCAAAATAAAATATTTAGGTGGCGATTCTATATCTGGCAAAGCAGTCCATGTTTGGCACTTCTTTCTAAAAATCAATTTTTTAAAACGATTTCCCGAGTTTGGACTCTTTGGAGATTTATCAATCTCGTATTGCACTTTGCGAGATCAGATTAAGAACCGTGACATTGAGTCCGAACTGTAGTAAGCCCAAATGGACAAAACGGGATTTTCCCGGGACGTCCACACGACCTCAAGCCCAATTCGAATATATCAGGCATATCAAACGGCCTCGGTCCATTCTCTTTATATTCATATCCATGCATATTTCATATTCATGATCATGATCCCTTTCACTCAAACGGCCTTGGCCCATCACGGTATTCAAATATATCAAATGACATATTCAAACAGCCTTTGGCCCATCTTTGCATTCAGGTTTAACGGCCTTTGGCCAAATCGTTCATATCCGGCGGCCTTTGGCCCAATCATTCAAGTCAAACGGCCTTTGGCCCAATCATTCATGCCCAACGGCCTTAGGCCCAATTCAGATATATCAAACATATCAACGGCAAACGGCAAACAGCAAACGACCTTATACAAAATTAGACATATAGAATACTCATTCATATTTCAAATCAACAAATCCATGAAGCTTATACAGAAGTAACATTCGAAAAGTAACATACTTGAAAATATCTTTACTAAGATATTACTCACAGTGATCTGCCGATGGATTTGCTCTCGTGCTTGACCCTACATATTTTATGAACATAATGGGTCACAAACGATTCAATCCGTTCTTAATTCATACATCCGTCTTAGGCTTCTTTCTTATTCTTTTAACTCATTTACAATACTTAATATATGCCTAAGAGTACTTAGAAATGAAAGAGAACGGAAAATGAAACACAAAACATCCTTACAAATTTTTTGAAATAGGGCTCCCCGCTCGAGCGTGGATTTCACCGCTCGAGCGGACCCTCATGGTCTGCAAAAGTACTGGTTGCCTTATTTTCACGCTCGAGCGTGAATTCGGGCGCTCAAGCTAAAATCACACTACATGGCTCCCCGCTCGAGCGTGAATCTCCCCGCTCGAGCGGACATCCATGTCTGCAAAAGTTCTGGGAACTAGCATTTTACGCTCGAGCGGACATGCCAATTTCTGGGTTTTCCAGAATCGTTCTTCAAGTGCAACCTTGATATTCAATGGTCCAACATTCATGTTTTTGGTCCAAAAACGTGGAAACACAATATATAGCATAAGGATGCAAGCAATATGAGGCCAATTATTCAGAATCCATAATCATACTCTCAAATTAATCAACATTTCTCTTGTATGGTTGAAACCCATGCATTCAAACTTCATATAATCTTCATATCTCCATTAATCAAACATGCATGTCAATTTTGACTCCAATTCTAGTACAAATGGCACTTATAATCATGAAACTCATGTAGATTATGCATGCATGAGAGATTTGGTGCCCAATTCTCCTTGTTAAACATGATTCATGTTCAAATATGCAAATTCATAGCGATTCTTTGCATGCATGTACATAAAAGCTTCCAATTCTTCAATTTCATCTCAATTTATGTTCTTGACCACCATCAAACCTTGAATTCACAATATTACAAACTTAATTCATAAATCTTTGCTCAAATACTCACCTATGAGCTTCAATTCTTCCAAATTATAGCAAATTCTTGAGCCTAGCCTCTCAAAGCTTGAGCTCCTTAGCAAGATCTTCAAGATTGGCCCTTCTCTCTTTCTAAACTCGGTTCTCTCTCTCTCTCTCTCTCTCTCTCTCTCTCTCTCTCTCTCTCTAAGGTGTGATTTCAGCCAAATGAGTTCAAAGAGAGGAACTAAGTGTATATAAGCCTATTTATAAGCTTTCTTAATCACACTTCATTAACACTAATTAATTGAGCACCATTACATTAGTTTAATCAAATTAATCTGATCCAAATCAATTTTCAATTAAATTTCACCGTAGGCTCTAAAAATTACACTAATCACAATGGCATAATCAATTTCGGATTCTGTGGCCGATAGGGCTTTCAATTTAAATTCTAAAGCAGATAATCAAACAGATTTTCCTACGGTGAACAGATAGAAATTCAAAACCACATATATTCATATAAATGGCACTCAAAATCATATCAAACACATAATCACAATCATAATCAAGATTAATTAGCATAATAGGGACCAGGGTTATCACAAATTTTCTTGATTTTCTTAATTTTAAACAATTAAGAAAATCTCCATTGACTAGCTTTTATTTGATAATTCCACATCGGGAGAAGAAGGAAAAAATGGGTTGTTTTACTCATATAAAGTAAATCTTATACTCCCATCCCATTTAATATTGTAGTGTTGTACATGTTTCAATTCAATATAGTTTAAGTTTTAAAAGTTTTAATTAATTAATTTTGACCTAGCCGATTAGGTTAAATCATTTTTGATTTAATTGATTCGTTAGTTTAATTGCAATTTTAGTGGTTTTATCAAAATATATTGATTAGATTTGTTTGATTTGAAATAAACTAAAGATTGATCTGATTAAAAATTAAAAGACTGAGATTGTTTGATTAGAAATAAATTTTCTGTCCAAAAAATTGTTAACTTTTATTTTATAATCTCACATCGAAAAAAGAAGAAAAAAATGAGTTGTTTCATTTATGTAAAGTGAATCTTGATAGTGTAGTATTGTATATATTTCAATTCAAGACAATTGAAATTTTAAAATTAAAATAACATTTAAAAGTTTTAATTAATTAATTTTTTTATAATCGGGTTGGTTATTTGACCTAACCGATTAGGCTAAACCATTTTGGATTTGATCGATTCGTCGATTTAATTGCGATTTCTCATATTGATTTTATTAATTTTAAACAATTATTTTTTTTTCATTGGCTAACTTCCATTTAATCATATAAAAATAAAACTCTAATTAGTTTATGATTTATTTTATAATACAACATCGGGAGAAGAAGAAAAAGCAAAGTTTGTTTCACTATTTATCTATATATTATATAAGGAAAATGGGATTTTAGTGAGGAGTTTTGTGAGAGTTTCAATATCTCATACTAATTTTCTTGATTTTCTTAATTTTAAACAATTAAGAAAATCTTCATTGGCTAGCTTCCATTTAACTATATAAAAATAAAATTTTAATTAGTCTATGATTTATTTGATAATCCCACATCGGGAGAAGAAGGAAAAAATAAATTTTTTTAATCATATAAAATGAATCTTATACTCTCATTTTAAATTTTGAAATTAAAATAACATTTAAAAGTATTAATTAATTAATTGTTATATTAACCGTTTTTGGTTTGACTGATTTGTTGGTTTAACCACGATTTCTTATATTGATTTTCTTAATTTTAAATAATTAAAAAAAAATTCATTGGCTAACTTCTATTTAACCATATAAAAGTAAAACCATAATTAGTTTATAATTTATTTTATAATCCCACATCAAGAGAAGAAAGAAAAAGTGAATTGTTTCACTTATATAAAGTAAATCTTATACTTACATTTAATATTGTAGTATTGTGCATAGTTTAGTTTAACACAGTTTAAATTTTAAAATAAAAACTCTAATTAATCTATGATATGATTTATTTTATAATCTCACATCGGGAAAAAAAGAAAAAAGTGAGTTGTTTCACTTATATAAAGTGAATCTTATACTCCCATATCTATATGTTATATAAGCAAAAGGGGATTTTTAGTGAAGAGTCTTGGTAGAGTTTCAATATCTCATACTAATTTTCTTACTTTTAAATAATTAAAAAAATCTCCATTGGTTAGCTTCCATTTAACCATATAAAAATAAAATTCCAATTAGTTTATTATTTATTTGATAATCCCACATCGAGAAAATAAGAAGAAAGTAAGATGTTTTACTTATATAAAGTGAATCTTATACTTCTATTTAATATTGTAGTATTGTGCATGTTTCAATTCCATATAATTTAAATTTTCAAATAAAATTTAAAAATTTTAATTAATTAATTTTGTGTAAATTGATTGGTCTTTTGACCTAACCGATTAAGCTGAATCATTTTTGATTTGACTGATTCATTGGTTTAACCACGATTTTAACGGTTTTATCAAAATATAATGGTTTAGATTTGTTTGATGGCGGTTTTATCAAAATATAATGGTTGGATTTGTTTAATTTGAAATAAGCTAAAGATCAATCTAATTAAAGATTGAATGACTAATATTGCTTGATTATAAATAAACTTCCGCCTAAATAATTATTAAATTTTATTTTATAATCTTATGTCGAGAAAAGATAGAAAAAGTGAATTGTTTTACTTATATAAAGTAAATTTTATACTTCTATTTAATATTGTAATGCTGTGCATGCTTCAATTTAAAACAGTTTAAATTTTAAAATTAAAATAACATTTAAAAGTTTGAATTAATTAATTTTTGTATAAGTGGGTTGATCTTTTGATCTAACCGATTAGATTAAACCATTTTCGATTTGATTGATTCACCGGTTTAACCGTGATTTCTTATACTGATTTTCTTAATTTTAAATAATTAAAAAAATCTCTATTGACTAGCTTTCATTTAACCATATAAAAATAAAAATTTAATTAGTCTATGATTTATTTTACAATCCCATGTCGGAAGAAAAAAGAAAAAGTAAATTGTTTCACTTATATAAAGTGAATCTTATATTCCTATTTAATATTATAGTGTTGTGCATAGTTTAGTTCATGACAGTTTAAATTTTAAAATAAAAACTCTAATTAGTTTATGATTTATTTTATAATCTCACATCGGGAGAAAAAGAAAAAAAATGAGTTGTTTTAATCATATAAAGTAAATCTTATGATCCCATTTAATATTGTAGTGTTGTGCATGTTTCGATTCAAGACAATTTAAATTTTAAAATTAAAATAACATTTAAAAGTTTTAATTAATTAATTTTTGTATAAGTTAATTGGTCATTTGACCTAACCGATTAGGCTTAACCATTTTCTGTTTAACTGAATTGTCGGTTTAATCACAATTTCTTATATTGATTTTTTTAATTTTAAACAATTAAAAAAAATTCCATTATTAACTTCTATTTAACCATGTAAAATTAAAACTATAATTAGTTTATGATTTATTTTATAATCCCACATCGGGAGAAGAAATAAAAAATCAAACAATGGGATGAATGGTGGAGGCAAGTTGAGAATAGAGAAGAGAGGTTGCGGGTAGGGGTAGAGGTCGACCTGGGGAAAGGTAAGGAAATGAAGTTAAAAGTAATAGTGATTGCATAGTAAATATGCTTTAAATAAGAGTCGATGTGGTCAACAAAAATGAGATGAAAATTAGAGAGATGATGATTGGTAAAGGGTGGAGACTTGACAAGTGTTATTAGAGTATATCATGTTACTCTTAAAAAGGGTAGTTAACAAATTTATAAATTAACGTATAAGATAGTCTTATATACAATCATTTGATAAAGAAAACCATATACAATTTTTTTTCATAATAATTCATTTTAAATCACAAAATCCCATGCATAGCACAGATAATATGCTAGTTTTTCTTTAAAAAAAAGAAAAAAAAATAGAAAAATAAGATTTATTGGTAATTTTTTTTGAAAAAAATAGAAAAATCGGACTTGTTGGTAATTTTCTTAATTGTACTGAATTATGGATGGATTTACCGTTTAGAAAAATAAGACTTATTGGCATTTTTTTTATTAAAAATGGAAAAAAAAAATGGTGGACACCACATATTTTTATCCAAGAACACTAAATACATTTTTTATTTTATTTTAAAAATCTTACTAAAAATATAAGAGGCTAAATTTAATTAGTTGTCAAAAAAAATAAGAATACTTGTACATTCAACCATATTTGGACATAATCTAGTATTGCCCATAAAATTTTTGAAGAAAATCAGTCAACTAATAAAGAATATTTTGTACAAAAGCATGAAAACATGAACTTGTCTCCTTTTGTCAATTTTTCTTTTGGTGTTTGGATGCCTGATATGTGGGTAAAATATAATAATAATAAAATTAATTAACTCATATTTAATTAAGGGTAAATTATTTATAAGTCCTATTTGAAAGACTTATACAAAATATGATCTTATGAAAAAACTTATAACCCAATAGGTCCTGTGATTTTCTTATGGACACATTAATTAATAACTTGATTAATGATAATACCATATATGAGAAATTCAATATTACCATACATTGTGATCATATCTACATGGTTAAAAATTTAAAATTCAAAACAACCTAATTAATGGCAGTGCCATATATGGGAAATCCAATGTTACCATAGATTGGAATAATATCTATATGGTTAGAAATTTGAAATTTAAAATAAGCTAATTAATGGCAATACTATATATGGACTAATTAATGGCAATACTATATATAGAAAATTCAATATTACCATAGATTGCGATCATATCTATATGGTTGAATATATGAGAAATTCAATGTTACCATAGATTGTAATCAAATCTATATGGATAGAAATTTGAAATTCAAAATAACCTAATTAATGGCAATACTATATATGGACTAATTAATGGCAATACTATCTATGGGAAATCCAATGTTATCATGGATTGTAATCATATCTATATGATTGAAAATTTGAAATTCAAAATGTAAATGTAACACGTGACATCTCAAACCCAATGTGACATTCCCAAATCTAACGTAACATTCTCATATGCTTCTAAAATTCAAAATAACTTAATTAATGGATATATCATATATGAAAAATCCATTGTTACTATAGATTGTAATCATATCTGTATAGTTGGAAATTTGAAATTTAAAACGTAAATATAACATGTAACATCCCAAATTCAATATGACATTTTCAAATCCAACGTGACATTAGAAACAAATTAGGGGTATAATAGTACACAAATATTATTCATTTATAACTCATAGGACCTTAGGAAATACATTCCTATTTAAATAGGACTTCAAACTCTAAAAGAAGATTCTTAAAACTTCACATTAAATAAGTCTTCCAAATAGTACTTACAAATAATTTTTCCATTCATTTTCTATGACAAGGGGTACCTGCTGTGCTTTAAGCACAACAGAGTGTGCCGTGTATACAAAAACGACACAGTTTTTTTTTTTTTTTTTTTTTGGTGGAAACAAAACAAAATAAAACCATACAAATCTTCATAGGCATTTATTGTAGTAAGGAGAAATATCTACTAGCATATTTTTTATTTTATTTTTGAAAATTCACATGAGTTGAAATTTATTATTTATTGAGTATTATATTTTTAATGTTTTTAAAAATCAAATTAGACTAATTATATTTTATTTGACATTGATATTTATTAGAGTATATTGGTTGATTTTTTGACAAATCAATAAATAATATGTAATAATATACATCGTTGCAAGTAAATTTAACAGTAATTTTTTTAGGAATTTATATATATATATATATATTTTTTTTTTGATTTGTCTGAATGAGTACAATATTATATTGTTGTTGTTGTTGTTGTTGTTGTCGTCGTTGTTATTATTATTATTATTATTATTTGAAGAAATTATTAAAAAAAATCTCAGGTAATAAAATGAATTATGAGTTTTTTATTTTATTAATTTAAATTTTAAAATTTTTATTTGTTTTTAATCTCAAACCATTCATCCATTTTTGATAGGTAAAACTCATATTTTTTTTAAAAAAAAAATTTAGTCATTAAACTCAATATAGATATACATAAAATGTCTAAAATATCATTTTCTGTCAATTTAGCTAATGAAAATAGGTCAATGGTTTAAACTAAAAAAATAAAAAAATTAAGATTAAAATTAATAAAATTAAAAATTTATAAGTTATTTTATTATAAAGGCCAAATTTTAAGATTTTTTTAAAAATAATTTTGCCTTATTATTTTTGTTTATTTTTCTTAAAGTAATGTAATTTTGATAGATGTGCTAAAACCAAAAACTAACCAATGGCAGCACACACACCAATAAAAAAGAAAAAACAAAGGAAAAATTATATTAAAAAAAAAAAAAAAAGAAGCAAAACGCACCAAAATTGTGCCGTTTTGCCGCACGGCAGTACCTGCTGTACAGCAGGCACCCCTTTCCCGTTATTATAAATAGAGATAAGCCTTTCCGTCATCTCACACAAACCAGTGCATAGAGAAGAGTTCTCTAAACAAACCAAAAGCTTTAAAGTCTCACTTATCAAATATTATTGCCTCAGTTTATTTTTAGTGGAGAAGGAAAGATGTCAAACACAGCTGATCAAGTCATTCGTTGCAAAGGTTAGTATAATAAAATCCCATTTAGAACTATGTTTAGTTTATTTGCTGCTCTGTTTCAATTTGTTTTAATTTTGCAGTTTGGAACTTTACATTCTATGGAATCAATTTTTTTCGAAAACTGTTTTCAGAAACAGTCGTCATTCCCAAGGTGGGATATATATCAGAATGATTGGTTAATCAAGTCTTTCTTCATTTTTTGGTGGCAGCTGCTGTGGCATGGGAGGCAGGGAAGCCACTGGTGATAGAAGAAGTGGAGGTGGCGCCACCGCAGAAGATGGAGGTTCGTGTGAAGATCCTCTATACCTCTCTCTGCCACACTGATGTTTACTTCTGGGAAGCCAAGGTAACTCATTTTTCACTTTACATAGTATAGTATAGAATTCCTAAGGTTTCCTCATTAGTTTCAATTAATTCAAGCCACCATGGTGACACCCAAATTGGTTCTTTCTTTTCAATCTTGCAGGGTCAAAACCCCGTGTTTCCTCGAATCCTCGGCCACGAGGCAGGAGGGTAAGTTGTCTGTTGTTAATTTTTAATGTCTAAAATGAAATGGGCTTTGTAATTATGGATTGAAAATAATAATTTTGTTGATTTCGGTGGATTTGTAGGATTGTGGAGAGTGTTGGAGAGGGAGTGACTGATCTTGCACCAGGCGATCATGTCCTTCCAGTCTTTACAGGGGAATGCAAAGAATGTGCTCACTGTAAATCTGAAGAGAGCAACATGTGTGATCTCCTGAGGATCAACCCAGACAGGGGAGTGATGATCCATGATCAAAAATCGAGATTCTCAATCAATGGCAAACCAATTTTCCATTTTGTTGGAACATCCACCTTCAGCGAGTACACGGTTGTCCACGTTGGTTGTCTTGCCAAGATTAACCCCCTCGCTCCTCTCGACAAAGTTTGTGTTCTAAGTTGTGGAATCTCCTCAGGTACCCAAAAAAAAAAAAAAAAAAAATGATAATTTTAATGTCTACCCCTTTTGAGTTTTGGCCAATACCATCAATTTGCTTTATAATAAGATATCAACAAACTTCTATGAAACCATTTCATGGGATTCAGTGTGGTTTAGAAAGCACCATGATCATGCAATAGAAAGTTTTCAAAAATTTCAAATGAATGATTTGAAGGCTTATTGATTCTAATAACTAATTGCAGAGTTGATCATTGTCGGACCTTTCAATTCATATTGTTCTAATAAACAAATTTGTGGGATTTTATTTTGGGTAGGATTTGGTGCCACTGTGAATGTTGCCAAGCCAACAAAGGGCTCAACTGTGGCTGTCTTTGGATTGGGAGCTGTAGGCCTAGCTGTGAGTTTTTTGTTCTCTGATTGCCTTATAAATATGATTATTAAGTGTGTCTGTTAGCCAAATGTATCTGATCAATATTATATTTGATGGTAATTTTGTGTGATTAGGCTGCAGAAGGGGCCAAAGTGTCTGGTGCTTCAAGGGTTATCGGTGTGGATTTGAATTCTAACAGATATGAACAAGGTATAAAGGGACTAGCAAGCATTATATTTGTGGTGTTTGATACAAATTTACTTCCATAAAACTGACTAGAGTATTTGTGTTGCTGCATCATTTCTTACTTGCATTTATAATCTATCCTAGTCGAATGCATCTTTGTTCCATTAAATTCTTTAAATCCATACATCAATATGCGATTCTTCCACAACTTTCCTACATTGGTTGAGTTTCTATTCTCTGCTTTCTTTGTTTGACAAATTGTTTTTCAAAACTGTTTTTTTTTTTTTTTCAGATGTTATACTAAACTAGCAAAACTTGTAAATTTTTCTTATTAACTATTGTGACATGTAATAACGGAATTATAGAATTTGAGAAAAGATCCACTTCACTTCAATAATGTGATAAGTGTCACATCAGTCTATGAAAACTAATTAGTATTTTCAAACTTTTCAGTGCTTTATTTGGAAAATACAAAATGAAAACACAACCAAATAAGCGAACATTAGGCGTTTGCTGATTTTGATTGGCCAGTTGCATCTAAATTCTTGGTGGAAGCTTGCAACATAGGCTACATTTAACCTCCATTTTGTCATCATTGAACATTTCTTGAATAATAATAGTGAATATGAAGAAATGCATCTTACAATACAAGAGTAAATACACAATCATTATGATTCACATTGCAGTTAACACATGGTGGGCTTTAATTTCTAATATTGAACATTTCTCTTTGTCTCTTGGATAAACAGCAAAGAAGTTTGGTGTAACAGAGTTTGTGAACCCCAAAGACTACAACAAACCAGTTCAAGAGGCACAGTTCTACACTTCTTTGCACTTGTAAATTCTTCTCTTTCATCTTCAAGTATTTGCTCAAGTTTCTTCTTGACTTGCTCTTCAGGTGATTGCTGAGATGACCAATGGAGGAGTGGACAGAAGCGTCGAATGTACTGGAAGCACTGAAGCCATGATCTCGGCATTTGAATGTGTCCATGATGTATGTTTCCCCTACTTTCCACCACTTTGATTATCACTTTTTTCCTGTTTCTCATTGACAACGAAGTAGAGCTCTAGAGTACAACCTATAAATGTATATATGTCATTTTGAATGCTGATAGACTACAACCTTGCCATTGCAGGGCTGGGGCGTTGCTGTTCTTGTGGGAGTCCCTCACAAAGATGCTGTGTTCAAGACACACCCTGTGAATTTCCTAAATGAGAGGACACTTAAGGGCACCGTGTTCGGAAATTACAAACCCCGGTCTGACATTCCCTCTGTTGTTGAAAAATACATGAACAAAGTGAGTTTCTGAATCCCACTTTGCAAATCTCTATGCTAGTGCATATGAAAGCTCAAAATGTGTTTCTCTTATTCACCTAAATTGTTGACTTTGCAGGAACTTGAACTGGAAAAGTTCATCACTCATCAAGTCCCATTCTCGGAGATCAACAAGGCCTTCGATTACCTGCTAAAAGGGGAAAGCATTCGATGCATCATCAAAATGGAGGAATAGAAAGACACAAAATCCTATGCTTCGATCGTTTGTGAAATGTTAATAAAAGTTGTTGCCCGGGTGTTTTTTTGTGCTTATAGATATGTAACAATCAAATTTTCCACATTGATTTTTCATTTAAAAAAAGAAAAGAAAACACATTCACCAGAATTCCGTTCTTGTTCCTTGCTCTAATGTGTGGTATCTCTATTGTAAGTAGTTGATGTGTAGTTCATTCGGTTTTATAGCATTACTTACTGGTATTTTATTACCCATTGACTTCATTAATGGAAATTTTGTGGTTTTGTTCATATGCTTTTCAAGATTTAATATGGAACGGTTTTTTTTTTTTTTTGGGACAAAACTCAAACCCAGTTTTGACAAATAAATAAAAAATAAATGTTAATTAAAAATGATCACAAAGAAATTAAAAATGGATTAAAGAAAGATTAAAAAATGAGCCAAACAAATCCTTATACCCACGTGCTGAGCATTGTTGCAACACATTCACACCCTTCAGGTCATCAAATTAGCCTACTCGGGTCATAGGATGAGGTCCCGCCATTCCTTCATCTCCCTCTATCCATCTATATTCCTCGTGTTGGTCTTAATTTAGAGTCACATTTTATTTTGTAAGCCTTACAATGAAGGTCATCCATATAAAAAATTAATTTCATCGGATACCTATAAACATAGAAACAAAGTACATTTTGTGTTGTAAAAGAAGGGCAAATATGATTGTAAACTTAACAATTTATTTTATAAAATAAAATAGGATTTGTTCTGGTGTTCATAGTTGTTCAATAAAGTTGATTTTTTTGCATAGATAACTTTTGCTGTGAGATTTACGAAATAGACGGTTTGAATCATCTGTATTTGTTTAAATTAGAGCCAATAAGAAAGCTATGGACAAGTATGGAGAGAAAATATGGAGGTGAGTTTATCTCCATGTCATAAATACATTTTTACACAAATTAATGACTACACTGTGTTTATAGTACTACTAGTAGTGGCATGAGGAATTGGGGCTATTGTGAGGCTTATTGAGGGCTTGTCTTGAGTCTCTTCCGATGATTTGAACCGTTCATATTGTAAAATTCGTTGAGCTGATCATCCATGCAAAAAATCAAGTAAATTGGATATCTTTAGCCCCATAATAAGAGCATCTTTGTTGTTGTTGATGTTGTTGTTGTTTTTTTTTTTTTATTTTTAAAATAAAAATAAATGGTGAACATGATTTTAATAATTTTTTAAAAATAATTAGGACCTGATTATGGAGTTACGAATGTCCGATTAACTTTCTATTTTACATGGATGATATACTTGACAAATCTTATAATATGAATGGTTCGAATAATTAAAATAGCCCTGGAAAAAATCCCCAGGTCTTCACAATAGGTAGGGCTAAGCAAGGAATCTGTAAAATTCGTAATCTGATCCGATCCAGTCTAATCCGATAGGTTTGGATTGGTTTTTTGAATCTGTGATTTGGTTCCGGATTGAAAATTTCAAAATCCGTAGGTCACGAATCGATTCCGGATTGAACCCCACGATTCCGGATTGGAACTGATCCGGACTGTCTAGAAATAATCTATACTTATACCATATGCCCTTCCACACAATATAATTTCTTGTTTCATATAAAAGCTAAAGTGTAACCTAATTCACGTCTCACTCACTCATTGTCTTTCACTTTTATCTCTTTGTCGGTGCACTCTCTCTCTCTCTCTCTCTCTCTCTCTCTCTCTTCTCTTTCTCATCTCAGACTGAGTTCTCTCTCACACTCTCATCCATCTCAGATCAGATCGGTGAGCTGCTTGTCTCTCTCTCTCTCTCTCTCTCTCTCTCTCTCTCTCTCTCTCTCGGTGACACTAATTTTGTTCCTTTGTTCTCAGACGCAGTCATCTGAGATCATCCATCTCAAATCAGATTGGTAGCTATAACTATTGTCTCTCTCTCGGTGAGCTCCTTCTCTCTCTCTCTCTCTCTCTCTCTCTCTCTCTCTCTCTCTCTCTCTCTCTCTCTCTCCAGCACTCTAAAATGGGGTTAATCTCAGAGAAAAAACATACACAATACACTATTGTGATTTTATCTCCGAACAATGGATTTAACCTCAAATCGATTGTTCATGTCATCTACAATGGATTCGGTAAATGTAAGTAAGAGGTTTTATTTTTATTTTTTTGTTTTTATTTTTATTTGTTAAGAGGCATCTTGAAAATTTTAAAGAGTTTTGTTGTTCTATTGGTGAATTGTATGCAATGGATGAGTCTGTGAGGAGTCGAAATGTAATTATTTCTATTGGTTTGTTGACTTGTGCTTGATAATTACTATGGTAACATAAAATCATTACTTATACACCAGGATGATATTATTTGGTGTGATATCATTTTTTATACACAATTTTTGAAGCTTTGAAGTGTCCTTCTCCATTCTATTTTACTGCTTAAGCATAGCTATAATAGGGCTTTTGTAATGCCCTTGATGTATGTTTGCAGCTTTTCAAGTGAATTAAGACTTCAGAGGGTCTAACTTATTATATACCTTTCCAACCTTCCCCCCTTACTTTATGCATTTTCCTTTTCTCTCTCTCTCTCTTTCTCTGTTCAAATGTTCCGGTGTACATTATCATCAATTAAAAAATGTAAGTAAAAAATTAATCCACAGTGTATGTTTTTTCTTTGATTTCTGTATGTAAGTAATCCACAGTTTTCTGCTGAATTTGTTTGTTGTTGTCTACTATTGCTACTGCGTGTTTGCTTGGAATTTTACAGAGGATGTTGTTTGCTTGGAATTTGTTTGTTGTTGTCTACTACTGCTACTGATCATTTCATACAGGATGTTGTTTGCTTTAAATGTTCTAAATTTTTTATTTATTTAATTATGTGAATCCGTGGTCCTAAACTAATTTAATCCGTGTTTAAACGGATTGGTTCCACGATTTAAACGGATTGGATTGGTTTTAATTTTTTAGGAACCGCAGATAACGGATTGGTCTTGATTTTCTCCTAATCCGAACCAATCCGGATCATGCTCACCCCTAACAATAGGGCTGATGTGCCTTGTGGTATAACAACAACCTTCAGCCTGTGGCCTGATATAATTTTTGACAGAATTATAATTTAGTAGAACCGATAAAAAAAAAATTATACAAAGAGTAGTGTAATATATTTTTGAGTTACACATTACTTTTTTTGAGTTACACTCTCATACTTTGTTTTTTTCATTTTTATTTTTATGCTATACCATAAATTGTAATTCCTTTAAAAAAAATTTATATGGAAAACTTCACTTGTTAAAGTTAGAGTTCGTTTGGCAATAACATTTTTAGCTAACTTTTTGGCTTTTTTTGACTTTTTTTAGCCTAACACTTTTTTGTTTGTTTGGTTTTCTTGTTTGACTTTTTTGACTCTTTGGCTTTGGAATGACAAACTTTTTTGTTGGCCTTTTGGCTTTTTTGTTTTTTTGACTTTTTTTTTGTCCATACATGATTATTTAGCCCAAAATGTTTACCAAACCGAGGCTTAATGTATTGAATAATTACTCTATCTAAAAAGAATATGCACATATATATGTTGAATAATTACTAAAAATGGTTTTTTTTTTTAGGTGAAAGTTGAGTGGATCACTATTTTATTGGAGGCAGATCGCCGTTTGGACCTGTGGGATTTACCACGTGTTCTATTTCGATGATCTGAACTGTTTATTTTGTCGGACGCTTAATTTATTTCATTCATACAAAAAATTAGGTTGATCCGATAATCATAACATATTCAATTTACCACGCTTTTCACAAGAAATGAACGATAATTGTGTTTTTAAAAATAATCTATACATTTTTTTGGTGATAAACAGAATAAACAGAATAATTTATAATTATCGAATTGACCTAATTTTTTTATGGATGAAATATACGAAGTGTCCTACAAAATGAATGTTTCGAATCAAAACGAGACCTGTAATAGACCCCACAGGCCCAAACAGCACCCTCAAATTGGAGGGGATTCTTCTCCTATTTTATATTTTTAAGGCCGAAAACAAATTTATATTTTTAGACTTAATTAATCAAAAATAATATTCTTAGAATTTTGCCTAACAAAATTTGAGTGTTTAAGATAAATTAAAAGCAAAATGCTAAAATAATAAATAAATAAATAAGGCAAATTAAATTGATGCTTTGTTTGTTTTGGCAGAAATATGTTTTGAAAAATAATTACTATATTTTCTGAAGTATGGCACAATAAAAAAGATAGTAAGCGGAAAGTATTTTTCATGGTTAGCAGAATTTCCATAATCAACGGAAAACAAATCTATTTTGATAAAAAAAAATATTTTCAATTTTGAAAAGGCATAAAAAGTTTTCTAAACTAAAATTTTATCAATGTCACTACACTACTACCACTACACCACCATCACCACTGTCACTACCATCATCACAATTGCCATTACCATGGCCACTACCCCACCTCCACCTTCACCTCCACCTCCACCTCCATCTTCGTTCCACTACTACCACCACCACCACCAAACATAGAAGAGGTTTTTCTCTGAAAAATATTTTCTGAATTTTTTTTCCTAAAAATTATTTTTCGTTCAAACAAATGGAGTGTAATCTCTTTTGAGATTTGGAAAAAATACTGTAGCAATCTAGAATTTTTCCTTCCGCTCGAACGTGGAAGTTGACACTCGAGCGGACTTGTGAGGCTTCCAGTATTTTTGCAGTCTGTCCGAAATTCTGAGAGTTTTGAATTCCCGCTCGAGCGTAGGAGTGGTCGTTCGAGCGGCCGACTTTGTTGGTCTGCATGCTCGAGCGGTCTGCCTGGTTGAGTTTGAATTTCTGAGGCTAGTGGGATTGTTTTTGACCCTTTCATTATTGTCTTTGGAGCCTCCTAGTTTTATCTTGGGTCATTGATCGAAGTGGTAACATGATGGTAAAGTAAGATTGGACCAAAAACTTTAATTCGGATAATCTTCCTACGAACAACCGTCACTCTTTTGCCCTTTTCTTTTTCCACACTTTGAATTTGGATGTGAGGCTAGAACCATTGGAAAAATTATTTTCGGGGCTTCAATTTGGACACAAGAACGACCTAAAACGGAGTCTGGATGGGAAAGTTATACCTGTTCGAAGTTTCAGAATCTATGTTGGAAGCAGGTACGCTCGAGCGGGAAAAGGGAAACTCGAGCGGACTGCGCGAGTTCAGCAGCTTAAAAACGTGATTTTTAGATCATTTCTTACATTTTCTTTTCCCTTCTTCTTTGCTCTCATTCTAGGTCCGAAAACCTAGCCCTAAAAACCTTGATTTCCTCTACTTTTATCAACAAATCCACCATTGATCATGCATTATGGATGGAGAATAAGAGAAGATCAACATTTTCAACTGATTGAAGCTCGGATTTGTGACGAATTCTCATCAAAGCTTCGCTCCTTTGCTTGATTCTTGAGGTAGGGGTTCTTGTTCTTCCTCAATACTTCCATAAATAGATAGATTTGTGGTATTTTGATTATATACATACAAAACCTACATTTTTGGGTATCTAGAGTATATTATGAGAATTGGATGTTTAGGGTTTTAGATGTTAGGAGTTCAATTGATGGGTTAAAATGGTGGATTGTGAACCCTAGGTGTATAATCAATGGGAAAGTTGGAATAAAAAGTAATGGGTTAAGAAATTTGATTTTTTTTCTTGAAATTTCTAGGTTTTCTAGAAACCCTAGGTTGATTCATGATGATAATCAATGATTTGGCCCAAATTGAAAGTAGAATCATGAAATTGATAGGCTGAATTATATACGTACAAGTTTAATTGGAATTTGGTTATATTTGAAAATTATGTTTAAAATTTGCGAATGAACTTTGTTATGAGCATTGTAAATCATGCTATAATGAGAAAGGAAATTGGGGGAAATGATTTATTAATGATATAGGTGACATAAACTCGGTTATGGAATGTTGAGATGGGATTTAAGAATTTACCTTGAATTATGTTGAATTATATCTAGTGGTGTTGAATTGAATCATGTTGAATAGTGTTGATTATGTTGAATTGTGTTGACTATGTTGAGTTGTGTTGAATTAAGTTGAGTTGTGTTGGGTTGCATTGATTTTGGGTTGATATAAATAAAGGAAATTTTGCCCTAATTTGATCAAATTGTTATTTTGTATAAGCAATTAAAATTGTCAGTGTAAATGTGAAATCGGAGGATTATTAATGATGATGATGGAGTTTGATATGCATTATCACTCCTATATGAGATTTTGGAAAAAAGCATATCTTCAAAGGAATTTATATATCGGTTTAGATGTATTTGTTTTGGGCTATCGGTGGAGGATAGCTGTGATTGGTGTAGAAATTGCATGTTGACTAGGCAATCCGGACTATTTATAAATCATGCATATCATGGAGAATGAAATGGATTTTGAGGATTTAAACTGTATGTTTTGGAAAAAGATTTTGGAAATTCTTGTGCTATGTTTAAGAGTACTTGTTTCATTTGAAAATCATATTTTGGATCACATGTATTGTGCTAGTTGAAAAGAGTAAATAATATGATAAGCCTGAGAAATGGTTGTCATTGAATATGACTGTGTGTTTTAATACATTGTATATGTATGATTGTTTAGGAGGAGAAAGGGGATGTACTCCATGTGTGATTGTGTGATTAAATACATTGTATATGCATATTTGTTTGGGAGGAGAAAGGGGATGGACTCCATTGTTTGGGAGGAGAAAGGGGATGGACTCCATTATAACTAAGTTAATGGAGTGTCCTGGGTGAAAGTCCCAAAATTTATACATGGGTGCTGATCCCGCGGACGAAATTTTCATAAAATGGCAGTTTAAAGTGTTTATGTATATTTTGTATGATTGGGAAAACCACTGAGTTGTAGTCTCAGTTTGGTTGTTGTGAAATAATGAAATTTACTCATGAATTGAGAAGAATAAATGAATTGAAAATGAACTGAAGGGAAATGGATTAAGGATTGAAATTGGCATTATGTAGGTAATTGGATTAAGGGCTAGTGATGATGAACTCAATGGATTGCTTGTGACAAAAGGGAAGACTATGAGCTTTGTTTTGTAAGTAATTGGGAAATTGAATTAAAAAAGGTTTGTGATTCTTGTGTTATGTTTGAACTCTAATCCTTTGGATTTTGATGCTATGGAGTATGGTAATTAGAAATGGAAATGAAATGTGTAATGTTAGAATGGAAACGAAATGTGGAATATTAAAATGGAAACAAAATGGGGAATAATTTGGAATCGGGTTAATGAATTTAAGATGATGTTCTTCCTTAAGTGTACTTGTCTTCAAAGAAAATTTATGGCTTCTTAATGATGAGAGACTACATTTATGGCAATGAGTTTTCTTAAAAGGTTCAAGTGAAATTTTAAGAAAAGATACTTTTTGGTATAATATTTTGAGCTTACAAAATGCCATCTTACTAAATGATATCACTCTGCATGTATGATCATTTCTATCTATGTGGTTGCTATTGTTGTAGACCTATGAGATTCCTACTGGGCATTAGTGCTCACCCCTCGTTGTTTTATTCTTTTTCAGGAAGAGAATTTTGGATTCATTAGTTGAAGAGTATGGATTCTATGTACCTTATGTGTAAAATTTATCATAGATGTTAAGGGAATGAAAAATATATCTTGTGGTTTGTAATTATTTATTTGTAGCTCCGTAGCGGAAGCTTGGCATGTATTATTGTTGTCATTGTAATATTCATGGAGAATGAGAACATGTATCATTGTGTTTCTATCACCAAATGGTAATAGACCTTTAAAAAAAATGGATCTAATATAAAGGCTTTGGTAATGTTTCAGAGTAATTGAAAAATGGGGCGTGACAAATACAAGGAGTTTCACAATTTTAGAATAATTACATTGAGCTATTTAATGTTTTAATTCACTTGATCTTAGTCAAAAGGCCGAGAAAGGTGTTTAATGTTTTAATTCACATTACACTTAGGGAAAAGCACCAATAAATCCCAAATTGTAATGTGTTGAACCATTTAGTCCTACCTTTTATTTTGTAGGCTGATAGGTCCTGTTTGAACATTAATTACTTATATACCCATGTAATTAACACGTGCCCTAGTTTTGCTAGAGGGTAAATGTGAGTTTTTAGTGATGTTGTAGTGACCAAAATGCCCAAAAGTTTACTATATGCCTTTTTTTTATGTTTTCCCTCCATCTCGAACAAAATGGTCGAGATATAATGGAAACTTCTAGGTTTCTATCCCAATGTTAGCAATTGCGATCATCATCCTGTGTGATTGAATATTCACATTTTGCATTGTTTACCCTCCTATATTCAACCCCACAGTAACATAGCACGCGACCCACAAAAACCCTAGAAACCCAAAAAGCCTTACGCATCGTTAACATTTGTAGAAGCTATTTGCCGTGAGAACTGAGGATTCTTGACCTCTGCACGTCGGTGAGTCCGTAACGTCGACGAACTAACGGCGTCAGTGATTTGGTGTTGTCCTGCTATGGTAGTAGGTATGTGAAATGTATGATGTTCAGTTGAATATGTGAGGGTTAATGTTGGCCAACGGAGATTATTTGGGTTTGTAAATCGTTTTGTGGTTTGAAATTGTGATTTTTGGTTGTTTATGATGATGTTGTTTATGCCGAAATCGAGAATAATAGTTTGTATGCTTTTTAATGGATGAAGTGTTGTTATGTTTTGTTTACTGTTTGTGTAAAATGGCATTTCGATGTGTTTATGTGTTGTAACGAAAGTATTTGCTAGGAAAAAATGGGCTTTAGCTTCATGTTATTTTTGAAGATGGACGAATAATGTAGTTGTTTGATATGTTTGTTGTGTATGTGTGTGAGTAATGTGATTTTGGTGTGGATGGATGTTAGTGATTACACGGGTGAGAACTCCATGTGGGTTGTGTTGATGTTGTATGGGTAGTTGTCCATAATTATGCAAACATGATAGTGTAGACACCCCATTTTTGACCGACCTTAAGACTTAGACATCACCGATTGAGCGCTCGGTGACACTGCATATTGTGCTCGTTCAGAAGTTTCAGAGTCGCGGCCGTGAGCCCTGCCTCCGGACTTCCGAACCCTCTTCTGTGCCTTGTCTCGGTTTGCGAACCAGACTCGGTTTTCTCTGTTTCTTTTCCTGAGGGGAGGGAGAGGTCCCGTAGACCATCTCTCAGTGGCCGTGGGCTACATTTTGTGGCCGCAGGCCATTTTGCCCATTTTGGAGTCCGGTTTCCGGTTTTTCGGAGCCGTCAGGCCGTGTGCCTCGGTTCGGGACCGCTTAACCATCTCCTATTGCTCTGGTTTTTGGCATACTTCCTATTTTCTCCCTTTTGAGGGACACTGGGGTCTGACAAACCCACTTCGTGGCCGAACGCCACTTTCGGTGCTTAACAGCCCATTTTCGGGACCCCAAACTGCGTGTTTTGGCCCCAGAACATTCGTTTTGCAACGGTTTTCGTTCATTTTTGGCAGGTACCTCTGTTTTATCACCGGGAAGGTCACTGAAGGGTGAGAAGCCAGTAATTGTTGCAGCAACCAGTTATACATCCTCCGACGCCCTCCGGCGCCCGTTTTTTACACTTCCGGGCTAATGTTAAACCCCTTGGACCCTTTTTCTCCAACTTTGAACCACATATTTGTGATGTACACACTTGGGAGGACCCTAAAATTTGGTGGCCGGCCATTAATGCTACTTGACCCTTTTGACCCCCTCCTTCCGGGCTAATGTTGAACCCCTTGGATCCTTTTTCTCCAACTATGAACCACATATTTGTGATGTACACACTTGGGAGGACCCGAAAAGTTGGTGGCCGGCCAGTAATTCTACTTGACCCTTTTGACCCCCTCTTTCCGAGCTAATGTTGAACCCCTTGGACCCACTTTCTTGGACTTTTAACCACATGGTTGTGTTGTACACACATAGGAGAACACCATCAGTTGGTGGCCGGCCAGAAAATCTGCTTGACCCTTTTGACCCCTAGCCGGCCGGCTAGGGGGTGTGGCCGGCCGGCCACCTGGAGCAAAAGTAACAGGCCGGCCGTATTCCTTGCACTGTGCACTTTACAGCTGTGGGGCAATATCCCCCAGAAAAGATCTTTGTCCGGGGGATATTTTGTGGGGGAAAGCTTGCCTCCTTTTCCCCCACCTTTACACCCTCCTTTTGGTCCTTATAACCAGCTGCCATTGTTTGTTATGAGGGTTAGAAATTTGTTCTTCAAGCCTCAAGATCCATATCTCCCTCCATCCTTCTCATTTCCCTAAAAAACCTTAAGTCCTACACCTTGTTTTCTTCATCACCACCAAGCTCTACCATCACCACTTCATTTCCAGCAACAAGGAGGGCTTCTCAAAGGCTAAAGGAGCTGCAAATTGGTCCAAGAAGCAACAAAAGACTTGTCTCCAAGGGTGAGTTGCCATTTTCTCTTTTTTGAGCTTTTCTTTGCAATATTTCTTAGCCTCTCCTTCTTATACATTTGAGCTCCGACCAAAACTGAAAGTACCCTTTTTTTGAGCTCATTTTCATGTCTCATTAAGGGCTCAACCCTGTTTGAGCCCTCCATGATACACTTGCTTCATTGATCCTCTTATATGTCATAATCTTGCATGCTATTTTTGGCCCATGCGTAATCTGTTTTTGAGCATGTTGTAAACTGATATTAGGCTTATTTTGAGCCCCTCTTCAACATTGAAGAAGGGCTCAACACCATTTGGGACTTCCATGTTATACTTACCTTTATACTCCTCTTTTGGTCCCATTTTTGCATGCAATGGCAGCCTACCATGCTTTTGTTTTTGGCCATTTTACAGTTCTGAAAAAGTGCTTATTTTGGTCCATTCTTCATATTTCATTTAGGTCCTTTCATGGTTTGGGACCTCCATATGCCACTTCATGTTATATCTCTCTTTTATTCCCCATTCTTGCATGTTTAGTTAGCCTATCATGCTTTTGTTTTTGGCCATTTTACAGTTCTGGAAATAGTCCTATTTTGGCCCATTCTACATTTTTTATTAAGGGTCTTCGGCTGTTTGGTGAATATTTTGCATACCTCATGTTATAACCACTTTTGAGCCTCATTTTGCATCACACTTCTATCATGTTTGTACACTGATTTTGAGGCTGCCATATACTGTAAATATTCATATTTTTGGTCCTTCTTCAGTGTTGTAGAAGGGAATTTTTCAGTTTGGATTTTGCTTATATCACTTGCTTCATTACCCCTCTCTTGGCCCCTATTCTTGCATGCCATTTTTGCCATATCTATACTTGCCGTTTGGCCATGTTTATAACTGTGAAAGTGCCTTTTTTGGGACTGTCTAGCTTCTGTCTTTGCATTGCATGTCCATATTGTGCATGTTTGGCATAGCTGTAGGCCATTTCGGGTGCCTAAATTCGCATTTCGGGACAATTCCTTGCATTTCATGTCATTTCGCCTCATTTCGGGACTGTTTTCCCCCATATTTTACTGCTGAAATTCCATTAGAATGATTGCTATCCATTCCATGTCATTTGCATTACATTCTGCCATTGCCTCGGTTTGCGTGCCCGTGTGCACGCATTTCGAGGCACTTCATTTTCATCAACCGGCTTCTTATGTGAGTGTGGCTGAGGCTCACTCATGTTGGTATAAGTCCATATCATGTTTTCATATCATTTGCATTGCGTATGCCATTGCCTCGGTTTACGTGCCCGTGCGCACGTATTTCGAGGCACTTCCTTTTCATCAACCGGCCTCTTATATGAGTATGGCTGAGGCTCTCTCATGTTAGTATAAGTCCATGTTGCATTCTATATGCCATTTTCATGCCATTGCATTGCGTATGCCATTGCCTCGGTTTGCGTGCCCGTGTGCACGCATTTCGAGGCACTTCATTTTCATTCACCGGCATCCAATATGAGTGTGGCTGAGGCTCACTCATGTTGGTATAAGCCCATATCATGTTTCCATGTCATTTGCATCGCATTTTGCCATTGCCTCGGTTTGCGTGCCCGTGTGCACGCATTTCGAGGCTCCTCATTTTTATCCGCCGGCATCCTATATGAGTGTGGCTGAGGCTCACTCATGTTGGTATAAGCCCATATCATGTTTTCATGTCATTCGCATTGCGTATGTCATCGCCTCGGTTTGCGTGCCCGTGTGCACGTATTTCGAGGCACTTCATTTTCATCAACCGACTTCTTATGTGAGTGTGGCTGAGGCTCTCTCATGTTAGTATAAGTCCATGTTACCTTTTCCATGCCATTTTAGTCACTTGCATTGCATATACCGTCGCCTCGGCTTGCGCGCCCATGTGCACGCATTTCGAGGCATATCACTTTCATAGCATGGTATATGTTAGGATTGTATCTTAGTCGCATTTCATGCATGTCATGCATATTGCATCGTGTTCGGAATAGGAGTTAGCCCGGGCACGGGAAACGAGGTACATTCCATACTCCGAGTGACGAAATGTGTTTCAATTCCCCAGTCACCGACACTCCGGATTATCCATAATGGAGTTAGGTTTTAGCTGTAGTTTTCATGTGCATTCATCCTATATTGAATTGTGCATTTCGATTCCTCGGCCATCATGCCTCGGTATGCGTGATTGGTGGCACGAGGATTGAGGCATGCATATATTCGTGAAATACATTGCTATGCCCCTTTCCTGCTCTCTGTTGCAGCAAAATGAAGAATCAGTAACTTTTTGGAGCTCGGCACGCTTTCCAAGAATAACTGCTAAACAGAGGCTAATTGGGGCATCCCGGTGGATTTCCGCGCAAGACAACCCGGACACGCATCATCCATCAGAAGCAAGGCACTCCCTGCCTTGCATGCCAGTTTTACAGTTTTCTTAGTTGATTTGTTAATTAATTAGGAATTTGTATATTATTTGGACTGTAATATTTGGACTGTAATATTCTTTTATTTGGGACTGTATATTTATTTGGACCCTCTGCGCGAGGGCATAACTGTAATAAGTGTGCGTGAGTGTGTTGTATGTCTTCCAACCCCACGTCTTTCTCTCTTTTATTTACCTGCTTATGATGGTTAGATTAGGGCATATTTCAATTAGCATACAGTATGATAGCATGTTTGCATTTCATTCATCTGTATTGCATGCACCGGGCTCGGCGCATCATACTAACTGCATTGTATTTTCAATTCCAAGATTGAATACATGTTAGTTGTAGCATTTCATATGCCATGTTTAGAATAGCCGAGCCTGCTATATTTGCATTTTTGCATGTGTTGCATTAGGCATTTCTGTATACTTAGGATCATGCATGATTTCTAATGTAGTCTCTTTTTTGGCTTGGAGTACCCGGTAAGCTTTATGCTTTAGCATCCTTGCATGCGTGTGAGTGAATGCCATGATAGCATGCTTACCATGAGGCTAATTGCTTATGTGATATAACTGCCTGAATGCCTGTGGGTGAAGGTTGGGTTACTTGGACTGGAATGAATCATCAACTGTTTGTTTTAAGCCCACTAGATAGTGGCAAAACCATCTTTTCTAAAGCCCACCTGCGGGTGGCAAAATCTGCATTTTAAGCCTACTTGCGAGTAGTAAACCAACTTTCAAATAAACAAGCATGAAATGTTTTGTTCCAATTCGGGCGGCCCAGTCTATACTTATATGCTGTGCGCATCACATAGTAACCTAGGCTAATAACCGGAATAAGAACATACAAATGTTTTCAAAAATAGATATCATGGTTAGTAGAGGCCGATCTTTGATCGGGCGAGCGGGGGTGCTCACGAAGTGACCTTCCCCAATCGTACCCAAGTTCCCGAGCCGAGGCAACTTTGGTGATGACGGACACGTGGCCTTTGGCACCGAGTCAGGGTTTCCTAAATTTCCCATTAAAAAACATTTAGGTGGCGACTCTGTATCTGGCAAAGCAGTCCATGTTTGGCACTTCTTTCAAAAAATCTGTTTTCTCAAAACGATTTGCCGGATTTGGACTCTTTGGTTCAGACTTAGAACCGTGACAGATTTGAGAGTCCTGAGCTGTAGTGACCCCAATATGAACGGAACGGGAGCTCGTTCCTCCCGGGGCGTTCGGGGACGTCTACAGATAGATGTTAGGTGTGTCTGAATGTGTGATACTATTATTATTTGGGAACAGGGTGAGGATGTTGTTGATGGGCCGTCGAGGTGCATTTTTTTTTGTTTGTTGATGTACGTGTTGTGTTGTATACAACTGGGTGTGTGTGTGGTTAGGTGTTGTGATAATTTGACGTTGCAACGGTAGTGAGGTTACGAATGTATGTTCATAAGATATTTGTTTTACGTTTGGTTCGGTTAGTCGTAAGGTTGTTGTTTGTGGGGGTCATGGGTGGCAATGGCATTTAATATTGGGGGAGTTGTTGGAGTCTGTTGATGTTATGTTATGCGTTTGTTAATATTTGTTGGGGGTTAACGTTGACAAGTTTGTTGCATCTCATGTAAGTAATTGTAGAGGCTATGATGGAACTATAATTGGGTGGTAATTGGAGGGTAAATGATTTGAAAATATGAGTAGGTGTGTAGATGTTTGTATGTGAAATGTATGATGTTGAGTTGAGTATGTGAGGGTTAATGTTGGCCAACAAAGATTATTTGGGTTTGTAAGTCGTTTTGTGGTTTGAAATTGCGATTTTTGGTTGTTTATGATAATGTTGTTTATGCTGAAATCGGGAATAATAGTTGTATGCTTTTTGATGGACAAAGTGTTGTTATGTTGTGTTTATTGTTTGCGTAGACAAGCAACTGCATTCACCTGTCCGAATATGCACAAAAGCAAAATGACAAACTCCATACCTAGAACAATTTGAAGAAAAACAGAACCCGGCAATAACGTTGTAAATTACAGAACGATGTAACTGAAACAAACTATTCAAATGTTACAACATTCATGGAAAAACTTATGAACTGTTAATGCTACAAGCCCACATGATGTATTGTTTTTGTTTCTGCCAACATCGTATCAATTACAAGTAATATTGTAGATAACAGAAACCAAATAACATAGTCATAAAATGGTCCACAACATTTGGAAATAACATAAACTAATGTCCTGCAATGCTACCACTGCGAAGATAACAACCCTAGACAGAAACTGTGTGAGTTTTCAAAAATCACATCTGCAAAAAAAAAAAAAAAAAAAAAAAAAAAAAAAAAAAAACACCAACGTGGTAAAAATTACATAGCCCCTCTCCCTCTAAACCCTTGTATGAACACCAAAAAAATAATAAACCCAGCACACCCTCTTCAAAGAATCACAAATGATTGAACATCAATAATGACACATCGCGTAAGTAACATCAACAATCTCCCCAATTGCTCTACCAAATTCCTAAAAAATATAGAAATGTTACCCCACACCTTGCGTAAGGATCCTCTAGAGTAAATCCTCTAGAGTGATCTCCTAAAGTACTTAATCCGATGGCTGAGAATAAAACTCACCAAAACGACTCACCAAAATATGGGGGGAATTTTGAAATCCATGAATCTGATTTTTTTTTTTTTTTTTTTTTCAAAATACTCACGAGTATTTTGAAAAAAAAAAAAAAAAAAATCAGATTCATGGATTTCAAAATTCCCCCCATATGGCTAAAGAACGCGAAGAGCTATACAGACGGCGGGAAGAAGCAAAGAAAGAACGAGAGAGCGAAGAAGAGTTGGCCGTCGCGAAGAGCATCTTGTCGCCCCACCGTCGCCGCCGTCCTGCCGTCACCACTGTCCTGCCGCCGCCGTGGCCGTCGCCCCTGCTCCAACCGATTGAAGAAAATATAGGTGATTATATTATATATACATATATACATTATACAGCCTTGAATAATAGATATATAGTGCTGAATCTTGCTGAAATATAGAATTTTCAACCACACAATTTTTTTTTGCCTCATCTGTGTTATGCTGAATATTGCTCAATCCCTGTGATAATAGATATATATATATATATATATACATACATTATACATTATATATATATATACACACAGTATATGCAACCTTAGAAAAAAAATGGGGGATATATTAAAGTTTATGTTTTGTTGGGAAAAGATGAATTTTTTAATGAAATTTTATAGTTGGAAACACTGTCAACATGTTCAGATGATTGTCAAATAAAATGGAATTTGAATCAAGAGTAAGATTAACAAGTTTTGAAACTGGAATGAATTCCCTTGACTGTATTCTGGGTCATTGATTTTTAGGTACTGACTTACCTTCTTTTAGTTCATCTCATCAAGTTTAGAAATCCTGGTTGAGTCTTGCACATGTCCTAAATTCTAGCATTAACAGTCATGACAACTGCTTCTAATTTTACATTTTCTGCATTTCACATTATCAATCAGAGCTAGCTTAGACCATCAGCTATGTTTCCATTCATATAAATTATAACTGATATATCTCTAGTTTTTTTATTTTTATTTTTATTTTTATTTTTATTTTTATATAACTAAACCTATCTTATTTCATATTGATGCACAACACGTAACAACATGAAAATTTGAGTTGGTGAAATGATTAATATGTGATGTTAAAATGTGTTGATAATTCATATTGACTTGTTAAATGATGTTTATGGGCTTGTAGCTATTAAATTGTCTTGTTACTACAAATGGCATTTCGTTTCAAAGTGGAGTCCACAGATAAGGCTTATTAGACTTTTTGTCCAATTTAAATAGAAATTGAGTGGCAGTGTCTTTTGAAGGCTTGATTGACTTCATTGTTGAGAATCATTTGAAAAATATGAATATAAAGATAGCATATTGACCCTCCTGAAATAAAGTTTATTACTGGAACTCTAATCACAAAGATAGCATATTGCACTTGGCATTTGGTTGTTGTTAATTTCTATTTTTTTGTGTGTGCCTTGATTATCTAATTTCTGTTATTTGTTGATTAGCTTATTCAGTTTGTATTATTTTGCAAACATAATTTACAGTTTTTATGCTAATATTGAGCACTTCTTTATTTTTTAAGTGACTTGGCACATTGATATGGAACCTAACAATCATGAGAATGACGAGGGTGAGTGTGATTGGAAGCCTAGAGTTCACATGACATTTGATACAGAACAAGAAGCATATGATTTCTATAATACTTACGGAGGAAGGTTGGGCTTTAGTATTAGAAGGGGTTATGTAAACAAGAGCAAAGAGGGGCAAATCACTTCAAGGCAATTTGTTTGTAATAAGAAGGGATTTCGGGTTGTCGACAAGTGAGATCGATTAACAAAAAATCCTAGGCAGGAAGTGAGGACTGGTTGTCAAGCCCGACTTGTCATTAAGTGGGATAGGAATATGCAGAAATTTTTTGTTAGTGATTTTGTTGAACAACATAATCATATCTTTGTACCAACAGAATGTACACATATGTTACCATCCCAAAGGAAGATATCTGCATCACAAGCAACCAAAATAGATTTAGCCAAAAAATCTGGAATTCGTCTTAATGCTGCATTTGAGCTCATGGGTAATGAGTTGGTGGAAGGGAGTCACTTGGGTTCACAAAACTGGACCAAAAAAATTATTTGAGAACAAAGAGGCAAAGCAGTTTACATATGGGGAGGCAGGTAGCATTTTGCAATATTTTCGTGACAAATCATTGGAGAATCCATCTTTTTTTTACTCGGTCCAATTAGATAACGAGGAGCAGATTACAAACATATTTTGGGCCGATGCTCAGATGATCATGGATTATGGGTAATTTGGTGATGTTGTAACTTTCAACACTACTTACAAGTTAAATAGTGCACATAAACCATTTGCGTCTTTTGTTGGATTTAACCATCATAGGGAAACTGTGCTATTTGGTGCAGCTTTGATGTATGATGAGACCGCCGATTCTTTTGTATGTCTTTTTAGAAGATTTTTGGAGGCAATGTCAAGTAAGGCTCCAAAAACAATTTTTACGGATTAGGATGCTGCAATGGCTAAGGCCATACCTATTGTCATGCCTAACATAACCCACCACCTTTGCACTTGACATTTGATGCAAAATGCATTAAGGCATGCAAATTCTATCTTCAAGGATAAGGCGGTGAAGGATAAGGGGATGAAGAGTGTTTTATCCACGTTTATGTACGACATTGAGGATGAGGAAGAGTTTACGTTAAAATGGGAGGAAATGCTTGACAAGTATGAAGTAAGAGATAATCATTGGTTGAAGTTAACATTTGGGGTCAAGGAAAAATGGGGTTGGCCATATGTTAGAAATGCATGGGGTGCAGGCATGAGTAGCACCCAACTTAGTGAATCCTTTAATGCTTTCTTGAAGGATTTCATTCAGTCTGATCATAACTTAATGCAATTTTTCATGCATTTTGATCGAGTTCTGTCTGAGAAGAGGTACAAAGAGTTACAAGCCGAATATGCTCTATGCCAAAAGTTGCCAAGAGTGAATATTAAAGTGAAGATTATGGAGCAAGCTGCAGATGTTTACACAAATAAAATTTTTGAAGAATTTCAGGATGAGTATGTCAAGTCCCTTGAAGTAAACATTGAAGAAATTGAAAATGATGGTGAGAGTACCGTTTATACGGTTCTTGATAGTGATGGTATAAAGGTGAGGAAGGTGAGGCAGGAGTGTGATGATTCAGTCACTTGCAATTGTAGGAAGTTTGAAATGAAGGGCATTTTGAGTAGTCATTGTTTGAAGATCCTTAGAAAAAGACTCAAATTCAAAGAGATTCCTTCACAATATATTCTGAAGAGATGGACTAAAAAAGCAAGATCTGAAAATGTGAAAGATAGGTGTGGGCATGATATTCAGGTTGATGTAAGATTGCATCAAACTTCACGTTATAGGTCATTGATGGCATGATATACAACATTGAACATTTCATACAACATTTTCAAACCATCACATATAATACACACTGTTAAGCAACCAACATAATTCAACAGATTTCACACACTGTTCATAATCAATACCCACTGTTCATTCAACACATTTCATCTCAAAGAAACCTGTTATACACCTTCAACCTGTTCATTGAACAGCTTGTTATTCAACTTGTTCAACCTGTTCGTTGAACATATTTCAATTCAACATGTTCAACCATTGTCCAAAAAAATACACTGTTAAGCACCTGTTCATTCAACACATTGTTAATCAATATACCTGTTTTTTTCAAACCATTACATATAATACACACTGTTAAGCAACCAACATAATTCAATAGATTTCACAAACTGTTCATTCAACACATTTCTTCTCAAACAACCTATTATACACTTGTTTTTGCAAGCCATCAGATTTTTAAGCACCCAAAAAAAAATTACAAAACAAGTAGAAAAGTAGATTACATTCATAGCATGTTCCAAAACCTAACAATTGAGTCATTTACATGATAAAGTACAAAAATACACAAAATACAATGACATAAGTCATTGCCTTGAAAATCTTCTCCATCCTTTGAAGCCTTCTATCATGCTCACCAAGCCTTCTCCTTAGATCATTAATTTCTTCTGTTCTTGAATCTGTCCGAGGTCCAGCATTGGTTGAAGTTGATGAGGTAATGTCGTTGTCGTCGTCATCATCATCTGCGAACCACCTCAAGTAATTGCAGTGGTCGTTCGTAGTCTACAATGGACAAGAATCAGTTAATCAATAAAGGACACATGAAATTTGTAAAAAGTAACAGATTCATTTATATAACAGGTACTTACATATTTTCTTAGGCAAACAAAATAGACACGTCCTTCATTTCCATTCGCATTGGTTCGTACAATACGCATGGAAGCTGTTCTTCCACAATTACAAAACCTTGGCTTTAATCTTAAGTTCGTATTATTAGTAGAAGATTGAAAAATCTAGAAATCCCCTAGATGTTGATTTGTGATTATGTATCAAATTTTAAGCAGAATAAAACAATCCCAATCAAACAATCAAGACAAAGAAACACAACGATTTTACGTGGAAAAAATCACAATTGGACACCTCCAACTGTGATCAAAAAACCACGGGCAACAGCCACAAGAACAATCCACTAAGAAGATTTAAAGGAATTACACAGGTATACTCTCAATTACCTAGCGAATCCACAGCGCCTAATTGAACCAACCTCTATGTGCCTCTTCCAACCCCATCTTCACCACAGAATTATCTTTCTGATGAGCCACTCCGGATTCCACCAAAGCTTCAGGCTCGAATTCTTCAGAATCCACAACTGAAGAACAACTCTTTCTTTTGTGTATAACAAACAAACCTTTGATGTACTCTCTTTAAATCATGAGTTGAAAACTCAATAAAAAACATCAAAGAAAACTAGCAAAATCTCTCCAGATATAAACCTTAAGATCCAAAAATAAGATCTGGAGAAGTTCAATGAATACCCTAGTTTTTGGAGAAAACAAAGTATTTATAGAGAACCAAAAGTAATCCTAGATTGGGAAGAAAACCAACTCTTTAAACAAATCTGAAAAAACTAAGTTCGCGATCTCCGCTCGAGCGCCCAACAGCCCGCTCGAGCGTCTAAAGCAAAAAATGCGCGTGATATAACAGAGGTCCGCTCGAGCGCCAGAAATCCCGCTCGAGCGCAAAATCACATATCTCAGTACTTTTGCAGGCGACCAAAACTGCTAGAACCAGGGATTCTCCGCTCGAGCGCGGGTATGTCCGCTCGAGCGGACAGGCAATTTTGAATGCATTTTTGCATTTTGCTTCGGGGGCGCTGCCCCTCGACCCCGCCGTGGCGCTGCCCTGGACCCGCCAAGGGGCGCTGCCCCCTCGACCCCCGCGAGCTGACCGGGCAGCTCGATCCCCGTCATAATCAGCGAAGTGGCAATCTTGAATGCTTTATCATCACAAACTTCTCTAAAAAGCACAATTCGGGTTGGATTCGCGTCTAAACACTCATAGCCTCACTGAAATAAAAAGTGCGAAAAAAAATACAACTCAAAGGAATTTTGTCAAACGGGATTGCCAAGAAATAAAACCTAACAAAGATGAAGCCATTTGTTTATCTGCATAAAAAATACCAACAGATTCAACTATCAATTAGTAGAAGATGACGTTCTTTCTATTTTTTTATCTCTCAAGCTGTTTTACCTATTAGTAGAAGACATCATGATTTTTCAACTATACTCTACTGTAAATAAGAAAGAAAGGAAACAAACACTAGAAATCCTATAAATAAGAATCAGATTATGATGCCAAGGTTGCTTGAAGAATGGCTACGAAGTTTAATGAAAACATCATGATTTTGTGTTTTTGGGTTTGAGCTTTTGATTGCAGCCTCTGTTCAGCTTCTCATTAAGCAATCTTCATTGTCCTCTCAGTGCAGGTTTCATTGCAAGTGTTTATCTTTTCTGAAGAGTCCTACAGAGATGTCTTTGTAATTGTTCTCTTCAGGATCTGTGCTTCTGACAATTATTCTTCCTTAGTGTAGAAAGCAATAGGCTTTTGCAATGTTTAATCTGTCCATTACCTTTACTTATTTTCATCTTTAATTTTATTTTATGTTTGGGTGTGGAACAATACTTAGGATATTGGGTTTGTAGAGAGGGGGAAAAAAGGAAAAGAAAATTGAAAAAAGAAAAAAGAATAAAGAATAAAAAGCTTCTTCAATTATTTATATATATTTTCTTTATTTTTTTTCTTTCACAACTTTAAGATTAAAAAACAAATAACTTTGGTGGTATTAGTTTGGTTTTGGTAATGCTAGTTGAACACTGCTTTTCCAATGAAAATGCCAATCATCTCTATAAAATTCATCATCTTGTCATCAAAATACATGTCCTTTTTTAACAAACTTGAGTGGTTTGGCATCTTATTTTCTAAGAACATATCCTTTAATAACTTATTTTCTCAAATCTAAGGGGGTGTTTTGGTTTTTTTTCAAAACATGAGCATTCAAAATACAACTTCAATTAACTAATTATAGAACTCAATGAAATCGTTTGTGAAAGCATAACTTCAAATCCAAAACACGACTTCAAGAAACCATCTGGGTTTTGGGAAAATAAGTTGAAAACCACCTTGAGGAAATAAAATTGGTCCAAAATTAAGGACAAAAAAAAAAAAAAAAAAAGGGACCCCGATGTCCTTGTAATGAAATTGAAGCCAAATCCTAGGTATAAAGGCAAATCCCAGGTATGAATTGAGAAGTCATTTAAATTTCAATTTTTCAACATACACAGTGTGCAGAATGTGAACACAGAGTTCATTCTTGATCACAGGTATAAAGGCAAATCCCAAAGCCTAACATATCACAAATTAAAGCCAAATCCCAAACCCTAACACAAATAGCAAACAAAATCCAACCCCAAACACTCCCAATCGACTAATTTCTACAAAAATTGAAGCCAAACGTAAACCCTAACTTTGTGATTTCAGGTTTATCTCAGATTTGCTGTCGCAGGCTCCCGTTCGTCCTCCGTCGTGGTTCGTCGTCCTCCGTTCTCTGTCGTGGTTCGTCTGCCTCTGCCGTCGTTCGTCCACCGTCTCGTCGTCCTTCGTCCTTCGTCCCTCGTCTTGTCGTCCTTCGAACTCCTTCGAACTCCTTCGCACTCTCGCCGTCTGTATAGTTCTTCAGCCATATGGGGGGAATTTTGAAATCCCTGAATTTGATTTTTTTTTTTTTCTTCAAAATACTCACCAAAACGACGTCATTTTGGTGAGTTTTATTCTCAATCGTCGGATTAAGTACTTTGGGAGATCACTCTAGAGGATTACTCTAGAGGATCCTTGCGCCTGCAGCTTACCCACAATCCAAACAAACATCAAAATCAAATCTCAACCAAAGGGTAAACAAGTAAACTCTAATATCACTAAATCAAATCAATAGTACCTATCAAAAATAAAAATGACTATTCGGTTTATAAGAAAACATGTAAGATTAAATGGACTAACATTCCTTAAAATAGAATTTATGAATAATTTTTCCTCGTAAGTCAATTTTTATCATTAATTTTAGTCATATGAATAAAAAAAATGATATTATTATATCTTTACACTGAGACTGTATTTTATTTTATTTATTTTCATATTTTACACTATTTATATTAATTCTGATTTTTAAATTTACAAAAAAAAAAAAAAAATTATACTAAAACTGAAAACTTTGGCCTAAAATACCAGCTACCAAGAATGGTTTTGTAAGATATTGTAAAATAAAAGTCCAGTCTCAAAATACCAACTACCAAAATTCAAAAATAATTTTAAAATAAAAGCTCAATCCCAAAATACCAGCAACCAAAAATCCGGGAATGGTTTTGGCGTGGCCTATTGTATCCACTTTACCAAATGATGATTTTTAGATATTTTATTAAAGTCCACCCCAAAGACAACTATTTAATCTCACATGATTACCACTAAAATAATCTTATAAATTGCAACTATTATTAATTTATAGAATAGCCCAAAGGCAACTATTTAATCACACACGATTACCATTAAAAATAATTGGTAAACTATCAATAAGTCATAATAGTTAGACTTAATTTCTATCAAATCCTATTAAAAATAAGTCTTGGTAAACTGGTCGCTGAAAATAATTTTTTTGTGACAATTTTTTATATATGTAGCTAAAAAGTGACAATTAGTGATTTTTTATCATGATTTTTATAAATTATTGCTAAAACTTACAATTAGTAACTTTTTTTTTGACAAATTTTTTCCATAGAACTTGTTACCCAATAAGTCCACCTACACGTAAGTACCCCAAAAATAATCTTATAAATTGCAGCTATTATTAATTTGTAGAATAGCCCCAAAGACAACTATTAAATCATACATGATTACCACTAAAATAATCTTATTATTGCAACTGTTATTAATTTATATTACGTGGTATAGAGCTCTTATTCGCTTTCTATGTTCCAATCTTAGTATAAATAACGCATTTAGAATAGAGCCTTTCTATCATCTCACACAAACAACCGCATAAGCTTTAGAGTCCCAGTTTATTTTCAGTGAAGAAGGAAAGATGTCAAACACAGCTGGTCAAGTCATTCGCTGCAAAGGTTTGTATAATATCATCATCACTGATTTTGGAATCAATTTTTTTTCGAAACAGTTTTCAGAAACAGTTCAGCAAGCTCTTCAAAAAATAATACTGTTTCTACTTCTGAAAATGATTGGTTAACAAAGTCTTTCTTCAAATTATTATTATTATTATTTTTTTTTTTGGGGTGGCAGCTGCTGTGGCATGGGAAGCAGGGAAGCCACTGGTGATAGAAGAAGTGGAGGTGGCGCCACCGCAGAAGATGGAGGTTCGTGTGAAGATCCTCTATACCTCTCTCTGCCACACTGATGTTTACTTCTGGGAAGCCAAGGTAACTCATTTTCACTTACATTAATTTCAATAAATTCAAGCCACCATGGTGACACCCAAATTGGTTCTTTTCAATCTTGCAGGGCCAAAACCCCATCTTTCCTCGAATCCTCGGCCACGAGGCAGGAGGGTAAGTTGATTTCTTTCCAAGAAAATCTTAATTTCAATCAAATTGTTTGTTCTTGTTTATTGTTGAAGCCTAAAATGAAATGGGTTATCTAATTATGGATTGAAAATATGAATTTTGTTGATTTTGGTGGATTTGCAGGATTGTGGAGAGTGTTGGAGAAGGAGTGACTGATCTTGCACTGGGTGATCATGTCCTTCCAGTCTTTACAGGGGAATGCAAGGAATGTGCTCACTGTAAATCTGAAGAGAGCAACATGTGTGATCTCCTTAGGATCAACACAGACAGGAGAGTGATGATCCATGATCAAAAATCAAGATTCTCAATAAATGGCAAACCAATTTTCCATTTTGTTGGAACATCCACCTTCAGCGAGTACACGGTAGTCCACGTTGGCTGTCTTGCCAAGATTAACCCCCTCGCTCCTCTCGACAAAGTTTGTGTTCTTAGTTGTGGAATCTCCACAGGTACAAAAAAAAAAAAAAAAAAAAAAAAATGATAATCTAATTTTAATGTCAATCCCTTTTGCGTTTGCCTTATACCATCAATTTGCTTTATAATAAGAAGATATCAACAAGCTTCTATCAAAAGATTTCAAGGAATTGATGGTGTTTTGGAAAGTACCATGATCATCCAATAAGAAGGCTTTCAAAATATTTCAGATGAATGATTTGAAGGCTTATTGATTCTAATACCTGATTGCAGAGTTGATCATTGTCGGACCATTCAATTCATATTGTTCTAACAAACAAATTGATTTTGTTTTGGGTAGGATTTGGTGCCACCGTGAATGTTGCCAAGCCAAAAAAGGGCTCTACTGTGGCAGTCTTTGGATTGGGAGCTGTAGGCCTAGCTGTGAGTTCCCCCCGCCCCCCCCCCCCCCCCCCCTAATTGCCTTATAAATATGATTATTGAGCATCTCTATTAGCAAAATGTATCTGATCAATATTATATTTGATGGTAATTTTGTGTGATTAGGCTGCAGAAGGGGCCAGAGTGTCTGGTGCTTCAAGAATTATCGGTGTGGATTTGAATTCTAACAGATATGAACAAGGTAGGTGATCACATAATGGGACTAACAAGCATTATATTTACGGTAGTGTTTGATACAATTTTACTTTCATAAAACTAACTACAGTATTTGTGTTGTTGCGTCATTTCTTACTTGCATTTATAATCTGTCCTAGTCGATTGCATCTTTGTTCCATTAAATTCTTTAAATCCCTACACCAGTATGCGTTTCTTCCACAACTTTTCTAAATTGGTTGAGTGTCTATTTTCTGTTTTCTTTGTTTGGCAAAATATTTTTGAAAACCAGTTTTTTTTTTTTTTGGATAAATGTTTGACTATAACTAGCAAAATTTGTAAACTTCTGTTGCTAACTGATGTGACTTGTAATAACGGAACTGTAGAATTTGAGAAAAGATCCACTTCATTTTAATATGGTAAGTGTCATATCATAACATGAAAAGTAATGAGTATTTTCGAACTTTTCATTGTTTTTGTTTTGAAAATATTAAAAATGATGAAAATACAAACAAAGAGGAGAACGGTAGGCATTTGCTGATTTTGATGAGCCAATTGCATCTAAATTCTTGGTTGACACTTGCAACATAGGCTACATGTAACCTCCATTTTGTCATCATTGAGCATTTCTTGAATAATAATAGTAAATATGAATAAAGGCATCATATACACAAGAGTAAAGACAATCATTTTGATTCATATTGCAGTTAAAATATAATGGACTTTAATTTCTAATATTAAACATTTCTCTCTCATTCCGTCTCTTGGGTAAACAGCAAAGAAGTTTGGTGTGACAGAATTCGTAAACCCCAAAGACTACAACAAACCAGTTCAAGAGGTACAGTTCTACACTTCTCATTTGTAGTTGTAAAATCTTCCCTTTCAATTTCAAGTATTTGATCAAGTTTCTTCCTGACTTTCTGTTCAGGTGATTTCTGAGATGACCAATGGAGGAGTGGACAGAAGCGTTGAATGTACTGGAAGCACTGAGGCCATGATCTCGGCATTTGAATGTGTCCATGATGTATGTTTCCCCTACTTTCCCCCACTTTGATTACCACTTTTATTTTTCCCTCGTTCTCATTGACAACAAAGTGGTGCTCTAGACTATAACATATAAATGTATATATGTCATGTCGAATGCTGATAGACTAAAACCTGCCATTGCAGGGCTGGGGTGTTGCTGTTCTTGTGGGAGTCCCTCACAAAGATGCTGTGTTCAAGACACACCCTGTGAATTTCCTAAATGAGAGGACACTTAAGGGCACTTTCTTTGGAAACTACAAACCCCGATCTGACATTCCCTCTGTTGTTGAAAAATACATGAACAAAGTGAGTTTCTGAATCCCACTTTGCAAATCTCTTTGCCCATAGTGCGTATGAAAGCTCAAAATGTGTAACTCTTATTTGCCTAAATTTTTGACTTTGCAGGAACTTGAACTGGAGAAGTTCATCACTCATCAAGTCCCATTCTCAGAGATCAACAAGGCCTTCGAATACATGCTAAAAGGGGAAAGCATTCGATGCATCATCAAAATGGAGGAATAGAAAGACATGAAATCCTTAGCATCAGATGCAGTGGACTCTGCATTGATCGTTTGTGAAATATTAATAAAAGTTGTCGGTAGGATGTTTGTTTATGGATATATATGTAACAAGTTTTTCATGTCGATTTTTCATTTAAAAAAATAAAAAATAAAAAAAATAAATAAAAAAATCCGTTCTTGTTCTTTGCTCTAATGTGTGTGTATCTAGTGTGAGTAGTTGATGTGTAATTCATTCGGTTTTGTAGCATTACAGCATTTTAGACTCATCAAGTCCCATTCTTGACATTAGATTCTATTTGGACTCATTATATCATATATATTTGTTTGGACTACTTATATAAATTTTTAATTAGGCCTAACAATGATTATATATATATATATATTTATATATATTTAATTCGGCTTAACATATTTTTTTGAAGGGTCTTTTAGACTGGATCTCAAATAATAATAAAAGATTGGGTTTTGAAGTTTTAATCTAATATAAAATTAATAAATTTGGAGCCTTATTTTGGGCCAGAATTTGGGGGGCCCTAAGCACATGCCTTAGTGGTCTTAACCCAGGGTCGGCCTGTCATTAATGAATTTTGTTGTTTTGTTTATATGCTATTGAAGAAGTAAATTGATTGTATTTTTTATTTTTGTTTTTGTTTCGACAGAATTCAAACCCAGTTCTAACAACTAAAAAATAAAAGTTAATTAAAAACGATTGTAAAAAATTTAAAATTGATTAAAGAAAGATTCAAAGATGAGCCAAACAAATCTTAGGCCAAGTTTGGCATAACCTAAATAATACAAAAAGTCAAAAAGTCACTATCCTATTTAAGTCACACCATCTTATTTAAATCACATCACCTCTCTAACACATCACATCAAACCCAACCCAAACCCAACTCATATAAGCCAATAAGTCAAAAAGTACACTTTTTTAGAACATCCCAAACCAACCCTTAGCTTGAGCATTGTTGCAACGCAATCACATCTTTCAAGCCACCAAAGCCTACCCATGTCATAAATACATTTTTTACACAAATTAATGTATTTAAAACATGTAGTGGCATCATATAATTTTTGGAAGAATTATATTCTAGTAAAATATATATATATATATATATAAACATAGAGGTGTGCAATATAGTGTAGAGTTACACCGTATTTTTTGTGTGTTGCACTCGTATATATATAATAATAAAAAAATTATGCTAACCATAAATTCTGATTCCTTTAAAAATTTCATGTCGAAAATTGTATGATACATTAAGAGTGAAATGTTAAAATACTAATAAAAAATAAGTAAATTATACAAACACTATATTTGAGGGAGAGATTTTTGAAGTGGTGATATATATATATATATATTTAATTTTCATATTGTTATACGTGTCATGCTATCATATGTTTCTGTAGCACTAATAATTGTTTTGCTGATCATGATCTTGAGAAAATTATCTTTGTTGGTTGTAATGGGTTAGGGTGATAAAGATTTTCTTTGTTAGGTGTGTTTTGTCACGGAATTGCCAAAAGGGAAGATTGCTTGGTTTTTGTAATTGGCAATCTCATTTGACAAAACTCATTTCAGTTGTAATTTTATTGACTCTTTTGTTTCAGTAAGGCTGTAAGTGTTTAGATGCAAAACCAACTCAAATTGTGCTTGTGTAGAGAAATTTGTGCTGACATGCCATATCTTGAGCATTCCGTATTTGTCACTTCGTTGACTATGTACAGGGATCGAAGCCAAAGTTGTTGGACTGCTCGAGCAGTTATTTATGCATTCCAGTGGTGCAGTGGATCATCCAGTATCTCTGCCTACAAACTGAACTTCTCGAAAATATGTTTCACCGCTTGAGCAGTGAATGTTGCGCTCGAGTGATTGTTCTATATGTTTGCACCGCCTTTTACTCACACCGCTTGAGCTGTAAAATGGACACTCGAGCAGTCTTCGCGACTCTGTTTAGTATAAAGTGTGCCATTTGCTTTTTTAGGGTTGAGCTTGTCCAGATTCTCAGAGATGAATAAAATACAAATACGAAGTGTTCTATATTGAAGGGTGATTTATATGAGTTTTCTTGATATATAGAAGGTGATCGATTGATCAACGAACTACATATTAATAAACATCAAGGGTTGATTTTGTTCGTTTATTCACAAAAAGAGAGCAGTGTTCATCGGTGGATTCCGGAGAACTTGGGCCTGAAGCTTTAGTAGATTCTGGAGTGACTCATCGTCATGGATTCGACATTGGCATTGTGGATTCAACATTAGACAAAGCAATTCCGAGGTGAAGACGGTGGTGGAAGAGGCGCCTCAAGTTTGGTTCAATTAGGGCACAGATTTGCTAGGTAATTGAAGGTACTCGTGTATAATTCTTTTTTGTTTTCTTTAGTAGATTGTTTTGTGACTTTGGCTCGTAATTTTTTTTTTTTATCAAAATTGGAGGTGCTTCAATTGTGCACTACAACATTTTCTTAATTCAGTGGCACTTGAAAGTGCCACAAAATTATTCTTCTAGTGACATTTTTTAGTTTTGTGGCGTTTTGAACAAGTGACATTTATACTCATACCACGGTAGATACTAGTGGCACTTGTAAGTGCCACTACACCATGAAGGCTAAAATCTTTTAGTGACACTTCAATATCATGTTAGACACTATTCATGACATTACCAAGTGCCATTAAAGAAAACTTTACAATTTAAAAAATGTCACTATATACTTTTTTAATGGCGCTGCTTATGCCATAGTTAATATTTTTTAACAACTCTTATAAATATCACTATATCCAACTTTTAGTAACTGATCACAGTGTCAATGCTTCACTATTCATTTGTGCCATAAATGGAGATAAATTGAAAAAAAAAAAAAAAAAACTAAATAATTGTTTCACAACATTCACTCCATCGATATTTTGGTTTGAAAGATAAACAAATAAAACTTCATTTATTAAATGTAATTACAATTGATGCAAATATACCAATATTATTCTTAACTACTAAAATAAAATCAAAACATTGATCCCATTTTGACAAAGTCAATGTCATTATCATAATATCAGAAACAATAAACAAATAAATATTTACATATCCAAAAAAAAGGTAATCTTCATATCCATGAAAAGTGTGTATCGCTATTGCACTTCAATAATATTTGTGGAAGTCAATGCCCAAATCAAGTTCTTATAAGTTCCTTGTAATTGCTAGAATCGGCGTCATAGAATTGTCTATACAAATTAGAATGGGGTCTCATAAATATACTCTTCAAATGCTTTGATGATGACGCACTGCAATACAAGCAAAAATCAGCAAGTAAGAAGAAAAATACTCTCTAAAAAGCAAAATTAGAAACAAATAGAAAGAGCTCAACATATCACAAGTAAATCCCTTCTATTGAATTCATAGTAATCAATAGTGGATAGTATAGAAGATACTTTATAGTAACTCGCCAACATTAGTATATAAGATACTTTCCAATTATGTTGCAAATTGATATATGGTTAAACAATGAAATGAAAGAAGCAAATAGCACACCACAAAATGAATAGTACATAAGGAAAAAAAAATGAATTATACTACACTCTACTTTTGGTTTTTTATTTTCTTCCCATGCTTTAATCAAAAGCTAATTTCTTCTATTTTTTGTCATTATATGAAGCAAAAAATGAAATACCTAAATCTAATCATAAGCTCTGGGATTACCTTAATGCTTTAATCCCCTATGTTTTACCTTTCTTACTTGCATTTGTGGATTTCTTTTTAGCACAGGATCTAAAACCCTGTCACAAATTTTTTTTAAAAAAAATTATATACTTATAAATAGTGATATAATTAGCCAATTCACATTTTAGAGAGGATGTTATATGTTTATATATTAAAAAAAAGATATATTTATATATTAAAAAAAAAAAAAGGATGTCAAAGGCTTTGGAGTGAATCAAAGTTAGTGAATATAGCATGATAGATTATCTCTTAACCTTAAAAAAAAAATTACCTAAATCAAGGATCAATAGAACATGAAGGTTTTACATATATATATATATATATAGAGAGAGAGAGAGAGAGAGAGAGAGTTCATATGAAGGTTTTACATATATATATATATATATAGAGAGAGAGAGAGAGTTCATACATTTTAAGAAATGGTTTTGAATCTATATTTTCCATGCTTTAATGATGACATAATGTCTCTGTTTTCCATATATATTTAGAAAGGGAAAGAAGGAAAAAGAAAGAATCAAATAAACAAAACAAAAGCAACATAAATTAATAAACCAAACACCCAAAGATTCAAATTCATGTGAACCAAATACTTATCCCAATTGTTTCACAAAACATAACAGAATAAGTGCTTCACCTTCTTTGTTGCCAAAAAAATATATATATATATAAAAAACAAAAAATTCACGTTCTTTACAATGAAAATTAACAATGAAAATGAGATTTATAAGTCTTTTGTGTTTCATGCTACACTCAAACATTTAGCTCACCCCCAAGTATAAGTTGGTTATTGTGATAGAGCTGAGAAATCATTTAAGATAATACCCATTAATGAAAAAAATACACTAATTACTTCTGAAGCACCTACACCAAGGTCAACTCTACTAGAAATAAAATAAAAAAAAAAATTCATGAGTAAAGTAATAAAGAAATAGGTGGAAAGGAAATGCATTACTTGAACAAGGGTCTATTTTTGTTGAATTTTGACAAGTTACCTTAATCACAACCATCATGCATTACCATTTGCTTAAACATGTCTTGATGTGGGAAACCATGATTAATTGCCTTTAATTTCTCATGGTAATTTGCATGATAAATTTTCAATATCATTAACCTCTGTTTGACACAAATGTTTTCCCCAAAACTAGTTTACGTTGCAATTTTTGTTAGTAGTTACTATTATGACACTTCAGCCAATAAAGTTTAGAGAACAAGAGAAGAGAGACTCGCTCACCCGAGAAATAATTATTGGGTATCTTGTATGGTATTGCTATCTGTTACATTACTTGAACGTTGTAACGCCCCAAAAATAATTCAACATGAACTACCCATATTAATTAACATTCACTAAACCATGGCCATAAACCTTCCATCCTTACATAGATAATAAGAGAGTTTATACAAAAGCTGACATGCGGATATACATTCACCGACAAAGGAATCACGTGAATCTATAGCATGTGAGGCATCTAATCATAAAACAATAAAATGCCCTTAAGGGCTTACATCTTCCAAGGCAACCCGGTTACACAAAATGGTCTCTCGGACCCAAACATATTAGCCCTTGGCTTACAAAAATACCACAACAAAAATAAGAGCAAGACTACTCTTCACCAAAACACATCCACGCCCTTAGCTTGGTGGGATCACCACGTCCTTACCTGCACCAAATCCCATAGGGGTGAGCATAAAGCCTAGTAGAGAAATTCCTAACAAAGTATATACATTTATGTTGGATGTTCAATATCATATGCGAGTGCAAAATGTGATGCAATGCCTTTATCAAAGTAATCACATACCACGCTTTTCTAGAAGAATCCCCAAGCTTTGCATTAATATAATTCAATCTCATCAATTTCAAACCTTCAATTTCATTAATCCAAGGGAGGCGGTAAATACGACACTGGTAATCCCTAGGCTGGTATCTGCAAGTAGACTCTACGAGTACTACCAAACTGTCATTTTTACCGGTATTAACCGGAAGGCTCGACACCTATCTGCGCAGCTTTCTGGTCTTTCACCAAGGACACTCAGGCCAACTTATCAAGTTCCACTACACCCCCTATCCGGACTTACCACGCATTTACCCCATACACATTTTCATGGTTCTCATTATAACATATTCTTTTTTCAAAGTAACTTTTTTTCCAATTCATTTCAAAATGTGCAATGATGGTAGTAAATCAAATAACAACATGATGCAATACATAATGGCGCATGCATTCCTCTATTTCAAGCATCTCTACAACAATATCAATTAACAACATTATCCATTTCTTCTCCTCAACATTAATTCACAATGACCATGCCATCAATTCATAACAATGACAACGTCTTTTCATGCTCAAATCACTACAAATTTGCCCTCATCAAGACTACATGTGATACCTTTAAATCACCCATTCCAATGTTTACAATTTCCTCTAACCAAGGCGAACAACTATTTGTTATTTACAACAATACACTTTCAAAGGTTCAACAATAATGTTAGGATAATTAGCTCTTTTCTCATACACTAAGTAATTTACCATTTATGCTAAACAATATGATGAAGTTTCACTCTCCAACTTTAAAACAACAAGATGCCTTTAAACATGTCTACATCTTTCAAAAATCCCCAAAATTTCTAGGGTTTTATGACTAAATCAAAACAAACACCTCTCTTCTTTTTTAAAAAGGGTTTTTCTATCAAGATAGCACACCACCTATTATGTGACTTAAAGTCCTTAAGAAAAAAATAGTTTAGGAGGAGAGGGAAAATCAAACCCACTTTTGAAAACCCTAGCATTTATGAGCCAAAACCAAACATTTCAAAATCATTAATGAAGTCTTTACATCTACCAAATCTAACATAAATATATATATAACTTAAGGAGATTTCCCTACCTCAAGGTTTGAAGGAGAAGATGATGAAACCCTAGCTTCAATGGAGGATTCTTCAATGTTCTATAATCCCAAGAGGAACCCCAACTTGGATATTCAAGATTGGTAAGATATGTTGGTGATTTAGACCCAAAATCTACAAGAATCAAGGTGTTTTAGGGCTTTGATGAGAGTCCTAGAGAGAAGGGAGAGTAAATGTGTTTTTAGAGAGATAGAAGTGTAAAAAAAAGAGATAGAACCAGCCCTAAAAAAGAAAGGAAAATAGAGTCCCGAATCTGCCTAGATTGCCGCACGTGCGGCACCCATCCCCGCACGTATGGAGCGCCCTTCCTGCACGTGCGGCCCTCACCCCTGCACGTGCGGTGGCTCTGCCTTACCTCTGCCCGCACCTGCCTTTTAGGCAGTGTGCAACTCACCCAAGTTATCCACTTCCACACGTGCGGCCTCATCCCCCGCACGTGCGGCTCTCATCCTGCACGTGCGGCCTTGGGCCCCGTACGTGCAGCCCTGGCCCAGGAGCCCAGAAAATTCTGCTTCGCTCCCGGGCACCCCGGACCTAACCTTACGCTCCCCGGAAATGAAGAAACCTCAACACTGAATAAAACAAGAACAAGGACTTAGTTCGGGAACAACGTCCGAACGTCTCGAACCCAATGAGAGCAAGAAGGGAACGAAATGAAAAAGAAAGTAAAAAAAAGGAAAAACAAGACTCGGTCATCACAAACGTGATTAGTTTACATCATGGGGCTGGCCATAACATTTATGTTAATATTTTGGCTAACAACATGAGGGTGGCAATTGGTGATTGGTGTTTGATCTCACATGGCAATGCCATGTGGCACTACCTAATAATATTTCTTGACTGAGGATGACTACTACTAAAAATAAACAAATAATAAAGTAAATTACTTTCCTATTAGTCAAACACATTCATTTATTTGCAAGACAGACTCATTGGCACATTCTATCAAACACTTGCAAGATAACTTATGCACATACAACCATCAAGTCCATGAAACCATTGATACTTATGTGAACAATTTTGGTAGCCAAATGAAGAATACAAACATGTTGGAAGTAGAACATTTTTGGGGGAAAAAAAGGTGATGTATAAAAATTGAACAATCATATTTGAAGGATGAGAAAAAAAAAAAGTTTCTACTAACAATGGTAGCTATATAGATATCCTACCATTGTTAATCAACCCAGTAATCATAGATATTCAAATGTTTTCGATGCTATATAGATACACATTCAAAATTGGGTTACTCAAAACCTGTATATATCTATTCATCAACATTGATAAATGGATATCTACACACACACACACACACACACACACAATAAGTAATAAATATTTTGAGTTTGCTTGGCTTTATGCTTTTCTCTCGATTAAAGAACACAACTATTCATTTCATCAAAAATAGATTGAAACTACACATAATTAGAAGGTGACAGAGGCTCCCACCAAGATTGTAGTGTTGCTACTGGTCATCAAAATGCTAGGGCATTAGTATTAGTAGTATTATATATAACAATCAAATTAGTTGCTAGATGGTAGGCATGTTAAGTTGTAGTACTATAACATGGCATTTAACACTATCACTATTCAACATCATACTCTAGATGACTCATTAAAATATTAGGACATTACCACCATGGCCTGAGCTAATTCTCCAATGGAACATTCAAAAGTATGCCATGCAAATTTAGGGGAAAAAACAATCAAAATTGTATTTTGATGAAACTAGTAGTAAGTATAACTATTGACAAAACAAATGGTCTATACAAAATACAAAGACACAAATTAAAGTAAGAAGGAAGATGATAAGTGAATGTGAAAATTACTACTATGATAAGGACAACAAATACTCAAGAAGTATGGAACATATACAATGTATATCAATTTTTACTGTCTCAAAGAATGTGAAGGGCCCACCTTGCGCTCTCAAAAGCTCAAACCATAGAAGAACAATAACTCGAACAAATCAGAGCTTTTTTTGGAGTCCAATCCCTAAAATTTGTTTTTGTGATTCTACTTCCTTTAATAGAATAAAAAGTCAATGGTTTATGGATACATGTTTGTACACACATACACACACACACACACAAATAGAGTAATTACCTGATAGAGCAAAGGTGAGTTAGATTTGTGAGAAGAGTGGGAGTTACTGATTTGGGTTGGTGGTGATAAAGCCAATGTCGATCAAAGAAAGAGAGAGCATAGAGAAGTTAATTTCATTCAAACCCAAACCTTAGGATTTTTCCAGAACATAAGTGCTTGCAAACCCTAGGATTTTTCCCTTTTCTTTTCGTGAGTTAGTTCCCAAGTGAAACTCTAGTGTTAGGATTCTAATGGCAAAGGTTCCTTGCTTCGTCTAACAAGAGACCCTTTCCTTTGCTTGTTATGTCAAGAATTGTAGGTTAGTTGAGAAGAAGATAGTTAGGTAGTTGGTTGAGAAATTAGTTAATCAGTTAGAGGAAGTCAGTTAAGAATTAGTTAGTTAGTTAGAGGTGTGAGGTAAAGAAGTAGTTATAAATAATTGGGGAACTCCCATATAAGGGGTATGTAATTTTTTGGGAATAATATACAGATTTGCTACTTTCTTTCTCTATGTTTCTGTTTCTTCTTCCCTAGCTATTACATTGGTAGCAGAGATCCCAGGTTCTTGGCATGTTCATCCTCTGTAACCAACATGGCCGACGAAACTAGAGCAGCCCAGGAAGCGAAAAAAATTGAGGAGACATTGCGCTCATTAAAGAAGGGTAATGAGAGAAATGCGAAGGAAATCAAGGAAATCAGGAGTTCTCTCAAAGATTTGGGGGATATCAAGGAATTGATTACTGCCATGAGTATGATGTATGATCAAATGGTAGGACACATCAATGGGAAACAACATGCAGATCAGAGTGACTATTCTAGAATGCTCCGCCAAGAACAATTAGGGGTTTATCCAGTAGGGGTTCAGCCTCACGGGGATTTTCCATTCAGGTCAAACCATCAATCTTATTAACGATTTGCGAAGATTGAATTTCCTCGCTTCTGTGGTGATAATCCAAATGGTTGGCTTTATAAATGTGAAAGATGTTTTGAGTATAATGCTGTTGACAATCTTGATAAAGTGAAATTGGTGTCTCTTCATTTGGAGGACTCGTTCGTACAATGGTTTCAATGGTTTGAAAGATGCCATCATCATATTACTTGGGATTTGTTTACACAAGGACTTCTATCAAGATTTGGCCCAAACTCATATGAAGATGCAATGGGTAACCCAACCAAATTGAAACAGACCACTATTGTGAGAGCTTGCTAAGAACAGTTGAGATTTTGGCGAATAAAACTCAAAACCTCCCTGAAGCTTTCTTTATTAGTTGTTTCATAAGTGGTCTTAAGGAGGAAATTCAACCAGGGGTGTTAATGTTTAAACCAACCTTTATCACTCAGGTTATAGGGTTGGCAAAACTTCAAGAAACAAGTATTGAAGCCATTACCAAGAAGACTAGGTTGGGAACCAAATCAGAAGGCATCCCTCATTTTTCTTTAAAATGTCACAAGTGGGTAATGGGGGGATATGTTCGAAAAGAGTTATCTAAGGAACTTGAGGGAAAAAAAGGCCAAAGGGTTATGTTTTAAGTGCAATGAGAGGTATACTAAAGGGCATGTGTGTAAAAAGAAACAGTTGTATCTTATGGAAGGAGAAGAAGATGGAGAGGAAGATGATCAACTACTGTTCTTGAAGAAGATAAAAGGGAAGATGAGGAACAAGTATCTAGGGAGGAACTGCAAATTTCTTTGAATGCTTTAACTGGTACAATCTGTTACAGAACAATGAGGGTTAAAGGTAATGTTAAAAAAAACGTCATTATCATCTTCATTGATTCAAGGAGTACACATAAATTTCTAAGTCCAGCAGTGGCCAAAAGAGCAAATATCGAGATTGAAAATATTGATTCCTTACTAGTATCAGTTGCTGATGGGACAAGAATGTTGAGTACAACCATGTGCAAAAATTTTCAGTGGGAAATACAAGGCAAAACTTTTCAGGCTGACATGAGGGTCCTGCAACTAAAGGGGTGTGATATGGTTTTGTGTATCCATTGGTTGGCAACTCTAGGTCCAGCTAAGTGGGATTTTAAGCATCTTAGCATAGAGTTTCATCTCAATGGTAGAAGACATGTTTTAAGAGGGGGAAAGAGTGATGAATTGAAGGTCTTGAGCCCAGAAAAGATGTAGAAGTTGCTACGCAAATAGCCACAGAGAGCCATAGCCCAACTTTATTTGTTGCAGGCAGATTGTCATGTGAGGGAAGAGGAGACTCCACCAGATTTAGAGGCTTTGCTTTTTGACTTTGTAGGTGTATTTCAATAACCAAAGGACTTACCACCTCCTAGATCTCATGACTATTGCATCCCTCTCAAACCAGGGTTTGAACCTACAAATGTGAGACCTTATAGGTATCCTTACTTTCAAAAAGCTGAGATTGAAAAGCAAGTAAAAGACATGCTTACCTCTGGTATAATAAGGCCTAGTGTCAGTCTATATTCTTCACCAGTACTATTGGTTAAGAAAAAAAGATGGCACTTGGAGAATGTTTGTGGATTATATAGCTCTTAATAATGCTACTATCAAAGATAAGTTTCCTATCCCAATAATTGATGAACTTCTGGATGAATTATGTGGGGCATAGTATTTTTCTAAATTGGATCTTAGGTCGGGCTATCACCAAATCAGGGTTCATTCCTCTGACATTGACAAAATAGCTTTTAGAACTCATGATGGGCACTATGAATTTTTAGTGATGCCCTTTGGACTCACTAATGCCCCTTCTACATTTCAGAGTCTCGTGAATGAAGTCTTTAGACCTTTCTTAAGGAAATTTATTCTGGTATTTTTTGATGATATTCTGGTATATAGTGGGTCTTGGGGAGACCATTTGCAACATTTGCAGCTCACTTTACAGTTGCTTAGGCAACATCATTTGTTTGCGAAAATGACCAAATGTGTTTTTGGGAAGGCTGAGGTGGAGTATTTGGGACATTTAGTTTCAGCTAAGGGTTTTTCTACAGAACCAACAAAGTTACAAGCTATAAAATCTTGGCCAATCCCTTCTACTATCAAGGAATTGAGGAGTTTTTTGGGTCTCACTGGTTATTATAGAAGATTTATCCAGCTTATGGTCGAATTTGCTCTCCACTTCATTGTTTGCTCAAGAAAGATTCCTTTGTATGGTCCCCTGCAGCTACAACAGCTTTTCTTCAACTCAAAGTTGCACTGCTTTCAACACGAGCACTTGCCTTACCTGATTATAGTAAGGCCTTTGTTTTAGAATCAGATGCCTTTGGCACATGCCTTGGGGCTGTGCTTATGCAAGATAGGCATCCCATTGCCTATTAGAGTAAGGGAATTTCAGCAAGAGACCAAGCTCTATCTACTTATGAAAAAGAATTAATGGTAGCAGTGTTGGCAATTCTCAAATAGAGGCATTACCTTCTAGGTAGGCACTTCCTTATTAGGACTGACCACCAAAGTCTAAAATACCTTTTGGAGTAGTGAGTGGGAACTCCTTTCCAGCAAAAATGGGTGACCAAGCTGTTGGGTTTTGACTACCCTATCACATACAAATGTGAGAAAGATAACCAAGCTGCTGATGTTTTGTCCCGGAAAGAAGAGTTAACCAATATTGTTGATTCAATAGCTATGATTCATGGTTTATCTTGTGTCTCTACCAGTTGGTTAGCTGAAGCTTTATCACATCCCTATACAACTAAAGATATGGCCAAAGTATTCTTTGATCAAGTGTTTAAGTTGCATGGTCTTCCTTTTACCATTGTTTCAGATGGAGATGTTATGTTTACTAGCCATTTCTGGCATGAACTTTTCATTTTATAGGGCTATAAGTTGTGCCTTAGCACTGTTTATCACCCTCAAATAGATGGTCAAACTGAAATTTTGAACAAATGCTTGGAGAACTACCTCAAGTGTATGTCTGGGGACTGTCCTAGGCAGTGGGCTAAGTGGCTCTCTTTAGCTAAGTGGTGGTATAATACCACCTATCATGATGCCACCAAAACTACTCCTTACTTTGCAGTCTATGGACAAGAATCTCCTGCCCATACTTTTTGCCTTTCCATACCTTCTTCAGTAGCAGTTGTGGATAATTGGGCAAAAGAGAGGGCTACTATTATCAAGACCTTAAGGGAGCATTTGGCTCAGGCAAAGCAAAGAATGAAACATTATGCTGATAAGGGAAGGCTTGAAAGGGAATTTGGAGTTGGAGACTGGGTGTTCCTCAGGTTACAACCTTATAAACAAACTACAGTGGCTTTGCAGAGGAATATGAAGCTATCTCCAAGGTTTTATAGGCCATATCAAGTCTCAGAAAGGATTGGTTCAGTGGCTTATAAGCTGCAATTACCAGCAATTGCTAAAATTCATCCTGTTTTTCATGTCTCACTGCTTCAAAAGAAAATTGGGACTAATATGTTAGCTCACATTACTCTTCCCCCAGTAGGTCTTGAGGGAACTTTGCAACTGGAACCTATGGCTGTCTTGGATAGGAGGATGGTTAAGCGTGGTAATAAGGCTATGGTTCAATGGTTAGTCCAATGGGTGAATTCTTTTCCAGAGGAGGCTACTTGGGTTGACCATTCTGTGATAGAAACAAAGTATCCCCAATTTCAGCCTTGAGGCCAAGGCTAATTCTCAAGCAGCAGGAAATGTTATGTCAAGAATTGCCAGTCAGTTGAGAAGAAATTAGTTAGGTAGTTGATTGAGAAATTAGTTAGTTAGTTAGTTAGAGGAAGTCAGTTGAGAATTAGTTAGTTAGTTAGAGGTGTGAGGTAAAGAAGTAGTTATAAATAATTGGGGAACTCCCCTATGAGGGGTGTAACAACCCTCGTCACTGTTTACCGAATAACCACTGATTACCGTTAAACTGAAACTGATTATGACTGATAAGTGAACTGAATAAACTACTGAACTGACTGACTGAAATTGAAACTAAATTGACTGAGTATAGTTGTTTAATTGTAATTCTATCTGTTTGGTTATTTGATTATCTGTTCATGTCTTTGTGTTTGAATTGCGAATTGAAGGCCTTATCGGCAGCTGAACCGAAAACCGATTAGCGTTTTATGATCATCGTGATTTATGTGATTTTATGGTGTAATTACCTGAAAACTGATTAGGTATGATTAAATTAGATTAAAATGAAGTTAATTGCATAACTTAGACTTAATTATAACCTTGCCCTATTAGTGCCCTATCATCTAACCATTTGAGCCTTACACATTTGATCACATAGCACACTTCATCAGCCCTTTTTCCTTGTTCTTGCCGACTTGAGAGAGAGAGAGGTAGTGAAAGCTTGAGTTCTTCACAATTTGGCTTGAATCTTGAGGAATTGAAAGCTTAAGTGCATAATTGAGCCTCTAGACTTGTAATTGAGGAACCTAGGTATGAATTTCATCTTTCTTATTGTGTATTTAAGTCCCTTCTAGCCTAGATCATGGTAGTTTAAAGAGCTAAGTCAAGAATTGGTTCATTAATGTTGAATTGGAGCTCATTCCATGCATGCATGTTTGAATTGTTGAACTTTGAGTTGTTTCAATGGAGAACTGTCACATGCATGCTCATGATTATGTTAAGTCCATGTTTTCACCTTGTTTTTGTAAGAGTTAGCTCATTTGAGCTTGTATTTAAAGCTTTGACATGATTTAAATTCATGCATGTTTGCATGTTCTTCATATTCATGAAAATTGGTTTCAAATTGAGTTGTTTGAAACACCCTTGGGCCTTGATTTTACAAATTGAGCTTTGAATCATGTTAAAGTCGGAGTTTTGATGTGTTTTCTGGAAAATTGGCCCAAGAGGATCGAATTTGTGGTTTAAAAACTTGGTTTTGAGCTTGAGGTTCAAATCTGGAATTTCCAGAATTTGGACTCACGCTCGAGCGGGGTGACTGGCGCTCGAGCGTGGAAATCGTGCTCCCAGCATTTTGTTCTGTTTTGAAGTCCGCTCGAGCGGAAGAATTGACGCTCAAGCGGGACATTGTGTCTCATGCTCGAGCGGGTGTCGAGCACCCAATCGAGCGTAATTTTCACCTATCCAGCACTTTTGACTGTTTTGCATAACGCTCGAGCGGGTAAGTATACGCTCGAGCGGAAACCTTTGTCTGCATGTCCGCTCGAGCGGAGTAACCTACGCTCGAGCGTGACCCCTGTTTTCTGAAAAGTCTGAAAATGTTTTTAAAGTGCATCTTTGCATCCTCATCCCATCCTAGGCATTCTTAGGCCTAGTTTAAAACATCTTAATGAGGTTATAGATGTAGAACCACACCGAGGCAAATTAGGGATTAAGTTATTATTTTCCTAATTGTGTAGCTTAGTGTGTGTTCAATTTGTAACTGTGTAGGGTTGGCGACTGGGGACGCGCTCTAGCTTTACCGTAGCCCAGAACTCTGTGAGTAACAACTGTGTAAAGATATGTTCAAAATGATTATCTTCTGAACAATTGAACTGTACTGCTTTCTGAACTGATACTGTTAATTAAATAAATGTATGTCCTATATTCTGAACTGTATTGTGGCATCCTTAGCAACTATTGTTTACTGTTACTGTTACAGAGATCTCTGTCGATTCCCTCGTTGGAACCACTACTGTTACTGACTGATGGCCATCATTTGCTGTTCGGTCTTTTAAGACCTACTATATACTGTACTGTTATGCTAATGGATGTACCACATATGACTGTACTGACTGAACGACTGAAATACTGAATTAATAAACTGTTTTCATTACTGTAAGGACATTCATTCTTAACCCCTTTACGCATTGTGTTATTCACTAGGCTTTAGCTCACTGCTCATATATATATGTCGGTGTACAGGCACTAGACCGCAGCTAAAAGCGTCGGGGTAAACTCCAGTTTTGTCGAGTCAACCTATGTGCCTCAATGCGAGGTTCCGAGCCTGTCAAGCTACAGCTTAAGGGAGTTTTTAATTTCCCCATCTGTCTCTGTATCTGTTTTGCATAACTGTTAGGTCCCTGAACTGAATGATTGTATATATCTACATACTGTTTTGTCTGACTGTATATATTTGAATGAAAAGCCTTTTTACATACAGACTGTCACAGCTCATTGGACATTGTTTATTTACTGTATTGGCTTCTGCCAGCCCGTGTACTCTGTATTGCTGTATTACTGTTAAGCAGGCCTTCGGTAATCTTGGATTACTGGCCGGTTACGGTGCTAAACCCATAGGGGCGGGTTTGGGTCGTGACAAGGGATATGTAATTTTTTAAGAATAATATACAGATTTGTTACTTTCTTTCTTTATGTTTCTGTTTCTTCTTCCCTAGCTATTACATTGCTACTGTGGTTCAATGGCCTTTTTTATTTTTAATTCTAGAATGCCATTAAATTTTATTTGTGTTGGCAACCTTAAATAAATAAAATGTCACTCAATTTTATTTTAATTTTAAAAACTGTCACAAAATTTATTCTACTGATAGCCTTAAATAAAATGCCACTCAAATAATGGAATACACGTATGGTTAAGTGACACTTAAAAAAAAAAAAAAAAAAAAAAAAGCCCTTAGATGTATTTGTAATAGTATATTTATAAAAAAAAAATGACAGTAAAATAATGCCACTAAATAATTTTTTTGTTGTAGTGTTGTAACACTTGTTTATTGAAATGTCACTAGAACCTTTTATGTTTGTGGTTTTGTGACATTTTTTAAAAACATGCCACTAAATATTATTTTTACGGAATTTTCTAAAAACATACCATTAGTTGGTGCCACTAAAGTTTGTTTTTTTTGTAGTGGTATTTTTTTTTTTCACGTTAAATCGTTGTGCTAATTGATTGTTTGATTGAGATTGATATTCACTATTTTAAACTGAAACATCATTGCAAATCAATATCTCGGGAGATTTTAGATTTTTCAACTCTGTTTGTTTGGGCAAAAACTATTTTCTGGTATATAGCATAATAAAAAATGAAAGTCAAGGAAAATATTTTTCATGGTTAGCATAAAACATTTTTCGTAATCAACGAAAAACAAATCTATCTAGCAAAAAATGTTTTTCATTTTTAAAAGACAAAATGTTTTTCAGACTAAAATCTTATCAATGTCACTACACCATTGCCGCAATTATCACCTCCACCACCACACCACCATCACCATCGCCACCGCCACTGCCACCACCACCATCACCATCACCATAACCATCACCATCACCATCACCATTACTGTGACCATTACCACCACCACACCTCACTAGCACCTTCACCTCTACCTTCGTCCCACCACCACTACCACCAGACATAGAAAAACAATTTTCTCTGGAAAACATTTTTTGTAATATTTTTTGCCTAAACAAATAGAATATAACCTCCTTTAAGATTTGAAAAAACTACAAGGAATTTCACAAATTTGAAAAAAATTAAATTGAGCTTTTTAATGTTTTAATTCACATTACACTTGACTCCATTTCTATCATTAATTTATTAATCGTGAATAAAAATAATAATATTGTTGTCTCTTTTAAACTGATACTAATATTTTACTTTTTTTTATTTTTATATTTTTGTACCATTTACAATAATTCTAATTTTTAACTTTATAAGATTTATTATATATTTTCTCCAATCAATCTATCTAAAAAAATAAATAAACATGAAAGAAAACAGCATAACCATGACATGACTTGTACGGGGAAGAAATAATTTTCCTCGTATAATCCTGTTGACTAAGTCCACGCTCCTCCGTACGACGTCGCTTTGTCACCTGAAAACACAAACGTGAGCTAGCCGGCGGGTGTGTGCCGGAAACCTCTCCGATGCCTAAGTCAGAAAACTTGACAAATAGACAAAGCTCAATGTGTTCAGAAAGCAAAATTGTATGTTGTGTTATGTTACCTCCTCCAAGGTGATGCTTGTGAGCTTTTATAGGTTTCAAGTGGCACAATCCTAGTAGGACTTTTATTTCTCCATGCAGAGTCCTCCTAGGATTCATACTCTTAAAGGATAATGCTTATCCTCTTACACACCCCCCCCACTGCTTAAACCAAGTGGGATGGTTTGCACCATAGCCGAACTGCCATACGACCGAGATAAACTAGGCTATACTGAGCCACAGAGTAGGCCGAACTTATCCTTAGTTCGGTTCTTGCGTTTTCCCCTTCTTATCTTGGCTTTCCATGCAGGACCCATGGTACGGTTTTTAGACCGAACAACTGATTCGCGGCGGGTATAACTCCAAGACCGGCACAACTCCAAGTCGTTCCCGGACCGAAGTAGCTTTACAATCTTTGAGCCGAAGTAATTTCATCTCTTTTGACCGGAATAACTTTATCCCTCTTGGGCCGAAGTAACTTTATCTCTTGAGCCGTAGTAACATTACGGTCTTTTTCACACAGTCCTTCGTACTCTGGGCCACAAAGTCCATCTCATAGCTCGGCCCAATTTTCACCAAAAATTACCCTCTCATGACTTAAGGATTATTGAAAAAAAAAAAAGCCAGTATAATCAACTCTCCTTAATTATCACATATTGTTCTGTCTTAATTAATCATAGTAACTTTATATATGTACCAATAATCATCTTGTTAGTTATTCCATCCTCTTAAACTTATTTGGAGATACTTCATAACAATTGATAAAATTTTTTGTGTTATCTATACTATTATTAAAAGGAAACATTTATTTTGGACTTTGAAAACTTTTGCTATGTAGCATTTATATAATAATAAATAAATAAACCCATTCACGTTTTCCCATCTCAACATAAATACAGTAATTTGAAATACAAATCACTTTCACAAATATGTCAATTTAAAATACAAAAACAATATTGCTAATAAAAATTTTGAACAAAATTAATTAACTAATAAAGAATATTTTGTAGAAAAGCATGAAAGCATGAACTTGTCTGCTTTTGTTAATTTTTCTGTGGTGTTTGGATGTTTGATGTGTGGGGGGTAAATAATAAGGGAATTTTTTTTTTAAAGATCCCTAGTAATAACAATTTAGAGGATAAAAGACACTGAAAAAATAGATGATGCTTCAAGTCCCTCAACCAAAACGAGGGCGCTTTTTACTCATTTCTTGGACAAAAATACCCTTTACAATCAACTGAGAAAACTCAATTGGATTCTGACGACCTGAGTTCCAATCATCTTCACAAGCAAGAGAAGAGCGACATTAGGGTTTCACAATCAGCTTCACGATCGACATAAGAGTTTCATTATCTTTAGCAAAAAAAAAAATTTCGATTCCTTTCTCATAAATTTCTCTGACGTATTTTCACTATTCATCTTTATCTCAGTTCATCTTCATCACAGTGCATCTTCATCTAAGAGTATATCAGTTCGTAATTAGGGTTTCATCCTCACTCTGGTAAGTATTTCTACAAACAGACTGGTTTTTCTCTGGAAACACAGCTAATTGCATTTTATATTAGCCATCCATTAATTAGGGTTTTAATTTTGTAATAAAAGCCACATAAACTTGAAAAATGTTATTTCTTTGCGTTTTGAGCTTATTCTTGAAGCTTGTTGTGTGATTATGTGTGTAAATTTCTCTGGTATTTGAATTTCTCTGGCATTTGCTTGATCTATGTTTCTTCCTTGAATTTTCTCTAGCATGTTTATTCTCCCATTTATTTTTGTTTATTCCCCTATATTTTCGGCCATGTGTAATTTCTCTATATTTCTTTGTGTAATTTTCAAGTTCAATTCATTCAAATTTCTCTATTGTGTAATTTTCTTTGACCACATTAATTCATGTTGCTTTGTAGATTTTATCTGGCTAGTTGTGTACTTGTATGTTTAATTTTCTCAGTTATTGAAAATTTCTCTGGGAATGAAAATTTTGGTCAAAAAACACTTAGTACTCTCTTGTGTGTGTATGTGTAATTTCCTCAGGCATGCATAATTTTTTTTTGCCATGTTTGATTTATTTTGTTAAAAACCACTTAACACTCTTGTATGTGTAATTTTCTCTGGCATGTTTAATTTTGTATGCAATGTGTAATTTTCTCTACCATGCATAATTTTCTCTAGCATGTTTATTCACACAGTTATTTCTCTTTATGTGGTTACTTCAATTTTCTCTTGCTATTTTGTACTTCTATGTGTAGTTTTCTCAATTATTGAAAATTTCTTTATATTTTCTGTGGCTACATTTATTTATTTTGTTAATTTAATGTGGAATTCATTTTCTCTGGCATGTTTACTTGGTAGAATTTACAGTGGAATTGATTTTCTATTGAAAATTTCTCTGTGGCTTTTAAATTTCTCTACTCACTTACATTTTTTAATGTTCACCAACCTCTTTTTCGTTCAAATTTGATTCAAGTTCAATTCATTCAAATTTGGTTAAAAAACGCTTAGTACTCGTATGTGTGTGTAATTTTCTCTGGCATGCATAATTTTCTCTGCCACGTTTGATTTATTTTGTTGAAAACTACTTAACACTTCCATGTGTGTAATTTTCTTCGACATGTTTAATTTTGTCTGCCATGTCTAATTTTCTGTAGCATGTTTAATTTTCTTTTTCATGTGTAATTTTCTCTGTCATGTTTAATTTTATTTGACCACATTAATTTATGTTGCTTCTTTGATTTTCTCTGGCTAGTTGTGTGCTTGTAACTGTAATTTTCTCTAGAATTTAATTTTGACGTCTTTATGTTTTCATTGTCTAGAAAATGGTGAAACGCGGCAGCATTAAAACACCACAAACACCAAAAAAAAAAAAAAAAACAAGTTTCTGAGTTTGCCACTTATGATCTGAGATCAAAACGTAGCAAAAAAAAAAAAAAAAAAAAAAAAAAGTCCAAGTCCAAGGGGGAACAAGTATCAAAAAGAAGACACCAACTCCAAATGTCTCAAACTCAAAGGGAAAAAGACCTATGAAACTTCAAAGGAAGAGAGCTAATTACAACATTTAATACTGATCAAACCTCTCATCCATTGTGTCCTTTTTTCAAACACTTCAATTCAATTCAAACCAAGTTGTAAAGCTTCAAAAGACCCCATTTTTGAATTTGATCCAAGCTCTCACCATGAGAAGGATGGATCCAAGGAAATGTAGGAAGTTAGATGATGATGATGTAGTTGCAATCATCCAACGATACAATGAAAAAGCCAAAGCATTCACAATTGGTAAGAAGAATTTGACCTTTACAACCAATGACATGAACTTTATTTTTTCCTTGGAAGGTGGTAAAGGTGCCATGTTATTAAGATACTCAAAGAAACCGAACATACCATTCCTAAGGCGAAGATTCCCAAAGGAAACAAGGCTAACTGATCCTATATTGAAGAAGGTATTGATCGAAGCAATGAAAAGGAAGCAACCAAATGACTTAAAAGACGTAGCGATCATTGTTACTTTGTACTTGTGTCTCTCCTTATTTTTGTAACAAGTGAGAACTCAATAGGGTGGGTTTTTATCAAGTATATGGAACTGCTTGAAGTATGATTGGACAGAAGCAATAACATCAACATTGATCGATTCTATAAAAGCATTGCACAAAACTCCAGAGAAAGTTACGGGGTGTGTCATTGCATTGCTGATAAGTAGAATTTCCATTTACATTCACACTTACGATACTTACAAATTTGTGTATTTAGTAAAATTTTAATATTTCAATCTCCATCACAGTATTGGCTATGAGAACATGCAACTATCATCGACTGAGAAGACAGTAGCACAACCAAATTCCCAAGATGTGCCAAGTGGAACCTACAAAGATTGACCAAACAATTGTAGAAGACGCCAATCCAATCTCTTGCACCTCGACATGTTAGATTTCTATCGCCACTTAAGTCTTAGTGAAATTCCAATATTTCTCTAACCATTAGTTTGTTTCCCTCCTTGTGATGAATTTTATATGAAATCAAAATTTCTCTGACCACAATTATAATCGCATTAACTTATGTGCCCTGATTGATTGAGATGAATTTTCTTTGGGATTTCAATTTATATTACTTGTTTGATTATCACTGATTTATTTCTGTCGTTGTAATGATTTTTCTCTGGAATCCAAATTTCTCTAACCAAAATTATAGTAACATTAACTTATGTGCAGTGATTGATTTTCTCTGATCCTTGAATTTTTTCTCATTGTGTATAATTTTCCCCTTGAGATGAATTTTCTCTGGCATCGTAGTTTTCTCTAAACACGTTCGATTCGCTTTGGTTTTTGTGCTTTGCCTGATCTTGTTGAACCTAGTAGTTTGGTTGAGAAGAATTTCTTTGAAATTTATTTCCCATTAGTTTGATTGAGATGAATTTTATCTGGCATTTGGTTGATTTTGTTTGAATTTTTCTCTCAGTGAAATTTTAATGTTTTTTTAATAAAAAAAACCCCTCATATTACAAGTACATAAAGAGGAGCTAATTAAAAACCTATCAGAAGAGTTTTGTTTTGGTAAAAACAACAAGAAAGAAGCAAAAAAAAAAAAGCATTGGCTAAATTCAAGCAGACACTAGAAGATTCATTTGAAGAACATGGAGGGAATGAAGAAGGAGAAGCCAATGAAGAAGAACAAGAAGCAAGCAATGAAGAAGAAAAAGAAGAAGAAGAAGAAGAAAGTGATGCAAAAGAGGAAGCCAAAAAAGAAAATGAAGAAGTAGAAAAGAAGAAGAAGATGAAGGCATTGAATCTGAAGAAGAAGAACAGAACAATGAGGAAAGGGATGAAGAAGAAAACAATGAGCGCATGAACCAACATTGTGATAGCATTTGTGACTCGACAATGCAACAGTCTTAAGAATCTGAGCAGTCTTAGAATTAATTACTCGAAGAGAAGGACATTTCTTGACATCAAAAAATTCAAAGCTTCAAGAAAGAGAGAGCACAAACCAACTAAGTCTAAGGATGTTGGAGGTTGAAAGAGAAGATAATGAAAAAAACAATGCAACAGTTGAGGGATTCAACTTCAGAGCTTGAAACTGAAAATACTAGATTGCATGAACGAATTCAAAAACTATCTGTCCAACTAGTAACACAACCTTACCGAACACCAAAACAAGTTCACCGCCAAGGTCAGTGAAAATCTTGAGCCACAAAAAGTTATGTTATTATATCAACATAACTCAAAGAAATTTCTATTAACTAAATTTTCATTGTGAAATAGTTGGAACGGTTGGAATGGAAGTGCAAGAGGCAAACCAACAACAAGTGCAACAAGTACAAGAAGCAAACCAACAAAAAGAACCACATAAGGAAAAAGACAATGGTAAGTTTCTTTTGAAATTAAATTTCTCTGACCACATTAGTGTGTCCACTTTGATTTCTGCAGCTTGTTTGTTTTTCTCTGTCTATTTGCTTCCGTATGTGTGTAATTTTCTCTAAATTTTGTAATTTATCTGACCACGTTGATATTTGGGGCTTGTTTGACTTTCATTGTGTGCAGTTGGAATCCAAGTGCAACAACAACCAAGAGTCCAAGAAGAAAGAGTGGCAAACAAAGAACAAGCAAAACCAAAGACAAAAGTCTATGGTAATCAAAAAATATTGAATTAAATAAATTTATATATTGAAATATGATTTTGTTACTTCAGAAAAATTTATATTTTACTAAAATTTCACTGTCTTGCTATAGTGAAAAAAGATCCTACATCAATGATGAAGAATTTGAAGCAAAAGAAAGGAAAGGAAAGCAAGACCCGGACTTTGAATATCCCAGAGTTGTGAAGATCACTAGAGGTTTAAAGCAAGATGCAAAGCCAATAGAGAAAACCACCAAATATGAAGAAATTCTTGATGTAGATGACTATGTCTTGCCTTAACCGACAAACTTCAGAAAATCTTGGATTTTTCCATCAAGTCTACCGGTTGCAAAATTGGTCAAAGAACATGTCAAAGATATCTTGCAGCACATATCAAATGTGTCTAGACTAGAGTAAGTACAACACTTAAAATAGAAAATAACAAACAAAATTTACTAACTTATATTGCATTAACAATTGTTAAATCTCTTTTTTGTTATCTTGTAGGGCTTTAATTTGGACAAGTGAGTTGAATATCATTTCTTTTGAAGATATCAAAAACCTAATAAAGGAAAAAGAAATTTCCAACAATGTAAGTCTTTTGTTAAATTTCGCTGTCATGCTCCATAATCCTTTATAAAATAATATTACAATTATAAATGATATTCAGGTCATCGATGGTTATGGAGAGATACTTTTTGCTGACCAAAGGAGAAAAGGACAACAAGCAACTTCATTTTTTTCACATGCATAGGCTTGGTATGTTACTACTCTTTTATTTGATTTTCTCTGAAATTTACTACTCTTTTATTTGGTGTGTTACTACTCTTTTATTTGATTTTCTCTAAAATTTACTTACTACTTTCTCCTACTTTCTTCTTTTGAGCTATTTCTTGAAGCCAGTTGTGTCACTTGTCTAATTTTTCTAACTAGTTGTGTGCATGTCTTAAAATTTCTCTACTACTTCAAATATCTCTGTGTGTATATTTCTGAAATTTTCTGTCATTTCAAATTGCTCCGACCATTGTTTGATTTTCTTTGACCAAGAACTTCATCAAGATGATAGAAATTCATTTTTTCCGAATCTCATTGTTTGACAAGCATCTTGAACCCGCATGGAGGAACTACAGGTTCCTCAATTTCCCAATAAAAAGCAGTGGCAATGAGAAGTCAACTGATGAAATTATTAGACTTAACTCGTCTTGGACAAAAGGGACAATGTATGGAGGTTCTATAACTCTCTAAGGACAATGAGAGATGATGCACATGACAAATATCTCAAAGATGCAAAACAATTGGTAACGAAATTTCTCTGATCCATGATGTTGTTTATGTGATAATAATGTTGTTGAATTGTGAAAGTGAAGTTTATCTATTTGTGGTTGAACTAGGGTTAGAATGTGTTTGTGCTTGTGAAGTTTATCTGTTTGTCATTTACCTGTGGAAATTATTTTTGAGTTATCACTTAATATTGTCATTTGCCCTCATTAACCTCACTTTTGCTGCTGTCAAAATTTTCATTTCCAATTGGTTGGTCAATACTCTAGTTGTTGTTGAATCCAGTTTGGATTTTTCATGTTTACACTAGCATGCTACCCTCTAGTTGTTATTTAAAATTTCTGCTGGGAAAATTTTCATTCACAATTTTTGTTGCTTGTCTCAGTTGTGTCCTTGTACTTGTGTATGCAATTTTCTCTAGCATCTGAAATTCTCTATCCAAGATAGACTCCCATTAACTTGTGTCGTTGTGTGTAAATTTCTCTGTTATTTGAAAATTACCTGGCTTATTACATTCTGTTGATTGTCCCAGTTGTGCCCTTGTGCTTATGTATGTAATTTCTCTAGTATCTAAAATTTCTCTGGCCAAGATAGACTCCCATTAATTTGTGTCTTTATGTCTTTGTTATTTGAAAATTATCTGGCTAATCACATGCACACAACTCACATAATCAATATGATTTTGCAGCAAGATTACGTGGAGAAGTTTTTGAAAGCATACCATGAAAGAAAAACACAATCACAACCCTCATTCAAATTAATCGACTCATAAAGCACAAATTATGACTTTGTATATGTCGAGAATGCTCCACAACAAGCCAATGATTTGTAAGTTTCATACAGCATCTATAAATGACATAATTTAATTTTCATGTTTCTCAAAATTAACTATACCTATAGTTTGTATGCAGTGTGGATTGTGGCATCTTTGTGTGCTACATAATGAGACAATACATCAACCATGAACCTATCAGCTCAACTTTGTCAACAGAAGATGTAAGGTTAATGAGGGCAAAAATCATAGAGAGATTTGTGACTGAAGTTGGCCGGTCATGGACATAACCAATTGAAATACAATAGTGAAAAAAAACTAGTGAAAGGAAGACTAACTAGTAAATGACCAATGTTATCAGGAATAGCCCTTCAATATTTTTTTTTGTTATATTGAACGAATGATAATGGTTGATATACATGTATATATATATATATATTTAACTAATGTAAACTTCAAAATTTCATTGCGATGAATGGTTAAATATATTTTTTCATAATGCATGCAAAGTGCTGATTATCAACACAATGTACATAGAGAAAATTATATTTGTAAAGAAATTTCTCTGGTTTGAAGTCATCAGAATTTCATAGTGAAAATTCTAGTAACAAAGAAATTTATCTCGTATGATGGAAAGAGGGTGCTTATTTGATCATGTAATTTGTAATGCATTGTGTTGGTACAAAACAATGCATAGTAATTCACGCCATCCAATTCAAAAAACACAATGCATAAAGTAATTTTCTCTGCTATAGGGAAATTTCTCTACATGAATTTAATTGGTATTATAAACACACTGCCCAAAGTATGTTTTGCATTGATCTAGAAATTACAGAGAAAATTCAGAAAAAGCTCAGAGAAAATTACTAAACACAATGCACAACAGACACATTATTTCTGTAATAAGATCCATACGCATACAAATTTCTTTATGTTAACCAACATCGAAAAATGCACCATAAATTCCTCTAACATCGTCAAATGTATTATTCAATCAATAAAATATAATGTAAACAATTAAAATGGATGAATATGTTCAACGATTTAATAAAGGTTCCTCGTATGTCCTATTATTATAGAAACCCATACTCCCACATCGAATACACTTGATCACCCTTTTAAACTCTCCAGTAGAAGCAATTATATTCTTCTTCGGCCTCCCAGCTGATCTCTTACTCAATGGAAGTAAAATCATATCATGATCAATGGTATAGACAGGTTTTTCAACAATTGGAACTAGGCCAATCGAAAATGAGTATGCTTGACGATACACATTAGCATGAAAAAAATGGTTCATCGAATAAATTCAAATTCTTTTCACTCTTAAAAATCACAGCAGCAGCATGTTGACATAGATACCCATTTATTTCGTATTTCCGACACAAACAAGTTTTCAAACTAAGATCAACCATAGCAAAAGAAAGACAATGCACTTCAAACAAATTATCAGATGATAAACTCGCATTCCCCGTCCTTCCTTCCATGAAAGCCTTCTCCAACACACTTTCCATACGAGGACAAAGAACTTTATTCCATTTACTAGAAAATAGTCTCCTATCAGACCTTGAATTCATGATTTACAACCGTATCATGTCCACCAAATTTGTTATTAGCAAGTGCCAAGCTTCTTGTATCCATGAATTGAACGACTCAGCAACATTTGAATACATTTCTCCATAATGTTTCCCCTTAAACTATGCATCACTCCAATTTTCATATGATAAACTTCTCAAAAAAACATTCACAATGTCTCCTCTCTCACTTTTTAATTCATTTAACTTGAAATGAAATGACGCCTTTGTTGGAGCATATGCACATTATAAAAACTTAGACACAATAGTCTTCCTAACCAAATTTGTGTTTCCACATGATAACTTATCCCTCAAATTTCTCTTTAGATGTTCAAGACAAAATGCATGATAGTAATTAGGGAAAAACCTTGCAATTCCTTCCACAATACCACAATGTCAATATGATATGAAACTTATTACCCTCTCTGTAACGTCCCGAAAATTGGGCAGGGTATAGCTATTTATACAATAACCCACTTGATAGACAAACACATATATATAGCTAGCTATTCCATACATCCATTTCCATTTAATCCCAAATACCAAATACATGTTGTTCACATCCCAATGCCCCAATTCCAATCCCAAGCATGCATTTTACAATAAATATGAAATGAAAGCCAAACAGATAATAAGTGCCCCACAGGCTTACGAATTTATCCAAGAACATTCTTCGTTACATAAAATGGAGTTTCAACTCAACACAAAGCAGCCCTGGGCTTACATTTAATAAATAACCATAAAACAAAAGTGGAGCCTCAGCTTCGAGTCCTCCCAAGTCAGTGTCTTAGCGGAAGCATATCACCTGTACCTGAAATGGTTTCCCTTATAGGGTGAGCTACAGCCCAGTAGAGATATACTACACAACATATGGACCATGGCAAGACTAAAAGGAGTATGCCCATGCCATGCTCATGATAACACAGTTTATCTCTCTTTTTATAAAGCATGCAATGCTGAAATACAATAACAGATATAAAACCATTTCCATTTTAAACCATATCTGTTACATGAATATAGGCTCGATGAATCTCTAGGTGAGTGTTTGCAAGTAGGCCCTAATGCACTACCACTGTTATTTTTACCAGTAAACTGGAAAGCTCGACACCTAACCGCGCAGTTCTACACCCCCTATCCAGATTCACAAAGTATTCATCTTTTCGCAAACATATACATCTCCAAACATTTCTAAAAAATAGATACATTTCCAATGAAATGAATGTAATGCAATGTCTAATGCAACAAATGAGGAATGTGGTTCAATTTACCTAAGTCTCATGCATTTCTACAACAATCATGGCTATCCTCCACCGATAGCCCAAAACAGATATTTCTAAACAGATGTTTAAACAATTAAATTCCAAAAATTCTAATAAATACAATCTATTCCACATCTCATCAAATATGAACAAATACACTAGTTTTCAAATCAAAATCACGTCCGGTAACCTCTTAAGGTCCATTTCTAACCGTGTCGGTTTTATTCCAACAGATATATTAAGCAAAATAACACCGTTAATGCCCAAGAAAATATCGTTTTCTTTCCAAACTCATTCTCCCAGCATTATTCAACTATGACATCCTATTTTGATCAAAAGCGCCAAAAGTTAAACATAATTCTTTTGTTTTCTTTAGAAATGCTCTTTTGGTCGCAAACCGGTAAAAATTTCAAAACTGATAAAAATTTCAAAACCGATTGAATCGAAGTCTGTTTTTGTTCAAATTTAAAACATAGCTCTTCGTAACCTTACAAACATATTCCAAGTTTACACTTTCGTAATTTGGGCATCAACTTTTTATTTTTCTCAAAATTTCTCTTTTAAGCAAATAAATCCCAAAATTTTCAAAAATTCTAATTAAATTATATACAACTCTAAGCTCCATATAATCAAGTAAAAGTAAATAAAGAAGTGTAGGACAAATCCCCACCTCAAGCCAAGAAGCTTTCAAAATTTTTGGCAACATAAATTAAATTTGTTCGAAGCCAAACGACGCTTTTTCCGCCATCTACGTTTTAATCTAAAGCACTAGGGGTCAAAAATGACTTACACTAGATCAAACCCATGAAAAACCAACATTGGAACCCTTTTTCTCTTTTTTCCTCACGGCTAGAACTCCAAGAGTTGAACAAAATATCTATTTGGTTACTCTATATAGATATTTTCTTTTCTTTTTGTTTAACTAAACAAATATCTAACCATATATATATACACCTATATATATATATATATATCAATTAAAATACCTTTCAACATCTTTAATGACAAAAATAAATATAATATTTTCTCACCACAAAATATATTTCGTTTAATGGTACACACCATAAATATTCACAACTCTTTTATGGTAATCAAATAATAATAATAATAAAACCACAACACTATTATATGGTTACTAACGGGTCACAATTCAATCAATTGGGTCCAAAATAACTAGAGTTTAATAGTTTAAAATAAATCCCCAACTGAGATTAAAGTATAAATTCAATTTGATTCAACTCGTTAGACTCTGCGGTCCCAATAATTAATACAAATGTTCAAGGAACTAACACCAATTGTCCTTATTCTTAGCGTCAACAATGGCAAAAGCTAGAGGAAAAACCCTACAAAACAAATAGGAATAAGCATATTAGATATACATATGCAAAGAGAATTTGCACATTGAACGACCAGATAAAATTACAAATAGTGGCCAAATTCAGAGAAAATTCACACAGTAACCAAAATGAAGAGAAAATTCACACAATGGCCAAATCTAGAGAAAACTCACAGTGTCAAAGAAAATTCACAAAATTTACAAAACATGACCACAAACATAGAAAATTCGCCCAGTTCTTACATCTACAGAAAATTCATATACTTAGAGAAAATTAGATATATTTCTAATTACTTTCATTCCTATCTTTCCCTATGCATGCATGAAAAGCCACAAACACTCTTTTGAAACACATGTTATCTTCAGAATCCAACTCAAACGACTACCTGGATTGTTCTTCCATACCTCATCAAAATACCATCGTAATTGATCAAATGACAAACAAGAATCCTCATATGTACTACCTTTTGCTTTTTCAACCCTCAACCAACCATAATTATAATTGATTGAAACCCCATATTTGTCTTTAATTTCTTTGACAACATTCACTGGATGAGTTAAAGACTTCACACATACCTTTTCAAGTATTAGCCCAGAAACTAAGTTGGAAGTCATCCTACATGGTTTACTAGTACGAACCATCACACCACACGTATGGTCATTGTTCAAAGTTTTTATGTAAAAGAAGGCATTTGTTTTTTCAATTGAAGCATGTACACGCCATATACATCCCATTGATTCCTTATATGCACATTCTACCATAACCCTTAGCTTGTCATTTTTAACATACGTAGACTCAAAACCAACCTTAATAGCATATTTACACAAAACAGTACAGAACTCAACCACGCCACCCTCAAACTTTTGTCCAACACTTCTAATATTATTTTGCCAACTGTCGCGACCCAAACCCGCCCCTATGGGTTTAGCATTGTAACCAGCCAGTAATTCTTGGATTACCAAAAGCCTCTTGACAGATTAGTGAATAATTAGGGGCTGCGAAAGCAAATATACAAAAAAATACGAGGTCCAATGAGTCATGACGGCATACATGGGACAGATAATTTAAAAATTTTATAAACTTATGAGTGATGTTGAGAGATAACCATTACATATCACCCCTAGTAGCATAACGTCAGAAATCTTGTCCAAAACTTAACAAACAAACAAACTCTAATATGATTACAAAAATAGCCACAAATCTTGACTCCATTTGGAACCTCCTCGGGAGGCACAAAGGTTGGCTGACAAAAACAGAGACAAAGGCCGTCAACTCTGGGCCTGGTTACGTACCTGCTCACCTACATACATAATATGTCACGACCCCATTCCGCCCCTGGTAGAATGGTGCCGTGATGGCCAGTAATCAGAGATTACCAAAGGCCAACTTACAAAGTCACACACAATCAGAGTATACGTATGGGGCCTACATGTGCGGAGGCAATATATTTAAATCTAAGTAGTCCATAAGAGCTCTGCATAGATCAAATGAAATGACATAAATCTTAACATGGTTTTACAACTTGGATACAAATAAAATAAAGTACATATTACATCTTGATCAAAAGGCTTCTCAAGTCGACATACAAAAAACATGCAATACAAAGCCAAGAAGCATAATCTTCAAGATGCTAGCAAAAACATGAATCCAAAAACATCTTGCAAAACACATCTAGGCGTCACCGCCTTCTTGCTCGTCACCTACATATATATAAGGAGAGGGTGAGCTTGGATACTCAGTGAATGATATTAGAAATAAAGGTTTAAAATGAATGATGTTCGAGATCTTTATCAAAACAATACATATCATAGCTTGTACAAAATCAAGAGATGAACCGAGTTCATCTATCAAGTCTTTCAAATCTTCAAGGGATGCTTACTAGCATCTACATAATGCAAGGGATGGCATTCCGGACAAACCCATGCGGTAAACCGTCGGTGGCAAGACAAAGGAGATATCTCAAACAAACGTGCTAGTTGCATTATAGTCCCCTAGCACTAAGGACATTCCAAGACAAACGCGCTAGTTGCATTGTAGTCCCCTAGCACTAAGGACTTTCCAAGAATGTCATCAAAACAAGATAATACTTGATACAAAACTAGGGATAATCATTCATGCTTGATCAAATACTTTTCCAAAACGAAGCTAAGCTTTATCAAAACTTTATAACATAACTTTATTAAAATTACCACTCACATGGCTCTTCGGGTGTAACGATTAAGGCAAGAATCCAAGACCTACAAATACATGGCAAGGTCCACTGAATGCACTTCAAGAAGACGAGAAGAGATGCTCAAAGATGGGTATGAAATGCATTCTTAAAACAAGATTTTCATGAGTGTAAATGATCTCGACATTTCTTTCAAAACTAAGTCAAGACAAAGCAAAACACGTGTTGGGAGTTAAAACACTATTTCTCATCTCGAGAAAACATGCTGGGTACCAACCAGGTGTTGGCCGAGGTCCCACACCTCTTGGCCGAGATGTGGTCCCGATGACCACATTTAGGGAATTGGAGTACGGAAATTCTGGGTTTCTTTTTGAAGAACATGAACATGAAGAGCATGAATGCTAAAAACCATAACTTCTTTATTCAAAATCTGAGATTTCATGAGATGAGTTCGAAAACATGGACCTGGGTACCCAAGCTTGAAGATCTTATGAAAACAAACACAAAAAGATGGAACTTGTTAAAAACTTTCGGATCAAAACATGGTTTTATTTCAAGAACACAAGAACATCATTTTCTCTTTCTAAAACAAGCTTTAAATCAATGCATGGCTCATGAATAATTCTAGATCATGTAATGTGATTAGATGAACATGGAGAACAACAAGAGCATATCAAGATTCTAAACTCAAAACGCGGATCTAACGGCTCAAGGTGTGAAGATCAAGCTTGGAAATCTATTCTCACTCTAAGAACTCTTCTCCTCTCTTCCTAGAGCTTCTCTCTCTTCCTAGGACAAAGATATAACAAATGATATGTTTTCTCTACTGTTAGCTAACTTAACCCTCTGTTGGGACACGTGGCAACGGCTGGTTGGCTCTCTTAAAAAAGGTGACTGACTGACAAGACAAGAGCATGACAAAGTGTATACAACAAGTAAGGTGACAAGGGTACTCTAACAAGGTAAGGACCTCGGGTCAAGACATAGGCTTCGGCAAGTAAGGTCTCAATGATCTCGGCTAGGAAGGATAACACTTGGCCCAGTTGTGCCGTACGTCGGTCTAGGTCATCCCAGTCCCGATACAAGATTACTAGGTGCAAGGTTCAAGGATGTCAGATGCCTAGATGATAACATCTTGGGCTAGATGATGACATCTCGGCCAAGATGCCAAGGTGAAGATGGAGGTCAACCAAAGTGGTTCCAAGATGGTCCTAGGTGTAAGAGGCTTGAAGGTGTGACCTAGGCTTAAGATGACCTCGGTTTCACACACACCAAGCGAGAAACAAAGCATGCAAGTAACACTTAGACAAAACAAATCAAGGTCTGCAAAAATGCAAGTTTAAGCAAGACAAAGTTCATGCAAATGCACGTGAGCATGACAAAGACAAAGTGAGGGTTGTTACATCCTACCCCCCTTAAGGAAGTTTGGTCCCCAAACTTGAGTTTCCTCGTCCCACAAACAACTTTGGATGTCAGATTTTGATTTCTTCTTCCATTTCCCATGTGGCATCCTTGCCATAATGCTCTTTCCATTCAACCTTCACCATCGGTATCGACTTGTTCCTCAACTGTTTCACTTGCCTATCAAGAATCTGTATCGACTTCTCCTTATAACCCAAATCTTCATTAATCACAATCCCGAAATGATCAATCGCATGCAATGGATCCCGAATATACTTCCTCAACATCGAAATATGAAACACATTGTGGACTTGACTCAGTTTTGGTGGCAAAGCAAGTCTGTAAGCAACGGGGTTAACTTTCTCGAGAATTTCAAATGGTCCAATATAACGAGGTGCTAATTTGCCTTTCTTCCCAAATCTTGAAACTCCTTTCATCGGCGAAATCTTCAGGAATACATGATCCCCAACTTCAAATTCTAACTCTCTTCGCCTCTGGTCGGCGTAACTATTTTGTCGACTCTAAGCAATTCTGATTCTTTGCTGGATAAGTTTAATCTTCTCAGTTGTCACTTGAACCAGTTCGAGACCAATCAAAGCTTTGTCTCCCACCTCGGTCCAACATATCGGCGATCTGCACTTCTTTCCATACAAAGCTTCATACGGCGCCATGCCAATGCTAGTTTGATAACTCTTGTTGTAGGCAAATTCCACTAATGGAAAATGCATTTTCCAACTTCCCTTGAAGTCCAATACACATAGCCTAAGCATGTCTTCAAGTGTTTGAATTGTTCTCTCTGTTTGCCCATCGGTCTGGGGATGAAAAGCTGTGCTAAACCTCAACTCAGCTCCTAAAGCTCCTTGTAGACTCTGCCAAAATCTAAAAATAAACTTCGGATCTCGGTCTGACACAATGGACATCGGCACTCCATGAAGCCTAACAATCTCATTCATATACAACAAAGCAAGTCGATCGGCATTAAAGGTAGTCTTAACAGGCAAGAAGTGTGCTGACTTGGTTAATCTGTCAACTATAACCCAAATCGAATCCATACCCTTTTGTGTCCTCGGCAAACCAATCACAAAATCCATGGAGATATGTTCCCATTTTCACTCAGGAATTGGTAAAGGTTGAAGAAGTCCTGCTGGCCTTTGATGCTCCGTTTTTACTTGTTGACAATATAGACACTGGGATACGAACTCGGCTATCTCTCTTTTCATATTTGGCCATCAAAAAGTTTGCTTCACATCTTGGTATTTCCTGGATGAACGACAAATCTGGAACTATGAGATTTCTATAAAATTCTCTTTTTCAACTATGGGACGTCAGCCACGCACAATCTTCCTGCGAACTTAAGCACCTGATTCTCAATGGTGTACCCTGACCTCGGCTTGGTGACAAACTCATCAATTACCCTCTTGAAGAATTCCTCCTCCCTCTGTCTTGTCTTTACCTCCTCAATAATAGTCGGCTCCACTGAAATCGTTGCTAAACATGCCAAATTCCCAACTAACTTCCTGCTCAACGCATCGGCCACTGAGTTTGCTTTACCCGAATGGTACCGAATCTGCATATCGTAGTCTTTCAATAACTCAAGCCATCTTCTCTGCCTCATATTTAGTTCTTTCTGGGTGAACAAGTACTTTAAGCTCTTGTGATCTGTGAAAACTTGGCAAGAGGCTCCATACAAGTAATGACGCCAAATTTTCAAGGCAAATACTACGGCTTCTAGTTCTAAATCGTGAGTAGGATAATTCTTTTCATGGGGCTTTAACTGGCGAGATGCATATGCTATAACCTTACCCCCTTGCATTAATACACAACCCAAACCCTTATGTGAAGTATCACTATAAATCTGAAATTCCTCGTTGCCTGATGGTAGTACAAGAACTGGTGCTGTAACTAACCTTGTCTTGAGCTCCTGGAAGGCTGATTCTCTAACCTCAGTCCATTCATATGTCACTCCCTTCCGAGTCAACTGTGTCAATGGTACTGCAATCTTCGAGAAATCCTTCACAAACTTTTTGTAATAACCTGCCAAACCCAGAAAACTACGAACCTCGGACACATTAGTCGGTGTCGGCCAATTCACAATGGCCTCAATTTTGCTAGGATCAACCAAAATACCTTCTTCATTAATCACATGTCCCAAAAATGAGATGTTAGAAAGCCAAAACTCACACTTGCTAAGCTTGGCATACAATTTTCTATCTCTCAAAATCAGTAAGGCAAGTCTCAGATGCTTCTCATGTTCAGCTTCACTCTTAGAATAGATCAATATATCGTCAATGAAAACAACCACAAACTCATCTAGGTATGGCTTAAAGACTCTATTCATCAAATCCATGAATGCTGCAGGAGCATTAGTCACCCCAAAAGGCATTACCAAAAATTCATAGTGGCCATATCTTGTCCGAAAAGCGGTTTTCTCAAAATCCTCGGCTTTAACCTTAAGCTGATGGTAGCCCGACCTAACATCAATTTTAGAAAAGACTCGTGCTCCTCGTAGTTGATCAAGCAAATCATCGATCCTCGGCAATGGGTGCTTATTCTTAATGGTCACCTTGTTCAGTTCTCGGTAATCAATACAAAGACGAAGTGTGCCATCCTTTTTCTTCACAAATAGAACTGGTGCTCCCCAAGGTGAAGTGCTCGGCCTAATAAAGCCCTTATCTAACAACTCTCGTATTTGGAGCTTCAACTCCTTAAGCTCGGCTGGGGCCATTCTATAGGGTGTTTTGGAGATAGGCTGGGTTCCCGACATAACGTCAACAGTAAAGTCTACTTCTCTATCAACTAAGTGGCCAGGCAAATCATTTGGAAAGACGTCGGGGAATTCATTAACAATTGGGATATCGGCTGTTTCGTCGTTTCCATTCGGATTACTTAGTACACTATACAGATAACCTAGACACCCTTTTTGGATTAACTTATAAGCTTTCATGGACATAATCAAGTAAGGTGGGGATACTACTCTTTTACCCTGAAACGTAACCTCGGCTTGGTTTGAGGGTTTCAATGTGACACTTTTGGAAACACAATCAATGGATGCACAATTAATTACCAACCGATCCATTCCTAATATAGCATCAAAATGAGTCATGTTCAACGGCATCAAATCAACTAGCAATTCAACATTCTCAATTATAACTACACATGCTCTATAAATGGATGCGACAGTCATAATTCTCCCAGACGGAGCAGATACAGATAACACATAACCAAGGGGTTCTAGTTCCTTATTCAACTTCTCGGCAAACTTAGTAGATACAAATGAATGTGTAGAACCCAAATCAATCAATATATATGCATCTTGAGAGCAAATTGGAAGGGTACCTGACATTACTGTCTCGGCATTTTGGGTGTCTCCTGGCACTAGTGCAAAGACTCTGCCGTGCCTCGTCTGTGCCTTGCCGACGTTGCTTTTCTGTGCAGTACCTGAAGTACTCCCATTATTCTTACTATCATTAGACTTAGTCTTGGGATAGTTTTTAACGCGATGACCCATCTCACCACATTCAAAACAAGCTCCAGACTCCCAACAACAGACTCCAGAATGTGGTTTCTCGCAACTTGAACATGTCGGCCTAGCATCACTTCCTCGATTTGAGTTGCTTGAATTACCGACGTTTACTCTCTTCTTGGCATCAAATGATGTTCGGCGGTTTTCATAGTTCTGCCTCTTTCTTTGGCTCTCCCTTGAATTCTGGTATCTGTTTGGGTTAGCTTCTGCCAGGATGGCTTTATCTAATACTCCAGCATAAGTCGGCATGCTGAGCATATTAACCCGATCTTGTATTGGTCCACGGAGTCCACTCTCAAATTTCCTGGCTTTTCTATATCCACTATTGACCATGTGGGGTGCATACCTTGCTAACTCAGTGAAAGTATGGCCGTATTCAGCCACGGTTTTGTTGCCCTGTGTCAAGGTCTGGAATTCGGTGGTCTTACGATCTCGGACACTGAGGGGAAAGTGCTTGTCATAAAACAATTCTAAAAATCTGGCCCAAGTCAAACCCGGATTACCTTCTCGGATCATCATCCACCATCTTCGAGCGTCGTCGTCCAATGTGAATGCCGCCAATGACACCTTCTGAGCGTCGGTGCTGGAAAAAATCTCAAACAACTTCTTCATTTTCAAAACCCACGCTTTGGCTTTCATCGGCTCTATACCCCCTTAGAATCTCGGCGAGTTCATCTTCTTGAACTCTTTGATCAAAGTTATCGTGCCGTCCCCATATAAAGCTGGCTATGGAGGCACTTGCGGCACTGGAGGAGGTGGAGGTGGAACTACATTGCAGTCGTTTGTCTGCTCGGCCTGAGTAGAGGTAGTACTAGTGTCTTGTGGCCTAGGTTGTCTCAACTCACAGACCAAACCTTTGACCAACCTTTCTAATTTGTCCAATCTGTCCTCGGAATGATCTCGGCCAACTGGAGGTCTACCTTTTCTCATGATGCTAAGAGTATGTAGAATATGACTTTAAAACATAATGAACAAATAGACATGTGTGCAAGTAACAAATAATCATGCCGGGATGATGCACATCTGGTTAAGTAGCAAGCAATATGATGCAATCCTAAGATCATTCTAAGGGAGATCCTATGCTCTTTAGGACTCAAGTGTGTGTGAATAATGTACTATAAGGAACTGGTGCTCTGATACCAATCTGTCACGACCCCATTTCGCCACTAGTAGAATGGTGTCGTGATGGCCAGTAATCAGAGATTACCAAAGGCCAACTTACAAAGTCACACACAATCAGAGTATACGTATGGGGCCTACATGTGCGGAGGCAATATATTTAAATCTAAGTAGTCCATAAGAGCTCTGCATAGATCAAATGAAATGACATACATCTTAACATGGTTTTACAACTTGGATACAAATAAAATAAAGTACATATTACATCTTGATCAAAAGGCTTCTCAAGTCGACATACAAAAAACATGCAATACAAAGCCAAGAAGCATAATCTTCAAGATGCTAGCAAAAACATGAATCCAAAAACATCTTGCAAAACACATCTAGGCGTCACCGCCTTCTTGCTCGTCACCTACATATATATAAGGAGAGGGTGAGCTTGGATACTCAATGAATGACATTAGAAATAAATGTTTAAAATGAATGATGTTCGAGATCTTTATCAAAACAATACATATCATAGCTTGTACAAAATCAAGAGATGAACCGAGTTCATCTATCAAGTCTTTCAAATCTTCAAGGGATGCTTACTAGCATCTACATAATGCAAGGGATGGCATTCCGGACAAACCCACGCGGTAAACCGTCGGTGGCAAGACAAAGGAGATATCTCAAACGAACGTGCTAGTTGCATTATAGTCCCCTAGCCCTAAGGACTTTCCAAGACAAACGCGCTAGTTGCATTGTAGTCCCCTAGCACTAAGGACTTTCCAAGAATGTCATCAAAACAAGATAATACTTGATACAAAACTAGGGATAATCATTCATGCTTGATCAAATACTTTTCCAAAACGAAGCTAAGCTTTATCAAAACTTTATAACATAGCTTTATTAAAAATACCACTCACATGGCTCTTCGGGTGTAGCGATTAAGGCAAGAATCCAAGACCTACAAATACATGGCAAGGTCCACTGAATGCACTTCAAGAAGACGAGAAGAGATGCTCAAAGATGGGTATGAAATGCATTCTTAAAACAAGATTTTCATGAGTGTAAATGATCTTGACATTTCTTTCAAAACTAAGTCAAGACAAAGCAAAACACGTGTTGGGAGTTAAAACGCTATTTCTCATCTCGAGAAAACATGCTGGGTACCAACCAGGTGTTGGCCGAGGTCCCACACCTCTTGGCTGAGATGTGGTCCCGATGACCACATTTAGGGAATTGGAGTACGGAAATTCTGGGTTTCTTTTTGAAGAACATGAACATGAAGAGCATGAATGCTAAAAATCATAACTTCTTTATTCAAAATCTGAGATTTCATGAGATGAGTTCGAAAACATGGACCTGGGTACCCAAGCTTGAAGATCTTATGAAAACAAACACAAAAAGATGGAACTTGTTACAAACTTTCGGATCAAAACATGGTTTTATTTCAAGAACACAAGAACATCATTTTCTCTTTCTAAAACAAGCTTTAAATCAATGCATGGCTCATGAATAATTCTAGATCATGTAATGTGATTAGATGGACATGGAGAACAACAAGAGCATATCAAGATTCTAAACTCAAAACGCGGATCTAACGGCTCAAGGTGTGAAGATCAAGCTTGGAAATCTATTCTCACTCTATGAACTCTTCTTCATCTCTTCCTAGAGCTTCTCTCTCTTCCTAGGACAAAGATATAACAAATGATATGTTTTCTCTACTGCCGGCTGACTTAACCCTCTGCTGGGACACGTGGCAATGGCTGGTTGGCTCTCCTAAAAAAGGTGACTGACTGACAAGACAAGAACATGACAAAGTGTATACAACAAGTAAGGTGACAAGGGTACTCTAACAAGGTAAGGACCTTGGGTCAAGACATTGGCTTCGGCAAGTAAGGTCTCAATGATCTCGGCTAGGAAGGATAACACTTGGCCCAGCTATGCCACACCTCGGTCTAGGTCATCCCAGTCTCGGTACAAGATCACTAGGTGCAAGGTTCAAGGATGTCGGATGCCTAGATGATAACATCTCGGCCTAGATGATGACATCTCGGCCAAGATGCCACGGTGAAGATGGAGGTCAACCAAAGTGGTTCCAAGATGGTCCTAGGTGTAAGAGGTTAGAAGGTGTGACCTAGGCTTAAGATGACCTCAGCTTCACACACACCAAGCGAGAAACAAAGCATGCAAGTAACACTTAGAGAAAACAAATCAAGGTTCGCAAAAATGCAAGTTTAAGCAAGACAAAGTTCATGCAAATGCATGTGCGCATGACTAAGATAAAGTGAGGGTTGTTACATAATATAAATAGTGAGCTAAAGCCTAGTGAATAATAACAGAGTAAAGACTTTAATGAATGATGCTCATAACATATTTCAAATCTCATAGCAAATTAGAATCATATTCAGATGACAGAAACATAAACATAATCTTATCCATATTCAAATCATGTGTGGTATATCCATTAGCGTAATCATGTCTCTTTGGTCAAGCATATCAAGTTCCATAAAGGAACCTCCGGTACCGGGTAACATATCTCATACATCGGCCACGATATTGTTTCTCCCGGGCGAGGGCCTGGGCCACGGTATTATCCCCCGGCCTAGGGCCTCATGACCATAAGCCATAGTATTATGTCCCTTGGGCGAGGGCCTCTACTAAGGATACCACAATTATGTTTCAAAGAAAATTGGACAATCATTCATTCATAAAAAACATAGCATTTCAGAAAACTTATCATTTCATATCATCAGAAAATAATTAAAGTTAAACATAACTTTACAGAGTTATTACTCACAAATAATTGGTAGCTCCAATTAGGTGGCAAGGTGGGCAAATCACTTATCCTGAGGCGCGTGACCTACATAACATGGCAGATTCATAGATTGAAACACACGCTCGATTGTACATTACTTATTTCGTTTGTTCTTAGTATGTTTCTAGCCTTTTAACTTCATTATGGAGTCTTAACCATGGCCTAGGAATGCCTAGGATGAAATAAGGATGCAAAAATGCACTTGAAAACATTTTTCAAAACTTACTGAAAACAAGGTCCAGACTCAAGCGTGGCTTTCCTCGCTCGAGCGGACATGCAAAAAGTGAGGCTTCGCTCGAGCATGACTCCCCTTGCTTGAGCGGACTGTAAACTTTGAAAAGTGCTGGTTGCTTGCTTTTCAAGCTCGACGGACGCTCGATCCCCGCTCAAGCATGAGACTCAGACCCTCGCTCGAGTGTGGATTCCCTTGCTCGAGCGAACTGTAAAACATATGAACTTCTAGAGACATGCATTTCACACTTGAGCGGGTATCATGTCGCTCGAGCGGAAGTGCATGCATTCAGTGTGCTCGCTTGAGCGTAAACTTCTACGCTCGAGCGTGGATTCAAATTTTGGAATTTTCCAAATTTGATTCCCAAGCTTCAAATTCAAACCAAACACTTCAAAACTCAACATTTTGGGCCAAAACTTTAGGAAATTCATACAAACTCATAAAACAACATGTTTTAAGGATCATTTTAAGAAATCACGGCCTAATGACATGCCAATTGCACAAAATTTCAACTCAAGATTTATGTATGATCCATAAACAAGACATGTGTGCATTCCTTTGAACTTAAGCTCCTCAAAACATAATCAAATGCTACAAAACAACATGAAACTCAATGATTTCCCAAAATTAAGGTGAATTCAAGACATGCATGAGGGCATTCTTCGAAAACACTTTCAAACTTCATGAAATGCACATGCAAACATAAATTTATTCTCAATTCCAATCTTTAGCACAATTCTCATGACAATCCACCTATCTCACTTGATCCCATGCATTAATCAACTAAATTATAAAACTAGAGGCTAAAATTCTTACCTAAGATTCTCAGTGTTCCTTATAGTTTAGAGATATTCTTGAGCAATCCTCCAAGTTCCCTAGCAATTCTTCCAAACTTCAAGTTTGATCTCAACTCTCACTCTCTACTTCTCTCTCTCTCACGTTTTTCTCTTGGAGGCTCAAAGATGGTAAGAAAACAAAAGGCTCAAATGAGGTGTATAAGCCTTATGTAGGCTTAAGTGGAAGTATAATTAAATAAGGCCAAATAAATGGACATTAAATTAAATTAATCTAATTTAATCGTTCCGAATCAAATTTCAATTAAACCTACCATAAAATTCCAAAAATTCCACTTAACACATAAATCAAGCCACTTTCTGAATCAGATGCCGATAAAGCCTTCAATTCGCAAACCGAAACTAAAACATGGACGGATCTTTCTATGCTAAACATATATAAACACAGATAATGCAACACATACATGCAAATTAATTCAGAATTCCTCCTTATTTACTGTTAGGCAGAATTAATCATGGATTAATGTTAATCATGGGTCGGGGTTGTTACACCAACCAACTGACAATAACACCTTTTCTTGGTGAGAACAAAACTTAAAGAGTGAATTCCTTTCAATATCGACAAACCAATCGCATTCACCATGCGAAACATCTACCCAATTAGACCACACTCCATCCTCTTGATCAGAAGTACTATACCTAAGAACTGAAACTGAAACTATATCAACACCACGTGTACAAACAACCCTCAACATATTCAGATAATCAATATTATTTTGAACCATACAATTCGGATGCCAATCAATTTCTTCCATGTTTTACACAAAATGAAATAGAGATCATCTCAGGTTTCAAATTCTTCCATGTTTTACACAAAATGCCAATCAATTTCTCAAAATTCAATTCGCATGAAACATTAATGACGATAGTATCATTTCCATATTTGCACAACAACACTATATTATCCATCTAAACTGGGGGAAAAAAATGAAAAATAACTTGTTCCATACAAAAACACATAAAAAACATAACATAAAAAATAAAAACTTACACAAAAACAAAAATATATTTACATCAAAACACAAAATGCTAACTATTCAACAAAAACACAGTAAAAATCACAGAGAAAATCAGATTTAATCATAAAACATTCAATTAATTCCCCAATCCATATATCTAATCTAGAGGACATTAAAAATAAAAAATAACAAACTTATAATAATATGTCCAAATAAAATTATGATTTTCTCTGGATTATAGTAACAAACTTATAATTTTCTCTGGAATACAGATAAAGGTCTAGAGAAATTTACGAACTTATATTCACTTTTAAGATCACAAAAACAAAAACACATTAATATCAAAAGACAAAAATGCTAACTATTTCACACAAATACATAGAAAATCATAGAGAAAATCTACTATGTTCACAAAACATTCAATTGAGAAAATTAAATATAAAAAATAACAAACTTATAATAACATGTCTATAAGAAATTATAATTTTCTCTGTGATTTTCAATGGACTACAAAATAACAATTTTCTCTGTGATTTTATCTGTATTAGAAACTTATAATAACATGTCCATATTAAATTAAAATTTTCTTTGTGATTTCTGTTGGATTATTAAAACAAACTTACAATTTTCTCTGGATTACAAAAATTTAAAAAAAATAAAATAAAATACGAATACAGAAAAAACAAAGAATAAAACTTAGAGAACAAAAAATGATAAGTATGTTGATGAAAAAACAGATAAAAAAACTTATCATTAATAAGTATGTTGATGAAAAATAGAGAATGAAAAATGAACTCCAAAAATCAAAATCACCTCCACTGAGCTGGATTCTCTTTGAAATTGATTGAAAAACAGAGAATGAAAAATGAACTCCAAAAATCAAAACTAACTCCATCGAGCTGCCCTCTCTCTAAAATTGGTCAATAACAGAGAATGAAAAATAAAAAACAAATTCACTAAGCTAACCTCTTTCTCAAATTCATCAAAACCGAAAACAAAAACAAATTCACTAAGCTAACCTCTTTCTCAAATTCATCAAAACCGAAAACAAAAACCTAATTCAAAATACACTTGAAAAACTGATATGAAATCGGAATCCTAACATACAAATCAAACAAAAATCAAAATTCATATGGAATCTCCATTGAAACATACCTAATTCAACTCCACTGGAAATCAAAACAAATACAATGAACACCGCTGCAACACCTACACGATCACAGCAATCTTCTACAAAATCTCCATTGTCAAATCTACTACAACACCTACAAAATCTCTGTGAAATCTTCTACAAATTCTCCATAATCAAGTCTGTCCCCATGAAATCTCTTGCAAAATAGCAATAAAATCTTTAGTTTGCTAAAATCTAAAACAACATATGTTATAAAGAATGGAAAATTAGGTATTTTACAACCTAAAATAAGATTGAAGGACCTTAGGTATCAAAAAGTATTATTGTGGACCTCTCATCCTACTAAAAGTTGGACAAGGATCTCAGACAAATTTTTTCAAAAAATAATAATAAAAATAGCTAACTCATATTTAACTCACTTTTTTTTTTTCCACATAAATCTAAATTTTATAATTAAGGGAAGGCATTGTATGACAAGTTTGTATCTCTATATTTTAATGTATATTTCTCTCATTTTAATGTCATTGCGTCTCAACAACAGGACTTCGTTTTCATAGAAATCAAGTGTTGATTATCATAATGAAACAAAAATACAAAAATAGGATTGCAACAAGAAAACCATTATAAAATATGGTGACCAGTTTTGTACTAATGAAACCACCTAACATTACCGGGATACTACAATACTGGTTTTGTGAATATGTGGGGCCCAGTTGAATTAGGCTTTCCATTACAAGCCAATCAAAGGTTACCATTATTTACAAGATATGGCTTACTGGTATTCATTGACCTTGAAAAAATCATTTAGTGATATTGGGACAAATTGATGCGGTGTCTATTTATTAATTAAAATAATAAAATTTAATAGTTTTTGTTGAATTTTTTTCAGTCAACAAGATACCACTTATCTTGAATACTTGAATCTATTTCAAATATCTTTCGATTAGAAGGCATAGTTTCGAAACTAACAATATTAGCTATTCAAAAAAATGTCAAATAAAAAAAATCCGTTTAAAACATTATATGATCAAACATTTATTATTATTTTATAATTTTTTATTTTTCAATTTCTTTCTTTACCATTAGTGTTTCTGAAACAAAGATGTTAATTTGGTAGCACCAAAGCTCGTAGTCTCTTCATTGAGATTTTTTCTAGTCTATTGTTGGATAGGGGGTATTGTTGGAAATCGTAAGACTTATTATGGATTCTATTTTAACAATTTAAAATACCAACTATCAAAATTCAGGAATGATTTTGTATAATATTGAAAAGTAAAAGTCCAATCCCAAAATACCAACTACCAAAATTCGGAAATGGTATAAAAAAATATTATAATATAAAAGCTCAATCCCAAAATACCAGCTACCAAAAATCCAGAAATGATTTTGGCACGGCCTATTGTATCCACCTTACCAATTGATGATTGATTAATATTTTGATAAAGTCCACGAGAATAAGCCCAAAGACAACTATTTAATCACACGTGATTACCAAGTGCAACTATTATTGATTTATATTATGTGGTACAGAGCTCTTGTTCATTTTCTATGTTCCACTTATAGTATAAATAACCAATTTAGAGTATAGCCTTTCCGTCATCTCACACAAACAACTGCATAGAGGAGAGTTCTAAACATAACAAAAGCTTTAAAGTCTCAGTTTATTTTCAGTGAAGAAGGAAAGATGTCAAACACAGCTGGTCAAGTCATTCGCTGCAAAGGTTTGTATAATATCATTATCACTGATTTTGGAATCAAATTTTTTTTTTTTTCAGAAACAGTTCAACAAGTTCTTCAAAAAATCCAACTGTTTCTACTTCCGAAAATGATTGGTTAACAAAGTCTTTCTTCAAAATTTATTTATTTATTTATTTTTGGTGGCAGCTGCTGTGGCATGGGAAGCAGGGAAGCCACTGGTGATAGAAGAAGTGGAGGTGGCGCCACCGCAGAAGATGGAGGTTCGTGTGTAGATCCTCTATACCTCTCTCTGCCACACTGATGTTTACTTCTGGGAAGCCAAGGTAACTCATTTTTCATATTATATACTATTCCTAAAAATTCCACATTAATTTCAATAAATTAAAGCCACCATGGTGACACCCAAATTGGTTCTTTTCAATCTTGTAGGGCCAAAACCCCATCTTTCCTCGAATCCTCGGCCACGAGGCAGGAGGGTAAGCTGATTTTGTAAAACCCAAGTTTTAAATATTATTATTTTATTGGATAGATTAGTAATTAAATTAACTTATATGAGTCATTTGTTAATATCAAAGAATTAGTTATGAGATGGCATTATATTTCCTATTACTTAGATGGGTAATTTTGTAACTTTGAGAAATTAGGTTAATAAGCCCACCTATTGTGGCTTTAAATCTTGGAAAACAAACAAAACAGAGGCTATGAATTGTGCCATAGGCGGCTAGGGTTTGAGAAGGTAAAAGATAAAAGAAAAGAAAAAGAGAAGAGAGGCTTGTGCTGCAGAAAGGGTTTGGAAGAGTTGAAGGTGAAGGTAGCAAGCAAGGGTTTGGAAAAGTTTAAAATTAAAGAAAAGAAACCCAAACCAAGGAAGAGGGAGGATTCATAAGAGTGGTGGTTTTGCTTTATTCATCACTTACGTAAGATTTATTTTATTGTATTCCTATCTATGATTTTAGTGTTAATATATCAATAGATGATTTTATGGGCATATATGATTAAATAGATATATTGATGTAGTCTATGTTGGGGGTCTCAATTTTGCTCAATTTTAGAGTGTATTTTGCATCCCATTTGGGTGGTTCATATTTTGAGATTGATATGTAATGGGTTAAGTTTAATGGTGGTATATTTGTGGGATACACGATTGACTACAAGCAATTACAAATTGTTACGTGTATATAAACAACAATAGAATAATATGGGTTGAGAATTTCTGAAACCGTGATGGCTTTGTTTTGATACTAAATTGGGGGAGTTCTCAATAGGCAATTGGGTTAATTTATTTTATTATTGTTACAAGATGAGATGAATGGATGCACATAATAATTGTTTATGCGGTGTAATATTTTATTAGGTTTGTGAGATTGAGGTGGATCTTGGTAAATTGAGATTAGCTTGGAAAATATTATTTTAGCTGTTTGAAGGTAAGTAACCCTCTATCACTGTTGGTTCATTTTCATTCGTATCAAATCGTTTAAAATCATAAATATTTATTTATAACCTTTATGTTCTCTTAAAATAAAATATGGGTCAAGTATAAAATAACATCGAATATTATTACGAAAATTATTCGAATATTTGGTGAAACTATTCTGAAAATTGTACCAAATGTTTATTCTGAAAATATCGAATATTTTTATTTAAAAGTTGTGTATTGTTTGAATTCTGAGCATCACTCTAGTCTGACTATGATTTGGACCCTAGCCAATGGGGGTTATTTATTGGCACAGAAACTAGTTTCTTTTGGGGCTTTACCACCGGCCTACGTGTGGTTCTGGGCCTTGTCACGGGCTAAGTGACCGTAGTCACCAAGACTTGGGTTTTGTGAATTGCATCATTGAACCATTTGAATATCGAACCATCAATTTTGAACAACGAAATTTCATTGAATTACCTCATTGTCTTTTCAATTAAAATGTATTGCTACACTGTTTATTTTCAGCTACGAAACATCTTACAAAATAATTGTTCATTTATTGAATGGTAGCAAAAAATATATTTATTGGTTATCTACTATTTTTTTTGTATACTTGATCCAGCTAACAGTGATGGTTGGTTATTTACTGGGCTGTCTAGCTTACCCTTATTTTATTTTTCAGATTCTGAGGAGTAGAGCTGCGCGGGGTTTTTACTTGTGGGAGTGCCGAGAATAGGACTATGATTTAAGTACTTGGATTATTATTATTATTTCTTTTATTAGTGGACTTGGTGGACAATTTCATATGATAAGAATTATCTATTTGTATGGTTTTTAGCATTATGATATTTAAGGATTTAATTTGAGTATTTTACAATGTTGGTTATGTGTTGGACTCTTAGCCTTGCATGCTCACTTAAATGAGTGTGCGGCGTTGTCACGGAGCTTGGGGCGTGACAATTTTATGGTATCAGAGCCAGGTTATAATTTTAAAGGCTGGTATAAAATAGTGGTGAGATTGGGTAGATGTAGTATTGGGAACGCTTATAATTTGATATAATGTTAATTTTATTTACATGTTATAGGGACTTGAGAATAGAATAAGATGAGGTTTTATTATTGATGCATATAGGTTGCAATGGAACATGAGGAGACATTGGGAAATCTCGTGTGGTTAGTACAGATAGCAGGAGATTGCTTGTAGACTTGACTGTTTTAGATATGCGGGACTTTGACATAATTCTTGGAATGGATTGGTTGGAAACCAATTATGCTTCTGTTGATTGTCGAGGCAAAAGGGTAGTATTTCAGTTTCCTGATCAACTAGGATTTTGTTTTCTGGGTAGTGGACTTAACACTCCTCCTTTGGTAGTCTCAGCTTTGCAAGCTAGACGATTGTTGAGGAATGGTTGCGAGGGTTATTTTGCATCTGTGAGAGATATTCATGAGACTGGATTGAAGTTAGAGGATATTCTAGTTGTAAAGGGATTTCCCGATGTTTTTCCTGACAACTTACCGGGGTTGCCACCAGATAGAGAGATTGAGTTTGTCATCAAATTGATACCCGGCACGGGTCCTATCTCTAGGGCTCCGTATCGAATGGCCCAGCAGAGTTGAAAGAGTTGAAGGAACAATTACAAGAGTTACTAGATAAGGACTTTATTAGGCCTAGTGTTTTTCCTTGGGGTGCGCCCGTTTTATTTGTGAAAAAGAATAATGGTAGTTTTCGCCTTTGCTTTGATTATTGAGAGTTAAACAAGGTGATAATTCGAAATAAACATCCTTTGCCTAGGATAAATGACCTATTTGATCAGTTGCAAGGAGCACAAGTCTTTTCTAAGATTGACCTTCGTTTTGGCTATCACCAGTTGAAGGTTAAGGCGGAAGATATACCTAAGACAGCCTTCTGAACTAGATATGGGCATTATGAATTTTTAGTGATGTCATTTGGGTTGACCAATGCGCCTGTAGCTTTTATGGATTTAATGAACAGAATATTTCAACCCTTCTTAGATTAGTTTATGGTAATTTTTATTTATGACATTCTTGTGTACTCGAAGAGTAAAGAGTAGCACAAAGAACATCTAAGAATAGTGTTGCAGATATTAAGGGAGAAGAAATTATTTGCTAAATTAAATAAGTGTGAATTTTGGCTGGAGAGTGTATCATTTTTGGGTCATGTGATATCTAGAGATGGGGTGTCTGTTGACCCTAAGAAAGTGGAGGCGGTGGTAGAGTGGAATAGGCCTACTAGTGTCACTGAAATTTGTAGCTTCTTGAGTTTAGCAGGTTATTATAGAAGGTTTGTTGAGAGATTTTCCCAAATTTCTATGCCTTTGACTCGTTTAACACAAAAAAGGGTTAAATTTGAATGGTCTAATGATTGTGAGAAGAGTTTCCAGGATCTAAGGAGTCGATTGGTGTCTACTCTAGTACTTCTAGTTTCGTCCGGAGATGAAGGTTTTACCATCTATAGTAATGCATCGAAGATGGGTTTGGGTTGTGTCCTGATGCAGAATGATAAGGTAGTGGTATATGCGTCTAGGCAATTGAAGCCATATGAGCAGAATTATCCTACGCATGCTTTGGAGTTGGCTGCAGTGGTGTTTGCATTAAAAATCTAGAGGCACTACCTGTATGGGGTGAAATGTGAGATATTCACTGATCATAAAAGTCTGAAGTATATTTTCACTCAAAAAGAATTGAATATAAGGCAAAGGAGATGGTTGGAGCTATTAAAGGATTATGATTTGACTATCAATTATCATCCAGGAAAAACCAATGCAGTGGCTGATGCCATGAGTAAAAAGACCCCAAGTAATTTGGCTACCTTGATCACTGACCAAAAGAATATCTTAGAGGACTTGCGAAAGTTGAATATTGAGATTAGATGGCACAACCATGGAGCGCAGTTGGCAAACCTTAGGGTTCAACCCACATTGATTAATAGAATTAAAGACGCTCAAGGAAGAGATCCTCAGTTGCAAAAACTTAAGGCTGAAATGGAAATAGGGCTACAGATGGAATTTTGTATGCACAAAAATGGAACCTTGAGATTTGGAAGGAGGTTATGTGTGCCTAATGATTTAGAGCTCAAGAGAGAAATCCTTAGAGAAGCTCACAGTTCAGGGAAATTGCTCAGTATGTTGCTCAATGTTTGGTATGTCAACAAGTGAAAGTTGAACATCAGAGACCTGCAGGTAAGTTACAACCTTTTCTTATTCCCGAGTGGAAGTGGGAATATATTACTATGGATTTTGTGACAAGGTTGCCTAGGACCCAAGGTGGTAACAATGCTATTTGGGTTATTATTGATCGATTGACCAAATTCGCTCACTTTCAAGCTTTTAAGGTAGGGTTCTCCTTAGAGAGGTTTGCAAAATTGTATATCAAAGAGATTGTGAGGTTGCATGGTATTCCGATGACCATAGTGTCGGACAGAGATAGCAGATTTGTATCTATGTTTTGGAGGAGTTTGCACGCAGCTTTGGGTACTCGTTTGAATTTTAGCACGACCATTCATCCTCAAAGTGATGGACAGTCTAAGAGAACTATTTGTTGGACAATCTTCACCGTATTTAAAAGGATTTAATTCTGTTGTGTACAAAACAACAACCAGAATAAAAGAAATAGAGAAAAAGGAGAGAATATGTTTGATTACAAAAATCAAACTCGAAATAAAAATAAATAAATAAAAAACAAACAGATTTTATTTTGTTACAAAAACAAAATTAAAATCTGAATAAATGAACAAATAAAAAAACAACACTGAAAGTAATTAAATAACTTACTTGATTTAATTTCTTCGAATTATTTTTCTGATCAAGTCCAGTGTTTAACACTGTCTCCTTAAGACAGATTCGTCCTCTCCACGGTGCTTTCAGAATTCGGACGTCTATCTCCCAGGATGAAATGATCTTCCACAAACAATAGTAGCACTACTAATTGTTTGCCTTACGAACACACTAAGTGTTTACACTCTTTCTTTTGAAAATAAAATGCAGCAAGATGAAGAATAGAAAACAGAAGTGAAATACGAAATTTCTGAATGCAAACATCAAATGAGGGTGGTCCTATTTATAGATGTGAAGGTGGCTCTTCATTTTGAATTAAACAGGTATGTATCTCTTGGTTTTGAATTGAACAGGTATCATACCTGTTGGGTTTTGAATTCAAACAGATTTGAATTAATTCAAACAGATAGTAAAACGGGAAGGGCCCTGTTTGGGTGTGCATTAATTCCAAAACAGTTTATTTCTGTTTGAAACCGGGAAGGGCCCTGTTTGGGTGTGCACTAATTCCAAAACATTTTATTTCTGTTTTGAAACCGGGAAGGGCCCTGTTTGGATGAACAAATAATCCAAACCAATTTAATTTGAATTATGGATTTTATTTTAATAAAAAATAAAATTAAATTCAAATGTTTTTGGCCCAAAAAGATTAGAAGCCCAACCCAACCACACACCACGCACCCGCGCCCAAGCCCAGGCCCAGCCCAGCCCGCCCGACCGGACGGACGGCGGCGGCGGCGCGCGCGCGCGTGTGTGGTGATTTTTGGGTCCAATGGGTCTAGCCCATTTTGCCCATAACCTCTCCCTCTAAAACACTTGGGTACCCCTTGGGGCACACCCCAAGTATCTCACCCTAAGCCTTATAAACCCTTTCAAAACCTCCCACCAAATCAATGTGGGACAAGCCAATTTACAACCTTAAGGAATTTCCACCAAAACTCCATTTTCATGGAGCACACTTTGGCTTCAATTTCCCATTCACTCGATAATGGTTTTGAGCAACCAAATATACCACGTGAATCACAACGCGGCATAGAACGCGTTACCACTTTGACCCGAGTAAATCGATACTCGGGGCCCACCTAAAAAATAGACCGAACTTAGGAAAAAATTCTGGTTTTATCCAGAATTTTATAACCATTTCCAACAATCCCCCACATGAATGGAATTTGATGACAACGGAAATGCAACAATATGCAGACTTTAACGAAAGAGTATAAGTCGAAAATATCTTGCATCAGGATAGGTAGTTTTCGGCTTTGAACCTTCCCTAGTGATAACCTATCGGACTTACTGGCTAACTAATGGACGCGATGCCTTGAATTGTTCAGCCGTTTGTGTAAGCCAAGACAATAGATTTCACACAAAATATCCTCTAACACATCGTGGTTCTCACTGTTGTGTTCATTTTGGCCTTGAACGCACCTGGTTTTCATAAGTGTTTCTAGAGAATTTAGCCTCTTCATTCTCATAGAACCGGCCCCAGTTCAACACTCATATAGGTGATTCTTATTGTGAGTATCTTCTTATACTCATCTTGATTTTATGCCTTAATCAAGATATAAGTAATCATTAAAAGCAAAGCTTATCCTTATACCTCTGCATACAACATATGTTGCAGATATCACTCTCACCATAGGAATGGGTAGGAATTTTAATCCCTTGGTGATTTCTGGCGAGCCATACATAACTTAGTTGTCCCTTTGAACTTAGTTCTTGGGATCTCCAGTCATATAAGTAGGGTTACCATTATGACGACTCTTATGTAATAGGCTTTAATCCCATCCCCTTCGATGAACTATACACTAGCTCTTTTGTCAAACCTTTTGTTAACGGATCCGCAATATTCTCTTTAGATTTTATATAATCTATTGAGATTATTCCGTTTGACAACAATTGCCTTACGGTATTATGTCGACGACGAATATGTCGTGACTTACCATTATACATATGATTCTGTGCCCTGCCTATTGCAGATTGACTATCACAATGAATGCAAATAGCTGGCACAGGTTTTGGCCACATTGGAATGTCTTCTAAGAAGTGACGAAGCCATTCTGCTTCTTCACCTGCTTTGTCTAAAGCAATGAACTCGGATTCCATTGTGGATCGTGCGATGCACGTTTGTTTCGTGGACTTCCAAGAAACAGCAGCGCCTCCTAGAGTAAAGACATATCCACTAGTGGATTTTGAATCTTTAGTATCCGATATCCAATTGGCATCACAATAACCTTCGAGTACTGCTGGATATCGAGTAAAGTTCAAACCATGATCACGGGTAAATCTTAGATATCTAAGAACTCGAATGATCGCTTTCCAATGGTCTTCTCCAGGGTTACTAGTGTACCTACTCAATTTACTTATAGCATAAGCTATATCAGGACGAGTACAATTCATTAGGTACATTAGGCTTCCAATGATTTGGGAGTATTTTAACTGAGACACTGCATCACCTTTATTTTTCGATAAATAAAGACTGATGTCTACAGGTGTTCTAGCTAAATTCAAATCATTCTTGATAAATTTATCAAGAATTTTCTCAATATAATGAGATTGAGATAATGCATATCCGTCAGATGTTTTAGTAATTTTCATTCCTAATATAACATCTGCGACCCCCATATCTTTCATATCAAATCTTTTGTTAAGCATCTGCTTAGTTGATTTGATCATGTTTTGACTGCTTCCAATGATAAGCATGTCATCCACATAAAGACAAACTATGACATATCCTTGGTCAGTGTTTTTAACATAGACGCATTTGTCACATTCGTTTATCTTAAACCCATTAGTAAGCATTGCATGATCAAATTTTTCATGCCATTGCTTAGGTGCTTGTTTTAATCCATAAAGGGATTTTACAAGTCGACAAACTTTCTTTTCTTGCCCTGATACTACAAACCCTTCGGGTTGTTCCATATAGATCTCTTCATTTAGATCACCGTTTAAGAAAGCTGTTTTAACATCCATTTGATGTATTTCTAAATTAAACAACGCTGCTATAGCAATAAGCATGCGAATGGATGTTATTCTTGTCACAGGGGAATATGTGTCAAAATAGTCGAGACCTTCCTTTTGTCTGTAACCTTTAACAACAAGTCTTGCTTTATACTTGTCAATTGAACCATCTGCTTTCATTTTTCTCTTGAATATCCATTTATATCCAAGAGGTTTAGAACCTGGTGGAAGATCCACCAATTCCCAAGTATGATTTTGCATAATGGATTCAATTTCATTATTAACAGCCTCTTTCCACAAAGGTGCTTCAGGACCTGTCATTGCTGCCTTAAAGCTTTGAGGTTCATTTTCTAACAAGTATGTCAGAAAATCTGGACCAAAGGATTTTGATGTTCTCGCTCTTTTACTTCGTCTTGGTTCATCATTAGTTAAATCCTGTTGGTCGAGACTATTACTAGTCTCTTGTGTTTGATTGTCATTAGTCTCTTGACTTTGTGTACAATCATAAGTTCTTTTCTGTGAACTTAATTCCTGTCCTTTCTTGTAAGGAAAGACATGTTCAAAAAACACAGCATTCCTTGACTCTATAATAGTGTTCACATTTATATCAGGTATATCAGATTTATAAGTCAGAAACCGATATGCACTACTATTCTGAGCATAACCAATAAACACACAATCTACTGTTTTTGGTCCAATTTTAGTCTTTTTAGGAACAGGTACTTCAACTTTTGCCAAACACCCCCACACTTTTAAGTATTTGTAGGAAGGTGGTCGACCTTTCCACAATTCATAAGGAATGCTTTTGGTTTTCTTGTGGGGTATTCTATTAAGAACATAATTAGCAGACAATATTGCTTCCCCCCACAAGTTCTGTGGTAAGCCTGAACTTAGTAACATGGCATTCATCATTTCTTTTAGAGTTCTATTCTTCCTTTCAGCAATTCCATTTTGCTGTGGAGAATAAGGGGCTGTAGTTTGATGAATAATGCCATGTTGTGCACAAAATTCATTTAATGGTGCATCATATTCACCACCCCTATCACTTCTAACCATTTTAATGGTTTTACCAAGTTGATTTTCAACTTCTGTTTTGTAGAGTTTAAACATTTCTAAGGCTTCATCTTTACTTCTAAGTAAATAAACATAACAATATCTTGTGCAATCATCGATAAATGTTATGAAATACTTTTTGCCACCTCTAGTTTGAATAAACTTTAAATCACATACATCAGTGTGAATTAATTCTAGAGGTTCGGTTTTTCTTTCAACCGATTTAAATGGAGCCTTAGTTAGTTTCGCTTCTACACAAATTTCACATTTATGATTAGGATTAATTTCAAACTTTGGTATATAATCTAAACCAATTAATCTACGCAAAGCATCAAAATTCACATGTCCTAATCTACCATGCCATAAATTTGACTCAAGAATATAAACAAAAGATGTGTTATTCTTATTCATAGCAACTTTCGGTACAACTGTCATTACATTTAACTTAAAGAGACCATCACTCATGTATCCCTTACCAACATACATACCACTCTTTGTTAATACAAACTTATCAGACTCAAATACAAGCCTAAAACCATTTTTACTTAACAAAGACCCAGAAACTAAATTCTTCCGGATGTCAGGTACATGTAGTACGTTGTTGAGGGTCAGTTCTTTCCCTGATGTCATCTTCAAGATTACTTTCCCTTGTCCATCCACAGTAGAAGTAGAAGAATTTCCCATGAAAAGTTGTTCACCATTTGCAGCCTCATTGTAGGTAGTGAACATCTTCTTGTCCGCACATATGTGACGAGTTGCTCCAGTGTCAACCCACCACTCTTTGGGATTTCCAACCAAGTTAGCCTCAGACACCACAGCAGAGAGGTTGATGTCATTCACTCCGTCAGAGATGTAATCCAATTCTGTTACATTGGCCTGATTGGTGGTCTTCTTACTTGTACTTCCATGATTCTTTTTAGGGCGGCGGCAGTCAGAAGCTCGATGTCCAGTTTTGCCACAGTTATAGCATTTTCCTTTGAACTTCTTGCTACTTTCGCCTTGTTTAGGACCATCTCCAGTAAACTTTCTCTTTTTGTTATGTGGTTTATGAACTTGTTCAACCACATTTGCCTTGGACTCAATGGAATTTTTCCCATTCCTCTTTTCAGCCTTTCGGTTATCTTCTTCAATTCTTAACCTTACAATCAATTCATCCATAGTCATCTCTTTGCGTTTATGTTTTAAATAATTTTTGAAATCTTTCCAAGCCGGTGGTAACTTTTCCACTAAAGCTGCGACTTGGAGTGACTCGCTAAGAGACATACCTTCTGAATGAATATCATGCAAAATTATTTGAAAACTTTGAACTTGAGATATTACCGTTTGGGAGTCTACCATAACAAAGTCCAGAAATTTACCGACGATAAATTTCTTCGTGCCGGCATCTTCTGTCTTGTATTTCTTCTCCAAAGAATCCCACAATTCTTTTGCTGTTTTCAGAGGACTGTATACATTATACAGCATATTGTCAAGGCCATTTAGGATGTAGTTTCTGCACAGGAAATCTGAATGTTTCCAAGCATCTACAGCGGCAACAACTTGCCGATCACTTTCACCCTCTTTAAGTGCTGGAGCCTCTTCATGGAGAAACCGGGCCAAATTAAGAGTTGTAAGATAGAACAGCATCTTCTGCTGCCATCTCTTAAACTCGGTACCATTAAATTTTTCCGGTTTTTCTCCATGATTGATTGGTACATGAACATGGTTCTGGATAGGGACCGATGTAGGTGTAACAATAGGAGTACCACTGCCAGATGCAGTTTCAGTTGTAGTAGCCATAATCTCTGATTACAAAAATCAGAAAATATTAAAACACAAATTAATTTTCTAGTTACTAAAACCAGAAAATAATTATAACAACAAAATAATTTTATTTTCCTTGTTACTAAAACTTGAAAAATAAAATATCACAAGAATTTTCTGTAATACCAAATAATATTCTGAATTGTTAATGACACCAGTATCGTACTACTAGTAGTTGTCAAAGAAAAGAGACAGTATATTACTACTATCTGTCAAATAGCATAAATCACTATTTGTTTTTCCAACCAGAATATTAATTTGAAAACACAGAAAATTAAATACAATGAAGATACCCAAAAACGAATCTGTCTTAAGATTGTTGGACAATCTTCACCGTATTTAAAAGGATTTAATTCTGTTGTGTACAAAACAACAACCAGAATAAAAGAAATAGAGAAAAAGGAGAGAATATGTTTGATTACAAAAATCAAACTCGAAATAAAAATAAATAAATAAAAAACAAACAGATTTTATTTTGTTACAAAAACAAAATTAAAATCTGAATAAATGAACAAATAAAAAAACAACACTGAAAGTAATTAAATAACTTACTTGATTTAATTTCTTCGAATTATTTTTCTGATCAAGTCCAGTGTTTAACACTGTCTCCTTAAGACAGATTCGTCCTCTCCACGGTGCTTTCAGAATTCGGACGTCTATCTCCCAGGATGAAATGATCTTCCACAAACAATAGTAGCACTACTAATTGTTTGCCTTACGAACACACTAAGTGTTTACACTCTTTCTTTTGAAAATAAAATGCAGCAAGATGAAGAATAGAAAACAGAAGTGAAATACGAAATTTCTGAATGCAAACATCAAATGAGGGTGGTCCTATTTATAGATGTGAAGGTGGCTCTTCATTTTGAATTAAACAGGTATGTATCTCTTGGTTTTGAATTGAACAGGTATCATACCTGTTGGGTTTTGAATTCAAACAGATTTGAATTAATTCAAACAGATAGTAAAACGGGAAGGGCCCTGTTTGGGTGTGCATTAATTCCAAAACAGTTTATTTCTGTTTGAAACCGGGAAGGGCCCTGTTTGGGTGTGCACTAATTCCAAAACATTTTATTTCTGTTTTGAAACCGGGAAGGGCCCTGTTTGGATGAACAAATAATCCAAACCAATTTAATTTGAATTATGGATTTTATTTTAATAAAAAATAAAATTAAATTCAAATGTTTTTGGCCCAAAAAGATTAGAAGCCCAACCCAACCACACACCACGCACCCGCGCCCAAGCCCAGGCCCAGCCCAGCCCGCCCGACCGGACGGCGGCGGCGGCGCGCGCGCGCGTGTGTGGTGATTTTTGGGTCCAATGGGTCTAGCCCATTTTGCCCATAACCTCTCCCTCTAAAACACTTGGGTACCCCTTGGGGCACACCCCAAGTATCTCACCCTAAGCCTTATAAACCCTTTCAAAACCTCCCACCAAATCAATGTGGGACAAGCCAATTTACAACCTTAAGGAATTTCCACCAAAACTCCATTTTCATGGAGCACACTTTGGCTTCAATTTCCCATTCACTCGATAATGGTTTTGAGCAACCAAATATACCACGTGAATCACAACGCGGCATAGAACGCGTTACCACTTTGACCCGAGTAAATCGATACTCGGGGCCCACCTAAAAAATAGACCGAACTTAGGAAAAAATTCTGGTTTTATCCAGAATTTTATAACCATTTCCAACACTATTCAGACTCTTGAGGACATGTTGAGGGCCTGTATTAATGATCTTGGAGGTTCTTGGGATGAATATTTGGCCTTAGTGGAATTCTCTTATAATAATAGTTATCATGCGAGCATTCAGATGGCACCATATGAGGCTTTATATGGACGAAAGTGTAGATCACCTATTTATTGGGATGATGTGGGCAAAAGGAAGTTGTTAGGGCCTGAGATTGTGCAACAAACAGTGGACAAGATCAATCTTATTAGAGAGCGACTTCGCACTGCACAGAGTAGACAGAAAAGTTATGCAGATAATAGGAGACGCGATTTGGTGTTTGGGGTTGGAGTCCATGTGTTCCTTAAGGTGTCACCTATGAAAGGAGTAATGAGATTTGGTGTTCGTGGTAAACTGAGTCCTAGATTTGTTGGACCATATGAGGTTTTAGATCGAATTGGTGAGGTAGCTTACAGACTTGCCCTACCACCTTCACTAGCTGGAGTTCATAATGTTTTTCATGTCTCAATGTTAAGGAAGCATATATCGGATCCTAGTCATGTGATTGATCATGCACCGTTGCAGTTTAAGGAGGATTTGACATATGAGGAACACCCTATACGAATTGTTGATAGGAAGGAACAGGTTTTGAGGCGTCGAGTCATCCATTATGTTAAGGCTCAATGGAGTAATCACTCAGAAAGAGAAGCAACTTGGGAACTCGAGGATGAAATGAAACGAAAGTATCCACAACTTTTTGAGACATCAGGTATGTCAAATTTCGAGGACGAAATTTCTTTTAAGGAGGGAAGGATGTAAAACCCAAGTTTTAAATATTATTATTTTATTGGATAAATTAGTAATTAAATTAACTTATATGAGTCATTTGTTAATATCAAAGAATTAGTTATGAGATGGCATTATATTTCCTATTACTTAGATGGGTAATTTTGTAACTTTGAGAAATTAGGTTAATAAGCCCACCTATTGTGGCTTTAAATCTTGGAAAACAAACAAAACAGAGGCTATGAATTGTGCCATAGGCGGCTAGGGTTTGAGAAGGTAAAAGATAAAAGAAAAGAAAAAGAGAAGAGAGGCTTGTGCTGCAGAAAGGGTTTGGAAGAGTTGAAGGTGAAGGCAGCAAGCAAGGGTTTGGAAAAGTTTAAAATTAAAGAAAAGAAACCCAAACCAAGGAAGAGGGAGGATTCATAAGAGTGGTGGTTTTGCTTTATTCATCACTTAGGTAAGATTTATTTTATTGTATTCCTATCTATGATTTTAGTGTTAATATATCAATAGATGATTTTATGGGCATATATGATTAAATAGATATATTGATGTAGTCTATGTTGGGGGTCTCAATTTTGCTCAATTTTAGAGTGTATTTTGCATCCCATTTGGGTGGTTCATATTTTGAGATTGATATGTAATGGGTTAAGTTTAATGGTGGTGTATTTGTGGGATACACGATTGACTACAAGCAATTACAAATTGTTACGTGTATATAAACAACAATAGAATAATATGGGTTGAGAATTTCCGAAACCGTGATGGCTTTGTTTTGATGCTAAATTGGGGGAGTTCTCAATAGGCAATTGGGTTAATTTATTTTATTATTGTTACAAGATGAGATGAATGGATGCACATAATAATTGTTTATGCGGTGTAATATTTTATTAGGTTTGTGAGATTGAGGTGGATCTTGGTAAATTGAGATTAGCTTGGAAAATATTATTTTAGCTGTTTGAAGGTAAGTAACCCTCTATCACTGTTGGTTCATTTTCATTCGTATCAAATCGTTTAAAATCATAAATATTTATTTATAACCTTTATGTTCTCTTAAAATAAAATATGGGTCAAGTATAAAATAACATCGAATATTATTACGAAAATTATTCGAATATTTGGTGAAACTATTCTGAAAATTGTACCAAATGTTTATTCTGAAAATATCGAATATTTTTATTTAAAAGTTGTGTATTGTTTGAATTCTGAGCATCACTCTAGTCTGACTATGATTTGGACCCTAGCCAATGGGGGTTATTTATTGGCACAGAAACTAGTTTCTTTTGGGGCTTTACCACCGGCCTACGTGTGGTTCTGGGCCTTGTCACGGGCTAAGTGACCGTAGTCACCAAGACTTGGGTTTTGTGAATTGCATCATTGAACCATTTGAATATCGAACCATCAATTTTGAACAACGAAATTTCATTGAATTACCTCATTGTCTTTTCAATTAAAATGTATTGCTACACTGTTTATTTTCAGCTACGAAACATCTTACAAAATAATTGTTCATTTATTGAATGGTAGCAAAAAATATATTTATTGGTTATCTACTATTTTTTTTGTATACTTGATCCAGCTAACAGTGATGGTTGGTTATTTACTGGGCTGTCTAGCTTACCCTTATTTTATTTTTCAGATTCTGAGGAGTAGAGCTGCGCGGGGTTTTTACTTGTGGGAGTGCCGAGAATAGGACTATGATTTAAGTACTTGGATTATTATTATTATTTCTTTTATTAGTGGACTTGGTGGACAATTTCATATGATAAGAATTATCTATTTGTATGGTTATTAGCATTATGATATTTAAGGATTTAATTTGAGTATTTTACAATATTGGTTATGTGTTGGACTCTTAGCCTTGCATGCTCACTTAAATGAGTGTGCGGCGTTGTCACGGAGCTTGGGGCGTGACAATTTTATTTGTAACACCCTGTCCCACATCGGAAGTTTGCATGGGTGATCTTGGGCATATATAACACCACTACCTTGTTACTAAATAACTTGGACTTAAGCTTTTGGGTATTGTTGGTCAACCCACAAGTTATTTGGGCCAGCAAGTAGTGGGGCGTTATAAATGGTATCAGAGCCGACCCATGCACACAACCATGTGGGCCACTTATTCTGGGCTGGCCACGAGCTTGTCGTGGTATTCTGATTGATTATAGACCCTCGCGAGGACGCGAGGATTTATAAGTGGGGGAGTTTGTAACACCCTGTCCCACATCGGAAGTTTGCATGGGTGATCTTGGGCATATATAACACCACTACCTTGTTACTAAATAACTTGGACTTAAGCTTTTGGGTATTGTTGGTCAACCCACAAGTTATTTGGGCCAGCAAGTAGTGGGGCGTTATAGATTTCTTTCCAAGAAAATCTTAATTTCAATCAAATTGTGTGTTCTTGATAATTTTTGAAGCCTAAAATGAAATGGGTTATATAATTATGGATTGAAAATATGAATTTTGTTGATTTTGGGGGATTTGCAGGATTGTGGAGAGTGTAGGAGAGGGAGTCACTGATCTTGCACCGGGTGATCATGTCCTTCCAGTCTTTACAGGGGAATGCAAGGAATGTGCTCATTGTAAATCTGAAGAGAGCAACATGTGTGATCTCCTTAGGATCAACACAGACAGGAGAGTGATGGTCCATGATCAAAAATCAAGATTCTCAATCAATGGCAAACCAATTTTCCATTTTGTTGGAACATCCACCTTGAGCGAGTACACGGTAGTTCACGTTGGTTGTCTCGCCAAGATTAATCCCCTCGCTCCTCTCGACAAAGTTTGTGTTCTTAGTTGTGGAATCTCCACAGGTACCCAAAAAAAAAAATTGATAATCTAATTTTAATGGCAATCCCTTTTGCGTTTGCCTTATGCCATCAATTTGCTTTATAATAAGAAGAAATCAGCAAGCTTTCTATCAAAAGATTTCGAGGGATTGATTGTGTTTTCGAAAGTACCATGATCATCCAATAAGAAGGCTTTCAAAAAAATTTAGATGAATGATTTGGAGGATTATTGATTCTAATAACTGATTGCAAAGTTGATCATGGTCGGACCATTCAATTCATATTCTTCTAATAAACAAGTTGATTTTGTTTTGGGTAGGATTTGGTGCCACCGTGAATGTTGCTAAGCCAAAAAAGGGCTCAACTGTGGCGGTCTTCGGATTGGGTGCTGTAGGCCTAGCCGTAAGTTTTTTTTTTCCTTCCTCTAATTGCCTTACAAATATGATTATTGAGCGTCTCTATTAGCCAAATGTAGCTAATCAATATTATATTTGATGGTAATTTTGTGTGATTAGGTTGCAGAAGGGGCCAGAGTGTCTGGTGCTTCAAGGATTATTGGTGTGGATTTGAATTCTAACAGATATGAACAAGGTACGTGATCACATAATGGGACTAGCAAGCATTATACTTTCATAAAACTAACTACAGTATTTGTGTTGTTGCATCATTTCTTACTTGCATTTATAATCTGTCCTAGTCGATTGCATCTTTGTACCATTAAATTCTTTAAATCCCTACACCAGTATGCGTTTCTTCCGCAACTTTTCTAAATTGGTTGAGTTTATATTATCTGTTTCCTTTGTTTGGCAACATATTTTTCAAAACTAGTTTTTTGTTTTGGATAAATGTTAGACTATAACTAGTGAAATTTGTAAACTTTTGTTGGTAATTGATGTGACATGTAATAGCAGAACTTAAGAATTTAAGAAAAGATTCACTTCACTTTAATAATATAACAAGTGTCATATCATAACATGAAAACTAATGAGTATTTTCGAACTTTTCATTGTTTTTGTGATGAAAATAATTAAAATGATGAAAACACAACCAAATAGGAGAACGTTAGGCATTTGCTGATTTTGATGGGCCAATTGCATCTAAATTCTTGGTTGAAACTTGCAACATAGGCTACATGTAACCCCCATTTTGTCATCATTGAGCATTTCTTCAATAATAATAGTAAACATGAATAAAGGCATCATATAATAAAAAAGTAAAGACACACTCATTTTGATTCACATTGCAGTTAAAATATAATGGACTTTAATTTCTAATATTAAACATTTCTCTCATTCTGTCTCTTGGGTAAACAGCAAAGAAGTTTGGTGTGACAGAATTTGTGAACCCCAAAGACTACAACAAACCAGTTCAAGAGGTACAGTTCTACACTTCTTATTTGTAGTTGTAAAATCTCCCCTTTCATTTTCAAGTATATCATCAAGTTTCTTCCTGACTTTCTCTTCAGGTGATTTCTGAGATGACCAATGGAGGAGTGGACAGAAGCGTTGAATGCACTGGAAGCACAGAGGCCATGATCTCAGCATTTGAATGTGTCCATGATGTATGTTTCCCCTACTTTCCACCTCTTTGATTATCACTTTTTTTTTTCCCCCCTCTTTCTCACTGACAACAAAGTGGTGCTCTAGACTACAACATATAAATGTATATATGTCCTTTTGAATGCTGATAGACTACAATCTACCATTGCAGGGCTAGGGTGTTGCTGTTCTTGTGTGAGTCCCTCACAAAGATGCCGTGTTCAAGACACACCCTGTGAATTTCCTAAATGAGAGGACCCTTAAGGGAACTTTCTTCGGAAACTACAAACCCCGATCTGACATTCCTTCTGTTGTTGAAAAATACATGAACAAAGTGAGTTTCTGAATCCCACTTTGCAAATCTCTATGCCCATAGTGCGTATGAATGCTCAAAATGTATAACTCTTATTTGCCTAATTCTAATTCCTTTAAAAAATTTCATGTAGAAAACTTCACTTGTATGATAAATTAAGAGTAAAATGTTAAAATACTAATAAAAAATAAGTAAGTTATACTAATGCTATATTTGAGGGAGAGATTTTTGTAGTGTTATTTTTGAAGTGGTATTTTTTATTTTAATTTTCATATTGTCATATGTTTCATGCTATCATATATTGCTATGCACTAATAGCAGTTTTGCAGATCATGATCTTGAGAAATTTATCTTTGTTGGTTGTAATGAGTTAGGGTGATAATGATTTTCTTTGTTAGGTGTGTTTTGTCACAGGATTGTCAAAATGGGAGATTGTTAGGTTTTTGTAATTGGCAATCTCATTTGACAAAACTCATTTCAATTGTAATTTTATTCACTTTTATGTTTGAGTGAGGTTGTATGTATTTAGATGCAAAACCAACTCAAATTGTTTGTGTAGAGGAGTTTGTGCTAACATTCCGTATCTTGAGCATTCCTTATTTGCCACTTTGTTAACTATGTACGGGAATCGAAGCCAAAGTTGTTGGACCGCTCGAGTGGTTATTTATGCATTCGAGCGGTGAAGTGGATCATCCAGTATCTCGCCTGCAAAATGAACTTCCAGGAAATATATTTCATCACTCGAGTGGTGAATGTTACGTTCAAGTGGTTGCCCTATATGTTTGCACCGTCTCTTACTCACACCGCTCGAGCTATAAAACGGTTGTTCGAGCAATCTTTGCGACTCTATTTAGTATAAAGTGTGCCGTTTGTTTTTTTAGGGTTGAACCTGCCCAAATTCTTAGAGAAGAATAAAATACAAAGTGTTCTATATTGGAGGGTTGTTTATATGAGTTTCCTTGATATATAAAAAGTGATTGATTGATCAACAAACTAGATATTAATAAACATCAAGGGTTGATTTTGTTCGTTTATTCATAAAAGGAGAGAAGTGTTCATCGGTGGATTCCGAAGAACTTGGGTGTTGGGTTTTTATTATTGGCAATTCCATTTGACAAAACTCCTTTCAGTTGTAATTTTGTTCAACTTTTATTTCAATGAGACTATGAGTTTTTTATATGCGAATCCAATCCTAATTGTGCCTTGCAGAGATGCTTCAGAAGTTAATTCTTTCATGTTTGCCACTTCCTTGGTCCTAGAAGTTTTCATTGACTATAAAAATACTAGAAAGTTGCATTTCTCACTCGAGCGACACTTTGGTGGCTCGAGCGAAGACACTTGGAAAAGCAGCCCGATTTTCTATAAATATGTGTTTCAGTCAGATTTTAGGGTTACGACTTCTAGATCTTCTTCTTGGATATTAGGGTTTATATCTAGAGCTTCTTTGCTAGTTTCTTTGACGTTTGTTTGAGTTTAACTCATGGTTTGAAAAGTATACATCAAAGGATTATTTGTTTCGTTCAATATAAAAGAGAGAGTTGTTCCTCGGTGGATTCCAACGAATTTAGGCTAGAAGCTTTGGTGGATTCTAGAATGGCTCATCATCGTGGATTCGACATCGGCGTTGTGGATTCAACGTTGGTCAAGACAATTCTGAGGTGAAGACCGTGATGGAAGAGTCATATAGGAGTCGGTTCAATTTGGGCGTGGATTCGCTAGGTAATTGAGAGTCATTTGTGTAATTCCTTTTGTCTTCTTAGTGGATTGTTTTGTGACTTTTGCCCGTAGTTTTTTTTTTTATCACAATTGGAGGTGCTCCAATTGTGGTTTTTCCACGTTAAAATCGTTGTGTTGATTTGTCTTGATTGTTTGATTGGGATTGTTAATTACTACTTTGTAACGCCCCGAAATATTTCAACATGAACTACCCACACTAATGAACATTCACTAATCAATGACAATAATCCCTCCAACATCACATGTATAATAAAAGGATTAAATACAAAAGGTTCGCTTGCAATTCACATTCACAACATAACGAACACATAAATCTATAACATGTGAAGCATCTAATCTCAAAAACAATTAAAATGCCCTTAAGGGCTTACATCTTCCAAGGCGATAGCCCGGTTACACAAAATGGTCTCTGGGACCCATACACATTAGCCCTTGGCTTTACAAAAAGATCACAACAAAATAAGAGCCATGTACTCTTTACAATTATCTGCGCCCTCAACTTGGCGGGATCACCACATCTTTGCCTGCACCAAAATTCGATAGGGGTGAGCATAAAGCCAAGTAGAGAATTCTAACAAAGTATATACAGTTATGTAATTCTCAATAAAAATGCAAATGTCAATGCCATGCAATGCTCTTTTAAGGAAATATCATTTCATGCTCTTTGAAGATTTCAATTTTTCAAATAAAATCTTGCAATCTCAACACATTTCAAACTTTCAATTTTAATCAACAGAGGGGCGGTAAATACGACATTGGTAATCCCTAGGCTAGTGTCTGCAAGTAGACTCTGCGAGTACTACCAAACTGTCATTTTTACCGGGATTAACCGGAAGGCTCGACACCTATCCGCGCGGCTTTCTGGTCTTTCACCAAGGACACTCAGGCCAACTTAACAAAATTTATCTACACCCCCTAACCAGACTTACCACCGTATTTACCCCTTTTCACATTTCCATAATTCATATCACAACTTTATTTTCTTTCATGAAATAGATATCTTCAATCAAAATTTACAATGCAAAAATAATAATTAAATGCATATGCAATGCAATGATTTTCCATAATTCAAAACATTTCTCCATTCAAGTACATGACAACAATCTTGAATAAATACATTTTTTCATTTTCTTTCTTTAATGTTATTTCACAAAATAATATATATATATACCTTCAACTCATAGCAATTCCAACAATCCATGGTACATACCAATTTCCCATTCCTCAATCATGCATACTCATGTCTTATATAATAACTTCATAAATAATTTCTCATTTTCCAAGTCTCCACAATAACATCAACAATCACATTTTTCCATTACCTCTTTTCATTACTCTTTCCCAAGATAACCACATGTTATCTACACTTAGCCACAATTTCACCTTTCACAATTCTTAGCAATATGGTCTCATCAATACAACATGTAATGTTTTTCAAACATTAATTTTCACAATCCATAATGCACGACAATTATCATCTTCCACTTAAATATTTCCATACATTCAACAATAGTTTAAAAATAAGTCCTCCATTCTCTTATATCATGAAAGTTATCATTTCTTTATATCACATTGTGAAATCCACACTCATTTACTTATTTAACGCAAGAAAAAGAGAATTTCATAGTTTTCCTCATGTTTTCAAAAACCCCCAAATTTCTAGATTTTTACAAAAACCCTAACATTGTTCATCTCTTTTATAAAATCTCACCACACACTTCAATCTCGACTCAAGTTGTTTAAAATTTCAAGAAAATCTCTAAATGTACACAAGGTAGAGTTTGTTTTACAAAAACCATCAATCCTTTGAGCTACCAAACCCATTTTCGAAATTTCTCAAGGAGAGTTACAAGATCAACTAAAAAAAACTTCATGAATATATATATATATATATAACTCAAAGGAAAAACTTCTAGGATTTATAGGAGAGTTAGGATACAACCCACATTTAAAACATCTCTACATTTTCAAAACACAAGATTGAAATCAACAAGGAACTACATAAAAACTCTTAACACCAACATAAAGGTAGCAAAACTTGTATATATAACTCAAGAATGTCCCTACCTTAAACTTCGAAGAGAAGATGAGCAAAAGGTTGAAATTCCAAAGTTGTCGAAACCAACTTCTACTTGGATCAAAACGAAACTCTTGACGAGATCTACAATCTTTCTCAAAGGAACAAGGCGAGAAGGTGCTTCCAAGAGAGTAGATCTAAAGATTTTGAGTGAAAAGTGCTTTTTGAGAAAGAAAGAGAGGGTCTCACGGTTTTAGAGGAAGAAAAGAGGAGAAGAAATAAAGAAAAGGGGTGAGTGGGTGCCTATTTATAGTACTAGGTTAAAGTAAAATAAAAGCCCCACAGTCAACCCAAAAGACCAAGTCAAAACCCCCAAAAAGTAGAACCAAAAACCGTACAGAAATTTAGAAAAAAATCTGCAGGGGTCGACCCTTTCAACACAGGGGTTGACCCTATGAAGAAACTTATGTTTGACAGCAAGCAAGAGGGTAGACCCTTTCCAGACTGGTGTCTACCCTAATTTCCAGCAAGCAAACTTCAGAAACAAAGGGTAGACACTTCCCAGACTGGTGTCTACCCCAATTTCAAGCAAGCAAACTTCAGAAACAAAGGGTAGACCCTTCCCAGATTGGCGTCGACCCTTGTGACCAACAACAAAAAGATGGTGTCGGTGTCAACCCCAGAACAAGATTTTTAAGTTTCCAAACAACTTTTCAACGTAAACAAGTGTGAACGGACAATCCTAAGAAGTTTAAATCAATTTTCACTCATCCAAAACCAAGATACCACAACTCTAAAAATTCCCAAAACGTAATAAATGATTCAAATATAATTCCCAAAAGTTTCAAAAAGGGTGCAAGTGCTACATACTTAAAATTGATATATAATCACAAATCAATATCTAAGGGATTTCTAGATTTTTCATTGGGCCTGAAACTTTAGTGAATTTTAGAGTGACTCATCGTCATGTATTTGACATCAGCATTGTGGATTCAATGTTAGGTAAAGTAATTCTAAAGTGAAAACGCTGGTAGAAGAGGCACATCGAGTTTGGTTCAATTCAGACATGGATTCGCTAAGTAATTAAGGGTACTCATGTGTAATTCTTTTTTGTTTTCTTAGTAGATTGTTTTGTGACTTTGGCCTGTTATTTTTTTTATCACAATTGGAGGTGCTCCAATTGTGATTTTTTTTCATATTAAATCGTTGTGCTAATTTGTCATTAATTGTTTGATTGGGATTGATATTCACTGTTTTAAATTAAAACGTACTTATAAATCAATATCTCAATAGTTTTTAGATTTTTTAGCTTTGTTTGTTTGGGCATAAACTATTTTCTAGTATATGGCATAATAAAAAATGAAAGTCAACGAAAAATATTTTTCATGGTTAGCAAAAAACATTTTTCGTAATCAGCTAAAAACAAATCTATTTGGCAAAAAATGTTTTTCATTTTTAAAAGACAAAAAACGTTTTTCAGGCTAAAATCTTATCAATGTCACTGCACCACCGCCACAATTATCACCTCCACCACCACACCACCACCGCCATTGTCACTCCCACCGCCACCGCCATCGCCACCGCCACCATTAGTGTCGCCATTACCACCACACCCCACTAGCACCTACACCTCCACCTTCATCCCACCATCACTACCACCAAAACATAAAGATCTCTAGAAAACATTTTTTGAAAAAAAAAATTCTGTAATGTTTTCTTCCTAAACAAATAGAGCATAACCTTCTTTGATATTTGAAAAAACTACAAGGAATTTCACAATTTTGAAAAAATTAAATTGAGCGTTTTAATGTTTTAATTCACATTACACTTAACTCCATTTTTATCATTAGTTTATTAATATCATGAATGGAAAAAATAATATTGTCCTCTCTTTTATACTGATACTAATATTTTACTTTTTTATTTTTATTTTTATATTTTTACACCATTTACAGTAATTCTGATTTTTAACTTTATAAGATTTATTATATATTGTTCTGTCTTAATTAATCATAGTAACTTTATATATGCACATATAATAATCTTGTTAATTATTCCATCCTTTTAAACTTATTTGGGGATACTTCATACCAATTGATAACATTTATTGTGTTATCTATCCTATTATTAAAAGGAAACATTTACTTTGGACTTTGAAAACTTTTTCAATGTGACATTTATATAATAATAAATAAATAGAATTCATCCATGTTTTTCCATCTCAACATAAAAATAATAATTTAAAATACAAACCGCTTTCACAAATAAGACAACTTAAAATACAAACCACTTTCACTTTTTCCCTTTCCACGTTCCCTAAACTGTTGTGTTTCAATTCATCTTTACCATTTTCACTTTTCTGTATTCATTGGAAAACATCACTTTCTTGAATACCCATATAGCAATTCCGGTTTTGACCCAGCCCTTGTTGTAATCTGGATGCGAGTTTTTTGGTTTGTACTGTTGAATATGCCTTGCTTATCTTCTTTTCCCTTAAACTTGGCTTTGGGATTGTTGTGGTCGTGTTTGAAACAGGTTGGTTGCCCGTTTTTCCCAACTCTTATTGCCTAGAATTTTTCCCTTCCGCTCGAGCGAACTTTGCAAACTCTCAGTACTTTTATAGGTCTGCAAAAATACTAGGAGAGTGTATTCTACACTCGAGCGAGTGTGCGCTTGAGCAGCCATTCTTGCGCTCAAGCGATGTTCTTCTATCTGCAAAATTACTGGATGTGTGTATTCTGCGCTCGAGCGGACTGTGCGTATATCAGTTTGCATCATTTTACATCACTTTTTCATCTCTTTTTCCCTAAAACCCTAGATCGAGACTCTCTCTCTCTCTCTCTAAAACTCACATTTTCTCTACAATTTCACTTAGATCCGTTGGTTTCTCTACCCGTGTGCCTTTGTTAAAAAGGTAGAGCATCTCAAGAGTACCGTTTTGATGCGAGTAGAAGTTGATTTCAACGTCCTTGAAGTTACTCCATTGTTGCTTTGGTCATCTAAGCTTAAGGTAGGGACTCTTTACACTCTCTATGAGCCTTAACTTGATTATTCCTTGATATGTGAGAAGCATTGGGTTGTGAGGTGATTTTGACAAACCTAGGGTTTGGGGTTTCAATTCTAGAGAGGGGTTTTTATATGGATGTCTTAGAAATGGTTATGGGAATGGATATGACCTTGGGTCATGTTAAAATGTTTGATTTTGGTGATTGGGATGAGATTGGGAAAATAAGAGTTTTGCCCTAAAATGTTCAAGTAATTATTTTGCTTAAATAATGAAATTGGAAATGGAAATATGAAATTAGATGAATGTTTTTATAAACAGTGAAGTCGGATGTGTATCACCTCTCACCTATGGAAATTTGAATAATTTATCTGTTGAGAAGATTGTATATCTATTTAGAAATATCTGTTTTGGGCTATTGGTGGAGGATAGCTATGATTGTTGTAGAACTTGCATGAGGATTAGGTAAATTGAAACCAATCTTTTATTGATTGTCGTTGAATATGACTATGTTTAAAACATTGTATATGTATGATGTTTGGGAGGAGAAAGGGGATGTACCCCATGTTTAGGAGGAGAAATGTGATGGACTCCATTGAATTAAGTTGGTCGGTGTGTTTAGGGTGAAAGTCCTGAAAACATTGTGTAGGTGCCGATTCCCGTGGACGAAATTTTCGTGAAATGGAAAATTGAAGTGCTTATATTTAATGGTTGTGTGGTAAGAAAACCACTGAGGTCTAATCTCAATTGGGTTGCCTGGATAATAATGGTTATGACTCATGAATTGAGGAGTTATGAAATGAAATGAAACGAATTGATATAATATGGGTTTGGGAAGAAAAGTTGTAAACGATTTTTACTTTAAACATTAGCCATGTGCATCATGTTTATAATCTTGTTAAAGTTCATATATTGTGCTAGATTGTTTCTGTTGGACTTTGGCTCACTCTATTTGGGAAACCATTTTCAAGTGTCGGTGATATGCCTCCGCCAAGGCAGTAGCTTGGGAGGATTGTGGAGCTGAGAACTCACTTTTGTTTATTTTGTATTTACTTTTGTACAAGCCTAGTACTTTGTTTGTATTGAGCTTTTGACTCATTTTGTTGTAACCAAGCATCGTCTTTGAAAGTTGTAAGCCCGTAGGGCATTTATTTCGTTAATCCTTTAGTTTGGTGCCACATGCTATAGATTTAGGGTAGAGCTTATGAATGTGTAATGCATGTGCCCCTTTTGTAAATGGACTCCGATTAATGAAAGCCTAATATTCTGTTTATGTCATTTTGTATTAGTCTTCATTGTTGAATTATTGTATTTTTTTTTTTAGGGCGTGACAACCCGTCTTTGATTTTTTTTTTTACCGAATTTTTCTGTGAGGTCCCAAGTCTTGGACTTGATTGGTATTGCATAGTAAAATAGTTTTTTTTTTTACTTTCGGCATTTTGATTATCATATTAGGTCATTGAGATTTTTCTTCTTCTTTTACTTAACCTCTCTTAACATTTCCAAGTTAAAAATTTAGAGTTGTGGGCATTGGAACTTATTTTGGGTTGTGAAATCAATTTTTGGCTTTGGCTGGCAAAACCGAGTGGAATCACAGGGGTTTTTTGGGCAGAAACCGTTCGTGTGGATTTTGGGTCCCACTCGAGCAGATTTTGATGAAAAATCCTAGGTTTTCTCTGGAGCAAACCGCCCATGGAGGCACAAAATCCACTCGTGTGGATTTGGGATTCCGCTCATACGAAATGCGAACCGCTCGTGCGGATTTCAGCTTATCTGTCTCGAATTTTGAGCTTTTTTCCTCAAAACTGATGCCAAAAACGTGTTTGAGACATTTTTTCACTTCTCTCTCTCTCTCTATATATATATATGTATATATGTTCGTCTTTTTTCTTCTTTCTCCCTACAAACACATCCAAATCCAAACTTCTCTCTAAGATTTAGCAAAAATCTTCAAAAATTTGATAAAACTTTTACGCCAAATCGAAGAGGGCGACGAGGGTTACGTTTGCACTGATTGAATCATGTTTTCTTCAACGTTGAGTTTTAGGCTTTTCATCTCATTCATCTTCTAAGCTTGAGGTAGGGACATTTTTAGAGTTTTATATATATATATATATATATATATATATATATTTGCAAGCCTATACTTGTTTAGAGTATTTCTTACATGTTTGGACCATGGTTTTAGGTTGATGAACCCTAAATGATATTATGAGTGCCTTTTCTCTATTTTTTCCCAAAGCTTTTGAGAGTATGAGCTATATTCTAAAGTGTGGGTATTGTTTGGAAAAATCTTTTCAAAAATAGAACAAAAACTTAGTTTTGGTGGAAATCCTAGAATTTAGAAATTTTGAGAAAATGTTAAGATTTGTGAAATTCATGTTTGATAAATTGTTATATGAATAAATAATGGAGGAATTTGTAAAGTTGTATCAAATGAGAGATTTCATGGAGAAATGAAAACTGTTGATTTTGAAGCTTGATGAAGAGCTCATTGTTAGTTTGTCATGGAAAAACCAAATTTAAAAATGATGATTAATATGTGGAAAGTGCATATATGATGATATTGTTATATTATCTCTTAGAATATATATTATAATATTGTATTGATAAGAGATATGGGAATTTGATCACAATGGAGGATTATGTGGAGGGATTGAAGATGGAACTATATTAATGCATTATTACATTTTGCATTGTCATTCCATTTAATCATTATTACAATTGATTTTGAATCTTGTATTGGAAAATTATTACTTTGAGAAAGGAATTGCTTTATGAAACAATATCATTTTGATTTGTTTTGGAATAAATACGTTGGTAAGTCCGGATAAGGGGTGTAATTGGTATTGTTTAAGTTGACCTGAGTGTCCATGGTAAAAGATCGAAAACACGCGCAGATGAGGTACCATGTGCCTTCCAGTTAGCAATTGGTAAAGTGGTGATTGGTAGTGCTTGTTATGACTACTTGTAGACACCAACTTAGGGATTACCTGAGTTGTATTTACCAACCCTTGCAACTACATTAAAGTTATTGAATTGTTGTGTTTTCAATTGCATTGGGCACAAGATTTTTCGAAAGATAGAGATATATGTTTTGAGGATGACATGGCATATGCATTCATACCAAGAGACAGTATAAAATGTATATACTTTGTTAAGATTTTTCTACTAGACTTTGTACTCACCCTATGGGATTTTATGCAAGAAAAGATGTGGTGATTCCGTTGAGTTAAAGGCGTGGAAATGTATTTTAAGGGCACAAAGCTCTTTTCTTTTGTTGTAATTATTGTTGGCAAGCCAAGGGCTTTACATGTAGGACATGAGGTCCTTGCAGTGCATCATTCCTTGTCGTGCCTACTGTGCAATGAAACGACACCGTTTTTCCTTTTTTTTTTATTTTAATTTTTTATGTAAGGATTTCATTAATTCTTATTTTATTATAACAAAACAATCTATCCAGCTACCACCATTTTCTCTACCCGTCAAGCAAAAGGTCCCTGCTTTACATGGAGTAGAAAAGTTAGTTATTTAATTTTTTTTATTTTATTTTATACAATTTTGTCTTCTCTCAAACGAATTGAACAATGTTCTCTATCTTTGCTTCATCGTCCTTCTCTCGGATTTACAGACCATTATTGTTCAACAAATTGATATGTGTATCTATATATATATATATATGTTTTGTATTTTATTTTGTACAATGTGTTAGTAGGTTCAACAAATATAATGGTTTGGTTTGTTTTCTGTGAATGGATTAAGAAACACAATTGTATATTATAAGAAAATTTCTTTATTATATAATTTGTTTTGTACATGTTATGTATTTTTGCATAAATATTTTATAATTTTTTTAAAGAGTTATGATAATTTGTAATTCATATTTTTTTGTATAGCAATGTTATGTATTTTTGTGGAAATATTACACATTTTTATAACAATGTTATGTATTTTTGTAATAATGTTATGCATTTTATGGTCTAAAAAAAGTTTCAATAAAAAATTGTATAACCTTCCTACAAAATATGAATTTAATTTTTTAATCATAAATTGTCATAACCCAATAAAAAATAACATAACATTTGTGACAAAAATATGAAACATATATCAAAAAATTATATAATAAGTAGGCATATGATTCACATCTTTAGCGTGTCTGCCAAAAGATTCCCTGTATTATATAATATACTAATTCTAATATAATTTTGCAATTGTATATTATAATCTACTTAGACACAATAATTTTCCAATGCTACTGTACTGAATTTCCAACGCTACTATACAAATTACACTTCTTTTTTTTCCTTCCCTATCCTTTTAATTAATTTACATTATTAATTGATTTATTAGATTTCGTTGAATTGTTTAATTACTCAGCATTTAAAATTAATTAATAACTTTTTTGCTTAGATTCTTGTTTCGTTTAATTTTTTTTCCCCCCATATTTGTTAGTGTTAAAATGGAGGATGGTATAATGGATGATGGTGGACTTGAGGGATGCATCAAAAAAATGAGAGAGTTGGCCAACGATAAATTACCATAACTTGGTATGGAGTTTCCATCAGAAGAAGCAGCATATGAGTTTTATAATGAATACGGAAGAATTGTGGCATTTAGTATTATTAAAAGAGATTATTGTAACAAAAGCAAAAAAGATGGTGTTATGACTAGTAGAAAGTTTGTTTGTTCCAATGAGGGAGAGAGAGAGAGAGACAGAGAGAGTGAGAGATAAACGGTACACGATGATAAAAAAATCCTCGAAGTGAGACAAGAACAAATTGTAATGCATTCATGCATATATCTTTTAAGCGGGACTTGTCGCAGTGGATTGTGTCAAAGTTTAATAACAACCACAACCACCCTTTGCATCTTCCTCAATGTACTCATTTGATGCCACCTTAGAGAAAGATATGTGATGTTCAAGGTATAAATATTGATATACCTGATAAGACAGGAATATATCTTAAGGTTTCACATGATCTTATTAGTGCTATAGTAGGAGGGAAGGAATTTGCAGGGTTCACGTGGGAGGATCAAAAAACCTACTTATGTGCAAAAAGGCAGCGAAACTTGTAGTACGATGAAGCAGGGAGTTTGTTAAGATATTTCTAGTAGCAAGTGGCAGAAAATCTATTTTTTTACTGTGCCATTCAGTTGGATGTAGATGAGATGATTATTAATATTTTTTGGGCTGATCATCAGATGATAACAGATTATGGGCTTTTCGGTGATGCTGTGTCATTCGACAAAACTTTTCGAACAAATAATGAGTACCGTCCACTTGTCTTATTTTCTGGCTTTAACCACTTTAGAACGACAGTGATTTTTGGTGCAGCATTATTGTGTGATGAAACTGCAGAGTCATTTGAATGGTTATTTGAAACTTTTTTAGATGCAATGTCAGGAAAAAAAACCTATTAGTTTTTTCACAAACCAAGATCAAGCAATGACTAAGGCAATTTCACAAATCATGCCTGAGGTTTTTCATGTGTTGTGCACTTTTCACCTAATGCAAAATGTTTTAAAGCATTTAGGTTACTTGTTCAAGAGTGGTTCAAAATTTAGTAGCAATTTAAAAGCTTGCATTTATGACTATGAGAATGAGCATGAATTAATTGAAGCTTGGAATTCTTTGATTGATAAATACAACTTGCAAGAGAATGAGTGGATGAAAAAAACTTGGAAAAAAAGAGAACAGTGGACGCATGTGTATATGAAGTGGGTATTACTAGAGGAATGCGAAGCACACAACTTAGTGAAAGTCTAAATGGAACATTAAGGGGATATTTGAAAGGTGATCATAACATTGTTCAATTATTTACTCACTTCAATCGGATTATTGTAGATAAGCAGTATGAGGAAATTTCTACAATATATGATTATAGACAAAAGTTGCCAAGAATGAAATTGAAAAAGTCTCTTGTTATGTCCCTACTTGTTACCAATTCCGCGAACAAGTTCAGTTTAATTGAGTTGTTATTTTTCCTTGTTTTTTGGTCTTTGCGCTTGAGCGACGTTTGCACCTTCTCAGTAGTTTGGCTTGTCTGCAAAAATACTGGGAGGCGTGTTTTTGAGCTCAAGCAACAAGATCTTCGCTCGAGCGTAGACCTGTTTTATCGCACACGTTTTAGTGACTCCGCTCGCGCGGCAAGTCCTGCACTCGAGTGAGGTCCGCGGCCCTTGTTTACTATATATATGTGTTTAAGTCCGTTTTTAGGTCTAATGCTTCCAGATTTGTTTTGAGGGCTCTAGGGTTTTCTTTTGGGGCTATTTTGCTAATTTTCCTTTGATGTTTTGTTACATCCCAAAATTCGGACAATTAAATATTAAATTAGGACTAAACCCCAATAATATTCCATCATCCAAATCTTAGGGGTGAAACAAAAAAATTAAATGCTAACCAAACCATCTATCATAATTTTATAACTATCAAATACCTCCAACATTAAAGTAGCAACAACTAGTCAAAACACCTTAAACAATGTACGGTTACAAATCATGCCTAATTATTCCAATACTAAAGTCATAAAGAGAATAATAAATACATAGACTAATATCAATCCTAAGCTCAAGAAAACAAAAGAAGTCCAAACGACATGTCCAACACTATAGTAAATCCACGTCACCACTGTAGCCCCAACTAATACTGCAAAGGAAGCTCAGCTGCACTCAAACAGAACGCACCCGAGTTGCGAAAAGACAAAACGAGTTAGTATACAGGTACATTGGTATGAGTACAAGATTTAACACCCATGTGTCCACCAAACACAAACAAAAAAACATTTAATTCTTGTTACGGGACAAGACAAGTAGTTCCATCCGCACCGAGACGAATGGGTAGTTTCTCGAGATACGGTGGCATTTAGTTTCTTGCCTGTACACAACAAAATATAAATTAAGTATAGAATACACAAAATAAAAATAAAAATATGATGGGTCAGCCCTGCATAAAAAAAAATTAGTAAGACCCACCATCCTGCAAAACAAATAACGTTAGTATAATTTAATCATAAGTAACTTGCTGAAAAAGTATAAAAATACACCGTCTTATGCTTAAATAATTCGAATTAACCAAAACTCAAAGAACGAAAGTTGTACAGAATCAAATTTCCTAAAAGAAAATGTGGAGGAATTTAATAGAAGCTAAACAGGTTGAGAGAAAAACTTGATAGAAAAATTTAAACGGAATTCAATCGAAAAATCTGAAGCTGAAAACGAACAAAAACTGCCCTAAGATGATTTTTTTGGAACATTTTAAAACACGAAAAGTGTGCAGAATAATGTTTTACTTCAGTTTACGCGAAACCAAAAAAAATGAGCTCGTTTCGTGGGTTAAAACAGCCTCTAAACTCTACCTTGCTAAAATGAATCAAAACTAGAATAACCAAGATCATCCGATTATAAGTTCTAATCGATCTTTTTAATAAAAAGTTAAAACACAAAAGTTGTCTAGAATCACGTATACATGCCTCTTCTCAAATTTCATAATTTATCGAGGTCGTTTACTATTTTTCAATCTGTACAAATCAATACAATTCACACTATATCAATAAACTCATAATTAAATTCTTTGTACCTTAACTCCACCACTTTGGCCCTCTACTTCTAGCCTACACATATATCCCATGTGCCTCCCGTATACCTAACACCGCTCCAAAGCCAAACTTGCACGGGGATATCGTCCCGAGTTTGACTCACACTCCCCGGATGGTTAGCATATACGTACGCGCGTAAATCAAAGCACTTGTCTACTCATGAGAACGAAGCAACAATATACATATACAAAACATCTCACTCATGAGAACAACATAACAATGTCAAGCCTAAGGCATTCAAATAAATCTCATAATCTTCACTTTTTTTTAATACACTCTTTCTCACCATCACTCAAATAAAACAACAATCCATAGGGTCATGGTGGAGTATAAGGAATCTATCTATGGGTTCTTAATTAATTTTAATTTCATATAACCATATTAATTTTAGTTTCATATAACCATGAAGGTGATTACAACCATAAAATAAATCCAGATGAAAACCCTAAATCTGACATACACAACTAATCAAAATAATTAAAATCAATTAATCAACTAAAAACCCTAAACCTTACATACACAACTAAATAAAATAATTAAAATCAATCAATTATCTAATAACCCTAAACTTTGCATACACCACTAGTCAAAATAATTAAAATTAATCTATCATCTTTATGTAAATACAAAATCAAACCAATATCAAATAAATAAATAAATAAAAATAAGAATTAAACATAAATCAAGGAAAGTGGGTTTTGTACTCACAATATTATTTTGAAGATCAGTAAAATATTTGGAGAATTAAAGGAGCTACCAAAACAAAACCCTAATCCTTTTATTTTTTTTTCTCTCCTTTATCTCTCCCCGTTGTCTCCCCTTTTTTTTTCCTTTCTTCCCTGGCTTTCTTCTTGATCTCAATCAATCTCTCTCTCTCTCTCTCCGACGGCTGCTGCTCTCTTGGAAATTCACCATTCTTTTCTTTTGTTGAAAACCTAATCACTTATTATATTATTATATAACCTAATCCTATTCTAACCCTAATAAACTATTATAATATATTTTATTATATAATACACATAATTATAATATATATAAATATAAGATTATATATATATATATATAAAGCACCTCTTTTTTTATATAACAAAAATAAATATATAAATATATGAATTAATTAAATAACACATTAAATTTATTAATTACAACATTAAATTCATTAAATATCACATTAACTAAACAACACATTAAATTCTCATGGAAACCACATGATTAATAAAGCCAAAAAAATAAAATAAGATAATAATAATCATAATAATAATAATAAAAAATAATGACTTAACAAAATTAAGGTCGCTACATGTTTGCTTGAGTATTAAACTCACATGGTTTGACAATTCACATTAAAGGGTTGTTTGAGTGATCATCTTCAAGAGTGTTCTTCTTCAGTGGAATTTGGAGATTCAAGCATGGAGTGTTTGAAGGTGTTCGACGCTGTGCGTAGTCGTTGAGTTGACGTGGATATTGTGGAATCAACATCAATCTAATCAATTCTAAGACGAAGGTTGCGGTGAAAGAAAAACAAATCGTTGAAGACAAATTGACAGAGTTTGGGTAATTTGTTTGGTTGTTTTGTATTCTTTCTTTCCTTCGTAGTGGATGTCACCTGTGGTTTTTTAATCACAATTGGAGGTGCTCCAATTGTGGTTTTTCTACGTAAAAATCGTTTGTATCGATTTATTATTTTTTGAAACAACAATCTAAATCACTTTCGTACGTGCTTGATGATTTAGATTGTTAGTTTTAATTGTTTGGGAACTGGTATAATTAATCTTGAGCCGAATCACGAATCACCTAGGTTTTTCAAATGGTATCAAAACGGGTCACTCTTTGTTTTTATCAAAACTATAGGAGTGTGATTTTATGTGATTAGTGATATGGATTCAATTCGTAAAGGTAACTCGACCCATTAACCTCCGTTACTTGATGGTACAAACTATTCTTATTGGAAAGCTCATATGAAAGTGTTTTTAAAATCTATCGATGATAAATTTTGGCACTATGTGATCTATGGGTGGAGTGAACTTATTGTCACCATTGATGGTGTTGATATTCCCAAACCTCTTGATAAATGGGACACATTCGATTATCAAAATTCAAGTTGGAACAGTAAAGTTCTCAATTCTCTCTTTTGCTCCGTCACACCTGAAGAGTTTCATCGGATTTGCACTTGTAAGGTAGCAAAAGAGGCATAGGATATTCTTGAAACTATTTATGAGAGTACTACTTCTGTTAAAAGGTCAAAACTTCAACGTCTCACCTCCGCTTTTGAAACTCTTTTTATGCGTGATATTGAGACGTTTGATGATTTTTATGATAAACTTAGTGACATGGTGAATTCCTGTTTAACACTTGGTGAAAAAATCCCTGAAGCTAAAGTTGTTGGAAAATTTTTGAGATCTTTACCCGAGAGGTTCCAATCAAAAGTTACAGCTATTGAGGAGGCTCAGGATGTTGATACCCTCAAGCTTGATCAATTGGTTGGAAACTTGTAGACTTATGAAGCCCATCAGATTTCTAAGAAAAAACAAAAAGATAGTGTGGCTTTTACTAGTGTTCATGAGACTGCTAAGACCCTTGAGATTGAGTTTGACCTAGAGTTCGAAATGATGGCTATGTTTACCAACTAGTTCAAAAAAAATTTAGAGAAAAATAAGCCTAATTTCAAGGATCCTAGTTCAAAAGATAAGGGTAATGAAAAACCCAAAACTTTTCCACCAAAAATTGCTCCAAAAACTGAGAAGAAGACTGTGAAGGGGCAAGGTGTCAAGTATTACGAATGTCAAGGGTTTGGACATATTGCTCTTGAATTAGGGGTGCAACTTGGGTGGGCTCAACCCGAGCAACCCGAACCGAACCTGATTTTTTTTAGGGCTTGGATAAGATATTTTTAAATTCGGTGCAGGCTTGGACAAAAATTTAGAAGCCCAAATTAAATTTAGACCGGCTTGGGCAATGACATCAAACAACCCGAGCAACCCGAAGCCCAAATTATACATTTATACATATATAAAAATATTATATATATATATATATATAAATTATTAATCATTACATAATATTAAAGTAATTTAGATTATTAAATCATATTGAATATATATTATATATACAAATAACATAAAATCTTACTTTTTTTAAAAAAAAATTCACTCATAAATTGTAAAGACTACTATAGCGGCACCTCTCTTACATTATATAAATTATTTGTTTTGTTGGGCTCGGACAACCTCCCAACCTGACCAAACCCGCCTGAGTTGTACCCCTATCTTGAATGTCCATCGAAAAAGAACTGGAAAAAAGTCTATACAGTGACTTGGGTTGATGAAAGCGGGTCCGAGCAAGAACTCGAAGAAACGAATCTGGTGAAGACGGAGATAGTACTTACATAGCATTCTGGTCTACTGTCACTCAACCTCCTCTAAAGCCAGTGGCATTTGCTTATGGTCAGAATCTGCACTGTGCTCCTACCTTTGATGGGAGTAATTATTTGTTCTGGAAGATCAAAATGAGGATGTTTCTGAGAGCTCACGACCCTGAAGGCTGGCAAGCCATTGAAGAGGATGTTAAAAGCGCTAAGAATCCGAGTAATCAAAGAGTTTTGACTACGATTTGTGAAGCAATTTTTGATAAAGAACAGCAACGGGTTGCTCACTGCACAAAGGCCAAAGATGCATGGGACATTCTGAGTCAATTTTATGAAAGAAAAGAGTCATCTTCACCACCATCTATGAACTTTCATGACTTAGTTGCCCGACTGGATGAGGTCTAGGAGAAAGAGGAGCAAAAAAAAAGATGATGAAACCTCAGAAGACAATGATGACATTGATGGTGATAACCTACAACAAGCTTATGAGAAGCTTTACGATGAATCTCTGAATTTGTCCAAGATCAATGACAAACTCACTCTCATGCTCAAAGCACGTGACAGCTAGAATGTCAAGCTAAAAGGAGAGATTGGAGCAGCAAAAAAGGATGCCATCAAGATCTCAAATGATAGGCAAGTCCTCTGCAGAAACCTTTTAGCTTGTGAAACCGAAAGGAATGAACTTCTAAGCATCTATGCCATATTTGAATAGAAGATTGGAATCCTTGAGATGTTACAAGCCACGTTGGAAGAGCTAATTGGTCAGAAAGTAGAAGAACTCAAAGTTACTGAAGCTACGATTGATATGTGGAACAAAGGGTCAAAGACACTGGAAGGCATCATCGGGTCTCAACAAATGAGTGGTGATAAAAGTGGGATAGGCTATACTGCTACAACACTTCAAAAGAGACAGGCCTCTACATCACATGACCTGAAGACTCAAGCAAAGGGAAAACTCAAGGGTGATACTTCTCTTCATCAACCCAAAGGAGTAAGATCAACAAACCGGAGGTAAAACCTATGTTTGTTTGTCATCATTGTGAGAGGTATGGCCACATTCGTCCTTATTGTTTTGAGTTGTTTGGTAAAGTGTCTAAAAAGGATAGAAATTCTTGGGCTAGGAGACAACCTTACATATCTAGGCGGAACACTGAGACTCATGAGAGTGTTCACAACACTAAGACATCTACCAAGACTGCCAGTCTTGTTTTCACGAAGACCAAAAAGATATGTGTTAGAAAAAATGACTTAACGTGTTTCATTGTTCACACTGCTTTGAAAGCACGTGACTCACACATGTGGTATCTTGATAGTAGGTGCTCTCATCACATGTTTGGTGACAAATCCTACTTCACATCTCTTGATAAATATGAAGGAGGAATTGTTACTTTTGGAGATGGTGGCATTTCTAGAGTCATTTGTAAGGGCTCTATAAGTGTCGCTGGTCTTCCTAAACTTGAAAATGTTTTGCTTGTTGACGGCCTTAAAGCTAATCTGTTAAGCACTAGTCAAATGTGTGATTCACATCATAAAGTATTATTTTCAAAAAATAAATATGAAATTTTGGATAAGAAAGGAAATACTGTCATGCATGGGGTTTACACATCTGATAATTGCTATGGGATTGTTACCACTAATGATATTACTTGTCACTCGGCCGTCATAAGTAACCTTGACCTGTGGCATCAAAGATTAGGTCACATGAATTTCAAAAACCTAACTAAGATTGCCAACAAAGAGCTTATGGGAGGAGTACCCAAAATGGGTAAGAATGTGAACCATGTGTGTGGACCGTGTCAACGTGGGAAGCAAACTCGTGCTCCTCATAAAAAGGTGAACAGTTTCACAACCAAACATCCTCTTGAACTGGTTCATATGGATCTTATGGGACCCACTCGCACTGAAAGCATTGGAGGTAAAAGATACATTTTTTTAACGGTTGATGATTATACTCGTTTTTCATGGATAAATTTTTTAAGCGAAAAATCTGATACATTTGATGCTTTCCAGGGCTTAGTCCATAAAATCCAAAATGAACAGGGTGCTTCTATTGGGCGTGTCATAAGAATTCGAACTGATCATGGTCGTGAGTTTGAAAATAGTTCGTTTTCAGATTTTTGTGATATACATGGAATTAAGCATGAATTTTCTGCACTGATTACTCCACAACAAAATGGAGTTATTGAGAGGAAGAACAGGGTTGTTCAAGAGATGGCTAGGGTAATGCTCCTTAGCAAGAAAGTTCCTCTAAAGTTTTGGACTGAAGCCTTAAATACCACGGTTTATGTTGTGAATCATGTGTATTTAAGGCCCGACACTTTGCAAATTCCATATGAATTGTGGAAGGGATTGAAACCTAATGTAAAATACTTCAAAACTTTTGAGAGTAAGTGTTACATTTTTAAAGATAAAGAGCCTTTGGGAAAATTTGACTCCTGAAGTGATGCAGGTATTTTTCTAAGGTATTCAACCACTAGTAAAGCTTTTCGTATCTATAACTTACGAACTTTGTCTTTAATGGAATCAATCAATGTGGTTATAGATGACACAGGTTCTCCTACTTTAGCGATAAATGAGGAAGAAAATGGTGAGTCTCCAATTCTGGATACTGAACCACAAAGTCAAGGAGAAGTAGAGGTCCGAGCTCAAGAAGGTGAGTCAATACCAACTTCTAAGGTATGTCCGAGTCCAAAGAGTGCACAAAGAGAAACCACTTCTGATGCTCCTGTCACTACAAGTTCAAAGTTCAAACCATTAGTAAGAGTAAAACTGAATCATCCGACTCAACAGGTGATTGGAAGTGTCGCAGATCAAATGAAAACCCGAAGACAAATTCGAGGGGAGGTATCTAATATGTGTTTTGTTTCATTAATTGAACCTAAGAATATAAAAGAGGCCTTACTAGATGACAGTTGGGTCAATGCTATGCATGAAAAGTTAGGTCAATTTGAACGTAACAAAGTTTGGACTCTTGTTCCCAGACCTAGAGACATGAATGTGATAGGTACCAAGTGGATATTTAAAAATAAATCTGATGAGAATGGTACTGTGGTTAGAAATAAAGCTAGGTTGGTTGCTCAAGGCTATATACAAGTAGAGGGTGTTGATTATGATGAGACGTTTGCCCTTATTACACGTCTCGAATCTATTCATATTTTACTTGGTGTTGCATGTTTTCTTGGGTTTAAATTGTTCCAAATGGATGTGAAAAGTGCCTTTTTGAATGGGTGCTTGAAAGAAGCGGCATATATTGAGCAACCAAAAAGGTTTGAGGACCCAAAATGTCCACAACATGTCTACAAGTTAGACAAGGCATTATATGGGTTGAAACAAGCCCCTCGAGCTTGGTATGATAGACTTACTACCTTTCTGCTTGATAATGATTTTCAAAGGGGTATTATGGACAAGACCATATTTGTGAAACATACTAAACCTCATATACTTGTTGCTCAGATTTATGTTGATGATATTGTGTTTGGATCTACTGCTAATTTTATTGTGAAATACTTCTCGGATTGCATGACACATGAGTTTGAAATGAGTATGATGGGGGAATTGTCTTACGTCTTGGGTCTTCAAATTAAACAGTCTCCTTCGGGTATGTTTGTTTCTCAGACCAAGTATGCCAAAAACCCTGTGTCAAAGTTCGGTCTAGAGTCGGCTAAACATGCTCGTACTCTCATGAGCACCAGTCTTCACCTTTCCAAAGATTCTTCTGGTACTGATGTTGATCCTACCCTTTATAAGAGTATGATAGGGAGTCTTCTTTACCTCACAGCCAGTCGACCTAACATTGCATTTAGTGTAGGTGTCTATGCCCGTTACTAAGCCTAACCTAAAGAGTCTTATCTTCTTGCAGTCAAACACATCATTAAGTATGTTAATAGGACACTGGGGTATGGGGTTTGGTGTTTTACCGACATTACAGCCAAAATTGTTGGGTTTTTTTATGTCGACTAGGCAGGGTGTGCTGATGATAGGAAGAGTGCATCCGGGCGGGTATTTCTACCTTGGGAATAATCTGGTTGCATGGCATAGCAAAAAGAAAAATGTTATTTCTCTCTCGACCACTGAGGCCGAGTACATTGCTGCAGGGAGTTGTTGTGCACAAATGTTGTGGATGAAGCAAATGCTTCGTGATTATGGTATAGACCAGGACACTCTCACCCTTTTCTGTGATAACACAAGTGCCATTTACATTTTTAAAAATCCTGTCCAACATTCTCGCACCAAACACATTGACATTCGTTATCATTTCATTCGAGAGTTAGTAGAAGAGGGCCTTGTTGTTCTTGAACATATACCCACTAAGCATCAAAAAAACTAATATTTTTACAAAACCCCTTGATCTTCTTAGGTTTGAGTTCCTTAGAAAGACCTTGGGTGTTGTGCTTAGTCACTAAGGTGTGACCTGTTACTTGAGTGGGTGAGCGTGATTGGTTTTATGTTTACTTGGATGCTATAATCTCATTGTCATTGATTCCTGTCATCTCTGCATTTAGACTCATATGAACACCTCTCATGCTGCTTGCAAGATTTCATTCTTCTTTGTTCTTAGCTCATTCTGAATGCTCATGCTCATTGACTTCATGATCTCATTCTACACATATCCTTAAGATAAACTATTGCAGGAGTTTTTGCACAAGTGATCAAAGTTCTCTATGGACCACTAACAGTGTTTCTTTTACATTATTAGAGGAATTGACCTATACTGGCATATCATGGGTGATGTTGAGTCTCTTAACCATCTACTATCATTTTTTCACTTCCACGGTTCCTCCCTTAATTCATTGAAGTCCGGGCATTAGGAAAAGGCTACCTCAGAGGCACCAACCAGGCCATCCTTACTGATTTCATGCTTCTCTAGTTTGGTCTCCATACTTTTGAGCATGCATGCCACCAGTAAGTGCCCACAAGTAAGAAAAGTCAAAAATTAAATAAAAAAAGGGAACTCATTGATTGAGGGGGAGCCTCTACTTTTGCTCAACAAATACCCCTTGATTTCTAGTAGTTTGACTTTTCTCCGTGATGTTTCGTTACTCTCACTGGAGGTCCAGCCATCCAGTCACTACCAGGATTAACTCTAGCTCTATGGCCTCTCAAGGATTGCACACACAAACATTTATTTTGTGAGCTTTCATGTTTGTCTGTGAGTTGTGTATTCTCATGTAGCTTATGCCCATTGATCAATTTTTATCTGATTTGCTCATGATATTGTGGTTCATAATGTCAAAATTGTGAGTTTGTGGGCTTCATGGTTTGTGGTTTGTCACATCTTAGTGTCACATTTTGGCTATTGTGCTCACCTCTAATTGTTTCAAGTCCCACTTGGCAGTGTGAATTGGTTTTAACTGCTCAGAAGGGTGTTTTTTTCCTTTGGTGTTTTTTCTTATCCACTCGAGCGGACAATTTAGTGCTCGAGCTCTTTTTTCTTTCATCCAGTACTTTTGCAGAGTGCGTGAGATTTTGAGAGCAGTTTTTTTCCACTCGAGCGTCCTTTTCTTAGCTCGAGCGGAGAGATGGGCTTAAGTGATTCCGCTCGAGCGTTGCGTCTCATGCTCGAGCGGTAAGCTCTAGTATATATTCTACAACCCGTCCTTTTAGTCTCATTTTTTCCCCTCTTTTCGCGATTGTCTCTCTTTCTCCCCTAGGGTTTCGATTGTGACTCACTTAGGTTGTGATTTGGTCATCTCTCTTCTTTTTCCTCCTCTGGTTCATCGCTGGTAAGTCTCTCACTCCAAATTTTTTGTTATTTCCTTTGCTCTCTCTCTCTCTCTCTCTCTCTCTCTCTCTCTCTCTCTCTCTTTCGCGATCTGATTTAGGGCTTGTTTGTTTTTTGTGCTTCGGTTTGTTTTGTGTTTAGTCTGTGGTTTGTTCACTTGGTCACACTTTTACACGGTAGGTTTTTGAGCATGTCGATGTCATTCTATGCTATATTAGTGAGATTGGGCATGTTTGTTTTTATCAATTTTAAGTTGTTCACATACTTGTCTCTCTGTCCAGCTTTTTTTTATCTATGTGCTCCATTGTTGCTACTGTGTAATCTCGCTTTGGCATTTGTCCTATGACTGGTTTACTAATGGATTATGCATTGTTTGGTTGTTGGTATTTGGTTCTACTTTTTTGGTTATAGTTCTTGATTTTTGTTCCTACTTCTATCTGTTACTAATGTTTTTTTTTTTTGGTTTTGGTTCCAAGAAGGAGGGGTGTTCTATCTAATTAGTGTTGGTTTTTGCTATTTGTTTTGTGATGTCTACCTCTAAACGTCGCAAGTCCACCGTTAGTCGCCCCTAGTATAATTCTGACCGTTTCCCTTCCTTTGACAAAGCCAAAAACTTTAAGGAAGCCTTTATCTCCCAAATTGTTCACCTTGAGCATCATGTACAGCCTAACACTTTTGAGTCCATTCTAATTAGGTCTGTTTTTGAGCCTTTTGGAGGTGACCTAGTTCTTTCCTTCTTAGGGCATCAAAACTTGGATTGGGTTAGGGATTTTTATTGTAACGTCGAAGGTGTTGATGATATAGGCCCGTCTTTCAAAACTTGGGTTCGGTTTAAAGAATTTTTTGTTGACCATGACCTTATTTGCTCCCTTCTAGGCATTGATCCAGTTCTTCAGTCTCGCTTCCCCTTCTTTGTTCGACTTGATTGTGACTTCAACGAGGTGGCCACTGCATTGTGTGGTACACCTCGCACCTGGATTCAAGGGGCTTTCATCAAGCAGAATGAGCTCCTTCCTAAGTTTAGGTTGCTCAATCTCATAGTGTGCGCCAATCTCATTGTCACAACCCATAGCTCCGAAATAAACTAAGACCAAGGTTATACTCTGTACTGCATTGATCACCAGTTGCCCATCAATATTGCCACCCTTATTCTCCGCAAAATGATTGTAGTTATTGGGAATAAACAATTAGGGTTGCCCTATGGTTGTCTGATCAACCGTCTCTTGTCTAGACTTGAGGTTCCGGTCTTCAAGAAAGATGAGTATGCCTCTCCCGTTAAACCTTTCATTGAGAAAACCATGTCTCAAAGTAGGGCTTACGTTAAGGGGGAGTAATCTCGGGGGGGTCCTTCTACAGGTGATGAGGATCTTCTAGCAGAGGAGGCGGAGATTGATGCAGCGACAGCTAGTGCAAAGGAGGTTGATGTTTATCCCCAGACCTTTCGTGGCCATCTTCTCCGTTTTGAGCAGTCCGTGACTCAGCGGTTGGATCACATGGATGCTCACCTTGATGCCTTTAATAGCTGACTTGGATATCTTGAGCAGTCTGCCTCCCAGACTACTCTTTAGCTTGCTCAGATTATCTCCTTGCTTCAGTTACAGTAGCCTCATCTGTCACCGACCGATCCTTGCTGTGATGTTTCTTGATTTTTTTGTTTTGTTTTTCTTCTCTCATATTTTGTTACTGTATGTCTCCCGGCCAAAAAGGGGGAAAATTTTACATTGTTTCCTATTGTTGGTTGGTTTTAGAACTGCTACAGTTGGATATTTTGGTTTTTCATATCTTTTGCTTTTTAATATCTTATTTAGTTCCACAATATCTTATTTAGTTCCACAGTTTTGGTTTGTGCGGTACTTTGATCGGTTCCACAGGTGGATGGTTCTAAATAGTTCTCAGTGTTTCTCACTCACATCGGCATTTGTGGTTTTGCAGTATTTTTGTGTGTTTGATAGACCGGATCTTTTGTTTGTGTTAGGTAGTGTGTCTAATGCATGTGTTTGTCAAGAAAAATTGTTAGCAAAGTTTTGTCTGAGAATTGACAAAGGGGGAGATTGTTAGGTCCCTACTTGTTGCCAATTCTGCGAACAAGCTTAGTTTAATTGAGTTGTTATTTTTCCTTGTTTTTCGGTCTTCTCACTCAAGCGGCATTTGCACCTTCTCAATAGTTTGGCTTGTTTGAAAAAATATTGGGAGGCGTGTTTTTGCGCTCGAGTGTAGACCTATTTTATTGCACGCATTTTAGTGACTCTGCTCGAGCAGCAAGTCCTATGCTCGAGCGGGGTTCACAACCCCTGTTTACTGTATATAAGTGTTTAAGTTCGTTTTTAGGTCTAATGCTTCCAGATCTATTTTGAGAGCTCTAGGGTTTTCTTTTGGGGCAATTTTGCTAGTTTTCCTTTGATGTTTGCTTGAGTATTAAACCCACATGGTTTGACAATTCATATCAAAGGGTTGTTTGAGTGATCATCTTCAAGAGTGTTCTTCTTCGGTGGAATCCGGAGATTCAAGCGTGGGGTGTTCGAAGGTGTTCGAAGCTGTGAGCAGTCATTCAGTTAACGTGGATGTTGTGGAATCAATATCAATCTAATCAATTCTGAGACGAAGGTTGTGGTGGAAGAAATACAAATCGTTGAAGACAAATTGATAAAGTTTAAGTAATTTGTTTGGTTGTTTTGTATTCTTTCTTTCCTTCATAGTAGATTGACTTGTGGCGTTTCGCCTGTGATTTTTTTTTATCACAATTGGAGGTGCTCCAATTGTGATTTTTCCATGTAAAAATCATTTGTGTCGATTTATTATTTTTAAAATAACAATCTAAATCACTTTCGTACGTACTTGATGATTTAGATTGTTAGTTTTAATTGTTTGGGAACTGGTATAATTAATCTTGAGCCAAATCACGAATCACCTAGGTTTTTCATATCCCATTTTAATCTAGGTTGTGAGTTTGTACACCCCCCCTATCTTTGACTTATTTCATCATGAGTTGGATACATTCCTTTTTGGTCAAGTGAAGCAATTCCATCAGTTAGAAGGAGAATTTAAGTGCGTGATTGGCTTGTATGGTAATGATGAAGAGTATAGGGTGGAAGGTATTGGGCTAAGAGAAGAAAAAAGCTATTGAGAATAAATTGTACCTATAATAAATTTGAGAACCTTGGGGTTTTATGTAGTCATGCAATCAAAGCACTTGATAGAATGAATGTTATGGAAATTCCTGAAAGGTATATATTAGGCCGATGGAGATTGGATGCAAAAGATTGTGAAGTTGTAAAGGAAAATGTTATAGTGGATGAGGATGATCCGAAGTTGTTAATATTAGCACACTATAGAGATCTTTGTCCAAAAATGGTGAAACTAGCAACTCAAGCATCTGTGCACAAACCTACCTATCAATTGGTTGATAAAGGGATTAAGGAATTGTGTGTAAAAGTGAATAATATGATGAAGGGAGTTGGAAATTTTGGTACCAAAGAATTAGATGTGGATGACCCTAACTTTGCACAAGTTAAGGGCATAAAGAAGAAAGATATTGGACACAAATGGAGGGGTAGATTAAAACCTTGGCATGAGATGATGAATAAGAAGACAAAAGTTATTTCACAACCTACCTGCCTTAGTAAGGTATTACCTATATACTTTTGAAATTTCAAATGACATGCATTTATTTTTATAAATTGTGTAAAGTATTAATAACTTTTTGAACTTCTTTAGACTATCAGTTATTCAAGCAACACTACAAATGTTCAAAATACATCTTCAAGCCAACCACATGTTAGCCATTGTTTTATGTTATTTGTTTATTATTATTATTATTTTTATAAATTGTGTAATGTATTGATAAATTTTACAACTTATTTAGACTATTGGTTAATCAAGCAATATCACAAATGTTCAAAATTCATCTTTAAGCCAACCACAAGTTAGCACTTGCTTTATGTTAAATGTTTATTTTTTAGACTATGTTGTACTAGTGTATTTACTTTTCGCGGTGTTTTATGGAGTAGGATGTTGGGAGTCTCTATTGGCCACAATTGATAAATTATGAGTATAATCTTCTCACACGTGATACTATTACTAATTCATACTCACCAAGGTATCCACAATCACAACCTCTGTCTTTCCAAGCATCACATAGTCCACAAAGTTCTCAAGTAAGATATATATATATATATATATGTTTGTAATGTAATTTAGTCCATAAAATTTATTCTAATGAATTTTCTTTTTCTTTTTTTATAGGGAATATCACTTAATCTAGCAAGGCACAATCCAATGGAGACTGAATTTAAAAATGAGAGTTCTTTTGATTTTTCTATTTATTCCCAACCGCCTCCACAAAATTGACATAGGGATCCACTTTCTAGTTTTTGTTTTGAGAATTGAAATTGAAGGTTTTTAGAATTTTGTTTGGATGATTTAGAATGGTTGAGATAGGTTTTGGGATATTTGGCAAGAGATTTTGAAGTTTGGATGTCTCAGAATTTTGTTTTGTTTTGTTTTTTTATACAGATGTTGGATGTGAATTGAATATATTTGAATATATTTTGGCTTTAAATTAGTTTTTTTTATTTTATTTTATACAACTACTTTTTTTTAAAAAAAATTTAAGTTACATTTTTTTTTTTTTTGCTTGTGGTTTGATAAATTGATTTGTTCAATTACAATTTTTCTCCCTTTCAATTTCACTTTTGATACGTTTAAGCCAGTTTTAAAAGAGTCAAAACATGTATGGTTTGTTTGATTTTAATTTCAAAATTAATATTTCAAAAAAAATACAATTTAATTTGATAAATTGATTTGTTCGATGAATTATTTTTATTTTATTATATTTTCTATTTAAAAAATAAAAAAAATTCAACACAATTTTTTTTGCTAAAACTGCAGGGACCAGAAGACAGCGGCAACTAAATCGATTGTTTTGTTGTAATAAAATAAGAATTAATGAAACCCTTACATAAAATTAAAAATTAAAAATTAAAGAAAAAGGAAAAAAAACGATGCCGTTTCATTACACAGTAGGCATGGCAAGAAATAATGCACCGCAAGACCTTGTGTCCTTACATATATGGGTTTGATAACAATTTTGTGTATTCAGGCATAAGCCTTGGAATTTGTAACCCCTTGAGGGCATTGAATTATACTTGATTTATTGTGTCACATGTTATAGATTTATATTCTAGATATGTGGAATGTATAATTGCATATGGAATACTTTTGTAAATCTCTAGAGCTTTATGAATATAAATGATAGAGATTTGATGATGATGTTACTGATGTGGCATTTCCCCTATATGTTTAAGCAATGGAAGCTATTAAATTGAAACAAAATCATTCGTGGAATATGATGAGTTTATATATGTTAATTTCTTCCGGCGTTACATAATTTCTATTGGGTTTGTTTGTTTAGTGATGATAGTTAGAAAAGACAACCAAGATGACAAAATAGAAAATGGCCTCTGGGTGTATATACTTTTTTGTTTGATGTTATATTTATGTTTTTTCTATGCTTTTTTTTCAAATATATATATATATATATATATTCAGTTTTTTATTCATGTTTTACTTTTTTAAGCTTTTTCTTTGTTTTTTTTTTTGTATAAATTCTGTTTTGAAAAAAATTGGTTTATTCTTTTACTTAACTTTGCCTTTTTTTTCAAAAATTAATTATATTTTTAAAAAAAAAAATTGGATTTTTTTTTTCAATCTCTTTTATTGTAAGTATTATGAGAGTCTTGGATTTGTATCACTTTTTAAGAACTTTTTTTTTTTCCTGAGAAAGACCATTCAAGAATATTGATCTTATGGCTACACTGCAAGTTGATAGAGTGTCTATCCAAAATACATATTTATTGCTTAAAAAGTTCCATTATGATATCAGGTTTTTGGAGGAAAAAAAAAGGTACATAGTTTAAGAAATAATTCAATTCTTAAAATTTGTTTTTTTAATAAAAAAAATCAGTTCCTTTTTGGTTTTTTTTTTTTGGGGGGATTTTTTATATTTTTGTATTAAAATGTTCACTATTATTTTTATGTATGTATATCAAATCTCTTTAACGGTAGTGTTATAAGAGTCTTAAATTTGTAGTTTTTTTTTAAAAAAATTGTTTCTTTATTTTCTTAATTTTTTTGGATGTATCTTTTTTTAAAAGAAAGAATTCAGTGTTCTTAATTTTTTTAAAAAAGAAACATTTTTTTTAGGTTTTTTTATTTTATTTTTCATAATAATGGGTTTCATTATTATTATTTTTTGTATATATCAAATCTCTTTGATTATAAGTGTTACAAGAGTCTTTGTATTTTTCTATTTTGTGTGCTTTTGTATTTTTATATTCAATTTTTTTTTAAATTTATATTCAGTTTTTTTGGTTCATGTTTCACTTTTTTAAGCTTTTGTTTGTTTTTGTGTATAAATTCTGTTTTTTAAAAATTGATTTGTTTGTTTACTTACCCTTTTTTTGTGTCTTTTTTTTTTTTTAAAAAAAAAAATCAATACTCTGAACCTTTTTTTTTCAAAAAATTAGTTTTTTGGTTTCTTTTTTGGGTTTTGTTATTTTATTTTTTTATATAAATCTCTTTAATTGTAACTTGTAAGTGTTCTAACAGCCTTGGATTTGTAGTTTTGTATTTTGTGTGTATTAATGTTAATTATACATTTTATTTTCTTCATTAAAAACTAAAAGATATTAAAAAGATTCATTACGTTATCAAGTTCCTTGGGGGAAAAAAATAATTATTATTTTACGTTATTTATATCAAATTTGTTTCACTTGCACTATTATTTTTCTTGGTGCAAATCAAATCTCTTTGACGATAAGTATTATAAGAGTCTTGAGTTTATACTTTTCTATTTTGTGTGCGTTTTTATTTATATGCTCAATTTTTTTTTTCAATTTATATTCAGATTTTTTGTTCATGTTTCACTTTTTTATGTTTTTGTTTGTTTTTTGTGTATAAATTCTGTGTTTTTTTTTTTTTTTTTGGTTTGTGTGTGGGTAAAAATCTGACCACACTGCCCGCTTAGTGATCAACTGGAGAGCACAGGCAGAATAGATGGCTTCAGCAACCTGTAACAGAAATATAAGAATCTGGCGGTGGTTCTTCCACCCGGGGGCACTCCGACGATCAAGTCAGTATACTTCTCAAAGATAATCAAGTATTAAACTTAATGCTCAAACATAAATTGCATACCTTAGACCCACGGGGGTGCCTCTCTTTTATAATATACTCAATCCAAGTCCCATTTGAATTATGACTTCTATGAACTCCAAACCAATGTTTACTCTGGACTCTTTAAGAGATAAAGATAAACTCCGCAAGAGCTTTATCCTTATCTTAGTTAAGTCCCCTCTTTGCCTTAGGACTCTTGTTCCTTATCTTGGATTCCGATATCTTCGGAGATGACCTCGGCTTCTCCGAGATTACCTCGGCTTAACTACCAGGGCACGTGGCACCTCGGCTGACACGTCGGCGTCACCATGCCACGTGTTGGTATTCAGAAAATACATCCCCACAACTGCCCCCTAGGTTCTATTACCTCGGCATTCTAAGGTGATGGAACCTATTCCGATATTTTGTCACTTCTTTTCTGAGTAAAAAAACTGATTAACCAAGATTATCTACTTTCAGCCCATGTGTTCTCTTCGGAGAACAAGGCCTCGATCGTACTCTCCCACGCGCATGAGCTGTCATGCATATCTAACCGTTCCTTTCACGTGTTTTGTCTTTATTGGAGCGTGTCAGTCACGCGCTTGAAAGCTGTCTATTCGTTCGTCTGCGCCGTCTGACGCATGCGTTGCTCTAGGCGTAATGATTACCCTATTTTTGCCGCCGTTTCACGTTTTTAACAAAACTTTTCCTTTGCCTCTATTTTCCCTTCACTTTTTCATTCTGTTTTCTTGCTCTTTCTCTCTCTGAAAGCTCTTTCTTCTTCGAATCTGTCATCGCTCTAATCTGTCTTCTGGAACTGCTCTTAATCCCTCATTCTTGCGAAGCCTTCTTTGCTGTTGCAACCAATTTCTGAGCTCGGCGAACATTGCCCCGGCTTCACTTTCTTCGGTAAGATTCATTCCCTTCAATGTTGATTTCTCTTTCTGTGCTTTTGTCTGCCTGTTGCCATTACTGATCTTGTTCGAAGCCTTGGATTTATTTGTATCTTGAATTTGTGGCTATACCTTGAACTTCTATACTTTTTCACCATTCTCTTTGCCACTGTTCTTGACTCTGTTCTTGAATCTGAAACTTCGTCTTTGTTTTCTCTTTTTTGTATCTGCCTCAGATCTGTGCCTTCAATCTTGGTCTTTATAGTTCTTAGGTTTGGGATTTGTGTGTAGAACCTTCAATTTTAGGGAAAACTGAAATAAGCCTTACCAGCCTTTTCTTAGACATAATGGGTATGTGGAGGCATAGGGTAAATACCCCAACAAGTCTTGAATACTTTAGGCAAGAATTCTCTATCCCAGCCGACGTTCATCTTAGGCTGGCTGGGGATAATGATACCATCGTGCCCACAGACCATACAATGCCTTTCCCTATAGTTGCTTTTATCGAATGTGGACTTCGGCTTCCGCTTGACCCCCTTTTTCGTCAAGTTCTCCATTTCTATAAGCTGAACCCCATGCAACTTACCATTAATTCTTATAGGGTGATTAACGGTATCATAGCCCTAGCTCGGCAGGAAAACCTTAGAATCACCCTAGCCGACCTTCAATATTGTTATACCATGTGCCCTCTTGACCTGAAGGATAGGGGTTTTGTCTATTACCTTAAGCCGAGATCTACTCAGTACAAAATTGTAGCCGACCTCCCAGACTCCAACAAGGGGGCTGGAGATGATTTTGTCATTGCTTCTGGAAATTGGGAGTTTGGCCCAGATGAAGATGTCCACCTTTACCCTCTACCTCGAACAGTTACAGAGGGCAAGAGTAAGAGCCCTGAGTCAACACTTAGTTGTTTTTATTTAAGTCATTAATACTCTTTGTTTCTGATGTCTGTTTGCTTGTCTTGCAGATCTTCATCAGCCACCGAAAAACTTTCGCCAATCCTTCTTCCCAGGAACAGATCTGAAAAAACTCCTTGGCCTTCCAATCCACAAACGAAAAGCCCCAGTATTACTAAACTTCATCCCCACATATAAATCCACATTGCCCGACATCCCAAAGAAAAAGAAGAAAAGCCTTTCCCCGCCTACTGCCACAACTCAAACCATTTCAACATCACGAACAGATCAAGAGTCTACATCTGACCCTGTCGATCTTCCATCGACTTCGGCCCCCTACTTAATACTAGTTCCTGAATGAAAACGCCGACGTAGACTAATAAAAACTGCCGAGATGGTTCATTCAAGGCCTATCGTTCAAGACCTTCTCGCCGACCTTCCAACAGACGCCGATGCTGTTCCTTCCCAATCAATGCCCCCACCAAAGCCGAAGAGGGTAAAAAAGGCTCAGCCCAAGGCCAAGGCTACAGATGCCGAGGCCGAGGATGCTTTGCCTATCTCCAAATTGGCAGAAAGCAAAAAATCAGCCTCTACTCCCACCAAGAGGTCTGCTGAGGGCCAACCCTCAGGGTCTACACAATCGAAGAAGGCGAGGTCATCGTCCGCGACGACCTCGGCTTCAAAGAAGCCCGACATCCCTTGGGCCCCTGACCTATCCTTGGAGGATAGGCCCATTATGGCTAGCGAAAGCGCCGACGACATTAACGTTGGTGTCGCTCTCAGCACAGCTCTTCTTCTTCCAAATGACTTGGAGCGAAATGCTAAGCTTAGTGAGTATGAGAATTACGCTCTTATGCTCCAACACTCCGTCCAAGTAAGTATTTATGTTTGCACTTTGTGATTTTTCCTCCTGTTTCTTACTGCAAGTATTATCTAACACTTCTGCTTTTCTGTAGGCCGTTCAGCACGCCCATTCATTTTCAATGCAATCTTTTGAAAACCGTCAAAGATTGGTTGATATGAAGAGGGAGGCATCTTCCATGAAGAGAGAGATAAAGTCCCTTGAAGCAAAAATGAAAAAACTGGAGGACCAGGCCGAGGCTGCAACTAAAGCCCAAACTTTAGCTCTTGAGAAGGCTGAATCTGCTGAGGCCGTTAAAAAAGTTGTTGAGGCCGAGAAAAGAGAGGCCGAGGCTCAGAAGGCCCAAGCGTAAAAAGAACTCCAGCAAGCTCTGGCTACCAAAGAGGCCGAAGTCAAAGAGGCCGATGAAAAAGCCTACGCCCAAGGTATGGCCGACGTCGCAGAAGATTATAAGCTTCAAGTCAGGCAGGCATGCAACAGGGGATTTTCCCTAGGTTGGATGTCCCTGATCAAGAAGCTTGATCTCCCTGTTGACTCGCCCCTTCGGAATGCTGATGCCATCCCTTTGCCATTTCCTCCACCTCCACCTGAAGGTGGATCAGAATCTGATGCTGATGTTGAGGACGAAGATAAAGAGGACAACGAAGAAGCCTTGGTGAGAAAGCCCAAGGATGCCGTCGAAGCCAAGTCCCCTCCTCCTACAGAGCAGGTTATGGACTTAACCTTGGATGAGGAGGGTGATGAGGCCGAGGAGACAACCAAGGGAACCGCCGCTGGGCAGCTATCATCCGATCTTCTTTTGGTGGAAAGAAGTGTTGAGACGACAATCACAGAGATTGATGCCGAGATTCAAGCGGAAAAAGTGGCCGAGGAAGTTCTTCCAGAATCGTCCGAGGTCCCAGCCCCTACAGCGGCTAACACTGAAGAATCTTGAGAAAAATTGTCTTTTGTACTTTTTCCTTCTTTTTCTGTACTTTGTGCTTTGTATTTTCTTTTAATCTTCTGGACAATGGAGAACTTCTTCTGATGGCCGACGTGGCTCTTTTTGTATGTAACTGGAACTGTTCCTTCTATGAATGTTTTTATCTTGTGATGTTCTGTTGACTGCTTTCTGCATAGTCTTGTACTTGGAAATTTTTTGCATGCTTCTTCATGTTGCTTTCTTTGTGCAATCTTCTCGGGGTTGCATACCTTGGGTCTAACGACAAAACTTTTATTTCGGCAAGATACTAACCTGCAAGCTCTGCATAAACTGCAACAAGTATAGAACATATACTACTAAATGTAAACTTTGCAAGCTTCTTCTTCAGTTTCAAACAGTAATCTCAGTTTAACCTACTTGTAAATTGCTACAAATTTCAACAAGTATGTAAACAATATACTTAGCCTTTACTTCAACCTGTAAATTGCTGTACACCTTGGCGGGTGATCATATGTCGGCTTAACATAAGCTTGTAAATTGTTACAAATTTCAACAAGTGTTAAGCATCTTCCTTAGGGTTAAAACAACCCACATATTGCTATGAGAACTTAAGCAATAACCTCGGGCTATCTTCAACTTGTAAATTGCTACAAATTTCAACAAGTGAAGATAAGGAATCAGCTTAATTCCAACTTGTAAATTGCTACAAATTTCAACAAGTGAATTAAGGAATAATCTCGGCTTAACTTCAACTTGTAAATTGCTACAAATTTCAACAAGTGAAGATAAGGAATCAGCTTAATTCCAACTTGTAAATTGCTATAAATTTCAACAAGTGAATTAAGGAATAATCTCGGCTTAACTTCAGCTTGTAAATTGCTACAAATTTCAACAAGTGAAGATAAGGAATCAGCTTAATTCCAACTTGTAAATTGCTACAAATTTCAACAAGTGAATTAAGGAATAATCTCGGCTTAACTTCAACTTGTAAATTGCTACAAATTTCAACAAGTGAAGATAAAGAATCAGCTTAATTCCAACTTGTAAATTGCTACAAATTTCAACAAGTGAATTAAGGAATAATCTCGGCTTAACTTCAACTTGTAAATTGCTACAAATTTCAACAAGTGAAGATAAGGAATCAGCTTAATTCCAACTTGTAAATTGCTACAAATTTCAACAAGTGAATTAAGGAATAATCTCGGCTTAACTTCAACTTGTAAATTGCTACAAATTTCAACAAGTGAAGATAAGGAATCAGCTTAATTCCAACTTGTAAATTGCTACAAATTTCAACAAGTGAATTAAGGAATAATCTCGGTCTATTCTTTGCCCCCAATGTGAACTTGAGTTCAGCTCGGGTTCACATTAATTATGTCTCCAATAAACAACAATGCATAACTTTTTCAATCATATGTGTTGAAAGAATTCTGAAAAGGCTTTATTGATGATATCGGTCAAAGAATGATGCACATCTTAATGATAGAAAAATTTCAAATTACAAGTATTCCACGGTCTGGGCAATGCTTTGCCCTCATTGTCCTCAAGCCGATAAGCTCCATTGCCTAATACTGACGTGATTCTGTAAGGTCCTTCCCAGTTTGGGCCAAGCTTGCCTTCCTTGGGATCCTTCTTGTTCCCGACGACTTTTCTCAGGACAAGGTCGCCGACTTGAAAATCTCTTGGATTGACCTTCTTGTTGTAGGCTCTGGCAAGCTGTTGTTGGTATACTGCAAGTTGAATTGCAGCTCTCTCTCTTCGTTCTTCCAACAAATCCAGATCTCGGGCTAGGAGTACGTCGTTGGTGCCATTCTCTACTCCCTGGGTTCTAATCCCTGGGATGCCGATCTCCAATGGGATGACTGCTTCTGTGCCATAAGCCATGGCAAAGGGGGATTCTCCTATTGATCTTCTCGGCGTAGTCCGATATGCCCAAAGCACGTTGGGCAACTCATCTACCCATTTTCCTTTTGCTGCTTGTAGTCTCTTCTTTATTCCGTCCAGAATTACTTTGTTGGATGCCTCTGCTTGCCCATTGCTTTGAGGAAAACTTGGTGTTGAGAAATAATTCTTGATCTTGAATTTTGCACAAAAGTTCTTGATGAGCTTGCTGTCGAACTGTGTTCCGTTGTCGGCAACTATTGCTCTTGGAATTCCAAATCTGGTGATAATGTTTCTCCATATAAAATTCTTGACGTCTACATCTCGGATTTTGGCCAGAGGTTCTGCCTCTATCCATTTTGTAAAGTAGTCTGTTGCTACCAGCAAGTATTTCCTCTGCCCAGTTGCCTGGGGAAGTTGTCCAACCAGATCCATGCCCCATTGGGCAAACGGCCAAGGGCTGGATACTGGGTTTAGGTCAGCAGCTGGCTGATGTATCAAAGGTGCAAACCTTTGGCATTGTTCACACTTTTTTACATAGGCTTCGGCATCCTTTTGCATGTAGGGCCACCAATACCCCTGGGTAATGGCCCTGTGGGCTAATGATCTGCCCCCAGCATGGCTTCCACAAATTCCTTCATGAATTTCGTAAAGAAAATCTTCAACCTGCAAAGGATGTACGCACCTTAAAAGTGGTCCAGTGAAGCACCTCCTGTAGAGATGGCCTTCTTCTGACAAACTGAATCTGGCCGATTTCAATCTGATTTTATGTGCTTCCTTATGGTCTTCTGGCAGCTTCCCTACTTTTAGGAATGCAATGATTGCATCCATCCAGCTTGGTCCCAAGTCTACGCACATTGCTTCTTGTTTGGTGCTCTGTTTGTCTATGCTCGGGGCCGACATGTAATCGATCATAATTGTCCTTGTTTTTCCAGTTTGAATTGAACTGGCCAGGTTAGCCAACGCGTCGGCGTGAGTGTTGTCATCTCGGCTAACTTGGAGTAATCTGCAGTTCTGAAATAGGGCTGCCAGTCGGACGACTTCCTTTGCATATGCCGACATTCTTTCGTCTCTGGCTGCAAATTCTCCTGTTGATTGGTTAACAATGAGTTGTGAATCATAAAAAACAATTACCTCATCTGCTTCTGCTGCTGCTGCTAGCTTTAGCCCTGCAATTAATGCTTCATATTCGGCTTCATTGTTGGGCTTTGAACCCCAGACGGATGGACTGTTCTACAATTTCTCCATCTGGAGATATCAGCAGTACTCCTGCTCCTGCTCCCTGGCGGTTTGAACTTCCATCGACGAATAGTCTGAATGAATCGCCGATGTAGATGCTGCATGGTCTGAGTTTTTCTTTCTTTTGCTTTTTTGTCTTTGACTGGGATTCTTTTTGTTTGTTGGGGCGATGATCATCTCGGCTCGACGGAGCCCGAGGTGTGATGGCTTCAGGTGTGAGTTCTGCGACGAAGTCGGCCAAAACTTGGCCCTTTATTGCTGTTCTCGGCCTAAATTCTAGGTCAAACTGGCCCAGTGTTACTGCCCATTTTGCTATCCTTCCTGTTAAGTCTCCTTGATGTAACAAGGACTTCAGTGGGTGCTCTGTTAGGACCACAATCTTGTGTGCCTGAAAGTAATGGCTCAATTTCTTTGAAGCCATTACCAAGGCTAGCATTAATTTTTCCAGTGGTAGGTATCTTGATTCTGCGTCAGCCAAAGTCTTACTTACATAATAGACAGCTTTTTGCTCCCCTTTTTCCTCTCGGATTAGCACTGCACTGACTGCGTGTTCAGAGACTGCTAAGTACAAAAACAATTCCTCTCCTGGAACTGGGTTAGAGAGGACCGGGGTTGTGGTCAAGTACTTTTTTAGGTCGGCTAAGGCAGCTTCACATTCTTCTGTCCATAGGAAGTCTGTGGCCTTTTTTACCAAGTTAAAGAAGGGTCTGCACTTGTCTGAGCTTCTGCTGATGAATCGGTTTAGGGCTGCGGCCCTTCCAGTGAGCACTTGAACTTGCTTTGCCGATGTCGGACTCTGTAGTTCCAGGATGGCCTTGATTTGGTCTGGGCTGGCCTCAATGCCCTTTCTTGTTACCAGATATCCTAGAAATTTACCTGACCCAACTCCAAAGGCACACTTCGAGGCGTTGAGTCGGAGCCGATATCTTTTGAGTATGTCAAAGACCTCTTTTAGGTCGGCAAGATGACCTTTTGATTCCTTGGTCTTTACGACCATATCATCGATGTAAACTTCTACTGTTTTGCCAATCAGGTGTTTAAACATCTTTGTCACTAACCTCTGATAGGTTGCTCCTACATTTTTCAGCCCAAAGGGCATTACCCTGTAACAGTACAGGCCTTTCGGGGTGATGAACGCAGTCTTCTCCTCATCTGGAGGGTACATAGCAATCTGGTAGTACCCTCTGTATGCATCTAAAAAACTCATCCTTTCATGTCCCGAAGTGGCGTCTACCAGTTGGTCGATTTTGGGCAGAGGAAAGCTGTCTTTCGGGCAAGCTTTTTTTGAGGCTGGTAAAGTCTACACAAACCCTCCACTTGCCATTCTTCTTTTTTACTACTACTGTGTTGGACAGCGATGTTGGGTACTGAACTTCTCGGATGGCCCTGGCTTCAAGAAGTCTGTCTACCTCTTCCTCTACCGCTTCGACGTGCATCAACGTCGGCCTTCTGGCTCATTGAATCACAGGCTTTGCCGATCTGTCGACATTCAGGCTGTGGCAAGTGACCTCGGGGTCAATGCCAGGCATTTCATAAGGTGTCCAGGCGAACGCCTCTATGTTTGCCCTTAAAAAATCTTCCAGTTTTTTTTCCTCTTCTCTAGCTAAGCCTGAGCCGAGAAGAAAAAATCGTTCTTCGTCGCCCTCCTGGACGAGGATTTTCTTTAGCGCCTCTTTGCTTTTCTCGGCTGGTTCTTTCCCGACGTCTTCTAGGACTTCCATGTCCTCATCTTCAACTTCTGCTTTCTTTGGCTCCCGTATACTACAGGTGGACTTTATTGCTGCCATGGAGCAATTTTTGGCTTGTAGTTGATCCCCTCTGACTTCTTCAATCCCATGCTCTGTTGGGAATCGGAGCAGTTGATGCAACGTCGAGGGAACTGCCCCCATTGCATGCAACCACGGTCTTCCCAAGATGATGTTGTATGGTGAGGGTGTGTCAATTACCAGGAATTCCGTCCTGATCTTCTTAGTGCCGGCTTGTATCTCTAAGCTTGTTGCACCCAGTGGCCATGTCGGCGTTCCATTAAAGCCGACCATCGGGCCGCTGGATTGTTCTAGGTCATCGGGGTGAAGGCCTAGCTCTTTGTAACATCTGACATACATGATGTCACAGGAGCTGCCTTGGTCTATTAGGATGTGTTTTACTTGGCACTCCCCAACCTGGAGGGATACCACCAAGGCATCATTATGCGAATGTTGGACCAGTTCTAAGTCGGCTTCAGTAAAGGCTATTATTGGCCCTTGGCATTCTTCTGGCCGATGTCTCTTTTCCCCAACTTGGTAGATATGCTGTAAATGTCTTACCCTCTGGGTTTCTCCTCTGACTTCGTTTTCGTTGACCCTTGAGTGGATCACATTAACCACCCTCGGTTCTCCTGCTTGTGGTAGCTGTGCTGGGGGAGGGGGTGCTGCTGGTGCTTGAGGCAACCTTGCCTGCTCTTCCCTTGTTCTGGCCTCATAGACCAGGTCCCTCAGAAGGCCTTGTCTTACCAGGTCCTCCAAGTGTGCTTTTAAGGCTCTGCAACCTTGAGTTGGATGCCCTTCTTCATTGTGGTAGGCACAACGTCTACCAACGTTCCTTCCCATGAATTCCCCCGGTGCTCTTGCCGGAGCCCTGAAATAAGGTTGATTTCGAATCCGATCTAAGATTTTATGGATTGGGATCCGGAATACCGTTGTTACCGCCTGTTTATTTCTTAGTTCTATTTCTTGTTTGGTCGGCCCATTGTTGACTCGGCCTCGCTTTGGCGAGCCGTTTCCCTTTTCTTGTTTCACCTCTTTGTTTCCCGATGTATCTTCTTCGGCCCTGGCGTATTTCTCAATTCTTGCCATGAGTTCTTCCATGCTTTTTGGCAATGTTTTTGCCAAAGACTTCCGTAGTGGGCAGTCATCTTTCAGGCCGTTCTTGAAAGATACGACTGCTACCTCCTGGTTGCATTCGGGTATTCGGTTGAACACCTCGTAGTACCTCTTCGCATAGGCCCTAAGGCCTTCTTCTTTGGTGATTCTTAGAGCCATCAAAGCATCAACCCTCAGGGGTTGCAGCTTGTTGGTTACGAACCTGGCCACAAACATCTCGGCCAGGCCTTCCCATGTCTTTATGCTTCCTTTTAGTAATTTATGGAACCAATCAGATGCAATTTCCCCAAAGGATGAGGGGAATACTTTGCAGAGCAACGGCTCGTTCCCGCTATACAATGCCATTAAATTTAGGTATAGTCCAACATGAAAGTTTGGATCTGACTTACCATCATAGATTTGAAACCTCGGCATACTGAATCTCTTGGGCGGTTCGAATTTGTCCAGTTCCACCGAGAAGGCTGTCTTCGGTTTTACTGGGGAGTTTACCTCGGCTTCTCCATTCTGCTGCCTCCTTTTGAGGTAGTCCCTTAGGTCTTCTTTGCTCCTCCCTGGAGCTCGGTTGTCTTTGGATTTTAATCTTTTTGGTACACTGCTTTCGGCCTCGAGGTGGGTCCGTTTGGGTCTTTCTTCATGGGTTGTGTCAAAGTGGAGTACTTGCCCCTGAACATGTCGATGTTCTTTGGGCTCTGGATTCTTCATGTGGTGCGTCCTTCGGGACTCTTCTTGCCTCGGCTTTTCCCGTCCGACTTCCCTGGAAAGCCGGTGAGAATGTCTTCCGCTCTTGGTATGCTGAGGGACCTCGGGGATTGTTTTTCGTCCGCCCTTTTGGGTGTTGGTTGCTGGTATCGGCGTATCTTGCAGCGGGTATGGTGGCTGCATTACATTATTTTGCATCATGAAGTTGACGACTGACTGAAGGTCTGCCAACTTGTTCGCCAATTCTTTTACTTCCTCATCCCTCCATAGGCACCTGTCCCTCCATACCTGGAGGTTATCTTCATTGTAGTACTTTCCTTGGTTTGTTCTTTTTGACGTGTCGCCTTCTAGGTTGTCGTCGTTCTCTCTGTGGCCCTGGTCACGGGCTTCTGTATTGTGGTTGTTTCCTTCAATGTCAAGGTCAATTGGTCTGTTACTCCCAGAAGGAGCGTCATCCCCAATATTTTCCTGTTGTCCGTTACTGGCCATCTATTCTTCCTTCGTTCCCACAGACGGCGCCAAATTGTGTGGGTAAAAATCTGACCACACTGCCCGCTTAGTGATCAACTGGAGAGCACAGGCAGAATAGATGGCTTCAGCAACCTGTAACAGAAATATAAGAATCTGGCAGTGGTTCTTCCACCCGGGGGCACTCCGACGATCAAGTCAGTATACTTCTCAAAGATAATCAAGTATTAAACTTAATGCTCAAACATAAATTGCATACCTTAGACCCACGGGGGTCTTTAAGAGATAAAGATAAACTCCCCAAGAGCTTTATCCTTATCTTAGTTAAGTCCCCTCTTTGCCTTAGGACTCTTGTTCCTTATCTCGGATTCCGATATCTTCGGAGATGACCTCGGCTTCTCCGAGATTACCTCGGCTTAACTACCAGGGCACGTGGCACCTCGGCTGACACGTCGGCGTCACCATGCCACGTGTTGGTATTCAGAAAATACATCCCCACAGTTTGCTTGTTTACTTCACTTTTTTTTGTGTCTATTTTTTTTTAAAAAAAAAATTCATTGCTCTTAATTTTAAAAAAAATTAGTTTTTTTTTGGTTTGTTTTTTGGGGTTTTGTTATTTTCATTTTTATACAGATCTAATTGATTGTGTTCTAAGAGTTTTGGATCTGTATTTTTGTATTTTGTGTGTTCTAATATTAATTAGAAAAAACCAATCTAAGATCTCTCTCTCATTTTTAGTAATGGAAGAGATTCATAATATTATTTTGTGATGTCTAAGGTCCCTCAACCCCACACCCATATATCACAAAGAAACTTGATGATCCACGCTTTCCTGATCGCTTGTGCATTCTTTACTGGTGTTGGTCTGTTGAATCTCACTCTCAGGTCCGTCAATCCATCTATAGGCAAGGAATTCCCGATTTAGAAAACCCCGACAAGTTGCAGAAGGAGCTCATGTAAGTCTCGCTGCCAAGACCCAGGTTTCAAGGACCAAAAGATGCGCCATGGTGGAGGAAATGAGGGAAATCTTTAGCAGAGGGTTTTGGGAGGAAAGTCTCCAAGTCAGAAGAGAAATTGATCTTCATTTTGCTCTAAATGGTACTAAGTAAACCCACTTCTTCTTCTTTTTCTTCTTGCTCAATTAATTTTCTTTATATCTGCAGTTGTTAGTTCATGAATTTGGGTATTTGTCTTGATTTCAAATTTGCTAACATAATTGTTTACAAATAGATCTGCAGTTGTATTTGTAAAGTCTAGTTTCAAAAATTAACAATTTTGTTTAAGTTGGAGTTTAAAATTAACAATTTTGGAACATTTCACGTAGAAAATTAACAAAAATATATGTTCTTTCTCTTATTAACGCTGAAGTTCTTTCTTTGGGAAGAAATTCCTAGAATTTCTCTAGAGAAAAGTTCTTTGAAAAGTCCAAAATTTCTCTAGAGAGTGGGAAGTTCAAAGAAATTAGAATTTCTCTAGAGAGAGTTTCTCTGGTCTGAATTCAAGAAGATAATGAAGGCTTGAGTTAGGAATTTCTCTAGAGAGTGGGAAGTCCAGAGAAATTTCAATGCTTCAACATTAAACAGGGCATTTGGATACAAACCTATACATATATGGATGAAGATTTTCAGCACTAGTCACAACGTCACAAAGCTTCAACATTAAATAGGGCATATTGATATTACAAATATGTTCGATATAAACCTATACATATGGAAACAACTATCTCTTAACTGACATATGACTAAGCTATTTTATCACTTACCTCAACTACAAGTTTTGCTGCTACTACTTCATAAACACACCTTTGAGAAGCACTCTCTGAAAATTCTTTGTCAAATCTATAAGACTCTAAATTCCAATTGTTTTTTTTCAACTTTAACCTGTTGAGTTACATAAAGGGGACCCCAAAAAAAAGAAATAAAAGAAAATGTTAATTTAAAGGTCCTGATCACTGTTGAAATGTAAGCATGCACATGCAAGCAAGAGAGGGAAAACTAATAATGAGAAGTATATCCTTGCAATCAACTGAAATCAACTACCAAGTATGTTTTCATTCATACAATGTTGAGGAATTGGATTGATGAAAAATTAGCAGCATAAACCAATCACCTCTGGTTGTATATTTCAACACAATCAACATTTGAAAGAAGATCCTCTGCATTTCTTGGTCTAAGTTTGATTGCAACTCTCACTCTTCCAGGTTCTGTGGTGTGGTAGATATCAAAATTTCTCTGGAGGAAGAAGATGATGAAGGCTTGAGTTAGGAATTTCTCTAGAGAGAAATTTCTCTGAACTTTCCAGAATTTCTCTAGAGAAAGAAGATGATGAAGGCTTGAGATAAGAATTTCTCTGGAGAAAGAAGATGATGAATGCTTGAGTTATGAATTTCTCCGGAGAGTGGGAAGTCCAGAAAAATTCCCATTGAATTTTCTTTAGATCGATGTTGAGAGACTCTAAACATTATAAAAATATTAGATGTCATTTATGTTATAAAATCTTAATACTAGGAGCCTTAAAAAAAATCCCCTATTAATTATACTTTTTATTTTTTTCATTAAAAAAATAAAAGAAGATAAAAAGTTTTATTTTGTTATCAAATTCCTTTGAAAAAAAAGTTTACTATTACTTTACTTCATTTATATAAAATTTATTTCATTATAAATGTCTATTTTTCTTTGTGTATCAAATCTCTTGACTATAAGTGTTGTAAGATCTTGGGTTTGTAGTTTTTAAAAAAAAGTACTAATTATTCAAGAATTATTATTTTACTTGGTTTATATCAAAGTTGCAAGTGTTCTCCATGTATTTTGTTAATGGGTTTGTGATGTTGAGAACAAATAACTTATATAGTCATTTTTTTAATTAAAAAAAAAAAAAACAGTACTTTTTTTGAATTAGCACGCATATTGCGTTTGTCCAGCTGCAAGTTTTATAAAAAAAGACAAAAAAATAATGATAATAAATAAAAAATGGTGGATACCATATGCCTTTACCCCACGAATACATAATTTTTCTATTAATCATAATAACTAATCATATTTATGACAATTCGATCATATCCAATCCTCTAAATTAGTATATAACTGAGAAGGTTAGATAACCAGAATTCTTATACAATTATTTTATCTAGAATTATACATATAAAAATTGAAATTATTCTATAAATATTAACTCTCTTATTAAAAATTTTACTAAAAATATAAGAGGTTAAATTTATTTGATTATGAAAAAGAAAGGATACTTGGATATTATCAGACATAAGCAAATGCAATATTGCTAATAAAAATTTTGAACAAAATTAATCAACTACTAAAGAATATTTTTGTAGGAAAGCATGAACTTGTCTGCTTTTGTCGATTTTTCTGTGGTGTTTGGATGTTTGATGTGTGTGTGTGTGTTTGTTGGGGGTGGTGTTTGGATGTTTGGTGTGTGTGTGGGTGTTTGTTTCAGCTTTTCAGAATCAACTTATAACTTTTAGCTTGAAATAAAAAAGTTATTTTAGACTGTTTGGTTAAACTTATTTCAAACAGTTTCTGATTCTAACAGATTATTTTAACTCAGAAAAGCTGATTCTGATAAGCTGATTCTGATAAGCTGCTCACCCCTTACTTCTAATTATCAGCTTAATTTATGGTTATACTCTTAAATTTTTTTATTTTTTATTTTTTTAAAAATAGAAAAAGACTCAAATGGACTATAGATTATTATTATTTTTTTTATGAGAAATGTAGACAAACAAAAAATAAAAATTACTTGAAAAAGTTATTTCACAGCTTATTTAACAAACACTACTCAGCAACTTAAATCTATAATCCAACAGTTACACCAAACAGATTAATAACTTCTGATTAAAATCACAATTTATAATCTGTTAAGGTATAATTTATAAGCTGTTTTAACAGTTACACCAAACTAGACTTGGGAGGGTTTGTTGGGGAGAATAATAATAATAAAATTAATTAACTCATATTTAACTCGCTTTTCATCTACTTTTTTTTTCCTTTACTTTCACGTGAATTTAAATTTCCCTATTATTAAGGGAAGGCATTGCATGACAAGTTTGTATCTCTATATTTTAATATATATTTTTCGCATTTTAATTGACCAGTAACACGGTTCATTGCATCTCAACAACAGGACTTTTTGTTTTCATAGAAATCGAGTGTTGATTATTTTAGGTTGTGTTTGATTGGAAAATTTGAAAAAAAAAATTTAGAAAAAAAAAAAGAAAAATATGTATAAAATTAGATATATTTTATTCACATTCTACCAATTTTTTTTAATTTTATTTTCTAAATTTCTTCTCAAATCTCGTAACTAAATACAACATTAATGAAACAAAAATACAAAAATAGGATTACAAGAAGAAAACCATTATAAAATATGAAAAAAATGAGTGAGACCCTTTTTTTGAGCATTCCACAACTTCTATAGTAATCCACACCGTTCATAATATTACCCCACGCATCATGAATGATATCAATCATTACAGAAATTGTGAGGACTTCCAAAAAAAAAATAAAAAAAAATAAAAAAAAAGGGGTTACTATCATTACTCTAAACTATGGTGGCCAGTTTTGTACTAATGAAACCACCTAACATCACCGGGGTACTACAATTCCTGGTTTTGTGATTATGTGGGGCCCAGCTGAATTAGGCTTTCCATTGCAAACCACCTCAAAGGTTACCATTATTTACAAGATAAGGCTTGTTGGAATTCATTGACCTTGAAAATTTTGTTTAGTGATATTGAAATAAATTTATATGATATGGTGTCTCAATATTTATTAATTAAAATAATAAAATTTAATAGTTTTTGTTGAATTTTTTTAGTCAATAAAATACCACCTGTCTTGAAACAAATAATATTAGCTATTCCAAAAAATGTCAAGTAAAAAAAAATCCATATAAAACATCATATATATGACCAAACATTAATTATTATTTTACAATTTTTTATTTTTTATTTTTTGATTTCTTTTTATATCATTAGTGTTCTGAAACAAAGATGTTAATTTGGTGGCTCCAAACCTGTAATCTCTTCTAGCTGAGAGTGTATAATTTTTTCTAGTCTATTGTTGAATTAGAGGGAGTGTTGTTAGGAATTGTAGGACTTATTATGAACTCTATTTTAACAGTTTAAAATATCAATTATCAAAATTCATGAATGATTTTGTATGATATTGTAAAGTAAAAGTTCAATCTCAAAATACCAACTACCAAAATACGGAAATGGTTTTGTAAGCCATTATAATATAAAAAGTTAATCCCAAAATACCAGCTACTAAAAATCCAGAAATGGTTTTGACATGGCCTATTGTATCCACTTTACCAATTGATGATTGATTAATATTTTACTAAAGTCAACGAGAATAAGCCCAAAGACAACTATTCAATCACACGTGATCACCACCAAAATAATCTTGTAAAGTGCAACTATTATTAATTTATAGTCCGCAATCTAGTATAAATAACGCATTTAGAGTAGAGCCTTTCCATCATCTCACACAAACAACTGCATAGAGAAGAGTTCTCAACACAACAAAAGCTTTAGAGTCGCAGTTTATTTTCAGTGAAGAAGGAAAGATGTCAAACACAGCTGGTCAAGTCATTCGCTGCAAAGGTTTGTAGAATATCATCATCAGTGATATTGGAATCAATTTTTTTTTGGAAAACAGTTTTCAGAAACAGTTCAGCAAGTTCTTCAAAAATTCATACTGTTTCTACTTCTGAAAATGATTGGTTAACAAAGTCTTCAAATTTTTTTTTTTTTTTTGGCTGGCAGCTGCTGTGGCATGGGAAGCAGGGAAGCCACTGGTGATAGAAGAAGTGGAGGTGGCGCCACCGCAGAAGATGGAGGTTCGCGTGAAGATCCTCTATACCTCTCTCTGCCACACTGATGTTTACTTCTGGGAAGCCAAGGTAACTTATTTTCACATTATATAAAATTCACAAAAAAGTTAAAATAAGTTAAAATAATTAAAATAACTTATTAAAATAGCGACTTCAATATTCCTAAAAATTCCACATTAATTTCAATAAATTCAAGCCACCACGGTGACACCAAAATTGGTTCTTTTCAATCTTGCAGGGCCAAAACCCCATCTTTCCTCGAATCCTCGGCCACGAGGCAGGAGGGTAAGTTGATTTCTTTCCAAGAAAATCTTAATTTCAATTAAATTGTTTGTTCTTGTTAATTTTTGAAGCCTAAAATGAAATGGGTTATCTAATTTTATGGATTGAAAATATGAATCTTGTTGTTTTTGGTGGATTTGCAGGATTGTGGAGAGTGTTGGAGAAGGAGTGACTGATCTTGCACCGGGTGATCATGTCCTTCCAGTCTTTACAGGGGAATGCAAGGAATGTGCTCACTGTAAATCTGAAGAGAGCAACATGTGTGATCTCCTTAGGATCAACACAGACAGGAGAGTGATGATCCATGATCAAAAATCAAGATTCTCAATCAATGGCAAACCAATTTTCCATTTTGTTGGAACATCCACCTTCAGTGAGTACACGGTAGTCCACGTTGGTTGTCTCGCCAAGATTAACCCCCTCGCTTCTCTTGACAAAGTTTGTGTTCTTAGTTGTGGAATCTCCACAGGTACCCAAAAAAAAAAAGATAATCTAATTTTAATGTCAATCCCTTTTGCGTTTGCCTTATACCATCAATTTGCTTTATAATAAGAAGATATCAAGAAGCTTCTATCAAAAGATTTCAAGGGATTGATTGTGTTTTGGAAAGTACCATGATCATCCAATAAGAAGGCTTTCAAAATATTTCAGATGAATGATTTGAAGGCTTATTGATTCTAATAACTGATTGCAGAGTCGATCATTGCCGGACCATTCAATTCATATTGTTCTAATAAACAAATTGATTTTGTTTTGGGTAGGATTTGGTGCCACCGTGAATGTTGCCAAGCCAAAAAAGGGCTCAACTGTGGCTGTCTTCGGATTGGGAGCTGTAGGCCTAGCTGTGAGTTTCCCCCCCCCCCCCCCCCCCCCCCCCCCTCTAATTGCCTTATAAATATGATTACGTGTCCCTGTTAGCCAAATGTATCTAATCAATATTATATTTGATGGTAATTTTGTGTGATTAGGCTGCAGAAGGGGCCAGAGTGTCTGGTGCTTCAAGGATTATTGGTGTGGATTTGAATTCTAACAGATATGAACAAGGTAGGTGATCACATAATGGGACTAGCAAGCATTATATTTACGGTGGTGTTTGATACAATTTTACTTTCATAAACTAACTACAGTATTTGTGTTGTTGCACCATTTCTTACTTGCATTATAATCTGTCCTTGTCCATTGCATCATTGTTCCATTAAATTCTTTAAATCCCTACACCAGTATGTGTTTCTTCCACAACCTTTCTAAATTGGTTGAGTGTCTATTTCCTGTTTTCTTTGTTTGGAGAAATATTTTTCAATACCAGTTTTTTTTTTTTTTTTTTTGGATAAATGTTAGACTATAACTAGCGAAATTTGTAAACTTTTGTTACTAACTGATGTGACATGTAATAATGGAATTTTAGAATTTGAGAAAAGATGCACTTCAATAATATAATAAGTGTCACATCATAACATGAAAACTAATAAGTATTTTCGAAATTTTCGTTGTTTTTGTTTCGAAAATACTAAAAATGATGAAAACACAACCAAACAGGAGGACGCTAGGCATTTGCTTATTTTGATGGGCCAATTGCATCTAAATTCTTGGTTGAAACTTGCAACATAGGCTACATGTAACTTCCACATTGTCATCATTGAGCATTTCTTGAATAATAATAGTAAATATGAATAAAGGCATCATAAAATTAAAAAAGTAAAGACTTGATTCACATTGCAGTTAAAATATAATGGACTTTAATTTCTAATATTAAACATTTCTCTCTCATTCCGTCTCTTGGGTAAACAGCAAAGAAGTTTGGTGTGACAGAATTTGTAAACCCCAAAGACTACAACAAACCAGTTCAAGAGGTACAGTTCTAAACTTCTCATTTGTAGTTGTAAAATCTCCCCTTTCATTTTCAAGTATTTCATCAAGTTTCTTCCTGACTTTCTCTTCAGGTGATTTCTGAGATGACCAATGGAGGAGTGGACAGAAGCATTGAATGTACTGGAAGCACTGAGGCCATGATCTCGGCATTTGAATGTGTCCATGATGTATGTTTCCCCTACTTTCCCTCACTTTGATTATCACTTTTATTTTTCCCTCGTTCTCATTGACAACAAAGTGGTGCTCTAGACTATAACATATAAATGTATATATGTCATGTCGAATGCTGATAGACTAAAACCTGCCATTGCAGGGCTGGGGTGTTGCTGTTCTTGTGGGAGTCCCTCACAAAGATGCTGTGTTCAAGACACACCCTGTGAATTTCCTAAATGAGAGGACACTTAAGGGCACTTTCTTTGGAAACTACAAACCCCGATCTGACATTCCTTCTGTTGTTGAAAAATACATGAACAAAGTGAGTTTCTAAATCCCACTTTGCAAATCTCTTTGCCCATAGTGCGTATGAAAGCTCAAAATGTGTAACTCTTATTTGCCTAAATTTTTGACTTTGCAGGAACTTGAACTGGAGAAGTTCATCACTCATCAAGTCCCATTCTCAGAGATCAACAAGGCCTTCGAATACATGCTAAAAGGGGAAAGCATTCGATGCATCATTAAAATGGAGGAATAGAAAGACATGAAATGCTTAGCATCAGATGCAGTGGACTCTGCATTGATCGTTTGTGAAATATTAATAAAAGTTTTTGGTTGGATGTTTGTTTATGTATATATATGTAACAAACAAGTTTTTCGTATGGATTTTTCATTTAAAAAGAAAAAAATAAACAAAAATCCGTTCTTGTTCTTTGCTCTAATGTGTGGTGTGAGTTGTTGATGTGTAATTCATTCGGTTTTATAGCATTACAGCATTTTAGTACCCGTTGGCTTACCTATTCATTAATGAATTTTGTTGTTTTGTTCATATGCTATTGAAGAAGAAAAATTGACTGTATTTTTTATTTTTGTTTTTGTTTCCACAGAATTCAAACCCAGTTCTAACAACTAAAAAATAAATGTTAATTGAAAATGATCATAAAAAATTAAAAAATGATTAAAGAAAGATTCAAAGATGAGCCAAACAAATCTTCGCTTGAACATTGTTGCAACGCAATCACATCTTTCAAGCCATCAAAGCCTACCCATGCCATAAACACATTTTTTTACAGGAATTAATGTCTAAATTAATGTATTTAAAACATGTAGTGGCATCATATAATTTTTGGAAGAATTGTAATCTAGTAAAATAAATAAATCTATTTATATATATATATATATATTATAAGGAAAAGAGACTTTTTAAGAATGTTGATGGTGGGAGTCCCAAACTCCCAAACTAATTTAGTTAATTTGCTAATTTTTAAAGAAATAAAATAAAATAAAATAAAAACTCTATTGGTTATTTCCTTAAGTCAAAAAACCCAAAACAAAAAAAGACTCTAACTAACTATGATTTTGAATTTTAAAATTCAAAACAATATAATAAGTCACCCTCACTCTTTTCAAAATTATATTGATCAAAATAATTCAAATAAAGAAACAATAAAAAAGGCACTAATTATCTATGATTTTGAATTTCAAAATTCAAAATAATATGGTAAGCCACACTCATCCTTTCCGAAAATAATATAAATCCTAAAATTTTAAAAACTAAATCAAATTAAAAGTTCATACAATTTTCTCTTTAGAATAGCCAATATTTGAACTTTTTTTTTCCAACACGACCAACTTCTCTCCAAATGTAATGATGCAAAGATTAGTCTATCTTTTTTTCAATTGTCCAAACTTATTTCAAGTTTGTTTGTTTGTATTTTTTTTTTTTTTAAAAAAATTCTATTTTCGTGTAAGTTTTTTTTTTTTTTTTTCTCTATATGACTTTTTTTTTTCCCAACTAAATTGATAATAAATACATATATTTGTTTAACTATCTTTGTTTTGAGAGTTAATTTGAACTTTTATTTTTATTTTTTTGGTGGATATTTGTGTATTTTTTTATATTGTTGTTATTATTATTTTTCATATATGTAAATTGATAATGCAGTTATGAGTTTTTTAATATAATATGGCGTCTTATATTGTTCTTTATGATTTGGCCATTTTTAAAAAAAAATTCTTAAACAAATTTTTTGAATTTTTTTTTTATTTGTAAAAGATTAAAAACATTTAATTGATTTACCCATCAATAAATAAAATTTTAAATATTGAACACTATTTCATAATTTATGGATTTTAAAAAAAATTATTACCCATATATAGAATAAGAAAAACTAAAACCACACATTTTTTTTTTCATCTTTTATTATTATCTCTTTAAAACTCTAACGGTACCTTTTTATTTCCCCAACATTGTCATTTTAAATTTGCAAAGATAAAAACTATGTCAAAGTTGCATAGTGGTTAGTGGAGATGGTGAGCATGGCAACAACAAGGATGGTGATGAGCTCGGTCATAGTATTGTTTGGGTGTAAGTTTTGAAAAGGTGAATATTACTTAAAAGAATAGTAGATAGTTTGGGTGATGAATTGATTTAAACAACTAATGTGTTGTTGAGATTAAGTGTGAATTTTACTATATAAAAATTAAATATGGATCATATATATTATTTTTTTATACATCATTTTGGGTACTTTTGTATAACTATAAAAAATTATTGTGATCATATGTTATTTATCATCTAATATATTATTACTGTGTTATTGTAATGAGTTTTATTATTAATGTCTATTATCAATATAATAGTAAGATATCACATTATAAATAAAAATATATTTTATTATTATTATTATTGATAATATATATCTTTATTTATTTTTTATAATGTTCAAAAAATAATTTATATTTATTGTTAGTTTTTGTAGATGAGAAGTAAAAAAAAATAATATATAATTCAAGTTATAACTAATTTTAGATTGAAAAGGAAAGTTGAAAAGAAATTATAATTATATATAATTTTAAAATATTTTTAAAAAAATAAAAAGAAAAATTGGAACTATAAATTGTAATTATCAAACAACCTAATCCTATTATGAAAAAAATTATATGAAAAATTAATCAAATTTAAATTTATAATTATTAAATATTTTTAATAAACCATGAATTTTATATTCAAGTTCTAACTTGATCTGGTCTTAAATAGTTTTTCAGATATAAATATATCTTAATATTGATATTGTTGGCTTTTTTGGCTTTCGAAGGTTAATAGTGTAAATCTAAGCGTGCCAGTAAGGATCAATCAGTCCTTACAGAATTTTAATTGTCAACCAATTATCAGACGATTCTGTTGAAGTTCTTTCAATCTCAATGAAGAAGACTTTTACCGGTGGCTTGTTTTAGGAGAAATTTTTGAGAAATAACAAGTACAGAACAATTCGGAAACTGAATTTCATTGAGTAAATAGGAACTTACAATGAAATGATCTAACCTTGAGAAGGTTTACAGCAACGACTACTTGAAACTACTCTTAGGAAATGAAGTACATTACAGGAATTGAAGTGCTGAAAATGTAAAGAACTAAAAATGTAAAAACTAGAAGGAAATAAAAAGGAAATAAACTGGTTTCTGAATCTGAGTTTGAGTCTTTCATTCTGGGGCCTTTTCTTCTATTTATACTCTCCAATGGCAACCGTCGAAATGCCCTCCCATGATTTCTGATCACGTTCTCTCACAGATAATCCCACCACGCAATTCTTGCAGTTAGGTTTCCCTCCTGAATTTGAATTTGAATTTGTGAGTAATCATTGGGCCACGTCATTTTGCGTCTTCTAGCTATTCCAGTGTTGCGCAAATCCATTATTACCAATATGAACCGCCACGTGTCTGTCACTAGTTGGAGACTTGTATTAACTCCCCAAATTATCCTTTTCATGCCACGTGTTAGGCTGTGATTGGTTTATACAAAATATATAGCCAACATTAACCCCTGCATTAATATACCAAATACTTGGTGATATTAGTGGACCAGTGCACTTTGTCTACGTCCTAGGACATGCATGGACTTGGCTGAAGTATAACCGTCTTCTTAGAAATGAAGCACTGAACTTCATTAAATCCTTCCCTATGCTTGGACATTATCTGCGAAATACGAAGGGGCTGATACATCTCTAATGGCCAATCAAACTTGCTCTTACATTGATCGAGCATACGAGGAGGCATGTGACAATGATGACCGACCTCGAAAGAATCTTCATGCATTTATTGGCCACATTTATCCACCCCCATTTATACAAGTTATGGAAGCGTTTGCACCATACAAACCACAGACCAAACATTTGTACAAATGGATCTTGGAAGCTCTTTATCTGCTCCAAAACTCTCTGCATGGGATAAGGCTGCTTCATCATCTTCTGAGAATACTAGCTGGGATGCTTGGCCTACATCCACTCAACCTCAAACATGGGAACGAATCCACCATCGATTTCCCGAATTTGATGACCCCACTGTAATTCAGCCCTCCATACGTAGTTCTGTAGTCTATCCATACGTTCCCTTCGACCGTCTTCGCAGCCTTGAGGATAACTTGCTTTCGACATGGTATACTTCCACCTTCCTGTCCAGAATAGTGCGAGGGACTCCATACCCTGTTAAATCCTTTGGAATCAGTCCTTCACTCTTAGCCAAAAAAGCAAAACTTTGCTCCTCTAACTGGCTAGAATGTGTGAAGTTCCCACCTTCATTTAGAGAGGACCCAACTGCTCCTTCTCTGCCCTCCAATCCTAACTGGATTGAAGAACTGAAACTCATCCTTTTCAAGAGCCATCATTTTGCTCCCTACTAAGCCCCAGTTCTTCCTACTGCTTACCAACAATATAGAACCGAGACTCTGCTTGCCGTTTTCTCCCATTTATTCTTTGAGGTCCTTCGAGAAGACATTCCTCACAAGAACTTATTGTGGTCTTGTGATATTATCTCTCGAAGCCATATTCTTAATCCTATAGCCCAGGCAGAGCTTCATACTTTCTTGGATCAATTTCCTCTTCTACTCAACTGGTACACAAACGCTTCTATTACCAGTGAGTTATTGGAGAACACTTTTGCCACTTGTATTCAAATTTAGTACAAAGAAAAGAATTTTCTTAAAGAATATGAAGACTTTAAGAACCAAGATTCAGAGTATGGAGAAGATGCCATTATGGGCAATACACACGAGGAAGGAGGAATGGATGAAACAGATAAGGCTCTTAAACAAACAGAATTTGAAATGAAGGCCAAGCATCTCTTCTTCCAACTAAGGGCTCATCAGTTAAATAAACCAAATTTAGATAGGATAGAAGATAGGTTAGGAAAAGAGTATGTATTTATTGAATTTTGTTGGACAAAGTTTCATGATCTTTTGACTTTGTATATTCCTTATTTTTATGAAATTGAGAATGTAACTAAGTAGGTTTTCCCAATGTACATACTGCATATCAATAAAATTGAGTTCTTCAGAATCTCATCTGTCATGATCTAGTTTTATGTTCCGATTATATGATTGATTGCATGGTGAATATTGCTTTATTCCGCATTCTGTCTATGTAATTTGTGAATTACAGCTTCGAAGCAACCAACTTGCTTTGATGTCTGGTTTTAAGTACTTCAAAGCATGAAATTTCTCAAAGGAGTATTCATATTTGCCTTGGGTTTTCATACCCCAATCATATGGTTAATAATCTGTGTATAATCTGTGAAATAACAGCTTTGAACTAACCAATCTTGCTTCAAGGTCTGGCTAAGGTGTTTCAAAACATGAAATTTCTCTTTAGAATGACAACTTTCGCCTTTGAATGGTCTTATCTAAGCAAAGTGCAAGACAAGTCCTTTGGCATTTGGTCTTTCTATGCTACTTAACCAAGAACTGGTTTCATAGTGCTTATTTATGCTAAAAGAATAAGCAAGAACCATATTCTAATCATAGGTCATTACAAAGATCCCGTCGAAGGAAACTTCCTTTGTTGGAAAGTTTAAAAAAAAAAAAAAAAACACACCTCCAGGATTCTTGAAGTAAGCAAATCTTAACTATGCTTGAATTCAAGGAATAAGACTGGCTTTGAAGACAACTACCTGTTTTCAAAGTTAAGCTAAGTATTTGAAAGCTGGCTTCGAAGCCAACGCCAAATTGGGTATTTGAAATGTGTTTCACTCCTTCATAAGGTATCTACATACTGGCTCAAAGATAGTCTTCTTCTTTGTGTTCTTAAGGGATTTAAAATAAAAGCCTTAATCGCACATGGGTTAAAACCTGGGTCCATTTAACCCATTATATTAAATAGGTAGCTTTGGACAGAAAGGTTTAAAAACCCCCTCTTCTCACGCTTTATCTATACGCTTGTCCAAAGTTTCTCTTTCACTCATGTTGCTCCTATGTGCAACTCTTTGCCCTTTCGCTCACTTTCTTCTTTTAATTCCTTGCTCATGGTTTCTTCTTCCAAAATACCAATCGTCGAGCATGTGAGCCCATCTGTGGCTTTGAGGAGAATCATCAATGAAGAATGTGACAAATATAAGGCCGTTGAATGGTGTGCTATCGATGGGTGCATCTTTATTCCCCGACACCATGCTCAAGAGGAGATTGTTCTTGTTCCCATTTTCAAAGAAGCTCCCACCTAACTCCCTACTCTGTATCCGCGCTTAAAGCATCAATGCCTCCTTTACAAGGGTGGCCTTGATTGGGGAAGCTGGAAGATGAACCGTCTTCATTGCTACTGGCCCACATTGAGGCCGGAATGGGAGGAATGGTACGACCGAGTTGTTCCTGCCAAGATGCTAGACCTCTAAGAACTCTGTCTCCTCGATGCCCTTCGACTAGCTAGGTTTTCCATTTCTAAAGACCCCTTTCTCATACCTGCTGCTCTTTGTTTTTGGAACCCAGCTTTCAATTTCTTTCAATTTCGGTGTGGCATGATGGCCACCACTATCCTTGACATGTGCCATCTTCTAGGGTTATCATCCGCTGATACTTCCTTCGGTCCTGATTATCCTGATCTTAATGTTCATTTCTCTATTCCTCCTCTGACTTCTTTCTTTAGTGATTTTATGGAATCTGAGAATAAAAAGAAAGGTCCTATGACCGATCGAAAGTTATTTTCTTTTCTCTTATATTGGCTCTACAAATTTTTATTTTGTACCTCCTTATAGAGAATTATGCCTAAATTTGCCCCTCTTGCTAAGGCTCTCGCTTCAGCTAAGAAGATATCCTTAGCTTCTTATGTACTGGGTCACGTATATACATATTGCTCTCAGTTTTGTGAGAAACCCCTCGATGCCAACCAAGGAGGACCACTCTAGGTGTTACAACTCTAGCTTTTCGCTTACTTCACCGACTTGCATTCTAGGTGCTTGAGATTCTTGGTGCAAGACCCTAGAACTTATGGAATGAAGTATGCCAGAGTTTCACTCTACCCTTCTAGGTTTGCTTATTACCTTACTTTCTTCCATCAACTTCCAGCTTCTCTCATTTCCACCATCTTCTGCCCCTTTACGGCTAACACAGGGCCAACATAGCTGACAGCACTTGCTCTAACCCCATTCACAAGGATATGTGGGCCTCGATTTTGACTCCAAGGGAGCTCTACATTGGTACCTTGAACTTTCGAGCTTATAAGTGCATCGTTAAACCCTACTGCCCTGCCTAATTTGCTAGGCAATTTGGTCTTACTCAAGGAATTTTTGTCTTTCTCTATAGTCAAACCAACACCAATCTTGCAATCAAAAAGCTGAAAGTGCCAAGAACCAAGCTGGATGAGGCAACTTCCAAGTTGATACAAGACTTGGTCGAATTCTGGTTCACTCACTTCATCCCACACAGCACTGCATTGAGGAGGTACCAGAATTGGTGGACAACTAATATGGAGGTGCTCCTGGTTATCTCTCCTCGGAATCTGTTGTGCCCTCTCAAGCTAAGTCCAAAGAGACTGGGACCATTACTATTGCCTCTACTACCCCTGTCATTCCAACTCTTACTCCTGTTGTCCCTGTGTCTGCTCCTACTATCTCACCTCCTCCAAGAGTCACCAAGGCTACTTCGAAGAAAGGTATGCATTTCTATTTTCCCTTTTTCTTTTATAATGCATTGCTTATTTACTTATAGCTTCTATTCTTGGTGTAGGAGCTCCATAGGAAGACTTCCTTTAGAGAGCTCAAGCTTTGAGCATTCTTAAGGGCAAGCAGCAACAACATAGGAAAAGGAAACTCTTGCTTGATCCCGAAGAAAAGGCACCTGAAACTCTTGCAGAAGAGGAGGAAGTAGCAAAGGAAAAAGAAACTCCACTTAGGAGGAGAAAGAAAATGACAATTTCTCTTTCTGATTTTTCCCAAGACCCTACTCATGAGGTAGCTACCAGGGTAGTGGAGCAGGAGCATTCCAAATAAATTATTGTTTTCTAGAGGTCTAAGAAAAGGAGGCAGCAACAAATGCAAAGAGAAGAGGTTGCTATTGCTGAAGCAATACAAAATGAGGCTACAAGAAAGAAACAAATTGCTAAGCTCTATGCCATTCACAGTTCTTCAATTATCACCATTACAACCTCTGAAGCTGGTAATTTTTCTTTAATTCCTTTTGATCCCCTTTCCAGGACTTAACAAAAAGTTAACATTTTCTTTCTATTTTTTGCTATGCAGCAACAGTCATTCCTCCTTCGACATTGGCTTCTTCAGCCTCAAAAGGAACAAGGAAGGCTCATACTGAAGAGCCAATGGATATAGAGCCCATTCAGATGATACTTCCACTTCCCAACTCTATACTCCCCATGTCTTCCTTTGAAGCAAAGCATCCTACCTTCCTTATGCCCAGGCTTAACTCCATATCTACCCCATCTATCTTTCCTCTCATCTCATCTTACTCCTTCTATAGTCTTGGTTGCCCTATTATCACCTGAGAGAATTCCAATTGTCATTTCATCTTTAGTGGTAATTGGTACTCACAAGGAAGACACTGGTGGCTCACCAATTTCTTTCCCACCATCCAGCTCCAGTCTCTCTTCTCTTGACTTGCTAGTGACTACGACAATAAACACTGCTAGGGACTCCTTCACTCTTTCTCCTATCCCCAGGTTTCCATCTCTTCCTTCAACTAGTGACTCTTCTGTATTGCTAATGTCAGAGGAAGAGATGGACATTTTCGAGGCTCAACTGGCTAGCTTATTTGGCATATCTTCACCAGTTCGAGCACCAAGCAGTGAGACTGAGTCATTGGTCCTTGCAGACTCTCTCTTGGAAATCGTTGAACGCTCCTTAACTGCCACTAAAGCTTCTTTGCCTCAAGGGGATTTGGGCACTTGCTTGGACCTTCTGCAATCATTCTCAATGATTCCATTGGAAGCCTTACAAAAGCCTATTATTAAAAATTGTTTCCTTAAGTGTTGCAAAGTGTTCGAGCAGTCCAACATGGCCTTCTCAAGTCACTTATCCTAAGCAAGAGCCACCTTAGATTTTTATGTCAAAATCGGCCAGATGGCCAAAGCTACAGAAGAGAAACTGCTGAAAGATAAGAAGTTTGTCTCCCATATACATGCTGAGGTGTTTGAATTAAAGGGACAACATTCCTATGCCTTTTAGTTTTGAACCCAACTTTTGGAGAAGACAACCCAACTGGAAAAAGAGCTAGCCACAATCAATCTAACCTTGGATCAAAATGCTAAAAAGCTACAAATTACTAACCAAGGACTGACTGACAGAAAGCAGGACATGGCTACAGTCATTTAGTTGTTCCCCTCTCTTAGGAGTAGAGAATCAATTGTAAGGGAACAACTGAAGCATTGTACTGATTTTTGGGCCAATTTGTGGCTGCATGTACTGAGTTCATTATGAAATGAAATCCTTATTTATTATTTGAGTGTTTCATGCTCTTTTGTTTATCGTTACTTAGCATTTCTCACACTTCTTGTGTCTCCCACATAGTTAGATAATAAGGCTTCAAGTATCTGCTATTAATTTTCTTGGGATGCACATAACCATTTAAATTTCTCAGATGGTAGGCTCCCCCAGGCAAGGACTCTATGAACTTGATATGACTCTTCCCAATTAGGTGACCATTTGCCAAATTTCTGACTCTTAATACCTACTGGAAGTATTGTCTTTCATACCAAGTCACCTTCATCAAAGCTAATGTATTTGACTTTTTTATGATAACTCTTCGCTGCCTTCTTCTTTTAGAAGAGGATATTATTTAATGTCAAAATTCTAGTTTCATCTACATTCTCTAATTCCAAGAACATGCTTTGATGATATTGCTCAGTAGTTAACTGGTTTTAGCATTTTATCCTTAAGGGCTTAATGTTAATTTCTACAGGCAGTACTGCATCATGCCCATACACGAAGGCATAATGAGTGATACCTATACTTGACCTAGGAGAAGTCCTGTAAGCCCACAACACATCTAACAAGTTGTGCCAATCCCTAGGATTATCTTCCACAACTCTTAGTATTCCTTTTTTCAAGGACTTGTTAGACAATTCTGCTTAACCATTTGGTTGTGGATAATAGGGGTGGAATTGATAAGACTAATTCCAAATTCTGCTGCAAAAGACTTCACCATCTTTCCATCAAACACAATCCCATTATCTACAGTTATGGTCTGAAGGATGCCAAACCTATGGATTAATTCTCTGATAAATCCAATAACCTCAGTCTGATCCACAGCCTTATAAGGCTTAGCTTTGACCCATTTAGTAAAGTAATCTGTGGCCATTAGAATGAAACAATGATGCTTCGAAGATGGTGGATATATTTTTCCTATTATATCTATCACCCATTCTGTAAATGGCCATGGCTTCACTATTGCAAGCAAATCAGCTATTGGCACATGTCTTATCATGCCATGCTTTTGGCATGCTTGACATCCTTTGGCATACTCTATGTAATCCTTTAGAATGGTTGGCCAATAGTAGGAATGCCTTCGAAGCAACCATCTCATTTTTACACTAGGCTGATGAGCACCACAAATACCTTTATGCACCTCAGCCATATCAGTCAGTGCTTTTTTTGGCCCTAAGCATTCCAATAGCAATCCATCTGCTCCCATTTTGTAACGAGCATTGCCATACACTATATATTGCAAGGACTGTAATTTAATTTTTCTGCTGGCCTTCAAAGAAGGGCTAGTTAAATATTGAATGATTAGATGTCTCCAATCATGATCTTCTAAGTTATTTTGGTTAACTTCTACTATGATACCCTTTTAGCCAAAAGTGGGATTAACTTCTAATATGTTGCTTGACTTATGTCCACTTGGGTGTCACCCTTTCTTCTGAAATTTGAGGCCTTCTGGGCTAAATCATTGGTCTTGTGATTTATGAATCTTGGGATATAAGTCACATTGGCTATCTAAAACTAAGAAAGCAAATGCAATGCAGCAACATAATATGACAACATGCTTGCACTTTGACATTTGAAAATTACCTTTTCTTGGTTGATTACCAATTAAGAATCCCCAAATATATCAATCGCATGAGCCTGTAAGCCAATAAGTATCTCAAGTCCCATTATTAAAGCTTCATACTCAGCTTGGTTATTGGAACAAGTAGTTTCATCAACTCTGAAACCATGTGTGGTTTCTACCCCCTGTAGTGATTTAATCACAACACGAATTCCAATCAGACCATTGGCTTTTGATCCATCGAACCACATTTGTCATGGCTCAACGTTGACCGTACTAAGGTCCATTATCTCTTGGCTTTCTATTTGACATGGATAATCTGCCAAAAAGTTAGCGAAAGTCTGTCCTTTTACTGTCTTGTAGGGGACATATTCTAGATAAAACTCTGAAAAATTTAATATCCATTTGCCAATTCTTCCTTTTAGCATAGGTCTAGATAACATGTATTTTACCAAATCTGTGGTTGCAATTACCAAGACAACAACAGGCAAAAAATAATATCTTAATTTCATTGCTGCAAAGTACAATGCTAGGCACAGCTTTTCTATAGCTGAGTATTTACATTTACAAAAATTTAAAGACCTACTAAGATAATAAACTAATTGTTCCTTGCCTTCTTCATTGTCCTGAATCAGAAAAACTTCCAATGAATCTTATGCTACAACAGTGTATAACTTCAAGGATTTATCCATCCTTGGTGGCATTAACACTGGAGGCTTGGCCAAGTAGGCTTTGATTACTTCGAAAGCAGCTTGATGCTCAGCTATCCACACAAACTCTTCTTTATTTTTTAGCTTTAACAAAGAAGAAAATACTTTAGTTTTCCCTGCAATATTAGAAACAAATCTTCGAAGGAAATTAACCTAACCAAGGAATCGTTGTAATTTTTTCTTACTTGATGGAGGTTTGGCCTCAATGAAGGCTTTAACTTTATTCTGATCAATCTATATTCCTTTATTGTGCACTACATACTCCAAGAAGTTTCTAGTTGATACACCAAAAGTGCATTTGAGAGGATTAAGCTTCAGCTTCAACTTAAACTTTCTCATTTTTTCGAAAGTTACTGTCAATTGAACCAAGTGTTCCTCCATAGGCTGGGGCTTTACAACAATATCATCAATGTAACACTCAAGGTATCCTCCAATGAGATCATGAATGATAGTGTCCATTTCCCTTTAATATGTTGCTCCAGCATTCTTTAAACCAAATGGCATTTTAACCTATTCGAATGTGCCAATATTCCCAAGACACCTAAATGTTGTCCTGTGGACATCCTCTTCTGCAATGCAGATCTAGTTGTAACCAGAATGCTTATCTATCATGGACAAAATCTTGGGCCCTGTTGAACTGTCCACCAATAAATCAACTATAGGCATGGGGTATTTGTCTTTTGGAGTTACCAAATTTAGATTTTAAAAATCAATGCATACCCTCATCTTGCCATTCTTTTTAACTACAGGCACAATATTAGACAACCATTCAACATACCTGGCTGTTCTAATGTAGCCTACTCTAAGGAGCCCAAGAATCTCCTCTTTCACCTTTTAAACCACTTCAGGGCTCATTCGTCTCGGTTTCTGCTTGTGTGGCTTGAAATTAGGCTTCATGGGGAGCCTATGTTCCACTAATGACCTATCCAGTCCAAGCAGTTCATTATAAGACCACACAAAACAATCTTTATACTGCTTTAGGACTACCAACAACTGGTTCCTATCACTAGGACTTAGCCAAGCACTGATGTAGGTAGGTGAGCTGTTATGCAGAACCTTCCTCTAAGTTGACTTCTTCCAAAGGGTCCTATATTTGAACACTTACCAATGCTTCCCCTTTAACTTTTTCTACCTTCGAAGCGACTTCTTCATTTTGTTTTGCACCCACCTCATCTGATTCAACATCTTTGCTTTCTTCCTCATAAACAAACTTCTTCCTGTATTTTCTGGACTTTTGTATCAATGTCCAATGCACAATACTTATCAACAGCCAAATGCCTAGCCTTTTGTTATTCCTGATTATAGCCAATCACCATGGCTTTCCTCTCTTGTGTCCTGCACCCTCTGAACTATTGACTTTATGTCCAATGTTGAAAACTTAATTAAGGCTAAGGGTCTGGCTTCTTGGTCCTGATCTTCTTACCTACAACCAGGCATCATTGTCAATTTTGGTGACGAACTCTTCATCAGCATTCTCCTGTACCAAGTGCTTCAGGTGTGCTACTTTCTCATCAGCCGTCACTTCGACTATTCCATCAGGCTTCCTCAGTACACTAAGTGGTATAACCCCTTCAGTGTAAAGCTTGGCCTCAGCAAAATCAGAACAAGTAATAAAAGGCTGCAGATCCGCATTGATTTCCTCTGTTTCCCTATTGCACAGAGCTATCATCATCTTCTGATCTAGAGAGGAAGCCACACACTTGTTGGTGTGTATCTAATCCCTGCCAAGCAAAGCATTATACTTGGCAATATTGTCTATAACAAAGAATGCTGTCATGCAATCTCTAGTTCCCACACTCAAGTTGATGGGCAAAATGCCTTGAGCCATTTGCTTATCCCCAGCAAAACCAGTAATGGTTGTGCTGGTTGGGATCAACCTAGGGTTTCGTTTCCCTAACTTCTTTAACGAGGACCTTGGAAGCAAGTTTATTGCTGCACCATTGTTTACTAACACCTTGTTCATTTGTATCACATCGAAGTAAGCCTTGATATACAGAGGCTTAACATGCTGAGTCATAGATATTGTGGGGTACTCGAAGGGGTAGGAGAGGTTAATGCTCACCTCCTCACTTTCTTCATCAGTTTCCATTGGCTTGGCCACTTCTGACCCATCCTGAACCATGCTAGCCTATGAAGCTTCACTAGAAAATGGAATGGGTCATCTTCCTGGCCTTCTTGGTCAGCCTGGAATTCCTGTGGCAGCACACATACCATATTCACTGGCACTAGAGGGAATGAACCAAACTGAACTACTGGCTATACTAGTTTCCCTTCCAAAGTAACCTGTTCCATTGTTTTAGAAGCATATTCCATGTTGCATTCTAGTACCTCTGTGCTAACAGGTTCCTTCGAAACTGCCTGTTGGTGATCTATTTCTATTGGCTTATCAGCCAGAAAGGTCTGTTCAACCATGAAGGCCTCAAACATTTCATCTTCAACGAACGTTCTCTCTTGACCTAACTTAGTCCTTTCATTCATCTCAATGTCAATTTCCATTAAGGCCTTTCGAGGCCTGCTAAACTGGATTTTTCTTTGGCTCTCAGTTTAACATAAACTTTAGCCAATTGCTCTATGCTGGCACTCCTCTTGACCTTAGGAATAGGCTTTAAACCTATTCCCTCGTATGTCTGGTTTTTTGCTTGTGTCATGGAAGTGCTCTCTCCACTCTCTTTCAAATCCCCTTGATACTGGGTGTATCATCGTTGGGTCTTCCTCCTTTGAGACTTGAAAATCATATAAACCACATCTGGCTCCCTTGTTTTTGGGTTCTTTAATAATACCTAATTGCTTGGAGCCACAAAGGAAGGTTTGATCATTCTTCCCTGGTCTCCAAAAACCTTTCTTTGGGTAGGCATTTTCTTAGGTTTGTTTGTTCTGCATGACAAACCAATCTGGAACCCCTGAGACCCGTGCGTCCACTGGTCTGGCTGTTAGATCAACTGTTCCACTCTTTGAAAGCAATCCTTGGGGGCCAATCACCAGTCTTGGTCCTATGCCTTGCACTGAATCCATTCTTCCTTTCAGGCTAGTTGTCTACCTTGTAATAATTGGGTGGCCTAGTTTCATATAGAGACCTCTTACCCTTTGATTGCATCCTGGCACCTGGTGGACCAGCTAAAGATGAATGTTGTCTAGGGCCAGTTGGATATGGTCTTCTGTTATAAGTGCTGGCTAATTTTCCATCCTTCTGTACATCTTTATAATACTGTTTCCCATCAACTGGGAGTCCCTTCACCATTTGTAACTCATCCTACATCTGGAACACATCCTCTGCACTACAACTTCCTCGAGGGATTCATCATCCAGTATCTCTTCACTAAAGCCATCCCCTTAGCCTACAGAGTTCTGTTCATTTACTGATGAACTTCTAGTGTCCTTCTTGAAGGCAGCCTGGCTAACCACATGCATTTGCACAGTGACTTCCTTCAATTCCTTCAAGGATAGATTTTGGAAATCTGGCATGCCAACATTGGCTGCAACCTCCTCAATTTCTGGAAACAGATTGGTGTCGATTTCCATAGCTTTCTCAGTTTTGGCTGGAAACTTTAGCCTCCCCATCCGAATATGTTCTTGGATCATGTCTTGGAAAAAAATAAAGTTTTTAGTTGAATGAAACCAAGAATTGTACCATTTACAATACAGTTTTCCTTTAAATTCTTCAGGGGTAGGGATCTTAACTCCCTTTGGTAATTTTAGGAAATTTGCTGCAAACAAATGATCAAAAATGTCATATGCTTTTGTTAAGTCAAACTAATACTTCCTATGAAGGTCTTTCTTTTTAAACTGTTGATCTATTATACTGTCTTTTTGAATTAATGCTTCATAGGTCATAGGTTCTTTTTTTACGATCTCTGCTGCATTAATTTCATAGTTGGGGTCCCTATAATAGGTCCTATGTGATGCATTACTTCGATCTTGTTCCTCCTCAAGTAAAGTTTCATATCTAGACACCTTATAGATTAACTCTACTAAGTCTCGAAACTCAGTTGAATCAAACTTCTTTCGAAGCCTAAACTCCAACCCATTTTGAGCTAATCTCACAAATTCAAGCTCGGGTAGCATAACCCTACGTTTGTTTTGTGCCTTTTTAAATCTGGCAATAAACTAAGTAGCCTTCTCATCAGGCCTTTGGCTCAATCTTGCCAAGTCTGCCATGGAAACCTCAGGTTTTGTTTGAAAAAATTGGACATGAAAAACCTCTTCCATTTACTGCCAAGTTTTGATAAAGCCAGGTGTAAGGTTTATATACCATACGAAGGCTGCTCCAGTTAAAGAGTTTGGAAAAAGTCTCAGTTTCATGTAGTCATTATTGGCGAACTCACTACACTGGCCTGTAAACCTAGCAATGTGTTCTACCGTTGACTAGTTTCCATTCCCATAAAAAAAAAGCAAAATCTGGTATTCTAAACCCCCTTAGATACTCATGTACCCTATCCACCCATTCTGAGTAAGGTTTTCTGTACACTGGTGTCTGGACCCCCCGAGCCATAGGTTCACACATTTCTCTAAATATATTAGCAATTTGATCCATTGGAACCATATTTTGTGCTAGTTGAACCACTACTGGAGGAGCAAGCACAGGATTTGGAGGAACCCCATGTTCTTAAGGGCCTCTTGGTCTATATATAGGTACGTTCAAGGCTAGTTGTCCTTGTTGTACTAGTTGCTGTTGGAGGTATAGCTGATCTCTTGGAATTTGTCTTGGGAAAGGTCCTACGAAAAGTGCTACAAGAGGAGGAATAGGTGTTGTTTCTCTTCCAACCGCATGAAATCCTTCCAATCCCCCAGGTGCAAATCCAAACACAGGATTAGTGAAACTCCGTGTGCTAGGTATGGTTTCGAACATAGGATTTGGAAATATTCTTATACCATTCCCTTGTGCTGGCCGAAATCCACCAATTTGTATGGTTTCGCTGGTGGGCAATGGTACATTTTGGTTTGCTAGTAGTCTCAAAGGAGCTTCATACCATGACTGAGGCACATGTGACATTCTCTCATGGTTTTGATTATTAGTATGACCATTAGTTTGTCCGTTATTTTGCATAGGCTGTTTGTCTCGAGCCAATCTATGCTGAAGGGAATTTTCATTCTCTTTAACCTGTCTTACAACAATTGGTTGATGAGAGTTCATTCGATCCAAAAAGGATGTTGCCTATCTTTCCATTGTATACATTAGTTGTTGTTCCATAGCATCTACTAAACCTCCCCATGGATTTATTGGTTGGGTAGAAGGGATAGTTGAAGGTTCAATTTCATGGCCCTGTCTAGTTTGTTGGACATGCGTTGTATATTCCGAAGTGCTAGTCTATTCAACCATTTGCAGAAGATCTAATGGGATAGGTGCATCCATTACATTATCCTCTGGTTTAGGTATTTCTGCCTCTCCTTCCACACCCTCTTCCAGGCGTTCATTTTCTCCTCTTGCTTTACGTCTAGCCATTTTTATGTTCCACTGGGCGTGCCAAAAATATATGTTGGCTTTTTCGGCTTTCGAAGGTTAATAGCATAAATCCAAGCATGCCAGCAAGGAACAATCAGTCTTTAGAGAATTTTAATTGCCAACCAATTATCAGACGATTGTGTTGAAGTTCTTTCAGCCTCAATGAAGAGGACTTTTACTGGTGGCTTGTTTTAGGAGAAATTTATAAGAAATAACAACAACAGAACAATTCAGAAACTGAATTTCATTGAGTAAATAGGAACTTACAATGAAATGACCTAGCCTTGAGAAAGTTTACAATAACGACTACCTGAAACTACTCCTAGGAAATGAAGTGCAATACAAGAATTGAAGTGCTGAAAATGTAAAAACTGGAAGGAAATGAAAAGTAAATAAATTGGTTTCTGGATCTGAGTTTAGGTTTTTCATTCTGGGGCCTTTTCTTCTATTTATACTCTCTAATGGCAACCATCAAAGTGAGTTTCCAATCGTCGAAATGTCCTCCCGCGATTACTGACCATGCTCTCTCATAGTTAATCCCACTATGTCATTCTTACAGTTAAGCTTCCCTCCTGAATTTTAATTTGAATTTGTGAGTAACCATTGGGCCATATCATCTTGCGCCTTCTAGTTGTCCCAGTGCTGGCAAGATCCATTATTACCAATATGAACGGCCATGTGTCTGTCACTGGCTGGAGACTTATATTAACTCCCCAAATTATCCTTTTCATGCCACGTGTTAAGTTGTGATTAGTGTATACAAAATATATAGCCAACAGATACAATCAATATTAGACATATTTTAAGAAGGGTAAATTATATCGATAGTCTTTGCATTTTGTCTTTTGTGTCAATTTGATCTCTGTAAATTTAATTAGTTTGATTTGGATCATTAATTTTAGATTTTGTATCAATTTAGTCCAATTGATAATGTCGATTAAGATTTTTAAAGGAACTTAGTTATTGAGTTGGCTGACATTAACTTACTGAATTGAACAAATTTATAATTTTGTCTATAAAATTATAATAGATGCCACTCATGCGTATATTTTCAATAAAAAAATAGCAATTATAACAATTGGATCAAATTGAGACAAAATTATAAATTCATGATCAAAATTGAGCAAGTTAAAATTGCATAGACAAAAATAACACAAGAGTTAAAACATAAGGACTACCAATGTAATTTATTCTTTTAAGAATAACTACATAATATCTTAATTAATTTTAAAATTGTTAATAAATATACCAAACAAATATGTACATATTTCCTATAATTGTTATAAATTTTTTTAAAAATATATATACTAATTAAAAATTAAATAAATAGGTGGGTCTACTAATTCATGGATTGGACATGAATTAGACGATTCTCCAAGGACTAGGCTAAATCAAGAACTATTTTCCAAAAAATTGACTTAAACTAAATTTTCTTGGCTACTTTTTAGAGTTTAATCAAATATTAAAATCCCTCAAATTAGCTCATATCAAACACGAATTGATAAGCTATGATAAAATTTAAATATATTAGGACTATAATATGACCTACAATTTAGGGTGGCTTTATCGTATATAATTTTTTTATCCATAAATATATATAACTTTTCATTTAATTGTTTTAAACATAAATATATAATTTTTTTTAAACTAAGTTCAAAATTTTTAATCATTATAAAAAATACTTACAAATATCTATTTACTAATTTAATAAATAGATAGGTCAAATGATTCATATAAGTTGGAAATAGACAAAAATAATTTTTAATGATTAAGTAAAGGACAAGTTGGCATAAATCTAATGTTAAAACTAAATTTAATATTATAAGTGAATTCTAATCCATTTTTACGTAAATCTTATAACATAAGATAAATTATAATTTTGATGTTAGACAAATTTTTAGACTTTACAAAACATAAAAAAAATTAATATATTGACAAATGTAATTTATCACTATCATATGATAAATTAAATTTACGAAACTCATAAGATGAAATGTGTTTATATTTTATCATAAATATAATTTTTGTGATTTATTTTTTAATTTTTACCAATTAAATTATGACATATATTTGTTATTAAGAACTTAAAGCACACAATTAATAACATAAGAATAAAAAAAAAAAATCTCTTATATCTAACTGTAATAAAAATGAATAAAATTTAATTGATTCTAAATTATTTTTACTAATATTCTAAACAAATTTTTTAGATTATTATTTAATTTTAAAAATTAGTTTTTGATTTTTTATATATACCCTAGTGTATATATATATATATATATATAAACATAGAGGTGTGCAATATAGGATAGAGTTACACAGTACTTTTTTTTGCGAGTTGGACTCGTATGTTTTATTTTTATTTATTTTTTTATCCTAACCGTGTAGAAAACTTCACTTGTATGATAAATTAAGAGTGAAATGTTAAAATACTAATAAAAAAATAAGTAAATTATACTAATGCTATATTTGAGGGAGAGATTTTTGAAGTGGTGTTATTTTTGAAGTGGTATTTTTTTTTTTAAATTTTTATATTGTCATATGTTTCATGCTATCATATATTTCTATGGCACTAATAGCTGTTTTGCAGATCATGATCTTGAGAAAATTGTCTTTGTTGGTTGTAATGGGTTAGGGTGATAATGATTTTCTTTATTAGGTGTGTCTTGTCACGGAATTGTCAAAATGGGAGATGTTAACATAAATTTCAGAACATAAATCTTACACTTTGGATCATTTACCATGTGTATTATCAAGAAATCAAGACAAAATGACATACCTGAATCCATTGATGAACGGTTAAACGGAAGCGTGATTATCAATGAACTCTTTGTTATTGATTATGTTATTGCCTTCTAATCCTTTCCCATTTGGTGCCTTATGTTTCTCCTTGAGAGTATTTAGAAAAAAAATGGCAGTGTTCTTATTTTATTTCACCTTGGGAAGGAATAGGGACCATAACCTTTTAAAGGTTGTAATTGGTTTTCAAAACTGAAAGGTTGTGGAAGTTCAAAAGGAATGAAAACCAACTTTAACTATTATTGGTTTTAATTTCTATTTATTGGTTTTCAAAACTGAAAGGTTGTGGAAGTTCAAAAGGAATGAAAACCAACTTTAACCAATATGTTTTAATTTCTATTTCTGCCTCTCATAGAAATAGAAATTATACAACTAGTATCTACACATTAGGTCCATAACACATATACCCTTAAGCCTATTAACTAAATTGAATCACTTAAATTGTAGGCTTCTTATAAATGATAACACCACATTTAATTATGTGGTCCCATTAAGACATTATCTAACAATCTTCCACTAGACCACATATGTATCCTGAAAAATGTGCTTAACTTTAGTGAGTTCAGAAATTTGTTATCATAACTTGAGGGTATACAAACAATCTTGTCCATTAACTATATTAATATAGGATCAAAGCGGTCTTCGTTACATCAATCGTAACTCGACCCACCAATGGTCCCGTATACTAACACAGCTAAATGACATAGATCAATCATGGATGCGTAGCATGGAAATTACATGTGATGTGATCCATACATGCCTATTTCCAACTGGTCCTGCTTAACTTTATTGAGATCAATACTTCACAATACGTAACAGAGCGTAATAAACTGAATATTTCATTTCTGCAGAAATTAATCTAATTACATAGATAAAACTCAAGGCTGACATAAAGCAGTAATATAAATACAAACTCCCACTAAACCAGAATGTTCTCAAATAGAACAACACCCATCTGAGCAGTGTGCTCATGAAAGACCTTGGGTGGTAGTCCTTTCGTAAGTGGATCCGCTATCATGGAGTTTGTCCCAATGTGCTCTATGGAAATCTGTCCACTCTGCACTCTTTCTTTTACAACTAGGAACTTGATATCAATATGCTTTGATTTTGTCGAGCTCCTGTTGTTATTGGAATATAAAACTGCAGACTTATTGTCACAATATAACTTAAGTGGTCTTGCAGTGCCTTCCACAATACGCAACCTAGTGACAAAATTCCGCAGCCATATCCCTTGGTTTGATGCCTCATAACATGCTACAAATTCTGCGGCCATGATGGATGAAGCTATGAGCGTCTGCTTTGCAGACCTCCAAGAAATTGCTCCACCAGCTAACAGATAAATATAGCCTGATGTGGATTTCCTACTGTCTTGGCATCCAGCAAAATCGGAGTCGGAATATCCAATGACCTCTAACTTATCCGATCTCCTATATGTGAGCATATATTCCTTTGTTCTCTGTAAATATCGCATAACACGCTTGACTGCTTTCCAATGATCCATGCCAGGATTACTTAAATATCTGCCTAACATGCCAACTATAAACGCAATATCCGGACGCGTACATACTTGAGCATACATTAGACTCCCTACAGCCGAGGCATAAGGAATCTTCTGCATTTCTTGAATTTCAAGACTGTTCTTCGGGCATTGGCTGAGACTAAACTTGTCTCCCTTAGCAACCGGGGTTTCACCTGATTTACAATTTTGCATGCCAAATCTATTGAGTACTTTTTCGATATAGCTCCTTTGTGATAATCCCAGAATACCCCGAGAACGATCTCGGAGTATTTCGATTCCTAATACAAAGGAAGCATCACCAAGATCTTTCATTTCAAAATTCTTAGATAGAAATCTCTTGGTGTCATGCAATAAGTTTGTATCGTTTGTGGCAAGCAATATGTCGTCAACATATAAAACCAAAAATATGTGTTTACTCCCACTGAACTTGTGATACACACATTCATCAACAACATTAGTTTCAAAACCATACGAAATGAGAACTTGATGAAATTTGAAGTACCACTAACGAGAAGCTTGTTTGAGTCCATAGATGGATTTAGTCAATTTGCAAACCATATTCTTTGAGTCTCCTGACACAAAGTTTTCTGGCTGCACCATATAAATTGTTTCTTTAATGTCACCATTAAGAAAAGCTGTTTTGACATCCATCTGATGCAACTCAAGATTAAAATATGCAACAAGCGCCATAATTGTTCTAAAAGAATCTTTCGAAGAAACTGGAAAGAAAGTTTCTTTAAAGTCAATTCTTTCTTTTTAAGTAAAGCCTTTGGCTACAAGACGTGCCTTATACCTCTCCACATTACCATTTGAATCCCTTTTGGTTTTAAATATCCATTTACAACCTACGGGCTTCGCACCAACTGGTAATGAGACAAGTTCCCAAACTTTATTGTCTTGCATAGATTGAAGTAGTCGACATTAAAGCTGAATAGAAAAGAAAATAAAAGGAATAAACAATTATGCTCACAGTAAGTTACCAAACAGATAATCTCTAAATAAATTAATTTAATGACAACATCTCAAGATACCTAGCACAACATTAATACCAAGCCTTTGGGTAGTGATATTAACTGTAAGTGGTATTCTTGTTGTAATGATCAAACATTGACAATAAGTTATGTCAAATAACAAATCTATCTTTTGATGGATTTATTATTCACATTAGGTTTTCTTGACAATTGGCACATGTTTATTACCACAAAATGTGTGTGTAATTCTGCCAAGTCTTAATCATGTCTTTGGACCGATAAATACCTGCATGAGATACACAGACATGAACTTCAAAACATTCCATATAAAACAATCTAGACAAGAGAGATCACTTTTGTGACATCTTGTTTGAATTGACTTATATTGAGAATGTTAGAAAATTAAATTTCTGTAGACGTTGTATGAAATTACATTAAATTTAAAGATTTCTAAATTTGTGACCCCGTATATGTTATATAATCTGCAGCAATTCCAATTATATATATACATATATAAATAGAATTGACGGGTCCAAAAACAAATAGTTTTTTTTTTTATGATGTTCAAAATTAAACCGATCAAATCGCAAGATATATCTATATATATATATAAATACATGATGTTCATCCATATGAGAGAGGAAAAAAAAAAAAAAAACTGCCCACCGAATCATTTTACAATTCCAGAAAACAGATTGCCATTTTCACAGAACAAAACAGGAAAAAACAGAATTTACATCCATAAGAAAATTCAGAATCTGATTCCAGGAAACTAAATAGAATGAATAAAGCATATCAATTCTGATAAGACACATGATATGCATGCTCTGATACCAATTGTTAACATAAATTTCAGAACATAAACCTTACACTTTGGATCATTTACCATGTGTATTATCAAGAAATCAAGACAAAATGACATACCTGAATCCATTGATGAACGGTTAAACGGAAGCGTGATTATCAATGAACTCTTTGTTATTGATTATGTTATTGCCTTCTAATCCTTTCCCATTTGGTGCCTTATGTTTCTCCTTGAGAGGATTTAGAAAAAAATGGCAGTGTTCTTATTTTATTTCACCTTGGGAAAGAATAGGGACCATAACCTTTTAAAGGTTGTAATTGGTTTTCAAAACTGAAAGGTTGTGGAAGTTCAAAAGGAATGAAAACCAACTTTAACCATTATTGGTTTTAATTTCTATTTATTGGTTTTCAAAACTGAAAGGTTGTGGAAGTTCAAAAGGAATGAAAACCAACTTTAACCAATATGTTTTAATTTCTATTTCTGCCTCTCATAGAAATAGAAATTATACAACTAGTATCTACACATTAGGTCCATAACACATATACCCTTAAGCCTATTAACTAAATTGAATCACTTAAATTGTAGGCTTCTTATAAATGATAACACCACATTTAATTATGTGGTCCCATTGAGACATTATCTAACAGGAGATTGTTAGGTTTTTGTAATTAACAATCTCATTTGAGAAAAATCATTTTAGTTATAATTTTATTCACTCTTATGTTTCAGTGAGGCTGTAAGTGTTTAGATACTAAACCAACTCAAATTGTGCCTATGTAGAAGAGTTTGTATTGACATTCCATATCTTAAGCATTCCTTATTTGCCACTTTGCTGACTATCTACGGGAATCGAAGCCAAAGTTGTCGGACTGCTCGAGAGGTTATTTATGCGTTTCAGTGGTGAAATGGATCATCCAGTATCTCACCTGCAAACTGAACTTTAGAAAATATATTTCATCGCTTGAGCGGTGAATGTTGCGCTTAAGTGGTTGCCCTATATGTTTGCACCGTCTTTTACTCACACCACTCGAGCTATAAAATGGGCGTTTGAGCAGTCTTTGTGACTCTATTTAGTATAAAGTGTGCTGTTTGCTTTTTTAGGGTTGAACCTGTCTAGATTCTCATAGAGGAATAAAATACAAAGTGTTCTATATTGGAGGGTGGTTTATGAGTTTTCTTGATACATAGAAAGTGATCGATTGATCAACGAACTACATATTAATAAACATCAAGAGTTGATTTTGTTTGTTTATTCACAAAATGAGAGAAGTGTTCATCGGAGGATTCTAGAGAACTTGGGTCTGAAGCTTTAGTGAATTTTAGAGTGACTCATTGTCATGGATTCGACATCGACATAGTGGATTCAATGTTGGGTAAAGCAATTTCGAGATGAAAACACTAGTGGAAGAGGCATATCGAGCTTGGTTCAACTCGAGCGTGGATTCACTGCGCTTAAGCAGTTACCCTATATGTTTGCACCGTCTTTTACTCACACCGCTCGAGCTATAAAATAGGTGTTCGAGCAGTCTTTGTGACTCCATTTAGTATAAAGTGCGCCGTTTGCTTTTTTAGGGTTGAACCTGTCCAAATGCTCAGAGAGGAATAAAATACAAAGTGTTCTATATTAGAGGGTGGTTTATATGAGTTTCCTTGATATATAGAAAGTGATCGATTAGTCGACGAACTACATAGTAATAAACATCAAGGGTTGATTTTGTTCGTTTATTCACAAAAGGAGACAAGTGTTCATCAGAGGATTTCGGAAAACTTGGGCCTGAAACTTTAGTGAATTTTAGAGTGACTCATCGTCATGGATTCGACATCGGCATTGTGGATTCAATGTTAGGTAAAGCAATTTCGAGGTGAAAACACTACTAGAAGAGGCATATCGAGTTTGGTTTAATTCGGGCGTGGATTCGCTAGGTAATTAAGGGTACTCGTGTGTATTTTTTTATTTTTTTTTCTTAGTAGATTGTTTTGTGACTTTGGCCCGTAATTTTTTTATCACAATTGGAGGTGCTCCAATTGTGATTTTTTTCCACATTAAATCATTGTGCCGATTTGTCATTGATTATTTAATTGGGTTTGATATTTACTGTTTTAAATTGAAATATAATTATAAATCAATATCTCGAGAGTTTTTAGATTTTTCAACTTTGTTTGTTTGGGCAGAAACTATTTTCTGGTATATGGCATAATAAAAAATGAAAGTCAACGAAAAATATTTTTCATGGTTAGCAAAAAACATTTTTCGTAATCAACGGAAAACAAATCTATTTGGCAAAAAATGTTTTTCATTTTTAAAAGACAAAAGACGTTTTTCAGACTAAAATCTTATCAATGTCACTACACCACCACCGCAATTATCACCTCCACCACCACACCGTCATCGCCATCACCATTGCCACCGCCACCATCACCATTGCCATCGCCATTACCACCACACCCCACTAGCACCTAGACCTCCACCTTTGTCCCACCATCACTATCACCAAACATAGAAATCTTTGGAAAACATTTTCTAAAAAAAAAATTTATGCAATGTTTTTCGCCTAAACAAATAAAGCATAACCCCCTTTGATATTTGAAAAAAACTACAAGGAATTTCACAATTTTGAAAAATTAAATTGAGCTTTTTAATGTTTTAATTCACATTACACTTAACTCTATTTTTATCATTAATTTATTAATATCGTGAATGAAAAAAATGATATTGTCATCTCTTTTATACTGATACTAATATTTTACATTTTTTTATTTTTATATTTTTACACCATTTACAGTAATTCTGATTTTTAACTTTATAAGATTTATTATATATTTTCTTCAATCTTAAGAGAATCAGTGTAATCTATCTAAAAAAATAAACAAACATGAAAGAAAACAACATGACCATGACATGACTTAAGGATTATTGAAAAAAAAAAAATGGAAGCAAACATAATCAACTCTCCTTTAATTATCACATATTGTTATGTCTTAATTAATCATAGCAACTTTATATATGTACATATAATAATCTTGTTAGTTATTCCATCATCTTAAACTTATTTGGGGATACTTCATACCAATTGACAACATTTGTTGTGTTATCTGTCATATTATTAAAAGGAAACATTTACTTTGGACTTTGAAAACTTTTGCTATGTGACATTTATAAAATAATAAAAAAATAAAATTTATCCACGTTTTTCCATCTCAACATAAAAACAGTAATTTAAAATATAGACCACTTTCACAAATACAACAATTTAAAATACAAACCACTTTCACTTTTTCACTTTTCACATTCCCTAAACTGCTATGTTTCAATTCAGCTTTACCATCTTCACTTTTCTCTATTCATTGGAAAACATCACTTCCTCAAATACCCATCTTTGTTTTTTTTTTTTTTTTTTTTTTTTTTTACAAAATTTTCCTGTGAGGTCCCAAGTCTTGGACTTGATCGATATTGCGTAGTAAAACAGTTTGTTTTACTTTCGGCATTTTGATTGTCATATCAGGTCGTTAAGATTTCTTTTCTTCTCTTACTTAACCTCTCTTAACATTTCCAAGTTAAAAATTTAGAGTTTTGGGCTTTGGAACTTATTTTGGGCTGCGAAATCAATTTTTGGCTTCGACTAGCAAAACCAAGCAGAATCACATGGGTTTTTTGGGCAGAAACCGCTTGTGTGGATTTTGGGTCCCACTCGAGCGGATTTTGATGAAAAATCCTGGGTTTTCTCTGGAGCAAACCGCCCGTAGAGGCACAGAATCCACTAGTGTGGATTTGGGATTCCGCTTGTGCTAAATTCGAACCGCTAGTGCGGATTTCAGCGCGTCTGTCACAAATTTTGAGCCCTTTTCCTCAAACTAATGCCAAAAGCGTGTTTGAGACACTTTTTCTCTTCTCTCTCTCTTTCTATATATATATTCATCTTTTCTCTTCCTTCCCTCTAAGATTTAGCAAAAATCTTCAAGAATTTGATAGGAGTTTTTACACTAAATCGAAGTGGGCGATGAAAGCTGCATTTGCACCGATTGAATCGAGTTTTCTTCAACGTTGAGTTTTAGGCTTTTCATCTCATTCATCTCCTAAGCTTGAGATAGGGACATTCTTAGAATTATATATATGAGAGGGTAATTTTTGGGAAAAATTGGGCCGAGCTGCGAGTTGGGCTTTGAGGCCCAGAGTGCGAAGGACTAAGTAAAAAGGCCGTAATGGTTACTCCGGCCCAGGAGAAGTATAGTTCCTCCGGCCCAGGAGAAGTATGGTTACTTCGGCCCAGGAGAGGTATGGTTACTCCGGTTTAGGAGAGGTGTAATTGCTTCGGCCCTAGATGGTATAAAGCTACTCCGGTCTGGAGGTAACTTGATGTTAGTCCGGCCTCACGGTTAGTTCATAACTAGAGTTAGTCCGGTCTCGGAATTAATCCAGTCGCGGTGTATTGTGGTTAGATCGGCCAGAGCTTGCTACTCGGAAGTTTGGTCTAAACACACCATGGGTGAACAGGGGGCAGCCGAGATAAGGAGTTGGAGCAGAGGACCGAACTAAGGACAGTTCGGCCTTCTGTGGCTCTACATAGCCAAACTTATTTCGGCCATATGGTAGTTCGGCCAGAGTAAAAACCATCCCACTTGGTTTAAGCAGTGGGGGAGGGTGTAAAAGGATAAGCATTATCCTTAGGAGTATGAATCCTAGAAGGACTCTGCATGGAGAAATACAAGTCCTACTAGGATTGTGCCACTCGAAACCTATAAAAGCTCACAAGCATCACCTTAGAGGAGGTAATTGAACACAACTTTTCTGAGAACTTAGAACTTTGTCTATTCGTCAAGTTTTCTGACTTAGGCATCGGAGAGGTTTCCGGCACACACCCGCCGGCTAGCTCACGTTTGTGTTTTCAGGTGACAAAGCGACGTCGTACGGAGGAGCGTGGACTTGGTCAACAGGATTATACGAGGAGAATTATTTCCTCCCCGTACAATTGGCGCCGTCTGTGGGAAGAACAGACAAGAACAAAAAACCTCTTGACTAAGCTTCTCTTTTCTCAATCAATGGCACACATTGAAGAACTACCACAGTCCGCCGTCGACGGACTAACTCCAGAAGGAGGCGCAAGGCGGGAAGGCTTACCTTCTGTCCCTCCCATGGCGGATCTGGAGCCTCAACGACATACCTCCAGAAGGGATGCTAGAGGAAGACGGAATTACAGCCCCCGACAATCCCATTCTCAAAGTCCCGACCGGCAGAGACGGAGGATTGACTCTCAAGCTCTGGAGGATCGTGTGAAAGAGCAAGATTAACTAATTCGGAAGATGGCGGCGGACATGGAAGCTTTGAAACGCCAGATGAAGACTAAAGATGTGGTGACAGGAGAGGGGCGCAAGCACAAGACGCCCCCTCGCCACTCAGAGAATCGTAGTAGGCATACTACACCCTCCCAAGGAGAGAGCAGAAGCCTCAGGACAGGCGACACTCATTCCTTGTCTTCCAGAACTCGTCACTCCAGGACTGAGAGGACGAGATCTGAGAGATCATACACTGAAGGAAGCACGTATTGGCCTTCGCACTCACACCAAACCAGATCTAGACAGACAAAGCTACCCAGGTCATCCGACTTACGAACCGTGCTCGAAGAAAAAGCACGATGCAAGGAGGATGCCAGGGCACGCGATCCACACAGAGTCTCTGCCTTACAACGGTTGGCTCCTCGGACGCATGGAAGCGTCGAGGTTGGAATGCCAATACCCCGCCTAGCATATGAACCAACGGACAAAGCCTTAGCAAGACTGCAGACTTCGCCGTTTGTTCCAGCGATCGAGAACGCTCCCCTACCATCAGGCTTCCTTCAGCCGAAATTCACTACGTATGAAGGGAAGACGGACCCGTATTCACACTTGAGCCACTTTCGCCAAGTCATGGCTGTTTACAGGCGAAACGAGGCCTTAATGTGCATACTCTTCCCATCAAGCCTTGGAGACCTAGGCTTGACTTGGTTCGAGAAACTCCCAGAAGGCAGCATAGCCTCTTGGGCTCAATTGGCAGAAGCCTTCGTGACAAGGTTTCGGACGAATACTAAAACCCCGGTGGAGATCGACCAGCTACTCTCCATCGACATGGGTGATAAAGAGACGCTGAGATCTTACAACAGTCGCTACTGGGAGACATTCAACCAGATTGGAGACTGCCCAACCAATCTAGCCATTGCACAATATAAAAGAGGCCTCCCAGTAGGGAACAGACTGAGGGACTCGATCACCATGACCCCACCCCTCACTATGGAAGCCCTGATGGAAAGGGTGCATCAGCACATCAGGGTAGAAGAGGATGGCGCACGTGCCAAGGCAAAATCAAGTGCGACCGCAGTACCAGAAAGGAAAACCTCTGCGAAGGTCAACACGGTTGACCGAAGTAACAGAAACGGACGTGGCAAACGTGACAACGGAGAAGACCCAGACAAAAGATGGTTAAGAATCCGCACTGCCATAACAACGGTGTTCAAAAAACCGATATATCGAATTCTGAGCGAAATAAAAGATGAGCCTTTCGTCAAGTGGCCAGCCAAGCTAGGAGAGGCTCAGAAAGACTACGACGACAGATCACGGTGCACCTTCCACAAAGAAAAAGGGCACCGAACTGAGAATTGCACACCATTGAGACAACACTTGGAAGAATTAGTAGCAGCAGGACACTTGGACAAATACATTGAAGGGGGGACGCAGCCAGCCCCCCAAAACCATAACAACCCCAATGGAATGCCGCTCGACACACCACCTCAAGGCATTATCAATGTAATTCATGGAGTGTTTGAACCTGAGCACGTATGCGAGCTCAAAGGTTCAATCAAAAAGGCTGAGCACTTTAGAGAAGTACTAGGTGCCCAACCTGCCACCAAGAAAGGGAAGACCGAAGCAACAAACGTCATGTCCTTTTCGGATAAGGACTTGGAACGAATTTACTGCCCCCATAATGATGCCCTGGTCGTCACTCTTCGAGTCAAGGATTTTGACATCAAGCGGATTCTGATTGACCAGGGTAGTTCATGTGAGATCATGTACTACGAAACATTCAAACAGTTGAAGCTGCAAGACAAAGACTTGGCGCCTGCAGTGTCTCCCCTAATTGGATTCAACTCCATGCCAGAGTGGCCCGTCGGCAAAATAATTCTTCCAGTCAGAGCAGGTAGTGTAACAAAACAAGTAGAGTTCTGGGTGTTGAAGGTCCCCTCCACTTACAACATCATCTTGGGCAGAACATGGCTGCATGCCATGCGCTCGGTAGCATCATCATACCATCAGGTAATGCGGTTCCCCAACGACACCGGTATAATTGAAGAAGTCTATGGAGACCAAATCATGTCAAAACAATGTTTCGCCACAGTAAATGGCAGCCGCGCCGCCAAAGGGTACGTTCATTCGGTGGAAGAACCAGAAAGTAATGAGTTATTCGCAGACGTCGGCAAAGAGGCTGATCAAAAAGCGGTGGAAGACTTGGTGGAGGTAAAGATAGATGAGAAGAACCCGGATAAATTCTTCTTGCTTGGCTCATCGTTGTCCAGCACTGAGAGATTAGAGATCTTGGAATTCTTGACCTCTAACATCGAAGTGTTTGCCTGGACGCCTTACGACATGCCAGGTATTGATCCAAACTTCATCAGCCACCAACTCAATGTCCACCCATCCGCCAGACCAGTCATTCAACGCACACGCAGATCGGCGCTCCACCACGCCGAAATAGTGGCAGAAGAGGTAGGCAACCTACTGGAGGCAGGAGCAATTAGAGAAGTGCACTACCCAAGATGGATCTCCAACACCGTCGTAGTGCCAAAAAAGAATGGCAAATGGCGTGTCTGCGTCGACTACAAAACGGTCAACAAGGCCTGCCCAAAAGATAGCTTTCCTCTACCAAGGATAGATCAACTGGTGGACCTAACGGCAGGACATAACCGACTTAGCTTTCTGGATGCATACAGAGGCTACCACCAGATCGCCATGCATGAACCAGACCAGGAGGTCACATCCTTCACAACTCCAAGGGGATTATATTGCTACAAGGTCATGCCCTTTGGCCTAAAGAACGCAGGGGCAACATTCCAACGGATGGTCACCAAGATGTTTGAACCATTGTTAGGCAGAACAATGGAGGCTTACATCGACGACATGGTGGTCAAAAGCAAGGATGAGAATGACCATCTTAAAGATCTAGGCGAGATGTTCCAGATCCTGAAGAAACACAAGTTGCGCCTCAATGCGTCCAAATGCGCATTCGGAGTTGGATCCGGCAAATTCTTGGGCTTCCTGGTGACCAACCGAGGTATAGAAGCGGACCCCTCTCAGATTAAAGCAATCTAGGAGTTAGAGAGACCAAACTCAGTCAAAGAAGTGCAGCATCTCACAGGTATGGCGGCTGCACTCAACCGGTTCATAAGTAGGTCATCAGACAGACTACGACCGTTCTTCCAGGCTTTAAAGGCCAAGTTTGAGTGGGATGAAGAATGCGACCACGCTCTGGAAAGCTTGAAGGAGTACATGTCTTCCCCACCACTACTTGTTACACCAGTACCTGGTGAAGAACTCTTTCTATACCTGGCAATCTCTCAGCACGCAGTCAGCGCCATGTTGGTTCGTGCAGAAGGAATACAGCACTTGCCCATCTTTTATGTCAGCAAGACATTGTTGGGAGCCGAAACAAGGTACTTGCCCTTGGAAAAACTAGCATTGGCATTAATGATGGCCTCCAGAAAATTGGCACACTACTTTCATGCCCACACCATAGTCGTCCTCACAACTTTTCCATTAAAAGCTCTGTTTGAAAGGGCGAACTTTAGTGGGCGAATTTTGAAATGGGCAGTAGAGTTGGGACAGTTCGACATAAAGTTCCAACCCAAAACCGCAATAAAAGCCCAAGCTTTGACCGACTTCGTCGCAGAATTTACTCCTGGCAGTCATCATATCTGCCCAGTCGACCTAACTGACACAACCGAACTAGGGACGGAAGTTGACGCCGGAATAGCGCAACCCCTAGTAGAAGGTAGTCAATCAAGCACCAAGGCAGACCATACTAAGGGCAACAAGGAAGAAACAAACAAAGGCTTACCAACAGTTCAAACAGAGGTCGAAGGACAGATAGCCAACATGGACCTTGAAGAAAACACCATTCTTGACCCCACGGCATCATCTGATCCTTCCACTTGCTGGAAGTTATTCGTTGGAGAGATGTGGAAGCTCTTTGTGGATGAAGCATCCAACCGGCATGGTGCAGGGCTTGGCATAGTCCTCATCTCTCCAGACGGCCTGGTTGTAGAGCAAGCAATCAACCTTGGCTTCCCAGCATCCAACAATGAAGCGGAGTATGAGGCGCTTTTCGCAGGACTCAAGTCGGCATACTACATGAAGGCCACCGAACTAATGGTATACAGTGACTCCCTGCTGGTGGTAAACCAAATTTCTGGCGAATACGAGGCAAAGGACGACAGGATGGCCAAATATCAAGAGTTGGTCAGGACAGAGATCAAGAAGTTTGATGTAGTAAGGATAGAGCAAATTGGTAGGGAGGAAAACAGCCGAGCGGACGAGCTAGCAGGCCTTGCCTCAATGGCAGATACATCAATCCCTCATCCATTACTTATCGACTTCTTACCAAGACCAAGTATAGAAGACCCCGAAGCAAAAGAAGTATGTTGCACAGAGTTAGGCCCTTCATGGATGGATCCCATCATCCTGTTCCTAAAAGACGGCATCCTACCAGAAGAGAAAAAAGAAGCCAACAGAATAAGGGCAAAGTCGCAGCGATTTTGGCTATCTCCATCTTTGGCATTATACAAGAAGTCATTCTCAGGGCCCTACCTCAAGTGCGTTCATCCCAGCAAAGTAGAAGCATTCTTGTTCGAAATACATGAAGGGGTGTGTGGAAGTCATCAAGGGGGAAGGTCGCTCGCTTACAGGGCAATTTCTCAAGGATATTGGTGGCCCTATATGCAAGCAGACTCGGAGAAATATGTGAAGAAGTGTGAGAAATGCCAAAAATTCGCGCACCAAATACATCAACCAGCAAGAGAACTCCTACCATTAACTAGCCCATGGCCTTTCGCAATGTGGGGCTTGGACATAGTAGGACCACTTCCAACAGCGCCCGGCGGCAGAAAATTCTTTCTCGCAGCAACAGACTACTTCACAAAGTGGGTGGAAGCAAAAGCATTGGCATCAATCAAAGAAAAAGACGTAAAGAAGTTTGTTTGGCAGAACATCATCACTCGGTTTGGCATACCAAAAGCACTGATCTCAGACAATGGTACTCAGTTCGACGGCAGAATATTTAGAAGCTTTTGTGAAGAGTACAAGATAGAATTCTACAATTCTACACCGGCATATCCTCAAGCAAATGGGCAAGCAGAAGCATCAAATAAAGTCGTCTTGGATGGACTTAAGAAAAGACTAGAGAAAGCAAAAGGCAAGTGGGCAGACGAACTTCCTCATGTTTTATGGGCTTACCGCACCACACCTCGGCGATCAACAGGAGAAACGCCATTCTCCTTAGCTTACGGAATGGAAGCAGTAATCCCACTAGAAGTTGGCCTCCCCACAATTCGAAGTGAGAATTTTGATCCTGACTTAAATGAAGAAGCCATAACATTGGAACTTGACCTTGCAGAAAAAAGAAGGGAAGGAGCACTGGTTCACATAGCCGGCTACCAACGAGAGTTAATCAGAAAATACAACAAAAAGGTGCATCCAAGACAATTCAAGGTAGGCGATTGGGTACTGCGCAAAGTAATGGGAAACACCTCAAACCCAGGAGATGGCAAGTTAGGCCCAAACTGGGAAGGTCCTTATAAGGTGGTTGGGTTAGCAGGCAAAGGGGCATACCACCTAGAAGACAAGGATGGCAAAGCAATCCCTAGGCCTTGGAACACGGCCAATCTCAAGTTATTTTACTTTTAAGCTCTTCTTTTTTCAAAACATATGTAATTTTTTCTTCCTTCAATAAAACGAGCAATTCTTTTCAGCGTAAATTGTTCTTTGTAAAGACTAGCCTTAGTATTATTAGGTGTATTACAAACATTTTATTCTAAGTTAGCCGGAAAAACTAACTTAGTGGTTGGCTGGATTAAACCAACACCCTTCCTAAGCCCAGGATAAGGATCCAGGCTGCAGGACATTTTGGCCGGAATAAACCAAACCTTGTTCTAAGTTAGCTGGAACAACTAACTTAGAGGTTGGCTGGATTAAACCAACACTTGTCACTCTTCAGCCGAAGTAAGGGTATGGCAGAAGAGTGGTTGGCTGGAATAAACCAACACTTTTTACTCTTCAGCCGAAGTAAGGGAATGGCTGAAGAATGGTTGGCTGGATTAAACCAACACTTTTTACTCTTCAGCCGAAGTAAGGGTATGGCTGAAGAGTGGTTGGCTGGATTAAACCAACTCTTGTTACTCTTCGGCCGAAGTAAGGGTTTGGCTGAAGAGTGGTTGGCTGGATTAAACCAACACTTATCACTCTTCAGCCAAAGTAAGGGTATGGCAGAAGAGTGGTTGGCTGGAATAAACCAACACTTTTTACTCTCCAGCCGAAGTAAGGGTATGGCTGAAGAATGGTTGGCTGGATTAAACCAACACTTTTTACTCTTCAGCCGAAGTAAGGGTATGGTTGAAGAATGGTTGGCTGGATTAAACCAACACTTTTTACTCTTCAGCCGAAGTAAGGGTATGGCTGAAGAGTGGTTGGCTGGATTAAACCAACACTTTTTACTCTTCAGCCGAAGTAAGGGTATGGCTGAAGAGTGGTTGGCTGGATTAAACCAACTCTTGTTACTCTTCAGCCGAAGTAAGGGTATGGCTGAAGAGTGGTTGACTGGATTAAACCAACACTTGTCACTCTTCAGCCGAAGTAAGGGTATGGCAGAAGAGTGGTTGGCTGGAATAAACCAACACTTGTTACTCTTCAGCCGAAGTATGGGTATGGTTGAAAAAGTAGTTGGCTGGATTAACGAAACTCTATATACTCCTCAGCCGAAGTAATTATGTCGGCTAAGGAGTGGTTGGCTAGTAAGCATAGTTCAACAAAGACAAAACCGGAATAAGAGCAAATAGAAGGCATTACAAATTTTGAGCATACACATCAAAACCGGAGTAAGAGTTTAAGCAAATTTCCATTTCATTAAAAGTTCAAAATAAATACAAAGAAGGGGCCGCAGCCCGGTTACAAAGAAAAGAGGCAACAAAAAGAGAAAGTACAAAGTCAAGAAAGAAGTTCTTCAATTTCGGCATCAAAAGCCGCATCACCATCAACTTGAAGACCAGTTTCGAGAGGAAGTTCCCTCTCGGTTGCCAGGATGGTTTCGGTTGGAACCACGGTTTCATTTGGCTGTTCGATAGGTAGGTCCTCTACCACGGTCTCCAACCGAAGTGAGGGATCTTCATTAACAACCGGAATGTCTTCGGAAGCAGAGGAGTCATCAGAATCGGAGTCTTCCAGAAACTCTTGTTGCAGGGCATCGGCATACTCCGCAAGGGACTTCGGTATAAAGTAGTCTGGAGGGTTGAAGACCTCGGTCTGTTGATCATGACCGAGCTTCTCAACAGCCGCCCTCCAGCCACACTTGAAGAACAGCTCCTTGGCAGCGTCGCACTGCTTGACATAAGCGTCCTCTGCCTTCTTATAACCCTTCTTGTAGCCCTGCTTTTCGGCCCCCTTCGCGCTATTCTTCAGTTGAGATATTTCGGCATCCTTTCTCTTCTCAAGCTTTACCAACTCTCGCAGATACTTGTCCTTCATAACTATGGCGGCTTTCTGCTTCTCCGCTTCAGCCAAATTAACCAGATCGGCAAGACGGTCGTTCTCAGCCTACATCTCGGCCATTTTCTTTTCGGCCTCCTCTAGTTCGGCCGCCTTTGCCTCGGCTTCAGCCACTGCTTGCCTTGTCGTTTTTCTTAGTTCTTGGACTTTCTTGTAAGTAATATTGTTCTTTTGTAAGGCCTGGCAAAACAAAAATTTCCTTTGAGCCGAAGTAAAAGTTGGAAAATTTAGGCAGAAGAAGCGGACAGAGTCACTTACCAAAATCATGGACTTGGATGTAGACCGAATTGACTTCATTTCGGTGTTCAATTGCTTTAAGTGGTGCTCCATGTCTTTTGGGAGGCACACACTCTTGGCCAGATTGAAAGCCAATAGATGATCTTTTTCTGCCACAACCGAGTCAGTAGCTTTGATGTCTCGGTCGTTGAAGATCAGCGGCGGAGCCCATTTCGGAGATTCAGCTCGGTCAGTTTGCTCCGGTTGGAGGGCTGGTTGAGGACTTTGGGGGATGGATTCAACCTCATCGACAAGTTGCTGTTCGGTCGATGTAGATCGGGTGCGTTTGGAAGGGCGAGATGAAGAAGGCCGTTGAGAAGGAAGGGCCACAACGGCAGGCTGCGCCTCGATAGTTGGTGGTACTTCGGCCCTGGTTGTTGCGGTCAGAAGGGCCCTAACTCTGCTCTTCTTCGCCATCTCTTCTTCAGCAGTTAATGGGACAAGTCGTATTTCGGGTAAGGTTGGGTCCGGTTCTGGTGCTTCCTCAAGAAGGAAATCAGTAACTCTCGCTTTCCGGCGACCGCTATACTGGTAGGTCGGCTCAAAGTTTAGAAGCTTGGCCCAACCTCTTTCTTTAATCCGTAGTGCGGCTCGCAAAATCGCAAGGTTGGGATAGCTATACAGGGAACGGAGGTGGGCGAAATCTGCAAACAAGAGAACTGTTAGTTCGGTTAATAGACTAAAAAAAAAAAAAGCCGAAATAAAATACAGGGAAGAAGACCGAAGTCAAATTACCAGGCTCTCCCTTTTTCCAATTTATAGGTCGGCCAAGAATTTGGGCTTGAAAATCCTCAAAGTTCCTAGAGACCCAGAAAAAATCGTCGTCATTAAGATCTTTGTCCGGAGTATGTTTAACTATCTTCTCTCGGCGGCGGCGAATCCTAAGGTAATAGACCCACCCAGCATCTTTTGAGCCAATGGAGTATTGGTGGAAAATTTCGGCCAGGCCGAGGTTTAGTCCGGTTTGGTGGTTCAATGCGGCTATTCCCATTATAATGCGGTAGGTATTGGTGGACAGTTGGGTGGGGCATAGTCTAGTCTGCCTAAGGAATTCACAGATCAACGGTTGGACAGGGAACCGTAGTCCGGTTTCTATTATGGATTGAAGGGTGAAAGGGACAAAACCTTCATTGTTCCACGGAGTGATGTTCTTTTCGGCTAACACCAGATGGACGTCTTCAGGAATATGGTAATCTTTCCTAAATTCGGCCATGCCACCAGGGGTCTCAACTAGATACCTATACTTACCCATCTGATGTATAATTTACTTATAATTTATATCGGTGCAAAAATCGTGCTCAGTAGCTCGGTTGAGCGCACGCAGGAGTGCCTGGGTAACCTAAGTCTGCAAAGTAAAAAACAGAGGGGGTTAAAGCACTGATCAACGGACCGTGCTACAATTTAAAAGCAAGGTATAAAAGCCCTACTCCGGCCTCAAAAGCTGGTTCTATCTCGGTTCATCAAAAGGTTTGGTAGCTCGGTTTGAGCAGTTTGCTCGGTAGACCGGTTTGACGTCTAGGGGCGGCTTTCTGAGTTCGGTCTAAAAACTAAGAAAGCTGGTGTAGCCCCAAGGCCTAAATCGGTTGCGGTGTGAATAAAGTTACTTCGGTTAAGCCTCTAGGGGCGGCTTTCTGAGTTCGGTTTAGGAACTAAGGAAGCCGGCTTGGCCTTAAAAGCTCAGTTCGGTTAAAAACCGAGGTTCCTAGTTTGATATGTTCGAAACTCGGTGATCTTATTTCGGCTAAAGTGAGTCAAGCTCTGGTAACTTGTTGAAACTTTCAAGTTCTAGTTCGGTTATTGACTACAGTGATCTACCAATATTGGACAAACAGTATCCTAGTTCGGTTGCTATGTGATTTTGGATCTAAGACTGGTTTTTCTACATAATAGTTCATACACACATGAAGTTCTACTGGTTTTTTCATAAAAATACAGAAGCAGAACAAAAAGCGAAGAACATGTTTTACAAAAACACATTAAACCAAATATGTACAACAGATACGAAAGCAAAACAGAGCAAGAAGGAAAGTGGATTTGCTTACCAGATTAAAGAAGAAGAGACTGGAGATGAAAGCTGTTGCAATAAAGGAAGAACACGAACAGTAAGAGAACAGAGAGAGAAGATGAAGAAATGGCAAAAGTGAAGAGACCTAGCCTTAGGAATGGTTTTTGCCCAAAATTTGGGCGGGACTGTTCAAAATGCACGAAGTACGAAAGACGGCGTGACAGCCGTCCTCAGCCTATCAGAATCTGCCACGTGTCATTGGAAAGGGAAGCGTTACAGTCGCTGTGATTGAAAAGACGTTTTTGACCGAACAGAGTGAAGCCCGACGTACAATTAGCTCGGCTGGAGAGGCTAAAGGATTTTTAGCTCGGCTGGAAAGGCTTAATAAACTTCAGCTCAGTTGGTAGACTGGTAATCCCAATCACGCTGTGCAGATGGAATTAAGGGGCAATTGAGAGGGTAATTTTTGGGAAAAATTGGGCCGAGCTGCGAGTTGGGCTTTGAGGCCCAGAGTGCGAAGGACTAAGTAAAAAGGCCGTAATGGTTACTCCGGCCCAGGAGAAGTATAGTTCCTCCGGCCCAGGAGAAGTATGGTTACTTCGGCCCAGGAGAGGTATGGTTACTCCGGTTTAGGAGAGGTGTAATTGCTTCGGCCCTAGATGGTATAAAGCTACTCCGGTCTGGAGGTAACTTGATGTTAGTCCGGCCTCACGGTTAGTTCATAACTAGAGTTAGTCCGGTCTCGGAATTAATCCAGTTGCGGTGTATTGTGGTTAGATCGGCCAGAGCTTGCTACTCGGAAGTTTGGTCTAAACACACCATGGGTGAACAGGGGGCAGCCGAGATAAGGAGTTGGAGCAGAGGACCGAACTAAGGACAGTTCGGCCTTCTGTGGCTCTACATAGCCAAACTTATTTCAGCCATATGGTAGTTCGGCCAGAGTAAAAACCATCCCACTTGGTTTAAGCAGTGGGGGAGGGTGTAAAAGGATAAGCATTATCCTTAGGAGTATGAATCCTAGGAGGACTCTGCATGGAGAAATACAAGTCCTACTAGGATTGTGCCACTCGAAACCTATAAAAGCTCACAAGCATCACCTTGGAGGAGGTAATTGAACACAACTTTTCTGAGAACTTAGAACTTTGTCTATTCGTCAAGTTTTCTGACTTAGGCATCGGAGAGGTTTCCAGCACACACCCGCCGGCTAGCTCACGTTTGTGTTTTCAGGTGACAAAGCGACGTCGTACGGAGGAGCGTGGACTTGGTCAACAGGATTATACGAGGAGAATTATTTCCTCCCCGTACAATATATATATATATATATATATATTTGCAAGTCTATATTTGTTTGGAGTATTTCTTATATGTTTGGACCACGGTTTTGGGTTGATGAATCCTAAATGATATTATGAGTGGCTTTTCTCTATTTTTCCCAAAGATTTTGAAAGTATGCGCTATGTTATAAAGTGTGGGTGTAGTTTTGGAAAAATCTTTTCAAAAGTAGAACAAAAACTTAGTTTTTATGGAAATCCTAGAATTTGGAAATTTTGTTCATGCTTGATAAATTGTTATGTGAATAAATAATGGAGGAATTTCAATAGTTGTATCAAATGAGAGATTTCATGGAGAAATGAGAAATGATGATTTTGAAGTTTGATGAAAAGCTCAGTGTTGGTTTGTCATGGAAAAGCCAAATTTAAAAATGATGATTAATATATGGAAAGTGCATGTATGATGGTATTGTTATATTATCTCTTGGAATATATGTCATAATGTTATATTGATAAGAGGTGTGGGAATTTGATCACAGTGGAGGATTCTGTGGTGTAATTGAATATGGAACTATATTAATGCATTATTACATTTTGTATTGCCATTCCATTTAATCATTGTTACAATTGATTTTGAATCTTGAATTGAAAAATTATTACTTTGAGAAAGGAATTGTTTTGTGAAACAAGATCATTTTGATCATTTTGTTTTGTGAAACAAGATCATTTTGATTTATTTTTTATTTATTTTGATTTATTTTTGGCCTGAGTGTCCATGGTAAAAGACCGAAAACACGCACGGAGGAGGTATCATATGCCTTCCAGTTAGCAATCGGTAAAGTGGTGATTAGTAGTGCTTGTTATAACTACTTGTGGATGCTGATCGGGGGCGTACATGGCTATTTGATGGTACCCTCGTAAGCATCCAAGAAGCTCATCCTTCCATGTCCTAAAAATGGCATCCACCAATTGATCAATCTTGGGCAGTGGGAAACTGTCTTTGGGACAAGCCTTGTTCAGGCTGGTGAAGTCCACGTAGACTCTCCACTTCCCATTCTTTTTCTTCACAACAACCGTATTTGATAACCATGTTGGGTAGTTTACCTCTCGAATGGCCCTGGCCTCTAGAAGTTTATCCATTTCCTCTTCTACTGCCTCAACATGTATTAACGTAGGCCTCCTTGCTCGCTGGATAACAGGTTTAGCCGACCTGTCCACATTTAGTCTATGGCAAGTGACCTCAAGCTCAATGCCAGGCATCTTGTATGGTGTCTAGGAAAACACCTCAAGGTTTGCTCTCTAGAACGCCTCTAATTCCTTTTCCTCCTCCTCGGCCAAGCCTGAGCTGAGAAGAAAGAAGCGCTCTTCATCCCCTTGCTGGACCAAGATCTTATTCAAGGCTTCCTCACTTTTCTCGACTGGTTCTTTGCCGACGTCCTCAAGGACCTCCATGTCCTCATCTTCAATCTCTGCTGCTTCTGTTTCTCGTATGTTGCAGGTGGATTTCATTGCTGCCATAAAGCAATTCTTTGCCTGCACCTGATCCCCTCTGACCTCCTCAATTCCATATTCCGTTGGGAACCGCAATAGCTGGTGCAATGTTAAGGGAACAACCCCTGTTGCATGCAGCCATGGCCTTCCCAGGATAACATTATAAGGGGAAGGGGTGTCAATTATTGTGAACTTAGTTTTTACCTTCTTGGTGCCAGCCTGCACCTCCAAACTTACTGCCAGCCTGCACCTCCAAACTTACTGCTCTCAGGGGCCATGTCGGCATTCCATTGAACCCAACCATTGGACTATTGGATTGTTCCAGATCATATTGGTGAAGGCCAAGCTCTTTGTAACACCTGACATACATGATGCCGCAAGAGCTGCCCTGGTCGATTAGAATTTGTTTTACCTGGTACTCTCCAATCTGGAGGGATATTACCAAGGCATCATTGTGTGGATGCTGCACTATCTCTAGGTCGTCTTCAGTAAAGGACACTGTGGGTCCCTGACACTCGTTTTCCCTAGGTCTCTTTTGTCGGACCTGATACACATGTTGTAAGTGTTTTACCTTTTAAGTTTCCCCGCGTATCTCGTTCTCATTGACCTTCGAGTGAATCACATTGATCACTCGAGGTACGTCTTCTTGCGGTTGTGGTACTAGAGGAGGTGAACGTAGTGGTTACAGAAAGCTCGAAGAAGGTAATGGAGGTAAGGGATTTTTAGAGAGAGAAACTTGAAAGCTTGAGGGAAATCGAAGAACGTAAAGTGAAAAGATGGGAAGAGGGGAGAAATTTTGATCAAAACGCGAAAAGACAGAAAAAACGCAGTTAGTGTGCCTAAGATGATGTGTCTGTCAAGCGGCGTGCGCAGAAAAAATGCGACCTGATGGCGCATGTCAGGTACGGTTCAATAGGGGAGAGGCGCATAGTAGAAACGGTTGAGTTACCGTGCGTGACAACTCACACGTGTGTAAAAACTCTTAGAGTTCTTGATTTAATGAAGCAAAGACCTCGGCTATAGGAATGATCTCTATTAAAGAACTTGGAAAAACTTAGTCCTCGATTTTAAGGCATTGATGAAACAGACTACAAGTCTTGGTCATATAGAGTCGACCAATGATGACGTCGGTAATGAAGGATAGAGCAAACTTAGCCGACGTGCTATATGGTTTAATGATATAGGTTAAATCACCTCAGGATGCCGAGGTAATAGAACTTAGGGGGCAGTTGTGGGAACATATTTTTTAGATAACAACACGTGGCCAAGGTGGCACCGAAGTGCCTGCCAAGGTGCCACGTGTCCTGGTCATGACGCCGAGGTTATCTACGGAGATACCGGAATCCAAGATGAACGGATAGGGAACAAGAGTCCTAGAATGGAGGAGGACCACAGCCTAGATAAGGATAAAGCTCTTAGGGAGTTTATCTTTATCTATTGGAAAGTCTAGATAAGCATCGAGCCAGAGTCCAAGAGGAGCTAGGCTTCTACAGGGATTAGATTAGTGTTGGCTATAAAAGAAGGGCACCCTCGTGGGTCTATGGTATGTTTTTGTACCCTGACTAGTGAGTAAGAGAACTATTTGCTATCTTTGAGAGATAACTGAGTACTGACTTGATCGTTAGAGTGCTCCTAGGTGGACGAACCACTGCCGAAGTCTTATCTTTCTGTGACAGGTCGTTCGGGCGCAATCTATTCTGCCAGTGCTCTCCGGTTGAGTACCTGTTTGGCAGTGTGGTTAGAAAATAACACACACAATTTGGCACTGTCTGTGGGAAAGAAAGGAGAATAGATGGCCAACGATGGGCAGAAAGAGAAGATTGGGGACAACATGCCTACTGGAAGTGGTAAACACATTGGCCCTAACGAAGAGGAGGATAACTGCAATGAAGAAACTTGGGATCAAAACCCCGGAGAGATAGACGTCAGCCAGGAGGGCGACGCACCAAAGGAGGCAGACTGAGGCGGGTATTACAACGAGAATGACCCCCAGGTATGGAAGGATAGATGCCTGCGGAGGGACGGAGAGATGAAAGGAATGGTGAATAAATTGGCGGACCTGTAATCAATCGTCAATTTCATGATGCAGAACAACGTCATGCAGCCACCATTCCTATTACAAGACACGCCGATTCCAGCGACCAAGAATAATGCCCAGAAAGGGGAGCAGAAAATAGTCCCTGCAGTTCCCCAGCACACCATGACCAAGGAACACTCTCACTGGCCTTCAAAGGAGGTCGGGCGAGGAGAGTCAATGAAGGGAGATTCTCGGAGGACACATCGTACCAAAGAAGCTAACCCCAAAGAACATCGACATGTTCAAGGGAAGGAACTCTGTTTCGACACAACTAATGAAGAGAGGTCCAAAAGGACTCATAACGACACCGGGAGTAGCGCACCAAAAAGGCTGAAATTCGTTGATAGCTGAGCTCCTGGACGGGCCAAGGAAGATCTGAGGGATTACCTCCAAAGGAAGCGACAAGATGTCGAGGCAACCTCTCTGGTCAAGCCGAGAACACCGAAAAACTAGACAAATCTGAGGTCCCGAAAAGGTTCCACATGCCGAGATTCCAGATATATAACGGTAAGTTTGACCCTAACTTTCACGTCGACTTGTACCTAAACTTCATGGCACTGTACACTGGGAACGAGTCGTTGCTCTACAAAGTGCTTCCCGCATCCTTTGGGGAAATCGCATCCGATTGGTTTCACAAGTTGCCGAAAGAAACTGTGAAAAGCTGGGAAGGCCTGGCCGAGATATTCGTGGCCAGGTTTGTCTCTGATGGCCCTAAGAATTGGCGAGGATGAAAGCCTTAGGGCCTATGTCAAAAGGTATTATGAGGTATTCAACCGAATACCAAGGTGTAACCAAGAGGTGGCGGTCGTGTCTTTCAAGAACGGCCTGAACGATGATTGCCTGCTTTGAAAATCACGGCAAAGACATTGCCAAAAAGCATTAAGGAACTAATGGCCAAGATAGAGAAGTATGCGAGGGCCGAGGAGGACATGCTGGGGACAAAGGCGTCAAAACAAGAGAAAAGAAACGGCTCGCCGAAACGAGGCCGAGGTAATAGTGGATACAATAAGTAGGAGACAGGACTGAGGGCTGAACAGGTAGTCACAACTGTATTCCGAATTCCGGTTTACAAAGTCTTGGAAAGAATCCAGAACTAGCCCTATTATAGAGCACCAGAGAAGATTCTTGGTGAATTTATAGGCAGAAATCTAGGGAAATGCTGTGCCTACCATAATGAGGATAGGCATCTAACTTAAGGGTGCAGAGCCCTAAAAGCACATCTGGAAGACCTGGTAAGACAGCGTCACCTAAGGGACTTGGTAGATGAGGCTAGGATAAGGGAAGAGCAAGCGAGATTGCCTCAGACACCAGCAGCACCACTCCTTCCAACACCACAACCGCAAGCAGGCAGACCTCAAGTGATCAATGTAATTCACTCGAAGGTCAATGAGAACGAGATACGTGGGGAAACTCAAAAGGTAAAACACTTACAGCATGTGTATCAGGTTTGGCAAAAGAGACTTAGGGCAGACAAGTGTCAAGGACCCACGGTGTCCTTTACTGAAGATGACTTAGAGATAGTGCAGCATCCACACAATGATGCCTTGGTAATATCCCTCCAGATTGGAGAGTACCAGGTAAAACAAATTCTAATCGACCAGGGCAACTCTTGCGACATCATGTATGTCAGGTGTTACAAGGAGCTTGGCCTTCGCCAATATGATCTGGAACAATCCAACAGTCCAATGGTTGGGTTCAATGGAATGCCGACGTGGCCCCTGAGAGCAGTAAGTTTGGAGGTGCAGGTTGGCACCAAGAAGGTAAAAACTAAGTTCACAATAATTGACACCCCTTCCCCTTATAATGTTATCCTGGGAAGGCCATGGCTGCATGCAATAGGGGCTGTTCCCTTAACATTGCACCAGCTATTGCGGTTCCCAACGGAATATGGAATTGAGGAGGTCAGAGGGGATTAAGTGCAGGCAAAGAATTGCTCCATGGTAGCAATGAAATCCACTTGCAATATACGAGAAACAGAAGCAGCAGAGATTGAAGATGAGGACATGGAGGTCCTTGAGGACATCGGCAAAGAACCAGTCGAGAAAAGTGAGAAAGCCTTGAATAAGATCTTGGCCCAGCAAGGGGATGAAGAGCGCTTCTTTCTTCTCGGCTCAGGCTTGGCTGAGGAGGAGAAAAAGGAATTAGAGGCGTTCTAGAGTGCAAACCTTGAGGTGTTTGCCTGGACACCATACGAGATGTCTGGCATTGAGCTTGAGGTCACTTGCCATAGACTAAATGTGGACAGGTCGGCTAAACCTGTCATCCAGCGAGCAAGAAGGCCTACGTTAATGCATGTTGAGGCAGTAGAAGAGGAAATGGATAAACTTCTAGAGACCAGGGCCATTCGAGAGGTAAACTACCCAATATGGTTATCAAACACGGTTGTTGTGAAGAAAAAGAATGAAAAATGGAGGGTCTGCGTGGACTTCACCAGCTTGAACAAGGCTTGTCCCAAAGTCAGTTTCCCACTGCCCAAGATTGATCAATTGGTGGATGCCATTTCAGGGCATGGAAGGATGAGCTTCTTGGACACTTACAGGGGGTACCATCAGATAGCCATGTACCCCCCTGATGAGGAGAAAACTGCATTTATCACCCAAAAAGGGTTGTATTGCTATAAAGTAATGCCTTTCGGGTTGAAAAATGCAAGAGCAACCTACTAGAGATTAGTGACAAAGATGTTTAGACATCTAATAGGCAAAACTGTGGAGGTATACATTAATGGCATGGTCGTGAAGACCAAGGAACCTGAGAATTATCTGGCCAACCTGAAGACAGTCTTTGATATCTTACAAACATTTCAGCTCTGATTCAATGCATCAAAGTAGGCATTTGGAGTTTGGTCAGGGAAGTTCCTGGGATACTTGGTCACTAGAAAGGGCATTGAGGCAAGCCCGGATCAAATTAAGGCCATCTTGGAGTTAAAAAGCCTAATGTCGGCAAAACAAGTGCAGATGTTGACTGGAAGGGCTACAACCCTAAACAGATTCATAAGTACAAGTTCTAACAAATGCAAACCTTTTTTCAGTTTAGTAAAGAAAGCCACAGATTTCTTATGGACAGAAGAGTGCGAAGTCGCCTTAGCCGACTTAAAGAAGTACTTGACCACCACTCTAGTTCTCTCGAATCCAGTACCTGGAGAGGAGTTGCTCTTATACTTGGTGGTTTCAGAGCATGCAGTGAGTGCAATGGTAATCAAAAAAGAAAAGGGAGAACAAATGGTAGTTTACTACGTAAGTAAAACCCTAGCAGATGTAGAGACCAGACACCTACCCTTGGAGAAGCTGACATTGGCTTTAGTAATCGCCTCCAAGAAGCTGAATCATTACTTTTAAGCCCACAAGATTGTGGTATTAACTGAGCATCCTTTGAAGTCCTTGTTGCAGCAAGGAGATCTGGCAGGCAGAATAGCCAAATGGGCAGTGGTATTGGGCCAATATGACCTGGAGTTCAGACCCAGAACATTAATCAAAGGCCAAGTTTTAGCCGACTTCATGGCTGAGTTCACACCAGGCGCCATTGTATATCGGGCTCCATTGAGCCAAGGTATACGATGTCCAAGTGAACAAGGAGAAACCTAGCTGGGGATAGAAGAACAGAGGAAAGAAGAGAAACCCAAGCCCTGCAGTATTTACGTCGGCGACTCCTTCCACTTGTTTGTTGATGGAAGTTCAAACCGACGGGGGCAGGGGTAGTGCTAGTATCACTAGATGGGTAGATGCTGGAACAATCCATTTGTTTAGGGTTTAAAGCCTCAAACAACGAAACAGAGTATGAAGCACTAATTGCAAGGTTGAAATTGGCAGCAGCAATGGAAGCCGACGAGGTAATGGTTTTTTGTGACTCCCAGTTTATCGTCAACCAGGCCACAGGCGAATACGTGGTCTGAGATAAAAGAATGATGGCCTATGCAAAAGAGGTGCGCAGACTGATAGCATTATTCCAAAATTGCCGACTATAGCAAGTTAGCCAAGATAACAACAGCCATGCTGATGTCTTGGCCAACTTGGCTAGTGTAATGAAACCAAGAGAGACAAGGACAATAATGGTTGACTACTTGTTAGGTTTAAGTGTAAAACCACTTAACACAGAGCATGAGATAATGTGCGTGGAGATGGGACCAAGCTGGATGGATGCGATAATCGTATTCCTTAGAGATAGGAAACTACCAGATGATCATAAAGAAGCACACAAGATTAGACTGAAGTCGGTAAGATTCAGTCTGATAGCAGAAGGACATCTCTACAAAAGATCTTTTACTGGACGCCTTTTGAGGTGTGTGCATCCTTCATAAGTTGAAGACTTTTTGTATAAAATACATGAAAGAGTATATGGAAGCCACACTAGGGGCAGGTCACTTGCTCATAGGGCCATTACTCAGGAGTACTGGTGGCCCTATATGTAGAAAGATACTGAAACTTATGTCAGAAAGTGTGAGTAGTGTCAAAGGTTTGCACCTTTGATACACCAACCAGCAGCAGATTTGAATCTAGTGTCCAACCCTTGGCCATTTGCCCAATAGGGCATGGATCTTGTTGGACAACTGCCTCAAGCAACTGGACAAATGAAGTTCCTGCTAGTGACAACATATTACTTCGCCAAGTGGGTGGAAGCTGAACCCCTTGTAAAGATTCGGGACATTAATATAAAGAGCTTCATATGGAAGAACATCATCACCAGGTTTGGGATCCCAAGGGCGATAATAGCAGACAATGGTACACAGTTTGATAGTAAGTTAATCAAGAGCTTCTGTGCAAAGTACAAAATCAAGAACTACTATTCCACTCCAAGTTTTCCTCAAAGCAATGGACAAGCAGAAGCATCCAACAAAACTATCTTGGATGTGATTAAGAAGAGGCTGGAAACAGCAAAAGGTAAGTGGATGGATGAGCTACCCAGTGTACTCTGGGCATATCGGGCTACACCAAGAAGATTAACTGGGGAGTCCCCATTCACTATGGCTTATGGCACTGAAGCAGTTATTCCATTGGAGGTCTGCATCTCAGGGGTCAGAACCCAGGGAGTAGAAAATGGGACCAATGATGCATTCTTGGCCCGAGATCTGGACCTGTTAAAAGAAAGAAAGGAGAAAACAGCAATTCAGCAGGGGGCATACCAACAGCAGCTTGCCAGGGCTTACAATAAAAAGATCAACCCACGAGAGTTTCAAGTTGGTGACCTCGTTCTGAGAAAGGTCGTCGGCAACAAGAAGGATCCTAGAGAGGGCAAGCTTGGCCCAAATTGGGAGGGACCCTATAGAATCATCTCAGCCCTGGGCAATGGGGCATATCGGCTTAAAGACAGTGAAGGCAAAGAGTTGTCAAGACCCTAGAATACTTACAACCTAAAGTTTTTCTTTCATTAAATTTCTTTTTGTTTTTCGTTATTAGCTGAAGTAATAATAAAATTTTAGTTCGATTTTTTTTCAAACTTGTGTAAAACGATTGACCAGTCCCTTGGCGATGTTTCTGATTAAAACATGACAAATAACTTAGACTCATTATATGGCAGAGTTGAATTATACTTGCATATAATAGAGTTGAACTAAGTTGGCGATATTTCTGATTGAAACATGACGAATAACTTAGACTTATTATATGGCAGAGTTAAATTATACTTGTATATAATAGAGTTGAACTAAGTTGGTGCTGTTTTTGATTGAAACATGACGAATAACTTAGACTCGTCATATGGCAGAGTTGAATTATACTTGCATATAATAGAGTTAAACTAAGTTGAATACTCTAAGTTGAATTAACTTGGACTTGCCATATCGGCAGAATCAAACATAGATTGGGTAAGATTAACAGAGGAACCAAGGTTGAGAACCTCGACTAGTCTCTGTTTAATATAAACTTCAGCGACGAGGTCATAGCCACATACTTAATGAGAACCCAAGTGGAACTTAAGTTCACATTAGGAGGTAGAGAGCTAGAGAATAATGCTTGGGAGTTAGAATTTACAAGCTAAAGTTGGTTTAACACTTGTTGAAAATTTAAGAAAAATTTACAAGTTGAAGTTAAATTGAGGTTATGTTGAAAAAAAAGGTTGGTTTAACACTTATTGAAATGTTTTAAGAAAAATTTACAAGTTGAAGTTAAGCCAAGGTTATGTTGAAAGAAGTATCTACGTACTTGCTGAGATTACCATGTTGTCAAGATTTGGAAAATAATGGAAGACAGAAGTCTTGATAAGTAAAAGTAAAATGGCAAGTTTTAAATAACACTTGTGAAAATATTTTTTACAATGTTTTCAAGTGTTAAGCCAAGGCTAAGATGAACAAGATTGGAAGTTATGTCCGAGGTATGTTAATCCGAGGAGACTACACAGCGAAAGACATGAACTGAAGACATGCAAAATATTCTAAGTATGGAAGCAGTAGAGCTTACAAGCATACAAAACACTTGAAAGAAACAATTATAGAATGCATTCAGATAAGGAAGTTCAAGTATAAAAAGGCACTTCGGCCTGATATTGAAGATTACTTGTTCAGAGTACAAAAAGGCACATCGACCAAATAAAAGGTAAACATTGTTCAAAAGAAAAAAGCACAAGGTACAAGAAGTAAGGAAAAACTTCAAAACTAGACTATTCAGCGTCATCGACTGGATGGGTTTGGGGCTCAGAAGACATCTGGGAACTCTTCTCGATAGCCTTCTCAGTGGCGAGCTCAGCACCGATGTCTTCAAGGGTCTGGTCGAGGCTCTTCTCGGCGATAGGCACCTCAGATAGTGTCTTCCCAGGGAGGCATCTTTTGAGACCTCGTACCCCTCATCCTGAGTAAAGTCTAAGACTTGCTCATTTAGAGTTGGGGACTTGGCCCCAGCAGCTTCAGCCTTCTCAGACTTGTCGACCTCGGCATCTTCCTCGGACTCAGCCTCATCCTCAGATTGGCTTGGAGTGGAGGAGAATGGCAGAACGAGAAGGTTATTATCTCGGAGAGTTAAGTCCTCGGGGACAGCCAACTCCTTCAAGGCAGCCATCCAGTCAAGGGTGTAACCCTTGTTGCATGCCTTTTTCATTTGCTTCTTGTAGTCCTCGTGAACGTTGGCTGCCCCCTTGGCATATGCCTTCTCGTCTGCCGCTTTGATCTTGGCGTCCTTTGTGGCTAAGGCAGCGAGGAGCTCGGCTTGGGCTTTGGTAGTTTTTGTTTCAGCCTCTTTCTTCTCGGCCTTGAGGACCTCAACAACTGCCTCTGTAGCCCCAGCCTTTTCTTCAGCCTCGTCTTGAGCTTGCTTGGCTGCCTTAGCCTGGTCTATTAGCCCTCTCATCTTGGCCTTAGCGTTGTTCAACGATTTGAGCAAGCCAGCAGCTTCCTTGGTCTTACGGGCCAACTCCTTCTTAAGGTCAAAGGCCTGCATCGCGAAGGAGTGGGCGTGCTGGATCACTTAGAAGAAATGGAAAAAAACAAAAGTTAATAAAACTCTCTAAGTATGGAAAAACAGAGAATGGAGAGTACTAAGTGTTAGGGGCTTATCTGTACAGAGTGTTGCAACATCAGAGTGAAATTCTCATATTCACTGACTTCGGCGTTGCGTTCGAGGTCTTGGGAAAGCAGCAAGGCAGTAGAGACGGCAACGCCGACTTCAATGTCAGTCGTGCTGTCGTCGACTTTGGCTGGGTTGTCCTCAATTGTGATTGAAGGGGCCCAGGGGGTATCAGATTTTAAGGACCCCGAGGTTGTAGTAGACTCCGACCTCAGCTTCTTTGACCGGGTGGATTCGGAGGGAGCAGCCTCTGCGGGCCTCTTTTCGGCGGTAGAGGCACTTTTTTCTGCCTCAGTTATTTTTGAGATCGACAAGGTGTCCTCAGAGTCGATCTGAGTCACCGTTGCCTTGGTTTGGGCTCTCTTCAGCCTCTTTGGCTTTGGTTTGGGTTGAGACTAGGAAGGTGAGGACTGGACCGTGACAACGTTGGGGATGTTGGCCAAGAGGTCTTCGGCAACAGCCTTCTGGCGTCCCATCTCGTCGGAGGTCGCGGCAACTGTGACTCTTGTGCCGAAGTGAATTGATGGCAGGGCAATGAGAGGATTAGCTGGATCGTAAGAGGACGCCTTGGCACTTCGGTGTCTTCGGCTACGAGTCCTGTCTGCTAGTGCGAGCAATGGAGCTCGACGCCGGCATTGGCATTGAGAAAGTGGAATCAGTTATGGAGCAGAGGTTGATAGCTGTTCTGCTGGGTCAGAGGTTGATCCCTGGTCTGGCCTTGATGACGACTCGGCTTGAAGAGTTGTTGCTGAGGGTGGAGACTTGCTCTTCTTCGGGACGTCGGGCAGAGTGGATTTGTATGCAGGAATGTAATTGAGCAGCAGAGGGGCTTTCCGTTTGTCAACTGGCAAACCCAACAATTTCTTAAAATCCTTGCTGGGGTAGAATGTCTTGCAAAATTCCTTGGGTGGTTGAGGAAGGGCTGCAAAGTAAACAACAACCATTAGAACATATAAGAGGAATAACAGTAATAAAGACTTGAAGCGAGAAAAGTGACACTTGGCTCTTACCACCTCCCTCGCTGAACACTGTTCGACTTAAAGGGTAGAGGTGAAGGTTATCCTCTGGAGGGAACTCCCAGTTGCCTGAGATGATGAAATAATTGTCTCCAGCACCCTTGTTGGAGTCTGAGAGGTCGGCGACGAGTTTGCATTCTGTGGATCTCGGCTTAAGATAATATATATAGCCATTTTCTAACTTTAGACCACACATGGTGTAGCAGTATTGGATGTCAACTAGAGTTACCCTAGGGTTTTCTCAGCTAGCCAGGGAAATTATATCGTTGATAACTCGGTAAGAGTTAATGGCAAGCTGCATTGGGTTCAGTTTGTAATAGTGAAGGACTTCGTAGAAGAGGATGTCAGGGGGGAAACTAAGCCCACACTCAACAAAGGCTACTACTAGGAAAGGCATAGAGTCCCCATCAGGCATGATGGAGTCTTCCTCCCCTGCCAACCTAAGGTGGACATCGGCAGGAATGTTAAACTCCTGCCTGAAGTATTCTAGCTTAGTTAGGGTGTCTACCCTCCACCTGAACATACCCTTAACGTCGGCTAAGTGGGAAAGGTGTTGGATTTCAGAAGGAAGTGGTATGTTAAGGTTTAAAGGACCTCAGCTTAAACTCGAATCATAAGCTGGGGTAAGGGTTTTCAGTATCTAGGAGGAGTACGTTGCAATTTTTCCTAAGGGTAGGAGTTCTAGAACAAAACCCAAGCCTAATCTATATAGAAGCAGAGAATAAAAGGCAAGAATCTGGAAAACATAACAAGAAAACAGGGCAAAAAACACGATTCAAACTCAAGAAGGTAGCAGAAAATAAGAACAGTGGTAAGCTATGAAGAACGTTAAGTGTATTAACAGCATGTGTGTATGTGTGCGTATACCCAGAAACAAATTGGACAAAAGCAAACTTATGAAACAGAACATGTTTAAACATTCGAAGGATGAAATTTAGAACACAGGCACAAGACTGGAGAATATAAATACATTCACCATGACAGTAAACAGAAACAACAGAGTATGAAACTAAAAAGGGAAAAAATAATAACTCACCGAAGAAAATGAAGCCAGTGTGAAGTACACCGGGGTCAGACGGTGGCAATGAGCGGAGAAGAACAGCAAATGCTTCGTCGGAGGAGGTGAACGTAGTGGTTACATAAAGCTCGAAGAAGGCAACAATGGAGGTAAGGGATTCTTAGAGAGAGAAACTTGAAAGCTTGAGGGAAATCGAGGAATGTAAAGTGAAAAGATGGGAAGAGGAGAGAAATTTTGATCAAAACGCAAAAAGGCGGCAAAAACACAATTAGTGTACCTAGGACGAAGTGTCTGTCAAGCGGTGTGCGCAGAAGCGACGCGACTGGATGGCGCGTGTCAGGTACGGTTCAATAGGAGAGAGATGCGTGGCAGAAACGGTTGAGTTACTATGCATAACAGCTCACGCGAGTGTAAAAACTCTTGGAGTTCTTGATTTAATGAAGCAAAGACCTCGGCTATGGGAATGATCTCGGTTAAAGAACTTGGAAAAACTTGGTCCTCGGTTCTAAGGCATTGATGAAAACAGACTACAAGTCTTGGTCATATGAAGTCGATGAATGATGACCTCGGTAATGAAGGATAGAGTAAGTTTAGCCGACGTGTTATATGGTTTAATGATATAGGTTCCATCACCTCAGAATGCCAAGGTAATAGAACCTAGGGGACAGTTATGGGGACATATTTTTTGGATAACAACACGTGGCCAAGGTGGCACCGAAGTGCCAGCCGAGGTGCCACGTGTCCTAGTCATGATGCCGAAGTGATCTCGGCTAGGTCCTACGAAGATACCGGAATCCGAGATGAACGGATGGGGAATAAGAATCCTAGAATGGGAGAGGACCCCAACCTAGATAAGGATAAAGCTCTTGGGGCGTTTATCTTTATCTATTGGAAAGTCTAGATAAGCATTGAGCCAGAGTCCAAGAGGAGCTAGGCTTCTACAGGGATCAAGTTAGTGCTGGCTATAGAAGAAGGGCACCCTCGTGGGTCTATGATATGTTTTTGTACTTTGACTAGCGAGTAAGAGCACTATTTGTTATCTTTGAGAGATAATTGAGTACTGGCTTGATCGTCAGAGTGCCCCCGGGTGGACGAATCACCGCCGGAGTCTTATCTTTCTGTGACAGGTCATTCGAGGCACAATCTATTCTGCCAATGCTCGCTAGCTGAGTACCTGTTTGACAGTGTGGTCTGAAAACAGCACACACATATATTATAATGTTATATTGATAAGAGATATGGGAATTTGATCACAGTGGAGGATTATGTGGTGTAATTGAATATGGAACTATATTAATGCATTATTACATTTGGTATTGCCATTCCATTTAATCATTGTTACAATTGATTTATAAAAAAAACACGCACGGATGAGGTACCATGTGCCTTCCAGTTTGCAATCGGTAAAGTGGTGATTAGTAGTGTTTGTTATGACTACTTGTAGACTCCAAGGGATTACCTGAGTTGTATTTACCACCCCTTGTAACTACATTAAAGTTATTGAATTGTTGTGTTTTCAAATTGCATTGGGCACAAGATTTTTCGAAAGATAGAGATATATGTTTTGAGCATGATATGGTACATGCATTCATTCCAAGAGACTGTATAAAATGTATATACTTTGTTAAGATTTTCCTACTGGGCTTTGTGCTCACCCTATGGGATTTTGTGCAAGAAAAGATATGGTGATTCTGCCGAGTTAAAGGTGTGGAAATGTGTTTTGAGGGCACAGGGCTTTTTTTTTTTGTTATAATTATTGTTGGCAAGCCAAGGGCTTTACATGTATGGATTTGATAACCATTTTGTGTATCTAGGCATAAGCCTTAGAATTTGTAACCCCTTGAGGGCATTGAATTGTACTTAATTTATTGTGTCACATGTTATAGATTTACATTATAGAAATGTTGAATGTATAATTGCATGTGGAATACTTTTGTAAATCTCTAGAGTTTTATGAATACAAATATTAGAGATTTGATAATGATGTTAATGATGTGGCATTATATCCCTTATATATTTATGCAATGGAAGCTATTAAATTGAAACAAGATCATTGGTTGAACATAATGAGTTTATTTATATTAATATTTTCAAAGCGTTACATATTCTGGGTAATTGGGAATTTCTCTTGGGTTTGTTTATTTGATGATGGATAGTTAGAGAAGACAACCAAGATCGTATTTATGTTTTTTCTATTTTTTTTTTAAATTTATGTTCAGTTTTTTGTTCCTGTTTTACTTTTTTAAGCTTTTCTTTGTTTTTCTGTGTATAAATTCTATTTTTTAAAAATTGGTTTATTTGTTTACTTAACTTGTTTTGTGTGTCTTTTTTTCAAAAATTAATTTTATTAAAAAATCTTTTTTTTTTGTATTTTTTTTTTTTTTGGTTTTAAATCTGTGTATAAATTCTATTTTTTAAAAATTGGTTTATTTGTTTACTTAACTTGTTTTGTGTGTCTTTTTTTCAAAAATTAATTTTATTAAAAAATCTTTTTTTTGGGGGGGGTTTTAAATCTCTTTTATTGTAAGTATTCCTAGAGTCTTGGATTTGTATCACTTTTTAAGAATTCTTTTTTTTTCCGTGAGAAAGACCATTTAAGAATGTTGATCTTATGGTTACGCTGCAAGTTGATAGAGTGTCTATCTAAAATACAAATTTATTGCTTAAAAAGTTCCATTATGATATCAGGCTTTTGGAGGAGAAAAAAAAGTACACAGTATAAGAAATAATTCAATTATTAAAATTTGTTTTTTTTAATAAAAAAATCAGCTACTTTTTGTTTTTGTTTTTTTTTTTTTTTGGATTTTTTATATTAAAATGTTCACTATTATTTTTATGTATGTATATCAAATCTCTTTAACAGTAGTATTATAAGAGTCTTAAATTTGTAGATTTTAAAAAAAAATTTATTTGTGTATTTTCTTAATTTTTTTGGGTGTATCTTTTTTTAAAAGAAAGAATTCAGTGTTCCTAATTTTTTTTTTAAAGAAACATTTTTTTGAGGTTTTTTTATTTTATTTTTCATAATAATAGGTTTCATTATTATTATTTTTTGTATATATCAAATCTCTTTAATTATAAGTATTATAAGAGTCTTTGTATTTTTCTATTTTGTGTACTTTTGTATTTTTATATTCAATTTTTTTAAAAAAAGTTATATTCAATTTTTTTGGTTCATGTTTCACTTTTTTAAGCTTTTGTTTGTTTTTGTGTATAAATTCTATTTTTTGGCTTCGTTTGGGAAGTGTGTTGGCTTTTTGGCTTTTTAATTTTTTTGACTATTTTAGCCTGGGCTAAAAAGCCTGGTTTGAGAAGAACTTTTGGCTTTTTTGACTTTTTTGTGAGAGAAATAATGTAATGATTATGAGTTGGATGTGATATTTTGTCCTATTAGGTTAAAAAATCTATTTTGTTTTTTTGTGGTTATTTTAGCCAAAAAAAGTCACAAAACCCGTTTCCCAAATATAGGCAAAATTGATTTGTTTGTTTACTTGTCCTTTTTTTGTGTCTGTTTTAAAGTAATAATAAATTCAGTACTCCTAATTTTTTTTTTCTCAAAAAATTAGTTTTTTGGTATTTTTTTGGGTTTTGTTATTTTATTTTTTTATATAAATCTCTTTGATGGTAACTTAAGTGTTCTAACAGCTTTGGGTTTATATTTTTGTATTTTGTGTGTATTAATGTTAATTATACTTTTTATTTTCTTCATTTAAAAATAAAAGAAGATATTAAAAAGTTTGATTAGGTTATCAAGTTCTTTGGGGGGAAAAAATAATTATTATTTTACTTTATTTATATCAAATTTGTTTCACTTTCACTTTTATTATTCTTTGTGCAAATCATATCGCTTTGACCATAAGTATTATAAGAGTCTTGAGTTTATATTTTTCTATTTTGTGTGTGTTTTTATTTTTACACTTAAATTTTTTTTTTTTAATTTGTATTCAGATTTTTTGTTCATGTTTCACTTTTTTATGCTTTTGTTTGTTTTTTGTGTATAAATTCTGTGTTTTTTTTTTTTTTGGTTAGTTTGTTTACTTAAATTTTTTTTTGCCTATTTTAAAAAAATAATAATAATTCATTGCTCTTAATTTAAAAAAAAAATGTTTTTTTTGGTTTGTTTTTTGGGGTTTTGTTATTTTAATTTTTATATAAATCTAATTGATTGTGTTCTAAGAGTTTTGGATCTGTATTTTTGTATTTTGTGTGTACTAATATTAATTAGAGAAAATTAGTCTAAGGTTCCTCTTCTATTTTTGATAATGGAAGAGATTCACAATATTATTTTGTGATGTCTAAGGTCCCTCAACCCCATACCTATATATCACAGAGAAACTTGTTCATCTATGCCTTCCTAATCGCTTGTGCATTCTTTATTAGTGTTGGCCTGTTGAATCTCACTCTCAAGTCTGTCGATTCATCTACAAGAATGGAATTCTTGATTCAAAAAACCCGACAAGTTGCAGAAGGAGCTCATCTGAGTCTCGCTGCCAAGACTCAGTACGCCACGGTGGAGGAAATGGGGGAAATCTTTAGCAGAGGGTTTTGAGACGAAAGTCTCCAAGTCAGAAGAAAAATTGATCTTCATTGTTCTCTAAATGGTACTAAGTAAACCCACTTCTTCTTGCTCAATTAATTTTATCTAGATCTGCAGTTGTTAGTTCATGAATTTGGGTATTTGTCTTGATTTCAAATTTGTTAACATAATTGTTTACAAATAGATTTTCAATTGTATTTGTAAAGTCTAGTTTCAAAAATTAACAATTTTGTCCAAGTTGGAGTTTAAAATTAACAATTTTGGAACATTTCACATAAAAAAATTAACAAAAATATTAGATGTTCTTTCTCTTGTTAATGTTGAAGTTCTTCCTCTAGGAAGAAATTCCCAGAATTTCTCTAGAGAGAAATTTTTTAGAGAGTCCAGAATTTCTCTAGAGAGTGGAAAATTTAGAGAAATTAGAGAGAATTTCTCTAGGAAGAATTTCTCTCTCGAGAGTTGCTCTAGTTTGAATTCAAGAAGATGATGAAGGCTTGAGTTGGGAATTTCTCTAGAGAAAGGAAAGTCTAGAGAAATTCCAAAGCTTCAACATTAAACAGGGCATATGGATACAAACCTGTACATATATGAATTAAGATTTTCAGCACTAGTCACAACATCACAAAGTTTCAACATTAAACAGGGCATATGGATATTGTAAATATGTTCGATACAAACCTATACATATATGGAAACAACTATCTCTTAACTAGCATATGATTGAGCTATTTTATCACTTACCTCAACTACAAGTTTTGCTACTACTTCATAAACACGCCTTTGAGAAGGACTCTCTAAAAATACTTCGTCAAATTTGTAAGATTCCGAATTCCAATTTTTCTTTTTTATTTTTTTTTTCAACTTTAACCTATTGAGCTACATAAAGGGGAACCAAAAAAAAAAATGTTAATTTAAAGGTCTTGGTCACTGCTGAAATGTGAGCATGAGCATGCACATGCAAGTAAGAGAGAAGAAACTAATAATGAGAAGTATATCCTTGCAATCAACTACCAAGTATGTTTTCATTCATATCAATGTTGAGGAATTGGATTGATGACAAATTAGCAGCATAAATCAATCACCTCTGGTTGTATTTCAACACAATCAGCAAAATCAGCATCTGAGAGAAGATCCTCTACATTTCTTGGTCTAAGTCTAACTGTAACTCTCACTCTTCCAGGTTCTGTGGTATGGTAGATATCAAAATTTCTCTGGAAAAAGAAGATGATGAAGGCTTGAGTTACGAATTTCTCTAGGAAGTCCAGAATTTCTCTGGAGAGAAATTTCTCTGGACTTTCCAAAATTTCTCTAGAGAAAGAAGATGATGAAGGCGTGAGTTACGAATTTCTCTGGACTTTCAAGAATTTCTCTGGAGAAAGAAGATGATGAAGGCTTCAGTTAGGAATTTCTCTAGGAAGTTCAGAATTTCTCTGGAGAGAAATTTCTCTAGACTTCTTAAAATTTCTCTGGAGAAAGAAGATGATGAAGGCTTGAATTATGAATTTTTCTGGGAAGTCCAGAATTTCTCTGGAGAGTAGGAAGTCTAGAGAAATTCACATCGAATCTTCTTTGGATCAATGTTGAGGGACCTTAGACATTATGAAAATATTAGATGTCTTTTATGCTATAAAATCTCAATACCATGGACCTTCAAAAAATCCCCTATTAATTATACTTTTTATTTTTTTTCATTAAAAAATAAAAGAAGATAAAAATTTTTATTATGTTATTAAATTCATTGGGAAAAAAGTTAACTATTACTATACTTCGTTTATGTCAAATTTATTTCACTGTAATTGTTTATTTTTTTGTGTGTATCAAATCTCTTGACTATAGTGTTGTAAGAATCTTGGGTTTGTAATTTTTTAAAAAAGTATTGATTGTTCGAGAATTATTATTTTACTTGGTTTATATCAAAGTTGTAAGTGTTTGCTATCTATTTTGTTAATGGGTTTGTGATGTTGAGAATAAATAACTTATATGGTCATTTTTTTAATTAGAAAAAAAATTCAGTACTTTTTTTGAATTAGCACACACATCGCGTGTGTCCAGCAGAAGTCTTATAAAAATAAAAAAAAATTAAAAATGGTGGACACCATATGCCTTTACCCCAAGAATACTAAATAATTTTTCTATTAATCATAATAACTAACCATATTTATGACAGTTCCATCATATCCAATCCTCTAAATTAGTATATAATTGAAAAAGTTAAATAAACAGAATTCTTATACAATTATTTTATCTAGAATTATACATATAAAAATTGAAATTATTCTATGAATATTAACACTCTTATTAAAAAAAATTCTAAAAATACAAGAGGTTAAATTTATTTGATTATCAAAAAAGAAAGGACACTTGGATAATCACTGATTATCAGACATAAGCAAATGCAATATTGCTAATAAAAATTTTGAGCAAAATTAATTAACTGATAAAGAATATTTTGTAGAAAAGCATGAACTTGTCAGCTTTTGTCAATTTTTCTGTGGTGTTCGGATGTGTCTAAATTTCCTTATTATAACTAAGGGAAGGCATTGTATGACAAGTTGGTATCTCTATATTTTAATATATATTTTTCTCATTTTAATTGACCAGTAACATAGTTCATTGCGTCTCAACAACATGACTTTGTTTTCATAGGAATCGAGTGTTGATTATTTTATGTTGTATTTGTGTTCGGTTGGGAGATTTAAGAAAAAATTTATAAATAAAAAAATAAAGTGTTGTGTAAAATTAGGTAAAATGGGATTTAAGATGGTTGTCATGCAGAGTGCACACCAGCCACTGTTGTGTAATTAAATAGGCCTATTTCAAGACTCATTTCGATAATCTGAACCATTCACATTTTAAAACAAATCAAGTAGAACATAATTATAAAAAATCAAATTAATCGAATATAGTTTACCTTTTCACCCACTCACATTTGTATCTAAAAAAATAAATAACAATTGTGATACAAACTTGTCCTACAATATAAGTATATTTTATTCACATTTTATCTATTTTTTCTATTTTTTTTTTCTAAATCTATTTTTAAATCTCTCAACCAAACACAACATTAATAAAATAAAAATAGAAAAATAGGATTACAACAAGAAAACCAAGCACTCATTTAGGAAGAACGGCTGGGTTGGATTTTGGGTTATTTTAGTTAAAAAAAAACAAAATAGTTTTTTTAATCCAATCAGACAAAATATCACATCAAACCCATAATCATTTCATTTTTTCTCTCACAAAAGTAAAAAAAAAATCAAAAAACTTATTACAAACGAGACTTTTTAAATCCCAAACTAAGGGGTTGTTTAGGGTGTCCTAAATAAGTGCACTTTTTGTCTTTTTGGACTAAAAAGTTGAGGAAAAAAAGATGGATATTTGGGTTAACTTTTTTACTTTTTACGAAAAAATATGTATTAAAAAATTGTATAAATAAGTGAGAGGGAGATTTATGAGAGGGAGATTTATAAATAAGCAAGTGGTAACGGCCGGACAGATTTGGGCTGAACACATTGGGCCGTGGAAGTTTTGGGCCTGTCTAGAGAGTGTTGCTCGGTCAAGGCTAGGCACTGACAAGGCGGTGCTTCACGGCACAAGGACCGGTCAAGTGAGGGCTAAGCCGAGTTGTACGCTGCCTCACTGGGCTCCATGGTTCGATAGTTAGCTTTGTGGGAGCGTCGACGTCCAACCAGCATGAGCTGAGCCGAGCTCGGCTCTGTCGGAATGTAGCCGAGCACGGTCAGTATTGAACATGGCCTGGAGTAGCTCGGTTATGGAGCACTTGGGCTCAAGTGTGGAATGGCCGTTGGTTGCCGAGATAATGTTGACCGGCTGCCGAGCTCCCAGCAGAGTAGGCTGGCAGTTGGGATTAGGTGATGCTCAGCAAGATTTGTGCTGACGGATGGGATAGCAGAGCCACGTGTCGAGAGATCACTCGGAGTAGATTTGGGGCGTAGAGGGTATATAAGCATGTCTGCGCCCCCCATACGTGGATGGACGAACATTTTTGTAAGAAACTCTTACCCTCAAACTCTCTCCTCTCTCTCCCTCTATCCCAAGGTGTGTGCTAACTTGGTCGTCGAAGGGGTTTTCCGGCCACACACCGCCGAGTAGCTCACCGCCGTTGTGCTTTCAGGCGATCAGACAGAAACGAAGCTTGGAAGAAAGGAGTATGGGCTTGCCGGAATATTTGCTCCCCGTACAATTGGCGCCGTCTGTGGGAACTTTGCAGATAAAACCTTGTCTTCCACGCTCATCTGATCGTCGTCCATGGCGAACAACGATGAGTTTCCGTTGTCTGCCATCGACGGAGTTACCCCGGAGTCAGGCAGACGGAGAGAGGGACACCCCACCAAGGTTTTAAAAAGCGGCCGTAACCGTTACGTAACGCCGTTACGTAACGGTTTTGGCGGTTACCGCCACCCGTTACAGCCGCTTTTGCAGTGTGATTGAGATTCACAGGTGCGTCGGCCGTAGCGGCTGCTGTAGCGGTCGTAACGGTGCCGTAACAGCCGTAACAGCCTGTTACGCGCCGTAACAGCCTGTTACGCACAGTTACGTAACGGTTCCAAACTGTTTCTTTCAAAAAAACACAAAAAAAAACTGAAAATGGGAGAAGAGAGATAGAGAAAAGAGGGAAGATAAAGAGAGAAAATAGAGGAGCAAGAGATAGAGAGAGAAAGAAGAGGGAAGATGAAGAACATATTATTGATTTGTTGAAACTATAAGATGTATGCTATTCTATTCAGATGCTATCACTAAACCATTTTGTTTGTGTGTGTCTATCTATATATTATTTGAAAATAATAATAATAATAATAATAATAAGTGTGGTTATTATCTATTTGGTTTGGTTAAAATATGTATATATATATATATATATATTTAGGCTCTTATTTATTCTTTTACTTTTGTCATTATTTATCTTATATATAATAATTAGTGATTGATTTTTTGTAAAATATAAAGTCATTAATTATTAAAATAAAATGTAAAAAACTCAGTTTATAGTGATTTAAAAATATGAAATATATTGGATTATACTTAAAAATTTATAAAAATTGATCAATATTTATTTTTAACCGAATAAATATGTTTATGGAAAAAAAATATGCGTATCGGTAAGTTTTTTTCAAATTGTGCAAAAAATAAAAAAATTCACGGTTCCGGTTACCGCAACCGTTACACTACGGCCTTTACACCCCGCAACCGCAACCGCGTCACCGCCACCGTTACGGCGACCGCAACCGCTTTTCAGAACCTTGCACCCCACCATTACTCCCAGAAGGACAGTCGGGAGACACGCGGGATAAGCGCGGAAGAAGTCATGGTCATTCACGGAGTCCCGACGGTCATCGGCGACGCAGAGAATCGCACGCCAGACGACTGGAACACAAGCTAAAAGACCAGGACGCCATTATCCGGCGAATGGTGGCGAAGATGGAGGAGCTGAAGCGGCATGTTAAGGGGAAGGGTGTAGCTAGACTAGGAGACCACAGTGAGCGCACCCAACCCCGCCGTTTAGGCGGTCAGAGTCAGCGACGCACTCCGTCCGTTTCTATTACCAGAAGTTACAAGGTTGGTGATTCTGACATGCATGCAGAGAAGTCTAGCGCGCAAGATAGCACTTACCAGCCCTCACGTCCAGTGACGACGTCAAGGTACTTTTACTCCGCTCATTCAGAGGATTTGCGGGCGGTCTTAAAGGATTGGGCTCGCCGGCGGGAAGCTCAGAGGATACCGGCGTTCCAGCGGTTATCCTACGGGGTTCACGCTAGCGAGGAGGTCGGAATGCTTCCACCCCGTCAAGCAGCGCCACTCCTAGTGGATTCAAATTTGGCAAGGTTAAGTGCCACCCCTTTCTCCCTGGAAATAGAAACAACACCTCTCTCGTCGGGCTTCCACCAACCAAAGTTCACATTGTACGACGGGAAGATTGATCCCTACATGCATGTAAGACATTTTCGATAGGTCATGGCTGGACATAGGCGGAATGATGCTCTTATGTGCTTCATCTTTCCGTCAAGTTTGGGCGAACTGGGCTTGAAGTGGTTTGAAAGGCTGCCGGAGGGGAGTATTGAGAGGTGGCATCAGCTGGCCGAAGCCTTTGTCACGCGCTTCAAAACCAACACCAAAACACCAAAAGAAGTTGATTACCTATTGAGTGTCAAGATGGAACCGAGCGACACATTGAAGGCGTACAACTCCAGATATTGGGAGACCTTCAACGAGATCTTGGATTGCCCGATCAACCTTGCAATCACTCAATACAAGCGTGGTCTCTTGGTCGGACATAGACTGCGGGACTCGCTTACTATGCACCAACCGACGTCCATGGGCCAGCTCATGCAGTGCATCAATGAGCACATCCGAGTCGAGGATGATGCGTCAGCATCTACCGTGAAGGCAACTCCGGTAGCAATAGATAAGAAGACAGCAGGCAAAGTGCACGCAGTTGGGCAAGAGTCCAGCCGCTCAAGTGACCAAGCAGAGGAATCGGACCGTGGCTTGAATCGCAAAAACTGGGGTAGAGGACGTCGGAATGACCAAGATGACTACCCCCAAGATGACGTAGCGGAGGCAAACAGAAGGTTAAAGGCAAGGACTAGCATAACCACGGTCTTCAAGATTCCAATCTATTGCATACTTAGTGAAATCCGAGATGAGGAGTATGTCCAGTTTCCTGCTAAGTTGGGCGATGGACAAAAGGGCTACAATCCGCGGTATCGTTGCACATTTCATCGGGAGCGAGGCCACCGGACTGAGGATTGTTTGCCTTTGAGGCAACACCTGGAAGAGCTAGTCGCGGCGAACACCTAGACCTTTACATTGATGGGGGCGTAAAGGCGAACCAGGCTCCGGTTGAGCCCAGGGGACAGGATGACCGAGATGCGCCACCACAAGGAGTTATTAATGTCATCCACGGCATAGTGGAACCGGAGCGTGTTTGCGAACTCCGGGGTATGATCAAAAAGGCAGAACATATGAGGGAGGTTTTGTCGGTACAGCCTGCCATCAAGAGGGGGAAGACCGTAGAGAAAGATGTGATTAGTTTCACCTCAAGGGATCTAGAGCGTATTCAGACGCCGCACAACGATGCCTTAGTAGTAACACTCCGCGTCAAGGAATTCGATGTCAAACGGATCTTGATCGATCAGGGAAGCTCGGTTGAGATCATATATTACGATGCGTTCAAGCAGCTCAAGCTCTGGAAGACAGACTTGGCTGCGGCAACTTCGCCACTGGTTGGTTTCAACTCACAACCAGAGTGGCCTTTAGGAAAGATTATCCTGACGGTCAAAGCGGGATCCGTGGTCAAGCAAGTGGAGTTCTGGGTGTTGCAAGTTCCTTCTACTTACAATCTAATCCTTGGAAGGGGATGGCTTCACGCCATGCAAGCCGTAGCGTCGACCTACCATCAGGTGTTGAGATTTCCCTCGGCTATGGAGGCAATCGAGGAGATTTGGGGAGATCAAGTCATGTCCAAACAATGCTTCATGGCAGTGAACGGGAGCCGAGTTGCCAAAGGCTTCGTTCAAATGATAGAAGGACCGGAAGACCGGGGAGTTCTTGACGATGTGGGCACCAAGGCAGAGGACAAAGCTGTTGAGGAATTGGTGGAGGTGCGAGTTGATATGGAGCGGCCGGATAAGTTCTTCCTACTCGGTTCCAGCCTCACGGCCCAAGAAAGGACCGAGATGGTTAAGTTTTTGATGACCAACAGCAAAGTCTTCGCATGGTCGCCTTACGATATGCCCGACCTCGATCCAAGTTTTATCTGCCATCACCTCAATGTCTTCCCCGGAGCAAAGCCATTCATTCAGCGAACAAGGAGATCGGCACTGCATTACGCCGAGGTAGTTACAGAGGAAGTGAAAAACTTGCTTGAGACACGAGCAATTCAGGAAGTGCACTACCCTCAGTCGATTTCTAACACAGTAGTGGTGCCCAAGAAGAATGAGAAGTGGCGAGTTTGTGTCGATTACAAGACAGTCAACCGAGCTTGTCCGAAGGATAGCTTCTCTTTGCCCCGTATTGACCAGCTTGTGGACTTGACGGCTAGGCATAATCGGCTCAGCTTCTTGGATGCCTATCGCGGCTACCACCAGATTGCCATGCATGGGCCCGACCGAGAGATTACTTCCTTCATAACTCCAAGGGGACTCTTCTGCTACCGAGTCATGCCTTTTGGTTTGAAGAACGCTGGGTAACTTTTCAGAGGATAGTGACCAAGATGTTTGCTCCTTTGCTTGGGCGAACAATGGAGGCCTACATTGATGATATGGTGGTTAAAAGCCGGCATGCAGGAGACCAATTATCCGACATGGCCGAAATGTTCGCCATTCTCAAAAAACACAAGCTGCGCCTGAATGCGTCTAAGTGTGCCTTTGGCGTGGGATCCGGAAAATTTTTAGGATTCCTAGTCACGAACCGAGGCATCGAAGCAGACCCCACTCAGATCAGTGCCGTGCAAGATTTGAAGCAGCCCAGCTCGACTAAGGACGTGCAGCATCTGGCCAGGATGGCCGCCGCGCTTAATCGATTTATAAGCCGGTCATCAGATCGCTGCCGCCCTTTCTTTCAGGCATTGAAATCAAAGTTCTCGCGGGACGAAGATTGTGATCGGGCTTTGGCCGAGCTCAAGGAGTATCTGTCTTCTCCGCCACTGTTGGTTACACCAAAGCCAGGCGAGGAACTCTATCTTTACCTTGTCGTCTCACAGCATGCAGTCAGTGCGGTGCTTGTCCGAGCTGAAGGAATTAAGCACCTCCCAATTTTCTACATCAGTAAGACCTTGCTACCGGCAGAGTCGAGATACTTGCCATTGGAAAAGCTTGCGTTAGCATTGATGATGGCTTCAAGGAAGTTGGCGCACTATTTTCACGCCCATACCATCATCGTTCTAACCGAATTCCCCCTTAAGTCCTTGTTTGAACGGGCAGACTTCTCTGGCCGAATTCTCAAGTGGGTGATCGAATTAGGTCAATTTGATGTTAAGTTCCAGCCGCGCACTGCTATAAAAGCCAAGACCTTGGTTGATTTCGTTGCGAAATTCTCACCTGGAACTCATCCGGTGTGCCCGGTCGACATTGCCGTGGCAGATGATGAGGTGAACGCAAGCACGACCGAGACACAACAACTTGATAAAGTTGGCGACACGGACTTTGCGCGCCCCTCCGGCACACCCTCAATTTGTACAAATCCACCGCACGGTGATGCGATAATGGAATTGGGAATCACCGTCCAATCTGCTCTGTCCAGTACCGCATCACAAAGGGGGGAAGAAGTGGAAGCACTTAGCACAGAGCCTGCGGCCAGCATAATACCGCAACCTGGAGATTCGCCTACGGACTTGGGCATTGTAGATCAACTTGCCGAGTCCGGTGCCGAATCACCAAGGGGGGCTGAAGTGGAACCAGTCGGCACAGAACGTGCAGCCGAACAGCCGAACAACCGTGATCTCATCGACCTTCAAAAATCTCAAGACCCTTCAGAATGTTGGAAGCTCTTTGTGGGGGAGATGTGGAAACTTTTCATTGATGGAGCGTCGAACCGTCACGGTGCCGGGCTAGGTATCGTTCTTATCTCGCCGGATGGCCTAACTATTGAACATTCTATCACCCTTGGCTTCCTAGCATCCAACAACGAGGCTGAGTACGAGGCACTTTTGGCCGGACTCAAGAGCGCCCTTCAGATGAAGGCTTCCGAGCTAATGGTGTACAGTGATTCCCAACTTGTGGTTAACCAAGTCGTTGGGATTTATGAAGCAAAGGATGACAGAATGGCAAAGTACCAAGCTCTGGTCAGGGAACACATCAAGCAATTTCAGGCAATCAGAGTTCAACAGATTGGCCGAGAAGAGAACAGCCGAGCTGATGAGCTGGCCGGCCTTGCTTCAATGGTTGATTGTACATCTCCTAACCCCCTGTTAATTGAATTCCTTCCACAGCCAAGCATAAAGGAAGCCGGGCAGACGGATGTATTCTGCGCCGCACTAGGTCCTTCCTGGATGGACCCTATAACCCTGTTTCTCAGAGATCAGACTCTGCCAGCCGACAAGAAAGAAGCGCACAAAGTTCGGGTGAAATAAGAGCGGTTTTGGCTCTCTCCATCTAGAGCGTTGTATAAAAAGTCCTTCACCGGTTCTTATCTGAAGTGCGTGCACCCGAGCAGCATGGAGGCCTTCTTGTACGAAATTCACGAAGGCATCTGTGGCAGTCATGTAGGGGGCAGGTCCTGGCCTATCGGGCTATTTCGCAGGGCTACTGGTGGCCGTGCATGTAGGCCGACGCACAAAAATATGTCCGCAAGTGTGAAAAGTGCCAGAAATTCGCCCATCAGCTCCACCAGCCGGCCAGGGAACTTCTTCCCCTCACCAGTCCTTGGCCCTTTGCAATGTGGGGCCTAGATATAGTCGGGCCGCTACCAACAGCACCAGGCAACCAGAAGTTCTTCATCGCAGCCACAGATTACTTCACCAAATGGGTTGAAGCTGAGCCCTTGGCAACAATCAAGGAGAAAGACGTGAAGCGGTTTGTTTGGTAGAATGTGGTCACGCGGTTTGGCGTCCCCAAGATTTTGATCTCTGATAATGGCACCCAGTTTGACGGTCGCCTATTCAGAGGATTTTGTGAAGATCTAAAGATTGAATTCTACAACTCTACTCCGGCTTACCCGCAGTCCAATGGTCAGGCCGAGGCATCAAACAAGACCATCCTGGATGGGTTGAAGAAACGACTGGAGAAGGCAAAAGGAAAATGGGCTGAGGAGCTACCCATCGTCCTTTGGGCATATCGAACAACCCTGCGGCGATCTACTGGGAAAACTCCATTTGCTTTGGTTTATGGCATGGAGGCGGTCATACCTTTGGAAATTGGCATGCCCACCCTAAGAAGTGAAAGTTTTGAGCCCGAACTGAACGCCGAGGCCATCGCCCTGGAACTAGACCTAGTGGAAAAGCGTCAGGAGAAGGCCCTCATCCACGTGGCCGCCTACCAACAAGAGCTCTCAAGGAAGTACAACAAAACGGTACACCCCAGACCATTCAAAGTAGGTGATTGGGTTTTGAGAAAAGTTATGGGCAAACACCCTGGTGCCAGGTGAAGGCAAACTAGGGACAAATTAGGAAGGACCCTATAAGATAACCGGTCTGGCGGGCAATAGGGCATACCACTTGGAGGATCTGGATGGTAGAGGAATACCCCGGCCATGGAATGCGGCCAACCTCAAATTGTATTATTTCTAGCTTTAGCTTTCTTTTTGTGCAAAGGAATTTTTTGGCTTACACTTCAGAATGTAATTCTTTTTGTCAATATATAGAAGTGTCCTCTTTGCTTTGGCATTTTGATTATTGCTCTGTTTTGAGTTTCCCAACCGAGATGATTTACTCCGGCTGGAAGAGTTGATGACTTGCTCAACTTATAATTCCCGTCCAAGATGATTCACTCCGGTTGGAAGAGTTGATGACTTGCTGAACTTAGGATTCCCAACCGAGAAGATTTACTCCGGTTGGAAGAGTTGATGACTTGCTCAACTTAGGATTCCCAACCGAGATGATTCACTCCGGTTGGAAGAGTTGATGACTTGTTCAACTTAGGATTCCCAACCGAGATGATTTACTCCGGTTGGATGAGTTGATGACCTGTTCAACTTAGGATTCCCAACCGAGATGTTTATGGCGGTTGGCAAAGTTGATGTTTTGTTCAGCTTAGGTATTCTCAACCGAGATGGTTCACTCCGGTTGAAAGAGTTGGTGATTTGTTCAACTTTGTTGTTCCAACCGAGATGGTTATTCCAGTTGAAGAAGTTGATGTTTTGTTCAGCTTAGGTATTCTCAACCGAGATGGCCTATTCCGGTTGAGAGACTTGGTGATTTGTTCAACTTTGTTCTTCCAACCGAGATGGTTATTCCGGTTAAAGAAGTTCAATTCTGTTACTTATACCGTGATGTGGATTCCGGTCAGGCCAGGTGGTTCAAACCGAGATGTTTTGTTGAAGATAGAGTTGGAGAAAACCGTGCAAACACTTGATGAAATTAAAACTTTTCATTGATAAAAAGTTAATACAAAAGGTGGGGAACTTAGCTCGGTTACATTTGCAGACAAAGAAAAAAGAAAACTAAGCTAAGGGGGAGGGGTCTGGGAATTCCTCATCCGCTTCCAGGTTGACCGTTGCTGTCTGGTCCTGGACATCGGTTCCAGTCTGGCCGGGTTGCTCATGCTCGGTTTGGTCATCTCCCTCAGCGTCTGCCTCGGCTTCTTCGAGTCCTTCATCGACCTCAGCCTGCAGTGCGCTGAAGACGTCATTGGCGTATGGAATGAGGTAGGTCGGTAAGAAGACAGCCGGTGGAGAGGCAAACACGTCAGTGTCAGGACCTTAACCGAGCTGTTGACAGGCAGCCTTCCATCCAGCTTTGAAATATATGTCCTGGGTGGCGAAGACTTGTTTTTTATAGTTATCTTCCGTCTCTTTGAAGCCGGTATTATTAGCGTCTTCACAATCCTTCTCCCTGGACTTCTTGAGCGCGTCCAGCTCGGCTTGGAGCTCGTCCCTTTTTTTCTCGGCTTCGTCGAGTTGGCCGAGCAACCGGTTGTTGTCGGTGTTGGCGATTTCAAGCGAGGACTTTGCTCGGCCAAGCTCGGTTTGGAGGCTTTGGACTTGGCTGGCAGTGTCGGCTGCCTTTTTCCGAAGTCGGTGGATGCGCTCCATAACTAAGTGTTGTTTTTGGATGGCCTACAAAAAGGAAACCTGATCAGAGAAGAAACCGTGCAAACACTTGTGAAAATTTCAGAGCCAGATTGAAGCTTACCCTGGCCATGGACTTGACAGACGACTTCACCAACCGGGTGTCAGGGACGTGGTCGCTGCCGACCACGTCGCTCGGTAGGAGAAGGGCCTTGGAAAGATCGTAGGCGAGCAGGTGCTCTTTGTCGCCCTTGATCGAAGCTGTCGCCGGGATGTCTTTACCTCGGTGCTTGAGTAGCGGACACCAGATTGGTGTTGGGTCAGCTGTGATGGTAGGTTGCTCGGTGGTTAATTCGGTAATCAGCTCGGCAGACGGGTCCGCGCGAGCTCTTTTGCCAGCCCGGCGCGTTGCTTGGCTTGACTGCCCGGCAGCTGGAGAAGCTAGGGCGACCACAGTGCCGCTTGACTGACCGGCGGCTGGCGAGTAGATGACGACGCTCGGTGTCTCGGCAGACGTTGTGGTGAGCAGGTTTTTGATTCGGCTTCGTTTGGCCATCTCTTGCTCTTCTGTCAATCGGATTAGTGGAACGTCTGGCAAAGTTGGATCTGGAGGAGGTGATGGAGCACGGAGAAAGTCTGTTACTTTACTCCGGCAGGGAGCAGAGTATCTGTAGGTTAGAGTGTAACCGAGCAATTCGTTGCAATCTCGGTTGCGGTAGCGAAGCGCGGTCCTGATGGCTTCTACGTTGGGGTATTGGTAGTTGGCTTGCAAGACCTGGATTGCTGCAAAAGAAACAAGAAAAATGGTTAAGTACAGAACTATGAAAAAAGTAAGCTAGCCGAGCAAGTTTGAACAGCTTACATGTGGAACCAAAGTTCTTGCTTATGAACCAGCCCGGTACTTCGGCTGTTTCATAATTGCCAGACACCCAGAAGAAATCGTCATTATGCAAGTCCTTGTCTGGTGTGCCAGTCACAATTTTTTCTTTGCCCGGCCTAGTCTTAAGGTAGCAGGCGAGGCCATCGCCGGTGTGCCCCAGGGTGTACTGCCGTAGTATCTCGGCTAAACCTAGGTTTATGCCTAATCGGTTGTTTAATTCGTGCACACCGTTTACTATCCGGTAGGTGTTGGTGGACACTTGAGTGGGTGCTAGCCTGGTGCGGCGCAGAAATTCGGTGATTAGTAGATTGAGTAGGAAACGGAGGCCTCCTTCGATGATGGACAGCACGGTGAAGGGGCATTGTTCTGATCTGCCCCAAGGCGTGGTCTCTTCTTCTGCGAGCTCAAGCTGGACGTCGGCCGGGATGCCGTACTCCTCCCTGAACGCAGCTAGCGCAGCCGGAGTATCCACCAGGAAACGAAATTTCCCCATATGGCCGACTAATCTAGCTCGGCCGAGGTGGTTTGGCACAGACTAGGAATGGGTGGTAGTTCGGTCCTTATGAGCCTCAGAATTGGTCTTTGGTCCCCTTGGACTCTGCAGGAAAAAGGATGGCAAGCATAAGAGGAAGCGCGGTCGCGCAAAATGAGCTTGACTTTAGCTCAGTCATGGATTGTGCCAAACCACCACGGTCGTAAAGTCTAACCAGGAACTCGGTTGCCCAAGCGGACCAGTTGTTAGCCTGGTCGAGCGGGCAAGCCCTATGGCCATTCCGGTTTTTGCTAAGATTACAGCAAACAGTTTATTTGCTCGGTTAAACTGATTTCTTGGATCAAATGAAGATTTGGAGCCCGGTCAGCCCCAGATCCTCAGTGTTCTTCAGGAAAAATGAAGAATAGTTTGAAGAAAAATGAAGAAACTAAGGGGCATTGAAGGTTGTGGGTGGGGAAGGCCCTAAAACCTACGGATTTGGTACCAGAGAGGAAGAAATATCAAATGAAAATGACATGGGATGAAGGACTTACCAATGGAAGGCCGCTTCTTTGAGCACAAACGCAAAGAATGGCAGACAAGGTTTGAAGGAAGATGCTTGAGCTCTGAAGCGTCGGATTGCAGAGAGGCAGTAGGAGCGAAATGAGGGAGAAGGGGCTTGTATGTATAGATTGAGAGACCGCCAAGAATTCAAATTCTGGCAGACGGCTGGATTGGCTGCTCGAGGTCCAATGGAAGCCTGCCACGTGTCCCCATTTATGACGACGTCAGAACTGAAGGGACAGGTTGAAGAGTTGAGGAGACAACCAGGCAATTTTTAAAGAAGAGAACGTCAACCGAGGAGCTGAACCGAACAAATTTCGCAGACAGGAGTCAACTAGCCCGGTCACCGATTCGCATTCTGAGGACCGAGGAAGTGTTATCCTGGTCTAAATATGTAATCCCAGTCACGCTTTTGTGGACGGAATTAAGGGGCAATTGAGAGGGAGATTTATGATCTGAAATTGGGCCGTGGTAACGGCCGGACAGATTTGCGCTGAACACATTAGGCCGTGGAAGTTTTGGGCCTGTCTAGAGAGTGTTGCTCGGTCAAGGCTAGGCACTGACAAGGCGGTGCTTCACGGCACAAGGACCGGTCAAGTGAGGGCTAAGCCGAGTTGTACGCTGCCTCACTGGGCTCCACGGTTCGAGAGTTAGCTTCGTGGGAGCGCCGACGTCCAACCAGCATGAGCTGAGCCGAGCTCGGCTCTGTCGGAATGTAGCCGAGCACGGTCGGTATTGAACATGGCCTGGTGTAGCTCGGTTATGGAGCGCTTGGGCTCAAGTGTGGAATGGCCGTTGGTAGCCGAGATAATGTTAACCGGCTGCCGAGCTCCCAGCAGAGTAGGCTGGCAGTTGGGATTAGGTGATGTTCAGCAAGATTTGTGCTGACGGATTGGATAGCAGAGCCACGTGTCGAGAGATCACTCGGAGTAGATTTGGGGCGCAGAAGGTATATAAGCATGTCTGCGCCCCCCATACGCGGATGGACGAACATTTTTGTAAGAAACTCTTACCCTCAAACTCTCTCCTCTCTCCTCTCTCTCCCTCTATCCCATGGTGTGTGCTAACTTGATCGTCGGAGGGGTTTTCCGGCCACACACCGCCGGGTAGCTCACCGCCGTTGTGCTTTTAGGCGATCGGACAGAAACGAAGCTTGGAAGAAAGGAGTACGGGCTTGCTGGAATATTTGCTCCCCGTACAATAAGTATGTAGGAGAAGTTAGTGGAGTAGGCTGTACGATTTGGGCAGTGTAGTCAACCGGTTAGGAGATGGGAAATGATTGTCTCTTTTTAGGGCTTAAATTGGACGGTATTATTCGGTCCGTGGAGGCCCACCAAAGGTTCCGTTTTGCTAATCGAAACCGTTCAATGTGTAAAACTCGTCGAGTACTATATGTTTGTAAAAAATTACGTTGATTGAATATCGATAGCTATCTGATCGTATTAGTTTTTTTTGTCAACTGTTAACTATAACACCATCCATTTATTATACAAAACTGATTTGATCATGTAGTTAGCGATATCCGATCAACGTGATTTTTTACATGCATATAGTTCTGGACGAATTACATACATTCAACGGTTCGAATTATTAAAAAAGAGCCCTTGGTGAGCCCCCACGGGCCCAACATTACCGTTCAACTTAGTAATGTTATATATGTAATTTTTTTTGGTTCCCTGGCACATCACTAAAGCCATCAATTCTGTCACGGTACTGTGTAAAGTTGGTTTGATAAGTCATATTATGTATATTAATTTTTTATATTTTTAATTTATAAATAGTAATAACTTTTTATTTTTTTATAACTTTTTAACTTTTAAATTTTTTTAAAACATTCCAAATCAAACTTAAAAAGTCAAAAAATTAAAAATCTAAAAAGGGAACCCAATTCTCAAATTCTCAAAGTAACTCAAAAAATGGTGGCCAGTTTTCTACTAACGAGACCACCTAACATTACGGGATACTACAAGACATGGTTTTGTAATTATGTGGGGCCCAGCTGAATTGGGCTTTCCTTTACAAACCACCTCAAGGGTTACCATTAGAGAAGGCTCATTGGAATTAAGTGGGAACTCGTTTTGTAAATGTCTATTTTAATTAAAAAGTCAAAAAATTATTAAAAAAATTAAAAAATTAAAAAATTAATAATTCATACTAAAAAGTTAAACATTTTATTTTCTCTCTATTTTTTACACATATTTTCATAAAAAGTCAAAAAGTCATTCCAAACATATTAATTTTTTTACATCACATTTTAGCCAAAAAATTAAAAAGTTATTAAAAAAGTCTGTTCCCAAATAAGGCCTGACCTTGAAAAAATTGCTTAGTGATGTTGAAACAACATATCTCAACTTAATATTTATTAATTAAAATAATAATATTTAATAGTTTTCGTTGAATTTTTTTTAGTCAATAAGATACCGCTTGTCTTAAATACTTGAATCTATTTCAAATATCTTTCGATTAGAAGGCATAGTTTTGAAACAAATAATATTAGCTATTCCAAAAAATGTCAAATAAAAGAAAAAATCCATATAAAACATTATATAGATGACCAAACATTTATTATTGTTTTACAATTTTTAATTTTTTAATTTTTTGATTTCTTTCTATATCATTAGTGTTCTGAAACAAATATGTTAATTTAGTGGTTCCAAACCTTATAATCTCTTTTAACTGAAAGTTTAGAGTTTTTTCTAGTCTATTGTTTGTTTAGAGGGAGTGTTATTAAAAATCGTAAGACTTATTATAAATTCTATTTCAATAATTTAAAATACCAACTATCAAAATTCAAGAATGATTTTGTATGATATTGTAAAGTAAAAGCTCAATCCCAAAATACCAACTACCAAAATCCAGAAATGGTTTTGTAAACTATTATAATATAAAAAGTTAATAGCAAAATACCAGCTACTAAAAATTCAGAAATGATTTTGACATGGCCCATTGTAACCACCGTACCAATTGAATAAGCCCAAGGACAGCCATGCAATCACACGTGATTACCACTAAAATAATCTTGTAAAGTGCAACTAATATTAATTTATATTGGGAGATTTGTCATAATAAAATTTTGATACATTAAGGATAAATATAAAAAATTCTCATTGAAAAGTTTAACATATACTATCAGTATTAAAATATTAAACTTTAAAATAATACAATTTTTGATGTAGATGTCGATTTTTAATAAAATTAGAATTTTTAAAATTCTCTCATCAAGATTTATCAAATAAAATCAATGTTGACTATAGAAAAATAAAAATAAAAATATTACTGCTGAAATTGATGTAAACAATAACACTAACACGTTACTCTGTTTGACAGTAACATGTTACCCTAGTTCACAGTAATATGTTAGTCTGACAACATTGTCTAAGAGAAAAAAAAAAAAAAAAGAAGATATTTTACTTTATTCTTGCTCAATTTTGTATTTCTCCTTAAGGAGTTTATGAAAGAAAATAAATTAAATTGTCATTTTCACCAAATAAGAATCCAATGGAGAGATTTTGGCTAAATTTTCCATTTATATTCTGCAATCTCGTATAAATAACGCATTTAGAGTAGAGCCTTTCCATCATCTCACACAAACAACTGCATAGAGAAGAGTCCTAAAGACAACAAAAGCTCTCAATTTATTTTCAGTGAATAAGGAAAGATGTCAAACACAACTGGTCAAGTCACTCGCTGCAAAGGTTTGTATAATATCATCATCACTGATTTTGGAATCAATTTTTCTTTCGAATACAGTTTTCAGAAACAGTTCATCAAGTTCTTCAAAAAATCAAACTGTTTCTACTTCTGAAAATGATCGGTTAACAAAGTCTTTCTTCAATTTTTTTTTTTGGTTGCAGCTGCTGTGGCATGGGAAGCAGGGAAGCCACTGGTGATAGAAGAAGTGGAGGTGGCGCCACCGCAGAAGATGGAGGTTCGTGTGAAGATCCTCTATACCTCTCTCTGCCACACTGATGTTTACTTCTGGGAAGCCAAGGTAACTCATTTTCACATTATATGGGTGATTGGGTAGAAAAATTTTAAGGCTCTACTTGGTTGTGATTTGTAAACGTGTTTCTACATGTGCGTTTGAGTATGATGTTTGGTTGTTGTTTTAGAATCAATTTTCACGAGCTCTACAGAGAGCTCTGTGCATCAGCCGCTGCTTTTGTGAAAATTTTGTTCAGAGGAAGATCGTCCGGATGTCCACCGCTGTATAGATTTTTTTTTTTTGATTTATATAATTGGAAAAAATATTTTTGAATTTTTTTTAATTTTTAATGTGCTTTAAAATAATTTTGAGTTGTATGTTTAGTTATGAGTTGTAAATTTTTGTATCACATATCAAATATCACATCAACAATTCCCCACTCAAATCAAACCTCTTTTCCAAAACTATTTTCAAAACTCTTTACCAAACAAATTTTCTACACCCAAATCATAATTCTACAATACACAAACTCAAAATACAACTCATACTCTCAAATCACATTTACAAAACACAACCAAACGCAGGCTTAGTCTTTTTAGGCTAAAATTCACAAAAAGCTAAAATAGATTAAAATAGCTAAAATAACCTACTAAAATGGCAACTTTTATATTCCCAAAAATTCTACATTAATTTCAATAAATTCAAGCCACCATGGTGACACCCAAATTGGTTCTTTTCAATCTTGCAGGGCCAAAACCCCATCTTTCCTCGAATCCTCGGCCACGAGGCAGGAGGGTAAGTTGATTTCTTTCCAAGAAAATCTTAATTTCAATTAAATTGTTTGTTCTTGTTAATTTTTGAAGCCTAAAATGAAATGGGTTATCTAATTTTATGGATTGAAAATATGAATTTTGTTAATTTTGGTGGATTTGCAGGATTGTGGAGAGTGTTGGAGAAGGAGTGACTGATCTTGCACCGGGTGATCATGTCCTTCCAGTCTTTACAGGGGAATGCAAGGAATGTGCTCATTGTAAATCTGAAGAGAGCAACATGTGTGATCTCCTTAGGATCAACACAGACAGGAGAGTGATGATCCATGATCAAAAATCAAGATTCTCAATCAATGGCAAACCAATTTTCCATTTTGTTGGAACGTCCACCTTCAGCGAGTACACGGTAGTCCACGTTGGCTGTCTCGCCAAGATTAACCCCCTCGCTCCTCTCGACAAAGTTTGTGTTCTTAGTTGTGGAATCTCCACAGGTACAAAAAAAAAATGATAATATAATTTTAATGTCAATCCCTTTTGCGTTTGCCTTATACCATCAATTTGCTTTATAATAAGAAGGTATCAACAAGCTTCTATCAAAAGATTTCAAGGGATTGATTGTGTTTTGGAAAGTACCATGATCATCCAATACGAAGGCTTTCAAAAGAATTCAGACGAATGATTTGAAAGCTTATTGATTCTAATAACTGATTGCAGAGTTGATCATTGTTGGACCATTCAATTCATATTGTTCTAATAAACAAATTGATTTTGTTTTGCGTAGGATTTGGTGCCACCGTGAATGTTGCCAAGCCAAAAAAGGGCTCAACTGTGGCTGTCTTTGGATTGGGAGCTGCATGTTGGAAAAAATTACTCACATTACATAATTTCACATTGCATATCACAAAATTATGAAATGAACAAAACAAACCTTCAATCTCAGGAAAAATAACATGCTGAATAAAATACAGATAAAATATAAAATGATTAAAGGAAGCAAACCGAAGCCTGTGTGATACCACAGGCTCCTTAAAATAGATTCGCCGCCTCACCGTTGGGTGCTGGAGGTACGCCGGCGTTTACTTCCCAGGATACGACGGTTTTTAACAGCTACACAGAAGCACCTTCTGATTAGCTTAGCGAACGGATAACGACAGCACTCTCTCTCAAGAAGAAAATTATAGGAGAAGTAGACTGACAGTGTATGGATGTCAAGGAAAAATTCTATATTTCTTTTCAAGGAATAGGGCCTTCTTTTATACACCATAGGGGAGAGGGGAGGAGCCTTTAGCCATCAAGGCTGGCAATTAATGCTAGCAAAACTGCCCAATCAATTTTGTAAAACTGATGAGCCTTAAATGTGTGAGTTATATACACATTTATGAGGCAATTTCTTATTCAACTATTTTTCTCCAACAATCCCCCACATGAATAAAAATTGACCGAATACAGCAAACGCTCAACGTTTATCAACAAAGACTCAGAAAGAGAGAGAGCACATAGACTAACCCTGCATCAGAAAAGGTAGCTGTTGGCCTTGAACATTTCGTAGTGAAAGCCTATCGAATTTACTAGCTGATCAGTGAACGTGATGTCTTGAACTGTTCTGCCGTTTATGTAAACCGAGACAATAGACCTCACATAGGAGTTAGTCCAACCATTGTTCTTGTTCTCACTGGTGTGTTCGGTATGGCCCTGGAACACTAGCTTGGTTCTGTGAGTGTTTTTAAAGAATTCGTCCTTGGCAATTCTTAAAGAAGCGGCCCCACTTCGCACTCACATAGGTGACCTAGATACGGTATTTCATTATACCACATCACTAAGGTCATTAAAAGCAGTAGCTTAACCTTCCGCCCCCACAGGGCATCACTGCATAAAGGAATGGGCAAGAGGATTTACCTCTTCAGTGATTCACCCGTTACACGAAGTTAGGTTGTCCCTTTGAACCTAGATCTTGGGATCTCCAGTCAACTAGGTTGGGTTTTTCGTTCTGGTAACCTTTACTAAAGGCCTTAACCCCATTCCTCTTGACGACTTTTCTACTAACTCTCGAGTTAACCCTTTGGTTAGCGGATCCGCAATGTTGTCCTTAGACTTGACATAGTCTAGAGAGACAACTCCATTTGAGAGTGGTTGTCGTATGGAATTATGTCTACGACGGATATGTCTAGACTTTCCATTATACATATTACTCTGTGCCCAACCAATCGCTGATTGGCTATCGCAATGAATACTGATAGCTGGCACAGGTTTTGGCCAACGTGGAATATCCTCGACAAACTGACGAAGCCATTCAACTTCTTCAGTTACTTTATCTAAAGCAATAAACTCAGATTTCATCGTTGATCTCGAGATACACGTTTGCTTAGCAGATTTCCAAGACACGGCTGCCCCTCCGAGGGTAAACACATAACCACTAGTGAATTTGGAACCTTTTATATCAGATATCCAATTTGCATCACTATACCCTTCTAGTACCGCTGGGTATCTAGTATAATGCAACCCATAATCTAGGGTGTAACGGATATACCCCAACACCCGCATAATGCCCTTCCAATGAGTAGCATTAGGATTACTCGTGTATCTACTCAGCCTACTAACAGTGTAGGCGATATCCGGCCTTGTACAACTCATCAGATACATCAAACTCCCAATGATCCGAAAATATTCTAGTTGAGAGACACTCTCACTATTATTCTTGGTCAAATATAGACTTAAGTCTACCGGTGTCCTAAACATACTTGTATCTGACTTTCCAAATTTCTCAAGTATCTTATTAACATAATGAGCTTGAGAAAGTACAATACCACTAGATGTTCTGGTGATCTTAACACCCAAAATGACATCTGCAAGGCCCATATCCTTCATGTCAAACTTAGAGTTTAACAATCTTCTGGTAGCCTTAATCATTTCATCATTGCTACCAACAATGAGTATGTTATCAACGTATAGACACAAAATGACATAACCTTTGTCAGTGTCTTTAACATATACGCACTTATCACACTCATTGATTCGAAACCCATTTGACAACATAGCATTGTCAAACTTCTCATGCCATTGTTTGGGAGCTTGCTTCAAACCATACAATGACTTGACAAACTTACAGACTTTCTTACTCTTTCTTGGAGCTGAAAACCCCTCGGGTTGCTCCATGTAGATTTCTTCATCTAAATCTCCATTTAAGAAAGCTGTCTTTACATCCATCTGATGTATTTCTAAACCACGTAAAGCTGCTATTGCAATCACCATGCGAATGGATGTAATCCTTGTCACAGGTGAATAAGTATCAAAGTAATGCAGGCCTTCTCGCTGTCTGTATCCTTTGATAACTAGCCGAGCTTTATATTTGTCAATTGACCAATCCGTTTTCATCTTTCTTCGAAAGATTCACTTACTCCCCAAGGTCTTGCTGCCTGGAGGTAGATCAACCAACTCCCAAGTATGGTTCTGTAAGATGGAGTCAATCTCACTCTTAATTGCTTCTTTCCATAAAGGACTTTCAGGTGAAGTCACAGCTTCATGGAACGTTCGAGATTCTCCCTCTAACATATAAGTCAAGAAGTCTGGACCAAAAGACTTTGTGGTTCTAGCCCTTTTACTCCTTCTTGGCTCATTTACTTCATCAGCTTGATCATCTACTTGATCAGTTATTTGATCAGCTGTTTGATCATCCATGTGATCATCTATGTGATCGTCTTCGTGATCATCTATTTCTTTCATGGAACTCGGAACCCTGTCTTGGGGACGACACGGAAATACATCTTCAAAGAAAGATGCACTTCTAGATTCCATGATAGTATTCTTGTGTATATCTGAAATATCATACTTGTGCACAAGAAATCTATATGCACTACAATTTTGTGCATAACCAATGAAAATACAGTCCACAGTTTTCGGATCTATCCTAACCCGCTTGGGTGTAGGTACCGCCACTTTTGCAAGACACCCCCACATTCGTAGGTATTTATATGAAGGCTTGTGACCTTTCCACAAGTCATATGGAGTCTTGTCCACTTTCTTCCATAGTATTCTATTAAGAATATAATTCGCGGAGAGAATTGCTTCCCCTCATAAGTTCTGTGGCAACCCAGAACTTATCAACATTGCATTCATCATCTCTTTCAGCATCCTGTTCTTCCGCTCAGCAACACCATTTGATTGAGGCAAATAAGGCGCTGTGGTTTGGTGAATAATCCCAAATTGAGCACAAGTCTCGGCAAATGGGGATTCATACTCACCACCACGATCACTTCTCAATGTCTTGATTTTTCGGCTTAATTGATTCTCAACTTCATTCTTAAAAAGAATAAATTTATCAATAGCCTCGTCTTTGCTTTTAAGCAAATACATATAACAGTATTTAGTGCAATCATCAACAAAAGTGATGAAGTACTTGTTGCCACCATGTGATTGTACAACTTTCAAGTCACACACATCACTATGTACTAAACCCAAAGGCTGGGTACTTCTTTCAATAGAATGAAAAGAAGACCTTGTCAATTTTGCTTCTACACAAGTTTCACACTTGTGTTATGGATTAATCTTGAAAGATGGTATGTGATCTAACTTGATTAATCTACGTAAAGAGTCAAAATTTACATGACCCAATCTACCATGCCGTAAATTAGGGGACTCAAGCATATAAGCAGAAGAAGAAGCTTTCTCATTAATCTTAGGGATAAGTGTCATTACATTCAATTTAAACATACCACCTGACATATATCCCTTCCCCACATAGACCCTGCCCTTGGTCAACACGACCTTGTCTGATTCAAACACCATGCGGAAGCCATGTTTACTTAGGAGAGACCTCGAGACAAGGTTCTTACGAATGTCTGGCACAAAAAGGACATCGTTCAAAGTCAGTTCTTTTCCTGAAGTCATCTTCAGGATCACCTTGCCTTTACCCTCAATAGCTGAGGTTGCAGAGTTTCCCATAAACAACTTCTCCCTATTTGAAACCGGTTCGAAAGTTGTGAACATTCTCTTCTCTGCACAAATATGGCGAGTGGCCCCAGTGTCCACCCACCACTCCCTCGGGTTTGACCCCACCATGTTCACTTCTGACACGACGGCTAACAGATGCATGTCGTCCACATCGTGTGACAATTCCTCTATTTCAGCCATATGTGCCCGGTTTTTGTGTTGGGGAGGATTTTTCCTGTAGGGTTTCTTCTTCAAACAATCAACTGCCCGATGCCCGTCACTTCCACAGTTGAAATATTTGCCATCGAACCTAAAAGTAGGTTCCTTTAGCTTGTAGGCTACCTTTTGGAGATTCCTCCTCTAGCCCCCAACTTTGAGCTTTTGCCTGTCGGTGGTTTTTTCCTCTCCCCCGAGGACTCGCCATGCCAACCATGTTGGCTTTGACAGTGGAGGTACTCCCTCATTTCTTCCTGTTGTCCTCTTCAATCCGGAGCCTGACAACGAGCTCTTCGACTGTCATCTCCTTTCGTTTGTGCTTCAAGTAGTTCTTGAAGTCTTTCTAGCCGTTAGGCAGTTTCTCAATCAAAGCAGCTGCCTGGAATGACTCACTTAGGACCATCCCTTCTGCATGTATCTCGTGCAAAATCACTTGGAACTCTTGGACTTAACTCAGGACAGTTTTAGAGTCCACCATCTTGAAGTCCAGGAACCGGCCGACGATAAATTTCTTTACCCTAGCATCCTCGGTCTTGTACTTTTTGTCCAAGGAAACCCACAGCTCCTTAGCCGATTTCTTGGCATAGAACACGTTAAAAAGCAGATTCGCCAATCCGTTCAGAATGTAATTCCGGCATAAAAAGTCTACTTGTTTCCAAGCGTCCAAAGCCATGAGCTTTTGTTTATCTTGCTCATTCTCCTCTACGGCTGATACATCTTCACTCAGAAACCTCGCAAGGCTTAGAGTAGTCAAATAAAACAGCATCTTCTGCTGCCATCTCTTGAAATTCACTCCCGTGAACTTCTTCGGGCACTCGTGATGATTGAGCGGTCCTCCCGGAATAGTCGGAGTAACAACATGAGGATTGACCACAGAGGTCACAGCAGGGGTTGGCAAGCCAGTCGCCCCGGGGTTCGGATCCCCACCAACATTAGCAGCAGCAGTAGCAGCATCAGAGACAGTTGCCATTTCTGAAAAATTACAGCCAAATTTTCACTATTCTGTATTTCCAGAAATCAAACTTAACACTAGAAAATCCCACAATTGGAAATTTAATTCAAAACTAGTCTCACCACGCAACCTAGAATCGAACATGGTCTGGAAAGTTTCCAAGAAGACTGGAGGGATCACACCGGTCCCACTTAAAACCCAGTTAACCTTAGACAAAACTTTCAAGAGCATGTTGACTCTTAGTCCACGAGAAACAACTTTAAGAATTAAATTTTCCAATGGATGAACTAGGTTAAACACATCAAGTTCCAAACTATACAAGCAATTACAACAAAATTGCTACAATAATTACAAGCAAATAAAACGTGCTTTACATATTGGTGAATAACCACAAATGAACACTCAAGCAAACAATTGCTTCAAATATTTAGTCCAAATTAATCATTTTTTCCATTTCCATAGGTATTCCTGGAATAAAGAGTTAGCAACAAAATACAACAAAACCTCCCTCAACTTTTCTTTGCTTTTGGCAAAGTAGTGATTGAAGGGGAGGGTACTAGCAAACAAACTAATAAATAACTGTAAGTAAAGATTAAAACCAACCCTTAAGTTACACATCTAGAATTTAAACTAAAAAAAACTGTAAAAAATTAATTACATAATAAACATGTAATTAACTATATAAGTTACTGACCTAAATTAAATATAATTAAACCATATTTTAAATTGGTAAGGGTTACATATGAACTTATGGTACACTAAATATGTAATTAATTGAGGCAAGTTACAAACATTTTATAACTCCGAAATACTTAAATCACATTACTAGGCAAGAATTGCAAATGACATGATTAACATGCAAATAATTCTAGAGAAATTAACATGAATTTAAATATAGGCAAGTTATAAACTGTACAACTCCACACCTAAATTAAAGATTAATAGGTACAAGTTACATGAAAAATTTACTACCTAATAGACATGCTAGAAATGTAAATTACACTAAAAATTAAACCCGAATGAACATGTAATTTATATTGTAAACTAGAAGCATGTGTACTAGAAGCATGTAAATCTAGAAATACAAGGCATGAACCGGTACACCATAAATTAATAAATTAATTAGAAAATACAGTGAATTAGCGTTGCACCAATGGAACTCTTCTTCCCTATTGATAACAGTGGCCTATTCCATGCCATGGGAAGACCAAACAGTAGCATACACAAAATGGCAAAATCAAAAGCTTAACCCTGTGTACATGCATCTAATAAACCAATTAACTCACTAGTACTACCAGTGGCCAATTACATGCAAAATTATTACACACACCTATGAATCTATTAATCTAATTCTATGATAAACGTCGAATCTATTTTAAGCTTGTTGGGAAAAACTACTCACATTACATAACTTCACATTGCATATCGCAAAATTATGAGATGAACAAAACAAACCTTCAATCCCAGGAAAAATAACATGCTGAATAAAATACAGATAAAATATAAAATGGTTAAAGGAAGCAAACCGAAGCCTATGTGATACCACAGTCTCCTTAAAATAGATTCGCCGCCTCACCGTTGGGTGCTGGAGGTACGTTGGCGTCTACTTCCCAGGATACGGCGGTTTTTACCAGCTACAACAGAAGCACCTTCTAATTAGCTTAGCAAACGGACAACGGCAGCACTCTCTCTCAAGAAGAAAAATTCTATATCTCTTTTCAAGGAATAGGGCCTCCTTTTATACACCATGGGGGAGAGGGGAGGAGCCTCTAGCCATCAAGGCTGGCAACGAATGCTAGCAAAACTGCCCAATCAATTTTGTAAAACTGATGAGCCTTAAATGTGTGAGTTATATACACATTTATGAGGCAATTTCTTATTCAACCATTTTTCTCCAACACTGCAGGCCTAGCTGTGAGTTTTTTTTTTTTTTTTTTTTCTTTTTCTTCTTTCCTTTAATTACCTTATGAATATGATTATTGAGCGTCTCTGTTAGCCATATGTATCTGATCAATATTATGTTTGATGGTAATTTTGTGTGATTAGGCTGTAGAAGGGGCCAAAGTGTCTGGTGCTTCAAGGATTATCGGTGTGGATTTGAATTCTAACAGATACGAACAAGATAGATAATCACATAATAAGACTAGTAAGCATTATATTTACGGTAGTCTTTGATACAATTTTACTTTAAAAAAACTAACTACAGTAGTTGTGTTCTTGCATTTATAATCTGTCCTGGTTGATTACGTCTTCGTTCCATTAAATTCTTTAAATCCCTACACCAATATGTGTTTCGTCCACAATTTTTCTAAATTGGTTGAGTTTCTATTTTCTGTTTTCTTTGTTTTGTGAAATATTTTGAAAACCAGTTTGTTTTTTTTTTTTTTTTGGATAAATGTTAGACTATAACTAGCAAAATTTGTATACTTTTGTTGCTAACTGATATGACTTGTAATAACGGAACTTTAGAATTTGAGAAAAGATCCACTTCATCTTAATAATATGGTAAGTGTCACATCATAACATGAAAAGTAATGAATATTTTCGAACTTTTCATTGTTTTTGTTTCAGAAATATTAAAAATTAAAAAAAATCAACAAACAGGAGAACGGTAGGCATTTGCTGATTTTGATGGGCCAATTGCATCTAAATTCTTGGTTGACACTTGTAACATAGGCTACATGCAACCTCCATTTTGTCATCATTGAGCATTTCTTGAATAATAATAGTAAATATGAATAAAGGCATCATATAATACAAGAGTAAAGACAAACATTTTGATTCACATTACAGTTAAAATATAATGGGCTTTAATTTCTAGTATTAAACATTCTCTAATCGAAGCACCGACTTTAATTTCTAAATATTGGCCGGTACGGTACGTACCGGCCGATTTGTACCGAAAAATCGAAGCACCGATTTGGATATAGACCGATATAGCGGTGAGAATGAAATTCGCAGCCGTAACGTCCGAGTCCCAATACATGGCGGCCTGAATCCGATAAATATGACGATACAGTCCGATACACGTTGGTTATCGCTGATACGGATGAAAATTCGCACAGAAAACCTGCAAGATCTAAGCTTCTTTGGGCTGTGGAGTTCACTTCGATCTTTAAGTTTCTTCAAAGAAGATTTGTCCTTCAGTTGCAAGTTGTAATTTGTGCTTGTGCTTATGCTTATGCTATGTTTTGCTTATGCTTATGCTCTGTTTTTGGTCAATCTGAAGCTACTATGCTCTGTTTAGTTGCTGTGCTAACGTTTACATTTTTTTTTTTTTCTTCTTCTGTTTATTTGTTTATACACCTACACTACACCACTGTTTATATTAATATATATATATATATATATATATTTCTATTTGGATTAGTGGAAATGTTTTTTTATTTTTTATATTTTTTTATTTGTCTTGGTTTGGTGTAAATGCTTAAAATTTAGATTTTTTATTTATTTTTATTTTTTATTTTTTAAAGAGGTTTATTCTATTTAGTTTTTTATTTTTATTTTAAATGTATTATTGTTACTAACTAAATTAGAATTATAATATTTGTCAATTGAAAACTGTTATTGTAAATAATTGAAAGTTATAATTGAGATTAAAATAAATACATATCATTTAATTGAAAATGAGTCAAAAATGCGCCTACATATCAAAATATTGATTAAAATGTGACAAATTAAGGCTAAAAGAGTTTTAAAAAATGCATAAAATTGAGTTTTAAAGGGATTGTTAATGATTTTTAAAATTTCACGGCCGCGACACCAGATTCCCGATACGTACCGGCCGATACTACCGATACTAATATTCCGCGATCGATACCGTTACGTTACCTGATGCCGCAATTTAGAACTATTCCCTTGGGTAAATAGCAAAGAAGTTTGGTGCGATAGAATTTGTAAACCCCTAAGACTACAACAAACCAGTTCAAGAGGTACAATTCTACACTTCTTATTTGTACTAGTAAAATCTTCCCTTTCATTTTCAAGTATTTGATCTAGTTTTTTCCTGACTTTTTCTTCAGGTGATTGCTGAGATGACCAATGGAGGAGTGGACAGAAGCGTCGAATGTACTGGTAACACTGAGGCCATGATCTCGGCATTTGAATGTGTCCATGATGTATGTTTCCCCTACTTTCCATCACTTTCATTATCGGTTTTTTCCTTTCTCAGTTGACAATAAAGTGGAGCTCTAGACTACAACATCTACATGTATGTAAATCATTTTGAATGCTGATAGACTACAGCCTTGCCATTGCAGGGCTGGGGTGTTGCTATTCTTGTAGGAGTCCCTCACAAAGATGCAGTATTCAAGACACACCCTGTGAATTTCCTAAATGAAAGGACACTTAAGGGCACTTTCTTTGGAAACTACAAACCCCGATCTGGCATTCCCTCTGTTGTTGAAAAATACATGAACAAAGTGAGTTTTTGAAACCCACTTTGCAAATCTCTATGCCCATGGTGCGAATGAAAGCTCAAAATGTGTAACTCTTATTTGCCTATGAAATAATAGTTTGAGAAAGTGAGAGAGGATAGAGAGAGAGAGAGAGACAATGTATTGTTTGTCTGTCAAAATAAAATGTGTGTATTACAAAGAGAAGGCACTCTCTTTATAGAGAGAATTATGGTGCATTTGATGCTCACCGAAAGCATAAAGAATAAAGCATAAAGAATAAAGCAAAGTGCTAATAATTAAAGCTATACACTAATATTAATATTACAATTATACACTAACATCCCCCCGCAAACTCAAGGAGGGAAAGCATCAACCAAGTTGAGTTTGGAAACAAGATCACTGAAGCGGCCAGGAGGATAAGCCTTAGTGAAGATATCAGCGGGTTGATCAACTGAAGCAATAGGAAGAAGATGAACAGTACCACAGGTAACATGCTGGCGAATGAAATGACAATCAATCTCAATATGTTTGGTGCGATCATGAAAAACATCATTGTGAGTAATCTAAATGGCACTCTGATTGTCACAATAGAGAGGGGTAGGATCAGAAGAAGAAACTCCCATATCAGCAAGGAGCCAGCGAAGCCAGAAAAGTTCCTGAGTAGTATCAGCAAGAGCTCGGTATTCAGCTTCGGTGCTAGAGCGGGCAGTGAGAGATTGTTTTTTTGCTACGCCAAGCAAGAAGAGAATTCCCTAAGAAGAAGCAGAATCCCGTTGTGGAGCGTCGATCCGTAGGATCTCCAGCCCAATCAGCATCGGAAAAGGCACGTAGTTCAAGAGATGAGGAAGCAGAGAAGTGAAGGCCATGGAACAGAGTGCCTTTGAGGTAGCGAAGGATACGGAGTAGAGCAGTATAGTGGGGAGTGCGAGGAGCCGATATGTACTGACTGACAATGTGAACAACATAGGCAATGTCAGGACGAGTTACTGTGAGATAGACAAGACTGCCGACGAGCTGGCGATAAAGAGTAGCATCAGAGAGAAGAGTCCCATCGAGAGGAGTGAGACGAATCTGAGGATCAACTGGAGTAGAGGTAGTTTTGCAATCAGTAAGACCAGCACGAGCCAGAAGATCGGATGCATATTTGGCCTGGGACAAATAGGAACCAGTAGAATCATGAGAGACTTCAAGGCCTAAGAAGTAGTTAAGAGTACCAAGGTCCTTCATCTCAAATTGTCGGTGGAGAAACTGTTTGAGGTGGAGAATACCAGCTTCATCATTACCAGTGATAATTATATCATCCACATACAGAAGAAGAAGAGTGGTACCATGAGAAGTAGTCCGGATAAAAAGAGCAGAGTCATAGGAGCTAGAGGTGAACTCGAAGTCATGAATGGTAGAACTGAACGTAGCAAACCAAGCACGAGGCGCTTGCTTGAGGCCATAGAGAGCACGCTGTAGTTTGCAAACCTGATGAGGTGGAAAAGTGGACCCAGGTGGAGGTTGCATGTAGACCTTCTCATGAAGATGACCATTGAGGAAAGCATTTTTGACATCCATCTGAAAGAGCCCCCAGTGGCGAGCAGCAGCAACAACAAGTAAACTGCGAACAGAGGTAAGCCGAGCAACAGGAGAGAATGTCTCCTCATAATCAATACCATATTCCTGGTTGAAACTCTTGGCAACAAGACGAGCTTTGTAGCGTTCAATAGAGCCATCAGAATGTGTTTTGATTTTGTAAACCCATTTGCAGCCAATCGCAGTCTTGCCAGGAGGAAGATCAACAAGATCCCAAGTATGAGCTTTGTCCAAGGCTTGGAGTTCATCAGTCATAGCTTGTTGCCAAAGAGGATTAGTACAAGCCTCATGATAGGAGGTAGGTTCATAAGTAGAGAAGGCAGCAGATCCAACAATATAATCACGAAGATGGATAGGAGGTTGAGTTACTCGGCGTGGTCGACCCGTAGGAGGATCGGTAGGAGGAAGAACCGGTGAAGAAGGAGGTATGGCAATAAGAGGTAGACCTTCAGGGAGAGCAGGCTGGACAGGATCAGGAGTGAGCAAGGGCGTCTCGATGAAGGAGGAACCTGTATCAAAATCAGCAGAGAAAAGATCTATGGAAGGATTAGTAAACAGGACAGTAGTGGAAAGTGCGGGTAAGTGAAAGAAGGATAGCGAGGAAAACATTTGGTGCTCCCAGAAAACGACATAGCGGGAGATACGAAGACGGTTAGAGAGAGGATCCCAACAGCGAAAGCCTTTATGTTTAATTCCATACCCAAGAAAGCAACAAAGACGAGAACGAGGTTCAAGCTTGGTGTGTTCATGGGATTGAAGTAAAACAAAGCAGGCAGAGCCAAAAATCCGGAGATTGGCATAAGGAGGGGGAGTGCCATGCAGACGTTCAAAGGGAGTTTGATTATGGATGACAGGGGTAGGAGCACTGTTGATAGTGTAAACAGCAGTGAGGGCAGCTTCCCCCCAAAAGTTTTCAGGGCAGGAAGAAGAGAGAAGGAGAGCGCGGGTAGTGTCAAGAATATGCCTATGTTTGCGTTCAGCGCGGCCATGTTGCTGGGACGTGCCAGCACAAGAACGATGAGGCAGTGTACCATGATGCTGAAGAAAGGAAAGGAAATCTGAATCCCGATATTCCATAGCATTGTCAGAGCGAAAAATTTTGATGACTTTGGAGAATTGGGTGTGGACTATTTGGGCAAATTTATAATAAATGTGTTTAAGTTCAGACCTATTTTTCATGAGAAAAAGCCAAGTAAACCGGGAAAATCATCAATAAAAACAACAAAATAGCGGGATCCCTCCATAGTAGTAGTAGGAGAGGGCCCCCAAATATCCGAATGTATAAGATCAAAAGGTGCAAGGGAAACAGAAGTACTTTTATTAAATGATAAAGCAGGTTGTTTGGCAAGTTGACAGGGTATACAATCGAAATTATCGGGAATTACATGACCCAACTGACCACTAGAAACCAAAGACTTTAAGCGATTAACAGAAATATGCCCTAAGCGACAATGCCAAAGATGAAAGGGAGATAATGAGGAAGTAGATGTAGGAGCAGCGATCTGAGGAGAGGCAGGAACATGAAGGTGAATGAGTTCATAGAGACGTCCATGCTTACGGCCGATCCCAATAGTTTGCCCCGTCTGAGGGTCCTGTACCAAACAATCAGTAGCAGAAAATGTGACAGTTAGACCAAGTTCACATAATTGACCAATGGAAATAAGGTTTAAGGTAAGAGCAGGGATATGATAAACTTGAGGTATAGATAAAGAAGAGGTGGAAACAGTACCAACATGACGGACAGACATGAGGGCACCATCAGCAGTATGCATTGGGGGAATATGAGGAGATGAAGATAAGGAAGAAAAGATAGTAGAACTGGAGGTCATATGATTACAACAGGCAGAGTCAAAATACCAAGAAGAGTTACCTGGGATTACAGACAAAGCAGTAGGAGGAGGTGTACCAGATGGGGAGAAAAGTTGTTTGAGCATGGCCTCGACATCTGTCGGAGAAAAGCAAGGGGTAGACGGAGCAGGTGACTCAGAGAACCCCGCAGAAGCGGCAGTATCAGTGTGATGAGACTGATTCCCGGAAGCAGCAGTAGCAGTGTGATGAGACTGAGTCCCGGAACGATGAAAGCTTCCCCGGGAAGAGCCATCGCGAGAGGAGTGGCTATTGGAGGATGATCGGGATGGATTGCGAAAACAATCCTGTTGCAGATGACCAGGACCGAGTTTGTTGCAGTAGCGGCAGGATCTGACGGGGTAATTGGCCAGGAGATGGGTTGAAGGAAGGCCCCGATTCTGACAATAGAGGCAAGCAGTGGTCCGCTGGGTAAATGATGGCCGGGACGGAGGAGTGGCAAGAACAGAGTCCACATGATGAGTTTGAAGAGTACCGAGACGAGTCTCCTCTGATAGCAACTCAGAAATTGCTTGTTCAAGAGTGGGCAATGGATGGCGATGAAGCAGAGAGGCACGTACGGGCTTAAAGGAGGAAGTAAGAGCCATGAGAAAGTGCACCAACCTTTGTTGGTTGCGATAGATAGTAAATAAAACAGCATCTTCGTTGTTATGCCAAGTTGGTTCTGAAAGAGCAAGCTGATCCCAAACAGAGTACATTTGAGAAAGGAAGTCATTAATGGACTGAGTGGATTCTTGGCGCATGCGGTGAAGTTGGTTCTGAAGTTGATATTGATAGGCAAGACCAGTAGTCTGGTATCGTTCTTTCAAAAAGTCCCAGATGTCTTTTGCAGGAGTTGTTACAGAGTCAAGCTGAAAGCGACCAAACTGAAGACTGATAGACGTAACAGAAGTATTTCGAAACCAAGTAATGATTTGGTAATTCTTACTGTCCCATTCCTCAAGACGATCTTCATATGTAGGAGTAGCAGGAGAAACAGTGGTTTCAGTAGTGTCTTTCATCGGTTGGGTTATGTCCCCGGTGATAATTCGCCAGAGCTTCTTTCCTTTGAGGAAGGAAGACATGGCTTGGGCCCATAGAACATAGTTGGAACCATTCAAAATAACGGAAATAGGATGGGAGACATCATGACGATCCATAGTAATAGTTGAGTAGGGCTAAATTGATAGTAATAGACCTGTAGGAGCAAAATTAGGTAAAACAGAGTGTACCAGTGAGTCCGGAAGGCCGAAAATAGCTAGGAAAGGTGGGCTGTGTAGAGATGATGTCAGCAGGATGGAAAATGATGTTAGCGGCGCACGTTAGCAGAGAGGGCGTGCGGCGCACGGTAGCAGAGAGGGCGTGCGGCGTATAGTAGCAGAATGGCGCACGCGGGTGTACAATAGCAGAACGGCGCACGCGGGTGCACAATAGCGGAACGGCGTACGCGCGGCTCACTGTAGACGAATGGCGCACGCGGGTGCACGGTAGCAGGCCCGGCGCACGAAAGGGCAGAGTGGAAGGCGCGTGAAGGCGTGTGTGAGCGTGGCAACGGAAGCAGAGACGCGCCGAGCAAAGAGGCGGCGCGTGAGAGCGCGTGAGAGAGTTTCTGGTGACGGGCTTGGTGCCGTTGGAATCGTAAGGAGATTCCGAGCTATTTGGTGTAGTTCCATTGTGTACGGGACTAGGCACCAAAATTGAAGAATGCCAGAATTGTATCACTGGACTAGGCACCAAAATTGAAGAATGCCAGAATTGTATCACTGGGCTCTGATACCATGAAATAATAGTTTGAGAAAGTGAGAGAAGAGAGAGAGAGAGAGAGAGAGAGAGACAATGTATTGTTTGTCTGTCAAAATAAAATGTGTGTATTACAAAGAGAAGGCACTCTCTTTATAGAGAGAATTATGGTGCATTGGATGCTCACCGAAAGCATAAAGAATAAAATAAAGTGCTAATAATTAAAGCTATACACTAATATTAATATTACAATTATACACTAACAGCCTAAATTTTTGACTTTGCAAGAACTTGAACTGGAGAAGTTCATCACTCATCAAGTCCCATTCTCAGAGATCAACAAGGCCTTCAAATACATGCTAAAAGGGGAAAGCATTCGGTGCATCATCAAAATGGAGGAATAGAAAGACATGAAATCCTTAGCTTCGGATGCAGTGGACTCTGCATTGATCGTTTGTGAAATATTAATAAAAGTTGTCGGTTGGATGTTTGTTTATGGATATATATATGTGTAACAAACATGTTTTTCATATCGATTTTTCATTTAAAAAACAAAAAAATACAAAAATCCGTCATCATTCTTTGCTCTAATGTGTGTGTATCTAGTGTGAGTAGTTGAAGTGTAATTCATTCGGTTTTATAGCATTACAGCATTTTAGTACCCATTGGCTTACCCATGCTTTCGATTTTATAGCATTACAGCATTTTATATATATATAGATAGATATAAACATGGAGTGCAATATAGTTTTGAGTTACACCATACTTTCCTGTCAGTTGCACTCGTATATTTTATTTATTTTGTTTTATGCTAACCATAAATTCTATTTCCTTTAAAAATTTTCTTGTAGAAAACTTCACTTTTATGATAAATTAAGAGTGAAATGTTAAAACACTAACAGAATATAATGCTCTTTTTGTTTGGATAGAAATTATTTTCATATACAATAAAAAATAAAAGTCAACGATAAATATTTTTTCCTGGTTAGCGGAAAACATTTTTTGTACTAAATGAAAAACAAACTATTTCGGAAAAAATATTTTTCATTTTTAAAGGATAAAAAACGTTTCCTAAACTAAAAGCTTATTTATCAATGTCAGTAGATCACCGCCATTATTATCACCTCCACCACCACATCACCATAACTACCGCCACCATCACTATCACCATTACCACCGCCACACTCCACCTCCACCACTACCACCAAACATAGAAAAATGATTTTCTCTAGAAAGCATTTTTCTATATAAAAAAAAAAAAAAAAAATTGTAATGTTTTCTGCCTAAACAAACAGAGCATAACCTCCTTTGAGATTTGAAAAAAAAATACAAGGAGTTTCACAATTTTGACAAAATTAAATTGAGTTCTTTAATGTTTTAATTCACATTACGCTAAACTTTATTTTTACAGAGTTGCTACAGGGCCCGAAATTTTCAGGCTTGAATTTGCCCCGAATCCAAAACGACGTTCTTTTTTTTTTCTTTTCTTTTTTCTTTCGTTTTGGAATTTTCTCTTTTGAAGATGAAAAGAGAACAGAAGCAAAAGCAGAAGCAAAAAGAAGAAGAAGAAGAAGAGAAGAGAAAGAAGAAGAAGATCCAGTAGCCAACATCTTCATCAACATCTTCACCAAGATCCAGTAGAAAAAAAAAATATATATATATATATATATATATATCAACAACATCTTCATCATCATCACCCAAAAAAAAAAATCAAATCCGATTCAGATTCAACTCCAGCTCCGATCACCGCCATCACCGTCGATCTTCCTCCTCCACCATCACCTCTATCATCTTCTTCTCTTCCTCCTCCTTCTCCCCATCTTTTCTCCTTCTCCTCTCTTCCTCTTCTCTTCTCTTCTCTCCTTTCTCTCTCTTGCCTGTGTCTGTGTTCCAAACCAAGAAAAGGAAGAAAAAGCAAGAAAATGAAGGGAAAAAAAAAAAACCCAAAACGACGTCGTTTTGGTTTCAAGTCAAATTCGGGCCAACGATTTTGAGCCCTCAAACAATTTTCTTATTTTTATCATTAATTTGTTAGTCATGAATAAAAAAAAATGATATTGTCATCTCTTTTACATTGTCATCTCTTTTATATTGATACTGATATTTTACTTTTGTATTTTTTTATTTTTACACCATTTACATTAATTTTGACTTTTAACTATATAAAATTTGTTATATTTTCTCCAATCTTAAGAAAAGTCAGTGTAATATCTATCTCAAAAATAAATAAACATGAAAGAAAACAGCATGACCATGACATGACTTAAGGTTAGGATTGTTAAAAAAAAAAAAAGCATAATCAACTCTCCTTAATTATCACATATTGTTCTGTCTTAATTAGTCATTGTAACTTTATATGTACATTTAATAATCTTGTTAGTTATTCCACCCTCTTAAACTTATTTGGCCATTTTAGAGCAATAACAGCAATTCGTAGCTCGAAAGTTACACGGCTCGAATGGCTCAAAAATGAAAAACGACGTCGTTTTGCATTTTTTTTTCTTTTTCTTCTTCTTCTTCTTCTTCTTCTTCTTCTTCTTCTTCTTCCTTTTCTTCTCTTTTCTGTCTCAAACATTTGTGAACATTGACAAACAGAACCTCCTTCCCAAAACCTCCTTTATCTTCTTCTTCCTCTACTTTCTTTCCCTAAAAACTACCAAACCCATCACAAAATTGAAGCAAACCCACTTTCTCTCTCTAAAAACTATGAAACCCATCACAAAACTGAAATCAAAATCAAAATCAAACCCACCCACCCACCGATCAAACACAAAAATCAAACCAATCAAACACAAAAATCAAAGCCACCCACCGAGAGAGAGAGAGAGAGAGAGATCTTCTCAAGAGACACACACACAGATACAAGAGGGATCTTCCCCCTCCATCATCATCAACACACACATATACAAGAGATACACACACACAGAGATCTTCCCCTCCCTCTTCTCTCTTTCGCTCTTTTCTCTCTCTGTTTTCAGCGATATAAGAGGGAAAGGAAAAAAAATACCCAAAACGACGTCGTTTTGGGTATTCAAGCCAATTTAGGCCACGAGTTTCTCGAGCTACCAAGGATTATTCTTAGAGTAATACTCCATACCAATTGATAATATTTGTTGTGTTATTTATACTATCATTAAAAGAGAACACCTAATTTAAACTCTTGAAACTTTACCATGTGGTATTTAGATAATAATAAATAAATAAAAAATTCATCTACGCTTTCTCATTTCAACATAAATATTAGTAAGAAAAATAGTTAAGAGTACTAAAAGTAGTGCTCTAATAGCACTACTAATGATGTGACAGTGGATTATGCCTTTTTTTTTTTTGACATTCCCAATATATTAATACTATTAATAATATTTTTTTAGTGGTATGAATGATTGTTGATATAGTAATTTAAAATACAAACCACTTTTACAAATACAAACCACTTCTACTTTTTCACTGTTTGCGTTCCGTAGACTGCTGTGCGATTTTAATTCAGTTTTGTCATTTTCACTTTTCTCCATGTACTAGAAAGAAAAATAGCTTGTAGCTCGAATCATCCAAGGCTCGATTGGCCCGAATCACAAAATGACGTCGTTTTGCGATTTTATTTTATTTATTTTTCTTCTTTCTCTTTTGTATCTGAAACAAGGGCGAGAGAAGTAAGAGAAAGCGAGAGAAAAGAGGAGAAAGAGAGAGAGAGCGATGGCGATAGGCGATGGCGACGGTGCGAGATCTGTGTTTGTTTTTTTTTTTTGATTTTGAAAATCTATGTTTGATGATGAAAAAAAAAAAAAAAAATTTGTTGTTGATGATGATGCTGATGATGATGTTGATGAAGATGAGAATCTGTGTTTGATGATGAAAAAAAAAAAAAAAATTTGTTGATGGTGATGATGTTGATGAAGATGTTGCAAACTCTTATCTCATTTTTTTTTTTTTTTTTTGCAAACTCTGGTGATGATGGTGATGATGCTGGTTGTTGATGTTAATGAAACCCAGCCCCTTTTCTTCTTCTTCTTTCTTCTTCATCCTCTCTGTTTCAGAACAGAGAGAAGGGAAAAAAAAATAAAAAAAAAATAGCAAGACGGTGTCGTTTTGCGATTCGAGCCATTTCGAGCCTCACCTTTTTCGAGCTACAGAATGGGATTGTACTAGAAAATATCACTTTCTCAAATATCCATATTTGATTTTTTTTTATATTTAAATTGCCGAATTTTTCTCGGTAATTGGAAATTTCTGTCGGGTTCGTTTGTTTGATATTGTGTTTTGATGATGGATAGCTGGAAAAGACAATCAAGATCACAAAATAGAAAACCGTCTATGGGTATGTATACTTTTTGTTTGATGTTGTGTTTATGTTTTTTCCATGCTTTTTTAAAAAATATATATATTCAGTTTTTTATTCATGTTTTACTTTTTAAAATTTTGTTTGTTTTTTGTGTATAAATTCTGTTTTTAAAAAATTGATTTGTTTGTTTACTTAACTTTTTTTGTGTCTTTTTTATTAAAAACACAAGTTGGTGCTCTTAATTTTATATTAAAAAAACAGTTTTTTTGAGGTTTTTTTTTTTTTTTAAATATCTTTGATTGTAAGTATTCGGAGAGTCTTGAATTTATATTATTTTTCTCTATTTAATTTTTTTTTTCCCCAAGAAAGACCATTCTAGAATGTTGATTTTATGGTTACGTTGCAAGTTGATAGAGTATCTATCCAAATTACATATCTATTGCTTAAAAAGTTCCATTATGTTATCAGGTTTTTGGAAGAAAAAATAGAAAGTACAATATAAGAAATAATTCAATTCTTAATTTTATTTTTTTTCAAAAAATCAATTTGTTCTTTCTTTTTTTTTTTTTGGGGGGGGGGAACTTACGTGTGAGTCCTAATATGTAGACTTATTATCTAATAGGTCTTATAATAATTAATGACATTTTTTATTAAACACTATTAAAAAAAGGCCATTAATTGTTAATTTTCAACAACAATTTTAAAATTTTGTCACGAAAAATATCACTAATTATAAATTTTAGTGACAGCTTAAAAAAATCATCATAAAAAAAAGTCACTAATTTTCAACTTTCAGCGATAGTTTAAAAATTTTGTTACAAAAAAAAAAAAAATCACTAATTGTAAGTTTTAGCGACAATTTATAAAAATATTATAAAAAGTCACTAATTGTCAATTTTTAGCGACATATGCAAAAAAATGTTACAAAAAAAATTTTAGCGACAATTTTATTAGGATTTTTTTTTTTATATATTAAAAGGTTTGTTATTATTTTTCATTGTTTATATCAAATCTATTTAACCGTAGTATTATAAGAGTCTTGAATTTGTAGTTATTTAAAAATTTGTTTGTTTATTTTCTTAATTTTTTTGGCTATATCTTTTTTTAAAAGAAAGAATTCAATGTTCTTAATTTTTTTTTTTAAAAGAAACTTTTTTTGAGGTTTTTTTTAATTTTATTTTGTATATTAATATGTTTCATTATTATTTTTCTTTGGTATATCAAATCTCTTTAACTATAGTGTTATAAGGTCTTGAATTTATAGTTTTTTTAAAATAAAAAAAAATTAATTTGGGTTTATATTTTTCTGTTTCGTGTGCTTTTGCATTTTTACATTCAAATTTTTTTAAAAAAAATTATATTCAGTTTTTTTGTTCATGTTTCTGCTTCTTTTTTTTTTTTTGGTTTGTTTGTTTACTTAACTTTTTTTTGTGTTTATTTTTTTAAAAATAGTGCACTTATTTTTTAAAAAAAAAAACATTTTTTGTGGTTTGTTTTTGTTTTGTTATTTTATTTTTGGGCAAATTACACTGACAGTTCCTATAGTTTGAGTCTTGTATCACTTTGGTCCCTGACTTTTCAATTATGACAGATTTGACCCTGAATTTTGAATCTTATTTCAAATAAGGATAATTGAAAATGCTATTGCTTAATTTCAAGGGCAAAGTCATCAATTTGATAAAATATAAACTAATTTGACAAAAACAAATGTCAAAAAAATATTTTAAAATTTTTAAAAATTATTTCTAACTATTAAAGATAAAATTATGTAAAATTGATAATTTTTTTAGACATTTAATTATTTTTATTTTTTAGCAAATTAATTTTTATTATATGTTCGGATGATGATCATGTAATGGATTATTGTTTGTATTTTCATTAAATTAATTTCTATTTTTCCAAAAGTCAAATATGGCAACAACTTTGATATCATTATTAAACCAATCCATTACATCAAAAAATTCAAAACTAAAAACATTTCATATATTAAATATATTGATTACACATTAAAAACCTAATAACCACTCATTACATGATCATCATCCAAACACATAATAAAAATTAATTTGGTAAAAGAAATAAATAAATAAATATCTAAAAGATTTATCAATTTTACATAATTTTGTCTTTGATGGATAAAAATTATTTTTAAAAATTTTAAAATATTTTTTGACATTTATTTTTGTCAAATTAATTTATATTTTATCAAATTGACGACTTTACCCTTGAAATTGAGCAATGGTATCTTCAATTGTCCTTATTTGGAACAAAATTTGAAATTCAAGGTCAAATGTGTCACAATTGAAAAGTCAGGAATCAAAGTGACACTAGTCCCAAACTATAGGGACTGTTAGTATAATTTGCCCTTTATTTTTTGATATTATTTCATTTTTATCCCTATACTTTATCACGATTTTCAATGACCCCCTAGACTACTCTTATTTTCACGCGTACCCTTATACTATTTAAGTTCTTATCAATTTTGCCCCTGCCATCAGATTTGAAACGGAAAAAGTTAAAAAAATTACATTTTGACCCCAAATTTCAAAAGAAATATGCAGACTCACTCTTTTCCTACCAGCAAACCACCATCAACAACCATCACTTCAAGCCTTTCTATCTTCTTCATCATAACTCTGTTTCACCTCATTTTTATGTCGTTGGATTCAACTCACGGTCTAATTTTCATATCACATCTCACACGTCTCATTCTTTCTCTTTTTACATGTTATCGAAGCTCCGAAAGTCGATAATAAAAAAATAACTTTTCTTCTCGTTTTCGACTTTTCTTTGAACTATCTGTTGGACTTCATATCTTTCTCGATTCTTCACGGTTCTACTTCATTCTTGCGTCATTCTCTTCACCTCACTTCCTACTTCGCGCTACACTACCTCACTTTCTCACTTCTTCGTGTAAATGAGCGGTTTTAGTATGCCAAAAGTTGTCCGAAAACTAATTTCAAAAATTTCAAAAGAGAAAATAAACGCAACCCACAAGCTGGAGGATAAGAAAAAACAAATCGAGAGGGACAAATAGAGATTCATATGTATGCACATGGAAGAAACCATTGGCAGCAGTGTCTAGAACTTCAAAGGGCCGAGTCTCTGTGATGAATTTGACAAAGGGCTTTGGAATGGGGAACTCAGAGTAGATATCCACGAAAAAGTTGTCAACAATTTCAAGGTAAATTTGACACGTAAGGCGCGAGTGGTTGTGGAGCACCTCTTCTATGTCCAACACATGGTACACATCATTCATATCCATCATCTCTAACTCTCTCATCTTCTCCGCCAACATATAAACCTCTTCTCCTCCATTACCAATATGCAAACATGTCTCTTCTCCTCTACCTTAACTAATGCTTCCTATCTTCTTCTCTTCCTTTTCCCTCACATTGCATTCGCTCTTCAGAGCATTCTTGTCTTCAAATTTCGTGAAGCTTCCACTAATTGTATCTGTCTCATTCATCAGCTCTTTGCTCTTCATCACCTTATCATTATCAGATTGTCACTACTCGGAGAAGTCCCTGTTAAACTCCTCTAATTGCTGCAAGTTTGGATTGTCATTGCCGCCATATAAGGAGTTGAGAGGACGGGTTTTAGGTAGCTTTTTGTATCCCCAAAAGAGAAATGACTTGAGGTTTTTGAGGGTTTTGTGAAAGAACATCTTGGTCTTGTGAAAAGTGTTTCTCAGCAACATTTTGTGGATTCCAGTGGTGTTTGTTTACAAGGAATATTGTTTGTGTCTCTGTTTGTCTTGTAAGTTTGCAGCAACAACAAATAACTGTTGCAGCTTGTTTGGCTTCTTACTCTCTAGAGATGTTGCGTCCAATATACAGCTAAGAGAGACAAAGACTGTTAAAGTTTCTCCCGTTTTCCTTCAGATTAAAGGCAATGGATTTTAGATGGAAAATTTGTGTATAAGTGAAGACGAAGAAGAACAATACGGAAGATGGAGAAGAAAGAAACAAAAGATGCATCTTTTGAAATTTTTAAAATTAGTTTTCGGACAACTTTCGGTGTACCAAAACCACCCATTACATGAAGAAATGAGAAAGCAAGGTAGTGTAGGGCGAAGTAGGAAATAAGGTGAAGAGAATGTCGAAAGAATGAAGTAGAACCGTAAAGAATTAAGAAAGATATGAAGTCTGAAAGATGGCTTGAAGAAAAGTCAAAAACAAGAAAAAAAGTCTTTTTTTTTATCGACTTTCTGAGCTTCGATAGCATACGAAAAGAGGAAGAATAGACGTGTGGGATGTGATACGAAAACTAGACCGTGAGTTGAATCCAATGACATAAAAATAAGACGAATCAGAGTTGTGAAGAAGGAGATATAAGGGCTTGAAATGGTGGTTGCTGGTGGTGGTTTGCTGGTAGGAAAATAGTGGGTTTGCATCTTTCTTTTGAAATTTGGGGCCAAAATGTAATTTTTTTAACCTTTTCCGTTTCAAATCTGACGACAGGGGCAAAATTGATAGGAACTTAAATAATATAGGGGTACGCGTGAAAATAAGAGTAGTCTGGGGCGTTCATTGAAAATTGTGACAAAGTATAGGGGTAAAAATGAAATAATCTCTTATTTTTTTTTATATATAAATCTCTTTGATTGCGTTCTAAGAGTTTTGGATTTGTATTTTTGTATTTTGTGTCTACTAATGTTAATTATACTTTTTATTTTCTTCATTAAAAAATAAAAGAACATAAAAAGTTTCATTATGTTATCAAGTTCTTTGATATTTTTTTAAGTAGTCTAAAGTTCTTCACCGGTTTATGAGTCTGTATCTCACTCACATCCATATATCACACACATTCTTGTTAGACAATCTTCACTGTATTCCGAATAAAATAAGTTTGTGTACTTAACAACAAACAAAAGAAAATAAAGGAAATGAGGGAGAATGTTTGATTACAAAAATAAACAGGGAAATAAAATAAATAAATGAAAACAGATTTTTATTTTGTTACAAAATCAAAATCTGATATAAATAAATAAATAAAAACAGATTTTTATTTTGTTACAAAAACAAAATCAAAATCTGATATAAATAAATAATAAACCAAAAAATAAGTTAACAACTTACTTGATTAATTTCTTGAGTAAATTTTTGATCAAGTCCAGTGTTTAACATTGTGTCCTTAAGACAGATTCATCCTCTCCACAGTGTTTTCAGAATGTGGACGTCTATCTCTCAGGATAAAATGATCAACATCAAACAATAGCAACACTACAAATCGTTTGCACAACGAACACACAAGTGTTTACACTTTTTCTCACAGAAATTTAATGTAGCAAAATGCAGAGAATTATTGCAGAGGAGAAGTGCGAAAACTGTTCTGGTTTAAATTCAAACAGATAAAAATTGAGCATAATTTTGGTAGAGGGAAAAACCGGACAGATTTTTTCTGGAATTAATTTTAATTCTGGATAGAAATTTTATTTTACAAAAAAATAAAATAAAATTCAAATGTTTTTGGCTCAAAAAGATAGGTATTAGACCAGACAAGCCTAAGCCAACCTCACACCACGCACCAGCATTGAAGCCCAGCCTAGCCCAACCGGGCTGGACAGACGGCGGCACGCGTGTGTGGCTATTTTTGGGTTCAATGGGTCTAGTCCAATTTGCCCATAACCTCTTCCTTCTACAAACTTGGGATACCCCTTGGGGCCCTCCCCAAGCTATAATTCCAAGCTTTATAAATCCATAAATTTCTTCCCACCAAACCAATGTGGGACATGCCTTTATTCAAACCCTTAAGGATTTTCCACTAAAACTCCATTTTCATGGAGCACACTTTGGCTTCAATTTCTCATTCACCCGATAATAGTTTTGAGCAACCAAATATACCACGTAAATCAAAACACGGTATAAAACGCGTTACCACCTTGATCCGCGAAATTCGGCGATTGTCCCACCTAAAAAATAGACCAAAGTTTAGAAGAAAATTCTATTTTTCCAAATTTTTTCAAAAACCATGTCTAAAAATTCTACCATTCTTTCGCTCTCTACAAGCAAGTGAGAGAAGATATAAATATATAGCTATACAGAGATAACGAGCTCTGTATACACTCTGATCGAATCACACAATTCAATCACAAACACACATTGTTTTCAATTCTATTTTTTGTTTTTGTTTTTGTTTTTGTTTTTGTTTTGTTTTGTTTTTCCTTTCGGAATCAAATTCACTCAATTTCGCAGACGAGAACGATGCTGAGTTGGCGTCCCCTGTTAATGGGCCCATTTTAAACCACAATGCCGGTGAATTATAGCATTAGAACTATCTCAAACAGCTCAATTTCAACTTGAACCACCTCATTTTCAGCTCTCGTAAACCCTAGTTGAGTCTCTAGACCGATATGCAAAGGTAAAAAAAAAAAAACCCTTGTGGCCTTTTCCCTATCTGTTTCTCACTCTCATTGTTATTTGCATAGGAATTCTTGTTGTGATGCTTTGTGTTGGCTTTTTTTTTTTTTTTTTTATATCAATTTTTTCTAATTGAATCAAAACATAATTTTTTCTAGTTTGATCAAAACACAAAAAACAAATCAGAGAAAATTGTGAGCAAATCAAAGAAAATTGGTCAAAATATAGTAAAAATTGTGAGAAAATCAGATAAATTTGTGAGCAAATTAGAAAATTTTCAAACCAAAAAAATTTTAAAACACAGAAAATTTTGAAAATACAAAGAAAATCAGATAAATTGAGCTTTGAAATTTTTCTAGATCGATATACTTAATATTTTGAGAAGGTTAGATAAACAGAATTCTTATACAATTATTTTATCTAGAATTATTCATATAAAAATTGAAATTATTCTATGAATATTAACACTCTTATTAAAAATTTTACTAAAAATATAAGGGGTTAAATTTATTTGATTATCAAAAAAGAAAGGATACTTGGATAATCAATGATTATCAAACATTAGCAAATGTAATATTGCTAATAAAAAATTTGAACAAAATTAATTAACTAATAAAGAATATTTTGTAGAAAAGCATGAACTTGTCTGCTTTTGTCAATTTTTCTGTGGTGTTTGGATGTTTGATGTGTGGGGGAAAATAATAATAATAATAATTAACTCATATTTAACTCACTTTTTTTTTTTTTTTTTCCGCATGAATCTAAATTTCCCTATTATAATTAAGGGAAGGCATTGTATGGCAAGTTTGTATCTCTATATTTTAATATCACTACAAGAAAAAACACTTTTGGCGACTAAATTTTTAGTCGCCAAAAGTCCTCTTTTAGTCGCCAAATGTAGAATTTTCACTTTTCCCGACTAAATATTTTAGTCACCGCTGTGGTCGCCAATACATGGTCGGCAATACCTTTGGCGACTAAAGATTAGTTAGTCGGCAATATACAGGTCTTCAGCGACTAAAGTTTTAGTCGCCAATAGTCGATTCCATTTGTGAAATTATACATTTAGCGACTAAAGTTTTAGTCGCTAATAGTGTTTTTTTTTTATTATTTATACAATTGGCGACTAATTTTTTCGTCGGCAAATGTCACTGGTTTTGGGGACCACAGTATTTTGTCGCCAAAAGCATTTTTCAAAAAAAAAAATAATTTCCCACTGTGCGCCCCAGCAGCTCCCACGGTTTGAACCTGCGATGTCCAAGCTTCAAACCTTAAGGACACACGCCACCCCACTATGCCACTCAACCATCACATGAATATAATTGCAACTTATATTATTTATATATTACTTTCAACATAATATATATAAATATAATTATATATATTCAAATATAATTTTTATGTAAAAAATAAATTATTTATTAAAAAAAAATTTTATCTCAGTTTTGGCGACTAAATCCATTATTTAGTCGCCAATTCTACAATTTTAGACTACTAATTAATTTTGCAGTCGCTAAAAAAAATGTTGCGCCTAAAAACACACCTTTTGGCGACTAAACCTGTTTTTAGTCGCCAAAAACTTCCCCTTTTGGCTACTAAACTGAATTTTAGTCGCCAATACTCAGTTTTTAGCTACTAATTTTTTTTTTGTAGCCAAATAGCTTCACTTTCAGCGACTAATCTGGTTTTAGTCACCAAAACACCTACAATTGGCGACCAATCTGCTTTTTAGTCGCCAAAACCAGCACCTTTGGCTACTAAATTGTTTTAGTCGGCAAAAACCATCACTTTTGGCGACGAAAATTGTGTTAGTCGCTGAAACCCATATAATAGGCGACCAAACTGATTTTTAGTCGCCAATACATATACATTTGGCTACTAAATGGTTTTAGTCGCCAAAAGTCTTCATTTTTGGCGACTAAAATGGATTTAGTCGCCATTTGTGCAACTTTCAGCGACGAAATTCATTTTTTTAGTCGCCATTGGTGTTTTTTGTTGTAGTGATATATATTTTTCTCATTTTAATTGACCAGTAACATGGTTCATTGCATCTCAACAACAGGACTTTGTTTTCATAGAAATCGAGTCTTGATTATCTTAATGAAACAAAAACACAAAAATAGGATTACAACAAGAAAACCATTATAAAATATGGTGGCCAGTTTTGTGCTAATGAAACCACCTCACATACACTTTTTTTTTTTTTTTTTTTTTTTTTTTTTGTTTTTGTTTTTGTTTTTTTAACAGCATTACCGGGATACTAGAATACCTGTTTTTGTGATTATGTGGGGCCCACATGAATTAGGCTTTCTATAATAAACCACCTCAAAGGTCACCATTATTACAAGATAAGGCTTATTGGAATTCATTGACCTTGAAAAAATTATTTAGTGAAATTAAGACAAATTTATGCAGTGTCTCAACTCGATATTTATTAATTAAAATAATAAAATTTAATAATTTTTGTTTAATTTTTTTCAGTCAATAAGATGCCACTTGGCTTGAATATTTGAATCTATTTCAAATATCATTTGCTCTCTTATAAAAAACGAAAAACACTCATCTTTCAATTAGAAGGCATAGTTTCAAAACTAATAATATTAGCTATTCAAAAAAATGTCAAATAAAAAAAAATCCATATAAAACATTATATGACCAAACATTTATTGTTACTTTACAATTTTACGATTTTTTATTTTTTTGATTTCTTTCTATATCATTAGTGTTTTGAAACAAAGATGTTAATTTTGGAGGCTCCAAACCTTGTAAGTTTTCTCTAGTCTATTGTTGGATTAAAGGGGTATTGTTGGGAATCGTAGGGCTTATTCTACAAGTTAAAATACCAATTGTCAAAATTCAGAAATGATTTTGTATGATATTATAAAGTAAAAGTCAAGTCCCAAAATACCAGCTATCAGAATTCGGAAATAGTTTTGTAGAATATTATAATATAAAAGCCCAATCCCAAAATACCAGCTACCAAAAATTCAGAAATGATTTTGTCATGGCCTATTGTATCCACTTTACCAATTGATTAAAATTAAATTGAAAATTTAATATTAAAATTTTTATGTTAAAAAGCTATTTGATAAAAATTTAAGTGATTAATTCAAATAAATTATTTAATATGTATAAGATCAAATTTAAAAATTATTTTTAAATTGAATATTTTAATTTTTATATTATAATAGTGATGATAGTGGTGGCACTGATAACAATTATGGCCCAATGGCAACCATTGTGAATGTAGATATAGTGATGGAGGGATAATGCAGTAAAAGTAAAAGGGAAGTATCAACGATGGTGTAATGATCGTGGTAATTGTGGTGGTTATGATAACGGTGACAATAATTATGGAAGTGAATGGTTGTAGTGGTGGTGGAAATGGTGTAATTCTATGACAATGATGACATTGGTGATGGAGGTTGTAGTGGTAGTAGTAGTAGCAATACTAGTAGTTTGTAATGGTTGCATATAGTGGTTGGTAGTGGTATAGCGAAGATAGCAATAATAGTGTATGTACACGTATTATAAATTTAATCAATATTAAATAATTTTTTTATTACTTAAAATTTTCTTAATTATTAATCTCCATTACATTTTAAGTACGCTACAATAATTGTAATTATTAAATAAGTCTAATTGATATTCATTTTAACATTTTTGTTAGCATACGGTAATATATGGTGTATGTATACATATTATAAATTCAATCAACATTAACTAAAAAAATTTTATTACTTAAAATTTTCTTAATTATTAATCTCCATTACATTTTAAGTACGTTACAACAATTGTAATTATTAAATAAGTCTAATTGATATTCATTTTAATATTTTTGTTAGCATACGATAATTATTGCACTATAACAAATAAGTGTTTTAGAGACCAAATATTTTGGTCTTTAAAAGTGAAAATTTTGTTGCAAAAGACATTTAGGGACCAATTTCTATCGTCATAAGGATAGTCGCTAAAAGATCGTCCCGAAAAGTCTAAAACGAGGCTTTTAGCAACAAAATTTTAAAAATGTCACTAATAAATAGACTTTTAGGGACAAAATAATTTGGTCTCAAAATGGTTTATTTTTTGAGACAAAAAATATGGTCCTAAAAACATAATAATTGATCACTAATGTCTAATTTTTGTTTCTAAAAATATAATAACGGCACTTTTAAAAACAAAAATATTTAGTCCCTAAAAAATAATTTTGTCCCTAAATTTTGGTATCTAAAACCTTTTTTTTTTTTGTAGTGTTGGGAGGCTGACCTTTTTTTCTAATCATTTTTTATCCAATAATCTTTTATTTCTTTTTGCACTTTTATAATATTTCTGTATTTATTTGAATCCTTGGCTTTTGTTGAAATTTGAATACCAGCAAATTCACATGTATTTTTTTTAAAGTCCACTGGCATAAGCCCAAAGACAACTATTTAATCATACATAATTACCACTAAAATAATCTTGTAAAGTGTAACTATTATTAATTTCAGTAATGTTAGGTATTATGAAAAATCTTTCATAAAAATAATCATGAAGACTTTGTGACCCTTGAATTACACTTAGAATAAAACACCACACATTAATCAAGATAATCTAAAAATCATAAATCTTTTATGATTATTTTTATAAAATTTTTTTCATGATTTCTAACTTTTCTCTATTAATTTATATTATGTGGTACAGAGCTCTTATTCATTTTCTATAGCATAAATAACCCATTTAGAGTAGAGCCTTTCCATCATCTCACACACGGAAACAAGTGCATGGAAGAGAAGAGTTCTAAACATAACAAAAGCTTTAAAGTCTCAATTTATTTTCAGTGAAGAAGGAAAGATGTCAAACACAGCTGGTCAAGTCATTCGCTGCAAAGGTTTGTATAATATCATCATCCCATTTAGGAGCTTTCTACTGACTTTGGAATCAATATTTTTTCGAAAATAGTTTTCAGAAACAGTTTGTAAAGTTCTACGAAAAACAAAAGCAAAGAAAAAAAAACAGACTCTTTGTACTTCTGAAAATGATTGGTTAACAAAGTATTTCTTCAATTTTTTGGTGGCAGCTGCTGTGGCATGGGAAGCAGGGAAGCCACTGGTGATAGAAGAAGTGGAGGTGGCGCCACCGCAGAAGATGGAGGTTCGTGTGAAGATCCTCTATACCTCTCTCTGCGACAATGATGTTTACTTCTGGGAAGCCAAGGTAACTCATTTTTCACTTTACATAGTATAGAATAGTATAGTATTCCTTGGTAGGGAAAATATATGATTCCCCATAAGTAAATCAATCAATGAGAATAAAAATTAATGCGGAAAAATTAAATCGAAATCCGATTCCACTGTCAACTAAATAAGTTTCCAAACGATTACAAACGAGGCATGAATGGTCTTACAAACCACCCTTAGGTGAATTCCAAATAATTACAAATAAACAAGAGGAAAGGCCTCACCAAATAGATGAACCAAAATCTTCAGAACCAGAGTTGAAGAAGACCCAAAAATTATAGACCCAAATCAGCCGAATAACTGAACATCCCAAAACTCACTGAAAAAACTTGATTGACGAATTGAATTTCCAATGTTCTAGCAGACACAATACACTTGTGTTTAAGAACAAAACCCACCAAAGACCACCTATGGCAGTCGTACCGCACCTCCTTTTTTCCTTGGAAAAAACAATACCAAAAAATATGTATTGTGAATCTAGGGTTTTTTTTTTTTTATCAAAATCTTAGTTGTTTCCAAACTGAATTGGGTCTCCACAAAATTAGATATAATATATAAAAATATTATAACTAATACCAAACTAAATTAAACTCTTTTAATAAACCAATTGGGTCCCACACTCCAATAAGGAGGTATACCCAACAATTCTCCCCCTACCGACTTAGGTGGAGATATCAACCATACCCGTCAAAGTTCGACACTTTAAATGTTTGTCCCTTGACAAAGTCTTAGTCAACATATCTGAAATATTATCATCCGTGTGAACCTTTTCGAGTTGTAACAGTTTCGAATCTAACACATCACGAATCCAATGGTATCTCACATCAATGTGTTTTGATCTCGAATGAAAAGTAGAATTTTTATTCAAATGAATAGCACTTTGACTATCACAATAAAGCACATACTTTTTTTGCTTCAAACCCAACTCTTGCAAAAATTTCTTCAACCATAACTCTTCTTTACAAGCTTCTGTAATGGCAATAAATTCAGCTTCGGTAGTTGAGAGAGCAACACATTTTTACAATTTAGATTGTCATGTCATAGCTCCTCCTGCAAAAGTCATCAAATAACCCGAAATAGATTTCCTAGAATCAACATCACCGGTCATGTCAGAGTTCGTGAACCCATCAAGCATCAGTTTACCATCCCCAAAACACAAACACTCCTTTGAAGTCCCTTGAAGATACTTTAGAATCCATTTTACCGCTGCCCATTATTCTTTACCCGGATTAGAGAGAAACCGACTCACTACACCAACGGCGTGAGCAATATCCGGCCTTGTACAAACCATGGTGTACATCAAAGAACCAACTGCTGAAGCATAAGGAATTTTCAACATCTCTTCTTTGTCTTTCTCACTTGTAGGACATTTATTCGAACTAAGCTTGAAGTGACCCGCAAGTGGACAACCAACCGACTTTGCCTTATTCATGTTGAACCTCTCAAGAACTTTCTCAATGTAGCTTTCTTAAGACAACCAAATCAGCCCCTCTTTGCGATCACGAACAATTTTCATACCAAGTATTTGCTTTGCCGGTCCCAAATCTTTCATAGCAAAAGATTTACTCAACTCCAATTTCAACATGTTAATCATGGTAGAATCTTAACCCACAATTAACATGTTATCAACATAAAGCAAAAGAATAATAAATTTGCCATCCGAAAAATTTTTCATGAACACACAATGGTCCGAAGTGGTTTTAGAAAAACCATTATTTATCATGAAAGAGTCAAATTTTTTGTACCGTTGCCGCGGGGCTTGCTTGAGGCCATACAAACTTTTTCTTCAATTTGCAAACAAATTTCTCTTTCCCTTTCTCTACAAAACCTTCCGGTTGCTCCATGTAAATTTCTTCTTCAAGGTTACCATGAAGAAATGCAATCTTCACATCAAGTTGCTCAACTTCAAGGTTCATACTTGCAGCCATGCCAAGTACAACCTGAATAGAAGACATCTTTACAACCGGTGAGAAAATCTCATCAAAGTCAATGCCGTTTTTTTGCCCAAAGCCTTTCACAACAAGACGTGCTTTGTACCTCAAATTCTTGCTATCATTTTTCAATTTGAAAAGCCACTTATTTTTCAGAATTTTCCTCCCTTTAGGCAACTTTACTGAATCATAAGTGTGATTTTCAAGTAAAGAATTCATCTCCTCTTCCATTGCCTTTTTCCAATCATCTTTCTTTGCATGCTCAATTGCTTCTTGGTAGCTCTCAAGCTCTCCTTGATCAAAAATCAACACAAACTCATTGGGAGGATACTTTCTCGAAGGTTGCCGGTCCCTTGTAGATTTTCTCAACTCAAGTTGTGGTGTTGGTTCTTGAGTTGGATGCTCTTCCTCAATTTCGGGCTCAACTTCATTAGGATTAGCATCATCCTCTGCATCTTCAATAGGTGGCTGCACATCTCCCCCATTTTCATCATCAACTGAAGATGACGGAGATGGATCCATGTCAATGAGATCATTAGTGTTTGGCTTCGGTTGATCACCTTTGCCAAAATCTTCAATTGTTTGGTCTTCAAAAAACACAACATCACGGATTCAAATGACTTTCTTGTCAACCGGATCCCACAATCTATAACCGAATTCATCACGCCCATAGCCAAGAAAAATACATTGTCTTGACTTACTGTCAAGCTTGGACCTCTCATCCTTTGGAATGTGAACAAAAGCTCGGTAACCAAACACTTTCAAGTACTCATAAGACACATCTTTGCTAGTCCAAACTCTTTCTGGAACATCACCATTCAAAGGATAGGAAGAAGACAAATTGATCACATCAACCACTGTCTTCATTGCCTCACCCCAAAAAGATCTTGGCAATTTAGCTTGTGAAAGCAAACGCCTTGTTCTTTCCACAATGGTGCGGTTCATCCTCTCGGCAACCCCATTTTGTTGAGGAGTCTTCTTAACTGTCTTTTGGTGCCGAATACCTTGGTTGCGACAATACTCATCAAATGGCCCAATGTATTCACTACCATTGTCTGATCGGATGCACTTCAATTTCTGCCCTGTTTCTCTTTCAACCATGGCCTGAAAATGCTTAAATACTTCTAGAACTTGATCTTTAATTTTTAGTAGAAAAGCCCAAACTTTCCTTGAATAATCATCAATGAAAGTAACAAAATAAAGTGCACCACTATGTGTTATAACTTTCAAAGGACCACAAACATCCGAATGAATCAACTCCAACACATTTTCTTTTCTAGAAGCAACATTTTTATGAAAAGAAACTCTATGTTGTTTACCCACCAAACAATGAACACAAGTTTTAAGATATGTACCTTTCAAACCGGGTAGAAGCTCTTTCTTAAACAAAACTTGTAGCCCCTTTTCACTCATATGGCCAAGTCGTTTGTGCTACAATTTGGTAGAAGTATCATCTTCAAGTGCATTCACAACACCTTTACAAATTTTTTCTTGCATCGAATAAAGTGTATAAGTCTTCTTGCACTTAGCCACCACCAAAGAACCTTTTTGTGAGCTTCCATATTCCATCACCAAATTTGTTGTTGAAGCCTTCATCATCTAGCTTCCCAGTAGAGATCAAATTGAGGCGAATGTCGGGAACATGCCTCACATCTTTAAGCAACAACTTGCAGCCCAAATTTGTTTCCAAGCAAACATCACCCATGCCAATAATCTTGGGCAAATCTTCATTACCCATTCGAACAGAACCATAATCTCCTTTGGTGTAGGTAGTGAAGAAATCAACTCGAGAAGTCACATGAAAAGAAGCACCAGAATCAATCACCCAATTGCTCTCTTGGCCCACAAAATTGATACAAGCATCTTCACAAACAACCATGAGATCATCGGTAGCAACTGCTATTGTGTCTTCTTGCTTCTTATCCACACTTTTGTCACGCATTTTCTCCTTGTTCTTGAGCTTTCGGCATTCTCGCTTCATGTTGTAGACACCCCATTTTTGACCGACCTTAAGACTCAGACGTCATCGATTGAGCGCTCGGTGATGGTGCATGTTGTGCTCGTTTAGAGGTTTCGGAGTTTTGACTGAGAGCCTTGCCTTCGGGCCTTTGAACTCTTTGTGCTTTGGCTCGGTTTGTGGACCAAGTCTTGTTTTCCCTTCCCGGAGGGAGGGAGTGATCTTGTAGACCATCTCTCTGTGGTCGTAGACTACTTTTCGTGGTCGTAGGCCACTTTTCCCGTTTGGAGGCTAGTTTTCGGTTTTTGGAGCCTTTGGCTGCGGGCCTTGTCTCGGGACCGCTTCACATTCTCCGTTTGGCGTGGTTTTTGAGCCACACCTTGTTGCCTCTGCCTAGAGGAACACTGTGGTCTGGGAGACCACTTTTGTGGTTGCATACCACTTTTGATGCTCGTCAACTAGTTTTTGGGGCTTTCGGCCGCGTGCTTTGCCTCCCGATTTCTCGTCTTGCATCCGCTTTGGTTTGTTTTCGGTACAAACCTTGCTTTCCTTGTTTGGAAGGTGGTACAAGGGTGAGAGATCAGTATTTCTCCTGGCCGACCATTTTTCTTTTTTCCAGCTAGTTTTCTTGTCAGATAACTGGCTTTCTTGGTCTTTGGACCATCTTTTCTGGTCGACCACCATACCACCACCTTACATTTAGTGTGTTGACCTCTCCCACCTATGGCCGACCAGTTTTTGCTCTAGTTGACCACCTAAAGTGGTCGGCCGACCACTTTTACTAGCAGGCCAACCACTTCAAGTGGTCGGTTGCTTTTTGGCACCTTTTTAGAGATATTTTAGGACAGTTGGCACAGTTGGAGAGCATTTGAGCCATCCTCCATACACGTGTATGGAGGGATGGCATTCAAGCTTAGCTTCTCCAAGAAGCTTTGGCTTTCCTCTTCTATAAGAGGGAGGCTCCTCCTCCCTCCTCCAGGTTCAGAAAATTGCCCTTAGAGAGATACATATAGTTTTGTATCCATCTTGCTTGGTTCTTCATTTTTGTGCTTCAAAAGTGTAGATTTATCTTAGGTTAACACACAAACACACACTCAAACACCTTCCTTTGGCTACTAAGGTGCTTAGGGGCTGATTTTGGTGTTCTTGGGTTGCCTTGAGCTTGAAAAACCTACTGGAGTTGCAGTTATAAAGAGGGTCTTCAAGGGTAAGCTTTTGACCTTTAAATCCCCCTTTCTTGCTTAAGCTTTTAGCCTATCTTTCATGCTGTTTTAAGCTTAGCTCATAACTGATAAAAGTTCTATTTTTTCATGCTTAGAAAGTTTGTTTAAGATCACTTTTGTGTTTGGGGTTGTTTACCCCCTTTTAGGCCTTGTTTGGCCTTGTTTTTGAGCCTTTTTTGTGAGCTTCGGGACCACCTTGTGTTGGCCTTCTCACCACTAAAATCTAGAGGGATTTCAGTGGTAGGGATGGTGTTTTAAGGTCCTAAGAAGGAGAGGGTCATCCCCTCTCCTTGTGTCTTCTTTACATGCCTTAATATGCCTCATGTTTGAGCACCTTTGTTAAGTGTATGTTGATCATGTCTTTGCATGTATTTGTGGTTATTTTTCTGTGGCATACCACTTTTTTTACTTGCTTTGGTCACTTTATGCATGGTTAATACACTTGTAGTGTAAATCACACACACTAGCTTTGTATGCTTCATGAAGTAGTATGTATTTTTAGCCTATGTTGTGTCCATTTCAGCATGTTCTTGAGCTTGTTTTACCATGTCATGACTCTGTTTAGGTTTGGTTTGGTTAGCCTTTGCATGCTCCTTGCACTTGTAGTGCATTTCCATGAAATAGCCTAACATGCATCATGTTGTGACATGTCATTCTAGCATGCTTTTGGCTTAACTTCATGAAGCTTTTGTCCATGTTTTAACATGATTTAGCTCTGATTTTGGTTGTCTTGGTCATGCATGACTTGCTTTGTATAGCTATAGTTCAATCTAACTTGTTAGCTTTGTACACCAAGTCCACTAGCATGCTCTACTTGGCTTATTTGAATGATTTGGCATCACTTATTATGTTTTTTCAGTCCATGTTTCATGTCCATGCATTCACATTTGTCACTTATTCAATGCGTTGGAGGGTTTGCCCCTTTATGCCTTAACATGAACCATTGCGTATGCCTTCATGCCTTTGCTTGCGAGCCACCATTTCAGTGTTTATTTGGGGTTATTATACCATGATATAACTCTGATTTTTGTTGCTTAAGTCATTCCATGCTTGGTCTTAATAGGTGTAGTGTAATCCACCTTATTTGCCTTGCATTCACCATGCTTCATGCCCTTCATGCTAGCATATTTTGGCCTACTTCCATGCATGTTTTAGACTCATTCTAACATGTACTAGGACTATTTTGGGTCGCCTTGGTCACATGCTTCATGTTTTATATACTTGTAGTACAAATGCTCTTGCTTGCCTCAAGCTTTGAGCACCATTGCATGTTTCATTTGTGTTGTGTACATGATTTGGCATCATCTAACATGACATTTCAGAGCTTATAGCATGCTTTTGTTCCCACTTCATTCATGCTTTGGATGTCTTTAAGTGTCATGCATTATGGCCTTGTTATGGCCTTAGGTTGCATGCCTAGGCCTTCGAGCCCTTGTCTCAGCATGTTTAGGTCCTTGTTTTGACCTACGTGAGCTCTGTCCATGCTTAGTTCATGCATTTGTGCCATGTGTTGCATGCCTCCTTTGTGTTGCTCTTTGCTAGCTTTCATGCCCTAGGACCCTAGCATGCTTTACTTATGTTATTTGAATGATTTGGCATCATTTCTTGCTTCATTTCAGTGCACTTAGTGTTGTTACACTTCCACTTTTGTCACTCATCGAGCACTCTTGAGAGTTGTGCTCTTTGGCCTCTTTGATGGCCAATGCATTGTGCATGCATGCCTTGCTTTATGTGCCTTCATTTCATCACCAATGGCCACTGATTTGGGCATGACTGAGGTCTACCCCCTTTTTGGTTCAAGTCCATTGATTATGCCATGTATATTGCATTGAGTATGCCATATTGTTTCATTTCATTGAGTATGCCATTCTACATTGCATTGTGCATGCTATGTTGCCTCATTGCATTAAGTATGTCATATTGTACATTGCATTGAGTATGCCATGTATACTACATTGAGCATGCCATGCTTGGTATATTACGGAAGTTGCCCTTGTTGCATTGCATTGTGCATGCATGCATTACATTATCCTTTGAACCTTACGAATGCCTTGCATTGAGTATGCCATGTAGTTTATTCGGATTGTGTATGCCATGCTTGCTTGCATTGTGTTTGGAATAGGTGTTAGTCCAAACACGGGAAACGAGAGGCGTTTCATACTTAAAGTGATGAAACGTGCCTTAATTCCCGGTCGCTGACGCTCTTGATCATACGTGATAGAGTTCTAGGCCTTATGTGTTTACTTGTGCATTCATTTCATATTGAATTGTGCAACTTTGCCTCTCAGCCATCATGTATGAAAATGCACAATTGGTGGCCCGAGGGTCGAGAACCACACCCCTTTGAGTTCATGGCATGATAAGGAGGGTGGTTGTGCATACATATCTTACAAATACATTGCCATGCCCTTTCTTGCTCTCTGTTACAGAAACTGGACTGGCAGCAGCAACTGGTCGGCCAGCTAGAAAAAGTAGCTGGCCGACCACTTTTCTTTGTTTTCAACAACAAAAAGTGGTCGGCAGGGGTCTGGAGAGACCAAAAGTGGTCGGCCACCCTCCCAATGGATTCTTAAGGTGGAGTTTCATCTTTCTGGAGCTTGGTGCAAGTTTCTGAGAACAAATGAAAACAGAGGCAAATCGGGGCATCGCATTGGATTTCCGAGCGAGGCGACCGAGCATGCATCTAGTTTTCTCCCTCCGAGAACCTCCTGCTTTTATTGCTTTCCTTAGCTGCCATGCTTAGATAGCTAGCTTTCGCTTTGGTTTGTACGTTATTAGTTAATGCGTTAGCTATTCAATTCGTTTTGTAATAATTAGTTAACTAGGATTAGTTAATTAATTTGTTGTGTAATAATTAGTTTAATTAGCTTAGATTAGCTAGTTAGTTTCTTATTCGGTCCCTCCTTCGAGAGGGCACATTGTTATAATAAGCGTGCATGTGTGCGATGCATGTCTTCCAATCCCCATTTCATTCTCCCTTTTACTTAACCGCTTACGATGGTTAGTTTTAGGGCATATTTCATTTAGCATACCTTATGCTCGTATGTTTGCATCCATTCATCTGAATTGCATGCACCGGGCTCGGCACATCATGCTAACTACATTGTATTTCAATTCCAATTTGAATACATGTACCAAGTTGCATCTCACATGACATTCTTAGGATAGCCGAGCCTATCTTAATTGCATTTTTGCAATGTGTTTTGCATTAGCCATTTTAAACATGAACTAGGATCATGCATTGATTTCTAACTAGTTCTTTGTTTTGGCTCGGAGTACACTGTGAGTGTTTACGCTTTAGCATACTGCATGTGTGTTAATGTTGCCATGTTAGCATGCTTGCCATGAGGCTAATTGCTTATTTGCTATAACTGCCTAAATTCCTGTGGGTGAAGGTTGGATTACTTGAATTGGGACAATTCATTGAAATCCGCATTTTAGCCTGCTTACGAGTAGCAAACTTCAAACCATTTTCCAAACAAACGAATATGCGATGCTTGGTTCCAAATTAGGCGATCTAATCTATACTTGTTTTGCTGTGCGCATCACATAGTAATTCTAGCTAATTAACCAGAATAAGAGCACATGTGTTTTCAAAAACAAGATATCATGCTTAGTACAGGCCGATCTTTGATCGGGCGAGCGAGGGTGCTCATTAAATGACCTTCCCCAATCATACCCAAGTTCCCAAGCCAAGGCAACTTTGGTGATGACGGACACGTGGCCTTAGGCACGAGTCAGGGTTTACTAAATTCTCCCAAAATAAAATATTTAGGTGGCGACTCTGTATCTGGCAAAACAGTCCATGTTTGAGACTTCTTTACAAAAATCAGTTTTCCAAAACGATTTGCCGGATTTGGACTCTTTGGTGATTTATCAAATCTCACATCGCACATCATGAGATCAGATTAAGAACCGTGACATTTGAGTCTGAACTGTAGTATGAAGCCCAAGGGCGCGCCTACACATGTGCCCTTTCTCATGGCAATAATAGCACTCAATGTCTTTCTTTGAAAAAGAACTATCTTTTGATTTGTCACGGCTTTGATCACGACCATGAGGAGTCTTACTCCTCCCCCTTGTTTTGCATCGGCCTCTCACAACGAATGCTTCCGAATGAGAGGAACCCGCTGATTTTCTTCTAGTTTCTTCATTCAACAAGCTACTAGTGACTTGGTCCATTGTGACAACTCCATCTTGGTCCAAATTACTAACTGTCACAACCAAAGTCTCCCAACTTTCGAGCAAAGAACTAAGTAGCATCAAAGCCTGCAACTCATCATCAAAAATAATTTTCATAGAAGCAAGTTGGTTAACAACACTCTTTATTTCATTTAGATGTTCCGGAATAAGGCTGCCCTCTTTATATTTTAAATTAACCAACTTATGAAACAGAAAAGCTTTATTTGTGGCTGATTTTCTATCATAAAGGCCTTCTAATTTTTTCCATAAATCATATCCTGAAGTTTCAGTAGCAACATGATGAAACACACTGTCATCAATCCATTGACGGATAACACCAACGGCTTTTCGATGAAGCCTCTTCTATTCATCATCTTTCATATCATCAAGTTTGCCACTATCACCCTCAATAGGTCTATACAAATCTTTACAAAATAATAGGTCCTCCATTTTAGTTTTCCAAGTTACCCAATTGCTTCCATTGAAGCTAGACATATGACCCACATTCCCCTCCATTGATTTACACAAGTAAATTCAAATAAACTGTAAGCTCTAATACCAGTTGTTAGGGAAAATATATGATTCCCCACGAGTAAATCAATCAATGGGAATAAAAACTAATGCGAAAAAATTAAATCAAAAGCAATACAAGAATTTTACATGGTTCCCTCAATGTGAGGTACGTCCACGGGATCGAAATCCGATTCCACTATCAACCAAATAAATTTCCAAACGATTACAAACGAGACACGAATGGTCTCACAAACCACCCTTAGGTGAATTCCAAATAATCACAAATAAACAAGAGGAAAGACCTCACCAAATAGACGAACCAAAATCTTCAGAACTAGAGTTGAAGAAGACCCAAAAATTATAGACCCAAATCAGCTGAATAACTGAACATCCCAAAACTCACTGAAAAAACCTGATTGATGAATTGAATTTCCAATGTTCTAGCAGACACAACACACTTGTGTTTAAGATCAAAACCCACCAAAGACTACCTATGGCAGCTGTACCGCACCTCTTTTTTTCCTTGGAAAAAACAATACCAAAAAATATGTATTGTGAATCAAGGGTTTTTTGTCAAAACCTTAGTTGTTTCCAAACTAAATTGGGTCTCCACAAAATTAGATACAATATATAAAAATATTATAACTAATACCAAACTAAAACTAACTCTTTTAATAAATCAATTGGGTCCCACACTCCAATAAGGAGGTATACCCAACATTCCTAAGGTTTCCTCATTAATTTCAGGGACACCCAAATTGGTTCTTTCTTTTCAATCTTGCAGGGCCAAAACCCCGTCTTTCCTCGAATCCTCGGCCATGAGGCAGGAGGGTAAGTTGATTTCTTTCCAAGAAAATCTTAATCTCAATCAAATTGTTTGTTCTTGTTAATTTTTGAAGCTTAAAATGAAATGGGTTCTCTGTTTGTGGATTGAAAATATGAATATTGTTGATTTTGGTGGATTTGTAGGATTGTGGAGAGTGTTAGAGAGGGAGTGACTGATCTTACACCGGGCGATCATGTCCTTCCAGTCTTTACAGGGGAATGCAAAGAATGTCCTCACTGTAAATCCAAAGAAAGCAACATGTGTAATCTCCCGAGGATCAACACAGACACGAGAGTGATGATCCATGATCAAAAATCAAGATTCTCAATCAATGGCAAACCGATTTTCCATTTTGTTGGAACATCTACCTTCAGCAAGTACACGGTAATCCACGTTGGTTGTCTCGCCAAGATTAACCCCCTCGCTCCTCTCTCGACAAAGTTTGTGGTCCAAGTTGTGGAATCTCCACAGGTACAAAAAAAACAATGGCAATCTAATTTTAATGTCAAATCCCTTTTGGGTTTTGGCTAAAACCATCAATTTTCTTTATAAGAATAAGATATCAACAAACTTCTATGAAATGATTTCACGGGATTAAGTCTATTTTCTTGATCGTAAAATATTATTGAGAAATAAGAATCCATGGAAATTAGTCAAACATCCAATTTGGTATCTATTTGAACCAAAATGGTGGTATTGTTCCTGTATTGATCAAGGATTTCGATTTTTTGGAAAGTACCATGATCATCCAATAACAAGGCTTTCAAAATTTTCAAATGCACAATATGAAGACCTACTGATTCTAACAACTGATTGCAAAGTCGATCATTTTCCAACCTTTGAATTTGTACTGTCCTAATGAACAAATTCGTGGGATTTTGTTTTGGGTAAGATTTGGTGCCACTGTGAATTTTGCCAAACCAAAAAAGGCTCAACTGTGGCTGTCTTTGGATTGGAGCTGTAGGTCTAGCTGTGAGTTTTTTTTTTTTTTTTTTTTTCTCTAATTGCCTTATGAATATGATTGTTGTCTCTGTTAGCCAAATGTATCTGATCAATACTAAATTTGATGGTAATTTTGTGTGATTAGGCTGCAGAAGGGGCCAGAGTGTCCGGTGCTTCGAGGATTATTAGTGTGGATTTGAATTCTAGCAGTTATGAACAAGGTAGGTAATCACACAAAGGGACTAGCAAGCATTATATTTGCAATGTTTGATACAAATTTACTTTCAGAAAACTGACTACAGTATCTGTGCAGCATAAAGTTGTTTTCAAATTTTCGAAATATGAGAGTAACATGAAAATGATGAGCATTTTCGAACTTTTTATTGTTTTGTTTCTAAAAACAACCCACTTTCTAAAAAATACCAAACAGTTGTTTTCAAAATTTAGAAAACAGTTTTCGCAGAAAAATATAAACTATAACAAAACAATGGGAACCCAACCGAACAGGAAAGGATTTGCAGATTTTGATGGCCAACTGCATCTAAATTCTTGGTGGAAGCTATTTTTGCAACATAAGCTACATTGTGACTCACATTCTAGTTAAAACACACAATATTCTAATGTTTTGTGTGATAAACAAGCAAAAAAGTTTGGTGTGACAGAGTTTGTGAATGCCAAAGACCACAATAAACCAGTTCAAGAGGTATAGTTCTAAATGTTGATAACTCATTCGGTTTTATAACTTGCATAATGAATTTTGTGGTTTTGCCCCTATGCTTTTCAATATGTAAAATACAATGGATTTTTTTTAACAAGAGATTTTAATCAAGTTAAGTGCATCAAGAGTGAAGATTTTAAGGTATTGATGAAGGATGAAGAGATTAAGGAAAGATGGAAGAATTATTTTGAGAAATTATTAAATGAGGAATATGGAGGTACGTCAATAGGGGAAAAAATAACCAGTAATACGATAAACCAAGATTATAGATTCTATCACAGGATTAGGAATTTTGAAGTGGAGATTGCGCTTAAGAAGATGAAATCAAATAAGGCTTTAGAACCTGATGATATCCCTATTGAAGTTTGAAAGTGTTTGGGTAAAAAAGGGTTGCTTGGTTAACTAGATTGTTTAGCAAAATTTTGTTGACTAGTTTTGCTGACTAGGAACATGTCAGATGAGTGGAAGAAGAGTATTTTAGTGTCAATCTATAAGAATAAAGGAGATATCCAGAATTATAACAATTATAGAGGAATCAAGTTAATGTGTCATATAATGAAAATGTGGGAGAGGGTGATGGAACATCGATTACGAGATATAATAGAGGTGTCAGAGAATCAATATAGGTTTATATCTTGCAGGTTAATAATGGAAGTGATTTATCTTTTGTGGAGGGTAATAGAAAAGTATAGAGAAAAGAAAAGAGACATTCATATGGTGTTTATCGACCTCGAGAAAGTATATGATAGAGTGTTTCGGGATATAATACGGTGAGTCTTAGAGAAGAAAGGGGTGACAAAAGGTTATATTGATGTGATTAGGGACATGTATGAAGGGGTGATGACTACTATTAGATTGCCTATTGGAGAGACAAATGAATTTCCTATCACTGTAGGGTTACACTAAGGATCTACCTTAAGTCCTTACCTTTTTGCTTTAGTTATGGATCAGTTGACGAGAAATATTCAGGATGATGTGGCATGGTGTATGCTTTTTGCAGACGATATCGTGTTAGTAGGTGAGACTAGAGAAGGAGTTAACACAAAGTTGAAAATTTGGAGAAAAACACTTGAATCTAAAGGATTCCAGATAAGTAGAACTAAGACAAAGTACATGGAGCGTAAATTTAGTAACAATAACAATGAAAACAGATGAGAAGTGAAGATTGAGAACCAAAACTGTCTAAGAGTGAACATTTTCGTTATTTAGGGTCGATTATCACAACAGCAGGGGAGATTGATGTGGATGTGGCCCATAGGATTAAGGAGGGATAGAGTAAGTGGAGAAGTGCGTCTGGGGTATTGTGTGATAAACGAATACCCACTAGACTAAAATGTAAGTTCTATAGAATGGCTATTAGACCAGCGATATTGTATGGGACAGAGTGTTGGGCAACTAAGAAACAACATGTAGATAGGATGAATGTGACTGAGATAAGGATGCTAAGGTGGATGTGTGACAAGACTAGACAAGACAGAATTAGGAATGAGTGTATTTGAGAATGGGTGGAAGTAGCACCGATAGAAGATAAGTTCAGAGAGAATCGATTAAGATGGTTTTGGCATATTCAAAGGAGACCAATAGAGATAGTAGTGAAGAGATGTGATGTAGTGACAATAGATGGAATTGTTAAGAAACCAGGTAGGCCTAGATTAATGTTGGCTAGCGTTGTAAATAAAGATATGGATCTACTAAATTTGACTAACGAAATAGCCTTTGATAGAGCTGCATGGAGAAGAAGGATTCATGTAGCCGACCCCATTTGAGGAGACTTAAGGCTTGGTTTGGTTTGGTTTTGATACTGATGGGCACCTAAGGGGGGCGCAGCTCACGATCCAGATGTTAAAGCCTAGTCAGCCCAATAACTTTGAGAAGCCGATGCTAGCCTAGGACCTGTGGCACTCAAACACTTGTCAGGTAGGGAATTAACCACGTAAGCAGACAAAGATCCTACAAAGTTATTGCACCCACATATCAGCCATTTAATGAGGCCACTATAGCATTAAATGTAGTAAGACCAATCACGCTGGAGTATGCAGAATCACCATGAATGATGTTAGTTAGGCCATAGACTTTCGACCAACTAGACACCTTAGAATGGACAAGGAAATGATGAGCAAAGGATATAAGGAAGCTTTCGAGATGCGTTAGAGGAAGTCTTCACCCCCTTTGCTTCTCTTTCTCTTTTTCTCTCTCTCTAAATTCAACCTATCTTGACCTAACTTGATCGTCAGAGTGTCCGTCGGGGGTTTATCTCCCCCTTTGGACCTATTTTGCAGGCATATTTTGAATACACCAAGGCCAGCAGACCTGTTGGAAGCATGGATCAGTCCGACCCTTCTTCCATTAAAGTTATTGCATTATCAGTTGGCTCCATCTGTGGGAATCCATCTCTGGTCGATAGTTGTGTCCATTGTCACCGAGAGGAACCCCATTAACACCCATCTCCTACGTCAGAGTGGATGGTCACGACCTAGTCCATGGCTTCACAACACAATGTTGTTAACCTGGAAGTTGAGTCCTCCAACCCAAATAACCCACCTCCATATTTCGCAGAACTCACCAACAGCATCAATCGGTTGACCGAGCAAAACCAAGCCCTGATCAACGCTTTGCTCCAGCACGACTTACCTATCCCTCCTCCACCACCGTAAATAGTCCCCCCTAACCCGGAACAAACCCACAATCATCACCAATTCCCACTACATGTGTCCCAAGGAATATTCCCACCATTTGTCCCACAACCTCAACCGTTAAACCTCGACGATCTGTGCACCCCTTCTCTAGGCTCGTAGCCCCATTAGGAGGGACCACCGTTGTTCCATAACCACCTGCCATTGTACCACACCGCCGTCCACGAAGGTGAGGCTAGCAGTGTTCAATCCCTAACTTAAACTTGTGGAGATAATGCCCTCGTTTGGGATGAAGAATTACGGGCCATGAAGCTTCAGCTACAAGGGGTCATGCAGAACATACAGCATAAACCTTTTTCCACCATCAACTCCCCTTTTATCACCTCCATCAGAGATAAAGCTCTACCCTCTAAGTTCAAAATTCCATCGATTGACACCTTCAACCGATCGACCACGTGAAAGCATATCGGACACTTATGATCCTCAATGCCTTTCCAGATGAAATCATGTGCCGCGCTTTCCCCGTCACGTTGAAAGGGTTGGCGCAACTCTGGTTCAGCCAACTTCCCCCGGACTCTGTTACTTCCTCTCACTAGCTCAACGAGTCTTTCCTGAGCTATTTCATCGGTGCGTAGTGCCAATGACACCCAGCGACTCAATTGGTAAACATCCGGCAGACCGAGGGGAAATCGCTGTGCAGCTTTGTCACCCGTTTCAATGCAGAGGCCTTACAAGTAGAGGAAAACGATGATAAGGTCATTCTCACAGCCTTCATGGCCGGTTTGCGCCATTGAATTTTCTTGTTTCCCTCTCCAAGAACCCCAGACTACAATGGCCACCATTCTTGCCAAAGTCCAAAAATATATGAATGCTGAGGACTCTCTGGCAGCTTGCCAAGACTCCACATTCAAAGCTTCGCAGTCCAGGGAAAAGAAAAAAGAACTTGAACCTAGGCATTTGCAATACACTCACCGACCTTCACAGCATACAGATCGACCCATATGCTCAGACCGACCAGCTCTTACCCGACCACCCGGTCGGTTTGAACGATACACACCTCTCAAGTCACCTATGGAGCAAGTCTTGCACCAAATCTAGCGTGACTACAACCTCAAATGGCCCCAAACATCGAAATCTCCCTCCACCAGGCAGAACCAGTCCAGATACTGCCGTTTCCATTATGACCATGGCCATAACACTGAAGACTGTGTCAACCTTAAGGACCAAGTCGAGGGTTTGATCCGCCAAGGGTGCCTTAACCAGTTCACAACAGCCCGCCCCCATTAAAGTCCTAGGGTTGACCCCCCACGGCACAACGACCGACATATTTCTCCTAGACAGCCTAAACCACCTAGACGACATGATGATCGGGCACCACAACAACCCCGTGTGCAAGGCGCTCTTGCCCCCCTGTAACATTCCCGGGGGGGATACCCGTACGCGTAAATAGTTCGGACCCTCGATCTCTTTGATCTAGTCTCACTAATGTAATGTGAAACATAGATAAGATTCCAGATTTGGTAACTTTTAGAAAATCCATTTTATTACAAAACCTTATTGCCAAAAATGGACTACGTCATCAGAGCTCAGAGTCACCACCTAATATTTTTGGAAAATTAGGAAACCCATGACTCGTGCCAAGGTCACTGTTCATCATAACCAAAGTTGTCCTGGTTTGAAACCTTAGGTATGAGAGGGGAAGGTCATTAATTGGGCACCCCCACTCACCCGATCAAAAGATCGGCCTTTACTAAACCATGATATGAATTTTATTTACTTTATATGTTCATATTTCGATTATTTAATAAATCCTAAAAATTACTATGTGAATCATACAAGTATAGACTATGTCATTTATTTTGGAATAATTTGATTTTATGTATTTTGAAAGAATTTTGAAGATGTACAACCAAACTAAATTTAGTTTACAAACATGAACAATCAACATTATTCCAAATTAAGCGACACAACCTCCATCCACTGGCATTCATTCAGTTATATCAAGTAAGCAAGTAGCCACATGGTAGGATGCTTAAACATAATAAGAAAAATACACACAAACGGGATGCTAAAGCATAAAAACTTACATGTTTATCGTCCCGCAAACAAGCTACAAAAAAAAAGTTAGAAAAATATGCATGATCTTATATACAAGGTCCTAATGTAATTCACACATGAGATGCAACCAAAGATTCGGCTTCTAAGATATGACATGTGAATTATCTCAAGAACATGAGGTAGCGCACATAATCATATAGGAAGTGATTAACTCCACAAATGAAAAATTAGACGAATCAAGATGCATGAAACATGTATGCAAATCATGGATACAATGAGAAACAAAATAAGATGCATATTCACAAATAAAGAAAACAAGTAAAAGAATGGGATAAAAAGAAGCGGGGCGGGGAATTATTACAACATTTGAAAGAATAATTACAAACCAAATTAGAGAGGGATGGGGATAATATTACAGCAAAATAAAAATCTCACAAAACACTCAAAATAAAATAAACAAAAGAAAAAGCTTTAAATGCCTTGAAAACCACTGGAAACTGTTCCGCTTAAAGCAAGAAGATTGTTTTGTTCTGTCTGGGGAAACTTATTTTGCGGGAACACTATTCATCCTGGGGCACTATTTACCGCCGATAGTACTATTCACCATGGCAATTACTATTCACCCTTCTTGGTCGTTATTCATCTTATTGGGCATTTTTTGTCTGCAGTTACTATTCATCGTCGGGGTTACTATTCACTTCTGAGGTTACTATTCACCGCCAATCACTATTCATCCGGTGGGGTCATATCTTTCGGGGAAATGATGAATTTTCTGATTCACAAACTTTCTTCTGATCACCCTCAAGGTTGTAGAATGTGTTCTCAATTCTCAATCCAAAATTTGGAATTACAACTTTAGTGGTTGGTTTTTGAATGGTGTATTGATGAAATGGAAATAAAAGTTTGGTTTAGAAAAATAAAATATCTAAGAAAATATTTTATTTTCTCTCTCTCTCTCTCTCTCTCTCAAAAACTAATTTTCCTTCTTTTCTTTTATTTCTGATTCTTTTTCCTCTCAATTCTCTAATCTTTTTTTCTTCTTAATTCTCTGATCTCAATTCTTTCTCCCAATTCTTTCTAATCTTTTTTTTCTCTTAGTTCTCTGATCTCTCTTCTCTTTCAATTATTTGATCCCCCATTTTATAGAAAATAAAATTTAGAAAATGACAAAAGAACAAACGATGGAAGGAGCTGATTTCAAAAGGCGCATAGTGATTTTACTGTGCACTGCACAGTAAAATTACTATGCACTTTACAATATAATAATATATAAAAGGTATTATTAGCATAAATATATGTACAAATACCCAAAAAAATATATAAAAATACACAAATATATAAAATTATAAAATAACAAAATACATGGACTAATAAAATATATTTTAGCAGGCCAAATATGTAATATAATTTGACCAAAGCGGGTCTTAAAGAAAAAGAAAATAAAAAAACAAACGGTGGAAGGCTGGGGAGTTTCAAAGGAGGAATAGTATATAGTATATAATATATAAAATATTTAATATTTAATATATATATACAAAAGTATGGTGCGTGAGTGATACCACGACACCGAATAAATGAAATATTATATAATATAACATACTATATATATAATATAATATTACATATAAAAAAAACGTAAAAGAAAATAGAGAATGGATCAAAAATAATTTGGCAAAAAATGAGTGTAAGGTTAAGATTAAAGTTTACATTCCATATTTTCATTGAGAATTTTGTGAGATAGCATATTCTTATTTTCATCATTGGGTAATCAAGCGAAAGCGCCCAAGTGTTAAGACCGGTCAAAATGGGGTGTCTACACCCCCCGGTCGGCAAAATCAAGGTCATCGTCAGAAGGCTAGCATGTGGCGAATCTTCTTAATCAGCACTGCGAGTTGAGCTTCGAAAAATCAGGCAAGGCTTCGATAAGGCCGTTACGACAGTGGACTGTCCCTACAAACAGTCCAAGCAATGGTCTAAACCAATCACCTTTATGGAGGCAAACTGCACAGGCGTTCGCTACCCCCATGACGACCCTCTAGTCATTTCTACTCTCTTGTCGAACTACAAAGTCAGACGAGTACTTGTCGACAATGGCAGCTTCTTAGACATCATCTTTCTCAATGTCTACTGACAACTCAAAGTCAAGCAAGAAAAGTTATCTCCTCTACAAACCCCTCTGGTCGGCTTCACTAGAGATTGAGTGATGTCTATAGGCTCCATCAACCTCCCAATCACCATCAGAGAGTATCCACAGCAGTCCATGAAACTACTCACTTTCCTCGTCGTCGACTACCCTTCTGCCTACAACATCATACTTGGCCGCACAGCTCTCAACGCCCTCTAAGCTGTAACCTTGTAGACACCTCATTTTTGACCGTCCTCAAGACTCAGTTGTGCTTACAGGTACATCCGGACACAAGTTTGATTGCTCGGCAGGCATTTGACTTTTGCGGCGGAACGTCACAGGTTCGAGCTTTCCAGACCCTGTATCATTTCTGCCCCATTCGTGGACCATGACTTGGTCCTTTCAGAATGTGTTTCTTGGTGCACTGCCGGCCCCCTTTTGGACCTGTCGGCCCCCACTTTGTTGCTGCCGGCCATTGATTGAGCCTGCCGGCCATCAATGAGCCACTGCTGGCCATTCCTGATGGCCGGCAGAACCCCTGTCTCAGTAGGTTTCACTCCAAATCTTTTGAGCCAGCTAGAATCCTTTTATCTGCCCTCCATACACGTGTATGGAGGGATGAAGCTCTTGCAAAGCTTCTTAAGAAGCTTTGCATTGCTTTTCTTCTATATAAGGAGAGAGCCTCTCTCTTTAGGAGAGGTTCAGCTTTTTTGAGAAGAAATATCTCTCTCTCTCTCTCTCTCTATATATATATATATATATATTGTTGTTCATTTGTGCCTTGAAGTCCATTTTCCTTGCACTTTTACACTACAACACTTAGAGATACACCACTATCTTTGGATTGAGGTTCTTGGGAGGACTTCTTGAGCTCTGAAAGTGAGGTTTTACCCACTGAAGTTACTGGTTTCGAAGTTGATCTTCAAGGGTGAGCTTCTTCCGCTTTTTAGCATTTTTTTTACCTCATTTTGGCCATCCTTGCATATTGTTTTAGGCCTTGCTTTCAACTGAAAAAGTCTTATTTTTAAGTGCTTTTGGTGGTTGTTTAAGGTCTTTTGGCTGTTGAGGGTCTTCAATCCTCTTGTTGACCTTGTTTGGCCTTGTTTTGGGCCATGCCTTAAGGCCTCCGAGCTAGCCTTGGTTTGGCCTTCAAACCACTAAAATTCAGTGGATTTTTAGTGGTAGGCATGTGGTTTTGAGGCCTCAAATCAGAGGGGGTGGCCCCCTCTCTTTTGGTTTTTGTTTGCTTGTATTTTTGGCCTTCCAAAAGAGCATGCCTCTCTATACTTTTTAGGCTTGGTTCAAGCCCTTTTTTGTGACTTTTAGGACCTGCCTTGGCTCTGTCCATGGCTGGTTTGGTCACCTTTTGCATGCATCTTGTATGTGTAGTGTAATCCCATTTGTAGCTCATCAAAGTAGCATGTTTGCCTAGCTTGTGTTGAGTCCATTTCAGTAGGTTTTTGGTGATTTTTTACCATTCCTTAGATCTATTTTGGGTTGGTTTTGTCACTACATGCATGTATGATGCACTTGTGGTGTAAATCCCATAAACTAGCTTTATATGCTTCTTGCTTTAGCATGTTATCCTAGCTTATGTTGAGTCCATTTCAGCATGTATTTGGTCATCATTTGGCATGTCATGACTCTATCTCTTGCTGGTTTGGTCGTATTTTGCATGCTCCATATACTTGTAGAACAAATCTTGCTTACTAGCTTTATGTGCATGATGTTTTGACTCATCATCCTAGCATATTTTGGCTTTGCTCCAGCATGATTTTGTCCTTATTTTGGGTTGTTCTTGGACTATTTTGGGCTGCCATGGCCATATCACTCATGCTTTGTATAGCTATAGTGTAAATGTTTAGGCTAGTCTTGGGTTTTGAAGCCCCTACCATGCCATACATGTGATGTTTGCATGCTTTGCCATCATTCTAAATGTTATTTCAGTCCATGAAATGTGGCCATGCACTTTCATTTGACATGCTTTTGATCCCTTGGAGGCTTGGCTCTTTATGTCTCAAGAATGAACTTTTGTGCATGCCATTAAGCCTAAGCCTTTGGCTCATCATATCACTGCATTTTTGGTCTTGTTATACCATGATGTAACTCTGTTTTATGTTGTCCAAGTCATGCCATGTTTGGTTTTAATAGATGTAGTGCATTGCCTCTTTCGTAGCCTTGCATGCTCATTGTTTTTGGCCTTGTGTTCTAGCTTGCGTTGGCTAGATTCGAGCTTATTTTTGGTCTTGTTTGGACCTGCCTTGGGACTGTTTTAGGTTCCCTTAGCCCTTTGGGGCTTGCTTTGTATTGGCCATGGCTTAAATCCCTTTGCTAGTTCTTAGCTTTTGAGCTTCATGCATACCATGCGTGTGTTATGTGTATGATTTGGCATCATTCCTAGCATCATTTCAGAGCATGTAGTATTGTCATACTTGCATGCTTTTCACTCCTTAAGTGTGCTTAAGAGTTGCATCTTTATGCCTTAATTCTTGGGCCCATTGGCATGCATGCTTGTCTAGCATTTTGTACCATCAATTCAGCACCTTATGGCCACTGATTTGGGCATATCTGAGGTCTGCCTATTTTGGTTTAAGTCCATCCCTTGCATGTTGTTGCGTGCTTGCTTTGCATATTGTTGTATGCTTGCTCCATCTTTGCATGTTGCCGCATGCTAGTTCCATTACATGTTGTTGCATGTTTATGACATACTTGGTACATTGCATGTTGTCGCTTGCTAGTTCCGTTATTTGTCGTTGCATGCTTGCTTTACCTTGCATTGAGTATGCCTTATAGTTGCATGTTTGCATCCTTAGGACATATTGCATGTTTGCCATGCTTGCTTTGTATTGTCATTTGGATTAAAGTGTTAATCCGAGCACGAGGAACGAGGGGCATTTCATACTCTAAGTGATGAAACGTATCTCAATTCTCGGTCGCCGACGCTCTTGATGATCTATGATAGAGTTCTAGGCACTTATGTGATTTTCTTGTGCATTCATTTCATATTGATTTGCACAAGTCAGATCTTTGGCCATCATGCATCGGGATGCGTGATTGATGGTCGTAGATCTGACTATGCCTCTCCTTTGATGCTTTGAGATGATATGGGGTGGCATAGTGCATACATATCCTTGGGAGACACTTCCTTTTCTCTGTTTTGTGCTCTACTGCAGCTTGGTGTCCCAACACATTAGTGGCCGACAGTGCCTTGCAGATGGCCGACAGTGCCTTGCAGATGGCCGGCACCCCTTCATTTTTGGTCGGCAGTGGCTCCCCATGGCCGGCAAGCCACTGATACACTCCCCAGCATGTTTTTGGTAAGGTTCAGCAAGAATTCCTTAAGGACACCCTGCAGACAGAGCCTCTAAAGAGCAATCGGAGAGCTTTTCGGGGCAGCATCCGAGCATGCATCCTCTCCTTCTTCGAACAGAGCTGGAGCAGCTTGTTTTTCATGCTTACTTGTTAGTTAGCATCAATTTGTAATAATTAGTTAATTTGTTAATTAATTAAGTTTTGTAATAATTAGTTGTAGCTAGTTATTCAATTCGGTTGTGTAATAATTAATTAGCTTGTTAGTTAGTTAATTAGTTGGCATGTATTATTTATTCGGACCCTCCGTCGAGAGGGCGAATTTTGTAATAAGTGTACGTGCGTGTGTGCATGTCTTCCAAACCCCACGTCTTTCTCCCTTTTACTTAACCGCTTTCAATGGTTAGTTTTAGGGCATGTTTCAGTTAGCATCCTTATGCTATGCATGTTTGCATCATTCATCTGTATTGCATGCACCAGGTTCGGCGCATCATACTATCCGCATTGTACTTTCAATACATTACTTTAATACATGTTCAACAGCATGTTATCAAGACGCATTTCATATGCCATCTTAGAATAACCGAGCCTATTTAGTCGCATTTTGCATGTGTTGCATTAGCTATCTCAACATGAACTAGGATCATGCATTGATTTCTAACTAGTTCTTTATTTTTGCTCGGAGTACACTGTGAGAGTTTACGCTTTAGCATACTACATGTGTGCTATTGATTGCCATGAAAGCATGCTTGCCATGAGGTTAACTGCTTAGTTGATATAACTGCCTGAATGCCTGTTGTAGACGTCCCCGAACGCATCCGGGAGGAACGAGCTCCCGTTCCGTTCATTTTGGGGTCACTACAGCTCAAGACTCTCAGATTTGTCACGGTTCTAAGTCTGGACCAAAGAGTCCAAATCCGGCAAATCGTTTTTGAGAAAACTGATTTTTGAAAGAAGTGCCAAACATGGACTGCTTTGCCAGAATACAGAGTCGCCACCTAAATATTTTATTTTGGGAAATTTAGGAAACCCTGACTCGGTGCCAAAAGGCCACGTGTCCGTCATCACCAAAGTTGGCTCGGGAACTTGGGTACGATTGGGGAAGGTCACTTCGTGAGCACCCCCGCTCGCCCGGTCATAGACCGGCCTCTACTAACCATGATATCAATTTTTGAAAACATTGTGAGTTCTTATTCCGGTTATTAGCCTAGGTTACTACGTGATGCACACAGCATACAAGTATAGACGGGACCGTCTGAATTGGAACAAAACATTTGATTGAATTATCCCAATTCAGATAACCCAACCTTCACCCACAGGCACTCAGGGAGTTATATCATATAAGCACATAGCCTCATGGTAAGCATGCTATTCATGGCAGCACTCACACGCATGCAAGGATGCTAAAGCATAAAACTTACCTAGTACTCCAAGCCAAAATAGAAACTTCATTAGAAATCATGCATGATCCTAAGTATACAGAAATGCCTAATGCAACACATGCAAAATGCAATTATAGTAGGCTCGGCTATTCTAAGATGACATATGAAATGTTACAACTATCATGTATTCAACTCTTGAAATTAAAATTACGATGCAGTTAGTATGATGCGCCGAGCCCGGTGCATGCAAAACAGATGAATGATGCAAACATGCTGTCGTACTGTATGCTAATTTAAACATGCCCTAATCTAACCATCAAAAGCGGATAAATAAAAGGGAGAAAGACGTGGGGTTGGAAGACATACATCACACTCACCCACACTTATTACAGTTGTGCCCTCGCGCAGAGGGTCCGAATAAATATACAGTCCAGATATTACAGTCCCGAATAAAAGAATATTACAGTCCACAATATTACAGAATCCTAATTAATTAACAAATTGACTAAGAAAGTAAAATAAAACTGGCGTGCAAGCCAGGGACTGCCTTGCTTCTGATGGATGATGCATGTCCGGGTTGTCTTGCGCGGAAATCCACCGGGATGCCCCAATTAGCCTCTGTTTAGCAGTTATTCTTGAAATGCGTGCCAAGTCCCGAAAAATGCTGATTCTTGATTTTGCTGCAACAGAGAGCAGGAAAGGGGCACAACAATGTATTTGCACAGATATATGCATGTCTCGGTCCTCGTGCCACCAATCACGCATACCGAGGCATGATGGCCGAGGAGTCGAATTGCACAACTCAATATAGAATGAATGCACATGAAACTACAGCTAAAACCTAACTCCATCATGGATAATCCGGAGTGTCGGTGACTGGGGAATTGAGACACATTCCGTCACTTGGAGTACGAAATGTACCTCGTTTCCCGTGCCCGGACTAACTCCTATTCCGAACACGATGCAATATGCATGATATGCATGAAATGCAACTAAGATACAATCCTAACATATACCATTCTATGAAAGTGAGATGCCTCGAAATGCGTGCACACGGGCACGCAAACCGAGAAAATGACAGAATGCAATCTAAGATATAACCTAATATGCACTATGCTATGAAAGTGAGATGCCTCGAAATGCGTGCACACGGGCACGCAAACTAAGAAAATGACAGAATGTGATGAAAATGAGAAGCCTCGAAGTACGTGCACACAGGCACGCAAATCGAGGCGATGATATGTGTCTCAAAATGCGTGCACGCGGGCACGCAAACCGAGGCGATGATATGTGTCTCGAAATGCGTGCACGCGGGCACGCAAACCGAGGCGAGGATATGTGTCTCGAAATGCGTGCACGCGGGCACGCAAACCGAGGCGATGATATGTGATACAACATGGCATGGAAATGACAAATGGGCTTATACCAACATGAGTGAGCCTCTGCCACACTCACATCGGATGCCGGTGGATAAAAATGGAGTGCCTCGAAATGCGTGCATACGGGCACGCAAACCGAGGCAATGATAAAATGCGATGAAATGGCATGGAAATGACAAATGGACTTATACCAACATGAATGAGCCTCAGCCACACTCACATCGGATGCCGGCGGATAAAAAAGAGGTGCCTCAAAATGCGTGCACACGGGCACGCAAACCGAGGCGATGATAAAATGCGATGAAACATGGTAAAAATGATGTGCAAGCATGCTAATGGAATTTCAGCAACAAAATATGGGGGAAAACAGTCCCGAAATGAAGCAAAATGACATGAAATGCAAGGAAATGTCCCGAAATGCAACATTAGGCACCCGAAATGGCCTATAGCTATGCTAAACATGCACAATATGGACATGAAATACAAAGACAGAAGCTAGACAGTCCCAAAATATGCACTTTCACAGTTATAAACATGGCCAAACAGCAAGCATAGGTATGGTAAAAATGGCATGCAAGAAAAGGGGCCAAAAGAGGGGTAATGAAGCAAGTGATATAAGAAAAACTCAAACTGAAAAATTTCCTTCTACAACACTGAAGATGGACCAAAAATATGAACATTTACAGTATATGGCAGCCTCAAAATCAGTATACAAATATGCTAAAAATGTGATGCAAAATGAGGCTCAAAAGGTGCTAAAACATAAAGTATACCAAATAATCACCAAAAAGAAAAAAAATGTGAATGAAACATGAAGTATAGGCCAAAAAAAGGCCACTTTCAGTTCGGACCAAGGTCCAAAAACAGAAGCAAAGAGGGCTGCCAATTCATGCAAAAATGGGGCCAAATAAGGGATACAACTACAAGTGACACATGGAGATACCAAACAATGTTGAGCCCTTCTCCAATGTTGGAGAGGGGCTCAAAATAAGCCTAATATCAGTTTACAACATGCTCGAAAATAAATTTCTCATGGGTCAAAAATAGCATGCAAAACTATGACATACAAGAGGGTCAATGAAGCAAGTGTGTGATGGAGGGCTCAAACAGGGTTGAGCCCTTGATAAAAAGTGAAGATGAGCTCAAAATATGGCCCTTTTCAGTTAGGGCCGGAGCTTGAAACCCAAAATAAGTGGGGCTTAGAAATAGATCAAGAAAAAGGTTCAAAAGGGTAAAAGTGTTACTTACCCTTGAAGATTCAAACTTTTGTTGCTTCTTGGATGGATTTGCAGCTTCTTTAGCCTTCAAGAATCCTTCCTTGTTGCTGGAAATGAGATGGTGGTGGTAGAGCTTGGTGGTGTAGAAGGAATGATGGTTAGTGACTTAGGGTTTTTTGAAGAATTGAGAAGGAAGAAGATGGAGTTGGCTATGGAAGCTTGAAGAGTAAATTTTCTAACCCCAACAAAGAACAAGGTTTGCTTGCTAAATAGGCCAAAGAAGGGGTGTAAAGGTGGGGGAAAAGGAGAGTAAAACTCCCCCACAAAATATCCCCCGGATACAGAAAATATCTGGGGGATATTGCCCCACAGCTGTAAAGTGCACAGTGCAAGGGACACGGCCGGCCTATCACTTTTGCTGGAGGTGGCCGGCCGGCCACACCACCTAGCCGGCCGGCTAGGGGTCAAAAGGTTCAATGAGATTTTCTGGCCGGCCAGATACTGGGGAGGTACTCCTATGTGTGTACAACACAACCATGTGGTTAAAATTCCAAGAAAGTGGGTCAAAGGGGTTCAACATTGGCTCGGAAAGAGGGGGTCAAAAGGGTCAAGTTGAATTACTGGCCGGCCATGAACTTTTAGGGGCCTCTCATGTGTGTAGATCACAGATATGTGGTTGAAAGTTGGCAACACTAACCCTAGGGTGTTCAACATTAGCCCGGAAGAAAGGGGTCAAAAGGGTCAGGCAACCTTAATGGCCGGCCACCAATTTTTAGTGGCCTCTCATGTGTGCAGATCACAGATATGTGGTTGAAAGTTGGCAACACTAACTCCAAGGTGTTCAACATTAGCCCGGAAGTTGGAAAAACGGGCGCCGGGAGGCTCCGGAGGAGAGATAACTGGTTGCTGCAACAATTGCTGGCCTCCCACCCTTCAGTGACCTCTCCAGTGATAAAACAGAGGTACCTGCCAAAAATGAACGAAAACCGTTGCAAAACGAATGCTCGGGGACCAAAACACGTAGTTCGGGGTCCCGAAAATGGGCTGTTAAGCACCGAAAGTGGCATTCGGCCTCGAAGTGGGTTTCTCAGACCCCAGTGTCCCTCAAAAGGGAGCAACTAGGAAGTATGCCAAAAACCGGAGCAAACGGAGACGGTTAGGCGGTCCCGAACCGAGGCACACGGCCAGCGGTCCCGAAAACCGGGAACCGGACTCCGAAATGGGAAAAATGGCCTACGGCCACCAAATGTAGCCTACGGACATTGAGAGATGGTCTACGGGACCTCTCCCTCCCCTCAGGGAAAGAAACAGAGAAAACCGAGTCTGGTTCGCAAACCGAGACAAGGCACAGAAAAGGGTTCGGGAGTCCGGAGGCAGGGCTCACGGCCGCAACTCCGAAACTTCTGAACAAGCACATTATGCAATATCACCAAGCGCTCAATCAGTGACGTCTGAGTCTTAAGGTCGGTCAAAAATGGGGTGTCTACAGTTGCCCCTCTCTGACAGAACTCGGAAGTCATAAGTGACGGGAGTGAATGTCAAAGCCCAGAGACGACCCATTTTTGACAAGGCCGAAGACTTAGACAAACATACAAGATAAACAGAGATGCGCCCGCAGGCATGCCCGCAGGCAGGGGGCAAAATGCAAATGATATGCAAAAAGCCGGAGGTAACCCAATGATCGTGCAAATGCAGCAAGCTGTAATGAAGCAAGTATTCGCAAATAGGTGCAACAGTTTTAAGCAAGAATGCAAAGCAACAACTACATTTCATGCAGTTAAGAATGCGGAGGATTATTCAATCCCCGCCACGTCTCACACGGAGAAGATACGATACCTGCGCGATTCGTCTGGTCGCACCAGCCTCAATTGAACCGTACATACAATATCGTGCCTGCAAAAGAGAGAAATTGCAACAAGTACAATATGCTAACAACATATATTTGATGTGATTCCGAAAGATCGATATACGCAATGCCGGTGAGTGAACGCATCGCAATGCAAGAATGGAACATGCGTGACAACGCATGCTGAAACACAGAGGTATGCCAATATCAAGAAATGTACATGACAAGGTAAGTATGCTCATGAGAATGCAAGATAATGTGCATGATAGTACAAAACGAGCATAAATCAGGGTGTTCATTTGTCATGAAACAACGAGTACGGAAATGCGTGTTTCGGCGAAGGTAACTCGATCACGGCCTCCGATCCGCGTCCCTGAAAGGTTGTAACTCATTCAAAAAGGATACATTTTGATTTTGATGAGTGATGATGAGACATATGTCAGAACTTGAAGCCGAAGTCCCGACGGAGCAATTTCGCGACCGGAAGTGTACTTTTCTTGAACTTTTTCAGGTCCCGGGAACTCCGATCTTCCTCAAAATTTGCAGAGAGCTAGGTGAGCATGTGGGGAGCATGGCCGGCCGTTTATATTCCCAAGGGGAGGTGGCCAACCGGTTTCCAATAAAGTAGATAGCTGGCCGGCCATTTCTGCAAAAAGCAGATAGCTGGCCGGCTAGAAAAAGGGGCCGGCCGGCCATTTTCCAGATCCGAGGGGTATTTTGGTATTTTCACCCCCTTTTGCATGCCTCTTCAACCAAGACTTGAGGCCTATAAAGGGCAGCCGAGACCCCTTCCTTTCTTGCCTTCTACAATACTTTCCTCTCCAGATTTTGAGTTTCACGCGCGTTTTCCAACGTCCCGCGCAAATTGTTTTCGTAAAAACACTCAGTTTTAGGCACTTTGAAGCGATTAAATTCCGGCTTCGGAGCTTTTTCTTGCCTTTTCGCCACTTGAGGTAAGTTTGTCTCAATATTTGGAATATTTTCTCGGGAGTTGACTTTTGTTGACTTTTTTTCCGAGAGTTGACTTTTGTTGACTTTTTCCAATTTTGGCTCATCTTTGCTCCTTTTTGCTCCTTTTGCAGATTTCCTGAAAATGGCAGGCAATTCTTCTCACGGCGGAGGTTTTCCAGGTGCCGGAGATGATTTCGATCCCATGACTCTACCCCCGAGGACCCGACCTTTTATTCCCGGGAGGTACCGTCCGCCAGCACATGTCCTCCCTCGTGCCGTCTTCCGCCACTTTACTAGTTTTGACGAGCGAGCGCCTGCAGATCTGCTTCTCAGAGAGCCGGAGCAGCATCTCTCTCACGAGGCCCGAGAGGTATTTACCTCATCTTCTGTATTTTACATTTCGCACCTTTGCCATGCTTGAACATGCAGTTTAGCTTATGACATAGTACTTTGCTTGTATCTTGAACATGTAGTTTCAACACTCGAATTTCTGAACACTCGGCTCATTTAATTAACTGCGAACACACAGCCCACATTAGAACACACGGCTCAAACACTGATTTGTCGAACATACAGCCCGAATTCGAAAGTGAACACACAGCCCACACTTTAAATTTTCTGAACACGCAGCCCAGATAGGTAGTGAACACGCAGCCCACACTAGTTGAAATTTGAACACGCAGCCCAAACTTTAAATTTTCTGAACACGCAGCCCAGGTAGATAGTGAACACGTAGCCCACAATTTTAACTGAAATTTGAACACGCAGCCCAAATTTCAAATTTTCTGAACACACAGCCCAGGTAGATAGTGAACACGCAGCCCACATTTTAACTGAAATTTGAACACGCAGCCCAAACTTCAAATTTTCTGAACACGCAGCCCAGGTAGATAGTGAACACGCAGCCCACATTTTAACTGAAAGTTGAACACGCAGCCCAAACTTCAAATTTTCTGAACACGCAGCCCAGGTAGATAGTGAACACGCAGCCCACAATTTAACTGAAAGTTGAACACGCAGCCCAAACTTCAAATTTTCTGAACACGCAGCCCAGATAGATAGTGACCACGCAGCCCACAATTTAACTGAAAGTTGAACACGCAGCCCAAACTTCAAATTTTCTGAACACGCAGCCCAGGTAGATAGTGAACACGCAGCCCACATTTTAACTGAAAGTTGAACACGCAGCCCAAACTTCAAATTTTCTGAACACGCAGCCCAGATAGATAGTGAACACGCAGCCCAGATAGATAGTGAACACGCAGCCCACATTTTAACTGAAAGTTGAACACGCAGCCCAAACTTCAAATTTTCTGAACACGCAGCCCAGATAGATAGTGGACACGCAGCCCACATTTTAACTGAAAGTTGAACACGCAGCCCAAACTTCAAATTTTCTGAACACGCAGCCCAGGTAGATAGTGAACACGCAGCCCACATTTTAACTGAAAGTTGAACACGCAGCCCAAACTTCAAATTTTCTGAACACGCAGCCCAGATAGATAGTGAACACGCAGCCCACATTTTAACTGAAAGTTGAACACGCGGCCCAAACTTCAAATTTTCTGAACAGGCAGCCCAGATAGATAGTGAACACGCAGCCCACATTTTAACTGAAAGTTGAACACGCAGCCCAAACTTCAAATTTTCTGAACACGCAGCCCAGGTAGATAGTGAACACGCAGCCCACATTTTAACTGAAAGTTGAACACGCAGCCCAAACTTCAAATTTTCTGAACACGCAGCCCAGGTAGATAGTGAACACGCAGCCCATATTTTAACTGAAAGTTGAACACGCAGCCCAAACTTCAAATTTTCTGAACACGCAGCCCAGATAGATACAATATGTAGCTTATTTCACTTCATCGGCACACAGCCCATTTTATCTTATTGGCACATAGCCCATTTCATTTCATTGGCACACAGCCCATTTCATCTCATTGGCACACAACCCATTTCATCTCATTGGCACACAGCCCATTTCATTTCACTATTGACACATGTATCCATTCTGAATGCAGGGTGGTTCCCGTAGTGTGCGGGATATGGTTCGACCATGGCGCGGGATTGGTATGCCGAGCTGCCGGAGGGTGTCCGGGATTTGGTAGATTTGGCAGGATTCAGGCCCTTCTGCGTCGGGTTGTCACGTTGTCCTGCCAGGAGGACATTGATGGCAGCCTTGGTAGAGAGATGGTGGGACACCACCAATTCCTTTCACTTCTCTGCTACCGGGGACATGACCATGACCCCTTTTGACTTCGCTGTATTGACCGGCCTTGATGTGGGGGGTTGGGCCATCCCCTATGATGAGGATATGGGCGAGTGGGAGGCCGCCTGGATGTATCTACTGGGGACTCGCCCACCCGTTGACAGGGTCTCTGGGAGAGTCCGATACACTTGGTTCTCTTCCCATTTCCGGCGGGCGGAGATGGTGCCTGAGAGTCCCGAGGAGACGGAGCAGTATGCCCGTGGTTTCCTGATGTTCCTCTTCGGGACTACCCTGTTCGCCGACAGAGGGAACACAGTTGGGCTATATTTGCTGAGCGCTCTAGTCGACCTATCACAGGTCCATCGATATGATTGGGGTGGCGCCGGCCTGGCTACCCTTTATTTTTATATGAGCGCGACCTCCCGCGGGCGGGGCGATTTGCTTGGCGGCTACTGGAGAGCCTGGGAGGTACTTTCTGTCCTCTTGATTTACATTTCTGCTTTTCATTACTTGTACATTGCACACACACAGCGCACTTTCACAGTCTGTATTTTGCTCTCAGCATTTCGTACTTACATTCTGCATTGCTTTTCTCAGCTATGGGTCTATGTATACTTCCCATCATTAGCCCCTGAGCTGGAGGTGGTAGGGATTCCCGTGACCCCATATTCATTGATATTCGAGGGCCCGCACCGGCCGAGACCTCGAGAGACCCTCCTTCGCCTGCGACAGTACTTCGACACTGTGCGACATTCAGAGGTACCCCAGAACTTTCAGTTCCTTTCATTCTCATCTTTGATTTGCTCTGTATATTCTTGATTTCTGATTGGTTTATGCATTTATCATCCGCAGATCACATGGCAGCCCTGGGTGTCCTTGGGTGATGGTCTCCGACTTCAGTATACTAGAGTGTCGGACATCTCCCAGTATAGGGTCCTGCTTGAAGGACCGGTTGGCAGGGCATGGTTCCTGGGGGAACGCTTTCTGCGCCAGGTATGGGGGTATCTTTCTCAGGATATTCCCGCAGTACCTCCAGCCAGTATGCGGACTGCTGACAGGCTCTCCTACTCAGAGGTAGTCGGCGCCATGCTGGGCAGTGATGCTTTATTATATGTTGAGGAGGGGGACTACGCCACTTACCGTCACATATATTTGATGCTTCCATTGACGGAAGCTCGTATCCCGATGATGAGGCCTGCCGGTATGTCGTCCTCGGGCCAGGCTCGGGCTCGGGCTGCAGACGCCCCTTCTTCTAGCAGGGCTGGTACATCTAGGGGTGGGAGTAGACCGGTTCCTCCGACTCCGTCGATTCATCCTCATCCCGGATGGCCAGATATGCCGACTGAGTTGATGGCGTGGCAGTATGGGGCTATCTCTCTGACTCCGATCCCACTAGAGCCTGCGATGCCCAGTGATCGATACGCCATTGATCCGGACTCACCGCCGGTATGCTCCACTTTTGTCATTCATCATTTCAGATGTTTAGACACTCATTTGTTCACTGATGATTATGAGTTCATTTTTGCAGCCATCGCGAGGGTACATGGAGGAGGTGGTTGGGCTGGTGGCCACACTCGAGGGCATGGTCCTGCGCAGGGAGGCACAGTTGTCTGTCGCGGGCATTCGGGTACCTTTCAGTTTTCTGGCATTTATCATACTTCCGATGACATGCTGATTCCTACTGCATTGATAGACTATTTGTGTAGAGCACATCTGACACACACCCCACTTGTACACTGTATTTTCATGCACCCACTTCATGTAGCCTTTGCTTGTATCTGCATCTGATATATATATTTGGACTGATGTATTTGAATTGAACTCTTTGTTTTCAGATGCCTTCATGGTCCGGTCAGCCGCAGACCAGGCCACCTGGGCCTCCTTGGGGAGCTGAGCCATCTGGGCCATTTCAGGGGGCTGGGCCATCTAGGCCTTTTCGAGGAGCTCGAGGAGGGCCTGTCCACAGACGCAGGGCTCACATTGTGGAGGTGGAGCCTGATGAGGAGGAGGAGGCTACCGACCGTCAGTCAGAGACATCTGCTGAGGAAGGGGGCTCCGGTGGTGAGGCTGAGGGGGATCCTGAGGATGACAGTTCCGACCCAGCTGATGATGATGGCGCAGAGGTCGTTCCGCAGAAGAGGATGAGGAGTGCTTCTCGTTCCCGCTCCCGAGGACTTTGATGTCGTTATTTCCTGCTTTATTTTTCTTTTTGCTAGTAGTTTGTAGCACTTTGCACATTGCTGGGCAGTTTTATTTTTTGTAAAACTTGTACCTTTGTTCGCTGTAAAGCATGATGAAATGAAATAGCTTTTGAAAAGGTGTTTGTATTTTAAACTCTTAGCATCGTATCGCATCAATTTATTTTGCACAAAAATGAAATTGAATGGGAATGTGCATTGTGTAATCACCAAGTCAGGTAGTGAACCGACGCAACAAACTAAACAACTCAACTTACTAAGATATAACAGAACCTTTAGCAAGTTTACAATTCGATAAGCAAAATGCAATAACGCAAATAAACAAGACTTAAAACAAAGATTGCTTGATCAGAGCGCAATGACTCAAAAACACGAAACACGTCCGCTCGACAAACAACTCGATAAGCAAAACAACAACTCGATAATCAAAACAACAACTCGATAAACAAAACGATAACAGAGTGTACTTCTGACGATCTAGGCACCGGAACGTATCCGAAACGGAGGGAGATGAAGGCCTTTGACTCTCCCGTTGCATGAAAATGCTTGGAACTTTCCCTCGAAGAGTAAAACAGGGTCAAGGAGATACACTGCAGCACTGCCGGCCATCTTTGGGAGCCGGCTGACCAATTTTGTGGAGAGAGACAGCTGGCCGGCCATTTTGTAAAAAGTAAATGGCTGGCCGGCCAGAAAAAGTGGCTGGCCGGCCATTCAATCCTGCAGCCTCCAGATTTTTGACACGTGTCCCTGTGAATAGTGTCTTTCCTTCTATAAAAGTTTTAACTTCGGGAACATTCATTTTATCTTAGTTTTAGCCAAAGATGGAGGCATTTCTCGCAGAAAATATCACATCTTGGATCTCTTCTCTAGATGGCTCGGAAAAGCTGAATTTCCGGGGTTTCGGCTTGAATGCACTATTCACGCTGAGCCGTACTCGGCTACATCTCCCTTTTCTCCATGCCGCAGCAAGGTTCTGGAACCCAGTGACACACGTTTTTAGCTTTGGCGGCCAAGAGATGTGTCCCACTTTCGAAGATTTTCAGGTTTTGATGGAGTCCGAATGCTCTGAAGTGATCTTGCCCCAGCTCCGTTTTGGCCATGCTCAGGCTTTAGGGCGGATGTGTGGGCTCACGGCGCATGATGCTCGATCTCTGATTTGCAGTGGGGAATTGGACATCCTCGGCTTGATCCATCGCTTTTCCGACGCCGGTGATCGCAGCAACCATTATTGGCAGGGTTTCCGGCAACACGCCCTTTGCTTATGTTTGTTGTCTCACTTTCTGCTTTCCTCGGGCTTCGGCGGAGCTAGCATTCGCCTGATTGAAGTCGCCCAAGGCTTGAGAGAAGGGAAGAGCTGTATTGCCATGACCTTGGCCGAGACACTGATGGGTTTAGATTCTGTCTATCGCCGGGAGGCGACTAGGTTTGCTGGGAGTCCACTGCTGCTACAGGTAATGTTTCCCACCCAACCTTACATATATATTTGCTCACATCACTCGACCCTCACGCTCGTTTTTTTTTTTTCAAAAAAAACCCTTGTCTTACTTTTCTCTCATCGTTCATCTCTCTATTCTTTAATCTCTCATTTTTCCATCCCTCCCCTAGGTATGGTTAATGGACAAGTTGCAGGTTGTGGACTCTTGCCCGGCCTATTCGGCTCGAGGCTACTTCTTTCGGCAGCGTCTAGTCAATGCTCTTGACGAAAGGTGGTGGTTCGATTGGATGTGCAATTTGTCCGCAGACGGCATTGCTTGGCGTTGTTCTTGGCTCAACCTCCCGGCGATGAGCTATAGTATGTCCCGGCTGATAGGGATCCAATTGATTGGTCTAACCCACTGCGTATTCTATTTTCCGTTCCGGTTTCTGCGTCAGTTTGGCCATGATCAGACTTGCCCGCCGGAGGGGATTGAGTACCCAGCCGCTTTCCCGATCCGGGGTGCACACCTTGCCCGATATGCCACAGCATGGAGGACTAGAGAGCTCCTGGCCCTGCTTCTACTTTCAGTTGCACCTTGTCCGATGAGTGCGTGGATTGGCTTAATGAGGAGGCACAGGTTGGGCCCAGCTTGGCATCAGATGCTCCGTCCAGTTCTGGGAGAGGGCGCGGAGATGCTTGATTCAACTATGCCCCAAATTTATTGCTTATTTAGCATTTTCAAGTTTTCTTTATGAATGTACTAAAAAGCAACCTCGATGTAATGCAGGAGCAGGAGAACTCTATTTTGAAATCAATGAAATTGAAAGTTATGGTACTGAAAATTTTCCGCTTTTGGTCCAAAAATGGTCTTAGTCGTAAAAAGATTAATTTGAACAAAGTCAACTTTTATTAAAACTTTCCAAAACCATTTTCGATGTGGGGTCAGAACTGGACACGCCGAAAATCTGTCACTGAAATGCACAACCCCAGATCCCCGCAACTGGAAAGTTGCCCCTAGTCCGAGGAACAATGCGGCACTGCAAAGCAACGGAAAGTTGCCCCTTGTCTGAGTAACTTTGCACCGTTGCGGCAACGGAAAGTTGCCCCTAGTTTGAACAGCACTGTACCGGAGATCGAAATAAATGCTGATGAATAAAGATGACTGAGATGATCAAAAATGGACAGAGTTGATCGGGGAAAAGTTTATGGCTGAACTTCAAGGTGAAGTTGCCTAAGTATCCCAAAGATGGGAATCAAGCCTTACGTAGTTCAGGCTCGGGTTCACTCGAGTATTTTCACTCTCCTTTTGCGCTCTAACTTTTGCCAAGGCCGCCCTTTGCGGGTTTTCAACCTTGCGAGCTCAGTTTTTATATTTTCTAATTTTTTGTGCTCTGACTTTTGCCTAGGTCGCCCTTTCGGGTTTTCGGCCTAGCGAGCCTCTCAAGGATAGTATTTCTTCAACTTGTCCATATTGATCGGTTGTGAGAACTCCAAGCCATCTAGATCCATCAGAACCACAGCTCCACCTGACCAGATAGCTTTGATGATGTAAGGACTAGTCCAATTAGGTCTGAACTTGCCCCTTGGGTCGTGGATGGGAGCTCGGTTGTCTTTGAGCACCAAATCTCCCTCTTTCAGATTCCTGGACTTAACCTTCTTGTTGAAAGCCCGGGCGATTCTGCGTTGATAGCCTTGGATGTGGTACAGTGCTTTCAGTCTTCTTTCATCAAAGAGCATGAGTTCTTCGAATCTGCTTTGCTGCCAATCTGCTTCGGCTATCTGGCATTCAGCCAATACTCGTAACGATGGAACCTCAATCTCAATGGGTAGAACAGCCTCCATTCCATAGACCAATGAATATGGAGTTGCTCCAGTAGAAGTTCTGATTGAAGTCCTGTAGCCCCACAGAGCAAATGGCAGCTTGTCTGGCCAATCCCGATAGGTTTCCACTATCTTCTGTAGTATATGCTTGATATTCTTGTTGGCGGCCTCAACTGCTCCGTTGGTCTGCGGCCGGTATGTAGATGACTTATGGAAAGCCACGTTGTATTTCTCCAACAAGTCTATCACTTCTTTCTTGAAGTGGGAACCATTATCTGAAATTATCTCGTTTGGCACCCCGTAGCGACAGATGATGTTGTTTCTGATGAACTTTGCGACGTGCGACGCCTTCAACACCGCGTATGATTGGGCCTCAACCCACTTTGTAAAATAATCTATCGCTACTAGGATAAACTCATGCCTGTTTGACCCCTTCGGGGTAACAGCTCCGATCACATCAATCCCCCAGACTGAAAAAGGCCATGGCGAAGTCATGTTGTACAGTTTTGACGGCGGGATGTTCATGCGGTTTGCATGAATTTGACATTTGTGGCATCGCCGAACAAAGCTAATACAATCCTCCTCCATGGTTGACCAGTAGTAGCCCTGTCTGAGGATCTTTCTGGCCAGCATTACTCCATTCATGTGTGCACCGCACTCCCCCCCATGGATGGCTTCCATCAGGCGTCTCGACTCTTCGGCTTCTACACAGAGCTTATGCATTCCCAGATGACCCCTTTTGTATAGCTTTCCTCCGCAGATACTGAACTGAGCAGCCATTCTTCTGACAGCCCTCTTATCTTTGGCATTTGCCCCTAGTGGATATGTCTCCTTTTCCAAGAAGTTCCAGATGTCGTAATACCAGGGGTTGTCGTCTTGAGCCTCATCTATGGCGGAAATTGACTCGTACGCTGGCGCGAACTTCTGATCGATAATGACTGGACGCATCCGGACTCCGGACGGGATGTCTATCATAGAAGATAGAGTTGCTAGTGAATCTGCAAACCTGTTGTTCTCTCTTACGAGGTGGGTGAAATTTAGCTTCTCAAACCGAGGAATTAACAGATCCAAGGTTTGGTGATAAATTATCATCCTTTCCTCCTTGACTTTCCAATCTCCTTTTGCTTGAGACACAACGAGGTTCGAGTCCCCAATGACGTCCAACCGTCTTGCCCCTAGTTCCAGGGCTGCTTCCAGGCCAGCAATACATGCCTCATACTCTGCTTCATTATTCGAGACTTTGAACCGGAGCTTGAATGCTAAAGGGATACGGGAATCATCAGGCGCTATCAGCAACACCCCTATCCCATACCCATACTGGTTTGACGCTCCGTCAAAGTACATCGTCCAAATTTCATCTTCAACGTGTAGAATGGCTTCATCTGGGAATAGATACTCAACCGCTTCATCCCCCTCAACCGGGTGGTCGTCAAGGAACTCTGCTACCGCTCTTCCTTTTACTGACTTGCGCGTTACATACTTCAAATCAAATTCGGAGAGCAACAGCAGCCAACGAGCTAGCCTACCCGTAAGTGCTGGTTTCTCGAAGAGATATTTGATGGGATCCAAACGCGAAACCAACATTACAGAGTGGGCTAACAGGTAGTGCCGCAGCTTCCTGGTTGCCCATACCAAGGCCAAACAAGCCTTCTCCAGCGGCGTATAGCGGGTCTCGTAATCCAGCATCTTTTTGCTCAGATAGTAGATGGCTCTTTCCACTTTGTCTTCCGACTCCTGCGCGAGCATGCAGCCCATGGTAGTCTCAGTTACCGAGAGGTACAATATCAACGGCCTCCCCGGCTCTGGCGGTGACAACACGGGTGGGTTCTGTAGATAATCTTTGATCTGCTCGAAAGCTGCTTGACATCGGCTGTCCCATTGGAATTTCTTTCCTTTCTTTAGGAGACCAAAAAGTGGTTCACAAGTCAAGGTTAATTTAGAAATAAACCGTCTTATGAATTGCACTTTACCCAGAAAGCCTCGCACCTCCTTCTCAGTCCTTGGTGGTGGCATTTCTAAGATGGCCTTGATTTTGGAAGGGTCGACCTCGATGCCCCTTTGCGTAATCAGAAACCCTAGCATCTTCCCTGCTGTAACACCAAACGTGCACTTCTGGGGATTCAACCGCAGCCGAAACTCACTGATCCTTTAGAAGAATTTTTGTAAGGCGGTGTAGTGGCCCTCTCTATCTTTGGACTTGACAATCATGTCGTCCACATACACCTCGACCTCCTTATGGATCATATCATGCAATATTGTAGTTGCTGCCGTTGATACGTAGCTCCAGCATTTTTCAACCCGAATGGCATCACTCTATAACAATATGTACCCCACGGGGTGGTGAACGCAGTCTTCTCCCGATCTTCGGGTGCCATCACTATCTGATTATAGCCTGAGAAACCATCCATAAATGAAAGCAAGGCGTGTCCTGCCGTGAAATCCACAAATTCATCAATGTGTGGCAAGGGAAAGTCATCCTTCGGACTGGCCTTGTTCAAATCCCTGAAGTCTACACAGACCCGAATTCTGCCATCTTTCTTTGGCACCGGAACAATGTTGGCCAACCAAGTTGGATATTCTGATACCAGCAGGAACCCTGCGTCAATTTGCTTGGTGACCTCTTCCTTAATTTTAAGGGCCCAGTCCGGGCGAATCCTTCTGAGTTTCTGTTTGACAGGGCGGGCCTCGGGATCAAGAGGGATCCGGTGCTGTACAATCTCAGGATCGATTCCAGGCATGTCTTCGTAGGACCACGCGAAAACATCTTTGAAATCTTTTAATAAAGCGACTAAGCGCTCGCGTTCCTCAGAAGACAACGTGGACCCGATCTGGACCAGCCGCGGGTCCTTCTCAGTACCAACATTCACAGTAGTGATTTCATCCATTAAAGGTTTAACAAATCTTTCCTGCTCTTGATCAATTAAACGTTGCAAAACCGGAGGAATTTCTTCTTCGTCGTTTTCATCAAAATTTTGAAAATCCTGATTTAAGCAATAAATCAAAGGCACAGAAAAATACTCAGAAACCACATCCACATCATTCTCATGAAATATTTCCAAGCCGTCAGATTCCTCTGTTACAACAGACTCAAAAGAAAATGAAAAAGACGACCTAGACAGGACTGTGGTATCCGGGTTATCACCCCCAGGAATACCGGACTCAGACTCAGTCGAGCTGGAATCTGATTCCGACGCAGAAGATTCGGTAGAATCAGATTCCGGCTCACTACCTGACCCGGAACTGCTAGATAAAAAGCCTTCTTCATATTGCCAAATGAGAGAAGGTGCGATAGATGCATCTAAAATCGGCGCTGGAAAGCCCGCAGCTATTTCATCTCCAATCATAGAAACCGAAGAGTTATCCCCCAAGCACTCTTGGTCGATCGGAGGATCTGATAGTAGACTCGTCAGTGCTACCCCTATTTCAAGCTCTGTGCTCTCAGGCTCCACTGCTTCACATTGTTCAACCTCAGTTGGTGGGTCTGTCTGCGCTTCGGCAACGTCATCCCCAGATAATTGTATGTCGAAGAAGATTTCAAAGCCAGGTACGCGCTTCTTCTCCGCGTTTAGCCATGGCTCCGGGAAGCCGCAGAATGGAAAATCTTCCCCCTCCCGGACGAAGCGTCCGTTCAGGGTACCCCAGATGGGCCTGTGCATTAACTCAAATGGCTTCCCGGCCTTCTTTGCTCTGGCCCTTCCGGCCATTTCTTTTCCTTTCCTCACCCAATCCTCTTTGGTGGGCAGATAACCCAGTCCAAAGCCGTGAGGGTTGTGTGGCACTTCGACCAACACTGATACGCCCTTCCGGCCACTTCTCCCTAATCCCATCCCGGGGGTATGTTTTAGCTTGTTCATGAGGTAGATAGATTGAGCACTAACGTACATACCCTCATTCACGGCCATGACATTCTGCACCACTTGAGCCTCGGCCAAAGTGAACCCCGACAAAAACACATCCTCCGTGCCGTGCTCGATCTCTAAGACAGGTGTGGACACCTCCGGCGGCGGATGGATTGATGAATTCCCAAAAACAATTGCTACCCCCTTCCCGTGAGGGTATTTCAGCATTTGATGTAGGGTGGAAGAGACTGCTTTGACCTGGTGCAACCACGGTCGCCCCAAAAGTAGGTTAAAGGTTGCGGGAACGTCCAAGATATGAAATTCGATGCTGTGTTGTCCTGGACCAACCTTGGTTTGAACTTTAACAGTCCCCATCACTTCTCTGCTGGTATTGTCGTATGCTCTGATCACTTGGGTAGTTGGGATGAAGTCTGCGGGTTTTAACCCGATTGCATATGTCGTTCTGGTCGGGCAGACATTAATCGCAGACCCGGTATCAACAAGTACCACCGGTATCCACTTATCTCTACATTCCACAGAGATATAGAGAGGTTTGTTATGGCTCGTGCCCTCAGGCGGTAGCTCCTTGTCCGAAAAGGTTAATGCCGGGGAACCTCCTCCCGGAAAAACCAGCCCAACCAGCTGTTCAGGGGTGGTATCTATGGAGAGTTTGGATTTATCCATGGCAGACAGGACAGCTTCTCTATGCACCCGTGATGCCATTAGCAGTCCCCAGATGGAGATGTCTGCTTGTATTTTCTTTAACTGTTTCAGCACAGCTTCCTCCTCAATCTGCTTCTCCTTTTGTCTTTCTACTTCTCTGTCCTTCCCGGATGCCTCGGGTTGGTCCAGGTGTGGGGGTTTGAAGTACCGCCCACTTCTTGTCATATGGTCCACTTCATCAAGATACCAAGTATCATCCAGTTGGTTATTCCCCCAATCTTCATCGGTGTGGGCAAGACACAAGTCGTCATCTTCCCACCACATTCCGCTGGCAGCCAACAGACACCTGTCTGGCTCCGGTCCACTCGCGCTCTCAGTGCTCTCTGTCCATATGCTCGCATCATTCTCCATTTTCGTGCACGCAGCACTTTCGGTCCCCTCAGGGCCCTTAGCTTTCCTGGCTCTTTCAGCAGCCTCAAACTTTTCTTGTTCCAACTGCCCCAGTACAGCTGGTTGTTCAACGATTCCTATATCTACAATGCCCATGTCTTGAGCGGAATTCTTAACACCGGCGCTTTCCGGCGATATAATTTGACTTTCGGCCATTCCGGCCACAGCTGATATCTCTGTCCCTGCCGGGCTCTGTTCTGGTTGGGTTTTCCCCACTGCATCTGGTTGATCTTCGAGCCATCCCGTGGCCTCTTCTGATCCCTCATAATCATACCAATTGATCGACGCATCCCCCAGTTCCTGGTCATCGAGAAATTGCAAGTTGGCAAAGTCTTCCTCTATGGCCGTCGGATCATCTGCCCATAGCCCAGATCCATCCCCTCGGATCATGCACAGTTCTCCTGTCTCGGGAAATTCTATACTTAGCCCAATTCGGCTCGTTGATAGGATGTACTTGCTTGGATCATAGGCTCCCCTAGCAATACTCTGTCCAGTCCCAGATTCAGCAATCTCATTCTCTTCCAAAATCTGTCCTGCCCCGTCTTCGACGGTCACCACCATCGGTTCTGGTTGGGTTTTGGAGATGTCCACCATGCACAGGAAGTCAGTGCAATCGGGGAGGAGCACCTCCGGCTTGGGTAGGTGGGAGGGCGTAATATAGATGCTAGGATCGTAGGATGCGACCCCAGTTTGGATAAAGTTGATTCTATTGGGAGGAGGGGCTTGGTTATGTGGTGGGAGAGGGTTGGTTGTGACATTGGGCTTGTCTGGAGGTGCGATCACCTGTTTGTCAATAAGATCCTGGATCTCATGACGCAATCTGTAACAACGGTCGGTGTCGTGACCGTGTTGTTGGTGATAAGCGCAGTACTTTGATGGGTCGTAAGAGGGGGGGAGTGGATTCGGTAGTGGCTTGGGCTCCAGGGGTTTCAAATGGTTTTTCCTGATCAGTATTCCCAGAACCTTGGTCAGGGGCATATATAGTTGGGTAAAGGTTCTTTGGCCCCGAGGTTGGAATCTATCGGTTCGTGTATTGCTTCCGGACGCGCCGGAGAAGGGTGTGGCAGTTGTGGGCCTTGGAGGGGGAGGGGGAGTGGTGGTGACCATACCAACTTCTGAGGCTCTTGTATTAGCAGCGCCACTCGGGCCCGCATTGTTGCTACGGTTGAACGTCCTCCTCGGTTGTTCCCTGTCCTGGTCAAACAGACCTTGTCTCATTGCATCTTCAATTTGGACCCCCATATCATGCAAATCTGCAAAAGTAGGGAAGGGGACTACGATCATTCTCTGCATTAACTTCGGATGGAGATTGCGCACAATCATCCGGATTTGATCTTTGTCAGTGGGCCTTAGAGTCATCGTTGACGCCTTCGCCCTCCATCGGATCACAAAGTCCGAGAAAGATTCTTTGGGCTCTTGCCTTGTCGTTTCGAGATCACGGGTTGTGATCTCGATCTGAGTGTTATATGAATATTGCGTGACAAAGGCCTCAGCCATCTCATCCCAGTTCTTCTTCACTTCATCTTGTAATCTTGCGTACCAATGGGAGGCCACACCCGACAGGGTTCGGCCGAATAGTGAGAGCTTCTGTGGTCGTGTTAGGCCCATTGGCCGCAAGACGTCTGCAAACAGTCGAATGTGGACCATGGGGTCGCCAGTCCCGTCAAAACGGTCGATTTGTGGCATTTTGAACCTATCGGGGAGTGTTACGGCCTCCTCGGTATATCCGTCTCCGATATCCGGCATAGCCTTGGCCCCTTGGGATTTCTTGAAGAGTTTCTCCAGCTTGCTCAATTTCAGAGCTGTATTATCAACCTCGACCTCGAATGGAGAGTCCGGGTGATTGGGTGTATGGACCTTAGACAGTTGTGGTGGAAGCGGGGGCGGAGCTGGCCCCGTTGGAAGACTTGTGTCCTCTTGCAGATTTTGGATAGTCGGCACAGTATTCTGGATATTTGGAGGAGCGTTCTGAACAACAGGTGTCTGCTCAGGTAATGGAGCCCCTGCCAGAGGAGGGACTTGTTGTGAAGCAGATGCCTCATTCTGTTGTTGCAGTCTGGTAATCAGCTCAGCCTGCTGGGTCATGATCTCGGATTGTTGCTTGGCGAGTTCATCCCGGTGAATGGCATCCTGTTGCATGGCCCGCATGGTTTCCTGCATTTGGCGCATCATCTCCTCAATTCCTGTTGGTGCCGTCATCCTGTTTTGACTTGTCTGAACTACTGGCAGATCTGTCTCAATGGGAATCTCAATCCGACTGTCCACTGATGGGGGAAACCACTGTTCTGGTGCTCTCTGTTCAGATACACTGCGTTTTCTCTGCTTCCTTCTGGTAACAGGGGGTAGAGAATGGAACACCGGCTGTCCGTCGATTAGATCCTCAGATCGATGGAGTCGACGACCTCGTGTCCAAGGTGCTTGGGGAATGCCTGTTGGGTTGGAAGCAATTGTGCTAAAACTGACCTAGCAAAAGACAAATAAAGCGAAAAGGAAATAAATAAACAGATAAACGGACAGCATAACAGCTTAAAATAAAATGCATGACACACAGTCGGGCATAATCAACACACAGTCAATAAGCTGAATAACACACTGTCCTCAAACACTGATTATTATCCCTGTATCACTGTCCCCTAAAACAGAATCTGATATCCGCAGATAACTAATTCTCAAATACTGGTTGATGCCCGCAGGCTTGATACCGAAACTCATGTACTGAACTGATGCCCGCAGGCCTGATACTGACAATACTGAACTGATGCCCGTAGGCCTGATGCTGTCAATACTAAACTGATGCCCGCAGGCCTGACGCCTAAACTCATATACTGATACATGCATTCCTGTAGAGACGCACTCTAAAGCACATAACAGATAAGTGAGAGCCAAAACACCCTTATGTTGGGGTAGGGTTTCCCTGTCCTATTTTGTCAGGAGCTAGGGTTTCACTATGCACACAGCGGTTTCAAACAACCTATAAATGGGTAAGCAACCTGTCCTAATTTGGAATGGTCATTATGGATCCGAATATGCACTAGGTCGAATGGTCAAAGAGGGTGCCCCGGTAAAACCGGGGTTTGTGTTCCCATACTGGCAGAGCCCACAACCGGTCAGCCTTATGGTCATGCCTTGACAAGACAAGCCTCCGGCAAACCGTTCAGGAATAGCAGATGGCAAACACGGTGTCCTAGGCGCACCAATGCAAATGCAATGCAAAGAATCACACAAGTGTAGTCAAAAACAGATATCATGAGTTTGAGTCAAGTTCTCTAAATCCCCAGCAGAGTCGCCAGAAACTGTAGACGTCCCCGAACGCATCCGGGAGGAACGAGCTCCCGTTCCGTTCATTTTGGGGTCACTATAGCTCAGGACTCTCAGATTTGTCACGGTTCTAAGTCTGGACCAAAGAGTCCAAATCCGGAAAATCGTTTTTGAGAAAACTGATTTTTGAAAGAAGTGCCAAACATGGACTGCTTTGCCAGAATACAGAGTCGCCACCTAAATATTTTATTTTGGGAAATTTAGGAAACCTTGACTCGGTGCCAAAAGGCCACGTGTCCGTCATCACCAAAGTTGGCTCGGGAACTTGGGTACGATTGGGGAAGGTCACTTCGTGAGCACCCCCGCTCGCCCGGTCATAGACCGGCCTCTACTAACCATGATATCAATTTTTGAAAACATTGTGAGTTCTTATTCCGGTTATTAGCCTAGGTTACTACGTGATGCACACAGCATACAAGTATAGACGGGACCGTCTGAATTGGAACAAAACATTTGATTGAATTATCCCAATTCAGATAACCCAACCTTCACCCACAGGCACTCAGGGAGTTATATCATATAAGCACATAGCCTCATGGTAAGCATGCTATTCATGGCAGCACTCACACGCATGCAAGGATGCTAAAGCATAAAACTTACCTAGTACTCCAAGCCAAAATAGAAACTTCATTAGAAATCATGCATGATCCTAAGTATACAGAAATGCCTAATGCAACACATGCAAAATGCAATTATAGCAGGCTCGGCTATTCTAAGATGACATATGAAATGTTACAACTATCATGTATTCAACTCTTGAAATTAAAATTACGATGCAGTTAGTATGATGCGCCGAGCCCGGTGCATGCAAAACAGATGAATGATGCAAACATGCTGTCGTACTGTATGCTAATTTAAACATGCCCTAATCTAACCATCAAAAGCGGATAAATAAAAGGGAGAAAGACGTGGGGTTGGAAGACATACATCACACTCACCCACACTTATTACAGTTGTGCCCTCGCGCAGAGGGTCCGAATAAATATACAGTCCAGATATTACAGTCCCGAATAAAAGAATATTACAGTCCACAATATTACAGAATCCTAATTAATTAACAAATTGACTAAGAAAGTAAAATAAAACTGGCGTGCAAGCCAGGGACTGCCTTGCTTCTGATGGATGATGCATGTCCGGGTTGTCTTGCGCGGAAATCCACCGGGATGCCCCAATTAGCCTCTGTTTAGCAGTTATTCTTGAAATGCGTGCCAAGTCCCGAAAAAAATGCTGATTCTTGATTTTGCTGCAACAGAGAGCAGGAAAGGGGCACAGCAATGTATTTGCACAGATATATGCATGTCTCGGTCCTCGTGCCACCAATCACGCATACTAAGGCATGATGGCCGAGGAGTCGAATTGCACAACTCAATATAGAATGAATGCACATGAAACTACAGCTAAAACCTAACTCCATCATGGATAATCCGGAGTGTCGGTGACTGGGGAATTGAGACACATTCCGTCACTTGGAGTACGAAATGTACCTCGTTTCCCGTGCCCGGACTAACTCCTATTCCGAACACGATGCAATATGCATGATATGCATGAAATGCAACTAAGATACAATCCTAACATATACCATGCTATGAAAGTGAGATGCCTCGAAATGCGTGCACACGGGCACGCAAACCGAGAAAATGACAGAATGCAATCTAAGATACAACCTAATATGCACTATGCTATGAAAGTGAGATGCCTCGAAATGCGTGCACACGGGCACGCAAACCGAGAAAATGACAGAATGCGATGAAAATGAGATGCCTCGAAGTACGTGCACACGGGCACGCAAATCGAGGCGATGATATGTGTCTCGAAATGCGTGCACGCGGGCACGCAAACCGAGGCGAGGATATGTGTCTCGAAATACGTGCACGCGGGCACGCAAACCGAGGCGATGATATGTGTCTCGAAATGCGTACACGCGGGCACGCAAACCGAGGCGATGATATGTGATACAACATGGCATGGAAATGACAAATGGGCTTATACCAACATGAGTGAGCCTCAGCCACACTCACATCGGATGCCGGTGGATAAAAATGGAGTGCCTCGAAATGCGTGCACACGGGCACGCAAACCGAGACAATGATAAAATGCGATGAAATGGCATGGAAATGACAAATGGACTTATACCAACATGAATGAGCCTCAGCCACACTCACATCGGATGCCGGCAGATAAAAAAGAGGTGCCTCAAAATGCGTGCACACGGACACGCAAACCGAGGCGATGATAAAATGCGATGAAACATGGCAAAAATGATGTGCAAGCATGCTAATGGAATTTCAGCAACAAAATATGGGGGAAAACAGTCCCGAAATGAAGCAAAATGACATGAAATGCAAGGAAATGTCCCGAAATGCAACATTAGGCACCCGAAATGGCCTATATCTATGCTAAACATGCACAATATGGACATGCAATGCAAAGACAGAAGCTAGACAGTCCCAAAATATGCACTTTCACAGTTATAAACATGGCCAAACAGCAAGCATAGGTATGGTAAAAATGGCATGCAAGAAAAGGGGCCAAAAGAGGGGTAATGAAGCAAGTGATATAAGCAAAACTCAAACTGAAAAATTTCCTTCTACAACACTGAAGATGGACCAAAAATATGAACATTTACAGTATATGGCAGCCTCAAAATCAGTATACAAATATGCTAAAAATGTGATGCAAAATGAGGCTCAAAAGGTGCTAAAACATGAAGTATACCAAATAATCACCAAACAGAAAAAAAAAATGTGAATGAAACATGAAGTATAGGCCAAAAAAAGGCCACTTTCAGTTCGGACCAAGGTCCAAAAACAGAAGCAAAGAGGGCTGCCAATTCATGCAAAAATGGGGCCAAATAAGGGATACAACTACAAGTGACACATGGAGATACCAAACAATGTTGAGCCCTTCTCCAATGTTGGAGAGGGGCTCAAAATAAGCCTAATATCAGTTTACAACATGCTCGAAAATAAATTTCTCATGGGTCAAAAATAGCATGCAAAACTATGACATACAAGAGGGTCAATGAAGCAAGTGTGTGATGGAGGGCTCAAACAGGGTTGAGCCCTTGATAAAAAGTGAAGATGAGCTCAAAATATGGCCCTTTTCAGTTAGGGCCGGAGCTTGAAACCCAAAAGAAGTGGGGCTTAGAAATAGATCAAGAAAAAGGTTCAAAAGGGTAAAAGTGTTACTTACCCTTGAAGATTCAAACTTTTGTTGCTTCTTGGATGGATTTGCAGCTTCTTTAGCCTTCAAGAATCCTTCCTTGTTGCTGGAAATGAGATGGTGGTGGTAGAGCTTGGTGGTGTAGAAGGAATGATGGTTAGTGACTTAGGGTTTTTTGAAGAATTGAGAAGGAAGAAGATGGAGTTGGCTATGGAAGCTTGAAGAGTAAATTTTCTAACCCCAACAAAGAACAAGGTTTGCTTGCTAAATAGGCCAAAGAAGGGGTGTAAAGGTGGGGGAAAAGGAGAGTAAAACTCCCCCACAAAATATCCCCCGGATATAGAAAATATCTGGGGGATATTGCCCCACAGCTGTAAAGTGCACAGTGCAAGGGACACGGCCGGCCTATCACTTTTGCTGGAGGTGGCCGGCCGGCCACACCACCTAGCCGGCCGGCTAGGGGTCAAAAGGTTCAATGAGATTTTCTGGCCGGCCAGATACTGGGGAGGTACTCCTATGTGTGTACAACACAACCATGTGGTTAAAATTCCAAGAAAGTGGGTCAAAGGGGTTCAACATTGGCTCGGAAAGAGGGGGTCAAAAGGGTCAAGTTGAATTACTGGCCGGCCATGAACTTTTAGGGGCCTCTCATGTGTGTAGATCACAGATATGTGGTTGAAAGTTGGCAACACTAACCCTAGGGTGTTCAACATTAGCCCGGAAGAAAGGGGTCAAAAGGGTCAGGCAACCTTAATGGCCGGCCACCAATTTTTAGTGGTCTCTCATGTGTGCAGATCACAGATATGTTGTTGAAAGTTGGCAATACTAACTCCAAGGTGTTCAACATTAGCCCGGAAGTTGGAAAAACGGGCGCCGGGAGGCTCCGGAGGAGAGATAACTGGTTGCTGCAACAATTGCTGGCCTCCCACCCTTCAGTGACCTCTCCAGTGATAAAACAGAGGTACCTACCAAAAATGAACGAAAACCGTTGCAAAACGAATGCTCGGGGACCAAAACACGTAGTTCGGGGTCCCGAAAATGGGCTGTTAAGCACCGAAAGTGGCATTCGGCCTCGAAGTGGGTTTCTCAGACCCTAGTGTCCCTCAAAAGGGAGAAAATAGGAAGTATGCCAAAAACCGGAGCAAACGGAGACGGTTAGGCGATCCCGAACCGAGGCACACGGCCAGCGGTCCCGAAAACCGGGAACCGGACTCCGAAATGGGAAAAATGGCCTACGGCCACCAAATGTAGCCTACGGACATTGAGAGATGGTCTACGGGACCTCTCCCTCCCCTCAGGGAAAGAAACAGAGAAAATCGAGTCTGGTTCGCAAACCGAGACAAGGCACAGAAAAGGGTTCGGGAGTCCGGAGGCAGGGCTCACGGCCGCAACTCCGAAACTTCTGAACAAGCACATTATGCAATATCACCAAGCGCTCAATCGGTGACGTCTGAGTCTTAAGGTCGGTCAAAAATGGGGTGTCTACACCTATGAGTGAAGGTTGGATTGCTTGAATTGGAACAATTCATTGAAATCCTCGATTTAACCTACTTACGAGTAGCAAACTTCAAACCATTTTCCAAACAAACGAATATGCGATGCTTTGTTCCAAATTAGGCGATCTAGTCTATACTTGTTTTGCTATGCGCATCACATAGTAATTCTAGCTAATTAACCGGAATAAGAACACATGTGTTTTCAAAAATAAGATATCATGCTTAGTACAGGCCGATCTTTGATCGAGCGAGCGGGGGTGCTCATAGATGACCTTCCCCAATCGTACCCAAGTTCCCGAGCCAAGGTAACTTTGGTGATGACGGACACATGGCCTTAGGTACGAGTCAGGGTTTCCTAAATTCCCCCAAAATAAAAATATTTAGGTGGCGACTCTGTATCTGGCAAACCAGCCCATGTTTGGCACTTCTTTCTTAAAAATCAGTTTTCCAAAACGATTTGCCGGATTTGGACTCTTTGGTGATTTATCGGTCTCGCATTGCACTTTGCGGGATTAGATTCAGAACCGTAACAATTTGAGTCTAAACTGTAGTAGCATTGAGGCCCTCGGGGCGCGTCTACAAACCTCCACGTACCATTTGGCCATGAAATTTTGAACCGATCAGAGGGTCGGAACGGTGAGGGGCGAACAGCCGATGGCCAGAGAATGCTATGTTGTCTCATTAAAGGAGGTTAGAATGAGGGAGACCATGATCATAGAAGGCCTTGATGTCAGAGCTGAGGAGGAGTTAATTAGAAGGGAACTCGTAGAAGAACTAGTTAAAGTACCCATTGACTCCACTGACCCGATAAACATGGCCAAAATTGATAGCCAGCTGCCCTCCCTAGCCAAAGCCGACCTTACAACCCTTTTAGTCGAGCATAACAATGTTTTTTCTTGGACTCACTCCAATATGCCAGGTATTGACCCTTCTCTCATTATTCATTGTGTAACAACCCCAACCCATGATTAATATATAAACCACGATTAAGAATGTTTAACAAGTCATAAAGGTGTAATTTTTGTGTTTATTACATGTGTTATGTACTATATGAGTTTATATCTATTATGGATAGGAATATCTATCTCTGATTTTATTTTGTTCTGTGAATTGAAGGCCTTATCGGCATCCAAACATGAAATTGACTTGAATTACGTGTTCGTTGGAATTTTTAGAATATTGTGGTAAGTTTAATTGAAATTTGATTCAGAATGAAATAATTGGATTAATTAATGCTTATTTACTTAGTTTAAGCCGAGATTAATTAAGTCAGTGTAATGGGCCTATATAAGGCCACTCTCTACACCATTTATACATTTTGCACTCTCAATGTCACGACCCAAACCTGCCCCTATGGGTTTAGCACCGTAACCGGCCAATAATCCGTGATTACCGAAGGCCTGCTTAACATTTGAACAATAATACAGAGTACAGGGGCATGGCGGAAGCCAAAACAGTAAATAGACAATGTCCAATGAGCTGTGACAGTCTGTATGCAAAAAGACTTTTCATACATATATACAGTCGGTACCAAAACAGTACGCACAGTATTTACAATTATCCAGATCAGGGACTTGATCCCTATTAAGACAGTACAGTATAGTAACATTCAGTCTATACAGAATATAAACAAAAAGGGGGAAACACTAAAACACCCCAAAAGCCCTGGATTGACTGGCTCGGAACCTCGCAGTGAAGCACAGTGGTTGGCTTTGACAAAAGGGAGTCTAACCCACGCTCCTAGCTCCGGTCTGGTGCCTGTACACCTACATATATATATGAGCAGTGACCTAAAGCCCAGTGAATAACAAAATGCGTAAAGAGGTTAAGAATGAATGTCCTTTCAGTTTTGAAAACAGTCAATTGATTCAGTGTATCAGTCATTTAGTCATAACAGTCATATATGGTACATCCATTAGCAGAACAGTACAGTAAACAGTAGATCTCAAAAGACCGAACAGTCAATGATGGCCATCAGTAATGGTTCCAGACATGGGAACCGACAGAGATCTCTGTAACAGTAGCAGTAACAGTTCAACAACAGTATATTACTAAGGATGCCACAATACAGTTCAGAATAGAGGACAAACATTCATTCAGTTAACAGTAAACAGTTCAGAAAACAGTTCAGTTGATCATCCAGAAAATATTCATTTTCGAACATATCTTTACAACATTGTTACTCACAGAGTTCTGGGCTATAGATAAGCTAGAGCGCGTCTCCGAAAACCAATCCTACACAGTTACAGAGTGAACACACACTAAGCTACACAGTTAGGAAAATAATAACTTAATCCCTATTTTGACTCGGTGTGGTTCTACATCAATATCCTCATTAAGATGCCTTAAACTAGGCCTAAGAATGCCTAGAATGGAATGAGGATGCAAAGATGCACTTTAAAAATATTTTCAGAAAATAGAGTTTCCGCTCGAGCGTCACTTACCCCGCTCGAGCGGACATGCAAAAGTACTGGATGTGTGAAAATCACGCTCGATTGGGCGCTCGACACCCGCTCGAGCGTATGACACAAGTCCTCGCTTGAGCGTCCAATACCACGCTCGAGCGGACTGTAAAACAGTGCAAAGTGCTGGGAGCACGATTTTCCCGCTCGAGCACCAGTAACCCCGCTCGAGCGGAAGTCCTAATTCTGGAAATTCCATATTCGAACCTCAAGCTCAAAACCAAGTTTCAACGTACCAAATTCGATCCTTTTGGGCTAATTTTCTGGAAAACACTTCAAAACTCATAATATAACATGTTTCAAAGATCAATTTGAGAAATCAAAGCCCAAAGGTAGTTCAATTAAATCCAATTTCAAACCAATTTTCATGAACATAACTCAAACATGTCATGCATGAGTTTAAACCAATTCAAAGCTTCAATTACATGTTCTAATGAGCCAATTCCTTCCAAAACATGGTAAAATCATGAACTATGATCAAAAGATGAACATGCATGAAGCAATCTCATGAACAATAACTTCAAAACTCAAGAAGGGCAACATGCATGCATGATTTGAGCTACAATTCAACATGCTAGAACCAATTCATGACTTAGCTCTTCAATATGACATGAGCCATGCAAGAACCAACTTAAAGACACAATTAAGAGGTTGAATTCCTTACCTAAGTCTTCAATTTAAGGTATGGAAGTTCTATTCTAGCAATCTCCTACAATTTCTTCAAGTTCACCAAGCAAATATGAGATGAAATCAAGGTTTTCTCCTCTCCCCCTCTCTCTAGTCGGCTATAGCAAGGAAAAAATGGCTGAGCAAATGTGTGTCTAAGTGTATCAAGTCTCAAAATGTTTGGTGTAGTGGTCCACTAGGATGGCATGTTGGCAATTAAGCCAACTATTGTAATTTATCCTTATTTAATCTAATTAAATCATACCAAGTCACATTCCAATTAAATATGCCATAAAATCATATAATTTCTAATTAACACATATCAACAATCAATTCTAGATTCGGCCACCGATAAGGCCTTCAATTTGCAGTTTAAAGCATAAAACATGAACAGATATTTTAACAGTCAACAGATAGATATGTATTTAAACTAGCACATTCAATCAATCAGTTCAGTTTTTTCAGTCGGTTCGATTACTTATCATGATCAGTCTCAGTTTAGCAGTAATTAGTAGCTTAATCAGTAATCAGTGGTGAGGGTTATTATAGTCTTCCCACCTTAAAAAGAATTTGGTCCTCCAAACTCGAATTACCTTCGTTCTGGAAGAAAATCGGATTCAGTGGATACAAGTTAGGATATCTCTTGGCCATGTCATCTTCCCTTTCCCAAGTGGCATACACGCCACCATGGTTTTGCCAGTCAACTTTCACTTATGGGATCTCTTTGTTTCTCAACTTCTTGATCCGTCTGTTCACAATCTGAATGGGCCGTTTTCTTCATAAGTGTAGTCATCACTCAGCATTACACGAGTAGGCTCAATCACATGGAAAGGATCCCGAAGGTATTCCCTCAACATTGAAATATGGAACACGTTATGCATATGCTCAATTTCAGGAGGAAGCACTACTTGATACGCCACCGGATTGATTTTCTCAATAATCTCATACGGTCCGACATATCTCGGCGCTAACTTGCCTTTGACTCCAAAACGAGTCTGGCCTTTCATTGGTGTCACTTTCACAAAAACGTGATCACCTACTTCATACTCTCTGTCTCGCCTTCTGACATCTGCATAACTTTTCTGTCGACTCTGTGCGGTTTTCAGTCTCTGTTGTATCAGTTTCACTTTTTCTGTAGTTTCATAGACAATCTCGGGCCCAAGCAACGGCCCATTTCCAACTTTTGCCCAGCAAATCGGAGATCTACATTTTCTGCCATACAATGCCTCGAAAGACGCCATACCAATACTTGAATGGAAGCTGTTGTTGTAGGCAAATTCAGTTAACGGTAGATGACTTTCCCAATTTTCCTGGAAATCAAGAACACACATCCGCAGTAAATCCTCCAGAGTCTGGATGGTTCTTTCTGACTGACCATCTGTCTGAGGATGGTATGCACTACTCAATCTCAGTTCAGTACCCAATGTTGTCTGTAAGCTTTGCCAAAATCTCGATGTAAACTTCGAGTCCCTATCAGAAATAATGGACACAGGCACTTAATGCAATCTCACAATTTCATCAATATAGAGTATAGCCAATTTGTCCACATTATAAATTATTTTGACAGGTAAGAAATGAGCAGATTTAGTCAACCTATCAACAATAACCCAAATTGAATCCATACCTTTACTGGAGCGAGGTAAACCAACGATAAAATCCATGGTAATATGTTCCCATTTCCACTCCGGTATCGGTAAGGGTTGCAGTAAGCCTGTGGGTCGTTGATGTTCAGCTTTAACTTGTTGGCAATGAAGACATTTTGATACAAAATCAGCAATTTCTTTCTTCATTCCCGGCCACCAGAAATTCAATTTCAAGTCTTGGTACATTTTCGTATTCCCTGGATGGATAGACAATTTTGAATTGTGGCCCTTATGCAGAACTCTTCTTTTCAGTTCAGAATCATTCGGTACACATAATCTGCCCTGGAATTTCAACACATTGTTCTCAAATTTGATATCTGGCCTCGGTTTGGATTCTCGTTCTTCGATGATCTTCTTCAAGAAGTCATCCTGTTGCTGTTTTTCTTTAATTTCTTCAATCAGTGCCGGTTGAGCAGAAATAGCAGCTATTATTCCACCTTGTTCTCGCAAAACAATCTCAATTTCAGATTTTTCAAGGTCACAAAGTAACTCTTTCTGTCCGGTGAGTAAACAGGCTAAGTTTCCAATCGATTTCTGACTCAGTGCATCGGCAACGGTGTTAGCTTTCCCGGGATGATACAAAATCTGTAGGTCATAATCTTTTTTCAGTTCTAACCATCTCCGCTGCCTCATATTCAGTTTTTTCTGTGTGAAGAAGTATTTTAAACTCTTGTGGTCTGTATACACCTCACATGTCGCCCCATAAAGGTAGTGACGCTAGATTTTCAGTGCAAACGCTACTGCAGCAAGTTCTTAATCATGGGTCGGCTAATTCTTTTCATACGGTCTCAGTTGTCGGAAAGCATAGGCAATAACTCTCCCATTCTGCATTAAAACACATCCCAAACCCTTATAAGAAGCATCACTAAAAATGGTAAAACCATCCGTACCTGAAGATAGGGTAAGAACCGGTGCAATCACAAGTCGAGTTTTCAACTCTTGGAATGCCGATTCCCTTTGGTCAGTCCAGTCAAACGATATCCCTTTTTGTGTCAGTTGAGTCAATGGTAAGGCAATTTTGGAGAAGTCTTTGACAAACCTTCTGTAATACCTGGCTAATCCCAAAAAGCTTCGGACTTCTGTAACATTTGTTGGTCTAGGCCAATTTACTACTGCCTCAACTTTCTGTGGATCAACTGAAATTCCATCCTTACTAATAACATGTCCCAAAAACATAACATGATCATGCCAAAATTCACATTTAGACAGTTTAGCATACAGTTTCTGTTCTCTTAGGGTCTGTAGGGCAAGTCTCGGATGATGTTCATGTTCTTCTCTACTTTTAGAATAAAGCAGAATGTCGTCTATAAATATAGCAATAAAGTCATCAAGGTATGGTTTGAAAATTCTGTTCATAAGGTCCATAAATGCAGCAGGTGCATTGGTAACTCCGAAAGGTATAACTAGGAATTCGTAATGTCCATACCTCGTTCGAAAAGCAGTTTTGTTAATGTCTTCTGGTTTAACTTTCAGCTGATGATATCCGGATCTGAGATCAATCTTAGAGAACACTTGAGCACCCTGTAACTGATCAAATAAGTCATCAATATGCGACAATGGATATTATTTTTCACAATTACCTTGTTCAGTTCACGGTAGTCAATACAAAGTCTCAGTGAGCCGTCTTTCTTTTTCACAAACAAGACAGGTGTGCCCCACGGTGAAGTACTGGGCCTGATGAACTTCTTATCTAACAGTTCTTGCAGTTGCACTTTCAATTCTTTCAGTTCAGTTGGAGCCATTCGGTAAGGAGCTTTAGATACTGGCTGTGTACCCGGAATCACATCAACGGTGAACTCTATCTCCCTGTCAATCAAATCCCCTAGTAGATCATCTGGAAAAACATCTGGGAATTCTCTGACTATAGGAATATTGTTCACATCAGTATTATCATCAGTAGGTACAGTCAATACAGAACATAGGTACCCTTTACACCCTTTTCTAATCAGTTTACAAGCTTTCATAAATGAAATCAGATATGGGGGAGGTACTACTCCTACTCCATTAAACACAAATTTAGGCAAACCAGGTGGACGAAAAACTACTTGTTTCATTACACAGTCTATGGTAGCATGATATTTCGTTAACTAGTCCATCCCCAATATTACGTCAAAATGGTCAATATTCAATGGCAGTAAATCAATATACAGATGCATGTCCCCAACAATAATTTCACATGCAGGGTACATATAAGCACAAGTCACAGATCCCCCAACAGGTTAAGATACAGCTAACAAGTAGTTCATGGGCTCTAATGGTCTATTCAACTTTCGCGAAAAAGCATGCGATACATATGAATGTGTAGACCCCGAATCAATCAGTCCATAAGCATTTTGGGTACAAATAGAGAGGATACCAGACACGACGGTCTCGGTATTTTGTACGTCTCCCGGTACGAGCGCGAACACTCGGCCTTGCCTCATAGGCTCTTTCCCAGTCGCTTTAGGGTTGGGTTTCAGTGGAGCAGTTGATGCTGCGCCGCTGGCTGCAGCTTTACTATTGACCTGTAGAGCAGAGGGGCAATCTTTTACCATGTGGCCCACCTTGCCACATCTGTAACAAGCACCAGATAATTTATAACAAACCCCTTTGTGTTTCTTACCACATTCAGAACAGGGCGGTGTGGAACACTCCCCTGACTAGAGCTGGTGGTTGACCCTGAGTTTTGCTTTTTGTTCAGTGGGTTGTTTCTGCCTTTTTTGAATTTAAAACCCCGTTTCTTCCCGCGCCACTCAGTTGCGGGTGTTTCAGTCTGTTTCAAAGCTTCAATATTTGCTTCAGCCATGATGGCTCGGTCAAGAACATCTACATATTTTAGTAATTTCAGTACATTGATCCTATCGAGTATTTCTACATTGAGGCCACCTTCAAACTTCCTGGCCTTCTTGTAGTCGGTGTCCACCATGTGTGGTGCATATCTAGCAAGTTCGGTGAACTTTGTTTCGTACTTGGCTACCAACATGGTACCCTGTTTTAGTTGTTCAAATTCAGTCACTTTTCTGTCCCTGACACACTGTGGAAAGTATTTCTCGAAGAAGGCTCCCTTAAACTGAGCCCAATCCATAGCAGTATTGGTGTCATGGACTAGCATCCACCACCTTCTAGCTTCTTCTTGTAAGGTGAAGGTAGCTAGCAACACTTTATGTGCTTCAGAGCACGGAAACACTTCAAATAATTTTTCTGTTTCACGAACCCAAGCTTCAGCCTTTAAGGGTTCAAGGCCTCCCTGAAAGGATGGCGGCTTCATCTTACTAAATTTCTGTGTCAGAGCTATGATATCATCATTAACAGGTGGCTCTGGTTGTACTGGAGGAGGTAAGGGCGGTCAATTCTGTTGTTGCTCTAGTCTTTGAGTTAGTAATTCCACCATTCTCTCCAACCTCGCCATTCTTGCCTCAGAGGATTCAGTTTCATCAACATTTCTTGCGTTGTCTATCTCACTATAGGCAGTTATAACAATTATAAACATAGGCAGTTGAATACTTAGTCAGATTAGCACATTAACAGTTATATTCATGTCTTAGCCACATACACTTATCATGCTCATGTAATGCCCTAATCACATTTCTAGGACATCTTATAGCTCATTTGGACACGTGTGTGCGGTATAATTCGTGATTTAAGTATCGCTCTGATACCACTCTGTCACGACCCAAACCCGCCCCTATGGGTTTAGCACCATAACCGGCCAGTAATCCGTGATTACCGAAGGCCTGCTTAACATTTGAACAATAATACAGAGTACAGGGGCATGGCGGAAGCCAAAACAATAAATAGACAATATCCAATGAGTTGTGACAGTCTGTATGCAAAAAGGCTTTTCATACATATATACAGTCAGTACCAAAACAGTATGCACAGTATTTACAATTATCCAGATCAGGGACTTGATCCCTATTAAGACAGTACAGTACAGTAACATTCAGTCTATACAGAATATAAACAAAAAGGGGGAAACACTAAAACACCCCAAAAGCCCTGGATTGACAGGCTCGGAACCTCGCAGTGAGGCACAGTGGTTGGCTTTGACAAAAGAAAGTCTAACCCACGCTCCTAGCTCCGGTCTGGTGCTTGTACGCCTACATATATATATGAGCAGTGAGCTAAAGCCCAGTGAATAACATAATGCGTAAAGAGGTTAAGAATGAATGTCCTTTCCTTTTTGAAAACAGTCAATTGATTCAGTGCATCAGTCATTCAGTCATAACAGTCATATGTGGTACATCCATTAGCAGAACAGTACAGTAAACAGTAGGTCTCGAAAGACCGAACAGTCAATGATGGCCATCAGTAATGGTTCCAGACATGGGAACCGATAGAGATCTCTGTAACAGTAGCAGTAACAGTAGCAGTAACAGTTCAATAATAGTATATTACTAAGGATGCCACAATATAGTTCAGAATAGAGGACAAACATTCATTCAATTAACAGTAAACAGTTCAGAAAACAGTTCAGTTGATCATTCAGAAAATATTCATTTTCGAACATATCTTTACAACATTGTTACTCACAGAGTTCTGGGCTACAGATAAGCTAGAGCGCGTCTCCGAAAGCCAATCCTACACAGTTACAGAGTGAACACACACTAAGCTACACAGTTGGGAAAATAATAACTTAATCCCTATTTTGACTCGGTGTGGTTCTACATCAATATCCTCATTAAGATGCCTTAAACTAGGCCTAAGAATGCCTAGAATGGAATGAGGATGCAAAGATGTACTTTAAAAACATTTTCAGAAAACAGAGTTCCCACTCGAGCGCCACTTACCCCGCTCGAGCATACATGCAAAAGTACTGGATGTGTGAAAATCACACTCGATTGGGCGCTCGACACCCGCTCAAGCGTATGACACAAGTCCTCGCTCGAGCATCCAATATCATGCTCGAGCGGACTGTAAAACATTGCAAAGTGCTGGGAGCACGATTTTCCCGCTCGAGCACCAGTAACCCCGCTCGAGCGGAAGTCCAAATTCTGGAAATTCCATATTCGAACCTCAAGCTCAAAACCAAGTTTCAACGTACCAAATTCGATCCTTTTGGGCTAATTTTCTGGAAAACACTTCAAAACTCATAATATAACATGTTTCAAAGATCAATTTGAGAAATCAAAGCCCAAAGGTAGTTCAATTAAATCCAATTTCAATCCAATTTTCATGAACATAACTCAAACATGACATGCATGAGTTTAAACCAATTCAAAGCTTCAATTACATGTTCTAATGAGCCAATTCCTTCCAAAACATGGTAAAATCATGAACTATGATCAAAAGATGAACATGCATGAAGCAATCTCATGAACAATAACTTAACTCAAGAAGGGCAACATGCATGCATGATTTGAGCTACAATTCAACATGCTAGAACCAATTCATGACTTAGCTCTTCAATATGACATGAGCCATGCAAGAACCAACTTAAAGACACAATTAAGAGGTTGAATTCCTTACCTAAGTCTTCAATTTAAGGTATGGAAGTTCTATTCTAGCAATCTCCTACAATTTCTTCAAGTTCACCAAGCAAATATGAGATAAAATCAAGGTTTTCTCCTCTCCCCCTCTCTCTAGTCGGTTATAGCAAGGAAAAAATGGCTGAGCAAATGTGTGTCTAAGTGTATCAAGTCTCAATATGTTTGGTGCAGTGGTCCACTAGGATGGCATGTTGGTAATTAAGCCAAATATTGTAATTTCTCCTTATTTAATCTAATTAAATCATACCAAGTCACATTCCAATTAAATATGCCATAAAATCATATAATTTCTAATTAACACATATCAACAATCAATTTCAGATTCGGCCGCCGATAAGGCCTTCAATTTGCAGTTTAAAGCATAAAACATGAACAGATAGTTTAACAGTCAACAGATAGATATGCATTTAAACTAGCACATTCAATCAATCAGTTCAGTTTTTTCAGTCGGTTCGATTACTTATCATGATCAGTCTCAGTATAGCAGTAATTAGTAGCTTAATCAGTAATCAGTGGTGAGGGTTATTACACTCAACCCCTCATCTTTGAAGACTAAAACGTGTGCGTGTGAGAGAAGAGGAAACTTGAGCGTAATTGTTGAGTAATTGCTAGAGACTTGGAAGGAACTTCGAAGGTTACACTTATATGCTTGAGAATTCAAGATTGAGGTAGGAAGTTCAACCCTTGGATTGTATAATTTTGATGCTTAAACCATGGATTCAAGAGAATTGAGTGGATTACATGAGAATTGAACTAGAATGAAGAATATAGATCATATTATTGCATGCATGTGCATATCATTAAGTTTTGAAGTTCTTTAAGCAAGAACCTTTGCCTACATGACCTTACCTTGGTTATGATTTCATCATTCAACTTGGTTTTGTACTAAACATTTCAATTAATCATGGTATGGGTGGTTGAAGAGCATATCCTTGCATGCATGTCATATTTTGACTGTGATTTGCAGCTTTGAAATTGAGTTTTGCACTTGGCAGAGCAATCTAGAAATTTCAGATTCTGTCTCTCCACTCGAGCAATAGACCTGCGCTCGAGCGACCACTTTGTGTTTTACACCTCCACTCCAGCGACCAATAGTTGGCTCGAGCATAAAATGCGTGTTCCCAAAAGTTTACATGTTTTGCAGATCGCTCGAACGACAAAAGTGGCGCTCGAGCGAAGACCTCAGTCACACGCTAGAGCGATCGTCGAGCGAAAATTTCACACAACTAGTACTTTTGTAGAATTTACAGACCGCTTGAGCGAGGGAAGCTGTGCTCGAGTGACCGCTCACATTTTGCATGTCTACTCGAGAGAAGGAAGTTGCGCTTGGGCGAGACCCTTGTTTTCAGTAAATTTGACTAAGTGTTCTGAATCACATTTTGGCATCCTCATTGCATTCTAGGCATTCCTAAGCCCTAAATAAGATGGAATAATGAGGAATAGAAGTAGAACACACCAAAATAAGAAAGAACCAAGTTAATGATTCTGGGTGTGTAATTCTGTATGTATTCGTTCTGTATCTGTATAGGTCACGCGCCGCAAGTTATCTGATCTGTCTACTCTGTCTGTTTGCTTGGAGCCATCTGTGAGTAATAACTCTGTAAAGTTATGTTTAACTTCAATTATTTTCTGATGATATGAAATGATCTGTTTTCTGAAACGCTGTGTTGTGAATCTTGAATGAATGTCCATCTTTCTGAAATATATTTATGGCATCCTTATTTTCACGTGGCCCTCGCCCGAGGGTAACAATACTGTGGCTTATATTCACGTGGCCCTTACTCCGGGGTAACAATATTGAGGCCTATATTCACGTGGCCCTCGCTTGGGGATAATAATACCATGGCTACTTGTGCACAAGGTGACCCATGTGGTCGTCAGTACCAACTATGCAAATTTGATATGCCATGATAGTTAAATGGATGTACCACAAATATTTGCTTATGACTTTTGGAAAAGTATGTGATTATGAATCTGATTCTAATTTGAAATTTGATATGGGACATCATTCATTAAACTCTTTACTTTATTATTATTCACTGGGCTTCGCTCATCATTTATTTATATATGTAGGTGACCAGGTGCATGACCAGGCTCAGTGATGACCACCTGGAGAGTTTTTGTCAGCCAACCTTTGTGCCTCCCAAGGAGGTTCCATACATCTTGTGGTTATGTTTTGTGAACGTAAAAGACTTGTTTTCTTTTTGGATTATGAACAAGGTTATTGTTATCTGTATGTTGTGCTAAGTCCCTTTTTAGCTATATCTGTAATGAATGTGACGTAAGAATATCTGCATGATGACATCACGTATTTGTGTATTAAGGTTTAAAATTTCTATCCCAAATATGTTTCCACAACTCAATGGACTATGTATGTTTCTATATTTGCTTCCGCAACCCCCAATTATAAGTTATTCTATTCGGAGACCTTTGGTAATTCAAGGATTACTGGCCAGTTACAACACTAAACCAATAGGGGCGGGTTTGGGTCGTGACAGGGTGATATCAGAGCATATGTTATACCGTACAGACGAGTCCATATGAGCTATAGGGTGTCCTAGTAAGCATTATGGGCATCTCATCTGCATGTGTGAGTGTGTATACTAATTTTTGTAAATGTGGAAACTTGATCTGACCATGAATGCTTGAAATAGAAATGAATGGACCGTGAATGAATGATCTAAACATTGTGAAATGAACTATTTGCCTATGTTCATCAGTGCTCTATTTACCTATAGCAAATGGAAAATACAAGAAGGGACAGTATAGCTGAATTGTTAGAGGCTTGCATGAGCCGAATGGAGAAAATGCTCACAGCTCTAACTGAAGCAATGACACAACAATAGAGGCAACAACCTTTACCTCCTCCGCCTTCGCCAGTACAAGTTGAACCGAATAACAATGACCTAATCAACCTCACTCAGAAATTCATGAAGATGAAACCACCAACCTTCTTTGGTGGTATTGAACCCTTAAAGGCAGAAACATGGCTACTGGAAATAGAGAAACTATTTGAGGTGTTTCCTTGTTCTGAGATTCAGAAAGTCCTTTTGGCCACCTACACTTTAAAAGATGAAGCTCGAAGATGGTGGTTGTTAATCCGCAATAGCAATGGGAACATGACGTGGGCTCAATTCAATGAAATCTTCTACAACAAATGCTTTTCCCAATGCTTCAAAGATTGGAAAGTGTCAAAATTTCAAGAACTCAAGCAAGGCAAGATGTCTTTAGTCGAGTATGAGGCTAAATTTACTGAGTTGGCTAGATTTGCTCCTCATATGGTTGACACAGATTACAAAAAGGCTCAAAAATTTGAAAGGGTATTGGATTTGGATGTGTTTGATTGAGTAGGCGTCCTAAGTTGCCTATGTATGTGAAAGTACTTGATAGAGCATTGATGGCAGAGGCCATTTTGGCAGCAACGAAACAAGCTCCAGCTCCAACAACTGAATGGAAGGGTAAAAGATCCGGATTTAATTTCAAGAGGGGTCGGTCATTTCCAAAAAGGTAGAATACAGGATCCTCTAGTAGCTCTAGTTAGAATAGTGGCTCTATTCCAAACTGCCCCGATTGCAGAAGGAAGCATAAAGGTGCATGTTACTAGGCATTAGGTGCGTGTTTTAGGTGTGGCAAGACTGGCCACATGGTTAGGGATTGTCTGCTGAGATTCGATGATGTTAACCATTCTACAGCAAGTTCAGCTGGGTCTGCTTCTGTAGTAAGGTAAAATGCAAGAACTAATGCTAGGGGTAACACTGGAAATGAAACGCTAAGGCAAGGGAGAGTATTTGCACTGGTACTTGAGAATGTACAGAATACTAAGTCAGTGGTGTCCGGTATAATCTTTATCTGTGCTCAAAATGCCTATGTGTTGATTGATTCTGGTTCTACACATTCATTTGTATCGCATACTTTTTCTCAAAAATTAACTAGACCTTTAGAATCCATGAATTATTTATTATCTGTATCTATGCCATCTGGGGTTTTATGGTATGTGTGTGTGTATCTGGCATGTGATATTGTGATTGGCGATGTGACGTTGTATGTTGATTTATTGCCTTTGGAAATTGATCATTTTGACTGCATATTGGGTATGGATTGGTTAACGAAGTACTGTGCAACTATTGACTGTGTGAATAAGTCTGTTATATTTCATCCACCTGGGTTACCTGGGTTTGTGTTTACTGGGAATGGGGTGGTCCCTCCCCCATACTTGATTTCTGCCATGAAAGCTGTTAAATTGCTTAGGAAGGGATGTAGAGGGTATCTGTGTTGTGTTTTAACTGTAACTTCTGGTAATTCTACTATAGAGAACATCCCTGTAGTAAATGAATTTCCTGATGTATTTCTAATTGAATTGCCCAGAGATTTAATTGATAGGGAAATTGAGTTTACTATTGATGTAGAACCCAGGACACAATCAATTTCTAAGACCCCTTATAGAATGTCAACTTCTGAACTGAAAGAGTTGAAAGTCAAACTCTAAGAACTCTTAGACAAGAAATTCATCCGTCTAAGCACCTCACCTTGGGGAGCTCCAGTGTTGTTTTTTAAGAAGAAATATGGGTCTTTAAGGCTATGCATTGACTACCATGAGTTGAACAAAGTAACCGTGAAGAACAATTACCCATTGCCTTGAATAGACGATCTATTTGACCAACTTTAGGGAGCCCAAGTGTTTTCTAAAATTGATCTTCGATCGGGCTATCATCAATTGAAAGTTAAAGCAGAAGACATTGAGAAAATCGCTTTCAGAACTAGATATGGGCATTATAAGTTTTTGGTAATGCCATTTGGGGTAACGAATGCACCGACAGCGTTTATGGACCTAATGAATCGGTTTTCAAACAACTCCTTGATGAATTTATTGTTGTATTTATTGATAATATCTTGATTTACTCTAAAAGCACGGAAGAACATGAACATCACCTGAGAACCGCTTTGCAGATATTGAGAGAAAAGAAGTTGTATGCAAAACTATCCAAATGTGAATTCTGGTTTGATAGCATAGCATTTTTGGGACATGTGATTGACAAGGATGGTACATTAGTGGACCCACAGAAAATTAAAGCCATTGTAGACTGGCCAAGGCCAACCAATATGTCTGAAATGAGAAGTTTTCTAGGACTTGCAGGCTATTATCGTAGATTTGTGAAAGATTTCTCCAAGTTTTCCTTGCCACTCACTCAATTGACTCAAAAAAATGTACCATTCGATTGGAATGATCAATGGGAGTCAGTCTTTCAAGACCTGAAAACTAGACTGGTAAGTGCACCAATTCTGACCTTGCATAACAGAACTGATGGATTCCAGATTTATAGTGATGCTTCCTACAAAGGTTTAGGATGTATACTAATGTAAAATGGTAAGGTGATTGGTTATACTTCTCGACAACTTCAACTGCATAAAAAGAACTATCCAACACATGACCTTGAACTAGCAGCTGTGGTGTTTGCCTTAAAAATTTGGCGACACTATTTGTATGGTGTTACTTGCGAGGTATATACCGATCATAGAAGTTTGAAATATTTCTTCACCAAAAAAGAACTGAATATGAGACAGAGAAGATGGTTGGAATTGATCAAGGACTATGATTTGCAAATTCTATATCATCCAGGGAAGGAAAATACCATTGCAGATGCATTGAGTAGAAAATCCATTGGGAATCTATCATGTTTGCTCACTGGTCAGAGAGAATTGTTGTGTGAATTAGAACGAAATGAAATAGAAGTGGTTTTGCGTGAACAGGGTGGAATTCTAGTCGTTATTTCTGCCCAACCTATAATTATTGAAGAGATAAGAGACAAGCAACTGCAAGATACATTTTTGAAAAAGATTGTGGATGGAATTGACTCAAAACCAAAGTCGAGATTCGTGATTAAAAATGAAGTGCTGAAATTTCAGAATAGACTTTATCTACCAGATTGTTGCGATTAAAGAAAATGTGTTATGACTGAAGCCCATAATTCCAAATTTGTTATGCATCTAGGGAACACAAAAATGTATCATGATTTAAGACAGAACTTCTGGTGGCCTAGAATGAAGAAAAAACATTGCTGACTTCGTGGCTAGATGTTTACATTGCCAGCAAGTTAAAGCCGAACATCAACGACCCGCTGGACTACTTCAGCTGCTTTCCATACCAGAATGGAAATGGGAGCATATTACCATAGATTTCATTGTCGAACTGCCTCGCTCTTCTCGAGGTATGGACTCTATTTGGGTTATTGTTGACCGTTTAACTAAGTTGTCCATTTCCTGCCTGTTAAAACTATTTATAATGCAGACAAACTGGCTAATATTTACATGAATGAGATTGTGAGGCTACACGGTGTGCCAGTATCTATTGTATCTGACAGAGACTCGAAGTTTACATCAAGATTTTGGTAGAGTTTACAACAGGCTTTGGGGACTGAACTGTGATTTAGTAGTGCCTACCACCCACAGACAGATGGCCAATTTGAACGAACCAATCAGACATTGGCAGATATGCTCAGAATGTATGCCCTAGATTTCCAAGGCAATTAGGAAACCCACTTACCATTGGCTGAATTCATATATAACAATAGCTACTATTCGAATATCGGTACGGCCCCTTATGAAGCTTTGTACGGTAGAAAATGCCACTCTCCGATCTGTTGGACTGAAGTAGGTGACAGACCTTTGTTGGAACTGGAACTGGTGTAAGAAACAACTAAAAATGTGAAATTAATTCAACAGAGATTGAAAACTACACAAAGCCGCCAAAAGAGTTACGCGGATGTTCGAAGAATAGATCAAGAATATGAAGTTGGGGATCATGTGCTTGTCAAAGTGACTCTTTTGAAAGGGCAAACGCGATTTGGAGTAAAAGGCAAGTTGGCGCCAAGATATGTTGGGCCATATGAAATTCTTGAGAAAATCAACCCGGTGATGTATCGGATAGCCTTACCGTCGGTCATGAAACATATGCACAACGTTTTTCATGTCTCTATGCTTCGGGATTATTTGAGAGATCCGTTACATGTCATTGAACCAACTCATGTGCTTTTGAAAGATGACCATACGTATGAAGAAAGGCCAATTCAGGTGGTAAAAAGCAAGATCAAGATATTGAGGAACAAAAAAATACCGTTAGTGAAGGTTGATTAGAAAAACCACAGAAGGACTTTTGTAACTTGGGAAACGAAAGAAGATATGATAAAGAGATACCCTGCACTGTTCCCTCTGGATCCGATATTCTTTCAGACCGAAGGTAATTCGAGTTTAGAGGACCAAACTCTTTAAGGGGGGGAAGACTGTAACAATCTCGACCCATGATTAACATATAAACCATGATTAAGAATGTTTAACAAGTCATTAAGGTGCAATTTTTGTGTATATTACATATGTTATGTACTGTATGGGTTTCTATTTGTTCTGGGTAGGAAAACCTGTCTCTGAGTTTGTTTTGTTTTGTGAATTAAAGGCATTATCGGCATCCGAACATGAAATTGACTTGAATTATGTGTTTGTTGGAATTTTTAGAATATTATGGTAAGTTTAATTGAAATTTGATACGGAACGAAATAATTGGATTAATGAATGCTCATTTTCTTAGTTTAAGCCAAGATTAATTAAGTCAATGTAATGGGTCTATATAAGGCCACTCTCTACACCATTTATACATTTTACACTCTCAATCCCCCATCTTTGAAGACTAAAATGTGTGAGTATGAGAGAGGAGGAAACTTGAGCTCAATTGTAAAGTAATTGCCAGAGACTTGGAGGAATTGGAAGGAACTTCGAAGGTTACACTTCCATACTTGAGAATTCAAGCTTGAGGTAGGAAATTCAACCCTTGGATTGTATAATTTTGATGCTTAAACCATGGATTCAAGAGAATTAAGTGGATTGCATGAGAATTGAGCTAGAATGAAGAATTTAGATCATATCATTGCATGCATGTGCTTATCATGAAGTTTTGAAGTTGTTTAACAAAGAACCTTCACATGCATGACCTTACCTTGACTATGATTTCATCATTCAACTTGGTTTTGTACTAAACATTTCAATTAATCATGGTATGGGTGGTTAAAGAGCATATCCTTGCATGCATGTTATATTTTGGAAACTTTTAAGTTGGTTTTGAGCAATTCACATGCTTTTGGACCTTGGTTTCAAGGAATGATCTTTAATTCACCATGCTTTCCAAGTTTATATAAGTTTCCTCAAGTTTTTGGCCCAAAAGACCATGATTTGCAGTTTTGAAATTGAGTTTTGCACTTGGCAAAACAATCTAGAAATTCCAGATTCTGCCTCTCCGCTCGAGCAACAGACCATGCGCTCGAGTGACCACTCTGTGTTTTACACCTCCGCTCGAGCGACCAATAGTTAGCTCGAGCATAAAATGCGTGCTCCCAAAAGTTTACGTGTTTTGCAGATCGCTCGAGCGACAAAAGTTACACTCGAGCGAAGACTTCAGTCACACGGTTGAGCGACCGTGGAGCGGAAATTTAACACAACTAGTACTTTTGCAGAATTTACAGACCGCTCGAGCGAGGGAAGCTGCGCTCAAGTGACCGCTCACATTTTGCATGTCTGCTCAAGCGAAGGAAGTTACATTCTAGCAAGACCCTTGTTTTTAGTAAATTTGACTAAGCGTTCTGAATCACATTTTGGCATCCTCATTGCATCCTAAGCATTCCTAAGCCCTAAATAAGATGGAATAATGAGAAATAGAAGTAGAACTATGTTAATGATTCCGGGTGTGTAATTCTGTACGTATTCATTCTGTATCTGTGTAGGTCACACGTTGCAAGTTATCTGATCTGTCTACTCTGTCTGTTTGCTTGGAGCCATCTGTGAGTAATAACTCTGTAAAGTTATGTTTAACTTCAATTATTTTTTGATGATATGAAATGATCTGTTTTCTGAAATGCTATTTTGTGAATCATGAATGAATGTCCATCTTTCTGAAATATATTTGTGGTATTCTTATATTCACGTGGCCTACACCCTAGGGTAACAATATCGCGGCCAATATGCACATGGCCCTCACCCAGGGGTAACAATATTGTGGCTTATATTCACATGGCCCTTGCTCGAGGGTAACAATACCAAGGCCTATATTCACGTGACCCTCACCTAGTGGTAACAATACCATGGCTACTTGTGCACAAGGTGTGGACCCATGTGGTCGTCGGTATCGACTATGCAAATTTGATATGTCATGATAGTTAAATGGATGTACCACAAATATTTACTTTTGACTTCTAGAAAAGTATGTGATTATAGATCTGATTCTGATTTGAAATCTGATATAGGACATCATTCATTAAGCTCTTTACTTTGTTATTATTCACTAGGCTTCGCTCATCATTTATTTATATATGTAGGTGACCAGGTGCGTGACCAGGCACAATGATGACCGCCTGGAGAGTTTTTGTTAGCCAGCCATTGTGCCTCCCGAGAAGGTTCCGTACGTCTTGTGGTTATGTTTTCTGAACGTAAAAGACTTGTTTTCTTTTTGGATTATGAACAGGTTTACTGTTATCTATATGTTGGGCTAAGTCTCTTTTTAGCTATATCTGTAATGAATGTGACGTAAGAATATTTGCATTATGACGTCACGTATTTGTGTATTAAGGTTTAAAATTTTTGTCCCATATATCTCTTCACAGCTCAATAGACTATGTATGTTTCTATATTTTCTTTCGCAGACCCAATTATAAGTTATTATGTTTAGAGGCCTTTGGTAATCCAAGGACTCCTGGCCGGTTACGACGCTAAACCTAGAGGGGCGGGTTTGGATCATGACACATTGCCTCAGTATTAAGCCCCAATTTTGGCCCTTATGCCAACGGCAATGCATTTTCCATCCAGAGCGCAACAATCTCATTGCTGCTGAGGTAGACAAGTTGTTGAAGGCCCAATTCATTAGAAATGTAGACTATCCCAAATGGCTATCCAATGTGGTCTTGGTCCGCAAAAACAATGGCAAGTGGAGACTTTGCGCCTACTACTTCGACCTCAACCGAGCCTGTCCTAAGGATAGCTACCCACTACCCATGATCGATTTATTGGTTGACGCAATGGCAGGACACCAGATGCTCAGCTTCATGGATGCTTTCTCAAGCTATAATAGGATCTTAATGCATGCAGCTAACCAGGAGCACACCTCTTTCATTATTAACAGAGGAACTTATCATTATCGTGTGATGCCATTCGGTTTGAAGAATGCGGGGGCCACTTACCAATGCCTAGTCAATGCCATTTTCAAATACTAGATATGTAAGAATATAGAAGTCTACGTCGACGACATACTAGTCAAAAGAAAGCTCTCTTCCAATCACCTAGCCAACCTACGGGAGACCTTCCAGGCCTTGTGCAAGTATAAGATGAAGCTGAACCCAGAGAAGTGTGCCTTCGACGTTGGGTCCGGTAAGTTTTTAGGGTTTATGGTCAACCACAGAGGTATTGAGGCCAATCCAGAGAAGATTAAGGCCTTAATCGAAATGCAATCCCCTCAAACGGTAAAAAAAGTCCAACGGCTTACTGGCTAAGTTGCTTCCCTCAACCGTTTCATTTTGCGAGTGACCGACAAGTGTCTTCCATTCTTCAAAGTTCTTCGATAGGCTTTTGAGTGGAACACCGAATCTGAGGAGGCCTCCCAACAATTGAAACAGTGCATGGAAAACCCCCCTCTCCTCTCTCAGGTATTGCCAGGAGAGGCTCTATTTCTCTACTTAGCTGTCTCTAACACTGCAGTCAGTGCTACCCTCATCAGAGAAGAAGTCTCAGTTCAACGCCCAGTTTACTACATCAGCCGTGCACTTCGGGGGGCAGAACATAACTACCCCTTGTTAAAAAAGATGGCCCTAGCTCTGGTCATCGCCTCTAGATACCTTTGACCCTATTTCCAAGCCCATTCCATCGTGGTCTTCATTGACTAGCCTTTGAAAAAGGTTATACAACAACCAGAGTCGTTAGGTAGGCTTATGCAATGGTCCGTTGAACTAAGCCAATACGAGATCTCCTACCGACCCCGAACAGCCATAAGAGGCCAAGCTGTTGTAGATTTTATCTTAGAGTTCACCAACTTCACTTCCGACATATCCTTGATATCAGCAAACATCATTCCTAAAGCAGAAGACCCCCATTGTTGGGCTCTTAGCGTTGATGGTTCATCCCACAAAGAAGGTAGTGGAGCTGGCTTAATCCTTACCACCCTCGGGGGCGAATCCTTCAAGCCTGCTCTCCGATTTCTGTTTCCTGCAAGTAACAATGAGGCCGAATATGAGGCCCTAATAACAGGTCTTCGGTTTGCCAGGGACATTGGGGTTGACCATCTCTGTGTGTCTAGCGATTCTCGGTCATATAGGTGCATGGCACTTCTCCTCACCCTTCTCTTTAATAGTTTTCATATCAAGAATATCCCCAAGTCTGAGAATTTCCAAGCAGATGAGATAGCCCAGTTGACTTCAGCAGACCAATCTGACCCCAACGACGGTGTCCGCACTGAATACCTGACCCACCCAGCAGTTTCACCAACTCAACAAGAGGTTCACCTACTCCAAGACGAGCCTATCCCATGGGGCCCTAAGACATCATCCCGTTCTTAGAACAGGGCGTCCTACCAGAGAATAAACAGGAGGCCAATAAGATCAGAGCTCGGTCGTCTAACTATGTCATTATCGATGTCATCTTATACAAAGGGGAATTCTCATGCCCGTTCCTCAGATGTCTAAATGTTGACCAAGCTACCTATGTAATGAGAGAAGTTCATGAAGGGGTTTGCGGTAACCATTCTGGAGGACGGTCCTTGGCCCATAAAATCCTTCGTATAGGCTACTTTTGGCCCACGCTCCACCAGGATGCAACTGACTTTGTACTCAAGTGTGACAAATGCCAACGATTCGCCAACATCCCCCACACCCCTCCAGCAGAACTGATCACACTCAGCAGCCCTTATCCTTTCACCAAGTGAAGCATCAATCTTGTTGGTCTATTGCCGATCGGTAGAGACCAAGTAAAGTTCGTTGTGGTCGCCATCGATTACTTTACCAAGTGGGTGGAAACGGAGCCTCTTGCTAAGATTACCGAGCGAAATACCACCAAGTTCATTTGGCAGTCCATTGTGTGTCGTTTCGGGGTCCCTCAAGCCATCGTCTCCAACAATGGCAAGCAGTTCGACAATGCCAAATTTAGAGAATTCTACGTTGAGCTTAACATCAAGACCTGTTTCTCCTCTCTTGGCCACCCCCAAGCTAACGGGCAAGTTGAAGTCACCAATCGCTCTTTGTTGAAAATAATCAAGACCAGGTTGGAAGCCACCAAAGGACTTTGGGCAGATGAACTCCCAAATGTGCTCTGGGCCTACCGAACGACAGTAAGAACTCCTACCGGTGAAACCCCTTTCCGCTTAACACTACAACAAAAAAAGAGTTTTTACGGCGCGCAATGCACGCCGTAAAAACCTTTCTACGACATGTAGCACGCGTCATATTATAACCAGTCATGGAAAATCATTCACTTTCAATGACATGCTTCATACACTGTTATTAACGGCAAATTTTGTGCGTCATTGTTACTTTTTCTACGACATGCTATAGTACACTGTTGAAAACTATTTAACAGCAGATTTTGTGCATCGTTGTTACTTTTTCTATGACTACTTTTGCATGTCGTTAATTGGCGAGACAAATAATGACGCTGATTGCGCGCCGTAAAATTTGAATACAACAACTAATTATGCTTGCCGTAAAATATTCAATTTTTATTTTTATTTTTAAATTTAGCAGGTTCTATTTGACCAATTTTGTATAATTTAACAAATATTAGAAACAAGCATCACAAAACATCAATTAACTCCCAAAATATTGTTTGAAACATCAAAAAGAAACTATATCCATAAATTATAAACATTCAACAATTATCTATACATTCCAAACATTCAAAAACTATATCCTTATGTTCTAAATTGTACAAAAAGTGTAAACCATCCAAAAATATGCATATCTAACTTTCTAAACATATCGACAATTATTAATAGATTATCTAAAACTACCAACAACTGTTTCTATAGTAATTGCAGCTGCAGCTGCAGCAGTAGCAAATCCACTTGCTCTTATCATAGGGACGAGGGTGCCCAATGTATGTGTTAAGGCACCTAAACCCGCAACAATAGCTGCAGCAACTAATCCTATTGCATTTCTTGTCTGCATGACAAAGGAAACTTCACATAAGTATAAAAATATTTCTTGAGGTATGAAGAAATGATCAAGAAATTTTAAAACATCAACAAAACATTTCCAAAATTAATAAGATAATTCAATGGCCCCATAAAAGCGATGTCATAATGAAAAATTAGCAAAAATTCAAGATCTCAATAGTCTTAATGTATATGCAAATAAAATCCACATAAAGCAAAACCTTTTTTTTCATACCTCTAATGAAGTTGCCTATTTTGTTGCAATGTTTCTAGAGAGAAATGAGTAGGAATCTTCAAACATACCATTAAGTTTGTACAAGAAAATATAGATTGGTACTAAATCCAGACCATAAGAAGCTCAAGAGAAAAATTAAATTTAAAAAGAGGAAGGGATGGAATTAATCTACTTCAATGCAGCACCTACGTGGGACTTGCATAATTATGTTAAAGGATCTCTATGTATGAGGTTCAGGTTTGTATAGGTCTTATCCATTACCATTGTAAGTTCCAAAATAAAGAGTCCAAATCAAATTAGAGTCTATATTATTTACAAGTTTAAAAAGAAACTTTCAATCCATTATAGAAGAAATTTAGGTAAGTTTTAGTAGCTTTAGGCGCTTTTTGGAACAATGTCATGTCATTCTACCTGAGTACTTAGTAGCAAATACATAAGATAAGGAACTATAGGAACTATAGCAAATACATGAGATTATTATTTGTAGTTTATCTATAGATTATTATTACCAGACTACCTTGGAATTAATCTTCAGAAGGACATTTGTTAGATACTGATCATTGATCTTAATAGGTGAAATACATTGAGTGGATATTCCAAAGTCACTCAGACTTTTCTTCTTCCACGGTCCTTGACAACATAAAAAAAATTTAGAACATTATATGTAAAATTGCCTTACAACAATAAATATAAAAATAAAAGATACAGAGATCTTAGCATAAATATTAGAAGCAAAACAGAGGATGACAAGAGATGGATATCTAATTTGACGATTTTGAAAACATTTTTTTGAAATGGGTATGCTTGAAATCGATGGAGATGAAGTGGGTTTTTGCTTTTTGGTGATGGGAAAGGGGTCGAAGACTGGAGGGTTGCAGAATCAGGTCGAAGACAACCAGCCAAAACTGCACCAAAAGCAACGAAACGCAAAAAGAAGAGAAGAGAAGAGAAAAGAAGAGATTGTACCAATTGTTGTCACCGCCGAACCAGGTTGAAGTCTCCAAAGAGAGATTGAAACCCTTCCAGATCAAAATGCCCAAAATCTATCTTTGAACCCTCTCTCTTCTCCCTCTCTTGTTAACTTTGAACCCTCTATTTTCGACCCGTCTCTCTTCACCATTTCTATGTTCCTTAATGATTAAAAGTCATTAGAACCCAAACCGTTCTCTCTTCTTGACTTCGAGCCATCTCTTTTCGAACTATCTCGCTTCACCATTTCTATGTTCCTTTATGATTAGAAGTCATTAGAAACCAAACAGTTGTGTATTTTGTTTTGTTTTTTTTTTTTGTGCGTTGAATATAGGGTACTACACACGATGTTGTGGAGGTTGAAAGAGAGAGAGAAGCGAAAGAGACTAAGGCAGGACTGGGTTGGGAGTGATAATGAATTAGGGATTTTAGATACACAACCAGGAAGAGAATAGAAGCATGAGACGATGATAGATACCTTTGATTTCAGATACACAACCGAAGAGAAGAGATGAGATGATCCTGGTAACCTTAGCAATTGCTTCGGCCTTTATCATCATCAGAGAGAGAGAGATTGAAACCTTGTGATGTTCCATTCTAATTAGAGGAAGGCAAAATAGTTATTTTGAGAAGAAAAAAAATTCTAATTTTTTTTTTTGTTTGGTGATTGGCGCCCAAATTTCATTTTGGCGTTTTTTTTTTTTAATCATACAATTCACGACATGCATTCTTCGTCATAAAAAAGCAATACTTTTAACAGCGGGCATTGTGTACGCTGTGAAAAGTATTCACTTTTCATAGCTGGCGTATGTACGTCGTGTGTAATTGATGTATTAATAGCACGCCATATGCACGTCGTAGAAACTTTTATTATTTACGGTGTGCATTGCAAGTCGTAAAAAAATTATCGTTATTACCATTCACAGCCTACGCAATAGATACGCCGTGGTTGGAAGAGTATTTACGATGTGCAAAAAAAACAAGTCGTAAAAGTGAGAAACTACAATGTGCATTTATTATATGCTGTTTATGTGGTGCTGTAAAAAGTCAATTTTATTGTAGTGTAACATATGGCGCTGAAGCGGTCATTCCTGTGGAAATTGGTCTTCCAACCCCTCGGATGAAACACCCAAACATAAAACTACACAACGAGTTGCAACGAGCCAAACTAGACTTGATTGAAGAACTACGAAAGTCAACTACTGTCAGGCTGGCCTCTTATAAATAGAGAATGAAGAAACATTATAACCGCAGAGTCAAACCCCGAGAATTCGCAGTGGGAGACCTAGTCTTAGGAGAAGCCACTCTCGCCACCAAAAACCCAACTGAGGGCAAGCTAGCAGCTAAATGGGAAGGACCTTACATCGTCAAAACCAGACCCCGCCTAGGCACTTCTCATCTCCAAGATATGGCGGGTAGAGATCTCCCTCATTCGTGGAATGCCGAGCACTTGAAGGGATATTTCTAATAAAACGGCCTCCTTTGTTTTTTGTATGGTTCAATTGTGGTGTGGTTCACTTTGCTGGTTGGAACACTTGTTCACTTTTTCCTTGCCATACAATGTATAAACTTATGATCGCAGGACTATGCCTTAATGACAAAAAATTTTAGTCCCCATTATTCATGTTATACCTTTTTGAAGAGCTCAGCCAGACTGAGTCAAATAAGTCTCAGCCAGACTGAGCATTACAAACCTCAGCCCGATTGAGCATTACAAGTCTCATCCAGACTGAGCCTGATGAGCTCATCCAGACTGAGTCAAATAAGCCTCAGCCAGACTGAGCATTACAAGTCTTAGCCAAACTGAGCTTGAAGGGCTCAGCCAGATTGAGCACCACAAGCCTTAGCCAGACTGAGAATTACAAGTCTCACCCAGACTGAGCCTGTAGAGCTTAGCCGGACTGAGTCAAGTAAGTCTCTGCCAGATTGAGCATTACAAGTCTCAACGAGACCAAGCCTGAAGACCGCAGCCAAACTAAGCCAAGCACACCTCAGTAGACTGAGTCTTAGGATCGGTCTGGCCAAGTCCAGTAACCCTCAATCCAGTTAAGTCTACCACAATTAATTTTATATAACCATGATTGTTTTCAATAACATGATTGTTGTACAAATAATTTTTTTGCTTTCACGTAATACTCATTTTCATACAACACTATGCGCAAAGCCAGTTCACCTATATAAAAACTAATAACAACAATCACACACACAATATAACAATAACACAACAACCATTAGGCAAACAATCTTGGTAATTTAAACAATTTCTTCACACCATTCAGATATTCTTTACAAACGAGCCACTTCAATTATTACAAGGCGCTATTTCAAAAAAAAAAAAAAAACAAAACAAAACACAACAACCAAACACCCAAGCTTAGGTCCAATCTTCACGCTGCCCCACCTTCACCTTCGCTGTCCTCACTGGATGCCAAATCTTCTTCTTCTTCCACGCCCTCATCCAGCGGGGTCTGGGCAATGTCCTCTTTTTCTGGCCGCACGTCGCTGAAGTCCACGTCTGGGAAGAGCTCTTCCACCCTGTACTTGAAGCTCCTCCAGCCACTGTCCCAATATATGCTCATCTCGTGCTTATAATAGTCCGACTGTTGAAACCTCTAGTTTATTTCTTCTTTGGTTTGCCCTTCCACTAACTCAGCAGTAACCACATTTGATGGTTCTGCCCTGCCTTCTCCCTCTCCGGCCAAGCTCTTCGCCACAGTTACGTCAATGGCCATTTGAAAATCAGGGAATAGCTTAAATAATTCCACTATAGCGGTGCACATATCTGGATAAGTAGCCCTCTCAGACACCATCACCCTAGCCAACACCGCTGTCTTGGCCTTCTCTTCTTCCAGGGCCCTCTTCAACCCCGCCACTCGTGTATCTGTCTCCTCCTTATCCTTCAAGGCTAGATCATGCAGCTCTTCATTATTTACGAGGGCTTCTTCCAATCTTTCCTTGGCAGTGGTGCAAGCCTGTTGGACCTCATCAGTCCTCTTCTGCTCATTTGCCAGCTCAAACTCTAGGGATACCACCCTGCGGTGCACTACTTCAAGTTCAGACTTGACACCTGACAGCTCGGATGCAACCTTAGCCTGGTCTTTCCTGGTGCGCTTAGCCAGGTAACTCTGCACCAACGCCAACACCTCCATCTTTTTTGCCCTCTGAGCATAGGCCAGGCCCTTTGCATAAGCGCTTCGTGCTACTTTTCTCTAGCTAGCCGTCTCTACTCTAACGTTTTGCAATTGCGCCCGCACCGTTTCCAACTGGGCCTTAAGCGACTCCACTTCCACATTCGCCTCCACTGCCTTGCCCAACAGAGCAACTGCCAGGGTCACTACCTTCATCTGTGCTTATTAGAATCCTCTCATGAGTTCAACCTCCGTATATTCTGTAACACTCCGCACGGCCATGTCCTCAACAACCCCTAACAAACGGTTTGCAGCCGTCCTAGCTTCGCCTCTATCACCCATCAAGTAGTCGACCACCGCACGAACATAATTATTGACGATCCCCAGTGCGACGCTCGTTTCTGCTCCTCTCGCTCACTCTCTCTCCAACTCTTGACTTGGGGGCAGTTTTTTTAGGGGCACGTCCTTAACGGGCCGGTCTGTCAATCGCTCGGCCTCTGACAACTCTTTTTGCTCATCTACTCCGCTTGCCTCTTGAACGATCGAGAACTCGGACAAACCCTCCTCAACCTCCACACCAACCCTGGTCTCCTCTTTCTCTACTTTTGGGGGCAACCCCACTGCCCCCTCCTCTGTCTTCTTCAGCAACGATCTTTCTTCACTTCTCTCCAAAGCCACCTTTCTCTTCTTTTTTTCCTTCAAAACTAATTCCATCTCCCTCCTACTTCTCTCCTTCAAGGGATCCACCAGCACTCGCAGAGGCACAAACGTTGCTAAGTCTTTCTCTCCCAAGGGTTTGGGTCGTGGTCGGACCAACCTCTTTTCGACCAGCTTTGGCATTGGGCCCAACTGTTTCTCTTTGTATTTGTCTACCACGGAAAAAGCTCGTGTGTCCTCATTCTCTTGCGCCTTCCTCCACCTCCTCCGATGCGGGGACTCTCTCGATCGGCTGAGGCCCCAGATTTAGGGCAGACAGAGTTGAGGGCTGGACGAGGTCGTCCCATTTTAGTCCCTCATTCTCCCTTCACTTCTTAACCTGTTTGACCCTCTTCTCAGCCGTAGTGTCTAACTTTGGCTCCAACAACTTCGTGGAGACTTTCCACATCGTGCGCACTCCTCTCCCTTCACTTGCCAACACAAAAAACCACTTTGGCAGCCAACCCTTCACCGACAAAAGCAGTCCCGTCACCAATCCCCTCCCCGTTATTGCTTGCAAGGTCACCCATGTTTCTTGTTGCCCTAAAGCCTTGTAGCACGAAAAAAATTCATCCACCGTCATCACCTCTCCTTCGGTCGCCCATGGCCATACGATCGCGCAGGCAAATAGAATCTTCCATGCATTCGGCATTAGTTGTCCTGGAGCCACCTTCAGGCGATTCAACACGTCGACCACTAGCTGTGGGAGCGGTAGCCTCAGGCCCCCCTGTAGCGCCTCTTCGTACAGTGCGAACTCCATCGCAGTACATTAGACGTCCTCTCCTTCGTCGTTGGCAATCTCAACTCCACCTCTGCCGGAATCTGATATCTGCTACACAACTCCTCAAAATCCTCTGTCGTTAGCGTAGATTTGTCAGCCTTGGTATGCCAATGGTCCGGCAGCACTTGGCTAATCGGCTGGGTTGCCGAGATCACTGTCGACAAAAGGGGTTGCATTGGCCATTCCACTCCCTTTTCCCTGTGCCTCTCCACTCTATATTGTTCCACCAGTGCCACTCTATCATCCTCTCCCAACGCATTCAATGTCATGGCCAGCATTTTGTCTTGTGCCATCTCCTTCATGTTTCTGTATATCGCTTCAGTTGCGGGGGCAAGGAAATTTGCAATGTGAAAGAGGGGAGAGTCCATTGAGATGTAGGAGCTAAAGTCAGGAATGTGTTGATTTTTGGCAATAAGGTAAGTAAATCGCACCAGTCTGAATGCCCAGGGTTTTCCTATGTTCCAAGGATCGCGGTTAAAATTCGCCAGTTTGAAAATTCCACCAAGATAAAACCCCCGTCTTTCCTACGTCATCCCTTATACAACCCCTTCACTTCCTACTACCGCTTCACATCCCTCACCAGTGGCCCAGATTGCCCCATGTGTCCCTCCTCGATCTCTCTGTCATCGCATTCGTTCTCTTTCTTCCCCCCCGTCTATTCCATTTCACATCATCACGTCTCTTCCTGTACCTCGAGCCCCGTGTACCATCAATACCCCCCGTAATTGACCACCATGTCAGTCGGTCACCTCACTCAACAGTCGACCACTATGTCGGTCAGTCACCTCCTCCAACGGTCGACCATTACGTCGGTCGACCACTACGTCGGTTGGCCACCATGATGGTCAGTCCCCTCCTTCAACGGTCGACCACCATGACAGTAGGTCCTCTCCCTCCTCGGTCTCCCACCATGTCAGTCGGTCACCTCCCCTAACAGTCGACCAACACATTAGTCAATCCGCTCCCCCATCGGTCGACCACCACGACAGTTGGTCACCTCACTCAACGGTCGGTCACCACGTTAGTCGGCCAACACATCGGTCAGACACCTCTCCCAACGGTTGACCACCACGATGGTTGGTCACCTCACTCAATGGTCGACCAACACATCGGTCGGTCACCTTCCTCAACAGTCGACCACTACGTGGGTCGGACACTCCCCCAATGGTCGACCACCACGACGGTTTGTGACCTCACTCAATAGTCGACCAACACGTCGGTTGGTCACCTCCCTTAACGGTCGACCACTACGTCGGTCGGCCACCACGACGGTCGGTCCCCTCCCTCCTCGGTCGCCCACTAACCGCGCCCGCTCCCACTCGTCCCCTGTCTTGCCCGCTATCCTTCCCCACCTCTAGGGGTGTAAAAATGGCCCGAGGCCCGTGGGCGGCCCGAAACCTGCCCGAAGCCCGAGGTGGGCCCAGCCCCGAGCCCGAGCCCAGTACCTTGGGCCTGGGCGTTCCATTTAGGGCTTGGCCCGGCCCAAAAAAATTTCGGGCACTACGGACAGCCCGACCCAACCCACACATCAAACCCTCTCTCTACCAATGATCAAATTTCAAAAAATAAAAATAAAAACAACTTATAATAGTTAAATAATTTAAAAAATAAAAAATAAAATAAATAAAAAGATTAATCTTATAAAAATAAAAAAATAAAAATAATTAAATAAAATTAATATAATTAAATAAATAACATTAATAATTTAAAAATAAAACAAAAACTAATAATATATTTTTAAATTAAAATCAAATTAATTTTTTTTTTTTTTGGGTAAGGAGAGAGAGAGGGAGAGAGAGAAATGGAGTGGGCATGTGTATCATGTATGATGTATCAAGCCACGCCGCCACGCCCTGCCACACTATGGCTGGCAGTGCACAGTCTGTGGCTGGCCTTCATTTTTTTTTTTTTAAATTTTTTACATCATTGATGGGAATTTTGGAAAGTACCTACAGGCAACCGCGAAAGAAAAAAAAAATTACCTATATATATTCACTAAGGTGGATGGTAATGTTAGGCCCATGGGGGCTCACCACGAGTCCCATTTTAATAATCCAAACCATTAAATATATAGAACTCATCCATTACTATATGCCTGTAAAAAATCACGTTGATCGAATATCGCCAACTACATGATCAAATCAGTTTTGTATAAAAATGAATGGTGTTATAGTCAGTGGTTGACAAAAAAAAACTAATCCGATCAGATAGTTATAGATATCCGATCAATGTGATGTTTTACAAATATATAATACTCAACAAGTTGTACACATTGCACGGTTCCCGATTAGCAAAACGGGACCTGTGATAGGCTCCCACTAACCAAAGAGCACCGTTCAAATGGTTGCCCGAAAATGAGGCAACCATTTCCTAAAACCTTGCTGCCAGTGCTGCCGTACAACCCCCCTACCTACTATAGTACTAGCCTAGCCTGATCAAAATTGAGTCGTTGCATTGCATCTCCTACTTAAATGCAACTCAAACGAATATATATAAATATACAAACAGTCATAATTCAAACAGTTATAATTCAAACTATTATAAATATATTTTATTTTTCAAAATAAATTTCACAACAAATAATTCTCTCTCTCTCTCTCTCTCTCTCTCTCTCTCTTAAACTCTTTCAATCTCTCTTAAACTCTCAATCTCTCTCAACTCTCAATTAATTTTGAAGTGTCATTCCTAAGTGGCTATTGCAATTGTGCAACAAGAAACTTTTAGCAGAAGAAGAAAATTTCTATATCACATTCGCCAGTTGGTAACATTAATTAATTTAATTAAATTTATTAACTACTCATTTTTTTCATTAATTATTTATGCACATATATTAATTATTATTTTTTCTGATTGAATTTACACATTATTTAAATTAATTGTTAATTCTTATATATTGTTTTACTTGCATTACTCTGGATCCTAATATGCCTAATATTTATGTCGATGTTGATACATATACTACACCACATGAATCTGTTGATTCTCCTTCTAATATCCCTCTTCCAATAGTTGGATCATCATCTAGGAGCAGAAGTAGTAGTGTTTGGGAATATTTTGAAAAAATATCTATAAATAATCCTGATGGCACAATTACATTTAAAGCAAAATGTAAAAATTGTGCATGTTTACTTAGTGTTGCATCTGCAGGGGGTACTAGTCATTTAAAAAGGCATTCTGACAAACATTTACAAAGTAAACAACCTGATATTCGAAGTCAAATGCAATTAGGGGCTTCATCAACTGGTAATTTGCAAACATTTTCATATGATCCTATACGTGTACAAAATTCTATAGTTGATTATATTATTAAAAAAAAACAACCTTTTAGTACTAGTAAATGTCTTGATTTTACCGAAATGATTCATGAAAGTTTTGCACCGCAATATCATAGTTTTTCAAGAAATACTACTAGAAACAGGATTTTAAAAAAATTTAAGGATATTAAAAGTGAATTATTTGATATCTTTAAAAATTTGAATGAAAGAGTTTGTTTAATATCTGATTTGTGGTCAAATAATGGTTTTGAATATCAATGTATCACTGCACATTTTATTGATAATGATTAGAAATTAAATAAAAGAATTATTTCATTTAAATTTGTTGAACTTCTATACACTGATCATTCGTTTGGTGTAGAAATAAGAAATGTATTATATGAGTGAGTTTTACAAAATAAAATATTTACGATTAGTTTAGATAATGCATCATATTATAATCAAACCCCATTTAAAATCAACTTTACAATTACTTATTGATGGTGATTTATTTCATATTCGTTGTTATGCCTATATTTTAAGTTTGATTGTTAAAGAAGCTATGCATGTATACGAAACTTCTGTACTTATAATAAAAAATGTAGTTGTTATTATTATGTCTTCTAGTAATCGAATTTCAGAATATAGAAAAATTTGTCAACAAGAAAATATGTTATTCAAAAAATTAATTTTAGATGTAGATAGTAGGTGGAATTCAACATATAATATGTTTAAAATAGCTTGTAAACAAAGAAGAACAATAGATTTATTTTTTGCAACAACATGAATAGGAGGAGTACTAACATCCACTGAATTTAATTGGTGCCAAGTAGCCTTGTATAAAGATTTTTTAAAAGTTTTCGATACTTCAACAAAATTATTTTCTTATATATATATTCCTACTTCACCGTTTGTTTTACATATGCTAGCAGAAATAATTAAAGTTTTCATAAAATATACGAGTAATGAATATTATGTAACCATTATTACTTCAATGAAAGAAAATTTTCATAAATATTTTCATCTTTTGCCTCATCTATTAGGTTTAGTTATAATAATTGATCATAGGTGTAAAGAAGTTGGTTTACAAAAAATTTTAAAGCGTATTTTCGCTGACCAAATATAGTTTGTCCCTATTATGCAAACATGCAACAGATTATTTCAAGAATACAGGGCAGCTGCATCTGTAAATACACCTACACACACTACACTAGCAGTCCAATCTCGAAGCGGGAGATTAAGTATTTTCACAACAATAAAAAGTAGAAGAATGTCTCAATATACAAGTGTAAGTAGTTCTGAGCTACAACGTTATTTGGAAAGCCTGTTAGTTGATGATTCTGATAATTTTGACATTTTGGAATGATGGAAACAAAATGAATCTATGTGGCCTGTGGTTTCACAGATGACCCGTGATATATTAACTGTTCTTATTTCTACAGTTGCTTCGGAAACAACTTTTAGTGCAAGTGGATGGGTGCTGAGTGAGTACATGAGTAGGCTTTCACCTGAAATGGTTGAGGCACTGATGATATCCAGAGATCATATGCACGCGCTTACAAGAAGACAAAATTTTAGTGAAAATGAGCGAATTCAATATGATTTGGATGACATATCATCGGGCAACGCGACTGAAATGTTTGTCTCCTCCGATGATTGATCAACAATTTATTTTTTACTATTTCATTTCATTTCGTTTTTTTCTTGGTTTTTGTTTTTGTTTTTGTTTTGTTTTGTTTTTTTTTTTTTTTGTATTAGATTATTGAGGTAGAGTATAATGCAAATGATTGGTAGGCTAGTAGGTGCCAACCTAGTTGGGATGTACTTAACCTATAGTGATGCAATTGCTATACCATCATCAGTAATCTACACCTAATTTATTTAATAATATCAATTTTTGTAATATTTTATTTCATGGCTCCGTTTGGTAGGCAATTCAAATTATAGTTCCACCAATTGATTTGAGTATGTTGTTTGTTTTGAACTTTCAAATCATAATTCTACACCCATTTCTCAAAACTCAATTCAAAATATAATCATTACTTTTCAAAACTTATAACCAAACACATCATTCAAAACTCAATTCAAATCAATATTTTAATTTTTTAAATATTTTAAAAATATTTTAATGTTGTTAAGATTTTAAATATTTTAATATTTAAATATGTTACGATTTTTTTAATTTTTTAAATTTTTGAATATTTTTAAATATTTTAATTTCAAAATATTACGATTTTTAATTTTTTAAATTTTAAAATATTTTATAAAAATAAATTCAAACTCTATTTTATAAAAATATTTTTAAATATTTTAATTTTTTTGTTATGTATTTGGTTACGATTTGAGTGTAGAATTGTAAAAGTAATATGGAATTTCGAATTATGTGTTTGGTTATGAATTTTAAAAATAATTTCTTAATTAAGTTTTGTTTTATGTGTTTGGTTACGATTTGAGTGTAGAGTTGTTTTTAAATTTAAAATATTAACATTTTAAATTATTTAAATTTTTTGAATATTTAAATTATTTAAATTTTTACGATTTAAATTTTTTGAATATTTATTTTAATTTTTTACTTATTAAATTTTTTAGAGTATTTAAATTATTTAAATTTTTTGAATATTTATTTTGAAAAAAAATTATTTCCTTAGTGGTATTTTCAATTAAAAAATTGATTAATGTTATTTTTTGTTAATAATAAATTTTTTTAATTGAATTTTAAAAAGAGTTTGGTTATGAGTGTTGATCAGAATTTTCAATAGTGTGAAAGTAGTGTGTTTTGTTATGAGTTATAACAATTTGAATTAAGTTTTGAAAACTATTTCCAAAACTCATAACCAAACAAATTTTCTTACCTCACATGTCAAATCAAACTTTCAAAACTCAATTCAATACTCTATTAAAAAACTATAACCAAACAAATTTTCTACACTCAAATCATAATTCCACAACTCACAAACTCAAAATACAACTCACACTCTCAAATCATATTTACAAAACTCTGCCAAACGTAACCATTTATTCAATAAATGTTATATAAATAATTTAATATTGTAATATTTAAAGTTTCAATTTCATATATATAAAATTATTCATTTCGAAAGAAAAAAATTACATAATTGCATACTTTTTTAGTTATAAGTTCATAATTAAAAAAACATAAGTCATACATAATTAAATTTAAATATCACCATGAAACATTACATAACCAAACAAAACATTTCATTAATCGTAACTAAAATACTCTAGTATAATTTTTTTTATATAATTTTTTATTTCCAATATTTAAAAAAAAAATCCTGACTAGGTCCGGCCCGCGGCCTGAGCCCAGACCCTAGGCCCTGTTATGAGTGGGCTTGGGCTTGGGCCTTTGAGCCTCACTTTTTGGCCCATGGGCCGGGCCGCTAAAAAAAACATGAGCCCACGAAGCCCGATTGGGCCTGGCCGGGCCATTATTACACCCTTACCCTCCTCCCCCTTTTGGTCCTGTTTTTGGCGTTTTGGGGGACTATTGTCTTCTTTCTTATTCCTTTTGTTAGACTAAAGCTGCACTTGGAAATATGGGACTACTGATACTGATGGGCATCCAAGGGGGGCGCAGCTCATGGCCCAGATGTTAAAGCCCAGTCAGCCCAATAACTTTGAGAAGCCAATGTTGGTCCAGGACCACTGGCACTCAAACACTTGTCAAGTAAGGAATTAACCACGTGAGCAGACAAAGATCTTGCAAAGTTATTGTACCCACACATCAACCATTTAATGAGGCCATTATAGCATTAAATGCAGCAAGACCCCTCACGCCAAAGTAAGCAGAATCACCATGAATGATGTTAGCTAGGTCATAGACTTTCGGCCAACAAGACACCTTAGAATGGACAAGAAAATGATGAGCAAAAGATATAAGGAAACTTTCGAGATACGTTAGAGAAAGTCTTCACCCCCTTTGCTTCTCTCTCTCTAAAATCAATTTATCCTGACCTAACTTGATCGTCGGGGGTCTATCTCCCCTTTTGGACCTGTTTTACAAGCACATTTTAAAGACACCAAGGCCAGCAGACCCGTTCAAAGCCTGGATCAGTCCGATTCTTTTTCCATTAAAGTTATTGCATTTTCAAGTTTGATTTTTGTTTCAACAAAATTTAAACCCATTTCTGACAAATAAAAAAATAAATGTTGATTAAAAATGTTCATAAAAAAATCAAAAATTAATTAAGAAAACCAATTAAAAATTAAACCAAATAGATCATCGTACCCACATGCTGAGCGTTATTGTATTGCAACAAGGGTGTTTCATCCTCAAGTGATTGTTTGGTGGCCTTATCTTGTTTCTGCTGCACTCTCTCTGATATAATTATATAAAATTATAATTTTATTATATAAGTAAATAAATGAACTAATAAAATATAATATTTTAAGTACTGGACAGCTCTTATTATTTGATAAATGCCAACTCAAAATTTAATAAAAAAATTAAATTTATAATTTTAATTAATAAATAATAAGTTGAAGCACTAGGTGAATTTATCTCAAGATCACCCTATAATTTTTTTTTTTTATCTCAAGATCACCATATAATTTTTTTTTCACCAGCACTGGTGTTTGGAAGGAGCAAGCGTCATAAATAAATTTTTACACAAAGTAATAACTAAAATGTGTTTGTAGTACTGCATTTAGCATGAAATTATTTTTGGGAGAATTATAAATGAGTAGAATAGACCCCCCCCAAAAAAAAAAATTACACAAATGTATAGTGGGTGCAATATATGTTTGAGTTAAAGCCTTCATTTTTGTGAATTGGACTCCCATGTTTTGATAAAATTTTTAAATCCTATATACTGAATTGTAATTCTTCCACAAAATAAAATAAAATAAATCATATAGAAAACTTCACTTGTATTAGTCAAGTGAGGTCTGGCAATTAATTTTTAAAGTTAATGCCTTGAATAATTGCAAAAAATATATATATTTTTATTTTTTACTTCTGGAAAAGGTTGAGTAGACCAATATTTTTTTTAAGTCGGAAACAAGTACATTTTTATTTTTAGACTTAATTATTCAAAAACTATATTCTTAGAATTTTGCCAAACAAGAATCGAGAATTTATAATAAATTGAGTAAGAGTGAAAGGTTAAAAAATAAATTAAATCAAATTACAATAACCCCTTTTAAAATTTAGAAAAAATATAATGAATTTCACAATTTTGTCATTGTTACATTAAGTTTTTTAAAATTTTAATTCGCATTACACATATTCATTTACATTATTTATTTGTTAGTCATATGAATTAAAGAATGATATTGTCATCTATGTTATATTGAAACTTATATTTTCACTTTGTTCATATCATTTGTATTAATTCTGATATTCTAATATAATTATATCAAAATTATAAAATTTGTTATATTTTAGGTCAGTATTGTGTATCTCAAAATATAGACATGAACGAAATTGTCATGACCATGACATCACTTAAGTTAGGACTATTAAAAAAAAAAAAAATCAACTCTCCTTAATTATCACATATAGTTCTGTCTTAATTAAGGTAACTAATCATATGTATATGTTTAAGATTTACAAAAAAAGTTATAATTATACTTATAATGACATGATGGCCCCGTTTGGTAGAGTTGTGGGAAAGTGATTATAATTTATAGCTTAACAGCTTATTGCTTATAGCTGTGAACATAAGCTGATTTTTGACTTATAAATTAAGCTTCTCCTCCCTCACTCAAACAATAAGTTGATTTTTGACTTACAAAAAACTATAAGCTGTATTGTTAAGCTGAACCAAGCACATCAAAATAGCTTAAATTAAGCTAAATGCTGAAATAAGCTGGAAATAAGCCCTACCAAACAGGGCTGATATTACATATGCAACTTTTTATTTGTTATACATTTAATAATATAGGACTCTATCCTCTTATCACATCATTATGTATAAATTTGTGAGTTAAAAATGTAAAAATGTAACATTACTCTATATACATATAACAATCTTGCTAGTTATCCCACCCTCGGGGAAGGGAATACTGTTGTGCCCTTTCATGGGATTGATATTAGGTCTATTTTGGTAATTCAAACCGTTTGTATTATAAAATTTATTGAGTAGATTATTCATGATAAAATGATTAAGACCTAAAAAATAAATAATTTATTTTCAAAACTATATTTATTGTTTATTTTTTTAAAAACAAATGTAATATTGTTATGCAGTTACAAAAGTTTAATTGACTTAATTTTTTTGTAAATAATTTACTCAAAAAATACTATAATATAAATAATTTAGACCATCAATATATGCCGGATATCATCCCCAGAAGGGGCAGAGCAGCCATAACAGTATCCCCTTGCCAGCATCCTTGAGAACTTATTATAAAGCTATTTAATTGATTAAGTTAAAAATTAACTTTTAATTTATGTTGGATTATATTATTTTTATATTTTTTTTACATGTTTTTTTTTTTTACATGTTTTTTTTTTTTTTAAAAAAAAGGAAGAGTCTAATAAAGCTAAAAAATCAATTTTTAACCAACTTTTCAAAATAATGTTGTTATAGCTACACGATGGGGTGTGCTGAAGGCAAATTTAATATAAACAACAATTTTATAAATAATTTTAACGTAATTAAAATAAATAAAATTAATTATAAAAATTATTAATATTATATTAAAAAATCATAAATAACAATTGAATTGAAACAAATTATAATATAAAAAGCTTCATTTTTTGCTATTTCAAATTATAAATTTTTTAATATAAACAATCCAAAAGGGTTAAATTCTATTAAAATTTCAAAGAATTATGACAAATTTATATATTTCTCAATGCATGAAATATTTAATAAATCTTATATTTATACTTTTGTTTATGAAAATTCATTTAATTTCAACAACTAAAAAATTTTTCTTATAAATTTTTATATAAAATAAATTATTTATGAAACTTTTGGTTAATATTTTGATGAGAAAAATAAAATAAAATATTATGAATAATTGAACTTTTATTTTATAACAATTTATAAAATAAAAAAGAAAAACTTTGTTTAGTTTGGAGTTTTCAAAAACAATTTTCCTTCAATTCACATTTTTGTATTTTAAATAATTTTTTAAATATTTTAATCATTTTTTTGTTAATACTTTTTAGATAATTTAATTTTAATATAGTAAATTACACTGACGTTCCTGAGATTACTGATAATGACAAATACCTCCCCTCGGGTTACAAAAATAACAGCAACCTCCCTTATCAAACGTGTCAAACCAACAGTGCCAACAGAGACTAGCTTTTTACTTATTTACCCCTCATTTGATAGATTGATGTTGTCGTTAAAATAGTGGTTATTGCCGCACGAAATTTGCTGCTGCTATCGTCACTACACATTTATATTATTACTTGCTTGTTTTATGAAGTTGGTTAAGAGTTAGTAATTTTTTTGTAAGATAAATTGATAGAGAGAGAGAGAGAGCAAGTGAATAAATGAGGTGTGTATATTGAATTTGTTGTACAATTACAATGGGAGCTTAGCTCTCTTTTATAGCCTGTCATTGGATGCGAGGCATGCGAGACGCGAGGCACCGAAAGGCTAAAGCTAGCCGAAAGCATAAAGCTAACAAACATAATAATAACAACTAACGTATACAATGCTTAAAGAATAATAAACAATGCTAAAGTATAATAATATACAAAGTATAATAATATACTAACATCCCCCCGCAAACTCAAGGAGGGAAAGCATCAACCAAGTTGAGTTTGGAAACAAGATCAGTGAAGCGGCCAGGAGGATGAGCTTTAGTGAAGATATCAGCGGGTTGATCGACGGAAGCAATAGGGAGAAGATGGATAGTACCACAGGTAACATGCTGGCGAATGAAATGACAATCAATCTCAATATGTTTGGTGCGATCATGAAAAACATCATTGTGAGCAATTTGAAGAGCACTGTGATTGTCACAAAAAAGGTCAGTAGCACCAGAGGAGGGAACACCCAGATCAGCAAGAAGCCAACGAAGCCAGAGAAGTTCCTGAGTAGTATCAGCAAGAGCACGGTATTCGGCCTCAGTACTGGAACGAGCAGTAAGAGATTGTTTCTTGCTGCGCCAAGAAATAAGAGAATCACCCAGAAAAAAGTAGAACCCAGTAGTAGACCGGCGGTCAGTAGGATCTCCAGCCCAATCAGCATCGGAAAAAGCACGAAGCTGGAGAGAGGAGCGGGCGGAATAATGAAGACCATGAAACATGGTGCCTTTGAGATACCGAAGGATACGAATTAAGGCAGCATAATGAGGGGTACGAGGAGCCGACATAAACTGGCTGACAATATGAACTGCATAGGCAATATCAGGACGAGTAACAGTGAGATAGACAAGACTGCCAACTAGCTGACGATATAGGGTAGCATCAGAGAGAAGAGTGCCATCAAGAGGTGTAAGACGACTCTGAGGCTCGAGGGGAGTGGAGGCAGTCTTGCAATCCGTAAGACCAGCACGGGTGAGAAGATCAGAGGTATACTTAGCTTGAGAGATAAAAGAACCCGTAGAATCATGGAAGATTTCAAGACCCAAGAAATAGCTGAGAGGACCAAGGTCTTTCATCTCGAAATGGTGGCTAAGAAACTGTTTAAGGCGAAGAATACCATCGATATCATCACCGGTGATAATCATGTCATCCACATAAAGTAAAAGCAGGGTGGTCCCATGAGCTGTTTTCCGGATAAAAAGAGCAGTATCATAAGAGCTGGAGGTGAAACCACAGTCATGAATAGTAGAGCTGAACTTGGCAAACCAAGTGCGTGGAGCTTGTTTGAGACCGTATAAGGCACGCCGAAGTTTGCAGACTTTATGAGGTGGATAAGTAGACCCAGGGGGAGGTTGCATGTAGACCTCCTCGAGAAGAACACCATTAAGAAAAGCATTGGTTACGTCCATTTGATAAAGATCCCAGTCGCGTGAGGTAGCAACAGCAATCAAGCTGCGAACAGAGGTGAGACGAGCAACAGGAGCAAAGGTCTCTTCATAGTCAATACCATATTCTTGGTTAAAGCCTTTGGCAACAAGGCGGGCTTTGTAGCGCTCAATAGATCCATCAGAACAAGTCTTGATTTTGTATACCCATTTGCAGCCAATGGCAGACTTGCCAGGAGGAAGATCAACAATGTCCCAAGTATGAGTTTTGGCTAAAGCCTGCAATTCAGTAGTCATAGCTTGCTGCCAAAGAGGATTAGAGCGAGCCTCACGATAGGAGGTCGGTTCATAAGTAGAAAAAGTAGTAGAACCAACAATAAAGTCACGAAGACGAGTAGAAGGTTGTGTTACCCGGCGTGGTCGAGCAGACGGAGGAGGAGCCAGAGGAAGAGACTCAGCAGGAGGGGAGGAGCCCGAGGAAGCAAGAGCAGGACCATCAGAGGGAGCAGGGGCATGGGACAGTCCAGCAGGTAAGGCGATCTCGAGAGAAGCTGGCGTGGGTGGTGGAGGAAGATCATCAGAAAATAGATCGGTGGAAGGATCAATAAAAAACAGAGGGGGTGAGGGAACGGACAAACGGAAGAGAGAGAGAGAGAGGAAAACATTTTGTGTTCCCAAAAGACCACATGACGAGAGATACGAAGTCGTTGGGAGAGAGGATCCCAACAACGATACCCTTTATGTTCAATACCATAGCCCAAGAAGCAACAAAGGCGGGAACGAGGTTCAAGTTTGGTACGTTCATGAGGTTGGAGAAGAACAAAACAGGTAGAGCCAAAGACCCGAAGGTTGGTGTAAGGAGGACGGGTGCCGTGCAGACGCTCATAAGGAGTGTGATTATGAATGACAGGTGTAGGGATACAATTGATAGTGTAAGCAGCAGTGAGAGCTGCCTCTCCCCAAAAATGTTCCGGACAAGAGGAAGATAGAAGAAGAGCACGGGAGAGGAAGCAGAGTCAAGTTGGAACCGACCAAACTGAAGGCTGATAGATGTAATAGAAGTATTGCGAAACCAGGTAATGATCTGATAGTTTTTACTATCCCAATCCTCCAGACGATCGATATATTTGGCAGCGGAGTCCGTGGTGGCAGCGGATTCGGTGGTTGCGTGGATGGGTTTGCACACATCCCCAGTGATGATGCGCCAAAGTTTCTTTCCTTTGAGAAACCCAGACATAGCTTGTGCCCATAAGACATAGTTAGTCCCGTCAAGAACAACGGAAATAGGGTGGTTAGAGGAGTCGAGGCGATCCATGAGGGCAAAATCGTACTTTCGAGGTAGAATTTAAAAAATCCGAGGGTACCAGTGAATTAAGAAGGTCGAAATCAGTGGGAAAAGAGTGAACTGGCCAAAAAATAGGACCAGAAAGGCACTAAATGGTCTGGTCAAAGTGGCTGGTCAAAATGCGGTCAAACAGATGATGTCATGGGCGACAGGGCTGACGTCACAGGCGCGGCACACGTTAGCAGAGAGGTGCGCGACGCACAATAGCAGCGGACAGCAGGCGGCGCACAAAAGCAGTAGGGCTGACATCGGCTAATGCAGAAACACGCGGCTCACGTTAGCAGAGGAGGCCGCGGCGCACAGTAGTGGCGCACAGTAGCGCGGGACAGTGTAGAGGCGCGTAGAGCGCGTCGGAGAACGAGGATGCGCGTGATCTTGAGTTATGGCGGCGCGTGGAGGCGCGTGGGACGTTGTCTGGTGATGAATTTGGTGGCGGTGGATTCGTCGTGAGGAGACGAAGAGACTGGGGTGGTTGAATAGGGAAGACAGAGAAGGTCGAGAGAGGCAACAATCTGTCCAAATGTGATGCAGACGAGAGACACAGCAGTCTGCGAAGAAGAAAAAAAAATGTAGAGACTAGGCAAAACACCTGTGCTCTGATACCATGTAAGATAAATTGATAGAGAGAGAGAGAGAGAGAGCAAGTGAATAAATGTGGTGTGTATATTGAATTTGTTGTACAATTACAAAGGGAGCTTAGCTCTCTTTTATAGCCTATCATTTGTGTTTGTTTCATTATTGTCTCACACAGATTAAGATACTCCTTGGCTCTCTTGTTCTTTAAATATTTAAAATGGCTAATTTAGAAGAAACAGTTAGTGTGAAGCCTGAAAAATTTAATGGTAACAATTTTGAAAGATGACAAAAACAAACAAAATATTGGTTGACCGTGTTGGGTCTTATGTCTGCCATAGAAGATCAGGATTTTGTTGGATCTTGGTTGTCACCCGAACAAATCGAATTTCATTGTTATAATAGAATCCTTAGTGTGTTATCTGATCATTTATATGATGTATATCAGTCAACCACCTCGACTGCAAAAGAACTATGGAAAACCTTAGAGGCCGAATATGGAACTGTAGATGCTGGTATTGATAGGTTTATTGTCTCTAATTTTAATGGTTATAAAATGAAAGATGACATACTTGTAGGAGACCAAATTCATGAGTTTCAAGAACTACTTAGAAAAGTAGAAAAGAAAGGGACAACTTTTAGTGAGGAGTTTAAAGTGTCTTGCCTTATCGATAAATTACCTCAATCTTGGAATGACTTTGCTAAGCGTCTTAGGCACAAACAAGGAGATCTGTCATTAATTCAATTAATCAATACACTTAGGGTAGAAGAGAAACATAGATCAAATCTAGAAACTGGAAAAGAGAAAACGCCTAAGGTAAATGTGGTGGAGAATGGGAATAAGAATAGTTCCAACAATAGAAATAACATTCGACCTAAGGGTAAAATTTTCAAGAACAACCTTAAGTTTAGATCTAGAGGTCAAAATGGAAAACATCATAATAACAACTACCAAGCCAGTGCTAATAATTTTAAGGGACAAGGGAGTGGCAAGAGGTTGTGCTATGTATGTGGAAGAGCCAATCATTATGCTAAGGATTGTTTTTTTAAGAAGACTGATGAGTATAAACCAAGGTTCAACAATAAGCAAAGAAGTCAAGGTCATAATGCTCAAGTGAATATGGTTTTGGGAAAAGAAGAAATTGCCGGACCATCTTTTAGGTATAATCCTGAAATTAATTCTACGTTTGAATATCAAGATTGGTGGTTAGATTCTGGGGCTAATATACATGTGTGTGTTGCTTGTGATTATTTTAAAACTTTCCAGAAATCAAGTGGAGGAAGTGTAACTTTGGGAAATGGATCAATTGCACCAATACTTGGCATTGGAGATATAGATTTGAAGATGACTTCTGGAAAAATCTTAACTTTGAGAGATGTGCGATATGTTCCTGAAGTTAGAAGAAATCTTATTAGTGGATCATGTTTAGTACAGTTAGGTTACAAAATTGTAATGGAATCGAATAAAATTGTAATAAGTAAAAATGATATTTTTATTGGTAAAGGTTTTATATGTGATGGTTTATTTAAATTGAATGTATCTTTTGAAGCTAGTTATATCTCTCATAATATTTTTAATATTGAAGTTTGTGATTTATGGCATAAAAGACTTGGACATGTGAATTTAAGGAAAATTAGGAAAATGATGGATTTAGAATTAGTACCTAAATCATCTATTGATGTTAAACGCAAATGTGAAATATGTGTGCAAGCAAAACAACCTAAGAAACCTTATAAATCTGTACAAAGAAATTCACAACTCTTAGACCTTATACATAGTGACGTTTGTGATTCTAATAGACCACTAACTAGAGCAGGAAATAAGTATTTTGTAACCTTTATAGATGATTGTTCTAAGTTTTGTTACTTATATTTAATTAAAACCAAAGATGAAGTGTTTAGTAAATTTAAAATTTATAAAGCTGAAGTAGAAAATCAATTAGAAAGAAAGATTAAAAAACTTAGATCTGATAGAGGAGGTGAATATAATGTAGGTACCCTTAGTATTTTCTGTGAAGAACATGGAATAATTCATGAAGTAACCCCACCTTATTCTCCACAATCTAATGGGATAGCTGAAAGGAAAAATAGAACTCTTATGGATATGATAAATGCAATGCTTATTAGTTCTGGTTTACCGGAGAGCTTGTGGGGGGAAGCAATACTCACTGCTTGTGTTATATTAAATAAAGTAATTGTAAATGACAATGATAAAACACCTTATGAAATTTGGAAAAAACGAGTACCTAATCTTAAAATGTTAAGAGTGTGGGGGTGTTTAGCAAAAGTAGCAATTCCAGAACCTAAACGTAAGAAAATAGGACCTAAAACTGTGGATACTGTTTTTTTAGGATATGCTCAAAATAGTAGTGCTAATAGATTTCTAGTAATAAATTCTGAAATTAGTGAAATTACCAATAATACAATAATTGAATCTCGTGAAGCTACATTTTTTGAAGATATTTTTCCATATAAAACTAGGATATCAAATCAGGTTATAAATAGAACTTCTACTACTAGTACTAGTGTTATTCCTTTGAGAGATGATTCTGAACATCTAAACATAGAACCTAGAAGAAGTAAGAGAACTAGAATAAAGAAATCCTTTGGAGATGATTTTTATACTTTTTTAACTGAGGGAGAACCAAATACTTTTATAGAAGCTTTATCATCTTTAGATGCACCATTTTGGAAGGAAGCCATTAATAGTGAGTTTGAATCTATTCTTCAAAATAATACTTGGGAGTTGACTAACCTGCCTCCTGGGAGTAAAGCTATCGGTTGCAAATGGGTATTTAGGAAGAAATTAAAACCTGATGGAAGTATAGAAAAATATAAGGCAAGATTAGTAGCTAAGGGATTTACACAAAAGAAAGGAATAGATTTTTTCGATACGTATTCACCTGTTTCTAGGATCACAACCATTAGAATTTTAATTGCTCTAGCATCCATTTATAATTTAGAAATTCATCAAATGGACGTTAAAACTGCTTTTTTGAATGGAGATTTAGATGAAGAAATTTATATGGAGCAACCTGAAGGTTTTGTGGTTAAAGGACAAGAACATAAAGTTTGCAAGTTGGTTAAATCTTTGTATGGACTTAAGCAAGCTCCTAAACAGTGGCATGAAAAGTTTGATAAGATAATTCTAGAATTTGGTTTTAAGATCAATGATCATGACAAATGTGTATACTATAAAGACGATAGTGGGGAATGTATTATTTTGTGTTTATATGTTGATGATATCTTATTATTTGGAACAAATTTAGAAATAATTAATAATGTGAAATCTTATTTATCTTCAAAATTTGATATGAAAGATTTAGGAGAAGCTTATATAATTTTGGGTATGAAATTAGAGAAAACAACCAAAGGTATTATATTGAATCAATCTAGAATCCTAGAGAAAATGTTAAAAAAGTTTGATTATTATAATCTCAAACCTGTTTCAACTCCTTTTGATCCTAGCATGAATTTGAAGAAAAATAATGGTGTACCTGTATCTCAACTTAGATATTCTCAAATTATTGGATCACTTCTTTATATTGCTAATAAGACTAGACCTGATATTGCCTATGCTGTTGGGAGATTAAGTAGACATACTCATAATCCTAGTAAAGATCATTGGAATGCTGTGGAAAGAGTTTTTAAATATTTAAGAGGGACTCTAGATTATTCACTTTGCTTTAGTGGTTTTCCTAATGTGGTAGAAGGTTATAGCGATGCTAATTGGATAACAGATAACTTAGATGTTAAGTCTACTACTGGGTATATATTTATGTTAGGTGGAGCAGCAATATCATGGGGTTCTAAAAAACAAACCGTTATCTCTAGAAGTACAACAGAATCAGAACTTATAGCCTTAGACACTACGTGTATTGAAGCTGAGTGGATTAAAAATTTACTCCTTGATATTTCACTTGTGAAAAATCCTATACCTGCTATTTCTATACATTGTGATAATAGAGCTGTAATAGAACTTGTGAGACAAGCACATACTAATAAAAAGATGAATAGGCATATGCAAGTGAGGTATAAATCTATTAAAAGTTTGGTGAATAAAAATGTTGTATCGTTGAATTTTGTGAAATCTGAAAAGAATATTGCTGATCAATTAACAAAAGGTTTATCTAAGAGTGTAGTCTTAGATTTATCGAGGGGGATGGGTCTAAGCCCATAAGAAGTCAACTAAGGAAGTAACCCAACTTCTGTGATTGGAGATCCCATGAAGGAAGTTCAATGGGTAGCAACAATCCTTATAGTGTGACTCGTATTCCAGCACTTTAAAGGGGACTTTAATAAACTTATTATTTATATTCTCCTGCTCATCCCTAAGATATTAGTGCTGATGTCAATGTGATGGTTAAGGAAGAGTTTTTACTCTAAATGAATCCGAGGCGGGCAAACTCTCGCAAGATAGACATCCGTCACTTCTATCTTTGGAGGATTCACCTAAGTGAGAGCGTTGTGAAGCCGCAACCGTGGAAATAGGGCTATTTCCTAAAACTCTCATGAGAATCAAGATTGAGCACATGGCTGCTAATAGTGCTAACCCGCGCCACAGTTATGTATCATACCATATGTGTGACATGTTGAATTCTGGTAAAAGGATTTAGTTCAAGACCTAGTCCACTAAGATTCTTTCAGAATGAAACTGTTAACACTAAGTGAGGTTCAAGTTTGAAAAACACCTACACCTATTGTATGGTTTTAAAGTTGCCCATATTATTTTTTATTATTTGATTGTTTTACAAAGTTTTGAATCTTGTGGGGGATTGTTGGAGATTTCCTAAAAGCTTCAAAACTTTAATTATTTTTATTTTATTATTATATTTTATTATTTATTTATTTCCTTTTATAACCTTATTTATTTGAATTTTAAATTTGGTTTTGGTTTTAAATGAAGAGGTGTGTCTGTTCCAAACAGACACCAAAGAGCCTATTTAAAATAGGACTCTTACTCAAGAAAAGAATATAACGTACTCTGATCTCTCTCTCTCTCTCTCTCTCCTTCTTCTCTAAACAGTATTCTATATTTCATATTTTCTGGGCAATAGATACATTCTTGGCAAACTCTTCTGGTACAACTGTGCATTGTATCAGATTCCTGTGGATTCTTGGGTTGTATCTTGGAGTCGTTTGTGATCGTTAGAACCTGCACGGAGGGAGCACATAACGACTTTAGGACAGCGTCTTTGACGTGCCTCTCACAACCACATAGGCTACTTTCTGAATTCTTTCATCTTTTACTTATTCTGTTATATATTTATATGTATAGTTTATATTGAATTGTGAAAACCTATTTAAAAGAATCTGTTTTGCTTTCAATATTATTCTATAAAATTAAAATAAATATTTTTCAATTCCCACAACAAGTTGTCTGTTCTTGTTAATTTTGATGTCTAAAATGAAATGGGTTTTCTAATTATGGATTGAAAATATGAATTTTGTTGATTTTGGTGGAATTGTAGGATTGTGGAGAGTGTTAGAGAGGGAGTAACTGATCTTGCACCGGGCGATCATTTCCTTCCAGTCTTTACAGGGGAATGCAAAGAATGTACTCACTGTAAATCCGAAAAGAGCAACATGTGTGATCTCCTGAGGTTCAACACAGACAGGGGAGTGATGATCCATGATCAAAAATCAAGATTCTCAATCAATAACAAACCAATTTTCCATTTTGTTGGAACATCCACCTTCAGCAAGTACACGGTTGTCCACGTTGGTTGTCTTGCCAAGATTAACCCTCGCACCTCTCGAAAAAGTTTGTGTTCAGTTGTGGAATCTCCACAGGTAAAAAAAAAAATGATAATTTTATTGTCTGCAACTTTTGAGTTTTGGCCAATACCATCAATTTGCTTTATAATAAGAAGATATCAACAAACTTCTATGAAACCATTTCAAGGGATTCAGTGTGGTTTAGAAAGCACCATGATCATGCAATAAGAAAGTTTTCAAAATTTTCAAATGAACGATTTAAAGGCTTATTGATTCTAATAACTAATTGCAGAGTTGATTATTGTTGGACCTTTCAATTCATATTGTTCTAATAAAAAAGTTTGTGGGATTTTATTTTGGGTAGGATTTGGTGCCACTGTGAATGTTGCCAAGCCAACGAAGGGCTCAACTGTGGTTGTCTTCGGATTGGGAGCTGTAGGCCTAGTTGTGAGTCTGTTGCTCTCTGGTTGCCTTATAAATATGGTTATTAAGTGTGTCTGCTAGCCAAATGTATCTAATCAATATTATATTTAAGGTAATTTTGTATGATTAGGCTACAGAAGGGGGGCCAGAGTGTCTGGTGCTTCAAGGATTATCGGTGTGGATTTGAATTCTAATAGATGTGAACAAGGTATAAAGGAACTAGCAAGCATTATATTTGTAGTGTTTGATACAAATTTACTTCCATAAAACTTACTAGAGTGTGAAATAAATTGAAAGAGAGTTGAGATTGACAGAGAATTATCTGTTATTCATTCTGTAATGAGAAACCAATTCGAGGCTCCATAATATAGGAGTTGGATTACAAACATCATTATGATGTGTTTCATTAAAATAAAGAAAAGGAGCCGAAAGGAGGGATCGGCCGAAAGCAGCCGAAAGTTATATACCTATTATATACATATTATACTATAGTGCAGATTATATTAATATATTATTTCTATTAGATACAAACTATACTATTTAATAATGATATTAATAGACATACTATTTAATAATGATATTAATATATTAATATGTTAACAGCCCCCCGCAAACTCAAGGAGGGCAAACATCAACCAACTGGAGTTTGGAGACAAGTTCAATGAAGCGGCCAGGAGAATGAGCTTTGGTGAAGATATCAGCAGGTTGATCAGTAGAGGAGATTGGATGGAGATGGACAGTACCACGAGCGACGTGTTGACGAATAAAATGACAGTCAATCTCAATGTGCTTGGTGCGATCATGAAAAACATCATTGTGAGCTATTTGAAGAGCACTGTGATTGTCACAAAAGAGGGCAGTAGCGCCAGAGGGAGAAACACCCATGTCAGCATGAAGCCAACGAAGCCAGAGAAGCTCCTGAGTAGTATCAGCAAGAGCACGATATTCAGCTTCGGTACTGGAGCGAGCAGTAAGAGTTTGTTTCTTGCTGCGCCAAGAAATAAGAGAATCACCCAAGAAAAAGCAGAACCCGGTAGTAGAGCGCCGGTCAGTAGGATCCCCAGCCCAATCAACATCGGAAAAAGCTCGAAGCTGGAGAGAGGAGCGGGCGGAATAATGAAGGCCATGAAACAAGGTACCTTTGAGATAACGAAGGATACGGACTAATGCAGCATAGTGAGAGGTACGAGGAGCTGACATAAACTGGCTGACAATATGAACGGCATAGGCAATATCAGGACGAGTAACAGTGAGATAGACAAGGCTGCCAACCAGCTGACGATATAGGGTAGCATCAGAGAGAAGAGTGCCATCAAGAGGTGTAAGACGACTTTGAGGCTCCAGGGGAGTGGAGGCAGTCTTGCAATCCGTAAGACCAGCGCGGGTGAGAAGATCAGAGGTATACTTAGCCTGAGAGAGAAAAGACCCCGTGGAATCATGGAAGATTTCAAGACCCAAGAAATAGCTGAGAGGACCAAGATCTTTCATCTCGAAATGATGACTAAGAAACTGTTTAAGGCATAGAATACCATCAAGATCGTCACCGGTGATAATCATATCATCCACATAAAGAAGAAGCAAAGTGGTCCCTTGAGCAGTGTTCCGGATAAAAAGAGCAGTATCATAAGAACTGGAGGTGAAACCACAGTCATGAATAGTAGAGCTGAACTTGGCAAACCAAGCGCGCGGAGCTTGTTTGAGACCATATAAAGCACGCTGAAGTTTGCAGACTTTATGAGGTGGATAAGTAGACCCAGGAGGAGGTTGCATGTAGACCTCCTCAAGAAGAACACCATTAAGGAAAGCATTTTTCACGTCCATTTGATAAAGATCCCAGTGTCGAGTGGTAGCAACCGCAATCAGGCTGCGAACAGAGGTGAGACGAGCAACAGGAGCAAAGGTCTCCTCATAGTCAATACCATATTCTTGGTTGAAGCCTTTGGCAACAAGGCGGGCTTTGTAGCGCTCAATAGATCCATCAGAACAAGTTTTGATTTTGTAGACCCATTTGCAACCAATGGCAGTCTTGCCAGGAGGAAGATCAACAATGTCCCAAGTGTGAGTTTTGTCTAAAGCCTGCAATTCATCAGTCATAGCTTGCTGCCAAAGAGGATTGGAGCGAGCCTCACGATAGGAGGTCGGTTCATAAGTAGAAAAAGTAGTAGAACCAACAATAAAGTCACGAAGACGAGTAGAAGGTTGGGTTACCCGGTGTGGTCGAGTAGAGGCAGGAGGAGCCACAGGGAGAGACTCACCAGGAGGGGAGGATCCCGAGGGAGCAAGAGCAGGACCATCAGAAGAAGCAAGTGCATGGGACAGACCAGTAGGCAAGGCAGGCTCGAGAGAGGTGGGTAGGGGCGGTGGAGTAAGCTCATCGGAGATCTCGAGGGAGGCTGGCAAGGGCGGTGGGGTAGGTTCATCAGAGGTAGGCAAGGCAGGCTCGAGAGAGGCTGGTGGAGTTGGCTCATCAGAGAACAGATCCGTGAAAGGGTCAGTAAAAAACAGAGAGGATGAGGGAACGGACAAACAGAAGAGAGAGAGAGAGGAAAACATTTTGTGTTCCCAAAAGACTACATGACGAGAGATATGAAGTCGCTGGGAGAGAGGATCCCAACAACGATACCCCTTGTGTTCAATACCATACCCTAAGAAGCAACAAAGGCGAGAACGTGGTTCAAGTTTGGTACGTTCATGAGGTTGGAGAAGAACAAAACAGGTAGATCCAAAAACCCTAAGGTTGGTGTAAGGGGGACGGGTGCCATGCAGACGCTCATAAGGAGTGTGATTATGAATGACAGGCGTAGGGATACAATTTATAGTGTAAGCAGCAGTGAGAGCTGCCTCTCCCCAAAAATGTTCCGGACAAGAGGAAGACAGAAGGAGAGCTCGAGTAGTGTCAAGGATATGTCGATGTTTCCGTTTAGCACGGCCATTTTGTTGAGACGTACCGGGACAGGAACGATGAGGTTGAGTACCATGACGCTGAAGAAAGGAAAGAAAGTCAAAATCTTTATATTCCATGGCAGTGTCGGAGCGAAAAGCTTAATATTTTTAGAAAATTGTGTTTTAACCATTGCAGCAAAATTGTAATAAAGTTGTTTGAGCTCAGAGCGATTTTTCATAAGAAACAACCATGTAAAACAGGAAAAATCATCTATAAAAACAACAAAATAGCGTGCGCCTCCCATAGTAGGAGTAGGAGAGGGTCCCCAAATATCAGAATGAATGAGATCAAATGGTGCAAGAGAAACAGAGGCACTTTTATTAAATGACAAGGCAGGTTGTTTGGCAAGTTGACAGGACACACAATCTAAAACATCAGAACTTACATGACCTAAATGACCACTGGAAATTAAAGATTTTAAACGACCAACAGAAAGATGGCCTAAACGACAATGCCAAAGCTGAAAAGGAGATAAAAGAGGAGCAGTGGTAGCAGTGGTAGGAGCTGTGATCTGAGAGGAATCGGGAACATGAAGATGGATGAGTTCGTAGAGACGTCCATGCTTACGGCCTATCCCAAGAGTTTGCCTCGTCCGAGGGTCCTGCACCAAACAACCAGTACGGGAAAAGGTAACAGTTAGACCATGCTCACATAATTGACTAATGGAGATAAGATTTAAAGTAAGAGCAGGCATAAGATAGACATGGGATAAAGATAAGTGAGAGGTTGAAACAGAACCAACATGACTTACAGACAGAAGAGACCCATCAGCAGTATGGATAGAAGGAACATGAGGAGTAGAAGAGAGAGGAGTAAAAATAGTAGGATCAAAAGTTATGTGATTACAACAAGCGGAGTCAAAGTACCAAGAAGAGTTACCTGCGGTGACAGATAAAGCAGTAGATGGAGGAGTACCGGAATTCTGCCAAAAATGTTGAAGCATGGCTTCGACATCAGTTTGAGAGAAGACTGGAGTGGAAGGGTCTATAGGAACAGAGAAAGGTAAATCCTCTGAGGCAACAGCAGCAGTGCGTTAAGCAGGCATTGGTTTAAACAGAGTCCCAGAACGGTGAGAGTGACTGCGAGAAAAATTCCCGGTGGAAGGACCATTGCGAGAGGCACAGGCGGGATTGCGGAAGCAGTCTTGCTGGAGATGACCAGGGCCAGTCTTGTTGCAAAACCGACAAAGACGAACTGGACAATTAACCAGAAGATGAGTTGACGGAAGATTGCGGTTGTGACAGTAATTGCAGGCATTGGACTTCTGTGGTGAAGGTGGGGAAGGAGAACTTCGAATCTGAGGAGTGGCAAGAACAGAGTCCACAGGGTGCGGATGGAGAGTACCAAATCGGGTTTCCTCTGACAGGAGTTCAGAAATTGCTTGCTCAAGAGTGGGTAAAGGAGTGCGATGAAGGAGAGATGCTCGGACTGGCTCAAATCGGGGAGTGAGAGCCATGAGAAACTGAACCAAGCGCTGTTGGTCACGGTAAGTAGTAAACAAGGCAGCATCCGTAGTACAATCCCATGGAGGTTCAGAAAGAGCGAGTTGATCCCAAACATAATACATTTGGGAGAGGAAATCATTAATGCTCTGAGTTGTTTCTTGGCGCATACGGTGAAGATGACTCAGAAGCTGATATTGGTGAGCAAGGCCAGTAGTCTGATAGCGTTCTTATAAAAAATCCCAGATGGCTTTGGCAGGAGAGGAAGCAGAGTCAAGTTGGAACCGACCAAACTGAAGGCTAATAGATGTAATGGAAGTATTGCGAAACCAAGTGATGATCTGATAGTTTTTACTATCCCAATCTTCCAATCGATCGACATATTTGGTGGCGGAGTCCATGGCAGCGGAATCCGTGGTCTCTTGAACGGGTTTGCGTACATCCCCAGTGATGATGCGCCAAAGTTTCTTTCCTCTGAGGAAGCCAGACATAGCTTGTGCCCATAGGACATAATTAGTCCCGTCAAGAATAACGGAAATAGGGTGATTAAAGGAGTCCAGGCGATCCATGAGAGAAAAATAGCACAATTGAGGTAGAATCTGAAAAAACTGAGGTTACCAGTGAATTCAGATGGTCAAAATTAGTCAGAAAAGGAGTGAACGGACCAAAAATATGACCAGAAAGGCAGAAAATGAAATAGTCAACTGCTGGTCAAACTGGCGCGGCGCAGGTTAGCATGGATTGGCGCGGCGCACGTTAGCAGGCGAAGACACACGGCACACGGAAGCAGCAAGGGCTGACGTCGGCTGACGTCAGAAACGCGCGGCTCACGTTAGCAGATGAGGCGGTGGCGCACAATAGCACCGGACAGTGTAGGAGGCGCGTAGAGCGCGTCTGAAGCGAGGCAGCGCGTTGGCTGATGTTCTGGCGGCGCGTGGAGGCGCGTGAGACCTCAAATGATGATGAATCTGGTGGCGTTGGCTTCGTCGTGAAGAGACGAAGGTGTTGGTGTTGTCCAATCTGTGTATTAGGTAAGGACGAGGTATGCAGCAATCTGCCAAGAGAAGAAAGTGTGATGCAGAGGCTTAGGAGAAACACCTGTGCTCTGATACCATGTGAAATAAATTGAAAGAGAGTTGAGATTGACAGAGAATTATCTGTTATTCATTCTGTAATGAGAAACCAATTCGAGGCTCCATAATATAGGAGCTGGATTACAAACATCATTATGATGTGTTTCATTAAAATAAAGAAAAGGAGCCGAAAGGAGGGATCGGCCGAAAGCAGTCGAAAGTTATATACCTATTATATACATATTATACTATAGTGCAGATTATATTAATATATTATTTCTATTAGATACAAACTATACTATTTAATAATGATATTAATAGATATACTATTTAATAATGATATTAATATATTAATATGTTAACATAGAGTATTTGTGTTGTTGCATCATTTCTTACTTGCATTTATTATCTATCCTAGTCGCATGCAGCTTTTTTTTTTTTTTTTTTTTTTTTTTTTTTTTTTTTTAGAGAGGATAAGCAATTACACAGAGGAAGACGCCTCAGACATCACCAACGCCATTAAAGAAGGAGGAACCTCCTCCATCCAAATACGTGGCGTCTCAAAATCAAAGGCTAACCTACTTAAACAATGAGCCACCGAATTGCCATCCCGACAAACATGCGAAACCGATGAAGAAGGAAACCGCAAAAGGAGCGCTTGAGCCACCCCCACAAAATGACCATAGCAAGAGAGGTTATCCGCCTTACCTTGAAGTGCAGCCACCACATTTTGAGAGTCACCTTCCAGATGAATATGGCCCAATCCCAAATCACAAGCCAATTGCAGGGCTTTTATCGCTCCCATAGCTTCCACACAATCAACGTCCTCCATATACTGTAGCCGCTCAACCATAGACGCAATGACTTCCCCATGACAGTCCCGAATAATAATGCCAACCCCAGCACTGGCATGGGCCTTCCTAACAGAGCCATCAAAGTTCAATTTGAAGACACCCTCGCGTGGCGCAACCCACCTTCGCATCGGACCCTGGGCCGGAGGAAGATGGCCACGGTCTTGAGCTTGAGCATATTCGGAAACATAATTTACCGCGAAAGAAACAACTTCCTCCACCGTCCTTGAATTGTTGCCAAACAGAATGGAGTTTCTATTATTCCAAAGGCACCAACACATAGCCACAAATAATTGCATGGATTCTGGACCAATTGTGGCCATGAGTTGATATACCCACTCAAAGCAATTGTGCACAGGATTGGATTTGATAAACAAATTAAGTGAGCTCGAACGCCACACTTGCATGGCAAAGTCACAATTGTGAAAACAATGGCCTACCGTTTCAGTCTCCACTCCACACCAAGGACATAAGTCCATATTGACGATATGACGTTGCCTCAGATTGGCCCTTACCGCTAACAACCCAAGGCACATTTTCCATCCAAAAATCTTTAGTTTGGTCGGTAAATTAAGTTGCCAAAAACCTCGCCAGAACTGCTTAGGCGACTGCCCATTAGTGGAGGTATCACCGTGGCCATCCACAGAGGCCATATCCATACACAAGTGGTATGCCGATCGTACTGAAAATTCACCATTTCGGGAAAAATGCCAGACCAATTGATCCGGGGGTAACGTGGGACAAAGAGGAATACATCGGATAGCCTCCACATCCATGCCCAAGAAATTTTGCGCAAGCATCTCATCATACCATGCTCCCTTCTCAGGATCAATTAAATCACTAACCCGCGCATCATCCGGAAGATTCGAAGGTGGCAAGATTATTTTAAAGGAGTGAGGCCTTGGAACCCATTTATCGTACCTAACCGAGATGCTTTCACCATTTCCAACTCGCCATCGAAGCCCAGCATTTAATAATGTTCGAGATCCGACGATACTCCTCCAGGTGAATGATGGGTTACTCCCGACCACAGCATCAAGAAATGAAGTTTGTGGGAAATACCTAGCCTTAAGGACCCGCGCAACCAAAGATTGAGGCCGTTGCAGTAGTCGCCAACACTGTTTGGCCAGCAAAGCTGAATTGAAATGTTGAAGGCACCGAAATCCCATACCACCACATAATTTAGATTTACACAATTGTTTCCAGCTAGTCCAATGAATTTTACGGGTTTCCTCTCTTTGTCCCCACCAAAAATTGCTCACCATAGATTCAATTTCATGGCACACTCCAGTTGGAAGGCGGAAGCAGGACATAATATAAGTGGGTATGGCTTGAGCAACAGACTTAATGAGGACCTCTCTACCCGCCACCGATAACGATTTTTCCTTCCAACCATTTAACCGAGACCATACTCGCTCCTTAACAAACCCCAAAACGGCGCGCTTAGAATGCCCCACACAATATGGTAATCCCAAATACTTCCCATACGGCTCCAATGCCCCCACCTCTAGAATAGATGTCACCACTCGCTGAGTAACCAAGTCCGTATTTTTACTAAAGCAAATAGTCGCATGCAGCTTTGTTCCATTAAATTCTTTAAATCCCTACATCAGTATGCGATTCTTCCACAACTTTCCTAAATTGATTGAGTTTCTATTCTCTGCTCTATTTGTTTGACGAATTGTTTTTTTTTTTTTTTTTTTAATTTTAAAATGTTATACTAAACTAGAAAAACTTGTAAATTTTTCTTACTAACTAATGTGACATGTAATAACGGAGTTATAGAATTTGAGAAAAGATCCACTTCACTTCAATAATGTGATAAGTGTCACATCAGTCTATGAAAACTAATTAGTATTTTCAAACTTTTTAGTGTTTTATTTGAAAAATACAAAATGAAAACACAACCAAATAAGCCAACATTAGGCATTTGCTTATTTTGATAGGCCAGTTGCATCTAAATTCTTGGTGGAAGCTTGCAACATAGGCTACATGTAACCTCCATTTTGTCATCATTGAACATTTCTTGAATAATAATAGTGAATATGAAGAAATGCATCATACAATACAAGAGTAAAACACAATCATTATGATTCACATTGCAGTTAACACATGGTGGGCTTTAATTTCTAATATTGAGCATTTCTCTTTGTGTCTTGGGTAAACACAAAAGAAGTTCGGTGTGACAGAGTTTGTGAAACCCAAAGACTACAACAAACCAGTTTAAGAGGTACAGTTCTACACTTCTTATTTGCACTTGTAAAATCTTCTCTTTCATCTTCAAGTATTTAATCAAGTTTCTTTTTGACTTGCTCTTCAGTTGATTGCTGAGATGACCAATGGAGGAGTGGACAGAAGCATCGAATGTACTGGAAGCACTGAAGCCATGATCTCGGCATTTGAATGTGTCCATGATGTATGTTTCCCCTACTTTCCACCACTCTCACTCACAGATTTGCTCACTCTATATTTCTACACCACAATCTCACATTCTTGAGCCCCTCCTCCTCACCTCATTTATGAGGGAGAGCCTAATTGGTCACCACCTACCACTTTCACTAGTGAGTGGGTTGGTGAAGTGGGAGAGCCACCATTACCTAACCTGTTCCACTATCCATAGTGGGCATGGAGCTAATGGACCTAACAAATGTGTGGTATCTCTGTTGTACGTAGTTGATGTGTAATTCATTCAGTTTTATAGCATTACTTACTGGTATTTTATTACCCATTGACTTTCTTATTCATTACTGACATTTTTGTTGTTTTGTTCATATGCTTTTCAAGATGTAAAACGGAATGGATTTTTTTTTTGGGACAAAACTCAGTTTTGACAAATAAATAAAAAATAAATGTCAATTAAAAACGATCATAAAGAAATTAAAAATCGATTAAAGAAAGATTCAAAAATGAGTCCAACAAATCCTTATACCCACGTGCCGAGCATTGCTGCAACACATTCGCATCCTTCAAGTCACCAAAGACTACTCGGATCATAGGATGAGGTCCTCTATTCCTTCATCTCCCTCTATCTATCTAATCCTCATGTGGGTCTTAATTTAGAGTCCCATTTTATTTTGTAAGCCTTACAATGAAGGTTACTTGTATAAAAAATTAATTTCATCGATGAAAAATCTAAAAATCTCCTAGATGTTGATTTGTGGTTATGTATCAATTTAAGTAATAAATAACAATCCCAATCAAACAATCATAACAAATTGACACAATGATTTTACATGAAAAAATCACAATTGGAGCGCCTCCAATTGTGATACAAAACCACGAGCAAAAGCCACAAAACAATCCATTAGGAAGATATAAAGGAATTACACAATTGTTCTCTTAACTACCTAGCGAATCTATGCTCGAATTGAACCGACCCCAATGTGCTTCTTCCAGCCCCGTCTTCACCTCGGAATTGTCTTGCCCAATGTTGAATCCACAACACCGATGTCGAATCCACGACGATGAGTCACTCTAGAATCCACCAAAGGTTTAGGCTCGAATTCTCTAGAATCCACCGAAGAACAATTCTCTCTTTTGTATTGAATAAACAAACAATCCTTTGATGTATACTTCTTAAACCATGAAATGAATACTCAATCAAACATCAAAGAAAACTAGCAAAATAGAACCAAAAGAAAACCCTAAAACCCTCAAAGAATATCTGAAAAATGTAACCTTAGAATTGGAGCAACTTGAGGATTTATAGAATCTGAAATCGCGAGGTCCGCTCGAGCGGGGATGCTAAAACACGTGTTCCAAACCAGGATGTATGCTCGAGTGGAGAAATGGACGCTCGAGCGTAAAAACACACCTCACAGCATATTTGCAGACAGGTCAAACTTCTGGAATCAAACATTCTCTGCTCGAGTGGGGAAATGGATGCTCAAGCGAATGGGCAACTTTGAATGCATTTTTGCATTTTGCTTCGGGGGCGCTGCCTGACATAACAACTCGATCACTGACATAGTCAGCGAAGTGGCAAACTTAAAATAATTAACATCACAAACTTCTCTGCAAGGCACAATTCGGGTTGGATTCGCATCTAAAAACTCATAGTCTCAGTGAAATAAAAGTGCAAAAACAAGTACAATTGAAAGGAGTTTTGTCAAACGGAATTGCTAATAATAAAAACCTAACAATCGGATATTTATAAATACAAAAATAAAGTATATTTTGTTTTATAAAAAAAGGGCAAATATGATTGTAAACTTAAACCATTTATTTTATAAAATAAAATACAATTTGTTCTGGTATTCATAATTGTTCAATAAAGTTGATTTTTTTTGCATAAATAACTTTTGCTGTGAGATCTACGAAGTAGACAGTTCGAATCATCTGTATCTGTTTAGATTAGAGCCAACAAGAGAGGTATGGACGAGATAAAGTATGAAAGTGAGTTTATCTCCATGTCATAAATACATTTTTACACAAATGAATGACTAAAATGTGTTTATAATACTACTAGTAGTGGCATGAGGAATTGGGGTTCCTACTGTGAGGCCCATTGAGGGCTTGTCTTGAGTCTTTCGATGATTCGAGCCATTCATATTGTAAAATTCGTTGAGCAGATCATCCATGTAAAAAATGAAGTAAATTGGATATCTTTAGCCCCATAATAAGAGCATATTTGTTTTAAAAATAAAAAATAAAAAATGGTTAACATGATTTTAATAATTTTTAAAAAATAATTAGGACCTAATTATGGAGTTACGGATGTCCGATTAACTTTCTTTTTACATGGATGATATAGTCGACAAATCTTATAATATGAACAGTTTGAATTATTAAAATAGCCCTGGAAAAAATCCCTAAAGGTCTTCACAACAAGGCTGATGTGCCTTGTGGTACAACAACAACCTTCAGCCTGTGGCCTGATATAATTTTTGACAAAATTATAATTTAGTAGAACATACAAAAAAAAAATTATACAAAGAGGTGTGTAATACATTTTTGAGTTACACTTTACTTTTTTTGAGTTACACTCTCATACTTTGTTTTTTCATTTTTATTTTTATGCTATACCATAAATTGTAATTCCTTTAAAAAAACTTATATGGAAAACTTCACTTGTTAAAGTTAATGTATTGAATAATTACTCTATTTGAACAGAATATACACATATATATGTTGAATAATTACTAAAAATAGTTTTTTTTTTTTTTTGGGTGAAAAAGTTGAGTGGATCATTATTTTAGTGGAGGTAGATCGCTGTTTGGACTTGTGGAACTTATCATGGGTATTCTATTTCGATAATCTGAACTGTTTATTTTGTCAGACATTTCATGTATTTCATTCACACAAAAAATTAGGTTAATCCGATAATCATAACATATTCTGTGAGAACCCTAACTTTTGTAGCCCTATTACGTCTGTAAATTTTGAGTTATTATAATAAAGCCATTAGTTATTCGTTTATTCGCAAATTTAACCCTAGAGTCAAAGACGCATCGCTAATGAACCCATGCAAACCCTAATCAACTTTGATAACTTAGTAATCATTTCTATACGCTAATATTAATTATTTAACTACGAGGCCCATGACCTTTGTAATTTTATGTTGACCCTTACTTTTGAACTATTTCAATAGAGACCCTCGATTCCTTATTTGCTTTAGCTATAAAGTTGAAAACGCACGCCAACTGAAAACTCGCAAATCTTGATTGAATCCAAGAACTCATGAACCATTTCTAAAACCCTAATAATAATTAAATTATTTTTCTAAATATATTTTTCACACAAAAACCCTATGTTTTTGGTTCTCAGTACAATTCGCCGTTTAATTTAAAATAAAGAAACTTTAACTGAATTAAATTCCCAAATTCTAAATAAATTATACACTACACTTAGTTAAACGTTCCAATTCATAAATTAACCCCAAAGCCTCACATTTTTATTAAATAACAAATTGACCCCAACAAGTACCATTATATATACACTTGTATCCTAAAATCTATTTTATACACCATACTTCACAATTTCCAACATTTGTACACAAAAAAAATATATAAAATAAGTCTCTCAAATCACCATTACCTATATAGATACAATGTATCTATAGAAATGTATATATACATTGTATTTGTAAATGTATACATTGTATTTGAGACAACTTGCATGAATTAAGGAAAATATCTTTGACTTTGGTTACAAACTTACATATAAATGTATATATATATTGTCACACCCCAAACCCGGGTATGACCAGCCGTGGCCCACAAGGCCTTAGCCCAAGGCACACATAAGCCTAAACACGAATCCATAAACACATTGAATAACTAAACAATAGTCCAATAATAAACCAAAACTCAATCCAATGATATGCCACAATTATAAACGGCAAAACCAACCGTAATCAAAACCATCCAAACTTATGGGATATAAACAACCCACATATCAAAATAATCCTAAATGAACCCCAATAAAAATAAAAATAAATATGCACAAACTTGACATAACAATCTAAAACAAAATAAATGAATGTCTTAGAGGTCCATGCAATTGAGTCGCACTACGCCATGAGTCCACCCTAAGTCCTTCTAACACCTAGAAATGATAAACAACTAGGTCAGTTGATAAGCATGGATAGTATATACAGTTTTGAAAACAGGGATCAATTCCAAAATAAGATATATATCACAGAAACTAGATTGGCATACACTTTGGTAAAGACAATCTGTTTCAAAAAGAAGGTTTCACAGTTCAATAGTTAAAGTACTCATGTCTTTCAAGAACATGATAGATGACATTTTCCGCTAAAAACAAATTACAACATGAACACCAATAATTTTCTCAGTTCTCAAGGCCATAAGCCTCGTTGGATCAGATACCGAACTAAGAGTCATTCTCAGGGTGGCAACCCGGGCCTTTTCTCTAAGACGATCCGATTGAAGGTCACCTAGCTTAACCTAGGTCTTTTCCTTACAATCGTTGAGCACTAGAGTCATCACGGCCCAACCCAAATCTGATCCCTAGTGGCCAGAGTCACCACACACAGTGAAATAATTTCCCTGGACTAAAATATATAGATGGTCCCAATAATTAATACACATCAGTTTCGCAAAACATGGTAGTTCACCATTATAAACATGAGACCAAAACAAATAGTTTACAGTATGCCAAGTTTACACATGTTTCAGAAATAATTTGATTCCATTGATAATATAATAATTTATCAAAACAGTTTAGTCTTGAAACAACGATTTAATTTTCCAATAGTTCAGGGTAGGGGAACATTTATAAAAATCTGTAGCATGAAACTACTCACCTGAAAACGAAACAATGTAATCCTCGAATAGAGTATAAAAGTCTAACTAGTTCCCTGAACCAAGTACGAAAACTACACATCACTACTAATTTAAAAATACTAAAGAATAAGAATTACGTAATCCCAAACTAAAGCGCACTAACACAGCCCAACCCCACTCACCGTTACTCTTAAATAATACCTAAGTTCATGTTCTTCAAGGTCTAAAATTACCCAAGACATGGGTTCCGATCGTAACTTAACTAAAAGTAACTTTAAGATAAAACAAAATTTTAAACAAGTTTTACCAATCTGTTTGGTAACTTTGAAAATTAAAAACCCACTCCATGCTATTTGAAAAATTCCAAAACCCTCCAGATATCAACTAATATATCCTAAGTTTCAAACCCAATTGGTTTTACTTGATTTTCTTATCAAAATAATTATTTACAATTAATTATGCCCAAATAGGTTGTTTTTTGCAGCATTTTAAACAAATTAATGGTTCTCTTAGTATACACAAGAAATTAATGCAAGGCCAAAAATTTAAGAAACTAGACTTGTAACCTATTTTAATTATACTGATTTGATAATTTTTGGATTTATACCCAAAGAGAAAAACACTTATGAAGTTACTGTTTTAAACCAGTTTTCTGGACAGAATTGAATGCAGCAGTTATTATAGATTTTGACTCCCAAAAATTATGAGAAAATTCTGATATGCAATTTAATATGTAATTAATATACTGTACAAATTTTAGTTCAAAATTCATCCGTTTGGTATGATTCCTCAATTTTTAAAGTTTGTGGTTCTGTACAGAATTTTTAAACTAAGAATTACACAAATTCTTTACGCACCAATTTTTCTCCTCAGATTTCTTAACAGTATATATATATACAAAATACATAATCCTTCAACCCTTCCATCAATGAATTAAATTATAAAATAGAATAAGGATAAAGAACAAAAATAAAAGAAAGAAGAAAGCTAGAAACCTACCACACACACCCAAAAGTTCTTCCTTGTTTGCAACCATAATTTTTCTTCTTCTTTTCTCTCAACCTTTCTCTCTCTCCCGTGGTGGCTCCTGCTGCTGCTATAAATAATATTAGGCAACCTAGGGTTACATATGTATCTACACAAAAGGTCCTAAATATTATCTTTTGTTTTAATTTATTTTTTCCCTCCATTAATTTAAATAAAATACAAATATTATTAGATTAACATATGCTTACTAATTTGACACTTATTTATTTATTTATTTTTAAATAATAAATCTTGTCTCTAAATTAAAGACTTCGACCATAAATTTATTTTAGGTTTTAAAATTAATTAAAAGACCCTCCAATAATATTTAATTTACACCTTAGGATTCACCATCAAGATATTTGAGATTGTAAAATTATTATTATTTAATTATTTACTTTATTTTATATTCGGGTTCTCGCATACATTGTATTTGTAACTAGGTTGGTTTGATTAAGATAAAGCCCTAACAAGATCATGCTTAAGTACTCAGCTAAGCCCTCTAATCTTCCACTATTCCATTAAATTCAAACTAAATTCAAAATATCCAATCCAATTCCAACCAATGGGTCAAATGGACCTTTTGCACCAATTTTCCTATAAAAGAAACCTCATCCTTTGCATTTTTCGCACAAGAACAACACACACACTAGACACGGTTGAAAGAAAAGAGAGGAAAGACACTCATCTTGGTGGAGGATAGGAAAGAAAGAGAATGAGGCAGCTAGCAATGCAATCAAGCCTCCAGTAAGCCACTACACAACTCTTTCCTTGATTTTCCTTTTTCAAATACATGTAATTAGAGTCTTAAAATAATATTTTCAGATGTGTTTTAATGGTGTTCATGTGTTCAAAGTTGATGAATTGGGCTTGATTCTTCTTCTACTCATATTTTCTCTTAATAGATGCAAAACTACCTTTTTCTTCTCATATCTTACATTACTTCCAAAGGCACACCATCTCTTTAAAAATCTGAGTTATTGATACATTATTTCGTATGTTTTCATCACAAAAGAAGTCAAAAATTTTCTTTAGTTGGCCTCTTTCCTCACCAACATTCTTATTTTAAGTATTGTGCATAAAAACCTTGTTTTACAGCCAACTTTTAAAAATTATAGAAAAATGTAGAAAAATCTCCTGGACTTAGGTTTATGTCAAAATCTTCCTTAAAGAGTTAGATTTCAATAAAAATTAGTTTCATCCAAAAAGAGTGAGCGGTTTGTGAGAAAATCTGATTTTCATAACTGTTGACGAATCTGGATAGTGCTGGAATGTTTCTTAAATAACTAAAAATCTAGAAAAGTTATTCCATCTCCGAAACATATTCTGGAAACTAGATTAAATTCTCTACGAACCATAGGAAGTACGAGTTCGAGAAAAATTTGAAATGATCCTTTTGATCTTAATATTTAAGTGGTACTGAATTTGGAAATTCTGTTGGCATTGGTATTTTATGCTCTTATATTTATGAATATGCTTATTAATATATGATCATGGCTTGGTATGATATTACACATGTTATAGTTGTATATCCTTTATTTTAGTCCTTCAATGATGCTTACACTTTATGCTAATTTATTCATGTTACTTGCTTGTACTAACTAACTTAAAACCTTAATCTCAATGAAAAACTTAATGGGGTAACTAATGGGTTCCAATCACATGAGTATTATTATGAGATGAAGTTATAATTGATTTGGTTAATGAGATGTGTTCCCTTTTGGAAGTAAACACAATAAATTGAATAAATTACAATTATCGGATCGACCTAATTTTTTTATGAATGAAATACATAAAGTGTTTTACAAAATGAATGTTTCGGATTGAAATGGGACCCGTAATGGATCCCAAAAGCCCAAAAAGCACCCTCCAGTCCAGATTTTGGATTGGAGGGATCCTTCTCCTATTTTATCTGTTTAAGGCTGAAAACAAGTAAATTTCTATTTTTAGACTTAATTAATCAAAAATAATATTCTTAGAATTTTGCCTTACAAAAATCGAGTAGTTATGATAAATTAAAAGTGAAATGCTAAAATAATAAATAAATAAATAAGGCAAATTACACTGATGCTTTGTTTGTTTTGGCAGAAACATTTTTCGAAAAATATTTTCTATATTTTGTTGTACAGAGCTCTTATTCATTTACTATGTTCCACTCATAGTATAAATAACCCATTTAGAGTAGAGCCTTTCCATCATCTCACACAAACAACTGCATACAGAAAGTTCTAAACACAACAAAAGCTTTAAAGTCTCAGTTTATTTTCAGGCAACAAGGAAAGATGACAAACAAAGCTGGTCAATTCATTCGCTGCAAAGGTTTGTATAATATCATCATCATTGATTTTGGAATCAATTTTTTTTCGAAAACAGTTTTCAGAAACAGTTCAGCAAGTTCTTCAAAAAATCAAACTGTTTCTACTTCTGAAAATGATTGGTTAACAAAGTCTTTCTTCAATTTTTTTTTTTTTCTTTTTTTTGGTGGCAGCTGCTGTGGCATGGAAAGCAGGGGAGCCACTGGTGATACAAGAAGTGAAGGTGGCGCCACCGCAGAAGATGGAGGCTCGTGTGAAGATCCTGTATACCTCTCTCTGCCACACTGATGTTTACTTCTGGGAAGCCAAGGTAACTCATTTTTTCAAATTATATATAAAAATTCCACATTAATTTCAATAAATTCAAGCCACCATTGGTTCTTTTCAATCTTGCAGGGCCAAAACCCCATCTTTCCTCGAATCCTCGGCCACGAGGCAGGAGGGTAAGTTGATTTCTTTCCAAGAAAATCTTAATTTGAATCAAATTGTTTGTTCTTGTTAATTTTTGAAGCCTAAAATGAAATGGGTTATCTAATTATGGATTGAAAATATGAATTTTGTTGATTTTTGTGGATTTGCAGGATTGTCGAGAGTGTAGGAGAGGGAGTGACTGATCTTGCACCGGGTGATCATGTCCTTCCAGTCTTTACAGGGGAATGCAAGGAATGTGCTCACTGTAAATCTAAAGAGAGCAACTTGTGTGATCTCCTTAGGATCAACACAGACAGGGGAGTGATGATCCATGATCAAAAATCAAGATTCACAATCAAAGGTAAAGAAATTTTCCATTTTCTTGGAACATCCACCTTCAGCCAGTACACGGTAGTCCACGTTGGTTGTCTTGCCAAGATTGACCCCCTCGCTCCTCTCGAGAAAGTTTGTGTTCTTAGTTGTGGAATCTCCACAGGTACAACAATCCCTTTTGCGTTTGCCTTGTGCCATTAATTTGATAATCTAATTTTAATGTCAATCCCTTTTGCGTTTGCCTTGTGCCATCAATTTGCATTATAATAAGAAGATATCAACAAGCTTCTATCAAAAGATTTCAAGGGATTGATTGTGTTTTGGAAAGTACCATGATCATCCAATAAGAAGGCTTTCAAAAAAATTCAGATGAATGATTTAAAGGCTTATTGATTCTAATAACTGATTACAGAGTTGATCATTGCCGGACCATTCAATTCATATTGTGTTAGTAAACAAATGGATTTTGTTTTGGGTAGGATTTGGTGCCACCGTGAATGTTGCCAAGCCAAAAAAGGGCTCAACTGTGGCTGTCTTCGGATTGGGAGCTGTAGGCCTAGCTGTGAGTTTTTTTTCTTTTTTTTCTTCTTCTCTAATTGCCTTATAAATATGATTATTGAGTGTCTCTGTTAGCCAAATGTATCTGATCGATATTATATTTGATGGTAATTTTGTGTGATTAGGCTGCAGAAGGAGCCAGAGTGTCTGGTGCTTCAAGGATTATTGGTGTGGATTTGAATTCTAACAGATCTGAACAAGGTAGGTGATCACATAGTGGGACTAGGAAGTATTATATTTACAGTAGTGTTTGATACAATTTTACTTTCATAAAACTAACTACAGTATTTGCGTTGTTGCATCATTTCTTACTTGCATTTATAATCTGTCCTAGTCGATTGCATCTTTGTTCCATTAAATTCTTTAAATCCCTGCACCAGCATGCGTTTCTTTCACAACTTTTCTAAATTGGTTGAGTTTCTAGGCCCCGTTTGTTTGGAGTTATAGGGAGGGGATTGGGATTGATAATGGGGTGGGACTACTATATGGGGTGTTTGTTTTGAGAGATGGGGAGGGGACTCTTAATCCCTTGGTATTAGTAAAGGCCTTGGAAGGGGGATTGGGAAGGAGGAAGTAGAGATGGTATTAGAAAAATAGTGAGGGGATTAGAAATTTTTTTATTTATTTTTATTTTTTATATATTGGGAATTTTTTTTAAAATATTAATGTATAATTTTTTATATTTTTTTATTTGTTTTATTATTTTATATAAAAATAATTTAACAATTCCTACACTAACAACTATCATCAAAACAAACACAATTTTACATAATCCCCTCACTAACAATCCTCTCACTATTAATCCCCTCACTATGAATCCCCTCCATTCTACCTCTGAAAACAAACGGACCCTATTTTTTGTTTTCTTTGTTTGGCGAAATATTTTTCAAAACCAGTTTTATTTTTTGGATAAATGTTAGACTATAACTAGCAAAATTTGTAAACTTTTGTTGCTAACTAATCTGACTTGTAATAATGGAACTTTAGAATTTGAGAAAAGATCCACTTCATTTTAATAATATGATAAGTGTCACATCATAACATGAAAAGTAATGAGTATTTTTGAACTTTTCATTGTTCTTGTTTTGAAAATACTAAAAATGATGAAAACACAACCAAACAGGAGAACGGTAGGCATTTGCTGATTTTGATGGGCCAATTGCATCTAAATTTGGTTGAAACTTGCAACATAGGCTACATGTAACCTCCATTTTGTCATCATCGAGCATTTCTTGAATAATAATAGTCATCATATAATACAAGAGTAAAGACACAATCATTTTGATCCACATTGCAGTTAAAATATAATGGACTTTAATTTCTAATATTAAATATTTCTCTCTCATTCCGTCTCTTGGGTAAACAGCAAAGAAGTTTGGTGTGACAGAATTTGTAAACCCCAAAGACTACGACAAACCAGTTCAAGAGGTACAGTTCTACACTTCTCATTTGTAGTTGTAAAATCTTCCCTTTCATTTTCAAGTATTTGATCAAGTTTCTTCCTGACTTTCTCTTCAGGTGATTTCTGAGATGACCAAGGGAGGAGTGGACAGAAGCGTTGAATGTACTGGAAGCACTGAGGCCATGACCTCGGCATTTGAATGTGTCCATGATGTATGTTTCCCCTACTTTCCACCACTTTGATTAGCACTTTTTTTTCCCTCTTTCTCATTGGCAACAAAGTGGTGTTCTAGACTACAACATATAAATGTATATATGTCATTTTGAATGCTGATAGACTACAACCTGCCATTTTAGGGCTGGGGTGTTGCTGTTCTTGTGGAAGTCCCTCACAAAGATGCTGTGTTCAAGACATACAAACCCCGATCTGGGAGGACACTTAAGAGCACTTTCTTCGGAAACTACAAACCCCGATCTGACATTCCTTCTGTTGTCAAAAAATACATGAACAAAGTGAGTTTCTGAATCCCACTTTGCAAATCTCTATGCCCATAGTGTGTATGAAAGCTCGAAATGTGTAACTCTTATTTGCCTAAATTTTTGACTTTGCAGGAACTTAAACTGGAGAAGTTCATCACTCGTCAAGTCCCATTCTCAGAGATCAACAAGGCCTTCGAATACATGAAAAAAGGGGAAAGCATTCGATACGTCATCAAAATGGAGGAATAGAAAGACATGAAATCCTTAGCATCGGATGCAGTGGACTCTGCATTGATCGTTTGTGAAATATTAATAAAAGTTTTCGGTTGGATGTTTGTTTATGGATATATATGTAACAAACAAGTGAATGATCGTTTGTGAAATATTAATCCGTTCTTGTTCTTTGCTCTAATATGTGGTGTGAGTAGTTGATGTGTAATTCATTCGGTTTTATAGCATTACAGCATTTTAGTACCCATTGGCTTACCTATTCATTAATGAATTTTGTTGTTTTGTTCTTATGCTATTGAAGAAGTAAAATTTATTGTATTTTTTATTGTTGTTTTTGTTTCGACAGAATTCAAACCCAGTTCTAACATCTAAAAAATAAATGTCAATTAAAAATGATCATAAAAAATTAAAAAAGGATTAAAGAAAGATTCAAAGATGAGCCAAACAAATCTTCGCTTGAGCATTGTTGCAACGCAATCACATCTTTCAAGCCATCAAAGCCTACCCGTGTCATAAATACATTTTTTACACCAATTAATGTCTAAATTAATGTATTTAAAACATGTAGTGGCATCATATAATTATTGGAAGAATTATAATCTAGTAAAATAGATAAATCTATCTATCTATATATATATATATATATATATTATATAAGGAAAAAGGACTTTTTAAGAATATTGATTGTGGGAGCTCCAAACTCCCAAACTAATTTTGTTAATTTTTAATTTTAAAAAAAAAAACTCTATTGGTTATTTCCATAAGTCAAAAACCCAAAAACAAAAAAAAAAACTCTAATTATCTATGATTTTGAATTTTAAAATTCAAAACAATATGATAAGTCACCCTCACTCTTTTCAAAATTAATATTCATCAAAACAATTCAAATAAAGAAACAATAAAAAAAAGGCACTAATTATCTATGATTTTGAATTTTAAAATTCAAAATAATATGGTAAGACACCCTCATCCTTTCCGAAAATAATATAAATCCTAAAATTTTAGAAACCCAATCAAATTAAAATTTCAATACAATTTTCTCTTTAAAATAGCCAATATTTGATCCTTTTTTTTTTTTTTTCTAGCCCGACCAATTCCTCTCCAAATGTAATGATACAAACATTAGTCTCTCTCTTTGTCAATAGTCCAAACTTATTTCAAGTTTATTTGTTTATATATATATATTTACAATATATATATATATATATATCTGTTTAACTATCTTTGTTTTGGGAGTTAATTTGAACTTTTATTTTTATTTTTTTGGTGGATGTTTGTGTATTTTTTTATATTGTTGTTATTATTATTTTTCATATATGTAAATTGATAATGCAGATATGAGTTTTTTAATATAATATAGCGTCTTATATTGTTCTTTATGATTTGGCCATTTTTTATAAAAATTTCTTAAACAAATTTTTCAATTTTTTTTTTTATTTGTAAAAGATTAAAACATTTAATTGATTCACCCATCAATAAATAAAATTTTAAATAATGAACACTATTTCATAATTTATGGATTTAAAAAAAAAAATTACCCATATATGGAATAAGAAAAACTAAAACCACACATTTTTTTTTTCATTTTTTATTGTTAACTCTTTAAAACTCTAACGATACCTTTTTATTTTCCCAACTTTGTTGTTTTAAATTTGCAAAGATAAAAAACTATGCCAGAGTTGCATAGTGGTTAGTGGAGGCAGTGAGCATAGCAACAACAATGATGATGATGAGCTCGATCAGAGTATTGTTTGGGTGTGAGTTTTGAAAAGGTGAATATTACTTAAAAGAATAGTAGATAGTTTGGGTGATGAATTTATTTAGAAAACTAATGTGTTGTTGAGATTAAGTGTGAATTTTACTATATGAAAATTGAATATGGATTATATATTATTTTTATATATATCATTTTGGGTACTTTTGTGTAACAATAAAAAATTATTGTGATCACATATCATTTATCATCTGATATATTATTACTGTATTATTGTAATGAGTTTTATTATTAATATCTATTATCAACGCAGTGGTGAGATATCACATGATAAATAAAAATATATTTTGTTGTTATTATTATTGATAATATATATCTTTATTTATTTTTTACAATGTTCAAAAAATAATTTATGTTCATTGTTAGTTTTTGTAGATGAGAAGTCAAAAATAAATTATATGTAATTCAAGTTATAACTAATTTGATATTGAAAAGGAAAGTTCAAAAGAAATTATAATTATATATAATTTCAAAATATTTTAAAAAAAATACAAAGAAAAATTGGAACTATAAATTATAATTATCAAAAAAACCTAATTCTACTATGAAAAAAATTAAATGAAAAATTGATCAAATTTAAATTTATAATTATTAAATATTTTTAATAAGCCATCAATTTTTTATTCAAGTTCCAACCTGATCTGGTCTTAAATAGTTTGTCAGATATAAATATATCTTAATATTGATATTATTAACTTTTTGGCTTTCGAAGGTTAATAGTGTAAATCTAAGCGTGCTAGTAAGGATCAATCAGTTTTTACAGAATTTAATTGCCAACCAATTATCAGACGATTGTGTTGAAGTTCTTTCAACCTCAATGAAGAGAACTTTTACTGGTGGCTTGTTTTAGGAGAAATTCATAAGACATAATTCAAAAATTGAATTTCATTGAGTAAATAGGAACTTACAATGAAATGACCCAGCCTTGAGAAGATTTACAGCAACGACTACTTGAAACTACTCCTAGGAAATGAAATGCAATACAGGAATTGAAGTGCTGAAAATGTAAAGAACTAAAAATGTAAAAACTGGAAGGAAATAAGAAGTAAATAAATTGGTTTCTGGATCTAAGTCTGGGTCTTTCATTCTAGGGCCTTTTTTTTCTATTTATACTCTCCAGTGACAACCGTCGAAGTGGGTTTCCAACCGTCAAAATATCCTCTCACAATTATTGATCATGCTCTCTCACAGTTAATCCTACTACACCATTCTTGTAGTTAGGCTTTCCTCCTAAATTTGAATTTGAATTTGTGAGTAACCATTGGGCCACGTCATCTTGCACCTTTTAGTTATTCCAATGCTGCGCAGATCCATTATTACCAATATGAACCGCCACGTGTCTGTCACTGGCTGGAGACTTGTATTAACTCCCCAAATTATCCTTTTCATGCCACGTGTTAAGCTGTGATTGGTTTATACAAAATATATAGCCAACATTATCCCCCGCGCTAATATACTCAATATTTTGTGATGAACTAGTGCACTTTGCCCACGTCCTAGGACATGCATGGACTTGGCTGAAGTATAACCGTCTTCTTAGAAATGAAGCACTGAATTTCATTAAATCCTTCCCTATGCTTTGAACATTCCCTCTATCATTTGCGAAATACGAAGGGATTGATACATCTCTAATGGCTAACCAAACTTGCTCTTACATTGATCGAGCATACAAGGAGGCATGTGACAATGATGACCAACCTCGAAAGAACCTTCATACATTTGTTGGCTACATTTATTTGCCCCCATTTATACAAGTTATGGAAGCGCTTGCACCATACAAACCACTGGACCAAACATTTGCACAAATGGATCTCTTTATGTGCTTCGAAACTCTCTGCATGGGATGAGGCTGCTTCTTTGTCTTCTGGAAATACTGGCTGGGATGCTTGGCCTACACCCACTCAACCTTAAACAAGGGAACGAATCCACCATCGATTTCCTGAATTTGATGACCTCACTATAATTAAGCCCTCCATTCGTAGTTTTGTAGTCTATCCATACCTACCCTTTGACCGTCTTCGCAGCCTTGAGGACAACTTGCTTTCGACATGGTATACTTCTACCTTACCGTCTAGAATAGTGTGAAGGACTCCACACCCTGTTGAATCCTTTGGAATTAGTCCTTCACTCTTAGCCAAAAAAAGCAAAACTTTGCTTCTCTGACTGGCTAGAATGTATGAACAAGCCTGAGTTCCCACTTTCATTTAGAGAGGACCCAACTGCTCCTTTCCTACCCTCCAATCCTAACTGGATTGAAGAACTGAAACTCACCCTCTTCGAGAGCTAGCATTTTGCTCCCTACCAAGCCCCAGTTCTTCCTACTACTTACCAACAATATAGAGCCCAGACTCTGCTTGCCACTTTCTTCTCGTTATCCTTTGAGGTCCTTCGAGATGACATTCCTCACAAGAACTTATTGTGGTCTTGTGATTTTATCTCTCGAAGCCAAATCCTTAACCCTATAGCCTAGGCAAAGCTTCATACTTTCTTGGATCAACTTCCTTTTCTACTCAACTGGTACACAAACGCTTCTATTACCAGTGAGTTGTTGGAGACCACTTCTGCCGCTTGTATTCAAATTCAGTACTAGCAGAGAATCTTCTTGAAGAATATGAAGACTTTAAGAACCAAGATTCAGAGTATGGAGAAGATGCCATTATAGGCAATGCACACGAGAAAGGAGGAATGGATGAAACAAATAAGGCTCTTAAACAAACAACATTTGAAATGAAGGCCCAGGATCCTCTTCTTCCAACTAAGGGCTCATCAGTTAGATAAACCAAATTTAGATAGGATAGAAGATAGGTTAGGAAAATAGTATGTATTTATTGAATTTTGCTAGACAAAGCTTCATGATCTTGTGACTTTGTCAATTCCTTATTTTTATGAAATTGAGAATGTAACCAAGTAGGTTTTCCCAATGTACATATTGCATATCAATAAAACTGAGTTCTTCAAATCTCATCTGTCATGATCTAGTTTTATATTCTAATTATATGATCGATTGCATGGTGAATATGGCTTTATTCCTTATTCTGTCTATGTAATCTGTGAATAACAGCCTCGAAGCAACCAATTTGTTTTGATGTCTGGTTTTAAGTACTTCGAAGCATGGAATTTCTCAAAGGAGTGTTCATATATGCCTTGGGTTTTCATACCCCAATCGTATGGTTAATAATCTGTGTGTAATCTGTGAAATAACAGCTTTGAACTAACCAATCTTGCTTCGAGGCCTAGCTAAGGTGTTTCGAAACATGAAATTTCTCTTTAGAATGACCACTTTCGCCTTCGAATGGTCTTATCTAAGCAAAAGTGCAAGATAAGTCCTTTGGCCCTTGGTCTTTCTATGCTACTTAACCAAGAATTGGTTTCATAGTGCTTATTTATGCTGAAAGAATAGGCAAGAACCATATTCTAAGCATAGGTCATTACAAAGATTCCTTCAAAGGAAACTTCCTTTGTTGGAAAGTTTAAAAAAAAAAACACAACTCTAGGATTTTTGAAGTGAGCAAATCTTAACTATGCTTGAATTCAAGGTATAAGACTGGCTTTGAAGCTAATTACCTATTTTCAAAGTTAAGCTAAGTATTTAAAAACTGGCTTCGAAGCTAACTAACACTTTTCTAAGCCAAGCTGGGTATTTGAAATGTGTTTCCCTCCTTCATAAGGTATCTACATACTGGCTCGGAGATAGTCTTCTTCCTTGTGTTCTCAAGGGATTTAAAATAAAAGCCTTAATCACACATGGGTTAGAACCTAAGTCCATTTAACCCGTTATATTAAATAGGTAGCTTTAGACAGAAAGGTTTAAAAACCCCCTCTTCTCGCGCTTTATTTATACGCTTGTCCAAAGTTTCTCGTTCACTCTTATTGCTCCTATCTGCAGCTCTTTGCCCTTCTGCTCACTTTATTCTTTCAATTCCTTGCTAATGGCTTCTTCTTCCAAAATGCCAGTTGTCGAGTGTGTGAGCCCATCTGTGGCTTTGAGGAGAATCACTAATGAAGAATATGACAAATACAAGGCTGGTGAACGGTGTGCTATCGATGGGCGCATCTTTATTCCCCAACACCATGCTCAAGGGAAAATTGTTCTTGGTCCCATTTTCAGAGAAGCCCCCACCTAACTCTTTACTCTATATCCGTGCTTAGAAGATCAATGCCTTCTTTACAAGGGTGCCCTTGATTAGGTAAGCTGGAAGATGAACCATCTCCATCGCTGCTGGCCCACATTGAGGCCAAAAAGAGAGGAATGGTACGACCGAGTTGTTCTTGCCAGGATGCTGGACCTCCAAGAACTCTGTCTCCTTGACACCCTTCGATTAACCAAGTTTTCCATTCCTGAAGACCATTTTCTCATACCTGCTGCTCTTTGTTTTTGGAACCCGGCTTTCAATTTCTTTCAATTTCGGTGTGGCATGATGGCCCCCACTGTCCTTGACATGTGTCATCTTCTAGGGTTTTCACCCACTGATACTCCCTTCGGTCCTGATTATCTTGATCTTAATGTCCTTTTCTCTATCCCCCTCTGACTTCTTCCTTTAGTGACTTTGTGAAGTCTGAGAATAGAAAGGAAGGTCCTGTGACCGATCGCGAGTTCTTTTCTTTTCTCTTATATTGGCTCTGTAAATTTTATTTTGTACCTCCTCATAGAGGATTATGCCTGAATTCGCCTCTCTTGCTAAGGCTCTCACTTCGGCTAAGAAGATATCCTTGGCTCCTTATGTACTAGGTCATGTATATAGAGCTTGTTCTCAGTTTTGTGAGAAACCCCTTGATGCCAACCAAAGAGGACCACTCTGGGTGTTGCAACTCTGGCTTTTCGCTTACTTCACCGACTTGCGTTCTAGGTACTTGAGATTCTTGATGCAAGACCCTACCACCTATGGAATGAAGTATGCCAGAGTTTTACTTTACCCTTCTAGCTTTGCTTATTACCTTACTTTCTTCCATCAACTTCTAGCTTCCCCTCTTTCCACCTTCTTCTGCCCCTTTGCGGCTAACACAGGGCCAACATGGCTGAGGACTTTCCAGGCTGACAGCACATGCTCCAACCCCATTCATAAGGATATGTGAGCCTCGATTTTGATTCCAAGGGAGCTCTACATTGGTACCTTGAACTTTCAAGCTTATAAGTGCATCGCTAAACCCTACTGCCCTGTCCGATTTGCTAGGCAATTTGGGCTTACTCAAGGAATTTATGTTCCTCTCTATAGTCAAACTAACACCAATCTTGCAACCAGAGAGCTGAAGGTGCCAAGAACTAGGCTGGATAAGGCAACTTCTAAGTTGATACAAGACTTGGTCGAATTCAAGTTCACTTCCTTCATCCCACACAGCACTGCATTGAGGAGGTACCAGAATTGGTAGACAGCCAATATGGAGGTGTTTCTGGCTATCTCTCATCGGGATCTACTAGTAGAACTAGATGTGCCCTCTCAAGCTAAGTCCAAAGAGACTGGGACCACTACTATTGCCTTCACTGCCCCTGTCATTCCAACTTTTACTCCTACTGTCCCCGTGTCTGCTCTTACTGTCTCGTCTCATCCAAGAGTCACCAGGGCTACTTCAAAGAAAGGTATGAATTTCTATTTTCCCTTTGTCTTTCTTTTATGATGCCTTGCTTATTTACTTATAGCTTATATTCTTGGTGCGGGAGAGCCACAGGAAGACTCCCTTTACAGAGCTCAAGCTTTGAGCATTCTTAAGGGCAAGTAACAACAACAGAGGAAAAGGAAAGTCTTGTTTGATCCTAAAGAAGAAGCACCTAAAATCCCCGCAGAAAATGAGGAAGCGGCAATGGAAAAAGAAACTCTACTTAAGAGGATGAAGAAAATGACAGTTTCTCCTACTGATTTTTCTCAGGACCTTACTCATAAGGTAGCTGCCAAGGCAATGGAGCAGGAGCATTCCAAAGAAATTATTGTTTTCTATAGGTTTGAGAAAAGGAGACAGCAACAAATGTAAAGAGAAAAGGTTGCTGCTGCTGAAGCAATACAAAAGAAGGCTACAAGGAAGAAACAAACTACTGAGCTCTATGCCCTTCACAGTTCTTCAATCATCACCATTACAACCTCTGAAGCTGGTAATTTTTCCGTAATTCCTTTTAATCCCCTCTCCAGGACTTTACAAAAAGTTAACATTTTCTTTCTATTTTTTGTTATGCAGCAGCAGTCATTCCTCCTTAGACATTGGCTTTTTCAGCCTCAAAAGGAACAAGAAAGGCTCATACTGAAGTGCCAATGAGTATAGAGCCCATTCAAATAATGTTTCCACTTCCCAGCTCTATACTCCCCATGCCTTCCTCTTTGAAGCAAAGCATCCCACCTTTCTTATACCCAGGCTTAACTCCATTTCTGCCCATCTATCTTTCCTCTCATCTCATCTTACTCCTCCTATAGTCTTGGCTGCCCCTTTATCACCTGAGAGAATTCCAGTTGTCACTTTATCTTTAATGGTAACTGGTACTAGCAAAGAAGACATTGGTGGCTCACCAATTTCTTTCTCACTATTTAGCTCCAGTCCCTCTTCCCTTGACTTGCTGGTGGCTGGGACAATGGACACTACTAGGGACTCCTCCACTCTTTCTCCTATCCCTAGGTTTCCATCTCTTCCTTCAACTAGTGACTCTTCTGTATTGCCAATATCAGAGGAAGAGATGGACATCTTCGAGGCTCAACTGGCCAGCTTATTTGGCATATCTTCACTAGTTCAAGCACTAAGCAGTGAGACTAAGCCATTGGTCCTTGCAGACTCTCTCTTGGAAATTATTGAAAGCTCCTCAACTACCACCGAAGCTTCTTTGCCTCAAAGGGATTTGGGCACTCACTTGGACCTTCTGCAATCATTCTCAAGGATTCCATTTGAAGTCTTACAAAAGCCTATTATTAAAAATGGTTTCCTTAAGTGTTGCAAAGTGTTTGAGCAGTCCAACATGGCCTTCTCAAGTCACTTATCCCAAGTAGCAGCCACCTTAGATTTTTATGTCAATATCTGCCAGATGGCCAAAGCTACAGAAGAGAAACTATTGAAAGATAAGGAGTTTGTCTCCCATATACATGCTGATGTGTTTGAATTAAAGGGACAACATTCTGATGCCTTCTAGTTTTGAACCCAACTTTTGGAGAATAAAGCCCAACTGGAAGAGGAGCTAGCCGCAGCCAATCTAGCCTTAGATCGAAATGCTAAAAAGCTGCAAATTACTAACCAGGGACTGGCTAATAGAAAGCAGGACATAGCTACAGTCATTCAGTTGTTCCCATCCCTTAGGAGTAACGAATCAATTGTAAGGGAACAACTGAAGCATTGTACTGATTTGTGGGCCAATTTGTGGCTTCATGTACTTAGTTCATTATGAAATGAAATCCTTATTTATTATTTGAGTGTTTCATGCTCTTTTGTTTATCCTTACTTAGCATTTCTCACACTTCTTGTGTCTCCCACATAGTTGGATAATAAGGCTTGAAGTATCTGCCATTAATTTTCTTGGGATGCACATAACCATTTAAATTTCTCAGATGGCAGGCTCCCCCAGGAAGGACTTTGACCTTTCCCAATTAGGTGACCATTTGCCAAATTTCTGGCTCTTAATACCTACTGGAAGTATTATCTTCCATACCAAGTCACCTTCATCAAAGCTAATGTGCTTAATTTTTTTATTATAACTCTTGGCTGCCTTTTTCTTTTGGAAGAGGATATTATTTAATGCCAAAATTCTAGTTTCATCTACATTCTCTAATTCCAAGAACATGCTTTGATGATATCGCCGAGTAGTTAACTGGTCTTGACATTTTACCCTTAAGGACTTAATATTGATTTCTACAGGCAGTACTACATTATGCCCATATACTAAGGCATAATGAGTGATCCCTATACTTGACCTAGGAGATGTCATGTATGCCCACAACACATGTCACGACCCGCTCCCCGTACCCAAGGGTTAAGCATCGTGATGGCCAGTAACTGAGGTTACCGTCGGCCAATTCTTAAACAAATTAATAAACGCGAGCGGAAATAATATTTAAGTGAGGGTACCAAAATAATCATTGGAGCTTCTATTTTTATTACAAAATTTATTGACCAAAAAGGCCGATATTTACATATAAACATATCATAAAAGTGTTGTGTGTGTCTTTCTGCAGTCCCGCTTCTAAGACTTTCCAAAACTATTTCTAAATTGCATTGTTTCCTAAAAATTGGTAAACAGCTATAAGCACATGGTAGAGTGAGAAATATTATGCCAAGAGTATAAAGGACACAAAATAACCATGAATAGTTATGTAACTAAAATATTTAAGATAACTTAGTCTGAACAAATAATCATTTAAGTAGCCAAACTGAGATTATGTAAATAAATAACCATAACCACAGTACCAAACAGAATAGAACAGAAGTCACAGGAGTGACAGTCAGAACTGAGATACGGATTCAAGAAGTGGCTTGTACAAATTATAGAGGTGGCCCTTACAATAGTGTAGCACTTATCTCCACGCAGCACTTTGCGTATGGACTCAAGAGGTGACTCGTACGAACTCTAGAGGTGGCTCCCAAAATAGTGTAGCACTTAGCTCCGTACTAGAAATTAGAGGGTCAATGGATTCATAGCAATACAAAGGTACTTATTCAAGAGGTGACTCGTGCGGATTATAGAGGTAGCTCCCACAATAATCTAACACTTATCTCTGCAGAGCACTTTGCTCCGCACAGAACAGAGGTCAATGGATCCATGGCAATAGAGGGCCATAGAGTAACCAAACAGAAAGCAATGGTTATTTAAGTCCCCCAAGGCGTGGGACTCCCGTGGTGATACTTACAAAACATAATTGTTTATAAGGTCATTGTCAAATATTCTTTAAAATATAAACAAACATATCCATCTGTTTCATTTTATACAAATAGGGCTTAGAAAATAATCCACGTAACTGAAATATTAATATGATTTATAAAACATAACTTGTATAAAATAAATTATGGTAAGTCAAAACATACGTAAAATATATTATGGTGACTCAAGGTATAATATAACTCACCTTAAAAGTTGTACCTTACTCTTTCTTTCCATTACCAAAGATCCTCTCGGCTTCCATTATTTTTTCCTTCCTTTTCTTCCTTTCTTTCCCTTCTCCTTCCTCTCTTTCTTTCTTTCCTTTTCTTTCTTTCCTTCCTTCCTCTCTCCTTCCTTTCTCTCTTTCTTTCTTTCCCTTTCTTTCCCCTAAGTTGATCACTCCTCCCTATTTATAAAGAGGTAAGAGCATACGTGACCTGCGTATCCTCTCACAGATTCGTCCATTAATTATATAGATTCATACTTATCTTTAATAAATATTTAAGATAATTATACTTTGGCTCAATTTTTTAATATAATTATATACATAAATTAATCCCTAATTAAATTACACTCTATCATATACCAACAGTAAATTAATTATTTATTTTACTACCACACCCATTATTATTATTTTTATTATTATTATTATTATTATTATTATTATTATTATTATTATTATTATATTTATTTATTTACTATCTTTAACTTTAATATGGCTCAATTAGTATTATAATTCCATATTTCTGTTAGTTTGGCCTCAAATAATAATTCCTAATTAATCCCATATTTGATAATCCAATGCCAAATTAGATTATGTATTTATTATAATTTATTTAATAATATATTATCACTTACAACCATAATACTAGTCACTACTAAAAAAAACACTTTTTGCGACCGCTATAAACCGTCGCAAATAATAAAAAACAGTCGCAAAAGACTTTTTGCGACAGCCCATGCTACGGCAAACAGGGTCGCGAATGTGGGGGTGGCAAATACTTTTTGCGACGGCAAAGCAACGGTCGCAAATTATTTGCGACTGCCTAAACTACTTATGGCGACCGCTACTTTGCCGTCGCAAAAAACAAAAAAAAACACTAACATGATTTTTGACGGCCATCTTGTTACCGTCGCAAAAAAAAAAAAAAAAGAAAAAAAAGAAAGAAAGTGTAGTGTTAAGCACTCTAGGAATAGCAATGACAAGAATTCAGACAGTATAGCATTATAATTTAATTGAACATTCCATTTGAGTCTCAAAATTTGAGCCATATGTGAAAGTTATTACAACTAAAAACTTGAGAAAAGTTCTTTTATGAAAAAAATACAATCCAGAACTGGCCAATCTTCTCATCAATTTTCTTTTCAAGTTCCACATCACCACATTGCACCTATGCAACAAAAATTTCAGGCATTAATGATAAAAATTATACACTGCCAAAATAAAAATTATCAATTTTAATCACTCCTCTGAGTATAGTGCAATTAGATTGAAAAAAGGTAACATGTCACAATCCAGATTTCAAACAACAGGAGACTATATATTTCTTATTACAAATTTAACAGCGAGATATGCAGTGCAAAACCTGCCACGGTTTTAATATAATTCTACAGGCACATGGTCAAAACCGAATCAAGTACAAGACAAACCACACTTAGCCATGTTTGAGAATGTGAAAGTAGTGGTGTTATTTTCTTTAATCTCTAAATGTTAGATCCAGACAAACCACACTTTGTCCCTAAATTTTAGTCTCTAAAACCTTAATTTTTTGTACTGTCATAAGCATGAAACTAGGAAGCATCAACACTAGAGCTTAGAATCAACATCTTTAAAGAAATTAATCAAGTAGTTCAGATATTTCTATGGATCAGGGACATCCTTATTTCGTTTCTCATACTCTATTGTAATTTTCACCACTTTGGTCTGTCCCTTGGGAATGATTTGAAAGATCTGGTTATAACTCTTATAGAACTCCAAGCAATCTGTTCCCTCCAGTGCTCAAATGGACTGTTTTGTCCTCTTCATCTATGGAACAATGCAGTTGGTTTTCAGCTTTATTATCCCAGAATCCCTTTTCTAATAACAATGTAGTTGCTGCTTCATAGATGTTCTCTTTTAAAGAAACATGCCTCAATTAAGCACTCCGTTAAAGAAGTCTAACTTGAACTAAGCATAGATGCTACCCCATGTCTCCATCAGCACTAACTCATGACTAATTGAATGACTATAAGGATGCCTAAAAATAATTGTCTTACTTCCTAAAAGTCATTTTCTGGTGCCATCAACATCTAATCTGGGACATAATTCAGAAACAGTTCATTGCTGTCATAATAAACTTAATTCAGAAATTGTTTGATTGGTTTAGGCCAATGTGCAGACTAGCATAATAAACATATTAAACAAAGTATGAATTCAACTGGTATTCAGCAAGTCAATGTTTTCAAATGGCAAGATATCGCAGCAATCAGTACAGACAAACAGGAGACACTAGAATCATAGTTTAATTAATACTTCTGTTCACTATCCCAAGAAAAAGACCCATTCTCAAAATAGATACGAATTCACTGATAATTGAACAATATAAGGGATCCAAATTGAACAAACAGCACACACACATACATATAACAGAGAGAGAGAGAGAGAGAGAGAGAGAGAGATTACCTAGAGATTGGACCTGATAAGAGAGGAAGAGAATGGAATGTACAAGGACAAGGAGAAGAAGATGATGTCTCTGAAGAAAACCTATTTGCAATTGAATCGGATTACAGAGTCTGAAGAAAACCCATTTGCAGTACCAGATTGGTTCATATGATAGGCTCTAGGGATAAATTTCTGACCTAATACGACATAATACATGGGGAAATATAGTGATATCCTTCAAGAACTTCATACACAGCAAATATCATAAATACAAGCAGAAATATAAGGGAAAAGAGTAGTATTCCAAAGAGATATTCATATGTGACAGTTGCACAGCAGGGTTGCATTACCTGCTCTGATGTGGCATGAGCACCATAATGAATCTCTTTGCGAGACAAAGAAAGATCGAACCTGAACACCACCAATGCAGAGGGAAATACATACCACAATTGCCACCACAAAAAACTACTAAACAATGTTGAGGCCATACATACACCCAAAAAGAATTGATTTAAAATGCTAATTCCATAACAACGACTCTCAGAGAAATAGGCAACCTAATTCATAATAAGCTGAAAAATTCATTAAACGCAGAGAAATGCATACCTATTCATTTTCTTTTGAAGCTTGTTGCCCACTAGATGCATCTGATACCTACAATATGTTAGTATAACGTGTTAATAATTTCCATATGTATATATACAAATTGATAAAACGTAAAATTTGTCAATTTGTAAGTATTGCACCTCTCTCTCTCAAGCTCATAATTTCCATATGCTGCTTCTTTCTTTCTTTGGCATGTGGCCCTCTTGGGCCCATACTCCCTCCACCACTAGGTCTGATGGTTAACAAAGAGAACATGTTATTGGTCATAGGATAGAAAGATCACCACCCTCTCTGCATTGCCAGATTGGCAAGTCATAGAGAGACAATAGACAACCACACCACAAATTATACCAATGAGACTATACTTCCAAAATTATATCACATATTCAGACTAATCTACCCCGGGTCTTAAAACATAGGAATCCTTATCTTCTATAACCTTCCACCATTTAGAACAAGGCAACCTTCGTTTACCTCATTATGACATGTGTTTGCTAATAGATACATCGCCAAATGCCTTCGATACAAGTGTCACGGGACTTCCCTATTAAGTGTTTTATGGACCAGCCAAAATGAGCCAAATATTTCACTTGCTGATTACCAAGTTTCTCAAGTATAATGAGGGACAAAAATGTGCATTTAAAATAGCCAAACTTACCTTGGGATTACTAGGGTTGAAACCCCACACCGAATTTACATCATCATTATTGTCAAAGGTACCCCAGGATGGCTCATCAAAACTTCTGTTCACAAAGGATAAGACTTAGAACCACCAAAATTATGTAAGGAACATACAGGTATGAGAAGTGATGAGAAAAAAAATACAAATCAACCCCCATACCTATGGGTTTTCGCATCTGCTTTGGGGCTCTTTTTGAAATGGTTATCTGAATATTCTCGAGATGGACTTTCGAATGCTGTATGTCTTGCTGGACTGCTAGATGGACTTTTGCCTGATTCATCTTCACTATGAGTGTATGCTGATTTACTTTCGAAGGCATGTTCACCTTTACTGAAAAGTTTATCTGACATGTTGTCATCAGCATGTGACATCAAATCAGGGGACAAACTACCATTCGGAGAATAATTTTCTTTCTCGGCAGAAGTGGATTTGGTTTCGGGCGGCATGGCAACATCAAATGAAAATCCTGGAAGTAACAGACAATGCATCAGGATGTATATGCAATTCATAGATTTACCAGTCAACTCTTGCGTTATTAAATAAAAGATTGAGGCATTTTCAAAAGAAAAGAAAAAAATACAAGAGCTCATGAAGCTTCATGTCAAGAACTAAAAATGTCTTCTACCTTCATCTTTGAACTTATCCCAATCTTCATCCCAAACAGATGATATCTCTGGGATTCCAGGTTGCCAGCCTAAAATTGATAAATACAAACATAAAAGGTCGTAAGTATACAAGGGGCATCCAAGCACAATAATCAAAATATTGAGAAACAATTAGAAAAGTTTCGTAAAGGACAGTTGGCCATCCAGTATGATCCTAATCATCCAAACATGATCCTAGTCATCCAAAGATTTGAGATTGAGTCCTGCTTCCAACAGGCTTGAGAAATTTTACGTATTTGAGAGGGCTACCCCCAATGCGTAGCCCATTGGTTTTGCAGCACCCCCTTCCCCCACAAACTGCCCTTCCCCCCACCCCCCCAACAATATATATATATATATCAGCCCCCAAAACACTATGAAAAACAAACAAATGAGCGCACAAACGTGTGAGAGAGAAGTTTTCCTTGAAAAGCTATCGAAGTAGTAGATCGGACAGATTGATTATAATGTGCAGAGAAAAGTGGACTAATTTACTTCAACATAACCAATTCTATAGTAACTTCATTGACTTTTCTTCATTCTATAACCATCCCTTCACAACTGTTAACCTTTTCATCTGTTTTTGCCTTTTGATCCAATTCTGCAATTCTTTGAAACACCGGCCATTTGCAGCTTTGCCAGTTTAAAGTGACCTTGCCAGCATAAGCAACAACTGGTATTAATGGAGTTTTTCTTCCTCCTATCTGTTTTTTTTTTCTTTATAGGCCTTCATGACTATTTGATCCTGAGGCAGTTTTGGTATTATTTTCAACTTAAGGCTCCAGAAACCACCTAAAGAGATGAAAAGTGATTACGACTGACATACAGTTCTATAGTCCCTATTCATTCATCATTTTTTGATTAATATTCTATGATTAATATTCATTCATAGAATCTGGTAAAACACCAGAAATAAGCCAACAAATTAGCAAAAACAAGATCAATCACCGAAATCATGTCTCTATCTATGTGTATAACTTTAAATTAGCAAAAACAATATGAATCACCTAATAAATCAAAAACACAGATTAAAGAACGATCGAAATCAACACAGAAATTCAGAATAAACCAACACAGAAATTCAGCAACTAGGCATGAAACAAACACGCTAGATTACCGAGAGAGACAGAGAGTTGGATTCATACACAGAAAGTAGCTTACCAATTATGAATCTCGATTATGAATCGATCGAAATCTTCATCAATAGCCTATCGAAATCTTCAAATCTTCATCAACAAATAGATCAAAATCTTCAAATCTTGAGAATGAGATTCAAGCGAGATTCAAATTTACGCGAGCGAGAGAGATTTGGACAGTGAGATTCAAGCGAGAGAGAGTCGAGCGAGAGAGAGATTTTGAGAGAGAGAGAGAGAGATTAGGCAACAACAGGAAATGAGGTACACCACCGTTGGAGACAAATTTGGGAAATAAGAGTGAAAGGGGGAGATAGGTCTAGCTTTAGATGATTTTTTTTTTATTTTATTTTATTTAAGTTAAGGAGAACACGATTGGGTTAAATGATTTTGTGTTTTTTTTTAATGTAAAAACTGATTTTTTGCGACGGTTAAATAATCAGTCGCAAAAATATAGACGCAAAAAGTCATATTTCTAGTAGTGAGTGTAAAATTTAAGGGATAACTTAAATTTTCGGATTGTTACAATCTTCCATCTTTTTAAAAATTTCATCCTCGAAATTTGTCGTATGTGTAAGCTATCTGCCGCGCACTCTGATAAATACACATTAGATGATTAATCCGATAGAAAATATTACCTTAAAAAAAAAACTTTACCAAAAACAACTCACTGTCTAGTTGTCAAAAATTATTTTGGACCAAAATGAGAAACAATTGGTGACTTTAAAAACTTTTCACTCATTTTGTTTACGATAAAAATAAATAAAAAAATAAAATGAGAACACAATGACAGAATCATATGCAAGAGTTGAAAAAATTTGAGATGAACTTTTCATTGATGGAAAATAGTTTCAAAATTAGTATCTTTATAATTTGAACTCACTTTTAAAAAGTTGAAATGAATTTATTTTTTAAATACTGAACTGGAAATTATACGTATTTAATTATATTATAATTTTATGGATGCTTGAGCCCGACACCCTTTTGTTTCTTTTCCTTCTTCTGCTATAACAAATATAAATTATATCTAATATCCTTCACAAATTATGCACAAAAAAAATTATATATATAAAATCATATAAAATTATAATATAATTAAATCGACTAACAAAATATAATATTTAGGGACTAATTACCTGCTATCCTACTTCTTAAATGTGTGTGTGTCCTATGCTCCAATGATGATTTATTTATTTATTTTTATAAACCATTGCTCTGATACCACTTGTCACGTACTCAAGGGTTAAGCATCGTGATGGCCAGTAACTGAGGTTACCTCCGGCCAATTCTTAAACAAATTAATAAACGAGAGCGAAAATAATATTTAAGTGAGGGTACCAAAATAATCATTGGAGCTTCTATTTTTATTACAAAATTTATTGACCAAAAAGGCCGATATTTACATATAAACATATCATAAAAGTGTTGTGTGTGTCTATTCCGCAGTCTCGCATCTAAGACTTTCCAAAAGCTATTTCTGAATTGCATGGTTTCCTGAAAATTGGTAAACAACTATAAGCACACTGCAGAGTGAGAAATATTATGTCGAGAGTATAAGGGACACAAAATAACCATTGATAGTTATGTAACTAAAATATTTAAGATAATTTAATCTGAACAAATAATCATTTAAGTAGCAAAACTGAGATTATGTAAATAAATATCCATAACCACGATACCGAACAGAACAGAACAGAACAGAAGTCTCAGGAGTGATAGTCAGAACAGAGATACGAATTCAAGAAGTGACTCGTACGGATTATAGAGGTGGCTCCCTGTGGGCTCGACTTTCTTCGTGCCCCCTTTCAGAGAGCATCGAATCGGTCCTGCAGTTTGGACTCCTGTCACGGTTCTGAATCTAATCTCACAAAATGCAATGTGAAACTGATAAACACCAAAGAGTCCAATCCGGCAAATCGTTTTGGAAAATAGATTTTGAATCAAAAAATGCCAAAACTGGACTGCTTTGCCAGATTACAGAGTCGCCACCTAAATATTTTGTTTTTGAAAAATTTAGGAAACCTTGACTCATGCCAAAGGCCACGTGTCCGTCATCCCCAAAGTTGCCTCGGCTCGGGAACTTGGGTACGAGAGAGGAAGGTCCTGAAATGAGCACCCCCGCTCGCCCAATCAAAGATCGACCTCTACTAAACATAATATGTTGTTTTTATAAACACATGTGTTCTTATTCCGGTTATTAAACTAGCTTTACTATGTGACGCACACACAAGTATAGACTAAGTCACAAGAATTGGAATGAATTCAACTCATGTTTGTTTTTGAAAATGGTTTGAAAATGCCACCCTCAAGTGGGCTAAAGCGCGGATTTGTCACCCTCAAGTGGGCTTAACAACATGATTTGCCACTTCGCAAAGTGAGCTTAAAACTCACATTCGTTGAATTATTCCAATTCAAGCAACAAAACCTTCATCCACAGGCATTCATGCAGTTAATCACTCAAGCAAATAGCCTCATGGCAAGCATGCTAATCATGGCAATCACTTACACTCATGCAAGTATGCTAAAGCGTAAAACTTACAGAGTACTCCGAGCCAAAACAAAAGCTAGTTAGAAATATGCATGATCTTAACTATGAAAAATGCCTAATGCAACACATGCAATAATGCAATTAATAGGCTCGGCTATCTAAGATGGCATATGATGCAACTTGATAACATAAACACGCATTCAAATAAGTATTGAAATATGATGCAGTTTGAATGATGCGCCGAGCCTCGGTGCATGCAAAACAAATGAATGATGCACGCATGCGAGCATAAGGTATGCTAATCAAAACGTGCCCTAATCTAACAATCAAAAGCGGTTAAATAAAAGGGGGAAAGACGTGGGGTAGGAAGACATGCACACACACACGCACGCTTATTACAACATTGTGCCCTCACTGTAGACACTCCATTTTTAACCGTTCTTAAGACTTGGGCACCACTGATTGGATCAGTCGATGGTGCAGGCTATGCTATGCAAAGGTTCGATTTATTTGGCAAGGAGAGCGTCAAATCCAAACCTCACACCCCATTTCTTTTGACCAAAATGAATTTGAGCAAAGATTTTAGATTTTAAAACCCTCTCTTTCAAAATATTTTTGAAAAAGTTTCCACGATGTTCCGAGGCTCGCATTTCGTTAAATGTTGCGTTTTTCGGTAAACCGAGCAAGGACAAAGTGGAAATGAATGAAAGAGAGGTGAAATCTTTGAAAAAAAATTTAAAACATCTTTTTTAGGGGTTTGGAGTTGAAGAAAAGAAGAGGAGAGAGAAGAAACCAAGTTGGGGAAGAAGATGGGCATGAATCGTTAAGAGAGAGTTGAGCAACCCTCGCTAAATTCGGACTATCCATTTGCACACTTGGATTTCAGGTATGGGGCCACCACCATTAGAAATAAGACTTCTGGGGCTTCATTTTTCATTCAAAAATCTCCTAAAGCCGAGGTCAAATGAGAGAGATATGGTTGGTTGAAGTTGGGCATCAATCCGATTGAGCTGGAAATGAGCTGTCTTCACTAAAAGGAGCATATCTCTTAGCACACTTAGAATTTTGATGTGATGTTTCTACCATTGGAAATATTACTTCCGGGGCTTCAATTTAGACACAATAATGGCCTAAAAAGGAGTCCATATGAAGGAGTTATGCCCATTTGAAGTCGGGCTTGGAAGTAGATTTTTAGTGGTCGGCCGGCCGGCCACCATAATTAGACGACTGGAAAGAAAAGTGGACGACCGGCCACTTGAAGTAGCCGACCGGCCACTAATGTCCCAAACTCAGATATTTTGCAGATCTTTTCCCTCCAGCTGTTCTACACAACCTCCAGTTGTCTGTTTTGCAGATATTTCGAATTGAGGCTTGTATATTGCTATATATGGAGGCAATTCTTCTCATATGAGGAGGTTAGAAAATTTTGGGAGCCTCTCTTTCTAAAAATCCTCTCTCTATAATTTTCTCTCTCTAGACCTTCTCTCTCTCTTGCCTTTTTGTGCCTACAAGTAGAGATTGTGCATAGAAGTAGAGAAATACTTCTAGTTTGCCTAGACATCCTTCATCAAAGTTGCATATCTTTGGGTTGAGGTCCCTTGGAACCTATTTTTGGGCTGTTGGAAGGTTGTTTGAAGCCTAAGAAAGTGGCTGATTTGTGCTGAGCTTCAAGAGGTATAATTCTCTCCCTTTTAGCTTGTTTTGCATACTTGTTTTGCCATAGTTTTTGACTACTTTGGGGCTGTTTTGGGGGTGGTATTGAACTAAAAAAACCTCTATTTTTCAGTCCTAAAAGTGGTGATTTAAGCCTTGTTTGGTTAGGGGGTGATTCCCCCCTTTTGCTCCTTGGCTTGTAAAGCCTTTTGAGCCATATTTCAAAGCTTTTCAAACAACCTCTTTTTGGCCTCTTAACCACTAAATTTTAGGGGAATTTCAGTAGCCAAAAGTATGTTTTGAGGTCCAAAATAGGAGGGGGTGGCCTCCCCTCCTTGTCTCTTGTTTCCATGTGTAGATGGCCTAGTATTTGAGCATGCTTTTCTACCTTTTTGTAACCTAGTTCAAACATGTTTTTGGCCTTGTTTTGACATGTTTTAACTTTGTTTTTGGCTAGTTGGGTCACTTGTTGCTTGCATCTTGCGCTTGTAGTGTAATTTTGCTTACTAGCCTAGCATACCTAATGAGTTAGCCTATCATTCTAGCATGTGTTAGCTTGGCTCCATCACATTTTTGCCATTGATTTAGCATGCTTTAGCTCTGTTTTGAGTGGTCTTGGTCCTTTGGGGCTTGTTTTGTGTGGCTATAGTATAGTTGGCTTCACTAGCTTTGTGTTTGAAGTCTCTAGCATGCTTTTCTTGAGTTGTTTGCATGCCATAGCATCATTTAGCATGTGACTTCAGAGCATATATCATGGTCACACTCTCATATATTCTACTCTTTCATCACTTTTGAGAGTTGTGCTTTATGCCTTGTTTGTGAGCCAACATGCGAGCATGTTTTTCTTGCCTTCTATGCCTTAGTTTCAGCATGTCTAGGTCACTGTTTTGGCATATTGTGGCTCTGTTTTGGGATGGTTTGGTCATTTGAGCATTGCATTGCATGCCTCTAGTGTTGTGTCCTTCACTAGTTTTAATGCTCTTCGCTTTGAACACATCTTGCATGCATTGCTTGCATGTTATAGTCTTATTTGTCATGCCATTTCAGCATTAAAAGCATCTGCAACCTCCCCCATTTCTTCATTTTTCAATTTGTTTTGAGGGTTGTTTGACCTTAAGGTTGTGTTTAAGCATGAGTTAGAGTTTATGCTCAAATGGCTTTAACCCTCTTTTAAGGGTTCCTCCTAATTAGATGCATGATCTCACTCATGTCCTAAACCACCCTTTTGGTTGACCCCTCTCATTAGAGGACTATCACATTGGACCTAACCGGTTAAGGAATGGCTTGGAAAACTAAAATGTGTAAACAAGAATTAGACCAAGTGAAACTTATACAAGATAAGCATGTTGTTTGCATTGCATGTGTTTGGATCGGACGTTAATCCAAACACTAGGAATGTGGGACGTTTCATACTCAAAGTGATGAAACGCGTCACATTTCTTGGTCGTCGTCACCCTTGATCATGCATGATAGGGTGGCGGCCATTTGAGTCTATTTGTGCATTCATTAACTTTGTACAAACTTGGTCTTTGGCCATCATACATGAAAATGCTTGATTGGTGGCTTGAGAGCCAAGTGCCACACTCCTTTGAGCTTGAGAAATGATAAGGAGAGTGGCAGTACACATATTTCCTTAGAAATACATTGCTTTGCCTCTATTGTTCTCTGCTGCAGCAAAACCAGAAGTTTGGAGAAACAGGTGGCCGACCGGCAACTTGCAGTAGCCGACTGGCCAGTTAAGGTGGTCGGCAGCCACTTTTTGTGGCCGACCAGCCACCAGTCCATTTTTGTGCAGAAGTGATCCTGTTTTGGAGCAGAAATAGTGTAGAGGTTGGTTCAATGTCCTGAAACCAAGGTAAGAGCAAACAGAGGCAATTAACGGCAAAGCAATGGATTTCCAAGCGGACACCAACCGAGCATGCATGTCTCCTTCGCTCGCGAGGCCATTTTAATTACTTTAATTAGTTAGTATAGCTAGTTAATCAATTTGTTTTGTAATATCTTAATTAGCTTAGCATAGCTAGTATTCAATCATATTGTAATATTTTAGTTAGCTTAGCATAGCTAGTTGTGTTGTAATAATTAGCTTAGCATAGCTAGCTTGGCTTATTCATTCGGACCCTCCTTCACGAGGGCATGATGTTGTAATAAGTGTGCGTGTGTGTGCGCATGTCTTCCAACCCCACGTCTTTCTCCCTTTTATTTATCCGCTTTCGATGGTTAGATTAGGGACATTTTCAATTAGCATACCTTATGCTCGCATGTGTGCATCATTCATTTGTCTTGCATGCACCAAGGCTCGGCGCATCATTCAAACTGCATCGTATTTCAATACTTATTTGAATACGTGTTTCAAAGCATGTTATCAAGTTGCATTCATATGCTATCTTAGACAGCCGAGCCTATTTAGTTGCATTTTTGCATGTGTTGCATTAAGCATTTTGCATAGTTAGGATCATGCATATTTCTAACTAGCTTTTATTTTGGCTTGGAGTACACTGTAAGTATTTACGCTTTAGCATACTTGCATGAATGTGAGTGTTGCCATGTTTCGCATGTTTGTCATGAGGCTATTTGCTTAAATGCTTAATTGCATAAATGCCTGTGGATGAAGGCTTTATTACTTGAATTGGGACAATTCATCAAATGTGAGTTTTAAGTCCACTTTGCGAAGTGGCAAATCATCATGTTTTAAGCCCACTTGAGGGTGGCACTTTCAAACCATTTTCAAAAACAAACATGAATTGTTCTGTTCTAATTCTCGCGATTTAGTTTATACTTGTATGCTGTGCGCATCACATAGTAAATTAGCTAATAATCAAAATAAGAACACGTGTTTATAAAATAACATATCATGCTTAGTAGAGGCCGATCCTTTGATCGGGTAAGCGGGGGTGCTCATTTCAGGACCTTCCTTTCTCATACCCAAGTTCTCGAGCTGAGGCAACTTTGGTGATGACGGACACATGGCATTTGGCACCAATCAGGATTTCCTAAATTTCTCAAAAATAAAATATTTATGTGGCAACTCTATAATCTGGCAAAGCAATACATGTTTGGCACTTTTTGATTCAAAATCGATTTTCCAAAACGATTTTCCAGATTTGGACTCTTTGGTGTTTATCAGTCTCACATTACACTTTGTGAGATTAGAATCAGAACCGTGATAGGAGTCCGAACTATAGGAGACCGATTCGATGCTCTCTGAAAGGAGACGCGAAGAAAGTCGGGTCTACACTCACGAAGGAGGGTTCGAATGAATAAGCTAAGCTACACTAAGCTAAGCTAATTATTACAAAACAACTAAATTAACTATTCTAGCTAATTAATTATTACAATACAATTGAAATAAATTAATTAACTATTCTAAGCTAATTAAAATATTACAAAACTAATTAATTACAACACTTGTATTAATCAACTACAACTAGCTAATAAAGCAATAAAGTGGCCTCACGGATGAGGGAGACATGCATGCTCGGTTGGTTTCCTCCCGAAAATCCATCGCCTTGCCATCGGCTACCTCTGTTTGCACTCATTTAATCTCTGAACATTGAGTCAACTTCCAGACTGCCACAGCTCCAAAACAGGAACACTTTTGCACAAAAAATTCACTGGTGGTTGGTCGGCCACAAAAAGTGGCTATCGGCCACCTTAACTGGCCGGTCGGCTACCTCAAGTGGCCGGTCGGCCACCTGCTTTTCCAAACTTCTGTTTTTGCTGCAATAAAGAGCAACAGGGGCAAAGTAATGTATTTTCCAGGAAATGTGTGTACTACCACCCTCCTTATTATTTCTCAAGCTCAAAGGAGTAAGGCACTTGGCTCTCAAGCCACCAATCAACCATCTCATGCATGATGGCCTAGTAACCAAGCTTGTACAAGCTTAATGAATGCACAAATAAGACTCGAAGGACCCCCACCCTATCATGCATGATCAAGGGTGACGGCGACCAAGAAACATGACACGTTTCATCACTTTGAGTATGAAACGTCCCACATTTCTTGTGTTTGGATTAGCGTCCGATCCAAACACATGCAATGCAACACACATATGTTTAACTTGCTCAAGTTTTACTTGATTCATTTTGTTTACACATTTTAAATTACCGATTAGTCCTTTAACCGATTAAGTCCAAAATGGAAGTCCTCTAATTGGAAAGAGGTCTTAAGCCACAAGAGCCTTGAGCATGAAAGAGGTCTCATGTTGTTAGTTAGTAGAAACCCTCAAGTGAGGATTAAAACCATTAGGCATGAGAGCCTCAATTCCACACTCAAGCCAACAAGGAGCTCAAGGTCACTTTCAAAGCAAAGTAGAAAGTGAAGCAAAAAGGAAGGTTGTACACTTTTAGTGCTAAAATGGTATGCAAAGGGACACTAAATCATGCAAGCAACACATGCAAGACATGCTAAAAGCCAAAAGCATCGAAACTAGTGAAGAGCACAACACTATAAGCATGAAATACTAAGCTCAATTGGCCAAACTAGCTCTGGACAGAACAAAAACATGCCAAAACAGTAGCTAAATCATATTGAAATTGAAGCACAAAAGGCTAGAAAAACATGCTCATGTGTTGGCTCGCAAGCAAGACACAAAGCACAACTCTCAAAAGCAATGAAAGAGTGAAATAAGTGAGAGTGTGACAGAGATATATGTACTGAAATCACATGTTAAATGATGCTACAACATACAAACAACTCAAATACTTCATGCTCAAAGCCTCAAAACAATGGACTAGTGAAGACCATTACACTATAGCCATGCAAACCAAGCCTCGAAGAACTTAACTGACCCAAAACAGATTTAAAGCATGCCAAAACAGTAGCTAAAATGTGCTGGAGTCAAGCTAACACAAACTAGAATGATGGGCTAACTCATTAGGCATTCTAGACTAGTAAGCCCAATTGCACTACGAGTGCAAGAAGCAAGCAACAAGTGCTCCAACCAACCAACCAAAAACAGAGTTGAGACATGTCAAAATAGAGCCTAAAACATGCTTGAAATGAGCTAACACAAGCCACAAAAACATGCTAGTTTGTAATGCTAACTAGGCATGGAAGAGAGAGAGAAGGAGAGGAGGCCACCCCCTTCATTTTTGGACTTCAAAACACACTTTTTACCACTGAAATAACTCTAAATTTCAGTGGTTTAAAGGCCCAAAAAGTTCGACTTTTACATGCTAAGAGATGATGCAAAGGCATATACAAATAGGCAACAAGAAGGGGGATATAACCCCTTAGCACAAAGTGGCTTTAAACCAACATGTTTAGGCCCAAAAATCAGAACTTTTTGTAGTTGAAAACTAGGCTCAAAATAGCACAAAAACATGGTAAAGCAAGAGTATATAAAGAGCTCAAAAGAGGTAAGACTTATACCTTTGAAGCACAGCTCTTAACAGCCACTTCTTTAGGCTCAAATAATCCTTCAACAGCCCAAAATAGGTCCCAAGATGCCTCAGCTCGAAGGTGATCCAATTTAGTTAAGGGGTTGTATGCAAATGTGTAGAGAATTCTATCTTTCAAACATAAACAAGGAAAGTGAGAGAGAGAGAGAGAGAGAGAGAGAGAGAGAGAGAGAGAGAATTCTAGAGAGAGAGATATGTAGAGAGAGAGGATTTTTAGAGAGAGAGGCTCCCAAAATTTGCTAACCTTGAAAACAATAGAGATGGCCCTCTATATATAGAAATACAAGAGCTTTGGTCAAAAATATCAATTCAGAAATATCTAGAGCAGTGTGGGAGACAGCTGGAGGTAAAGATCTGGAAAATTTGAGCTTTTGTCACAAGTGGCCGACGGCCAGATGTAATGGCCGGTCGTCCACTTGTGGTGGTCGGTCGGCCACCAAAAATCTACTTCCAAGCCCGACTTCAAATGGGCATATCTCCTTTGTCTGGACTCCTTTGTAGGTCATTCTTGTGCCTAAATTAAAGCCCCAGAAGTAAGCTTTCCAATGGTGGCATCCTCACATCAAAATTCCATGTGTGCTAAGGGATATCCTTCTTTTAGTAAAGACTACTTAGTTTCGGTCCAACCGAATTGATGCCTAAATTCAACCAACCATATTTCCCCTATCCGAACTCGGCTTTAGGAGATTCATGAGTGTAAAATGAAGCCCCAAAAGTCTTCTTTCCAACGGTGGTGGCCTCATATCTGAAATCCAAGTGTACAAAATGGATAGGCCCGATTTAGCGAGGGCTGCTCAATTCTCTCTTAACGGTTGACGCCCAACTCCTCTCCCAACTAATTTTCTTCTCTCTCCTCCAATTTTCTTCAAATCCAAACCTTTAAACACGATGTTTTGAAAGATTTTTCAAAGAGTTCACCCTTCTTTCATTCATTTCCACTTTGTCCTTGCTCGATTTACCAAAAAGCGCAACATTTAACGAAATGTGAGCCTCGAAACATCGTAGGAACTTTGTTTCAAAAATATTTTGAAAGAGAGGGTTTTAAAGTCTAAAATATTTTGGTCAAAATTGTTTTGGTCCAAAAAAGGGGGTGTAAGGTTGGGATTTGACGCTCTCCTTGCTAAAGAAATTGAACCTTTGCACTGCACATCTTTCATCACCAAGTAAGAAATCAGTGGCGCTCAAGTCTTAAGAGCGATCAAAAATGGGGTGTCTACACTCCCACAATAGTGTAGCACTTATCTCCAGACAACACTTTGCGTATGGACTCAAGAGGTGGCTCGTATGAACTCTAGAGGTGGCTTCCAAAATAGTGTAGCACTTAACTCCGTATAGCACTTTGTTCCATACTAGAAATCAGAGAGTCAATGGATTCATAACAATATAGAGGTATGGATTCAAGAGGTGACTAATACGGATTATAGAGATGGCTCCCACAATAGTGTAACACTTATCTCCGCACAGCACTTTGCTCCGCACAGAACATAGGTCAATGGATCCATGACAATAGAGGGTCATAAAGTGACCAAACAGAAACCAATGATTATTTAAGTCCCCCAAGGCGTGGGTCTCCCGTGGTGGTACTTACAAAACATAATTGTTTATAAGGTCATTGTCAAATATTCTTTGAAATATAAACAAACATATCCATGGGTTTCATTTTATACAAATAAAGTTCAGAAAATAACCCACGTAACTGAAATATTAATATAATTTATAATAATTTATAAAACATAACTTATATAAAATAAATTATGGTAAGTCAAAACATACGTAAAATATATTATGGTGACTCAAGTTATAATATAACTCACCTTAAAAGTAGTACCTTACTCTTTCTTTCCTCTACCAAAGATCCTCTCGGCTTCCATTATTTTTTCCTTCCTTTTCTTCATTTTTTTCCCTTCTCCTTCCTCTCTTTCTTTCTTTCCTTTCTTTCTCTCTTTCTTTCTTTCCCTTTCTTTCCCCTGAGTTGATCACTCCTCCCTATTAATAAGGAGGTAAGAGCATACGTGACCTGCGTATCCTCTCACAGATTCATCCATTAATTATATAGATTCATACTTATCTTTAATAAATATTTAAAATAATTATACTTTGGCCCAGATTTTAATATAATTATATAAATAAATTAATCCCTAATTAAATTACACTCTATCGTGTACCAACAGTAAATTAATTATTTATTTTACTACCACACCCATTATTATTATTATTATTATTATTATTATTATTATTATTTATTCTTACTTTTATATTTATTTATTTACTATCTTTAACTTGAATATGGCCCAATTAGTATTATAATTCCACATTTCTGTTAGTTTGGCCCCAAATAACAATCCCTAATTAATCACATATTTGATAATCCAATGCCAAATTAGATTCTGCATTTATTATTATTTATTTAATAATATATTATCACATACAACCATAACAATAGTATAAAATTTAAGGGACAACTTAAATTTTCGAATTGTTACAACACATCTAACAACAAGTTGTGTCAATTTCTAGGATTATCTTCCACAACTCTTTGTATTCCTTTTTTCAAAGACTTGTTAGATGATTCAGCTTGATCATTTGCTTGTGCATAATAGGGGATGAAATTGACAAGACTAATTTCAAATTCTACTACAAAAGATTTCACCATCTTTCCATCTAACATAGTCCCATTATCTACAGTTATGGTCTGAGTGATGCCAAACCTATGGATTAGTTCTCTGATGAATCCAATAACCTCAGTCTAATCCACAACCTTATAAGGCTTAGCTTCAACCCATTTAGTAAAGTAATATATGGCTACTAGAATGAAACAATGATGCTTCGAAGAGGGTGGATATATTTTTCCTATCATATCCATTGCCCATCCTCTAAATGGCTATGGCTTCACTACTGCATGCAAATCAACTATTGGCACATGTCTTAACATGCCATGCTTTTGACATGCTTGACATCCTTTTACATACTCTATGCAATCCTTTAGGATGGTTGGCCACTAGTAGGAATGCCTTCGAAGCAACCATCTCATTTTCATACTAGGCTGATGGACATCACAAATACCTTCATGCACCTCATCCATAGCAGTCAATGCTTCTTTTGGCCCTAAACATTCCAATAGCAATCCATCTGCTCCCCTTTTGTAAAGAGCATTGCCATACACTATATATTGCATGGATTGTAATTTAATTTTTCTGCTGGCCTTCGAAGAAAGGCCAATTAAATATTGAATGATTAGATGTCTCCAATCATGCTCTTCTAAGTTATTTTGGTTAACTTCTACCATGATACCCCTTTTAGCCAAAGGTGATATTAACTTCTGATATGTTGCATGACTTATATCCATTTGGGTGTCACCCTTTCTTCTGAAATTTGAGGCCTTCTGAGCTACATCATTGGCCTTGTGATTCATAAATCTTTGGATATAAGTCACATTGGCTATCTAAAACTGAGAAAGCAAATGCAATGCAACAACATAATATGGCAACATGCTTGCACTTTGACATTTGAAAATTCCCTGTACTTGGTTGATTACCAATTGAGAATCCCCAAATATATCAACCGCATGAGCCTATGATCCAATAAGCATCTCAAGTCTCATTATTAAAGTTTCATACTCAACTTGGTTATTAGAACAAGTAATTTCATCAACTTTGAAACCATGTGTGGTTTCTACCCACTGTGGTGATTTAATCACAACACCAATTCCAATTAGACCATTGGCTTTTGATCCATCGAACCACATTTGCCATGGCTCAATGTTGACCATACCAAGGTCCATTATCTCTTGGCTTTCTGTTTGACATGGATGATCTGCCAAAAAGTTAGCCAAAACCTGTCCTTTTACTATCTTTTGAGGGACATATTCTAGATTAAACTTGAAAAGAGCTAATATCCATTTGCCAATTCTTTCTTTTAGCATAGGTCTAGGTAACATGTATTTAACCAAGTCTGTGATTGCAATTACCCAGACAACAGTAGGCAAAAGATCATATCTTAATTTCATTGCTGCAGAGTATAATGCTAGGTACAACTTTTCTACAGTTGAGTATTTACATTCATAAGAATTTAAAAATCTACTAAGGTAATAAACTGCTTGTTCCTTGCCTTCTTCATTGTCCTGAGTCAGAAAAACTCCCAATGAATCTTCTGCTGTAACAATGTATAACTTCAAGGGTTTATCCCTCCTTGGTGGCATCAACACTGGAGGCTTGGCCAAGTAGGCTTTGATTCCTCCGAAAGTAGCTTGATGCTCAGCGATCCACACAAACTCTTCTTTATTTTTTAGCTTTAACAAAGAAGAAAATACTTTAGTTTTTCCTACAGTATTAGAAATAAATCTTCGAAGGAAATTAACCTGACCAAGGAATCGTTGTAATTATTTCTTACTTGATAGAGGTTTGGCCTCAATGATGGCTTTGGCTTTATTCTGATCAATCTGTATTCCTTTCTTGTGCACTACATACCCCAAGAAGTTTCCAGCTGATACACCAAAAATGCATTTGAGAGAATTAACCTTCAACTTGAACTTTCTTATTCTTTCGAAAACTACTGTCAAGTGAACCAGGTGTTCCTCCATAGACTGAGACCTTACAACAATATCATCAATGTAACACTCAAAAGGTATCCTCCAATGAGATCATGAAAGATAGTGTTCATTGCCCTTTGATATGTTGCTCCAACATTCTTTAAACCAAATGGCATTTTAACCCATTCGAAGGTGCCAATATTCCCAAGACACCTAAATGCTGTCTTGTGGACATTCTCCTCTGCAATGTAGATCTGGTTATAACCAGAATGCCAATCTATCATAGAAAAAATCCTACGCCCTACTGAACTGTCCACCAATAGATCAACTATAGGCATGGGATATTCATTTTTTGGAGTTGCCAAATTCAGATTTCTAAAATCAATGCATACCACTATTTTGCCATTCTTTTTAACCACAGGTACAATATTAGACAACCATTCAACATGCTTGGCTGTTCTAATGAAGCCTGCCTTAAGGAGCCTAAGAATCTCCTCTTTCACCTTTTGAACCACTTCAGGGCTCATCCGTCTTGGTTTCTACTTGTGTGGCTTGAAATTAGGCTTCATGGGGAGCCTATGTTCCACTAATGACCTGTCCAGTCCAAGAAGTTCATTATAAGACCACGCAAAACAATCCTTATATTGCTTTAGGACTACCAACAACTGGTTCCTATCACTGGGACTTAGCCAAGCACTGTATTTGAACATTTACCAATGCTTCCCCTTTGACTTCTTCTACCTTCGAAGCAATTTCTTCATTTTGTTCTGCTCCCACCTCCTCTAGTTCAACATCTTTGCTTTCTTCTTCATAAACAAAATCTGTCCATGAGGCTTCTTCTTCCTGTATTTCTTGGACTTTTGTATCAATGTCCAATGCATAGTACTTATCGAGGGCCAAAGGCGTGGCCTTTTGTTGTTCCCTATTACAGCCAATCACCATGGCTTTCCTCTCTTGTTCCTACACCCTCTGGATTATTGACTTTACGTCCAATGCTGAAAACTTAATTAAGGCCAAGGATTTGGCTTCTTAGTCCTGATCTTCTTACCTACAACCTGACATCATTGTCATCTTTGGTGATGAACTCTTCATCAGCACTCTCTTGCACCAAATGCTTCAGGTGTGCTACTTCCTCATCAGTCGTCACTTCGGCTGTTCCATCAGGCTTCCTCAGTACACTAAGTGGTACAACCCCTTCAGTGTAGAGCTTGGCCTCAACAAAATCAACACAAGCAATAAAAGGTTGCGGATCCGCATTGATTTTCTCTGTTTTCCTATTACACAGAGCTATCATCATCTTTCGATGTAGAGAAGAAGGCACACACTTGTTGGTGTGTATCCAATCCCTGCCAAGCAAAGCATTATACTTGGCATTACTGTGTATAACAAAGAATGCTGTCATGCAATCTATGGTTCCCACACTCGGGTTGATGGGCAAAATGCCTTGAGCCATTTGCTTATCCCTTGCAAAACCAGTAATGGTTGTGCTGATTGGGATCAACCTAGGGTTTCTCTTCCTCAACTTCTTCAACGAGGACCTTGGAAGCAAGTTTACTGCTGCACCATTGTCTACTAACTTCTTGTTCATTTGTATCCCATCGATGTAAGCCTTGATGTATAGAGGCTTAACATGCTAAGTCATAGATATTGTGGGATACTCGAAGGGGTATGAGAGGTTAATGCTCACCTCCTCACTTTCTTCATCAGTTTCCATTGGCTTGGCCATTTCTGACTCATTTTGAACCATGCTAGCCTGTGAATCTTCACTAGAAACTAGAATGGGGTCATCTTTTTGGCCTTCTTGGTCAGCCTAGAATTCTTGTGGCAACGCATATACCATATTTACTAACACTGGAGGGAATAAGCCCAACTGAACTACTGGTTGTACTTGTTTCCCTTCTAGAGTAACTTGTTCCGTTGTTTCAGAAGCATCTTCCATGCTGCATTCTGGTATGTCCATGCTAATAGGTTCCTTCGAAGCATCCTGTTGGTGATCTAGTTCTATTGGCTTGTCAGCCAAAAAGGTCTGTTTAGCCATAAAGGCCTCAAACATTTCATCTTCAGCCAATGTTCTTCCTTAACCTAACTCAGTCCCTTCATCCGTCTCAACGTCACTTTCCATTAAGGCCTTCTCGAGGCCTGCTAAACTTGATTTTTTTGTGGCTCTCAGTTCAGCATGAACTTTAGCCAATTGCTCCATGCTAGCACTCCTCTTGACCTTAGGAACAGGTTCGAACCTATTCCCTCATCTATCTGGTCTTGTGCTTGTGCCATGGAAGTGCTCTCTCCACTCTTTTTCAAATCTCTCTGATACTAGGTGTATCTTCGTTGGATTTTCTTCCTTTGAGACTTGGAAATCATAGAAACCACATCTGGCTCCCTTGTTTTTGGATTCTTTAATAACACCCAATTGTTTAGAACCACCAAAGGAGGCTTGATCATTCTTCCCTGGTCTCCAAAAACCTTTCTTTGGGTAGGCATTTCCTTAGGTTTGTCCTACATGACAAACCAGTCTGAAACCCATAAGCCTACTGGTCTGGCTACTGGATCTACTGTCCCACTCTTTGAAGCAATCTTCGAAGCAGTCCTTGAGGGCCAATCATCAGTCTGGTCCCATACCTTGCACTGAATCCATGCTTCCTTTCAGGCTGGTTGTCTACCCTATAATAATTGGGTGACCTAGTTTCATATAGAGACCTCTTACCCTTTGATTGCATCATAGCGTCTGGTGGACCAACCAAAGATGAATGCTGCCTAGAGCCAGTTAGATATGGCCTTCTGTTATAAGTGCTGGCTGATTTTCGATCCTTCTGTACATCTTTATAATACTGTTTCCCATCAACTGGGAGTCTCTTCAGCCATTTGTAACTCATCATGCATCTAGGACACATCCTCTACACTATAGCTACCTTGAGGGAGTCATCATCCAGTATCTCTTCACTAGAGCTATCTATTTGGCCTGCAAAGTTCTGTCCATTTGCTGGTGAACTTTTGGTGTCCTTCTTGAAAGCAGCCTGGCTAGCTACATGCATTTGTATAGTGACTTCCTCCAATTCCTTCAAGGATAGGTTTTGGAAATCTGGCATGCCAACACTGGCTGCAACTTCCCTAATTTCTAGAAACGGATTGGTGTCGATTGCCATAGCTTTCACATTTTTGGTTGGAAACTTTAGCCTCCCCTTCCGAATCTGTTCTTGCATCCTGTCTCGGAAAAAAAATACAGTTTTTAGTTGAATGAGACCAAGAATTGTGCCATTTATAATACAGTTTTTCTTTAATTTCTTCAGGGGTAGGGATCTTAACTCCCTTTCGTACCTTTAGGAAATTTGCTACAAGCAAATGATCAAAACTGTCATATACTTTTGTTAATTCAAAAGAATACTTCCTATGAAGGTCTTTCTTTTTAAACTGCTGGTCTATTGTACTGTCTTTCTGAATTAATGCTTCACAGGTCATAGGTTATTTTCCTACGATCTCTGCTGCATCAATTTCATAGTTGGGGTCCCTATAATAGGTCATATATGATGCATTACTTCGATCTTGTTATTCCTCAAGTAAAGTTTCATATCTAGACACCTTATAGGTTAACTCTACTAAGTCTCAAAACTCAGTTGAATCAAACTTCTTTCAAAGTCTAAACTCCAACCCATTTTGAGTCAATCTCACAAATTCAGGCTCAGGTAGCATGACTCTACATTTGTTTCGTGCCCTTTTAAATCTGGCAATAAACTGAGCAGCCTTCTCATCAGGCCTTTGGCTCAATCTTGCCAAGTCTACCATGGAAACCTCAAGTTTTGTTTGAAAAAATTGGGCATGAAAAACCTCTTCTATTTGCTGCCAAGTTTGGATAGAGCCAGGTGTAAGGTTTGTATACCATAGGAAGGCTGCTCCATTTAAAGAGTTTGGAAAAATCCTCAGTTTCATGTAGTCATTATTGGCGAACTCAGTACACTGGCCTGTAAACCTAGCATTGTGTTCTACCGTTGACTAGTTTCCATTTCCATAAAAGAAAGCAAAATCTGGTATTCTAAACCCCCTTGGATACTTGTGTACCTTATCGACCCATTCTGGGTAAGGTTTTTTGTACACTAGTGTCTGGACCCCCTGAGCCATAGGTCCACACATTTCTCTAACTATATCAGCAATTTGGTCCCTTTGAACCATATTTTGTGCTGGTTGAACCACTATTGGAGGAGCAAACATAGGATTTAAAGGAACCCTATGTGCTTGAGGGCCCCTTGGTCCATATATAGGTACGTTCAAGGCTGGTTGTCCTTGTTGTACAAGTTGCTGTTGGAGGTATAGTCAACCTCTTGGAATCTGTCCTAGGAAAGGTTCTACGAAAGGTGCTAAGAGAAGTGGAACAGGTGTTGTTTCTCTTCTAACCACAAGAAATCCTTCCAGCCCCCCGGGTGCAAATTCAAACACAGGATTAGTGAAACCCCGTGTGTCAAGTATGGTTTCGAACATAGGATTTGGAAACACCCTCATACCATTCCCTTGTGCTGGTCCAAATCCACCAATTTGTATGCTTTCGCTGGTAGGTAATGGTACATTTTGGTTTGCTAGTGGTCTCAAATGAGCTTCATACCATGACTAAGGCACAGGTGACATTCTCTCCTGGTTTTGATTACTAGTCTGACCATTAGTTTGTCCGTTATTTTGCATAGGCTATTTGTCTCGAACCAATCTATGTTGAAGGGAATTCTTGTTCTCTTCAACCTGTCTTACAACAGTTGGTTGATGAGAGTTCATTAGATCCAAAAAGGATGTTGCCCATTTTTCCACTGTATACATTAGTTGTTGTCCCATAGCATCTACTAAACCCCCCTCCTCCCCTCCCCCCATGGATTTATTGATTAGGCAGAAGGGATAGTTGAAGGTCCAGTTTCATGGCCCTGTCTAATATGTTGGACATGCGTTGCATATTCTGAAATGCTGGTCTATTTGACCATTTGCGTAGGATCTAATGGGATAGGTGCATCCATTACATTATCCTCTGGGTTAGGTATTTCTACCTCTCCTTCCATACCCTCTTCCAGGCGTTCATTTTCTCCTCTTGCTCTACGTCTAGCCATTTTTATGTCCCACTGGGCATGCCAAAAATATATATTGGTTTTTTGGCTTTTGAAGGTTAATAGTGTAAATCTAAGCGTGCCAGCAAAGGATCAATCAGTACTTACAGAATTTTAATTGCCAACTAATTATCTGACGATTGTGTTGAAGTTCTTTTAACCTCAATGAAGAGGACTTTTACTGGTAGCTTGTTTTCGGAGAAATTTATAAGAAATTACAAGTACAAAACAATTCAAAAATTGAATTTCATTAAGTAAATAGGAACTTACAATGAAATGACCCAGCCTTGAAAAGGTTTACAGCAACGACTACTTGAAAATACTCCTTGGAAATTAAATGCAATACAGGAATTGAAGTGCTGAAAATGTAAAGAACTAAAAATGTAAAAACTGGAAGGAAATAAGAAGTAAATAAATTGGTTTCTGGATCTGAGTCTAGGTCTTTCATTCTGGGGCCTTTGCATCTATTTATCCTCTCCAATGGCAACCGTCGAAGTGGGTTTCCAACCGTCAAAATGTCCTCCCACGATTACTGATCATGCTGTCTCACAGTTAATCCCACTACGCCATTCTTGCAGTTAGGCTTCCTTCTTGAATTTGAATTTGAATTTGTGAGTAACCGTTGGGCCACGTCATCTTGCGCCTTCTAGCTGTTCCAGTACTGCGCAGATCCATTATTACCAATATGAACAGCTATGTGTCCATCGCTGGCTGGAGACTTGTATTAACTCCCCAAATTATCCTTTTCATGCCACGTGTTAAGTTGTGACTAGTTTATACAAAATATAGAGTCAACATATACAATCAATATTAGACATATTTTAAGAAGGGTAAATTATATCGATGGTCTCTACATTTTGTCTCTTGTGTCAACTTGGTCTCTGTAATTTTAATTAGTTTGATTTGGGTCATTAATTCTAGATTTTGTATCAATTTGGTCCAATTGATAATGTCGATTAAGATTTTTAAAAGAAAATAGTTATTGAGTTGGTTGACATTAACTTACTGACTTAAACAAATTTATAATTTCGTCTATAAAATTATAACAAATGCTACTCATGTGTATATTTTCAATAAAAAAATAGCAATTATAACAATTGAACCAAATTGAGACAAAATTATAAATTCAGGATCAAAATCGAGCAAATTAAAATTGCAAAGACAAAAATAACACAAGAGTTAAAATATAAGGATTACCAATGTAGTTTATTCTTTTAAGAATAACTACATAATTTCTTAATTAATTTTAAAATTGTTAATAAATATACCAAACAAATATGTGCATATTTCCTTTTTAAAAATATATTTACTAATTAAAAATTAAATAAATAGGTGGGTCTACTAATTCATGGATTGGACAGGAATTAGACGATTCTCCAAGAACTAGGCTAAATCAAGAATTATCGGCAAAAAAATCGACTTGAACTAAATTTTCTTAGTTATTTTTTAGTGTTTAATCAAATATTAAACCTCCCAAATTAGCTCATATTAGTCACGAATTGATAAGTTATGATAAAATTTAAATATATTAGGACTATAATATGACCTACAATTTAGGGTGGCTCTATCTATCTTATATAATTTTTTCATCCATAAATATATATAACTATTCATTTAATTGTTTTAAACATAAATATATAGTTTTTTTAAACTAAGTTCAAAATTTTTAATTATTATAAAAAAATACTTACAAATATCTATTTACTAATTTAATAAATAGATAGGTCAAATGATTCATATAAATTGGGAATAGAAAAAAAATAATTATTAATGATTAAGTGAAGGACAAGTTAGCATAAATCTAAGGTTAAATCTAAATTTAATTTTACAAGTGAATTCTAATACATTTTTACGTAAATCTTATAACATAAGATAAATTATAATTTTGATATTAGACAAATTTTTAGACTTTACAAAATATGAAAAAATTAATATATTGACAAATGTAATTTACCACTATCATATGATAAATTAAATTTACAAAACTCATAAGATGAAATGTATTTATGTTTTATCATAAATATAATTTTTGTGATTTATTTTTTAATTTTTACCAATTAAATTATGACATGTATTTGCTATTAAGAACTTAAATCACACAATTAATAACATAAGAATTAAAAAAAAATCTCTTATACGTAACTGTAATAAAAATGAATAAAATTTAATTGATTCTAAATTATGTTTACTAAATATTCTAGATAAAATTTTTAGATTATTATTTAATTTTAAAAATTAGTTTTTAATTATTTGTTTATACCCTAGTATATATATATATATATATAAACATAGAGGTGTGCAATATACTCTAGAGTTACACGGTACTTTTTTGTGAGTTGGACTCGTATATTTTATTATTATTATTCTTTTATCCTAACCATGTGGAAAACTTCACTTGCATGATAAATTAAGAGTGAAAGGTTAAGATACTAATAAAAAATAAGTAAATTATACTAATGCTATATTTGAGTGTGAGATTTTTGAAATGGTGTTATTTTTGAAGTAGTTTTTTTTTTTTTTTAATTTTTATACTGTCATATGTTTCATGTTGTTATATATTTCCATGGCACTAATAGTTGTTTTGCAAATCATGATCTTCAGGAAATTATCTTTATTGGCTGTAATGGGTTAGGGTGATAATGATTTTCTTTGTTAGATGTGTTTTGTCACGAAATTGTCAAAAGGGGAGATTGGTAGGTTTTTGTAATTAGCAATCTCATTTGACAAAAATCATTTCATTTGTAATTTTATTCGCTCTTATGTTTCAGTGAGGCTGTAAGTAATTAGAAGCTAAACCAACTCAAATTGTGCCTGTGTAGAAGAGTTTGTGCTAACATTCAGTATCTTAAGCATTCCTTATTTGCCACTTTGCTGACTATGTACGGAAATCGAAGCCAAAGTTGTTGGACTGCTCGAGCGGTCATTTACGCATTTGAGCGATGAAATGGATCATCCAGTATCTCGCCTGCAAACTGAACTTTTAGGAAATATATTTCACCGCTCAAGCGGTGAATGTTGCGCATAAGTGATTGCCCTATATGTTTGCACCGTCTTCTACTCACATCGCTCAAGCTATAAAATGGGTGTTTGAGCGGTCTTTGTGACTCTATTTAGTATAAAGTGCGCTGTTTGCTTTTTTAGGGTTGAACTTGTCCAGATTCTCAGAGAGGAATAAAATACAAAGTGTTCTATATTGGAGGGTGGTTTATATGAGTTTTCTTGATATATAGAAAGTGATCGATTGATCAACGAACTACATATTAATAAACATCAAGGGTTGATTTTGTTTGTTTATTCACAAAAGGAGAGAAGTGTTCATCGGAGGATTCCGGAGAACTTGGGCCTGAAGCTTTAGTGAATTTTAGAGTGACTCATCATCATGGATTCAACATTGGCATTGTGGATTCAACGTTGGGTAAAGCAATTCCAAGGTGAAAAAGCTGGTGAAAGAGACATATCGAGTTTGGTTCAACTCGGGCGTGGATTCGTTGCGCTCAAGCGGTTGCCCTATATGTTTGCGCCGTCTTTTACTCACACCGCTCGAGCTATAAAATTGTTAGATTAGTCTTTGTGACTCTATTTAGTATAAAGTGCACCGTTTGCTTTTTTGGGGTTGAACCTGTCCAGATTCTCAAAGAGGAAAAAAATACAAAATGTTCTATATTGGAGGGTGATTTATATAAGTTTCCTTGATATATAGAAAGTGATCGATTGGTCGACGAACTACATATTAATAAACATCAAGGGTTGATTTTGTTCGTTTACATCGGAGGATTCTGGAGAACTTGGGCCTGAAGCTTTAGTGAATTTTAGAGTGACTCATCGTCATGTATTTGATATCGGCATTGTGGATTCAACGTTGGGTAAAGCAATTCTGAGGGGAAAACACTAGTGGAAGAGGCATATCTAGTTTGGTTTAATTTGGGTATGAATTCGCTAAGTAATTAAGGGTGCTCATGTGTAATTTTTTTTTTTTTTTTCTTAGTAGATTGTTTTGTGAATTTGGCCCGTAATTTTTTTTTTTCACAATTAGAGGTGCTCCAATTGTGATTTTTTTCCACATAAAATCGTTGTGCTAATTTGTCATTGATTGTTTGATTAGAATTGATATTTACTATTTTAAATTGAAACATAATCATAAATCAATATCTCGAGAGTTTTGAGATTTTTCAGCTTTGTTTGTTTGGGCAGAAACTATTTTCTAGTATATGGCACCATAAAAAATGAAAGTCAACAAAAAATATTTTTCATGGTTAACAAAAAACATTTTTCGTAATCAACGGAAAACAAATCTATTTGGCAAAAAACGTTTTTCAGACTAAAATCTTATCAATGTCACTACACCACCGCCGCAATTATCACCTCCACCACCACACCACCATCACCATCTCTATTGCCACCGCCATCATCACCATTATTGTCGCCATTACCACCACACCCCACTAGCACCTGGACCTCCACCTTTGTCCCACCATTACTACCACCAAACATAGAAATCTCTGGAAAACATTTTCTGAAAAAAAAAATTATGTAATGTTTTTCGCCCAAACAAATAGAGCATAACCTCCTTTGATATTTCAAAAAACTACAAGGAGTTTCACAATTTTGAAAATTAAATTGAGCTTTTTAATGTTTTAATTCACATTACACTTAACCCCATTTTTATCATTAATTTATTAATATCGTGAATGAAAAAAATGATATTGTCGTCTCTTTTATGCTGATACTAATATTTTACCTTTTTTTATTTTTATATTTTTACACCATTTACAGTAATTCTGATCTTTAACTTTATAAGATTTATTATATATTTTCTCCAATCTTAAGAGAAATCAGTGTAATCTATCTAAAAAAATAAACAAACATGAACGAAAACAGCATGACCATGACATGACTTAAGGATTGTTGAAAAAAAAAATAGAAGCAAGCATAATCAACTCTCCTTAATTATCACATATTGTTCTGTCTTAATTAATCATAGTAACTTTATATACGTACATATAATAATCTTGTTAGTTATTCCATGGTCTTAAACTTATTTGGGGATACTTCATACCAATTGATAACATTTGTTGTGTTATCTATCCTATTATTAAAAGGAAACATTTACTTTGGACTTTGAAAACTTTTGCTATGTGACATTTATAAAATAATAAATAAATAAAATTTATCTACGTTTTTCCATCTCAACATAAAAATAGTAATTCAAAATATAGACCACTTTCACAAATACAACAATTTAAAATAGAAACCACTTTCACTTTTTCACTTTCCACGTTCCCTAAATTGCTATGTTTCAATTCAGCTTTACCATCTTCACTGTTCTCTATTCATTGGAAAACATCACTTTTTCGAATACCCATCTTTGATTTTTTTTTTTTTTTTCTACCGAAATTTTCTGTGAGGTCCCAAGTCTTGGACTTGATCGGTATTGCGTAGTAAAATAGTTTGTTTTACTTTCGGCGTTTTGATTATCATATTAGGTCATTGAGATTTCTTTTTCTTCTCTTACTTAATCTCTTTTAACATTTCCGAGTTAAAAATTTAGAGTTTTGGGCGTTGGAACTTATTTTGAATTGCAAGATCAATTTTTGGCCTTGGCTGGCAAAAATGAGCGGAATCACAGGGGTTTCCTAGGCAGAAAATGCTTGTGTGGATTTTGGGTCCCACTCAAGCAAATTTTGATGAAAAATCTTGGGTTTTCTCTGGAGCAAACCGCCTGTGGAGGCACAGAATCCACTCGTGCGGATTTGGGATTCCGCTCGTGCTAAATTTGAACCGCTCGTGCAGATTTCGACTCGACTGTCTCGAATTTTGAGCCCTTTTTCTCAAAACTGATGCCAAAAACATATTTGAGACACTTTTTCACTTCTCTCTCTCTCTATATATATTCATCTTTTCTCTTCGTTCCCTCTACAAAGACATCCAAATCCAAACTTCTCTCTAAGATTTAGCAAAAATCTTCAAGAATTTGATTGGACTTTTTACACCAAATCGAAGAGGGCGACGAAAGCTATGTTTTCACCTATTGAATCGAGTTTTCTTCAACATTCAGTTTTAGGATTTTCATCTCATTCATCTCCTAAGCTTGAGATAGGGACATTCTTAGAATTATATATATATATATATATATATTTGCAAGTCTATACTTGTTTGGAGTATTTCTTACATGTTTGGACCATGGTTTTGGTTGATGAACCCTAAATGATATTATGAGTGGCTTTCCTCTATTTTTCCCAAAGCTTTTGAGAGTATGAGCTTTGTTATAAAGTGTAGGTGTTGTTTTGGAAAAATGTTTTCAAAAATAGAACAAAAACTTAGTTTTTGTGGAAATCCTAGAATTTGAAATTTTTTAGAAAATGTTACGCTTTTGTGAAATTCATGCTTGATAAATTGTTATGTGAATAAATAATGGAGGAATTTCTATAGTTGTATCAAATGAGAGATTTCATAGAGAAATGAGAAATGTTGATTTTGAAGCTTGATGAAAAGCTCATTGTTGGTTTGTCATGGAAAAGCCAAATTTAAAAATGATGATTAATATGTGGTGAGTGCATGTATGATGATATTGTTATACTATCTTTTGGAATATATATTATGATGTTATATTGATAAGAGATGTGGGAATTTGATTACAATGGAGGATTATGTGGTGTAATTGAAGATGGAACTATATTAAGGCATTATTACATTTTGTATTGCCATTCTATTTAATCATTGTTACAATTGATTTTGAATCTTGTATTGGAAAATTATTGCTTTGATAAAGGAATTGTTTTGTGAAACAATATCATTTTGATTTGTTTTGGGGCAAATACATTGGTAAATCTGGATAAGGGGTGTAGTTGGTATTGTTTAAATTTGCCTAACTGTCAAATGTGAAAGATCGAAAACACGCGCGGAGAAGGTACCATGTGCCTTTCAGTTAGCAACCGGTAAAATGGCAATTGGTAGTGCTTGTTATGCCTACTTGCAGACACCAATCTAGGGATTACCTGAGTCATATTTGTCACCCCTTGTAACTACATTAAAGTTATTGAATTGTTGTGTTTCAAATTGCATTGGGCACAAGATTTTTCAAAAGATAGAGATATATGTTTTGAGCATGACATGGCATATGCATTCATTCCAAGAGACTGTATAAAATGTATATACTTTATTAAGATTTTCCTACTGGGCTTTGTACTCCCCCTATGGAATTTTGTGTAAGAAAAGAAGTGGTGATTCCTCTGAGTTAAAGGGGTGGAAATGTATTTTGAAGGCACAAGGCTCTTTTCTTTTGTTGTAATTATTGTTGGCAAGCCAAGGGCTTTACATGTATGGATTTGATAACCATTTTGTGTATCCAAGCATAAGCCTTAGAATTTGTTGCCCCTTGAGGGCATTGAATTATACTTGAGTTATTGTGTCACATGTTATAAATTCATATTCTAAAAATGTTAAATGTATAATTGTATGTGGAATACTTTTTGTAAATCTCTAGAGTTTTATGAATACAAATGTTAGAGATTTGATGATGATGCTAATGATGTGGCATTATATCTCTTATACATTTATGCAATGGAAGCTATTAAATTGAAACAAGATCATTGGTGGGATATGATGAGTTTATTTATGTTAATTTTTTCGGGGCGTTACATATTCTGGGTAATTGGGAATTTCTGTTGGGTTTGTTTGTTTGATGATGGATAGTTAGAGAAGGCAACCAAGATCACAAAATAAAAAATCGCCTCTGGGTATATATACTTTTTGTTTGATGTTGTATTTTTGTTTTTTCTATGCTTTTTTTTATAAAAATTTATATTCAATTTTTTATTCCTGTTTTACTTTTTTAAGCTTTTCTTTGTTTTTTTTTTGTGTATAAATCCTATTTTTTAAAACTTGGTTTATTCGTTTACTTAACTTTTTTTGTGTCATTTTTTCAAAAATTAATTTTATTAAAAAAAAAAACATGTTTTTTTTTGGATTTTTTTTTTTTTTTTGGTTTTAAATCTCTTTTATTGTAAGTATTCTGAGAGTCTTGGATTTGAATCACTTTTTAAGAAATTTTTTTTTTTTTCCTGAGAAAGACCATTTAAGAATGTTGATCTCATGGTTTCGCTGCAAGTTGATAGAGTGTCTGTCCAAAATACAAGTTTATTGCTTAAAAAGTTTCATTATGATATCAGGTTTTTGGAGGGGGGAAAAAAAAAGTACACAGTATAAGAAATAATTCAATTCTTAAAATTTTTTTCTTTTAATAAAAAAAATCAATTCCTTTTTGATTTTTGATTTTGGTTTTTTTTTTATTTTTTATATTAAAATGTTCACTATTATTTTTATGTATGTATATCAAATCTCTTTAACAGTAGTATTATAAGAGTCTTAAATTTGTAGTTTTTTAAAAAAAATTGTTTGTTTATTTTCTTAATTTTTTTGGGTGTATCTTTTTTTAAAAGAAAGAATTCAGTGTTCTTAATTTTTTTAAAAGAAACATTTTTTTGAGGTTATTTTATTTTATTTTTCATAATAATAGGTTTCATTATTATTATTTTTTGTATATATCAAATCTCTTTGATTATAAGTGTTATGAGAGTCTTTGTATTTTTCTATTTTGTGTGTTTTTGTATTTTTATATTCAATTTTTTAAAAAAAAATTATATTCAGTTTTTTTGGTTCATGTTTCACTTTTTCAAGCTTTTGTTTGTTTTTGTGTATAAATTCAGTTTTTTAAAAATTGATTTGTTTGTTTACTTACCCTTTTTTTGTGTCTATTTTAAAAATAATAATAAATTCAGTACTCTTAATTTTTCTTTCTTCCAAAAACTTAGTTTTTTGGTATCTTTTTTGGGTTTTGTTATTTTATTTTTTATATAAATCCCTTTGATTGTAACTTGTAAGTGTTCTAACATCCTTGGGTTTGTATTTTTGTATTTTGTGTGTATCAATGTTAATTATACTTTTTATTTTCTTCATTAAAAAATAAAAGAAGATATTAAAAAGTTCGTTATGTTATTAAGTTCTTTGGGAGAAAAAAATAATTATTATATCAAATTTGTTTCACTTTCACTATTATTTTTCTTTGTGCAAATCAAATCTCTTTGACTGTAAGTATTATAAGAGTCTTGAGTTTATATTTTTCTATTTTATTTGCGTTTTTATTTTTACACTCAATTTTTTTTTTTTTAATTTTGTATTCAGATTTTTTGTTCATGTTTCACTTTTTTATTCTTTTGTTTGTTTTTTGTGTATAAATTTTGTGTTTTTTTTTTTTTTTTTTGGTTTGTTTGTTTACTTAAATTTTTCTTGTGTCTAATTCATTGCTCTTAATTCAAATATAAAAAAAAATGTTATTTTTTTTGGTTTGTTTTTTGGGGTTTTGTTATTTTAATTTTTATATAAATCTAATTGATTGTGTTCTTAGAGTTTTGGATCTGTATTTTTTGTGTGTACTAATATTAATTAAAAAAAATTAGTCTAAGATCCCCCTCCCATTTTTAATAATGAAAGAGATCCGCAATATTATTTTGTGATGTCTAAGGTCCCTCAACCCCACACCCATATATCACAGAGAAACTTGTTGATCTATGCCTTCTTGACTGCTTGTGCATTCTTTATTGGTGTTGGCCTGTTGAATCTCACTCTCAGGTCTGTTGATCCATCTACAGGCAAGGAATTCTTGATTCAGAAAACCCGACAAGTTGCAGAAGGAGCTCATGTAAGTCTCGCTGCCAAGACCCAGGTTTCAAGGACCAAAGGATGCGCCACGGTGGAGGAAATGGGGGAAATCTTTAGCAGAGGGTTTTGGGAGGAAAGTCTCCAAGTTAGAAGAAAAATTTATCTTCATTTTGCTCTAAATGGTACTAAGTAAACCCATTTCTTCTTCTTCTTCTTCTTCTTGCTCAATTAATTTCATCTAGATCTGCAGTTGTTAGTTCATGAATCTGGGTATTTGTCTTGATTTCAAATTTGTTAACATAATTGTTTACAAATAGATCTGCAGTTGTATTTGTAAAGTCTAATTTCAAAAATTAACAATTTTGTCCAAGTTGGAGTTTAAAATTAACAATTTTGGAACATTTCACGTAGAAAATTAACAAAAATATTAGATGTTCTTTCTCTTGTTAATGTTGACGTTCTCTCTCTAGGAAGAAATTCTCTAGGAAGAAATTTCCAGAATTTCTCTAGAGAGAAGTTCTTTGGAAATCCAGAATTTCTCTAGAGATTGGAAAGTTCAGAGAAATTTGAGAGAATTTCTCTGGGAAGAATTTCTCTAGAGAGAGTTGCTCTAGTTTGAATTCAAGGAGATCATGAAGGCTTGAGTTAGGAATTTCTCTAGAGAGTGGAAAGTTCAAAGAAATTCCAAAGCTTCAACATTAAATAGGGCATATGGATACAAACCTGTACATATATGAATTAAGATTTTCAGCACTAGTCACAAAGCTTCAACATTAAACAGGACATATGGATATTATAAATATGTTCGATACAAACTTATACATATATGGAAACACCTATCTCTTAACTGGCATATGATTGAGCTATTTTATCACTTTCCTCAACTACAAGTTTTGCTACTACTTCATAAACACGCCTTTGAAAAGCACTCTTTAAAAATTCTTCGTGAAATTTATAAGATTCTGAATTCCAATTTTTTTTTTTTTTTTCAACTGTATCCTGTTGAGCTGCATAAAGGGGACCCAAAAAAAAAGTTAATTTAAAGGTCCTGGTCACTATTGAAATGTGAGCATGAGCATGCACATGCAAGTAAGAGAGGGGAAACTAATAACGAGAAATATATCATTGCAATCAACTGAAATCAACTACCAAGTATGTTTTCATTCTTATCAATGTTGAGGAATTGGATTAATGACAAATTAGCAGCATAAATCAATCACCTCTGGTTGTGTTTCAATACAATCAGCAAAATCAGCATCTGAAAGAAGATCCTCTACGTTTCTTGGTCTAAGTCTGACTGTAACTCTCACTTTTCCAGGTTCTATGGTATGGTAGATGTGGGGATATATTTTCTGAATACCAACACGTGGCATGGTGACGCCGACGTGTCAGCCGAGGTGCCACGTATCGTGGTAGTTAGGCCGAGGAGATCTCGGAGTTGCCGAGGTTATCTCCGAAGATATCGGAATCCGAGATAAGCGAATAAGGGACAAGAGTCCTAAGACAAAGAGGGGACTTAACCAAGATAAGGATAAAGCTCTTAGGGAGTTTATCTTTATCTCTTAAAGAGTCCAAAGTAAACACTGAATTGGAGTTCATAGAAGTCATACTTCTAGTAGGACTTGGATTGAATATACTATAAAAGAGAGGCACCCCCGTGGGTCTAAGGTATGCAATTTATGTTTTGAATATTAAGTTTAGCACTTGATTATCTTTGAGAGATATACTGACTTGATCGTTGGAGTGCCCCCGGATGGAAGAACCACCGCCGGAGCCTTTTTCTTTCTGTTACAGGTTGCTGAAGCCATCTATTCTGCCTGTGCTCTCCAGTTGATCACTAAGCGGGCAGTGTGGTCAGATTTTCACCCACACAATTTGGCGCCGTCTGTGGGAACGAAGGAAGAATAGATGGCCAGTAACGGACAACAGGAAAAAATTGGGGATAACGCTCCCGCTGGGAGTGGCAGACCAATTGACCTTGACATTGAAAGAGACAACCACATTACAGAAGCCCGTGACCAGGGTCACAGAGAGAAAGACGTCATCCAGGAGGGCGACACGTCAAAAAGGACAGACCATGGAAAGTACTACAATGAAGATAACCTCCAGGTATGGAGGGACATGTGCCTACGGAGGGATGAGGAAGTAAAAGAATTGGCAAACAAGTTGGCAGACCTTCAGTCAGTCGTCAACTTCATGATGCAGAATAATGTTATGCAGCCACCATACCCGCTGCAAGATACGCCGATGCCAGCAACCAACACCCAGAAGGGCGGAAGAAAAACAATCCCCGAGGTCCCTCAGCATACCAGGAGTGGAAGGCATTCTCATCGGCCTTCCAGGGAAGTCGGACAAGGAGAGCCGAGGCAAGAAGAGTCCCGAAGGACGCACCACATGAAGAATCCAGAGCCCAAAGAACATCGGCATGTTCAAGGGCAAGCACTCTGCTTTGACACAACCCATGGAGAAAGATCCAAACGGGTCCACCACGAGGTCGAAAGCAGTGTACCAAAAAGACTAAAGTCCAAAGACAGCCGAGCTCCAGGGAGGAGCAAAGAAGACCTAAGGGACTATCTCAAAAGGAGGCAGCAGAATGTTGAAGCCGAGGTAAACTCCCCAGTAAAGCCGAAAACAGCCTTCTCAGTGGAACTGGACAAATTCGAACCACCAAAGAGATTCAGTATGTCGAGGTTTCAAATTTATGATGGTAAGTCAGATCCAAACTTTCATGTTGGACTATACCTGAATTCAATGGCGTTATATAGCGGGAACGAGCCGTTGCTCTGCAAAGTATTCCCCTCATCCTTTGGGGAAATTGCATCTGATTGGTTCTATAAATTACCAAAGGGAAGCGTAAAGACATGGGAAGGCCTGGCCGAGATGTTTGTGGCCAGGTTCGTGACCAACAAGCTGCAACCCCTGAGGGTTGATGCTTTGATGGCTCTAAGAATCACCAAGGAAGAAGGCCTTAGGGCCTATGCGAAGAGGTACTACGAGGTGTTCAACCGAATACCCGAATGCAACCAAGAGGTAGCGGTCGTATCTTTCAAGAACGGCCTGAAAGATGATTGCCCACTACGGAAGTCCTTGGCAAAAACATTGCCAAAAAGCATGGAAGAACTCATGACAAGAATTGAGAAGTACGCCAGAGCCGAAGAAGATACATCGGGAAACAAAGAGGTAAAGCAAGAAAAGGGGAACGGCTCGCCCAAGCGAGGCCAAGGCAACAATGGGCCGACCAAACAAGAAACAGAGTTGAGAAGTAAACGGGCGGTAACGACGGTATTCCGAATCCCAATCCATAAAGTCCTAGATCAAATTCGAAACCAACCTTATTTCAGGGCTCCGGCAAGAGCACCAGGAGAATTCATGGGAAGGAACGTTGGTAGACGTTGCGCCTACCACAATGAAGAAGGGCACCCAACTCAAGGTTGCAGAGCCTTGAAAGCACACTTAGAGGACCTGGTGAGACAGGGCCTTCTGAGGGACCTGGTCGATGAAGCCAGGACAAGGGAAGAACAGGCAAGGTTGCCTCAAGCACCAGCAGCGCCGCCTCCCCCAGCACAGCTACCACAAGCAGGAGGACCGAGGGTGGTTAATGTGATCCACTCAAGGGTCAACGAAAACGAAGTCAGAGGGGAGACCCAGAGGGTAAGACATTTACAGCATGTCTACCAAGTCGGGGAGAAGAGACATCGGGTAGAAGAATGCCAAGGGCCGATGATAGCCTTTACTGAAGCCGACCTGGAATTGGTCCAACATCCCCATAATGATGCCTTGGTAGTGTCCCTCCAGGTTGGGGAGTGCCAAGTGAAACGCATCCTAATAGATCAAGGCAGCTCTTGTGACATCATGTATGTCAGATGTTACAAGGAGCTGGGCCTTCACCCTGATGACTTAGAACAATCCAGCGGCCCAATGGTCGGCTTTAATGGAACGCCGACATGGCCACTGGGCACAACAAGCTTGGAAGTACAAGCCGGCACTAAGAAGATCAAGACGGAATTTCTGGTAATTGACACGCCCTCACCATACAACATCATTTTGGGAAGGTCGTGGTTGCATACAATGAGGGCAGTTCCCTCAACGTTGCATCAACTACTACGGTTCCCAACAGAGCATGGGATTGAAGAAGTTAGAGGAGATCAACTGCAAGCAAAAAATTGCTCCATGGCAGCAATGAAGTCCACCTGTAGTATACGGGAGGCAAGGAAAGCAGAAGTTGAAGATGAGGACATAGAGGTCCTAGAAGACGTCAGGAAAAAACCAGCCGAAAAGAGCGAAGAGACACTAAAAAAAGTTTTCATCCAGGAGGGCGACGAAGAGCGCTTCTTTCTTCTCAGCTCAGGCTTAGCTAGAGAAGAAGAGAGAGAACTGGAAGATTTTTTAAGGGCAAACATAGAGGTGTTCGCCTGGACACCTTACGAAATGCCTGGCATTGACCCCGAGGTCACTTGCCACAGACTGAATGTCGACAGGTCGGCAAAACCTGTGATTCAACGAGCCAGAAGACCGACGTTGATGCACGTCGAAGCAGTAGAAGAAGAGATAGACAGACTCCTGGAGGCCAGGGCCATCCGAGAAGTTCAGTACCCAACATGGCTGTCCAACACAGTAGTAGTAAAAAAGAAGAATGGCAAATGGAGGGTTTGTGTAGACTTTACCAGCCTCAACAAAGCCTGTCCCAAAGACAGCTTTCCTCTGCCCAAGATCGATCAACTGGTAAATGCTACTTCAGGACATGAAAGGATGAGTTTTCTAGATGCATACAGTGGGTACCACCAGATTGCCATGTACCCTCCAGACGAGGAGAAGACCGTGTTCATCACCCCTAAAGGCCTGTACTGTTACAAGGTAATGCCTTTTGGGTTGAAAAACGCAGGAGCAACCTATCAGAGGTTAGTAACAAAGATGTTTAAGCACCTGATTGGCAAAACAGTAGAAGTCTACATCGACGACATGGTCGTAAAGACCAAGGAATCAAAGGGTCATCTTGCCGACCTAAAAGAGATCTTCGACATACTCAAAAGATATCGGCTCCGACTCAACGCATCGAAGTGCGCCTTTGGAGTTGGATCAGGTAAATTTTTAGGGTATCTGGTAACAAGAAAGGGCATTGAGGCCAGCCCAGACCAAATCAAGGCCATCTTGGAACTACAGAGCCCGACATCGGCAAAGCAAGTTCAAATGCTTACTGGAAGGGCCGCAGCCCTAAACAGATTCATCAGCAGAAGCTCAGATAAGTGCAGACCCTTCTTTAACCTGGTGAAAAAAGCCACAGACTTCCTATGGACAGAAGAATGTGAAGCCGCCTTAACCGACCTAAAAAAGTACTTGACCACAACTCCGGTTCTTTCCAACCCAGTACCAGGAGAGGAACTGTTTTTGTACTTAGCAGTCTCAGAACACGCAGTCAGTGCAGTACTAATCCGAGAGGAAAAAGGGGAGCAAAAGGCTGTTTATTATGTAAGTAAAACTTTGGCTGACGCAGAAACAAGATACCTACCACTGGAAAAATTAATGCTGGCCTTAGTAATGGCTTCAAAGAAGTTGAACCATTACTTTCAGGCACACAAGATTGTGGTCCTAACAGAGCACCCACTAAAATCCTTGTTGCAACAAGGAGACTTAACAGGAAGGATAGCAAGATGGGCAGTAACCCTGGGCCAGTTTGACCTGGAGTTCAGGCCGAGAACAGCAATAAAGGGCCAAGTTTTGGCCGACTTCGTCGCAGAACTCACACCTGAAACCATCGCACATCGGGCTCCGTCGAGCCAAGATGAGCATTGTCCCAACAAACAAAAAGAATCCCAGCCAAAGACAAAAAAGCAAAAGAAGGAGAAGCTCAGACCCTGCAGCATTTACATCGGTGATTCATTCAGACTATTCGTTGATGGAAGTTCAAACCGCCAGGGAGCAGGGGCAGGAGTACTGCTGATATCTCCAGATGGAGAAATAGTAGAACAGTCCATCCGTTTGGGGTTCAAAGCCTCAAACAATGAAGCAGAATATGAAGCATTAATTGCAGGGCTAAAGCTGGCAGCAGCAGCAGAAGCAGATGAGGTAATTGTTTTTTGTGATTCACAACTCATTGTTAACCAGTCAACAGGAGAATTTGCAGCCAGGGACGAAAGAATGTCGGCATATGCAAAGGAAGTCATCAGATTGGCAGCCCTATTTCAGAACTGCAGATTACTCCAAGTTAGCCGAGATGACAACACCCACGCCGACGCGTTAGCTAACCTGGCCAGTTCAATTCAAACTGGAAAAACAAGAACAATTATGATCGACTACATGTTGGCCCCAAGTATAGATAAACAGAGCACTGAACAAGAAACAATGTGCGTGGACTTGGGACCAAGCTGGATGGATGCAATCATTGCATTCCTAAAAGAGGGGAAGTTGCCAGACGACCATAAGGAAGCACATAAAATCAGACTGAAGTCGGATTCAGTCTAACAACAGAAGGCCATCTCTACAGGAGGTCCATCACTGGGCCGCTTTTAAGGTGCGTACACCCTTTGCAGGTTGAAGATTTTCTTTACGAAATTCATGAAGGAATTTGTGGAAGCCATGCTGGGGGCAGATCATTAGCCCACAGGGCCATTACCCAGGGGTATTGGTGGCCCTACATGCAAAAGGATGCCGAAGCCTATGTGAAGAAGTGTGAACAATGCCAAAGGTTTGCACCTTTGATACATCAGCCAGCTGCTGACCTGAACCCAGTATCCAGCCCTTGGCCGTTTGCCCAATGGGGCATGGATCTGGTTGGACAACTTCCCCAGGCAACTGGGCAGAGAAAATACTTGCTGGTAGCAACAGACTACTTTACAAAATGGATAGAGACAGAACCTCTTGCCAAAATCCGAGATGTGGACGTCAAGAATTTTATATGGAGAAACATTATCACCAGATTTGGGATTCCAAGAGCAATAGTTGCCGACAACGGAACACAGTTTGACAGCAAACTCATCAAGAACTTCTGTGCAAAATTCAAAATCAAGAATTACTTCTCAACACCAAGTTTTCCTCAAAGCAATGGGCAAGCAGAGGCATCCAACAAAGTAATTCTGGATGGAATAAAGAAGAGGCTGCAGGCAGCAAAAGGAAAGTGGGTAGACGAGTTGCCCAACGTACTTTGGGCATATCGGACTACGCCGAGAAGATCAACAGGAGAATCCCCCTTTGCCATGGCTTATGGCACAGAAGCAGTCATCCCATTGGAGATCGGCATCCCAGGGATCAGAACCCAGGGAGTAGAGAATGGCACCAATGACGTACTCTTAGCCTGAGATCTGGATTTGTTGGAAGAACGAAGAGAGAAAGCTGCAATTCAGCTTGCAGTATACCAACAACAGCTTGCCAGAGCTTACAACAAGAAGGTCAATCCAAGAAATTTTCAAGTCGGCGACCTAGTCCTGAGAAAAGTCGTCGGGAACAAGAGGGATCCCAGGGAAGGCAAGCTTGGCCCAAACTGGGAAGGACCCTACAGAATTACTTCAGTATTAGGCAATGGAGCTTATCGGCTTGAGGACAATGAGGGCAAAACATTGCCCAGACCTTGGAATACTTGTAATTTGAAATTTTTCTATCATTAGATGTGCATCATTTTTTGGCCGATATCATCAATAAAGTCTTTTCAGAATTCTTTCAACACATATGATTGATAAAGTTATGCATTGATGTTTAGTGAAGATATAATTAATATGAACCCAAGTCAAACTCAAGTTCACATTAGGGGCAAAGAAAAGGCAGAGATTATTCCTTATCTTCACTTGTTGAAATTTGTAGCAATTTACAAGTTGAAGCTAAGCCGAGATTATTCCTTAATTCACTTGTTGAAATTTGTAGCAATTTACAAGTTGGAATTAAGCTGATTCCTTATCTTCACTTGTTGAAATTTGTAGCAATTTACAAGTTGAAGTTAAGCCGAGATTATTCCTTAATTCACTTGTTGAAATTTGTAGCAATTTACAAGTTGAAGTTAAGCCGAGATTATTCCTTAATTCACTTGTTGAAATTTGTAGCAATTTACAAGTTGGAATTAAGCTGATTCCTTATCTTCACTTGTTGAAATTTGTAGCAATTTACAAGTTGAAGTTAAGCCGAGGTTATTCCTTAATTCACTTGTTGAAATTTGTAGCAATTTACAAGTTGGAATTAAGCCGATTCCTTATCTTCACTTGTTGAAATTTGTAGCAATTTACAAGTTGAAGTTAAGCCGAGATTATTGCTTAAATTCTCATAGCAATATGTGGGTTGCTTAACCCTAAGGAAGATGCTTAACACTTGTTGAAACTTGTAGCAATTTACAAGTTTATGATCACCCACCGGGGTATACAGAAATTTACAAGTTGAAGTAAAGGCTAAGTATATTGTTTAAACACTTGTTGAAATTTGTAGCAATTTACAAGTAGGTTAGACCGAGATCACTGTTTAATACTTGTTGAAACTTGAGAAGAAGCTTGCAAAATTTACATTAAGCAGTATACGTTTTATACTTGTTAAATTTATGAAAGGTTTGCAGGTCAGTATCTTGCCGAAGTAAACGTTTTGTAGTTATACCCGAGGTATGTAACCCCGAGCAGATTGCACAAAGAAAGCAAAATGAAAAAGCATGCAAAAATTTCTAAGTATAAAACTATGCAGAAACAATCAACAGAACATCACAAGATTAAAAACATCCATAGAAAGAACAGTTGCAGTTACATATTGAAAAAGCTACGTCGGCCATAAAAAGGAGTTTTGCATTGTCTAGAAATTAAAAGAGAGTACAAAGTACAAAGTGCAGAAAAAAGAAGGAAAAAGAACAAAAGACAGTTTAAATCAAGACTTTTCAGTATTAGCAGCTGCAGGGACTGGGACCTCGGACGATTCTGGTGGAACCTCCTCGGCAACCTTTTCTGCTTCAATCTCAGCATCGATCTCAGCCAGCGTATTGCCCGGATTTCTTTCAGCCAAAAGAAGGTCGGATGATAGTTGTCCGATGGCAATTTCCTTGGGCGCCTCCCCAACCTCATCACCCTCCTCATCCAAGGTTAAATCCATCACTTGCCCAGTAGGAGGAGGGGACTTGGCTTCAGCAGCATCTTTGGGTCTCCTCACCAAGGCTTCATCATCATTTTTCTCTTCGTCCTCACCCTCGGCATCAGCCTCAGTATCTGATTCGTTTTCAACTTGACTTGGAGGAGGAAATGGTAAGGGAATGGCATCGGCATTACGAAAGGGCGAGTCAACAGGGAGGTTAAGTTTTTTTATCAAGGACATCCAACCTAGGAAAAATCCCCTGTTGCATGCCTGCCTGACTTGAAGTTTATAATCCTCTGCGATGTCGGCCATACCCTAGGCATAGGCCTTTTCATCAGCCTCTTTGACTTCGGCCTCCTTGGTGGCCAAAGCCTGCTGGAGCTCCTTCTCAGCCTGGGCCTTTTTTACTTCAGCGTCTTTCTTCTCAGCTTCAGCTACTTTTCGGATAGCCTCAGCAGACTCCGCTTTCTCTTCGGCCATCTGCTGGGCCTTGGTAGCAGCCTCGGCCTGATCCTCCAGTTTTTTCATCTTTGATTCAAGAGATTTAATCTCTTTCTTCAGGGAAGATGCTTCCCTCTTCATATCAACCAATCTTTGCCGATTTTCAAAAGATTGCATTGAAAATGAATGGGCATGCTGAATGGCCTGAAGAAAAACAGAAGTGTTAGAAAATATTCTCAGTAAAAAACAGAAGGAAAAATCACAAGTGCAAACAGGAATACTTACTTGAACGGAGTGTTGGAGCATGAGAGCGTAATTCTCATACTCACTGAGCTCAGCATTTCGTTCCAAATCCTTCGGAAGGAGAAGAGCAGTGCTGAGGGCGACACCAACGTTAATATCGTCGGCACTTTCACTGGCCATAATAGGCCTATCCTCCAGAGTTAGTTCAGGGGCCCATGGAACGTCGGGCTTCTTGGACGCCGAGGTCGTCGCGGACGATGACCTCGGCTTTTTTGATTGTGTAGACCCTGAGGGTTGGGCGTCAGCAGACCTCTTGGCGGAAGCAGAGGTTGATTTTTTGCTTTGTGCCAACTGAGAAATAGGCAAAGCATCCTCAACCTCGGCGTCAGTAACCTTGGCCTTGGGCTGAGCCTTTTTTACTCTCTTCAGCTTTGGTGGGGGCATCGCATGCGTTGGTACAGCTTCGGCGTCGGTTGGAAGGTCGGCAAGAAGATCTTGAACGACAGGCCTTGGACGAACCATCTCGGCAGTCTTTACAAGTCTTCGTCGACGTTTACGTTCTGGAATTGGTATTAAGTAGGGGGCCGAAGTGGATGGAAGATCGGCTGGGTCGGAGGTGGATCCTTGATCTGTTCGGGATGAAGACGCGGTTACAGTTGTGGCAGTAGGTGGAGAAAGACTCTTTTTCTTCCTTTTTGGGACGTCAGGTAAAGTGGATTTATATGTTGGGATGAAGTTCAGCAACAGGGGAGCCTTGCGCTTATGGATTGGAAGACCAAGAAGCTTCTTTAAATCTTGTCCAGGGAAAAAGGATCGACGGAAGTTTTTTGGTGGTTGATGAAGATCTGCATGACAAGCAAACAGACTTTAGAAACAGACAAAATTTTTAAACTTAAATAAAAAACAACTAAGCGTTGGCACTGGGCTCTTACCCTTGCCCTCTGTAATTGTTCGAGGAAGAGCGTAGAGGTGGACATCTTCGTCTGGGCCAAATTCCCAATTTCCCGAAGCAATAAGAAAGTCATCCCCAGCCCCCTTGTTGGAGTCTGGGAGGTCGGCTACAATTTTGAACTCGGTAGACCTCGGCTTAAGGTAACAAACAAAGCCCCTTTCCTTCAGGTTGAGGGGGCACATTGTATAACAGTACTGAAGGTCGGCCAGGGTGATCCTAAGATTCTCCTGCCTAGCTAAAGCTATAATACCGTTAATCACCCTATAGGAGTTGATAGTAAGTTGCATGGGGTTCAGCTTGTAGAAATGAAGAACTTCGCGAAACAGGGGATCAAGTGGAAGCCGAAGTCCACATTCAGTAAAGGCTACTATAGAAAAGGGCATCGTATGGTCTGTGGGCACGATGGTATCATCATCCCCAGCTAGCTTAAGGTGAACATCGGCTGGGATAGAGAATTCCTGCCTAAAGTATTCGAGTTTTGTTGGGGTATTTACCCTATGCCTCCACATACCCATTACGACGACTTAAACAAAAGAAGAATGTGTTTTAGAAGATGGGCGTTTAAAGAAGGGTTGCAAGAACCTCGGCAAAGACCTGGGAAAGGACTGATAAGGCTTGTTTCAGTTTTCCCTAAAAAATTGAAGGTCCTACACACAAATCCCAAGCCAAAGAACCATAAAGATCAAAATCGAAGGCACAGATCTGGAACAGATACGAAAAAAAAAATAAAATAAAATAAAAAAAAAAACAAGAAAACGATGACGCTTCAGAATCAAAGAACAGAGGTATGGTTCTCAGAATCGAAAGAAATACAGAAGTGAAAAAATCAAGAACAGTGGCAAGAAAAGTGGTGAAATAGTGCAAAAGTTCAAGATATAGCCACGATTCAAGATACAAACAAATCCAAGGCTTTGAACAAAAGCAATAATGACAACAGGCAGACGAAAGCACATAAAGAGAATTAAAAGTGAAAGGAAAGAATCTTACCAGAACAAATGAAGCCGGGGCAATATTCGCCGAGCTCAGAAATCGGTTGTGACAGCAAAGAAAGCTTCGCAAGAATGGAAGATTAAAGACAGTTCCGGAAGAGAGATTGAAGCAATGGCAGATTCGAAGACAAAAGAGCTTTCGGAGAGAGAGAGCAAGAAATCAGAATGAAAAAGTGAAGAAAAAAAGAGGCAAAGAAAAGTTTTGTCAAAAATTTGAAACGGCGGCAAAATTAGGGCATTTATTACGCCTGGAGCAACGCACGCGTCAGACGGCGCAGACAAATGACAGACAGCTTTCAGGCGCGTCACAGACACGCTCCAATGAAGGCAAAGCACGTGAAAGGAACGGTAAGATGTGCATGACAGCTCATGCGCGTGATGGAGTACATTTTGATTCTTATTCTCAGAAGCGAACACATCGGCTTGGAAAAGAATTATCTCGGCCAAACAGTCTCTTAACCACAGTGCAAAAAGAAAAATCGATATAGGTTCCATCACCTCAGAATGCCGAGGTAATAGAACCTAGGGGGCAGTTGTGGGGATATATTTTCTGAATACCAACACGTGGCATGATGACGCCGACGTGTCAGCCGAGGTGCCACGTATCGTGGTAGTTAGGCCGAGGTGATCTCGGAGTTGCCGAGATTATCTCCGAAGATATCGGAATCCGAGATAAGCGAATAAGGGACAAGAGTCCTAAGACAAAGAGGGGACTTAACCAAGATAAGGATAAAGCTCTTAGGGAGTTTATCTTTATCTCTTAAAGAGTCCAAAGTAAACACTGAATTGGAGTTCATAGAAGTCATACTTCTAGTAGGACTTGGATTGAATATACTATAAAAGAGAGGCACCCCCGTGGGTCTAAGGTATGCAATTTATGTTTTGAATATTAAGTTTAGCACTTGATTATCTTTGAGAGATATACTGACTTGATCGTCGGAGTGCCCCCGGGTGGAAGAACCACCGCCGGAGCCTTTTTCTTTCTGTTACAGGTTGCTGAACCATCTATTCTGCCTGTGCTCTCCAGTTGATCACTAAGCAGGCAGTGTGGTCAGATTTTCACCCGCACAGTAGATATCAAAATTTCTCTAGAGGAAGAAGATGATGAAAGCTTGAGTTAGGAGTTTATCTAGGAAGTCCAGAATTTCTCTAGAGAGAAATTTCTCTGGACTTTCTAGAATTTCTCTAGAGAAAGAAGATGATAAAGGCTTGAGTTAGGAGTTTCTCTGGAGAGAAATTTCTCTAAACTTCCAAGAATTTCTTTGGAGAAAGAAGATGGTGAAGGCTTGAGTTAGGAATTTCTCTGGGAAGTCCAGAATTTCTCTGGAGAGAAATTTTTCTAGACTTCCCAGAATTTCTCTAGAGAAAGAAAATGATGAAGGCTTGAGTTATGAATTTTTTTGGGAAGTCCATAATTTCTCTAGAGAGTAGGAAGTCTAGAGAAATTCCCATCGAATTTTCTCTGGATCGATGTTGAGAGACCTTAGACATTATGAAAATATTATATGTCCTTTATGCTATAAAATTTTAATACCATGGACCTTAAAAAAATCCCCTATTAATTATACTTTTTTATTTTTTTCATTAAAAAATAAAATAAGATAAAAAGTTTTATTATATTATCAAATTCCTTGGGAAAATAGTTAACTATTACTATATTTCGTTTATATCAAATTTATTTCACTGTAACTATTTATTTTTCTGTGTGTATCAAATCTATTATTTAGGAAGGCAACCCAAGAGGGGAGTGAATTGGGTAATTAAAAATTTGTTCCGAAAAAAATTTTGCAAAGATTAAATGATTAAAAGCAGATGACAATAAATGAATGCACATAAAATAAAAAGAAACGAAGAAGAGCACGACACAAGGATTTATAGTGATTCAGCTCACCGGTCTACATCCACTCCTCAAGAGACCTTCTTGAGAATTTCTTCACTATGAATAGATACACCACCAAGCTTCACCTAGCTTGTGGATTTTTACAAGGACTTACTTCAATCTGTTGAGGACCTCTCATCTAAATGCCTTACTTTACAAGTGTGTCACTTAGAAAATAAGGAACAAGAATAAGAGGTACAACTATCCTCTTATACAAATATTCTCTCACAAAAGATGGATATGAAAGTGTAAGCTCTCAAGTAATTTAAGATTCACTCAGATATGAAAATGGAAGTACAAATGGAGCATATTAAAAGCTCTTAATTACTCTAGAATGCTCTAGGCTTGTTGTATTTAAGAAGTGTATTGAATGAACAAAGAGACCTCCATATTTATATATTGATGGCTTCTAGCTGTTAGAGAGAGATGAGATTTGAATCTCCTATCCGTTGGAGAAGATCATGAAGGATATGCTCCAGCTATGTTTGATCAGAACAAGAAGAAGGCAGACTGTAGGCAGGTCTTGGGAAGAAAGGTTTCATTAAATGCATAAGCTTTTTATTTAATATTTAACCTCATAAGTCAACTTCTTGAAGAAGATATGGTGCCAGAGGATTTGCTCAGTGGTCAGAAGATATGACGTATTCTGCACACATATCTAAAAAAGTGGCTGAGAAATGATCTGCAACAGTCTGGATCTGATTTGGCAGGTGGAATTTTTTAAACCCAGATTTACAAGTATCAACCCCTGCAAATTGGGTATCGACCTTTTGCTTTCTTTTCTTCGCTGAGTTGAGTTCCAGGTGTTCCAGGTGTCGACCCTTATCATTCTTGGTGTTGACCTTTGCTGCTGAATTGCATTATGAAATTTGGTGTCGACCCCTGCTGCTAGATTACATTCTGAAATTTGGTGTCGACCTTTGCTGTTTTTGGTGTCGACCCTTGGTGCTGGATTACATTCCGAAATTTGGTATCGACCCTTATTGTTTTGGTGTCAACCCTTGCTGCTGGAACCCTTGAGCATTTTGAATTTTACTCTGGTGTCAACCCTTGTTATCTTGGTGTCGACCCTTAGACCTGTTTTAATCATGGATAGAGTTTTGCAACCAAGTGCTAATCTCATGTTTTGAGAAGTTAAAAATCATTGAAAAAATAACATTCTAGAGCCATATAACTTTTAGAAACATGAAGCACAATTTTTATATTATTATTTTGAAAACTTTGAATAATGAAATGAATTCAAAATGTTTGTCAATAATCAAAGTCAATAAGAATTTATATTTGAATAACCTTGGGGATAACAAAATCTCTTGACTATAAGTGTTGTAAGAATCTTGGGTTTGTAGTTTTTAAAAAAAAGTATTGATTATTCGAGAATTATTATTTTACTTGGTTTATATCAAAGTTGTAAGTATTCTCTATCTATTTTGTTAATGGGTTTGTGATGTTGAGAACAAATAACTTATATAGTCATTTTTTTAACTAAAAAAAAATTCGGTACTTTTTTGAATTAGCACGCACATCGCGTGTGTCCAGCCGCAAGTCTTATAAAAAATAAAAATAAAAATATATGGTGGACACCATATGCCTTTACCCCAAGAATACTAAATAATTTTTCTATTAATCATAATGACTAATCAAATTTATGACAATTCGATCATATCCAATCCTCTAAATTACTATATAATTGAGAAGGTTAGATAAACAAAATTCTTATACAATTATTTTATCTAGAATTATACATATAAAAAATTGAAATTATTCTATGAATATTAACACTCTTATTAAGAAAATTTCTAAAAATACAGGAGGTTAAATTTATTTGATTATCAAAAAAGAAAGGATACTTGGATAATCAATGATTATCAGACATAAGCAAATGCAATATTGCTAATAAAAATTTTGAACAAAATTAATTAGCTAATAAAGAATATTTTGTAGAAAGGCATGAACTTGCCTGCATTTGTCAATTTTTCTGTGGTGTTTGGATGTTTGATGTGTGGGGGGAAAATAATAATAATAAAAATAATTACCTCATATTTAACTCACTTTTTTTTTTCTTTACTTTCACATGAATCTAAATTTCCCTATTATAATTAAGGAAAGGCATTGTATGATAAGTTTGTATCTCCATATTTTAATATATATTTTTCTCATTTCATAGCATCTCAACAACACGACTTTGTTTTCATAGAAATCGAGTGTTGATTATCTTTATGTTATGTTTGGTTAGGAGATTTAAAAAGAAATTTAGAAAGAGAAAGAGAAAATATGTGTGAAATTAGGTAAAATAGGATTTGGGGTGGCTGCCGTGTGGGATGCACAGCAGCCACTGTTGTGTAGTTAAATGGACCCATTTCAAGACTCATTTCGATAATCTGAATCGTTCACATTTTAAAATACATCAAGTGAAATATACCTGTAAAAAATCAAGTTAATCGGATATCGTTTACCCTTTCATCCACTCACATTTGTATTTGTAAAAATAAATTACAATTGTGATACAAACTTGTCTTACAATATATATATATATATATATATATATTATTCACATTTCACCTATCTTTTTCTTTTCTTTTTTTTCCAAATTCATTTTTAAATTTCTCAACCAAACACAACATTAATGAAACAAAAATACAAAAATAGGATTTCAACAAGACAACCATTAGCACTCGTTTGGAAAGAAGGGTTGGGTTGGATTTGGAGTTATTTTAGCCACAAAAAGATAAAATATATTTTTTAATTCAATAAGACAAAACATCACATCTAACTCATAATCATTTTATTTTTTCTCGTATAAAAGTCACAAAAAATTAAAAAACTTATCACAAATGAAACTCTTTAACTCCAAATTAAAAATTTCAAAAAATCAAAAATTTAAAAAACTAATCCACTACCAAACGAATTCAAACTAAGGGGGTCAGTTTTGTACTAATGAAACCACCTAACATTCCGGGATACTACAATACCTGGTTTTGTGATTATGTTGGGCCCAGCTGAATGGGGCTTTCCTTTACAAACCACCTCAAAGGTTACCATTATTTACAAGATAAGGCTTATTGGAATTCATTGACCTTGAAAAAATTGTTTAGTGATATTGAAACAAATTTATGTGGCGTCGCAATTTGATATTTATTAATTAAAATAATAAAATTTAATAGTTTTTGTTGAATTTTTTTCAGTCAATAATATACCGCTTGTCTTAAATACTTGAATCTATTTCAAATATCTTTCGATTAGAAGGCATAGTTTCCAAACAAATAATATTAGCTATTCCAAAAAATGTCAAATAAAAAAAATCTATATAAAACATTATATAGATGACCAAGCATTTATTATTATTTTACAATTTTTTATTTTTTGATTTCTTATTATATCATTAGTGTTCTGTGTTCTCAAACAAAGATGTTAATTTGGTGACTCCAAACCTTGTAGTCTCTTCTAACTGAAAGCGTAGAGTTTTTTCGAGTTTATTGTTGAATTAGAGGGAGCGTTGTTGAGAATCGTAAGACTTATTATGAACTCTATTTCAACAATTTAAAATACCTACCAACTATCAAAATTCAGAAATGATTTTGTATGATATTGTAAAGTAAAAGTTCAGTCCCAAAATACCAACTACCAAAATCCGGAAATAGTTTTGTAAACTATTATAATATAAAAAGTTAATCCCAAAATACCAGCTACTAAAAATCCAGAAATGATTTTGACATGGCCTATTGTATCCACTTTACCAATTGATGATTGATTAATATTTTATTAAAGTCCACGAGAACAAGACCAAAGACAACTATTCAATTATGAATAGTTACACTTTATAAGATTATTTTAGTGATAATTATGTGTGAATTTTTTTTTTTAATTTAAAAAAAATTACATGTGATTACCATTAAAATAATCTTGCAACTATTATTAATTTATATTCTGCAATCTTGTATAAATAACGCATTTAGAGTAGAGCCTTTCCATCATCTCACACAAACAACTGCGTAGAGAAGAGTTCTCAACACAACAAAAGCTTTAGAGTCACAGTTTATTTTCCGTGAAGAAGCAAAGATGTCAAACACAGCTGGTCAAGTCATTCGCTGCAAAGGTTTGTATAATATCATCATCACTGACTTTGGAATCAATTTTTTTTCGCAAACAGTTTTCAGAAACAGTTCAGCAAGTTCTTCAAAAAATCATACTGTTTCTACTTCTGAAAATGATTGGTTGACAAAGTCTTTCTTCAAATTTTTTTTTGGGTGGCAGCTGCTGTGGCATGGGAAGCAGGGAAGCCACTGGTGATAGAAGAAGTGGAGGTGGCGCCACCGCAGAAGATGGAGGTTCGTGTGAAGATCCTCTATACCTCTCTCTGCCACACTGATGTTTACTTCTGGGAAGCCAAGGTATCCTCTATATCCTCATTAATTTCAATTAATTCAAGCCACCATGGTGACACCCAAATTGGTTCTTTCTTTTCAATCTTGCAGGGCCAAAACCCCATCTTTCCTCGAATCCTCGGCCACGGGGCAGGAGAGGGTAAGTTGATTTCTTTCCAAGAAAATCTTAATTTCAATTAAATTGTTTGTTCTTGTTAATTTTTGAAGCCTAAAATGAAATGGGTTATCTAATTTTATGGATTGAAAATATGAATTTTGTTGATTTTGGTGGATTTGCAGGATTGTGGAGAGTGTAGGAGAAGTGACTGATCTTGCACCGGGTGATCACGTTCTTCCAGTCTTTACAGGGGAATGCAAGGAATGTGCTCATTGTAAATCTGAAGAGAGCAACACGTGTGATGTGAGAACCCGAATAAAAAATTAAGTAAATAATTAAATAATAATATTACAATTTCAAATATTTTAGTTGTGAATTTTAAGGTGTAAATTAAATATTATTAGAGGATTTTTTAATTAATTTTTAAACTTAAAATAAATTTATGGTGAAAGTCTTTAATTTAGAGGCAAGATTTGTTATATAAAAAATAAATAAATAAAAAATAAATAAATTTAAGTGCCAAATTAGTAAGCATATTTTAATCCAATAATATTTGTATGTTATTTAAATTAATTGAGAGAGAAAATAAATTAAAACAAAAGATAATATTTTAGGGCTTTTGTGTAGATACCTATGTAACCCTAGGTTGCCTAATATAATATAAAAACAAAACAAATCGTACAATCTTATTTGCTCACCCCAAGTTAGCAGCAGCGGTTAGTCAAAAAGGGAGGGGAAGAGAGTGGCAAGCAGGCACACCATTAGATTTTTAAGTGAATTCATTATTTTAGGTATGCATTTTCCACCATCTTCCTTCCCTGTTTTATTGATTCATTATTATCTATGATCATATTTTCGTTGATTGAGCATTGTCGTGAGGAAGCAGTGCAATAGTATGGTGTTTGATTGGGATTTTATTAATATTTTTTGGTGCTCATACAAGCAGTGTTGATGGAATTTTAGAACTAGCAACACGTGGGATATAGGTATTCCTTTCGTGAATTCTAGTGATGGGTTCTCCACTGTTGAAAGTGTTATAGTGGACCTTAAGTGGCTGCGCATGGTTAAGTGTTGTGTTTGAAGGCTGTACCAGTTGAGTTTTGGAAAATAGGAATTTAAGTGGTAACTTAATAATGGAGTATTTCTTAATTCAAAAAAATAAATTCTGTTTAGAACAGCAAACTTTAGAAATCAAGAAACGATATCAAACGAATGAATTTTGACCTAAAATTTTTACAGTAGATTAATTACATATTGAATTGCATATCTGAATTTTTTCATAATTTTTGGAAGTCAAAATTCATATAAATTGATGCGTTCAAATCTGTCCAGAAAACTGGTTTTAAACAGTAAATTCGGGAGTGTTGTTCTCTTTGGGTATGAATCCAAAAATTATCAAATTAGTGTCATTAGAACCGGTTACGAGTCTAGTTTCTTTCATTTTTGACCTTGTGTTGATTGCTCGTGTATACTAAGAGAACCGTCAATTTCTTTAAAGTGCTGCAGAAAACAACCTGTTTAGATATAATTAATTGTAAATAATTATTTTCATAAGCAAATCAAGTGAAACCAATTGGGTTTGAAACTTAGGATGTATTAGTTGATATCTGGAGGTTTTTGGAATTTTTCGAATAGCGTGGAATGGGTTTTGTAATTTTCAAAGTTAGCGAATAGGTTGGGAAAACTTGTTTAAAACTCTGTTTTATCTTAAACTTATTTTTAGTTAAGTTTCGATCGGAACCCATGTCTTGGGTATTTTAGACCTTGAAGAACATGAATTTAGATAATATTTAAGAGTAACGGTGAGTTGGGTTGAGCCGTGTTAGTGCGCTTTAGTTTGGGGTTACTTAGTTTATTATTCCTTTTAGTATGTTTGAATTAGTGGTGACGTGTAGTTTTAATATTTTGTTCAGGGCACTAGTTGGACTTTCATACTTTATTCGAGGATGTATCATTTCGTTTTCAGGTGAGTAGTTTCATGCTACATATTTTTATAAATGTTCCCCTACCCTGAACTGTTAGAAAATTAAATTGTTGTTTTATAACTAAACTATTTTGATAAATTATTATATTATCAATGGAATCAAATTATTTATGAAACATGTGTGAACTTGGCATACTGTAAATTATTTGTTTTGGTCTCATGTTTATAATGATGAACTACCATGTTTTGCGAAACTGATGTGTATTGATTATTGGGACCATATGTGTATTTAGTCCAGGTAAATTATTCCACTGTGTGTGGTGACTCTGGCCATTAGGGAACAGATCTGGGTTGGGCTGTGATGACTCTAGTGCTCAACGATTGTAAGGAAAAGACCTTAAAAAAAATCTAGGTAACCTTCAATCGGATCGTCTTTGAGAAAATGCACAAGTGCCACCCTGAGAAGGACTCTTAGTTCGATTTTGGATCCAACGGGGCTTATAGCCTTGAGAACTGTGTGGCATATTATTTGTTTTTCTTGGTACCCAGAAAATTATTGGTGTTCATGTTATAATCTGTTTTAAGTGGAAAATGTCATTTATCATGTTCTTGCGAGACATGAGTATTTTAAGTGTTAAACTATGGAACCTTCTTTTTGAAACATATTGTATTTACCAAACTGTATGCCAATCTAGTTTCTGTGATATATATCTTATTTTGGAATTGAACCCTGTTTTCAAAACTGTATTTACTATCCATGTTGCTACTCACTGAGCTATTAGCTGACTTAGTTGTTTACCATTTCCAGGTGTTAGAAGGACTTAGAGTGGACTCATGGCGTAGCGGGGACTCAATTGCATAAACCTTTAGGGCATTTATTTAATTTGTTTTAGGTTGCTTTGTCGAGTTTTGTGCATACATTGTGGTTGAGTTTTATTTAGAATTGTATTATTTTGTGGGCGGTTTGTGTCCCATTTAGTATATATATATCTTTAGGAAGTTGGTTATGACTTGTTTTTCACTTGTGGTATGTCACTGGATTGAGTGATGATTTATTTATTTCTGGGCTATCATCACATTTATTCTTTATGGTTTTGGGTTCATGTTTAGGCTTACGTGTGCCTTGGGCTAAGTCCCTGTGGGCCACGGCCGGTCATGCCCGGATTTGGGGTGTGACATGTGATCTCCTTAGGATCAACACAGACAGGAGAGTGATGATCCATGATCAAAAATCAAGGTTCTCAATCAATGGCAAACCAATTTTCCATTTTGTTGGAACATCCACCTTCAGCGAGTACACGGTAGTCCACGTTGGTTGTCTCACCAAGATTAACCCCCTCGCTCCTCTCAACAAAGTTTGTGTTCTTAGTTGTGGAATCTCCACAGGTAAAAAAAAAATGATAATCTAATCTTAATGTCAATCCCTTTTGCGTTTGCCTTATACCATCAATTTGCTTTATAATAAGAAGATATCAACAAGCTTCTATCAAAAAATTTCCAGGGATTGATTGTGTTTTGGAAAGTACCATGATCCTCGAATGAGAAGGCTTTCAAAAAAATTTAGATGAATGATTTGAAGGCTTATTGATTCTAATAACTGATTGCAGCAGTTGATCATTGTCGGACCACTCAATTCATATTGTTCTAATAAACAAATTGATTTTGTTTTGGGTAGGATTTGGTGCCACCGTGAATGTTGCCAAGCCAAAAAAGGGCTCAACTGTGGTTGTCTTCGGATTGAGAGCTGTAGGCCTAGCTGTGAGTTTTTTTTTTTTTTTTTTTTCCCTCTAATTGCCTTATAAATATGATTATTTAGCATCTCTGTTAGCCAAATGTATCTGATCAATATTATATTTGACGGTAATTTTGTGTGATTAGGCTGCAGAAGGGGCCAGAGTGTCTAGTGCTTAAAGGATTATCGGTATGGATTTGAATTCTAACAGATATGAACAAGGTAGGTGATCACATAATGGGACTAGCAAACATTATATTTACGGCAGTTTTTGATACAATTTTACTGTAACGCCCTCAAAATATTATATAACTCAACCATTCATAAGATTCATAAACACAATAGAAATGTTATATTTCATTCATCAGAGTTTATATTATAGAAGATATTATATGTAGTTTCTAAATGTTAAGAACAGAACAAGTGCCCTATGAGCTTACATCTTTCCAAGTTGTCACTTGGTTGCAACAAAAGAAGAGTCCTAACTCTTTTATATATAAAGCCCTCGGCTTGAATTTATATTTAAATACAAAAATAATAACAAAACGGGGCCTCCAACCCTTAATCCTTCCAAGTTATGCCCTTGGAGGTGGCATGTCATCAGTACTTGAAAGTGGTGTCCCAAGTAGGGTGAGCCAAAACCCAATAGAGATATGCTACACAATATATGAGAAATAACTAAGACATAAGCATCAGATAAATGTGGGCTATTTCTTAACCGACGCATATTATTTCCATGACCATTCAATGTACATAACCATATCTCAATTCATTCCCAATCATCCATTTCGGGTAAATCTATTCATCAAGTTCATAGTTATCAAAACAATCAAAATGAGATTTCAACTCAATAGTTCACGATTCAATGCATTCATCAATCCAACACCTTCATTTCTTGCCATTTTACGGAATCACATCCGAGGGAATCGGCACCCATAAATAAATAAGGTTTCGGGACTTTCACCCTGGACACTCCGGCCAACTTAATTATCAATGGAGTCCATCCCCTATCTCCTCTCAAACAATGGAGTACATCCCATATCTCCTCCCATTCAAAGATACATATACAATGTATTTAAACACGTTGTCATATACAATAACTCATCAATTCACATTTTCAATGGTTTACTCAAACCGTCATATTCAATGACATAATTCAATTGATTAGTTTCAATTTTTCTAATTCTCGTGCATTTTCTACAACAATCATAACTATCCTCCACCGATATCCCAAAGCAGATATTTTTAAACAGATAAATAAATCTAACAACAGATAATCTATCAAGTTTTCCATAGGTGAGTGATTTATCAATCCAACTACACCATTTAATCATATTTCCCCCCAATTTCATAATTCCCAAACCAATTTCATATTTCCACATTGATTTCACTATTTATACAAAATAGTTTATTTAATTCAAACTAGGGCATTTCTCCTCTTTTCCAAATATTACACCCAAGACTAAATTTCACCCATTATACATAAATAACCCCATTTTCAAGACCTCACATACTCATACGGAGTCCAAAATAGAAAACCCTTCTTTCACAAATCAAAACCCAACCCTAACTTCACCCAAGTTTTCCAACTCCACCATTTATGCAAAAAGACAAACATCTAGGTCAAAACTCATATTAAAGAGTAGATTATCCATACCTCAAGTGGACAAGCTCAAAAAGGAAGAAGAAGAAACTTGAAGATGCTCCAAACTTGAACTTTTTTCGATCAAAAAGAAGCCCACGCCAAACTCTAGCTTTTTAACAAAGGGAGTAGGGTGTGAAGACCCTAAATCATGGAGTATTTGAAGAGAGAGAGGCAGCCAATCTAGGGTTTTGAGTGAAGAAAGGACCAAAAACGGATATAAAATCACGCTGCTGCGAACTGATATATGCGAGGCTCGCTCGAGCGAAGGAGTTGTCGCTCGAGTGACCAGACACAACAAGTGGCCTCGCTCGAACGCAAGAAGAGTCATTCAAGCGCACAATACAAAGCTTCAGGTCTGCCACCAACGTAGACGCACGCTCGAGCGCAAGAGTTCTCGCTCGAGTGAAGGAACAAATAACACACGTCTCGCTCGAGCGCAAAAGTTCTCGCTCGAGCAAAAGCTGCGTTTAAGAAAGAAACTTGAGGACTCTCAATCCTCGCTCGAGCGCAAGAAGCAAATACCCAACGCTCGCTCGAGCGCAAAAAGCCTCGTTCGAGCAAAGAAGCCGAAACCTAGACAGCAACCATTTGCACCAATAGACAACCAACCTGTTCCAAACTCGCCCAACAAGTCCTAAAACTCAAATTTAAAGAATTAAAGGGAGGAAACAAGACATAGACAATAACAAACAATTACGGAACCCGAGTCCGGAATACAATAAAGGTCGGGATAAAACCAGGATCGCTATATTTACATTCATAAAACTAACTACAATATTTGTGTTATTGCATAATTTCTTACTTACATTTATAATCTATCCTAGTCGATTGCATCTTTGTTCCATTAAATTCTTTAAATCTCTACACCAGTATGTGTTTCTTCCACAACTTTTCTAAATTGGTTGAGTTTCTATTTTCTGTTTTCTTTATTTGGCGAAATATTTTTCAAAACCAGTTTTTTTTAGATAAATGTTAGACTATAATAACTACCGAAATTTGTAAACTTTTGTTGCTAACTGATGTGACATGTAATAACAGAACTTTAGAATTTGAGAAAAGATCCACTTCACTTTAATAATATGATAAGTGTCACACCATAACATAAAAACTAATGAGTATTTTCGAATTTTTTATTGTTTTTATTTCGAAAATACTAAAAATGACAAAACATAAACAGGAGAACGTTAGGCATTTGCTGATTTTGATGGGCCAATTGCATCTAAATTCTTGGTTGAAACTTGCAACATAGGCTACATGTAACCTCCACTTTGTCATCATTGAGCATTTCTTGAATAATAATAGTAAATATGAATAAAGGCATCATATAATACAAGAGTAATGTAAAGACACAATCATTTTGATCCACATTTCAGTTAAAATATAATGGACTTAATTTCTAATATTAAACATTTCTCTCTCATTCTGTCTCTTTGGTAAACAGCGAAGAAGTTTGGTGTGACAGAATTTGTAAACCCCAAAGACTACAACAAACCAGTTCAAGAGGTACAGTTCTACACTTCTTATTTGTACTTGTAAAATCTTCCCTTTCATTTTCAAGTATTTGATTAAGTTTCTTCCTGACTTTCTCTTCAGGTGATTTCTGAGATGACCAATGGTGGAGTGGACAGAAGCGTTGAATTTACTGGAAGCACTGAGGCCATGATCTCGGCATTTGAATGTGTCCATGGTGTATGTTTCCCCTACTTTCCACCACTTTGATTATCACTTTTTTTTTTCATTGACAACATAGTGGAGCTCTAAACTACAACATATAAAATGTATCTATGTTATTTTGAATGCTGATACACTACAACCTGCCATTGCAGGGCTGGGGTGTTGCTGTTCTTGTGGGAGTCCCTCAAAAAAATGCTGTGTTCAAGACACACCCTGTGAATTTCCTAAATGAGAGGACCCTTAAAGGCACTTTCTTCGGAAACTACAAACCCCGATCTGACATTCCCTCTGTTGTTGAAAAATACATGAACAAAGTGAGTTTCTGAATCCCACTTTGCAAATCTCTATGCCCATGTGCATATGAAAGCTCGAAATGTGTAACTCTTATTTGCCTAAATTTTTTAATTTGCAGGAACTTGAACTGGAGAAGTTCATCACTCATCAAGTCCCATTCTCAGAGATCAACAAGGTCTTCGAATACATGCTAAAAGGGGAAAGCATTCGATGCATCATCAAAATGGAGGAATAGAAAGACGTGAAATCCTTAGCATCGGGTGCAGTGTACTCTGCATTGACAGTTTGTGAAATATTAATAAAAGTTGTCGGTTGGATGTTTGTTTATAGATATATATATATATATATATATATGTAGCAAACAAGTTTTTCATATCGATTTTTCAATTAAAACAAAAACAAAACAAAACAAAAACAAAAATCCGTTCTTGTTCTTTGCTCCAATGTGTGTGTATCTAGTGTGAGTAGTTAATGTGTAATTCATTCGGTTTTATAGCATTACAGCATTTTAGTACCCTTTGGCTTACCTATTCATTATTGAATTTTGTTGTTTTGTTCTTATGCTATTGAAGAAGTAAAATTGATTGTATTTTTTATTTTTTGTTTTTGTTTTGACAGAATTCAAACCCAGTTCTAACAAATAAAAAATAAGTGTTAATTAAAATGATCATAAAAAATTAAAAATTGATTAAAGAAAGATTCAAAGATGAGCCAAACAAATCTTCGCTTTAGCATTGTTGCAACGCAATCACATCTTTCAAGCCTCAAAGCCTACCCATGTCATAAATACATTTTTTACACGGATTAATGTCTAAATTAATGTATTTAAAACATGTAGTGGCATCATATAATTTTTGGAAGAATTATAATCTAGTAAAATAGATAAATATATATATATATATATATATATAAACATAGAGGTGTGCAATATGCGTGAGGATCCTCTAGAGTGCCTTCTCTAGAGTAATCTCCTAGAGTGAACAATCGAAGAGCTGAGATTCTTCCTCGCCAAAACGACATCGTTTTGGCATGTAATTTAAAGAAATAAAAATAAAATAAAATAAAATAAAATTTAAAAAAAAAAAAAAAAAACTCAGATTTATCTCTGTTCTCTTCTTTTTCTTTCCCCAAAATCCAGTTGAATCAAAATCCATCTTCAAGTGCTCTTGCATTCTTTGCACAATCAACACAAAGGGTGAGATTAATGCACAACTACGAATATGTATCTCTATATGCATATATATATATATATATATTTACAGACCCCATGTATATTTTCAAGTGCACAGCGAGGTTGATTAATCCCCAAAACCCAGTTGATTAATGCTTCTTCAAGTGCTCTTGCTTTCTCGATTCCTTATCAACCTCGCAGTAAATTGAATCAAAATCCATCTTCAAGTGCTCTTCCGTATCAACCTACGAATATGTATCTCTATATGCATATATATATATATATATATATATATTTACAGACCCCATGTATATTTTTTTTTTTTGATCAACAACAGACCCCATGTATATATGTATATCTATATGTATATTTACAGATTGAATCAAATGAAAATGGATTTTGATCCGTGAGATTTGAATAAATAAAAAAGAAGATTAAATCAACAAAGCATCATTCAGTTTCTTCAAGACAGAATCAAAGACGATGGAGATCGGCAGACATGGAGATCGGCGAAGGAGATTGTTCAGCTCGTCGACGGATCGAAGACGGAGGCAACGATCGAAGACGAAGCCAACGTCGGCAGACATGGAGATCGGCGAAGGAGATTGTTCAGCTCCTCTTCTCTCCTCTTAGCCCTTCTCTCTCTCTTTCTCTTCTCTCAGCCCTTCTCTCTGTTTTGAAATCTGAGTTTTTTTTTTTCAAATTTCATGCCAAAACGACGTCGTTTTGGCGAGGAAGAATCTCAGCCCTCCGATTGTTCACTCTAGGAGATCACTCTAGAGAAGGCACTCTAGAGGATCCTCGCGCATGCAATATAGTGTAGAGTTACACGGTACTTTTTGTGAGTTGCACTATTTTATTATTAACCAAACCAAGCCTTAAGTCCCATCAAATAGGATCGGTTACATAAATCCTTCTTCTCCACGCAGCTCTATCAAAGGTCATTTCGTTAGTCAAATTAAGTAGAGCCATATCTCTATCTACAACGCTAACCAACGTTAATCTAAGCTTACCTAGTCCTCTAACACTTCCATTTACCATCACTGCATCGCATCTCTTCATTACTACCTCTGTTGGTCTCCGCTGAATATAACCAAACCATCTCAATCCATTCTCTCTCAACTTATCTTCTATCGGTGCTACTCCTACCCATTCCCAAATACACTCATTTCTAATTCTGTCTTATCTAGTCTTACCACATATCCACTTTAGCATCCTCATCTCAGCAACACTCATCTTATCTACATGTTGTTTCTTGGTTGCCCAACACTCCGTCCCATACAACATCATTGATCTAATAGTCATTCTATAGAACTTTCCTTTTAGTCTAGCGGGTATTCATTTATTGCACAGTACCCCAGACGCACTTCTCCACTTAAGCCATCCCGCCTTAATCCTAGGGGCCACATCCGCATTAATCTCCCCCACCATTGTGATTATTGACCCTAAATAACGAAAATGTTCACTCTTAGGCAGTTCTTGGTTCTCAATCTTCACTTCTCCTCTACTTTCATTATTACTGTTACTAAATTTACACTCCACGTACTCTGTCTTAATTCTACTTATCCGGAATCCTTTAGATTCAAGTGCTTTTCTCTAAATCTTTAACTTTGTGTTAACTCATTCTCTAGTCTCATCCACTAACACGATATCATCTGTAAAAAGCATATACCATGGCACGTCATCTTGAATATTTCTCGTCAACTCATCCATAACTAAAGTAAAAAGATAAGGACTTAAGGTAAATCCTTGGTGTAACCCTACAGTAATAGAAAATTCATTTGTCTCTCCAGCAGACGATCTAATAGTGGTCACCACCCCTTTATACATGTCCTTCATCACTTCAATGTAACTTTTTGTCACCCATTTCTTCTCTAACACCCACTATATTATATCCCGAAGCACTATCATATACTTTCTCAAGGTCAATAAACATCATATGAATGTTTCTCTTTTTTCCCTATACTTTTGTATTACTCTCCTCAAAAGATAGATCGTTTCCATTGTTGACTTGCCAAGCATAAACCCAAATTGATTCTCTGACACCTGTGTTATGTCTCGCAATCGGCGTTCCATCACCTTCTCCCACACTTTCATTATATGACACATTAGCTTGATTTCTCTATAGTTATTGCAATTTGGACATCTCCTTTATTCTTATAGATTGGCACTAAAATAGTCTTCCTCCACTCATCTGGCATGTTCCTACTCAACAAAATTTTGCTAAACAACCTAGCCAACCAAGCATCCCCCGTTTTACCCAAACACTTCCAAGCTTCAATATAGATATCATCGGGTCCCAAAACCTTATTTAATTTCATCTTCTTAAGTGCAATCTTCACTTGAAAGTTCCTAATCTTGCGATAGAACTTATAGTTTTGGTTTATCGTATTACTGGCTATTTCTTCCCCTATTGACGTTCCTCAATGTTCTTCATTTAATAGTTTTTCAAAATGGTTCTTCCATCTCTCCTTAATCTCTTCATCCTTCACCAACACCTTAGAATCCTCACTTTTGATATACTTAACTTGATTAAAATCTCTTGTTTTCCTCTCCCGTATCTTAGCAAGTTTGTATACCCTCTTCTCTCACTCCTTACTATCTAATCTAGTGTATAGGTCATCATAAGCTTTCAACTTAGCCTCTTTCACTACTTTCTTGGCCTCCTTATTAGCCAATCTATAGCTCTTAAGGTTTTCCTCAGTTCTATCCTTTTGCCACTTTTTAAAGCACTCTTTTTTTGCCTTAACTACCGTTTGAACCGCTTCCCTCCACCACCAAGTTTCCCTAGAGCCGAATCCCGTTCCTTTCGACTCTCCAAGCACTTCTCTTGAGATTCTCCTAATACAATTGGCCATCGAATTCCACATAGTGTTAACATCATCTTTCAAGTTCCAAGTACCTTTCTTATCCATTCTATTCTTAAAAAATTTCTAGTTTATCCCCTTTTAAGTCTCACCATCTCGTCCTACGATACCCACCATCCTTCCTAGTTTGGTATTGCCCTTTAAAACATAAATCTAGTACCAAAATCCTACGTTGAGAGGCCAGGCTCTCTCCAGGAATCACCTTACAATCACTGCATTTCAGGCAAACCACTTTTCTCACTGAAAAGTAATCTATTTGGCTCTTACCTAACCCATTCTTAAAGGTTATTAAATGCTCCTCCCTCTTCTTATACATAGTATTGGCCACCACCAGGTCAGAAGCCAACGCAAAATCTAAGATACTCTCTCCAGCCTCATTTCTATCACCAAAACTGTATCCACCATGCACCCTTTCATTCCCGAGTTTATCTATGCCTATATGGCCATTGAAATCTCCACCTATAACTAGGTTCTCTCATACAGGTATCTCCTGTAAGATCTCATCCATTTGCTCCAAAAAAATCCCTCTTAGTCTGATCATCTAATCCTACTTAAGAGGCATTGTAGCTTGTTTTTCGTGCTCCTTTCGGATACGACTAGCTCTACAGTTTGGACTCCTGTGGTTCTAAATCTGATTCTACAAGTGCAATGTGAAATAGATAAACACAAATAAGTTTAAATCTAGCAAACTTTTGAAAAATCGATTTTGAGTCAAAATGTCAAAAATGGACAGCTTTGCCAGATTACAGAGTCGCCACCTAAATATTTTTAGGAAATTTAGGAAACCCATGACTCGTGCCAAAGGCACTTATCCGTCATCACCAAAGTATCTCGGCTCGGGAACTTAGGTACAAGAGGGAAATGTCATGATTTGAACACCCCACTCGCCCGATCAAAGATCGGCCTCTACTAATCATGTTGTGATTCTTATTTAGATTATATTCTCTTGTTCCGATTATTAGACTAATTTTGTTATGTGATGCACACAAGTATAGACTAATTCACGAAATTTGGAACGCATTGATTTTATACTTGTTTTGAAAAAGTGTTTTGAATACAAGTCACTTGAAAAAAGCGAGCTCGTATTTACATTAATCAATTTATTCCAACTTAAGTAAAAAGGCCTTTATCCACTGGCATTCAAACAGGTATATCACTTAAACACTTAGCCTCATGAAAAACATGCTTGATATGGCAACATAAACATACAATGCAATATGCTAAAATAATAAACGCTCACCTAGTACTCCAAAGCACGCCGAGGGAAATAAAATGGTTAGAAAAAGTGCATGATCCTAACGATGCAAAATAAATAATGCAACGCACACATTATATATATAACAAGTTCAGCTACTAGCATGGCATTTGATTTAATTCAAGACATGGGATAAATTACGTATTCAAGGAATGAATTTGAAATTGATATTGATTAGTATAGTGAGCTGAACCCTTATGCATGTAAGACGAATAAATGCAAATCATGAAAAATGCTAAGTAAACATGATGCTACCATTATAAGCAGGTAAATAAAATGGAGAAAGAAATGGGGTTGGAAGACATACACAATTATTACATATTTTGCCCTTGTGCAAGAGGGTTTGAATGAGTGTCCAAATGTCCAAATTTACTAACTATTACAAATCCGAATGAATATTAAGCAAATAACTAGCTATCTAACTTATTACAACAAAGATATTATGATAATAACAATTACAACAAGAATACAATAATGCTAATTACAACAAGAATATTTACAACAATAATATGAAAGTAATTACAACAATGATTATAGCTATAACATGAACGACATTAATAATGCACAAGAATCGAATGCGCGTCCATGCGGCTAGCCTTCAGAAACTACTCTGTCTACCTCCCTGGGAATCTGTCTTGTTTCACCCTTAGCCACTGCCCCCTGTTTCTGCCAGAACACTCTATTTACCAAACATTGGAGCCCAGTCGGCTCCTAATGAGACCCGGCCAAGTTCAAAAAAGGCTGGTCATGCCCTAATTTCGTGCAAAAATCTGTTTTTATGCTATGGGGTGAAAACAGTGCAGACAGAGCAACTTTAAGCCATGTTTGTCCCTTCTACTCTTCTCTATCATAAAACTCAAGAGAAGAGTGAATTCAGGCCCAAAACCATCAATAGGAACAAGTTGATGGCTTGATGATTCCAAACACGATTAGACAAAAAAAATGATAAATGCAATGAACAACGACCACCCTTCCCTCCTATCATGAATTTAACTCAATGAGGAAGATAGACACGCCTCAAGTTTCGTCAAAATATCATGGATCGATAAGTGACAATTCTTGAAGCGATGGACTCGGCATAACATCCGGCAAAATCCAACCGATTTTAAGCATTTTCTTTATGTCAGTTTCATTGATTTTAAACCTATTTTATTAACCCTTTTTGCTTTACCTTTCCATTACTTATTTAATTTGTCCAAAGTGATAGTTAAGTCCACTAAATGAGAAGACATGTTAAATGATAAGTGATCCATAGCATGAAAGAGAGACTACGCCTTGACGATGAACCTCCGTAGAGATTAAGCCATTGAGCATAGGTCTCTTTCTCATGCCTTAAATAACAATCAATCGCTTAAAATGACTCTCAAACAAAGAAAGACCAAGAAATGAGGGAGAGTACAGAAGTGATTATGCGAGATTGATTATTTAAAATGAGATAAAGAAGGCTATCAACCCGAATGATTCGATGTCTAAAGCCTAAACAACCGCAGCCATGAGGACGTACAATACAACAAGAAAAGTATTCAAAGCATAAACCAATTAAATGAATTAAAACAATCCCCAAAACATTATATAAAAAAAAGTAGCAGCTAAAACTTATGTTAAAGAGCACAAAAAGACAGAAAATAATAAGGAATCACAAGGCTAGTAAACAAGAATAAGGAGATGTAACTAACCCCTCCATTTTTTAGACTTCTAAACCATGTTTCTTAGCCTTTTTAAACTCTGAAAATCAGTTTGAAAGTCAAAGAAAATAGTGTACAAACAAAGGGTATGAGCTATGAAATTAGGTACAAGAAAGGATCCCAAGCCTCTCTACCTTTGGTAGCTATTCAACCCCAAGTTCCAACACTTGAAATGGATTCAAAACAACACAAAAACACAAGAAATTGATAGAAAGAGACAGAAATGAAAGCAAGAGAAAATGTGGTAAGCTTATACCTCTTGAAGAGAACAAGCCCTTGTTGTAAACCAAATTCAATCCAAAGGCACTCTCAAGTTTGAATTGTGATTCTCAAGCCTCAACCAAGACTCTAAGGCTTTGCTCTAAGGTTGTATATGGTGTAAGGATGATAAAATATCTCAAAGCTAGCTTGCACAAGAAGAAGGAGCTCTCAAAGGTGTTTTGGCTTCTTTAAAAATTTTCTAACCCTCAACACAATGGGATCAGCTCATATTTATAGAATTTGAGAAAAATAGGTCGAAAATATCTTCAAAAATGGACAGCTAGCTGATTTCTACCCATAACAGTGTTTCTCCCCAAATAGCCACGGCCGGTCCCTAATGTGCTCCCCTCTTCCTCTATTTCAGGCTTAGTGTAGGTTGGCACAATATTCAAAAATGGACCTCTGTACTAAGAATAGTGTAGATATGAAGGTTTTAGGACTGTTTCAGAGCTTGAACTTAAATTCCTCCATTGAGAATTCGAACCATACATAATGCAACTTTCATCATCGAGTGCTCAGAACAAAGCACCCAAGTCTTGCGAGCAGTCAAAAATTGAGTGTCTACAGGCATATGCACTAATAGCGTTCACTATATTCCCTCCAATAACTAGTTTAACTAACATAATCCTATCCCCTTTTCTAATAGCCGTCACTACATTTTCTACAAGACCCTTGGCAACTATGATTCCTACCCCATTCCTGCGTCTATCCTTACCACTATAATACAGTTTAAAACCGGTATCCTCAATTTCCCTAGCTTTCTCACCCGTCCACTTAGTTTCTTGTACGCACGTTATACTAACTCTCCTCCTAATCATAAAACTTACCAATTCCATCGTCTAACCAGTTAAAGTTCCTATATTCCAAGTGGCTACCCTAAACCTATAGTCTTGAACTCGCTTCTTTACCCACGCTCGTCCAAAAAAATATGGGAACCTTTGTCTATTTTTCACCGCACCCAGGCGTTGATGTGGCGTCCCTTACTCACTTTTCGAAACACCCGAAGGCAAGCGCAATGCGTCACTTGAGGGGAACGACCTAACATTTAATCGATTCAAAGTAAAAAACTTCACTTGTATGATAAATTAAGAGTGAAATATTAAAATACTAATAAAAAATAAGTAAATTATACTAGCGCTATATTTGAGGGAGAGATTTCTGAAGTGGTGTTATTTTTGAAGTGGTGATATATATATATATATATATATTTTAATTTTTAGATTGTCATATGTTTCATATATTTCTGTGGCACTAATAATTGTTTTGCAGATCATGATCTTGAGAAAATTGTCTTTGTTGGTTGTAATGGGTTAGGGTGATAATAATTTTCTTTGTTAAGTATGTTTTGTCACGGAATTGCCAAAAGAAGAGATTGTTAGGTTTTTTAATTGGCAATCTCGTTTGACAAAACTCATTTTAGTTGTAATTTTATTTGCTCTTATATTTCAGTGAGGCTGTGAGTGTTTAGATACAAAACCAACCCGAATTGTGCTTGTGTAGAGGAGTTTATGCTGACATTCCGTATTTTGAGCATTCCTTATTTGACACTTCGCTGACTATGTACTAGAATCAAAGCCAAAGTTGTTGGACTGCTCGAGCGGTGAAGTGGATCATCCAATATCTCGGCCTGCAAACTGAACTTCTAGGAAATATGTTCCATCACTCGAGTGGTGAATGTTGCACTCGAGCAGTTGCACTATATATTTGCACCATCTTTTACTCACACCGCTCAAGCTATAAAATGGGTGTTCGAGCAGTTTTCGCGACTCTGTTTAGTATAAAGTGTGTTGTTTGCATTTTTAGGGTTAAACCCATCCAGATTCTCAGAGAGGAATAAAATACAAAGTATTCTATATTGGAGGGTGGTTTATATGAGTTTCTTTGGTATATAGAAGGTGATCGATTGATCAACGAACTACATATTAATAAACATCAAGGGTTGATTTTGTTCGTTTATTCACAAAAAGAGAGAAGTATTCATCGGTGGATTCCAAAGAACTTGGGCCTGAAGCTTTAGTGAATTCTAGAGTGACTCACCGTCATGGATTTGACATCGACATTGTGAATTCAACGTTGGGAAAACAATTCCAAGCTGAAAACAGTAGTGGAAGAAGCACATCAAGTTTGGTTCAATTCGTGCGTAGATTCACTAAGTAATTGAGGGTATTCGTGTGTAATTCTTTTTTATTTTCTTAATAGATTATTTTGTGAGTTTGGCCCATAATCTTTTATCACAATTGGAGATGTTCCAATTATGATTTTTTTTTCCACATTGTCATTGATTATTTGATTAGGATTGATATTCACTGTTTTAAATTGAAACATAATCATAAATCTATATCTCACAAGTTTTTAGATTTTTCAGCTCTGTTTGTTTGGGCAAAAACTATTTTCTAGTATATGGCATAATAAAAAATCAAAGTCATCGAAAAATATTTTTCATAGTTAGCAAAAAAAGCATTTTTCGTAATCAACAGAAAACAAATCTATTTGGTAAAAAAATGTTTTTCATTTTTAAAAGACAAAAAACGTTTTTCAAACTAAAATCTTATCAATGTCACTACACCACTGCCACAATTATCACCTCAACCACCACACCACCATCACCATCGCTACCGCCACCATCATCATTACTATCGCCATTACCACCACACCCTATTAGTACCTGCACCTCCACCTTCGTCCCATCATCACTACCACCAAACATAGAAAAACAATTTTATCTGGAAAACATTTTTTGAAAAAAAAAATTCTGTAATGTTTTCCGCCTAAACAAATAGAGAATAACCTCCTTTGGTATTCGAAAAAACTACAAGGAATTTCACAATTTTGAAAAAATTAAATTGAGTTTTTTAATGTTTTAATTCACATTACACTTAACTCCATTTTTATCATTAATTTATTAATCGTGAATAAAAAAATGATATTGTTATCTCTTTTATACTGATACTAATATTTTAATTTTTTTTATTTTTATATTTGTACACCATTTACAATAATTCTGATGTTTAACTTTATAAGATTTATTATATATTTTCTCCAATCTTAAGAGAAATAGTGTAATCTATCTAAATAAATAAATAAACATGAAAGAAAACAACATGACCATGACATGACTTAAGGATTATTGGAAAAAAAAAAGAAAAAAAGAAGCAAGTATAATCAACTCTCCTTAATTATCACATATTGTTCTGTCTTAATTAATCGTAGTAACCTTATATATGTACATATAATAATCTTGTTAGTTATTCCATCCTCTTAAACTTATTTGGGGATACTTCATACCAATTGATAACATTTGTTGTGTTACCTATCCTATTATTAAAAGGAAACATTTACTTTGGGCTTTGAAAACTTTTGCTAGGTGACATTTATATAATAATAAATAAATAAAATTCATCCACATTTTTCCATCTCAACATAAAAATAGTAATTTAAAATACATACCACTTTCACAAATATAACAATTTAAAATACAAACCACTTCCACTTTTTCACTTTCCACGTTTCCTAAACTGCTGTGTTTCAATTCAGCTTTACCATCTTCACTTTTCTCTATTCACTAGAAAACATCACTTTCTCGAATACCCATCTTTGATTTTTTTTTTTTTTTTTACCGAATTTTTCTGTGAGGTCCCGAGTCTTGGACTTGATCGCTATTGCGTAATAAAATAGTTTGTTTTACTTTCAGCGTTTTGATTATCATATTAGGTTGTTCAGATTTCTTTTCTTCTCTTACTTAACCTCTCTTAACATTTCTGAGTTAAAAATTTAGAGTTTTGGGCATTGAAACTTGTTTTTGGTTGCGAAATCAATTTTTGGCTTCGGCTAGCAACACCGCTCATGCAGATTTGGCAACCGCTTGAGCAAAATCACAGGGGTTTTCTAGGAAGAAACCGCTTGTGCGGATTGGGATCCCGCTCGAGCGGATTTTGATGAAAAATCCTGGGTTTTCTCGGGAGAAAACCGCCCGTGGAGGCACAAAATCCGCTCGTGAGGATTTGGGATTCTGCTCATGCGGAATTTGAACCGCACGTGTGGATTTCGACGCGTTTGTCTCAAATTCTGAGCCCTCTTCCTCAAAACTGATACCAAAAACATGTTTGAGACACTTTTTCACTTCTCTCTCTATATATTAATCTTTTATCGTCCTTCTCTCTACAAACACATCCAAATCCAAACTTCTCTCTAAGACTTAGCAAAAATCTTCAAGAATTTGATAGGACTTTTATCACCAAATCGAAGAGGGGGATGAGGGCTAGGTTTGCACCAATTGAATCGAGTTTTCTTCGACGTTCAGTTTTAGGGTTTTCTTCTCGTTCATCTCCTAAGCTTGAGGTGGGGACATTCTTAGACTTATATATATATATATATATTTGCAAGTCTATGCTTGTTTGGAGTATTTCTTACATGTTTGGACTATGGTTTTGGGTTGATGAACCCTAAATGATATTATGAATGGCTTTTCTCTATTTTTCCCAAAGTTTTTGAGAGTATGAGCTATGTTCTAAAGTGTGGGTGTTGTTTTGGAAAAAAAAATTTTCAAAAATAGAACAAAAACCTAGTTTTGGTGGAAATCCTAGAATTTGGAGATTTTGAGAAAATGTTGAGATTTTGTGAAATTCATGCTTGATAAATTGTTATGTGAATAAATGATGGAGGAATTTCTATAATTGTATCAAATGAGAGATTTCATGGAGAAATGAGAAATGTTGATTTTGAAGCTTGATGAAGAGCACATTGTTGGTTTGTCATGGAAAGGCCAAGTTTAAAAATGATGATTAATATGTAAAGAGTGCATGTATAATGATATTGTTATATTATCTCTTGAAATATATATTATGATGCTATATTGATAAGAGATGTGGGAATTTGATCACAATTGAGGATTATGTGGTGGAATTGAAGATGGAACTATATTAATGCATTATTACATTTTGCATTGCCATTCCATTTAATCATTGTTACAATTGATTTTGAATCTTGTATTGAAAAATTATTGCTTTGAGAAAGGACTTGTTTTGTGAAACAAGATCATTTTGATTTGTTTTAGGGTAAATACGTTGGTAAGTCCGGATAGGGGGTATGGTTTGCATTGGTTAAATTGGCCTAGGTGAAAGACTGAAAACACACGCGGTGGAGGTACCACGCGCCTTCCGGTTAGCAACCGGTAAAATGGCGATTGGTAGTGCTTGTTATGCTTACTTGCAAATACTAATCTAGGGATTACCTGAGTCATATTTATTACCTCTTCTAACTACATTAAAGTTATTAAGTTGTTGTGTTTTCAAATTGCATTGGCCACAAGATTTTTCGAAAGATAAAAATATATGTTTTGAGCATGACATGGCATGTGAATTCATTGTAGGAGACTGTATAAAATGTATATATTTTGTTAAGATTTTCTTACTGGGTTTTGTTCTCACCCTATGGGATTTTATGCAGAAAAAGATGTGGTGATTCCCAATGGTGGAGCCACATGGGGCTTAGGGGGGTCACGTGTCCCTCCTGAATTTTTTATTTTTGATTTTTTTTATTTTTTTTTTTACATATGTATATAAATAAAATTTTAAACAAAAATAATATTTAGAATAAAATATCAAGGGTATTTTTAAATTTATGAAAACAATAGTGATCGTTTTATTGAAAATGAAGTGCCTACAACAAATTATATTTTTATGTATGAAAATTTTATGAAAAAATCTCAATATAAAGGTAATATCCATCATTATTGATATGCAAATATAATTAATCTCACTATATATATGTAAAAATTTCTAAGAGTGCTAGTTATATTTGCATGTGGGGTTCACCCTTCATATGTTGCTTTACTATTGGTTGGTGATATCATATGTCAATAATGACGTGATATCACTATTATATGAAATTTTTACTCAAATTTTGTAAAAATTTGGTTTATCTTACCATTATATAATTTATTTTAAGACTTAAATATATGATTGTTTTTACATTGTCCATGATATACTAATTACACGCAATACTTTCTTTTTGATTTTACTTGAAATTAATTATAAAATTTTATGTGAAATACTTTTGTAATAGTTTATTTGAGTTTTTGTACTTAATATTATTTCAAAAATTATTATTATCTTCTTATTGTTGGTTATGGGGGAAAAAATTAAAGTTGTAATCAAGAAGTGCCCCTTCTAATTTAGTTTCCTGACTCCGCCATTGGTGATTCCACCGAGTTAAAGGCGTGGAAATGTATTTTGAAGGCACAAGGCTCTTTTCTTTTGTTGTAATTGTTGTTGGCAAGCCAAGGGTTTTACATGTATGGATTTGATAACCATTTTATGTAACCAGGGACAAGCCTTGAAATTTGTAGCCCCTTGAGGGCATTGAATTGTATTTGACTTATTGGGCCATATGTTATAAATTCATATTCTAGAAATGTTGAATGTATAATTACATGTGGAATACTTTTGTAAATCTCTAGAGTTTACTGAATATAAATGCTAGAAATTTGATGATGATGTTAATGATGTGGCATTATATCCTTTTTACATTTATGCAATGGAAACTATTAAATCAAAACAAGATCATTGGTGGAATATGATGAGTTTATTTATGTTAATTTCTTCAGGGTGTTATTCTGGGTAATTGGGAATTTCTGATGGGTTTGTTTGTTTGATGGTGTGTTTTGATGATGGATAGTTAGAGAAGACAACCAAGATCATAAAATAGAAAATCGCGTCCGGGTATATATGTATTTATGTTTTTTCTATGCTTTTTTTTTAAAAAAAAAATCTATATTCAGTTTTTTATTCTTGTTATACTTTTTTAAGCTTTTGTTTGTTTGTTTGTTTATTTTTTTTTTTTTTGTGTGTGTATGAATTTTGTTTTAAAAAAAAAATTTGTTTTTTTTTTTAAAATCTCTTTTATTGTAAGTATTTGAGAGTCTTGGATTTGTATCACTTTTTAAGAATTTTTTTTTTTTTTTTTTTTTTTTCTTCCTTGAGAAAGACCATTCAAGAATGTTGATCTTATGGTTGCATTGCAAGTTGATAGAGTGTCTATCCAAAATACATATTATTGCTTAAAAAGTTCCATTATGATATCAGGTTTTTGGAGGGGGGAAAAAAAAGCGTACAGTATAAGAAATAATTCAATTCTCAAAATTTGTTTTTTTAATAAAAAAAAAAAGAAAATCAGTTCCTTTTTGGTTTTTTTTTTTTTATATTAAAATGTTCACTATTATTTTTCTGTATGTATATCAAATCTCTTTAATGGTAGTGTTATAAGAGTCTTAAATTTGTTGTTTTTTCAAAAAAATTGTTTGTTTATTTTCTTAATTATTTTGGGTGCATCTTTTTTTAAAAGAAAGAATTCAGTGTTCTTAATTTTTTTAAAAGAAACATTCTTTTGAGGTTTTTTTATTTTATTTTTCATAATAATAGGTTTCATTATTATTTTATTTTTTTTGTATATCCAATCTCTTTGATTATAAGTGTTATAAGAGTCTTTGTATTTTTCTATTTTGTGTGCTTTTGTATTTTTATATGCAATTTTTTTTTAAAATTTATATTCAGTTTTTTTGGTTCATGTATCACTTTTTTAAGCTTTTGTTAGTTTTTGTGTATAAATTCTGTTTATTAAAATTCGATTTTTTTGTTTACTTACCTTTTTTTTGTCTTTTTTTTTAAAAAAAAAATTCAGTACTCTTAATTTTTTTTTTTCAAAAAATTAGTTTTTTGGTTTTTTTTTTTTGGGTTTTGTTATTTTATTTTTTATATAAATCTCTTTGATTGTAAGTGTTCTAACAGCCTTGGGTTTGTATTTTTGTATTTTGTGTGTCTTAATGTTAATTATAATTTTTATTTTCTTCATTAAAAAATAAAAGAAGATACTAAAAAGTTTCATTACCTTATCAAGTTTCTTGGGGGGAAAAAATTATTATTATTGTACTTTGTTTATATCAAATTTGTTTCAATTTCACTATTATTTTTCTTTGTGCATATCAAATCTCTTTGACTGTAAGTATTATAAGAGTCTTGAGTTTATATTTTTCTATTTTGTGTGCTTTTGTATTTTTACACTCAGTTTTTTTTTTTTTAATTTATGTTCAGATTTTTTGTTCATGTTTCACTTTTTTATGCATTTGTTTGTTTTTTGTGTATAAATTCTGTGTTTTTTTTTTTGCGGGGGGGGGGGGGGTTGTTTGTTTACTTAACTTTTTTTGTGTCTATTTAAATAATAAAAAAATTCATTGCTCGTAATTTAAAAAAATATATATATAGTTTTTTTTGGTTTTTTTTTTTTTTTGGGGTTTTGTTATTTTAATTTTTATTTAAATCTAATTGATTGTGTTCTAAGAGTTTTGGATCTGTATTTTTGTATTTTGTGTGTACTAATATTAATTATACTTTATATATTTTTTTCATTAAAAAATAAAAGAAGATAAAAAGTTTATTATGTTATCAAATTCCTTGGGAAAAAAGTTAACTATTACTTTACTTAATATATATAAAATTTATTTCACTGTAACTGTGTTTTTTTTTTTGTGTGTGTGTGTATCAAATCTCTTGACTATAAGGCCATGTTTGTTTGGGCGGACTGGATTAGCATTCCCATGACTAATAGTCCTAGGACTACGAATTCGTTGGATTATGTATCCTATCTTAACTAATAGTCAAGTTTAAAATAATTAGTCCGTACTTCAATTGTTTAACCAAACATCGGATTAATAATTTTATTGGACTATTAGTCTAATCCCAAACTCATGTCCACCCAAACAAACATGACTTAAGTGTTGTAAGAATCTTGGGTTTGTAGTTTTTAAAAAAGTACTGATTATTCGAGAATTATTATTTTACTTGGTTTACATCAAAGTTGTAAGTGTTCTCTATCTATTTTTTAAATGGGTTTGTGATGTTGAGAATAAATAACCTATGTAGTCAGTAGTCATCTTTTTAATAAATAAAAAGCCATTAGTTTTTTTTAATTAACATACATGTTGCGTGTGCCCAGTTGCAAGTCTTATAAAAAAAAGACAAAAAAAAAAAAAAAATTGGTGGACACCATATGCCTTCACCCCAAGAATACTAAATAATTTTTTTACTAATCATATTTATGACAATTCGATCATATCCAATCCTCTAAATTAGTATATAATTGAGAAGGTTAGATAAACAGAATTCTTAATACAATTATTTTATCTAGAACTATACATATAAAAATTTTATTATTCTATGAATATTAACACTCTTATTAAAATTTTTACTAAAAACATAAGAGGTTAAATTTATTTGATTATCAAAAAAGAAAGAATACTTGGATAATCAATGATTATCAGACATAAGCAAATGCAATATTGCTAATAAAAATTTTGAACAAAATTAATTAACTAATAAAGAATATTTTTGTAGAAAAGCATGAACTTGTCTGCTTTTGTCAATTTTTCTGTGGTGTTTGGATGTTTGATGTTTGGGGGGAAAATAATAATAATAATAATAATAATAATTAACTCATATTTAACTCACTTTTTTTTTCTTTACTTTCACATGAATCCAAATTTTATAATTAAGGGAAGGCATTGTATGACAAGTTTGTATCTCTATATTTTAATATATATTTTTCTCATTTTAATTGACCGGTAACATGGACTTTGTTTTCATAGAAATCGAGTGTTGATTACCTTAATGAAACAAAAACACAAAAATAGGATTACAACAAGAAAACCATTATAAAATATGGTGATGAAACCACCTAACATTACCGGGATACTACAGTTTTTTTTGTAACAGCATCACCGGGATAGTAGAATACCTGGTTTTGTGATTACGTGGGGCCCAACTGAATTAGGCTTTCTATTTCAAACCACTCAAAGGTCACCATTATTTACGAGATAAGGCTTATTAGAATTCATTGACCTTCAAAAAATTATTTAGTGATATTGAGATAAATTTATATGATGTCTCCACTTAATATTTTTTAATTAAAATAGTAAAATTTAATATTTTTTGTTTAATTTTTTTCAGTCAATAAGATACCACTTGCCTTGAATATTTGAATCTATTTCAAATATCATCTGCTCTCGGATGAAAAATAAAAAAGAGTAATGTTAGAAACTCTAAAATTTCTATCAAAATTTTTATTAAATGTCTTACATAAGTGTGGGACTCATACCATGTGCCACACCCATGTGGGTTTTATGTGGGTCTCATAACAATGTCAAACATTTAGTAGAAATTTTGATAGAACTTTTAGAATCTCTAATATTTTTTAAACAAAAAACACTCATCTTTCAATTAGAAGTCATAGTTTTAAAACTACTAATATTAGCTATTCAAAAAAATGTCAAATAAAAAAAAATCCGTATAAAATATTATATCACCAAACATTTATTATTATTTTACAATTTTTTATTTTTTATTTTTTGATTTCTTTCTATATCATTAGTGTTTTGAAACAAAGATGTTAATTTGGTGGCTCCAAATCTTGTAAGTTTTCTCTAGTTTATTAGATTAGAGGGGTGCTGTTGGGATTCATAGGATTTGCTTACTCTGGATTCTATTTCTACAATTTAAAAAACTCTTTTCGTCCTTAAAATAATAGTCTCTTCTAGAAAATTTAATTTTTTTAGTAATACAATTATTACATTTAAAAATATTTAGTTTTCCAAAATTACTCTTTAATAGTATGTTTTTTTTGAGAATATCAATTATTATAATTGTACTTTTTGTATGGTTAATAAATTTAAAAGAAATGTAAAATAGGGAATTTATATTTTTTTAATTATTGATTTTTTAGAAGAGACTAATATTTTGAGATAATAAAAAGTAAAATAAGAGATTAATATTTTAAGACAGATTTATCACTCCTCAAAATTCTAGGAATGATTTTGTATGACATTATAAAGTAAAAGCGCACTCCCAAAGGGAAAAGTTAGGGATCATGAAATTTTTTTCATGAAAGTGATTATGAAAAATTTATGATCTTTGGATTACCTTGATTAGTGTGTAGTGTTTTATTCTAAATGTAATTCAAGAATCACAAATCTTTCATGATACCTAACATTGCTAACTCCCAAAATACCAGCTATCAAAATCCGGAAATAGTTTTGTAGAATATTATAATATAAAAGCTCAATCCCAAAATACCAGGAATGGTTGTGCCTCAATTGGAGGTTTATTATTAGTTTATTTTTATGATCCGAACCGTTCATTTTGTAAGGTTATATTAATCGGATATCAATAACTATATGATCGAATTACATTTATCATAAAAAAAATAAATAATAAATTTTTCTTTTCAGAATAGCATAAAAAATATACAATTTGATCATATAATTATTAATATCTAATTAATATGATTTTTTATAAAAATAAATTACTTAACGAACCTTATAAAACAAACGGTTCAGACCATAAAAATAAATCCGTAATAAACCGCCAATTGAGGCACAAAAATACCAGTAACCCCATTCTCCAAAATACCGGCTACAAAAAATTCAGAAATGATTTTGGCATGGCCTATTGTATCCACTTTACCAATTGATGATTGATTAATATTTTATTAAAGTACAGGAGAATAAGCACAAAGACAACTATTTAATCACACGTGATTACCACTAAAATAATCTTATAAAGCGCAACTATTGTTAATTTATATTATTTGGTACAGAGCTATTATTCATTTTCTATGTTCCACTCATAGTATAAATAACCCATTCAGAGTAGAGCCTTTCCATCATCTCACACAAGCAAGTGCATAGAGAAGAGTTCTAAACATAACAAAAGCTTTGAAGTCTCAGTTTATATTTTCAGTGAAGAAGGAAAGATGTCAAACACAGCTGGTCAAGTCATTCGCTGCAAGGTTTGTATAATATCATCATCCCATTTAGGAGCTTTCTACTGATTTGGGAATCAATATTTTTTCGAAAATAGTTTTCAGAAACAGTTCGTGAAGTTCTACGAAAAACAAAAGCACAGACAAAAAAAACATACTCTTTCTACTTCTGAAAATGATTGATTAACAAAGTATTTCTTCAATTTTTGGTGGCAGCTGCTGTGGCATGGGAAGCAGGGAAGCCACTGGTGATAGAAGAAGTGGAGGTGGCGCCACCGCAGAAGATGGAGGTTCGTGTGAAGATCCTCTATACCTCTCTCTGCCACACTGATGTTTACTTCTGGGAAGCCAAGGTATCCTCTATATCCTCATTAATTTCAATTAATTCAAGCCACCATGGTGACACCCAAATTGGTTCTTTCTTTTCAATCTTGCAGGGCCAAAACCCCGTCTTTCCTCGAATCCTCGGCCATGAGGCAGGAGGGTAAGTTGATTTCTTTCCAAGAAAATCTTAATTTCAATCAAATTGTTTGTTCTTGTTAATTTTTGAAGCCTATAATGAAATGGGTTCTCTGTTTGTGGGTTGAAAATATGAATTTTGTTGATTTTGATGGATTTGTAGGATTGTGGAGAGTGTAGGAGAGGGAGTTACTGATCTTGCACCGGGCGATCATGTCCTTCCAGTCTTTACAGGGGAATGCAAAGAATGTGCTCACGGTAAATCTGAAGAGAGCAACATGTGTGATCTCCTTAGGATCAACACAAACAGGGGAGTGATGATCCATGATCAAAAATCAAGATTCTCAATCAATGGCAAGCCAATTTTCCATTTTGTTGGAACGTCCACCTTCAGCGAGTACACGGTTGTCCATGTTGGTTGTCTCGCCAAGATTAACCCCCACGCTCCTCTCGACAAAGTTGTTGGAAATGGTTATTTTTTCCTCAAGTTTGGTCTAATTTTTAGGTGGGCCCCGAGTGTCAATTTTACTTGGGTCAAAGTGGTAACGCGTTCTATGCCGCGTTGTGATTCACGTGGTATATTTGGTTGCTCAAAACCATTACCGAGTGAATGGGAAATTGAAGCCAAAGTGTGCTCCATGGAAATGGAGTTTTGGTGGAAATTCCTTAAGGTTGTAAATTGGCTTGTCCCACATTGATTTGGTGGGAGGTTTTGAAAGGGTTTATAAGGCTTAGGGTGAGATACTTGGGGTGTGCCCCAAGGGGTACCCAAGTGTTTTAGAGGGAGAGGTTATGGGCAAAATGGGCTAGACCCATTGGACCCAAAAATCACCACGCGCGCGCCGCCGTCCGTCCGGTCGGCCTGGGCTTGGGCGCGGGTGTGTGGTGTGGGCTTCTAATCTTTTTGGGCCAAAAATATTTGAATTTAATTTTATTTTTTTTTATTAAAATAAAATCCATAATTCAAATTAAATTGGTTTGGATTATTTAAACTGTTTTGGAATTAGTGCACACCCAAACAGGGCCCTTCCCGGTTTCAAACAGAAATAAACTGTTTTGAATTAATGCACACCCAAACAGGGCCCTTCCCGTTTTACTATCTGTTTGAATTAATTCAAACCTGTTCAATTCAAAACCAAGAGTTACATACCTGTTTATTTCAAATTCTAGAGCCACCTTCACATCTATAAATAGGACCACCCTCATTTGATGTTTGCATTCAGAAATTTCGTATTTCACTTCTGTTTTCTATTCTTCATCTTGCTGCATTTTATTTTCAAAAGAAAGAGTGTAAACACTTAGTGTGTTCGTAAGGCAAACAATTAGTAGTGCTGCTATTGTTTGTGGAAGATCATTTCATCCTGGGAGATAGACGTCCGAATTCTGAAAGCACCGTGGAGAGGACGAATCTGTCTTAAGGAGACAGTGTTAAACACTGGACTTGATCAGAAAAATAATTCGAAGAAATTAAATCAAGTAAGTTATTTAATTACTTTCAGTGTTGTTTTTATTTGTTTATTTATTCAGATTTTAATTTTGTTTTTGTAACAAAATAAAATCTGTTTTGTTTTTATTTATTTATTTTTATTTCGAGTTTGATTTTTGTAATCAAACATATTCTCTCCTTTTCTTTATTTCTTTATATTCTGGTTGTTGTTTTGTACACAACAGAATTAAATCTTTTTAAATACAGTGAAGATTGTCCAACAAAAGTTTGTGTTCTTAGTTGTGGTATCTCCACAGGTACAAAAAAGCAATGATAATCCAAGTTTAGTATCAATCCCTTTTGAGTTTTGGCTAATACCATCAATTAGTTTCATAAAACGAAAATATTAATGAACTTCTATGGAACGGTTTATTCAACCAATACGAATCCGTGTTATCAAAAGATTTCCTGCACTTGTTTCTAGAATGGAACAGTCTAGTCATTCACTTTGGTATCTTACTGAACCAAAACGGTGATATTACTCCTTTTTCTATTTTAAAAAAAAAATACCCATGATCATCCAACAAGAAGGGTTTTGATTTTTTCAAATGCATGATTTGAAGACCTACTGATTCCAACAACTTATTGCAGAGTAAATCATTCGGGCTTTCAATTCATATTGTTTTGCTGATGAACAAATTTTTTTTGTTTTTGTTTTTTTTTTTTTTTTTGTTGGTAGGATTCGGTGCCACTGTGAATGTTGCGAAACCAACAAAGGGCTCAACTGTGGCTGTCTTTGGATTGGGAGTTGTAGGCCTAGCTGTGAGTGTTTTTCTCTGATTGGCTTATAAATATTATTATTGAATATGTCTGTTAGCCAAATATATCATATCAATATTATATTTGATGGTAATTTTGTGTGATTAGGCTGCAGAAGGGGCCAGAGTGTCAGGTGCTTCGAGGATTATTAGTGTGGATTTGAATTCCAACAGATTTGATGAAGGTAGGTGATCACATTTGCAATGTTTGATACAATTTACTTCGATAAAACAGACTACAGTGCTTGTGCTGCATAAAGTTGTTTTCAAAATTTTGAAATATGAAAATAATGATGAGTGTTTTCAAACTTCTCATTGTTTTGTTTCTGAAAACAACCTACTCTCTGGGAAATGCCATAAAGTTGTTTTCAAATTTTAGAAAACTGTTTTCGCACAAAAATGTGAACAATATCAAAAGGATGAGAACACAACCAAACAGGAAAGCATTTGCTGATTTTGATGGGTGAACTGCATCTAAATTCTTGGTGAAAGTTATTTTTGCAACACAGGCTACATTGTGATTCACATTCTGGTTAAAACACACAACGGACCTCAATTTTTAATATTAATCTCTCTCTCTCTCTCTCTCTCTCTCTCTCTCTCATAAACAGCAAAGACGTTTGGCGTGACAGAGTTTGTGAGCCCCAAAGACTACAAAAAACCAGTTCAAGAGGTACAGTTCTACACTTACTTGCACTTGTAAAACCTTCCCTTTCAAGTATTTGATCAAGTTTCTTCTTGACTTGCTCTTCAGGTGATTGCCAGATGACCAATGGAGGAGTGGACAGAAGTGTTGAATGTACTGGAAACACTGAGGCCATGATCTCAGCATTTGAATGCGTCCATGATGTATGTTTCCCATACTTCCCATCACTTTCATTATCCCTCTATTCATCTTTCTCATTGTCAACCAAATGAAGCTAATTCTACGAGTCATTAGATAATTTTGGGATTTTCATGATATTAAAAAAAGACATTATGTGACAATCGTTTCGAATGTTGATAGATTACAATCTGCTAACAGGGCTAGGGTGTTGCGGTTCTTGTGGGAGTCCCCCACAAAGATGCAGTGTTCAAAACACACCCTGTGAATTTCCTAAATGGGAGGACACTAAAGGGCACCTTCTTCGGAAACTACAAACCCCAGTCTGACATTCCCTCTGTTGTCGAAAAATACATGAACAAGGTGAGTTTCTGAATCCCACTTCGATGTTCATAGCACATATGAAAAGTTCAAAATGTGAAACTCTCAGTCGCCTAAACTCCCGACTTTGTAGGAACTTGAACTGGAGAAGTTCATCACTCATCAAGTCCCATTCTCAGAGATCTACAAGGCCTTCGAGTACATGCTAAAACAGGAAAGCATTCGATGCATCATCCGAATAGAGGAATAGAAGGACACAAATCCACAGTATCCGATGCAGTGGACTGTGCATTGACCTTTTGTGAAATGTTAATAAAAGTTTTTGTCTTGGGAGTATTTTGTTAATATATCTGTTAATAAAAGTTTTTGTCCTGAAATGTTAATAAAAGTTCTTTGTATTATGGTCAGGCCTTAACATATTACAGAGTTACGAGCTCATTGTGTCTATTTTTTATTGTCTTTACACTCTTTACTGACATGCTCAACATTATGATGGTCTCAACTCAACCCAAGAAGCCTTTGTTCGCATTGTTTAGAGAGAGAGAGAGAGAGTACAGAGTATAATCATTCAAAAACTTGTAATCAAGGAAACTAAGGAACTGTAATTTGCAACTGAAAATATGTGCCCTAACTTTTATGTACACCTAGTTGTGCTGCGCCAGTTTGGCCAAAATGTTCATGTCTAATATCTTAACATCAAGAGTGTCATCTACTTTAACAATACCATCACTCCCATCAACACCGATCAGCTTTCCAGTAGACCCTCGCTGTGCGCCACCCATGATCTTAACTTTGTCCGACTTCCTTGGTACCACTACATCAATTTCGCTAGGCAGGGCGGTTACAATTTCACCATTGCCACTTGATCCAAGGGCTATCCTACACGAACCATCCTGAAACATAAAAAGCCATTGTCAGCAAGCTACCTACCTATGAGAATAATTCAAATATATATTTGGTATCAATTTACAGAAACTGCATTCCATCACCCAAAAAAAATGGAAAAATATAAACAAAAACCATATGTATTTGTCAGTGTTCTGAAGGACAAATAATTTCAGAAACTAAAAGAAGCGTCTGCATTTTCAGGAAGTAGAGTTCATTCCAAACCTTTTCAAACATTTTTTCATTATTTTCATTTTCAGTAATTATGTACCAAAAACGAAATGATGAAAAAACACTTGACAAAGTCCTCCGTATGATATAAATTCAATCAAATGTGCAATTTCTGATATACTGAAATCATTACAATATGTAAAATGTACCAACATAAGCTCCTCTTTTTCCAAGAATCTAGTTTCCCTCTGAGAATATTCAATCTTAAATGTGTGGCACTTTTATTATGTTGAATAACCAAACCAAGGCTACCGTATATTTCCAATTCCCAAAAATTCGACTGAGTGAGGCCCCCAAACCATATATTTATTTTTAAGTTATGGTAAGAAAGAAAAATCAAAGAATGCCATTTCTGGACAAACATACCGGGAGAACCTCTCGAACAACTCCAGTGGCAATGTCTTCCCCAAACCTGCGTAAATTGACCAATATGTCTGGCAGTACCCAAAGACCTTCATTGTCCCCACCTGTCAAATGAAAAATGTTATCCTCCATAGTTGCTGAATTTGAAACTGAGCACACTCAATGACCAACTCAAGTGAGAACTACATACAAAGAATCTTACACAAAAACCAACACCAAGGTGCCAGAATTAGAAAACCTACTTACTAATAAACATTTAATAATCATTTGGATTTCTCACGAAAACAAAATCATCCAGTGCATTTTTTTTTTTTTTTTTTTTTTTGCAATGCCATTCTCCAATTTATTTCCAAGATGTTTGATAGGATATATGTATCTACTATTATGTACTTTTCCCAAGGAAAATCCACTCCCTCACTTGATACGAGGTCAGTTCTTAAATTCGAAGAACAGGAAGACTTACAAATCCTTTTACTCATTATTAGGTGGCTCTTTACTATCAAGTTTATTTACCTTGACCATAATTTTACAATGCCACTGCAAAGCATATCAACCAATATCGCTGACACTAAGATCTACTATAGATCACTGATACAGTGATTGTAATGTTAATGGTTTGTGCTTTCCAACACATCAAACAGCATGGAAAGATCATAATTCCATGAGACATTGAAAAATAGAAAGAAAGAAAAAAGTATACCATTTCTTTAGCAACCATTTCTTTAATTAATTAACAAGTACTATAAATAACTAAAAGTAAAACATCTACGACATCAACTCTCATGTCTAGAAGGGAAAACAGACCTACTACAGGAGACATAATATCCAAACCACCACTTCCTGGTGTCATTGGTTGTCCTCCAGGAGTGCCCGGAAGATATGAAGCTGAACTTGGTGTCATTGGCTGTTCACCAGGAGTAGACGGCAAGTAAGGGCTTGGAGCATTTGCTGCACAAACACAGGAATGAATAAGTAACAATTACAGTAAGGCTTTTTAAAGGGAACTGTTCATTTGATTACCATAGGAATGACTGCTATCTCTAGGTGTTCCAGCCTCGCTCGGAGTGTTAGCCCAACCAGAACCAGGAGTAGGTGCTTCATATATCCTTGAACGAGGAGTTCCAGGCTGAAAAATGATAACAATAAATTGAACACTCATACGGAAAAATATATATATTCCCATTTATTTGAATACTGGCATCTAATTGGGCAAGATTGCTGACCTGATACTGCGGACTTGCCCCCCAGGAAGCAGGGTTTGCATCTTCCCAATTATCCCTAATTCATTCCAAGGAGTGCTCATCAGTATGAAAGAAAAGGAAAGGGAAAGAAAAAAAATAATAATAAAAAAATAAAGAAAAAGAGAGAAGGACACTATAGAAAAACACCTCTCCTCAAGAACAAGTGAAGCAAGTATGCATTCAAGAAACCACACAACTAGAAATGAAAACAACCTATATATATGTTCCCCAAATACAAAGCAACACAAGAAAGTCTACATCCACAATTCTCTCTTCAACAATCAAAGATCTACCAACTGTATGTACACAGGATGAATGTGTAAATATTTAAGCACTTACACATGAAGCCAGTAAAGCAAGAAACATGACACCTTAAATGTATGGGAGGACTATATAGATTTAATTATACCATATTGTTGTGCGTCACCTATACATAATTCAGAGTTCAAACCTTCTTCACCAACTAGTATTTTCAGTAAAAAAATACTGCACATGAAAACACATAAAATTCAGCAATAACCTTGGTGGACTCATTGGTGTATATGGATTCCATGCTTTGTCGCGCATAGGTGTCCTCATGCCATCATGAATAGGTGTTGCTGTTGCAAAGTTGAAGAGAGAAACAAATCAAATAATAAGTTAAACAAGTCCTAAGAAACATAATTCCACGATAAAATAGATCTAAAGTAGACCTCCGGGATCTCTCATAGGAGTCATATATGGATGTAATGGAGTTCGTGATGGATGCATGGGAGTCTGACTTCCCAAACCATATCGAGGTATTTCACTGCTTAAAATAAAATTTTAAAAAATGAGAAAAAAATAGTTAGTCTAAATCTAAGTTACTTAAATTGGACAGAAGCAGTATCATAATCAGACAGAAGCAGAATCGTAAATACCGATATGGAGTTGAAACTGTCATGTTATCAGAAATATGATGGCGATCAACTGCTTCAAACAGCAGGAGTTAGAAACCACACAGAAAACTGAATAATCAAGGAGACAGGGAAAAAAATTTAAAAAAAAAAATCCCTCAAACTAAAGGAAACTTGCCTGTAACAACTTTCATCTGGGACTCCAACTCTACCCTGACTGAAAAACCTTTAACATCTACAACACGCCCACGATATCCCTTGAAAGGACCCTGACGAACTTTTACAGTACTACCAACCAAAGAATCATGTCCCCTACCACCTCTATGCCTTCCTCCAGCTATAACAAGGTAAGAGTAGGCAATGCTATCAGAATTCCTTCTTGTGAATGAAATCATAAAAAACAAGCAAAGGAGTAGAGAAATAATGCAAGGAGAGGCAAAGAAAAAACCAAAAACAATTAATAAAATTATCAAACACAGCACTCAGCATATTATTTAAATCACCAACTTACAGCCCATTGGAGGGCCTCTAGGCAATCTCCCTGGAGATTGAAGAACAAGAGTTGGAGTTCTAAGCTGAGCAAAACTTGAAACCTGTGAATCAGCCTACAGAAGAGATAGAATAGCAAGCTCAATTATAACAGAGACAAGAATTAGCGAACAAATCGCGAAACCTAAAAAGAAAGTATTTTAGTCCACACAAAAATAAAATAAAATGCATACATTTCTATTGCCATTGGCACGTGATCCACCAACCACCTTGCAAGCCTGGGATTTAGCACAAAGGAAACCCGCATGCTCAACGTGATGACGATCGTAAATAAATAGAACTCCTCTGAAAATATGTTCAACAGAACCTTGTTTTCCCTGAATAGGATAGAAGCAGTGACATTGTAATCAAACAATCTATTTAACCAAAAATTAGAATGAAGTAAGTGGTTCTCACTTTGCATGGACCTTCAAGAATCCTAACGACATCTTTCACTGATATTGTGTTCTTGGACAGATCTTGGGCATAAGTTTTCCTCTCAAGCTTACATTTAATGTCTCTTAATCTGACAAGTGCAACCTCTGCTCTGTCTGGGACTCCCTTAAGAACCTGCAAAATAAGACGTACACAGAAGTCCTTAAGAACCTGAGAAACAAGTGATATACAAACTTCTCTGAGGTAGTCAACATGATTACTTCACCTGGAGAGCTTCACTTTGTAGACGTATGATTACCCCAAAACTCATATTGCTGCCCAAAAATAAAAATCACATATAAGATTTAACTAATAGCAAAAACTAGAGATTTGGGGAAGAACAGCTTACTCCAGCATTACAAGATCATGAAGCTCATAATCCCCGATTCTGGTAATACCAGAAGTTACCTCAGAGCTCTCCGCAACATTGTCAGCAAATACACGTATCTGAAACCAGATAACACATTGGCATAACTTGTCCATGAAAAGAAAAATAAAAAATAAAAAATCTCAAAGGTCAAAGGTCAAAGATCAATAGCTTACATGTTCATTGGTCGTATCAGACAATATGATTACTACATGCCCCTCGACCTTTATAACCATACCAGTTGCACCTTCTGATGCACCTAAAACAACCTTCACATGATTCCCCGGTTCAAAGTACTTGCAAAGCTCTTTTTCATTTACAGCAAGAGTTTTCTGTAAATAATAAATAAACAAATTGGCCAATATGATGCAAGAGAACCGTGGATACTTATCAGAAATAATCATTTAAAAAAATAAAATAAATAACAATTCATTCATGTTTTACCGGAAGGCCCTCTGCATTTGGCCTGATATGGACATTGTCTTCCTCAACTTTTTCAACCCATCCTTTCAAATTTTTGAGATCTCCCTTGACAACAATAACTTGGTCACCCTTCATAAAATGGCCTTTCTTTCTGTTTGCAAACAAAGTTGACAAACTAGCCATATCTCCATCCCCATTCTCATCAGGTTGCCGAAATTTCTCTAGTTCATCAAAAGTTGGTTGTATATTCTGTGTGCTGATTGATTTCATGGATGCATTTTTATATAAGAAACCATCCTTGAACATCATTGCATCTATTTTCTCAAAGTAATCACCAGTCATAGGGTCTCGTCTACGTTCCACACGTATATGCATTTCTCTGAAGATAGAACATAAAACAATACATCAGCAAAGTTGCAGCGTACAAACATTAAGTACCATCTGTGTTGCAATTAGAGATGATAAAAGAAAGGCTACCTAGCTTCGTCAACATTCAAAAAACGCTGAGGAGGAATAAATGCCTTCTTCTTAGGAACTTCCCTACCTTCCTGAAACAGAATAATTACCCTTGTAAGAACAGGTACTAACAAACAGATCCATTGTATTCACTGTCCGAACCATAGTGATCCAAAATACTGATCAGGAAGCATTTTTATCTGTCTAATTGAAATACTTCTGTTTATTCAGTCTAAAAAAGAATAATTACATTATTTATTGATCAAAACACAAATCCCGTGGAAGGGCATGCTGTTCAACCTTTCCATAGCAAGAATTTAATTAACAAGTTATATATATGTATACCGATTTATTTGCGAGGGCCTGTAAGTCTAAGCGTGGGATAAGTTTCACTGTAACTCTCTGCCGCACATTATCCACATCCACAACCTATAAACATAGAAGCTCAAAGGTTAAATAAAAAAAGAACCACAAAATAGTACTGTGAAGGAAGGGGAAAAAAAGGAAAATGGAAAATTTTCACACTTTTGCAAGGTCCCCTTTGTACATTCCAATCTTCATTCTGACCCAGGTATCCCTGGAAAGATCAATTGCTTTGCTTTCTACAGAAAGGACATCAGTCATTTCTTTGATCGGAACAAGTGTTACTTTAGTATTTGTATATATTATGCGCAGACCGCTGCAAGCCTGGAGCAGAACAAAAATGGTAATAAGATCAATTTCCAATCACCACAAAATCCATGTAACCTTTGTTGCGGTACTCCTCAGTTAAGCAACAAAAAAATATGAAATCCACAACTACATACCTCCTTCACATGGGCTTCTTTGTCTGCCTCAACATATATATAGTTTTTGAGATGATCAAGAGCTATGGCTGACCTGATTTGCAACCCAGATCTTTTATCAAGTGACTTCTGCATTAGGCAAACAGCTGCCTCTCTCTCACGACCAATCTAGAGTGAAAGCAGACATAGAATTAAGAAACAAGACTACACAGATATCATGTAGCCTGTGATAATGAATAGTGCAAGCATCAATCATACCGCACATTTCACCATCCACAACTTTGGATCCCTGACAGAGGGCAAAAGAGCTTGCTGTTCTACATCTGTAGTCTCCTCATCATATTCTTCATGACTTGATCTGGCATATCTTGCCTGAATACGTCTCTCAAGAGCTTCAACATCTTCTTGGTCATCCTCCCGTGGCAGCAATGGACGACGATGCATCCTTCTACCATCATCTTCATCCGGTAGCTCAGCTCCACTGTCTACTATGAAGCCTGTGTGTACAGGTGCTCAACTGATCAGCAATGATAATGCAGGGCACAAATAAATCAGCCCAAAAAAGATACATACAGATCAATCAAAGACCATGAATGACTCTTAAGCGACATTAACCAAACAACAAGAGCACATGGAATAATTTCACAATAGCAAGAAGCTCAACTTTGTTTCATTCAAAAGCAAATTAATGAAGTCATTAAGAGGAATCACAGATCTCAAAAAGCATGTGATGGAAAAGCTCAAGCTCCCATTAAATCGACAATAACGTATAGGGAGTTTAAGACTGCATCTTACCATATTACTCCAGACACATCATCAATAAAAATTGTGATTAGGTTGAAATAGAGAATACCAAAATTTAAAGAGAAATTGAATGCTTTAGGTTAATGGTCTCCAGAACAAGTAGAAGTAGAAGAAGAAAGAAAACCAAATTGTCATTGAAAGTGCAGGATGCTGTTGAGCTCTCAGACTGTTGAAACTTGGAATTGGAAGACTTTCCTACAGGCTGTACAAATAAAATACTAAGCCACACGACTCTGAATGCCTACCCATCTCATATATCTTTCCCCACCGCATCCACCACGTCTATTTTGGTTGGTCTAGATTCTCAAATCAAATACTATGTCCCACAATGTTAGTACCTTTCGGAAGTTTCAATTTTTTAAGGGACCATGTAATTAATGCATTCAAATTGAAATCAAAAGGCAATAGTTCCCAAATTGTCCCTTGATTCCCACTCTTAAATTTATTTGTAATATAGCTTTGGAAAATTGAAAAAATTTATGCTTTGAGTTTTCAAAGAAGATTAACATTTTGAGACATCCCAAATTGGGGGAGGGAAAAAAAAGGACTTTACAGTGTGGGACAGACACAGTATAAGTATGGTCCTTAATGACGTATAGCAAACCAAACGATGTGCCTGGTCTATAATTGACAGGGTATTAACTACAAGGTGAAAACGAGATACATTGAAAACAAAGGATCTCAGTTGCAAAGAATCATGTGCCCTCACTTTTGGGAGATCCACTGCACAAGTAACTAAGCCAAGACTGCAAAAAGATACATCCTGCTAACCTCTCACAATGTGTCAAACAGATTGGCAGACGTTAATACTGCTGGTGTGATTATCTACTAACCAGTAACCACACCTATTTTATTCCTTCGTTGCAACCCAGTGAGGGCCGACCCCTACCCACCCAAACTTTGGCCATGATTACGGGGTTAACCTTTTGATAACTTGGCTAGATAAAGGTTGTAAGAAGTCAACCTACCGTTGGCAAAGTAATGCTTAAGTGATATCAAACCAACTTTTTGAACTCACATTTTGCAGAGCACACCATCAAACACTATGAAAACCCATGCCATTGTGTTTGCCAAAACTTGGAGGATCAGAAATTGACAAATACCTATCCATGGGTGCTCCTTAATATATGAATGTGAAGGAATGGTTAATAGACATGTCCGCAATCAACCCATGAATTTGGTGTCTATGGAAAGTATGGAATGAAAAGAATGGAGGACCACATAAAGCACCGTCACCAACTCACTGCTACCTAGTTAGGGCCAAACCTGACCCACCCAAACTTTGGGCTTGCACACAAGGTTAAACTTTTGATAACTTGGGTTGGATGAAGGGTTTAAGAAGTCAACCTATACTTGGCAGAGGCATGCTTAAGTTTCAAGATGTCAAACCAAGTTTTTTGAACTTACATTTTGCAGAACACAACATCAGGCTCTATGATAATCCATGCCATTGTGCTCACAAAAAATTGGAGAATGACAATTGGCTATGCACAAAACAGGTGCTTTTATATGAATGTGAGTACGTGATTAGTAGCACATATGTACAATCAAACCACAAATTTGGTGTAAGTGAGAAGTATGGAGGACAACATACTGCACTGATGAGCTTCACAAAATCTGAGTTTCACAAAAAGTTATTGAGGGAGTCTAAGGATAAGAATTTATACACCAGATTAAATAAGTCTTTCCCCAGTATTTTATTATATTCTATAGTGACAATACAAATTGCAAGACTTTTATACTCCCAGTGCAAGATAAGAGGTCGACTCTTTCCCCCTTTTCCATTCTCAATCTAATACAACAACCAGTCGTGTGACCCAACTTTAGAACTTCAACTAAAACTTCGACCAAGAACATCTTTATTGCTCTGCTCCTGCTTCTTCACATGATAAAGTTTTCAAATCTAGTATTGCAAGTTTGCAACATAGCAGATTATTATTACAACAGTCATAACCAAACCCAGAGATCACTGCTAAATTGCTACTAGAGCATATTTAACGAGAGAGCCTCCAAAGCTCCTTCCACCACTCATGATCATTGTTGGAGGGGCTGACACCCACATTCAATTAATTTTCGAACAAGCAACTAAATGAACATAGAGCCTTGCATAACCAACATTTTAACCACCAAACAAGGAAAATCCAACCTAACATCTATACTTTTACAACCTGTCCCGAAACTTCTTCCTCATGCATCCATGTTTCAAATTTGTAAATATAATTTGTCCAACCTACCAAGCTAAATATCACCCTTTGGATGCCAAAATTGACACATAAATCGCATCAACATGGAAGTGGATGTTATTACAAGCAATTTGTCTATGAAGGCATTGTGTTAAACACTGAATTCAAACTACCACATATGCATTTCAACAAGTTGAATTAATACATTGGTACTTCCAAATCTCATTTCCTGGTTCAACTGTAACCTTATCACAGAGAAGAAAAAAAAGCTAATGACAGAAAGAAAAATATGGGAACCAGGTGAGATTGACATGAGAAAAAAGGGTGTTGTTAACTGCTTATTTCACTTTGTGAAAATCTACAAGCTCATCCCCTAACTAATGTTCATAAAAAGTAGAGCAAGAATGATTTCAGGACTTCATAAATTTGGTGTACACATGAGAAAACACAAGGACTCCAGCTAGCAAAATAGCATGAATATAAAACACAAGTGTTTTCATGAACTTCATTCCAGCAACCTAATCCCAAGAAAACTCACCTTTGAGTACTTGTTTTCCACATAATGCTTATTATTAACATAAGCTAATGTTTGGTTTACTCGAATGCAGGTAGAATGGAAAGAAACGATCATTCTTTACCCTCCATATGAAATGACCGTATTGTGTAATGATGATTCAATTTGAAATGAATTTTTCATCATTTTTAATGAACCAAACTTGAGATTGGACATTAACATGGATTAATCATTCAATTCCACCATCATTCTGGCAAACCAAACACTACACAAATTTCATGAGACTAGAAAAGATCACTCATCAAAATCAAATGCAAGAACAATTATCCTGGATAACCCAACATTGTCTGAACTAAAATACATAAAGTTCATTTTTTTTTTCCCCCAAAATTGTTAATCCCAGCCATACATGATCAAGTACTCAACTAATTCAACAACCCTCGTCCAAAATTTCAATGCAGTGGCACCAATATCAACACACAAAACTAAAAAATCACGAATCAATCAACTCGATGCAAACAAATAAAATATAAATATAGAGAAAATTAATTAATCAAAAAAAAAAAAAAAAAAACACTAACCGTCTTCGCCATCTTCGTCTTCCTCTTCATCGCCGCTAGCCACCCCCGCAATGTCGTCAATGAATTCAGCACCGGACCGCCTCTTCGCGCGGCGACCACCACCGGCACGACCACCACGGCCACCGCCATCTAAATAGTCCTCATCGTCGTCATCTTCGTCGTCGTCCTCCTCCTCATCGTCGTCCTCCTCCGCAACGTCGTCGATGAACTGTGATCTCCGCCGCTTGTTACTAGCCCTACCGGCTCCTCCATCATCACCCTCATCATAAAGTGGCTCGTCTTCGTCTTCATCTTCCTCTGGCTCAAGTTCGTCATCGTCGTCGTACTCGTCTCGTCGCCTGTGAGACATGGTGGTGAAATTGCTCCGATATGGAGAGTCTGTTTTACGTTACAAAAGTTATCGATATATATATATATATATAGCCCTAGTGTTGGGTTTTGAGGAGGTCACAGCGTTGGACTGAGAACAGTCTTGTTCGTCGACCGATTGGGATACTTTTCATTTTGCTCCCGGTTTGATGAAAATAAAAGGGGAATTTTTTTTAAGGTTGTGTTTGGCAAGTGGGTTTGCAGGTTTTTTTGGCTATTTTAGCCACAAAAAACAAAATAGGCTATTTTAGCCATAACAAACAAAACATCACATCCAACCCATAATCATTACATTCTTCTCTCACAAAAAAATTCAAAAAAGCCAAAAAGCCAAAAAGTCCTTCCCAAACCAAGCTTTTAAGCCCAGGCTAAAATAGCCAAAAAAGCCAAAAAGCCAAAAAGCCAATCCACTTCCCAAACGGAGGCTTTATAAGATAAAAGATGTATAATATTTTTATAATAATTGAGAATTTTTTAATAATTTTATAAGATAAAAGATGTATAATATTTTTATAATAATTGAGAATTTTTTAAAAAATTTATAGGAAAAATTTCACTTAGAGAAGTTTGTGTTTAAAGAAATTTTGATTTTATTAGAGACATTTTGGTCTTAATACAGATAAATTTTAATTTTTATGTAAAATTTTATCAAGAGAGATCTTCATGAATAAGAAAATATATTTTGAATCTCTTTTATTACACAAAGTTAAAAGGAGATGTTTACTAATTTTTTCAAAAAAAATATATTATCATTTATTAAAAAAAATTAAGTGAATTTAATAATTATATCATCTTGTTTAGTTCTTATTTTCAAGATTCACTTTTCAGAAAATTAAAAAAAAATTTGTTTTTCATATTTTATATTTTCAATGATTTTTTTTAATATTCTAATTAATTTTTTTAATTTTTAAATACACTTAACATAAATACACTAAAAAATTATAATACTTGTGAAAACTTTTTTTAAAAAATTCACTAAATATCAAAAATATAATTAAAAAAATATGAGAATTCAATACATTTTTCATTTTCTTGTGTATTTATTAACTTTTTATAAATATTTTACTTTTTAGAAACATTTAAATAAGATGCATCTAAAAAAAAATTAAAAATTGCTTAAAATTTTAAAAATATTCACTAAAAATAAAAAATATATGAAAAATAAAAGACACAAATTCAAGAAAATTGAATTCCGAAAATTAAAACCAAACAGACTGATATTTTTTATTTTTTTATTTTTTTAAAAAAAGTAAATAATAAATATATTTTAAATACAAATTATTTATTTTTTTAAGATAAATATAATAAAATAAAATCATTATAATTATTCGATTGATCATTTTTTTTTTCTAAATGATATATATTGAGAATAGTATAAAATAAATTATTAAAATTATTAAAATTACTTTAAAAAAAAAACTTAACCCGTTTATTTTATTATATTTTTTATAAATGGTGGAAGTGAAATTTGATTTGCAGTACCGACCTCAAGCGAGAAACTATAGAGAGCGGGCTAAGTAGACATTCGACTAAGGCCTTGTTTGGCAACTTTAGTTTTAGTCAAAAAGTTAAAAATTATTATAGGTTATCATATTATTTTTTTTATTTTTTTTGTATATCTTTTCGTAAAAAGTCAAAAAGTCACAAAAATATAATGTTGTTAAATGAGGTCAAGTCGCATTTGGTATTGACTTTTTTAGTTAACTTTTTTTGAGTTTTGATCTTTTTAGCTTGGAATTAAAAATTTGTTTAGTTTGACTTTTTTTGCTTTTGTAAGAAAAAAAATAAAATGATTATAGTTTGAATGTGACATTTTGTCTTATTGATTTATTTAACCTATTTTATTTTTTATGTTTTTTTAGTCCAACTAAGACTATGTTTGACATATTAGTTTGGAGTTATTTTAGTTACAAAAAGATAAAATAAATTAAAAAGTTAATAAAATAAAATATCATATTTTTTTTCATAAAAATTAAAAAAAATAAAAATATTTATCATAAATAAAACTTTTTAACTTTAAATTAAAATAATTAAAAAATTAAAAATCAACCCACATCACAAACGAAAGTTAAGGTGACCCAACGAAGGCTAATCTAACTTGATTGCTTTACGTGTGCGCCAATTCATACAAAGTACATGTTTTTTTTTTTTTTTTTTTTTTAATTTAAAGAGAGGTGTCTAACTCAATTTTAAAAGGACTTTTTTTTTCAACTTTTTAAGTCAATATTCTGTATCAAATTACGAATAATTAAAATATATTTGTCACTTTATGCTAATTTTTCTTACACCACTTATGCATCTCCCCACAGTCTTCCTTTTTCTATTTTTTTTAGCGTAAATTCACCCCTTTGAAGTTTAAAAACAATAATTAATCTGATATTTTTAATATAATTATATTAATTTTTATTTAAGTAAAGTTAAAATAATCAAAATTAATGTAAATGATTAGTAAAAACTAAAATAAAAATATGTATATATATATTAGTAAAAAAGACATACAAACATTATTTTTATTTTTTTTGTTCATATAACTAACAAATTATTAATAAAAATGATCAAGTTGTTATGTGAATTAAAAACTCAAGAAAGACAAGTATAATTATAATTAAAATGTAAGACAAACTGTATTTTAAAAATAAAAATAAAAATAAAAAATAAAAAGAGAAGTGAGGTTAGTTACCTTTTTTATTATAATTTTGTCCTAATTAAAAATTACCAAAAAATCTTCAAACCTAAAACAAACAAATCCTAATTTCTCATTTCACCTATTGCTCACAACCATTTCACCTATTACTCACAACCATCTTCATTAGCTACCACCGTTGCCACTACGGTTGCCACCAAAAATCATCAACACTTCTAGCCACCTCCAAAACCTCATCGCTCCCCCTATTGCTGCCACCAACATCAAAACCTCTCCTAGGATTCTCTGTAGCACGCCATCCTCTTCCCGTCACTCCTTCCCTAGACCTCCCCTCATTTTCATCTGTAACTTTCTTTTTTGACTTTTATATCTATTTGTAATGCTCCCAAAAATAAAAGCCTCAAGAAAGAACTTTGTTGATTTTTGCTTAAGATACGCTTACGTTTGTTTTTTTTTTTTTTAAACATTAAAAAGGAAGCTCCACAGGACATCATAGCTTCCGCAGGCCCTTGTGTTGTTGCATGCATAATTGGTCTCCAGTGCTGGTGAATGAGGTGTTGATAAGGACCAGAAGCCCCATCTTGTAAAAAAAAAAAAAAAAACTTCAATATAACAGTGATATCATGTCATCGATAATACCATCCAGTCATATCATATCTTTTATCCTCTATATATGTGACAAGGCAGTTGTACCTACAAAACGAGATTGACCCTTCACATCATGTAACTTCATCGTGTATTGGTGATATTACGTAATTGATATCACTGTAACACTAAAATTTTACTCACCAACTTGGCTATAATTTTATAATTTTATTAAGGACTACTATGTAATACCTGTTTTATATGAATGAATATTTAGCAAGATATTATTTAGTTTCGTCTATCTTTTAATAATTGTCTTTAAACAAGGCCACCGATTATAAATATCTATATAGATAGTAATATGAAATGACAATAAAAAATGAATAATATATAATGTTTTTCTATTTCATTAGATTAAGTTACTGTTAGGTAGGGCTGCAAACGAACCGAATCGAACAGAGCTAAGCTAAGCTTTGCTAAGCTCGAGCTCGGCTTGTTTACTTATTGAGCTTGTTTATTGAGCTCAAGTTCGGCTCAATAAGAAACTAGGCTCGAGCTCGGCTCGACTCGTTAACATTAATAGAACTCAAGCTTAGCTCGACTCGGCTTGATAATTTTTTTTTTAATATTATTTATATTATTTAAATAAAAAATATTGTTTATATTATTTAATATATAAATAATATATTAAACAAAAGAATTATAGTACTATTAAATAAGAAATTTTATCTATTGTTTTATGTATTAATAAATTTCAAGATGATATTTTAAACCAAAAATTTTTATTACGTGTTAATTGTAAAAGTGCTAAATATGTTTTAGAAAAAGATGTTCAAAATATTGCTAGTAAACATATTTTTGCCCGATGGCAATCTATTTTAAGTATTTTTTATTTTGATATTGAATATATACCTGGTCATCAAAATTCTATTCCAGATTTCCTTACTTGCGAATTTTTACAGGGTGGATAAAGGATGGCCACTCCTTTTATTTCCTACCATAAATTAAAAGTCATCTATTATAGAAAACTTGTTTACCAAACTGCTTACCGTATTGCTTGCCTTAAGATAGCTCACAAAACTACTCGTCGTACACAATTCATACAATTTCATCAAATGACCAGTCATCGCAATTTACTTGCTCATTATTCTAATTGTCTTCATTTCCATATGAACAAATTATATATCCTCAGTGGCTACTAATTCTGTTCACCTTATTTGCTTACAGATGTCAAGGCCTTCTAGTAAAGCCATTGTTTCAACTAGTAAATCCATTGTTGTTCCTCCTATTAACCTAGTCACCAGATATCATCCTATTGACACTATCAACCGTTGCCAAGTTCTTGGTAATATCCCTAAACCTAGTTATACATCCACTCTTGCTTCGGATTCATTCGCTTCTATGGACTCGCCTTTTTTCGCGCCTCGCCTTTCGAAAAGGGTTTGAAAAAAAGGCCTCACAGTTCGGACTCTCACGGTTCTGAATCTAGTCTCACAAGTGCAATGTGAAATTAATAAACACCAAAGAGTCCAAATCCGGCAAACCTTTTTGAAAAATCGATTTTAAATCAAATAATGTCAAAATTGGACTGGTTTTCCAGATGCAGAATCGTCACCTAAATATTTTGTTTTTTAGAAATTTAGGAAACCCTGACTCGTGCCAAAAGCCACGTGTCCGTCATCGCCAAAGTTGCCTCGACTCGGGAACTTGGGTACGAGAGAGGAAGGTCTTGAAATGAGCACCCCCGCTCGCCCGATCAAAGATTGGCTTCTACTAATCATAATATGATATTTTATAAACATTATGTGTTCTTATTCTGATTATTAGCTAACTTTACTATGTAATGCACATAAGCAAGTATAGACTAGTCGTAAGACTTGGAACAAATTCAACTCATATTTGTTTTCGAAAATGGTTTGAAGTTGTCACCCTCAAGTGGGTTTAAAGATGCGGATTTGCCACCAAACACAGTGGTCTTAAAACATGATTTTGCCACAACAAAGTAGCCTTAAAATGCACATTTGTTGAACTGTTCCAATTCAAACAACAGGCCTTCATCCACATCATTCATGCAGTTATAGCAAGTAAGCACATAGCCTCATGGCAAGCATGCGAAACATGGAAATATGGCAATCACACTCGTGCAAGTATGCTAAAGTGCAAAAACTCACCAAGTACTCCGAGCTAAAACAAAACTAGTTAGAAAGATGCATGATCCTAACTATACGAAATGCCTAATCCAACATATGCAATAATGCAATTAATAGGCTCAGCTATTAATATGGCATATGAATCGATTTGAACAACATGCGATTAAACACGTATTCAAAGAAATATTGAAATTACAATGCAGTTTGAATGATTCGCCAAGTCTCGGTGCATGCAAGACAAATGAATGGATGCAAACATGCGAGCATAAAGTATGCTAATGAAAACATGTCCTAAACTAACCATCAAAAACGGTTAAATAAAAGAGAGAAAGACGTGAGGTTGGAAAACATACATACATGCACACACACTTATTACAACATTATGCCCTCACGAAGGAGAGTCCAAATGAATAAGCTAACTAGCTACGCTTATCAAGCTAACTAATACAACACTTGAAATGAATTAACTAACTATTCTAAGAATATTACAAACCAGAATCGAATAACCAGTTACACTAACTAATTAATTACAACACTTGAATTAACTAGCAATTAAATAATTAACTATCTAAGCTAATTAAATATTACAACACAACTAATTAGCTACAACTAATTAGACTAATTAAATATTACACCACAATTAATTCATGCTAACTAAGCCAATTGAATACATTTGATCCAAGCACTACTGTAACAACCCTCATACTGTTTACCGACTTATGATTGATTATGACTGATAATTGAACTGATTAAAGTACTGAACTGACTGACTGAAATTGGAAGCCGAATCGATTGAGTATATGTTAGTTAAATTGCATTCTATCTGTTTGACTGTATGATTATCTGTTCATGCTTCTATGTTTAAACTGCTAATTGAAGGCCTTATCGGCAGCCGAATTAGAAACCGATTGATGTTCCTTGACCCTCGTAATTAATGTGATTTTATGGTGTATTTACCTGAAAACTGATTAGGTGTGATTAAATTAGATTAAAACAAGCTAATTAAAGAGTTTGACGTAATTACACTTTTGCCATCTAGTGGGGCCTTTGATTACTCATATTTGAAGCCTTGTGTATGCTTTATCAAAACATTTCATCAGCTCATTTTGAGCACACCACCGACTAGAGAGAGAGAGATAGGGAGTTAGAGTGAATTCACCTTGGATTGCTTGCTAATTGAAGAAATTGTTGAAGAAATTGCATGTTTGAGCTCCCTTTTTGAACTACAAGACTTAAGGTAGCTCCATTGTCTTCTTGTTCATGTTTTTGAGTTGTTCTTGCATGATTCATGCTTCATTGTAGAACTAAGTCATGAATTGGTTCAGTGTTGTTGAATTGAAGCTTAAGTGTTGCATGCATGTGCATATATTGAAGTTTTGAGGTTGTAGTTCACTATACCTCACATGCATGTTCATCTTTTGGTCATACTCCATGAGTTCATCTTGTTTTTGAGGGTTTGATCTCTTTTGAAACAGCATTAAAGCTTTGAAAATGATTTAAGATCTTGCATGTCATGTTTGAGGATTGTTCTTGGAAAATGGTTTGAAATTAGGTTTGAATTAAACACCCTTGGGCTTTGATTTCTCAAATTGAGTTTTGAATCATGTTATTCCATGTGTTTATAAGAGTTTTCCAGAAAATGAGCCCAAGAGGATCGGTTTTGAGTTGTTAATAACTTGGTTTTGAGCTTGGAGGTGCAATCTGGAATTTCCAGATTTCGCAATTCCGCTCGAGCGGGGAAAGTGACGCTCGAGCGTAGAATTCGAGCATCCAGCATCTCTGCACTGTTTTGCAGTCCGCTCGAGCGGAGGATTGGGCGCTCGAGCGGAGTCATGTCTCACGCTCGAGCGGGCGTCGAGCGGAGATTTCACCCATCCAGTACTTTTATAGTACGCTCGAGCGGGAAAGTTTACGCTCGAGCGTGGACCTTTGTTGCATGTACGCTCGAGCGGGGAAACATGCGCTCGAGCGGGACTCTGTTTTTCTGAAAATGCTTTTAAATGTACATCTTTGCATCCTCATCCCATTCTAGGCATTCTTAGGCCTAGTTTAAGACATCTTATTGAGGATATAGATGTAGAACACACCGAGGCCCTCGGGATTAAGTTATTATATTTCCCAACTGTGTAGCTTAGTGTGTTCAACCTGTGAACTGTGTAGGGTTGGCGACTGGGGAGACACGCTCTAGCATACTGTAGCCCAAACTCTGTGAGTAACAATTGTGTAAAGATATGTTCAACTGATTATCTTTGAATACTGAACTGAACTGTTTACTGAACTGATATTGTTTACTGAATGAATGTATGTCCTTTATTTCTGAACTGTACTGTGGCATCCTTAGCACCTACTGTTTACTGTTACTGTTACAGAGATCTCTGTCGGTTCCCTCGTGGAGCCACTACTGTTTACTGACTGATGGCCATCATTACTGTTCGGTCTTCTAGACCTACTGTTTACTGTTATGCTAACGGATGTACCACATATGACTGTTTACTGTACTGAGCAACTGAAATACTGATTGAAATGAACTGTTTTCACTACTGTAAGGACATTCATTCTAAACCCCTTTACGCTTTATGTTATTCACTGGGCTTTAGCTCACTGCTCATATATATATGTAGGTGTTCAGGCACCAGACCGCAGCTAGGAGCGTCAGGGTTACTCCAGTTTTGTCAAGCCAGCCTTTGTGCCTCACTGCGAGGTTCCGAGCCTATCGTGCTAAGGCTTAGGGGTGTTTTAGAAGTCCCCCTTCTGTACTGTCTTACCGTTTTGTGATAAATGGATGAATTGTATAGACTGACTGTTTACCGTACTGTTATCAAGGGATTAAGTCCCTGTACTGTGTGACTGTAAATTTTGTTTAGACTGTACTGTTTGTATATGTGAATGCATGAAAAATCTTTTGGCATGCAGACTGTCACAACTCAATGGACATTATTTATTTACTGTATTGGCTTCCGCCAGGCCCTGTACTCTGTTCTACTGTACTACTGTTCTGCAGGCCTTCGGTAATCTCGGATTACTGGCCGGTTACGGTGCTAAACCCATAGGGCCGGGTTTGGGTCGTGACAGAGTGGTATCAGAGCGATACTTACCACGAGTTATACCGCACACACGTGTCCAAATGAGCTATAGGGTGTCCTAGAAAAGTTATTAGGGCATCTCATGAGCATGATAAGTGTGTGGTTATGTTATGACTGAATACATGCTAATGTGGTAAACTGTTAAACAAATGACTGCTTATGTTTAAAACTGTTATAACTGCTTATAGTGAAATGGACAATGCAAATGAACCTGAGTCCTCATCTACTGAGGAAAGAATGATGGAACTGATAACTGCTAGACTTGAACAACAGAACCAACAGCCTCCTCCTCCTCCGGTTCAGCCGGAACCTAATGTGAATATGAATGATGGGGATATCATTGCTCTGACCCAGAAGTTCAGCAAAATGAAACCGCCATCTTTTCAGGGAGGCCTTGAACCGTTAAAAGCTGAAGCTTGGGTTCTGGAAACAGAGAAACTATTTGAAGTGTTTCCGTGCTCAGAAGCGAACAAAGTATTGTTAGCTACCTTCACCCTACAAGAAGAGGCTAGAAGGTGGTGGATGTTGATCCGTGATACAAATGCTGTCATGACTTGGGCTCAGTTCAAGGAGTCCTTCTTTGAAAAGTACTTCCCACAGTGTGTCAGGGATAGGAAAGTGACTGAATTCGAACAACTGAAACAGGGCACCACGTCGGTTGCCGAATATGAAACCAAATTTACTGAACTTGCCAGATATGCACCACACATGGTGGACACTGAATATAAGAAGGCCAGGAAATTTGAAGGTGGCCTTAATGTTGCAATTCTTGACCGAATAAATGTGTTGAAACTACCGACTTTTGTGGGTGTTCTCGACCGGGCATTGATGGCCGAGTCGAACATTGCAGTAGTGAAACAATCTGAAACACCAACAACCGAATGGCATGGTAAAAGGCAGGGTTTCAAATTCAAGAAAGGCAAGCACAACCCAGCCAACAAGAAACAGAATACGGGGTCAATGACTAGCCCCAGCCAAGGGAGTGGGTTTATACCACCCTGTTCTGAGTGTGGCAAGAAGCACAAAGGGGTTTGTTATAAACTATCTGGAGCCTGTTACAGGTGTGGCAAAGTGGGCCACATGGTCAGAGACTGTCCCTCTGCTCCGCAAGTTAGTAGCAAAGCTGCACCAAGCGCAGCAGCATCAACTGTAGCACCAAAGCCTAACCCCAGAGCTACCGGGAAAGAGCCCATAAGGCAGGGCCGAGTGTTCGCCCTAGTACCGGGAGACGTGCAAAATACTGAGACCGTTGTGTCAGGTATTCTCTCTATTTGTACACAAAATGCATATGTATTGATTGATTCGGGGTCTACATATTCTTATGTATCGCATGCTTTCTCACGGAAATTGAATAGACCCTTAGAACCTATGAACTATCTGTTAGCTGTATCATCACCCGTAGGAGGGTCCATGACATGTGCTTATATGTACCCCGCATGTGAAATCATTGTTGGGGATATGCATCTGTTTATTGATTTACTGCCATTGAACATTGATCATTTTGACGTAATATTGGGGATGGATTGGTTACAAAAATATCATGCCACTATTGACTGTGTGACCAAGCAAGTTGTTTTCCGTCCACCTGGTTTGCCTGAATTTGTGTTTAATGGGAGTGGAGTAGTACCTCCTCCGTATTTGATTTCGTCAGTGAAAGCTGTTAAATTAATTAGGAAGGGGTGTAAAGGGTATCTGTGTTCTGTGCTGACTGCGTCTACTGATGATAGTGTTAAAATTGATGTGAATTGTGTTCCTATAGTCAGAGAATTTCCAGATGTTTTCCCAAATAATCTTCCAGGAGATTTGACTGACAGGGAGATTGAATTTACCGTTGATGTGATTCCCGGAATACAACCAGTTTCTAAAGCTCCTTACCGAATGGCTCCAACTGAACTGAAAGAACTGAAAGTGCAATTGCAAGAACTGTTAGACAAAAAGTTCATCAGACCTAGCACTTCGCCATGGGGTGCTCCTGTTTTGTTTGTCAAGAAGAAAGATGGCTCACTGAGACTGTGCATTGACTATCGTGAACTGAATAAGGTAACTGTAAAGAATAAATACCCATTACCGCGTATTGATGATTTATTTGATCAGTTACAGGGTGCACAAGTGTTTTCCAAAATCGATCTCAGATCGGGGTATCATCAACTGAAGGTTAAACCGGAAGACATTGATAAAACTGCTTTTAGAACGAGGTATGGTCATTATGAATTTTTGGTTATGCCTTTTGGAGTCACGAATGCCCCTGCTGCATTTATGGACCTCATGAACAGAATTTTTAAACCGTACCTTGATGACTTTATTGTTGTATTTATTGATGACATATTGATTTACTCCAAGAGTATAGAAGAACATGAACATCATCTGAGACTTGCCCTACAAACCTTAAGGGAACAGAAACTGTATGCTAACCTGTCTAAATGTGAATTTTGGCTTGACCATGTTATGTTTTTGGGGCATGTTGTTAGCAAAGATGGGATTTCTGTTGATCCGTAGAAAATTGAAGCTGTAGTGAACTGGCCTAGACCAACAAATGTGACTGAAGTCCGAAGCTTTTTAGGATTGGCTGGATATTACAGAAGATTTGTCAAAGATTTCTCCAAAATTGCCCTACCATTGACTCAGTTAACTCAGAAGGGGACATCATTTGACTGGACTGACCAAAGAGAATCTGCTTTTCAGGAGTTGAAAACTCGATTAGTGACTGCACCGGTTCTTACCTTACCTTCAGGAACGGATGGTTATACTGTATTTAGTGATGCTTCTCATAAGGGTTTGGGATGTGTTTTAATGCAGAATGGGAGAGTAATTGCTTATGCTTCCCGTCAACTGAGACCGCATGAAAAGAACTACCCGACCCATGATCTGGAACTTGCTGCAGTAGTATTTGCACTGAAAATCTGGCGTCACTATCTGTACGGGGTGACATGTGAAGTATACACCGACCACAAGAGTTTAAAATATTTCTTCACACAGAAAGAACTGAACATGAGACAGCGGAGATGGCTAGAACTGATTAAAGATTATGACCTACAGATATTGTACCATCCGGGAAAAGCCAATACCGTTGCCGATGCATTGAGCCGGAAATCGATTGGAAACTTAGCCTGTTTGCTTACAGGACAGAAGGAGTTGCTTTGTGACCTTGAAAAATCTGAAATCAAAATTGTTTTACGAGAACAAGGTGGAATCTTAGCTGCTATTTCTGCTCAACCGGCGCTGATCGAGGAGATTAAAGAGAAACAGCAACTGGATGACTTCTTGAAAAAGATCATCGAAGAAAGAGAATCTAAACCGAGACCGGGATTCAAATTTGAGAATAATGTACTGAAATTTCAAGAAAGACTGTGTGTACCAAATGATACTGAACTGAAAAGAAGAGTTCTGCGAGAAGGCCACAATTCGAAATTGTCTATCCATCCGGGGAATACGAAAATGTACCAAGATCTGAAACAGAATTTCTGGTGGCCGGGAATGAAGAAAGAAATTGCCGACTTTGTGTCCAAATGTCTTCATTGCCAACAGGTCAAAGCTGAACATCAACGACCTGCCGGATTATTGCAACCCCTACCCATACCAGAGTGGAAATGGGAGCATATCACGATGGATTTCATCGTTGGGTTACCTCGCTCCAGAAAAGGTATGGATTCAATTTGGGTTATTGTTGATAGATTAACCAAATCTGCTCACTTCTTATCTGTCAAGACAATCTATAATGCGGACAAATTGGCTGTTATCTATATTGATGAGATTGTAAGACTACATGGAGTGCCTGTGTCTATTGTTTCTGACAGGGATTCGAAGTTTACATCGAGGTTTTGGCAAAGCCTACAAACTGCACTGGGTACTGAACTGAGACTGAGTAGTGCCTATCATCCTCAGACAGATGGCCAATCAGAAAGGACCATCCAAACTCTGGAGGATTTACTGAGAATGTGTGTCCTTGATTTTCAGGGAGACTGGGAAAGTCATCTGCCATTAGTTGAATTCGCCTACAATAACACCTACCATTCGAGTATTGGTATGGCGCCCTTCGAGGCATTGTATGGCAGAAAATGTAGATCTCCGATTTGCTGGGCGGAAGTTGGAGATGGGCCTTTGCTTGGGCCCGAGATTGTGTATGAAACAACTGAAAAAGTGAAACTGATACAGCAAAGACTGAAAACTGCACAGAGTAGACAGAAAAGTTATGCAGACGTCAGAAGACGGGACAGAGAGTATGAAGTGGGTGATCACGTTTTTGTGAAAGTGACACCAATGAAAGGCCAGACTCGTTTTGGAGTCAAAGGCAAGTTAGCGCCGAGATATGTCGGACCGTATGAGATTATTGAGAAAATCAATCCGGTGGCGTATCAAGTTGCGCTTCCTCCTGAAATGGAACACATGCATAATGTTTTCCACATTTCTATGTTAAGAGATTATCTCCGGGATCCCTTCCATGTAATAGAGCCTACCCACGCAGTGTTGAGTGATGACTACACTTACGAGGAACGGCCTATACAGATTGTAAACAGACGAATCAAGAAACTCAGGAACAAAGAGATCCCGTTAGTGAAAGTTGACTGGCAAAACCACGGTGGCGTGTATGCCACTTGGGAAAGGGAAGGTGACATGGCCAAACGATATCCTGAACTGTTTCCACTGAATCCTGTTTTCTTCCAGAATGAAGGTAACTCGAGTTTAGAGGACTAAACTCTTTATAAGGAGGGGAGACTGTAACAACCCTCATACTGTTTACCGACTTATGATTGATTATGACTGATAATTGAACTGATTAAAGTACTGAACTGACTGACTGAAATTGGAAGCCGAATCGATTGAGTATATGTTAGTTAAATTGCATTCTATCTGTTTGACTGTATGATTATCTGTTCATGCTTCTATGTTTAAACTGCTAATTGAAGGCCTTATCGGCAGCCGAATTAGAAACCGATTGATGTTCCTTGACCCTCGTAATTAATGTGATTTTATGGTGTATTTACCTGAAAACTGATTAGGTGTGATTAAATTAGATTAAAACAAGCTAATTAAAGAGTTTGACGTAATTACACTTTTGCCATCTAGTGGGGCCTTTGATTACTCATATTTGAAGCCTTGTGTATGCTTTATCAAAACATTTCATCAGCTCATTTTGAGCACACCATCGACTAGAGAGAGAGAGATAGGGAGTTAGAGTGAATTCACCTTGGATTGCTTGCTAATTGAAGAAATTGTTGAAGAAATTGCATGTTTGAGCTCCCTTTTTGAACTACAAGACTTAAGGTAGCTCCATTGTCTTCTTGTTCATGTTTTTGAGTTGTTCTTGCATGATTCATGCTTCATTGTAGAACTAAGTCATGAATTGGTTCATTGTTGTTGAATTGAAGCTTAAGTGTTGCATGCATGTGCATATATTGAAGTTTTGAGGTTGTAGTTCACTATACCTCACATGCATGTTCATCTTTTGGTCATACTCCATGAGTTCATCTTGTTTTTGAGGGTTTGATCTCTTTTGAAACAGCATTAAAGCTTTGAAAATGATTTAAGATCTTGCATGTCATGTTTGAGGATTGTTCTTGGAAAATGGTTTGAAATTAGGTTTGAATTAAACACCCTTGGGCTTTGATTTCTCAAATTGAGTTTTGAATCATGTTATTCCATGTGTTTATAAGAGTTTTCCAGAAAATGAGCCCAAGAGGATCGGTTTTGAGTTGTTAACAACTTGGTTTTGAGCTTGGAGGTGCAATCTGGAATTTCTAGATTTCGCAATTCTGCTCGAGCGGGGAAAGTGACGCTCGAGCGTAGAATTCGAGCATCCAGCATCTCTGCACTGTTTTGCAGTCCGCTCGAGCGGAGGATTGGGCGCTCGAGCGGAGTCATGTCTCACGCTCGAGCGGGCGTCGAGCGGAGATTTCACCCATCCAGTACTTTTATAGTACGCTCGAGCGGGAAAGTTTACGCTCGAGCGTGGACCTTTGTTGCATGTACGCTCGAGCGGGGAAACATGCGCTCGAGCGGGACTCTGTTTTTCTGAAAATGCTTTTAAATGTACATCTTTGCATCCTCATCCCATTCTAGGCATTCTTAGGCCTAGTTTAAGACATCTTATTGAGGATATAGATGTAGAACACACCGAGGCCCTCGGGATTAAGTTATTATATTTCCCAACTGTGTAGCTTAGTGTGTTCAACCTGTGAACTGTGTAGGGTTGGCGACTGGGGAGACACGCTCTAGCATACTGTAGCCCAAACTCTGTGAGTAACAATTGTGTAAAGATATGTTCAACTGATTATCTTTGAATACTGAACTGAACTGTTTACTGAACTGATATTGTTTACTGAATGAATGTATGTCCTTTATTTCTGAACTGTACTGTGGCATCCTTAGCACCTACTGTTTACTGTTACTGTTACAGAGATCTCTGTCGGTTCCCTCGTGGAGCCACTACTGTTTACTGACTGATGGCCATCATTACTGTTCGGTCTTCTAGACCTACTGTTTACTGTTATGCTAACGGATGTACCACATATGACTGTTTACTGTACTGAGCAACTGAAATACTGATTGAAATGAACTGTTTTCACTACTGTAAGGACATTCATTCTAAACCCCTTTACGCTTTATGTTATTCACTGGGCTTTAGCTCACTGCTCATATATATATGTAGGTGTTCAGGCACCAGACCGCAGCTAAGAGCGTCAGGGTTACTCCAGTTTTGTCAAGCCAGCCTTTGTGCCTCACTACGAGGTTCCGAGCCTATCGTGCTAAGGCTTAGGGGTGTTTTAGAAGTCCCCCTTCTGTATTGTCTTACCGTTTTGTGATAACTGGATGAATTGTATAGACTGACTGTTTACCGTACTGTTATCAAGGGATTAAGTCCCTGTACTGTGTGACTGTAAATTTTGTTTAGACTGTACTGTTTGTATATGTGAATGCATGAAAAATCTTTTGGCATGCAAACTGTCACAGCTCAATGGACATTATTTATTTACTGTATTGGCTTCCGCCAGGCCCTGTACTCTGTTCTACTGTACTACTGTTCTGCAGGCCTTCGGTAATCTCGGATTACTGGCCGGTTACGGTGCTAAACCCATATGGCCGGGTTTGGGTCGTAACAACTACGGATGATAGAAGAAGGTTGCATGCGCATTACTTGAAAGACACTTTGTCTGTCTAGATTGCCTCTGTTCCACCTTCAGTCATTGCCTCTGTTTTTGCAGAATTTCCTTACTGACCAAACACCAAGGCCCGGCCATGCACTGATCTTGTGTACAGTTCTGTTCTGTACTCTGAGGTGAAACAGGGCAGATAAAGCATTTTTCAAGCTCTGTTTGCCTTTCCTCCATTCTCTGTCATAGGAAGGCCTCAAGAGAAGGTTGAAATCATTTTTAAAGACACCAATGAGCAATTGATTGCTTGATGCTTTAGAAGATGATTTTGGACAAAATCAATAAATGAAATGCAAATGAACCACCCCTCCTTTTTTGTCATGAAATAAACTCAAAAAGAGAAGTTGAGACGCTTAAAGAACGTCAAAACGCCATGGATTGACGCATGATGACACTTGACACAAGAAGCTTGGCATAATGTCCGGCCAAGTTCAAGCTTTTCAAGCTATTTTCTTTAAGTGTGTTGAACCAAATTTTAAGCCAATTTGCTTTAGTCATATCCATTCATTAGCCTATTTGTCCATAGTGAAGTTAAGTCCTCTAATCAAGAAATAATATCAAACGAGAGGTTTCTCTAAAACATGAGAGAAAGGCTACACCGTTGACAATGAATCTCCTAAGAAATTAAGCCATTAAGTGTAGGCCATTCTTACATGTTTTGAGCAACCTCGATTGGTTGAAGTCATTCTCAAATACAAGTGATAGATGATTGGTTGATTGGTTAGAGTGAAACACTTAATCATGAAAACAAAACAAAGAAAGCATTACAACAAGTTATGTAGGCCAACTTATGGGACAACACATGAACTAACCAAAGCATGAAATAATTTTAAAGGCCATGGAATCACCAAAATAGCCCCTAAAAAGGTAAAAACAGTGGCTAATAACGCATTAAAAGCTTAACAATGAGGAAGAGAATCAAAACTAGTGAACAAAAGAAAGGAGGGGTGGCTAAACCCCTCCATTTTTGAAGCTTCAAAACATGATTTTTAGCCTTCTCAAGCCTCTGAAAATTAGTTTGAAAACCCAAAAAGTGAGAGTGAAAAAGAGAAGGTTTGAGTTATGGATAAAGGTGTCGAGAGAGCAAGCTCTCTCTACTCTTTTAGTAACTCTCCAAACCCAACTCCAACACTCCAAACAAGTCCAAAAGCCACCAAAACAGCAAGAATGATGGTGTAGATGATAGAAATGAAAGCAAGAAAGAAGAACACAAGCTTATACCTATCAAGAAACAAACTTGTTCCTGGAGCTTTAAACTTGATTCCTATGCACTCTCTAGTTTGAATTATGCTTTCTCCAGATCAACCAAGGCCTTAGGATAATCAAACCAGGTTGTGTAGGGTGTTTATGGTGGAGATAAACAAGCTAGGTTAGCTCAAAACTTGCTTCCCAAGGAAGAAGGAGGGGAAGAGGCTCTCTATATGTATATATCTCTTCTTGATATTTTTTTTCAACCCCAACACAATCCCAAAGCCTTCCTTTTATAGAATTCGAGCTCAGGAGGTGGCAAATATCTTCAAAAATGGACAGCTGGTTGCCTCCCGCCTAGAACAGTGTTTAATACCATCGAAAGCCGGCCGACCATTCATAGCCACAGCCGGGCATCACCAATGCACAACCGAGCTTTGATGGCCTCCCCTGTTTTTTTGGTTCAAACTCAGCTCATGGAGGGAAAAGGTCCAAAAATAAAGCTCGCAGGTTCAAATAAAGTAAATGTTGAAGACTTGAGGTTATTTCAGAAGTTTGACTGATTCCGAATCGCCGCGAATTCATAATTCAACTTTCATCATCGAATGTTCGGAATCAAGCGCCCAAGTCTTAAAGGCAGTCAAAAATGGGGTGTCTACAGCTTCTTCTTCTCAGTCACTCACTTCTTATCCTCCTAACCTAGTCAAATCAGTCTGATCTGGTTATGTCAAATTTCAATCAACTAATATCTTTTTCAAAGAACCTATTCACAAGAATACCCATAATGTTCTTGATCTAGTTAAATTCTATTTCCCTCTTGGATGGCATTTTGTTCCACTCCATCCAGAAAAGTCAATTACCTGCTACAAATATATTCTCTTTCATCATCAGTCAATAGTCATTAAACCCATCTATAATCGTACATACACTAGCAAAATTGTTTACCATTCTCTTTACATTCACAATGGTCCTCCTTTTCAACTTAAAGATTTACCTGGTCATACAATCCAATATAGTTATTATGACTATATGGATGCCTGGTTTAAAGTTCTCCTGTATGAAAATAAGTTATACAGTCATTCTTGGTTCCTCCAATTTGACCATAAATTCCAGTCAGAATTTCCCACTTGGTTTCTTCAATGGTGGACTCAACATGGTGCTATTCCTGAAATCTTCTCCTCTGTTTTAATTGAACAAGTAAATTATTTCTCTTATGTTTTTAAACTCAGTCAACAACAAAAACAATTTCCTTGGTTACTCATTTTTATATCCAAATACAAAGTCCCCTGGATATTTAAATGGCAATATGCTATTTCTGATAACCTAGTTATCCACCAACACTTTATTAAGTGGTGGGATAATTTTAAACCCCAACACATAATTGATCAAGTTCAAGAAGAATTCCCAGTCAATCTCCATGCACTAACACTTGCAATGGTCAAAGCTCAGCAGAATCCAATTGCTTCAGTCACCCAAGGAACTCAAGGAAGCCCAATTCCACCATCAGACTTGGAAGCCCAACAACTAGCTCTTCCAAGCCCAAATCATCCAAATCCAAGTCAGCTCAGTCAAAGCCCAAAGCTAAAACCAAGTCATCCAGTGATGAATTGATCCAGATGGCCAAGCTATTGATAGCCCAAGCCAAGTCACAGGTTGGAGATGAAACCTTTGAAGAATCTAGTTCCTCTGAGGCTTCAACCAATAATGATCCTTATGGGCCCCAGTTTCAAGATGCTCAAAATCCATATGCTTAAACAATCAGCCATTGGATTCTATATATGTATAAATCAACTTCAGTCACCACTCTTACTTTGAGAAAAGCTGCTGATATATATATTGATTCCCCATCAGTCAACTATGCAGTCACGTTCCCTCACTGCAAGTAAAATAAAAATAAAATAAAATAAAAGAGTAAAAAAGTTCTTGGTCACGGAAAGATGTTCTTTGCACCTATGTATCTCTTATTTTCAAGCTTTTTAGAAGTCACAAGTCTTATAACATTTCTCAGTTTTTGAAGTCGCAAGCCTCACAGCTCTAATCATGGACCTCACAGTTCCAAGTTTCATACACTCAACAGTTATCCACTTTGCCTATAAAAGAGGCTTCTCAGTCAAGACCAAGGCAGAGCGAAAAAAGAAAGAAGGAGATCACAATTTTCTTTAAAATTCAGTCTTTAAGGATGCAAGTAGAAGCTGTATTTCCTAGTTACTTCCAGTAAACAATTCTGTATTTTCCAATAACCAATTGTAAGTTAATATTGTGAGCCTTAATTTATTTATATGTTCTTATTTAAAATATTTTATTTAGTTTATTTAACTTTTTTTGTTTTAATTTTTAAGTTGTTTGTTTTAATTTCTTAGTTTTAATTTGTTAATTTATTAAATTTATGTGCTGCTTTACATATATATATTTATATATTATTAATATATAAATAATACATTTATTATATAATTTAAATAAAGATAAACGAGCCAAGCTTATGCGAGCTCGTACTCGACTCGTTTACTAAACGAGCCTAATGTTCAAGTTCGAGCAAGGCTCGTTTACCAAACGAACCGAGTCAAGCTTATTCATGAACAATTCAATTCATTTGCAGTCTTACTGTTAGGTATATAATACATACATGTAGAGAAGCTAACATAGAGAGAGTAATTTGCAAACCACAAATACATGCATCCAAATTCAGCATTTTTATTTTTTATTTTTTTGTTTTGTATAGCAATATGGCCTAATAATTGGCATGGTCAAACTAGTATGGTCCAAAGCTACAGAAACAGAACCATTTTTTTCTCTTTTCTTTTTTGATATCTCAGGTATCTGAGTCAGCTTACACGCACCTCAATTAATATCTGAGAGATCAATTCCACCGTCTACTAGCAGAGGCCCAATTAAAATCAGAGCAGAGTTCTGTATGAACTGACCCAACACAAGGATTGATAATACCTAAGAGTTTCGAACCTAAAACTTAGAGAGGAGCAAGTTCCTAAACCCCAAGCCTACACCACTAGGCCAACCCTTGGGGATTTACAGAAACAGAACCATGATATATTAGGGAAGCTAAAATTCTAAAACCAGAGAAAAACATAACAAGGGGAGGGAGTAAAGTTGAAAGAAGGGGAAACTGGATGCAATTGTCTACCAAATGCAGTTGACACGTGGTCATCTAGACATGCCCGTTTTGTGATTGCTGGGGCTTAGCCAGCTCCATCTCCACCGATCCATCAACACTAGGTTTCTTGGTTTCACCCTTCTTGTTGTGGTAAATCGCATACAAGATCAGCTGCACTGTTCCTAACCCGGATCCAAAACCGTTAGGCACCTGCACAACCATTTAATGTGTTCGTCAATTTAACATAAACCTTCCTCATTTGATAGTGTTGTCAGTTTTTTATAAAACTAGAAACAAAATTTCATTGCTAATTTTGTAGAAAACTAAAAATGAAAATTTATATATTGTTTTTGTTTTCAAAAAAAGTGAAATTGGTTTGAATTTTTTCAAAAACTTTTGGAAACGGATAAAATGTGTTTTCACTTCTTTTTTTTTCAAGATAAATTTTTACTCTTCTCCCTTTCCCTCTCCCTCTCCCTCTCCCTCTCCCTCTCCCACTCGCCATCACCACCAACTGCCACCCATGACTAGCCAATCACCGCCCGTGACCTTAGCAAGAGAAAACCTCTAGCCACCTTGTGACCTCCAACAACATTACGACCACCTCCAGCCACCCCCACTATTGGTTACCACATCTGTCCATCCCCTACCATCTGTATAACTCATCAAATATGTTTCTTTATTTTACAGAAAATTGACGATGTTATCAAACGAAACCTAACAAACAAAGGGAGCTAAATTCCAAACCAGATTCAAAGTACAAAAGCTAGACTTTGTGACATGAAACAAGTGTAGTTCTACTGCAAATTCATTACCAATTTCAATAACATTTTATATATATATATATATATACATACTTGATACATAATACAAGTTGTAATGGTGGTTACTTACAGCAATGAAAGGGTCCTTTCCAAGCAGTCCATAGAGGAACCAGGAAGTACCGCATAAGAACACAAACAGCGACAAGAAAAATGGCATGTACTCCACACTTTTCGTTCTTATCACCGTTCTCTGCACATTTAAAAATCATCATGAATATGTATAAACTCAATTAAACTGATAATATATCAATTTGCATAGCATTGACATGATTTCTATCACTTGCAAAAACATAAAAAAATGGAAGTAAGTGAGAAGAGCTTATACCATGATTGATAGAGGCGACGCGTACATGATGATGGAGAAGATCGAGGCAGCTAGACCGCAAAAAATAGTTCGGTTTCTGCCATGAAGGGCAAAATAGGAAATGAGGGCAACCGCCGCGAATATCGCAAGGACAACGGTAAGAAGTCCAAGGATCTTTCCCTTCTCTCTCCTTGGTGAAAGAATGAGGAAAATGAACACATAGATGGACTCAATTGCTGCACCAGTGACATTGATGGTTGTCACTAGGAGGTTGTGTGGTGAAACAAAAGGCAGACCATACCTGTTCCATTCGATTGAGGGATATTTGTAAATCAGATTGTGATTGTGTCATGAGGGCAAAATTGTACCAACAATCCAGTACAAGTTTTTTTTTTTTTTTTTAAGGTAATTCTATTTGCATACCCTACAAAATAATAATACACACCGCAAAGATCCGAACAAAAATTAAATGTATGATATAAATTTATGAACATAAAACAGTTGTTCGAAAGTAAATAGTTGAATGGAATGTATATTTGAACAATTTATTTTTATTCATAACTTTATGTCTTAACATCATTTGTGATGTGTACTGAAATATTGTATAATGTGCAAATAGGATATCTTCTTTTTTGGGGGGTTAAAACTCAATCACAAATTATAAATTAAAAAATTGAATTTATAACAAAGATGAGATTAAAAGAGTTTTGTCATTCTCATCGATATAAACAAATAATTAAGGACAATATTTTGATAATAAAAAAATATGACAAGTTTGTGACACTCCTTTCATGACTTGAACTCATGTCATCAAAGATGCTAATGACAGGTTTGTTCAAAAAAAATATATATAAATATATGCTAATGACAAGTTGGGTCAAGCTTAATGACAAGTTGGGTCAAGCCACTTTTTTATTCATGAATTGATGAATGGAAACTCAAAAAATAACAGAAGTAGGGGACACAAATATAACTTTGGGAAATTTTACTATACACCCGTCTCTTAATTATGACGTTCGTAATGTGATTTTCGGTTACAATTTATTGTGGTTATAGTTCATTATAGCATGTAGTAGTTTTTTTTGTTTTTTTATCTTTAAAAGTATAAATTTTGTTGCGAAAAGTATTTAAGGACTAATTTTAACTATGCAAGAATCATTGTTAAAAGATCATCTTGAAAAGTCAAAATATGAGCTTTTAGAAACAAAATTTTAAAAATATCACTAATAAATTCACTTTTAGGGACAAAATAACTTAATCCTAAAAAGGTTTTTTTTAGACAATACTTTTAGTCCCAAAAAGTTAGTAATTCATCATTAAATATCCAATTTTGTCGCTTAAAATAAAAAAATAACACTCTTGGAGACAAATATATATTGTCCCTAACAAGTAATTTTCCCTCTAAATTTTTGTCTCTAAAACCTTAATTTATTGTAGTAGTCATGACTCATTATAATACTAGTTATGAAGTTATTTTAATTATTATGAAATTATTTTAATTATGATTCAATAGGTGTTTTGCTATAAGCTATGCGATATTCGGTTATAATTCAATTTTTGTATTTTTAGTTATAACCTTAAAATGATTCAGTTATAACATTATGATAATCAACCGCATAAATGTTATAGCTTGTATACACGGTGAGAGTGTGTACCGTACACTTTATTCTATTTGCCAATATCACAAAATAGGAAGAAATCTTTATTAAAGGTGGGTGATAGAACACTGTTGTAGCTTGTAATAATAAAATGAAATATGTAATTAGTAATAGTATGACATAATATACAGTGGCAATTATGTCATTTAGCATACACTACTTGGCCTCCTCCAACAACTTATGATCTGGGAAGCTTCTATTTTCACGCATTCACATGCTCAATTTTTTAATTCTTTGTTTGAAGCAAAGTTAATTTCTGAATCCAAAGTTTTGAAAATTGAGAGTGTAATAAATCAAAACTTTCAAATATCCAATACTTCACTGCTCTTGTGCAATTCTTAATGTACACCGTTGTTACTATCATCTTAGGAAAAAAATCAAAAAATATTTAAAATTCATCATTAATGATTAAGATTTACTTAAGATATGACCTCATAATTTCAATTTTAAATATGAACCATCCACTTGAAATTTTTTGAAGCAATTTAAATAACTTACCAAGCAGAAAGCAAGCAGTTGAGCAATGTCATGACGTACGGAATGCCTGAGAATCGCTCTGTGGATTTGTTCATGATAATCCTCTTAAATGTTATCCTATTCACCATTAATTTATAAAATCCATTTAGGATTTTTTTTTTTTTTTTTGAAAAGATGAAAAACAGTTATATTAAAATAAAATAAACAATATACGAATTAAAAAACAACAAGGCCTAAAAACCAAATAAACCACCAAACAATAATACTTGTATATTTACACATATTAATCATTTCTTTTAAGAGCATAATCAGTGAAGCTGAGAAAGTCACACTCATATATGAGTCGGGCATTGGGAGCCATCACGAATTTTATTTTAATAATTTAAATTGTTTATTTTATACAATTTTCAAGTATTGTTTGGCAAATGGGTTGGGCTAATTTAGCCCACAAAAAGTCAAAATAGGTTAAAAAGTCAAAATAAGAAAAAATATTACATCTAAATTATAATCATTTTACTTTTTCTCTCACAACCATCACATCCAAACCAAAAAAAAAAACCAAAAAGTTATCTCAAACAAAACTTTTTTAATCAGATTAAAATAGTCAAAAAGTTAAAAAGTCCTAAACAAAACCTCAGTATATATCATTCATACAAAAAGTAAGTTAATTTGATAATTGTAATTTTTCATTTTATCGTGTTATTTCTGAAAAATGAACAGCGAGTAAAAATGGATTACTTATTTTTACTTAGACAAATACAATAAAATGGGAGTGATGCAATTATTATATCAATTTAATTTTTTTGCATAAATAATATATATATAGAGAGAGAGAGAGAGAGAGAATCAATTAATATTTAATTTTTTTTTAGACATGAAATTTCCTGTGAACAAAACAAGAGAGAGGTAAATGCATGTGCTTGTGTGCTTTTATATGTATATATTAGTGTGTATATCTATTTGATGAGTGTGCTGTTAAATTTGTAAAACATAAATTTTGATTTTAAATTAAAAACATGTAGTGTGTGTGTGTTTTTTTTATTTTTACAAGAAAATCCTTCTCCTCTCTGGTAAATCCAAAGCAGCACCCTTACTGAGATCATCAAGGTACCTTGTTGTCCATTCTAAGTCAAAGACTATAATTTGAAAACTTGTTCTGACCTCCCAAGACAAATTCCACTTAAGTCAGGACTCGCATAATGGGAGAGTATTGAACTCACACCAAGTACTATGATAACAATAACTTGAGCTAACCTCCTAACTAACTAGACAACGCCCAGGAGGTTAGTCCAAGAAATTTCAAACTTGAGACTTGAAGTCTTAACCCCAAAGTCTTTATCAAGTGCGCTACATACCCTGGGTTTGTAATGTGTGTTACTCAAGTAAAAAAGTTATTGTTTACCAAATCTATGGTCTTAAAAGTTCAAGTCCTCTTCACTAGAGCGAGTTGTTTACTTTATATTGTATACTATTAGTAGGTAGTACACGTGATACGTGTGTAATTCAAATAATTAATAATAAAAATAAATAATAAAAAATTTAATATCATAATATATATGTTACTTAAGTAATAAATATGTTCTTAATGAAACTAAAGGTTTTTTGTTCAAAACTTATTTACGATGTGTATAATAAAGTTTTTATTTTAACATATACAAAGTTGCTATGTGGCGTGAGGAAAAAAATGTTTCACTAAACCAATTTAAATTTTCACTTAATAATCTATATATATATATATATATATAAAAAGAGAGCTTTTAAAATCTCAATTAAAAGTTTAAATTATTTGAGAAATGTGTAAATTTATTATTTATAGAATAATATACAAATAAGAAAAAATATATAAATTTTTTATACAGAATTTATGAGGCTCCATTGCAATCAATCATTTTAAAATAAAAATAAGAATGCTTATTAAAATAACAAGTAATTATCAAAATGTCTTCGTTACATTATTTTGGTAAAAAAATTTGTATAAAAATTTTGTGAGAATAAAAAAATTCCTAAAGCAATGCCACAAAAACAGAATGGATAACAAATTGATTTACAGAAAATGCATTGAAAGATTGTCATGCATTCTTTACGTTAGTATTTTTATTATAATAATCTTAACACGCCTCTCACGTTGCCAGACTCGTTAATAAATGGGGCAAACACAATGAAGTATTTTAATTATTAAGTCTTGTTTGGTAATATGTTATTTTGATAATTTTTTAATTTTTTACGAAATGATTTATAGAAAATTAAAAAGATTGATGTGTCAATTTATAGTAATTTTTTGACTTTATAATTAAAACACAAGATTGCCAAACAAGACTTAAGTAGATGTTGATGTTGCGACACGGAATCAACTGTGTTCTGATATCATATTGAATTGTTCGGAAAAAAGATGTAGAAATGTTTCAAGATTCTTACGTGGGTGCCAAAAACAACAACAGCCCATTAGCATTTCCTGTTGCGAAAAAACAGGAAAACAAAAAGTAGTAACATCAAGAGTTTAATTAGTAGTAGTATGAATTTGAAACACAATTGAGTGAAAAGAATTCAAAAAAGAAATCAATCAAAACAGAATAGAATACTTAGACCCACCAAAGACTCCAAACACTAAATGTGCAACGCCACCCATTTCTTCAAATCAAAAGCAAAAACAGAAAAACCCAGATCAAGAAACACTTTCAGAAATCGAAACAGAGGTGTCACAGACGGCTGTGAGATATGAGAAGATCAAATGAGAGAGAGGTATATATAGAATAGAGAGGAAAGTAAAAATTTCGTCCTTATCTGTATGTATATGTGTATGCTTGGATTGTAATAGGCCATCGGATGTGTCTGCTTCTCAAGACTTCTGTCACTCTCTCTCTCTCTCCATCACACTGTTTATGCGCTGATTTGGCAAGTGAATTTTTTATAAAAAAAAATTTTGGCTAAATTATTTTTAAAAAAAAAGATAAAATAAATTAAAAAAGTCAATAAAATAAAATGTTAAATTCAAATCATAATTATTTTATTTTTTCTCTCATAATAGTTAAAAAAGCTAAAAAAGCCAACACATATAAATTTTTTAATTTCAAGCTAAAATAATCAAAAAATCAAAAGTTAAAAAGCTAAAAAGCTAAAAAAAACAAACTCACTTTTTAAATGAAGCCTATATGTATCTTTTTCTCTTTAGTTATGACGATTTTTTTTTTAATTATAACTTTATTTTAATTAAAATTCATAAATTTTTTTGTTATGTCCTCATATAGTGTTTACTTTCGAATTTTTTTCTTTTGTTATGATTTAAAAAATATGAAATTATATTATTTTTTTTAATTATAAAATACAAATGGTGTACCAGCGCATACCATAATTTTTTCCATGTATATATGTATGTGTGTATGATCTGTGAATGCAAAATGCGTTGAATGCGAATAGTAGAGAGGCAGATAAAAGGTTATAATCGCATGTAAGAGAACTGTATTTACTCATTGTATATAGATATATGCCAGTAATAAAAAACAAATAAATTAAAAAAAAGAAAGTAAAAAGCTGAGATAAATGGAGATATCTTTTACATTCGTAAACCGTTGGTTGGCCGGTGGAAATAAGTTGGGAAAGGAGATTCTCAGCGGGTTCTAATAGTTTTAATTGGTATATGAATTTTATGTGATGTGATATTTTGATGTTAATTTTTTTCTTCATATTATTAGTATTTTTTTAAAACTCTCAAATTAGAGAGATGTATCATTTTTCATAAGTTGGAACGGTTTAGAAGTGAAAAAAAAAAAGTAGAATGTTTGACATTTTTTTATTAATAATTTTGATAATTTACATCATTCAATGTATATGGTCCGTTAAGTATTTTTGTAAAAAATTATATAAAGTAGATATATTTATGTCAACAACAAATATAATATTAAGAACCAATCGTTAATATAAATGTGATCTGGTCAATGTGATATATTTAACTGGCCCAATATATTTGAAATATTAGTTTCAGAGAGTGAGAGAGGATAGAGAGAGAGAGAGACACTGAATTATCTCTGTTATTCTATATGTTTACAAAGAGATGTACACTCTCTTTATAGAGAGGAGAAAGCCAATATAAAGTGCCAATTGAGGCACCGAAAGCATAAAGTAAGGATAATTATTAAAGCTAACATAATGCTATACTAAACATAATGATAACAGTAGCAATACTAACATATAATACTAACATCACTAACATATAATACTATAATACTAACATCACTAACATATAATACTAACATCACTAACATATAATACTAACATCACTAACATATAATACTAATATCCCCCCGCAAACTCAAGGAGGGAAAGCATCAACCAAGTTGAGTTTGGAAACAAGATCATTGAAGCGGCTAGGAGGATGAGCCTTAGTGAAGATATCAGCGGGTTGATCGACTGAAGCAATAGGGAGAAGATGAACAGTACCACAGGTAACATGTTGGCGAATGAAATGACAATCAATCTCAATATGTTTGGTGCGATCATGAAAAATATCATTGTGAGCAATCTGAATGACACTCTGATTGTCACAATAGAGAGGGGTAGGACCAGAAGAAGAAACACCCATATCAGCAAGGAGCCAGCGATGCCAGAGAAGTTCCTGAGTAGTATCAGCAAGAGCTCGGTATTCAGCTTCGGTGCTAGAGCGGGTAGTGAGGGATTGTTTTTTGCTACGCCAAGCAAGAAGAGAATCCCCTAAGAAAAAGCAGAAACCCGTGGTAGAGCGTCGATCCGTAGGATCCCCACCCCAATCAGCATCGGAAAAGGCACGCAGTGCAAGAGAGGAGGAAGCAGAGAAGTGAAGGCCATGGAACAGAGTGCCTTTGAGGTAGCGAAGGATGCGGAGTAGAGCAGTATAGTGGGGAGTGCGGGGAGTCGACATGTACTGACTAACAATGTGAACAGCATAGGCAATGTCAGGACGAGTTACTGTGAGATAGACAAGACTGCCGACGAGCTGGCGATAAAGAGTAGCATCAGAGAGAAGAGTTCTATCGAGAGGAGTGAGACGAATCTGAGGATCAACTGGAGTAAAGGTAGTTTTGCAATCAGTAAGACCAGCACGAGTCAGAAGATCGGATGCATATTTGGCCTGGGACAAATAAGAACCAGTAGAATCATGAGAGATTTCAAGGCCTGAGAAGTAGTTAAGGGTACCAAGGTCCTTAATCTCAAACTGTTGGTGGAGAAACTGTTTGAGGTGGAGAATACCAGCTTCATCATTACCAGTGATAATCATATCATCCACATACAGAAGAAGAAGAGTGGTACCATGAGAAGTAGTCCGTATAAAAAGAGTAGAGTCATAGGAGCTAGAGGTGAACCCGAAGTCATGAATGGTAGAACTGAACGTAGCAAACCAAGCACGAGACGCTTGCTTGAGGCCATAGAGAGCACGCTGTAGTTTGCAAACCTGATGAGGTTGAAAAGTGGACCCAGGTGGAGGTTGCATGTAGACCTCCTCAAGAAGATGACCATTGAGGAAAGCATTTTTGACATCCATGTGAAAGAGCCCCTAGTGGCGAGCAACAGCAACAGCAAGTAAACTGTGAACAGAGGTAAGCCGAGCAACAGGAGAGAATGTCTCCTCATAATCAATACCATATTCCTGGTTGAAACCCTTGGCAACAAGACGAGCTTTGTAGCGTTCAATAGAGCCATCAGAATGTGTTTTGATTTTGTAAACCCATTTGCAGCCAATCGCAGTCTTGCCAGGAGGAAGATCAACAAGATCCCAAGTATGAGCTTTGTCCAAGGCCTGAAGTTCATCAGTCATAGCTTGTTGCCAAAGAGGATTAGTACAAGCCTCACGATAGGAGGTAGATTCATAAGTAGAGAAGGCCGCAGATCCAACAATATAATCACAAAGATGGATAGGAGGTTGAGTTACTCGGCGTGGTCGACCCATAGGAGGATCGGTGAGAGGAAGAACCGGTGGAGAAGGAGGTGTGGCAATAAAAGGTAGACCTTCAGGGAGAGCAGACTGGACGAGATCAGGAGTGAGCAAGGGCGTCTCGATGAAGGAGGAACCTGTATCAAAATCAGCAGAGAAAAGATCTATGGAAGGATTAGTAAACAGTACAGTAGTGGAAAGTGCGGGTAAGTGAAAGGAGGATAGCGAGGAAAACATTTGGTGCTCCCAGAAAACGACATGGCGGGAGATACGAAGACGTTTAGAGAGAGGATCCCAACAGCGAAAGCCTTTATGTTCAATTCCATACCCAAGAAAGCAACAAAGACGAGAACGAGGTTCAAGCTTGGTGTGTTCATGGGATTGAAGTAGAACAAAGCAGGCAGAGCCAAAAACCTGAAGATTAGCGTAAGGAGGGGGAGTGCCATGCAGACGTTCAAAGGGAGTTTGATTATGGATGACAGGGGTAGGAGCACAGTTGATAGTGTAAACAGCAGTGAGGGCAGCTTCCCCCCAAAAGTTTTCAGGGCAGGAAGAAGAGAGAAGGAGAGCACGAGTAGTGTCAAGAATATGCCTATGTTTCCGTTCAGCGCGGCCATTTTGCTGGGACGTGCCAGCACAAGAACGATGAGGCAGTGTACCATGATGCTGAAGAAAGGAAAGGAAATCGGAATCCCAATATTCCATAGCATTGTCAGAGCGAAAAATTTTGATGGCTTTGGAGAATTGGGTGTGGACCATTTGGGCAAATCTATAATAAATGTGTTTAAGTTCAGACCTATTTTTCATGAGAAAAAGCCAAGTAAACCGGGAAAAATCATCAATAAAAACAACAAAATAGCGGGATCCCCCCATAGTAGTAGTAGGAGAGGGTCCCCAAATATCCGAATGTATAAGATCAAAAGGTGCAAGGGAAACAGAAGTACTTTTATTAAATGATAAAGCAGGTTGTTTGGCAAGTTGACAGGGTATACAATCGAAATGATCGGGAATTACATGACCCAACTGTCCACTAGAAACCAAAGACTTTAAGCGATTAACAGAAATATGCCCTAAGTGACAATGCCAAAGATGAAAGGGAGATAAGGAGGAAGTAGATGTAGGAGCAGCGATCTGAGGAGAGGCAGGAACATGAAGGTGAATGAGTTCATAGAGACGTCCACGCTTACGGCCGATCCCAATAGTCTGCCCCGTCTGAGGGTCCTGTACCAAACAATCAGTAGCAGAAAATGTGACAGTTAGACCAAGTTCACATAATTGACCAATGGAAATAAGGTTTAAGGTGAGAGCAGGGATATGATAAACTTGAGGTATAGATAAAGAAGAGGTGGAAACAGTACTAACATGACGGACAGACATGAGGGAACCATCAGCAGTATGAATTGAGGGAAAATGAGGAGATGAGGAGAATGAAGAAAAAATAGTAGAACTGGAGGTCATATGATTACAACAGGCAGAGTCAAAATACCAAGAAGAGTTACCTGGGGTTACAGACAAAGCAGTAGGAGGAGGTGTACCAGAAGGGGAGAGAAGTTGTTTGAGCATGGCCTCTACATCTGTCGGAGAAAAGTGAGGGGTAGACGGAACAGGTGACTCAGAGAACCCCGCAGAGGCAGAAGCATTAGTGTGATGAGACTGATTCCCGGAAGCAGCAGCAGTAGTGTGATGAGACTGATTCCCAGAAGCAGCAGTAGCAGTGTGATGAGACTGATTCCCGGAACGATGAAAGCTTCCCCGGGAAGAGCCACCGCGAGAGAAGTGGCTATTGGAGGATGATCGGGATGGATTGCGAAAACAATCCTGTTGCAGATGACCAGGACCAAGTTTGTTGCAGTAGCGGCAGGATCTGACGGGGCAATTGACCAGGAGATGGGTTGAAGGAAGGCCCCGATTCTGACAATAGAGGCAAGCAGTGGTCCGCTGGGTAAATGATGGCCGGTACGGAGGAGTGGCAAGAACAGAGTCCACATGATGAGTTTGAAGTGTACCGAGATGAGTCTCCTCTGATAGCAACTCAGAAATTGCTTGTTCAAGAATGGGCAATGGATGGCGATAAAGCAGAGAGGCACGTACGGGCTCAAAAGAGGAAGTAAGAGCCATGAGGAATTGCACCAACCTTTGCTGGTTGCGATAGAGAGTAATTAAAACAGCATCATCGTGGTTATTCCAAGTTGGTTCTGAAAGAGCACGCTGATCCCAAACAGAGTACATTTGAGAAAGGAAGTCATTAATGGACTGAGTGGATTCTTGGCGCATGCGGTGAAGTTGGTTCTGAAGTTGATGTTGATGGGCAAGACCAGTAGTCTAGTATCGTTCTTTCAAAAAATCACAGATGTCTTTTGCAGGAGTAGTTACAGAGTCAAGCTGAAAGCGACCAAACTGAAGACTGATAGAGGTAACAGAGGTATTACGAAACCAGGTAATGATTTGGTAATTCTTACTGTCCCATTCCTCAAGTCGGTCTTCATATGTAGCAGTATGAGCAGTAGTGTCAGTAGTGGCATTGTCTTTCACTGGTTTAGTCACATCCCCGGTGACAATTCGCCAGAGCTTCTTGTCTTTGAGGAAGGAGGACATGGCTTAGGCCCACAGAACATAGTTTGAACCATTCAAAATAACAGAAATGGGATGGGAGGCATCATGACGATCCATAATACTAGTTGAGTAGGGTTAAAGTAATAGGAATAGACCTGTAGGAGCAAAATTAGTTAAAACAGAGTGTACCAGTGAGTCCGGAAGGTCGAAAATAGCAAGGAAAGATATGCTGGACAGAGATGATGTCAGCAATGATGTCAGCGGCGCACGTTAGTAGAGTGCAGGGAGGAGCACGTTAGCAGGAAGGCAGCGGCGCACGGTAGCGGACAGGCGCAGGCGCGGCGCACGGTAGCTGTTTTGGCGCACGCGGGTGCACACTAGCGAAGCGGTGCATGAGAGGCGTACAGTAGCAGACGCGGCATACGGAAGAGGCATGGCTGACGTCAGCCGCGGGCGCGTGTGGGTGCGTGACGGAAGTGAGCCACAACAGATGGCGCGTGTGAGAGTGGTGGCGGAAGTGTTGACGCGCAGAGGACAAAGGCGGCGCGTGTGGGCGCGTGGAAGGTTTTCTGAGAACGGGCTTGGTGCCGTTGGAATTGTGAAGAAATTTCGAGCGGTTTGATGTAGTGCCACTGTGTACGGGACTAAACACCAAAATCGAAAATTGCCAGAAATGTAACACTGGGCTCTGATACCATGAAATATTAGTTTGAGAGAGTGAGAGAGGATAGAGAGAGAGAGAGAGACACTGAATTATCTCTGTTATTCTATATGTTTACAAAGAGATGTACACTCTCTTTATAGAGAGGAGAAAGCCAACATAGGGTGCCAATTGAGGCACCGAAAGCATAAAGCAATGATAATTATTAAAGCTAACATAATGCTATACTAAACATAATGATAACACTAGCAATACTAACATATAATACTAACATCACTAACATATAATACTATTATACTAACATCACTAACATATAATACTAACAATATTGAACAATTAAGATTATAAGAAGGAGGGCCATGAGTAGAGCCAACTACACTTCAATGACACCTTCTAATTTGATTACAGACTAGAGAGAAGTCTCCATCTTTATTCAATTTGATTACGGACTAGAAAGCACTAAATGGTTGAAAAAATGTTAAAAATTGGTGTCTGCTTTCTAATTTTGTCAAAAAATGAAAAAGGTGAAAAGTAAAATGAAGGAAAAGAAATGGAAAAGAAAATATTTTTTTTGCAAGCATTTGAAAATTTTACAATAAAACCATAGAGAGATTACAAATTTTAATTATAACTAACCTCTTCCATGGACAAATTTAAATTTTCTTGTACTTTTTCGTATTTTTATAAGAAATTAAAAACTCAATTACCATATTAATATGAGTTGTACAGAAAAATTAATTTTTTTATAATTTTTACCACTTTTCAAAAATAAATAAGTAAAAATTTCTTATCCTCATTTTCTGCTTCTCTCATACTATCCAAACTCAACTTTAAGTTGATTAGTTTCTGATTATTGAGAAAAAATCACCCCACTAATTGTGGACTAAAGCCATTTTTAAAAATTTTAGCTCAACGCAGTTGGAAATGATAAGTATCATCTTAATTGTAGTGTATATATAACCAGAGTAATGGTAATAATACTAACAAACAAGTATATTAACAAAGACATAAGACTTAGTTCTCACAACTTGACATAAAAACTACCTAACATTCAATACAAATAGAAGAGTCCGATAATAGTCTAAGCTATTAAATTTCAAATTTTAATATAAAAACGATTGTGGAGCGGTGCCTGAATCTCATTAATTTTAAAAATAAAAAAATAAGAATTAAAGTATATATTATACTAATTAATTTGTAAAAAAGTAGCTTTTTGTGGCAGCAATTTACTTAAGGGACCGTTACTAATCAGTCCTATTAACTAAATTTATTTACTTATAAATCCTAACTGATAAATTTATCACTATAAAAATAAGAGATTGATAAATTTATCGTTATAAATTTATTTATAAAAACAAAAAGACTGATAAATTTACTCATAAAAACAAAAGACTGATAAATTTGACTTAATAGGTCGTAAGTCTTAAAAAAAGGACCTATTAATAATTTCTTTTTTGCTTAATCCAACCCATACCAACTTTACTTTATGGGAATTTAGGTCCGCACTAATCATTTAGGTCTAGCTAGAACAATCTATGACCCTCCCAAACCTACCCAATTTCGTAATTTATCCAAAAAAATAAATAAAACAAAACAAAAAAAAAACACTACACAATTTCAAGCGAGTTAAATTATCTACTTTAATGATGTTGATGAATATACAAGCCATATTAACCCAATCCCTATTGTATGCCAACATAATATAATGCCAATCTAAGACGATTATTCACCAGATTATGGATATAGTAATGATGTCATAAAGAGTTCAAATTTGTTCTCAAATTTTGTATGCTTTTTTCATCTCAATGTATTTTTCTAATTATTGTATATGTGTACGTAAATTTTAAAACATGACATAATAATGAAGGATAGATTAGGGAAAGTTCAAATCTTGTCACAAACAACACTCCATCAACACTCTTTCCCAAACTTATGACTTCTGATGTAAAAAAATAAAAAATAAATAAACTAAAACTAGTATATACTGGATATACAAAATTTAAATTTTTAAATGAAGCCAACCAACTTTTTTTTCCTTTTTTTTTTTTTTTTTTTTCGTGCACGTATTGGATATACAAGAAGCATAGAATTATGCAAGCTTTTTTTGAACTGGAATTATGCAAGCTTGTGAACCAAATTATAAAGCAATCACTCTTACGTCGTGTTTGGTTGAGGGATTTGAGGAGAGAATTAGAAAGGGAAAGGGAAAAGTTAGGTGAAATGTAAATAAAATATAAATACATTTCACTTAGTTTCATACACCTCTTTCCTTTCTTTTTTTCAAATCCCTCCTCAAATCCTCCAACTAAACACAGCATTAAGGTTGTGTCTAGATTTTATATTTGAGTCGGAATTTGTAAATGAAAATGAAAGGAAAGACAAAAACTAGCAAAAATATAAGTTAATTTTTAATCACTTTTTTCTTTTCTTATTTTTTTTCTATATATTCTTACTTAAATTTACGATTTAAACATAATCTAATAAATTTATTGGGTAAAAAAAATATTCAAACCAATCACAATTTGTAAACTGTAAATCAATTACAATTTCTACGCTATAGCAACTTGGAAATGAAAGAACCCAAATCGATTTTTTCATACATGTGAGTTGTTTGAATATGTGTTCCCATTCATGCCTGTCTTTTTCAAAAATTGCAGACAACAATTAATGATGAAAGAGCCACCCAACAAACCTTTATACTAGAAAAAAGGACAGTTTCTTTGATCTTCCAACTATGGCAAACAATAGACTCCTTCCCAACTCCTCACTTTGTCTATCGCTAGACGTTATTGTTTTGATTGGTGTAATTATTAGAATAGATTATAAATTATAACTTAATAAATTATTTATTATGATTTTAATAAAAAATTATTAATTTGTTTGACATAATTGTTAGATTATATATTTAAGTTATTGAATAGTATTTGTTAAATAAGATGTGAAACTTTTTCAATTAACTTTTATTTTATGTTATTCACTACTTATCTCTACATTTCTCATAAAAATAATAAAAATAATAATAATAAAGCATTGGGTGAGCAGCTTCTCAGAATTAGTTTTTTTGAGTTAAAATAAGTTGTTAGAATCAAAAGTTGTTTGAAATAAATTTAACCAAACAGTCTAAAATAACTTTTTCAAAACTAGTAGTTATAAGTTGGCTCAAAAAAGTCTAAACAAACACCCCATTCTATGTCCACAGAGAGTGGTCATATAGTGTTTTATGAAAAGTGGACGGTGGGATTGGTCCTCCAGGCATTAGTCGAAGTGCGCGCAAACTGGCCCAGACACCCTGAGTTATCAAAAAATATATATATATATATATAGCCTGTGTTTGGTTGTGTTTTGTAAATGTGATTTGAGAGTATGAGTTGTATTTTGAGTTTGTGTGTTGTAGAATTATGATTTGAGTGTAGAAAATTTGTTTGGTAAAGAGTTTTGAAAATAGTTTTGGAAAATAGGTTTGATTTGAGTGGGGAATTGTTGATGTGATATTTGATATGTGATACAAAAATTTACAACTCATAACTAAACATACAACTCAAAATTATTTTAAAGCACATTAAAAATTAAAAAAATTTCAGAAAATATTTTTTCCAATTATATAAATCAATTACAAAAAAAAAAATCTATACAGCGGAGGACATCTGGGTGGATGTCCCTAAGGACGTCCGGGCGGATGACCCGGAGAACATCTGGGCGGTCTTCCCCTGGGCAAAATTTTCACAAAAGCAGTGACTGATGCACAGAACTCGTGAAAATTGATTCCAAAACGACAACCAAATATCATACTCAAATGCACATGTAGAAACACGTTTACAAATCACAACCAAACAGAGCCATAGTGTTTTATGAAGGCTGTGATTGATAAAAAAAAGAAAAATGCTTGGGAGCACTAATTAGTGCTCCCACTAATTAGGTGGCAGTGGGTCCCGCCATTAATGATGTGATGTTTTGATCTTGGAGTTGTGTTTTTTTTTTTTTTTTAACTTTTTTAATGCATTAATGCTATTAGTGGTGATGTTTTTAGTGGGATGAATCATTGTTGTAAAAAAAAATGTGGAATTCACTATTTTATGTTGGATTTGGAGAGACATCAAGCCGAATGAATTGTGATTGATTGGCATCAAATAATTTTCAGTGCAACTATAGTATACTATGAAATACCTATACAGGTATGAGTATTAGTACAATACGGTAACATCGATATGAGAAAAAAAATTTAAAAAGTAGGATATGGATACGATTATGTAAATTTGTACAAAAATACTTATTTTTAATTTGGAGTAACTAAAAAATTAGTTAAATGGTTTAATTTGTTAAGATCCAACCTATAATTCACATTTAATGCCAAAAAGTAAAGGTATGAACTAAAATTAAATGTTATTATATTAAGCAATTTATAAATTATAACTTAATTTTAAAATCATGCTAATCATTAAAATAAATAAATAAAGTCCAATAAAACTAATTTTATCTCTGTATAAGAAAATATTGTTTCGACTAAGGTACGATACGGTTTGGATACACACTAAATACGTCTGCAGTATGACAAAAATTAACAAGAAAAAAATTTATACGCATTTCGTGTCCTCAATATATATGCAAAAGTGCCACACAAAATACCAGTGTCCAATATAACTATAACATATTTGTTGAAATACCCATACTTTGATAGATGGTACACTTTGTGAGCCACAAACAAATTTCATTGAATTATCATCTCTTACACAGATCTACGCCGTAAATTTAGTGAAAAAAAATTATATTGAACTTATTTACGCCTGGCTTGTTTGGGTTACGGAAAACTTTTTTCAAGAAATACTTTTTGGACAAAATATTTTTTTAAGTTTGGTAGTGTTGGTGGTGAAATGAAGGTGGAGGAGGAGGTGATGGTATGGTGGTGGGACGTGTTGTAATATAAATAAAATTTTTTATTAGACTATCTGTATATATAGAATTATTCATATAATAATGGCATGACGGATAATAATCAAATTTGTTATTTGATCATCATAGCAATACTAATTCAAAAAAACAAATATTATAGACCCTATACATGTACCACCATTATTTTTTAATTTATGTTTTAGATTCATGAATATTTGTTGTGTAAGTCTACATAACAGGTAATAACAATTGATAAAATTCATCTTGTGACAGCTTCTTTCATTTTTTTTTTTTTCTTTCTTTACGATTTTCTTTGATTGAAGTTGATTAACCTCACTCTTCCAAGAGCAATTCTACAAGAGTAATTAAACAATCATTTTAATTAAAGTAACCAATCAAATTCCACAAAAATAACTTCAATAGATTAGTTAAACGAAAATAATTTATAAACATAATTTTTGAATGATATGTTAATGATATTTTTAAAATTATAAAAATAATAAAAAGTATTTTAATTGAAAATAAAGCAACAACAAGACTAGTTAAAACCACTAAAAGCTACAATGCCTAACATAGGCGAGTCACTTCAGTTCCTAAACCATGAACCTTAAAAAATAAGATGAATTTAAGAGAGGGTATCTCTTTATCAAATTTGTCATTAATTTTTTGAGATACTTACCAATCAGTCATATTTTGTGATTAATTTCTGATAATTTTTAGAAATTGAAATCAATTTATGAGTTAAATAAAACGTTTACGAATCTCTGTTGTTGTAGTACTCTATGTTGTTGGTCATGCTTGTCCTGTTCAATTTTCCCAACAAATAGTAATTCTTATAATTATACTTAGATTGAGAGTGATCAGTATTGATAGCCCCTCCTACCTTTTTTCAATCTACCAAAAATCAATGTCATATCCTTTCTTTGATCAAGTAAAGGGAAAGCAGCTTAAGTAGGTATTACAACTGTTTCTATCAAGCACAACATGTGCTTTCCATCAACCATAGCATGTGCTCTCATAAGTTTCAAGAATGTTGGAATTCCTACTTTTCACTAGAACTTTCCCAAACCTTTGATTTTTATTGTTGTGTAAACCTAAAAATTAGTCCACATGGCTTGATAAGGAGATCTGCCAAGAGGGGAGTTGCACCATTTCGGATTTTAAGTTAGCAAAAAAATTTAATTCCATAGAGTTGAGAAGACATCTCATTTCCTTCGAGGAGTGATCTCTGTTTATAGTGGTTGGTATTTTATCCTAATCAGCTTGGTTAGACTAGGCTCATTACATCAACTTTGTTGGGTTATGCTTGAAGTTATTCTTATGTGTAAATTTTTTCCCTCACACCCAACAAATATTAGGGTCATTGTCACCAACAACCGACTTTGTCTATTGAATTTTTCAGTGACTTTTTTGTTGAACTTTTTTATTAGTTTACTTTTTCTTAAAATTTTTATAAAGTTTCATACTTTTCGGTTTTACTCGATTAGACTAACTAGAAAAATAAAAATTGAAAATTGAAAAAAATTAAATACTAAAAAATGAAATAAGTTGGCACAAATTTTTTTATAAAAAAATAATAAAAATACAAAAAAAAAAATTTAATTAAAAATGTGAGTTCTTTAACTATATTTCAAACCCAAATCAATTAAAATAAACTCTTCACGATTTCCATTGAAAATTTTATATGTCGCAAAGGCTGTTTTGTTTTCCGTTTTTCTATTTTCTTTTTTAATATATTGCACCAAAAAAAAAAAATCATATGATATTAATACCACATAATATCATTATGGCATTTAATATTTATTGTACAACTGAGGTTGCATACGGCAAAACATATATAATGAACATTAGAACAAAAATTGATTGGACAATTTAGTTTAGTATTATAGGCGGATTTCAATGATCAAAATTCTCATTCATTGAAAAAAGATTGATTTGATAACATTATCTACATGATTTTTATCATAATTGTTTCGAAAGAAATGATCGGTATACTTTTAAAATCATAATAATCATACCTTTTTTTGAATGTAAATATATAATTAAAATTATTTTATTCACTTGCCAAGATGGGCTCTTCAGTAGCTCATATCGTTGGATTAAACTTGTCCAGTCTAAATAAAATTTAGAGATAATCTAGTTCCTAAACAATATCCAGCTAAAAGTAAATAAAAATCATGGGTTGACAAACTGCATTAGATTTTCAATCAATTTGAACTTGATCTTGGGTTCTTAATTAAGGCACCAACTTGAGGCCAAGATGGTTCATTTTCCATGTCTTTTGTGTTCATTTACAGGAATTCATCACAAAAAAGACGGAAAAACAAAAACAAAAAATTTCCGTCCAAAATCAGAAATGAAATGTCAAGATTTATTCATATATATTGGTATAATTTAGGGTTGGCATTGAAGGTTTTGAAGGTTGGATTTCCCTCAAAGTAAGAAGGACTCTTTGTCTAACCAACAATGCTATATATACCACTTCTTCTTTTTCCTTTTTTTCTTTTTTTACTTTTTTGCATTAGTGGACCACTTAGATTTTTTTTTTTTTTTTTTGGAACTCTTTAGTAAGATATCGTTCGTTTTCATTATTTTGTACTAATTATTTCTAAGCTAAAAATTAATCACAAAAATTCATATAAATTGTGATATAAAATAGATTTATTAACTAAGGTGCAAAATTATGCACAGTTTAGTTCAGATGTCAACTCACTTGTCAACTATAAAGAGTGAGTTAACATTTGAGAGAGAGAGAGACACCAAATTTTCTATCAAACAAATGACCAAATGTCTCACATGGGTGTGGGGTCCGCAATTTTGTGGGCCCCACACCCATGTGAGATATTTGGTCATTTGTTTGGTAAAAAATTTGAGACCTCTAGCATTTTCCTTTAGAAAGCGAATTAAAAGTCACATCTTACCTTTTAACTCACTTATTCTCTCATAACGAAAAAAAAAAAAAAAAAGTTAAAAGGTCAATTTTTAACTATTTTTCCAAAATACTCCAAAGTGTGTATGTGGTGGGATTATTATACTTTTGTATTAAATAACCATTTTATTTTTTTGTATATATATTTATATACGTTTAAGTAGATTTATTCTTACTGAACATATACCTTAACACACATTTTAATGTCGCAATTACAAACATTTATACATTCACTAAACTAACAAATTTTAACACAAAAAATTAGATCTCATTTTTATTATTTTTTACAAATTAACACACAAACACAATTTTAATATTACGATTAATGATGCTTTAAGTAATGTACTGGTTAAGAGTGAATGAGTGTGAACGGTAGGTGACTTAGGTTTCGTCCCATATTGAAACCCTACCCTTATATTTATGGATTCATTTGGAAAGTGGGTTAGCTTTTTAACTTTTTAATTTTTTTAACTATTTTAGCCTGGGTGCTAAAAAAACCTTGTTTGGGAAGTATTTTTAGGGCTGGTTTGGCTTATCCTAAGGGCTGGTTTGGCATCCATAAAAAAAGATAAAAAGACAAAAAGTCACTATTCTATTTAAGTCACATCATCTTATTTAAGTCACATCGCATCTCTACCACATCACTTCAAACCCAACCCATATCCAACCCATATTTCATAAAAAGTAAAAAAGTGCACTTATTTAGATCATCCCAAACTACCCCTAAATAAGTCAAAAAGTCAAAAAGTTACTCTAAAATCCAAAAAGATATCACTATTCACCAAAAAAAAAATAATAATTATTATTATTTTCTGCCCAAAGTCCACACCGAATTGACCAAAAGCCAGCTGCTGTGCAGCGGCAGTGCACATATATGAAATGATTGGGTGTGATTTGCATACACACCGCTGTTTGGCCTGCGGGGGCTATCACAGGTCCCGTTTTGATAATCTGAACTGTTAAATGTGTAGAACTCGTCGAGTACTATATGTCTGCAAAAAATCACATTAATCGGATATCGATAACTATATGATCAGATCAGTTATGTACGACAAATGGATGGTATTATAATTAATGATTGAAAAATAAATATATCTGATCAGATAGCTATCGATATCCGATTAACTTGATTTTTTATAGGTACATAGTGTTCGACGAGTTATACACATTGAACAGTTCAGATTATTAAAATGGGACCCGTGATAACCCCCACAGACCAAACAAAACCGTGTAGTGCTTTGTACAAAAAATAGCCAATAATTTCCAACTCCCATTCACACCTTTCCGATTTGTACTGCTGGGCCCACCTGTCACTATTCATCTCTTACACACTCTTTTTATACAATTTTTTAATACACATTTTTTCATAAAAATTCAAAAAGTTAACCCAAACATCCATATTTTTTTCTCAACTTTTTTAGTCCAAAAAGACAAAAAATGCACTTTTTTAGAACACCCCAAACCAGCCCTTAGTTTTTTTTACTTTTTTGATTTTTTTATGAGAAAAAGAAATGTAATGATTATGGATTGGGTGTGATGTGATGTGATGTTTTGCCTTATTAGACTAAAAAGTCTATTTTATTTTTTGTGACTAAAATAACAAAAAAAGTCCCAAACTTGACTTTCCAAACGAAGCCATAATAACTCAAGTATTTGAGAAGGATGACGTTTTAGACCAACACTACCTTAATCTTATCTAATGACTTTGGCTTCGTTCGGAATGTAAGTTGACTTTTTGACTATTTTATAAGTCTGGGATTAACAAGTCTCGTTTGGAATAGTTTTTTTGATTTTTTTGACTTTTGTAAAAGAAAAAATGAAATGATTATAATTTGAATATGACATTTTATTTTATTAATTTTTTAATTTTTTTTTTATGAAAGTACAAAACAATCGTATGCCAAAGGCTCAAGTATTTGACAAGGATGACGCTTTAGGCCAACACTACCCTAGCCATTCTTGTGTTATATATAGCAACCATGAAAGACTTCAAATCAAACTTGTGGACTCAATTTTTTCCACATAGTTTCTTAATGACTCTTTCTTTTCGTTTCTTTTTCTTTTTAAATTTAGCTTTTTAGACCATTTAATAAAGCCAAACATAGAATTTGGCTCTCTCACCATTTTTTCTTTTATCGTCTAAATCATAGGATCAAATTGAGCCCCTCCAAGGACCAAGTGGCCGACCAGAGATAATACCAATTGAGATTAAATTGCTTATTTTTGTGCGCCCAATTACTTGTTTATTATTCTTTTTCTACTTATAATCGCACAATATAGTGAGAATCTAGAAATAACAAAATTTTAAGATTTATCAATTTTGAAATACGAAAATCTCAAAACTAATAGATACAAGAAATATAAAATCTTGTGCTAGTGATGATAATTTATCCCACCCCACATCTCCCATTCCACTTCGCTCGAGTTTTTCCTACCCCAATAACAAATTGGAGTGGGGGTGCATTTTCCTTACTCTGCCCCATTCTACCTTGCCTCACTCCAATTATATATTATGCATATAATTTAATTTTTTTCTACGCATTATAAAACTGAAACATTTAATATTACGCTTAACAATTTATTTTCACTTATTAATACCGTCATTTCCCCAATTTGCCCCCCACCAGATATAATTTAGGATGAACACTATAAACCCATCTCTATATCCCACCTCATGGCCATTCCTAATAAGTCTTAATAGTTGAACTTAATTCTCATCAAATCCTACTGAAAATAAGTCATAATAAAATCGTAAATAAAAATAATTTTTTGTGACGATTTTTTACATGTCACTAAAAATTGACAATTAATAACTTTTTTTTATCACGATTTTTATAAATTGTCAACAAAATTTACAATTAGTAACGTTTTTCTGTGATGAATTTTTCAAATTGTCATTGAAAGTTGAAAATTAGTGACTTTTTTGTGACTTTTCTTTAAACTGTCGCTAAAATTCATAATTAGGGATATTTTTTGTGACAAAATTTTCAACTGTCACTGAAAATTAACAACTAGTGACATTTTTTAATAGTGTTTGATGAAAAAAGCTATTAATTATCATAAAACTTATTAAACAATAAGTCCACCTATTAAAATTTACACGTAAGTCCTCCTAATTTCAAGAGTGGACATTGAAATCGCACAATAAACATATTGCCCTTCGTTAGAAATTTAAACCAATAGCTAATATGGTAAGTGATCAACAAAAAACAAGCCACTACCACCGTCTGAACATTCCTGAATTACAAGTCTAAATTCAAAGTTTTGGGACTGTTTCAGGTAACTGACCACATTTAAAATATCAATTTTTTCCTCATTCACTTCAATATCAATGAGTGTACACGTACAAAATTAACCGTAAAGTCAATCACATAAACCATAGGTAAATTAATCTGATTAAAACTATTTCTTTATAAGGATCCCACTATCTAATATGCATGATCAGAATTGATTTACGTAATTGATTCTATGGTGGATTCTATATGCATAAATTTTAAGTACTCAAGTATAAACAAGTGTACATTTCCAAATACTTATCATAACAATTGGAAAACTTGAAAAAGGTTGAACAAAAGTATAATTGATTAAAAAATCTTATAATCAATGTTTACCTTTTCTATTTTGTTCATGAAAATTTTTTAAGTTATGTTTGCTTCATGAATTTAGATAAAAATTTATATATATCTAAAATGTAAGTAAAATATAATTATTTTTCATTCTAAATTTTTATTTAAATTTATAGACCAACTTCAAATTGAATTCTAACTTAACCCCAGGGTCAATGTCAAGCACTGGATATATACTACTAACTTTTTTTTTTTTTTTTTTTTGGTTGCATCTTCTTTTCGGATGGTGGAAGAAAGAAAAACACACCAAGTATTTGTGATGTGGCCACAATGGAGTGTAAGGTTCAATCAACACAACAGTGTAGTATGTAGGAAATGGTAGTACCATAAAGAAATCTTACTAGCACCATGCTTACCTTAAACACCTATACCGACGACAGAATCTTTTGCAGTCATCATCTTTTAACTTTTATGCAATCTATAAATTAGAGACTATAATATATTATTAATAATAGCAGATACACTGAACTTGGTGTGAGTTATTTTAAATAAGTGTATTTTTTAAATTTTTATAAAAAAATTGTAAAAAAATAGAAATAAGATATTGATTGATGTAATTCAAAAAAGATAAAAAGATAGACTTATTTAATCCATGTCAAACAATCACAAAAATATATTATGAAAATTATTGCGTACCTTGTATTCACTCACACTCACCATACATGAATTAAATGTAAACCACACAATAATGTTTTATGTACAGATTCTATGCACATACATTTTTTGATTATATATATATATATATAGGGGTGTAGTCACGATTTTTTTGTTTTTTATGAAAATATTAAAGGTAAGAGTTATGTATAAAGGCAGTGCCCCTATCTTATTCTGGAAGTAGGTATCCAATATAAACACGATATGATAATATCATCAATTATTAAGAAATCTCATATTGAGGTGATGGAGATAGAGTTCCGTTTATTTTGCAGATTAAGGCCTCTGTTGAGAACATGTTAATTTAGGAGTTATTTGAAATGACTTAAATAAGTGTATTTTTTGTCTTTTTATAAAAAGATATGCAGAAAAATAGAGAGATGATGTGATGAAAAAAAGATAAAAAAATAAAAAGTGTGTACTTATTTAGGATAACCAAACTTAGCCTTAGTAACTTTTTAGTTATTTGGCTAAAATATGCGTTAAAAAAAACTAGTATGTTTGGGATGTTTTTTGACTTTTTACGAAAAGATGTGTAAAAAGTAGAGAGAAAAGAGAATTTTTGATTTTTTAGTATGAGTTATTGATTTTTTGACTAATTTAGTAACTTTTTTACTAAAAAAGAAAGTTCTCAAACGAGACCTAAGTTAAATAGAATTATGAATACAAAGAGATTGATTGATAAGATTTATGATGGTAATAGATTAGACATGTAAGATAAAATTTGTTTGTTTATATTCGCCCTGTTTGGTAGAGCTGTGGGAAAGTGCTTATATCTTATACCTTAACAGCTTATACCTTATAACTATGAACATAAGCTGATTTCTGACTTATAAATTAAGCTTCTCCTGCCCCACTCAAAGAATAAACTGATTTCTGACTTACAAAAAGTTATAAGCTGCATTGTTAAGCTAAACCAAACACATCAAAATAGCTTAAATTAAGCTGAAAGCTGAAATAAGCTGAAAAAAAACTGTACCAAACAGGGACATTCTAATGTGATAGTATTACATTTATAAAATTAAATAAAAATTCTTATTATATAAATATGACTTTGTCAATTTTTGTAAAAAGAGGATAAAATAATCTTTCACTGTCAATTCAAGAGGATTGAATTAAGAATCTCAACTCTCTCAGAAGGCTTATCCTACTCTGCCTCCGTTTGGAAAGTGGGTTGGCTTTTTAGCTTTTTAGTTTTTTGACTATTTTAGCCTGATTTGGGAAGGATTTTTTGGCTTTTTGGCTTTTTTGACTTTTTTTGTGAGAGAGGATTGTAATGATTATGGGTTGGATTTGATGTTTTGTTTTTTGTGACTAAAATAGCCTATTTTGTTTTTTGTGGCTATTTTAGCCCCAAACCAAGTTCCCAAACAAAGGCTCTTATTGGTGAGTGGGTAGTCCTATTGGAGTAACAGTAGCATAGCATTTTAATGCAATCAAAAGTGATTTGGATAGCCCCACAAATTGTTAATCCCATCCCTTTCTTAGTTCTTAGAGGCTAAACAAACATGAATATGGTTGGATTAGTAGGTAGTGGACACATGTGGCTGGATTATTTGGTCACAAATTGTCCATCTAATTCTATGCGCGGTATTTTATTGGTCTATATTACTTCCACCCATCTTACTCAATGGTAAATGGAAAAATTACGCGATTAGATTCTATTTTCTCAACCTGATTTACTAATGATGACTACAACCAAAAAAAATTATTTTATTTTTTATTTTTTGACTTTACTTAACGGTTTGAAAAAATTTATTTTTAGATCTTTTTAAACTAAATAGACCTAAAAAGTAAAAAAATAAAAATAAAAAATTGACAAAAATTTAGAGTAAATTACAAAAAATATAAATTATCCCTGTGGCACTAGGAATTACATCCCACCTCTTAAAATTTTTAATTTTATAACAAATGACTCTTTTTATTAATAAATCATCATCCAATTAACATTTTTTAATGATGTCAAAATTTATTTCAATTAATGACTTAAATAATTTTATTATTATATAAGAGAGTAGTTACGAATTTTATTTTTTCGATTAATTCTGTTAAATAAAACATTATGACAATTGGGTATTTGTAATTTTTCAAATCACATAGATAATTTATTTTTTAAGCAAATTTCATGGAATATATTTGTGATTTACCCTAAAATTTAAAAAAACAAAATTACTAGAGACAAAGAAATTCAGGGGGAAAAAACGCAAACAAAAACAAAACGTAACTATTTTAGCTATTGCAACCATTAAAAAAAAAAAAAAAACAAAAAAAAAAACACTACTTTAGCTATTGCCTAACAAAGAATTATTTAAAAATTTTGAGATATATAAAATCTCAATACATGATCCAATGATTAATAATACGTTAAGATAAAGAGACAAATAAATTTAAAGGCAAGGAATCACGTGTTATAGTAGTTGGTATCACCACTCCAAATTTTTTTATATTTTATTCAAATTTTCTTCACCTCCTTTTCCCTTAAAGGGAAATTCTACTTACACTATCAATTTAACTCATTACACCCTCAAATTCAAATTTTTTATTTTATAGTTTTATAATTTCTATAATTCCATTATTACCCTCATTTCTAACATTCCTCCTCCTCCTCCTCCTTCTCCTTACACCCAAAACCTAAAATTCATTCACAGATTTATAATCAAATGAAGAAGAAGATGTTGAATCTCCAACCCCGATTGCCCATCTCAACAAATCATCAAACAGTTGGTGTGCATCTTAAGTGGCTTCGAAAAACTACACAGAAAGTTTGAACACCCTAATCACAACTAACGAAGACCCACCCATTTTTCTTCTTTTCAAGTGGATTATATACATCAAAGACCTCCCAATTCACATGTTACAGATATATCACAATCAGTATGCATAGTGCATATGATTGATAACATAAAATTCATATTAAAAGGAGAAATGGTATAGCAATTTCAGAACACACGAGTTTGTGAAAATCGAAAAGAATAATGTATAGAAAGATTCTTGGTTGTTTCGATCGCAAGTGGGGCAAAAGAAAAAGGTGGTCGAAGCTAGGGCCTGCGGCTGAGAAGATGGTGGTCGGAAGTGATGATGTGGGAGAATTAGGTTTAGAGTTTTTTTTGAAGTTTTGGATGTAAGGAGGAGGAGGAGGAATGTTAGGGATAAAAATAAGGAAAATTTACCCATAAATCCTATTGTTTGAAATGTTGAACCATTTAGTCCTAAAAGTTTTTTTATGTACCATTTAGTTCCATTTTATTTTAGTAATATTGTTATTTAATTTTGATTATTTTACAGATTACAATAATACCCATTTTGTAGAATGTTTGTTTCCTAAAAATCTGCAACATCATAAAAACATATACATCAAACATCACTAAAAAAAATATACATCAAACATCAACATATACTATTAGTCTCAAACATTAGTCTCAAACATAAGTTATCATCTAAAACTTAGTCTCAAACATTAACAATTAGATACATTAGCCTCAAACATTAACAGAGAGATTGATCAGATTCGAACATTAGTCTCAAACATAGTTTATTCTCAAACTTAGTCTCAAACATTAACAATCAGGATACATTAGTCTCAAACATTAACAATCATCAACATTCGAACATCATCAACAATGGCGGTGAAAGCTTCCAAGGCCGAGAAGAAGACAGTCACCGTCGATCTCTACCGTCCTCTTCCAGATTACATAGTTTTCAATTACTCAGAGCGCGAAGCCCAGAACCTCGAAGACGATCTCCAAACCCTAAAGCAACTGTGATCCGATCTCGAACGCGAACCACGACTTTCTCTCAGTTCGGTGAGGTAATCGATTGAAGGTCCGTTTGATCCACACGTCGCAGAGATCAGATTTGTTCCGCGGATCTGTTCCGAACGGTCAGGATCTTGACGGGCGCAACATCACCGTTGACGAGGCCCAGTCCTGCGGAAGCGGTGGTGGCGGAGGCGGGGGGTTCCTCGGTGGTGGTGGTCGTCGTGAGGGTGGATACGGTGGTGGTGGATGTCGCTGATGGAACGAATGTTGATGATGTTGATCATGGCCTTGATGTTTGATCATGGCCCTGATATTTGATGATGGATGGCCCTTTTTCTGTAATTTCACATTAATAAATTACCAACGTTGCCCAGCATTTACACACACACGCGTACAATGTATATGTCTTCAATGGTCAATTCCCTTACAATGGGACTGTTCGGTTCATAAGAAAACATTTGGAACTAAACAGTGTATGAGTTATTAATTTGGAATTTATTGGTGCATGCCCCTAAAAATAATAAAGGAATTATAGAAATTTTAAAAATAAAATAAAATAATTAAATTTTAAGGGTGTAAAGAGTTAAATTGGTGATGTAAGTAAAATTTCTCCTTTCTAAATCCCTACTTAAATCGACACTTCAAACATAACCACAATAAATTGTTAATTTGCACATATAGAAATGTCATACTTCTTTTCTTTTTGGGTCTGACCTTTTGCTTGGCTTCATATTTTCCTCTGTATTGGTATTACAAAACAATTAACAGGCCAGTAAATAGAAGAACGGCCCACACATATCCAGTAAGCCCATTGTATCAATATCAGCTCACCCAGCCCAAGGTGCAGTATTAAGGCCCAAAAACCCCAAATAATAATAATAATTAATAACCTGAGAAAGGCTGATCTGTTCTCTCGTGTGAAAAGGGGGTAATTATTCACTACGAGCACCGTGTGACCTTATCCCCTAGTAGATCAAACCAACTAACTCACTTTTGTTGAATAATTAAAACACAAAAAATGATGATGTATCACAATGTTTCAGGAATATCATGTAAACAAGGTCACAAGATACTCAATAATACCCATTTTGGTTTTGTCAAGACAGAATCCTTCAACTCTCTCTACATACAACAATTAGTGCCTCAAACCCATATCCATGTCCTTTCTCCTCCAGTTTTTCCTACTGATGATGAAATGGGGAGGTTATCAACTATGCCTTGATGTTCGATCTTCCGGGGGATGAAAGACTGAGTAACTGCCAAACCAAACCTTGCCACATGTCCAATCAATCGAGGTTTGAATCGTTTTTCGACATTCCACTATCAAAAGTTGTATACAAGGCTAGGTGGCATCATAAAATCCAATTGCCATTAAAAAAAAAAAATTTGCCACCTCAGAAAACGCATCAACCGAGTAATGATCATATCTATCTGTGTAGACGACGCTGGTGAGTGTAAGTGATCATCTCCCCAGTGAACTCAAGGCAAAGGCATCGGAGGCTTCCAGTGACTGAATTCAACCAAGTTTCTATTTACTATAGATCTATTGTGGAGCCAGAAAGTTTCGGCTGACTGGTGAAATTGCCTGACTTTCCTCTGAAGTTCCCACAGAATTCCATTAAATGCTGAGCAGGGCTCCAATTCGGGAGCGTAAACCCATAAGCATCTCACCTGTCTTCCATAGGCAATCATCCTCTCTATATCTCTATCTGAGAAGCAAACTAAAGTCGTTAGCCACAATGCTACAGGCTAGAAAGAAAAAACAAAAAAACAAAACAAAACAAATTTGGACATTAGCGTGGGAATTTCACCTGGCACTGATTCTAGGTACTCCAAAAGTTCAGAACCTATACGATTCCACGGCCATTTGATTGATATCTGAGTGTAGTCAATAACATTCTGAAAAGGCAACTCTGCATAATCTGATAAGATCACCGGGACACACTCCTGTTTAGTGCAAGCAGTTGTGTTAGGGCTCTGTCTGATTGTGTCTGTGAAGAGAAGAGAGAGAGAGAGAGAGAGAGAGTACCACAAAGAAAGATTCATAAAAGCGAAGAGTCCATGAGGACTCACCACGCGGGGCCAGGCAGAACTTGGCATTTCGGAGGTGTTCAAAATATTCTCTCTTTCCCAATTTGTTAGGGCCACTGAACTTCAACTCTGGGGATTCCAACTGTATACAAAATCAGTATCCGCGTATTTAGAAGGAAATATCTTTCCAATAAGACAGAGCAATCAAGAGAAACCATATAGAAAATAAGACGTATTTTGCTCAACAAGGCAGTGATATGCATGTATGACAACCATACAAGTTCAATGCCTAAGTCTAGAATGCATAAAAATTTCTTTATGGATCCCACTCTAGGCAATACAATCATTAATTGTAATTATCATCTATAACATCATGGTTAATCATGGGGTGAACAAAATGAAGCTAATTCAGATGTTTTTTGCGCCCTTTCTCGGGTATGTTTTGAGCATCATTGTAACCATCTTCTTTTTTTCTAGTAATAAATAACTTGGTTACCCAAAAACCCAGAAGTTACAGAAAAGACATACCTTATCTGGGTATTGCTTTGCAAGCTCTACCAATTGAAGACGACCAACCTTTCCTTGTGCTCGACCAAAGAAGTTTGCCAAATACTTCCTCTTAAATAAAGGCAAAGGCTGGACCAGCCTATCCGAATGAGCAGTCATCCCATCATCAACATTTCCAGGGATGATGATATCCTTCCATGTATTGAAGGCACTAGTATCTCGCTTATCCGTGCGGTCCCCCTGCAATAAATCACATACAAAATTCTTGAAATCAAGAGCAGGTATGCGAGGCATCATCAATTTGAACAAATAAGCATAAAAACGTCAAGTTCACATGCGTTTTCTAAAACAAAACAGTGTCATATAAATTGTGTAGGGAAGTCAATGTGGTACCTCAGGAGTAAGAATTATTGAACGATTCAAGTACGTAGCCCAAGATCTAAACAAGTGAGCTCCAGCACCACTGCAATTGGGTGAGAGAAAGCATGTATGGATCATTCATCAACAAGAATAGCTTAGTAAATTCACATAAAATGGAAAGGTATTAAAAGAAGGCGACAGACACCAAGGACAATGGTGGCAAATGTACCTACATATTTTGCCTTCTATCACATGGGTGATGTCAAAAAAAAAAAAAAAAAAAAAAAAAATGTTAAATCTAACATTAAAAAAGATACGAAGAAACACCAGTCAGACCTAAGCCAATGAAGTGTTCCTAAAGGTCCCATTTGTTTGGCCGCTTCAACAGCCGGATTGGAGTAGGATGGTTGTGTTGTGGGTCCCACCCACAGCACGTTTGGTAATGATTTGGGAGAGCCGCTTCATACATCAAGCGGCTTACTAATCCCCCTCAGTAGGGGGGCTTAGCTTGGTTGGGTAAACCGTTGGGTTAGGAAATTAATGAGCAGATTGAGTGTATCCAGACATCCGTCTGGTCGTCCTCCCGAACGTTCGGTGCAGTGCAATTTTATTTTATTTTATTTTTTTCAAACATAACCGGCTGGCCAAAAAAACATTCGGCCGGACAAAAAAATAACTAACCAGCCAACTTTTTTTTTTTTTACTGAAGTGCACCTTTTGTTTTAATATTTATTTTAATTTTTTATAGCATAGAAATAATTTTTTAATTTATTTTATTTAAAAATAATTTAACAATCTCATCATTTACCATCTCCCACACTGTTATCAAAACAAACACACTTTTACTTAATTTTTTTACTAGCAATTCCCCCATTAACAATCTCTTCCCTGACCATCTCCCATTAACAATCTCATCTAGCCTAATCTGCCAAACGAACATGGCCAAATTAACTTCCACAATCTATTTAAATTCAACATGATAAGTCATGTTAAAAGTGATCATGACACAATAGGAAACAATAACTACACAATCGTACCTTGGGAAGACAAAGATGTGGTTGCGGCCACCAGATAGCCTGAAATATGGCATTTGACTTAACACCTAAAAGCAAAAGATGACAACATTAGTGAAATATAACACTTTCATGAGGTAAACTACATACCAATGTCAACTAAAAGAGAACCAAGAATACACAAATGACTAAATACAGTTCTTGCTTGATGTTCTGCTCTAAGAACCACAAAAACAGACGGAGATACGATCTGGACACGTTGACGCGGCAATTTTCAAAAAAATGTAGGACACGACAAGGGAGGAAATGCAATGCAATAAAGATAAGAAAAGCAATGCAACATAACATTAACTCCTATAAATTTACATTGTTTCTCTTATCATTGTATCATTAAGTTATTTTGTTGGAACTTATAATTAGTTTTATAGATATCTAAATGATGGACACATTTGTCCTCCAAATTGTCTGGGTCTAAATTTTAAAAAACTAAAAGAAAAGAAAAGAAAGAAAAAAGGACATGCTTGGACAAGTCTGGTTGATCATTGAAGATTTTGAAGCATTGAAATGCAGTATTACTTTCACATAAGTCTGGTTGATCTCTTTATCATTCAGACCGCCCATCATTCGGACACATTTAACATAACTTGGAACAAAGAAAAGATCGGCTTCCTCTTTCTTTCTTGTCCGAAATCTCGACTGTAAAAGCATCCTGTGTATTTTAACCTACATTTCATATTACAAACAACATCAACATAAAAACTAAATTACCAACACAGATCATATATAACAAAAAAAACAACAAAAAATTTTGAATCCTATAAAAATTCCCCATTCAAACAAACACAAATTAACCACAATACACAACAAATTATAAAAAATAAATAAAATAAAAAAATCGAAACCCTAGAAATTGGGGAATTGTGTATACATACCTGAGTGCCCCACTGGCCTTTGAGGCAGGAGTCGGGGGAGATGTTGCCGTCGCGGCCGTACAATAAGGGCATGAGGCCGTCGATCTCGAGCTCATCGTAGACGTAGATCTTGAGGGAGAGGTGGGACCCATACCCTCGGTGGGGCCACGAGATTGAGCCGCCGCCGCCGTCGGTGGAGAAGGCGGCGGAGGAGTGGTTGCAAGGAGCGGGGGAGTACTGGTCGAAGAGTCTTGTGAGGAAGAAGGTGGCGGTGACGAGGGCTAGGGCTGTGATCTGGTGGGTTCGGGTGCAGGGAGGGTTGTGATGGGGTCCCATGAGTCTACCACTGGGTTTGTTGTTGTTTAAGCTTCCCATTTTACTGAGTTAGTAATGACGATGATGAGTATGAGCAATCCATCGACGGGAAGAAGACGATGCGGAGAACAGAGAACACACGGTGTCGTTTCAAAACGACCGAGCTGCCCACGTGCATTAAAAAAAAGTAAATATATTTACTTAAATTACAAATTAACTTATATGATTCTAGTTTAAGTTTCTAATTTTATAATAAACAGGTTATTTTATTTATAAATTATCAAGTTAATTAATAATTTTTAATAATGTTAAAATTTTATTTTAATTAATAATTTAAATAATTTTATTATTATATAGGTGAACAGTTAAAAATTTCACTTTTTAATTAATTTTGTTAAATAAAAAATTTTGACAAATAAATATTTATAATTTTCTAAATCACAAGAAACAATTTATATTTTAAGCAAATCGCAGTATCCTTAAAAAAAATTGTTCAGGAAAAACAAATCACTTTTGTAAAAAAAAAAACAAATAAATAAAATAAGAGTGTAACTCGGACGGACGGGTAGAGTGATTGTCTAGATTTGGCATTTTCAGAAAAAGATAAAAAGTCAAAAAGTTATTAAAAAAGTCAAAAAATTATCCTACTTTCATGCATTGGGCAGCAAAATTGTGTCTGAATCTGCAGAGGGTAAGAATACAATTTTGCCCCTGCTTTGTATTTCTTCCTCTAAAACAGATATATCACAATAATATATCCTCTCACCCGAAGTTCCCCTTTCCTTCTCCAACCTGTATTCGTCATTGAACAACCAACACAGTTCCTTAGTCGGAGAATCAAGTCCACTCCGTCATGCTCACACCAGTGACTGCCGGAGATCCGTCGCACCCTTCACCGTACTGCACCTCTACAACCGTAGAAAAGTCTGACCTCAACTCGATTGCATGACAATAGTAACCGGCGGCTATCGGACCATCCGTTGCCCAGATCTGCACCACTGCTGACTAGATCTACACCACTCCGGCCCGTTTCCCCCTAACTACAAGGTAACATCTCTTCCACGCAAATGAATTTTCGCATTTGAACCATTACTGTACAGATCCCCCTTTTGTCTAAGCAAAGCAAATCAATACCTAACAAAATAACTTGTTATTTTTGTTTACTTTTATAAAATACCTTTGAAGCATCATCAACAGATACCAGAGTTTAAGAGACAAGAACATGACCAGATGTCCATTGTCCCCAACTCATGGTTTGTTTTCTGCATACAATGTTTGGTACTGCAGAAGAAATTTGATAAGATATAGAAAGGTAAATAAAAAATACAGGATTAGAAACTGAAATATAGATTTTTATTATAGCAGATTTGACATTCTCAGGATAATGCAATTCATGTAAACATTAAAAACTTACATCTTATTCCTCAAACATTCATTAACATGACTAGGATCCTTGTATCAATCAGCTAGAGAATCTTCAGGTATGAAGTGTTCATGAAAATCAATCTCATGCAGCTAGGGAAGCTGTGGTAGTATATATGTATAAAACTTAAGTTGTAGCCAGTGCTAGTTTATATATATATATATATATATATGTATGTATGTATGTATGTATGTATACACACACTGACACACATACAGGGTTGTTTTGGGAAGTTGGTAAAAAGCTGGCTTTTAGCTTTTTACCAAGCTTTTTGGCATTTTTGGAAGTGATTTGGAAAGTTGGTAAAAAGCTGACTTTTTGCTTTTTAGTTTAATATTTATTTATGGTGTCAAATCAAATTAAAATGACCAAAATACCCTTACCCAACATAAGAGATTTATTTTTTTATTTTTTTTTCATAGGCCCTAATTTGTAATTTTAGGACTGCGTTTTTGGCACTTCCCAAAGGGATTTTGTTGCGTTTTTGGAAGCCACGTTTTTTGACATTTTGTCCAAAAACGTGGCTTTTTACTATGTTCCCAAAATGGCACACAGTGTACCTACACTAATTGTGATTTCCTAAATTGTTGTTTGGAGAGTGAAAATTGATATGCCAAGTGGTCAGTGCTGAGAGAATGCTCCGATCCTCCTCGGCGCAAGCTGTGGAGTAGGTCATCTGGATGACTTTTGAGGCCTGAAGACCTACATTTTTGGTTCCCTTGATTTGAAGCTTGGGATCCTTATTGTCTCCGATGTTTTTCGTACTTTTCGTATTGTAATTTTTGTGTTTTTTTCTTCAATATTTGATCTGACAACTTGTTCATTTGATCTGCAATTGAGTGCTTTTCCTTAATTTCATTGCAATCGGTATTGGGTCATACATTTATGATACATAGCTCATGTTTGTTTGTATGTAACTGTACTTCAAGTGAGTATTTTTTTGTTATCATTTTTTATTATTGTTTTTACATTTTTTATAAAAAAAAATATAATATTTAATGTGAGTTTGGGAAGAACGTTTGTAGTATAATTTTTTGGCCTTTTGTCTAATTTAGCTCTGTTTGAGAATTGTTTATATGTTTTTTATTTTTTCCCAATTTGTTTTTCAATTTTTTCAATTTTTCCACGTATACCAGAATTGTTGTTGCATTGTAGTACGCAAATGGAGCAGTCCCAAACGCAGTCGACGCCTTCCAAAACTTTGCGTAAGAACGGTAGTAAACAGACGTAGCAGCAGTCCGCAAACGTGCCTAAAGTAGCTTGGGACTCCAACACGGTGCGAGTTTTTTTGGAACTTGTTATCAAAGAGTTGGACGCTAGTTTCAAGGGGAGCTTTCATACAATGACAATGCATGAATATGGAGCTGTCTGCAAGGCCTTCTAGGAGCGTACAAATAAGGTGCATGGCGTCAAGCAACTGCAAAACAAGTACAAGTTGCTAAAAAAGGATTGGCAGTCGTGGTCGAAACTGATGAACAGCAGACATGGGCTAACCAGCATAAGTTACAATGAAGCGATGGGTTTGATACAAGCATCTGATGACTGGTGGGTGTATTACGAAAAGGTAACATTTCCAATGAGTTTTACTCACGTCCAACATGATACTCATGCATATATTAGAACGGCAGTGGTAGATGCCTTGAATTCTAGGCCTCGAATTTGGCTCGAATTCCTCTTTTTTTCTTTTTTTCTTTTTTTTTCTAGATGTGTTAATTAGTTTTTTTTTTTGTGTGTTTTTTTTAGTTTTTTTTTTTTAAGGGTGGTTATGTGTTGTGCCAAAAAAATTATACATTTCGCACCAGCACATTGTACAAAATTATATGAAATTAACAAAACGAAAACCAACAATCTAACTGATCAATCAATTTTATCAATCAATCAGTCCAACGTAATTGACTGATCAGTTAGCATGTTGGTTAAAATTTGTTAATTCCATATAATTTTATACGATGAGTTGGTGCGGGATGTCTAATTTTTTGACACACCCTTACACATAACCACCTTTAAAAAAAAAAAACCAAATCAACACAGCCCAACAAATAAAATTTAATTAAATTTAAAAAAAAAAAACAATACAACCAAACAAATAGAAGAAAAACAAAAAACTCAGCCTATGTGGTTTAATAAGGTGAGTGAGTTGGGTTGGACTGGTTGGGTGATAAAATTATACAACCAGTCTAATCCAACCACTCACCTTATCAAACTATACAAGTTGAGTTAGTGCGTGATGTCTAGTTTTTTAGTATACTTCTACACAGAACCACTTTTGCAAAAAGAAAATATAGGAAATTTTTTTTTTTTAAAAAAAAAAACAGACTAACACAGGCACAAAAAAATAAAATAAAATGGTATTCACGGCCTCAAGCATTATTGATATTAGAAGCATTATTTTATGTAACTGTTGATTAATATTTTTATTTTAGCACAAATTATGAAAGCCTTATTAGTCCTTGTATTCAATGAAATGCAATGTCACTTGGTTGGACAGACAAAATTAATGTAAGATAGATTGAAAATTTCAATTTCTTGGGGGTAAGGTTTATGAGTTTCATTGGCCATGTACTACTGCTGTATGACTAATGTTAGACACCTATTTTTCATCCCAAGTAGCTTTGTTATACTTGCCAACTTGGTTGTGAATGTGAATGGGCATTTACTAGTAGTGTTCCGTCTATAAATTGCTTCTCTGTTCTGTCTTCCTTACTCAATTCTATGACACAATTGAATAAGGAAACATAGTTATGATTGGAGCAAACACAAAATATATTATTCACTTCATTGGTTTAATTTGACTAGAACATTGAAAATGAAATATCAGCTACACATCAGAAACTTCAATTGAAACACCAACAGGCACACAAAACATGTGGCATACACACTTGTAGGTGTCACCCCATTCAACCCTAGGATTTGAAATTTTAAAACTTTTGGATGCTAGATGTTTCAATAAGGAAACATTTCAGGATGTTCCATCCAAAATGTTTGCAATCTAAAATGATGCAAGACAGTACTGTATTGTAATTAGGAGGAATGGAGCCTCATTTGGCTACAAGTTCATTGTTTATGCATTTTTGAATTGGCATCACTGTTGCGAACAAATATAAGGAAAATGGAACATAGATATCAAGGGTAGAACCTGACATTACAAAGCATGTTGACAAACTCCTTAAGAGCTCGAACCTGAATAAATTGGAAGGCAGAAATATCGACCACTATTAATAAACATCTCTGCATAAACAACAAAAGCTAAGAAGGGACATGATGAGAAGAACTCCCAATTCTCAAACAAAAAAAAAATTATTAGAACAAAAATATTGACCAAAGTGGGCCTGCAAAGCTACCTGTTCTGCTGGTTTTGTATCTTTCATAATATTCATCACCTTTGGAGCATCCAAAACCTCTCTCAAGCTATGCCTTTATAAGAAATGTTTTATATTCATATGATGTAATGATTTCTCTTGTACAAACTTTGTAGAATATGTAGATATAACTACTTTGTTGCTCTCTCAGTCTCAAATAATTAGTAAAACAAAGGAACCTTCCAATTGCAACACTATAAGATAAAAAAGATAATTTTAGAATTTAACCAGCTTAGTTTTATTTTTTGGTATGGCTTAGCAGCAGGTTCACTCACACACCATGAAATACAAATTTTTCAAATCGTATGCTGTAGATTTTGCAACCATTGGCATCTAATCCTGTGCAATTTTTTATTTTTTCCCAGGTTGACAAAAATGCAATCAACTTCAAAACGAAACCGTTAGAGCACATGGACCTCATGTGAAAGGTGTACGAAGGCGCTACGACAACCGAAAAATATGCATGGACACCAGGTGCAACGTTCGAACCTATTGCAACTAATGACGGTACTTTGCCGATAGATGAAGAAGATTGCAAAGACAACAACGGTTTGCCCTATTTCCAGCCTGTCGCGCAGCGTGAAGACACTGTCCACCATACTTCTGCGCCAGAGGATGCCACACCGGTGACCATACACGCTACGTCGTCGGCAATTAACGCTGACGACACACCAACAAGTGGCGGGAGCAAATGCAAATTATGTCGTACAACACACCCACAGCGAAAAAAATGGTAGAGTGAGAGAGCTTCGATGTTAGCGAGTAGCATGGAAAACCTTGCATGTTCAGTTAAATTATAACAATAAGAAGTCCGCGTGCATCATGATTACGGAGATTCGACATAGGACCTCGTTGACAAGTGTATGACAAGGTTGTACTCGCTGGAAGGACTGGATCCGCAAGACCCACTAATTGTTTTCGGTTTGACAGTACTGGACAACCCGACAAATTAAGCCATAATGGTGCGGATTCCAACAGACGCAGCTGTCATTAGCTAGCTGCGAATGAAGAAATCCCAAAATATGGGTAGCCCATCAGCAGCAAACTCCGGAATGGGTGGTGGCTGGTTCTGAGACTATCCAGTAATTCTGTCATGTTGTAACCTGTTTGTGTATTGCTTTTTTTTTTTTCCTTTCAAACAAACAGTAGGCCATTTTTTCTTCCTTCCCAAAAACTATGACATTGTGCATGGAATTTTTAAGACTTCATCAATCGCTTGGTTTGTGTGATGATGTTGATGTTGTAGTACATGCTTGCAGTTGTTTGGTGAAACAGGTTATCTTTGGCCACTTGAGTTGCAATATGTGTATTTTGCATTATGGAAACCTTGGCCTGTGTATTTTGCATGGTCTTACTTATATCAAAATCTTTGATTTACATAGTAGCATGTTTGTGATTGTGTTGAGGGTGCAATTGATAGCTTCTTGTATAGGGCAGATTGTTGTGCTGTTATGTTCTTACATTATGAAACAATAGTAGACATTCATATACTTCATGATTTTGGCAGATTGTTGTGCTTCGGTATGCATCTTCGGCTGTTGTGAGTGAGTAGTGGACATTCATATACTTCATGATTTTCTACCTCAATTTTATTTGTGGAGGACTGCTGGTTATAGCCTGGGATTGAACTGTAGAGGACAAATGCTACAGATTATAAATATAGAAAATATTAAAGCGTGGCAATTGGTAGTTTGTCTTCTAGTTGGGGGAAGGTTTGATGTGTCAATGTTAATAAAGTAGATGCTAGCCTTAGATATAAGGATGTAGGTGTTGCAGATTCCCTTGAGAGAACCGAGCATGCTGCACATTTCATTATGGGAATCTCAACCTGTTTTACTAGATTTTTAGTGAATGTTTTTTCAGTGAATACTTTTTTCATCATGCATGCTTTCAACAGGTTTATATATATTCCTGTAGATTTTTGAATTATCATATGTATTTGTTAAATTTTTAAAATCCACTTCACATAATTTTTTTCTCACAAAAAAGTATAGTGTGCCAAACTCCTCTGTTTTGTTGTGCATTTTTTGTTGTGATTTTTTTTCTTTTTTATGTTTCATTATTTTTTTATTTTCCACATTGCCAACAGAGCTGAAAATTAAAAAAAAGTTTGATATAATTTTGAAAAAAAGATCATTAAAGATTAAAAAAAAAAGACAACGAAAAAGCTGGAGTTGCCCATACTACTGGAGTCTTGCAGATTTTTTCAATAATCATTATAAATAAATATTATTATATGTACTTCTTTTTTTTTTAATTACTGAAACAGTTAAAATTGTAAAATTTATTAGAAAACCCATTGTGGTGTCGATGACACACCTACACTGTACTTTGCTTCCCTCTTTTCGCAATTTATAATTTTCCTTTTTGCCATTACCTTTTTCTTATTCAACTGTTTTGAAGACTGTAGGCATCCAAATTGGTTCCTTTATTAATATTTTTTCTTTGTTTTGAAGCATAATTTTGTTCCCATTTAGTGTTAATTTTTTATACAATTTTTTTTTTCCGTTACACTATCTTACTGTTTTTGTAAATTCATGTCACGTGTATCTACCAATTTAAAAAGTTGACTATAAAATATGAACAAAAGGTAGATAACACAAAAATTACACATTGGAACAAAATAGAATTTTCTGAACACTATTTTTAAAAAATTATACCAAAACAAGGTGTCTATTTTATTTTGGATGCACAACATACACTTTCCTAAACACAAAAAAATTTTTTAGGTGAACCAAAGAAAAGGGAATCATAGACGTAGGCCCCTTCATCCTTGTCTCAACTCTCACAAGCAAGTGAACTTTTTGAAATGTAGGAAAATGTACCCACCACCACCACCAAAGCTCATCTCTCCTTGTATCTTTCATTTGTTTATATAATCATATGTTGACAGTGTGGTTCTCTCTCACACTCCCTCTCCCTTTCCCTTAAACTCTTTCATCTTCCATGCAGAAGGTGTGCTTACATTTGTACACATCACTCATTTAGATTGTGGAAGATTTTTGATAGTCAAACTCGTAGTGGGCATCGTATTGCCATTTTATTTTTGCATATTTTGCGTTCCATTTTTTACAAATGGTGGACGACGCTGGTTCTAATCACATTGTGCACAGTATTACATCCTGGGAAGCTGTCGTTGAAATTGTGCGGGAAATGGTGGTCGAAATTGATCACAACTTGATAGAGGCGTGAAACAGTGCAGCTAGATATTATTACAATCATTATCACAAAGTCCCTCGAAATACATCAATACTTTCAGAACGTTTATGGATGTATGAGTTGTTTAACGGGCACTAAGGCCGGTTTGAAGATGCTGTCAGTATGTCCAAACTAGTCGTCTTGTTGTTATGCTACGCGCTTCATAGTTTTGGATTGACATTGCCATAGCGGGAGCATGGTGTTCCGCTGGAAGAGAAAGTAACCATTTTCATTTGTGCATTGCAGGGAATGGATTGGAAAGATTTGCAAGAACGGTTCCAACACTCGAAGGAGACATTGTCACGCAATTTTCGTGAGGTTATGCAAGCTATGATACCGTTCACATTGGTTCATAGTAAGAGTCTTACGCCCGAGCAAGTTCAACAAGGGGGCCACCCACATTTACGATCGCAACGGCGGTACCGGCCATTCAAGGTGACACTTTCCATAAAATTTTAAATATCACAGTGCCGACATATACCCTGAATTCTTATTTATACTTTCTGAATAATGGTGCGTTGCGTAGGACTGCATTGGTGCACTAGATGGCACGCACGTGACGGCTCGTGTCTCGTAAGAGTACGCCACTTTGTACTATGGCCAAAAAGGCGTGCCAACACAAAATATACTGGCCGTATGTGACTTCGATTTGTGCTTCACGTTTGTGTTAGTTGGTTGGGACAGGAGCATGCACGACAGCAGGGTGTTACACTACGTCACAACCGAGCCTAAACATCGCTTCCCACACCCCGCACCTGGTAAAAATTATTAAACATTTAACGAAGTAGTATAATTTAAAAATAATTGAAGACAAATTACGACATCATACTTGCCCTCGTACAAAAAATTGATAAAATTACTTTTTACAGTTGGTAATTGATTTCAAATTATGAATAGTCATTCATAATAATAAGGAAATAAACAATATTATAAACATATCGGTACGATTGATTTCATATTTTCTTGAAATGTACACTTTTTGTATGTATTTTATTTGATACAAAGAACAACATTTCAAAGCTGGTAATACAAACAAAATAATGCGAACATACACAGTATCATTTTTTTTTTAAATGTAAATAAAAAAATTTCAAAAATAAATTAATTTGAAAAAATTTTATGTCGAAACAAAATATTTAAAACTACTATTTACAAAAAACAGAAATGTAATTCAAAATTGTTGTATTTGACAAGACAATGTATTGACAAAAAAAGTAGTTCAAAAACAAAATAATTAGTAACACAATAATAGCAAAATTATTTTTTTGGAAAAAAAAACTGAATGGCCACTTGTATTTATTTCACCCAAAAAAATTGTAATTGGAAAATCAGTATTTGAAAATCAAAATTAATTAAAAAACAATTACTTGCAAGAAAAATGATTTGAAACAAAAAACTTACTTTAAAAAAAAATTTGTTACTAATAATTTGAGATGTCAGTTTAAAAACAATGTAAACTTCTGATTTGACACTATGTTCTTTCCTAAAATTATTGTAGGTGACAACCATTTATAAACCAAAAAAACTCTTTTCGAACGATGTTTTATTGGCAGTAATTTTGAGTTTTGTAATTATAAATTGCAAACTGAGAACGAAATGGTCACCAACTAGGCAACAATGAATAACATCTCTGCGTTCGTTGCAGGAAAATACTATTTGGTGGATAGCGGCTATAGCAACAGGACAGGGTACCTAGCCCCATACAAGGAGAATAGGTATCACCAAAATACCCATCGGAATCGAACACCACAGAATGAGTTCAAACTGTTCAATAAGGCACATTCGTCATTGCGTAGTTGTATCGAGCGGACATTCGGCGCGTGGAAGTCAAGGTGGGGGGCATTGCGGAATATTCAGAAGTTGAGTTTCTCTAATCAAGTGACCTTTGTATGTGCATCTATGGCGTTACATAACTTCATATGCCGACACAGTCAAATTGATGAGGTCACGCTGGCTATCCCAGACAGCACCGAATCCGTGGCCCCGGAAATACCCGACCACGATGAATACACACGGGTTGCCAATGTGATTGAGGAAGGGGACTCCGACCCCGCAATGGCTGCTGTAAGAGCGAACATTATGTTTTTGGTAAATTACATTGTGAACGAATTATATTTTAACAGGATGTATGTCCAATCATTAACATATAAAATACATGAAGGACGTATGTCCAATAATTTTGTGATTCTTTTTGGAAAAAAAAAATTAGATGCACCTTCTATGAACAAAAATCTGTGTCGAAGAAATTTGAAAAAACACATAACAAAAAAATAACGCAATAAATTTGTTTTGCTTGTCTGAATTTTTAATACTTCTTAGCAAGAACTTTATATACTTTTGTGAAAACCCATATTTAAATTATTCTTAAAAGAAAATAAATTAATTAATTAATTAATGTTATTCAGAAAATACCTAAAATATATAATAGTGTAAAAAAAAATTAGTTTTAAATTAACTCAATTCTATCACTAACAAAGACCTTATTAAGAATAAAATTTTTGTAGATGTTCAATAAGTATTGTTATAAATTATTAGTAAAAAGAAAAAAAGAAAAAGAATCTGATTCGGTGGCAGAATATGCCACATGCTACCTTGCATGTAAGCTTGGTAAATTTCACCACATCATGACTCTTGGGTGGAGTAGATTTGTGGCAGAGAATAACAAAGAGAGAGAGAGAGAGAGAGAGAGAGAGAGAGAGAGCTCTGCCTATATATACCCAAGAAGGACTAAGCGTATTCTCACATACAAACAAAAGAAGGCAGAAGTATATATGAGTGAGGAGAGATTCAGTAGAAGGAAGAAGAGAGAAAGGTTAAGGAAGCAAAATTTTTCTACCATGTCATCACCCATTTGAATCCTACTATTAAGTAAGAAAACCCTCTCAACCCTCTCATTTCTTTTTATTAGTGAAGTTTTCAGATTATGTCCTTGGGATTAAAATGACTACTCATAAATAGAAATTTTATATATATGTGTAGGAATCTTGTGATGTGTATATCAAGTGTTTGAAGATGTTGATAGTCTTAAAATCATCTTATTATTGTAAAGAAATAAGCTTGCATGTGTAGTTTATACATTTAAAGAGAAGATTGAAAATAATTAATTTGTTTTGAATCTGCCAGAATGTTACCCAAATTTTTAAACAATTTTATACTCAAAATTTTGAGATGATTTCTTCTAAAAAGTTGTTGATAATGATGTCTAGTTCATCCAAGAATTTTGGCAACCATTTTTGAGCTTGCTATGAATTTATACAAAATTTTAACTAAATCTGAAACTGTGTTGAAAATAATCTGTTTTGAATCTGCCAGAATGTTGCCCAAATTTTTAGACAATTTTATACTCAAAATTTTGAGATAATTTCTTCTACAAAGTTGTTGATAATGATGTCTAATTCATCCAGAAATTTTGGAAATAATTTTTGAGCTAATAATTTTTTTTAACTAAATCTGAAACTGTGAGACAGATTTTACACTACACCCAAATTGGGCTTTGGCGGCGGTTTTTTACTGCCGTTAAAGGATGTAAAACTGTCGTTAAAGCCTTTAACGGCGGTTTCATTACCACCGTTTATACTCGTGTCGGAAAAGGTACAATCGTCGTAAAAGGGTAAATTACCGTTGTTAAAAGTCGACCAAAAACGGCAGTTCTTTACCGGCGTAAATAGGTTCAAATTTTATAAAAAATAATTCTCTCTTCTTGCACTCCTATGTTTTGAACCCTTGACCTCTAATCCAAACACACCAACCACTCCACCACAGCCACTCTATGTGATATATATTCCCTAAATAAATATTTGAACATTACTTTTGCTTTATTGTAGATGGTCATGTTCAACCTCTGGCCGCACGTGGTCACCACTCGTTGGAGTTCCACCGGAGCTCCGCCGGCAAAGACCGCCGTCGTTAACGACGGTAATGATAGGGCTTTAGTGGCGGTTTCGTTACTGCCATTAAAAGAGGGCTTTAGTGGCAGTTTTTTAACGGCGGTTTCATTACTGCCGTTGAAGGTACTTTAGCGACAATTTTTTTTTACGGCGGTAACGAAACGCCGTTAAAGATACATTAACGGCGGTATTAACGGCGGTTTCGTTACCACCGTTAATAGTGTCATTAACGGCGGTAACGAAACCGCCGTTAAAAAAACCGTCGTTAATGTCTTATTTTGGCGTAGTGTTACTATGTATTTGAATAATTTGTGTTTAATATATAAAGTTACCGATAAAGGATTAATATCGGGTATTCAGGGTGAGCCCTGATTTTAATAATTTTGAAGTAAATTGTGTTGCGAAACCCTAAGATGGCACGGGGATTATTTGAACCCTTATCGGCATTTGATTTTGGAATAAGGGTGGATGTGCGGATGGCACGCAGGAAAGTTACGTACCCCTGGCGGACCGTTCCCTTGGGGCAGACCACAGATGTCACGGCTTGGGTATATAACTCCGGGCGTAGGCATCTTTGGTAGTTCTTGAATATTTGACCAAGTGGGGGCTTCCAAATTAACCGTGGCTATGACTTAGTGGTTGGTAAGTTAAACCTCTTTGGCGAGATTTCAAAGGTCACTTAAGTTATTAAAATTATTTGAATTATTTTATTAGTTGTAATTTATGTTTACAATTATATTATTACCTCTTGTTTATAATCTCATTATTTTCTCTCAAAAAGAATGGTAGGTTGGTTATGTTTTCTTACTGTGTTGCAAAACCCATGGCATATATTTTGTTGTCCTGGCGTTTCGTGCTAGATTATGTCGAGGAAGGGACTGAGGTTGAAATTGGAGTTGCTGCTAATATCGAACCTTGGCTAACTTAGAGTCAAGATTTTATCAAAATAAAATCATGTTATTTCTTGTATTAGTATTTAACTATGTTGTGACGTTGTGTGTGAACTTGTAGTTTTATTTTGTTGTTGGACTTTGACTATGTAAGAATTTAAAAATTCGTAATTAGTAGTTAAAATTTTATCTAGCAAGTTATTGTTATTTAAAGTCTTATGATGTCTCAAAAAAAGAAAAACAAAATTTGGGGTGTCACAGTTTGGTATCAGAGCCTAGGTTTGAACCTTTGGGCCATGGGTAGTAATTTATTATTTTTACGTTTAAGAGAACCTTACGTTAATTTGTAATTTTCAGTGACTTAACTAAGTTAGAACCTTTTAAATATAGGAGCCGTGTTAGAGTGTTGGGATGTGCGAAATGGGTTGCAGATTGGTTCTTTTGTATATGTTAGAATTTATTCCCTAGGAGGTTGTGCTTGGAAAGCTAAGAGTTGGGTGGGTACCTATGTCAGACCTGTCCAGATTCTAATATAAGAGGCTTCCTAGTTATATCAACTAGGCCCCTTTCCGAATGGTTTCACCGATAGGGTGGGCAACCTTTTTGACATTTGGAGCCTTCAGTATATCATGCCCGACCCAAGAAGAATTGTGAGGAGAGATGGGTCAGTGGACTTCAGGGACTGGAGGACCTATCGGGAGGAGCCGGTGCAGCTGCTAGGGCATCGTGTGTGCGAAATTGCTATCTTCGTGAGGGTGTTGTGGCGATTCATGGGGTTTTTCCAAGCCACATGGGAGTCGGAAGCCCTTGTGAGGAAAGGCTTTCCTTGGCTATTCTAATGGGTCTTAAGGGAATTATAAGCTAGGCTAATTGATTGTTTTGTATGCTCACATGTAAAATTGCCTAGTTTAGAATTGTGAGTGTAGGAGTTAACTCGGATTGTAGGGGCTATCTTTTGCCCGTAGTATGTTATTTAATCTTTTCCTTTGTTTTATTTGTATTTTCCTAATTGTAGCTTATCTAATCAAATTAATGAAGTTTTTTTTTTTACTATCCTTGCACATAAATATAATAATAATTATTATTATTATAATGATAAAAAATAAATGAACCAATCATGAATTACTAAAGGAAAAAAAAATCCCATCATGCAGAATGGCTGGACGAACAAGAAATAATAACAACGGTAATGGTGATGGAGTGTCTGATGGCGATGCCGCTCGAATTATACGCGCGATTGCTGATAGGGTAGGCAATATACCACCCCGAAACCAAGATCAAAACAAATCGGAAATGATAGCGAAGTTTGAAAAGCTACGTCCCACAAATTCCTTGGTGGATCAAACCCCCATGACGCTGAAGCTTGGTTAAGACAAATTAAGAAATTTTTAGATACTTCTGACATCCGAAATGAACAAGATAGAGTGACCATGGCGGCATTTCAAATGGAAAGGGAAGCAGATCATTGGTGGGAAATAATCAAAAATACTCGACAAGTAGAGACATTAACTTGGAGACAGCTCGAAGATCTGTTCATGGAAAAGTATTTTCCTAACTCGCTAAGACAAGAAATAATTCAAGAGTTCCTCCAACTGAAACAAGGAAAAATGTCAGTCGCTCAATATGCGAACCGTTTTGAAGCTCTCTCATGGTACACTTCAGCCATAGTGACAAATGAAGAGGATAAGGTTAGGCGATTTGAATGGGGTTTGGACACAGACATTAGAGGAAGGTTGATCGCAGTGCAACTGTCCACCTATGCTCAAATGGTGGATTGAGCTTTAATTGTGGAGTGAGAATTAGTAGATTCCGAACGCACTCGAAATCAACGATCAAGGAACAACAACCAACCACGCGGAGGAGGTCCAGTCCGCAACACCAGAAACCATCATGCACCAGCACCTTATGCCGGAGGGATTCAGCAGCAACAAAGGCAGAATCGAGGAAACCAGCAAGGAGAAAACTTTGTAAATGAGTGGAAAGGAAGATGTTTCAAATGTGGTCAACAGGGGCATCGTCGAAATGAGTGTCCTCAAGGTGAGGAGTATTTTATGGATTAGCGAGGGGCACAACAATACAACAAATGCCAACCAAGGCAAGGTTTTAAGCTTACTCAAAATACTCAGACCAACAAGGGGCAGCCACAAGCCTCTAGGAATGCAGGCCGACCAAGAGCACAACCACAAGGAGCTGGGAATGGAAAGAAACCAGGAGGGACTAACCAACAGGCAGTAAGGAGAATGTATGCTCTCCAAGAAGAAGATGTTGATAACCCATCGGTAATTCAAGGTATGTTAATCCTTATGAATTCTTGGGTTAAAGTATTGTTTGATTCTGGAGCTTCGCATTCTTTTATATCCACTGCATATGTGACAAGTTTGGGTTTAGAGCCAGAGACGCTAGAGATAGCTATGAGTGTTGCTTCACCCTTAGGAGGTCAATCCCGAGTAAATCTAGTATGTAAATCTTGTGAGCTAGAAATCTCCGGTTCATATTTGATCTGTGATCTAAGAGTTATGGATATGTCTGATTTTGACGTCATCCTAGGAATGGACTGGTTGTCAGTTCATCGAGCCATTATTGATTGTTACCGTAAGACAGTGGCAGCATCTCCCTTTAACGGCACGGAAGTTCAATTTAAAGGAGATAGACAAGATTCTCTAACTCCAACGTGTCGCAAGTCGCGATGTCATGATCAACTAACCGGATGGTTGGCAAGCCTAATTTTGGAAGACGAAAGTCGAAAGGATCCAGGATTACCCCATGTGGTGTGCGAGTACGCTGACATTTTCCCCGATGAATTACCGGGATTACCCCCAAAACGAGACGTAGATTTCACGATTGAGCTTCATCTTGGGACTTCACCGATTTCAATAGCACCACATTGTATAGCGCCAGCTGAACTTCGAGAATTGAAGGGGCAGTTGCAAGAACTGTTGAATAAAAAGTTCATCAGACCAGGTACGTCTCCTTAGGAAACGCCTGCATTATTCACAAAGAAGAAGGATGGAACCTTAAGATTGTGCATCGATTACCGATAACTAAATCGATTCACCATTAAAAATCGATATGACTTACCCAGAATTGATGACTTGTTCGATCAATTAAGGGGTTCAAAATGTTTTTCCAAAATTGACCTTAGGTCGGGATATCACCAACTTCGTGTCAGAGGAGAAGAAATACCCAAAACTGCGTTTCGAACCCATTATGGCCACTATAAGTTTGTGGTAATGCCATTTGGTTTAACGAATGCGTCTGGGGTATTCACGAGTTTAATGAACAAAAATTTTACCCCCTATTTGGACCAATTTGTAGTAGTATTCATTGACGATATTTTGATATACTCACGATCGGAGGAAGACCACGAGCAACATCTAAGAACCGTTTTGCAAATTCTAAAAGAGAACCAATTATATGCTAAAGCTAGCAAGTGTGAATTTTGGTTGAAGGAAGTAAAATTCTTAGGTCATGTTGTGTCTGAATCAGGAATATCAGTAGATCCTGCTAAAGTAGAAGCAATAATGGGGTGGAAACAACCTATGAATACGTTTGAGATTCGTAGTTTCTTGGGATTAGCAGGTTATTATAGGAGATTCATTCAAGATTTCTCCAAATTAGCCAAGCCGATGACACGCCTAATGCAAAAAGGAGTAAAGTTTGAATGGAACGAAGCGTGTGAGCAGTCATTTCAAGAACTCAAGAAGAGACTGACAAGCGCTCCTATATTAATCATACCCGAACGTGATGTTGGGTACACTGTTTATTGTGATGCCTCTAAAGAAGGGTTAGGTAGTGTGTTAATGCAAAACGGGAAGGTAGTAGCTTACGGATCAAGACAATTGAAAAATCATGAGAAAAATTATCCTACTTACGATCTGGAGCTGGCAGCTATGGTCTACGCACTTAAGACTTGGCGACATTACCTTTATAGCAAAAAATTTGAGATCTTTACCGATCACAAAAGCTTGAAGTACTTGTTCACACAAAGAGATTTGAACATGAGGCAGAGACGCTGGATGGAGTACCTTGAAGATTACCAATTCACCTTGTCTTATCATCCCGGGAAGGCTAATGTTGTAGCAGATGCATTAAGTCGAAAGACAAGAGAGATTATAGCCAACATATCAATTAAAGAATGGGAAATGGTAAACACCGTGAATGGGTTTAAGTTACAACCAGAGACTCAGAATGGTAAGGGTAGGTTTTTTACAATAGTTACAACACCCCAACTTCTTACCAAAGTGTTGGAAGCCCAAAGATTTGATTAGGAGACCGACTTCATCAAGGCCCGATTAGTGTCCGGGGAATCTTTACCAGATTGGACGCTCTATCAAGATGGTAGTTTAAGGTATTTAGGTAGAATTTTTTTCCCAAACATCAAACGATTAAGAAAGGAAGTACTTAAAGAATTTCCCCATTCGATTATTGCGGTTCATCCAGAAGGAAACAAGATGTACCAGGATCTTAAGTGACAGTATTGGTGGAGTGGAATGAAGAAAGACGTTGCTCAATTCGTATCTAAGTGCTTGACGTGTCAGCAAGTGAAGGCAGAACATCAAAAGCCGGCAGGGAAACTCCAACCTTTACCAATACCTAAGTGGAAATAGGAACACATAACAATGGATTTTGTAACGGGATTACCCTGGTCGTCGCAAGGCCATGATGCCATTTGGGTGGTGGTTGATCGATTAACTAAGACGGCACATTTCCTACCAATAGGACCAGCAGGCACACTCGAATCTTAAAGTCGATTATTTATTCGAGAAATCATTAAATTGCACGGAGTACCAGTCTTAATAGTGTCAGATCGTGATTCTCATTTTACGTCACAATTTTGGCAAAGTCTGCAGAAAGCCTTGGGTACAGAATTGTGTTTTAGTACAGCTTTTCACCCTCAAATTGACGGTCAATCAGAAAGAACAATTCAGACTTTAGAAGACATGCTTCGAGCTTGTGTGATGGACTTTAAAGGTAGTTGGGAGAAACACTTATCACTAGTCGAATTCTCTTACAATAACAGTTTTCAAGCTAGTATTGGTATGGCACCGTATGAAGCTTTGTACGGACGGCCCTGCCGGTCACCAATATGTTGAACAGAAGTCGGAGAAGCACCTCTTGTAGGGCCAGAGTTAGTTCAAGAAACTACTGAGAAGGTGAAACTAATTAGGCAAAGGCTTTAGATCACTCAGAGTAGGCAGAAAAGCTATGCAGATCAAAGGAGAAGACCTTTAGCATTTAAAGTTGAAGATCATGTGTTTCTGAAAATACAGCCTCGCCGAGGAGTTGTTCGTTTCGGAAAGAAGGGAAAGTTGTCACCTCGCTTCATTGGGCCTTTCGAAATCTTGGACAAAATAGGAGAAGTAGCATACCATTTAGCTCTACCACCTTAACTGGCTGGAGTACATAATGTTTTCCACGTCTCTATGCTACGGAAATACGAGCCATACTCTTCTCACATCATCAATTGGGAGGAAATTAATCTTGATGAAGACGTGATATTTGAAGAGAAACTTGTCAAAATTTTAGATCGTCGCGAGAAGAAATTACGAGGTAAAACTATACCGTTGGTTCGAGTTCTCTGGAGACATCGTGGGACAGAAGAGTCAATGTGGGAGCGAGAAGATATGATGCGTACCAATTACCCTCAACTTTTCGAGTCTAAAGGTACAAATTAATTTCGAGGACGAAATTTTTTTTTAGGAGAGTAGATTGTGAAAACCCATATTTAAATTATTCTTAAAAGAAAATAAATAAATAAATAAATTAATTAATGTTATTCAGAATCTACCTAAAATATATAATAGTGTAAAAAAAAATATAGTTTTAAATTAATCCAATTCTATCACTAACAAAGACCTTATTAAGAACAAAATTTTTGTAGATATTCAATAAGTATTGTTATAAATTATTAGTAAAAAGAAAAAAAGAAAAAGAATCAGATTCGGTGGCAGAATATGCCACATGCTAACTTGCATGTAAGCTTGGTAAATTTTACCACATCATGACTCTTGGGTGGAGTAGATTTGTGGCAGAGAATAACAAAGAGAGAGAGAGAGAGAGAGAGAGAGAGCTCTGCCTATATATACCCAAGAAGGACTAAGCTTATTCTCACATACAAACAAAAGAATGCAGAAGTATATACGGGTGAGGAGAGATTCAGTAGAAGGAAAAGAAGAGAGGAAGGTTAAGGAAGCAAAATTTTTCTACCATTTCCACCCATTTGAATCCTACTATTAAGTAAGAAAACCCTCTCAACCCTCTCATTTCTTTTTATTAGTGAAGTTTTCAGATTATGTCCTTGGGATTAAAATGACTACTCATAAATAGAAATTTTATATATATGTGTAGGAATTTTGTGATGTGTATATCAAGTGTTTGAAGATGTTGATAGTCTTAAAATCATCTTATTATTGTAAAGAAATAATCTTGCATGTGTAATTTATACATTTAAACAAAAGATTGAAAATAATTAATCTGTTTTGAATCTGCCAGAATGTTGCCTGAATTTTTAGACAATTTTATACTCAAAATTTCGAGATGATTTATTCTACAAAGTTGTTGATAATGATGTCTAGTTCATCCAGGAATTTTGGCAACAATTTTTGAGCTTTCTATGAATTTATACAAAATTTTAACTAAATCTGAAACTGTGTTGAAAATAATCTGTTTTGAATCTGCCAGAATGTTGCCCGAATTTTTAGACAATTTTATACTCAAAATTTCGAGAAGATTTCTTCTACAAAGTTGTTGATAATGATGTCTAGTTCATCCAGGAATCTTGGCAACAATTTTTGAGCTTTCTACAAATTTATACAATTTTTTTAACTAAATCTGAAACTGTGAGACATATTTTACTATGTATTTGAATAATTTGTGTTTAATATATAAAGTTATTGATAAAGGATTAATACCAGGTATTCAGGGTGAGCCCTGGTTTTTAATAATTTTTAAGTAAATTGTGTCGCGAAGCCTTAAGATGGCACGGGGATTATTTGAACCCTTATAGGTATTTGGTTTTAGAATAAGGGTGGATGTGCGGGTGGCACGCAGGAAACACTGCTGGAAAACAGACTTTTAGTGACGTTTAAGAAACGCCGCTATATTTGTCAAAAACGCCGCGAATTCCTTTTGCAACGTTTAGTACCAAACATCGAAGATGCGGTCGTCGCTGCATCGATGCGGCCGTCATTGTATCTTTGCGACGTTTTAAAAACGTTGTGATATTAGTATAGGCGGCGTTTCTAAATGTCCCTACCATGACGTCACTATGATTTTAGCGACGTTTTCAAAACACCGTCATTTCTTTTTTTTTAAAATTGACCGTTAACTTTTTGGAGTTTAGGTGGCGTTTTAAAAACGCCGTGAAATCCCTTTTTAAAAAAAAAATTATGCTAATTTTATATGATTGAACTAAAAAAATACCTATAATAAAATTGAATAGCCTTAATATGAAATAATAACTTCCATTCAAATAATAAATGCATCATTAATTCACTTTCCCATTCAATTTAATATCCAATCATCATTACCCACAAAATAACATATTCAAAAATTAAATTCACAATTCTCAACCAAAAAATCAGCCTTGTTCTTATCAACACCAGTAGTCCTATGGCAGCAAAAATCAACACCAGCCAAAAGTCACACACAGCCTTGTTCTTATCAACTAGACCAACTTGTATTACAAAAGCTTTTGTAAGATAATTTGCTCACAATTCAGAAGCAATAGTAGCATAAAAATGTAACTTAGAAGCACAGATGGCAGCTGCAAACACACAAACCATTTAAGCATGTGTATTCCATAAGCAATGTTCTAAAAGTAGTATTTCATTTTCAATATAACACCACAAAATAAAGCCTCCCAAAAAACTTGTTCAGGTCTCACAACTAACAATGTCCAAACCTGAAAATAACCCCCACATATGATGGGCTCAAAGATTCTGGAATAAAATCCTTTACACTGACCGAAGATTGAAGAAGGAAAATGATATCCAGTGATGTTTTACCTGCAAACAAGCCAATGTCTCTCCAAAAAACAGTGTTTCCATTTGAAAGCAGACAGATTTGATCAAAGAGGCCAAATACTTCTGTGCTACTCTGGTAGATAGTAAATATAAGAGTACAACATGTGTTTGCAAGCTTCTTTAATGTAACCATCATCAAAAGTGCAAAGACACTGAAAAAAAGAGCCAAACCGCATAGCTATGATCAGAGAAAAGCTTATATCACACAACAGATGGACAAAGCACTTCTAGAAGCTGTGACCAACCTCACTGAATCTCACAAAAGAGATCATCAAGGCACCAACCCATAAATCACCCGGACAAGCAATCAAGAATAAAATCAATAAACAAAAAAACTGACAAAAGAAACAATACAATCAGATCATTAATTCTGCCGAGTCCTTCAGAATTAAATGGAAGAATGTTTTGAAAAAACCAACAGAATGTAATATCAAGTCAGCCTATTATTCCAATTAGATTCAAACTAGCACACACAATCCAAATTTGTCAGACAACTTACGAATAGAGTCTGCCATTCAACATAGATCACAAATTGCCACGCTAGTGACAACAGGTCACAAATTGCCATTCAACACACACAAGTGTATGGGATGGAATAAGCATCTAATCTAGTTTATTTCCCCAGAACCAGGATGAAGATAAGCTGTTTACTCCTACCACTACATAGTTACCATTGCATGATACACCATATATAATTGGTGAACACTTTGCAAGTTGAGGAGTTGCCATTAAATTGTTACACCTACGGCTACGTCAATGTCACAATTGAGTTAATTATTTGTAGATTATTAGAAAACTAGTGATGTTAGTACTTTTACCTTGTTAGTTCTTCTTCTTCTTCTTCTCTTTCTTTGAAAGGTGAACCTATATTTAATCAAAACAAGTATTTTAATTAATAAGATATTGTATTGTCAAAAAAACTTTCATTAAATGATTGCTCACCTCTTGGGATGAAAATGCATGAGATTGTTGTTGATATGGCATTGGCCGAACAGTGGGATGACTACTAAGTGAATCAGCAACCTATCATTCAATAAGAGGCTTAAGTTGTATAGTAGCTCTGGGTAATTTAAAGTAATAACTAGTAAAAATAATGAAAATACCTGCTGCCTATGTAATGGGTTCGAGGGTGCAACAGCTGGTGCAACGGGCACGCCCGCAGCTTGCAATTGAGATTCCAAAATCTCAATTCGTGACTGAAAATCTGCGCGTATAGCTTGAATTTGTTTCTCCATTACATCATTCATCTTCGACTCTAATTGCATTTGATACCGTTAAAGTTGCTCTTTAACTTGTTCTTGAACTCGAGTTTGGAAGATATGATTTTGCTCTTGTGACTGCCTATATCTACCTCCAAAAACATCAGTGGGGAATGGTCCCAATCCAAACGTTCGAAAACGACCAGGTCCCTCCGGCCCCATAACTTGTGTGAAAATTTGTTCATTTAATGCAGCAGGGTCCGAAGAAGATCCCTCCATGTGCTCTGTTAGCTCATTCATTTGAGTTTGCAATTTTGAATTCAATAATTAGCATCCAATATAAATCATATTAAAAGTCCAATAAAGTAGTATCACATACCATAACTTCATTACCTGAATCACTATTGGAAGTACCATCTTTTATGTATGCGGCCATCCACACCTGTGGCCGACTAGCAAGGACCCCATTGTTCTTTTTTGTCTCCTGTAAATAAAAGATAGATAAAAACAAAACATTAGAGTATCATATTTCCAATTTCTCATTTGCATCACCATTGCCACTGTTATTATAGCCACCATAACTACCACCACCACCACCACCCTTTTACCTCCAATACACCACCCCTCCACCACCCGTCCATTATCACCATAACCACTATCCCTCTACCCCCACCTCAATCAACCCAATACAAAAATGAGAAGATGAATTTTGAAGATAATAAATTTCAATTTTCAATCTTATACATATTAAACTTGATTTAGTTTAGTTATAAGTTGAGCTAGCTAAGTTATAAGTTGTTTAACTTAAAAACTTAACAAATTTCAAAATATGTTCAAGATGTAATGTCTAATTATACCTCCACTCGAACTACTGAGAAAGGCTTTCGGCCTGTTCTATGATGTAGTGTCTTCTTCTTTTGAAATTTTCTATTCTTCTTGCTTGATTTCTGTTAAATATGAAATCCATTTGAGATATTATCAAAAACTATCATATATAAATATTTTTTCACATAAATAAAATTGTACCGATGCACTCTGAGTGCCCCAATAATAGACCAAGGCCCATCATTGATCCTCATGTACTCTATCCGGTCGATGAGCCAACCTTTCTGCATCATTCTTGAAGGGTTTGTATCCTATATTTTTCACTTGACTTTTTCAATCTCTCCATTTCTTCCCAAATGAAGTCATTATTGTTCTCTTCATGGAATCATCTGCATTCGTATGAGTCTGCATTACAATTATACACACTTGTAAGATGCGATGTCAACTACACTTGTAATATGCATTTCATATGGAATCCAATTGTAATATGCATTTCAACTTATTTCATATTAAATATCTGTATTACCTTTATCTCCCTCCATATGTTATCTTTATTTTGTTGTGGGACATAATGCCAAGTCGTAAAAGTGAGTGGTGCAAGACTCCCATCTCGTGCCAAAACGCCCAAATGTGAAGCAAGGGGTGTGTATCCTTCAACTACTTGACTCAACTCATTTGAAACAAGTTTTAAAACGCCATCGTCAGAAGTACCCCATTGACCATGCATATACGTGGGACCCCTTGTCTGCTTTTGTGTGGCTTGACTTGAGCTAAGACCTATAAAAAAACAAAAACAGGGCCAAGGAATTGATTAAATATAAATATATATATATATATATATATAAAGAACAGAATAGAGGTGTATGTATTACAGTACTTTACTACATGTATATATTACAGCACTACATACATGTATGTATTACAGCACCTATCATAGATTGTGTGTTAGCGTAAGAGGAAGAGGAAGGCTTTTTAGTTGTTCCATTGGAAATGTTTGTGTATGGATTAGCTGCCAAAATTAGTGTTATTAGCATCTCTGTAGCAAAATCCTAGCATTTTGCAGTAGTCATCCATTTGTGAATCCAAACCACTACATTAATTTGGGCCCAGACCAATCGTAACCGGTCATATAATGTGTGAAGTTATTCAACAAAGTAAGAAGGAATCTAGACTGGGTATTGCAACACTCTCAATCCTGTGCTAGCACTTAAGTCCTGTTTCCAGAACACCAATGCAGAGTTCTTTTAAATATCAGACATCGTGTCCAACTACGTGTAACCCAATATCAGTAATTTTATGCTAGTAAACATTTTTTTTTTTTTTTGAGTTATGCTAGGAACCAATCTTCCTAGTGAATACAAGAACATATGACAAATATATAAATATATATGTATTGGCCCACAAGGAGAAACAAATATGAAGAGAAACTATTCTTTGTACAGAACTTCTGACTAGTTTCATAAGCATGGCAATCGGCAAAATGATAGAGAATGAATTTATCTTAGGAAAACATTAATAAATCCAGTCTATCAGATCCCAAGGTAAATATCACAGGGAAGAATTATTGCCATATATGTTAATCAAGCAACACGACTTCATTAAATATAAAGCAAAGCGAGACAAATGGTATGCCACTTCCATAAACAACTTGATCAAGCTGATCCTGGAAAATGATTAGTGAAAACACCAAGATAAGTATCAACATTTCACAAGATGGAAATTTTATATAGCAGTAAATTAACAGCCCAAATGATATACACAGAAAAGAGGCTTCTAAATCATGGTAATCTGAAAATAAAATACCACTAGAAAAATGCTCATCCGACTTATTTATTTTATTTTTGTATAGGGAAAATGGAAAAAAAAAAAAAAAAAAAAAAAAGTTCGATAGCAGCTTGGCAGGACAATCTTCAGATCAGAAGTAACTTAAGAATCATAGGGATCAATAATGTGTAAGATCTAATTACCTGAATCTGGGTGATTGATATTGTCATGGTGAACTCCCTTTTTACCAAAGTGCATCTTGCAAGTCTAACAGATCATTATCTATCTTCCATTCACTTTCCTAGTTTGGTTAATTTCATTCCTTTCATTTTATAAAGTGAATATTCAGATTATACCAAGACATTGGAACATGGAATCTCTTACATCTATTCAAAATCAACTGCTTTGTCCATAATAAACTATATAATAATAATACTACATGCTGCTATGTGACTATCCAAATTGTAGTAGTGATTCATCTACATTAATGGACCAGAAGATATCTGGTTTCAGGACCAACTAACTTAATTCAGTTTTAACTATGTGATTCATTAGGCAATGGGTGCAAAAGAACCAAGTATTTCATGACCAGCATATAGACATAAAACAGTAAACCACTATATACCTAAGTTGTATTGGAATGTAGTATAAAATAGTAAACCACTATATAGACATTTAAGAGAAACAAAAGCTAGTGAACATTGGCGAACAAACCTGATTGTGTAAACAATTGAAACAATATGCAGGACATGTCACTCATCCCCCCTTAATTATTATTTTTTTCAAAGAAAAGCCGTATCAAACAGTTTGGTATACATCAAAGTAATGTTAGCAATGTATTGATGCAATGTGAGACTTGTAGGGTCTTAACTTGATCTAAACTATAGGTTCAATCACTATTGAAGCTTTAAAAGAGAAAATATGTAAGGTATGAATTACTAAATGAAATAAACAATTATTCCATATCAAAGTGTCATGTCAAATAATAAACAAATTTATTTAAAAAATAATAATTTGATCATCCTAATATTACTCTATATATAAACACCCAGTTGCTTCTAGAATAACTCTGGAAGCAATGGCATAGCCACATCACATCTAAACCATTGATTTGTGTGGTAAATCAATGATTTGAATATGTTTGTGGCACAGCCACATCACTACTATCGGTGGTAATGAACAATTGCTCAACTCCCAAGATGGTTTTTAGAGTTTAGGCTGGAACAAATATGAAGTAAAATCTGAAAATAGTTATATGTACTAGCTGAAACTGAGCCATGTGATGTACTACCGCTACGTGATGTGGTATGAAGACTGCCTGGTGGATGCCATGATGCTGGTGGATCGGGTATGACTCTCATCTTAAGTATGGCATGAGTCTCATCTGAACTAGAACTATTAGAGCTTGATTGCTCACTCTCACTAGAAGAACTCTCGGAGCTAGAACTCATAGATAATCTATAAAGAAACTACAAACATAAAAGTAAGGACATGATAATCTATAAAGAAACTGCATTCAAAACAAAATAAGAGTACATGAAAGGTAAAAATGGCCATTTAAAGAAAACTACAATGGTATAAAAGCAAAGATTTTATTAACATGAATATCTGTACAGAAAACACAAATGTAAAAGTGAATATACAACAAATTACAATATCATATCATTTCTTCGTCATCTTCAAATGGTGCCTCTGTCGATGCTTTAAGAGGTCCAATAGTTTCATCAACAGTTGTTCCATCAATACCTTGCCTAACCCAATCCATGTCCTCCTCACAAGTGAAAGAAGCTACATCTAACTCTTGATCACCAAATCATTCCACTTCGTTGTGATGTAGTCCTTCATCAATAGTTGGTTGTTCTCCACACACCTCATACAAGTCTCTAGGTTTCATCTTGAGTATAACATTCCAATCTTCATCAACAGAATCATTAACATAAAAGACTTGTTGTGCTTGAGATGCTAGGATGAATGGCTCATCACTGTCCTGTTTCTTCGCATATAACAAGTGATTGAAATTAACAAGTGTAAAACCAAAATCATCCCGCTTGAGTCCCTTATTGTTATCAATCCAATTGCACATGAATAACATGTATCTATGGTCATGTGAGTAATACAATTCAATAATATCTGTCACATATCCATAGTACTCTACATCACCTTCTACTAGATTAATGTCTTTCGCACTTGCATAGCTAGAAGTCTTTGCCTTCACCATAACCCCACTATTCTGAGTTTTTCTTCTCAACTCACGACTCCTAGTATGATACCTAGTACCATTAATTATATACCCATTAAATCCGGTGGCCTTTTGGCTGGGTCCCAAAGCCAAAATTTTAATCTCATCTGACAACGCTACATTTTCAGTAGTTAACAGCTCTGCAACCTATTTTTTAAAAAAAAGTTATCAATATTAAACATCAACTAACAACTTCAAAAATATAGAAAAACTGGTTGTGCTTGACATGCACTTACATGAGAATTGAACCATTTGGTAAACTCATCATTGTGACGACGATCCACATCATAATCTCTGAGACGACGATGTGACCGCTTAATAAATTCACGATGTTCCCAACACAATTAAACTACTTGTAAAATGCAAGATAATTATAGTTGGTATAAATACATTCACGATGAGACAAAGGTTGCGTCTATCTTACTCTCGATATGGGACAACCGCAGCGATGTTAAATAACACATACCGATGAGCCTATACCCATGTTGTGTTATCAAGCACAAACCCTTTTTCTTTTCCTAAAGCCCGCCCCATTAATATCTCAGGATTGTCGCTAACATCACAATTCCTTAACGGTCGATGCAATTTCAACTCAACATCATGCAAGTATCTTGAGCAAAATGTCATACATTCTTCGACTAAGTATCCCTATGCAATTGAACCTTCAGGATGACTTCGATTACGCATGTATGATTTAAGCGTCATAAGGTACCTATAAACAAAAAGATGCATACATGACTTCCAAGTATTAACAAGCAAATATATACAAAATGGACATTGGAGTATAATTACACACCTTTCTACAAAGTACATCCATCGATATTGCACCGGACCGGCAATCTTTGCTTCCTCTGCTAGGTGAATGGGTAAGTGCTCCATTATATCGAAAAATGATGGAGGAAAAATTCTCTCAAGATGGCAAAGTGTAAGAGCAATTTGGGACTGAAGACGATTTAGACCATCCACCTCCAGGGTTTTGAAACACAACTGCCTGAAGAAATTGCTTAACTCAATTAATGGTTCAACCACTTTCTTCGGTAACAAATTTCTCACTGCTATTGGAAGTATTTATTGCATGAGTATATGGTTATCATGACTTTTCAGTCCAGATATGCTACGCTGTTTGAGGTTAACCCGACGAGAGATATTAGATGCGTAACCATCTGGAACTTTTATATTCTTTAGAAGTGTGCAGAATAGACTTTTCTTTTTATTGTTCATGGCAAAACATGCAGGAGGCAAATAATACTTGTTTCCAACCCTTTTCTAAGGATGTAGTGCCTTCCGAATTCCCATATCTTGCAAATCTCGACGAGTATTTAAATTGTCCTTCCCTTTCCCATCAACATTTAATATCGTCCACAATACATTATCACATACGTTCTTTTCAATGTGCATCACATCAAGATTGTGGCGAATCAAATTATGCTCCCAATATGACAGCTCAAAGAAAATACTCTGCTTCTTCCAACTATGACCCGAGTCCTCATTTTCCTCCTTTTCTTTCCCCTTTCTATTTTGTTTGCTAGATTGTTGACGCTTAGAATTCAATTTGAACTTAGGGCCTAGTTGTTGTAGCACATTAGCCCCTGATAACCGAGTTGGACATGGTTCGAATTCACGAGTGCCATCAAAAGACGCACTAGCTTTCCAAAATTTGTGACCCCCATTCAACCAGCGACGATGACCCATGTAACATAATTTCCTTCCATTCTTCAAATATCGAGAACAAGTATGTGTGTTACAACAAGGACAAGCTAAAGCGCCTTTCGTGCTCTATCCAGACAAAATTGCATAGGTAGGAAAATCATTTATAGTCCACAATAACACAGCATGCATTCGGAACATCTAATTAGTTTCCGCATCATACGTGTCAACACCGTTTTCCCATAATTCTTTCAATTCATCCACTACAAGGCGTAAGTAGACGTCAATGTTATTTCCAGGTGAAGAAGGGCCATCGATGAGCAATGTCATCATCATATGAGGCTGCTTCATGCACAACCATGGTGGCAAATTGTATGGCATCATAATAACTGGCCAACTGCTATGAGAGACATTCATTGCCTTGAATGGATTGAATCCATCCGCTGCTAAACCCAGTCTGACATTGCAAGGCTCACTTGCAAACTTGAGATACAAATTATCAAAAATTTTCCAAACTGGAGAGTCAGCGGGATGTCTCATTTTGCCGTCATCAATTCGGCCCTCTGCATGCCATCTTATTGGCCCTGTTTGGTAGAGCTGTGGGAAAGTGCTTATAGCTTATGCCTCAACAGCTTATAGCTTATAACTTTCATCTTAAGCTGATTTCCAGCTTATTCTTAAAGCATCTCCTGCCCTACTCAAAGAATAAGCTGATTTCTGACTTCCAAAAAGCTATAAGCTAAACTAAACACATCAAAATAACTTAAATTAAGCTGAAAGCTGAAATAAGCTGTAATTAAGCTCTGCCAAACAGGCACATTAAAGAAGATGTTTTGGATGACATAAACAATCTTTGAAGCCTTGGAATCAATGGAAAGTATCTAACAATCTTCTGTGAAATTCTTTGTTGCTTCTTCTTAACATCATTCTTCTCCCCCTCAAACTGTTTGTATCTAGGCATATGACACACTATGCAATCATCCATACTAGCTGTTTCCTTCCAATATAGTGAACAATCTCTTGGGCATGCATGTACCTTATGATAATCGAGGCCCAAGTCCCTAAGGAGTTTCCTAGTTGCATAAAATGACTTTGGCAAAGTTTCACCCTTTGGGAACGAATCCTTCAAAAGCTCAAGCAACATCGTGAAAGACTTGTCACTCCATCCACTAAGGCACTTAATGTGCAATAACCGAACAATAAATGAGAGCGTTGAAAACTTCTGACACTCGGGATACAACTCTCTTTCGGCCTCTTTTAATAAATTGAAGAATTTTTCAATTTTCTCATCTGGACCTTGTTTAATACCAGAACTTGCTGCCGCGTGAATAAAGCTTGGTGGAGGAAGTCCAAATCCTTCGTATAGCATTTCATAAGTTTCATCACCATCCTTCGAATCAATTTGCCCGACATTCACATTGTGTGCCACAGGCGAAGACAAATTCTCCCCATGAAAAATCCAATTGGTGTAACATGGAAGAAACCCATTGATCATTAAATGTTCCCCTAGCAGGCCTTTCTCCACCAATTTGACATTACGACACCGTTTACATGGGCATGTGACTTCATTCAACAATGGCTTATTTTCGCATGCAAATTTAATAAATTCCTTAACCCCTTGTATGTATTCCGGGTGCAACCTATGCTGATTTATCCAACTTTTATCCATCTGACTCTGTCTTACACTACAAATGTCACTACCAAATCAACAATGTTCAAAATTATCGTTCCATTCTAATTAATCTTAACCTCAGTTAAGTACCTTATAATGCATGTGATATGACATCATTCACCTCTAACTGGTCTTTAACATGTTGGTTCATCCTACTTTCCCATTCAGGAATGCATAGTCTATATTGTAAAAAGCAGCTCATAGTGCTCTGTTCATCTCTAACGAAATTTCGGCAGCATCTCTCCATGGTTCTCCAAATACACGACATAGACTAGGTGTACTGCTACATCTTGTCTAGTATGCACTCAAAGAACACAAGGGGTTACTACACGAAATCTCTACGAGATGGACTGTAAGCAGTAGAACTACTAATTACAATACAGACTTGTGCTCTTGAACTGTCCAAACTGGACAATCTAAGAAGAGCTTCATCAAAGATGACTAGGTATCTCTAATGAAGATTCTTGGACGGGTCTAAGGCTATTTATGCATGCATGCACCATTAATGATTGCATCCCGGTGGTGCAATCTAAATTAGTACTATCAAGCATACTAGAAGCATATCTAGTAGGAAGCATATTAACGAAGAAACCAAAAGTTTCTACAATGCTCTTGATAGATTATGATAGATTCAAGAAATACACTGCTCTTTCAAATCAATCAATAAAGACCAAACTATTATGCCTTCAAATGAAAGCAAGCACAAACAAAGTCAAATATTAATATACGCCTCTGGTGTAGTTATCACTACTTTGATCACTGTTCCCAATTGGCCTTTCTTCAATCACAACCCTCTCAAGTGGCTTGATCCGAGTGAAGCCGAAAAGCATTCAAAGATGCAGATAGTTGATTCTAGTTCGAAGAAGAAGATATCTAAGAAGTAGGTCATTTCTCTGATCACAATCATCCTATTTGATGTTTTTGCTGAATTTGGATGTACAATTGACTTAAGGATTTAAATATCTTTATTTGCATTAGAATTGATCTTATCTTTGGTTCTCATATATTTTCTTGGCTATATAATTCTTTTTTTAGTTGTTTTTATGATGTAAATTATTGTGATATGACTAGGTAAATAGATATAAGAAGAACTTTAGTGTTGTTGAGGTTGCAATTGCTCTTCCTATTTTACATTTTGAGTTTCAATTGTATAGTTAGTGGTGATTACCCAATCAAATTGCCTCTTCATTCAATAGATATCAAGTAAGTACATTGTTGGTAGGATGTTTTGCAAACCAGACTCTCCAAATGGCTATTAGGGATGAAGTAGCCAACCATGCTCTCCAAATTGAGGCTTGTTAGGAAACCAGACTCTCCAAATGAGGCTTGTTAGGAAAACTAACCAACTATTCCTGCCTTTATTCACTCCTAATTGAGTAATGAACTTCGCTCCTAGTTGACTGATTTGTTTGTCATGTTACATTTTTTTTGTCAAGATTGGAATGGCAAATTTAAGTCTATATAGGTTACACTCTTAGGAGCATTAGAGTAACACTACTGATACTCTCTTGTAGAACCACTTTCAAAGAGAGATATCACTTGATGGTTCTACCTCCCTTCATTTTAGATTCGAAGGGTGGGAGGAGCACCTCATAGTTGAGATTTGGAGTTGAATGTACTAGTTTTTTACAAGGTATAAAAAAAGTGGGAGTTTAACAAACAATAAAGTTGGTTAAGAATTCAACACCAGACATCTAGTATAGTCATAGATGACCCATGAGTGTAGGAATGTTACTTGTAGCTTGACATTTTTGTTTATCCATTCACTTAGGAATGGCAGTAGTAGTCATGGACACAAGAAGGTTTAAGGTTCAAGATGACCTATTACAAAAAATGAGTTGATTACAAAGTAGTTAAGTTTGAAATTAGGTGAAAATTTAGTAAAGATAGAGTGCTGAAAGAGGAGAGCGAGCATATAACCAAGACAAAGCAGAAGAGTAGTTGGTCATTTAATGTTTGTAACTAAGGATGGATGTTAACATTGCATTTTAACTCAAAATTACAAACAAAATTCTTTGCTGATTATTGAAGTACTAGAATTGAAGTGTAAATGATCCAAACACGAGTAAATGGGATTTTGTCAAATAGATAAAAATAAGAACACAATAGAAAAATATGTTTCAATCAACACAATTTCCAATTCCCAGTTTCCCTTTCACTTTCCTTCTTTTTCTCACCAACCAAACACAAAACACAAAAATAAAATAGCAAAATATAACTCTAAATTAGCAAAATAGGCACGAGATTAGCAAAATGCACATATAGATACAGAGGCACATATACAACAAAATATAACTCTAAACTTTCTATTTATGTAGCTTCATGTAGAGAGAGAGAGAGAGTATTGATTTAAGCTTGAAATGCGAGTAATCGAGCGGTCAGAGTTCAGATCTGAGCTTCTGGAAATCACTGAATCTCTGAATCTTTGATGGAGCTTCGAAATCGGTTCGATCTGGAGCTTCGAAATTGCTTCGATGGAGCTTCGAATATGTGAATCTTCGATGGAGCTGAGAGGGTTGAGAGAGAGAGAGAGAGAGAGAGAGAGAGGGCTCAGATTCAAAATGATGTATGCGTATGGGTTGAGAGAGGGCTCAGATACAAAATAAGGATTGAAAAGGCGCGTGTGGTATACCGCATTCGGAGGCGTTTTCAACGCCTCCTATTATAAAATGGTGTCGTTTTAGTTAAAAGAATATGTGGCGTTTATAAAACGCCATTAAATGTTCATAACAGTGACGTTTAAAAAAACGTCGTTAAAAAAGCACCACCATAACCCTTTTTTCCTGTAGTGGAAGTTACGTATCCCTGGCAGACCGTTCCCTTGGGGTAGACCACGGATGTCACGACTTGGGTATATAACTCTGGGCGTAGGCATCTTTGGTAGTTCTTGAATATTTGACCAAGGGGAGATTTCCAAATTAACCGTGGCCATGACTTAGTGGTTGGTAAGTTAAACCTCTTTGGCGAGATTTCAAAGGTCAGTTAAGTTATTAAAATTATTTGAATTATTTTATTAGTTGTAATTTATGTTTACAATTATATTATTACCTCTTGTTTATAATCTCATTATTTTCTCTCAAAAAGAATGGTAAGTTGGTTATGTTTTCTTACTGTGTTGCAAAACTCATGGCATATACTTTGTTGCCCTGGCGTTTCATGCCAGATTATGCCGAGGAAGGGACTGAGGCTGAAATTGGAACTGCTGCTAATATCGAACCTTGGCTAACTTAGAGTCAAGATTTTATCAAAATAAAATCCTGTTATTTCTTGTATTAGTATTTAACTATGTTGTGACGTCATGTGTGAACTTGTAGTTTTATTTTGTTATTGGACTTTGACTATGTAAGAATTTAAAAATTCGTAATGAGTAGTTAAAATTTTATCTAGCAAGTTATTGTTATTTAAAGTCTTATGATGTCTTAAACAAAAAAAAAAAAATTTGGGGTGTCACAACTTTTGTATCCATTTTTGTGTTACATATGTCCAAAAAACAATGTTCAAAACAACAGGAAAAGAATAAAAAAAAAAAATGTTCAACAACTTACAAGAGTACTGTGCATGACCAGCTAATAAAAAAGGAAAACAATAAAAAAAATAAAAAATAAAAAATAAAAAGGAAAACGAAAAGAATAAAAAAAAATTTGTTAAAACGAAAACAATAAAAAAAAGGAAAATAAAAAAAAAATTTGTTAAAAGGAAAATAATAATGAATAAAAAAGGAAAACAATCAAAAAAAATTGAACAAAAAAGGAAAAAAAAATAATCAAAAAAGGAAAACAATAAAAATAATAATAATGATAAAAGGAAAAGAATAAAAAAATAAAAATGTTAAAAGGAAAAGGATAAAAAAGGAGGAAAAAATAATGACTAAAAAAGGAAAAGAAGAAAAAAAAATAATGTTAAAAGGAAAAGAATGAAAACAAAAAAAAAATGAATAAAAAAACGAAAAGAATAAAAAAAATAATAATGTTAAAAGGAAAAGAATAAAAAAGGAAAAGAATAAAAAAAATAATGACTAAAAAAAGGAAAAGAATAAAAAAAATGTTAAAAGGAAAAGAATGAAAATAATAAAAAAATGAATAAAAAAGGAAAAGAATAAAAAAATAATAATGTTAAAAGGAAAAGAATAAAAAAAATAAATTATTTCAAAAAGGAAAATAATAAAAAGAAAAATGTTAAAAGGAAAAGAAAAAATGACTAAAAGGAAAAGAATAAAAAATAATAATGTTAAAAGGAAAAGAATAAAAAAAATAAAAATGTTAAAAGGAAAAGAATGAAAACAAAAAAAAAAATGAATAAAAAAACCAAAAGAATAAAAATAATAATAATGTTAAAAGGAAAAGAATAAAAAAGGAAAAGAATAAAAAAAATAATATTAAAAGGAAAAGAATGAAAACAAAAAAAAAATGAATAAAAAAAGAAAATAATAAAAATAATAATAATTTTAAAAGGAAAAGAACAAAAAAAATAAATTATTTCAAAAAGGAAAATACTAAAAAAAGAAAAATGTTAAAAGGAAAAGAATAAAAAAAATGACTAAAACGAAAAGAATAAAAAAATAATAATGTTAAAAGGAAAAGAATGAAAGCAAAAAATAATGAGTAAAAAAGGAAAAGAATTTTTAAAAAAAAAATGTTCAAGCACTGTGCACAACCGTTACACAGTGTTTGGAATTAGGAAATGAATAAAAAATCAAAAATAATGTTATAGAACAAATATTACCGTTGCACAATGTTTGCATTGTCCAATTAGGTAGGCCACTCGCTGACAGGCACGATACCCAACAATGCGTAACATGTCTTCCTGCTGCTATGTCAGTTGAGAAGGGTAAAAGAGTCATTTTACCATTTGTAATAATATTATATTACACATCTTTTCATTAAAAGACAAAAATTTATCATAAACAACTATATTTTTTTCCTCAACTTTTTAGTTCAAAAAGTCAAAAAGTGCACTTATTTAGGACACCCCAAACAACCTTATTAGTCCAAGTTTTACTGAAAACTATTTACGCCCACACAAATTTGAATTATAAAAAGTTGTCTGTCAAAGTTTAATTTGAATTAAGCCTAAATTGTACATGATTTATTTTTTTGTAATTAAATTAATTAATTTATTAAAATTAGATTCTATTAATATTTTTTTTTTTTGTAAAATCAATAATAATATCAAATCAAATAATTTATATATTTTGAAATAGATAAGAATTAAAGAATCGATGTGCTACTACAATGATTTTTATAATTTATGAGTGAAAAAAGAAAAATATAAGATTTTAGGTAATGTTACTTATGTTTATAATATAATATATTTAATATGATTTGACAACCTAAATTACTTTAACATTATTCAATGACTAATAATTTATATATATATATAATATATTTTATATATTTATATACTTAATTCGGATTTCGAGTAAACAACTTTTAAATAAGAAACCCTTCTTGTGTTGTTTTCTGTCTGTGCGTATCGTATACCGCACTAGATGATTATGGATCGGAGCTCTGCACTTGATTGGACTGTCCAAGAATCAAGACCCTGCAGCAATAATGTAATAACCATCACCATTGCTTACCGATAAACATTGATTACTATTAAACTGAACTGATCATGACTGATAATTGAACTGATTAAAGTACTGAATTGACTGACTGAAAACTGGAACTGAATTGACTGAGTATGTATGTTAATCTGTATTCCATCTGTTTGACTGTTTGACTATCTGTTCATCTTTTAGTGTTTAACCTGCTAATTGAAGGCCTTATCGGCGGCCGAATCCGAAATTGATTAGTGTGCCTTGATCAGTAGAATTAATGTGAATTTATGGTATATTTATCTGAAAACTGATTAGGTATGATTAAATTAGATTGAAATGAGTCTAATTGCAATAGTCGGCTTAATTACAACCTTGTCATCCCTAGTAGATCACTTAGGCAACATTTGAGACTTGTGTTTATACATTGAATCAACATTTCTTCTCCCATTTCTTGTGCACAACCGACCTTGAGAGAGAGAGGGAGTTAGTTTCATCTCATTTGGCTTGGTTTGCTTGGAAATTGAGTAAATTGGAAGGACCCTTGCACAATTGAAGCTCTAGACTTGCCTTTCAAGCTTTAGGTAAGGAATTCAACCTTTTGATTGTGGAATTTAAGTTCATTCTTGCATGATTCATGATTAATTGAAGAGTTGAGTCAAGTTTTGATCTTAAAGTATGGTATTAGAACTCCATTGTTGCATGCATGTTAGTATTGTTGGATTTTGAATTGAGTTCATGGCAAATTGTCACATGCATGTCCATGTTTTGAGTGTAGGCCATGTTTTCATCATGTTTGTGAATCGATTGGCTCTTTAGGGCATGTTTTGAAGCTTGAAAGTTATTTGAAGATCATGCATGTCATGTTTGAGGATTGTTCTTGAAAATGGTTTGAAATTGGATTTGAATTAAACATCTTTGGGCTTTGATTTCTCAAAATTGAGCTTTGAACCATGTTATTCTATGTGTTTACAAATGTTTTCTGGAAATTCAGCCCAAGAGGTCGAGTTTTGAGTTGTTAAAACTTGGTTTGAGCTTGGAGGTGCAATCTGGGTTTTCCAGATTCTGCACTTCTGCTCGAGCGGGGGATAGTGACGCTCGAGCGGGGAATCCGAGCATCCAGTATCTCTGCACTGTTTTACAGTCCGCTCGAGCGGAGGATCGGGCGCTCGAGCGGAGTCATGTGTCTCAAGCTCGAGCGGGCGTCGAGCGTCCGTCGAGCGGAGATTTTACCCATCCAGTACTTTTGCAGTACGCTCAAGCGGGGGATTTGCCGCTCGAGCGTGTACCCTTGTCTGCATGTCCGCTCGAGCGGAGTGACCTACGCTCGAGCGTGACCCCTGTTTTCTGAAAAATCTGAAAATGTTTTTAAAAGTACATCTTTGCATCCTCATCTCATCCTAGGCATTCTTAGGCCTAGTTTAAGACATCTTATTGAGGGCATAGATGTAGAACACACCGAGGCAAATTAGGGATTAAGTTATTATCTTTCCCAACTGTGTAGCTTAGTGTGTGTTCAATCTGTTAACTGTGTAGGGTTGGCGACTGGGGAGGCACGCTCTAGCTTACTGTAGCCCGAACTCTGTGAGTAACGATTGTGTAAAGATATGTTCACAAATGATTATTTTCTAAACAACTGAACTGTACTGTTCTAAACTGATTACTGTTAACTGATTGAATGTATGTCCTATATTTTGAACTGTATTGTGGCATCCTTAGCACCTACTGTTTACTGTTACTGTGACAGAAATCTCTATCGGTTCCCTTGTTGGAACTACTACTGTTTACTGACTGATGGCCATCATTATTGCTCGGTCTTTTAAGACCTACTGTTTACTGTACTGTTATGCTAATGGGTGTACCACATATGACTGTACTGACTGAACGACTGAAATACTGTTTAAATGAACTGTTTTCTTACTGTAAGGACATTCATTCTTAACCTCTTTACGCATTATGTTATTCACTGGGCTTTAGCTCACTGCTCATATATATATGTAGGTGTACAGGCACCAGACCGCGGCTAGGAGCGTCAGGGTTACTCCAGTTTTGTCAAGCCAACTACCGTGCCTCACTGCGAGGTTCCAAGCCTATCATGCTAAGGCTTAGGGGTGTTTTAGGATTCCCTCTTCTGTACTGTCTTGCTGTTTTGTAATAACCGAATTGATTGTATAGACTGAATGTTTACTGTACTGTTATGTAAGGGATTGAGTCCCTAGTCTGAATGATTATATATTTTGTGTATACCTTTCCACTGAATGTAAATATGTTTGGAAAGTCTTTTTGCATGCAGACTGTCACAGCTCATTGGGCATTGTTTATTTACTGTTTTGGCTTCCGCCAGGCCCTGTACTCTGTTTTACTGTACTACTGTTAAGCAGGCCTTCGGTAATCTCGGATTACTGGCCGGTTACGGTGCTAAACCCATAGGGCCGGGTTTGGGTCGTGTCAGAGTGGTATCAGAGCGATACTTACCACGAGTTATACTGCACACACGTGTCCAAATGAGCTATAGGGTGTCCTAGAAAAGTAATTAGGGCATCTCTTGAGCATGATAAGTGTGTAGTTATGTTATGACTGAATATATGCTAACGTGTTAAACTGTTAAACAAATGACTGCTTATGTTTAAAACTGTTATAACTGTTTATAGTGAAATGGATAACGCAAACACTGCAAATGAAACTAAATCCTCATCCTCTGAGGCCAGAATGGCCAGACTGGAGCAAATGATGGAACTGATAACTGCGAGACTGGATCAACAATTGAACCAACCGCCCCTACCTCCTCCTCCTCCTCCGGTACAGCCGGAACAAAATGTGAATGTGAATGTACAAAATATGAATGCTAATGATGGGGACATAATTAAACTGACCCATAAGTTCAGCAAAATGAAACCGTCGTCCTTTCAGGGAGGCCTTGAACCGTTAAAAGCTGAAGCTTGGGTTCTCAAAACCGAAAAATTGTTTGAAGTTTTCCCGTGCTCTGAAGCACACAAGGTACTGTTAGCCACCTTTACATTGCAAGAAGAAGCTAGAAGGTGGTGGATGCTCATCCGTGATGGAAATACCGTTCTGACTTGGGCTCAATTTAAGGGAGCCTTCTTTGAAAAGTACTTCCCTCAGTGTGTTAGGGACAGAAAAGTAACTGAGTTTGAACAGTTGAGACAAGGGGCAATGTCTGTGGCTGAATATGAGACGAAATTCACTGAGCTTGCTAGGTATGCACCGCATATGGTGGATACTGAGTATAAGAAGGCCAGAAAATTTGAAGACGGCCTTAATGTTGCAATTCTTGACCGAATAAATGTTCTGAAACTACCGAATTATGTAAATGTTCTTGACAGAGCCTTGATGGCTGAATCAAACATTGAAGCACTGAAAACTGAAACGCCATTGCCTGAATGGCGGGGTAAAAGGCAGAGTTTTAAGTTTAAGAAAGGCAAGCATAGTCCATTGAACAAGAAACAGAATACGGGGTCAACGACTACACCTAGTCAAGGAAACCGTACAATACCGCCCTGTTCTGAGTGTGGTAAAAATCACAAGGGAGTCTGTTACAAGATATCAGGAGCCTGTTATAGGTCTGGCAAAGTGGGCCACATGGTTAAAGACTGTCCCTCTGCTCCACAAGCTAGTAGTAAAGCTACACCAAGCGTAGCGGCATCAACTGTTACACCAAAACCGAACCCCAGAGCTACCGGAAAAAAGCCTATGAGGCAGGGCCGAGTGTTCACCCTAGTACCGGGAGACGTCCAGAATACTGAGACCGTTGTGTCAGGTATTCTTTCTACTTGTACTCAGAATGCTTATGTACTGATTGATTCGGGGTCTACGCATTCTTATGTGTCGCATGCTTTTTCGCGTAAATTGAATAGACCCTTAGAACCTATGAATTACCTGTTAGCTGTATCATCACCCGTTGGGGGATCTATGACCTGTGCATACATGTACCCTGCTTGTGAAATTATTGTTGGAGATGCACATCTGTTTATCGATTTACTGCCATTGAACATTGATCATTTTGATGTAATATTGGGGATGGACTGGTTAACGAAATATCATGCCACCATAGACTGTGTAACGAAACGAGTATTTTTCCATCCACCTGGTCTACCTGAATTTGTGTTTAATGGGGTTGGAGTAGTACCTCCCCCGTATCTGATTTCATCCATGAAAGCTGTAAAATTGATTAGAAAGGGCTGTAAGGGATATCTGTGTTCTGTATTGACTGTGTCTACTGATGATAATGCTAATGTGAACTATATTCCTATAGTCAGAGAATTTCCAGACGTTTTCCCAGATAATCTTCCAGGAGATTTGATTGACAGGGAGATTGAATTTACTGTTGATGTGATTCCAGGAACACAGCCAGTTTCTAAAGCTCCTTACCAAATGGCTCCAACTGAACTGAAAGTGCAATTGCAAGAGCTGTTAGACAAAAAGTTCATCAGACCTAGTACCTCACCGTGGGGCGCACCTGTTTTGTTTGTAAAGAAGAAAGACGGCTCACTGAGACTGTGCATTGACTATCGTGAACTGAATAAGATAACTGTAAAGAATAAATACCCATTACCGCATATTGATGACCTGTTTAATCAGTTATAGGGTGCTAAAGTATTTTCGAAGATTGATCTCAGATCCGGATACCATCAGTTGAAAGTTAAATCAGATGACATTGATAAAACTGCTTTTAGAACGAGGTATGGACATTACAAATTTTTAGTTATGCCTTTTGGAGTCACGAACGCACCAACTGCATTTATGGACCTCATGAACAGAATCTTTAAACCGTACCTTGATGACTTCATTGTTGTATTTATTGATGACATATTGATTTACTCCAAAAGTATAGAAGAACATGAACATCATCTGAGACTTGCCCTACAAACCTTAAGAGAACAGAAACTGTATGCTAAACTGTCTAAATGTGAATTTTGGCTTGACCATGTTATGTTTTTGGGGCATGTTGTTAGCAAAGATGGAATTTCTGTTGATCCACAGAAAATCGAAGCTGTAGTAAACTGGCCTAGACCAACCAACGTGACTGAAGTCCGAAGCTTTTTGGGTTTGGCTGGATATTACAGAAGATTTGTCAGAGATTTCTCCAAAATTGCTTTACCGTTGACTCAACTGACTCAGAAGGGGATATCATTTGACTGGACTGACCAAAGAGAATCTGCTTTCCAAGAATTAAAAACTCGATTAGTGACTGCACCGGTTCTTACCTTACCTTCAGGTACGGATGGTTATACTGTGTTTAGTGATGCTTCTCATAAGGGTTTGGGATGTGTTTTAATGCAGAATGGGAGAGTAATTGCCTATGCTTCCCGACAACTGAGACCGCATGAAAAGAACTACCCAACCCATGATCTGAAACTTGCTGCAGTAGTGTTTGCACTGAAAATCTGGCGTCACTATCTGTATGGGGCGACATGTAAAGTATATACCGACCATAAGAGTTTAAAGTATTTCTTCACACAGAAAAAACTGAACATGAGACAGCGGAGATGGCTAGAACTGATAAAGGACTATGACCTACAGATTTTGTACCATCCGGGAAAAGCCAACACCGTTGCCGATGCACTGAGTCGGAAATCGATTGGAAACTTAGCCTGTTTGCTCACCGGGCAGAAGGAATTGCTTTGTGACCTTGAAAAATCTAAAATTGAAATTGTTTTACGAGAACAAGGTGGAACTTTAGCTGCTATTTCTGCTCAACCGGCACTGATTAAAGAGATTAAAGAGAAACAGCAACTGGACGACTTCTTGAAGAAGATCATCGAGGAAAGAGAATCTAAACCGAGACCGGGATTCAAATTTGAGAATAATGTACTGAAATTTTAAGAAAGACTGTGCGTACCAAATGATTCTGAATTGAAAAGAAGAGTTCTGCAAGAGGGCCACAACTCAAAATTTTCTATCCATCCAGGGAATACGAAAATGTACCAAGACCTGAAATTGAATTTCTAGTGGCTGGGAATGAAGAAAGAAATTGCTGATTTTGTATCAAAATGTCTTCATTGCCAACAAGTTAAAGCCGAACATCTACGACCCGCAGGCTTATTGCAGCCCTTACCGATACCGGAGTGGAAATGGGAGCATATCACCATGGATTTTATAGTGGGATTGCCTCGCTCTAGTAAAGGTATGGACTCAATTTGGATTATTGTTGATAGACTGACTAAATCTGCTCACTTCTTACCTGTTAAGACAATTTATAATGCGGAAAAATTGGCTATACTCTATATTGATGAAATTGTTAGACTGCATGGAGTGCCCGTGTCCATTGTTTCTGACAGGGATACGAAGTTTTCGAGATTTTGGCAAAGCCTACAGACTACACTGGGTACTGAACTGAGACTGAGTAGTGCCCATTATCCTCAGACAGATGGCCAGTCAGAAAGGACCATCCAGACTCTGGAGGATTTACTGAGAATGTGTGTCCTTGATTTTCAGGGAAACTGGGAAAGTCATTTGCCCTTAGCTGAATTTGCTTACAACAACAGTTATCACTCGAGTATTGGCATGGCGCCTTTCGAGGCATTGTATGGCAGAAAATGTAGATCTCCGATTTGCTGGGCAGAAGTTGGAGTTGGGCCTTTGCTTGGGCCCGAGATTGTATATGAAACAACCGAGAAAGTGAAACTGATACAACAGAGACTGAATACTGCGCAGAGCAGACAGAAGAGTTATGCTGATGTCAGAAGACGAGACAGAGAGTATGAAGTGGGTGATCACGTATTTGTGAAAGTGACACCAATGAAAGGCTAGACTCGTTTTGGAGTCAAAGGCAAATTAGCACCGAGATACGTCAGACCATATGAGATTATTGAGAAAATCAACCCGGTGGCGTATCAAATTGCGCTTCCTCCTGAAATGGAGCGTATACATAACGTCTTCCACATTTCTATGTTGAGAGACTATCTCCGGGATCCTTTCCATGTAATAAAGCCTACTCGTGTAGTGCTGAGTGATGACTACACTTACGAGGAACGACCTATACAGATTATAAACCGACGGGTCAAGAAACTGAGAAATAAAGAAATCCCGCTAGTGAAGGTCGACTGGCAAAACCATGGTGCCGTGTATGCCACTTGGGAAAGGGAAGATGACATGGCTAAAAGATATCCTGAACTATTCCCACTGAATCCTATTTTCTTCCAGAACGAAGGTAACACGAGTCTAGAGGACTAAACTCTTTATAAGGAGGGGAGACGGTAATAACCCTCACCATTGCTTACCGATAAACATTGATTACCGTTAAACTGAACTGATCATGACTGATAATTGAACTGATTAAAGTACTGAATTGACTGACTGAAAACTGGAACTGAATTGACTGAGTATGTATGTTAATCTGTATTCCATCTGTTTGACTGTTTGACTATCTGTTCATGTTTTAGTGTTTAACCTGCTAATTGAAGGCCTTATCGGCGGCCGAATCCGAAATTGATTAGTGTGCCTTGATCAGTAGAATTAATGTGAATTTATGGTATATTTATCTGAAAACTGATTAGGTATGATTAAATTAGATTGAAATGAGTCTAATTGCAATAGTCGGCTTAATTACAACCTTGTCATCCCTAGTGGATCACTTAGGCAACATTTGAGACTTGTGTTTATACATTAAATCAACATTTCTTCTCCCATTTCTTGTGCACAACCGACCTTGAGAGAGAAAGGGAGTTAGTTTCATCTCATTTGGCTTGGTTTGCTTGGAAATTGAGTAGATTGGAAGGACCCTTGCATAATTGAAGCTCTAGACTTGCCTTTCAAGCTTTAGGTAAGGAATTCAACCTTTTGATTGTGGAATTTAAGTTCATTCTTGCATGATTCATGATTAATTGAAGAGTTGAGTCAAGTTTTGATCTTAAAGTATGGTATTAGAACTCCATTGTTGCATGCATGTTAGTATTGTTGGATTTTGAGTTGAGTTCATGGCAAATTGTCACATGCATGTCCATGTTTTGAGTGTAGGCCATGTTTTCATCATGTTTGTGAATCAATTGGCTCTTTAGAGCATGTTTTGAAGCTTGAAAGTTATTTGAAGATCATGCATGTCATGTTTGAGGATTGTTCTTGAAAATGGTTTGAAATTGGATTTGAATTAAACACCCTTGGGCTTTGATTTCTCAAAATTGAGCTTTGAACCATGTTATTCTATGTGTTTACAAATGTTTTCTGGAAATTCAGCCCAAGAGGTCGAGTTTTGAGTTGTTAAAACTTGGTTTGAGCTTGGAGGTGCAATCTGGGTTTTCTAGATTCTGCACTTCCGCTCGAGCGGGGGATAGTGACGCTCGAGCGTGGAATCCGAGCATCCAGTATCTCTGCACTGTTTTACAGTCTGCTCGAGCGGAGGATCGGGCGCTCGAGCGGAGTCATGTGTCTCAAGCTCGAGCAGGCGTCGAGCGTCCGTCGAGCGGAGATTTTACCCATCCAGTACTTTTGCAGTACGCTCAAGCGTGTACCATTGTCTACATGTCTGCTCGAGCGGAGTGACCTACACTCGAGCGTGACCCCTGTTTTCTGAAAAATCTGAAAATGTTTTTAAAAGTACATCTTTGTATCCTCATCTCATCCTAGGCATTCTTAGGCCTAGTTTAAGACATCTTATTGAGGGCATAGATGTAGAACACACCGAGGCAAATTAGGGATTAAGTTATTATCTTTCCCAACTGTGTAGCTTAGTGTGTGTTCAATCTGTTAACTGTGTAGGGTTGGCGACTAGGGAGGCACGCTCTAGCTTACTGTAGCCCGAACTCTGTGAGTAACGATTGTGTAAAGATATGTTCACAAATGATTATTTTCTGAATAACTGAACTGTACTGTTCTAAACTGATTACTGTTAACTGATTGAATGTATGTCCTATATTTTGAACTGTATTGTGGCATCCTTAGCACCTACTGTTTACTGTTACTGTGACAGAAATCTCTATCGGTTCCCTTGTTAGAACCACTACTGTTTACTGACTGATGGCCATCATTACTGCTCGATCTTTTAAGACCTACTGTTTACTGTACTGTTATGCTAATGGGTGTACCACATATGACTGTACTGACTGAACGACTGAAATACTATTTAAATGAACTATTTTCTTACTGTAAGGACATTCATTCTTAACCTCTTTACGCATTATGTTATTCACTGAGCTTTAGCTCACTGCTCATATATATATGTAGGTGTACAGGCACCAGACCGCGGCTAGGAGCGTCAGGATTACTCCAGTTTTGTCAAGCCAACTATCGTGCCTCACTGCGAGGTTCCAAGCCTATCATGCTTAAACTTAGGGGTGTTTTAGGACTCCCCCTTCTGTACTGTCTTGCTGTTTTGTAATAACCGAATGGATTGTATAGACTGAATGTTTACTGTACTGTTATGTAAGGGATTGAGTCCCTAGTCTGAATGATTGTATATTTTGTGTATACCTTTCCACTGAATGTAAATATGTTTGGAAAGTCTTTTTGCATGCAGACTGTCACAGCTCATTGGGCATTGTTTATTTACTGTTTTGGCTTCCGCCAGGCCCTGTACTCTGTTTTACTGTACTACTGTTAAGCAGGCCTTCGATAATCTCGGATTACTGGCCGGTTACGATGCTAAACCCATAGGGTCGGGTTTGGGTCGTGACAAATAAGCACCGTTAGAGCTGCCTGGCCGGGGTTGGCTGGATAACCCCTTCAATGTAGGAATGAGTAATCAGAGAAGATGAGAGGTACTCTCTAAGTGTAGAAAGTTGTGTTTTAGTGTGTATGGTTTACCTTAGGTCAGTTACCTTTAGTGTGAAGTTAGTATAGTTTATATAGAACTTCTTGCTTGTTGCCCAAGATAGTTTAATGGAGCTCTGGTGCTGCCAAGTTTCCTTTAACATTGTTCAAGGTGGGGGACCATCTTGCAGTTAACAAGGGGTGTATATACTCATTGTAACCATACTTGTAACAGGTCACATTCCTTCGATTAACTGTTTCCGTGATTCTAAGGGGAGGGGACCAGTTGAGGTGCACCCTCCATGTGCATGCATTCACAGCTTTCACATTTCTCTATTGGGTTCTTTTTGCTCGGTACCGTCGTGCCTCGGCTCGGCCCTCTATGAGGTTGCTTGTAGAGATAGGTTTGCCCAGTAGGATATCTTTGTATGGGTTCGGCCCCTTTTGGGTTCGATCCAAGGATCAGATCCCACTGCTCGGCCCAGTCCAGCATCGTGGCTGGACTAACCTTTCCACTACAGGTTGGACCCAAATGCTTGAGGACTTGGGTGGATTGTTTATGATGTAATTGGGTTAATCAAACTGGCCTACTTGTTTATCCTGTTCTCAGGACTTGAGTCTAATGGATTGGGCCGGCCCAAGGCTTGGATCTGACCCATTTTATATTTAGTCTCTTCATTTGCCTCCTTGAGGGGGAGCTAATGCTCTGTACTTCAAGCATCGCATCATTTCGGATCTGCTCCTGTTCGGCCTTAGTGACGGTTCAATCCTGACACACGCCCCCTATATGTGTCCTTTCATTGTGACATGTGACGGCGTGGTACTAGTGCACAGAGATAGTGCGCCGATTCTATACTGATGGCCGTGATTTATGTACCTTCATGCTGGCTGGGTGCAATAAATGCTCTGGGGTTATCAATCCAAACCCCTTCATCTTTCTCCAAGCTTTTAGAGAGTCCAGAACCCTCTCCGTTCCTCTGAGTTGGTCTCGACAATGCTCTACCTAGACGTTCCGTTGCCATTCTTGTTCTCGTTTCAAGGCCGCCTACTTGTCACTGCTGTTTCAATCTCTGTAAGTTCCCCTGAAACTTTTCTTTTCTTGTTCTTTTCTGTCTTGATCGCCCTCTTTGGCCCTTGTGCCATTGTTTCTAGCGCCTGGTTCTATTTTTTACTTAGTTTAAGTTTTGTATTCGCCTCATTAGGTCTGGTTAATGTGGAAATTTCGATCGTTAGTTCATACCCCTGAGGCAATGGCCATGTTTCGTCGAGACTATGGTATCCCTGACGATGTGACCCTTTCGCTAGCGAAGGTTGACGCCAAGCGCATAGGCACTAGAAGTACCATTGTTTTCCCAGTTGCAGCCATTATTGAAGGAGGGGTCTGATTTCCCTTTGATCCTTTGGTGCGCTGTTTCCTGCACCAAGTTCAGATTACTCCTATGCAGGTGTCTGTCAATCTGCTCCGAGTTGTCTGTGGCGTCTCCCCTCTTAACAAGCGGTTGGGTTTGAACGTAGACATCTTGGACATTTTGGGTTGTTATATCCTTTCACACAACAAGGATCACAGTACTTATTATCTCCGTGTTCGCTCGGCTGATTGTCATCTTGTAACTAGCTGGCTTGATTCGGACAAACATAATGATGATTTTCTGCAAGTCGGTGGTAGTTGGGAGTTTCCTGTTGGGACTAAGTTCCAATCTAAATGGATGCCCCAAAAAGATGGCTACCTAGGTCCGAGCCTTTCCTCATAGTATTTCTGTGTTTTTTGCCTTGTTTTGAATGTTGTTCTTCATTTCTACAGAGGCTTTCCGTTTTCAGCGCAGGCCGAACCAAGAGAACACCAAGGCCATCAAGGTTGTTTTGAGGTATAAGAAGAGGTCTACGCCCAAGCTGCTAGATTACCAGGCGACTTATCGTTCCACCATCCCAAAAAAAGCGAGGCTCGCAGTGTCTCTTCTGGATTTTGACACTGAGATTGATACGTCCCTTACCCCTCTGGTTACGAACCGCCACCGAAGCCAAGGCTTGCCGTCTGAGAGGACACATTCCCCTGCTAGGGGTGGGTCAATGTCAAAAAGGAGAGTGCTGGTGGACTTGGAAGCGGAGACTTTTGGCTCTTCGAACGATTTGGGGACTTTGCTTTTGACCTGACCAAAACCTTGTTAATGCCAGTGAACATGGAAAATCACCCGTGATATTCCGGTTCTGAAGGGAACCCTTCAAATGATGACTACTGCAAGTGTTTTTGGGATTCACTTGGTGTTATTTACTGTTTTCTTTTTTAATATCTTTGTTATCTGTTGTATTGTATTCAGAGGATACATCTGTCGATCACCAAAGCTGAGGAACTGGAAAAGGCCGTACTTGAGGCTTCCATGAATGTTAAAAAACTAACAGTGAGTTTGGAAGCCAAAAAAGAGGGATGCAAGACTGCTGAGAGAGAGGTGTTCCGTCTGAGCAAGGTTGTTACCTCGGTTGAGAAGTCCAAGGAAGCTGCCATTGAGGTACAGACCCAACTTGAAGGGAAGGTGGCCGAGCTGGAGGCCGTTATTGCGGTGATGGCCGCTGAACGTTCTGCTTTAGAGGCTAAGTATTGGCAACAAGGTTGGGATGAAGCTGGGGCTGCTTACAAAGAAAAGGTACTGGTGTTGCAGGACAAGCTTTTTCTGAAGGGTTGGTCAAGTGCTCTGGCCGCTGCTCAGATTCCTAAAAGGTCTCCCTTGTTTCAAAATATTCATGTTCCCTCAAGGTCCTTGGGTCCGAAGACTGCTGCTACCCCTACAATTCTTCCGGCTAACACTTCCCTAGGAACTGATTCTGAAACCAAGACTCTGGAGCGCGACATTGCCAGTGAGACAGTGAACGTTGAAGGGGATGGAACCCTAGAAACTGAAGCTGTCACAACCTAAACCCGCCCCTATAGGTTTAGCGTCGTAACCCGCCAATAATCCTAGATTACCTTCGGTCTCAAAGACAAAATTTCAAAATATTTATAGTCATATCGAGGCCTAAAGCGGAAGCATAGAAAAAATAAAAATGTCCATTGAGCTTGTACCTACATGATACAATAATAATTATATACATATACAAATCTTATATATCTCACACACATATACATTTAAAACTCAGTAAAATACAAAACTCTAACAAAGCTAAGAGGTTGATTTTCTTGGCTCTACTTGAGCCTAACTTGCTCCATTCTGGAAGCTCTTCAAAAGGCTAACACGGGTAGACTCCGAGACTTTCTCTATCATGTTGCTCAGTTTGCTCACCTACAAATACATATAAATAGTTAGCTAAAGCCCAGCGAGTAATAACAAAATAAAGAGGTTAAATAAATGAAGTTCAATGATAATACAGAAATCTGTCTTACTATTTCGAAATGATTCTTAAATCATTTTCAAAATAAGGGATTTTCCATATTATATCAAATTTATAACGAAACATTTTCCATACCGAACCCCTTACCAAAACATATATTTCATTTTCAGAAACAATCCATTTCAATAAGCAAAACAATTCGATTAGCCATCATATCAATCCCTTTGCAACAATAAAAACCATTATGCGATAGCATTTTCAATAATTCATTAACTTCATCATCAAGATCTTTCAATGTCAATTTATGTGGTACATCCATAAAGCAATAACATTCCAATGATACTGGACCATAACGGTCTAACACTAGAGATCTCTGTGTGACAATCAATCCAATAACCATGGTATTGTTACCCCCAGGCAAGGGCCTAGCCATGGTATTGTTATCCCCAGGCAAGGGCCTACGTTCAATGGATGTCACAATACCATTTCAAAACAGAGCTTCATTCATTTTGAGAAAATAATGTTTCGATAGGCCATTCAATCAATCATACATCAATTTCGATAGTAATAACATTTTCGAAAATAAAGATAAATTGAACATATCTTTATGGAGTTATTACTCACAATGGGTTAAGTCGATATAAGGCCTCGGACGTCCACCTAAACGAATCACATAACAAAAACACAATAGAAGTACCATTCAATCTTCATTTCATTTTAATTCAACTCTCTTTATGTGTTTCTAGCTTATTCCATGACTATGTGAGTCCAATCGGTGCCTAAGAATATTTAGAATGTCATGAGGATGCAAATATGCATTCATAAGAGTTAGTCAAAATTGCTGAAAATAGGGTCTTCGCTCGAGCGAGGGCTCAAAAACAAAGGTGGTCGCTTGAGCGTAGCTTTCGTCGTTCAAGCGGTTCTGCAAACTTTTATAAACTTCTGGGAGCTCAACTTTCATGCTCGAGCGGAGCTTTCCTCGCTTGAGCAGACAACACGAATTCTGAAATTTCCAGAACTGTGTTTGAGCTTCAAGGTTGATATTCAAAGCCTCAAAACTTGTGTTTTTGGTACAAAAACATGGAAAACGGTTGTATAATTTAGTAAACACTCTCAATTAGAAATTATTTATTCGAAATCATGCTCCAATTGTCCAAATTTAGATTTAACTCATTTTCTTTATATCAAACCCACAATTTTAAAATATGAATTAGACTTTCCAAACTCTTGAAATTTCATGATGTATGTAAAAATAGAACCCAATTTTAATATTAATAACAAAAATCAACTTAACTATGAATTACACAAATCAATTTCTTAGAAATTCTACTTAACTCAATTTTTAATTTATAATCATAGATGTTCTAAAATGTGTTTAAATTGAGTAAAACTTTTAAATTAAATTACATGCATGGATTAAAGATCAAAATCAAACAAATTCCTAATTTTCAAAGCTTTTCCTTTTTCTCTTTAAAATATGAGATTGAATTAGTTCAAATTCTTCAAAATCCATGATGCATGTACAATTAGAGTATTAAAACTTACAAAATTGTTCATGCATGTAGAAATGGAACTCAAATTCATGCAAAACTACAAAAATCAAACTTAACATAATTGATTCTCAATTTAACTTCCATAAATTCGAGCCTAACTCCATTTATTCATCATCTTGCTAATTCCTTCTATTTATATGAAATTGAACCCAAATTTAACAAATTAAAATAATCATAACTCATATTTTTCAACCTAACTTGATTATACATGCAAACCCAAATTTTAACAATTTATATAGTTGATCTTCAAATCTTTATTTTTAATCCCCTCAAAATCCACCTTGAATTAATTTTTGTCTAAATTTATTAAACAATACTAGAAAAATAATGGAATTCCTTACCTCATGATGAATTTTCCATAATTTTTAGCTTGGATTTTGATATCCCACAAAACCCTCTTCTTTCTTCTTCTTCTTCCTTTGCTCCCTCTCTCTCTCTCTCTCTCTCTCTCTCTCTCTCTCTCTCTCTCTCTCTCTCTCTTTTCGCTTCTCTATGTGTTTGAATCTAATTCCTCTTTTCTCTTCTTTATGTGTTTGAATCTAATTTCCAACACAACACCTATACAAACAAATCAAGTTTCTCTACACACCCACACACACTCACAATTCTAAATTCTTCCTTAATTTGACTTATGATTAAGATTAGCATAATTAAATAACACATAGTCTTTATAAATCTTAATTAACACATAATTAAATTAATCATAATTACTCATAAATCCCACATAATTTAATTAGTCTAATTTGACTTCCTTCAGAGCCCAATTAATTATATTTAAATTTGTCAATCTGAATCAGATTTTTAATCAAACTCCAAAAAGACTCCAAATATTAAATTAAACTTGTTGCCAACATCAATTTTGATTTCCCAAATCATTGAGGCCTTCAATTTCTGATCAGACTTCAAATTTCTGTCAATAAATTACATATTCAAATTGAACAATCCATAAATAAATTTTAATTTGTAATAATCACAATTCTCAATCCTCATAATTGAATTAACTTAATTAACTCCACTTCGGACCTAATTAATCGAATCCCAATTTTACTAAACTGAATCGAATGTTTAACCAAACTCTCAAATGAGCCCATAATTAAAATTAAATTGACTCAATTTCTTAATTTCACTTCCTTAAGCCATTTGGACCCTTAATTTCTAATTCTAAAATAAATCTTCAATAGAATCATATACGAATCGGGTTCCACAATTCTCATAAATTCCAAATTAAATTAAGATTTTGACTAATTAAAATCTCAAATCTCCTTAATTAACCAAGTATAAATATTATACGATGCGGGATTGTCATAGAAGCTGTGGAAGATGTGGTTAAGGAGGCTTCTACTTCTCGAGAAGTTGGAGCTACCTATACTTTTCTTTCCCAAGATGGAACGGATAAGATTATGGATGCTGCTCCTGAAGCTTCTCCTATTGATGAAAGTTGAAGTCATCTTTGGAATGATTTGAAGTTTTTTGCTTTTTCTCTCTCTCTTTTGTTTTTATTTTTCTGCTGTACTGGGGCTCGGGGCTCGATCTTCTTGACGAGTTGCCACCTTAAGTTGGTCAAGACAATTTTTCTTTCTTCTTGGTACTGTTTTGTAGGGCCAGCTATGCCTTTGATAGAACTTCACTTCTGATATTGCAGTTTGATGTGTTTTGTTTTTATGCTTGCATTTGTTCATACTGTTTGCCCCCAGCCGAGCACTGTTGGGTCCATGGGGCCGAATGGATGCTCAGTCTTCATGGTGCGCTTATCGTTGTAATTTGAATGAGAGTAACTTACTTAGGTCCAGGTTGACTTTAAGAAAAAACAATTATTTACCCTCACCTGGAGCTAACTAAGATTGGTACTAAAGAACCCGCTCTCTGGGAGAACTGCTTAAGTTTATGTTGATGTTAATAGTATAATTTCCCATGAGTTGGGAAAATATATGTAAAGGAAAGATGTCATACTCAGGTCCAGGTTGGTACTAAGAAAACAATTGTTTGCCCCTGCCTAGGGCTGAGTAAAACTACTGTTAAAAGTGTGATCGTTGAAGGGTTTACCCAAGATTGTCCCAACTTTGTTTGGGGTGCAACAGTACTGGGGTGTTGACATGATGATATCTAAGAAAGTCTGTGATTGCGAAAAAAAAGAGTTAAAAAATTTGTTAGGGCGGTTTCCACCAAGCAGTTTCACTTGGCTAAGGTCCATTTTGGTGGCCAAACATAACTCCACCAAGCAATCCCACTTGGCATGTTTGAGTGGAGACCAAAGCCAAATTTCATTCGGTCGTTCCGAAACTTTTTCCGTGTGGTTAAAACCAAAGCTAAATCTGTTTGGTAAACACCAAAGCTAATTTCGTTTGGTAAACATCAAAGCTAATTTCGTTTATTTTGAAATATGCCCTTGGGCTTAAGTTATAGAGTCCAAGTTAAGTAATAATCTGCCCTGACCACAAAGCGTGTACAAGTACTTGGAAACAAAAGTTCAAAGAAATGGGAAAGCATTCTCATTAAGTGAAAAAAAGATGCTTTTACACTTGAGAGATAAATGTGAGGTTGAGTCTATTGATAGTATTTTTTGAGGTTTGCTACATTCTAAGGCCGAGGTATGGCCTTGCCCCTGATATCCTCCAAGTAGTATGCTCCATTTCCAGTGACGAATGTAACCTTATATGAACCTTCCTAGTTAGGTCCTAATTGTCCTTCGCCAGGCACCCTTTTGTGATCCATAACTTTCCTCAAAACCAGTTCTCCAGGTGTGAATTGTCTTGGGAAAACTTTTTGGTTGAAACTCTTGATGAGCTGCTGCTGATATGCTACAAGTCTGACCAATGCTGCTTCTCTTCGGCCCTCTACCATATCTAGTGCTTGGGCAATAGCTTCCTCATTACTTGTGCTTTCAGACAGCTCAGATTGGAGGGTTGGAAGACCAACTTCGAGTGGGATAACAGCCGCCACTCCATAAGTTAAGGAGTAAGGTGTTTCCCTCGTTGAGCGTCGTGCCATGGTTTGGTAAGCCCATAACACGTGGGTAACTCTTCAACCCACTTCCCATTCACACTTTCTAGCCGCTTTTTTACTCCGTTGATGATGGTTTTGGTTGACGCTTTTGCCTACCCATTACTCTATGGGTAGCCCAGAGAGGAGTTCTGATGTTCGATCTTGAGGTCGGCATAAAATTTTCTAAAGATCTTTTCGTCAAACTATGTTCCATTGTTCAATCAGTACCCGCGGGATGTCGAAACGGACCACAATGTTCCTTATGACAAACCACTTCGTGTCTACTTCTTTGATCCTTGCAGTGCTTCAACCTCAACCCACTTGGTGAAATAATTGGCTACAGCAATGAAGAATCGTCTGTTCCTAGTGCCTTGTGCCAAAGGTCCAACAATATCCAGATCCCACTAGGCAAAGGGCCACGAGCTGGTGAGTGGAGTAAGAGTCTTGGTTGGTTGATGAATTAGTGAGGCAAACCTCTGACATTTGTCACATTTTTGAATGTACTACTGTGCATTTTGCTACATTCGTGGCCACCAGTACCCGTGAGTGAGGGCTCGGTGCACCAGTGACCTTTTACCAACGAGGTATCCACAAATCCCATCATGAATTTCATAAATAACATTTCAACTAGATTTGGATGCACACACAATAGATAAGGACCGAGATAGAAATGTCGGTACAACTTCCCAGATGGTGAGACCCAGAACCAAGTTGATCTATGTCGAATTTTGTTGGTTTCCTTCTTGTCTTCGGAGAAAGTGCCAGATTTCAAAAAAACAAGTATTGGATCCATCCAGCTTTGCTCTAAGTTATTGCAGAGAACTGGAGATGTAACGCTTGGTTCTGGCATGAACTCAACCTAAACTTTTCTAGCATCTTTGGCATCTACTGAAGAGCCGAGGCAGGCCAGAGCATTAGCGTGGCTGTTTCTGTCCCGACTGATTCGTTCCACTCGTATGGATAAATTTTTTTTAAGTAGATTCTTAGCCTTGTCTGCATACATAGCCATTCTTTCATCTCGTGTTTCATAGATCCCAGTGAGCTGGTTAACAACCAATTGAGAATCGCTGAAAACCAGAAGTTACGTTGCACTGAAGTGTTCGGCACTACGCAAACCAGCTAACAGTGCTTTGTACTTCGCTTCATTATTAGAAGCCTTCTAACCAAGCCTAAGAGCTTGCTCCCAAATAAATCCTTCTGGTGACATAAGTACTACCCCTGCTCCCGAGCCTCGGTTGTTGGATGATCCGTCGACATAGAGTTGCCAAATGTTACCAATAAAGAGTTTCCATGCTTCTGAAGCGCATTGCTTTCCTAGTTCGGTAGTGCGTGGCACCTACACCGAGCTGGAGTTTTCACGCTCGGTGCTCTGGGTGGAAGCGAATTCAGTAATGAAATCCGCCAAGACCTAGGCCTTGATTGCTGTTCTAGGTTGATATTGAATGTCAAACTCACCAAGTTCAACCGCCCATTTCGCTGTTCGGTCAGAGAAATCAGCTCGGCTGAAGACAGATCTGAGGGGGAATTTGGTAAGGACATTGATGGTGTGACCCTGAAAGCAATGTTGCAGCTTCCTTGAGGCGATGAGCAGTGTGTAAGCAAGCTTTTCCAAGGGTAGGTACCGTGTCTCGACATCTACTAAAGTCTTGCTAACGTAGTATACTGGCCTCTGTTCCTTTTCAACCTCTCGAATCAATACTGCACTTACAGCGTGATCTGAGACTGCCAGATATAGATACAGTTCTTCTCCCAGTTCTAGAATGAACATGAAAGGTGGTGTATTGAGATATTTTTTGAGGCCTTGCAATGCTTCGGTACATTCAGGACCCTATTCGAATATAGCCATATTCCTTAGTAGCTGAAAGAAGGGTTTCATCCAATTTGAAGACTTGCTGATGAACCGATTCAGGGCGGCTGCCATCCTAGCCAGCTTCTGTAGCTCTTTAGCCTTTGTTGGTACTTTAAGCTCTTGTATTGCTTTGATTTTATCCAGATTTGCCTCGATTCCTCGGTGAGTCACCATTTACCCCAAGAACTTCCATGTTCTTACTCCGAAAGCGCATTTCTAGGCATTAAGGCAAAGCTGATGGTTTTTCAGGATACTAAAAACTTTTCTCAGGTCTATAAGGTGGTTTGTAGCGAGCTTGCCTTTTACTACCATATTGTCTATGTAAGTTTCCATAGTTCTTCCGAGCTGGTCCTTGAACATTTGCCGGTAGGTTGCCTCGGCATTCTTGAGGCCAAACAGCATTATTTTGTAGCAATAAGTGCCTCTTAGAGTAATAAATGTTATTTTCTCTTGATCTGGGCCAAACAGTGGCATCTAGTGATAGCCGCTATAAGCGTCCAGAAAGCTCATACGCCCATGTCCCTCTGTTAAGTCTACTAGTTGATCAATGCGAAGTAGAGGAAAGCTATCCTTGGGACAAGCTCTGTTTAGACAGGTGAAGTCAACGTAGACTCTCTATTTTTCGTTCTTTTTTTTTTACTACAACTGTGTTGGACAGCCATTATGGGCACTGAACTTCTTGAATCGCCCCCGATTCTAGGAGTTTGTCGACCTCGACAATCACTGCTTCAGTGTGCTCAACTAAGGATCTTCGGCTTTTCTGCACACTAGGCCGAACCCTGAAGTATCATACGCTGACCATGCGAATACCTCTATATTTTCCCTTAGCAAATCCAGCAGCTGAAGTTTCTCATCAACGCCTAGCGAGGTACCGATAAGGAAATATTTTTTTGGATCATCCTCTTTTACTAGGAATTTCTCCGAATCCTCTACTATCTTTTCCGCTGGGGTTCCTCCGACATCCTTTAAGACTGGCTGTTCGGCTACTTCAACTGTCTGTACCCAATTACAGAGTTGTTTAGCCTTCATAGTTGCTATGATGTAATGTTTTAACACAACTTGGTCCCCTGAGATCTGCTTTACTCCATGTTCCGTTGGGAAGCGGATGAGCTGGTAGTAGCTTGAGGGGACTACTTCCATTTGATGAATCCAAGGACGACCGAGTATGGTATTGTAAGGAGAAGGTGTATTAATAACTAGAAATTGTATCTGCAGGGTCTTTGTCCCAGCCACAACTGGCAACACTATCTTGCCAAGTGGCCATTCAGGTTGTGAATTAAAGCCAACCAATGGAGCTGTCGCTAGGGCGAGGTGCTGCTCAAAGAGACCGAGCTTCTTGAACAAGTCATAATACAATATATCTGTTGCACTACCCTGATCTACCAAGACTCGTTTTACGTCAAATCATTTCCCAATTCCCATAGTTATAATCAGTACATCAGTATGTGGGTGCTGAATGCCTTCTAAATCTTTTCTAGTAAATGAAACAGTGCACAATGAGGGCTTAGGTACTATACATACCTTTTCGGCGCGGGCCCTATTGACATGACTTGCTGAATCTGCACAGCTTTGGCAATTTCTTCTTGAAGTGCCTCATCGCGCTCGTGGCTAGTTGTTCCATGGGTTACATTTATTACCAACCGAGGAGGATGCTCAATGTTTGGTTCTGGTAGAGGGTTCACTTTATCCTGATCAATGTAGTCTCGAAGGTGTCCAGCAGCTACCGAGTCTTCCAGGTGTTGCTTCAATGCTCTTCAATTCTAAGTCATATGCCCACTGTCTCGGTGATAGGTGTATCTGAGCTTCTGATTACGTCGAGCGGGATCTCCCAACATTTTTTACGGCCAAATAAAGAACGGCTCTCTCTTGATCTTTTCCATAATACGATAAATTGGTTGCTTGAATACGGTCACAACTGCTTCATGTGATTTAGACTTGTCTACTTCATTCACTGTGAGTCCTCAGTGTTCCACTCGGTCAGCTCTTTTTTTGTGCCGAGCTGTTTGTTCAGTTGATGCTACCTTGATGGGGATTTGATCATCTTCGAGGCAAGCATACTACTCAATCTTGGCACACAAGTCCTTCAGTGTTGTGGCTAGGTGCTTGGTAAGTGACTGTCTCAGTTTACTTTCCGGGCGCAGGCCGTGTTTAAAAGACATTACGGTTATCTGTTCACTGTACACGTTTTCCTCCAGATCATTATACTCTTCCCAATATCTCCTAGCATGATTACGCAACGTTTCTTCCTGTTCCTTTTGGAGACTGAAGAGTGTATCTGGTTTTTTTGGGGATCTTAGTGTTGGCTACGAATCTGGTCAAGAACTCCTTAGAGAGCTACTTCCAGTCGTAAATCGATCTGGCAGGGAGACGATCGAACCATCGAAGTCCAGATTCTCCCAAACTGGACAGAAAGACTTTGCGCATCAGTGCCTTGTCTTGGCTCCTAAGGACATCATCTGCTAAAAATGGCTGACATGTGTCGGTGGGTCTGACTTCCCATCGTATGACGTGAACTTTGGTGGAGTGAATTTCTTGGAGAGTCTTATGGCTTCGATTTTCGGGGAGAATGGAGAGGAGACGAGCTGATCCAATGCTCGATGCTCTCTTTGATGGATAGTTCGGTCAAGATGATCTCGCCGTTGCTCATTTTGTCTGTTACCAATCAGCTAAGTATGGAGATCCTGAGGAGGATACTCTGTCTACTGGCTAACTGTTTTCTGCCTCTTAGCCCTTCTCTGGCATAAACCACAGGTGTGGATGCTCACTGCCTCACTTTGTACCAAGATTGGCTGGCTTTGCTGCCCAGACTCATTTCTAGGAACCTTCTTTACTGGTGGTTCACAGGATGGGCTTTTCTATTGCATGCGAGAGGGCTCGCATCGGTTCTCTTCTCCGTCAGGTCACCCATCACCCTTTTGAGTTTGAGCTTTCAGTTCCTATATCTCCATTCCCATGGGATCAATGATTCAATCTCTGTAATCCTTCTCTAGTAGAAAATGATGAGAAGAACCTCCCAGTTGATGCTCAATAGATTCAGGAGTCTGGTTGTTGTTTCCAGTCTGTTCTTCCAAGACTGTCGGGAGTGCCAAGCCTTTATCCTTTGTCTTCTCCGTTTGTAGAGTTAATGCCAAAGGTGGGATGTCCTCGAACCCCATCGTCGGAATCAAGCATAGAACTCAGAGACGAAGTCCTTCCACGTTCACCATACCAATTGTGCGTACCGTATACCGCACTAGATGATTGTAGATCTGAGCTCCGCACTAGATTGGATTGTCCAGGAATCGAGACCCTGCAATAATAAGCATAGTTAGAGTTACCTGGCCGGGGTTGGCCGGATAACCCTTCCGATGTGGGAATGAGTAATCGGAGAAGGTGAGAGGTACTCTCTAAGTGTAGAGAGTTGTGTTTTGGTGTGTATAGTTTAGCTTAGGTCAGTTACCTTCAGTGTGAAGTCAGTGTAGTTTATATAGAACTTCTTGCTTGTAGCCCAAGATGGTTTTATGGAGTTCTGGTGCTGCCAAGTTTCCTTTAACATTGCTTAAGGTAGGGGACCAACTTGCAGTTGACAAGGGGTGTATATACTCATTGTAACCATGCTTGTAATAGATCACATTCCTTCAATTAACTGTTTCCGTGATTCTAAGGGGAGGGGACCAGTTGAGGTGGCACCCTCCATGTACATGCATTCACAGCTTTCACATTTCTCTGTTGGGTTCTTTTGGCTCGGTACCGTCGTGCCTCGGCTCAGCCCTCTATGAGGTTACTTGTAGAAATGGGCTGGCTCAGTATGATATCTTTGTATGGACTCGACCCCTTTTGGGTTCGGTCCAAGGATCAGATCCCGCAGCTCGGCCCTGCCTAGTATCGTGGCTGGACTGACCTTTTCCACTACAGGTTGGGCCCAAATGCTTGAGAACTTGGGTGGATTGTTAATGATGTAATTGGGCTAATCTAACGGGCCCACTTGTTTCCCTGTTCCTCAGGACTTGAGTCTAATGGATTAGGCCAGCCCAAGGCTTGGATCCGACCCATTTTATATTTAGTCCCTGGACTATCTTTTATCAAATCCACTCAAATTTAATTCAGGTTTTGAATTTTTATCTCAGCCCGCACCGAATTCAAAATATATTGTCCAAACCCTAAAAAAATTCGAGTTAAGCCCTGTTGTTTTGGAAATTAATTATTTTAATTGCTTTTTTAGTTTTTTACATAATAAAAAAATATAGAGAATAATTGACTTTTTATAATGACATTTTGTTTTTTTTTTTTTTTTGTCTATCTTAATAGGTTGCCAAACTTACCGCTGTACCCTAAAAAAAGTTTCTCAAATCAAAATTTTCATATTTTGTGTATTTTTTATTTTTTTTTTCATATTTTTAAGATCATCTAATTTATTCTATGAAATAGAGCATCTAATTTAAATGGATTTGAAAAGTTGAAAAAATATATTTCAGTTATTTTTTTTAATTCCAATATTATTAAATAAGTAAAAAGGCACCAAAATTATGGGTTTGATTTTGTCCCAAAAAAACTTGTTTATTTAAAATTTAGTATTTATTTAAAATAGGAATAAAAAAATTTTAATTGAACAATTCTTGTTCCATTTTTGGTTTCTCTGAAACATTACCAATTCATTTATTTTTTTAATTTATCAATTCATTTCAAAACAACTCAAATTTGGGCTACTAATCTCAATAATGTTGAAAGGCAAAGCCCAGTCTGATCTTTCTAATTATTGTCTAAGTGGGCTACGGCCCACATCTTCTATTATTGGCCCATTCCATGACCATCTCTGCTTCATAGTTTTTTATATTCATTATTTTTAAAAAACTGTAAAAGAAAAATTATTTGGTACATTTTTCAAATAGAACTGATTCCAAATTTTTTTAACTTTTTACGAATGAGAAGAAGAAGAAGATATACTTATTTTCAAAACAAATTTTCACTTTCTCTTCGGTCTCTTGAAACCTTCAGCCACCAATAGCAATTGTTAGCTTCAATCACCTTCCAATTGATCGTAAACAAGTATTTTGTACACAAAAATGAGATATTTATGTACACAATTTAATCATTTGGAATAGATTAGTGTAGACAAATTATTATTGATGATCTATTCTAATAAATAGGAATAACATTCCCAAACCACATAGAAATTTGAAATGGAAACTCGTATTTTTTTAAAAAATTATCATTGTTGTTGGGTTTGGACTTAGGCCATGTTTGTTTGGGTGGACATGAGTTTGGGATTGGACTAATAGTCCAATAAAATTATTAATCCGATATTTGGTTAAACAATTGAAGTACGGATTAATTATTTCAACCATGCTCCATACACCTAGTGGGGGTGGCGCCCCAGTGACGTGGCGCGCCTCTACTGGTCGAAAATCAAAAAAAAAAAAAAAAAAAAAAACTGTTTTTTTTCTTCCAACCCCCAGCTGACACCTCACTGGGTGTCACCCCCAGCTGGGGGTAGGAAGCATTTTTCTAATTATTTTAAACTTGACTATTAGTTAAGATAGGATACATAATCCAACGGATTCGTAGTCTTAGGACTATTAGTCATGGGAATGCTAATCCAGTCCGCCCAAACAAACATGACCTTAATGGATTAGTTGTTGGATTTGGTGGGTTACGGTTATTGGTTATTAGACTTTTTAATTATTGTAAGTTAGTGATCTGTTTGATTATTTAAATATTTTTTATCATTGTAATTATTCTCTTATCTATTGATTAAAAAAATAAATAAATAAATAAATAAAAAACTGAACTTGTAAGACAAATTGCACTTGAAATTAGACAATTTTTTTTTTTGTTTTGGTGGTTGGAAAAATCTAGATGCGATCAATGGTGTGCTCAAACAATGGGTGCATAAAAGTTTAGAAAAATGCCTTAGACCCCCAGCTGGGGGTGCTGGGGTCTTCTCCTATTGGCCCAAAAATTGTTTTTTTTTTCTTTTTTTTTTTTTGATTTTCGGCCATTACCAGCCCCCACGTGGAGGTGGGGTGCTGGGGTCTCCAGCAGGACCGAAAAGTTTAAAGTGTGTTATATTACCACCTCTTCCAAATATTTAAAAAATGGGTACATTGCTATCTTGTAATTTTTGAATGTGGCATAAAATAATTTCTCCTAGATAGATTTGTGAAATTTTTAAGTAATAATTTTGTGTCTATATTGGCTTGTTTTGAGAAGTAAGTTAACAACTGATTTGACATTTTTTTAAAAAAAATGTATGTAAAAAAAAATAGAGAAGTAATATAATCTAAAAAAATCAAAAATTTAAAAATATTGTTTTTAACCTCTTTGCTAAAAGAGGCCGTTGTCTAGTAAATACAAGTATATCTATTGTACGGGTCATTCTATTTGAATCCAAAAAGTACCTCAGTACATCAAATTCAAATTTTAAAATTTTATTATATCTTATTGTGAATTTACTAATAACAACATATTAAACGTTAAAATATTTTTTTTTTCTTACATTCTAATCAATTATACGTGTTCTTTATATTTTAATCTCTACATATTTTTTTTCAAATTTTAATTATTTTTTCTTCTTCTTCTTATTCTCTCAAAAATTCCTATCCATCCTATTAAAACTCTCCATTATTATTACTAGTGATATTTTACTTTTCTCATTTTAGTGGTTGTCATGTGGTGGAATCAAACTGGAAATACGTAAGCAATTGAAAAAATAGCATTTTTTGAGCAACTGCATCAATGCTGCTACCTTCGGGAAGTGTAAAAATAAATAAATAAAACATATTTGCAAACCAAAAAAAAAAAAAACTCTTAGATGCTGCATAGATATGGAATGGCAAAATGCTTATATGGGAGTAAATTTATCCCAATTCACTCTCACGGAAAACTAAGAAAGGAATACGTAATACGTGTACAAATTCATTATGAACGATAATGAATAATGACAAAAGATGGTGGATATTGGTCGATTAATGCGAACACGAAATTCAAGCTTCAAACTCGAAACTTCAAGCTTGAAGAGTGCGAAAGCGAAGGCGAAGTCAAAATTTACCTTCTCCTACTCTTTCGTCGTTCTCTTTCGCCGTTCTCCTATCCTTTGAATAAAAAAAAAAGTTTCAAAAGAATTTTTAAAAATAATTTAAATTTTTTAATTTGTTTTATTTAAGGAAAAATGATTTAGAGCACTAAAAGAAAAGCACTAAAAGAGTATTAAATTGTCTTTTTCCTCTTTGTGTTTTGTCTTTTTCCTCTTTTCTTTCTATTTTAATTTTTTTTTAGGCATGCCACGTCATTAGAGCTGCTTTTAGTGATCTTATTTTAGTGGTCTGTATCATAGTTGTTATTTAAGTATACCTCCAAAGAATAATTAGAGAGAAAAAATAAGTTATAATTTTAAATAAGTTATTAGAATGTATTAAAAAATTAGAACCACTTAATTATTTTTTTTGATTGTAAATAGAATTCCCCCATTGTCCGTAGTAGGGACACCATCATATTACCTAGTGCCATTATCACCCCCCCCTAGACAATTAATATCAAATCAAAGCCCAGCCCTCTCTCCAATCTGAAATCAGATTGGAGGTTGAGCTTCGTGGATTCATAGCGAAATTTATATAGATCATCTAAATTATTTAATATTTAGGATTTGTTAAATATTTTATTATTATAAAAGATTATATTAATTGAATATTGATAATTATTTTATTAGATTAAATTTGTGTCTATCGTAATTATAATTTTAAAAATAAATTATTAATATAAATATGATCTGATTAAGTGATTATTGATATCTAATTAATATGATTTTTACAAAAATAAAATACTCAACCAACTCCATACATTTGAGAATTTAAATTATCGATATGGATTTCACGGTGAACCCACAAAAATTCAACAGGACACTGCAATTAAGAAATTCAACTAGAGAGAAGTTTTTGGGTGAATAACAGGAGAGAAGTGTCTCCTAAATCAAACTCAATAAATTTTACTTTCATAGTTTTAGCAAAAACATAAATCTAAAACAAACAGAAATCAACCACATAATAAAATAAATAATATTTTTATGAGAAATTACTTACAATGGTACTATTAGAAAATTATTATAGAATTATAAAAAAAAATTATAATTATAATTATTAACATGTATAAGGTTGACCATTTATGTGTAATTTTTTTAGATTGAAATTTCTTCTATTTTTTAAATGTGAATTTCATGTATAAATTTTAATTAATTTATGTGTTTATAACAGAATAATTTAACAAGAGAAAATAACAACACAGTAGAGGCAAAAAAAGAAAATTATAAATCAACAATAAAATTTATACACTTTAATAATTAAAATATTATATTTTTTTATGATTTTATAAAAAAAAAAATTGCCATACCATTCTACTATTATTTCCCTTAGGATTCGTTTCGGATGTAAGTTGACTTTTTAATTTTTTTTTGATTATTTTAGCTTGGGGCTAAAAAGGTTCATTTGAGATAGGCTTTTTGACTTTTTTGAATTTTGTGATAGAAAAAATAAAATAATTATAATTTGAATCTGATATTTTATCTTATTGGACTAAAAAAATTATTTTATTTTTTTGTGAATATTTTAATAAAAAAAAATTATTTTAACTTATGCCAAACGAATGCTTAACAAACTATGAAACACCGATTTCAAGTCATTTAATGAAAAAATAAATTGTCATATCCATCACTTAAAAAATAAATTGTCAATTTTTGGTGAGACTTCTAAAAGCTCAAGGGCAGCTTTAATTGGTGAATACCACCTCCTCATATGATGTTTTACTCTATTTTTTTTTTTTTTTTTGGGTGCTAGAAACTACTAATTCAGTGACTCTAAACTTACTACTAATAAAGTGACAAAGTAAAAGAAAAAAAAAATTATAAACTGTGACAGTGAGTGGGACTCACTGTCACTTTATTAGTGATAGCTCTAGTTAGAACTCCCACATACTTTTTTTTTTCTTTTTTTTTTTTCATTGCCAGCTCATTAAAACTACTGATTTAGAGTTCTGAACAAATTTGATAAACTTTCAAAAACCGTCAATAAATTTTGCAGTACGAACTGATTTAATAGGTTTCTAAAAAATTAAATCTAATCCTGCTTTAAATTTAATAAACTTTCAAGTACCTTCAATATTATACAAATAAAAGATTCGTACATAATTTTTTTGAAAAATTTTGTGGTGTACACCCTTTTAAGGATACTAGCAATGACATATGCGATGGGTGTACAATTTAAATAAGGGAATAAAAAATAAAAAATAAAAAATTTATTATATATTGTGTGTCATTCAAATGGTAAGAGTCTACTTCATTAGACCCAAATTTCAAGATTTGAGTCTTACTTCTTCCATCAATCTAATTATTTTGTTTCAAATTAAAAAATAGACACTTAGCAACATAAAAAAAGAAGATTTCACGACACCACCAAAGGTGTTCACTTTATAATAGTTAGATGCACCATATCACAAAATGTATAACTTTATCACAAAATTTCGTAATATTAATCACAAAATACGTAATCTCATTACAAATTTATGTAAGAAAAAATGTTGCAAACTTTTACAATATCAATCAAAAAAATTTAAACATTTGGTTATGCCAATTTGTGACACAATTACATATTTCGTAATTGATATTATGAAATTTTGTAATAAATTAATTACTTATTTTTATGGTAGAGTGCATATGATATGCATACCTAAAAAGATGCACACCATAACAAAACATTATTGAATATAAATTTGTTTACAATAATGGTAATGTCATATCATTATTGTCAAAAAAAAATTATATAAATTTTATATATGAATAGAATTTTCTAATGTGAAATTTAAAAATATTGCTTTGAGACTTTAATATTATTATTATATAAATTTTAAATTTATGAAATTTTGTAAAATTATATTATACACGATTCATTAATTATGGCATTATATTAACAAAATTTTATTTTTATTTTTGTATCTTTTTGTCAGTGTCGGCTTGGATCTAAAGTTGGCAAAACTGCCGCTTGGGGCCCGAACAAATTGATTAAAAAAAGGAGTTACAGATCAGTCCTTTAAGCCTGATTTAATTCCCATGAACTCCTGATCCAAAATAATTTAGCATATTTTTTCATTTTATCCTTAACATTCAGCCCACATGTAGAAATTACTCAACTATTCCACACACTTTCTCTCTCTCTCAACCAACCACTGAAGACCACCTACGACCTTTAACAATATTTTTTTTTTGGCCATTTTCCATTTCCACCATATCAATACCGCCGTGGTAGCAACAAGAGAAAAAGAAAAAAAAAATAAGGAGGAAGAAAATAAAGGAGGGGGGATAAGGAGTCTTTACTAGAAAATAATTCTTCACATTTGCATATCAACACAAAGATTCAAAGACAAATCCAGTAAACAAATTTATGATTGACACATTTACTAATAAATTTATCACCATCTGTTTGTTAAAAATTAAAAAAAGAAAATCTCGTCTTCGTAATCACAAATCTACATAATATTCAAAGACAAACTCGGTGATGAATTTATCACTGATAGACACATTCAGTGATAAATTTATCACTGATTGTTTGTTAAAAAATTACAAAAAGAAAATCTCATCATCATCGTCACAAATTAACACAAGATTCAAAAATATATTCAGTAATAAATTTAGTAGTGATAAACACATTCACTGGTAAATTTCTCACTAGTTGTTTGTTCAAAAATTACAAAATAATAATAATCTCGTCATTATCGTCACAAATCAACACAAGATTCAAAGAAATATATCAGCGATACATTTATCACTGATAAAACAAATTTGGTTTAAGAGAAATAAAAAGAGAGAGATAGGGAGTAAGAAAGAGGGATGTGATAAATGTAATATAGCAGATTTGGTTTAAGACAAAAAAAAAAAAGAAAAAAAAAGAGAGAGGGCGTGAGGAACAGAGAGGTGATAAATATAATATGAACAAAAATCAGTGACAAATTTATCATTGTATTAATATCAAAATTCCAGCAGCAGCAGTCCACAACATATTAAACAAATCACTGTTAAATTTATCACTGAATTAAGTGATAAATTCATCAAATTAGTTCAATATGTTTTACAAATGTAGATCTTCACCAACATACTGTAGAAAGAATCTTGATCTCATCGGCGACCATGTAAAGTACCAGATTGGCGCCAAAGATGGTAGATCGACATTGAAAACAACTAGATTAGAAGCCATTGGTGAAGTTTCGACGTTGAAGATGGTGGATCGATGATTGAAGAAGAACAGTGATGGCAAATAAAAGATAGGGGATGGAGAAAGAGCGACGGTAATGGCAAAGAGGAAGAAAGACGACAATGTTAGACGAGTGAGTCAAACGGATGAGAGATGGTGAAGTATAGATCAGCAACGGTGGAGATGATTGGTGAACAATAGTAGTGGTAGTGACCGGCAAAGATGGTAGTGGTGACCGGTGGAGGTGGCGGTGGTTAGTGACGGACGACGATGGTGATTGTGGGTGGATAGCCATGGCCACAGCTACAATGGTGGTATTTGAGGGGGAGAGAGAGAAAAAGAAGAGTTTTGAAAAAATGATCAAGAGAAAAGTTAATACAAATTAAAATAATTAATGAGTAATAAATATTATAAATAATTAAAGATTTAGAAAGCGTTTGGGATGATTTCAACTAGTAACAGGAGCAAAATCGAGATAAAAAAAATATCACAGAACTTCTTGATGCATAAGATGAAAACTTAGGACCTAATAGATAATAGATTCTATTATTGGGACCGGTTAGTAAAAATCTCTAAAGAAAAAGGCCTCAAAATATTTTTAGTTATTATACTATTCCATAAAAAATCGCATCTAAATTTAAAAGGCCTTGACAAAATTCGATAAATATTCAAAATTAATAAATGGTTGATATGGTGAGTTATCTAGAACTAATAGATAATTATTTTTACCATAAAAAATTGAAAAGTCTATTTAATGAATTATTTGAAATTAATGGATAGTTATTTTCTAAATTTATGGATTGTGTGTTGAATACGAGTAACTAAATTTTTTGAGAAAAAAAAAGTCAAATTTAAAATTGTATAAATCTTACCTATGCCACAACAAAGATTGAATAGATTAGTAATTTTATTTATTAAAAAATATTTAGTTGATAAGTCGAATTATACAAGTTTGATTAGTAATTTTGTAACTAAAAATACGAGAATGATGATATTTAAGTGATATTTTGTTATAATTTATTTAATTTTTATTTAGTACTTGAGTCTAGATTATTTAGATTATTTTTCTTGTTGTAAACTTTATTATATATTTAAGTAATTTTTGTTTTTAAATTTGATGAATATCTTTTGATTGCAATTATTATTTTTCTTAAATGTATAAAAGATCCTTTATCAGGAGCTCGATTTGAGCCCAAAAAGTGCCAAAGCCAACCCAGTGCTAAGTAATAATAGTATACAGTATATGATTCAAATCTTACCAATTGGTCTACAAACATCCATCGTAAAAACAAAAAAAAAAGTTCGAAACACTGTTTGACATGTGAAATCTCAATTGGAAGTTACAGTAAAGAGAAGAGTTACACTATTTAGATCAAGAAATTATATTCGCTCTTTAAATTTAATTACGTGATAATATATTTAAATATTTAGAAATTTTTAGTCAAAATCTCTTCATTTGACTCTTGTTTGGTGAAAAAGACAACTCAATTTATTTTACTTTATAAACCTCATAAAGAGAAGGTATATAATTGAGTAAGGAGAGAGTAATTTTTTTTTCTTAGACAATATTATCTATGCATATATATATATATATATATATATTTCACAGAATTCTTTTGATGAGAAATATTTTTATTTTATTTTACCTCAATTTCGGCGGTATTTTATATGTCTCATGGTCAACATGGATCTTGTTTAATATATTTTGATGACAGAATTTTAAAAATACTAATTTTATTAAAAACCAATATCTCAATAAAAAGTTATATTATTTTAAAGTTTAAAATATTAAATTACGCATTAATAATAGTGATATGTATTAGACTTTTAAAGAAATTTCTTTTGTACTTATCCTTAGGTCATGTTTGTTTGGGTGGACATAAGCTTGGGATTGGACTAATAGTCCAATACAATTATTAATCCGATGTTTGGTTAAACAATTGAAGTACAGACTAATTATTTTAAACTTGACTATTAGTTAAAATAGGATACATAATCTAACGGATTCGTAATCCTAGGACTATTAGTCATGGGAATGCTAATCTAGTCCGCCCAAACAAACATGGCCTTAATGTATTAAAATTATTTTATAAGGCATATTTGACCAAATCTCCATAATATTGGAGATAATTCTCTCTTTATAATTTCTTTAATTATTAGCTAATCATTTTTTTATACATTATTGAATCTAAAAAATTTGATATAAAAAACGGATTAAGGATTTGTTTAGCTTTAACCTTTTAGTTAAAAAAGCACAAAAGATAAAATAAACTAAATAAGTCAATAAGACAAAATAACTTATCTAAACAATAATCATTTTGCTTTTTTCTCACAAAAATTTAAAAAAAAAAACTCAAAAAACCAAACCAAACCAACTTTTAGTCCAAAGTTAAAAATAATCAAAAAGTCAATTACTAAACAAAAATGCTAGAGCTCTCAAAATTTTTATTAAATGTCTCATATAAATGTGAAATTCACATAAATTTTACATGATATGAGTCTTACATACCATATAAAATATTTGATAAAAATTTTAATACAACTTTTAAAATGTCTGACATTACTCATTGCTAAACGGCAACTGACTCGTTAGGAATAGTTGTAAAAAAGTTAGAAGTTGCTTTTTATCATTGAACGAATAAGTTCACATACATAGAAATAAGGGGCGTAAAAATAAGGGATATTCATACACAAGTATTAACTTTTGAACTTATATTTTATTAAATTATAATTAAAATTTTTTAGACTTTCAAATTTTACTAAATTTTTAATATTTGAAATTACCTTTCAAACAATGATTATTCAATATTTATAATTATGTATAAATAAACATAATGATTTGATATTTATTTTGATTTTTAAAACTTTAAAACATCAATTTTCAAGTTAAAAAAACTAAAACAAATTATATACAAAATAAAAAACTATTTGTTTGTTTTGGTTTTCTAAACATATTTTTCAAAAAATTATACTTTCTTATTTTTCATATTTTTTTGTTTTTACTGATTTTTTTTAATATTTTAAGAATTTTTTTAATTTTTAGATACACCTAATATAAATACACATAAAAAGTATAATTTTTGTAAAAAAATCTTTTCAAAATTCACTAAATACCAAAAGTACAAAAAAAAATACAAAAATTTAGTATATTTTTCATATTTTTATGAATTTATTAATTTTTAAAAATATTTTTTCATAATTTTTTTACTTTTTAAATATATCTAAGTAGGTGCATCTAAAAAAGTTTTAAAAAATGCTTAAAATTTTAAAAATATTCACTAAAAACAAAAAAATAAGAAAAATAAAAAACTCGATTTTCAAAAAACTTAATCCAAAAAACTCAAACCAAACACAATATTTTTTTTTTGAAAAACTTGAAAAAAACTGAATTATTTTTTTGTGCAAAATTAAAAATTTGTTTTCATTAAGAAGTATGATGATGGAACATTGATATACAAAACTGAAAAAAAAAACTTTAAAAATGAAAAAAATGATAATGTTCTTAGTTTTAAAACTGAAAAAAAATTGATAATGTTATCAATTTTATTAGATAGTTAAATCAAACAAATAAGTAAAAGGGTAAAAACGTTTAACCTTTCATGTTCTATTTTTTTTTTCATCAGTAAGTGAAACAATTATTGGCAATATTACTATATAAAATTGATAATATTTTTAGTTTTAAAAATTAGAACAAAATGATAATATTCTCAATTTTATTTATTGATTCAAAAAAATTTAAGTTACCATAATATTTGTAAATAAAACTTTTAAGTAATTAACTCATAATTAAATTTATAATTTTTTTCAATAATCTGTAAATAGTTTGTACACATTTAACTGGTGTGTAATTTTTCCTAATAAAGTCATCTTTCAATCCAAAAATATTTTTAGACTAAAAAGAAGATTTACTAAATAATGGGTACATTAATTTCCAGTGCATCGCGAGCTAGCAGTATATGTAATCCTGGTCGCACGTAACTCTAGTCCACAGTTTCATTGCAAGGAAGCACATGGTAACAAAAAAAATTTATTATTATTATTATTATTCTTTTATAATTGAGTGCTCAAGTTAATTTGTCCCTACCTCAACTAATTGCAAAACTTTAAAGAATATCACATCATATAACATTGTTTATTTTAGAGTAATGATTCATCCCCCTTTTTCCCCACCCCATTTGACCCCCTCTCTCTCTCATTGGTCACTTTTTCTTTTTCTTTTTCTTTTTTTTCCTGCTCCTCCAATCACCACCTGTCACGTGGCAAAGAGGGTGAGGGGGTGACCCCCAAAAGGAGGTCCCAAGCATTATTCTATTACATTCTCAACTCATAAGGAATCGTAGCACACATAAAAATATAATTGGCTCGAAAATATAGATTAAAATTTAAAAACTGTACTTTGATATCTTATCATTTTATTTGTTAACTTTATATTGATCTAAAATTATGAAGGGCGGATTATATTAGCAATTTTTATATTTTAGAGTTCGTGGAATCTTGAATCTTGTTTCAAAATAAAATAATTGAAGATACCATTACTTAATTTCAAAGACAAAATCGTTAATTTAATAAAATATAAATTAATTTGACAAAAATACATATAAAAAAAATAAAACTTTAAAAAATTATTTCTACACACCAAAGATAAAATTATATAAAATTGATAAATTTTTCAAATATTTATTTATTTATTTATTTTACTAAATTAATTTTTATTATGTGTTTGAATGATGATTATATAATAGGTGGTTGTTAGGATTTTAATGCGTAATCGATATATTATAAAATGTTTTTAATTTTGAATTTTTTGATTTAATAGATTGGTTTAATAATGATATCAAAAAAAATATTTGACTTTTGAAAAAATAGGAACTAATTGAATGAAAATAAAAAAAAAAACCCACCCATTACATGTTTATCATCCAAAAACATAATAAAAAATAATTTGGTAAAATAAATAAATAAATAAATGTCTAAAAGATTTATCAATTTTACATAATTTTATCTTTAGTGGATGAAAATAATTTTTAAAAATTCAAAAATATTTTTTTAACATTTATTTTTGTCAAATTGGTCTATATTTTATCAAATTGGTCTATATTTTATCAAATTGGCAATTTTACCTTTAAAATTAAACAATGGTGTTTTCAATTATCTTTATTTAAAATAATATTCAAAAGGAAAATGTTTGGTAGCTCAAATTTTTGTGGCTCAAATGGCTCAAATCTGTCAAAACGACGTCGTTTTACACTCAAAATCTGTCAAAACGACGTCGTTTTGACAGATTTGAGCTATTTGAGCCACAAAAATTTGAGCTACCTAGCATTGTCGTATTCAAAATTCAAAATTAAATGTATCATAATTAAAAAGTTAAAAATTAAAGCGACACAAACTCAAAGTATAGAAACCGTGATTGTAATTCCCCCTATTATGAATCACACTACAAATGTATATTCTAAATGCAGTACTACTGCCAATTGAATTTACACTTAAATACTGAGATAAAATAATAAAAATATATAATTATTGTTGCGTTACTATGTTAATTTCATTATATTGGATCAATGGAAAAATATATATTGGATTATTTTGAGAAAATGGTTAAAAGTTAATTTTTTAAATTTTTTTTTTGACTTTTAAAAAAAATGTGTGTAAAATATAAGAAATGATATGATTTAAAATATATTAAAAATTTAAAGATGACTTTTAACTATTTTATCAAAATAACTCATTGTTATCTAAAAAATATCGTACTCTATCAAATGATCATCTTTTAATCTCGTAATTAGTTATTTTACGTGTGAAATTTATGTATGTGTGTCCATACGAGTGTAGACAAATTAGACAACTAAAGGCGTTTTAAAAAGGTGATTAAAAGTTAAATTTTTGATATATTTTGATTTTTTTTTAAATGTATAGAAAATATAAGAGATAATGTAACATAAAATAAGTTAAAAATTAAAAAGGGACTTTTAATTCACCTCTCAAAAGAGACCAAAGTGCTAGAGTTCATTTAGAAATTTATTATTTTAGTTGACTATTCAATTAAGAAGTAATGTTGCCAAATGAGGCCATCTACCTTTCCAAAATGAGCTATAGGTAACCCAACTAAAATGAGCCTTCATTTGGGAAGTTGGTTAGTTTTTTGGCTTTTTTGCTTTCTGACTTTTTTAGTTTGGGCTAAAAAACTTAATTTGGGAAAGGCTTTTTAATGTTTTTGACTTTTTTTGTGAGAGAATGATGTAATGATTATGGGTTTGATGTGATTTTTTGTTTGTTGTGGCTAAAATAGTCCAAAAAACCCTTGCCAAATGAATCAAAATGATTTATAGGTAACATTAAGGTCACGTTTGGGAAGTCTCAAAAAAGTCAAAAAATTACTCAAAAAGTTATCACTATTCACCAAAAGTCAACAATTACGGCTGCACAATTCTCAATACTAATTTTCCTCTATACATTAATTTATACAATTTTTTAATACACATTTTTTCATAAAAAGTCAAAAAGTTAATCCAAACATTCATATTTTCAACCTTAATTTTTTAGTCTAAAAAGATAAAAAGTACACTTATTTAGGACACCCCAAACAACTCCTAAAATGAGTTATAGTGAGATGAGATTTTGGTGAGGGGAAAATTCAATTTTTAAAATTAGTTATCGTTTATTTTCAGAGGTAGAATGAAGATGATTGATAGTGAGGTGATTAATAGTGAGAGGATTAATTAAAATTTTGTTTGTTTTGATGATAGTTGTTAGTATAGAGATTGTTAAATTAATTTTATATAAAATAATAAAACAAATAAAAAAATACAAAAACATTAATGTTTTTAAAAAAATGCTCAACATATAAAAAAATAAAAAAAATTCAGAAAAAAATAAAACAAATAAAATAATGAATTTTACTTAACAAAAAATAAAAAAATTTAAACATTAATGTTTAAAAAAAAAATACCCAACATGTAAAAAATAAAATAATAAATAAATAAAAATAAAAAAATTTCTAGTCCAGCGGACTATTTTTCTAATACCAAGTCTTAGAGGCCCATCTGAATCCCTTGGGAAGGCCTATCATAATCTGGAGCTCACTATCAATCCCCTCCCCATCTCTCAAAACAAACACAATGTTAGTGGGTCCCACCTCACTACCAATCCCAATCCCCCTTCTAACTCTCTAAACAAACGGAGCCATAGACTAATTAGTCCCATTGATTTTGGAAAAGTAAATGGCCTCATTTGGTAACATTACTTTTTAGCTTAAAAGTCAAAAACTCATTAAAAAAATCAAAAAGTTATTTAAAAACCAAAAAGCTAAAAACCTATACTAAAAAATCAAAAATTCTGTTTTCTCTCTACTTTTTACAAATATTTTCGTAAAAAATTAAAAAGTCATCCTAAACATACTAGTTTTTTTTACCTAATATTTTAGCCAAAAATTTAAAAAGTTATTAAAATAGCATGTTCCCAAACGAGGCCATATATTATTTGAAAAATAGATTTACAGTTATATTCTTATTTCTATTATGCTTTATTCTCTTTTTTTTCTTTTGTGCTATAAAGGTAAGGTACACAATTTATGAGAATCAAATTTGTGATAAATTTTTATATGAGAATATTTTTTATTTGGTAAATATTTCAAAATGAGTACAAAAATACTTGAAATATGAGATTTTTTTAAAAAAAATCCGTAGTATCCTATTATCAAGCATAACACTCCAAAAAAATTCCTTAGTGTAACACTTAAATGTAACACACAAAAAAACTCTTTAGTGTATTTTTTCACACGTTTTTAAAAAAAATTCTTTAGTGTATTTTTCTCAAACGTAACCTTCCAAAAAAAATTTCTTAGTATAACACTCTAATGTAACACACAAAAATTTTTTTAGTGTACTTTTTTCAAACATAACGCTCCAATATTATTCCTTAGTGCAACATTCTAATGTAACATACAAAGAAACTCCTTAATATACTTTTCTCATACGTAACACTCTAAAAAAAATGTGAGATTCTTCAAAAACTATTCTAAAATGATTACAAAAATTCTTTAGTAAGTTTTGGCAAATGTATAATTTCAAATTGTGAGTGTTGCATTTGAAAAAAATATACTAAAGAGTTTTTTTAATATTTTGTGTGTTACATTGTAGTATATTACATTAGAGTGCTATGTTTAGAATTACATTGATTAGAGTGTTATGTTTGGTTTCCGTACACTAAGGAATTTTTTATTTTTATATTATATTGGAGTGTTATATTTGAAAAAAGTACACTACAGAGTTTTTTTAGTGTTACATTTTACGTTTGAAAAAAGTACACCAAAGAGTTTTTCAGTGTGTTACATTAGAGTTTTACGTTATTAGAGTTTTACATTAGAATGTTAGATTTTTTTTGGTAATGTGAGATATGTTCAAGAATGAATGAAAATTCAAAACTTTTATAATGTAAATTGTCCAAATATGTAATTTTACATTTAAATAAACCTACTTTTATCTCTAAAGAATTATAGTCAAACATGTAAGTGACTATCTTTTTACGCAATTTTTACTTTAATAGAAACTTTGGGTTCATAAGAAAAAGAAATGACTAAACAGTTGATAATATCACATTTTAAAATTTATTAGTGTTTCACCCTAATTTATATTAGTTTTTTGATTATTTTAGGTCTCATTTGGCCTATTTTAGCTCAAAAATTTTAAAATTAATAAACTATATAAATTATTATTCTTTTATTTTTTACATTTTTTTCGGAAAAAAATTAAGACCTCATTCCAAATATATTAATTTTTTACTTCATATTTTAATTATTTTTTTTAAAAAAAATTATTAAAATAACATATTCCAAAACGAGATATACACGAGGCTTTAATATGGTAGCCCGAGATGCACCATAGTGTACGTCCTCAAAAAGCGGAGAGAGAGAATCTTTTTTTGAACAACTTCCGACTGTACGAACGGAGTTAGCAGGTCTGGTAGAACATAACAGAACCTTCAACTTTACTTCACTCTGGATTGGCTTCTCAATTGCTTTTTACTAATTTCTTGTTTGTTCTTTTAGTTTTTTTTTTATTATATATATATAAATCTAAAAAACTTTACTGGTAGATTATGGCCACTTTTGGCTACTTGGCTTTTAGTCACATTTGTGTGTTTGTAACAAAAGTTAAAAGTTGATTTTTTTGTATTTAAAGACATTTACGAAATTAGTTTTCAGCCATTAGTAAAATTACAATTTTACCCCTCATGATTCAAAATGTGCTACATGAGTGAAGTTGAAAATATCTTAAATTGAATGGGGATAGTTTGGTCATTTTATTATGATTTGACATTATAAATAAATATTAATTAAAAAAGTCAAAAGTAATTTTTTACCAACTTTCCAAATCACTTGTGTAAAAAAGCCAAAAGCTTAGGTAAAAGTTAAAAAATCACTTTTTATTATCTTCCCAAAATACTATTAGACTAGAAGATCTTACAAAATAACAAAAATATTTTTAAAAAATCCACAAAAGGCAAAAAAAATAAAATAAAAAATAAAGTTGAGTTTTTAAAAAGAAATTCAAAAATTACTTTTTAGATTGTTTTATACTATAATGACTTAAAAGAAGGGGGGGGGGGGGATGTTTCAAGAAAATGATTTTTATAAGTCTTTGCCAAAATGTTCCAAAAAAACTATTATTTGACTCTGTTTGTTTGTATTTTCAAAATAATTTTGAACACGTGAACTCCTACTTAACGTTTGGATAGGACATTTAAAATACAATTCCGCGTGTTAATTCAAATTACAGTTTGAAAATTTGTTTGGCAGCTTGTACTTTAGTTCTCCACTTTTAACATTTCTGCCTTCTTCCTCTTTTGATCTGAAAAGCTTCCATGTCCTTCTCCATCGTATCTGAAAATTTCACGTGAACCTCATCTTTCTTTCTCTTTTGATCTGAAAAGCTTCCATGTCCTTCTCCATCGTCTCTGAAAATTTAACGTGAACCTCATATTTTTTCTCTGTATCACGTGAACCTCATATTTCTTCTCTGAAAAGCTTCCACTGAGTGGGAATTGGTGTGAGATGGGATGACCACCCGGTTGTCCCCGTCCGACTTCCTGGTGTTTGACTATCTGAAGCTACTCTGAAGGTTCAGGTTGTTTTTTATTTTTATTTTTTTCTTTTTATGTCTTATCTATTATTTTTTTATAATATTACATCCGTATACTGAACAAATACTGAACAATCTGTTACGACTTTATTACTAAATTAATAACGTGTAATAAATGAGAAAAAAAAATTGATAATGTTTTGTAAGGTTTACGTTATGATTTCTATATTAAAATATTAAACTTAGTGTATTTATGTTAATTTTTATTAATATGTATTCTCAAAAGTTGTTGGCTTTAACAAAATTTTAGACAAAAATAAAAAACGTATTGTAGAAGATGTTTGTACAGGCGTAAAAAATGAATTGATAGAAAATTTAATTGACACAAAATAATTGACATAGATTTATTTTAAAATCAAAAAAAAAATTTGAAAAAAAAATTATTCAAAAAAAATTACTGAAAAAAAATTAATTGAAAAAAACATCAATTTTTAATTTCAGTATTTTTAAATAGTTCGGTTATTACTGTTGATAAAAAATACGGATATCGATATATGAGTTGTGTGTTTAATTATAAATTATTGACTGAATTAAGTTTTGAAAACTATTTCTAAAACACATCACCAAACAAATTTTCTTATTTCACATGTCACATCAAACTTTCAAAACTTAATTCAAACAACATCTTCAAAACACATTTCAACACTCTATTTAAAAACCATAACCAAACAAATTTTCTACACTCAAATCATAATTCCACAACACACAAACTCAAAATACAACCCATACTCTCAAATCACATTTACAAAACTCTACCAAACGCTATCTATTATTTTTCATATATTTATTTGATTTTTCCCATATAAAATTCTTTTTGTGATAGCATATTTTGTATTTAATTTTTGTTACAATAATTTTATGTGCAATGAAAACCTAATGAAAATTTTATCATGATAAATCTTGTTTACATATTTTAATTTTGGATAAAATTTTAGATATATAGTAGAACTATTTTTGTTATGATTAAATTCGTCTGATTTCATTGTAAAAAAATATATTGTTTTATTGTGTTTGAAATTTATTGAGTTTCTTGGTAACATAATTGTAATGGGAGGGGGGGCCATAATTGCTAATTTAGCTTCAAAAGCATTTTTAGTGGTTGATGTTAAAATGTTGATGTGATAGTGAAATTTTGGGATATGAAGGATAAAAGTGAGAGTATCATTTTCTATAAAGACCAAAGTAGGAAAAAAAAAAAACTCATACCTTAGGGATAAGATTTTAATTTACTCTATTTATGTCAAAAAAAATAATAATCATTAAAATTTATATCAAAGTGTAAAAAAATTAATAATTTAGAGAACAAAGTGAAAAAAAATTATACTTTGGAGATCAAAGTATAATTTACCTTAAAAAAATTTATACCAATGCTTTATTTTGGAGAGGTAAATGTGATGCAATTTTATATTTAAATGTATAATTTCAAAGTTTCAAAGAAAATAATATTCAAATCTAATGTCGATATAAATTAATTTATAAGATTTTATTTAACAATGTTAATATACGTATGAAGAAAGAGGAAATAAAATGGATGTGTAACGACTGGACCGTTATTTTTTCCGTCAAATGGCAGTAACACGTGACTCTCCAGTGCCATTCATGCACTACCACTTCTATATATGTGTCTTTGTTTTGGACTATGGTGGATCATACATGGACATGCATACATACACATATATATATAAAGATGTCATGTCATGGTTTTGACATCATGTGTGATGGCCATGCATGAGCTAGATATTTGAGAGAGAGATATGACAGGATGTTTTTATTCTGGTTAGGGTTTCTTGTAGTCCAGCTCTGTTTGTCGTCACTTACGTCAAATATTGGAATGTAAGCAATTTACTTTTATACCCTTCGCGTGATTGAATTACACTCTTTGGCCCTCGCTTATTTTCAGAGTTAGAATGGAGGGAATTGACAGTGAGGGAATTAATAGTGAAATGATTGTTAGTGAGGAGATTGATAGTGAGAAATTATTAAATTATTTTTATATAAAATAATAAAACAAATAAAAAAATATAAAAATTAAATATTAATATTTAAAAAAAATTCCCAATATATAAAAAATAAAAAAATTTATAATCCCCTCACTATTTTTCTAATACCATCTCTACCTCCTCACTATAAATCCCCCTTTCAAGGGTATTAATAATACCAAGGTATTAGTAGTCCCAAGACCATCTCTCAAAACAAACAAGGTGTTAGTAGTCTCAATCCTCTCCCTATAACCCCAAACAAACGGGGCCTTTGGGCCCGTTTGTTTTGGGTTAAGTAGATGGGAGGGGGTTAGGATGGTGGAGGTGTTATTTAATGTTATGTTTATTTGTAAAGTTGGGAAGGGGATTAGGATGGTGGAGGTGATATAGATGGAGGTTGGGGAGGGGATTGAGATAGAGGTTGAGGAGATGGTATTAGAAAAATAGTGAGAGGATTAGAAATTTTTTTTATTTTTTTATTTGTTATATATTGGGAATTTTTTTATAAATATTAATGTTTAATTTTTATATTTTTTTATTTGTTTTATTATTTTATATAAAAATAATTTAGCAATTCCTACACTAACAACTATCATCAAAACAAACACAATTTTACTTAATTCCTTCACTATCAATCTCCTCACTATGAATCATCTTCATTCTCCCTCTGAAAACAAATGGGGCCAAAGAGTTGTTTTCGAAAGATGATTAAAAGTTGATTTTTTAATTTTTTTAAAAAACGTGCAAAATTATATGAGAGATGATATGATCCAAAAGGAATTGGAGATGTTGATGCGTAAGCAACTGCTATGCGGCGAAATAGGCCTATTTTGATAATTCAAACCGTTTATATTTTAGAATATATCAAGTAAAACATGCCTGCAAAATATCAAATTAATCAAATATTGTTTATTCATTCATCCACTCACATTTGTATTTATTTTAATACTTTTATCACAATTATTATTTATTTTTGCAGATACAAATGTGAGTGGATGAATAGGTAAACGATATCCGATTAACTTGATTTTTTACAGACACATTCTACTTGATGTATTATAAAATATGAACAATTCGGATTATCAAAATGAGCCCCGAAATGGGCTCATTTCGCCTCATAGCAGTTGCTGCTGTGCGGGCTGTACAACATCTCCAATTCTGATCCAAAATGGGTTAAAAACTGGAAGATAGTTTTTAACTATCTTCTCAAAATACTCCAAAGGTTGTTTGGGAAGTTGAATATTAGCACATTTTTTTATTTTTATTTTTTTTAAAAAAATCTTTTTTTATTCATATTATCTTTTTATTTTTTCCATATCTGTTCACAAATAATCAAAAATATATTCATTTTGCATTTCCTAAACAACACCTAAATTACCGCTCAAGTACTATTCGACAGTGTTTTCAGTTTGCAGTTTTTAATTTATAAAAAATATTACACTTGCTTTATATTTATTTTGGATAAAAATAAAAACAAAAAACGTCTTTGATTTTTAAAATTTTGTTTTGAAAATAAGTGAAAATGATTATCAACGATTGGAGATAGTGACCGGAGGTGATTGTTGGCTGCATGAGATAGTGACCGAAAGTGAATGCCACTAGGTGGTGGTTGGCAGTAGCCATAGGAAGTGATAGCTAAAAGTGATTATCGCTAGTTAGAGATAGTGACTAGTTAGTTGCCTATAGTTTTAATTGAAAGAGATTTTCAATAAAAAATGGTGGTTAAATATGCTTACCATCGGTGGGAGGTGATTATTGGCGATAATAGGTGATTAGTGGTCAAGAGAGGTGGTTGGCAGAGGATGTTATTGTCCATGGCAACTTGCAGTGGTGAGTAATGAGTGATGATAAAAAAAAACGAGCAGAAGAAATGAAAAGAAAAAGAAAAAAAAAAATTGACAAAAATGTGAAACTAACTTTTTGTGTTTACAAGTTTTTTAAAATAAAAACATAAACCAAAAAAATTATTATTTACAATTTTCAAAAATTTTATAAATATAACTGTAAACTATAAATATAAACTTTACCAAACATGTCGTTAGTGTCCTGTTTGGTAACTTTACTTTTTTAGTTTTTTTATGAGCTAAAAAAAATTAATATATTTGGAATAATTTTTTAATTGAATAGATAGTTGTGAAATTTTTTTTTTTTATTAACATGTATGATGTAATATTTTTGACATTTTGATTTTTTTAATTTCTTTAACCAGAAAATCACAAATCAAATGGTTGGTGTCACTTTATCCCATAACTAAAAAAACCTAAACTTTTGCCAAATTGAATTATTAATTTGTATTAATGTGAATACGGCATACATTACATAAATGGATAAAAAAATTGACATATTAATATTTCAAATATTTCAAGATGTCTAAAATAATTATATTTATGTACTTTGTTTCTTTCTTTATTTCTACCCACTTTCTCAACCTTAGTAGTATGGATAGAAAAAAGAAAAAGAAAATAGACACTGAAGCGTTTTACAATATTTAAAATGTTATGGGTAAGTTATATATTAATTTTTTCAACAATGATTGATATCATTAAAAAAAAATATTACTAATAACACTAATAACGTAAAAAAAAAAAAACAAGGTCGTCCACTGTCACATTATTAGTGATGCTATTAGAACACCACTTTTAGTACTCTCAACTATTTTTCTAATTCTTTATCTATTTATGTAATAAATTCTTAATAAAAGGTTGACATTAATACAAATTAATAATTTAAAGTGACAAAGTGCAACACTTTTTAGCACTCGTTTGAGAATAAGGGTTGGGTTGAGTTTGGAGCTATTTTAATCACAAAAAGATAAAATAATTTTTTTAATTTAATAAGACAAAATATCACATCAAATTCATAATTATTTTATTTTTTTCTCAAAAAAGTCAAAAAATTTATCCCAAATAAAACTTTTTAACCCCTAAATTAAAATAATCAAAAAATTAACCCACTTTTCAAACCAACTAATATGGATGATTCAAAGGATTAAGTGTACTCTGCCCTTGAATTATCTTTATATCAAATCAAATTTTTACTTAAATTTAAATAAATTGTAAGTACGGAGGTACATCATTTTTTGGGCTAAAAAATGCCTCTTGCGTTGCTTTTGGTCTTTGTATGCTTTGGGGAGTTTTTTTTTTAATATTAAAAAAAAAAAAAAAAATTAGAGTATCGACACACTTTTGAAATTATTTAGGAAAATAACATATTTTTTGAAATCGCATTTTGTAAATACAATTTTGAAATTAAAATTATACTTTCAATATATAATTTTATCTTGAAATCGTATGTTGAAAATATAATTTTACAAAGTAAAGTCCATGTCATCATAAATTGTATTTTCAACATACGATTTCAATTAAATGTTGAAAATTTAATTTCAATTTAAAACTATATTTTCAAAATGCGATTTTAAAAAGTATGTTAGTTTCCTAAATAATTTGAAAAGTTAGCCAATTCTCTAAAAAAATTTTTGTAGAATATTTATAAATAAAAAAAAAAAACTCATGCTTTGGGTATTGTACCAAAGCTTATTTTGAGAAGATGGTAAAAAGTGATTTTTTGACTTTTAAGCAAGCTTTTGGCTTTGTTAGACATGATTTGAGAAGTTGGTAAAAAGTGACCTTTGACTTTTTTCATTAATATTTGTTTATAATGTCAAATCATAATGAAATGACCAAAGTATCCCTAGCCAATTGAAAAATTATACATTTTTACCCTTTCATTTTCCCTCTATGGAGGGTAATTTCGTAATTTTTTTTTGACTTATAACCAACATCCCAAATTAATTTATGGCAAAAAAAAATCACTTTTTGCGTTTTGGCAAAAAGCCAAAACGCCACTTATAACTTTCTTCCCAAATTGAGCCCAAGCCCCTGAGGTATTTGAATTTCCATGTTTTTTTTTTTGGAGCAAAAATTTCCATAGTAATTACAAAAAATTATAAATAATATAAATATTAATAATTAAAATTATAAATTTTTTCATTAATATGTAATCATTTTTAAAGATTACCACCGAATGGTAATTACCCATAGATTAACTACTTTACTGAAAGTAGTATGTCATTTAAAATTCATTATTAACTTTTATTTTTCAATTTAAAGATAATTCTTAGGCTTTTATCTTTATTTTTGTATTGGATAGTATTTTCATACACGGGATCAGAAATGGATAATTTTGACATATGTCATTATGAATATAGGTAATAAATCACATAATATTATGTTCAATGCTATGCTTTTTATTTTTTTCTATAATTTTATAAAATCAAATGATTTAAGTCCTTGTATGATGACTTGATATTTATGTCTAGATTTCTCGTATCATGTAGTGTGTACTTTTTTTTAACCATGACTACTAATACCACATATGACGTTAATTTTTTTTTAATATAGTGATGTTAGAAATATCTTGACATTTTATATATATATATATATATATTTTAAATGTCGTTTTTGCACCTAATAAAAGGAAGAACTAGACACGTTTCACTACAACATATAAGAAAAAAATACCAAATATTTTGGTCTCTAAAAGTGAAAATTTTGTTGCAAAAGACATTTAGGGATCAATTTCTATCGTCATGAGGTTAGTCGCTAAAAAGTCGTCCTGAAAAGTCAAAAATAAGGTTTTTAGCGATAAAATTTTAAAAATGTTACTAATAAATAGATTTTTAGGGACAAAATAATTTGGTCTCAAAATAATTTATTTTTTGAGACAAAAAATATAGTCTCAAAAGGATAATAATTCATCACTACTATCAAATTTTTGCTCCTAAAAATATAATAACGATACTTTTCATAACAAAAATATTTAATTCTTAAAAATTAATTTTATCCTTAAATTATAATTTCTAAAACTTTAATTTTTGGAGTGTTTACTTGGCCAAGCAATAGACGAGATAGCACTTAAAAAACATGCGAAACTCACTTTGAAAGAGTTTGCTTCTAAAACACATAACCCTATGCAAGGGGATACAATGTCTCACAACGGATTAGTTGTGTTAGGTTTTTGTAATTGACAAATTTGTTTGACAAAATTTTTTTAGTTATAGTTTTATTTGCTCTTGTTTCAATGAGGATGTAAGTGTTTCGATGTGAATCCAATCCAAATTGTATATATGCAGAGGAGTTTGTGATCTTAATCCTTTCATGCTTATCACTTTAAAAAGTAAAAACACAGTCAAAATTGTTTGATCGATTAAACGGTCATTTGTGCACTCGCGCGGATAAAAGGATCATTCGATATTTTTGCAGACCATCTGAACTTCTAAGAAGCAAATTTTACCAGAGGTGAATATTGCGCTCTAACGGTTAGCTTATATGTTTTGCACCGCTCACACTGCTCGAGTGGTGAAGTGTGCGCTCAAGTGGTCTTCATGGTCTAGTTTACTATAAAAGTGCATTGTTTGCTCGTTCTAGGGTTTGAATCATCTAGATTTTCAAAAAAAATGAAGAAAAAACAAAGTGTTTTATAGTAAAGGGTGTTTTATAAGTGTTTCCTTCATAATTTAATAATGGTCAATGGATCCATGAACTTTATATCAACCTGGTCAAGGGGTTTGTTTGTTTGTTTTTTTTTTTTTATTCACAAAAGTGAGAGTTATTATTCGGTGGATTCTAGAAAACTTAGACCTGAAGTTTTGGTAGATTCCAGAGTGGTTCATCATTGTAGATTCGACATCAGAATTGTGGATTCAATATTGGGCAATGCGGTTCCATGGTGAAGATGGTGGTAGAAAAGATAAATTGGGATCGATTTAATTCGAGCTTGTATTCGTTAGGTAATTATGGGTACACTTGTATAATTCTTTTTTGTCTTATTAGTGGATTGTTTTGTGATTTTAGCCTGTGATTTTTTTATCACAGTTAAAGGCGCTCTAATTATGATTTTTCTATGTTAAATCGCCGTGTCGATTTGTCTTTTATTATTTGATTAAAATTATTATTTTTGATTTAAAATTAAAATATAATCAGAAATCAATGTACTCACAATTTTTAAATTTTCAAGTTGAATGAAATTAATAATGTAACACACGCATGCTATATTAGTAATACCATGTTATGGGATAGGTATGTATCACTCTTGGAACAAATGGTAGCACTTGAGGGTTATTTTCTCTCCTTTATTTAATGTTGAAAAATAAAATTTTAAACCTTATCTAAGTATTTTATCTTACTCTAAGTAAATATAATACAATAATTATAATCACTACAAAAAATTAAAATTTTACAAACAAAAATTTATAAATAAAAATATTTTTAAGAGATAAAATATTTGTGTTATTAAATGTATGATTATCGTTTTTTTAACGATGAAATCAGACATTTAATAATGAATTACCATCTTTTTGGAGCAAACTTTTTTTCTGAAAAAAAAAATTCTACGGGACCAAATAATTATGTTACGTGTATTTATTAGTATTATTATTGACATTGTTAAAATTTTATCACTAAAAGTTTTTTTTTTTTTTGGCATAGGTTGACCTTTTAACAACCATCCTTGCGATAATAAAAATTGATCCTCAAACATTTTTTGTAACAAAAATTTAACTTAAAAAAAAAAATTGCCTATAACTATTACTTATTGTAGTGAATTTTATTAAATAATCTTAATATATAAAAGATAATATATCGAGTATCCGATATTACTTATTTTGGTTGGATTTCTCTCAAGTTGATCATCTCAATTCTAGAGAACGTTTGGGGTTGGTAAGCCCATTTTTAGACCAATTTCGGTAATTCATTTCATTCACTTTGTAGAATTCATTAAGTAAAATATTTATGTAAAAAATAACGATGACCAGACATCGATAACTATATGGTTAAATCAAATTTGTATTATAAAACAATGGATGACTATTCTTGAAATTATGTTTGTCGTCTGTTTCTGTAAACAAATATGATTAAAACATATAACTACCGATATCTAATCATATTGATTTATTGCATGAATATTTTACTTAACGAATTCCAAAAAGTACACAGTTTGGATCACTAAAATCAATATTGAGAGGGTGATTTATGATCTGGAGTTGGGCCGAGGTATCGACCGAGCAGATTGAGAGCCCAACAGTGCATTGGGCCGAGATGATCGACCGTTCGCCCAGAGAAGGGCTGCCAGAACTTGGGCCAGGCAGAACTTGGTCCGAGTGCGTCCCGCCTAAGACCGTAAAGAAGCAGCTCGGTAAGGCAGAGCTCGGTCGGACCAGGATGCTCGGTCCGAGATTAGCCGAAGCCAGACAAGCCGAGTGACCGGCGTCCGGAATGGCACGGTCGGCCGAGGTTAACGTTTGACCGACGTGAAAGTTGACCACGGGGTGCTTCGGGCTAGGCTTTGCCGAGATGCCGCCTAGCCCGGTCCCCCCTTGGAGTTTGCCAGGGAAGCGCTTGGGTATGAAGCACGGCACGGCGCAGCAACGCATAGGGCAGCTCGGCTGCCGAGCTCCAGCTGTGATGACAGGCAGATGAGATTAGGTGATGTTCAGCAAGGTTTGTGCTGACAGATGGGATAGCAGAGCCACGTGTCAGGAGATGACTGGGAGTGGATATGGGGCGCAGAAGGTATATAAGCATGTCTGCGCCCCCCATACGCGACACACGAACATCTCTGTAAGGACTACTTATACTCAAACACTCCCTCCCTTCTCTCTATCCATCCTAAGGTGTGTGCTAACTTGACCGTCGGAGGGTTTTTCCGGCCACACACCGCCGGGTAGCTCACCATTACTTGCTCGCAGGTGATCGGACATCGACGGAGCTCGGAAGAAAGGAATACGGGCTTGCCAGAATATTTGCTCCCCGTACAAATACCAAACTAGATCTACCGAACCCAAACGCTCTTTCAAGTTACGATGACAACTTGAAAGAAGCCAAACCCTACTTATTTCTATCCCGCCAAAGAACACGAGTCTTATCTTTTTGGTATCTGTGTTCTTTTGAGGCAATTAGTATTCCTTCTAGGGGTGCAACCTAGGCGGGTTCAGTCGGATTGGGAGGTTGTTCAAGCCCAACTCGAGTTGTGTTGAGACCTGCCAGGCCCGTCCAGGCCCGAATTGCAACCCGATGTTACATACCCAAGCTCGACCTGAGTTAAACCCAAATAGCGCAAATTGTAAATGAATTTTAAATTTTTTTTTTACAGCTACATTATCAAATTATTAAAATTTGACTATATTTACATTTTTTTTAATAGAAAATCATTAATACCATCAAAATAAATAATTTATATAATGTAAGAGAGATGCCGTTATAGTAGTTTTTACAATTTATGAGTGAAAATAAAAAAAGTAAGATTTTATGTTATTTGTATATATAATATATATTCAATATGATTTAATAATCTAAATTACTTTAATATCATATAATTGCTAATAATTTATATGTATATTTAATATTTTTATATATCTATATATGTATAATTCGGGTTTTAGATTGCTAGGTTGTTTGATGTTTTGTTTAAACCCGCCTAAATTTAATTCGGGCTTCTGAAGTTTTACCCAAACCCATACTGAATTTGAAAATATCTTATCCAAGTCTTAAAAAAATTCGGACTGGGTTCAAATTGCTCGGGTTGAACCCATCCAAGTTACACCCCTAATTCCTTCCGTCTCAAATTTTTTGTCCAGTACAAAAATGAGAATTTAAAAATAATATTATCTCATATTAAAATTTTAAACTTTTTTTCACCAATTGAAATATCTCATTAAATACTTTTAATTTGTGTAAAAAAATTAAAATAAAAAATGCATTATTATAAGTTTTCATTTTTCGTATTAGACAAACAATTTGATACGAAGGTAGTATTATATAATAGAATTATTAATCATCAAAAAAAATTTATATTGTGATAATGAAAATGATATAATTAAATTAATGAAATGTAGAAAGTGCTCATCAAATTTTTGTTTTACAAGTTTTCATTAATTTATAAAATTCTGTTGATAATATCCTCGTTATTGCTCTTAATATTCATTTGTATTTTAATTTGTGTTAGGAAAAAGATTGGTAGCTCGAGAAATTGACTCGAAAAATGGCTTGAAAGAGAAGAGAGGGGAAGAGGAGAAGAGAGAGAGAAAGAGAGAGGAGAGGTTGTCGCAGCTCCCCGTCGTCATCGCAGCTCCCCGCCGTCATCGCAGCTCCCCTTCAGTCCTTCTTCTTCCTCCTCCGCCGCAGCCCCGTCGCAGCTCATCACAGCCCCGCCAAGCCCCGCCTCAGGCCCTGCCTCCTCCTCCAGCCCGATTTTTATGACCCCCTCCCCTCCACTTCTCTTTTTTCCTCCTTCTTCCCACTCCTCCCGATCTGCAGACCCATCATTATTCTTCTTCTCCACCATTCTTCTTCTTCTCCCTTCTTTTTCTTCTTCATTTTGCAACAAAAACACAGGAAAAAAGAAAAAAAAAGTCGTTTTGGTGTCGAGCCAAATTCGAGCCACCGAGTTTCGAGCTACGTAGCGGGGTCGTTTGTGTTAAAGGTAAAGGAGATTTATTAAATTTTTTTTTTCAAGTGTTTGTATTTCAATTAGTTTATAAGATATTCTTTTATTCTAATAAGTTCTACTATTTGAATATTTGATCTATCAAATCTTAATTCTCATATTTAAAATATTTTATGGATATTTCTACCCTTATAAATATTTTTGAAACGGTTAGCACATTGATGATGTGAACATTCACATTGACGATGTAAACATTTACATAACAGAATATTTATATTGTAAATATGAATATTATTAAGAGCATTTTGATAATTATATCACTCATAAAATTTATTAAAATATAAAAAAATAATATGAATTAAATAGAACATACAAAAGATAATGATTATGTTTATGATAATGCAATGCATGGACTAGTAGTGAGAGTCCATTGCGCTTGATACGTAGGGCTCTACTGTAGCAAACTCTTTCTATGAACTGTAGAGCAATAAAGGGCAATCATGTAATTTCGGTAGTATCCAGATCAACCACAGCGATATATGGGCAATATCCATCATTGAAAATGATTCAGTAGTGAGTATAACGTCACGCACAGGTGCATTAAATCACCACAATACGATATCCTTTTACTGCCATGTGTAAAGATAGTGGCAATCTTGTAATTCACCCGGCATATTTGATGTTCGCAGGTCACGTATCTCTCTACAGTAGCTGGTAAAGCTAGCAGCCCCTTACCCCCTGCCTAGTTGTTCTCCGGTGAGAGAAATGATTCACTAATTTTGGAAGGACTGTACTCTCTTTGGTTGAAATGTGGTCAAGTCTGGTTTATTGTAGGGAGATGAAATGTGGTCAAGTCTGATTTATTGTAGGGAGTATTATACGCAGATCGGAGTTAAGGAAAAAGATTATCAATATATGGAGAGGTATAAGTGATATTTGTATTTTTATAATTTTTTATTTGTATCTTATCATAGATATGCTTGTATTTTATAGTGTCGTTCGGTAACACTTACGTTTTCAGTTTTCTGTTTATATTTATAAAAATTTAAAAAACTCAAATAAAAACTTATTTGGTAAAATTTTTGATTTATAAATCAGTGGTCTCAGTTTATAAATTTGGCCAAAAAATAAAAACACAAAAAATATGTTTTCGTTTTGAGTTTTGAGTTTTGAGTTTTTTTTTTTTTTTTCCATCCAACACTAGCCACCACCCGCCACCATTTTCCACCACCGTCTTCCGCCACCACCACCCACCCCCACCACCGCCTGCTACCACCACTCACCAGTCACCTGCCACCACCACCTACTAGCCACTACCAGCCACCCACTCGCCACCACCAGCCACCCCTCGCCACCACCGCTACCACCGCCACTCACCACCCACCACCCACCTGCCATTCACCCGTCACAACCCATCACCTGCCACTACCACCCGTCACTTACTTGCCACCACCACTCACCACCTACCTGCCATCACCATCCACCACCTGCCACCACCAGCCACCAGCCACCCACCACCACCAACCACTTGCCAACCACTCGTCGCCGCCACCGCCACCACCACCACCACCATCACCCACAACCCACTCGCTACCCACCTGCCATCACCACCCACCACCCACTCGCTACCACCTACCACCCGCCACCGTCACCCACTCACCCACCACCACCACCACCACCACCACCCGCCACCACCCACTACCTGCCACCAACACTACCACCACCCGCTCGCTACCACCCACCACCCGTCACCGTCACCCACCCACCCACTATCACCACCCACCACCCACCCGCCACCACCCGTAATCCGCCACCCACCACCGCAACCTACTCGCTACCACACACCACCCGTCACCGTCACCCACCCACCACCACCACCCGCTACCCACCCCGCCACCACCACCCACCCACCCACCTGCCACCACCACCCGCAACCGCCACCGCCACCGCCGCCACCACCCACCACCACTGCCCACAACCTGCCACTACCACTACCACCACCACCACCACCACCCACTCGCTACCACTCACCACCTGCCACCGTCACCACCCACCCACCACCACTACCCACCCGCCACCACCCACCGTCAGCACTTTCCACCACCGTCTTCCGCCGCCACTTGCCATTTCTCACTTTTTTTTATATTTTTAAATTTTTTTAAACATTTTGTCAATTACCAAACGCGTTTGTAGTTTATAATTTTCTAAAAATAAACAAAAACCAGTTTATAAAAATTTATAAATATAAACTGAAAACGTAAACTTACCAAACACACCCTATGTATTTGTAATTTTTTTCCCTATCTTTTACCTACTTGTAATTCCCCATTTATCGTACGCTTATTTAGAAGTGTAACTTGGGCGGGCTTAATCCGAACAACTTGAACCCAAGTCGAATTTTTTTAGGACTTGGATAAGATATTTTGAAATTCGGTACAGGCTTGGGCAAAAATTCATAAACTCGAATTCAATTTGGGTAGGCTTGGATAAAAACGTCAAACAACACGAGCAACACGAAATCCGAAATATATATATATATATATAGATATATAAAAAATATTAAATATACATATAAATTATTAGCCATTACATGATATTAAAGTAATTTAGATTAAATAATATTAAATATATATTATATATATAAATAACATAAAATCTTACTTTTTTTAATTTTATTTTCACTCATAAATTGTAAAGACTACTATAACGATATCTCTCTTACATTATATAAATTATTTGTTTTAATTGTATTGATGATTTTCTATAATAAAAAAATGTAAATAGAGTTAAATTTTAATAATTTAATAACGTAATTGTAAAAATAAAAAAAATAAAAATTGAAATTTATTTATAATTCGGATAGCTTGGGCAATTCGGGTTTAACTAGGGTCGGGCTTAGACAGACAATCTCGGGTTATAATTCGGGCCTGGCGGGTCTTAGTACAACTTGGACTGAGTTTGGATAACCTCTCAACCTGCCCGAACTTGCCCAAGTTGCACCCCTACGCTTATTTGGGATCTATTTTAATAATCTTTTAAAACAATTATGCATATTAAAAATTAAATTAATCACATATTAAAAATGATTTAATTAGATCACATTGATTGAAAAAATAATTAAGGGATAATAAAATTTTGAAAGTAGTTTATTAATTATTTTTCAAACATATATAAGATTGAATAGTATCTAACTGATTAACTTAATTTTTTTATATATATAATTCTTTCAAAAAATTTAATAAAATAAACCATTTAAATTATTAAAATTAACTCAAAATGAGACTGACTGGACCATCCCATTCAAATTTCCACCCGGAGATGTACAACGGAAGGGAACAAAGATGTTCAACAGCTACGGACAGATTTAGAATTGTTTTGAAAATTAACTATTTTAATTGATATTTTGATTTTTTATAAAAATAAGTACAAAAAAAAATATAAAAAATAGTAAATTTTTTACTAGTATCTTTTTTACTTTTTAATTATTTTAAGTGGTACTCAAACTTAGGGTTGGTTTGAGATGTTTTAAAAAAGTGTATTTTTTGACTTATTGACTTATATGGGTTGAATTTAATGTGATGTATTAAAAAAATAATGTGATTTAAATAAGATGATAACTTTTTAATTTTTTATATTATTTAATAGATACCAAACTTGACCTAAACTTAAACCCTTTGATACTTCATACTTCATTTAGTTACCCTTTTCCACCGTCACCCACCACTCATTACTATCACCATCAACGCCAACCAGTGTTGCTAGTTATCTCCTTTGACAATCACCTTTCATTGATTGCTTATTTTATTTATTTTTAAAATAAAATTTTCAAATCGCGCGCATTAAATATATATTTTAAAAAAAAAAAGATTAGTAAAAATCCGATTTGATAAATCTCGACTAGGATATTTTAAAAATATTAATTTTATATCTACTAAGAATATGTAAGAAATTTTTTTTATACTTGTCCTCAATATATAAAAGAATTATGCTAGAGATCTTAAATAATTTATCAAAATTTTTACCCAAACTCTCACATGGGTGTAGGACCCACACATATGTGGATTTGTGTGGATCTCACACCCATGTGAGAGTTTTCCTATATAAAAATTTTATTATGAGAGTGTTTGGGCTCTACTTAGTGGAGCTCTCAAACTTTAGTTCTACTCTTTATTTTGAACGTGGTGTTCATTTACAATTTTTAAAAATTAATTCTAAATTCATTTTTGAAAACTTTGTTGAAAGCGGAAAAATTTAGATTAATCGGTCGTCTCCCCGAACGTGCGGCCGGTCGTCCCTCCGGATATTCGGCCAGTTGATCGGAACAGTGCACAATTTATTTATTTATATTTTTTTTAACAATTGCCACATTTTATTTTTTATATTTTAAATAAAAAAAATCATAATTTTTTAAATTTTTTTATGAGTTTGAATAGAATTTTGATTTGTGTATTTGGTTATCAATTATAAGTTTTTATATCAAATATTATATGTTACATAAAAAATTCTCTATTCAATTTAAAATTCTTTTATCAAATAAATTTTTTACACTCAAATTATAATTTCAAAATTTACAAGCTTGAAATATAACTCTATTCTCAAATTATATTTAGAAAGCTCTACCAAACGCTACCCAAGTTTCTTTTTGATAAATAAGTAGGAAATCCAACCAAAAAAAAAATTTGATGGCAAAAACACCCTCGAGTGGTCATGCAAATTATAGAGTCGAAGCATTGATTGTATAGGTGCCCACGGATTGGATTAGATTAGATTAGGTTGGGTGGTCTGCCAATCGCCATTTGTTTGAATTTTGGTGAATTGAAAAAAAATCAATCCGCATCTATTATTTTTTCGAACTATTTTGGACTAAAATTTTTACTATTTTTGGTATTATTTGAGTTTAAAATATTTTATTATAAAAATAAAGGTCAATTTTTCACATTTCATAAATAGTTAATAAACCTTTTCTTAATATACAAAAGCATAATAATATAATATTATTTTTCTTAAAGAGTTGACCGATTAAATTGAATCGGGTGACCTCTCATCATTCATTTGTCTTAATATAGATGAATTAAAAAATCTCTATCTCTATCTATATCCGTTTGTCTATATTATCAAAACTGCTTAAAAATGAGTGAATTAAATCAAATTGATCAATTTTGGCAAGTCGATTAAGGGGTGGTTTGGGATGATCTAAATAAGTGTACTTTTTGACTTTTTATGAAATTTGAATTGGGTATGAATTGGGTTTGAAATGATATGATAGAGAGATAATGTGATTTAAATAAAATGATATGACTTAAGACTTTTCTTAAGTATGCAACTTACACCTTACATTTACACATTTCTCTTCCATTTACACATTTTATGTTGATTGTATAACAGCACCCTATGACTTAAATAGAGTAGTAATTTTTCAATTTTTTTATATTATGACAATCAAAGCCTAAATCTGTAAACACCCCTAATTGATTGACATCGTCTTCTTTTTTTTGGGATGTCAAACGCTTGAGATCAAATGGCATGGTAGGATCGCACGTACAAAACCAGCTTATCATTGAGAGCGGTAAAAAAGAATAAAAACAGGTTGGTGGACTGTCGACTCTTCAACGGTCATGATTCAGACCCTCAATCCAACTTAATTGATGATCTCTCTTTCTCAGCTTGTGGATTAGATTTGGGGGCTTTACTGGGGATAATTCGGACGGATTCAATTGAGTTGGAAAGTTATTGGAGGCCAATTTAAATTGTGCTACGGTCTATCTAAGTCCATTCAAACTTGAATTGTAATTTGAGGTTACTTATCTAAATCTGACCTGAATTAAATTTGAATTATTCAAATTGTAAATAAATTTCAAATTTTTTTTAGCAGTTACATTATTAAATTATTAAAATTTGACTCCATTTATTTATATATATGTATATCTATTTATAGAAAATCATTAATACCATCAAAACAAATAATTTATATAATATAAGAGAGATGCTGTTATAATAGTTTTCATAATTTATGAGTAAAAATAAAAAAAAAGTATTTGTATATATAATATATATTCAATAAGATTTAATAATCTAAATTACTTTAATATCATGTAATAATTAATAATTTATATATCTATATATGTATAATTTGGATTTCAACTTACTCGGGGTTGTTCGGCATTTTTATCCAAACTTGCTCAAATTTAATTTGAATTTTTAAATTTTTATCCAAATTCATACCAAATTTAAAAACACTTTACCTAAACCCTAAAAAAATTTAGGCTAAATTCAAGTTGCCGGGATTAGGGCTGAGCAAGTGATCCGTGAAATCCGTAATCCGATCCAGTCCAGTCCAATCTGATAGGTTTGGATTGATTTTTTGAATCCGCGGTTCGGTTCCGGATTGAAGAATTAAAAATCCGTAATTTACGGATTGGTTCCGGATTAAACCCCACGGTTCCAGATTGGAACCGATCCGAACCGTATACAAATAGTCTATATTTTTATTATGCATCCTCCCCCATAGTTATCTTCTCTTAATTCTATATAAAATTTAAACTCAAACCTAAAGTTGTATAATATTTTCTTTTATTACTCTTGTTTGTTGGTTTTTAGTTTTAAGTTGTAATGGTTTAAATACTTATAGTGAAACCAATTTTCTTATGGTTGTTTAAATTTTAGAACAGTATGTCGCTATTATAGAAAAATATGTTGCTATTGTGGAACTAATATTGCGTTATGTTTATATGTTTATAAAATTAAAGTGTTATAAATATATTTTTGTTATTTAATTATATGAATCCGTGGTCCTAAACCGATCCAATCCGTATTTAAATGGATTGGTTCGGATTGGTTCCATGATTTAAACGGATTGGATTGGTTCCAATTTTTTAAGAACCGTAGATAACGGATTGGTCCTAATTTTATCCCAATCCAGTTCAATCCGGACCATGCTCACCCTTAACCGGGATTGAGTTTTCCCAAATTGCACCTCTAACTTTACTAAGCTCTAAACCCTCCCATTTTTAAAGGGGAAAAAAAAAAACTTTTCAATGATTTATAAATCACTGGGGGAAAATGGCAACCGACGGAAAAAAAATTTATTAAATAAAAAAAATGCCGATTTGAAAGCCGTGTCAAACAAAATTATGAGCTAGGATGTAGGAGAAAATAAAATTTTTAAAAATGATATTTTGAGAATTGATTTTTTAATGATTTTTTTTATAATAATTTTTATAAAGGGAATATTAGGGATTTACAATTTGTATCCTTATATTTATCCACATTAATGTGGCAAGAAATGCATGTTTTATATAATTGAGTATATGATAAATTAAAAATTGACGTGTATCATGCCATATCAATGTAGATCAAATTATGGGAGATTATTTGGGGGACTTAAACATTTTTTTTTTAAAAGACGTGTATAAAGTAGAGAAAATAATTTGATAATTTATAGTATTTTTTAGAAAGTTTTTAAACAGGGTCCATTTGGCAACTTTATTATTTTACTAATAGACTTTTTAAATTTTTAGGCTAAGTTTGGCATCCTCCAAAAAATCTAAAAAGTTAAAAAGTCACTATCCTATTTAAGTCACATCATCTTATTTAAATCACATCACCTCTCTAACACATCACTTCAAACCCAACCCAAATCCAACCCATATTTCATAAAAAGTCAAAAAGTGCACTTATTTAGTCTTCCCAAACTTGACCTTAGTGTGGTTGGATTAATTTTTTTAATTAAATAAATAATTATGAAAAAAGTGATTGATTGATTGATTTGTATCCTATAATATTTTGAATTTTTTGTATTTTTTTTCAATAAAAAACTACAAATCAAATGGGGCCTTATTATTTACATGGTTGTATATTTTGTGCCAGTGGCTAAGACAATAATTCAAACAAAGAACGCACGTATAGGTGTTTGGGATGGGTTAAAATAATCTATCCTCGACTAAAATAGTTAATAGAAAAAACAAACCTTATCGCGTCACTTTTTATTTTTTTTATCTTTTCATAAAAAAATAAATAACCAACTAAAATAATCTAGGGAGATGACTAATAAGTCACATATTTTAGACTTGTAATTCTTATAGTCTCATATTTTTTTTCTTATGATCAATTTAATTCTTTTTGATATATAATGACTCATTTATTCACCATATTTGAGCGTCACATTTGAAAAAAGTATACTAAAGAGTTTTTTAGTGTCACATTATACCCGCTACGTTGAAATGTCACATTTAGGAAAAATACATTAAATAGTTTTTAATTTTTTGTAGTGTCATATCGTTCCTGCCACATTAGGGTGTCACATGTCACGTTTGGAAAAAGTACACTAATGAATTTGTAGTTTTTTTAGAGTGCCACATCATACCCGCCACGTTGTCATATTTGGAAAAAGTACACTAATGAGTTTTTAATTTTTTTGAAGTACTGTTACGTTATCACATTTGAGCCACATTGTCACATTTAGAAAAAAAATACACTAACAAATTTTTAATTTTTTTGGGGTGTCACATCATACCTGCCACGTTGTCATATTTGAAAAAAGTACACGAAAGAATTTTTAGTATTTTTGGAGTGTTACATCATACCCGCACGTTGTCACATTTGAAAAAAATACACTAAGGAGTTTTAGTTTTTTTATTTTTTAAGTAAAAGATTTAGAGTGTCACATCATAACCACCACGTTGTCACATTTGAGAAAAATATATTAAGGGATTTTTAATTTTTTTGGAGTATCACATCATATTCGCTATGTTGGAGTGTTACATTAATACCTGCTATATTAGAGTGTTACATCATATCTGCCATATTAATAAAAGGATATATTTGTCCACGAAAATATTACCAAAATCGAAAATAAGGCCAGACGAAAAGAAACTCTCCACTACTATGACTTAACAAATCAATAGAAAATATTTGAAACTAATTGAAATATTTGTTTGTGAGATAGGACTTGTAGGACTTAATGGCAGTATTTATTTTTTTGGGGCAAAATACACTATTGGTCCCTACACTTTTACCTTTATATCATTTTGGTTATTGTAATTTCAATTAGATTAATTTTAATTTTGATTTTGATTTTGATTTTGATTTTGATTTTTTTATTTTGTCTCAAATTGATCCAATTGCTAGCATTTTTTTTTTTTGGTTGTAACAAATGCGCACATGAGCATTATGTGTCATATTTTAAGAAGCAAAATTACTTAACCTTAATCAATTCAATGAAAATTCTCTGTTAAAAAGCTAACGACGTTGTCGATTGGACTAAATTGACGCAAAATCTAAAATTCAAGGTTAAAATTGAACCAATTGAAATTGTAAATACTATAATGATACAAATGATAAAATGTAAAGACTACCGATATAATTTTTTTTCCATGATAAGCAACAACAAGATATTACTAATATAAATATTAAAAATTGTGGGGCATTCTATGCTAAATCCTCCAGTTGTTTGTGGCAGGTATTACTAAATTTGTTAAGCAAAGTATGAAGATTAGAGCAAGTCCAACGGTGAAGTATTGGAATTGCTATTACTATAAAATAGCATGGAGTTTATCTCTTTTTTTTTTTTTTTTTTTTATTTATTTATTTCTAACGGTGAGTTATCAGTGTTGTTAAATTATATATTTGCTATATCTTCTATTAAATTTGGCACAAGTTTTACCTATAATTAAAACTATTGGCTCAACAATTTTGGAAAGCTAGTGGTCAACCGAGTGATCAACCACTTGGTGGAAATTGCAAAAAGTGCTAAGTTGCAGAATTTTGAAACCCATCGGTCATCTAGTTGGTTGTCCAGTTAAGCTAAAGAATAGCAATTTCACTGTTGAAGCAACAATACTATTTTATAATTTTTTTGCCTTGTTCATTGCTAAATTATAGTTTTAGCTATCCTTTTTACTAATTGACCATTGAAGTTGCTGTTAGGATGATCTATTTAAAGTTTAGGGAAGTTTAGGGCAACTAATGCTATGTTATCTGTCATTTTTTTTTGTTTCATTTTGTTATCATTCTATATAAAACATAATCTTGTGTTTCTACTTGAAAATAGAATTTTCCATGTTTCCTTGTATGCAGTTTTTTTTTTTATTATATGCAATTATTTTTATGGTTAAATAAAATGACAAATTCAATCATTTAAAGGAGAATTATAAGTCAGTGTATTTTTTTTTTTTTTTAAAAAAAAACTTCAAATCAATAGTAAAGTTTATAAACATTAATAATTAAATGCACAAATTTTTTACTAATTTATAAATATTTTGTTGGACAATCTTCACTATATTTAAATAGATTAAATTCTGTTGTGTACTAAACAACAACAAGAATATAAAGAAATAAAGGAAATGAGAGAATTTGTTTGATTACAAAAATCAAACTAGAAATAAATAAATAAATAAATAAAAACATATTTTATTTTGTTACAAAAATAAAATTAAAATCTGATTTAATAAATAAATAAAACAGAATAATAAATTAAACAACTTACTTGATTAATTTCTACTAATAAATATCTGATCAAGTCCAGTGTTTGACACCGTGTCCTTAAGACAGATTCGTCCTCTCCTCGGTGCTTTCAGAATATGGATGTCTATCTCCTAGGAAGAAATGATCAACTACAAACAATAGCAGCACTACAAATTGTTTGCCTAACGAACACACTAAGTGTTTATACTCTTTCTCACAAAAATTAAATGTAGCAAAATGAAGAATAAATTTGCAGAGGTGAAATACGAATTTTCTGAATGTATTAAACATCAAATGAGGGCTGTCTTATTTATAGATGTAGTGGTGGCTGCAGGTTTTGAATTAAACAGGTGCAAACCTGTTTGAACAGGTATGAAACTTGTTTGGTTTTGAGTTTGAACATATTTGAATCTTTTGGGTTCAAAAATTCAAACAGATAAAAACGGGAAGGGCCTTGTTTGGGTGTACAGTAAAACCAGACCAGTTTATTTACGGAATTAATTTGAATTCTGGATTTTATTTTTCAAAAAATAAAATTCAATTCAAATGTTTTTGACCCAAAAAGAAAGGTATTGGGCCAGACAAGCCCAACCTAACCTCACACCCCGCACCTGTGCCCAAGCCCAAGCCCAGGCCCAGCCCAGGCCGCCCGACCGACCGGACGGACAGCGGCAGCCGCGCGCGCGCGTGTGGTGATTTTTGGGTCCAATGGGTCTAGCCCATTTTGCCCATAACCCCCTTCTCTATAATACTTGGGTACTCCTTGGGGCACACTCCAAGTTCCAATCCCATGCCTTATAAACCCATTCAAAACTTTCCGTCAAATCAATGTGGGACAAGCCTTATTCAAACCTTTAAGGATTTTTCACTAAAACTCCATTTTCATGGAGCATACTTTGACTTCAATTTTTCATTTATTCGGTAATGGTTTTGAGCAACAAAATATACCACGTGAATCACAACGTGGCATAGAACGCGTTACCACTTTGACCTGCGAAAATCGATGCTCGGGTCCCACCTAAATAATAGACCAAAGTTAGGAAAAAATTATGATTTTACCTAGAATTTTCCCAACCATTTCCAGCAATCCCCCACATGAATGGAATTTGATGACAACGAAAATGCAACAATATGAAGACTTTATCGAAAGAGTATAAGTCGAAAATATCTTGTATCAGGATAGGTAGCTTTCGGCCTTGAACCTTCCCTAGTGATAACCTATCTGACTTACTAGCTAACCAATGGACGCGATGCCTTGAATTGTTCAGCCGTTTGTGTAAGCCAAGACAATAGATTTCACACAAAATATCTTCTAACACATCGTGGTTCTCACTGTTGTGTTCATTTTAGCCTTGAACGCTCCTGGTTTTCATAAATATTTCTAGAGAATTTAGCCTCTTCATTCTCATAGAACCGGCCCCAGTTCGACACTCATATAAGTGATTCTTATTGTAAGTATCTCTTTATACTTGTCTTGATTTTTATACCTAAATCAAGATATAAGTAATCATTAAAAGCAAAGCTTATCCTTATACCCCTGCATACAACATATGTTGCAGATATCACTCTCACCACAAGAATAGGTAAGGAATTTTAATCCCTTGGTGATTTCTGGCGAGCCATACATAACTTAGTTGTCCCTTTGAACTTAGTTCTTGGGATCTCCAGTCATATAAGTAGGGTTACCATTATGACAACTCTTATGTAATAGGCTTTAATCCCATCCCCTAGCTCTTTTGTCGAACCTTTTGTTAATGGATCCGCAATATTCTCTTTAGATTTTATATAATCTAATGAGATTATTCCATTTGACAACAATTACCTTACGGTATTATGTCGACGGCGAATATGTCGTGACTTACCGTTATACATATGATTCTGTGCCCCTCTATTGCAGATTGACTATCACAATGAATGCAAATAGCTGGCACAGGTTTTAGCCACATTGGAATGTCTTCTAAGAAATGACGAAACCATTTAGCTTCTTCTCCTACTTTGTCTAAGGCAATGAACTCAGATTCCGTTGTGGATCGTGCGATGCATGTTTGTTTCGTGGATTTTCAAGAAACAGCAACGCCTCCCAGAGTAAAGACATATCCACTTGTAGATTTTGAATCTTTAGTATCCGATATTCAATTGGCATCACAATAACCTTCAAGTACTGCTGGATATCGAGTAAAGTTCAAACCATGATCACGAGTAAATCTTAGATATCTAAGAAACCGAATGATCGCTTTCCAATGGTCTTCTCCGGGGTTACTAGTGTACCTACTCAATTTACTGATACCATAAGCTATATCAGGACGAGTACAATTCATTAGGTACATTAGACTTCCAATGATTTGGGAGTATTTTAACTAAGACACTGCATCACCTTTATTTTTTGATAAATAAAGATTGACGTCTACAGGTATTCTAGCTAAACTCATATCATCCTCGATAAATTTACCAAGAATTTTCTCAATATAATGTGATTGAGATAATGCATATCCGTCAGATGTTTTAATAATTTTCATTTATAATATAACATCTGTGACCCCCATAACTTTCATATCAAATCTTTTGTTAAGCATTTGCTTAGTTGATTTGATCATGTTTTGACTACTTCCAATGATAAGCATGTCATCCACATAAAGACAAACTATGACATATCCTTGGTCAGTGTTTTTAACATAGACGTACTTGTCACATTCATTTATCTTAAACCCATTAATAAGCATTGCATGATCAAATTTTTCATGCCATTGCTTAGGTGCTTATTTTAATCCATAAAAGGATTTTACAAGCCGACAAACTTTCTTTTCTTGCCCCGATACTACAAAAACTTCAGGTTGCTCCATATAGATCTCTTCATTTAGATCACCATTTAAGAAAGCTGTCTTAACATCCATTTGATGTATTTCTAAATTAAACAACGCTGCTATAGCAATAAGCATGCGAATGGATATTATTCTTGTCACAAGAGAATATGTGTCAAAATAGTCCAGACCTTCCTTTTGTCTGTAACCTTTAACTACAAGTCTTGCTTTATACTTATCAATTGAACCACCTGCTTTCATTTTTCTCTTGAATATCCATTTATATCCAAGAGGTTTAGAACCTGGTGGAAGATCCACCAATTCCTAAGTATGATTTTGCATAATGGATTCAATTTCATTATTAACAGCCTCTTTTCACAAAGGTGCTTCAGGACCTGTCATTGCTGCCTTAAAGCTTTGAGGTTCATTTTCTGACAAGTATGTCAGAAAATCTGGACCAAAAGATTTTGATGTTCTCACTCTCTTACTTCGTCTTGGTTCATCATCAGTTAAATCCTGTTGGTCGAGACCATTACTAGTCTTTTGTGTTTGATTGTCATTAGTCTCTTGACTTTGTGTACAATCATAATTTCTTTTCTGTGAACTTAATTCTTGTCCTTTCTTGTAAGAAAAGACATGTTCAAAAAACACAGCATTCCTAGACTCTATAATAGTGTTCACATTTATATCAGGTATTTCTGATTTATAAGTCAAAAACAGATATGCACTACTATTCTAAGTCTTTGGTCTAATCTTAGTCTTTTTAGGAACAGGAACTTCAACTTTTTTCAAACACCCCCACACTTTTAAGTATTTGTAGAAAGGCGGTCGACCTTTCCATAATTCATAAGGAGTGTTGTTAGTTTTCTTGTGGGGTATTCTGTTAAGAACATAATTAGCAGACAATATTGCTTCCCCCCACAAGTTATGTGGTAAGCCTGAACTTAGTAACATGACACTCATCATTTCTTTTAGGGTTCTATTATATCTTTCAGCAATTCCATTTTGCTGAGGAGAATATGGTGCTGTAGTTTGGTGAATAATGCCATGTTGTGCACAAAATTCATTTAATGGTGCATCATATTCACCACCTCTATCACTTCTAACCATTTTAATGGTTTTACCAAGTTGATTTTCAACTTCTGTTTTGTAGAGTTTAAACATTTCTAAGGCATCATCTTTACTTCTAAGTAAATAAACATAACAATATCTTGTGCAATCATCGATAAATGTTATGAAATACTTTTTGCCTCCTCTAGTTTGAACAAATTTTAGATCACATACATCAGTATGAATTAATTCTAGAGGTTCGGTTTTCCTTTCAACCGATTTAAATGGAGCCTTAGTTATTTTCGCTTTTACACAAACTTCACATTTATGATTAGGATTAATTTCAAACTTTGGTATATGTGACAACCCTCACCTCTGATTAGTGCTAATCTATAATTAAGCATGATAAGTAATTGATAAGAATGAAATTCTGAACTGATTGTATGAGTGTATTGTTTTGAATGCAGTTCTATCTGTTTGATTTATGAATGAATCTGTTTATGTTTTAACTTTGAACTGCGAATTGAAAGTCTTATCGGGGACCGAACTAGAAATTGATTAGTGTTTTATTCTAATTAGAATTTATGTGATTTTATGGTAGGTTTAATTAAAATTTGGTTTGGAATTATTAAATTAGATTAAATAATGTTAAATTCCATTAGTTTGCAATTACTACAAAATTGCTATTGAGTGGATAATCCTAGACTAACTTCTCTCCGCTTCATACACATTTGACATATCATCTCTTCAGCCATTTTCTAGACCAAAAACGTGAGAGAGAGTAAGAGTGTTGGAAGAAAAATTGAGTTCATCTAGATTGGCTTGAAACTTAGAGGAATTGAAGGGGGTTTGCAAAATTTAGCTTCTATACTTTGAATTCAAGGCCTAAGGTAGGAAAATCATCTTCTTAATTGTGAATTCAAGTTATCTCTTGCATGTTTCATGGAAATTTGGAGTTAAAGTGAAGAATTGGTTTAAGGTATAGAGTTGAGAGTGAATTCATGCATGCATATACATATTCTTGAATTTTGAGGTCGCCCTTCATGAATTTCCACATGCATGTTCACATTGTGGTTGTAGTCGATGAATTCACCATAGTTTTGAGCTCAATCTTGCATTTGGTTATGTTTTGGAGCATTGGAATTCATTAGAACTCATGCATGTTAAGTTCTTGTATTGTTCATGAAAGTTCTTTTGAAATTGTGTTCAATTGTCTCACCTTTGGGCTTGATTTTACAAAATTGATCTTCAAAACATGTTGTACTATGAGTCTTCAAGTGTTTTCCAGAAAATTAGCCCAAAAGAATCGAGTTTGAAACTTTAGAAGTTGAATTTTGTGCTTAAGGATAAATCTGGAAATTCTAGATTTTAGATCCACGCTCGAGCGGAGGACTTCACGCTCGAGCGTACACTCTGAGTACATGCACTTCCGCTCGAGCGTAGAAAGTCACGCTCGAGCGTGAAATGCATATGCCCAGAAGTTCATATGTTTTGCAGTCCGCTCGAGCGAGGATCTGAGTCTCACGCTCGAGCGGAGGTCGAGCGTCCGTTGAGCGTGAAAATCGTATATCCAGTATGTTTTTCATGAGTTTACAGTCCGTTCGAGTGAGGAAAGTCACGCTCAAGCGAAGCTCCTTTGTCTGCATGTCTGCTCGAGCGTAGAAAGCCACGCTCGAGCGAGACCCATGTTTCAGCAAAAATTTGAAAAGTATTTTAAAGTGCATTTTTGCATCCTCATTCCATCCTAGGCTAAGTTTAAGGCATCTTAATGAGGATAATGTCATAGAACCACACCATGTATAATTAGGGGCCAAGTTATTAATCCCGAGTGTGTGTTCGTTCTGCAACTGTAGGGTTGGCATCCGAGGACGCTCATTAGCCTATCCGTAGCCTAGTGCTCTGTGAGTAACAATGTTATAAAGATATGTTCAATTATGATTATTTTCTGAATGATCAACTGTACTGCTTATGAAATGCTATTGTTCAATGAATGAATGTTTGTCCTATTTGTAAACTGCACTCGTGGCATCTATAGCAACCTACTGTTACTGTTACTGCTACTGTTACAAAGATCTCTGTCAGTTCCCATGATGGAACTACTACTGTTTACCGTTATGATGGCCATCAACTGACTGTTCGGTCTGTTAAGACCTACTGTACTGTTTTGCTATTGGACGTGCCACGTATAACTGTTATGAATTCTAAATGACTGTTTTAATTAATGAAAGGATATTCATTCTTAACCGCTTTACGCATTTGTTATTCACAGGGCTTTAGCTCACTATTTATATTTGTATGTAGGTGTCCAGGCACTGAACCAATGCTAGGAGCGTCAAGTTAAGCTCCCGTTTTGTTAAGCCAACCACCGTGCCTCACCACGAGGTTCCGAGTCTGTTCAAGCTAAGGCTATTTTGGGGTGTCTCAGTTTTACCCTTTTGTTTTTGATCTGTAATAAATGTTTAAGACTTGACTGTACAGTTATAGTTAGGGATTTGGTCCCTGACATAGATGTTTGTGGATATGTCGCATGTATATATGTTTTGTTTATCAACGTGACTCATGCATAAAGTCTTTTTGCATTCAGACTGTCACAGGTTATTGGACATCTTTTATTTACTGTTTTGGCTTCTGCCAGCCCCTTTACTCTGTATTACTGTCATTACTGTTAAGCAGGCCTTTGGTAATCACGGATTACTGGCCGGTTACGGTGCTAAACCCATAGGGGCGGGATTGGATCGTGACAGAGTGGTATTAGAGCGATACGAAGCACGAGTTATACCGCACACACATGTCCAAATGAGCTATAGGATGTCCTAGAAAAGTGATTAGGGCATTGCATGAGCATTGATAAAAGTGTGTGTGGCTATGATTTGAATATGTGTGCTAATGTGCTAATGTGCTAATACGCTTAAGTCAGCAACTTTCTATGTTTATTATTACCATATTGCCTATAGTGAAATGGACAAGTCAAGAAATGCTGATGAATCTGAACCATCTGATGCCAGAATGACAAGATTAGAAAGAACAGTTGAACTATTGACTAAAGCTTTAAGACAACAACAAAACCAACAGCCCCCACGTCCTCCAATACAACACGAACAGAATGTTAATGATGATATCATTGCTCTGACACAGAAGTTCAACAAAATGAAACCACCATCCTTCCCAGGAGGCCTTGAACCATTAAAGGCCGAAGCATGGGTTCTTGAAACTCAGAAATTATTTGAAGTGTCTCTGTGTTCTGAAGCACATAAGGTATTACTCTACAAGAAGAAGCTAGACGGTGGCGGATGCTCGTCCATGACCCCAACAATGCTATGACTTGGGCTCAGTTTAAGGAGTCCTTCTTTGAAAAATACTTTCCCCAGTGTGTCCGAGACCGCAAAGTGACTGAGTTTGAACAATTGGAGCAAGGTACCATGTCAGTAGCTGAATATGAATCAAAATTCACCGAACTCGCCAGATATGCACCACACATGGTGGACACTGATTATAAAAAGGCCCGGAAGTTTGAAGGCGGGCTCAATGTCGAGACACTTGATCGAATTTATGTTATGAAGTTACTGAAATATGTGGATGTTCTTGATCGAGCAATAATAGTTGAGTCGAACATCGAGGCATTTAAACAGACTGAAGCACCAGCGTCTGAGTGGCGCGGTAAGAGACGGGGCTTCAAGTTTAAGAAAGGCTGAAATAACTCATCGAACAAGAAGCAAAATACAGGGTCAACGACCAGCTCTAGTCAAGGAAACAACTCCATACCACCCTGCTCCGAATGTAGAAAAAGGCATAAAAGAGTTTGTTATAAAATTTCTGGTGCTTGTTACAGATGTGGCAAGGTAGGCCACATGGTTAAAGATTGCCCTTCCACGTTTCAAGGCAATAGTAAAGCTGCAGCTAGTGTCGCAGCATCAACTGCCCCACCAAAACCCAACCCTAAAGCTACTGGAAAGGAGCCTTTAAGGCAAGGCCGGGTGTTTGCACTCGTGCCGGGAGATGTGCAGAATACCAAGACAGTTGTGTCTGGTATACTCTCAATTTGTGCTCAAAATGCTTATATTCTGATTGATTCGGGGACTACACATTCATTTGTCTCGCATACTTTCTCACAAAAATTGAATAGACCACTGGAACCCATGAACTATTTGTTAGCTGTATCCTCACCCGTTGGGGGATCCATGACTTTGTGCTTATATGTATCCTGCATGTGAGATTGTTGTCGGGGATGTGCATTTGTATATTGATTTACTGCCTTTGAACATTGATCATTTCGATGTAATTTTGGGAATGGACTGGTTAACAAAATATCATGCTACCATAGATTGTGTAACGAAACAAGTTGTTTTCCGTCCACCTGGATTTCTTGAATTTGTGTTTAACGGAGTTGGTGTGGTACCTCCCCCATATCTAATTTCGTCCATGAAAGCTTTTAAATTGATTAAAAAGGGGTCTAAAGGGTATCTATGTTGCATATTGACTGTACCTACTAATACTAAAGCTAATATGGACAGTATTCCTATAGTCAGAGAATTCCCAGATGTTTTTCCAGATGATTTGCCAGGGGATTTGATTGATAGGGAGATTGAGTTCACCATTGAAGTGTTACCAAGTACACATCCAGTTTCCAAAGCTCCTTACAGGATGACACCTACTGAATTGAAAGAACTGAAAGTTTAGCTGTAGGAATTGTTAGATAAGAAGTTCATCAGGCCCAGTACTTCACCGTGGGACGCACCAGTTTTATTTGTGAAAAAGAAAGACGGCTCACTAAGACTCTGCATTGACTACCGTGAATTGAACAAGGTAACCGTGAAAAACAAATATTCATTGCCTCGTATTGATGATTTGTTCGACCAGTTACAGGGTGCCCAGGTTTTCTCCAAAATTGACCTTAGATTTGGATACCACCAGTTGAAAGTCAAACTAGGGGACATCAAAAAGACTGCCTTTCAAACGAGGTATAGACATTATGAATTTCTTGTTATGCCTTTCGGAGTTACTAATGCGCCTGCTGCATTTATGGACCTTATGAACCGAATTTTCAAACCATTCTTCAATGACTTTGTGGTTGTTTTCATAGATGACATTTTGATTTATTCCAAGAATAGGGAAGAATATGAACGTCATTTGAGAATTGCCTTGCAGACCTTAAGAGAACAGAAATTGTATGCTAAACTGACAAAGTGTGAATTTTGGCTTGATAATGTTATGTTGTTGAGACATGTGATTAATAAAGATGGCATTTCAGTTGACCCACAGAAAATTGAAACAGTAGTAAATTGGCCTAGACCGACAAATGTTACTGAAGTTCACAGTTTCTTGGGTTTAGCCGGGTACTACAGAAGGTTTGTGAAAGATTTTTCTAAAATTGCCTTACCGTTGACTTAGTTAACTCAAAAGGGAGTACCATTTGACTGGACTGACCAAAGGGAATCAGCTTTTTAAGAACTAAAGACTCGACTTGTGATTGCACTGATTCTCGCCCTACCCTCAGGCACGGATGGATTTACTATTTTTAGTGATGCTTCTTATAAGGGTTTGGGATGTGTATTAATGCAGAATGAAAAAGTTATAGCGTATGCTTCCCGACAACTTAGACCGCATGAAAAGAATTACCCTACTCATGATTTAGAACTTGCCGCAGTGGCTTTTGCATTGAAAATTTGGCGCCACTACCTATGTGGGGCTACATGTGAAGTGTACACCGATCACAAGAGCTTAAAATATTTCTTTACGCAGAAAGAGTTGAATATGAGGCTGTTGGCTTTTTGGCTTTCGAAGGTTATTTTTGTAATTGTGAGCGTGCTAGTAAGGATCAATCAGTCCTTATAGAATTTTAATTGCCAACCAATTATCAGACGATTATATTGTAGTTCTTTCAGCCTCAATGAAGAGGACTTTTACTAGTGGCTTGATTTAAGAGAATTTAAGCACAAGAATAGTTAAATAAAGAGCAATTGAAGCATTTCATTAGTATGAAAAACTTACAATGATCCAAATCCAGTCTCGTAGAGGTTTACAGTGACAATCTATTTGAAACTGCTCCTTTGAATGAAGTGCAGTGTAGGAATTTAAAGTACAGGAATGTAAAGAACAGGAAATATAAAAACTGGAAAGAAATATGTAAAGTAAGACTAGTTTGTTGGATCTGAGTTTAGCCGTTTTTCTGGGGTCTTCCCTGCTATTTATACTCCTCAAAGATGACCATCGAACTGTACTTCAAACTGTCAAACTGCTCCTCCGTGATCACTGATCATGCTGCCTTATAAGTAGTTCTACTACGCCATCACTTGCAGTTAAGCTTCCCTCCTATTTTTGAATTTGAATGTGAGTAACTGTTGAAGCCACGTCACCTTACATCTCTTTGCTGATCCAATGTTACTCGGACCACGCAATAGACAATATCAACTGTCACGTGTACGATCAGGATCGAAGACTTGAACAATCTTCCTATATTACCCTTACTCTGCCACACGTCGAACTGTAATTGGTCTTTTACAAAATATGTAGCCAACATTACCCCCCGCAACCCTTAAAAATGATGTTTACTTGAATTTTTGAAGGGCTGAACCAAACACATGACTAATCTAAGCAATAAAATGCTTCGAATAATATCAACAAAGTGCTTCGAATGATATAATAGCACCGATGAAGTGTTTCGAATGAGTATGAAATTATGACTAGATGTCTCGAATGCTAGCTATTACGGACTAGTAACAAGCTTTGAAGGTGGTACAAATGACCAAAATCATCTTTCGAAGGTTGAAAGTGCCAACAAAGGACAAATTACATCCTTAGAAATACTCGGCAAAGTTTCGAAGGTTCACAACCACCATTATTGTTTCTTCGAAGCTGTTAATGCAAGATGGAGTGCTTCAGAGCTTACAAAATTATGGCAAAAGAGCCTTCGAAGCAGCTTTTGGCCAACATTGTAGTTATTCACATTTTGTATGTTCTGGTTCATACATAATTAATGAAAATATTAATTTTGTGCTTCGAACCAGTTATTAATTCTTCGAAGACACCAAAACTGTTGTTCTTTGAACCAACTTATTATGCCAAAAACAGGCATTATTCGACAACTAATTAATTGTCATTTTATATATATTTGAAGAGATGTACACATTTTGAAAGTTTTCAAAGCTTTATACAGTTTCGAAGGTAAAGTAATCAACCTTCGAAACAACTCTTGATGTTTCGAATGTATCTTCAAAGCTTTATACAGCTTCGAAGGTGAAGTAATCAACATTCGAAACAACTCTTGATGCTTCGAATGTATCTTCGATGCTTTGATTGTGTACATACAAACTACTGGCCATCAATTTGAAAAGATAAGCCATTCTCAACCATTTATTTAAATGCACAGGCTTTTTCTAGCCAAATTCATGCATTTTAAATGGTCATCCCTTATTCTTAGTGCTTCGAACTCATAAGAACAATTTGTTAATTTTATTAGCCACATCATCAAAATTATATTTTGATGTGAACCACAAATCCAAAAAGGATTTTGAACACCAAAAGTCATGGTATAGTGTGACCATGAAAATTCATACTTTTTGACATTTTGAAAAATGTCAAAAATTTTGAATTCATGAACAGTGGCTTGTTCATTATTCTTGACCATGTATGTTTTAAAAACATGACTTTTGCCGAATAGGTTTTCATAATTATTTGGCAAAGTGGGTTGTTTTTCTATGTTAACCATTAATGGCTTATGAAAATCACCCATAGATATGTTATTTTCATGACTTGACTCTCTAAAATTTGGTTTTTGGACCCCCCGAGTCATACATGGAACATCATTCTTAGCCAAATTTGGCTCAAGAACATGCTCTTTCGTTGTGTTAATTTCATAATTTGGCTCTTTTAAAATGGACTCTTGAACCCCCCGAGCCATTGATGAAATCAACTATTTGCTTTTGCTATTTTTAACCATGGAAAAATTCTGAAAAAATTTATCATTTCCGGCCATTAAAGCCTCAGTTAAAGACTTGGTAGTGAGAGTTGATAATTCATCATTCCATTGGAGAATTTCCGTATCAAGTTGATAAATTTCTCCAATTAAATGGTGTCTTTTTTCTTCTACCAAATAATATTGTAAGGGATGAAAGTTGATTTCATCAAGAAAATGGATCTCTTCTTGAAGATCCAAAATTTCTCTTTCGCGCCAATATATTTCATATTGACAAGTTCGAATGGCGAAATCCAAATTGTTTGTCATTTCTTACACTTGGCAATCCCATCGAGCGTGCCAAAAATATATGTTGGCTTTTTGGCTTTCGAAGGTTATTTTTGTAATTGTGAGCGTGCCAGCAAGGATCAATCAATCCTTACAGAATTTTAATTGCCAACCAATTATCAGACGATTGTGTTGTAGTTCTTTCAGCCTCAATGAAGAGGACTTTTACTGGTGGCTTGATTTAAGAGAATTTAAGCACAAGAACAGTTAAATAAAGAGCAATTGAAGCATTTCATTAGTATGAAAAACTTACAATGATCCAAATCCAGCCTCGTAGAGGTTTACAGCGACAATCTATTTGAAACTACTCCTATGAATGAAGTGCAGTGCAGGAATTTAAAGTACAGGAATGTAAAGAACAGGAAATATAAAAACTGGAAAGAAATATGTAAAGTAAGACTAGTTTGTTGGATCTGAGTCTAGCCGTTTTTCTGGGGTCTTCCCTGCTATTTATACTCTTTAAAGATGACCATCGAACTGTACTTCAAACTGTCGAACTGCTCCTCCGTGATCACTGATCATGCTGCCTTATAAGTAGTTCCACTACGCCATCACTTGCAGTTAAACTTCCCTCTTATATTTGAATTTGAATGTGAGTAACTGTTGAAGCCATGTTACCTTGCATCTCTTTGCTGATCCAATGTTACTCGGACCACGCAATAGACAATATCAACTGTCACGTGTATGATCATCGAAGACTTGAACAGTCTTCCTATATTACCTTTACTCTGCCACGTGTCGAACTGTAACTGGTCTTTTACAAAATATGTAGCCAACAGAGGCAGCGGAGATGGTTAGAACTGATAAAAGATTATGACTTACAAATTTTGTACCATCCGGGGAAAGCCAACACCGTTGCTGATGTATTGAGTCGGAAATCAATTGCGAATTTAGCCTATTTACTAACTGGACAGAAAGAACTGTTGTTTGATCTTGAAAAGTTTGGAGTTGAAATTGTTTTGCGTGAACAAGGTGGAACATTGGCTGCTATTTCTGCTCAACCGGCACTTATTGAGGAGATTAAGGAGAAACAACACCAAGATGACTATCTGAAGAAAATCATTGATGAACGGGAATCCAAACCAAGGCCGGACTTTAAATTTGAGAAGAATGTGTTGAAATTCCAAGGAAGGTTGTGTGTACCGAATGATTCTGAACTGAAAAGACGAATTTTGCAAGAAGGCTACAACTCAAAACTTTCCATCCATCCAGGAAATACAAAAATGTATCAAGACTTAAAACTGAATTTCTGGTGACCGGGAATGAAGAAAGAAATTGTCGAGTTTGTATCGAAATGTCTACATTGCCAACAAGTCAAAGCCGAACATCAATGACCCGCAGGCTTACTTCAGCCCTTACTAATACCGGAGTGGAAATAGAAAAATATTACAATGGATTTCATTGTCGGTTTACCTCGCTCCAGTAAAGGTATGGACTTAATTTGGGTTATTGTTGATAGATTGACTAAATCTGCTCACTTCATACCTGTCAGAACAATCTATAATGCGGACAAATTGGCTACAATTTATATTGATGAGATTGTTAGATTGCACGGAGTGCTTGTATCTATTGTTTCTAATAGAGATTCGAAGTTCACATCGAGATTTGGGCAAAGTCTACAAACTGCATTGGGTACTGAACTGAGACTGAGTAGTGCATACCATCCTCAAACAGATGGCCAGTCAGAAAGGACCATCCTGACTCTGGAGGATTTACTGCGTATGTGTGTTCTTGATTTCCAAGGAAATTGGGAAAGCCATTTACCTTTAGTTGAATTTGCCTACAACAGCAGCTTTCACTCGAGCATTGGTATGGCGCCTTTCGAGGCTTTATATGGCAGAAAATGTCGATCTCCTATCTGCTGGGCAGCAGTTGGAGATGGGCCTTTGCTTGGGCCCGAGATCGTACAGGAAACTACAGAAAAGGTGAAACTGATTCAGCAAAGATTAAAAACCACACAGAGCTGACAGAAAAGTTATGCGGATGTCCGAAGGCAAGACAGGGAATATGAAGTGGGTGATCATGTCTTTGTTAAAATAATACCAATGAAAAGGTAGAGCCGTTTCGGAGTCAAGGGTAAGCTAGCACCGAGATATGTCGGACCGTATGAGATCATTGAAAAGATTAATCCAGTGGCGTATCAAGTAGCGCTTCCTCCTGAAATGGAGCATATGCATAATGTCTTCCATATTTCAATGTTGAGGGATTATCTTCGGGATCCCTTCCATGTTATTGAGCCTACCCATGTAGTGCTAAGTGATGACTACACTTATGAAGAACGGCCTATTCAGATTGTGCACCGACGAATCAAGAAATTGAGGAATAAAGAAATTCCGTTAGTGAAATTGGACTGGCAAAACCATGGTGGCATTTATGCCACTTGGGAAAGGGAATACGATATGATGAAACGGTATCCTGAATTGTTCCCCCTGGACCCAGTATTCTTCCAAAATGAAGGCAATCCGAGTTTGGAGGACCAAACTCTTTTTAAGGAGGGAAGACTGTGACAACCCTCACCTTTGATTAGTGCTAATCTATGATTAAGCATGATAAGTAACTGATAAGAATGAAATTCTGAACTGATTGTATGAGTGTATTGTTTTGGATGCATTTCTATCTGTTTGATTTCTGAATGAATCTGTTCATGTTTTAACTTTGAACTGCGAATTGAAAATCTTATCGGCGACCGAACCAGAAATTGATTAGTGTTTTATGCTAATTAGAATTTATGTGATTTTATGGTAAGTTTAATTGAAATTTGGTTTGGAATGATTGAATTAGATTAAATAATGTTAAATTCCATTAGTTTGGAATTACTATCAAATTGCCATTGAGTGGATAATCCTAGGCTAACTCCTCCCCACTTCATATAGATTTGACATATCACCTCTTCAGCCATTTTCTAGACCAAAAACGCGAGAGAGAGTAAGAGTGTTGGAAGAAAAATTGAGTTCATCTAGATTGGCTTGAAACTTAGAGGAATTGAAGGGGGTTTGCAAAATTTAGCTTCCATACTTTGAATTCAAGGCCTAAGGTAGGAAAATCATCTTCTTAATTCTGAATTCAAGTTATCTCTTGCATGTTTCATGGAAATTTGGAGTTAAAGTGAAGAATTGGTTTAAAGTATAGAGTTGAGAGTGAATTCATGCATGCATGTACATATTCTTGAGTTTTGAGGTTATTTTTCATGAATTTCCACATGCATGTCCACATTTTGGTTGTAGTCCATGAATTCACCATAGTTTTGAGCTCAATCTTGCATTTGGTTATGTTTTAGAGCATTGGAATTCATTAGAACTCATGCATGTTAAGTTCTTGTATTGTTCATGAAAGTTCCTTTGAAATTGTGTTCAATTGTCTCACATTTGGGCTTGATTTTACAAAAGTGATCTTCAAAACATGTTGTACTATGAGTCTTTAAATGTTTTCTAGAAAATTAGCACAAAAGAATCGAGTTTGAAGCTTTAAAAGTTGAATTTGTGCTTGAGGATCAATCTAGAAATTCCAGATTTTGGATCCACGCTCGAGCGGAGGACTTCACGCTCGAGCGTACACTCTGAGTACATGCACTTCCGCTCGAGCGTAGAAAGTCATGCTCAAGCGTGAAATGCATATGCCCAGAAGTTCATATGTTTTGCAGTCCGCTCGAGCGAGAGAATTCAAGCTCGAGCGAGGATCTGAGTCTCACGCTCGAGCGGAGGTCGAGCGTCCGTCAAGCGTGAAAATCGCGCATCTAGTACTTTTTTCATGAGTTTACAGTCCGCTCGAGCAAGGGAAGTCACGCTCGAGCGGAGCTCCTTTGTCTGCGTGTCCGCTCAAGCGTAGAAAGCCACGTTGGAGCGAGACCCCTGTTTCAGCAAAAATTTGAAAAGTGTTTTAAAGTGCATTTTTGCATCCTTATTCCATCCTAGGCATTCCTAGGCCAAGTTTAAGGCATCTTAATGAGGATAATGTCATAGAACCACACCATGTATAATTAGGGGCTAAGTCATTAATCCCGAGTGTGTGTTCGTTCTACAACTGTAGGGTTGGCATCCGAGGACGCTCATTAGCCTATCCGTAGCCCGGTGTTCTGTGAGTAACAATGTTGTAAAGATATGTTCAATTATGATTATTTTCTGAATGATCAACTGTACTGCTTACTGAAATGCTATTGTTCAATGAATGAATGTTTGTTTTATTTGTAAACTGCACTCGTGGCATCTATAGCAACGTACTGTTACTGTTATTGTTACTGCTACTGTTACAGAGATCTCTGTCAGTTCTCATGATGGAACTACTACTGTTTACCGTTATGATGGCCATCAACTGACTGTTTGGTCTGTTAAGACCTACTGTACTGTTTTGCTATTGGACATGCCACGTATAACTATTATGAATTCTAAATGACTGTTTTAATTAATGAAAGGATATTCATTCTTAACCGCTTTACACATTCGTTATTCACAGGGCTTTAGCTCACTGTTTATATTTGTACGTAGGTGTCCAAGCACCGGACCGATGCTAGGAGCGTCAAGTTAAGCTCCCGTTTTGTTAAGCCAACCACCGTGCCTCACCTCGAGGTTCCGAGTTTGTTCAAGCTAAGGCTATTTTGGGGTGTCTCAGTGTAAACACCCCATTTTTGACCGCCCTTAAGACTTGGGCGTTACTGATGGTTTACTTGGTGGTAAAAGGTGTGCAGGGCAAAGGTTCAAATTCTTTAGCAATGAGAGAGTCAAATCCTAACTTCATACCCCTTTTGGACCAAAACAATCTTGATCAAAAGATTTTAGATCTTAAAATCCTCTCTTTCAAAATGTTTTGAAAATAAAGTTCCTACGATGTTCCGACGCTCGCATTTTGGTAAATGTTGCGCTTTTTAGTAAACCGAGCAAGGACAAAGTGGAGATGAATGAAAGTGAGATGAAATCTTTGAAAAATATTTCAAAACACTTTGTTTAGGGGTTTGGAGCTGAAGAAAAGAGGAAAGGAGAGGAGAAAACTAGTTTGGGAGAAGTTCGGCATGAATCCGGGTAGGAGAGAGTCGAGTAGCCCTCGCTGAATCAGGCTTATTCATTTGCATACTTGGATTTTATCTATGAGGCCACCACCGTTGGAAAGCTTACTTCTGGGACTTCAATTTGCACTCAAGAATCTCCTAAAGCCAAGTCTGGGTGGGGGAGATATGGTTGATTGAAGTAGGGCATCACTCCAGTTAGACCGAATCTGCGCGGCTTCACCAAAAGGGGCATAACTTTTTGCATAGGAGGAATTTTAATGTAAGGTTTGTGCCATTGGAAAGCTAACTTCTGGGACTTCAATCTAAACACCCATTGGCCATTAATTTAGCCGACCATCCAGTCAAAATAGTCCAAATAAGTAGCCAACCGACCATTTATTTGGCCGATGGCCTCCTTTTCTGGTCGGTACCGCCTTTTTGACTCTTGCAGGCATAGTGAATGCCAGCTGTGCCAGCTGGGGTGCACAGACCCTGTCCCCATACGCGTTTGTGGCTGTTTTGGCCCCTCTGCACCCTTTTTGATCCAAACTTCCTTTAGAAGATTGCACCCTTTGCTCAAGCTTCTTGAGGAAGCTTGACCCTTTGTCTTAGCTTCCTCAAGAAGCTTGGCCCCTTTGACCCTTCTTTTATTAGCTTTTTTAAGAAGCTTGGAGCCATTCCCTTCTCTATATAAAGAGCCCCTCCTCTCTCCTTTGTTTTGGTTCAGAAAATCTAGACCTAATACATAAATATATCTGATATATCATCCTCTCTCTCTATATCTCCCTCTCTCTCTTCATTTTGTGTGGATTTGAGGCCTTAAAGGTGTGTTTAGTTCATAGTATTGCACTAAGACACACACTCTTACAACTTACTTCAACTTTGGGAGGCATTGAGGGTTTTTTCTTGAGGTTTTAGACTGGTTTTGATCAGAAGAAGAGGGCTGCATTTGCTGTTCTTCAAGGATTCTCCAAGGGTAACACTTTTACCTTATATTCCCCAATCTTGCACTAGCCTTTAGCCCATCTTGCTTACTGTTTTAGACTTTGTGTATAACTAAAAAAAGTCTTATATTTGCATGCTTAAGATACTTCATTAAGGTTATTTTGGTGTTGGGGGTTCACCTCCCCCTCTAAGGCCTTGTTTGGCCTTTTTTGTGTTTCCTTTGTTAAGCTTTGGTTACTTTGGTGTATTGGCCTTCTCACCACTAAAATCCAGTGGATTTCCAGTGGTGAAGAAGAGGGTTTAAAGTCTTGCATAGGGGAGGGACACCCCTCTCCCCTCTGTGTCTCGTTTGTGCATGCTTTGGCCTCATAAGGGTAGCATATGTGCTTGGTTGTTTTTGGTTCTATTTCAGAGGTTTTTAGGTGTTGTTTGGTCATAATATGTCTCTGTTTTTTGTCAGATTAATGGCCTCTTCCATGCTTAATACACTTGCTTTGTATTCTCCTATTTTGTCTAAAAATGCACCTAGCCATTAAACCCTCATGCTTGCATATTTCTACCCAGCTTTGTGAAGCTTTTGGTCATTATTTATCATGATTGAGGTCTGTTAGGTGCTGACTTGGTCGTATTTGATATGTTTTGTATGGCCCCCTTTACATTCTAGCATGTTGGTATCGGGTGTGTGAGTCATTAGCATGTATTGGCTAGACTATTTCAGTGATTTGGAATCACTCATTAGGTCATTTCAGTCCATGTTTGATACTTACATGCTTGCATTTGTTCCCCTTTTAATGCCTTAAAGAGGTGTGGTCTTATGCTCCATGTTTGGGCTTTTGTACATGCCTATGTGTTTGTGGTCTTGGGTTGCCATATCAGTGGGCTTTGGAGGTCCATTTTGCATGCTAAAACTCTGTTTTATATTGAAAGATCCATGCCATGTTTGCTCGGGATAGGTGTTGAGTAATGCTCTCATTTGTAGTCTTAAATGCCATCTATGTTGCATCCATTCCCTAGCATGTATTGGTGTCATCTTTTGCATGCTTTTCGGAGTTTAATGTGAGTGTTTAAAGTCCAAATATATTACCCTTAAGTATGCCTAGAGTTGTTCCCTTTCATGTTCAAATGATAGGCCTTGGCGTGTGCATGCTTGCATGCATCATTGGTCCTATTTTGGGCCCTTTTGGCCACTATTTTGGGGCATGGCTAAGGCCTCCCATTCCAGTTTAAGACTACTTTTGTACCTAGTTGCATACTTGGCATGATGTATGTTGCATTACATTAGGAGCATGCTTGCATTATGTCTTGTTTGCATGTTCGCACCTTGTTTAGTTAAGTTGCATCACATAGTCTTGTTGTATACTTGATATGCCCACATTGCATTAGTCTAGCTTGCATGGTTAGCTAATGTCTTGTTGCATTTAATTAGCTCGCTTGCATGGCATTGCATGAGTTGCATTGTACATTGCATACATGCATTGCATTGCTTGGCTTGGGGTGTCAAACCAAGCATGAGGGGAGAGGTATGTTCGTACCAAGAGTGACGAAACATGTCTCAACCCTCGGTCACCGATGCCCTTGACCTCAATATGAAAGGGTGTTAGCATTCATTTGTGTGTTGCATGCATTTACATTAAGTTGCAAACTTGGCCTCTTAGGCCATCATGCATCGAAATGCACAATTGATGGCCCGAAGGTCGAGGGCCATGCTCCCTTAAGTCCATTGCATGATAGGGAGTGTGGCCATGCTCACATTTGCTTGAAAATTCCATGCCATACACTGTTTGCCCTCTGCTGTTGTCAACTGCAGGATTCTACAGGAAGAAATGGCCGGCCGGCCATCTACAGTGCCGACCGACAATCGGTGGCTGGCCGGTGGTACAACAGTTAGCCGATAAGCCCATCTCTATGGCCGGTGGTGCTTTGAATTGGCCGGTGATATTCCAGAGTGATCAGGAATCAGTTCAGAGGTGCCCCAAGAATTTTCACAGTCCTCAGAGGAGCAGGGCAGTGTTAACAGAGGCAACAATGCTATGGCAACGAGTTTCCGAGCGAGACGAGTCAAGCATGCATCATTCACGCATCCCGAGACGGGGCTGTGGCCACCTTCTTTCTGCATTTAATTTGTTAATTAATTAGAAATTCGGTAATAATTAATTTAGTATTATTTATCCGGACTGTAATATTTATTCGGACCCTCCGAGTGAGGGCAATTGTGTAATAAGTGTGCGTGAGTGTGTGTATGTCTCCCAACCCCACGTCTTTCTTCCCTTTTATTTACCAGCTTATGATGGTTAGATTAGGGCATGTTTCAATTAGCATACTCATGCTCGCATGTTTGCATCATTCATCAGTATTGCATGCATTGGGCTCGGCGCATCATGCTAATTGCATAAGTATTTCAAATCTAACTTGAATACGTGCATCAAATGGTTACATTTCACATGCCATCCTAGGATTAGCCGAGCCTATCCTAATTGCATTCTGTTTGCGTCGCATTAGGCACTTAACATGAACTAGGATCATGCATATGATTACTAACTAGTTCATTGTTTTGGCACGGAGTACTAGGTGAGCATTTATGCTTTAGCATCTCGCATGAGTGTGAATGTTAACATGAAAGCATGCTTACCATGAGGCTACTTGCTTATATGATATAACTGCTTGAGTGCCTGTGGATGGAGGTTGAATTACCTAAATTGGAATAATGCACTAAAACTGTGAGTTTTAAGCCCACTAGATAGTGGCAAAATCATCTTTTCTAAAGCCCACTTGAGGGTGGCAAAATCTGCATTTTAGCCTACTCGCGAGTAGCAAACCATTTTCAAAACAAACATGCAATGTTTCGTTCCAATTTAGGCGATTTGGTCTATACTTGTTTGCTGTGCGCATAACGTAGTAATTCTAGGCTAATAACCGGAATAAGAGCATATAATGTTTTCAAAACAAGATATCATGGTTAGTAGAGGCTGATCTTTGATCGGGCGAGCGGGGGTGCTCATAGCTGACCTTCCCCAATCGTACCCAAGTTCCCAAGCCGAGGCAACTTTGGTGATGACGGACACGTGGCCTTTGGCACCGAGTTAGGGTTTCCTAAATTCCCCCAAAATAAAATATTTAGGTGGCGACTCTGTATCTGGCAAAGCAGTCCATGTTTGACACTTCTTTTCTAAAAATCTGTTTTCTCAAAACGATTTGCCGGATTTGGACTCTTTGGTTCAGATTAAGAACCGTGACAATTCGAGTTCGAACTATAGCATGGGGCCTACGGGCGCGTCTACACTCAGTTTCACCCTTTTGTTTCTAATCTGTAATAAATGTTTAAGACTTGACTGTACAGTTATAGTTAGGGATTTGGTCCCTGACATAGATGTTTGTGGATATGTCGCATGTATATATGTTTTTTTTATCAACATGACTCATGCATAAAGTCTTTTTGCATTCAGAATGTCACAGGTCATTGGACATCTTTTATTTACTGTTTTGGCTTTCACCAGCCCCTTTATTCTGTATTACTGTCATTACTGTTAAGGAGGCCTTCGGTAATCACGGATTACTGGCCGGTTACAGTGCTAAACCCATAAGGACGGGTTTGGGTCGTGACAGTATATAATCTAAACCAATTAATCTACGTAAAGTATCAAAATTCACATGTCCTAATCTACCATGCCATAAATTCGACTCAAGAATATAAGCAAAAGATGTGTTATTCTTATTCATAGCAACTTTCGATACAACTGTCATTACATTCAACTTAAAGAGACCATCACTCATGTATACCTTTCCAACATACATACCACTCTTTGTTAATACAAATTTATCAGACTAAAAAACAAGCCTAAAACCATTTTTACTTAACAAAGAACCAGAAACTAAATTCTTTCGGATGTCAGGTACATGCAGTACGTTGTTAAGGGTTAGTTCTTTCCCTGATGTCATCTTCAAGATCACTTTCCCTTGTCCAGCCACAATAGAAGTAGAAGAATTTCCCATGAAAAGGTGTTCACCATTTGCAGCCTCATTGTAGGTAGTGAACATCTTCTTGTCTGCACATATGTGACGAGTTGCTCTAGTGTCAACCCATAACTCTTTAGGATTTCCAACCAAGTTAGCCTCAAACACCACAGCAGAGAGGTTGATGTCATTCACTCCGTCATAGATGTAATTTAATTCAGTTACATTGGCCTGATTGGTAGTCTTCTTGCTTGTACTTCCATGATCCTTCTTAGGGCGGCGGTAGTCAGAAGCTCGATGTCCAGTCTTCCCACAGTTGTAGCATTTTCCTTTGAACTTCTTGTTGCTATCACCTTGTTTAGGACCATCTCCAGTAAACTTTCTCTTTTTGTTATGTGGTTTATGAACTTCTTCAACCACATTAGCCATGGACTCAATGGGATTTTTCCCATTCCTCTTTTCAGCCTTACAGTTATCTTCCTCAATTCTTAGTCCTACAATAAGTTCATCCATGGTCATCTCTTTGCGTTTATGTTTTAAATAATTTTTGAAATCTTTCCAAGTCGGTAGTAACTTTTCCACTAAAGCAGCGACTTGAAAAGACTCGCTCAGAGACATACCCTCAGAATAAATATCATGTAAAATTAATTGAAAACTTTGAACTTGAGAAATTACCTTTTGGGAGTCTACCATAACGAAGTCTAGAAATTTATCGACAACAAATTTCTTCGTGCTGGCATCCTCTGTCTTGTATTTCTTCTCCAAATAATCCCACAATTCTTTTGCTGACTTCAAAGGACTGTAAACATTATACAGCATGTTGTCAAGGCCATTGAGGATGTAGTTTCTGCACAGAAAATATAAATGTTTTCAAGCATCTACAGCGCCAACAACTTGCCGATCACTTTTACCCTCTTTAAGTGTTGTAGCCTCTTCATGGAGAAACCGGGCCAAATTAAGAGTTGTAAGATAGAACAGCATCTTCTACTGCCATCTCTTAAACTCATTACCGTTAAATTTTTTCGATTTTTCTCCATGATTTATTGGTACATGAACATGGTTTTAGATAAGGACCGGTGTTGGTGTAACAATCGGAGTACCACTTCCAGTTGCAGTTTCAGTAGCAGTAGCCATAATCTTTGATTACAAAAAACAGAAAAATTAAAACACAAATTAATTTTCTAGTTACTAAAATCAGAAAATAAATTATTACACAAAATAATTTTATTTTCCTTGTTACTAAAACTAAAAAAATAAAATACCACAATAATTTTCTGTAACACAAATTAATATCTGCAATTATTATTAACACCGGTTTATTACTACTAGTTGTTAAAGAAAAGAGACAGTATATTACTATTATCTGTCAAATAGCATAAACCACTATTTGTTTTTCCAACCAGAATATGTCTTTATGAAATTACAGAAAATTAAATACAATGAAGATACCAAAAATGAATCTGTCTTAAGATTGTTGGACAATCTTCACTGTATTTAAATAGATTAAATTCTATTGTGTACTAAACAACAACAAGAATATAAAGAAATAAAGGAAATGAGAGAATTTGTTTGATTACAAAAATCAAACTAGAAATAAATAAATAAATAAAAATAGATTTTGTTTTGTTACAATTGCAGTACAAAAACAAAATTAAAATATGATTTAATATATTTATTTATTTATTTCTAGTTTGATTTTTGTAATCAAACAAATTCTCTCATTTTCTTTATTTCTTTATATTCTTGTTGTTGTTTAGTACACAACAGAATTTAATCTATTTAAATACAGTGAAGATTGTCCAACATATTTTGTCAAAAAGCCACTGTTGTGTAATTTCTTCTAATTTAAACATCATTTATGTTTAATTGCATTGACTTCCAAAAACCACCCATAAAGCTATCATTCAACTTCTCATTAAAAAATGAAGAAGCTATTATTCAACCATGGTCCATAAATCAAAGTAGGTTCACATGCACAAGTTCTGCGTTCGGTCAATATTAGTTCCCTTGCAATTCTTTCCCCTGCAATTTTCAATCAGAAATTTAGAGGAAACCAACTATAGCACACTGTACTTTTTGTTATAATGGAATTATATTTGACTCTTTAATTATCTTGATTGAAAATCTTTTTAGTCAATATTTGAGCCTTAGTTGAGGTGTTACCAAAGTGGTTGGGTAAGATTGGATCAAAAACTCCAAATTCGAATAGTTGTTATTGAGTAATCTTCACTCTTTTATCATTTTCTCTCTCCATACTTTGAATCTTGATGTTAGGCTAGAACCATTGTTAAATTTAATTCCAGCGCTTCAATTGGACACAAGAACGATCCTAAATGGTGTTAACCCACAGTGGATATGTGTGTGTGTAAATTAAATGACTAAATAAAATAGACAACAAAATGAAAATAAATAATCCAGAAAATAATTTAATAAATTAAATTTTGAATTAAATGCTTATAGAAAATATAAGTCGAGGCTTGTGTTGGACACAATTTCCTTAAAGTAGATTTCGTCCTCGCTCTGGTACTTCAAGATTTAACAGCGTCTACTTCCCTGGATGCAACGACTAACACTTGAGTTACAATACTACAAACTCAAGTCTGGCGAACCAAAACTCTGCTGTGATTCTCTTTTTTTTCTCCCTAAATTTAAATGCAGAACAGATGCAGAAACATGAGGACGAAAAGAGGAAGAAGAAGGAAGAAAATTCGATCATTGAACATTGCTAGAAGGCAGGCTATTTATAGGAAACCTGGTAGCTTTTTAGAACAGGTACCAATAGGAAAAAAAACCCATTCAGAACAGGAACAAATCTGTTCAAAATAAAAACAGATCTATTTGGGTGGAATAAACCATGTTCGAGAGGACTTTAACAAGTATGAACCAGTTCGGGATCTATTTGGGTGAAGAAAAAAAACTGGATCAATTTGTTTAAAATTTTGAAACCAAAATTAAAAAATAAATAAATAAAATATAATTGTTTTTAGCCCAAAAAAGATAAGTATTAGGTCGGACAAACCCAACCCAACCTCATACCATGCACCCAAGTCGTGTGATTTTTGTTTTGGGTCCAATAGGTCTAGTCCACTTTACCCATAACCTCACCATTCCACAATCTTGGGTACCCCTTAGGGCCCATCCCTAGTATCCCAAGCTTGAGTTTATATATCCATATAAATTCTTAAGTATTTCCAATGTGGGACAAGCACATTTTACAAATGTATAGAAAACCCACCTAAAGCCATATCCACGAACCCGAAAATGCGCGTTGAATTCTCATTCATTCGGAAATGATTTTGAGTAACCAAATACACGATGTTATTCACTACGCGACATTAAACATGAACCCAATTAGTAACGTTAAAAATAATGCTAGGGTCCCATCTTAATTAATGTTCAAAGTTAGCCAAAAATAAGGTTTTTCTAAAGCCACTTTCCAACAATCCCCCACATGAATGGAATTCACGATGACGGACATGCAACAAAATGCAGACAAAGAAAGAGTACATTAAGAAGATACACCACGTCAAGATAGGTAACTTTTGGCTTTGAGCCTTCTCTAGTGAAAGCCTATCGGACTTACTGGCTAACCAGTGGACGCGATGCTCTGAACTGTTTAGCTGTTAGCGTAAGCCAATACAATAAACTACACATAGTGCATCCGCAGACGTAGTTTGGTTCTTACGGTTGCGTTCATTTTGGCCCTGAACAACACGGGGTAATTCATGAGTGCTCTAGAGAATTTAGCTTTCTCAATTCTCACAAAACTGGCCCAGTTCACACTCATATAGGTGACTTCTTATTAAGAGTATCCTGCTATACCCCACTTTGATGTCCAAGCTATAAGAATCATTAAAAGCAAAGCTTTTCCTACTAACGCTGCAGGTATCGCTCTTCTTATCATAGAAATGAATAGGAGTAAACCTCCTTAGTGATACGTGAAGTCATCTATAATTTGGTTATCCCTTGGAACCTAGATCTTGGGATCTCTAGTCAATTAGGTTGGGTTGCCATTATGGTGACTTTTAAGTAATGGGCTTTAATCTCATTCCCCTCGATAAATAGTACACTTGCTCTCTAGCTAGCCCTTTAGTCGATGGATCCGTAATATTCTCTTTTGACTTTACATATTCTATGGAAATTATTCCATGTGAGAGAAAATGCTTAACGGTATTATGTCTTCGACGAATGTGTCGAGACTTACCGTTATATATATGATTCTGAGCCCGTCCTATTACTGCTTCACTATCACAGTGAATGCATATAGTTGGCATAGGTTTAGGCAACATTGGAATGTCTTCTAAGAAATTACGAAGCCATTATGCTTCTTCTCCTATTTTATCTAATGCGATAAACTCAGATTCCATTGTTGACCTTGCTATGCATGTCTGCTTGGAAGATTTCCAATAGATTGCAGCACCTCCTAAGGTAAAGACGTATTCACTAGTGGATTTTGAGTCTTTAGTATTCGATATCCAATTTGCATCGTTGTACCCCTCGAATACTGTTGGATATTTGGTATAATGTAAGCCATAATTCTGGGTATGTCTTAGATACCTAAGTACCCTAATTATCGCTTTCGAATGATCGAACCTTGGATTACTTGTGTACTTACTCAATTTGTTTATAGCATAGGCTATATCTGGCCTAGTGCAATTCAGTAAGTACATCAAGCTTCCGATTATCTGAGAGTACTCTAATTGTGATATGTCTGCACCTGTATTTTTTGACAGATGAAGACTAATGCCAACAGGTGTTTTAGTAGGACGGTAGTCATGTTCTCCGGATTTCTCCAGAATCTTCTCAATATAGTGAGACTGAGATAAGCATATCCTTCAGATATTCTAGTAATTTTTATTCCTAGAATTACATCTGCTACTCCCAGATCTTTCATGTCAAACTTTTTGTTCAACATTTTCTTTACGGATTTAATCACGTCATTATTGCTTCCAATAATGAGTATGTCACCCACATAAAGACAAACTATGACATAGCCTTTGTCTGTGCTTTTAACATAGATGCATTTGTCACATTCGTTTATCTGAAAACTATCCGAAAGTATAGCGTGATCAAATTTTTCATGCCATTGTTTCGGTGCTTGTTTTAATCCATAAAGGGATTTGACAAATTTACAAACCTTTTTCTCTTGGCTAGGAACTTGAAACCCTCCCGGTTGTTCCATGTAGATTTCCTCATCTAACTTGCCATTGAAAAAAATTGTTTTAACATCCATTTGATGTATCTCCAGATTATACAACGTTGAAATCGCAATTAGCATGCGAATAGATATTATTTTTGTCACTGGTGAATAGGTGTCAAAATAATCAAGGCATTCCTTCTGCCTATATCCCTTAATAACAAGCCTAGCCTTGTATTTATCAATTGAACCATCTGCTTTCATTTTTCTCTTGAATATCCACTTATATCTAAGAGGTTTACAACTTGTTGGAAGATCCACCAATTCCTAAGTATGATTTTGTGAAATTGATTCAATTTCACTATTCACAACTTTTTTCCACAATGGAGCTTCAGGACTTGACATTGCTTCCTTGAAGTTTTGAGGCTTATTTTCTAACAGATATGTCAGAAAATTTGGACTAAATAATTTAGAGATTCTAGCCCTCTTGCTACGTCTAGGTTCATCTGCTTCATTATCATTGTGGTCTTCACTACTACCTATAGCAGTATCAAAAGTTCTTTTATTTGAACTTCTCTCTTTAGGTTCGAGAGTTTTAAACTCTTCAGTTTTCTTGCAAAGAAAAATGTGTTCAAAAAACGACGCATTCCTAGACTCAATAATAGTATTTACATGCATATCAGGATTTTCATATTTATGAACTAAGAATCTGTATGCACAACTATTATTTGCATAACCAATGAACACACAATCAACGGTTTTTGGTCCTATCTTAGCCGTTTTGGGACTAGGGACTGCCACTTTGGCCAAACACCTCCATACTTTGAGGTAATTTTTGGTAGGTCGTCGACATTTCCATAATTCATAAGGTGTCTAATTGATTTTCTTGTGGGGTACCCTGTTAAGGATAAAGTTAGCAGACAAAATCGCTTTCCCCCACAATTTCTAAGGTAACCCTGAACTAATCAACATGGCATTCATCATCTCTTTAAGAGTTCGATTCTTTCTCAACAACTCCATTTGACTAAGGAGAATAAGGTGCAGTGGTTTGGTGAATAATACCATGTTCAGAGTAAAATTTCTCAAATGGTGCATCATGCTCACCACATCTGTCACTCCTCACTATCTCAATAGTTTTGCCAAGTTGATTTTCAACCTCAAGTTTATATCGCTTAAAAGTTTTTAAGGCTTAATTTTTATTTCTCAACAAGTAAACATAGCAATATCAGGTGTAATCATCAATAAAAGTAACCAAGTACTTTTTACCTCCTTTAGTTTGAACAAATTTTAAATCACAGATATCTGTGTGAATTAAACTTAGAGGTTTAGTCCTTCTTTCTACTTTATTAAATAACACCTTAGTGAGTTTGGCCTTAATCTCACATTTATGATTAGGATCAAACTTTAAGTTTGGTAAACATTCTAAAGAAACAAGTCTACACAAATGATTAAAATTAACATGTCCTAATCTACCATGCCATAAAAAAGAAGAGTCAACAATATAAACAGAAGATGTGTTCTTATTTTTAATAACCAAATTTGGTACAACAGTTAATACATTGAGCTTAAACAACCCATCACTCATGTAACCTCGCCCTACATACATTCCACTCTTGGAGAGAACAACCTTGTCAGATTCAAAGACTAATTTAAACCCATTCTTGATTAACAATGACCCAAAAATCAAATTCTTGCGAATCTCCAGCACATGGAGTACATTGTTAAGAGTGAGTTCTTTCCCCAAGGTCATTTTAAGCACAATCTTTTCTTGTTTTTCTATAGTTGAAGTGGAGAAGTTTCCCATAAAAGTTGTTCCCCATTTTTCACCACTTTATAGGTTGTGAACATCTTCTTATCTGTACAAATATGGCGGGTTACTCCAGTATCCACCCACTACTCCTTGGGATTACCTACCAGATTTTCCTAAGAGACTATTGCAACAAGATTGATGTCTGCCACTCCATTGGAAAGATAAAAATCCTCAGTTGTGCTGGCTTGTGCTGGCTTTTTGCTTGAACTCCCTCTGTCCTTGCGAACGTGACAATCCTTAGCGCGATGTCCATCTTTGCTGCATACGAAACACTTGCCTTTGAACCTCTTATTGAACCCGCTGTTGATCTCTTTGTTGATCTTACTAATGGATCCTTGTTTGGGACCATTGCTATTATGCTTCAACTTTTTGTTGTTGAACTTCGACCCTTGTCCATGTTCCACAACATTTGTTTTAGCCTGCATGACATGGTTTCCTGACTTCTTGTCGGAACCATGGCTGTTCTCCTTAATTCTGAGCCACACTATTAGTTCCTCCAATTTCATCTCCTTGCACTTATGCTTTAGATAATTCTTGAATTCGTTCTAGGATGATGGCAATTTTTCAATAGTTGCCACTACTTGGAAAGATTCATTGAGAACCATCCCTTATGCATGTATGTCATGGAGAATTAATTAGAGATCTTGAACCTGGCTAATAATTGTCTTGGAATCTATCATTTTAAAATCTAGAAAACGGCCGACGACAAATTTCTTTGTACTGGCATCCTCGGCCTTATATATATGATCTAGAGATTCCCACAGTTCTTTTGCAGTGCTTTTGACACTATACACATTGTACACCGCATTGTCCAACCCATTGAGAATATAATTCTGACACAGAAAATCACTATGCTTCCATGCATTGATTGCCGCAACCACTTGCCGATCATTTTCTTCCTCGTTCAGTGCCGGTGCTTTTTCATGAGTGAAGCGAGCCAAATTCAATGTCGTAAGATAAAACATCATTTTTTCTTGCCATCTTTTAAAATCAATTCTATTAAAAATTTTTTGGCTTCTCCCCATGATTTACTGGTACTGTCGGAGTCATCACTAGTACAACATGTGTGGGGGTCGAAGTAATAACAGTCTCAATAATGTTAATAGTCATAATTCTAACAAAATAATAATACACCAATCACAAATTTATACAGAATAGAATTTACACTCAAAATATATAGAATAATATTTTGTAACAAAATTCTAATGATAAATAGTATATCACTACTGTATTATCAAAACAATTATTAAATCGTATATTACTACTATTTAAGAAATTAAACAGTATATGATTAATATATAATTTTTCGAAACAAAATATTCGTCTGTCTAACACACAAATTAAAAAGAAAAGAAAAGAAATCTACTTTAAGATTGTTAACCCACAATGGATGTGTATGTGTGTAAGTTAAACGGCTAAATAAAATAGACAACAAAATGAAAATAAATAATCCAGAAAATAATTTAATAACTTAAATTCTGAATTAAATGCTTACAAAAAATATAAGTCGAGACTTGTGTTGGACACAATTTCCGTAAAGTAGATTTCGCTCTCGTTTTGGTGCTTCAAGATTTAACGGCGTCTACTTCACAGGATGCAATGACTAACACTTGAGTTGCAGCATTACAAACTCAAGTCTGGCGAACCAAAACCATGTTGTGATTCTCTCTTTTTTCTTCTTAAATTAAAATGCAGAACAGATGCAGAAAAAAAAAGGATAAAAAGATGAAGAAGAAAGAAGGAAATTCGATCATTGAACATTGCTGGAAGGTAGACTATTTATAAGAAACCTGGTGGCTTCTCAGAACATGTGCCAACAGGAAAAAACCTGTTTAGAACAGAAACATATCTGTTTAGAACAGAAACAAATCTGTTCAAGTGAAATAAACCTGTTCGAGAGGACTTTAACAGGTATGAACCCATTCGGGGATTTGTTTGGGTAAAGAAAAAAAACTGGATCAATTTATTTTGAATTTTGAAACCAAAATTAAAAAGTAAATAAATAAAATACAATTGTTTTTGGCCCCAAAAGATAAGTATTAGGCCGGACAAGCCTAACCCAACCTCACACCAGACACCCAAGCCTAGGCCCAGCCTAGCCCAGCCCGCCAAACTGGACAGACGACGGCGGCGGCGTGTGCATGTGATTTTGTTTTGGGTCTAATGGGTCTAGTCCACTTTACCCATAAACTCACCCTTCCACAAACTTGGGTATTCCTTAGAGCCCATCCAAAGTATCCAAAGCTTGAGTTTATATACCAATATAAGTTCTTAAGCCTTTCTAATATGGGACAAGCACATTTCATAAATGTGTAGAAAACCCACCTAAAGCCATATCCACGAACCCGAAAATGCGCGTTGAATTATCATTCATCCGAAAATGGTTTTGAGCAACCAAATGAACGATGTTATTCACTACGCGCCATTAAACATGAACCCAATTAGTAACGTTAAAAATAACGCTTGGGTCCCACCTTAATTAATGCTCAAAGTTAGCAAAAAATAAGGTTTTCCCAAAGCCATTTTCCAACAAATAGAGTCTGGACGAGAGAGTTATGCCTATTTCAAGTTTGCGAATTTGTATTTTGTGCATAATTTGCTCGAACGCAACTTTCATCGCTCAAGCGGTCCATAGACCCTTCAAGCTTTGTTTTTCAAAATTGTCTGAGATACTGGAAGCCTCGATTCACTACTCGAGCGCACTTTTGACCACTTGAGCGAACCGTCCAGAATCATAACTTTAAAAGTCATTTTTTGGGTCAAATCTCTTTGTTTTTCACTCTCTTTTCTCTCTCTTTCTGCCATTTTTGAGTTTCCAAGCTTTTTAACCTTGATTTCATCTATTTCTAAACATCTTTGACCCCTAGTTCCTTATATCGAAACGTAGAGGGTGACGAGAGTTTCATTTTAATTTGAGCGGATTGTGTTTTCGTCGCCGTGGATTTTTTGGCTTTCTCCCCATTGTTTCAAGAGGTAGGGATTGCTTTACTCCTCTTCAATATTTCGTCTATAGATAGACATGTGGTAGATTTTATTGCATGAAAATCGTATTTATTGTGGATTTTTTTTAAAATTATGAAAGGGGATTTAGGGTTTGATACTTGGGAGTTATGATTGTTAAAGTAGTTGTTGTTTGGTTAATTGGGGAGTAGTTTAACATGTTTATGTTGAGGGAGGGGAAATGCCTTAATTTAATATTATTGGCTTAATAAGTTGAAAAAGGGGTAAAGTTGAATAATGGTTATATTTTGTTTAATATGGATTGTGTCAATGTGGTAATTGTTGAAAATGAGAGTTAACCATGATATTGGGGATGCTTTGGATTAAATTTGTTGAGTTGAGTTGAGTTGAATTGGGCTATGTTTTTAATATCCATGGATTTGGTTTTGTAAAATAAAGAGAATGTATTTTGGATAAAAATTTGGAATATTATAACTTGGAAAATAAGGAAATTGGTTTTTGAAAGAAAATGAAATCATAACTCTTTGTAAAATTAAGAATGAACTTGAGGTTAGGTTATGAACACTTTATTTATTATTGTTGTTGTTGGACTTAAAGTCTCATGAGAATTGGAGTATGACATTACGTGTATTAAATTCATGTGTTTAGAGGTTTTGTCCTTGGTTATCGGTGGAGGATGACACTGTTATGTTGAAAAGATTTATGTCTATGTATTACACTCATGGTATTTATGCTTTTAACATGTTGTGATGGTTGGTAACATATATTGCGCTGAAAATGAGAGCTACCATTACCTTTCAGCTAGCACTTGGAGAATTGTCTATGCTTAGAATGAAAGGTGCTAGTACCTTTCAGCTAGTGCCTGGAGAACTTAGTAGAGGTTCCATTACCTTCTAGTCGCTATTTGGTAAATTGGCATTTTGTTATAGAAAGGTGTATCCTTGGATTACCATGCTTAAGACATGTGGAGTACGGATTTGTTTTCTTGTTATTGTCTCGAGGTATTTGTGTATATGTGACGCCCCAAATTTTTTTTTTGAAACATCATAAAATTTAAATAACCAATAACTTGCTAAATAAAATTTTAACAACTAATTAGGAAATTTTAAATTTTCAAATAGTCAAAGTTCAACCAAACAAAAAAATAAAATAAAATTACAAGTTCACATTCAATGTCACAACCTTTTTTAAATACTAATACAAGAGATAATAAAATTTTATTTTAATAAAGCCTTGACTTTAAGTTAGACAATGTTCAATATTAACAGCAGCTCTAAATTCAGCCTCAGCCCCTTCTTCGGCATAATCTGGTATGAAACGCCAGGGCAACAAAATATATGCCTTGAGTTTTACAACACAATAAGAAAACATAACCAACCTACCATTCTTTTAAAAGAAAATAATCAAACCATAATAATTAAAATAATAATAATAATTAATAGCATGATAAATGTAACAACTATTATAATAATTTCGAGAATTTTAATAGTTTAGGTGACGCTCAAAATCTCATCCAAGAGATTTTCTTACCAACCATTAAGCCATGGCCACGGTTAATTTGGAAACTCCCCCTTGGTCAAATATTCAAGAATTACCAAAGATACCCACACCTGGAGTTATATACCCAAGTCGTGGCATCCGTGATCTGCCCCAAGAGAACGGTCTGTCAGGGGTACGTAACTTCCCTACGTGCCACCCACACATCCACCCTTATTCTAAAACCAAATACCGATAAGGGTTCAAATAAGCCCCATGCCATATTAGGGTTTCGCGACACAATTTATGTAAAAATTATTAAAATCTAGGACTCATCCTGAATAACTGGTATTAACCCTCTATCATTAACTTTATATATACCATTAATCATTTAAGTTAGTTTTTATATTAATAACAAATTATTCAAATTTCAATCACCAATAATGTTATACCAACTCATTAAAATTCCCAACATAAAATATTACACATGTCACATAATAATAATTCAATTGAAAATTTTAAATAAACACTTAATTTAAACCATGGTATGAATATAATAAATTAGATACAAAGAAAATAAACCAAAATCACACACATGCATGAATTTTTAATTTACAAAACTAGACTAGCACAATATTAAATAAACCACAATACACCTATACATGAATTACTAATTTACAATATTTGATAAATTAGACCAACACAATAATTGATTTTTATCCAAATAAATGATTAAATTGATGATCTTAAACCTGTCCAGAAAATTTCAAGCTATACCTTAGGTAATAGAAATTATAAATAAATTATTTATACAATTCTAAAATTCGTGCAAATGTACAATAAAGATGTTTAGGTCATTTTTCAGAAAGAATTTTTGAAAAATAAGTTATAAATAATTCTGTAAAATTCCCATAAATTTTATGACACAGATTTGTCACATTTTCTTAAACTAATTCCATACTTAAATTCATAGATCAAATCCATAATCTAAAAATTTATTATGAAATTAGACTTCTCAAATTTCATCTTTTAGTTAGAAATTACCATATTTGGCTTAATATAGAATTTTTTTAAAAAATTTAAACATAAAGTAAAATATGTCTTACAGTTTCAGATTTAATTAAAAATTTGTATAAATTCCTCCAAATCTCAATAATTGTTGAAAACATTCCTGGATAAACTAGAAATCATTGTCAACAACTTTGTAAAAGAAATCATGTTCAGATTTTGAATATAAAATTGTCCAAAAATTTGTACAAATTTTCTGACAGATTTAAGGGCCAAATAAAATCTTCCATCATCTCTTTAATGGTATAAACTACACCTGCAAGCCTATTTTGACAATAATACCATGACTTTAAGACCACGATTTTCTTCAAATATTTGATATACACATCACAAAATTTATATACATATATATAAAAATTTATATCTATAAGTTAGTCATTTTATCATATGAATATAATCTGAAAAGTTTTAACAATTAAAAAAATTAAGAGGGTTGAGAGAGTTTTCTTACTTAGTTGTAGGATTGAAATGAAATAGTGAAATGGTAGAAAAATATGCAACCTTCTTAACCTCCTCCTCTTATTCTCTTACTCTCTTACTCTACTTCACAGATCTTCTTTCGCAGGTTTCTTTACATTTTCTAATCAAGAGTAGCATGCATATATATAAACATGCTGAGGCTTTTCCCCCCTCTCTCTCTCTCTCTCTTCTCATCATTCTCTCTGGTCACTTCGTATCTTCTAAATCCAAGAAGGATGATGAGGTTATGGTTCCTATATTAACATGCAAACAAACAGGTGGCATTATTCTGCCACCGAGAATTTGATTCTAATATATATATATATATATATTTTGTGTGTGTGTGTGTGTGTATTTGTATGAGTTTTTTAAAATTGATACACTAAGATTTTTAATTAAGGTATTTAGTAAGAATAATTATCATGTTAAATCCTAATTAAAATAATTTATAAACAATAAATATTGAATATCTACGAAATTATTATTCTTAATAATGTTTTTGTTAGCGATTTAATTAGATTAATTTAAAACTAACTTATACACTAATATATTTCAGACAAACTCCAGATAAAATTTATTAATTGGTTAATTAATTTATTTTTATTTTTTTAAGAATAATTAAATACGAGTTTTCCTAATCTACCCCCTAAAAAAAATTTCGTCCTCGAAATTAATTCATACCTTTAGGCTCGAAAAGTTGAGGGTAATTGGCTGTAGACACCCAATTTTTGACCGTCCTCAAGACTTGGACGTCATCGTTTGAACACTCGGTGATCATCCACGTTTGTGTTCGTCTTGAGTTACCGGAGGTCTCGGCTACGCGCCTTGCCTTAGGACCTCTCAACTCGACTGTGTTGTGTTTGGTTTTGCACCAAACACTTGTGTTTTTGTTTGAAGGGCAGGGAATGGCTTGTTGGCCATCCCCACTCCTCACCGGCCATGGCTTAAGGCCACCGGCCGTGTCTTCTTGTCACCGGCCATTGGTGATGGCTGGTTGGCACTTTGTGTCGTCGACCGACCATTTAGTTGGCCGATGGCCTCCTTTTCTGGCCGATACCACATTGTTGCCTCTTGCAGGCATGGTGCATGCTAGCTGTGCCAGCTGGGATGCACAGACCCTCTCCCCATACACGTGTGTGGCTGTTTTGGCCCTTTTGCCCCCCTTTTTTTGATCCAAACTTCTTCTAGAAGATTGCACCCTTTGCTCAAGCTTCTTGAGGAAGCTTGACCCTTTGTCTTAGCTTCCTCTAGAAGCTTAGACCTTTAGGATAGCTTCTCTTAAAAGCTTGGTCCATTTGACCCTTTCATTTAGCTTCTCTAAGAAGCTTCAAGCCTTTGCCTTGTCTATATAAGGAGACCTCTCTTCTCCATTTGAGAGGTTTAGCAAAACCAGACCTTATATGATATATATTTGATATATATCACTCTCTCTCTCTATATCTCCCTCTCTCTCTTCATTTGTATGTGTTTGAGGGTCTAAAAGTGTAGTTTGTTCTTAGTTTTGCACTAGAACACCTACTATTACACCATACTTCGACTTGGGAGGTGTTGAGAGGTTGTTCTTGGAGTTTTGAGCTGGTTTTGATCATAAGGAAGAGGCTGAGGTTGCTGTTCTTCAAGTGTTCTTCAAGGGTAACACTATTTGCTATATATTTCCCAATCTTGCACTAGTTTTTAACCCACTTTGCATGCTGTTTTAGACTTTGTGTATAACTTGAAAAGTCTTGTATTTCCATGCTTAAGATCTTTCATTAAGGACATTTTGTTGTTTGGGGTCGACCTCCCCCTCTTAGGCCTTGTTTGGCTCTTTTTGTGCTCTCTTTGTTAAGCTTTGAATACTATTGTGTTTTAGCCTTCTCATCACTGAAATCCAGTGGATTTTCAGTGGTGATAAAGAGGGTTTGAGGTCTTGCATAGGGGAGGGACACCCCTCTCCCTTTGTCTCTCTTTTGTTTGTATTTTTGGCTCATAAGGGTAGCATGCATGCTTAGTTGCTTTTGGCTTCATTTCAGAGGTTTTTGGGTGTTATTTGGTCATATTATATCTCTATTTTTGGTCAGATTAATGGCCCTTTACATGCATAATATACTTGCTTTGCATTCCTCCTTTTTGCCTAGAAATGCATCTTGCCTTTAAGACCATCATGCTTGCATGTTCTTGCCTAACTTTGTGAAGTTCTTGGTCATATTTCATCATGCTTGAGGTCTGTTAGGCACTAATTTGATCATATTTGCCATGTTTGGTATAGCCTCTTTGCATTTTGGCTTGTGAGCCTTGAGTGTGTGAGTCATGAGCATGCTTGAGTTGGGTTGTTTTAGTGATTTGAAATCATTTCCCATGCCATTTCAGTCCATGTTTTGTGCTTACATACTTGCAATTGTTCCCCTTTTATGCCTTGAAGAGGTGTGGTCTCATGCTCCATGTTTGGGCTTTTGTGCATGACTATGTGTTTGAGTCATTTGAGCTGCCATAACAGTGGGTTTTGGGACTTATTTTGGTGCATTGTAACTCTATTTTTGGTTGCATAGTCCATACCATGTTTGCTTGGGATAGGTGTTGAGCAATGCTCTCTTTTGTGGCCTTGAATGCCTTTTATTTCGCACCCATTCCCTAGCATGTTTTGGCATCATTCTTCGCATGCTTTTCAGAGTTTAACATGAGTGTTTAACGTCCATGTATATCGCCTTCAAGTATGCCTAGAGTTGTCCCCTTCCATGCTTAGATGATGAACCTTGTTGTGTGCATGCTTGCATGCATAATTGGTGCTCTTTTGCACCATCTTTGGCCACTGTTTTGGGCCATGGCTGAGGCCTCCCATTTTAGTTTAAGACCACCCTTGTACATAATTTCATACTTGGCATGATGTATGTTGCATTACATTAGTTGCATGCTTGCATTATATCTTGTTTGCATTTTTGCATATTGTTTAGCTAATGGCATCACATGACCTTGTTGCATACTTGGCATACTAATGTGACATTAGATTAGCTTGCACGTCTTGGTAGTATTGCATTGTATTAGGCTAGCATGCTCATATTGCATTGCATTAAGTTGCATCATTTTGCATTATATATGACATACATACATTGCATTAGGTTTGGTTTAGGGTGTCAAACCAAATCTGAGGAATGGGATGCGTTCGTACTTGAAGTGACGTAACGCGCCTCACTCCTCGGTCGCCGATGCCCTTGATCTCAACATGATAGGTTGTTGGCATTCATGTGTTTTGTTACATGCATTTACATCGATTGGCAAGCTTGGTATCTTTGGCCATCATGCATCAGAATGCGTGATTGGTGGCCCGAGTACCAAGGGCCGCACTCCCTTGAGCCCATAGCATGATTGAGAGAGTGGCCATGCACACATTGCTTCGAAAATTCTATGCCATGCACTGTTTGCCCTCTGCAGCTGTCAAAACAGGGTTCTGCAAGAAGTTTTGGCTGACCAACTATATGAAGTGCCGACCGACCAAAAGTATCTGGCCGATGGCTTCATAAATGGTTGATGACCATCTATCAATGGCCGGTGATTTTATGCCTTGGCCGGTGGCATCCCATGCTAATCAAGGGGTGGTCCAGAAGAAACCTTGGGATTTGTGCAAGTCTCAGAAGTGCAGAACAGTATAAACAGAGGCAACAGTGGCATGATACGGATTTCCGGCGAGGAGAATTGAGCATGCATTATCCATGCATCCCGAGGTAGGGCCGCGGCCACCTTCCTTCTGCATTTAATTTGTTTAATAATTAGAAGTTCTGTAATAATTAATTTAGTAGTATTCCTTTGGTTGTGTAATATTTATTCAGACTCTCCGAGCGAGAGCAATTGTGTAATAAGTGTGTGTGAGTGTGTGTATGTTTTCCAACCCTCACTTCTTTCTTCCCTTTTATTTACTAGCTTTTGATGGTTAGTATTAGGACATATTTAAATTAGCATACCTTATGTTATGTATGCGTGCATTCATACATTTGTCTTGCATGCACCGGACTCGGCGCATCATGCTAACTGCATTGTATTTCAATTCCAAATTGAATACGTGTTATTTGTTGCGTTTCACATGCCATGTTTAGGATAGTCGAGCCTGTCTAGATTGCATCTTTGCATATGTTGCATTAGCCATTTTAAACATGAACTAGGATCATGCATATGATTACTAACTAGTTTCTGTTTTGGCTTGGAGTACTCGGTAAGCATTTATGTTTTAGCATCCTTACATGAGTGTAAGTGTTGCCATGATAGCATGCTTACCATGAGGCTATATGCTTACGTGTTATAACTGCCTGAATGCCTATGGGTGAAGGTTGGGTTACTTAAATTGGAACAATGCATTGAATACAAGTTTTAAGCCCACTTGAGAGTGGCAAAATTATATTTTCTAAGCCCACTTGCGGGTAGCACCATCAAACCATTTTCAAATAAACAAACATGACATGTTTCGTTCCAATTTAGGCGACTTAGTCTATACTTGTTTGCTGTGCGTATCACGTAGTAAATCTAGGCTAATAACTGGAATAAGCACGTATGTGTTTTCAAAACTAGATATCATGGTTAGTAGAGGTCGATCTTCGGATCGGGCGAGAAGGGGTGCTCATAGCTGACCTTCCCCAATCGTACCCAAGTTCCCAAGCCGAGACAACTTTGGTGATGACAGACACGTGGCCTTAGGCAAACGAGTCAGGGTTTTCTAAATTCTCCCAAAATACAATATTTAGGTGGCGACTCTGTATCTGGCAAAGCAGTCCATGTTTGGCACTTCTTTACAAAAATCTATTTTCCAAAACGATTTGCCGAATTTGGACTCTTTGGTGATTTATCAATCTCACATTGCACATTGTGAGATCAGATTAAGAACCGACACAAATCAAGTCCAAACTGTAGCATGGGGCCCAAGGGTGCGTCTACATTGGTACGTATCATATCTTCTCATTCCCACATTGACTCTTCCGTCCCACGATGTCTCCAGAGAACTCGAACCAACGGTATAGTTTTACCTCGTAATTTCTTCTCGTGACGATCTAAAATTTTGACAGACTTTTCTTCAAATGTCACGTCTTCATCAAGATTAATTTCCTCCCAATTGATGATGTGAGAATGGTGTGGCTCGTATATTCGTAGCATAGAGACATGGAAAACATTATGTACTCCAGCCAGTTGAGGTGGTAGAGTCAAACGGTACGCCATTTCTCCTATTTTGTTCAAAATTTCAAAACGCCCAATGAAGCAAGGTGATAACTTTACTTTTTTTTTGAAACGAATAACTCCTCGACGAGGTTGTATTTTCAGAAACACATGATCTCCAACTTTAAATGCTAAAGGTCTTCTCCTTTGATCTACATAGCTTTTCTGCCTACTCTGAGCGTTCTCAAGTCTTTGTTTAATTAATTTCACCTTCTCAGTAGTTTCTTGAACTAACTCTGGCCCTAAACGATGTGCTTCTCTGACTTCCGTCCAACATATTGGTGATTGACAAGGCCGTCCATACAGAGCCTCATACGGTGCCATACCAATACTTACTTGAAAATTGTTATTGTAAGAGAATTCGACTAGTGGTAAATGTCTTTCCAAACTACCCTTAAAGTCCATCACACAAGCTCGAAGCATGTCTTCTAAAGTCTGAATTGTTCTTTCTGATTGACCGTGCAGCACCTGTATCTTTCAAAGCTTTTGGGGAAGTGTATTCGAATCCTTTATTTTTATTTTGGAAATCTTTGGTGTTGTTGTATGTTGGTTTTGGAGGAGTATAATCCGATTTAAACTTGTTGGGTTTGGTTGTTCGCACTTATTCTTGTCAAAAGTTCCTTGGAGACTTAGAAATTCTATTCTAGGGTCGACACCAGCCTTTCTAAGGGTTGACCCTTACCTGTTAGTGAAGTTTCTGGGAGTGTTGCTGGAAAATAGGGTAAACAGCAGACTGGGAGAGGGTCGACCCTCTTATGTCTGTGTGTTAGTTGCTGGAAGATAGGGTAGACACCAGACTTCGAGAGGGTCGACCCTCTTATGTCTGTGTGTTGGTTGCTGGAAAATAGGGTCACCCCCTCCTGTCTAAGGGTCGACCCCTGCGTGTTTTTTTCATATTTTTGAGGTCCAAATGGGCACTATCTAAGGGGGTTTTTGGACCCATTATTTTGTTTAACCTTAGGGCTTTTCCTCACTACCATAAATAGTCCCAAACCATTTTTCTCCCATGATTTTCCTTCCATTTTTCCTCTTAAACCGTGATTTCTCTCTTCTCTCTCTAAAACCTAAACTTTTTCACTTAAATCTCTAGATCTACTCAACTAGAGTGATCTTTTCACCTTGCTCTTTTGAGATAAAATGTAGAGTTTGTCAAGGGCTTAGTTTTGATCGGGGCAAAACGTGGTTTCGTCACCATCAACTTTTGAGCTTTCTCTTCTCTCTCTCATTTAAACTTGAGGTAGGGATATTCTACTATTTAATATGAGTTTTAACCTAGATATTTGTCATTTTATATAAATGGTGGGGGTTGGGAAGCTTTTGGTAAAAGTTAAGGTTTGGGTTCTAAACTAAAGGGAGTTTTTCATGTTGATTTACAAAGTAACCTTGGGGGCTTGTGTATGAGGTTCTTTATTGCTGAAGTGGTGAGATTTGGACCAATAGGTTGATATTTTGGAAAAAAGGGAAATTTTTCCCTAAGTTGAGTTGAAATAACTATATATGTAAATAATGAAATTGGTTTGGGAATTATGAAATTGGGGGAAATGTGATTGAATGGTGTAGTTTGGTTTGATAAATCACACACCTATGGAATTTGATAAATTATCTGTTGATAGATTTATTTATCTGTTTAGATATTTTTGTTTTGGGCTATCGGTGAAGGATACCTATGATTATTGTAGAAACTGCATGAGAATTAGGATGATTGAAACTAATCAATTGAATTATGTCATTGAATATGACGGTTTGATTAAACTATTGAATATGTGTTTTGATTAGTCATTGTATATGACAAAGTGTTTGAATACATTATATATGTATCCTTGTTTGGGAGGATATAGGGGATGTACTTCATTGTTTGGGAGGAGATAGGGGATGGACTCCATTGATAATTAAGTTGGCCGGAGTGTCCAGAGTGAAAGTCCCGAAATCTTATATATTTATGGGTGCCGGTTCCCTCGGACGTGGTTCCGTAAAATGGCAAGAAATAGAAGTATTGGATTTGATGAATGTATTGAATTGTAAACCATTGAGTTGTAGCCTCATATTGGTTGCTTGATAATAATAAATTTGGCTAATTGATTTACCCAAAATGGTAGAATGGAAATGAATTGAGATATTGGTTATCTATATTAAATGACCTTGAAAAGATTATGTGTTGGTTAAGAATGTTGCACATTTATCTGATGCTCATACTTTAATTAATTCTCATGTATAGTTTAGCATATCTCTACTGGGCTTTGACTCACCTTACTCGGGAAACCATTTTCAGGTACAGGTGACATGCCACCTCCAAGGACATAGCATAGGAGGCTTAAAGGCTAAAGGCTCTACTTTTGTAATTTCATTTTTATGTTTATATGTCTTCTTTTAAACCGAGAGCTTTAATTGTAAAGAGCTTCTCTCTTTTGTTGTAACCAAGTGATTACTTGGAAAGATGTAAGCCCTTAAGGCATTTATTTTGTTGTTCTAATCTAGAGTTACATGCTATGGTTTCACGATGGATATATATGAAAGTGTAATGCATGTGATATCTTTTGTAATGTTAACTTTGATGAATGAAAGTATAACATTTTTATTATGTCTCTTGACCTTATGAATGATTTATTTGTATAATATTTTGAGGGCGTTACAGACCGTCAGTTTGAGGGTGAAAAGTTGTACTAAAACGCAACTCTATACCCAAAGCTTTTTGCAAACTTTGCCAGAATTGTGATGTAAAATGAGAATCACGATATGATATTATTGAGACTGGTACTCCGTGCAACCTAATGATTTCTCGAATAAATAATCGCCTTAATGATTCGAGTATGTCTGCTGGTCCTATTGTAGGAAATGTGTCGTCTTAGTCAACCGATTAACCACCATCCAAATGGCATCATGGCCTTGCGGCAACCGGGGTAATCTCGTTACAAAATCTATTGTTATGTGTTCCCACTTCCACTTAGGTATTGGTAAAGGTTGGAGTTTCCCTGCCGGCTTCTGATGTCCTGCCTTTACTTACTGACACGTCAAGCACTTAGTTACGAATTGAGCAACGTCCTTCTTCATTCCACTCCACCAAAACTGTCACTTAAGATCTTGGTACATCTTGTTTCCTCCCGGATGAACCGCAAAAATCGAATGGTGAAATTCTTTAAGTACTTCTTCTCTTAATTGTTCAACGGTCAGCACAAAAATTCTTCCTAAATGCCTTAAACTACCATCTTGATGAAGCGTCCAATCCGGTGAAGATTCCCTAGACACTAATCGTGCGTTGATAAAGTTGGTCTCCTAATCAAATCTTTGGGCTTCTAACACTTTGGTAAGAAATTGGGGTGTTGTAACTATCGCAACCAACTTACCCTTCCTATTCTGATTCTTTGGTTGTAACTTAAACTCATTCACGGTATTTACCATTTCCCATTCTTTAATTGATATGTTGGCTACAATCTCTCTTGTCTTTCGATTTAGTGCATCTACTATAACATTAGCCTTCCCAAGATGATAAGACAAAGTGAATTGGTAATCTTCAAGGTACTCCATCTAGCGTCTTTGCCTCATGTTCAAATCTCTTTGTGTGAACAAGTACTTCAAGCTCTTGTGATTGGTAAATATCTTAAACTTTTCACCATAAAGGTAATGTTGCCAAGTCTTAAGTGCATAGACCACAGTCACCAACTCCAGATCACGAGTAGGATAATTTTTCTCATGATTCTTCAGTTGTCTTAATCCATAAGCTACTACCTTCCCATTTTGCATTAACACACTACCTAACCCTTCTTTAGAGGCATCACAATAAACTGTATACCCAACGTCACGTTCGAGTATGATTAATATAGGAGTGTTTGTCAGTCTCTTCTTGAGTTCTTGAAACGACTGCTCACAAGTTTCGTTCCATTCAAACTTTACTCCTTTTTGTGTTAGGCGTGTCATCGACTTGGCTAATTTGGAGAAATCTTGAATGAATCTCCTATAATAAACTGCTAATCCTAAGAAACTACGAATCTCAAATGTATTCTTAGGTTGTTTCCATTCCATTACTGCTTCTACTTTAGTAGGATCCACTGATATTCCTGATTTAGACATAACATGACCTAAGAATTTTACTTTCTTCAACCAAAATTCACATTTGCTAGCTTTAGCATACAATTGGTTCTCCCTTAGAATTTGCAAAACGGTTCTCTGATATTGCTCGCGATCTTCCTTTGATTGTGAGTATATCAAAATATCGTCAATGAATACTACCACAAATTGATCCAAATAAGGTGTAAAAATTTTGTTCATTAAACTCATGAATACCCCAGGTGCATTCGTCAAACCAAATGGCATTACCACAAAATCATAGTGGTCATAACGGGTTCGAAACGCAATTTTAGGTATATCTTCTTCTTTAACACGAAGTTGGTAATATCCCGACCTAAGGTTAATTTTGGAAAAACATTTTGAATCTCTTAATTGATCGAACAAGTCATCAATTCTTGGTAAGGGATATCGATTTTTAATGGTGACTCGATTTAGTTGTCGATAATCGATGTACAATCTTAAGGCTCTATCATTCTTCTTCGCGAATAATGTTGGCGCTCCCCAGGGAGACATACTTGGTCTGATGAACTTTCTATTCAACAACTCTTGCAAATTGCTCCTTCAATTCTTGAAGTTCAGCTGGCGCCATACGACGTGGTGCTATTGAAATTAGTGAAGTCCCAGGTTGAAGCAAGATCGTGAAATCTATGTCTCGTTTTGGGGGTAATATCGGTAATTCGTCAGGGAAAACGTCAGCGTACTCGCACACCACATGGGGTAACCTTGGATCCTTTCAATTTTTATCTTCCAAAATTAAGCTCGCCAACTATCCAGTTAGTTGATCATGCCACTACGACTTGTGACATGTTAGAGTTAAAGAATCTTGTCTATCTCCTTTAAATTGAACTTTCGTGCCATTAAGGGAGGATGCTGTCACTGTCTTACGGTAACAATCAATAATGGCTCGATGAATTGACAACCAGTCCATTCCTAAGATGATGCCAAAATTAGACATCTCCATAACTCTTAGATCACAGATCAAATATGAACCGGAGAATTCTAGTTCACAAGATTTACATATTAGATTTACTCAGGTTTGATCACCTAAGGGTGAAACGACACTCATAGCTATCTCTAACATTTCTGGTTCCAAACCCAAACTTGACACACATGTAGAGGATAAAAGAATGCGAGACTCTGGAATCAAACAATAATTTTACCCAAGAATTCATAAGGATTAACATACCTTGAATTACTGATGGGTTATCAACATCTTCTTCTTCTTGGAGAGCACACATTCTTCTTACTGCCTACTGGTTAGTCCCTTCTAGTTTCTTTCCATTTCCAGCTCCTTGTGGTTGTGTTCTTGGTCGGTCTGCAGTCCTAGAGGCTTGTGGCTGCCCCTTGTTAGTCTGAGTATTTTGAGTAGGCTTAGAACCTTGCCCTAGTTGGCATTTGTTGTATCGTTGTACCCCTCGTTGATCCATAAAATACTCCCTACCTTGAAAACACTCACTTCGACGATGCCCCTGTTGACCACATCTAAAACACTTTCCTTTCTATTCATTTACAAAGTTTCCTTCTTGCTGGTTTCCTCGATTCTGTCTTTGTTGCTGCTGCAACCCTCCAGTATAAGGTGTTGGTGCAGGATGGTTTCTGGTATTGTGGACTGGACCTTTTCCGCGTGGTTGGTTGTTATTCCTTGATCATTGATTTTGAATGCGTTCGGAATCTGTTAATTCTCATTCCACAATTAAAGCTCGATCCACCATTTAAGCATAGGTGGAAAGTTGTACTGCGATCAATCTTCCTCTAATGTCTGTGTGCAAATCCCATTCAAATCGTTTTACCATATCCTCTTCATTTGCTATTATAACTGAAACGTACCGTGAGAGAGCTTCAAAATGGTTCGTATATTGAGTGACTGACATTTTTTCTTGTTTCAGTTGGAGGAACTCTTGAATCATTTCTTGCCTTAGCGAGTTAGGAAAATACTTTTCCATGAATAGGTCTTCGAATTGTCTCCAAGGTAATGTCTTTACCTGTCGAGTTCTTCTGATCATTTCCCACCAACGATCTGCTTCCCCTTCCATTTGAAACGCCGCCATGGTCACCCTATCTTGCTCATTTCGGATGTCAGAAGTATCTAACAACTTCTTAATTTGTCATTACCAAGCTTCAGCTTCATAGGGGTTTGATCCACCAAGCAATTTGTGAGGATGTAGCTTTTCAAATTTTGCTATCATTTTAGATTAGTTTTAATCTTGGTTTCGAGGTGGTATATTGCTTACCCTATCAACAATTGCGCGTATAATTCGAGCGGCATTGCTATCAAACACTCCATCACCATTACCGCTGTTACTATTTCTTATTTGTCCAGCCATTCTGCATGATGGAATTTTTTTTTATAGTAATTTGTGATTTGTTCATTTATTCATTTATTATTATTATTATTATTATTATTATTATTATTATTATTATTATTATTATGTGCAAGGATAGTAATAATAAAAAAAAAAACTTCATTAATTAGATTAGATAAGCTACAATTAGTAAAATAAAAATAAAACAAAAAAAAATTAAAAACACTACGGCCAAAAGATAGCCCCTACAATCCCAGGTTAATTCTTACTTCAACAATTCTAAACTAAGCAGTTTTACATGTAAGTATACAAAACAATTGGTTAGCCTAGTTTGTAATTCCCTTAAGACCTCTAGAACAGCCAAGGAAAGTCTCTCTTCACAAGTGCTTCTGGCTCTTATGTGGCTTGGAAAAGTCCCATGAATCGCCATAGCACCTTTACGAAGACAGTAGTTTCCTGCACACAATGCCCTAGCAGTTGCACTGGCTTCTCCCGATAAATCCTTCAATCCTTGAAGTCCACTGACCTATCTCTCTTCAAAATTCTGCTTGGGTCGGGCATGATATACTGAAGGCTCCAAATGTTAAAAAGGTTGCCCATCCTATCGGTGAAACCATTCAGGAAAGGGCCTAGTTGATATAACTAGGGAGTCTCTTGTCTTAGAATTTGGATAGGTTCGATATAGGCACCTACCCAACTCTCAGCTTTCCAAGCACAACCTCCTAGGGGATAAATTCTAACATATACAAATGAGCCAATCTGCAACCCATTTCGAACATCCTAATTCTCAAACACGGCTCCTATATCTCTAGTGCTCTCATCAGTATTGCCTTCTATAGACTCCTCTTCAGTGTTTGACTCAATCACAATTATCTCCAGTGGGTTATACAACGGTACAACCTCCTCGGGTTCAAGTTCAGGCTCAGACTCAGGTTTAGGCTCAAGCTCAGGATCAGGTTCAGGCTCAAGCTCAGGCTCAGGTTCAGATTCATAGTCTTCTACAGGTGACTTCACTTCTTCACTTGGGTCAGATTCTATGTCATAGTTTCCCACCGAACTTTCCTCATTAGAGTTGATATTTGACGACCCTGGCATCCTACAATTTAAAAAGGTTCTAACTTAGCTAAGTCACTAAAAATTACAAGTTAGTGTAAGGTTTTCTTAAACGTAAAAATAAATTGCTATCCATGGCCCAAAGGTTCAAACCTAGGCTCTGATACCAAACTGTGACACCCAATTTTTTTTTGGAACATCATAAAATTTAAATAACAAATAACTTGTTAAATAAAATTTTAATAACTAATTAGGAAATTTTAAATTCTCACATAGTCAAAGTTCAACCAAAAAAAAAAATTACAAGTTCACATTCAACGTCACAACATTTTTAAATACTAATACAAGAGATAATAAAATTTTATTTTAATAAAGTCTTGACTTTAAGTTAGCCAAGGTTCAATATTAGCAGCAGCTCAAAATTCAACCTCAGTCCCTTCTTGGACATAGTCTGGCATGAAACGCCAGGGCAACAGTAAGAAAATATAACCAACCTACCATTCTTTTTAAGAGAAAATAATCAAACCATAATAATTAAAATAATAATAATAATTAATAACATGATAAATGTAACAATCATTATAATAATTTCGACAATTTTAATAGTTTAGGTGACGCTCAAAATCTCATCCAAGAGATTTTCTTACCAACCACTGAGCCATGGCCACGGTTAATTTGGAACCCCCCCCTTAGTCAAATATTCAAGAACTACCAAAGATACCCACGCTTGAAGTTATATACCCAAGTCGTGGCTTCTGTGGTCTGCCCCAAGGGAACGGTCTGCCAGGGGAACGTAACTTTCCTGCGTGCCACCCGCACATCCACCCTTATTCCAAAACTAAATACCGATAAGGGTTCAAATAAGTCTCGTGCCATCTTAAGGTTTCACGACACAATTTATATTAAATTATTAAAATCTAGGACTCACCTTGAACAACCGGTATCAACCTTCTATCATTAACTTTATATATACCATTAATCATTTCGGTTAGTTTTTATATTAATTACAAATTATTCAAATTTCAATCACCAATAATGTTATACCAACTCATTAAAATTCTTAACATAAAATATTACACATGTCACATAATAATAATTCAGTGTACAAAATTTAAATAAACAATTAATTTAAACCATAGTATGAATATAATAACTTAGATACAAAGAAAATAAACCATAATCACACACATGCATGAATTTTTAATTTACAAAATTAGATTAGCACAATATTAAATAAACCACAATACACCCATACATGAATTACTAATTTACAATATTTGATAAATTAGACCAACACAATAATTAATTTTTATCCAAATAAATGATTGAATTGATGATCTTAAATTTGTCCAGAAAATTTCAAGTTATACTTTAGGTAATAAAAATTATAAATAAATTATTTATACAATTTTAAAATTCGTGCAAATGTACAGAATATTCAATAAATATGTTTAGGTCATTTTTCAGAAATAATTTCCCAAAAATAAGTTATAAATAATTCTGTAAAATTCTCATAAATTTTATGACACACATTTATCATATTTTCTTAAATTAATTCCATACTTAAATGCATAGATCAATCCATAATCTAAAAATTTATTATGAAACTAGACTTCTCAAATTTCATCTTTTTGTTAGAAATTACCAGATTTGGCTTAATATAGAATTGTTAATAAATTTTCAAACATATAGTAAAATATGTCTTATAGTTTCAGATTTAATTAAAAATATGTATAAATTCTTGAAAATCTCAATAATTGTTACAAAAATTCCTAGATGAACTATAAATCATTCTCAACAACTTTGTAGAATAGTTTATCTTCAGATTTTGAGTATAAAATTGTCCAAAAATTCGTACAAATTTTTTGACAGATTTAAGGGCCAAATAAAATCTTCTATCCTCTCTTTAATGGTATAAACTACACATGTAAGCCTGTTTCCATAATAATACCATGACTTTAAGACCATCAATTTCTTCAAATATTTGATATAGACATCACAAAATTTATATACATAAATATATAAAAATTTATATTTATAAGTTAGTCATTTTATCATATGAATATAATATGAAGATTTTTAACAATTAAAAAAAAATGTGAGGGTTGAGAGAGTTTTCTTACTTAGTTGTTGGATTAAAATGGAATAGTGAAATGGTAGGAAAATATGCAACCTTCTTAACCTCCTCCTCTTATTCTTTTGCTTTACTTCGCAGATCTTCTTTCACGGGTTTCTTTACATTTTCTAATCAAGAACAGCATGCATATATATAAACATGCTGAGGCTTTTCCCTTCTCTCTCTCTCTTCTCATCATTCTCTCTGGTCACTTCGTATCTTCTAAATCCAAGAAGGATGATGAGGTTCTGGTTCCTACATTAACATGCAAACAAACAGGTGGCATTATTCTGCCACCAAGAATTCGATTCTGATATATATATATATATATATATATTTGTGTGTATTTGTATGGGTTTCTCAAAATTGATACACTAAGATTTTTAACTAATATATTTAGTAAGAATAATTATCATGTTAAATCCTAATTAAAATAATTTATAAACAATAAATATTGAATACCAACAAAATTATTATTCTTAATAATGTCTTTGTTAGTGATTTAATTAGATTAATTTAGAACTAACTTATACACTAATATATTTCAGACAAAATCCAGATAAAATTAACTAATTAATTAATTAATTAATTTGTTTATTTATTTATTTTTATTTTTTAAGAATAATTAAATGCGGATTTTCACCGTATATTACGCGTTATGGTGATTATGGTTTGGGAAGACCAGGTTGTCTTATATATTGAGTAGGTCGTTGTTAGGCGTTTGTTATTTTCGTTTTTCATGTTAGTTGTTTATGCGTACATGTGAGTTAACGAATTAGTTGTTGAAAGTATCTCTTCATCTTTGGGCTTAAGACTAGGGAATGCGATAAACGTGTTGGAGTCAGGAGTGGGTCATGTATTGGGTTGTAAGTAATGTGAAGAAAATGGATTTTAGTGAGCGTGCTTTCAAAACAAAACAGTTGTTATGTAATATTTTTGAAATGAGAAATGAGAAGGAAATGCGAACCGTCTGTACTGTTGAATAATTTGGATGATTTTGGAAAGTACTTATGTAAGTATGCTTTGGTTATAAACCGTCATATTATTTATATAGTCCGAGATGAAGCATTCATGATCATAACTATCTGTAAGTTATTATTTAGAATCATGTTGGGATCCCCATTGGACATTATGTTCATCCCACGTTACTAATCATTTTTCAGCTGAATGTTGAGAAGTGGTTCAAGATTGTGGATCTTCCTTATCTGTTGGCCACGGGGCCTTTTAATTGTTGGTGGAACACCGTTGTTGTGAAAAGGGTTGAACCCTTTCTCTTATGTGTAATGATGTAAGACTGCGAGCAATTTGTTTAATTATAACTCATGTTGCATTCATTTTGTAATCGAATGAGAGAACCTTTACTTAATTGTCCTTATTAATGTATTGAATTTCCGTACGTTAACCCTAAAACTGTGTTATAATAATGGATTTGGTAATGGTATTCATGAAATAAAAAGTGGAGCGTTACACCAACAAACTCGAGCTCTTGAATTTGTTTTTTGAAAACATTTCAAAAATTAGTTTGGCCAAAAAAATAACGAAAATACACATTATTTTATATGATTTTTTTGTGTGGTGAAAGTAGTTGTGGATAATTTAAAAGAAAAACTATTTATTTTTGTCAAACAAATTTATAATTCTTCAAAAAAAAAAAAAAAAAAAAAACAAGTTTTGAAATACAATTCAATCTAGGGTTTTGTTTGTTCAGAAAGAAACAGTCAATGGAAAATGAAAATAGTAGAAAATGAAGTGAAAGAAAGGAAAAATAAATAAAAAGTTATTTTTTTTGCATGTATTTGAATAAATGAAAATGTTTACAAAATAATGATGGGAAAAAATATAATTACTGCATAACAAGGAGTTGTGGAGATAAGTATGGACAAAAAGGGAAATAAAATAAACCTTGTCTAGATTTGTTAGAAAAATAAATTTTCCTATATATTGTGCAAGAAATTGTTAGCCTAATTAACAAGTTAATTTGAGTTGTACAAGAAATTTTAATTTTCATTGCTTTTTAAGAGTCTTTATCTAAACAAACAAATAAATATTTTTTTTCTTTCACTTTCTTATATTATTTATCTAAATATTTTTTTTCTTTCACTTTCTTATATTATTTATCTATCCAAACGGAGCCTAGATCTCAAATGTATCCACATTAATTTGCATATGTATGTGTATACCTATAGATAATATATTTAGTCATATCAATAACTTTTATAATAATTAACAAATTTGGGTATTAATTACTGAGTCTCACTTTTTATATGTTTTTCACATTGGATTAGTAACTATACAGTATTAAAACTTGTTTGCTGAAATATTATTATATTTACACACAAGTGCTTAATTTATTAGACTATTATTAAAACAAATCACATTAGTCACATTATTGATCGCATGTGGTGGTTTTGTGCCCTTGTACCTATATATTAATGAGATTCTATTAATTAGTTTAAGGATATTAGTTAACAAATTTAAAATACTTACATTTTTGTTATAGCATCCAAATTTATAAAGAACATATATATAACTATTTTAAGCTTCAATATCTTAAAACATGGGTGATTATTCGGTAGTTTAAGAGTATAGTCACGTGATATTCCGTAGTAGTATGATTAGTGGAGAATATGAGTTGTTAATTATTTGTGTTGGGTAATTGAGAAACATGAGAGAATATAATGAATGGTGATTGGTGATGGAGTATAACCACGTGGTATTTCGGGACTATTGTATAATTTTTCCTTATAACACACTATTATATAATAAGATCACTAATTAATATATCAACTAACACACTAACTAGATACAATATTAGGTAAAATCACGTGGAACTTAAATATATGTCTTGTGACTTAGTTAATGTGTTACTTGGTATACTAATTAGTGTTCCTAGCATTACACATTAGGATAAAGTTTTCCTCCAACCCATTATGTAGGAGTTCCTCCATCTTAAGCAATGTGACCGTTTATAATTGATTACTTATTAGATAAATTAAACAATTAAAAAAGTCATTAATTCTCGCTGAATTCTCTAACGGTTAAAGTTATCTCAAATATTACGAAATATGTATTTAAGAATCTTAAATGTTTTAGGTAACTTTATGTTTTTTTTTTAAATTAAATTTTTATCTAAAAATATATTTTCTTTCTAAAAGAATTCTATTACACTTGGGTCTCTACAACCCTAATGTATTGATATTTACTCCTACAAAACCAGAGAAGTGTATCAACAATTTTTATCAATTGTTTGATATTGAGCTTGAAGAATTTAGTGGTGGATTCATTATTAAGAAACATATATAACCGTTAGCTGAGACTATGATCTCTCTTTATTTTGCTTAAATTTCAACTTTCGAAGTGTTTTTATTTTTTATTTTCATAAACTTTTCTCCGTCATTATTTTTCTTCAACAATGGATCCTTATGATTGTAAGAATGTGGCAGTGCAGGATTCAGAAAAGGACAAAAAGGTTAATCAGAATGATTTTTGAATAATTTATTTCACTTGAAATCCTTTCTTTTGAAATATATGTGTATATATGTATTATGAAAAAAAAAAATGTGTGTAGAAAGATCCTTAGATAGTGTTTAATTTATTATAATGAAAGTAAAATGAAATTATCATTTTAGCTAAATGTTCTTTATTTTATTTTATTTTATTTTTTAATGTGATAAATTAGAGCATATTACTGAAGATTAAAAGGTTAATACATGAGTCTGGGATACAAGTTCCCTATAGCATCATTACATAATTGTTCAACAATACAAACATGAATACTAGGGTAAATAAAAAGGCCTTCATTCTTTGAGCTATCATTGACCAAGATGTCAGTGTTGGTATTTTTTTTTTTATAATAATACTAGAAAATATATAAAATAAATTAAATAAAAATGATAAAATAAATTTATTTTTGTAATTAAAGAATGAAATACAGAATAAACTATAAAATTAAAAATATATGAATGAATTAGATTACATCATGGAACATATTGCAAGACGGATTCACATAGACATATAAAATAATATACAATAAAAAGTTTAAAATTAAAATTTTGAAGAACGAAAGATAAAGGATATAAATCGAAGTCTGTGTGATACCACAATTTTCTTAAAAAAGATTCACTGCCTCTCGATGGGTGCTGGAGGTATGCTGGTGTCTGTCTCTCAAGATACGACGGTCAAATTCAGCTAATGCAGAATCATTTTCTGAATAGCTTTGGCAAACTTGACAATGACAGCACTTTCTCTAACAAGAACCAAAAAAAGAGCTAGCAAAAATAAGATAGAAAAAAAAAATAGTATAAAAACCATATCCAATTTTATTATCTCAAAACACTATCTCATATTCCATAAAAAATCTCTTCAAAACTTATATTACTAATTTGGAGGGGAAAGACCTCTATTTATACAAATAGGGGAGTCTCTAGCCATGAAGGCTATCATCATGAGAGCTATCAAATGCCATTAATCAAGGCCACCAACTCTAATCATTAGGGCTAGAGTTACAAAAGTTTAAAACTCTAAAAATATTATATAAATCATAATATGTATATAATGCATAAGTTTTGAGAATTAAACTGGATGGGTCACAAAAATGGATATGGGTGTTAGGTCACAACCCAATCCAAGCCCAATCTCAAACACATGCACAAGTGAAGCCCAACATAGCACAGCAGAGCCCATGCTCAAAATTAAGTCCAAAACTAAGACCAAGACCAAACCTGTCACATGCACAAACACAAGTCTAGACCCAGTCCAAATTAAGACTAAGTCCAAATCTAAACCCAACTTTGATTGATACTCACTTTGTTAGGTCCCTTGATTGTTAAATCCGGGTACAAAACTTTGTGTTGATCAAGTTGTAATTTTCCTGTGTTTTTGTTCTTCCCGCTCGAGCGGGACCATTGGCACTCGAGCGGATATTGTAGTCCCTCAATATTTTGTCAGGTCTGTAAAAATACTGGAAGGTCTAAATTCGCGCTCGAGCGGGACATCAAGCGCTCGAGCGGAACTCTGTTTTGTTGCTCGCAGTTTTTGCTGAAGCCGCTCGAGCGGGATGTTGGACACTCGAGGGGAGATCGCGGACTCAGGATTCCTATTTATACCTGTTTAGGTTGTTTTTAGGACTACTTTTCCTAGATCTTATTCAAGAGTCCTAGGGTTTTGATTGAAGTTTTGTTCTGAGATTTTTGTGAGTTTTCCTTGATGTTTTGAGAGGAGTTCTTCAATCATGATCTAAGATACATACATCAAGGAGTTGGTTACTTTGAATTCAAGAGAGAGATTTCATCGGTGGATTCCGAAGATTCAAGCGTAGAGTATCAAAAGGAGTTTGATTCTGTACGTAGTCGTTCATTTGACAAATGAAGTTGTGGATTCAACTTCAGGATTGATCAGTTCCGAGACGAAAGCATGGTGAAAGAGTTACAGAAGATTCGAAGACAAATTGACTGAGTGGGGTAATTTGTATGTTATCTTTGTAATCTTTCTTACTTCAGTAGTGGATTGATTAGTGGCGTTTCGCCCGTGGTTTTTAATTACAATTGAAGGTTCTTCAATTGTGGTTTTTTCCACGTAAAAATCGTTTGTGTCGATTTATTGTTTATTCCGAAAAACAAACAATCTAAATCACTTTCGTAAGTGCTTGTCGGTTTAGATTGTGTGTTTTGGATACTTGGGATTTGGAATATTTTAATCTTGATCTAATCACGAATTACTTAGGATTTTCAATTGGTATCAGAGCAGGTCACTTTTTTTTTAAAAAAAAATATAGGAGTGTGATTTTGTGTGACTAGTATATGGATTCTATTCGTGAAGGTAACTCGACCCATAGACCTCATTTACTTGATGGTACAAACTATTCTTATTGGAAAGCTCGTATGAGAGCGTTTTTAAAATCCATCGATGAGAAAGTTTGGCACATCGTAATCTATGGGTGGAGTGAACCTACTGTCATCATTGATGGTGTTGATATTCCTAAACCCCTTGATAAATGGGACACAATTGATTACCAAAACTCGAGTTGGAACAGTAAGGCTCTCAATTCCCTGTTTTGCTCCGTCACACCTGAAGAGTTTCGTCGTATCTGCATGTGTGAGGTAGCAAAAGAGGCTTGGGACATTTTGGAAACGATTCACGAAGGTACTACTTCTGTCAAAAGGTCAAAACTTCAACGTCTCACCTCCGCTTTTGAAACTCTTTTTATGCGCGATGATGAGACGTTTGATGAATTCTATGCAAAACTTAGTGATATCGTGAATTCCTGTTTCACAGTCGGGGAAAAAATCCCGGAAGCTAAAGTTGTTGGAAAAATTTTGAGGTCCTTACCCGAGAGGTTCCAATCAAAAGTGACAGCCATTGAGGAGGCTCAGAATGTTGACACCCTCAAGCTTGATCAATTGGTTGGAAACTTGCAGACTTATGAAGCCCACCAGATTTCAAAGAAAAAACAAAAAGAAAGTGTGGCTTTCACTAGTGCTCATGAGTCTGCAAAAACTCCGGAGACTGAATTTGATTTAGAGTCTGAGATGACGGCTATGTTTACTAAACAATTTAAAAAAAAATTGAAGAAAAAGAAGCCTAATTTCAGAGACCCTATTTCAAAAGACAAGAGTAATGATAAACCCAAAACTTTTCCACCAAAACTTGCTCCAAAAACTGAAAAGAAGATTGTAAAGGGGCAAGGGGTCAAGTGCTATGAATGTCAAGGGTTTGGTCACATTGCCCTTGAATGCCCTTCGAAAAAGAATCGAAAGAAAGTCTACACTGTGACTTGGGATGATGAAAGCGGGTCGGAGCAAGAACCCGAAGAACCTGAATCTGGAGAAGACGGGGATAGTGCTTTCATGGCATTTTGGTCCACTTTCACTCAACCTCTTACAAAGCCAGCGGAGTTAGCTCGTGGTCAGAACCTGCATCATGCTCCTACCTTTGATGGGAGTAACTACCTGTTTTGGAAAATCAGAATGAGGGCTTTTCTGAGAGCTTTTGATCCTGAAGGCTGGCAGGCCATTGAAGAAGATACAGACAGGGCTGACAATCCGAGCAGTCAGAGAGCCCTGATCACTATTCATGGAGCAATTTCTACTGAAGAACTGCAACGGGTTGTTCATTGCCAAAGGCTAAAGAGGCATGGGAAATTTTGAGCCAATTCCATGAAAGAGGAAATTCACCTTCACTACCATCCAGCAATCTTTTTGTCTTAGTTGCCAGACTGAATGAGGTCAAGGAGAATGAAGAGCAAAAAGAGGATGATGAAACATCTGAAGATAATGATGAGATCAATGGCGATGAACTACAACAAGTCTACGAAAAGCTGTACGAGGAATCTCTGAATTTGTCCAAAATCAACGACAAACTCTCTCTCAAGCTCAAAACATGTGAGAGTGAGAATGTCAGGCTGAAAGGAGAACTTGTAACAGCAAAGCAGAATATCATCAAGATCTCGAGTGATAGGCAAGACTTATGTGGAAAACTTATTTCCTGTGAAACTGAAAGGAATGAACTCCTAAAGGTGTATTCCACATATGAAGAAAAGCTTGAAAGTCTTGAGATGTCACAAGCTACATTGGAAGAGAGAGTCTGTCAAAAAAATGAAGAACTCCGTGTTGCTAGAGCCACTATTGCCATGTGGAACAAAGGTTCCAAATCTTTAGAAGACATCCTCAGGTCTCAACAAATGGGTTGTGACAAAAGTGGGTTAGGCTATGGTGCAACAGCTCACAAGGGATAGGCCTCCACTTCATATGACATGAAGACTCAAGCAAAGGGAAAGTTGAAGGTAGACCAGACTGATCTCTCTCTTCATCTACCTAAAGTTGGTAAGATCAACAAAAGGGAGGTAAACCCTGTTTTTATTTGTCATCACTGTGGTAGGTATGGCCACATTCGTCCTTATTGTTTTGAATTGTTTGGTAAGGTGTCTCAAAAGGGTAGAAATTCGAAAAATTTTTGGGTTAGGAGACAACCTTATATGTCTAGGCGAAATACCAAGACTAAAAAGATTTGAGTGAGAAAAGATGATTTGACTTGTTTAGTTGTTCACACTGCTCTAAAAGCACGTGATTCACACATGTGGTATCTTGACAGTGGGTGCTCTCGTCATATGTCCGGTAACAAATCTTACTTCACCTCCCTTGAAAAATATGAAGGAAGAATTGTTACTTTTGGAGATGACGGCACTTCTAGAGTCATTGGTAAGGGCTCTATAAGTGTTACTGGTCTTCCTAAGCTCGAAAATGTTCTTCTTGTTGATGGTCTTAAAGCAAATCTTTTGAGCATTAGTCAAATGTGTGATTCTCATCATGAAGTATTGTTTTCAAAAAATAAATGTGAAATTTTGGATAAAAAGGGAAATACTGTCTTACATGGGGTTCGCACATCTGATAACTGCTATGGGATTGTTACTACTAATGATCTCACTTGTCACTCTGCCATCATTAGTAACATTGACCTGTGGCATCAAAGATTAGGTCACATGAATTTCAAAAACCTAACTAAGATAGCCAACAAAGAGCTTGTGAGAGGAGTACCTAAATTGGGTAAGAATTTGAGCCATGTGTGTGGACCATGTCAACTTGGAAAGCAAACCCGTGCCCCTCATAAAAAGGTGAACAGCTTTACAACCAAACGTCCTCTTGAATTGGTTCACATGGATTTAATGGGTCCTACTCGCACTGAAAGCATCGGAGGTAAAAAATACACTTTTTTAACTGTTGATGATTTTACTCGATTTTCATGGGTAAATTTTTTAAAGGAAAAATCTGATACGTTTGATGCTTTCCAGGCTTTAGTCTTCAAAATCCAAAATGAACAAGGTGTTTCCATTGGGCGTATCATAAGAATCCGAACCGATCATGGTCGTGAGTTTGAAAATAGTTCGTTTTCGGATTTTTGTGATATACATGGAATTAAGCATGAATTTTCTGCACCTATTACTCCACAACAAAATGGAGTTGTTGAGAGGAAGAACAGGGTTGTTCAAGATATGGCTAGGGTCATGCTCCTTAGTAAGAAACTTCCTCCAAAGTTTTGGGCCGAAGCCCTAAATACTGTTGTTTATGTCATAAATCGCGTGTATTTAAGGCCCGACACTTTACAAACTCCATATGAATTGTGGAAGGGTTTGAAACCTAATGTAAAATACTTCAAAACTTTTGGGAGTAAGTGCTACATTTTCAAAGATAGAGAGCCTTTGGGCAAATTTGACTCCCGCAGTGATGAAGGTATTTTTCTAGGGTATTCAACCACTAGTAGGGCTTTTCGAGTCTATAACCTGCGAACTTCATCTTTAATGGAATCTATCAATGTGGTTATAGATGACACAGGTGCACCTACTCCAGCAACAAATGAGGATGACAATGATGAGTCTCCAATCTTGGATACTGAACCACAAAATCAAGGAGAAGCTGCGGACCAATCACAAGAAATTGTTACAACTCCATCCTCACAGGTAAGTTCAAATCCAAAGAGTGCTCCAAGGAACATCACTTTTGTTGCTCCTGTCACCACAAGTCCTGAGCTTAAACCATCGGCTAGGGTGAAACTGAATCATCTAGTTCAACAGGTGATTGGAAATGTCTCGGATCGAATGAAAACCCGAAGACAGATTCGGGATGAGGTATCACATATGTGTTATGTTTCATTAATTGAACCTAAGAATTTTAAAGAGGCCTTGCTAGATGATAGTTGGGTCAATGCTATGCATGAAGAGTTAGGTCAATTTGAACGTAACAAAGTTTGGACTCTAGTTCCCAGACCTAGAGACATGAATGTGATAGGTACCAAGTGGATCTTTAAAAATAAATCTGATGAGAATGGTACAGTTGTTAGGAATAAAGCTAGGTTGGTTGCTCAAGGCTACACACAAGTAGAGGGTGTTGACTATGATGAGACGTTTGCCCCAGTTGCACGTCTCGAATCTATTCGTATTTTGCTTGGTGTTGCATGTTTTCTTGGCTTTAAATTGTTTCAAATGGATGTGAAAAGTGCATTTCCGAATGGGTTCAATTTTGAGTCTTTACATTGCATAATTCTTAGCACAAGAAAAATTAAGTGAACTAATTATATTATTAAGTGTAAAGTATATGTTAACAAAATTTGAATTGGATTTTAATTGTTTGTTATTTTGCATCTCAAAATGAAAGGAAATAAACTTGAAAAAATATAATTACAACAATATTTAAAAAAATAAAAAGTTTCATTTAAAATTCTTGCTTTAAACTTCAAAGTATCTTGAGCCGACTTGATAATTTCTTTTCCTAATTTTGAGTAAAAATTTGAGTCTCCCTTAATTTGGATAAAAATTTTCAATTTGATTTAACCTTGGGTCTAAGAGTATTTTTAATATTTTTACCTTAATTTAAATTCAATAAGAGTTTGAATCAATGATTGAAAATGCATAACAAGATACAATGAAAATGACTTAAAAGTAAATAAGCAAAAGTAGGGTTGCTAATGAACCGAACTATTCACGACCAGACTCGACTCGGCTCGTTAAGGGTTCGGCTCCTTTAGTAAACGAGCCGAGCTCAAGCTCGAATATTAAGCTCGTTTAGCAAATGAGCTGAGCTCGAGCTCGAATAAGCTCGGCTCGTTTATCTTTATTTAAATGATATAATAAATTTATTATTATATTAAATAATATAAATAATATTTTTTATTTAAATAATATAATTGATGTTAAAAAAAATTATCTAGCCGAACCGAACAAAGCCGGGCCAAGTTTGATGTCATTCCCCGAAAATTTACACAATAAAGATTCACCAACATCCATTATTTAATGTAAACATAATTAAGTCTCAATATTAACATCTGTAACAAGCCCGCGGGGGGACCTCGCTACAGCTCGGACTCGACTTTTCGTAGTCACGGTTCTAAGTCTGAACCAAAGAGTCCAAATTCGGCAAATCGTTTTGAGAAAACAGATTTTTGAAAGAAGTGCCAAACATGGACTGCTTTGCCAGATACAGAGTCGCCACCTAAATATTTTATTTTGGGAAATTTAGGAAACCCTGACTCGGTGCGAAAAGGCCACGTGTCCGTCATCACCAAAGTTGCCTCGGCTCGGGAACTTGGGTACGATTGGGGAAGGTCACTTCGTGAGCACCCCCGCTCGCCCGGTCATAGACCGGCCTCTACTAACCATGATATCAATTTTTGAAAACATTGTGAGTTCTTATTCCGGTTTATTAGCCTAGGTTACTATATGATGCGCACAGCATATAAGTATAGACCAGGTCGCCCGAATTGGAACAAAACATTTCATGTTTGTTTTTGAAAATGGTTTGCTACCCGTAGGTAGGCTTGAAACATTTTGATGATTCATTCCAATTTAGATAACCCAACCTTCACCCACAGGCATTCAGGCAGATATATCAGATAAGCACATGGCCTCATGGTAAGCATGCTATTCATGGCAGTCACTCACACGCATGCAAGGATGCTAAAGCATAAAGCTTACTGAGTACTCCAAGCCAAAATAGGAATTCATTAGAAATCATGCATGATCCTAACTATACAGAAATGCCTAATGCAACACATACAAAATGCAATTATAGTAGGCTCGGCTATTCTAAGATGGCATATGAAATGCTACAACTAACATGTATTCAACTTGGAATTGAAAGTACAATGCAGTTAGTATGATGCGCCGAGCCCGGTGCATGCAATACAGATGGATGAATGCAAACATGCTGTCATACTGTATGCTAAATTAAATATGCCCTAATCTAACCATCATAAGCGGATAAATAAAAGGGAGAAAGACGTGGGGTTGGAAGACATACATCACACTCACCCACACTTATTACAGTTATGCCCTCACTCGGAGGGTCCAAATAAATAATACAGTCCAAATATTACAGTCCTCAAATAAAAGAATATTACAGAATTCTAATTAATTAATGAATTAACTAGAAAGCAAATAAAACTGGCGTGCAAGCCAGGGACCGCCTTGCTTCTGATGGATGATGCATGTCCGGATTGTCCTGCGCGGAAATCCACCGGAATGCCCCAATTAGCCTCTGTTTACACCTGTTATTCTTGAAAAGCGTGCCAAGTCCCGGAAAGTTGCTGATTTCTGGTTTTGCTACAACAGAGAGCAGGAAAGGGGCATAGCAATGTATTTGCACAAATATATGCATGTCTCGATCCTCGTGCCACCAATCACGCATACCGAGGCATGATGGCCGATGAGTCGAAATGCACAACTCAATATAGGATGAATGCACATGAAACTACAGCTAAAACCTAACTCCATCATGGATAATCCGGAGTGTCGGTGACTTGGGAATTGAGACACATTCCGTCACTCGGAGTACGAAATGTACCTCGTTTCCCGTGCCCGGGCTAACTCCTATTCCGGACACGATGCAATATGCATGATATGCATGAAATTCAACTAAGACACAATCCTAACGAACACAATGCTATGAAATGAGATGCCTCGAAATGCGTGCACGCGGGCACGCAAATCGAGAAAATGCAGAATGCTATGAAAATGAAATGCCTCGGAGTGCGTGAACACGGGCACACAAACTGAGAAAATGATATATGTCTCGAAATGTGTGCACGCGGGCACGCAAACCGAGGCGATGAAATGTGTCTCGAAGTACGTGCACGCGGGCACGCAAACCGAGGCAATGATATGTGTCTCGAAGTACGTGCACGCGGGCACGCAAACCGAGGTAATGATATGTGTCTCGAAGTGCGTGCACGCGGGCACGCAAACCGAGGCAATGATATGTGTCTCGAAGTGCGTGCACGCGAGCACGCAAACTGAGGCAATGATATGTGTCTCGAAGTACGTGCACGCGGGCACGCAAACCGAGGCGATGATATGTGTCTCGAAGTACGTGCACGCGGGCACGCAAACCGAGGCAATGATAGAATGATATGAAAATGACAAATGGGCTTATACCAACATGAGAGAGCCTCAGCCACACTCACATCGGATGCCGGTGGCAGAAAATGAAGTGCCTCGAAATGCGTGCACACGGGCACGCAAACCGAGGCGATGACAGAACGATATGAAAATGACATGAAAATGACAAATGGGCTTATACCAACATGAGAGAGCCTCAGCAGCACTCACATAAGATGCCGGTTGATGAAAATGAAGTGCCTCGAAATGCGTGCACACGGGCACGCAAACCGAGGCAATGGCATACGCAATGCAAATGACATGGAAACATGATATGGGCTTATACCAACATGAGTGAGCCTCAGCCACACTCACATAGGATGCCGGTTGATGAAAATGAAGTGCCTCGAAATGCGTGCACACGGGCACGCAAACCGAGGCAATGGCATACGCAATGCAAATGACATGAAAACATGATATGGGCTTATACCAACATGAGTGAGCCTCAGCCACACTCACATAGGATGCCGATGGCAGAAAATGAAGTGCCTCGAAATGCGTGCACGCGGGCACGCAAACCGAGGCGATGGCAGAATGCGATGTAATGACATGAAATGGATGGCAATCATTCTAACAGAATTTCAGCAACAAAATATGGGGGAAAACAGTCCCGAAATGAAGCGAAATGACACCAAATGCATGAAATTGTCCCGAAATATGAATTTAGGCACCCGAAATGGCCTATAGCTAGGCCAAACATGCACAATATGGACATGCAATGCAAAGACAGAAGCTAGACAGTCCCAAAATAAACACTTTTCCAGTTTATAGCATGGCCAAACAGTAAGTATAGATATGGCAAAAATGGCATGCAAGAATACGGTATTTTCAAGGGGTAATGAAGCAAGTGATATAAACAAAACCCAAACTGAAAAATTTCCTTCTACAACACTGAAGATGGACCAAAAATATGAACATTTACAGTATATGGCAGCCTCAAAATCAGTATACAAATATGCTAAAAATGTGATGCAAAACAAAGCTCAAAAGGTGCTATAACATGAAGTATACAAAATAATCACCAAACAGAAAAAAAGTGTTAATGAAACATGAAGTATAGATCAAAATAAGACTATCTCTAGGCCTGTAAAATGGCCGAAAACAAAAGCATGGTAGGCTAACTAAACATGCAAGAAAACGAACCAAAAGGTAGCCAAAGAGGCAAGTGGTATATGCAATGCTCAAACTGAAAAATTCCCTTCTACAACATTGAAGAGGGACCAAAAATAAGCATATTTTCAGAACTGTAAAACAGCCAAAACAGAATACAAACATGCTAGAAATGCAATGCAAAATTAGGCTCAAAAGTGGCTATAACATGAGGTATGCAAAATAATCACCAAATAGCCAAAGACCCTTAATAAAACATGAAGTATAGGTCAAAATAAGACTATCTCTAGGCCTGTAAAATGGCCGAAAACAAAAGCATGGTAGGCTAACTAAACATGCAAGAAAACGGTATTTACAAAGGGTATTGAAGCAAGTAGCATATGGAGGGCTCAAACAGGGTTGAGCCCTTAATGAAAAGTGACAATGAGCTCAAAAGAGGGCCCTTTTCAGTTAGGTCCGGAGCTTGAAACAAAAAGCATGGATGGCTTAGAGATGGTGCAAGAATGAGCTAGAAAAGAAGGAAATTGGACTTACCTTTGAAGACCAACACTTTTGTTGCTTCTTGGACCAGATTTGGTGACTCTAAGCTGCTGGAATTCTTCCCCTTGCTGCTGGAATGGAAGGGTGGTGGTAGAGCTTGAAGATGATGAAGAAATGGAACCCAGAACTTGAAGGAAATGGGGTGCTATGTATGTATCTCCTCCAAGAAAGCCTTGTAACCCCTTTCTTGAGTTGGGAGGTCAACAAAATTTAAGAGAGAGAGAGAAGAGCCTCTTCAAAAGTCTAGTGAAAAATGAGCCTTTTTCTTCTTTCAAAAGGGGCCCCGGATGTAGATATTTTTTGGGGGAAAACCAAGGCACAGCTGGAATGCACTCAACCTGAAGAAGCAGGCCGGCCAGTTACTTTTTCTGCAGATGGCCGGCCAGCCACTTAACATAGCCGGCCGGCTAGGTCAAAGAAAAAAACGGCCGGCCGGCTAGAAAAAATGGCCGGTCACCCCCTAGGATGAAGCCCCAGAAGTTAGCTTTCCAATGGCGCAAACCTTGCATTAAAATTCCTCCTGTAGAAAAAGTTATGCCCTTTTCCGTGAAGCCGCGCAGATTCAGTCCAAGCGGACTTCAACCAACCACATCTCTCCCCCCCGGACTTGGACTTGGGAGATTCTTGAGTGCAAAATGAAGCCCCAGAAGTAAGCTTTCCAATGGTGGTGGCCTCATTTCTTAATTCCTCTTGTGCAAAGAGTTACGCCCGTTTCGGTGAAGTCGCGCAGCTTTTTCTCCTTCCCGGATTCATGCTGAAACACTTTTGACCAAAAAGAAGTTGGCTTTTTGGCAAAATTACTAGCCTCCCACCAACTTTTGGTGTCCTCTCATGTGTGTAGATCACATATATGTGGTTTGGGGTTGGCAACAGTGACTCCAGGGTGTTCAACATTGCATTTGAAGAGGAGGGGCAAAAATGGAAAGAAAAATTAATGGCCGGCCATAAACTTTTAGGGTCCTCCCAAGTGTGTACATCACAGATATGTGGTTCAAAGTTCAAGAAAGTGGGCCCAAGGTGTTCAACATTGGCCCGGAAGAGGAGGGGCAAAAATGGAAATAACAATTAATGGCCGGCCATGACTTTTTTGGGTCCTCCAAGGTGTGTAGATCACAGTTATGTGGTTGAAAGTTGGCAACACTACCCCTAGGGTGTTCAACATTAGCCCGGAAGTTGGAAAAACGGGCGCCGGGAGGCTCCGGAGGAGAGATAACTGGTTGCTGCAACAATTACTAGCCTCCCACCCTCCAGTGACCTTCCTGGTGATAAAACAGAGGTACCTGCCAAAAATGAACGAAAACCGATGCAAAACGAATGTTCGGGGGCCAAAACACGCAGTTCGGGGCCCCGGAAACTGCCCGTTAAACACCGAAAGTGGCGTTCGGCCACGAAGTGGGTTTCTCAGACCCCAGTGTCCCTCAAAAGGGAGCAAATAGGATGTATGCCAAAAATCAGAGCAAACGGAGATGGTTAGGCGGTCCCGAACCGAGGCACACGGCCTGACGGTCCTGGAAAACCGGAAACCGGGCTCCGAAAAGGGCAAAATGGCCTACGGCCACCAAATGTAGCCTACGGACATTGAGAGATGGTCTACTAGACCTCTCCCTCCCCTCAAGAAAAGAAACCGAGAAAACCGAGTCTGGTTCGCAAACCGAGACAAGGCACAGAAGAGGGTTCGGAAGTCCGGAGGCAGGGCTCACGGCCGCAACTCTGAAGCTTCTGAACAAGCACATTATGCAACATCACCAAGCGCTCAATCGGTGACGTCTGAGTCTTAAGGTCGGTCAAAAATGGGGTGTCTACAGTTGCCCCTCTTTGACAGAACTCGGAAGTCACAAGTGACGGGAGTGAATGTCAAAGCCAAGAGACGACCCATTTTTGACAAGGCCGAAGACTTAGACAAACAGGCAAGATAAACAGAGATGTGCCCGCAGGCAGGGGCAAAATGAAAATGATATGCAAGCAGCTGATCATAACTTATGATTATGCAAAGAGAGCTGTAATGAAGCATACCATGCAGCAGTTTTAAGCAAGCGAATACAAATCTAACTACATTTCATGCAGAAGGATGTAAGAAAATTATGCAATTCTCACTGCGTCTCACGTGGAGAAGGCTAAAATCGACTACCGAGAATACCCAGAGTCTAACACACAACATCTCTCTGCGTATCACACATAGGAGAGGAAGAAGGTAAACCTTTCAGCGTATTATACGCAAAAGAGGGAAGGTAAACTTCTCAGCGTATCACACGTAAGAGAAGAAAGGCAAATTCCTCAGCGTATCACACGCGAGAGAAAACTGCTCAGCATATCACATGCAAGAGAGAAAAGGGAGATTTCTCAGCGTATCACACGCAAGAGAAAACTGCTCAGCACATCACATGCAAGAGAGAAAAGATAAGTTTCTCAGCGTATCACACGCAAGAGAAAACCTCTCAGCATATCACATGCAAGAGAGAAAAGATAAGTTTCTCAGCGTATCACACGCAAGAGAAAACTTCTCAGCATATCATATGCAAGAGAGAAAAGATAAATTTCTCAGCGTATCACACGCAAGAGAAAACTGCTCAGCATATCACATGCAAGAGAGAAAAGATAAATTTCTCAGCGTATCACACGCATGAGAAAACTTCTCAGCATATCACATGCAAGAGAGAAAAGATAAATTTCTCAGCGTATCACACGCAAGAGAAAACTGCTCAGCATATCACATGCAAGAGAGAAAAGATAAATTTCTCAGCGTATCACACGCAAGAGAAAACTGCTCAGCATATCACATGCAAGAGAGAAAAGATAAATTTCTCAGCGTATCACACGCAAGAGAAAACTACTCAGCATATCACATGCAAGAGAGGAAAGATAAATTTCTCAGCGTATCACACGCAAGAGAAAACTTCTCAGCATATCACATGCAAGAGAGAAAAGATAAATTTCTCAGCGTATCACACGCAAGAGAAAACTGCTCAGCATATCACAAGCAAGAGAGAAAAGATAAATTTCTCAGCGTATCACACGCAAGAGAAAACTACTCAGCATATCACATGCAAGAGAGGAAAGATAATTTTCGCAGCGTATCACACGCAAGAGAAAACCTCTCAGCATATCACATGCAAGAGAGGAAAGATAAGAATTGTAAGTGAAAATGTGCATAATGATGCAGGTGAAGTGTACATAACAATGCAAGTAATGAGCATAACAATGCTAGAAGATGTGCATAACAATGCAAGCAATGAGCATAACAATGCTAGATAGATGTGCATAACAATGCAACGAATGATCATAACAATGCTAGATAGATGCGCATAACAATACAAGGAATGAGCATAACAATGCTAGATAGATGTGCATAACAATGCAATGAATGAGCATAACAATGCTAGATAGATGTGCATAACAATGCAACGAATGAGCACAACAATGCCAGTGGAACGCGCGTAACAACACCCGTTTGAAACAAAAATACCGAATAAGGGAATACAAGCCTTAAGTAGACCAAATTCCAAACGCAACCTCCGATTTACCTCTCGGAGGGGTCACGATATATTCCAAAAAGGATACACCTCGTGCATGCCGACTGACGATGAGCCACACATCGAAGATATGAGTTGAAAATTCCGCAGAAACATTTTGAACTGAAAAGAGTGGGTTCTCCTTGCACTTTCTTGATTGTACTTCCAAACCGCAGTTACTACCTTTCCTTCCTGGCCATGTTCACAACTTTCCCTATTCTCCAACGGGGTGACAGGCTAGGTTGATTCAGTATCCAGAATCGAGGCGCATTCACATGCTATCTCAATCTATGGGGCTGCCATACAGATTTCAAGCCGAGGGCATGCCTCTGGGTATTTAAACCAGACTTTGGTCTCGGAAATCCCGAACCTTTACGTTCTAGGCATCGGCCATTCGAACTCTAGTTTCCACCGTCGCAGTTGGTCTCCTAGGAACTCATTACGAACACGGCCAAGATGCCTCTGGCGGGGAATGGTACTCAGGAATAGCACTTCTGATTACCATTTTGGCTTGAAGCAGACTTGATCTTGAGCTTGAGGTAGAGGCACACTCATACTTCGGAGCCTTGGCAAGACTTGAAGAAGCACACACGGGATGTAGTCTCGGAACTTACTGAAGTTGAAACAAACTCAGATACCCGACATTTCCTCTTTTGCTTTTGCTTTGTAGTCTGGAACCCATATAGCTTCAAATAGGTCCTAGTTCTACTGTTCTCGCATGACCTGGGTTGAACCCTGCGGTTTTATGAAAAAACGAATCTTGTTTTGCACAAATGTGGAGAATGGCATGGCACTCGGAGCACAAAACGATTTTGTTTTTGAAATTCAGAGATGAGCTTTCGACCAAGTATTGAGCCTATGACTGAACGCAGCAAAACGACGCAACAAGGAAATAAAAGGCACACAACCTAGACACATCGAGTAACACTCGAAACGACTCAAAACAAGAATCGAGATAAAACAAAAAGACACGACACTCAGACGTGCACAGGGAGCCTGTTTCACCGGGTAGTGTTCCCCACCCTCTCTCATTTGTAATCCTCACAACACTCGGCCCTCAAGCTCTGTTTTTCTGAAAAAGCCCTTTTCTCACTTTTTCTCTCATCACACATCTCTCTATTCTTCAATCTCTCATTTTTCATCCCTGCCCTGGGTGGTTGATGGATGAACAGGAAATTGCGGGCTCATGCCCAACATAATCAGCTCGCGGCTATTTCCTTCGGTGACATCTGTCGATGCGCCGGATGAGGGAATGGAGCATCTCGATCCATTCCAATTCGTGCTTCGCACTCGGCTTGATACCTCGCTGCTTGGAGGATGAGAGAATTTTCAGCCATTTGTTGTTAACTTCGGTTATCCCCTTTTTTGGCGGGTAGAGTGCCCTTCTGGCAAGTATGTTGGCAGTGGGGAAAAGGCAGGAAGCCTAACTCAACTGTGCCAGTAGTTCATCATTTTGACCATTTTAGTTTTAGTTTTCTCCTAAAAAAAAAATTTTTGACCAAAATGAGAGTTAGATTAACATATTTGTTCAATTTTCTGATTTAAAATCATGCAAGTTAGGCAGTGAGCACTGAGAGTTTTCCTTTTTTGGGTCCAAGAAATGGTCCAGTTTTGAAAATGGAATACTTTTCGAGAAGATTAGTCAACCTTAGTAAAAATTCTCAAAAACTATTTTTGCAAATGACCACTGCTCAACGAGTACGGAACCTACTCTTGAGATGCGCAACCTCGGATCCATGGCAATGGAAAATTGCCTCTTGTCTGAAGGACACTGCATGGCAACGGAATGTTGCCCCTTGTTTGAAATGACACTGCGGCGTTCTGAATGGCAACGGAAAGTCGCCCCTTGTTTGGATAGCACCGCAGCGCATTGAATGGCAACGGAAAGTTGCCCCTTGTTTGAATTACAGTGCGGTGCATTGAATGGCAACGGAAAGTTGCCCCTTGTCTGAATGGCACCGTAGTGTATTGTAGTCAGTCCTTAGAGCGACGAACGCAACCAGACTCTCAGATATAGAGAAGGCAAAGATTATCAGAACCATTACATAGACATGATTGAGTTTGAAGTGTTTTACGGCTGGACTTCAGAATGAAGTTGCCTACGTATCCCAAAGATGGGAATCAAACCTTACGTAGTTCGGGGTTAAGGTACACTCGGGTATTAACCTCTCCTTTTTAGGCTCTAACTTTTGCCAAGGCGCCCGTTGCGGGTTTTCGACCTTGCGAGCTTTGTTCTTCTTTTCTTTTCAATTCTTTTCATTTCTTTTTCCTTTTTTGATTTTTTCGTTCTTTTCTTTGCATCTTTCTTTTTTGTTCTCTTTTTTTCTTTTTGCATTTTTTGCTTCTTCTTTTTTTGTATTTTTTTCCTCTTGCTCTAACTTTTGCCTGGGTCGCCCTTCCGGGTTTTCGGCCCAGCGAGCCTCTCAAGGGTAAAAGTATAACAAGTCCATGCCAAATGGTTTTGAGATCCTAGAGTCATCTGAATCCAGGAGAATGGCTGCTGCTTTGCAAGAGGACTCATCTTCAGCTCTTCGAGCATGTCTGATATCTTTGCCCCTAGTTCGAGGGGTACTTCTGTTCTAGCTTTGCAAGCTTCTTCTGATCTTCTGATCTTTTGATCTGACTTTCCTGGCCTCTTGTTCGAGGGCTGCTTCAAATCTAGCCACACAGGCCTCACATCGTAGTTGACCGTCGAACCTTCTGATTTCAAGTTCAAGGTTTGGAAGCGAATGGGTTGAGTCTCGAGGCTGAGAGCGATCCTAGGCTGCACAATCTCAAGAGCGATTCCACACAGGTCTTCGCAAGACCGCGCAAAACATTTTGTTTTTGAAAGTTTTTAAGAAAGCGACAAATCGCTCGCGCTGAAGGTAGTGTGAAACCAGTCTGGATCAAGCCAGGGTCCTTCTCAGTACTCACGCTAACAAGCATGATTTCATTCATTAAGGGCTTAGCATGCCTCTCTTTCTCTCAAATGATCAAAGTTTTGCAAATCCCAAGGAATTCCTTCCTCTTCGTTTTTACTGCAATGTTCAAAAAGAGTTTTGAAAAACTTAGGTCGATACAATGATTTTGGGGTGCAGAAGAGTAGGCGAAAAGCACTGCCATTTCATTCAAACTTTCTGGCACAATTGGCACAAAGCAGGAGCAAGCACAAAGCATGAAAAAACACTGCTGTTTCAATCAAATCTGCTGGTGTTACTGGCTCCCTGGCAGAAACAGACTCAAAACAAAACGAAAAGACAAGCATAAAACAAAATGGTGACGCCCGAGGTAACATCCCCCGGAATCACCCGACTTCTATACAACAGGACTGACTCGATACAACAAGACAGACCCAAAACAAAACGACAAGACTGACTCAATACCCAAGTCAGAAAGCACAAAAACTAGTATTTGCAAAATGTTCAAAACAGTGCGTGCCATACGCCACATCCGGAGTAATCTGAGTGCCGCCTGCAGGTGGTTCATCCCTCGATCACATCTCATTATCCCACCATAAGTTCACTGATCAAGTGCCGATAGACTTTGTAGGACCTGGTGCAGGGATGACCCCGTTGTCGATCAGATCTTGTATTTCGTGGCGGAGACGAAAGCACATGTCAGTGTCATGGCCGGCTCGCTGATGGAAGGCACAGTAGTCGGCTGGATTGTGCGAGAGAGGGAGGTTCTTTGGTAATGGTTGCGGCTCCAGGGGCTTCAGATGCCCTTTCTTGATCAAAACCCCAAGAGCCTTTGACAAAGGCATATAAAGTGGGGTGAAAACCTTCTTGGCTTGGGGTGGATATTTGGTTCCTTGTGAGATACTTCCGGACGCACCGGTGAATGGGGTAGCTGTTTTTGATACGGTGGTAGTAACCATGCCCACATCAGAAGATCTTGCAGCTGCATCACCACTAGTGGTCGCATTCGAACTGCGGGAAATCGCCCTCCTGGGCTGCTCCTTATCCTGGTCAAACAGACCCTGCCTCATTGCATCTTCGATTTGTACCCCCATATCGTGTAAATCTGAGAAAGTGGGAAAGGGGATTACAATCATTCTCTGCATTAACTTAGGCTGGAGATTGCGCACAATCATCCGAATTTGATCCTTATCAGTAGGCCTTAGAGTCATCATCGAGGCCTTCACCCTCCACCGGATCACAAAGTCCGAGAAAGATTCCTTGGGCTCTTGCCTTGTCGTTTCGAGATCACGAGTTGTGATCTCGATTTGAGTGTTGTATGAATATTGTGTGACAAAGGCCTCAGCCATCTCATCCCAATTCTTCTTCACTCCATCTTGTAATCTTGCGTACCAATGGGAGGCCACACCCGACAGGGTTCGGCCGAATAGTGAGAGCTTCTGTGGTCGTGTTAGGCCCATCGGCCGCAAGACGTCTGCAAACAGTCGAATATGGACCATGGGGTCGCCGGTCCCGTCAAAGCGGTCGATTTGTGGCATTTTGAACCTATCAGGGAGTGTTACGGCCTCCTCGGTATATCCGTCTCCGATATCCGGCATAGCCTTGGCCCCTTGGGATTTTTTGAAGAGCTTCTCCAGTTTGCTCAATTTCAGAGCTGTATTATCAACCTCGACCTCGAATGGAGAGTCCGGGTGATTGGGTGTATGGACCTTGGACAGTTGTGGTGGAAGCGGGGGCGGAGCTGGCCCCGTTGGAAGACTTGTGTCCTCTTGCTGGTTCTGGATAGTCGGCACAGTATTCTGGATGTTTGGAGGAGCGTTCCGAACAGCAGGTATCTGCTCAGGTAATGGAGCCCCTGCCGGTGGAGGAATTTGTTGTGAAGCAGATGCCTCATTCTGCTGTTGCAGTCTAGTAATCAGTTCGGCCTGTTGGGTCATGATTGCGGCCTGCTGTTTGGAAAACTCCTCCTGACGGGCAGCGTCCTGCTGCATGAGTTTCATACTTTCTTGCATCTGGCGCATCATGGCCTCTATCCCTGATGTGTTCTGCCGTTCCATCTGACTGATTGGTATCTATCCCTTGCCTCTGGTGGAGGAACACTGATTGCCCTTGAACTGAATCTCTGACCTAGCAAAGTCTATCAGCACAAGTTCGATGAACCTCGGGGGATATCGGAGCCTTCAGAAGCTATGGTTCCCAGACTACCTAGCAAAAGAGAAAACAGACAGCATCTCAGCCTGATTCCATCTGAACGGATACAAGCATAGTTGAATGAGTGTGCCCTCTACTGAATTCTACCCCAAAATCCTGCCCAAAACTGAGTCTAATACCCACGGGTAAAGCTGACTCCCAAATACTGATAGTAATGCCCGCAGGCCTGATGCCCAAACTCGCAAACTGGTGCCCGCAGGCCTGATGCCCAAACTCATACACTGATACATGCATTCCTGTAGAGACGCACTCTAAAGCACATAACAGATAAGTGAGAGCCAAAACACCCCTATGAAGGGGTAAGGTTTCCCTGTCCTATTTTGTCAGGAGCTAGGGTTTCACTACGCATGCAGCGGTTTCAAACAAACCTATAAACGGGTAAGCAACCTGTCCTAGTATGGAATGGTCACTATGGATTCCGAATATGCACTAGGTCGAATGGTCAAAGAGGGTGCCCCGGTAAAACCGGGGTTTGTGTTCCCATACTGGCAGAGCCCACAACCGGTCAGCCTTATGGTCATGCCTTGACAAGACAAGCCTCCGGCAAACCGTTCAGGAATAGCAGATGGCAAACACGGTGTCCTAGGCGCACCAATGCAAATGCAATGCAAAGAAACACTCAAGTGTAGTCAAAAACAGATATCATGAGTTCGAGTCAAGTTCTCTAAATCCCCAGCAGAGTCCCCAGAAACTGTAACAAGCCCGCGGGGGGACCTCGCTACAGCTCGGACTCGACTTTTCGTAGTCACGGTTCTAAGTCTGAACCAAAGAGTCCAAATTCCGCAAATCGTTTTGAGAAAACAGATTTTTGAAAGAAGTGCCAAACATGGACTGCTTTGCCAGATACAGAGTCGCCACCTAAATATTTTATTTTGAGAAATTTAGGAAACCCTGACTCGGTGCGAAAAGGCCACGTGTCCGTCATCACCAAAGTTGCCTCGGCTCGGGAACTTGGGTACGATTGGGGAAGGTCACTTCGTGAGCACCCCCGCTCGCCCGGTCATAGACCGGCCTCTACTAACCATGATATCAATTTTTGAAAACATTGTGAGTTCTTATTCCGGTTTATTAGCCTAGGTTACTATATGATGCGCACAGTATATAAGTATAGACCAGGTCGCCCGAATTGGAACAAAACATTTCATGTTTGTTTTTGAAAATGGTTTGCTACCCGTAGGTAGGCTTGAAACATTTTGATGATTCATTCCAATTTAGATAACCCAACCTTCACCCACAGGCATTCAGGCAGATATATCAGATAAGCACATGGCCTCATGGTAAGCATGCTATTCATGGCAGTCACTCACACGCATGCAAGGATGCTAAAGCATAAAGCTTACCGAGTACTCCAAGCCAAAATAGGAATTCATTAGAAATCATGCATGATCCTAACTATACAGAAATGCCTAATGCAACACATACAAAATGCAATTATAGTAGGCTCGGCTATTCTAAGATGGCATATGAAATGCTACAACTAACATGTATTCAACTTGGAATTGAAAGTACAATGCAGTTAGTATGATGCGCCGAGCCCGGTGCATGCAATACAGATGGATGAATGCAAACATGCTGTCATACTGTATGCTAAATTAAATATGCCCTAATCTAACCATCATAAGCGGATAAATAAAAGGGAGAAAGACGTGGGGTTGGAAGACATACATCACACTCACCCACACTTATTACAGTTATGCCCTCACTCGGAGGGTCCAAATAAATAATACAGTCCAAATATTACAGTCCTCAAATAAAAGAATATTACAGAATTCTAATTAATTAATGAATTAACTAGAAAGTAAATAAAACTGGCGTGCAAGCCAGGGACCGCCTTGCTTCTGATGGATGATGCATGTCCGGATTGTCTTGCGCGGAAATCCACCGGAATGCCCCAATTAGCCTCTGTTTACACCTGTTATTCTTGAAAAGCGTGCCAAGTCCCGGAAAGTTGCTGATTTCTGGTTTTGCTACAACAGAGAGCAGGAAAGGGGCATAGCAATGTATTTGCACAAATATATGCATGTCTCGATCCTCGTGCCACCAATCACGCATACCGAGGCATGATGGCCGATGAGTCGAAATGCACAACTCAATATAGGATGAATGCACATGAAACTACAGCTAAAACCTAACTCCATCATGGATAATCCGGAGTGTCGGTGACTTGGGAATTGAGACACATTCCGTCACTCAGAGTATGAAATGTACCTCGTTTCCCGTGCCCGGGCTAACTCCTATTCCGGACACGATGCAATATGCATGATATGCATGAAATTCAACTAAGACACAATCCTAACGAACACAATGCTATGAAATGAGATGCCTCAAAATGCGTGCACGCGGGCACGCAAATCGAGAAAATGCAGAATGCTATGAAAATGAAATGCCTCGAAGTGCGTGAACACGGGCACACAAACTGAGAAAATGATATATGTCTCGAAATGTGTGCACGCGGGCACGCAAACCGAGGCGATGAAATGTGTCTCGAAGTACGTGCACGCGGGCACGCAAACCGAGGCAATGATATGTGTCTCGAAGTACGTGCACGCGGGCACGCAAACCGAGGTAATGATATGTGTCTCGAAGTGCGTGCACGCGGGCACGCAAACCGAGGTAATGATATGTGTCTCGAAGTGCGTGCACGCAGGCACGCAAACCGAGGCAATGATATGTGTCTCGAAGTGCGTGCATGCGGGCACGCAAACCGAGGCAATGATATGTGTCTCGAAATGCGTGCACGCGGGCACGCAAACCGAGGCAATGATATGTGTCTCGAAGTGCGTGCACGCGGGCACGCAAACCGAGGCAATCTATCTAGCATTGTTATGCACATCTATTGGGAATAAATGTGCATAACAAATCGAGATGTGCATAACAAATCTGTTTAGACAGTTTAATCTATTGGGAATAAATGGACTGGAGAAGGTTTGTTTGGACAGAAATTTTGAATTCAAATTTGAATTAATTTTCCACAAAAATTTTCAGAAAAAACTCAAATAAATTTTGTCCAAAAAATTAATATAAGAACTGACCCGACCTGCAATCCACACCTACGCCCCGTCGGACGGCGGCGGCGGCGCGCGTACGCGTGTGGTGGTTTGGGCTAAGGTTCATTTTGTCCATAACTCCTCCCTTCTACAAACTTGGGGTGCCTCTTGGGGCCCAACCTAAGTATTGTACTCTAGAGATTATATACCTACAAAAACTATCTTAAAGTTTCAATGTGAGACAACCCATTTCAAGCAATCCACATTTACTTCTTTAAATTACCCATTCCACGAACTCGAAAACGACGTCAACTTCGCATTCACTCATAAATGGTTTTGACGAACCGTTTTCACCGTGTAACTTGCCATGCGGCAAGGAACACGTCACCTTTTCGGACTCACCCCAAACAACGTTTGGGGCCCACTTAATTTTTGGCTCAAAGTTGGCCCAAAATAAGCCTTTAAAACCAAATTTTCCAACAGATAATACCTCCTACACCCCCTATCCGGACTTATCAACGTATTTACCCCAAAAACAAATCAATATGATTTTATATCACAAGACAATTTCCTTTCTCAAGCAATACTTTTCCAATGCAAGATTCAAAATCAATTACATCAATGATAAAATGGATTGGCGATGCAAATGTCCAATGCAATAATAAAGTTCCATTTAAACATCTCAATAATGCCAATTTGAAAGGTGATGATAATTGACTCAAGTGCTAATGCAATATATTTTTATATCAATGCCTTGAAATTCCTCATTTTCTCAATTCATCCATACAATCCTCCATTGTGATCAAACTTCCACATCTCTTATCAATGTAATATCATAGCATATTTTTTCAAGAGACAACATAACAATATCAACATTCATGTATTCTTCACATGTTAAACATCATTTTTAGCATTTGGTCTTTCCACGATAACAACAACAACTATTGCTCAAGCTTTCCAATTCTACAATTTCTGATTTTCTCATGAAATCTCTTCATTTGATACAACTATAGAATTTTCTCCATCATTTACTCACATGGCAAATTATCAAGTATCAATTTCATAATATCACAACTTTTTTCCAAATTTTAGGGTTTTCACCAAAACAAGGTTTTTGTTTCATTTTTGAAAAGATTTTTCCAAAACAACACCCACATCTTAGAACATACTCATATTCTCAAAAGTTTTGGAAAAAAATAGATGAAATCAACTTCTAACATAATTAGGGTTCAATAACCTAAAATCATAACTCAAAACATGATGGACTACTTGAAACATGTATAAGCTTGCAAATATATATATATATATATATAACTCAAATATTATCCCTACCTCCAGCTTGAGAGGTGAAGATAAAGAAAACCCTAGAAATCAAAGTCGACAAAAATATGACCTAATCAGTTATAAACATGTCCCTTGTCGCCTTCTTCAATTTGGTGTAAAATGCCTCCTCAAACTTTTGAAGATTTGAGCTAAATCTTAGAAAGAAGTTGGATTTGGATGTATTTTTAGAGAGAATGAATAAAAAAGATGAATATAAGGAGAGATAAAAAGCGAAGAGAAAATCTGCGCAAAAACACTTTCGACATTAGTTTTGAGAAAAAGAGCACAGAAATTGAGACAGGTGCATTGAAATCTGCCTGAGCGGTTTCAATTCCTTACGAGCGAAATTTTCAATCCACACGAGCAGAATTTTTTACCTCATAGGCTGATTGCTCTAGAGAGCTGCTCAGAAATTCACTAAAAAATCCGCTCGAGCGGGACTCAAAATCCGCTCGAGCGATTTTCTACCTAGAAAACCCACACGATTTTGTGAAGATCCACTCGGCGACTCCCAATTCCGAACGAACGGTTTTGCCCGAAAACTAGAGTTTTGTTTTTGGTAATCCAAAATAAGTTCTAATGCTCAAAACTCAAAAATTTCAACCCGAAAAAGTTAAGAGAAGTTAAGTAGGAGTAGAAAGGGAATCTCAACGACCTGATACGATAAACCAAACACCGAAAGAAAATCATACTACCCTACTACACAATACTATTCAAGCCCCAAAACTCGGGACATCACACTTGAGCCCTGTTACTTATCAAGCCGAGTTCGAGCTCAATAAATGAGCTCCATAAGAAAACGAGCCGAGCTCAAACTTAGCAAAGCTTGGCTCGTTTGCAGCATTAATCACAAGTTTTAAAAAAAAAAAAAAAAAAACTCTAGAGCACCAAGTTTTTGTAGAGAATATTCACTTACTGCAATATTTTACGATTTGTGAGGGATGATAGAAATCTTTTAGAAGTTGAAAATATTTTATTAGAAATTTACTACACAAAAAAGAAAAAAAAATCCTAAAATATATTATATTCCTATAGATATGTTTCCTATTAGTTTCCTAACTTTGACATTTGAGGTTGACGGGAAAAAAAAAGATGTTAACGGAATAAATTTTATTACGAAATGGAGTAGATTTTGGTTTGTGTAATAAGAACCCATCCATAGGCTGCCACATAGCTTGAAATGCATGAGCTCCTCCATAATGGGTTGGAGGAAAACTTTTTCCTATTCATTATCTATCTATCTACTACTATTTTAAAGGTCTGAAGAGTATGTATGTTTTCTACTTTTTTCGTATCCTGAAAATACCCTACCAAATTTATTAAATATCACACAACAACATATATCGACTGAACAACCGAACAACTTCTGAAATTCAAACACTTTTAGACTCTAATACTTTTCCGTTTTTCTTCTATACTTTCAAACATCATAATATGATTCTTTTTTAACAGTTCTAATACTTTTATACTTTTCTTTTATACCTTCAAACATCATAATATGATTTTTTAAAATAATTTTAGTACTTTTCCACTTTTCTTTTATTCCGAAAATATTCTCTTTATAATTAAATTTGAATGAAATGGCAAGCATGAAGCATTGCCAAATTTTAATGAAAAGGCATGTACAAATCATTGCTTCGATCTATACACTACTATAACAAGAGAGTGGCTTATCTGCAATTTACCAAAAAAATTGGGCTGTCCAATCTTCTAAATGAGATAATGCCACTTCATCATTTTGTCTATTCAACAGTTCAGATTGCAATAAATAAAAAGGTAATGGTTTTGTCTCTGGTAAGCATCGTATTTGGCGACGTCTCTCCCAGTCGTTGCCCTTTCTTCTCTCACTCATGGCTAGAATAGCATCATTCCTTGTCATACATCCATTCCTCACCCATTTCACCAAAAAAATAAATAAATAAATAAATAAATACACCTTTGTTGAATATGAAGAGAGAAAATAATTAAAGCTATGAATTGTTGCTTCAGAGCATAGTTAGTGAGGGTTTGGCTAATACTTAATAAGATTAGCTAGAATACAGTGATCATGACATGCTTCAAAAATTGTTGAAGGAAATTGCATCAACTAGTTGCCTCCGACAATGATTGGAGTTCAGATCTTAAGTGAATGTGAGATGTCTTGATGGGCTACGACAGTTGGAGACGACATGGTTGTGAGTGAGTGAAGAAAAAGTTATGCAAGAGAGGAAAGTGATTTTATCAACAGCGAGGGGCTACCGCGAGGTTCATAGGTGATAGTATCGATATTGTTATCTGATTCAAGACTTGTTATAGCAAGTACCACATCGCCATCGCCGAGTAGGCGTGACTGGTTGAAGAGTTTTTCAAACGCTCCAAAAAAATTAGATTCGAGATGGGTTTCAAGTTCACTTGAAACCACGGTACTATAACTACCTTTGCGGAAAGCATTTATTTATTCAAAAAGTACATGAGAAATTAGATATCCAAATTTAATCATTTACAAATATATAATTTATTGTATAATTATATTGAAATTTAAAATTTGAATTTATTTACAATTACTAAAAAGATTGAAAACTTCTTTTTCTTTTATTTATTTAATTTCTATTTTTTTTAAATAGTTCGTTGTTGGAGTTTGAAACCAAATAATGTTCAGTTAATACATTAATTTCAATTGAATAGGTATTTGTTTATATCTCTTATCAAATTGACCCAAAAAAATATGGTCGCTATTTATATATATATATATATATAATAATCTAAAAAGGGTTAAATTCAGACTCAAACTAGTGCACCAGCTACAACTTACAATCGACATGCTTTTATTTATCTACAAAAAAAAGAAAAGAAAAAAAACATGTAGAGTTTGATATATAAACAAACTTTGCTTTGAAGACAAATTTTTTCATCTCTTTCTGTGGTTCGATACGGTTGAATAAAAAAATTATTATTTTCTATTTTTTATTTGAATACATGTATTACACACAATAGTAAAATGGATAAATCAAATGATGGCTAAATAACATAACCAGAACTTAATGGTGCAAAAGTAAGTCTATTACATTAATTATTTGATAAATTTTAACATATAATTACTTATGATTGGTATAAAAGATTTTGATAATATAAATTGACAGTGAAGTTGAACACACTCATAACAATGGGTCTATAAATATCAAGAAATTACTTATTCAATTTTTATATGGATCGAAATATTAAGGTAAAATTCACTTTCTTACAAAATAAATTTCAAACATTTTATGCACGAACCATGAATGATTTTTATGAATAACGTTATCTTTCTCATTATGCAAGATATTCACTACACATGAAACCAGTCCCAAAAACTCTTTATTCGGCTTTTCTTTATTTTTCTTTCTTTTTTGGTAACATTATGTATTTAAGAACTTATTTATTGTATTTTTAAAGTTTATACATCTTATATTTTGTTCACGATTTTGCTAAAAATGTAAATGTAATATACTAACAAAGGGGTGCACTGTTCAGTATATTTATTCTATTATAAAGTTTATTCTCTATATGACAAGGACAATTAAAAATAATAAGGACTTTTAAAAAGGGTCATTTTTTTGATAAATTCTCTTTCTAAGTGTTTTATTCCATCTAATCTATATATATATTGAGTATTCCAGTATGTCCTATTTAGTATAATATGACCAAATTATTCTTCTAATTTTTTGCACGTGTTTTCATTTTGAAATTAATACATAAAAAATAACAATAGTCTCTTAGGCCCTGTTTGTTTTGGGAGATAAAGGGGGGATTGGGATTGAGATAGAGGTGGGACCCATTAATATTGTGTTTGTTTTGGGAGATGAATTAAGATGAGCCTTGGGGAGGGGATTATATTGGAGGTTTGAGACTTGGTATTAGAAAATAGTTCGCCGGACTTTTTATTTTTTACTTGTTGGGCATTTTTTTGAACATTAATGTTTAATTTTTTATATTTTTTGTTAAGTAAAAATCATAATTTTATTTGTTTTATTTTTATTTTTATTTTCATTTTATTTTATATTTTTTACATGTTGGGCATTTTTTTGCGACATTAATGTTTAGGGCCTATTTGGTAACGTTTACGTTTTCAGTTTATATTTATAAAAATTTTATAAACTGATTTTTATTTATTTATTGTTTATTTTTAGAAAAACATAAACTACAAACGCATTTGGTTTAGACAAAATGTTTAAAAAATTTAAAAATATAAAAAAAAATGAGAAATGATAAGTGGTGGCGGGTGGTGGGTGGTGACGAGTGGTGGCGGTGGAAGACGACGGTGGAAAATGATGGCGGGTGGTGGTGGCGAAAGACGGTGGTGGAAAATGGTGGCAGGAGGTGGGTGATGGTAGCAGAAGACGGTGGTGGAAAGTGGTGGTAAGTGGCGGACAGGTGGGTGGGTGGTGGTGGCAGAAGACGGTGGTGGAAAGTGGCGGTAAGTGGCGGGTGGTGGCGGCGGAAGACGGTGGTGGAAAGTAGTGACGGGTGGATGGATGGTGGTGGCAGGTGGGTGGTGGATGGCGGGTGGTGGTGGGTAGGTGGCGGGTGGCTGGTGGTAGTGGATGGGTGGGTGACGGTGGCGGGTGGTGGGTGGTGGTGGCGGCGGCAAGTGGGTGGTGGTGGCGGGTGGGTGGTGGTGGTGGTGGGTTGTGGGTGGTGGTGGCGGGTGGGTGGTGCTGGGTTGTGGGTGGTGGCTGGTGGTGGTTAGTGGTAGATGGTGCTGGCAGGTGGGTGGTGGGTAGTGGTGGGTGGTGGCGGATGGATGGATGGTAGTGACGGGTGGTGGGTGGTGGTGGTGGTGGTGGTAGGTAGGTAGGTAGTGGTAGCGGGTGGGTGGATGGTGGGTGGTAGTGGTAGTGGTGGTGACGGGTGGCGGGTGGTGGGTGGTAGTGGTAGGCGGGTAGCGGGTGGGTGGTGGTAATGGTGGTGGTGGTGGCGAGTGGATGGCAGGTAGGTCGTGGGTGGTGGTGGCAGGTGGGTGGTGAGTGGTGGTGACAGGTGGTAGTGGGGGGTGGGTGGGTGGTGGTGGCGGAAGACAATGGTGGAAAATGGTGGATGGTGACGGGTGGTGGCTAGTGTTTGGTGGTAAAAAAAAAAAAACTCAAAACTCAAAACGGAAACACATTTTTTGAGTTTTCATTTTTTGGCCAAATTTATAAACTGAGACCACTGATTTATAAATCAAAAATTTACGAAACAAGTTTTTATTTGAGTTTTTTTAAATTTTCGTAAATATAAACTGAAAACTAAAAACGTAAGTGTTAACAAACGGCACCTTAATATTTTTGTATTTTTTTTATTTGTTTTATTATTTTATATAAAAATAATTTAACAATACTAACAACTATCATCAAAACAAACATAATTTTCCTTAATCCCCTCACTAACAATCCCCTCATAACGAATCCCCTCATAACGAATCCCCTCCATTCTACCTCTGAAAACAAACAAACCCTTATTTCGTAGAGAAATTCTCTTCCTCGTTCTAAAGAGAGAACTTTTCCTTTATTCTATGAAGAAAATTTTTCCCTCATTTTAAAGAGAAAATCTCTCTCTCATTCTAAGAAGAAAATCACTTTCAACTTTTTTATAATGTGAAAATTTTAAAAATAACGTAACAAAAATCTGAACGAAAATCAAAATACAACGTGAATGTTCACAGTAAATAACAAATATACAACTAACTTTTAAAAAACAAAACGCATACTAAAAATCAATATGAATGTTCACAATAAATAATAAACATACAACTAACTTTAAAAAAATAAAACTCATATCAAACTACAATGTGAATGTTCACAGTTTACAATTAACAAACAACTAATCTTAAAAAAAATAAACTCATACCAATGTGAACATTTACACTGCAGCGTAAAAATATAAAAAAAAATTGAAAAAAAAAATTGACTATTTCGATTGTTCACTGATAACAAAAATGATTACGTTATTAACAAACATAGTAACAAAAACAACAAACATACAATTAACTTTCGAAAAAATAAAACTCATATCAAAACACAATATGAATGTTTATAATTTACAATTAACATACAATTAGCCTTAAAAAAAAATAAACTCATACTAATGTAAACATTTACACTGCAATGTGAAAATATAAAACAAAATTGACAAAAAATGAAAATTGACTATTTTAATTATTTTATGGTAACAAAAATGATTGTTCAATAAACAAACATAATAACAAAAATAACAAATATACAACTAACTTTCGAAATTAAAAAATAAAAAATAAAAAATAAAATAAAAAACTTGTATCAAAATACAATGTGAATGTTCACAATTTACAATTAACATACAATTAGACGTTAAAAAACTAAATTTGTACTAATGTGAACATTCACATTGCAACATGAAAACATGAAACAAAATTGAAAGAAAAAAATCGATTATTCTGATTGTTTAATGGCAACAAAAAATGTTTAAATAATAAGTACAGTAACAAATAATATATAAAAAGTCACCAAACAATATATAAAAAATTATCAAATAGTTCATATATATTGACGCACCTTTTTAGAAAAATCTGTATCTAATCAACACCGGTATAATACCAATGAATAAACTATAAAATACTAGTGGTTAGACAAATCAGCAAAGAGACTACAGTTTATTGTAACAATGGCAAAAAAAAAAAAAAAATGATTATTCATCACTGATTTGCCATCATCTCTAGTGTGGGTCCATCATCATTTCTATTATTGGTCTACAACTAACCTTCTCTTCCAAATGTTCTTCCATGAGAGGACCTTAATATAAAATAATAGTGAAGGAAGATCCTTGATTAAGTGAATCCCTTACATCCATATTTTATATATATTACAAATAAAATACATCTAATTGACATAGGTAAGCCCATAAAGATTATAGCCCACCATTTAGGGCCCAATACATAACTCAAATACTAAAGCCCAGCATTGCTGAAGCCCCACGTAGCAATAAGAACCAATGGCATCAAGACACATAGCAAGAGAAGGGCAAGCCACATAAGCAGACAAAGATCTACAAAGTTATTGCCACTGCACATCGCCATTAATGAAGCCCCATACAGCATTTATTGTGATAACCCTCTCCGTCGGGACAGAACGCCTTCACCATGAACAAGGTAAGCTAGAGTATAGACTTTCGGCCAAGGTGACAGGTCGGAAGGGACAACGAAATGATTACCAGAGGATATAAGCAGACGTCGAAGACAAGAAGAAGGTTAAGCTTTCTAACTTTAATCTATCTCTACATTTCACCTCTCTCTCTCTAACTTGCTCGTCGGAGGGTTCGCTGGGGGGCTTCCCGTTTCCCGCTAAACTCTTGTGTAGGTTCCTCTGTGGGCTTGGTCACTCAGACACCGTTTTGGGAAGCGTGGATCAGTTCGACCCATTCTGTCTAGAATCTGCAGTATCATCGGTTGGCGCCATCTGTGGGAAAGTTTTTGTTCCGTGCACCAATTGTGCTCATTGTCACTGGAGACCCTCTTCCCATAACCCCCTCCTACCACCTGTGAAGGTGGATGGTCACAACTAGATCCATGGCTTTTCACCCCAATGTTGCCAATCATCAAGCTGACCCTCCCAATCCAAAAAACCCACCACAATATTTCACCAAGCTCACCAACAGCATTAACCGCCTGGCCGAGCAAAACCAAGCCCTGATTAATGCTCTACTCCAAAGAAACCTTCTTATGCCTCCTCCACCACCTCCAGATATCCCACCCAACCAAGAACAAGCCCCGAGCCATACTATCTACCAGCCTAATCCATCCAACTTGGAAGGCTTGCAACCCCCTCCCCCAGGTATAAACCTGTCACCCCGGGGCCCACATCCATCGATCCCGGCACCAACCCCCGAAGGAGAGGCCAGCAGTGTCCAGCCCCCGCTGCTTTCCGATGGTGACAACATTCCTCTCTGGGACATAGAACTCCGAGCCATGAAGCTCCAACTCCAAGGGGTCATGCAAAACATACATCATAAACCATCTACCACAGCCAACTTCATTTGTTGCCTCCATCAAGGACAAACCTCTACCTCCTAAGTTAAAAATGCCCACGATTGACTCTTTTGACGATACAACGGACCTAGTCGATCACTTGGAGACCTACAGAACCCTCATGATCCTCCATGCAATCCCCGATGAAATCATGTGTCGGACTTTCCTCGTGACACTCAAGGGGTCGGCTCGACTCTGGTTTAGTCAACTGCCAACAGACTCTGTCTCCACTTTCCAGCACCTTAGTGACTCCTTTCTCAGCCATTTCATTAGAGCCCAGCGCCAGCGGCGTCGGGCAACCCAGCTCCTCAACATCCGTCAAACTGAGGGGGAGTCGCTACGCAGCTTTGTCACCCGCTTCAACACCGAAGCCCTGCAGGTGGCGGAAAACGATGACAAGGTCATTCTCATGGCATTTATGGCCGGCCTACGGTCATTTGATTTCCTTTTCTCCCTCTCAAAAAACCCCCCGACCTCCATGGCCACCCTTCTTTCCAAAGCCTAAAAATACATGAACGCAGAAGATTCCCTAGCCGCTCGCCAAGACCCTACAGCCAAAAACCCGACCCCCAGAGAGAAGAGAAAAGACTCAGAAACCAGAAACACCCAATACAATAACCAAACGTCTCAGTATACCGACCAACCCCCCCGACCCAACCGGTCGGCCACAGCCCGACCGCCCGGCCGCCCGGCCGGTTCGAATGATACACACCCCTTAATTTCCCCATAGAACAAGTCCTCAATCAGATCCAACGAGACTACCTCCTAAAATGGCCCCAACCATCACGGTCTCCTTCCAATCAGCGAGACCAGTCCAAATATTGCCATTTTCACCAGGACCACAATCATAATATTGAGGAGTATGTTAACCCCAAAGATCAGGTCGAGGGCTTGATACGTCAGGGACGTCTTAGTCGGTTCACGGAAACCCGCCCTCAGCAAACGCAAAGTACCGAACCCATCAAAAATAACCACCGGCGCACTCCTCCCCGGCAACCAGCACAACCCAACCATGGCCATGATCGCCCTCCACAGTAACCCCAAGCACAAGGTAACCCCGCCCTCTCTGTCGAAGAAATTAGAGTCATAGCCGGCAGGCTTGCTTGTGGAGGTCCATCCCGCTCGGCTCAGCGGGCAGAACTCAGAAAAATAAGACAGGGCTCAGACAAAGAAGTTGCCACATTAGACTGCCCTCTCAAACAGCCCAAGCAGTAGATGGAGTCCATCACCTTTACAGAAGCCGACTGCACAGGCATCCGTTACCCCTATGACGACCCCCTCGTCATTTCTGCCCTCCTCTCAAATTACAAAGTCAGACGGATTCTCGTTGACAATGGCAGTTCTTCAGACATCATCTTCCTAAATGCCTTCTGCCAGCTCAAGATCGGGGAAGAAAGTCTGTCTCCTCTCCAAACCCCATTGGTCGGTTTCACTAGAGACCGAGTGACCTCCATCGACTCCATCGATCTTCCCATCACAATTGGCGAATACCCGCGGCAGGCCACAAAGTTACTCACCTTCCTTGTTGTCGACTGCCCCTCTGCTTACAATATCAACCTTGGCCGAACCGCCCTAAATGCCTTCCAAGCTATCACATCCACTTTTCATCTTGCCATCAAGTTCCCCACCGATCTTGAAGTCGGCACAGTGAGGGGAGAGCAGACCGTGGCCAGAGAGTGTTATGTCGTCTCACTTAAAGAAGTCAAGCTTAAGAAGGCTATGATCATTGAAAGACTCGACGTCAGAGACGAGGATAAGCTGGTTAGAGGGGAACCAATGGAAGAGCTCGTCGAGGTCCTCATCGATCCCACCAACCCGGCAAAAATTACCAAGATCGGCAGCTAACTATCCTCCCAGGCCAAGGCCGACCTCACCGCCCTCCTGATTGAGCATAACGACATTTTGCCTGGACCCACTCCGACATGCCAAGTATTGACCCCTCCTTCATCACCCAGCGTCTCAGCATTGAGCCCCATTTTCGACCTATCCGCTAGAAGCAGCGCATCTTTCACCCGGAGCGCAATAACCTTATTGCTTTTGAGGTAGATAAGCTCCTTAAGGCACAGTTTATTACAAATGTGGACTACCCCAGATGGCTTTCGAATGTGGTTCTGGTTCGTAAAAACAATGGTAAATGGCAACTCTGTGTTGACTACTCCGACCTCAATCGAGCTTGCCTCAAAGACAGCTATCATCTTCCTTGCATAGATCTGCTGGTTAACGCCACGACCGGCCATCAAATGCTTAGTTTCATGGATGTTTTCTCTAGATACAACCAAATTCTGATGCACCCGTCTGACTAGGAACACACCTCCTTCATTACCGACCGGGGAACCTACTGTTACCGTGTGATGCCATTTGGGTTGAAAAATACAGGAGCCACCTACCAACGGTTGGTCAATGCCTTCTTTCATCACCAGATAGGCCGAAGCGTGGAAGTATATGTCGACGACATGCTAGTCAAGAGCAAGCTCTCCACTGATCATCTAGCCGACCTGCGAGAGACCTTCACCACCCTACGAAAGCATTAAATGGAGCTCAATCCGGAGAAATGCGCCTTCAGCGTAGGATCTGGAAAGTTCTTGGGTTTCATAGTCAGTCAGCTGGGCATCGAAGCTGACCCCGAAAAGATCAAGGCCTTAATTGAAATACAGTCACCCAGAACGGTTAAGGAGGTTCAGAGGCTTACAGGCCGAGTTGCTGCCCTCAACCGCTTCATTTCCTGCGCAACGGACAAGTGTCTTCCCTTCTTCAAAGTTCTTCGACAAACTTTTAAGTGGACGACAGAATCCGAAGAGGCCTTTTTGCAGTTGAAACAGTGCATGGCCAACCCCCCCTACTTTCTCAGGCAATCACGGGGCGAACCCCTCTTCTTCTATTTAGCTGTGTCAAACACCGCAATCAGTGCAACACTCATCAGGGAGGATAGCTCTGTCTAACGGCCGGTCTACTACATCGGTCGGGCTCTTAGAGGCGCGGAACAAAATTACCCATTGTTAGAAAAAATGTCCTTGGCTTTGGTCACCGCCTCCAGACGACTCTGTCCTTACTTCCAAGCCCATTCCATAGTGGTCCTCACTGACCAACCATTAAAGAAGATAATGCAACAACCAGAGCTTTCCGGCAGACTTATGCAATGGTCGGTCGAGCTCAGCCAATTTGACATCTCTTACCGGCCTCGAACGACAATTAAAGGGCAGGCTGTTGCCAATTTCATCTTGGAATTCACTAATCCCATTCCAACCACAGCCCCTCCGCCTCCACCACCCCCTACCGAGCCAGAAGACCTCCACTCTTGGACCCTCAACGTCGATGGATCATCTCACAAAGAAGGCAGTGGGGCTGGTCTCATCCTCACCGCCCCTGAGGGTGGTTATTTCAAATATGCTCTCCTCTTCTTGTTCAACGCAAGCAATAATGAGGCTGAATATGAAGCATTGATCGCAGGTCTTCGCCTCGCCAGAGACATTGGTGTCAGCCACATCCAAGTGTTCAGCGATTCCAAGCTCATTGTCGGACAAATCACGGGGGAATTCGATGCCAAGGAAGACACAATGTGGGCTTATAGGGAGATCGCACTTCCTCTCTCTCGTCTTTTCAATAATTTCCACATCCAGCATATCCCTCGGACGGAAAACTACAAAGTAGATGAAATAGCTCAGTTAGCTTCGGCAGACCAGTCAAATCTCAGCCACGGTGTCCGCCTCGAGTACCTGGCCCACCCTGTCATTTCCCCAATTCAGCAGCAAGTCTACTTCCTCCAAAATGAACCTATTCCATAGGCGGCCGACATCTTTCTATTTCTGACAATGGGGGAACTCCCAGCCGACAAACAGCAGGCCGCCAAAGTCAGGGCCCGATCGTCCAACTACATTCTTGTCAGCGGCCTCTTATACAAACGTGGTTTTTTACGCCCATACCTGCGATGCCTTAATCCTGCTCAAGCAACCTATGTGATGAGGGAAGTCCATGAGGGTATCTGTGGTAATCATTAGGGCGCCCGGGCCCTAGCCCATAAAATACTTCGCACTAGTTATTTCTGGCCTACTCTTAATCAAGATGCGACAAACTTCGTGCTCAAATGTGATAAGTGCCAGCGTTTTGCCAACATCCCACATGTTCCTTCTACAGAATTGATCACACTTTGCAGTCCCTACCCATTCGCCAAATGTGGGAATCGACCTAGTTGGCCCATTGCCCACTGACCGAGGCCAAACCAAATTCGCCATTGTCGCCATTGATTACTTCACTAAATGGGTGGAGGCAGAATCCCTTGCCACAATTACCGAGCGGAACACAACTAGATTCATCTGGCAGTCAATCGTATGCAGATTTGGCATCTCTCAAGCCATCGTCTCCGACAACGGCAAACAATTCGACAATGCCAAGTTCAGGAAATTCTGTGCAGAACTTCAAATCCAGCCATGTTTCTCTTCCCTAAGTCATCCCCAAGCCAATGGCCAAGTTGAGGTTACCAACCGTTCTCTTCTCAAGATCATCAAAACTAAGCTGGAAGCTACTAAGGGACTCTGGGCTGAGGAATTACCGAATGTACTCTGGGCCTACCGCACTATAGCTCGAACCCCCACTAGGGAGACCCCCTTTCGCTTAACATACGACGCTGAGGCGGTCATCCCAGTGGAAATCGATCTACCTACCCCAAGAATTCTACATTCGAATCCAGAACTAACTGAGGAGCTGCGTCGGGCAGACCTAGACCTAATCAAAGAGCTCCGAGAAACCACTGTTGTCATGACCCGAACCCGCCCCTATGGGTTAAGGACATAACTGGCCAGTAATCCTGGGATTACCTACGGCCTTAGACCAAAACAGACATATCTTGTCAGAGAAAAGGGGCCAAATGGAAGCAATAAATAAAAACTTTGTCCATAGAGCCGTGCTTATATGCACATTAACAGACCACATTTAGTTACGTTAATAACCCACAGTTCAAAAGTACAGTTTCACAGAATTCATTACAAACAGGATCATCCAAAACGAGTCAACCTATGACAGACCATTTACATAATTACATAAAGTCCCTGCCGGCAAGACAAAACATAAATACATAGCTAAAGGCAAGGGTAGGTCTCAAGAGTGAGACGCAAGGCTGACTTCCTCAAAACTCGGATTTATCCTAGCAGACTTCACTGGGGCTGGGTTTGGACTTCCCTTGGCTCACCTACAAACACATGAATGAGCGTGAGCGATAGCCCAGTGAATAATATCAAATATAGCAGTTACATAACAATATGTAGAACAACATGCTCTAAACGGCCTTGGGCCCAATTCTTACTTCTATTTAACGAATATATATAACTATACGAAATTCAAAACAAGTAACTGTAGTTCTAAACATTCTGGCCTTCGGCCCATTCTGATTTCCATTCATGGCGAAACGGCCTTCGGCCCATTCACTTATGTCGAAACGGCCTTTGGCCCACTCTTTTATGTCAAAACGGCCTTTGGCCCACTCTTTCATACCAAAACGGCCTTCGGCCCACTCATTCATGTCAAAACGACCTTTGGTCCATTCATTTCCATCAAAACGACCTTTGGTCCATTCATTCTTATCGAAATGACCCTTGGTCCATTCATTTACATCAAGACGACCTTCGGTCCATTCGTTCTTATCAAACGACCTTCGGTCCATTTATACCAAAACGACCTTCGGTCCATTCCTATCAAAACGACCTTCGGTCCATTCATTTACTCCTGTCGGACTTTTGTCCACAATCCCAATTAACAACTTATAGAGTTTATAGGGGAATAACAATTGGACATTTGACAAGCTTTCAAATATTGATATTACTCACAGTGATCGGTTTGTGGATGCGCCCTTGAGCTTGATCCTACACATTTCATGAGTACAAAAGGGTCACTAACAGTTCAATCCGTTCTTTAATTCACATATTCCTCTTTAGGCTTTATTTTTATCTCAATAACTCATTTACAAGGTTTAACATATGCCTAAGAGTACTTACAAGTGAAAGGGAACGGAAAACGAAACACAGAACGCATAAACAAAATTTCAGAAAATAGGGTCCCCGCTCGAGCGTCGACTTATCCGCTCGAGCGGACCCTTAAGGCCTGCAAAAGTACTGGTTGCATGAAAATTATGCTCGAGCGTTAAATAGGGCGCTCGAGCGGAAGGCCTGTCTACAAAATTCCACGCTCGAGCGTGATATGCCCCGCTCGAGCGGACATCCAACTCTGCAAAAATGCTGGGAGCACGATTTTCCCGCTCGAGCGGCCATTACCCCGCTCGAGCGGACATCGAAATTCTGGAAAACCCAGAACTGTGTTCTTGAGTTCCAACATCGAATTCAAGGGCCCCAAATGCATGATTTCGGCTCAAACTTCATATGTATGTGTACTAACATGATATAGACACTAAATTACCACATATTGAAACTCAATTCCCATGAATCAATCACATGCAAACCCAACTTATACCAAACTTACTTCCAATACATTAAATTCATGCATTTAAGTTTCATATCTTCATCAATCATGCATGCATGTCAATTCTTGACTCCATTTCTATTCCAATCAATGCAAATGGTGTTCATTCTCATGGAACACAACAAAAACATGCTTGCATGTAGGATTTAACACTCATATACATGCTTGATTATGCAAAACCATGGTGATTCTATACATGCATGTGCATTTTAACTTCAATTCCATCAACTAGAGTACAACTCTTGTTCTTGATCACCAATTAACCTTTAATTCACAAAATCACAAGTTCAAACTCAAGAATTCATAAACAATCACTTACCTAGAAGCTCAATCTATGGTCAGTTCTTGAGTTGGACTTCAAATTCGTAGCCTTGGGCCAAAAATTACACAACTTTCTCCCTCACTCTCTCTAACAGCCGACCTCCCCCCTTTCTTAGAGTTTGATCAGCCAAAAATGAAGGTATATGAGAGAATGAGGAGTGTAGTGCTCAAATACAAGAAGCCCCACTAGCCACATTTAAGATATTAAACAATTTGAGCACAATGCCATTAAATAATTCAATTTAATCTGGCCCGAATCAATTTTTCGATTAAATTTCACCGTAGGCTCTAAAAATTATGCCAATCACAATGGCGTAATCAATTTCGGGTTCTATGGCCGATAAGGCCCTCAATTAAATTTCCAAAGCTGATTATTCAAACAGATATTCCTACGGTGAACAGATAAAACTTCAAAATCACATATATTCACATAATGGCACATAAAATCATGGTAAACACATAATCATACTCAGTTTAAGGACCAATTGGCATATTACGGAACAGGGGTATTGCAACTGTTGTCAGACGGGCCTCATACCAACAGAAAATGAGAACACATTACAACCGCAAAGTCCGACCAAGGGAGTTCGCGATGGGGGACCTTGTTTTGCGCGAAGTAACCCTTGCCACCAAAAATCCGGCTGAGGGCAAACTGGCAGCCAGGTGGGAAGGACCTTACGTTGTTAAAGTTAGACCTCGTCCGGGCACTTATTGACTTCAGGACATGGAAGGCCGAGACCTCCCCTATACGTGGAACGCCGAACACTTGAAGCGTTATTTTTAATAAATCCCCATTTTTGTATTGATCAGTTATTGTATTTTCTTTTTTAGCAATCTACACACTTGAATGTTTTTCTTCTTCTTTCACCTGATGTAAATTTCTGATCAAATGGGCTACATTTTACACGACAACAATCTTATATCTCAATTATCTGTGTGGTACCTCAATAACGTCTTGATTACAACACTCAGTTACAGGCCTCAGCCAGACTGAGCATGAAGAGCTTAGCCAGACTGAGTCACTTAAAGCCTCAGGCAGATTGAGCATGAAGAGCTCAACCAGACTGAGTCACTTAAAGCCTCAGCCAGACTGAGCATGAGGAGCTCAGCCAGACTGAGTCACTTAAAGCCTCATCCAGACTGAGCATGACAAGCCTCAGTCAGACTGAGTATGAAGAGCTCAGCTAGACTGAGTCTCTTAAAGGCTCAGCCAGATTGAGCGTGAACAGCCTCAGCCAAACTGAGCATGACAAGCCTCAGCCAGACTGAGTCACTCAAAGCCTCAGCCAAACTGAGCATGAAGAGCTCAGCCAGACTGAGTCACTTAAAGCCTAAGTCAGACTGAGCATGCAGAGCTTAGCCAGACTGAGTTACTTGAAGAGACAGCCCGAGCGAGTTAATCATGGCTCAACCCGAACTGAGCACGAATGAAGCGCTCGACCAAGGCCATTCTTACAATTTCATGATTGTGGCATAATTGCCATACTTAGTCAAATTCCAGGTCCATGTTTTTACGCCTCTTAACACTCTTTACATTTTTTAACTTTCATTTCCTAACCCAACCTTTCATTTGTCAACACCCTTACAACGTGATTTAAAACTTCACTTTTTTGGACCCTTACAAGCCAGACTGACTCCCTTTTGGGTCGTGATTTGAAACTTCAAATTTTTTGACATTCTCACATTTTAAACTCCACTCTGTATTGTGGTTTTCTTACAAGTCAGACTGTCTCCCTACTTCTCAATTTTCACCGCTATTTATACAGAAACCTTATTTGAATAACCATTCTCATTATTCTCAAATTTGTAAAAATAAAGGCCACAGCGTGACAAACATAACTCAGAATTTTATTTATTCACACACTTATACATAAGTTTACTACAGAAATTACACTCTAAAAAAAAAAAAAAAACAACAACAACAACAACACTCAAAACACCAAGAAAAATTCCATTTATAAGCAAAGTGCCAAAATTTACATTTCATCAATCTTCCTCACTCGAAGCAAGGTCTTTTTCGTTCACACCTTCATCTAAGGGGGTCTGGGCCACGTCGTCTTCCTCTATTCCAACAGTGTTGAAGTCCAAGTCTAGGAACAGCTCTTCTGCTTTGCGTTTGAACATCTTCCAGCCACTGTCCCAGAACTCGGCCATCTCATGTTTGTAGAAGTCTGACCGCTGGAAGCTCTGGATCACTTCTTCTTCACTCCTGCTCCCAGCGGTCGCTCCCGACGGGCCAACCCCCCTAGATCCCTCTCTTGCCAAGTTGCGGGCGATCGCAGCATCGATAGCCATCTGGAAGTTAGTAGACCCCTTGAACTACTCTACTACTGCAACGCATAAGTCGGGGTATGCTGCCCTCTCAGAGGCTGACTATGTCTTTTCTTCCTTCAACTCCTTCTCCAGCCCTGCCTTCTCTGCCGCTGCCTTGGCGCGCTCGTCTGCCAGATCCCGCTCAAACTCAGCGATCTTCAGGTCTGCTTCTTCCTTTACTTTGACGCACAGAGCGCGCAGATCTTCATTGCTGGTCATGGCCTCTTCAAACTGATCGTTGGCAACAGTGCAGGCTTTTTGGGCATCTTCCAGTTTCTTCTGCTCGCCAACCAGTTGGAACTCGAGCGACACCATCTTGCGGTGTTCCGTTTCCAGCTCTAACTTGGTCGCGAGCAGCTCAGCATTAGCTCGATCGGCTGAATAGCCCTGCACCAATGCCAACACTTCCATTTTCTTGGCCTTCTGGGCCTCTTCCAGCCCCCTCGCACACACGCTCCGCGCGGTCTTCCTCCATCTGGCAGTTTCTCTCCTCAAACTTTCAAGTTAGGCCTTCGCCTCCTCTAACTTTACCTTCAGTGGCCCCACTTCGCCTTTGGCAACCGCAGCCTTTCTTAGTAGGGCTCCTGCCAAGGCAGTCACCTTCATCTGGACAGAGCATAACCCTTTTAGCAGCTCAGCCTCAGTGAAACCGGCCGCCGAACGCACGGCTGCATCTTCTACCACTCTCAAAAGACGATCTGCAGCCCCCCTGGCTTCTCTTCCTTCTCCTTCCACTCGCTCGGACACCGCTGGGACGTGGTAGATGGCAGTCTTTAACCCAGCCCTCTCTTCTTCTCCTTGGGGCACAGGACCCCCCTTGGGCTGCTGCTCTGCCCTCTCTTCAGGCCCAGTCGCTTCAACTTGTTTTTTAGGGCTAGTCGCCCCACTCATCATCTCTTTTAATACCTGCTCCGCCCTCTCTTTTGATGCCTCTGCCGCCACCTCCTTCATTTTCTTCAAGGCAGGCTCCTCCTCACTCTCCCTCACTCTCTTTTTCTTCTTCAAAGCGTCCATCTCCTTTTTGTTCCTCTCCTTCAGAGGATCCACCAGGGGCAGTTATGGCTCAAAGCCGCCAAGATCCTTCTCCCCCAACGGCTTGGGGCGCGATCGGATCCGCTCCCTTGCGATCAGCTTCGGAGCAGGCCCCAGTTGGGTCTCCTTGTATTTGTTCGCTCGGGCAAGCAACCTCCTTTCCTCCTCTTCCTCCACCTTCCGTTGCCTCTCTAACTCCTCCCTTGCCGGATCCTCTTCCAACAGTTGCGGCCCCAAGTTCAGGGCAAATAACGTTGAAAGCAGGACCAGCTCGTTCCACATGACTCCTTTCTCTTCCCTCTATTCCCTCACCCTCTTCACTCAATCCTCTGCCGCCTTGTCCAACTTGGGCTCGAACAATTTAGTGGGCACCTTCCACGTTGCGCGAACTCCCACCCCACCGTTCGCTGTTATAAAAAACCATTTCGGCCTCCATCCCTTCACCGACGATGGAAGACCCGCCACCAGCCCTCACCCCGCCACCGCTTGCAGAGTGACCCAAGTCTCCTGCTGACCAGAGGCCTTGTAACAGGAGAAGAACTCTTCTACTGTCATTGCTGCCCCTCCGGTCGCCTGATGCCAGGCACTCGCGTAGGCCATTACTATCTTCCAGGCATTCGGTATCAGCTGCCCTGGCGCCGCCTCGAACTTGTTCAACACATCCACCACCACTTGGGAAAGAGGTAGCCTCAAACCTCCTCGGAATGCCTCCTCGTATAAGCTGAACTCACCCGGCTGCACATCCGACGCCCTTTCCTTGGATATGGGCAGTCTTAGCCCTATCTCCGAGGAAATTTGATACTTTTTCCTTATTCCCTCAAACTCCTCTGCTGTCAGTACGGAGCTATCCGGTTTGGTGTGCCGATGGTCTAGCTCCACCTGACTAATGGGCCTCGCGGCCGAGATTATTGTCCTGGGGCAAGCCCGCACAGCCTAACCTGTTCCCTCCCCCTCCCTGCGCTTCGTATGGTGTTGTTCTGCCAAACCCACCGCATTGCCGTCGCCTAATGGATCCGCCCTCGTGGTCGTTGCTTCCTCTTGGGCCATCTCTCTCGTGTGTCTGCGAATAGTTTCGGATGCGGGTATAAGAAAATTCACAAAGTGTTGCAGGGGTGTATCACTAGCGACAAAGGAGTTTACACTTGGAATGTTTTAGTTGTTTGCAAAGAGATACGTAAAACGGATAATACCAAAAGCCCAAGGTTTGCCTATATTCCAAGGGTCACAATTAAATTTCACTAGTTTGAAAATTTTTAAAAATCTACCAAAACTGTCTTTTCAACTCCCTATAATGACCTGTCGTTTCACTTCTTGCCCAACGCCTAACCTTCTCCACTACGAGATTCTGCCACGTGTACGACCACGATCCACTGCCCCTTTCCCCTTCCTTGTCTTTTCCACTTCACTTCAACACGCACCCCGTTGCTTCTCGAGCCCCGCGCCACACCAACCACCCTTCGCGGTCGGCCCTCCTCATGGTCGGTCCCTCCACTCGGCCACTCTTCGCGGTCGGCCCTCCTCATGGTCGGCCCCACTACTCGGTCACTTGCGCGGTCGGCCTTCCTCACGGTCGATCCCTCCACTCGGCCACCCTTCGCGGTCAGTCCTCCTCACGGTCGGTCCATCCACTCGGCCACCCTTCACGGTCGGCCCTCCTCACGGTCGGTCCCTCCACTCGGTCACCCTTCGCGGTCAGCCCTCCTCATGGTCGGTCCCCCCACTCGACCACCCTTCGCGGTTGGCCCTCCTTATAGTCGGTCACCCCTCTTGGTCGGCCTTTACCCTACCGGTCTCTCACAATCCCTATTTTCTTCATTATTCCCTTCGTTGGATTAAAGCTGCACTTGGGAATAGGAGACTACTGACATGGGAAAGCCCATAAAGATTATAGCCCACCATTTATAGCCCAATACATAACTCAAATACTAAAGCCCAACATTGTTGAAGCCCTACGTAGCAATAAGAACCAATGACATCTAGACACATGGCAAGAAAAGGACAAGCCACATAAGCAGACAAAGATCTGCAAAGTTATTGTCACTGCACATTGTCATTAATGAAGCCCCTTACAACATTTATTGCGATAACCCCTCTCCGTCGGGACAGAACGCCTTCACCATGAACAAGGTAAGCTAGAGCATAGACTTTCGGCCAAGGTGACAGGTCGGAAGGGACAACGAAATGATTACCAGAGAATATAAGCAGACGTCGAAGACAAGAAGAAGGTTAAGCTTTCTAACTCTAATCTATCTCTACATTCCACTTCTCTCTCTCTAACTTGCTCGTTGGAGGGTTAGTTGGGGGACTCCCCGTTCCCCGTTGAACTCTTGTGCAGGTTCCTCTGTGAGCTTGGTCACTCGGACACCGATTTGGAAAGTGTGGATCAGTCCGACCCGTTCCGTCTGGAATCCGCAGTATCATCACTAATAATTGATATTCTCTTTCTTAGATATATGGTATTATATATATTGTAAGAAAAGTCTATTAGAGTACAATAGTTCACATTGGGAAAAAAACCTATTAGATATGGCCTCGTTTGGGAACATATTTTTTTAGTAATTTTTTGACTTTTTGGCTAAAATATAATGTAAAAAAACTAGTATATTTGGGATGACTTTTTGATTTTTTATGAAAAGATGTGCAAAAAGTAGAGAGAAAATGGGATGTTTGACTTTTTGGTATAAGTTGTTGACTTTTTGATTTTTTTAGTGACTTTTTGACTTTTAGGCTAAAAAGTGATGTTGTCATTTGGCAATTAACTTTTTTATTTAGCTTTTTAGCTATTTTAACTTGGGACTAAAGACTATTTTGGGAAGTGGGTTAAAAGTCACTTCCTAACTTTTAACCCACCTTCCCTGTAAAAAAAAAAAAAAAAAAACCAAAAAAAAAAAAAAAACCAAAAAATCAAAAAAAGCCTAAAAGTCAGCTTTTAACTATCTTTTCAAAACACTCTTAAAAGTTTGTTTGGTTTGATTTTTTTGATTTTTGTGAGAGAAAAAGTGAAATGATTATAATTTAGATGTGACATTTTATCTTATTGACTTATTTAGCCTATTTTGTCTTTTGTGTTGTGTAGTAAAAAAAAGTCCCAGCTAAACAAAGCCTAAATATATGGGATCTAATAGAACATTAGAAAACTTTATAAACTTATTGGACTACAAGTTTACTAAATGAGATTTATAAATAAATTAATTGCATTACATTATATTAGATTAGATGAAAACTACGTGCAACACTTGCCCCCACTAGTATATTATGAAGGGACATAAAATGGTGCAAGTGCCTACAAGCAAAGATCTATGGCCATATTTGTTTCACTGGATATAAAATGAAAGATATAATATCCTATAAGATTTACTCAAGATGTATAATGAATAGAATGTAGATGGTGATAAATATATCCTACCATTTATGTTTGTTGACAAGATATGTAACACTGGATGTATTTTATTCATGTTTATTTTACAAAAATAGATTATAAGATATAAACAAAGAAGTTTTAAGAATACCCACATAATATTATGTTAATACCCATCTTGCCTTTATACCCATCAGTGACCCCTGCCGCAGATCTGAAAAGAATACACTTTATGGTAATGCTAATATATACAAATCAAAGATTCATATCAAATCCAACAATTCCCCCCCCCCCCTCCCCAAAAAAAAAAAATTATATTATATTAATGCTAATTTGATAATAAAAATAAAATTAAAAAAAACGCATTTTAAACAAATATTTTGATTATAAAAATAGCAGCTTTATGTAACAATTAGATTTTTTTAGATGAAAAGTTTGACTTTGTATATATATTTTTGGTTTATGTAAATAAATAAAAATCAAACTCTTCACCTAAACAAACAAATGTCTCAAACCATTCATTTACAACATCAATCAACTGTAAAAATAAAAAAGTAAATAAAAATTCTAAGAAATAATTTTTTTTTTTGTCATATACATACAATCATATCAGATTTCTCATTGTTTATGAAAAAATAATAAATAAATTATTTTTGTTTGTTTATAGAAGCTTCATTGATTTCCATATCAACAACATATAAGAAGATGAAGGATTATTCAGTTACAATAAAAAAAACATCTATAAAAAAATATAAAGAAAAGAAATCTACTTGATAATAAACAATGAAAAGGGTTCACAAGGGTAAATAGATGAGGAGGGTAAATTTGACTTTTTAATTCTTGTTTCATTCCACAGGATATGATATTGTTAACATAAATTTCAGAACATAAACCTTACACTTTGGATCATTTACCATGTGTATTATCAAGAAATCAAGACAAAATGACATACCTGAATCCATTGATGAACGGTTAAACGGAAGCGCGATTATCAATAAACTCTTTGTTATTGATTATGTTATTGCCTTCTAATCATTTCCCCTTTGGTGCCTTATGTTTCTCCTTGAGAAGATTTAGGAAGAAAATGGCAGTGTTCTTATTTTTCACCTTGGGAAGGAATAGGGACCATAACCTTTTAAAGGTTGTAATTGATTTTCAAAACTGAAAGGTTGTGGAAGTTCAAAAGGCATGAAAACCAACTTTAACCATTATTGGTTTTAATTTCTATTTATTGGTTTTCAAAACTGAAAGGTTGTGGAAGTTCAAAAGGAATGAAAACCAACTTTAACCAATATGTTTTAATTTCTATTTCTGCCCCTCATAGAAATAGAAATTATACAACTAGTATCTACACATTAGGTCCATAACACATATACCCTTAAGCCTATTAACTAAATTGAATCACTTAAATTGTAGGCTTCTTATAAATAATAACACCACATTTAATTATGGGGTCCCATTGAGACATTATCTAACAATCTCCCACTGGACCACATATGTATCCTGAAAAATGTGCTTAACTTTAGTGAGCTCAGAAATTTGTTATCATAACTTGAGGGTATCCAAACAATCTTGTCCATTAACTATATTAATATAGGATCAAAGCGGTCTTCGTTACATCAATCGTAACTCGACCCACCAATGGTCACGTATACTAATACAGCTAAATGACATAGATCAATCATGGATGCGTAGCATGGAAATTACATGTGATGTGATCCATATATGCCTATTTCCAACTGGTCCTACTTAACTTTATTGAGATCAATACTTCACAATATGTAACAGAGCGTATTAAACTGAATATTCCATTTCTGCAGAAATTAATCTAATTACATAGATAAAACTCAAGGCTGACATAAAGCAGTAATATAAATACAAACTCCCACTAAACCAGAATGTTCTCAAATAGAACAACACCCATCTGAGCAGTGTGCTCATGAAAGACCTTGGGTGGTAGTCCCTTCGTAAGTGGATCCGCTATCATGGAGTTTGTCCCAATGGGCTCTATGGAAATCTGTCCACTTTGCACTCTTTCTTTTACAATTAGGAACTTGATATCAATATGCTTTGATTTTGTTGAGCTCCTGTTGTTATTGGAATATAAAACTGCAGACTTATTGTCACAATATAACTTAAGTGGTCTTGCACTGCCTTCCAAAATACGCAACCCAGTGACAAAATTCCGCAGCCATATCCCTTGGTTTGATGCCTCATAACATGCTACAAATTCTGGATTTCCTACTGTCTTGGCATCCAGCAAAATCGGAGTCGGAATATCCAATGACCTCTAACTTATCCGATCTCTCACTTATGCTCACATTAAGTTACCAAACAGATAATCTCTAAATAAATTAATTTAATGACAACATCTCAAGATACCTAGCACAACATTAATACCAAGCCTTTGGGTAGTGATATTAACTGTAAGTGGTATTCTTGTTGTAATGATCAAACATTGACAATAAGTTATGTCAAATAACAAATCTATCTTTTGATGGATTTATTATTCACATTAGGTTTTCTTGACAATTGGCACATGTTTATCACCACAAAATGTGTGTGTAATTCTACCAAGTCTTAATCATGTCTTTGGACCGATAAATACCCGCATGAGATACACAGACATGAACTTCAAAACATTCCATATAAAACAATCTAGACAAGAGAGATCACTTTTGTGACATCTTGTTTGAATTGACTTATATTGAGAGTGTTAGAAAATTAAATTTCTGTAGACGTTGTATGAAATTACATTAAATTTAAAGATTTCTAAATTTGTGACCCCGTATATGTTATATAATCTACAGCAATTCCAATTATATATATACATATATAAATAGAATTGACGGGTCCAAAAAACAAATAGTTTTTTTTTTATGATGTTCAAAATTAAACCGATCAAATCGCAAGATATATCTATATATATATATATATAAATACATGATGTTCATCCATTTGAGAGAAAAAAAACTGCCCACCGAATCATTTTACAATTCCAGAAAACAGATTGCCATTTTCACAGAACAAAACAGGAAAAAACAGAATTTACATCCATAAGAAAATTCAGAATCTGATTCCAGGAAACTAAATAGAATGAATAAAGCATATCAATTCTGATAAGACACATGATATGCATGCTCTGATACCAATTGTTAACATAAATTTCAGAACATAAACCTTACACTTTGAATCTTTACCATGTGTATTATCAAGAAATCAAGACAAAATGACATACTTGAATCCATTGATGAACGGTTAAACGGAAGCGCGATTATCAATAAACTATTTGTTATTGATTATGTTATTGCCTTCTAATCCTTTCCCCTTTGGTGCCTTATGTTTCTCCTTGAGAGGATTTAGGAAGAAAATGGCAGTGTTCTTATTTTTCACCTTGGGAAGGAATAGGGACCATAACCTTTTAAAGGTTGTAATTGGTTTTCAAAACTGAAAGGTTGTGGAAGTTCAAAAGGCATGAAAACCAACTTTAACCATTATTGGTTTTAATTTCTATTTATTGGTTTTCAAAACTGAAAGGTTGTGGAAGTTCAAAAGGAATGAAAACCAACTTTAACCAATATGTTTTAATTTCTATTTCTGCCCCTCATAGAAATAGAAATTATACAACTAGTATCTACACATTAGGTCTATAACACATATACCCTTAAGCCTATTAACTAAATTGAATCATTTAAATTGTAGGCTTCTTATAAATGATAACACCACACTTAATTATGTGGTCCCATTGAGACATTATCTAACAGATATAACAGGGGAAGATGGTATTGTATATCCATCAATTTGAGGGATATATATATTATATACTCTCCAAAAAAAAAAATTACAAACAAAAGATATGTGAGTCTAAGGGTACAGGGTATATGATATTTAATCCAACCATTTATATCCTAGAAGCAAATGGAGCCTTTAAACCGTCTGTGTGTACCCTATAAGGGTACATCTGTAAATTTACATAAGGAGAGTGTCGTTACACGTAAGTGTAAAGCGGTGGACGGTGATGCGGTAATTCTATTCATACATTATAAATAGAGAAATATTAATTTTATCATAACATAATGTAAATTTTCACAAATTAAATTTAAAATATATAATTAATTTAATAAAAATATGTAAGTTGAATATAAATTTACATAAATTTAAAAAAACTTAAAACTTACACGAATTTGTATTTAACTTAAATATTTTTGTGAGATCACTCATGTAAATTGGTAAAAACTTACTTAATTTTGTGATAAGGTTGCATACGGTATCCATTGCATACTGGAGAATTCTCCCTATAAAACTATTCTTATTTTGCATTGTTTTTATTGTTTGAATATAATTTTTTTGTACAAAAATTCAATTTAACAGTTAGGGTCTGTTTGGTAACTATTTCGTTTTCAATTTTTAATTTATATTTACAAAAATTTAAAAAACTGTCATAAAAACTTGTTTGATAATTTTTTTGGTTTATAAATGGTTGTCTCAGTTTATAAATTTGAGGAAAAAACATAAACTCAAAAAATGAGTTTACGTTTTCAGTTTTCAAATTTTTTTTTTCAATTAATTTTTTTAATTAATTTTTTTTCAAATTATTTTTTTCCAATTAATTTTTTTTCAATTATAATGCGTGTGATGCCATTGTCATAAATAATAAAAATAAATATAAATATTTTAGACCTAAACAAACATATTTTTTAGTTTATGTTTTTAAATTTTTTTAAACATTTTATTCAAACCAAACGCGTTTGTAATTTATGTTTTTCTAAAAATAAATAAAAACCGGTTTATAAATTTTTTGTAGACATAAATCAAAAACGTAAACGTTGCCAAATGCTACTTTAATATCTGAATAATTGACCTTTGTTTACAAATTAATATTCAAATATATGATTTTTCATCCAAAATTGTTATTTGAACAAAATATATAGTGTAAACTGAAATAAAAGTGCAGTGCAATAAAAGTTCTTAAAGTGATGCGTTTTTGGATATGTTTGTTATATGTTTTTTTAATTACTGTTTCGTTAATCAAACTAATTACTGTGTTTGGTTTGAGTTTTTTGGATTAAATTTTTTAAAAATTAATTTTTTTAGTTTTTGTATTTTTTTGTTTTTAGTGAATATTTTTTAAATTTTAAACATTTTTTTTACTTTTTTAAATGCACCTTACGTAGATATGTATCTAAAAAGTAAAAAATTTATGAAAAAATATTTTAAAAAATTAATAAATACATAAAAATACAAAAAATGTACTGAATTCTTGTATTTTTTTTTATATTTTTGGCATTTAGTGAATTTTTAAAAGATTTTTTTTACAATTTTTTTACTTTTTAGGTGTATTTATGTTAGGTGTGTCTAAAAAGTAAAAAAATTACTCAAAATATTAAAAAAATTCCATAAAAACAAAAAAATACGAAAAATAAAAAAGTAGAATGTTTTAAAAAGTGTTTTAGAAAACTGGACACCAAGTAACATGATAATTTTAAGCATGTTTGTTTTCAACTAAAAAAATGTAATAGATCTAGGGCACTTGTCAAAGTGATTATGGAGCCGACACTTAAGAGTCAAGATGAGTGAGATTCTAGATTTAAGTCTGGGTTCTAATATAACAACTAATATATTAATTGCTATTTTGTAAAAAAAAACTAAAAAATATAATGATTAACAAAAGAATATTTAAAAAAATTCACTCAACTTGATTAATAACCAAATTCTTTTTTAGCATTTATCAGCAACAACTTTCTCTTAAACAATAATAAAAAAAAAAATGTCAAACCAATAAACTATATACACTTCAAAAACTATTTCTTTAGTAATTATTCGAAATGTGTATGTCATTATGTGCCTAATAGTAAGGGTAAGTAATTACTTAAAAAAATAAATTAAAATAAATCAAATAATCAGGTATATTTTTCAAACTAATGATGTGACAGTCTATTATAATAGCTAAGATAATTTTATTGGGAAAACCACATGTAGATAAGAATTGGGAAAAAAATAACCAATACAAGGTACAGTCTTTTATTTACACTCTACCACAAACACACTTACACCCCTCATGTTTTGGTAATTTTTTTTTTCCTTTCGGCCACCTGCTTGTAGTTCCCCCATATTCTCTCTCTCTCTCTCTCTCTCGTATATATATTCTCTAATCATTTGGCAATCATATATGAACAAATTATAAATACATCTCTTGAGATTTGGTTAATATACGATTTGCTCCTTGTGGTTTTGAAAATTACATCCTGCCCCTCGAAATTTCTAATTTCATAAAAAGTGACCCATTTTATCAATAAATTATCAAGTCAATTAATAATTTTTAATGATGTTAGATATTTATTTTCAAATAATTTTATCATTGGCCCTGTTTGGTAGGGCTGTGGGAAAGTGCTTATAGCTTATGCCTCAACAGCTTATAGCTTATAACTTTCAAGTTAAGCTGATTTTCAGCTTATTCTTAAAGCATCTCTTGCCCCACTCAAAGAATAAGCTGATTTCTGACTTCCAAAAAGCTATAAGCTATAAGCTATAAGCTAAACTAAACACATCAAAATAGTTTAAATTAAGCTGAAAGTTGAAATAAGCTATAATTAAGCTCTGTCAAACAGGCACATTATCTAGGAGAGCTGTTAGAAATTTCATTTATCAGTTAATTCTATTTAGTAATTTTTTTTGATAAGATGTTATTTGTAATTTTTCAAACTATAAGGAGCAATTCGTATTTTAAACAAATTTCAAGAGGTATATTTGTAATTTATCCATCACTAAATCTAGACAGTGAGTTTAAAAAGTGAACTTATGTATCATTTTACATTAAGATTAAGGTAATTGGAACACATCTATTATTAGTAAATGGACACAAAAAACAACCACCCTAATTATTTTGAAAGTTAACTAAAAACTATTGGGTAAAAATAAATTAATAAGAAAATAATGTAAAAAAAATAAAATTAATTTGATCAACTTTTTTAAAGGCTTTTTCGAAATGGCTGAAGTTTGATATTTTGACAGAAAATCATCAATCTCAAACACCAGCTTTTTTTTTTTTAATTACAAAAAGCAAGCTTATTATGGCTATGTTTGGCATAAATAGTTTAGGCTAAAATAGTCACAAAAAGATAAAATAGATTAAAAAGTCAATAAGATAAAATATCATATTCAAAGTATAATCATTTTATTTTTTTTCATAAAAAGAAAAAAGTCAAAAAATCTATCTCAAATAAGACTTTTTAATCCCAAATTAAAATAGTTAAAAAGTCAAAAAAATTAAATCACATTCTAAACGAAGGCTATAAGTGCCAAACGAATTATTATACCCCCACTTTTTAATGGGGAAAAATACCAAATCAGTATAAAGTTCAAAAATAAATATCAATTTCATGTAATTCCATGATTTTTTTTTGTTTTTATAAGTTTGGCTTTTAAAATTGTTTTTTTTATTTTAAAAAGATGTAAAAAAAATAAAAAAAATGATATGATCAAAATAAATTAATAAGTAACTTATTTATCGTGTTGCCAAAAAGCCCCTTAATATTACAAAATTTTGATTAATATGTAAATATTTTTCTCACCTGCCACAAAAATAATATTTTCCCCTTTTAAAAAGGACTGGGCTTGTTTATTTTTTTTCTTGTCGTTCATTTTTTTATTATATAAAACTGATTTGAACATGTAATTTTTGTTATCATATCGATTTGATTTTTTATAGAAATAATGTACTCAACGAATCTTAAAATATAAACGATTCGGATTATTAAAATAAGACTTGAAAGTAGGTCCAATAGACCCAACAACACTTCTCTAATCCGATTAAGGACATGAGAGAAACCCATTCCTTAAAAACTAGATTGAAATTATGCAAAATAGTTTTTGAGTTAGGTTTGTCTCATATTTATATCTCAAAATGAGAGAACTTGAGGAAGCCGTAAAATCCACCATAGGTCCTGTTTTGATGATTTGGATACAATGTCCAATTATTTAAATTTTTTACATAAATATTATACTTAACGAGTAAACAAAAATAAACAATTTAAATTATCGAATCACTTCTAAAATAAACCTATTAAGCTCAAATATTCTCACAAATTAAAATGACAACTTAAAAAAAGAAAAAAGAAAAAAAAAATGAAAGTCAAATCCATAAATTTTATCAAATCATTTTCATCAAAATGATGGTGCGAAGATATGTTTTAGCAACAATGATTCATCCCATTAAAAATATCACCACTAATAGCACTAATGCATTAAAAAAGTAAAAAAAAAAAAAATACAACTCCAAGATTAAAACATCACATCATTAATGGCGAGACCCACTGCCACTTAATTAGTGGAGCACTAATTAGTGCTCCCAAGCATTTTTCATGTTTTAGGGGTGTAATTGAGGATGGTGATACAATAATGATATGCATGGTGATAGAACAAACAAACAAACATACATACATGACATGACATGGTATGACATGATATAACATGGAATGAGGATAGAAGATTTTTAGTTCATTGATTCACATTTCATCAGAGAAGAAAAGGGGAAGAAGGAATGAAGAAAATATCAATCAGATCGAATGCAATTTTGACGTCCGCTATGAGAGAACACTCTCTCCTCTCACTTTCTCTCTCTAAAATATAAAACGAAGAACAGTAAACTCTCTCTCTCTCTTCCCCCCTCTCTAGTGATTTAAGAAAGACTTTGAACGAAGATTAATTCAAAGAAGAAACCCTAGAAAAAATATAGATATAATATATGTGTATATTTAATGCCAAGAGACGAGACCAAGTTGAATGAGGAGAGTAGTAGACTGTATTGTTGGATCGTAGTTCGCAGAGACTCAGTCACTACTGTTGAATTTTTGCTCTGGTACGTTATCTCACATGCCTTGTTCTTAGTGTTTTTATTATGAGTTTGGTGTTTTCAAGTTCAAAGCTTCACAGATTTTCACTTTTTAAAGTTCTGGATCGACCATTGTGCTTTCTATTGCACGATTTAGGGCTCGATCGAGAGATTCTTTATCGCTTTTTAGCTGCTTGTTTTGTTTTTATTTTGTAAAATCTGTTTGTTTCATCTGAATTTGTTTGTTTTGGAGTCTAAATATTGAAATTTTAGCTTTGAAGTATAGTAAAGTTTACTTCTTTTGTTGTTATTTCTTGAATTCCTATCAGTTTGTCTGTTCAATTTTGATGATTTTTTTGAGTTGGGTATTTGAAGTTTGGAGTTTTGGATTGGTTTCTGTTCGAGTTGTTCTTTTGATGCTTCTGAGGGTTTTGGGTCGCTTTTGTGAAGGCATTGGAAGATAAAAGAGCTCTCTTTTGATTTCTTTCTTTTTTTTTTCCTCCCCTTTTTTGTTTGTTTCTTGTAGAATGCGTTCTGGGTAAAGTTTATCTAATAGCTGGCAAATTATGCAAAGATTCATCCGAAATCCAGCTGAAGATTGTTCCTTTATCTGAGTTAAGGCAATTCTAGGATGTCCACAATCAAATCCTGTTGCTTGCTTTTGGTTTTCTTTGACAACAGACTTGTGTTTAGTAACATTCAACACCATATGCTCAGGCACAAAGGCTTTTCCCATCTATTGGTGCACAATAAGGAGTCTGTAATGTCTACGCTTGTTGGATTGATCAAGAAATAGAATTTCGTGCGTTTTGTTGTGTAATTATTTTGTACTTGAATCCCGTGGGAATTCACGTCCTTTTAGATAGTGTTTATGCTTGAATAAGTGTTTGTACAAGATTTGGAAAAAAATGGTACCATCTGGGCCATCCACTCCAATTGGTGGTGCCCAGCCCGTTCCACCTTCTCTACTGCGATCGAATTCTGGTTTATTGGCTGGTCAGGGTGGTGCAATGTCTTCACAGACTGCTTTTCCCTCTCTTGTATCACCTCGTACTCAGTTTAATAACATAAATATGCTTGGCAATGTGTCCAATGTTTCATCCCTCCTTCATCAGTCTTTTGGAACTGGAGGTCCAAATTCTGGACTTGCCGGTCCTGGAAATAGTCAACGGGGAGTTATTGATACTGGAGCTGAGTCTGATACAATTGCCACTGCTGGAAATGGAATGGGTTTTACTCCCCCTCCATCATTTGGAACATCAAATATGGTTAGCCCTGGTTCGTCGGGTCAAGTGCAGGGGCAGCAATTTCCAAACCCTTCGGGTAACCACATGTTGCCAGATCAACAACAGTCTCAACAACTCGACCTTCAAAACTTCCAACATAATCAGCAACCATTACAACAGTTTTCTGCCGCTCAGAGCAACCATCAACAGCAGCAATATCAATCTATTCGGGGGGGATTAGGTGGTGTTGGACCTGTCAAACTTGAAACACAAGTGACCAATGATCAACATGCACAGCCTCCGCAGCAGTTGCATTCTATGAGAAATGTTGGTTCCGTGAAACAGGAACCACAGGTGACCAATGATCAACATGGACAGCCTCCACAGCAGTTGCATTCTTTGAGAAATCTTGGTCCTGTAAAACTGGAACCCCAACAAATCCAGGCCATGAGAAGCTTGGCACCCATCAAGATGGAAACCCAACACTCAGATCAGTCATTATTTCTGCATCAACAGCAGCAACAGCAACAATTTCTCCACATGTCCCGACAGTCTCCTCAAGTTGCTGCTGCTCAGATTAATCTTATGAATCAGCAGAGACTCTTGCAGATTCAACAACAGCAGCAGCAGCAACAGCTTGCCTTGAAGGCTGTTCCTCTACAACGATCCCAATCACAACCGTCGTTTCAACCGCAAAATATGCCTCTGAGGTCCCCTGTAATAAAACCGGTATATGAACCTGGGACGTGTGCGCGGCGGCTGACACGTTATATGTATGAGCAGCAACACAGACCTGAGGTGGGATTTCCATCCTGAAAAGAATCTATCTCTCAATTAGATATTGTGCTACCATTTCATGTTATGATTATGATAACTTTTCACGCAGGACAACAATATTGAGTTTTGGAGAAAATTTGTTGTTGAATTCTTTGCTCCCAATGCAAAGAAGAAGTGGTGTGTTTCTATGTATGGAATTGGGCGCCAAACAAATGGAGTTTTCCCACAGGTGTGCTCATTGAGAACCCCTGGTAGAATTATGCTAATATTTGGGATACCCTACTTAGTTAACCAAATATTAGTTGGTAATTTGAATATCAGCTTAATACTATTTTAGAAGTTTGTGAACTTTTGGATTTTTAGATTGCCTTTCAATGATAAACGTTGGTGTAAACACAATAATTATTTTTTGCAATTCTGCAGGATGTATGGCACTGCGAAATATGTAATCGTAAACCTGGCCGTGGATTTGGTAAGTTTTGTTTTCTGGGCTTTAGAAAGTGTTGTCATATAGAAACAATTGTAGCAGCCCATCCTGTAGATGCTTCAAATTGGTCTTCTGTTTATATTTCCCCATTGCTTTTAGATCCATTGCAACTGTGATTTTTAGCTCAGTGCTCCTTTTACTTCTTGCTTTATGTTTGGCATTTTGTTAATTTTTGTATTTCTTTGCCAGTATCTAAAATCTGTTTATTTGCAGAGGCTACTGCTGAGGTTCTGCCAAGGCTTTTCAAAATCAAGTATGAGAGTGGAACTTTGGAAGAACTTCTTTATGTTGATATGCCCCGGGAATATCAGAACTCCTCTGGCCAAATTGTCCTGGACTATGCGAAAGCCATACAGGAAAGCGTTTTTGACCAACTTCGTGTTGTCAGGGATGGTCAACTTCGGATAGTTTTTTCTCCAGACCTGAAGGTTACATATTGATGTTGTTTTCAAGAATTTTGAACTTATAGATGCGTCAGTTACTTACTTTTTTCTGTTCCTTCTTCTGTTCCACTGCTAGATATGCTCTTGGGAGTTCTGTGCTCGGCGTCATGAAGAGCTCATCCCTCGAAGATTGTTAATTCCTCAGGTTATTGATTTAAATTCAGTTTATAAAATGACATCATACTGGTTTACTCTCTCCTTTTTTTTTTTTTTTCTTTTTCTTTTTCTTTTGGCTTTTCCCTGCAATATATATATATACCATGCTTCTAAGCATTGGACTTACGGTTAACTTATCAAAAAAAAGGTATTGGACTGGTTGGAAATTTTTGTTCTTTGCTTCTTTAGTTACCGACTTACAATTACTGATTTAGCCAAAAAGTATAGTTACCTATTTTGGAAACATGAAGTTTTAGACAAAAAGCCACTATAAAAAGGTTAACTCTGCTCTCTACTTTTTTGCACGTCCTTTCCGAAGAAGTCAGAAACTACTAAAACAGCCGATTCCCAAAACAACCCCTAGACATTCTATAAGTAAAAATGACTTCACTTTTTTCTCCTATTAAACGGATTTTTTATTTTCCTTGTTAGCCCATAACTATTTCACTTGTCCTTATATTTTGCTCACAATTTTCCATTTAATTACAAAGATGTTGTTTGACTATAAACACCCTATTCACATGGACACTTTTTTTTTTTGCGGGGGGGTAGCTGCATTATGTTATGTCTAATATTGACATTTCTCAGACACTTGATGAAACGCTTCCAGAATTTCTTGGACATAATAATTTGGAAGTGAATTTTCAGAATTATGGAAGCTCAAACGACACTTTTCATTTACTTGCCAACACCACCTTTCCTTTGGACTACTAATACTAAGGCCTCGTTTGGGAACAGGCTAATTTAGTAACTTTTTGGCTATTTGGCTAAAAAGGTATGTCAAAAAAACTTGTATGTTTGGGATGACTTTTTGGCTAATTACGAAAAAATGTGCAAAAAGTAGAGAGAAAAGAGAATCTTTGACTTTTTGGTATGGGTTGTTGGCTTTTTGGCTAATTTAGGCCTCGTTTGGGGAGTGGCTATTTTAGCCAAAACGCCAAAAAGTTACTAAAAGTTGTCACATCACCTCTCTACTTTTCTGCACATCTTTTCGTAAAAAGCCAAAAAGTTACTAAAATAGCTTATTTTTTGGCTAATTGGCTAAAATAGCCTCTTGCCAAACGAGGCCTAAGGCTGACTAGTTGGAGCAATTTCTGACATCATTGGCCTTGCGACTCAAATGACCTGAATGTGTATTAATTTATTTCTAAAACAAGATATCATATACATGATTGACACAAAATATGCAATGAACACATCTAATATAGGTAAAGGAAATTATAATAAAAGATTAAAATAATAATAAGGACATTCATTATATTCATGATATTTTGTGGAGCTTCAATTTCCTTATTCCATAGTTGAAAAGACAAAATGTTTATATACCAAATGTAATACTACATATTCCTCAAATAACATAAACATTAAGATGTACATTATAAATATACTGTATCATGTTTTTGAATATGTTCATGCCCTACTTTTTTAAGGATTGTTTCACTGTGTCTGACTTCTTGTGTTTGGGCGACATATTTGTTTCTATGCTATTGAGATAGACATTCATCTTCATTAGGCACCAAAGATTTAGTTTGCGTATTCACCTGTACTTGTAGAATTGCGACAATTATGAATCGATAAATATTACTCTTTTGCCTTTGTGTCGCCCGTCAATTACAGTAATAACATTAGACATACATGTCTACTTCATATTAAATAACTATTTTGTATATGTTAATATCAATTTTGTGTTTTTATTGGATATATTTAGTGCCTATAGCATGCATCACACCTGCCACTAGCTAGTATTAAAAAAAGGTAAATTACACTAACCATCCTTGAGTTTTGGGGAAAATATAGTGAGCCACAGTTTTGGCATAATTACACTCACCTCCTTTCCATTAGCAGATATATTAATGGTGTTTAGTTTGATTATTAAATTACATTTTTATCCTTGTGTTTTTATCTTCCGAAAGACTATTTTGTATCAAAATCAACTAAATTGATTAAATAATATCTAAAAAACAGTTGTCAGGGATAGACAACACAAGTATTCTTGTCTCATCCGTTAACCCGTTTAAAATTTGTTTAAGAGTAATTAGTGTAAGGGTAAAATTAGACGTCTATTAAATAACATAGTGTTACAAATAAAAAAAATTGTCAAGTCATCTACCTGAGTGGGGGCAAAATGTTTATGCAATTTGAAATTGTTAAGAATAGTTAGTGTAAGGGAAAAATTAGAAATCTATAAACATAGCATTACAGTTAAAAAATTGTAAGGGTTGGTTTGGGATGTTCTAAAAAAGTGCACTTTTTGACTTATTGGCTTATATGGGTTGGTTTGGGTTGGGTTTGATGGGATGTGATTTAAATAAGATGATGTGATTTAAATAAGATAGTGATTTTTTGACTTTTTGTATTATTTAGTAGATGCCAAACCTGGCCTAAGTCTTCTAACAGAGCGGGACAAAATGTTATGCAATTTGGAATTCAAGGGTGGCATGTGCAATCACTGTAATTTCTCCCAACCTCAAGGGAAGTCTCTGTTATTTACCCCAAAAAAATGTTGTACCTTATGCGCAAAGCTCTCACTTACAGCAGGGCCTGGGGGAGGTAAAGCTAGACAGCCATCCCCGCCTTTTTGTGTAGATAATTCTGGTGAATCGAACCTGCACCACAATGCTGAGTGTAGATAGCTCTTACCATCACCCCGCATATTGAACCCTGCTAGTCTAAGGCCCTGTTTGGTAGGGTTTATTTCCAGCTTATAGCTTAATTTAAGCTATTTTGATATGTTTGGTTCAGCTTAACAATACAACTTATAACTTTTTGTAAGTAAAAAGTTAACTTATTATTTGAGTGGGGGAGGAGAAGCTTAATTTATAAGTCAAAAATCAACTTATGTTCACAGCTATAAGCTGTTAGGTTATAAGTTATAATCACTTTCCCACAGCTCTACCAAACGGGGCCTAAGTAAACAAGAGTTTAATCATTTGGACCTTGATCCCCTGTGGCTGGCTTCTGTTGCTTTAAAATTGAAAGTGTATATCAGGGGTTGTTTGGGGTGTCCTAAATAAGTGCACTTTTTGTCTTTTTGGACTAAAAAGTTGAGGGAAAAAATATGGATGTTTGGGTTAACTTTTTGACTTTTTATGGAAAAATGTGTATTAAAAAATTGTATAAATTAGTGTGTAGGGAAAAATTAGGATTGAGAGTTGTGCAGCCGTAATTTTTGACTTTTGGTGAATAGTGATAACTTTTTAACTTTTTTAGTTACTTTTTGGCTTTTTTTACACTTCCCAAACTTGGCCTCAATTTGTTTTATGAAATCAACGATATATTAAATTTTGGACAATGCTATATTAAAAAGCAACTTGATTGGGGCTTGAAGGTATATTAAGTTTAATATAGCATTGTGCAATTAAGTTAATTAATTTTATATTTCGGACAATGCTCTATTAAAAGCAACTTAATGGGGGCTTGAAGGTATATTAAATTTCATATAGCATTGTGCAATTAAGTTAATTTATTGGGTTATGATTTCCTGTTGGATTGGATTCCATTCATATATGTGGGGCTTTCTGATTATAGAATTTGGTTAGGTATTTTCTTTCTAGTTATAACTTATATTTGGATGCACTTAGTTTCTCTGGCCTAGTTTACTTTCATGGGTGGTCTAGGTCACCTCTTTTGTATTTGATACACAACTGCACAAGTAATTCTTTTGAGAGACTAAAGTTTTATGTTTCTGCTGGATGTTGTGTAGTATATGACAGGACGAGAATTCCATTCTTGCCTATTGTCTTGTGCAATTTATTTTTAACTGTTGTAGATTGTGCTCTGCAGGTTAGTCAGCTTGGGGCTGCCGCTCAAAAGTACCAGGCTGCTACTCAGAATGCATCATCCAATTTGTCAGTGGCAGAGTTACAAAATAACTGTAATATGTGAGTTCTCTATCCCTGTATTACCTCATATCATACAAATGCCTCTTCTTTGGAGCTGTTATTTCCTTTGGTTATTGAATTCTACTGTATTGAAAATGACTAAGGGAAGTTCATATTTTTTATTTTAGTATAAGTTTACAAGAAACTTCATTTTTATAATTGTATATTACAATAAAGACTAATAAATTAACTTAATTGCACAATACTATATTAAATTTTGGACAAAGATCTTCACAACTTGAATTAACTATGATGAAAATGGTTGCCTTTTTGGAGGAAGTATGGGTTTGACTTCTTTGGCCTAGGTGTGGGTAGCACGCTAGTTACCTAGAAGTCAAAAGAAAATTGTAATACCTAGACGAAGACTAGAATAAATCCCAAATGATGGCACTAGGAAAATATTATTGTACCACTTCATAAATAATAGTTACATTCTGAAAGGAGATATCGTTGCAGTAAAGCATTTGGCCTTGGTTTTATGCAGTGGAGAAGAAGGTGAATACAGTCTCTTAAAACTCAACATGATGTCATAATTATGATATATAAGTTGAAGAATAAACATGGTATAAAATAACTATACTATTAATAGAAATACAGACTGTACAGTTGTTACCTATTCTGAAGATCGAAAATGAATAATATGTAATAGTTATTATTGGATAACATAAATGGTAGAAATGGAACTAAAGTATTTGTTTATCAAGGTATAGGCCCTGTTTGGTAGGGTTTGTTTCTAGCTTATTTCAGCTTTTAGCTTAATTTAAGCTATTTTGATGTGTTTGGTTCAGCTTAACAATACAGGTTATAGCTTTTTGTAAGTCAAAAATCAACTTATTCTTTGAGTGGGGGAGGAGAAGCTTAATTTATAAGTCAAAAATCAGCTTATGTTCACAGCTATAAGCAAGATTCTGAAAAGCGGTTGCGGTCGCGGGGTGTAAAGGTCGTAGTGTAATGGTTGCGGTAACCGGAACAGTGAATTTTTTTATTTTTAGCACAATTTAAAAAAAGCTTACCGATACGCATATTTTTTTTCCATGATCATATTTATTGGGTTTAAAATAAATATTGATCAATTTTTGTAAATTTTTAAGTATGATCCAATATATTTTATATTTTTAAATCACTATAAACTGAGTTTTTTACATTTTATTTTAATAATTGATGACTTTATATTATACAAAAAATCCATCATTAATTATTATATATAAAATAAACAATGACAAAAGTAAGAGAATAAATAAGAGCCTAAATATATATATATATATACATATATATTTTAACCAAGCCAAATAGATAATGACCACATTTATTATTATTATTATTATTATTATTATTATCATCAAACAATATATAGATAGACACACATAAACAAAATGGTTGAGTGATAGCAGCTGAATAGAATAGCATAGGTTTTACAGTTTCAACAAATCAATAATATGTTCTTCATCTTCCCTCTTCTCTCTCTATCTCTTACTCCTCCATCTTCTCTCTTTATCTTACCACTTCTCTCTATCCCTCTTCTACCATTTTTAGCTTTTTTGTGTGTTTTTTCGAAAGAAACAGTTTGGAACTGTTACGTAACGGTGCGTAACAGGCCGTTTACGACTATTACGGTACTGTTACGACCGCTACGGCAGCCGTTACAGTCGACACACCTGTGAATCTCAATCATACTGCAAAAGCGGATGTAACGGGTGGCGGCAACTACCAAAACCGTTGCGTAACGGCATTACGTAACGGTTGCGGCCGCTTTTTAAAACCTTGGCTATAAGCTATAAGCTGTTAGGCTATAAGTTATAATTACTTTCCCACAGCTCTACCAAACGGGGCCATAGAAGTAGATCTTTTGGATAAGCAGGATAAAAGTGAAACAAAATAATTACAAAAGAAAACATGGTGTAAAATAATTATGAATTTCTTGAATGGCAAAAATGAGAAAATATGGAAAACTCACATGTCATCATTGTAGTAATGAAATTTAAGTAGGGAAAAATGCAAAATTCACTAATTTCGGAAAGATGGAAAAAGTGTTGCAAATGCTGTTTTTGTACAAGTTGCTAGTAATTTACATTTTACCTGGCGTCAATCGCTAGGGTATGGAATGTTGCTTCTCCTTTTTTATTTATTTTTGGATAAGTGGAATGTTACATCTCGAATTGAAGCTTACTTTATTTTCATTATGCAAATGACTCATATTTCTGCACTCAATTAGTACGATAAGTGAGGTGGCTGGAGGGAAGTTAGTCATAAATGAATAATGCTATTCATAACTATTAGAATTTTATAGCATTTAAGGTGTGCATGTTACTTTTGGTGTCCGCCCCCACATAATCCACCTCTCTCTTCCCAGTGGGGACTGCAAATTCTCGTGTAGTGTTCATCCATATTCTGAATATCGAAATGAGGTCCCAATCTGGTTGATCTGTGAATTAGTAGATATTGGATGACGCATGAATTAGTATAGTGGGTGATTAACATCTTGTGCCTCATTTATGGTGTTTCATGTCTGATTTATTGAGACTTTTTAACATTTAATTCCGTTTCAGGTTTGTTGTATCTGCTCGTCAGTTGGCAAAAGCATTGGAAGTTCCATTAGTAAATGATTTAGGCTATACAAAGAGATATGTGCGCTGCCTTCAGGTAAAGCATTTTGTTCTTCTCTTTCCACTTTGGTCCTTAACTCGGGGGTTGAATGCAATGTCTTCTGTACCTGACAGTTGCCTGGTCGCAGGGTACATTTAATTTTTTTTTTTTATATAACCTTATATTCTGAAATGTACCATGCTGTTGCTGTTAGCAATTCTGCGTAGTTTTGTATTGAAAATGTTTGATTTCCGCAACTCTGCTGAATACAATTCATTGCCTTCCATGTCTGTTGTCTGATTTAGATGATTTGTTATCAAGTTAGGGGCAATTTTGCACCTCGGTCGGCTGCTAAGTTTATTGTGAAAAAAATCTACCTTGTTCCAGTACCTTCCAAGAAGGCTGATTCTTTGACACCTCAATGTCACTGAAAATGGAAACATTTATTTGTTTCTCATGTATGTAGTTATATTCTGTATTGTCTCCCTGCCAACTTTGACTGCATGGTGTGCCCTCTGTTGAGCACTGAGGAATCCTTGTCTGATCATTATTATCTTGCACCCAACCTTATTTCACCCCCTCCCTTGAAATACTTTTCCAGTGGATTCTTTGAACACTTGAAGTGGCAATTACTGCAGGTCTAAGCAATTACTCTATTTATAATGGATATGACATGGGATACGCATACATTGTTATGAAAAGTTCTAAACATATAGGATACAAATACAATAAGGATACAATGTTATGTTTATATATCATGTATGCTCAGTATGCTATTGGGACCCCAACCAAAAAGTCAAAGCAACAATATATTGTAATAGGAAATCCTTGGTAAATAAGGAAACTATAACCACAAAGATTCTGCTCCGGAAACGCATTGGAGTCATGCATCAAAGGACACACATTTGAATGGTGCACACACTGGTCATGGTTAATAAGAAAAAAATCAAAACACGTGCAACCATGCATTCTAATCAGAATGCACTGGAAAAAAATTCCAAAAACCAAAAAACCGTGTGCATTTGAATGTGTAAAGTGTTGTTCCAAACCTAAATTTGAATCAGACCAATGAACTGAGTCCAAAAAGCAAATCTATTGGATCCTATAGGTCAAGCCCATTAATTAATTTAGTCTTATAGTCTAAAACTAAATTATCTAAGGTAGTGAACTGAACTCGATAAGAACTAGCCCAAATAGACTATCCTATATAAAACTCTCTAAATGATGCTTTTGCAATGCATGAGTTTTACCTTCACTCAATGTAGAATTTGTCTGTCTGATCAAAGCACTTAGTTGAAGTTTTCCATCACCAAACTTCAGTATGGAATACGTTCAAGGATTAACTGTGCTGAAAACAAAAATTGCAGAAGCGGTATGCAAAAAAGTTGGAAACTATTTTGCCAAATTGGGTGCTTTTGTAAGTATGCACATTTCATGACCATAGACTCTTAATTGTGCCTCCAATGTTTTAACTTGTAGAGGCCATTTTAAACAAACCCATTAATCTGATGTTTGGTTTTATTGCTTTTTAATTAGACATTGTAGTGACCAATGAATGTTGTATTAAGATTTGTCAAATGAGATGATGATTCTTGGGTTTCACTTACCAAACAATGTTTCTAAGTGTTGTGTGCTGCCTGATTGATAACTTCAGTTTTCTGTTTTCTGGGTATGTTACAGATATCTGAAGTGGTCAATAGCATGAAAGATTTGATTGATTACAGCCGAGAAACTAGGACCGGGCCTATGGGTAAGTGTGACATTTTATTCATGAGAACTGATCCCAATTTTTAGTAAATTTCGAAGGCTGATAGAGGCATGTTAGAAAAGTAGATTATGGAACTGGAACTGGAACTGGAAAATTTGTGCCACTTCGTTTTACCTTTGGTTTAGTTGAGCTGATGTTTAGTGCAAGATAAATGGGTTGCAGGGCTAATATACACTTTAGAAAGAAACATTATATGGATAATATTAGATGTTTTTGTTCTTTTTTGAGAGCCAGAAACCTTATTTTTGACAGAAGTCACGAAACAACTTTGGCTAAAAAAATAATACCTTTGAGGGTACACTAGGAGAGTTCTTGAACAATTTCTTGGTATTTTCTTTTACATGGAATAAACGATGTTGGTTACAACTTACAACATAATGATGAATTTGTTAGCCTGCTTATTTTTTTTGGAGACTGAAGTTTGTTAGACAAATTTTCAATTGCATAGACAATTGTTGTTCTCATCGTTTTTGGGATGACTACTTTTGGTAGTTCAATGCTAGTATGGTGTACTCATCCCAAAACAAAACAAAAAATGAAAAAGATAAAGTACTAGTATGGCGATGAGTTGTAGACTCAAGAAAACATGAAATGTTTAGAGAGTGACAACTCAGAAAGGCAAGCAATTGCCTTTGATTGGCAAAATGTGTCCAAACCTATGTGCTTCAGCCATCTTCAATTCCCCCTAGATTTGCATGAGCGTGTACTTTTGCCCTTGAGAGAACTGAGCAGTTGCTAGCTTCCCTTGATGCCACACATAAGTAACAAGGGTGTGACCAAAGTATTGGAGTGATTTATGGAAGCAGAACAATCATGGTAGATGATTGGCTGATCCTTATACATGTTGGCTCGTTACAACCGGTTTGACAACTTTTATGGCTCATGCCTTGTGCTTGGGACAGTTCCAGAGAGTATTATTTCATTTAAGCTGAATTGTTTTGAGGGGTGAAAAAAGAAAAGAAATGGAAATAGACCCGTGTCTCATTTTTCTCGTGTCTTCTTCTCAGAGAGCCTGGCCAAGTTCCCTCGGAGGACAAGTGCTACATCTGGGTTTAGCGGTCAAACTCAACAAATGGAGGAACAACAACCACCACCACAGCAGCAAACAATGGTTCAGAACTCAAACAATGATCAAAGCTCCATCCAGGACACCGTGATGCATGCAGCTTCTAGCAATGGTGTAAATAACTCTCTCAACTCAGCATCGAACACTCCCTCCACTAGCGCCATTGTTGGGCTCCTCCATCAGAGCTCAATGAACTCCAGACAGCAAAACCCTATGAACAATGCAAATAGTCTCTATGGAGGAAGCGGCACTATGCCGATTCCCTCTCCTGGTTCATCAAGTACGATACCACAAGCTCAACTCAATTCTTCTCCATTCCAATCACCAACACCTTCCTCATCTAACAATGCTCCTCAAACTTCACACGGTGGCTTAGCAGCAGCAGGAGCTCATATGAGTTCTGCAAATTCACCAAATATCTCCATGCAACAATCGGCTCTATCTGGTGATGCCGACCCAAATGATTCCCAGAGTTCTGTTCAGAAAATAATACATGAAATGATTATGTCTTCACATCTGAACGACGTGAAAAATGTCAATGGAATATTGCCAACAGGCAATAGTATGGGTCTTAATGGTGGCAATGGTCTGGTGAGTAATGGAATTGCCAACAACAATGCAGGAATTGGGGGTGGAGGATTTGGGAACATGGGTAGCGGGCTTGGTCAATCAGCCATGATTAATGGAATCCGAGCTGCTATGGGAAATAATTCCATGACAATGAATGGAAGGGTAGGCATGACTACAATGGCTCGGGACCCAAACTTGAATCATCAACAACAGGCTTTGGGGGACCAGCTGCTTAGTGGTCTTGGAGCTGTTAATGGGTTCAATAATCCCCAATTTGATTGGAAATCAACTCCATGAAACGTTCTTTGGATTCAAGTGATATTCTGGTCCTTGATAACAGCTGCCTGAGCAGCACGGGAAACTGTGGAATACCTTTGGCCCAGTGAAGATATAGCAGTATGATGAATTGGTTTCGGGGCTTCCCTCTGAGCTAATTTCGGAAAAGGGAAATATATAGTGTAGTGTTCTATCATTGAAATATATTATATCATCGTAAGTGTTTTCATTTTCTTCTAACTTTATTTTCCCTGATTTTAATATTCAACACAGCTGCTTATATTTCAACTAACAGCCTCGGAATGGGAATTCGGGAAGTGACTTATTGCGTGGTGGAGCTCTCTTGATATCTACTCCTGTGTTCCTTCTTCTGAGCCATTTGTAAACTAGAGTATTTGCGAGTATCGCTTTCCTGTTCTCTTTCTCAACATGAGTGTATATATTCTAAGGTTGGTTTGGTAAAAGGTTTAATGTAGAACTTTCTACAGCTCCTAGAGTTGATTTTCAGTGGTTTAATTTTGATGTTTATTGGTTTAATTTCTTACTTTTTTCAATATGCTTGTTTAGTTGCATTTGAATTCAGCATTGTTTTGCAGCAAAATTCCAGGGTCTTTTTTTTGTTTGAACAAAAAAATTCAAAAAATTCCAAGGTCTGGGTCAATGTTTTGAATTTATTGGGAGAATTTGCATTCATATTTAATCCATAAAGCAGACTTGGCTTGTGAAATTTTTAATGGTCAGTATATGCCTTGGACTAGGATAATGTGCATCATGTGCTTAAAACCCAATCCAACAAGCGGTTTGGGCCAATTGTAAGGCTTCCTAGTAGCATTTTGGTGGTTTTGGTTCAGGTCGGAAACAATCTTTTGAAAAATGGTGGTTTTGGTTCAAGTCAGAAACAATCTCCCCATATATTTGGCACTGCGTAACAACATATTACAATTTACAAAATGAAGAATTTCTGAATACAAGCAACATATTATGGACACAAACGGAGCAATCCCTGTTTAGATCTCCAAATACTTCTCAATAGTAGCAGTGAGTGTGGACTTGGGCACAGCACCAATGATGCTCTCTTTTCTCTCCCCATTCTTGAAGAACAACACTGTTGGGATACTCCTTATACCGTACTCCGTCGCGATGCTTGGGCAGTCATCGGTGTTGAGCTTGTAGCATAGGATTTTCCCCGCGTACTCTTTCGCCAATTCATCCACCACCGGTGCTATCATCCTGCACGGTCCGCACCATGGTGCCCAGAATTCAACCAGTACCGGGCTTTCGCTTGCTATGACAAGGTTTTTCCAGCTTGAATCTGTCACCACTTGAACTGCAGATTTTGACAGAGCATTTGAGTTCATCAAGATGGTGACAAATGAACATTTTCACAATACTTTTATTTTTCCTGGGGGAAATTTTGAGAAGCACTGCTTCTGATCATGGTTTCTTCGATTCTTACCAACAGTGTGAAAATGTCACAAACTAGCCCCTTTTGTTTTGTTTTCAATGTCATATTCTATTCATTTTTTTTTTTTTTTGGGTGTTAGATAGCTTTTGAATTTCAAAAATAATTTGTTGTGTTTTCTCAAGTGAGTTATTTTGACCCCTTTTTTTCATAAATATTTCATCAAATTTTATTTATTTATTTATTGTATTTCTCAAAAAAATAGATACACACTGAAAACAGATAATACTAACCATACAAATATAGTGCATGAAATAGGCCATGCAGCAAACTAGATTGTCTTGACATGTCAGTGCTACTGACAAATAAAAACCAACCACATAACATAACATACTTGAGAGAATCACTTACTTCTGTAAAAATTTTCTAATTAAAAAATTATTAAATAATTTGGTAGTACCAATGAAGATCTAAAAAAACACAATAGGCAAATCATCCTTTTTTTTCTTTCAACTATCCAACAAAAACAAATTTACCATTGTATCACACTTAAAATTTTTCACAATGTCATTAGTTACATGAACAATATCCCATGAAAAATAATTAAAACTCACGACTAAGATCTAAAAAAACACAATAGGCGAATCACCCGTTATCTTTCAACTATTTAATAGAAACGAGTCTAACAATGTATCATACTTCAAATTTTTCATAACGTCATTCATCAGACGAATAATAACCCATGAAAAATAATTAAAAATCACAATTTTACTAACCTAGTACGTACGTGTCAACTTAATTTTCTTATCCTATTATTATTAGTGAATTGTAAAACTCAAATTATGAATTTTTATTGTTTTTTTAATTTATATATATCTCCCCCAATTAATCCAATTAGGAGAGTTATCTTTATACTTCTTTCGTCCCATAATAATAGTCTTTTTAGATTCTAACTTTTTAATAGAATATGAAATTATTGCTATGAAATCAAATCAAAATATATTAATTAATCATTATGCCTCTTTTATTTTCAATATTCAATATATTTATAATTACTTTTAAAGGGTAGTTTTAAAATTTTTTGGAGTTTTATGTTTTGACTTTTCTGAATAAACAAATATTTTGTGACATTCAAAAAAGAAAGATAGACAAACAATGCGGAACTGCCTCGTTTTGCAAGAAATAATTTTGACTTAAAAATCAAAAAATTAGTATCTTAATAGCAGAAATTATTGAATAAATTATCTTTTATTACGTCACGTTCAATAAAATCACATGCTACTCTTGCGGCGTTTTAAGAAATTGATAAAAAATTAATTTTTAAAATTTTTCTCTGTGACTTTTTTAGTTTTTTATGTGAAAAAATAAAAAGGTAATATAACCAAAAAAATCAAAAAACTAAAAAACTGATTTTTTACTAGCTTTTCAAATGGTGCCATGAATAATTACCCAACAATTGAAATTCTCGAGAAAGGAGATTACCTTCCACAGCTTCGCGGGCCTTGCAGATGATGCGCGAACTGCGACATCTGCGATTGAAAGATGGAGCGAAACCAGAGTGTGAGGAAGAAGACAATGATACAATACTATTGGAAACCTTAGGAGGAGTGGAAGGTCCTCCTTTGCATGATGAAGTTGGCAAATGAATCTTTTCCTTTGTATAAAATGGATGCTGTACAACACCCCCTCCTCTCCCTGCAAACACTGTGCTTACTTGAAAACACTTCTCCACTGACATTTTTACTTCCCTCTCTATCTCTCCCCCTCCCTCTCTCTCTCTCTCTCCTCTTTTGTGGGAATGGGAAGAATGTGGCCTTTATTTGTTGAGCAAGAGACTCACACAGGCTTTCTGTGATTTTATTTTATTTTTTATTTTATGTATAGGGCTTCTAATTTTTCTAGTGTTGTGTTGGTATTTATCTAAATTTGGATAACCCTTTCAAGAATGTGAGGTTTTTGAGGTGGCTCAATTTCTTGTGGATGAAAGTAAAGTAATGGACTCAACCCCATAAAACTGAGAATTCCAAAATGACCCAAGATTTTTTTTTATCCCCCATATTATGATAAAATCTACTTTATTCTTTAGTTTATTTGCCCTTTACTCTTCTTACGAGTTCCTTTGTGATTTTAGATTAAAATATGGATAATTTTACTATCATTCTACCTTATTACACTAATTTTTTATTTACACTTTATTCAAAAATTATTTATATCTCTTTGCACGCTTTATAATTTCATTTCTACTTGCATCTCTAATCTTCAACTTCGCCTTACACTCTATCTTCAAATGCTACCTATTCTATCACCTCCAACCACCACCTTGCAACTTTCAATCGCCCTTGAAGCCGCCCTACCACCTAACCACCACCTTCACAATCCTATTTATCTTCTTCTTCTTCTTTTTTCTCATTTAATCTTCTCTATTGCACATCTCCTTACAAAATTGTGAATCATAATATTTTAATCATAAAAAAAGTTAATGAATGAAAAAATGATGATAAATGACCCGTTGAAAAACAAAATAATGAGTTTTTATTTTAAATTGTCTTTTAACATTTTCGAATTGAATCTGGAGATGGTTGTTCGATTTTTGCTTGATAAATCAGAACTGAACAAAACTAAACAGTCTGGAGCCCCACTGCCAAACAAAAACCAAATCGCACAGACAACCACTATTGAACAAAATTGAAACATTTTTACATACATTGCCAAACGTATAGACCCATTATGTGTTGGAAAATGGCTTTGTAAAATCTTATTTTTTGTTAACTTTGAACATTAATTAAGGTAGGACCCAAACCTTATTTTTAACGTTTTTAATTGGGTTCATATTTAATGCCACATAGTGAATAATATCGTGTATTTGGTTGTTCAAAACCATTTCCGGATGAATGTGAATTCAATGCACATTTTTAGGTTCATGGATATGGCTTTAAGTGGGTTTTCTACACATTTGTGAAATGTGATTGTCCCACATTAGAAAGGTTTAAGGATTTATATGGGTATATAAACTCTAGTTTGTGATACTTGGGATGGGCCCCAAGGGGTACCCAAGTTTGTAGAAGGGTGAGATTATGGGTAAAGTAGGGTAAACCCATTGGACCCAAAATAAAAATCATATGCACGCGACCGCCGCTGTTCGGTCAGGTGAGTTTGACTAGGCTTGGGCGCATGTGTGAGGTTAGGTTGGGCTTGTCCGACCCAATATAGGTAAAGTGGGTTAGATCCATTTGACCCAAAACAAAAATCACACGTTCGCGTCGCCGTCCGTGAGGTTGGGCTTGTCCAACCCAACATTTATCTTTTTGGGCCAAAAACATTTGTATTTTATTTACTTATTTTTTTAATTTTGGTTTCAAAATATTTTTTCCTCCACCCAAATAGATTTTCCTTTATTCGAACAGGTTTTCTATTTGTTGAAATTCCATCCAAGCAGGTTTTCCACCTGTTGAATTCACTCGAACAGGTTTTTGTACCTGTTGAATCTGTCCGAACATGTTTTTCTATCTGTTAACACCTGTTCAGAAAAGCCACCAATTTTCTATAAATAGTCTGTCATTCCAGTAATTCTTTGGATCCAATTTTTCAGAGCATTTCTTTTTTTTCCCTTCTAGTCGTTCTCTTGTCTTCTACATCTATCCATTATTTAATCTTTACGAAGAAAAAGAGAGAGTTACAACAAAGCTTTAGTTCGCCAGACTTGATTTTGTAGTGCTGCAAATCAAGTTTGCATCCTGAGAAGTAGACACCGGTAAATCTCGAAGCACCAGGGCGATAGTGAAATCTACTTTAAGGAAATAGTGTTCAACAAAAGTCTCGACTTATAAATTCTGTAAACATTTAATTCTGAAATTAATTTATTAAATTATTTTCTGGATTGTTTATTTTATTTAGTCGTTTATTTTATTTAGTCATTTAATTTACACACACAACCATTGGGGAATAATAATCTTAAAGTAGATTTCTATTTTTTTTTTTTTTGTGTGTTAGGCAGACGAATATTTTGTTTTGAGAAATTAAATAGTAGTCATATACTGTTTAATTTCTTAAATAGTAGTAATATACTGTTTAAGAATTTCTTTGATAACATAGTAGTCATATACTATTTATCATTGGAATTTTGTTATAAAATATTATTCTGTATATTTTGTGTATAAATTCTTTTCTATATAAATTTGTGATTGGTGCATTATTATTTGGTCAGAAATATGAATACTAAAACAAACAGTACTGAGACTATTCGTACTCCGGCCCCCACACCTGTTGTGCCAGTAATGACTCCAGCAGTACTAGTAAATCATAGGGAGAAGCTAGAAAAATTCAATGGAAATGATTTTAAAAGATGGCAACAAAAGATGATGTTTTATCTTACAACATTGAATTTGGCTCACTTTACTCATGAAAAAGCTTCGGCACTAAATGAGGGAGAAACTGACCGGCAAGTGGTTGCCGCAGTTGATGCATGGAAACATGATGATTTTCTGTATAGGAATTATATCCTCAATAGGTTGGACAATACACTGTACAATGTGTATAGTGTCGAAAGCACTACAAAAGAACTATGGAAATCTCTAGATCATAAATATAAGATAGAGGATGCCGGTACAAAGAAATATGTTGTCGGCCATTTTTTGGATTTTAAAATGATAGATTCCAAGACGGTTATTAGCCAGGTTCAAGATCTCTAATTAATTCTTCATGACATACATGCGGAAGGGATGGTTCTTAGTGAATCTTTCCAAATAGCGACAATCATCGAGAAATTGCCACAATTCTAGAAAGAATTTAAGAATTATCTAAAGTATAAGTGCAAGGAGATGAAATTAGAGGAACTAATAGTGCGACTTAGAATTGAGGAGGACAACTGTGGTTCCGACAAGAAATCAAGAAACCATGTCATGCAGGCTAAATCAAATGTTGTGGAACATGGACAAGGGTCAAAGTTCAACAACAAGAAACGAAAGCATGATGGCAATGGTCCCAAACAAGGATCCACTAGTAAGATCAACAAAGGGATCAATAACGAGTTCAACAAGAGGTTCAAAGGCAAGTGTTTTGTGTGCGACAAAGATGGACATCGTGCTAAGGATTGTCGCGTTTGCAAGGATGAAGGGAGTTCAAGCAAAAAGCCAGCAAAAGCCAACATAGCCGAGGATTTTTATCTTTCCGATGGAGTGACAGGTATCAATCTTGATGTAGTAGTCTCTGAGGCAAATTTAGTGGGCCATTCCAAGAAGTAGTGGGTGGATACTGGAGCAATTGGCCATATCTGTGCAGATAAGAAAATGTTCACAACCTACAAAGTGGTGGAAAGTGGGAAACAACTTTTTATGAGAAACTTCTTCATATCAACTGTAGAAGGACAATGAAAGATTGTGCTGAAAATGACCTCGGGAAAAGAACTCACTCTTAACAATGTACTCAATGTGTCGAAGATTCGCAATAATTTGATTTCTGGGTCATTGTTGATCAAGAACAGGTTTTAATTAGTCTTTGAATCTGACAAGGTTGTACTCTCCAAGAATGGAATATATGTGGGGCGAGGTTACATAAGTGATGGGCTTTTTAAGCTTAATGTATTAATTGTTGTACCAAATTTGGCTATTAATAATAAAAACATATCTTCTGTTTATATTGCTGAGTCTTCTTTTTTATAGCATGGTAGATTAAGATATGTTAATTTTAAGTCTTTGCGTAGACTTGTTTCTTTAGAATGTTTACCAAACTTAGAATTTGATCCTAATCATAAATGTGAGATTTGTGTTGAGGTAAAACTCACTAAAGCATCATTTAATAAAGTAGAAAGAAGTACCGAACCTCTAAGTCTAATTCACACAGATATCTGTGATTTAAAATTTGTTCAAACTAGAGGAGGTAAAAAGTATTTTATTATTTTTATTGATGATTGCACTCGATATTGCTATGTTTACTTATTAAGAAGTAAAGATGAAACCATAGAAATTTTTAAGCAATATAAACTTAAGGTTAAAAATCAACTTGCTAAAACTATTAAGGTCGTGAGGAGTGATAGAGGTGGTGAGTATGATGCACCATTTAAGGAATTTTGTTCTGAACATGGTGTTATTCACCAAACCACTGTACCCTATTCTCCTCAGTCAAATGGAGTTGCTGAGAGAAAGAATCGAACTCTTAAAGAGATGATGAATGCCATGTTGATTAGTTCAGGGTTACCTCAGAATTTGTGGGGGGAGGCGATTTTGTCTGCTAACTTTATCCTTAACAGGGTACCCTATAAGAAAATCAATCAAACGTCTTATAAAGTATGGAAAGGTCGATGACCTACCTATAATTACCTTAAAGTGTGGGGGTGTTTGGCCAAAGTGACAGTCTCTAATCCTAAAACATCTAGGATAGGAGCAAAGATCATTGATTGTGTGTTCATTGGTTATACAAATAATAGTAGTGCATACAGATTTTTAGTTCATAGATCTAAAAATCCTGATATGCACGTAAACACTATTATTGAGTCAAGGAATGTGTCGTTTTCAAACATATTTTTCCTTACAAGGAAATTGACGAGACAAGTTTAAATAAAAGAACTTTTGATACTGCTATGGGTGGTAGTGAAAACCAAAATGATAATGAAGCAGATGAACCTAGACGTAGCAAGAGGACTAGGATCTCTAAATCATTTGGTCCAGATTTTCTGACATACTTGCTAGAAAATGAGCTTTAAAACTTCAAAAAAACAATGTTAAGTCCTGAAGCTCCATTGTGGAAAGAGGTTGTGAATAGTGAAATTGAATCAATTCTGTAAAATCATACTTGGGAACTGGTAGATCTTCCATCAGGGTGTAAACCTCTTGGATATAAGTGGATATTCAAGAGAAAAATGAAAGTAGATGGTTCAATTGATAAATACAAGGCTAGGCTTGTCGTTAAGGGATACAGGTAGAAGAAAGGCCTTGTTTAGTTTGACACATATTCACTAGTGACAAGAATAACATCTATTCGCATGCTAATTGCGATTACAGCTTTGTATAATCTGGAAATACATCAAATGGATGTTAAAACAACCTTTTTGAATGGCAAGTTAGATGAAGAAATTTATATAGAACAACCGGAAGGGTTTCAAGTTCCTGGCCAAGAGAAAAAGGTTTATAAACTTGTCAAATCCTTTTATGGATTAAAACAAGCTCCGAAACCATGGCATGAATTTGATCACATTATGTTTTTGGATGGTTTTAAGAAAGGCCTTGTTTAGTTTGACACACATTCACTAGTGACAAGAATAACATCTATTCGCATGCTAATTGCGATTACAGCTTTGTATAATCTGGAAATACATCAAATGGATGTTAAAACAACCTTTTTGAATGGCAAGTTAGATGAGGAAATTTATATAGAACAACCGGAAGGGTTTCAAGTTCCTGGCCAAGAGAAAAAGGTTTATAAACTTGTCAAATCCTTTTATGGATTAAAACAAGCTTTGAAACCATGGCATGAATTTGATCACATTATGTTTTTGGATGGTTTTAAGATAAAGAAATGTGACAAATGGATCTATGTTAAAAGCACAGATAAAGGCTATGTCATAGTTTGTTTTTATATGGATGACATGCTCATTATTGAAAGCAATAATGACATGATTAAATCTACAAAGAAAATGTTGAACAAAAAGTTTGACATGAAAGATCTGGGAGTAGCAGATGTAATTCTGGGAATAAAAATTACTAGAACATTTGACGGATATGTTTTATCTCAATTTCATTATGTTGAGAAGATTCTAGAGAAATTTGGAAAGCATGACGTCCGTCTTGCTAAAACACTTGTTGACATTAGTCTTTCTTTGTCAAAAATTACAGGTGCAGACATTTCACAATTAGAGTACTCTCGGATAATCGGAAGCTTGATGTACGTAATGAATTGCACTAGGTCAGATATAGCCTATGCTGTAAGCAAATTGAGTAAGTACACAAGTAATCCAAGGTTTGATCATTAGAAAACGATAGTTAAGGTACTTAGGTATCTAAGACATACCCAGAATTATGGCTTACATTATACCAAATATCCAGCAGTACTCGAGGGGTATAGCGACGCAAATTGGATATCGAATCAAAATCCATTAGTGGATACGTCTTTACTCTGGGAGGTGCTGCAGCCTCTTGGAAATCTTCCAAGCAGACATGCATAGCAAGGTCGATAATGGAATCTGAGTTTGTTGTATTAGATAAAATAGGAGAAGAAGCAGAATGATTTCATAATTTCTTAGAAGACATTCCAACATGGCCTAAACCTTTGCCAGGTATATGCATTCACTATGATAGTGAAGCAGCAATAGGACAGGCACATAATCATATATATAACGGTAAGTCTTAACACATTTGTTGGAGACATAATACCGTTAGGCATTTGCTCTCACATGGAATAATTTCCATAGAATATGTAAAGTCAAGGGAGAATATTGCAGATCCATTGACTAAAAGGTTTGCTAAAGAGCAAGTTTACCATTTATCGAGGGGAATGTCATTAAAGCTTATTACTTAAAAGTCGCCATAATGGCAACCCAACCTAGTTGACTAGAGATCCTAAGATCTGGATTCAAAGGGACAACTGAATTATAGATGACTTCATGTATCACTAAGGAGGTTTTTCTCATACCTATTTCTATAATAAGAAGAGTGATACTTGCAGTGTTAGTAGGATAAACTTTGCTTTTAATGATTCTTATAGCTTCGACATCCAAGTGGGATATGGCAGGATATTCTTAATAAGAAGTCACCTATATGATTGTGAATTGGGCCGGTTCTGTAAGAATTGAGAAAGTTAAAATCTCTAGAGCACTCATGAATTACCAGGTGTTGTTTAGAGCCAAAATGAACACAACCATAAGAACCAAACTATGTCTGCGGATACACTATGTGTAGTCTATTGTCTTGGCTTACACAAACAACTAAACAGTTCAAGGCATCACGTTCACTGGTTAGCCAGTAAGTTTGATAGACTTTCACTAGAGGAGGTTCAAAGCCAAAAACTGCCTATTTGATGTGATGTATCTTTTTAAAGTACACTTTCTTTGTTTGTATCTTGTTGCATGTCCATTATTGTGAATTCCATTTATGTGGGGGATTGTTGAAAAATGGCTTTGTAAAGCCTTATTTTTTGTTAACTTTAAGCATTAATAAAGGTAGGACCCAAGCGTTATTTTTAACATTTCTAATTGGATTCATATTTAAGGTCGCGTAGTGAATAACATCGTGTATTTGGTTGCTCAAAACCATTTCCAGATGAATGAGAATTCAATGCGCATTTTCGGGTTCGTGGATATGGCTTTAAGTGGGTTTCCTACACATTTGTGAAATGTGCTTGTCCTACATTGGAAAAGTTTAAGGATTTATATGGGTATATAAACTCTAGCTTAGGATACTTAGGATGGGCTCCACGGGATACCCAAGTTTGTGGAAGGGTGAGGTTATAGGTAAAGTGGGCTAGACCCATGGACCCAAAACAAAAATCACATGCGTGCGCCGCAGTCCGTCTGGTTGGGTGGACTGGGCTTGGGCTTGGATGCGGGTGCGAGGTGTAAAGTTGGATTGGGCTTGTCTGACCTAATGATTATCTTTTTGGGCCAAAAACATTTGTATTGTATTTATTTATTTTTTAATTTGGTTTCAAAATTTAAAATAAATTGATCCAGATTTTTTCCTCTACCCAAATAGATTTTTCCTCCACCCGAACAGGTTTTTCAGTTGTTGAATCCAGCCGATTAGGTTTTTCTACCTGTTGAATCTGTCCGAACAGGTTTTTCTATCTGTTGACACCTATCTAGAAAAGCCACCAATTTCCTATAAATAGCCTGCCATTCCAGTAATTCTTTGGATCCAATTTTTCAAAGCATTTCTTATTTTTCCCTTTTAGTTCTCATCTTGTCTTCTGCATCTGTCTATCATTTAATCTTTAGGAAGAAAAAAAGAGAGTTATAACAAAGTTTTGGTTCACCAAACTTGATTTTGTAGTGCTGCGAATCAAGTTGTAGTCGTTGCATCCCGGGAACTAGACGCCGGTAAATCTCGAAGCACCGAAGCGATGATGAAATCTACGTTAAGAAAATTGTGTCCGATACAAGTCTCGACTTATAAATTTTGTTAGCATTTAATTCAGAATTTAATTTATTAAATTATTTTGTTGTTTATTTTATTTAGTCATTTAATTTACACTCACACAACCACTGGGGAATAACATTATGTTCTAGCATCCTATAACTGGACACATCTTGCACGTTCGACAGCCTAGAACTAGATAAATGCCATGTATTTGGCGAACTAGAATTGAACGGCTAGTAAAACCTGTATCAACGAAAATGTATAACAAAAATTTGGAAGGGTGACAAGGAGCTACCAAAAGTAGGAGAAATGGTATTTTAGGGTTGAGAGAGGACTATCAGATGTGAGAAAAACATAAGGAGAAGGCTACCGGAGGTAAAAGAAGAATGGAGAAAAGAGAGCAGTAGTGAAGGGTGGTAGATAAGGTGAGAAATTGTGTTCAATTCTTAGGATTTGGAGATCAATTGATAATTTTACAGAGATGACAAAATTGTAATAAGAAAATAAAAATGGAAGGGTGTAATGGGCTTCTTTTGTGGTGTAAACATAATTACCCTTAAAATGCAATGTTAATAAATTTTAAATGACAAAATTACCTTTATATTTTCTTCTTACTTTTATCTACTCTTTCTCAATTGGTAATACAATTTCTTTTCTAAATTTTCACCTAATTTTAAATTTAGTCAAATATTAACTTAATTAAACTTAAATTTGAGTCAAATACTAAATTAATTTAGAATTGAATTTTTATAATAATATGTACAATTAAATAAAATATATTAATTAATAAATATCTAATAATTTATATATCTAAATATCTACTAATTTAGTTAAGTTTTTGGATGACAAGATGAAGAAAGTGTATTTTTATTTATTTTTTTAACTTTAAAATTGACTTTTGATTGTGTTGAATAGAACGTGTTGACACTTCCGTCTGTTTCGATGATTTTTTAACAAAATTGAACAAAATGCTAAATAGTTAAAATCACAATTAGACTCTTTGTCTATTATTGTTGAAGCATATGAAATAAAATATAAACAAGCTAGACAAGGGGTTAAATGAATGTTAGTTCTATTTTCATTCTATCATTTATTTCCGTACACATTGTTGTTTCATTTTTTCAATTACATTTATGTTTGTCAAATGAATTTTTAAACTCAGGCCTCGTTTGGGAACAGGCTAATTTAGTAACTTTTTGGCTATTTGGCTAAAAAGGTAGGTAAAAAAAACTTGTATGTTTGGGATAACTTTTTGGCTAATTACGAAAAGATGTGCAAAAAGTAGAGAGAAAAGAGAATCTTTGACTTTTTGGTATGGGTTGTTGACTTTTTAGCTAAATTAGTAACTTTTTGACTAATTGATTAAAATAACCTCTTGCCAAACGAGGCCTTAATCTTTTAATAAGCACCTCTACACACCACCAACCGTGGCCGTAAAGATTCTTCCTCTATCACCACGTTTTTTCATCTTTCTATCTTTACCAATTAGCTACCATCACAATCCCCCTATAGTCCCTCAAACCCTACTGCCTCACCACCCCCCTCGTCCTCCCACAACCCACCACCCTTGCGATATACTACCCTTGCAGCCCATCTCATAATGAGAGGGAAATTTAAGATTACATATATTAACTATCTTTGTTTTTTTTTTAATTTTTTCTCAAGAAAAATAAATATGAAATTACACATCTATATGTATTTATTTAAATGATCCGATTCAATTTAAACTAAAATAATAATTATAAAAATTATGAAACCGAATCGTGAAATACAAATGCTGCATTGAAAAAATCTAAATCAAACTGTACAATATACAATGAATTGAACCAATTTATAAATTCATGACTTAAATTTTTTGGCGCAAACCCTATTTATACCCAAAATTAGGTTAATTAGCACCTGGTGTAGTTAGACCCGACCCATATCATCAACACATTAATATTAACCCCAAAAATTCCATGTCTAGACAGACAATTTAATCAACAGACCACAGAGTTACAAACAACAAAAACTCGAACGCAGCCATATTGATCATGCCTTCTCCGAACCACAAATTCGAAACCGAAGCTTCTGAGGAGGAAGATAAATCCACAAAGAATACTACTTTCTTTGACATCTACGGTCCACAAGTACTCTCCTTTTTTCTCCATCCTTCATTTATGTCTAAATTTTTTTTACCATTTATGCATACACTTGTATATATACTTGGCATTTGATTGATTTGTTTTTGTACTGATGTTCATTGTTAATTTTTTTTTTTTTTAATCACAATGTTCTTGGTTAAACTGGGTCTTTGAACAAATTAAAATTACAATTCATGTAAAGTGCTCAGTAACCTTAGTTAAAACAAGTAAAATTAGGTTTGGAAGTGCAAAAGCTGATTGGGTAGGATTAATTAGCTTTTTTTTTTTTTTTTTTTTGGCTGATTATATGCTTATGGTACTTATGTGTATGCATACATATATTTATGTAGGGATGGACTGAGGATTTTAATTTGAAGGGGGGTCCAAACAATGGTGTAAACACAAATTTTATTCAATGGGTTTGTCAACAAGTTATCGTCAGCGTCAAATCTTTTGTTGTATAGAACTTCTTAAAATCAAATTTCACACCATATATTGTAAGACTATCAATTTCTAATAACATAGAGAAGACTGATTAATTCAAACTTGTCAAATTACACTTAAAAAAAAAAATTAGATAAATTTTCAATACCAATTCATCAAATAATGCACTCAGTTTGTAGAAACATATAATTGAACACTTTTGAATAATGTCATATATAGGGTTTGTTGAATATTTAAGGGGGCCACAATGTGGCTCTGTCCATGTAAATATATATTTGTTAAGCAAAAAGGTAAAATTGAAATGATAATTATTGATATTAAAGTACCATATCCATTAATTGGAAGGATAAGTAATGGTCTGTTTGGTTGCTTGGAAACCGGAATAAATGCAATGATCGGAGACTTAAAACTCCATATTTTCCATTATTTTGCTCTTTGTGGGGTTAAAAAAAAAAAATGGATTATTTGTACAAGTATTTCTCTTTGGTGTGATTTACATTTGTTATGGATCAGAAAGGAGAACCAGAAAACTTATTTTTCCTTAATTTACAGCTTTCTGATAAACCAAATAGTTCTTAATGTGATTTAATTTATTTGAATTTTCTTCCCTTAAGTTGCTGTTAGGTTGTGAGAATTTAGATATAGATATACCCATTGAATTTCTTAACTAGAGTTTATGAATGTCGGCCTGGAATTGGTAAAGAGCTATATTGTTGAGATTGCCAATGTTTAAAGTGGCAATAACTAAAGAACTTATGGAGCTTTTTGTTAGTTAATTCTGACGGAGTACTAAAATAGCAATTGAATCATCATATTGTTATTGCTAATTCTGCCACAGGAATTGCTGAAACTGCTTATTTGGCTGCTTCCCTTGTCCCATTGATTGGTTAGCATTTTTCGAATGATTTCTCTTGCTTTGAGACAAAAAATTGAAGTATCTTTCACAATAAATAACTAGAAACTACTTTTAAATTGGCAAAAACTGCTAAATAGTTTGGCGTTGGGATGTGAGCTTAACATTAACTAATTAAGGGCAGTTAATTTCATCCACCAATGATGTTATTCTTGGTTGGTTGGACATGGATTGAACTCGAGTTATGCATGTCATGCAGGGGAAAGTAGATGTTGTTTTTAAGGCACCCGAAGCTGGTTCAACTTTGAATTTGCAAGTGGGTAGCACTAACTGTCCAAACTTCTGGAAATTTTAATTGGTGTGAGAATTACAATTTTTGATTGGATTTTTCATGATGAAGCAGGACGTTCAAGGACTTGTTATGTGGGTGCTAGCTGAAGGATTCATGCCATCATGGGTTTTTATCAAGGTAGTGAACACATAATTTTTCTTTACCCCTAACTTTTACCTTTAATTTAGCACCTAAATACTTAAAATTAATATATGTACAAGATTTCTGGCATGTTAGATTTCGAACACCCTATCACCTTTTAAATGGCATGAATTTTATTTCTTTTTCATGTAGAAAGCCTATAATGTTTCTTCTACCTTTTAAAGACACGAAATTAACTTCTCATGACCTTTTGACCTTTACCCACCATATGATCAACCAAGGGCTTTCTAGTGCTGTCTAGCATCATTTAATTTTGGTGGAATACTGAATATGGACTTGTTCTGGATAATCTACTGCTTCACACCAAAATTTAAATTTATTCATCTTCAGGGTTAGCTTGGAATAAAAATATTGTGCAATATGTTTACCCGAATGGAAGTTAATACTGATGGTTCTTCTCTTTCAAATTGACAAATTTTTAAGAATTTGATTGAAATTATGCATCGTTTGTGTAATGTGTTATACTATTTACAATGCCATGCACATGCTGGAACTATGGCTTATAGATTTGCAAAAGAAATAATTTTGTATGGCTACTGAAATAGCATTATTTTGATTTGCAGAACAAGCCCCTGATTCCAAAAGTGGTTATGCTTTATGTCCCTGGCCTTGATGCAGGCTTGTACTTATCACAGTCTAAAATACTTAAAGGTTTTAAAGACTGTTGTGGTATTCCAAGGCCAGTATTGGCTCTTAGGTTGGTAATTACTATAATTGATTAATTTCTTCTTCTTTGTTTATTTTTAATGGCAAGTGTTGTGTATTATATCTCTATTCTGTAATTATGGTTGTTGGTGTTTCTTCTGTGCTAGCTGTGTATCAGATGGAATGCACACTATAGATGCACTCCTTACATGCAAGTTCAAAAGAAAAAGGGATGGAGCTGATTCAGTTTTGAGGAAATCTGCCCAAACATCCGAACAAGGTCTGTCACTAATTTTAATAAATATCACTCCTGATTAAGGATACTTAAAACTTCCTATGGTCATGAAGAAATTAGTTGGCTTATGAGGTTTATTGGATTTTTTATTAGGATGATGTAGGATGCAGCCCAAAAAGGCTATATCCTGCAATAAAATATGGTGGATTAGGGCTTCGATGTACAGGGTTTATTAATGGAGAAAGAAAAATTGAGGTTTAGGATGGGTTTTTGCTTGAATTTGGTCGAAGGTTAGGCTGGATTCTGGTATGAAATGCTTGCAGGAATTTCCAGACAGGAGAGAATATTCTAGGGTTTTAGAACTGGAATGGTAGGGTAATTAGGTTATATTTTTTTAGTATCAAAGGATAAGAGTTTTGGAGTCTCGCCTAGAGTAATTCTGGTCACACTTAGAATAAATCTATGGAGGAGAAGGAGGAGGTGGCTTCTAGGATTCTCACCTAGAGTAATCTGGTCTCACTTAGAATAAATCTATGGATTCTCACCACTGAAAAGAGCAAAATCTGCAGACAAATATTATTAACAAACTTATCGAATGTTAGCATTGCAGTTATTATTATCAATTAGGGGAACCGGTATTCTAGGTTTATACAGAATGTTGGACTGAAAATGGAGAGAGATAAAGGGAATAGATTTTTTTATCACTTCCATTCATCACACTATCACAGATTGTTTTATGAAGCAATTGGAATTTGCATGCCATGTGAAGACCTTATACATTTTCCAAATGATTAATAAGTTGTTATTATCCCCATTATGCAGGAGGTTTTAGTTCTGGTTCCGAGAATCCATCATTTAGTGACCTTATGAAAGATATACCATTCCCTATTACGTACTACACACTTACAACAAAGCAATTAGAAGATAATGGATACTTCCATGATCAACCAGGTGACAGGAATCTTATATTTGATTTCCTTTTTCATTTATACATTTGTATTATCAATGTAATTCATTTTCTTATGTGTATATATATTTTTCCGGGGAAATTACAAGACAGTGGGAAGTGGGGAAATTATTTACCAAAAGGTGGGGGGTGCAACTTTTTCTGTGGTTTCTTTGCTTAGAAAAAGTTGCACCCCCAGGTGTTTGTAATTATTTTTGGTCTTCTACACTTATTTGTAATTTCCCCTATTTTTCTCCTATACTGGTTTACTCATTCGGTAGATACTTAAGTTCATATCTACAAAATGCAGGTTTTCTTTCAACTCTTCCTTCTCCTCCAGGAAATCCTGTCCATGACATTTTGGCTCTTGACTGTGAGATGGTAGGGCCACAAGTATCAATCATTACTTCCAAAGCTTCCACTGCATAGAAGTTTACCAAAAGTTGTTGTGCTTTTTTTTTGTTGTTTTTTTTATGGAAGTTGTATCTGTTACTTAAATCTCAAGTAGTTTTAGTGTTTGGTTTACTCAAATCTCACTTTGTTAATGAGGACAAATAGCACATATATGCTGTCTTCACTGACAAGTGACAAATATGTCATCAATCTACTTTCAGACTATGATTTATTTAATTGTGAAATGTCATTCTTCAATTTTATATTGGTCAATCTTTCTTCTTCTTTATTTTTTTCCTTCTTCTTTTTCCGGTGTTGTTAGTGCATCACCAGTGAGGGGTTCGAGCTCACAAGAGTAACACTGGTTGATATTAAAGGACAGGTATGCCAAACCCATTTTCCTAGATACCTTTACTTTGCTCCATTTCTCTTTTCGTTTCTAGATTTTGGGTGGAATGGTAAGGGTTAAGAGATTCTTTCCTCCATGTTGATCAATTTTATCTCACCTAGATGTTTCTATATAATTGTCTAATTGTTTTCCAGTGTTGTTTAAATCAGTATGCACGTGTACATGTATGTTTACTTAGTAGACAATTGTTTATTTTTATTTTGATAATTTTGCTTTTCATTTAGTGCTTGGCTTTAATATCATTGACTTGTGCCTTTTATTACTCTTGAGGTTTTGTCAGTTTTTGTATATTATTTATCTCACCTTGATTCTGCCACAAACGTTACAATTATTTTTCTACCTTTTTTTTAATTAATTAATTAATTTATTTTTTTGATAAATAACCAAACTTTATTAGAAAAGCATCAAGAAGATGCAAAGAGATACAAAACTCAAAGCCACCAGGACACACAAAATTAACAAATCAAATCCTCCGCAAAATCTAAAAAAACCAAAACATCAGGATTAACCGATTGTGTCACCCAACTATACAAAACCGTAAGAAGGTGACTCTCTAACCAAGGGACCGAATGAGATACCCCTTGGAAGACACGCCTATTATGCTCCAACCACACCAACCATAGAATACAATGAGAAGCGAGCATCCATGCCTTCCGACGCCTCCTCCCAACACGACCCCCAGCCTAGCTTTGTAGAACTTCCTTAACTAAATGCGGCTGCACCCAAGTCAAGCCAAAGGTTGCAACAACAAGTATCCATAGACGGGAAGCGACCGGGCAATGAACCAGCAAATGGTCCACCGGCTCCGCATCGGCACAATACAAGAAGCACCAATTGACCAAAAAACAAAATTTTTTATTTATTTTGTTTTCATTTTTATATATACAAGTGATTGCATTAAAATGTAAGAAGTATAAAGGGGATGCCAACCATGTGAATCAGGAAATCAATCAAAGAGCCCCAATAGCGCCACAAAAAGGTGTACTTCTTACAAATCTAAAACATCAGCAAAATCCAAATATTGGTCTAGATTAGGTCGAACATTCCCCTCCCGGGAAAACCAACTATACAAAATAGCTACAAAATGACTCTTCAGATTCAGACTATACATAGCCTCTTCAACTCCACAAAAAGTCCTATTGTGTGCCCCCCAAATGATTCACAGTAGGCATACAGCCTTTCTCCTCCTCTTTCCTACCCTGCCACCCCACCAAGCATTCATAAAGTTCGCTATTCCTCTAGGGAAGGTGCCCTAAACACTCCAAAATAAACAAGACTCAAATCCCACATCTTGCTTACTGCCTTACAACGTAAAAGCAGGTGCAGACCATTCTCCTCATCAAACATGCACATGCAACACCAAGTGACTATTACATGATATCTTTGAATAAGATTATCAATGGTAAAATTTTTCTTATGAGCTGCATTCCAAACAAAGAAGGTCACTTCAGATGGAGCTCCATCTGACCAATCCCCTTTCTACGGGAAGGATGCTCCATCGTCAACTAGGAAAGCTCTAAAAATTTCACCTCAAACACACCACGATATGAAGGATCTCAGCAAAAAGCATCGTGGTTTTCTTCAAAAGCAGGAAGCTCTTTAGGAGCTGAAATAAAGCCAAAAAGCTCTTCCATGTGGAGTTTGGCAATGTGCAGCTTGTGTTGTGATTGTGATTTGTCTGGATCGATATCCTGATTTTTTTATAATTTACTTGCTGCATAATTAGTATTTTTGGGGCCTTGCGCTTATTATTAATGTTTTTCTTGTATCTTTGAGTAATCCTATTTTTCATTTCTCACAGGTAGTTCTAGATAAACTGGTTAAACCATCAAATGCTATCATTGATTACAACACTAGGTATATTTTTCTCTCTCTCTCAAATTGCACTTTCTTTCTCTCAAATTTTATAATTTGTTTTTGGTTAAGCATGTTTTTGGATTATGCAGGTATAGTGGAATCACAAGTGAAATGTTGAGTGGGGTGACCACGACTCTTGAAGATATTCAGGTTTTTTATTGACTCATGTTCCTTCTTTTTATGCTAACTTTAGATACCATGTTGTGTCTACCTGCATAACAAATTCTAGAAGAACTAGGACATGAATAATGTGTGCAATGCATGTGCCTGTGTGCTGTATGCTTGCTCAACTTATAAACAACTATTATGGTTGTCATGGATTTATTAAACATTTCATGTTTGTATTTTGTAATTTCAAATTCCATGTAAGAAAAGTAACGTTATACATCTGTACTAGATGTGACATGGGTACTTTCATTATTTCTCACTTTAAATCATAAATGTTGTTTCTTAATTTATTTACAGTTGCTTCCTATTTTCAGGAAGATTTTCTACAACTAGTCTATAAAGAGACTATTCTAGTTGGGCATTCGTTGGAGAATGATTTGTTGGCATTGAAGATATCTCACAATCTGGTGATTGATACAGCAGTGTTGTACAAGCACCCCCGTGGTGGATCCTACAAAACTGCACTTCGTGTGCTCACCAGAAGATTCCTTTACAGGGAGATACAGGAGTCGGGAAGTGGGCATGATAGTATAGAAGATGCAAGAGCTGCTATGGAACTGGCATTGTTAAAGATCAGGCATGGTAAGTGATCTGCCTTCTTTATGCATTTACATTATCAAAAAGTTGCTTAATATCAGGTGTTAACTTGTGTTCACATTAAATGTTGAATAGGATATTCTTGACCTTAATGGAGAATTAAATTAATGCTTAAATCATTGCTTAAGATCAAGTCTTTACGTCTTTGCATTGTAACTTGTAAGTTGAGCAGGATATTGAAAAAGTTGATTAATGTTGCACTGAAAGGGTTGATAGTTGGAAGGTGATTTTTATTTGTTAATTTTTTTAGATGATGGATCACTTGTGTGTGCATCTTAAGAAAGGGTATTTAGAGTTGATCAATCATTGCAATTGTCGTCATTGTAGTCACTGTCCTGATTTGTGCCAATTCTGCGACTATATGTGGGCATTTATGCCTCATGTTAGCTCGTCACTGTTATCATAGCTATTCAGATTATCTAAGACCTACGCAAGAATGGTTCCTCCATTTCATATTTTTTCGACCTTGGCCTTCTTGAAGTGTTACTCTAGTATGAGTTGCATAAATGTTTCCTACCACCTCATTCCATAACCTTTTGAGTCTTCATCATGGTATTAGTTACCCTTTCCCCACCTTTGGTCCTTTGTGGTGTCTTTTACTTATTAGATTTAGTGATTGGAGTACATAGAAAACATAGGTAGACATTGTTCTCCAAAAAGAAACATGAAATGAAGATAGTCAAACTAGAGTAGAACAAGCAGTTGAAGGGCAAGCAATCTCTAAATTGAGGCTGCATCTTCCCCTCATGCAGTCCATGTACCCCAAAACATCTAATATATATATATATATATATTTCTTTCCATTTCTTTCCATCCAGAATGCACTCCAAACATTGAAACTTTTCCAATTTGTCATTTATTTGACGATATTTGAGATTCCTTGTCTTTGATTATCTATGCTGCAAAGACTCCTTTTTCTCTTGTGAACTATGGAGAAACACTGGTTCCCCTGTTGTCTCCTTGTGTCACCAAAACTTTGACTGAGAAGTTCTGTGTTGAAATTTAATGTATAAAGAGAATTGTATTATTGATTGATATTTTTATTGATTTATATTACAATGATTCATGATTCCTATATATAGAAGAGGGTGAGTGTGTAGTAGGTAAGGAGTAGGTGTAGTGGAGGTTGTAGTGGGTTAGGTTTAGTGGAGTAGGTTTAAGTGGGTGAAGTAGGTGGAGAGTAGGTGGATTTTAACAGCCCCCGCAAACTCAAGGGGGATAGGAACTAACCAACTTGAGTTTGGAGAGAGTAACAAAACAAGAAAATACACAAAAATAAAAGAGGATAGGTGACACTGTATGGTCGTGTCAGACCATTGGTGAAGACACTGGATGGTGGTGTCATAACGTTGTAGAGGACACTGTATGGGGGTGTCATAACGTTGTAGAGGACACAGTATGGTGGTGTCATAACGGTGTAGAGGACACTGGATGGCGGTGTCAGACCGATGTAGAAGACAGTTTATGGGGTCATGTCGGACCGTTGTAGCAGACAATGCTGTGACAGTTGTTGTGACAGTTTACGGAGTCTTGCTGGACCCTTGTAGAAACTAACCGGAATCAATGTCGGGACAGTTTACAGAGTCTTGTCGGACCCATGAAGGAGCTAACCGGAATCAATGTCGGGACAGTTTACTGAGTCTTGTCGGACCCATGAAGGAACTAACCGGAATCAATGTCGGGACAGTTTACCGGAATCAATGTCGGGACAGTTTACAGAGTCTTGTCAGACCCATGAAGGAGCTAACCGGAATTAATGTCGGGACAGTTTACAGAGTCTTGTCGGACCCATAAAGGAGCTAACCGGAATCAATGTCGGGACAGTTTACAGAGTCTTGTCGGACCCCTAAAAAGTCGCACCCTCAAAAGGTGTGCCCAATCTTTCAAAAGGCGTGCCATCAAAAGGCGTGCCCAATCCATCAAAAGGCGTGCCATCAAAAGGCGTGCCCAATCCATAAAAAGACGTGCCATCAAAAGGCGTGTCAAGTTGTCGGCGAGCGCCGAGCGGCTCATGATGCGCGTGTCTGCCTCTTCGTCAAGGTCTTTATAAATCGAAGCGGAGGCTGAGGCTGAGGCTGAAAACCCGCTAAAAAACTCTGAAAAAAACTCTTCGTGTTGCTGAGAGAGATAGTTCCTTTTGCTGAGAGAGTGTCTCTAAGAGCTGCAAATCTTGAAACACTCTGTAATACTCGGTTGCCCAGAAAATGGCCTCTTCGTCCCGTAGTCTGCTCACTCTCTTTCCAGACCTCAATGAGTCAACAAGAGAGAGAACTGGTGCGGTGGCCAGTGAACCTCAACCAAACACCTCTGTGTTTGCTCCGTTGAACTTTCCGATGCGGTCAGTGGAGCAAAAAATGGCGGTGCAAACTGATATTGAGGCCAATCAGTATACTCTGAAGTCATGTGTGGAAACCATGACTGCGGTCACAAACTTGTCGCACCGGCTGCAGAGCAGGACAAATGAGGTGCAACAGTTAAACTCCCAGCTGGCTCTGCTCCAACGCATGTATAAGGATGCGCGAGCAGAGATAAGTGTGCTAAAGGCGGAAAACAAGGAGCTGAAACGGAAGGCCACCGTTATGTTTCGATTTGGAGGTCCGCCATATGCTGCAGTGGAGGAGTATGGGGGAGTAAACGTGCTCGGTGGCGTGGAAAACACGGAGGCAGCACCGGCAAGGGCCGCCCAGGACGGAGGCAAAAAGAAGAGACCGGCGGCAGAGTAGTGGAAGTGAGGTCTGTGGGTGGCCGTCTGCAGAAAAGAAAACAAATCTGTGGGTGTTGTGTTTTGTTTTGTTTTGTTTTGTTTTGTTTTTTTTTTTGTGTGTGTGTGTGTGTGTGTAAAATGGTGATCGGGGTTGATCCCTGAAATGAATAAAATATGGTTTGGTGTGCAAAGCTATATATATTTTTTATATTTTTGTTTTTGTTGTTTTTGTTTTTGTTTTTTTTTTTTTTTTTTTTTGTGTATTGTGAAAAAGGGAACACAAAAAAGATAAGAGAAATAAATAAAAATTCTATTTTGTAGTGAGGGAGGTGTAAAAGGTGATTAAAAGAAATAAATAAAGAAAGTTTAATAAAATATGAGTGAGTGGGTCTTCAAGTCTGCCAAAAGGAAGATGCTTATCACAGAGCATTATTGATTGCACCAGACAATAACAAGATGTGCAATTTGGGTATTTGCTTGATGAAGCAAGGGAGAATTGCCGAAGCGAAGGAGACTCTTCGGAGAGTAAAACCAGCAGCCATGGATGGCCCAAGAGGTGTGGACTCCCACCTCAAGGCCTATGAGAGGGCACAGCAAATGCTTCGAGATTTGGAGTCTGAAATGATGAATAAGAGCGGTGGAGATAGAGAGATGTGATGGAGGCTTTTCGTCTTCTGGAAGTTGCATTGCAACAGTCTGCAACAGATCACTCCACTGGAACCATTGGTATGGATCTCATTACAACTGGGGTCTCTGCAAGTGAAAGGATGAGAAGGGAAAATCTGTTATCCGCAACTTGCAACATAAGTATGGAGAAGATGCAGATTGGAGGGGCCTCTACTCGGTTCTTGGAGTTACTGGAAGAGTTGGCGTCAATTCGAGCTAGCAGTGGTTTGAGTTGCTGCAGTGGTTATTGGCGGTGATTGGAGAAGAGGTATGTGTTGAGGTCCGGCGGGCGGCCAAGGTGAGACTGCCGCCCGCCGGTGAAGCAAAATTACTAGCTTCTTAACCTTGCTCTGATACCATGTTGAAATTTAATGTATAAAGAGAATTGTATTATTGATTGATATTTTTATTGATTTATATTACAATGATTCATGATTCCTATATATAGAAGAGGGTGAGTGTGTAGTAGGTAAGGAGTAGGTGAAGTGGAGGTGGTAGTGGTGTAGTGGGTTAGGTTTAGTGGAGTAGGTTTAAGTGGGTGAAGTAGGTGGAGAGTAGGTGGATTTTAACATTCTGTATTGTTTCTGATATTCCAGCATTCTGAGCCGTACAATATGGTTGTGAATCAAGTATTAAATAATTTTATTCTTTCTTTAGGTACACATCCTCAAGTAATCCACTATTAATAATTTGACTTCTTAAATGGTCTTCGTCCTGATACTACTCAAGTGACTCCTGCATTATTCTGTGGCCATCCCTCCCTCAGTGCGCTGGCTTGACTTTTTTATGTATTCATTTGATTTTAGAGCATTCTTACTTTGTCATTGCAGCCACAGATCTTTTATTTTACAGCTCATTTAGGTAGTTATGCTTGATACAAAATTATAAAGCAGTGATATGAACCTTTTATCTATAAGGAATGAAATGGATGGTCAGTAGTGAGGGGAAGAAAAATGAATTTTATAATGTAATGTAGGCTGATAGCATGTGTTGCATACAATTATTGCTTCCAACTAAATATTGAGGAGTTTCTCAACCAGTGTGTATGCCTTTGACTCTAATATTTTGGAATTAGGACCAGATTTTGCTTCACCTCCATCATTAGCGCGGAAGAAGCTCCTTACGGTTTTAAGTGAGTCTGGCAAGGCCTCAACTTTGATTGATAATATTTCCATAGTGAAGCGATATGCTTCTGAGTCATCCCATGCCATTCCAGTATCTTCAGATGACAAGGCCCTTTTGAAGGCCAGTAAAGAGGTATAGTTTCCAGATTCTGTTTTTTAAAATTGTATTGTCACTCATTAATTTTCTCTTGTAATTGTTTTTTTACATTAAATTAGGTTACAAACAAAAAGGTACACTTTGTCTGGGCCCACTTTTCGGAATTAAATTCCTATTTCAAGAAACAAGCAGAGGACACAGAGAAGGTAAATGGAAGGCTTGCTGAAATGATATCACTGCTTACGTGCAAAAAGAAATCTACTAGCAGAAATGGCATCAAATACAAGGTCTCCTCTGAACTAAAGGACATTTTAAGTCGCTTGGATGCTAGAATCCAATGTCTCCACTCCAATTTACCAACAAATGCCATAATTGTTATTTGCACTGGTCATGGGGACACGGCAATCGTTCACAGGTATGTATTCTTTATTCCTGCATTGATTATTACTGGCTGTACTTTGTTATGATCTTTCCATTTTCACTCAGCTGTTTGTTTTCTGCTGGACTTTTGCTTGCATTGTGATGAGCAGCAGCAATGATGCCATTTTTGCCAGTTTCACCCTCATGTTTTTTGTAATTACAGTAATACTGTTTTATATATATGCATACCCATGTTATATTTCATTTCCATTATCCTACTAATACACCTATTATGTCCTTTTTCTAAATCTTTATTCCATTTGTATGATTTCCCTTGCATTTTTAATTGCAATTATGTCCTTTATAAAGTTTGATTCAACTTTTACCCTTTTAACTTCTCCCCAGTTACATTCTAATGTTATAAAAAGCTTTGTTTAATTTTTTTTTTTTGGACCAGCAACAAGAAGAAGAATTTTATTTTATTAATTGAAGGAAAAAGTACAGTTAAGGTGGACAAGGTGTCAGCTGAACAAAAGAAATAAAAAGAAGATACGGGAAAATATCTGTAGCTACATATGGCTCTCTAATTATTAGAAATAAAAAAAATAAAGGAATCTCTTTAAAATAGGATATTGAAGCCCAAAAACTAGCTAAATAGCCAATTTTTTTTCTCAGATGCCCCTAAATCATCATATTTATCCTCAAAAATTATCATTCCCTTCCAACCAAACAACCCACAAACCAACACTACTCCAAAGAGTCTGTGCTTCATCATTCGATCCCCCTTTTGATGATTACTTGAGAAGTAATAGCAACATTACCATTCTGGTGAAATACTTAAAACAATATAAATAACATTAAGGTGACAATGTTCGGATTTACTTTTTGTCGATGTGTGAAGACAGTGCAAGTGTAGTTGTTCAACTTGATCCCTTATTAGAATGATATCATGCACTACAGCTAGTAAACAGGGTGAAATTTTATATCATGTCCTCAACCATGTTAAGTACTGGAAATGAAAACAATTTATGTGATAAAAAGTGACAGATATAGGGCACTCTTTTAGTTGTTCCTCCTTCTGTGCCTTTTCAGTTTTGAATGTTTTATTAGGTTAGTAAGTTTTTGATGCGTTTCTCTCTGTCTCTGTCTCTGTCTGTCTCCCTCTCTCCCTTCTTGTACATGGATGAAGATTGAGGAAAATGCTTACACAGCAGATTGATACTGCTTTGTGCCGTGAGAAACTTGTAAAGGTCTTGGAAGAGCTGCAGGCCCAAGCTGAAGTAGGTTTGTGTTTTGTGGGTGTAAAACATTGAGTATCATTATGGTTGTCTCGGTCTTGCCTTCGAGGATCATCATCTATGTAATGTAGACAAGTGCTTATATACATACACCCCTGCTTTGAATATATATATATATATATATTTTGATTTAAACAGTTCATGAAAGTGAAGCTGAACAAATTTTGCATTTGCAAGGGACATGTGTTAATTGCTCAATGTTCCTTTTTGCAGTGCTTGGTTCATAAATTTGGGAAGGGATTTGGAAAGGATCACACACATTTCACCCATCTTTTCTCCTTCTCTTTCCAAATCCCTTCCCAAGTTCATGAACCGTATTTGCTCTTCTTTTTCTTTGTTATCATCTTCTTTTGACTTGTGTTACTCTTTTCATAGAAAAAGATATTGTGGTTTGATCTTTGTATGGGAAACAATCTCTAAGCTGATAAGGATTTTTCTTCTTTGCCAGTAGAGAACAAAATACACTAATATTTCTTGAGTTTTGACAAAAATGTACCGAACTTTAGAAGTTTGAAATAATTTTATTGTACTCCTGGAATGCTATTTAATTCATATAATACTTTGTTTCTTTTTTACCAATCTTTTGTTAGACTTATTGATTATCCATGTATACACACCACTGTATTTGTCTTACTAATGTATTTGTCTTACTAAAAGAGAAATTAGTATAATTGTGTGAAATTTAAGGGGTTTATTAGATTTTTAATTTTTTAATTTTTTTTTCAAACTTTAAAGGTTGATAATAGTATTCTAGTAGTACTTTCTTGGTGTTTTTATTGGGTAGGATTGTAAGGCCATTTCTCTTAGTTTTTGTTTGTTTGTTTGTTTTATTATTTTATTATTTATTTTAGGGTGGGAGTGGGGTGGGGTTGTATGTCCATATGGTTTAGTTTTTATTAAAAACCATTTCGCTTTGTCGTCTATCTGTTATTTGTTTGTTTTTTTTTTTTTTTTTTGAACAAGAAAAAAAAAAAGATGTTTCATGAGGGTATTATTGCATATGTGAACTCTAATCTTAGAATAATCAATTGTGGGTCAGACTTAACCTAATTCAAAAGAAGTGACTAGCCACCGGAACAAGATAGGAATGTACTAATCCTCAGTATAGGAAACAGAGTCACAATTGAAATATAACGCAGTCAGTTTCAATCATTTGAAAAAACGGATCACTAATCGTGTCCTTCAAAAATTGAGCCTGTTCACGTGTGTGGAAAAAAGGCACATTTTCATTCCACCACCACCCCCAGTGGTGCTTTGTCGTCCATCTCATTGTGGAAATTACTTGGTGATTTGAGATGGTTGTATCTCTTCTTGCATGGTGGAGAAACATAATTGGATTCAACAAATTGAATTTCATGGTGAATAAAATTAAGCTATATTTGTTTTGGTAAAAAAATAATATATATATATATATATATATATATTTTAATACTTGGTTGCAATTTTAATAGATGTATTAGTAGCGGTGGTAGCGCAGTGGTGAGGTAGTGAATGTAGTAGTAGTGGGGTGATAGAAGTGATGGGGTGAAGGTGGTGATAGTGTATTAGTATTGGTAAGATTTTAATTTCAAAAATATTTTTCACTTTTCAAAAATAAAAAACATTTTCCGTTCACAAACTTATTTTCCGTTGTATATAAAAAATATTTTCTATTAAATTTCATTTTTCATTAATTCCAATTGCATTTCCAAGCACTAGAAGTAGGTTAAGGTACAAGCCTTTTTTTTTTCCTCCCTAGGCATCGGAAGGAACAGCGTGAATCTTGAGGTTATGGATTTGAACTCGATAATAATTTTAACTATGGTAAATGTTGAGTATATACTCAATCTTTTTATTTTTTCTCCTTCCAACCCCAATGTTTTTTTGAATAGTCAATGTGTAAAGTCTTCGTTTGAAAATTGACTATTTTAATTGATTTTTTAACTTTTATAAAATAAAAAAGAAAGGCAAAAAAATAGAGAGATTTTTTTTTAAGGGAATAAGTCGTAATAGTTAGACTTAATTCCCTAAAGCCTTATTGAAAATTAGTCATAATAAAATCGTTGCTAAAAATAATTTTTTGCATACATTGCTAAAAACTAACCATTAGTGATTTTTTTGGTCACATTTTTATGAATTGTCACAAAAGATTACAATTAATGACATTTTTTGTGATGAGTTTCCAAACTGTTACTAAAAATTAAAAATTGCGACTTTTTGTGACTTTTTCAAAACCGCTTATAATTAGTAACATTTTTTTATGACAATTTTAAATTGTCGCTAGAAATTAATAATTAGTGGTGTTTTTTAATAATGTTTGAAGAAAAATATCATTAATTTTCACAAGATCTATTGAATAGTAAATCTACTTATTACGACCTACACGTAAATCTCATTTTTTTAATTTTTTACTATTTTAACATATTGATAACTTATAATGACTTTTTACCTATTTTAATCCATTGAATGCTTGTGTAGTTTGTCCGTCGTTCTCTATTCTGTAGTTTGTCCATCGTTCTCTATTGAATGTTTGTGTAGTTTGTCCATTGTTCACGGAACTCCCATAGATTTTGGAATGCTCAACCAATAGTTCCTCTTTCCCCACTGTTGTTGATCTAAGTTTGAGATATAGAACCAGGCATGCCCGCACCTTCAAAGTTACGATTCAAAGTGATTAAAGTTACGATTCAGTCTAATGGATTTAACTCCACCAAGTCAATTGAGTTTACTCCACCAAGTCAAGGTGACTTGAGTTACCCGTGATACACAGCTTAGGATGTGCATGATAGTTGTTTTGCCGAGAGATTTCTGCGTCGACATAGAAATTTTGCACAAAAAGTAGTAGCTACTGCTACAATACCAGGTTCATAGTTAAATCTGGTTTTAAGTCAACAATTAGCCTCCTTTAATTTAGGCCTTTCCAAAATAAATTTGACCATCAAACCCTACCTAGTACCTACCTCATTTTGAATTACATACCAACATATCACAAAGGGAAAATGGTTAAAAGAAAAGCAAATAATAAGTCAACAAAAATCACAGAACCAAACACACAATATACATGGATGTATAGAGAACTTTTTTTGCAAATGAACGCCACTAACAAATCCTATAAAAATCTTGATCATCCATGTGCATTGTTTTTGTGTTTAGTTTTGTGATTAGTTTCTGTGTTGGGAACATAATTGAAAACAAGTCGGTCATAACAACTTACAGTGCCACATACAATTTAAAGGGAGTCATAACAACACATCCTGATCCAGCACAAAACCATAGCTACAAAGAAATGAGAACATTTAAGCAAAAAGCTAGATCGGATAAAAGTTTCCAACAACCATTATCTCCACGCCGAAGCAACTGTCAAGATTTTATCTTCCCATCCGAAATGAAGCGCACCTGTCTCCTCCTTCACCTTGAACCTCTCACAATACTGCTTTATAAGCTTCCTAATCACATCACTCACATTTTCGCTAATTGGACATGCCGCAAAACCAGCCATCATCATCCGTGCTCTCCACTTCCCCGCAACTTCGTAGCGCTCTATTCTCTCCTCTCCCTCACAAGCAACAATATTCACTATATCGCGTGCCAAACACTGCTTTTCTACATTCAACCTGTCCTGGCTTTCCCTCGGAAGCGTTGCTTCAAGTGAATCGAACACTGCTGAATAGTAACTGTAGGCCTCAACAAACCTAGTCAAGAACGGGGCGGTGTTGGTGTTCATTTCCTGTTCGACAACAGTGACTAGTTTTGGATTCAAGCTCTTAACCATCCGGAGAAGCTGGTCTCGTTGGTTCACTGTCGAAACACTCTCATCGGGCATGTGGTGAAGCTGGAATGCAAAGTTCACGAGAAGTGCTTCCCCAGCTTGCCGGTCCAGCATTGATGGAGTGACTGCCGCAGTCTTTGCCGCCACTGCTTGGAACTCAAATGGAACGTCGAGTGTTTTAGCCAATTCCTTGAGCCTTTGACCAATTAGATTTAGGCCCCCAACGGCACGTTGAACCGATTCAGGGTCATCGACCCCGGTTAACCTCAACCGTGGTAGCTTACCGGGTAACTTGGCTAGGGTTTGTATCAGTGTTATGTATTGACTCCCTTGGTTTATGTCAAAATCTACTATATGAATCTTCTTTTCATCTTTAAATGCCTCTATAATCGCACCATTTGCAGCCATAAATCCAAACCTAAAACATGGGCACACCTCGAAGAGAACTTGCATTGATGATAATCGATCATTGGACGGGGGTTCTTTGCATTTCAGAGCTTTATAAAGACCTTTTCCTGAGGTAGCCACACGGGCTGCAAGAGCTTCCACCATGTAGGCTGCGATTCTCTGTGATGGGTCTCCTTGGATTGAGACCCTCTGTCGGAGATCGTTTATCAAGGTTGATGCTTCCGCAACATTTCCTTCTGAAATCATCGCTGCACAATTGAAAAGCAACTGCTTGGGAGTCGCAGGAGAGGACGTCAATGATATCTCTTTATTGCTGCTGATGGTAGTAAGATTGGAATCTGAGGACGAAGACTCCTTGGGTGAGTCGTGTAAAAGTGTATTACAGATTGGGTTGGCCCATTCACTGTCGATTTCCATGCTTTGATCGGTGCCAAAAGCATCATCGTCATCATCTTCAACATTGTTATTATCATCAAGAAGTGCTCTCTCGAGTTCTTGAAGCTTTAATCTCATCTTATCCTCATCGTAGTCTATGGCATTGGGACTTTTACCTTCCAAGTATTCTGACTCGAAATTGGGTCGATACCCATCCTGATGCCTTATACCCACAAAAGAGTTAAATGGGTTTTGTGCAGTCATGACTGGCCTCGAACCAGCCATCCGATGATTGTAAGAAGAGACACCTTGTGGGTGGAATCGATTCACTGAGTCAGCAGAGTTAGATGAATGCATAAATTCTTCTGTTGGGGAGTCGAGGAAGTACTTCGGGTCATAACTCTCGCTGCTGTAAGATTCGGTTTCGTACATGATCTTATGCTTGTCAGAGTTGAATATTGGAGTGGAAATACTAGAGTCGTCGCTGCTTTCATTTAAAGCATAGAGTTTAGGATTTCCATATGATCTGGCAAATTGATCTTGTGATCTAACTAACGACATTGTTTACTTCTAATGCAATCAGTTCTAACAAATGTCGTTAACTGTACACAAGTAAATGTCCTTTTGTTTTCCGTTCAAGAAACAGCCGGCCAGTATCTGATTAGGCTGTTGCAGTCGAAATTCCTTTGAAGCTAATATGATTCCTGCATTTAGCCAAAACAATAAGAACGTAGCGCAATCAGCTAAGCAAACAATAAAACAACATCCACAGATACATAGACAGACACAAAGACGAGGGGCACACGGAGAAAGACACAAATGAGACTACTTCATTTAACAGCAATTACTGTCAAACAACTCCCTCACACACTCCTTGGTTTTAAATAATGGTGTCAGGATACGTATTAGTATCGGCAAATATATTGGTGAATGTCAGTATAGGAAATCAAAATTCCTCATACATATCCGCCAATACAATATGAATTAGCTGATATTTAAAACACTTCATTTGCTATGGCCATATACCAACATCTGTGTTCATCACAAGTGAAACTACACCCTTTCATCTGAGGCTTCGACTCTCCTACAGCTGTGACATTTTGCCTCTGTTTTTAATCACCCAACTCTATTTGAAGTAGTCCTCACTATGCTTAATGTTATATTGAGATTCCGAATTCAATTGTTTGTTCACTCTTCAGTAAAAAATTGCTTAACCAAGCTGGTTATCTTAGAGAGAGAAGGATTATCTTAATGGGGTTGCAAACAAAAATGTGTGGAAAAGAATCAAACCTTCTTAAAATTAGAGATTTATTTTTTCCTCAAATATCTTAATTAGGCAATTTTTGTTTTACTTACCAAAGGAAAAAGGAAAAAAAAAAATTATTTGCAGAGATTGAGAACTTATTTGTTCCCGTCCTTGTATTATGTGATTTCAAGGAACAGTAAAAAACCCACTGAACAAAAATTACATATGAGGCATAACAAAGATGCCTGCACAAACTATTGACCAAAGGTTCTATTTGGCTAAGAAATTCACTTTGATCCCGATAACAAGGCAAGGCAAGTGGAGAAGCAAGCCATGAAGAATGAGAATCCGGTAGCTGATCATGTATTCATTGATCCGGAACAACAGATCATGACATGAACATCTCTCTACTACTACTACTACTACTACTACTTAATTAACAGTGGGTCAAACTCAATACCTATAAGCGTAAGTGAATGGGGGGGCTACATGGCAGTGAGCAGTGCAACAAAGCTACGGCTACTGAATATGGCATCGGGGAGGGGATAATGAATGTTAGGGTGAGACCACTAGCTCCGTTCCTCTCCAAGTCAAAAGATTTCATTTGGAGGAACAGAGCAGAACTACTTCATAAGGCCATCCTAAACCTTGATTAACACACTAATCCCAAAAGAAAAAACTTCATTGTCAAAAAACAAAAAACCAACAAATCAATGTTAAAACAAAAACCTTATGTCCAAATAATTAGATTTTAAAACAATCACAGGTCTTATGTTAGCAGGAGGTAATTCAGAAGCAATATGCAGCACACTGCCTCTCGACAATCAATTTCGCCAAAGCAATCCAAGAATAGCAACAAGAGCAAATTGACAAATACAAAATAGGCACAATTATTTGGAATTTAGATTACACAATAGGGTTTCAAATTTCAATACATAAAATCATCAACCCAGAAGAAGATTTACATGGCCAATCATAAGAAATTCACATATAATTTAGGAACATGCAAGAGGGGAATTTTTTAAAAAATTAAATCCACAAGAGGAGACATAAAAGCTAAGACATGTATACCTTAAGCATGAAGAGGAGACCAAGATGAGGCAACAGAGATCATATCATTACTCAAAACCTGCAATTCCATAGAGACCAGGATAGAGATGAACTTCACAAATTAAGCTTTGAGTTTGAAGGTAAGAGAAAACCTAAGGTTTTGACCCATAAATAATAGTAAACAAAAACAAGATTTCAAAGAAAAATATACCTTTTTGTTGTATGAGTTTCTTTAGAAAATTCTCAGATTATATGAGGTTAGGTTGGTCCAAAAGAGAAATCAAAGAAGCCCACAGAGGAACAAACTTTAGGAAACAGAGAATTCAAAAAACAGAAAACAAAAACCAAAGAAAAAATATAAGGTGCTAAACAAATATATCTACACTAGCTGAGAGAATATGAACATATCAAAACAAGACCATGCCCAAGAAAATCATATCTTCTGGAATCAAAGAAAATGGATTATGAGAAAGAAAGAGAGAAAGAGAAAGAAAGAGAAAGAAACTCACCCAAATATTTTCTCAGAAGAGAAAGTTTTCATCTTTACTTATCTTCACCATGTCTCTATGTTTGTCCGCATGTTTACACCAAAGGCGTTGACAGCACACAACTTCGTGTCAAAAGCACCATACTCTCACCAAACAATCCTGACCGTTCAACCTGTTGATTTTATCATCAAGAGGGACACGTGTAGGGTCGTGGATGAGTGTTGTGGTACCAATTTTTTTTTGGCTGTTGTGGGTTGTTGATGTTGGGATTAACATAAACTAGTGTTATGTTTATGAGATTGAGGCCTAGTTTGAGAAGATTAAGGTCAAGTTTGGCATAACTTAAATAATATAAAAGTCAAAAAGTCAGTATTTTATTTAAGTCACATCATCTTATTTAAATTACATCACTTCTTTAACACATCACATCAAATCCAATCCAAACCCAACCCATATAAGCTGATAAGTCAAAAAGTGTACTTTTTTAGAATATCCCAAACCAACTCTAAATAAGTGTACTTTTTGATTTTTTATGAAATATGAGTTGGGTTTGGGTTGGATTTGAAGTGATGTATTAGAGAAGTGATGTGACTTAAATAAGATGACGTGACTTAAATAGGATAGTAACTTTTTGATTTTTTATCTTTTTTCAATCTTTCCCTGAATCATGAGTTTTTCTCACACTTTGTGACAAAGTCAAAGGTTAGCATCGCATGTATTATTGTGTCCCCTCTTGAACAATCCTAATATGTGTTCATTAAAGCACACAATCTTAATCTAAAAGTCAAAGGCGCGTTATATGTAAAAAGACAGATATACCCTTAGAATTTTGGAAACAACTATGAGGGTGCTCACATCAGAAGAGCAATGAAGTCATTTGCGCAACTTTAGTTGCCTAGTTGCCTATAGTCATCTGAACAATTTTTTTTTTTTTTTTTTTTTTTAAATTTTATTTTATTTTATGGCTAGTTGCCTATAGTTGGTTAATAACAATTTTTATTTTTACCAAAGAATTTATCACTATTACTTTAATGCTGGTTGGGTGACACTTGGGTATTGTTTGGTGCAATTTACTATATATTAAAAATTAATAATTCAAAAATTAAAAGTTCAAAAATTTAATTTCATCTTATTTAAATTATTTTTATCTAATAAATTATAATTCAAAATTATACCAAGCAGTTTGATATGAACTCTCAGAATAAAAAAATCTATAAGCAGCTTAGATAAGCTGCACCAAATAATCCCTTTATTTGGTTGAATGAAAATAAAGGTAAGTTTAGAAAGTTCAAAAAATAGTTAAAAGTCAAAAAATCAAAGAATTATACAAAAAAAATTAAAAGATTTTATTCTCTCTTAATTTTTTGCTCATTTTTTAGTAAAAAGAAAAAAAATATCCCAAATATACTAATTTATTCATCTCATATTTTAGTCAAAAAGTTAAAAAATTATTAAAAATAGTCTATTCCCAAACCAACTCTAAGTATTAAAAAAAATTTTTTGTTCCAAATATATATATATATATATATATATGAGTGCTCTTGGCTTTTCATTTTTTTTTTTTTGTTACCAAACTAGTTTTAATTAAAAAAAATAAAAATAGGAAACAAATTTTGAAATCTCAACTAAACATGGTATGTATTATATTTTGAAGGTTCCCATTAACATATATGCCCTTAAAGTAGTTGTTAGGATGACTTAAAATAATTACATATATATATATATATGTTTTATTACAAATAATTTTATACAAAATCAAATTTTGAATGCCATACAATATGTGATTAATGCATTGATTACATATGTATCACTTTTTATATCTTGTGCTAATATTTTGATGATATATCAAATGATATTTAAATTTAATTACTATAGTGGCCTCGTTTGGGAAGTGGCTATTTTAGTAGGCTATTTGGCTTTTTAGCTATTTTAGTAGGCTATTTTAGTTTTTGTGTTTGGGAAGATGAGATGGATTTTATTTGAGTTGTTGTATTGAAAAATGTGTTGAAATGATGTTTGAAGTTAAAATGACAAATTTATCCCTAAGATTCTAATTTTTTAAATTGAAATAAAGGGGCGAAATTGTAATTTTTCAATTGATGTAACAATCTGTCAACTGATAGTGTAGGCACAACCTACATTGTCCGGGGCTGCAGCCTATTTTTTTTTTTTTTTGAAAAACGTTGAACAGTGTTGCTTTTGGGCTTATTTTTCATTTTAGGCTATAATAGCCTCAACCCACTATTCCCAAACAGCGCCAGTATATTTATTGAGAGCTTCTAAAAACATTCATCAAATATTTCTTTACACACATTTTTTTCTAAGGTATAGGGGCTTTTTTGTAAGGTACAAAAGATTTATGATGCATGTAATATTTGTAAAAAGAAATTGGGATAATTATTATAAAAAAAAAGTTTTAACCTTATAACAAAATAAACTCTAAATTTTAAATTTTATCAATTTAAACTCTAATATTTTGATTTGTTTTCAATTCAAATCATTAGCCTATTTTTATTAAATAAAACCGATGAAAAACGAGTATTTTAATCATTAAACTCAGTGCAAATATACATAAAATGTTTAAAATATCATTTTCATTGAGTTTAATGACTAAAATATCTATTTTTTTATTGATTTTACTTCACGAAAATAGACAATTAGTTTAATTTAAAAATAAATCAAAAGTTTAATATTTAAATTAAAAATTAAAAATTATTTTGTTACAAAACTTAAAATCTGATTTTTTTTTTTTTGTTTATAATTTTCCGAAAGAAATTTAATGAAGGTATTTAGAGACTTTTTCATTATTATTTTGGTGGGATAGGAGGGAAATGACAATATTTTCCGAAAGAAATTTAATGAAGGTATTTAGAGACTTTTTCATTATTATTTTGGTGGGATAGGAGGGAAATGACAATTCTACCCATATTATATTTCAAATGTGAAAAGAATCTTCATCGCACCAATTATATGATTAGGACTGGTGGAAATTGGAATTAAGGGGGTTAGAAAGATGTGTGGGATCATTATTTTCCAAGAAAAGGATGGCTTTCTAAATAGTCCTAATCATCCATGCCCATAGTTTACCTTATCCACTAAAGAGGTTGTTTGAACTGTGAGGTAAAGTGATTATACAAAGAATTGACTAGTTGGTTTAAGAGATCAGTAATGTTAGGTATCATAAAAATTTTTTTATAAAATTAATTATGAAAGTTTTGTGATCCTTGAATTACACTTAGAATAAAACACCACACACTAATTAAGATAATCCAAATATCATAAAAGTTTCATGATTATTTTCATGAAATTTTTTTCATAATCCCTAACTTTTCTCTTAAGAGATAGGCTATATTCTTCTAATTGAGGTTTTTAATTTAATCTCAATAAGGTAATAGACTCATGTAAATGGTATTACACTCCTCCCCTCCCCTCTCTCTCTCTCTCTCTCTCTCTCTCTCTCTCTCTCTCTCTCTCTCTCTCTCTCTCTCTCTCTCTCTCTCTCTCTCTCTCTCTCTCTCTCTCTCTCTTATTCATTTTAATTTCTCTAATTTCACATCATTAGGATGGAATTGGGAGGAGCAAAATTAGGGGAATAAATCATTTTTTTATTTATTTAAATGCTAATGTTTTTGTACAAAATATTTTAGAGAAAAAAAAATCTCAAATAAATTTAATAGAACAAGGTTTATTAGCAAGTAAAAAGATTTAAATTTTGGGAGAGTTACTGATAAATCCTATATGTTGGAATTATATTCCAGTTAATTCGATAATTTTTTTTTTTGGAATCCATTTAGTCTTTTTAGATGTGTAATGACTCATTTGTCATTATGATCTCCTTTATTGTTGCTGTTTGTTAGAGTGTTACGTTTGGAAAAAAATACACTAAAGAGTTTTTTAGTTTGTTACATTTTTTAGTGTATTGTATTAGAGTGTTACATTTAGTAAAAAAACACTAAGGAGTTTTTTTGTGGGTTATATTTGAGAAAAGTATACTAAGGTGTTACATTGGAGTGTTACGTTTAGAAAAAGTATACTAATTTTTTTTTGAGTGTTACGTTAGAGTGTTACATTTGGGGAGTGTTACAATAGAACATTACATTGGAGTGACAGAAATGTAATCCAAAAATTAGATCCAACTTCCCTAAGATAGTGTCCCTCAATGAAGAAGAGTAGAAACGTCCGCCAAATCATACTAAAATTCAAAATAAGATCCCACGGTCAGGTTATCAAAACAAATAGGACCTATTAGTGTATTATAAAATTCATGGGATTAATTGGAGTAACTGATTTCCATATGAGACTTTATGATAATTTTTCCTCAAATTTTTTACTTTTTATCAAAAGACCAAAATTCTGACCAATAAAATTACAACAATGCTACATCCATACAATTTTTCTCTCGAATCCCCTTGAATATGTTTTTGACCATTAAGAAAATGATTTCTTACCGGTCAGAATCATTTTCTTACCGGTTAGAAATACATTCGGGAAGATTCTAGGGGAAAAATTATGTGGATGAATCATTTTTGATAAAATTAACCCTAATAGTAGGTTATGTATTTTAGCAACTAGTATATGTGTTACATTTGTAGGTTAAATAATATTGTAAACAAATCTAGTCAACATCTCCTCTACCCTCATTTCTTTTTGTTTTGAATTCCTTCCATCGATAGCTCCAATAACATCCCATAGAAGAGAGAAAAATTTGGACTTTAGCAATAGACGTTAACTAGTTCTAGTGTTCAAATGTTAGCTCTTGTTCGGTGAGAGCACACTATTCATATAGTGGAAACCAGACACCCATTTTGTTGCTTGTTCAGTTACCGTCCAATCTCAATCTGTAATTCTTGAGGTTCTTGAGCTTTTTATCTACCAGAAGGAGACGTGTCAAAGTGCTAGATTCCCCTTACACGAAAACAACTAAGCGACTGTTACGCCCCAAATTTTAATTACTCGAAAATATTACCAAAGGTCTATAATTTAGGTCCATTTTTTTTTAATTAAAGATACCTATTACTCTTGAGTAATAGAAACATAATAATATATGCTCTCTCTCATGATGAATATAACAACAATAATAATACATGCCAAGCTCCCACTACAGAGTTATAAATAAATAAATACAAACATCCATGTTCAATAATATTACACATGAGAGGTAAATGAACTTCTTAACTCTCCAACCAATCAATCTGAATTCTCTTCCTGTAAGAAAAATTAAACCACGAGGGGTGAGCACAATTGCTCAATAAGAATCTCATAATTCTAAAACAATAACCATCCTATAGATAGAAATGATCATGCATGCAAGGTGACACCATATAGTACAGTGACATTTTGTAATTTCAAAATATCATACGTAGCGTATCTTTTTCTCAAAATTTATTTAAACATTTAAGGAAAACTTTCGACCATCAAAAACTATCCATTTTCATTAGAAAATAGGGGTGAAAGAATAACCGGAAGGACCGACCAAACCGACCGAACCGAACGGTTTTCAGTCGGTGTTTTAAGTTTTCAATCGTTCGGTTCGGTTCGGTTTATGTTTTTCTGTACATTCGATTCGGTTTACAGTTTTTAGTTTTTTGAACTGAACCGCACCAAACCGAACTGACTTATATAATATTAATAAGCCCAAAATGTGAGGCCCCAAACCTATGTAGGAATTACAAGGCCTGAGCCCAAAATTTATGCAAAATGAATAGAAATATAGGCTCAAAATGTGAGGCCCAACTAGGGGAAAAAAAAGGCCAAAAAATCGAAAAACCAAAAAAATCACACCGCACCGTAATAAACCGAACCGCGCCGGTTTATGTCATTTTTCTGGGTGGTTCGGTTCACAAATATGAAAAACCGAAATGATCGGTTCGGTGCAAAACTAGTGAAAAAACCGACCGAACCGAACCGATTTCACCCCTATCAGAAAACCATAAATCTTTTTTTTTGGAAACAAATATGTAGGAACCACATCATTTTATATTTATTAACCCATTCCAAAATATCCCTCATTTAATTTCCATGTTAACATTCCTCTTTTTATTTCCATTGTCCTCTTTTACTAGTTACATTTATTATAACATCATAACCTCAAGTTCAAGTTCTCTTAATACTCCAAAGCATCCCACATACATGCTATCCCACCAATCTATTCATATTTGCTGTAACTCCTCAATGCAGAAATCCAAATCTCCTTTATATTCAAGAATTGTTATCCTACGCTCAACTTCTACTTGTCTAACAACTACATCACATCCACACATACATTATCAATTATGATTCAACAAATCATAAGGATAATAAACTCTTTTTAATTCAATTTCTCAATTAATCACAAAACAAAAGTCTTAATTTTTCCTTATAGATACAAACAACTCGATGAGGTCTTTATCACCAAGCCCTTATCCAATTACCATATCATTATCCATTCTTTTCAAATAATTTATATATGCATCCCCATTCCATACCAATTTACACATCAAATGGTAATTTCACAAGTTCATCACAAATCACACATATCATCACTGACCTCAACACACTTTACAATACGTTCCACCTTTTGTCGGCTTGATACGGCAAGATAGCGGGCACCCAATTCATAGCACATTCTGTTGGACAATCTTCACTGTATTTAAAAAGATTAAATTCTGTTGTGTACAAAACAACAACAAGAATAAAAGAAATAGAGAAAATGAGAGAATTTGTTTGATTACAAAAATCAAACTCGAAATAAAAATAAATAAATAAAACTACAGATTTTATTTTGTTACAAAAACAAAAATAAAATCTGATTAAATAAACATAATAAAAAACAGAATAAAATTAAACAACTTATTTGGTTAATTTATTTGAATAACTTTTCTGATCAAGTCCAGTGTTTAACACTGTGTCCTTAAGACAGATTCGTCCTCTCCACGGTGCTTTCAGAATTTGGACGTCTATCTCCCAGGATGAAATGATCTTACCACAAACAATAGCAGCACTACAAATTGTTTGCCTTATGAACACACTAAGTGTTTACACTCTTTCTTTCGGAAATAAAATGTAGCAAGATGAAGAATATAATTTGCAGAGGATGGAGTACGAAAAATTTAAGTAAAATCCAAATGGGAGGCTAGTCTATTTATAGATGTAAAGGTGGCTTTTGGTTTTGAATTGAACAGGTATGAAACCTGTTAGATTCAAATTTAAACAGATTTGAATCTGTTTATTCAAACAGATAGAAACGGGAAGGGCTCTGTTTGGATGAGCAATAAATCCAAAACAGTTTAATTCTGTTTGAAAACGGGAAGGGCTCTGTTTGGATGAGCAATAAATCCAAAACAGTTTAATTCTGTTTGAAAACGAGAAGGGCCTGTTTGGATGAACAATAAATCCAAACCAGTTTAATTTGAATTCTGGATTTTATTTTAATAAAAAATAAAATTAAATTCAAATGTTTTTGGCCCAAAAAGATTAGAAGCCCAACCACACACCCGCGCCTAAGCCCAGGCCCAGCCCAGCCCACCCGACCCGACCCGCGTAGTGATTTTTGGGTCCAATGGGTCTAGCCCATTTTGCCCATAACCTCTCCCTCTAAAACACTTGGGTATCCCTTGGGGCACACCCCAAGTATCTCACCCTAAGCCTTATAAACCCTTTCAAAACTTCCCACCAAATCAATGTGGGACAAGCCAATTTACAACTTTAAGGAATTTCCACCATAACTCCATTTCCATGGAGCACACTTTGGCTTCAATTTCCCATTCACTCGGTAATGGTTTTGAGCAACCAAATATACCACGTGAATCACAACGCGGCATAGAACGCGTTACCACTTTGACCCGAGTAAATCGATGCTCCGGGCCCACCTAAAAAATAGACCAAACTTGAGAAAAAATTCTGGTTTTACCCAGAATTTTTCCACCATTTCCAACACATTCCACCTTTTGCCGACTATTATACGACAGGAAATGAACTCCCAAAAATCATTTTCTCAAAAATCATATCTTTTTCCGAAAACCATTTTCAACTTTTTAAAACCATCCTCCACATTTGTCGGCTATTATACGGCAGGGCGTGGGCACCCAAAACATTTTTGAAAACTATCCATTTTTTCATTTTTGTCGGCTACAATACGGCAGGACTGTGTGGAGACCCAAAAACACTTTTTCCATATTCGTCCAGCGATAAGCCTAGACAGGGCAATTGGGCACCTTGAATTCAAACCACTCTCACATTTACTGGCTATTATACAAACGGTTGTGGGCACCGAAAAACTATTTTTCAATTTTCAAAAACCATCCCCCACATTTTCGGCTATCATACGGACAGTCGTGGGCACCGAAAAACCATTTTTCAACTCTCCACACAGGTACCAACCACGACACAATCCAACACAACTCAACTCAACCCAACACAACTAAACTCGACACAACGCAACTTAACAAAATCCAACTCAACTCAACACAACATAACCCAATACAATTCACATAACACACAACCATTTCAACACAAAGCTCATATCATCCATACCATTAGTAATTTCTTTTCCCCCAAGTTTGGTTTCATATTATAACATAATTTAAAACATCAACATTAAGAGTTCAATTGCAACTTTTACCTAAATTTTCAAACTTTTTAACATTTCAATTAAACTTGTATATGTGTAATTTAACACTCTAATTTCATGATTCTACTATAAATTGAAACAAAACCATTAACCATCTTCATGAGCCAAACTAGGGTTTTTAAGAGAAATTAAAGTTTTTCACAAAAACACATTTTACTCCAACCCTTCTATTGCTTTTACACCCAAACTCATGACTCAAGATCGTGACCCAACAAGTAAACTCAACTCTCTTCAAACCCTAACCCCCAATCTCATGATTCATCACAATATGCATAAAAATATGGACTTTGGTATTTATATAAAGAAAATACCACAAATCTATCTATAAATGAGGATATTGAAAGAGAACTAAAAACCCTTACCTCTTCAAGCAAGAGATGACGACCCAAAATTCGCCGGCGACGAAACCACGAACTATTTGGATCAAAATGAAGCCCTTGACGAGATTTACACTCTTTCATTTTTTATTCGAAAAGTGTTTTTGGGTGTCTACATAGTCTCGCCGTATTGTAGTTGGCGAAAGTGGAAAAATGATTTTTGGGTATCCATACAGTCCTGCCGTATTGTAGTCGGCAAAAATGAAAAAACGGATGGTTTTTAAAAATGTTTTGGGTGCCCACCTCCTGCCGTATAATAGCCGGCAAATGTAGGGGATGATTTTAAAAAGTAGAAAATGGTCTTCGGAAAAAGATATGGTTTTTGATAAAATGATTTTTGAGAGTTCACTTCCCGCCGTATAATAGCCAGCAAAAGGTGGAACGTGCTATGAATTGGGTGCCCGCTATCCTGCCGTATCAAGCCGGCAAAAGGTGGAATGTATTGTGAAGTGTGTTGAGGTCTGTGATGATATGTGTGACTTGTGATGAACTTGTGAAATTACCATTTGATGTGTAAATTGGTATGGAATGGGAATGCATATATAAATTATTTGAAAAGAATGGATAATGATATGGTAATTAGATAAGGGCTTGGTGATAAAGACCTCATCGAGTTGTTTGTATCTATAAGGAAAAATTAAGACTTTTGTTTTGTAATTAATTAAGAAATTGAATTAAAAAAGGTTTATTATCCTTGTGATTTGTTGATTCATAATTGATAATGCATGTGCGGATGTGATGTAGTTGTTAGACAAGTAGGAGTTGAGCGTAGGATAACAATTATTGAATATAAAGGAGATTTGGATTTCTACATTAAGAAGCTACAACAAATATGAATAGATTGGTGGGAATATCATGTATGTGAGATGTTTTGGAGTATTAAAACTTGAACTTGAGGTTATGATGTTATAATAAATGCAACTAGTAAAAGGGGACGATGGAAATAAAAAGAGGAATGTTAACATGGAAATTAAATGAGGAATATTTTGGAATGGGTTAATAAATATAAAATGATGTTGTTCCTTAAACATATTTGTTTCCAAAAAAAAGAAAGAAAAGGATTTATGGTTTTCTGATGAAAATGGATAGTTTTTTATGGTTGAAGGTTTTCCTTAAATGTTCAAATAAATTTCGAGTAAAAGATACGCTACGTATGATATTTTGAAATTACAAAATGTTACCGTACTATATGGTATCACCTTGTATGCATGATCATTTCTATCTATAGAATGGTTATTGTTTTAGAATTATGAGATTTCTACTGAGCAATTGTGCTCACTTCTCGTTGTTTCATTTTTCTTACAGGAAGAGAATTCGGATTGATTGGTTGGAGAGTTAAGAAGTTCATGTATCTCTCATGTGTAATCTTATTGAACATGGATGTTTGTATTTATTTATTTGTAACTCCGTAGTGGAAGCTTGACATGTATTATTATTGTTTGTTGTATTCATCATGAGAGAGAACATATATTATTATGTTTCTATTACTCAAGAGTAATAGATATCTTTAATTAAAAAAAAAAAAAAAACCTAAATTACAGACTTTTGATAATATTTTCGAGTAATTAAAATTTGGGGCGTGACAGCGACTCTATTTTGGATGTTAACCCCCACTAAATTCCAAATTTACATCCGAATATTGCTTCCAAGAAGACAGATGAAAATGATGACAAGGATGAGGAATAGAAATCCAAATCAAAACCGATGTGCCATCCAGTTGTATTGGATGGCAATCCACCTCTAATTAATTGGGTCTAGGCGAGCTAACAAACACGCTTTGTAAACTGGAGAATCGGCGGTCCAAATGAGAAGAGAGGAGATAAAGATATGAGAGAAACTCGAAGGGTATTTTGGCTAAGTAACTTGACTGGACAAGGTGTTTCGGAGCGATTTCGCTAAGTCGGTCTAGTAGGGACAACACCTAATTCTATACTACAGATAAAGCCCATGCCCCAAACAAGCCTAGAAGAGGAAATCGTGCACTTTTGTAACGCTTTAGCACAGTGCAAACAGAGCCAATTAAGCCAAGCAATGCCTTTATCTTAGATGGTTGCCTATTGGGCTATATAAACTTATGTTTCTCCACTCATGTGATATTTACAACGTACGTTTGGGATGAAATTCTTGGGTGGTGGATTTGGTATCGGTCTAAGTGGTATAGGCTTGATGGAAGGACTGGTAATGGGTCAAACTTTCGATGTGCTCTTCTCTTCACGGCGGTGGATTGAACTTGAGCAGTTGCCCTGGATTGGACTTGCAATTGTATTGGTTGTATTGGTTGCCTTAGTTGGACTTGTTGGCGAGCTGTATGGATCGGCCAAATCTTAGAGAAATCCCCTCTGGAAGGTTGCCCAATTATGATAGCTTGTACTTCTTTTTCATCTTGATTTGTCACTTGCTTTCTAGGTGAATGTAACATTTGGTCGGGTGTCTGAGGCCCTCATGTGATTATTGTATCTGGCATTTAGGTCATGTTTCCTTGGAATCCAATTTGGGATTGAGGACGGAATATGTAATTTCAATTGTAGCCATGATATGGGCTATAGGTTGAACTTTCGTTGTTCCCATCTCTTCTTAGCCCTAACAGCATATCGTTGATGAATTCTGTAAGATCACTGAAAGAATGTATTTGTTTTGACTTGACTTTCCTTTATCCAAAGAGCTTCTTTGGATTGATTCTCGTCCCGAATAGGGATTTTTGGTCTTGCCATGACCTCGCCATGCCTATTGTCGACATTTGGGAGTTGACATAATTAGTGAAGCTATTGTAGTCAAGAGGATAGCTATCTTGGAATCCGTTGCCTTGTTCTGATAGCTTACTGGATTGTTCTTTTTAGTTGCATGGGAGTTTCTGTGTCTTGACCAGGGTTTCCACGAGGCATCTTATCTCCTTCACTTGTTCTTTCAACTGTTCTACATCAGATGTCACTTGTTGAGTCCTAGTCTCTTTTCTTTTGACTCTTGGTCTCAAGCGAGGTTATTACGGCAATTTCTAGGAAATCCTCTTCATCCTTGAACCTTAGTTGTTCACTTCATTCTCCCTAGGAGTGTAATGAGCTTAGAAGGATAAAATCCTAGTTTCTTGTTACTGATTTTATTGATTAACGATCCTATGTTATTGCTACTCCCACAGGAAAGGGGACGATGTTAAATCACATTAGGTTTGTCCTCCCCTATTTCGAACTCCAACAGTTCCTGATCGATCAGATCTTGAATTTTATGCCTCAAGTTATAACATTTGTCTATCGTATGTCCTGTTTCTCCTGAGTGAAACTCGCATCTCGTATTAAAGTCGTAACATTTTCTGGTATCTACAGGGGTAGCCATTGGGCTAAGTCTCTATAAAGAGCCACTCACATATACACACACATATATATATTTTATAATTCAGTGTGAGATCAACTAAATTAAGCTACGCTCATTATTTACGATCCAGGGCTCGCTCAATTAGAGCACTAACTACTTCAAATCATCATTGTTTAGATTTGGCCATTTACAATGTCGATCTAGTACTGTAGCCATCTTCAACAGCAAGATGAAGCCATGGTCGACGGTGGTTGTGAGGTGTAAAGGCCGTAGCACAATAGTTGCGGTAATTGGAATAATGATTTTTTTTTCCATACAATTTGAAAAAACTTACCGATATGCATATATATATTTTTCAGAATCACATTTATTAGGGTTTAAAATAGACCTTTTTGTTAGGTCGGGATATTATTTCTAATTGTTAACGGGGTTATAATGCTCGTTCTACATAATATATAAACCTAATGGTGCTGATCAAGATGGATTTAGAAGGGGGCGATAACAATAAAATGTAAAAATCTTAATGACATGTTTAGTAGCCATTTCTAGATAGGAGGTGGATTCGCTTCACTAAAGGATCCGTTTGGTTAATCCGAATCATTCATCTTAAAAGCATGTTTTTTTTACTTCAAAATGCTTTCTTTGCAACTTTTTTAGCTGCCTGTAGCTTATTGCTGGGGCAATGCAAATGGTTCTTCTTGTTAATAATTGTCTCAAAGTTATAGGTTTATGAAGTTTTATATGTTCTTTATGACATTTTGTTTTCACTTATTTTGTTGCTGCGTTGCTTACTTATGTTACGGCATGCTTTAAGTTTCCTGATGCTCTATGTAAGAAGTTGGATGGTTTGATGGTAGATTTTTGGTGGGGACAACAAGATGATGCATGCAAAATGCATTGGGTTAGCTGGGACAAACTCTTTGGAGAAGCATAGGGGTGGACTCGCCTTTAAAAATATGAGTGCGTGTAATTGAGCTATGTTAGCAAAGCAAGGGTGGAGAATTTTGACACAGCCGTCTGGGTTAATGGCTTGAGTTCTTAAGAGCAGATATTTTCGATCGACGGGATTTTTAGATGCGCAACTTGGGTCAAATCCGTCTTGGGTTTGGCAGAGTATTTTGGCGGATGCTAAAATCTTGCGAGCTGGGGTGAGGAAGTCTGTTGGGTCTGGCCACTTTATTCACACGCTTGTGAATCTTTGGATTCCGGAAGCGTTGGTCATTCAAACCGCAGAGTCATGAAGCTCCTTTAGAATCTCATACGGTCGATTTGTTGATTGATGTGGATGTTGGACAGTGGAAAGAGGATATTATTTGTCAATTTTTTGTGGAAGAGGGATGCTGAATGTGTGTTAGCTTTGCGGTTCTCATTGACTGGTGCATTGGATAGATGGATATTGCATTTCAGTGGGTCTGGCTCTTAAAACGTGTCTTCGAGCTATCAAGTGGCTATGGATCTTTTCAGGGAAGCAATATTAGCATAGAGGGGCAAGGGATTGAGTAGCAAAGGGGATAGTGATGGGTTTTTATGACGAGGTTTATGGAAGATTGCAGTGCTAGCTAGGGAAGGTTAGACGTTTCATTTGGAAATGTTGTCATGATGTGTTGCTAGTGATGGAGATGCCACAGAGACGACGAATTGGAAGTGGTGGACCTTGTAACCTCTGTACGAAACATTGCAAAACTGTGCTGCATCATTTAGTGAAATGTTCTGTTGCGGCGCAGGTGTAGTATTTGTCCCCTTTTCGTGGTAATATGGCTCAAGTACGACACACTTCGTTCTTGGATTGATGGGCGAATTTAAGCGAGCAATTTGAAAGGAGGGATGATCAAGATTGGTGTTGGGCGTCAGCGGTTTCACTGTTGTGGCATGTTTGGAAGGGGGGGAATGCTTTGGTGTTCGAAGGGCGGGTTTTTGACCCTTTGAAAGTCAGTTATGTGGTGGTTAACTTAGCTTTGGAGTTTTTTTTCGTTGCATATAAGATTTGCTGCTGCGTTGATTCCTGCTACGGAAAATTCATCTCAAACTGTGGTAGTGGATTCATGGCTTCGTTCCTCGCCTAGATGGGTGAAAATTAATTTTGATGGTACTTGGCGGAAGAAGTGCAATAAGGAAGGGTTGGGTATCATTTGTTCGGATAAGAATGGCCTCTTTGTTGCAGAGTGGGCAATCTACATTGCTGATGCAAGCTCGGCATTACTGATGGACGCTTTGGCTGCTCGTGCAGCTGTCTTGTTGGCCAAGGAAATGGGTTTTAATAATGTGATTGTGAAGGGCGATTCTGGGTTGGTAGTGGGTATGCTCAATGGGACAGACGCGATAGACAGTATTGTTGCCATTGTGGTGGAGGACATTCTAAGGCCACGTTTGGAAATATACTATTTTAGTAATTTTTTAACTTTTTATGAAAAAATGTGCAAAAAAATAAAGAGAGTGATCTGACAACTTATAACGACTTTTTAACTAAAATGTTTAATCTCCAAACGAAGCCTAAGTGTTAGGGGTGGGCTTGGCTTGTACAAGTTTGAATTTGTTCGTAGGGGTGTGAACATGGCGACACACAGAATGCCTAGTTTTGCAATTAATGGGGCTGGGCGCATCAGACGGAATGCTAGCCCTCCTGTTTGGCTGGAGGACCTTCTGTAAGAGGTTGCTTCTTTGTTTTTGTTTGATTTTTGCTATTTGCTTGGACTTTCTATCTATCTCACACACACACACACACACACACACACACACACACACACAAAATTAAGTCCAAATGTGGCTTATATTTATATTTAGGCCTCGTTTGGCAAGTAAATATTTTAGTAAAGTCTAAAAATCACTAAAAAAATTAAAAAGCCAACAAATCATACAAAAATATCAAAAATTTTCTTTTCTCTCTATTTTTTGCACATCTTTTCGTAAAAAATCAAAAAGTCATTCCAAACAGATTAATTTTTTTTGCTTCATATTTTAGTTAAAAAACCAAAAAGTTACTAAAATAGTATATTCCCAAACGAGGTCTTAAATTTACATTTATATTGCATGTTTTATTTAAATTTGACTTCAAGTTCACAATGTCTAGTTTGATTTTTGTATAGGGCATATAAGTTTATTGAATTACATATCAACTGAACTTAAAAAATTAACAAGTCAATTTTGAACGGGTTTTTTACAAGTTAAATAAAAATTAACTTCAAAAAATTTGATTAATTTAATTGAATTTCATAATACAAACTGATATAAGATAAATAAGTAAATTTTTTTTTTTAAAAAAGAAGAAGAAGAAGAAGGTGATGATGATGATGAATGAGTCATTAATTTATCAACAAATTGTTATTGAAGAAGAAAAATAGAAGAAAGATAAACAACAATGGTCGGCACTTTACTGAACAAACAAAGATAATATAAGTCTCCCAGTACTTTGCTCCAAAAAAAAAAAAAAAAAAAAAAAACCATTTAATAATGAGAAAATTGTTGGAAAGTCCAAGTTAACGAGGATATAAGGCATTAGTTCCAATAAATATTTTTTTTATTGATAAGAAATCTACCAATTGTGAAATAATTTGGTAAGAAATCCCTTTGTTTGTTTTGAAGGATATCTTGTTGTCAATTTTGTCCCTTATTTTATCTGTTGACTTTTTTTGACTATATGTTCAAATTTCTATCTGTTCAAATTTATATCTATCTGTTAAATTTTTTCCTTATTTGTTTAAATTCTATGGGTTTCTCTCTCCATCTGTTCAAATTCTATGAGTTTCTCTTTATTTTTATCTGTTGAAATATGTGTTCATTATTATCTGTCCAAATTTTTTTCCCTATTCAATTTTTCCCCTTATTTGTTCAAATATCTATCCAATTTTTATTACATGTTCATTTTTTTCCTATCTGTTGAAATACCTAGCCCTTATTTGTTCAAATTTGAACAGATCTATTCAAAATAGATCTGTCCTATTTGTCATTTTTTTTTCTTCAATTTGTTGCAATATGTTTCTTCATCTACATCTCCATGATCATCATCATTAACAACAACAATAACAAAAAAAAAAAAAAAAAAGAGTAAAAAGAAAAAAAGAAGAAGATTATTATCCACATCTAATAACAACAACACAACAACAAATAAAGAGAGAAAAAAAAATCATATATTATCATCCATATCTAGTGAAGGCTAACAAACAACTCAGATATATGTTATCAATCTGAGAGATTTCTTCATCTCCCAACCCCATCATCACCACCACCACAACGGTAGATCAGTGACGGCAAATCTGAGATAAAGAAGATGAAGAGGAGAGAGAGAGAGAGAGAGACTGTATATACAAATTGTTGAAGAGACAACTTGTATATACAAATCGAAGGTTTGGTCTTCTTGAAGAGAGTTCAGCGCGAACACACACACACACACACACACACACACAGAATATATACACCACCGATCGTTGAGAAATCAATTAGATTTCGTAGATTTGAGCGATGATCGAGAAAGCCCCTTTATTCAAAAGCCAAACCACGTCTAATAAATCTGCACCGGCTGCGACTCCGACGGTGACACAGAAGGGTCCAAGTTTGTGGAATCTCGCTCAAGCTCCAAGGACTTCGTTCCAGACGAATCAAATCTGTGGTGGTAGGTTGACATGAGAAAGACGGTGGTTGTGGCAGCGGTGAAAGTGTGGTGGCTGGGCTCGCCGAAGAGGGCAGAGAAAGTAAAAGGGAGGTTAGAGAGAGAGGCGAAGGATCAGCGATGGAGAAAGAGAGTGAGAGTTGCGTTATCTTTGGTTGTGAGATTTGGGGAATGATTTGGAAAGGGAAAGGGAAAAAGTGTGTGAAATTAGGTGAACCGTAAGTATATTTTATTTACATTTTACATACCTTTTCCATTTTTCTTTTTAAGGCCTTGTTTGGGGTACTTTAAAAAAGTCAAAAAAGTCACTATCCTATTTAAGTCACATCATCTTATTTAAGTCACATCACCTCCTCAAATTTAAATCCCTCCTCAAATTTCCCAACCAAACACAGCATTAGGGTTTGTAGAGGAAAAGAGAGAATGTATATGATATATATGAAGGGTATTTTGGTTATTCAGTTCCGGTTCGTAGCTCGAAACTTTGTGGCCTGACTGTGGCTCGTTTTGGTGTCTTCTTCTATTTTTTTTTTTTTTTTCTTTATTTCCTTTGTTCGCATTTTTCTGAAGAAGTCCACAAAGACCCAAATTTTTTTCATCTTCATCAATATATCATCACAAATTTTCAGATTATGAACATCTTCATCAACATCATCACAAATCTGGAAAATCACCCACACAAATCAAACCCAAACCCCCCCCACACACACAGCAGCAGCAGCAGCAGCAGCAAAATCACCCACACACACAATTTTTCTGCGTTTTTCTGATGAAGAGGAAGAAGAAAAGGCAGAAGAAGAAGAAAAAAAAATGCCGAGAAAACAGATATGGCCGATCAAAAAAAATATCTGATCTTCCTACCTTCAGATCTGGATCTTCATGAACACATCTTCATCAACAATTTTTTTTAAAAAAAATTTCAGATCTGCCGGTGTGGCAGTCGCCGGTGATGGCGAGGGCAGAGTGGAAGAGGAAGATCAGATCGTGGAAGAGGAAGGAAGATCAGATCAGCTCCGCCCTTTCTCCCTTTCTCTCTTTTTCTTCTCTCCTCTCTCTCTTTCTCCCTCCTTCCCTTCTCTTTCTCCCTTTCTTCTTGCGTTTCTTCTTGCGTTTTACAGATAAAAGAGAAAAAAAAAAAATCGAATCAAAACGGCGACGTTTTGATTTCGAGCCATTTTCGACCCTCGAGGTTTCGAGCTACCAGCCATTTCTCTTTGGTTATTTTATTTAAGCTTGTCCTTTTGAACCAAGTATTCCAATGCTTGGACCTTTGGCCAAACAAAATTAAGATTTGGATTTATGAACCGAATGCCCTTTAATAATTGAGTTTTTCTATATCTAATAACAAATTCTTCTGTATAATTGAAAGTTATGTTTGAATTTAAAATTCTTCAGGAAAAAAAAAGATAATAAAAGAAAATTATTTGATTGGATTAAAAAAATGAGCGAAAAATGAATATGAATTTGTCAAACAAAAAAATTATTTGATTACTCATATTTTTATTAAAGTTAAAAGTCTAAATATAGTGTTAAATTAATGGAATATATTTAGTTGCCTACGTTGGATGTCTTGGATTTTTTTGCGCATCATTAGCTATTAAATTATTGATCTGATTTCTTATTAACACATATATATGATATAATTGTTGATGTTTTGCTGGGGTGGTTGATTCGTCCCACTGGTGTTTTAGTAATGGGTCCTGTGCGGACATAGTTTTTAGGTAGTCCATGTGGTCAATGTTGTTAGCCGAGGTACTACGTGGGCAGATCATGTTTGCCGAGATATTTGGGGCATTGCCGAGGTATTTTGTGGCAATACCAGAATCCGAGATAAGCGGATAAGGGACAAGAGTCCTAGAATGGAAGGAGACTTCAGTTTGGATTAAATTTATCTTAATTCTACTGGGAGTCCAAGATTAGCAGTAATCCTAAGTCCATTAGAGTTAGACTTCTATTGGGACTAGGATTGAGTTTGCTATAAAAGAGATGCACCCCCACGGGTCTAAAGTATGCAATTTGTATGAATAGTGAGTTGAGCACTTCTGATATCTTTGAGAGATAACTGACTTGATCGTCGGAGTGCCTCCGGGTGGACGAGCCACCGCCGAGATCTCTTTTTTCTGTTGCAGGTCGCTCGGGCTTAGTCTATTCTGCCAGTGCTCTCCAGCTGCATACTGAGTTGACAGTGTGGTCGGAAATTGACACACACCGGTCCATTTATATGAGTTGGATCAAATCAAATTGGTAACTAGTTATCTTGAAATTTGGGCTCATAAATGTTGTGATGACATTCAAAACATCATTTTTTTTCTTTTTTTCTTGGTTAAAAAAAGAAAAGAAAAGAAAAGAAAAGAAAAAAAAGAGTTGTTCTCCACGATAAGTGTGTAACAGACCTATCCGTGGCGCATATCTCACATCACTACTATTATTGTGTTTATAATAACGGAAATAATTTATGAATAAGTTTGCTACTGATTATGTTTAGAGTTATTTATTTATTTTCTACATTTAAAATAAAAAATTATTTAGTATTTATTTTTATTTTTAAGATAGTGTAATCAAGTTACAAATTTTACTAAATTAAAAATATATATATATATATATATATATATATATTTTCACTATAGGTTCGAAGTCTTTGTTGGTAGTCACTCGCATTATTATTTGTGGATGTTACCTTTGTCCATAGTCTACCACCTCTGGTCACCATCGTTGGTGACCCTCTTAGATTTTGGAGACCACCTCCAACTACCATTGCGGGCGAGTTCCTCTTACATTTTTTCATCACCTCCCATTGTCGACTACCAATAACTATGTTAACATATAATATACTTTCATATAATGCCTTAGTAGCTGTAAATGTACATCACAGTGCATTAGGAGCTGTAAAGCCAACACCCACTACCACTTTCAGCTTTAGATTCCACTTTGATATTATTGTAATATATTACCTTATGGCTTCGTACTCCATTGTATCCTTCTGCTCTCTATAAAGAGAGAGACCTAATTCTCTTGTAAACATAGAAATATATACAACAATCTTGTAACATATTCAATCCATCAATAATATACATCAATATATTTTACATGGTATCAGAGCAAGGTTAAAGATCTTGGTGTTCTTCGCCTTCCGGCGGACGGCAACCTTGCCTTGACCGCCCGCCGGATCTCAACCAATTCAATCTTCCCATCGTCAGCAACAACGACTGGATCTGCACCTTGAGTAATCACAGTAATCCTCTTGTGTTCCAGATGCCTTTGGCCATTTGGAAATTTTCAAAGCTATCTCCTCGACATTCTCTGTCTCCTAGCCATGAACTTTTGAAAAGGTTCTTGCCTCTGTCTCATTTCCAAAAACAAAGTCCATATACGGCAAAGCCTTAACTTGCGCATCCTTCTACACCTCACCCTCTTCACTCGATCATGGCTCATCCTGATGGTCCACGGCTCCGGCAACGACATCAGCTGGACATTCCAGTCCACCCCCATCTTCCTCCCCGATGTCGATCTCGCCTGCTTCGCCCTCGATCTCGAAGGCCATGGCCAGTCCAACGGCCTCACAGCCTTCCTCCCCGATGTCGATCTCGTCGTCGATGACTGTCTCAATTTCTTCACATTCATCACTGCCAACTATACACAAGCTTCATGTGCTCCCGGCTATGCTTCCGATTCGCATCCACAGCTCTCTCAAAAAAAAAAAAAAAAAAAAAAAAAAAAAAAAAACCAAATGGGGTTTAGAAACAAAAACAGGCAGCCGTCCTCCACATCATCAGCGATCTCGTCTCTCTCCTCTTCTATTTGATGAGCTCACCGGCAACAATGGGGTTTAGACCCGATGTGATGAAATCTGTTGGTAAACTCTGTTGGCAGTGCCTGTGCCCCTCCCAGACACTGCCGTTACGGCAATCTTGGTCCACCTCCGCCGGTCCGTCTGCCACCGTCGTCAACCAGCACCACCATCGCCGTTCTCTATATATATCCATCACCGTCACAGCCATCGTCAGCCACCACCGTTTGGATGTGTTTTTCTGATAAGCCTTGGAAGGTCTTTCATTCGAATATCCTTTCTCCCCAGATCTCAACCTCTGTTGTTGAACCCTATAACAGTGTCTTGTCCACTCACCCATGTGACCCACACTCACACACACACCCACGGGATTTCTGATGCCCACATTTTTTTTTTTTTTAATCATCACCCACTCCACTTTCTCTTATTTTAATATATCTCTATATTTATATATTTATGTTTATTTTATTATATTACACAGACCTTCATCCTCTTCTCTCTCTCTCCCTTTCACGCCTACGGTTTTGATCAAACCCAACATATAGTTTCCAAGCCACCCATATGGGCTTGTCCCCTCTTATTATTATTATTATTTTTATTATTAAAAAAAAAAAAAAAAAAACAAAAACAAAAACAGGCAGACGACGAACTTGCACGCCACACTCCTTTTATTCATGTCGGGGTTCCCCCCGTTCACAATTTTACATCAAAAAAAAAACAAAAAAAAAAAAAAAAAAAGCCACACAAACAAAACAACCACACCCACAAGCGGGATTTTTCTTCTCTACTCGGTAGCCGGTCTCTTCTTCTTGCCTTCGTCCTGCGCGGCCCTTGACGGTGCTGCCTCCGTGTTTCCCACTCCACTGGGCATGATCACTACTCCCTGCTCCTCCACTGCAGCATATGGCGGCCCTCCAAATCGGAACATCACGGTGGCCTTCCGCTTCAGCTCCTTGTTTTCTGCCCTTAGCACGCTTATCTCTGCTCGCGCATCCTTATACATGCGTTGGAGCAGAGCCAGCTGGGAGTTTAACTGCTGCACCTCATTTGCCCTACTCTGCAGCCGGTTCGACAGGTTTGTCACCGCAGTCATGGTTTCCACACATGACTTCAATGTATACTGATTGGCTTCCACATCCGACTGCACTGCCATTCTTTGCTCCACAGACCGCATCGAAAAGTTCAACGGAGCAAACCCTGGGGCGCCTGGTTGAGGTTCAGGGGCCACCGCACCCGTTATCTCTCTTGTGGACTCGTTGAGGTCGGGAAAGAGAGTAAGCAGAGGGCGGGACGCAGAGGCCATTTTCTGGGCAACAGAGTGTTACAGAATATTACCGAGTTTCTCTCTCAGAACACGAATCTCTCAGAACACGAAGAGTTTTTCAGATGTTTCTCTCAGTTTTTTTTTTTTGTCTCAGTCTCTGCCTCAGCCTCTGCCTTCGTCTTGGTTATATAGCCCAAGCAGCCACGCGCATCGCGCGCCTCTGACTCGCCGACAACCTGGCACGCCTTTTGATGGCACGCCTTTTGATGCATTTGGGCACGCCTTTTGATGGCACGCCTTTTGACAGATTTGGCACACCTTTTGAGGGCACGACTTTTGAGGGCTCGATATCTACATCCATGTATATCTTTTGGGCAGCCTATCTACACACTCATACAGTGTCTTCTACACCGGTCAGCGTTATCAATCCCTTTGTTTCAACCTCAAATAGGTTTCTATCTTCACACCTATTTGAGTTTGAGGGGGGGTTATACATATATCATGGTGAGCACGGTTACACACCCTGCGAACCACCCAAGCCACCCCATGGCGCACTCCCTAAGTCGCCCCCTTGGTGCACCACCACAAGATTCTACATCGGTCCGACATGACCCCGTAAACTGTCTTCTACAACGGTCCGACATGACCCCATAAACTGTCCCGACATTGATTCCGGTCAGCTTCTACAACGGTCCGACATGACCCCATAAACTGTCCCGACATTGATTCCGGTCAGCTTCTACAACGGTCCGACATGACCCCTTAAACTGTCCCGACATTGATTCCGGTCAGCTGCTACATCGGTCCGACATGACCCCGTAAACTGTCTTCTACAACGGTCCGACATGACCCCGTAAACTGTCCTGCTACAACGGTCCGACATGACCCCATAAACTGTCTTCTACAACGGTCTGACACGACCATACCGTGTCTCCTATCCTGTTTTATTTATCAGTTTATTTTTCTGTTTTGTTACTCTCTCCAAACTCAAGTTGGTTAGTTCCTACCCTCCTTGAGTTTGCGGGGGGCTGTTAACATATAATATACTTTCATATAATGCCTTAGTAGCTGTAAATGTACATCACAGTGCATTAGGAGCTGTAAAGCCAACACCCACTACCACTTTCAGCTTTAGATTCCACTTTGATATTATTGTAATATATTACCTTATGGCTTCGTACTCCATTGTATCCTTCTGCTCTCTATAAAGAGAGAGACCTAATTCTCTTGTAAACATAGAAATATATACAACAATCTTGTAACATATTCAATCCATCAATAATATACATCAATATATTTTACAAACTATTTTCGAGTAACTATCTTCAGCAAGTCTCTTCCAGATCCAGCCGCTTGTAACATTTGATCATCACCTCCATCAACAATCACTTGGAGGCACCCCTCTCACTTATTTTCAAAACAAATTTTAAAAAATAAAAAACGTGTACCAAATATATTTTTTTATTTTATTTTTATTAAAAAATAAACAAAAACATATTTAATATTTTGTTTATTAAACTATAAATTTCATGGATAAGTAGGTAAAATTCATAACCTTATGGATCTCTGATGCTTGGTTATGGTCCAGCCAGGTAGAAAGTTAAATGGGTTCTTTATTGATTTCCTTTTAGTACAATTTTAGTCCACTGGAATCGGAGTTTACCTAACAAACAGAGAAAGAAAGATCTATCACTCAACATAAAGCTTTTTTTTTTTTTTCATTCATAAAGACAAGTTTAATTTGTTGGGCCATTGCATTGTTTAGTCATGCTCTCTTATTTTGTGAAGCAATATAGAATATGACACTATTAAAAATTTGACTTTTTGCGATGGCAAAATGCCGTTGCAAATACTCAAAATACAGTCTCAAAAGGTTTTTTGCGACGACAGATGACTTTTAGCGACGACAAGTGGGGGGTCGCAACAAAAGGGGTCGCAAAAGGGTTTTAGCGACGGCACGTTGCCGTCGCCTTTTTTTGCGACGGCAAAGTTGCATTTTTGCGACGGCATTTTTCCGTCGCCATTAATACGAAAAAATCTGAGATTTTTTGAGATGACACTATGTTGCCGTCACTAAAGGTGTTATTTGCGACAGCAAAAAATGCCGTCACTAAAAAAATATTTGAGATAGCACGATGTGTTGTCGCTAAAAGATTATTTGCGACGACAAAGAGTACCGTCGCAAAAAGCTTTTGTCTCAATCTGCCACTATCATTTGCGACGGCAATGTGGTGTCGTCTCAAAAAAAAAAAAAAAAAAAAAACTGCTGTAAAATTATTAAAAATATGAAAATTACCTGTATTAAATGAAAAATAATTGAAAAAGAAACCAATAATTACATAATAATATAAAAAATCCAGTACAAAAATAACAATTCATCCATAATACAAATATTCTTGCATTCATTCATTACAACACATTAGCAAAATTATCCCACTACACAATATTGCATAATACATACACAATGTTTAAATACATAATGTTGTTCACAATTTAAAATAACGTAAACCAAAAACAAAAGTTTCCCTCATGATTTTTCCGTGGATAACAAAAAACAAAAGTAAATCGCAATCTTCACACATCTGTATTCCAAAAGAAGTAAACTGCTACTTGGGAAATATCTGAAAACAAAAAATAAAAATAATTAATGACAATATAATTATGTGTTAATATTTTAATTACAAAAAAATATAAAAAAATTAACTACTATATAATTACAAAGATAATATCTAAGAACGTCCAAAATATCTTATCTTGCAAATTCCTTAACATAAATAAATAAATAAATAAAATAATTTAACTAATAAAAAACTTTAATATTCTTGAGCACACTTTGTTTGGTATAGCTTTTAATAAGTTAAAAATTAATAATTAGTAAACAGAAATTAAAAACATCATTTCTGTAACTTTCTAATAATAATTTTTTTCAAATCTTATTTAAACTAATTTCTTTGTAATTTTTAAAAAGTTGCATGCAGTAATTCTCACCCATATTTTCAAAATAAAAAGGTATAACAAACTCCAATAAGCTGCACCCAACAAGCCCTATCATGTGTCAATCTGTAGCAGATAGTTCCTAGGGTTTTCCATGTATGATAACAGTGTACCTATTAACCTGAGGAGAAAAAAAAAACACTGCATGTTTAGCATCACTCGATGCTAACTAGCTCTACTGTGCACCCAAAAAATCACTGAAATTGGAATAACAGAATAGTTACATAACAAGCTATTACTATGTAGATCTATAATCAGTAACTGTGTTTTATTCATCCAAACATAAACAAAACCTCCAAATATTGACAAAATAGGGAAGAGGGGAAGGGGGGGGGGGAGGTAAAAGTTACATAAATGTATTAGAATTACAATTTATCATATTTTTTTTTTGGCAGATAAGTAAATATAGCCGAATGATGAATTACACCACTTCCAAAAATCAACATAAAAGGAAAAATTAAAGACACTGAATGATCTTTTTAGTGCGCATTTGGTATGTATTAAGAATGTTCAAAATATAATCACCATCCAATTTTTATTTAATTATGCTTGCAAGAAAAGAAAAATATGATTAGAACTTCACTCATATATCCCGCAAAGTAAAATTAATGAACAAACTTTAAAAATATATCTTTGGACCTCAACGATCTTGGGTAGACCCCTTGAAGTGAAGGTGACATGACATGATATTAGGTATGGTAGAAAATATATCTTTGGACCCTTGAGGTGAGGGTAACATGACACGATCTTGGGTATGGTAGAATATGTACTTTCTCTCGGTGAGAGTGGTGAGAGGTCATCACGCCCAGTAACGTGTAGACCAGGGATGGTTAGAGTTGCCCCATTTGTGCTGATAATAAAACTCCAGTTTCCCTCTCTTTAACACCTAGATTTTGAAGGGAAGTATAGAGTTGACTTTTCAATTTGGTATCAAAGATTGGTTGGGCATGTGACTGGTTTGCTGTTTGTCTGACTATTGTATGTTACAGTCCAAGAGGGTATGTTGGAATGTGTCCCATATCACTTGGAGTTGTCCCATCTATGCTAGTTATAAGGCTTCAATTTCCCTCTCCTTAATACTTGGATTTTAAGGAGAAGTATGGGTTGGGCTTTTCAATTGTCATCCCTGGTACTACATCTCTTATACCATGTTACATGGTCTTGGCTAGAACTCGACTCGAAAACCTAGCTTAAGGGTGAGGAGCAAACTCTCTCATTACAACTTCAAATTTGTTTCTTTATAGCATTAGGTGGAATTTTTACCTAGGCAGGAGTAGGTTGAGGAACATCAACTAAGCGCTCTATCGTTTGCAACTGATCATAAGGGGCAATCTGCAAAGAAACCAGATAATGAGAAGAGCACATAATTCAAGTCTTGTAGAGATTAGAATTTGGCATCTATAATCTATAGTCTATAATATATATATATATATATATATATAATTGCAAAATGTAGTGAGGTTATTTCCACTACAAAGCTCAATCCTTTTTTCTCATTTTTTTTTTATTTTTTTGATTTATTTTTTTAATTATGTGCTGCAATCTGATTGGTCTATGAATCAGTTTATATGTTCTTAAAATAAAGTTTAAAACTCTTTTTGATTTGCCGTGACATTGTTAGATCTCTTTCTTAAATCATGCTATTATAATTGACAAGACAAACATTTCTTTCTTAAGTCATGCTGTGGAAATGTTTTTAGTTTGCATCATATATATGAATGTGGGATAGATGCTTTGTAGAATTCATGTCAAAATAGATGAATAATGATTTTATGATTACAAATGGGTACTACATAATATTTTTCACTACAATATTGTGTGTGCAAACAAGTAAAGAAGTTTCTATAACCAAACACTTTGTCACTTGGTTGAAATCTTATTGTGTGTTTGTCTAATGAATAATGCTTGAAGATTGCAGTTATTTAGCGAAATAAAATAGGTCCAATACCTGGGTAAATCCATCTGGCCATGTTATTGATACAACATAGTTTCCTATTGAAAGAATTTCTTCAGGTTCAATATCTTTGGGAACATCATTATACTGTAGTTTCTGCTCACCAGTCCATTCATCCTGTTCCCAAAAAATAAAAAATAAATAAATATAATAATAATCAATAAATAAATAAATAATAGTTGACTTCAAAAGGAAATGTAATATAAAGTCAAGACATGCATTTGGAGATTCTAAAAGTAATAATTTAACTGAGAAAACGAAAACAAAATTGTCAAGGCCCCTTTTTGTTTTTCTTATTCCATCAAGCTGGTGAATTAAATTAGGGACTCCTCATCACAAAATTCAAAAGTAAAAGCATATTTAATTCAAACCGAAATCATCACAAGCAACTAAAATCACAACTACGAGATCTCTATCTCACTGATTCTGTGTGTGCGTGCACATGCGTATACTTATGCTGGAGGCTGTTACTTTCTGTAACGATGTGAAGGACGATAAACCTGATGTTTGACTTCACTCAAATGTTCCAGTTCCAGATCTAGTCCAACAAGGTAAGATAAATCCCCTGTCTGATATCAATATCGTTTTCATCCCTTAAAACAATGAAGTTTTGATTCCTTAACAAAAACAATGAAGTTTTTGAGTCCTGTCTTTTCCCACAAGTCTCTCGTATCTAGGCGGTCGTGTGTGCCAAGTTTCGTGCTAAACCGACGCCGTCTGGTGATTTTGGGTGGTGTATGCCTAAGTTTCTGGAATGCATAATTATTCTTTCCAAAAGACAATGTTAGTGGTGTATGCCTATTCAATTATAGGGCTATCTTTTAACATGACCTAAAAAATGATAATAACTTAGGAAAATTATGAAAAATCATTAGTCAGACACAACAAATGTGTTGATTTTGAAAAGAGTGAAAAATTTCTGGTAACATAGGTCTCTGTGAAGCATATGCCAGGAATACAAGACAAAATGTATCGTGCTAACACAAACCTCACAAGCATTCCAGTTTATTCAGGTCCATCTAAAGCAAACGATAAAAATATTTACTACTTCAAATCACAAGTGCTCAAAGATCCAAATTAGAAAAGGGTTTAAATTGTCTCAAAAGAGCAAGATAAAAAGGACTTGAGAATTTACATATTTCAGCAAGTTTCCATGAAATTCTTATATACATAAATTAGCTCGAATGCATTCAAATTGATCCAAATGTGTTCTCACCACTGTAGGTCATGTACAGGAAGCCATCTTCATCCTTGTTTTCCTCATAAATTGCAGACATCATGGCAGTTGTGGCATGGCAAATACACAAACGAACACAAGTACTTTAAAATGTTCATATTAAAACTTCATTTTTTTTCCGCATTTTGGGTAATGGATTTTTATTGTAATCACCTTTTACATTTAATGTTATGCAGGACATAATAATTTATTTTAAATCAAGTTATTAATTAATATGAAGTTTAAAACATATACAATAGGCAATTCATTTTCATAAAACTTTTATTATAGTATCTACTTTATCCTGTATGCAACTGGTTCAACGCTAGTAAGTAAATCAATGTTGGCATACAATCACAAAATTCAGAAGCCTATGACAGTGAAGATATACATTAACAGTAAAAAATTTCTCACCAGTGGGTGGAAAAATGTTCTTGACAAAGATGAAGATGGCCTTCTCAGCACCAAGCTTTATCCTCTTCTGGACCACATAGACAAACTGCCCAACAGTCAAATCAGCAGGTACCAGATATCTGCATGCATATTATGGACAAAAAAGAACTTCATTAGTTTTGACCAATCTCTAAAACATCTTTTCACATTTGTGACGATAATCATGATAAAACATGGAAAATAAGGTTTAAAAAAAATAGCATTTCTAACTCCAAGCAAAATTATCCTTGAATTACTTTTACCAAACATATTTCAAATGCTGGTCAAGGTGGAGTCCCGTCCACCTCCATTTTTTTTCATAGCCATCTCTGAAAGAACATGAAGTACATTAGAAGATTAATTTCTCATTAGAGTTTTGTAAAAACTTAAGGTGCAAAATTTACCTATTTTTGTGCATTTTCTCTCGGCAGATTCTAATGTATTACATAACTTTTCCTTTTCCTTTTCCTTGATATGGCCTGCCTTCTTCAACTTCTTGAAACCAATTTAAATAGAGCTTAAGTTTTCTTATGTGGTCATTCATTTGTTCCATTTTCCCTTATCAATTCAGAACACATATAACAATATAACAAACTACAAAAAGTTGTACTATTTGGAAAATATTTACCAAAAGTTGGGGGTTTTGCAACTTTTGCTGTGGTTTTGTTGTACAGAGAAAGTTGTGGCCCTATGTATTTGTAATTATTTATGATCTTTTACACTGAATTGTAAATTTCCCATTTTTTTCTTTAATTTTGATCTTCCCATAATAAAAGAAACAATATATATGCTATTGTACTATTTGATTGACTCCATCTCCAAATGAACACAAAAAAGAAAAGGATTCAAACAACCCACCTCTTCCTCTGTCCAGCGTCTCATTGAGGATCGTCTTGTAGACCAGTTATCCTCCTATAAATATGGTACAAAATTATCACTCTGGATATCCATTAATACAAACTACAAGAATTTAATACCTTATATTTAAATAATGAATCCAAAAAGGGGGGGGGGGGAGGAAGTCAAAAAAGGGTTGATTTTACTTTGTTCCACTTTTCAACTGAGTATAAGCTATTTTTTTATAGATTAAGAAAAGTTTTATTCCTTTTCCTTTTGTCATCAAAGAAAATAAGCTAAAATTTCCTTGTTCAAAATATTAAATGGCTTTGGAACCAATAGGCTAATGCAACTTTTTAACGTTCTATTTTCTTTGACCAATTTTCTAGGCAACCAAAGAGGCAATTTAGAAATAAAGTAAATGCAGACAACATAAACAAAAAGGTTGTTTTTCTTTTCCTGAATTTGCCCAGTAACCAAACAGACAATATTGAAGAAAATGAAGGCAAAAAACACAAACCCTTGAAGGGAAACTGGCTTGAGATCAGCACTATCACTATTCACATTGAACTTCAAAGCTCCACCATCCTTTTCTGCTTCGATATCAGACCCCTTAACTTCTTCCATAACTTTCTCCCTCTAAATCAGCTTTTATATGAAAAGAAAGCCCAAATGGATTGACATTCAACGAAGCATTGAGTAGAAGAACCAAACCCTAGTTCAAATCTCGACAATATATTAAAAAAAATGATAGGGCTTTGGATGTAATTAGAGAGAGAGAGAGAGAGAGGGCATACAGTCGTCACTCGCTGCTCGTCGTCGCAGTCGCCACTCGCTGCTACTCGTCGTCGTCGTTGATGACTGTCATCACTCGCTGCTAGTCGTCGTTGTCGATCATCTTCGTCGTCCGTCACCGTCGTTGAATTTTGGCTCAAGGGTTTGGGGATTTTGCTTCAAAATGGTTTTGGGGATTTTGGGTTGGTTCAGAAAGGTTTGGGGATTTTAGGGGAACACATGACCGCGAATAGGCTTAAAATGAGCGGGATAGAAAAAATTTCATTATTTTTTGCGACGGTGCACTTAAACCGTCACAAATGATGAATCCTAACAAATAAAACGACGCCATTTTAACAATACTTTGCGACAGTAAATGTTCTCGTCTAAAAAAAAAAAAATTTGTGACGGTATATCAGGCGTCGCAAATGTTTTATGTTTTTTTTGTGATATATTCATTAGCGACGGGGTCACCACCGTCACAAAAGACTATTTTTTGAGACGGTTTGAAAACGCTGTCGCAAAAGACCATTTTTTGCGATGGTACCTATACCGTCGCAAAAAGTTTCGTGTTATTTGGGCTGTTTTCTTGTAGTGTAAGAAAGTGTATAGAAAGTATATTGTGTGACTAAAAATTCATTCTGGGTACTGTTAAAAATGGTTTTAAAAAAATCATATTTTTTCTCAACTTTGGTCTAATTTTTAGGTGGGATCTATGCGCCAAAGCTGGATGGTCTAAGTGGTAACGCGTTCTATGTCACGTTGTGATTCACGTAGTATATTTGGTTGCTCAAAATCATTATCGGGTGAATGAGAAATTGAAACCAAAATGAACTCCATGGAAATGGTATATTGGTGAAGTTTCCTTAAAGGTTTAAATTAAAGGTTTGTCCCACATTGGTTTGGTGGGCAAACTTTTGTGGGTTTATAAGGCATGGGTTGTAACTTGGGGAGGGTCCCAAGGGGTACCCAAGTTTTGTGGAAATGTGAGGTTATGGGAAAAGTGAGCTAGACCCATTGGACCCAAAATAAACACGCACGCCCGCCGCCAGCCGTCCGATCGATTGGGTGAGCTAGGCTTGGGCGTGGGTGCATGGTGTGATGTTGGGTTAGGCTTGTTCGGCTATAGCTTGAATTTTTCGTGCCCCCTTTCAGAAGTTGAAATATGCCCTACAGTATCGGACTCCCGAGGTTCTGAATCTAATTCCACTAGTGCAATGTGAAATAGATAAACACCAAAGAGTCCAAATTCGGCGAATCTTTTGAAAAACTGATTTTGAATCAAATTGTCAAAAATAGACTGCTTTACTAGATACAAAGTTGCCACCTAAATGTTTTATTTTGGAAAAATTTAGGAAACCCATGGTTTGTGCCGAAGGCCACGTGTCCGTCATCACCAAGATTGCCTCGGCTTGAGAACTTAGGTACGAGGGGGAATGTCATGAATTGAGCCCCCTCGCTCGCCCGATCAAAGATCGGCCTCTACTAATCATGATATGAATCTTATTTTGCATTATATGTTCTTGTTCCGGTTATTACCCATTATTCTCTCACGAAGGAGAGTCCGAATGAATAAACTAACTAGCTAACTATTTAAGCTAAACTAATTAATTAACTATTACAAACCAAATGAAATAAATTAACTCATAACTAATTAACTACTTTAGCTAATTCAATAATTACAACACAAGTATAATTAAAATAAGTAAGGTAGGTAAACAACTAATTACTCCGCCTCGAGAAGCGAGGAATGTTCACGCGCATGCTCGATTTCCACCCGAAAAACCATTGTTTTGCTTCTAGAGAGCCTCTGTTGCACAATAGAACACATAGGTCGGCTTCGCGATGCTTGTCAGTTCATCTTTCAAAGTTGCATCGTGCATATCATTTGCATCTTGCCCCTGAACTACGCAGGTTTGAGTCCTCAAAGGGATACGTAGGCAACCCTCGGGTTCAACCAATTGTTTGCACATTTGTTTATTTGCCCAAGTCTTCCGACCTTGTCAAAAGGGTCGTCTTTGGGCTTTGACATTCACTCACGTCATGAAATGACTTCGAGCTTTGTCAAAAAGAGGCAACTGTAGACACCCTATTTTGACCGACCCTAAGACTTGGGTGCTTTCTTTTGATTACCCGATGATGACAAGTAGAATGTGTTTTTCACAGAATCCTCAGTAAGAGAGATGGAATTTGAACTTTAATCCCAACGAGTTAGGCACAGTTCACCAGTCCAGTTTCTATAGCAATCACCTCTCATTTCACCTGCATCTAGTCAAGCTTAGTCTTCTACATCTAGTGTAGTACGAGATCATTCACCCATTTCAATGGCACAGTATCCCCCGGTCAGTATGGAAGACTTGATTCATCATCTTCAACAAATAGTTGAAACCATGTAGCAAGACGCTGCTCGACAGGCCGAAGTCACAGTTCGTCAGGCCGAGGTTTTAAACAGGCTGCAATAACAACAACCACAACCACAACTGGCAGCCGCCTCTGCATCTCATGCACCTCCTGTTCATGCAGCTCTTACGGGTATCCCAACACTCGGAGCCATTGCCCACATCGCTAATGTCCAGGAAAATCAAAGCAATCAGGGCAATCTAGCGGAATCGATCCCAGCACAGGCCTCCAAAGCACTTGTATATCAAACTGAGGTTCCATTTGAATTTGAGTATGGAAATGAGGAATTTTTGTAGCTATGAAAATTTGGAAGTGTTGGCTCAAAATTGAAAATGTAGACAATCTTTTACTCTCTTTTCTCTCTAACTCTCTTGATGCATTCTTATGTTCTTTTTTTTTTTTTTTTTCCTGAGCCTCTCCCTCTTTGGCTTTATATAGGCAACAAAATATAATACAATAATATAAATATAATAATATAAAAAGCTATAGGCATATAATATAATAATATAGATATTATATAAAGATTATATTTAATATACCATATATATGTTATGCTGAGATTTAGATGTCGGCAGTCGAGGGCTGACCGACATCAAAATAATTTTTTATTATTTTTCATCAGGTAATCAAAAGAAAGCGCCCAAATCTTATGACCGGTCAAAATGGGGTGTCTACAGCAAGCAACAAGAAAACAGAAAATTAAAAGAGAGAGAGAGAGAGAGAGAGAGAGAGAGAGAGGGATCTTTTTCTTCTTTCTTCTCCAGCAGCAGGCTGGCCGCGAAGATTACAATCGACTTCATTTGTACATAGTTTCATTGCCTGACTTTATCATCAGTTGCCTCGCTTCATCCTTATAATATAATACTATAACTATACATAAAATACTAAACATATAATATTATTTTATTTTATATATAAAAAATATATAATTTATACCAATTTATATAAAAACAACAAAAATATAAACAAACACTTAAAATTATGCAAAATTATAAAAATACTAAACTAATGAAATATTTAGTATTTTAAAAGAGTTTGGCCATAATGGTGAAGGTTGGAATTAAAGTTCAAATTTTATCTCTCTTACTGAGGATTCTGTGAGAAATACATTCTACTTGTCGTCATCGGGTAATCAAAAGAAAGCGCCCGAGTCTTAGGGTCGGTCAAAATTAGGTGTCTACACCGGCCCAATGCTTTTCTGTTAATTTTAAAAAAAATAAGGTAAGTGCCTTGATTATTTTTCTTGTTCCAGATTTTGATTTTGTTTTTGTAACAAAATAAAAATCTATTTTTATTTATTTATTTTTATACTAGTATGATTTTTGTAATCAAACAGTTTCTCTCTTTCCTTTAATTTTTTGAATACTTTGAAGATTGTCCAACAATTTTAAGACAAAATTATTTTCTGTGTCTTCATTGTGTTAATTTTTCTGTACTTTTACAAAGTAATATTCTAGTTGGAAAATACAAATAGTAGTTATGTACTGTTTGATAAATAGTAGTAATATATCGTTTATTTTCTCTGAGAAATAATAGTAATATATTGTTTGTCATTAACAATTTCAGAATATTAATTTGTATAATAGTGTTACAGAAAATTATTATGTAGTATTTTATTTTTTTGGTTTTAGTAACTAGAAAAGTAAAATTATTTTGTGTTATAATTTATTTTCTGATTTTAGTAACTAGAAAACCAATTTGTGTTTTGGTTTTTTTGATTTTTGTAATCAAATATTATGGTTACTACAACTAAAAGTAGTACTCCAATTGTTACAACGACCCTGGTCTCTATTCAGAACCACGTTCAAGTTCCAATAAATCATGGACAAAAATTGAGAAAATTTAATGACACCGAGTTTAAGAGATGGTAGCAAAAAATGTTGTTCTATCTTACAACTCTAAATTTGGCCCAGTTTCTCCGTGAAGAGGCTCTAGTACTGAAAGATGATAAAAGTGATCCGCAAGTTGTTGCCCCTGTAGACGCCTGGAGACATTCTGATTTTTTGTGCAGAAACTACATTCTCAATAGCGTTGACAACATGCTGTATAATGTTTATAGCCCTCTGAAAACAGCAAAAGAATTGTGGGATTCTTTGGAGAAAAAATACAAGACAGAGGATGCCGGCACAAAGAAATTTGTTGTCGGTAAATTTCTAGACTTTGTTATGGTAGACTCCCATACGGTAATTTCTCAAGTTCAAAGTTTTCAATTAATTTTGAATGATATTCATGCTGAAGGTATGTCTTTGAGTGAGTCTTTCCAAATCGCTGCGTTAGTGGAAAAATTACCATTGGCTTGGAAAGATTTCAAAAATTATTTAAAACATAAACGCAAAAAGATGACCATGGATGAACTTATTGTCAGACTAAGAATTGAGGAAGATAACCATAAGGATGAAAAGAGGAATGATAAGAATCCCATTGAGTCCAAGGATATTGTGGTTGAACATGTGCCCAAACCATATAACAAAAAGAGGAATTTTGCTAGAGATGGTCCTAAACAAAGCGACAATAATGGCAATAAGAAGTTCAAAGGAAAATGCTATAATTGTGGCAAGACTGGACATTAAGCCTCTGATTGCCGCTGTCTTAAGAAGGATCGCTGAAGTACAAGCAAGAAGACCACCAATCAAGTCAATGTGACAGAGTTAGATTACATCTCTGACGGGGTAAATGACATCAATCTCTCTGCTGTGGTGTCTGAGGCTAATTTGGTTGGAAATCCCAAGAAATGGGGGTTGGCAGTAGGGCAACTCAACACATTTGTGCGGACAAGAAGATATTCACTGCTTATAATAAGGCTGCAAATGGTGAACAACTTTTCATGAAAAATTCTTCTACTTCTATTGTGGCTGGACAAGGAAAGGTGATCTTGAAGATGACGTCGGGGAAGGAACTTACCCTCAACAACGTGCTGCATGTACTAGACATTTGAAAGAATTTAGTTTCTGGTTTTTTGTTAAGTAAAAATAGTTTTAGGCTTGTATTTGAGTCTGATAAATTTGTATTAACAAAGAGTGGTATGTATGTTGGTAAGGGATATATGAGTGATGGTCTATTAAAGTTGAATGTAATGACTGTTGTATCAAACTTTTTATTAATAAGAATAACACATCTTTTGCTTATATTTTTTAGTCAGATTTATGGCATGGTAGATTAGAACATGTAAATTTTGATGTTTTGTGTAGACTAATTGGTTTAGATTATATACCAAAGTTTGAAATTGATCCTAAACACAAATGTGAGATTTGTGTAGAAGTAAAACTAACTACGGCTCCATTTAAATCGGTTGAAAGAAAAATTGAACCTCTAAAATTAATTCATGCTGATGTATGTGATCTTAAATTTGTTCAAACTAGAGGAGGAAAAAAGTATTTCATAACATTTATCAATGATTGCACAAGATATTGTTATGTATATTTATTTAGAAATAAAGATGAAGCCTTGAAAATGTTTAAACTCTACAAAACTGAAGTTGAAAATTAACTTAGTAAAACCATTAAAATGGTTAGAAGTGATGGGAGTAGTGAATATGATGCACCTTTAAATGAATTTTGTGCACAACATGGCATTATTCACCAAACTACAGCACCCTATTCTCCACAACAAAATGAAATTGCTGAAAGAAAGAATAGAACCCTTAAAGAATGATGAATGCCATGTTACTAAGTTTAGGTTTACCGCAGAACTTGTGGGGGAAGCAATTTTGTCTGCTAATTATGTTCTTAACAGAATACCTCACAAGAAAACCAACAACATTCCTTATGAGTTGTGGAAAGGTCGACCATCTTCCTATAAATACTTAAAAGTGTGGGGGTGTTTAGCAAAGGTAGAAGTTCCTGTTTCAAAAAAGACTAACATAGGACCAAAAATAGTGGATTGTGTGTTTATTAGTTATACTCAGAATAATATTGCATATCGGTTTCTGACTTATAAATCAGAAATACCTGATATAAATGTGAACACTATTATAGAGTCAAAGAATGCTGTGTTTTTTGAACATGTTTTTCCATACAAGAAAGGACAGGAATTAAGTTCACATAAAATAACTTATGATTGTATACAAAGTTAAGAGACTAATGACAATCAAACACAAGAGACTAGTAATGGTCTTGACCAACATGATTTAACAGATGATGAACCAAGATGGAGTAAGAGAGTAAGAACATCAAAATCCTTTGTGTTAGGTTTTTATTCTTGGCAACCCCGTTTGACATAACTCCTTTAAGTTGTATTTGTTTTCGCACTTTTTATTTCAATGAGGCTATGAGTGTTTAGATACGAATCCAACCCGAATTGTGTCTTGCAGAGAAGTTTGTGATGTTAATTCTTTCAAGATTGCCACTTGTAGACACCCCATTTTTGACCGCCCTTAAGACTTGGACGCGACTGATGGTTTACATGGCAGAGAAAGGTGTGTAGGGGAAAGGTTCAGTTTCTTCGGCAAGGAAAGAGTCAAAACTCAACTTCATACCCCTTTTTTTTGACCAAAACAATCTTGATCAAAAGATTTTAGACCTTAAAACTCTCTCTTTCAAAATGTTTTTGAAATAAAGTTTCTACGATGTTCCAACGCTCGCATTTTGTTAAATGTTGCGCTTTTCGGTAAACCAAGCAAGGACAAAGCAGAAATGAATGAAAGAGAGATGAAATCTTTGAAAAATCTTTCAAAACACCTTACTTAGGGGTCTGAAGGTGAAGAAAATAAGAGAGGAGGGAAGAAACCCAGTTGGGGGAAAAAATGGGCATGAACTGTTAAGAAAGAGTCGAGCAACCCTCGCCGAATCGGGCTTATTCATTTTCATACTTGGAATCAAGCTATGAGGCCACCACCGGTGGAAAGAAGACTTCCGGGGCTTCATTTTGCACTCAAGAATCTCCTAAATCCAATTCCGAACGAGGGAGATATGGTTGATTGAAGTAGGGCATCACTCCGGTTGGACCGAATCTGCGCGGCTTCACCAAAACAGGCATAACTTTTTTCACAGGAGGAATTTTAATGCAAGGTTTGCATCATTGGAAAGATAACTTCCGAGGATTCAATTTGGACACCTGGATGGCCACCATTGGACTTCCCAATCACCGGCCGGCCACCTTTCTTTCCGGCAGATCCATTTTTGTCCTGAAAAGTAGCAGGCCGACCATAAAAGGTGGTAGGCTGGCCACTTATGCCCAGAAAGCCCAAAATTGACAGATGTCTTCCCTCCAGCTGTATTCCACCAGGCCCTATGTCCAAAATTTTCCCTCTTGTTTTGGTCCATTTCAAATTGGTTTTCCCCTTTTTTTTTTGCTTCATTTCAAATTGGTTTCCCCCCCCCCTTTTTTTTTGCTCCAATTCAAATTGGTTTTCTCCCTCTTTTCCCCCTCCCCTCTTTTCCTCTATAAAACCAGCACTTCCAGCTGCATTTGAGAGGGTTAGAAAAATTGTTTTGAGCTTGGTATACACATCTCTCTCTATCCCTCTCATCCAAGCTTCAAAATACCTTGGTTCTTGGCCATTTCTACATCAACTCCTAGCCTATCAATCTACACTCCATTCCAGCAACTTGAGGCTGCTTTCCAGAGGTGAAGAGCTCCCAAACTTGGGCCAAAAGTTGTTGAAGCTTGGCTCTACAAGGGTGAGTCCCTTTTTCCTTCTTTCTTGTCTTGTTTTGCATGCTATCTAAGCCATACTTGGAAGCTTTTTTGGGCTCCGACCCAAACTGTAAATAGTCATATTTTGAGCCCCTTTTCATGTTTGATCAAGGACCTCCTACTGTTTGAGGTCTCCTACTACCACTTGCCTCTTTATCTCTCTTTTAGGCCAATTTTTGCATAGTATTTTAGGCTTATTTGTGAGTTGTTTTGGACTTGGTTATAAACTGTAAAATAACTTTTTTTGAGCCTCTCTTCAACATTGTTGAAGGGCTCTCCTCTGTTTGAGGTCTTCTACTATCACTTGCCTCTTTATCTCTCTTTTAGGCCAATTTTTGCATAGTATTTTACTCTTATTTGTGAGCTGTTTTGGACTTTTCTATAAACTGTGAAATATCTTGTTTTAAGCCCCTTTTCAACTTTGTTGAAGAGCTCTCCTCTGTTTGAGAACAGAAGCTACCACTTGTCTCTTTACCCCTCTTTTAGGCCTTTTCTTGCATGATAGTTTGGCCTTATTTGTGATTATTTTCGTGGCTTGATGTAAACTGTACAGTGCCTTGTTTTGAGTCCCTCTTGAACTTTGTTGAAGGGATCTTTGCCATTTGGGGTCAGCTGCTGTCCCTTGTGTTTAATCTCTCATTTAGGGCCATTTTTGCATGATAGATTAGCCCTATTTGTGTTCATTTTTTAGGCTTGTTATAAACTGGAAATATGCATGTTTTGGGACTGTATTGCATCTGTCCTCATGCTTCATAATCAAATAATGCATGCTTTGTATAGCTGTAAGTCATTCCATGTGCCTAGTTTCGAATTTCGGGGTTCATTCCATGCATCGGGTGCCATGTTTCCATGTTTCGGGGCTATTTTGTATCATATTTCAGCGCTAAAATTCGTATGTTTGCATATCATGTTCCATGCCTTGCCATGCTTTGGGTAGAGTGGCATTTGATGCCTTAGGCTTGGTCCTCGGTTTGCGTGCATGTGTGCACGTATTTCGAGAGTCTCATTTTTATCTAATGGCTACTGATGTGAGTGTGGCTGAGGTCCACTCATGTTAGTGTAAGTCCATTATGCATTGTGTATGCCATTTCATTTCATAGCATTGCGTATGCAAGGTTGTATGTTAAAGCATTGTGTATGCCTCGTTACATCGTGCATTGTGTGTGCCATTTCACAGCATTGCGTATGCTAGGTTGCATGTTAGGATTGCATTCATGCATGTCATGCATGTTGCATTGTGCTTGGGATAAGAGTTAGCCCAAGCACGGGAAACGAGGGACGTTTCGTACTCCGAGTGACGGAATGTGTCTCAATTCCCGGTCGCCGACACTCCGGATTATCCATGATGGAGTCTAGGCCTTGTTGTGTCCATATGTGCATTCATTTCATATTGAGTCATGCAATTCGACTTCTCGGCCATCATGCATCGAGATGCGTGATTGGTGCCACGAGGATCGAGGACTACACTCCTTGAAGAGTAGTTATGCATACATATGTGAAAATGCTTTGCCATGCCCCTTTGTTGCTCTCTATTGCAGCAAATCAGAAATAAACAGCCTTTCGGAGCTTGGCACGCATCCCGAGAACAATTGCAAACAGAGGCAAACCGGGGCATCGCAAGGAATTTCCTCACGAAGGCAACCCGAGCATGCATCATTCATCATTCGGAACAGAGCCGAGGCGGTCCGTAGCTTGCATGCTAATTTTTCCGCTTTCCTAGTTAATTTGTTAATTAATTAGGATTTTGAACTTATTTGGACTGTAATTATTCATTCGAACTGTACTATTTATTCGGACTGTATATTATTTATTCGGACCCTCTGCGCGAGGGCAATATTGTAATAAGTGTGCGTGTGTGTGATGTATGTCTTCCAACCCCGCATCTTTCTCCCTTTTATTTACCAGCTTATGATGGTTAGATTAGGGCATGTTTCAATTAGCATACAGTATGATAGCATGTTTGCATTCATTCATCTGTATTGCATGCACCGGGCTCGGCGCATCATACTAACTGCATTGTATTTTCAATTCCAAGTTGAATACATGTTAGCTGTAGCATTTCATATGCCATCTTTAGAATAGCTGAGCCTATCTTAGTTGCATTTTGCATGTGTTACATTAGGCATTTCTGTATATTTAGGATCATGTATGGATTTTTAACATAGCTTTTGTTTTGGTTTGGAGTACTCGGTAAGTGTTTATGCTTTAGCATCCTTGCATGCGTGTGAGTGACTGCCATGATAGCATGCTTACCATGAGGCTAAGTGCTTATATGATATAACTATCTGAATGCCTGTGGGTGAAGGTTGGGTTATTTGAATTGGAACAATTCGTTGACTATGAGTTTTAAGCCCACTAGATAGTGGCAAAATCATGTTTTCTAAGCCCACCCAAGGGTGGCAAATCCACGTCTTAGTCTACTTGCGAGTAGCACCATCAAACCATTTTCAAAATAAACAAGCATGAAATGTTTTGTTCCAATTCAAGCGACCCAGTCTATACTTGTATGCTGTGCGCATCACATAGTAAATCTAGGCTAATAACCAGAATAAGAACGCATAATGTTTCCAAAAATAGATATCATGGTTAGTAGAGGCTGATCTTTGATCGGGCGAGTGGGGGTGCTCACGAAGTGACCTTCCCCAATCGTACCCAAGTTCCCGAGCCGAGGCAACTTTGGTGATGACGGACACGTGGCCTTAGGCAAACGAGTTAGGGTTTCCTAAATTTCTCCAAAATAAAATATTTAGGTGGCGACTCTGTATCTGGCAAAGCAGTCCATGTTTGGCACTTCTTTCAAAATCTGTTTTCTCAAAACGATTTGCCGGATTTGGACTCTTTGGTTCAGATTTAGAACCGTGACAATTTGAGAGTCTGAACTGTAGTGAGCCCAAATGAACAGAACGGGACTCATCCTCCCGGGGCGTTCAGAGACGTCTACAGTTTCTGGCGACTCCGCTGGGGAATTAGAGAACTTGACTCGAACTCATGATATCTTGTTTTGACTACACTTGTGTGTTTTTTTGCATTGTATGTGCATTGGTGCGCCTAGGACACTGTGTTTGCCATCTGCTATTCCTGAACGGTTTGCCGGAGGCTTGTCTTGTCAAGGCATGACCATAAGGCTGACCGATTATGGGTTCTGCCAGTATGGGAACACAAACCCCGGTTTTACCGGGGCACCTTTTTGACCATTCGACCTAGTGCATATTCGGATCCATAGTGACCATTCCAAACTAGGACAGGTTGATTACCCGATATAGGTTGTTTGAAACCGCTGCGTGCGTAGTGAAATCCTAGCTCCTGACAAAATAGGATAGGCAAACCCTACCCCAACATAGGGGTGTTTTGGCTCTCACTTATCTGTTATGTGCTTTTAGAGTGCGTCTCTACAGGAATGCATGTATCAATTTACAAGTCTGGTGATCAGGCCTGCGGGCACCAATTCAGTATTTTGGGATTCAGTTTACCAAAGGGTAACAGTTTACAGGTCGAATTTTGGGGCAGAATTCAGTAGAGGGCACAGTCATCCTGTTATGCTCATATCTGTTTTGATGAAATCAGGCTGAGATGCTGCATGTTTTCTCTTTTGCTAGATAGTCCTAGAACTATAGCTTCAAAAGGCTTCGCTATCCCCCGGGTACATTGGACTAGTGCTAATAGACTTTGTTAAGTCAGAAATTCAATTCAAGGGCAACCAGTGTTCTTTCGCTGAGGCAAGGCAAAGAAAAGCCAGTCAGGGCTCACCGATTCATCTGATTCGTCAGTCGCCAGTCACATCACCTTTGTTCAGACTCAGCAGACCGTGATGGCACAGGGTTCGGAAGAATTTGTGGCTGTGATAGCAGTGCTAAATCAGGGAACTGCCATGTAGGTTGAGACCAGTATTGAAACGTAGCGCCCATCTGGGGCGTCTGCTTCACATCCAGCTTTGGGACCCTAGCCGAACTTTGACCCACTTCCGCCAGCTGAAGATTTGCAGGGTCCAGATCCTCGAGAAGGGTTAGCTCAAGCCCGAGTTTTCAGACCCTTGGTGCAGCCTAATGAGAGACTTTATCCCCTTGATGCTAATGACCTCAATCTAACCGCAGTGAAAATTGCGAACCTTGAGAAGCAGTTCAAAAAGGCACAGGGCCTTAACTCCATTCCCGACATCGAGGATGGGTACACCGAGTCTGCCGTACGGCTCCCAGACAGATTCAAAATGCCATATATTGACCGTTTCGACGGGTCTGGGGATCCAATGGTACATATCTGACTTTTCTTGGATGTCCTAAAGCCGATGGGTCTGACTAAGCCACAGAAACTCTCTCTGTATGGGAGAACCCTGTCGGGTGTAGCAGCCACTTGGTACGCTAAGTTGGAGAATACAGTGAAGCAAAACTGGGAAGAATTGGCTGAGGCCTTTGTTGATCAGTATTCTTACAATACCCAAGTTGAAATGACCATCCAAGAGCTTGAAGCAACCTGCCAGAAACCAACAGAGCCTTTTGTGGAATTCGTTGCGAGGTGGAGAACAAAGGCAGCACAAATGACAAATCGTCGCCCTTCTGAGAGGGATCAAGTGCAGATGATTGTGCGAAACCTCGAGCCTGATATGTTGCAAAAGTTGATAGTCGCTCCACTATTCACTTTCAAAAGTCTACATGAACTGGGGGTTCAGGTCGAGAATGCGTTCAACAGTGGGGTCATTCCCAGAACAAGGGAATCGACAAGGAGGATGATTTCAAGGAGTACCAATGCTAGAAGTAGAACTATTCCCAAACCCACTGAAATCAATACAGTCACCACAACCAACCCTTTTGCCAAACCAAGCCTACAAACCGTCGGCCCAGCCCGAGCTCAGGGTAGAACTTTCACCCCTCTCTATATGAGCTTGACTAGCGCACTAAAAGTCCTGATGGAAAGAGGGCATCTCAAACCCCTCGATCCTTAACCTTTGCCTGACCCACTCCCAGCCAGACATAACCCCTCCAAGTACTGTGTGTACCATCAGCAGCGCGGTCATGGCACTGACCGTTGCTACCGCCTTCGTCATGAGGTCCAAAATCTCATCGACAATCGGACGATAGCTCTACCTTCAGACCCCAATGACCAAACATCTCCTGCCTACCTCAATCTTATCCATATACTGCCATCCACCTATGACCCCAGCATATACATCACCCCAGCCCATCTACCCAAGCCTGAGGTGTTTATCCCAGAAAGCATGGACTTATGCATGATGGGTGCACTTGAACCTCAATCATCTCAAACCCGTGAACCCACTACTTCTGAGCTGAAGAGAATGATCGAAGATCTTCAGAGAACTGTGACAGATTTGGCCTCCAGGACATTGGCTCCGTCATCAACCACATCACATACCAGGGAGTTCATGTCAAAAGGCTCCCCAGTCTTGGAACGGGCTGTATTTGAGGAATGCCAATCCCTTGGCAAAGTGGAGGCGAGTGGAAAGAACAAGATAGGGGCGGACATGGATCCCCATGAACATCTTCTGTTGGCTGTTGAGGCTTTGAAAGCCAAGGGACTGAACAAAGAGCAAGTGCTCGCAGTTGTTGCAAAAATTGTGGATGACATTTTCGCCACTCAAGTTGGGGGCAGTTTGAATCAAGGGCCAAGCCAAGAGAAGGGTCGTTGTATCAGAAACGTTCCTTTCAGCTATAATCCTGCACTCAGAAGAGATCAACAAACCAGGCCAGCACCTGCCAATCCTTTTACTCGCAAAAATCCACAAACCTTGAAGTACCAACCCCGAGGTCAGAGGGTCTTCCATGCCCTCTATATGCCTTTGTCCAAAGCTCTCTAAGTCCTTGTTGGACAAGGCCATCTCAAACCTCTTGAGCCTCGGCCTCTCCCAAATCCTTTTCTGGCTACGCATGATGCTGCCCAGTACTGTGCCTTCCATCAGCAAACTGGCCATACTATCGACAACTGCTCCCGTCTTCGCTATGAAGTACAGGATTTATTTGACAACGGGGTCATTGCCGCGCCAAGCTCTGCAAAGTCTATCGGCACTGGATCGGTGAACTTAGGGGATAATGTGATCATGTGATCGGGGGATGAACCAGTTGCGGGTGGCACTCGATTAAACTCCAAACGTAGGAATGGCGCGCACTGTTCTGAGCAATACGCAAACACCAGTTTTTGTGCTTTCTAACTTGGGCATTGAGTTCGTCTTGTTGTTTTGTATAGAGTCAGACTTTTTGTTTTGGGTCTGTCTTGTTGTATCGAGTTAGTCCTGTTTTGTTGGAGTCGGGTGATTTCGGGGGTGTTACCTCGGACATCACTTTTTTGTTTTGTGTTTGTCTTTTCGTTTTATTTTGAGTCTGTTTTTGCTTTGGAGCCAGTAATGCCAACAGATTTGAATGAACAGCAGTGATTTTCGCATTCTTGTGTTCGCTTCTGCCTTGTGCCAATTGTGCCAGAAGTTCTGAATGAAATGGCAATGCTTTCCACCTGCTCTTCTGTGCCTCGAACTCATTGCATTGACCTAAGTTTTTCAAAACCTTTTGAACACTGTGATGGAAACAAAGAGGAAAGAATTCCTCGGGATTTGCAAAAATTTGATCAATTGAGGAAAAGAGAGGCATGCTAAGCCCTTAATGAATGAAATCATGTTTGTTAACGTGAGTACTGAGAAGGATACTAGCTTGATCCAGATTGGTTCTACATTGTCTTCCGCGCGAGCGATTAGTCGCTTTCTTAAAAGATTTCAAAAAAAAAAAATGTGTTTTGCGCAGTCCTGCGAAGACCTGTGTGAAATCGCTCTTGAGATTGTGCAGCTTAGGATCGCTCTCAGCCTTGAGACTCGATCCCCCTTCGCTTTTCGACCTTGAACCTTAACTCAGAATGTTCAAAGGTCAACTGTAATGTGAGGCATGTTTGGCCAAATTCGAAGCAGCCCTCGACCTAGGGGCAGAAAAATGTCAGATGTGCTCGGAGAGCCGAAGATGGATCAGCCTGCAAATCAATGAAGACTGGCAAGAATGCCAAATCCCAGAAGAGAAGAAAGAAGAAAGTATTGCTGAAGAACAACTGAGTTCCTATCCACAACACTAGGGGCAAATTTAGCCCCCATGGGATGGATTCCTGCACCGTGAGCGAACAGTAGCCACTCTCCTGGATTTAGACGAATTTGAGATCTCAGAACCATTTGACATGGACCAAGCTACACTTTTACCCTTGAGAGGCTCGCTAGGCCGAAAACCCGGAAGGGCGACCCAGGCAAAAGTTAGAGCGAGAAAAAGAGAAAAAAAATGAACAAAAGAGAAAAATGCAAAAAAAAAAAAAAATGAAGAAAATGCAAAAAATGAAAAAAAGAAGAAGAAAAAGATGGAAAAAAGAAGAAAATAATTGAAGAATATAGCTCGCAAGGTTGAAAACCCACAAAGGGCGACCTTGGCAAAAGTTAGACCGCAAAAGAAGAGGTTAATACCCAAGTGTACCTTAACCCCGAACTACGTGAGGCTTGATTTCCATCTTTAGGATACGTGGGTAACTTCATTCTGAAGTCTAGCCGTAAAACACTGTGTCCAGGTAATGGTTTTGATCATCTTTGCTTTCTCTGAATCCGAAAATTTGGTTGTGTTCGTCACTCTGAGGACTGACTACAATGCGCCGCGGTGCTATCCAAACAAGGGGCAACTGTTGCGGTGCCGTTCAAACAAGGGGCAACTTTCCGTTGCCAGGAAGCTCTCTTCAAGCACGGGGCAATTTTCCTTCGGATCTGAAGTTGTGCATCTCAAGAGCGGGTTCCGTGCTCGTTGAGCAGTGGCCGTTTGCAAAAATAATTTTTGAGAATTTTTAATGAGGTTGACTAATTTTCTCTCAAAAATTATTCTATTTTTTCAAAACTGGACCATTTATTGGACCCAAAAAAAGAAAAAATTTCAGTGCTCATAACCTGACTTGCATGATTTTAAATCAGAAAATTGAACAAGCATGTTAATCGAACTCTCATTTTGGTCAAAATTGTCTTAGTAGAAAGCCAAAAACAAAAAAATGGTCGAAATGATGAACTAGGGGCACAGTTGAGTCAGGTGTTCTGTCTTTTCCCTATTGCCACAATACTTGCCAAGAAGGGCACTCTACCTGCTAGAAAAGGGCACAACTGAAGGTAACAGCAAAAGGGCTGAAAGCTCTCTCACCCTCCGAGCAACGAGGTATCAAGCCAAGTGCGAAGCACGAACTGGAATGGATCAAGATATTTCACTCCCTCATCTAGACAGATCTGATCACGTCCAAACTCCCCAGCAAAGCATCATCAACTGATGTCAGTTGCAGATTTGCTACACACCCACTTGTAGCACAGCCCCTCTGTGGGAGAAACTTACTAGCCGCGTACAGAAGAAGAAGAATCTAGCAGAATGCTAGGAGCAAGAACCCACAACTTTCTGTTTATCCATCAACCACCCAGAGGAGGGATTTAAAATGAGAGATTGAAGAATAGAGAGGTGTGCGCTGAGAGAAAAAGTGAGGAAAGGGCTTTTTCAGAAAAACAGAGCTTGAGGGCCGAGTGATATGAGAATCACAAATGAGAAAGGGTGGGAAACAATACCAGGAGAAACTGGCTCCTCGTGCACCAAGAGGTCTCTCACCTTTGTAACACAGCTGAGTGTTGTGTTTGTGCGTTTTGTTTGTCTCGTTTCTTGTTTTAAGTCATTTGAGTGTCAACAAATGTGTTTAGGTCATTTTACCTTGTTTTTCCTTTGTTGAGTTGTGTTTAGGTCGTTCTACCTTTGTTTTCCATTGTTGAGTCATTTTGGCTATGGTCAGTTGTAGGCTCAATACCCGATTGAGAACCCTTTTTCTCATTTCAATTTCAAAAATCGTTTTGTGCTCAGAGTGCCGTGTCGTTCTCCACATTTGTGCAAAAAAGGATCAGTTCTTTCATAAAGCCGCAGGGTTCAACCCAGGTCATGTCAAAATAGTAAAACAAGGACCTATCTGAAGCTATTTAGGTTCCAGACTGCAAAGCAAAAGAAAAGAGGGAAAATTTGGAGCATCTTAGCATGTTTCAACTTTAGCAAAATCCGAGATTGCATTCTAGGTGCACCTTCTCAGGCCTCGCTGTTTCTCTGGAGTATGAGTGTATCTCGACCCCAAGTGTAAGCCTGCTTCAAGTCAGAATGGCGGTCCAAGCAGCACCTGAGGGTGTCACATGCAGATGTTATCTCTCGCCAATATGAACATGGTGTGCCCTTTTTGAGCTGAGTGAGTTGCGAAGCCCTCTAAGAGGCAAATCGGAGGCACCAGAGTACATATTTGATGCTCCTCTATTGCGTAGAATGTGAACTTTCATATACACTGTTGTTGCATGCGTGCCGCGCATCGTTATGATTCATGCATAGAATATGCTTGCTTTCGATTCTGCATTGTCACGACCCAAACCCGGCCCTATGGGTTTAGCACCGTAACCGGCCAGTAATCCGAGATTACCGAAGGCTTGCAGAACAGTAGTACAGTAAAACAGAGTACAGGGCTTGGCGGAAGCCAATACAGTAAATGAATAATGTCCATTGAGCTGTGTCAGTCTGTATGCCAAAAAGATTTTTCATGCATTCACATATACCAACAGTACAGTCTATATACAATTTACAGTCACACAGTACAGGGACCTAATCCCTTGATAACAGTACGGTTAGCAGTTAACAGTCTATACAGTAATCCAAACAGTATGGAGACAGACGGGGGAAAAACAAGACACCCCAAAACCATAGCATGGCAACTCGGAACCTCTCAGTGAGGCACAAAGGCTGGCTTGATAAAACTGGAGTCTAACCCACGCTCCTAGCTCCGATCTGGCGGCTGAGCACCTACATATATATATAAACAGTGAGCTAAAGCCCAGTGAATAACATAATGCGTAAAGGGGTTATGAATGAAATGTCCTTACAGTAATGAAATCAGTTCATTAAACAATACTTCAGTCTTTCAGTCAGAACAATTATTCAGTCATATGTGGTACATCCATTAGCATAGCAGTAAACAGTAGGTCTTAAAGACCGAACAGTAATGATGGCCATCAATCAGTAAACAGTAGTGGTCCCACGAGGGAACCGACAGAGATCTCTGTAACAGTAACAGTAAACAGTAGGTGCCAAGGATGCCACAATACAGTTCAGAAGATAGGACATACATTCATTCAGTAAACAATATCGGTTCAGTAAACAGTTCAGTTCAGTATTCAGAAGATAATCATTTGAACATATCTTTACACAATTGTTACTCACAGAGTTTGGGCTACAGTGTGCTAGAGCGTGTCTCCCCAGTCGCCAACCCTACACAGTTCACAGGTTGAACACACACTAAGCTACACAGTTGGAAAAGATAACAACTTAATCCCTAATTTGCCTCGGTGTGTTCTACATCTATATCCTCAATAAGATGCCTTAAACTAGGTCTAAGAATGCCTAGAATGGGATGAGGATGCAAAGATGTGATCAGAAAACAGTCTCGGAATTTTCAGAAAAACAGATTCCCGCTCGAGCGCATGTTTCCCCGCTCGAGCGGACATGCAACAAAGGTACACGCTCGAGCGTAAACTTTCCCGCTCGAGCGTACTGTAAAAGTACTGGATGGGTGAAATCTCCGCTCGACGCCCGCTCGACGCCCGCTCAAGCTTGAGACATGACTCCGCTCGAGCGCCCAATCCTCCGCTCAAGCGGACTGTAAAACGGTGCAGAGAGATGCTGGATGCTCGGATTTCACGCTCGAGCGTTACTTTCCCCCGCTCGAGCGGAAGTGCAAAATCTGGAAAACCCAGATTGCACCTCCAAGCCAAAACCAAGTTTAAATGCATCAAAACCAATCCTCTTGGGCCCATTTTCTGGAAAACATTTATAAACACATAGAATAACATGGTTCAAAGCTCAATTTGAGAAATCAAAGCCCAAGGGTGTTTAATTCACACTCAATTTCAAACCAATAACATAAACATGGAGGACATGCAATCATGCATGAATTCAAATCATTTTGAAGCTCCAATTTGATGCTCTAAGGAGCCAATTCTTTTCAAAACATGGTGAAATCATGGACTTAAACATAATTATGAACATGCATGTAACCTTTTGCCATGAAAACAACTCAAACATCTACAATTCAAACATGCATGCATGAATTATGCTCTATATCAACATGTATGAACTAAAACATGACTTAGCTCTACAATTTAACATGGACCATGCAAGAATTAGTTCAAACACAAGAATGAGAAGATGAAATCCTTACCTAGAGCTTTAGTTACAAGGTGAGGAAGCTAAATTTGCGACCTATGTTCCAATACCTTCAATTACCAAGCAATTTACAAGCAAAATTGAGATGAACTCCACTCCTCTAGTTTCTCTCTCTCTATGGACGGCAATGAGAAGGAAAAAGGCTGAACAAAATGTGTGCTTAAGTGAAATCAAGTCTCAAGAGGGTCCAAGTAGTGGGCCACTAGAGTGGCATTTGTGTAATTAAGTCAACTCTGCATTTTATCAATAGTTAATCTAATTTAATCGTACCTAATCAGTTTTCAGATAAATATACCATAAAATCACATTAATTCTAAGGATCATAAAACATTAATCAATTCCAGATTCGGCCGCCGATAAGGCCTTCAATTAGCAGTTTAAACACTAAAATACGAACAGATCAAATAACAATCAACAGATAGAATACAAATTAACATACACACTCAGTCAATTCAGTTCCAGTTTTCAGTCAGTCAGTTCAGTATTTTTAATCAGTTCAGTTATCAGTCATAATCAATTCAGTTTAACGATAACCGATGTTTTTCGGTAATCAATCAGTCATTAATCGGTAAACAGTATGAGGGTTGTTACATGCATAGAATATGCTTTGCTTGTTTCATGCATAGAATATGCTTGCTTTCAATATTGCATAGAATGTGCTTCCATACTTGCATAGAAAATGCTCGTATCTTTTGCATGGAAAATGCCCCCATACTTGCACAGAAGATGCATTTTATCGCACTTTCTTGTGCATTTTATCTCGCTCGCACTGTCTTGTGCACTTGTACTTTGTATCTCACTAGCACTGTCTTGTGCATCTTATGGTCGTATCTCACTCGGACTATCTTGTGCATTTCAAATCACTCACGCTGTTTAGTGTATCGCGCTGTTTAGCGTATCGCACTGTTTTGTGCATTTCTAATCACTCGCGCTGTTTAGCGTATCGCACTGTTTTGTGCATTTCTAATCACTCGTGTTGTTTAGCGTATCACACTGTTTTCTGCATTTCTAATTATTCGCGCTATTTTGCGCACCTCAATTGCACTATTTTGTGCAGTTTATCATTCGCGCTATTTTGCGCACCTCCGTCGCACTGTTCTGTGCAGTTTATCACTCGCGCTATTTTGCGCACCACAATCGCACTGTTTTGTGCAGTTTATCATTCGAGCTATTTTGCGCACCTCCATCGCACTGTCTTATGCATTGCATTCATCGCGCTATTTTGTGCTTTGATATCACATCGCACTATCTTGTGCATTTCAAATCAATCGCGCTGTTTAGCGTATCGCACTATTTTGTGCATTGTATCATTCGCGCTATCTTGCGCACCTCACCTGCACTTGTTAGTGTATTGCATCGCGCTATCTTGCGCTGTGACCATTACTTGCATTGTGCATGCATTTTATCGCGCTATCTTGCGCACCTCACCTTTAGCATCGCACTGTTTTGTGCATTTACTCTACTCGCACTGTTTTGTGCACCTTTAGCTCGCACTGTCTTGTGCACTCACCTGGTCCAGGAGACCTTAAATCCTCCGGTCTAAGGAGACCTTAAATCCTACATCATCACTCGCACTGTTTTGCGCATCGCACTTGCATTTATTCGCGCTGTCTTGTGCACTCACCTGGTCTAGGAGACCTTAAATCCTACATCATCACTCGCACTGTTTTGCGCATCGCACTTGCATTTATTCGCACTGTCTTGTGCACTCACCTGGTCCAGGAGACCTTAAATCCTTCGGTCTAAGGAGACCTTAAATCCAGCATCATCACTCGCACTGTTTTGCGCATCGCACTTGCATTTATTCGCACTGTCTTGTACACTCACCTGATCCAGGAGACCTTAAATCCTGCATCATCATTCGCGCTGTTTTGCACATCATACTTGTATTTTACTTGCATTTCATCGCATTATCTTGGGCACCTTCGCTGGTCTAGGAGACCTTAAATCATCTAAAGGTGCAATTCCTTTGGTGTTTGTCGTGCCCGAACGACTTCCAGTGGTCTGGTATAGCCACCTGCTTGTGTTAGCAGTGAGTTCCTAGGAGATCAACTGAGACGGTGGAAACTAGAGTTCGAATGGCTCTTGCCTAGAACGCAAAGGTTCGGGATTTCCGAGACTAAAGTCTGGTTTAAATACCCAGGGGTATATCCTCAGCTTGAAATCTGTATGGCAGCCCCATAGATTGAGATAGCATATTTATGCGCCTCAATTCTGGATACCGAATCAACCTAGTCTGTCACCCTGTTAGAGAATAGGGAAAGCTGCGACCATAGTCAGGGAGAAAAGTAGTCCCTACAGTTCAACCAAGAAGAAGCGAAAGATCCCCAGCGACATGAGGTAAGTCATTGCTAATTGCCCCTATAAAGTACCTTCACCTCTTAACTATTACATGGCATTTTAGCCACTACATTACAGTGCATTGCATAAATCGTCAATTTTTTTAAACCGGCTTCGCGTAGCGTATAAGTCCAATCTTCAAACCAGCTTCGTGTAGCGTATAAGTCCAATCATCAAAATCTTCCCGCATATCATTTTATCCTGCCCCTGAACTACGGTGGTTTGATTCCTTGCAAAGGGATACGTAGGCAACCTGCGGGCGCAACCATTTATTTGTCTGTACTTTGTCTGTTTGTTCAAGTCTTCGGCCTTGTCAAAAATGGGTCGTCTCTGGGCTTTGACATTCACTCCCGTCACTTCTTGACTTTCGAGTTCTGTCAAAGAGGGGCAAATGTAGACACCCCATTTTTGACCGACCTTAAGATTCAGACGTCACTGATTGAATGTTTGGTGATATTGCATATTGCACTTGTTCAGAAGTTTCAGAGTCTCGGCTGCAAGCCTTGCCTCCGGACTTCCGGACTCTTTCGTGCCTTGCCTTGGTTTGCGAACCAGGCTCTGTTTTCTCTGTTTTCTTTTCCTGAAGGGAGGGAGAGATCTCGTAGACCATCTCTCAGTGGCCGTAGGCTACGTTTCGCGGTCGTAGGCCATTTTTTTTTCGTTTGGAGCCCGGTTTCTAGTTTTTCGGAGCCGTCGGCCGTGTGCCTCAGTTCGGGACCGCTTAACCACCTTCGTTTGCTCCAATTTTTGGCATACATCTTATTTCCTCCATTTTGAGGGACACTAGAGTCCGAGAAACCAACTTCGTGGTCAAACGCCACTTACGGTGCTTAATAGTCAGTTTTCGGGCCCCCGGACCGCGTGTTTTGGCCCCTGAACCTTCGTTTTACATCGGTTTGGGTTCATTTTTGGTGGAGACCTTATTTTCGTTGTTAGAAAGGTTGTAGGAGAGTGGGAGGCCAACAATTTTTCTGAAAAATCAGCTTTTTTTGGGTCAAAAGTGATCCCGCATGAATCCGGGAAGGAGGAAAACACTGCGCGGCTTCACCAAAATAGGCATAACTTTTTGCACAGGAGGAATTTTAATGCAAGGTTTGCGCCATTGGAAAGATAACTTCCAGGGCTTCAATTTGGACACCTTCCGGCCACCATTGGACTTCCCAATCACCGGCCGGCCACCTTTCTTTCCGGAAGATCCATTTTTGTCCTGAAAAGTAGCAGGCCGACCATAAAAGGTGGTAGGCCGGCCACTTATGCCCAGAAAGCCCAAAATTGACAGATGTCTTCCCTCCAGCTGTATTCCACCAGGCCCTATGTCCAAAATTTTCCCTTTTGTTTTGGTCCATTTCAAATTGGTTTTCCCCTTTTTTTTTTTGCTCAATTTCAAATTGGTTTCCCCCCCTTTTTTTTTGCTCCAATTCAAATTGGTTTTCCCCCTCTTTTTCCCCCCATCTTTTCCTCTATAAAACCAGCACTTCCAGCTGCATTTGAGAGGGTTAGAAAAATTGTTTTGAGCTTGGTATACACATCTCTCTCTATCCCTCTCCTCCAAGCTTCAAAATACCTTGGTTCTTGGCCATTTCTACATCAACTCCTAGCCTATCAATCTACACTCCATTCCAGCAACTTGAGGCTGCTTTCCAAAGGTGAAGAGCTCCCAAACTTGGCCCAAAAGTTGTTGAAGCTTGGCTCTACAAGGGTGAGTCCCGTTTTCCCTCTTTCTTGTCTTGTTTTGTATGCTATCTAAGCCATACTTGCAAGATTTTTTGGGTTCCCAAGCTGTAAATAGTCATATTTTGAGCCCCTTTTCATGTTTGATCAAGGATCTCCTGCTGTTTGAGGTCTCCTACTACCACTTGCCTCTTCATCTCTCTTTTAGGCCAATTTTTGCATAGTATTTTAGGCTTATTTGTGAGTTGTTTTAGACTTGGTCATAAACTGTAAAATAACTTTTTTTGAGCCTCTCTTCAACATTGTTGGAGGGCTCTCCACTTTTTGAGGTCTTCTACTATCACTTGTCTCTTTATCTCTCTTTTAGGCCAATTTTTGCATAGTATTTTAGGCTTATTTGTGAGCTGTTTTGGACTTTGCCATAAACTGTGAAATATCTTGTTTTAAGCCCCTTTTCAACTTTGTTGAAGGGCTCTCCTCTGTTAGAGAACAGAAGCTACCACTTGTCTATTTACCCCTCTTTTAGGCCTTTTCTTGTATGATAGTTTGGCCTTATTTGTGATTATTTTCGCGGCTTGATGTAAACTATAAAGTGCCTTGTTTTGAGCCCCTTTTAAACTTTGTTGAAGGGATCTTTTCCATTTGGAGTCAACTGCTGTCCCTTGTGTTTAATCTCTCCTTTAGGGCCATTTTTGCATGATAGATTAGCCCTATTTGTGTCCATTTTTTAGGCTTGTTATAAACTGGAAATATGCATGTTTTGGGACTGTCTTGCATCTTTCCTCATGCTTCATGATCAAATAATGCATTCTTTGTATAGCTGTAAGTCATTCTATGTGCCTAGTTTCGAATTTTGGGGTTCATTCCATGCATCGGGTGCCATGTTTCCATGTTTCGGAGCTGTTTTGTATCATATTTCAGCGCTGAAATTTGCATGTTTGCATATCATGTTCCATGCCTTTCCATGCTTTGGGTAGAGTGGCATTTGATGCCTTAGGCTTGGTCCTCGGTTTGCGTGCATGCGTGCACGTATTTCGAGAGTCTCATTTTCATCTAATGGCTACTGATGTGAGTGTGGCTGAGGTCCACTCATGTTAGTGTAAGTCCATTATGCATTGTGTATGCCATTTCATTTCATAGCATTGCGTATGCAAGGTTGTATGTTAGAGCATTGTGTATGCTTCGTTACGTCGTGCATTGTGTGTGCCATTTCATAGCATTGCATATGTTAGGTTGCATGTTAGGATTGCATTTATGTATGTCATGCATGTTGCATTGTGCTTGGGATAGGAGGTAGCCCAAGCACGGGAAACGAGGGACGTTTCGTACTCCGAGTGACGGAACGTGTCTGAATTCCCGGTCACCGACACTCCGGATTATCCATGATTGAGTCTAAGCCTTGTTGTGTCCATATGTGCATTCATTTCATATTGAGTCATACAATTCGACTTCTCGGCCATCATGCATCGAGATGCGTGATTGGTGCCACGAGGATCGAGGACTACACTCCTTGAAGAGTAGTCATGCATACATATGTGAAAATGCTTTGCCATGCCCCTTTGTTGCTCTCCATTGCAGCAAATCAGAAATCAGCAGCCTTCCGGAGCTTGGCACGCATCCCGAGAACAATTGCAAACAGAGGCAAACCGGGGCATCGCAAGGAATTTCCTAACGAAGGCAACCCGAGCATGCATCATTCATCATTCGGAACAGAGCCGAGGCGGTCCGTAGCTTGCATGCTAATTTTTCCGCTTTCCTAGTTAATTTGTTAATTAATTAGGATTTTGAACTTATTTGGACTGTAATTATTCATTCGGACTGTACTATTTATTCGGACTGTATATTATTTATTCGGACCCTCTGCGCGAGGGCAATATTGTAATAAGTGTGCATGTGTGTGATGTATGTCTTCCAACCCCGCGTCTTTCTCCCTTTTATTTACCAGCTTATGATGGTTAGATTAGGGTATGTTTCAATTAGCATACAGTATGATAGCATGTTTACATTCATTCATCTGTATTGCATGCACCGGGCTCGGCGCATCATATTAACTGCATTATATTTTTAATTTCAAGTTAAATACATGTTAGCTGTAGCATTTCATATGCCATCTTCAGAATAGCCGAGCCTATCTTAGTTGCATTTTGCATGTATTGCATTAGGCATTTCTGTATATTTAGGATCATGCATGGATTTCTAACATAGCTTTTGTTTTGGTTTGGAGTACTTGGTAAGTGTTTATGCTTTAGCATCCTTGCATGCGTGTGAGTGACTGCCATGATAGCATGCTTACCATGAGGCTAAGTGCTTATATGATATAACTGCTTGAATGCCTGTGGGTGAAGGTTGGGTTATTTGAATTGGAACAATTCGTTGACTGTGAGTTTTAAGCCCACTAGATAGTGGCAAAATCATGTTTTCTAAGCCCACCCGAGGGTGACAAATCCATGTCTTAGCCTACTTGCGGGTAGCACCATCAAACCATTTTCAAAATAAACAAGCATGAAATGTTTTGTTCCAATTCAGGCGACCCAGTCTATACTTGTATGCTGTGCGCATCACATAGTAAATCTAGGCTAATAACCAGAATAAGAACGCATAATGTTTCCAAAAATAGATATCATGGTTAGTAGAGGCCGATCTTTGATCGAGCGAGCGGGGGTGCTCACGAAGTGACCTTCCCCAATCGTACCCAAGTTCCCGAGCCGAGGCAACTTTGGTGATGACGGACACGTGGCCTTAGGCAAACGAGTCAGGGTTTCCTAAATTTTTCCAAAATAAAATATTTAGGTGGCGACTCTATATCTGGCAAAGCAGTCCATGTTTGGCACTTCTTTCAAAATCTGTTTTCTCAAAACGATTTGCCGGATTTGGACTCTTTGGTTCAGATTTAGAACCGTGACAATTTGAGAGTCCGAACTGTAGTGAGCCCAAATGAACAGAACGGGACTCATCCTCCCGGGGCGTTCGGGGACGTCTACACCACTTCGCTGATTATGACGGGGATCGAGCTACCCGGTCAGCTTGCGGAGGTTCAGGGGGCAGCGCCCCTTGACGGGTCCGGGGCAGCGCCATGGCGGGGTCGAGGGGTAGCACCCCCGAAGCAAAATGCAAAAATGCATTCCAAATTACCTGTCCGCTCGAGTGGACATTCCCCCGCTCGAGTGAAGAATGCTGAGTTCCAGAAGTTTATTCGCCTGCAAAAATACTGGATGTTGTTTTTTTCCGCTCGAGCGGAACTTTACGCCCTCGAGCGTAGGTCCTCCCGAGCGGCCAATCCGACGCTCGAGCGGAGATCGCGGGACAGTTTTCTATAAATACGTATTTCAGTCCAAATCTAGGATTACTCCTCCAGATCTTCTTCTTGGGTTCTAGGGTTTATATCTTGGGATATTTTGCTAGTTTTCTTTGATGTTTTGATTGAGTATTCAACTCATGGTTTAAAGAGTATACATCAAAGGATTATTTGTTTGTTCTACATAAAAGAGAAAGTTATTCTTCGGTGGATTCTGAAGAATTCGAGCTTGAAGCTTTGGTGGATTCCGGAGTGGCTCATCGTCAAGACAATTCCGAGGTGAAGACGGGGTTGGAAGAGGCACATAGAGGTTGGTTCAATTCGGGCGTGGATTCGCTAGGTAATTGAGAGTATACCTGTGTAATTCCTTTATATCTTTTTAGCGGATTGTTTTGTGGCTGTTGCCTGTGGTTTTTTTTTTATCACAATTGGAGGTGTCCAATTGTGATTTTTTCACGTTAAATCGTTGTGTCGATTTGTCTTGATTGTTTGATTGGGATTGTTATATACTGCTTAAAATTGATACATAATCACAAATCAACATCTAGGGGATTTCTAGATTTTTCACTTTGGTCTAGATTTTCTGACATATCTATTAGAAAATGAACCTCAAAGCTTTAAGGAAGCAATGACAGGCCCTGAAGCACCTTTGTGGAAAGAGGCTGTTAATAATGAAGTTGAATCCATTATGGAAAATCATACTTGGGAATTGGTGGATCTTCCACCCGGTTCTAAACCTCTTGGATATAAATTGATATTCAAGAGAAAAATGAAAACAGATGGTTCAATAGACAAGTATAAAACAAGACTTGTGGTAAAAGGTTACAGACAAAAGGAAGATCTGGACTATTTTGACATATATTCCCCTGTGACAAGAATAACATCCATCTGAATGCTTATTGCTATAGCAGCGTTGTATAATCTAGAGATACATCAAATGGATGTCACGATAACTTTCTTAAACGGTGATCTAAATAAAAAAATTTATATGGAGCAACCCGAAGGAGTTGTGGTGCCAGGGCAAGAAAAGAAAGTTTGTCGGCCTGTAAAATCTCTTTATGGATTAAAACAAGCACCTAAGCAATGGCATGAAAAATTTGATCATGCCATGCATACTAATGAGTTTAAGATAAACGAATGTGACAAGTGCGTCTATGTTAAAAACACTGACAAAGGTTATGTCATTGTTTGTCTTTATGTGGATGACATGCTTATTATTGGAAGCAGTTAAAACATGATCAAATCAATTAAGCAAATGCTGAATAAAAGATTGATATGAAAAATATGGGGGTCGCAGATGTAATATTAGGAATGAAAATTACTAAAACATCTTATAGATATGCATTATCTAAATTTAATTATATTGAAAAAATTCTTGATAAATATATCAAGGATGATATGAATGTAACAAGAACACTTGTAGACATCAGTCTTTATTTATCAAAAAATAAAGGCGATGCGATGTCTCAGCTAAAATACTCCTAAATCATTGGAAGCCTAATGTACCTAATGAATTGCACTCGTCATGATATAGTTTATGATGTTAGTAAATTGAGTAGGTACACTAGTAACCCCGGAGAAGACCATTGGAAAGCGATCATTCGGGTGCTTAGATATCTAAGGGTTACCCATGATCATGGTTTGAACTTTACTCGATATCCAGCAGTACTAGAAGGTTATTGTGATGCCAATTGGCTATCAGATACTAAATATTCAAAATCCACTAGTGAATATGTCTTTACTCTGGGAGACGTTATTGTTTTTTGGAAATCCACGAAACAAACATGCATCGCACAATCCACAATGGAATCTGAGTTCATTGCTTTAGACAAAGTAGGAGAAGAAGTAGAATGTTTTCGCCACTTCTTAGAAAACATTCCAATGTGGCCAAAACCTGTGCCAGCTATCTGCATTCATTGTGATAGTCACTCTACAATAGGCAGGGCACAGACTCATATGTGTAATGGTAAGTCACGACATATTCATCGTCGATATAATACCGTAAGGCAATTGCTCTCAAATTGGAATAATCTCAATAGATTATATAAAATCTAAAGAGAATATTGCGGATCCGTTAACAAAACGTTTGACTAAACAACAAGTGTATAGTTCATCGAAGGGGATGAGATTAAAGCCTATTACATAAGAGTCATCATAATGGTAACCCTACTTAGATAACTGGAGATCCTAAGAACTAAGTTCAAATGGATAACTACGTTATGTGTGGCTTGCCAGAAATCACCAAGGGATTAAAAGTCCCTACCCATTCCTATGGTGAGAGTGATATCTGCAACATGTGTTGTATGTAGGGGTTTAAGGATAAGCTTTCTTTTTAATGATTACTTATATCTTGATTTAGACATAAAAATCAAACGAGTATAAGAGATACTCACAGTAAGAATCACCTATATGAGTGTTGAACTGGGGCCGGTTCTATGAGAATGAAGAGGCTAAATTCTCTAGAAGCACTCATGAACAACCAGTAGTGTTTAAGGCCAAAATGAACACAACCGTAAGAACCACGATGTGTCAGAAGATATTTTGTGTGAAATCTATTGTCTTAGCTTATACAAACGACTAAACAATTCAAGACATCACGTCCATTGGTTAATTAGTAAGTCCGATAGGTTATCACTAAAGAAGGTTCAAGGCCGAAAGCTACCTAACTTGATGTAAGATATTTTTGATTTATATTCTTTTGATAAATTCTGCATATTGTTACATTTCCGTTGTCATCAAATTCCATTCATGTGGGGGATTATTAGAAATAGTTTTGGAAAAATTAGATTTTTCCTCAACTTTGGTCTAATTTTTTGGTGGGACCCATGCGCCAAAATTGGAGAGTCTAAGTGGTAATGCGTTTTATGTCACGTTGTGATTCACGTAATATATTTGGTTGCTCAAAACTATTATTGTTAATGGGAAATGGAAGCCAAAGTGAGCTCTATGGAAATGGTATATTGGTGAAGTTTCCTTAGAGGTTTGAATTAGAGGTTTGTCCCACATTGGTTTGGTGGGCAAACTGTTGTGGATTTATAAGGCATGGGTTTGCAACTTTGGGAGGGCCCCAAGGTGTATCCAAGTTTTGTGGAAGAGTGAGGTTATAGGAAAAGTGGGTTAGACCCATTGGACCCAAAATAAACACACACGTACACGCCGCCATCTGGTGGGTCAGGCGGGCTGGTTGGGCTGGGCTTGGGCGCGCGTACGTGGTGTGAGATTGGGTTGGGCTTGTCCAGTCCAATGCTTATCTTTTTGGGCAAAAAACATTTTGGATTTTTATTTTTCTAAAATTAAATTCTTAACTTTTTTGAATTAAATTTTGAAAATAATTCCAAAATGGTGTCCAGATTATTTCTACACCCAAACAGGTCCATATTTGTCCAATATAAACCGAACAGATTCAGTGATTCGGTTATCTGTTCAAAATTCAAACAGTGCTGAATAGCTATTGTACCTATTCAAACAGATTTGCTGCTTGTTGGATTCAAACTGAACAGCCACCTTTGCACCTATAAATAGACAAGTCCACCATTTGGTTTTTCAAAAAAAAAAAAAGAAAAATGCTTGAGAGCAATAATTAGTGCTCCCACTAATTAGGTGGCAGTGGGTCCCGCCATTAATGATGTGATGTTTTGGTCTTGGAGTTGTATTTTTTTTTTTTTTTACTTTTTTAATGCATTAGTGCTATTAGTGGTGATGTTTTTAGTGGGATGAATCATTGCTGAAAAAAAAATTCGTCCAAAAATCTACTATTGCTCTCTGTGTTTTGTTACATTATTATTATTTTTTTCTGTGATTAAGAATGTAAACACAAAGTGTATTCGTTATGTGAAAAGTTTGTAGTGCTATTACTATTCATTGTTGATCATTTTATCCTGGGAGATAGACGTCCACAATCTGAAAGCACCGTGATGAGGGCGAATCTGTCTTAAGGATACAGTGTTAAACACTGGACTTAATCAAAAAATTATTCGAGAAAATAATAAGGTAAGTGCCTTGATTACTTTTCTATTTAATTATTTTTCTTATTCTAGATTTTGATTTTGTTTTTGTAACAAAATAAAAACCTGTTTTTATTTATTTATTTTTATACTAGCTTGATTTTTGTAATCAAACAGTCTCTCTCTAAACCGAACAGATTCAGTGATTCAGTTATCTGTTCAAAATTCAAACAGTGCCGAACATGTATTGTACCTATTCAAACAGATCTGCTACTTGTTGGATTCAAACCGAATAACCACCTTTGCACCTATAAATAGACAAGTCCATCGTTTGGTTTTTCAAAAAAAAAAATTTCGTCCAAAAATCTGTTATTGCTCTCTGTATTTTGATGCATTCTTTTTTTTTTTTTTGTGATAAAGAGTGTAAACACAAATTGTATTCGTTATGTGAATAGTTTGTAGTGCTATTACTATTCACTGTTGATCATTTTATCTTGAGAGATAGACGTCCACAATCTGAAAGTATCGTGGAGAGGACGAATCTGTCTTAAGGACACAGTGTTAAACACTTGATTTGATCAAAAAATTATTCGAGAAAATAGTAAGATAAGTGCCTTGATTACTTTTCTATTTAATTATTTTTCTTATTCTAGATTTTGATTTTGTTTTTGTAACAAAATAAAAATCTGTTTTTATTTATTTATTCTTATACTAGTTTGATTTTTGTAATCAAACAGTCTCTCTCTTTCCTTTAATTCTTTGAATACTTTGAAGATTGTCCGATAGGTACTGTGTGGACTACAATTTAATAAATTCCCAACTACTTTGTGTCTTTTAATTTTATGCAATATTTTTGTAAGTAATTTGTCTCCTATTTTGGCCTTTAATTACAATCTCTAATGTTGGGGCTCAATTTAACGGTAATGTTTTATAAATTAATAAATTTTGTAAATTTTTTTTACTTACTAATATAGCACCTATCATACCATTGAAATGGATCATGTTTTAATTTTTAAAATTTCATTATTGCATGACATATCAATTAATAAGAAATATTTTTAAAATTTATTTGTTTGTTTGCATAATATTTTTCTTTTGCAATTATGCATGTCTCCTTATAGTGATACGTTTTTGGACTTGTGATCAGTGAATATAAATGATCCAACTGGATTAGTTCAGTTGATCATTCTTATACACTTCAATTTAAAAGTTCAAAGCATTAATTCTTATAAATTATAAAATTATAATATTTCTCTCTTATTATAAGATTTTTTGTTGTATTATTTATTTCTTTCTAATTATGAGGTTCTTTGTTGGGCTGGATATTGGACTTCTATAGTCGTTAGATTATGATTATCTAAATATAATTATCTTTATATGTAAATAATTGATTGACAAATAAAAATATATATTAATAACATACATCATTATGTATAAAATTTGTATGTATAGATTTTTTGTTTGTATAATATCATCCAATGATATAACAGGGAAGACGGAGGGATCAAATTTTCTTCTGGCACATTGAAGGTCATAACTCAGGGAAGGAGTATTACATGTGATTAGAAATGAATTCTTCAGCTTCCAATGAGATGTAAAAGTTCTGAACAACTAGTCTAGCCCAATTTGGCTAGTATAGACTAGATTATTTTTTATTTTTGTTTTGGATAAATTATACTTTACATCCCTACATTTTATATCAAATCTCGTTTTGACTTGTACATATAAAATTATAACAGTCAATCCTACGTATTTTTGGTTAAATCCCACTTTGGTCTTTACATTTGAAATCGTGACAATTAACCCCTGACATTTTTACTCAAATCCCATTCTGATTCTTACACAAGTGTCAATGTCCCTCTTCTATTATTTCATTTTTAAATCTTTAACAAAATCTAATCATGTAACAAAAATGTGACTATGAAATGATGGTAAGAGAGAACGATCATCCATTTTTCCCAGCAATACACTTTGTCCTACGTGATAAGCACATGAAAGTTATATAATATAATATATATCTATATATATATGTTTGTATGGTAAAAATTAAGATGAAAATGTAAGAAAGTAGAGCTTTTGAAATAAAAAAAAAAAAAAAAACGCAACAAAGAAATCAAAGAGAAAGAAAGATGAATAGATAGAAGACTGTCTTACTGTGAAAAATAGAGTTTCGTATGTGATTCCAATTTATGCAAATTCTAGTTCATCTTTTTAATTGTTCACAATCTTTGTTTTGTTTTAACCTAATACAATCATTATTTGATGTAAATTTTGGGATAAAGTGTGTATTGGTGGAAAGTGTAGATGATTTTTCTTTCTTACTCTCATGTTGTAGTCACATTCTTATCATATGATTAGATTCTGTTAAAAATTGAAACAACTGAGTAACAGAAAAAGGACATTGACACTTGAGTATGGACCAAAATGAGATTTTACCAAAAATATAGGAGGTTGATTGTCACAATTTCATATGCAGAGACCAAAGTGGGATTTGACTAGAAATGCATGAGGTTGACTATCATGATTTCATATATAGGGGTCAAAGTGAGATTTGGTACAAAAATGTAAGGTTACAAAAAGTATAATTTACCCTTTTGTTTTTATTTTTCAATGTATTGTATCCTAATAAAGCCCAATTTCACAATGAATATCAAATACAAGTAGTAAGGCAAAAGAAACTCTAAAACCGATAGAGAGAAATTCTAAACAAACATCTGATTAATTAGACTTGTATGCAAGTGAAAATATTCACACTCTTATATTTTTCTTGACTACATATTCACTCTCTTATATCTTTCTTAACTAAACATAAGAGTTTTGACCAATCAACTAGTCGCATTTGGTTCAGACCATTGAGCTTCTTGGTGCATAAATTTGAGTCCCATTTGTGCTGTGTATCTATGTGTGGGTTGGGCTTGTTCACATAATAAAGAGAGAACTAAATGAAAGCCTAACATGGACGTTCAAAGGCTGAGGACAGACAACAACACAACTTTTGAATTCTCATAAAAAGAAAAACGAAAAAGTTACCCATGAGCCCAACAATAAATGGGCTCAGGTGCTTGGCACTCAATAGGTCCAAACGGCCCATTGTGTTTGGAATTGTCAGGATTGGGCTTAGCGAACTTTACGAGCCTTGGTCTAAAAGAAACAATGAAGGACAAATGACAAACTTCATGAAGCCCAGCCCAAAAATGGATCGTGATCATGGAGTTCTCAAAATCCACTTAAATATAAAAGCAAAAGTTCATTTAATTTAGGCATGTCAGCCTATGACGGATTTTATTCTGGTGATGAATATAATTGCCAAATCGAAATTCATATCGTGAATTAAAATAGTCTTGTAAATCACGAATTAAATTGAATTATGAATCGTAAAGATTCGGCCACTTTTTTTAATTACTTAAAAACATTTGTCTACATATTTAGATGTTAAATATATTTGATGAATATGAAATATTTAGACTTATATAAATGAAAATGTTATTTTGAACAATAATCACGTACTTTAATATGTAAGAAGTTAACAAAGATTCATAAGATCACCATCTTACCTTTTTTCTTTTTTAGATATTTCTTAACAACCATTAATTCTAAAGTAGCAATAATTAACAACGATAATGATATTTGGACAATAACCATACATATTTTTCTAAATAACAGTGAGCAAATAATAAGAAAGAATTATTTAGAATCTTTTATTTTAGGGAGATTGACCAATAATTCCCATATTTTAGACTTATAATCCATATAGTTCCATATTTTTTCTTGTTATCCATTTAGTTCTTTTGGATGTGTAACGACTTATTTGTCCGCCATATTGGAGTGTCACATTTGAAAAAAATACATTAAAGAGTTTTTTAGTGTCACATCATACCCTTCATATTAAAGTGTCACATTTGAAAAAAGTATACTAAAGAGTTTTTAATTTTTTTAGAGTGTCACATCATATCTGTCACGTTGGAGTATCACATGTCACGTTTAGAAAAAATACACTAAGAAATTTTTAATTTTTTTTAGAGTGTCGCATTATATCTGTCACGTTGTCACATTTGATAAAAGTACATTAAGGAGTTTTTATTTTTTTTTGAAGTGTCACATTATATCAACCACGTTGTCACATTTAGGAAAAGTACACTAAGGAGTTTTTATTTTTTTGGAGTAAAAATTTGAAGTGTCACATTATACCCGCTACATTGTCACATTTAAGAAAAGTACACTAAGGAGTTTTTAATTTTTTTTGGAGTGTCATATTGTTGAAGTGTCACATTGACATATCACATCATACCTGTCATATTAATAAAAAAAAGTTTAGTTGTTTACCAAAACACTATCAAAATAAAAAATAGGACCACACGGAAAGAAATTCTTCACTAATAGGACTTAACAGATCAATAGAAAAAACTTGAGACTAATTGGAATACTTATTTGTGTGATGAGATATATTGATAAATATCCCTTTATTTAAAGACTAAAACATTTTAAAATGTATAATTGACCTCACACATGTAATATTCAATTATATTCATTTTAATAAAATAGCAATAGATAATTCATAGTGTAACTTTAATTTTAAACATCTTTAGAAGATATATTATGATTTTTTAAAGGAAAAAAAATGAGAAGAAAGGTTAAAAATATGTTAGGTCTGACTGAATTTGATTGGATCCTATTAAAAACTTCATAATTACTAAAATAATAACAAATCATGTATATATGTTGGTTATTGTGGTATTAAACGCTATTAGAAGTTGTATAATGTTATTTTCACTAAAAAGATAGAGAAAAAAAGAGTCGAAAATATGTCGGACATAATAATTTCAAAAATTGCGTTAATCGTAAAAAGTTAGAGCATTGATAGAGACCCCCTCCAATCACCACCCCCACCACCACCCCCACACACGTGGCAGGTGGTGATTGGAGGAGAGGGGAAAAAAAGCAAAAGAAAAAGTAGCCAATCAAAAAAGAGAGGGGTGTTAGATAATGTCTCAATGGGACCACATAATTAAATGTGGTGTTATCATTTATAAAAAGCCTACAATTTAAGTGATTCAATTTAGTTAATAGGCTTAAGGGTATATGTGTTATGGACCTAATGTGTAGATACTAGTTGTATAATTTCTATTTCTATGAGGGGCAGAAATAGAAATTAAAACATATTGGTTAAAGTTGGTTTTCATTACCTTTCAGTTTTAAAACCAATAATGGTTAATTTATTGGTTTTCATTACCTTTCAGTTTTAAAACCAATAATGGTTAATTTATTGGTTTTCATTATCTTTCAATTATGAAAACCAATTACAACCTTTAAAAGGTTATGGTCCCTATTCCTTCCTAAGGTGAAAAATAAGAACACTGTTTTGTTTTTCTAAATCCTCTCAAGGAGAAACATAAGGCATCAAAGGGAAAGGATTAGAAGGCTCTAACAAAGTCAATATCAAAGGTTTTATTGACAATCAGACGCTTCCGTTTAACCGTTCATCAATGGATTCAGGTATGTCATTTTGTCTTGATTTCTTGATGATATACATGGCAGATGATCCAAAGTGTAAGGTTTATGTTCTGAAATTTATGTTTACAAGTGGTATCAGAGCGGTTATATCATGTGTATTATCAGAATAGATATGCTTTTATTCATCCTATTTAGTTTCTTGGAATCAGATTCTGTTTTTTGTATTTCTGTTTTTCCCTCTGCTGCAAATTCTGTTTTGTTTTCTGGAAATGGAACATAATTCGGATGGGCGGTTCATTTTTCAAATGGTGAACATCATGTATTTATATATATATGTATATAATTGGGATTGCTGCAGATTATATAACATATACGGGGTAACAAATTTAGAAATCTTTAAATTTAATGTAATTTCATACAACGTCTACGGAAATTTAATTTTCTAATGTTCTAAATATAAGTCAATTCAAACAAGATGTCACAAAAGTGATCTCTCTTGTCTAGATTGTTTTATATGAAATGTTTTGAAATTCATGTCTGTGTATCTCATGCGGGTATTTATCGATTTAAAGACATGATTAAGACTTGGCAGAATTACACACACATTTTGTGGTGATAAACATGTGCCAATTGTCAAGGAAACCTAATGTGAATAATAAATCCATCAAAAGATAGATTTGTTATTTGACATAACTTATTGTCAATGTTTGATCATTACAACAAAAATACCACTTACAGTTAATATCACTACTCAAAGGCTTGGTATTAATGTTGTGCTAGGTATCTTGAGATATTGTCATTAAATTAATTTATTTAGAGATTATCTGTTTGGTAACTTAATGTGAGTATAATTGTTTATTCCTTTTATTTTCTTTTCGATTCAGCTTTAATGTCGACTACTTCAATCTCTGCCAACATGAACAATGTTCCAATGTTAAATGGAACAAACTTTAAGGACTGGAAAGAGAACATATTGATTGTTCTCGGCTGCATGGACATAGACTTGGCATTAAGGATGCCAAAACCGAATACTCTCACTACATAAAGTACTCCTGAGGAAACTGTGTACTTTGAAAAGTGGGATCGTTCTAACAGGCTAAGTCTTATGATCATGAAGCGTGGGATTCCAGAAGTTTTTCGAGGTGCAATAACAGAGGATGTTACCGTTGCCGGTGAATTTCTTTTAGAAATTCAAAAGCGTTTTGCTAAAAACGATAAGGCTGAAACAAGCACGCTTTTAGCAAGCTTGATTTCAATAAAGTATAAAGGCAAGGGTAATGTTCGCGAGTACATCATGGAAATGTCTCATCTTGCTTCAAAACTTAAGGCACTAAAGCTCGACCTATCTGATGATTTGCTCGTGCATTTAGTTCTCATCTCTCTTCCTGCACAATTTAACCAATTTAAGGTCAGTTATAACTGCCAGAAGGAGAAATGGACTCTCAATGAGCTCATTTCATTTTGTGTGCAAGAGGAAGAGAGATTGAAGCAAGAAAGGGCTGAAAGTGCTCATCTAGCAAGCACCTCCAAGCATATGGGCAAAAGAACGCATAAGGGAAAGGAAGTTGCTATTCCTCAGGGTCCGGAACCAAAGAAACAGAAAACGCAGGATGGTTGTTTCTTTTGTGGCAAGCCCGGACACAGAAAGAAGGATTGTGCCAAATACGTCGCCTGGCGTATAAAGAAAGGTCCATTTCATGTTTTGGTCTGTTCTGAAATAAATTTAGCTTCAGTACCAGGAAACACTTGGTGGGTAGATTCTGGTGCTACTACTCACATATGTGTTTCTATGCAGGGTTGCCTGAACTACCGAAAGCCAACTGATGCTGAAAGATACATCTTTGTGGGTGATGGCAAGTCAATAGAAGTGCAGGCAATAGCGCACTTTAGATTATTACTGAAAACTGGTTATTATTTGGATTTATTAGACACTTTTGTTGTACCGTCCTTTAGACGGAATTTAATTTCTGTTTCTGTATTGGACAAATTGGGATATTATTGTTCTTTTGGAAATATAAAGTTTAGTATGTCTATTAATTCCAATGTTATTGGTACTGGTTTACTTAATGTGTTTGATAATCTATATTTGCTCGAAACTATTGTATCTTATAATGCAACCTTGCACGTGGAATCACGAGGTACAAAGCGTAAATTAACTAAGGAAAATTCAACCTCATTATGGCACAAACGCCTAGGTCACATCTCTAAATCTAGAGTTGAGCGCCTTGTGTCTGATGGAATTTTGGACTCTCTTGATTTTTCAGATTTTGATGTCTGTGTTGAGTGTATCAAGGGAAAAAAGACCAAAATAAAGAAATATGGTGCCCATAGGACTACAGATGTCTTAGAACTAATTCATACGGACATTTGTGGCCTATTCCCTATGGCATCTTGGAATGGTCAACAATATTTTATCACATTCATAGATGATTATTCCAGATATGGGTATCTATTTCTTATCCATGAGAAAACACAGTCTTTGGACGTCTTCAAAAGATTTAAGGCCGAAGTTGAGTTACAACTCAACAAACGGATTAAAAGTGTCAGGTCTGACCGTGGTGGTGAATACTATGGCAGATATGATGGATCAGGTGAACAACGTCTAGGACCGTTTGCAAAATACCTGGAGGAATGTGGAATCGTCCCACAATACACCATGCCAGGATCACCTAGCATGAATGGTGTATCTGAGAGACGAAACCGGACTCTTAAGGATATGGTAAGAAGTATGATCAGTCATTCTACTTTACCAGAGTCCCTCTGGGGTGAGGCTCTAAAGACAGCAACTTATATCTTAAATCGGGTGCCAACTAAAGCAGCTGCAAAAACACCTTATGAGCTTTGGGTTGGGCGAAAGCCTAGTCTAAAACATTTGCATGTGTGGGGGTGTCCTGCTGAGGCGAGGCCTTATAAACCTCATGAATGAAAATTGGACTCTAAAACCATTAGCATCTACTTTATTGGTTATGCCGAACGATCACGGGGTTACAAGTTTTATAATTCCACAAATAGGTCAATATTTGAGACGGGAATTGCAACATTTTTTGAGGATGTTGAGTTTGGGGGGAGAAATCCAGTTAGAGACATTGTCTTTGAGGAGGAAGCAGGAGTAATCCCACTTTCAAATCCTTAACCAGACAATGTTGTTCAAGATAATATAGTTCAAACCCCCATTTAAGATGAGGTAATTGTTCCTGAGGAACAAACTCTACAACCTTAACCTCAAGAATCTGTGCCATTAAGGCGATCCACCAGAGAAAGGAGATTTGCATTTTCAGATGATTATATTGTATATCTCCAGGAACATGAGGTAGAAAATGGAATGTCGAAAGATGATCCAATCAACTTTCGTCAAGCCATGGAAAGTTCCAACTCTCATAAGTGGATAGAAGCCATGAATGAAGAATATAAGTCTATGCAAGACAATAAAGTTTGGGAACTTGTCTCATTACCAGTTGGTGCGAAGCCCGTAGGTTGTAAATGGATATTTAAAACCAAAAGGGATTCAAATGGTAATGTGGAGAGGTATAAGGCACGTCTTGTAGCCAAAGGCTTTACTCAAAAAGAAGGAATTGACTTTAAAGAAACTTTCTCTCCAGTTTCTTTGAAAGATTCTTTTAGGACAATTATGGCGCTTGTTGCATATTTTGATCTTGAGTTGCATCAGATGGATGTCAAAACAGCTTTTCTTAATGGTGACATTAAAGAAACAATTTATATGGTGCAGCCAGAAAACTTTGTGTCAGGAGACCCAAAGAATATGGTTTGCAAATTGACTAGATCTATCTATGGACTCAAACAAGCTTCTCGTCAGTGGCACTTCAAATTTCATCAAGTTCTCACTTCGTATGGTTTTGAAACTAATGTTGTTGATGAATGTGTGTATCACAAGTTCAGTGGGAGTAAACACATATTTTTGGTTTTATATGTTGACGGCATATTGCTTGCCACAAACGATATAAACTTATTGCATGACACCAAGAGATTTCTATCTAAGAATTTTGAAATGAAAGATCTTGGTGATGCTTCCTTTGTATTAGGAATCGAAATACTCCGAGATCGTTCTCGGGGTATTCTGGGATTATCACAAAGGAGCTATATCGAAAAAATACTCATTAGATTTGGCATGCAAAATTGTAAATCAGGTAAAACCCCGGTTGCTAAGGGAGACAAGTTTAGTCTCAGCCAATGCCCGAAGAACAGTCTTGAAATTCAAGAAATGCAGAAGATTCCTTATGCCTCAGTTGTAGGGAGTCTAATGTATGCTCAAGTATGTACGCGTCCGGATATTGCGTTTATAGTTGGCATGTTAGGCAGATATTTAAGTAATCCTGGCATGGATCATTGGAAAGCAGTCAAGCGTGTTATGCGATATTTACAGAGAACAAAGGAATATATGCTCACATATAGGAGATCGGATAAGTTAGAGGTCATTGGATATTCCGACTCCGATTTTGCTGGATGCCAAGATAGTAAGAAATCCACATCAGGCTATATTTATCTGTTAGCTAGCGGAGCAATTTCTTGGAGGTCTGCAAAGCAGACGCTCATAGCTTCATCCACCATGGCTGCAGAGTTTGTAGCATGTTATGAGGCATCAAACCAAGGGATATGGCTGCGGAATTTTGTCACTGGGTTGCGTATTTTGGAAGGTACTGAAAGACCACTTAAGATATATTGTGACAATAAGTCTGCAGTTTTATATTCCAATAACAACAGGAGCTCGACAAAATCAAAGCATATTGATATCAAGTTCCTAGTTGTAAAAGAAAGAGTGCAGAGTGGACAGATTTCCATAGAGCACATTGGGACAAACTCCATGATAGCGGATCCACTTACGAAGAAACTAACACCCAAGGTCTTTCATGAGCACACTGCTCATATGGGTGTTGTTCTATTTGAGAACATTCTGGTTTAGTGGGAGTTTGTATTTATATTACTGTTTTATGTCAGCCTTGAGTTTTATTTATGTAATTAGATTAATTTCTGTAGAAATGAAGTATTCAGTTTATTACGCTCTGTTACGTATTGTGAAGTATTGATCTCAATAAAGTTAAGTAGGACCAGTTGGACATAGGCATGTATGGATCACATCACATGTAATTTCCATGCTACGCATCCATGATTGATCTATGTCATTTAGCTATATTTGTATACGTGACCATTGGTGGGTCGAGTTACGATTGATGTAACGAAGACCGTTTTGATCCTATATAATATAATTAATGGACAAGATTGTTTGGATACCCTCAAGTTATGATAACAAATTTCTGAGCTCACTAAAGTTAAGCACATTTTTCAAGATACATATGTGGTCCAGTGGGAGATTGTTAGATAATGTCTCAATGGGACCATATAATTAAATGTGGTGTTATCATTTATAAAAAGCCTACAATTTAAGTGATTCAATTTAGTTAATAGGCTTAAGGGTATATGTGTTATAGACCTAATGTGTAGATACTAGTTGTATAATTTCTATTTCTATGAGGGGCATAAATAGAAATTAAAACATATTGGTTAAAGTTGGTTTTCATTACCTTTCAGTTTTAAAACCAATAATGGTTAATTTATTGGTTTTCATTACCTTTCAGTTTTAAAACCAATAATGGTTAATTTATTGGTTTTCATTATCTTTCAGTTATGAAAGCCAATTACAACCATTAAAAGGTTATGGTCCATATTCCTTCCTAAGGTGAAAAATAAGAACACTGTTTTGTTTTTCTAAATCCTCTCAAGGAGAAACATAAAGCATCAAAGGGAAAGGATTAGAAGGCTCTAACAAAGTCAATATCAAAGGTTTTATTGACAATCAGACGCTTCCGTTTAACCGTTCATCAATGGATTCAGGTATGTCATTTTGTCTTGATTTCTTGATGATATACATGGTAGATGATCCGAAACATGAAATTTCATGTTCTGAAATTTATGTTTACAAGGGGGTCAAAGGGGGTGGGGAGAAAGGGAGTCTTAAATATTTTTGAAAAAGTTAATTGAATCGTGAATCATGCGATTCACTAGAGATTCATTTCTAAAATAGATTCACCCATAAATTCGTATCGATTTTACAAAACTTGCAAATCAAATGGTAGATCGAATCACATATTATAAGATTTTGACAACATAGGTGATGAATATGTATAGATTTTTAATTTATAAAAATATTTTAAATTGATTTGGTAATTATAATTATATGATTTTATTATATATATATTTTTTCCTGAAAAGAAAAAAAAAAGTTGTTAATTTCCTTATTTTCACTTCAAAAACACAAATCCTAGTGAGACAACGATTTATTTTTAAAATTAGATTTATTGTCAATTTTTTTTTAAAAAAAAATATAAATATAATAAAATCATATGACTATAATGATTGAATCAATTTAAATTTTTTTATTAATACCCCTCCCATTTTGCACAGTGAATTAAAGAGAATCTCATTCCACATATAGTTATCACTTGTTACAATGCACAAATTTTCTGTGATTATTGATAAATATATATATATTTAATCTCATTGGCCATGAATGGTGGAGTTACAAGGAGTGTAAAAATAGTTCGCAACTTGGATGGGCCTGACTCGAGCCCAGTGCGGGATTCTGGGCCAGCATTTTGAAGTTCGGTCGGGCTCGTGACCCGGTCCATCGGCTAGCTCAAAGCCCAACCAAAGCCCGGCCTGAGGTCCGGCCCTGCCCAAGGCTCAGTGTCATTTTTGGTGGAAAAAAATAAAATTTTGATAAAAATATAGAAAAAAATATAAAAAAAATGTTCTGAGCCTAGGCCAAGACCCACTGGTTTGGCCCGCCCAAAGTCCGAATACCTCCTGAGACTGGGCTTAATTTTCTGGCCTGACCTGAATTTGGAAAAACCCACGAGACTCGACATAAGCTGGCCCGAGTCCGGACCTGAATGGGCCGAACTAGACCGGACCGGGCCAAATTTACACACATAAGTTTGGGTTGGAAAATAATTGGTGAATAATTATTACCTTCACCACTCTGCACTAATAATGTTTAAGTGAAGCCCTTGTTAAAAAAAATTGTACAGTACAAAAGTCTTTTGGGTGTGTCATGGTGAGTTTTAGAGAAATCACCATATGTAACGGGTATATCAATTTGATATATTTGATCCTCTCATACACCGGTAAACGCTACTGTGAGGACTTGTAAGTAGAGATAATCTAAGAGACCCCTTCGCATTTTTAATATAAAAATGTTGGAGACCACTAATTAAGTCTCGTTTGAAAATATGTTTTTGTAATAATTTTTTAATTTTTTGGCTAAAATATGATGTTAAAAAATTAGTATTTTGGGATAATTTTTTGACTTTTTACGAAAAGATGTGCAAAAAGTAGAAAAAAAGGAATCTTTGACTTTTTAGTATGAGTTGTTGACTTTTTGATTTTTTTAATAATATTTTGACTTTTTGGCTAAAAAGTCACTTGCCAAACAAAGCATTAGTGGTGCCACTAATGATGTGACAGTGGGCCCCACTCATTGCCATAAGGAAAATGAGTTGGAGCACTAATTAGTGCTACCACTAATGATGTGGCAGTAGGCCCCGCCATGAATGATTTGATGTTTTGGTCTTGGTGTTGTATTTTTTTTCTTTTTTTATTGAATGCCATGTCATTAGTGGTCTTTTTAGAGCTCCAAAATTAGTGGTCTCTATCATTGTTGTTGCCATAATTTTTTTTTTTTAATCTCATTAGTGGTGGTTTAGTGGTACCAAATTAATGGTACCAATCAATACTGTTTTTAATAGTACTTGTAAGTAGAGAGTAGGGTTGGTTTGGGATGTCCTAAAAAAGTGCACTTTTTGACTTATTGGTGGGTTTGGGTTGGGTTTGGGTTGGGTTTGATGTGATGTGTTAGAGAGGTGATGTGATTTAAATAAGATGATGTGACTTAAATAAGATAGTGACTTTTTGACTTTTTGACTTATTTAGTACATGCCAAACTAGCCCTAAGAGACCCTTCGCATTTTTAATACTAAACGTGGTAATCAGCTTTGATATTATATAATCCAAATTCTGTGTAGAATTTATTTTTTAAAACTGGCTTGCAAGGAAATATTATTTAAGAGACTTATATTCACATGACTAAGGGTTGGTTTGGGATATCCTAAAAAAGTACACTTTTTGACTTATTGGTGGGTTTGTGTTGGGGTTGGGTTGGGTTTGATGTGATGTGTTAGAGAGGTGATGTGATTTAAATAAGATGATGTGACTTAAATAAGATAGTGACTTTTTGACTTTTTGGCTTATTTAGTACATGCCAAACTAACCCTAAGTCCACTTATAATCTATGTACGATCGTAACATAGAAGTGTGGATAAATACATTTTTTTAATTTATTTCATGTTTTTAAGAGGCTAATTATTTAAGGAAAGTGGGAGAAGTTGCAAAACCATTTTTGCATTCAAATGAGCTTTGAGTTACATTTTGTTGAAGTACAATTGCTTTGAGGATAATCTGGTTTACAAGTGATTTAAATTAATTAATTATCACGTATAATAAATACTAGATTAATTGTGTCTATGAATTAGGTGAAAGAGAGAGAATAGAGAGAGGAAAGATGTTAGGATGCTCAATTAAAACTTCCAAACGTTTTTCGATAAAATATTACTATTGTATAACAATATGACAACCGTTCCCAACTCCCTACTATTGAAAAATGTAAAGTATAGGCTTGAAATGAAGCAAGCAACTAATGAAGACTAATCAAAATATTAGTCAAAAAAATGAAAGATAAGCCTCTAGAATTGCTTAACTGAAAGGCGGCATAAAGCACAATTCATTTTGATTTGAATGCTATAGTGTTATGTTGTTGATGTCACATTAGAGTAACAAGGTGGCTATGGATTGGGAATTTTTTTTATCTAGTTTGAATTTTGTTTGAAATTGCATAATAATCAAGACAATTATACTTGTAATCTCATTGTTACAAGACTAAATAATTTAATAGTTGTGTGGGTCTCTACATGTGGGTTCCAAGGCAACCGACATAGATAGCCTAGTATTGGGATGAATACGGAAGATATTTAATTTTAATTGATTAAAGTAATGAAAAAATTGATGATAAATGTAATCAAAATGGTGTATAACGTATTAGATTCAATAGATATTTTTTTATCAGTGAGAGGTTCACGTTTTGTGAAATAATTTGGTAAGAAATCTTAAAAGATATTTTATTTTCAATTTTATCCCTTGACCTTTTTTTATCTGTTTGACTTTTCATTGACTATCTGTTCAAATTTATATCTATCTATTCAAATTTTTTATCTATCTGTTCAAATTTTTTGATTATATATTTAAATTTATATTTATCTGTTAAATTTTTTCTACCAGTCCAAATTTGTTGTGTGTAAATTTTCTATCAGTTTAAAATTTTCTACCACAACAACAACAATAGTAATAATAATAATCCAACAACTAAAAAAAAATAGAGAACTTCTCCACAGATCTATCACAACAACAACAACAATAATAATGATCATTGACAACAACAACTAGAAATAATAATAATAATCCAAGATCAAAAGTGAATGTAATTTATAAATAAAAAAAGAAAAAAAAAAAAAAAGAAGAAGCTCCATTTGCTTCTCATTTTTGAGCTCGAGCTCGATCTGATCTTCTTAGAGAGAGAAGATTTCCCTACTCTTAGATCTCCTTCAAACGTTCTAAAAGCGACATACTAACCAGGGCAGATCTCATCTCTTTTTGAACACAGAAACCAATAGCCTTGGACCAAGCAACACACATGCAGTCATAGATAGATACACACCAATATAGAAATATATACGTAGAGAGAGAGAGAGAGTTTTATAGTGAGAGAATGAAGGGAGATGTGAAGATGTGTGTTTCAAAATTTAGAAAGATGTGTGTTTCAACAATGATTTTAGGTTCGTCGATTTTGGCGGCGGGTCGGGTGCTGAATTCGATCTCCTCCAGCCGATGGGTCATACTCCAGTACCGCCACCGAAACCACCGCTACGGCCACCGAACGATGCAGATTCGTCGATAGACAAAGAAGTCTCTCTCTGTTAAGCCATCTGAATTCCCCACCAGATTCGGCGATGAAGCGGCGGAGATAGTGTAGAGTACAGTGGTGACGGCGAGGAATGGAGGAGATCGGCGGAGGCAGATGCAGAGACGGTGAAGGAAGATCACCGGCGGAGGAGGGAAGGAGAACAATGAGAGAGCGAGAGAGAGAGAGAGATGGAGAGAGAGAAAGAGAGACCGACGGTTTTGTTTGGGTTTGTTTCAGAAACACAATATATATGTACAGGGTGTTTTGGTCATTTGCAGGAGTTTATCCTTATAGACGTAGGGGTGTTTGTTTGGAATTTTTGAGTCAATTTGTAGGGTGTGTTTGATTAGAGAGGCGAGGGAGTGATTATTTATGGCGCAGATTGTAATTTATTGAAACTATATGAGAGTATCTCCAACTCACTAGGTATATGATGTTTGTTAGTTAAAATGCTTAGTGTGACTTACTTTTTTTTAACTCCAATGCACTAGGCATATGATTAGGCATTTTGGCTTAGCTCACATTCACTAGCTACATGTAGCTAGCCTTCAAGGCTAGGCAAAATGTATTTAATCAATAAGATTATTTCCCTCCATCTTTGTTGCTGACGTGGCATTCTATAAAGTTAATAGTATTTGGATGAATAGCTAAAATAAAGAGTATGGTTGAAGTAGAAACATGAAATAGTTGACTGGTAAAATAAAATGTATACTTTATAGTAATATTTAGATAGGTAAAATGCCTACTACCATTGGAGATGCTCTAATTTTGTGTTTGTTTTTTTTTTGGTTTGTCGGATGTAAAGTTTGGCCGGATTCTATATCCCTCCTACAAGCGACTATTGTATTCTTGGGGGTGTGAGATTATTTTTATGGGATTATTTACTGTTGAGATTAGATGGTAAAATAATCATTTTGATCCTCTATTATTTAATTATGTATTGTATTCAGTAAAATTCAATAAAATTTAAATGTCTCAATTTAAAAATAAAATAATTTTATTTAACTTTTTATTGAAGTTTTATTTATTTAATTTTTTAAAATAATTTTTTATAGATGTTTTTATTGATGTTTTATTTTAAAATAAATTTATTTAAAATTTTAATTAAAAATAATATATATTTTTATCGATATTTTATTTATTTTATTTTATTAATTTTTAAAAATAAATTTATTTAATTGTGTAAAAAATAAAATAAATAATTTTTTTATTTAATCTAGCTAAAAATAATTAAAATATTAAAGAGATGTTTAATATTACTATTACTTAGTAAACAATTAAAAAATGATAAAATAGTGTTTTGTTCTTTTATCCTATCCAATCCGTCCAATCAAACATTAGATTTACTAAAAATAGTTATTTCCAGACATGTAATCCCATGAGAAAATAAACACGAGATACATATTCAATCCAATCAAATAATCTGGGGGATTCACAGTCTCAGGATTCAAATCTGATGGATTCTAATTCTCATATCCAGTCCATCCAATCAAACACACCCATACCATACCTTCTAGTTTTGGAAAAGTTATTTTGGATTGTTTAGTTAAACTTATTTCAAACAACTTCTGATTCTAACAACTTATTTTAACTTAAAAAAGTTGATTCTGAGAAGTTGCTCACTCTTACTTCTGATTATCAATTTCTGCTGTGAACATGTTAATTTAAGATTATACTCTTTAATTTTTTAATTTTTAATTTTTTTAAAAATAGAAAAAAAAAACTCAAATGGACTATATATTATTATTATTATTTATGAAAAACGTAAACAAGTGGTGAATAAAAAAAATAAAAATTAATTGAAAAAGTTACTCCACAGCTTATTTAACAAATATTACTCGGCAACTAAATCTATAATCCAACGACTACACTAAACAAATTAACCGTTTCTTAAAGTCATAATTTATAATCTGTTAAGTTATAATTTATAATTTATTTTAATAGTTACACCAAAAAAGGGCATAATATTTTAGCACTTGAAACCTTTGGATAATGAAAATTCAAAAATGAATTTATCACCTGAACGTCCTAAAGTAATTTGCAAGTATTATGCAAATTCAGAATTTACTCTATATAAATGGTATAAGGAGGTTTCTCGTCAATAGAAAAAGTAATTAAGAGATTGACCACTTGACTGCCTAAGCTTAAAAAGATTTCGTAATATCAATTGATTTTAAGAGAAATTACAGAAGCAAGTGATAGAATAATTTTAATAAGTGGTATCAGAAGAAGGTTGATGTGCCCAAAAAAGTGATTCCCCAAAAAAATTTGGAGTATGAGACTAAATAATCCATATCTTGTGTGGCATCAAGAAATCAAGAAATATTAACTAACTGATCGCACAAAATTTTGAAATCAAAATCAAATTGTTTTTAACATCAATTGATTTTTGGAGAGATAACGAGCTCGTTTGGAAAGTTGTTGTTTGGACTTTTTGATTAAAATAATAAAAAAAAAACAAAATAAATTTTTAAGCTCAATAAGACAAAACATCGTATCTAATCTATAATCATTATATTCTTTCTTTCACAAAAAGTCAAAAAAAATTTTAAAAAAAAACCTTATCAAACAAGACTTTTTAACCCCAAAATAAAATAACTAAAAAATTAAAAAATCAAAAAATAAACTCACTTTCCAAACCAACCCAATGTAAAGCAAAAACAACTAGGTAGTGTTAAGACTTCTAGCTAGCTAGGTTAAGAACAAAACCCAGATCTCTATAAAGATAGTTGGGCTCAAGTGACCAAGAGGGATAAATTATTCATAATCTTGAAACATTGTTCTACAGTATTTATCCAAGGACACTTGTCCAATTTTCTTCTAAAAAAAAGACAAAAAAGATGATAAATTTTACTATTTCAATCAAAAAAAACTCAATGATAAGAAGCTTGTCTACCTCGTTCAATGCCTAAGTTTAAGTCTCTCCCATAGCAGATTATTGAGATTAAACATACTTTTTAATGTCTAAAGTACTTTAGAACCTTAGTTTCGGTCTCAACATAGGTGCCTTGTTAGTTTGGACAAATGTTTGTGAGTATTAAGAAGCAATGCTCCTTTGGAGATGTGTAAAGTAACTTATTTACACATCTATTTTTTGAATAAAAAAAAAAAGAAGTTAAAGCACCACCTTAACTTGTGTCGGAATCACTAAAAATAAATTTTCATCTAAGCAGTTTAATCTAGCTATAGTTTTGTTTGATCAAATCATTACATGGTATCTAGATGATTTTTGATAGTGCTAATTAGGAGATAGTCAAAGAATGATAATGTGCCTTTTTTTTGAGTAAACCCATCAAGTTAGCTAAACTGTCGTTGTCTTGTGGCACTTATTTTTTTGAGATTGATAGGTCCAATGGAGAATGAAAAGTCCTTGTATGGTGAAAATGAAAGTTCTATAAACAAAAAACAAAATATCCAACTAACTATGCTTGACCTATTATAGAAACATGATATATATGTATTTATATTTTAATAGTGGGATTAAATAGGTTTAGTTTTTATTAAGAATGAAACAAAGCAAGAAAAGTCCAAGTCACACATACATTCTTAAGGGTTACTTCACTTCATACATGATGCATTGTGAAGGATAACACGTCATCGTTTTATTGGTTGCCTAAAACATTGATTATTACCATTTTAGTTTTAGACTACTACTGCTGTGATATGTACTAGAGGGGCTGTTTGGTCCAGTTTATGTGATTCGATTGTAGTTTTTTGTTTTAGAAATTTATATTAGACTATTTGGTATGATTTATGTTAGTTTATTAAGTTAAAAAAATTAAATAAATTGAAAAAAATTGATTTTCAAAAGCTAGTTGAGGGATATTTTTGACTTTTATTTTTAGATTATCAGTTTTAATTCAAAATAAGTTACATCAAACAACATTAGATTCGTAAATCCTAGTGATTTGTTCTTGCATTTATTTTTGAGTAATATTGTAAAAAAAATTATTAAAACTAATAATAAAGAATAATGTGACAAATTTGCATTTTTTTACTTTAAAGCAAAAAAAAAAAAAAAAAAAAAAAAAAAAAAAAAACTCATTAAGATGTTTATTTTTTAGATTTTTAAAAATATTAATGTTACATTATTTTTGTCATAAATTATGTATAAAATTTTGTAGGAATATATATATATATTATAGGTGAAATAGTAATAATTGCCCTTGTCACTAATTAATATTGCGATTAATATGAAAAGAAAATATGTAAAGGAATTTTTTTTTAAAATTAATAAATAGTATATCATATTCTTTAATTTTATTTATTTATTTATTCATTTGTTTTTGTGACCCTTGTTAGTAAGATTTTTAATTTTTTTTTATGAAAAAGAGAAAACAGATTGATGACGACGAATATAAAAAACCAATGAACCAATTGATAATAAAGTTACCGTTCTCTGTAATAATTTAAGTTTTTAGAAGAATTAATGGTTAATAATTTAATATGGCTGGCTCTGTTTATTATATCTTATTTTAAGTTAAAAGTTCATAATTAGAAAATATAAGTTAAAAGTTTTTCTCTGCCAATTTTTAGATAATTACCTTATTTAAATTATTTTTACCTAATAAATTGTAAGTAGAAGCTGCTCCAAATTATTTGACACAAACTCTCAAATTAAAATAAACTATCACCATTGAATTTTAACCAACATCCCCAATAATATGATGCCTTTGTTTGGTATATGGATTGATTCTTTGATTTGTTGAATTTTTGACTATTTTAGCTTGAGGCTAAAAAGTCTCATTTGAGATGAATTTTTTAGTTTTTTTGACTTTTGTGAGAGAAAAAATGAAATGATTTTGATTTTGATGTGATATTTTGGCTTATTAACTTTTTAGCCTATTTTATCTTTTTGTGACTAAAATAAACTCAACCCGTTTCATGTCAAACGAACCCTATGAATTTGAATGTCACCCTCTACTTAATTTTGTTAGGCACTTGTTAAGGATGCATTAAATATAGTTAGCCACCTCCACTATCATAGAAAAGAGGAAAGACAATAAATATGTTTTTGTTAAAAATTAAACTATCATTTTTTCTAATTACTTCTATTTTAAAATTATATACTTTTTGTAATAGAGTTTTTTTAAAATATTTTTTAATCATAAAAGTAAATGCATTTATTTTTAAATAACATTTTGTGGATTTTAAAAAATAAAATTTAATGCCCTCTATTTTCAATCATTTGGTGTAAGAAAAATGAATCTAAAAATTAAAAATAAAATAAAATAAAGGTCATATAATTTTTTATATTTGTTATAAAAATAAAGGGCATATAATTTTTTTTTAAAAATGCGAAAAATGTATGCCCTTTATTTTTCTTACACCATATAATTTAATTATGATTGAAAATAAAAGGTATTTAAAATTTAAAAAAAAAACACACGAAATGTTATTTAAAAATAAATACATTTACTTTTATGATTAAAAAAAATGTTTAAAAAAAACTTTATTACAAAAGATATATAATTTAAAATTTAGTCTCCAAAAAAAACATATTTATTGTCTTTTCTAGCTAACCATATTTAATAGATCCTTAACAAGTGTCTTAAAGTACTTGTTAACAAACCCATAATTAAAATATTTGCAAGTATTTAACCACTTATATAGAAGTGTCTACTCTAATGGTTAATAATTCAAGTCCCAAGAAAATTGCATTCCTCTAATTGTTAAGATAGCATCATACAAAATTTAATGAGACCAATATCATGATCAACTACCATCTAACAAAACGCATTAATTGAGAATATATATATATATATATACATACATATAACAAGATAGGTAGTCTTTAGAGAACTAGTTAGGATTTCACAATAAGTGCAAAAAAATAGAGGAGGTGGTAAATAATGGAGATGGAGAAGCTAGAGAGTTGGATGGGAGTAGTCAAAGTTGGTTTGTTGAGGATTTTCAGGGTTTGTTGATGTGTTGTGTTGTGTTTTGTGTTGCTTAAATACGTTTCTTGCGGAGGTGAGAAAAAAGGTGTAGAATGGGTTTTCATTAAAAAGACATATGTAGAAATGGCGGTGTTATATGTATTAATTAATGTACCAACTAGTGTATCAATATATATTATAATATTATTATTGACTCTACTCATTATACAAATTATAAATATCTAATTTTTTAAAATTATATTACATATCTATTAATATTATAATCAATATATCAATTAATGCATATAGTATAATTCAGGTAGAAATGGATGTTTGGCTATGCAAGTAACTGACATGCTTTGCATTTACTGTTTGAAAGCTATTTTCAACCTTTCTCGATTCTTTTTGGAGAGAGAGAAAGAGAGCCTTTATAACGGTCTCATATTTGTGGGATAACCTTTAAGCAGTAATATTTAGTTAGTACTTTTCAATTAGGGTTCCCTAAAATAATGCAGCTTCAATTCTATATGAGTTATGGTAAGAATTTCAAATAAATTATTAATTTTTTATCAAACTTTTTACATGGGTGTGGGACTCACTCACAGACATGTAATTTGTGTGGGTCTCACATCCATGTGAGAGATTTGGTAAAAATATTGATAATTTATTTGGGATCATAGCATTTTCCATTCTATATACTACCTTATCACCCATGCTATACACGGGATAATTATAGATATTTATATTTGTTTTAGATTTTTTTTAATATATAAATTATGTTTTTAAAGATTTTTTATAAAAATAATTTAACAATCTTATCACTAACCATAGTGTATGAGAGAAGTTGAAAATGGTACTGTAGTAACTATACACAGATTATATCTATAATTATTTGTATGAGGGGATTTTAAATATTGATTAGGGGATTTTGACCAAATCAATAAATGCAGGCATGCGGATTGAAAAAAGTTAATAAACGCTGATCATGCGATTTTGATCAAATCAATAAATGCTGAGTTTTTTTTAATAATAAAAAATTTAAAAAATTCAGATTGGGATATTGAAGCTCCCATAGGCCTTGGGGTTAAAAATCTTCAATTGCTTAAAAAGAGCCATTGAACAAACTACAATCACATCACATTTTTCTCATAATAAAATAAATAAATGAAAAAAAGAACTATTAAACTAACTACAATCACATTAAAAAAAAAAGAATCATTCAATTAATTATAATCTAATTTTTCTCTTTGTGAGGGTTTATATTTATCTAATTTCAATCATATTAAAAAATCAAATTATAATGTTTTATTCGCTAGACAAATCACAAATATTTTTATGTGCTATTTAACTACAATATTAAAACAGTAAACAAAGGAAAAGTCAAGAAGGAGAAAACAAAAAGAAGACTTACTGTTTGCATACATGGTCACTGAAGTTGAAAGTATAGAAGTAAGAAGTCAAGAAGGAGAAAACAAAAAAGAGACTCACTGTTTGCAATAGGTATGTGAAAAGTTAAAAAGAGTGTGTATATTGGAGAAGTTAAAAAGACTTGGATGAATTTAATAAGTGCTAAGTTTTTTTTTAAAAAAAAAATTAAAAAGTTAAGAAATTAAGGTTCAGATATTGGAACTCCCACAAAACTTGTGGGTTAGAGATATATATAAATAAATAGATAGATATAGATATAGATATAGATATAGATATTTATATTTATTCTAAATTTTTTTTAATATACAAATTATTTGTTTTGAAAAAGGTACTGCAGTAATTATGAGAGAAGTTAAAAAAGTCTTGTGGGTTGAGAGAAGTTAATAAATGCTGAGGTTAATTTTTTTTTTAAAAAAAACAAAAAACTTAGAAACCCCATTTTACTTAATATAGTATAGATGAGATAACAAGAAGCACCACCTCATAATTAAGAAAGCATTTATTATCTATTTAGATTTTCCTTTTATTATCTCTCATCATTCATTTAATTCAATACATTAGATTTTAAAAAAGTTATTATGTAATCATAGAGTATTATATGATATTGTCTATATGTTATTTTTGGCAAATGAAGAATCACAAAACATACTAGATAAATATTCATTTTCGCTCAATTATATAATAAAAGTGAGTCAACATTATCTGTGTCAATCTCGTATTTAAAATTTATTTGGATAATATTAGGTATATAAGACACTACTAACTTGCAACTATATAATTTGGTTTAAGTAGTTTTTGGGGCCATATTCGTTATAAATGGTAATAGATTTGATCCGCATAATTATTTTGAATGTAGGTCACTGTTGGAATTTTTTTATCATTAAATACAAAAGTATAAGATTTTTTACATGAATTTTTATTTTATTTTATTTTATTTTAATCACTAAACACAAAACTATGAGTTTCACATATATAATATAACCCGCAATCTTTGTGCCTAGTAATAGAAGGAAAAATGAGGGTGAATATGTTATATTTGCAATTACAAGAAACACAAAATGAGAGAGAGAGAGAGAGATGGTATTTTGATTGGTGTCGTGTGATGGAATCATCAAAATATATATTTCTTATTATCTGAACATATATGATATCTCTCTTTCACCTATAGGTAGTCCATATATAATCTTTAAATTCTTCTAAGACCTTCTAAAGTTATTTCTTAACCATCTATTCTATATTATGAAATAAATAGATACATTTTCAAGCTACACCGTGACATAACAACTTTGTTGTTAAAACCTTTTTTTTATGTTGTTGTTATCCACAAGATTTAGTTATTTTGAACATAATTAAAACATTATCAAAATAGGTATACATTTTCAAGCTACACCTTGACCTAACAACTTTGTTGTTAAAACCTTATTTTTATGTTGTTGTTCCCCACAAGTTTAGTTATTTTCAACATTTTAAACTTCACGATTGGAACAAATTTGAAGATACAGGTAGGAGAATTTTTTGGTAATTCAATAACATATTTTATAGGTTTGCAGATTGTATGGAAATGCTAGAATTGTAGGTATAATATTCAATAACACATTTTCTTTTACCCATAAAAAAAATAAAACAAAATAAATCATATCATCAATCTTGAAAAGAATATTATATATATATACACATATACAATGTCAGAGTAATGATCTGAAAACAGTTAATTGGGTTTATTAGTCTTGGTATACAAGCTAACACGTGATTTCAAAACAGATTATAATTTTTTAATTCTAATTTTATGAACTTATGATATATGTTTTACTCTTTCTTATTTTATATACCGTAATTATTTTGGCGGCTTAAGTTTGGGTTTGGTCAATTTTGTCCAACTAAAAATTGTGATCAGAATTGTCACGTGCCACCCGTTTCCTTTTCTCAACAATTTTTTTATAACTTGGTATTCGACTCAATAAATTAATTAATTTAGGAGATCAATTCTATCGTTGAAAGTTAGAGCAAATCCCCGTATAAACTGGTTCAAAGAAATTGTTTATCAGCATAATCATAATGCAAATTTCTTCAGCATAATAGTTCTAACATTACAAGAATTTACACATTTGCCGACCACTTTTGCCGACCAAAAAAATTTTGGTCACAATAAAATGACATTTGGCGACCAAATATTAACTAGTCGCGAATGATCATTACTTTTGGCGACCAAATATTATTGGTCGCAGAAGGTTATATTTTGGCGACCAAAAAATGAGTTGGTCGCAGAAAGTGGTATGATTTTGCCGACCAAGTACAAATTTGGTCGCGGAAGGTCACATATTTTTTGCCGACCAAAAAATTGATCGCCAAAAACTTATTTTTAGCAACCAAAAAAAATTAGTTGCCAAATTAGTACATTTAGCGACTAATATTTTAGTCGCCGTTGATTGAGATTTGGCGACTAAAAAAATTTGTCGGCGAAGGTACCTTTTTCTGCGACTAATATGGTCTTTGGTCGCCAAAAGTTTGGGAGGGAAATTTGAAACGTGGAGGTGGGAATTGAAAGCCCTGGCTCTCAAGATCAACAAATAAAAAAAATCAAAAGCCCTGACTCTCAAGATCAATCTATAGCCAATGGTTCTAATCATAAAGGAAGAACAAAGAACGCCATGGGTTAGTAAGAGAAGCTCTTCCATTCTCTGGAATTCCTAAAATTCTACGGTTTCAATAGCTCATTGATATGTGTGGAGTCTCCACAGTTTACCAAAGGGGTTTCGTCTAGGGCTAAGGATGTAGTTAGGGATTCGAAATCACTAGCGTTATTTGGTTTGGGGCAAACTGAATCGGGGTTTGAGCTTAAAGCAAGGGGAATCGAAAATTTCCTCTGAAGAGGTTCCCTCGATTAGTGTTAACAGATTGACGATTGGGGGGGGGGGTGAAGGGAGTCTTAGCCCTAGTTCGAGGTCGTTCACTGCTTCTATAGAGGGCCTTCAATCAGAAATTGTTGCGATGTATGCTCTTGGTCTTGATGAGCGAGGTTCAACTAGAGGTAGGGTTTTAAATCGGGGTTCGGATGTGGTAATTTCTCAGTCTCAGGCTATTGAGGACCTGTGGGCTAGGCTCAACACCATTTGTTTGCAAATATGTTGGGGGTTTCGAGGGAGGATCTAGTACCCATTGAACTTGCGCAAGAGGAAATATCCACTCCTGCACTTCAGCGTTCAACCTGTGAATGACTAAGTGGTCAGACATTGTTGAAATGGAAGGGGGAGAGGAGACTGTTATTGATCGATTCAAGGACCTACCTGATAGCCTGGTTGTAGTTAGTGCTAAAAATTTGGTGTCAAAGCTTGAGTGATGTGAGTCCACCTCATTATATTGTGTGAGAGGGTGAGTTTGTGGGTTGAGTGACTGTAGCACTTCAACTGTTTTCTCTTGCAGTTTGCTCTTGCAGGTTCCTAGCTGGCCCAGTTCTTTTGGGATTGTGTATTTCAGATGGTGCGCTTTCCTAACCTAAAATTTATTTAACTTGCAGCTTAACTCTAGTTTCTCCAAAATATACACTAATAAATCTTGTTTTATGGTTTTTCTTGTTGTGGTTAGTTGAACTGTACATGAACATGTAAAATACCACAAAATGCTTCTACACCAAACATTTTCCCATTAAACATCAGTGGGCACAGTGAGTGGAATTCATGCTAATTTTACTCTGTTTTCAGATTTCAAGTTAAAATCGCTGTTAATTATTATTATTATTATTATTATTATTATTATTATTTTAAAATCAAACCTTTAGCTAAGATTCTAGATCTCACAAAATTGCATCATGTTACCTAAGCTTGCACTGTTCAACATCAGAAAATTTAGGACCCCATGTTAATGCAATTGCATTTTGACCTATGAAACACTCATGACATTCATTGATTTGAGGTAGCATGCTAGGTCAATTTTAAAAAACATCCCAACACTCCACTTATGCAAATTATAATTTTGGCTGACCTCGTTTGAAAAAATATTATTTTTGTAATTTTTTGATTTTTTAACTAAAATGTGAAATTAAAAAACTAGTCTATTTGGGAAGACTTATTGATTTATTACGAAAATGTGCAAAAAGTTTTTTGTTAAAAAAATCTTTTACTTTTTGCTATAATTTATTGACTTTTTGACTTTTTTAATTATTGAAAAATTCTCAGTTCCAAAAAATTTCTGTTAAATAAATTATTAAATTGTAAGTATGGTTCAATGAATTTAACTCCGATCCAAGGTGAGCCCACATAATTTGTTATATTATTAATCATTTTGACATTAAAGTGGAAATTTGAAATATCTCATATTTCACTGCTTAAAAGCTTTTTCCTTTTCCTTTTCCCCTTTATATTATTGTAACCAATAACAGGTTATATTCAAATTGAAGTACCTTATGAGGGTAAATTTTCAGAGAATAACAACATTTAAAAAAAAAAAAAAAAAAAGCACACTTTCAAAATAGATAATTAGTATTAGTACTGATTTTGTGATGCGATGTTGTCCTTTCTATGAATTTTTTTTTTCAATTTTTTTATTTTAATAAGCAAAAGAGAACAAAACTTTATTGATAGAAATTAGCTTATAATAAGATACTACATCAATAAAGATAAAAATCATGAGTGCAAAAACTGAATCATAGTTAGACAACACGATCTCAACTAGATTAGTATCGGGAAGTAAACCTAATCATATATAAGTACCACATCAAATTTTTATTTATTTATTTTATTAGCGGAAGAGAGAACTTTATTGATGAAATACAATTGAATAAACAAGATACATTAATAAAGATAAGTAGTACAAAAAGTATAAAAGCAATACTAAACGATTTCAATTAAGTTGGCATCGAAAAAAAAAAGTCTAATCATTTGCTAGCACCACACTTAAAATTGGTGAGGAACCAACCAAACACCCCAATAATAGACAAAGATCAACACTGAAACTATGCAAACAATCCAACACTGAAACTATGCCCAAAACCCTGGTCCACACAGGACAAAGCAGAGCACATCAGAGCCGAAGCCAGCAGCAGTCACCATAAACCAGCAGCCTAAAACTCAGATGCTTCCTCAGCTGCTTCCAAAACCAGCACCAGCCGCCTTATCTGCTTGAACCATCACCCAATGCATCTCCTGACCTGTTGAAAATTTGACACAATCTGATAAATAGAATAAGAATCCCCAATAGCTTGTGACTTCAAATAGCCACTTTTACTTTGATGAGGTCACATAAAACCAGTGAGTTTGGTTGGAGATCATTAAAAATGTATAGTTTTTCAAGTTATTTCAAACAATTTATATGTTGAGATTAATTATGATGTAACAGGACATAGCAGTCTAACTTGAACAATTCAGTTATGAATGAGTCAAAGGATTCAAACCTATCACAACCCACAAAGCTAAAAACATCAACCTAATTAAAATGCTTAATTTCCAAACATCATGTTTCTATTGCACGGTTGGAATGACTCACCCATTGAACCTCATTTCGTTTTGGATCTAAATCTGTAACACTTTATTATGACCGGTGAACTATTAAAAAAAACTAGAATATTACAAATTTAGAATTATTTATCCAGAATTTAACCAGAAATGACAATCAATGATTCAAATTTATTTTACTCGTGAACTCTACATTTTATTAGTTTAATTCTCACCGCACATACCTATACTGTGTGAATTCTGGGCCCTAATTCTAGAATCCCTGACTTTTCTATAAAAAAAAAAAGATAGAGAAGAACAAAATGCTAGTATTGTAAATTACAAACACTCAGTAAAATATATCAATAGTCTCTGTGTTTTATTTCTTGTGTTATGTTAGTCCATATAATATCAATCAACTCGGATTTGGTATTTAATTGTAGATTTTGTATTAATTTGATCCAATTATAACACCAATTAGGGTTTTAGAAAGAAAATGGTTGAAGAGTTAGTTAAAATTAACTCACGTGACACGTGTCGCTCATGTGTGCATTTTTCATTTAAAAAAAAAAAATCTAACAATTTAACCAATGAACCAAATTAAGTCAAAATCATAAATTCAAGTCAAAATCAAGTCAATTAAAATTATAACTATTAAAATAACACAATGATCGAAATATAGGGACTACTGACATAATTTACCTAATAAATTTTGCCAACGAGTTTATGGTCCAACATCATCTCCCTGCCTCTCATGTACAAGAAGAGGTTGAGAGTTCGATTCTGACTAGAGGCAATGTTGTGTGGCAGTAATTATTTAGCTTGTATATATATAATTTGAATAAGCTTCCATCCATATCTCATATTTCCTTACTTCTTCATACTCTTTTTATGGGTTTTAATTATGACCTGTACTAATGATCTGAACCGTTTATCTTATAGGTCCTGTAATGAAGGTCATCATCCATGCTAAAAAATCAACTTCATTAGAAAATTATAAATACAAAAATAAATCTTATTTTATTTTATAAAATGAATAGTAAATATAATTAAATTTAAATTATCTATTTTATAAAACAAAATGCAATTTGTTCCTATATTTATAGTTGTCCGATAAAACTAATTTTTTGCACAGATAGCCTTCATAGTGGGGCGTACGAGATAGACGGTTCGGATCATCAGTATAAATTCGAATTAAAACTCATAAAAAGAGTATAAAGAGATGAGATATGGAGGAGATTATCCCGTACAATTAGTTGCTCCCAACTCTTACATTCTTCTTCTTTTCTTTTCTTTTCTTTTTTTATTAGTAAAACGAAAATTTTGTTGATAAAAATCTAATGTCTACCATTATTACAGTTCCACTATGGTAAAAAATTATTACAAGAGATACAAAGATAATTGTCTCCTTTCAACTATATATACATAGAATTAAGATAATATGTCACAAATATGAAAATACCAAAAATGCCCTTATCATGATCTACATTATCGCAACCATCCACATCTTTTCAATAGATTATAAAAAATGGTATTCCTTTATCGGCAAAAGAAAAATTTTATTGATGAAAACGAATACAAACATCAGATTAAAAATGGTGTTCTAATGAACAGACATATCAACCAGTTACAATTAGAAACAGATTTCACACCCACCCTTGGTGATGTCTTGTTTACTTGATCAATGGTGATGTTAATGGATAAGCTATTTTAAACATTTTTATTTACAAAGACAAGTAGTGTGTTAAATTGATTTCGTGGGGTATAGAATATCAGTCAGTTAAGAAATCAATTTTTTTTAAATTTTTTTTTAATTTTTTATATAAAAAAACATTACCATAAAACAAAATCTTTGAAAAACGTTTGTAATTTGACTAGCCATCTGCATGGAAAACACATATATGTATGGAAACACAGATGGGTTACCCAAATATTGGGTGATGTTGCCGTACTCACACAGCAATTTGATTAACCCTTTACACTAGCATACCTTAATTTTAACTGTCACTCTCTCTCACCCCCACAAAACACTTATATATACTGTAAACTTAACTTATGCTTCAAAAAATTGATAGAAAAGTTGTTTCCCAACTCAAGTGAATCACCCTTTTTGAGCAGATATATGTGTATATATTTATATATTGTACGTGTGTCCGCATCCACGCAGAGGGAAAGATTGAGTACATATTGATCCTATGAGATGCTTTAAAAAATTGAAAGATTAATTGTTTTCCCAACTCAAGTGAATCACCCTTTTTGGCATATATATTGTACAACCTCTCTGCACCCAGTACATATTGATTCTTCATAGACCTTACATTAGCTAGAGTCTCGTGCATTAACGCTGTCATTCATTTATGACCAGAATGAATTAATTTGAGATGGCTTCTTGTGTCTTGTTTGTAATTAAAAAATGCAGCAGACACACTCAAATATAAGCTTTTCACTACATGTCGTTAAGGATAACATAAATTTCAGTTTATTGAGAATGGCTGACGGGAGTAATGATATATAAATAAAAAATATATACAAAATAATGTGTTGAGTTGCAGGGCTATCGCTTTAAAATTTTAAATTCATCATCAGTGGCGGAGTCAGAAAACTAAATCAGAAAGGGCATTTATTGATTACAACTTTAATTTTTTTTTTCATAACCAATAATAAGAAGATAATAATAATTTTTGAATTAATATTAAGCATAAAAATTTAAATAAATTATTTCAAAAGTATTCCACATAAAATTTTACAATTAATTTCGAGTAAAATCGAAAAAAAAGTATTGCGTGTAACTAGTGTATCATTGACAATATAAAAAACTCATATATTTAAGTTTTAAAATAAATTATATAATGGTAAGATAAATCAAATTTTTACAAAATTTGAGTAAAAATTTCATATAATAGTGATATCACGTCATTATTAATATATGATATCACTAATCAATAGTAAAACAACATATGAATGATGAAATTTACATGTAAATATAACTGACACTCTAATAATTTTTACATATATATAGTGAAATTAATTATATTTACATAGCAATAATGATGGATATTACCTTTATATTAAGATTTTTTCACAAAATTTTCATACATAAAAATATAATTTGTTGTAGCCACTTCATTTTCAATAAAACAATAAATTTAAAAATACCCTTGACATTTTATTCTAAATATTATTTTTATTTAAAATTTTATTTATATGCATAAAATAAAAAAATAAAAATAATAAAAAATAAAAAATAAAAAAACGAATAGGAGAGGCATGTGAACCCCCTGGTCACCATGCGACTCCGCCATTGTCCGTCACCATACATTTGATTTACGAAAAAACTACTACCATGTCATTCTGGTAAGTAATTCTATCAATCAATAAATAAATAAATCTGGAACCTGACTCATTTTTGCAAAATGAAAGAGAAGAAATTCTGGAAGCAAATCTCAAATTCCATTAATTATTACATTGAACATATAAGGAAATGAAAGGCAGTAGTGCCTATGACTACTATGAAGCTATTAGGTTACAATGCTAAAAGCAATCAATTATAATCAATAGTATTACTGCCTGAAAATCAATGTCGGTACATATTTTAACAGAAATTATAACAACAATTTTACGTTGTGTATAAAATTCAGATTGTGATCCTCCCCCATTATATTGTCATAATAAAATGGTCATAAAATAATCATACGAGCCTATCTTTATTTAAAGTTGAGAAAAAAAGTTAATGTATTTTTACACATATAATAAAGAGAATCTGAACCCACAAAATTCAAGCCTTTGGCTATGGCAATATCATACTTGTTGGGAATTAAAAACCCAAATTGGTGTGTAATAAATAACAAGGAAGCTTCTTCAACTAGGAGGGATGTCCCATTTAGTAACTCAATAACTTGACTTGATTTAACGTAGTACCATGGGTGAAAATGTAGAGAGAGAGAGAAGGGTAAGGAGAGAGATAAAATAATCAAAAATAGGTGGGAATTGATAGAGAGGTGTTCATGGGCCAACAGCAAAAACAAGAAAGGGTAAAAAAAAGAAAAAAAAAGGCTCTCCCAAGTTCTCAACTCTAAAATGTGTTGTGTAGTGTCGTGTAAAACCAACAAAAGTGACTGCCCATCCACAACCCTAAACCAAACCAACCCACTTTCTCTCTTATTTCTGTTGCCATTTCTTCTCCTCCTCCTTTAAAATCTTCCTCTCTTCTTCTCTCTCCTCCTATTTGATGTTAAAGACCTACACCCTCATTTCATCATCAATAAATCTTTCTTTGCCGATCAAAAAGAAAAAAAAAACCGTTGTTTAGCTGCCTGCCATGGATGAAAGTACTGGTGGTGGTGGGTCTAGCGATGATGCGAGAACTTGTCCCCGTGGTCACTGGCGACCTGCCGAGGATGAAAAACTCCGGCAGCTAGTCGAACAGTACGGTCCTCAGAACTGGAACTCAATTGCTGACAAGCTCCAAGGCCGATCAGGTACGAAACTCTCTTTGTTTGTTTTTCTCTCTCCGATTCGTGGATCATTCGAGATCTAGGATTCAAAGTTTAGGCTTGAATATTACGGTATGCTTGTCAACTTAGTAGGAATTAGTCCGATCAATATTTTTCTTTAATCTTTATTGTCTCAAGGTATTATTTTATTTTGTGTTTTAAAAATTCTCTTTTGCTTTGATAAATAAATAAAAAAAAATTGTGGATTAAGTAGAGCATCATTTCAACTTCAAATTAGAAAAAAGATAATCTTTCTATAAGTATATATATCTACCTATTTGGATTTTATTTTCAAATTATGTGTCAATCTAATTGAGATATGGATTTCAGCTAAACTTGTGTTAACCCATTTTTATTATCTGTGTATATTATTCTATTTTGAGTTAGCAAAAACCCAAAATATTTTCTATGCACTAAGTAAATTTTTTGTTTTTGATGGGTTAATTTCTTTTAATTAACTCAATAAAAAGAGTATATAAAGATAATACGAGCTATGAAGAGGCTGCATTAAAAGCACGTATTCCAAGTTCGAACTAAGTAGAGCGTCATTTCTTTTGTTTTTGTTTTCTTCTTCTTTTGTTATCAGAAAAATAGACTTTATTGATGAAAATTAGTGATAGAAAGATAATAACCTCACAAACTTAGAAAAAGTTGAATACATATATGTGCGCATATATATATGTCTTCTTATCTACGTAGTTTAAGCTATGAGTTTTGATAGTTTTCATTCACCATGTAGGGAAAAGTTGCAGATTGAGGTGGTTCAATCAACTTGACCCAAGAATCAACAGAAGACCATTTACAGAAGAAGAAGAAGATAGGCTTCTTGCAGCTCATCGCATCCATGGAAACAAGTGGGCATTGATATCCAGGCTCTTCCCTGGTAGAACCGACAACGCTGTGAAGAATCATTGGCATGTTATCATGGCAAGAAAGCAAAGAGAACAATCCAAGCTATGTGGTACTAAAAGAAGTTACCAAGATGCCATTAATGGTGGTGATGACTCCTCCAACACTCTCTCTTATGGTTTTCGACGAAGGAATTCAAAAACCCAACAAGAGGATTATAGCTCGAAAACCCGGTTTGAGAGTTGCCAATTCTTTGAATTCCAAACACCAAACAAAGAGAGAATTTTCACTGTTTTGCCTAACTTGCCTCCAAGTTCATCTTCATCCCCTTCTTGGAATTTTACTAGACCAACTATTTCGGCGGCAAACAATTCAGGGGATTTATTTGGAAGAGAAGGTAGAGATTTCTTTAACCCTAGTTCAAATTATTGCACCACAGAGAGCTCAAATAATACCTCAGAACAAGCTCTTCGCCGGTACTATCTCAATCCCTCTGCTTGCCGGGATTTTAGTCCATTCGGATTCCCAAACTACAAGAGGGTTGTTCCAAGTTCATTTGGGTACTCTAAACTTGGAGATGGTAATGGAACACATGGAATGTTCAAGAAAGAGTTGGTTAGGTTTGGTGAAAATTCACACCCATTTGAAAAGAAGAGAGAGACTATTGATGAGCACGAAAATGGAGATAAAAATTCCATCAAGCAGAAGGATGTTCCCTTCATAGATTTTCTTGGTGTGGGAATCTCTTCTTGACCACCAAAAATCTTTTAATTTTATTTTTACCTATATATAATATATATTAATTAGGTTTTAAATATTGTCCGATACTTAGGAATTTTGGACCTTTGATATTGATATTCATCGTATATATCAGCTAATACTGTCTCATTTCGGTTGATATATAATCGTGTCGCTGATATCAATACATCCTGATACCGTTATTTAAAACCATGATATAGATGATAATTTTAGTTTCACAACTGAATTTTCTTGTGCATGTCAATGGCATGCAAATATCAATCTTTTTAATTTAAATCTACTGATGGGTTTAGCTGATATTATATATAATCTGTGATTTGAAAATATTTTCTGTATGCAAAGAATATATAGTTTGAACTATATCTTTTGCTTTCTAAATTAGAGATTGGAAAAGGTCCAATTTTTTTTTTGTTTTCCACTTTTATGGATGATCAAATTTTGTAATTTTTTTTATTTTTTATTTTTTAACGTTTGTTGTCCCATGTTAATGAATGTACATCAAACTTCATTACCTTGTGAGAAATTTTGGGGAACAATGGAAATTACATGCTGGAAGAATGAGTTTTGTAGTTTCTTGATTCAGTAATCTTCTTGATGGTGCAAGGAATGTCCATGTGATGGATAAATTCAATTTAATTATGATACCTCTTTCAATAAGATGGCAATTTATGGGACTTGCATCTTTTCATATCTATCCAAATGCTAGTTCGTGCCATTCAGATATTAATTTGCATCTAAATTGGGGTGAAAATTATTTAAAAAATAGATGAAACTATTAAAATAAATAAATTTGAACTAAAAATGTTTTGAAAATTGTAAAAATTGTACCTTGTTCTTTCTCCTCCTCCTCCTCCTTTTTATTTTTTATTTATTTCTTTATTTTTTGTCTCAGCCATTTGTTTAAATTTGTTCAAACGAAAACATGTCCTTCAAAGAGCTGTTGCTTGAAGTTATTTTGGTTGGAAAATCTTGAAAAGAAATGGCATTTTTGTGTGAGCTCCTTTGATTAAGGACAAGGGTAATTGTGCCACATACATTTTGTGTTTTCAAATTTCTACCCATTTATTTCAAAAATTCAAATTCAAGTTGAGAGAGTAATTTTAGGGGTGAGCATGGTTCTGATTGGACCGGATTGGGATAAAATCAGGACCAATCCGTTATCTACGGTTCCTGAAAAATCGGAACCAATCCGATCCGTTTAAATCTTGGAACCAATCCGAACCAATCCATTTCAACACGGATTGGATCGGTTTAGGACCACGGATTCACATAATTAAATAACAAAATATATATATATATATATATATATATATATAATACTTTAATTTTATAAAAATATAAACATAGCGCTATATTAGTTCTACAATAGCAACATGTTTTTTTATAATAGCGACATAATGTTCTAGAATTTAAACAATCATAAAAAAACTAGTTTCATCATAAGTATTTAGACCATTACAAATTAAAACTAAAAACTAAAAAACAAAAGTAATAAAAGAAGATATTATACGAGGTTTATGTTTGAGTTTAGATTTCATATAGAATAAGAGAAGATACTATGGGGGAGGATGTATAATAAAAATATAGACTATTTGTATACGGTCCGGATCGGTTCCAATCCGAAACCGTGAGGTTCAATCCGGAACCAATCCGTGGACTACGGATTTTTAATTCTTCAATCCGGAACCGAACCACGGATTCGAAAAACCAATCCAAACCTATCAGATTGGACTGGACTGGATCGGATTACGAATTTTATAGATTTCTTGCTCAGCCCTAAGTAATTTGTGTTATGAAATTGGACCGAACTAGGTAGCAGTGCCTATGGAAGTTGGGTCGCGCAGTAGGCTGAGAAAAAAGCTCAGGTAGCTCGGTCCTGGGCTGATTGAATGATAGGCCGGTTAGTGAGTTAGGCCCAACTGATAGAAGATGGTCATATGAAGAAGGCCAAGCTAACTTAGCTCGGCGCAATCCATTTGATGGTCAAGGACTGCACGGTTTGGTCAGTGGCAGATCAGCGTAATGTAGTTTGGTCGGATATTTATAGCCGAACATAGTGTTGTTGCCATATCACTTGGCATGCAGTGAGGAGGATGTTTTAAGAATAAGAATTATTCTTTAATAATGTGACTCCTAGGAGGACTCTGCTAAGGAGAGGTAAAATTCTATTAGAATTGTGCTACGCGGAATCTATAAAAGTTCATGACAAAACTTATTCCTAGATATTGCAATTCTGACTCTTGAATACATAGAGCTTTTTGTTTATTGTCTATTTGCTAACTTAAGCATCGGAGGGGTTTTCGGCACACACCCGTGGACTAGTTCACGTTTGTGTTCTCAAATGATAAGACAATGATGTTTGGAAGAGCGCAAATTTGATCAACATATATGAGAAGGATTATTTCATAGCAGTACACAATTGATTTTTAAGTGTTTTGGGACATGGAACGTACATTCACGCCTTACAAACCCAATTTGTAATGAAATTCCAAATTTTCTATTTGGTTCCTATGTCTTCTGGGCAGATGAATATATCATGAGCATTAATATTCCACATATTTCAATTTACTATGAAAGAGAAGTTGAACAATTTTGTGTTCTTTCGAAATCATCAACTCTTGAAGTTTGGACAATCTCCTGAAAATACATGTCACTCTCAAATCAATGGAGTCGCCAAACTACTTATTATATCTAGAGAGATTCATGTCACTATCTTATAATTGTATATTGATTGCAGATTATTAAATTGTATGTTCTAATAGACAGACAAATTGCTTTTAATGAGTCTTGTTAATATGATCTTAAAATGTTCATATATCTATATATATATATATATATATTATACACTTTTATGCAAGTTATACACTAATTTAAATTTTTTATGATAATAAAATCATTTATTTTTATATCTCGAAACTTCAATAATTGGAGTGTCACTATGAAAGAAAAACCTATAACAAAAAGTGACTTGTGAATTATGAGGTTATTAATAACAAACTTTGTACTATTACAAGATTTTAAATATCTATCGATAGATGATGTATCAGTTTTTATCTTAATACATTTTGGGTATCTGTGCTTACCATACAATGTATTCATTTACAAGACTATTTGTTGCAACTTATTTAAATTATTTATAATTTTTTTATTTTTTTTATTTTGAGAGTGTGTACCAAATAAACTAATTTTTAAAAATTAAGTAAAAGATACTTTTAACTTCTATTTTTTACTTACTAATTTTTAATTTATAATAAATAACACCTATTTATCACTAAAATTGCCATATATTGAAACTGATTCTACTTACCACGCAATGTAATCATTCTTACCAATTTTTTTTGGGTGATATCTATAACCACTAGTGTACAGGGAGGAAATAATTCTCCTCGTATAATCCTGTTGACCAAGTCCACGCTCCTCCGTACGACGTCGCTTTGTCACCTGAAAACACAAACGTGAGCTAGCCGGCGGGTGTGTGCCGGAAACCTCTCCGATGCCTAAGTCAGAAAACTTGACAAATAGACAAGGCTCTAAGTTTTCAGAAAAATTGTGTTCAATTACCTCCTCCAAGGTGATGCTTGTGAGCTTTTATAAGTTTCCCGTGGCACAATCCTAGTAGGACTTGTATTTCTCTATGCAGAGTCCTTCTAGGGTTCATACTCCAAAGGATAATGCTTATCCTTTTACACCCTCCCCCACTGCTTAAACCAAGTGGGATGGTTTTCTCCATAGCCGAACTACCACACGACCGAAATAACACTGGCTATGCTGAGCCACAGAGAAGGCCGAACTATCCTTAGCTCGGTCTTCTCTTCTAACTCATTACTTCGGCTGCCCTTGTTCAACCTTGGTGCGTTTAGATCAAACTTCCAAGTAGCAAGTTCTGACTGACCTAACCAGAGTATGTCACGACCGGACTAACTCTGAGACCGGACTAACCGCAAGTTGCCTAAAGACCGGAGTAGTTTTACTCTTCCTTGGGCCGAAGTAAATATCTCTTCTTGAGCCGGAGTAATTTCACCTCCTTGGGCCGAAATAACTTTATCTTCTCAAGGCCGGAGTAACTTTGCCCTTCTGGGCCGGAGTATCTATTGCGGCCTTCTCACTTAGTCCTTCGCGTTTTGGGCCTCAATGCCCAACTCGCGGCTCGGCCCAATTTTTCCCAAAAATTACCCTCTCAATTGCCCCTTAATTCCATCTGCTTAGCATGATTGGGATTACCAGTTCATCAGCCGAGCTGCCGTCGTTTTAAGCTATTCCAGCCGAGCTAAAAACCCTCGAATTCTTCAGCCGAGCTAATTTTACTCCGGGCCCTGGTTTGTCCGGTCAAAAACGTCTCTTCAATCATAGTGTCTGTAACGCTTCCCATTCCAGTGACACGTGGCAGGCTCCGATTGGCTAAGGACGGCTGTCACGCCGTCTTCGTGCTTTGTGATCTTGAAACAGTTCCCGCCCAAATTTTGGGCTCTCTAACAAAAGTGATCCCCGAGGCTAGGGTATCTTCACTTTTACTATTCCTTCATCCTCTCTCTCTGCTTTTCTGCTGCTCGAGTTCTTCTTTCTACTGCAACAGATTTTCAACTTTAGTCCCTTCTTTAACCTGGTAAGCAAATTCTCTTTCCTTCTTGTTCTGTTTTGCTTTCGTATCTGCATAGCTTTGTTTTGTATGTTTTTTGCAAACATTTTTATTTATTTATCTGCTTTGCTTTCGTACTTTTATGAAGAAACCAGTATAACCCATGAGTATATGTCATATACCCTAGAGAAAACTTGATTTTGATCCAGAATCACATCCCAACCGAACTAGGATACTGTTTGTGTTATGTATGTAGATAGATTCAGAAAATAACCGAACTAGAACTTGTAGGAATATCAGTAGTTTCTTCTGAACCACTCTAGCCGAGATAAGATCACCGAACAGGCTTGCACATACCGAACTAGGTACTTCGGTCTATAACCGAGCTAAGCTTTCGGGGCCAAGCCGGTTTTCTTCGTTCTTAAACCGAACTCGGAAAGCCGCCCCTAGAGGCTTAACCGAAGTAACTCTATTCACACTACAACCGATTTAGGCCTTGGGGCTAAACCAGCTTTCTTAGTTTTTTAGACCGAACTCGGAAAGCTGCCCCTAGACGATAAACCGGTCTAATCTGCTCAACACCGAGCTAAAAAACCTTCTGATGAACCGAGGTAAAACCAGCCCACTAAGCCGAAGTAGGATTTGTATATCTTGCTTATAATTTGTAGTGCGGTCCAACGATCTGTGCTTAACCCCTTTGTTTTCTACTTTGCAGACTTAGGTTGCCCAGGCACTCCTGCGTGTGCTCAACCGAGCTACTGAGCCTAGTTTTTGTACCGAAATAATTTATTCATAAATTATACAACAAATGGGTAAGTATAGATATTTAGTCGAAACCCCTGGTGGCATGGCCGAATTTAGGCAAGATTACCAGATTCCTGATGATGTCCAACTGGTGTTGGCCAAGAAAGATGCTACTCCCTGGGACAATGAAGGCTTCGTCCCTTTTACCCTTCAATCCATAATAGAAACCGGACTACGGTTTCCTGTCCAACCGCTAATCTGCGAATTTCTTAGACAGACTAGGCTATGCCCCACTCAACTGTCCACCAATACATATCGTATTATAATGGGAATAGCCGCACTGAACCACCAAACCGGACTAAATCTTGGCCTAGCCGAAATATTCCATCAGTATTCCATCGGCTCGAAGAATGCTGGGTGGGTCTATTACCTTAGGATTCGCCGCCGCCGAGAGAAGATAATTAAGCACACACCGGACAAAGACCTTAATGATGATGACTTCTTCTGGGTCTCTGGGAATTTTGAGGATTTTCAAGCTCAAATTCCTGGCCGACCTATAAATTGGAAAATGGGAGAGCTTGGTAATTTTACTTCGGTCTTCTGCTTTGTGTGTTATCTCGGTTGTTTAGTCTATTAGCCGAACTAACACTTCTCTTTTTTGCAGATTTCGCCCATCTCCATTCCTTGTATAGCTATCCCAACCTCGGAGTCTTGCGAGCCGCATTTCGGATTAAAGAAAGAGATTGGGCCAAGCTTCTAAATTTCGAACCGACCTACCGTTACAGCGGTCGACGGAAAGCAAAGGTAACCGATTTTCTTCTCGAGGAAGACCCAGAACCGGACCCAACTTTGCCCGAGATAAGACTTGTCCCACTAACAGCTGAAGAAGAAATGGCAAAGAAAAGCAGAGTCAGGGCCCTCCTGACCGCAACAACCACGGCCGAAGTAACACCAACTACTGAGGTGCAGCCCGCCGTCGTGGCCCTTCCTTCACAACGGCCTTCTTCATCTCGCCCTTCAAAACGCGCCCGATTTACGTCAGCCGAACAGCAACTTGTTGATGAAGTCGAATCCGTCCCCCAAAGTCCTCATCCTGCCTCCCAACCAGAGCAAACTGACCGAGCTCGATCTCCGAAGTGGGCTCCGCCTTTGATCTTCAACGACCGAAACATCAAAGCCACTGACTCGGTCGTGGCTGAAAAAGACCACCAACTGGCCTTTAACCTGGCCAAAAGTGTGTGCCTCCCCAAGGACATGGAGCACCACTTGAAGCAGCTGAACACCGAAATGAAATCAATTCGGTCTGCTTCCAAGTCCATGATCTTGGTAAGTAGCTCTTGTCTGTTTTTTCTGTCTAAATTTTTCTAACTTTTACTTCGGCTGAGATGAAATTTCTGTTTTGCCAGGCTTTGCAAAAGAACAATGTCACTTACAGGAAAGTCCAAGAACTCCGCAAAACCACAAGGCAAGCGATGGCGGAAGCCGAAGCAAAGGCGGCCGAACTATTGGAGGCCGAAAGGAGAATGACCGAGCTTCAAGCGGAGAACGGCCGACTTGCCGAACTGGTTGACTCGGCTGAAGCGGAGAAGCAAAAAGCGGCCATTGTAATGAAAGACAAATATCTGCGTGAGCTGCTGAAGCTTGAGAAGAGAAAAGATGCCGAAATAAACGAACTGAAAAAGAGCATGGAGGCGGCCGAAAAGGAGGGGTTCAAGCGAGGTTTCAAGGGGGCAGAGGAGGCCTACGTCAAGCAATGCGACGCCGCCAAGGAGCTTTTCTTCAAGTGCGGCTGGAGGGCTGCTGTGGAGAAGCTCGGTCATGATCAACAGACCGAGGTCTTCAACCCTCCAGAGTACTTTATACCGAAGTCCCTTGCGGGGTATGCGGATGCCATACAGCAGCAATTCCTTGAAGGTTCAGATACTGACGAAGATTCTGCTTCTGAGGATACTCCGGTTGAAAACGTGGATCAGATAGATCGGCCGGAGTCCAGAGTGGAAGATCTGACTATTGAACAGCCAAATGAAACTGTGGCTCCGGTCGATACCACTATTGTGACTGAAGGAGTCCTGCCGCCAGAGACCGGTCTTCCAGCTGTCACTGATGCTGCCTTTGATGCCGAGATTGAAGATCTTTTCGCTTGACTTTGTATTCTTTTTCTTTGTAACCGAACTACACTCGTTTGTAATGACTTTTTCTTTGAATGAAAATTTTACGCGACTCTCATTCCGGTTGTTGTGTGTATGCTTGCATTTGTAATGCCTTTAATTACTCCAACTTGTATTTTGGTTTTGGCTTTTTAAACTATACTTACCAGCCAATCACTCCTTAGCCGATATACTTACTTCGACTAAGGAGTACAAAGTGTAGGTTTATTCCAACCAACCACTCTTCAGCCTTGTACTTACTTCGGCTGAAGAGTAACAAGAGTTGGTTTATTCCAGCCAACTACTCTTCAGCCTTGCACTTACTTCGGCTGAAGAGTAACTAGAGTTGGTTTATTCCAGCCAACCACTCTTCAGCCTTGCACTTACTTCGGCTGAAGAGTAACTAGAGTTGGTTTATTCCAGCCAACCACTCTTCAGCTTTGCACTTACTTCGGCTGAAGAGTAACAAGAGTTGGTTTATTCCAGCCAACCACTCTTCAGCCTTGCACTTACTTCGGCTGAAGAGTAACTAGAGTTGGTTTATTCCAGCCAACCACTCTTCAGCCTTGCACTTACTTCGGCTGAAGAGTAACAAGAGTTGGTTTATTCCAGCCAACTATTGAAGTTAGTTTTTCCAGCTAACTTATAGTATTTGGTTATTCCGACCAAATGTCCTGCAGCCTGGATCCTTATCCTGGGCTTAGGAAGGGTGTTGGTTTAATCCAGCCAACCTCTAAGTTAGTTTTTCCAGCTAACTTAGAATAGAATGCTTGTCATGTACTTAGTCTTTCAGGCTAACTTTTACAAAGAATAATTTGTGTTAAAAAGAATTTCTCATTTTATTGAAGGTAGAGAAAATTACATATGTTTGAAAAGGAAAAGCTAAAAGTAAAATATCTTGAGATTGGCCGTATTCCATGGCCTAGGGATTGCCTTGCCATCCTTGTCTTCTAGGTGGTATGCCCCTTTGCCGGCTAACCCAACCACCTTATAAGGACCTTCCCAATTTGGGCCTAACTTGCCGTCTCCTGGGATCAAGGTGTTTCCCGTTACTTTGCGCAGTACCCAATCGCCAATTTTGAATTGTCTTGGATGAACCTTTTTGCTGTATTTTCTGATTAACTCTCGTTGGTATGAGGCGATGTGGACTAGTGCTCTTTCTCTTCTTTCTTCTGCAAGGTTGAGTTCTAAGGCTATGGCTTCTCCATTTAAGTCTGGATCAAAATTTTCGCTTCGAATTGTGGGGAGGCCAACTTCTAGTGGGATCACTGCCTCCATTCCATAGGCTAAGGAGAATGGTGTTTCTCCAGTTGATCGCCGAGGTGTGGTGCGGTAAGCCCATAAAACATGAGGAAGTTCATCCGCCCACTTGCCTTTTGCTTTCTCTAGCCTTTTCTTTAGTCCATCCAAGACGACTTTATTTGATGCTTCAGCCTGCCCATTTGCTTGAGGATATGCCGGTGTGGAATTGTAGAACTCTATCTTGTATTCTTCACAAAAGCTTCTAAAGATCCTGCCGTCGAACTGAGTTCCATTGTCTGAGATCAGTGCTTTTGGTATGCCAAACCGAGTGATAATATTCTGCCAAACAAACTTCTTTACATCTTTTTCTTTGATTGACGCCAATGCTTCTGCTTCCACCCACTTTGTGAAGTAGTCTGTTGCTGCGAGAAAGAATTTTCTGCCCCCGGGTGCTGTTGGAAGTGGTCCTACTATGTCCAAGCCCCACATTGCGAAAGGTCATGGGCTGGTTAAGGGTAGGAGTTCTCTTGGTGGTTGATGTATTTGGTGTGCGAATTTCTGGCATTTTTCACATTTTTTCACATACTTCTCTGAGTCTGCTTGCATATATGGCCACCAATATCCTTGCGAAATAGCCCTGTAAGCGAGCGACCTTCCCCCTTGATGACTTCCACACACCCCTTCGTGTATTTCAAACAGGAATGCTTCTACTTTGCTGGGATGAACGCACTTGAGGTAAGGCCCAGAGAACGACTTCTTGTATAATGCCAAAGATGGAGATAGCCAAAATCGCTGCGACTTTGCCCTTATTCTGTTGGCTTCTTTTTTCTCTTTTGGTAGGATGCCGTCTTTTAGGAATAGGATGATGGGATCCATCCAAGAAGGGCCTAATTCTGTGCAACATACTTCTTCTGCTTCGGGGTCTTCTATGCTTGGTCTTGGTAAGAAGTCGATGAGTAATGGATGAGGGATTGATGTATCTGCCATTGAGGCAAGGCCTGCTAGCTCGTCCGCTCGGCTGTTTTCCTCCCTGCCAATTTGTTCTATCCTTACCACATCAAACTTCTTGATCTCCGTTCTGACTAATTCTTGGTATTTGGCCATTCTGTCATCCTTTGCTTCGTATTCGCCAGAAATTTGGTTTACCACCAGCAGAGAGTCACTGTATACCATTAGTTCGGTTGCTTTCATGAAGTGTGCTGACTTAAGTCCTGCAAGAAGCGCCTCATACTCCGCTTCATTGTTGGATGCTAGGAAGCCAAGGTTGATTGCTTGCTCTATAACCAGGCCGTCTGGAGAGATGAGGACTATGCCAAGCCCTGCACCATATCGGTTGGATGCTCCATCCACAAAGAGCTTCCACATCTCTCCAACGAATAGTTTCCAGCAGGTGGAAGGATCAGACGATGCCGTGGGGTCAAGGATGGTGTTTTCTTCAAAGTCCACGTTGGCTGTCTGCCCTTCGTCCTTTGTTTGAACTGCTGGTGAGCCTTTGTTTGTCTCTTCCTTGTTGGCCTTAGTATGGTCTGCCTTGGTGCTTGATTGACTACCTTCTACTAGGGGTTGCGCTATTCCGGCGTCAACTTTCGTCCCTAGTTCGGTTGTGTCAGTTAGGTCGACCGGGCAGATATGATGACTTCCAGGAGTAAATTCTACGACGAAGTCTGCCAGAGATTGGGCTTTTATTGCGGTCTGGGGTTGGAACTTAATGTCGAATTGTCCCAACTCCACTGCCCACTTCAAAATTCGCCCACTAAAGTTCGCCCTTTCAAACAGAGCTTTCAGTGGAAAGGCCGTGAGGACGACTATGGTGTGGGCATGAAAGTAGTGCGCCAATTTTCTGGACGCCATCATTAATGCTAATGCTAGTTTCTCCAATGGTAAGTACCTTGTTTCGGCTCCCAACAATGTCTTGCTGACATAAAAGATGGGCAAGTGTTGTGTTCCTTCCGCACGAACCAACACTGCGCTGACTGCATGTTGAGAGACTGCTAGGTACAAAAAGAGTTCTTCACCAGGTACTGGAGTAACAAGTAGTGGTGGGGAAGACATGTATTCCTTCAAGCTTTCCAGAGCTCGGTCGCATTCTTCATCCCACTCAAACTTGGCCTTTAAAGCTTGGAAGAACGGTCGTAGTCTGTCCGACGATCTGCTTATGAACCGGTTGAGTGCGGCCGCCATACCAGTGAGATGTTGTACTTCTTTGACTGAGTTTGGTCTCTCCAACTCCTGGATTGCTTTGATCTGAGAGGGGTCGGCTTCTATACCTCGGTTGGTCACCAGGAAGCCCAAGAATTTGCCAGATCCAACTCCGAATGCGCATTTGGACGCATTGAGGCGTAGCTTGTGTTTCTTCAGGATCTGGAACATCTCGCCTAGGTCTTTCAGATGGTCATTCTCATCCTTGCTTTTGACCACCATGTCGTCGATGTACACCTCCATTGTTCTGCCTAACAATGGTTCAAACATCTTGGTGACCATCCTTTGGAATGTTGCCCCTGCGTTCTTTAGGCCAAAGGGCATGACCTTGTAGCAATATAACCCCCTTGGTGTTGTGAAGGATGTGACCTCCTGGTCTGGTTCATGCATGGCGATCTGGTGGTAGCCCCTGTATGCATCCAAAAAGCTAAGTCGGTTATGTCCTGCCGTTAAGTCCACCAGTTGATCTATCCTTGGTAGAGGGAAGCTATCTTTTGGGCACGCCTTGTTGACTGTTTTGTAGTCGACGCAGACACGCCATTTACCATTCTTTTTTGGCACTACGACTGTGTTGGAGATCCATCTTGGGTAGTGCACTTCCCTTATCGCTCATGCCTCCAGCAGGTTGCCTACCTCTTCTGCCACTATTTCGGCGTGGTGGAGTGCCGATCTGCGCGTGCGTTGGATGACTGGCCTGGCGGATCGGTGGACATTGAGTTGGTGACTGATGAAGTGTGGATCAATGCCTGGCATGTCGTAAGGTGTCCAGGCAAATACTTCGATATTAGAGGTCAAGAATTCCAAGACCTCTAATCTCTCAGCGCTGGACAATGATGAGCCAAGCAAGAAGAACTTATCCGGGTTCTTCTCATCTATTTTTACCTCCACCAAGTCTTCCACCGCTTTCTGATCAGCCTCTTTGCCGACGTCCGCGAATAGTTCATTACTCTCGGGTTCTTCCACCGAATGGACGTATCCTTTGGCAGCTCGGCTTCCGTTCGCTGTGGCGAAGCATTGTTTTGACATGATCTGATCGCCATAGACTTCTTCAATTATACCGGCGTCATTGGGGAACCGCATTACCTGATGGTAAGATGACGCTACCAAACGCATGGCATGCAGCCATGTTCTGCCCAGGATGATGTTGTAGGTGGAGGGGACCTTCAATACCCAGAACTCCACTTGTTTTGTTACACTTCCTGCTCTGACTGGAAGGATTATTTTGCCGACAGGCCACTCTGGCATGGAGTTGAATCCAATCAGGGGAGAAACTGCAGGTGCCAAGTCTTTGTCTTGCAGTTTCAGTTGCTTGAATGTGTCGTAATACATGATCTCACATGAACTACCCTGGTCAATCAGAATCCGCTTGACGTCAAAATCCTTGACTCGGAGAGTGACAACCAGGGCATCATTATGGGGGCAGTAAATTCGTTCCAAGTCCTTATCCGAAAAGGACATGACGTTTGTTGCCTCTGTCCTCCCCTTCTTGATGGTAGGTTGGGCACTTAATACTTCCCTAAAGTGCTCAGCCTTCTTGATTGAACCTCTGAGCTCGCATACGCGCTCAGGTTCAAAAACTCCATGAATTACATTGATAATGCCTTGGGGTGGTGCATCGATTGGCATTCTATTGGGATGGTCATTATGATCTTGGGGGGCCGGTTGCGCTCCTCCTTCAATGTATTCGTCCAAGTGGCCTGCTGCCACCAATTCTTCCAAGTGCTGTCTCAGTGGCATGCAATTCTCAGTTCGGTGCCCCTTTTCTTTGTGGAAGGTGCACCGTGATCTGTCATCGTAATTTTTCTGACCTTCCCCTAGCTTGGCTGGCCACTTGACAAAAGTCTTGTCTTTGATTTCGCTCAAAATTCGATATATTGGTTTTTTGAACACCGTGGTTATGGCAGTGCGGATTCTCAACCATCTTTTGTCTGGGTCTTCTCCGTTATCTCGTCTGCCACGCCCGTTTTTGTTACTTCGGTCAACCGTGTTGACCTTGGCAGGGGTTTTCTTTTCTGGTGCTGCGGTCGTACTTGATTTTGCTTTAGCACGCGCGCCATCCTCTTCTACCCTGATGTGCTGATGCACTCTTTCCATCAGGGCCTCCATGGTGAGGGGTGGCGTCATGGTGATCGAGTCCCTTAGTCGGTTCCCTACTGGTAGGCCTCTTTTATATTGCGCAATGGCTAGATTGGTGGGGCAATCTCCAATCTGGTTGAATGTCTCCCAGTAGCGACTGTTGTAAGATCTGAGGGTCTCTTTTTCACCCATGTCGATGGAGAGTAACTGGTCTATCTCCACCGGTGTCTTAGTATTTGTCCGAAACCTTGTTACGAACGCTTCTGCCAATTGGGCCCAGGAGGCTATGCTGCCCTCTGGGAGCTTTTCGAACCAAGTCAAGCCTAGGTCGCCCAGACTTGATGGGAAAAGTATGCACATTAAGGCCTCGTTTCGCCTGTACACAGCCATGACTTGGCGAAAGTGGCTCAAGTGTGAATACGGGTCCGTCTTCCCTTCATATGTATTGAATTTCGGCTGAAGGAAGCCTGATGGTAGGGGTGCGTTTTCGATCGCTGGGACAAACGGCGAAGTCTGTAGTCTTGCCAATGCCTTGTCCGTTGGTTCGTAGGCCGGTCGCGGTATTGGCATTCCAACCTCGACGCTTCCATGCGTCCGAGGAGCCAACCGTTGTAAGGCCGAAACTCGGTGTGGATCCCTTGCCCTGGCATCCTCCTTGTATCGTGCTTTTTCTTCTAGCACGGTTCGTAAGTCGAATGACCTGGGTAGTTCTGTTTGTCTGGATCTGGTTTGGTGTGAATGTGAAGGCCAATACGTGCTTCCTTCAGTGTATGATCTTTCGGACTTCGTCCTCTCAGACCTGGAGTGACGAGTCCTTGAAGATAAGGAGTGAGTGTCGCCTGTCCTGAGGCTTCTGTTCTCTCCTTGGGAGGGTGTAGTATTCCTACTACGACTCTCTGAGTGGCGAGGGGGCGTCTTGTGCTTGCGCCCCTCTCCTGTCGCCACATCTTTGGTCTTCATCTGGCGTTTCAAGGCCTCCATGTCCGCCGCCATCTTCCGAATTAGTTCATCTTGTTCCTTTACGCGATCTTCTAGGGCTTGAGGATCAATCCTCCTCCTTTGCCTGTCAGGACTTTGAGAGTGACGAGGGCTGCCATTTCGCCTTCCCCTGCCACTCCTCCTGGAATTATGTTGTTGGGGCTCCAAGTCTGCCATAGGAGGGACAGAGGGTAGTCCTTCACGCCTTGCGCCCCCTTCTGGAGTTAGTCCGTCGACGGCGGACTGCGGCAAGTCCATTGAATGAAAAAATGAGAAGCTTAGTCAAGAGGTTTTTTGTTCTCTGTCTGTTCTTCCCACAGACGGCGCCAATTGTACGGGGAGGAAATAATTCTCCTCGTATAATCCTGTTGACCAAGTCCACGCTCCTCCGTACGACGTCGCTTTGTCACCTGAAAACACAAACGTGAGCTAGCCGGCGGGTGTGTGCCGGAAACCTCTCCGATGCCTAAGTCAGAAAACTTGACAAATAGACAAGGCTCTAAGTTTTCAGAAAGATTGTGTTCAATTACCTCCTCCAAGGTGATGCTTGTGAGCTTTTATAAGTTTCCCGTGGCACAATCCTAGTAGGACTTGTATTTCTCTATGCAGAGTCCTTCTAGGATTCATACTCCAAAGGATAATGCTTATCCTTTTACACCCTCCCCCACTGCTTAAACCAAGTGGGATGGTTTTCTCCATAGCCAAACTACCACACGACCGAAATAACACTGGCTATGCTAAGCCACAGAGAAGGCCGAACTATCCTTAGCTCGGTCTTCTCTTCTAACTCATTACTTCGGCTGCCCTTGTTCAACCTTGGTGCGTTTAGATCAAACTTCCAAGTAGCAAGTTCTGACTGACCTAACCAGAGTATGTCACGACCGGACTAACTCTGAGACCGGACTAACCGCAAGTTGCCTAAAGACCGGAGTAGTTTTACTCTTCCTTGGGCCGAAGTAAATATCTCTTCTTGAGCCGGAGTAATTTCACCTCCTTGGGCCGAAATAACTTTGTCTTCTCAAGGCCGGAGTAACTTTGCCCTTCTGGGCCGGAGTATCTATTGCGGCTTTCTCACTTAGTCCTTCGCGTTTTGGGCCTCAATGCCCAACTCGCGACTCGGCCCAATTTTTCCCAAAAATTACCCTCTCAACTAGTTTTGTAACATAATTGCATCCCATTGCAAAAGTCTACATTATTGTCTGCATAGCAGACCGACTTCAGGTATTTCCTTTACAAAAGTCTCAAATGTTGTACTTGAATAATAGATTTTGATAAAAATTTAAAAAAAAAGAGAGGGAAATAAAAAATAAAAAAAATTAAGCTTATGTTTCTTTCACATTGTCCTTTGATAATGGATTTGGATAGAAATTTAGAAAGTGAAAGAAAAATAGAAAAAACAAATGGAGGAGGATTCCTTCGAGTCCATCGAGTCCACTGGAGGGGCTGTTTAGGTCTGTAGGACTCATCACATGTTTCGTTTCGATGATTCAAACTGTTCATTTTGTCAGGTACTCAGTGTATTTCATCCGTAAAAAAAAAAAAAAAAATTAAGTCGATCCGATAACTGCAACTTATTTAATTTATTATTTTTGTTAAAAAAAAATGTATGGTTCATTTTTTAAAAACACAATTGTCATCTATTTTTTTAGTAAAAAATACGATAAATTAAACAAGTTATAGTTATCAGATTGACCTAATTTTTTTTTGTAAATGAAACACATGAAGTATCTAACAAAATGAATAATTCAGATCATCAAAACAGAGCTCGTGGTGCCCAAACAGTCCCCTCCAATCTAGATTTTGGACTGAAAGAAATCTTCCTCCAAAAAAATTAAGCTTATATTTCCTTCAAATTATCCTCATATTTTATTTTTATTTTTATTTTTATTTTTAATCCAAATTCATGATTCAAATAAAATGTAAAGTGCATGAAATTATTTCTACCAATATGACAATATTAATCCCATGTAACAGTTTTTTTCAGTTTAAGCACAGTATTTGTCAGTTTGAGCACAAAAAACCTTGTGACAGTTTTTTTCTTCCTTCATTTTCCTCTATGGTTGACAAAAAACAATGGGTAATCGAAAACTCTCACACTTGAAATGGGTAATTTTCGTTGTATTTCAAATCAATGAAATAAGAAAATTATAAGTAGTGTATGTAAATTCATTTTTATTAAGTATTAGAAACAAATAATGACGAAGTTACTTAGTATATATATATTATGATTAGGAATAACAATTTTTTTCCGTCCATTCTGCCCACCCATCTCTCACCCTGCCTCCCATGGTTTTTCCTCCCCCTACCTTGATTATTTTGATTAATATTTATGTATATAATAATTAAAATTTATTTTTTAAAATATAGTAACCTTAAAATATTAAAATATTACACTAAAACATTTATAATATTAAAATATTATAATTTTTACTTCTTTATTTCTCATTATAAATATTTTAAATATAATCATTTATAAATTATCATTTGTTATATATAATATCATTTTTCATTTATAGTAATATCGTCATTTCTAAGGTTGTAAAATTATATTATACTCATCCGCTCCTATCCCAACCCCACTTATATATCTCTGATTTTTCTTACCTTTAAGAGTATTTAATAAAATTAAAAAAAAAAAGGAATTTTCAAAAAGATCGCCATTTTAGATCTTAAGAAGATAATGAAGAAGACAAAAAAAAAAAAAAAAACGAAAAGAAAAAAGAGGAAAACAGTACTTGTGGAAAAGATGGAGTAGGAGAGGAATTTATTACTTTTATTCTCTCTCCACTAAAATGGACTTTGCTTCACAATTTTGTCGCCCTAAATTTTGCTATGTTCTCAAGCAACATTCAATGCGTTCATTGAGTGCTTGGATAGCTGAAAGTTTAGACTTGTAGGAGATATTTATTTTTTATTATATTTTAATTTTTAAATAATAAAAAATAACTCTAATCAAATAATTAAAGACAAATTAATCCAACGATTTAACGTAAAAAATTCAAAATTGGAATGTCTCCAATTGTGATAAAAAAATCACGGGTTAAAATCACAAAACAATTTATTAAGAAGACAAAAAAAAAGAATTATACAAATCTACCATTAATTACCTAGCTAATCTACATCCGAATTGAACCGACTCCAATGTATCTCTTCCACCACCGTCTTCACCTTAGAATTGTCTTATCCAACGTTGAATCCACAACGTTAATATCGAATCCACGACTATAAGCCACTCCGAAATGATATTGATATAAAATTTATGGATCAATCGATCACTCTTAAATCATCGAGGAAGCACTCATAAAGTACCTTTCAATATAAAACACTTTATAGTAAACTGAATCGCGAAGACCGCTCAAGCACACATTTCACCGCTTGAGCGATGTGACTAAAAGCGGTGCGAAACATATAAGCTGATTGCGCAAGCGCAACTTTCACCGCTCGAGCAGTAAAACTTTCTTCCTAGAAGTTCAGGTGCTCTACAAAAATATTGGATGATCCTTTTCTTTACTCAAGCGGTCAAACAATTTCGAATGCATTTTTGCCTTTTGCTTTAGGGTGGGCGTTGCCCCTCGACCCCGCCTAGGCGCTGTCCCGCACCCGCCATGGGACACTACCCTCTGGACCTCCGGGAACTAACCTGGCAGCTTTATCTCCATACATAGTTAGCGAAGTGGCAAACATTAAAGGATTAAGATTATACAAACTCCTCTGTAATGCACAATTCGAATTGGATTCGTATCTAAATACTCATAGTTTCACTGAAATAAAAGATTAAACAAAATTACAATTGAAATGAATTTTATCAAACGGAATTGCCAATAATAAAAACTTAACACTGTAGATAATAAATAAATTCATATGAATAAAACCATTCACTACTAATATTAAGTTAGATTAAATAAGTAAAAAAACAAATTGATATTAGCATTAACGGTGTTAAATAGTTGGGATGGGCTGATAATGCAAAAGCAAATTACAAAATGAGACACAGAAATTCACATGTTCGTAGGCTCTATATTATGGCCCTGTTTGGTAGGATTTATTTCTAATTTATTTCAGTTTTTAGTTTAATTTAAACTATTTTAATGTATTTAGTTTAGCTTAACAATACAGCTTATAGCTTTTTGTAAATCAAAAATTAACTTATGCTCTAAGTGAGAGAGGAAAAACTTAATTTATAAGTAAAAAATCAGCTTATATTCACAGCTATAAAGTATAAGCTGTTAGGTTATAAGTTATAATCACTTTTTTACAGATCTACCAAACAGGACCTATATATGGCTCATAAACATGTTAGTTGTGCGTCATTCTATGAGTATTTTTCGTAAATGGTTGATAGTTAAAAATTTTAAATTGCCGCTGTTGCTCAAATTTTGATACTAGAAATTGTGTATGGTATATAATATATGGAAGGAGTTGCCACTGTACTAATACACTGGTGACACAAAATTTGATATTTAAGAAGGGCCGTTGACATCAATAATTTTTTATTTATTTATTTTTTTTTTATTATTATTGTTATGATAATTACAGTCACATAATTTATCAATATCAAACAAATGAATATAAAATATATTTTTAAAAATACTAAGAAATAATTATGTATATATATCTATTCTAATATATAAAGTGAAGGCTGCTGACACATTTGTGTCTCATATTTTTTTATTTTCTTAAAATACACATATAGTTGATGTTTATGTAAAAAAGAAAAGGATAAAAACTCGAAACCAAGATCATGAGTTTGGCAAAACAAGCGCCTACCATCACCTGAACAACAAATACTATGTATATATATTTTTATCATTGTTCTTATAGTATTACATTTTTTTGAATTACACATGCATTACGTGTGCAACCCCCCTACCACATATATATATATATATATAGGCCTATTAGGAAGCTGTATTCTTCTACATATTTTAACCTCAAACAGACATATTTCAAATATATATTATATAGGGGAAATCATTGTTCATGAAAGTTTTTCAAAATGTATTACACATTAGCAAAAAAGTTTATAATATTTATCATTTTTTCTATAAATAATTTTTCTGAATAACACTTATGAGTAATTTCCCCTATTATATATCCAAACGCGATGATGGCAAAATCATAGAATCATGTGTGAAACTCACATGAATTGTTGCACAAGGCAAAAAAAAAATTAAAAAAAAAATCTTATGCATAACGGCCCAACGTAAGTTGGGCCTCAACCCCTCTCAGTCCAGCCCAGGAAAGATTTATCCACTGCCCTTCCAGCCCACTCTACTATACCCAGACCATTTTGAATATATCAAATTTGAGGAAAACAGGAGCTAGAGTCTAGTCAAGTGTGATACAATATACGAGAAAATTCAATTCAGTGTAAGCTTTAAAAGAAAATTATAAATAAGTGGTAAAATTTATAAATATTAATAAAATAAAATGGATTTGTAATAAATTTCCAGTAAAACAACTGAGAGGTAATTTTTCTTATAATATAAGTCTTGGAGGTTTTCTTAATTCAAATTATATTGAAATAGCATTTTGAAATATTAAAAGTTTGAGTATGTGATTTGTTGAAATATATAATTTAATTAATTCTCTTCTCATATTTGTATAAAAATTGATACTCATGACCACATCATTATAAGTCAGATTATGGAAAGTTTTTTGAGGTATTAAACATTTTCCATTTGTAAATATCCTACCTGTTAAAAGAAAGAAAAAAAATTGTAGCTTTTGGATATATGTTTTTCAATTTTGTTTTGTAGACATAAACAACTGATTTTTCAATTTAAAAAATTAAAAAGAAAAAATGAAAAATAAATTGTGCTTTTTGGAACAAAAGAAGCCATATAACTCCTCTATATACTATTTAAGATGAACTATTTTAGTCACATAAAAAAATTAAAATTATATTTAGAGATTATCCCTATATATTATTCTATTATATACAACTATAGTAGTAACAAATTAACTATAGTATATATGAAAAGTTATACCAAGCTTTCATTTTCAATTAATTTAATTACAATTAACAAACTAGCAAATAGTACTAATGGTACAATGGGATAAAAAGATGATAAAAATAAAGAACACAATGATATTTAAAAGTTTTAAATTTACCTAGTTATACAACAATCTAACATTATAGTAAAAATCTTGAATTTACAATAAATTTTCACATTTTCAATAAAATAAAACAACAATAAAAAATAAAAAATTCAATACCTATTTTTGTACTTCAATTTTATGGTCTTTATTGAAGAAAACAAAATTTGATCAAAATCTTTAACACAGAATGGGCATAGATATTTCGATTGCAACTATCATCACCAATAATTCTTCTCCACCATGCAAATCTGTAAACAAACACATAAATCTTTCTAAAACCAAAACTAACAGAAGAGAAAGAAAATCACATAGGGAAAAAATAAAATTAAAAAATAAATAAATTTATAGAGTAGTAGGATGTTACCTCCAACAACTTAGATCTCACTTAGCCCAATCCATGAGCTGTTCCGCCAGTGCCGCTGAAGTTTAGGAGTTGAGATGACTAATTAGATTATTCTTTAAATGAAACTTAAAAATTAATTAATTTGTCTCATTAAGTGATTTAAAATTTTGATAGATGTATATAAAAAAATAAATAAAAAAAATAGATAGTTATATTTCTAAATCATAAATCAAATTTAAATATTGTCATATCTTTCTAAGATTCATATCTAAGTTTTTATCGTCTTTATTTTGGGCGGTTGCTATTTATTTATTTATTTATTAATTTATTTAAGATGGAGTTGTGGGTTTCTATTTTTTTTTTAAATTTAATTTATCTGTGGTTTCTATTTCTTTTTTTGTTATTATTTAGGTATGTTATGATGTGAGTTAGATATGTGAATTTTATTGATTTAAAGTAGGATGGTGGGAGATATTTTCAAATTATAGTTGTTTAGATACACTTAAAAAAAAAAATTTAATTTAAAATTGGGTATTGATAGGCAAAAGAATGTTTTAAGTGAATAAATAGAAATTAAATTAATTTTATCTGTTTGTATATTTAATTTTTTTTTGTTATGTTATAATATAATACATAAGATATAATAAGATATAGATAGATATCCACAACTCCCATGAAAAATATTATCTGATTTTTTGGGAGAGAGAAGGAAGGCAGATTTTAATATTTTCTTTTGGAAATTGGTATGAGAGATTAGAATGTAGAGATTATGAAATATTTTTGTTATATTTCTATTTGAAATGCATAAATTAAAGGATAATTATTATTTCTAAAATAATTAAATAAATAATGAGTTAATTACCTAAAAGTCATATTTACAAATGTTATGGTGGCTCATGTCCTTTTTAAGATTTTTTGAACCAATAAGTTCTATCTAGTAAAACTGAGAATATTATCAGTTTTTTTTCAATTTTTAAAACTAAGAATATTAGTATCAATTTTGCATAGTAATATTGCAGATAATTGTTTCACTAACTAATGAAAAAAAATAGAGTATAAGATTAAAAGTTTTTACCTTTCTACTTATTAGTTTGATTCAACTATCTAATAAAATTGAGAACATTATCAGTTTTTTCATTTTTAATTTTTTTTTCAGTTTTGTACATCAATGTTTCATCATCATGTTCTTTTATAGACACAAAATTTTCAATTTTGCACAAAAATTCAATTTTTTTTTTAAAAAAAATACGATTTTAGTTTTTTTTTTCACATAATTTTTCTTTTTAGTTTTTTTTTTTTTTAATTTGAAACTTGATACTTTAAAGTTTTGAAAATCAAAATAAATGTCAAATTATCATGTTCCTTTATAGACAATCATAAATGATGAACAATCATTGTTTGAAGAGCAATTTCAACTATTAAAAAATTAATGAGACTTAAATGTCCAAAAAATCTTAATTTTGACTTAATGGAGTATAAGTTCATAAATTAGGTCTTGTGTGTAAATGCCCATAAATAAATTATCCAATAATTCTTTTTAATCTATTTTTTAAGTGGAAAAATCAATAATTGTAGAATGAGAGTTTTGAACTCTCAGGGGGTTGTTCACTAAAAATTTATTTTTGTTCATATAATATATAGATAGATATAGATTTGAGGAAAAGAGGAGCTAACGTCTAGTCAAGTGTGAATTAAGAGCATCTCCAATCCATATGGAAGATCCTCTCCCTAAAACAACTCCTACCAATCCTCTATATCCTCCTCCTAAATGGAGGAGGATGAATTGATCCTCCAAATATAAATGGAGGATGAAAAAATGGAGGAGATTCTAAAACACTATTCACTCTATATTTCTTAATTATATTCAAAATAACTTTTAATGTGTAAATTTAATTTTTATAAAAATGACATCAATAAAAAGTATAAAATCATACCTTTAAAATGAGTATAATATTAAATATGTTTTACAAAAATTTTAAAATTAAATATTTATTAATGAACAAAAATTACTTTTTGATCGGAGTTTGAATGAAGGAAATGAAGGTTTGTGATTGGAGTTTGAATGAATAGTGACCTCCTCTATATTTACTTTTTGAATAAAAGATATTAGTTCCATCATCTTGAGAAGAGGATGTGGTTGGAGATGCTCTAATACAGGGAAAAATTCAATTCAGTGTATGCTTTAAAAGAAAATTATAAATAAGTGGTAAAATTAATAAATTAAAATGGATTTGTAATAAATTTCTAGTAATACAACTGAGAAGTAATTTTCCCTATAATATAAGGCATGACCTTCTGCTCAGTTAAAGATTTGGATTGTAAGGTATTATTTAAGTCCGTTACTGAGCATATTTTGATGATATAAATTGTTTATTTTATAAGGCATTTTGTGTTATATCATTCACACACAAAATTAAATTAAGAGCAATGATTGGCACCCCCAGTACAGAGGCACCACCCCAGCACCCCCACCTCCACGTGGGGGGCTGTGGACCAAGGGAAAGTCAAAAAAAAAAAAAAAAAAAATTCAACCAATCACATGCTGCCACATCACTGGGGGTCACTGGGGGTCCTTCAAAACTGGGGTTCCAAAGCATTTTTGTTAAATTAATATGATTTCAATTTATTACATTTGTTTTCAAAAAAATAAATGATAAGAATATTTTTAAAATAGACTATTTATTTGTTTGGTGACAAACACAATAAATTAAAAGAATTATAATTATCGAATCGATTTATTTTATTTGTTTATAGATAATATACACAAAAGATTTTATAGATAAATGATTCACATTATTAAAACGAACATACGATAAGCCCCATGGGTGGATACAGTACTCTGAACCATAATATAACTTCTTCACCTTTGCAGCTTCATAAATGATTTTCATAATAAGGTTTCATCTAGACAAATCACATTCGTTGTTTCTGTAATTTATTTCTTGTATTAATTTAGTTATTATAATTCTAATTATGACATTTTTATCCTTTTTTTTTTATGTCAATCTAATTGATATCGTTCTAATAGAAATTGGATTGACATCTTTTTGTTATCTATTAAATTATAAGTAGAAGTTGAATTAAATAATTTGATACAAACTTTCAAAATAAAATAAAGGGTAAATTACACTGACACCCCTTAAGGTTTATATTTATTACAGTTCTCCCTCTCATCTTTTGAAAATTACATATCCCTTCCCGAGATTTAAAGTTTCATTACAGATTTCCCCCTCAGCAATTTAATTTTTTTAAATACCAATTTTTCCCTCATTGGGTAAATTACATTGACACCCCTCACATTTTAGAAATTACAATCCTCTCCCTAAGGTTTAAAGTAGCATTACCAATTGCCCCCTCGGTTAGTATTAGTTGAAAAAAATATATAATTAATTGAAAAAAAAATTGTTAGTAAAATTTTTAAATTTCTGTTTAAAAACCAGCGTAAACTCATTTTTTGAATTTACTTTTTTTCCTCAAATTTACAAACTGAGACAACAATTTATAAACAAAAAAATTATCAAACAAGTTTTATGACAGTTTTTTAAAATTTTGTAAATATAAATTGAAAACTGAAAACGAAATAGTTACTAAACAGGTCTTAGATGGTAAAAATGTCATAAAATTAACAAATAATTAAATAAGTTACCAACGTAAAAAATGACTTATTAAAAGATTCTTAAGTTAAGTATGGTTTGATTTTTAGAAATTTTTTTTTAAGAATTAAAAATTAATTTGGTTAAGAAATAAGAAATAAAAAATAATTATCATTTAAGGGTAAACAATAATTATCATTTTAACTTTGGGCAGGTTATATACATACGTATGGCTGTTTCAATTTAATTTGTAAAAAATTATTTTTAGCCACTTGAAAGATAAAAATTATATGAAAATGATAATTATTTTTATTTTTCATTTCTTAACCAAATTAATTTTTAATTTTTAAATTTTTTTTCTAAAAATCAAACCATACATAACCTAAGAATCTTTTGATAAGTCATTTCTTACATTGGTAACTTATTTAATTATTTTTTAATTTCACGACATTTTTACCATCTGATGCCTGTTTGATAACAATTTTGTTTTCAGTTTCCAATTTATATTTATGAAAATTTAAAAAATTGTCATACAAACTTGTTTGATAATTTTTTTGGTTTATAAATGGTTGTCTCAGTTTGCAAATTTGAGGAAAAAATGTAAATTCAAAAAATGAGTTTACAGTAGTTTTTAAACAAAAATTTAAAATTTTTACTAACAATTTTTTTTTTCAATTAATTTTTTTTCCAACTAATACTAATCGATGGGGCAATTGGTAATGCTACTTTAAACCTTAAAGAAGGTATTGTAATTTCTAAAATGTGAGGGGCGTCAATGTAATTTATCCAGTGAGAAAAAAATTGGTATTTAAAAAAATTAAATTGCTGAAGGAGGAAATCTGTAATGAAACTTTAAATCTCGGGGAGACATATGTAATTTCTAAAATGTGAGGGGGAAACTATAATAAATATAAATCTCAGGAGGTGTCAGTGTAATTTATCCTAAAATAAAAATATGGATTAATTACACTTTTCACCCCAATAGTCTGACGTAAATTTTAGTTTAGTCTTCATAGCTTCAAATTGAACAATTTGGTCTCTATACTTTAAATTTAGTTTCAATATGATTTTTTTTGTTAATTTTATTTATGTATACACCTTAAAAAATTAACAAGTATTCCAAAATTATTAATTTTGGCCTCCAATTTAGATGTAATTACCTAATTGAAACTAGACTTTAAAATTTGTTAATTTTAACCTTCAATGACTAAATCGAAACTAGACTATAAAAACTAAGGTTGCGTTTGGTAGAGTTTTGTAAATATGATTTGAGAGTATGAGTTGTATTTTGAGTTTGTGAGTTGTGAAATTATGATTTGAGTGTAGAAAATTTGTTTGGTTATGATTTTTGAATAGAGTGTTGAATTGAGTGTGAAATTGAGTTCTGAAAGTTTGATTTGACATGTGAAGTAAGAAAATTTGTTTGGTTATGAGTTTTGAAAAGAGTTTTCAAAACTTAATTCAAATTGTTATAACTCATAACAAAACACACTACTTTCACACTATTGAAAATTCTGATCAACACTCATAACCAAACTCTTTTTAAAATTCAATTAAAAAAATTTATTATTAATAGAAAATAACATTAATCAATTTTTTAATTGAAAATACTACAAAGGAAATAATTTTTTTTCAAAATAAATATTCAAAAAATTTAAATCATAAATATTTAAATAATTTAAATAATCTAAAAAATTTAATAAGTAAAAAATTAAAATAAATATTCAAAAAACTTAAACCGTAAAAATTTAAATAATTTCAAATGTTAATAATTTAAATTTAAAAACAACTTTACACTGAAATTGTAACGAAATACATAAAACAAAACTCAATTAAGAAATTATTTTTAAAACTCATAACTCAAAACTCCATACTACTTTCACAATTCTACATTCAAATCGTAACCAAATACATAACAAAAAAAATTGAAATATTTAAAGATATTTTTATAAAATAGAGTTTGAATTTATTTTTATAAAATATTTTAAAATTTTAAAATTAAAAAAATCGTAACATATTTAAATATTAAAATATTTAAAATCTTAACAAAATTAAAATATTTTTAAAATATTAAAATATTTAAAAAATTAAAATATTGATTTTAATTGAGTTTTGAAAAAAAATTTGAATTATGTGTTTGGTTATGAGTTTTGAAAAGTAATAATTATATTTTGAATTGAGTTTTGAGAAATTGGTATAGAATTATGATTTAAAAGCTCAAAACAAACAACGCACTCAAATCAATAGGTAAAACTATAATTGGAGAGTTGTGCCAAACGGAGCCTGAATTATTCAAATTTAAACTATAAAAACTAAAGTAAAATTTAAATGAAATTATAAAAAATAAAAATATAATTAACCGTAAAAATACTATAAATAACTTAAATAAGTTGCACAGAAAGCATACACTTATTAATTACTCAATACGTTTGGCAAACCTCTCTTATCTCGGTCTCTCAAAGAAAATAGTTGTTCTACTAATACAGAAGAGGAATACAGAATTATTCACAGAACCTTACGTGTCTTCCTTTAACAGGCAAGTGAAAACAAAAATAAAAAACATATGAAAAGGAAAAACACGACAGCATACTTTGTGAGAGCCCTTTTGATAATATTCTCATTGAAAGCATAATCTTATTTTAATTTGCCAAAGCTGCATTTCTTGGAGGGTCCATTTGCTCAAGAAAATGACATATAATACCAACCTTTACTAGTCTCTCTTTCTTTCTTCAAATTTTGATTTTTCTTATAGATATTATCAATGCTTTTATGATTGATTATGCCGTCAACATCACTAATTGATCCTTCGGCACTCAGTTTTTAAGTGAATCTATTGCTTAAAAATAATTTAACAAATAAATTGTTGCTTAAATAAATTAATTTATTTGACATTTTTTAATTTTTTTTTACTTGTCCAATGATTTTTTAAGTGATTATAGTTTTTTTTTTTTTTTTTCCGAAATGTAAACATGCCGAATTACCTATTTTATTTTTTATTTTTTATAGGAAAACAAACTTATAAGCCAACTTAGAAGAAACCGATATATTGATACATAAGAAAAGAAGGAATCAATTATAATATATTTTTTATGGGTGTAAATTTCAGGGCGCGGAGTTCATAAGTTTGGGTTAACATTGCGATGTTATTGTCAACTAAAAGTGACAGCTTCTCTCCAGTTAGATAAAAAAAATAAGACATGACCAGTTTGTTTATCTCTTAAACTTTTGTATGTATCTCATTTATAAAAAAAAAAAAAAATTAATTTGATTTAATACTCATAATTACATAATTTTTATACTTGTGGTTTAATTTATTTGCAAACAAATACGATGAAAATCACTATAATACAATTATTAAATTAATATAAAGGTGACTTAGAAATTAAACAGATAAGATTATTGAATTGGATCAACGAATCCATTGAATTTTACTAAAACCATGACATTTGGATATTATAAAGGACAATGTTATAAGGGTGTATACCATATCTATGTTAAGTATTTATAATTTCGATAATTACAAATGTCATAACTCGGTCTTATAGAAGTTATAACTAAAAAAACACAAAGAGTTATAATCAAATAACAAATAAGATATAATTAAAATATTATTATAACCAATACGAGTTACAACTAATTCCATAATATGTATAATTAAATCCTAACTAACACCTTAATAAATCTTAATAAAAAATATCAAAGGTTGTAATTAGGGGCATATGGCGCAGATCCCTTTAGGATGTATACCACAGAATTTTCATTTAATTAGTGTGTCCTTACATCATGTACAGTAAATTGTCTATCAATGGTAGATTATAGCCACATTTGTTTGCTAAGATAAGAGAATTAGTCCCCATTAGAATATAAAATTAAATGTGAGCCCCACATATTATACACAACATGATTTTCACGTTATTGTAAATTAGCAAAATTTATATAGTTCTCTTCAAAAACAGTTATCTGTGCTGAATCAATAGCGTTTTATAATTGTTTTTTTGAATTACATAAAGGCAAATGTTAGCAAGTGTCTCTAGACATTATTTAGAGAGGTGAGAGTGAATGGGAACTTGATAAAAAGTTAATTTTTTGAATTTTTAGTTTTTTTATACAAAAAAAATCACAAAACAAATTAGTTTTTTCTACATAAAAAGTTACCAAAAAGTCAAAAAGTCAATTTTTTACCAACTTTCCAAAACACCACTTAATATTAGAAAGTGTATAAAAAATATCTTCAAAACATGTAAAAATATTAAAAAGTGTATCAAATTTAGTAAAAAGTGTCTTACATTCTTCAATTTTTTTTATCTTTTATTTTAGACTAATTTGTACCTATATGAATAATTTGAATCGTCTAACTCATATAACAAACTAAGACAAACTAAGACATACGCGTAGGAATGGCAACGGGGAGGGGCGGGCGGTGCCGGGGATCACACTCCCCGTCTCCGATGGTAAAACCTCCCCCGTCCCCGGCCCCAATCCCCGACGGGGAACCTATCACCATCCCCGTCCCCATCCCCTAACGGGGATCGGATTTCCCTAACCCCGAAAATTCCCCGATTCAAAAAAAAAAAAAAAAAAGAAGCAACATCAACACAGATTTGAGACTGAGATCTCATCATTTATATCATCAACAATCAACAAAATCATCAACAATAACATATCTCAGATCTGTGTATCTGAGTGTGTCACAGAGAGAGAGAGAGAGAGAGAGAGAGAGGACGACGGAAGCGATGGAACTGCGACGAACGACGGAGAAGATCGGCGCGATGGACGACGGAGGAGGCGGGGTGGCGGTGCGAGGTAGACAGAGGTAGAGAAGAGGTGCGAGAGTGATGAGGTGGACGGAGGTGGAGGGTCGATGACGGAGGTGAAGTGGTAGTGCGAGCTGGGCGGCGGTGGTGGTGGTGGATCTGAATGAGAGACGAGGTAGTGGTGCTGGTGCGAACTGGACGGTAGTGGTGGTGGATCTGAGAGGGGGAGAGAAGTCAGTGAGTGAGAGAGAGAGAGTTGAGAGACGTAGCTGTGAGAGAGAGAAGTGAAAGTGAGATGAGGGTTTGGTATATATATATATATATATATAGGGGTAAATAGTAATTTCACATCGTGGATAAATAGGGCCGGGCCGGGTACGGGGCTGGTACACTTATCCTCGTCCTCGGCCCGAAACTATTCGGGAATTGATTTCTGAATACTATCCCCGTCCCGTCGGAGGTTTTTTTCGGGAAAAACCCGCTCAATTTGAGGTCGGGGGGTCGGGTCCCCATCGAGTTGGATTCAAATTGTCATCCCTACATACGTGTGAATAATTAGATTAATATGACATAAATAATTATATGATCAAATCACAGATATTATTGACGGTATGTTTTTAAAATATGTAGGTCATATAGATAAAAATAATTTAGTAGTATGACAATTTATATTGGATCAATTTGATTTTTTGCATATATTATTTCTTAATTAATTGTATAAAATGAACGATTTAAATTATTAAAATGAGTTTAAATTAATTCAATAATAGGTCAATTTCACCTTAAAATTGAGATTTTTAAATTTAATAATTTAAGACTGATAAATATGATATATAACAAAGACCAGAAAATTATTCACTGTGTTTGGTTTGAATTTTCTGGATTAACTTTTTTGAAAACTGAATTTTTTGATTTTCGTGTTTTTTTGTTTTTAGTGAATATTTTTAAAATTTTAAACATTTTTTTTAATTTTTTTAGATACACCTTACTTAGATGTGTCTAAAAAGTAAAAAAATTGTGAAAAAATTAAGAAATACATAAAAATATAAAAAATGTACTAAATTCTTGAATTTTTTTGTATTTTTGTTATTTAGTGAATTTTTAAAAGATTTTTTGTTCAATTTTTTTACTTTTTAAGTGTATTAATGTTAGGTGTGTCTAAAAAGTAAAAAATTTGCATAAAATATTAAAAAAATTTAATAAAAACAAAAAAATATAAAAAATAAGAGTGTAGAATTTACTAAAAATTATTTTAAAAAAATAGGAACCAAACAAAGTGATTGGTCATTTAAGTCGTGGTCCGTGGGGCATAGTACTGGTATGTTGACTCACCAACCGGGTTGGAAAGGGGACTGAAGACCGCTCCTTATAAACTTTCCTTGCGTATGGAACGGGTAACTATTATATATAGGCCCGGTTTGATTAATAAAATTAATAATAAAAAAATATAATTTTATGAATTAGTAGAAAATTAATTATTTAATTAAATTTATTATGTATTTATTTTTTTGTATTTAAAATTATGATTCTCAGTCGATCTCAATATTAAAATTTCACCAATTTTATCGGATAAGATATTCATCGTACATATTATTCGATTAATAAAATTTACAATCAAATATGTGATTGTGAGTTCGTTAATTAGTAATTACGGTCTTATGCTATAATATTTGTAATTAAACAAGCCCATATAGTATTATTTGATATAGTTTACGTGATATTTTAATTAACTATAAGTAATATATTTTTAAATAATTAAGAGATAATAATAATTCATATTAAAAAATTTAATAATTACGAAAAATAATACTATATGATACCTATTTAATATTATGAAAGGCAAACCAACCAAGTTGTTGCTGTCCTTTTTGGGGAGATTCTATTTGCAGACACCCATTACACTCTATACACATCTTTTTTAATAAATAATTGATTCGGAAGTAGCATTTCGAAAATAAACAATTGGTTCGAAAGTAGAATTCTGATTTTTTATTATTTTTTCGACATTTAACTTCCAAATATATTTATTTGATGTCCACAATAATAATTTTATTTAAAAATAAAATTATAATAAAAATAATTTTTATTAAATGTGTGCAAAGAGATGAATGGGGGTGTCCAAAGAGATGAATGGGGATGTGCAAATAGAAGTTTCCTCCTTTTTGGATTAATGCTACTCCTTCCTAGCAAAATCACCTCACTATTCTGGGTAAACTACGATTATGCCCCTTTCTTTTTTGTCACACCCTTTTATCATAAATGGAGTGAAAAGGGATTTTGCTCAGAAATCAAATAAATGGAAAGCATAATTCATCACTATGCCAAAAAAGTAAAAATATAAAATTGATGTAATACTCGAGAAAATGTTTGAGATGTATAATTTAACTTACAATGATTAAATATATTTTGTGTGGACTTTTAATTTGTTATATATCTATTGATATAAGATTTTTATTTTTTATTTTGGACAACACCAGGGACGTATAGAAGGTAATAAATGTACAGTATTATGAAAAATATTTTTTTTAATGAAATATCCTTTTTATTTATGGGGTACTTTTTTATAAATTTCTTTTCATCTACATATGTTTCATGTAGTCCATATTATTTTCTTATATTCCGATAAGTCCTATAAGTGATCTAGTTACCCAAATATTCCTAATAATATTTATATTTATAGTATGAATGTTTCGTGATATGAATGTTCACATTGTCAATATGAACATTCACACGATCAATGTGAATCCTAATATATCAATGTGAATCTTCACACTGTCAATGTGAATATTTACATTCACATTGTAAAATATGAATATTCATATCACCAAATTGCTAACTGTTCAAAAAATATTTATAAGGATAAAAATGTCCATAAAGTACTTTAAATATGAGAATTAGGATTTAGTAGATCAAATATTCAAATAATAGGACTTATTGGAATATAAGAATATCTTATGGACTAATTAAGATACAAACAGTTAAAAAATGATTTTCTAATAAATCTCCTATTATTTATTCCTCTCTATTTTGTCTTTTTATCTATTATAATTTTTTTATGATTTCATATTCCACTCATATTTTTTAACAAATTAAAACATTAGATAATATTTAGCTAACAGTGAAATGCACCGATTTTATTTTTTTTTTAAAAAATCATATTTAATCAAAATTTTATTTTTCTGCCTCTTCAAGTTTTTATTATGTGCTAATTTTTTTGTGACTTTTTTATTGGACAAAGTTGATTAAATATGGTCAAATATGTATCAGTAGTATTCTGTACGACATAGGCAGAATTATTTTTGCACAATTTATACTGCATAATTAAAGTGCTATTTTATATGGTATCATATTGTTTTAATAGTATTACACTTAAATACTTCATCACTTATGTACAGCTACGTATCACCTTTAATTCTTTACTTTTTATATCACCAATTACTTGGCAATATATTATATATCTTTATTTTTTTTTGAATGATTATCTCCAAATAAAGAATCAATAATGAGATGATTCAAAATAATGATAAAAAAAAAAACATGTGAAATAGAGTGGAGAGTGAAAACTTTTTTTTTTCTTTCTATTTTTCATTCTAATCCAATAAAATTTATAAAAACAAAGAAAATAAACAAGAAACAAACAAAAAGAGAAGACTTTGACTTGGTCGTTTAAAACAAGGGGTCGTTTCACAGATAAAAAAGTCCAAATTCCAAACCCCATCTCCTATAATCTCCCACCTCACAATCCCTCTCCCCAACTTCATCTCCTCCCTCCTCTGCTCTCCTCTCCATTGAAGCAAAACCAAACCAAACCACCATGGATAGAGAACAAGAAGAAATGCAATTTCTAGGCTTTTTCGGCATCTACGTAGAGTCATACAAGATCATCATAGCATGGAGGAAGATCTTCAGCCAAATCAGCCTTGCTTTAATCCTCCCACTCTCCTTCATCTTCCTAGCTCACATGGAAGTCTCTGCACTCCTCTTCTCGAAGATCCACCACCATGAATATCAGTTACGTGGAACTCCGGACGGCACGCAAAAGCACGACAAGCTCTCCGACCTCGTCTCCTCTGAGGTGGCCATCTTGTGGCTCTTCAGATTAGCGTATTTTACTTGCTTCCTCATCTTCTCCCTCCTCTCTACTGCTGCTGTCGTCTACACCATCGCCTCCATCTACACCGCTCGACCGGTGACTTTCAGGAAGGTATTTATATGTTTTAGAGAATTTTTAATACATAAATGTAAATGATTTGTTGTTCAATTGTTTGTTGGTTGTGAATTTAATGTTGTTTATAATATCTAGAGTAATGTTAGAGATATTAAAAATTTTATCAAATGTTTCATATAGATGTGAGATCCACACAATACAGGTCCCCTATGTGTCCCATATTTATATTAAATATTTAGTAAATATTTTAAGGCATTTAGCATTTTTATAATATCTATGCTCAATATACTTACCATGGCTATCAAGATCCCCGTCTAAATAGCAAGATCTTAAAATTCTAATTACGTTAAACGATTCGGATTGTATTAAAGTGATTACATCCTAATCATAAAATCATATAGTATGGCATTACAATCTCAATTCTACTACGATTCTAATCTTACAAAATAAAAATAAATTCTTATTATTCATTTCTTATATATGTATATCTATATAAGAATTTTGATTATAAATTCATTTTAAAAACATCTCTTATAATTTAGGTGATAACATAAAAGATGCATTACATCAAATTAATTATTTTTCTTTAGTGATTTTATAATTATTTAACATATATACATTATCATTATAAATAATTTATCATTTTATTTTACATTAAAATTAAAATTTTATGATTATCAATCCGATTTTACGATCCGATTCACAAGTCCTTTTTAACCATCCTACTTAGAATCCCGATTTTAATATGTTATTGCAAATTTAATTATAAATCCTGTTATTTATTTATTTATTTATTAATATTTGAATTCCCATTTGTTTCGAACCTCTGGCCAAGCACGCTATGTGTTTATCATTTATTATATTAAATACTCTAATTTATTAAAATTAATAAAATAGCGAGGACAAGGAGAGAGCAAAATTCGAAATTGTGAATTTTGGTTAATGGCTTTTGTGAATTCCCTATTAAGATTGAGTTTCTCTCAAATTAAAATATTAATTAAGGAGAATATAAGAAATCTATAAAGTTTAACATGAGTTTTATTTTTATGATTTGAATTGTTTATTTTGTAATATTTTTCTTATATATTATTCATGAAAAAAATTAAATCGATATGATAATCATAACTTTTTCATTTAATCGTGTTTGTCTGTCATGACCCAACCCCAGGGACTTAGGGTTGGAATCACTGCTTACTTACTTATTCTTATTCGAAGCAAATTAAGTTGCGCTAGTGAAAATAAAGTAAACAGAAATTTTACTATTTAAGAAAGAGGAAATACATTTCTAGGACTTTCATTATTTTATTATTCAGTGACCACCCCGAATAGCAACAAAATGAAGCAAAAATATAAAAAAAGAAAGATAAAATAGTGATTCAACATCGGTCCATGTGCAGGTTTCATTTTGTGGGGTTATGGGTTTCCCTTACATCTCGTCACCTGAAAGGGTAACAGCTATAAGCACACAGCAGAGTGAGAAATATTATGCCAAGAGTGTAAAACAACCAATGATAATTAGTTAGGCTAAAATATTTGCATATTTTAATTTAAAATGAAAATTTATTTAAAGTGGCAGAATACAGAAAATCATGTAAATAAATAATCATAACCACGGTATAAAATAGAACAGAACAGAGGTCACAGAAGTGACAGTTAGAATAGAAGTCAATGGATCCATGACAAACAGAGGACCATAAGGTGGTCAAACAGAGGCCAGTGGTTATTTAAGTTCTCCAAGGCGTGGGACTCCCGTGGTGATACTTACAAAACATAATTGTTTATAAGGTTATAGTTAAATATATACTAAAATTCAAACAAAAATATTCATGAATTTCCTTTTAAGTAAATAGAATTTAGAAAGTAACCAACATAACTGAAATATTTATAAACATTACTTTTATTTATATAACTTAATAAATATAACTTATATAAAATAAGTTATGGTAACTTAAAACATTCGTAAAACATATAATAATATAACAAGATATAATATAACTCACCTTAATTATAACCTTAGCCTTACTTTCCTATCAAAACTTTCCTACTATAGATTCCTTATGCTCACTTACGTACCCCTCTCTCTCGGTTTTCCTCTTTCTTTTGTTCTTTCGTGTTTCCTCCCTTAATTTGCAACACCTTTGCCCCTTTTTATACTGTTAACCAAGCCGTGATGGAAAGCCACGTACTCCTCTCTCTCTCTCGGTCATAATGATGCTAGGTGATTGAGCTTTTAATTGTGAATTCCATATAAGATTTGAATCTTTCCAAGATAAGATTAAGGCCTAGTTTGGAAAAATTAAATAAGTGTATTTTTTGACTTTTCTTGTATTATGTGTAGAAAAAGTAGAGAAGAGATATTGATTGATGTGATCCAAAAAAGATAAAAAGATGAAATAAGTGCACTTTTTTAGTTTAGCCAAACTTGGCCTAAATCTTATACTTGGACCCTTTTTCTTTCTTTTTCTTTTGGGCCGAAATTCATAAGCATTGGCTGGGCCAACAAATTTTCATTTTCTTTTCTTTTTATTTATTTATTCATTTGTTTTGATGTTAAGCTTTTTTAATGTTCCTAATTTAAATTAAATTACATCTTATATTTTTTTTCCTTATCATTATAAAATTAATTATTTTATTTTACTTTACAGCTTATTATTATTATTCTTGTTAGCAATAATATTATTTATTTACTATTTTTAGTTTGACCCAACTAGTATTATAATTCCATAAATGTGTTAATTTGCCCCCAAATAATTTCTAATTAATCCTATATTTGATAACCTAATGCCAAATTAGATTTATATATTTATTTATTTAATACCCCATCATCACAAGCAACCATAATTATATATATAATTCTAAATATTTATGTGATACTTAATTAAACGTTCGGGGTGTCACATTGTCTCTAAAAAAATGAATGGTCTATTTTAAAAAATATACTTATTGTCTATTTTTTTAGAGACAAATACGATAAAGTTAAAATGTTACAATTATCAAATCAATTAAATTTTAAATATTAAGAATCCTATACAATAAACAGTTTAGATAATCAAGATAACATCTGTTATGAATCCTTCAAGTCCTCTCAAATTCAAATAGAGAGAAACCCAATCCTATCCTACGGATACAATTGTATTAGGAGTATTTGAATCCATGTATTATCGAAGATCATGTGAGAGGTATTTACCAAAAGAGTTTTAAATTATTTATTTATTTATTGGCTTAATTAATAGACTTCAAGACACCAAATCTAATATAGACATGTTTATTCATTATAATTTTATATATGTCTCTATTTTATATAATTTTAATTGTGAGAAAAAATATTATGATCAATTGAGCCGTTCTAATCGATTGTGTTTGAGGTACATTTTTAAAAAAATTATGTTTTATTATGATCTAAGTAAATCCAACCGTCAATTACATAGGTTAATTAATCTCAGCCATTCAAACAAATTAAGTTAGAGCATCTCTAATGATAAATGTTATAATAGTAATGTCATTGCCAAATTATGACAACGAATAGTAAAAAATCATAGAATTATAATAATAGTGCTCCAATGGTCAGCTGCCATTTTGACAAAACCAAATATGGAAACTGGTGTGTTCAGACGATTGGCCAGACGACCGCCCGGTCATCCGGAACACACTAGTTTCTGTGTTTGATTTTGCAGAATGACAGGCATGAGGGAGAGATGTTTTGCTAGGAGAGAGGGAGGGAGACTTTGCTTGATGAGTTGACAGTTATGGCTACTATCAAAATTTATGTCAAATTTGATACAAGTTTTGGCATTTATTGACCAACCATTCGAGCTCATTTTTTGTCTCCAATTGTTAAATTATGGCAATAACAATTCCAATGACTAATTATTAAAAATACTCTTAAAGAGATATTTTCAAAAACATATCTATTTTATTATATAGATTGTTTCTTTCCACTAATAAATTCAGGAGAAGGTAGAAAAATTTTAAAACAGTAACAAGGTTTAAAGAGATATTTTTAAAAACATCTCTATTTTATTATATAGATTGTTTCATTCCACTAATAAATTCAGGAGAAGGTAGAAAAATTTTAAAACAGTAACAAGGTTTAAAGAGATATTTTCAAAAACATCTCTATTTTATTATATAGATTGTTTCATTCCACTAATAAATTCAGGAGAAGGTAGAACAATTTTAAAACAGTAACAAGGTATAAACTTTCACATTCTATTGTTCTTGACTCCCATTTAAATTTTGTTTAGTTTGCAAGTGCACATCATATAATTTACAAAATTCATAAAGTGACATGTTTTCGTTTGGCAAAGAGGTTTGGAGTTATTTTAGCCACAAAAGACAAAATAGACTATTTTAAGCACAACAAACAAAACATCACATTTAACCCATAATCATTACACTATTCTCTCACAAAAAAACCCAAAAGCCCTTTCCAAACCAAAATTTTTAACTCAGGCTAAAATAGTAAAAAAAGTCAAAAAGTCAACCCACTTCTCAAACGGAGACAAGCCTCGTTTGGGAACAGGCTAATTTAGTAACTTTTTGGCTATTTGGCTAAAAAGGTAGGTAAAAAAAACTTGTATGTTTGGGATGACTTTTTGGCTAATTACGAAAAGATGTGCAAAAAGTAGAGAGAAAAGAGAATCTTTGACTTTTTGGTATGAGTTGTTGGCTTTTTGGCTAATTTAGTAACTTTTTGGCTAATTGGCTAAAATAGCCTCTTGCCAAACGAGGCCTTATTGTAAATTAAAAAGTAAGATCTAAGGTCATGTTTGATTCACAACACTAATAGTGAAGTATTAATAATCCTATCAAATTAGTGTGGTATTCACTATCCAATTGGATTAATATCCATTGGATTAATAATCCCACCCCTACCCCATTACTAATAATCCTACAAATTTGTTGGATTAATTATCCATTGGATTATTAATCCTAAATAAAAATGTTAAAACAAACATGGGATAATTGGGCTCACGGATTAATAATCCCAATCCAATGCTCCAATCCACCAAATCAAACATGCCCTAAAAGTACTAATTCGCAAGTTCATAGATAATTAATTTATTTAAACTATATCTCCTCATAAATATACATGGGTAGAAACTAAATCAAATAATTTAACACCATAAAATAAAAATAAAAATAAAAATAAAAATAATGTATAAACAAACGGGACCAAACATGGTAATTAATTTTTGAAGAAATTAAAATTCAGTGATAACAGTAAAAAAAAAATACAGAATCATGAAAAAATATAACATTTTAATTATTAAAATGTATAAATTTTATCATTGATTTGTATTGTTTATTAACAGGTGATGAGTGTAGTCCCCAAAGTCTGGAAGAGACTCATGGTCACATTCCTCTGCACCTTCGTCACTTACTTCCTCTACAACGCGGTCGCAGTACTACTCATCATTCTCTGGGCATTCACAGTCGGAGACACCGATGCCGCTGCAGCAGTATTGATCATCATTTTCATCTTATACGCAATTGGGTTCATCTACTTAACCATTATTTGGCAACTTGCTAGCGTCGTCTCGGTCCTAGAAGACTCATACGGGTTCAAAGCCATGATCAAGAGCAAGAACCTAATCAAAGGGAAGATGTGGATCGCCATTGTTATCTTCTTCAAGCTCAACTTCGCTATGGTGGCGATACAGATACTGTTTGAGATACTAGTCGTGCATGGTGGCGAGTCAGTGAGCGTAGCGGGTAGAGTCGGGTTTGGGATACTGTGTCTGTTGTTGCTGTTGAAATTGTTTTTGTTTGGATTGGTCATTCAGACTGTGATCTACTTCGTTTGCAAGTCTTATCACCATGAGAATATCGACAAGTCGACGTTGTCGGATCATCTTGAGGTATATTTGGGAGAGTATGTTCCTTTGAAAGCAAAGGATGTTCAGCTTGAGCAAGTTCATGTTTGATTGAGGTTATGGGTGGTGTTTTGTTGTAATGGTTGGTCTTGATCATTATAAATTAACGATCACAGTTGTTATGCCAGACTATATATATATACTTAACTTCCAAGAACTATATATAGTTTTTTATTTTTATTTTTAAATTGGAGTAATATTTGGGTTTTTTTTTTTTAATAATTTTTTTATTCTGTTGGTATCTGGGTATGGTTCGGGCCCAAATTGGACGTTCATGGGTTGTTCACCCCATTAGTTTGAATGAATAGTTTTTTTGATCAGCTAAAGGAAAATTTTATTGATGGAAGAGAATATAAATAATCTAGAAATACGTTAGTAAAGAGAGAGGGGAGGAGGGAGGAGGAAGTGCAAAGAGCATTACAGAACCCTATCAAATGCTGACCGATGAGGGAACCCTATCATATGTTAGCACAAGCCTCGGACATTGGTGAGGAACCAACAATACAAACAAAGACTAAAACAAAGAACACAAAAGGAGCCAAACAGATAAATCCCCTGAAGCCGAATGTAGCCCTTGTTGTCAAACCTAAGAAAATAGACCATTTTACTGCCAAATCCATAATCATAGTGAACCTCAAGCAGATAGCCTAATCTGATGGAGATTGGAGACAATATCATGAATTGAATAATCTACTTCCATGTTCCATTTGGCCCAAAATGCAATATGCACTTTCACCTTTTCACATAAATCTTCAAAATTAGGTTGGCCCCCCTTGGAAAGACACTCATTTCTCAGTTTTCAAACAGACCATAGCATGATTGAGGGAACTATCTTCCACATTTTGAATACCCAAGTCTTCAACTTGCCACCTGACCACCAATGAAGCAGGCCCTCTACTGATCCAGGAATTGTCCAGAATTGATCCCACCAATTAACCATTTGTGACCAAAGCTTCTAGACCAATGGACAAAACAATAGCACATGATCTAGAGATTCCACCACAGATTTGCAAAAAACACACAGATTGTTGGTTCTAGCATCTAACCCTAATCCTTTGTAGGAAGGTTGAAGTTTAAACTCTACTTTTCCAAGCCAACCAACAAAAAAATTGCACTTTTGGGGGAGCTAAACTATCCCATAACCCTTTAGGTACCTTCAGACATGGCCTTTTTGCTGCAACCCACCACTTTTGCACAGAAGACACAGAGAACTGCCCTAAACTATTAGCTAGCCAAGAGCAAGAATCTTCAAGATCATAACTAATTGTAGGAGATGCCACCAACATATCATTCAATCTCAGTAGCTCCTCTTCTTCCCAAGCTAAAAGTTGTCTTTTAAAATTAAGCCGCCACAGCTATGAGCTACTTTTCTTGGCACTAATCTGCTGCAAAGACTCCTCTTTCTCAATGGCTAAGCTGTATAATATGGGGAATTCTTCCCTCAAACATCTGTTGTTGAACCAAGCATCAAACCAGAATTGAATTCTTTTCCCATTTCCAACATTTATTTTAAAATGGCCACCATAGAACTCACCCAAGTTCTAGTTTACTAAAGTAAGTTGCAAAATATCCTGCCATACCATGGAGACCCCACCTAAATGATTCACAGATGGAATCCAACCCCCACCAGCCTTACCATGCCTTGAGTACACCACAGATTTCCACAGTGCTTTATCTTTACTGCCATACCTCCACCACCATTTTAATAACAAGCAATCATTCACTTCATTTAAATCTCTCACCCCCAAACCTCCTTGACTTTTGCTTTTGGTGACCTCCCTCTATTTGACCAAGTGCACTTTCCTTTTATTTTCAGACCCTCCCCACAAAAATGATGATTGAAGCTTAACAATAGCCCCTTAACAACACCCTTAGGCATTTTAAAGATAGAAAGGAAATAGATTAGCAGATTAGAGAGAGCTAATTTAATCAAAGTCAGTCTCCTAGCATAAGACAACAACTTCCTCTTCCAACAAGACAGCTTCTTCTTTACCTTATCCACAACTGGAAACCATGTGCTTTTCCTTCTAGGATTGGCCTCTAAAGGCAGTCCTAAGAAATTAAATGGCAATTTCTTGGTCAGACAGTTCAAGATTTTAGTAAAATCCTTAGTTTGATCATCTTGGAAACCTACCTCACAAACAATACTTTTATGATAGTTAATTTTAACGCAGACATCACCTCAAAGCACCATAACACTCTTAATGTTCAGAATTTCCTTCTTATCACCTTCACAAAATATGTTAGTGTCAACTGCAAATTGGAGATGTGAGTTCTTAACTCATTAGGGCCAACTGTAGCACCTGTAAACAGACCCTTATCTTTAGCCTTATCCAGTCAAAGATTAAGACCTTCTGTTGCAATAATGAACAAAATCGGAGAGAGAGAATCCCTTTGCCTTAACCCCTTTTGTCATTAGAACTCTTCAGTGGGTGAACCATGAACCAGTACAAACACCATTGTTGTAGAAAGGCAAGTCTTCATCCACCTAATCCATTTTTCACCAAATCCAGAATTTCTCATCATTGACAGCAAGAATTCCCAATTTATGGAGTTGTAGGCTTTCTCAAAATCCAATTTCAGGATAACTCCTTTCTTCTTTAATCTTTTTCACCCATCTACAACTTCATTTGCTATTAGCACCCCATCTAGGATATGCCTGCCACTCACAAAGGCTGACTGTACCTCATTGATCACTGATAGAAGAACCTGCTTTAGTATTCTGGATAGCACCTTGGCCAGGATTTTATAGACAGAACTAACCAGGTTAATTGGTCTATAGTCCCCCAACCCTGCAGGATTATCCTTCTTAGGTATAAGAACAATGAAAGAATTGTTAACCCCTCTTAAAAGCTTGCCATTTGAGTGAAATTCATGCATCAATTGAACTATCTCCCCTTTCATTATTCTCCAACATTTTTTAATGTAAGCTAGGTTAAAGCCATTTGGTCCAGAGGCCTTATTCCCATCACAGTCTTAAATTACTGCCCAAATCTCATCGTCAGAAAACACTGCTTTCAAGTTCACTGTTGCCTCAGAGCAAATGGTAGAAAAAAGGACCTAAAATCTTTGGCCTAGAACTCCAATTTTTTGAAAATTGCTTTCTGAAATGCATGACTACTTCTTGCTTCACCTGATCTGGTTCCTTAAAGCTCACACCCTCCACTAGGACTGAATCTAGCAAGTTCTTTCTCAACCTTTTCGTTGCCATAATATGAAAGACCCTAGTATTTTTGTCACAATTTCGAGCCCACACCAGTTTGGATTTTTTATGTCACAACCTCTCTTTATTTCTGCTGAGCTTCCACACTGTAACATGCCCGGGGGGTGCCCATGTGTGTTAAACAGTTCGGACCCTTAATCTCTTTGATCTAGTCTCACGAGTGCAATGTGAAACATAGATGAGAGTCTAGATTTGACAACTTTATAGAAAATCTATTTTATTACAAAATTATTGCCACAAATAGACTGCGTCATCAGATCTCAGAGTCGCCACCTAATATTTTGAGAAATTAGGAAACTCATGACTTGTGCCAAGGCCATTGTTCATCATAACCAAAATTGTTTCGGTTTGGAACCTTAGGTATGAAAAGGGAAGGTCATTAATTGAGCACTCTCGCTCACTCGATCAAAAGATCGGCCTTTACTAACCACGATATGAATTTTATTTTCTTTATATTTTCATGTTCTAATTATTTAAAAAATCCTAAATTTTACTATGTGAAGTATACAAGTATAGACTATGTCACCTACTTTGGAACAACTTGATTTCATGTAGTTTTGAAGGAGTTTTGAAGATGTACAACCCAAATAAATTAAGTTTATAAACATGAAAATCAACATCAATCCAAATTAAGCGGCACAACCTCCATCCACTGACATTCATATAGTTATATCACATAAGCAAATAGCCTCTTGGTAGAATGCTAAACATAGTAAGAAAAATACACACAAATGGGATGCTAAAGTATAAAAACTTACATGTTTGACATCTGCGAACAAGTTACAAAACAAAGCTAGTAAAACATGCATGAGCTTATATACAAAATCCTAATTAGCTTGCTTGGTTAGGCTTTTCAAAAAACACTTTTCAGAAAATTGTACTTTCTTGTTTTTCGTGTTTTTTTTTATTGAATTTTTTTAATATTTTAAGCAATTTTTTTTTTTTACTTTTTAGACATAGCTAACATAAATATACCTAAAAAGTAAAAAACTTGTGAAAAAAACCTTTTAAAAATTCGCTAAATACCAAAATACAAAAAAAAAAAAATCAAAAATTCAGTACATTTTTTGTACTTTTATGTATTTTTTAATTTTTTAAAATATTTTTTCACAATTTTTTTACTTTTTAGATACATCTAAGTAAGGTGCATCTAAAAAAGTAAAAAAAAAATGTTTAAAATTTTAAAAATATTCACTAAAAACAAAAAAACACGAAAATAAAAAAACTCAGTTTTCAAAAAACTTTAACCTAAAAAACTCAAACCAAACACACTGAATGCAATTCACTTATGAGATGCAACTAAAGATTCAGCTTCTAAGATATGACATGTGAATCATCTCAAGAATATTAGGTAGCGCACATAATCATATAGGAATTGATTAAATCCACAAATACAAACTTAGCCGAATCAAAATGCATGAAACATAGATGCAAAGCATGGACATAATGAATATATATATATATATATATATATAAAGAAGACAAGTACAAGAACGAGATAGAAAGAAGTGGGGCAGAGAATTATTACAACACTTGAAAGAATAATTACAAACCAAATTAGAGAGGGATGAGGAGAATATTACAACAAAATAAAAAACCTCACAAAACATTGAAAATAAAATAAATAAAAGAAAAAGTTTCACGTGCCTTGGAAACCACCTTAAGTTGGTTAACATCGGAATACAATGCCGTCTTGTCTAAAAGAAGCTAACCGGCCAGCCAAATAGGCCGTTTGGCCAACTAGGCCTAGCAAAACTTATCTTATTGCAAAACCAAGAAAAAGAACAAATAAGAAATATGTAGGTGGCTCAACTAACCACTACCAGTTAGATTAAAACAAATATAAAATAGAAAGTGTAAAATTACAACACAACTAACATGACCCTAAAACAAGAAAACAAATATAAGATAGAACATGCAAAATTACAACAAAACTAATATGAACCTAAAATAAGGAAACAAATATAAGATAGAACATGCAAGATTACAACAAAATTAATATGAAACTAAAATAAGAAAACAAATATAAGATAGAACATACAAGATTATAACAAAACTAACATGAACCTAAAATAAGAAAACAAATATAAGATAGAATATACAAGATTACAACAAAAGTAATATGAAACTAAAATAAGAAAACAAATATAAGATAGACCATAATATGAAACTAACATAAGAAAATAAATATAAGATAAAACATGCAAGAAAAATGAAAGAATTGAAAATTCATCATGCAAAGAAAGATTGAATTTCTTGATTTTCAAACTTCCTCTTGATCACCCTCAAGGTTGTGAAGTATGATCTTAATCCTCAATTCAATAGCTTGGAATTTGAGCTTAAAATGGCAGTTTTGAACAAGTGTATGATCACTTTTTTCTTGGTAAGAATACTCTCTCTTTGAATAAAGCGTTGAGTGGTTTTGACAAGGAAAGATAAGATGTAAGAGGTATGTAACTTCACTAGTTTGGCAAGATAACTCTCTTGTTTTTAAGACTTTCTTTTCTTTCAAATTCTAACACAATTTTAGCATTCTCTCCCTACACTTCTCTTCTTCAAAATTCTTCTCCAAATTCAAGACTAGAGCTCTCATTATATAGCCAATGCAAGTGGGCAATGGTGGAGGACAAAATGGAGGATAAAGTGGAGCATTTTTGGAAAGATAATGGAGGTGAATGATGAATGGTGATGGTGGTGTGTGATTTATAAAAATAGATGATGAGTTGAGATAGTGGGATATGATTATGAAAGATGGTGAGTGGAGATGGTGGGATGTGGTTATGAAAGTAGGTGGTGAGTGGGAATGGTGGGGTGTAATTATGAAAGTGGATAGTGAGTGGGGATAGTGTGGTGTGATTATGAAAGTAGATGGTGAGTGGGGATAGTGTGGTGTGATTATGAAAGTAGATGGTGAGTGGGGATGGTGGGATGTAATTATGAAAGTGGATGATGAGTGTAAATTGGTGGGGTGTGATTATGAAAGTGGATAGTGAGTGGAGATGGTGGGGTATGATTATGAAAGTGGATGATGAGAGAGGATTGATTTGTAGGAAATTTGGTAGTGGAGATTGGTGAATTTTGGATAAAAAATAATTTGGCCAAAAGTGTGTGAATGTTGGGATTAAAGCTCAAATTTCATCTCTCTTATTGAGAATTCTGTGAGAAACACATTCTGATTGTCATCATCGGGTAATCAAAAGAAAGTGCTCGAGTCTTAGGGCCGGTCAAAATGAGATGTCTACACACACTCGGCTTCTAACCTCTTTTCTTCTTTTTATTTCTAGATCATCCAGGGGCCCAGACACCGCCTTCAGATCTCACTCATATAGCTTCTCTTCTGCTGACGTTAGGTTATTGTCAATATTGCCAAATACCTCCTTGTTCCACTTCCTTAGATGATTCCTTAAATTGTATAATTTTCTTATAAGCCTATACCTTGCCCACCCTGGCACTTGTGTGTCTTCCCAAATCTTTGTGACTTCAGACATGAAGTTAGGATGTGATGTCCAAGAATTTATAAACTTGAATGGTTTAGGTCCCCAATCCCTATCATTTTCCTTCAGTAAAATTGGACAGTGATCTGAAATTGTTTTAGGTAAGCCCCATTGTTTAAAAGAAAACTTTTCCAACCATTGTGAGTCCAACAGAAATCTATCTATCCTACTTCACCTATCCCCCTCCAATGCATTACACCAAGTGTACTTTCTACCTAACATAGGCACATTAGTCAACTCCAATTGTTCAACAAGCTCATTAAAATCCTTCATCCCCCTCTCTCTTCTTGAACACCCTTTCCTCTCACACAAATGCCTGATTTCATTAAAATCCCCTCTCACGCACCATGGATTTGGATAATGGGGATATAAATTAACCAGAGAATCTCAGAGTTGTTTCTTTCCCAGAACCTCATTTGGAGCATAGATATTAACAATAATACACCAAAAAGAATTAAAGGAGGTACCTGATAGTAATATAAAAATTTTGCTGTAGCAACAATCTTTTAGCACAAAGATTTGTGGCCTCCAATACACAAAAGACCACCTACACTTTCTCTGAGTCCACCATCATAAATTCTATCTCTTCATAAGGTCAAATGGATTTCACAAATTATTCGTCTATTGAGCTTCTTTTTGTTTCTTGTAGCAGTAGAATATCAACATTCCTTTCCCTCACCAAATTTTTTATTTTCCCTCATTTTTTTTGGCCTTCTTAGCCCTCTAACATTCCATGATAAAATCTTCATAACAGACTCATAGTTTACACCAAAAACCCTATTGGCAATCAGTTAAGCTCTGGCTGCCCCTTCTTCGCCTGCAATTCTTGTCAAAACATTCTCTTCTAGCTCAACTTTCTTGCTTACTACCTCCTATTCTTTTCCTTGGTAGTTCAGTCCTAATAGTTTGCCAACTTTCACTGTTGATTATGCTTCCTTAAGTAAATTTCTGCTTCTGTTTATTATATTGCTTTGGGATACTAACAAGGAAGTAGCTACTGCCGCTGCTGTCACTCTAAAAATGGCTCCTCTTTGGAAGCCAAGTCTGCCAACCATGCTTTTTTGTTTGATATGGCCTCCAACTAAATTGATGGCCCTCCTTTGACCATTAGCTTTTTTCTAATAGTTGCAGTCTTTTTTTACTGCTGCTTCCTTACCCTTAATGCCTTTACTAGCCCTCTTATCCTCATTCTATTGGGTTGTTTAGGCTAGAGTTGGCCTGAGTTGGGTTTGGGCCACACAATCACTCAAATTCGAAACCACCCCCATGTTTAGTCTACTGGGCTCATGCCCAACTTGCACACCTTCAAGTAATACTTCCAGATTTATATTGGGTCTTTCACCCTCTGACCCACTTAAACCTCTTAAGAACCTTGTAGTGCATATAGCCCCATCCACCTTTTGAATTTCACTCATCATTACATTTTTTTAGCAGACTTCCTGTTGCAGATCCTCCTCATTGGAACATGCACCTGCATTACCTTTCCCCATGCTACCCCTTCTGTTATTTTCGGCTATTGCATGCTTGCCATTATTTCTCCTATCCATCTCATCTAATTTGTCTGTCACTGTTTCCAATACCCTACTCTATTAAGTCGTGTCCGATGAGAGGTGAATTTATTATGGATGGCGTTCGTATCCAAGGTATTAATTTTGAGGTACGTAAATATGTACCTCGTTTGAATTGTCAAACTAAGTACACATTTCTATCATCGCAACAACATTTTACTAATAAGGGTAATCTAAATACGAGAAGCCTGTGAAAACATAATCATTAATTATTGCACTTGCTTTTTAATTTATACATGAAACTATATATTTTGAACAGGGGGTGTGTAGACACCGCATTTTTTATCGACCTTAAGACTCAGACATCATCGATTGAGCGCTCGGTAATCACGCATGTTTGTGCTCGTTTCGAGTTCCCGGAGTTTTTGGCTGAATGTCTTGCCTCCGGGCCTCTGAACTTTTTGGTGTTTTGGCTCGGTTTGTGGACCAAGCCTTTTTTACCTTGTCTGGAGGAGAGAGAGAGGTCCGTAGACCGCTTTTTGTGGTTGTAGACCACTATTCCCTCTGGTAGGCCAGTTTTCGATTTCCGGAGCCTTCGGCCGCGCGCCTTGTCTTGCGTCCTTTTTTGGTTTGGTTTTGAACCGAACCTTGTTTTACCTTCCCTGGAAGGAGAAGGAGGTCTGTAGACCACCTCTTTGTGGTCGTAGATCACTTTTCGCTCTTGGAGACTAGTTTCCGATTTTCGGAGTCTTCAGCCGCGCGCCTTGTCTCGGGACCGCTTAACGTTCTCCGCTTGGCTTGATTTTTGAACCATGCCTTGTTGACCTTGCCTAGAGGGACACTGTGGTCTCATAGACCACTTCTTATAGTCGTAGACTACTTTTCCCTCGTAGACTGCTTTTGGTGCCTGTAGACTAGTTTTCGAGGCTTCCGGTTGCGCGCCTCGACCCCCGGACTCTTGTCTTGCATCCTTTTTGGTTTGTTTTTGGCACAAACCTTGTTTTCCTTGTTTGGAGGGTGGAATAAGGGTGGGAGATCAGTTTCTCTCCTCGTAAACCACTTTTCTTCCCCGCCAGCCAGTTTTCTGGTCAGCCAACTGATTTTCTTGGTCTTTGGACCACCAATAGTGGTCGGCCACCACACCACCACTTTTCTTTAAGTGTGCAGACCACTCCTCCCCTATGGCCGACCACTTTTTATCTTGGGAGACCACTTGTGGTGGTCGACCGACCACTACAAGTAGCTGGCCGACCACTTCAAGTGGTCGGCAGCTTTCTATCACTTTTTTGGAGATCTTTTCTTGCCAGCTGTGACAGTTGGAAGGCACAGAAGTCATCCTCCATACACGTGTATGGAGGGATGGCTTAGAGCCTTTAGTGTGTTCAACAAGCTTCTTGCTTGATTTTCTATAAGAGGGAGGCCCTCCCTTTGTCACGGCCCAAACCCGCCCCTATGGGTTTAGCATCGCAACCGACTAGTAATCCGTGATTACCGAAGGCCTGCTTAACAGTAATGACAGTAATACAGAGTAAAAGGGCTGGCGGAAGCCAAAATAGGAAATAAAAGATGTCCAATGAGCTGTCACAGTCTGAATGTAAAAAGACTTTTTATAAACATGCCACATTGATAACCCAAACATAGGTACATACGACATATACACAAACATCCATGTCAGGGACCAAATCCCTAACTATAACGCTACAGTCAAGACTTAAACATTTATTACAGAACAGAAACAAAAGGGTAAAACTAAGACACCCCAAAATAGCCTTAGCATGGACAGACTCGGAACCTCGAGGTGAGGTACGGTGGTTGACTTGACAAAACGGGAGCTTAACTTGACGCTCCTAGCATCGATTCGGTGCTTGGACACCTACATATAAATATAAACAGTGAGCTAAAGCCCAGTGAATAACAAATGCGTAAAGGGATAAGAATGAATGTCCTTTCAGTAATTAAAACAGTCAATTGCATCAGCAAATAAGTCATTTAGAACCATAGTAGTCATATGTGGTACATCCCATAGTAAAATAGTACAGTAGGTCTTAACGGGCCGAACAGTCAGTTGATGGCCATCATAACAGTAAACAGTAGTAGTTCCAAGCGTGGGAACCGACAGAGATCTCTGTGACAGTAGCAGTAATAGTACAGTAACAGTAAATTGCTATGGATGCCACGAATACAGTTTACAAATAGGACAAATATTCATTCATTAAATAATAACGTTTCAGTAAGCAGAACAGTTGATCATTCAGAAAATAATCATAATTGAACGTATCTTTACAACATTGTTACTCACAGAGCACTGGGCTATGAACAAGCTAACGAGCGTTCTCGGATGCTAACCCTACAGTTGCAGAACAAACACACACTTAGGATTAATAACTTAGCCCCTATTTATACTCGGTGTGGTTCTATAACATTATCCTCATTAAGATGCCTTAATTATGGCCTAGGAATGCCTAGGATGAAATGAGGATGCAAAGATGTACTTTAAAACACTTTTTAAAATTTGCTGAAAACAGGGGTCTCGCTCGAGCGAGCTTATCAAAACAGAGGGGTCGCTCGAGCGCAAACTCCTTCGCTCAACCAGTCTGTAAAAATGCAAAAGTACTGATTGTTGAAAATCTCCGCTCGATGCTCGCTCGAGCGTGAGATACATCCTTCGCTCGAGCGTAGGTCTCGTCGCTCGAGCGTGCGTCTGTGTGCACCAAAAACCTGAGAGTTTGCAATTCACGCTCGAGCCAATATTCCGTTGCTTGAGCGGACTTTTGAATACACAGGTGCTCGCTCGAGCGAGGAAGCCAAATTTTGAATTTTCCAGATTTGCTTTCAAAGCTCAAACCAAGCATTCAACACATCAAAACTCAACCTTTGGGGTCAATTTTCTGGAAAACACTTGAAAACCAACAATATAACATGTCTTTGAAGATCAATTTGTAAAATCAAGCCCAAAAGTAAGTCAATTTGAACACAAATTGAAATGTAAATATGAAGAACAATGCAAAATCATACATGCATGAGTTCCCATGAACTCTAATGCCCCAAAACATGATCAAATGCAAGTTTTAGCTCAAGAACATGGTGAATTCATGGACTATAACAAAAACATGAACATTCATGTGGAAATTCTCATGAAAACAACCTTAAAATTCAAGAATATGTACATGCATGCAACTATAGCTACTCAAACAACACTTTGAGCCAATTCTAGACTCTAATCACCAATTTTACCATGGACCATGCAAGTAACAACTTAAATACATAAACCAAAGGATGAACATCCTACCTAGGTCTTGAATCTCAAGTGTGCTAGCTCAATTTTGCAAATTCCCTTCAATTCCTCAAATTTCAAGCAAAACTTGTTGAATTCAACCTTGTTCTCCTACTCTTCCTCTCTCATATGGTTTGGTCTAAGAAAATGACTGAATAATGGTGCATCAAATGATATGAATCACACTTCAAACAATGCCTCTAAAGTGGCCCACTAAATGGCAATATTGAAAATAAAACCAACTAATGTAATTTAACATTATTTAATCTAATTTAATCATTCCAAATCAATTTTTAATTAAACCTACCATCAAATCACATAAATCCTAATTAGCATAGAATACTAATCAATTTCTGATTTGGTCGTCGATAAGGCCTTCAATTCGCAATTCGAAATTAAAAACACGAACAGATCAATCCTAATTAGCATAGAATACTAATCAATTTCTGATTTGGTCGCCGATAAGGCCTTCAATTCGCAATTCGAAATTAAAAACACGAACAGATCAATCTACGACAAACAGATAGAAATGTAATTAAGGTAATACACTTATGCAATCAATTCAGAATTTTGCCATAATCAATTACTTGTCATGCTAAAACGTAGATTAGCACTAATTAGAGGTGAGGGTTGTCACACCCTCCCTTCTCTGGGTTCAAAAAAAAGAGTTGAGAGATATACATACATCTTTGTATCTATCTTGCATCTTCTCTTTATTTTTGTGCTTGAAAGTGTAGTTTTTCTATACTATTGCACACAAACACACACTCAAACACCATCCTTTTGTTGTTGTGGCCCTTTGAGGTTGGTTTTGGAGTTCTTGGGCTGGTTTGAGCTCAGAAAAGCTGCTGGAGTTGTAGTTTTGAAGTAGTTCTACAAGGGTGAGTCAACTAGCCCTTTAACCCTTTGTTTTGATTAAGCTTTTGGACCTATTTTCATGCTTATTTTGGCTTGACTTTCTACTACAAAAAGTTTTGATTTTGCATGCTTGTAATGTTTGTTTAAGGCCTTGTTGGTGTTGGGGGTGGTCTACTCCCTCTTGTGCCTTGTTTGGCCTTATTTTTGTGCTATCCTTTCAAGCTATTGGGACCACCTCCTTTTGGCCTTCTCACCACTGAAACTTAGAGGAATTTTAGTGGTGGAAATGGTGTTTTGAGGTCCCAAATAGGAGAGGGTCATCCCCTCTCCTTGTGTCTTGTATGCTTGCCTTATTTGCCTCATGTTTGAGCATGTTTGTTAAGCTTATGTTGGCTTCATCTTAGCATGTATTTGGGGTTAGTTTGACATGGCATACCACTGTTTTGACTTGGTTTTGTCATCCCATGTATGCTTTATACACTTGTAGTGTAAATTTTGCAAACTAGTCTTGCATGCCTCATGAAGTAGCATGTCTTTCTAGCATGTTTTGAGTCCATATCAGTAGGTTTTTGGTGTTTTTTTTAACATGTCTTAGATCTTTTTTGGGTTGGTTTGATGGCCCCATGCATGCTCCATGCACTTGTAGTGCAATTCCATTCAATAGTCTAATGTGTATCATGCTTTTGATCATCATTCTAGCATGATTTTGGCTCAACTCTAAGAAGATTTTGTCCGTATTTTAGCATGTTTAAGCTCTGATTTGTGATGTTTTGGCCATGCATGCATTGCTTTGTATAGCCATGGTTCAATCTTGTTCACTAGCTTTGTGTATTGAGTTCATTAGCATACATTGCTTGGACTATTTTCATGATTTGACATCATTTCATATGTGATTTTAGAGCATATTTCATTTCCATGCACTCACATCTTTCACTCTTTTAATGCATTGGAGAGTTTGTGCTTTATGCCTTAAGGACGAGCCATTGTGTATGCCTTCATGCCTAAGCTTGCAAGCTATCATTTCAGTGTGTTTTTGGGGTTATTTTGCCATGATATAACTTTGATTTTTGTTGGCAAAGCCATCCCATGCTTGGTCTTGGTAGGTGTAGTATAACCCTCCCTTTTGGCCTTGCATATTCCATGCTTCATGCTCACCATGCTAGCTTATTTTGGTTTCCTTCCATGCATGTTTTAGACTCATTTTGGCATGTTCTAGGACTGTTTTAGGTTTCCTTAGCCATATGCTTCATGTTTTGCATAGCTATAGTATAAATGCCTATGCTAGTTTCAAGCTTTGAGCTTCATAGCATGCTTCATTTGTGACATGTGCATGATTTGGCATCACTTAACATGTTATTTCAGAGCATATAGCACTGCCATGCTCCTACTTCTTTCACCCTTTGAGTGCCTCTAAGGGTTGTGCATTGTTGCCTTATTTATGGCCTAGTGTGTATGCATGCATGCCTAGGCAATTGAGCTCTCATCATAGCATGTTTTGGTCTTTGTTTTGACCTATTTGAGCTCTGTCCATAGTTGGTTCATGCATTTGTGCCATGTATTGCATGTCCCTTGTATAGTCCTCTTTGCTAGCTTTAATGCTTAAAGACCCTAGCATGCCATGCTTGTATTGTTTGAATGATTTGGCATCATTTCATACCTAATTTTAGAGCATGTAGTGTTGTTACACTTCCACATCTGTCACTCTTTTCTCATGTTTGAGAGTTGTGATCTTATGTCTAGTTGAAGAGCCATAGCATGTGCATACATTTACCTTGCATTTCATGCCATCTTTTTAGCATTATGGCCACTGTTTTGGCATGACTGAGGTCCGTCCATATTCGGTTTAAGTCCATTGAGCATGTTGTTTGAATCATGTTACATTGCATTGTGTATGTTGTGTTGTCATTGCATTGTGTATGCTATGTTGTTATTTGCATTGTGTATGCCATGTTACATTGCATTGTGTATGCATGTCATTAGCATTGGTAAGATAGCATGTTTTTTGCATGCTTCTTGTTCGCTTTGTGTTTAACATGCTTGTTGTTGCATTGCATGTGTTTGGATTAGGTGTTAGTCCAAACACGAGAAACGAAGGACGTTTCATACTTGAAGTGATGAAACGTTCCTCAATTCTCGGCCGTCGACGCTCTTGATCACGCATGATAGAGTTCAAGGCATTTATGTGCTATGTGTGCATTCATTTCACATTGATTCGTGCAATCTTTGCTTCTCAGCCATCATGCATTGAGATGCGTGATTGGTGGTCCGAGGATCAAGAACTACACCCCCTTGAGGTCATGAAATGATAGGGAGGGTGGTTGTGCACACATATATTGCTGTAGAGAAGTGGTTTGGAAATACTCCTCTGATTCTGGGGGACGCTGATGATCCTCTTCTAGTCACCTGAGAAGAAATGAATACTCCGGTGGAGGGTGCCAGAATTAGCACTCCGACGGGCAAGTTAGTCTTTACACTCAAATTGATCTGTATTCTAGTTTAAACACATTAGTTCTCACATACCTCTTTAAGACTGAAGATCTTGTATTTATAGTATTCTCTTGGGGCCTGGCCCACTCTTAGTCCTTCCCATGTACTTTTACACGGCCCTTGTTTTACTGGCAGGAATGCCGGCTCTTTTATTCGGCCCCTCAATTGGACAGGGTCAATGCCAAATATAAGTTATGTTCTGGACCAGATTGGTCCACTCTTGTTGATCCAAAATTATTCGGCTCCCACAATTGCCCTACAAACACCCCACTAGCACCAGTTAGTCGGCATATTTGGCTTCTAGTCTGGAGGTTAGAAATCCGGCGGTTATTCCTTTTCCCGATGCGTATCAGAACGCACACATGTTTCTTGGTCATTATAGCGCTTGCCCGCATTTTCGCACGCTGCCTTCATTTAATGCGATTTGAAATTGTCTCTTCGAATGTATGCTCTGAATACTCGAAGATATCTGGCTCGCCTTCCAGTGGGACTCCTGCATTCTACGGCTTCTGCAACCCCTTGTTTCTCGATCTTTCATTCGCCTCCTGTAAGTTTTCTTCTCCTACATTTTTGATCCCCCCTCTTTATCTGCTTTTGGTTTTCCGTAATCCTTGGGTTAGCAAGAATGGCGAAACATTTGAAGGAGCTCCTTTCTGCGGATCGAATCTCCGGCTTTCGATGCCACTTCTCCATCCCTGACGACGTCCATCTGTCACTTTTGGCAGACAACACTACTGATATGGTGAGGGAAGACGAGAACACAATCGTATTTCCTCTCCTATCAATTGCTGAGGGCAGCGTCTGTTGTCCTCTTCACCCACTTTTGAGGGCCGTTCTTCGGTACTGGGGTCTCATTCCTTCCCAGCCCAATGTGAACTTCTTCCGCATCATAATAGGCACTGTAGAGATAAATCAACGTCTTAGAGTTAATTTAGGTACTCCCGCCATTCGGCACTGTTATGTCCTAGCCAAGTCTACTGGCCGTCTGGGACGCTACTTCCTTAGAGCCAAGGATACTGACCACCACTCAGTGAGCGTGTCGATGATGTGATAGTCGTTGTCCGTGGTAATTGGGAATTCGACGAAGGGGAAGATTGCCTAGATCCTGTGCCCAGGTAAAAAGGAGAACCAGGTGGCCGACCAAATCACTGTTTCTTTTACTTACATATGCATGTATTCAGTACTTTAGCTCACCTAATCATTCTATTTACACAGGCAGCGACTTGAAGAGAGTGTTGATTTCAGACGACGAAGTTATGCTCGCAGAAATTAAAACCGCGCTACAGTTCGTCGGCCGTCCAAACCTTCAAAAACAAGGGAGGGCTGCCCACGTTCTCCTGCGGTACGAGCCAACTTACACGACGTTCTTGGTGGCAGATAATATTCCCATCGCGCGAGGTGATAACTAACTGACGGCCCTCATCTTCCCCCGCTTCAAAAACTTAAGGCAGATTGGCCTCAAATCGTCTGATTCTAAGCACGTAGAAGGACAAGTAGCCGAACCGATCGCCGAGCACCTGGAAGAGTTGGCCGCGAAAGTTGACGAAGCCATCAATTCGGCCTTTGAGCAAGCTGGATTGAACTATTCTGACCCTCCGTCTACATCTGGCTGAGGGGACGCCGAAGATATCTTTACGAACTTGGGAGACCTTTCCGGTCATTTCTCTGAGGATATGGCCGGGGATAATCTTACGTAGATGGCACCAAAAAGGAATGCCGAACGTATGGCCGCCCGACAAAAGGCCGTAGCCATCCGTTCCGGACTTGTCCTGACTGAATCTGTTGCTCTCGTTGTCGTACAAGAAACGGCTCACGTTGTCGTGGCCGAGATGGAAAAGGAGGTCGAGCGCCCGATTACGGAAGTTCGGCTGATTTCAGAGGATCGGGGCAAAAAACAAGGTGCTGAAGGTGAGGACGGCTCCGAAGGGGGCCCCTTTGAAAAACGACCACACTTGGAGGAGTCGGCTGTGGTTGTTCCTTTCGTTATTGAGCCAAAGATAAAAAATATGCCGATCTCCTCCGAAGCGTCGGCTTTGAAAGATGCAACTGTGACACTAAGCCTGGCTGCCTCGGTCTCCTTGTCGGCTAACAAGGTGACCTTTCGTGTCGAGTCGGATTTGGCGACAATAGCATTAGCCGCCCAGTTGGTTTTTCTGGTACGTGACTAACTCTTTGGTTTGGTTTGCATTTGATGTTTCTTGGCACATGACGATCCTTTGTTTTGCAGACGGTTGGAAGGATCGCAGAATTGGGCCGCCGCCAGCATGACGCTGTTGAAAGGATTGGCCGTTTGCAATCTGAAGTCAAGGGTCAAGGGAATAGGACGGAGTTCGAGGTAATGAGAGCCGCGATGGAAAGCACGCGGGCCGAGGCTGAGAAAGAAAAGGCCAACACTACTGATCAACTCAGGTCTGACACCGAGGAGAGGGCAAACGCAAGCGAGGAATCGCTCAAGTTAGCTAAGGAGGCGCTTGCCAAGCTGGAGGCCGAGTTTGGAGAGTTGAAGAAGGCTAAGAAGAAAGCCGACTCTGAGTCTTCGGCAGCGTTCGAGGCTGGGAAGAGCTCCGCCTTTAAGAACTATGTAGAAGAAGTCCCCAAATTCGAGAATCGAGGGTTCAAGCACGGCTGGCTCATAGCCCTTGCTGCCGCTGGAGTTACATCGGCCACGCCAATTCCATACGAGCAAGTGGACGTTGAGCCGCTTGAGTCTGACTCTGAGACTTGATTTAGGAGACATTCTAGTTTTGTTAGATTTTTCTCGATTTCAATGTCTGTTTTTGTTTAGTAGATTTTCATCTGTGTTGGATTTCCATATGTAAAATGTCCACTGTTAGCACCCAATTTATGAATGAAAATTTCATATGCTTTCAAGATATTTCTCGTATTGTTTGTTGTATGAGTAGACAATTAGGAGAATCAGTGGTTAGGACAAAATTCCAAGACTACGTGAGATGGCAGACTTACAAGCTGACTGAGTTTAGCGATCTGATTAAAATAATGAATTCCTAAATCTTACTGAATCGACTCGTGGAACGGCTGGGGCACTTAAGACGACTACATTGATGAATCTGCCCTTGTCCCAGTGAGTTCACGATCGTAGAACGCCAAATAACACGTCTCATAAGAATCTTGTGTTGATAGATCGATTCAGGGAACGGCTGGGGCACTTAAGCCTAGTAGATTGATGAATCTGCCCTTGCCCCAATGGGTTCGCGATCGTAGAACGCCAGATAACATGTCCCATAAGAATCTTGTGTTGATAGATCGATTCGGGGAACGGCTGGGGCACTTAAGCCGAGTAGATTGATGAATCTGCCCTTGCTCCAGCGGGTTCGTGATCGTAGAACGCCAGATAACACGTCCCATAAGAACCTTGTGTTGAGGCATCGACTCGTGGAACGGCTAGGTCACTTAAGCCAACTAGATTGATGAATCTGCCCTTGCCCCAATGGGTTCACGATCATAGAACGCCGAATAACAAGTCCCATAAGAATCTTGTGTTGAGGCATCAATTCGGGGAACAGCTGGGGCATTTAAGCTGACTAGATTGATGAATCTGTCATTGCCCCAGCGGGTTCACGATCGTAGAACGCCGAATAACAAGTCCCATAAGAATCTTGTGTTGAGGCATCGATTCGGGGAACGGCTGGGGCACTTAAGTCGACTAGATTGATGAATCTGCCTTTGCCCCAGCGGGTTCGCCATCATAGAACGCCGAATAGATGCGATTGGGGCATATGATTCGTTCGGCATCGGGTAGTTGATGCTTCAACATTAAGGGGATTGCCTCGGAGGTGCTGCCCCTGTAGGGAATAAATGGGCGTGTACTTCGTGAACGAGGGTCTTATTTATGTGCTCAGTCAGCATTTCAGTTCAGCTCTTTGAGGAAGATTGAACAAGCGCAAATGTCAAATAAACTTTTCTTCAACAATAGAGGCGAAGCGAAGACTCTAGCTGAGCTGGAAGGAGCCATGAGTCGAAGTGGTGAACCTTCACGCACGGGCAGCAAGACTTCGAGGGATCGGGAGAGGCACCAATCTCCTCGTCGTCAGAGTAGGTCGCCTAGGAGGGACAAACAGCCACAGCGTAAGTCTCCTCAGCTCGGTTCTGGCAGGCAACCTGACGCGACTACTCGCCCATTGAGTTTTGCAGACTTCGTGGGTAATAGACCAATGACAGAGGTGGACTCGATCATTCGAGATCCGAATGTGGCAGTCGAGTTTGCTCGACAGATTTTCTCGCCCGAAGTTCAGCAGTCGATGGTAGGTCGATAGGATTTCGAAGTGTTTTGTGAAGGCGTTCACGGGGCGGTGAGGGGACTGTACATGGCTTATGAGATTAGCATGCGTCTCTGCGCCGCTCTCTACGACATAGAACAGAGAGATGAATGCATTCGGAAGTTAGAAGTTCGCGTCGAGAAAGCCAAGCGCGAGCTAAGGAAAATCAAGTCTGCCGGACCCCAATCAACCAGCCACCCCAATTCGGTTGTTGAAGAGAGGGTTACTCAGAGGCTGATTAGCGATGCGATCGCCAATTGTAATACGACTAGCATGTTCGCGATCGAGACTGCGAGGGGTACGGCCTATGAAAAAGGCTTCCATGACGGCCGAAAGGTCGGAATTCAGAAGACCAAGGAGAAACTCGCCGAAGAAGTTTGCCGATGTGAAAATAGTGGATTTAGGCACGGTTGGATCAAGGCGCTTCGGCAAGTTGAGAGTCTCTAGTCGGGAGGGTTGGATTTGGCGTTTCTGTTGTATCAACAGAATGATTTTTCCTTCTTCGTATTCGAAATTGAGAAAAGCGATGACGAAGAAGCTGCCGAACCCAAGAAATCCTTGTAATGCTTGCGTAGATTGAAAGTGAAATTATGTATTTATTCGCTGAATTTAATAAAATGCTTAGTTCTCAATCTGTAGCACACTTGTTATTTATATTAGTACTCATTTTATTCCGAACATTCTTGTTTGAGTACTTGCTTCGTTGAAAGTTTTATTCGGCACACGCGTATTTTCTGCGGAGGCCTTTTCGGCTTGAAGGCGTCATGCGCTGATGGGGCTCCGAATCCGGAGGCTTTTTCGGCCCAAAGGCGTCATGCGCCGATGGGGCTCCGAATCCGGTGACTAATTGGCCAATCGTGATATCCACGAAGGGCGCTCCGAATTCGGAGGTTTTTTCGGCCTAAAGACGTCATGCGCCGATGAGGCTCCGAAATCGGAGACTTTAATTGGCCAATCGTGATATCCACGAAGGGCGCTCCGAATTCGGAGGCTTTTTTTGGCCAATCGTGATATCTACGAAGGGCCCTTCGAATCCGGAGGCTTTTTCGGCCCAAAGACGTCATGCGCCTATGAGGCTCCGAATCCGGAGACTTTATTTGGCCAATCGTGATATGCACGAAGGGCGCTCCAAATCCGGAGGCTTTTTCGACCCAAAGACGTCATATGCCGATGGGGCTCCGAATCTGGAGGCTTTTTTTTTGCCAATCGTGATATCCACGAAGGGCGCTCCGAATCCGGAGGCTTTTTCGGCCACAGATGTCATGCGCCAATGGGGCTCCGAATTCGGAGACTTTATTTGGCCAATCGTGATATCCACGAAGGGCACTCCGAATCCGGAGGCTTTTGCGGAATGCCTTTGAACAGTATTCTGTGGTGAATGAATAGGAATCTTCCTGTTACAGAAAAAGAGATGTACATAGCATCATGTCCCACAAGTCGGGCTAATGATAAAATTTGCGTAAATGCGTGGAATTCCAAGGTCGTGGCAGACTCCTTCCTGACATGTCTTTGAGCCGATATGCCCCTACTCCTGCGATCGAATCAATCTGATAGGGGCCATCCTAGTTAGGACCCAATTTTCTATCAGCCGATTTCTTAGCAGCTGGCAGTACCTTCTTCAGGACCAACTCTCTTCGTGTGTAGCGGCGCAACCGAACACGTTGATTATATGACTTAGCCAGTTGCTACTGATATCGCGCCATGGATGGGAGGGCACGGTCTCTTCGTTTTTCAATTAGGACCAAATCCAAGGCCAGCATCATGTCGTTTTGGCCTATATCGAAAATTGTCGATTTTAAGGTTGGGAGGCCGATCTCCAGGGGTATGATGGCCTGGGTTCCAAAGCATAGAGCAAATGGAGTTTTCCCAGTAGACCGCCTCGGCGTAGTTCGATGAGCCCACAACACACTCGGCAGTTCTTCGGTCCATTTGCCTTTAGCTTTCTCCAGCCTCTTCTTGATGCCATCCAAGATAGATTTGTTAGAGGCTTCGGCCTGACCATTGCTTTGTGGATAAGCCAGCGTAGAGAAATAAGGCCGTGTACCATACTTGCTGCACAGCTCTCGGTAGACACCACAATCGAATTAGGTGCCGTTAATTGAGATAAGTGCTCTTGGAATACCGAACCGTGTTTCTCCAAATGAATCGCTTCACATCGGTATCTCGGACGTGGGTTAATGCCTCTGCTTCTACCCATTTTGTAAAATAATCTATCGCAACAATCAAAAATCGCTTGTTACCCGGGGCACAAGGTAGTGGTCCGACGATGTCAAGTCCCCATTGGGTGAACGACCATGGATTGGTTATGGATCTCAGCTCTTTAGCAGACAGGTGGGTCAAAGGAGAGAACTTCTGGCAGTGTTCACACTTTTTCACGTAGCATTTGGCATCTGCTCTCATTGTCGGCCAGTAATACCCCTGTGTCACAGCTCGATGGGCCAAGGACCGCCCGCCAGAATGGACGCCACAGTTGCCTTCGTGTATTTCATTCAGAAGCTCCTCGACTTTGTCCGGGTGCACGCATTCAAGATATGGACTAGAGAGAGATTTTTTATAAAGCCTTCCTTACGGGTCCAAGTAGTATCGCAGGGTTTTGTTTCGCAGCTTGTGCGCTTCTTTCTTGTCCTCTGGGAGCTGTTCGGAAGACAGAAATGCGGCAATGGGATCCATCCAACTTGGTCCAAATTCTATAACATTGACCTGGACTTCCTCCGAAGGGCCAATGCTCAGCTCTGGGATGAATCCTACTTCGATGGTTCGTTTAATCTCTGAGTTGATGGCAGAGGCTAGGCAAGCAAGGGCATCTGCGTGCGTGTTCTGATCATATGTTATCTGGTTCAATTCATGATGGTCAAATTTTTCCAGCAAAGAGTTGGCCATTTTCATGTAAGCCGCCATACGGTCATTTCTTGCCACGTACTCCCCCTTTAGCTGATTGATCACTAGTTTTGAGTCACAAAATACAAGTAAACGCCGAGCACCTAGAAGATGTGCATTCCGCAAACTGGCTAGAAGAGCTTCATATTCGGCTTCGTTGTTTGACGCTTCAAAGCCGAGCTTGACGGCCTGCTCAATTATTGCGCCGTTGGGGGCCATGATCACAACTCCTGCTCCACTGCCCCGCTAATTGGATGATCCATCACAGTACAACTGCCAAATGTCTCCGACATAAATTCTCCAGTTCGGCTCTGGTCGACTCTCATCAGACTTGAAATCGACAAGACCCCCAGTGAATTCGGCAACAAAGTCGGCAAGCACCTGTCCTTTGATTGAGGTTCTGGATAGAAACTGAATGTCGTACTGGCCGAGTTCAAGAGCCCACTTTGAAACACATCCTGATCCTTCTGCACTTCGTAGTACTGATTAGAGGGGATAATCTGTTAGCACTCCAATGCTATGGCCCTGGAAGTAATGCATTAGTTTTCTTGCTGCCATGACTAGAGCTAGGATGAGTTTTTCCAGAGGAAGGTAGCGTGTTTCGGCGTCAACCATTGCTTTACTTACGTAATACACTGGCTGCTGCTCCCCCAGCTCTTCCTTTATTAGTACGGCACTGACGGCCCTATCGAAGACTGCCAGAAACAAAATGAGCGGGTCACCAGCAGCAGGTGTTGTCAAGAGTGGTATTGAGTGGAGGTAGGTCTTGAGCCTGTTGAAAGTGGCTTCGCATTCATCAAACCATTCAAAAGCCTTGCCCTGCCGTAGTGTATGAAAGAATTGTCGGCAGCGATTTGTGGACCGACTAATGAACTTGTTGAGTGCGGTGGCCATCCCCATCAACTTTTGAACCTCTTTTACCGAACGGGGGGAGCCGAGTTCCAAGATTGCCGTGATTTGCCTCGGGTTGGCCTCGATTCCTCGGTGGTTGACAATGTTGCTCAAGAACTTGCCAAAGCCGATCCCAAATGCACATTTGGAAGCATTCAGCTTCATTTTGTATTTGCGTAAAATGCCGAATGTCTTCTCTAGATCTGCTATATGATTCTGTTCTTCCTTGGACTTGACCACCATGTCGTCAATGTATACTTCCATAGTGTGACCGAGTTGCTCTTTGAACATGGCGGTGACCAATCTTTAGTAGGTTGCCCCTGCATTCTTTAGCCCAAAGGGCATAACCTTGTAGCAGCAGGTTCCTCTTCGGGTGAGGAATGCAGTTTTGTCCTGGTCTTCTGGATGCATGGCGATCTGATGGTAGCCTCTGTAAGCATTGAGGAAGCTCATGCGCTGATGGCGTGCCGTCGCATTTACAAGTTGGTCGATTCTGGGTAGGGAAAAACAATCTTTGGGACAGGCTTTGTTTCGATTCGTGAAATTCACACACACACGCCAAGTCCCGCTTTTCTTTTTCACCACCACTGTATTGGAGAGCCACGTAGGGTAGTTCACTTCTCTGATTGCCCCAGCGGCAAGTAGCCTGTCAACCTCCTCAACAACGGCGGCAGTGTGCTCTGCAGCTAACCACCAACTTGTCTGAACGGACGGCTTGCAATTTGGATCGACATTCAACTGATGCTGTGAAACTGATGGATCTATACCTGGCATCTTGTACGGAGTCCATGCAAAGACATCAAGGTTGCTAAGCAGGAAAGAGATCAGCTACTGTCTGTCGGCCTGATTCAGGGAGGCGTCGACTATGAAGAACTTGTCTGGGCTTCCATCAATTTCAACTCGGTCTAAGCCTTCCGTGGCCTTTTCATTTGGGAGCCGCCCAACATCGTTGAGGCTCTCTTGATTCGGCACCTCAATGGAATTCACCTACAGTTCCTTTGGCGCTTTTGCAGCAAGGAGGTAACATGCTTGTGTCGATTGCTGGGAGCTGCGGATTTGCTCAATACCGTGTTCTGTCGGGAAGCGTAGCAACTGATGGCAGGTGCTTGGCACGGCCTGCATAGTATGCAACCAAGATCGCCCCATGATGAGATTATACGGTGACAGCAGCTTGACGACCAAGAATTCTACATCCACTGTTCGGGAGCCTGCTCGAACGGGTAGTCTGATTTTCCCCAACAGGTACTCTGGATTGGCATTGAAGCCGAATAGTGGATAAGGGGCCGGAGAGAGATCCAATTCGGGGAAGCCGAGTTTGTGAAATGTCTTATAGTTCATAATCTCCGATGTGCTCCCCGGATCAATGAGTATGCGCTCAACTGTGAACCGGTTTACACGTAACTCGATTACTAAGGGATCAATGTGGGGCAGTGTTACTCCGGCCAAATCTGAATCATCAAAAGTAATGCCCTCGGCTTCATGGGGCCGTTTAGTTGGAGTGAGTTGGTCTTGAGGCTCAGACTTCGACTGGATCGCATGCACCGCTGATGACATTGGCAGGCTGTATATCACGTGGATTACGCCGAGGGGAGGTGAGTCCTGTCTCAAGGCTATTGCTTTGGTTGGGTTGCCTTTTCAGACATACTGTTACAGCCGACTATCTTGAATTAATTCCTTCAGGAGGTCTTTCAGTGCATAACAACTATCGGTATCATGGCCATGATCCTTGTGATACTCACACCGTTTATCCTGTCTTCTCGTGTCGGGAGGTCCTATCATTTTTTACGGCCATTTGAAGAACGAAAGGTGTTGGATTTTGGACATAACCGCACTGATCAGCTCAGTCAACTCTGTATATTTTTTATCGGTGCGCCTCGTGCGCCTGCTGTTAACTTGTAGCTGTTCATTTTCTCGGTGGGAGCATTGATCGTTTGAGCGGCGAGAGTCTCGTCTCTTATCTCGTTTCGCTCGATGTTGTGGTTCAGGGCTTTGAGGTGCTACAGATTTTAACGGTCGAGCAATTTCAGCAGGAGTCGTTTTGTTGGTCGCATTGCTGGCTTTAACTCTCACTTTACAGTATTCTTCAACTTTCTTCATCAACGACCAAACTATTTTGGGGGGCCGTCTGGTCAAGGAACTACAGAGGGCACTATCGGGATGCAACCCCATCTTAAAGGTGGTGATGGCCATGGAATCATTGCAAGCATCGTCCACCAGATTGAAACATTCCCAATACCGCGCTGAGTTGGCACGAAGGGTTTCCCCCGGTTGAATCTATATTGCCCAGAGGGAATCGGCTTGCTTTGGCTGGACCTCATTAGTGATAAACCTTGCCCTAAAGGATTTTTGGAGTTGGTGGAAGCTTTTAATCGAAGTCGACTCCAGTTTGTAATACCACCTAATTGCTAGTGGTCCCAAGCTGCTCGGAAATATTCTGCACATCAAAGCCTCGTCATCCGCATGCAAGGTCATGGCTTGCTTGTAATGGCGGATGTGATCGGTGGGGTCTAATTTTCCGTCGTACAAAGTGAATGACGGTGCTTTGAATTTCTTGGGTAGCACTGCCTTTGTAATCCGTCGTACAAAAGGATCATATTGATCTTCATCCGAACTGGTTCTTCTTCACTTATGCCTTATATGGGGACTCTCTTTAGAAGAGCTGGAAGTTTCAGGTCGTCCCTTCTTCTTGGGCTCCGGGGATAATGAGTCGGAGTTGCTATCGGTGTTTTGTTGTCGGGCTTGAGATCGTCGACCATTTGTTCTCACAGGTCGTTCCGGGCCTTGGTGTGTAGCTTGTTTGGATTTTGCCAACTCCAAGGCCAAATCTTGACGGAGACGTTTGTTTTTTGCGATCATGTTCTCCAACCTTTGTTCGTTTTGCTTTGCCTGTTCCATGATCGCTTGCATTGCTTCATGCTTTGGAGTCAAAGGTGAGGCGAAGTTCAGAGCGCGTCTTACGGGGATGGTTTCCGGTCCAAGCATGTTTGTTGGAGTGAGGTCGTCTCTCTACGTGGTTTTATCAGTGACTATCGGAGGGTCTTCTGTTACGCCCGCTATGGATATGTTTGAGTATTCCCACAGACGGCGCCAATTGTGGAGAAGTGGTTTGGAAATACTCCTCTGATCCTGGGGGACGTTGATGATCCTCTTCTTGTCACCTGAGAAGAAATGAACACTCCGGTCAAGGGTGCCGAAATTAGCACTCCGACGGGCAAGTTAGTCTTTACACTCAAATTGATCTGTATTCTAGTTTAAACACATTAGTTCTCACATACCTCTTTAGGACTCAAGATCTTGTATTTATAGTATTCTCTTGGGGCCTAGCCCACTCCTAGTCCTTGCATGTACTTCTACACGGCCCTTGTTTTACTGGCAGGAATGCCGGCTCTTTTATTCGGCCCCTCAATTGGATAAGGTCAATGCCGAATAAAAGTTATGTTCTAGACCGGATTGGTCCGCTCCTGTTGATCCAAAATTATTCGGCTCCCATAATTGCAAATACATTGCCATGCCCTTTTTTGTTCTCTATTGCAGCAAACTAGAAGTGTGGCAGCAAAACTGGTCGGCCGACCAGAAAAACTAGCTAGCCGACCACTTTTTCTGGTCTACAGTAATGGTAGGTGGTCGGTAGGTGGTTGGAAACATCAACAACTGGTCGGCAATGCTCCTACAGGTTCCCAAGGTGGAGTAGACACTATCTGGAGCTTTGTGCAAGGTTCTGAGAACAAATAAAAACAGAGGCAAGTTGGGGCATCGCGATCGATTTCCGAACGAAGCGACCGAGCATGCATACACTTCTCGCCTCGAGGCTCCTGTTTCATTGCTTTTCTTAGATAGCTAGCTTATGCTTTGTTTTGTACTCAATTAGTTAATGCGCTTAACTATTCAATTTGTGTTGTAATAACTAGTTAGTTAACTTGTTAGTTAATTAGCTTGTTTTGTAATAGTTAATTAACTAGAATTAGTTAATTAACTTCGTTTTGTAATAATTAGTTTAATCAGCTTAGATTAGCTAGTTAGCTCATTATTCGGACCCTTCGTCGAGAGGACACAACTGTTGTAATAAGCGTGCGTGTGTGTGATGCATGTCTTCCAATCCCCATTTCTTTCTCCCTTTTACTTATCTGTTTACGATGGTTAGTTTTAGGGCATGTTTCAATTAGTATCCTTATGCTTTGCATGCGTGCACCCATTCATTCGTATTGCATGCACTGGGCTCGGCGCATCATACTAACTGCATTGTATTTCAATTCCAATTTGAATACATGTATCAAGTTGCATTTCACATGACATCTTAGAATAGCCGAACCTATTTTAGTTGCATTTTTGCATGTGTTGCATTAGCCATCTTAACATGAACTAGGATCATACATGATTTCTAACTAGTTCTCTGTTTTGGCTCGGAGTACACTTGAGTGTTTACACTTTAGCATACTGCATGAGATGTGTATGTTGCCATGTTAGCATACTTGCCATGAGGCTAACTGCTTAAGTGATTAACTGCTTGAATGCCTGTGGGTGGAGGTTGGATTGCTTGAATTGGAACAATTCATGGAACTGTGTTTAAGCCCACTCGAGGGTGGCAAAATTCACGACTTAGCCTACTTGTGAGTAGCACCTCTAAACCATTTTCAAACATGCAAACATGAAATGTTTTGTTCCAACGTAGGCGATCTAGTCTATACTTGTGCACTGTGCGTATCATATAGTAATTTTAGGTTAATAACCGGAATAAGAACGCATGTGTTTTCAAAAACAAAATATCATGTTAGTAAAGGCCGATCTTTTGATCGGATGAGCGGGGGTGCTCATTGTATGACCTTCCCCTCTCGTACCCAAGTTCCCGAGCCGAGGCAACTTTGGTGATGACGGACACGTGGCCTTCGACACGAGTCAGGGTTTTCTAAATTTCTCAAAATAAAATATTTAGGTGGCGACTCTGTATCTGGAAAAGTAGTCCATGTTTGGCACTTCTTTATTAAAATCGATTTTCCAAAACGATTTGCCGGATTTGGACTCTTTGGTGATTTATTAGTCTCACATTGCACTTTGTGAGATTAGATTCAGAACCGTGACGCGAGTTCGAACTGTAGTAGCTAAGAACAAACAATTCGCGCCCTCGCGCGCGGAGGCGGGAGTTCTCAAGCGGTCTATAGGGTGCATGTTTAATGTATATCATGAATCCATAATTCCTCTGTGGTTATTGTACTTAAAGAAGTACAAATACAATTATGTTGAGGTTGTGAAAGCAAAGAGGTCATAATTGTTGTAAGAAAAAAAAAGAAAAAGAAAAAGAAACTCTTTTAAGTGTAACATTGCATATTATATAGTTAATATTAAAAAAAATATAGAATTTGCTTTTAATTTCCAAGATTCTTTAATAATTAATTTTTCCATGTTCAATCCCTTACCCACTAATATGTTAGGGTAGGTTAACCACTTGCAAATTAAGTTACAAATTAATAACAAAATGATTAATGTTATAGTAGGTCAGCTGCTAATGTCATATGGTTGCCAAAGTTAATAATTGCACCTGGTTATATTTTGTTTTTTTGTTTTTTTTTTTTTATCAACAAAAAAAAAAAAAAAAAAAAAAAAGAAGAAAGAAAGATGCTATATAGTGTCATCACCACATTCGTGGGCTCTGGCTGTAATAACCCCAACCTCTGATTAACGTTAATTCATAATTAAATAAGCCTAATCAGTAATTAAGGTGAAATCCTGGATTAATTACATGTGTATGTTGCATTAGTGTGCTTATATCAGTTTATTGTAGAAATACCTATTTCTATTTTTGTTTCGTTCTACGAATTGAATGCCTTATCGGCATCTAATTACGAAATTGACTTGATTTATGTGTTATTTAGGATTTTTCGAAAATTATGGTAGGTTTAATTAAAATTTGGTTCGGAACGATTAAATTAGAATAATTTAATGTCCAATTGATTAGTTGATCAACAATTTAATTAAACCATTAGCCAAGCCTATATAAGGCTCTCATATGTGTCTACACTCATTCTTTTCTTCATCTTAACACATTTTTGAACTCACACACAAACCAAATGAGAGAGAGAGAGAGAGAGAGAGAGAGCTCAAATTAAGAAAATTGCTAGAGAACTTAGAGGATTTAGCTTGGAACTCCCAACAATTGATCATTTAAAGCATCATTGACAAGCCTATGTAAGAATTCAACCTTTAGATTGTACAATTATGATGTGTAAGACATGAACTCTAGAGAATTATGATGGATAATGCAAGAATTAAGCTAGAAATGAAGATAATTGAACCATGTCATGCATGCATGCATATATCATAACATTTAGAGTTTGAATTTCACTCAAGTCATACATGCATGTGTCCTTCTTGACATGGTTTTTAGAATTCATCACATTTCTTACCGTTTGACCTTAATTGATCATGTTTTGAAGAGTCTAAGTTCATATAAATTCATGCATGTTATCTTCAAGTTATGTTTTTTGAGCTTCAAACTTGGTTTTGTATAATTGACTTATCCTTGGGCCGTTATTTTGTGAATTGATTTTGAATTCAAGTTGTTTTGCATGTTAAAACTAGTTTCCTTCAATTTTTGGCCCAAAGGATCATGAAGTTTAGTTTAGAATTGGAGTTTTGAGCTTGGGAGCAAATCTGAAAATTCTAGAATTCTGTTCTTATGCTCGAGCGAAGGAACCTACGCTCGAGCGACCACTCTGAGTGTGTGCACTTCCGCTTAAGCGACCTAAAGTTGGTTCGAGCGTGAAATGCATGCTCCCAGAAGTTTACCATTTTTGTAGACTGCTCGAGTGACAAGGGTTGCGCTTGAGCGAGGACCTGAGTCTCACGCTCAAGTGACCGTCGAGCATAAAAATCACACAACCAGTACTTTTGCAGAAGTTTACAGACCTCTCAAGTAGCAGAAGTTGCGCTCAAGCGACCACTCATATTTTGCATGACCGCTTGAACGAAGGAAGTTGCGCTCGAGCGGGACCCCTGTTTTCAACAATTTTTATTAATTGTTTCCAAGTACATTTTAGCATTCTCATTGTATCCTAGGCATTCCTAAGCCAAGGTTAAGGCATAATAATGAGGATAAGAAGTAGAAGCACACCAAGATAAGAAATGATTAAATTAATGATTCCGAGTGTCTAATTCAGTATGTGTTCCTTCTATAACTATGTAGGTCACGCGCCACAAGACATCTGATTTGCCTACTCTTTCTGTTTTCTTTGGAGCCAACTATGAGTAATAATTTAGTAAAGCTATGTTCAACTCTAATTATTTTCTGTATGATGAAACAAGAACTATTCTTTGAAATGTTACGTTCTATACAATAACTGATTGTCCAAATTCTGACAAGTATTCGGGGCTCAAGTAAGTTATCTATACCTGGTCCGGGGGTTCCTTTATGGAACTAACGAGTTATCAGTACCCAACCAGAGGTTCCTTCATGGAACTAACAAGTAATCTGTACCCGGCCTGGAGGTTCGTTTATGGAATTGACAAGTTATCTGTACCCGGCCGGAGGTTCCTTTATGGAACTAACACGTATGATCTTCAATGCCCCGTATGTGATATCTTAGCGCTAGTGGATGTGAGATCAAATATGTATTTTGATTTCTATCATTGACTTGAACAAGAATATAAATATAAATCTGTTTTTGATAGGGGTGTTCGCAGATCGATTTTGTGCGGTTTGCGGTTCGATTTTGACCCGCCCGCATGTATGCGGTTTGGGAAAAAGTCAAACCACAACCGCCCGTGGTTTGCGATTTGTGCTGATCAGGTTTGCGGATGTGTGGGCGGTTGCGGGCGGTTTGCGGTTTGGATTATTTCCTTTAAAATTTAATTTTTGAGTTTTTTTTTTTCCCATTTTATAAATATTTATTTGGGTCATTTTCTTCCAATTTTCTAAAATGCTCCAACATTAATAATTAATGAATTAAAGCTTATAAAATTAAAAACACAACAAAATCAATTCCTAACCCAAACAAATCATTCAACATGCTCCAACATTAATTGTGTACTTGGCCCTCTGGGATTCATTTTAGTAAAGAAAAATGAATATCATTTAAAAATAAATAAATAAATATGAACTTCCTTCAAGCAGTATTCTCACTGATTTATTTATTGAAAAAAATATTTTTTATAACCACCATGGGGAAACCATTAGACAGTTCTACAAATTGGAGATTGACACTAATTCACTAATTTCAATTTCAACAAATTAAAGATGAACAGGGAAAGAGAAACAACAAGAAATAACTCATGTAAAGGATTATTTGAATTTGTAGGATGTTAAGAAAAAATTTACCTCCACAATGATAGGGTAAGTACACCTAAGGAACCCCAGAAAAGCAGTTCTTAAAGAATACTGAATACTGGCCATACGACCTCCCTTCACTGTCTCAAAGTTTGGTTCAAAATCAAGCAATGCAGAAAGAACAAAATTATAGCGGAGTGGCCTCTTTCCTTGCTATGGTTGCAAGACTGAAAATACACATCAATATTAGATACATAAAATATCTAATAGGGAGAACAGTGAGACAATACAAGCAGGACAACATGAATTTAAGATCTCAATGACAACAAAAAATAAATAATAGAATAAGATCAAACAGCCAAGACAACAATAAATGCACAGTAACATGGCCTTGCTTCACAAAATGTACATGAAATAAAACCCAAACCACATTCGAAAAAATGTTAGCAGATTGGGGAGAGAGAGTGAGATCTGAAAAATGAGAGAGAGATGAGAAGATGATGGTCGATTGATGCGAGCTGTGCAGTTGAAAAACGAGAGAGGGTGAGACAGATTTGATTGCCTAAAAAAAAACACAGATCGGGGAGAGAGAGCGAGACAGAGACAGAGATACAAATCATAGATCGAGGAGAGAGAGCGAGATAGAGAGAGCCATACCTCAGAGTTGCCGGGGAGAGAGAGTCGATTGTGATAGTCGATCGTCGCGTGCGAGCTGCGCAAATGCAAAACGAGAGAGAGATGAGAAGATGAAGAGAGCTCTCTCTCAGTCTCAGTGAGTCAGTGAGATAAGAGAGTGAGATTAGGGTTTTGTTCTCAATTGGTTTTGTTTGGGTTGGGGCAAAAAAATATCATCTATGGATATTTCAGATGAACGGTCCAGTTTTTTTCCAAAAAAAAAAAAAAAAGAAAAAGTGCAGGCGATTGTGGCGGGTGTGGGTCAAACCCGCAACCCGCCTGTAACCTGAAAAATTGAATTATTTCAAACCGCACCCTACCCTGTTGTATTTACGAAACCGCCCATTCGTATGCGGGTAGGGTCAGGTAGGGCGGGTTGAGCGGGTCGGATAACCTTATACCTAGCCTTAGTTTCTGATATGAACTCTGACTTTTGAATATGTTATGGACATTATTCATCAAACCTTTTACTCTGTTATTATTCACTGAGCTTTCGCTCGTCGTTTATATTATGTATGTAGGTGAGCAGATACGTGACTAGGCCTAAGTTGCTTCCTGACGAGTTTTGGAGTCAGCCAGCAATCGTGCCTCCCATGAAGGTTCCCTTTTGAGATCTGATCAAGGTTTTGAGTCTTTAGGACTTTTGTATTTTTTGATGTTTATGTTTTGTTTGAACATGTTTTGGAAGTTCTGTATATGCGGCTTGGGTGACGTAAGACCAATGTATTTATGATGTCACATATATATAAGTTTGTTAAAAAGATTTTTTGTTTCATATACGTTAACACAACTATATGGACAATGTATATTTTTATAATTGCTTCTTCAGCCCCTTATTATATGTCATTCTGTTAAGAATCCTTTGGTAATCCAAGGATTACTAGCCGGTTACGACGCTAAACTTATAGGGGCGGGTTTGGGTCGTGACGGAGTGGTATCAAAGCACGTGTTCTACCGTACACACGAGTCCATATGAGCTTAGGATGTCCTAGTAAGAAATAGGAGCATTCCATCTGCATGTGTGGGTGTGTGTGTTCTTTAAATATGAAGACTGAATTTGACCATGACCCATGAAATTGAAATGAGTGATCTGAATATTGAAAACAAGGACTATTTGCCTATGCTTATGGTGCTTTGTTTACCTATAGCAAATGGAAAATACAAGAAGCAATGGAACAACTGAGTCATCTGAGGCTCGAATGAGCCGAATAGAATAAATGCTTGCAGCTCTGACAGAAGCACTAATACAGCAATAGAGGCAACAACCTATACCCCCTCTGCCTTCACCAGCACAAAATGAGCCAGATAACAATGATGTAATCAACTTGACTTAGAAATTTATGAAGATGAAGCCGCTAACTTTCTTGCGTGGCATTGAACCCTTAAAAGCAGAAACCTAGTTGCTCGAAATGGAGAAACTATTTGAAGTATTTCCTTACTCTGAAACACAAAAAGTTCTTTTGGCCACCTACACATTAAAAGATGAAGCCCGAAGATGGTGTTTATTGATCCGAACTAACAATAGGAACAGATGTGGGCATAGTTTAATGAGATTTTCTACAACAAGTATTTTCCCTAATGCTTCAGAGATTGAAAACTGTTAAAATTTCAAGTACTCAAACAAGGCAGGATGTCAGTGGCCGAATATGAGGCCAAGTTTACCGAGTTAGCCTGTTTCGCCCCACACATGGTGGGCACCGATTACAAGAAGGCACGAAAATTTGAAGGCGGTTTGGACTTAAAGTGTTCGACCGCGTTGGCGTCTTGAAATTGCCAACATATGTAGAAGTCCTTGATGGAGCATTGATGGCGGAAACCATTTTGGTAGCAAAGAAACCAGTTCCAACTCCAACAACTGAATGAAAGGGTAAACGGCCCAGATTCAATTTTAAGAAGGGCCGATCATTTCTAAAGAGGTAGAATACGAGATTCTCTAGTAGCTCTAACCAGAGTAGTGGCTCCACTTTAAACTGTCCCGATTGTAGAAGGAAACATAAAGGCCTATGTTACCGTGCCTCTGGTGCGTGTTTTCGGTGTGGCAAGACTGGCCACATGATTTGAGATTGTCCGTTAAGGTTTGAGAATGCTAACCGCCTTGCCGCAAGTTCAGCCAGATCTGCTCTTACAACGAGAACCAATGCAAGAGCTAATATCAGGGGTAATACCGAGATTGAAACACTAAGACAAAGGAGAGTGTTTGCATTAGTGCTTGGAGATGTGCAAAACACCGAATCTGTGGTGTCAGGTATAATCTCTATCTGTGCTCAGAATGCCTATGTGTTAATAGATTCTGGCTTCACTCATTCATTTGTATCACATGTTTTTTCTCAGAAATTAACTAGACTAGTAGAGCCTATGAATTGTTTACTATCTGTGTCTACACCATCTAGAGGTTCTATGATATGTGCTTATGTATATCCAGCCTGTGATGTTGTGATTGGTGACATGACATTGTATGTTGATTTATTACCCTTAAAGATTGATCATTTTGACTGCATATTGGGTATGGACTAGTTAACGAAGTACTGTGCAACTATTGACTGTGTGAATAAGTCTGTTATATTTCGTCCACATAGCATACTTGAGTTTATTTTTACTGGAACTGGAGTGGTCCCTCCACCGTACTTTATTTCATTTATGAAAACCAAGAGATTGTTAAGAAAAGTTTGTTGGGGCTACTTATGTTGTGTGTTGACTGTATCTTCAGATAGTGTTAATGTGGATACAATTCCTGTGGTCTGTGAATTTCCTGATGTATTTCCTAATGACTTACCTAGAGAGTTAATTGATAGGGAAATCGAGTTTACTATTGATATTGTACCTAGGACACAACCGATTTCTAAAACTCCATACAAAATGTCCACTTCTGAACTGAAAGAATTGAAAGTCCAACTCCAAGAACTCTTACACAAGAAATTCATTTGTCCAAGCACGTCACCTTGGGGTGCTCCAGTTTTGTTTATAAACAAGAAGGATGGGTCTTTGAGGTTATGTATAGACTATCGTGAATTGAATAAAGCAGTCGTGAAGAACAAATGCCCACTACTCTGAATAGATGACCTATTTGGCCAACTCCAGGGAGCCCAAGTGTTTTCTAAAATTGACCTTAGATCCGGGTATCACCAGTTAAAGGTCAAGGAAGAAGACATAGAGAAATTTGCATTCAGAACTAGATATGGGCACTATGAATTTTTGGTAATGCTATTTGGGGTAACTAATGCACCTGCGGCGTTCATAGATTTAATGAATAGGGTGTTCAAACAATTTCTGGATGAATTTATTGTTGTCTTTATTGATGATATACTGATTTACTCCAAAAGCAGGGAAGGGCATGAGAACCATTTGCGAACTACTTTACAGATTTTGAGAGAAAAGAAGCTGTATGCAAAATTATCCAAATGTGAATTCTGGCTTGACATTGTGGGATTTTTGGGACATGTAATCAACAAGGATAGTATCTCTGTCGACCCACAGAAAATTGAAGCTATTGTGGACTGACCTAGACTGACAAACGTGTCGGAAGTTAGAAGTTTTATGGGACTTACAGGTTACTACAGAAGATTTATGAAAGACTTTTCAAAACTTGTTATGCCATTGACCCAGTTGACCCAGAAAAATGTATCATTTGATTGAAACAATCAAAGAGAGTTTGTCTTCCAAGAGTTGAAGACTAGGTTAGTAATTGCACCAATTTTGACCTTGTCTAATGGTACCGATGGGTTTTAGATCTACAGTGATGCCTCCTATAAAGGCTTAGATTGTGTGTTAACGCAGAATAGAAAGGTAATTGCTTATGCCTCTTGACAACTCCGTCCTCATGAAAAGAACTATTCGACTCATGACCTTGAATTGGCAGCCGTGTTGTTTGCTTTAAAAATTTGGCACCATTATCTGTATAGAGTAACTTGTGAAGTATATACAAATCATAAAAGCCTAAAATATTTCTTCACCCAAAAGGAGCTGAACATGAGATAGAGAAGATGGCTGAAATTAATCAAGGACTATGATTTGCAAATTCTATATCATCTTGGAAAGGCAAATATTGTTGCAGATGCATTGAGCCGAAAAGCTATTGGGAACCGGTCGGAGAGAGTTATTGTGTGACTTGGAAAAGAATGAGATTGAAATTGTATTGCACGAACAAGGCGAGATCTTGGATGCCATTTCTACCCAACCTACAATCATTGAAGAAATTAAAGAGAAACAACATGAAGATAAGTTTTTGAAGAAAATTTTTGATGAAATTGACTCAAAGCTGAGGTCAAGATTTGTGATTGATAATGAAGTACTGAAATTTTAGAATAGACTTTGTGTACCAGATTGTTGTGAGTTGAGGAAACGTGTTATGACTGAAGCCCACAATTCGAAATTTGCTATGCATCTGGGAAATACAAAAGTGTACCATGACTTGAAACAGAACTTCTGATGGTCTGGAATGAAGAAAAGTATTGCTAACTTTGTGGCTAGATGTTTGCACTACCAACAAGTTAAAGCTAAACATCAACGACCTGCTGGATTGTTTCAGTCGCTTCCAATACCGGAATGGAAATGAGAGCATATTACCATGGATTTTATTATTGGACTGCCTCGCTCCTCCCATTGTATGGATTCTATTTGAGTTATTGTTGACTGTTTAACTAAGTCTGCCCATTTTCTGCCTTTTAATCTATATACAATGCGGACAAATTAGCCAACGTTTATATGAATGAGATTGTGAGGCTATATGGTGCACCAGTATCCATTGTATCTGACAGAGATTCAAAGTTCACATCAAGGTTTTGGCAAAGTTGCAACAAGCTTTGGGGACTGAACTGAAGCTAAGCAGTGCTTATCACCCACAGACAGACAACCAAACAAAATTAACCAATCAAACTTTGGAAGATATGTTACAAATGTGTGTGTTGGACTTCCAAAGGAATTGGGAGACTTACCTTCCTTTGGCCAAGTTTGTATACAATAATAGCTATCATTCAAGTATTGGAATGGCTCCCTATGAAGCTTTGTATGGTAGAAAGTGCCGTTTACCAATATGTTGGGCCGAGGTAGATAATAGACCTTTGTTAGAACCAGAACTTGTGCAAGAAACAACTAAGAAGGTGAAACTGATTCACCAACGTCTGAAAACTGCACAGAGTCATCAAAAGAGTTATGCTTATATCCGGAGAAGGGATAGGGCATACAAAGTCGGAGACCACTTATTTATAAAAATAACTCAAATGAAGGGTCAGACGCGATTTGGGGTGAAAGGAAAGCTAGCACCAAGATACGTTGACCCGTATGAAGTTTTAGAGAAAATCAACTTAGTAGCATACCGAGTAGCCTTACCTCCGGTGATGGAACATATGCACAACGTTTTTCATGTTTTAATGCTTCAGGATTACTTATGAGATCCACTTCGTGTCATTGAACCGACACATGTACTTTTAAAAGACAATTACATGTATGAAGAAAGACTAATACAAATTGTAAACCGTTGAATTAAAAGACTAAGGAACAAGGAAATACCGTTGATAAAAGTTGATTGGCAGAACCACGGAGGGACGTATGCAACCTGGGAGACAGAAGAGGATATGATGAAGAGATATTGAGATTTGTTTCCGTTAAACCCAACGTTCTTCCAAAATAAAGGTACTTCGAGTTTAGAGGACCAAACTCTTTAAGGGGGGAAGACTGTAACAATCTCGACCTCTGATTAACGTTAATTCATAATTAAATAAGCCTAATTAATAATTAAAGTGAAATCCTGGATTAATTGCATGTGTATGTTGCATTAATGCGTTTATATCTATTTATCATAGAAATACCTGTTTCTATTTCTGTTTCGTTCTACGAATTGAAGGCCTTATCAGCATCTGATTACGAAATTGACTTGATTTATGCGTTATTTAAGATTTTTGGAAAATTATGATAGGTTTAATTGAAATTCGGTTCGGAACGATTAAATTAGAATAATTTAATGGCCAATTGATTAGTTGATAAACAATTTAATTAAACCATTAGCCAAGCCTATATAAGGCTCTCATATGTGTCTGCACTCATTCTTTTCTTTATCTTAACACATTTTTGAACTCACACACAAACCAAATGTGAGAGAGAGAGAGAGAGAGAGGAGAAGTTTGAGCTCAAATTAAGAAGATTGCTAGAGAACTTAGAGAATTTGGCTTGGAACTCCTAACAATTGATCATGTAGAGCATTATTGACAACCTAAGGTAAGAATTCAACCTTTAGATTGTACAATTATGAATTGTAAGACACGAATTGTAGAGAATTACGATGGATAATGCAAGAATTAAGCTAGAAATGAAGAGAATTGAACCATGTCATGCATGCATGCATATATCATAGCATTTTGAGTTTGAATTTCACTAAGTCATACATGCATGTGTCCTTCTTGACTTGGTTTTGAGAATTCATCACATTTCTTACCATTTGACCTTAATTGATCATGTTTTGGAGAGTCTAAGTTCATATAAATTCATGCATGTTATCTTCAAGTTATGTTCTTTGAGCTTCAAGCTTGGTTTTGTATAATTGACTTATCCTTGGGCCTTGATTTTGTGAATTGATTTTCAATTCAAGTTGTTTTGCATGTTCACACTAGTTTCCTTCAATTTTTGGCCCAAAGGATCATGACTTTTAGTTTAGAATTGGAGTTTTGAGCTTGGGAGCAAATCTAGAAATTTCAAAATTCTACTCCTATGCTCGAGTGAAGGAACCTATGCTCGAGCGACCACTCTGAGTGTGTGCACTTTTGCTCGAGTGACCTAAAGTTGGCTCGAGCATGAAATGCACGCTCCCAGAAGTTTACCATTTTTGCAGACCGCTCGAGTGACAAGAATTGCGCTTAAGCGAAGACCTGAGTCTCATGCTCAAGCGACCGTCGAGCGTCTATCGAACATGAAAATCACACAACCAATACTTTTGCAGAAGTTTACAAACCGCTTGAGCGGCAGAAGTTGCGCTTGAGCGACCACTCATATTTTGCATGACCGCTCGAGTGGGACCCTTGTTTTTAGTAATTTTTGTTAAGTGTTTCCAAGTACATTTTAGCATTCTCATTGCATCCTAGGCATTCCTAGGCCAAGGTTAAGGCATAATAATGAGGATAAAAAGTAAAAGCACACCAAGATAAGAAATGATTAAATTAATGATTCCAAGTGTATAATTCAGTATGTGTTCCTTATGTGACTGTGTAGGTCACGCGCCACAAGACATCTGATTTGCCTACTCTGTCTGTTTGCTTTGAAGCCAACTGTGAGTAATAACTTAGTAAAGCTATGTTCAACTCTAATTATTTTCTGTATGATGAAACAAGATCTATTTTATGAAATGTTATGTTCTATACAATGAATGATTGTCCAAATTCTGACAAATATTCGGAGCTCAAGTAAGTTATCTGTACCCGGTCCGGAGGTTCCTTTATGGAACTAATGAGTTATCAGTACCCGGCCGGAGGTTCCTTCATGGAATTGACAAGTTATCCGTACCCAATTCGAAGGTTCGTTTATGGAACTGACAAGTTACCCGTACCCGACTAGAGGTTCTTTATGGAACTGACAAGTATGATCTTCGATGCCCCGTATGTGATCTGTTAGCGCTAATGGATGTAAATCAAATATGTATTCTGATTTCTGTCATTAACTTGAACAAGAATATGAATATAAATCTATTTCTAATATGAACTCTAACTTTTGAATATGTTATGGACATTATTCATCAAACCCTTTACTCTGTTATTATTCACTGGGCTTTCGCTCACCGTTTATATTATGTATGTAGGTGAGTAGGTGCGTGACTAGGCCTAAGTTGCTGCCTGGTGAGTTTTGGAGTCAGCCAGCCATCGTGCCTCCCGTAGAGGTTTCTTTTTGAGATCTGATCAAGTTTTTGAGTCTTTGGGACTTTTGTACTTTCTGATGTTTATGTTTTGTTTGAACATGTTTTGGAAGTTCTGTATATGTGGCTTGGGTGACGTAAGACTAATGTATTTATGACATCACATACATATAAGTTTATTAAAAAGATTTCTGTTTCATATACGTTAACACAGCTTTATGGACAATGTATATTTTTATAATTGCTTCCACAGCCCCTTATTATATGTCATTTTGTTAAGAGACCTTTGGTAATCCAAGGATTACCAGCCAGTTACGACGCTAAACCTATAGAGGTCGTGACACTTGCCTTGGATGGTCGGTTGTCGACCAGATTTAACTCAACCTATAAGAAGAGACTTATAATTGATGTACCAATGGAGCTTAGTCACACGTCACAGAAGATTCCATAATCGATCAGAGTACAGTGCGAGGTCTCAAAGAGAACCAACTAAAAATTCTATCATTTTTTACACTCCCAAAATTTGAACCTGTAAAGAGAATTGCGTTCTTTACCAGGCCACCACCCCTATGGTCTGGTCATGTTTTGTTTGGGTCTATGAATTTACCTTTGGGTGACATCACTCTAGTTCCACAGTATGATTGGTGTAGCAACATCTCCACACTCTCAATGCACCCAAAAATTATTTAGTGCTCTTGGGATGTCACGTGATAGTGTTCTCACTATTCACAATATACCATATCCATTGTTATTTCTCAATTACTCAATACAAAATTGTGGACCCGACCTCCGCTACCAATAACAAACAACACTCTTAAACCACCACATGACCGTACCCTAAGACTACCAAATAACTTTTCTAATGCACCACATGAATCAAAATGTTTAAAAAAAAATAGAGGATAAAATAGCAAATAGTGGAAGGTGGCGGATTGTTTACAAATTAGTAAAAACAATTTAAAAATTACAACAATAATAGAAGAATAAAAAAAATTAAAAAAGCATGGAATCTTTAGCTATTGCCTTTTTTTTTCTTTTTCTTTTTTTTTTTCATTTCTTATTTCAAAAGTCCTCTTTTCTCCGCCATCGTCCAATACCTTTGTGAGTTCCTTGGCTCTTCCTTAGTATTACTACAACAAATTACGCTTCTGGCGACTAAAAAAGTCATATTTTAGTCGCCAAAACGTTTTGCCGACTAAATTTTTTGGACGAGAAATGTATTGACGACTAAAACATATTTAGTCACTGAAAGTTTTCAATGGGCGACTAATTTTTTAGTCGCCAAAAAGTTCTCAATTGGTGACTAAAAATTATTTAGTCACTGAAAGTCTTCAATTGGCAACTAATTTTTTAGTCGCCAAAAGTTCATACACTACAACAAATTACATTTTTGACGACTAAAAAAGTCATTTTTTAGTCACCAAAGATTTCTTTTAGTCGCCGAAAGTCACCAATTGGCGATTAAAAATTTAGTAGCCTAAAATTTTCAATAAATTTGCCTTTTTGTTTTAGCGACTAAAATATTTAGTCAGCAAAATCATGGTACTCCTTTTTAGCTACTAATTTTTTAGTCGCCAATAAACTTTTTTTTTTTTTTTTGCTTCTAACTGTTTAGTCGTCAACAAGTTCCCTTTTTATTTTTTGGCTACTAAATGTTTAGTCACCAAAAGCTCTATTTATTATTTTTTTTAAATGCACAAATTAAATATTTTTCATTAATTTATAAATTATATGTATTCTATTATCAATGCAATCTGTAACCTGTATATATACAGAATAATACATCTATCAATTAATCTAAATCCATTATCAATAATACCCATTTCATTATCAACTATCCAAAAACTTTAATTTGTAGCATCACATTCTAAATATCATATAAATTCATACAAACCAAGTATAATCCATCTAAATTAAATATTATATACAAAAACACTGGATTTCCAAAACAGAGGATTGTACAAAAATAAATGTCTTTCATATGTAGAACAAATGCTCTTCGTACACAAAAATAAATATCCACAATAACCCACACAAAAGCAATCTGTAAAAAAATGAAAAAAATAAACATAAGCACTTATTCAATAAAACTGACATTTCAAATTATAACAATTATAAAATTAATAATTTTGATATATTATACTCTACAAATTATAACAATTATAAAATTAATAGTTCTAACTTTGTACCTATTAATATAATTTTTCTATACGCGTACAAATGCAAAAACTCCACTTTCTTACATGCCTACCTATTCCTAAAATCATCAAAGACAAAGATAATAGTTAACCGTTAACTGACCAGATTTTGTAGCAACTCTTTTCGATTTGCTAGAGAAAGCTTCTCCACCTCTGGCAACCAGGTGCAAATACAATGTCAACATTTTATTTGCAGGAATTAACACAAATAATACAACAAGAAATGACTGTAGGAAAGTTGTAAACCGTGAACCCTCCATGTTTCCTTGCTTAGCTGATGGCTCAGGGTTTGTTTTCGCTTTCTTCTTTTTGTGCCTGGTAGCAGAAAACAAGTTAGTAAGCCAATGAAATATAGGGCTATATACAGGACTGACAACCTAATTTCATAAGTATCCACAAAAAAAGTTAAAATAGAGAAGCGAGAAAACGATAAGAAAAAAAGAAATCACTAAAACTACGAAAAAACTTCAAGACAAGTAATAAAATTTTATCCAATAATAAAGATGAAAAAATTTATATATGATGCAACGACAACAATGCATTCAGGAAAGTCAAATTTCTCATCAAAACACTTCAAGAAATGAAAGTAGGTAAAAATTCAAATGAAACATAAAAAGCATAAAGGAAAAGGACCAAACTATCTTCATTGCGTTGCAGGCGTTCCAAACTCAACAATGTCTGAAATGCAAATATACCTCTCTTGCCCAATGTAAACAAATCAAATGCATATAATAAATAAAAGAAAATGAAATCATATTCCACAATTATCACCACCTATAGAAATTTGTGGTATCACATATCTGGCCAATCTAAAAGCTTTTGTAGATACTGTCTTACACCAGAGTCAGCAGCACTAGCACCAGCACCAGCACCAGAAATTTGTGTCTTACTACCATCTCTACAAATATTCTTCCCATGCTAACCAACAACACCATACCTAGAAAGGAATACTTAAAAATAGAATAAAAAAGCAGACTGAGATAGGTTTCCTTCAAAAAATTTCACCTTCCTTATTTCTAGTCCTGCGACATGAGATAACACGGAGCTTCTAGAAGCAAAACAAAACTATAGACAACCTAATTACAACCACCTAATATTCATGGACAAAAGTGAGTATTACATGCAACTTACTTATTTTCTCCTATTTTAAAGCAAAGTTACCGACTATTTTATAAAATTAATGAGCAATGTGAAAACTAGTAAACATTTCTAAAACTATCGCAACTGCACAGTAAACCCCTAACTAAGTAGTTTTTGTTCAGCTACATCAATCTATTCTCTGCCATTTTTCAAATCTAAGGTCCATTTCAGTTATATCTCAAGACATTACATCACATAAACCCAAGAGCACTGAAAACATAAATTTCATGAAAAAGGTGAAAAATATAATGAGTGTTAAGTCTCAAGGAAAAATCAATCTTACAGAGACATATATTATAGTTCCTTTAGTATGAAACAAGGCAATTATCTTTCTTTTAAAAAACTAAATTAAAAGATTATAATATGGTCCAATAATTCAAAGTCCTATAATCACATTACTCTTTTTAGAAATTAGAAAGTACTTCCTAGGTTTCTCTGGGGGCAAATCTTGCTAATCTAAGCCTTTCTTTTTAAAACTTGATCATAGACTTTCAGTTGAGCCCAATGAATTTCTTACATAGCCCTCTTTGAAATAACCAAAGCCTAAAGGACATGGTTTCTTAAAAGAGCCTTGTTGGCCAACAGTTATTCCATAATCTCATTTTCTCAGATTACCATTAGCAACACAATATAAAAAGTAAGGTTAATTACATCAAGACATCTCAACTATTAGAGAACATCTCAACTATTAGAGAATATCTACTTACCTCCCACATCTATGAACTATACATTTTGACCAGAGATTTGATGAAAGAATAGAACAAGAATTTTAAACACACAATAGTTTAATAGTGGATAAAGAACACTTCACTTTTATACGGAATCATACAATTTTACACTAAATAAATGCTACTTTAACAAAGAGAATAAAAAATTTCACTAACATTGTAGGGTTATTAAAGCCAGAAATCTGCAAGGTTTTATAATCTCCAAGCAAGCTTGAGATCAATTTTGTAGGAATTTCCAATTCACCTTTTGAGATCAAGAAGTATGACCAAAGCCAAAATTTAATCAATATCTCAATCAAAACAAGACAATCAATAGCTTAATCAATGCAGAGGCAATCCTACAGAGCTATGGCATGAACCTTCAAATTCAAACTTTATCAAAAATTAAAATAAAATATAACCAGACCAAAAACGAAAATCAAATGCAAAAGCAAGTCAAATCTAAACTGAAAATCAAATTGAAAAAAAGTGTTGAGAACATAATAACCACACAAGAATCGACCTGTTTAACGACTAGGGTTCCGACGGTGGTGCCTTTCGTCGCTACCACCGCTGTCCGGCGAACGAAACACCAGCGATCGGTGGACAGAACCGAACATATCTTGCATTTTTGATTGAAGAAATGCAAGTTTTACTAGGGTTTATAACTGAGTGAATAGAGTTTGTATAGAGTAAGAGCGTTTTGGGGGTTAATTTTGGTTCCACAGTAGAGACAGAGAGAGATTGGGGATTGAGAGAAAGAAAACAGAGACGGTGGTGGTGGACTGCTTGATTTGTTTTTCAAGCATATATAATGGTGGAAAGAAACTAGCGGCCTCACCACCCTTTGTGAGGGAGGAGCCGCTGATCGAGCTTTCGTGGGTGACGGATCTCAGGCGACGGTGACCAACAAGGAGGTGAATCAGTGCTTCGATTGCCGGCGAACGCCAGGAGGAGTAGCGGAGGAGTAGCGGAGGAGAGCTGTTCCGTGGCTGGTGGAGCAGTGGTGAGAAAGAAAGGGGAGATGAGCAGCAAAGAGGGAGAGGGAGGACATTGAGGAGAGAGAGAGAGGTGTTGGTTTGTTTTATGCTGGGTTTGGTTGGGGGATTTGGGAAGGAATTTGGAAAGGAAAATGGAAAAGGTAGGTGAAATGTGAATAAATTATGCCTACAGCATTAGGGTTTGGTATGGAAACAAAATATATATACTGTTATTGGTCATTTTACATCATTGGCGACTAAACATTTTAGTCGCTAATTAATTTTATAAATCCCTCCAAAATTTGAAATGTCTGTCTCCTTCCAAATATTTTAGTTCTTTGGCGACTAAAATTTTTTTTAGTCGTTGAAAATAAATTTTTGTTTTTTATTCGACGACTAAATAATTTTAGTAGTCAAAACTAATCATACAGCAACTAAAATATTTTTTAATCGCTGAAAATAAATTTTTCACGACCAAACTTTTGGTCGCCAAAGATAAAATGTAAATTTTTGTTTTTCATTTGGCGACTAAACTATTTTAGTAGCGAAAACTAATTATACAGCGACTAAAAGTCACCAATTGTAGCATTTTTAGCGACTACATTTTTCTTTAGTTGCCAAAAATCAATATATCCCAACTAAAAAAAATTAGTAGCTAAATATTGTACTTTTGCCGACTAATAGAATTTTTGATCGCTAATTCCATAACTTTTGACGACTAAATTTTTTTTAGTCGCCAAATTTACTCGCCAAAAGTACAATTTATTGTAGTGTATCCCAACCACTTCCCCACTCATTCCTGTCGCGCTATCCTTTTCCCACGACTTCCGCTTCTTCTCTGTTCATTGTTGTAACACTTGTCACTCTCCCATCCACCTTCACTACCCTCAACTCATCCTCACTCAACTCAACACTCTACCAAAACTCTAGCCATCAGAACCACCCAAGCCCTTCTAACTACTCTCTGTTGCCATTTTACACCTCATTTTATTACAAGTCTCATACCAAACACCAAAATGTTCTTAATAAAATCACATAACTACTAGTTTTTATATGATACATCCATTTGTGATAGTGTACAACTAACACCACAAAACATTATAATTTTTCTTTCCAGAGTAGGTACCATATATTACCCTTATTTGCATATTTACATATTAAAAAAAAATTATATATAGACACTAACTTTTTCGGGATTTTTTTTTTCTTTCTTAAAACATAAAAAATGAGATACCTAGAAGGTCCATAAATGAGATCGATGAGCTATGCACATCTTTAATATGATTTTTGGAAGCTATCTAGTGCTTATGACTTCAATTAAAAGATATCATTTGATCTGAAAACTCACAACTCAATCACAAATTGTTGAACAATTATCTAGTCCAAATTCATATCCTAGGCTAGACTAGGTCGAATAAGACTTGAATTAGACTTGGACTTAGTGGTTAAAGTTTAAACCTTAGCTCGTGTGAGATGAACCTACTTGTTAACTTGGCAAAACATAGAAAAAAATACTACTAAAAATGTCTAAAACACATCCATCTACCTTGCGAGCCCTTTTGCGTCGAGCTTATTTGTGCGAGATTGGAACCTAAATTTTTTAATCCTTGCTCGACTCGGATTGATAAAGAAAAACCTGACAATGAGGATTAATTTCGTAGTTTAACCTGACCTAGTTCAGCCCATTTACCCAGTTCAGCCCAACCATGTCAACCTTTAATTCCCGATTACACAAACGTGTAGTAAAAAATGTACTTTAATTTTCATCACAACCAACCCTTGGTAGATCAACAGTAACTAATACAAGTGATAATTAATATCATAGTCGTAAATCAACAGTAAAATCAATACATGCTTAACTTATAGCATGGTCCTAGTAACACCGAATCCTAACTCAGCTTGCTTGAATTGAATGTGTAAAACAAGCGGTGTAGACTAGAGCACTCTACAAAGCTTTCTTCATTCTTCAGCAATCTCCCCACTACTTTCCCTTTCTTTTTTTTCTCTCTTTGTTAAAAAAACCAATTAAATTCAACTTTAATTGAATAAATTATATATTTATATATATATATATATATTCTTATCCCAGCTCTGCACCCTCAGATCTAAAGGCATCACATGAAATTCTTTGGTAACACAATCTCCTCTCTGTCTCTCTCTAGATTTGATTTCTATTGAATTTGGACTCATGTGTGCTTGAGTTTGAGTGATTTTTAGGGTTTTGGAATTTGATGCTCGGTGGTTGTCACGAACCAAACCCGCTCCTATAGGTTTAGCATCATAATCAGCCAATAATTTTAAGATTACCGAAGACCTTTTAAACAGATACATAATATTAGGGGCTAACGGAAGCAAAATACAAACTTCCATCGTCTATTGAGCTGTGCAGACTTATATGAGACATAAAATATTTAAACTTTTTATATACATATATTAGCACATCATTTCTATGTCATCATATATATAGATAAGACAAAATGGACTTAGCATTATATACAGAATAAACAAAAACTTAAACTTTAATCACATAGACCTGACCACTTGACATATTCAGAATCTCCATGGGAGGAGCCTAGGTTGACTGACAAAAACAGAGTCCAGGCAAATGCCTCTAAGCCTGGTCACGAACTTGATCACCTACATACATATACATAAACAGTAAGCTGGAGCCTAGTGAATAACAACAGTGTAAAGGGGTAGTGAATGATGTCCTTTCAGTAATTTAAAACAATCAATTTCATCAGTGAATCAATTTCTCAAATCTGTATCTCATAATATGCCAAATCATATTAAAATCATAGCAGTCTTACGTGGTACATCCAATAGCAAAATAGTACAGTAGGTCATAAAGACTGAACAGTCAGAATTGATAGTCATGCCATCAATACAGTATATAGAAGTTCCAAGAATTGGAACTGACAGAGATTTCTGTAACATTAGTAGTAAACAGCAACAGTAACAGATGCTAAGGATGCCACAAATACAATTCATAAAACAGGACAATCATTCAGTGAGTTAGAAAGTATTATTTCAGAAACAAAACATTTTATAATTCAGAAAATACTTATAATTCAAACATATCTTTACAAAGTTGTTACTCACAGATAGCTCTAGAAGCAGATTAGATAGAGTAGACAGACGATAGCGCGGGACCTACACAAGCACATAACATATACACATTGAAACACAATATCACTTCCTTGATCAAACTTGACTTTTCTTGTCTTTTTACTGTTTAAGTAATCCGAAATTTTGCTACGCTTATTCTTTCATCATTCAAATGAATCGGATTCTCATTTCACATATTCTTTCATTATCAAATCCTTCTTTTCCAAATAGATTGATTTCTTACTTGGCTTCTTAATCAATTACTGCTAAATCAATGATTTCAAAATTTTTCTTCTTTTGTTTTATAAAACATAAAATTAAAATTATAAAGCTCTTAGAAAAAATATTTGCATGTATGAAATTTAATTCAAAATCGAACCAATTTTTGATTCTGAACTTCTAAATTTATCCAAATTTAGATGTAATTCATTTTCTTTATATCAAACCCAATTTTAAAACATGAATCAAGCTTTCAAATTATAATTCCAAAACTTGGGTTCATACATGACTTGCCTAAAAATATAGAAACTCTTAAATAATCAAGAAAACATGATCAATTTTAAACTATTTATATCAAAACTCCTTTAATTTAAAATTTTGAGTTTTTATTGATAAATCCTATTTAGGAGTATTCTAGCCCAAGAAGTCCATGAAAGAAATTTATAACTCACTTTGTGACGACCCCACCATGTTTAATGATTAGCACTTAATTAATTAAGAAGATTTGAATTTTAATTGTCAATTATTCTAATTTAATCTGGAATTTATGAAAATTACGGAGACTAATTCGTATATGATTCTATTGAGGATCTATTTTGGAATTAGAAATTGAAAGCCTAAATGGCTTAAGAAATTACAAATGGTGAATTGAATTATTTTAATTTTGAGTATCGGGCCATATGGGAGTTTAATTAAATATTTGATTCAGATTTATAAAATTGAGATTTGATTAATTGGGTCCGAATTGGAGTTAATTAAGTTATGAGGATTGAGAATTAAGATTATTATGAATTAAATTTATTTATGAGGTGTTCAATTGAATAGGTACTTTATTGACGAAAATTTTGAAGTCTAATATGAAATTGAAGGCCTTAATGATTTAAGAAACCAAAATTGAGGATGGAAATAACTTTAATTTGATATTTGGAGTCATTTGGGAGTTTGATTAAATATTTGATTAAGAAAGATAAATTTAAATATAATTAATTGGGCTATAATGGAAGTCAAATTAGACTGATTAAATTATGTGAGATTTGTAATTAGTTATGATTAATTTAATTATGTACAAACCAAGATTTATGAAGACTAACTGTTACTGAATTAAGTTAATCTTAATCACAAACTGAATTATGGAATAATTTAAAATTGAGGGTGTAAATGGGTATGGGTATATTGAGCAAATCTGTGTATGTGTGTGTATGTAAGTGTTGAGGTGGACTTCAAAGAAGTGTGCACGGGTGCTTGTGTAGTTTAAGAGGTGTAGGATATGTTTGTGTATGCAACAATGCTAGAGGGCCACAATTTTTGTGGCCACAATGGCTCAAAACTGCCAAAACGACGTTGTTTTGGCATGTTTTGCACCCAAAACGACGTCGTTTTGACAGTTTTGAGCCATTGTAGCCATAAAAATTGTGGCCCTCAAATATTTTCCTTGTGCATGTGTGCTGGTGGCAAGCTCATGAATATTCATATTTGGCCCGAAACATTTTCTAAAGAGAGAAAGAGAGAGGGAGAGAGACGAAGCACCGAAAGGAAGCGAGATAGAGAAGGAAAAGAGAGAGTACCGAAAGAGAGAGAGAGATTTCAAGATGTAGGCTCAACTTTTTGCTGGAGCAAATTTAGAAAGAGAACTCAACTTTAAGAGTGAGTTTGAGAGCTCAAGGGAGTAGAGAGAGAAACCCATTTTGTGATGGAAATTGAAGAAATAACAAGGGGAATTAGAGGAAATCAGCACATTATATTAAGGTAAGAGATTTATGCTTGATTCGTGAACAAACTTCATATACTATTTGAAATTAAGGAAGTTCTGGAATCAATTTTATGGAATTTGTAAGGATATGGGTTTGAATAAGAAAATTAAGCTAGGTTCATGGTTATAAAAATAAAATTAAAAATTAATTATTTTGGGTTTGATTTTGAATATCTTGCATGAAATTGAGTCTTATTTTTACATGTATGTAATTTGGAGAAATTAAAGAATTAATTCATGAACATGGTTAAGGTTAATAAATATGGAAATTGTAAGAATTCTTCAAATTGAGCTTGGGTTTGGAAACCTTGATATATATGAGATGTATATTTGCATGCACCATGAGTTTTGAAAGGACTTGAGCCTTGCAAGTTTATTATACATTTGATTTTGAAGAAAAGTTTGGAAACCATGAGTTCATGAAAATATGGGTTTTGATTTTGATTATTAACCCATGCATGTAATGTAATTTAAGAGTTTTATTTAATTTAAGCAAATTTTAGGATATTTATTAAATTAGTTATTTTTATTTGAATTACACACATGCAATATTTGCTAGAAAAATTGACATGAAAATGAAGAATTGGAGCTAAGCTTAAGTTTATGAAAGTTAATTTAGAAATTAATTATTTTGGCTTTGATTTTGGAATTTGTAATTAAATTAAGCTCCATAAATTACATTCAACTAAGATTTATTGAAGATTGATCATGATTCATAATTATTTTCATGTTTTGATGAAATTTTGCATGAGTGTTGAACATGAAATTGGGTTTTAAAAGCTTAATTTATGTTTTTGAATTTGTGGGTTTCAAATTGGGGTTGTTATGAAGAAAATGAATGAAATTTAAATTTGGACAAATATAGAAATAAATTATAATTTATATATGAGAATAAAAAATTAGTTTGATTTTAATTTAAATTTCATACATGCAAATATTTTTGAAATGACTTTATAGATTCGATTTTAAGTTTCATTAAACAAAGAAAGAATTGAAAGATGATTTGTAAATATGAAACCCAAGGTTTAAATTTGAATTAAAATCATGGAATTAACTTTAAATATATGTAATTGGAAATGTTTTTGCATATTTGAGTGAGTCATGTATGAATTTGGAGTCTTGGTAATGTGTTTTGAAGTTTAAACAACATTCTAGAAAACCTAGAATTTGTCATCATCGCTCAAGCGAAAAAGTTGTCGCTGGAGTATAGAATGCAAGCAACCAGTATTTTTGCTGACCAAGGGGTCCGCTCGAGCGACCAATGTTGCGCTCTGGCGAAGAGTCCTGTTCCAGAAAACTTTGAAAAGCTATTTCATATTTCGATTTTCGTTCTTTTTCACTTCCAAGCATTCTAGACATGGCTTATGGCTCATTGAAGATTAATAAGTTAACAATCAATATAAGTTAGTTAATTAAAGAATGAATCATTGATCTAGTAATTGTAATTGTTTTAGAAGCCAAGTAAGAAATCGGTCTATTAAAAAATGACTTAGTACTAAAAGAATATGTGAAATAAGAACCCGGTTCATTTGAATAAGAAAGAATAAGCATAGTAGAACTTTGGACTACTTAGACAGAAAAAGACAAGAAAAGTCAAGTTTGATCAAGGAATTGATATTGTATTTCAATGTGTATATGTTATTTGCTTCTGCAGCTATTTGTGAGCAATAATTTAGTAAAGCTATGTTCAACTTTACTTATTTTCTGTATATGAAATAAGATCTGTTCTATGAAATGTTATGTTTGTACTATGAATGATTGTCTAATTTTGACAAGTATTCGTGGCAACAATTCTGTGGTACAAGTATGTTATCTGTTCCCGGTTCGGAGGTTCCTTTATGGAATTGACAAGCTATCTGTACCCAGCTGAAGGTTCTTTTATGGAATTGACAAGTTACACGTTCCCAGTCCGGAGGTTCCTTTATGTAACTGACAAGTTATCTATACCCGGCTGGAGTTTCTTTTATGGAATTGACAAGTTTTTTGTTCCCAGTCCGAAGGTTCCTTTAAGGAATTGGCAGGTTAACTGTACCCGGCCGGAGGTTCCTTTATGGACCTGCCAAGTATGAACTTTGATGTTTTGTATGTGATTTGTAGCGCTAATGGATTTACTATGTAAGATTAAGCATGAACTCTAATTTTTGTATATGATTTGAAAAGAATATGAATATGAATCTATTTCTGATTGAAATCTGAATATGCATAAGACTCTGTTTCTGATAAGAATATGTTTTTTATATAAACTCTAATTTCTGACTTTGTGGTAGACATCGTTCATTAAAACCCTTTACTTTGTTATTATTCATTGGGCTCCAGCTCACTGTATTATTTATGTATATAGGTGATTAGGGGTGTGACTAGGCTTAGAGGCGTCTGCCTGGAATCTGTTTTTGTCAGCCAACGTATGTGCCTCCCGTGGAGGTTCCGGATTTGTCAAGTGGTTATGGCTATGTGATTAAGTTCAAGTTTTGTTTTCTTGTTTGGTTAAACAAGTCTTTGTTATTTTGTAAATAGGGCCAAGTCTCTTTTTGTCTAATCTGTGTATATATGATGATGTAGGGATGATGTGTAGATATGTATATAAAAAGTTTAAAATTTTTCTATCTCATATAAGTCTACATAGCTTAATGGATGTTGTATATTTGTTATTTGCTTCCGCTAGCCCCTAATATTATGTTAATCTATCTCAGAAGCCTTTGGTAATCCTAGGATTACTGGCCGGTTACGATACTAAACCTATAGGAGCGAGTTTGGGTCGTGATAAAGTGGTATCAGAGCACAAGTTAATATCTCACACGCGTGTCCATTAAGCATTAGAATGTCTAGAACGAATTTAGGTTTCATACATATAGTAAGTAAGTATGAAGTTGTGCATTCAGAAATATGTATATATGCTTGTGTAATACGTTTAAGTATTGAAACTAAGAATTAAGAGTTACTATGGCATTGTGATAATTATAAGGAAATCAGGATGTGTTTATTACATATAGTAACAAGGCTAAAGCTAAGAATTATTGTGGAACTTCTAATGTTATAAGGAAATCGGAATTTTGGCTTGAACATTGGTGAGTACACGTATGTTGATTTGAGGAAACATGGTATTATGAGGACATTAGAATCTTTAATGGAAGCCATGAATGCTATACGGGTTATATATCAAATTAGACTATGGGAATATTTTGGAAATTGAGGAATTTGATGATCAATGAAATACATGGAACTGTGGTAATTGATGATAAGAAAATTATTTAATATGTGAGGTGGTATAATCTGTTGGGAAACCTATCATGTGAAATGTTAAACTGTAGAGTCTCATGCCTTTGTTGAATAACCTTGAAAGTCTTATTGGAATCACGTTTGGCCAGCGTAGCTTCGAATTGAAAATTCTTGGTAAATTCCATGGGAATGAATAGGTTACCCTACCAGTGTCTTTATATGCCTATATGTGTGTGGTTACTCGTATGTGATATGTGTTTTGTGTTATATTCTAAGTCACTTGATATTAACCCAAGTGTTATCAACCATCATTTTGTGTTTAACCCTTCTCCTTTATCATTTGGAAAACATGGTGAAAAGTAAACACGAAATAGAAGTTGAGACTTTGGCAGAACAATTAGGCAAAGTAGAGGAAGTATTTAAGGGAGTAATGAATGCTATGCAACAATGCTATGACAAACCACAAGACCAAAAGAAAAAGTTAAGTGTGAAGTCAAAGAAGGAACCAAAAGAAAAGTTTAAGAAATTTGTGATAGGAGAGTCAAGCAATTCTAAGCAAGGTAGTAAGTTTCATTTATTATGTTCAACATGTCACAAGCGACATAGGGAGTTGTGTCGTCGACTTACAGGAGCATGTTTCAAGTGTGGGAAGATGGGGTATCTAGTAAAAGACTGTTCTAAAGCCCAGGAGAAAACTCAAATGATTTAATTGATTAAAGGTTAGTAGGAATGCTTTAAATGCATGAATAGAAATTTGAAGTTAAAATTTTATATATATGTGATTTTATTTGAATTGGTCCTAATCCATATTTGATGAAATTAGAACCCATCTATTTGAAACTCAACGTGAGAATGTGAAGATTATTAGATGATCCCAGAAACTTAAGCTAATGAAAATTTTCCTACTTAGTACCCAAATAAGTATGACTCAATTTACTGACATCATATCGTATTTGAACCTTCTAATAACATTTAAAAGGATGGTATTTATGTTACTCCAACATAGCAATATGCCTACATGAATGATTGATAAAGTTAGAAACCATTACTTGGATATTTGAGACTTGACTCAAAATTGTCAGACTTAGAAGTATGAGATCAACATTTAAAATGATTTGGAAAACAGGTCAAATAAGATCACATTGATAACATCAGAAGAGAAGAACTTGTGGTTTACTTAAGTTATAAAGTCAAAAATATAGACCTTTTACACACGCACACACACACACACACACACAAAAAGAAAAGAGAAAAAGATCTAGTAATTTCGTATCTGAATAATGGTTAAAATGAATGATGGTATGATCTTATAGACACATAATTGAATTTTGATTTTGAATCCTAACTTAGATAGCCTAACTTATTGTAAAGAAACTGAACTCTAGTGTTAAACGAAAAAAGGATATTGTAATGAGAAATAAGAAAATGAATTTCAATAGAATGACAATTGTATATTTCTTAACGGACCTTTGGAAACATAAGAATTTCAGTTGGCTAATTGTAATAGTTTGAGAAAGTTTTTTTTTTTTTTAAAAAGAAAAAAAAAATCGCCCTAAGGTACCATGTGATAATTGATCAAAGTCAATGAATATATCTATATAGGTATAAGAATTGAAATAAGTATGAAGACAAAGTAATTTGAATTACTTATATAAGTGTAACCTGAAGTAAATAAGGAAGCTAACGAGACCATGAAAAACGTAGACTTGTTGTGAAATCAAATCACCACATTGAAATGATAATATGAGAAAGATTGCCAAAACGATAATCTTAATTTAACAAAAGTATGTGTAACTCGACTTTTCGTACCCCTTTTCGGAAGATGAATATGCCCTACAATTCAGACTCTACCCGTGGTTCTGAATATGATTTTACAAGTGCAATGTGAAATAGTAAAAACACAAAAAAAGTCCAAATCTAGCAATTCTATTTTGGAAAATCATTGTTTTGAATGTGATGAGTCAGTGAATAATGGTGGAACGGGTCGGGCTGATCCACGCTCCTCAAGCCTATGTCCGAATGACCAAGCCTACCTGAAGACCTGCACAAGAGTTCAACGGGGAACGAGGAGTCCCCCAGCGAACCCTCCGACAAGCAAGTTAGAGAGAGAAGTGGAATACAGAGATGGAGTGATGATAGAAAAGCTTAACCTTCTTCTTGTCTTCAACGTTTGCTTATATCCTTTGGTAATTATTTCGTTATCCCTTCCGACCTATCACCTTGGCCGAAAGTCTATACTGTAGCTTACCTTGTTTAGGGTGAGGGCGTGCTATCCCGATGGAGAGGTGTTGTCGTAATAAATGCAGTGCGGGGCTGCATTAATGGCGATGTGCAGTGGCAATAACTTTGCAGCTATTTGTCTACTGATGTGGCTTGCTCTTTACCTGCCACGTGTCTGAATATCATTGGTCATTCATGCCATGTTGACTTCCAGATGGTGCTGGGCTTTATCAGTTGGGTTATGTATTGGGCCCTAAGTGGTAGGCTTGGGTTGTTCATAGTGGGTTATGGCCTTTATGGGCCTACCCACGTCAATAGTCTCCCATTCCCAAGTGCAGCTTTAGTCCAACGAAGGGAATAATGAGGAAGATGGGGGTTGAAGGTCGAGGGAAAGGAACGACTGACAAGAAGTAGCCGAGTAGAAGGACCGACCGTGAAGAGGGCCGATCACGAGAGGTAATCGAGTGGAGGGATCGACCATGAGGAGGGCCGACTGTGAAGGGTAGCTGAGTGGAGGGACCGACCATGAGGAGGGCCGACCGCGAGGGGTAACTAAGTGGAGGGACCGACCATGAGGAAGGTCGACCGCGTGGGGTAACCAAGTGGAAGGACCGATCATGAGGAGGGCCGACCGTGAAGGGTGAGGTGGCGGGGTGCGGGGCTCGAGAGACGGTACGTCACGTGATGACTTGAAGTAGAAAAGACAGGGTAGGGGAAGGGGGCAGTGAATCGTGGTTGTGCACGTGGCAGCATCTCGTGGTGGGGGAGGTTAGGCGTTGGGCCAGAAGTGAAACGATAGGTCATTATAGGGTGTTTAAAGGACAGTTTTGGCGGTGTTTTGAAAAAATTTCAAATTGTCGAAATTTAATATGGACCCTTGGAATACGGGCAAACCTTGGGCCTTTGGGATTATTAGCTTTACCTATCTTTGTGCAAAACATCAAAACATTCCAAGTGTAAACTCCTTCGTTGCTAACGATACGCCCCTGCAACACTTCTTGAATTTTCTTGTGCCCGCATCCGAAGCTATTCGAAGATATACGAGAGAGATGACACAAGAGGAAGCAACCACCACAAGGGTTGATCCCCTAGGGGATGATGACGCGGTTGACCTAGCGGAACAATATAGGAGGGAGAGGCAAGTGGAGAAGTCATGGGAGCCGGCGGGTTTACCTCGTCCGTTGACAATGATAGCAGCTTCGAAGCCAATTAGCCAGGCTGAGCCACATCACTGGCATACAAAGGCCGACAAGTCAACTGTTACGGCGGAGAAGTTGGAGGGCATGCGGAAAAAATACCAGGTACCTGAAGAAATAGAGTTAATGTTACCGACAGTAATGGAGAGTTTGCCCTCTACGAGGAGGCATTGAAGGGAGGGTTGAGGTTGCCGCTTCCACAGGTGGTAGTGGATGTCCTCAACCGACTGGAAGTGGCGCCAAGCCAACTAATGCCCAACGCATGGAAGATCGTACTGGCCTGTGCAAGTGCGTGGCTAAAGGCGAACGAGGGAGCGGCCATGATGGTGGACGAGTTTTTTGCCTGCTATAAGGCCTCGGGCCAGCAAGAAACTTGGGTCACTTTGCAGGCGGTGGTAGGAAGGGGTTTGGTGGCGGGGTTACCATCATCAATTAAGGGATGGAGGCCGCGGTGGTTCTACGTATCCACGAACGGCGGAGTTGGAGTACACACGGTGTGGAGAGTACCCACCAAGTCTATGGAGCCAAAGCTGGAGACGGCAGCGGAGGAGAGGGTGAAGAAGGTGAAGGTATGGAAGGAGAAGGAGGGCGTCAGATGGGACGACCTCGTTCAGCCGTCAGCTTTGTTTGCCGTGGGATTGGGCCCTCAGCCGACCGATGAGGATCTGGCATCAGCAAAGCTTGAGGCGAAAAGGAAAGCGCAAGAGGTGGAGGACCGGACCATTTTTGCCAAAGCCACTAAGTTCAAAGAAGCGCAGTTAGGCCCACCACCGAAACTGGTCGCGAGGGAAAGAATTCGACCGCGCCCCAAGGCGCTGGGGGAAAAATACTTGGGCAGTTTTGAGCCACGATCGTTCCCCGTTGATCCAGTGAAGGAAAAGGCAAACAAGGAGGGGGAGGTCTTGAAGAAAAAGAAGAAGATGAGGGTTGCCCCTGAGGGGGCCTCAGATGCACCTGGGTCGAAGAAGGCCAGGATGGGTGGTGAGGGTACTCCGATGGCGGAGGAGAGAGAGGAGAAAGGGGTGGAGGCTACTCTAGAAATGGTGGTTTCCCCAGAGGCACAGGGGGAGAAGAGTCAAAGGGTCCCAGAGGAAGAAGGGCACATAAGCGCCCTCGATCCCAAGATGTAATTGGAGAGTGGGTCAGTTGTCCCTAAGGAAGTGATGGAGCAGCAGCCCAAGGGGGGCCCTACGCCCCAAGGAGAAGGGGCCAGACTGACGGCTATTATCTACCACGTTCGTGCCGTGTCTGGGTGGCTGGAGGGAGAAAAAGGCCCAGCCAAGGCGACTGCAAATCGTCTTGTGGGGATTGTGGACGGCGCAGCCGTGCGCCCGGTGGCTAGGTTCAATGAGGCTGAGCTACTGATGGGGTTGTGCTCTGCCCAAATGGAGGTAACCACCTTAACAGGGGCTCTGCTGAGAAAGGCGGCGGCTGCGAAGGTCAAGTTGAAGGAGGCTAAGGCCCAACTTGTAAGTTTCAAGAAAAAGAGTGCTGGCTGGAAGAAGGCTACGCGAAGCGCGTGTGCCAGGGGTTGGCAGGAGGCTGAGAAGGCGAAAAAGATAGAAGTGTTAGCGATCGTACAGGGCAATGTTGCCGACCGTGCCCATGTTGAGCTGCTTGCGGTCAAGTTGGAGCTGGAGGACGAACGCCGCAAGGTAGTGTTGCTCGAGTTCCAGCTAGCTGGCGAGCAGAAGAAGTTGGGGGATGCTAAAAATGCCTACATAGTCGCCACCGAACAGTTTGAAGAAGCTATGATCAACAATGAAGAACTGCGTGCCCAGCAGATCAAAGAGAAAGATAAAGCAGACGTGAAGATTGCTGGGCTGCAGAAGGAGCTGGAGGATGAGCGTGCTAGGGTAATGGAGGAGAAGGCAAGATTGCAAAAGGAGTTGGAGGAAGAAAAAACCAAGGCAGCCTCTGAAAGGGCAGCATACCCTAATCTGTGCGTTGCAGTACTAGAGCAATTCAAGGGGTCTGCTGACTTTCAAATGGCAGTCGATGCCGCGGTCGCCAGTAACTTGGCAAGGGAGGTGTTTGGGGGGGGCCCGTCGGGAATAACCGCTGGGGGCAGGAGTGAAGCAGAGGTGATCGAGAGCTTCCAGTGGTCGGACTTCTACAAACACGAAATGGCTAAGTTCTAGGACAGCAGGTGGAAAATGTTCAAGCGTAAAGCAGAAGAGTTGTTCCCAAACATGGACTTCAGCAGTGTTAGAATCGACGAAGACGACGTGGCCCAGACCCCCCTAGATGAGGGCATTGAATAGGAGGATCTTATTTCAAGTGAAGAAGAGGAGTGAGTGGAGCGGAGAGAATATGTACTTAAAGTTTTTGTTATTGTTGTTTTTTTTTTTTTGAATGGCTGTAATAAACTTATGTACAAGTTTGTGAATAAATAAGATGTTGAGTTGTGTTTTTCATGCTACTGTTTTTGTTTGTGCATCTGAAATGAATGAGAATGGTATAAGGTTTGTGTATAAATCATTGTGAAGTGCAAAATGTGAGGAAAACTCAATGTAGAGTGATTGTAAGGAAAACTCAATGTAAAGTAGGGTTTGACTTGTAAGAAAAACTGAATGTAGAGTGAAGTTGAATTTGTAATAAAAACTCCATGCAGAGTGAAGTTGAAAATGTAATGAAAACTCCATGCAGAGTGAAGTTGAAAATGTAATAAAATTATAAGTTTGTGTTTGTCACACTGCTGTCTTTATTTTGGTGAGTCTGAAGTGAATGGAGGTGGTTTATTCGAGTTAGGCTTGATTTGTAAGGAAAGAGGCTGACATGCAAAAGTTGATAAGTAAGAAAATAATCTGACTTGTAAAGGAAACATGTAAGAATGTCAAAGATGTGAAGTTTCACTTATGCCCAAAAATGGGGTTGTAAATCATGTTGCAAAAGTGTTGGTAAATAAAAGATGAGTTTGGAATTTGATTAAGTGAAGGGTGGTGTAAAAACATGGACCTGGAATTTTGACTAAGTGTGCCTACTAATGCCACAAGCATGAAGTTTGCATGAATGGCCTTGATCGAGCTTTGTATGTGTGCTTAGCTAGGGTTAAGCTATGACTAACAGACTCTGCAAGTAATTCAGTAGCTTGAAGTAACTCAGTCTGGCTGAGGCTGTGTAGGCTCGGTCTGGCCGAGGCCTTTACGCTCAGTCTAGTTGAGACTTGTCATGCTCAGTTTGGCTGAGGCTGGTCATGCTCAGTCTGGCTGAGGCTTTGTATGCTCGGTCTGGTTGAGGCTGGTCATGCTCAGTCTGGCTGAGGTTGGTCATGCTCAGTCTGGCTGAGGCTTGTCATGCTCAGTCTGGCTAAGGCTTTGTATGCTCGGTCTGGCTAAGGCTGGTCAGGCTCAGTCTGACTGAGGCTTTGTATGCTCGGTCTGGCTGAGGCTTGTCATGCTCAGTCTGGCTAAGGCTTTGTATGCTTGGTCTGGCCGAGGCTTTTATGCTCAGTCTGGCTGAGGCTTTGTATGCTCGGTCTGGGCGAGGCTTTTATGCTCAATCTGGCTGAGGCTGGTCATGCTCAGTCTGGCTGAGGCTTCGTATGCTCGGTCTAGCCGAGGCTTTTATGCTCGGTCTGGCTGAAGCTGGTCCTGCTCGGTCTGGCTGAGGCTTGTTATGCTCAGTCTGGCTGAGGCTTTGTATGCTCGGTCTGGCTGAGGCTTTGTATGCTCGGTCTGGCCGAGGCTTTTATGCTCAGTCTGGCTGAGGCTTTGTATGCTCGGTCTGGCCGAGACTTTTATGCTCAGTCTGGCTGAGGCTGCAATCAAAGCGTTATTTAAAAGATCACACATATATTTGGAATGTAAGCTTGCTGTCATATAAAGTGTAGCCCATTGGAACATAAGCTTACACCATATGGGGGGAAAATGAGAATATTCAAGTGTGCAGATGGTCAAAAGAACATACAGCAATTGGACAATAAGAATACAACTTTTATTGAAAATAACGCTTCAAATGCTCAGCGTTCCAAGGATGGGGGAGGTCGCGACCTTCCATGTCCTGAAGTCGGTAAGTGCCTGGTCATGGTCTGGCTTTCACAACGTAAGGTCTCTCCCACTTGGCTGCCAGTTTGCCCTCAGTCGGATTTTTGGTGGCAAGAGTTACTTCTCGCAAAACAAGGTCCCTCACGGCGAATTCCCTCGGTCTGACTCTACGGTTGTAGTGTGTTCTCATTTTCTGTTGGTATGAGGCCTGTCTGACAGCGGTGGTTTCTCAAAGTTCTTCAATTAGGTCTAGGTTTGCCCGACGCAGTTCTTCGGTCAGTTCTAGATTAGGATGTAGAACCCTTGGGGTGGGAAGACCAACTTCCACTGGGATGACCGCCTCAGAGCCATATGTTAATCGAAAGGGGGTCTCCCCAGTGGGAGTTCAAGTAGTAGTGCGGTAGGCCCAAATTACATTCGGTAATTCCTCAGCCTAGAGTCCCTTAGCAGCTTCCAGTTTAGTTTTGATGATCTTCAAAAGAGAATGGTTGGTGACCTCAACTTGGCCATTGGCTTGGGAATAGCCTGGAGAGGAGAAGCATGCCTTAATTTGGAGCTCTGCACAAAATTTCCTGAACTTGGTATTGTCAAATTGTTTACCGTTGTCGAAGACGATGGCTTGAGGAATGCCAAATCTGCAGATGATCGATTGCCAGATGAATCTGGTGATGTTCCGCTCGGTAATTGTGGCAAGGGGTTCTGCTTCCACCCATTTAGTGAAGTAATCGATGGCGACAATGGCGAATTTGGTTTGGCCCCGGCCCGTGGGCAATAGGCCGATCAGGTTGATTCCCCACTTGGCGAACGAGTAGGGACTGCAGAGTGTGATAGGGGATGTTGGCAAAGCGTTGGCACTTATCACATTTGAGCACAAAGTCTGTCGCATCTTGATTGAGAGTGGGCCAGAAATAACCTGTGCGAAGTATTTTGTGGGCTAGGGACCTGCCACCCGAATGATTGCCACATACGCCTTCATGGATTTCTCTCATCATGTAAGTCGCCTGAGCAGGATTGAGGCATCTGAGGTATGGTCGTGAAAAGCCCCTTTTGTACAAGAGACCATCGACAAGAATGTAGTTGGACGACCGGGCTCTGACTTTGGCGGTCTGCTGTTTGTCGTTTGGAAGTCCCCCTGTTGTTAGATACAGGAAGATGTCTGCCGCCCAAGGGATGGGTTCATTTTGGAGGAACTGGACTTCTTGCTGGTTGGGGGAAATGGCAGGGTGGGCTAGGTAGTCGACGCGGACACCATGGCTGAGGTCGGACTGGTCTGCAGAAGCCAACTGAGCTATCTCATCTGCCTTAGAGTTTTTTGCCCAAGGGATGTGCTTGATGTGGAAGGTATTGAAGAGGCAAACAAGGGGGAGTGTGATATCCCTGTAAGCCCTCATTGTGTCCTCCTTGGCATTGAATTCCCTCGTAATTTGTCCGACAATGAGTTGGGAGTCGCTGAACGGGATGTGGCTGATACCAATATCCCGGGCTAGGTGGAGACCTGCTATCAATGCCTCATATTCGGTCTCATTGTTACTAGCCTCAAACAAGAAACAGAGAGCCATTTGAAATAACCACCCTCAGGGGTGGTGAGGATGAGACCAGCCCCACTGCCTTCCTTGCGGGATGATCCGTCGACGTTGAGAGTCCAAGAGTGAGGGTCTTTTCGGTCGGTAGGGGTTGATGGGGGTGGAGGGGTCGTGGTTGGGGTAGGATTAGTGAATTTCAGGATGAAATCGGTGATAGCCTGCCCCTTGATCGCTGTTCGAGGCCGATAGGAGATGTCAAACTGGCTGAGTTCCACTGACCACTGCATGAGTCTGCCGAAGAGTTCTGGTTGCTACATTACCTTCTTCAAGGGTTGGTCGGTGAGGGCCATTATGGAATGGGCTTGGAAGTAAGGACAGAGTCGTCTGGAGGCCCAAGGCCAAGGACAATTTTTCTAACAGTGGGTATCTCTGCTCCGCTCCCCTGAGAGCCCGACTGATGTAGTAGACCGGCCGTTGGACAGAGTCGTCTTCCCTAATAAGGGCTGCACTGACTGCGGTGCTTGATACGGCTAAATAGAGGAAGAGGGGTTCGCCCGTGATTGCCTGTGAAAGGAGGGGGGATGGCCATGCACTGTTTCAACTGCTGAAAAGCCTCTTCGGATTCGATCGTCCATTCAAAAGTTTTCCGGAGAACTTTGAAGAATGGGAGGCACTTATCCGTTGCGCGGGAAATGAAGTGGTTGAGGGCGGCAACTCGGCCAGTGAGTCGTTGAACCATCTTAACCGTTCTGGGTGACTGCATTTCAATCAAGGCCTTGATCTTTTCAAGGTTGGCTTCAATGCCCCACTGACTGACCATGAAACCCAAATATTTCCCAGATCCTACGCCGAAGGCGCACTTCTCCGGTTGAGCTTCATTTGGTACTTTCGTACTCTCGCAGGTCGGTCAGATGATTAGCGGAGAGTTTGCTCTTGACTAGCATGTCGTCGGTATATACTTTCATATTCTGACCTATCTGATGATGGAAGACAGCATTGACCAACCGTTGGTAGGTGGCCCCAACATTTTTCAATCCAAACGGCATCACACGGTAATGGTAGGTACCTCGGTCGATAATGAAGAAGGTGTGTTCTCGATCAGATGGGTGCATCAGAATTTGGTTGCACCTAGAGAAGGCATCCATGAAGCTGAGCATTTAATGACCAGCCGCGGCGTCAACCAGCAGATCTATGCGAGGGAGAGGATAGCTATCTTTGGGGCAAGCTCGGTTGAGGTCGGAGTAGTCCACACAGAGCCACCATTTACCGTTGTTCTTATGGACCAGGACGACGTTGGACAACCATCTAGGGTAGTCCACGTTTTTGATGAATTGTGCCTGAATAAGCTTGTTGACCTCTGCGGCAATGAGAGTGTTGCGCTCCGGATAAAAGATACGCTGCTTCTGGCGGTAAGGTCGAAAATGGGGTTCAATGCTGAGGCGGTGGATTATGAATGAGGGGTTAATACCCGGCATGTCTGAGTGGGTCCAGGCAAATACATCGTTGTGCTCGATCAGGAGGGCAGTAAGGTCAGCCTTTGCTTGGAGGGATAGTTGGCTGCCGATTTTGGCAATTTTCGTCAGGTTGGCGGGGTCGATGGGAACCTCAATGAGCTCCTCCACAGGCTCCCGTCTAACCAGCTCGTCCTCATCTCGGACGTCCAGTCCTTCAATGATCATCTCCTCCTTCAACTTGACTTCTTTGAGTGAGGCGACATAATACTCCCTGGCAACTGTCTACTCTCCCCCCACTGTCCCAACCCCCAGATCGGTGGGGAACTTAACGGCAAGGTGGTAAGTTGATATGATGGCTTGAAAAGCATTGAGGGCGGTGCGGCCAAGGATGATGTTGTAGGCGAAGGGGCAGTTGACAACAAGGAAGGTGAGCAACTTTGTAGTCTGCCACGGGTACTCGCCGATTGTGATAGGAAGATCGATGGAGCCGATGGAAGTCACCCGGTCACCAGTGAAACCAACCAAAGGGGTTTGGAGATAGACTTTCCTCCCCAATCTTGAGATGGCGAAAGCAGTTGAGGAAGATGATGTCTGAAGAACTGCCGTTGTCGATGAGAACTCGTCTGACCTTGTAGTTGGAGAGGAGGGCAGAAATGACGAGAGGGACATCACGAGGGTAACGGATGCCTGTGCAGTCGGCGTCCGTGAAGGTGATAGGCTCGGTCCACTGCTTGGGCTGTTTGGAGGGTTGGTCCACCGTGGCAACTGGTTTGTCTAAGCCCTGCCTTATCTTTTTGAGTTCTGCTTTCTGAGCCGAGTGGGATGGTCCCCCACAAGCAAGGCCACCTGAAATAACTCTGATTTCTCCAATAGGTGGGGGGGATTACCTTGTGGCCGAGGCTGCGGTAGAGGTCGATCATGGCCTTGGTTAGGTTAGGCTGGCTACCGGGGAGGGGTGTGCCAACGGTTGTTTCTGAGGGGCTCAATCCTTTGCCTTTGCTGAGGATGGGCATCCGTGAATTGGCTAAGACGTCCCTGACGTATTAAGGTCTCAACCTGGTCTTTGAGGTTGACGCACTCGTCGGTATTATGGTTGTGGTCTTGGTGGAAACGGCAATATTTGGACTGGTCTTTCTGATTGGAAGGGATTCGTGATGGTTGGGGCCATTTGAGGGGGTAGTCTCGCTGAATCTAATTGAGGACTTGTTCCATGGGGGAATTGAGGGGTGTGTACCGTTCGAACCGACCAGGCGGTTGGACTGGTGCCGTCCGGTCGGCTCTGAGGGGTCGGTCGGTATAGTGGGGTGTTTGGTTATTATATGGGGTGTTTCTGGTTTCTGAGTTTTTTCGCTTTTCTCGGGGGGTCGGGTTTTTTGCTGTAGGGTCTTGGCGAGCGGCTAGGAAATCTTCTGCGCTCATGTATTTTTGGGCTTTGGAGAGTAAGGCTGCTGTGGAGGTGGGGCGGTTTTTAGAGAGGGAGAAGAGGAAATCAAACGACCGTAGTCCGGCCATGAAAGCCGTAAGGATGACCTTATCATCGTTTTCCGCCACCTGCAAGGCTTCAGTGTTGAAGCGGGTAACGAAACTACACAGGGACTCCCCCTCGGTCTGGTGGATGTTGAGAAGTTGGGTTGCCGGACAACGTTGGCACTGGGCTCCAATAAAATGACTGAGGAAGGAGTCACTGAGATGCTGGAAAGTGGAGACGAAGTCTGCTGGTAACTGGCTAAACCACAGCCGAGGTAACCCCTTCAGTGTCAAGGGGAAAGCTCGACACATGATCTTGTTAGGGAATGCATGGAGGATCATGAGGGTTCGGTAGGTCTCCAGATGGTCGAGTGGGTCTGTCGTACCGTCAAAAGAGTCGATGGTGGACATTTTGAACTTGGGGGTAGAGGTTTGTCCCGGATGGAGGTGACAAATGGTGAGTTTGCTGTGGTAGAGGGTTTATGTTGGATGTTCTGCATGACCCCTTGGAGTTGGAGCTTCATAGCTCGGAGTTCTGCATCCCACAGAGGGACGTTATCACCACCGAAAGGCAACGGGGGTTGGATGCTACTGGCTTCCCCTTCAGGGGTTGGTGCCAGGACCGATGGATGCGGGGGTCGGGGTGGTGGATTTATATTAGGAGGGGGAGGTTGCAAGCCTTCCAAGTTGGGTGGATAGGGCTGCAGGATTGTATGGCTCGGGGCTCGTTTTTGGCTGGACGGGATATCTGGAGGTGGTGGAGGAGGCATAGGAAGGTTTCTTTGGAGTAGGGCATTTATCAGGGCTTGGTTTTGCTCGGCCATGCGGTTAATACTGTTGGTAAGCTCGATGAAATACTGTGGTGGGTTGTTTGGATTGGGGGGGCCGGCTTGGTGGTCTTTAGCATTTTGGTGAGAAGCCATGGATCTAGTAGTGACCATACACTTTGATGGGTAGCAGGAAAGGGTTATTGTAACAGGATCTCCGGCAACAATGAGCCCAACTGGCGCGCGGAGCAAAGCTTTCCCACAGACGACGCCAACTGATGAGTCAGTGAATGATGGTGGAATGGGTCGGGCTGATCCACGCTCCTCAAGCCTATGTTCGAATGACCAAGCCTACCTAAAGACATGCACAAGAGTTCAATGGGGAACGGGGAGTCCCCCAGCAAACACTCCGACGAGCAAGTTAGAGAGAGAAGTGGAATACAGAGATGGAGTGATGATAGAAAAGTTTAACTTTCTTCTTGTCTTCAACGTTTGCTTATATCCTTTGGTAATCATTTCATTGTCCTTTCCGACCTATCACCTTAGCCGAAAGTCCATACTATAGCTTACCTTGTTCAGGGTGAGGGCGTGCTGTCTCGACGTAAAGGTGTTGTCGTAATAAATGCAGTGAGGAGCTGCATTAATGGCGATGTGCAGTGGCAATAACTTTGCAGATCTTTGTCTGCTGATGTGGCTTGCCCTTTACCTGCCACGTGTCTGAATATCATTGGTCTTTCATGCCATGTTGACTTCCAGATGGTGTTGGGCTTTATCAGTTGGGTTATGTATTGGGCCCTAAGTGGTAGGCTTGGGTTGTTCATATTGGGTTATGGCCTCTATGAGCCTACCCACGTCAGAATGAAATGCTAAAAATGGACTGCTTTGCCAGATTTTAGAGTCGCCACCTAAATATTTTGTTTTGGGAAATTTAGGAAACCCGAGACTCGTGCCAAAGGCCATTAGTCCGTCATCACCAAAGTGTCTCGGCTCGGGAACTTAGGTACGAGAGGGGAAGGTCATGAATTGAGTACCCCACTCGCCCAATCAAAGATCGGCATCTACTAATCATGATGTGAATTTTATGTACATTATATGCTCTTGTTCCGATTATTAGCTAGCATTACTATGTGATGCACACATACACAAGTATAGACTAACTTTGCAAGAATTGGAACATTTGAACATTTCGATTCATGGTTGTTTTGAAAATTGTTTCAAATATGTACCACTTGAAAAAGTGATCGCAAAGGAACATTACTCAAATTAATCCAATTCAAGCAATTAGCCTTCATCCATAGGCATGCAAACAGTTATATCATTTAAGCACTTAGCCTCATAGTATTCATGCTTTAACATGGCAACAATCACATTCATGCTATTATGCTAAAGCAAATAAAAGCTTACTTAGTACTCCAAGCCAAAAGAGAAACTCGTTAGAAAAATGCATGAGTCCTAACTATGCAATATGGCTAATGCAACACATGCGATATGCAATTTACTAGGCTCAGCTACTAATATGACATATGAAACAATTTGATAGCATGCGGTCTAAGCACGTATTCAAAGAAATATTAAACTAGCAATGCCAGTTAGCATGATGAACCAAGTCTTGGTGTATGCAATACAAGTGGATGTAAACATGAAGTATGCTAAAAGAAAACATGATGCCCTAATCTAACTATCATAAGAAAGTAAATAAAAGGGAGAAAGACATGGGGTTGGAAGACATACACATTATTACAACATTGCACCCTCACACAGGAGGGTTCGAATTAACTATTTATTACAAATCCAAATGAATAATAACTGCGAGGTTATCTAATTTATTACAACATTAGTATATATGCAATGATCGCGCGTTGTTCCTCAAAAACCACTCTGTTTGCTTTGTTAGGAACTGTTTTGTTTCACCCTCAGTCACAACTGCCAACCAAAAGTGTACAGTTTTCCATATATTGGGGTCTGGCCAGCCTACAATGAAACTTGGTCGAGCTCAAATAAATCCGACTATGCCTTATTTCTTTGTAGAAGACTGTTTTTTGTGCCTAAGGTGAAAACAGTGCAGACTGGGTGTTCCTAAGCCATGTTTGTCCCTTCTACTCTTCTTTCTCATGGAGATACTTAAGAGATGAGTGAAGTCATTTCCAAAATCATCAATGAACAAATTGATTGCTTGATGATTTAGGGCATGATGTTGGACAAAAATAAATGAATGTAATGAATCAATAACCACCCCTCCCTCCTATCATGGAGTGAACGCAAAGAGGGAGGTAGAGACGCTTCAAGGTTTATCAAAACATCATGAATTGATTTAAGACAACCCTTGACACTATGGACTAGGCATAACGTCTGGACAAACCAAAGCAAGATACGTCATTTTTTTTATGTGGGTTGGTTCATTTTACCAATTTTCTTAGTTCATTCCATTCTTTAGTCCATTTGTCCAAAGTGATAATTAAGTCCACTAAACGAGAAGAAACTTCAAACGAGAGGTGATCCTAAACATGAAAGAGTGACCATGTCGTTGATGATGAACCTCGGTAGAGTTAAGCCATTGAGCACAGGTCTCATTTTCAAGCTTTGAATAACCATCAATCAATTGAAATAACTCTTAAAGAAAATAGAGAGGTTGCAGAAATGAACACATGAATTCATTTATTAGAATGAGACTCTTGATATGAGAATCAATCAAAGAAAAGCTATTAAAGTAAGGTTAACACAACACGACAAGCTAAATAGGAGGACTTACAACACAACAAGCTATACATTCAAAGCATATATTTATTAAATAAATTAGGACAACCCTAAAACAAGCCCTAATATGCTAAAAATAGTGGCTAAAATCAAGAGAAATTAAGTAAAAAGAGTAGAGAAAAAGCTATGGAACAAAATATAAGAAGGGGTGGCTGTAGACGTCCCCGAACGCCCTGGGAGAGGAACGAGTCCCCCCCGTTCCGTTCGATATTGGGCTCACTACAGTTCAGGACTCTAAAATTGTCACGGTTCTTAATTTGAACCAAAGAGTCCAAATTCGGCAAATCGTTTTGAGAAAACAGATTTTGAAAGAAGTGCCAAACATGGACTGCTTTGCCAGATACAGAGTCGCCACCTAAATATTTTATTTTGGGAAATTTAGGAAACCCTGACTCGTTGCCTAAGGCCACGTGTCCGTCATCACCAAAGTTGCCTCGGCTCGGAAACTTGGGTACGATTGGGGAAGGTCACTATGTGAGCACCCCCGCTCGCCCGATCAAAGATCGGCCTCTACTAACCATGATATCAAGTTTTGAAAACAATGTGTGTTCTTATTCTGGTTATTAGCCTAGATTTACTATGTGACGCGCACAGCATACAAGTATAGACTGGATCGTCTGAATTGGAACAAAACATTTCATATTTGTTTATTTTGAAAATGGTTTGATGGTGCTACCCGCAAGTAGGCTAAGACGTGGATTTGCCACCCTCGGGTGGGCTTAGAAAACATGATTTTGCCACTATCTAGTGGGCTTAAAACACACATTTGATGAATTGTTCCAATTCAAATAACCCAACCTTCACCCACAGACATTCAGGCAGATATATCATATAAGCACATAGCCTCATGGTAAGCATGCTATTCATGGCAGTCACTCACACGCATGCAAGGATGTTAAAGCATAAAACTTACCGAGTACTCCAAGCCAAAACAGAAGCTAATTAGAAATCCATGCATGATCCTAATTATACAGAAATGCCTAATGCAACACATGCAAAAATGCAACTATAGCAGGCTCGGCTATTCTAGACATGGCATATGAAATGCTACAGCTAACATGTATTCAACTTGGAATTTGAAAATACGATGCAGTTAGTATGATGCGCCGAGCCCGGTGCATGCAAAACAGATGAATGAATGCAAACATGCTATCATACTGTATGCTAATTGAAACATGCCCTAATCTAACCATCATAAACGGGTAAATAAAAGGGAGAAAGACGTGGGGTTGGAAGACATACATCACACACACGCACACTTATTACAACATTGCCCTCGCGCAGAGGGTCCGAATAAATAGTACAGTCCAAATAATACAGCCCAAATATGTACAAATCCCTAATTAATTTACAAATTAACTAAGAAAAAATAATAAACTGGCATGCAAGCCAGGGACTGTCTTGACTCTTCTCCAGATGATGAATGATGCATATCCGGATCGCCTTTGCGCGGAAATTCACCGTGATGCCCCAATTAGCCTCTGTTTTGCAATGGTTCTTGGAAAGCGCGCCAAGCCCCGGAAGACTGTTGATTCTTCATTTGCTGCAACAGAGAGCAGGAAAGGGGCATGGCAATGTATTTTCACACATGTATGCGTGACTACTCTTCAGGGAGTGTAGTCCTCGATCCTCGTGCCACCAATCACGCATATCGATGCATGATGGCCGAGGAGTCGATTTGCATGACTCAATATGGAATGAATGCACACATAAACACAACAAAACCTAAACTCCATCATGGATAATCCGGAGTGTCGGTGACTGGGAATTGAGACACGTTCCATCACTCGGAGTATGAAATGTACCTCGTTTTCCATGCTCAGGCTAACTCCTATCCCAAGCACAATGCAATATGCATGACATGCATGAATGCAACTAATATACAACCTAGCATGCACAATGCTATGAAATGGCATACACGATGCACGAGATAACATGGCATACACAATGCGCTAACATATGGCCTAGCATACACAATGCTATGAAATGAAATGGCATACACAATGCAATATGGGCTTACACCAAAATAAGTGAACCTCAGCCACACTCACATAGGAGGCCATGAGATGAAAATGAGACACTCGAGATGCGTGCACGCATGCACGCAAACCGAGGACCGACCCTAAGGCAGCAAATGCCACTCTAACAAGACATGACAAGGCATGAAATATGATATGCAAACATGCAAATTTCAGAAGCGAAATATGATGCAAAACAGCCCCGAATCATGGAAACATGGCACCCGATGCATGAAATGGTACCCGAAATGCAAAATTAGGCATACGCAATGACCTATAGCTATATAAAGCATGCATTATTTGATCATGAAGCATGAAGACAGATTCAAGGCAGTCCCAAAACAAGCATATTTACAGATTTAAGCAAGGCCAAATAGTGAACACGAATGGGGCTAAGCTAGCATGCAAAAATGGCCCCGAAAGAGAGATAATGAAGCAAGTGGCAGCTTCTGTCCCTAAACAGAGAAGGGCCCTTCTACAATATTGAAGAGGAGCCCAAAATATGGTATTCTACAGTTGGTGGCCGAGCCAAAAACAGTACACAAGCATGCTCAAAATACTATACAAAATAAGGCCTAAAAAGAGGTCTAAACACAAGGAGGAAAAAGGAAACATCAAACAGCAAAAGACCCTTGATGAAACATGAAGAGGGGGTCAAAATAAGGCTATTTACAGTTCGGACCAAAGTCCAGAAACACAAACACAAGGGACTAACAAATCATGCAAAAATGAGGCCAAAAGAGGGATATAAAGGAAAGTGACAAAAGGAAGTCACAAACAGTGATGAGCCCTTCAATAATGTTGAAGAAGGGCTCAAAATAAGATTCTTTACAGTTCGGACTAGAGCTCAAAACAGTTTACATATAGGCCTAAAATAATATGCAAGAAAATGGCATACAAAGGAGGTAATGAAGCAAGTGCAAAAAGGGAGCCTCAAACAGTGAGAGGCCCTTAAAAAAACATAAAATAGAGCTCAAAAAAATGATATTTTCAGTTAGGGTCGGAGCCCCAACATGCAAGCACAAAGAGCTAAGATGTGAACCAAGAAAAGGGTCAAAAGGGGGAGAAAAGGACTTACCCTTGAAGACTAATCTTTGACAACGTTTTGGACCAAGAAATGCTGCCTCCTAAGCTCTGAGAAGACCCTCCAAGCTTCTGGAATGGAGTGGTGATGTGGTGCTAGGTGATGGTGAGGAAATGGTGTAAGAATCAAAAGGGTTTTTTAAGGCTTAGAGTAGAGAGAGAGAGAGATTTAATGTGAGAGCTCCAAACCAAAATTTTCTAACCCCTAAAACACAGCTGGGGGGTCTGTTATATAGACACAAGAGGGTGGAAAAGAGGGGGAAAATGGGGGGGAAATGAAATTCAAATTTCCCCCCAAAATTGGCCTAAAAGGGAGATAAAGGGGCAAGTGATAGTAGGAGATCTCAAACCGAAGAGAGCCCTTCAACAAAGTTGAAGAGGGGCTCAAAACAAGACACTTTGTAGTTTATGAAAAGCCACGAAAATAAATACAAGTAGGCCTAAACTATCATGCAAGAAAAGGCCTAAAAGAGGGGTAAAGAAGCAAGTGGCAGTAGGAGATCTCAAACATCAAAAGGTCCTTAATCAAACATGAAAAGGACCTCAAAATATGACTATCTCAAGTTCAGGTCAGAGCCCAAAAATGCAGAATGAAGGTTCGGGAGCTAAAACACGCAGTTTGGGGCCCCGAAAGTGGGCTGTTAGGCACCGGAAGTGGTGTCCGACCATGAAGTTGGTCACTCGGACCACAGTGTCCCTCAAAAGGGAGTAAATAAGATGCATGCCAAAAACTGGAGCAAACTGAGGTGGTTAAGCGGTCTCGAACCGAGGCACACGGCCAACGGCTCCAAAAAACCGGAAACCAGACTCCAAACGGGCAAAACGGCCTATGACCACGAAACGTAGCCTACGGCCACTGAGAGATGATCTACGAGACCTCTCCCTCCCTTCGGGAAGAGAAAATAGCGAAAACGGAGCCTGGTTCGCAAACCGAGGCAAAGCACAAAAGAGTCCAGAAGTCTGGAGGCAAGGCTCGTAGCCGAGACTCTGAAACTTCTGAACGAGCACAATATGCAATATCACCGAGCGCTCAACTGGTGACGTCTGAGTCTCAAGGTCGGTCAAAAATGGGGAGTCTACAGTGGCTAACCCCTTCACTTTTTTGCAATTTTCAATCACATGTTTTAGCCCCAAAGTAGTCCAAGAACAATATGAAAACACAAGAAAAAGATGGACAAAGATTGAAATGAAAGCAAAGGAGAAGGTAGTAAGCTTATACCTCTTGTAGAGAAGGTGTTCTTGTTGTAAACCAAACTTGATTCCAAAGCACTCTTAAGTTTGAGTTATGGTTTCAAAGTCCCAAGCAAAGCTCTAAGTCCAAGCTCTTATAGTGGGTATGGGATGTATGGATGATATGAGAGCTCAAAGGTTATGAGAGTATAAACATGAACTATAAACTCTTTGATATTTTCTAACCTTTTGATCTTTCCTAACCCTTTGATATTTCATCTCCTTGATATTTTCTAACCTTTAAAACGTAGATCTGAGCCTTCTATTTATAGAATTCAAGCTACAAAACAAATATCTTCAGCATTAGACAGCTGGCAGATTGCTGCTCAATCTGCCCAGAATAGTCAAAATGCCCCGCTGCCTTTTACTGAGGCACGACTGGGCCTTAGTGTAGTTTCATTGTTTCTTACTTTTTGGTTCAATGCAGGTTGGTACAATGTTCAAAACTGAGTTTCTGGGGCAGAAATACAGTTGGTATGGCAGGTTGGGATTGTTTAGAACTTCAAATCGGATTTCTTTTGTTGAGAATTCAAACCAGTTACGCAATGTAACCTTCATCATCGAGTGCTCGGAACAAAGCGCCTAAGTCTTACGGACGGTCAAAACTAGGGTGTCTACAGTTATCCTTCTTTGACAAAGCTCAAAATTATTTCATGACGTGAGTGAATGTCAAAGCCCAAAGACAACCCATTTGATGAGGTCATAAGACTAGGGCAAACAAACAAATGTGCAAACAATTGGTTGAACCTAAGGGTGGCCTACGTATCCTTTGAAAGGAATCAAACCTGCGTAGTTCAGGAGAAAAAATGCAAAATGATATGCAAAACATAACTTATGATCATGCAATAAAACAATGCAATCAAAACAACAATATGACATCAGAAATTAGAGCAAAACAAACCTAGCCGTGTTTCACATGGAAAAGGACAAAGAAAGTACGAACCAAACTACGTCGGATGTAAGAAAATGTAGGCCTATCTACGTCTCACGTAGGAAGGGTGAAAAACTCCATGAATGATGTGAACACCAGGTGCACCTGATGTTTTGAACCGTAGGAACAACAACCTAACGTGTCTCACACAAAAGAAAGAAAGGTGGTGCGAACAAAACGCGCACCTGTTGTCTTTTTATTTTTATTTTTAACCGAGGAAATTTGAAATTCTAACACGTTTCACGCGAAAGGAGGATGGGGTGGTGTGTACAACAGGTGCACCTACTATTTTTAACCGAGGAAACTCGAAATTCTAACGCGTCTCACGCGAAAGGAGGATGGGGTAGTGTGAACAACTGGCACACCTGCTGTTTTTTTTTAACCGAGGAAACAATCCTAACGTGTCTCACGCGAAAAGAGGATGGGGTGGTGTGAACAACAGGCGTACTTGCTGTTTTTAACCGAGGAAACAATCCTAACGGGTCTCATGCAAAAGGAGGAAAGACGATGAACAAATCCAAACACGTCTCACGCGAGAGGATAAATAGTGAATAAATCTAAACGCCTCTCACGCAAGAGGAGAAATAGTAAATAAATCCAAACGCGTCTCACACGAGAGGATAAATAGTGAATAAATCCAAACGTGTCTCATGTGAGAGGAGAAATAGTGAATAAATCCAAACGTGTCTCACGCGAGAGGATAAATAGTGAACGAATCCAAACGCGTCTCACACGAAAGGAAAAATGGTGAACGAATCCAAACGTGTCTCATGGGAGAGGATAAATAGTGAATGAATCCAAACGTATTTCATGCAAGAGGATAAATAGTGAATAAATCCAAACGCGTCTCACGCAAGAGCATAAATAGTGAATAAATCCAAACGCGTCTCACGCGAGAGGATAAATAGTGAACGAATCCAAACGCATTTCACACGAGAGGATAAATAGTGAATAAATCCAAACGCGTCTCACGCAAGAGGATAAATAGTGAATAAATCCAAATGTGTCTCACGTGAGAGGAGAAATAGTGAATAAATCCAAACGCGTCTCACGCGAGAGGATAAATAGTGAACGAATCCAAATGCATCTCACACAAAAGGAGAAATGGTGTACAAATCCAAACGTGTCTCACGTGAGACGATAAATAGTGAATAAATCCAAACGTGTCTCATGCGAGAGGATAAATAGTGAACGAATCATCCAAACACGTTTCACACGAAAGGATAAATAGTGAATAAATCCAAATGCGTCTCACACGAAAGGATAAATAGTGAATAAATCCAAACACGTCTCACGCGAGATGAGAAATAGTGAATAAATCCAAACGCGTCTCACGCGAGAGGAGAAATAGTGAATAAATCCAAACGCGTCTCACACAAGAGGATAAATAGTGAATAAATCCAAACGCCTCTCATGCGAGAGGAGAAATAGTAAATAAATCCAAAAGCGTCTCACGTGAGAGGATAAATAATGAACGAATCCAAATGCGTTTCACACAAGAGATTAACTAGTGAATAAATCTAAACGTGTCTCACGCGAGAAGAGAAATAGTGAATAAATCCAAATGCGTCTCACCCGAGAGGAGAAATAGTGAGTAAATCCAAACGCGTTTCACGCGAGAGGATAAATAGTGAATAAATCCAAACGCGTCTCACGCGAGAGGAGAAATAGTGAATAAATCCAAACGTGTCTCACGCGAGAGGATAAATAGTGAACGAATTCAAACGCGTCTCACGCGAGAGGAGAAATGGTGAACAAATCCAAATGCGTCTCACGCGAGAGGAGGAATAGTGAACAAATCCAAACGCATCTCACGCAAGAGGTTTTTTGTTTTTGTTTTCAAAAATCAAATATATTATTATTATTATTATTATTATTATTATTATTATTATTATTATTATTATTATTATTATTATTATTATAAATACCAAATACCGTATACATATACACACCATATACATAATACACACAGATATATACATACGGTATACATATATTCATATACAGATAAAATACACAGATATGTACATACGGTATACAAATATTCATTCAGGAAATATTCTGCTACTGATAAGGAATACTCCGTTTGCAGAAGTCAGCAAGAATATACCGTTATTGAGAAGGAACATTTCGTTTGCTGACGTCAGCACGCGTACGCAAAACATACAAAAAGAAAGGAAAAACACAAATGCATGGATATGGGAGTTTGAACCTTTGATCTCAAGCATAGTCTTACAGTCCTCAACCACTGAGCCAAACCACTGAACCAAGCCACTCTTGTGACAAAATATTCAAACAAATATATATATATATATATATATATAATACATAGGTATACGAGACATATATACATAAAAACAAAACAAAACAAAAGAAACACTCATTGCTATCGTGGTTTGAACCTCTGACCTCAGACTTAGCCTTTCAATTCTTAAACGCCGAACCAAACCACTTAACCAAGCCACTCTTGTGACAAAAATGTTCGAATAAATATATATAATACATAGATATGCAAGACATATACATATATGTATACAACTCTCCCGCCTCTCTCTCTCTCTTCCTTCGAAAATCGCATCTGACACGCGGCCTCGCCTTTTGCGTCAGCCGACCGACAAATTGCCTTGGCTCTCTCTCCCTCTTTGTCTTTCTCTTCTATCTTCTTCTCCTTCTCTTCTATCTCTATCTTCTTTATCATCTTTTCCGTCTTCTTCTTCTTCTCTTCTTCTATCTCCTTCTTGATCATTCTCTTCTTCATTATTCTTTGAGAGAGACAAAACAGAGAGACTGAGAGAGACAGAAAAGCTGTCAAAACTCAATCTACTATCTACCATTTCTCTACGACTCCTTTCTTTTACACCTCTCTTCTCTAACACATGGCCACGTCTCGTCCTCTCACTCTTTCCAGACCTAAATGATTTCTACCTCCCTCTTGACTTTCTCTCTTCTAGGGTTTAGAATTTGGAATTTCACCTATTTTCACTCATTCTTTCATTTTTCTTCACTTTTCTCTACTTTTCTCATGGCTAGTGACGAGGTTCCCATTCTGGACTCTGCCGTAGGTATTAGAGCCATCCTAAGCGCGGACATAAAGGCCGAAGACTCTCTCGCGTTGCCTCCTCTCGTTGATAAGCCATTTGATGTGGCCACCTACCAACTGCGTACACACGTTTCACCTCCAGGCAGTATTTTGCGGTTTGAGGGCTTCATCCAAGGGATAGACAGGGACATCCTGCTGAGAGAACCTGCAGAGCACTTGTCCGTTGACGCCTCCACGATAAGCAACTTTCCTTTGTTTGGAAGCATTGTTGAATCTCACAAATGGATTTCTAGTTAAATACCACATATTTCACATTTTCAGGTGTTCGCCAAGAGGATCAGTGGTTATGGATCCATATCCGGGCCCCGGTGTTGGTATGAGAGATTGCCCACGGGGTCCGTGCACTAGTGGATGCAGTCGGCTTTGGCCCCTTTGGCTCAGGGCTCATACAGATGAGAGCCGAGTCGTGGCTGTACGAGCCTTGGTCGAGAGATGGTAGAACACCACGGATTCATTCCACTTCTCATCGATAGAGAAGATAACCCTGACCCTGTATGAATTTTCGATGCTCACTGGCCTGCGGGTTGGAGTCGGCGGCCCGATCCTGTATGATCCTAACATGACGCAGTGGAGAGCTGTACAACGTCAACTTCTCGGAACGATCCCTAACATCACCAGTCACGGGATGGTAAGATACAGCTAGTTTTATGACCACTTCATCGACTGTCATCCAGCTACGCCAGAGGAGGTCGCCCTGTACACTCGCGGTTTTCTTATGTATCTCCTCGGTACTACCCTGTTTGCAAACAGGGAAAACACCTTGGGGTTATATCTTTTGGGGACACTGGTGCACCTCCCCTAGGTGGCAGGGTATGATTGGGGTGGCGCCAGCCTGGCCACTCTATATTGCTGCATGAGTTTCGTCTCTCGCCGTAAGGCGAATTCACTCGGCGGTTACTTGAGGGTTTGGGAGGTATGCCTCACACTCATCTTTTCTATTTCTGTATTTTCTGTTCATTTGTATTTCATTTTCTGCTTATTTACTTTGTCCATCTTTTTTTGTGTGCAGCTCTGGGTGTATACCTACTTCACGTCTCTAGCTTCGGTCCTTGTAAGGCTGATCGAGTTGTCAGTACCCCACTCCCGGTACTACAACTCGTGGTTCGAGCGACGTCACCTCGTAGATCAAACCTTCTCGTACGTCCTTCATTTTTTTGACACTATCACTGCGTACTAGGTAACAAAAATACCACCCTTTAACTGTTACATACTGTAAGCAAACTACACTATTTCCCATACACTACACGGTCATTCTCATACTGTACTGATTCTGACACTGCATTGACTTCTCACGCTACACTGAGTTCTCACACTGCACTGATTTCTCACATTACATTGATTTCTCACACAGCACTGATTTCTCACACTGCATTGGCCGCCACTTTCACAGCTTGACTGCATTGTCGAGGACGACCTACGTTGCTGCACGGCATGCTTCTACGATGAGGATTTTGTTTGAAGGCCCCTTTGGCCGAGCTTACTACTTGAGGAAGAGGTTCTTCCGCCAGACACGAGGCATGGTTGATCCTGACGTTCCACATCTTTCTCCTCTATTTATGAGGGTAATTGATGATCTTCAGGACTGTCCTCAGATCGGGCTCCTGATGTCAGGAGAGGATGGCGATCATCATCACGAGTCCAGCGACTCCACCACTTTCTTACATACTCTAGAGATGACACTTCTTAGTCCGGGTGTGGCCCGTGCTGTTCTTGAGGTTGCTACTGTTGCTGCTGCATCTAATAACCCTCACCACTGTTTACTGATAAGCCATTGATTACTGTTAAACTGAGGCTAAATATGTTAATTGACTGACTGACTGAAAACTGAAGCCGAATTGATTGAGTATATTAGTTAAATTGCAATTCTATCTGTTTGCCTGCCAAATTATCTGTTCATGTCTTTGTGTTTAAACTGCTAATTGAAGGCCTTATCGGCGGCCGGATCTAAAATTGATTGATGTTCTGTGTCAATTAGATTTTATGTGATTTTATGGTGTATTTAATTAAAAAAGGTGTTTTGGTATGATTAAATTGGATCAATATTGATAAATGGCATAAGTTGCATTATTTACCAAAAAGCCATATTGGTGGGCCACTATCTAAGACATATTGAGGCTTCATTACACCTAAACACAATATTTGCTCTGTCCATTTGAGAGACAAATCGAGTGAGAGGGAGAGAGTTAGGAGATTGAATTGTTCTTGAGGGTTTTGCTTGGAAACTTGAGGAAATTGTAGAAGACTTGCAACATTGAGCCACCATACCTCTAATACAAGACTTAAGGCAGAATAATTGCCTTCTTAATTGTGTATTTAAGTCCTATCTAGCATGGATCATGAAAGTTTAAAGAGCTAAGTCAAAAATTGGAATAGATTGTTGAATTAAGGCTTAATTGTTGCATGCATGTCTATATCCTTGCATTTTGATGTTGATTTCATGGCAATTGGTGCATGCATGTTCATATTATTGTTATAGACCATGATTTCATCTTGTTTTTGTAAGAGTTGGCTCACTAGAGCATGTATGTGAGGCTTGGAAGTTATTTAAAGTCATGCATGTCCCATGTTTATCTTGTTCATGATAATTGGTTTGAATTTGGATTTATTTGAACTACCTTTGGGCCTTGATTTTACAAATTGAGCTTTGAAATATGTTATACTATGGGTTTTGAGGTGTTTTCCAGAAAATGGGCCCAAAAGGATCGAATTTGATACATTGAAACTTGATTTGAGCTTGAGGTTCAAATTTGGGAATTTCAGATTTTGAACTCACGCTCGAGCGGGGTGACTGGCGCTTGAGCGTGAAATTCGTGCTCACAGTACTTTGCACTGTTTTAACGTCCGCTCGAGCGGAATAATTGACGCTCGAGCGGCTATCGAGCGCCAATCGAGCGTGATTTTCACCTATCCAGTACTTTTGCCCTGTTTTGCAGAACGCTCGAGCGGGAAAGTATACGCCCGAGCGGATACCTTTGTCTGCATGTCCGCTCGAACGGGGAAACCTACGCTCGAGCGGGACCTTTGTTTTCTGAAAATTCTGAAAAATGTTTTAAAGTACATCTTTGCATCCTCATTTCATCCTAGGCATTCTTAGGCCTAGTTTAAGGCATCTTAATAAGGATATAAATGTAGAACACATCGAGGCAAATTAGGGATTAAGTTATTATCTTTTCCAACTGTGTAGCTTAGTGTGTGTTCGTCCTGTAAACTGTGTAGGGTTGGCGACTAGAGACGCGCTCTAGCTTAATTGTAGCCCAGAACTCTGTGAGTAACAACTGTGTAAAGATATGTTCAAAGATGAATATTTTCTGACTGTTAACTGAACTGCTTTCTGAATTGTTACTGTTAACTAAATGAATGTATGTCCTCTATTCTGAATTGTATTGTTGCATCCATAGCAACTACTGTTTACTGTTACTGCTACTGTTACAGAGATCTCTGTCGGTTCCCATGTGGAACCACTGTTATGATGGTCATCATTGACTACTCCGTCTTTTAAGACCTACTGTTTACTGTACTGCTATTCTAATAGATGTACCACATATGACTGTTACGACTGAACGATTGAAATACTGATTTAATGAACTGTTTTCATTACTGTAAGGACATTCATTCTTAACCTCTTTACGCATCATGTTATTCACTGGGCTTTAGCTGACTGTTTATATATATATATATATGTAGGTGTACAGGCACCAGACCGGAGCCAGGAGCGTGGGTTAGACTCCCTTTTTGTCAAGCCAACCACTGTGTCTCACTGCGAGGTTCTGAGCCTGTCAAGCTATGGCTTAGGGGTGTTTTAATTTCTCCCGTCTGTCTCTGTATCTGTTTTGTAATAACTGTATAGACTGATAGCACTGTACTGTACTGTCTAACAGGGATTAGGTCCCTGTTCTGATCGACTGTAAATGTTGTATATATTGTTCTGTATAGTTCATGTATATACGTATGAAAAATCTTTTTGCATACAGACTCACAGCTCATTGGACACTGTTTATTTACTGTTTTGGCTTCCGCCATGCCCCTGTACTCTATATTACTGTCTTACTGTTAAGTAGACCTTCAATAATCTTGGATTACTGGTCGGTTACGGTGCTAAACCCATAGGGGCGGGTTTGGGTCGTGACAGAGTGGTATCAGAGCAATACTTAACCACGAGTTATACCGCACACACGTGTCCAAATGAGCTATAGGGTGTCCTAAAAAAGTAATTAGGGCATCACATGAGCATGAAAAGTGTGTGTGGACATGCCATGTATATGTGTTAATGTGTTGAAGCATATAACTGCTTATGTTTAAATGTTTAAAGTATGCAACTTCCTATGTTTATTATTATAATGTTGTATATATTGAAATGGATAATGCAAGCACTGCTAATGAAACTGAATCCCCTGAGGCAAGAATGGTGAGGTTGGAGAGAATGGTGGAACTATTAACTGCAAGACTAGAACAACAGCAGAACCAACAGGCCCCACCTCCTCCTCCGGTACAGCCGGAGTCGAATGTTAATGATGGGGATATAATTACTCTCACCCAGAAGTTCAGCAAAATGAAACCGCCATCCTTTCAGGGAGGCCTTGAACCCTTAAAGGCTGAAGCTTGGGTCCTTGAGACAGAAAAATTGTTCGAAGTTTTTCCATGTTCTGAAGCACACAAAGTGCTATTGGCCACCTTTACAATACAAGAAGAGGCCAGAAGGTGGTGGATGTTAGTCCACTACACCAACACTGTTATGATTTGGGCTCAATTCAAGGAGTCCTTCTTCGAAAAGTATTTCCCTCAGTGTGTCAAGGACAAAAAAGTGACTGAATTTGAACAGCTAAGACAAGGCACTATGTCAGTGGCAGAATATGAGACAAAATTTACTGAACTTGCCCGTTATGCACCGCACATGGTTGATACTGATTACAAGAAGGCCAGGAAGTTTGAAGGCGGCCTTAATGTTGCAATACTGGACATAATAAATGTTTTAAAACTACCGAACTATGTGAATGTTCTTGACCAAGCATTAATGGCTGAGTCGAACATTGAAGCACTGAAACAAACTGAAGCACCAGCGTCTGAATGGCATGGTAAAAGGCAGGGTTTTAAGTTCAAGAAAGGCAAAAATAACCCATTGAACAAGAAATAGAATACAGGGTCAACGACTACTTCTAGTCAAGGGAACCGGTCTATACCACCCTGTTCTGAATGTGGTAAGAACCATAAGGGAGTTTGTTATAAAATATCTGGAGCTTGTTACAGGTGTGGCAAGGTGGGCCACATGGTTAAAGACTGTCCCTCTGCTCCGCAGGCCAATAGTAAAGCTGCACCTAGCGCAGCAGTATCGACTGCTACATCAAAGCCTAACCCCAAAGCTACCGGGAAAGAGCCCATGAGGCAAGGCCGAGTGTTCGCACTAGTATCGGGAGACGTGTAGAATACCGAGACTGTTGTGTCAGGTATTCTCTCTATTTGTACTCAAAATGCATATGTTCTGATTGATTCGGGGTCTACACACTCATATGTATCGCATGCTTTTTCGTGAAAATTGAGTAGACCATTAGAACCCATGAATTATCTGTTAGCTGTATCTTCACCTGTTGGGAGATCTGTAACTTGTGCTTATATGTACCCTGCATGTGAAATTATTGTTGGGGATATGCATCTGTATATTGACTTACTGCCTCTGAACATAGATCATTTTGATGTTATATTGGGGATGGACTGGTTAAAGACGTAACTTCAGATAATCTCTTTTGTTTTTGAAGACTTTTCTTTTGTTTTATTGCTTTGGAAAATGATGATCGGGGTTGGGCCCGCTAGTTTATAAAAGAATAGTTGTTTTTTTTTTTTTGGATGATCTTCTTACATAATGTGATGAATGGTAGCATTGTACAGGACTTAAAACTGCGAATACGTACTCTTGCATTCATTCTTGAATCGGATAACAAGCCATAACTGGACAAAAATGTAAAATACAACTCGATAACAGAAAAATGAAATGAAAACAACTCGAAAATAGTAAAAGAAACTTGGTACAAACAAAACAGTACTCAACACATAGCCACAACACGTCAGGACAAAGGCTAGCCTTTTTTACAATTGCACTAGTCTAGGCTAACACTGAGACCCGACCGGGCCTCCATAGGCACAACCTGGCTTCACTGAGGCACGGCCGAGCTTCAAAAAGAGATCGGTCAGTGCTGTCCAGCTGTCATGCACTACTCCTTCTAAAACTCTATAAATGGTGCTCCCATGCTATTTTTCTGACAGAATAGCAAGTCTTTGATATTTTGCTCTCAAGTTGGAGATATCACTCATCAATAAACTCCAAGATTGGATAGCCACTTTGGATCACTCGGAAAATGTGAACTTTCGTAGTTTCGGCCTTAACGCCTTTTTTCCTTTGAGTCGTATCTCGCTTTGCTTTCTATTCCTCCACGTCGCAGTTCAATGTTGGAACCCAGTCACACATGTATTTCACTTTGGATCACAAGAGATGTGTCCAACCTTCGAAGAATTTCAAGCACTGATTAAATCCTGACACGGCAAAGAAATCATGCCTTAACCCCGTTTTGGCCATGCCCAAGCTTTGGGGGAGGATGTGCAAATTATCAATGCATAAGGCTCGGTCTTTAGCATATGATGGGGAGTTGGACATCCCTGGTTTAGTTCATCGGTTTTCCACTATTGGAGATAGAAGTGACCTTCTTTGGCGCAGCCAATAATAACATGCTCTGTGTTTATGCCTACTTGCGCAATTCCTAATTGCCCCTAGTTATGGCAAAGCCAGTATCCGATTGATCAAAATCGCCCAATGCCTGAAAAAGGGTAAGAGTTATATTGGTTTGGCACTGGTCAAAACCTTGATGGGCCTGGACACTGCTCATTGGCGGGAGACCACCATGTTTGTAGGAAGTTTGCTACTTCTTCAGGTCTAATTTCACACCTTTTTGATTTATAATTCTAATGTCACTCAACACTCAAACTCTGTTTTTCTCTCAAAACCTCTTCTTTACTTTTCTCTCAATGTACACCTCCTTATTCTTGAATCTCTCTGATTTTGCATCCCTCCCCATGTATGGTTAATGGAGAAACTGAAAAGTAGTGGACCCTTTCCTTGAGTACTCAGCTCGAGCTTACTCCTTTCGCCAACGGTTAGTCGATTTCCCTTCAGAAGGGTTGTGGTATGACTAGATGTATAGCTGATTTGCAGCTGACCTAGCTTGGTGTTGCCTCTGGCTTGATTTGGTCGAAATGGGTTACAGCATGACACGTCAACCCGACATATAGTTGATTGGTCTGATGCACTGCATGTTCTACTTCCCCTTTCGGTTCAGACGTCAGTTTGGACATAATCAGATTCGCCCGGGTGAGGGAGTAGAATACCCGGCTCCATTCCCCGTTCGTGCTTCAAACCCGACTCGATACCTCACTACTGGAGAACAAGAGAGCTTCTGGCCTCTGCCCGTAATTTCAGTTACATCCTTCGTAGTGAGTGCTTGGCTTAGCTTGGAGATGAGGAACAGATTGGCCCAACTTTGGCTACAGAGACTTCCACGGGTGCGAACAAAAGGAAAAGAATTGACACCTGACTCATCTATGTCCCTAGTTTTATTGCTTTGACCTTTCTTTTCGAGTTTTATGTAAAAGCAACTTTGATTTGTATTAGAGAGTTAGAGAATGTGCTTGATGTTGAAATCAATGAAACTGAAGTTGTGAGCATAAAAATTTTTCATTTTGGTCCCAAAATGGTCTATGTTGTAAAAGGTAAATTTTTGAGAAAAATTTAAAAATTTTCAAAATCGCTTTCGAAAATGATCATTGCCTGACACGCATAGAATCAAACCTAAAGATGCACAACTCCAAATCGGCAAATCATATCACTACTACTCTGCATTGTAACCAACTCTTCTTTCCAAAACGAAGATCACAACCGAACTAATAGAAAATGAACAAAGATGACCTGATCAGACAGCACAGTTGAGCTAGAGATAATTACGGCCGAACTTCAGGATGAAGTTGCCTACGTATCCCGAAGATGGAAATTAGGCCTTACATAGTTCGGTTCGGGTTCACTCGAGTATTGACTCTCTTCTTTTATGCTCTAACTTTTTCCAAAGTCGCCCTTTAGGGTTTTCAACCTTACGAACTTAATTTTTCTTTATTTCTAATTTTTCATGCTCTAACTTTTGCCTAAGTCGCCCTTTCAGGTTTTCGGCCTAGCGAGCCTCTCAGGGATAATATTTCTTCAACTTGTCCATGTTGATCGGTTGTGAAAATTTCAAGCCATCTAGGTCTATGAGAATGTCTGCTCCTCCTGACGAGATAGACTTAATCATGTAAGGACCAGTCTAATCAGGTCTGAATTTGCCCCTAGGGTCATGGATGGGAGCTCGGTTGTCTTTGAGAACCAGATCTCCTTCCTTGAGATTCCCAGACTTAACATTCTTGTTAAAAGCCTTAGCAATTCTGAGTTGGTAGCCTTGGACAAGATACAATGCCTTCAGTCTTCTCTCATCAAACAACATTAACTCCTAAAATCTACTCTGTTGTCAGTCGGCTTCTGCTATTTGGCACTCAGCCATAACTCGCAGTGATGGTACTTCAACTTCAATTGGCAGAACAGTTTCCATGCCATAAATAAGAGAATAGGGGGTCACCCCTATAGATGTCCGAATCGACATTCTATAGACCCAAAATGCAAACATAAGTTTCTCTGACCAGTCCTTGTAAGTCTCCACCATCTTCTGCAAAATTGTCTTGATGTTCTTGTTCGCAGCCTCAACACCTTTATTAGTCTGCGACCTGTAAGTTAATGACTTGTGAAAAGCCACGTTATACTTTTTGAGCAAATCTATCACCTCTTTCTTGAAGTGTGAGCTGTTATCCGATATGATCTCATTTGGAACCCCATATCAACAGATGATGTTGTTTTTGATGAACTTGGCCAAATGCGACGCCTTTAGCACGACATAGGTTTGGGCCTCCACCCATCTTGTGAAGTATTCGATTGCTACCAGAATGAACTCGTGCCCGTTTGACCCCTTTGGTGTAACTGCGCCGATAGCGTCTATCCCCCATACGGAGAATAGCCAGGGTGAGGTCATGTTGTAAAGCTTAGACAGTGGAATGTTCATACGGTTGGCATGAATTTGGCATTTATGGCATCGCCGTACAAAACCAATATAGTCTTTCTCTATCGTAGACTAGCAATACCTGTGTTTGAGGATTTTCCGAGCTAGCATCACACCATTCATATGGGCCCCACATTCTCCTCCATGAATGACCTCCATAAGGTGCTATGATTCCTCTTCTTTGACACACAGCTTGTGCATTTCCAAATGGCCTCTACTGTAGAGTTTACCCCCACAGATAATATACTGGATGGCCAGACGCCATATTCCTCGTTTATCCTTGGCATTTTCCCCTAGTGAATATATCTCATTTTCTAGAAAGTTCCAAATATCATAATACCATGGGTTTTTATCTGAAGCCTCATCTATTGCAGCAACAATCTCGTAGGCTGGCGTGTATTTCTGCTCGATAATGATTGGACGCATCTTGACTCCGAACGGGATGTCTACCATAGAAGAGAGAGTTGCCAAAGCATCAGCAAACCTGTTGTTTTCTCGTAGTAGATGCGTGAACGTCAACTTTTTGAACCTCGGGATCAGCATATCCAAAGTCTGGTAGTAAACCTCCATCTTCTCTTCTTTGACTTTTCAGTCTCCGTTTGCTTGAGAGACAACCAAGTTCGAATCTCCGATAACGTCCAACTGTATTGCCCCTAGTTCTAGGACAGCTTCCAAACCAGCAATACACGCTTCATATTCTACTTCATTGTTGGACACCTTGAACCGGAGTTTGAAAGCTAAAGGTATATAGGAATCATCAGGCGCTATCAGTAACACACCAATCCCATAACCATACTGATTAGACGCTCCGTCAAAATACATCGTCCAGGTTTCCTTCTTAACATGCAAAGTATCTTCGTCTGGAAACAGATATTTCACTGCCTTATCTTCCTCTACCGGGTGGTTCGCCAAGAATTCCGCTACAACTCTTTCCTTGACCGCCTTGCGAGTGATAAATTTGAGATTGAATTCGAAGAGGAGAAGTAACCAACGGGCTAGCTTGCCCGTAAGCGCCAGTTTCTCAAAGAGATATTTTATGGGATCTAATCTCAAAACCAGGATTACAGAGTGAGCTAACAAGTAGTGCCTCAGCTTTCGGGTAGCCATACCAAGGCTAGGCAAGCCTTCTCGAGGGAAGTGTAACAGGTCTCATAGTCCTGCATTTTCTTACTCAAATAGTAGGTGGCCTTCTCCACCCTATCTTCAGATTCTTATTCTAGCATACAACCCATGGCCGTGTCCGTTATTGATAAGTACAGAATCAAAGGCTTTCACGACTCTAGTGGCGATAACACAAGTGGATTTTAGGGGTACTACTTGACCTGCTCAAAGGCAAATTGATATCTATTGTCCCATTGGAATTTCTTTCCTTTCTTAAGGAGACCAAATAGTGGTTCACGAGTCAAGGTTAATTTGGAGATAAACTATCTTATGAATTGCACTTTACCCAGAATGCCACGCACCTCCTTTTCCGTCCTTGGTGGTGGTATTTCGAGGATGGCCTTGATCTTGGATGGATCAACTTTGATTCCCCTCTTTGTGAATGCGGTTTTCTCTTTGTCCTCCAGTGCTATCAGAATCTGGTTATACTCGGAATACCTATCCATGAAGGAAAGCAATGCATGGCTAGTTGTGAAGTTTACCAATTCGTCAATGTGTGGCAATGGAAAGTCGTCTTTCGGACTAGCTTTATTCAGATCCCGAAAGTCGACGTAGACCCTAATTCTACCATCCTTCTTTGGAACTAGAACTATATTGGCCAACCAAGTTAGATACTCAGATACCAACAAGAAACCTGCATTGATCTGTTTAGTGACCTCTTCCTTGATCTTCAGTGCCCAATTCGGGCAAATTCTGCGCAATTTTCGCTTAACTGGTTAGGCCTCAGGGTCAAGAGGGATCCGGTGTTCTACAATCTCAGGGTCGATTCCAGGCATGTCTTCATAGGACCACTCAAAAACATCTTTGAAATCTTTTAATAAAGTGACTAAGCGCTCGAGTTCTTTCGAAGACAACGTCGACCCGATCTGGACCATGCGTGGATCATTCTCAATATCTACATTAATGGCAATGATTTCATCAATACAAGGTTTAATATACCTTTCCTCCCCTCAATTAATCAAGTTTTTCAAAACCAGAGGAATTTCTTTTTCTTCGATTTCATTAAAAGTTTGAAAGTCTTGGTCAATGCAATAAATAAGTGACACAGAGAAATACTCAGAATCTGCAAAGTTCTCATTCACAAGGTCCAGCTCTTTGATTACAACACACTCAAAAGTAAAAGAAAATGAAGACCTAGATAGGACCTTGGCATCCGGGTTACCACCCCCGAGAATGTCAAACTCAAACCCATCAGACTGACTTGAATCTAATCCCAACCCCACAGACTCTATGGAATCAGATTCTAGCTCATCATCTGTAACAACCCTCAGCACTATTTACTAGTTAGTGCTAATCTATGATTAAGCATGTTAATTGACTGACTGACTGAATTACTAAACTGATTGATTGATTGTGCTAGTTTGAATGCAATTCTATCTGTTGACTGTTAAATTATCTATTCATGTTTTATCCTTTAAATTACAAATTGAAGGCTTTATCGGCGGTCGAATTTGAAATGAATTGATGTTTTGTGCTAATTAAGATTTATATGATTTTATGGTATATTTAATTGAAATGTGATTTGGTATGATTAAATTAGATTAAATGTTGATAAATTACAAGAGTTGGCCTTATTTACAACTTTGCCACTTAGAGGCCCACTCCATATCATATTTTGAGACTTAGAATCAACATTTCCTCAGCCATTCCATGAGACCAAAACCGACTAGAGAGAGAGAGAGAGAGAGAGTTAGGAGAGCTTGGTTTCAACAAAGATTTGCTTGGAGACTTGAAGAAATTGTAGAGAATTTGCATAATTGAGCTCTCATATTTTGCATTCAAGACCTAAGGTAGGACATTTACTTTCTTGTTTGTGAATTCAAGTTAATTTTTGCATGGTTCATGGTAAATAGGAGCTTAAGATCATAAATTGGTTATAGATTGTTGACTAGAGGCTTAATTCATGCATGCATGTACATATTGTGAGGTTTTGAGGTTGTAGTTCATAAATTCCTCACATGCATGTCCATATCTTAAGTATAGTTCATGAATTCATCTTATTTTTGAGGTAATGAGCTCATTTGAGCATGTATTTGAAGCCTTGAATTTATTGAACACATGCATGTAAAGTTCTTGTTTCGTTCATAAAGTTTTGTTTGAAAGTGGATTTAATTGACTCACCTTTGGGCCTTGATTTTCCAAATTGAGCTTTGAATCATGTTATATTATGAGTTTTAAAGTGTTTTCCAGAAAATTAGCCCAAAAAGATCGAATTTGGCATATTGAAACTTGATTTTGAGCTTGAGGTTCAAATCTGGAAATTCTAGATTTTGGACTCCCGCTCGAGCGGGGTAAGTGGTGCTCAAGCGGGAAATTCGCGCATCCAGCACTTTTGTTGTGTTTACAGTCCGCTCAAGCGGGGTTTTGCACGCTCGAGCGAGGACTTGTGTCACACGCTCGAGCGGGTGTCGAGCGCCCATCGAGCGTGATTTTCACACATCCAGTACTTTTGTAGTCCGCTCGAGCGGGAAAGTTATTGCTTGAGCGGAGACTTTTGTTTGCATGTACAATCGAGCGAGGAAATCCACGCTCGAGCGGGACCTCTGTTTTCTGAAAATTCTGAAAATGTTTTTTAAGTGCATCTTTGCATCCTCATTCCATCCTAGGCATTCCTAGGCCTAGTTTAAGGCATCTTAATAAGGATATTGATGTAGAACCACACCGAGGCAAATTAGGGATTAAGTTATTATTTTCCCAACTATGTAGCTTAGTGTATGTTCACTCTGTAACTGTGTAGGGTTGGCATCCAAGGACGCGTACTAGCTTATCTATAGCACAGAACTCTGTGAGTAACAATGTTGTAAAGATATGTTCAATAATGATTATCTTCTGAACAATTGAACTGTACTGTTTTCTGAAATGATACTGTTACTGAATGAATGATATCCTATTTGTGAATTGTATTCGTGTCATCCATAGCAACCTACTGTTACTGTACTGTACTGCTACTGTCACAGAGATCTCTGTCAGTTCCCATGTTGGAACCACTAATGTTTACTGATATGATGGCCATCAACTCACTGTTCGGTCTGATAAGACCTACTGTACTGTTTTGCTATTGGATGTACCACATATGACTATTATAGTTTCTGAATTTTTGTATGGCATGAATTATGAGCCACAAACTGAATGACTGATATACTGATAAATGACTGTTTTCAATACTGAAAGGACATTCATTCTTAACCTCTTTACGCATATGTTATTCACTGGGCTTTAGCTCACTGCTCATATATATATGTAGGTGTACAAGCACCGGACCGTTGCTAGAAGCGTCAGGGTAAACTCCAGTTTTGTCAAGCCAACCACTGTGCCTCACTGAGAGGTTCCAAGTCCTTCAAGCTAGGGCTTTTTGGGGTGTTTTAGTTTTCCCTTTTTTTTGTATCTGGTTTTATAACACTGTATAGATTGAATGATATGTGTACTTGTACTGTACTGTTATGGTAGGGATTTGGTCCCTAACCCGAATGTTTGTATATGTATGTATAGTACTGTTTTGTTCTGAATGTGTATATGATATGACAAGTATTTTTGCATACAGACTGTCACAGCTCATTGGACATATTTTATTACTGTTTTGGCTTCCGCCAGCCCCTGTACTCTGTATTACTGACTTACTGTTAAGTAGGCTTTCGGTAATCTCGGATTACTGGCCGGTTACGGTGCTAAATCCATAGGGGCGAGTTTGGGTCGTGACAAAGTGGTATCAGAGCGATACTAAACCACGAGTTATACCACACGCACGTGTCCAAATGAGCTATAGGATGTCCTAGAAAAGTAAATAGGCATTGCATGAGCATGAAAAGTGTGTGTGGCCATGACATGAATATCTGTGCTAATGTGCTAATGTGTTTAAGTATGCAACTGCCTATGTTTATAATTGACATAATTGTCTATAGTGAAATGGATAATGCAAGAACTACTGATGAAACTGAATCATCTGAGGCCAGAATGGCAAGGCTAGAGAGAACAGTGGAAATGTTGACTGAGGCTTTAAGGCTGCAACAACAGAACCAACAGCCCACACCTCCCCCAGTACAGCCTGAGCCACCTGTTAATGATGATATAATAGCTCTGACACAGAAGTTTAGTAAGATGAAACCGCCATCATTTCAGGGAGGCCTTCAACCTTTAAAGGCCGAAGCGTGGGTGCTTGAAACCGAAAAGTTATTTAAAGTGTTTCCATGTTCTGAAGCACACAAAGTCCTATTGGCTACCTTCACCTTACAAGAAGAGGCCAGAAGGTGGTGGATGCTAGTCTGTGACACCGACACCGTTATGACTTGGGCTCAGTTCAAGGGAGCCTTCTTTGAGAAATATTTCCCATAATGTGTCAGGGACCGAAAAGTGACTGAGTTTGAACAACTGAAACAAGGCACTATGCCTGTAGTTGAGTACGAATCAAAATTTACAGAACTTGCCCGTTATGCACCACACATGGTTAATACAGATTACAAAAAAGCCAGGAAGTTTGAAGGCGGCCTTAATGTTGAAATCCTTGATAGGATCAATGTTCTGAAACTACTGAAATATGTAGATGTTCTCGACAGAGCAATAATGGCTGAGTCAAACATCGAGGCATTGAAACAGACTGACACACTATCGATCGAGTGGCGTTGTAAAAGACAGGGCTTTAAGTTCAAGAAAGGCAGAAACAATCTATTGAACAAAAAGCAGAATACCGGGTCAACGACTAGTTCTAGTCAAGAGAACCGTTCTATACCGCCCTGCTCCGAATGTGGTAAGAACCATAAGGGAGTTTGTAATAAAATATCTGGTGCTTGTTACATGTGTGGCAAGGTGGGCCACATGATCAAAGATTGCCCTTCTGTTCCCCAAGGCAATAGCAAAGCTGCACCAAGTGCGGCAGCATCAACTGCTCCACCAAAACGCAACCCTAAAGCGACTGGAAAAGAGCCTATGAGGCAAGGCCAAGTGTTCGCACTCATACTGGGAGATGTACAGAATACCGAGACCATTGTGTCAGGTATACTCTCAATTTGTGCTCAAAATGCATATGTTTTGATTGATTCGGGGTCTACACATTCATATGTATCGCATGTTTTTTCGCAAAAATTGAATAGACCATTGGAACCCATGAACTATCTGTTAGTTGTATCTTCACCTGTTGGGAGATCTATGACTTGTGCTTATATGTACCCTGCATGTGAAATTATTGTTGGAGATGTTCATCTGTATATTGATTTATTGCCTCTGAATATTGATCACTTTGATGTGATATTGGGAATGGACTGGTTAACAAAATACCATGCTACCATAGATTGTGTAACAAAACAAGTTGTTTTCCGTCCACCCGGACTGCCTGAATTTGTGTCTAACGGAGTAGGAGTAGTACCTCCCCCATATCTGATTTCATCCATGAAAGCTCTCAAACTGTTAGAAAGGGGTGTAAAGGGTATCTATGTTCTGTATTGACTGTACCTACTGATGATAATACTGATGTGAACAATATTCCTATAGTCAGAGAATTCCCAGATGTTTTTCCAGATGATCTGCCAGGGGATTTGATTGACAGGGAGATTGAGTTCACCATTGACGTGATTCCGGGTACACAGCCAGTATCTAAAGCTCCTTACAGAATGGCACCGACTGAATTGAAAGAGTTGAAAGTTCAGCTGCAAGAGTTGTTAGATAAGAAGTTCATCAGGCCCAGTACTTCACCGTGAGGCGCGCCAATCTTATTTGTGAAAAAGAAAGACGGCTCACTGAGACTCTACATTGACTACCGTGAATTGAACAAGGTAACAGTGAAAAATAAATACCCATTACCTCGTATTGATGATTTATTTGACTAGTTACAGGGTGCCCAAGTGTTCTCCAAAATTGACCTTAGATCTGGATACCACCAGTTGAAAGTCAAGACAGGGGACATAGAAAAAACTGCATTTCGAACGAGGTATCGACCCTACGAATTTCTTGTTATGCCTTTCGGAGTTACTAATGCACCAGCTGCATTTATGGACCTTATGAACAGAATTTTTAAACCATTCCTCGATGACTTTATTATTGTAGTCATAGATGACATTTTAATTTATTCCAAAAGCATGGAGGAACATGAACATCATTTGAGAATCGCCCTACAGATCCTAAGAGAATAGAAACTGTATGCTAAACTGACTAAATGTGAATTTTGGCTTGACAATGTTATGTTTTTGGGGCATGTAATCAGTAAAGATGGAATTTCAGTTGATCCGCAGAAAATTGAAGCAGTAGTGAACTGGCCTAGACCGACAAATGTTACCGAAGTCCGAAGTTTTCTAGGCTTGGCCGAGTATTACAGAAGGTTTGTCAAAGATTTCTCCAAAATTGCTCTACCACTGACACAACTGACTCAGAAGGGGATATCATTTGACTGGACCGATCAGAGGGAATCATCTTTTCAAGAGTTGAAAACTCGACTAGTGACTGCACCGATTCTCACCTTACCCTCAGGTACGGATGGTTATACTGTATATAGTGATGCTTCTCATAAGGGTTTGGGATGTGTTTTAATGCAGAATGGGAAAGTTATTGCATATGCTTCCCGACAACTGAGGCCGCGTGAAAAGAACTACCCGACCCATGACTTAGAACTTGCCGCAGTGGTGTTTGCACTGAAAATTTGGCGTCACTACCTTTATGGGGCGACATGTGAGGTATACACAGACCACAAGAGTTTGAAGTACTTTTTCACACAGAAAGAACTGAACATGAGGTAGCGGAGATGGTTAGAACTAATTAAAGACTATGATTTGCAAATTTTGTACCATCTCAGGAAAGCTAATACCGTTGCCGATGCATTGAGTCAAAAATCGATTGGAAATTTGGCCTGTTTACTCACCGGCAAAAAGAATTGCTTTGTGACCTTGAAAGACTTGAAATTGAGATTGTTTTGCATGAACAAGGTGGAACAATAGCCGCTATTTCTACTCAACCAGCACTGATTGAAGAGATTAAAGAGAAACAGCAACAGGATGACTTCTTGAGGAAGATCATCGAAGAACGGGAATCTAAACCGAGGCCGGATTTCAAATTTGAGAATAATGTATTGAAATTTCAGGGAAGATTGTGTGTACCAAGTAATTCTGAACTGAAAAGAAGAATTCTGCAAGAGGGTCACAATTCAAAATTGTCTATCCATCCAAGAAATACGAAAATGTATCAAGACTTGAAATTGAATTTCTGGTGGCCGGGAATGAATAAAGAAATTGCTGATTTTGTGTCAAAATGTCTTCATTGCCAACAAGTTAAAGCCGAACATCAACGACCCGTAGGTTTACTGCAACCCTTACCGATACTGGAGTGGAAATGGGAACATATCACTATGGATTTTATTGTTGGTTTACCTCGCTCCAGTAAAGGTATGGATTCAATTTGGGTTATTGTTGATAGATTGACTAAATTCGCTTATTTCTTACCCGTCAAAACAATTTATAATGCGGACAAATTGGCTATACTCTATATTGATGAGATTGTTAGATTGCATGGAGTGCCCGTGTCCATTGTTTCTGATAGGGACTCGAAGTTTACATCGAGATTCTGGCAAAGTCTGCAAACTGCATTGGGTACTGAACTGAGACTGAGTAGTGCCTACCATCCTCAGACAGATGGCCAGTCAGAAAGAACCATCCAGACTCTAGAGGATTTACTGCGGATGTGTGTTCTTGATTTCTAGGGAAATTGGGAAAGTCATCTACCGTTGGCTGAATTCGCCTACAATAACAGTTTTCATTCAAGCATTGGTATGGCGCCTTTCGAGGCTTTATATGGCAGGAAATGTCGATCTCCTATCTGCTGGGCAGAAGTTGGAGATGGGCCTTTGCTTGGGCCTGAGATTGTACAAAAAACTACCGAAAAAGTAAAACTGATTCAACAGAGATTGAAACCGCACAAAGCCGACAGAAAAGTTATGCGAATGTTCGAAGGCAAGACAGAGAGTACGAAGTAGGTGATCATGTGTTTGTAAAAGTGACACCGACGAAGGGCCCGACTCGTTTTGGAGTCAAGGGTAAGCTAGCGCCAAGATTTGTCGGACCATACGAGATTATTGAGAAAATCAATCCGGTGGCGTATCAAATAGCGCTTCCTCCTGAAATGGAGCATATGCATAACGTGTTCCATATTTCAATGTTGAGGGAATACCTTCGGGATCCCTTCTATGTAATTGAGCCTACTCGTGTAGTGCTAAGTGATGACTACACCTATGAAGAATGGTCTATACAGATTGTAAATCGACGGATCAAGAAGTTAAGGAACAAAGAGATTCCGTTAGTGAAAGTTGACTGGAAAAATCATGAAGGCGTGTATGCCACTTAGGAAAGGGAAGATGATATGATGAAAAGATATCCTGACTTATTCCCACTGAATCCTTCTTTCTTCCAAAATGAAGGTAATTCGAATTTGGAGGACCAAACTCTTTATAAGGAGGGGAGACTGTAACAACCCTCAGCACTGTTTACTGATAACACTACTGATTAGTGTTAATCTATGATTAAGCATGTTAATTGACTGACTGACTGAATTACTAAACTGATTGATTGATTGTGCTAGTTTGAATGCAATTCTATCTGTTGACTGTTAAATTATCTATTCATGTTTTATGCTTTAAATTACAAATTGAAGGCTTTATCGGCGATCGAATTTGAAATGAATTGATGTTTTGTGCTAATTAAGATTTATATGATTTTATGGTATATTTAATTGAAATGTGATTTGGTATGATTAAATTAGATTAAATGTTGATAAATTACAAGAGTTGGCCTTATTTACAACTTTGCCACTTAGAGGCCCACTCCATATCATATTTTGAGACTTAGAATCAACATTTCCTCAGCCATTCCATGAGACCAAAACCGACTAGAAAGAGAGAGAGAGAGAGTTAGGAGAGCTTGGTTTCAACAAAGATTTGCTTGGAGACTTGAAGAAATTGTAGAGAATTTGCATAATTGAGCTCTCATATCTTGCATTCAAGACCTAAGGTAGGACATTTACTTTCTTGTTTGTGAATTCAAGTTAATTGTTGCATGGTTCATGGTAAATAGGAGCTTAAGATCATAAATTGGTTATAGATTGTTGACTAGAGGCTTAATTCATGCATGCATGTACATATTGTGAGGTTTTAAGGTTGTAGTTCATAAATTCCTCACATGCATGTCCATATCTTAAGTATAGTTCATGAATTCATCTTATTTTTGAGGTAATGAGCTCATTTGAGCATGTATTTAAAGCCTTGAATTTATTGAACACATGCATGTAAAGTTCTTGTTTCGTTCATAAAGTCTTGTTTGAAAGTGGGTTTAATTGACTCACCTTTGGGCCTTGATTTTCCAAATTGAGCTTTGAATCATGTTATATTATGAGTTTTAAAGTGTTTTCCAGAAAATTAGCCCAAAAAGATCGAATTTGGTATATTGAAACTTGATTTTGAGCTTGAGGTTCAAATCTGGAAATTCCAGATTTTGGACTCCCGCTCGAGCGGGGTAAGTTGCCCTCGAGCGGGAAATTCGCGCATCCAGCACTTTTGTTGTGTTTATAGTCTGCTCAAGCAGGGTTTTGCACGCTCGAGAGAGGACTTGTGTCACACGCTCGAGCGGGTGTCGAGCGCCCATCGAGCGTGATTTTCACACATCCAGTACTTTTGTAGTCCGCTCGAGCGGGAAAGTTTACGCTCGAGCGGAGACTTTTGTTTGCATGTACGCTCGAGCGGGGAAACCCACGCTCGAGCGGGACCTCTGTTTTCTGAAAATTCTGAAAATGTTTTTTAAGTGCATCTTTGCATCCTCATTCCATCCTAGGCATTCCTAGGCCTAGTTTAAGGCATCTTAATAAGGATGTTGATGTAGAACCACACCGAGGCAAATTAGGGATTAAGTTATTATTTTCCCAACTATGTAGCTTAGTGTGTGTTCACTCTATAACTGTATAGGGTTAGCATCCGAGGACGCGTACTAGCTTATCTGTAGTCCAGAACTCTGTGAGTAACAATGTTGTAAAGATATGTTCAATAATGATTATCTTCTAAACAATTGAACTGTACTGTTTTCTGAAATGATATTGTTACTAAATGAATGATATCCTATTTGTGAACTGTATTCGTGGCATCCATAGCAACCTACTGTTACTGTACTGTACTGCTACTGTTACAGAGATCTCTGTCGGTTCCCATATTGGAACCACTACTATTTACTGATATGATGGCCATCAACTGACTGTTCGGTCTGATAAAACCTATTGTACTGTTTTGCTATTGGATGTACCACATATGACTATTATAGTTTCTGAATTTCTATATGGCATGAATTATGAGCCACAAACAGAATGACTGATATACTGATAAATGACTGTTTTCAATACTGAAAGGACATTCATTCTTAACCTCTTTACGCATATGTTATTCACTGGGCTTTAGCTCACTGCTCATATATATATGTAGGTGTACAGGCACCGAACCGTTGCTAGAAGCGTCAGGGTAAACTCTAGTTTTGTCGAGCCAACCACTGTGCCTCACTGAGAGATTCCAAGTCCTTCAAGCTAGGGCTTTTTGGGGTGTTTTAGTTTTTTCCCTCTTTTTTGTATCTGGTTTTGTAACACTGTATAGACTGAATGATATGTGTACCTGTACTGTACTGTTATGGTAGGGATTTGGTCCCTAACCCGAATGTTTGTATATGTATGTATAGTACTATTTTGTTCTGAATGTGTATATGATATGAAAAGTCTTTTTGCATACAGACTGTCACAGCTCATTGGACATCTTTTATTACTGTTTTGGCTTCCGCTAGCCCCTATACTCTGTATTACTGACTTACTATTAAGCAAGCCTTCGGTAATCTCGGATTACTGGCCGATTACGGTGCTAAACCTATAGGGGCGGGTTTGCGTCGTGACATCATCCAATTCAAAATTGGAAAGGTAGCCTTTCTCCAACTGCCAATGTGACGACCCAAACCCGCCCTTGTAGGTTTAGCACTGTAACCGGCCAGTAATCCATGGATTACCAGAGGCCTCTGAACAGATTAGCAAATAATAAGGGGCTACAGAAGCAATAATACAAAATAGACAAGGTCCAATGAGCTGTGATAACGTATATGGGACAGAAGATTTCAAAACTTACATATATACATAAGCATGCCAGTCAAAGGACACCAATATGTACAAGGTATTTACATCCCAAGACCTACCTTAACAAAACACATGCAGAGACTAGCATGAAAACAAAAACAGCCAAAGCATTAGACTTCGATCGGAACCTCCTTGGGAGGCACAACGGTTGGCTGAGAAAACAGTACAGAAGGCCGTCAACTCTGGCCCTGGTCACACGCCGGCTCACCTATATACATAATATAAACTGTGAGTGAAAGCCCAGTAAATAATAACAGAGTAAAGGGGTTTAATGAATGATGTCCATCACAAGTGAGAGTCCAGTATTTAAATCAGAACATATTCGGATTTCAAAACAGAAATAAATTCAGATACACACTCATGTTCATATTCAGATTTTGCATAAGATCATACGTGGTACACCCATTAGTTATCAGATCAGATTGGTCCAGAGACCCACATATATAGTTGGTACCAACGACCATAAAGGTCCGTATCTTGCGCGCAAGTAGCCATGGTATTATTATCCTCAGGCAAGGGCCATGTGCAGATTGGCCACGGTATTGTTACCCTCGGGCGAGGGCCACATAAACTAAGGGTGCCACAATTACTCTTCAAAAAATTGGACATTCATTCCTAATTCGTAAGATAGCATTTCAGAAAACAGATCATACAATACCAGTCAGAAAATACTTAAGTTGAACATAACTTTACAGAGTTATTACTCACAGTGGGCTTGGAGACAGACAGGCAGAGCAGATCGATCAGACAGGACGTGGCACGTGACCTACACGACACATAACAGATACACACTTGAAACACACGTTCTAATTGTACAAAACTTATTTCATTGGCTCTTAGTGTGCTTCTAATCTCTTAACCTCATTATGGGGTCTCCAACATGGCCTAGGAATGCCTAGCATGGAAAGAGGATGCAAAAATGCATTGGAAAATATTTCTCAAAATTTGCTAAAAATAAGGTCCACGCTTGAGCAGACATTCAGATAATGAAGTTATGCTCGAGCGTGGACTTCCTCGCTCGAGCGGACTGTAAACCATGACAAAAATGCTGGATGTGTGATTTTCACGCTTGACGGATGCTCGACCTCCGCTCGAGCGTGAGACGCAGACCCTCGCTGGAGCGTAGATTCCCTCGCTTGAGCGGATTGCAAAACACAAGAACTTCTGGGTATATGCATTTCACGCTCGAGCGTGACTATCACTGCTCGAGCAGAAGTGCATGTACTCAGGCTTCACGCTCAAGCGTGAAAGTCCTCGCTCGAGCGTGGGTCAAATTTCTAGAAAATCCAGATTGACCTCCAAGCATGAAACTCGACCTACAACCATCCAAAACTCATTCTTCTAGGCCAAAACTTTGGAAAACACTTGGTAACCCATAAAACAACATGTTTAAAGCTTCATTTCAAGAAATCATGGCCCAAGAGTAAACCAATTTGTGCAAAATCAACATGAACTCTATGAACATGTCATCAATTCAACATGCAAGAACCTCTTTGAACTCAAACCCTCCAAAACATAATCAAACTTGATAGTTTGATGGAAAACAAGTTGAATGACCATAAAGTGAGTGAAATTAACACATGCATGAGGAGATTCTTGAAACTCATCCTTCAAAATGCTATGAAACATGCGTGCATGCATGAATTAATCCTCAATTCAACATTTTAACCCAATTCCTAGCTTTAGACACTAATTAACTATGAACCAAGAAAGAAACAATTCAAATTCAAGTCCAAGGAGATGAAATCTCTACCTTAAGTCTTGAGTTCAAGGTGTGCTAGCTCAATTGTGTAGTTCTTCTACAAATCCTCAAATTTCCCAAGCCAAAATCTTGATAAAACCAAGTTTCTCTCACTCTCCCTTTTACTCACGGTTTGGACAAGGGAAATGGCTGAAAATGTGTATGAATCAATCGTAAACAATGTGTGAGAAAGTGGCCCACTCAAGGGCAAAGATGTAATTAACTTGCAATCACTTAATCTATGTTTAACCTAGTATTATTTAATCTAATTTAATCGCTCCGAACCGAATTTTAATTAAACCTACCATAAAATTCTATAAATCCTAACTAGCACATAAATCAAGTCAATTTTTGATTCGAACGCCGATAAGGCTTTCAATTCGCAACTCAAAACTAAAACATGAACAGATGTTTCTACGCCTAACAGATATAAACACAAAAATGATGCAATACTCATGCAAATTAGTCCCCAATCCTTCCTAAATTATTGCTAGGCTTAACTAAGCACGAATTAACGTTAATCTAGGGTTAGGGTTATTACAGCCAAGTAAGAGATGATGCCCCTAATGCATCAAAAATGCCATTGGTTTGGTTCACACCCGATTTTTCCCCGATCACGGAGATAGTAAGGTTATCCCTCAAGTTCTCTAGGTCGGTAACAGGATCTGTCAGGAGACTAGCCAGTGCTGCTTCTACTCCAAGTTCGCTATTGTCTGAGTCACCTTCCGTGCTCTGTTTGGCCTCGATGCTTAGTTCAATCCTTTCATCATCATCATTGTTTTGCAGCTGTAGATCAAAGAAGTTCTCGAACTCGAGGACATGTTGCTTCGAAGAATTCACCCAAGGCTTGGAAAAGCTGCAAAAAGGGAAATCTTCTCCCTCTCGAACAAAGTGGCCATTCAGTGTTCCCTGGATTGACCTGTGAATGAGTTCATAATGATTTCCAGCTCTCTTGGCTTTGGCTCTGCCTTTCATCTCTTCTCGCTTCCTTATCCAGTCCTCTTTGGTGGGAACATAACCTAATCCAAAGGTATGTGGGTTGTGTGGCACATCTGTCAGTATTACAACACCTTTTTGGTCACTCTTTTCGAGTCCTATTCTTGGAACATGCTGCAGTTTGTTCATGAAATAGATAGACTGGGCGTTAGCATATATGCCTTCGTCTGTGGCCAAAATGGTTTGCACTGTCTAGGCTTCAGCCAGAGTGAACCCCGAGATAAATACATCCTCCTCGCCATGGTTGATCTCCAGTACTGGCGTAGTTACCTCTGGCGGCGGATAGATGGATGGATGAGTTCTCGAAGACAATTGCTACTCCTTTCCCGTAAGGGTATTTCAGCATTTGGTGGAGAGTGGAGGAGACAGCTTTTACATGATGCAACCAAGGCCGCCCTAACAGTAAGTTGAAAGTGGCTAGCACGTCCTGGACATAGAACTCGACATCTTGCTGAGCTGGGCCCACCTGGACTCTGATTTGCACCGTGCCCATAACCTCCCTATTTGTATTATCATATGCCCGAATCAATTGGGTTGTGGGCATGAAGTCTGCTGGTTTAAGGCCAATGGCATAAGCTGTGCGGGAAGGATAGACATTGATAGCCGAACCGGTGTCGACCAATACCACCAGTACCCATTCCTCTTTGCACTCAACAGATATGTATAGGGTTTGTTGTGAGCTGAGCCTTCCGGTAGCAGTTCTTTGTCAGAAAAGGTTAGGGTTGGCTCGGGACCACCTGGGAAGACCAATCCCACAAGCTGTTCAGGGGTAGTATTAATAGACAATTTAACTTTGTCCATTAATGACAGTACTGCCTGTCGATGCACCCGGGAGGCCATAAGAAGACTCTAAATTGAGATATCAGCTTGGATTTTCTTCAGTTGCTTTAACACTGCCTCTTCTTTCTACTGCTTCTCTTTTTGTTTCTCAACCTCTCTATCTTTCCCACATGCCTCAGCTTGATCTAAGTGCGGTGGCTTGAAATACCACCCATTTCTTGTCATGTGATCTATCTCTTCTGCGTACCACGTGTTATCTGGAAGGCCATCACCCCAGTCCTTGTCGGTGTGGGCCAGATATAGATCGTCATCCTCCCACCATACACCTCCGGCAGCCGATAAATTGCTGTCCAGCTCCATTTGGACCATTTTCACGTCATAAGTATCCCCCACAAGGTGTTGGGCATTTACAACTTTCTGATTGTCTTTAATCCTTTCTTGTGCAAACTGCTTCAGTGTAGCTTCTTGTTTTGTGTCCATAGTGCTCACAGTGCCCAATTCTTGAGCTGGATTTTCCACGCCGGTGTTCTCCGGCAGTTTTCCCTTTTCATCGGCCCTTCCGGCCACTACAGCAATTCCTGCTTTCTTTTTCTTCGGTTTCATTTCAATTCCATCCTCCTTATCCAGTTCATCACTCAACCACCCAGAATTGTCGGTTGACCCATTCAAATTGAACCAGTCAATTTGCACATCTTTTCGATCTTGTTCGTCAAAGAACTACAGGTTGTCTAAATCCTCCTCTAGTTCCGCCAGATCATCTAACCCTTGACTCGAGCCATCCTCCCTGACTGCATTGATGCCTATCGAGATTGGTAACACCACCTCAGGCCTAACTTGACTAGTTAGCACAATATAACCACTCGAGTCATACACTTTGGCACATAAGGCCTCAAAGCACTTTGCTAATAGATCAATATCTCCTTCCGAGGCCAAAACTTCCTTTACCATGAGTGTTCTCACCACATTGTGAGACTCAGTGTATGGATTAAATGTGTCTATCATGCACAAATCTGTACCCTCTGGAATGAACAACGTCGGTTTTGGTAGGTGAAAATGAGTAATATATACGCTAGGGTCATAAAGGGTGGTCAGTGTATGGATCTGGTTGAGATTTCGAGGTGGAGGGACTTGATTATGAGTTGGCAGTGGGTTGGTAGCTGTATTTGGCCCTTAGGGTGGCTTGGGGAATGCAATGACCTTATTGTCGATGAGATCCTGAATCTCATGACGTAGGCGGAAGCACTGGTCGGTGTCATGACCATGCTATTGGTTAAAGGCACAATACTTTGCAGGGTTATGCTTAGATAGAAGAGGATCAAGAAGCGGGCGAGGTTCTAAGGGTTTGAGGTACCCTTTCTTGACTAACACCTTCATGGCTTGAGACAGAGTCATGTATAGTTGGTTAAAAGTCCTCTGGGGTCTGGTGGGTTTGGATGATGTTTGTGAGCTTGTATTGGCAAAAGGGTCAGCGGTATTGGTTGTGGTGACAACACTTACATCTGATGGCCTCGCAACTGTGCTACCACTGGTAGCATTGGAACTGCGAACAAACGGCCTTTTAGTTGGCTCTTTATCATTAATAATGAGCCCCTGCTTCATAGTATCTTCAATCTGAACTCCTATTTCATGGAGCTCTGAGAACGTGGATAACGAGAGAACAATCATTTTTTGTAACAACTTGCCTTGGAGATTTTAGATGACCATCCTTATCTGCTTCTTCTCGGAAGGCCTCATGGTCATCATCGAGGCTTTAGCTCTCCACCAAATCAAAGAAACCCTCATTCGACTCTTGTCGTGTTGCTTCGAGATCACGAGTTGTGACCCCGATTTGGATATTGTAAGAGTACTGAGCCATGCAGGCTTCGGCCAATTCCTCCTAATTCTGTTTCACTGAATCTTCCAACTTGGCATACCAGATGGCCACTACACCTGACATAGTGTGACCAAAAAGAGATACTTTCTGCAATCTGGTCAAGCCCATGGGTCACAAAATATCCGAGAACAACCGCAAATGTACTATTGGGTCGCCGAAACCATCAAAGCGATCAATGTGCAGCATTTTAAACCGCTCTGGTAAGGTAACTACAAACTCGCCGTACCCTTCCTCTATGTCTGGAATGGATTTGACTCCTTGTGCTTTTTTGAACAATTTCTCCAGTTTATTGACCTTGAGTGCAGTTGGGTCAACCTCAAACTCAAATGAAGCCTCGGTTTGATACACAAGTGCTTTGGAGGCTTGCGGTGGGATCGGCTCTGCCGAATTGCCCTGATTTTCTTGGACGTTAGCAGTACAGGCAGTGGCTCTGGGTGGTGGGATGCCTGTAGGAGGTGCATGAGATGGAGAAGCTGCTACTGGCTGTGATTGTTGCTGTTGTAGCCTATTTATTACCTCAGCCTGACGAGCAGCACCTTACTGTAGTATCTTGACTGTCTGTTGCAGGTGGTGTATCAGTTCTTCCATGTTAGCTAGGGGATACTGTGCCATTGGAATAGGTGAATGATCTCGTGTTGGACTAAAAGTAGAAGACTGTCCCTGAGCCTGATTGGATACAAGTGATTTAAGGGGTGACTACTGTAAAAACTAAACCGGTGAACTCTGTTTGACTCTTCTCCGTCTCGTAATCGGTAGTAGTGAAGTAAACACAGGCTGTCCCCTAACAAGATCTCCAGCTTTGCAAAGCCTTCTGACTCGGGTCCAGAGTACTTGAGGGATATCCGAACTTTCTTAAGCTATGGTATTAAACTACCTAGCAAAAAAAATAAAGCAAAAGAACGGCAATCAGAAACCGCACAGCACCTCAGCTAAGATGTAACACAAACATGATCAAAGCTGTAGGACTGTACTCCACACTGAATTCTACCCCAAAACAGATACCAACTGTACCACTGATACATACATTCTTGCACTATTTCACTCTAAAGCACATACCAGTTAAGAGAGAGAGAGCTAAAACACCCCTATAAGGGGGTAGGGTTACCATATCCTAGTTTCGTCAGGATCTAGGTTTCACTATTTCAATCAAGCGGTTTCACACAATCCTGTATTCGGGTAAGCATCATGTCCTAGTTTGGAATAGTCATTATAGCTTCACTATATACAACTAGGTCGAATTGTCAAAATAGGGTACCTCAGCAAGATTACCTAATATACCACTCACACCTAACACCGAGAAGTGAAAGGAGGATCAAACGGTACAGTGGTAGCCCAGATCCAAGAGATGTGTTCCCAACATGGTAAAGCCCACGACCGATCAGCTTTTTGGTGAGCTTTTAGGCAAGCCTCCGGCAAACCATCCAGGATAGCAAATGGCAAACACAGTGACTTAAGTGCACCAATGCAAATGCAATGCAAAGAACATATATAGGTAGATAAAATTTCACATCATAAGTTTTAAGTCAAGTTCTCTAATATCCCCAGCAGAATCGCCAGAAATTGTAGCTCGACTTTTCGTACCCCCTTTTGGAAAATGAATACGCCCTACAGTTCGGACTCTACCTGTGGTTTTGAATCTAATTTTACAAGTGGAATGTGAAATAGTGAAAACACAAAAAGAGTCCAAATCTGGCAATTCTATTTTGGAAAATCAATGTTTTGAATAAAATGCCAAAAATGGATTGCTTTGCCAGATTTCAGAGTCACCACCTAAATATTTTGTTTTGGGAAATTTAGGAAACCCGAGACTTATGCCAAAGGCCATTAGTCCGTCATCACCAAAGTGTCTCAGCTCGGGGAACATAGGTACAAGAGGGGAAGGCCATGAATTAAGCACCACACTCGCCCGATCAAAAATCGGCCTCTACTAATCATGATGTGAATTTTATGTACATTATATACTCTTATTCCGGTTATTAGGCTAGCATTACTATGTGATGCGCACATACACAAATATAGACTAACTTTGTAAGAATTAGAACATTTGAACATTTCAATTCATGTTTGTTTTGAAAATTGTTTCAAATATGTATCACTTGAAAAAGTGATCGCATATGAACATTACTCAAATTATTCCAATTCAAGCAATTAGTCTTCATCCACAGGCATTCAAACAGTTATATCATTTAAGCACTTAGCCTCATGGCATTCATGCTTTAACATGGCAACAATCACATTCGTGCAATTATGCTAAAGCAAATAAAAGTTTACCTAGTACTCCAAGCCAAAAGAGAAACTCGTTAGAAAAATGCGTGAGTCCTAACTATGAAATATGGCTAATGCAATACATACGATATGCAATTTACTAGGCTCACCTACTAATATGACATATGAAACAATTTGATAGCATGCGGTCTAAGCACGTATTAAAAGAAATATTAAACTAACAATGCCAGTTAGCATGATGAACCGAGCCTCGGTGTATGTAATACAAGTGAATGCAAACATGAAGTATGCTAAAAGAAAGAATGATGCCCTAATCTAACCATCATAAGCAAGTAAATAAAAGAGAGAAAGACGTGGGGTTGGAAGACATACACATTATTACAACATTGTGCCCTCACACAGGAGGGTCTGAATTAACTATTTATTACAAATCCAAATGAATAATAACTGCGAGGTTGTCTAATTTATTACAACAATAGTAAATATGCAATGATCGCACATTGTTCCTCAGAAACCACTATGTCTGCTTTGCTAGGAACTGTTCTGTTTCACCTCAGTCACAACTTCTAACCAAAAGTGTACAGTTTTCCATATATTGGGGTCTGGCCAGCCCACAATGAAATGCGGTCAAGCTCAAATAAATCCGACTATGCCTTATTTCTTTGCAGTAGACTGTTTTTTGTGCCTGAGGTGAAAACAGTGCAGACAAGGTGTTCATAAGCCATGTTTGTCCTTTTTACTTTTCTCTCTCATGGAAATACCCAAGAGATAAGTAAAGTCATTTCCAAAATCATCAATAAGCTAATTGATTGCTTGATGAGTTAGGACGTGATGTTGCACAAAAATAAATGAATGTAATGAATCAATAACCACCCATCCCTCTTATCATGGAGTGGACGCAAAGAGAGAGGTAGAGACGCTTCAAGGTTTATCAAAATATTATGAATTGATGTAAAACAACCCTTAACACAATGGACTCGGCATAACGTTCGGCCGAACCAAAACAAGATGCTTCATTTTCTTTATGTGGGTTGGTTCATTTTACCAATTTTCTTAGTTCATTCCATTCTTTAGCCTATTTGTCCAAAGTGATAATTAAGTCCACTAAACGAAAAGAAATGTCAAACAAGAGGTGATCCTAAACATGAAAGATAGACTATGACGTTGACGATAAACCTCAGTAGAGATTAAGTCATTGAGCATAGGTCTCATTTTCAAGCTTTGAATAACCATCAAACGATTGAAATAACTCCTAAAGAAAAAAAGGAGGTTGCCGAAATGAACACATGAATTCATTTATTAGAATGAGGCTCTTGATATGAGAATTAACCAAAGAAAAGCTATTAAAGCAAGGGTAACACAACACGACAAGCTAGATAGGAGGACTTACAACACAAGAAGCTATATAGTCAAAGCATATACTAATTAAATAAATTAGGATGAACGGATGTACTATGTAAGATTAAGCATGAACTCTGATATCTGTATATGATTTGACTAAGAATATGAATATGAATCTATTTCTGATTGAAATCTGAACATGCATAAGACTCTGTTTCTAATAAGAATCTGTTTTTGATATAAACTCTGATTTCTGACTTTGTGATGGACATCGTTCATTAAAACCCTTTACTTTGTTATCATTCACTGGGCTCCAGCTCACTGTATTATTTATGTATGTAGGTGATCAGGCGCGTGACCAGGCTTAGAGGCGTCTGCCTGGAATCTATTTTTGTCAGCCAACCTATGTGCCTCCCGTGGAGATTTCGAATATGTCAAGTGGTTATGGCTATATGATTAAGTTCAAGTTTTGTTTTCTTGTTTGGTTAAACAAGTCTTTATTAATTTGTAAATAGGGCTAAGTCTCTTTTTGTCTAATCTGTATATATATGATGACATAGGGATGATGTGTGGATATGTATATAAAAAGTTTAAAATTTTTTGTCTAATATAAGTCTACATAGCTCAATGGATATTGTATATTTGTTATTTGCTTCCGCTAGCCCCTAATATTATGTTAATCTGTCTCAAAAGCCTTTGGTAATCCTAGGATTACTGGCCGGTTAAGATACTAAACCTATATGGGTAGGTTTGGGTCGTGACACACTTAGTCCTATGTATTTATACCTTTAGTCCATAAGGTCTTTTTTCTTGATTTATACTATTTTCTTAAACTCTTATACCCTTATATTTAATGTTAATGCGTATTAACTACACACTACTATTTAATGTTGACATACATTGCACACACAAAATTAAACATGGTTATTTATTGATTGTCATTATGTTTTGATATTTTCCGTGCATCCAAATGTTGACTGTACGTGATGACGTGAATGTCCACATTAGATGACGTGAATATTCACATTAAAACATATGAATGTAAATACAAATGTTAATGTTCATAATGTTAATAATGATCACATTAAAACATATGAATGTAAATACAAATGTTAATGTTCATAATGTTAATAATGATCACACTAAAACATATGAATGTAAATACAAATGTTAATGTTCATAATGTTAATAATGTTCACACTAAAACATATGAATGTGAATACAAATGTTAACGTTCATAATGTTAATATCTATATTCCAGAATTCATGTGAACATTCATATTCATATGTTTTAGTGTGAACATTCACGTCATGTTTGTATTCAAATGAAAGTTGATACTTGTGGTTGTGTAATTTGAAGCAATGTTGATGTGAACCTTAATATCACATTTATCACAATATTATCTGATGTGAACATTCACATTTACGTTGTCTAATGTGAACATTCACATTCACTTCATCTAATGTGAACATTCACGTTATCACGTACAGTCAATATTTGGATGCATGGGAATTATCAAAATATAATGACAATCAATGATGCATGGAAACTACCAAAATATAATGACAATCAATAAAGAATCATGTTTAATTTTTTGTGTGTAATATATATCAACATTAAATAGTGGTGTGTAGTTAATGCATTTTTTGGAGTGAAGATATAATGACAATCAACATTAAATATCAACATTAATGGGGGCAGGTGAGTCAAAAATAATATGGATTGGATGGAATAAAACTCTTACAAAAGGGATTTACCAAAAAAGCTCCCAAAAAATTAAGCGCTTTGTTCGTAAACTCATAATTTCCCAAAATTTAGTTCTTGTTTTTCAAAACATGAAATTAAGACTATAAACTCCTTAGAAAATCATTTGCATGAATCAAAGTCTAACCAATTCTTCATCATCAAGCTCAAATCATAATTTGACTTCTTGACTTATATCAAAACTCAATCCCAAACTCATCAACTTTAAAATATGAATTAAAATTCTTAAATTACATTACATGCATGGGCTAAGGATTAGCATCCAACCATTTCTTAGTTTTCAAAACAAATTAAAAACCCTATTTAACTTCAAGATTAATTCTAGATTCCTATGAACTTTAATGTTTATAAAAGTTTTCCTTCTTCTCTTCAAAATATAAAATTGATTAACTCAAATTCTTCAAAATTCATGATCCATGTAAATATAAAGCCCAATTACGTCAAAGTTTTCAAAATCAAACTCAATTTAATAAAATCTTAAAATTATTTTCCATGTTTATTAACCTAGTTCATACCCTTCAATTTAGTCTTAATTTCTTCGGATTACATAATATTAATTCCAAACCCATCTTTAATTTCAAATATAATACAAATATTCTACAAAAATCAAAGCATAAATTTCATGCCTTAAACTTTATTTTCAAAAATTATGATTGATTTTCCTTTAAATCTCCTTCCTCTCTTTCAATTTTCTTGAGCTCTTCTTTTTTCTTCTTCTTCTTCTTCTTCTTCTTCTTCTTCTTCATCTTTTTTTTTTTTTTCAGCAGCCATCTCTCTCTCTCTTTCTCGGTTTCCAAATTGACTCCACAATGCTTTCCATTTCTCAAATTCTCTAGAACTATAGCGATCCCGGGTTTACCCTTGTTGTATAGTGATCCGGACATGTGTCTGTGGATGTTGGTAGTTGATTATTATCTTGTTTACATCCTTTTACTTCGTATTTGAGTTATAGGATGTGTTGGGCAGGTTTGTTACAGGTTGGTTGAGTTTAGAAACCAAAACTAGTTGCCCAGATTTTGACCTGTCCACTCGAGCGGGGGTTTTGGCGCTCGAGCGGGAATTGCACCCATCCAGTATTTCCTGTGCAGTGTTGGACGCTCGAGCGTGGTATTGGCCGCTCGAGCGGGGTTGTGTGAGTGCCGCTCGAGCGGGGAGTTGGAAGCTCGAGCGGAGACCTGGTTCTGTAAAAGTTCTGGGAGTGTGTATCCGCCGCTCGAGCGGGATTGTTGACGCTCGAGCGGGAGTCTGTGAGTGACGCTCGAGCGGGGTGTTTGACGCTCGAGCGGGTCGACTGGGTTTAAGTTCCGTGTTTTGACTTTTCAAATCACTTTTTCACTTTCTCTTCTCTCTCATACTTTTCCAAAACCACCATTGTTGAGCCTCTCACTCTAGAACTCTACCTTCTCTCTAGGTTTTGATCTAGTAGGAGTGATTTGCTCATCTTTGGCCTTTACAAAAAAGTTGTTGATCGTCGAGGGCTACATTTTAATCTGAAAATTTCGAGATTTGGAGCACGTTGGGTTTTGTCATCTTCTCCCTTGGAGCTCCGAATTTGAGGTAGGGATATCCTACTCCTCTCTATGGATTTTGTCTTTAAATTTTGGTATTTTGAGAGGTTGGGGTTGGTTTGGTGATTTTGTGAAAGATTGGGGCTTTTGTGTTATTTTACAAAGGTTGGGGTTTTATTTATAATAAACCTAGATGTATGTTTGGTATAGAGGAATGGAATAAATGTTGAATCATTGATGAAAATGGGACCCAAGGGTTGTAATGGTAATTATGGAAAATGACCTAATTACATTGTTTGATTAATTGAGATAATTAATTGTGAGAAATGAGGAAATGAAATGGAATTGTTGAGATTGGGAATGTATGGGAAAAAAGGGTGTAGTTGAATTATTTATCATTCACCGAATTGAAATGTCGATTGAATATCCATTGTGCATTTATTTTCTGTTTAGAGATAACTGCTTTGGGCTGTCGGTGGAGGATAGTCGTGATTGTTGTAGACAATGCGTGATGATTAGGCAAATGAAAACTAATCAATGGAATGTGTCATGGAATTTGACGGTTGATAGAATACATTAACTGTATGTATTGAGTGATTGTATATAGAACCAATGTGTTTGTATACGTTATGTGTAGAGAAGGAGATGGGGGATGTACTCCGCGGTTTAGGGGAAGATAGGGGATGTACCTCTAAATCGGATAGTATTGGGAGAAGATAGGGGATGAACTCCGTAGATACAACTCATATGCTTGTCTAGAGAAGTGAAGATAGAGCTCTTAGGCTTATCTTTGTGAAGTGTGGACATAGCTTATATGCTTATCTGTGAATGTGGGATATTATTGTTATACATATCTGTTGAGAATGTGGATATAGCTTATATGCTTATCTGTGAATGTGGGATATAGTTTTTATACATATCTGTTGAGATGATGATAGAGCTAATATGCTTATCTGTTTAAAAAGGGAAAATGAAAAGTAACTTGGATTCATAAGTTGTATGGCATAAATATGTGATTTATGTGAATGTATCAGTGTTGGCCATCTATCAATTGCTAATCTTTTAGTCATTGTTCATGGTTGGTTTAGTGTATTTCTACTGGGCTGTGGCTCACCCTATATGGGAATATCATTTTCAGGTACAGGTAGCATGCCACCTCCAAGGACATAGCTTGGGAGGCTAAAGGCGGACATACTTTTGTCGTTTTATTTTTGATGTATTACATGTAAATTCAAGCCAAGGGCTAAATATGTAAATGAGTTAGTACTCTTTTGTTGTAACCAAGTGTTAACTTGGAAAGCTGTAAGCCCGTAGGGCATTTTGCTTTTGTTGTTAACATGTAATACTTTTGTAATGAAACTCTGATGAATGTAAGGTTGTGGGACTTTTATATATCAATGCATATTTATTTGATGGGTTTAATGTAGTTATTTTGAGGGCGTTACAAGAACCATTTCAAACACTCATGAATTCAGTAGATATACACAGGTTTCTCAGCACATTCAGATTTCTTAGCACACACAGACCCACATACACCCCCAATTTTAGATTCTTTCATAATTCAATTTAAGTTTTTGCTTAATTTAATTAAGCAACATTTCATCTTAATAAATCTTGATTACCACATAATTAAATTAATTATACCTAATCACAAATCTCACATAATCATACCTAATTTGATTTCCATTAGAGCCCAATTAATTATTTTAAATTTATCAATCTGAATCAGATTTTTAATTCCACTCCGAGGAGGCTCCAAATATCAAATTAAACTCAAAATCTCTATTAATAAATTACATATTTAAATCAAACACCTCATAAGTAAATTTAATTCATAATAATTACACTTCCTAATTCTCATAATCACATTAGCTTAATTAATTCAAATTTGGACCCAATTAAATTAAATTGAAACTAGATTGAATATTTAATTAGACTCTTATATGGTCTTGTTAGAGAAAAATGGTTTATCACCATTTAATTTCTGGTAATTTTGAGCTTTCATTAATGTAGGTCCCACACCTCGGTTTGGGTGGGTCCAAGTGGCAATACGTTCCTTGCCATGTGGTGAACAAGAATATATACTCGGGTGGTCGAAACCATTTACGAGTGAATGAGAAATTGATACCAAAGTGAGCCTTATAAACATGAAAATGTTTGGTATGGTTCCCATGAGTTGGTATCTAAAACCTTGTCCCACATAGGAAACGTGGAAGAGTGTCAATGTGTTTATAAGCTCTAAGTTGGAGACCTTGGGTTGGGCCCCAAGGGGTACCCAAGTTTTGTAGGAGGAGGAGTTATGGACAAACCCAAAACCATCACCACACGCGCGCGCCGCTGCCGCTGTCCGTCCGGCCGGGTCGGGGCGGGCGCAAGTGTGGGTCTAACCCGTCCTTTATTTTTTGCTCCAAAATTATTTGAAATGTTTCAAATAAATTCTGCGAGAAAAAATTCAAATACCGAAATTTTGAATTCAAAATTTTCGATTATAAGCCTTCTCTAATTTCCGACCAGTCGCGACGGTTTTGTCTATTCCGAAAATGGCACTACACTGCTTTTATATAAAGCAATCCTCCATTCCAAATTAGATATATAGTTTTTCCGTTCCAGTCTTCTCCATTCTCTGCAACATACATTCTTCATTTTGCATCTTGTGTGAGTTCAAAAAATCATAACCTGGTTCGCTGTACAATCAATTTGCAGTGCTGCATCTGTTTCGGGTGATTGTTGAATCCTGGAGGCAGGACGTCCGTTATTCTCAAGCACCTAGGAGAGGATGAATTTCTGTCTTAAAGACACGGTGTCCAAACACTGGCCTCAATCACAAAATTTGTTCTAAGTTTGATTCTGCAGAAAGTTGTAAGTTGTATTTATTTATTATCTGTTTTATTATTCTGTTAAATTAATTATTTTCGAAGAAATATATTTCCAACAATTTTAAGACAGAAACTACCTTCTTTGTTTCCTGTTTTACTTCTATAATCCAGTGCATATATTCTTCGATTAAAAATAAATTTACAGAATATTAAAGTTGTTTGTGTGTAGATTCCAGTTTATTTGAGATCCACTGGTGAATGATAATATTTTGATAGGTTGTTTTATTCTTTATTTCATTAATGCACAAGTAGTTTTATCACATGCACTGTGTTGAATAAAATTATTTGGTTATTAGTTTGTTTGTTTATTCTTTTTCCAAATTTCAGTAACTTTGTTTACTGGTTTATTAATGTTAATGTATCATTAGAATTCTGTTTTTTCTAGTTTAAATAAACTTGTAGTGTTTCTTACACAAGTATGAATCTGTAATTGGTTACTTTAATTGGTCATATTCTGTTGGTCTTTTATTTGATTAATTTGGGTAGATAATTAATTTGGTCAGTTTAATTGAATCTTTTGACAGATTGTTTGTTTGTTTTTGTTCATACTATATAATCTATTTTGTTTTTAAATTCCAATTAAGATAAAATCTTGTTCTCCTCACATTTATGTTGTTATTTATTTTCCTATAGAGTATTTTGTTCCAGAATTTTGTTAGTTTATTTATTCTATTGGAAAATAATTTCTGTTTATTTTAATTTATTTTATTAATTAGAAAAATGGCAACTGAGAGTACTGTTATTGCTCCTAATCCCATTGTGCCTCTACCGATGGTTTATATTCCGGTTGTTACTCCTACTCTGACTTATGGCCCGGGTCATGGACATGTTCCAGTGAACCATGGGGAAAAACCTGAAAAATTCAGTGGTACCGATTTTAAAAGGTGGCAACAAAAAATGTTATTTTATTTAACTACCCTGAATTTGGCAAGGTTTTTACGAGAAGATACGCCAACTCTGAAAGAAGATGAGGGTGATGCGCAAGTTGTCCCTGCAGTAGATGCATGGAAATATGCAGACTTTCTCTGCAGGAACTATATCCTCAATGGATTGGACAACACGCTATACAATGTGTATAGTCCAATCAAGACAACAAAAACGTTGTGGGATTCCTTGGATCGTAAATATAAGACAGAAGATGCAGGAACAAAGAAATTTGTTGTTGGCCGCTTCCTGGACTATAAGATGGTAGATTCCAAGACGGTGATTAGTCAAGTCCAAGATCTACAACTTATCTTGCATGAAATTCATGCAGAAGGTATGTCTCTGAGCGAGTCTTTTCAGGCAGCAGCTATAATTGAAAAATTACCGCTGTCTTGGAAGGATTTCAAGAATTATTTAAAGCACAAGCGCAAAGAGATGTCACTGGAGGACTTGATTGTTCAGTTGAGGATTGAAGAAGACAACCGTGGGTCTGAAAACAAAAATGGGCGTCATCTCATGGAGGCCAAGGCTAATGTGGTGGAACAAAAGCCTAAGAACAACAGTAAGAAGAGGAAGTATCCTGGTGAGAGTTCAAAACAAAGCTCTGGTTCAAAGACTAGAGAGATTCAAAACTTCACAGGCAAATGCTATGTGTGTGACAAGCAAGGACATCGTGCCAAAGATTATTACAAGCGTCGGACTCAACGAACCATGAAAAAGAAACCTGCTCAAGCCAACATAACAGAGGAGGAAAATCTTTGTGCAATGATTTCGGGATTACATATGTCCGGAATGGTGTCTGAAGTGAATTTGGTAAACAACCCCAAAACATGGTGGGTGGACACAGATGCTACACGCCACATTTGCTCTGAGAAAAAGATGTTCTCCACATATCAAATGGTAGATAATGAAGAACAACTTTATATGGGCAATTCTTCTACCTCCAAGGTTGAAGGCAAAGGACAAGTAGTACTCAAGATGACATCAGGCAAAGAGCTTACTTTGAAAGAAGTGTTGCATGTACTAGAAATTCGGAAGAACCTGGTATCTGGATCATTGTTGAGCAAGAATGGGTTTCGCCTTGTGTTTGAATCTGACAAATTTGTACTCACTAAAAATGGAATGTACGTGGGGAAAGGGTATTTGAGCGGTGGGCTCTTTAAACTAAATGTAATGACAGTGGTTCCTACTTTTAATAAGAATAACACATCTTTTGCTTACTTTGTTGAGTCTTTATATGTGTGGCATGGTAGATTAGGTCATGTTAATTATGGTGCTTTGCGTAGATTAATTAACTTAGAATATCTACCTAAATTTCATATTGATGGAAATCATAAGTGTGGAGTATGTGTTGAATCAAAATTGACTAAGGCATCTTTTAAGTCAATTGAAAGAAATACTAAACCTCTAGATCTAATCCATAGTGATATATGTGATTTGAAATTTGTTCAAACACGAGGAGGAAAAAAATATTTCATAACCTTTATTGATGATAGCACTCGATACTGCTATGTATACTTGCTACGAAGCAAGGATGAAGCCTTAGAAAAATTCATAGAATTTAAGGCTGAGGTTGAGAATCAACTTGGCAAGAAAATAAAGACTATAAGGAGTGACAGAGGTGGTGAATATGAAGCACCATTTGGTGACTTATGTTCACAATTAGGACTAATACATCAAACCACCGCACCTTATACACCTCAGCAAAATGGAGTTGCTGCGTGGAAAAATCACACTTTAAAAGAAATGATGAATGCCATGATAATAAGTTCAGGGTTACCTCAGAACTTGTGGGGGGAAGCTATTCTTTCCGCTAATTATATTCTCAATAAAATTCCTCATAAGAAGTCTTATAAAACACCCTATGAACTGTGGAAAGGTCGAAAGCCTTCCTATAAATACTTGAAAGTGTGGGGGTGTTTGGCTAAGGTGGCAATACCAGAACCGAAGAGGGTTAAAGTTGGACCCAAGACTGTTGATTGTATTGTCATAGGTTATGCAAACAACAGTAGTGCCTATCGGTTTTTAGTACATAAAAGTGAGAACATAGAGATTCATGTCAATACAATTATCGAGTCACGGAATGCATCATTTTTTGAAAATGTGTTTCCTTGTAAATTGACACAAGAGCCTAAAAGGACTTATGATACTGCTTTTGATAATGATCAAGGACAGGTTGAGGAAAATCTAGAACAAAAAGTCGAGAAAGAACCCAGACGTAGTAAAAGGGCTAGGACAGAAAAAACTTTCGGTCCTGATTTCTTGACATACTTACTGGAAGAGGAGCCTTGAACTTTCAAAGAAGCTATGTCCACTCCTGAAGCTCCTTCCTGGAAAGAAGCTATCAATAGTGAAATTGAATCAATCGTGCAAAATCATACATGGGAATTAATGGATCTTCCACCAGGCTGTAAGCCTCTTGGTTACAAGTGAATTTTTAAAAGGAAGATGAAGCCAGATGGTTCAATTGATAAATACAAGGCGAGACTTGTGGTTAAGGGTTACAGGCAAACTGAAGGAGTAGATTATTTTGATACTTACTCACCTGTAACACGAATAACGTCTATTCGAATGTTAATAGCCATTGCAACTTTGTATAATCTTGAGATCCACCAAATGGATGTTAAGACTGCATTCTTGAATGGTGATTTGAATAAGGAAATTTACATGGAACAACCAGAAGGGTTCGTAGTTCCAGGGCAAGGGAAAAAAGTGTGCAAACTTGTGAAGTCTCTTCACGGTCTAAAACAAGCACCCAAACAATGGCATGAAAAATTTGACAATGTAATGATGTCAAATGGATTTAAAATTAATGAATGTGATAAATGTGTTTATGTGAGAAACACAGAAAAGGGATATGTCATTGTTTGCCTATATGTAGATGATATGCTCATCCTTGGTAGTAATAATGAAATGATCAAAGCTACCAAGAAAATGTTGAACTCTAAGTTTGACATGAAAGATATGGGAATAGCAGATGTTATACTTGGAATAAAAATTACAAAGACATCTGAAGGATATACCTTGTCTCAAGGACATTATGTTGATAAAATACTTGAGAAATTTAGCAAGCATGACGATCGTCTCGCTAAGACCCCTATAGATGCTAATCTTCATTTGATGAAGAATATGGGTGAAGGTGTATCACAAGTAGAATACTCCCGGATCATCGGAAGCTTAATGTACCTCATGAACTGCACATGTCCAGATTTAGCATATGCAGTTAGCAGATTAAGTAGGTACACAAGCAATCCAGGAACAGACCACTAGACAGCAATAGCTAGGGTACTTAGATATCTAAAGTATACTTGAAACTATGGGCTGAACTATATGAGATATCCTGCAGTATTAAAGGGTTACAGTGACGCGAATTGGATCTCAGACACTAAAGACTCCAAGTCTACTAGTGGTTATGTCTTTACCTTGGGAGGTGCAGCAGTCTCATGGAAGTCATCCAAACAGACGTGCATTGCAAGGTCCACAATGGAGTCCGAGTTTATCGCTTTAGATAAAGCAGGTGAAGAAGGAGAGTGGCTTCGTCACTTTCTAGAGGATATCCCGATGTGGCCAAAACCTGTGCCATCCATTTGCATTCATTGCGACTGTCAAGCAGCAATGGCAAGAGCACAAAATATTATGTATAACGGTAAGTCTCGTCATATTTGACATAGACACAATACTGTTAGGCAACTGCTCTCAAATGGAATTATATCCATTGAGTATATGAGGTCAAAAGATAATATCGCGAATCCGTTAACCAAAGGTTTGACCAGAGAGCAAGTTTTAAGATCATCGAGGGGAATGGGTTTAAAGCCTATTAACTAAAGAGTCGCCTTAATGGCAACCCAACCTAGCTGACTGGAGATCCCAAAATCTAGGTTCAAAGGGACAACCGAATTATGTGTGACTCATTAGTATCACTAAGGAAAAATTTTCCTACTCTTTCCTATGATAACATAGTGATGTCTGTAGCGCTAAATCAGGTTAAGCTTTGCTTTTAATGATATTCATATCTTGGAAATCCAAGTGGGGCATAGCAGAATACTCTTAATGAGAATCACCTATATGAGTGTGAACTGGGCCGGTTCTATGAGAAATTGGTAAAAGGCTGAATTCTCTAGAGCACTCAGGAAAACCAGGAATTGTCTAGGGCCAAAATGGGCACAACCGATAGAACCAGATTGTGTATGGAAATAAAACTGTGTGACAGATTGTTATCTCGGTTTACACCAATGGTAGAATAGTTCAAGACATCATGTTCACTAATCAGTCGGTAAACCCGATCGTCTTTCACAAGGGAAGGTTCAAAGCCAAAAGCTACCTATCCTTTGCAGGATATTTTCAGTTTTGTACTCTCAGTGTTTGCATGTTGTTGCATATTCGTTTTCAATTTCATTCATGTGGGGGATTGTTAGAGAAAAATGGTTTATCACCATTAAAATGGTTTATCACCATTTAATTTCCGGTAATTTTGAGCTTTCATTAATGTAGGTCCCACACCTCGGTTTGGGTGGGTCCGAGTGGCAATACGTTCCTTGCCATGTGGTGAACAAGAATATATACTCGGGTGGTCGAAACTATTTACGAGTGAATGAGAAATTGATACCAAAGTGAGCCTTATAAACATGAAAATGTTTGGCATGGTTCCCATGAGTTGGTATCTAAAACCTTGTCTCACATAGGAAACGTGGAAGAGTTTCAATGTGTTTATAAGCTCTAAGTTGGAGACCTTGGGTTGGGCCCCAAGGGATACCCAAGTTTTGTAGGAGGAGGAGTTATGGACAAACCCAAAACCATCACAACACGCGCGCGCCACAACCGTCGTCCATCCGGCCGGGTCGGCGCGGGCGCGGGTGTGGGTGTAACCCGTCCTTTATTTTTTGCTCCAAAATTATTTGAAATGTTTCAAATAAATTTTGCGGGAAAAAATTCAAATACTAAAATTTTGAATTCAAAATTTTCGATTATAAGCCTTCTCTAATTTCCGGCCAGTCGCGACTGTTCTTCATAACGGTTTTATCTGTTCCGAAATTGGCACTACACTGCCTTTATATATAGCAATCCTCCATTCCAAATTAGATATATAGTTTTTCGGTTCCAGTCTTCTCCATTCTCTGCAACATACATTCTTCATTTTGCATCTTGTGTGAGTTCGAAAAATCACAGCCTGGTTCGCTATACAATCAGTTTGCAGTGTTGCATCTGTTTGGGGTGATTGTTGAATCCTGAAGGCAGGACGTCCGTTATTCTCAAGCACCTAGGAGAGGACGAATTTCTGTCTTAAAGACACAGTGTCCAAACACTGGCCTCAATCACAAAATTTGTTCTAAGTTTGATTCTACAGAAAGTTGTAAGTTAAAGCTCTGTATTTATTTATTATCTGTTTTATTATTCTGTTAAATTAATTATTTTCGAAGAAATATATTTCCAACAGGTTCAATTCTTGAAATTAAATTGATTTAACTCATCAATTCCAACTCCCTAGGCCATTTGAATGTTCAATTTCTAATTCCAAAAAAAATCCTTAATAAAATCATTTACGAATCAGACTCAATAATTCATATAAATTTCAAATTAAATCAGAATAATAGACAATTCAAATTCAAATTTCTTTAATTAATTATTATACGTAATGGGATCGTCACAGTGGTAGTGGTTGAGGGATTCGATTTTGTGTTTTGGAATCGTTGAAAAGAATGGATGCTTCATCGAGTCAACCGGAGTTTGATTACTTGTTCAAGTTGTTGATTGGGGACTCTGGATTTGGGAGAGTAGTCTTCTTTTGAGTTTCACTTCCAAATTCTGATACCTTTGGAGATCTCTCTCCTACCATTGGTAAAGCTCAATGCTCAAATCGTCTTGTGCAAATTTTTTGTGTCATTTTAATATTTTTATGAAAGTTTGTTGCTTTTTGTGATCACAATTACATGTATTGATTATGTTCAGAGATGAACTCTTGGAATCATATCCAAAATTCCTAGTATTTTAAAAAATATTTGAATTTGGGTTATTTCATCTCAAGATGATCAATTATTTCTTACTCTACAATCATGTGTTTGAAGTAATTGTGTCAGTTGATCATTTTTATGTCGGTCATAAATTGATTAGTTTTGTGGTAAGTAGATGCGATGGGTGCGGGCGGGTATGTGTTTAAGAGTTGGATTCATCTAATTCTTGTGTTATGAGACATGAGGGATACAATAAAGGGAAGAATTTGTAGGTTTGATGATTACAAATGGCATAACTCAATTTTATAAAAGTTATAATTAAAATTAAAAAAAAAAAAGTGTTATAACCTGTAAGAGGAGCTAATTTAAGCCCACTAAATTAATTAGGCCCAATAGTCCAAGATTGGTGGGTCCGAATTTATCGCACGTCCAAGATTGGTGGGCCCGGATTTATCGCCATCAAACGGGCTGAATCGCTCTAAGCCTCGAAGGGGTTCGGATCCACGAACTTAGAGACTTAGAGACTTACACGGCCCCGGACTCGAAAGGGTATTGAACAAGCCTAGAGATCCGAGGCACTTGGACTCGAAAGGATTCGGACCTACAAATCTAGAGATCCGAAGTACTTGGCTTCGAACGGATTCAAACGCAATCTAGAAGTCGCTCCGTTAATGAGTCCCAGAACACTTGCGGGCTCGGAGCTTTCCGGGATCTACGCACCAGAACCATGGGCGTAATGGAGTTCGAACAAAGGACCCGATCCCGAGGACGGTGAGTGGAGACAAATTCACTCTTCGGTTAAACTAGCCTATACCCGGGTCGAGGTGGCACGACCCCAGGGGGTCCATGAGACTCGGCAATATTTTGCGGCAGGACGTCCTCTGGAACTACCCCTGACCCTTTGGGATGATTGGGGATCATTGGTTAGGTGTGGCTAAGAAGAAGGGTTCGCCGAGGGATTGATCTCCTCTTCGAGGTTTTCCTCATCCTCGGAGAAGTCACCTCCTCGGACAAAGTGGTTAGAGAGAATATTCCCCATGTGCCTTGCACATGAGCTCCATCCTACATCATGAGGTGCCTATAAATAGCACCCACCCATAGCTTTACAAGGGATGAATTTTTGGAGAATTAACTCTTGGGAAAGAACTAATTTCCCATCTCCATTATCAACCTTGAGAGTGAAAGTAGGAGATCCATGGGAGAGCCTTGCCATTATTCTCTCTCTAGCCATTTTGCCTTCTTCTTCACCCAATCTCTTATCTCCATCATCTCCTTTGTTTTTGTGTTCCTAAGTTGAGATTATTGAAGAATCTAAGTCTCTCATCATATTCTAGAGAATTCGAAATTGTTCTTCAAGGATCTTCGAAGATTTTCGAATTTTCCAACTCCTTTCTTGAACCCTCTCCTACATAACCAAACAACAAATAAGATATAATTAGAATATTATGATAACCAATATTACAATGAATCCTAATTAATATTATGATATATATAATTAAGTTGTAACTAATACCTTAATAAATCTTAATAAAAAATTATCAGAAGTTGTAATTAGGGGCATACAGTGCAGATCCCTTTAGAATGTACACTATAGAATTTTCCTTTAATTAGTGTGTCCTTACATCATGTACAGTAAATTGCCTAGCAATGGCAGATTATTGCCACATTTGTTTGCTAAGATAAGACAATTAGTCCCCATCTAAAAAAGATAAAATACAATAAGAGAATTAGAAGATACAATTACATGTGAGACCCCACATATTATGCACAGCATGATTTTCACATTATTGTAACTTAGCAAAATTTATATAGTTTTCTTCAAAAACAGTTATCTGTGTGCTTAATCAATAGCATTTTATAATTGTTTTTTTGAATTACATAAAGATAAATGTTAATAAGTGCTTCTAGACATTAATATTGGGTAGATTACACTCATCTCTCTTGAGATTTCTGATAATTACAGAAACTTCTCATATAGTTTTGATAATTACAAAAATACTCTTACTTTTGAAACTATTATTAAGATTCCCGTTAATCTTCTATTAATTTATTTAACAAAATATGATGACATTATGCTGACGTCTTGTACTATGAGTAAAAAATTTCAAGATTGCCTTTATATATTCAAATAGTAAATTTCACTCATCTCTGCTGAGGTTTTACAAAAAATTAATAAAGACCAATATATTATTTTAATAATATTAAACAAAATTATTAAATTCTATACAATATTTAAAAAATTCTAAATTGTTAAAACAAGCATATAGAGAGAGAGAGAGAGAGTAAAATAACCAAACATTACCTTATCTAAAAAAAAAAAAAAATGAAGCCAATAAATTGATCGCCATTAAACCATATACTAGATTAAAGGGATTGGCCTCCCTCCGATTCGTGATTGGACTGGAGGGTGTTGCTGGGCCCGTGAGGGCCATCATAGATTCTCGTTTTGATAATCTAGACCGTTCAATGTATAGAAATCGTCAAGTACTATATGCCTATAAAAAATCACGTTGATCGGATATCGATAACTATTTCATTGAATCACATTTTTGTTAACCGCTTATTTTTTCATCATCTATTTTTTTTTTTTTACAAAACTGATTTGATCACATAGCTATCAATATCCAATCAGCGTGATTTTTTAACAAATATATAGTACTCGATGAATTCTACATATTGAACGGTTCAGATTATCAAAACGGGACTCGTGGTGGGCCCCACGTGTCCAACAGCACCCTCCCGTCCGATCATGGACTAAGGGAAGCCAAACCCTAGATTAAATACAAATAGTTATTTAAAAATTACGGAAGAGAGTATAAAAGATGTTTTATTTTTAAAAAGACCACCAATTTTATAAATAATTAGTTTGAGAAATTAGATTTTGAATAAAAATTTAAAAATACATATAGGTATTTGATTTATGAAAAATACATAATTAGAGAAATTATCCCTCTCTTTCCATTTTTTATTTTATTTTATTTTATTTCTTTCATTTTTCTTTCTATTTATTTTCTGAAAAATGCTCTGGACCCCCACTAGAGGTGACCCCCAGGGCCCCCGGTGGGCTGTGATTGGCCAGATTGTTTTTTTTTTCTTCTCCAATCACCAACCCCCACGTGTGTGTTGGGGGGAGGAGGGGTGGTGGTGGGGGTGGAAGTGGGGGTGAGGGGGGAGGAGGAGTGGGGGTCTTAATCATGTTTGTTATTTACCACCAAGGTTGGTTGTCTGGTGGAGGATGCGGCACATTCCCTAGCCGAGAGCCAGGGTCGATTCTTGGGAAGGGCGTTTGAAATCTCTTTGAGAACATGCTCATACTCACCTCAAACCCTGTCCTCTGCTGCGGCGTGTGGTTGCCCTCCATTGGTGCCCTGGTGGTGGGGGTTAATTTCTAGTTGGCAACCGGCTACCCCAGGGCTAGGGCCCAACGGGGCCATGATGACACCACAGAGCCCTTTTTTTCTGATAAAAAAAAAAAATTCTTGTTTGTTATTTTCTTATTCATTTTTTCATAGTATTATTGCAACAAATAGCAACACCATGTAATTTACTATTATTATTATTATTATTTGTTCTCTTCTCTGTCTTTTTCTCTTTTTCTTTTTTTTAATATTTATTTATCATTTTTACTCTTTCATCAATGTTAGCTAACATCACCCAATACCATACAAAACATGAATTTTTCTTTTATTCTGTAAACATATTTGTGTATTAAATTTTTTTTAAGAAAAATAAACATAATAACATTTCATATTTATAATAAAAAATTGACTTATAAAAATTACCAAATGTTATCTCATAAATATATATTTTTTAAAAAAAATTATCATTTTATCTTTTCACATTCCTACATTGTTCTCAAATTTTAATTATCATTAAAAAAATAAGTCAATATTTCTAACCTAAATAATAAAAATTTTAAAAATAAAAATAAAAGTGAAAAAATATCTAATCACATTACAATAAATTAACATTAAATGATAAGGAATGAAAGATAAAAAAAAAAATTATTTGAGAATAATACACTATTTAAATTTGTCATTTCTTGCATCTAATTAAAATATAATTTTACTTGAAGAAATAAATTATTTGAAAATAATAAAATACTCAAATAATTTGTTATTTATTACATCTGAAATCTATCTCCATCTTTGTTTCTTTCATTTAAATTATTTTTATTAAATTAAATCTCAAAATTAATTCATATAAGAAACACGGATGTTCTTTCTTAATTTCATTAATGGTTTTTTTTTAAACTCAAAACTTGTAGTGGAAAAAAAAAATACAAAGTCAATGAAATACAAAAAAAAAAAAAAAAATTGTGAGAAATAAAATGATAATTTAATATATATGTATATATATATATATATATATATATGTAAACTACAATTAAAGGGTATTGTAAAGGGTATTATGGTCATTTACACAATCAAATTAACACCGTTTGGCTTAAATTAACGGGAGGGGAAATCTTGACAATATCAAAAAAATAAGGGAGGTTTCTGTAATCATTGAAAGTATATAAGAGGTCTCTGTAATTGTCAAAAATCTCAGGAGAGATGAGTGTAATTTACACTTTAATATTGGAAAGTGTGTAAAAAATATCTTGAAAATATGTAAAAATATTAAAAAATGTATCGAATTTAGTAAAAAGTGTCTTATATTCTTTAATTTTTTTGTCTTTTACTTGAGACTAATTTGTACCTGTGTCAATAATTCGAATCGCCCAACTCATGTGACAAACTAAGAAAAATATACATGTAAAAAATTAGATTAATAAGACATAAATAATTATATGATTCAATCACATATATTATTGATGGCATGTTTTTAAAATATATAGGTCGTATAAATAAAATTGATCTAATCATATGACAATTTATATTGGATCAATTTAATTTTTTACTCATATAATTTCTTAATTAATTGTATAAAATAAAGAATTTAAATTACTAAAATGAATGCAAATTAATTGAATAATAGATGAATTATTGGTCATTTAAGCCGTGGTCTGTGGGGCGTAAATGTTGACTCACCAACTGATAAATTGAGATTTTTAAATTTAATAATTCAAGACTGATAAATATGATATTTTACAAAGACCAGATAATTATTGGTCATTTAAGCCGTGGTCTGTGGGGCGTGTTACTAGTATGTTGACTCACCAACTGGGGTTGGAAAGGGGACTCAAGACCGCTCCTGATAAACTTTCCTTGCGTATGGAACGGGGAACTATTAGACATAGGCCTTGTTTGATTAATAAAATTAATAATGAAAAGGTTAATAATTTTATAAATTAATATAAAATTATTTATTTAATTAAATTAGTGAGATAATAATTTATTATGTACTTATTTTTTTTTTTATTTGAAATTATGATTTTCAGTCCATCTCAATATTAAAAATTTACCAATTTTGTCGGATTAGAGATTCACCGTACATATTATCTGGTTAATAAAATTGATAATCAAATATGAGATTGTCAGTTCATAAATTAGTAATTACAATCTTGCACTATAATATTTGTAATTAAACAAGCCCATATAGTATTATTTGATATAATTTACGTGATATTTTAATTTAATTATAAAGTAATATATTTTTAAATAATCAAGAGTTAATAATAATTCATTTGATATGTATTAAAATTTTTAAAAATTACGAGAATAATACTATATGAGATCTATTTAATATTTTTTTGTATGAAAAGCAAACCAACCAGTCGTCGCTAGGGCTGTGTAAGAAATTTGTAATTCGATCTGGTCCAATCTAATCTGATAGGTTTGAATTGATTTTTTGAATCCGTGATTCGGTTCTGAATTGAAAAATTAAAAATTCGTAATTCGTGGATCGGTTCCGGATTGAAACCCACGGTTCTAGATTAGAATTGATCCAGACCGTATACAAATAGTCTATATTTATATCATACACCTTTCCGCATAGTATCTTCTCTTATTCTATATAAAACTTAAACCCAAACATAAATCCGTATAATATCTTCTTTTATTACTTTTGTTTGTTGGTTTTTAGTTTTAATTTATAATTGTTTAAATACTTATAGTGGAACCAGTTTTCTTATGGTTGTTTAAATTCTAGAACAGTGTGTCAGTATTGTGGAAAGACATGTTGCTATTGTAGAATTAATATGATACTATTGTAGAACTAATATGATGCTATGTTTATGTTTTTATGAAATTAAAATGTATTATATATATATATATATATATATATATGTTTTTGTTATGTAATTATGTGAATCCGTAATCCTAAATCGATCCAATTCGTGTTTAAATAGATTAGTTTGGATTGGTTCCACGATTTAAACGGATTGAATTAGTTCTAATTTTGCAAGAACCATAAATAACCAATTAGTCCTGATTTTACCTCAATCCGAACCAATCCGGACCATACTCACCCTGGTCATCGCCATCCTTTTTGGATTGATTAAGAGGGTTGTTATTAGCACTTACCTCTTTACTTTGGACTCTCCATTTTTTTGAATCCTATCCAACAAAATGAATCTCATCCATTTTCTCTTTGAACCCCCACCTTAATAGCAACTATACCCCTCATCTTTTTTACCCCAACTATTTTTTTACAATTTTTCTACCATCGGTAGTCCCATCCCTGATGTCCCACCACCTCCCCCACCGGCAACCACCCTTCCACAACCTTCGACCACCACGACCCCTTCCTTGTGTGTGTGTGTGTGTGTGTGTGTGTTTCAGATCTAGTTCATGTTTAACATTTCATGTTCAACACTTCCACATTCACCAATTTTATCAGTTTCTTCACCTTCGCAAACGACATACTATTATTATCCGCTTCTCCTCCTCCGACTACATCACCACCACCACTTCTACCGCCTCCATGGGCATCCCAACACAATGCCCTCAGCCCTAACGACGCCTTCGACTTATACTGAATCGCCGACGACAGACTCTGTTTTAGAAAAATACACGACGATCTCCACATCATCTCTCTCTCTCTCTCTCTCTCTTTCTCTCTTTGTAACACGACCAAATTTATTTTCTGTCTTTATCTATATGTATCTATCATCTATTGTTCCATAATGTTAATAATGGTAGTAACTGATTTGAACGCGAATGCCTTGGATCTCGAAGACTAGTGGGTAAGAGGAGAGAAAGAGAGAAGGGTTGCAGGTAGAGATGGTGGTGAAAAGATTGGTGGATTAGGGTTTGAGAAATTAGGGTTAGGGTTAGGATATTTGAGAAATTAGGGTTAGAATATTATGGATAAGGGTAAAAATGTAATTTTATATTTGGATAAAATTGGAATTAAAAAAAATAAAAGAGATGGGGGTCCAAAGAAAAAAAGTAAGTGATAATAGCGGGAAATTCTATTTCCACACACTATTTCCTCTCTTTCCACACACTTAATGATTCTTTTTTATTTCATTTTTGTCCTAAAATTAAATTATCAAAATATTCATTTCCCAAAACCCTGACCCTAACTCTAACTCTCTCAAATCATCAGTTTCCACTATCACTATCCATGGCTGTCGTCTCTCCCCTCTTCCACTCTTCTCGTCGCCTCTTCCCCACCATTGTGACCTCTCTTTGCCTGAGAAAAATAGTGGTGCACCACTGCGATCTCCCTCCGCCTTCATTACCTACCACTGTGATCTTCATTTGCCTTCGTCTCTTCCCGCCGCCAAGCTAATCGCCGCCACCTCCACTTTCTGCTCCCTTCGCAACTATTAGAGAGAGAAATATAAGGGTGTTCCAAATTAGATGCTCTGCAATAAAGTGAACATCAGTGAGCAATTTTAATTTTGATCTGAGCAATTTTTCAGAATTTATCTCCTTGAAATGGAATCTTGAATGGTTATGTAGATTTCAATTTGTTTCAACTGTAACAGGTATTGCCAATTTGCATAGATGTAACAAAAAAAAAATGTTTATGTCATCCACAGATGATGAAACTCAATACCAGTTACCTTGAAAAAATAAAAGTAGTGGTGGCTTGTTAGGGTTAGGGTTTAGAGGATGAAGATGGTAAGGGTGTTTTTGGTATCATAGGATGTGTATTGAGTGAAAGTTAATAATTTAAATTTATTTAGTGTGTGTATTGAGAAAAGAAGTAAAAAGAGAGGAAATAGTGTGTGGAAATAGAATTCCTCGCTAATTGCAGCACTCTTGATTAATGCTACTCCTTCCTAACAAAATCACCTCACTATTCAAGATAAACTACGATTATGCCCCTTCCTTTTTTGTCACGCCCTTTTATCATAAATGGAGTGAAAATGGATTTTGCTCATAAATCAAAGAAATGGAAAGCATAATCATTATGTCAAAAAATAAATAATAAAAAATTGATGTAAAACTAAAAAAAAGGATTGAGATGTATAATTTAACTTAAAATGTAAAAGTGTAAAAATGGCTCGCAGCTCATGGGTGGTCTGAAGCTCGCCTGCTGCCCAAGCTTGGCCCGACCCGTTTAGGCTCAAGTCCAGCCCGAGCCCTTGGGCCATCGTTTTGAAACCCAGCCCAGCCCGTGGGTCCAGCCGGCTTGGCCCAATCTGTGGCCCATCCCATCGGCCCGCTTAAGGCCCACTTAGGTCCTGCCCCGAAGCCCAGCCCACTTGAGACCCAGTGTATTTTTTAATGAAAAATAATAAAATTTTCATAGAATGGGAAAAAAATGGTCAGACTTGCCCAAGCCCGAGGCTAAGCCTAAGCCCATTAGGCTGGCCCATCGGCCCGCCCAAGACCCGAATACCCTGAGCTTAAGCCTGGGTCTGGCCTTAATTTTTTGGCCCATGAGTCGGCCTGGCCCAAATTTTGGCCAGAGTCCGTGAGGCCTGACATGGGCTGAACCAGATTTACACCCCTATTAAAATGATTAGGTATAATTTACGTCAACTTTTAATTTATTATATATTTGTTAGTACAAGGTTAAATTTTTTTTATCACATCTTTAGGGTTGTAGCATTGTTGCTAAATTAACTTTACTATTATGAAAATATTTTTTTTAATGAAATATCCTTTTATAAAAATATATTTTTTTCTTAATGAAATATCCTTTTATTTATTCTCCTCTATTTTGTCTTTTTATCTATTGTTTTATGATTTCATATTCCGCTCATATTTTTTCACAAATTATTACATTAGATAATATTTACTAACAGTGAAATGCACTAATTTTTTTTTTAAAAAAAAAAAAATCATATTTAATCAAAATTTTCCAATAAAAAAGTGACAGAAAATGAGGCACATAATAACCAGTTGGAAGGCCAAAAAAAAATTCAAACTTATTTTCATCATGAATAAATTTATTGTAAGCAAATTTCAAAAAAAAAAAATTTAACATTTTTTTCATCAAAAATTTACTATGAGACAAATTTGATAAACATTATCATTGTACTACTAGTTATTAACTATTGTGACAAATTTCACCATAATGTGGAGTTACTAGTTAATGTCCCACTCGTATTTTATTTTTCTGCCTCTTCAAGTTTTTATTATGTGCTAATTTTTTGTCACTTTTTTATTGGACAAATTTGATTAAATATGGTCAAATATGTAGTATAGACTAACACTACAGTATATCATAGTATTCTGTATGGCATAGGTAGTACTATTTTTGCACAATTTATACTGCATAATTAAAGTGCGTATTTTATATTGTATCGTATTATTTTAATATTATTACACTTAAATACTTCATCACTTATGTACCGCTATGTATCACCTTTTATTTATTTATTTATATATATATATATATCATCAAGTACTTGGCAATATATTATTTATCTTTATTTATATATATATATATATATATTTTTGCCAATCTTAATTAATGGGACTTAAGGTTTGATTTGATTGGGTATATATATATATATATATTTGAATGATTATCTCCAAATAAAGAATCAATAATTAGATGATACAAAATGAAGATAAAGGAACATGTGAAATGGAGTGGAGAGTGAAAACTTTCTTTCTTTCCATTTTTCATTCTAATCCAATAAAATTTATAAAAACAAAGAAAATAAACAAGAAACAAACAAAAAGAGGAGACCTTGACTAGGTCGTTTAAGTGGAAAACAAGGGATAAAAAAGTCCAAAGTCCAAACCCCATCTCCTATAATCTCCTTCCTCACAACCCCTCTCCTCAACTTCATCTCCTCCATCCTCTACTCTCCTCCCCTCTCCATTGAAGCAAAAACAAACCAAACCAAACCAAACCAAACCAAACCAAACCAAACCACCATGGATAGAGAACAAGAAGAAATGCGATTTCTAGGCCTTTTTGGCATCTACGCAGAGTCATACAAGATCATCATAGCATGGAGGAAGATATTCAGCCAAATCAGCCTAGCTTTAATCCTCCCACTCTCCTTTATGTTCCTAGCTCACATGGAAGTCTATGCACTCCTCTTCTCGAAGATCCGTCACGATGAATATCAGTTACGTGGAACTCTGGACGGCACGCAGAAACACGACAAGCTCTCCGACCTCATCTCCTCTGAGATGACCATCTTGTGGCTCTTCAGATTAGCGTATTTTACTTGCTTCCTCGTCTTCTTCCTCCTCTGTACCATTGCTGTCGTCTACACCATCGCCTCCATCTACACCACTCGACCGGTGACTTTCAAGAAGGTATTTATATGTTTTAGAGAATTTTTAATCAAGGTTGTTAAAATCAGGATCCTAAGTAGGACCGGTGAGAGGGTCTGGTGGATCGGATCGTAGGATCATAAGATCCTACTTTCTATTAAAAAAAAAAAGATAAAAAGTAAACTTAAAATGATACATATTAAAAATAAGGTGAAAAATCATAAAATCTACGATCCTATCTACGATCCTATACAATCCCATACGATCCTACACGATCACATGCGATCCTACACAATCCTACTTGCGATCCTGCTATAACATCGATCCTACAACGATCTGGATCGTTTTGGCAAAATAGGATCGTAGGATCATACGATCCTAAGATCCGGATCGCGATTTTAACAATCATGTTTTTAATATATAAAAATAAATGAATCATTGTTCAATTGTTTGTTGGTTGTGAATTTAATGTTGTTTATAATATCTAAGCTCTCTATACTTTTCCGGATCCTCTGCCGTTCTACCCTGCAGTGGTCTCTGCGGCGCCCCAAAACGACGTCGTTTTGGGGTCAAATTTCCAAAAAAAAAACACACAAAAACACAAAATCTGAATCAGAGAAGAGAAAAGAGGGGAAGAAAAACACTTCTTATCTTCGGATTTGTGGATTTAGAACTTCTAAACATCTTCAAATTCCATCGAAAAAGCCTATATTTTCTGGGTTTTTCTTGTTTTCTGGTTTCAATCTTGTGGGTATGCTCTGTTTCTGAGTTTGGTTCTTTAGAAGTAATGAGTTTTCCACAGAAAACAATGTTTTGAACTGGGTAAGAGCTCAAAGTGCTCCAATCTTCACTGAAGAACTCAAAGAAGTCGTCTTGATCGGAAGAGAATGATGATGATGACAAGCTTTGATCTTCTTCTTGGGCATCACTGTATATTGGAAGATCACAGAGAGAGAGAGAGTGTCTCCTCTGTTTCATCTTCTTCTTCTTGATGTTGCTCTGCCATTGATATTTGGTTGGGAAAATCAGGGAAGAAGAGGCATCTGAATCATCCTCGTGAGATCTATTTGCATCTCCAATGAATTCATAGCTCGATACAAGATTGCTTACAACAGATTTCTTCCCCTCTTTCTCTTCTCTGATACAGATTCTGTGTTTTTGTGTGTTTTTTTTGTTTTTTGGAAATTTGGCCCCAAAACGACGTCGTTTTGGGGCGCTGCAAGGCCCACCACAGGATAAGGCGGCAGAGGATCTGGACTCGGTATAATTTAAAATATTATTGGTATTTGTAATTTATATAATGAGTGAGATTAATAATAATGTCATAATTAGTGTTAGTACACTAATTGGTACAGATAGTACCACTCGATTTGAATAGTAGGATCTTAAAATTCTAGTTGGGTTAAACGATTTACATTAGGATCTTAAAGTGATTACAATCCTAATCATAAAATTATGTAGAATCGAATTACGATCTCGATTACACTGCGATCTTAATCCTTAAAAAAAAATAAAAAATAAAAAATGAAAATAAAAATCTCATTATTTATTTCTTATATATGTATATCTATATAAGAAATTTGATTATAAATTCTTTCTACAAACATCTCTTATAATTTAGTTGATAGCATACAAGATGCATTACATCAAATTAATTATTTTTCTTTAGTGATTTTATAATTATTTAACATATATACATTATCATTATGGATAATTTATCATTTTATTTTACATTAAAAGTAAAATTTTACGATTCTAAATTCGATTTTACGATCCGATTCACAAGTCTTTTTTAACGATCCTCTTTAGAATCTCGATTTTAACAACTAATACGTTATTGCAGATTTAATTATAAATTCTGTTTTTTATTTATTTATTAATATTTGAATTCCCATTTGTTTCGAACCTCTAGCGAAGCACGCTATGTGTTTATCATTTATTATATTAAATACTCTAATTTATTAAAATTAATAAAATAGGAGGAGAAGGCGAGAGTAAAATTGGAAATTGTGAATTATGGTTAAAGGCCTTTGTGAATTCCCTATAAGATTGGATTTATCTCCAATTTAAATATTAACCTGAGAGAATTTAAGAAATTTGTAGAGGCTATGATAAATTTCATTCTGATGATTTAAATTATTTATTTTGTAATATTCTTCTCATATATTATTCATAAAAAAAATTAGATCGATAGGATAATTGTAACTTTTTCATTTAAATGTGTTTGTTTTAAAAAAAAATGAATGGTTTATTTTAAAAAATATATTTATCTTTAGAGACAAATATGATAAATTTAAAATGTTACAATTATCAAATTAATTAAATTTTAAATATTGAGAATTCTACATAATAAACAATTTAGATAATCGGAACAAGATCTGTAATGGGTCATGAATCCTTCAAGTTTTATCAAATCCAAATTGAGAGAAACCCAATCCTACCCTACGGATGTGTTTGGTTTGAGTTTTCTTAATTAAGTTTTTTGAAAATTCAGTTTTTTGTTTTTCGTATTTTTTTGTTTTTAGTAAATACTTTTAAAATTCTAAGTATTTTTTTTACTTTTTTGATACATCTTACTTATATGTGTCTAAAAAATAAAGTATTTGTGAAAAAATATTTTAAAAAATAAATAAATACACAAAAATATGAAAAATGTACTGAATTTTCATATTTTTTTGTATTTAGTGAATTTTTTTAAAAAAAATCACAAAAATTATACTTTTTGAGTGTATTTATGTTAGGTGTATCTAAAAATTAAAAAAATTACTTAAAATATTAAAAAAAAATTAGTAAAAACAAAAAAATACGAAAAACAAAAAGTAAAATTTTCTAAAAAGTGTTTTTAGAAAATTCAAACCAAACAAAGTGATAGTTGGGGTGTTTTGGAAAGTTGGTAAAAAACTGACTTTTTGACTTTTTAAATTTATTTTGTCTTTTTTATGAGTAAGTTATGTGAGAGATGATATGACCCAAAATGAATAAAAAGCTAAAAATTAATTTTTTACCAGCTTTTCAAAAGACATGTATTATCGAAGATCATGTGAGAGGCATTTACCATAAGAGTTTTAAATTATTTATTGGCTTAATTAATAGACTTCAAGACACCAAATTTAATATAGATATGTTTATTCATTTATATTTTTATATATGTCTCTATCTTAGATAATTTTAATTGGGACGAAAAATATTATGATCAATTGAGCCGTTCTAACCAATTGTGATTGAGATATATTTTAAAAAAAAAATTTATGTTTTGTTATGATCCAAGCAAATTCAACCTTTAATTACATAGATGGATTAATCTCAGCCATTCTAACTAATTAAGTTAAAACATCTCCAATGACAAATGTTATAATAATATTGTTATTGTCAAATTATGACAATGAATAGTAAAAAATGATATAATTATAACAATGGTGCTTCAATATTCAGTCATCATTTTGGCATAACCAAATATAGAAATTGATGTGTTCGGACGACTGGCCATACGATCGCTCGGCCGTCCGGAATACACTATTTTTTTGTATTTGGTTCTACAAAAATGATAGGCAGGAGGGAGGGATGTTTTGCTAGGAGAAAGGGAAGGAGATTTCGCTTAATGAATTGACAATTATAGAAACTGCCAAAACTTATGTCAAATTTGATACAAGTTTTGATATTTGCCAAATTTGGCAACTACCATAACCAACCATTGGAGCTCATTTTTCGTCTCCAACTGTCAAATTATGGCAATAATAACTCTAATGAGCCTCCATTTGGGAAATAGGTTGGTTTTTTGGCTTTTTTTTGATTATTTTAGCCTGGGCTAAAAAGCTTGGTTTAGAAATGACTTTTTGACTTTTTTTACTTTTTTTGTGAGAGAAGAGTGTAATGATTATGCGTTTGATGTGATGTTTTATTTTTTGTGGTTAAAATAGCCTATTTTATCTTTTGTAGCTAAAATAACCACTTTAACCCTTCCCAAACAATGTCTGACAAGAGTCCGGATCCCCTCCTTACCTTCTCTCCTTCACTCTCTCCGTGCAAAGGCTGAGATTCAATAACCCAGATCCAACGGCTTAAAAAAAAAATGAAAACAATTGAAATCAGTAAATTTCCTGACCCCCGCTACTATACATACACAGGTTATACATTCACCTTACTCTCACTCTCACTCTTACTCAGCCTTACACTCGCCCCTTCTCCTCCACGAAGCCAGCCTCACAGGCAACCACTCCCGACGACAACCCACTCCCAACGACGGCGACTTACTATCACTCTCACTTTTTTTTTCCTTTCCTGGTGAACTTTTTGCTAAATTGAAGATTCTTATACATTCAATTAAACCAAAGAAGACCCCACAATGCTTGACTATCTCAGAATCTCATGAAGGCTTTTTTTTTTTTTTTCTTCATCTCCTTAGTTGTCGAAAAGATATTTGGAGGAAATGAATGGACTAAATAGATATGCAAATTGACCTTTCAGTTCATACTCTTTTATTGGTCATTATTCTATTTTCTTTGTTAAAAATGAACTAGCTCAATAGGCTGTTTTATACTCACTCTCACTCTCACTCTGTTTTTTTTTTTTTTTCCCCCTTTGCTGGTGAACTTTTTGCTGAATTGAAGATTCTTATACATTCAATTGAACCAAAGAAGACCCCACAATGCTTGACTATCTCAGAATCTCATCAAGGCTTTTTTTTTTCTTCACCTCCTTAGCTGTTGAAAAGATATTTGGACGAAAGATATATCTGAATGGACTAAATAGATATGCAAATTGGACATTTCAGTTCATACTCTTTTATTGGTCATTATTCTATTTTCTTTGTTAAAAATGGACTAACTCAATAGGCAGTTTTATACACGCAAACACAAACATTGTTTACTGATGGTTGATCATATTCCCAACCATATTTAAATCTTAGAATCTACACCTGATCGTCACACAATGCCATATACGATCCTTCTGATAAAAGGTACACCTAACTCTGGATTGAAGACGCTGAATTTTTTGTTCCTGTATCGTTATTTCTCACAACATGGAATCAACAATTTTGTGCTTAACCCGTCATTTTTTAGATGGTAAAGTTGAAATTTAGAAGCAAAATGGCATCTATGTATCAGTAATCCGCTTGGAGAACTCTGGTTCGCGAAGTACTCGGCTTTGTACACAGACTGGTTTGCTCACAAGGGAACTCTGGTTCGCGAAGTGAGGGCAGAGAGAATGAGGGCAAAGCAATGGGTTAGGTTTGGGGAGTGGGTCGCCGTCGAGAGAGTCGCCGGTGAGACGAGTTCAGTGAGGTGGATGAGACGAGCGTGAGGGCTCTGGTTTGTGAAGCAGACAGAAAGGGGCTGAGCTCGAAGGGACCTGGGTTGGGTTTAGGAGTGGGTCGCCATCGGGGGTGGTTGCTGGTGATGGTGGGTTTGGTAGAGGAGAAAGGGGCTGAGCTCGAAGGGGACTGGGTGAGAATGATACACAAAAGCTGTATAACCTGCATTTTTGTTTAGGCAGGAAACTGAAATTTTAATTTCATAATATATATATATATATATATATTTTAACCGTTGGATCTGCAACGGCTGATCTCAGCCGTTGCACGGAGGAAATGAAGGAGGATGATCAAAGAGAGGATCCGAACTCGTCTGACAAACCATTAAAGATACTCTTAGAGAGACATTTTCAAAAATCTTTCTATTTTATTATATAGATTGTTTCATTCCACTAATAAATTCAAGAGAAGGTAGAACAATTTTAAGACAGTATCAAGTTATAAACTTTCACATTCTGTTGTCCCATTTAAATTTTGTTTAGTTTGCAAGTGCTCATCATATAATTTACAAAATTCATAAAGTGGCATGTTTTGCACTTCTTATTGTAAATTAAAAATTAACAATTAAAAAGTAAGATCTAAAAGTACTAGTTCCCAAGTTTACAGATAATTAATTTATTTAAACTATATCTCCTCATAAATATACATGAGTAGAAGTTATCAAATAATTTAACACAAACTCCAAAATATAAAATAAAAATAATGTATAAACAAACTGGAGCAAACATGGTAATTAATTTTTGAAGAAATTAAAATTCAGTGATAACAGTAAAAAAAATTACAGAATTATGAAAAAATATAACATTTTAATTATTAAAATTTATAAATTTTATCATTGATTTTTAAATTTTTTTTCCTTCTAAATTTACACCGTGACTTTATTTCCCCTTAATTTATTGTTTATTAACAGGTGATGAGTGTAGTTCCCAAAGTCTGGAAGAGACTCATGGTCACATTCCTCTGCTGCTTCTTCACTTTGTTCCTCTACAACGTGGTCGCAGCACTACTCTTCATTCTCTGGGCATTCACAGTCCGAGACACCGATGCCGCTGCAAGAGTTTTGATCATCATGGTCAGGTTATACGCAATTGGGTTCTTCTACTTAACCATTGTTTGGCAAATTGCTAGCGTCGTCTCGGTCCTAGAAGACTCATACGGGTTCAAAGCCATGATCAAGAGCAAGAACCTAATCAAAGGGAAGATGTGGATCACCATTGTTATCTTCTTCAAGCTCAACTTCGCTATGGTGGCGATAGAGATACTGTTTGAGAAACTAGTCGTGCATGGTGGCGAGTCTGTGAGCGTACCGGGTAGAGTCGGGTTTGGGATACTGTGTCTGTTTTTGCTGTTGACGTTGTTTTTGTTTGGATTGGTCATTCAGACTGTGATCTACTTCGTTTGCAAGTCTTATCACCATGAGAATATCGACAAGTCGACGTTGTCGGATCATCTTGAGGTTTATTTGGGAGAGGATGTTCCTTTGACAGCAAAGGATGTTCAGCTTGAGCAAGCTCATGTTTAATTGAGTGGTGTTTTGTTGTAATGGTTGGTCTTGATCACGCTCTTATAAAATAAATGATCGCAGTTGTTATGCCAGATTATATATATATGTACTTAACTTCCAAGAACTATATATAGTTTTTTTTTTTTTGTTTTTTTTTTTTTAAATTAGAGTAATATTTGGGTTTTTTTGTTTTTTAAGTGTTCTGTTGGTATTTGGGTATGGTTGGGACCCAAATCCGACGTTCATGGGTTGTTCACCCCATTAGTTTGAATGAATAGTTACAATCATTAAAGCTCTCTATTAAATTGTGGCCGTTGAGAGGTGAATTTATTATGGGAGGTGTTTATGTACAAAGTATTAATTTTGAGATACATAAATATGTACATTATTTGAATTGTCAAACTAAAGGGTGGTCTGAAATGATCTAAATAAGTTTAGGTTTGTCATTTCTTAAAGAAGTCAAAAAGTTAAAAAGTCACTACCCTATTTAAGTTATATCATCTTATTTAAGTCATATCACCTCTCTATAATATCACTTCAAACGCAATTCATATTTTATAAAAATTCAAAAAGAGCACTTATTTAGAACATCCCAAACAACCCCTAAATGTACTTTTTGACTTTTTATGAAATATGAATTGAGTATGGGTTGGGTTTGAAATAATGTGGTAGAGAGGTAATGTGACTTAAATAAGATGATATGATTTTTTAACTTTTTAATTTTTTTAAATTATGACAAACAAAACCTAAGTATATATTTCTATTATCCTAACAATATTTTACCGATAAGGATATTCTAAATACGAGAAGCCTATGTAAACATAATTATTAATTATTGCACTTGCTTTTTAATTCATACATGAAACTATACATTTTGAATAGGGTGCATGTTTAATGTATATCATGAATCCATAATTCCTTTGTGATTATTGTACTTTAAGAAGTACAAAGACTAATATGTTGAGGTTGTGAAGGCAAAGAGGTTGTCACTACAAGGAAATACTCTTTTGGTGATTAAAAAATTAGTCATCAAAAATATTGATTTTAGTTATTGAAATATTTTGTCGACCAAAAATTTTGGTCGCTCGCTTTGTCTGGGATACATCGTCGCCGAAGGTATTAACGACTTTTAGTTGCCAAAAGTGCTACAAAAATACCGACTAATATTTAAGTAGGCAAAAGTAACAGGTATTAGCGACGAAAAGAGCCTTAGTTGCTGATGACTGACATTAGCGACTAACATATTAGTCGCCCAAAGGGTGCATTAATTCGTTTTTAGCTACTAAATCTTTTGTCGCAAAAACTTAAAATATCTACGGCGACGAAATTAGTAGTCACCAATAGTGCTATTTCAGCTACTAAATGTTTAGTCGCGGAAAGGTTCATTCTTGTTTAGCTACTACACAGGTTAGTCGCCTATGATTTTTTTATTATGTTTTGACGACTAAACAGTTAGTCGCCATAACTGTTTTCGATTTTTTTTGGCTACTAAATATTTAATCGCCAAAAGATTTATTTCTTTTTGGCTACCAATTGTTTTGTCACCAAAAACGTTATTTCATATTTTTGTTTGGTTTTTTTCATTTTAATAAATTTTGTCAGAACCTGTATGTATCCACCGCAACCTGTAATAGGTATACAACCTATATATATTATCACATATTCCGTAATGCATGTTTCACTTACAACCATCAAACAAAAAACAACACCTGCCAGTGTAAACTTATATACAAACCAACTATATATAACGTCATACATTCCAATTACAAATAATAACGTCATACATTCCAAATACGTTACCAAAACAATGTCCTTTATACGCAACATTTTTACTATACTATACATTGTAATGACCATTTGGCAAGGTATAACTTACCATGGTAATCTGTACCATGATAAAGGTAATCTATATATATACCACTAGAGCAATTAATACAAGCTCCAAAAATACTATGTACCCCGCTAGAAATTATATGTACGATGCATCCAAATTCCACGGTTCATTGATTCTATACCACCAAAGCAATTAATACAAGCTCCAAAAGTACTATGTACCCCGCCAAAAATTATATGTACGATGCATCCACAGTCCGCACAAAAAGTATAGGACGACAAAAAACTTTCCAAATTTGCAAAACTGTGAATTATCTTCCGCACAAAAAAATAGAAGATCCACATGTCAATGACAAAAGCCATCTACACAACAAAAATTACACCCATTAGTTCCATTGTAAACAAAAAGTTATAGCCATCTATAAAACATAAATTGCAAGGATGTCAATTGTAATTGAAATTGTATTTAACTATAGTTTGAATTTAGGAATTTAACTATAGTTTCTTTACACTTTAAATTGTATTTAAAGTGTAAATTGAAAGTGCAAAGAAATTTCCCAAGTCAGGCATGAGCCCCAAGTCAAGTTTAGTCTAATGTGTAAACATATATATATTTTATTCATAAATGTACATATATAGAGATGCTTATAGAACATATATATTTGTAAGCTTTAATATATAAGGTTTAATATATTTTTATAAGCTTTCTGGCGTTTCTCACGCCAACTCCCAACGTACACGTGCTAATTACGTCTCGTCTGACCCCACATGTCATATTTGACATGAGGAAGCTACCCGTGCCATCCCTACAGTTGTTTGGGGGTTGCTTTCAATTTTCGACCCTCGAAAGCCTTTTTGGCTAAGTTTATGGCATTTTTTACGCCAACTTCCAACGTACACATGCTAATTATGTCCCGTCTGTCCCCACAGATCCTATTTGACACAAGGAAGCTACCCGTGCCATCCCTACAATGGTTCGGGGGCTGCTTTTAAATTTCGGCCCTCGAAGGCCTTTTTCAGCTAAGTTTATGGCGTTTTTCATGCCAACTCCCAACGTACACGTGCTAATTACGTCCAGTCTGTCCTCACAGGTCCTATTTTACACCAGGAAGCTACCCGTGCCATCTCTACAGTGGTTTGGGGACTGCTTTCAATTTTCGGCCCTCGAAGGCCTTTTTCGGCTAAGTTTATGGCGTTTTTCATGCCAACTCCCAACGTACACGTGCTAATTACGTCTCGTCTATCCCTACAGGTCCTATTTTACACCAGGAAGCTACCCGTGCCATTCCTATAGTGGTTCGGCTACTGCTTTCAATTTTTGGCCCTCGAAGGCCTTTTTAGGTAAGTTTATGGCATTTACCACGCCAACTCCCAACGTACCCGTGCTAATTACGTCCCGTCTGTCCCTATAGTTCCTATTTGTTGCGAGGAAGCTACCCGTGCCAACCGTACAGTGGTTCATGGGCTGCTTTCAATTTTCAGCCCTCGAAGGCATTTTTTGACTAAGTTTATGGCGTTTTTCACGCCAACTCCCAACGTACACGTGCTAACTACGTCCTGTCTGTCCGCACAAGTCTTATTTGACACAAGGAAGCTACCCGTGCCATCCCTACAGTGGTTCGGGGGGCTACTTTCAATTTTCGGCCCTCGAAGGCATTTTTTCGGCTAAGTTTATGGCGTTTTTCACACCAACTCCCAACGTACACATGCTAATCACGTCCCGTCTGTCCCCACAGGTCCTATTTGCCACGAGGAAGCTACCCGTGCCATCTATACAGTGGTTTGGGGGCTACTTTCAATTTTCAGCCCTTGAAGGCCTTTTTCGGCTAAGATTATGGCGTTTTTCACGCCAACTCCCAACGTACACGTGCTAATTACGTCATGTCTGTCCCCACAGGTCCTATTTGACACAAGGAAGCTACCTGTGCCATCCCTACAGTGGTTCGGGGGCGGCTTTCAAATTTCGGCCCTCGAAGGCTTTTTTCGGCTAAGTATGGCATTTTTCACGCCAACTCCCAACGTACACGTGCTAATTACGTCCCGTCTGTCCCTATAGGTCTTATTTGACACGAGGAAGCTACCCATGCCATCCCCATAGTGGTTCGGGGCTACTTTCAATTTTCGGCCCTTCAAGGCCTTTTTCGGCTAAGTTTATAGCGTTTTTCACGCCAACTCCCAACGTGCACGTGCTAATTACGTCCCGTCTGTCCCTATAGGTCCTATTTGACACGAGAAAGCTACCCGTGCCATCCCCACAGTGGTTCGAGGGCTGCTTTCAAATTTCGACCCTCGAAGGCCTTTTCTCTACTAAGTTTATGGCGTTCTGGTAAGACGACATTTTACATAGGAGATTAACTGAACTAATATATTTTTCTAATATGACAATAATGAAGCTCATAATTGTCCAACATATTGAACATGGTCAATAAGGGGGAAATAGACCCGGAATTATGTTGATTACAACCCAAATAAAATCATGATTCAATGTTGAGAACTCCTAATGCACAATGAGGCTTGACATGGGTAGGCCCATAAAGGCTATAGCCCACTATGAACAACCCAAGCCTACCACTTAGGGCCCAATGCATAGTTCAACTGATAAGGCCCAACATAGCTGGAAGTCAACATGGCATTAAGAACCAATGATATACAGACACGTGGCGGGTGAAGGACAAACCACATAAGCAGACAAAGATCCTGCAAAGTTATTGCCACTGCACATCGCCATTAATGAAGCCCTTGCAGCATTTATTGCGATAACCCTTCTCCGTCAGGACAGAACGGCTTCACCATAAACAAGGTGAGCTAGAGCATAGACTTTCAGCCAAGGTGACAAGTCGGAAGGGACAACGAAATGATTACTAGAGGATATAAGCAGACGCCGAAAACAGGAAGAAGGTTAAGCTTTCTATCTCTAATCTATCCTTACACTCCACTTCTCTTTCTAACTTGCTCGTCGGAGGGTTCGCTGGGGGACTTTCCGTTCCCCGTTGAACTCTTGTGCAGGTTCCTTTGTGGGCTTGGTCATTCGGCTCAGGCTTGAGGAACGTGGATCAGTCCGACCCGTTCTACCTGGAACGAACTACATTATCAGTTGGCGTCGTCTGTGGGAAGGTTCTTGTTCCGCGCGCCAGTTGTGCTCATTGTCGCCGGAGACCCTCTCCTAATAACCCCCTCCTACCACCTATGAAGGTGGATGGTCACAACTAGATCCATGGCTTCTCACCCCAACGTTCCAGATCATCAAGCTGACCCTCCCAACCCAAATAATCCACCACAGTATTTCACCGAGCTCATCAACAGCATTAATCGCATGGCCGAGCAAAACCAAGCCCTGATTAATGCTTTACTCCAAAGAAACCTTCCTATGCCTCCTCCACCACCTCCAGATATTCCACCCAACCAAGAACGAGCCCCCAGCCATACTATCCTACAGCCCTATCCACCTAACTTGGAATGCTTGCGACCCCCTCCCCCAGATATAAATCCACCACCCCGAGCTCCACATCCATCGATCCTGGCACCAACCTCTGAAGGAGAGGCCAGAAGCGTCCAGCCCCCGTTGCCCTCCGGTGGTGACAACATTCCTCTCTAGGATGCAGAACTCCAAGCCATGAAGCTCCAACTCCAAGGAGTCATGCAAAACATACAGTATAAACCCTCCACCACAACCAACTCACCATTCGTTGCTTCCATCCGGGACAAACCTCTACCCCCCAAGTTCAAAATGCCCACCATTGACTCTTTTGATGGAACGACAGATCCAGTCGACCACTTGGAGACCTACATAACCCTCATGATCCTCCATGCATTCCCTGACGAAATCATGTGTCGGGCTTTCCCCGTGACACTCAAGGGGTCGGCTCAACTCTGGTTTAATCAACTGCCAGCAAACTCTGTCTCCACTTTCCAGCACCTCAGTGACTCATTTCTCAACCATTTCATTGGAGCCCAGCGTCAGCGGCGTCCGGCAACCCAGCTCCTCAACATCTGTCAGACTGAGGGGGAGTCGCCACACAGCTTTGCCACCCGCTTCAACACCGAAGCTCTGCAAGTGGCGAAAAACGATGACAATGTCATCCTCACGGCATTCATGGCCGGTCTACGATCATCTGATTTCCTTTTCTCCCTCTCAAAAAACCCCCCGACCTCTATGGCAACCCTTCTTTCCAAAGCCCAAAAATACATGAACGCAGAAGATTCCCTAGCCGCTTGCCAAGATCCTATAGCCAAAAACCCAACCCCCCGGGAGAAGAGAAAGGATGCAGAAACCAGAAATACCTAGTAAAATAACCCAACAAGTCAGTATACCGACCGACCTCCCCGAGCCGACCGGTCGGCACCAACCCGACTGCCCGGCCGGTTCGAGCGGTACACACCCCTCAATTCCCCCATGGAACAAGTCCTCAATCAAATCCAGCGGAACTACCCCCTAAAATGGCCCCAACCATCACGGACCCCTTCCAATTGAAGAGACCAGTCCAAATATTGTCGTTTTCACCAGGATCACGGCCATAATACCGAGGAGTATGCCAACCTCAAAGATCAAGTCGAGGGCTTGATTCGTCAAGGACGTCTCAGTCGATTCACGGATACTTGCCCTCAGCAGAGGCAACGGACTGAACCCATCAAAAATAACCGCCGGCGCACCCCTCCCTGACAGCCAGCACAACCTAACCAAGGTCATGATCGCCCTCCACAGCAACCTCGGGCACAAGGTAACCCCGCCCCACCTGTTGGAGAAATCAGAGTTATTTCTGGCGGGCTTACTTGTGGAGGACCATCCCGCTCGACTCAGTGGGCAGAACTTAGAAAAATAAGGCAGGGCTCAGACAAAGAGATTGCCACATTGGACAGACCCCCCAAACAGCCCAGGTAGTGGACCAAGCCTATCACCTTTACGGACGCCGGCTACACAGGCATCCATTAACCCCATGACGACCCTCTCGTCATTTCTACCCTCCTCTCCAATTACAAGGTCAAACGGGTTCTCGTCGACAACGGTAGTTCTTCAGACATCATCTTCCTCAATTGCTTCCGCCAACTCAAGATCGGGGAAGAAAGTCTGTCTCCTCTCCAAACCCCTTTGGTCGGTTTCACTGGCAATCGGGTTACTTCCATCGGCTCCATCGATCTTTCTATCACAATCGGTGAGTACCCACGGCAGACCACAAAGTTGCTCACCTTCCTTATTTTCGACTACCCCTCTGCCTACAACATCATCCTTGGCCGCACCGCCCTAAATGCTTTCCAAGCTATCACATCCACTTACCACCTTGCTATCAAGTTCCCCACCAATCTTAGGATCGGGACAGTGAGGGGAGAGTAGACCGTGGCCAGAGAATGTTATGTCGCCTCACTTAAAGAAGTCAAACTGAATGAGGCTATGATCATTGAAGGACTCGATGTCAGAGACGAGGATGAGCTGGTTAGGGGGGAACCAGTGAAAGAACTTGTCGAGGTCCTTATCGATCCCAATAACCTGGTCAAAACCGCCAAGATTGGCAGCCAACTATCCCCCTAGGCCAAGGCTGACCTCACCGCCCTCCTGATTGAACACAACGATGTGTTGGCCTGGACTCACTCCGATATACCAGGTATTGACCCCTCCTTCATCAACCACTGCCTCAGCATTGAGCCCCATTTCTGACCTATCCGCCAGAAGTAACGCATTTTTCACCCGGAGGGCAATAACCTTATTGCTTCTGAAGTAGATAAGCTCCTGGAGGCGCAGTTTATCACAAATGTGGACTGCCCCAGATGGTTGTCGAATGTGGTTCTGGTTCGTAAAAACAACGGTAAATGGCGACTCTGTGTCGACTACTCTGACCTCAACCGAGCTTGCCCCAAAGATAGCTATCCCCTTCCTCACATAGATTTGCTGGTCGACGCCACGGCCGGTCATCAAATGCTCAGCTTCATGGATGCCTTCTCTGGGTACAACCAAATTCTGATGCACCCGTCTGATTGGGAACACACATCCTTCATCACCGACCAAGGTACCTATCATTACCGTGTGATGCCATTTGGGTTGAAAAATGCTGGGGCTACTTACCAACGATTGGTCAATGCTGTCTTTCATCATCAGATAGGCCGGAACATGGAAGTATATGTCGACGACATGCTAGTTAAGAACAAGCTCTCCACTGATCATCTGGCCGACCTGTGAGAAACCTTCGCCACCCTATGAAAGTTCCAAATGAAGCTCAATCCGGAGAAGTGCACCTTCGGCGTAGGATCCGGAAAGTTTTTGGGTTTCATGGTCAGTCAGCGGGGCATTGAAGCTAACCCCGAAAAGATCAAGGCCTTGATTGAAATGCAGTCACCCAGAACGGTTAAAGAGGTTCAAAGGCTTACCGGCCGAGTGGCCGCCCTCAACCGCTTCATTTCCCGCGCAACGGACAAGTGCCTCTCCTTTTTCAAAGTTCTTTGGCAAACTTTTGAGTGGACGGCAGAGTCCGAAGAGGCCTTTCAGTAGTTGAAATAGTACATGGCCACCCCCCCTACTTTCTCAGGCAATCATGGGTGAGCCCCTTTTCCTCTATTTAGCTGTGTCAAACACCGCAGTCCGTGCAGCACTCATCATGGAAGACAGCTCTGTCCAGCGACCGGTCTACTACATCAGTCGGGCTCTCAAGGGAGCGGAACAGAACTACCCGTTGTTAGAAAAAATATCCTTGGCCTTGGTCACCGCCTCCAGACGACTCCGTCCTTCCTTCTAAGCCCATTCCATAGTGGTCCTCACTGACCAACTATACGGGGAGCAAATATTCCGGCAAGCCCGTACTCCTTTCTTCCGAGCTCCGTCGATGTCCGATCACCTGCGAGCAAGTAACGGTGAGCTACCCGGCGGTGTGTGGCCGGAAAAACCCTCCGACGATCAAGTTAGCACACACCTTAGGATGGATAGAGAGAAGGGAGAGAGTGTTTGGGTGTGAGAATTCCTTATAGAGATGTTCGTATATCGCGTATGGGGGGCGCGGACATGCTTATATACCTTCTGAGCCCCATATCCACTCCCAGTCATCTCCTAACACGTGGCTCTGCTATCCCATCTGTCAGCGTAAACCTTGCCGATCATCACCTAATCTCAACTGCCTGACTTCACAGCTGGAGCTCGGCAGCCGAGCTGCTCTACCACGGCCATGCCATGCTTCATACCCAAGCGCCTAACCGGATAAACACATGGAGGACCGGGCTAGGCGGCATCCCGGCAGAGCCTAGCCCGGGTACCTCCTTTGGTCGGCCTTCCTGTCGGTCAAACAGTCTCCTCGGTTGACCACGCCTTTCCGGGCGCCGGTCACTCAGCTTGTCTGGCTTCAGCCATCCTCTGATCAGGCAGCTCGGTCCAACCAAGCGCTATCTAGCCGAGCTCCTTCTTGGGCCGGGGAGGCTCACACTTGGCCCAAGTTCTGCCCGGCCCAAGTTCTGGCAGCCCACTTCTTGGCGGATGGTCAATCATCTCGGCCCCATGCACCGTTGGGCTCTCAATCTGCTCGGCCGTTACCTCGGCCCAACTCCTGATCATAAATCACCCTCTCAATTGCCCCTTAATTCCGTCCGCGAAAGCGTGACTGGGATTATTCACTTCGACCGAGATAACATTTCTCCAGTCTCCAAGAGGCCAGAAGGCAACCGGACTGGTTAACAACTGTGTGCAAACTTGACCGGTTGTCCGCCACGGCTGACGTCCTCTTCTTCAGAAGTAGCTCGGTTGGCTCTTCGACTCTTTAACCCGTCGCTTCAGTACTGACATTGCCATAAATAGGGACACGTGGCGGGTTGCCATTGGTCATCGAGCAGCCAACCCGCCGTCCGTGCCAGAATTTTGAATTTGGGCAGCCTTTCGTGCTTACATATACACGACCCTCCTAATGCCATTTCTTCCTACTGCCTCTCTTCTACCTGACGATCCAAAGCTCAAGCCATCTCTTCTCATACTCGACTGCCATTCTTCGCGCTTGGAAGGACAACTCCAGCCCTTCACAGGTAAGACCTTCAACCCATCTATAGTTACTGTTTTCTTTCATATTATACACATTAGGGCACAAAAACGTAGCTCCTAGGGCATAGGCCATAGAAAACGTCCCAAACCTCCCACTGTTCTTGGTGTTCTTCGTCTTCCTGAAGAACACTGAAGAACTGGGGCGAACCGGGCTCTTGGCCTTCTTTCGATCCAAAAAAACCAATCAAACCGGGCAAACAACATGTTTGTCTCAACCACAGTAAAAACCGAGATAACAAAAGGACTTGGTCGCTCAACCGGGCTAACATCTGGTCTGCTTGGGCGACCGGGCTCCTTAGATAGAGTAGACAGCCGAGGTGGTTTGGCACTCTTAATGACCGAGCTAAAATCCAGCTCCTTTTGCGCGACCGCGCTCACACTTAACACTTACCATCCTTTTCCTGCAGAGTCCAAGGGGACCACTGTCATTCCTGAGGCTCTCTGGACCGAGCAGCATCCAATAACCAGTGCCAAACCCCTCAGCCGGGATACACTAGGCCGGCCACAAATGGGGAAATTCTGCTTCCGAGTGGATACTCCGGCCGCGCTAGCTGCTTTCAGAGAGGATTACGGCATCCCGGCCGATGTTCATCTCGAACTGGCTGAAGAGGAGACCACACCCTGGGGCAGACTTGACCAATGCCCCTTCACCATGCTCTCAATTGTCGAAGGGGGCCTCTGTTTCCCGCTTAACCCTCTTATCACCGAGTTCCTTCGCCGCACCGGGCTGGCACCCACACAAGTATCCACCAATACCTATAGAATTATCAACGGTGTTCACGAATTGAACAATCGGCTAGGCACCAACTTAGGTCTAGCCGAGATATTGAGGCAATACACAATGGGCCACACAGGCGACGGCCTTGCATATTACTTGAAGATAAGACCGGACAAGGAAAAAATTGTAACCGGCACCCCGGATAAAGATCTGTACGACGACGATTTTTTCTAGGTGTCGGGCAATTACGAAACGGCCGAGGTGCCGGGCTGGTTTATAAACAAGGGCTTCGGTTCTTCATGTAAGCTACTCAATTTTGCTCGGTTAGCTTAACTCTTTATTTTGTAACTAAGCGGTTTTCCTATTTCTTTTGCAGCAATCCAAGCCTTGCAAGCCAACTATCAATTTCCCAACGTCGAAGCAATTCGGACCGTGCTTCGGTACCCTCATCGAGATTGCAACGATCTACTTGGCTACACACCGACCTACAGGTATTCTGCTCCGCGCCGGAGTAGAGTAACTGACTTCCTCCGTGCTCCTTCGCCGCCTCCAGATCCTTCCCTTCCTGACGTTCCCCTCATTTGCCTGACCGAGGAACAAGAAATGGCCAAGCGCAGCAGAATCAAAAACCTGCTCACCGCCACATCCGCCGAGATGCCGAGCGTCGTAACTCGCTCGCCAGCCGCCGGTCAATCCAGTGGCGCTGTGGTCGCCCTTGCCTCGCAATCCGCCGGGCAATCCAGCCGAGAACCCTCTGCACGTCGTGCCGGTAAAAGAGCTCGGGCAGACCCGTCCGCTGAGCTAGTCGCCGAGCTTACCACCGAGCATCCAGCTGACGCCCCCACCCCAGTGCCGGCCTGGCGTCCACATTTGAAGCACCGTGGTCAAGATATCCCGGCAACGGCTTCGATCAAGGCTGACAAAGAGCATCTGCCCGCCTTCGATCTATCCAAAGCCCTACTACTACCGAGCGATGTGGTCGGCAGCGACCACGTCCCCGACACCCGGTTAGTCAAATCTTCAGTGAAGTCTATGGCCAAGGTAAGTCGATGTTCCTTTCAAAATTTCACAAGTGTTTGCGCGGTTCCCTTTCTGCTTGGTCCCCTTTCTAATCAACTTTACTTTTTTGCAGGCCATTCAAAAACAACATCTCGTCTTGGAGCGCATCCACAGGCTTCAGCAAAAGGCTAACGATACAGCCAACTAGGTCGAGAGCCTTCAAGCTGAGCTCGGCCGGGCTAAGGCTTCCCTTGAGATGGCCAACACTGATAATAACCGGCTGCTCGGTCAGCTGAATGCAGCCGAGAAAAAACAAAGTGAGCTCCAGACCGAGGTGGACACCCTGAAGAAGACGAAGAAGAAAGCTTGCCGGGCTGCCAACAACGCGGGTTTCAACGAGGCCGAGCAGAGCTACAAGAAGCAAGTCTTTGCGACACAAGACATATACTTCAAGGCTAGTTGGAAATCCGCTTGCGAACACCTCGGCCAGGGTTCTGACACCGACGTATTTGCCAACCCTCCTCCAGCTTCGTTACCGGTCTACCTCGTGCCTTATGCAAACGACGTCTTCAGCGCTTTGCAGGCTGAGGCCGAGGAAGGACTTGAAGAAGGAGACGGGGAGACAGATTCTGCGGAAGAAAAGGCTGAGGTGCAAGAGCAGCCCGGCAATGAGGAGCCCGGTGCCCAAGATACCAGTCCAACCATTGACCTTGAAGCCGGCGAGGACGAATTCACCAATCTATCCCCCTTAGTTTAGTTTCCTTTTTTCTTTTTTTGTATTTTTGCCTTCAACACTTCTGATGTAACCGGGCTCTGTCCCCACCTTTGTATTGAATTTCTTATCAATGAAAAATTCAAATTTTGCCAAGTGTTTGCACGGTATTCCATCTTCAACAAAATATCGCGGTATAAATCATTGTTTTGAACAGAACACCTCGTCAACCGGAGAGCATAACTCGGTTGAAGTACTTAAGCAGAACAAAACAAATTTACAAAATGAGATAATAACAAAGTTGAACAAATCATCAACACTTCCAACCGGATTAGATCAGCCCAGTTGGTAATAACAAAGTTGGACAAAACACCAACATTTCCAACCGGGGTACATCATCACGGTTGGGAATCCGAAGTTGGACAAAACACCAACTCTTCCAACCGGAGTACATCATCTCGGTTGGGAATTCTAAGTTGGACAAAACACCAACTCTTCCAACCGGAGTACATCATCTCGGTTGGGGAATTCTAAGTTGGACAAAACACCAACTCTTCCAACCGGAATACATCATCTCGGTTGGGGAATTCTAAATTGGACAAAACACCAACTCTTCCAACCGGAGTACATCATCTCGGTTGGGATTTCTAAGTTGGACAAAACACCAACTCTTCCAACCGGAGTACATCATCTCGGTCTTTAACATTAAAACAACAGTCCAAGTGCTTAAAGAAAAATTACTTCTATAAATTGATAAAAAGAATTACATGCTGTGGTGCAAGCCAAAAAATTTCTTTGCACAAGAAAAGAAAGCAAAAGCTTAAAAATAATACAGTTTCAAGTTGGCCGCATTCCATGGCCGGGGTATTGCTCTTCCCTCTAAATCCTCCAGGTGGTAAGCCCCCTTGCCCGCCAGACCGGTGATCTTGTAGGGGCCTTCCCAATTTGCCCCTAGTTTGCCTTCTCCTGGCACCAGGGTGTTGCCCATAACCTTTCTCAAAACCCAATCCCCCACCTTGAACGGTCTGGGGTGCACCGTCTTGTTATATTTCTTGGAGAGCTCTTGTTGGTAGGCGGCCACATGGATGAGGGCTTTCTCCCGGTGCTCTTCCACTAGGTCCAGCTCCAAGGCGATAGCCTCGGCATTCAGCTCGGGCTCAAAACTCTCGCTTCTAAGGGTGGGCATTCCAACTTCCAAAGGTATGACCGCCTCCATGCCATAAGCCAAAGCAAATGGAGTTTCCCCGGTAGATCGCCGCGGGGTTGTTCGGTATGCCCAAAGGACGCTGGGCAATTCCTCAGCCCATTTTCCCTTTGCCTTCTCTAGCCGTTTCTTCAACCCATCCAGTATAGTCTTGTTCGATGCTTCGGCTTGACCATTGGACTGTGGGTAAGCCGGGGTGGAGTTGTAGAATTCTATCTTCAAATCTTCATAAAATCCTCTGAATAGGCGACCGTCAAACTGGGTGCCGTTGTCAGAGATCAAAATCTTGGGGACGCCAAACCTCGTGACCACGTTCTGCCAGACAAACCGCTTCACGTCTTTCTCTTTAATGGTTGCCAAGGGCTCAGCTTCAACCCACTTTGTGAAGTAATCTGTGGCCGCGATGAAGAATTTCCGGTTGCCCGGTGCTGTTGGCAGTGGTCCCACTATATCTAGCCCCCACATGGCGAAGGGCCAAGGACTGGTGAGGGGAAGAAGTTCCCTGGCAGGCTGATGGATCTAATGGGCGAATTTCTGGCATTTTTCGCACTTGCGGACGTACTTTTGTGCGTCGGCCTGCATGCATGGCCACCAGTATCCCTGCGAAATAGCTCGGTATGCCAAAGACCTGCCCCCTATGTGGCTGCCACAAATGCCTTCGTGAATTTCAAACAAGAAGGCGTCCACATTATTCGGGTGCACGCACTTGAGATAAGGACCAGTAAAGGACTTCTTATACAACGCGCCAGATGGAGAGAGCCAAAACCGCGCTAACTTCACCCGGATTTTGTGCGCTTCTTCCTTGTCAGTTGGAAGAGTCCGGTCTCTGAGGAACAAGATCAAAGGGTCCATCCAGGAGGGACCGAGCGCGGCGCAGAGTACATCTGTCTGCCCGGCGTGTTCAATGCTTGGCCGCGGAAGGAAGTCAATCAAAAGAGGGTTTGGAAAAGTATTATCCACCATAGAAGCGAGACCGGCCAGTTCATCAGCTCGGCTGTTTTCTTCCCGGCCAATCTGTTGGACTCTAATTGCCTCAAACTGCTTGATATGCTCCTTGACCAGAGCTTGGTACTTCGCCATCCTTTCGTCCTTTGCTTCATAAATCCCAGAAACTTGGTTAACCACAAGCTGGGAATCACTGTACACCAGGAGCTCGACAGCCTTCATTTGAATTGCGCTCTTGAGCCCGGCGAGAAGTGCCTCGTACTCAGCCTCGTTGTTAGATGCCGGGAAGCCAAGCGTGATAGAATGTTCAATGGTTAGGCCATCCAGGGAGATAAGAACGATACCTAGGCCGGCACCATGGCGGTTGGACGCTCCATCGACAAAAAGCTTCCACATGTCCCCCACAAAAAGCTTCCAGCAGTCGGATGGGTCTGCGAGTTACGAAGGGCAGTGGGATCACAACTGCTCGGCTGTGCGGTGTCAAGTTCGGTGTTGACCGGTTCAAATTCAATGCCCCTTGGTGATTCGACACCGGACTCAGCAAGTTGTTCTGTAATGCTCAAGTCCGTGGGCGAATCATCAGGTTGCGGTGTGAAGCCGGCCGCAGGTTCTGAGCTGTGTGGATCCATTCCTTCCCCCCTTGATGATTCGGCACCGGACTCAGCAAGTTGATCCGTAATGCTCAAGTCCGTAGGCGAATCATCAGGTTCTGAGCGGTGTGGTTCAATTTCTTCCCCCCTTGGTGATGCGGGACCGGACAGAGTGGATGGGTCAGTTATACACAACTCCGTCATCGCAGCACCGGGTGGGAGGGCCGTGCAAACTGAGGGAACTTCAATGGTGCGCGCAAACTCCGCGGTGCTACCTCCTCCAACTGGTTGTACCTCGGTTGGCATTGCGTGCATCTCATCATCTGCCTCGGTAATGTCAACCGGGCATACCGGATGAGTGCCAGGTGAGAACTCGGCGACAAAATCTGCCAAGGTCTGGGCTTTGATAGCGGTGCGCGGCTGGAACTTCATATCAAACTGTCCCAACTCGACTGCCCACTTAAGAATTCGGCCTGAAAAGTCCACGCGTTCAAACAAAGCCTTGAGGGGAAACTCGGTCAGTACGACGATGGTATGGGTGTGGAAATAGTGCGCCAATTTTCTTGAAGCCACCATCAAGGCCAAAGCAAGCTTCTCCAACGGCAAGTATCTCAACTCTGCCGGTAACAAAGTTTTGCTGACATAAAAAATTGGGAGGTGCTTGATTCCTTCAGCCCGGACTAGCACCGCACTGACTGCGTGCTGGGAAACGGCAAGGTAAAGGTAGAGTTCCTCACCCGGCTCTGGTGTAACCAACAGCGGCGGAGAAGACAAATAGTCCTTGAGCTCGGCCAAAGCTCGGTCACACTCGTCGTCCCATGAGAACTTTGACTTCAATGCTTGAAAGAAAGGGCGGCAGCGATCTGATGACCGGCTTATAAATCGATTAAGCGCGGCGGCCATACCGGCCAGATGCTGCACGTCCTTAGCCGAGCTGGGCTGCTTCAACTCTTGCACGGCTCTGATCTGAGTAGGGTCTGCTTCGATGCCTCGGTTCGTGACTAGGAATCCCAAAAATTTTCCGGATCCCACGCCGAAGGCACACTTTGAGGCGTTCAAGCGCAGCTTGTGCTTCTTTAGAATGGCAAACATCTCGGCTAAGTCGGACAAATGGTTTGCCTCATGTCGACTTTTTACCACCATATCATCGATATAAGCCTCCATTGTCCGGCCAAGCAAAGGAGCAAACATTTTGGTCACCATCCTCTGAAAGGTTGCCCCGGCGTTTTTCAAACCAAATGGCATGACTCGGTAGCAGAAGAGTCCCCTTGGAGTCGTGAAAGAGGTGATCTCTCAGTCAGGCCCATGCATGGCGACCTGGTGATAGCCGCGGTACGCATCCAAGAAACTGTGCCTATTGTGTCCAGCCGTCAAGTCCACTAGCTGGTCAATGCGCGGCAAAGGGAAGCTGTCTTTGGGACAAGCTCGGTTGACTGTCTTGTAGTCGACACAAACTCGCCACTTCCCATTCTTCTTAGGCACCACTACTGTGTTGGAAATCCACCGAGAATAGTGCACTTCCTGAATTGCTCGTGCCTCAAGCAGGTTCTTTACCTCCTCAGCAACTACCTCGGCGTGATGCAACGCCGATCTCCTTGTTCGCTGGATGATTGGCTTTGCTCCAGGGAAGACATTGAGGTGATGGCAGATAAAACTTGGGTCGAGGCCAGGCATGTCGTAAGGCGACCATGCAAAGACTTTGATATTCGCCATCAAAAACTCAATCATCTCGGTCCTTTCTATGGCCGTGAGACTTGAGCCGAGCAAGAAGAACTTGTCCGGCTGCTCGGTATCAATCCGCACTTCAACCAATTCTTCAACAGCCTTATCCTCGACCTTGGTGCCCACATCATCCAAGACACCCTGGTCCTCCGGTCCCTCGATCATTTGAACGAATCCTTTGGCAGCCCGGCTTCCGTTGACCGCCACGAAGCACTGCTTGGACATGACCTGATCGCCCCAAATATCCTCAATTGCCCCCATAGCCGAGGGGAATCTCATCACCTGGTGATAAGTCGATGCTACAGCTTGCATGGCGTGTAGCCATTCCCTTCCAAGGATAAGGTTGTACGTCGAAGGCACTTGTAGCACCCAAAACTCAACTTGTTTGACCACGGATCCCGCTTTGACCGGCAGGATAATCTTTCCCAAAGGCCACCCCGGTTGAGAGTTGAATCCAACCAGTGGCGAAGTTGCCGGAGCCAAGTCTGTCTCCCGGAGTTTAAGCTGCTTGAACGCATCATAGTACATGATCTCGACCGAGCTTCCCTGATCGATCAAGATTCGCTTAACATCGAAGTCCTTGACGCGTAGTGTTACTACTAGGGCATCGTTGTGCGGCGTCTGAATACGTTCTAGATCCCTTGAGGTGAAACTAATCACGTCTTTTTCTTCTGTCTTCCCCCTTTTGATGGCAGGCTGTACCGACAAAACTTCTCGCATATGCTCTGCCTTTTTTATCATGCCCCAGAGTTCGCAGACACGCTCCGGTTCCACGATGCCGTGGATGACATTAATAACTCCTTGCGGTGGTGCGTCTTGGTCATCCTGTCCCCGGGGATCGACTGAAGCCTGATTCGGCATCACGCCGCCATCAATGTAAAGGTCTAGATGCCCGGCTGCGACCAGCTCTTCTAAGTGTTGCCTCAAAGGCAAACAGTCCTCAGTCCGGTGGCCTCTCTCTCGGTGGAACGGACAACGATACCACGGATTATAGCCCTTTTGTCCATCGCCCAACTTAGCAGGAAACCGGACATACTCCTCGTCTCGGATTTCACTAAGTATGCGATAGATTGGAATCTTGAAGACCGTGGTTATGCCAGTCCTCGCCTTCATCCTTCTGTTTGCGTCCTCAACGTCATCTCGGGGGTAGTTATCCCGGTCATTCCGACGTCCTCTACCCCGGTTTTTATGATTTGAACCACGGTCTGATTCCTCTGCTCGGTCACTTGAGCGGCCGGACTCTTGCCCAACTGCGTGCACTTTGCCTGCTGTCTTCTTGTCTGTTACTACCAGACTGGCCTTCACGGTAGAAGCTGACGCGTCATCCTCTACACGGATGTGCTCATTGATGCGCTGCATGAGCTGGCCCATGGAGGTCGGCTGGTGCATGGTAAGCGAGTCCCGCAGTCTATGTCCGACCGGGAGACTGCGCTTATACTGCGTGATTGCAAGGTTGACCGGGCAGTCCAAGATCTCGTTGAAGGTTTCCCAGTACCTTGAGTTGTATACCTTCAGTGTGTCGCTCGGTTCCATCTTAACACTTAGCAAATGATCAACTTCCTTTGGTGTCTTTGTGTTGGTTTTGAAGCGTGTAACAAACGCCTCGGCCAACTGATGCCACCGTTGTATGCTCCCTTCCGGCAACCTCTCGAACCACTTTAAGCCTAGCTCGCCTAAACTTGACGGGAAGATTAGGCACATAAGTCCGTCATTGCGCCTATGTCCGGCCATGACCTGTCGGAAGTGGCTCGCATGCATGTACGGATCGGTCTTTCCGTCGTAAAGTGTGAACTTAGGCTGGTGGAAGCCTGCCGGAAGTGGTGTTGTTTCTATATCCAGGGAAAAAGGGGTGGCACTCAGCCTAGCCAAGTCCATATCTTCAAAGAGTGGCACTGCTTGGCGGGGCGGAGGCATTCCGACCTCCTCGCTGGCGTGAACCCCGTAGGATAGTCGCTGGAAAGCAGGTATTCTCTGAGCTTCGCGCCGGCGAGCCCGCTCCTTTAAAACCGCCCGTAAATCCTCTGACTGAGCAGAATAAGAGTACCTCGACGTCGTCTCCGGACGTGAGGGTTTGTAGGTGCTGTCTTGCGCGCTAGACTTCTCTGCACCCGCGTCGGAATCACCAACCTGGTAACTTCTGGTAATGGATATGGACTGAGTACGTCGCTGACTCTGACCGCCTGAACGGCGGGATGGGGTGCGCTCACTGTGGTCTCCCACTCCAACTACACCCTTCCCTTTGACATGCCTCTTGAGATCCTCCATCTCCGCCGCCATTCGCCGGATGACAGCATCTTGATCTCTCAACTTACTTTACAGTCTCCTGGCGTGTGAGTCTCTCCTCCGCCGATGACCGTCTGGACTCCGCGAATGTCCATGACTTCGTCCGCGCTTGTCCCGCGCGTCTCCTGACTGTCCGCCAGTGGGCATCCCCAAGTCAGCCATTGGATGGACAGCAGGAGGTCCCTCTCTCCTTCGGGTATACTCCGGGGTGGCTCCGTCGATGGCGGACAACGGAAACTCGTCGTTGTTCGCCATGGACGGCGATCAGATGAACCTGGAAGACAAGGTTTTGTCTGTCAAGCTTCCCAAAGACGGCCCCAATTGTACGGGGAGCAAATATTCCGGCAAGCCCGTACTCCTTTCTTCCGAGCTCCGTCGATGTCCGATCACCTGCGAGCAAGTAACGGTGAGCTACCCGGCGGTGTGTGGCCGGAAAAATCCTCCGACGATCAAGTTAGCACACACCTTAGGATGGATAGAGAGGAGGGAGAGAGTGTTTGGGTGTGAGAATTCCTTACAGAGATGTTCGTATATCGCGTATGGGGGGCGCAGACATGCTTATATACCTTCTGAGCCCCATATCCACTCCCAGTCATCTCCTGACACGTGGCTCTGCTATCCCATCTGTCAGCGTAAACCTTGCCGATCATCACCTAATCTCAACTGCCTGACTTCACAGCTGGAGCTCGGTAGCCGAGCTGCTCTACCACGGCCATACCATGCTTCATACCCAAGCGCCTAACCGGATAAACACATGGAGGACCGGGCTAGGCGGCATCCCGGCAGAGCCTAGCCCGGGTACCTCCTTTGGTCGGCCTTCCTGCCGGTCAAACAGTCTCCTCGGTTGACCACGCCTTTCCGGGCGCCGGTCACTTAGCTTGTCTGGCTTCAGCCATCCCCTGATCAGGCAGCTCGGTCCAACCAAGCGCTATCTAGCCGAGCTCCTTCTTGGGCCGGGGCGGCTTACACTTGGCCCAAGTTCTGCCCGGCCCAAGTTCTGGCAGCCCACTTCTTGGCGGATGGTCAATCATCTTGGCCCCATGCACCGTTGGGCTCTCAATCTGCTCGGCCGTTACCTCGGCCCAACTCCTGATCATAAATCATCCTCTCACCAACCATTGAAGAAGATAATGCAACAATCAGAACTTTCCGGCAGACTTATGCAATGGTCGATCGAGCTCAACCAATTTGACATCTCCTATCGGCCTCGAACGGCGATTAAAGGGCAGGCTGTTGCCGATTTCATCATGAAATTCACTAATCCCACTCTGACCACAGCTCCTTTACCCTCGCCGCCCCCTACCGAGCCGGAAGACCCTCATTCTTGGACCCTCAACGTCGATGGATCATCCTGCAAAGAAGGCAGTGGGGCTGGTCTCATCCTCACCACCCCAGAAGGGAGTTATTTCAAATGTGCTCTCCGCTTCTTGTTCGACGCAAGCAATAATGAAGCTGAATATGAGGCATTGATTGCAGGCCTTCGCCTTGCCAGAGATATTGGTGTCAGCCATATCCAAGTGTTCAGCGATTCCCAGCTCATTGTCGAACAAATCACGAGGAATTCGATGCCAAGGATGACACAATGCGGGCTTATAGGGATATTGCACTCCCTCTTGCTCGCCTCTTCAATAATTTCCACATCAAGTGCATCCCTCGGACGAAAAACTCCAAGGCAGATGAAATGGCTCAGTTAGCTTCAGCAGACCAGTCAGACCTCAGTCACAGTGTCCGCCTCGAGTACTTGGCCCACCCTGCCATTTCCCCAGACCAGCAGTAAGTTTACTTCCTCCAAAATGAATCTATTCCTTGGGCGGCCGACATCTCTCTATTTCTGACAACGGGAGAACTGCCAGCCGACAAACAAGAGGCCGCCAAAATCAGGGCCCGGTTGTCCAATTACATCCTTATCAGCGGCCTTTTGTACAAACGTGGTTTTTCACGCCCATACCTCAAATGCCTCAACTCTGCTCAAGCCACCTACGTAATGAGGGAAATCCATGAGGGTGTCTGTGGTAATCATTCGAGCGCCCGGTCCCTAGCCCACAAAATACTTCGCACTGGTTATTTCTGGTCTACTCTCAATCAAAATGCGACTGACTTCGTGCTCAAATGTGATAAGTGCCAACGTTTTTCCAACATCCTCCATACTCCTCATACAGAATTGATCACACCTTGCAGTCCCTACCCATTCGCCAAATGAGGGATCGACCTAGTTGGCCCATTGCCCACCGGCCGAGGCCAAACCAAATTCGCAATTGTCGCCATCGATTACTTCACTAAATGGGTGGAGACAGAACCCCTTGCCACAATTACCGAGCGGAACATAACCAGATTCATCTGGCAGTCGATCGTATGCAGATTTGGCATCCCTCAGGCCATCGTCTCCGACAACGGCAAACAATTTGACAATGCCAAGTTCAGGAAATTCTGTGCAGAGCTTCAAATCCAGCCATGTTTCTCTTCTCCAGGTCACCCCCAAGCCAACGGCCAAATTGAGGTCACCAACCGTTCTCTTCTGAAGATCATCAAAGCCAAGTTGGAAGCTGCTAAGGGACTCTGGGCTGAGGAACTACCGAATGTACTCTGGGCCTACTACACTACCGCTCGCACTCTCACCGGGGAGACCCCCTTTCGCTTAACATACGGCGCTGAGGCGGTCATCCTAGTGGAAATCGGTCTTCCTACCCCAAGGGTTCTACATCCGAATCCAGAACTAACTGAAGAGCTGCGTCGGGCAGACCTAGACCTAATTGAAGAGCTCCGAGAAACCACTGCAGTCAAACGGGCCTCGTACCAACAGAAAATGAGAACACACTACAACCGCAAAGTCCGACCAAGGGAATTCGTAATGGGGGACCTTGTTTTGCGAGAAGCAACTCTGGCCACCAAAAATCCGACTGAGGGGAAACTGGCAGCTAAGTGGGAAGGACCTTACGTTGTCAAAGCCAGACCTCGTCCGGGCACTTACCGACTTCAGGACATGGAAGGCCGAGACCTCCCCCATCCGTGAAACGCCGAACACTTGAAGTGTTATTTTCAATAAATCCCTATTTTTGTATTGATCAGCTATTGTATTTTCTTTTTGGCAATCTACCCACTTGAATTTTCTTGTTCTCCTATCACATGATGTAAATTTGTGATCAAATGGGCTACACTTTACACGACAACAATCTTATATCTCAATTATCTGTGTGGTACCTCAATAACGTCTTAATTGCAGCACTCACTTACAAGCCTCAGCCAGACTGAGCATGAAGAGCTCAGCCAGACTGAGTCACTCCAAGCCTCAGCCAGACTGAGCATGAAGAACTCGGCCAGACCGAGTCACCTAAAGCCTCAGCCAGACTGAGCACGACAAGCCTTAGCCAGACTGAGCATGATGAACTCGGCCAGAACGAGTCACTTAAAGCCTTAGCCAGACTGAGCATTACACACCTCAGCCAGACTGAGCATTACACGCCTCAGCCAGATTGAGCATTACAAGCCTCAGCTAGACTGAGCATGAAGAACTCGGCCAAACCGAGTCACCTAAAGCCTTAGCCAGATTGAGCATGAAGAACTCGGCCAGACCGAGTCACTTAAAGCCTCAGCTAGACTGAGCATTACACGCCTCAGCCAGATTGAGCATTACAAGCCTCAGCCAGACTGAGCAAGTAGAGCTCGGCCAGACTGAATTACTTAAAGCCTCAGCCAGACTGAATGTGAAGAGCTCAGCCAGACTGAGTTACTTAAAGCCTCAGCTAGACTAAGCCACCACTGCAACTTCATGATCGTAGCATAATTGCCATACTTAGTCAAATTCGAGTTTAATGTTTTCCAAGTTAGGCTTGCTTCTTGTTGGGTCATGATTCACAACTTCACGTTTTTACACTTCACTCTGCGTTGAGGTTTTCTTACATTTTACACTTCACAATGATTTATACACAACCCCTGTGCAAGTCACCATTCTCGTTCATTACAGAATCACAAACATAAAAACAACAGTATGCCAAACACAAGTCATAATTTTATTCATTCACAAACTTGTACATAAGTTTATTATAGCAATTCAAAAAAAAAAAACAAAACAAAACAAAACACAAAACAACCAAAATTCTAAGTCCAAATTTTCTCCACATCACTCACTCCTCTTCACTTGAGACGAGATCTTCTTCTTCAATGCCCTCGTTTAGGGGGGTCTGGGCCACGTCGTCTGCATCAATCTTGACCCTGCTGAAGTCTAAGTCTGGGAACAGCTCTTCTGCTTTACGCTGGAACATCTTCCACCCGCTGTCCCAAAACTCAGCCATCTCATGTTTGTAGAAGTCCGACCGCTGGAAGCTCTGGATCACCTCTTCTTCACTCCTACTCCCAGCCATCGCCCCCGACGGGCCAGCCCCTCCAGCCCCTTCTCTCGCCAGGTTGCTGGCGATCGCAGCATCGATCACCATCTGAAAGTCAGCAGACCCCTTGAATTGCTCTACTGCTGTGATGCACAAATCGGGGTACGCTGCCCTCTCAGAGGCTGACTTGGTTTTCTCTTCCTTCAACTCCTTCTCCAGCGCTGCTTTTTCTGCCGCTACCTTGGCACACTCGTCTGCAAGATCCCGCTCCAACCCAACGATCTTCAGGTCTGCTTCTTCCTTTTCTTGGACCCACTGGGCGCGCAGATCTTCATTGCTGGTCATGGCCTTTTCAAACCGCACGTTGGCGACAATGCAAGCATTTTGGGCATCTTTCAGCTTCTTCTGCTCGCCAGCCAGCTGGAACTCGAGCGACACCACCTTGCGGCATTCGTTCTTCTGCTCCAACTTGGTTGCGAGTAGTTCAGCATTGGCTCGATTGGCTGAGTACTCCTGCACCATCGCCAACACTTTCATCTTCTTCGCCTTCTGGGCCTCTTCCAGCCCCCTTACACACGCGCTCCACGCAGCCCTCCTCCAGCCCACGCTCTCCTTCTTGAAATTTTCAAGCTGGGCCTCCATCTGCCCCAACTTTTCCCTATCCTTCCTCAATTCGCCCTTCGCTGCCACCGCCTTGTTCAACAGGGCTCCTGTTAAGGTAGTCGTCTCCATCTGGGCAGAGCATAACCCCTTTAGTAGCTCAGCCTCAGTAAAACCAGCCACCGAGCGCACGGATGCGTCTTCCACCACCCCCAAGAGGCGATCTGCTGCCATCCTAGCTTCTCTCCCTTCTCCTTCCACTCGCCCGGACATCGCTGGGACATGGTAGAAGGCGGTCCTCAACCCAACCCTCCCTTCTTCTTAGGGCGCAAAACCCTCGTTAGGCTGTGGCTCTGTCCCCTGCTCAGCACCGATCGCCGCACTTGCCATTTGTTCTTCAGGGCCAGTCGCCCCACTATCCACCCCCTTTGCTGCCTCCCCCAACCCCACTTCGGAGGTCTCCTCCGCCGTCACCTCCTTCCTCCTCTTAAGGGCTGGCCCCTCCTCCCTCTCCCTTACCCTTCTCTTCTTCTTCACCACACCCTCCATCTCCTTGTTGGCCCTTTCCTTCAAAGGATCAATTGGGGGCGATCGTGGCTCAAATTCACCCAAGTCTTTTTCCCCCAGCGGTTTCGGGCACGGTCCGATCCTCTCTCTCGCGATCGGCTTCGACGGTCGATCTGCCTGTGACTCTTTGAATTTACTAGCCTTTGCGAGAATAGTCCTATCCTCCGGCTCTTGCGCCCTCATTCTCGCCTCTAATTCCGCCGGCTCCAGGTCTCCATCAGTCGGCTGAGGGCCCAACCTCGCAACAAATAAGGCTAACTGCAGAACGAGCTCGTCCCATTTGACGTCCTCCTTCTCCCTCCAGGCCTTCACCTTCTTCACTCTCTCCTCAGCTGCTACTCCCAATTTTGGCTCCACAGACTTGGTGGGCACTCTCCACACCGTGCGCACTCCAACTCCTCCGTTTACGGATACGTAGAACCACCGCGGCCTCCACTCCTTTATCGATGACGGCAACCCTGCTACCAAACCCTTCCCTGTCGCCGCCTGCAGAGTGACCCAAGTTTCTTACTGCCCTGAGGCCTTATAGCATGCAAAAAACTCATCCACCGTTATAGCTGCCTCCTCGTTCGCCCTCGGCCACGCGCTTGTACAGGCTAGTACAATCTTCCACACGTTGGGCATTAGTTGACCCGGTGCCACTTCCAACCGATTTAGGACATCCACTACCACCTGAGGAAGTGACAACCTCAACCCTCCCTTCAACGCCTCCTCGTAGAGGGCAAACTCCCCCGGTCGGGCATCAGATGGCCTCTCCTTCGTTGTCGGCAGCTTTAACTCTATTTCAGCAGGAATCTGGTATTTCTCGCATATACCCACTAACTCCTCCGTGGTAACGGTTAACTTGTCGGCCTTCGTATGCCATTGATCTGGTTCAACCTAGCTGATTGGCTGCGTAGCCGCTATCATTGTGGACGAACGAGGTCGCCCCACCGGCTCCCCTTCGCTCCCCACTCGCCTCTCCGCCCGGTATTGTTCTGCCAAATCCACCGCATCATCGTCACCCAATAGATCAACCCTCGAGGCTGTTGCTTCTTCTTGGGCCATCTCTCTTGTGTATCTGCGAATAGCTTCAGATGCTGGTGTGAGATAGTCCACAAAGTGTCTCAGGGGTGGATCGCTTGCCACGAAGGAGTTTACACTTGGAATTTTTTGATTTTTTGCAAAAAGATAGGTAAAGCGAATAACACCAAAAGCCCAAGGCTTGCCTGTATTCCAAGGGTCACAATTAATTTTTGCCAGTTTGAAAATTTTTAAAAATCCGCCAAAACTGTCTTTTTAACACCCTATAATGACCTATCATTTCACTTCTTACCCAAACGCCTAACCTCTCACACTACGAGATTCGGCCACGTGTACGACCACGATCCACTGCCCCTTTCCCCTTCCTTGTCTATTCCATTTCACTTCAAACACGTGTCACGCCGCCTCTTGAGCCCTGCGCCACATCACCCAACCTTCGCGGTCGGCCCTCCTCATGATCGGTCCCTCCACCCGGCCACCCTTCGCGGTCGGCCCTCCTCATGATCGGTCCCTCCACTCGGTCACCTTTCACGGTCAGCCCTCCTCATGATGGATCCCTCCATTCGGCCACCCTTCACAGTCGGTCCTTCTCATGATCGGCCCCTCCACTCGGCCACCCTTCGCGGTCGGCCCTCCTCATGATCGGTCCCTCCACTCGGCCACCCTTCGCGGTCGGCCCTCCTTATGATTGGTCACTCCTCTCGGTCGACCTTCACCCTGCCGGTCCCTCACAACCCTCATTTTCTTAATTATTCCCTTTGTTAGACTAAAGCTGCACTTAGGAATGGGGGACTACTGACATGGGTAGGCCCATAAAGGCTATAGCCCACTATGAACAACCCAAGCCTACCACTTAGGACCCAATGCATAGTTCAACTGATGAGGCCCAACATAGCTGGAAGTCAACATGGCATTAAGAACCAATGATATTCAGACATGTGGTGGGTGAAGGACAAGCCACATAAGCAGACAAACATCCTACAAAGTTATTGCCACTGCACATCGCCATTAATGAAGCCCTTGCAGCATTTATTGCGATAACCCCTCTCCGTCGAGACAGAACGGCTTCACCATGAACAAGGTGAGCTAGAGCATAGACTTTCTGTGATATCCTTATTCCATAATATGTTAAATTGGTCCTTAACAAGAATGTGATTATGTGTTTAATATGATTTTGTGTGCCATGACGTGAAAATATGTGGTTTTGAATTTCTATCTGTTCACCGTAGGAATATCTATTTGATTATCTGCTTTGAAAATTAAATTGAAGGCCTTATCGGCCACCGAACCCGAAATTGGTCGCGCCATTGTGATTTGCATGATTTTTAGAGCCTACGGTGAAATTTAATTGAAAATTGATTCGGATCAAATTAAGTAAATTAAATTGGTGTTATAGTGCTCAATTGTTTAATATTGTTAATTATGATTAATGGGACTTATATTTAAGTGGAGCACTACACTCAATGAGTAAATATAAGAGTAGCTATGTGCATCCATATGAATTGAAGTTATTTTGCTATGATACTTATAAATTGGAAGTTATTCAGAATCCACGTTATAAGCGCAAAGTTTAGAATCATTGTGTGACCCTCATGAGAATGTGAATTAGTCTCTCATTGTTAAGCGTACGATAATGACATGATACAACAAGAAATGCTCTAGTTATGATATGTTCCGTTCGAATTAATGAATGATGTTCAAGTATATTCAGGTATGTTTCAAGTGTATGTTACAAGTTTATGTTGTTACAAGCTTATGTATGTTACAAGTTTATGTATGTTACAAGTTTAAGTCTGTTACAAGTTCAAGGATGTTACAAGTTCTTTGTTACAAGGGCTTTATGCCACATGTTTCAAGGGCCTTAGTGCCATATGTTATAAGGGCTTCATGCCACATGTTTCAAGGGCTTATAGCCACCATGTTTATGTTGCAAGATTGAACCTAAGGCCATTATGTACTTAGCTCAGAATCAGACTAACTATGTGAACTCTACATCTTTATATGCATTGCCCTGTGTTATGTTTCAAATTAAGCATCGTTTTATTTATGTATTACTATTCACTGAGTCCGGCTCACTCTCTGTTATGTCTGTTTCTGTAGGTCACCAATCAGATGGTCAGTCCTAGCCATGACGCTGCCTTCTTTTGTCAACCTTCGTGTGTCCAGGCACTATACACAGTCATTGATTTTGTTAAGCTGATAAGATGTTGGCTTGCTTTTTGAATGTCTATCTAAGAGTGATGTATATAGCTCTCATGTTTTTGTATATGCCCAATAATAGGGCTGGGTCTGTATATATGTATGTATATAACCGATGTTCAGGTGTATGTTTTAGATTTTATTTGTTTGTTAAAAGTTTGTGATCCTGGCATGATAGTAGTAGCTCGATGGAGTTTGTTTCCAGTGTCAAATTTTTATATTTAGTGCTTCCGTTCAGGCCCCATATATATATAGATATAAAACAGGTTAAGTGTCCGTTTCTGAAGTGGTCATGCCCAAACTTCTAGGGGCGGGTTTGGGGCATGACAAGTGGTATCAGAGCACGAGTTGCTATCCCACACACGACTCCATTGAGCTTTAGGATGTCTAGAAAAGACTTAGGCATCATGCATGACATCCTTAGTGCATATAAAAGGAATTGATAGCAACGATAAGGGTATATGTAATGATGCTAACCGCAATGGCTATTATTCATGTATGTTATACATTTCTTGTATATATTGTGATTGATTGCTATGCAGAACATGGTAAGATCTGCAGATGGGATTTAATCAATAAAGTTGCGCAGCGGAAGTGTGGTGAGGGTTCGAACTGGTCGGTAAGACGACTTACATGTAAAGATTAAAATGTATGTTGTCGGTTGTTAGTCATCTTTTTAGCATCTCTCTAAGTGAATTGGCGAATTGATTAAACTCTAAGCATGGGATATTTCTAAGAATAAAGGAAATACTATATGTGATACTTTAACTTTAAGCTAGAGTTATGTCCTCCTGACAATGTGTAGATCTGTGATTTTGAGAAAGTACTGCATTTGAGTAGTCTGATAAAATGTGGTTGCATACTAATTGAGATTGTATTGAGTACGATTGATTGTAAGAAGAAGTTAGGCATATAATGACCTCTCTTAGCGAGTGTAATTGGTTTATGGAAACCTGTGTGAATTTTGAAATCTAAAATCTAACTTTATTATTTGTAATCTGTTTTGTTATGTGTAAATTGTAATCCGTAATCAATATTTCTCTACATGATATGTATAAGGAAACAAAAGGCTAAGGTTTATGAAATTGTAGTGTTTTGGCTTGACTAATGGGAAGTACAAACATGTTGAGTTTTGGAAACATGAAATGATGAGAGACGTTAGAATTATGGTAGCTGATAACTCAGGGAATTATTATGATTGAGCTGTTTGATGATTGATAACGAGTAGGGAACGTTGAAATTGCTACCTGGAATGTTAATAAAGATAAGTATCATGATTTGTGATCACATAATGTTCGGTGGAATTTTATAAAAGTTTAGTGATATACGGAAATTATGTTTCTTTTGTGGATTGCCATTTATCTGAAGGACATAATTTTGTTCTGATGCGTTTCCGTTCTGACCTTAATGTATGAAAATTAATTCGAGGCTTGTTCCTTTATTTGGAATGAAACTTATGTGATCCGTGTTATTTAGAGATGTCATACCATCATTTACATTCGGTACTTCTGACGTAAATGATTTTAACAATGACTATGCTATACAATGTTTAAGGAAGTCTATAATTTGGGCTACGAAATGTTATATATGATAAGTATTTTCGGAATGATAAAAATGTTATGAACTTCCGACATGTTTATGATATGATAAGCTTTCTGGATAATTTTCCCAAAATGACTAGATACGCTACGAAACTCCGAATGTTCAAGATATGACAAGTTTTTTGAAAGAGATATTTTGCTATGCATGAATGAGTTTTTCATTTGATAATTTATTGTGGCATACTTGATGAAGGCTCTATGTTGAGCTTCAAGCTATTCTGTCTTATCTGTTACAAGTTGAATTGGAGATTGTTCTATCAAAGTTTAAATAAGTTTAATGCTATTGGGAATTATTCCATCATCTGATATCTTTGAAAGGTCTGATAAGTTCCTGTACTGTAATTTGGGAAGTATGACCATTAAGGTTTAATCTGTATTTGATTTTACTAATACTCTACTCTGAACATGTAATTCCTTGATATGAGATTTAAGTTGGTATTTGGAGTATGTTAGGGATTTGATTTGAACTGATAGGTCTAATTTAGGTAATGAACAAAGAACCACGAAATCGTTGATTTAGAACTTAATTGCTACTGTGGGTCTAATCATTGTACGAAGTATGTACCTTTGACACATGATGATGTCGTGAATGTTTCCTTAATCTTGAAGAAATTATGATAATGGGGGTTATTTGTGAACTTAAAAAGCATGAATTATGTTGATAGTTTGTGAGTTGCATGCAAACGAATACTTGAAATGAATTCATTTCTGAATACCCTTAAGCTGTTCTATTATGTGGAAGATATGATTTGTGGAGTAATAAATGAAAATGTTATGAAGTATTATTATTAATTGGGTTATCAATTAGTTAGTGGAGTTGAATTACTTGTGATTTTGGGAGCAAACTTCATCGAAATCAACTGTATAGAATTGTGAATGGCTAAAGGATTGAGAAATATTATGTGTCCAGGACGGAACTAGACTTGTGACAAGGTGAATCAAGTTTGGAGGACCAAACTTCTTAAGGTGGGGAGAATGTAATGACCCCAATATGCGTATAGAAAGTCATCCTTATTTAATTAGGGGTTAATGTGTTTTAATTCAACTATATCTATCGGAATTGAAAAATTATCTGCTGAGTTATGGCGACCTTTATTGTATCGGCTTGAAATTTTTTTTACCCTCCGCTCGAGCATGGGCTCATTTTTGACATTCTTAATAGTGTATTTGGAATCTTCTTACCTTATTTTGGGGTATTGTTTGAGGTGGTGGTATGATGGTAAAGTAAGATTGGACCAACGAATTTAATTCGAACAGTTAACCTACGATCAGCCGTCATTCATTTGTCCTTTTCTTTTTCCACACTTGGAATTTGAATGTGAGGTTAGAACGATTGGAAAGCTTATTTCCGGGGCTTCGATTTGGACATGAGAACGACTTAGAACGGAGTTCCGATGAGAAAGTTATACCCGTTTGAAGTTTTCACATCTGTGTTGGAAGCAGAGCCGCACGTGCGGGGAATAGCGCCGCACGTGCGGTCGGTGCGGGACAGCAGCTCTAAAAACGGGATTTTTGGGCCATTTCTTGCAATTTCTTTTCCTCTCTTCTTCTCCCCTCTTCCATGTCCGAAACCCTAGCCCTAAATCCTTGAATTCCTTTACTTTGCTCATGATCCACCATGGTTTTTGGCATCAAGGATGGAGAACAAGGGAGGATCGATGTTTTTACCCGATTAGAACTCGGATTTGTGAAGGCTTCTTCTCAAGCTCACTTCTTTGCTTGATTATTGAGGTAAGGGTTTGAATACTCTTCAATACTTATATCCATAGATAGATTTGTGACATTTTATTATCTAAATACAAAATTTCCATATTTAGAGCATGTAGTGTATAGTATGAGATTTGGGGTTTTATGGTTTGAAGATGTTGGGAGTTAATTAATGGGTTAAAATGGTGAATTATGAGTCCTAAGTGTATAATCAATGGAAAAGTTGGAATAAAAAGTGTTGGGTTAATAAGTTTAATTATTTCTTGAAATCTCCATATTTTCTTGAAACCCTAGGTTGATTAAAGATGATAACCAAAGATTTAACCCAAATTGAAAGTAGAATAATGAAATTGAGGTATTGAATTATGTATATACAAGTTTAATTGGAATTTGATGATTCTTGGAAATTATGTTTAAAATTTGCGAATGAATTTTGTTATGAGCAATGTAAATCATGTTATAATGAGAAGGAAATTGGAGGAAATAATTTATTAATGATATAGATGACATAAACTCGGTTATGGAATGTTGAAATGGAATTTAAGAATTTCCTCTTGAATTATGTTAAATTATATTTAATGATGTTGAGTTGAATCATGTTGCTTATGTTGAATTGTAGTGATTATGTGAGATGGTATTGACTATGTTGACTTTGATTTTTGCGACCTAAAATGTGGAGTTTTCCAAAATGGGTTAATCCCAAATTATTTTGCTAAGTACTTGTGGGCTTGCTAGTTATTAAAATCAAGAGAATGATTTATTTTTGGAAAAATGTGGAAGATGTCCATACAATTCCTTCCTATTTTGAAATCGAGGTGATTGATTATAAATTCCATATTGTGTTTGCAAGAATGGTAATCTTCTATTTCTATATATAGATATATTGAGATGGAGGAAATTGTGGTATAATGGATGGATAATGGTAGGCTTGTGAAGAATAATGAAGGAAGGAAAAAGAACTAATGACTAAGTTATATATGTGTACAGGGCACACTTCAGGAGGGCCAAGCACTCCGTTGTAGCACTGTGAGTAATAGTACTTCGATGTATCTCTAACCGTTAATGATTATTGTCATTGAGGTTATGATCTTCGTCATAAGAATTATGTTGACATGTATGCTATGTATGCTACGTAAATATTGTGAAATTATGGAAACATCAAAGGTGTATGCTATATGAGGAACATTGTGAAATTATGGAAACATCAAAAAGGATTTGTGAAATATGCATCTCGAATTTGTGAAGTATGGATCACCAACTTGTGAAATATGAAACGATGTGGCCAAGGGCCATTTGTGAATTATGAATCTATGTGGCCAAGGGCCATTTGTGAAATATGAAGTTATGTGACCAAGGGCCATTTGTGAAGATCAAACCTATGTTGCCAAGGGCCGACTTGTGACTTATGAAGCTATGAGGCCAAGGGCCAAACTTGTGAACTTGTGAATCCAAAGGGCCGAAGGCTGATGTGATAAGTTGTGACTCTATGAAACCCAAAGGCTATTGTGAATGTGAGAACCTCTCAGGCCAAGGGCCGAACTGTGAAATTGTGAAACCGATAAAGTCATCTGTAATCTAATGAAAATATGCTTACTTTTCGTTACTAATTATCAGGAATGTCCTGTCAACTTTACGTTAATTATGTCAACTCATGGGAATGATGTAACGGTTACCATTAGGACTCTGTTAATTACAAGGCAAGGCAACTATGTTAACATATAAGAATGATTAAACAAAGGTGTATGCTATTGATTAATAGAGCACGTAAAGTAAGTCATTTACCCAAAAGAACTTATGTTCATTCTTGAATGATGGATTCTGAGTAAATATAAGAGTAGCTATGTGCATCCATATGAATTAAAGTTATTTTGCTATGATACTTATAAATTGGAAGTTATTCAGAATCCACGTTATAAGCGCAAAGTTTAGAATCATTGTGTGACCCTCATGAGAATGTGAATTAGTCTCTCATTGTTAAGCGTACGATAATGACATGATACAACAAGAAATGCTCTAGTTATGATATGTTCCGTTCGAATTAATGAATGATGTTCAAGTATATTCAGGTATGTTTCAAGTGTATGTTACAAGTTTATGTTGTTACAAGCTTATGTATGTTACAAGTTTATGTATGTTACAAGTTTAAGCCTGTTACAAGTTCAAGGATGTTACAAGTTCTTTGTTACAAGGGCTTTATGCCACATGTTTCAAGGGCCTTAGTGCCATATGTTATAAGGGCTTCATGCCACATGTTTCAAGGGCTTATAGCCACCATGTTTATGTTGCAAGATTGAACCTAAGGCCATTATGTACTTAGCTCAGAATCAGACTAACTATGTGAACTCTACATCTTTATATGCATTGCCCTGTGTTATGTTTCAAATTAAGCATCGTTTTATTTATGTATTACTATTCACTGAGTCCGGCTCACTCTCTGTTATGTCTGTTTCTGTAGGTCACCAATCAGATGGTCAGTCCTAGCCATGATGCTGCCTTCTTTTGTCAACCTTCGTGTGTCCAGGCACTATACACAGTCATTGATTTTGTTAAGCTGATAAGATGTTGGCTTGCTTTTTGAATGTCTATCTAAGAGTGATGTATATAGCTCTCATGTTTTTGTATATGCCCAATAATAGGGCTGGGTCTGTATATATGTATGTATATAACCAATGTTCAGGTGTATGTTTTAGATTTTATTTGTTTGTTAAAAGTTTGTGATCCTGGCATGATAGTAGTAGCTCGATGGAGTTTGTTTCCAGTGTCAAATTTTTATATTTAGTGCTTCCGTTCAGGCCCCATATATATATAGATATAAAACAGGTTAAGTGTCCGCTTCTGAAGTGGTCATGCCCAAACTTCTAGGGGCGGGTTTGGGGCGTGACAATAACACTTGTAAACTACGTCTACTTTTGTATTCTAATAACCAACCAAATTTTTGAATCATCCACGTCTCCAAGCAACACAAAATGTTTTAGTAGTTTTCATGTTTCCTCAATAATGACACAACATGTCAAAGTTTAACAATAAATTGCTCGTTAATCATGGCTTTGTTCAGTCATACATCTTGTACCATCTATGTTTAAAAATAGGGAGACCTACACACCAGTGGTGTGTCAGAAGAAGAAGAAGAAGAAAAAGAAGAAGAAGCTAAATGTGCCTAAGAATTAAAGAAAGTTATCCAAAATTCATTCCAACAAATACAAATATGCTGTCATTTAGTATGTGTACTTAGAATTAAAAGAGAGGTTCAGCTCTAGAGCAAACATGAAAATGAAACTTCAAAAAATTTGTATTCAACTCACACTCACTATGCAAGGGTTAAAGAAACCATTAAAACCTAGAGCATTTAGATTTCAAAATTCCTTAGCATTTCTGATCCTTTAACAAGCCAGAACTGAATTTTCTGATGACCAAACTTCAAAAAATTGAATAGCATGCAACAATTTATACAAAACTCATGGAATTACCAATTGGTCAAACAGGTGCATTACATGCAAGCAGGTGAGGTGGATCAAAGTCAGAATTAAAAGAGAAAGAAACATAGGTATTAACTCTGAACCCTCGCAGCTTACCAATTGGTCAAGCACTTAATTAAAAATCTAAACGACAATAAGTCCATGAAACATTTGTAAGACTATGTAACACCTTACCTTATCAAGGAGAGTCTTGCCTGTTCCAGGTGCTCTAGTCAAAAGGATTCCCTGTAAATTTATGTATTGTATTTAGTAAAACCAGAAGACAAGAACAAACAAAGCTATTTCGAAAAGTGAAATGGGATTTCCTTCAATAGCATGTGATCCCAGATGTATTAAGAAAACAAAGCCATGACAATTAGGCACTGCATGTCAAAGTATCCAACACAATTTTTTCTTCAAAATATATTTTCAAAGAAAACAAAGCCATGACAATTTTTCTCCAAATTCTACCCCTATTCTGATTGTTCCTGACAGATCTGAAGAAAAAATTACTATTTCTATCCCCCAAACTAAGCCACTGAATCGTGGATTTTTGATGGGCTAACCGTTCCTCGACCTGGCAGAGGTTGATGTAATTCTTGCACAGCACTCTCTCAGTAGTTTGAAGATTAAGGTTCAAAGGGTCTTTATCTAGCTTGATTTGAATATTATCTAACTCAGCTCTAGAACTAATGACCCTGGTAGACACATCACTGAAATCTTTTTTATTAAGATTTTTTAACAGAGGTTTAAGAGACATAAGTTTGCAGCAAATCCTAAACATGGGAAGAAAAAGACATTGCAAGATAGAAATTGGCATGGAAAGAAGGAAAACATTGCAGCTATTTATCATTGACAATAACTCTATCAATTTTGGAAGCAATATATAGACCATCAGTTTGCTTGTTAGCCCAAGTGAGTTGACAACCAGTATAAGAAATATTATCCAGAGAAGCTTGAAGGAGGGTGGTATTGAACAACTCTTGAGCACTAGACCAAGTATTAGACCCCCCAACTTTTTCATGACAAAACCTAACAACATTAAAATCCCCCATCCAAACAGTAGGGATGTTGGACTTTTGGGAAACAATATCAACCAAAGTGTGAAAAAAAATGACTTCTCAAAATGTGAGTGTTCTCAGCATAAACAAAACTAGCAGCAACTATGAGTGTTCTCATGACTTTGTTTCCTTCAAAATATATTTTCAAATGACTAAATCTTGTGTCAGATTAACAACCAACACAACATGAATAACAACCAAACAGATTAACAACCAAATAGCAGCACACAAAACAACAAAACAAGGCCTCAGCAGAGTAGCATGAATACATTTAAGCAACTAACACAACATTCCAACTCAGCCAACCAACCATCCTACCATTAGCTAGCACCTAAGCATAGCAGTCAAGCATCAAGCAGCCGAAGTGGACAAAAACAGCAGCGAATTGTCCAAGTCAACAAACAGAGATAGAGCGGATGAGTAAATCTGCCACAGATTGTAGAAAAATCAGTCAAACAGCACAGCTGACCAACTGGAAAATCTGACCTGAAACAAACTGAGTTAAAACTCTAGGTCCGTATCTGTATCAAAATCACTTTCTATCTCATCTTCTTCTTCGTCATCACCCGCAATTGTTAGTTCATCATCGTCATCACAGATGAAAGCATCATCTATAACACCCTCGGGTTGTACACGCTTATTGGGCTGAGAAACTTCCATTGAAATAATTTCAGGTTCAATGTCATCCTGACGCAAAATAACATCATCATCAATAGGCTCAGTTGGTACAACAGTACTAGCTTCATCATCTTGCAGCACTTCATCAAATTCTGGCACATCCAACTTTGGCACATCTCAAATTCGTCGATGTTGAAACTTTTCCACGACTCGCCAATTCGGCCCTAACTTCGTATCATGAACATAGAAAGCTTGTTGAACTTGGCTTGGGAACACAAACAAGTCATCTTTATACCATCGACTTCTTACGTCAACGGTTGTCACATGTGGTTCGACATGCAAAGTTTGACTACTACCGGTGTTATACCATTCACATTGGAACAAAACAACCCGATGTCCAAACAACTATGTCAATTCCCACACTTTACAAAGGTAGCCGTAGAACTTTATCAATTGGCCTTGGTAGGCGCCTTCCACTACCAACCCACTATTTTGACATTTACGACAGTTATCACGGTCGATAGTATGGAATCAGATGCCATTACAAATGCATCCCGAATATGTGTTCACTAAGGCGTTAGATCCATTGGCTAATGACCACATCTCATCGGTTGCTTCGGGTGACTTTTGATTTCGCTATTGGTTCATCTACACAAGAAAGTATGTCATGTCAATTCAAACTTAGAATAATTAAACATTATCTGCAAACTATACACTAACGAGTTTTAGCTTACGCGATCTTCGAACAATTTAGGAAATTCTTTGCATTGTCGCGTTGCAATGTTGCATGAACTTCCATATTTTTGTTGCAACAAGAGCTTGTGTTCCCTACTTAATACAATGTAAGTCATAAGTAATTGGAATACTGAAGACTTTAAAATATAAAAACCATGCAGGAAATGTATGTTGCATATATGATGAGGAATCATACTCTAGATATTCGTCTACTTCCAAACTATTGTGCATGACAAACCAATGAGCCAATTCGCGGTCAGCTACGGACACATCAATTGCCCTTGGGAGGCGACCAAAAGAACGAACATTTTGAGTGAAAATCGCCAACCCCGGTCCATTGTCACCCCCATCGTAGTTCCTTTCTTCTTGGTTAAACACCGTTTCAACTCCATGCAAATACATTGAACAAAACGTCATACACTCTTTTGATATGTAGCCCTCCGCAATGGAACCTTTTGGCCAAGCTTTATTGCCCACAAATCCTTTAAGAAGTCCGAGCATTCTACATGTAAACATCGACCTGATCGTCAGTATGGTCATATTGAACTATAATTACATGAAAAAAGTTCTGACTCGTAGTTATACCTCTCAATAGGATACATCCATCGATATTGCACAGGCCCTCCAAGCCTAGCCTCGTAAGGCAACTAAATTGCAAAGTGGACCATCACATTGAAAAAAGCAGGAGGAAAAATCTTCTCAAGCTTACACAATATAAGTACGATTTGTTCTTGCAATTTCTCCAAATCAGTCACCCTCAATGTTTTTGAGCACAACTATTTGAAAAAAGTTCCCAACTCAAACAATGTGGTCTCAATCTCAGTAGGAAGGTATCCTTGCATCCCAATGGGAAGAAGTCGTTGTAGAATGACATGACGGTCATGACTCTTCAGGCCAACTAACTTACCACCATTCGTGGTGACACAATTGGATACATTTGCCGCATAGCCATCAGGATACTTAATCGATTTCAAGAAATCAAAAAACCCTATTTGTTCTACCAGGGACAATGTGTACAATGCCGGAGGCTTCTCGAAAAAGCCATTCGCATGCCTTATCAAGTATAACTCTTTTCGTATTCGCATGTCCTCCAGATCCAAACGTGCTTTGTCCGTGTCCTTGTTCTTGCCATCTATGCTCAATAGTGTCCCAAGCAAATTGTTACATATATTCTTCTCTATGTGCATGACATCAAGGTTATGTCGAAGCTTAAGTGTTTTCCAATAGGGTAGGTCGAACAAAATGCTTCTTTTTGTCCAGTTCGGAGTTGGATTTGCAGTCCGTTGCCTTTTTTGGTTGGTTAGATGCTTTCCATACGGCCTGTACGTCCCCAAATTAATTTTCTCCAGTATTTGTTCTCCCGATAACTCCACAAGTTTGGACCTATTCTCAATTTCACCGTTGAATAGCTTACTTCTACGCCAATTATGGTTCTCAGGTAAGTACCGCCGAGCACCCATATACCCTATCTTACTTCGCAAACTCTAAGATGATGCATCCATGTTACAATTAGGGCAAGCCAGGTAACCTTTTGTACTCCAGCCAGACAAGGAACCATATGCAGGGAAGTCGTTGATGGTCCACATGACTGCTGCATGCACTGTAAATATTTGCCCGTTTGAGGCATCATATGTTTGCACACTATGCTCCCATAGATTAGTTAACTCTTCTACTAATGGTTGCAAGTAAACATTGATGTCTCTTCCAGGTGCGGATCATCCGAGAATAAGCAATGACATCATGAAAAATGGATCTTTCATAGACTTCCATGGGGGTAGATTATAAGGCATTAAGATTACAGTTCACATGCTGTACGATGTACTTATATTTCTGAATAGATTGAAACCATCCGTGGCAAGCCCAAGCCTTACATTCCGAGGATCCGCAGAGAACGTAGGATGCAGCCTATCACAGTCCTTCCATGCCTCACCATCAGCTGGATGTCGCAATACTCCATCATCCACACGCTCATCTTTGTGCCATCTCATATGTGCGGTTGTTTTTTTCGACATGTACAATCTCTTCAACCTTGGTGTCAAAGGAAAGTACCTTAGTATTTTGTGTGGAATTTTCTTACCCGTCTTGTCGTTCAAGTTGTATCTAGACTCCGTACATGTAGGGCAATTCTCCAATGTGGCGTTGTCCTTCCAAAATAAAGTACAATCATTATTGCATGCATGAATGGCCTCATATCCCAAACCCAATTAACGTAAGAACTTTTTCGCTTCATAAAGGGTCCATGGAACATTTTCATCACATTTTGGTAGAATGTCTTTGAAAACTTACATAACCATATCGAAAGATTTGTTGCTCCATTTATTGTACACCTTCACGTGAAGCATCTTAATTACGAAGGACAAGATGGAGAACTTTTTACACTCTGGATATACTTTGCGTTGAGCATCATCAAACAACTTTATGAACTTCAACAAATTGTGCCTCTCCGAACTAGTACATTCTTCGTCGATATGATCATCCATGAGACCACTCATGTAAATCTCTTCTAACATGGTTGGAAGTTCACCCACATTTTCGTGATTGGTTGTCATTCCAGCTCGGTTGCTTTCAGTATCATCGTTTCGCATAGTAGGATGAGCACGAAACATGGGAACATGTTCTCCGTGGTGGACCCAAGTTCGATATGAACATGCGATTCCTCTTCGAATCAAGTGTAACCGTACAACGTGTCGACTAAATTTCGTGCCGTTCAAGCAATCAACACAAGGACAACGGATTTCATCCTGCGGCCCTAAATTCTTCGTAGCGAACTCAATAAATGACTGAACACTTTCTAGATACTCTTTACTTTTTAGCCTATCTTTTATCATTATCCAACTCTTGTCCATTATTGGAACAGTACATATCAAGCAAAGATGAACCTGGAAATGACGACAACTTAGAAAAATACTCTGTAATGGAAGAGAACTTAAGTAAGTTTAGGGGTTCAATTAGCATTGCTTTTTGAAGTGAATGAAATAGTAATAACAGATCTGGATGTTTTGCCTATTTGTCAATTGCATATAGTTGGCTAATTTCACTAGTAACTTGGCATATATTCATACGCAAATGTGACATGTATTCACTAGTAACTTGGGAATGCACAAATCACAAAGAACAAAGACCCAAAACAAATCCAGTTGGTGCGACTCCCATGAAGATGCAATCAGCAGATGCTCTTTTCCATATGTGAAACTAACACCTCCAAATATTAGTGTATTCAATAATATTTTATGCATTATTCACAAATAAGAGTGTATTCAAGACTCTTTTAAGCATTACGCACTAGTTGTAGTGTATTCAATACTAGACAAAGTACAAGTTCATGTGAGTATAGTGTAGTAGATGATCATTGGCTATTTGCTGCTTGAATATTTGGGTCTGAAGCTGTGGCAAATATATAATATCAATAAAATTAGTTGACGTTTATGTGTTTTGAAGGTAGCTCGAAGATGTTAGATTGTTGAAAGGGTCTAATTTTGTGCATAAAATGTCAATAGACTATGATTTGGGATATTTTTTCTTCTTTTCATTAGAGAAGAGTGTTAATCAAGTTGACAACAATTATATTTCAACTATAATTATATTTTGTATTGTTCATATACTATAAAAATGAGTGAACAAATTTATTTTCATATTACAAAATAAATTAATTTAATTACATGGATTGATTGTTCTTAGTAAGTAGTATTTCAAATATATACCCTTAAAATGATTCTTCAATTCTATATTAATTAATATGAGCATTTGCTAGTCGTGATGCAAGATTAATTAATATGTAACTAACATTATACTAATTTGTATATATTTGTTCCAATCAGTAGAAAAATAATTTTAAAATTCATGAAAAATATTACATGAAATAGACTATTAACTTAAAATAGTTAAAAAGTCAACAAAATCTAATAATCAATTACTAAAATCCAAAATTCAAACCCAACAACTACTACTAATTACATTCTACATTTGGTCTACAATGTTCGAATGTGATATATTTACAGAGATTACCACCCCTTTATGAGTTCTCTACTTTCTGATGGCTTTCGTGTTCTTGCAGTAAGGGCATTTTGGTCTACAGCAGAGATGGCTCAAGCTTATTGAGGGCCTAGACAAAAAAAAAATGTAGTTAGACTATGGTTTGGTGCCTTACATTGGCCATTGCCATTCTATTATTGTCCCCATTCTACACTAACATAGTGCAACTTCTTGTGCAACTTAGATTATAAAGTTAGGTGCTTTCAGAATCAATGGTATGGTTGAAAGGCTACAGCTATCCCAGGAGATCAGAGAGATTATTTTTTGTCTTGTTTTAACAAATCCTGAGTGAAAGGACAACCATGTTCTTTAATCATCATATTGACTAGATTATCCTCTATTGTTTCTATGGAGTTCCAAAGGTTTGCACTAGAAAGATGTGAGAGTATTTAGGCTATTGATTAATCACACTTTCTAATCCTAATTTCTTATGTGTTGGCCACAGATTTCTCAACTGACGCTGACTTTTAAAGAAATTATTTTCAACTATAGAAAGCAACCACAGTGTAAACCTCAAGCTTTTCGTAGTGTGTTTGTTGATTGGTCATCAGCACGCCGTTATGGGGTATGTGTTCACCTTTGATGACTTAGGAACAATCTTTGATTACTTATGGTGTCTAGGAATTCTTGAAGTTTTACATTTTCTCTGCTTCATTTTCATGTCAATGTCTTCCCAGAATAATATGCTGCAGTATTAACCAAAGGCAAGAATAGGGATAAAGATATGTTAGATGCCCAAACTGTCGAGCAATATAAGATAGCCCCAAATTCTAATTAAAATAAAAATAAAAATGCTCCAAATAAAAAAAAATTAATTTACAAATTCTGTAATACACAGGATTCAAGACTTCAGAACTGGAGCATCAAAAGATACAATGTGCACCAAATTGTTTGCTTATTTTAGCATAGGTAAGAAACACAGGCACATTTGGTGATATAGTTCAACAATCGAAAATTGGGAATCCAAAATCCACATTCCGAAATTTCAACCAAACCTATTCACAAAATCAGAAAATGCCCTAACAAAATTGTTTACGAAATAAACAGAAAATGAAAGAAAAAAACATGTCAAAACCCTACAAAAATCGTGAGAGTAAGGGATAGGAGACACAGCGAGAAAACAGACCCAGATCGACAGAGAGGAAGAGAGACGATAGACACATACCTGTAATCAGTGGTGGGGCCGATTTGCAGTGGTCGTGGTAGCGAGCGCCGGTTGCCTGTGATGGTGATGATCGGCGGTGGTGAGTGACAGGTTTGGTATCGAATACTATGTTGGTGTGTGAGACAAAACGGAACAAAAAAGTGTGTTTGTGTAATATATATACTGGGCGGCAAAATTAATGAGTTTCCCTCTAAAAAAATTTCGAAGCTTTAACGACTAAATGATTATTTGTTGCCAAATATCCTTAACAGCGACTAAAAATTGGTCTCCAAAAGCTGTTTCTTTGGCTACTAAATTCAGATTTTCATCGGCAATATTGAATATACAACGACTAACTTAGCTGTGGTCGTCAAAAATTCATCAAAAATATGCCCATTTTTTGGCGACAAAAATGTTTTGTCGCAAAATGTTATTATACGGCGACACAATCAAATTTTAGTAGCGTAAAATGGTAACAAACAGCGACTAAAACTAAGTTTGGTCGCCAATAAGGCTATATGGCGACTAAAATAGTTTAGTAGGTAAAAAGATTCAATCAATGCTGACTAAATCGGGTTTTTAGTCGCCCAATCTGGTGTTTTTGGTGACTAAAATTATTTTGGTCGCCAATTTCAGTCGCCAAATATGCATTTTGTTGTAGTGTGTAATTGCTGTATGGGAAAAAAAAATCTCTCTTGTAAGGGCTGGTTTGGCAAGTTTAGAAAAAGTCAAAAAGTCAAAAAATTACCAAAAAAGTTAAAAAGTTATCACTAATTACAAAAAATATATATATATAAAAAATTAATATACAAATATACATATACAAATAAACTTTTTGCCCATCAACCGTATTGACTTCAAACCCACTGAGTAAAAGAAAAAAAAAATTACATGTTTACATTCACTAGGTTGGATGGTAAAGTTGGGCCCGTGGGTGTCCACTATGGGTCCCATTTTGATAATCCGAACCGTTTAATATGTAAAAATCGTCTAGTACTATATGCTTGTAAAAAATCACGTCTATCGGATATCGTTAACTACATGATCAAATCAATTTTATATAAAAAAAAGATGGTGTTATAGTTAATAGTTGACAAAAAAAACTAACACGATCAAATAGCTATCGATATCTAATCAACGTAATTTTTTACAAATATATAGTATTCGACGAGTTTTACACATTGAACGGTTCCGATAAGAAAAACGGGATCCGTGGTGGCCCCTACAGGCTGAACAACACCTTCTAATCAAAACCTAAAAAGGATGCAATATTTTTCCATGTATTCACCCAGCCGGTTGCACTGCCATTCCGTACGCCTACTACATTATCTTCTCCGACACACTTATTTATACAATTTTTTAATACACATTTTTTCATAAATAGTCAAAAAATTAACCCAAATATTTATATTTTTTTTTTAATTTTTTAATCTAAAAATATAAAAAGTACATTTATTTACGACACTCCAAAAAACTCCTAAATGTATCATTGCATAATATTAAAAAATATAGGATTTACTTTTAATTTCCAAGATTCTTTAATGATTAATTTTTCCATGCTCTATCCCTTACCCACTATATATGTTAGGGTTGGTTCACCATGATTAATGTTGTAGTAGGTCAGCTGCTGATGTCATATGATTGTCAAAGTTAATCATTGCACTGGTCATATTTTGATTTTGTTTTTCTTATAAAAAAAAAAAATGTTATGTGGTGTTAACATTATGCAGTAATGATTTAGAATTTTAAATTCACCATTAGTGAGATGAAAATTGGAAAAAAAATAAAAATAAAATAAGGCACATTATATATTGTGGCAGTGGGCATTATTAGAGCCATCACTAATTAGTGGTTTCAAGCATTTTTGTAGCATTATATTTATAGACTCTAGTCTTGGAATAGTCAATTGTCGGTCATATTTAACTCAATCCATAAGAAGAAACTTACCATCGAGGTAGCAATAGAAGAGTTCATGAACGATTAGAGTACAGTGCGAGGTCTCAAAGTGAACCAGCTAAAAATCTAACCATTTTTTACACTCAAAATTTAAATTTGTAAAGAAAATTGGGTTCTCTACCGGCCACCACCCCCGTGGTCTAGTCATGTTTTGTTTGGGTCTATGAATTTCACCTTTTGGTCTATGGTTAAAGATAACATCACTCTAGTTCCACAATATGATTAGTCATGTTTTGTTTGTCTATGAATCTCACCTTTTGGTCTATGGTTAAAGATAACATTACTCTGGTTCCATAATATGATTAGTGTACACAGTCTCAATGCACCCAAAAAATATTTAGTGCTCTTTGAAATTTTTGTTCTTTCTTAAAACATTAAAAATGAGATATCTAATATGTCCACAAATGAGACCGATGAGCTATGCACATCTTTAAATATGATTTTTGAAAGCGGTGTAGCGCTTGCAACTTCAATTAATAGATATCATTGATTTGAAGGCTCATAATTCAATCAAGATTTGTCGAACTATTATCTAGTCCAAATTCATATCATGGGCTAGACTAGGTCGAATAAGACTTGATTAGACTTGGACTTAGAGGTTAAAATTCAAACCTTAGCTCGTGTGAGATGAACCTACTTGCTAACTTGGCAAAACATAGGAAAAAAAATATAAAAATGTCTAAAATACATCCATCCATCCTATGAGCCCTTTTGGGTCAAGCTTATTTGAGCAAGATTGGAACCTAAATTTTTTAATCCTTACTGGACTCAAAATGATAATAGAAAACTTGACAATGAGGATCAATTTCGTAATCTAGCCCGACCCGACCGACCCATCCACCAAGTCCAGCCCAACCATGTCAACCTTTAATTCTCAGTTACACAAACGTCTTGTAAAAAATGTTCTTTAATTTTCATCACAACCGTCCCCTGGTAGATCAACAGTAACTGATACAGTCGTAAATCAACAATACAATCAATGCAGGCGTAACTTATAACATGGTCCTACTAACACCGAATCCTAACTCAGGTCGATTGCCGAACGCGTAAAAAAACGGTGTCTGTAACCATTAAAAAGGCGCTCCGCAGACCTTTCTTCCTCCTTCAGCAACCTCTTCCCCACTACTTTCACTTTTTTTTGGCTGTCAAAAAAACCAATTAAATTTTACTTTAATTGAATAAATTATATATATACCTTTTTTTTTTCTTATCCCAGCTCTGCACCCTCAGATCTGAAGGCATCGCATCAAGTTCTCTGGTAAACCCTCTTACTCTCTCCTCTCTATCTCTCTGTAGGCTTGATTTCTATTGAATTTGGACTCATGTGTGCTTGAGTTTGAGTGACTTTTAGGGTTTTGGAATTTGATGCTCGGTGGTGGTGGTTGAGGGATTCGATTTTGTGTTTTGGAATCGTTGAAAAAAATGGATGCCTCATCGAGTCAACCGGAGTTTGATTACTTGTTCAAGTTGTTGTTGATTGGGGACTCTGGAGTTGGGAAGAGTAGTCTTCTTTTGAGTTTCACTTCCGATACCTTTGAAGATCTCTCTCCTACCATTGGTAAAGCTCAATACTCAAATCGTCTTATCATTTTAATATTTTTATGAAAGTTTGTTTCTTTTTGTGATCACAATTACATGTATTGATTATATTCAGAGATGAACTCTTGGAATCATATCCAAAATTCCTAGTGTGTATGCAAATTGCGATGCTTGAGTTCATGAAATTTTAAAAAATATTTGAGTTTGGGTTATGTTATCTCAAGATGATCTATTATTCTTACGCTGTAGAGTGTAGTATCATGTGTTTGAAGTAATTGTGTCAGTTGATGATCATTTTTATGTCGGTCATGAATTGATTAGTTTTGTGCTAAGTACATGTGATGGGTGCGGGCGGGTATGTGTTTTAGAGTTCTATTCATCTAATTCTCATGTTCCGGGACATGAGGGATACAACAAATTATTCCTATTTGTTGTTGTTAATATTAATTTTTGATGGTAAAATGGTGTTTATGTGGTGACAAAGTATTTCATGAGTAATATGGGACTTTTATGCTTTGTTATATGGTGAACTCCAATTACTAGAAATATTATTACAAGATGAATATCCAAATGCACATGTCAGACACACATCTCATGCCCTTGCACTAAAGTTGAGTATTCGACATGGGTACTCTGCACATTTAGAAGAGTCTATGTAAAAATATGTGCATGGCTTTTTTCTTATTTTCTTTACTTGATTTATTAATTTTTTTCATTTTTTGTAGGGGTTGATTTTAAAGTAAAATATGTTACCACTGGGGGGAAAAAGTTGAAGCTTGCGATTTGGGACACAGGTAATTCTTCTCATGATTCTTCCCCTCCCTCATCCCCCACAAAGAAAGAAAAAAAGAAAAAAACCCCCTAAAAAGAAGGATAAGAAATAAAACATGCTATATTCATTCACAAATGCATGCTTGTAGTTTCTTTTCAGGATTTCATTCATAGGATTTCCTTTGACGTCATATCTATCTTTGAATTATTATAGTTCTTGTTTTGGGCTTTTGTTTTTATATGAATTTCCTTATCAGTTTGTACAACTAATGGTGCCTGAATCAATATGATCCAGCTTTTTGGCTTTGAATTTTATTTATTTACTTAATTATTTTTAAATTGAACACATGAAAATATATCGTGCCTCCAATAAACAAATAAAATTATTGAAAGAAGCATGGACACTTCTAAGAAGGTAACGTATCCGTGTTGTATCCGTGTCGGACACCGACACTCTTTGGACACTTTCCCGACACGTGTCCGACACTCTTTAAAACGTGTCCTATTTTTTAAAGACCCGGACACTCTTTGGACACTTGGAGAATACATGTGTATCTCTTAAACACACGTGTCTATCAATTAGACACATGTGAAACCAATTATAAGTTTGAACAAAACAACTTAAGATACAATAATAAAACAAAAATCATATAAATTCATAAGAATTATTGTCATATTTAATATTTTTATTATCTTTGAATGATATATTCATATATATAACATATAATAAATATATAAAATTATATATTTCATGCGTGTCCCCCGCGTGTCGTGTCCTGCATTTTTTGAAAATTAGCGTGTCGGCGTGTCCATGTCGTGTCACGTGTCCGTGTCCATGCTTCTTAGGGATACATGTTAAACTAACTGCAAGTGTTGTACCGTCAGCATTTGCTCAGATAACTAATAGTGCAGGCTCTATTGCATGTGAGTTCACAGGCATGACAAGATAATATAGCCTAATTTGTGAAAGGATATGGGACATGATTTCCGCGCCCCCCCCCCCAAATGCAGGTCAGTGGTTGGAAAGAAGGAAAGATGTAAAAAGAGAAAACCAAGAATTATGTTGATTGTATAATTTGGCATGTTTTCTTATTTTAAATGACTAATCCAGTTTACTTATTAAAAAAACCCTTTTCCTATCATAATCGCATAATTGATGCCTGGAACTGTAGCAAGAATGCATAATGCGTGCAGGTCATGTCTATTTTGCAAATTACTATTGTCATTGTTTCTATGATATGATCCCTTGAGCCTAACTTGTAAGAAGATTGTGAAGCATGAGGGAAATTTACATTGAGATTATTTATATGTACAATCTCCTATCTCATAATCTATGAAACACTGGTACTCCAAAACTAGTGCCGTATGAGTACCGGGTCCGGGTCCGGGTACGCGTACCAAGTACGCTGAACATGTTGGGTACAACAAATACATTTGGGTACGGCACTGGTACGCAAGTTTTTTTTTTTTTTTTGCTGCTAGAATTTATTATAGCCTTTATTATTCTTCTTTCAATTTTAAAAATATTAAGTAATTTATTTCCAACACCTTTTACCCGTGAGTTGTGGTTTTACTCTCTTTTGCATCCTGTTTTAGACAATCGAAAAAGAAAAAAAAATAATTATATAACTTTTTAGACAAGTTGTTTTCTTTTTAGTTTTAATATTGAAACTTTGATTTGTATATTGGATGTTTAGCTATAAATTTAAAAAAAAAATTAAAAAAAAAATTAATGTACCCCAGCCGTACTCGAACCCGAACCATACTTTTTTAAGAATTTGTTGTATCGGCATACCCGTATTGTGCCCATGTCCTTATCCACACCTGTGCTTCATAGCTCATAATAGTTGGTTGGTCCTCATAGGATGCACTACAGGCTACAGCTATACATGATTAAGAAAGAGATCAGATTATTTGATGTTTAGATTAGAAAAACTTAGCAAAATAGAAACATTAAATTCAATTCGGGAGTTTGAATCCTTGTTGTAAAGATATTTATTGAGATTCCTAATATAGCAAAGTATCTAGGACTATGGTGATGAGAAGTAAATACATTCTTTAGAATACATTAGGTTAGACTCTAGAGTGCTGTTTTGAGCTTTCTTTGTCTCAATGACAAGAGACTTCAAATAGTGGTCTTTGAATACCACATCTGCTCAACCTTATATGATGAGCATTGCTTGTCCTTGGAATTGTTTGTATAAGGTTAATAATAAATTTCACATTTTTTTGTCGCTACTCCAGTAAATTGCGTCAGCTAGAAATTGGAAGACTTTAAAAGGAAATATTGTTCTTTTCTTTTCTTGGCTAGCAGGGACAATTTTAACCATCAAAGCAGAGCCTATGGCTCTGTTGGAAAGCCTTAAGGGATTTGACTATTATGGAGTTTCATGGTTGTTTGATTGAAGGCCATATTGTGGGGTAGGTGGAAAAGTGAACTCTCGGTCTCTGCTCCAATGCATAATTTGTAGATAGATATCTTAAAAATGTTCACAAACCCTTACTGTGGTCATGTCATGACAATATATTCCTTAAGGGTAGAGGTTGATAGTTTTGACCAAGAGAGGAAGCTATTCTCAAGTTGTGTAATGGCTATTTCTACCCTCCATCAGGACTTTGGAGAGGGTGTGGGGGTGGATACTGCTTTTATTGTACTTATTGTTTCATATATCTCTCATATATTTTTTTAAGCCCGTTTTCTCCGAGTAAGCATTTGTCATCCTTCTTCCTTATGTACCCATTCCCTCTAGGGGTCAGAGAAAGAAAACATAGAGATTATGTATCTGATTATTATTTATGTTATTATAAGCCGCTAAAAACTTAGAAGATTAATTTGACAGAAAAAGAACCGTTTTGTTAGGATGGGAAAGTTTCTTCCTTGCTTTGGTTCCCTCTTTATGGTTAATGGCTCAATGCAAGAGTTGGTTTTTGGCAGTGTTTGATACTCTTCATTTAACTGTTAAAAAGTTTGCCCTGGTGAAATTCCCTTGACTTTGGGAAAAGTTTTCTTATTTCTCATTATGCAGCTGGACAGGAAAGATTCAGAACACTAACTAGTTCATATTATAGAGGAGCTCAAGGAATAATAATGGGTATGTTGTCTCCATTTCTTCATCTTTTGTCCATCTTTATTCCTTTTATTTATTTATTTTTTTTATCAATTTAATTTTAATATGTGCCATCAGCTTTAATTGCTTCTGATGAAACCCCTGAAGTTGTTTGCTCATGGACATTCGCTTATTGTTATATAGTCGCAACCTTTTGTGTTCTTGAAGTTGATATAGCTATCATAAAGCTAGAATTTTGTGAGAACAACTTTTGGACATGGGATTGTTATGAGACCCATATGAACTAAATAGTGAGTTAGGTTGAGTATAAGATTTTGGACATGGGATGCATATTTAGTTTAGTTCATCAGAATGTGTAGGTTTGTGTGTGTGTCACTTTAGGTTTGATTTGCACATGTTATGTAAGCTATTCCAAATTTGATTAATATGCAATCTGAACTCTTTCTGATTGCCAAGTTCTTCTCTATGATATTGGTTGGCCTTGCAATGTTCTATTTTGTAATGTTTCTTAAATTTACCCATCTGTTTATACATTTCTTCTTGGAGTTGTATCCCTAGACATGCAACTGGCAAAAGAAGTTGAGACTAAACTTTTTTGTTGAGTTGAGTTCTATGATTTATTTTGCGAAATTTAATGCTTGCACATTTCAGAGTTTTCTATATTTGAGTTGACCCATGTTAAGAGAGATCAAGAAGTTGTCTATTTCTTCGGTACATTTGTAGGCCTCAGTCTCCTAGTGTTGAAATCCTACCCACATGGTTCTCTTGAACTTTTTTACAATGTCACCTCTTTGAGGATCTATAGTGTAGCTTTCAATTGGCATAAATCTCTCCACTGGTAGTTACAAGTTTCTTTGTTCCAAGTGACTTCAATTTGTCAGAATTCTCAGCATTGGTTAAAGTCTGTTGTTCTTTTGTATTTTTGTTTAACATAATCAAACTGTTAATTTACACATTTTTATTGGTATACCACTCCTGAAATATTTTTCCCTACTAAATAACGGTATAAGATTTATGTTACTTGATCTCTACAAGACTTGTTTTTAAAAAAGATAAAATAAACTAAAGTCTTTTATGTGAAATGCTAGAGACTCACAATTTAAGTCCCTACAATTCACCAACAATGACATGGCCAAGGCCAAGGGAGTTGGGCTTTACACGGTTGAGTTTGTAACAAATCAAAAGTTGACACATAACCTACCATGTCATTGTGGGTCTCAACCTTTTCCCTTCTTTACCTAGAAGCTGTCTCATGATCCCAAAGACCATGCACTCTTCAAATATTCTGTTAACCAAGTTGTGTTTGGGATTGGAACAGTTTATGATGTAACCCGACGAGATACATTTACGGATCTATCTGATGTGTGGGCTAAAGAAATTGATCTGTATTCAACAAATCAAGATTGCATCAAGATGCTTGTTGGCAACAAGGTTGATAAGGTACAATGTGCAAAAAAATGCATTGAGAATTCCCTTTTCTTACCTAAGTGCTATAAGAAGTTAATTCCAATAGTTTGGTGCTACAGTATCAATATAGTGCCTGAGAACCAGTTTCAAATTTTCTGTGTCCCACAAATTTATCTGATGTTGCATTACTGGATAGAATGATAGAGTTTGTTTGTGGCTTTAAAGTCTCTTAATTATTTCTTTTCCAGGAAAATGAAAGGGTTGTCACCAAAAAAGAAGGAATTGACTTTGCTAGGGAGTATGGATGCCTTTACATTGAATGTAGTGCAAAAACTCGGGTCAATGTGGAGCAATGCTTTGAGGAACTTGTTATGAAGGTATGCATAATGTCAGAATCTTTTCTCCCATGTTAGTTGGAATCTTTGAATTCTTTGTTTTTGAAGAAGCCTAAAATCATTATATGCATAATGTTAGAATCTTTTCTCCCATGTTAGTTGGAATCTTTGGATTCTTTGTTTTTGAAGAAGCCTAAAATCATTGTATAGTTAATGGATTACAAACTAAGACTTACTAACCAACACAATTTTATAGTGGACACCACAGATTGCAAACTGTGACATACCAACTGCCATATGAATTGATTGTGGGCACAATTATAAGTCCCCATTTAACATTCACCCTTTTTATCTCTCTCTCTCTCTCTCTTCACCCTGGCCTCTTAGCACCCACCACTCCCAAGTTAGAGTGTTGTTAACCCACACAAATCATGTTTACCAAACAACCACCTAGAACCTATATCTCTTGATAGAATGAGGGCAACGCAACCCTAACTTTTCCATATGTTACTGTACCAATTATTTTTTCATTTTTACAATGAAATAGAATGAGGGAAAGCCATTTGGCAACGTACATTAAACAATATGACAAGGGGTTCTAGCAATTAGGCCTCTTCACCGAAAATTTATAACCTGTTACCCTGGTCATATGTATAATAAGGCATTTTTCATGATTAGATATAATTTCGCCAATAATTAATTAACATGGTGATAATCATGATTACGATGTTACTCCGATAATTTTGTTTTGATGCAGATTTTGGAAACACCAAGTCTCTTGGCTGAAGGCTCATCGTTGAGCGTTAAAAGGAACATTTTCAAACAAAAACCTCCGGTGTCTGATGCCTCGACTAGTGGGTGTTGCTGAAAGTGACGGGTTCAAACAAAAACTTCTGTAGTCTTGACGCCTCACCTAGTGGGTGTTGCTGAAAGTGACAGGTTCAAACAAAAACTTCTGTAGTCTTGACGCCTCACCTAGTGGGTGTTGCTGAAGGTGACAGGTTCTCCCTCCTTTTCAGCAACTCCCTTGCGTTGGATGCATTCTTTAGTTCTCTTGTTATGTTTGATCCATAAAAACCTCATGGGTAAACCAGTTTGTGGGGAAAAGTTGTATATTTGGTCTCAAATGTTAAGCTTTATTTTCATATGCTTTTCTTTAATCAGCCAATTTAATTTCCCAGAATTTGTACGTTTCAGTTTTCAATTAATTTTTAGTCAGGACTACAAATCACCAGTGGTTTAGTCCTTTCCCCAATCTCTACTGCCACTTGTCACCCCTCTCCACGCCCTCTACTACTACCCACCCCTAAATCCCTGTGGTACCCTTCCCTCTACCGCTACTTGCACCCCCACTCCATCTTCCCCACCGCCTCTTGCAAAAGCCCAAAATGTGAGTGAAATTTTGTTTGGTGGGGACTGAAATGAAAATTGTGCTAGGGGTGAATAACTCCGAAGTTTTAATCCAATGCTTTGGTCAACCAAGTTATTGCAAGTTCACAGAATATTAGTGTAATGACTTTCAACAAAATCTCATTCATCAAGGCTAATTGCTTGATCGATGTCGATGAGAAGTTTATAAAAAATAGATGTTTAATTTAAAATTATTTAGTTTGTTTCGTTTTGGTTTTTTTAGAAAATGATTTTGAGAAAATTTTATTTTTTTACTTTTAAGTAATTTTTTTTTAAAAAAAATTTAGACACATCTAACATAAATATACTTAAAAAATATAATATTTGTGAAATTTTTTTTTTTAAAAAAATCACTAAATACTAAAAATACAAAAAAAAAAAACAAAAAACAAAAAACAAAAAACAAAAAATTCAGTATATTTTTAATATTTATGTATTTATTAATTTCTTGAAATATTTTTTTACAAATATTTTACTATTTAGATACATCTAAGTAAGGTACATTTAAAAAAATAAAAAATTGTTTAAAATTTTAAAAATATTTATAAAAAAAATACACGAAAAATAAAAAACTTAATTTTCAATAAATTGAATTCAAAAAATTAAAACTAAATTTTGTATTTGAGAGGCTTGAAATTGTTTATAAATACAAATCAGTTAACATACTTCAACCATGCGAAACAGTGAACAATTTTTTGGTAGAAGAATATTTGTCATATTGTGAGAGGTAGTGGTGGGCGCGGGTTGGTTGCGGCCACAGAACTTCTAATCTGTCATCCGTTCGTCAGATTGACGGATTGGAGAAAATCAATCTGCATCCGTCTGCTAATCCAGCGGATGTGGATTGAGCGGATTGGCGGCTTGGCAGATGGATGCGAATCGGTTTGGCGGTTTAAAATTTTACAAATTTTCAACATAATTCAACTTGTGCACTTCCTCAAAAAAAAAAAAAAAAAAATATTACAGTCAATGGCTTAAAAAAATATTACAATCATTGCATGTCTCATCCAAAGTAAGAAAGTTTAAAATTTTAGAATATCACAATCCCTGCACTGCTCATCCACATACTATAATCACAGCATACATCATCCACATAAAGTATTACAATCTGTGGTTCTTAATATATAAAAACAATTCAAACCACCAAAACCATGAACAGAGCAATAGTAGAGATTATATGTCTATGTATTGTTACATCTATATCTGTTTTTGAAAACAAAAACCAACCAGCATATATCATATTTTTTATTTATTATTTTTAGAGATAGATTTAAAAATAAAAAATATATAGATAATAATACGTTTATTTTTTTCAATTCAAAAAAGATATTTAAGTTGAATTTTTTTTTAACAGAATATTTAAATTCTTTTTTAATTGAAAACACAAACAGAATATTTAAATAAACTAAAAACACAAAGTCTTATAAATTGCTAAGAGTGCTCGCGGTTTGGCGGTTTGATTGCGGCCAAAGGAATCTCAAATCTGCCATCTGTCCGCCAGATTGGCGGATTTGAGAAAATCAATCCGCAATCGTCCGCTTGTCATCACGCATTCGTCTAAAATGTGACGAATCGGTTCGGTTCGGTTCGGTCGTTATTGCTGGATCGGTATATCCGTTACTCACCCCTAGTGAGGACTTTATTTCGTATTTTCTTATTCCAATAAAATTTTACAAGGGTTTTACCAAACCTCCCTTTCAAAAATGTAATTGCTGTGGCCTTTAAAAGGAAAAAAAAAAAAAAAAAAAACTTTTAGTTTGCATTGACATTTCTTCTATTTTACTTTTTATGTCCTATATTTTTCAAGAAAAGGACAAAATTTCTGCATGTCCTATATTGGCATTTGCATAATTTCTTCTGTTATAATTTTAATATCCAAATCTCCCTTTCATTTATGAAGAAAAATATTAAAATGTATACTACTAATGACATAACAAGTAACGTATCAAATTTTAATAAAAAAATACAAATATATATATATATATATATAAAAGGATTCAGCAAAACAAACTTTGAATTTTATTAATTTAAATCTTTTTTTTTAAAAAAAATTAATCTAAACCTGCACCATATTTTTGTTAAATAAAATTGACAAAAAAATAATAGTTTAGTCATTAAACTAAATATAGATATAAATAAAAATGTTTAAAATATTTTTTGAAAAGTGTTATGGACTCTAAATAATTTATCAAATTTTTTATAAAACTTTTTACATGTGTGTGGGATCCACACAAATCTACATAGGTATGGATCTCACACTCATGTGAAATGTTTGATAAAAAATTTAGTCAACTATTTGGTGTCCTTGGCGCAACTAATATTTTTTTAATTGAGTTTAATAACTAAAATATATGTATATTTATATTTTTTCAGTTTTATTTTATAAAAATAAATAGATAGTTTAAATTGAAAATAATTCAAAATTTTAAAATTTAAATTTTAAAATAAAAAATTAAAATTTGATTTTATTATATTAATTAAATTTTAATTTTTTTTATTATTTATCCAATTTTAATTTATCATAAACTCACAACAAATCAGTGCAACAAGTTTAGAGTGAGAAAAGTTTTTGCCCACGAGAAACGTGTATTTGAAAGAAATAGATCGGCCCAAGAGAGGGTCATACGAATTCATAAACGGTGGTATATATTAATTATTGTATTAATTAATATATTAATATTAATTATAATATTATTAGGGAGTTTTTTTGATAAATTCATTTTCTAAGAGCTTTATTCCATCCAATCCATATTCTTTTTGACTATTCCATTAGATCCAATTTGAGATAAGAAGACCAAAATACTCTTTTCATCTACTTATGTTCCATTTAGTTCACATTATTTTCTTATATTTCAATAAGTCCTATGAGTGACATAATTACCAAAATACCCTTAATGTGAATGTTCGCACCGTCAATATAAATGTTTATATCATCAATGTGTAGGAGCCCAGCTCATGTCGATCCTCGTGAGTGTCCGGAAAAATTCGAGTCGGGCCGAGCCGGCCCACAAGCCAAAAAAATAGGCCCGACCCAGCTTCGTTGATAATATGAATATTCACATTGACAAGTTAACATTCACATTGATAGGAGTGTAAAATTGGCCTGCGGCCCGTGGGCGTCCCGAAACCAGCCCGTCGCCGGGGACGGGCCTGGGCTGGCCCGTTCACAATATGAATATTCACATTGACATATTAACATTAACATATTAACATTAACATTAACATTGACAAAAGTGTAAAATTGGCCCATGACCCGTGGACAGCCCGAAGCCCGGGCCCGAGCAGGCCCGCCCCGCCCCGTTGACAATGTGAATATTCACATTGACATGTTAGCATTCACATTGATAGGAGTGTAAAATTAGCCCGTAGCCTGTGACCAGCCCGAAACCCGCCTGGGCTCGTGGGCTGCCCTGGGCGGGCCCGGCCAGACTCGTTGATAATGTAAATATTCACATTGACATGTTAACATTCACATTGATAAGAGTATAAAATTAGCCCGCGTCCCGTGGCTATCCGAAACTAACCCACGGCCCGTGGGCGGCCCCGGGGGGGGCCCGACCCGACCTGTTGACAATGTGAATATTCACATTGACATATTAACATTCACATTGATAAGAGTGTAAAATTGACTTGCATCCCATAGGCGGCCCAGGGCGAGCCTGGTCCAGCCCGTTGACAATGTGAATATTCACATTGACATATTAACATTCACATTGATAGGAGTTTAAAATTGGCCCGTGGCCCGTAGGTGGCCCGAAGCCCTCCCACTGCCCAGGGCGGGCCCGGCCGACTCGTTGACAATGTGAATATTCACATTGACATATTAACATTAATATTGATAAGAGTGTAAAATTAGCCCGTGACCCGTGGACGCGGGCCCGACCCGTTGACAACGTGAATATTCACATTGACATGTTAACATTCACATTGATAAGAGTATAACATTAGCCCGTGTCCCGTGACTGCCCGAAACACGCCCACGGCCCGCGGACGGCCCGAAGTGGGCCCGGCTCGGCTTGTTGACAATGTGAATATTCACATTGACATGTTAACATTCACATTGATAAGAGTGTAAAATTGACTCGCGTCCCATGGGCACCCCGAAGCCCGTGGGCGGCCCGGGATGGCCCGGGTTTGGGTCCGGGCCTACCCCGGGCCGCGGGCGAGCTTCGGGCAGCGGAAAAGTTTTACACTCTTATCAATGTTAATGTTAACATGTCAATGTGAATATTCACATTGTCACGGGTCGGGCCAAGCCCACCTCGGGCTGCGATCGGACTTCGGACCGCCCACGGGCTGCGAGCCAATTTTACACTCCTATTAATGTGAATGTTAACATGTCAATGTAAATATTCACATTGCCAACGGGCCGGGCCCGCCCTGGCCCGAGGTCGGGCTTCGAGTTGCCCACGGGTCACGGGCCAATTGTATACTCTTATCAATGTGAATGTTAACATGTTAATGTGAATATTCACATTGTCAACAGGCCGGGCCGGGCCCGCCCCGGGCCATCCACGGGCAGTGGACGGGTTTCGGGCAGCCACGGGGCGCGGGCTAATTTTACACTCCTATCAATGTGCATATTAACATGTCAATGTGAATATTCACATTGTTACGGGTCGGGCCAAGCCCGCCTCGAGCTGCGGTCGGGCTTCAGGCCGCCCATGGGCTGCGGGCCAATTTTACACTCTTATCAATGTGAATGTTAACATGTCAATGTGAATATTCACATTGTCAACAGGCCGGGCCGGGCCCGCCCCGGGCCGCGGGCAGGCTTTTGGCCGTCTATGGGCCGCGGGCCAATTTTATATTCTTATCAATGTGAATGTTAACATGTCAATGTGAATATTCACATTGTCAACGGGCCCGACCGGGCCTGCCTCGGGCCGCCCATGGGCCGCGGGCGGGTTTCGCGTCGCCACGGGACGGGGGCCAATTTTACACTCCTATTAATGTGAATGTTAACATGTCAATGTGAATATTCACATTGTCAACGGGCCGGCCGGGCCGAGTCGAGCCCGCCCTGGGCTGCTGTCTTGTTTTATACTCTTATCAATGTGAATGTTAACATGTCAATGTGAACATTCACATTGTCAACAGGCCGTGGGCGGGTTTCGGGCAGCTACGAGGGGCGGGCTAATTTTACACTCCTATCAATGTGAATGTTAACATGTCAATGTGAATATTCACATTGTTAACGGGCCGGGCCGGGTCCGCCCCGGGCTGCGGCGGGCTTTTGGCCGCCCATGGGCCGCGGCCCAATTTTATACTCTTATCAATGTGAATGTTAACATGTCAATGTGAATATTCACATTGTCAACAGGCCAGACCGGGCCCTCCCCAAGCCGCCCATGGGCCGCGGGCGGGTTTCGCGCCGCCACGGGACGGGGGCCAATTTTACACTCCTATTAATGTGAATTTTAACATGTCAATGTGAATATTCACATTGTCAACGGGCCGAGCCCGCCTTGGCTCGCGGGCGGGTTTCGAGCCGCCCACGGGCCAATTTACATTCCTATAAATGTGAATTTTAAAATATGAATGTTCACATCATTAAATTGCTAATCATTGAAAAAATATTTATAAGGGTATCAAAATTAAATATAAGGGCATAAGTGTCTAAGAAAATAGTGTAAATCAAGAAAATGGACTTTATGGAATAAAACTATACATACATGAGACTAAATGGGTTAAAAAATTCGTTAATGACTTCTTGGGTTAAAACATTTCTAAATTGGACTTATCAATAAAAATTCCATATTATTACTTATCACATTATAAATATTAATGCGGGTCCCACACCCAGACATTTGGTAACATTTTTTATAAAATTTTTAGGACCTCTAATATTACTCTAAAAAAAATTTAAAATTATACTGTATCATTAATTGATATATTAATTATTTATATAGAATTAATTGGTATATATAGAATTATTAATTTATAGACTAATAAAAAAACCTAAAAAAAAAAAACTCTGGCCGCCCAGTTGTGTTGTCTTAACAAAGCCCGAAGGCCAAACCACAAAACCCTGCAATCTCTCTGTCTCTCTGTCTCTTCCTCTCTCTCTCTCTCTCTCTCTCTCTCTCTCTCTCATCATCATCAGTCGTCTTCTTCTCTTCCACTGTTGGGTTGGATTGGAGGTTTAGAGAACACAAGAGTGGGTTGGATTGGAGGTTTAGAGAACACAACAGAGAGAAAGAGACCACTGTTGCGTTGGATTGGAGGTTTAGAGAACACAACAGAGAGAGAGAGAGAGATAGAGATAGAGAGAGAGATTTTCCATGGCGGCGGGTATTCTGGTGAGTTCGAAAACGGAGCTGAAAAGGAGAGAGAAGCTGAAGAAGAAGGCGAAATCAGGAGGCTTCGAGTCGATGAATCTGAGCCCTAATGTCTTCAGAGGCGTCAAGCGTAAGGGCTACAGGGTCCCCACTCCTATTCAGCGTAAGACCATGCCTATTATCCTCGCCGGCGCCGACGTCGTCGCCATGGCCCGCACCGGCTCCGGCAAGACTGCCGCTTTCCTCATCCCCATGCTCGAGAAGCTCAAGCAGCACGTTCCTCAGGGCGGCGTTAGGGCTCTCATTTTGTCCCCCACCAGAGACTTGGCTCTTCAGACCTTGAAATTCACCAAAGAACTCGGTCGCTTCACTGGTAACTGCGTTGCCTACTTATCTCTCTATATACATATGTCATTGTTCATTTATGTAGCTTTGCTTTTGTGTGGACTAGTTGAATTTACATTATTGTGTTTTGTTGTTGCTAAGGAATATTATTATCTTCAATGATGTGTTATTGTATAATTTTGTTTTGGGTTGAGGGATTTAAAATTCAAGCAAGTCATTTGAATGATATGTGTAGTGTTGTTTTCAGTTAGAGAAAATGAATTTGGAATAATTCTGGTCACCGTCCATCAGATTTTTCTGATTTACAGCCAAGGACATCGAAGAGTTACTTTCATTGATTTCAATCATGTTGAGTCCTTAACACAATATTTGTATGAATGAATTTGTTTTCTGTCTTCTATTCAGATCTTCGTATTAGTTTACTAGTTGGTGGTGATAGTATGGAAAGCCAGTTTGAAGAATTGGCACAGAATCCCGACATCATAATTGCAACCCCTGGTAGGCTCATGCACCATTTGTCTGAGGTTGACGATATGTCATTGCGTACCGTGGAGTATGTGGTTTTTGATGAAGCTGATTGTCTCTTCAGTATGGGCTTTGCTGAACAGTTGCATCAAATCCTTACCCAACTTACTGAGAACCGGCAGACCTTGCTTTTCAGCGCAACCTTACCTAGTGCCCTTGCTGAGTTTGCTAAGGCTGGGTTGCGGGAGCCTCATCTTGTGCGACTTGATTTGGAGTCTAGGATTAGCCCTGACTTGAAGCTTAACTTTTTCACCCTACGGCATGAAGAAAAAAATGCTGCATTGTTGTATCTGGTAAGAGAACAAATCAGTTTTGATCAGCAGTCATTGATTTTTGTTTCTACAAAACATCACGTAGAGTTTCTTAATAATCTGTTCAGAGAAGAGGGTATTGAGGCTTCTGTATGTTACGGTGATATGGATCAAGATGCTCGCAAAATTCATGTATCAAAATTTAGGGCTAGAAAGACCATGTTGCTGATTGTGACTGATATTGCTGCTAGGGGTATTGACATCCCGTTGCTTGATAATGTTATTAACTGGGATTTCCCCCCCAAACCTAAACTTTTCGTGCATCGAGTAGGGCGAGCTGCAAGAGCAGGTCGGACTGGCACTGCATTTTCTTTTCTCACAGCTGAAGATATGCCTTATCTTTTAGATCTTCATCTCTTTCTCTCAAAACCAATCAGAGCTGCTCCCACAGAAGAGGAGGTTTTACAAGATATGGATGGAGTAATGTCCAAAATTGATCAAGCCATTGCAAATGGAGACACTGTTTATGGGCGTTTTCCTCAAACAGTTATAGATCTTGTTTCTGATAGAGTTCGAGAAATTATTGATTCCTCTGCAGAACTGACTTCGTTGCTGAAAGCCAGTACAAATGCATTCCGGTTATATTCTAAGACTAAACCATTACCTGCAAGGGAGTCCATTAGAAGAGCAAAGGATTTACCTCGTGAAGGGTTGCATCCAATTTTCAAAAATGTGCTAGGTGGCAATGAGTTAACAGCACTGGCCTTTTCAGAACGCTTGAAAACCTTCAGGTGACTTCTAAGTAGTTTTTAAAGGCTTTTGAAAGTATTTTTTCCCCTTTGTTTTCATCTTCTTCATGAAATGTTAGTGCTGCAAGTATTAACCGTTCAATGGATGATCTATCATAGACCCAAGCAGACTATTTTAGAAGCTGAAGGTGAAGCTGCTAAATCAAAGCGTGTACAAGTAATTTCTTGCTCTTGCATCTTTTTGATAATAAATGTCGTATAATTCATCACTTTATGTACTCAATCTACTTCAGATATAATCTTCTGTAATTTTCTTTTTCATGTAGTTGTATGTGCCTAATTTTGTTTGTTTTTCTACTATGTGCTATATTGCAATGTCAAATGAGATTATCCTTCTGTGGATGATCAAAATATCTCTATGATAACTGTTATTTTCATGTATTTTAAAACTTTCTCCATAAAGATGGAGTTTATTTTGTGACATTGGAACATACTCTCGCCTAAATCAATCCCTTTCATCTGTTGATTTGAACATATTTTAATCTTTAGATCAAACTTGATACAGATACAAAAAGTATTTGTGTTAAAAAAAATTTACAATACTACATCTTTTAAAAAAAACAAAATTCATCACTTGTCTCAAATTTTTTTTTGGCTTGGATTCTTCTAAATATTTGAAACTTAATGGCTCTTCAGTCATTTTGTATGTATAGTTTTCCTCTCTAATCAAGTTCTATATGTTTTCTATGAAGATAAGCCATAACAAAAAGTTGAAGATACAGTAATATGAATCATAGTAGAAATTTGTTGAAAATAAAAAGGCTGGCGGATGAGTTCATTGTACTTCTAAGATATCAACAATCTTCATTTCTACTGTTTTCTTATGTGATTTCTATTAGAATTCTCTGCTTGACTGTTGAGCAAGGAAAGATTCAAAAGAAACTTAGAAAAGCCAAGTTGAACGAGACTTTATAGTTGACAATTGTATCCATTTTGTACTAGGAAACATCAAGGAACTGGTTGTAAAGACTCCTAGAATAATTTTTTTTTTCTTTAAAGAGACCTTTTTCTACTTCAAAAAGAAAAAAGAAAAAAGAGAGACCTTTTCCTCAAAAGGTCAGAAACTTAATTTCTTGTGGCCATTACTGATTATTCACTACTGGACAATCCTACCTTAACAAGAGCTTGATAAATCTATTGTGTGACTAATGTTTGAAGCTATGTTGGTTGGAATGTGGATCGTTTTGAAATGAGGACTGGAATGTGGTACGCCAAATGTTTTAAAATGTGGTAGACATGTATAGATCACACTATAAGAATTTGAGGTACTTCAAAATGTGAGCAATTTTCTTGTAATAGTTATACATCCAATAAAATATAATTTAATATTCTTGAAATTAATCATGTAAAAATTCAATTCTAGGAAATTAATAGCCAATCTTTATTTTTTAATTTATTTTGTTCTGCCAAAGCTCCACTCTCTATAGCTTTAATTCATTATATTTGATTTCCCCTCCTAAATTCACCAATTTGGAACGAAAGTGTACCATGTTTGGGAGTGTGTTCCAAAACATAAATCACTATATTATTAAAGTTTCTTGGTGACCCTGGTTTGAAGTTAACAAATTCTTGATGCCCCTCCAAAATGTTTAGAATCACATATTTTTAATCTCAAGTCAGAGTCTCCACTTCTTCAGCTTGCAGATTGTCTTGTACTTGTGAAGGCATGTGTTTCCGTATTGAGCTGCATTTTCTTTCCCTTTCACCTCCGGAGGTACATTTTCACTAGCTGTTTATGCCCTAAAAACTCCATTTGTGTGTGACATTGTTGTCTCCAATACCAAACCCTCTTTTAAAGGTGATATTTTTCATGATAATAAGGGAGCTTGTCACTTTTTGTCGTTCGCATATGCTAATTTATGTGGTTGTAATATTGTGAACTTTTTCAACTTTCCAGCGTTATAATTTTCAGCAATTTTCATGTATAACTTTTGCAGATGTTTGCCATGATGAACATATTTTATCCGTTTGATTTTAAGTAATATTCAGAGAAATGCCACTGTTTACATTTAATTGTGAGGAGAATATTTTGTTAATTTCTTATCTTATTCAGTTGAGTATATCTTGACATAAAGGCTTAATTTTAGGGCCCTTCTGGACAATGGGTTGATGTGATGAAGAAGAAAAGAGCTATTCACGAGGAGGTCATTAATATGGTACATCAGAAACGCTCTAATGATCATTTGACAAAGGTAAACCTCTAAATAAAGTATGCCATATTTATGTTGTTCTTTGGATTTGCAACCGTATTATCAAATCCATTAAAAAAATGCCATTTTAATTGGCTCATTTAGCCTGAATTGCTAGTATCCACACCTGACCCAAACGATTAGATGAACCTTAATATTTGGGCTCTAGATGGTGGAGTGAATCTGAACCACCTCAATTTTTTGGATAAGGAGAGAATTCCTCATTTTTGTGGGCCTTGACCCGTGTGAACATTTTTATGCGGTTAATAGAAGTGGAATTATTGGTTACATGTATGCTTTACATAGTTATTTGACTGATCCCCAGATAATTCTTCTCTGTAGTGAGCTTGATAAACCCCTTGACACTTGTTGCAGGAAGAGATACCTGAAATCACTTCTTCAAAGGACACAAAGAAAAAAGGTTTGTCCTTGTCTAGTCTTTAATTTTCTTCTCTAATTCATTTTGATCTCTCTCTCTCTCTCTCTCTCTCTATATATATATATGTATATATATGTCATGGTATGTCTTGTAATGTTCTACTTGTGGTATTTTTATACTGTTTTGACAGTGTAAACCAATTAGGAAGGATGATTTGCATTGTGAGAACTTTAAGATAAATCAAAATTTGTTCATGGAACAAGAGCCTGATGGAAAGCATCAGCAGCAGCAGAAGAGAGAACCTTTAAGCACGAGCTAATGCCTCTTAGAGGATTATGGCTATCATCATGAATATTAGTGTTCCAATTTGAATGGAAAGTACAAGTGGTGATCTTGTTTGCTGGCTTCCTTTAAAGAACACCATATCTATGGTTCCATCCATGGCCACAATGATATGATTCTTCTTTTTCCCAGAAATTGGAATTAGGTGAAAATGGACCACTTCCTTGAAGTTAAGAAGAAGAAATAATGACCCTGCTGGAAAGTGTCTGAAGTTAAGAGTCATCCCGTTAACACCTAGGAGTTGTGCTTTCAAATCATAGTGAGGACCCTCCTTAGGTAGGTGATCAACACTTATATTATGCACTGCAGACAGGAAGAGGTTTCTGTCAAGTATGTAATTACCCACCTGATATATTTGTTTTGTTTTTAAATTTTGAACCATGTTAAAGTTTTTGGAGGTTGGAATGTCTAAGTACACAAGAAAATATGGCATTTCAGCTCAAAGAGCTTTTTCTATTTCTACAGTTGATCTTTAGCAACACTCTGAATCTGAATATATAAGCAGAAGGAATATTATACTGGTTTCTGGATGGATTTTTCCAGACAGGAGCAATAAATGGAAGTAGGAAGAGAAGAGAATTTACAAATAGAAGATTACTGCTGAGTTAAAAACAAAACAATCACTAAATTTCATCTGTTAAGCATGCCATATTCAATATCAATTCATGCTGATCTTATTCAAGTAAAATGGGTCTTGTGTCCAAACAGAACTCAAATTTTTTAAAAATGATTAGTTTCTAAGTAAATCTAGTTGTTAAACAGCCCAGTGAAACATTCCTAGTTGAGATCCAATTGCGAATTCAATACAATAGACTTCCAGTAATGGAAATTATGAGGAATGAAACTTTCTATAATTAGATATATCCCGCTGACAATAGAATGGGCATCACTTGCAATAGCCATGAACCAACAAACAAGGAAACCTAAAAGTTTGTTTTCATTTTTATTTTGAATGTTACTTTGTGACACAACAGATCATAATTATGCTGATATTAGTTTTGTGATTGTTGTTAACATTCCTTCTATTCTTGCAGTTTCTGGTTCCAAAAGGAAGGCAAAGACCTTCAAGGATGATGAATACTTTATAAGTGCGGTACCTACAAATCAAGTAGGTCATCCTATTCTGTCTAATGTTAATAATGATTCCAGTATTTTGTAATGTTTCTCATAATGATTTAACTTGCTATTTGGTTCAATCAGTCTGTCCTTTTTTGGGTGGTATTCAGTTCTTAACGTCTTGTGTGCACTGTGTGTCAAAAGAACATAGCTATGGCTATTTAACATATGCTATGTTATCGAATGCAGCATTTGGAGGCAGGACTCATGGTAAGAGCTAACGAAGGATTTGAATCAAACAGGTAAAGATTAATTTATGATGAAGCATATTAGTCTTTTCTGAAAACCCCCATCCTTACACTTCTCGTCTTCATTAGCCTTCTGTGAGTGTCCTCCAAAAGTTGCATACCTTCTTTCTTAAAGCCCCCAAATGATATACCCCTAAAACATTGCAAATTCCACATATATTTTGCTTCATCCAAGTGATCCAATCTTCATCTTTAGAAACCGAAACCTCTTCACACCCATCCTTTGTAGAACCTTCAACTAGCAGAACAACTAATGGAGGACAACCAGGCAACTCTAAGTCTAACCCTTCATCCTCAATGATGCTTGATGCCCCTTTGACTTCCTTATCCTCAGTATCTAACCCTTCTGACCAAAAATCATCATCAAACAACAATTCCTCACATAACTCATCATCACTTGGCTGGACAAATAATTCCTTAATTGGGTGATTCCATCTTCATGTGATAAGTTGTTTACTATTGATTTTAATGGTTTTGTTTCAAATAAGAAGTTAAGGGACCCTTGGAGCTGTCCAATTTGTGTGATATTGTGGGTTTTATGGTTAGAGAGAAATGCAAGAGTTTTTGAAGACAATTCAAAAGATATTTGGTAGTTTATGTGATAAAATATGTTATTTGGTTTCTTTTTGGGTGTGTCAGTTTCAGCACCATTTAAAGAGTTCCTTTGTTTTCTATTAGTAGTAATTGGAGGGCTGTGTGCCACATGTATCTTCATTTTTTATTTTATTTTTTCCTTCTTTCTTTTCATTTTTGTCTTTGGAGAATCCCTTACCTTTTTTTTTTGCTTTGAGCATTCTATCTGTTTTCTTTGTAATTAATATGTCCTTTTTGTTGCTGAATGATAAAAAAAGAAATGTTTATTAATCTGTAGTATGTGTTTTTTCTTGTTCTTGACGTTTTAATAGTTGACGCATCTTTATGTCATGATTAATTAATTGAATAGGTTGGAAGCTGCTGTGCTGGATCTGGTTGCAGATGATAGTGGTGGCATGCAGAAACAAAAATCTAGATTCCACTGGGATAAGGTATATCTTGTGGATGTTTATTTTTTGTTTTTCTCTCAAACTTTTTAAACCGTGTGAATCTGTTTGCTGGCAGAGGAGTAAGAAGTACATCAAGTTAAACAATGGGGACCGTGTGACAGCTAGTGGAAAGGTATTTTATCAAATATCTTTGCAGTTTTACAAATATATTAAGCTTTTTTTATTGGTATAATTGGCATATAGAAGAAATAGGTGTAGGCGAGATGCTTTGCTTCTTGAAATTAGGTGTAAAGTGGTTTTCTTGTTGAACATATTTATTTGCAGTCCACTGAGTGTTAAAGATGTTCTATTTTTCGCTAAGAGTGTTGAATTGTTAAAGATTTGTGGAGTTTGCAGCTTCAAACTTCTTCCTATGATGGGATAATGTGGAGTTTTCTATTGGGGTTCACTATTGGCAGGTTCTATTAGACATTGCCGAGTCCTTAGTGACTGTGAAATTGAATTTGAACCTTAGGAAAAGAGTAGCTGTTCAAAAACTAGTCTTGATGTATTTACTTCATTGCTTGTGGATAACTCTTCATCTTCTTTTTCATTCTTTATAATTTTGAATTCTATTGAAACTATTGGAATCATGCTTAACACTGGAAAGAATTGTTATTTGTGTTATTATAAAGTTAGTATTTTGAATTGTACCCCAGACACATGATGTATTTTTTTCAGTGATATGCTGTCCATTCTCTAATATATCTTTATGACAAGAAACTGGTCTTATGAGATGATTCTCAAGTATATGAAATTACTTTTATTTGTTTGATGTGTGATACATTGCTTTATGTTGCTTTAGTTGTGAATAGCATATTGGATGCACCTTGATAAGTGGTTTGATTTTATAGGGTGGAAAAGTGGTTTTGTTCTATCCATGGCTAAAACTAATTTTGCTTATTTGTTTTGGCGCGAAGGTTATTTGGGATTATTTACTCTTTTTGTCTTTCAATGGTGAGCAGATAAAGACAGAGGGTGGTGCAAAAGTAACAGCTAACAAAACTGGCATATACAAGAGGTGGAAAGAGCAGTCACACAATAAAATATCCCTTAAAGGATCCAGTTATGAGGGCAATGCTGAAGAATCCAAAAGTTTTTCAGGTGAGTGCTTTGAAATCAGAAACAATTTGTATTCATTCGGGCTCTTGTTCTTTTGAATTTTATTGACTGCTATTCTGTTGTTTTATAGTGTTGGCATTCAAATGCTATCAATTCTTTTCCTTTCTAGTCTGTTGTTATAAATGTAGTTTCTTTTCTTTTTGCATATTTTTTTTTTATGTTCGTAACAATAGGATTTAAAATTTTTGATTTACTTCCTGATGAAAATTTCAATTGCGTGGACATTTAGTGCATATCGGAAGGGTTAGATACCCTTAGGTAGTAATTATGTGAGTTCTAGGTAGTAACTTTGAGTGCTCACTTCTGACATGATGTTTAAAGTATTTTCGGATTAATTTTTAGCAGATGAGTTTTTATCATTGCTTCCTTGTTACCATTTGGGGACATTTATTCTATTGTTTATTGGCAAGTGTTTTCTGCCAAAGGTGTCTCTATGTTTGTTGTCTGGTTAGTCACTTCCCTGTGACCAAGTCAACCGATGTAGCCCTCTAAATTGTTCTCTTGTAAAACTAGAGCTGCAAACGAGCTGAGTCGAGCCGAGTTTTAGTATGTTTGGGCTTCTTTATTAAGATTTTAACGAGTTCAAGCTCGAGCTCAATAAAAATTTAAGGAACCGAGTTCGAGCCGATATGGTTTAGACTTGACTTGAGCTCTCTGTTCATGATTCTTAACGAGCCAAAAAAATTTTAAATTCATAGTTGGTATGAAAATAAAGTTACAATTGAAATTTTGATTATACAATTATATATGCAATATATATAAACATATTAAAAAAACCAATATTTTACTAAAATAATAATATCTACCACTACTATCATATAAATGTATTATCTACGGTTAGCTATCATTTACATTTACATTTTTTAAATATATAAATAACATAATTATTTTATTTTTATATATATTTTTACATTATTTAATGTATAACTAATAGATGTTAAGCGAGTTAGTTAACGAGCCGAGCTTATGGGCTGAGATTTAGTATGTTTAGGCTTGTTTATTAAAATTTTAACCTTAGGTGTAAATCTTTGTTTCTAAGGAGGTTTGGAATTCGAGTTTATGGAGAAGTGTAGAATGTCAAATTGTAATAATCTAACTCATTAATTCGTTAATATTCTATCTTTTGAAAAAATTAAATAAACAAAAAGGTTTTATTTTTGGATTTTTTTCTTAGATTGGAAAAAAAAAAATTAAAAATCTAAAATGTTTTGCCAAACAAAAATTGAACGAACCAAATTCGAACAAGTTCTTACTGAGCCAAACTCGAGCTTGTGGCTCTATTCATTTGCAGCCCTATGTGAAACTGACTTTTGGAGTGATCTCTGGTTTATCTAAGAGTTTATTTAGAAAATGGAGTTTGTCTAGGATTAGTTTGGTTTGCCTATATAAATAGGTCTTTTAGGTGATGGACTTGGTTGACTTGATATGTATATTGATTATTGAATAAGTGAGATTGATATTTTGATTTGGGATTGTGATCTTCTGTCCTTCATTCTTGTTAAAAATATTGATAGAGAGAGAAAGAGAATAAATTGTATTATTGATGGATATCTTGATGTATTACAAGATTGATAAATTACAATTCCTATACAATCTATATATAGAAGAAAATGTGGTAGTAGGTGTAGTGGAGGTGATAGTGGGTTAGGTGAAGTGGAGTGTGTGGTGAAGTGGAGTGTGTAGTGGAGTAGGTGTAGTGGAGGTGATAGTGGGTTAGGTGAAGTGGAGTGTGTGGTGAAGTGGAGGTAGGTGAAGTGGAGTGTGTAGTGGAGTAGGTGAAGGTAAAGATGGGAAATTCTAACAGCCCCCCGCAAACTCAAGGAGGAGAGAAACTAACCAACTTGAGTTTGGAGAGAGTAACAAAACAAGAAAATACATAAAAATAAAAAAGGATAGGTGACACTGTATGGTCGTGTCGGACCGTTGTAGCAGACAGTTTACGGGGTCATGTCGGACCGTTGTAGAAGACAGTTTATGGGGTCATGTCGGACCGTTGTAGAAGACAATGTTGTGACAGTTTACGGAGTCTTGCTGGACCCTTGTAGAAACTAACCGGAATCAATGTCGGGACAGTTTACAGAGTCTTGTCGGACCCATAAAGGAGCTAACCGGAATCAATGTCGGGACAGTTTACAGAGTCTTGTCGGACCCTTGTAAAGTTGCACCCTCAAAAGGTGTGCCCAATTTTGTCAAAAAGGCGTGCCATCAAAAGGCGTGCCCAATTCATCAAAAGGCGTGCCATCAAAAGGCGTGCCATCAAAAGGCGTGTCCACTTTGTCAAAAGATGTGCCATGAAAAGGCGTGCCAGTTTGTCGGGCGGCAAGAGGCGCGCGATACGCGTGGCTGCCTCGGCTATTTAACCAAGACGAAGGCTGAGGCTGAGGCATACCATTCTGAAACCTCTGAAACCAACCCTTCGCTGAAAAAACTCTGCCTCTGCGGAGAGAGAAACTGTGGAACACTTTGTTGCCATTCTGTCACCAACCCTTCCGAACATTACCAGTCTGAAATTGCTATTTCGCTGAAACACTTAGCAACCCAAAAACATGGCCTCTTCTTCCCGTCCAGCTACCCAGAACCTGCTCACGCTCTTTCCAGAACTGAACGAGCCCACAAGAGAAATAACTGGTGCGGTGGCCAGTGAACCTCAACCAAACACCTCTGGTTTTGCTCCATTGAACTTTCCGATGCGGTCGGTGGAGCAAAAAATGGCGGTGCAAACTGATATTGAGGCTAATCAATATACTCTGAAGTCATGCGTGGAAACCATGACGGCGGTCACAAATTTGTCAAACCGGCTGCAGAGTAGGACAAATGAGGTGCAGCATTTAAACGCCCAACTGGCTCTGCTCCAACGCATGTATAAGGATGCGCGAGCAGAGATAAGTGTGCTGAAAGCAGAAAATAAGGAGCTGAAGCGGAAGGCCACCGTGATGTTCCGATTTGGAGGTCCACCATATGCTGCAGTGGAGGAGCAGGGAGTAGTGATCATGCCCAGTGGAGTGGGAAACACGGAGGCAGCACCGTCAAGGGCCGCCCAAGACGGAGGCAAGAAGAAGAGACCGGCTGCAGAGTAGAGAAGAAAAAAAATCCGCCAGTGGATGTGGTTGTTTTGTTTGTTTGTTTGTTTGTTTGTTTGTTTGTTTTTTTTTTTTTTTTTTTTTTTTTTTGTGTAACAATGTGATCGGGGTTGATCCCTGAGATGAATAAAATATGGGTGTTGTGCAAACTCGAATGGTAGGTGTGGTAATGCAGAAAAATCAACAGAAAAATTGTTGCTCCTTAAGTTGCTTGGCCACATCTTTAGCAGAAGATCCAGAAACCTCAATCCAAGTTTTTTGAGAACAGTGCACAGGCTGACAGCATGAACTCTAAATAGAACAGAGCATGAAAGGGATTGGCTGCCATGTCTGCCAAGTTTGATGGTGCAGTGACATAGTAAGCAAGACCACCAACTGGGATAGACTGGCCTGAGGAACAAACATCAATGACTGGAATATGAACAATAGGGTCACACATTAGAGGTGTGAATGGTAGGATCTGGGGTGAACTTGATCTAGATAGTGGCAACCTGACCAGTGGCTCAGGCAGCAAAGTAGGAAAATCCAGAGGGGGGAGATCAGACACATTAAGAGGTGATATTGGTGTCAACACACTAGAAGACCTTGTAGCTGGTAGTAAAGAAGAAAGTGGAGGTAAAGATAGTGATTCAGTGAATGACATAGGCAGTTGTGGAGGTTTTACTGTGTATTGAAAAATTGATGCCATAGGAGGGCACCAACAATAATAGGGAGAAAAAAGGGATGAGCCCATTGAAGGTTCTTGAGATCCTGGGCATAAAAAGGGTGGTGTACCAGACTTGCCAAGTGATTCCAACAAATTTGGAGAGAATAAGCCCATTCCAGTAGCTTCTGGATGTTTATCCTTTCCAGAAAGATTTGAACCAGATGCATCCATGGGGCTTACTGGTGAAGAAGCAACAGACAGGTTATCAACAACTGAAAATTGGATGTCCCCACGTCTCCTCAGCTTTTCTCGGGTAACACTTTTCAAGGAAGTTGAGTTTCTGAGAAGGTAGCAGATTATGTTGCTGAAAATCTGGGAAAGAACATTGTGAAAGCACTTGAATTTGTCAGAGACGAAGAAGATCAGTTAGAAGCAGCCATACATAGCGGCTATTTGGACACTGATAAGGAATTTCTTAGTCAGGGAGTAAATGGAGGAGCATGTGCAGCAAGTGTACTGTTTAGAGATGGAAATCTATATGTAGCGAAAATACTGTTTAGAGATGGAATAGGTAGAGGTCCGGCGGGCGGCCAAGGCGAGGCTGCCGCCCGCCGGTGAAGCAAAATGAGTAGGTTGTTAACCTTGCTCTGATACCATGTTAAAAATATTGATAGAGAGAGAAAGAGAATAAATTGTATTATTGATGGATATCTTGATGTATTACAAGATTGATAAATTACAATTCCTATACAATCTATATATAGAAGAAAATGTGGTAGTAGGTGTAGTGGAGGTGATAGTGGGTTAGGTGAAGTGGAGTGTGTGGTGAAGTGGAGTGTGTAGTGGAGTAGGTGTAGTGGAGGTGATAGTGGGTTAGGTGAAGTGGAGGTAGGTGAAGTGGAGTGTGTAGTGGAGTAGGTGAAGGTAAAGATGGGAAATTCTAACAATTCTTCTTCTTCTTCCCACTGTAAGTGTTCTCCTCACTTTGGTTTTGAGTGATTAGGCAACACTGAGCTGCCCAAGTAGGGGCAATCAAAGTTTCACGAGCCTAAAAATCAACTTTGGTAGTTGTCGCTTGGATTTGGCCATTTTAGAATTGGTCATTCATTCATGTTGACCTATGATATGCTAACTTCTTTTTTATTTTTGATTTTCAATATATCATACCATATATTGAAATCAAAACATGAGATGAAATGTTTACAGAGCAAGTAGTATTGAATGTCGGAATTTGAGGTGTTACATTATTGTAGCTTGAGCTGTGTATTCTGTCACTTGTTTTGTTCCTTATACTCCAGGCATTGTGCTCTGCCTTCTCCATCTTTATAATATTGTTCTGTTATCATTAACAATTATTAAAAAATGCATAATAATAATGCTTTAGTTGCACATTAAGACGCTGGACCTCTGATTTATCCACAAATATGTTTGTCTGGCAGGTGGTAATGGCATACGAGGAGACAACAGAAGGTTCAAAGGTGGGAAGAAGCATTGGTCAATGCCCAATGCTCACGTGCGTTCAGAAATTAAAGATGTCGAACAAGTTCGCAAGGAAAGGCAGAAAAAGGCAACCAGAAATTCTTATGTGAAGAGCAAATCTAAGGGGAAAAAGTTTGGTAAAAATGGTAAAAAGGGTGGGGGTGGAAGACAAAGTAGTAGAGATAGGCAAGGCCGGTCCCACTAGCTTCTCAAGTTTGTTGTGTCAACATAGGACGGTTCTCAAAGAACAACCCAGAAGAGGGAGACTCGGCGCAAGTTTTGGTCTACAAGAGAATCAAGAGCTGTTCGCATTGTTGGAGTTTGCATACAACACAGAACAAGTTTTGATTTCGTGTTTGGAAGAAAGCAGAATAGGAGGGTGAGAAGTTGAATTGCCTTGATAGTGTTATATTCTGTGGTCTTTATTATTTCTCTATTGTATTTAAATTCTATGTGGTATTAGAGTGGGTCCACTGGACCTCAACCTAAGATTTCTTTGCAAGTTTTGTTTCATTGTTTTTTTCCCTGCTCATTCTAAATGTTAAGGCAATTATTTGTCAAATTTGGTGCCTCTGAAAGGGTTTTTTTTCTTTATAAAAAAAATTTGTGGTGACGTTAGTTTCATTTTCATGTGGCTCCTGGAACTGTTAATGCCTCGTGAACATACAAATAATTGTCTCATCTTATAATCCCTCACCAATACTCAATCAAATGTCTTTATTACTGTGGCCATGAAACTTTACTAGTTAAGCTAAGTGGCACAATTCAAAACTATTCATGAAGATGTGCAACGTCAGTTACATGATTCAATATTGAAAATGTTATACATAATAGTCTAGCTTTACCCTATTTTCTTATGAACACTATTTTCTTATGAAATTTCAAAATAATTTCACATTCTTTGATTATGATCCAACTCTATGCCTACTTAATTGTAAACAATAACATAGAATAGAGAGTTTTTGTTTGTAGCTTCCTATTCCATATTGGTGCCAATTTTAACATAGAAAATTATAGAGTTGCAACTTTATTGAAACAAATAGTGCATGGATTCATTATACTGTACGACTACTTAGAACTTTTCAGTTGTTCTTCTCTGTTTGGGGGGGGGGGGGGAAATGATAGGGACTTATATGCAAAGGGTAAATTACACAAATAGCACCCAAAGTATACTACATATTTCATTTTGGTCTCTAATCTTTAATTTGTTTTAATTGCATCTTGCACTTCACACAATTAGACAACATTTATGAAGATGAGTAGAAATCTAGCATCTGGGCGTCCATGGCAATCTGGAAACGAGTTTGAAGGGCAAGCAAGTAAGCATGGGAATGGAGGATGGCAACCTGTAGTTCGCAGGCATGGTGGTAGAGGAGTTGGGATTTTTTAGGGGAATACCATTTACTCTGTGTTTGTGGACAACATACCCAAATCTATGGGGGCGAAAGGGCTGTCCAAAATCTTCTCAAATTTTGGAGTGGTGCTGGATGCGTATATCCCAAATAAGAGAAGAAGATCTACAAGATCCAGATTTGGCTTCATTAGGTACGATTGTCCAGTAGCAGCTGACGTAGCTCTACAAAAAGCAATTGGCCTTTGGTGTGATGACAAGGCGCTAAAGGTCAAAATAACTGAGTTCAGAAAGGAGGGGGGTATAAAACAAAGCAAGCCACATCTAGTACAACAGAGGTGGGATTAGGAAGGCAATCACACTGTACATGACCACTATTATAATATGGTTCGAGATAGGGTGATTCAACCAAACTCAGTTCACACTGTTAAGGTACAGAAAGCTGGTAATGGATGGCTGTATGAAAGCGCAGTGATCAGACTAAATCCAACTACGTTGGTTGAAGTTTTTAAGGATGAATTATAAAGAAGAGGTCATGGAGACATCACAGTTCGAGTAGGTGGTGACAGACAATTAGTTCTCTCATTTCGATCAGTGGAAGCTATGAAGGAAAAACTATTGATCATGAAGGACTGGCTCAAAGATTGGTGAGAATCGGTTGAAGAATGGAAAGATAGAATGGTCTTGGAACAGGTGAGGCAGGTATGGTTAAGTTGCTATGGTGTGCCACTGGTCTTGTGGAACAACAAAACATTCAGTAGCATAGGAAAAGAGTGGGGAGAGGTTAGGTGAGGCAGGTATGGTTAAGTTGCTATGGTGTGCCACTGGTCTTGTGGAACAACAAAACATTCAGTAGCATAGGAAAAGAGTGGGGAGAGGTTACAGAACTGGATGCAGACATAGCTAACTTGACCTCTTTCCATTGTGGAAAGGTAAAGGTTGCGACAAGACACATGGGAAACATTAATCACACAATTAACCTAGATTGTAAATGTGTAATTTATCCAGTTAGGATTTGTGAGGAACAAATCATAGTCACTCAAATAGTGAAAGAACACTATATATGCCAATCTTTTATGAGGAATCATGAAGACAGCTACAGAAGAAAATGAGATTATTGCAGATCAGGGCAGCAAACAAGAGGAAGAAGATGATGATGTGGTAGTACAGATGGGTAATGAGGTGGTTAAAGGCTGTGATGTGGAAGCAGGGGATAGGGTGGATGCACAGGTTAATATGAATGGCATGGAAGAAGATACCAGCTTGAAGGAGATTTCGGTGGTGGAGGAGACAGAAATGATAGAGGGAGGGTCAGAGGTAGGCATCGCACGTGAAGTGGGCTTAGAAAGGAGGCTCAGTAAAGGGGCGTCAGAGAAGGATGGCGCACGCAAGGAGGGAAGCTGTAGAGTTGATGATGAGGTGGTCACATCTGGGTTTATCAGAATCATGAGTGGGTCTGTAGGGAAGCAACAAGGAATTAATCTGGAGGTGGATATAAATAGGGCCCATGTTGAGTCAAGTTGGGATGGATCGGCCCAAGGGGCTATAATACCAGATACTTGGGCTGATAATAACACTCAATCTATTACTGAATCTGTCTGTGGAGTGGGGCAACCCAGCTCGGTGGATAAAAGGGTGCCCAGCTCTTCTTCAGTTCCTAAATCTACTTCTAGTGTGGAGCAGCCCAGCTCAGTGAATAATTTGTTGACCACAAACATTATTCGAAGGGAAAATTAGGAAGGAAACAGAAGCAGAAAATAGAAGACATAAAATTTCTAAGAAGGGGAAAAGAGTTGTGGGCAAGAAATTCGTGAAGCCATCTATGTATCTACGGAAATGGGGTTGTTTTCAGATCGGCAGTCGCTGCTATCTCTCTTTCCATGGCAAGTAAGTCTAGTAGAGGATGCTTAAGATTATCAGAGGCAGAAACATCATTTCAAATTGGAAAAGTGTTGGGGGTAGCTTGTGATGGCAAAGAGGAAGAGATAATTAGTAAGTTGAAGGAATTGGAGGCCAATGATGAAAGGAAAGTGGTGAGAAGGGTAGGTGAAGCTAACTGAGCCCTAAGCTCTGGGTATTTGGGTACTAAATAGTCTTGTAATGAAGATACAATCTTGGAATGTTCGAGGTCTTGGTAGACCTAAGAAAAAAAGGAAAATTAAAAGAATTCTGGCAGAAAGGAAAATTATTTGTGTTGATTCAAGAGACAAAGAGAGCAACAATAACTCCCAAAGTGGTAAAATCCATCTGGTATGACGATAGTTTTGAGTATATGGCAGTGGATGCGGAAGGCCGAGTAAGTGGGCTACTATGCATTTGGAATCTAGGGGTGTTCCAATTAACCACTTACTGTGGTCATCGTGATTTTATCTTTTTGTCGGGTAATCTCTTTTACTCTTTTAATTGTGTGATTGTGTAATAACCCTCATCACTGCTTACCGATAAACATTGATTACCGTCAAACTGAACTGATTATGACTGATAATTGAACTGATTAAAGTACTGAACTGACTGACTGAAAACTGGAACTGAATTGACTGAGTGTGTGTGTTAATCTGTATTCTATCTGTTTGATTGTTTATTTGATCTGTTCACGTTTTATGTTTAAACTGCTAATTGAAGGCCTTATCGGCGGCCGAACCGAGAATTGATTGATGTTTTATGATCCTCATAATTAATGTGACTTTATGGTAAATTTATCTGAAAACTGATTAGGTATGATTAAATTAGATTAAATATTGATAGGTTTAAGTTTGACTTAATTACCATTAGACCACTTAGTGGCCACTACCTCACACATGTTGAGCCTTGTACACACTTAAATCAAAACATTTGCTCAGCCTTCCTCCTTGCCATAGCCGACCAAGAGAGAAGAGATGGAGAGAGTGAGAGAAATTGGATTCATCTTGGAGAATTGCTTGGTAATTGAAGTGTAGATTGCTATTTGAGCTCCCAAACCTTGAATACAAGACCTAGGTAAGGATTTCATCTTCTCATTCTTGTGTTTGAGCTAATTCGTGCATGGTTCATGCTTCATTGTAGAACTAAGTCATGTTTTGGTTCATTGTTGTTGAATTGAAGCTCAATCCTTGCATGCATGGTTGTATTGTAGATGTTGAGTTGTTTTCATGGCAAAATGTTACATGCATGTCCACAATTATGTTTAAGTCCATGATTTCATCATGTTTTGGAAACAATTGGCTCCTTAGAGCATCAAATTGAAGCTTTGAATTGATTTGAATTCATGCATGTTTGTATGTTCATCCTGTTCTTGAAATTGGTTTGAAATTGGGTTTGAATTAAACACCCTTGGGCTTTGATTTCTCAAGTTGAGTTTTGAATCATGTTATTCCATGTGTTTACAAATGTTTTCTGGAAATTCAGCCCAAGAGGTCGAGTTTTGAGTTGTTAAAACTTGGTTTTTGGCTTGGAGGTGCAATCTGGGTTTTCCAGATTTTGCACTTCCGCTCGAGTGGGTACTAGTGACGCTCGAGCGTGGAATCCGAGCATCCAGTATTTTCTCTGCACTGTTTTACAGTCCGCTCGAGCGGAGGATTGGGCGTTCGAGCGGAGGCATGTGTCTCACGATCGAGCGGGCGTCGAGCGTCCGCCGAGCGGAGATTTCACCCATCCAGTACTTTTACAGTACGCTCGAGCGGGAAAGTTGACGCTCGAGCGTGTACCTTATTGCATGTCCGCTCGAGGAGTAGAACCGCGCTCGAGCGGGACTCTGTTTTTCTGAAACTTCTGAAACTGCTTTTTGAGTACATCTTTGCATCCTCATCCCATTCTAGGCATTCGTAGGCCTAGTTTAAGGCGTCTTGTTGGGGATATAGATGTAGAACACACCGAGGCATTTAGGATTTAAGTTACTATCTTTCCCAGCTGTGTAGCTTAGTGTGTTTAATCTGTTAACTGTGTAGGGTTAGCGACTGGGGAGGCACGCTCTAGCATACTGTAGCCCAGAACTCTGTGAGTAACGATTGTGTAAAGATATGTTCACAAATGATTATCTTCTGAACAACTGAACTGTACTGTTTTCTGAACTGATTACTGTTAATTGAATGAATGTATGTCCTATATTCTGAACTGTATTGTGGCATCCTTAGCACCTACTGTTTACCGTTACTGTGACAGAAATCTCTGTCGGTTCCCTTGTTGGAACCACTACTGTTACTGACTGATGGCCATCATTACTGTTCGGTCTTTTAAGACCTACTGTTTACTGTACTGTTATGCTAATGGGTGTACCACATATGACTGTACTGACTGAACGACTGAAATACTGATTTAATGAACTATTTTCATTACTGTAAGGACATTCATTCTTAACCTCTTTACGCATTATGTTATTCACTGGGCTTTAGCTCACTGCTCATATATATATGTAGGTGTACAGGCACCAGACCGCGGCTAGGAGCGTCAGGGTTACTCCAGTTTTGTCAAGCCAACTACCGTGCCTCACTGCGAGGTTCCAAGCCTATCTTGCTAAGGCTTAGGGGCGTTTTAGGACTCCCCCTTCTGTACTGTCTTGCTGTTTTGTAATAACTGAATGGATTGTATAGACTGAACGTTTACTGTACTGCTATGTAAGGGATGGAGTCCCTAGTCTGAATAATTGTATATACTGTGCTTACTGTTCTGTACCGTTCATGTATATATGTATGAAAGTCTTTTTGCATACAGACTGTCACAGCTCATTGGACATTGTTTATTTACTGTTTTGGCTTCCGCCAGGCCCTGTACTCTGTTCTACTGTTCTGCAGGCCTTCGGCAATCTCGGATTACTGGCCGGTTACGGTGCTAAACCCATAGGGCCGGGTTTGGGTCGTGACAGATTGTTAATGTCTATGGTCCCTCGGATGTGGCTAGAAGGAATGAATTATGGAATACTTTTGCTCGGTTGAAGAATATATTCGTGGAGCCATGGTGTATGGGGGGTGACTTTAACGAAATAAGGACCATTACTAAAATAATTGGGTGTTCTAGAAGAGACAGAGGAATAAGGGATTTCAATACAATGGTTGACCAATTAGATATGATTGACTTACCAATGCTTGGTAAGAAATTCACCTGGTGCAACTTACAAACTAGAGAGAAATGGAGCAGAATTGACAGATTTCTTCTTAATCATGAGTGGTTACAAAATTTCAACTTCAAGTTATGGGGACTCCCTAGGCTGTTATCTAACTAATGTCCTATAATATTGATGGAGGACGATAGAGATTGGGGACCTAGACCTTTTAGGTTTATCAATGCTTGGGCTCTTCATCCTAAGTTTATATCCGTAGTGGAGGAAACTTGGTCAGGACTTCAGGTAGAGGGTGGGGCTGGTTACCATTGTCTTAAGAAGTTTTAAGCCTTGAAACAAAAATTAAAAGTGTGGAATATTGAAGTATTTGGGAATATTGAATTTAAGCTCAGAGCTGCTGAAGAAAAAGCCCATGCTTTTGAACTAACTGCTGAAGAAAGAGTACTTCTGGAGAATGAACAAGCTAGAAGAAGGGAACTTATGAAGGAAATTTGGAGATTGAATAAAATGCTAGAATGGACATAGCTACAAAAGTCAAGAATGAACTGGTGTGACAACCCTCACCTCTGATTACTGCTAAACTATGACTGAATATGATAAGTAACTGATTAGGAGGAAATCCTAAACTGATTGCATGAGTGTATTGTCTGTAAATGCATTTCTATCTGTTTGACTACTAAATGATATGTTCGTGTTTTAACTTCGAATTGCGAATTGAAGGCCTTATCGGCGGCCGAATCTGAAATTGATTGGTGTTTTATGTTAATTAGAATTTATGTGATATTATGGTAGATTTAATTTAAATTTGATTTGGTGTAATTAAATTAGATTAAATAAAGCTAAATCGCATTAGTTCAAGTTATTTATGAAATTGCCATTGAGTGGATTGACTCAAAAACCCACCCTTATTATGCCTTATACATTTTTTATGCATCATTTTCATTTCCTCTAGAGACTAAAAATGTGAGAGAGAGCTAGAGAGTTGGAAGAAATTGAGTTCACCTAGATTGGCTTGGAAAATTAGAAGACTTGAAGAGCATTTGCAAAATTGAGCTTCTATACCTTGAATTCAAGACCTAAGGTAGAGATTTCATCCTCTCATTTATACATTTGAGTTGTATATTGCATGGTTCATGGTAATTTAGAGTTTAAAGTCAAGGATTAATTTGAAGAGTGGAATTATGAGCTAATTTATGCATGCATGTTCATATTCTTGCATTTTGAGGTTGTTTTGCATGAATTCCTTCCATGCATGTGTATATTTTGAATGTAGTCCATGAGTTCACCACGTTCTTGAGCTTAATCTTGCATTTGGTCAAGTTTTAGAGCACTTAATTCATAAGAATTCTTGCATGTTATGTTTTTACATAGATCATGAGAGTTTCTTTGAAATTGTGTTCAATTGACTTACCTTTGGGCTTGATTTTGCAAAATTGATCTTTGAAACATGTTGTTTTATGGGTTATCAAGTGTTTTCCAAAGTTTTGGCCCAGAAAAATGAGTTTCAGATGGTTGAATGTTGAATTTCATGTTTGGAGGTCAATCTGGATTTTTTAGAAATTTGACCCACGCTCAAGCGGGGACTTTCACGCTCGGGCGTGAACCCTGAGTACATGCATTCCGCTCGAGCGGCGAGAGTTACGCTCGAGCGTGAAATGCGTATACCCAAAAGTTTGTGTGTTTTACAATACGCTCGAGCGAGAACCTGAGTCTCACGCTTGAGCGGGGGTCGAGCATCCATCGAACGTGAATTGCATGTATCCAGTACTTTTCATGGAGTTTACAGTCCGCTCGAGTGAAGGAAGTCACGCTCGAGCAGAGCTCCTTTGTCTGCATGTCCGCTCGAACGTAGAAAGCCACGCTCGAGCGAGACCCCTATTTTCTGAAATTTTGAAAAGTGTTTTAAAGTGCATCTTTGCATCCTCTTTCCATCCTAGGCATTCCTAGGCCATGTTTAAGGCATCTTAATGAGGATATTGATGTAAAACCACACCGAGTCAAGATAGGGACTAAGTTGTTGACTCCCAAGTGTGTAACTTAGTGTATGTTCGTTCTATAACTGTGTAGGGCTGGCATCCGAGGACGCTCATTAGCTGCTTATAGCCTAGTGCTCTGTGAGTAACAATGTTATAAAGATATGTTCAATTATTAATATTTTCTGAATGATCAACTATTATGTTTATTGAAATGTTATTGTTTAATAAACGAATGTTTGTCCTATTTGTAAACTGTATTCGTGGCATCCTTAGCAACTTACTGTTACTGTACTGTTACTACTACTGTCACAGAGATCTCTGTCGGTTCCCATGTTTGGAACCACTACTGTTTACTATTATGATGGCCATCAACTGATTGTTCGGTCTGTTAAGACCTACTGTACTGTTTTGCTATTGGATGTACCACATATAACTGCTACGGTTTCTAAATGACTGATATGACTGTTTAATTACTGAAAGGACATTCATTCTTAACCTCTTTACACAGTTGTTATTCACTAGGCTTTAGCTCACTGTTTATATTTATATGTAGGTGTTCAGGCACTGGATCGATGCTAGGAGCGTCTTAACTCCCTTTTTGCCAAGCCAACCATTGTGTCTCACCTCGAGGTTCCAAGTCTAACCGAGCTAAGGCTGTTTTAGGGTGTCTCAGTTTCACCCTTCCGTCTCTGTTTTGTAATACTGTTTAAGACTTGTACTGTACTCTGAGTGTTTGTACATATGGTGTATATATGTTTTGCTTACGAATGTGAATATGTTCGAAAAATTCTTTTTGCATACAGACTGTCACAGCTCATTGGACATCTTTTATTACTATTTTGGCTTCCGCCAGCCCCTGTACTCTGTATTATTGTCTTTACTGTCAAGCAGCCTTCGGTAATCACGGATTACTGGCTGGTTACGGTGCTAAACCCATAGGGGCGAGTTTAGGTCATGATAACTGGGCCTTAAAAGAGGATAGGAATACAAGGTATTTTCATATAATGGCTTGTAATAGAAATAACAGGAACTCTTTGTGTTCAGTGATGGTGAATGGTGTAATGGTTGAGGAACTTATGGAGGTCAGACATATGGTGATGTCTCATTTCAAGAATCACTTCTCTGAATCATGGGATGATAGGCCTAAATTATCTGGCCAATTCAAAAATAATAGAGGAAGCCCAGCAGCGGAATTGCTGGAAGCAGAGCTCTCGGAAGAGGAAGTTAGATTTGTTATCAAGAGTTACGAAGGTAACAAAGCACCCAGGCCTGATGGATTTAATTTGGCCTTCTTTAAGAAATGCTGGGAAATAGTCAAACCTGAGTTAATGCATTTCTTTAGAGAGTTTCACCAAAATGCTACACTAGTTTCTGGTTTGAACAGCTCTTTTATTGCTCTAATCCCAAAAGTGGATAGCTCATCAAGCTTGAGTGAATATAGGCCCATAAGTCTTATTAGCTCATTATACAAAATTCTGGCTAAAGTCTTGTTGAATAGGTTGAAACAAATGATGCCACAGATAATTCGTGAGGCCCAATCAGCATTTTTGGGGGGTAGGAATATCCTAGATGGGATACTTATTGCTAACGAGATAGTTGATGGGTGTAGAAAATCAAATAAGAAAGAATTGGTGTTGAAACTAGATTTTGAGAAGGCATATGATTCGATCAATTGGGAATTCTTATTCAATATGCTATCCAATTTTGGAGTTAAAGATAGATGGGTGAAATGGATGAAAACTTGTGTAACCTCCACAAAAGTGTCGGTTCTAGTGAATGGTTCACCAACCTTAGAATTTTTCCCACAACGCGGTCTTCGGCAAGGCGACCCACTGTCACCTTTCCTATTCAACATAGTGGAGGGATTGCTACATAGTTTTGCGTCTAGACTAAACTGTGTACATCAGAACATGCCTTTAAAGTACTTTGGGTTACCTCTAGGAGCTAATCCTGATAGGTTATGCACTTGGAAGCCAGTCTTGGACAAATTTAAGCAGAAATTATCCATATGGAAAAGAAGGTTACTTTCGTTTACGGGGAGGCTGACCTTACCTAAATCTGTCATGAGCAACTTGCCAATTTACTATTTGTCATTATTCAAAATACCAGTTGAGGTAGCAAAGGAAATTGATAAAATCCAAGCTAATTTTCTTTGGGGGGATTCAGACCTTAGAAGGAAAGTTCACATGGTTAGTTAGGATACTATTACAAAAAGCAAAACTTTGGGAGGTTTGGGAATCAGAAGAATAATTGATATGAATAAGTGCCTACTGCTAAAATGGTGGTAAAGGTTTAGGGCAGAGAATCAGTCTTTGTGGAAGGAAGTTATATGTTCAAAGTATAACGTGGGGGGAGGAAGATGGCTGCCACATGTGGAAGGTAGGATCAGAGGCTCAAAAATTTGGTCTGACATAATTAGTGCAGTTTAGTCTACACCTGTCTTACGCAATTTTTACCTCTAAAACTCTACAATTGAGCTGGGGAATGGCCATAGAGCTCAGTTCTAGAAAGATAAATGGGCAGGGAGTTGTGTCTCAAGGATGAATTTCCTAGACTCTTTTCTCTGTCCACTGCTAAAGATGGAGTAGACTCTGATTTTTTCACCAGTGGAGGAGGGTCTTAGGATTGGACTTTGGCTTTTAGGAGATCTCTGTTGGTCTGGGAAGATGAGGAGGTCAGAAGATTACATATCTGTCTTACGAATGCACCAACAGTGAGGGTTTTCAGGTCTGATATATGGAAATGGCAGGATAATCCCTCTGGGATATATTTTGTTGCTTCAGGGCACAAAGGTTGTGAGTCATTATTAGGGCCTGATAGGAAACTGGCAGGGGCAGTTTGGCATAATTGTGTACCACCAAAAGTCAAATTCTTTTGGGGGGGTTGGCTTGGTTAGGCAAAGTGAAAACATCTAGCTTCTTTCAGAGGATTGGAATATTAGATGAGGCTGCTAATGCGGGCTGTGTGTTCTGTCAAAATGAGATGGAAACCGCCAACCATATCTTGCTTTTTTGTCCATTTGTCTGGCTGTTATGGTCTAAGATTTTGAAGTAGTGGAGTTTTCAATAGGTGATGTCAAACTCTGTGGAAGGGCTATTGTAGTGGTGGTCATTTTGCAGAATGAAAAAGAATGAGAAAATGCTATGGAAGGTTGTGTCCTTGGCTGTTTTTTGGTCCATATGGAAACATAGAAATGACTGTGTATTTAATGGCTCTCAGCCAAACTTGGAAGAATTATGTAAAACTGTCAAAGCAAGAATAGCTTAGTGGGTTAAATCCTCCCTAGCCAAAGTGGAGTTCTCTGTGAATGATGTAGTTTTCAATTTGCATTAGGTTCAATATTGTATTAGGAAGGGGAGTTGAGAACAGTCATGTTTGTGATCTGTGAGCCGTGATCCGTGAGCTGCTGTGTTCTGTGATCTGTTTTTTTGGACTCTCACTGATTTGGAGCTTTTTTGCAATGGTTTACTGTGTGGGTGTAGCAGTGGAGGTGTCATGGGCTGCGTAGGGGTTGTCTTCAGTTCCGCTGTGATCTTGTTGTGATCTGTTTTGTATTGGTATACTGTGATTGTGGCTTGTGGTTGGCTTCCGCTGTTTTACACTAGTCTGCTGTCATTGTTGCTTTTGGTACATCCAGATGTGTAAAATTAGCTCTTAAATAAAGCAGGTATATAGAGATGTTTGACAAGAAAGCCCTTGAAGAAAGCATATTTGTTGTTCAGTGTAATGGAGCAGCTGCTGGTGTATTGGCTGCACAACTCGGCTTCATTGTTTGAGAGTTATCCATTAGGATTTCACTTCTATTCTCAGAGGCATTAGGTATTGTTTGGAAGGAAGAAAGCTGCAAAGTCTTGGTGGGTGATAATAGGAAGAGTAAAAGACCTAATCTGTTGGCCTGCTATGCTTAGCAGTGGAGTGCAAAAATGCCATGTTGTGCCAAGGTTGTAGAGGAGTTTCTCTGTTTTTGGTGCTTGTATAATTAGGGTATGTATAGATAGTAGCAGGGTACAAAGTTTATATTGTTGCAAATAAAGAGAGGTGGGCTGTACTGATATGTTAAGCTGTTATGGTGTACTGATATATGGTCATAAGGCTATCTGTTTTGTGTCTGCTCTTCTAATATAGTGAATTGATATGGTGATTGCCATGGTGACTGCCAGGCTGTGTTAATGATATAGAGGAGACTGCCATGCAAAGCTGTAATGATGTTTTGTGCCTGCTATGCCGAGTTGATGTTTTCGTGTCTACTATGCTAAGCTGTACAAATATTTATAGCTATCTGTTTGTTGCTTGTCTTTTTTTCTAGTTTCTTGGTTGGTGGCTCACCAATTTTGGGAGTGCTAAAAAATGATAGGATGGGCTTTTTGGTGCTAACATAGTTAGGATGATTTAGCCCATCGTGATACTTTTGCAATCACCTCATTTATTGATGTTTTGTGTTGTACCCTGTACTTTGCTTTTCATCAATGTTGGAACAAAGGGTCTTGAATTCTTCAAATGGTGGTCTTCGGGTCTTCAAAATTTGGCAATGATTTTGTCTATATAGAACAGAAATTAGTGCTTCAAGTCGCGTTACGTCGTTTTCCTAAAGACAATATTTGTACCCACCAAAGGCGTGCAGGGGGTTACAACAAATTTGCCTCTAAGATACGATGAAGCCTGATCTAAAGATCTAGTCTATCGGCGTCTGCACTGACGACAATAGATCATAACACTCTTGATATAATCTAGAAACCAAGACGCTGATAATCAAATCTGCAGAACTTGATTATCAATAAGAAAAATAGAAATTTTCTTAAGAAACTCTTGATCGAAAATTCAAAATCAAAAGAGAGAGAGAGAGAATTGCTGGAATGCTTTTCAGAATTTTGGATGGAATGAAATGGTTGATTTCGTGGCCTATTTATAGGCCTTAATGGATCTGATCGAATGTTCATGTCCCTTGATCGCATCCGATCAGATCTAACCGTTGGATCGACGATCTATGGTGAAGATCATTCTAACACCGAATAGATGCCTTGACTAATCACACCTGATCACGATCGGGTGCCATCTCATTCGTACGATCGCGCGCATCTCCAATCAACGGCTATAATCAACTTGCTCCAGATCGGACACACAATCGTTTCATCTCCAATGGACGACACATCACTGCCACGTGGAGCTGACTGTATTCCACGTCACCCATGCCACGATGGATCCACATCATCGCTCCAACCTATCCAATGCAAATAGGAAAGTGCCCTCATGGCGCCTTGCGCCGATGCGTCCATGCTAAGTACGCCATCAAACGCCACACAACCCACTACCCACGCCACGTGCGCACGCGTGTGCGGATGGTGCGAAGCACCATCATTGCGGTGTGGGTGCATGCACACTAGTTTTCATCCCATAATTCCATATTCAAAAGAATATTCCATGTAACACTTTATTAAGTGCTCCATGTTTTGCTCTCTTTCCAATGTGGAACAAAGTCCTTAAGCTTATTTCATGTTTTCCAAAGAAAACATGGAAGGTTTTTAAAACAACCAAAAATTAAACTATATATTTTGAAAATTCCCTAACATTCCCCCACCATTTTCAAAATACCAGATGATGAGTCTTGGCTCACTTGACAGCCTTATGCATAGGTGAAGATATCTTACGATTTGAATCATTCACTTAGTGAAGACATCTCAAAGTTAGTCAAGATGGCATAGTAGACTTGTCTTTGAACTAGCGATCTTATACGACTAACCGGACATATCTCACGCATAGTACAGGTTACCTCAAGTATTCAAACAAACGGACACGTGGATTGGCCTTGTATCTATATCCTGTTTCATGAGCGCTCTAGAGTCAAGCCCTTGGACTCATAGGAAGTGGAAACACCTCCTACACTCACATAGGTAAGCTTACTGAGAGTACCCCTATAATTTACAGTACCCTAACAACCCAGTTGTAAGCTTATTAAGAGTTTGCTAACTCATCCTCTTCTTTTCACATTACATGTACCAAACACTTCAACCTTGGGATGAAATAAAACTAAGTGCTTGCAATCACGACATATAGTGTACTTGGGCTCATTGAACTCAAGACTTTATGTTTTTTCAAGCGTTGAGTTGAGTTTCCACCAGGAGTGATTATGTTAAGTGGGCTTGAGACCCATCCCCTTTAATGTTTTCCACACCAAATCCCTTGTAAATCCCTTTGTTAAGGGGTCAACCAAGTTTTCACTTGACTTTACATAACTAATGGTAATCACACCTTATGTGATTAACTTCCTGACACAGCTATGTCTCAGTCTTATATGCCTGGACTTTCCATTATAGACATGGCTATAGGCCCGTGATAGAGTTGCTTCACTATCACAATGCAAAGATATTGGTGGCATAGGTTTTAGCCATATCTTAATCTCTAACAAGAGATTCCTTAGCCATTCTGCCTCTTTGCTACAAGAAGCCAACGCTACAAACTCTAGCACCATGGTTGAGTCTGTTATGCATGTTTGCTTTTTAAAACCCCAGGACATAGCTCCTCCTTCAATAGTAAAAATCCAACCACTCGTGGACAAGTGATCTTCACGGTCAGTTATCCAACTAACATCCGTGAATCCTTCCAGCACTGTTGGATAACCATTATAGACTATTCCATAGTCTATTGTTTTCCTCAAGTACCTAAGTACTCGGTTAACAGCATGCCAATGCACACTACTGGGATTACTAGTGTATCTACTAAGTTTTCCCACTGCAAAAACAATATCAGGTCTAGTGCAAGTCATGGCATACATCAGGCTACCTATTACTCTTGAGTATTCTAGTTGATCAACAGCTCTTCTAGTATTAGGATACAATTTCAAATTTGAATCAAAAGGTGTAAACATGGGTGTACAATTATATTGATTAAATTTCTTAAGAATTTTCTCAATATAGTGCGACTGGGTTAGAATCAAATTATTGTCCTCTCGTTTGGTCGTAATACCCAAAATTACATCAACTAAGCCCGTGTCTTTCATACTAAAGCTAGACGATAAGAAACTTTTAGAACTTTCAATGACATCATTATCAATACAAAAAATAAGCATGTCATCTACATATAGACATATGATTACACCTCTATTTTCAGTAAACTTACTGTACGCACACTTATCAGATTCATGTATCCTAAAACCATTTGACACTATTACTTTGTCAAATTTGTCAGCCACTGTTTTGGAGCTTGTTTTAGTCCATATAGTGACTTCACGAGTTTACACACTTTGTGCTCTTAACCTTGTATAACAAATCCTCCCGGTTGTTGCATGTAGATTTCCTCATCTAACTCTCCATTTAGGAAAACGGTCTTAACATCCATTTGATGGATTTCAAGCTTATAGATTGAGGCTAAGGCAATCAACACTCGAATGGTGGTGATTCTAGCCACCGGAGCATATGTATCAAAATAATCAATACCCTCCTTTTGAGTAAAATCCTTAGCAACTAATCTTACTTTGAACTTGTCAATTGTGCCATCAACTTTCATTTTCCTTTTGAAAATCCATTTACAACCAATGGGTTTGAATCCAGGTGGAAAATCAGCAAGTATCCAAGTATTGTTACCCATGATAGAATCCATCTCATCGTTTATTGCTTTTTTCCAGAAAGCAACATCTTGAGACTTCATAGCTTCCTCAAAGGTTAATAGATCTGAATCCATATTCAAAGAAATCATTGTTTGCTTACAATAAGCTTTTCTAGTTCCTTCTACAAGGTAAACAATGAAATTAGGGCCAAATGACTTCTCAGTCCTAGCCCTCTTACTCCTCCTTAGCTCAATAGGCTCATTAGGTTCATTAGACTCAATAGGTTCATGTCGTTCACTTTCCTCTGTAGACATCAAAGGAGTTGATTCATTTTCTTGATTAGAATCCAACCTTGGAATGGTTGTGAAACGATTCTCATAAAATACCGCATCACGTGATTCAATGATGGTATTTGTTTCTATTGAACCATTGGGCTCCACTACCAGAAACCTATATGCCTTGCTATGTATAACATAGCCAAGGAATATGCATTCAATTCCTTTTTCACCTAATTTCTTCTTTTTAGGTTCAGGCAATCTGACTATTGCTCTACAGCCCCATATTTTCAAGTAACCAAGATTAGGTTTCTTGTTTTTCCAAAGTTCATACGAGGTAACATTTCTTCCCTTGAGAGGAATTCTATTGAGTATGTGATAGGCAGTGAGCAAGGCTTCACCCCAAAAACTAGAACTTAAACTGGAATAAGAAAGCATAGCATTAATCATTTCTGTTAATGTCCTATTCTTTCTTTCAACTACTCAATTTTGTTGTGGTGCGTAGGGTGCAGACTTTTCATGAATAATACCAACATTTTCACAATATTCTAGAAAATGGTATTCACCGCCTTTATCAGACCTAAGTCTCTTTATTTTGACATTACACTGATTTTCTACTTCTGTCTTAAAAATCTTGAATTTATCAAGCACCTCATCTTTTGAATGCAAATAGATATGACAGTACTTAGAAAAATCATCAATAAATGTTACATAATATTTCTTACCACCTCTAGTGGGGGTACTATGCATGTCACATACATCACTATGCACAAGTTCAAACAGAGATGTGGTTTTATCTACTTTAGGAAATGGAATGCGAGTAATTTTTGATTGCACACAATATTTACATTTTTCAAACATTTCATTGTCATACTTAGGAATTAAATCTAAATTAACCATATCATGCATTTTCCTAGTATTAACATGACCTAAACGAGCATGCCAATAAAGAAAGAGAATCAACAATATAAGCAGAAACAAATGTATTATTGATAACGTTAAGTTTGAACATTCCTTGATACATGTAGCCCTTCCCAACAAAAATCCCACCCTTAGACAGGACAAATTCGTCCAACTCAAATACTAACTTGAAACCATGCTTATTAAGCAAGCTTCCAGATACAAGGTTTTTCCTGACATCAGGTACATGATAAACATCATTAAAACTTGGGTCTTTTCCAGATGTAAACTCTAGATCCACCGTCTCTTTGCCTTTGATAGCAGCAGTTGAAGAGTTGCCCATGTAGAGAACTGTTCCATCACTCACTTGTTCATAAGTAGTGAAACGACTCTTATCGTTACAGATGTGCCTTGTTGCTCCTGAGTCAATCCACCAGTCACCAACATCTTCGAGCATGTTCACCTCGGATACAACAACCACGAACTTGTTCTTAGCATTTGATGCTTCTGGCTTCTTCTTGTATGACCGACATTCATTTTTGAAGTGCCCTGGCTTGCCACAGTGCCAGCAAGCGCCTTTCGACTTCTTAGCATTTTTCTCGGGTTGGGGTTCATGCTTACGCTTCTTTTTGTTGAACCTCTTACCATCATCCACCATGTGGATCTTGGACGACTAAGCCAATTGGTTATCTTTACTTTCAAGTAACCTTGACTCTTCCTTAACTCGGAGGTGCTGAGCCAATTCCTCTAAAGTAAGATCTTCCTTTTTGTGTTTCAGAGTTTTCTTAAAATCTTTCCAAGAAGATGGCAGTTTCTCTATTATAGATGAAACTACAATAAATTCATCCATGTTCATATTCTTTTGTCGAAATTGACTCAGAATATGTTGGATCTCATGGAATTGTTCCATAATGGGCTTTGTATCAATCATTGTAACGCATAAAATTACTAACAAGAAATTTCTTACTAGTGGTATCCTCGGTGAGGTACTTTGGCTGTAATAAGTCCCAAAGTTGCTTTGTCGTTTCCGGATGTTGATACACATCAAATAGAGAGTCTGACAGCGCATTCAGAATGTGTCCTTGGCAAATGTAGTCGTCATTCTTCCATTTTTTTCTGGCACGGGTTTGCTCTACAGTCTCGTCTTCTTGCTTTGTTGGATAGGGGGTAGTTAACACGTAGACCACTTTGAGAGTGGTGAGCAAAAAGTACATCTTCTTTTGCCAGTGTCGAAAATTTTCTCCATCAAAACGGTCAAGCTTCATGAAATCTTGAGTCATTTTCTAAATAGACATTGCCATATCCAAATATTGTCTTTAGATTATTGGAACAAATGGTCTTGAATTCTTCAAATGGAGGGTCTTCGGGTCTTCAAAATTTGGCAATGATCTTGTCTATATAGAATAGAAAATTAGTGCTTCAAGTCGTGTTATTAAGTTGTTTTCCTAAAGACAATATTTGTACCCACTAAAAAGTGTGCAGGGGGTTATAACAAATTTGCCTCCAGTATATAATAAAGCCTGATCTAAAGATCTAGTCTATCGACGTCTGCACTGACGACAATAGATCATAACACTCTTGATATAATCTAGAAACCAAGACACTGATAATAAAATCTGCAGAACTTGATTATCAATAAGAAAAACAGAAATTTGCTTAAGAAGCTCTTGATCGAAAATTCAAAATCAAGAGAGAGAGAGAGAGAGAGAATATTTTGGATGGAATGAAATGGTTGATTTTGTAGCCCATTTATAGGCGTTGATGGATCTAATCAAATGGTCATGTCCCTTGATCGCATCCGATCAGATCTGACCGTTGGATCGACGATCTATGGTGCAGATCATTCTGACACCGAATAGATGTCTTGACTAATCACACCTGATCATGATCGGGTGCCATCTCATCTGTATGATCGCACGTATCTCCAATCAACGGTTATGATCAACCCGCTCCAGATCGGACACACAACCGTTTAATCGGTTGGTTGATTCATCGCCAACGGATGACACGTCATTGCCACGTGGAGCTGACTGTATTCCACGTCACCCATGCCACAACGGATCTACATCATCGCTCCAACCTGTCCAATGCAAATAGGAAAGCACCCTCGTGACGCCGATGCGAAGTGCAAAGTGCGCCATCAGACGCCACACAACCCACGCCACGCATTTGCGGTGTGGGTGCATGCACACTAGCTTTCATCTCATAATTTCATATTCAAAAGAATATTTCATGCAAAAATGCTAGAGGCCTCAAAAATTCTACCAAAAGTTTTACCAAATGTGGGTCCCACACCCATGTGAGACATTTGGTAAAACTTTTGGTAGAATATTTGAGGTCTCTAGCATTACTCTATTTCATGTAGCACTTTATTAAGTGCTCCATGTTTTGCTCTCTTTCCAATGTGGGACAAAGTTCCCAAGCTTATTTCCTGCTTTCTAAAGAAAACGTGGAAGATTTTTAAAACACCCAAAAATTAAACTATACATTTTGAAAACTATTTTGAAAATTCCCCAACATTCAATATAGTTTCTTTTTTGCCGATAAAAAAATATATATATATATATAGTGTACGACTACTTGAAGCACTGGTTGTTTTGGCATTCGCGATTGCATAAAATTGAAACAAATCTTTTTGTGCAATATAGTCCAAATTTGAAATGTGTAAAGTAAATTTATTTTGAGTATGAGTTACAACAACTCACTAAATTTGAATCACTACATGTACTTCAATTTTTAGTCACTTTTTGGACTCATTTTTCGAACTTCCTAATTTTTTCCCTAATGTTCTTTAAATAAAGAGAGAAAAAGGATACATGATACAAAAAAATTGGGTCAGCCTTATCACAAACCTGCTTTCAATAGCCCTACTTCCTTAAGGTAGGTCCAGCTAGGGCTTCTTTTGGTGGGCAAATGCAAATGGCCCTCTTTAAATAGCACCCAACCCAAATCAATCCAAAATCACAGCCCACATATAACTACTTTGCGACTTGTTTGGTTTAAAATTACTTGAAATCAATCACGGTTGTATTTTAAAAAGTTTGATTGTTTGCTAAAACCTTTTAGATTTTTAGATATATTTTTTTTTTTCAATTTAAGAAAAAAATTCAAAATAAAGCCTTTTTTTAATTTAATTTTTTCAAAAGATAGAACATTAACGAATAAGTGAGTTAGATTACTACAATTTGACATTCTGTACTTCTCCATAAACTCAAATTCCAAACCTCTTTGAGAAACCAAGAAACCAAGATTTACAACTAAAGTTAAGAAGCTCAAAAAAAATAAAAAAAAAATTCAAGCAAAGTTAAAAAAAAAAAAATTAATTTCAGTTTAAAATACAAATCTTAAAAGTCAAGAGTTGGACAAATAAAAGAAAAGCTTGAAAAGTGAAATCAAATCAAACACAAAAAATAAATAAGTGAAGTGTAATAAATAAAATGAAGCGAACAACCAACCAACCAACCACACATGATCATGAGCGCCACAAAGTGACAGTTTAGAATACTGTTTTTCTCCCGCGAAAAAGCAATTCATAAAGCAATAAATAGTTAGTTTAATAGCAGTTAAGAACTGGAAAGCCAACTCACTCTCGTGGGTGTGCCCCTCTCTCTCTCTCTCTCTCTCTCCACACGTAACCCACCTTTTGCCTCTCTTTCTGCATCATCTTCACTTTGATCTTATTCTCTCTTGTGGAAAAATGGTGAAGGAAACAGAGTACTATGATGTTCTCGGCGTCACTTCCTCTGCTTCGGAGGAGGAAATCCGAAAGGCTTATTATATCAAGGTCTTGTATTTGTTTGATTGTTGAAACTCCAATCTTAAATCTTAATTCGTTGATGTTTGTAAGGTTTTGATGGTTGTGTATATATGGGTTTATGTAGTACATATCATAGATGAATCGAGATCAACTTACTAGATGGTGGAAAATTTGTAGTTATTGTAATTTGCACCCTTCAATAACTTCATGTGATGCACATATACTCATATTTGATACTCAATTGATCTTAATCTATTGATGTTTGCAAGGGTTTTTATGGTTATGTATATGTGGGTCTATGTATATATGTGAATCGAGATCAAGATGGTGGAAAATTTGCAATCGTTTAATTTGCGCTGCACCCCTTAATAACTCATGTGATGAACACGTACTCATACATCTACATGCTTATATATGTGTGGGATTTGAACAATTATGACATAGTCCAATGGTGGTTCACATAAATGCCTCAATTTATGTAGCCTTTTAATGTTCAATGAACTCTGTGTGTGGGTGTGTTTTATTTTATTTTTTAATTTTTTTTTGACACTAGACAAATTTGGCGTGAGGATTTCATGTACCTCCATTTGGTTTTCTCTTGGGAGCTACATTTGTTGGATTGATTTTTAGATTAGACAGGTTTTTGATGAAAGATTGAGTTGGAGAGCATGGGAGGGGTGAGGACTGGCACATACTGTGTTTGTTGAAATTCTTACTTAAGCCTTCTCCTATATTTGAGCTAGATATATACATATGTGCATCCTTATTGATTGTTATATTGGGCTACCTTCTATGAAAGTTTAAAACATCTACAACCAACAGTGAGAGTGAAGCAGAATTTAACTCGCATTTAAGTTGAATAAGATCTTGTTAATCTACTAGTTATGGGGATTAATAGTCATTGTCTACAGGTCTTGTGCACATGCTCCTGAAGAGTTATGATTTAAAATTGTGGTAAAAATGTTATGGAAACCTTTTTTGTTTATTTATTAATGATACAGGCCAAGCAAGTTCATCCTGATAAAAATCCTAATGACCCTCAGGCTGCGGAAAGATTTCAGGCAAGTCCATTATTTCTTATTCATCTTTCTCTCATTTTCATTCTCCTACAAATTTCTTGAAAAAGTGTTTGGTCTTGAATTAGAAACTAAACAAATAATGAGAATTTTTACTTATTTTTTAATTTTCTTTCTCATGAATGAGTGGAAAAACAGAGAGGAGGTGTCTTCATTGACGTTTTGGTCTATCATGTTTCCATTTTACAACACTGTCCTTTATGATTAAGTGATTCTCAATGTCAATAGGTACTGGGCGAAGCTTATCAGGTCTTAAGTGATCCAGGTCAAAGGGATGCATATGATCGAAATGGAAAGTATTGCATATCTAGGTAAGTCTATTGGTTTTGGTTACATGAAAACAGACATTTACACACACATAAATACATATACAAGGCTGCGGTGACTTACAATTGGTTCTGTCATCGGTGGAATAATTTCTTTGTAAATTCCTATGTCTCCCCACCTAGATCGCTCTTTTGTGAACAAAGTATCAAAAATAAGAAGCAGAAGCTCCAATATCACTTACTTTTATTGTCTTATTTATTTGTTAATTAATTGACCACTCCTAAATGTAGACCTGCAGACACAAACAATTTGAGGCTTTCCTTGGAAGCATTAATGGGTTAAATATTTCAATCTTCTCTCAAGCACTACAAATGCTAGAGGAAGAAAGGGAGGAAAATGGGACAATAATTTCTCAATATGTAACTCTGCACATGCTAAACCACAAAGGTTTCATTCAAAAGGAACTTTCTCTGTAACCTTTTTGAAATAGAGTTGATGCTCAGTTGAAAATTTCCTGTGACCCCGTAAGGGATCAAACCAACCTCAGTTGTCAGAGTGTTCTTCCATAAAATCATCTTTCAGATGACCTCTCATTTGTTCATGGTTATATTTTCTGGACACATATCTAATGTCTTAATTTTTTTTGTTTTTTATTTTTTGTTTTTCAGAGACACCATGCTTGACCCCACTGCTGTTTTTGCTCTTCTTTTTGGAAGTGAACTGTTTGAGGACTATATTGGACATCTAGCTGTGGCATCAATGGCTTCCTCCGAGTTAGCTGGTGAATGTGACAATCCTGAAACATTACATGAAAAGTTAAAGGCAAGTATGATCCATATTCATCATGTATAGAAATTGTTCCCCCCCTCTTTCATGGGTTAAATTGTGTTCTTTGGAAGTAGGCAGTCCGTTTAGGGTTCTCCTTCGTCAGTGGTATGTCAAACTCAGAATGTATTACATTAATACTTTGGTCCAAAGCTTGGGAAGTTGCACTACGACTACGCTTTACCATGTTGTCAATGGAATGTTTTTGGTGAACTAAATATAAGGACTATATTAGGATGATACCTCTGAATGATAGACGTAGAGTTTTGCAGAATTGATTTCCTACATTGTACATTTGCAGAAGGTCCTAGAAATTGTTCTTACCATTCTCGATGCTTTCCTTTATTCTAATTCCTTTCTTCCATGCACACACCAATATTTCATTTTATCTTCCACCATTAATCTATGATCGAACTATGTGATGAAGGCTGTTCAAAAAGAACGAGAAGAAAAGCTTGCTAGAAAACTGAGAGATTTGCTTCAGCAATATGTTCGAGGTGACAAAGTAGGATTTATACATTGTGCTGAATCTGAAGCAGAGCGACTTTCACATGCAGGTTTAACTAAGCATCCCACTTCCAGTTCATGTTTCCTTTTCTTTTCTACATAGACTATACTAGTACTTTTGATCTCAAAAGGACACAAACACAAACACAAACACAAACACAAACACAAACACAAACACGCGACATGACATGGACATGACAATTTTAAAAAATGTGAGGTACTTCTAAATGTGTGGTTGATTTTCTGTTAACTATTAAACAACTACTGAAATAAAATCTATGAAAATGCATTTCTACTTTTAAATATATTCGTAAGTGGTTTATTAGGTGAGGGAAGCCCTTAGACCAGTATTGAGGGACTAAAAAGCCAACTCACTGTTAGGAGAGATATTATTACAAAAAATGTAAAGTTTTGTGTTTTCACCTTTTAGATAGAACGTATATATCTGGGAAATCCCAAATTTAGAGGGGGGAAAATGGAGAGACTAACAATGTGGAACAGAGGGAGTATTATAGAACTGGCCAACCTTTTTTTTCCTTTGAATCCATGGATCTATTTGTGAAAATAATTCGAAAATAATGGTTTGGCTTGTTTGAGGCTTCTATTTACCATCTACGGCATGGATATCTTGGATTTGGATTCTATGCCATTGTTTCTTTGCAATAATCTTGCTGTGGTTTTTACAACAGCATGACACATGATTAATGGACATAATCCAATGGTCAAAGTTGAAAGTTAAAGCAAAATAATATAAACTACATATTCTTAAACTATGTCGTTTAGTCTCAACTTTAAACTTAAAGACTGTTATATTATCACAGAAACACTATTGCAGAGATCTATGGTAGAGGATCCCGATCCGGATACAATACTAGCATACTTTATTCATTCCAACATGAACTCACTATAACTTGCCATTCTCTAGTGTTCAAATTGACCATGTTGAAGTCGATTTCTCATTGTTGCAATTACAGCTTTTGGGGTTGATATTTTGCACACTATCGGCTACGTATATGCAAGACAGGCCGCACAAGAGCTTGGAAAGAAAGCCATATTTCTTGGGGTGCCATTTGTGGCAGAATGGGTTCGCAATAAGGGACATTTCTGGAAGTCACAGATTACTGCAGCAAAAGGTATAGTCAATTATCAAGGCGATATCAACACCCTCTGTCATCCTTTCCTTCTTTAAAAGTTACTTTATTTAAATTATTTCTTTCTTTTGGGGAAAAAAAATGTTTCCAGGAGCTTTTCAGTTGTTGCAACTTCAAGAAAACATCCATCGCCAATTTAAAATGGAAGGTAGTAGCCTTGAGAATGACCTCGAATCACATTTAAGGTCGAACAAGGATACATTGAGGAACTCACTATGGAAATTGAATGTGGTGGACATTGAAATAACTCTTTTACATGTGTGCCATATGGTGGGTTTTTTGTTCTTCTTTCTATCAGTAACCTTTGTTCCTGAAATGGGGTTTTTCTGCTTTATTATTTTAGGTTAAGGAAGTTTCAATTTTCAGTTTTTATCGTATGCAAGAAAAAACACAAGTCTATATGCTTTACAAATAAGTTTCTTTTTGTTTTTTGTTTTTGATTTGCTTGCAGGTGCTGCAAGAAAGTAATGTCAGGAAGGAAGAACTTAAGGCCCGTGCTATGGCTCTAAAAATTTTAGGAAAAGTTTTCCAGGTAAAACAAGTGGCGTAATCAAATAGTAGAATCATATGTTTGTTATTATGACCAACATTTCCATAATTTACTAGCTTGCCAAAAAAAAAGTGACAAGCATGATTGGCTCAGCATGGAACTTGAAATTTTCAAATTCTCAGATTTCCAGTAATCTGGAATGGTTTGTGAATTAGCAGACAGACACTTTTTTCTATCCTTAGTTGGATGAATGTGTTCATTTGACTGATGAATTGCATTTCTGATGCTGCTTTTGACCTTTTTAGAGGGAAAAGGACAGACAAAGTGGTGGAACATCAAAGAAAAAGATTGCTTCCAACATAAATGATGACGAAAGCAGTTCTGACAGCAGCGATGAAGAGGATTCACCAAGAACACTTAATTATCGAACTCCCATGATCACACAGGTAAGTCTAGTGATTCTTTAAACCTAATAATATATCATGAACACCCCACCTCCCTCATACCCTCAAATGCTTCACAAATGTTATTTCATCCTATGTTTCAAGTTTTCTTGTTCGATCTTCAGAGTTTAAAAAGGTGAAATTAAATCTGTGATGCTTCATATGGTTATTGATCAGATTCCTCTGTTTTTCTCCGTTTCTTTCAATTCACAGTTCGCATTTCAACTATAAATAAATAGTCATTTACTACTAACATAGACAAATAGTCCCTTTAGATTATGGGTTCAGGGTATGAGAAATGGTATCAGAGCCGGGATGCTCTGTCCTTGAGGGCTGGTGACTGCTTATGGGAAACTGAAAGATGGTTAGATTCCCGCATCGCCTCCATTGTGAACTTCACTATAGCTCTTAACAAAGAACCGAATGCAAAATTTTCTGACCTTCGCTTGTGGCCCACTCAATGAGAAGATCGAACTTTTAAGCAGTTCCACTTAGTACACATTTGCAAGACAACGGATTTTGATCAGGCTCATCTCAATCCTGGACTGTATCAGAAAAAAGAATAGAATCGTGGAGTTTAGAGACCAAAATCTACTACCCATGAATCAAATGGGACCTTTTCTTAAATAACCCGTGCTTTTTATGCAACGTAATGAGCTCCCTTTCATTTCTCATGTGGCAGGGTATCGGTAGACTCTTCAGGTGCCTCTGCAATCCGGCATTTGATGTGGATGACGAAGAGATCGTATACAAAAGCAAATAATGCAAGAGACATACACTAAACAAGGTTCAAATTTGGCTTGTTCAAGACTGTAATGCAATAGATATCTATATGTCTGCACCAATTTGAAATTGAGCAATCTGTGAGATCGTAGTAAGAGAGGAATGACAGGCGAAGCCAAAACTACGTATTTCGTATTTGTATTTTGTTGAAGAACATGCCATTGCCGGTATGTATTTCAAGCACATGAAGATTGGTGAGTGCACATTTGATGCATAAATCTGTCAGAACAACGTATGCTTTGTTTCTTCAACTACGTTGGTATAAGAAGAAGATAATACCAAAGAACTGTGAATCCAAATAATGTACTTCACTGACCAGAAATCACAAATCACTAACCTATTACTACAAGTAAACAACTTGACTTTCATTTTAAGGTGACTGGGGAGGGTGGGGGAGAGGGTGGTGGAGGGACAAGGGAAGGCTGGCTGCTGGCAGAGGAGACAACAGGCAGAGAGACGGGGAATGGGCAGCTGAGGGTGGGGGAGGTGTGGAGGGTGGCGGGGGAGGGTAAGGGAAGGGTGGCAAAGAGGAAATAAAGCAGGAAGAAGGGAGCAGAAAAGAAAAGGAGGGCAAAAATACAAAATTTCCCATGATTTTATGATTTTTTTTTTTTTTTTTTTTTTTTTTTTTTCCAGAGTGCTATTGTAATTAACAAAAAATTGCCACCTAGGTTTCACGGTTCAGCAGTTGAATCGTGGGTTTTGGCAGTTTTCACATTATATGCTGGTTTTTGAGTATAAACAGTTTTGATGGTTTGTCCGGACAGGAAGTATGGCCGGCTGACGGGTTAACCGGTTCTGCTGCCAAGCAAGGTTGTTCAAATCGAAATTTTACGTTGGATCGTTAAAGGTGTTTATAGGATCGAATTGTAGAATCAGATCGAAAATCGTAAGATTTTACCGAAAAAGACAAATTACATAATAATTTAATTTAAATAAATATTTCTTAAAAAGTACACACAAAATGAGCCTATATTTTATTAAAAAGAAGTGAAGATATTGTGAGAAATATAATACTCAATGTCAAATGTACATATAATATTATACAATAAAAAATTCGAAAATAAAAGTTTTGTATTCATTAAAAAAGAATGTAAAGAAGAAAAATTCTATAATAAAATACTTTACGATCTACAATAATACATAAAAAGTGAAGAAAAAATATTTAACAAAGTTAGATATGAAAATAGATTAAGAACTCAAAAGAACAACCTAACCGAATGATAACATCCCTGGTAAAGCGGATTTAAATCACAAAAATAATCTCTTCAAAATTTGAGATAAAGTTCCAATCATCTTACTCTTCTTAGACTCCACTAAAGCTAAATTTGTTTTTTCGACTAGTTAATTTTCTTAAATTATCGCAATATTTAAATGTTTGTTTCCTAATTTATTTTTCTTAGTCCATTTGCTTCAATACTACTCAATTTTTATTTTTATTATTTAGTTTGATCACATAAATTGATATTTAAATAACAAACATAAAATTTACAATAAAATGTCATATAATACAAAAACAAAAAGCTTGTAAATTGGATCGGATTCGGATTGACATTCCACGACCCCGCAAGATCCCATTACCAAGATCGAAAGATCCTACCTATAAGGAAATTTTTACACGATTCGGATCGATTGTACTCAAATAGATCGTAAGATTATAGGATCGTAAAATCCGGGTCGAGATTATGATAAAAATGCTGTCAGGTCCGATTTTTTAAACAATCCTTGCCACTTTCTTGCAAATATTTGTCCCGAATGCCATTTTACAGAAATTTTTTCTAAAAAAAAAATGACAGGAAAAACAAGTTAAAAAAAAATAATGAGGTCTAAACCAATGTCTGAACCAGCCAAAGTGAGAGTCATTGCACCATTTATAAGGTCTAAACCAATGTCTGAAATGCCTTAAAAAAGCCAGTCTCTGCAAACGCATACAACAATTTCACAGGATTGCGGGTTGAAACAACAAAACCCAAGTCTTCAACACATCCATATATATACACAGGTTATTGTTCTGTCCTTTTTGAACCAATAAACAGAAACTTTCAGATTTTACCACCGACACACTCCGCTCAGTGAGCCAGATGAGGAAGTGCACTGGCTGCTCGGTGTGCTAAGTCGGCACATGCACAATGCACAGACGTCAAGTTCAAACAACCACTTATGATGAGAGAATGCCTTCCAGAGCATGTGTGAAGTGAAGGAAACGAATCACATACAGCCTGAACAGCTGGCGGAGTAAGGGCCGTGCACTGGCTGATGTTGAGATTCACAAGCCCTTCCTCCATGTACCTGTTCTTCATGGATTCCCACATTTCGTGCTTGTTCTTCACTCGGCTGTGAGCCAGAGAATACATTGCTCTGTCCGTAATGTTTTGGCAGTAGTAGAGACCAAGGGATCTTAGATGAAGGCAGTTGTTTGCCAAAGCAATAACACTATCATCTGCAACAAGATGCAAAAAGGTCAGAGGGATTTAACCATTTGAGTCACTGTAATAAGATAAAAATAAAAATAAAGCTAACAGCAAAATAAATATAAAAACAAAAACAAAAACAAAAAAAAACTTTTTGCAGATTCAAATGAACAAAATTTACTGAAAGTTCCACTACCTTTATTAAGTGTGCATATCAACCCAATTAATCCAGGGTCCAGAGGAACTTTAACACACATCAACTAAAATACATTTAAATGTAGTTGATATATGAAAAACCATTATGATTGCTTCAGCAAGAAACACATAACCTTGTGCGAATAATTTAGAGTAGCATATGAAAATTGAAATAACCAAGCATATCCTTCCCCTGAACAAAACTTACATAAACTCTCTTTCTATTTGTTTTCCTTTCTTCTTACCTTTTATTTTCCTTTCAAAGAAGAGGAGAGGGTGGAAAACAACCACCTCTTAGTTTTAAATGCCTTTAATGTGAATCACATTAAGCCTCCTAATTAATCTATACATTGGGCCTTGTGGCATCAAATCAGCTGATATTTTCTTACCCTTCCATTCATTGGTATACCCTACAAATGCTATCACCTATAATGCAGTAACCTCCTGCATTGCTAACCATTCATCTTGATATACTCCAGCCGGTTACATTTTCATTTATGAAAAATGCTCCTTAAATGCCCTACATTCTAGTCACTACAAAAACAACCAGATATAAAGCCATCACTTTGATGTGTTAGATATAAATTGATTTCACACAGCAACAGTAGCAATTTTCTAGTACTTAATTCATGCTCTATAAAGGCAAATTTCCAACCTTAAATATTGAGTCCGTGTGCATGTTCAAGTGCCAAAGCCTTCATGAACCTAAATTTTAGGATACTAGGATATGTATCCAAAAGTTTCGTAAGGATATGAAGTTGAAGCCGTTTCATGAATACATACATATCATATTATATAATATTCTCAGATAAAATGTTGTAGATTATGTAAAATGTACTTGAAATTCAATAGGAGTCAGGAAAAATGTGTAAAAGCTTTCCACTTCAGTGTTGATTCAACTATAAATAATAATCTACATTATAACATTCTATACAGCCATTTGTTGATCATGTTTCCGTACATAACTAATGACTCAATACTGACATTTGTCCAACAGATAAACAAGATGTAGAATTTGATGAGGATATAAGATATGCATGTGAATTTGGTGAGGATATTACATATATATACGTGAATTGTGATAAGAACACTTCTTAGTTGAAGGGGGTTTAACCAAATAAAAATCGCGCTTTCATTTGTTACCATTTAAACAAGACAAGAACAAGAATGTTTTCTAGGATACCAATTAATTATGAATTTATGATAACAAACACAGCATACCTGTTATAAGAACACATCCACACAAATCAAGGGCTCTAAGATCGGGACATCCATATGCTAAACTCATTACCCCCACATCACCAACATTCTCACACCATCCCAGATTCAACGACTGCAACTGACAACAGTTGTACCCAATAGTCTGCACACAATATCTTAGTAAAGTGAGAAAAAAAAACTCTATCAATCATAAGCACTCAAATGAGTAATAACAAGCTCTAACTCTTTCTTACCTTCAACGCCTTGTCAGATGCAGCTTTCACACATCCACAAAGATTCAAGTACTTCAATTTTCTGCAAAACTGAGCCAAATATGCAAGACCCATATCGCTGAACGCAGTACACCCGCTGATGTTAAGTTTTATAAGATTTGGACACCCATGAGCCAAAGCAAACAGAGAACAATCACTAAGCTTGAAGCTCTTGCTGAGGTCCAAATCCTGCAGGTCATGGCAGTAATTTGCAATAGTCTCGACCGCATTATCTTCAAGCTGCGGTTTATCCTGACGCAGAATCAGGGTCTGCAGTTTTGTGAATTTAGGAGCAAGAGAAAGAACCAAGTTGTTCATGTTGTTCTTGCACCTAAAGAAAAACTTTGCCTGTTAGTGAGAGATCATCTAGCGGACACAGGATAATGTCAGATAAGGCATAGTTATCAAGTAACATGAAAAAAAAAAAAAGAGTGCAAAAAGTGCATGAAACAGTAGACATACTCACGAACTACCTAAAATTAAACAAAACAACCTTTGGTTTGATCCTATATATTATGTCTTATTGTTCATACTGGCCTATCAATTTCTCGCTACTGAAGTGGATGTACCTCCAATGCTCTGTGAACTGAATCTAAACAATCTAGAGCATGTATTGGATGTCATCCAATACTCTGGAGACAGATAGAGATAAGACAGGTTTCTCCACAACAGGAAGACATATAATGATCTTAATCATCATTTTATAAGCCAAATCATGCAAAACACTCAAACAATGGACTAATTGTTGAGAAGTATTAATGTCAAAAGACCAGTGTTTGCACCATCCTCACAGAAAAACAAAATGGATGCTAAATTACACTGATGAGGACAATAATAATTGTCAAAGAGCCACATGAACATATTTGTATTCAAATTCTAAACAGTTACTGGGGAATTTAAAATTCAAATCGACATAACCATCATAGACTGTTGATTTGGATATACGTTGCAACCTTATGGATGTCCATTAAAATCATTTAATGAAGAGGATCCAAATCCTAACCAGCAACATAAGAAAAAAGTTATGCACATGTTTTATTTTTAACAATATCATCAACTACCAAAAACTTAAAATCTATCATGTCCAGCATAGTTGATTGCAAAGAATAGAGATAACACAAAACATAACACAATTTACTATTATACCCAGATAAATCACCTATATTCTTATCTTGATAAAGGCAATCAGAATAACAAGTAAACCAAGGAACATACCAAGACCAAATCAAACAAAACAAATAAATGGAATATGATGCTTGGCCCATAGAAAAGTTACTAAATCACAATTGCATATACACATAAACAAAGAAGGCAATAGATGATACCATGAGAGGGAGAGTTGGGTAAGTCCCAAGGCAATAGCATCCCTCCAACCACTACAGACTCCTGCAGCAACGATGACGGTTCGATCATCACCTAACGAAACAATTCGCAACAAGAGCTCCATGGGAATGTCCTTCCACTCAGTGATCACACCGCCACAACCCATCTTGGCTCCCTCAATTCCACCCCCACCAGCACCAAACACCATCAGCTTCTCAAAGCACAAATCCAAGTCCTCAGGCATCAACCCCTCTCTCCCAACCATTTGAGTCCTCTATATATGCAATCCCAATAGCTTCACCCTTGTTTCTGTCACCAAAATTAAAGAGAGAAACAGATAAGGCTTCATCATCTGGTAAAAAGACAACAAAGCAAAACAAAAACTCATCCATTTTTGTCAACAAAGTCTGCAGAGTTATATAACATAGTCATCACCATAAAACCCTACAAAACTTGTGCATATATGTATATCTTTGAACATATATATAATCATAAGCAGACGCAATTAACAGGGCATTTTCATATATGCAAAAAATTGAAGATTTGGAAGTTCTTGGGTCTGGAAAAGTTTGATTTTTTTGCAGAGAATTGTGCATTAAAACAGAGATTTTGTTTAGAATAATACAGTAGATGATCGGACCTGTAAGTCCTCAAATTCTTCTGATGAAGAGTACACACATATACAGATACTACACACATACAAACTCATAGATACAGAGATAGATATACATACATACATACATACATACATATATTAGAGAGAGAAGAGATAAGAGTTAAGGTTTGGGAGTACCTTCGATGAGGTCGATGATGATGACTTGGTCTCGTGCAGCTACGAAAGCCTGCGTTTTAAAGACAGGCGAAGAAAGAAAGAGAGAGAGAGAGAAATATATATATATATATATATATATATATATATCATCTCTTTAATTTTTTATATATTTTTTTAAAAATATTTATAAAAAAAGAAATAAAAAATTAATTAATCCACTTTCTAAAATAATTTTATGGGCAGATGAATGCAAGAAAAAAAAAATAAAAAAACTAACATATGAAGTGCAAATGTGTCTATGATTAAATGTAATTGAAAAGTGTCACTTATATCTCTTATAGGTTGTTATTTTCTTTTTCTACACCCACTTGCCTGTAGTTTCAAAAAAAAAAAAAAAAAAAATTAATGAAGGAAAAGAGGGAAGAAACGTAAGGGAAAATATTAGGAGACGCGCAGCAAGCCACGTGTTAGGTGTTGTCACGAGGGAAAATGTGGGACCAAATAGAAGTGGCTCTGATTTGATTTTGATTTTGATTTGATTTAACACAAAGATTGTAAGCTTTTTGACAGATGTTACTCCCTCCGTCCCAAAATAATGGTTTCTTTTGGGAAATTTAATTTTTTTTGGTAGTATAATTATTGTATTTGAAAAAAGTTGATTTTCCAAAATTATCCTTTTGATAGTACATTTTTTGGGAATATCAATGCATAATTGTACTTTTTATGTTGTTTATTAATTTAAAAGAAGGGTAAAATAGGAAATTTATATTATTTTTGTACTTGATTTTTTAAGAGGGACTAATATTTTGGGACAATGAAAAATGGAATAAGGGACTAATATTTTGGGACAGATGGAGTATTGGTTTTTCGTGCGTCACCACGTAATATTTTAAAATAGATCCAGCCCCTCTCAAGTTGGAATCAAAATTGGATTCGTCCAGTTCAATTTATAAGGTTTATTTTTTGGATCCGTTTTGATAATTTGAACCGTGTAATGTGTAAAACTCGTCGAGTACTACATGATTGTAAAAAATCACGTTGATCGGATATCAATAGTTATGTGATCAAATTAGTTTTGTATAAAAAAAAATAGACGATGAAACAATTAACGGTTGATAAAAAACTTTTTGTTCACATAGCTATCGATATCTGATCAACGTGATTTTTTTCAAGCATATAGTACTCGACGAGTTCTACACATTGAATGGTTCGGATTATCAAAACGAGACCCGTGATGGGCCTCTACGGACCCAACAGCACGGTCCAGTCCGATCTTGGATTGGACCAAAGCCACTACCTTAGAATAAAAATCGAAAGTTTTAATTTTGAAATTAATTCTAATGATGTGATAAGAAATGAGATTTATACATAATGTGATGTGTGTATTTATATTTATATTTATATTTTTTCTTTTTGTCTTGTCGTATTACTAGAGTTCTTTTTAAAGTTTAAAAAATTAGAATTCTCTATCATTATTAAATATTTTAATTGTGTTGCGATTAATAAAAAAAGTGAAATTTATAAATATATTAAATAATTATTAAGAGATATGATTATGTGATGCATTTGATAAAATTAATATTTTTTCTTAGGTTTTGCTTGGCATAGTATTTTTGGGTTATTTTAGTTATAAAAAGATAAAATAAATTAAAATATCAATAAGATAAAATGTTATATCTAAACCATAATCATTTTATTTTTTTCTTACAAAAGTCAAAAAAGTTGAAAAACTTATTCCAAAAGAGACTGTTTAGTTCCAGGATAAAATAGCCAAAAAATTAAAAAAATCAACCCACATCCCAAATGAAGGCTTAATATGAGGCTTATTTGATTCCATGTGAATTCATTTCTAATTTATTTTTTTATAATTTAAATTATTTATTTTATAAAATTTATTAAACATATTATTTATGTTAAAAATTAAATTGATTGAATATAAATAATTATATGACCATATATCAACAGTTAAGGTGGTGTTTGGTTTTCATTTTTGGCTAAATAATTACAAAAAGCCAAAAATCACAAAAAGACAAAACAAAATCCACTATTCCAAAGCTAAAAAGCCAAAAAAGCTAATCAAGAATACCAAACGAACAAAAAAGTATCAAGCTAAAAAAGTCAAAAAGCTAAGTAAAAAAGTCATTGCCGAACGAAGGCTAAATAATTGGATGATATTTGTTTAAAAACAAATTACAAGTATGATTTTGAATTTTTTTTTTTAATTCTTTTAAGATAAATATGATCTGATCACATCACATCACTATTCATATTTGATTAATTTAATTTTTTAATAATAAATTTTTTAGACGGATTTTATAAGTGAATAATTCAAACCACCAAGATAAGATTAAAACCAACATATACTAGGCTAATTTGATTTCTCAAATGGATTCAATATGGATGAGAAATCTAAATGTTATATAAATAAAAACTAAATTGTAATAATTTAAAAAATTGACCTAACATAGAAGAATAAAAATTTAAAATAAGAACCACTGAATTTAAATATTAGAATTAATTTATTCTCACATTTATAAATTAAATTTGCAAAATAAATTTTTACATAAGAATCACCCACCCACAAATGATAGTTAGAAACATAATTTATAAAAAAAAAATAATAATAATAATTATAAATATTAATAATTAAGATTATAAATATTTTTACTAATGTATAATAATTTTTAAAAATCTCTCCTAAATGATAATTTTTTCTTTTAAATCCATGATGAGAGGTGGGGGCCAAGAGTAAAGAAAAAGAAGATTTGATTACAATTTATGAAAAAATAAAATTTGAGTTAAGAGAGAGAAAAAGGGGGTCGTGAAGGTTCTAAATTTCCAATCAACGGTTGTCTAAAAACGAAGCCGCCGAAAAGTGTGGATAAGTGGGAAAAAGGGTAGGAATCAACTGCTTTTAGGCTTTACATGGGTTCAATTAGGGACTGGCTTCACTCTTTTAATTTTGTTTGACTCTTTAGCAAGGAAAATTGAATTTATAATCCATAAGATCCATTTAAAAAATATTTAGTCGGAGACATGAGTAAAATGATTAATTATTCCTTTAAATTAGGTTTTCTCCCATATGGTAGGATTAATAAAGTTATGAGAGGTTTGGGATTAGAAATTGAGTAAAGGGATTAATAAATTTTTAAATGATTTTTAAGTAAAAATTATATTTAAAAAAATAATTATAATATTAAAAAATTACTAAAAATTAAAAAATTGTTAATTTTATATATTAATACTATTTATAGTATTACTAATCTGGTGGTGTACAAACAAACAATTTTTATCTTACATCTCCAACCTAATACCATCACATTAATAATCTTCTCACTTAATCTTACCATACTCTTAATTCCCTCAATCCTATGAAGTCCAACGAACGTGACCTAATTCTCCATTGGATGGAGAAGTGCTATCCGGCCCGGTGGACTCATTTTTAAATTTCGTTTTAATAATTTAAATTATTCATATTTTAGAATTTATCGAGTACATCATTTATACAAAAAATTAAGTCGATTGGATAATGATAACCATAAGTTCAGATCAATTTTGTATAAAAAAATAAACTATTAAAAAATAAACGATTCATATAAAATTGATTTGAACACTTATTTTTTATTATTTGATCAATTTAATTTTTTATAAGAATAATGTATTGGATGTATCTTAAAATACAAATAATTAAAATTATGAAAGCGGGATTCAAAAACCAGTCGGACTGGAGTGTGATATGACGAAGGACTGGAGACCAGTCCCTTGAATTATACTAGTTATGAACCATATCATATACAGCCTTAAAAAGGGTGGACATATAGATAGAGTATTTTGTTTTGTTTTTTGTAATTCTTATATTTTTTGTGACAAATTATTGTAATAGTGTTGTAGAATTTTTGTTAACATAATCAAAGAGATACAGTGAAAATTTTTAAATTTTAAAAAATAAAATTATTTGTTAATAATTTTTTTAATCAAATCAAATGGAATTTTTACTTTTGACTTCTTTAATTAGAAACAAAATTATTTAAATGTTTCCAAACACGTCTGGAAGTTAAAACCATGGTTCCATCCTCATTTAAAAAATAAAATTTGATTAAAAATCCCTCAACATAATCTTATAATACAAACATGACACTTCAACAATTTTCAATGCATATGGTTAATATAATTAATAATTTAAGAGAAGTCAAATCCTTGTAAAAATGATATTAATATCACATGGATTTATTTTTAGGGACAAATTTACCATATTTATTGTATTCGAAGAGACACCGAACAAAGTTAAAATAGGAAAGAGGATATATAAGATGAAGGAAAAGAGCAAACCATGATTTTTAGGGGTATATCTGTGACGAAGTACAAAAAAAACACAATAGACAAACACCTAAGGATAGACTTAGAGGGGGGTAACAATGGCGATCTGTTCCCCGCGATTTCAAAAACTTCTATCATTATAGTAGTATTAATTATAATTATCTCTAAATTATAGAGATTCACCCCCTCTAAATAATTTTTTTTGAATTAAGTGGTTGTATTCTCTTGATTTTTTTTAAAAAAAATTGAGTGGTTGCTTTTTTATATCTATAAACCATTAGATTAAAATTTAAAATTTTTAAAAAAAAGAAGACAAAGTATAATAAAATTAATAATTTTTTATAACTATCATTGATAACAAGCCCTATTTATAGATTAAAAAAATACTTATTTGTATATATTTTCATCTTAATTTCATTTTTTATATGTCGATAGGAAATTGATATTGCAATTTATATTTTTTTATTTAAAACTTTTGCTAGTATATATATTTTCATCCCTATGTGAAAATCCTAAGTCCATCCAGAGACAGACGCAGGATTCTAATATTGGAGGAGTGAGTGTACATGCAATTAAAAAATTTGTAATGAGCATGTGATATACAATATCAACTTCTACCCAAATATCACAAAAATATATAATTAGATGTTTCCATTCATCATATATAATTACAAAATATTATCAAAATACAATTGGATATGTGCTTGTAAACCCATATTAATTTTCAAAAAAGCAACTATTTGTTCTACATATCTACTTAGGTATCTAAAGTTGTTCTCGACGTTATTTCATAATATAAAAAGCATTTATAATGGAATCTACATCAAAATCTCGAGCAATGTCTTTCTCAACATATGTTAATAAGTAGTTTGAAAGAAAATCATCCTCCATCCTATTGCACAATCTAGTCTTTACAATTTTCATGGCTAAAAATGTACGTTTTGTTGTCGTTGTAGAAACTGGTAAAGTTAGAACAAGACAAATTAATCTATCGACAAGAGGATAAATTGTTGACTTCTTTATTGTTACCAACATTTGGCACAAGTCAGAAATTGTCAACAATTGCAAAAACTCAAGATGTCTAAGGATGTCAATCTCGTAGTTTTGCAATTGAAATTTCAAATGTATTTTTTCTTGCTCTGTAAAGTCATTAGGATCAAATTGATTTGCAAGCTTGCATATATCTTCAATTTTGAACGAACTATAATCATCCTTAGGATTTAAAGCAGAACTAAGAATAAGCAACTCTATCACATCTTTTTTGAATATGTTGTTCAATTCTTGCAATTGAGAATCACATATAATTGTAAAAATATCAACCCGAAAATGATGCTCAATAGTAATGTGATCTCTTTGGTAACAAGCACGATCTCTACTAGATGTATAACGAGCACTCATATCAGGAATATCTATGTCATATTTTTCACAAAATAGTTGAACATTCTCCAACAAAGGAATCCATTCATCTTCTCTATATTTTTGAACAAGTGTTTTTGTAGTTGACACTAGATGTATTTTTTTTTTTTTTTGGGTGAATAACACTAGATGTATTGCATTCAATATATCTTGGGATTTACGTTGCAAAGCTTGGCAAAGATCATCAGTAGTCCCCATAATATCTCTCATAAGATGTAAGATAAATACAAACTCAAAAGATGTAATCTTATCATAAACTTCATTTGCATTGCACGTTGAGTAAAGGTGACTCCATCATTGATGACATTACTTAAGACTGAACAAGTTGCAGTAAACATATTTATAAAACTGGAAATAGATCCCAAGTGAGAACCCCCATCGAGTATCTCCAACCCATTTCAATGTCCCAACTCGATTTTTGCCTTTACCAATTTCAACTTCATCAATGGCAAGTTTTGCTGCAATTTCTTCAGCTTGAGCAATTTTCAACTAATCATGCCTTTTACAAGAAGAGCCACATAGATTAACTGTGAGAGCCAGATAAGAAAAAAATTGGGCAACGAGTATAACCTCTCCTGCTATCGCTACCAATGCCTAATTGGAGTCGATGAGCAAAGCGATGAACATAATACGCAAAATGACAATCATGAAGAAATAAGGCATGCAACCCAGTCCACTCTCCACATATATTACTAGCACCGTCATACCCTTGATTATGATGAAATATGACAATTGTCACGACCCAAACCCGCCCCTATAGATTTAGCATCGTAACCGGCCAGTAATCCTTGGATTACCGAAGGCCTCTGAACAGAATAATATGTTTAATTGGGGCTGCAGAAGCAAAAATACAAATTTACATAGTCCATAGAGCTGTGCAGACATATATGGGATAGGAAATTAAAACTTTTCATATACATATATGCATACATATAGACATGGCGTCAAAAAGTACAGTAGTCTTACATCACCTAAGCCATTTATACAAGACTTCAAACGTGTTCAGACCAGACATAAACATTTTGGAAGTACAAAAATCCCAAGGACACAAAACTTAAACAGATCACAGAAGGGAACCTCCATGGGAGGCATGATGGCTGGCTGACACCAAAACTCGCCAGGCGGCATCTCAGGCCTGGTCACGCGCTTGCTCACCTACATACATATAAATAAATAGTGAGCGGAAGCCCAGCGAATAATAACAGAGTAAAGGCTTTTAATGAATGATATCCAGCACAAGTTAGGATTCAGAATTTATATCAAAACATATTCAGACTTCAAGTCAAAAATAGATTCAGATACACACTCATGTTCATATTCAGATTTTGCATAAGATCATACATGGTACACCCATTAGCTATCATATCAACTTGGTCCAGAGACCCACATGCATAGTTGGTACCAACGACCATAAAGGTCCATATCTTGCGCGCAAGTAGCCATGGTATTGTTGCCCCCAGGCAAGGGCCACATGAATATAGGCCGCGGTATTGTTAACCCCGGGCAAGGGCCACGTGAATATAAGTCACAGTATTGTTACCCTTGGGCGTGGGCCACGTGCATATTGGCCACGGTATTGTTACCCCCAGGCGAGGGCCACGTGAACTAAGGGTGCTACAATTACATTTCAGAAAAAATGGACATTCATTCATAATTCATAAAATAGCATTTCAAAAAATAGATCGTATCATATCAATAAGAAAATACTTGTAATTAAATATAACTTTACAGAGTTATTACTCACAGTTGTCTTCGGGTGCAGATAAACAGAGCAGATTAATCAAGTGGTTCGAGGAACGCGACCTACACGAACATATATACAAACGCACACTTGTAATGTACTATCAAATTATACATAACTTGCTTTAATTATTCTTGGCGTGCCTTTAGTCCTTATCCCCATCATAGAGTCTTAAACATGGCCTAGGAATGCCTAGGATGGAAAGAGGATGCAAAAATTACATTAGGAAACATTTCTCAAATTTGCTGAAAATAAGGTCCACGCTCCAGCGTGGATTTCCCCGCTCGAGCGGACATGCAGAAAGTGAGGGTTCGCTTAAGCGTGGCTTTCCCCGCTCGAGAAGACTGCAAAACTCGACAAAAGTACTGGATGCATGAATTTCACGCTCGACGGACGCTTGACCTTGGCTCGAGCGTGAGACTTAGACCTTCGCTCGAGCGTGAATTCTCCAGCTCGAGCGGACTACAAAACACATGAACTTCTGGGCACATACATTTCACGCTCGAGCGTGACTCTCGTCGCTAGAGCGGAAGTGCATGTACTCAGAGTGCTCACTCGAGCGTGAATTCCCACGCTCGAGCATGGATCAAGTTTTTGAAATTTCCAGATTTGATCCACAAGTTCAAATTCGACCTTTAAAGCTTCAAACTTCATTTTTCTGGGCCAAAACTTGGGAAAGTACATGAAAACTCATAAAACATCATGAATTAAAGATCATTTCAAGAAATCATGGCCCAATGGCTTGCCAATTATGCAAAATTCAACATGAAGCTCAAGAATATCTTATGAACACAACACACTTGAATTTTTCTTGAATCAAACTTCTTTAAACCATGACCAAACTTGGCGATTTAATGGAAAACAAGATGAATTCCCAAAATGTAAGTGAGATGAACACATGCATGAAGGAAATCCTTGAAGTCATGCTCAATTTGTGAGAAAATGTACATGCATGCATGGTATGACCCATTTCTTCCCAACTCTAGTGCAATTCCTACTTGAATTCACTTAATTCACTAATAATCTTGTAGAATCCACAACAATCACTCAATTAAGAGTTCAACTCCTTACCTGGAGGCTTGAATCTACAAGAGTAGAAGTTGAAACCCTCAAGTCTTCTCCACTTTGACAATAATTCCTAGCAATCCCTTGATTTGAGCCCAAAATCCTCAAGTCTAGAACTAACTCTCCCTTTTCTTACTCTCTCTCACGTTTTTGGGGCTTAGAGGACTCAAAGATGCATGTAGACGAAGAAAGAAGTGAGTGGAAGTGTTTTGTGTTCAATAAGACCACTAAGGCCTTAATTAGGCTATTAAACAAAAATGTACTTAATAAAGGCTAATTAGTGGACATTAGTTAAATCTAATTTAATCGCTCCAAATCGAATTTCAATTGAGCCTACCATAAAACTCTATAAATCCTAATTAGCATATAACTTAAGCCAATTTCTGATTCGGATGCCGATAAGGCCTTCCATTCACAAACCGAAACCAAAACATGAACAGATCCTTCTACAGCAGATAGATATAAACACAATAATGCAAAGCACACATGCAAATTAATTCAGAATCCCTCCTTAATTATTGTTAGGCATAATTAAGTACGGATTAACGTTACGCAGGGATCGGGGTTGTTACAACAATACATATTTCTTCTTTCAAAGTTGTTGATGTTGTATCTGATACATGAACTATGTCAAAAAAAATGCTCCTTTATAAAACCATATTTATCAACAAATTTTAAAACAATGGCCATTTGCTCCCTTTTTGATTCATCTCGAGTTTTATCTACTATAATGCAAAATTTTGCTTCATCAATCTCCTCGCGAATGAATCTTTGTATTTTGTCAAAGAAAGAATCTCTTTTTGAATTCGATACGAGTAGTATGAAGCATTTTGAGGAGCGTTGTGTAACACAACATCTACCACATCCGCATTATAAGATGCCAAGAGCTTTATCAATTCAATAACATTCCCTTGATTATTAGAATCTCGACTTTCATTACGACCTCTAAATGCACAAACTTGAAATGTAAGCCATTTAACAGCATCTATCGTAGTCTTTAACTACAAACGGTTTTTTGCAACTTGTTGAGAAGTTTGTTTCTCAACTATCATCTCAATATGTTGCGCTTGATTTGTTAAATCATGGCTAGATTTAACAGCAATTCTGTGCAATGAATTAGGACCCTTTCCCATTTGAGTTCAGAAAGCACAATTCTTCCCACTATTGACTTTCTTCTATGAAGAAAATCCATTAGAAATGAAAGCGCTAGAAGTAGTGCGTCCATTCGGTTTTGTAAAAAGATAGCAAAGAAGACAAAAGGGACAATGTTTGGTTGGAGAATATTCTAGCCAATCTAGAAATAACTTGTACCAAGAAACTAGAAAATGACGCCTATTCTTCTCTTCAAAAGGTTGGTTGTCAGGTTGGTATGGTCCAAATTTGATGTAAGCTTGTCAAATCTCATCATGTTGAGATATTAAATAATCCCAAATTTGTAGTCGTAGTCCTGGATCCCTTACCAAAGAAGATGTATCAACTTCTTTGGATTCTATTCTAAGCACTTTACAAGGACGTTGTTCAGGAATTGAAGCTTCAACATTATCAATGGAAGGTTTTGTAGTTGTATTAACTTCTATATCTTGAGAGCCTCTTTTCTTAAAGAAAGAATCAATTTTTTGGTTCACCATAATTCACCTAACATTCAACTCAATCTTATTTAAGAACTTGAAAATTATTAAACAATTTTTGTTACTCACTAGGTAAAAAACACACTAACAATATAATCTAATCTAACAAAGCACAAGTCATTTTCAATGGATAAATAATAAAAATCTTCAAAGTAATAGAATTTTTAACCCTAACGAGGTGAATAGCATCCAAATTGAAGTGAATTGCAACGAAATTAAAGATATTTAAGTCTATTCATCTCTGAGAAATTAAAAATAATAATAATAATAATAATAATAATTATTATTATTATTATTTAAGCCTATAGTAAACGCTTAGCTTTGCAACCAAAGCAAGAGAAGATTTCGATTTCATTTTCATTAGTTTTCCCCTAGTTTCTAGCAACTAAACAGAGCATATTGAGATTTTGTTATTTCCAAAAACGAGATTAATCATTTAAAAAAAATCAGACAACAAATGAGTGAATAAATTTGAAAAAAAAATGAAAGAGATTAATATTACCTAGAAGTGAAAAAGTGGAAAAGGAATCAGAGGACACGAGGTCTGATTCACTGTATTGCCTCTATTTGTTGTTTCAGTGCAAGGTCTGCAGTTCTTTCCCAAGCTTTCATATCATTTAAAGAGAGAGAGAGAGAGTGAGAGTAAGTGGAGAAGGGGGCTTAAACAATTAGGTTAATAAGAATTTGGGGGCATTTTCAAGCGTGGGGCAGAGTTACATGTGAGTAATATATATATATATATTTAGTTATAAGCAAACAACTAAAAAATTTGGGCCCTACTAAGACAAAAAGGACTTTAACATATTAACAAATAATTCTCAATTATTTTAACATCACTAATTTCAAATAAAAAGTAATCATACTTAAAAAATAAATTATTATTTTTATTATGATTAGTATTTATCAAAAAAATAATTAAATTTTTAAATTTTAAAGTAGAAAATTTAGAGAGTGGCAGTTCTTAAATTTTTTGCAAAAATTTTGGGGTAGCGAACTTATATAATTTAAAAATGTTTGTAATTTTAATACTATATTTAAAAGGTTTTTTCAAAACTTGGGGGGAGGTCGTCCTTGCCAGCCCCCCTCCGTCCATCCCTGAGTCCGTCCAAGACCAATGCCCTATTGGTTTAGTTGATAAACTACCTTTGCAACTATCGTTTTTGAATTTCTTGTGGCAACCTTTGGATACCATACAAAGTCTTATAGTCTCCATAGTTCATACAAAGGGAGTGCGTATATGCTTTCCTTCCAACAACAAAAAAAAATCCCAAATTCTGTTTAATACCAAAATCATAGTGAAAATTCATTATACAAAGTTTTTTTTTTCTTTTCTTTTTTTTTTAAAAAAAATACTAGAATATAATTTTTTGAAAAATGTTTTATATATGTTAGACATATCTTTAGGAACTTTCATAAATAATTTCATGAGTTTTTGAGCAAATTGAATTTTTTTTTATAGCAATTTTGGATCTTGTTTATTTGATTTTCTGGTATAAAAAATAAGAAGTGATGTGATCATTGATGTGATTAATTATGTTGAAGGTTAGTAGAAATATTTTTATATTGGAATAATGAAATTTCACCGCACAAATAATTTTTATCTAACCAATGGAATTGAAATTTTAGAAATTGTTTCATTGTTATACATATATTTAAATACATCGGCAATTAAATTTCATATTGTTTTGAACAAGTTAAATTTGTTTTCTTATCAATTTTGAGTCTTGTTTTAATTTATTTTTCTATTAAAACAATAAGAAATTTGATATGAGAAATCAAAAGTGTTGTAATCATTGTGATGGTCAGAAATGGTGATGGTGGTGGAATTTTACTATATATAATGTTAATGTAGTGAGATTTTACTATGTTAACATTAGATTGGACTTTGAAATTTTATTGTATTTTTATAATAATTTCATCTTCAAAAAAGGTTTTATTTAATAGATCTTGGTGAAAAGATTTTAAAAATACTATTTTTTTAATTAAAAAAATGAACATGTTTATAAAAAAATTTGACAAATTAAAATTTGAAAGACAAAATTAATCACTAGATCGATATTTTCATAATGGCGTGCTTTGTGATGCAAGAGTGTCCCTTAAAAAAAACTTATGTATATGTCTTTGTTGGCAATCAAAACATACTACGAGGGGCCTTTGGCAAATAGGAGTAATAATAATTTAAAATTATATAAATGTTTATTCTAAACAAAAACAAAACTGTAGAAAATATAGTATGTTGAAATTTTTTAATTATATTGCATGACTGGGGTAGCAAAATCTATTGTAATAAATTGTCACAACCAATTACACAATTGTTAATAATTTATATAGATTTGTCGTTTTTGGTTGGATTAACAATTTTTAAACCTAAAATTGAACTGTGCCAAGTGATAAAGATGATAAAAATTGAACTGTGCCAAGTGATAAAGATGATTCACACTACGAAGGAACGTCGCTAGCATAATTTACATTGATTTTTAACATCAATTGTAGTGACAAGCTCTTGTTGGAGAGTGACTCAGCTGTTATAAAAAAGAACAAATCAATGGTTTTAATCTACTGCACTCTCACCCATAGCTTTATGCACACGTTAACATGAAAATTCCTATATATAATTGTGTGGATGTGAATATGGAATACTTCTTTAGTTTAAACAAGCCCTTAGATAACCTTCCCAGCTATCACCTGAAGTAGAAGTAAAAGTGTAGACAATGATGGTGGAATTAGCACTCCAATAAATAAGTTAGTTTCTATACAAAGGTTGATTTTTTTTTAATAATTTCTTGAGGTTCAAGGTTTTTTCGTCCCCTGTTGTTTTCCGGCCTCTCTCCTTCTTTTATGGAGTCACTTTTCTCGATCTTTATTCCATGCAGCTTTACCCTTCATCATCATTCTGTCAAGGCCCATCTCCCCTACTATATCTTCTTAAAAGGGACACCTGGTTTCACCTAATAGATCCGTGCCAACTCGCCCGACATATTCAGCTCTTCTATTTGGCACAAGTATCTGCAATTCGGTGCTCCCCGATATTTCCATGCTTAATTGGACATTTATTTGGCAATGACGTAATCCGGTGGACTCTAGCCTTATTTGACCTATTTTGAACGAGTTTCAATACTCTACTAGCTATTTTCAAATATATCAATTATCCGGCTCTCACAATAATCTTCCCTAATACCTAATCAACATTTATTAATTATAATGAGAGCTACCAAAATGCATAAGTGGTGGGATCAGATGATTGCAATCTATAATATATATGAGTTGCATATATATATATATATATATATATATTAAGTATCTTAAAGCACTAACATTCTATCTATCATGTTTGTTTCTTTGCCAAGTCGTCACATATTCTATCATGTCCCATGTGTCCATACATATCTTCTCTACCATTATGGAAACAGCTCCTTTTCAGCCTATAAAGCAATTCCCTATCTACACCTTGTCCAAATTACTAATGAATCTGAAATCAATTCTAGTCTAGATACACAATTTCCACCCATGACTGTGTCTCCGATCGGCTCCTGGACTCGTCTGTGACGTATGGTTGAATTCCGTTGATGCCTTCTTTTGGGTTGGGTTAAATCAGACTGGAAACCGGCTACCTCGGGACCTGAACCTACAGATGCCGTGATGACACTTCAGAGTATCTTTTTTTTTTTTTTTTGTTCCAAAAAAAAAAAAAAAAAAAAAACCCATGACTATGTTTCCATGATTTGAAAGATTATTGGAATTACTATCAAACATTGATAAATTACTTTTTTTTTCCCCTCTACTCAATTGTCCATCTTCAATAACACCAAAATAGCCATGGCGGTGGGAAGTATTGTAGATTATAGTGCTTTTCAACTTTGTTGTCTTGTTAATATTATCCTTCAAAGTGAATGTTTTTTTGTTTTGAAGTGATAATATATGGAATTGGAATGTTGATCTTATATAATTTAGGGCAAATAGCACTCTAATAGTTTATTGAATTTGTCACTTGTCGCAATTTTATTTATGTCTTTTTAATTATGGCGCATTTATTGTTGGATATTTAAAATTGCATCAAATAAAATGATCATCTACGCCTAACATATGGCTCAAGAAATACTGATTAGGCAATCACATGATACTTTATAAAACTAAAGTCAGAATCCTAATACCAATTGAACATATTTATACTTATTTTGATAAAAATGAAAACAAAAAATATATTTGATTTACATATTTTTTCAAAAACTTAATTAGAAAATAAGTGAAGCATAACAAATAAATAAATAAATAAAAGTTAATTGATAGAAGATGGTGATCGAAAGTGATTTCCATAACGTCCATATAGACTTATTGATTTTGCTCAATATTATTTACACAATATATTCGTGTCACTTGAATATGAAATTGCCCGTACATAAGTAATACCAAAATCATCCATTCATAATTTATTCCTTGATTGAACATCACTTATTAATTTTTAAAATATGAGGTTGGAACTTGCCCTTCAATCCAATCATAGTGACAAAAAAATATACATGAATGGCAGAAAAATATTTTAATTTTATTTTTTACAAAATATTATTTTGTGTTTGATTATAATTTTGATTCTGAAAATCATGTGATAGTGGTGGTATAGGTGTTGGCGTGGGTGTGATTGTTGTGGCATTGGTGGTGGTGGTGGTTGTGGCAGGGGTGAAGGATCAATGGTGGAGGTGTTGGTTGTGGGGCAGTGACAATAGCAGTACAGTGGTGGTAGGGTAGGGTAGTGGCAATAGGATTGGTGATTGGTGTTTGTGGTGGTGATGTTAAAAAATAGAAATTATTATTTTTACTCAAATTCATTTTCAATTGATTACATAATTTTTATTATAAAAAAAAATTAGTGTAACAAATGGAGTGTGAAGGATAAGAGTTCTCCTCATGCTAATTATTATAATACTGTACCAATTATGTTTTTAAACTTTAACACATGTTTTAATGTGCTACTCTAAGTTATTTATATCTGAAATTTAAGTAAAAATTGAAATATATAGATTAAAGTAAAATTTGAGTAAAAGTTGGAAAGTTAAAAAATATAATTTATTCTATAATAATTTTTGTTGCTTTCAATGCCATTTAACATGTCTATATGGCTCTCACGTAAACACTTTCGTTAAATTTTAAATGCTAGGCGGTGAAAATAAACAAAATTAACATTTAAGTGAAAAATATAAAGAGAATCGCTATTCCAATTCTATTTTACTCCAAATATACTCCTTTCTATGTATGACAATGATAAAATAATGGAATGTATTTAGAATAAAGTAAGGTGGGGATAACGACTATAAATTTTCACATATACATATATATATATATATATATATTTCTCTAATGTTCCAAAAACGTGCTCACATGAGCTATTCAAATTAAACTATCACATCTGCTCTACAATAGTGTGAAGGAACGAAATTATATATATATATATATATATATATTTAAATTAATTTGGTTTGATAACAATAATAGGTTGCGTGAGTCCAAAAAATTTTAGTATATGATATGTAACAGGGAATGCAAGCTTCCAAGAAAGTCTGAGGCTAATAAAAATGGATTGTAAAGTATGCAACAATGTATTGGTTTGAATGACTTTCACTTCTTCACGTGAGAAAGATGGAAGACTTTATTTATTAATTATTTATTTATTTTTAGTTTGAAGGAAAATGGAAGACTTTTGAATTTTTTACTTCTGATCTTTAAAATTAATAATTAGGTTATATTACGTCCATACCTCCTTAAGTTTGCCTTTGAATGCAAGTTTTTCATTACGATTTTGAAAATTACACTGATTCGTTATTAGAGTTAGTCATTTAGCACCCTTAATTAAAAAAATATACTTAAAAAGACTTTATTACCCTTGTCACTCAACTCCTTGAGGTGGAGCCATAGCTAGCAGCCAACCACCACCCAGCATAGCCCTCATCATCCTTTATCATCAGCAGCACTCCACCATGAAAAATTCTTCGTAGCTTGAAAAAAACTTGGCCCGATTGGCTCGAATATCCAAAACAATGTCATTCTGGGTATTTTTTTTTTTCTTTCTTTCCCTCTTATATTGCTGAAACGGGGAGGAAGAAAGAGAAGAGAGAAGAAGAGAAACAGAAAGAGAGAGAGAGAGAAGAGAGAAGAGGGTGGGAGAAGAGAGAAAGCATCCATCATCGGCGTCATCATCGGCATCGCCATCCTCTGTGTGTATACACAGATCTGTATAGATCTGTGTACCTCTCTCTCTCTCTCTCTGTGTATTCACAGATCTATACCTCTCTCTCTTTCTGTATGATGATGATGATGATGTGTTGATGATGGTAATGATGATGTGTTGATCATGATGATGATGATGATGATGATGATGATGTGTTATTCATCTCTTTCCTCTCCGCTTCTCTTCTTTCTTCTTCTTCCTTGTAGTCTGTTGGCCGGTCGGAAGAAAAAAAAAATTGATTTTAATTTCAATTTGGTGATTGTGAACAGAGGGAGAGAAAGAGATGAATAGAGGGAGAGATGAACACTGTTCATTGAAGAAGAAAAGAAGAAACAAATGAGAAAAGAAAAAGAAATGGGGAAAAAAAAAAATTGAGCCAGTCGGGCCACCTTATTTTTGAACTACTTAGCAGCGTTGCTCCACCACCACCAAAAAAGCTATCACAATAAAATAAAATTAATATTAAAAACAAAAAAAGCAACACTCCACCACTAATCACTTGTACCCCACTGCCATCCCCCAAATATCCAAACCTTTCCCCCAAGAAAGAGACCCAAAAAAAAAAAAAAAAAAAAAAAACAAAACAAAACAAAAACCTTCAAGAAAATTTTATATTAAAGACAACCAGAGTTTACGTCTATTTGACCATAAGAGCATCCCTATTGGATCCTTGATCTTTATTTTTTAGCTATTTTAGAGAGATTTTTCTCATAAAATCAACCCCATCAATTCCCTTATTAAACCAGCCTCTCTTATAAGTTGAATTACAGTTGCTCCCTAAATGTAGGGAGCTACTGTTCACCCCTAAAAAATAAAAAATTACTCTTTATTCAACCATCATCATTGATCTCGAGCACCTCCATCCCAAAAATATAAAATATAAAATAATTAAAAATAATGTTTTAATAGAATAGAAAAATAATAGGGAATTTGTTGGAGAAAGTAGATGAAAAAGTGATTTCTAAAAGGGAAAATTAGTCTAAAGTCCCTCTCCCAATTTTAGTAATGGAAGACATCCACAATATTATTTTTTGATGTCTAAGGTCCCTCTCATCTATCACAGAGAAATTTAGCCCCGTTGATTGTTGTTTCTTTTCTTAAGCTTATTTGCCTTTGTTATTCCAATCCCACCACTATCTCCCTCTATCCTCTCTCTCTCTCTCTCTCTCTCTCTCTAATGGCCAATTTCAAACCCTAATCTCTTCCTTCCTGATCAACGATGGCGACATCGACCTTCAAATCAACCACGAAGAGAACGTCGATCAGCTCTCCATCAAACGCCACCGCTGAATCCGGTTTCTCCACCAAACCTCACTGCCGCTCAAGGAGTCTCAGTCGCTTCTCCCGGCTCCTTCCGAACCCCCCTGAATTCGCCGACGCTCCGAGAGGAAGATTTGTCAATACAGCTAGAGGCTCAGTGTCACGACCCAAACCCGTCCCTATGGGTATAGCACCGTAACTGGCCAGTAATCCGTAATTACCGAAGGCCTGCTTGACAGTAAAGACAGTAATGCGGAGTACAGGGGCTGGCGGAAGCCAAAACAGTAATAAAAGATGTCCAATGAGCTGTGACAGTCTGCATGCAAAAAAACTTTTCCGAACATATTTACATTCATAAGTAAAACATATATACATACAACAGATACAGACATTCAAGTTAGGGACCAAATCCCTACCATGACAGTACAGTACAAGTCTTGACATTCTATACAAAACAGAAGCAGAAAGGGGGAATCTAAAACACCCCGAAGCAGCCTTAGCTTGAGTATACTTGAAACCTCGCAGTGAAGCACATTGGTTGGCTAGGCAAAAAGGGAGTTTAACCCAACGCTCCTAGCTCCGATCCGGTGCCTGGACACCTACATATATATATATAAACAGTGAGCTAAAGCCCAGTGAATAACAGTATGTAAAAAGGTTAAGAATGAATATCCTTTCAGTCAATAAGCAGTCATATCAGTCATTTAGAAACCATAGCGGTTATATGTGGTACATCCAATAGCAAAACAGTACAGTAGGTCTTAATAGACCGAACAGTCGGTTAATGGCCATCATAACAGTAAACAGTAGTGGTTCCAAACATGGGAACCAACAGAGATCTCTGTAACAATAGTCGTAACAGTACAGTAACAGTAAATTGCTATGAATGCCACGAATACAGTTTACAAATAGGATAAACATTTATTTAGTAAGAAATATCATTTCAGAAAGCAATGCAGTTGATCATTCAGAAAATATTTATGATTGAAAATATCTTTACAACATTGTTACTCACAGAGTACTGGGCTACAGAGAGGCTAGTGAGCGTCCTCGGATGCCAACCCTACACAGTTATAGAATGAACACACACTAAGTTACACACTTGGGAATCAATGACTTAGTCCCTATCTTGACTCGGTGTGGTTCTACATCAATATTCTCATTAAGATGCCTTAAACATGGCCTAAGAATGCCTAGGATGGAAAGAGAATGCAAAGATACACTTTAAAACACTTTTCAAAATTTTTAGAAAACTGGGGTCTCGCTCGAGCGTGGCTTTCTACGCTCGAGCGGACATGCAGACAAAGGGGCTCCGCTCAAGCGTGACTTCCTTCGCTTGAGCGGACTGCAAACTCATGAAAAGTACTGGATGCATACAATTCACGCTCGATAGGCGCTCGACCTCCGCTCGAGCGTGAGACACAAGTCCTCGCTCGAGCGTGCATTCCCTCGCTCGAGCGGACTGTAAAACACAAGAACTTCTGGGTGCATGCATTTCACGCTCAAGCGCTACTTTCCTCACTCGAGCGGAAGTGCACGTATCAGAGGGTATGCTCGAGCGTGAAGTCCTACGCTCGAGCGTGGGTCCAAAATCTGGAATTTCCAGATTGAACCTCAAATTCAACATTTAAAGCATCAAATTCGATTCCTTTTGGGCCAATTTTCTGGAAAACACTTTAAAACTCATAATATGACATGTTTCAAAGATCAATTTGCAAAATCAAAGCCCAAAGGTGGTTCAATTAAACACAAATCCAAACAAAACTTCATGAACATAATGTATATGTGACATGCAAGTGTTCAATTGAAATCAAGGCTTCAAATACTTGATCAAATGAGTCAATTTACTCAAAAACATGATGAATTCATGGACCATAGCTAGGATATAGACATGCATGTAAGAATTTCCATGAAAACAACCTCAAAACTCACCAATGTGTACATGCATGCATGATTCAAGCTTCAATTCAACAATTTAAAACCAATTCTAGACTTAGATCACTAATGGCTCATGGACCATGCAAGATACAACTAGAATTCAAGTTCAAGAAGATGATTCTCCTACCTTAGGTCTTCAATTTCAAGTCTAGGAGCTCAAATATGCAATAAACTCTTCAAATCTTCTAGGTCTCCATGCCAAATTAAATGAACTCAATTCTTCTTCCAACTCTCAAGCTCTCTCTCACGTTTTGGTCTCTAGAAGTGGCTGAAGAAATGCTATGTCAAATGTGTATGAAATGAAAAGGAGTGTTGGTCTAGAACTAGGCCACTAAGTGGCAATCTTGAAATAAATCCAAACTATTGTAATTTAACATTATTAATCATTCCTAATCAACTTTTAATTAAATTTACCATAAAATTACATAAATCCTAATCAGTACATAACACTAATCAATTGCAGATTTGGCCGCCGATAAGGCCTTCAATTTGCAGTTCGAAATTAAAAACATGAACAGATCATTAAATGACTAACAGATAGAAATGCATTTAAAACAGTATACTCATACAATCAGTTTAGGATTTCATCCTAATCAGTTACTTATCATGTGCAGTCACAGTTTAGCAGTAATCGGAGGTGAGAGTTGTCACACTCAGCGTTTCCCGAAATCAGGCTCGACGATCTTGCAATCGAATTCTTCTCTCTCAATGACTCCCTAGATAAGAGAGACAGCCAGAGAGGCCGATTGTCAAGGCGTTGCTCTGAGATTAGTCCGGCGACCAAGGCGACTGTATCGTCGCAGAGGCGAGGGAGATCATCACCAAATCGAACCTCCACCGGACACACGGTTCTGCCGATAGCTCACTCACGCTCGAGTTCCCCTCCGCCACCCTCCATCGCCAAAATAGTTAGGCATATATATATATGGATCTGGTTTGAGTGAAAGTAGATTATATTGCTTAATGTTATTTTTGCCTCTCTCTCTCCTCCCTCTCTGTCATGCATTTTTAGCTTAGTTTACACATACGACATGAATTAAATTGGATGAATTTGTCATAAAGCAGTTTTTGTTGCTTGTTTGAACTTTGACAAATGATGGAAGAACAATCCTCAAGATTTTTTGTTCTTTGTTTAGTATTACATGATATAAATCTCTAGTGTTCTGATAAATCCAAAAATGCTGCTCATCTATATTTGTCTCATGGTGGACTTCCAGTCTGGTTGTTTAAGATTTTCTTGGGATTTTCTCTGGATTTCAGTGAATTTCTCTGGGTTGAAAGGCGATTTTCTCTAAGTTTGAGTAAATTTCTCTCGAATAGACTAAATTTTTCTAGTTTGTATCTGTGATTATTGTGTAAATAGAAAGGCGAATTTCTCTGGAGAGAGGGAACGCCAAAGAATTTCCAAAATTTCTCTGGAGAATGGGAAGGTTAGGGAAATGTCAGAAATTTTCAAAATTTCTCTAAAAAATTCAGAGAAATTCTTCCCATAATTTCTTTGCTGAGATTTTCTCTATGACAAAATATGTAGAGTTGAATCTGATGTTCTATTGATTTGATAAACTGTCCCAGAGAAATTTTCTCAGTCCAAAGAAATTACCTTCCAATCCAGAGAAATTCACAAAAAGTCAGTGAAAATTCCCTTCTAGTCTAGAGAAATTCACAAAAACTCAGAGAAATTTGGAATTTTCTCTATAATGTGTCCAGAGAAATTCTCTGGATCGAATTTTTTCTGGATCGAATTTTCTCTAAATTGATGTTAAGGGACCTTAGACATTATAAAAATATTGAGTGTCCTTTATGCTATAAAATCATAATATCAGGGACCTTAAAAAAAAAAACCCTTTCTAAAATAGGGAATGAATTTTTTAATAATATTTTAAAATAAAATTTTAGAAAATCTGCTAAAGATGCTCTAATAGTTAATACCAAAGTATGGGCTATCCACAATTTTTTTTCCTTTTCCCAAATTGAAATCCTTAAAAAAAGTTTACGGAATCATAATTCAATTTTTTGAAAATTGAGTATTTTTATTTTTATTTTTGAGTTTACGGAATATTTTTATTTTTACTTTGTTTTCAATGAATTTTTTTAATATTTTAAATAATTTTTTTTTAAAAAAAATTTAGACACACCTAATATAAATATTAATATTTGTGAAAATATTTTTAAAAAAATTCACTAAATACTAAAAATACAAAAAAAAACAAAACAAAAATTTAGTATATTTTTCATTTTTTTTTTTGTAAAAATCAGTAAAAACAAAACTATGTATATGTATGAAATTAAATATGGGAAAACAAAACAAATAAAATATGGGAAATAAAACCAAACAAGTTGATATTTGTTCTGAAAACAAAACAAAAATCAGTAAAAACAAAAAAAAATATGGGAAATAAAAAATTTAATTTTCTGAAAAGTAAATCCTGAATTCTAAAACCAAACAAGTTGATATTTGTTCCTCCTTTCGCACAAAAATAAAATATAAAAAGTTTGACATCCACACATGTATGAAATTTGTTGTGTTTTAAATTTGTAGAGTTTAACGAATTTGTATATATAAAAAAAAAACGCTATATATGTATATGTATTATAATATACACATCATCCATTTATACACATCAAAACAACAGTATGGAGAAGTTTGCTTACAGCATGGGCCTCGGTTACGTGGAAAGAGTCCGTGACCTATCCAAGTTGGAAAAATTTTCCTATCAAAAATTATTTAACTTTTTATGAACTTATATAAATAATTTCATAAAAATACGTAATTTAAATATAAATTTGTACAAATCTATTCATAGAAATAAATTTACACGAATTTACATTTAACTCACGTGTTCTTATGAAATTATTTATATAAATTTGTAAAAACTTACATAATTTTATAATAAAATTATAGCATTAGTCATCCAAGTTAGAGGAGACAAGTCGTGTAGTAACCCTACTTTAGTGTGGACAATTCGTGCCGACCAAAGATGATTTGTGCCTATGTTTTGAATGTACTCATCCTCTTTATAATGTTATCAAAGCTTGTGGTTAATATACATCATTATTATCCGGACTATTAATTTACTAGAATTGAGTATTTAAATTACGCCATATGCGATTAGTAATGAATTCGAGATCTTAAGACTTTTTCCCAATTTAGAACAACTCTTTTGATTTGTACTTAATTTAATTTAAATTTAAATTCTCATTATAATAAAAAGCAATCATCCTCTCCTCTTCAAATTAAATTAGAAATTACCAATTGAATTGATACAACTTAGTCTAAAGTCCTCGTAGTATAATATCTAGACAATCCACTATTTTACTAAATTAATGTTTTGTTTAATTCTATATTTTTTATTGAAAAATGATCGATCATATATCCCAAAATAACTAATAACTTCTCGTTGAATGGATTTCTTTCATCAAATGATGCATGTGGGGCAAGTCATTCCTATCCGGGACGAAAGCAATTTTGGCTCATATATATCTATAGTTGGGATATGTGAACAATCACTTGCCTCTTTATAGGATATCTTAGCTTGTAGCTCTCTTCTTGTAGGCTAGGTAGTTGGGGTTTAACAAAATTACAAAACCTTTCCCGGGAGGTTTCTCATAATATAATAACCTTTTTAAAGATCAACTGATACCATCATACCACATTAGATTAACGTTATTATTACCAAGGAAAAATCTAATTTGTAAAAGGTATATGTACAAACTATTTTTACTTAATATTAGAAAACCTACTTCACTTTCTCACTACTACAGTTTATTTTATGTTGTAATTGTATATGGAAATTTGGGATTTCATGGTTTGAGATCTAGCTTTGGTCACATCAAAGTTCCTTATTGCGTAGAAGAGGATTGCTCTCGGGAAAAAATGTAGGTTGTTTGGTGGACAAAATGGTTGTTTACATAAGGGAGAAAAGAACCAATAATTGTGTATTGAAAATGTTGAATATATCGAATTGTATGGAAAAAAAAAAAGAAAAAAAAAATCTAGAATGAAATGGTAATGATATTTTTGCAATTATAAAATACAGTAATATACTTTTTGACTTTTAACAAATTTCTAAATCTCCTAGAGTTCCAAAGTAAATGCGAACTCATTGTCATTTCAAAACCTCATGAAAGGTCTTTGTAATTTCATTAGTCAAATGTGATTAAGCTAAGGGAATTAAAATCTAAAGAAATCATAAAATGACAAAATAAAAAACCTCATGGCCAAGCTTTGTTTCAACCCATAAGTTGATTTGAGTACAATTGATGACCCATGTTCGACCCCCAAAATTTATATAATTTTATATTAATTTTTCTAACATTTAAATAATTTTATCTTGTTCCCTCAAGCTTCACAAAATATTAATCATTCCCATACAATTTTAAATATTCACAAAATAAATTAGCATTTTAACCCTTTCAAAATCTGTATAATCATAAATTGTCCTTCCAAAATTTATATAATTCTAATTTGTTCCCTTTGTAAATTTATTAGATCCTTCACTGCCTGCGATTATAACACATCATACAATCAAGATACATGATAAGGAGAGAGGGGGTTGGCTTCTCTCTCAAACAAGTTGCATAATAGGCAAAGTTTCCACACGAATAAAAAAGCTAGTATTATTTACTTGAGGGACAAGCAGGCTGATAAATTGGCTTATGTACTCAACTTCAACTAAATTATAGGTGAATTTACATGCTGTTTCATACCATAGCATTGTTTTCTTTTTTTTTGCTCAACTGCCCCTCCAAATTACATGCATATCTTTCATCCCAGTCTGTTTAATTGTAGCTTAAGCATTTAATTTGACAAAAAGAGAGAGACAGAGATTTAAGCCAACCAATTAGCCCTAACCTAGTTGGTTACCATGACTCTCTTAAGGGCTTAGTCTCAAGGGGGAGGTAATAAGATCAACTCTCTCACTCTAAGAGAGAATTGAACTAGGAAGGCAAACACTTGATGCTTTGTAAGGGTGCAAAGACTAACTCCTGTCGACACTAAACTAATAATTAACAATTGACTTTTGCCGATTAAAAAAATAAGAGATAAGAGATTTAAGTTAAGAAATGCAAATGCATGTTCAGAAGGGTAAAATATACCTTTCAGCCTGTCCAATCTGCGAAATCACTTTTGCATGCTGTTTGGAAAATGTTCTTAAAATTGTCACTTTTCTGGTTTAAATTCATCCAAACCCATCAATTTTTTTTAGATTCTTCAACAAAAAATAAAAAATAAGTAAGTCAATCCCAAATGGTATGACGAAAAGACAAAAAGCACAACTAGCAATGTAAATGGTTCAGACTTATTTAAATGAAGTATATATAACAACTAAAAAAAAGGTTAACTAGCTATCAACTCTTATATTAATATTTAAATTCTATTTAAGCTCATGCATACTAAATATTATAAAAATACATATATTTTCATGAACGTATTTGTATCTTATCTTTTTTAATTCTTTCATGCCCATATTGTAACCATATTTGTATCCTTCTGTATAGGTTCTCCATAGTGTGTGGATGTGAGTGCCCCAAATAATCATGTGACACTGATATACCTCTTTGTGGTACTCTCCTTTTCTTTTTCCACATTCCTGGGGAAAATGCTAAAGGTGAGTAAACAGTGATTTGATGAACATTGTTGAATGAGACAGAACGGCATATGGTCTTATGTATGCAATTTATCACAAATGTTATAAATGACAGGGTCAAATATAAGTATACTCTCAAACAGGAACATCAGAGGGGTAATCTTGAGGGTATCTTTTAACAGTTTCTCTAAGTAATTCTTCTTGTTCACGTAGGTTTGAGGGCAAATTTTCATAGACATCTGCAAACAAGTCTGAAATTGGAGGTTTCTCTGTTTTCTCTGCCACTTGAATCGCATCCATTAGCTGCAACAAAACACCCATTCGCCAAAAGAAAATTTCCAACAGTGATTCAGCTTTGAAATTAGATATAACAGAAGTTATGTGAAAGTGTCTCGAAGTTTACCTGCTGCCTCACGTTGGCACGAAGCTTGGATTCGTCATCATCACTCCACCAGCCATTTCTATTGACCCATTTTCTAAATCTAGCAATAGGATTCCGAGCTGTTTTCCAGTGTTCAATCTCATCTGCTGGACGATACTTTGTGGAATCATCAGATGTAGAATGGTGTCCAACTCGATATGTAATCGCCTAACAGTTAAAATAACCATGGAAAAGTATCATGATTTTGTTTGAATGAGTTCAATGTATCGCTTCCATAGATGCCAGAAAGAGTGTGCGGCCAGGGTCACCAACATTTCCATATTTTTACAGCTCATTTGATTGAGGGAAGCACACTTGAATCTCACTCCAAAGACATACATATATCTCAAAGAGACCGAATAAAACGCAATGAAAATGCACAGAAAGAAGACACGATTAGATTCGTACCCATTTGTGAATAATTGCAAATTTGCAACCATTCAAATGGGTGCAACCTCGATTGAAGGGTTGTGCCTTTTCTATTGAAAATCATTTAGGTTGATCATCCCCTTAGGACTTGGATCCTCTATTGTACCAAATCTTGTAATGACCTTCTTGTGGTTAAATGACAGATCAATGAAGACATGATTCAACAGTTCAGATCAATTTTAAAACAATGAACCCAAAACAACATAGCTTTTTGGGTGAATTCAAACAAAGAAAAAGAAAATTTGAAACAGCATAGGTATGCCATATTTCTTCCTCTCCCACTTCCATCATGCAGTGTGATCCACATCCACCAGCGAAGGCCGACGTCCTTCCCTCCCTCTACCTCCCTCCACCGTCACCAGCCAAAGCCCCCCATCCCCCTACCTCCCATCACAACCACCTACCCACTCATCCTCCCATCATCTGTTGGTGGTTCAGAGGCCTGATGCTCCATTGTGAGCAAAAATGTAATCAATTCTTGACACCTAAAGTTTTTATTTTTGAGACTTCAGAAAATAAAAACCTCTTAGGTGTCGATTTTCCTCATTCTTTTAGTGTGTCTTCTTTTTATTTTTTTATTTTTTGGTGGGCTGCTCTGGTGAAAGGGAGAGGAAAAATAGAAGCAACAAGAACCATAAGTGTTGTGTGATGGTAGCTGTGTGTAGTGTGGTCGTGCGGACAGAACAGAAGTGATTATTTTCGTAGCCTTATTTTTCCCTGAGACTAAGGTTATCCCAATTGAAGAGATGGGTGGACTAGGGGTTAGCAAGCACTGGTACTGGAAAAGGTCTGTTCAACCTGAGCTTATTATTTTTTTATTTATTTAAGAAAATAAATTCACCCACAAAACAACAAAGTTTGTGTTTCTTGTTTTAAAATAGATCCGAGCCATTGAATTATGTCTTCACTTGATGTGTCATGTTGCAGTTTTGACCACAGCAAGCTCATTGCAAGGCGTAGTACAAAAGAGGATCCAAATCCATTTCCCAAGCATCCTCACTATCTCAAATGAGAAGTAACCACCATGTTCAATGTGATCATAGGGACCAACAATTATAATTGTGTGCTGAAATTCATTCAAGTCTCTCCATGTCATGTTGTGGCAGTTAAAGGAACAAAAAGAACTGGAAAAAGGAGATGCAGAATGTGACCGAAGTATGATAAAGGAAGCTTAATTGCATTTGCACCTCAAGTAAGATTGGCTTCTGTTCATTAATAGACATTTCACGTGCTGCACGAGTCGCACAATAGACAGCAAGAGCATCATTTCCATCAACCCGAATACTTGGGATTCCATAAGCTTGACCTTTTACAACCACCCCATCACCTGCCAATAAGAAACAAAAAAGATGTGAACTTATATGGATCACATTGTCTGAAGAAGGCTATATGGATGATAGCATTATCTGAAGAAGGCTTGGTTTACATTTTGTACCCCTTTACTGGTTGTTGAGTTCCCATTCACATTTTGCAAATAACTGTGTTGAGGCATGACAACCATTTCTCTCTCACACACACGTGCTGACTATGAAGCACAGATACTATCTGATCTGATGTGTAACGTGCACACTGTAATTAGGCATGACAATTTTATGTGTTAATGCGGGCCCTAATTTATTTTCGATTTACTGGTTAATTAGGATCTTATTCTTAGTGATATTTAGTTCCTTATTCTTTTATCGATTAAGTTTCCAAATAACATAAAGATTTAATTTCCTATTATGAATTAGGGTTTCTAACTTGTAAATATTAGGTCATTGTGTTGTAAAAGTTAGTTTGAAATAATATTGAGTTTTTAAGGCTGTGATCATTGTGTTAGGCTGTGATCCTTTTCTTCTTTTCACTTCTCTTCCCTTACAGTGTTCTACATCACTATCAGTCGTGTCAAACACTGACACACTAGGATACATATCAGACACGTCACGTGGTTTATGATTGAAAAAATAGTATATTCTATATCGAGTAAAGTTTAAGTTACATTTGGTTGTTTTTTCATATTAAATTAGTGCTAATTTTTCATTATTTTTAAATTATTTGTGGATGTAATATTCATATACATAGCAAATAAAAATATAATTTTTTGCTGTATCTCCACTGTGTCCCTATTTTGATTTTTTGAAAATTGCCGTGTACGGTGTTGGTGTCTGTGTCCCTGCTTCTTAGCATGTTGATGTGCACTGTGAGCACACTGCACAGCTGCACAACGGAAATTCCATTATTTTTTTCTTGCATGAACTGGTAGTGGTGTTTCTGCCACTTACACAAAGGGAACACAATCTATACAAAAACAGGATTCCAAAGGTAATGCAGCCTTTAACATAAAAGAGAGAGATAACAGGGTTGATTAAAAGAAATACTTCGAAACTGCTCTGATATAGGGGTGCTGATGGCCCATCCATTGTTGCGGCAAATGAAAATGACTGGGGCTTCCGTAACTGCTGCAAAATTTAAACCAGCATGGAAATCTCCCTAAAAACATTCAGGCACATATTAGAAAACAACAAACAACCAAGCTCTTGGTTTCCAGATGAAATGGTTAAACACAAAGAAGAGAGAGAATGAATGAGAGATAGAGACTAGGACATTGTTCAGCATTTTTTAAATAGTTTTCTTTCAATGAACTCAAAAATTGTACAGTTATATTAATTCATAGAAGCCAAGAAATACTTCCAGAATCATATTATTACCTCACTGCTGCCACCATCCCCAAAATAAGTGACGGCACATGCATTCTTTCTATCCATTTTGAGAGAATAAGCAGCACCCACGGCTTGAGGAAGCTGAGTACTAAGGAACACAAATAAAAACAAGTACTTTCAGAATGGTTGATCTTGATCGATGCTACAATAATTCTATAGGAACATAACGTGCCAAAGGTGCTTAGATCTTACGCGATAGGTGATGAAACATTGAAGTAATTGAGCACACTGGATCCATAATGAATTGGCATTTGCCTTCCTTTCCCATAATCAGCCTTGTTCCCAAAACATTGGTTGGCAAATTCTTGCAAGGTGAAACCACGCCACAACAGAACACCATGTTCCCTGTACTGCATTGCATTATACATGCCCATTTACATCATTCTCTATCGTGGTCTTCCTAATATATCCAACCAATTATTGAAAACCTATCCATCACATGGAGGGGTCTAAAAGAAAATATGAAAAACTGAAATCAAAATAATTGGATGGTCTTCAAAGCTAACACATTTCTGGGGTTTGGGTTGGAGTTTTATCTTCTATGGATATGAACTTGGCTTCAAATCATTCTATTTATGAGAGTTGAAGATGAATGACTGAAGCATTGAAATTAAGATCAAGCCGCATAAGCTGACAAAGAACAGAAATACATATGGTTAGACATTTTGAAAACATAGGTAGTGGAGAAATGGAACTACAGTAGCAAGTCAGCAACCTGAAGGTGGTAAAATGAGGAAAGGAATTTGTGAGCAATATATACAACAGTGTTGTTGTTCATGGTATGTATGACTCTATATCATATGGCTCCTAACAGATTGAAATCTGTTGCTGATATTGCATAGTATATTGTGATACTAATTAATTGGTTGAGAAGAAAGAAATAAGTAACCTTTGAAAATTGATCTCTAATTCATCCTAGTTTCTTACCTGAGGCAAGACAATATCGTCTTGGGTGAGTGCAGCAGCCGATGCAATGTTGATAGCCTCTTCTCCATATGAGGTGAGATAGAAGGAAATTCTTCCTTGCCTTTGTGCTTCATAGAAGATGTTGTCCATAGTTTGAAGGGTAACCATACTACTATACATCTTCAATGCATCATCCTTGCTCACCTAATGAATGTGATAGCTGACAAATTAGCAAAAGACAATGTGTTTGCATGCAATCTAAATAATCAAATTAACCAAAGCTGAATTGTATAATTCTAAAATTTTCAGCCCTTAAAGTTGCATTTGGATCTTGAATTTGTAGAGGGATTTATGGAGGGAAAGGGAAGGGATTTGTTTGGGGGGGGGGGGGGGGGAAGAGCTTAAATCACTTTTTCCCTTCCCGAAAATGTTTGGGACCCCCTTTTGGGAGACCCCACCACCCCCACAGTAATGTGGACCAATGGTGTGTTTGTATTTTTTTTTTTTTTTCTTTCTCTTTCTGACTTGTACCAATCACAAGTGAGTAGGGGTTGTGGGGGTGATGTTTTGTAGGGGTCTGAATCTTTGTTATTTCTCTTCCCTTTCCTTTTCCCACCACAAATCCAAAATCCAAAAGCACCCCAAAGAGAAACTTAGAAAATATTGCGAACTTGGTTTATAGACTGGGTTTCATCAGGTTTTAAGTTATTTCAGGAAAGTAAAATGTACACAATGGCTAGAAAATCATGAAAAATACAACATTTATTGTGCATAGTTCTAACAATATGGAGTTGGTTAACTAGATCTGAATGGATATATATACCTGTCGAAAGCCGCTGTTCATTATGGGATGGCCATTGTCATCAAGAACTCGATAACAAGGTATCCTCTTCATTGGAAACTCAGAATTAAAATTCATTGCTGAAGTAAATCTTATTCTTCCACCAGGAAAGTCCTGCCCCTGCTGCATCAAGTGTAATCAAAATGAATGAAAGGTAAAATAAATGAAGACTCTTTTTACCTTTTATTTTATTTTTTATTTTTTATTTTTTTTAATTTGAACAAAGACTCTTTTTAACTAGTTCTATAGAAACCTAAAATCCTACTTCCATATCAAAAGTGATAAACTAGATACACAAAAATATTTACACAAAAAGGAACTTTAAAAAATAAGATTTAGAAAGCTCATGCCATCATACAATTTCAAGAAAAACCCAGTGTGGAAATTAACTGCTATTAAGGAATTAGCTAATTTCGGTGCTTTTCCTGATTGGATCAATGTTAGTTTTAACATCGATTTACAAAAAGGGTTTATAGATTCTTAATTCATAGAAATAAGTAAATAATATTCCATGGCATCAATAGGAATAGAAACTCTGTTTCATATCGAATTCTGGGTCTGCAGATAGAGCTATATACATTCCTAAATTCATGTTAGTATTAAGTAGAACTCTCATCATCATCATGGCACACATGAATTTAAACAAACAATTAATATGCAACTACTTTCTTCACCATTCTATCAACATTTCCCAAAAAAAATCACCTGAATGTTTTCATTTGGGTGATCGTTATGAATCGAATAAAGCTCTTGTTCTTGAACTTTCGTTGATTCAAACCGATGAATAGAGAAAATGGAAGGAGAAACACAAGCGATTGGAGGTAGAGTTGTAGAAAGTGAATTGCGAAGGTGTTGTTTATTGACAAGTTTCATCAAACCCATCTTTCTGCTCCAGCGATGGCCAAACATTCTTGGAATGGTGTACAAAATAAATATATATATATATATATATATATGTATATATATAGGTTATATTGTTATTTATATATTAATAATTGCATGAGGATGATGAAGAATAATGCTAAGAAGAAGAAGAAGAAAAGCGATAAGGGGCAGTGACTGTGGTGCATTTATTTGAGGTGTATTATGGTCTTATTTTTATGATCCAAACCGTCCATTTTGTAGGATTTGTTGAGTACTTCATACTTACTAAAAATCATATTAATTGGATATCAACAACTATATGATCGATAACCAAAAAAATAAATAATAAGTTTTATTTTGAGAAATAACATAAATAATATGCAATTCGATCATATAGTTGTTGATATCCGATTAATATGATTTTTGGTAGACATGAAGTACTCAACAAATCCTACAAAATGAACGGTTTGGATCATAAAAATAAGGTCATAATATACCTCAAATGGATGCACCACAGTCACTGCTGTGCCTCACGCATTAACCTAGCGCATAGCAAACAATAAAAACTACCAGATAAGGTGTCAAATCAATAAAAAAAACAAATTTATATACCAAACCAACCCCGTGGACTCATTGGATTGGGGAGTGGGTTCGTTTTATTGATTTTTTTATTTTTTTTATTATTTTAATTTAGAGTTAAAAAGTTTAATTTGGGAAGATTTTTTATTTTTTTGTCTTTTTTGTGAAAAAAAAATGTAATAATTATGAGTTAAATGTCATATTTTATTTTATTGGGACTAAAAAATTTATTTTATTTTTTGTAATTATTTTAATCCTAAATTCACTTCCCAAACTATCCCTCACTCGGTGGTTGTAAGAGATTATTTAAATATATATATATATATATTTTTTTTTAATTTTTATAAAAAGTTATGTAAAAAAATAAAGAAATAATATAATCTTAAAAAAATAAAAAGATAAATAAATGTACTTTTGTATTTCTAACCAAACAACCCCTTGATGTAAAAAAGATTATTAGCTAATGATTAAACAAGATATAAGAAAAAATTTGTTTTAAATATTTTTATTGATGGTTAAAACTTAAAAAATAAGTCTAACCTTCAGACTTTAATAGGAATGTTTTTAAAAAAATGATATATGTGTATATATATATTTTTATAGTTGTAACAGTTTTGTAAATAGGATATATGATGGTTTAAAAGGGGGAAGAAAAAAAAAAACTTTTTTCTAAAATTAAAATAAAAACGGGAGGGTGTGGGGTTGATATCAAAAAATATATATAGGTTTTGTATTGTCTCCACCTTTTTTATTTTGTAAAAAATATTAACTCATAGAATTTACACTTAAGTCTAAAATCACAAATCTAAAAAAAAAATGACTATAATAATAAATTATATAATCAACGGGGCTAGTTTGATTGAATCCAGATCACCCGTCGCCTTCCCCTGTCGCCTTCCCCTGTCGCCCCCAAAACGACGTCGTTTTGGGGGCGAATTTTCAAAAAAAAAAAACGCAGAGAAGAGACGCAGAGAAGAGGGAGGAAGGAGAGGAAGAGGGAGAGGGAGGAAGGAGGGAGGAGGGAGGAGGAGGAGGAGGAGGAGGCTGCCGCCGTCGTCCCTCGCCGCCGTCGCAGCCGCCGTCGCAGCCGTTGCAGCAACTCCACCTCGTCGCAGCACCTACGACCGCCGTCGAGCTCCGCCTCCGACCCGTCTCCACCTCCTCCTCCTCCTCCCCTGTATTTATGGCCCCCTCCAGTCCGGCCGGCCCTCCTCCTCCTCCCTCCTCCCTCCCTCTTCCTCTCCTTCCTCCCTCTTCTGCGTTTTTTTTTTTTTGAAAATTCGCCCCCAAAACGACGTCGTTTTGGGGGCGACAAGGGAAGGCGACAGGGGAAGGCGACCGAAGATCCGGATTCTAGTTTGATTGGCTAAAACTCCTACATCTCACTAGGAAGTCACTAGTTTAAATCTCTAGGCGCTTTGGCAAGTTTATAAAAAGCCAATTTTTTAAATTTTTTAACTTTTTTTACTATTTCATGTGAGAGATGATATAATTCAAAATTGATTAAAAGCTGGCTTTTAGCTTTTTATGCATGTTACCAAAACAGTCCACAAATAAACCAAAAAAGCCACACAAAAAATCAACGTTTTGCCAACTTTCCAAAACACCACTAATTAAGATTTTTTTTCTCGCTTTGAGATTGTCTTTATAAAATTAATACAATAAACCCCTCCAAAAGAAGATTTTGAATGTGCAAGGGGTACAACAATGACCGTTGTGCGTCTAATATGGGCATGTTTTCAGTTCAATTTTGATATTGGAATCGTTGTACGTCTTTTATGGAGCACGTTTTCGGTTCATTTTGATAATTAAAATTGTTAATTTTGTAAAAAAATATGCTCGTCAAATTTAAATTAATCGAACATTGATGACTCTTTTCAAATTACATTTGTAAATAAAAAATAAATAGTAATATAAATATAATTCGATAAAAGAGTTACAAATATATGATAAAATTAATTTTTTTATAAATATATTTTGATATGGGTAAGCCCATAAAGATTATAACCCACCATTTAGAGCCCAATACATAACTCACATACTAAAGCCTAGCATGGCTGAAGCCCCACGTATCAACGAGAACCAATGACATCAAGACACATGACAAGAGAAGGGCAAGCCACATAAGTAGACAAAGATCTGCAAAGTTATTGCCACTGCACATTGCCATTAATGAAGTCTCTTACAGCATTTATTGCGATAACCCCCTCCGTCGGGACAAAACGGCGTCACCATGAACAGGGTACGGTAGAGCATAGACTTTCGGCCAAGGTGACAAGTCGGAAGGGACAACGAAATGATTACCAGAGGATATAAGCAGACGTCGAAGACGGGAAGAAGGTTAAGCTTTCCATCTCTAATTCATCTCTACATTCTACTTCTTTCTTTAACTTGCTCGTCGGAGGGTTCGCTGGGGGACTCCCCGTTTCCCGTTGAACTCTTGTGCAGGTCTTCTGGTCGGCTTGGTCATTCGGACATAGGCTTGAGGAGCGTGGATCAGTCTGACCCGTTCCACCTGGTTTAAACGGTGTCATCAGTTGGCGCCGTCTGTGGGAACTCTCTTACTCCGCGCGCCAGTTGCACTCATTGTCGCCGAAGGCCCTTTTCCAGTAACCTTTCCTACCACCTGCAAAGGTGGATGGTCACAACTAGATCCATGGCTTCCCACCCCAATGTTCCCGATCACCAAGCTAACCCTTCCAATCCAAACAACCCACCACAGTACTTTACCGAGCTCACCACTAGCATTAACTGCCTAGCCGAGCAGAACCAAGCTTTGATTTATACCCTACTCCAAAGAAACCTTCCCATGCCCCCTCCACCACCTCTAGATATTCCATCCAACCAAGAACGAGCACCGAGCCATACTATCCAGCAGCCCTATCCACCCAACTTGGAGGGCTTGCGACCCCCTCCCCCAGATATAAATCCACCACCCCGGGCCCCGCATCTGTCGGCCCCGGCACCAACCCCTGAAGGAGAGGCCAGCAGCGTCCAGCCCCCGTTGCCTTCCTGTGGTGACAACATTCCTCTTTGGGATGCAAAACTCCATGCCATGAACCTCCAGCTCTAAGGAGTCATGCAGAACATACAACATAAACCTTTTACCACAGCCAACTCCCCGTTCGTTGCCTCCATCAGGGATAAACCTCTGCCTCCCAAGTTCAAGATGCCCACAATCGACTCTTTCGACGGTACATCAGACCTAGTCGCTCATCTGGAGACCTACAGAACCCTCATGATCCTCCATGCACTCCCCGATGAAATCATGTGACGGGCTTTCCCTGTAACACTCAAGGGGTCGGCTCGACTCTGGTTTAGTCAACTGCCAGCAGACTCTATTTCCACTTTCCAGCACCTTAGTGATTCCTTTCCCAGCCATTTCATTGGAGCCCAATGCCAGAGGCGTCCGGCAACCCAACTCCTCAACATTCGTCAGACTGAGGGGAGTCACTGCGCAACTTTGTCACCCGCTTCAACACGGAAGCCCTGCAGGTGGCAGAAAACGAAGACAAGGTCATCCTCACAGCGTTCATGGCCGGCCTACGATCATCTGATTTCCTTTTCTCCCTCTCTAAAAACCCTCCGACCTCCATAGCAACCCTACTTTCCAAAGCCCAAAAATACATAAACGCCGAAAACTTCCTAGCCGCTCGCCAAGACCCTACAGCCAAAAACCCGACCCCCAGGGAGAAGAGAAAGGACTCAAAAACAAGAAACACCCAATACAATAACCAAACACCTCAGTATACCGACCGACCCCCTGAGTCGACCGGTCGGCACTAACCCGACCGCCCGGCCGGTTCGAACAGTACACACCCCTCAATTTCCCATGGAACAAGTCCTCAATTAGATCCAACGAAACTACCCCCTAAAATGGCCCCAACCATCACGGTCTCCTTCCAATCGGCGAGACTAGTCCAAATACTGTCGTTTTCACCAGGACCACGACCATAATACTGAGGAGTGTGTTAACCTCAAAGATCAGGTCGAGGGCTTGATACGTCAGGGACGTCTCAGTCGATTCACAAAAACCCGTCCTCAACAAAGGCAAAGAACTGAACCCATCAGAAACAATCGCCGGCACACCCTTCCCCGGCAACCAGTACAACCTAACCAAGGCCATGATCGTCCTCCACAGCAACCTCGAGCACAAGGTAACCCCGCCCTCCCTGTCAGAGAAATCAGAGTCATTGCAGGCGGACTTGTTTGTGGAGGACCATCTCGCTCAACTTAGCGGGCAGAACTCAAAAAAATAAGATAGGGTTCAGACAAAGAAGTTGCCACATTGGACCGCCATTCCAAACAGCCCAAACAATGGATGAAGCCCGTCACCTTTATGGAAGCCGACTGCACAGGCATCCGTTACCCCTATGACGACCGCCTCGTCATTTCTGCTCTCCTCTCCAATTACAAAGTCAGATGGGTTCTTGTTGACAACGGTAGCTCTTCAAACATCATTTTCCTAAATGCCTTCCGCCAGCTCACGATCGGGGATGAAAGTCTATCTCCTCTCCAAATCCCATTAGTCAGTTTTACTAGAGACCGGGTGACCTCCATCGGCTCCATCGATCTTCCTATCATAATCGGAGAATACCCACGGCAGACCACCAAGTTGCTTACCTTCCTGGTCATCGACTATCCCTCCGCCTACAACATCATCCTCAGCCGCACCGCCCTAAATGCTTTCCAAGCTATCACATCCACTTTCTATCTTGCCGTCAAGTTCCCCACCGATCTTGAGGTCGGCATGGTCAGGGGAGAGCAGACTGTGGCCAGGGAATGTTATGTTGCCTCACTTAAAGAGGTCCAGCTCAAGGAGGCCATGATCATTGAAGGACTTGACGTTAGAGATGAGGACGAGCTGGTTAGGGGGGAACCAGTGGAAGAGCTTCTCGAGGTCCTCATCGATCCCACCAACCCAGCAAAAACTGCCAAGATCGACAGCCAACTATCCGCCCAGGCCAAAGCCGACCTTACCGCCCTCCTAATTGAGCACAAAGATGTATTTTCCTGGACCCACTCCGATATGCCGGGTATTGACCCCTCCTTCATCACCCATCATCTCAGCATTGAACCCCATTTCCGACCTTTCCGCCAGAAGCAGCGCATCTTTCATCTAGAGCGCAATACTCTTATCACTGCGGAAATAGATAAACTCCTCGAGGCACAATTCATCAAAAACGTGGACTACCCTAGATGGTTGTCAAACATGGTCTTGGTCCGTAAGAACAACGATAAATGGTGACTCTATGTCAACTATTCCGACCTCAACCAAGCTTGCCCCAAGGACATCTATTCCCTTCCGCGCATAGATCTGTTTATTGACGCCACGGCCGGTCATCAAATGCTTAGCTTCATGGATGCCTTCTCTGGGTACAACCAAATTCTGATGCACTCGTCTGACCGGGAACACACCTCTTTCATCACCGACCGGGGAGCCTACCATTATCGTGTGATGCCGTTTGGGTTGAAAAATGTCGGAGCCACTTATCAACGGTTGGTCAATGCCGTCTTTCATCATCAGATAGGCCGGAACATTGAAGTTTATGTCAACGACATGTTAGTCAAGAGCAAGCTCTCCACTGATCATCTGGCCGACCTACGAGAGACCGTCGGCACCCTACGAAAATATCAAATGAAGCTCAATCTGAAGAAATGCGCCTTCGGCGTAGGATCTGGAAAGTTCTTGGGTTTCATGGTCAGTCAGCGGGGCATCGAAGCTAACCCCGAAAAGATCAAGGCCTTAATTGAAATGCAGTGACTCAGAGCGGTTAAGGAGGCTCAGAGGCTTACTGGCCGAGTTGTCGCCCTCAACTGTTTCATTTCCCGTGCAATAGACAAGTGCCTCTCCTTCTTCAAAGTTTTTCGACAAACTTTTAAGTGGACGACAGAATTAGAAGAGGCTTTTCAGCAGTTGAAACAGTGCATGGCCAACCCCTCCTACTTTCTCAGGCAATCACGGACGAACCCCTCTTCCTCTATTTAGCCGTGTTAAATACCGCAGTCAGTGCAGTACTCATCAAGGAAGACAGCTCTGTCCAACGACCGGTCTACTACATCAGTCGGGCTCCTAAGGAAGCGGAACAAAACTACCCGTTATTAGAAAAAATGTCCATGTCCTTGGCCTTGGTCACCGCCTCCAGACAACTCCGTTCTTACTTCCAAGCCCATTCCCTAGTGGTCCTCACTGACCAACCATTGAAGAAGATAATGCAATAACCAGAACTTTCCGACAGACTTGTGCAATGGTCGGTCGAGCTCAGCCAATTTGACATCTCGTACCGGCCTCGAACGGTGATTAAAGGGCAGGCTGTTGCCGATTTCATCTTGGAATTCACTAATCCCACTCCAACCACAGCTCCTCCGCCCCTGCCACACCCTATCAAGCCAGAAGACCCCACTCTTGGACCCTCAACGTTGACGAATCATTCTGCAAAGAAGGCAGTAGGGCTGGTCTTATCCTCACTGCCCCAGAGTGGGGTTATTTCAAATGTGCTCTCCGCTTCTTTTTCGACGCAAGTAGTAATGAGGCTGAATATGAGGCATGATTGCAGGTCTTCGCCTCGCCAGAGACATTGGTGTCAGCCATATCCAAGTGTTCAGCGATTCCCAACTCATTGTCGGTCAAATCACGGGAGAATTCGATGCCAAGGAAGACACAATACGGGCTTATAAGGATATTGCACTCCCTCTTGCTCGCCTCTTCAATAATTTCCACATCAAGCATATCCCTTGGACGGAAAACTCCAAGGTAAATGAAATGGCACAGTTGGCGTCGGCAGACCAGTCAGACCTCAGCCACAGTGTCCGCCTCGAGTACCTGGCCCACCCTGCCATTTCCCAAAACCAGCAGCAAGTCTACTTCCTCCAAAACAAACCTATTCCTTGGGTGGCCAACATCTCTCTATTTCTAACAACGGGGGAACTGTCAGCCGACAAACAACAGGCCGCCAAAGTCAGGGCCCGGTCGTCCAACTACATTATTGTCAGCGGCCTCTTGTGCAAACGTGGTTTTTCACGCGCCATACCTCAGATGCCTTAATCCTGCTCAAGCAACCTACGTGATGAGGGAAATCCATGAGGGTATCTGTGGTAATCATTCGGGTGCCCGGTCCCTAGCCCACAAAATACTTCGTACTGGTTATTTCTGGCCTACTCTCAATCAAGGTGCGACTAACTTCGTGCTCAAATGTGATAAGTGCCTATGTTTTGCCAACATCCCATATGCTCCTCCTACAGAATTAATCACACTTTGCAGTCCCTACCCATTCGCCAAATGGGGATCGACCTAGTTGGCCCATTGTCCACTGCCCGAGGCCAAACCAAATTCGCAATTGTCGCCATTGATTACTTCACTAAATAGGTGGAGGCAGAACCCTTTGCCACAATTACTAAGCGGAACACAACTAGATTCATCTGGCAGTCGATCGTATGCAGATTTGGCATCCCTCAAGCCATCGTCTCCGACAACGACAAACAATTCGACAATGCCAAGTTCAGGAAATTCTGTGCAGAACTTCAAATCCAGCCATGTTTCTCTTTCCCAGGTCATCCCCAAGCCAATGACCAAGTTGAGGTCACCAACCATTCTCTTCTGAAGATCATCAAAACTAAACTGGAAGCTGCTAAGGAACTCTCGGCTGAGGAATTACCGAATGTACTCTGGGCTTACCGCACTACCGTTTGAACTCCTTCTGTGGAGACCCCCTTTCGCTTAACATACAGCGCTGAGGCGGTCATTCCAGTGGAAATTGGTCTGCCTACTCCAAGGGTTCTACATCCGAAACCAAAACTAACCGAAGAGCTGCATCGGGTAGACCTAGACCTAATCGAATAGCTCCGAGAAACCACTGCTGTCAGACAGGCCTCATACCAACAGAAAATGAGAACACAATACAACCGCAAAGTCCGACCGAGGGAGTTCGCCGTGGGGGACCTCGTTTTGCACGAAGTAACTCTTGCCACCAAAAATCCGGCTGAGGGCAAACTGGCAGCCAAGTGGAGAGGACCTTACGTTGTTAAAGTCAGACCTTATCCAGGCACTTACCGACTTCAGGACGTGGAAGGTCGAGACCTCCCCCATCCGTGGAACGCCGAACACTTAAAGCGTTATTTTCAATAAATCCCTTTTTTTGTATTAACCAGTTATTGTATTTTCTTTTTGGCAATCTACACACTTGAATGTTCTTATTCTTCTCTCACATGATGCAAATTTCTGATCAAATGGGCTGCACTTTACATGACAACAATTTTATATCTCAATCATCTGTGTGGTATCTCAATAATGTCTTGATTGCAGCACTCAGCTACAAGCCTCAGCCAAACTGAGCATGAAGAGCTCAGCCAGACTGAGTTACTCAAGGCCTCAGCCAGACTGAGTTACTTAAAGCTTCAGCCAGGCTGAGCATGAAGAGCTCAGCCAGACTGGGTTGCTTGAAGACTCAACCAGACTGCGTTAATCATGGCTCAACCCAAACTGAGCACGAATGAAGAGATCGACCAAGGCCACTATTACGACTTCATGATCGTGGCATAGTTGTCATACTTAGTCAAATTCTAGTTCAACATTTTCCAAGTCAGACTGGCTCCTTGCTAGGTCGTGATTCAAAACTTCACGTTTTTAACATTCTCACATTTTGAACTTCACTCTGCATTGAATTTCTCTTACATTTTAACCTGCACTCTGCGTTGAGGTTTTCTTACATTTTAAACTTCACTCTGCGTTTAGGTTTTCTTACATTTTAAACTTCACAATAATTTATACACAAGCCCTATGTAAGTCACCACTTTCATTCTTTGCAGATCCTCAAACAATAAAGACAATATCATAAAAACACAAACACAACTCATAATTTTATTCATTCACAAACTTATACATAAGTTTATTACAGAAATTCCAAAAACAAAAAACAAAACAACCAAAACTCTGAGTACAAATTTTGTTCACACCAATCATTCCTCTTCACTTGAGACGAGGTCTTCTTCTTCAACACCCTCATCTAAGGGGGTCTGGGCCACGTCGTCTTCGTCAATCTTTACACTGCTGAAGTCCAAGTCTAGGAACAACTCTTCTGCTTTGCGTTTAAACATCTTCCAGCCGCTGTCCTAGAACTCAGCCATCTCGTGTTTATAGAAGTTTGACCGCTGGAAGCTTTGGATCACTTCTTCTTCACTCCTACTCCTAGCGGTCGCCCCCGACGGGCCAGCCCCCCCAAACCCTTCTCTCGCCAAGTTGTTGGCGATCGCGGCATCGACAGCCATCTGAAAGTCAGCAGACCCCTTGAACTGCTCTACTGCTACGACGCATAAGTCGGGGTATGCTGCCCTTTCAGAGGTTGCCTTGGCCTTTTCTTCCTCCAACTCCTTCTCCAACCCCGCCTTCTTTGCCGCTGCCCTGGCGCGCTCGTCTGCCAAATCCTTCTCCAACCCCGCAATCTTCAGATCTGCTTCTTCCTTTTCTTTGATCGACTGGGCGTGCAGATCCTCGTTACAAGTCATCGCCTCATCCCACCGTTCATTGGCGACGGTGTAGGCTTTCTGGGCCTCTTCCAACTTCTTCTGCTCGCCAACCAGTTGGAACTCGAGCGACACCACCTTGCGGTGTTCGTCCTCCAGCTTCAACTTGGCCGCGAGCAGCTCAGCATGGGCACGATCGGCAACATTGCTCTGCACCATCACCAACACCCCCATCTTCTTCACCTTCTAAGCCTCTTCCAACCCCCTGGCACACGCACTTCGCGCAGTCTTCTCCAGCCTGACTCGCTCCCTCCCCCTCTCTACGCTCCGTGCGATATTGTTCCGCCAAATCCACCGCATCGTCATCCCCCAATGGATCAACCCTCGCGGTTGTTGCTTCATCTTGGGTCATCCCTCTTGTGTGTCTGCGAATAGCTTCAGATGCTGGTGCGAGATAGTCCACAAAATGTTGCAAAGGGGTATCACTCGACACAAAGGACTTTACACTTGGAATATTTTGGTTGTTTTTAAAGAGATATGTAAAACGGATAATACCAAAAGCCCAAGGCTTGCCTATATTCCAAGGGTCACAATTAATTTTCGCCAGTTTAAAAATTTTCAACAATCTGCCAAAACTTTCTTTTCAACACCCTATAATGATCTATCGTTTCACTTCTTGCCCAACGCCTAAACCTTCCCTACTACAAGATTTTGCCACGTGTACGACCACGATTCACTGCCCCCTTCCTCTACCCTGTCTTTTCCACTTCAAATCACCACGTGCCCTGCTGTCTCTTGAGCCCCACGCACTACCACTCCCCTTCGCGGTCGGTCCTCCTCATAGTCGGCCACCCCACTCGGCCACCCTTCGCGGTCGACCCTCCTCATGGTCGGTCCCTCCACTCGGCCACCCTTCGCGGTCGGCCCTCTTTATGGTCGGTCACTCCTCTCGATCGGCCTTCACTCTGCCGGTCTCTCACAACCCTCGTTTTCTTCATTATTTCCTTTGTTGGACTAAAACTGTACTTGGGATTGGGGGACTACTGACATGGGTAAGCCCATAAAGATTATAGCCCACCATTTAGGGCCTAATACATAACTCAAATACTAAAGCCTAGTATGGCTGAAGCCCCACGTAGCAACGAGAACCAATGACATCAAGACACATGGCAAGAGAAGGACAAGCCACATAAGGAGACAAAGATCTGCAAAGTTATTGCCACTGCACATCGCCATTAATGAAGCCCCTTACAGCATTTATTGCGATAACCCCCCTCCGTTGGGACAGAACGGCTTCACCATGAACAGGCTAAGCTAGAGCATAGACTTTCGGCCAAGGGGACAGGTCGAAAGGGACAACGAAATGATTACCAGAGGATATAAGCAGACGTCGAAGACGAGAAGAAGGTTAAGCATTCCATCTTTAATTCATCTCTACATTCTACTTCTCTCTCTAACTTGCTTGTTGGAGGGTTCCTTGGGAGACTCCCCGTTCCCCGTTGAACTCTTGTGTAGGTCTTCTGGTGGGCTTGGTCATTCGAACACAGGCTTGAGGAGCGTGGATTAGTCCGACCCGTTCCACTTGGTTCAAACAGTGTCATCATATTTTATTTGATATTTTTTATAAAAAAAAATAAATGATTCAAACTTAAAAATATGATTCTAAACAAACCCCGCAAATGCATAACATTCACTACTGCAAACCCAACACTCCCCCCACCCCCCTCAAATGTTACTCTTAAAAAAACACAATTCTTACAATTTTCACTCACTTATGATTGGTTCAAGAAGGAAAAAAAAAATACATGATTAGTTCACATCATTTTGGGAGTTCCCAACTTTGGGGTCCCAAGCATTTTTGAAATTATTTAGAAAATAATTTGTTAGTGCAAATTTTAATATTAAAAAGTATCTTGAGAATTTTTAATTTTAAAGTCATAAATTAATAAGTTTGTCATATCATTCCATGTTCTGTGTATTGTTGGTAAGGTCTAGTTTGTCTCGGGTTTGAGGTTAAGATTGGACCGTCTAGTTTAACTTATGAGTTCATTTTTGAGTTCCGTTTCAATAATTTAAATCATTTAATTTGCAAAACTCGTCAAGTACTATATTCTTGTAAAAAATCACGTTGATCGGATATCGATAGCTATTTGATTAGATCAAATTTGTATAAAAAAATAAATGGTAAAAAAATAAATGATTGACAGAAATCTGATCCATAGCTATCGATATCTGATCAACGTAATTTTTTACAAGAATATAGTACTTGACAACTTCTACATATTAAACATTCGAATTATCGAAATGGAACTAAAAAATAAGTCCATTAGCCAAACTAACTGGTCCAATTTTAATCTCAAAACTGAGAGAAACTGGACCCTATTGGCAAATCATTAATCTATCACTGGTTAGCATTATTATCATTATTTTAAGCATGACATAGAGATACTGCTATAAAAAAATCGGAGTCCACATATGATGCTTATTCTTGTTTGAGTGGTGATTCATCCCACTAATTTTTGGACCACTAATAGCTCTAATGAGCTTAAAAAAAAAAAAAAAAAAAACTCAAGCCAAAACCTCACATCACTTTGGTGGGGGCCACTGTACCACATCATTAGTGATGCTCTAGAGCTCCCAATTTAGTACTCTAAAACATTATTCTTCTTGTTTTTGTTATGCTCTAGTTTTTTTAATGGTAATTTACTAATTTGACTAATGGTTGCTAGGTTTTATTTTATTTTATTTTTTCAAATTCACGTCTGTACAAGTCAATGATTTGTATAGCATACCAAAAAAGAAAAAATTAATAAAATATAAAAAAAAATTACTTAAAAAAAAAAATATATATATATATATATATAAACATGAAAGAGTGCAAGCCCATACCTTTTCACTTGCACTCTGCTACCAATTTTACTTACATCCCCACACCTCTGTAATTTTTTTCTCTTTATCACTCCGTCAAGTAATTCTCCCTAAAATCAAGTGAGTAAAAAGTGATTTCTAAACTTTTAATTTATTTTAAGTCAATAATCTCTCTACTTTTCTATACATTAAAAAAAAAAACAAATAAAAAGTCAATCTTTAACATACTTTTCAAAACAAACAGTTATAAATCATAGGAGTAGTATTTTGTTTATTTTTTTCCCTTTTATTTACTTTTTTCTATTTTATTTTATTTGATAGTCAATACTTGCTAGCATGCCACAAAAATACTCCTTCGTCTCAAAATATTAGTCCTTTATTTCATTTTTTATTATATTAAAATATTAATTTATTTTTAAAAATCAAGGAATAAAATAATATGAATTTATTATTTTGCCATTCTTTCAAATTCATTCATAATACAAAAAGTATAATTATGACAATTAATTTTTCTAAAAGTAAATTATCAAAGGATAATTTTAAAAAATTACTAATATTTTTAAAATATAATAATTATACTATTAACAAAATTAAATTTCTCAATAGAGATTATTATTTTGGAAAATAACGGAGTAGTAAAAACGAAATGGGGATACTGTTGTACCTCAAGGCACAGCAGTTACTACTGTCTCCTTGTGGGAGATTGTCTCGAGTTTTTTCGATGATTTGAATTGTTCATATTAGTGCTGTTTGGTGTAGCTGTTAAAACAGATTATAGATTATAGCTTAACAGATTATAGATTATGACTTTAATCAGAAGCTGTTAATCTGTTTGGTATAGCTGTTGGATTATAAATTTAAGTTGTTGAGTAATATTTGTTAAATAAGCTGTGAAGTAGTTTTTTTAATTAATTTTTATTTTTTATTATTCGCTATTTGTCTACATTTTTCATAAAAAAATAATAATAATATTTTATAGTCCATTTGGGTCTTTTTCTATTTTTAAAAAAATAAAAAATAAAAAAAATTAAGAGTATAACTGTAAATTAACATGTTCATAGCAGAAGCCGATAATCAGAAACAAGGGGTGAGCAACTTCTCAGAATCAGCTTTTTTTTACTTAAAATAAATTGTTAGAATCAGAAGTTGTTTGAAATAAGTTTAATCAAATAGTCTAAAATCACTTTTTAAAAGCCAGAAGCCATAAGTTGGCTCAAAAAAGCCCCACCAAACACCTCTATTACAAGGCTCGTCAAGTAGATCATCCATTCAAAAAATCAATTTTATTAGATATTTGTAGCCTTATAACCAAAGCACATTTATTTTTATAAAAATTAATAGTTAACATAACTTTCATAAATTTTTAAAAATAATTAAAATATGACCATAAAATTATTAATATCGAATTAACTTAATTTTTTATATAAATAATATTATTGACAAATTTTACAATATAACGGTTTACATCATCGAAAAACAATCATAACAATCTCCACAAGGGAGCATGAGTAACTGTTATGGCACGGCAGCACCCATTTCCAGCAAAAACAGTCCCATCAAAGCGTCAATTGTAAGTAATCATGGTACTGTCTGAAAGTATAGAAAAATTATTCCATGTGATGTGGTATGGCCACAAATCAATGCATGATTTAGATTGATTTATGATAATACTACGTGTTTTATTGTTCTGTAATTACTTAATAAGAAATCGTGAGTTTTATCAACTTCACGAATCACAAATATCTTTAGGTGATGTTTGATTCGTAATATTAATAGTAAAAGTATTAATAATTCTATTAAATTAATGTAGTATTCATTATCCAATTAGATTAGTAAGATAAATTATTCCCTTATTCATTGTTTGATTTGCTTTGAATAAGAAAATATATGAATGCAAAATAATAACTATATTTATCTTCTTTTTCAATCTTACTCTCTATCAATATTTTTTTTTCATAATCTTTCCTTTGTTAAAATTTCTTCATAAACGTGATTTTGAAAAAAATTATAAATAAATAAATAAAAGTAAAATAAAAATACAAAATACAAAGCCATGTTTGGTTTGTTTTTTAATTTTTTTTAAAAAAATATAAAATAATTTAATAAAATAAATATCAAAAATATTTTTAAATTTTTAAAAATAATTTTTAGCCTTCTAAAATATAAAATTATATAAAAATAATAAGTGTTTTAATTTTTAATCAAGGATAAAAGAGTCTTTTTATTTTATTTCCCAACTCTAGATATATAATCCCACCCCTACCCATTACTAATAATCCTACAAATTTTTTAAATTAATTTATTTATTGGATTAATAATCCTGCAATAAAATTTCAAAATAAACGTGATATATTGTGATATATTAAAATTTCTTCATAAACGTGATATATTGTAATATATTAGTTATACTATTTATGATAATTAAACCCATAAATAACATAATTTACATATGATACACACCATAATATAATTATTATAATTATCATAATAGTTATTTTAACAAAAAAAATTCAAGCCTAGTTATATTTAAAAAGTCTTGACAGACTCGTTAAATAATTTGTATATATAAATAAGTAAAATAAAAAGTAACATGGAGTGCATATATAAAAAAAAAAGAAATGAGAAAATATTAAATCAATGGTTTTTTTTTTAAAATAATTATAAATCAATGATGAATTTTATAAATATTAATAATTAAAATTATATTTCTTTTAAAAATAATTTTTTTTTAAAAATTGAACTGAAATGTTATTTTCTTAAAAGAAATTAAACAAACTAAAAAATTATTTATTTTTCAATATTTTTAACTTGTGAAACTAAAGAATATGGTTAAAATTGCTCTTCGGTGATTAAAAGACTAGGATTGACTTACTTCATGTGTGTTATCTTCTCATTTGTGGGAGACAATATCCGAAACACCCCTTAGATAAAAGACAAAAAGAAAAAAAAGGGAGGTATATAAATTTTGGATAAATTACCAACACAGCTTTGAGATTTACTTAAATTATAAATTACTTCATGTGATTCTAGAAATTACATTATGTCCCTTAAGGTTTTTAATTTCATAACAAATAAGTCCTTTTATTAATTAATCATCAAATTAATTAACAGTTTTTAATAATGTTAAAATTTTATTTCAGTTAATAATTCAGATAATTTTATTATTGTATAGATAAACAGTTAGAAATTTTATTTTTTCAATTAATTCTATTAAATAAAAAATTTTAATAAAGAAATATTTATAATTTTTTAAATTACAAAGAATAATTTATATTTTAAATAAACTTCAAGAATGTATTTGTAATTTACTCGTAAATTTTTTTATTTTGGCTAAAGGTTCATACTGGACATAATTAGTACAGTCAGAAGAAACAAGACAATAATTGAATTCAGCTTTATTGTTGATCCACTTCTATTATTTAATTAGCTCAAAAAAGCCTCAACATAAAAATAATAATAAATTAAAAAAAATTGTGTGTTTTGAAGAGAACAATGTCTTAAGAAGTACCTGATTCTGGTGATCACCATTAATATCTTGCCGCAAATCTTCTTCCCTGCCAGTTTTGATGGATTTGAAACGCCGGGAGCCGAAAAGGGCTTTTGATTCACAGAAAAATGGAGTTGAGTCTCTACAATTCTCACCAATTGAGTTTGTTGGTGAATAGATATTGGTATGAAAGCTATGGCCTAGATTTTCCCAGAAACTTATCCTTTTCTTCAGGTAATGATGAGAAATGGTGGTTGATCTTTTGAACCAGATTGCCATCAAAGTACAAATTTAGACCATATAAATTATGGGTTTGGAAGGTGAAAAAGAGGTGGAAGACGAAAAATATATATACACGACAGAGGGGTATAGCATGGATTTGCATATATGAACCCTGAAAAATTGGAAGCCTAGGGAGGAGTTCAAGTTTCACTCATCCGATGATTTTCCTATCAGCCAAACGGGGTGATGTGGGTGGGAATATATGGTGTAGTGTTTTTTTAGTGTTATTGATGGCACTAGTGTGACGACGCTACACGCATCTTGACCCTTGATTTTTGTAGGATCGACACTGGACTTACATGGGTCCTATAAAAATCAAAAATCTTAGAAAAGTGGGTTGATGTTTTTGATTTTTTAGTTATTTTAATTTGGGATTAAAAAGTCTCATTTTTTAATATTTTTGATTTTTTATAAAAAAAGAATGTAATTATTATGAACTGGATGTGACATTTTATCTTATTAGACTAAAAAATCTATTTTATTTTTTATAATTAAAATATCCTCAAACCCAACCCAACCCAACCCAACCCAACCCAAGTTGCCAAACGAAGGCTTGATGTGTTTGTAGTATTATCTTGTAAGACCCACATAAATTTCACAAAATTAAAAGTGAAATGTGTTTGTGCCATTGACACAAGTAGTATGAAATAATTTTTAAAGTATAAATGTGTTTGGTGTAATTTATTATAAATTAAAAATTGATAATAAAATATTAAAAGTCAAAACACTTCTCCCATTAACTTCTAGATAATCAATTTTTTTAGTTTATTGAAGTTATTTCTACTCAAAAATTATATGAAAAAACTTTATCAAACAATGTGATACAGATTCTTAAAATAAGTTATAATCAACCCAATTAAATTATAACAAACGGCCCCTAATTGAGGTTTTGGTTGAATGTTGGCTAATCTCGGCGTCATCATGATATATCATTGTGTTTCATGACTGGTCAACAAGGGTCAACTTGCCATTATCAAAGGGTACTTTGGTAATTTACGGTGGTGGGTTGTGGATGCTCTTGCAAAATTAAGAAATAGTCGGAAAATCCAAATATATATATATACAAATAATATTGAGAAAATTAATGAAAAGTTCATCCTAAAAAGTGTAAAAGGTGTTAGATTTTATTTAGTGGTAAGAATATGTCAACAAATTTGGTTAGTGTCAAAATCATTGAAAAATTGGCTCAAAAAGTTGTTATCATTGGCGGTGACAGGTGGCGGCAAGTGATGGTGGTGATAAAATAAAAAAATATGTGATATTCAATGAAAGGCAAATTATACTTATTGGTGGACTTGTATCACTTTGATTTTTATCTTTTCAATTGTGACACATTTTATCTTGAATTTTGAATCTTGTTCTAAATAAAGATAATTAAAAATATCATTGCTTAATTTTAAGGGTAAATCCGTCAATTTAATAAAATATAAATTATTTGACAAAATTAAATGTCAAAAAAATATTTTTGAATTTTTTAAAATTATTTCTAACAACCAAAGATAAAATGTAAAATTTATAAATCTTTTACAAATTTATTTATTTTATCAAATTAATTTTTATTATGTATTTAGAGCATGTTTGATTGAGTGGATTAGAGCATGGGATTGAGATTATTAATCCGTGGGCCCAATTATCCTATGTTTGTTTTAACATTTTGATTTAGGATTATTAATCTAATGGATAATTAATCCAACAAATTTGTAGGATTATTAGTAATGGGGTAGGGGTGGGATTATTAATCCAATGGATATTAATCCAATTGGATAGTGAATACCACACTAATTTAATAGGATTATTAATACTTCACTATTAATCTTGTGAATCAAACATGACCTTAGATGACAATCATGTAATGGGTGATTGCTTTTATTTTCATTAAATTAGAATCTATTTTTCCAAAAGTCAAATATGGCGACACTTTGATATCAATATTAAACCAATCTATTAAATCAAAAAATTCAAAACTAAAAACATTTCATATATTAAATACATTGATTACACATTAAAAGCCTAACAACCACCCAATACATAATCATCATCCAAACACATAATAAAAATTAATTTGGTAAATAAATAAATACATAAATGCGTAAAAAATTTATTAATTTTACATAATTTTATCTTTGGTGGGTAGAAATAATTTTTAAAATTCAAAAATATTTTTTTGACATTTATTTGTCAAATTAATTTATATTTTATCAAATTGATGACTTTGCTCTTGAAATTGAGTAATAATATCTTCAATTGCCCTTATTTGAAATAAAATTCAAAATTCATGGTCAAATATGTCACAATTGAAAAGTCAAGGACTAAATTGATACAAGCCCCAAACTATAGGAACTGTTAGTGTAATTCACTCTTCAATAAATGAAAAAATAAGCTTGGTCAATTTTAACAGATAGACAAATTGAATGATTTCAAGAGATGTGATGATTTTAATAGACATGTAGATAGATTGATTTCAATATATAATGTCTTTTTAGACAAATTGTATCTTTTTGTTCCAAAGAAATTATAGCTTGGGCCTAATAATCCAAAGATTAAAAATGGACCTATCACCTAACTACCCAATAATATATATATATATATATATATATACATACATATATTAATACAAATTGATGCAACAACTTGACATGTTTTTGATTTTATCACTAATCACTTTAAAGTAAAAAGTCTAACAAATTAGTTTATTTTTTAAGAAATACCACTTTTACATTATTCTAACTGATAATTTTGTAAAAAAAAATCTGTAAGAATATTCATTTTTCAAATGTTAATGATGGCATCTTTTATCTGGTGATAATTTTGACCATTTTTTTAACATTATTACGTGATTTTGAATTTAAATTTAATTAAGAGTGTCCAAGTCAAAAATTTAAATTTAGATTTTTTTTTTTAGCCAAAGGTTCAAGCGTGGAAGTATTATGTCCATAAAGACATGTTTTTACAAAAAGACTAAACTATCCATGACACACGTGTGTTTGTTGAACACTCTATGAAATCAACCCCTCTCTCTCTCTCTCTCTCTCTCTCTCACACACACACACACACACACACACACACACACACACACACACACACACACACACACACATCTTTCTCTCATCTGTTCAAAATTATTCTCTCTCTCTCTCATCCTTCCATTCCACAATCTTCTCTCTCTATATAGGTGAAGAGAGATTATGAATCCCTAGAAAAATTGGTTTATGTTCATTTTAGAAATTTTTTTAACTTGTAATATAAGGAAAAATTGTAATAAAGTTTTTTTTTTTTTATATCTACACATTTAAATAAAAAGTTTACTAGCATATCACTCCGTACTATATACGAAATTAAATAATAATTGATAAATTTATTTTTAAATTACTTGAAAATATTTTTTTAAAAAAATAATAATATTAAGTACATTTTAATTTTTTTAACCAAAGTGTTTGAAATTATCTTTTTAAGTGGTTTTTTGGATTTTTTAAGAGATAAAAAAAAGTTAATGTATTTAGGAATAAGTTTTCTATTTGTATGGGAAAATGTAAAATTTTCCCTTTTACCCATCCAAAGATGTAAATAACTATGCACTCACTCACAAGAATTGTTTAATCTTTTTAAATTGGTATAAAGATTTTTAAACTTATTTTTGTTGGTACATGCCAAAGGCATTTTAGAACTCTTTAGTTTCTTCACTTTTTAATAAAAAAAACAGCATTCCAAACATGGCATGGGTTACATAATTTTTGATTTATTTTATTTTTTATTACTATTAATGTTTTGTCCTAAGTATTATACAAATAGATATATAATAATTCAATTGATAAAATTTAAACAAATGAATTTTTTAAAATTAAAAAAATTATACTTTCGGTTAAGTATAATTATATTATCAACGACATTCATAATTATAATTCATCGTATTACAGTTTGTCAAGTGATACAACAAACATATTTTTATTTTTATTTTTATTTTTATTTTTATTTTTATTTTTATTTTTTTTCTATCTTCCTCTCTCTCTCTCACTCATCTTCTATCTCTCTTTATTTTTAAGGTGATGTCGCAAAAAAGTTAAAATGAAATATTTAAAATTTTATATTTATTTCAATAAGTGCATTAGAAAAAATATTCTCATATTAGTAAAATTTAATTTGTCAATTGATATAGTATGATAAATTTAAGGTGACTATAAAATGTAGGGGTATTTTTAAATTTAACTTTATTTTTAAGCCATGCTAGATTTATATCAATCAACACAAATTGAAAAGTCAATTGACCAATTTGTTTGTGTAAATATTTTTTAAATTGGTAAATATACATCACTAGTAATTTTTTTTATTATATATAATAAAATACACATATTTATGCATATTTAATAGCTTTGAAAAAATAGATTAAATGTAATATATTTTTTATAATGTTGTAATTATGGCTGTAACTTCACTTTAACCTAAACAGCTGTAAATATTTTTATAATATTTTAAAACAAAATTAAACAAAAATAATTCAAACAAAATTAAACTGATATTTGTTTATGTAAATATTTTTTAAATTGATATTTTTAAACAAAAGCAACTGTAGATAGAAATATTAAAACACAGTTATAAAAATATTAAAGAAAAAATTATTATAGGTAATTTTGGAGTAATGTTCTAGAGCAATTGTCAATTAACACATATCATGATGTCATAAAATATTAAAAGTAAAAAAAAAAAAAAAGGAGAAGTGATATACCAACGTAAAAACAATATAAAAAAACAATTATTAATAATGATTTGATTGAATTTTGATCTATCACTTTATAATAAAGAGTCAATTGACAAGTTTTTTATTATACAAATGACACTATCACATCATTTTAACGTAAAATTTTGTATACAAATTCTAGTGAAATAATATTTTTCAACCAAAAAAATGGTTATAAGCAAAAAAACAAATAATGTTCAGTAGATAGTAGAGGGACAAATGATATATAAAATATAAAATGCAAAAACAAAAAATGGTTAAAAGTTTTTTTTTTTTTTTAAAAAAATTGTACTTAAAAGATGAAAGAGTCTGTTTAAAGAATGTAAGAAACCAAATATTAACTAACCTTCAATTATCTCATAAAGATAGAGAAAAAATAATGAGTTGCATCATTACATGAATGCAATATTTATAGGATGAAGAAGATGTATAATGTATGACGGTTAGGATTTTGGAGTAGAAGAAAAAATTGATTAGAGAAAAAGTAAACAAAAAGAATCTTCTTCATCTTTCCTTTTCTAAATCATAAATCATGGTTTTTTTTTTTTTTTTTTTTAAACTTAAAAATTCACAAAGTTAGTGTGGAAAACAACCAAATTAGTTTATTTAATTTATTTATAGGGAAACAATTTAATTACAGGGAAACAATCAAATCAGTTTTCCATATTAATTATAAAGAAACAAAATCAATCAAACAAAACAATCTAAACATATTTGAATTGATTTTTGTTTAATTTATTTTAAGGAATGAAAGATTTTATATAGAGATTTTAGAAGATGGAAAAAATAAATTGGAAGGTCAACAAAATGTGTTTCTATATTTGATTTTAGAAAATGATCATCTTTTAGGCAATAAGATTTTTTTATTTTTTTACTTTTTAATTCAAAAATTATGTGAGGCATATGAATAGTTTATTATTTTTTTAAGTTGAAAAAATAAGAAATTGAGGTTAGGCATGTGGAAACCTTAGAGATTTTCTCATTAAAAATCTTTTTTTACTTATATAATAGATAAATAGGTAGATGTGATTAAGTATTTTATGATTAGGGACAATAACAGCGTAATTATGAAATTTTAAAACTTATTCCAATCCAATCCCAATAAAGTTGGTGATTAGTTAAGTTGAGTTTTTTTTTTTGTCATATCTATTAATGAGTTATCAATATTCTTAGTTATTATTTTTTTCTTCTAAAATTATTTATATAATTTTAAGAATGATGGTCTCATTGACAAAATTTACTTTATCATTGAAGAATGATGGTCTCATTGACATAATTTTAATTTTTTAAATAATATTTTATGATGCCAATTTTAATGAAAACTTAAAATAAACTTTTGAGAATAGATCTTTTAAGTAATTTTTTTGACTTTTTATGAAAAATTATGTAAAAAAATAGAGAGAAAAATACTTGTTTCTAGTTTTTTTTTTTTTTTTTGGTTGCTAAAATCAGCTGCCCGTAATAGACATTAGTCTTTGTTTGTTATCCAATTAAAAAGTCACATTTTCTTTTTGAATCTTTTGTCTTTAAGAAAATCTTTTTAATTATTTTTTCTTTTTTCAGTTCATCTAGTGTAAAAGAATTAAGTAAAAAAAAAAAAGGTCATTAAAAAAAGTAAAAAAAACTCAACTGTTTTTTACTTTTTTTGTCTTCAGTAGAAATTTTTTTTTTTTTTAATTTTTTAATTTTTTTTTTTCATTTTGCTTTTATCTAATCGAGTATAACCCCCCCCCCCCCCCAGGCCACAGACAAACAAAAGTCAACAAAAAAAAGCTACTAAAAAATCTAATCCCAAACACTAAGATAACAATATGGACCACGATTAATAAGATTTTCAATATCAAAATTATGAGAAAATATGATTGAAAGTTTTAACATTAAACACCCAACAAAATTTTACTTTTTAAAATAGTTAAATTATAAATAATATATAGTTTATATAAAATATTTAGTTTTTTTCATTCTTAAAAAAAAAAAAAAACTATAATAATAACATCTATTTTTTTGTTAGACATATATATAATATTAAGTTAATATAATTGATCAAACCATCTACATGATTACATATTTCAACTTAGTCTATTATTTTATTTGAAGGAATAATAAATATTTTAGAGGAGAAATGTTCTTTCATTTTAAAATTTATTTTAATTTAATTTCTATTAATTAAATGTCTAAGAGATATTACCATAGTTGCTATTAGCACTCTATCAATTATTTTAAACCCCTCATTTTTTAGCTTTTTTTTATTACAATAATAATCTCAAATGAAATTACTAATGTCACGCCCCGAAAATTCTTACAATAAATATTCACCAACTCCCATTGTTAAACATAAACATGAGTAAGTGTTCAATGTTAACATCATCTACAAATCTCCAACATTTGTATTCATCAATCATTAAGAGATTTACAAAAAGTATTTCTGCATGCAAATATACATTCAACATTCTTAGCATATGAATCTATAGCATGTGGTATAGTAGTTTAAATACAATTAAATGCCCTAAAGGTTACAATTTCTAAGGCTTAAGTCCGGTTACACAAAAATGGTTTCAACCCATACACATAAAGTCATTGGCTCGCCAAAGATAATTATAACTAAAGAAAAGAACCTCGTGCTCTCCAAAACATATCACACGCCTCTAACTCGGCAGAATCACCACATCTTTTCCTGCCAAAATTTCATAGGGATGAGCACAAAGCCCAATAGGAAAACCTTAACAAAGTATATACATTTCATACAATCTTACAAGATAAATGCACATGCCATGCCATGTTCAAAATAACATATATGTTTATCTTTTGAAAACCTTCGTGCACAATGCAATCATGAGAAATCAGCATTTCAACAATTTCAATGTAATTAATAGGGGCGGTAAATACAATTCAAGTAATCCCTAGGTTGGTGTCTGCAAATATACTTAACAAGCACTGCTAAATCCTCACTTTACTGGTAGCTAACTGGAAGGCATGTAATACCTCCTCCGCGCGTGTTTTCGGTCCTTCACCATGGACATTCAGGCCAACTTAACCAATACCATTTACACCCACTATCTGAAGTTACAAGCGTATTTACCTTAAACAAATCGATATGATCTTATTTCACAAATCAATTTCCATTTTCAAAAATAATTCTTTTCTCAAAACAATAGTTTTCAATTGAAGCCGGACATCAATGATAACAAATGAAATGGAATGACAATGCGTTATGCTACAATGTACTTGAATAATTCCAATCTTAATTTCCATCACACAATCTTCCATTGTGATCAAAATTTCCATATCGCTTCACACGGTAATTTCATAATAAATCCATGAAGCGGTAAATAACAATACCATTTACATACATGCTCCACATATTAATCAACTATTTCAAATTAGCCACTTCAAGACAATTCAACATTTCTTATCTTTCTAAGAATTTCCTCATTTTAATACAAACATGGCAATCATGGCAATCCTCCACAATTTATACACCATAATACTTTATAAATCATAAATTTCATAATATCTCAACATTTTTCCACAATCCCCAATTTCTAGGGTTTCATCAAAATTTGATTTTTCTCCATTTTTTTGAAAACGTCTTGCCCAAGCAACACACACACATTACAACATTGCTCGTACTCTCAATGATTTGGAGAATATAAAGAAAACCCACTTTAAAAATCATTTGGAGTACATAAACCCAAAATCATAAGTTCAAATACAAGGAAAACTCCCAATAAGCACAGACTTGCAAATATATATATATATATATATATAACTCTAAGAAATCCCTACCTCAAGCCTTGGAAAAAGAGAGAGAAGAAAACCCCCAAATTTGATGGTGTTGAAATCCGATCCCCACCGCACAAAACATAGCCCTTGAAGAGTTTTCCAACTTTGATGAATGGACTAGGGTCAAAACTTTAGTGGATTTGGAGAAATCAAGGGTTTAATGTAGTTTGGTGAGAGAAAAGTAGCAAGAAGGTGGAGAAATGTGTTTTAGAGAGAGAGAGAGAGAGAGAGAGAGAGCGAGAGATAAGAGAAAAGTGAGGTGAGTGTTTAGCCCAAGAAAAGAAAAAGAGGAAATTTTCGAACTCAGCGCGCTTCCGTACAAGCACGACCCATTTCTACACGTGTAGCATGTCCTTCCGCATGTGCGACACTCTTTCTCGCACGTACGGCTCACTCCTCCGCACCTGCCCTCCACTTGTGCAATTAAAGCAGTATTGAACCATTGACGATCTAACCTCACCACACGTGTGGCCTCACCTCCAGCACATGCTGTGACACCTCGAACGTTTAGTAAAGTCCATAAATGGAAGTGGGAACACATTACTATGGACTTCGTGGTCGGGCTACCACGATCTTTTTCAAAGAATGATGCAATATGGACTATAGTAGACCGATTGACAAAGTCAGCACACTTTCTACCAATCAAAATCATGTACCCTCTAAATAAGTTTGCCACTTTATATATCAAAGAGATTGTTCGGTTGCATGGTATCCCAGTATCAATTGTGTCTGACCGAGATCCTCGTTTCGTGTCTCATTTCTGGAATAAATTACAAGAAGCTTTGGGAACTACACTGAAATTCAGCACGGCCTATCATCCACAAACCGATGGGCAATCCGAAAGAACAATCCAAACGTTGGAAGACATGTTACGTATATGCGTGTTGGACCTCAAGGGTAACTGGGATGAGCACCTACCTTTGGTGGAATTCGCCTATAACAATAGCTACCAAGCAAGCATTGGAATGGCACCGTACGAAGCTCTGTATGGAAGAAGATGTCGATCACCTCTGTGCTGGACGGAGGTCGGGGACAGGAAATTGTTAGGCCCCGAAATCGTGCAATTCACTAGTGAGAAAATCCAACTCATTCAACAGCGAATTCGCACCGCTCAGAGCCGCCAGAAAAGTTATGCAGATACTCGAAGATGAGACTTGGAATTTCAAATAGGGGACCATGTGTTTCTCAAAATCTCCCCAACAAGAGGAGTAATCCGGTTCGAAAAACGCGGGAAACTAAACCCACGTTACATCGGGCCATTCGAGATACTAGAAAGAATTGGTCCTGTAGCCTATCGCCTTGCACTACCTCCTGAGCTATCTAATATCCACAACGTGTTTCACGTTTCAATGCTCCGACGATATTTCCGAGACCCAGAACATGTCATCAACTATGAGAACCTGGAGGTTCGAGAAGATCTCACCTACAAAGAACAACCAGTGCAGATTCTCGATCATCGTAATCAAGTTCTCCGAAATAAGACCATACCGTTGGTAAAGGTCTTATGGCAAAATCATCACATCGAAGAAGCAACGTGGGAAACTGAAGCACAAATGCGAGCTAAATACCCGTACCTCTTCGAAGGTTAAGGTACGTCAAGTTTGAGGACAAACTTCTGTTGGAAGGGGAGAATTGTGACACCTCGAACGTTTAGTCAAGTCCATATAAATATTTATATTTATATATAATTATGGTTGCACGTGATAATAGATTATTACATGAATAAATGTATAAATCTAGAATGGCGTTGGGTTATTAATTAGGGATTATTATTTGAGGCTAACTATAAAATTTATAGTACAAAAAAAAAAAAAAAAGGGAATAAATAATAATAATAATGGGTATGGTAATAAACTAAATAATTAATTTTCTGTTGGTATGTGTTAATGTGTAATTTAATTAAAAATTAATTTACTTATATAATTATATTAAAATATTGGGTCAAATGTAATTATCTTAATTGTTGGGCCAAATGTAATTATCTTAATTGTTATCCTAATTAATTCTTAAGATAGGTATGAATCTCGGGTGAATCAGAAATAATCTGGGGAGCGATTCGAATCGGCCACGTGTCGGCCAATCGGTGGACTCATCTCACTATAAATAGTGAGAAGTTGTTCAATCTGTGGAAGTAAGAAACAGAAAAGAAGAAAGGAAAAGAAAGAAAGAAGAAAGAAAGAAAAGAGAGTGGGAGAAGTACGTAAATAAGTTGGGTTATTGGAGTAAGGCTAAGGGTCACTATTAAGAGTTATATTATACCTTGAGTCACCAAAATGTATTTTATTTATGTTTTGACTTACCAAAATCTATTTTATACAAGTTATGTTTTATTAGTATATTTATAAAAGTTATGTTTTATAAAGGTTTCAGTTACGTGGATTATTTTATGAATCCTATTTGCTTAAAAGGAAACCCATGGAAATGTTTGTTTTTATTTTAAAGAATATTTGGCTATAACCTTATGTGAAAATATGTTTTGTGAATACCACCACGGGAGTCCCATGCCTTGGGGGACTTAAATAACCATTGGCTTAGTGATTGACCACTTTGTGGCCCAGTGTTTGTCATGGATCCATTGACCAGTGTAGTGCTAGTCACTTAGTGATGTACCGTGATTATTTCAGTTTCTGGCACTTAATTAAATTATGTATTCAATTCAACTCAATTTATAATGTTTTTAGCTTAAATAAATATCCATGGCTATTTTGTGTCCTCATAGTATAATATTTCTCACTCTGCTATGTGCTTATAGTTGTTACCCCTTTCAGGTGACGAGGTTTAGCGGGATCAAGATGGAAAATGAATCGCTATGTTATTTTGTTTTTTTTAGATTTCTGTCTTCTATTATTAAACTCTTGTAATACTATGAAACTCCAATGACTATGCTTATTACCTTTAAAATGAACAGTTGATACCCAGTTACTTATTCTAATTTATTTAAATTATCCGTTTGCGTTGTAAAATTTTCCAAATTTCCTTATTTTATTTCATTTATCTTGTTACGACATTAAACCCTTGGGGTACCGGGTTTGGGTCGTGACACATGCGGCCTAAGCCCTCGCACGTGCGGTCTTGCCTTCTACCTAAGAGTTTCACTAGCTGAACTTGAGACACCCCTGATCTAATTTCACGCCTTTCGAAACAAGCAAAACTTAACTCTAGAATAAAATAAAGACGAGAATATGAAGAAGGTTTCAAGAACGATGAACCCAAATAGTCAACATGACCTCAAGTTAATCCCCGACACTTCTAACATGAGTAAGCTAATCACAATTAAAAGAAAAACGAGACAGGTTACATACTCGGTCATCACAACTAAAAAAGACATCAATAATTTTGGGACATTCCATTTCATAATAAAGCCTGCACACCCACTATATCATGAGTTAGGGTTTCTGAGAGCACCCACCTTTATCCACCCATCCATCTTTCCCAAATCTCACTTTCAAAACCTACTCACCCTCCAAACCTTAAAAATCCTTTGGCGACAATATTTCGACAGTAACGATGGCAATCATTTAATTACATACACTTCTCTAGCAATGACTATGATTAAAAGTTTTTCTAACAACCACAACTCCATAAGACAAGAGGAATATAACAATAAAATCTTAAAGGAGGTTCATAGCTTTGATGGGATTCTTAACTTAGAGGAGATTAACCTTATAAGAGTAAGTTTATTGAAAAAAATGGTAAAAATAATAAAAACTGTTTGTTATTTTTTCGGGACTGAACTCCCCGAACATATGACTGAAATTCAGAAACACAAGTCCGAACATTGTTTATTTGTTTGGGAATAGGTAACTGAACATTTATTTTCTCAGGACATGAATATGTGGAAATGAAGTAGTAATCACCTTCGTGGGTTTTGTTAGGGTTGTTAAGAGAGAAGCTTTTTAGGGTGTGGGGGTGTGTATTCAATTGAATGAATGAAATGTTTTCATAGGATAATTTTGGTATTATTTGGGGGGAGAAAAGAAATTTTAAGGATTTTAGAATTTATAAGTGATGGTCCAAAGAAATGGAGGGTCCAAAATAATTGATGGAATGCTAATAGCACCAGTCTTAAATAAACAATAATGACATATTCTTTCATTTTAAACCTTATTTTGCTTTAGTTTCTGTTAATTAAATGTCTAAGAGATACTACCATATTATGAAACATAATACTGTTTTTTTATAATTTATAAATTCAATAATTTGAGAAAATTACATTGAGACTTTATGCCTCAATGAACCAACAACATTTTTGCTTATATTATATTATATTATATATATATACATATAATTTAATGCAAATAAATAAGTAAGTAGACAAGTAACTCATGTATTGACCATCAAGTAACAATTCTCCAATAACTAAATTTAGAACAATAATGGTATAAAAGTCAATCCAAAATTGATTTTTAGGCCATGTTTAGCATCTAATCTAGTTATAACACTCATAAGCTAATACATTATAACCTACAAAACTATAATATAATTTTAACTAATCATTTATTGATTGGTTACTCATTAATAGATAATTTTTCTTAGCTAGATTCGGGCATAAGATTATAACATGACTCATGGTGTATCTAACTCAACTTCATCTTGGATTTTTTTTTTTCATACATAATTATATCTAAATATTAATTTAATAAATTTGAATATTAATAAATAAAATTTTACCTAAGTTTAAATTTTTTAATAAACATGCATAAATATGTATATATTTGTCATTTTCATTATGAAAAAAATATTAAAGGTATGTGTTTACCAATTTAAAATATATTTACATAAATAAGTAGTCAAGTAGCTCTTCAATTTGTATTGGTTGATTTAATTGTAACATGGCTCATGACAATTCGATTATCCCATAGAATTTTAAAATTTTATAAATTACTCTTACACTTTAAGGCCAACTTAAATTTATCCTATCAAATCAATTAATTATTTTTCTAAACCGCAACATGGTATATAGTAACTCGAGTAATATTTCTAATATAGTTATTGCAACAAAAATAAAATTTAAATCTTTTACTTCATTTATTTTTTTAGGCCACACCACATTAACCTCTAAAATCCAAACCTACCAAAGCTCACTACTATCACCACAACAATCAAAATTACATATAAAAATTTAAGTTTTTCAATAAAAAAATAAAAAATAAAGAAAAATAGAGAACATATAGAAGACAGGGCTAGAGATAAAAAAAAAAAAAAAGTATTTTATTTAATTTAACAAACTTTGATATGACAAATTATAATTATGAAAATTTTATAGATAAAATGTAATTATGCTAAACAGAAAGCAGTTTTTGTAATATATGCAAATTTATTTACTTTTAATTTTACCAATTGAATATACATGTATTTTTTTATAGAATAAAATACTAATAGAAAGCTTATAATGGCTGAAACTTACTTTTTTTGAGTCGACTGAGACTTACTTAATATTATCCATTTATAGTTTTTTCAAATTATTTCAAATTAATTTTAAAATTAAATTTTGAATCATTGACTAAAATTATGCATAGCACAGGTTTTACGCTAATATAATTATAGGTAAAACTCTTAAATTATTTCACTATTAATATCTTCTCAAGAATATTTATTCCTTAAGTTAAGCATTGAAAAAATAATTTAGAAACTTACCAAACTTAGAACCTATTATGGAAAATTCTATGCTAATGCTTAGGTCATTAATTCTTACTGCATTGGAATTTTAATTTTAATTTTAATTTTTTTAAGTTACTTAAATTAAGAAAGAATATTTTACATAAGAGAACTAAAGGAGCTCATGAGACACACCATGAGACCTGTTTTTATAGTTCGAATAGATCATTTTGTAAAATTATCCATATATATCATTCATAAAAAAAAAAATTATATCGATTCAATAAAATAAATAAATAAAAGTTACGATTATCGAATTGACCTAATTTTTTCATAATATATACTAAAGATTTTACAAAATAAACAATTTGAATAATTAAAATGGAAAACCCGAAAGACTCCTTGAGGCATAGTTTGGGAAGTTGGTTTTGGTGGGTTAGGGGCTAAAATAGCCACAAAAAACAAAATAGACTATTTTAGCCACAAAAAAACAAAACATCAAATCCAATCCATAATCATTACATTTCTCTCTCACAAAAAAAGTCAAAAAATTCAAAAAGTCCTTCCCAAACTAGACTTTTTAGTCTCAGGCTAAAATAACCAAAAAATTAAAAAACCAACCCACTTCCCAAACAGAGGCTGAGTCCCTCAAGTTCTGAAATTCAAATTTATAACACTAGTTTCTGCCTGAAGACACATGCACCAAAAGGCCAACTACAGATAAAAATGGGTTTAAAAAATGCTGCAATTACTTATTAGCTTCCCACCCATAATTATGAATATTTCAGACATTTACAGCTGCAATTCAAATATGTATCAAGTACTTAGCCAATGTATCTTAGCTTAACTAATTTTTTTAAACAGGAACATCCAATGGGTAGTCTTGTGGATGTCTCTTAATGGCTTCCCTGATTGACATCTCTTGCTCAAGAAGGTTTGAAGGTAGAGTGTCATACACATCAGTGAACATTTCAGTAAGTGAAGGCTTCTCTGTTCTTTCTGCAACTTGTATTGCTTGCATTACCTGCAGAGCAAAGAGCAAAGCATTGCTAAGTTAGAGAATTTCAAGCGAAAAATTGACCTAACAGCAAGACACGTGAACAAAATATTTATGCTGTGTTTGGTTGGAGGATTTGGAAATGGATTTGAAAAGGGAAATGAAAAAGGTAGGTGAAATGTGAATAAAATATGTATATATTTCACATAGTTTCACACACTTTTTCTCTTTCCCTTTCCAAATCCCTTCCCAAATTCCTCAACCAAACACACCATTAGAGTAAATTATATCTCAAACGCAAAATATTGAATTTTTTTTTTATTATGGAGGTTTTTGTTAGGTGGTACAGTTGTTGGACCTTGATTGTTCGGATATAATTATCTTTGTATTTCTAAATATTTTCCTACCGGTTGAGGCCAAAAAACACATGTGGCCATTGTATCATTTGTATTAACTTTGGGTTTTGTGGGTTGATTGTTAGGTATTCAACTATTTTGTTTTTGTAGTCAAGTATTTCTTAGCTTTTTTTTATTTTTTATTTTTATCTTAAGGTAAATTACACTTTGCATCTCTATCTCTACATTTTATATTAAATTTTACTTTAATTTTCATACATGAAATCATGACAGTCAATCTCTTGTATTTCTGACCAAATTTTATTTTGATTCCTGCGCATGAAATTGTGATAGTCAATCTCCATTTATTTTGATCTAATTTCTAAACTCAAATTATTAATTGGATTAAATTATCACAATATAAAAAGAAAAAAAAAACAATATTATAATTGATGCAATTAGAACCGTAAAGACTGACTAAATTGATACAAGAGGCAAAAAAATAAAATAAAAACTATGACTACAAATGTAGGTTGCCCAAATATATAATCTAACTACTCAAGTTTAAAATTGAAGTAAAATGGTATCAAAACTTTGTATATTTAGAAAGTTGGTTAAAAATTAATTTTTTGACTTTTTGATTCACATTACTTCTATACTTTTTTTGATGTGTTTTTCTAAAAAAAAACCCCAAAAAAATAAATCAAAAAGCCAACTTTTGAATTTCTAATTAAAAAAAAAAAAAAAAAAAGTCAAAAAAACAACTTTTAACCTATTTTTTTTGTTCAACTTTGAACCTAAATTGTTGAATTAGCAGCTCAAGATAATTGTAGAGAAATTCACGATGCAAGAAGAAGAGATATGTACCTGATGGCGGACTTTGGTTCGGAGTTCGGATTCATCAGTCTCGGACCACCACCCGTTTCTTTCGACCCATTTTCGAAAGCGGGTTACAGGGCTCTTTGCATTTCTCCAGTATTCGATTTCTTCAACGGGTCGGTACTTGGTGGAATCATCAGATGTGGAATGGTGTCCTACTCTATAAGTCAGAGCCTATTAACAATCAAACCAGCCATCATATATATAGGGAAATATATTATCACAATTTCATGAATTCACAATATTTTTGTGTTTTCAAAATAAAAAATGAAAAATTGTTTTCATTTTGGTATGAAAACAAATTTAAAAATATTTTTTTGGTATTTTACTAAAGGATTTCAGTCGGATCAATATTGCACTAGTATAGTCTGGAGTCATGTGATCATTACGGATTTCACGTCAATGATTTAATCTTAAAATAGGTTTTTGTGAAGAAAAAAATCAGTTAAACAAAAAATATGATTTTACAAGCTGACTGTTCATTTTTTTTTTTTTTTGAAAAACAAATATGATAAAATTATGCAATTAAGATTATCAAATCAATCTCATTTTATTCATAAATGATTGGGCAGGTTACACCAGTAATTTTTACATTTTGTCACTTGTATCATTTTAGTCCATACAATTTTAATTGGCTTAATTTTGATTTTTAATTTTAGATTTTACATCAATTTGATCCAATTGATAATGCTGTTAAGGTTTTTGACAAAAAATTCATCAGATTAAATGTATCAATGGTAAGTATAATTTTTAAAATTAATTATGGATAATGTGATCTGATCAAGTAATTGTTGATATCCGATTAATATGATTTTTTACAAAAATAAAGTACTCGATAAACCCTATATATTGAATTATTCGGATTATCAATGTGGGTTCCGTGGTGGGGCTACGGAGTCTCAAGAGCACCCAAGTAGAGAGAATCCTCTCCCTAGTTTAAATCACCTGAACGTACCTCAATTAAAATGGGTCTTTGTTCAGTAATGGCCATGTGACGAGCTTCGCGGACTGCCTCATAAACAGCCAGAGCATCATTTCCATCAACTTGAGTACTTCGGATTCCATAAGCTTGACCCTTCACAGCTATCCCATCACCTAACAATTTGAAAAACAACAACAACAAAAGCAAAAACATTAATAAGTAATAACAAGAAGTGTCAAGAATGTCTTCTTGGACCACATTTGGTACTCATTTTAAAACGGGTAGACCTGTCAACACATCAGATTTAACCCAAACTCAATTCAAAATATTCGAATCTTTTTAACAAAATCTTATTAGATTACTTGATCACATCTGAATTTAAACGGAGTGGATTTAGATAAATTTTATTCGATCCAATTATATATCGGATCCAAAAACTAATATTATGTGTAATAAAAATCTAATATGCTTTTGCATGTTCTATACACTGATGATCCAAAAGGGTCTGAATACTAGTTGTGTTTTTTTTTTGGGAACACCAAACCAAAACTTTACCACTAAGGAGGAAAGGAGGTAACATCAGAAACTAGCAAAGAAACAAGCATAGCAGGAGGAGAGATAACCCAATTAGAGGGTAAGGATCTGGCTGTTAGAGCTTTTGCAACCCAGTGGGCTGCCATGTTATTGTGTCTGCTCGTCTAAGAAAAGGAGAGGTGATGCTGTGCTGCAAATTCACGAATATCCAAAAGCACTGCACTACTTTCCCAAGGAGGAACGGTCTCAGAAACGCAAAGATTAATAGCCATCTGACTATCACTCTCAATCTCAACATATGAAAGACTGTAAGAGTGTGCCACAACACAAGCTATACGAACTGCCTTGGCTTCCGCTGATACTACTGAAGAAGCATCAATTGCCCTTGCTATTCCATCAACCAAGTGCCCATGTGAGTCCCTCATAACTGCTGCTATGGAAGCAGAGGAGTGCTGGTTGCAAAAAGAGGCATCACAATTGATCTTGAGTTTTCCAAGAGGAGCTGGTTGCCAACCTGAGACTGTGTTCTGCTGCAACATTGTAGGGAGCTGACCAGGTCCATGATTACTACTCAAGAAATTGCTGTGCTTATTCCAGAAAAAGGAAAAACGCTGTAGAGTAGCTAATGGATTCACAGGTTGTTTATTGAATGCAAATTCATTCCTTGATTTCCAAATGTACCACCCGATTGTAGCCACCTTGCTCAGGAGAGTTTTTGTTTCAGATTTGGAAAGGCCTAGTCCCATCTGATTACTGGTCCATATTGCAACGTTAGGGATGGCACCCTTTTCCACTCTCAGTTCAGATTACTACCATACCACACAGCTCTTGTCCAGGAACAATTAAACAGTAAGTGTTCCACTGTTTCTTCCTCCATCTGACAGATTGGGCATACACCCGATGGAGCACATTTACGCTTGAAAAGTTCCGTCTTTGTTGCTAATAAATTCTTGCAGGCTCTCCACCAAAAATGCCTAACTTTCGCATAAATTCTTGCAGGCTCTCCACCAAAAATGCCTAACTTTTGCGGGGGGTGGGTGGCTCCAAAGCCCAAGTACCATTCCAAAAATCGTTACTCAGAGTTTTAAAAGTTGATGGTTTGCTTACCTGAGTTCCACCACTAAGCTTCCGAGCCAAAGAATATCCCGACTTGACTGCGTATTGGCCTGAATTGCTAAAATGCCATACCAACACATCATCCCTTTCTCTCATCCCAATTGGTATAATTTTAAAAGCCTTAATCTCTTCTTGCAAAAGCCACCTTCTTAGTGAGACCACATTCCAGGATTTATGGACTGGATCAAAAGCATCGGCCACCCGTTGGAGATGACAGTCTCTAGGTTGGGAGGAGGTCAATATAAAACCCTTGAATGAAGGGATCCATTTGTCAATCCAAACTTGAACCAGCTGATCATTGTAAATTTGCCATTGGAGCCCCTCCTGTAGTAGCTCTCTACCCTTAAGAAGGCTAGTTCAAGCCCACGAGGCCCTTGAACCCTTACTAGCTTGCAAAAATTGGAGTTGGGGTAGTAAAGCCCTTCATACAATTTTGCCCAAAAGGAATTTGGATTCATGAGAAGACGCCAACTCTGCTTTGCAAGTAGAGCTTGATTGAAATCGGAAAAATCCCTAAAGCCCATGCCTCGTTGACCTTTGGGGGCAGTCAAAGAGTCCAAATTAGCCCAATGGATTCCTTGGTTCTCTGGATCACCCTTCCACCGGAAGTTCCGAACAAAGGAATTGAGTTTAGTACAAAAACCCTGGGGGAGTTTGAAGCAGGACATGGCATAAGACCGAATGGCTTGAACAACTGATTTGATGAGAGTTTCTTTTCCAGCTTGTGATAGAAGCTTGGACTTCCAACATTGCATTTTAGCTAGAGCCCTCTCGAAATTGGTTTAACTATGTCATAATGCAAAAATAAAGATAAAAAATAAAAATGTGCATCAGGCTTATGGATCCAACATCCAAATAAGGCAGTTTCCGATGGATGTCTAGTCATATTGGATTAGATTTTTGTGAATTTGGTCAAAATCCGATCTGTTGACCTGCCTAATTAGATATATCCCCTTATTCCTTACACATGCTTGCAAACAATGAAATTATATGAATGGGATGCCAACTTTGATTCCAACCCTTAATTTAAAGGAGATTGCAAAAAACAAAACTAATTGGGTGATAGAAAAGTACTTCGAAATTGTTCTGAAGAAGGCGTACTGATAGCCCACCCATTGTTGCGGCATATAAAAACAACAGGGGCTTCCATAACCGCTGCAAAATTTAAAGCTGCATGAAAGTCTCCCTGAAATTACGACACAAACAACAAAAATTCTTAGCATTTTGGAAAGTAGTTTTGCTTTTGAAAGCAAAAAAAAAAAACATAAACAAAAACAGAAAATGTCTTGTTTACCTCACTGGTGCCACCATCCCCACAAAAAGTGACAGCACAAGCATTATTGTTTTCCATTTTGAGAGAATAAGCTACACCCACTGCTTGAGGAAGCTGTGTGCTGGCAAACATGGAAAGACATTGAAGATTTTATTTAGTTTTGATTAATCAATTTGAATGAATATTGACAGATACTGATGACTTTTTTAGCTGTTGTCAAACAAAATATAAAGCAGTAGATGAAAAATAAATTTTGATATATTGTCTTACGCAATTGGTGCCGACATGGTGAAGCAATTGAGCTTGTTGGACCCATAGTGTATGTGCATTTGTCGCCCTTTCCCATAATCAGCCTTGTTTGTGAATAATTGGTCGGCAAATTCTTGCATTGTGAAACCACGCCATAGTAGAACTCCAGGCTCCCGATACTGCATTGCGTCACAAATATCAAATTGTGACATTCACCTAATGATCTAAAATTTTTTCTTTTTTTTTTGAGAGGGGGGGGGGGGGGGGGGGGGGGGGGGGGCGGCCTAATTGATATGTCTAAATGGATAAAATAAAAACCAATATTTTGAGGTATACAAGACAGTTCCTATAAAGAATTTGACTAGACTTTAAACTGAAACATGTCCTTTAGTTCAAGAAGGAGGATACTACATTGCTCTAGATAAGGATAGATGCGTAAGGTATAGGAATTGGGAAGAGAAGATCAAAGCCTTCCACGGCCTAATTGATATGTCTAAAATGGATAAAATAAAAACCAATATTTTGAGGTATCCAAGACAGTTCCTATAAAGAATTTGACTAGACTTTAAACTGAAACATGTCCTTTAGTTCAAGGAGGATACTACATTGCTCTAGATAAGGATAGATGCGTAAGGTATAGGAATCGGGAAGAGAAGATCAAAGCCTTCCACGCCTTCTTATATGAAACTTGAATGCTCATGGAAAACTTATATTTTGACGTCCTTCTCTACCACCAAATAAATATAAGGTCCATCTAAAATCATCACATGGAGCTAAACATGATGAGGAGGTTGAAATGAATAGAAGAAACATGGAGAGGCAAGAAAGTCCCATACCAAGCCCATGTATGTAATGAAATATAAGAATATCAACTTCAAAATTGTATTACATGGGCTTAGGTATTAGTATCAAGTTCAGATCTTCACAAATTAATGATTACCTTGCCTCAGGTAATCACTTTTCCCTTTCCCTTTCCAAATCCCTCTCCAAATTCTCCAACCAAGCACAGCGTAAGTGCCAAATTTTCACAAACAATAAGTCTTGAGATATTGAGATATATATTCAAAAGTATGTATCGAATAAGTGATTACCTGAGGCAAGATAATATCATCTAGAGTGAGTGCAGCTGCCGGAGCAATGTTGACAGCCTCTTCTCCGGTGGCAGTGGCGTAGAAGCAAATTCTACCTTGCCTCTGTGCTTCATAAAATATGGTGTCCATGGTTTGAAGTGCTACCATGTCACTATACATCTTCACTGCAAGTTCCTTGCTCACCTAACAAATTTCATTGCCAAATGATTAACCAAATAGCTACTTGAGAAGTTGGAGGGTTTCTTTGAACAATATGTATACTTAAAAAAATTACTTGCACAAAATAGAGAAATTCAAATACCTGTGGAAAATTGTTGCTTGTAATTGGATAGCCATCGTCATTGAGAACACGATAACAATGTACCTTCTTTTCTGGAACCTCAGAAATGAATGAGAGATCGGAAGTAAATGCTACATTTCCACCGAGAAAATCCAAGGCCTGCCCGGACAAAATAATCAAAAAAATTGAAGAAAATATGTAATCATAAACTGCAAAGACAACGTAAAATTTTCAGTTATGATGTGTGACAGATTTCATAAAATTTCACATCCAAATATGATTGTGTAATATTTCACATTTTGTAACATTTTGCCAATCATGTGATTGAGGAATGGTCGCTAATTTATTTATCAAAATTTGATAAATTGATCTTTGATTTGTTTATGAGTTAATCAATTAAGACTCAATCCCCTACCAAATTAATGTGAATAAATTTAAGAATAATGTGTATTCAATATAACTAATTTCTCCGGTCGTCTTTTAATTTTAATTTAGGGCTTTTTATAAAACATCAATTGAGGGCATATTGGCAATTGTCCCTTGATCTTGTTGAAATGAATAAGTAGTAATGCTAAGAATTTAAAAGTTCTACTAAAATTGCTACAAAATGTCTCACATGAGTGTGAGATTCTTCCACAGCTATGTAACACATTTAATAAATTTTAATAAAATTTTTAAGATCTCTTAACATTTTTAATAAATAAAGAGTAATGCTCCAAATATTCTACCAAAAGTTTTACCAAATGTCTCACATAGGTGTGGGACCCACACATTTTTAGGACTTCTAGCATTTTTGATAAATAAATTATCTAAACCTTGTCTTTTTGTTAATTATGAGCGCAACCTGATTTTTTAAGTGGCTCGCGCAACACAAACTCTTGGGACAGCAATTAAAATAGACACCATTGCAGACGATTTAGAGGATCCTGACTCGTCCCCCATTACCTAATCACGTGATTTCAGTGTCTAAACTTGAGCTGGGCCCACAATAGATTCACATTAACTTGCATTTTTTAATGGCTCATAGATTAATTTAAGACAATTTAAATAAGAGACTTATGTGTAGGTCTAAGTAGACTTTTATTGCCTAATAAATTTTATGAAAATTAATGATATTTTTTATTAAATATTATTAAAAAATATCATTAATTATTAATTTTCAGCGATAATTTAAAAACTGTCACAAAAAATATCATTAATTATAAGTTTTAATGATAATTTAAAAAAATCGTCACAAAAAAATGTTACTAATTTTTAACTTTCAGTAATAGTTTAAAAAATTCGTCATAAAAAATCACTAATTATAAATTTTAATGACAATTTATAAAAAAAATCGTGATAAAAAAGTCACTAATTGTCAATTTTTAGCAACATTTGCAAAAAAAAATTTTAGAGACAAATGTTATTAAGATTTATTTTCAATAAGACTTGATATGAATTAATTCTAATTATTAGGACCTATGAATAAATAATATAAATTCTTATTTTGAGATTTAAAATATATATTTTTTAATTTTTTTTTTTAAAGTTCTGATTTTGACATACAAAAACTAAGAGAGGACAGGCTCCTGTCTAGCACTCATGAATCTTATTTCAACAAATTGAATGGTTCATTTTATAGAGTCCCTATATGTAAGTCATCTATAAAAAAAAAAAAAAAATTAAATTAAATTGATTCGTTATTCAAAGGTGTATAGTTGTTATGATTGTCTCTAAAAAAAATAAATAAAAGATATAACTTTTAAAATATTCAATTTATTTTTTAAATCAAATATAATAAAATTATAATTATAAATATAAAATTAATTTAATATTTTTTATAAATAATTTACACAAAATTATAAAATAAACAGTTAAAATATAAGTAAAACTGTGGTTAAACCCACGAATGTCACCAGCACCCCTGGAGTCTCGAGAGAATCTTCTCCGAAAAATATACACTAATACTGTGTTGGGTTAGAAGATTTGTAGAAGGATTTGAAAAGAAAAATAGAAAAGAAAAATAAAATGTGGTAACGTTTACGTTTTCAGTTTATATTTACAAAAATTTTATAAACTGATTTTTGTTTATTTTTAGAAAAACATAAACTGCAAACGCGTTTGGTTCAGACAAAATGTTTAAAAAAAAATTAAAATATAAAAAAAAGTAAGAAATGGCAAGTGGTGGCGGGTGGTGGGTGGAGACGAGTGGCGGCGGTGGAAGACATGGGTGGAAAATGATGGCAGGTGGTGGTGGCGGAAGACGGTGGTGGAAAATGGTGGCAGGTGGTGGGTGATGGTGGCACAAGACGGTGGTGGAAAGTGGCGGCAAGTGGCGGGTGGTGGCGGCGGAAGACGGTGGTGGAAAGTGGTGATGGTGGGTGGTAGGTGGTGGCGGGTGGCGGGTGGGTGTAGTTGGCAGGTAGGTCGATGGTGGTGGTAGGTGGGTGGGTGACGGTGGCGGGTGGTACCGAGTGGGTGGTGGTAGCTGTGGTGGCGGGTGATGGGTAGTGGTGGCAGGTGGGCGGGCGGGTGGGTGGTGGCGGGCGGGTGGTGGTGGTGGTGGGGGGTGGGTGGGTAGGTAACAGTGACGGGTGGTGGTGGGTGGTGGGTGGGTGACAGTGGCAGGTGGTGGGTGGTAGCGAGTGGGTAGTGGTGGTAGTGGTCGCGGGTGGTGGGTGGTGGTGGCAGGTGGGTGGCGAATGACGGGTGGTGGTGGTTGGTGGCGGGTGGCGGTGGTGGGTGGGTGGGTGGGTGACAGTGGCGGGTGGTGGTGGTGGTAGTGGCGGCGGGTGGTGGATGGTAGTGGCGGGTGGTGGGTGGTGGTGGCGTTGGCGGCGAGGGGTGGGTGGTGGTGGTGGGTGGTGGGTGGTCAGTGGTGGCGGCAGGTGGGTGGTGGCTGATGGTGGCGGAAGATGGTAGTGGAAAATAGTGGCGGGTGGTGGCTAGTGTTAGGTGGTAAAAAAAAGAAACTGAAAACTCAAAACGTAAACTCCTTTTTTGTGTTTTAATTTTTTGGCCAAATTTATAAACTGAGACCATTGATTTATAAATCAAAAATTTATCAAACAAATTTTTATTTGAGTTTTTAAAATTTTTGTAAATATAAACAGAAAACTAAAAACGTAAGTGTTACCAAACGGCACCAATATATTTACATTTCATCTAATTTCACATACTTTTTTTTCTTTCCTTTTCCAAATCCCTTCCTAAATCTTCCAATCAAAGATAGCATAAAAGTAATAGCGGTGCTCAATTTTTATTTTTTTTAAATTTCTCTAAAAAGAAATATTAATTAAAATATAGTTTGTTTTTTTTTTGGAGAACAAAAAAAAAAAAAAAAACATTTATATCAAATGCAAATAAGTATTGTTATAGGAACCAACAAATCTTATAAGTTTTTCTTACTTATATCTATCTTATGGAAGTGAGTCATGTTTTAATTTTAAAAACTATATACAATTTGGGTATATACAGAACAATATAGTTGTGTTGAGACCTATCATTTTGAAACAAAAAATAACCATTAAATAATAGTTAATTACAAAAATATCACCACAACATCTATACTATATATATATATATATATATAACCAAATGTAGTTGCTTTGTCAAAAGTCTTCAAATATTTATTCCTAAATTCTTATAATTTTAAAACACTCTCTTTCCTACGTGGCAACTTTCTTTGATTGCCTTTCATGTTTTCTATTTTTCTTCATTTTTTATTTGTTTGATTAATTAAAATTAAAATTAATTTCATTACTTATGGATAAAGATTTGAATTTCAAAATTCCTCCATATAGATAAACATATAAAAATTGAAATTTGATTTTATAATCTACAGATAAAGATAAAAAATAAACAATTAATTTAAAAAAATTAATTTCATAACTTATAGATAATTTAAAATTTCTTCCCATACATAAACAAATAAAAGTTGATAAATAACTTATAAAAATTAATTTCATGGCCTACAAATAAAGATAAAGATTAAATAATTAATTTTTTTTTTTAAAAAAAACAAAATTACTCTCTCTTTTTCCCCCCCCATTTCGTACTTTAATTAATTTCATTATAGATAAACATATAAAATTCATAAATAATTTATGAAAATTTATTTCATGACCTATAGATAAAGATAAAAATAAAAAATTTTAAAATTATTTAAAAATAATAATTTCATGACATAGATAAATAAACATATAAAAATTGATAAATAATTTATAAAGATTAATTTCGTGGCCTACAGATAACGATAAAGATTAAATAATTGATTTTCAAAAAATTAAAATAATAAAATTTAGATAAAGATATGATTTGTTAATCTATATATTTATCAAAAACATATATATCTAAATCTTTATTTTGATTTACTCATTTTTTTTTCTCCTATCACATATTATCTTTTTTTTTTTTATTTTAAATTTTTTATCTTATGAAATGCTCTTATCTATAACTTCTTATCTCCTATTAAATTCTTAACCTTCTCTTGATAATTTTTATTATTCGTTATTATCTACCAAATGATAAAGATTATTAAAAAAAAATTATCGCTCTGAAGGAGAATAGTATTAATAATGAAATAATAAAGGCTACATGGGAGAAGGTAGCACAAAAAATCTCACAAAATTAATTTTCTTCACTATATTTATAAAAGGTAATAATTTGAGATTCTTTCTATTAGTTATTAAAAATAATTTGCATTAGATCATTGATATGTTTTTTTTAATTTTTTTTTATAAGGCTGTCTTTCGTTATAGTATTTCTTCAATCCCATCTCTAAATTCTCTCTTTGAAATTTTTGTTTTTTTAATAATTAAGTTTAGAATCAATTTTTTATCAAATTTGTTTTCTTGATCCTTATTTTATTGAAGGATCGAGACGAATAAAACTTTCATATAATATATGAAATTAATTAATATAATATAAAGATGAAAGGGAAGTACTACATATTTGTCAATATCTCTATGTTATTATTAGTTGATTTGCTAGATTATACTATCAATTTAGAGCCCATATGATTCAATTCAATGTTCATGACTCTATTTGTATTTGATCATTTTTTCGTTGAGTAACCGATATAATTTTTTTTTTTTGGTATATAATGATTAAAGCTATCATTTGTTATATTTTTTCAAATACAATTCAAATAATTCTTTTATCATTTTTTTTTACAAATAAAATGGATTAAAACTATTATCTTAAATAATTTTTATAATACTATGACATTCTTATCTTGATTAATTTTTTTAAAATGACGTAGGAACTATGCAAGTATTATTCAAACTATGGAGAATGATTTATACTTTGATATGATATGAGTGTGTCATTGATAGAGGAAATCAAAGATAGAGAGTTGCTAATATAATCAATTAATGATTTGTTTGAGAAGTTCTTTTTATAAGCAAGGCAACAAACTTAGATTAATTTTTTTTTTAAAACTACTTATAAATTATAATTAAAAGTTGATATTTATTCATAATTTGATATCACAATGATAATATACACCACTGATTTAAAAGTCCATGTAAATTTATATATATAGTATAGATATTATCAAGTAATTGTGATACTATTATTCTCAACAATTTTTATAATTAATAATTTCTTATGCATATCAAATTTTATTGTAAAATTTTGTGGGTTAATTATTGTTAACATCTACCTAGATGGCTTAATATTATGGCTTGTCGCTATTAAGATATAATTTAAGATTAAGATGATTTATTTATCACACAAAATATATATAGTCTATTTTTCCATGCATCGCACGGGTTACCGCTAGTAATTAAGATAAAATTGTGTAAAAAAAATATCCATAAGGGTAAGGTTTCTCTCGAATTGCCAATTGGAAGTGTTGTTGGCCCCATGAACCCACCGCAAGACCCAACTCGATTATCCAAACCGTTCATATTATAAAATTTATTGAAAAGATTATCTTGACAAAAAAAATCAAATTAATTAAACTATTGCGATACTTTATTAAATTACATCCATTCTTAAAATAATGAATGATTCGTTTTTAAAATTCCAATTCTCGTTCATTTTTTAATTACAAATGCCACTTTAACATCACTCATATATAATAAATACACAAAATTTATATACCGAATAATATAATTAGATTAGAGCTTGTCATTTGGGAGATCCTATTTACACTGAAGAAATTTCTTATCACACGCCTTTCATGCATTATAACATTTGTACTCCATGAAAAAATGTTTGTACATAAGAGTGTAAAAAGATATTTATGTGGTGTAATTAGAAACTCTCTTATTATTTTAAAACAAACAATAGTTAATCACAAAAATACCAACTTCAACATCAATCTGATAGAATTATGTATAGAAATTGAAATTCTGTAAAAAATAATATCGATAAACGATTGAAAGAGGATCCTTAACAGGGCCTAAGTTCCCTAAATGCAGATCCATTGCTTATATCAAACCAAAGAAAGTATCAGCAGCAAGAAACAGAACATGAAGTACCTGATTCTGGTCTTGACGATCAACTACTTGTTTGGCAGCATTTACTGATTTGATACGCCGAGTCACGAATTGGGCAGCTGAGTCATGACTCAAAAATGGTGGTGAAGTACTTGTTCTACAATTCTTGCCAGTTGTGTAATTTGCTGCAGATAATGGATTAGAGTATGAGGAAGAACTCAGATATCTCTGGTTTAGGATCTCCATGAGCCCAATCTTTGTCTTTAGATGATATGCAATGTTTCTTGACCTTGTAATCCACATAGCCATGGTAAGTTGGAGAGAGAGAAAGAGAGCACTGCAACTTTTGTCTCTCACTTATAAAGAAGAAGAAGAAGAAGAAATAGGTAGCTAATGGATATTGTAATGCAAGTGTTGCATTTTTTCTTGAGAAAGAAAAGGTTATGATCTCCCAAGCTTTTATTATGGGGGAAAATTGCAATCAGACCCGGCACTGAGATTTATGGGGTTCAAAGTTAATAATTAACTAATAAATTTTTGGGGTCCTTTATATTTTTTTTTTCCATTGAATGAAAAAAAAAGGAAAAAAAAATAAAGTTAAAAGACAAAAAATTTGTGTTAAAATCACAAAAAATATACATTACAATAATTAATAAATGTCGCTTGATTCTCGCTCTTCTTGCATTTTTAGAAACAAATAAATAAATCATACTTGCATAATCTAGTCTTTTTGCAAAATCATTTTCAATAGATAACAATGCTAATTATTTTAAATGGGTATTTTAATTTTTTAATGAGTCAATTTATTTTAAGTTAGTTTGGCTCTTCCTTAATTTTTTTTTAGATTTAAAATATACTTAATATATTACAATAAACTATAATAGAAGAACCCTTTTTTGGATCTATTTTCAATGGATAACAATGTTAATTTTTTTGAATGGGCTTTTCAATTTTTTAATGGGTCAATTTATTTTAAGTTAGTTTGGGTTTCTTTAATTTTTTTTTAAACTTAAAATATACCTAATATATTACACTAAACCATAATAGAAAGGGGGTCTTTTTTTTGGGTCTATTTTGAGGGGTCTTAGGTCATGGCCTTGTTGGCCCATGCCCAGGGCCGGCACTGATTGCAATTAAGTACAAAACCATGAAAAATTATAGAGACTCTAAATGTTTTATTGATATTTTTACCAAAGGTTTCGCATAAATATGGGACTCATACCATGTAAGTCTCATATAAGTCACATACCTATGTGGGACATTTGATAAAAATATTAATAAAACATTAGAATCTCTAATATTACTCTAAAATCAAAGAAGTGAAAGTGTACAAATGACAACTATGTTTACAGGACTTCGATTTTCTGCAATAATTTTGACGGAAACACCCTTCAACCACATGTCACTCTTCAAAGCATCGCAAAAATTATTGTACCAAGAATTATTACCAAAAATCACAATTCTTGTTTGAAATCCTTATAACAGTCTCACTTGCACCTTCATGATTTTGCAATTGTTTATACTATTTTTAATTGATTTGCAATCCTCTTTTATTTTATTTTGTTGGTTTATTTATTTATTTGTTTCTGTGGGGACAAAGGTCTCACAAAGTTTGTAAAATAAACTTTTTGGTATCTCTAACCATACTTTGACTGAATTTGCCCATCCAGCATGGCATTTTGGAGATGGCCGTGAAGGATTCCTATGATATATTATAATGGGTACTTTAGTAATTGAACCTTGATGCGGCTGTTCATGAAGTGGATTTAGATTTAGTTGAGTTAATAAAAATAAGAAAAAAATAAATAAATAGATATTTCTTAAAAATTGTATTTTTGTTGGAAATAAAATTAGTTATTCATTCTCATTTTCAATATAAAAGATGTGTATGAATAAATGATATTATTCAGGGTCAAAATATAACCTTAAGCTGTAATCAGATTTTAAATTTGTAGAAGAAAAAGTAAATAAATTATATTTATATATATATTCTCATTTTTTCATCATCTACAATTTCAATATCTACACATATCATTTAAATCTCAACTATATATATTTCAAACACTGAAGTAAGTTATGGGTAATTTTCATATCATGGGGAATAGTGGTCTAAGTTTTTGGCAAGTTTAGCACCAAAATTTTTTTATTTTTAAATTTCTGTCTACCTTTCTTCTAATGAACATTCATAATCATTTAATTATTTTTAAAAATTAAACTGAAAAGTTATGTGCACAAAATTCATACATTAAAACATAACAAAAAAATAAATAAAATGTAGCTATATCTCAAATAAATTTGAACCACACATTAAAATTTTTAAATATTTTCACGTGCACGAATTCTGTGTTAGAATTACTCAAAATTAGAAGAAAAATAACTGGTAGCTCGAAATTTGTGACTCGATTTTGGCTCGAATGGCAAAACGACGTCGTTTTGCCATTCTTTTTTTTTTTTTTCCTTTTTCTTTCTCTTCCTTTTCTTTATTTCTTTTTTTTATTTCTTTTCTTCTTCTTCTTTGTTGAACACAGGCGAGAGAGAGCAGAGCAGAGGCGAGAGAGAAACAGAGCTCATCGGACACAGCTCGTTGGCGTCGTTGAACACAGCTCGTCGGTGTCGCAGCTCGTCGCTCGTTGCTCAGCCCCGTCTCCGCCTCCGCCTCTGCCTCCGCCCGCCGCCGCCTCCGCCTCCACCTCCGATTTTGATGGCCCCCTCCAGTCCAGTTCTTCTTCTCCTTCTTTTCTTCTTCTTCTTTCTTCTTCTCTTCTTCCTCTTCTCCGAATTCGGGCCAAATTCGAGCCTCCGAATTCGAGCTACGAATCAGAGCTCAAATTAGAAATGTATAAAAACAAAAACAAAAACAAATTAAAAATTAATTAGCCATGCCTTTCACGAGGCTCTCCTGTTGTTTGTGGGGAGTGAAACGAAACGAAGAGCCACACTAAACCACCGATTAGTTTTGGAAAACAAAGGCACATGGACCGCGTGGCTTACGTCTGTTTTCGACAAGGACAGTGCAACAGGAAAAAGTATCAAGGACCTGTTTGGTACAGGGTTTTCTTTTATGATTTATTTACAGTAAGTTGAACTTTTTTTTTCAGATAGATAGTAATAGTAAGTTGTTTCATAATTATAAGTTGTTTTGAAAAATTAGTTAAAAGTTATTTTTTTTTAAAAAAATGTATGAAAAAATAGAAGGATGATATGATTCAAAATAAATTAAAAGTCAAATTTGACTTTTAACCAAATTCTCAAATTGGCCCAAAAACAGGACCTACAAGTTACAACTACATCTCTTGCTTTTTAATAATAATAATTAATTTTTCACTTTATTTAAGTTATATTTGCCTCATAAATTGTGAAGAAACATTACACCAAATAATCTAACATATATATATATATATATACTAGGGTACACCCGTGCCTGAAGGCACGGTGACCATTAATTGAATATAAAATTATTGAGTTAAAATGTAATTTATTTAATTTGTTTTTCAAAAAAATTTGAGGTGAAAATATAAATAGATGATTCGTATGGTTTTAAATTTTCAAATGAATTTTATAATTAGATTTTTTAAAAGAGTTTGGTGTATTGTAGTATTTTTGTTTATGTAACCCACTTGCAATTTGTAATAGAAAATAAGCATTTTATTATCCTAGCCAATAACAGTACCCAAATAAATTTCTATATCCACATTTTTTTAGATAGTGAGTTTTGGTTGAAGTAAAGAAGAGAGATCTCAAAACTATAGTTTTGCATCAATTTTAATGTAATGGTTAAAATCTATCAATTTTTATGGTTTGGTGGTCAGTGTATTATGTAGAAAATTAAATAAATGAAAAATAAATAAATTGTATGCTGCTTGGTGAATAAATCAATTTGAACATAAATTTTCCAAATTTATAGGTAAACGAAATAGTGAAAAGTAAACACATAATTGCCACGTAAAATTCAAGCACAATAAACGCATAAGATTTTAAACAAACAACAAAATGTAAATCCCACAACACAAAAACATCTATATAAAAATCAGACGAAATACGTCAGCCAATGCTATGCAATAGAAAAAAATAAACAACAAATTAAGCACACCAGTCAATGCTCTGCAATACAAAAAAAAAAGCCAAATAACAAATTAAGCACCCCAGCCAGTGCTCTGCAATACAAAAAAAAAATGTCAAATAACAAATTAAGCACACCAGCCAATGTTCTGTAATACAAAGAAAATGCAACACCCTTCATAATAAAAAGATAACCAAATAAAAATATGATTAGTTTTGTTTAACCTAATTCAAAAGCATATTAGGAAGAAAAAATATCTAACATTTACAAAAACATATATCACCTAGTGTGTTACATTTACAAAAACAAACTCATAGCATAAATCAATAATTCAAATGAAAATTATCTAACATACATCTAAACTTAGTTATAAATTTCACATAGATAAAAGGCTTTACAAAACTATTGTAAGTAATAAATTTCACATCGATCGGAAACTTTACAAAATATGGATCGTAGCTAGCATATGTACGCTTTTCACAAAAGTAAATATGAGATTCAAACTTGTTCTTTCTTAGAAATCCTAGGAGCGCCTCATCACTTTCCAAAAAGTCCTGGTATCAACTTGTATGTATCCCCAGTGAGGAACATGCACGACAATCTATTAATTTATGAAAATAAAAAAGTTAGTATATTAGCAAATAAAAAAGTTATATATCAAAACACTTTCAAATTGAAATTACCTTGTTACATCCCCATCGAAGCAATCTAGTTATATTTATATTTTTGAGCTCCATATATTTTTTAACCCAATCCTACAAAAGTCGACACATATAGTAAAATATTTTTAAAATAACAAATTTATCAATAAATAAATTGTACCTTTTGACAAAGTTTTTCTTGGAGTTGATAAAGGTTACAATTATTTTTTAGGAAATGTTAGAGAGAGCTAAAAATACTTTGTTTGAGTGTACAAAAAACAAAGAGCACACAAAAAAAATTGACAACACAATTTAAATGATCAATGGTCACTTAAACAATATGATTGGCTTTGTTTTACTCGATAAATATTTTTTTAAAGATGTTGAATATATACCATTGGACATGCGTTTTCCTTCCATTTGTCAAAAGAAGTTGCCTTTTCATTTCCTTTAAACATTGCCTTGGCCTTTTCCTTTTCCTTTACCTACCAAAAATAAATAAAATTTATTTAGAATACAAAAAGAACATGTATTTATAGAATTTATTAAGATTACGAAAAAAGAACATTTTGAACTTGATATTTATACCTACCTTAGAATTGCGGATAATATTAAGATTGCACTCATCACGAATAACAACACCAATATTCCTAGTCTCATGGAGCAATGAGTTTGCATGAGTAGGCCTACAAATATTTGTTGTGTAGAAAATAAAATTTGTTAAATAAAATCTTAACAATAAGAATATGTATTTGTAGAATTAAATACAATGTTTTACCAATTCCTTTGTGAAGCTAAAGATGTGCTTGGCGAAAATAGATGTGTAAACATTACTCTTTTCTGAGCCGGTGGAGTATTAGTTGTGCTTGGTGGAATCAATTCTCTCGATCTTTCTCGTTCACGTCGCGAACGTTGTCCCAATTGATATGAAGAACTTGCCTTATCATTTCTTTCGCGTTCTCGCCGTGCACGTTGAGCCAATGCAGCTTTCGATATAACATTATTGTTATGTGCCTAAAACATGAAGATTAATTTCATAAGATGCCTAAATTTTATCATCTACTGTTTTATACTTTTCTCTTCATTTTTCATTTTTATTTAATTTACTTTATCTTAATTCCCTTTCCTTTTGATATTTTGTAAAAAAATTGAAAACTTTTTCATTCTGTATCCCTCCTCCCCTTATTCCTTTTTTGTTATATTCCTTTTTTATTCTCTTGTCAATAGCAAAAAGCCAAAAAAGAATAATAATAATTTAAAACAAATATATTGTTTTTTGTACAAATCCTATTTTAGTATGCTTCAAAAAAAACATTTCACAAATTTATATGAAACTGTTTACTATAAGAACAGTATATGTCACTATGCAAGTAGTATGTCAATTTTACATTTAAAAATAAATAAATAATCAAGGTTCATGGTCCAAAATAAATATTTCAAAAAAAGAACTTTAAATGGGAATGTTGAAGAGCCATACTACTGAACATGCATTTTCCTTTCCCTTGCCCGAAACGGTGGTCTTTTCGTTTTTCTTCAACAATGCCTTGGCAATTTCCTTTTCTTTTGCCTACAAAAAAAAAAAAAAAAAAAATTAAAGAATAAAGAAAAAATCTATATATGTAGAAAGATTTTAAAAAATCTATAAATAAGAATATACGGTGTTTTGAATAAAAAAAATATATATATATATAATTAAATTGGGCCTACCTCTCGAACACGGATGACATTAAGGTCACGCTCATCACGGATAACAACATTAACATTTCTTTCTTGAAGAAATTGGACCTAAAAATACAAAAGAATTAGAGGTAAAAAAAATAAAAAAAATTATACATTTAAGAAAATGAGTAAAAGGAATCAGTATTACAGTTCGACGTAGGTCTCCATCCATCTGTAAATTATAAGAAAAGAGAATTTTGTTATAAGGAATTAGATAAAAGAAATTATGAAAAGAAAAGAAAATTGACTTTTGCTTATAAGAAAAATGTTTTTTTTTTCAAATAAATAAAAAAGAAAACAACTTACGTGACCAAAAATAGTAATGTTGTCCATAATTAGCGGTTGAAGGTCAATGGTGTCTTAACCTGAAAATGCCTGGTTATGTAAATTTGACAAAGATAACTGTATGAAGGCAAAATGAGATTTAATAATTGCCATAAAGAAAAATTAATCGCTACAAAATTAATTGGCACAGGTTTTGTTAGACATGGCTTTCTTAGATATGGCTTCTCAATATATATATACATACTGGAATCATATATAAAGAGGGGTTTGGGCTTTGAAAAATACGAAATGTGGTTTAGATTTCCATACTTACCACATCTGTAAAATTAATTTAACTCCTAATAAAATTAATAAAATTCAAACTAATAATAGATTAATTTAAGTCCTAATAGATTAATTTTACAAACTAATAAAATTCAAATGTTATCGAATGTTACAAACTAATAAATTCGAATGTTATCAAAATGCTATACAAAGTAATAAACATGTGTTTTATGCAATAAATAAAACTCAAACTACGGCCTTGTTTGATTAACAGGTTAATAAAATAGTACCACTAATACTACCAATCAAACATGCCCTAAGTGTCATTCAAGGAGAAAAGAAAAAAAAACAAAGATTAATTGAATTTCTATCTATATTGGTTAAATTTGAAACATTAGATAAAAAGTCAAAAATTAATACAAAAAATAAACCTATTCAACACAAAAATAAAATTAAACCTATTCAAGCCAAAGTATAAACCTCACGTCAACACAAAAATAAAATTAAAAAAACACACCTACTAAGCAAGTCAAGAAAAAATGATAAAACTAAACAAAACACACAAACCAAAGCTATTGTACACATGTTAAAGCTTTATAATTCGAAAAAAAAACAAAAATTACTAAACACCAAATAAAGCACACCAGTAAGTGCTTTGCAATCCCAAAAAATGAAATTAAAATTAAAATGCACATTAGTTAGTGCTCTACAATCTTACCAAACAATGTACACCTGCTAGTGGTACTGCTACCAATCACATTTTAATAGTTCTTTGCATATTATAAACCCGAAATATAGTGAGAAAAGTAGAGAAAAAAAGGCACTGCTATAAAGACCACTTAAATGGTGAGATTTACTCTCTATAAAAAAGGCATTGCTATAACCACAAAGCACTCCCATATAAAGACCACTTAAATGGTGAGATTTACTCTCTATAAAAAAATTCCTAAAAAATACCCAAATTAAAAGGATTTGAAAGTCATACAATAGTCAACAATTGAAAGTCAACAGTTGCCAGTACCTAAAAGAAAACAATGAATCTTTATTTGAAAGACAAATGGATTAAAGTCATTTTGAAATAAAAAATAACTAATGTTTGGTATTTTCAAATCACGTTACATAGTAAGCAATGAACTTTCTAACTGCTAAAAACTATGTTAATTCTTGTGGTACATGCTCCCATGTTCTTGACCTATTTTCCTCATCCACTTTCTCCTCTAAAGCACACATGAATCATATTTTTTTAAAAATGAGCTCACACGTAGGAAGAACAATGGGACAACAAATGCGATAGAGACGGGGAAGGGAAAAAAACGTTTGCAATTTATAGTTTCTATGTAAATAAAATGTATATAAACCAAAAACCCAAATAAAATCACAATTAGACATAAATATCAATTTTGACAATATGAATTTCAAAACTTAGCACAACGTTATTCCTAAAGTAATTCAAAATTTACAAAGATATATATTATCTTAAGACATGCAATTTTTTTGTTAATAAGATTGGTGTGTCTATTTTATGTTTTATTTTTTTCATTATGCACATTTTCCTCTTAGTTGATATGGAATTGAAGTCATCCCAATAGTCAAGCCAACACTTTTTTATGGGTGGGAAACTATGCTAGGGAGTTCACAGCCCAGAGCCGTAACAAATAGCAAAATATAGAAACCAAGCCATCATGCAAAAGTCATTCTAATGAACTGTTATAATAGACTTCTCATATCATGCAAAAGTCGTTCTATTTCATTATACATCTACTGAAACCACTCACAGGAAAGGTACAAAGACTTCCACAATACCACCATTAAAAAGAAAGAAAGATTAAGGAGAGAAGAGGAGGAGAGGGGTGGGAAAAAAGGGAGAGAAAAAAAAAAGAGCACAAAATATCAAAAGATCCAACAAAAGACCCAATAAGTAATAGACCAAAAAAAAAAAAATTCTAAAATTTTAAGAGTAATGAAACAGATATAATAAAAGGCAAAATTGTTTAGGAAAACTAATTATTAAAGGGAGAAAGGCACTCCCATAGTTATCAAAACTTTAAATAGAAAATCTTAACAAAGAAATCGAAATTGGATCCAACAAAATGGCCAAAGTAAAAGGTTTCCAGACCCATCCAATAGATAATTTACTTGTGACTAAAGCCATTCCTAAATATATTTAAATCCCAACTTAAACCAATGCCTTATAGATCCACCATGTTCCCATCTTCATCTCCACATCTCCGAACTCCAAATAATGTGTCCAAGGATTTGGCAACCAAAACTTAGCAATGACAATATAATGGATTACTGATAGAATGGAAAACTTATGTCAACGGCAATAATTAAACTTAGCAAAGAATGAAGTTTTTCAATTTATGTCAACAATAAGAAATTTTAAAACCTATGTCACACTCGATTAAATTTTGTAGAGTACACCAAACAAAGCACACCTGTCAATGCCTACTGCTGCCAATCACAAATGAGATTTAGAGGTCCTGAAAAAAAAAAAAAAAAAAAGAGAGAGAGGGAAAGAGAGAGAGAGAGAGAGAGAGAGAGAGAAAATAAGAAATGGACCATAGCAACTACAAAAATACACTTTCAGTTTATAAGAAAAAGTAGGTTATGCATGCTCCAAAATAATATTAGGATTGCTTTACTTGCTAAATATTCCAAAAAAAACTCAATTTTGATTAAAGAACCATACCAATTTTTTTTTTTTGTTAAGACACCTTAGCATTTTCTTAGTCCTTTTGAAAAAGAGATAAAATTTATTAATAGAATAAAAAGAAAACTAACAGTTAGCAAGCAGAACATTTTGTTGTCCCAAAACAGAACACCAAATAGTTTCCAAGACGAAATGAAAACTAACAGTTTGAATGTCAAGACCAAGGTTGGGATTGGTGAGAGAGTCTGGTGGATCGGATCGTAGGATCAAATCGAAAATCGTAAGATCCTACTTTCTATTAAAAAAAAAGATAAAAAAAACAAATTAAAATAATTCATATTAAAAATAAGGTGAAAAATCATAAAATCTACGATCCTACTTACGATCCTACTTACGATCCTATACGATCCTACACGATCCCATACGATCCTACACGATCCTACTTGCTATCCTATTATAACATCGATCCTACAACGATCTGGATCGTTTTAGCAATGTAGGATCGTAGGGTCGTACGATCCGGATCGCGATTTTAATAACCATGGTCAGGACTTACAATGTAATGTAGTTAGCAAACACATGAAACTAAACACAACCTAAAACCCATTCCAAAACCAAAATATAGAGCTACAGACATAGAGATGCAGAAATACATAAATACCGAAATACAGAGATTAGAAACCCATTTCAAAACCAAAACCGAAATCATAGAAACCCATTTAAACCATGTCGATGTAGAGATGCAAGAAACCATTTAAAACCGAAATACAGAGATTCGGAATCCATATCAAAATAAAAATCGCAATCATAGAAACCCATTTGAAAATCAAAATCACAACTGAAACTATGTGTCATAGAGAAGGGGCGTCGTAAAACCGAAACCATAGACACCCATTTCATAATCAAAATAAAAATCGAAACCATGTCAGTGTACAGATGCTGAAATAAGTGAGCTTTGAAACGGAGAGAAGTGGATTTCAGAGATGATGTTGCAGAGATGCTGAAACGAATTCTTACCACAATATTTGGAAGTCGTCAAGCTGTCTAATGTGAGCCTACTAAGCAAACACAATGCATTTTAGTGGATTTCAGAACTGAACTGAAGCCTGAAGCAACAAAAATAGATTAATTCAAAGCTGAACTGAAAGCAAAAACAGCAGAAATAGAAAACACAGACTAATTTTTTGGATGTCATTAAAATAAGAAAGCCTAGAGCAACAAAAACAAAACTGAACTAAAACAAAAACAGAGCTACAAAACACAAAATTGTAGTGGATTTCAGCCCTTCCAGGGAGTGAAGAAAAGAAACTGGTTGTTTGTGGTTAAAGAAAAAAAAAAAAAAAAAAAAAAAAGGCTATATCAATCACAAGCAAGATTACACACATGATATATTCTTGCAAATTTCAACTCGATGAAAAAGATGATATTAGAATCCATATTCAATTTCCCATCTTTGCCACTTGATATTCAACTTCCCAACAATTTGTGAGATACTCTCCATATTCAGTTTTTGTATGTCTTTTATTCCCAATAGATTCAAAGTTGAAACCATTTCAAACCCGTTTCAATGTTACTCCCCCTTTCACTGCCCAAAAATAAGTTTGTGGGATACAATAAGTTATCACAAACTGTATCTCACAAATAAATTGGGAATATGTTTGGTAGACATAAAATTAGGTAACAGTAAAAAAAATAAAATCAGGAAACATGTTTGGTAGACACAAAATTTTCAGCAACAAAAAAAACAAAACAAAAAAAGAAGTTTGATAACTATAAAAATTGATAACTTAAAACACAAAATTTACATTTACATGATAGCAAAACAAAAGACATCGAAAAAAATTAACATGGAAATCAACACAAAATTTAAAAATTAACATGGAAATTATTGAAAATAAATAATTATTGAAAGTTGTTTATACAAAGGTAGAGAGAGAATGAGAGCGAGAGAGATACCCACTGGAAGGTGTTCTCGAAGGTGTTCTCTGCTCGAAGGTGGTATCTGATGAGAGATAGGGTTCTCGACCTCGAAGTCTCAATCGCCAAAGAGGGTCTCTGCTCACAAACTGATGGTGGAGATGTGAAGAGAGGAAGGTGGGTGTTGAAGGTGGAGGATTGAAATGGGTTTGAAATGAAAGAGAAAGAGAGAGAAACAGTGAAATGGGTTTGAAATTTTGGGCGGTGAAAGGAGTAACACTGAAATGGGTTTGAAATCTATATCCAACGGTAAAGATAAAAGAGACAAAATCTCAAATTAATCACAACCATTCAATCTCATGGACACTTAGGATAGATGTCCCATCGAGTAAAACAAAGTCAATCATATTGTTTAAGTGACCATTGATCATTTAAATTGTGTTGTCAATTTTTTTTGTGTGCTCTTTGTTTTTTGTACACTCAAACAAAGTATTTTTAGCTCTCTCTAACATTTCCTAAAAAATAATTGTAACCTTTATCAACTCCAAGAAAAACTTTGTCAAAAGGTACAATTTATTTATTGATAAATTTGTTATTTTAAAAATATTTTACTATATGTGTCGACTTTTGTAGGATTGGGTTAAAAAATATATGGAGCTCAAAAATATAAATATAACTAGATTGCTTCGATGGGGATGTAACAAGGTAATTTCAATTTGAAAGTGTTTTGATATATAACTTTTTTATTTGCTAATATACTAACTTTTTTATTTTCATAAATTAATAGATTGTCGTGCATGTTCCTCACTGGGGATACATACAAGTTGATACCAGGACTTTTTGGAAAGTGATGAGGCGCTCCTAGGATTTCTAAGAAAGAACAAGTTTGAATCTCATATTTACTTTTGTGAAAAGCGTACATATGCTAGCTACGATCCATATTTTGTAAAGTTTCCGATCGATGTGAAATTTATTACTTACAATAGTTTTGTAAAGCCTTTTATCTATGTGAAATTTATAACTAAGTTTAGATGTATGTTAGATAATTTTCATTTGAATTATTGATTTATGCTATGAGTTTGTTTTTGTAAATGTAACACACTAGGTGATATATGTTTTTGTAAATGTTAGATATTTTTTCTTCCTAATATGCTTTTGAATTAGGTTAAACAAAACTAATCATATTTTTATTTGGTTATCTTTTTATTATGAAGGGTGTTGCATTTTCTTTGTATTACAGAACATTGGCTGGTGTGCTTAATTTGTTATTTGACATTTTTTTTTTGTATTGCAGAGCACTGGCTGGGGTGCTTAATTTGTTATTTGGCTTTTTTTTTTGTATTGCAGAGCATTGACTGGTGTGCTTAATTTGTTGTTTATTTTTTTCTATTGCATAGCATTGGCTGACGTATTTCGTCTGATTTTTATATAGATGTTTTTGTGTTGTGGGATTTACATTTTGTTGTTTGTTTAAAATCTTATGTGTTTATTGTGCTTGAATTTTACGTGGCAATTATGTGTTTACTTTTCACTATTTCGTTTACCTATAAATTTGGAAAATTTATGTTCAAATTGATTTATTCACCAAGCAGCATACAATTTATTTATTTTTCATTTATTTAATTTTCTACATAATACACTGACCACCAAACCATAAAAATTGATAGATTTTAACCATTACATTAAAATTGATGCAAAACTATAGTTTTGAGATCTCTCTTCTTTACTTCAACCAAAACTCACTATCTAAAAAAATGTGGATATAGAAATTTATTTGGGTACTGTTATTGGCTAGGATAATAAAATGCTTATTTTCTATTACAAATTGCAAGTGGGTTACATAAACAAAAATACTACAATACACCAAACTCTTTTAAAAAATCTAATTATAAAATTCATTTGAAAATTTAAAACCATACGGATCATCTATTTATATTTTCACCTCAAATTTTTTTGAAAAACAAATTAAATAAATTACATTTTAACTCAATAATTTTATATTCAATTAATGGTCACCGTGCCTTCAGGCACGGGTGTACCCTAGTATATATATAAATGTGGACTCACCCTTCTACCAACCCTCCTTCCCCCTCTCTCCACTGCCTACGGCTATAAAAGTTGGTTGTGTTTGAAAAATATTCTTATATTCAAGTGGGTTCTACAATGGCTGGCTACATTATTGGCTGCAGTTAACAAGCACTTTAACATCTGACAAAAAATGGATGCACTAATGAACAACTTGTTGTTAACATCTGACAAAAAATGGATGCACTAATAAATAACTTGTTGGACAATCTTCACTGTATTCAAATAGTTTAAATTTTGTTGTGTACTAAACAACAATTAAAATATAAAGAAATAAAAGAAAATGAGAGAATTTATTTGATTATAAAAATCAAACTAGAAATAAAAATAAATAAATAAAAACAGATTTTATTTTGTTACAAAAACAAAATTAACAAAAATAAAATCTGATTTAAATAAATAAATAAAACAGAATAATAAATTAAACAACTTACTTGATTAATTTCTTTGAATAATTATCTGATTAAGTCCAGTGTTTGACACTGTGTCCTTAAGACAGATTCGTCTTCTCCACGATACTTTCAGAATTTGGATGTCTATCTCCCAGGATAAAATGATCTACTACAAACAATAGCAGCACTACAAATTGTTTGCCTAACGAACACACTAAGTGTTTATACTTTCTCACAGAAGAAAATAATACAGCAATATGAAAAGAATATTTGTAGAATTACGAAGGACGAAATTAGAGTTACAAAATCCAAATGAGAGCTGTCTTATTTATAGATGTAATGGTGGCTGTAGGTTTTGAATTGAACAGGTATGAAACCTGTTGTTTTGAATTCAAACGGATTTGAATCTGTTGGGTTCATCATTTAAACAGATACAAAAAGGGGAAGATCCCTGTTTGGATGTACGTTAAAAACCAGACTAGTTTATTTCGGGAAGTGCCCTGTTTGGATGTACAGTAAAACCAAACCAGTTTATTTCCGGTTTAATTTGAATTCTGGATTTTATTTTATACAAAATAAAATTAAATTCAAATGTTTTTGGCTCAAAAAGATTAGTATTGGGCCGAACAAGCCCAACCTCACACCACGCACCCGCGTCCAAGCCCAGCCCGCCCGAACGGCGGCGGCGCGCGGTGATTTTTGGGTCCAATGGGTCTAGCCCATAATCTCTCTCTCTAAAACACTTGGGGTACCCCTTGGGACACACCCCAAATACCAAACTCAAGCCTTATAAACCCATTCAAAACTTTCCACCAAATCAATGTGAGACAAGCCATTTTGCAACCTTAAGGAATTTCCACCAAAACTCCATTTCCATGGAGCACACTTTGGCTTCAATTTCCCATTCACTCGGTAATGGTTTTGAGCAACCAAATATACCACGTGAATCACAACGTGGCATAGAACGTGTTACCACTTTGACCCGCGAAAATCAACGCTTGGGGCCCACCTAAAAAATAGACCAAACTTTGAAAAAAATTCTGATTTTATCCAGAATTTTATAACTATTCCCAACACAACTTAGCAGCTCCATTGTATGAATAAAATGGAGCTTGGCTAGCCAAAAGTTTAACATGTGACATTAGTGGAGAGTTAGCAGCTCCACTGTGGATGCTCTAACAACCACATTTTTCTATCATATTTTATTTATTATTTTGTGTGTCATTAACAAGTATAAGTGATGGGACTCATTAAATCAATGAAATGATAATACACGAAAGGATAAAGGAAAGGAAAATTCTCTGGTGTGCAATACACACCTTATGCAACCCTACCACAAAATTATGTAAGTTTTCATAAATTTATATAAGTGATCTCACAAAAATACATAAGTTGAATACAAATTTGCGTAATCACATAAGTTTTCACAAACTTATGCATTTTGTGAGATCGCTTGTATAAATCCGTGAAAACTTACATAATTTTATGATAGAATTAGATACGGTTGCATTTCCCGTAAGTAAATATGGTATAATAAAAAAAGACAGTAACTGTAAGATTATTGATGACAGAAGGTTTGGTGGGGAGAGAGACCCATGCAAGGATTGGACTAAAAGTAAATAAATTGTGAGGCCACATGCTTAGTTCTTGTCCCCTAATTCTGCATTTGGTTGGCTTAATATTGGAATTATTTGTCCACCCAAACTAGTAATCCCTCTTAATCCCACATTTTCAGAGGATTACGTGTCCCCCTTTCTGGGATAAATATTCCACCTTTCTAGATTCCATCCCCTGTTTGGGGGGGGGGGGGGGGGGGGGGGGGGGAATTACACTAGTTAAGATGACAAAGGTTATGTCTAACACTTTGAATTCTCTCTCTACTTAGCTAAACTTGTAATCACAAACAGGAAACTCTCGCCAACTAGGGAGGTCAAACGGAGACTCTCCGACGCTTAAGTTTGTAAGTTCATAGGTGGAGAAGTCTCAATAAGTGGGTTAGAGTAGTGCAAGTTTGTGTACCTAGCCACTCTAGGCTCCAGCTTTACTATCACCATTGCACTCAATATTTAATCCTTAATCAATACTAAATGATCTTTGTTTCTTCCTCTTGATCTGCTCTGTTAGCAAAGAAGTCTGCATGCTATTGAAAAAAGACTTATTGTCATGTTAATTAAAGATAAGTGCCTAATCATTTTTTGTGGTAGGTAGAGGGAGATAGCTGGAGGGGTTCTTCAGACTCAATCCTGGGCTGGTAAACATGGCTTGACCCAGAGGTCATGTGCTTTTACCATGACACTACCCATGTTGCTCAAATGCCTAATCAGTAATTGCATTGCTATAAGTTTTACATCATGTTCGAATCTAATTTGAATGTGGCTGACTTATTCTCACATCCTACATCCACAAATTATTAAATCCAGTACGTACAGGCTATCAACTAGTTATCCCGTATAATCCTTTACTGAACCCATTTCATTAGATTGTGTTATGTCAAAGAAAACAAGCAATAATAAGCAATATATAGTCCAGTAAGTTTATGTGCATTGTAAGCATAAGTCATTCCTCACACAAAGACTTTTCTATAAATTTCAGAAAGTTCGCAATGATTTCCCAAGATTCTCATCTCTATGCATATAACATTAATGAAAAAAAAAAAAAAAAAAAAAAAAAAAAAAGAGAAGGAAAAAGCAGGATGTCTTGTCTTTTCTTTCTTGAATATGAACATATAATCAATTCATTTAATTGGGAAAAAGATTTCTTGAGCTGAGTTGCACAAAATACGTAATTGGGATAGAAATACCTCATTGGTTGGCCCTTACTTTCACCAGTTCAAGAGAGCTTGCATTCCAGAATACAAGAAGCTAGATTTTCCCACTTTTTTTTTTTTGGAAAAGGTAGAATCTTCTGGTACCGCTTAGAAGCTTCATATAATTTCTCTCAAGTCCATTGGTCGGGCATTCATGTGCTGGCTTAGCCAGATCTGGCATTCATCTATATCACACCATTCTTATCTACCCATCTATCTAGGCTTTATCATCATCGGTCTGTATGAGAGGGGTTAAACCTGATGTAGGATAGTGTTGCACCAACATTTGAGGTGACCATTATAAAGTGAAACAATCGTTGAACACAGAAACCAACTCAATCGTATATATCAAGTATCAAGTTATCAACATGAAATGCCAACTCTTTTGTCCAAAATTGAACCACACCTGCCCTGTGAACTACCAAGAAAATGCCATCAGTCTGACTAATGTCTTTGCGAAAAGCACGCTTAGGTCCATTCTTGAACTACTTTGTAATTTACACGCTGCCTCAGCAATACAACAAAATTAGTTTGGCCAGTGATACTGATCATTAACCAAAAACTGTGTGCATCTTCACTTCAATTGGCATCTTACTTCTGTCGTTGCTGAGCAAAGGACGATAAATCATGACCTAAACTGATCTGAAATCCATTTCAAGATTGAAGATTTCCATCTTAAAATTAGCAATCGCTCCTTCCAACTTCTTTGCCCCAAATGTTGAGATTTCTAAAAATGCAGATAAAAATTATGCAGCCCAGTGATGCGAGTTCAAATGAAATTTACTCTTGGTTATCAAATTGAATTGAAGACAAGACACAATCTCATCTCTAGCTGAACACCCTAACCCATTTAATCCCAGGATTCCATAGTTTACTGCTGCACTGTGTCAAATAGAATCCAATAAATATATCAATTTATAAGACGAGTAATTTTCTACTTTGGTCTTGCTCTCCCTCAGCACTCACATTTTCATACTGATCATGGACAGAACCTTCAATCCCCATCTCACAGTTAAGTAATCTAAGTATCAAATAAATGTTTTTGTCTTCATAGTGAAGGATGTGGTTTTCTTTAAAAACAAACACATGGTTTCTTATCCCAATCAAACAGCATCCAATCATTTTCTTAACATTGCTCTCTTTCATGGCGTTTTTGACACGAACCATGCTCTCCCATCTGCCCCTCATCTCATATGACCGAGCCAGTACCAGATAAGGTAGAGATGACTGTGGGTCATACTCTATCAACCACTCCGCTACTCTTTCAGTGAGTTTAAAATCTCCATCAGCACCACAACCGCGAAGAATCGATTCCCAAATTAAAGAACTAGGTTGATGCGGCATTGTCCCTATAATATCCATGGCTTCTTTGAGTTTACCAGCTCGACTCATCATATCCACAATGCAAAGATAATGCTCATCCCTAGGTATGACTCCATATGCCTTCTCCATTGATGAAAACACACGCAACCCTTCATCCACAAGACCCCCATAGTTGCAAGCCAAAAGAACCCCAGTTAGTGTTATTCGATCTGGTGGTGGACCCCTTTTAAGTAGTGCCTTAAAAAGCTCTAAGGTTTCAGCTTCTCTCCCATTTTGAACTAAGCCTAAAATTATGGTGTTCCAAGTTATCAAATCTTTTAGATTGATTTGAGCAAAAATTTTCATGGAAGTGTCAATTAATCCAAATTTGGCATACATTTCCACAAGTGAACTCGCAACCACTGCATCAGATTCCATACCTAATTTAACAACCAAAGAATGAAGTTGACTCCCCTGCTCTGCAGGGAGGAGGGAAGAAGCAGAGCTCAGAACACTACTGATAGTGAATTCAGTTGGCCTGAGGCTGTCTCTCAATGTAAGAACAAAAAATCGCAAAGCATCCTCTCCAAAACCGCCATGCCTTGCATAGCTCGAAATCATGGAATTGCAAACAACAGAATCCCATAAATTGATTTCTTCAAAGAGCTGAATTGAGTCCTCCAATCTGTTGCATTTGGAAAACAGGTCAATAGCAGCACTTGAAACAATGGAGTTAGAAAGAAACCCCACCTTGATGCAGAAAGCAAAAATTTGCTTACCCTTTTCCAGATCACGCAAGGTATTACAGACAGTAATCACTGTCGATATTGTAAACTCATCAGGTGCATATCCAACAGATACCATCAAACAAAAGTGCTTTAGTGCAAATTCGCCATGTCCCGATTTGTAACAGCCCGAAATCAAGGAGTTCCAAGTGATAACATCTACCTCCTCCATGGTGAGGAACACACCAAAGGCATAATCCACAACCCCAAGTGTCCCATACATGCCAATCAATGAATTTCCAACCACATTTGATAAATTCACACCACTCCTTATCATGATACCATGAATTTGCTTACCACGATAGGCACTTGTCACATATGACACTAGAATCGAGAACGTGAACTCATTTGGCCTCATACCATCATTTTGCATTCCCTTAAAAAGTTCTAATGCATTATCAAAGTACCCATTCGAAGCATAACCCGAAATCAATGAATTCCAACTTACAACATCTCGTTCGGGCATTTTATCAAACATATTACGTGCACCTTCGAGATTACAAGATTTCACAAACACACGCAGACAAATATTCCAAGAAATGATATTCTTGTTGGCAATGTCATCAAATGCTTGCAAAGCATCACTGAGCGTGCCGACTTTAGAATACATATCGATACAGCGATTACCCAGAAAAGTATGGCGATTGAAACCGACTTTTATCAAGTGGGCATGGATGAATTTGGAAAAATCTGAGGATTTCAAAGAGAGACAGTGGTCTATGAGGTTAGAGTAAAAGGAGAGTGACTTTGTGTGGAGTCCATGAGCTTTGCTCAGAAATGGGTACATGCAAATGCTATAATACCATGAAAGACAAAAGCTTTTTGCTATCACAAAGGCTTCGAGTAAGGCAAATACACTAGTATAATGAACGAAGAATCACATTTGGTTTTGCTCCTTTTCTTCTTCTTCAATCTCTGCCATGATTGCTTCACTCTTTTGCAGCAATTTTGGAGTTATGGTTTAGAAAGACATCTGTGACACCTTGAACAATAAATTCCCTCTAGCGCAAGTAAAGTACAGGAGAAAAGTTCGAGTACAAACGGAAATACATATCAGTTTAAAAAAAAAAAAAAAAATAGGGAATACCTACGGTAAGAGAAAATCACAAACTTGTGGTGTTTTAGTAAAATATTTATAAATTCATAAAAATAAAAATAAAAATAATTTTAACTTAATGTTTGTAATGTTTATCATTTATTTGAATTTTTTTAATTATATACTGGATTATAATTTTTTTTTCTTATTAAAATTACTGAAAAGTCTATGATAGATAGTTTTTTCATCCATTAGATCAAGTTTGGGAAGACTAAATAAGTGTATTTTTTGACTTTTCTTGTATTATGTGTAGAAAAAGTAAAGAAGAGATGTTGATTGATGTGACCTAAAAAAGATAAAAAAATGAAATAAGTACACTTTTTTAGTTTAGTTAAACTTGACCTTAGTATCTAAATTTGCTAGTAGACTAAGCCCCCTTTCAATTTTAATTAAAAAATTATTATAAACTACCACATGGTTTTTTTATATTTTTTAATAAAAGATTAAAAAATTAGTAAAATAATTTATTCCCTCGAAATTATTTTTTTTTTTTAACGAGTTGTCTATTATGGGCCTATGGGTTACGTTGAATTTGAAACCCTGAATTGAGTCAGCTTCATTGGGAAATGGAGTATGAACAAGCCTTTCTGTTAAATAATGTTCCTTAAGTTATGGTACACACTTTATTAAAGTTTCTATTTACGCAATAAATTGATCCTCTTACAAAATCCTCTTATTTATCAATCCAAATAAAAGAATAATGTTTGAGAGCCCGAAATTAATGGCCCAAATATGGGTCAAAACTAGGGATGGCAATTTGAATCCGGCCCGACGGGGACCCACCCCCCGTCCCCGATAAGAATGGTTTTTCCCCGAAAAATATCCCCTACGGGCCGGGGATGGTATTTAAAAATAAATCCCCGATGACATTCGGGCCGGGGACGGTGATACATATTTCATCCCCGGCCCCGGCCCCGCCCCCCGCCCCGGTCAGCCCCGAATTATGAATTATATATTATATATATATATATATGGTTAGGGTGTGGTTTGGTTGACAGCACTCTTTAAATATTATATATTATATATATATATATATGTTTACACTCACTCACTCTTATCTCTTACACATTCACTGTTTCTCTCTCTTGTCTTCTCTTATTTCCTCTTCTCTACAGTGGCGACAGAGTGCGATCTCCTCTATTCTCTCCAGTGGCGACAGAGTGCGATCTCCTCTCTCTCTCCAGTGGCGACAGTGCATCTCCTCCTCCGCAGCAGTACACACACCCTCCTCCGTCGCCGCCTCCTCCTCCTCCTTCTCCTCCGGCTTCGGTCCCCACCACCACGACAGATCTGGACAGATCTGAGTAGATCCCATCTCCTCCACACCACTGCAGCCCTTACATCTCACATCTCAGATCTGAGATGATCAGATTCCGCCATTTATGTATATACATATATGTGTGTTTGTATTATCAGTGTGTAATCTGTCTGTCTCCATATTGTTATTAATTTTTTTTTTTTTTGGTGATTGATGATGTTGCCGTTGATGAAAATGATGTTGAGGGAGCTACGGGGATTTTCCGGGGTCGGGGAAACCCGATCCCCGTTGGGGGCGGGGGTGGGGGGGGGTGATGGGTTCCCCGTCGGGGATCGGGGACGGGGACGGGGAGTTTTGTAGCTTCGGGGATCGGGGACGGGGAGTGCGATCCCCGGCCCCGCCCCGCCCCGTTGCCATTCCTAGTCAAAACCCAAAACGACGTCGTTTTGGGTTTTGATTTTTTTTTTTCCCTTCATCTTCTTTCTTTTCTTCTTCTTCTTCTTCTTCTTCTTCTTCTTCTTCGTTTTGAACCTGAGAAGCAGAGGGGAGAGAGAGAAACAGAGGGGAGAGGTGGGAGCTCGTCGTCGGTCGTCGGCCAATCGTCGGAGCTCGTCGGTCGTCGGCCGATCGTCGCCTCTGCCTCCGCCTGCCTCTGCCTCTGCCTCTGCCTCTGCCTCCGCCCGCCTCCACCTCCACCTCCGCCTCCGCCTCCAGCCCTATTTTTAGGGCCCCCTCCAGTTCTGCTCCTCCTTCTCTTCTTCCTCATTCTCTTCTTCTTCTTCCTCCTTCTCAAATTCGAGACAAATTTGGCTCGAAACCCTTTCGGGCTCTGTAGCAGAGCTGCAAATAAAAATCTTATTCTTAAGCCTAATTTAGGAATTTGGCTAAAAGTTAGTTAATTTATTTTGGGTTATAACATTTTTCTATTTTTTTATACTTTTTTAAAAAAAAATCAAACAATTAGCTTTTTATCCATTTCTTAAAACAATCCTTAACCTTGTTTTTTACCTCTTGTTTGGCAAATTAATATTTTAGCCTTAAAATTAAAAAGTGATTAAAAAAATTAAAAAGCTGACAATCTGTACAAAAAATTCAAAGATTCTATTTTCTTTATACTTTTTGCACATTTTTTCATAAAATATCAAAAATCATTCCAAATCTACTAATTTTTTTACCTCATATTGTAATTAAAAAATTTTAAAAAAATATTAAAATAACCTATTCTCAAACATATTCAGCCAATGAATTCGGTCCTTCCAATTATTTAAATTTGTGATATTCACAAAATTCAATTATAAATAACTTTTAACAATTTAATAAATGTTTGAATTTAAACCTTATAAAAAAGTTTATATATAAATATTTTTAATTATAGTTTATTGTATAACTAAGCCAATTTTGGTATCAAGATTAAAAGTCATTTTTTTGACTTTTTAACTTTTTTTTGGTCACATTATCTCTCTACTGTTTTGCACATTTAAAAAAAAAAAAAGTCAAAAAAATTAAAAATTTGACTATAACTGTGGAGAAGTGATTTGGAAATACTCCAATATCCAGTCAGATGTCCTTGATCCTCTGATTGCTACCTGAAGAATGAATGAACACTCCGGTCGGGGGTGTTGGAATTAGCACTCCGACGGACAAGTTAGTATGCTCTCAAGTTTACTTCTCTCTCAAGTTATTTCTTGTTTTTTCTATTCTCACATACCTCTCTTTGGTTGATGTTCCCCTTTTTATATTACCCTTTGGGTCCAAGGGTCGGGCCCACTCTTAATCTCGCACTTGATTGGTTGCTCGACCTTCCAGTTATGTGCTGGTTCCTGTTCGACTCTTCATATGGCCAATTTGTATATTCGACTTCAAGAGCCCTTAGATTATAGCTGAATTGACTTTGGCCAGATGTCTTCAAATATCCTGGCTTTCCTCAATATATAATTATTCGGCCCCCACAATTGCCCCCTAAACATCCGACTAACGCCAATTAGTCGGTATGTTTGGTTTTAATATATGGAAAGTCAAAAATACGGCGCTTGCACTCCTTCCAATATCGAAGCATCAGAACAACCAAGGTTTAGAAATCATTACAATTTCTCGCTCCTTCGTACGCATTATTCATTTAATGCGACATGAAACCTTGTTGTCCCTTCAAATATTTTTTGAATTTGCAAAGCTCTTTCAAATTCACGACCTCTGCAATTTCACGACCTCTGTAACTTCCATCTGCTCCCCATTGTCCTTTTCTCTTTACCCTGTAAGTTCTTCTCTTCTTTGCATTTCTTCCTCATTCCAACTTCCATTTTCTTGTTTGTTTTTACTTTAGCGTATTTTTCATTTTGATTCGAATGGCGAAACATTTAAAAGCTCTTCTTTTCGCGAACTGAGTTTCCGCTTTTCGATGCCACTTTTCTATTCCAGATGACATCTATCTATTACTTGTGGTAGATAGCGTACTCGACATGGAGAGGACCAATAAGAGTACGATTATCTTTCCTCTCTTGTCAATCGCTGATGGCGGAGTCCGTTTCCCCCTTCATCCATTTTTGAGAGCCGTCCTCCGTTACTGGGGTCTACTCCCTTCACAACCTAACGTAAACTTTTACCGAATCATAATGGGAATAGTAGAATTAAATCGTCGACTTAAGATTAATCTAGGAATCCCTGTTATTCGGCATTGTTATGCCTTGGCAAAATCATCTGGTCGGCATGGATGCAACTTTCTCAGGGCCAAGGACACTGATCACCATCTAGTGACTATGCTTGCCAGCTCTAGTAAGCGTGTTGACAACGTCATGGTCGTTGTTCGAGGCAGTTGGGAATTCGCGAAGGCGAAAGCGAAGATTGCCTAGATCTTGTGTGTAGACAAAAAGGCGAACCAGGTGGTCGTATAGTCCCATTGCTATGCGCGTTTGTTATATGTTTATTCGGCTTAGATTCTATGTACTTACCATTTTATTTGTGCAGGTAACGATTTGAAAAAAGTACTTATCTCGACTGATGACGCTGTGCTTAAACAAATCAAAACTGCACTCCAATTCTTCGGCCATCCAAACCTCCAAAAGCAAGGGAGGCCCGCCCACGTCCTATTGCGATACGAGCCAACGTACGCTACTTTTTTGGCCGCAGATCACATTCCGATTCCAAAGGGCGAACAACAGCTTACGGCACTCATTTTCCCGAATTTCAAGAAGCTTAGGGAGATTGGTCTTGAAGTTTCGGATTCAGAGTAGGTCGCCGAACAAGTCGTTGAACAACTGAATCAGTCCAACTTGGATAGATCTGATAGTCTAGGGGAAGAGGTTAACGCGACTTTTAATTTGGCCTTTGAGGAAGCTGGTTTCAACCTTTCATGCACTTCAGGCTGAGTTGACGTATCGTTAGAAAATGATATTTTCACCGACTTAAGAGACTTTCTTGGCACAGATCCTAAGAACATGGCTGGGGAGTCGCTCGCGCAGATGGCCAGAAGAAAAAACCCTGAGAAGATGGCAGCCCGAAGGAGGGCCGAAGCTGCTAGGTCTGAACCCCCACCACCTGCTCCTGTTGGGGTTGAGTCTTCTCCTCCTGCTCTTGTTAAGGAAACGGAGCAAATTGTTATGGCCAAAACAGAGCAAATTTTCATTGATCAATCGGACAATCTGGTGGCCAAACAAAGGGGGGAGAAACACCCCACCGAGCACGAAGCCAACTCTTCTGAAAACCTAATTGATAGCAGCCGCGCATAAAAGAGTCGCAGGACTTGGCTGCGCCATTTATCATACACCTAGAATAAAGAACGTACCGGTTGCATCTGATGCTTTGGCTTTGAAGGACGTTGTCGTGACCTTAAGCGTGGCCTCATCGATTTCCCTGCTGATTGACACAGCAGCGTTCCGTGCAGAGCCCGATGTGGTGTCGATAGTATTAGCCGCCCAATCGGCGATATTGGTACGTAACTTAAAAATATATTCCGTTCCTTTTTATGCCAGCTATCTTATTAATCTTTTGTTTATAAGCGACGGGCAATATTGCAGAAATCAACCGCCGTCATTATAACGTTATCGAGCAAACCAGCTTGCTCAAAACCGAAGTCGAAACTGAAAAGGGCAAGGCTAAAGAGGCCTTTCTTAGAGCTGAATCCAAGGCAAGCAAAACGGTGGAAGAGTTAGCAAGGGCCAATGCCAAAGAAGAGAAGGCCAAATGCTTCGATCAACTCAGGTTGGCTAGCAAAGAAAGGGTGAACGCGAGTGATGATGCGCTCAAGTTGGCCAAGGAGGTGATTGCCAAACTGGAGGTCGATTTGGAAGAATCGAAGAGGGCAAAAGAAATCGTCGACTCCGAGATCTCCAATGCGTTCCAAGCCGAAGAAAATGCTGGCTTAGAAAAATACGTGGAGGAAGTACCTAAGTTCGAAAATCGAGGCTTTAAACACGATTGCCTCAAAGCCCTGGCTGCCACTAATGTGACATTGGAGCAGCCAATTCCATACGAGCAGCTAGAGGTTGAGCCGCTGAAGTCTGACCTTGAAGAATGAGTAATGTCAATGTAATTTTGCTTTTTGTTTGGTATTTTCTGTACGTAGTTTTTGTAGATTTTTACTTATTTATTTTGTTTAGAAGTTAAATATAGGGCAATTTTCATGTGTAAAATGATGACTGTTTGTACTCAATTTATTAATGAAAATCGCCTTTTTGTCTATCTTCTGCATGTGCTAATTATTAGCTAAGTAGGGTGATGTAACATAATTCGGCGATAACATAATCGGCTGTAACATAATTTGCCGAATTAAATATACGGCTCAATGCCAAACTCGACTGGCCAAGTGGGGTGATGTAATCATATGGACAACTCATTCCAAAGTCGAATAATCATGTCTTGTGTCAATTTGAACATTGAAGAGCCGAATAAAACATACAGCTTGCAACGTCACATTGAATAAAATATGTCGATCAGATGGGGCATTGTTAATATATTTATCAATAGAGGTCAAATAGATTACTGAATCTGCCCTTACCCCAGCTGATTAATGAACAGAACCGCCGAATATGTATAGTTCATGGATTGGGTGGGACACAGTAACTTACAATGCAAATAGGCCGAATAGAGTAATGAATGGCCCTGGCCCCAGCTGATTAATGAACAGAACCGTCGAATATTTGTAGTTCACGGATTGGGTGGGGCACAGTAACTTGTAATACAAGTAAGCCGAATAGAGTAATGAATGGCCCTGGCCCCAACTAATTAATGAACAGGACCGCCGAATATTTGTAGTTCACAGTAACTTGTCGCAATGCATTGAAGCGATCACTTTGGGAACGTTTCACCTGTAATTAATAAGTGGGGTGGAGGCTAGGTGCACATAGGTTCTGTGCTGTGTTCAAATTCAATAGATTGCAAGAGGGAAAAGAGCATTGTGTCGAACTGAGGAAATTTGGATGTCAAGAAGAATATTCTTCAACAGTAGAGAGGAGGGTAAGACACTAGCTGAACTGAACTTAGAGGTGAATCGAGGTGGCGAACCTACGCGAACGGGAAACAAGACATCGGAGGAGCATGAGAGGCGTCGCTCCCCCCATCGTCGAAGTAGGTCTCCAAGAGGGGGTGGGGTAGAGAAGTCACCCAGGAAAGAGAGGCAGTAACAAGGGAGCTCCCCCCGTTCGCGAAACGAAACCAACAGGCCACCATGCCGGTTAAGTTTTTCGGTCTTCGTTGGGAATAAACTGATGACTAAAGCGGATTAGATTATCCGCGATCCAAATGTGGCATTCGAGTTTGCTCGATAGATTTTTCCGCCCAAAGTCCAACAATCAATGGTCGGTCAGCCTGATTATGAAGTTTTTCGGGAGGACGTCCATGGAGTAGTAAATGGACTATGCACCTCCTATGAAATCGGCATGCGTCTTCGTGCCACACGAAGAGAGATAGAGTAGAAAGACGACCGCATTTGGAGCTTGGAAGCTCGCGCAAAGAAAGCCGAGAACGAGCTGAAGAAAGCTAAGGTTTCTAAAACGCAGTCGGCGAGTCAAATGAACCCGATTGTGGCGGAAAGAGTAAACCAGCGTCTTCTGGGTCATGTGATTTCCGACCGAGATACGGCGAGCATGTTAGCAAGAGAAGCAATAAGAACGAAGGCCTACACACAAGGTTTTTATGACAGCCGAAACATTGGTATTGAAAAGACAAAGGAAAAATTAGCAGAGGATGTTTGTTGGTGCGAAAATCCTAGATTTTAGCATGGATGGATTAAGGCTATGCAGGCCGCGGGTATCGATTCGGCGTCACCTCTGTATCAGAATTACAAATTTCTTTTCGAGGCTTATGACGCCGAGAAATCTGACGATGAAGAGGGTGCCGAATAGATTTAGACATCAATACAAATTATTACACTTTTGAATTCGTCAAAAGCCATATATTTCTGCTTATTTAGTGAAATAAATATTTGCTATATTGTTTCAATTAATGTTTGTATCTACTTGTGACAATCATAAATTAATCTATGCCATTCTATTGCCAAATTTGGTCCTTCCGAATTTGGAGGATTACCCGGCCGTTCGTGCTTACAAACAATGGACGCTCCGAATTCGGAGACTTATTCGGCCCAAAAGTAACATCCACGAAGGGCACTCCGAATTCGGAGTCTTATTTAGTTAGCCAATCGTGATATCCACGAAGGGCGCTCCGAATTCGGATGCTTATTCGGCCCGAACCTGATATCCACGAAGGGCGCTCCGAATTCAAAGAATTATTTGGCCCAAACGTGACATCCACGAATGGGGCTCCGAATTCTGAGTCTTATTGTGTTGGCCAATCATGATATCCACGAACAGCGCTCTGAATTCGACGGCTTATTTGGCTCAAACGTGACATCCAAGAAGGGCGCTCTGAATTCGGAGGATTATTCGGCCCAAACGCGATATCTACGAAGGGCGCTCCGAATTCGAAGGCTTATTCGGCCCAAACGTGACATCCACGGAGGGTGCTCCGAATTCGAAGTCTCATTATGTTGGCCAATCGTGATATCCACGAAGGGCACTTCAAATTCGGAGGATTATTCGGCCTAAACGTGACATCCATAAGTGGGGCTCTGAATTCAGAGTCTTATTGTGTTAGCTAATCGTAATATCCACGAAGGGCACTCCGAATTCGGAGGCTTATTCAACCCAAATGTGACATCCACGGAGGGTACTTCGAATTCGAAGACTCATTGTGTTGGCCAATTATGATATCCATGAAGGACACTCCAAATTTAGAGGCTTATTCGGCACAAACGTGACATCCACGAAAGGTGCTCCGAATTCGGAGTCTTATTGTGTTGGCCAATCGTGATATCCATAAAGGGCGCTCCGAATTCGGAGGCTTATTTGGCCCAAACGTGACATCCACGAAGGGTGCTCCGAATTTGGAGTCTTATATTCGTTATTAAACCATTATTAACGAGATTGCAATAAGAAAGGGTATGGCACTGGGAAATTGAAAGATGTATATATAACATATTAGCAAAAATTCGAAACAAACTAGTACGTCGTACAAGTTGGCTTAGTGATAAAATTAGTGCAAATGTGTACAATTCTAGGGGCGTGGCAAACTTCTTCCAACCATGTCTTTGAGCCGATACGCCCCAGTTCTAGCGATTGAATCAACCTGATAAGGGCCGTCCCAGTTAGGGTCTAATTTTTTGTCTACCGGATTCTTAATAGCAGGAAGCACTTTCTTGAGAACCAATTCTCTAGGCGTATAACGACGCAATTGCACACGCTGATTATATGATTTAGTGAGCTGTTGCTGATACCGCCCCATACACACAAGTGCACGATCTTGGCGTTCTTCAATCAGAGTCAAGTCCAAGGCCAACATCATATCATTATAGCCCATGTCAAAAACCTTGGATTTTAGCGTGGGTAGGCCGATCTCCAGGGGGATAATTGCCTGGGTTCCAAAGCACAAAGCGAACGGCTTTTCCCTAATGGATCACCTTGGAGTAGTGCGATGAGCCCACAACACACTGGGCAACTCTTCAACCCATCTACCTTTAGCTTTTTTCAACATTTTCTTGATGCTGTCCAGAATGATTTTATTGGAGGCCTCCGCCTAACCATTGCTTTGTGGATATGCTGGCGAGGAAAAGTAAGGCCAAATACCTTATGCGTTGCATAATTCTCGATAGACGTCACAATCAAATTGGGTGCCGTTGTCTGAGACAAGTTCTCTTGGCATGCCGAATCGTGTTATGATGTTTTTCCATGGAAAACACTTAGCATCGACATCTCAAATATGTGTTAAGACCTCTGCTTCAACCCATTTTGTAAAATAATCTATTGCGACAATTAGGAATCGTTTGTTCCCTGGAGCTCGTGGTAGTGGTCCGATGATATTGAGTCCCCATTGAGCGAACGGTCAGGGACTAGTGATAGAGTTTAATTCATCGACAAGCAGATGAGTTAAAGGGAAAAACTTCTGGCATTGTTCGCATTTCTTGACATAATTCTCGGCATCTGTTCGCATGGTCGACCAATAATACCCCTGTGTTATGGCTCGGTGGGCCAATAACCGTCCTCCAGAATGGGCACCATAGCTACCTTCATGTATTTTAGTTAAGAGTTCCTCAACTTTATCTGGGTGAACACATTTTAAGTACGGCCCAGAAAGGGATTTTTTATAGAGCTTTCCATGCGGATCCAAGTAGTATCGCAGGGCTTTATTTCACAGTTTGTGGGCTTCTTTCTTGTCCATTGGGAGCTGTTCTGAGGAAAGGAATGCAACGATAGGGTCCATCCAACTTGGTCTTGGTTCAATGATGTTAATCTGAACTGGTTCAGAAGAGGTAATGCTCAGCTTAGATGAATTCTACTTCAATTGTCCGTTTGATTTCTGAATTGATGGTAGAGGTTAGACAAGCAAGGGCATCCGCATGCGTGTTCTGATCCTAGGTTATTTGATTCAATTCGTGGTGGTCGAATTTTGCGAGCAAGGAATTCGCCGTCGTCATGTAGGCTGTCATGTGGTCATTTTTAGCTGCATCCTCCCTTTTCAACTAGTTGATGACTAGTTTCGAGTCACAGAAAACAAGCAACCGCCGCACATCGAGGTGAAATGCATTCTGAAGGCCGATTAGCAATGCTTCGTATTCGGCCTCATTATTTGATAAATCAAAGCCTAGTTTCACTGCCTGCTCGATTATTGCCCCTTCGAGGGGTTATGATTACTACGTCTACCCCACTGCCACATTGGTTGGATGACCTATCACAGTACATCTGCCAAATGTCTCCAATATATATTTCCAGTTGGGTTTAAGTTGCACTTGATTGGACTTGAAGTCGGCAAGGCATCAAATGAATTCGGCTACAAAGTCGGCGCGCACTTGCCTCTTGATGGTAGTTCTAGGCAAAAACTGGATATCATACTAGCCGAGTTCCAAAGCCCATTTCGAAACGCGCCCTGATGCTTCCACGCTATGGAGCGTCGATTGGAGGGGATAGTCCTTTAGTACACCTATGGTGTGCCCCTGAAAGTAATGCATCAGTTTTTTTACAGCCATAACGAGAGTAAGGATGAGCTTTTCTAGTAGTAGATAACGTATTTTGGCGTCAACCATTGCTTTGCATACATTGTAAACTGGTCGCTGCTCCCCGAGTTCCTCCCTTAAAAGTACGGCATTGATTACCCGGTCAGATACCGCTAGATACAAAATGAGCGGGTCACCTGCCGAGGGTGTTGCCAAGAGTGGTCCTGATCGGAGATAAAGTTTTAAGCCATCCAAAGAAGCCTGGCACTCGGGGGTGTAGACACCCCATTTTTTTACCATCCTCAAGACTTGGACGTCATCGTTTGAACACTCGATGATCACCCATGTTTGTGTTCGTCTTGAGTTCTCGAAGGGTTCGGCTACGCGCCTTGCCTCAAGACCTCTCGACTTGTTTGTTTTGTGTTTGGTTTTGCACCAAACACTTGTTGTTTTGCTTCTGAGGGTGAGAAATAGCTTGTTGGCCATCCCCACACCTCACCGGCCATGGTCTGAGGCCACCGGCCCTGTTTTCTTGCTACCGGCCAAAAGTGTTGGCCGGTCGGCAATGTTTTTGGTCGGCCGGCCATTATTTTGATCAATCGGCCACTTTTCCTGGCCGAGACCTTTTCTTGAGGGAGCTTGACCCTTTTGAACCTTTGTTTTAGCTTCTTGAGGAAACTTGAACCTTTTGAACCCTTATTTTAGCTTCTCCAAGAAGCTTGACCCTTTTGCTCCAAGCTTCCAAGAGAAGCTTGAACCTTTCTTAGCTTCTTGAGGAAGCTTGACCCCTTTGCTCTAGCTTCCTCAAGAAGCTTGACCTTTTTTGCTTTAGCTTCTAAGAGAAGCTTGGCCCCTTTGCTCCAAGCTTCTAAGAGAAGCTTGGCCCCTTTGCTCCAAGCTTCTAAGAGAAGCTTGGACCTTTGTTCCTCTATAAAAGAGGGCCTCTCCTTCCATTTCAAGGGTTGAAAAATCTGATATATAAAATATATATCACTCTCTCTCTATATCTCTCTCTCTCTCTACATTTGTGTGGGTTAGAGTGTTCCAAAGTGAGTTTTTGTTCTTGTTCTTGCACTAGAACACCTAGGAGTACACTACTCTTTGGTTACTAAGGTGCTAAGAATTTGTTTGAGGGGTTTTTGAGCTGGTTTTGATCTAAAGAGGCTGCTGGTTTGGTGTTCTTGGAAGTGGTCTTCAAGGGTAACTCATTTTCCCTCTTTTATTCCCCGTTTTTGTACACACATTTAGCCTATCTTGCATGCTGATTTAAGCTTAGCTATAAATTGAAATTTTTTTTGTATTTGCATGCTTTTGAACTTTGTTTAAGATCACTTTTGGTGTTGGGGGTCGTCTACCCCCTCTTAGGCCTTGTTTGACCTCTTTTTGAGCCTTCTTTGTTGAGCTTCGGGACCACCTTGTATTGGCCTTCTCACCACTGAAATTTAGAGGGATTTCAGTGGTGGGGATGGTGTTTTGAGGTCCTAAGAAAGAGAGGGGTGACCCTCTCCCTTGTTGTCTTGTTTACTAGTATCTTTGGCCTTACAAAGGAGCCCTTATTTGCACACTTCTTGAGCTCAGTTCAGGCCTTTTTCAGTGAGTTTTAGGGCCTGCATAACCCCTTTCCATAGTTGGTTTTGTCATGATAGATGCCCTTCTTGCATGTGTAGAACAACTCCTTTCATGGCCTTTCAAAGGAGCACCTCATTCTTGCATGTATTAGACACATTTCAGTGGGTATTTGGTCATATTTTGGCATGCCATGAATCTTTTTTTGGCTGGTTTGGTGGTCCCTCATATGCTCCATATGCTTGTAGTGTAAACCATGCTTACTAGCTTACATTGCATGTTATTTTAGCTCTCCATTCTAGAATATTTTGACCATGCCTTAAACTGATTTTGTGTATGTTTTGGACTGCCTTAGCTCTGTTTTTATGTTCCATGGTTAAATGGTACTTGCCATGTATGCTTGTAGTGTAATAGCCATGCCTAGTCTTGAGTTTTGAAGCCTATTGCATGCTTATATTGAGGTGTTTGCATGTTTTGGCATCATTGGGTATGATATTTCAGAGCTTATACTTGTTCCATACTCCCATGTTTTCCATGCTTTAAGTGTTATTGAGAATTGTGCTTGTATGCCATGTTACAATGTGTTGTGCATGTTATGTTGTTAGCATTGTGCATGCCATGTCACTCCTTGCATTGTGTATGCTAGGTGGTTAGTTGCATTGAGTATGTCATAGTTCATATAGAATTGTGTGTGCCATATAGTCCATAGCATTGTGTATGCTAGGTTGCATGTTTGCATATTTAGGTTGTATGCCTATTGCATATTGCTTGCTAGCATACTCATTTTGCATTAGTTTGTTTACATGCTTAGGTTGCATAGCGTTGAGCATGCATCCCTTGCCTCTTGATCAATCATGATAGAGGTTGGGACCCTTTATGTGTTTTGTGCATTTCATTCCATATTGAAATTGTACACTTTGGCCTCTTGGACCATCATGCATTGAAATGTGTGATTGGTGGTTCGAGGGTCGAAGACCAAACTCCCTTGAGTTCATAACATGATGGGGAGGTTGGTTGTGCAAACATTTGCTTTGAGATGCATTGCCATGCCTGGTCTGTCCTCTGCTGCTGTCAAAACAGGGTTCTGTAGGAAGATATGGTTGACCGACCATTTTCAGTGCCGACCGACCAATAATGGATGGCCGAGAGCCTTACAACTGGTCGATGACCACTTTTCCGTGGCCGGTGACCATTTCTCTTAGCCAGTGACCTCCCATAGTGTTCAGGGAGTGTTCCAGAACCGACCTTGGGACTCATACAATTTTCAGAGGCATAAAGCAGTACAAACAGAGGCAACTGTGGCATGACAATGGATTTCCGAGCAGAGCCGAGCATGCATACATTCATCTCTCTCCCCGAGGCTATTTTACTGCTTTCAGTAGCTTAATTAATTTGTCAATTAGTTAGGTGGTTTTGTAACTAATTAATTAGCTTGTTAGTTGATTAATTTGTATTATTCATTCGGTCCCTCCAAGAGAGGGTAAATTGTGTAATAAGCGTACGTGTGTGTGAGGTATGTCTTCCAACCCCAACTTCTTTCTCCCTTTTATTTACTAGCTTATGATGGTTAGTTTAGGGCATGTTTCAATTAGCGTACTTATGCTCGCATGTTTGCATTCATTCATCTGTCTTGCATGCACCGGGCTCGGCGTATCATGCTAACTGCATTGTATTTCAATTCCAAATTGAATACATGTTATCTGTTGCATTTCATATGCCATCTTAGAGTAGCCGAGCCTATCTTAAGTTACATTTTTGCATGTGTTGCATTAGTCATCTCAGCATAGTTAGGATTCATGCATGATTTCTAATTAGCTTCTCTTTTGGCTCGGAGTACTCGGTAAGTGTTTATGCTTTAGTATCCTTGCATGCGTGTGAGTACTGCCATGTCAGCATGTTTGCCATGAGGCTAATTGCTTATGTGATATAACTGCCTAAATACCTGTGGGTGAAGGTTGGATTACTTGAATTGGAATAATTCATTAAAATCCGTGTTTTAGCCTACTTGCGAGTAGCAAATTTCAAACCATTTCCAAACAAAATGAATATGCGATGCTTTGTTCCAAATTAGGCGATCTAGTCTATACTTGTGTGTTGTGTGCATCACATAGTAATTCTAGCCAATTAATCGGAATAAGAGCGCATGTGTTTTCAAAAATGAGATATCATGTTTAGTAGTGGCCGATCTTTGATCGGGCGAGCAGGAGTGCTCATAGCTGACCTTCCCCAATCGTATCCAAGTTCCCGAGCCGAGGCAACTTTGGTGATGACGGAAGTGTGGCCTTAGGCAACGAGTCAGGGTTTCCTAAATTTTTCAAAAATAAAACATTTAGATGACGACTCTATATCTGGCAAAGCAGTCCATGTTCGGCACTTCTTTCTAAAAATCTATTTTTCAAAACGATTTGCCAGATTTGGACTCTTTGGTGATTTATCAATCTCACATCGCACATTGCGAGATCAGATTAAGAACCGTGACAATTTGAGTCCGAATTGTAGTGAGCCCCAAATGAACAAAACGGGATTCCCTCCGAGGACGTTCGGGGACGTCTACAGGGGGTCCATTTGAAAGCTTTGCCTTGCCAAAGTGTGTGAAAGAATTGTCGACAGCGATTTGTGGAACGGCTGATAAACCTGTTGAGCGCGGCGGCCATTCCCATCAGCTTCTGAACCTCTTTAACCGACCGAGGAGAACCAAGTTCTAGAATTGCTATGATCTACCTTGGGTTGGCCTCTATTCCGCAGTGGTTAACAATATAGCTGAGGAATTTACAGGATCTGATGCCGAATGCACACTTTGAGGCGTTCAATTTCATTTTGTACTTTCGAAGAATGCCGAATATATCTTCCAAATTAACTAAATGGGCGTGCTTTTCCTTGGATTTGACCACCATGTCATTGATGTATACTTTCATGGTGCGGCCGAGCTGTTCTTTGAACATGATAGTAACCAGTCTCCGGTAAGTTGCCCCCGCATTCTTCAGCTCGAAAGGCATGACCTTGCAGCAATAGGTTCCTCTTGGGGTGAGGAATGTAGTCTTTTTTTTATCCTCCGGATGCATGGCAATCTGATGATTGCCTCTGTAGGCATCCAAGAAGCTCATGCGTTGATGATGTGCCATTGCATCTACGAGTTGGTCTATTCTAGGAACAGGAAAACAATCCTTGGGACAAGCTTTGTTTAAATCTGTGAAATCCACACAAACACGCCAAGATCCATTCTTCTTCTTTACAACCACGGTATTGGACAACCATGTAGGATAGGTTACTTCGCGAATTGCCCCGACATCATGCTCCGTGGCTAACTGCTGACTTTTCTGAATGATTGGCTTACATTTTGGATCAACGTTTAGGCGGTGCTAGGCCACAGATGGATCCACCCCTGGAATCTCGTATGGTGTCCACGCAAACACGTCGAGGTTGCCGAAAAAGAAGGATACAAGCTCGTGCATGTCAACTTCGTTCAAGGAAATACCGATCATGAAGAACTTGTCAAGACTCTCATTAATTTTGACCCGATCTAGGTCTTCAGTTGCCTTTTTGCTGGGAATCTTCCTAATGTCCTCGAGGCTCTCCTAATCCGGTACTTCAATTGAATTCACTTCCAGTTCTTTTGGTCTCTTTGCTGCAACAACAAGGTAGCATGCTTGTGCCGATTTCTGAGAACCCCAAATTTGTTCAATGCTATACTTAGTTGAAAAATGAAGTAATTGATGGTAGGTGCTTGGTACAGCTTGCATGGTATGTAACCAAGTTCTTCCCATGATGAGATTGTATAGTGACGGAAGTTTGATAATCAGAAATTCTACATCTACTGATCTGGTGCCCGCCCGAACTGGTAGTGTGATCTTGCCCAAAGGATACTCGGGGTTAGCGTTAAAGCCGAATAATGGGTAATCGGCCGGTGACAAATCCAAGTCAGTGAAGCCGAATTTAACAAACGTTTTATAGTACATTACTTCCAAAGTGCTTCCCTGATCAATGAGAACACGTTCAATGGTGAATCTGTTCACGCGTAGCTCGATAACGAGGGGATCAGCGTGAGGGAGAGTTACTCCAACTAAGTCGGTGTCATTGAAACTAATCCTCCCAGTTTCATAAGGTCGTTTTGCTGGTGTGATTGGCCTATACAGGCTAGGTTGCAACTGACTTGTATGTACCTCGGCTGACGACGGCAGGCTGTATATCATGTGAATTACACCAAGTGGAGGTGAATCCGGCTGTAGGGCTACCGTGTTTAATGGATTATTCTTTCGGACGTGTTACGCTAGCCGACCGTCTTGTACCAGCTCCTCCAGGTAGTCCTTTAGTGCATAACAATTGTCGGTGTCATGACCATGGTCGTTGTGGTACTCGCACCGTTTATCCCTTCTTCTTGTATCGAGAGGTCCAATCATTTTGGGCGGCCAGTTAAAGAACGGAAGATGTTGAACTTTCGACAAATTCTTGCTGATCGCCTCTGCTAACTCCGTGTACTTGTTTTCCGAGCGTCTTGTGCGCCTACTATCCACTTGATATTATTTATTTGATCGGTGTGAACACTAATTGCTTGACCGATTCCGTGGTTCGGGGCTCCTTGACGGCATGATGGTTAGTGGCTGAACAATTCCAGATAGAGCCGTCTCAACGGCTTTGTGTCCAGCTTTGACCCATAGGGCATCATCTTTCACCTTACAATATTCTTTGACTTTTTTCATTAATACCCAAACTGTTTTGGGGGGCCGTCTAGTCAACGAATTGCGAAGGGGACTATCAGGATATAATCCCATTTCAAAGGCGGTGATGACCATGGAGTCATTACAGGCATCATCTACTAGGTTAAAACATCCCAATAGCGTGCTGAATATTCACGAAAGGTTTCTTTTGGTTTAATTTGCATTGCCTAGAGAGAATCGGCTTGCTTTGGCTAGATTTCATTGGTGATGAATCTTGCCCTGAAGGATTTTTGGAGTTAATGGAAGCTTTTTATCGATGCCGGCTCCAGTTTATAGTACCATCTGACAACCAGTGGTCCTAGACTGCTCGGAAACATTCGACACATGAGGGCTTCATCGTTAGCATACAATGTCATTGCTTGTTTGTAATGACGAATATGGTTAGTGGGGTTTGATTTTCCATCATACAGGGTGAACAATGGTGCTTTGAACTTCTTGGGTAGCACAACCCTTGCGATGAGTCGCACAAAAGGGTTATGCTTGTCTTTTTAATCCGAATCATCACTTCTTTTCCCTTGTTTGTGCTATACATACAGACTTCCTTCAGGTGAGTTGGATACATCAACTCGTCCCTTCTTTCTGGGTTCCTGGGATGGTAAGTTAGAATCACTGTCATTATCGTATTTCCAAAGTTGACGTCGTCAATCATCCGTCTTTCCTAGGGCTCGAACCCGGTCATGGCATGCGGCATGCGGCATGTTGGGACTTGGCTAGCTCTAGGGCCAATTCTTGGCGCAGGCGCTCATTCTCAGCCATCATATTTTCCAGACGCTGTTCATTCTGCTTGGCTTGATCCACGATTGTCTGTATTGTCTCTTGCACCGAAGTTGAGGGTGAGGTCTGGGCTATTGAGTCGAAGTTCAAGGCCCGTCGTGCAATGATATTCTCCGATCCAAGCATGTTTCTTGGAGTGATGTCATCTCTTAGCGTAACGACGTTAGCGACTACCAGAGGATCATCTGTTACGCCCTCTATGGATATGCTTGAGTATTCCCACAGACAGCGTCCATTGTGGAGAAGTGGTTTGAAAATACTCCAGGATCCAATCAAACATCCTTGATCCTCTGATTTCTACCTGAAAAATGGATGAACACTCCGATTGAGGGTTCTAGAATTAGCACTCCGACGGACAAGTTAGTATGCTCTCAAGTTTACTTCTGTCTCAAGTTATTTCTTGTTTCCTCTATTTTCACATACCTTTCTTTGGTTGACGTTCCTCTTTTTATATTACCCTTTGGGCCCAAGGGTCAGACCCACTGTTAATCTCGCACTTGATTGGTTACTCGGCCTTCTGGTTGCGTGTTGGCTCCCATTCGGCTCTTCATATGGCCGATTTGTATATTTGGCTTCAAGAGCCCTTAGATTGTAGCCAAATTGACTTCGGCCAGATGTCTTCAAATATCTTGGCCTTCTTCCAAAAATAAACCTAAATGATATAAAATTATTTTTAATATTTAAAATTGGACAGACCAGATTGGATTAAGCCAAAATATATGGAGAATATTAATTTTGTGGCGCAAAACTAGACTATTTGGCATCTCCTAGCACACTTTTTTATCTTTTTACAGTCATATTGCTTTTTTATTTTTTTGTACATCTTTTCGTAACAAGTCAAAAAGTATAATTATTTAAATCATCCCATACAACCCCTTAGGCTCCATTTGGTTTAATTTTGAAATTCATTTTGAAAAATAAGTTTTTTTAAAAGAGTTTTGAAAATTTAAAATCCATTTTGATTATGAGTTTTGAAATTAGTTTTTGAGGTATATATTTTGAAAGTAGTTTTAGAAATGTACAAATTGAAAACTTGTTTGGTTAAAAGTTTTTAAAACTAGTTTTTAATTATAATTTTTTTGGGTCTTGTATTTTTTTTTTGGTCTTATTGTCAAAACTCTTTACATTATTATAGTCAATTTTGTTTACTTCTTTTACATAAGTGATCAAAACTTTTAACAATATTATAGTCAATTTTATTTATATTTATATTTATATTTTTTATCATTATATATTTTTGTTTTTATTTTGTTTACTTCTTTTATACACATAATCTAAATGTACTTTGTAAATAGATATAATATAATCTATACGACAGAGTTTTATATATATATATATAAGTTCGTAAGAACGTTTTTAAAATTTTAAAATTGCTTTTCTAATTTATATCCACTCAATTTACATACATTTAAAACATTTCATATTTATTATTTAGTTTTTATTTTTTCACATTTTCTTTATTGTTTACGTATATTTTTTAAATCGCATATATATATATATATATATATAACGAAACAAATTATTTAGTTAATACTTAAAACCAACATAACATTTCACATTGATCAATCGAATTTAACTTATTTTGCTCGCTAAATAGAAAATTAATTTTTAATTTATTCGAAATAACAAATCATGTTGTTTCAATTTTTTCTATGATGACTATAGTTTACAATACAAAGTTTCATCAAACATAAATAAATAAAAAAATAGGATAGATTACTGTTGGCTGTTTAATTTGTAAAAGCCAATTGTAGAGTAAAAGCCAATTGTAGAGTGACATGTGGCATGCAAAGGGCAATGGGAGGAATTAATGCAAGTCTCCAATCAAAGACAGACATGTGGCAGTTCGTATTGGTAGTATCGAAACTACGTAGCACTGGAGCAGTCGAGAGATGCAAGATGATGTGCCCTAACGGTTACTCAGAAATTTAAATTCAAAATCAGAAGAGAAACTTATTTGCAAAGAGTGGCGTAGTGGGAATGATTGCGAGAGAACATGATCAACAATCATGAGAGGACTATTTGACGGTTGGAAGCCCACTTCGACGGTTATCATTGAAGAGTATAAATAGCAGAAAAGGCTTCAGACTGAAGGATGTCATACCTCAAAATTTGGACAATTAAATATTAAATTAGGACTAAACCCCAATCAATATTCTATCATCCAAATCCTAGGGGTGAAACAAAATCTAAACGTTCTCATCACCATAAGGTTTATGTAAATTTCTATGCACAAAAGATTATAAGGGATAAAGAAAAACTAACAAAACGCCAACCAAATCATCCACCATAATTTTATAACTATCCAATACCTCCAATATTAAGTTAACAATAAATAGTCAAAACAGCTTAAATAATGTAAAGTTACAAACCATGACAAATTATCGAAATACTAAGGTCATAAAAAAATAAAAATAAATACATAAACAAATATCAACCCTAAGCTCAAGAAACAAAAGAAATCCAAGCAACATGTCCAACAACTATAGTTATTTCTCATCACCATCGTAGTCCCAACTAATCCTGCCAAGGAAGCTCGACTGTGTTCTAACAGAATGCACTCGAGATGCCAAAAGACAAAACGGGTCAATATACAAAAATACTGGTATAAGTACAAGATGCAACACCCACGTGTCCACCAGACACAAACAAAAGTACATTTAATTTTTGTTATAGGACAAGACAAGTAGTTCCATCCGCACCAAGACGAAGGGATAGTTTCCCGAAATATGGTAGCATTTAGTTTCTTGCCCGTACACAACTAAATATAAATTGAGTATAAAATAAACAAAATAAAAATAAAAATATGGTGGGTTAGCCCTGCACAAAAATTTAGTAAGACTCACCATTATGCAAAAAATAAAGTTAGTATAATTTAATCATAAGTAACTTGCTGAAGAAGTATAAAAATGCATCATTTCATACTTAAATAATTCGAATTGAAAAAAACTCAAAGAACAAAATTCATATAGAATCAAATTTCCTAAAAGGCAATGTGTACGAATTTAGTATAAACTGAACAAGTTGAGAGAAGAACTTGATAGAAGAACCTAGACGGAATTCAACCGAAAAATCTAAAGCTGAAAACGAAAAGAAACTGCCCTAAGATGATTTTTTTCGGAAATGCTCAAAACACGAAAAGTGTGCATAATAATGTTTTACTTCAGTTTACACGAAACCAATAAAAATGAGCTCGTTTCGTGGGTGAAAACAACATCTAAAATCTGTATTGCTAAAATGAACAAAAACTGTGGTAATCAAGATCATCTGATTACAAAGTTCTAATCAATATTTTTAATAAAAAGCTAAAACACAAAGTTTTCTAGAATTACATATACATGCCTGATGTAGGCCGAATGGTACCACATTGAAGCCATTTAAGTTACATTTTTAGTCTTTTAATTTTATTTATTTGGTGGAGATTATGTGTTTCGTGCACTTGTACAGATTTGGCAGGAAATATGAAAATTCAATCAAAAAGGACACGAAAGCAGATTCTCCGAGCGAGAAGTGAAGAATCCGAGCCAGCCAGACCACCACACGTGCGTCCAAGCCTAACCGCACGTGCAGCCCACCACCACTCGTGCGGCCCACATGGGCGCTCGTGCGGCCCATCTAGGAATGTGTGCACAAAATTTTTGGTCTGTTTTACTCCGAATAAAAGATAGAAAAATAGCCAAAATGAGGGTTCAAAAATTAATTCAGAAAAGAGGGAGGCTAGGGTTCCAAAGAGGGGATATTCTACCAAAGCTTGAAGGACACTTCCATGGGAGTTTCTTCCTCATCTTCTTCCTCTTCCCACTCCTCCATAAGTGGCTAGTCGTCTTTTCTAGGGTTTTGATGAAACCCTAGCCATGTAATGGAATTTTTCCTAAGCTTTAATTGTAAATTGGTTTGAATGAATGTATGGATGATTTAGAAGTTTTTAATAATTGTTTCGTTCATCTCTTCAAGCATTTAACTCTCTGTGATTGTTTAATGTTTTCCATACATTAGTATTCTTTGTGTTTGTATTCAAAGTACGAGATGAGTCATGCTATGAGAGACGGGTCGTTTTGCTAACATAGTTTAGAGCAAACGGCTCGTACTACTCGAGATGATTCATGCTTGTACGTTGAATGCGACAACTGTCTTGATTAATATTTCAAACTTGTAGTTGTGAAATATTGGGTAGTTCAAACCGGATTGTGATTGATGGCTGATATTAAGTCTCATTCATGTGGTTATTGGTGAATTCTCTACCCTAGGATTTTTCCCGAAAATTAATATCTCCAACCCTAATTTAGGAATTTTGCGATTGAATTAATCTAATTTCACATTTGTCCCTGTGGATCGATACCTGGACTTGTCATTATTCTAAAAAAATTTGGTATAGTTTAGTGATTTATTTTTTATGTGTTCAATGACCCATCAAATTTTGGCGCCGTTGCCGAGGACTTCTGGCGAAATTAGTTAATTTAAAGTTACATTCTTATTTTAATTTTTAGTTTAGGATTTTATGCTTTTGTGTTGCTAAGTGTGCAGAGCGTTTGAAATTGGAGCTATCACCGAAGTGCAAGCGGAGCGCAACCGAGCTTTAAAAATATAAAAAAAAAAATCGCAGCACTAAAGTACGTAAACAGAAGCAAACACTCGCAAGCAAAGCACCAAAGTGCTAAAACGAAAGTCAAAGCTCAAATAGAGGTTGGAGACAACGTCTACACATCAAGCATCCGCAAGACGAGTAAAGCGTTTTCGTTGAACCGCTGTGAGTATTTCTCCTTTGGCATTCTGCTTTCTTAACTTTGTGCACAGGGTCGAACTTTTTGTGTGTGTGTGGGTAGTGTATGCACGGGCGCCGTTCTTGTCACCCTGAATTGTGGAGTTTGGACCTTGAACTAAAAAGGACTCTTAGGAGACTTAGGGCCTCCGCCCGGGTTCCTAGGCTTGAGTATTCATCTTCATACATTGAGCCATTAGAGATGGCAGATCTTGATGTCCCGAATGTGCCTAACCGGACCCTTAAGGATTATTTCACACCCACTGCATGTACATCACCATCATGCATCCAATTACCCAACACCACTGCTGCTCATTATGAGATTAAGTCCAGCACCATACAAATGCTCCCATCATTCCATGGACTAACTCATGATGATCCTTATAAGCATTTGAATGAATTTCTGGAAGTTTGCTCAACAGTGAGGATTTAGAATTTCACAAATGAGGCCTTAATGTTGCGATTGTTTCCATTCTCATTAAAGGATAAAGCCAAACACTGGCTAAATTCTTTACTTGCTAATTCAATCACAACTTGGGACCAATTATAGCAACGGTTCTTGGAGAAGTACTTTCCCATAGGTAAAACCAACCAACTTAGGTGAGCCATCACAAACTTTGCTCAAATGGATGACGAGCAATTTCATGAGACGTGGGAAAGACTTCGAGACCTTCTCCAACAGTATCCCCACCACCAAGAGCCTAATTGGCAGCTTGTTCAAACATTTTATTATGGCTTAACTGAGCCGCACCACCAAATGGTGGATTCGTCCTGTGGTGGGACATTCATGTCTAAAAATGATGCCGAGGCATGGTAACTGTTTGAGAACCTGAGTGATAATTCCCTTCACCATGCCTCCGCAACCCGGCAAGTTCGGCAACCAGTAGTTGGAGCCCCGAAAAGAGGGGGCATTTATGAGGTCGGGCAAAACCTAGAGTTAGCCCAACAGGTAGAGGCACTGTCCCACAAAATAGACCAATTATTAGCTACGGGACATGCCCCTACCCAGCAAGATCAGCCTCAATTCCATGAGGCATCACAATTTTCAGTGTTAGTCCAAGAGCATGTGAATGCGGCTCAAGGATTCTCCAACCCGGGTAATGATCCATACTCTAACACATACAATTTGGGATAGAGAAATCACCCTAATTTTTCATGGAGACACCCTTCACAAGGCACTTCTTACAATCCTCCACCACCAAGGCAGAATTTTAATAATTTTGCCAACCAATCATCCTACCGACCACCGCAACCTTATCGACCACCACAACCGTATCGGCAACCACAACCCTCGCATGTTCCTTAGGGCAACTCTGCCTTTGAGAGTCAGGTGTTGGAAGTTCTCTTAGAACTTAAGGGGTTAGCACCGGTAGTTCACTCCCACACTTACTCTATTGCCAAGCTAGAGGGCCAATTGGGTCAAATGGCTAACAACATAAATTGAAGAGAGGAGGGAAAATTACCAAGTCAAAATGTGGCCAACCTTAAGGGACAATATGGGGTAGAGAGTTCGGGTGGGAATGGAAAACACCATGAGCAAGTGCAAACAGTGATTAGTTTGAGAAGTGGGAGAGAGTTAGAGCCTTAGTCAGTTGCGTCTGATGCAACTAGAGCTAAGAAGAGTGACCATGGTGGTACACCCAATGAGAGCAAGGGTGAGGGGGAAATACTTAAGAGGGATGACTTAGTCCCTAACACTTCACATGAGCCCAAGGCACCATATGTGCCTAAGGCACCCTTTCCCCAATGCCTTGATACACCGTCCCCTTTTAATAAGAAGGTGGCATCTATGGAGGCAATGATGGAGGTCTTTAAACAGGTAAAAATCAACGTCTCCCTGTTGGAGGCGATTAAGCAAGTACCCTCATATGCCAAATTTCTGAAGGACCTTTGTACGCAAAAGCGTACGTCTAGGACACACGTGTCCCAAAAGGTCCTACTTACGGAGCAAGTAAGCTCCATCTTATTGAATAGCACACCTTCTAAGCTTAAGGACCCGAGTGCCCCAACCATTACATACATTATAGGGGACCATTTTCTTGATAGGGCCTTATTAGATTTAGGGGCTAGTATAAATTTATTACCGTACTCTGTGTACGAGGAATTTGGGCTTGGCGAGTTAAAGCCCACTACTGTTACTCTTCAGTTGGCTGACCGGTCCCTCAAAGTGCCACGTGGCATGATTGAGGATGTGCTAGTTAAGGTTGATAGGTTCTACTTCCCTATTGACTTTTTGGTGTTAGATATGGAACTAGTAGCCAGTTCTAGGAAACAAATCCTGGTGATCTTAGGTCGACCTTTCTTGGCTATGGTCAATGCATGCATTAATTGTCGTACTGGGGTGATGGAAGTTTCATTTGGTAACATGCAAGTGAAACTTAATGTTTTCCAAGCATCCCAATAAAACCATGAGAAAGAGGAGTGCCTATTTGTGGATGTTGTGGATGAGGTTGTGGAGGAAGTTTTGCTCTCCATTCTTGTAGAGGACCCTTTAAAGACTTGTCTAGCTCATTTTGGGTTTGAAAATTTTGATATTGATGGGTTAGTTGAGGAAGTGAATGTCTTTCTTAATGCTTCTTCTACACCGGATTTTCCTTCGTGGAAAGCCCGATTTGAGTCACTTCCTCCTCTGTCAAGAGAGCCTGCCATACCATCTTTGGTCACACCACCTACACTTGAGTTGAAGCCACTCCCGGCCACACTCAAGTATGCATTTTTAGGGCCCCAGGAGACTTTACCAGTCATCATTGCATCTGACTTGACTGCAGAGCAGGAGAGTCAGTTAATGAGTGTTCTCGTGGCACATCGGAGTATTATAGGGTGGTCAGTGGCTGATTTGAAAGGGATAGATCCCTCCGTGTGCATGCATTATATACACCTAGAGGAGGACACCAAACCTTCTCGCGAAATGCAACGGAGACTGAATCCTAATATGAAAGAGATGGTGAAAAAGGAGGTATTGAAATTGTTGGATGCGAGTATTATATACCCCATCTCAGCTAGCAAGTGGGTGAGTCCCACACAAGTGGTGCCCAAGAAATCGGGCATCACCATTGTTGAGAATGAGATAGGAGAGTTAGTCCCCACACGAACCACTACTGGGTGGCGAGTGTGCATTGATTATAGGAGACTGAATTCCTCGACTAAGAAGGATCATTTTCCCTTACCTTTCATTGACCAAATCCTAGAGCGGTTAGCGGGGCAGGGTTTCTATTATTTTCTTGATGGCTACTCGGGGTATAATCAAGTCCTGGCGTACCCCGCTGACTAGGAAAAGACCACATTCACATGCCCTTTTAGCACTTTTGCTTATAGACGCATGCCCTTCGGGCTATGTAATGTGCCGGTGACCTTTCAACGGTGTATGATGGCCATTTTCTCCAATATGGTGGAGAAATTCTTAGAGGTTTTTATGGATGACTTTTCGGTGTTTGGACCATCTTTGGAGGAATGCCTTAGGAACTTGACTAGAGTGTTAGAACGATGTACTGAGGCAAACCTAATCTTGAGTTGGGAAAAGAGCCATTTTATGGTTCGTGAGGGTATAATGTTGGGACACATTGTGTCCCCTTGAGGTATAGAGGTAGACAAAGCTAAGGTTGACCTCATTGCAGGCCTTCCTCCACCCAATTCTGTGCGTCAAATTAGGTCTTTCTTAGGGCATGCAGGTTTTTACCGTAGGTTCATTAAAGACTTTAGTAAGATATCACGTCCTTTGTGTAGTTTACTAGTTAAGGATGCGCCTTTTGTCTTTAATGAGGCACGCTTAAAGGCATTTGAAACACTGAGAATGGCCTTGACCACTGCCTCAATCATGAAATCACCAGATTGGTCGCTTCCCTTTGAAATCATGTGTGATGCCTCCGATTATACTGTAGGGGCTATGTTGGGCCAAAGGGTCAATAAGGCACCATTGGCTATATACTATGCTAGTCGCACTCTCTCGGATGCACAATTAAACTATACTACCACCGAGAAAGAGTTGTTAGCTGTGGTCTTTGCCTTAGATAAATTTCGCTCCTATCTCCTAGGTTCCAAGGTCATAGTCTTCACTGATCATGCTGCTTTGCGGTATTTACTATCAAAGAAAGAGACCAAACCTAGGTTAATTAGATGGATTTTGTTACTTTAGGAATTTGACCTAGAGATCCGAGATTAGAAAGGATCTGAGAATGTGGTGGCGGATCACCTCTCCCGAATCCTTGTTAAGTATACTAGTGACCCTCTTATTTTGCATGATTCGTTTCGGACGAACAACTCTTTGAGCTATCACAAGCGAGCCCTCCGTGGTTTTCACATATTATGAATTACTTGGCCATTGGGCAACTTCTGCAAAATTGGTCTAAGCAAGACAAAGACCGATTCTTTTCGCAGGTCAAGTATTATTTTTGGGAGGATCCGGAGTTGTTTAAATATTGCTCCGACCAAGTGATCCGACGGTGTGTGCCGGAGAGTGAGGTGCATAGCATTCTTACATTTTGTCATTCTTCTACATGTGGCAGTCATTTTAGTGGGCATAAAACGGCCGCCAAGATTTTACAGTGCAGGTTTTATTGGCCCACAATTTTTAAAGATGCCTATCAATTTTGTAGAACTTGTTTGCGTTGTCAGCAAATGGGTTCGAAGTCTCGGCATGACATGATGCCAATGTTCCCTATTCTTATGGTAGAAATATTTGATGTTTGGGGGATTCATTTTATGGGACCTTTCCCGTCGTCGTTCGGGTTTGAGTATATTCTCTTGGCAGTAGATTATGTGTCTAAGTGGGTGGAGGCGATAGCTACCCGAACAAACGATCATAGAGTTGTAATCAAATTCTTGCATGAAAATATCTTTAGTCGTTTTGGGTTTCCTAGAGCCATAATAAGTTATTAGGGTATGCATTTTTGTAACCGGTTCTCTGAGTCGATAGTCAAGAAATACTCTATCACTCATAAAGTTGGCACTCCATACCACCCTCAAACTAGTGGCCAAGTAGAAGTCTCAAATAGGGTGGTAAAGCATATAATATAGAAAACGGTGAGGCCAGATAGGAAAGATTGGTCACAATGGTTAATTGATGGATTATGGGCCTACCGCACTACTTATAAGACACCCATTGAGATGTCACCATATAGAGCGGTGTTTGGCAAAACTTGCCATCTCCCGATTGAACTTGAGCACCGAGCATTGTGGGGCATAAAGAAGTTTAACCTCAATATGGCCGCGGCTGGGCTTAACTGGAAATTGCAACTCAATGAGCTGGAGGAAATCTGGAATGATGCATAAAAGAGTTCGAGAGTTTTTAAAGCTCGGACTAAAGAATTCCATGACAAGCACATTAATAGAAAATCCTTTGAACCCGGCCAAAAAGTGTGGCTTTTTATTTCAAAATTGAGATTCTTTCCAGGTAAACTAAGATCTAGATGGGATGGACCTTTTGTGGTTGTTGAGGCATTTATTCATGATGTCGTTGAGGTGCAAGATCCAAAGAATGGTCACTGTAAACACCCCATTTTTGACCGACCTTAAGACTCAGACGTCACCGATTGAGCGCTGGGTGATGTTGCATATTGTGCTCGTTCTGAGGTTTCAAAGTTTCGGCTGCGAGCCTTGCCTCCGGACTTCGAGGCTCTTGCGTGCTTTGCCTCGGTTCACGAACCAGGCTCGGTTTTCTCTGTTTCTCTTCCAGAAGGGAGAAAGAGGTCTCGTAGATCATCTCTCAGTGGCCGTAGGCTACGTTTCGTGGTCGGAGGCCATTTTGCCCGTTTGGAGTCCGGTTTCCGATTTTTCAGAGCCGTTGGCCGTGTGCCTCGGTTCGGGACCGCTTAACCACCTCCGTTTGCTCCAGTTTTTGGCATGCATCTTATTTACTCCCTTTTAAAGGACACTGCGGTCCGAAAAACCAACTTCGTGGTCGAACACCACTTCCGGTGCCTAACAGTCAGTTTTCAGGGCCTCAGGCTGCGCGTTTCGGCCCTCGAACCTCCATTTTGCATCGGTTTGAGTTCATTTTTAGCAGGGACCTCTGTTTCATTGTTAGGAAGGTCGTAGAAGGGTGGGAGGCCAGCAATTGTTCTGACGACCATGTTTTATTCCTCCATCGCCCTCCGTCGCCCGTTTTTCCCACTTAAAAGCCAATGTTGACCACCCTAAGGCCACTTTTTCTTGCCCCAAACCACATATTTGTGTTGTACACACCTGGGAGGCCACCAATATCATATGGCCAGCCAGTAATTGTGTGTGACCCTTTTGAACCCCTCCTAAAAGCGGTCTTTTCTCTCTCCTGGTTCATTCTCTCCAGTTTTTGACCACATGGTTGTGTTGTGCACACATGAGAGGTCCTCTTTTTGGCATGGCCGGCCATTAACCTTCATTGACCCTTTTGACCATTGGCCGACCGGCCATGGGGAAGGCCGACCGGCCACCTAAACCCTAGGAAACCGGCCGGCCATGATCCTCTCTCCAGGTACTTTACAAAAATGCCCTCTGTTTCCCCCTAGGTTTTGTATCGGGGGGGCCAACTTTTGGGGGGAAATTTGAATTTCATTCCCCCCCTTTTTTCCCTCCTCTTTTGCCTATATATCCAGGCCCTCCAGCTCCCATTTGAGGGGTTAGAAAATCTTGTCTAAGCCTCCTACATTGTATCTCTCTCTCTCTACACTCCAACCCTCAAAACCCCTCAAATCCCACACCCCTTTCTACACCACCACATAGCACCACACCACCACCATCATTTCCAACACTTGGAGCTGGTTTTCCAGAGCTTAGGAGCACCTTTTCTCAAGCCAAGAGCTGCTGAAGCTTGGTCTACAAGGGTGAGTCTTCATTCTCCCTCTTTTGTGCTTTATTTTGTTCTATATCTAAGCCATACTTTCTTACATTTTTGGGCTCCGACCCTAACTTAAAATAGTCATGTTTTGATGTATTTTTCATGATTTATTAAGGGTCCTTCCATGTTTAAGGTCTCTAGCTACCACTTGCTTCTTTACCTCTCTTGTATGCCTCTTTCTTGCATAGTATTTTAGGCTCATTTGTAAGCTGTTTTGAGCTTGGTCATAAACTGAAAAGTGGATTATTTTGAGCCCTTATTCAACATTGTTGAAGGGCTCTTTACTATTTGAGGCTTCCTTTTGTCACTTCCCTCTTCATCCCTCTTTTGGCCTTACTTTTGCATGTTTTTTTAGCCCCTTGTGCTTGTGTTTTTGGGCTCTGGTCCGAACTGTAAATAGCCTTATTTTGACCCTATCTTCATGTTTGATCAAGGGGCTTTTGCTGTTTGAAGCTCCCTTTTTGCTCTTTGTGTTTAAACCTCTCTTTAGGCCTTATTTTGCATAGTATTTTAAGCTTGCATGTACACTGTTTTGGGTTTGGTCACTAATTATAAAATACCATGTTTTGAGCCCCTCTTCAACTTTGTTGAAGGGCTCTTGGCCATTTAGGGCCAGAAGCTGCTACTTGCTTCATTATCTCTCTTTTGGGGCCATTTTTGCATGTTAACTTAGCCCTATTTGTGTTCACCTTTTGGCCTTTCTTAAAACTATAAATATGCTTGTTTTGGGACTGTCTTGATTCTGTCTTCACACTTCACATTCGAATAATGCATGCTTTGCATAGCCATAGGTCATTCCATGTACCTAATTTCATGTTTCGGGTCTCATTCCATGTATCGAGTGCCATGTTTCCATGTTCTGGGGCCGTTTTGCATCATATTTTGCTATTGAAATTTGCATGCTAGTATGCCATATTCCATGCCTTGCCACGTCTTGTTAAAGTGGCATTTGGTGCCTTAGGGTCGATCCTCGGTTCGCGTGTACGTGGGCACGCATTTCGAGTTGTCTCATTTTCATCGTATGGCCTCCTATGTGAGTGTGGCTGAGATCCACTCACGTTGGTGTAAGTCCATTGTGCATTGTGTATGCCATTTCATTTCATAGCATTGCGTATGCTAGGTTGTATGTTAGAGCATTGTGTATGCCATGTTACCTCGTGCATCGTGTATGCCATCTCATAGCATTGTGCATGCTTGGTTGTATATTTGTTGCATTCATGCATGTCATGCATATTGCATTGTGCTTGGGATAGGAGTTAGCCCGAGCACGAGAAACGAGGGACGTTTCGTACTTCGAGTGACGGAACGTGTCTCAATTCCCAGTCACCGACACTCCGGATTATCCATGATGGAGTTTAGGTTTTGTTGTGTTTATATGTGCATTCATTTCATATTGAGTCGTGCAATTCGACTCCTTGGCCATCATGCATCGATATGCATGATTGGTGGCACGAGGACTACACTCCCTGAAGAGTAGTCATGCATACATATGTGAAATACTTTGTCATGCCCCTTTGTTGCTCTCTGTTGCAGCAAATCAGAAATCGACAGTCTTCCGGAGCTTGGCACGTATTCCAAGAACAATTGTAAATAATTGTAAACAGAGGCAAACCGGGGCATCGCGAGGGATTCTCCGCACAAGGCAACCCGAGCATGCATCATTCATCATCCGGAGCAGATTTGAGGCAGTCCCTGGCTTGCATGCCAATTTATTGCTTTCCTAATTTAATTTGTTAATTAATTAGGGTTTTGTAATTATTTGGACTGTAATTATTTATTCGGGACTGTATTATTTATTCGAACCCTCTGAGCGAGGGCACAACTGTAATAAGTGTGCGTGTGTGTGATGCATGTCTTCCAACCCCACGTCTTTCTCCCTTTTATTTACCCGCTTATGATGGTTAGATTAGGGCATGTTTCAATTAGCATACAGTATGATAGCATGTTTGCATTCATTCATCTGTCTTGCATGCACCTGGCTCGGCGCATCATACTAACTGCATTGAATTTTCAATTCCAAGTTGAATACATATTAGCTGTAGCATTTCATATGCCATGTCTAGAATAGCCGAGCCTGTTATAGTTGCACTTTTGCATGTGTTGCATTAGGCATTTCCGTATAATTAGGATCATGCATGGATTTCTAATTAGTTTCTGTTTTGGCTTGGAGTACTCAGTAAGTTTTATGCTTTAGCATCCTTGCATGCGTGTGAGTGACTGCCATGATAGCATGCTTACCATGAGGCTATGTGCTTATGTGATATAAACTGCCTGAATGCCTGTGGGTGAAGGTTGGGTTATTTGAATTGGAACAATTCATTAATTGTGAGTTTTAAGCCCACTAGATAAAGGCAAAATCATGTTTTCTAAGCCCATCTGAGGGTGGCAAATCCACGTCTTAGCCTACTTGCGAGTAGCACCATCAAACCATTTTCAAACAAACAAACATAAAATGTTTTGTTCCAATTCAGGCAATCCAGTCTATACTTGTATGTTGTGCGCATCACATAGTAAATCTAGGCTAATAACCGGAATAAGAACGCATAATGTTTTCAAAAATAGATATCATGGTTAGTAGAGGCCGATCTTTGATCGGGCGAGCGGGGGTGCTCACGAAGTGACCTTCCCCAATCGTACCCAAGTTCCCGAGCCGAGGCAACTATGGTGATGACGGACACGTGGCCTTAGGCAAACGAGTCAGGGTTTCCTAAATTTCCCCAAAATAAAACATTTAGGTGGCGACTCTGTATCGGGCAAAGCAGTCCATGTTTGGCACTTCTTTCAAAATTTGTTTTTTCAAAACGATTTGCCGGATTTGGACTCTTTGGTTCAGATTTAGAACCGTGACAAATTGAGAGTCCGAACTGTAGTGAGCCCAATATCGAACGGAACGGGGGACCTCATCCCTCCCGGGGCGTTCAGGGACGTCTACAGTTTCTGGCGACTCTGCCGGGGATTTAGAGAACTTGACTCGAACTCATGATATCTTGTTTTTTACTACACTTATGTGTTTCTTTGCATTGCATTTGCATTGGTACGCCTAGGACACCGTGTTTGCCATTTGCTATTCCTGAACAGTTTGCCGGAGGCTTGTCTTGTCAAGGCATGACCACAAGACTGACCGGTTATGGGCTCTGCCAGTATGGGAACACAAACCCCGGTTTTACCGGGGCACCCTTTTTGACCATTCGACCTAGTGCATATTCGGAATCCATAGTGATCATTCCAAACTAGGACAGGTTGCTTACCCGATTGTAGGTTGTTTGAAACCGTTGCGTGCGTAGTGAAACCCTAGCTCCTGACAAAATAGGACAGGGAAACCCTACCCCAACATAGGGGTATTTTGGCTCTCACTTGTCTGCTATGTGCTTTTAGAGTGCGTCTCTATAGGAATGCATGTATCAATCTACAAGTTTGGGCATCAGGCCTGCGGGCACCAGTTTAGTAGTTTGGGCATCAGGCCTGCGGGCACCAATTCAGCATTTTGGGATTCAGTTTACCTGAGGGTATCAGTTTGCAGGGGCAAAGATTTGGGCAGAATTCAGTAGAGAGCACACTCATTCAACTACGCTCAAATCTGTTCTAGTAAATCAGGCTGAGATGCTGCATGTTTTCTCTTTTGCTAGGTAGTCCTGGAACTATAGCTGCAGAAGGCTTCAATATCCCCCGGGTACATTGGACTAGTGCTGATTAGGGCTGTGCAAAATACCGCCCAATCCGCTAAAACCGCACCGATCCGCATCTATCCGCATCGCTCTAACCGCTAACCGCAGTTTAAACTTTAAAATTTATAATCCTCAAACCGAACCGCTCCGCTCCGCTATAGTTAATACATATATATTTTTTAACCTCCAATGAAATATCAATGTAAAAATGAATGTGAGAGAGATTTAAGATATGAAATTTATTACAAATTAGTGGTTATATATATGAAACATATTATGTAAAATTACTTTGTGTTATATATCTAAAAAATATTATACAAATTAGTGTTATATATTATACAAATGTATGATAATTAGTTAGAATATTCTTCAATCCGCCAATCCGCCAAAAACCGCCCAAACCGCAATTTGTCAATCCGCTAATCCGCCAACCCGCCATTCGGTTTGTAAATTTACTCTCAAACCACCCGACCCGCACCGCGCACACCCCTAGTGCTAATAGACTTTGTTAGGTCAGAAATTCAATTCAAGGGCAACCAGTGTTCTTTCGCTGAGGCAAGGCAAACAAAATCCAATCAGGGCTCACCGGTTCATCTGATCCGTCAATCGCCAGTCACATCACCTTTGTTCAAACTCAGCAGACCGTGATGGCACAGGGTTCAGAAGAATTTGTGGCCGTGATAGCAGCGTTAAATCAGGGAACTGCCATGCGGGCTGAGACCAGTATTGAAATGCAGCGCCCATCTGGGGCATCTGCCTTACATCCAGCTTTGGGACCCCAACCGAACTTTGACCTACTTCCGCCAGCTGAAGATTTGCAGGGTCCAGATCCTCGAGAAGGGTTGGCTCAAGCCCGAGTTTCCAGACCCCTGGTGCAGCCTAATGAGAGGCTTTATCCCCTTGATACTAGTGACCTCAATCCGACCGCGGTGAAAATTGCAAACCTTGAGAAGCAATTCAAAAAGGCACAGGGCCTTAACTCCATTCCCGACATTGAGGATGGGTACACCGAGTCTGCCGTACGGCTCCCAGACAGATTCAAAATGCCATATATCGACCGTTTCGACGGGTCTGGAGATCCAATGGTATCTGTTCGACTTTTCTTGGATGTCCTGAAGCCGATGGGTCTGACTAAGCCACAGAAACTCTCTCTGTATGGAAGAACCCTGTCGGGTGTAGCAGCCACTTGGTACGCTAAGTTGGAGGACAAGGTGAAGCAAAATTGGGAAGAATTGGCCGAGGCCTTTGTCGATCAGTATTCCTACAATACCCAAGTTGAAATGACCATCCAAGAGCTTGAAGCAACCCGCCAGAACCCAACAGAGCCTTTTGTAGAATTTATTGCGAGGTGGAGAGCAAAGGCAGCACAGATGACAGATCGTCGCCCTTCTGAGAGGGATCAAGTGCAGATGATGGTGTGAAACCTCGAGCATGATATGTTGCAAAAGTTGATAGTCGCTCCACTATTCACTTTCAAAAGTCTACATGAACTAGGGGTTCAGGTCGAGAATGCATTCAACAGTGGGATCATTCCCAGAACAAGGGAACCGATAAGGAGGATGATTTCAAGGAGTACCAATGCTGGAAGTAGCACTATTCCCAAACCCACTGAAACCAATACAGTCACCACAACCAACCCTATTGCCAAACCAAGCCTACAAACCGTCGGCCCAGCCCGAGCTTAGGGCAGAACTTTCACCCCTCTCTATATGAGCCTGGCTAGCACACTAAAAGTCCTGATGGAAAGAGGGCATCTCAAACCCCTCGATCCTCAACCTCTGCCTTATCCACTCCCAGCCAGACATAATCCCTCAAAGTACTGTATGTACCATCAACAGCGCGGTCATGGCACCGACCGTTGCTACCGCCTTCGTCATGAGATCCAAAATCTCATCGACAATCAGACGATAGCTCCACCTTCAGACCCTAATGACCAAACATCTCCTGCCTACCTCAATCTTATCCATATACTGCCATCCACCTATGACCCCAGCATATACATCACCCCGGCCCATTTACCCAAGCCTGAGGTGTTTATCCCAGAAAGCATGGACTTATGCATGATGGGTGCACCTGAACCTCAACCATCTCAAACCCGTGAACCCGCAGTTTCTGAGTTGATGGGAATGAATAAAGATCTTTAAAGAACCGTGACAGATCTGGCCTCCGGGACATTGGCTCCATCATCGACCACACCACATACCGGGAACTTCATGTCAAAAGGCTCCCCGATCTTGGGACGGACTGCATTTGAGGAAGGCCAATCCCTTGGCAAAGTGGAGGCGAATAGAAAGAACAAGGTAGGGGCGGGCATGGATCCCCATGAACATCTCCTGTTCGCTGTTAAGGCTTTGAAAGCCGAGGGACTGAACAAAGAGCAAGTCCTCGCAGTTGTTGCAAAAGCTGTGGATGACACTTTCGCTACTCAAGTTGGGGGCAGTCTGAATCAAAGGGAACATCGGGAGAAGGGCTGTCATACCAGAGACGATCCTGTTATCTCTAATCCTCCACTCGGAAAAGATCGGCAAACCAGGCCAGCACCTGCCAATCCCTTTGCTGGTGCGCCCAGTAAAAATCCACAAGCCTTGAAGTACCAACCCCGAGGTCGGAGGGTCTTCCATGCCCTCTATATGCCTTCGTCCAAAGCTCTCAAAATCCTTGTTGGACAAGGCCATCTCAAACCCCTTGAGCCTCGGCCTCTCCCGAACCCTCTTCCGGAAACACATGATGCTACCCAGTACTGTGCGTACCATCAACAAACTGGCCATACTACTGACGACTGCTTCCATCTTCGCCATGAAGTACAAGATCTATTTGACAATGGGGCCATCCTCCCGCCGAGCTCAGCAAAGTCTATCGGCACTGGATCGGTGAATTTGGGGGGATAATGGTATGTGATCGGGGGATGAACCACCTACAGGCAGCGCTCAATTAACTCCAGACGTGGGAATGGCATGCACTGTTCTGAGCAATATGCAAATGCCAGTTTTTGTGGTTTTTGACTTGGGTATTGGGTCAGTCTTGTTGTGTTGTATAGAGTCAGTCTTTTCTTACTGAGTCAGTTGGGTCTGTCTTGTTGTACCGAGTCAGTCCTGTTTTGTTAGAGTCAGGTGATTCCAGGGGTGTTACCTCGGGCATCACTGTTTTGTTTTGTGTTTATCTTTTTGCTTTCTTTTGAGTCTGTTTCTGTCTTGGAGCCAGTAATGCCAACAGATTTGAATGAACAGCAGTGATTTTCATATTCTTGTGTTCGCTTCTGCCTTGTGCCAGTTATACCAGAAGTTCTGAATGAAACGATAGTGCTTTTCACCTGCTTTTCTATGCTTTGAAAATCATTGCATTGACCTAAGTTTTTCAAAACCTTTTGAATATTGTGATGAAAACAAAGGGGAAGGAATTCCTCGGGATTTGCAAAACTTTGATCAAATTGAGAGAAAGAGATGCGTGCTAAGCCCTTAATGAATGAAATCATGTTTGTTAACGTGAGTACTGAGAAGGATCCTGGCTTGATCCAGATTGGTCCCACACCGTCTTCAGCGCGAGCGATTAGTCGCTTTTTAAAAAGATTTCAAAAAAAAAAATGTTTTACATAGTCCTGCGAAGACCTGTGTGGAATCGCTCTTGAGATTGTGCAGCTTAGGATCGCTCTCAGCCTCGAGACTCGACTCCTCATTTTCAAACCTTGGACTAGAACTCAAAAAGTTCAAAGGTCAACTACAATGTAAGGCCTGTGTGGCCGGATCTAGAGCAGCCCGTGAATTAGCGGCAACAAAGTCAGATCAAGAAGCTTGCGAAGCTAGATTAGGAGCACCCCTCGAACTAGGGGCAAGAATTTCAAATGTGCTTGAAGAGCCCAAGATGAAGATCAGCAAGAATGCCAAACCCCAGAAGGGAGGAAAGAAGAAGACATTCTTGAAGGACAACCGAGTTCCTATCCTCAAACACTAGGGGCAAATTCACCCTCCATTGGATGGACTCTTGCATCGTCAGCGAACAACAGCCATTCTCCTAGATTCAGATGACTTCGGGATCTCCAAACCATTTGACATGGACAAAGCTATACTTTTACCCTTGAGAGGCTCGCTGGGCTGAAAACCCGGAAGGGCGGCCCAGGCAAAAGTTAGAGCAAGAAAAGAAGAAAAAAAGCAAAAAAGAGAAAAGAACAAAAGAACAAAAAAGAAAGATGCAAAGAAAAGAACAAAAAAAGAAAATCAAAAAAGAAATGAAATGAAAAGAAAAGAAGAAAAACATAGCTCGCAAGGTTGAAAACCCGCAAAGGGCGGCGTTGGCAAAAGTTAGAGTGCAAAAGGAGAGGTTAATACCCGAGTGTACCTTAATCCCGAACTACGTAAGGCTTGATTCCCATCTTTGGGATACGTAGGCAACTTCATTCTGAAGTCCAGCCGTAAAACACTCCAAATCGATTGTGCCCATGTAATGGTTTTGATCATCTTCACTTTCTTTGTATTCCAGAATTTGGTTGTGTTCGTCACTCTGAGGACTGACTACAATGCGCTGCGGGGCCATTCAGACAAGGGGCAACTTTCCGTTGCCATTCAATGCGCTACGGGGCCATTCAGACAAGGGGCAACTTTCCGTTGCCATTCAATGCGCTGCGGGGCCATTCAAACAAGGGGCAACTTTCCGTTGCCATTCAATGCGCTGCGGTGCCATTCAAACAAGGGGCAACTTCCCGTTGCCATACGGTGCGCTGCGGTGCCATTCAAACAAGGGGCAACTTTCCCTTTGTTGCTCTCTGTTGCAGCAAATCAGAAATCGACAGTCTTCCGGAGCTTGGCACGTATTCCAAGAACAATTGTAAATAATTGCAAACAGAGGCAAACCGGGGCATCGCAAGGGATTCTCCGCATAAGGCAACTCGAGCATGCATCATTCATCATCCGGAGCAGATTTGAGGCAGTCCCTGGCTTGCATGCCAATTTATTGCTTTCCTAATTTAATTTGTTAATTAATTAGGATTTTGTAATTATTTATTCGGGACTGTATTATTTATTCGGACCCTCCGAGCGAGGGCACAACTGTAATAAGTGTGCGTGTGTGTGATGTATGTCTTCCAACCTCACGTCTTTCTCCCTTTTATTTACCCGCTTATGATGGTTAGATTAGGGCATGTTTCAATTAGCATACAGTATGATAGCATGTTTGCATTCATTCATCTGTCTTGCATGCACCGGGCTCGGCGCATCATACTAACTGCATTGAATTTTCAATTCCAAGTTGAATACATGTTAGCTGTAGCATTTCATATGCCATGTCTAGAATAGCCGAGCCTGCTATAGTTGCACTTTTGCATGTGTTGCATTAGGCATTTCCGTATAATTAGGATCATGCATGGATTTCTAATTAGTTTCTGTTTTGGCTTGGAGTACTCGGTAAGTTTTATGCTTTAGCATCCTTGCATGCGTGTGAGTGACTGCCATGATAGCATGCTTACCATGAGGCTATGTGCTTATGTGATATAAACTGCCTGAATGCCTGTGGGTGAAGGTTGGGTTATTTGAATTGGAACAATTCATTAATTGTGAGTTTTAAGCCCACTAGATAAAGGCAAAATCATGTTTTCTAAGCCCACCTGAGGGTGGCAAATCCACGTCTTAGCCTACTTGCGAGTAGCACCATCAAACCATTTTCAAACAAACAAACAAACATGAAATGTTTTGTTCCAATTCAGGTGATCCAGTCTATACTTGTATGCTGTGCGCATCACATAGTAAATCTAGGCTAATAACCGGAATAAGAACGCATAATGTTTTCAAAAATAGATATCATGGTTAGTAGAGGCCGATCTTTGATCGGGCGAGCGGGGGTGCTCACGAAGTGACCTTCCCCAATCGTACCCAAGTTCCCGAGCCGAGGCAACTTTGGTGATGATGGACACGTGGCCTTAGGCAAACGAGTCAGGGTTTCCTAAATTTTCCTAAAATAAAATATTTTGGTGGTGACTCTGTATCTGGCAAAGCAGTCCATGTTTGGCACTTCTTTCAAAATCTGTTTTCTCAAAACGATTTGTCGGATTTGGACTCTTTAGTTCAGATTTAGAACCGTGACAAATTGAGAGTCCGAACTGTAGTGAGCCCAATATCAAACGGAACGGGGGACCTCATCCCTCCCGAGGCGTTCGAGGACGTCTACAGCCACACTTTCAAAGTGAATGGCCAAAGACTGAAACCGTATATAGAGGGGATTAGGAATGGGGAAATGATTGAGTCCATTGCTTTGATGGACCCTTTTTACTATGATTGATAAATTGATTTCTTGTTCTCCTTTTTTTCCCTTCTATTCTATTCTATTTTTCTTTGTTCTTGTTGTGCTTTATTTGCGTCTAGGAGACTTTAAATCCTCTAAAGGTGTAATTCCTTTGGTGTTAGCCGTGCCCGAACGGCATCTAACGGTCTGGTATAGCCACCTAACTGTGTTTGTAGTGAGTCCCTAGGAGACCAACTAAGACGGTGGAAACTAGAGTTCGAATGGCAAAGCCTAAAACACAAAGGTTTGGAATTTTCGAGACTAGAGTCTGGTTTAAATACCCAGGGGAGTGGAGATTGCTTCAAAACTATCCCGGCTTGAACTCTGTATAGCAGCCCCATAGGTTAAAGTAGCTTTATGCGCCTCAATTCTGGATACCGAATCAACCTAGTCTGTCACCCTGTTGGAGAATAGGAAAAGTTATAAACACAGTTAGGGAGAAAAGTAGTACCCGTAGTTTTCGCGTGAAGATTATATCTTTAGTAGGCATTCCGATATTTTTCTAAAATGCTATATTTATTTCGGATGTCAATTGAAGATAGAAATGGTTAAGTATACTTTGGGTTGTACTTGGTTTTTATTTTATTTTGTTTAATCCTTTGTAAATATAGATATTTATATTTATTAATAGTTATACTAAAAAATAATAAAAAAAAATGTTGTATTTGTTAATTGTTGTTTTTGGTCAGTAGCCCGTAGGCTATAAACTACGCTGGGCTTTATTACCTGGGAGATTCTGAAGTGGCGACTTTATGCCATAACTCTGGTGCCTTTTGTTAGATGGTGGGAGTTAGTTTTTCATTTTCTTGAAGTATGTACGCTTGCGAGTGCTTCTTATTTTTGTTAAACTATGTTGTTGCAATGTAGCAGAAAAAGGTCATTGCATGCATGTGGGTGGAAGGGGCCCTTCCTAGCCTAGGTAAGACCTTGATTTCTGCTTTGTGGTTTATGGGAAATCAAGTATTCAACCACATTCAAAATGCTTAGAACTTTGTGATTTTTGTCTTATTTAAGTTCCCTCTAGAATGCTTATAGCTTTGTAGTTCCAGTTGTATTCAAGCTAGTTCTAGGGTGCTTATGGTTTTGTGGCCCTAGTCCTATTAAACCATTCCTAGCTTGTGCTTTGAGGTTTGTGGCAAGCTTTGTATTTAATCTGTTTGTCAAAAAGCATGCTTTCATAGTTTATTTTCTGTGTTTAAAAAAAAAGGGGAGGGTAGCCTAGACTGCTCGAGGGGAAGGGCTGGGCGCACGAGCGGCCCAAGCCCAAAAGGGTACTGCTTACGCGCCGCTGGAGAGGCCCACTAGCGCCGCAAGAGTGGCCCAAATTAGGCACACAAGTGGCCCCATGTGGCGCACGAGCGGCCTAACACAAAAAAAAAAAAAAAGACCGCACAAGCGGATAGGCGCTCGTGCGGTCCAAATGAGCGCACGAGCGGTCCAGTGGGAAAAAAAAAAATCTACAGTCTGTTTATTTATTTATGTTTATTTTTCTATTTTTTTTATTTCATTAAAAAAAATCATGTATATTTATATGTATATATAGTTTTTTTTTTATTTTGTTAAAAAAATAATAATAATAAACAAATAAATAAATAGATAAAAAAAAACAAAACAAAACAAAACAAAAATCTATTTCTTTGTTCAACTTCTTTTATTTATTTTATTCTATTTCTTTTTTAATTTTTTTTTGAAAAAAAATAAAAATAAAAATAAATAAATAAATAAATTTATCTCAACACACCTAACCCACTCTCTCACAATGACTCACACTCACATATCTCTCTCTTTCACAACCCCACAAACCCACCATCTTCTTCTTCTTCCCTTTTTCTTCTTCTTTTTTTTTTTCTTCCTCACCACCACCATCTCACCGCCGGCGTCCTATTTCCTTTCCGTCCGTTGAATCTCCGGCGACCACTATTTTTTCCGGCAGATCTCTACTCTTTTTCTCTATTTCTCCACTTTTTCAATGTTTTTTTTTTTTTTTTTTTTTGTAGATTTGTGGGTGTAAGAGTTAATTTGTAAAATCTTTGTCTTTGCTTGTTGTTGATCTGGTTCTAACTTCACCAAAAAAAAAATATATATGCAATGAAGAAGACGATCGCCGCACGTGCGGCCATTTCCGGTGCACGTGCGGGCCAAGCCAAAAAAAAAAAACCTCAAAAATCATGGTGCTAATAATAATACTAATTTAGTTTTTTTTTATTTGCTATATTTGTTTAGTTTAAATTGTTTCGTTAGTGATTCTGGTTAGTTTAATTAGTTATTGGATTATTTTTATTTTTATTTTTATTTTGCTTGTTTAGTTAATGATTTTATTTTTATTTTTATTTTAATTGACAAGTAGTTTAGTTTTTATTTTATTTTATTTAATTTTCTGAATTTTTACTTCAGTTTATTTTATTTTCTTCTCTTCTACTAACTTCGATTGTTTAATTTTATTTTATTTTCTTATTTATTTCATATTTGTAGTTCCACTGTGAGTTTGTAAATAAATAAATACCAATCAATTCGGTGGTGTGAGGATGACGCGGCTTTGAATTATTTATGTATACATGCTATATTTGATGAGTGTTAATATAATGGTTCCACATTTTTGGTGGTGTTGGTTGAACTATTTTGTGCAGATATCATCCCGTCGATCACCCAAACGGCCTCGCAATGCCAACATTGCATTCAAGGATATGCCAACCGATGCTTGGGCCACCAAACCAGTTGCATGTGATACATCCTTTGATGTGGACTTCTTTCATTGCCATCAAACCACTGCGTGAAGTATTCAACAACTTGAAGACCGGGGCCTCCTAGGCATCTGCACCGTCACTGAACCGGCATACCCGCGTATTGTGCGACTCTTCTATCAACATATGTACATCAGTGACGAGGCCCTGGGAGCTCTTTGCTCCCTTGTTGACGGAGTGGAGTTAGTGGTCACTCCAGCTTCAATTGCCGAGGTCCTCCACTGTTCTATGGACCCTATCAATGCAGAACAGTTCCCGGTATTCACTCGGGAACTCACCATCCTGGCACTGGTGACTGAGTTTTATGAGGGGCGTTAGGAGGATGACAACCGTACGAGCATCCAGCGGGCTAATTTATCGCGCCGCCTTCTCCTCCTCGATATGGTACTGAAAAAGAATGTCATTCCTATTGGCCACAAGGAAGAGCGGCGAGGAGACTTCCTATGTGCCTTACATCGATTTGGCTTCAGATTTTGGATTGACATCCCTACCTTGATCTACAATCAGATGCATCGAATCCTTGATGAAGTCAAAATACGCAATACCCGGGGCAGTTCTACATGGGCCCTCTCTTTTGCCAACCTCATCACTGCGCTCATCAAAGACCAAGACACATGCCCACTGCAGGCCAACGAGGTTTAACTTTTGCTGCCCACCTTTTATAGTAAAACCCACTGGCGCCAAACTACTGCTCGCCTGCCGCCTCCACTAGTCCTTCCCGAGGCCCTGGCCAATCCTAATGATGCCCTAGTCGAGCCCGCTGCCACACTAGTGCCAACACCACCGCCATTCCATATGACGAGGGCGCAATAGCAGGCTCTTTTAGATAATCAAGCCGTCCTTCAGCAATCTATGGTTGATCTCCGGACCGACTACCAGGCTTACCAGGATTATTCAGAGACGGCATTTGATGGGTATCAATAGTCAGTTGCCTCTCTGCACACTGACTTCTATGCATACCGAGATTCAAGTGGGCAACGATTTGATCAGTTTGATCAGCGGTTTGATCAGTTCGATCAGCACAGCACTAGGGTTCATAATGAGGCGTTCGAGACTCGGACACTGATGTATGCCCTATTTGAGCAGCATTTCCCACCACCACCGCCAGATCCGCATTAGTGATTTCTGTATATTTCCTTTATTTTCTTTCCTTATTTATTCTCTTTTGTTTTATTTTCTTTTCCTTTCTCTTTTATACTGTACCGAAAAAAAAAAAAAACTTCTTCCAAAGGTGTGTTGGAGTGCCCTTGCCTTGCTAAATGTGCGCCCATGCTGTCTAGTAAGATCCTCTTTCTCATTTTACTATCTACTGTCTACTTGCTTACATTAAGGACAATGTTATATTCCAGTTGAGGGGTGAGGGTATTTGTAATAACTATTCATGGTTGTACTTACTGCACTTGATTGCACCACTTCACTTAATGTTTACTTTGTACCAGTATGGTAACGATATGAGCATATGTTAATTGGGGAACATAGTGGGCTTGTATGAAAAGGATTTATTGGGTAAATACTCACATGTGATTTTTGCACTAGAATAGTTGTTTGTGTTTGTGGTATTAGTACACTTGTCACGAGTATGCCTTAATTCACATGAACACACTATCATACTATGACCTCTTTATTATAATCCCTGGTGTACATCATTGATAATGGTTAAGGTTGTAGAAAAGAATAAATGAGTAGCCAAGATTCTCTTAAAAAAAAAAAAACACTTGACTTGTTTGGGTTCGTAACCTCTTTAACTCGAGTTATTAAGCCCGTAAGGGTGTCTCTACACCTAGTGCCCTAAAACCGTCTAGTTTGGGAGTCATTGGCCTAATACTTACTACATGGGTTAATTAGAAAGCTTAAGGGACCTGGACATTGCACAGTTAAGGAAAAATAAGAATGACTTGTTCGGATTCGTAGCCTTTTCAGCTCGAGTTATTAAGCCCGTAGGGGTGTCTCTACACCTAGTGCCCTAAAATCGTCTGGTTTGGGATTCATTGGCCCAATGCCTGTTACATGGGTTGACTAGAAAGCTTCGTGGATCGGGACATTGATCAGTCTTTTAAAAAAAAAAAAAAATTGAGAATCTTGGTTGCAACAGTTTAGTTTTTCTGTATATGTTGAGTGTTATTATAAGTTACACTGGGCTATTATAGTGGACAATTAACTAATATGGAGATTGCACTTTACACCGAGGGTACTAATGATGTGTCTACTAGCATTCACAAGTACAGGGGACTTTACTTTTGTATAAACTGAATTGTGGTTTTAGCTCAATAGATTCCTTCATATTTGTCCATTGTGCCTTCAATGACTCATCATGTCTTAATATCATACTGTAGTGGCACATAAGTTGGTTGTTGTGTGAAGTAGTGTGGTTAATTGTTGTTGAGCGGATATGAATATGTTGATATTTGTGGGTATCATTTCTGAAAACCCTCACGAGACTATACTCGCCCACTTGGGGTAACCTTGTGGTTTAAAGGCTTGTTGCATATGCTAAATGCGATCATGTTCCCTACGAAAGTGGCTGAGAGTATTTTACTTTTCTTATTTCTTTTGTTTTGCTTGAGGACTAGTAAAATGTCAGTTGGGGGGTGTAATGTAGGCCGAAAGGTACCACATTGAGGCCACTTAAGTTACATTTTTAGTTTTTTAATTTTATTTATTTGGTGGAGAAAATGTGTTTCGTGTACTTGTACAGATTTGGCAAGAAATATGAAAATTCAACAAAAAAAGGCACGAAAGCAGATTCTCCGTGCGAGAAGTGAAGAATTCGAGCTAGTCAGACCACCACACGTGCGTCCAAGCTTAACCGCACGTGCGGCCCACCTAGGGACGCGTGCACGAAATTTTTTGTCTGTTTTGCTCCGAATAAAAGACAGAAAAATAGCCAAAATGAGGGTTCGAAAATTAATTCAGAAAAGAGGAAGGCTAGGGTTCCAAAGAGGGGATATTCTACCAAAGCTTGAAGGACACTTCCATGGGAGTTTCTTCCTCATCTTCTTCCTCATCTTCTTCCTCTTCCCACTCCTCCATAAGTGACTAGTTGTCTTTTCTAGGGTTTTGATGAAACCCTAGCCATGTAATGGAATTTTTTATGAGCTTTAATTGTAAATTGGTTTGAATGAATGTATGGATGATTTAGAAGTTTTTAATAATTGTTTCGTTCATCTCTTCAAGCATTTTACTCTCTGTGATTGTTTAATGTTTTCTATACATTAGTATTCTTTGTGTTTGCATTCAAAGTACGAGACGAGTCATACTATGAGAGACGGGTCGTTTTGCTAACATAGTTTAGAGCAAATGACTCGTACTACTGGAGATGATTCGTGCTTATACATTGAACGCGACAACTGTCTTGATTAATATTTCACAAACTTGTAGTTGTGAAATATTGGGTAGTTCAAACCGGATTGCGATTGATGGCTGATGTTAAGTCTCATTCATGTGGTTAGTGGTGAATTATCTACCCTAAGATTTTTCTCGAAAATTAATATCTCCAACCCTAATTTTAATTGTCAATTTAATTCTTCAATTTTATTTAATTGCTGTTTAGTTATAAAATCAATCTTATCTTTTTAATCAAAATTAATTTAGGAATTTTGCAATTGAATTAATCTAATTTCACATTTGTCCCTGTGGATCGATACCTGGACTTGTCATTATTCTAAAAGAATTTGGTATAGTTTAGTGATTTATTTTTGGTGTGTTCAACGACCCATCAAATTTACCACTTCACTTAATGTTTACTTTGTGCCAGTATGGTAATGATACGAGCATATGTTAATTGGGGAACATAGTGGTGGAGTGTAAGAAATTTATCTATAGGTCCCGAGTTTATTTTAATTTTATATATTCATGAGTGTGATTACAACCATAAAATAAATCTATATAAAAATCCTAAACCTTGCATCCATAACTAATCAAAATAATTAAAATCAATCAATCATCTAAAAACTCTAAACTTTACATACACAACTAATCAAAATTTACATGCAAATACGAAATCAATTCAACATCAAATAAATAAAAATAAATAAATAAAAACAACGAATTAAATATAAATCAAGAAAAATGAGTTTTAGACTCACAATATTTTTTTTTAAGATCAAAAAATCACTTAAAAAATTAATAAAACAACAAAAATAAAACCCTAGTCTTTTTTTTCAATGACTCACTCTCTCGGCTTTCTTGGATGAAACACATAACACTATTTGGTTTTCTTTGATCATCACAGTCTCACTCTCTCTCTCTCTCTCTCTCAGTTTTTGTTCTCTTTTTTTTTTTTTTCTTTCCTTTTTTTTTCTTTTCTCTACTTGTCTTCCTGCTCCTCTCTCTCTTGCTCACACTCGGTTGCTGCTTTGAAAATTCTCCACACCTTTATGATTATAATAACGTAAGTTTAATACATAATAACCTAATAACATTATATAATATTATATTATACAAACACAAATACAACATATATAATATGTTATATAAAATCAATATATATATAACTTTTTTATATTTATAAATCAATATATAAATATTTAAATTAATTATATATAATTAAATATCACATTAAATTCTCATATATCCACACATTTAATAAAGTCAAAAATAAATAAAATAATAATAATAAATAATGACTTAAGAAAATTATGATCGCTACAAAAGACCCAAACTCAGATTCAAAAATTAATTTATTTATTTCATTTTCTTTTTAGTTTTAAATTTCCAGTTCTTTATATTTCTAGCATTTCAATTCATGTACTGTACTTCATTTCGTAAGAGTAATTTTTTAGTAGTTTGTTGTTGTGAACCTCATCGAGATTGGATCATTGTATTGTAAGTTTTCATTTGCTTAATGAAATTCGATTTCTGAATTATATTTACTTGTTACTATTCATAATTTTCTTCTAAACAAGCCACTGATAAAATTCCTCTTCATTGAGGTTTAAAGAATTTCAACACAATTGCTTGATAATTGGTTGGCAATTATAAATTCTGTAAGGATTAATTGATCCTTACTGGCATGCTTAAATTTATATTATTAACCTTCGAAAGCCAAAATAACCAACAATTATAAATACACTATTTGAGATTTGATTAAAATACGAATTGCTCCTGTGTTGAAATTATATTCTACTCTCTAATGTTTTTAATTTCATAACAAATTGCCTCTTTTATTAATAAATTATCAAGTCAATTAATAATTTTTAATGATATTATAAACATATTTTAATTAATAATTTAAGTAATTTTATTATTGTATAGGAAAGTAATTATGAATTTTCTTTTTTAAAGTTAATTCTGTTAAATAAAAAATTCTGATAAAGGAGTATTTGTAATTTTCTAAATCATAATGGGTAATTTGTACTTTAAGCAAATCTCAAGAATGTATTTATAATTTACCTTAAAAAATATCTTCATAAAAATTTTCTACATAATGTCAAATTATACAAAAAGGTTTTGAAATTAATTTTGAAAGATAATTTAAAACTTATTTGGTTATAATTTTTAAAAAGTGTTTACAAATTTAAAATTTGTTTGGTTATATATTTCGAAAAGAATTTTAAAATTTTAAAACTTAATTGGTTCGATTTTTTTAAAAAAAAGTCCAAATAACTGAGTTCAATATAAATTTAAAAATCCAAAATCAAATAAGTTTTAAATTTTAAATTATTAAATTGTGATTTGAAGAGTAAACCACATTTTAGATTCTACTTGTAACGTGTTGTAATGGAAGTGTCCGAAAGTGTTCGTGATTGAAAACTGAGACCGTTGGTGCAAACATCGAGCTATTACACTCACATTTACAATTTCATAATTATTTTTTTAATATTGTACTAGTGTATCACCTGTCTTATGTATGGAATAAAATGATATATTATTTATAAAAAATATGATAATTATATTTTATTTTTCATAAATAAAATTTTATATATAAATTTAATTTTTTTTAAATGTTCTTTTATTATAATATATAGTATAGATAGATTAAAATTGTTGTATTGACAATTAATAATTAAAATTATACTTTATTATTAAAAAAATGATATAATTATATTACTTCACTATTTTAGATTAAAAATATATAAATTTTAAAAAATTATTATATTAGTTTTTGAAAGGAAAATAATTAAAAAAAATTAAAAAAATTAATGAGTAAGAAAGAATTATCGTAACATGTAAAACCGCTAAAATCACGATTAAACTATCAAATCATTCAAATCAAAAACGGTTTAACTTAATCAGTTAGGTCAAAAGACCAACCAGCTTACACTACAATTAATTAATTAAAACTTTTTAATTTTATTTTATTAAAATTTAAACTGTCACTAAATATGAGAAGCAATCTATTAATTTAAATTTAAAATCGACCCAATATAAATTTAAAATTATAATGATCTATTTTATAATTTATAAGCTTCAAATACAAATTTGTTATTATTATAATTATCTCATAATTTTTGTATTAAGGAGCAGTAAGAGTGGCATTGAGATTATCGATATATCTATATATTTTATAAAGGAATACTTTTAAGGAGAGATTATGAGAGTTTCAAAATTTCATACAAAATTATTTTTAAAACCAAAACCTTCATATGGAATTGTAAAATAAAAGTCAAATGAAAGCTAGCCAATTAAGATTTTCTTAATCTCATTTTGCTGATATAAATGAGAGCATAAAATTCACATTATATAAGTGAAACAATTCACTTTTTCATTCTTTTATTGATGTGAGATTATAAAATAAAAGTTAAATAAAAACTAACCAATGAAAATTTTCTTAATTGTTTAAAAGTTAACAATTATTTAGGCGGAAAATTTATTTCTAATCCAGCAATATTAGTTTAATTTTTAATTAGGTCAATATTTAATTTATTTCGAATCAAACAAATTTAACCAATATATTTTGATAAAATCGCTAAAATTGCAGTTAAATTAACAAATCAGTCAAATAAAAAATGGTTCATCCTATCGACTAGGTCAAAGGACCAACCAACTTATACAAAAATTAATTAATTAAAACTTTAAATTTTATTTTAATTTTAAAATTTAAACTGTTTTGAATTGAAATATGTACAATACTACTATATTAAATGAGAGCATAAGGTTTATGGCAAATTACAAACACCTTATTGAGATTTGGTAAAAATACAGATTCCCCTTAGAGGTTTGAGAAATTACAAATTGCCCCCTGATGGTCAAATTTTCATAACAAATTAGGAAAAATTAGGAGGGAATCTGTATGAAAATAAAAACCTCATGAGGCATTTTGTTATGAAAATATAAACCTCAGGAGGCGGGATGTAATTTCTCAAACCTCGAGGAGAAATCTGTATTTTCACTAAACCTTGAGGGGGTATTTGTAATTTGCCCTAAGGTTTATATAGTGAAACAACTCATTTTTTCCTCTTTTTCCTGATGTGTGATTGTAAAATAAAAGTTAACAGTTGTTTGAACGGAAAGTTTATTTCTAATCAAGCAATCTCAGTCGTTTAATTTTTAATAAGGTCAATCTTATTTTATTCCAAATCAAACAAATCTAAGTAATATATTTTAATAAAACAACTAAAATCACGGTTAAATTAGTGAATCGGTCAAACCGAAAACGATTCAACCTAATCGGCTAAGTCAACAGACAAACTATAATGACCCAATTTTTTTTTTTTAATATAAACAGTGCATAATTTAATTGAGCAAATTTTTGAATTTGATTGCTATGTAAATTCTGTGTGAAAACAGTTCGGTTTAATATTTTTTTTAAATAGTTAGCGATTACAGAAAATTATGAAATTTTTATACGTTGTTCCCATATGAGTTTAGAACGTTGGATACAAATTTCAAAATTAAATGATGAATATTTATTTTATGAAAATTCACCGACTGATTGGTGTTAGGTTTAATTTATAGCAAAATTTTGTTATTAATTTTTAGGGATTGTTTGGGGTGTCCTAAATAAGTGCACTTTTTGTCTTTTTGAACTAAAAAGTTGAGAAAAAAATATGGATGTTTGGGTTAACTTTTTGTCTTTTTACAAAAAAATGTGTAATAAAAAATTTTATAAATAAAATGTATAGTGGAAGAAAGTTGAGGGGTTATATGGCTGCCCTGATGCCCCAGCATGTCTTACACAGAAAATAATTGCCTCATTCGAGATAAAGTGTTTGGACAATGATGGTCGGTCTGTGAGGGCCATCATGGGTCCCATTTTAATAATCTGAACCGTCCAATATGTACAACTCGACGAGTATTATATGTCGATAAAAAATCACGTTGATCGGATATCGATAGCTATATGATCAGATTAGTTTTGTTTCAACAGTTAACTATCACGCCATCCGTTTTGTTTATATAAAACTGATTTGATCATATAGTTAACGATATCCGATCAACGTGATTTTTTGCAGACGTATATTGCTCGAAAAGTTCTACATATTGAACGGTTCAGATTATCAAAACGGAACCCTTAGTGGGCCCCCAAGGACCTGACATTACTATCAAACTTTGTGGGTTTACATATGTAATTTTTTTTTTTTGCCCAAAAAGTGTGCAATGCCTTTCCTGCTTCACAAGTACGGCTAACAGTATCCATCAAACTTTTATATTATAAAAATATATAAAATATTTTTTTAATATTTTTATTTGTGAATAGTAATGACTTTTTTGCTTTTTGTGTAATTTTTTGGCTTTTTCAATTATTTTGGACTTGCCAAACCAGCCCTTAATGTTTAGATCATAATTTGGATAAATTTGTTAAGTCTATTTTGGTATATAATTGGACCACGTTTGGCTTATGGGTGGGACCAATGATTTAGATTTAATTTAATTTAATTTGAGTTTGTTTAGTGACTCATGTTTAACTGTTTGATCCTTTTTAATTATGTGATCGGTAGTAACCACCTTTGGAGTTGTTATTATTTATTATATAGGGGTTATAATAAATATTTGATAGTTGATTTTATGGTGTATACCATATGGTGAAAAAATTATATATTTTATAAAGAACGAAAATATGTATATTTCATAATGAACAAAATATTATATTTTGTGGTGTATGAAAATATTATATTTTGTGGTGAGAAAAAATTAAATCATTTTATAATTTATATTATAAAATTTTGAGATATTATTATAAAAATAATATTGTATTTTTTTTGAAAACCTATTTTGAGAAAGTGAACCCACATGGGGTTGTTCCCCACACCTTCCCCCTCATTTCTTTTCCTTTCTTTTTCTTTTCTTTTCTTTTTTTCCTCGGATGCTGAGAGCTCAATCAATCTCTCTCTCTCTCTCTCTCTCTCTATGTTCACCATTTTTACTCAAGCTTCAAGCTTGAAATGAGAGTCTTTAGAGTGAGATTTTATAAAAGTGTTGTAAATGAAAGTGTGAGAGCTCGTCGTGATCTTCGCAATGGTGATCTTGGATTCATGATCGGACGATGTTTACTTTTTCGGATTTGCTTTTCTTCATATTTGAGATAGGAACTTTATTCATATTTTTGCATTAAAGGTATGTTAGGGTTATTTTGAGAAAATATGTCATTTTAAGAGGCATTGCACACATATATATATATATATATATAATTTTCATATTTTTGTTTGGTAATTTTTAGAAGAAAAATTATGTTAAAATGTTGAGAATGTTGACATTTTGATATTGATTTTGAGAAAATCATTTTGTGTTGTTAATTTTGTAAAAAAAAAATTGAAAATAAAATTTAAAGATTGTATGATTGTATTTACATCATATTATGATTAGATGATTTATTTTGAGAAATATAAAGTTAATTTTTTTTTTATCTTTGATTTGGAATTTATTTTTGAGAAAAATAAATTAATGTTAAGGAATATGGAATAAATGCTTAAGTAGAAATTATAAAGTTGTTTTGGCATTAAAAACTCTAAAAATGTAATATTCATAATATTTTATAAAAGATGATAAGTTGATGATTAAGTTGTATTCATTTTTATGAAAATAAAAATGGGAAATGTAAACTTTCGAACTCATAACCTTGAAAATGTTACTATTTGGCATATTTCATAATTTTTGATGTAAATATCATGTTGGTTAAGTAATTTTAGAAAAAGTTGTGAAATTGTTGTTGGTAGAGAATTTAGGAAAAATATTTCCTCTTTTAATAGCTTGGCATGAAAAATGGTTATGTTGAAATATAATTATGTTTGAAGGATGAGGCATGTAAAGATAGGTTTGGTATTCTTAATTTGAAAATTTTTTAATATAATAAAATTACTAATTTAGTGGATTAAATTAGTTTTGGTTAAAAGGTTATATTGTTATGGTAAAAAATGTGTTATTAAGATTATACCATAATTTTTGACATAGTAGGATGGATATGGTAATATTTAATAAGTAGGGATTTCATTTGAGTTATATATGTGTTTTTGCAAGATTTAGATGATTTTCGAAATCATCCTTAGATTTGTTTTGAAAATTGATTGTTGATTCAAGAAGATGAGAAATTTGTTCGAAAGTGGGTTACTTTCTTGTTCCTTTTAAATACAAATTGAGGGTTGTAACGCCCCAAATTTTTAGCCCAAATGATAATTGTAACAACCCTCGTCACTATTTAACGATTACCCACTGATTACTACTAAACTGAGACTGATTATGATTGGTAACTGAATTGATTGAAGTACTGAACTGATTGACTGAAATCTGGAACTGAATTGATTAAGTATATCTGTTTAATTGTATGTCTATCTGTTGACTGTTTGATTATCTGTTCATGCTTTTGTGTTTAAATTGCGAATTGAAGGCCTTATCGGCAGCCGAATCTGAAATTGATTGATGATTTGTGATCCTTAGAATTAATGTGATTTTATGGCATATTTAGTTAAAATGTGATTTGGTATGAATAAATTAGGTTAATTATTGATAAATTTGCACAACTTAGACTTAATTACTATTTTGCCATCCTTAGTTAGGGATGGCAATGGATAACCTACCCTGTGAGTATTCATGGAGACCCAACCCAAATACATGGGTTTTCCCCTTTTTTCTTATCCATTGGGTAGGGTAGGTGATATTCTTTAAATATCCATAGGGGATGGGTTGGGGATGGATACCCACTAATTTCCCCATATGTTTTTTTTTTTTTTTTAAGATTCACAACCAAAACTAAATATACATTCAATCTTTTTTCTTTTATTTATTTATTTATTTTTTTTCAGGTTCACAACCAACTTCTTCTTCTTCTTCTTCTTTTTTTTTTTTTTTTAAAAAAAAAAAAATCCACAACCAAAGCTAAATATACCTCTAATCTTTTTTATTATTATTATTTTTTATTTTTAAGGTTCACAACCATTTTTTTTTTAATTTTTAAGATTCACAACCAAATCTAAATATATATTCAATCTTTTTTATTTTTTTTTATTGTTATTTTTTATTTTTTAAGTTTACAATCATTTTTTTTATTATTATTTTATTTTATTTTTTTATTATTATTTTATTATTTTATTTTTTATTTTTTAAGGTTCACAACCATTTTTTTTATTTCTTAAAATGAGTGGTTCAGATTTGTTAAAATGTATAATTAGATTTTGGATAAATTAAAATGAATGGTTCAAATTTGCTAAGAGAAAGATGGTTTAATGTCTAACAGGTTCTTTCACATTTTATTTCTTCAAACAGACTCTTATAACATTGTAAACAGGTTCTTATAACATGTAGGGGAAAAGAGTGAGAGCGAGAGAGAGATGGTTGTAATTTTTTTTAATCTTCCACGTTCTTCCATATTTTTTTTAATTACTAAAACATATTTGATTGTCTCAAAATTATATATTTGATTATTATAAAACAAACTTTTTAATTTATTAATTAATGTGTATTTGATTTTGTTGTTGAACCAAATAAAATAAATAAGATTGAATGTATATTTAGCTTTTGTTGTGAACCTAAAAAAAATAAAAAAATAAGTTGTTAACATTAAATATATTAAAAAAGAAATAAAAAAGATTGAAGGTATATTTAGCTAAAACCTTTAAAAAAAAAGAAAAAAAAAAGAAAAAAGAAGTTGTTAACATTAAATATATTAAAAAAGAAAGAAAAAAGATTGAAGGTATATTTAGCTTTTGTTGTGAATCTTACAAAAAAAAAAATTGTTAACATTAAATATATTTAAAAAGAAAGAAAAAAAATTGAAGGTACATTTAACTTTTGTTGTGAACCTTAAAAAAAAAAAAAAAAAAAAAAAAAGAAAAAGGAAGAAGAAGAAGAAGAAGGTTGTTAACATTAAATATATTTAAAAAGAAAGAAAAAAGATTGAAGGTATATTTAGTTTTTGTTGTGAACCTTAAAATAAAAAATAAAATAAAAATTTGTTGTTAACATTAAATATATTAAAAAAGAAAGAAAAAAAATTGAAGGTACATTTAGCTTTTGTTGTGAACCTTAAAAAAAAAAAAAAAAAGTTGTTAACATTAAATATAAAAAATAAAAATAAAATAAAAATGGGGATTAAAGTGGGTTGGGGAAAATCCAAACCCATTAGGAAATGGGGAGGGTGGTACCCATGGGGAATGGGGAATGGGGAATGAGGAAAATTTATTATAGGGGAATGGGGATGGAGAATTAATATCCACCCCATTAATCCCCATTGCCATCCCTATCCTTAGTGACCACTACCTCAACATGTTGAGCCTTATTACACTTAGACACACATTTGTTCAGCCACATTTGAGAAGCCAACTGACCAAGATAGAGAGTGAGAGAGAGTTGAGTTGTTCTTGAGAGTTTGGCTAGAGAACTTGAAGAATTGAAGAGTAAATTGGCAAATTGAGCCTCTAGACTTGTAATTGAGGAACTTAGGTATGAATTTCATCTTTCTTATTGTGTATTTAAGTTCCATCATGGATCATGGTAGTTTAAAGAGCTAAGTCAAGAATTGGTTCATTAATGTTGGATTGGAGCTCATTCCATGCATGCATGTTTGAATTATTGAATTTTGAGTTGATTCCATGGAGAATTGTCACATGCATGCTCATGGTTATGTTAAGTCCATGTTTTCATCTTGTTTTTGTAAGAGTTAGCTCATTTGAGCTTGTATTTAAAGCTTTGAAATGATTTAAATATATGCATGTTTGCATGTTCTTCATATTCATGAAAATTAGTTTGAATTGGATTTATTTGAAACACCCTTGGGTTTTGATTTTACAAATTGAGCTTTGAATCATGTTAAAGTATGAGTTTTGGGGTATTTTCTGGAAAATTGGCCCAAGAGGATCGAAATTTATGGTTTAAAACTTGGTTTTGAGCTTGAGGTTCAAATCTGGAATTTCCAGAATTTGGACTCACGCTCGAGCGAGGTGACTGGCGCTCGTGCGTGCAAATCGTGCTCCCAGCATTTTGTTCTGTTTTGAAGTCCGCTCGAGCGGAATAATTGACGCTCGAGCGTGATGTTGTGTCTCATGCTCGAGCGGGTGTCGAGCGCCCAATCGAGCATGATTTTCACCTATCCAGCACTTTTGACTGTTTTGTAGAACGCTCGAACGGGTAAGTCTACGCTCGAGCGGAGACCTTCGTCTGCATGCCCGCTCGAGCGGAGTAACCTACGCTCGAGCGTAACCCCTCTTTTCTGAAAATTCTGAAAATGCTTTTAAAGTGCATCTTTGCATCCTCATCCCATCCTAGGCATTATTAGGCCTAGTTTAAGACATCTTAATGAGAATATAGATGTAGAACCACACCGAGGCAAATTAGGGATTAAGTTATTGTCTTTCCCAACTGTGTAGCTTAGTGTGTGTTCGATTTGTAACTGTGTAGGGTTGGCGACTGGGGACACGCTCTAGCTTTACTGTAGCCTAGAACTCTGTGAGTAACAACTGTGTAAAGATATGTTCAAAATGATTATCTTTTGAACAATTGAACTGTACTGCTTTCTGAACTGATACTGTTAATTGAATGAATGTATGTCCTATATTCCGAACTGTATTGTGGCATCCTTAGCAACCACTGTTTACTGTTACTGTTACAGAGATCTCTGTCGGTTCCCTTGTTGGAATCACTACTGTTTACTGATTGATGGCCATCATTTACTGTTCGGTCTTTTAAGACCTACTGTTTACTGTACTGTTATGCTAATGGGTGTACCACATATGACTATATTGACTGAACGATTGAAATACTGATTTAATGAACTGTTTTCAATACTAAAAGGACATTCATTCTTAACCCCTTTACGCATTGTGTTATTCACTGGATTTTAGCTCTCTGCTCATATATATATATATAGGTGTACAGGCACCAGACCGTGGTTAGAAGCGTCAGGGTAAGCTCCAGTTTTGTCAAGCCAACCACTGTGCCTCACTGCGAGGTTCTGAGCCTGTCAAGTTATGGCTTAGGGGTGTTTTAGGGATTAGGGTTCTGAGCCTATCAACCCCTTTCTGCCTCTGTAACTGTTTTGTTTACTGTACGGTACTGTTTAATAGGGATTAGGTCCCTGAACTGAACGATTGTATATATGTACATACTATTTTGTCTGACTGTATATATTTGAATGAAAAGTCTTTTTGCATACAAACGGTCACAGCTCATTGGACATTGTTTATTTACGGTATTGGCTTCCGCCAGCCCCTGTACTCTGTATTACTGTATTACTGTTAAGCAGGCCTTCGGTAATCTTGGATTACTGGCCAGTTACGGTGCTAAACCCATAGGGGCGGATTTGGGTCGTGACAGAGTGGTATCAGAGCGATACTTACCACGAGTTATACCGCACACACGTGTCCAAATGAGCTATAGGATGTCCTAGAAAAGCGATTAGGGCATTACATGAGCATGATAAGTGTGTGGCTATGACATGACTGAATGTAACTGAATATATGCTAATGTGTTAATCTGTTTAAACAAATGACTACCTATGTTGATAACTGTTATAACTAGATATAGTGAAATGGATAATACAAGAACTGCAAATGAATCCTCATCCTCATCCTCATCCTCATCCTCTGAGGCAAGAATGACAAGACTGGAAAGAATGATGGAACTAATAACTGAAAGACTGGATCAACAACAGAATCAACAGCCCTCACCTCCTCCTCCGGTACAGCCGGAGCAGAGTGTGAATATTAATGATGGGGACATAATTGCTCTCACCCATAAATTCAGCAAAATGAAACCGCCATCCTTCCAGGGAGGCCTTGAACCGTTAAAAGCTGAAGCATGGGTTCTCGAGACAGAAAAATTGTTTGAGGTTTTTCCGTGCTCCGAAGCACATAAAGTGCTATTGGCCACCTTTACTCTGCAAGAAGAAGCTAGAAGGTGATGGATGCTTATCCGTGATAACAATACTGTGATGACTTGGGCACAATTCAAAGGAGCCTTCTTTGAAAAGTATTTCCCTCAGTGTGTTAAGGACAGAAAAGTAACTGAATTCGAGCAGCTGAGACAGGGCACAATGTCCGTTGCTGAATATGAAACAAAATTTACTGAACTTGCCCGTTATGCACCATATATGGTTGACACTGACTACAAGAAGACCAAAAAGTTTGAAGGCGGCCTTAATGTTGCAATACTCGACAGAATAAATGTTCTGAAATTACCGAACTATGTAAATGTTCTTGACCGAGCCTTGATGACTGAATCGAACATCGAAGCACTGAAAACTGAAACACCAGCATCTGAATGGCGTGGTAAAAGGCAGGGTTTTAAATTCAAGAAAGGCAAGCATAACCCATTAAACAAGAAACAGAATATGGGGTCAACAACTAGCCCCAGCCAAGGGAGTAGCTTCATACCACCCTGTTCTGAGTGTGACAAGAAGCACAAAGGGGTCTGTTACAAAATATCTGAAGCCTGTTACAGGTGTAGCAAAGTGGGCCACATGGTTAAAGACTGCCCCTTTGCTCCACAAGCCAATAGTAAAGCTGCACCAAGCGTAACAGCATCAACTGTTGCACCAAAATCGAACCCCAAGCTACCGGGAAAGAGCCCATGAGGCAGGGCCGAGTGTTCGCCCTAGTACCGGGAGACGTGCAGAATACAGAGACCGTTTTGTCAGGTATTCTCTCTATTTGTACTCAAAATGCTTATGTACTGATTGATTCGGGGTCTACGCATTCATATGTGTTGCATGCTTTTTCGCGAAAACTGAATAGACCATTAGAACCCATGAATTATCTGTTAGTCGTATCATCACCCATTGGGGGATCTATGACCTGTGCATATGTGTACCTTGCTTGTGAAATTATTGTTGGAGATGCACATTTGTTTATTGACTTACTGCCTCTGAACATTGATCATTTTGATGTAATATTGGGAATGGACAGGTTAACGAAATACCATGCTACCATAGACTGTGTAACGAAACAAGTAGTTTTCCGTCCACCGGGTTTACCCAAATTTGTGTTTAATGGGGTTGGAGTAGTACCTCCTTCGTATTTGATTTCATCTGTGAAAGCTGTTAAATTGATTAGAAATGAGTGTAAGGGATATCTGTGTTTTGTATTGACTGTATCTACTGATGATAATGCTAACGTGAATAGTATTCCTATAGGTAGAGAATTCCCAGATATTTTTCCAGATAATCTGCCAGGGGATTTGATTGACAGGGAGATTGAATTTACCGTTGATGTGATTCCGGGAACGCAGTCAGTATCTAAAACTCCTTACCGAATGGCTCCAACTGAACTGAAAGAATTGAAAGTGCAACTGCAAGAACTGCTGGGTAAGAAGTTCATCAGGCCTAGCACTTCGCCATGGGGCGCTCCTGTTTTATTTATGAAGAAGAAAGACGGCTCACTGAGACTGTGTATTGACTACCGTGAACTGAACAAGGTAACTGGGAAAAATAAATACCCATTGCCACGTATTGATGACTTATTTGATCAGTTACAGGGTGCTCAAGTATTCTCTAAGATCGATCTCAGATCAGGATACTATCAGTTGAAAGTTAAACCAGAGGACATTGACAAAACTACTTTTCGAACGAGGTATGGACATTACGAATTTTTAGTTATGTCTTTCGGAGTTACCAATGCACCTGCTAAATTTATGGATCTCATGAACAGAATCTTTAAACCATACCTTGATGACTTTATTGTAGTATTCATTGATGACATACTGATTTACTCCAAAAGTATAGAAGAACATGAACATCATCTGAGACTTGCCCTACAGACCTTAAGAGAACAGAAACTTAATGCTAAAATGTCTAAATGCGAATTTTGGCTTGATCATATTATGTTTTTGGGGCATGTTGTTAGCAAAGATGGAATTTCTGTTGATATGCAGAAAATTGAAGCTGTAGTAAACTGGCCTAGACCAACAAATGTGACAGAAGTACGAAGCTTTTTGGGACTAGCCAGATATTACAGAAGATTTGTCAAAGATTTCTCCAAAATTGCCTTACCGTTGACTCAGTTAACTCAGAAGGGGATATCGTTTGACTGGACTGACCAAAAGGAATCTACTTTCCTAGAGTTGAAAAATCGACTTGTAACTGCACCGGTTCTTACCCTACCTTCAGGTACGGATGGTTATACTGTATTTAGTGATGCTTCTTATAAGGGTTTGGGGTGTGTTTTAATGCAAAATGGGAGAGTTATTGCTTATGCTTCCCGACAACTGAGACCGCATGAAAAGAACTACCCGACCCATGATCTGGAACTTGCTGCAGTAGTATTTGCGCTGAAAATCTGGCGTCACTATCTGCATGGGGCGACATGTGAAGTATATACCAACCACAAGAGTTTGAAATATTTCTTCACACATAAAGAACTGAACATGAGACAGCGGAGATGGCTAGAACTGATTAAAGACTATGACCTACAGATTTTGTACCATCCGGGAAAAGCCAACACTATTGCCGATGCACTGAGTCGGAAATCGACTGGAAATTTAGCCTGTTTGCTTACCGGGCAGAAAGAATTACTTTGTGACCTTGAAAAATCTGAAATTGAAATTGTTTTACGAGAACAAGGTGGAACCTTAGTTGTTATTTATGCTCAACCGGCACTGATCGAAGAGATTAAAGAGAAACAACAATCGGATGACTTCTTGAAGAAGATCATCGAAGAAAGGGAAGCTAAACCCAGACCGGGTTTCAAATTTGAAAGTAATGTACTGAAATTTCAAGAAAGACTATGTGTACCAAATGATTCTGAATTGAAAAGAAGAGTTCTGCAAGAGGGCCACAATTCAAAATTTTCTATCCATTTGGGGAATACGAAAATGTAGCAAGACCTAAAATTGAATTTCTAGTGGCCGGGAATGAAGAAAGAAATTGCTGATTTTGTATCAAAATGTCTTCATTGCCAATAAGTCAAAGCCGAACATTAACGACCCGCAGGTTTATTGCAGCCCTTACCGATACCGGAGTGGAAATGAGAGTATATCACCATGGATTTTATTATGGGATTGCCTCGCGCCAGTAAAGGTATGGACTCAATTTGGGTTATCATTGATAGACTGACTAAATATGCTCACTTCTTACCTGTTAAGACAATTTATAATGCGGACAAATTGGCTATACTCTATATTGATGAAATTGTTAGACTGCATGGAGTGTCTGTGTCCATTGTTTCTGACAGGGATTCGAAGTTTACATCTAGATTTTGGCAAAGCTTACAGACTGCATTGGGTACCGAATTGAGACTGAGTAGTGCTTATCATCCTCAGACTGATGGCCAGTCAGAAAGGACCATCAAGACTCTGGAGGATTTACTGAGAATGCGTGTCCTTGATTTTCAGGGAAACTGGGAAAGCCACTTGCCATTAGCTGAATTCGCCTACAACAACAGCAATCATTCAAGTATTGGTATGGCGCCCTTCGAGGCATTGTATGGTAGAAAATGTAGATCTCCGATTTGCTGGGCAGAAGTTGGAGATGGGCTTTTGGTTGGGCCCGAGATTGTATACGAAACGACTGAGAAAGTGAAACTGATACAACAGAGACTGAAAACCGCACAGAGCAGGCAGAAAAGTTATGCTGATGTCAGAAGACGGGATAGAGAATATGAAGTGAGTGATCACGTGTTTGTGAAAGTGACACCGATGAAAGGCCAGACTCGTTTTGGAGTCAAAGGCAAGTTAGTGCCGAGATACGTCGGACCATATGAGATTATTGAGAAAATCAATCCGGTGGCGTATCAAGTTGCGCTTCCTCCTGAAATGGAGCATATGCACAACGTCTTTCACATTTCTATGTTGAGGGACTACCTCCGGGATCCTTTCCATGTGATAGAGCCTACTCGTGTAGTGTTGAGTGATAACTACACTTACGAGGAACGGCCTATTCAGATTGTAAACAGACGGATCAAGAAGTTGAGAAACAAAGAGATCCTGTTAGTGAAAGTTGACTGGCAAAACCATGGTGGCGTGTATGCTACTTGGGAGAGGGAAGATGACATGGCTAAAAGATATCCTGAACTGTTTCCACTGAATCCTGTTTTCTTCCAGAACGAAGGTAACTCGAGTTTAGAGGACTAAACTCTTTTTAAGGAGGGGAGACTGTAACAACCCTCGTCACTATTTACCGATTAACCACTGATTACTGCTAAACTGAGACTGATTATGATTGATAACTGAATTGATTGAAGTACTGAACTGATTGACTGAAATCTGGAATTGAATTGATTAAGTATATCTGTTCAATTGTATGTCTATCTGTTGACTGTTTGATTATCTGTTCATGCCTTTGTGTTTAAATTGCGAATTGAAGGCCTTATCGACGGCCGAATCTGAAATTGATTGATGATTTGTGATCCTTAGAATTAATGTGATTTTATGGCATATTTAGTTAAAATGTGATTTGGTATGATTAAATTAGGTTAATTATTGATAAATTGCACAACTTAGACTTAATTACTATTTTGCCATCCTTAGTGGCCACTACCTCTAATTTTCTTGGCCGTTTACACTACACCTCTAAGCCTAACACCTCCACCATCCATTCCAGCACCTTGGAACTCATTTTCAGAGGTTCAAAGCTCATTTTCTTGGTCCGAGGTTGACTGCATTGCTGTGCTACAAGGGTAAGTCCTCATTTCTCTCATTTTTGTATTATTTTGCTCTATACCTTAGCTCCATTTGCAAGAATTTTCGAGCCTTGGTGTACACTGAAAATAGTCTTATTTTGAGCTCCTCTTCATGTTTGTTTAAGAGTACTTTTCTGTTTGAGGTCTCCTACCCCCTTGAATGCAGGGCTTATTTTGCATAATATATTAGCCTTATTTGTGAGCATTTTTGGACCTCGACCTAAACTGAAGAAAGTTTTGTTTTGACCTCCTCTTTAAGTTTGATTGAGGTCACTTTTCTATTTGGAGTCATTTTCTTCCTTACATGCTTCATTTCCCCATGTTTTGAGCCATGCATGTGAGCATTTGCATTGGCCCTGTTTTGGCCTCTTAGCCACTGAAATCCAGTGGATTTTCAGTGGCCTTGATGTGTCTTTGAGCTCCAAAATCATAGAGGGGTGACCCTCTCACCCCTCATTCTCTTTACTAGCATTGTTGGCCTTCCAAAGGGACTCTATTTTGCATGCATTGAAGTCATGTTTCAGGTCTCATTTTGTGAGTTTTATAGTCTGCATTAACTCTGTCTGGAGCCCATTTTGCCATATTTTATGTCTATGATGCATGTGTAGAACAATCCCACTCAAGGCCTTTCAAAGGGTCTTTCATTTGCATGCTTCCTAGGTTAATTTCAGGGCATTTTTGGTGAGTTTTAGGGTTGTCATAACTTATTTCCAAAGGTGGTTTTGCCATGTTACGTGTCTATCTTGTATGTGCTTAATAACCCCTTGTATGGCCCTCTAAAGGAGCTCATCATTTTTGCATGTATTGGCTGCATTTCAGTGGTTATTTGGGCATCTTTTGTCATGTTTTATTCACTGTTTTTGGCTGGTTTGATGATTTCTCATACGCTTCATATACATGCCATGTAAACCATGCTTGCTAGCCAATATTGCATGCTATTTTAGTCCATCATGTTAGCATCTTTTGGCCATGCTCTAAACTAGAAATGTGCATGTTTTGGGACTTCCTTGGCTCTGTCTTTAGACTTCATGATCAAATAATGCTTTCTTTGTATACTTGTGGTTCAATGCATTGGACTAGTTTTGAGTTTCGGGACTTATTCCATGCATCGGGTGCCATATCTCCACGTTTCGGGACCATTTAGCATTATGTTTCAGTGCTGAAAATTACATGCTTGAATGCCATGCTTCATCCTTGCCATGCTTTGGTAGAGTGGTACTTTATGCCTTAGATTCGGTCCTCGGTATGCGCGCACGAGTGCACACATTTCGGTTGTCTCTTTTCCATCTCATGGCCACTGATGTGAGTGTGGCTGAGGTCCACTCATGATTGGTGTAAGTCCATCGTGCATTGTGTATGCCATTTCATAGCATTGCGTATGCTAGGTTGCATGTTAGAGCATTGTGTATGCCATATTACATCGAGCATTGTGTATGCCATTTCATAGCATTGCGTATACTAGGTTGTATGTTAGTCGCATTGTGTATGCCATCTCATTTGCATTGTGTTTGGGATAGAAGTTAGCCCAAGCACGGAAAACGAGGGACGTTTCGTACTCCAAGTGACGGAACGTGTCGCAATTCCTGTTCGCCGACACTCCGGATTACCCATGATGGAGTTTAGGTCTTGTTGTGTTTATATGTGCATTCATTTCACATCGAGTCGTACAATTCGACTCCTCAGCCATCATGCATCGAGATGCGTGATTGGTGGCACGAGGATCGAGGACTACACTCCCTGAAGAGTAGTCATGCCTACATATGCGAAAATACTTTGTTGTGCCCCTTTCTTGCTCTCTGTTGCAGCAAATCAGAAATCAGTAGCTTTCTAAAACCTTACACAGCATTCCGGGATTAATTGTAAACAGAGACGAATCGGGGCATCGCGATGGATTTCCGCACCAGGCAACTCAAGTATGCATCTTTCATCATTCGGAACAGAGCCGAGGCGGTCCATAAGCTTGCATGCTGGTTTATCCACTTTCCTAGTTAATTTGTTAATTAATTAGGGTTTTGTAATATTTAATTATTTATTCGGACTGTATTATTTATTCGGACCCTCCGAGCGAGGGCAATGTTCTAATAAGTGTGCGTGAGTGTGATGTATGTCTTCCAACCCCATGTCTTTCTCCCTTTTATTTACCAGCTTATGATGGTTAGATTAGGGCATATTTCAATTAGCATACAGTATGATAGCATGTCTGCATTCATTCATCTGTCTTGCATGCACCGGGCTCGGCGCATCATACTAACTGCATTTGTATTTCAATTCCAAGTTGAATACGTGTTAGCTGTAGCATTTCATATGCCATCTTAGAATAGCCGAGCCTATCTTAGCTGTATTTTGCATGTGTTGCATTAGGCATTTCTGTACAGTTAGGATCATGCATAGATTTCTAACATAGCTTCTATTTTGGCTTGGAGTACTCGGTAAGTTTTATGCTTTAGCATCCTTGCATGCGTGTGAGTGACTGCCATGATAGCATGCTTACCATGAGGCTATTTGCTTATATGATATACCTGCCTGAATGCCTGTAGGTGAAGGTTGGCTTATCCGAATTGGAACAATTCATTAAATGCAAGTTTTGAAGCCCATTAGATAATGGCAAAATCATGTTTTTCTAAGCCCACCCGAGGGTGGCAAATCTACGTCTTAGCCTACTTGCGGGTAGCACCATCAAACCATTTTCAAATAAACAAACATGAAATGTTTTGTTCCAATTCAGACGACCCAGTCTATACTTGTATGTTGTGCGCATCACGTAGTAAATCTAAGCTAATAACCGAAATAAGATCACATAATGTTTTCAAAACTTGATATCATGGTTAGTAGAGGTCGATCTTTGATCGGGCGAGTGGGGGTACTCACGAAGTGACCTTCCCCAATCGTACCCAAGTTCCCGAGCCGAGACAACTTTGGTGATGACGGACACGTGGCCTTAGACAACGAGTTAGGGTTTCCTAAATTTCCCAAAATAAAATATTTAGGTGGCGACTCTGTATCTGGAAAAGCAGTCCATGTTTGGCACTTCTTTCAAAAAATCTGTTTTCAAAAATGATTTGCCGGATTTGGACTCTTTGATGATTTCATCGGTCTTGCATTGTACTCTGCGAGATTAGATACAGGACCGTGACATTGAGTCCTGAATTGTAGTGAGCCCAATGAACAAAACGGGAGATTTCCTCCCGGGATGTTCGGGGACGTCTACACCACTACCTCAACATGTTGAGCCTTATTACACTTAGACACACATTTGTTCAGCCACATTTGAGAAGCCAACCGACCAAGATAGAGAGTGAGAGAGAGTTGAGTTGTTCTTGAGAGTTTGGCTAGAGAACTTGAAGAATTGAAGAGTAAATTGGCAAATTGAGCCTCTAGACTTGTAATTGAGGAACCTAGGTATGAATTTCATCCTTCTTATTGTGTATTTAAGTTCCTTCTAGCATGGATCATGGTAGTTTAAAGAGCTAAGTCAAGAATTGGTTCATTAATGTTGGATTGGAGCTCATTCCATGCATGCATGTTTGAATTATTGAATTTTGAGTTGATTCTATGGAGAATTGTCACATGCATGCTCATGGTTATGTTAAGTCCATGTTTTCATCTTGTTTTTGTAAGAGTTAGCTCATTTGAGCTTGTATTTAAAGCTTTGAAATGATTTAAATACATGCATGTTTGCATGTTCTTCATATTCATGAAAATTGGTTTGAATTGGATTTATTTGAAACACCCTTGGGCTTTGATTTTACAAATTGAGCTTTGAATCATGTTAAAGTATGAGTTTTGGGATATTTTCTGGAAAATTGGCCCAAGAGGATCGAAATTTATGGTTTAAAACTTGGTTTTGAGCTTGAGGTTCAAATCTAGAATTTTCAGAATTTGGACTCACGCTCGAGCGGGGTGACTAGCGCTCGAGCGTGGAAATCGTGCTCCCAGCATTTTGTTCTGTTTTGAAGTCCGCTCGAGCGGAATAATTGATGCTCGAGCGTGACGTTGTGTCTCATGCTCGAGCAGGTGTCGAGCGCACAATCAAGCGTGATTTTCACCTATCCAGCACTTTTGACTGTTTTGCAGAACGCTCGAGCGGGTAAGTCTACGCTCGAGCGGAGACCTTCGTCTGCATGTCTGCTTGAGCGAAGTAACCTACGCTCGAGCGTGACCCCTCTTTTCTGAAAATGCTTTTAAAGTGCATCTTTGCATCCTCATCCCATCCTAGGCATTATTAGGCCTAGTTTAAGACATCTTAATGAGGATATAGACGTAGAACCACACCGAGGTAAATTAGGGATTAAGTTATTGTCTTTCCCAACTGTGTAGCTTAGTGTGTGTTCGATCTGTAACTGTGTAGGGTTGGCGACTGGGGACGCGCTCTAGCTTTACTGTGGCCCAGAACTCTGTGAGTAACAACTGTGTAAAGATATGTTCAAAATGATTATCTTCTGAACAATTGAACTGTACTGCTTTCTGAACTGATACTGTTAATTGAATGAATGTATATCCTATATTTCAAACTGTATTGTGGCATCCTTAACAACCACTGTTTACTGTTACTGTTACAGAGATCTCTGTCGGTTTCCTTGTTGGAATCACTACTGTTTACTGATTGATGGCCATCATTTACTGTTCGGTCTTTTAAGACCTACTGTTTACTGTACTGTTATGCTAATGGGTGTACCACATATGACTGTACTGACTGAACGATTGAAATACTGATTTAATGAACTGTTTTCAATACTGAAAGGACATTCATTCTTAACCCCTTTATGCATTGTGTTATTCACTGGGCTTTAGCTCACTGCTCATATATATATATATAGGTGTACAGGCACCAGACCGTGGTTAGAAGCATTGGGGTAAGCTCCAGTTTTGTCAAGCCAACCACTGTGCCTCACCGTGAGGTTCCGAGCCTGTCCAGTTATGGCTTAGGGGTGTTTTAGTTCCCCCTTCTGTCTCTGTAGCTGTTTTGTTTACTGTATGGTACTGTTTAATAGGGATTAAGTCCCTGAACTGAACAATTGTATATATGTACATACTGTTTTGTCTGACTGTATATATTTGAATGAAAAGTCTTTTTGCATACAGACGCTCACAGCTCATTGGACATTGTTTATTTACTATATTGGCTTCCGCCAGCTCCTGCACTCTGTATTACTGTATTACTGTTAAGCAGGCCTTCGGTAATCTTAGATTACTGGCCGGTTACGGTGCTAAACCCATAGGGGCGGGTTTGGGTCGTGACAATAATGTAACAATCATGACTCTCTTAAAGAAAATCCAAATATAACTTCTCATACTTGCATTACATAATAATAATAGTGCCTTATGCGATATTACATTGATTCAACAACAAGTAAATAACCAAATAAGCACCCCCAAGAGTTTACAATCTTCCAAGGTTTAAGCTCGGTACACAAAATGGTTATTCACACCCACACATACATAGCCCTTGGCTTACAAATAGGATCACAGCAAATGAGAACTTTAGTGCTCTCAACACACACATTTCCACGCCCTCAATTAGGCGGATTCACCATGTCTTTTCTTGCACAAAAATCCGGTATGGTGAGCATAAAGCCCAGTAGAAAATCCTTAACAAAGTATATACATTTTATACAAGTCTCAAGAGATGAATGCAAATGCCATGCCATGCCTTTTTTAAAATAAAACACATCTTCATCTTTTGAAAACCATCATGCTCAATGATGTTATGTAACTTCAACTGTTCAAAATTTATCAATTTAATTAAAGGGGGTGGTAAATACAACTCTGGTAATCCCCAGGTCATTGTCTGTAAGTAGAGTATACGAGTACTACCAATTGTCATTTTTACCGGTATTAACCGAAAGGCTCGACACTTATTCACGCGACTTTCTGGTATTTCACCAAGGACACTCAGGCCAACTTAAACAATTTCATCTACGCCACCTATCAAGACTTACCACCGTATTTACCCTAAAACCATTTCATGAAAACCCATTTCTCAACATTCTTTTTTCAATGCAAATTTCCAAAGCTTAACATAGTCCAATGAATTGAAATGCCAATGTATGTTTAATAATGCAATGCAACATTACTTCCATATTCAATTATTCCACACAATATACCATTGTGATCAAAATTCTAAATCATCTTCTCAACACAATTCCACAAGATAAATATATATATATACACTTTTATATCCAATTCATTCAAGAGAATAATGTAATTCCCACATTTTGAGCAATCCCAACAATTTAGTCAATTCAAGACTAAATCAACATTTTGACAACAATTTCCAAAATAAACAACATTTTTCTTTTTTTCCACAAAATTCGTCATTTATATATAAATAAACAATTTTCAAAATATCCATTTATTTTGGTACACAAAATAAATATGACAACATCTTCCAAGGATTTTCAACATCTTTCAAAGAAAATACCCAATTTCTAGGTTTTCTCACCAAAACCATTCATCTCCAAAATCTTTAGAAGAATCTCCTCAAAATCATATTTCTTCAATCAATATGGTTCAAAACCTTCAATTTCTATTTTAAAAGGAAAAGAAATTAAACCCTCTTTCAAAATCACTCATCTTTTTGAAATCAACAATCAATTTCTCAAAGTTAATCAAAGGATGATTTTGAAAATCATCTAGACCTTGCAAAAAAAAACATATATATAACTCTAAGAAAATCCCTACCTCAAGTTTTGAAGAAGAAATGAGTTGAAACCCCCAAAATCAACGGTGTCGAAACTCGATCTTCATTGCACATAACGAAACCCTCAAGATGATAACCAACTTTGGTGAAGAACTTAGGTCTAAATCCCAATGGATTTGAAGAAATTAAAGAGAGAAGATGACTTCTAGAGAGAGAAGCTCCCGATCTGAAATCCTGGAGAGTTTTAGAGAGAGAGAGGACTGAAAAAGTGATATGAAATATCAGATTCACGAACTGATATAACATGGTCCGCTCAAGCGTGGAATGCCCCGCTCGAGCGTCAAATACACTAACTTAGTACTTTTGCAGATAGGTCAAACTTCTGAAACCAAACATTATCTACTTGAGTGCATAAACGGTCACTCGAGCGGACAAGAAACTTCGAATGCATTTTGCATTTTTGTTTTGAGGGCGCATCCCCTCAACCCCGCTAGGGCGTTGCCCTAGGACCCGCCAAGGGGCGCTGCCCTCTGGACCCCCGCGAGCTGATCGGGCAGCTTGACCCCCGCCAGGGCGCTGCCCTTGGACCCACCAAGGGGCACTGCCCCCTAGACCCCTGCAAGCTGACCGGGCTGCTCGACCCCTGACTGGCCCAGTCGAAGTGGCAAAACATGAAAACAGGATCGAAACCGAGATCGCTTCGAGGGTTTTGAACTATGAGGATTGAATAGAGATGTTTTTTGGTGACTTTTTTTCAATAAATGAAGATGAGTGATTTTGGTGAGAAAACCTAGAAATTGAGAGTTTTTAAGAAAGATGTTGACAATCTTTGAAAATGTTGTTATATTTATTTTGTGTGCCAAAATAAATGATGTTTGAAAATTTGTTTATTTGTTTACATATAAATGATGGTTTTCATGAAATATGAGAATTGTTGAAATTTTTTTTGGAAATTGTTGTTCAAAATGTTGATATAGTCTTGAAGTGACTAAATGGTTGAGATTACTTTAAGTGTGAGAATTATGTTGTCCCATGAATGAATTGGAATAAAAGTATTTATATTCATCTTGAGAAATTATATTGAAATGAGAAATGAGAATTTTGATCACAATGGGAATGTGTGTGGAAGTATTAAAAGTGGAAGATATATTGCATTGTATTATTAATCATTGCATTCGCATATCAATTCATTTGATAATGATGAGCTTTGAAATTTGATTTGAAAACTTTGCATTGAGAAAAGAATGTTGGAAAATAAGTTTTCATGAAATGATTTTTGAAATGATTTTGGGGTAAATATGGTGGTAAGTTTTGAAAGGTGGTGTAGATGATAGGTGTCAAGCCTTCCAGTTAATACTGGTAAAAATGACAGATTACATGTGTCGAGCCTTCTAGTTAATACTAGTAAAAATGACAAATTGGTAGTACTTGTATAGTCTACTTGTAGACACCAGCTTAGGATTACCCGAGTCGTATTTACCATCTTGGAATTTTATTGAAATTGTTAGATTAATGTGTTTTCAAATTGGCATTGTGCGTAAAATTTTCAAAAGATGAGAAAAATATTTTGAGCATGACATGGCATATGCATTCATCTCATAAGACTGTATAAAATGGATTTAATGAATTGTTTACTTATTTGATTCAATTGATAGTGAGTGTCACGACTCCAAACCCGGCCCTATGGGTTTAGCACCGTAACCGGCCAGTAATCCGAGATTATCGAAGGCCTGCAGAACAGTAATACAGTAAATCAGAGTACAGGGCCTGGCGGAAGCCAATACAGTAAATAAACAATGTCCATTGAGCTGTGACAGTCTATATGCCAAAAAGATTTTTCATGCCTTCATACATACAAACAGTACAGTCTATACAACATTTACAGTCACACAGTACAGGGACCTAATCCCTTGATAACAGTACAGTTAGTAGCTGATAGTCTATACAGTAATATAAACAGTATGGAGACAAACGGGGGAAAACAAAACACCCTAAAGCCATAGCATGGCAACTCAGAACCTCGCAGTGAGGCACAAAGGCTGGCTTGACAAAACTGGAGTCTAACCCACGCTCCTAGCTCCGATCTGGTGGCTGAGCACCTACATATATATATATATAAACAGTGAGCTAAAGCCCAGTGAATAACATAATGCGTAAAGGGGTTAAGAATGAAATGTCCTTACAGTAATGAAAGCAGTTCATTAAACAACACTTCAGTCTTTCAGTCAGAACAGTTATTCAGTCATATGTGGTAAATCCATTAGCATAGCAGTAAACAGTAGGTCTTAAAGACCGAACAGTAATGATGGCCATCAATCAGTAAACAGTAGTGGTTCCACGAGGGAACCGACAGAGAATTCTGTCACAGTAACAGGAAACAGTGGGTGCTAAGGATGCCACAATACAGTTCAGAATATAGGACATACATTCATTCAGTTAACAGTAAATCAGTTCGGAAAACAGTACAGTTCAGTTGTTCAGAAGATAATCATTTGTGAACATATCTTTACGAAATCGTTACTCACAGAGTTTGGGCTATAGTATGCTAGAGCGTGCCTCCCCAGTCGCCAACCCTACACAGTTAATAGATTGAACACACACTAAGCTACACAGTTGGGAAAGATAATAACTTAACCCCTAATTTGCCTCGGTGTGTTCTACATCTATGCCCTCCAAGATGTCTTAAACTAGGCCTAAGAATGCCTAGAATGGGATGAGGATGCAAAAATGTACTCAAAAAGCAGTTTCAGAATATTCAGAAAACAGAGTCCTGCTCGAGCGCAGGTTTACTCGCTCGAGCGGACATGAAACAAAGGTACACGCTCGAGCGTCAACTTTCCCGCTCGAGCGTACTATAAAAGTACTGAATGGGTGAAATCTCCGCTCGACGCCCGTTCGAGCTTGAGACACAATCCTTCGCTCGAGCGCCCAATTCTTCGCTCGAGCAGACTGTAAAACAGTGCAGAGAAATACTGGATGCTCAGATTCCACGCTCGAGCGCCACTTTCCCCGCTCGAGCGGAAGTGCAAAATTTGGGAATTCCAGATTGCACCTCCAAGCCAAAACCAAGTTTTCACAATTCAAAACTCGACCTCTTGGGCTGAATTTCCAGAAAACATTTGTAAACACATAGAATATCATGGTTCAAAGCTCAATTTTAAGAAATCAAAGTCCAAGGGTGTTTAATTCAAACCCAATTTCAAACCAATTTCATGAACATGGAGAACATGCGAACATGCATGAATTTTAAACCAAATTCAACCTTCAAAGCTTGTTCAGATGGACTCATTTCTTCAAGAACATGATGAATTCATGGACTCAAGCCTAATTATGAACATGCATGTACAATTTTTCCATGAATTTAACTCAAAACTCATCAATTCAAACATGCATGCATGAATTATGTTCTAATCCTACATGTATGAACTAAAACAAGACTTAACTCTACAATTGAAGCATGAATCATGCAAGAATTAATTCTATGACAACAACAAGAAGATGAATGTCCTACCTTAGTCTTGTATTCAAGGTTTATGAGTCCAATTGACAATTTACACTTCAATTCCAAGCAATTCAAGCCAATTCAACAAAAATGAACTCAATTCTCTCCTATCTCCTCTCTTGGTCGGCAAGAACAAGGGAAATGGCTGAGCAAATGTTTGATCTAGGTGTAATGAGGCTCAAATATGACTAGGTAGTGGGCCACTCATGTGGCAAAATGGTAAATAAATCAAACTATGCAATTGATCAATGTTTAATCTAATTTAATCATACCTAACAGTTTTCAGATAATTATATCACAAAATCACATTAATTCTAAGGATCATAGAACACTAACGAATTCCGGGTTCGGCCGCCGATAAGGCCTTCAATTAGCAGTTTAAACATAAAACACAAACAGATCAAATAATCAATCAAACAGATAGAATACAAATTAATATACACACTCAGTCAATTCAGTTCCAGTTTTCAGTCAGTCAGTTCAGTACTTTAACCAGTCCAATTATCAATCATAATCAGTTCAGTTTAACGGTAATCAATGTTTATCGGTAATCAATCAGTCATTAATCGGTAAACAGTATGAGGGTTGTTACAGTCTCCCCTCCTTATAAAGAGTTTAGTCCTCTAAACTCGAGTTACCTTCATTCTGGAAGAAAACAGGGTTCAGTGGAAACAATTCAGGATATCTTTTAGCCATGTCATCTTCTCTTTCCCAAGTGGCATACACGCCACCATGGTTCTGCCAGTCGACTTTCACTAACGGGATCTCTTTGTTTCTCAGTTTCTTAATCCATCTGTTTACAATCTGTATAGGTCGTTCCTCGTAAGTGTAGTCGTCACTCAACACTACCCGAGTAGGCTGAATTACATGGAAAGGATCCCGAAGATAATCTCTTAACATCGAAATGTGGAAAACATTATGCATGTGCTCCATTTCAGGAGGGAGCGCAACCTGATACGCCACCGGATTAATTTTCTCAATAATCTCATACGGTTCGACGTATCTTGGCGCTAACTTGCCTTTGACTCCAAAACGAGTCTGGCCCTTCATTGGTGTCACTTTCACAAAAACGTGATCACCCACTTCATACTCTCTGTCTCGTTTTCTGACATCAGCATAACTCTTCTGTCTGCTCTGCGCAGTTTTCAATCTCTGTTGTATTAATTTCACTTTCTCAGTTGTTTCATATACAATCTCGGGCCCAAGCAAAGGCCCATCTCCAACTTCTGCCCAGCAAATCGGAGATCTACATTTTCTGCCATACAATGCCTCGAAAGGCGCCATACCAATACTCGAATGGTAGCTGTTGTTGTAGGCGAATTCAACTAATGGCAGATGACTTTCCCAATCTCCCTGAAAATCAAGGACACACATTCTCAATAAGTCCTCCAGAGTCTGGATGGTCCTTTCTGACTGGCCATCTGTCTGAGGATGATAAGCGCTACTCAGTCTCAGTTCAGTACCCAATGCAGTCTGTAGGCTTTGCCAAAACCTCGATGTAAACTTCGAATCCCTGTCAGAAACAATAGACACAGGCACTCCATGCAGTCTCACAATTTCATCAATATAGATAACAGCCAATTTGTCCGCATTATAGATTGTCTTGACAGGTAAGAAGTGAGCAGATTTGGTTAGTCTATCAACAATAACCCAAATTGAATCCATACCTTTTCTGGAGCGAGGTAACCCAACGATAAAATCCATCGTGATATGCTCCCATTTCCACTCTGGTATGGGTAGGGGTTGCAATAATCCGGCAGGTCGTTGATGTTCAGCTTTGACTTGTTGGCAATGAAGACATTTGGGCACAAAGTCGGCAATTTCTTTCTTCATTCCCGGCCACCAGAAATTCAATTTCAAGTCTTGGTACATTTTCGTGTTCCCTGGATGGATAGACAGTTTTGAATTGTGGCCCTCTTGCAGAACTCTTCTTTTCAGTTCAATATCACTCGGTACGCACAGTCTGTCTTGAAATTTCAGTACATTATTCTCAAATTTGAATCTCGGTCTCGGTTTAGATTCTCTTTCTTCGATGATCTTCTTCAAGAAGTCATCCAGTTGTTGTTTCTCTTTAATCTCTTCAATCAGTGCCGGTTGGGCAGACATAGTAGCTAAGGTTCCACATTGTTCTCGTAAAATAATTTCAATTTCAGATTTTTCAAGGTCACAAAGCAACTCTTTCTGTCCGGTAAGCAAACATGCTAAGTTTCCAATCGATTTACGGCTCAATGCATCGGCAACGGTATTGGCTTTTCCGGGATGATACAATATCTGTAGGTCATAATCTTTAATCAGTTCTAGCCATCTCCGCTGTCTCATGTTCAGTTCTTTCTGTGTGAAGAAATATTTTAAACTCTTGTGGTCGGTGTATACTTCACATGTCACCCCGTACAGATAGTGACGCCAGATTTTCAGTGCAAACACTACTGCAGCAAGTTCCAGATCATGGGTCGGGTAGTTCTTTTCATGCGGTCTCAGTTGTCGGGAAGCATAGGCAATTACTCTCCCGTTCTACATTAAAACACATCCCAAACCCTTATGAGAAGCATCACTAAACACAGTATAACCATTCGTACCTGAGGGTAAAGTCAAAACTGGTGCAGTCACAAGTCGAGTTTTCAACTCTTGGAATGCTGATTCCCTTTGGTCAGTCCAGTCAAATGATATCCCCTTCTGTGTCAGTTGAGTTAACGGCAAGGCAATTTTGGAGAAATCTTTGACAAATCTTCTGTAATACCCAGCCAATCCCAAAAAGCTTCGGACTTCAGTCACGTTGGTTGGTCTAGGCCAGTTCACTACAGCTTCGATTTTCTGCGGATCAACAGAAATCCCATCTTTGCTAACAACGTGCCCCAAAAACATAACATGGTCAAGCCAAAATTCACATTTAGACAGTTTAGCATACAGTTTCTGTTCTCTTAAGGTTCGTAGGGCAAGTCTCAGATGATGTTCATGTTCTTCTATATTCTTGGAGTAAATCAATATGTCATCAATAAATACTACAATAAAATTGTCAAGGTATGGTTTAAAAATTCTGTTCATGAGGTCCATAAAAGCAGCAGGGGCATTCGTGACTCCGAATGGTATAACTAAAAATTCATAATGGCCATACCTCGTTCTAAAAGCAGTTTTATCAATGTCTTCTGGTTTAACCTTCAGTTGATGATACCCCGATCTGAGATCAATCTTGGAAAACACTTGTGCACCCTGTAACTGATCAAATAAATCATCAATACGTGGCAATGGGTATTTATTTTTCACAGTTACCTTGTTCAATTCACGGTAATCAATACACAGTCTCAGCGAGCCATCTTTCTTCTTTACAAACAAAACCGGTGCACCCCACGGTGAAGTACTGGGCCTGATAAACTTCTTGTCTAACAGTTCTTGCAATTGCACTTTCAACTCCTTCAGTTCAGTTGGGGCCATTCTGTAAAGAGCTTTCGATATCGGCTGGGTACCCGGAATCACATCAACGGTAAATTCAATCTCCCTGTCAATCAAATCCCCTGGCAGATCATCTGGAAATACATCCGGGAATTCCCTGACTATAGGAATACAATTCACATCAGTTTTAACACTATCATTAGTAGGCACAGTCAGCACAGAACACAGATATCCTTTACACCCCTTTCTAATTAATTTAACAGCTTTGACTGACGAAATCAAATACGGAGGAGGTACCACTCCACTCCCATTAAACACAAATTCAGGCAAACCAGGTGGACGGAAAACAACTTGCTTGGTCACACAATCAATAGTGGCATGATATTTTTGTAACCAATCCATCCCCAATATTACATCAAAATGATCAATGTTCAATGGTAGTAAATCAATAAACAGATGCATATCCCCAACAATGATTTCACATGCAGGGTACATATAAGCACATGTCATGGATCCTCCTACGGGTGATGATACGGCTAGCAGATAGTTCATGGGTTCTAAGGGTCTATTCAATTTCCGTGAGAAAGCATGCGATACATAAGAATGTGTAGACCCCGAATCAATCAATACAGATGCATTTTGTGTACAAATAGAGAGAATACCTGACACAACGGTCTCGGTATTCTGGACGTCTCCCGGTACTAGGGCGAACACTCGGCCCTGCCTCATAGGCTCTTTCCCGGTGGCTTTGGGGTTAGGCTTTGGTGCTACGGTTGACGCTGCTGCGCTTGGCGTAGCTTTGCTACTAACTTGCGGAGCAGAGGGGCAGTCTTTGACCATGTGACCCACCTTGCCACACCTGTAACAGGCTCCGGATATTTTGTAGCAGACCCCTTTGTGCTTCTTGCCACACTTAGAACAGGATGGTATGAACCCACTCCCTTGGCGGGGGCTAGTTGTCGATCCCGTATTCTGTTTCTTGTTGGCCGGGTTGTGCTTGCCTTTCTTGAATTTGAAACCCTGCCTCTTACCACGCCATTCTGACGTTGGTGTTTCAGTTTTCAGTGCTTCAATGTTTGACTCGGCCATCAACGCCGGTCGAGAACACCCACATAAGTCGGTAGTTTCAAAACATTTATTCGGTCAAGTATTGCAACATTAAGGCCACCCTCAAATTTTCTGGCCTTCTTGTAGTCAGTGTCCACCATGTGTGGTGCATATCTGGCAAGTTCAGTAAATTTTGTTTCATATTCCGCAACGGACATCGTGCCCTGCTTCAGCTGTTCAAATTCAGTCACTTTTCTATCCCTGACACACTGAGGGAAATACTTTTCAAAGAAGGCTCCTTTGAACTAAGCCCAAGTCATAACTGTATTTTCATTACGGATAAGCATCCACCACCTTCTAGCTTCTTCCTGCAGGGTAAAGGTGGCTAACAGTACCTTGTGTGCTTCAGAGCACGGGAACACCTCAAATAATTTCTCTGTCTCAAGAACCCACGTTTCAGCTTTTAACGGTTCGAGGCCTCTCTGAAAGGACGGCGGTTTCATTTTGCTGAATTTATGGGTGAAAGCAATAATATCCCCATCATTCACATTCACATTAGGTTCCGGCTGTACCGGAGGAGGAGGTGGGGGCTGTTGCTTTTGTTGTTGTTCAAGTCTAACAGTTATCAGTTCCATCATTCTTTCCATTCTTGCCTCGGTAGATGAGGATTCAGGTTCATTTGCATTGTCCATTTCACTAAAAGCAGTTATAGCAATTGTAACATAAACAGTTGCATATTTAGACAGTTATCACATCAACATGTATTCGGTCATAACATAGCCACACACTTTTCAAGTTCATGAAATGCCCTAATCACTTTTCTAGGACACCCTATAGCTCATTTGGACACGTGTGTGCGGTATGACTCATGGTTAAGTATCGCTCTGATACCATTCTGTCACGACCCCCAACCCGGCCCTATGGGTTTAGCACCGTAACCGGCCAGTAATCCGAGATTACCGAAGGCCTGCAGAACAGTAATACAGTAAAACAGAGTACAGGGCCTGGCGGAAGCCAATACAGTAAATAAACAATGTCCATTGAGCTGTGACAGTCTATATGCCAAAAAGATTTTTCATGCCTTCATACATACAAACAGTACAGTCTATACAACATTTACAGTCACACAGTACAGGGACCTAATCCCTTGATAACAGTACAGTTAGTAGCTGATAGTCTATACAGTAATATAAACAGTATGGAGACAGACGGGGGAAAACAAAACACCCTAAAGCCATAGCATGGCAACTCAGAACCTCGCAGTGAGGCACAAAGGCTGGCTTGACAAAACTGGAGTCTAACCCACACTCCTAGCTCCGATCTGGTGGCTGAGCACCTACATATATATATATAAACAGTGAGCTAAAGCCCAGTGAATAACATAATGCGTAAAGGGGTTAAGAATGAAATGTCCTTACAGTAATGAAAGCAGTTCATTAAACAACACTTCAGTCTTTCAGTCAGAACAGTTATTCAGTCATATGTGATAAATCCATTAGCATAGCAGTAAACAGTAGGTCTTAAAGACCGAACAGTAATGATGGCCATCAATCAGTAAACAGTAGTGGTTCCACGAGGGAACCGACAGAGAATTCTGTCACAGTAACAGGAAACAGTGGGTGCTAAGGATGCCACAATACAGTTCAGAATATAGGACATACATTCATTCAGTTAACAGTAAATCAGTTCGGAAAACAGTACAGTTCAGTTGTTCAGAAGATAATCATTTGTGAACATATCTTTACACAATCGTTACTCACAGAGTTTGGGCTATAGTATGCTAGAGTGTGCCTCCCCAGTCGCCAACCCTACACAGTTAATAGATTGAACACACACTAAGCTACACAGTTGGGAAAGGTAATAACTTAACCCCTAATTTACCTCGGTGTGTTCCACATCTATGCCCTCCAAGATGTCTTAAACTAGGCCTAAGAATGCCTAGAATGGGATGAGGATGCAAAGATGTACTCAAAAAGCAGTTTCAGAATATTCAGAAAACAGAGTCCCGCTCGAGCGCAGGTTTACCCGCTCGAGCGGACATGAAACAAAGGTACACGCTCGAGCGTCAACTTTTCCGCTCGAGCGTACTGTAAAAGTACTGGATGGGTGAAATCTTCGCTCGACGCCCGTTCGAGCTTGAGACACAATCCTCCGCTCGAGTGCCCAATTCTCCGCTCGAGCGGACTGTAAAACAGTGCAGAGAAATACTGGATGCTCGGATTCCACGCTCAAGCGCCACTTTCCCCGCTCGAGCGGAAGTGCAAAATCTGGGAATTCCAGATTGCACCTCCAAGCCAAAACCAAGTTTTCACAATTCAAAACTCGACCTCTTGGGCTGAATTTCCAGAAAACATTTGTAAACACATAGAATATCATGGTTCAAAGCTCAATTTTAAGAAATCAAAGCCCAAGGGTGTTTAATTCAAACCCAATTTCAAACCAATTTCATGAACATGGAGAACATGCGAACATGCATGAATTTTAAACCAAATTCAACCTTCAAAGCTTGTTCAGATGGACTCATTTCTTCAAGAACATGATGAATTCATGGACTCAAGCCTAATTATGAACATGCATGTACAATTTTTCCATGAATTTAACTCAAAACTCATCAATTCAAACATGCATGCATGAATTATGTTCTAATCCTACATGTATGAACTAAAACAAGACTTAACTCTACAATTGAAGCATGAATCATGCAAGAATTAATTCTATGACAACAACAAGAAGATGAATGTCCTACCTTAGTCTTGTATTCAAGGTTTAGGAGTCCAATTGACAATTTACACTTCAATTCCAAGCAATTCAAGCCAATTCAACAAAAATGAACTCAATTCTCTCCTATCTCCTCTCTTGGTCGGCAAGAACAAGGGAAATGGCTGAGCAAATGTTTGATCTAGGTGTAATGAGGCTCAAATATGACTAGGTAGTGGGCCACTCATGTGGCAAAATGGTAAATAAATCAAACTATGCAATTGATCAATGTTTAATCTAATTTAATCATACCTAACAGTTTTCAGATAATTATATCACAAAATCACATTAATTCTAAGGATCATAGAACACTAACCAATTCCGGGTTCGGCCGCCGATAAGGCCTTCAATTAGCAGTTTAAACATAAAACACAAACAGATCAAATAATCAATCAAACAGATAGAATACAAATTAATATACACACTCAGTCAATTCAGTTCCAGTTTTCAGTCAGTCAGTTCAGTACTTTAACCAGTCCAATTATCAATCATAATCAGTTCAGTTTAACGGTAATCAATGTTTATCGGTAATCAATCAGTCATTAATCAGTAAACAGTATGAGGGTTGTTACAGTGAGATAATTGAATGAATTGAAAAGGATGTCATGTTGCTATTGAAGCATGTTTATTTATTTAAGTTAACTTGTTATGGTTAATTAAATAAATTGAATTTAAGAGATTATGTAATAAAATCATATGGTTTTGACATGATATGATTTCATGTATATGTGTGAGTATTTTGGTAACCGCATATCTTTTAATGTTTTAATATAAGATTACTTGGTGAGCTAGTGGTTGCTCACCCCTTGCCTGTACATGTGTACAGGGAATGCTTTTCGGATTTGAAGATCAAACAATGGGTTTTACCATTTCATAAGTGTAATGTAGTGATGGATTGTACTACATTTGTTGTTTGGCTGAGTGCTATTTTTTTTTGTAAAAAGTAGTGCCCTCTCTTTTATTGTAAGCTCAAGGCATTTCTTTTATTTGTATATAAATGTTATTGTTGTATAACGAGAGGGAATATGCATATTTAATTATTCATCATTTCATCCAAGGATGAAATGCTATTTGTAAATGGACTTAATTAATGAATATTGGTAAAGTTATCCAAGTAATAAAATACGGGGCGTTACAACATGGTATCCGAGTGAACCGGGTTTGAATAACTTGGCTCGTGGGCAATGGTTTTGACTACAGTTGGGTTTACCTCGAGATTGTGAGCAACGTTTGCATTCTATATGAAAACATACTTATGTGTTACGATGTTATATGTTTATGTGGGCATGGGGTTGAGTCTCGAGGATGTTGTGTTGATTCTAGAAATTTTCTTAGAAATCTCATTCGAAATGCGCCTGATCAACGTAATTTCTAATTATAGGTCTAAAAGGATTTCTAGGACGACTAACCATCTTCGTAGTGGCAACTCATTAATTGTTTTGTGGTTATGTGATTTTATGCTTCTTGATGTGTATATGTTTAGTTTTGTGTTGAAACATGAGAATGTACCTTAGTGGGAAGTGTTGATGCTAAATGTTATGAATAGTATATATATGGCCTTGCATGATTGTGAAATTGTTTTATTTAGTTGATTATGTGTGGAGTTAGTCTTGAACTTTGGGTTGTATACCCTTGTATGTATTTGGGAAGGAGCGTGCCCTCAACATGGTAAAGATTGTGAATGGTGGTAAGGAGTGTATTTCCCAAGAGATATTGATTGTTTTGTGACTTGGTTGTAAAATTTATAAAGTGCAAACTATGTAAGGTTTAAAGATGAAATTTGAAACAGAAAATCTTCATAATTGTTGTTACCTCTACTTATTTAATTGTTTTGTCCCTGGGTGTCAAGGGGAGAGTGTCCAACACTCGTTGGTAATAGAATTATCTTAAAGGGAATGAGTTGTGTTTTAAATCATAGTTGTATTCAAGGTGGACCTTGCGAGTCACTGTAATACTATTGTAGAGTTTGTGTTGTAACTCGGAGTAAATGTCTTAGAAGTTGAGTTGAATTAGCTTTTAGCTTGAGGGCCATGTACAGTTTGGGTGTTTACGTAGTTATGTTGAGTCTTGCTTAGACTTAACGTATATTGTTGAGACCATTTTTTAAATTGCACATCGGAGTGGAACCTTAATGTTGATTTGCAGTCTTTGTTGATAGAAATACTAACTTGTTGTCCGAATTGATTTTATTTCGTTTGGGTAATGGGATATGGCATCACCCTAGTGTTGATAAAGTATTGTCTGTCTTGTGATGGTTGACGATCACTATTGGAGTTAGTGGTTAGTGCTGTTGAAGAGATATTGTTTTGTCTTGTTAAGGTCTTGGAGTAGAAATAGTTTCTTTGGCCTTAGGATGCATTGCGCATTAGGCGATAGAAATAGTTCGTTGAAGTTAGGTTATCACCAATAAGGTATGGTCTTGGTATTTTGAGGAATCGTTTTGCCAAAACTTTTGTTATGCTTAAGAGATTAGATCTTAGTTTGGTTGCTTTGCGTTATTAATGTGAATAGAAGAATCACTTAATGATTTATACTAGTAAGGGTTTTTATAACCAATTATTATGCGATTGTAATGGTTTGATTTATTACCGGTGTGACTCGTTGAGACTCATGTAGTAGTCAGAGAATTTTTGTTGATGCATTGGTAAGTACCTGAGTGAGTTTGTGAGTGACTGTAAGATGCATTACATTACTTGAGTTTAATTTTGAAGATGAAATTTCTTTAAGGAGGGTAGGTTGTAATGATCCAATTTTTGTTTTTTTTTTTTTTTAATATAGACAGTGCATAATTTAATTGAGCAAATATTCGAATTTGATTGCTGTGTAAATTCTGTGTGAAAACAGTTCGGTTTAGTATTTTTTAAAAATAGTTACCAATCACAGAAAATTATGAAATTTTTATACGTTGTTCCCATATGAGTCTAGCACGTTGGATAAAAATTTCAGAATTAAATGATGAGTATTTATTTTATGAAAATTCACGGACTGATTGGTGTTCAGTTTAATTTATATCAGAATTTTGTTATTTAATTTTTAATGTTTAGATCATGATTTGGATAAATTTGTTCGGTCTATTTTGGTATATAATTGGATCATGTTTGGCTTATGGATGTGACCCATGACTTAGATTTAATTTAATTTGAATTTATTTAGTGACTCATGTTTAACTGTTTTGTCATTTTTAATTATGTGATTAGTAGTAACCACCTTTAGAGTTGTTATTATTTATTATGTAGGGGTTATAATAAATATTTGATAGTTGATTTTATGATGTGTACCATACGGTGAAAAAATTATATATTTTATAAAGAACGAAAATATGTATATTTCGTAGTCAGTAAAATATTATATTTTGTGGTGTACAAAATGTTATATTTTGTGGTGAGAAAAAATTATATCATTTTTGAATTTATATTATAAAATTTTGAGATATTATTACAAAAATTATATAATATTTTTTAAAAAAAATATATATTTTGGAAAAGTGAACCCATATGGGATTGTTCCCCACACCTTCTCCCTTATTTCTTTTCCTTTCTTTTTCTTTTCTTTTTTTTCCTTGGATGCCGAGAGCTCAACGTCTCTCTCTCTCTCTCTCTCTCTCTTTTTCTCTCTCTCTCTCTCTCTCCATGTTCACCTTTTGTACTCATGCTCCAACTTTAAAATGAGAGTCTTTAGAGTGAGATTTTGCAAAAGTGTTATAAATGAAAGTTGGAGAGCTCGTCGTGATCTTCGCAATGGTGATCTCGGATTCATGATCGGACGATGTTTACTTTTTCGTATTTGTTTTTCTTCATATTTAAGGTAGGGACTTTCTTCATATTTTTACATTAAAGCTGTGTTAGGGTTGTTTTGAGAAAATATGTCATTTTAAGAGGTATTGCATATATATATATATATATATATAATTTTTGGAAGAAAATTTATGTTGAAATGTTAAGAATGTTGGTATTTTGATATTGATTTTGGAAAAATCATTTTGTATTGTTAATTTTGTAAAAAAAATTCAAAAATAAAATTTAAAGGTTGTATGATTGCATTTACATCATATTATGATTAGATGATTTATTTTGAGAAATATAAAGTTAATTTTTTTTTATCTTTGATTTGGAATTTATTTCTGAGAAAAATAAATTAATGTTGAGAAATATGGAATAAATGCTTAAGTAGAAATTATAGAGTTGTTTTGGGATTAAAAACTCTAAAAGTATTATATTCATGATATTTTATAAAAGATGATAAGTTGATGATTATGTTGTGTTCATTTTTATGAAAATAAAAATGTGAAATGTGGACTTTCAAACTCATAACCTTGAAAATGTTACTATTAGGCATATTACATAATTTTTGACGTAAATATCATGTTGGTTAAGTAATTTTAGAAAAAGTTGTAAAATTTTTATTGGTGGAGAATTTAGAAAAAAATATTACATCTTTAAATAGCTTAGCATGAAAAATAGTTATGTTGAAATATAGTTATGTTTGAAGGATGAGGCATGTGAAGATAGGCTTGGTATTATTAATTTGAAATTTTTTAAATATAATAAAATTACTAATTTAGTGGATTAAATTACTTTTGGTTAAAAGGTTATATTGTTATGGTCAAAAGTGTGTTATTAAGATTATACCATAATTTTTGACATAGTAGGATGGAAATGGTAATATTTAATAAGTAGAGATTTCATTTGAGTTATATATGTGTTTTTGAAAAATCTAGATGATTTTCGAAATCATCTTTTGATTTGTTTTGAAAATTGATTGCTAATTCAAGAAGATGAGAAATTTGTTCGAAAGTGGATTACTTTCTTGTTCTTTTTAAATACAAATTGAGGGTTTTGAATTTTGAGGATTGAAGATAGATGTTTTTTGGTGACTTTCTTTCAATAAATGAAGATGAGCGGTTTTGGTGAGAAAACTTAAAAATTGAGAGTTTTTAAGAAAGATGTTGACAATCTTTGAAGATATTGTTATATTTATTTTGTGTGCCAAAATAAATGATGTTTGAAAAATTATTTATTTGTTTACATATAAATGATGGTTTTCATGAAATATGAGAATTGTTGAAATTTTTTTTGAAAATTGTTGTTCAAAATGTTGATATAGTCTTGAAATGACTAAATGGTTGAGATTACTCTAAGTGTGGGAATTATGTTATCCCACGGATGAATTGAAATAAAAGTATTTATATTCATCTTGAGAAATTATATTGAAATGAGAAATGAGAATTTTGATCACAATGGGAATATTGTGTGGAAGTATTGAAAGTGGAAGAAATATTGCATTATATTATTAATCATTGTATTGACATATCAATTCATTTGATAATGATGAGCTTTGAAATTTGATTTGAAAACTTTGCATTGAGAAAAGAATGTTGGAAAATAAGTTTTCATGAAATGATTTTAGGATAAATACGGTGGTAAGTTTTGAAAGGTGGTGTAGATGATAGATGTCGAGCCTTCCGGTTAATACTGGTAAAAATGACAGATTACAAGTGTCGAGCCTTGCAATTAATACTTGTAAAATGATAGATTACAAGGCTCGAGCCTTCTAGTTAATATTGGTAAAAATGACAAATTGGTAGTATTTGTATAGTCTACTTGCCGACACCAGCCTAGGGATTACCTGAGTCGTATTTACCATCTTGGAATGTTATTGAAATTATTGGATTAGTGTGTTTTCAAATTGGCATTGTGCATAAAATTTTCAAAAGATGAGCAAAATATTTTGAGCATGACATGGCATGTGCATTCATCTCATAAGACTGTATAAAATGGATTTGATGAATTGTTTAATTATTTGATTTAATTGATAATGAGATAATTGAATGAATTGAAAATGATGTCCTGTTACTATTGAAACATGTTTATTTATTTAAGTTAACTTGTAATGGTTAATTAAATAAATTAGATTTAAGAGATTATATAATAAAATCATATAGTTTTGACATGATATGATTTCACGTATATGTATGAGTATTTTGGTGACCGCATATCTTCTAATGTTTTAATATGAGATTACTTGGTGAGCTAGTAGTTGCTCACCCCCTGCCTGTACATGTGTACATGGAATGCTTTTCTGATTTGAAGATCAAACAATGGATTTTACCATTTCATAAGTGTAATGTAGTGATGGATTGTACTAATTCATTTGTTGTTTGGTTGAGTACTATTGTTTTTTTGTAAAGAGTAGTGTCCTCTCTTTTATTGTAAGCCTCAGGGTATTTCTTTTATTTGTATATAAATGTCATTGTTGTATAACGAGAGGAAATATGTATATTTAATTATTTATCATTTCATCCTTGGATGAAATATTATTTGTAAATGGACTTAATTAATGAATATTGGTAAAGTTATCCAAGTAATAAAATACGGGGCGTTACAAACCAATTTACAGCAAAATTAATTAATTAAAATCTTTAAATTTTATTTTAAAATTTAAACCAACTTAAACTAAAACATGTACAATACTATAATATTAAATAAGAGTATAAGATTCACTTTATATAAGTGAAACAACTCATTTTTTCTTCTTTTTTTTTTCTTCCTTGATATGAGATTGTAATTATTTTAAAATTGAATATTATGAGAGTTTCAAAATCTCATACAAAATTATTTTTAAAATCAAAACGTTTACGTGAGATTAAAAGTTAAATGGAAGCTAACCAATGTAAATTTTCTTAATTGTTTAAAATTAAGAAAATAAAAAAAAATGGTATTGATTATAGGATTTCTCACTAAAAATCTTATTTTGCTTATATAAATGAGAGTATAAGATTCACTTTATATAAAGTGAAACAATTCACTTTTTCCTTCTCTTCCCGATGTGGAATTATAAAGTAAAAGTAAAATGGAAGTTAACGAATGAGAATTTTATTAATTGATTAAAATTAAGAAAATCCAATAATTTATACAAATTGGAGCATAAGATTTATTTTATGTAAATGAAACAATTCACTTTTTCTTTTTCTTTTTTCCCAATTTGAGATTGTAAAATAAAAGATAAAGAGAAGCTAACCAATGGAAATTTTCTTAATTGTTTAAAATTAAAAAAATTCAATAATTTTAGAATGAGAATTTGAAGTTTCTAGAAGGCTTCTACTCAAAACTTCCTTTATAAGATTCATTTTATATAAGTGAAACAACTCACTTTTTCTTTCTTTTCTCGATATAAGATTGTAACAGTTTATATAAGTGAGACAACTCACTTTTTCTTTCTTTTCTCGATGTGAAATTGTAATTATTTTAAAATTAAATATTATGAGAGTTTTAAAATCTCATACAACATTATTTTTAAAATCAAAATGTATATGTAGGATTGTAAAATAAAAGTTAAATAGAAACTAACCAATGGAGATTTCTTAATTGTTTAAAATTAAGAAAATCAAAAAAATGAATATAAGATATTGATTATAAGGTTTCTCACTAAAAATCTCATTTTGCTTATATAAATGAAAGAATCTCTTTTCACTTTATGTAGGTAAAACAATTCACTTCTTCTTTTTTTTTTCTTTTTTCGATATGAGATTATAAAATAAAAAGTAAATAAAAACTAACCGATGAGAATTTTCTTAATTATTTAAAATTAAAAAAATTTAATAACTTTAGAATAAGAATTTGAATCTCCTAAGAGATTTCTTTCTAAAAATCTCATTTCCCCCATATATTATATATAGATAAGGATTAAGAAGGGTCTAAAATCCAGTAATTAATGCTCAGAGGAAAATAAGCATATGGGCACATCATGAAGATTTGTGGTGGCAACCAACTTGTTCAATATGTGCTCTTTACGCGTTTCTAATAATTGTTACTTCCATCAACATGTACTCAATGTTAGTTTTGTATATAATTTTTGAGAGTTAAAAATTTAAAATTTATTTAGTTTATAATTCTTTTAAAATTCTTTTTAATTATTTTTTTATTTCAATTTTTCATATTATACATATCAATCAATCACGTTTTCTCTCATCTTTATTATTTTCTTACATCTTAAGGCATCTTCAACGTTTACTCATTTATTTCATCAAATCTGAGTAAAAAATTGAAAAAAAAAAAACCTTCATCTGATATTGCGCACTTTAATGGAGGATTTCAGACTGTCATCAAATTATCGGTCGACTGGGCTAACATCCGGCTAATCCACCTGCCAATGTAGTATTCAATCAAATCTAAAATATGTTGTCTGGCTAATCAACCACCAGTATAATTTTCAATCAAATCTAAAATATGTTGTGGGTAATTTTTCACCGAAGTGGTCGTTTGATGGTATTGTACTAGCTGCAACTCCAGTCTCTCTGAATAGTAAATTGATGAAAAGTATAGTCATCCTCAATTTGATAAAAAAAACTATAACGTATCTTGGATTTAATATTGGTTTGATGAAACAATTAGAGTAAAAAAAAACTTACTTTTTTTTTTATCAAATTTAAATTTGATAAAAGAAAATATGTTGGGTTGGAGATGGTCTTCAACATTAATTAGTAACTTTTTCTTTCACGTTCATCTATTCAACTATAAAAAAATTATAAATCATCCCAAACCATAAAACTATAAACTACAAAACTATAAAAATTATTTTTAAAATATACAACCAAATAAATTTTTAAATTTCAAAAACTTATCTTTTAAAAATAAACCAAACACTCCAACTTCTTCTGCTTAACAATATATATTGCGAAGTGTGTTTATAATCACCACAAACATTAACTATATTTACAGCCAAGTGTGCTTACAATCACCACAAACATCACATATATGAAAGAGGATGGTTGCTCATCAATTTTGACCCTTCTATCATTTTAGTTTTTATAATTTTAATTGATTTGATATTTATTATATTTATAATTTTGTCTCAATTTTATTTAATTTATTAAAATTGTTATTGGCTTTTTATAAATAAATAAATATATATATATATATATATTTACACACGAGCAATATATGTCATGTTTTCATAAATAAAATTATAAAGTTATTCAACGCAATGAGTTTTTTAGTGATTATTATTCTAAAAAATTCCTAACCAAAGTTATCAATTATACTAAGGGCTGGTTTGGCATCCCCTAAATAATCCATCTTTTTATCTTTTTTTCATCACATCACCTCTCTACTTTTCTGCACATCTTTTCGTAAAAAGATAAAAAGTGCACTTATTTAGATCATCCCAAATAAGCCTTAAATTGATACAAAATTTAAAATGAATAGTTAAAATCGAACTAATAAAAATTATAAAAATCACAATAACACAAGAAGTAAAATGTGGAAACTATCGATATAATTTATTTCTTATTGTCTTTTAAGCAATTAAATGAAAGAAAATAATTAGTCAGTTGGGTTGTTTCTGAGAGTTGAAGTTAAGAAAAAGGAAAATGATGAATTTATAATTATTATTGAGATTCTTTTGATATAAGGTTGAGATCACTTTTATTATTGCTTTGAAAAAGCCTGTCTTTACTTTTCCTTTAGATATTTTTCACCAAACTAGCTTTATAGCTGAAACTTATGACTGGTGTTGTTGTCCTTTTATGCTATTACTTAATTGTTTTTCCTTGGTCCTTCTGTAGCTAGAATTTATTTAGCAAAAGAAAGAGAAGTCTGTCTCTATCTTAATCTCATGCAAATCATGAACCTTAGATGGTGAGAGTAATATTCTTCAATTTATTTAGGCAAAGTATATCGTCGGTCAAGCATTTAAACTGCATTGTGTCAAAGAATTAGGTAAACCAATAAACTCTTAGGTTGTATCTGGTTTGATTTGCTCGAATAAGTTTAGACATTAATGAAATGACTATTTTTTTACTTTCTAATGAAATGATCCTTTTTTTTTTTTTTTAAATTGGTAAGTTACATTTTTATTTTCAATGTACGGGTATTCTGGACGAAATAGTCATTTCATTACCATATCTTTCCACTAAATCAAACACTGAGCATCTCTAGCTATGCTAGTCATTTTAGCTAGCGGTATGTAAATTAAAAATTGGGATAAATTATATTGACATCTCTTAAAATTTTTGTTTAATGTAAATTTTTCTTTACATTTAAAAAATTGTACTTACTCCTCTGTCAAATTAAAATAACATATTTATTCATTAATCTTTATATATATAAAATAATAAAATAATACTGATATTTTGTTTATGTAATTTCAAGAGAAATAACAATTGTCTTCTTTGATTTAATTCACACAAAAAATTAATTTTTTTTATTTTGTGTTTTTTAATTTTTACTAATTTTTTATTATTTTAAGTAATTTATTATTATTTTTTTAGATACACTTAATCTAGATATACTTAAGAAGTATAATATTTTGTGTGTGTTTTTTTTTTTAAAATTCACCAAATACAAAAATTCAGTAATATTGTAATGAATGTGGGTAAATAGACAATAAAGAAAAATGATGGTGGAAATAAAAATAAAAAATTCTATTCATATATAAAAATTTAAACAAAAAATATCATAAACATATTGTGATAGTGATATTATTGTAAATATAAATCATGTTTATGAGTGTTTTGTTTTAAAGTGAAATGTCACCATTAAGCTATATTATTGTGTTTAAAAATTTTATTTAAAATTTATGTTTGTATATCATTACTTAATAAAAATATGTTCAGATAGAATTTAATAATGAAAAGTTATAAAATATAGTCATGATGATAGGAAGAAGAAATTGTAAGAAAAAAAGTAAAATGATTATTTAAAAAATTTTAGAATATGACATCAACAATCTATGGAGTAATTTGTAATAAGATTTTTAAATATGAAGGGAGAATTTATATTTAATAAAAATCTTAAGAAGCCTAAAAATTGCCAACCCTTTGTGTCGCACCTTTTAACAATGTTCACAATTATAGTTATCGACTTTCAACAATTTTTGTTTAAATTTGTTATACTTCAACTAGAGAGGAAAAATTAGGAGAGAGAGAAAGAGAGAATAAATTAATTTTTTATGTTTAGATTTTGTAGATTGCTCTCTATATAGTCAATTATAAGTGAGAGACAAAACGGCTAGCTTGTTGGAGATGCAAAATTGAGGGAAAATTGGCTAAACTAGTTAGAGGAGCCCATTTAGCTACCGTGATACTCTTAGTTGTGTTTAGAATTCAAAAAAAAGAAAATGTAAAGGAAAGGAGAAATTTTGATAGGTGTCGTTTGATAACACTTACGTTTTCAACTTTCAGTTTATATTTATAAAAATTTTAAAACATTAAATAAAAATTTATTTGGTAAATTTTTAATTTATAAATCAGTGGTATCAGTTTATAAATTTGGTCAAAAAATGTAAACTCAAAAAATGTGTTTTTGTTTTCAGTTTTCAGTTTTTTTTTTTTACCACCCAACACTAGCCACCACTCGCCACTATTTTCCAACACCGTCTTCTGCCACCACCACCCACCACCCACTCGCCACCACCCCCCCACCGCTGCCACCACCACCAACCTGCCACTCACCCGCCACCACCCACCACCACCACCATCACCCACCATCCACCCACCCACCTGCCACCCACCTGCCACCCACCCGCCACCACCACCCACCTGCCACCCACCTACCACCACCACCACCCGCCACTACCATCCATCCGCCTGTTACTACCATCCATCCGCCCGCGCACCACCCACCACCACCACCACCACCACCACCCACCACCCGCCACCTACCAGCCACCACCCACTTGCCACCACCACCACCCACCCGCCACCACCACCTACCACCCACCACCACCACCACCATCACCTACCACCCACCCACCGCCACCACCCGCCACCCATCTGCCATCACCACCCGCCACCCGTCACCGTCACCCACCCACCCACCCACCACTACCACCACCCGCCACCTACCCACCACCACCCGCCACCTACCACCCACCTGCCACCACCATCCACCCACCCGTCACTGCTTTCCACCATTGTCTTCCGCCACCACCACCCACCCTCCCGCCACTTGCCACTACTTTCCAACACCGTCTTCTACCACCATCACCTACCACCTACCACCATTTTCTACCACCGTCTTCCGCCACCACCACCCGCTATCATTTTCCACCACCGTCTTCCGCCGCCACCACTCGTCACCACTTGCCATTTCTCACTCTTTTTTATATTTTTAAATTTTTTTAAATATTTTGTCTAAACCAAACGCGTTTGTAGTTTATGTTTTTCTAAAAATAAACAAAAATCAGTTTATAAAATTTTTGTAAATATAAACTGAAAACGTAAACGTTACCAAACAGGCCCATAGTATTTGGTAGAGTTTTAAAATTATAATTTGATAATAGAGTTATATTTTGAATTTGTGAGTTTTAAAATTATAATTTGAATATGAACAATTTGTTTAGTTATGAGTTTCAAGAAGAGTTTTGCATTGAGTTTGAAAATTTTTGATGTGACTTATGATATTTGATTTAAAAACTTATAACTCATAACTAAATACACAATCCAAAATTCTATTCAAAACTCATAAAATAATTTTTAAAAAATTAAAAATATTTTTTATTTAAAATATAAAAAATAACCGGTGCCAATTTTGTCCCAAAAAAAGAAAAAGAAAAAGAAAAAAAAAGCACTGTTTCGATCCACCAGCCGGACATCCGAATAGACTAAATTTCAAAATTCAAAACTTCGCCTGAAATGAGTTTATAAAAATAAATATGAAATTATTTTTTTAAAATTATATCCAACCACTACACTTAAATATGAATGTAAAATTATAATTAGAAATGAATACCACACACAGTTTGTGGAGGAAAAGTTAACTTCAAAATTCAGATACTGTGGTGTATATCTCTACTAAATAACTTTTTTGCTTTTTTTTGTCTTTTTCTTTTTGCCTTTACTTTCGAAGCAAATGTGCAAGGTCCACATTTTTTAACTTACCTACTTTTGTACAAGGCAATACTTGGAAGTGTTTGTAGGTCTTTTACTCCTGATTTGTTAAAATCATGAATAGAAGTTGCATTAAACTATGCGATGCGTGGGTATCTGGAATTTTTTTTTATAGTACCCACTTTGATCATAGGTTGCACTCACCGTCAAACATAAGGAGTGTTTGGGGAGAAGGTTTTTTAGTTTTTTTTGGTTAAAATAAAATAAAAAAATAAAATAAATTAAAATAGTTAATAAGATAAAATATTACATTAAACCCATAATTATTTCACTTTTTTTCTCACAAATATCACATCAAATTATATAAAAATCAACTATTTTTTCAAATACAAAAATTTTAACCTCCTACAATAACTAAAAATTAAAATAACTTATTAAAATAATAACTCCCCAACACTCACGTAATATCTGCGATAATTATCTTATCAATTGGATTGCCATCAGCACAAAGTTGATTTTTTATATTTTAATAAATAAATAAATAAATAAAAGCAGGCTAGGGCCCATTTCAATTGGCTTCTTTTTGCTTTCCAATTGGCCAAAAATCAATAACATTTGCAATCATGGTGTAGCACTTTCCCTGTACAACTTAAGCTTTGAGAATTATTTTTTTTAGTTTTTTTTTTTTAAAAAAAATAAAGGTTAATAAATTTGAAAATAATCAAAAAAATATAAATGGCTGGTATTTATGATTCACTTTTTTAGTAACTTCTGATTTTTTTTTTAGTTTGAAAGTCATGTTGTTAAACGAAATTTTACACTTTAATTTATGTATATCATATATATATATATATATATATATACGGGAAGCAAATATTCTGCCTAGCCCGTATTCCTTTCTACTAAGCTTCTTGTCCGTCCGATCGACCTGCGAACACAACGACGGTGAGCTACCCGGCGGTGTGTGGCCGAAAAACCCCTCCAACGGTCAAGTTAACACACACTCAGAGATAGAGAGAGAGGAGAGACTTGAATGTATAGATTTATCTCACCAAATTATGTTTCATCCCAGCATGGGGGGCGTAGACACGCTTATATACTTTCTGTGCCCAAATCTGCTCCCATTAATCTCTTAACACGTGGTGCTACTTTCCCATCTGTCAGCACAAATCCTGCAATCACCACCTGACCAAACCGTCAAGCTATATTAGCGGAGCCCGGCAGACCGGCAGAACCACCTCGACCTTTCATGACCGCGCTGCGCAGCGTACTCGAGTGCTCCAGAACGACCAAACTCCAGAACAACCGAACTCAGTTGCATTCCGACAAAACCGAGTTCAAGATAGGTTGAGCCAGCAAACCGAAGGCCTTCCTACCGCGCTAAACGCGTGAACTGTGGAATCCAGCATGTCTGGCAATCATCTCGGCTGAGCAACTCAAGTAGCTCAGTTCTCTACATAGACAAGTCCAAGTAACTCGGTCCCAACATGGTCCTGGGCCTCAACCGAGCAAAACCTTATCAGGACGAGCCCAAGCTATCCCGGCCCAAACATGTTCGGCCCCTCATTTTGCCCGGCCTTTACCATGGCCCATTCTAGCTCATAAATCTCTCTCTCCATATATATATATAATATTTTTAGTGAATGATAGTTGTGCTTTAAAAATAACTTTGTGTGCTCTAGAAAGAATACTAGAGGTAATTTTGAAACACAAAACGAACGTCTTAAAAATATTCGAGATAATGGTCCTTAATGCCATAAATTAAAAATTAACTAAAGATAAAGTTGACTAGACCAAACAACAATTTCTAAATTGTTGCTCAAGAAAGAACCTAAACTTTGTTTTCCTTCTAATTTAAATATTAAAAAAATAATAAAAAACTAATAAGATAGAATCATGCTTCTCATGAGTATTGGTTTCGGGTGGTTTTAAATACACTCAATTGTTCCCCGAGGAAGGGCATCTTGTCATTTTTGTTCTTTTTCATTGTTTTTAAATAGAAAAAAAAAATTCCAGCCCCCTACTGTCGAATTGGGATCCTCCCCTTCATTTCGGTCCTTCATTCCCTCCTTGCAAGGTCTTCGGGCCCATTTTGAGGCCCAATTTTGATAATCCAAATCGTTCATATTTTTAGATTTATTCAGTATATCGTATCTGTAAAAAATCAAGTTGATCGAATATCATAAAGTATGTGTTCGGAAAATTGTTTATTAAAAAATAGTTTGTAGTCCCAATTTTCTGAACGCATACTTTCTGATATTCGATCAACTTGATTTTTTACAGGTATAATATACTGAATAAATCTAAAAATATGAACGATTCGGATTATCAAAATTGGGCCTCAAAATGGACCCGAAAGCCCTTGCAAGGAGGGAATGAAGGAGGGGCTCAAGGAGAGGATCTGGACTCCCTACTGTCCCCTTCTCTTCTCTGAAAAAGCGAAAATGACATGTATCTCATCGAGTTATATCATCCGACAAAGAGTGCTAAAGTTAGTCCCGTTTAGGAATGTATTATTTTGATAATTTTTTAATTTTTTAATTAAAATATGAGATAAAAAAAATTTCTATACTTGAAATGACTTTTTTATTTTTTACGAAAAGATATGTAAAAAAGTAGAGAGAAAAGAAAATGTTTGACTTTTTAATATAAGTTATAGATTTTTTACTTTTTATAATAATTTTTTGACTTTTAGACTAAAATTATCACTTTTCAAACGACGCCTTAGGGTGTTTTGAGAAGATGGTTAGAAGCTGTTTTTTTTACTCTTTTGTAAGAGAGGGAAGTGGATTAAAAGCTAGAAGTGACTTTTAACCCATTTTCCAAAGTAAGCCTAATTTAGATTTTAGAGGGTTCAAATAAAATAATATAATAGATTTTGAAGTTTAAAATCCTAGTTTATTTATTTATAAATAATCAAAAGTGTATGGAACTAATTGAATTTTTTGAAGTTTGGAGGCCAAACAGTTTTTTTTTTTTTTTAATTTTATTTTATATAAATATTCAAAATCAAGCAAGGCTAATTGAATTTTTCTAAAATTTATGAGAACCATGGCTATTGTCCACTTCTATATCCGTCATTATAAATCATGTGAGTATAAACAGTTCGCGTGATGATTTCTCTAGCATTATTGTTTTTGGAGTACTATACAAATTTTATATTTTATATGATATAAATATGTATTGTCCAAGACTTGATTTATGTGTTGTCCAAGACTTGATGATAGTGAGATAGCAATTCTGCCTTTTTCTTTTTGTCCATGAATTGCATATTGATTGTGCCAATTCAATTAATTTGTCACTATTTGTTGAATTGAGTGTGTTTGGTCCCTTGCTTCTTCAGCTAGCAGCATACCCAAAATACTTTTTTTTTTAAAAATGAGCAGTTTTGTGTTTTCCTCTCCAAATGCATTACCCATATATAAGAAAGCAAGCTTTTGGGATTTATGTTATTAAACACTATTGAAAAATGTTACATGTCAATGTCATTAATTTTTTTATCATCAATTTATATCACATTTTATGTGAATACCAAATAACATTTTACCATGTAATCTAGTGATGTAAAATAGTTACAAAAAATAAAAATAAATAATTAAAGTGATACATCGCATTCCTCGTAACTATATTAAGTAGTTTTTGCAAGAATCAAGTTGTTTGTTGATTCTCATACAGGGTAATCAGGCCAAAGATTCAATTTTAAAATTGTTGGGTCAACAGATCCAAACTCTATTATTTTGGGGCTAATAGGATAATTTAAACACATCGTCTATCTGTTCACGTATCATCTCACTTTTTATTCATGTATCACTTATCTGTCCACTTAATCTAATTATTTGTCCATATTATCACCGCAACCACTTGTTGCCGTCGGCAATTTTTCGGGCAAACATGTCATTGGTGGTGACTTTTCTGGTGATTCGATAGTGGGGGTACAATTGAAAACAAAAAATAAAAAAAAATAATTTGTTTTTTCTCACAATATAATTTCACTAAATATGTCCTTATCAAAAAAATAAATTAAATCTTGAGTGTGCACTTTTCACCAATTATCCCTATTTTAAATTGATAATGTTATATAAATTAATAAATTTTATAAAAATTAACAATTAACTACTAATATAACACCTATTATATCATTAAAATAATTCATGCTTTAATTTTTGAAATTTTATTAGTATATGATCTATCGATTATTAAGAATAATTTATATAACATTTTTCAGTTTGTATATGTTTTATATGAAGTTGATGTGTTAATGTCAATTTGCTTTAATCAGATATACAGTTGGAGTATTCTTTATTTGTTACACATAATTATCAATATACATAGCATGAATTGTTGACTTTATGGTTGTATATTCAATTTTTAATTCAGTTTCTACATCAATTGGTTGGCAGAATCTAGAACTATGTAAGTAAATTTCATTTTCGATTTGTCACTCACCCAAATAATACTGACTTACAAAAATCTCTAAGTCCAATCACTTGTATAGATATTATGGTGCACTGTAAGGAATATTACCTTATTTTGTATTCACCCAAAAAAACATTAGCTTATTTTGTGAAAAAAGTTTTTTAAAAAATAAAAATTGATAAAAAAAATTATGTTTATCACCTGTTAAAAAAAATTAAAAAACAACCCAATTTCATATTAACTTTTTTAACTTATAAAAAAGTCAAAAAAATATTGAAAAATAATATCAAACAAGTTTTTAGTCATGTTACTCATACACCAAGAGGTCAGTAAATCAATTCTTATTTAAAGGCAATGGATGATTAGTGAAAAGCACAAACGCATGACTTTCAAAGAGTATATAATAATTTTTTCTCATTAAAAAAATATCAAACAAACTCTTAGTTATGTTACTTACAAACCGATAGGCCATTAAATCAACTCTTATTTAAAGGCAATAGTTGATTATTTTTTTTCTTCTAATTATGTGAGTGTTCTTTTAATTGTTTGTTTCTTCCTCCTTGTGAGGAAAAATTACGGCACTCTTGGAGCACAACACTCTACACCCTTAAATTACAAAAATGCTCCGTATTTAGAAAAATTGAGGCTCGAATGGTACGAAAAATATTATTTTATTGGTAAGAGAATAAAAAAAAATCTTAAAACGACATCATTTTAAGATTTCGAGCCATTTAAGCCTTTGATTTTTCGAACTCCGTAACAGTATTGCTTAAATTATTGTATGATGGTAATTTAAGAGCACCCAATAATTACTTCCGTATGAGAGTTTTTGTGTAATTAGTGTTGAGCTTGTTGCATTGTTGGACCATTTTTAAATGGTTGATTATTCATTTTTAACATAATTATCTTTGATATTTGTAAAATGTAATTAGCCTACTGATTTATAAAAAAAGAAAACAAAAAGTTTGAAAATGTTTGAAAATGTTTCAAATATAAATGTTTTATTTTAAAGTGAAATTTTCACATTCACATCATTTAGTATAAAAAATTTATATAAATTTTTTTATTTATATTAATAACTTAATATGACATCATGAAAGAGAATATTCAAAAAATATGAAAAGGGTCAAGTAAGTCTTTTCCATCCATAGAAAAAGAAAAGTATCACAAAAATTTATTGGAAGTGCTGAAATAAAGACAAAATCCAAGAAAAAAATGAGAACAGATGGGCCTACGTCACCCATCTAGAAAGCTTGACTTTGATGAAAGCATAACAGCCCTCCAAATGAGCCAACGCCATCAACAAAAGCTCTGTCATAAAGAAAGTGACAAATGTTTGATAAAAAAAAAAAAAAAAAAATAGAAAGTGACAAAAAAAGAAAAAAAAAAAAGAAAAGAAAGTGGCAATGGACCAAAGAGTCATCCATGACAATATTGCCACCACACTCAACCAATCCCATTTAAAAGAATTATTAAATAATTTCAAAATGTTACATAATATTATTTTGATAATAATTTAGATAAATTAAAATTCATAAAACATAATAGGTGAGTCATTTCTTTAAATCAATTATTGAATAACGACTTAATGAAAAAAAATATTAGAGAGGATTTGAATCTAAAAAATTAAATAGTCTCAAAGTATAATTGTTTATCTAGTGTTTCTAACCAATTAAATTTCGCAAGAAATATGATATAAAAGCCAATTTTCGAAACTCATTTTGTAGTCCCAATAACGTTTAAAAGATAGGATTAATTGATAATTAAAAAATATAAATTTAAATATTTTAATAAATTGTTAGATATTTAGAAAGTGAACTTTTGAATTTAAAAACCACTAATTATTTATAAAATATATTTATTGGGTCATTTTTTATCAGTCAACTGTCTAATAATGACAAGTTTCTCTGTACAATTTCTCATTGGTTAGAAGCGCCACAGAACTACCTAATAATTACTCCCTCTTTCCACAAACTACCACATTCACCAATTTCCTCCCCTTCTCCCCCCATCTCTCCCCTCACAAACCACCATGTTTGATCCAAGAACTGAACTTCCCAACAACCATGTTCATCCCTTCAATCCCACTCCACATATATATGACCATTTGGGGAAGATGAATTACGACGCGAGGGCTCGAAAAACAGCACAAAAGTACGAGAATTATAGGAGTCGAAATGGCATGGACGTCCAATTCAGACCAGATAACATGGGAGAAGATGAGTCAGGTGTTTTTTCGCCGCCTCTATGGAAATCAAGCCCACCCAGAAGCCCGACACACACCCGACATCCCCAGAACAATTACCGGTCTCTATCTCCCAATTCAAGAGCTCAGGCAATAGCAAGAGGCCAGTGGGAGCTCATGGAGATGGTTAAAACCATGCCTGAGTCATGTTATGAGCTCTCCTTGAAAGATATTGTGGATCACCCTACTAGAGTCATGGAAAGTGAAGAAGAGTGTTTGGTTGGTGAGAAAAGCTTTGGCAGAGAAGATTTGAGTCAAAGGGTGAAGGTGGTTAAGAGGCAGGAAAGTAACAAGAATGAGAGTAAAGGAAAGGTGACGATGAGAAGCACAAGTTTTGACAATGGTGGGTTTCTTTTGAAAATGGTTTTTCCATTTTCTTTTGGATTGAAGAAGAAGAAGAAGAACTTGTCAACAAACGGTTTGGGATCAAAAGTTTCACCAAAACCTGATAAGGAATGGTGCAAGAAAAGATCTTTTGGTTCGAGCGAGACAGTGGCCGGTGCGGTAAGAAGCAATAGTGGCAGCAGTGGCAGCAGCGGAAGCAGAAACAGCAGCCGCAGCAACAGCAACAGCAGCAGGAGCAGGTATGCTAATTTTCAAGAAAATTGATTCATCACATGAACAATTAAGTTTTTTCTTTTTTTTTTTCCCCCAACTTATTTAGATCTAATTGGTTCAATAAATTAAACTAATATTGATGTTTGGATCAGATCAAAATTGGAGACAGTTCCAGAATTGATTAAATCAGAATAACACTTTTGAGTTTTAGGGTCTCTTATTTACTAAGTCTTAGTCTTCTTCTTCTTCTTTATATTATTTTTATTGATATTATAAATATTATGAAAATTATTAAGTTAGGAATTAAAGACTTTTTATGTGACTACAGATCATGAGATGTTGGTTGTTCTGTTATTTGGACAAAATTTCCTTATTTCATAATTCATTTCTTTCATTTCAATAAAAATGGAACAGAACAATGAATAATTAATGATACTAAAAGCCCAGAAAAACAGTTAGTTTATTTGTAACAACTACCAAATAGATTTTTATTTTTCCATCTATAACATATTATGTACATTGAACCTCAACTTTCCCATAACCTGGTTAATGTGAAAATATCATATTATTAGTCAAAGTCTCTCTTGGAAAAACAGGGCAGGTGGGAAGGAAGATAAGTAAAATTACAAATAAAGATCTAAGAAAATTCTCTTTACACATCCCATTAAAAAGTGTGTTTCATACGTTCTAGTCGTGCAAATTGTGATCTTTGTTATGAATAACGTTGGTGCTTAGTTATGAAGTTTTGTGGTGGTCAAATTTATGTTTAACTTGATTACGAGACTTTGGTTGTGTTTTTACTTATGATCCAAATTGATTTTGATTATGAGATTTTGTGTCATGAGTTGAAGTAATCTTTGTTATGAGGTTTTGTAGTGTTTTGTTGTGAATCCAAGTGACCTCAGTTATGAGGTTTTTATGGAGTGTTTTTTAGGAACCAATTTGGTTTGTTATGCCTCAAATTGATAGAAATTATGAATCGTTGTATAATAGCATTTCCCAAAGATATGACTCCACATGCTTCATTATTGGTAACTTGGTTAAGTTAGGAGAGAGAGAAAAGATGAGAACAAAGTCCATGAGACACCCATAAAAGAAAAGTTCTTTATGACATTTTTACACACATTTCATGAGCATTGATCAAATTTGTGTTAGACATTGTATCTACAACCCTAGCTAAGTGTTAAACAACATTGAATCTACTAGGACAAAAAGAGAGAGTAGCAGAATAGCAATTCAAATTCAACTGAATGATCCCAAATTGATAAGAGAGTGAATATTGAGTCAGATAATGCATTAAAATTTCATCATTTAAGAAAGGTGTAGCAGAATAGCAACTCAAATTCAAAATATGATGGCTTTAGTTAGTTCAGTGCAGAGGTATGCATTTAAAATAACTTAATCCAAATCCTCTCATTTACTAAACGGGTTTAAGCAGATTACATTAAATTAAATACGGGTTACAAATTAATCCGAATAGTTCATTTACTTTGTTGAGCTTCAATACTATGGTTATAAATTATGCAATTAAAATTCAATAACTGTGACATAATTACATCAGTTATTCAACTTAGTACCAGATGTGAATCGTTGACTAATTGCAAGATGTGGTTTTGATTTGGTTTTGCAGGAACAGTGGTTGGTCACCTGGTTGCTGGTCCTTCTTCATCTCCAATAAAAACAAAGAAAGTGCAAAGTGAATGAGCACTGCCATTTTTGGATTGGCATACTGCATACCCATAAAATAGAATCTTTAGGACTATCACCAAACAAGTGCAATGTAACATATTGTGTATTCCTTGAAATTTTTTGAGTTGGTAATTTTTTCCTTTTTTTCTTTTTAAATTTTATTTATAAAAAAAAATTATGTGTACATAATTCTTGCACAAAAAAGGTCACACCTTTGTCTCTATTTTATGCATGAATTATGTGCACGTAGTAAAATTATATATTTGTTAAATTGTTTTAGGCTTGGTTTGGCAAGATTGGATCATTTACAGAGCAGTCTGATGTTGAAGAGGGAGTTGAGGGAACAGAATGGAGAGGAAATGGCAGCTCCCATACCTGTTTGTACGAATTTGAGTAAAATATTTTTAAATATGGTACGAATTTGAGTAAAAATACAAAAATTTGAATTAAATTTGAACGAATTTGAACAAAGATATCAATCAATCCGAACCTGAATTATATATATATATATATAAATTATTAGTCATTAAATGACATTACAATAATTTAGATCGTTAAATTATATTGAATATATATTATATACACAAGTAACATTTCAAAATTTCACTTATTTATTTTTTTTCACTTATAAATTGTAAAGATCATTATAACGGTATCTCTTTTATATTATTAAATTATTTATTTTGATATTATTAATGATTTTATAAAAAAAAAATTGCAAGTAATCTAATTTTAACAAATTAATTAACTTAATTGCACTAAATAAAATAAAAATTTATGTACAATTCAGACAATTTAGATAATTTAAATTTAACTCAACTCGAGTTTAAGCAGACAATTTTAAGGTCTCGTTTGGCAAGTGACTTTTTTAGTCAAAAAATCACTAAAAAAACTAAAAGGCTAACAATCCATATAAAAAAGTCAAAGATTCTATTTTTTCTTTATTTTTTGCACATCTTTTCATAAAAAGTCAAAAAGTCATCTCAAACATACTATTTTTTTTATATCATATTTTAATCAATAAGTCAAAAAATTATTAAAAAAATCTGTTCCCAAGCAAGACTTAAGGGGTTGTTTGGAATGACCTAAATAAGTAGACTTTTTGTCTTTTTATAAAAAAATATATAGAAAAATAGAGGTGATATGATAAAAAAATAAAAAAAATAAATTATTTTTAAGTTGTCAAACTTGACCTAAGTTACAATTTAGATTTCGATGGGCCTAAACCGCTCTCATTATGACTTGAGGTGGGTTTGACCAAGCTCTTAATCCGCCCAATTGCGCCCTAGCTGTCAGGTCTAACTATGGTACAAAGTTGATGAGTTTAGGTATTGTGCTTAAAAAACTCAGGTCTTGTTTGGTTTGTGTTTCTCAAAAAAATTTGAGAAAAATTCTTTACAAATAAGTTTTTAAAAATAATCAAATCAAATTTTTTTTCCAAAACTTGTTTGGTTTACAAGTTTTCTAAACAAATCTCTCTCTCATACCCATCAAATCAATCACTTTTTTCAAAATTCTCTCTCAAAATAATTTTTCAAAACATCTTTTGAAAAAAAATCAAACCAAACAAATTTTTGTACTTTTTATCTCAAAACATGCTTCTCAAATACAAACCAAACAAGCCCCCAAGCTCTTAATCCGCCCAATTGCGCCCTAGCTGTCAAGTCCAACTATGGTACAAAGTTGATGAGTTTAGGTATTGTGCTTAAAAAAAAGAGAAAAATGTGAGGGTAAGTAATAATCTTATTAAGAATCTTACTAATACACTTAGAAGTTGATGTGGGTTTCATATCAAGTGTATGAGTAATTTTCCGATCACACTGTCCAACTCAATAATCAACTGGAGAATATTGGCAGAATAGATGACTAGGAATAGCAACGGGGCGGGGCGGGGCCGGGGATCACCCTCCCCGTCCCCGATCCCCGACGGTGAAAATTTCCCCATCCCCGGCCCCGATCCCCGATGGGGAACCTGTTGCTGCCCCCGCTCCCGTCCCCTAACGGGGATCGGGTTTCCCCGACCCCGAAAATTCCTCGGTGGAAAAAAAAATTCAGCAACAAATCTACTGTTTAACAACACTACCAACAGATTCAATAACAAAAAAAAAAAAAAAAATAGAACAACAGATCTGACAGATTCAATAACAACCACACCACACCAACAGATTCAGCAACAACAACAACCCAACAAATTAAAAAAATAAAGAAAGAGTAGAATAGAAATGGCGACAAAGAGGAGGGAAGAGGAGCTTCGATGGTGGAATAGCAGAGGCGATGTCGTCTCTGCGTCGATGATCGGGATGATCCCCCTCTTACCGACTCCCTACGTCGATGATCGCAATGACCGGGATGATCGACTCTCTGGCAGATCGGGATGTTTAACTCTCTGGCAGATCATCTCTGCGATCGTCTCTCGTCTGCGTTCGACTCTCGTCGACGATTGGGTTTGAGAGGTTAGGGTTTCGAATGTGAGAGAGGGGGAGAGAGTAACATAGGTCAGAGAATGAGAGAGAGAGAGAAGATAAGAGAGAGAGAGCTACACTCTACACTGTGACCATCTTAAACATATATATATATATATATATAATATAATATTTAATATTTAAAGAGAGATCAAGCCAAACTAAACATATATATATATAATATAAGTCGGGGGCTAACCGGGGCGGGGGGGCGGGGCGGGGCCGGGGATGAAATATGTATCACCGTCCCCGGCCCGAATGTCACCGGGGATTTAATTTTGAATACCATCCCCGTCCCCACGGGGGTATTTTTCGGGGAAAAACCATTCTTATCGGGGACGGGGGGTCGGGTCCCCGTTGGGCCGGGTTCAAATTGCCATCCCTATAGATGACACCTGGCTGACCTACAACAGAAAGAGAAGATTCCGACGGTGGTTCGTCCACCCGGGGGCACTCCGACGATCAAGTCAGTATATCTCTCAAAGATAATCAATAGTGCTAAACTCACTATTCAGAATATAAATTGCGTACCTTAGACCTATGGGAGTGCCTCTCTTTTATAATTAACTTAATCCTTGTCCCACTAGAAGCCTAGCTTCAATGGACTCTTGCTCAGTGCTTATCTTGAACTCTCCAAGAGATAAAGATAAACTCCCTAAGAGTTTTATCCTTATCCATGCCATAGTTCTTCCTTATTCTAGGACTCTTGTCCCTTATCCGTTTATCTTGGATTCCGATATCTTCGGAGATAACCTCGGTGTCATAACCTAGACACGTGGCACCTCGGCTGACACGTCGGTGTCACCTTGGCTACGAGTTGGGACTCAAAAAATATATCCCCACAACTGTTCCTAGGTTCTATTACCTCGGCATTCTGAGGCAATAGAACCTATATCGGTACTTCCTGCCAGTACATCGGCGTAAGCCGAGATCATCATCATAGACCGATATGTCTTCTTAAAGATTAAGAATCCCAAGGGCTTCTTCACGTGTATGAGCTGTTATACATAACAATTCAACCATTTAAGCCACGTGCTTTCCCCTCACTGGATCGTACTTGTTACGCGCTTGTAAGTCATCTCACGCCTGCGTGCACCGTCTGACAAATCCATTTTTCTAGGCTCATCAATTCTGTGTTGCCGCCGTTTTAGGTTTTTAACAAAACTTTTCCCCCTTTTGTCTTTTTCACTTTACATCGTCTCTATTCAAACTCTTTCTCTCTCTTGCCTTCTCTAATATTCCATTGTTCCAAGCTCTAAAGCTCTGCTGCCACCGCTGTTTCACCTCTTCCGGCGAGGCTCTTTTTCTGCTACCGTCGTTTGTTTGACTTCGGCGATCTCAACATCGACTTTTCCCTCTGGTAAGTCATCGTTCCTTCTGGTTTTTAGTTCTGGCTACCTTACTGAACTTTACCGTTTTACCTGCTATTTTTGCAATCTTTGTTCATACTTCCGATATTTCATCTTGCATTTTGTATTCCACCATATATTTGAACTTGTTTGCTTCATGATTCTATTTTTACCCAAATCATCTTCTTGAATATACACTGTTCACATACCAGTTGATTTCTGCCATTGTTCTTGGCCTGATACCCTTTTGTTCTTTCAATGTTCTTGACAATCCATCTTTGTTCTTGATTTTGAAGCGTATCCCTGTTTTTCTGTTTTTCCAGATCCGTGCATCCAATCTTCGTTTCCATAGATCTAGGTTTGGGATTTGCCTGTAGAACCCTTGATTTTTAGGAAAAACTGAAACTATTTCCATAAATCCTTACCCAGCACATTCTTTAGGTTTTTTGCTGAGGTCCCAATATCCCTCTAAAACACTTTTCATTCTGAAATCCAGCTCCTCTCAACTAAGCTGATATTATGGGTATGTGGAAACATAGGGTAGACACCCTGAAAAAATTAGAATACTTTAGGCGAGAGTTTTCCATCCTTGCCGACGTCCATCTGAGGTTGACAAGAGATGACGACTCTATCATGCCCGATGTAAACCTCATGCCATTCCCAATAGTAGCGTTTATTGAGTGTGGACTTAGGTTTCCACTAAACATCCTTTTTCGTGAACTACTTCATTACTACAAGTTGAACCCTATGCAACTTGCCATCAACTACTATTGAGTCATTAACGGTATAATTGCCTTAGCAAAACAAGAGAATGCTAGGATCACCTTAGCCGACATCCAATATTACTACACCATGTGTGGCCTCAAAAAAGATACGGGCTATATTTACTACCTTAAGTCGAGATCTACAGAGTACAAAATTGTAGCCGACCTCCCTGACTCCAACAAGGGAGCTGGAGATGACTACTTTATTACCTCGGGGAATTAGGAATTTGCTCCAGACGAGGACCTCCATCTCTACCCTCTTCCCCGATCAGTTTTTGTAGAGGGCAATGGTAAGAGCCCTGTGTCCAAATTACTTGTTTATTTCATAGTCTTTGATACTCTTATATGTTTTTAATGTTTGTTTTTCTTGCAGCTCTCCCTCAGCCACCAAAGGGCTTCCATCAGTCTTTCTTTCCCAGCAAAGACTTGAAGAAACTACTGAATTTGCCAGTCCACAAGCGGAAGGCCCCTCTGCTTCTCAACTTTATCCCTATATATAAGTCGGCTCTTCCCGACGTTTCAAAGAAGAAGAAGAAAAGCCTTTCTCCACCTTTTGCCACAACTCCACAAGTTGCGTCCACATCTCGGACAGACCAAGGATCAACCTCTGATCCTGCTGAGCAGCCGTCAACCTCGGCTCCATACCTGATCCCGATATCCCAACGACAATGCCGGCGACGAACCATTTTTCTTGCTGAGATGGGCCATCAAAAAGCTGTTACAAAAGATCTCCTGGCCAGCATCCCATCAACCGTTGATGCTCAGCCAACGCAAACCTAGCCTCCACCAAAACAAAAAAGAATTAAAAAGGCTCAACCAAAGGCCAAGGTGACTCAGGTTGACACTGAGGACACTTTGCCGATCTCCAAACAGTTTGAAAGTGACAAGTCGCAGCCTACCACGGAGAAGAGGCATGCCGAGGCCCAGCCATTCGATTCTCCGAAATCAAAGAGGCCTAGGTCATCCTCTGCAACCACCTCAGGGTCCAAAAAACATGACGCCCCCTGGGCCCCAAAAATTACTCTAGAAGATAAGCTAGTTATGGCCAATGATAGCACTGATGACATCAACGTCGGCGTAGCCCTCAGTACTGTTCTGCTTCTCCCCGGCAATCTCAACCGAAATGCCGAGTTGAGCAAGTATGAAAACTACGCCCTTATGCTTCAACGCTCCGTTCAAGTAAGTGTCTTTATTTGGCAACTTTTTCTTTCTTTCTGTTCATTCATATTTGTAATTTTTTCTGACAACTTCTGTTCTGTTTTCTTTCAGGCCATTCAGCATGCCCATTCTTTTTCAGTACAATCTTTTGAGAACCGGAAGAAGCTAGCCGAGATGAAGAGGGAAGTCTCCAGTCTTCAAAAGGCCAATAAAAGTTTCAATCAAAAATGAACAAACTGGAAGACCAGGGTGAGGCTGCCATCAAGGCCCAAAATGATGTCGAAGAAAAGACAGAGTCTGTTGAGGCCATCAAGAAGGTTCTTGAGGCCCAGAAGAGAGAGGCCGAAGAAAAGATGGCCCAGGCCCAAAAAGAACTGCAAAACGCCTTGGCCACCAAAGATGCTGAGCTAAAAGAGGCCGATGAAAAGGGCTATAACGAAGGGGTGGCCGATGTCACGGCGAATTACGAAAAGCAAGTGAAGCTGGCATGCAACAAGGGTTTCACCCTTGGCTGGATGACCTTGCTAAAAAGGCTTGATGTCCCTGAGGACTCCCCCCTCAAGAATGTCGATGCCCTTCCTTTGCCATTCCCCCCAACTCCAAGCCAAACCGCCGACGACGACTCTAAGTCCGAGGAGGAGATTTTGGCGAGGAAGCCTAAGCAAACTGCTGAGGCCAAGTCACCTACTCAAAATGAGCAAGTCCTGGACCTGACTCAAGATGAGAAGGATGAGGAAGTCTCCAAGGATGCCACTCCAGAGAAGGCGTCATCGGACGTGCCTCCTGCCGACAAGAGCATAGATGAAACCCTTTAAGAAATTGATGCTAAACTTGCGGCTGAGAAGGTTTCCGAGATGTCTTCTCAGCAGTCCTCCGAGGTCCAAACCTAACCTGCTGTTGAAGACTCTTGATTTCATGTTTTTCTCTTTCTTTTGTGCTTTGTACTTTTCTTTTTGGAACAGTTGTAGGCTTTGGCCGATATGTCAACTTTTTGAATGCTTGTGTGTGCCTTCTCTGTATGCTTGTGTGTGCCTTCTCTGTATTACTCTTGTATGATTCCATACTTAGAATATATCTTTAGTATATACTTCAATCTTTGTGCAATCTTCTCGGGATAACACACCTCGGTCATACAGACTTCGTTTAACTTTAACTTGTAAACTTTTCTCAAGTTTCAACAAGTATCAAACATCATATCGGTTTAACTTCAACTTGTAAACTTTTCTCAGGTTTCAACAAGTGTTAAACATCATATCGGTTTACCTTCAACTTGTAAACTTTTCTCAAGTTTCAACAAGTGTTAAACATCATATCGGTTTAACTTCAACTTGTAAACTTTTCTCAAGTTTCAACAAGTGTTAAACATCATTTCGGTTTAACTTCAACTTGTAAACTTTTCTCAAATTTCAACAAGTGTTAAACATCGTATCGGTTTAACTTCAACTTGTAAACTTTTCTCAAGTTTCAACAAGTGTTAAACATCATTTCGGTTTAACTTCAACTTGTAAACTTTTCTCAAATTTCAACAAGTGTTAAACATCGTATCGGTTTAACTTCAACTTGTAAACTTTTCTCAAGTTTCAACAAGTGTTAAACATCATTTCTTCTCTCTGCCCCCTAATGTGAACCTAAGTTCCACTTGGGGTCTCATTATGCATGTATTCCGAAACAACGTTATGTATCTTCATCAGTCACAAATATAGAAGAATTCTGCTAAAATTTTGTTCATTACATCGGCAAATAACGAGGACATTCTAATGATAGAAAAACTTCAGATCACAAGTATTCCAGGGTCTTGGCAACTCTCTGCCCTCACTATCTTCAAGCCGATATGCCCCGTTGCCCAATACTGAAGTGATTCTGTAGGGTCCTTCCTAGTTTGGGCCAAGCTTGCCCTCCCTGGGATCCTTCTTGTTGCCGACGACTTTTCTCAAGACTAGGTCGCCGACTTGGAACTCTCTTGGGTTGACTCTTTTACTATAAGCTCTGGCAAGCTGCTTATCACGACCCAAACCCGCCCCTATGGGTTTAGTACCGTAACCGGCCAGTAATCCGAGATTACCGAAGGCCTGCTTAACAGTAATACAGAGTACAGGGGCTGGCGGAAGCCAAAACAGTAATTAAAAGATGTCCAATGAGCTGTGACAGTCTGTATGCAAAAAGACTTTTCAATACACATGTACAATCAATACCAAAACAGTATGTACAATATATACAATCATTTAGGACAGGGACTTAATCCCTATTAGAACAGTACAGTACAACATTATTCAGTCTATACAGAACATAAACAAAGAGGGGAAAAACTAAAACACCCCAAGCAAACTTGGCTTGAACAGTTCTGGAACCTCAAAGTGAGACACAAAGGTTGGCTTGACAAAACAGGAGTTAAGCTTGACGCCCCTAGCAACGGTCTGGTGCCTGAACACCTACATATATATATATAAGCAGTGAACTAAAGCCCAGTGAATAACATATGCGTAAAGAGGTTAAGAATGAATGTCCTTTCAGTATTGAAAACAGTCATTTAAACAGTATATCAGTCATTCAGTTTGCGGCTCATAAATCATGCCACACAGTAATTCAGAAACTATAATAGTCATATGTGGTACACCCAATAGCAAAACAGTACAGTAGGTCTTAACAGACCAAGCAATCAATGATGGCCATCAGTAATGGTTCCAAACGTGGGAACCGACAGAAATCTCTATAACAGTAGCAGTAACAGTTTAGTAACAGTATATTGCTATGGATGCCACGAATACAGTTCACAAATAGGACAAACATTCATTCAGTAAACAATGTCATTTCATAAAGCAGTACAGTCATTTGTTCAGAAAATAATCTCAACTGAACATATCTTTACAACATTGTTACTCACAGAGTTCTGGGCTACAGATAAGCTAGTACGCGTCCTCAAATGTCAACCCCACACAGTTACAGAGTGAACACACACTAAGCTACACAGTTGGGAAATAATAACTTAATCCCTATCTTGACTTGGTGTGGTTCTACTTCAATATCCTCATTAAGATGCCTTAAACTAGGCCTAAGAATGCCTAGAATGGAATGAGGATGCAAAGATGCACTTTAAAAATATTTTCAGAATTTTTAGAAAACAGAGGTCCCGGTTGAGCATGGGTTTCCCCGCTCTAGCGGACATGTAAACAAAAGCCTCCGCTCGAGCGTAAACTTTCCCACTCGAGCGTACTGCAAAAGTACTGGATGTGTGAAAATTACGCTCGATGGCCACTCGACACCCACTCGAGCGTGTGACACAAGTCCTCGCTCGAGCGTGCAAAACCTCGCTCGAGCGGACTGTAAACACAACAAAAGTGCTGGATACACGAATTTCCCGCTCGAGCGCCATTTACCCTGCTCGAGTAGGATTCTAAAATCTGGAATTTCCAGATTTGAACCTCAAGCTCAAAATCAAGTTTTAACGCATCAAATTCGATCCTTTTGGGCCAATTTTCTGGAAAACACTTTAAAACTCATAATATAACATGATTCAAAGCTCAATTTGTAAAATCAAGACCCAAAGGTGAGTCAATTAAACACAATTTCAACAGTAATTCAAGAACATACTTCAAATGTAACATGCATGTGTTCAATCAAATCCAAAGCTTCAATCACTTGCTCAAATGAGCTCAATTGCCTCAAAAACAAGATGAATTCATGGACTAAGCTCAAGATATGAACATGCATGTGGAATTTCATGAACTACAACCTCAAAACTTCAAAATGTAAACATGCATGCAAGAATTAAGCCTCTATTCAACAATCTACAACCAATTTATGATCTTAAGCTCCTATTTACCATGAACCATGCAAAAATTAACTTGAATTCACAAACAAGAAGGTAAATGTCCTACCTTAGGTCTTGAATGCAAGATAAGGGAGCTCAATTAAGCAAATTACTCTTCAATTCCTATAATTTCCAAGCAAAACCTTCAAGTTGAACCCAATTTCTCTCACTCTCTCACTCAAGTCGGTTTTGGTCTCTCACAAATGAACAAGGATGATGTATAGCATAGATAAGTCAAGACTAAACAATTGTCTAGCAAAGCCCACTAATGGCAAAATGGCAATTAAGTCCAACTCTTGTAATTTATCAATATTTAATCTAATTTAATCATACCAAATCACATTCCAATTAAATATACCATAAAATCATATAAATCTTAATTAGCACAAAACATCAATCAATTTCATATTCGGCCGCCGATAAGGCCTTCAATTTGCAGTTTAAAGCATAAAACATGAACAGATAATTTAACAGTCAACAGATAGAATTGCATTCAAACTAGCACAATCAATCAATCAGTTTAGTAATTCAGTTAGTCAGTCAGTCAATTAACATGCTTAATCATAGATTAGCACTAATCAGTAGTGTTATCAGTAAACAGTGGTGAGGGTTGTTACAGTCTCCCCTCCTTAGAAAGAGTTTGGTCCTCCAAACTCGAATTACCTTCGTTCTGGAAGAAAACAGGATTCAGTGGGAACAATTCAGGATATCTCTTCATCATATCACCTTCCCTTTCCCAAGTGGCATACACGCCACCATGGTTCTGCCAGTCAACTTTCACTAGCGGAATCTTTTTATTCCTCAACTTTTTGATCCGTCTGTTTACAATCTGAATAGGCCGTTCTTCATAGGTGTAGTCATCACCTAGCACTATACGGGTAGGCTCAATCACATGGAAGGGATCTCGAAGGTAATCCCTCAACATTGAAATATGGAACACGTTATGCATATGCTCCATTTCAGGAGGAAGCGCTACTTGATACGCCACCGGATTGATTTTCTCAATAATCTCATACGGTCCAACATATCTCGACGCTAACTTGCCTTTAACCCCAAAACGGGTCTGCCCTTTCATCGGTGTCACTTTCACAAAAACATGGTCACCTACTTCGTACTCTCTGTCTCGCCTTCGGACATCCGCATAACTTTTCTGTCGGTTCTATGTGGTTTTCAGTCTCTGTTGAATTCACTTTTTCGGTGGTTTCCTGTACAATCTCAGGCCCAAGCAAAGGCCCATCTCCAACTTTTGCCCAACAAATTGGAGATCGATATTTCCTGCCATATAAAGCCTCGAAAGGCACCATACAAATACTTAAATGGAAGCTGTTGTTGTAGGCAAATTTAGGTAAGGGTAGATGACTTTCCCAATTTCCCTGGAAATCAAGAACACACATCCGCAGTAAATCCTCCAGAGTCTGGATGGTTCTCTTTGACTAACCATCTGTCTGAGGATGGTAGGCGCTACTTAGTTTCAATTCAGTACCCAATGCAGTTTACAGGCTTTGCCAAAATCTTGATGTAAATTTCGAGTCCCTATCAGAAACAATGGACACAGGCACTCCGTACAATCTAACAAATTCATCAATGTAGAGTATAGCCAACTTTTCCGCATTATAAATTGTTTTGACAGGTAAGAAATGAGCAGATTTGGTCAATCTATCAACAATAACCCAAATTGAATCCATACCTTTACTGGAGTGAGGTAAACTGACAATGAAATCTATAGTGATATGTTTCCATTTCCACTCCGGTATTGGTAAGGGTTGCAGTAAACCTGCGGGTCGTTGATGTTCGGCTTTAACTTGTTGGCAATGAAGACATTTTGACACAAAATCAGCAATCTCTTTCTTCATTCCCGGCCACCAGAAATTCAATTTCAAGTCTTGATACATTTTCGTATTTCGTGAATAGATAGACAATTTTGAATTGTGGCCCTCTTGCAGAATTCTTCTTTTCAGTGCAGGATCATTCGGTACACACAGTCTTTCCTGAAATTTTAACACATTATTCTCAAATTTGAAATCCGGCCTCGGTTTAGATTCTCGTTCTTCGATGATCTTCTTCAAGAAGTCATCCTGTTGCTGTTTCTCTTTAATCTCTTCTATCAGTACCGGTTGAGCAGAAATAGCAGCTAAGGTTCCACCTTGTTTACGCAAAACAATCTTAATTTCAAGTCTTTCAAGGTCACAAAGCAATTCTTTCTGCCCGGTGAGTAAACAGGCCAAATTTTCAATCGATTTCCGACTCAATGCATCGGCAACGGTATTAGCTTTCCCGGGATGGTACAAAATTTGCAAATCATAATCTTTAATCAGTTCTAACCATCTCCGCTGCCTCATGTTCAGTTATTTCTGTGTGAAGAAATACTTTAAACTTTTGTGGTCGGTGTATACTTCACATGTCGCCCCGTAAAGGTAGTGACGCCAAATTTTTAGTGCAAACACCACTGCGGCAAGTTCTAAGTCATGGGTTGGGTAGTTCTTTTCATGTGGTCTCAGTTGTCGGGAAGCATACGCAATCACTTTCCCATTCTACATTAAAACACACCTCAAACCCTTATGAGAAACATCACTAAATACAGTATAACCATCCGTACCTGAGGGTAAGGTGAGAATCGGTGCAGTCACTAGTCAAGTTTTTAACTCTTGAAAAGCTGATTCCCTCTGATCGGTTTAGTCAAATGATATTCCCTTATGAGTCAGCTGTGTTAGTGGTAGGGCAATTTTGGAGAAATCTTTGACAAACCTTCTGTAATACCCAGCCAAGCCTAGAAAACTTCGGACTTCGGTAACATTTGTCGGTCTAGGCCAGTTCACTACTGCTTCAATTTTCTGTGGATCAACTGAAATTCCATCTTTACTGATTACATGCCCCAAAAACATAACATTGTCAAGCCAAAATTCACATTTAGTCAGTTTAGCATAAAGTTTTTGTTCTCTTAGGGTCTGTAGGGCAATTCTCAAATGATGTTCATGTTCCTCCATGCTTTGGGAGTAAATTAAAATGTCATCTATGAATACAACAATAAAGTCATCGAGGAATGGTTTAAAAATTCAGTTCATAAGGTCCATAAAGGCAGCAGGTGCATTGGTAACTCCGAAAGGCATAACTAAGAATTCATAATGTCCATATCTCGTTTGAAATACAGTCTTTTCTATGTCCTTTGTCTTGACTTTCAACTGGTGGTATCCAGATCTAAGGTCAATTTTGGAGAACACTTGGGCACCCTGTAACTGATCAAATAAATCATCAATGCGAGGCAATGGATATTTATTTTTTACGGTTACCTTATTCAGTTCGCGGTAATCAATGCAAAGTCTCAGTGAGCCGTCTTGTTTCTTCACAAATAAGACTGGTGCACCCCACGGTGAAGTACTGGGCCTGATAAACTTCTTATCTAACAGTTCTTGCAGCTGAACTTTCAACTCTTTCAATTCAGTAGGTGTCATTCTGTACGGAGCTTTAGATATAGGCTGTGTACCCGGAATCACATCAATGGTGAACTCAACCTCCCTATCAATCAAATCCCCTGGCAGATCATCTGGGAAAACATCTGAGAATTCTCTTACTATAGGAATACTGTTCACATCAATTTTATCATCAGTAGGTACAGTCAATACAAAACACAGATACCCTTTAGATCCTTTTCTAATCAATTTAAAAGCTTTCATGGATGAAATCAGGTATGGGGGAGGTACTACTCCAACTTCGTTAAACACAAATTTAGGCAGTCCGGGTGGACGGAAAACAATTTGTTTTGTTACACAATCTATGGTAGCATGGTATTTTGTTAACCAATCCATTCCCAATATCACATCAAAGTGATCAATATTTAGAGGCAATAAATCAATATATAGATGAACATCCCCAATAATAATTACACATGCAAGGTACATATAAGCACAAGTCATAGATCCCCCAACAGGTGAAGATACAGCTAACAGATATTTCATAGGTTCCAATGGTCTATTTAATTTTTGCGAAAAAGTATGCGATACATATGAATGTGTAGACCCCGAATCAATCAAAATATACGCATTTTGAGCACAAATTGAGAGTATACCTGACACGACGGTCTCGATATTTTGTACGTCTCCCGGTATGAGTGCGAACACTCGGCCTTGCCTCATAAGCTCTTTTCCAGTCGCTTTAGGGTTGGGTTTTGGTGGAGCAGTTGATGCTGCGGCGCTTGAGGTAGCTTTATTATTGCCCTGAGGAGTGGAAGGGCAATCTTTGACCATGTGGCCCACCTTCCCACACCTGTAACAAGCACCTGAAAGTTTATAACAAACCCCCTTATGATTCTTACCACATTCAGAGCAGGGCGGTATAGAACGATTTCCTTAACTGGAACTGGTTGTTGACCCTATATTTTGCTTTTTGTTCAATGGATTATTTCGGCCTTTCTTGAACTTAAAGCCCCATCTTTTACCACGCCACTCGGTCGATGGTGTGTCAGTCTGTTTCAATGCCTTGATGTTTGACTCAGCTATTATTGCTCTGTCAAGAACATCTACATATTTCAGTAGTTTCAAAACATTGATCCTATCAAGGATTTCTACATTAAGGCCGCCTTCAAACTTCCTGGCCTTCTTGTAGTCAGTGTCAACCATGTGCGGTGCATATCTGGCGAGTTCAGTAAACTTTGACTCATACTCAGCCACGGACATGGTACCTTGTTTCAGTTGTTCAAATTCAGTCACCTTCCTGTCCCTGACACACTGTGGGAAATATTTCTCAAAAAAGGCTCCCTTAAACTGAGCCCAAGTCATAACGGTGTCGGTGTCACAGACTAGCATCCACCACCTTCTGGCCTCTTCTTGTAAGGTGAAGGTAGCCAACAGGACTTTGTGTGCTTCAGAACACGAAAAAACTTCAAATAACTTTTCTGTTTCAAGCACCCACGCTTCGGCCTTTAAGGGTTCAAGGCCTCCCTGAAAGGATGGCGATTTCATCTTACTAAACTTCTGTGTCAGAGCTATTATGTCATCGTTAACAGGTGGCTCTGGCTGTATTGGAAGAGGTGGGGGCTGTTGGTTCTGTTGTTGCAGCCTTAAGGCCTCAGTCAACATTTCCACTGTTCTCTCTAACCTTGCCATTCTGGCCTCTGATGATTCAGATTCATCAGTAGTTCTTGCGTTATCCATTTCATTATAGACAATTATGGCAATTATAAACATAGGCAGTTGCATACTTAAACACATTAGCACATTAGCACAGATATTCATGTCTTAGCCACACACACTTATCAATGTTCATGCAATGCCCTATTTACTTTTCTAGGACATCCTATAACTCATTTGGACACGTGTGTGCGGTATAACTCGTGGTTTAGTATCACTCTGATACCACTCTGTCACGACCCAAACCCGCTCATATGGGTTTAGTACCGTAATCGACCAGTAATCTAAGATCACCGAAGGCCTACTTAACAGTAATACAGTAATACAGAGTACAGGGGCTGGCGGAAGCCAAAACAGTAATTAAAAGATGTCCAATGAGCTGTAACAGTCTGTATGCAAAAAGACTTTTCAATACACATGTACAATCAGTACCAAAACAGTATGTACAATATATACAATCATTCAAGACAGGGATTTAATCCCTATTAGAACAGTACAGTTCAACATCATTCAGTCTATACAGAACATAAACAAAGAGGGGGAAAACTAAAACACCCCAAGCAGCCTCGGCTTGAACAGTTTTGGAACCTCAAAGTGAGGCACAAAGGTTGGCTTGACAAAACAAGAGTTAAGCTTGACGCCCCTAGCAACAGTCCGGTGCCTGAACACCTACATATATATATGAGCAGTGAGCTAAAGCCCAGTGAATAACATATGCATAAAGAGGTTAAGAATGAATGTCCTTTCAGTATTGAAAACAGTCATTTAAACAGTATATAAATCATTCAGTTTGTGGCTCATAAATCATGCCACACAGTAATTCAGAAACTATAATAGTCATATGTGGTACACCCAATAGCAAAACAGTACAGTAGGTCTTAACAGACCGAGCAGTCAATGATGGCCATCAGTAATGGTTCCAAACGCGGGAACCGACAGAGATCTCTGTAACAGTAGCAGTAACAGTTTAGTAACAGTATATTGCTATGGATGCCACGAATACAGTTCACAAATAGGACAAACATTCATTCAGTAAACAGTGTCATTTTATAAAGCAGTACAGTCATTTGTTCAAAAAATAATCTCAATTGAACATATCTTTACAACATTGTTACTCACAGAGTTCTGGGCTACAGATAAGCTAGTACGCGTCCTCAAATGTCAACCCCACACAGTTACAGAGTGAACACACACTAAGCTACACAGTTGGGAAATAATAACTTAATCCCTATCTTGACTCGGTGTGGTTCTACTTCAATATCCTCATTAAGATGCCTTAAACTAGGCCTAAGAATGCCTAGAATAGAATGAGGATGCAAAGATGCACTTTAAAAATATTTTCAGAATTTTCAGAAAATAGAGGTCCCGCTCGAGCGTGGGTTTCCCCACTCGAGCGGGCATGCAAACAAAAGTCTTCGCTCTATCGTAAACTTTCTCGCTCGAGCGTACTGCAAAAGTACTGGATGTGTGAAAATCACGCTCGATGGGCGCTCGACACCCGCTCGAGCGTGTGACACAAGTCTCCTTGTTGCAGTAAGGATTTCAAGGGGTGCTCAGTTAGCACCATAATTTTATGGGCCTGGAAGTAATGGTTCAGCTTCTTTGAAGCCATTACTAAAGCTAGCGCCAGTTTCTCTAAGGGTAGATACCTTGTTTCTGCATCGGCCAGGGTTTTGCTTATATAGTAAACAGCCCTTTGCTCTCCTTTTTCTTCTCGGATTACCATTGCGCTTACTGCGTGTTCTGAGACTGCTAAGTACAAAAACAACTCTTCCCTAGGTTCTGGATTTGAAAGAACTGGAGCTGTGGTTAAATACTTCTTCAGGTCGGCCAGGGCGGACTCGCATTCTTCTGCCCATAAGAAATCGGTGACTTTCTTTACTAAGTTGAAGAAAGGTTTGCACTTGTCTGAGCTTTTGCTTATGAACCTATTCAGGGCCGCGACCCTTCCAGTCAACATTTGTACCTATTTTGCCGACGTTAGGCTTTTCAATTCCAAGATGGCCTTAATCTGATCTGGGCTGGCCTCAATGCCTCTTCTAGTCACCAAGCATCCTAAAAACTTACCAGATCCTACTCCAAATGCACATTTCGCTGCATTGAGTCGGAGCTGATATGTTTTAAGGATGTCAAAGACTGCTTTTAGGTTGGCCAGATGACCTTTAGGTTCTTTGGTCTTCATGACCATGTCATCAATGTAAACTTCCACCGTTTTGCTAATCAGGTGTTTGAACATCTTGGTTACCAGCCTTTGGTAAGTTGCTCCTGCGTTTTTCAACCCGAAAGGCATTACTCTGTAGCAGTACAGCCCTTTGGGAGTGATAAACGCAATCTTCTCTTCATCTAGGGGGCACATGACTATCTGATGGTACCCTCTGTATGCGTCCAGGAAGCTCATCCTTCCATGTCCCGAAGTGGCGTTGTAGACACCCCATTTTTGACCGTTCTCAAGACTTGGACGTCACCGTTTGAACACCCGGTGATTATCCATGTTTGTGTTCGTTTGGAGTTCCCGGAGGTCTCGGCTACGCGCCTTGCCTCAGGATCTCCGAACTCGACTGTTTAGTGTCTGGTTTTGCACCAAACACTTGTGTTTTGCCTTGGAGGGGCAGGGAATGCCTTGTGAGGCATCCCCACACATCACCGGCCATGGCCAGAGGCCACCGGCTGGTGTTTTGTCGCTATCGGCAATGTATATTGCCGGTCGGCATTCTTTGTTGCCGGTCAGCAGTCCATTTTGTCAAAATGGCAATTTTGAGCAGCCGACTACTGTTCATCTACTTTTGCAGATATTTTAATACAGCTGGCTTGCATTTTGTTCCCCTCCATACACGTGTATGGAGGGATGGCTTCCTTGTTAGCTTCTTGAGTAAGCTTTACAAGATTGGCTCCTCTATAAGAGGAGCCCTCCTCTCTTGGCTTTAGAGGTTAGACATTTTAGACAGCCATTTTAGGGTTTGAGTTCTAGGGTTAGGGTTTGTCTATATCCAAGCTCTATATCTCTCTTCCTCTTATGTTTAGTGTGTGTGTTTAGGCTTACTATTGCACACAAACACATAGTGTTACACCTTTTCTTGGTTCTTGAAGGACCATAGGTTTGTTCTTGAAGTTTTGGAGCTGTTTTGAGCTCAAGGAAGGGGCTGGTCCACCATTTGTGAAGAAGGTCTTCAAGGGTAAGATGTTTGTCCCTTTATTCCCCATTCTTGTATACTATTTTTGCCTATCTTAGAATTGTTTTTGTGTTTAGTATATAACATAAAAAAGTTCTATTTTTGGCCCCTCTAAATAGTTTGTTTAGAGTGTTTTGTGGTTTGGAGGTGTTTGACCCCTCTTAAGCCTTGAGAGGCTCCATTTTGTGCTATTTTGAGTGAGCTCTGGGACTTAGGTGTTTGGGCCTCCTCACCACTGAAATCTTGAGGGATTTCAGTGGTAAGGATGGTGCCTTGAAGTCCCAAGAAGGAGAGGGCCACCCCCTCTCCTTGTTGTCCTCGAAAAGGACCATTTTTGGCCTCTTGAGGGAGCACCTAGCTTAGGCTCTTGTTGACCATGCCTTAGCTAATTTTTGTGCTTATTATGTCATAATATGCCTCTGTTTTTAGTTGGTTTTGGTACACCATGCATGCTTAGCATACCTACCTTGTAATGCCATGTTTAGGCCTTAACATGCCTTAGGTTGTAAACCATGGTTCTAGCATGTTTTAGGCCTAGCTTTGTGAAGCGTTTGTGCTTATTTTGCCGTGTTTGAGGTCTGTCTTTAGTCATTTTGGTCGGCCATGACATGCATTATATACCCCCTTTGCATTTTAGGTTTGTTGGCCTTAAGTGTGTGAGTGTGTAGCATGCATTACTTGCTTTATTTCAGTGGTTTGGCACCATTTGTAGCATCATTTCAGTCGCTTTGACATGCTTGTATGCTTGCCTTGGACACCTCTCTAATGCTTTGAAAGCTTGTGTTGTATGCTCCATGTTTTGGTCATTGTGTATGCTTTTGAATTCAAGCCATTTAGATGCCATCTAAGTGGTCTTTTGGGCTTTGTTTTATGTGCTAAAACTTTGTTTTTGGTCATTTAAGTCTTGCCATGTGTGGTCATATCAAGTGTAGTTCAATACTTCATTAGCTTGCCTTGAATGCTTAGGCCATTTGTTGCATGTTTAGCCTATCTTGTTTGCTTGGTTTGGCACCATGTTCTTGCATGATTTTCAGAGCTTAATGCATGCCCCATGACCATGATTATTCCCTTTTAAGTGTGCTTAAAAGGTGCCCTTTGATGCTTAAGTGTTTAGGCCTTAACGTGTGCATGTGTGTATGTGTGTTTGGTCCCATCTTCTTAAGCTTTGGCCACTGTTTTGGACCTAACTTAGAGCTGTCCAATTAGTGTAAGTCCATCCTTCGCATGCCATCCAAGTGTTGTTACATTCTCCCATGTTTGCATGCTTTGGTTGCATGTGTTGCATGCTTGAAATTACTCGCATTTGGCATGTATCCCCTTGGTCAAGTTGCTAGCTTGTCGCATGGTTAGATTGCATCTTGCATGCTTTAGTAGTTTGCATAGTTATGGCATGCTTGTTTGCTTGTTTGCTTAGTTTGTGTACCTAGTATACATCACTTGCTTGTATGATTATGTAGCATGCTAGCTCACATCATTAGGATTGCATTGCATGGGCATGCATGCTCTACCTCTTGACCAAGTCATGATGGAGGTAGAAGCCCCTTGGTTTGATTGTATGCATTGCATTTCATTTGACATGAAAATGCACACTTGATTCTTTGGGCCATCACGCATTGAAATGCGCGCTTGATGGTCCGAGAACCAAGGACCATGTCCCTTTGAGCCATACACATGATGAGGGATAGGATTGGTGCATACATAGCTTGAATTGCATTGCCATGCTATGCCTTGCCCTCTGTTGCTGTCAATTGCAGATTATGCAGGAACTTTCTGTCGACCGGCAGTGTTCAGTGCCGACCGGCAATCCATTGGTGGCCGATAGCTTCACCGACAGCCGATGATCACATACTACCGCCGGTGGCTATTCTACTCAGTCGGTGGTGTCTCCCAATGTCCAGGGAAGCAATCCTGGGACTTTGGCAGTCTCCAGGGGAGTATAGCAGGGAAAACAGAGGCAGCTTGTGTATGGCAGTGTACTTCCGAGCAGGACCGAGCATGCATTGCATTGGGCTCTCTTCCCGAGGCGGTTTATCTGTTTTCCCTAGATCAGTTAATTTGCTTAGCTAATTAGTGGCCTGTAATATTTAATTAGCATGTAGGTTAATTATCTGTAATATTTATTCGGTCCCTCCGAGCGAGGGCAAATTTGTAATAAGTGTAGGTGAGTGTGTGCATGTCTTCCAACCTCCACTTCTTTCTCCCTTTTACTTACCTGCTTTGATGGTTAGTAATAGGTCATGTTTAATTTAGCATACCTTATGCTATGCATGCGTGCATCATTCATCAGTATTGCATGCACCGGGCTCGGCACATCATGCTAACTGCGTTAGTATTCCAAATCTAACTTGAATACATGCTACTTGTGCATTTTCACATGTCATTCATAGAATAGCCGAGCCTACTCTAGTGACATTCCGTATGCGTTGCATTAGACATTTAAACATGGACTTGGATCATGCATTGATTGCTAACCAGTTTATTGTTCTGGCACGGAGTACGATGTAAGTATTTATGCTTTAGCATACCACATGCGTGTGAGTGTTGCCATAACAGCATGATTACCATGAGGCTAGCTGCTTATGTGATATAAACTGCTTGAATGCCTGTGGATGAAGGTCGGATTGCCTGAGTTGGAATGGCTCATTGAAATCCGTATTTTAGCCTACTTGCGAGTAGCAAATTCCAAAACATTTCTCCAAAACAAACGGATATGCAATGCTTATTCCCAAATTAGGCAATCTAGTCTATACTTGTTTGCTGTGCGCATAATATAGTAATTCTAGGCTAATAATCGGGATAAAAACACATAACGTTTTCAAAAATGGATATCACGGTTAGTAGAGGCCGATCTTCAGATCGGGCGAGAGGGGGTACTCATAGCTGACCTTCCCCAATCGTACCCTAGCTCCCGAGCCGAGGCAACTTTGGTGATGACGGGCACGTAGCCTTTGGCACCGAGTCAGGGTTTCCTAAATTCCCCCTTAAAAAATATTTAGGTGGTGACTCTGTATCTGGCAAAGCAGTCCATGTTTGGCACTTCTTTTCCTAAAAATCTGTTTTCTCAAAACGATTTGCCAGATTTGGACTCTTTGGTTCAGATTAAGAACCGTGACACGAATCGAGTCCGAACTGTAGAGAGGCCCATGGGCACGTCTACAGACGTCTACCAACTGGTCAATCTTGGGTAGAGGAAAGTTGTCTTTGGGACAGGCTTTGTTCAGGTTAGTAAAGTCTACGCAGGCCCTCTATTTACCATTCTTTTTCTTTACCACCACTGTGTTTGATAGCCATGTCGGGTAATCTACTTCTCGAATGGCCCTGGCCTTGAGAAGTCTGTCTACTTCCTCCTCCACTGCTTCGACGTGTATCAACGTCGGTCTTCTTGCTCGTTGGACTACCCGTTTGGCCGACCTGTCAACGTTCAGCTTATGGCAAGTGACCTCGAGGTCAATGCCAGGCATTTCGTAGGCATTCATGCTAACACCTCAATATTTGCTCTCAGGAAAATTTCTATCTCTCTTTCTTCTTCTTCGGCTAGGCTCGGGTCGAAAAGAAAGAAGCGTTCCTTATCCCCCTCTTGGACGAGGATTTTCTTCAGTGTTTCTTCACTCTTTTCGGCCGGCTCCTTGCCGACATCCTCTAGGACCTCCACGTCCTCGTCTTCAATTTCTGTCTTCTTTGGTTTTCGAATGCTGCAGGTGGATTTCATTGCTGCTATAGAGCAATTCTTTGCCTGCAGCTGATCTCCTCTGACCTCCTCAATCCCATACTCCGTTGGGAACCGCAATAGTTGATGCAGAGTTGAGGGAACAACCCTCATTGCATACAACCATGGCCTTCCCAAAATGATGTTGTAAGGGAAGGGTGTGTCAATTACGGTGAACTCTGTTGTTATCTTCCTAGTGCCTGCCCACACCTCCAAGCTGGTTTTTCCCAATGGCCATGTCGGCGTTCCATTGAACCCGACCATTGGGCTATTGGATTGCTCCATGTCATCTGGGTGAAGGCCGAGCTCCTTGTAACACCGGACATACATGATGTCACAAGAGCTGCCTTGATCAATCAGGATGCGCTTTACTTGGCATTCCCTAACCTGGAGGGATACTACCAAGGCATCATTATGCGGATGCTGCACCATCTCAAGGTCGGCTTCAGAAAAGGACACTACTGGTCCTTGGCACTTTTTTGGCCCGATGTCTCTTCTCCCCGACTTGGTAGACATGCTGCAGATGTTTTACCTTCTGGGGCTCCCCTCGAATCTCGTTTTCGTTGACCTTTGAGTGAATTACATTAATTACCCGAGGTCCTCCTGCTTGTGGTTGTTGTGCTGGGGGAGGTGGAGCTGCTGTCGCTTGAGGCAATCTTGCTTGTTCTTCCCTTGTTTTGGCCTCATCAACAAGGTTTCTCAGATGGCCTTGTCTCACTAGGTCTTCCAAATCTGTTTTCAGGGCCCTACAGCCCTGAGTCATATGCCCATTTTCATTGTGGTAAGCACAATGCCTGCCAAGGTTTCTTCCCATGAATTCTCCTAGTGCCTTTGTTGGTGTTCTGAAATAGGGTTGATTCCGAATTTGATCCAGGACTTTGTGAATTGGGATTCGGAACACAGTTGTCACTGCCTGTGCAGCCCTCAGTTCTGTCTCTTGTTTGCTCAATCCATTGTTACCTCGGCCTCGCTTCGGCGAGCCGTTTCCCTTTTCTTGCTTTGCCTCCTTGGTTCCCGATGTATCTTCTTCGGCCCTAGCGTACTTCTCGATCTTCGCCATGAGCTCTTTCATGCTTTTTGGTAATGTCTTTGCCAAAGATTTTCGCAGTGGACAATTGTCTTTTAGGCCGTTCTTGAAAGATACGACCACCACCTCTTGATTACATTATGGTATTCGATTGAACACCTCGTAGTACCGTTTTGCATAGGCCCTAAGGCCTTCATCCTTACTGATCTTCAAAGCCATTAGTGCGTCCACCCTCAATGGCTGCAACTTGTTTGTCACGAACTTGGCCACAAACATGTCGGCCAGGCCTTCCCAAGTCTTCACGCTTCCCTTTGGTAATTTGTGGAACCAATCTGATGCAATCTCCCCTAAAGATGAGGGGAATACTTTGCAGAGCAATGGCTCGTTCCCACTGTACAACGCCATTGAATTCAGGTATAATCCAACATGAAAGTTGGGGTCCGACTTACCATCGTATATTTGAAACCTTGGCATACTTAATCTTTTCGGAGCCTCAAATTTGTCTAACTCCACCGAGAATGGTGTTCTCGGCTTTTCAAGGGAAGTTACCTCAGCATCGGCATTCTGCTGCTTCCTCTTGAGGTAATCTCTCAAGTCTTCTTTGCTCCGTCCAGGAGCTCGGCTATCTCCTGACTTCAGTCTTTTCGGCATACTACTCTCAGCTTCATGGTAGGTCCTTTTCGATCTTTCTCCGTGAGTTGTGTCAAAGCAGAGTGCTTGCTCCTGAATATGCCGATGTTCTTTGGGGTTTGCCTCCTTGGCGCGGTGTGTCCTCCGTGACTCTTCTCTCCTCGACTCTCCTCGCCCGACCTCCCTGGAAGGCCGGTGAGAGTGTTTTTCGCTTCTGGTGTGCTGAGGGGCTATTGGGATTGTTTTTTGCCCCCCTGTCTGGGCATCTTTCTTGGCTGCTGAAATCGGCGTATCTTGTGACGGGAATGGTGGCTGCATGACGTTGTTCAGTATCATGAAATTGACAACCGTTTGCAGGTCCGCCAATTTGTTCGATATTCTTTTCATCTTGTCATCCTTTTGTAAGCATCTTTCTTTCCATACCTGGAGGTCGTCCTCGTTATAATACTCGCTTCGGTCTGATTTCTTCGGCATGTCGCCCTCTTGGCCGACGTCCTCTTCTCCGTGATTCTTATCACGAGTTTCTTCATTGTAGTTGTCTTCTTCGACGCCAAGGTCAATATGTTTCCCACTCTCAGTAGGGGTGTCGTCCCCAACCTTCTCTTTCGGTCTGTCGTTGGCCATCTATTCTCCTTTCGTTCCCACAGACGACGCCAAATTGTGTGAGTGATTTTCCGATCACACTGTCCAACTCAGTAATCAGCTGGAGAATACTGACAGAATAGATGACACCTGGCTGACCTGCAACAGAAAGAGAAGATTCCGACGGTGGTTCGTCCACCCGGGGGCACTCCGACGATCAAGTCAGTATATCTCTCAAAGATAATCAATAGTGCTAAACTCACTATTCAGAATATAAATTGCGTACCTTAGACCCATAGGGGTGCCTCTCTTTTATAATTAACTTAATCCTTGTCCGACTAGAAGCCTAGCTTCGATGGACTCTTGCTTAGTGCTTATCTTGGACTCTCCAAGAAATAAAGATAAACTCCCTAAGAACTTTATCCTTATCCATGCCATAGTCATTCCTTATTCTAGGACTCTTGTCCCTTATCCGCTTATCTTGGATTCCGATATCTTCGGAGATAATCTCGGCCTTGCTGAGATAACCTCGGCGTCATAACCTGGACACGTGGCACCTCGGTTGACACGTTGGTGTCACCTTGGCCACGTGTTGGGACTCAAAAAATATATCTCCACATCAAGTAATAGTTAAACTTATTAAAATTTGTGAGTATATTAGTACGATTGTTAGTAAATGTATAAGTATCTCTAGTATTGTTGTAAAAGAAATTATTGAAAATGTCTAGCACCCCCAAAGTTGGGGATTCCCATGACACTTAAAATGATATGGACCAATCATGTGTTTTTTTTTTTTTTTTCCTTTCCTTCCTCGACCAATTACAGGTGAATGAGGATTGTGGAGATTATATTTTTTTGAAGGATTTGTAACATTATTGAAAAATTATTTAGTATCATCAGATTGTGTAGCAAGTAAATTATTACATAAATAGGGTCAAATTCAAATGTGCAGTTAGTGGGATCAATTTTAGTGATAAGTAAGATTACAAAAATTATTTTGTTTTAAAAAAATATACATAATATCAACTTTTATGTCTGATTTTAAAATATATATAGTATCAATTTTTATGTCTGATACCAATCAATGAATAAATTACTTTCTTTTACAAATCTATTGGGGACATATTCTCTTGTCGGTTGAGTAATAGGGAATAAATCTATATATACCATTATATATATATATATATGTGTGTGTGTGTGTGAATTACCCACTTTAGTCTCTTGAAATATATTATTTTGTTTTGTTAAATGAATTTTTTTATATCAAAAGAAAAAAAAAATTATAAAGTGAATTTAACAATATTTGAACCTCAGATCTTAGATTTAGAAAACACCCTTACACTTGATCAACAAACACTACATATATTCTTAATTCAAAATTAAAATTTATATTTTACAAATTTGATAGCACAGCCATTAGATGGGGTTACACTCCTAATAAATTGGGTTGTGTAAAATACCGCTCAATCCCCTAAAATTGCATCAATCTGTACCGTTCTATCCGCTAACCGTGGTTTAAACTTCAAAATTTATAATCTGCCTTCGAAATCACTTCGCTCTGCTATAGTTAATGCATATATATTTTTTAACCTAAAATGAAATATCAAAGTAAAAATAAGTGTGAAAGAGATTTAATACATGAAATTTTGTTATAAATTAGTAGTGATATATATATATATAAAATATTACGCAAAATTAATTTGTGTTATATATATAAAAAATATTATACAATTTAGTGTTATATATTATGAAAATATTTTATAATTGGTTAGAATATTCTTCAATCCGTCAATTCGCCCAAAACTACTCAAATCGTAATTTGTCAATCCACCAATTTGCTAATTCGCCATTCAATTTATAATTTTACTCTTAAACTGTTCGAATAACACCGCGCACATCCCAACTAGTATATATACAAATGTATATGGGAGGACATATACATGGTGTGGGGACATAAATTCTGAATGGCAAAACGTGGTCGATGTGGCACCGAAGTGTTAGCTGAGGTACCACGTGTCCTGAACATGATGCCGAGGTAATCTCGGCTGGACTGAGATTATCTGCAAAAATACCGGAATCCGAGATATGCGGATAGGGACAAGAGTCCAAGAATTGGGGAGGATTTCAGTCTAAATTAAGATAAGACTCATAGAGAGTTTATCCTAATCTAACTGGGAGTCCAAGATTAACATTGAAACGGAATCTATTGGAGCTAGGCTTCTAATAGGATTAGGTTTGTGTTGGCTATAAAAGAGATGCACCCTCATGAGTCTAAGGTATGCTTTTTTTGTTCTGAATAGTGAGTTAAGCACTTTTGCTATCTTTGAGAGATAACTGACTTCATCGTCGGAGTGCCCCCTGGTGGACGAACCACCGCCGGAATCTCTTCTTTTTGTAACAAGTTGTTCGGGCTTAATCTATTTTGCTAGTGTTCTCCAGCTGAATACTAGTTTGGTAGTGTGGTTAGAAATTGACTCACACAATTTGGCGCCGTCTGTGGGAAAGATAGGAGAATAGATAGCCAACAACGGACAGAAAGAGAAGGTTAGGAACGACATTCCTACTAGGAGTGGGAAACCTATTGACCTTGATGTCAACGAAGACAACTGTAACGAAGAGAATCGTGATAAGAATCACGGAGAAAAAGACATCGGCAAGGAAGGTAACGTAACAAAGAAATCGGACCGAGGCAGGTATTATAACGAGGACGACCTCCAGGTATGGAAAGATAGATGCCTACGGAAGGACGAGGAGATGAAGGAACTGGCAAACAAACTGGCAGATCTATAATCGGTCGTCAATTTCATGATGCAGAACAACGTCATGCAACCACCGTTTCCGTTACAAGAGACGCTGATTCCAGCGGCCAAGAAAGATGCCCAGACAGGAAAACAGAGGACAATTCCTATGACTCCTCAGCACGATAGGACCAAGGAACACTCTCACCGGCCTTCAAGGAAGGTCGGGCGAGGAGAATCAAGAAAGAGAGATTCACAGAGGACGCATCGCACCAAGGAAGCTAACCCCAAAGAACATCGACATGTTTAGGGGAATGAGTTGTGTTTCAACGTAACTAATGGAGAGAGGTCCAAAAGGACTCACAATGATACTAGGAGTAGCACACCAAAAAGGCTGAAATCTGTTGATAGTTAAGCTCCAGGACGAACCAAGAAGGACCTGAGGGGTTACCTCCAAAGGAAGCAACAAGATGCCGATGTAACCTTTCCGGTCAAGCCGAGAACATCGTTCTTGGTGGAGTTGGAAAAATTTGAGGCCCCAAAAAGGTTTAATATACCGAGGTTACAGATATACGACGGTAAGTCAGATCCTAACTTTCATGTCGGCTTGTACTTGAACTTAATGGCGTTATACACCGGGAACGAACTGTTGTTCTGCAAGGTGTTCCCCTCATCCTTTGGGGAGATCGCATCAGACTGGTTTCACAAGTTGCCGAAAGGAACTGTGAAAAGTTGGGAAGGCCTGGCCGAAATGTTTGTGGCCAGGTTCGTGACAAACAAACTACAACCATTAAGGGTGGACGCCCTAATGGCTATGAGAATTGGCGAGGATGAAAGTCTTAGAGCCTATGCCAAAAGATATTATGAGGTATTTAATCGAATACCAGGACGTAACCAGGAGGTGGCGGTCGTGTCTTTTAAGAACGGCTTGAAAGATGATTTCCTACTTTGAAAGTCATTGGCAAAGACATTGCCAAAAAGTATGAAGGAACTTATGGCCATGATAGAAAAATATGCCAAGGCCGAGGAGGACACGCCGGGGACAAAGGCGTCAAAACAAGAGAAGAAGAGCGGCTCGTCGAAGCGAGGCCGAGGTGATGGTGGATACAGTAAGCCAGAGACAGGACTGAGGGCTACACAAACAGTCACTACCGTATTCTGGATTTCTATCTATAAAGTCCTAGAGAGGATTAGAAACTAATCGTATTATAGGACGAAGCCTGGGAAAGCACTGCGCCTACCATAACAAGAATGGGCATCTGACTCAGGGGTGCAGAGCCCTAAAGACACACCTAGAAGACCTGGTAAGACAAGGTCATCTAAGGGACCTGGTAGACGAGACCAGGACAAAAGAAGAGCAAACAAGACTGCCTCAGGCACCAGCAGCACCGCCACCCCTAGCACCGCAACCGCAGACAGGCGAACCTCGAGTGATCAATGTGATTCACTCGAAGGTTAATAAGAAGGAAATCCGTGGGGAGACTTAGAAGGTAAAACACTTTCTGCATGTATATCAGGTCCGTCAGAAAAGACCTAGGGCAGACAAGTGCCAGGGAACAGTGGTGTCCTTTACAGAAGATGATCTAGAGATGGTACAGTATCCACACAACGATGCCTTGGTAATATCCCTCTAGATTGGAGATTACCAAGTGAAGCGCATCTTAATCGACCAGGGCAGCTCATGTGACATCGTGTATGTCAGATGTTACAAGGAGCTTGGCCTACATCAAGACGATCTGGAGCAATCCAATGGTCCTATGGTCGGGTTCAATGGAACGCCGACATGGCCCTTGGGAGTAGTAAGTTTGGAGGTGCAGGCTGGCACCAAGAAGATTAAAACTGAGTTCACTGTAATTGACACTCCCTCACCTTACAATGCTATCCTGGGAAGGCCATGGCTGCATGCAATGGGGGTTGTTCCCTCAACAGTACACCAGCTATTGCGGTTCTCAACAGAGCATGGAATTGAGGAGGTCAGAGGGGATCAACTGCAGGCAAAGAATTGCTCCATGGCAGCAATGAAATCTACCTACAATATACAAGAAGCAGAAACAACAGAGATCGAGGACAAGGACGTGAAAGTCTTGGAAGACGTCGGCAAAAAGCTAGCCGAGAAGAGTGAGGAAGCCCTGAAGAAAATCCTTGTCTAGCAAAGGGATGAGGAATGCTTCTTCCTTCTCGGCTCGGGCTTAGCCGAGGAAGAAGAAAAAGTGCTAGAGGCATTCTTGAGAGCAAATCTAAAGGTGTTTGCATGGACACCATACGAGATGCCTAACATTGACCCCGAGGTCACTTGCCATAAACTGAATGTGGACAGGTCAGCCAAACCTGTCATCCAGCGAGCAAAGAGGCCAACATTAATGCATGTTGAGGCAGTAGAAAAGGAAGTAGATAGACTTCTAGAGGCTAAAGCCATTCAAGAGGTAAATTACCCGACATGGTTATCAAACACAGTAGTGGTGAAGAAAAAGAATGGGAAGTGGAGAGTTTGTGTAGACTTCACCAGCCTGAACAAGGCTTGTCCCAAAGACGGCTTCCCATTACCCAAAATTGACCAATTGATAGATGTCATTTCAGGGCATGGGAGGATAAGCTTCATGGATGTCTACAGGGGGTACCATCAGATAGCTATGTACCCCCCAGATGAGGAGAAGACTGCATTTATCACCCCAAAAGGGTTGTACTGCTACAGAGTGATGCCTTTTGGGTTGAAAAATGCAGGAGCAACTTACCAAATATTGGTGACTAAGATGTTTAGACATCTAATTGGCAAAATTGTGGAGGTATACATAGATGACATGGTCGTGAAGACCAAAGAACCTGGGGCTCATCTGGAAGACTTAAAGGCAGTTTTTGACATCCTTAGAACATATCGGCTCCGACTCAATGTATCGAAGTGTGCATTTGGAGTTGGGTCTGGTAAGTTCTTAGAATATTTGGTTACCAGAAAGGGCATTGAGGCTAGCCCGGATCAGATTACGGCCATCCTAGAATTGAAGAGCCTAATATCGGCGAAGCAAGTGCAGATGTTGATTGGAAGGGCTGTAGCCCTAAACAGATTTATAAGCAGAAGCTCTAGCAAGTGTAAACCTTTCTTCAGCTTAATGAAGAAAGTCGCAGACTTCTTATGGACGGAAGAGTGCGAAGTCGCCTTGGCCGACTTGAAGAAGTACCTGAACACAGCTCCAGTTCTCTCAAATCCAGTACCTGGAGAGGAGTTATTCTCATACTTGGTAGTTTCAGAGCATGCAGTAAATGTAGTAATAGTCAGAGAAGAAAAGGGAGAGCAAAAGACAATTTACTATGTAAGTAAAACCCTGGCAGATGCAGAGACCAGATACTTACCCTTGGAGAAGTTAACACTGGCTTTAGTAATGGCTTCTAAGAAGCTGAATCACTACTTTCAAGCCTACAAAATTGTGGTGTTAACTGAACATCCTTTGAGGTCCCTGTTGCAGCAGGGAGATTTAACAGGAAGAATAGCCACATGGGCAGTAATGTTGGGCCAATATGACCTGGAATTCAGACCCAGAACAGCAATCAAAGGCCAAGTCTTAGCAGACTTCGTGGCTGAGTTCACACCAGACGCCGTCATACATCGGGCTCCGTTGAACCGAGGTATACAACGTCCAAGTGAACAAGGAAAAACCCAACGGGGGACAGCAAAACAAAGGAAGGAAGAGAAACTTAAGCCCTGCAGTATTTACATCGGTGGCTCTTTTCGGCTATTTGTTGATGAAAGTTCAAACCGACAAGGAGCGGGAGTAGGAGTAGTGTTAGTATCTCCAGATGGACAGATACTGGAGCAATCCATTTGTTTGGGGTTTAAGGCCTCAAACAATGAAGCAGAGTATGAAGCACTAATAGAAGGATTAAAGCTGGCAGCAGCCATGGAAGCTGACGAGGTAATAGTCTTCTGTGACTCCCAGCTTATAGTCAACCAAGCAACAGGCAAATATGCAGCCCGAGGTGAAAGGATGTCGGCCTATGTAAAGGAAGTGGGCAAACTGATGGCATTGTTCCAAAATTGCCAGCTACAGCAAGTCAGCCGAGATGACAACAACCATGCCCTGGCCAACCTGGCTAGTGCAATGAAACCAGGAGAGGCAAGAACAATAATGGTTGACTACTTGCTAAGACCAAGTATAGAACCACTGAACACAGAGCATGAAGCAATGTGTGTGGAAATGGGACCAAGTTGGATGGATGCAATAATAGTATTCCTTAAAGAAGGAAAACTGCTAGATGATCATAAAGAGGTGCCCAAAATCAAACTGAAGTCGGCAAGGTTCTGTTTGACAACAGAAGGACATCTCTACAGAAGGTTTTTTATTGGACCCCTTCTGAGGTATGTACATCCTGCACAAGTTGAAGACTTTCTGTATGAGATACATGAAGGAGTATGTGGAAGCCACGCTAGGGGCAGGTCACTTGCTCATAGGGCCTTTACTCAAGGGTACTGGTGGCCTTACATGCAGAAAGATGCTAAAGTTTATGTCAAGAAATGTGAGAAGTGCCAGAGGTTTTCACCTTTGATACACCAACCAGCAGCAGATTTAAACCTGGTGTCCAACCCTTGGCCATTTGCCCAATGGGACATAGATCTTATTGGGCAATTGCCTCAAACAACTGGACAAAGGAAGTACCTGCTGGTGGCAACAGATTACTTCACCAAGTGGGTAGAAGTTGAACCCCTTGCAAAAATTCGGGACGTCGATGTGAAGAACTTCATATGGAAAAACATTATCACAAGGTTTGGGATCCCAAGGGCAATAATAGCAGACAATGGTACACAGTTTGACAGTAAGCTAATCAAGAACTTCTGTGCAAAGTACAAGATTAAGAATTATTATTCCACCCCAAGTTTTCCTCAAAGCAATGGACAAGCAAATGCATCTAACAAAGTCATCTTAGATGGGATTAAGAAGAGGCTGGAAGCAGCAAAAGGAAAATGGGTGGATGAGTTGCCCAGTGTACTCTGGGCATATCGGACTACGCCGAGAAGATCAACTGGGGAATCCCCATTTGCCAAGGCTTATGGCACAGAGGTAGTAATTCCACTGGAGGTCGGCATCCCAAGGATCAGAACCCAGGGAGTAGAAAATGGGACCAATGAGGTATTCCTGGCTCGAGATCTGGATCTGCTAGAAGAAAAAAGGGAGAAAGCAGTAATTCAACTAGGGGCATACTAGCAGCAGCTTACCAGGGCTTATAATAAGAAGGTCAACCCACGAGAGTTCCAAGTTAGTGACCTTGTCCTGAGAAAGGTCGTCGGCAATAAGAAGGATCCCAGAGAGGGAAAGCTTGCCCCGAATTAGGAGGGACCCCATAGAATCATCTCGGTCTTAGGCAATGGGGCATATCGGCTTGAAGACAGTGAAGGCAAAGAGTTGCCAAGACCCTTGAATACTTGCAATTTGAAGTTTTTCTATCACTAGATTTTCTTGTTTTTTAAAGTTTTCTTTTGTTTTGTTATTAGCTGAAGTATTAATAAAGTTTTAGCTTGATTTTTACACTTGTGTATTGTGACTAACCAGATACTTGACGATGTTTCTAAAGTGAAATATGACGAATAACTTAGACTTATTATATGGCAGAGTTCCTACTTGCATATAATAGAGTTGAACTAAGTTGGCGATGTTTCTGAGTGAAACATGACGAATAATTTAGACTTATTATATGGCAGAGTTCCTACTTGCATATAATAGAGTTGAACTAAGTTGGCGATGTTTTTGATGGAAACATGACGAATAACTTAGACTTATTATATGACAGAATTCCTACTTGTATATAATAGAGTTGAACTAAGTTGGCGATGTTTCTGATTGAAACATGACGAATAACTTAGACTTATTATATGGCAGAGTTCCTACTTGCATATAATAGAGTTGAACTAAGTTGGCGATATTTTCGATTGAAACATGACGAATAAATTTAGACTTATTATATGGTAGAGTTCCTACTTGCATATAATAGAGTTGAACTAAGTTGAATCAACTTGAACTTGCCATATTGGCAGAGTCAGACACAGATTGGAACTAGGTGCATATCAATCAGATTAACAAAGAGACCAAGGTTGGTAACCTCGGCTAGCCTTTGTTGGAATCTGACCTCGGCGAAAGGGTCCAGGCCACATGCTTAATGAGAACCCAAGTGGAACTTAGGTTCACATTAGGGGGCAGGGGGCTGGAATGATTGCTTAGGAGTTAGAATTTACAAACTAAAGTTGGCTTAACACTTAATGAAATTTTAAGAAAAATTTACAAGTTGAAGTTACGTCGAGGTTATGTTAAAGAAAGTTGGTTTAACACTTGTTGAAATTTTAAGAAAAGTTTACAAGTTGAGGTTAACCCAAGGTTACAATAGAAGACAGAGGCCTTGAGCGAAGTGGCAAGTTATAAGTAACACTTGTGAAAATATTATAAATGTTTTCAAGTGTTAGGTCAAGGCCGAGATAAATTGTTAGTGGATATAGTTGAAGTGTTCCACACCAAGAAGATTACACAGTTAAGGTGTATGTTGAAGACATGTAAATTATTCTAAGTATAGAATCATACAAAAGTAAAAAGAAGACAAACATTCAAAGAAGAAATTAAAGAATGCATTCAAATAAGAAAAGAAGGCACTTCGGTCTGACACTGAAGAGTAATTGTTCAGATTACAAAAGTGGCGCATCGGCCAAGTTAAAACTTACATTGTTTCAAAAGTAAGAGAAAGTACAAGGTACAAGAAGTAAAGAAGAAAACATCAAAATAAACTATTCGGCATTGGCGGCGGGTTGTGTCTCGCCCCCAAAGGACAGTTGTGAAGACTTCTTGGCAGCCTTCTCAGCCTCAAGCTCAGCGTCGATCTCCCGTAGAATTTGATCGATACTCCTCTCGGTGATTGGCACCTCGGAAGTTGTCTTCTGGGAGGAGGCACCTTTGGAGACTTCAACTTCATCCTGAGTGAAGTCCAAGACTTGCTCATTCAGAGTTGGGGACTTGGCCCCAGCAGCTTCTACCGTTTTCTCGGCCTCAGCCTCCTCCTCAGACTCAGCCTTGAATTGGCTTGGAGTTGGGGGGAATGACAGGTTGAGGTTGCCGATATCTTTAAACAGAGAGTCCTCAAGGACAGCCAACGCCTTCAAAGCAGCCATCCAACCAAGGGTATAGCCCTTGTTGCATGCTTGTCTGACTTGTTTCTTGTAGTCTTCTTTGACGTCGGCTGCCCCTCAGCGTACGCCTTCTCATCAGCCGCTTTGATCTCGGCCTGTTTTGTGGCCAGAGCATCTTGAAGCTCTTTTTGGGTCTCGACCATATTTGCCTCGACCTCTTTCTTTTCGGCCGTAAGGACCTTGGCAATGGCCTCTGCAGCGTCAGCCTTTTCCTCGGCCTTGTCTTGAGCCTTCTTGGCTGCGTCGGCCTGATCTGTCAAGGTCTTCATCTTTTCCTCGGCCTTGTTGATGGTCTTCTGCAAGCCAATAGCCTCCTTGGTCTTGTTGGCCAACTCCTTCTTGATGGCAAAGGCTTGCATCGCAAAAAAGTGGCCATGTTGGATCGCCTAGAAGAAATGAAAAAAATAAGTTAGTAAAACTCTCTAAGTATGAAATAGCAGAAAATGAAAAAGTACCAAGTGTTAAGGGCTTACTTGGATGGAGCGTTGCAACATTAGAGCAAAGTTTTCATATTCGCTCATCTCGGCATTGCGATTGAGATCTTGGGGGAGGAGTAGCGCAGTAGAGAGGGCAACGCCGACTTCAATATCATCGGCGCTGTCGTTAGCTCTAACTAGCTTGTCCTTAATTGTAATGGGGGAGCCCACGGGGCATTAGATTTCATAGAGCCCGAGGTTGTTGCCGATTCAGACCTCGGCCTTTTCAACTAAGTTGATTGGGATGGTTCGGCCACGACTGGCCTCTTCTCGGTAGCGGAGGAGGTCTTCTCGCCCTTGGCCAATTTTGAAATCGGCAAGGTGTCCTCAGTGTCAATCTGAGTCACCGTTGCCTTGGGTTGGGCTTTCTTCAGCCTTTTTGGTTTTGGCTTTGGTTGAGACTGGGATGGTGCTGCTTGTGTGTTGACAGTGTCAGGGATATCGGCCAGAAGATCATTTGTAACCGCTTTCTTGCGACCCATCTCGGCAGCAATTGAGGTTCGACGACGGTGTTTGCGTTGAGATGGAGGGATCAGATGTGGAGCCGAGGTTGATGGTTGCTTGGCTAGATTGGAAGTTGATCCCTAATCTGGCCGAGGTGATGAAGCTGCTAGTGGAGTTATGGCGGAAGGAGGAGACTTGCTCTTCTTCTTCTGGGCATCGGGCAAAACAGATTTGTAGGTTGGGATGTAGTTGAGTAGTAAAGGAGCTCTCCGGCTCTGAACTGGCAGATTCAACAGCTTCGTGAGGTCCTTGCTAGGGAAGAAGGACTTACGAAAGTCTTTTGGCGGCTGTGGAAGAGCTGCAAGAAAAACAAACGTTAGAACATATAGAAAGAACAGAGTATTGAACACTTGGAAAACAAGTAAATATAAACACTTGACTCTTACCATTACCCTCTATGAATACTGTTTGGCTAAGAGGGTAGAGGTGAAGGTCCTCCTCTAGAGCGAACTCCTAGTTGCCAGAGACAATAAAGTAATCGTTCCCGGCTCCCTTGATGGAGTCTGGGAGGTCGGCAACAATTTTGTATTCTGTTGACCTTGGTTTAAGGTAGTAGATATAGCCTTTTTTCTAATTTGAGGCCACACATGGTATAGTAGTATTGAATGTCGACTAAAGTCACCCTAGCTTTTTCTCGGCTAGCTAAGGCTATGATACCATTGATGACTCTGTAAGAGTTAATGGCTAATTGCATTGGGTTGAGTTTATAATAGTGGATGACTTCTCGGAAAAAGATGTCGAGTGGAAGTTGAGACCACACTCTATGAAAGCTACAACTGGGAAGGGTGTGGAGTCAACTGTGGGCATGATGGAGTCATCATCTCCAGCCAACCTCAGATGGACGTCGGCTAGGATAGAAAACTCCTGCCTGAAATACTCTAACTTTTAGTCGGGGTGTCTACCCTATACCTCCACATACCCATGATGTCGGCTTGGGGGAAGGTATTGGGTTTCAGAATAAAGTGTTTGGTAGGGGTTTAAGGGACCTCTGCTAAAACCTAAATGTATGCTGGGGTAAGAATTTGTAAGAATCTAAGGGGAATTCGTTTCAATTTTCTCTAAGGTTCGTGAGTTCTACGACAAATCCCAAACCTAAGTCTAGGCAAACAAAAATTAAAGGCAAGAATCTGGAAAAGATACAGAAAACAGAAATAAAGAACAATGCTTCAGAATTAAGAATAGAGATAAAATTTGTGCAGGTGTGTAAGGCCAAGAACAGTGGCAAAAATCAACAAATATGTAAGTAGTGTGTATATACTTAAGAATGGACTGGGCAAAAACAGAATCACGAAGCAAACATGCTCAATACATGGTGGAAATCGAGATACAAATTAAACGATCAAAGACATGAGCAAGTTTGCAAAAGCAGCATAGTTCTTTGAAGTACAAACAAGAAATTGAAATGAAAGGGACATAAATAACTCACCGAAGAGAATAAAGCCGGTGTTGAGTACGTCGGAGTCAGATGATGGCAGCGACCGGAGAAGAGCAACATAAACTTCGCCGGAGGAGGTAAACGGAGTGGTTGCAGAGCTTGAGAACTTGAAACAATGGTGGATTTGGGAGAGTAAAGAGAGAGAGTTAGCACGAAGTTAAGGATGCAAAAGTGAAAAAACGGAGAGAGAAAAGTGGTTTTGATCAAAACCATGAAATGACGGCAAAATTGCAATCAATGTGCCTAGGGCGACGTGCTTGTCAGACAACGCACGCAGACGAAAGGCGACTTAAAGACGCGTGTCAAGTACGATCCAGTAAGGGAGAGACGCATGGTAGAAACGGTTGAAGAATTGTGCGTGACAGCTCACACGCGTGTTAAAACTCTTGAAGTTCTTGGTTTAATGAAGTAAAGACCTCGGCTATGAGAATGATCTCGGCTAAATAATTTGAATAGACTTGGTTATTTGTTCTAAGGCATTGATGAAAACAGATCATAGGACTTGGTCATATGAGGGCAACGAATAATGACCTCAGTAATGACGGATAAAGTGAGCTTAGCCAATGTGTTAAGTAATGATATAGGTTCCATCACCTTCAGATACCGAGGTAATAGAATCTAGGGGGCAGTTGTGGAGACATAAATTCTGAATGGCAACACATGGCCGAGGTGGCACCGAAGTGTCAGCCGAGGTGCCACGTGTCCTGGACATGATGCCGAGCTAATCTCGGCTAGGCCGAGGTTATCTGCGAGAATACCAAAATTTGGGATATGCGGATAAGGGACAAGAGTCCAAGAATTTGGAAGGATTTCAGTCTAGATTTAGATAAGACTTATAGAAAGTTTATCCTAATCTAGCTGGGAGTCCAAGATTAACATTGAAACGGAATCCATTGGAGCTAGGCTTCTAATAGGATTAGGTTTGTGTTGACTATAAAAGAGATGCACCCTCATGGGTCCAAGGAACGTTTTTTATGTTCTGAATAGTGAGTTAAGCATTTTTGCTATCTTTGAGAGATAACTAACTTGATCGTCGAAGTGCCCCTGGGTGGACGAACCATCGCCGAAATCTCTTTTTTTTTGTAGCAGGTCGTTCGGGCTTAATCTATTCTGCCAGTATTCTCCAGCTGAATACTAGTTTGGCAGTGTGATCAGAAATCGACTCACACACATGGGGTTCCAACAGAAAGAGGACATGTATTTAGCTAAAGGTTTGACGCTCCCACCCATAGATGAATTCAGGATAAATCCTTCTAAACTGGTAAAAATTGGCATTCTTCCACATAAGGCAATTTTTTTTAGCAATATTTCTTTTTCTTTCGCAATTATTTTGAAATATACATTGAAATTTTTAAGAGAAAAGAGATAGGTAGAACGGTAAAATAAATTTAGAGCATCTTGGACAACACACCATAAACACACACTTCTTTTCTATTTTGAGGAATTAAATCCAAAATCATCGCTCCAACAATTATTCTAAACCCCATCCCTATTTTTAGAGCGTATTTACCATTCCTACATTTAGGAAGAAGGAAACCTTCTTTTTAAATAATTTTTTTTCTCTCCTCCTGCTCCTCCTCTCTCTCTCTCATTCCAAACATAAAAGTATTGGATAAATTATAAAAAAATAAAATTGAAACTTATAACAAATTAAAATCTTAATTTTTAAATTTTTTTTTCAAATTAAACACTAACCCTAACCCTAGTGTTTTAAAATGGGTTGGGATTATCCCAAATCTCTGTCCCATGAACCTTAGGTTGCCACGTTTTGTATATATATATATATATATATACTAGTGGTTGACACAAGTCATGCGTGGATTATGCGTGTGCAATTTAGATAAATAAGTACTAGCCTATCACCCGTGCTATGCACGAGATAATTATAAATATTTATATTTGTTTTAGATTTTTTTAATATATAAATTATGTTTTTAAAGATTTTTTATAAAAATAATTTAACAATCTTATCACTAACCATAGTGTATGAGAGAAATTAAAAAGGGTACTGTAATAATTATACACATATTGTTTCTATAATTATTTGTATGAGGGAATTTTAAATGCTGATCAAGAGATTTTGACTAAATCAATAAATGCAGACGTGTGGATTGAGAAAAGTTAATAAACGCCGATAAGGGGATTTTGACAAAATCAATAAATGTTGAGTTTTTTTTTTCTTTTAATAAAAAATTTAGAAAATTCAGATTGTGATATTAAAACTCCCACAGGCCTTAGAGTTAAAAACTCTCTTTTACTTAATATATAGTATAGATATATATATATATATATATAGATTATAAGATGAGAGAAATAAAATGCTATCTTATTATAATGGATAAGATCTTATAAAAAAATGTGTAGACATGAATGCCCCCCTATTTTATTGTGTTTACAATCTATCTATACTATATATTAAGCAAAAGGGGGTTTTTAACCCCAAGCCTTGTGGGAGCTCCAATCTCCCAATCTAAATTTCTTGATTTTTGATTTAAAAAAAAAAAAAACCTTAGCATTTATTAACTTCTCCCAACCCCAAAGTCTTACGCTCATAATAACACTTTAATGCATTAAGAACAAGCATAAAAAAAATTCTTTAAAATCCAACACATATGAATTCCTTGAAAAGTCCCAACACATATGATTATTATCCCTTATAATAACACTTTAATGCATTAAGAACAAGTATAAAAAAATTTCTTGAAAAGTCCAACACATATGATTATTATCAAAATATTAAATTTTAATATAATATAATAAAAAAAGACATTTAATTCCTTGAAAAGTCTAGCACATATGATTATTATCAAAATATTAAACTTTAATATAATATAATAATAAAAAGGACATTTAATTTCTTGAAAAGTCTAACACATATGATTATTATCAAAATATTAAACTTTAATATAAAAGAAAAAGGAAAAAAAGAAGGCATTTAAAAAAAAAAAGACATTTTTTTAACCCCAAGCCTTGTGGGAGCTCCAATCTCCCAATCTAAATTTCCTGATTTTTTGATTTAAAAAAAAAAACTTAGCATTTATTAACTTCTCCCAGCTCCCAAGTCTTACCATTTAAAAAAAAAAAAGACATTTTTTTAACCCCAAGCCTTGTGAGAGCTCCAATCTCCCAATCTAAATTTCCTGATTTTTTGATTTTAAAAAAAAAAAACTTAGCATTTATTAACTTCTCCCAGCTCCCAAGTCTTACCATCATAATAACACTTTAATACATTAAGAACAAGTATAAAAAAAATTCTTTGAAATCCAACACATATGAATTCCTTGAAAAGTCCCAACACATATGATTATTATCCCTCATAATAACACTTTAATGCATTAAGAACAAGCATAACAATTTTTTTTTGAAAAGTCCAACACATATGATTGTTATCAAAATATTAAACTTTAATATAATATAATAAATAAAAAAAAGACGTTTAATTCATTGAAAAGTTCAACACATATGATTATTATCAAAATATTAAAATTTAATATAATATAAAAAAGGAAAAAAAAAAGACATTTAAAAAAAAAACATTTAAAAATCACAATTCACATATATAGATAATTGTAAACACAATCCGTTCATATCACGGGTGATATGCTACATATAATTATTATCAAAATATTAAACTTTAATATAATATAAAAAAGGAAAAAAGAAGACATTTAAAAAAAAATATTTAAAAATCACAATTCACATATATGGATAATTATAAACACAATCCGTGCATAGCACGAGTGATATGCTAGTTATCTATATATGTGAATTGTGATTTTTAAATGTTTTTTTTATTTTTATTTTAAATGTCTTCTTTTTTTTTTTCCTTTTTTATATTATATTAAAGTTTAATATTTTGATAATAATCATATGTGTTGGACTTTTAAAGGAATTAAATGTCTTTTTATTATTATTGTTATATTATATTAAAGTTTAATATTTTGATAATAATCATATGCGTTGGACTTTTCAAGAATTTTTTTTATGCTTGTTCTTAATGCATTAAAGTGTTATTATGAGAGATAATAATCACATGTATTGAGACTTTTCAAGGAATTCATATGTGTTGAATTTCAAAGAATTTTTTTTATACTTGTTCTAAATGCATTAAAGTATTATTATGAGGGTAAGACTTGGGAGTTGTGAGAAGTTAATAAATGCTAAGGTTTTTTTTTTTTAAATCAAAAAATTAGGAAATTTAGATTGAGAGATTGGAGCTCCCACAAGGCTTTGGGTTAAAAACTTCATTTTGCTGAATATATAATATAGATAGATAAAAATAAATAATAAAGAAATTAATATCATAATATGCATGTTGTTTAAATGGTAAAAATGTTCTTAATAAAACTTAAGGTTTTGAGTTCAAATTTTACTCACACCTTTAAATAATATTTTTTTAATTTTAAGATAAGAAAATTTATCACGTGACAGAGAGAGAAATATCAAATACCAATTAATGTGTTCACATATATAATATTTGACAAACCAAAAAACAAATTCCCAAAATTCAAAAGTGCTTCAGAATAATAATGCTCATCCTTTTCTATTGAATTTCTTCTAATAGATTGCAGATGCAGATCACAAACATTACACATCTTAAAACTACTTTGTACTTTCCAAAAAGCAAATGCAACAAATGTTGTCTTGGAGGCTCTCAGATTCATCAATTAACACAAAATGTTCATCAGTCAGATGATTAATCAACTTATCCAAAACAATAAAAATAAATAAAAATTCCAATCCATCAATTTAGATCTTTACTTTGTTTTGAATCTGGGTTTGAGTTTTTTCTGGGTCTAAATCTGCAGTCATGTTTTTTAGTCAGAAGATTTGGGTCATGACCTAGGTTTGAAATTGGGTTTATGTTTTGGTCTGATTTGTGTTTAAATCAAAAAGAGAAGTGAGAAGGAGAGGGAGAAGAACAAGGAGAGGAAGAGTGGTGAGCAGGTTGCCCAGGCAAAAACAAAAAAGGTAAATTACAAACACACCCTTTAGGTGAAATTATATTGTACTTCTTATGATTTCTAATTTCTTGACAAATATGTCATTTTATTAATAAATTATTAAGTTAATTAATAATATTTAATAATGTTAAAATTTTATTTTAATTAATAATTTAAATAATTTTATTATTTTATAGGTAACAGTTAGAAATTTTATTTTTTTAATTAATTCTGTTAAATAAAAAATTTTAATAGAGAGGTATTTATAAAATGGGCCCTGCTGGAGACCCCCAGTCTCTTCCTATTGGCCCAAAAACTGTTTTTTTTTTTTTTTTTTTTTTTTTTTTTTTTGATTTCAGCCATTACCAGCCCCCCACGTGGAGGTGGGGGTTGCTGGGGGTCTCCCCTGCTGGGGGTCTCCAGCAGGGCCCTAATAATAACCATATTACCAACGTTAATTAGTATACTCATTTTGTCTCAAAATATTAGTTTTTTTTTTGAAAAATTTAATTTTTTTATAATACAGTTATTACACTTTAAAAATAATAACTTTTTAAAATTATATTTTAATAGTACAATTACTACACTTCAAATAATATTAAAAAATTTAAATAAAGGGCAAAATAAGAAATTCATGTAATTTTAGTTCTTGATTTTTTAATAAGGACTAATATTTTAAGATAATAAAAAATAAAATAAAAGACTAATATTTTAGGACGGACAAATCAATGACCTTGTTTAGTATAATTTATTATAAATTAAAAATTAATAATCAAAAAATAAAAGTTAAAAGAATTCTTCTTTTAATTTCTAGTTAATAAACCCTTTTAGTTTTTTTAATTTATTTTTACCTAACAAGTCATTAGCATAAACTGTAGAGCATTTGCTCTGACTTTAAATAAAACCCTTGAGAGTGTGCGGTGGAATTAGTCACCCGAGATTAGTCAAGATGCTCATAAATTGACTTGAACATCTGGTTATAAAATATATATATATATATATATATATTACTTCTTGTTTAATGGGTAAAATGGTAAAAAGCACAAACAATCAACAACAACATTATGGGTAGTTCTAAATGCACCCCATTTTTCTTTGGTTGGACACCTCAATTTTGATTGGGGTGTGTAAAGAATTAGGGTGCTCAACCAAAAAATTAGAATGTATTAAAGCTATCCAATATTGATGATGGTTATTTATACTTTTTACATGAGTATAGACACTTATGTACCACAATTATTTCCTAGTTCCATACACCAATGCCACATAAAATCTTGATTTTAACAAAAGTATTCTTAAAAGAAAAAAGAAAAAATATCATTTTTAAGTGGAATGTAGGAAAAAAAATATATTCTTAATGAAAAACTTTATACCATTAACAGATGGTTTTATAAACTTTTTTTTCATGAAATTATTATTATTTTTACAAAAGACCATTGACATGTTATTTCCTCAATAAAAAATAAAAAAATTTAGGTTGACAAAATTCGATTACTATTTTTTTTTTTTAAAAATAATTTCATTTGAGAGACTTTCGATCTTGAATGGCCTAGAAGTTCTAAAAATTTGACAAAAAGTATACGAAAAAAATGAAAAAAATTCAACGAAAACCATTTGACAAGACAAAATGTGATTTGCTTGTGAATCTCTCCGAATTTCTTTCCAACTAAGTTATCCATTTCATACAAAAAGGAAAAGGACACAGACCGTCCTCCTTTTTCTTTGCGCTGCTTTTTTTTCTTTCCTCTCCTACTTCGCCAAACAGACACGTTAAAAGTTTTATTCAAAGTTAAAACAAATTCTAAACAATACACACACCCTTCTCTCTCTCTCTCTCTCTCTCGCTCTCTGTTTGTAAATCAATATAGATATATTCTATACACTTTCTCTCTCTAGACTCCGTTGTGGGCGTGGCGTTGTTGATAGGTAAGTCTTCGAAGATCCCAAATTGTTCTTCCTGTCAATTCTTTCTCTCTCATTCTTCAATTGTTGATCATTATCTCAACTGGGTTTTCAGGTTCGTCCCCTACAATTGTAGGGTGTTCTATGGAAATGATCATAGTTCGGGGAATCATTTGATCTTTGTCTAACTTTTTTTTTTTTTTTTTTGAGCTTTAATTCTTGTGGAATTGTTGGGTTTCCTTGATTATTCTATTTAATTTTGTTTTCTCAATCTATAGTTCTTGTGGGTTTTTGGGTTGCATTCATGAATTAGAGTTCTTTTCCATGTCAATTACAATTCTGATAAGGTGTTTTAATTTTGGTGTCAGAATTTTTTTTGTGAGCTTGTTGTTTTCCTCATTTTATAATGAATGAATGAACATGTAGTTATACATTGACAATAAATCTACGGACACAGAGTCAATCACAAAACCAACCACAAAAAACATAGGTAGAACAATCTGTGTGAAACTGTAATTTTTTTATTTATTTATGATGAGCCCCAACAATATCTTATATGTATGGTGAAGATTGTTTTTTGTGGTTGGTTCTGTGTTCGCGTGGACTTGTTGATCCAATTATGTCATTGTGTTTGTTTCTCTATGTTCATTTTTTTTTTTTTTAAATTTTAAATTTTAAATTATTGTTGTGGGATTGATGATGGATTGATTTCACTGGCGGTTTTGTGGTGCCTAGGAAGATCACAGGTGGGTGGCTTGGGAGAAGGTGTAGACAGTGGACTGACATGACTAATAACGCTGCATCATGTGTCGAGAGGGCAACGAGTGACATGCTGATTGGTACAGACTGGGCTATAAATATCGAGCTATGTGATATAATAAACAGGGATCCTGGGTATCATTTCTTTTACTTTAACCAATTATTTGATGCCTTTTGTTGTATGTTTATCAGTGGCTTTAATTTTGTTAAGTTGGACAACACATATAATAGCTACAATCACCTTGTTGGTGGGCTAAGGTTTGAATTGCTTACGGTTTTAGGACTTTTGAAGGAAGAAGGGAAGTGTGATGGTCTGTAGATGGAACAGTGTCAGAATTGATGAGAATTTGATGGCAATAAGTTGTAAGAGTTACTAGGAAAAAGATTTCCTGGAAATGAACAAAGTGCCATCAATTTCTGTCAGTTTAATTCGTTGAAGTTGAATCCCAACTTGCTCTTATCTTGATCTGATAGTCTAGAACAATGGACCTCCCCATGTAAACTCTTGAAAACAACCTAAGAAGCTCCTAGAAGTGGGACTGATTAATATGGAAATCTAATAGTTATCCAAACAAAATTAATATGGCAATCTAATGGGATTGGCACATCCAAAAACAACAAAGATTGAAATAAGTATAATGGTCAAATGTCCCATGAAAAAATTGTTTTTGGATGCAAAGCAGGAAAACAGAATATCTGCTAGTTAAGAAATTCTCTAGCATAAGATATTTCTAGTTAGGTGATACTTCTAAAAATGTAAATGGGCCATAACTGATCCCTATCAAGAATAAGACTAAATACTTGATTGATGCTAAGTGCAGCTAATGTTTAGAATGACCGATATACTTACATCTGAGATGCCAAAAACTTGTACAGTTAAGAAAATCATGACTCAAAAGGTTAATAATGCACTTTGCAGTGATAAAAAGGCCTCTTGATTATCCTGAACTGAAAGGTTAGTGTTGGCCTTCCAAAAGAATGTCTTCCCTAACCAAGCTATGGCTGCTAGATCAGATGGTTAATCAACTTTTGTAACTCGCAACATTATGCTGTTGGGCAGCATCAACCATTAGTTCCCCTGTAACTCCCAGAGTTTGGGCTTGCTAGAAGTCATTATATTAGTATGCTTTTTTCCTCTCTTATTAAGGTTATAAAATGCTATATTCCTGCATCCTATCAAGCACAGACACCTCTCCGGAGCTCGCAAACAGGTGTCTGACACGGACACGGACACGCACTGGACACGCTCCGGACATGTGTCGGACACGCTGGGACACTTTGGACATGTAAGGGACACATTGAGAACACGTGGAGGATACGTTGAGGGCATGCTAAAGACACGCTGGGGACACTCTAGGGGCTCCATAGGGACACGCAGAGTACTATTTTTTTCAAAAAAATTTATAATTTATAATTTTTTTTACTAAAATAGCATACCTAAAGTTGATAAATTTAGTAAAATTAAATATTTGACATAAAATATGTATTAAATATTTAAAAATATACATATAATAAAAATATAAAAATATATATTTTGAACATGTCCCCAACGTGTCGTGTCCTGCATTTTTTGAAAATTTATGTGTCCGCGTGTCCGTGTCGTGTCATGTGTCTATGTCCATTCTTCGTAGTCTTCATCTCAGTATTACAATATGTAATAAGTTGCTTCTTGCTTTGATAATTGTTCCAAATATATTGAGCATTTGCTGCCACTGCTATGAATCACCTGTACTGCTCATCAAGAAATCGCACCTCAAGATTCCGCTAGCTCCATTGCCTTTTAGAATTGGGAGTATTTCCTGACTCAAGCAGACCGGGATTAAAAAATTTATGATGCACTGAATTCTTTTCATGAGAAAGATGAGATTTTGGGATTATCAAGTGTTTGTTTGTTTTGAATGATACAGCTAAGATGTTAATTTTGTGGGTGTTAGTCCATTTCTTCTTTTTTCAGAACAAGATGTATGCTTCTTAAATTTTGGATATCGTAAATTTGCTTGTCTATTTTGTTTCCTCTTCAATCCTTTTACCATTTTATGTAACAATGGCACTAAATATGGTTCTACTATCTTCTTGCTGTTGGATTGGATGGGATTGAATTTACAGGCAAGCAAAGGATGCCTTGAAGCAACTCAAGAAGCGTCTGGGGAGCAAAAATCCTAAAATACAGCTGCTTGCTCTTTTTGTCAGTATTCTCTTCTATTTTATTTTTCTGAAAATGGCCTTTGTCATTGTTCATGTTCAACGTGCTCTATTTTACTGGCAATCAATTGGCCTGATTTGTTATAGCAATAGGTATTTTACTTCATTATATTCAATGGGTAAAATTTATCTGGTAGAGGCGCAAAGGGGGCCACATCCCATGATCATGACATATACATATATCAACACAAATAAATCTGAACAAAAGACATATCTAATTGTCATTACCTGCAACCCAAAAAAAAAAAAAAAAAAAAAAAAAAGGATAAAGATTTTGACTAAAACAAAAAAAAAAACAAAAAAAAGGGTGCTCACAATTGACGATTCTAGATGCACCTGGCGATTTTCTTCCCAAGTGTCAAGGATACTTGAGGCATAGTGGCATTTACACAGTTTGCCCTTGTCTTGGATTTTGGCATTTATGAGTTATTACTCTTTAAGCAGGGGTAGCATTTGCTATTGTCATATTGGTGATGGTTCAAAATGCTATCATATGGGAGAGTCAGAGTGGTGACTCTACCATTCCTTGGTGCCATGTTTATGTGCATGCGCCATGTACTTTCTGTATGATTGGATGAGGACTTGGTGTCCAACTATAGACTTCCACATCCAGGGACGAAGCTAAGATTTCATCTTGGCAGCCAAAAAATGTCTATAAAAAAATTACAACTTGTAATACAAGTTGTATTTGGTGTAGGAAAATAAAAAATAACACCCATTCAGTCTTTAATTAAAATATGCATTAAAATACCACCAAAAAATTGCCATATCTTTGAAGACGATTGATTTTTATTATTTCCTTGGTATAGTATATGGACCAAGTTGAGATGGCTTAGTCCAGGTTTCAATCTAGAACTTAAGTATATTCTGTGAAGATGATTCATTGATCGGCGACTTGTATATTTTTGCTAATTGACACTGATTTCTATTCGATTTCCTAACGACCAAATTGGCTTAGGCCATAGGCAAAATTATAATTGTAAATCATAATCCCAACCACCTCCCCTCCTTGTGTTGTTTTTTTTTTGACTTCTCATGATTCGAGTTATTCTGTGGCCACTTACTGTATGCATTCTTATGTTGCTACGTTTTAGGTGGGCTATTGGCCAACAACACATTTTTATTCTGGTATTTTCTAAATTCAGGTACTAGATACGCTCGGTAAAAACTGTGGGGAGAATATTTTCCAGCAAATTGTTGAGCGGGATATCTTACATGAGATGGTCAAAATTGTAAAGAAGAAGGTGCCACTTATCTTTTTTCTTATGATATCTTGTGTTTCTTTCCTCTGTTCAGGTACTAACATTTTATCTACTCTATCCTTGTAATTACTTCTGCAGCCTGATTTAAATGTGAGGGAGAAGATATTAATTTTGATAGATACCTGGCAAGAAGCATTGGGAGGACCTCGGGGAAGGCATCCACAGTATTATGCGGCATTTAATGAACTGAAGGTGATTATGGGTTTGTGATTTTGAGTCTAAAACCTTTTAAATACCTTATGTTATTTGATGATGTTACAAAATTGTCCTCTAAAAGTATTACTTGGATTCCGTGAAATCAGTTTAAATTTAGTGCTAACTGCATGTCAAATTTGAATTCATAATTGGCCAAATTTGGTGGAAACTTGGATCTTGTAAGAATTTATGTATTATTGATTGATGTCTTGATTGATAGATTACAAGATGCATTAATTACAATTCCTATACAATCTATATATAGAAGAAAATGTGGTAGTAGGTGTAGTGGAGGTGATAGTGGGTTAGGTGAAGTGGAGTGTGTAGTGGAGTAGGTGAAGGTAAAGATGGGAAATTCTAACAGCCCCCCGCAAACTCAAGGAGGAGAGAAACTAACCAACTTGAGTTTGGAGAGAGTAACAAAACAAGAAAATACATAAAAATAAAAAAGGATAGGAGACACTGTATGGTCGTGTCAGACCGTTGGTGAAGACACTGTATGGGGTGTCATAACGTTGTAGAGGACACTGTATGGTGGTGTCAGACCGATGTAGAAGACAGTTTATGGGGTCATGTCGGACCGTTGTAGAAGACAATGTTGTGACAGTTTACGGAGTCTTGCTGGACCCTTGTAGAAACTAACCGGAATCAATGTCGGGACAGTTTACAGAGTCTTGTCGGACCCATAAAGGAGCTAACCGGAATCAATGTCGGGACAGTTTACAGAGTCTTGTCGGACCCATAAAGGAGCTAACCGGAATCAATGTCGGGACAGTTTACAGAGTCTTGTCGGACACTTGTAAAAACTAACCGGAATCAATGTCGGGACAGTTTACAGAGTCTTGTCAGACTCTTAAAAAGTTGCACCCTCAAAAGGTGTGCCCAATTTTGTCAAAAGGCGTGCCATCAAAAGGCGTGCCCAATTCATCAAAAGGCGTGCCATCAAAAGGCGTGTCCACTTTGTCAAAAGATGTGCCATGAAAAGGCGTGCCAGTTTGTCGGGCGGCAAGAGGCGCGCGATACGCGTGGCTGCCTCGGCTATTTAACCAAGACGAAGGCTGAGGCTGAGGCATACCATTCTGAAACCTCTGAAACCAACCCTTCGCTGAAAAAACTCTGCCTCTGCGGAGAGAGAAACTGTGGAACACTTTGTTGCCATTCTGTCACCAACCCTTCCGAACATTACCAGTCTGAAATTGCTATTTCGCTGAAACACTTAGCAACCCAAAAACATGGCCTCTTCTTCCCGTCCAGCTACCCAGAACCTGCTCACGCTCTTTCCAGAACTGAACGAGCCCACAAGAGAAATAACTGGTGCGGTGGCCAGTGAACCTCAACCAAACACCTCTGGTTTTGCTCCATTGAACTTTCCGATGCGGTCGGTGGAGCAAAAAATGGCGGTGCAAACTGATATTGAGGCTAATCAGTATACTCTGAAGTCATGCGTGGAAACCATGACGGCGGTCACAAATTTGTCGAACCGGCTGCAGAGTAGGACAAATGAGGTGCAGCATTTAAATTCCCAGCTGGCTCTGCTCCAACGCATGTATAAGGATGCGCGAGCAGAGATAAGTGTGCTGAAAGCAGAAAATAAGGAGCTGAAGCGGAAGGCCACTGTGATGTTCCGATTTGGAGGTCCGCCGTATGCTGCAGTGGAGGAGTATGGAGGAGTGAACGTGCTCGGCGGCGTAGGAAACACGGAGGCAGCACCGTCAAGGGCCGCCCAGGACGGAGGAAAGAAGAAGAGATCTGCAGCAGAGTAGAGAAGAAAAATCCCACTGTGGGTGTTGGGTGTGTTATGGTGGTGGTTTTTTTTTTTTTTTTTTTTTTTTTTTTTTTTTTTTTCTCGTGTAAAATTATGATCGGGGTTGATCCTGACATGAATAAAATAAGTGTGTTTGGCAAACTCGAATGGTAGGTGTGGTAAGGCAGAAAAATCAACTGGAATGAATTTTTTTTTTTTTATTTTTTTTTTTTTTGTGAAAATAATAATAATAATAATAATAATATGGAAATCATGGAGTGGGCGGTGGTACAAAAATATTGTGTAGAAAAAGAGGGAGATGGTGGAAAAGAGAGGCCACTCATGTTATTAAAATAAATTAAGGAATTAAAAAAAGTGATATTGGTTTTGTTTTCAAAAAAGATGGATTAAAATAAATATAAAAAAAGAAAAAGAAAGTGGAGACCATGATGAAAGGTGGGAACAAGTGTGCTGGTGCTGTGTTGTAATGGTCAGAAAGAGAGATAAGAAAATAAAATAAAATAAATTTCAAGGTGCTGTGTTGTAATGGCATTGAAATATCCACCATCATAAAGAGTATCAGTGGTGCTGCATATGTTTATGAGCATTATTTGAGGCCTTTCTTTCTTAACCCACAGCAGACTGTTAACGTCTAGTATGTCCCAAGGAAGAAGGACATCTTCAGTAAGCCAGATGACATTCTAACTGCTGCTGAGAAGTACATAGAAGAACATGGCCCGGAAGCATTTGAGAAGCTTGTTAGCAAGGATAGGGAAACCAAGTTCAGGAGTAGCAATTACACGTATTTTGATGAGGACCACAGCTATTGAGCCTTGTTTGGCTGAGGGAAACACCTTTTTTCCGCTGCTGTTAGGAGTATCTTTCCGGTGGAGAAGCTGCTATGGACTATTTGGGGAGAGTGATGTCGAAAGCCGGAGCCTTGGATCTCGCCACCGGCGTCGGCGGAAAGATCGAGAAAGACGATGTTCTCTCCGCTGTCCAGAAGTATGAGCAGTATCACGGCTACTATGATGCCGAGAGAGAATGAGATGTTATGAAGATATGATGAGGAGGTAGGTATGTAGTAGACAATTCTAGCGGACTAGGTTGAGGTCCGGCGGGCGGCCAAGGCGAGGTTGCCGCCCGCCGGTGAAGCGAAAAAATATTAAATTCTTAACCTTGCTCTGATACCATGTAAGAATTTATGTATTATTGATTGATGTCTTGATTGATAGATTACAAGATGCATTAATTACAATTCCTATACAATCTATATATAGAAGAAAATGTGGTAGTAGGTGTAGTGGAGGTGATAGTGGGTTAGGTGAAGTGGAGTGTGTAGTGGAGTAGGTGATCTCACTTTGATCCATCAATGGCATTAAGCTAAAGGTAGAAATGGAAGGATTTTGTCACAAGAGAACTGCAGGATGTCAATGTGTCAACCCTCTATTACTTACGCAGGATGTCAATGTGTGGTATTTTAATCATCAAGATTTTTACAATCACTGACTTTTTATTGGTCAAAACCTTGATCCTTCCAGGATGCTATTTCATGTTTGAAATTTATGTTTTTAGTTCTTCTGTGCAATTGATTAAATTCAATCAGTTGGCTATTATGTTGTAATTCTCAGGCTGCTGGAGTAGAATTTCCTCCCAGAGAGGAAAACAGTGTGCCATTATTCACACCTCCACAAAACCAGCCAGTAAGTCACCCTGCTTCAGCATACGAGGAAGTTGCTATTCAGGCCTCTCTTCAGTCTGATGCTTCTGAACTCAGGTATTACTTGAAGTTGAATTCCATATCCCATTGTATTTGTTTCCTGTGCTGCAAGATATACTGTTGTACTTGGTCATGGATTTCTTTGGCTTCCATTTTTGTTTCCCTTTACAAATCCCATTATAGGATGCATGCACGGTCTTAAAAAGATAATAATTTTATTTTAAAATTATATTAATGAAAAAAAGGGTGACCATTGGTTCAATGGTTAAGACTTGGCCTAATAACCTTGAGGTTATGGGTTCAAATCTTGGGACCACCACTTTGTGTATTATGCCAAAGGTTAGGTGTGGACTCAATCTTTACCCTCCCAAACACATATTAATGTGTACTAAGTGGGCGTTGTTTTTATTAATGAAAAAAATTAAAATGTAGCAGAAAAATGGATTGGAATCAAGTAAATTTTGACTAATTTTATTTGTGCTACATTTAAGTGGTTTTTAATGCATCCATAAATGTGATATTCAAAGTATTAAACAACCAATTGGGTGTAACCTAGTTGACCACCCAGGGTTTTACCAATTGCGAGGTCATTAAGTGTCATGTCTCTTACTTTGGAGGTTTCGTTACCCCGATATTTTGGGCATCTCTTTCACTTTGGGTATTTATCATAATAGTGATACATTGTGTTCAATTCTTTATTCTGACAACAATTGATTCTAGTTGTATTTGATTCTTCAATTTAATTGGCTCTTTCTTTATTCACCATGTAATACAACCTTATCTTTGATTTATTAAAAAAAAAAAAAAAAAATACAGCCTTTTCTTTAGGTGTTCTGTTGGGTTTTGCACCAAAATTCTTCTTACATATAGATTAGTCAAATAGTAGTACTTGATTTGTCTGATCATATGCTTTTCTTTTTGTTCATTTCCGCTCATTTTTGTTTTCTTCTGCATAGAATGCATTTCTATGGATTCTAAAATTTGTTTCTGTTGCAGCATGGCGGAGATTCATACTGCTCAGGGTCTAGCAGATGTTTTAATGGAAATGCTTGGTGCCTTGGATCCTCAGAATCATGAGGTCATTACCTTTTCCCCCAAAAAATCCTTTTCTTGTAGGAAATTTAACTCCCCCGTGGTGCACTTGAATGAAACTCCTTGCCGAGGGCCTATGCACCTCTGGGGATTAGTTGGACTTTGATCCGGATACCCCAATGCCAATAAAAAAATAAATAAACCATTTATTTCTGGAATGGGTATCTTTTTTTTTTTCTTTTTCCCAAGTTGTTTCTTGTACTCTGTAAACTGTTACCTTTATAATTTTTTCAGTTCTAAACAAATATTTTGGATAAATTGGACGATACCACAGTAGAAAACATATCCTTTTTGTGTGGTACTTTGCATTTCTTGCCTCTGCTTAATATTGTTGTATTGCCAAATTCATCTTCTTTATTGAGGATGTCCTTTTTCTTTGGGTGATTTTGTTGACTTTTGGGTGGGAATTGTACATTCCTATAGATATATAAGTAGTGATGCATTTTGTTTTTCTTGTATAACCTGTATTTAAGGTTGCATAAAGAAAAAAAAAATAGACCTGTATTTAAGGTTGCATAAAGAAAAAAAAAAAATAGACGCTGTCATCATTAAAGCGAAATGTCATAAGAAAGAATTTGTTGATGGAGGAAGAATTTTTAAGGGAAGCTATTAGAAGAAAAAAAGTTATTTTCCTTAAAAGAATAAGGGATCAAAGAATATAAAAAAAATTAATAGAATTTGATAGAAAAGCATATGCCTAATTCGTACTATTGCAGAAAAGGTCTTGAATGCAATGTAGTCCCTATATCATAGGATGTCATTACTCAACAGATTGATGATCTTTCATCCAATTGAAATAATTATGAGATTTGTAGGTGATTATATTTCAGAGTTCTTAATTCAATTTAGACACTTCATAAACATTTTCATTTGTTTTTTTTTTTTTTTTTTGAATTATTATTTTTTAGCTTTTCAATCGAAGTAAAAACCAAGCATCAATTTTCATCTTTGTTAGTATTTTTATATTATTCTGGTTAATATGGCAGGGAGTACAGCAAGAGGTGATTGTTGACCTTGTTGAGCAGTGCCGCTCTTACCAAAAGCGTGTCATGGTTCTTGTGAACAATACTTCGTATGTATACATAAATGTTGATAAGTGAGGCTATGGTCATCATTTTTGTATTTTTTTTTTATCATTTTAAACTGACAATTGACTCTGGTGGTTGCTTCACTTTAGGGATGAAGAGCTTCTATGCATGGGATTGGCTTTGAATGATGAGCTTCAGCATGTTCTTCGCCGCCATGACAATGTAGCAAAAGGAACCACTGCTGTTGCAGTAGGAACAGCAGAAAATTCAGTTGCACCTGTTGTGAATGTGAATCATGAGGATGAAGAGTCCGATGATGATTTTTCCCAGCTAGCACACAGGTGAGTTTTTCTGTCAATGCTTTTTAGTCCTATATTGGACCACCTGCCTACAGTAAAATATGAAGTTATGTGACTGCCTAGGAAATATTTAGACATGAAATAACTGCCAAAATTGACATCTGCCTCGTTGTTTATGTTTCACAGCGTGACTGTACCATACTATTCCACATTTTCAGTCTTCTACGTCAAACATTTTGTGCTTGTTTTGCACACTGACACCCACACTTCTCTTTTCATGTTACCGTCTTTTCCATATTTTTTTGATTTGTTGAATTGTTTGGTGGAAACTACAGAGTGGTTGTCAAAATTTGAACTTTTTGCTACATCGTGGTCGTTAAACATTTTGTACATCTTCCCTTTCCAAACCCTTTCTTTAGTGGGAGTCTCATTGACCGTGTAGACTTTTTATTATCATTATTATTTTTATCTAGAAAAATGGTCATTTGAAGTGTTTCATCTTATTTCAGATGTTCTCTAGATTAACTGTTGTTCTAGTGTCTGTTCAGAATGGGAACCATTTATATGATAGAAATTTTGAAAAATGTTGCAAGCAAAGCATCTTGGTTCGTGGGACATAAAACACAATAAACACACACGGAAAATATTTTTGTAGCCTGTTTAATGTTGAATTGTAAGTGTACTTAAGATCATATGTACTCCCTACAATGAGCTAGAAGCACATTCATTAATGGGCCTTTTAACCTTTGTATATATATATATATATATATTTAAAAAATATATATAATTAAAAACATAGTTAGCAATGTTTTTTATTTGAATGTAAACACTTGTGGGAAAAATTGGATGCAAAAAAGTAGTTCAAATAACGTTGTTAACGTAAACACTTGTGGGAAAAATTGGATGCAAAAAAGTAGTTCAAATAATGTTGTGTTAACAGACATGGTTAGAAACCACGATATCATAAAAACGTGATTTTTAACCACGTTTTATCGTAGTTTGAGAAATAATTGTTGTGGCTGTACACTATTTGTTTAAATAAGGAATAAAAACATGTATTCATAGAAATGAGCCTTCTTGGCTAATGGTATGGTCTGTTTCACATACGAACTTCCTTGGTATTAGCAACAATTCTATATGGTCATAGAAACAATCATTGTTCAAATTTTAAACCCTTTTAACAGGTTCTGCATTTACCAGTATACATAGTCTTATGCTTCTAGAAATTTTTTTCTGTTTCTTTGTATTGCAATGTATTTTAGGAGTTTTCTTAAGTGTGCAAGTGCACACCATGTGCCACTTACACAAAAAGTGTAAGTGTAAGGTGTAAGTATAAGTATAAGGTGTAAGTGTAAGGTGTAAGTGTAAGGTGTAAGGTGTAAGTGGGTTGCATATGGTGTGCAACTTCAAAAAAGGTGTAAGTGTAAGGTTTAATTTTTTACAAAAGGTGTAAGTGTAAGGTGTAAATGTAAGGTATAAGGTGTAAGGTGTAAGTTGCACACCATAACCAAACCCTGTATTTTATTAAAATGCTAGTATCAAGTTTATTTAATCATATCATTGCAGGTCATTAAGGGACACTTTGCAGGGAAGAAGACTGAAACCAGCCAATCCTAACAACGAACCTGTGCGAATCAACCCAATTCTTCCTCCCCCACCCTCATTCAAAAAGTCGACCTCAGATGCCGGGATGGTCGACTATCTAAGTGGTGATGCTTATAATGCTGAAAGATCTTTCCCGAATCATTCAAACAACACAAATTCTGTCCTACCGTTGTCAGCTCCAACACTATCTTCATCCTCTCCTCCCCCTGATTTCATAAACCCGACTGCGCCAATGTTCACTGGGCATTCCACTTACGATCAACGATCTCCAACGACCAAATCATCCGATCGTTCACCACTAACTCCTCGTGACGTTCAGTCTCCTCTCTTGATTCCACCCCCACCTTCCAAGTACAACCAGAGACAACAGTTCTTCGAGCAACATCAAGCTTTGTCAGGCAGTGCTTCTCCTTCGAGTAGCAGATCCGGTTCCTCTTCCGATGGCTTAGTTGGGCCAACCCGTCATCTCTCTCTTAACCCTTCTACCCCCACTAAACAAGAGACGCAGGAAGATGCACTTTTCAGAGATCTGGTTGATTTTGCAAAAGCCAGGTCATCTTCGTCTTCAAAACCCAATGGGTCATTTTGAGTGGATGTGTAATTAGTATGGAGTATATTTGTTGTGGGTATAGTTTTTTTGAGTATTGTTGGTTTCATTAGTTTTATACCGTGAAGACTCGCCAAATAAATGTTGGTGGGAACTAGGGTTCTGACTTTTACAGGTTAGATTTTAAGAGTTGGGAACTTGGGTTTCCCTTCCACCATTGGCTTCTGGTGTAGAGGATATGAACTGCTTATTGGATTTATATGTAAGAGTTTGTGAATGTATGTATATTCTGTTTGATTCTGAATTGGTTTTTGGCTCTACTGTTTCTGTTTCTGCTTCTGCTTCTGCTTCTGCTTCTGCTTCTGTTAGTTTGGAATTGTTTCCCTTTTTTTGTTTGTTTTGGTTGGTGAATTTCTGGGTGGAGGATAGTTGTCAATCTCATTCAGTCCAGTTTTGGGTAGGGGAATAAACGTTTCGGTTTGTTTGGTTTTTATGAAGAATTTGGCACCAAAACGATTTTCTCTTTTTGCAAATAGCAAATTAGCAAGAACTGAAATAAACCAGTTTAATAATTAGTACTCAATTTTTGTGTTCAAAAATTGCTGCAGAATAAACCGATTGAATTATGAAATAAACCGATTTTTGTGTTCAATTTTTGTGATTGAATTATGTTCAAATTGCTGCAGAATTGGAAATTTGATTTGAAACAAACCAAAACCGCAACAAACGGTTGTTAATTAAATAATAAGGGGAATTTTTTTTAAATATTAAGGGGAATATTTTTTTTCAGGTCCCTGGTATTAAGACTTTACAGTATAAAGGACACTCAATATTTTTATAATGTCTAAGGTCCCTCAAGTTGATCTAGAGAAAATTGATCCAGAAAAATTGATCCAGGGAAATTTGTCCAGAGAAAATTGGTCCAGAGAAAATTCCTCAATATTTTCATAATTTCTTCACCTGTTTGAATTTGCAGCGTTACCACCATGGGTTTGTTTACATGGTCCAGAGAAATTCTTTGGTTTAGACTGAATTTTCTTTGGTCTGAACTGAATTTTCTTTGGACTTTCTCTGGGTTGGTCCAGAGAATTTCTCTGGTTTGGTTGATCTGAATTTTCTCTGGGTTATTGGACTAAAATTTGAGAAGCTGATGCATACTTACCTTAATTGAATTACCCATGAGAGTTGTGATGATTTGCCGAAATCTACTCGGATCTCCATAATACTGAAATTCTTGAATCGGGAAAATTCAGTTTAAAAACCAAAGAATTTTTCTGGACTAACCCAGAGAAAATTCAGTTTAAAAACTAGAGAATTTATCTGGTTTCAACCCAGAGAAAATTCAGCACGCAATGCACTAATCTTTTTTGACTCGTATTGGAACAACTTGAAAGAAGTTTTATTTTTTCCTTTTGTTATTTATTTGTTTAGTTTATGATATTTGAGATCAAACTCTAGGGTGCAGAAATTTCAAATTTGAGGTTGCAGAGTTTGTGTTTTGTCATTAGCTTTCCATTCTTAGTTGGAATTTATGCCAAAAAGAGTTTATATACATATCTCAGTGACCATACATATTTGTTTGGTCAATCCAAACCACAGAATTTCTCTGGATCAACCTAGAGAAATTTCAGTTCAAGCCAGAGAGTTGAACCCAGAGAAATTCTGAATTTTCTTTGGAACTATAAAACTCTGATTTGATCAATTTGTCAATTGAAATACCTGGGGGGACTCTTTCTTGAAAGTGATGAGGAAGGCGAAGATGGCAGTGAAGAAAGGAGTGGTGGAGCCAATGGCTTGGTTGAAGGAGATAGGTAGGTAGCGAAGAGAGATGTTGCCGGAGACGACGGAGAAGCAGAAAATGGCGGAGAGAGCTTGGGAGAAAAAAACATCAAGGCTGGTTATGCTTCTCACAAGTGCCTATGTGTTGCTTATGAGAATCTCAGGGCTTTTCAGGAAGAGTTCTTCAAGAATCGAAACAGTATTATAGAACATCAATATGATTCGGAGCAGTTAAAGACCAGAGAGAATGAGGAAGACAATAGATCTGTGATTGAAACCTTAAGGTAATAGACATATATATATATATATATATATATATATATTAGGGAAGTGGTGATAGAACCCATACAACAAGCACAAAGTCTTGTTTTCTGTCGTTTACTAGCGTTAGGGATGGTGATAGTCAAATTTCTCTGATATATGTTTAGGGACCTTAGACATCAAAAAATAATTTTGTGGATCTCTTCTATTACAAAAAGTGGGGGAGGGACCCTAGACTAATTTTTCTAAATATTAATGATGCATTTGAATTTTGAATTCGTGTGAAAATTTTATGGAGCAAATTGAAAAGGTGAATGAAATAAAGTTAAATTTTGTTACACTTTCGTTTTTATTTATTTATTTTATATTTTTTAGGTTGGGCCATTTGACAAGTAGGTCTTTTTGTTGGGCTTTTAGACAACGCGTAGAATTTGGGTCTCGTGTTTTTTGGTTGTTTGTTCTAATTTTCTGCATGCACCATTATTATAGTTGTGTCTCGTTCACATTCAGCTTGTTTGATGTAATTTTAAAAAATTAAAAATTAAAAATTATTAAATAAAAGTTAAAAAAAATCACTTTTTGCGTTTTTTAATAATTAATTTTTTAAACTTATTTTTACCTCTAAGCTGTTATAAAAAATTACACCAAGCATTTTGATACAAATTTCTAAAACATATACCACAAAATTAAATAAAAAAATAATAAATTGAATAAGTTAAAACTGAATAAAAATAAGTTAAATAAATTGAATAAAAAACACGAAAAATGATGTTTTTAGCTTTTGTTTAATAATTATTAATTTTCAATTTTAAAAAAATTACAATGAGAATTTTTTGAGTGTGGATGCCACGTGCACCTTCTTTTGTATATGATTGGCTTGATTGTGAGATTCATTATGTGTTTGGAAAATAACATGGAACATTTATACATTTATGATTATTAGAAAGTATTATGATAATGCCACATGATATCATTCTATTATACAATAATTTTTTACAAATGACACAAAAATATAATAGGTAAAATTGGATATATTCTTAAAACACATATTAAAAAATATTTAAAAATGATATATTTTTTATTACAAACATACAATCTTCTAAAATTATTATAGAAAGCAATGAGTAAAAATAAAAACGGTAAACTATACTTCTTATTCTTCTTAAATTTTCTTCGGATTTTCACTTTAGTCTTTTATTTTTTAATTATAATAATTAAGTTATTAGGTTTTAACTTGTGTTTTAATGTAATTTTTCAGTTACTTATATTTAAAAGTGAGGAGAATTATATCTCAGAAATTCTTTTTTTACACAAATCTGGAGGGTTGCACCCCACTACAGCTACAGAATAACTTGCACCCTAAATATTTTTGTAATTGTTTTTTATCCCACTGTGCTGCTGTAATTCCCCCTTAAATGTTTGGATGAAAAGTGTTTATTTTATACATGAGAATTACTTAACCACATTTTAGGAGCAATGAAAAAAGAAAAATGATATACGAATCTATTTTGTAGGCCCATTTTTTAGACATGATGATGTTTGCTTTAGATATTTTAACACATTATCACATTATTGGATTTGAAAAATTGATCTAATTTTTGAGTTTGAATAGTACTACTCATAAAAAAATTTGAATGAAAAATGACACTTTTTATAATACTTTTATTCAAAATTTACTCTAATCTCTTATATTTTAACTTTTAATCAAATTTTAAACGGCAGTATGACGGGAGAATTACATTGAAGCACAAGTTTAAGAGAAAGTTTGAGATTGAGAAGTGTAATTAACCACACCAAAAAAAAGAAAAAAGAACTTATTTCCTTGAAAGATGTCTAGACTATCTGTTGAACAGTAGAAACTAGAAAGGAAGCAAATGGGTGAAAATATGCATATTACTTTGCATGGGACAAAAGACATTAACAATCTTGATGGTTTCTATAACAAGGAAGAGAATTGATCAAGTATAAGCTCGCGAGCTTCAAACTCTTGGAAACAGAAGCAAAAATGCGGCGCTTAACGCTTCCTCTGACCGCTGGAACTACAACTTTGTTCTTGCCTCCTGCTGCTCCATTTTCCTTCTTTGGCATTCTCTCTGTGTTTATTTTGTATGTGGAGAGAGAGAGAGAGAGAGAGAGAGAGAGAATGAAAAAGATTGAAGAAAGAGGAGAGAATTTATAAGGAGTTTTGAAGGTGGGGGAAGGGAAAATGTACACCGTCGAACTACTTTCTTTCGTTTAAAGAATAAATGGTCTTCTTCAAGTCGTTTGGTCGGCCGACCGTATGACATAGATAAATTTTGAAGTGTGAATTTTAATAAAAACTTAACATTAGTGGGTGTTTGGGAAGTTGCTATTTTAATAGGTTATTTTAGTTTTTGGTTATTTTAGTAGGTTAAAATTTTTGTGTTTGGGAAGATAGTTGGATTTTTTTGTAGTTGGATGTGATATTTGTGAGAAAAAAAAGTAAAATGATTATGAATTTGATGTGATATTTTGTCTTATTAGCTATGTTAGCCTATTTTGTCCGTCTCTGGATTTTAGCCCAAAAAAAAAAAAAAAAAAGGCAAAATCCAACTTGCCATGCATTTATAGTTAGAAATGAAAAAATATTTATTTGATTAAAAAAAAAAAAAACACAACGGTAATAGATATTGCATACTTCTGAGATGAACAATTTTGTGTTTTTATATACTTGATTTAAATTTTTAGTCTATTCTTTATTTGTGTTTTATGTTTCATCGATATTGATTAGTTATATCCAGAGGCGGCTCTAGGTGTAGTAATCAACAATGATTCATCCCACTAAAAACATCACCACTAATAGCACTAATGCATTAAAAAAGTAAAAAAAAAAAAAAAAATACAACTCTAAAACCATAACATCACATCATTAATGGCGGGACCCACTGCCACCTAATTAGTGGGAGCACTAATTAGTGCTCCCAAGCATTTTTCGTGTAGTAATGGGTGTTCAATTGAACACCTTGTATTTTTTTAATATATATAAAATTTAGCATAAAACTTTATACTGTTGAATATCTTAACTCACTTCCCTATAATCCAGTTCAACACTCACCTAACTCACTTTCTTGAACACTTAACCTAGCTCAGTCCATAACCATTTAATCAATATATATTAGTAGGTAACTCGCGTGATGCATGTGTAATTTAAATAAGTAAAAACAAAAATAAATAATAAAAAAATTAATTTTATAATATGGATGTTCTCATCGACTTGCATGGCTGGCTATATTCAACTCAGGCTTGCGGGTTTGGATGGAGGAGGTTTCGCATTTTGTGGCTCGCTTTGTTCTTTTTGATGCGGGGTCCTGATTTAGTGCTTTGTTCTTGTTTCTATTCTTAGCCTATCTAAAAAAAAATATGCATGTTCTCTTAGTGTTAATCCAAGGTATTCGATTCAAACCTTGTGTACTATCTCTTTGTATAAAAATTGTGTGATTTTGTAATTGATAAACAGTTTTGTAACTTATTTCAATTTGAATTAAAAGAGCTTTCTTCATTTTTTTCCCCCATCATGCTAGTGATAAAAAACAAAATATATTTATATAAATTTTTATATCTACATTTTATTTTTTTGAAACAATGATATCAATATATTAGAATTTTGTTTTGTTTATTAGTGTGATTTCAAAAGTTTAAAAATTTTTTTTTGAATGTCTACCCTAAAAAAAATTCTTAGAGTACCCATTATGAACGTCCTGAAAAAAATTTCTAGAGTTGCTACTGGTATTAATAATAAAAGAGTTATAACATTTAATAATATCATGGTGATTTTATTTTTTTTATTATATTAATAACAAACATAAGACTCGTTAGTTAAATTAATATAGTTGTGATTTTTGAGATAAATAAAATATAAATACGATCATTGTGACATTATTATAAGAAATTTATTCTTTTCTTGCTCGGCATGTTTGTAGAAATTTAATGATTTGCAATCTTTTTATACAAAAAAAATTCAATTAGAATAATGTGACTGTAATTTGTTTAAATTTAAGCAATAATAGTGAGTGTTTTTTTGTATCATCACATTATTGTTTTTCGTATCAACTAATTGTCATGCATTTCATAATTTTTAAAGGGAAAATTGCCAGCTAGTTGTATTTCCATAAAATTATTACAAATTGATGGAAAAGTTTAAGATTTTAATTGTTAATATTTCTAAAATTTATCATTGATCTTTTTAAAAATATACACTGAGTTAAAATGTTTCCATTTTTAAATGATGGGCTATTATCTGTTACATGTTTATCAATTTTTTATTTTTTTTAACAATAATTAACTCACTGACTTATCAATTAAGAATACACAAAAATGAGTTGCGTGAACAATTTTCTTAAAGTCAGATTGAATTTTCAAAAACTAAATATTATTTTATTCCTTGAACTATGTACTAATACATTTTGATTTGCTTAATTATAAAATTGTATAAATGCACTCCCTTCAGGAACATTGAAAATAATGTATTTTTTTATAAGTGAATGGATTAAAATGTCCAAGTTCATAAATGAGAAAGGAATACTTAGAATTTTGAGGAAGGAAGCTAAGAGGGAGGAATGCTTTCAATTTTGATCTATTTTCTAATTAAAATTTTCAACTTGCAAGAGACTGTAACAAACAAACCTCACTCATTAATTAATGCAAAATGTAATGATTTCGTTTGGGCAACTAAATCAGCAAAGGAATTGAAAAAAAATAAAAAATAAAAAATAAAAAAAGAATGGCTAAAAATAGTGTGATAGATTTAAAAATGAGATTAACTTCAAAGTCACATACATTTTTTAATTAGTGGGTCTTTTTATTTGTCAAATATTGTATGATAAATTTAAAAAAGAGATTAATTTCAAAGTCATATGCATTTTTCAATTAGTGGGTCTTTTTATTTGTCAAAGATTGTGTGTGGCTCGGTTGGAAAAAGAGCGAGATATCATTTTGTTGATAAGAAAATTAATTTGCGGCAATCTCATGTTTTAGTGTGTTAATTTACACACAAAAGCTAATTAATTAGTTAATTCTGAATACTCTCAACTATTGTCTAGTTTAATATGATTATCTTAATATTTGTAAAATTGTAATTATTCTTATCTATAGACATATGTACAAAATGAAATATGGGAGAGTGAGAAATTTAGTTATTTTGAAATGCGATTTTCTTATATTTTGGGTCAAATGGTAAGTACTAACAGAAATAGTTATTTTTGAAAAAATAAAAAATAAAAATCAATGAAAAAAAATAGAGAAAGAAAAATTACATTCACAACAATAAAATTTGAATCGAGCAATGGTAGAGGGCCACAAAAAGTGTAGCTAAAATGGCTCAAAACTGTCAAATTTGACAGTTTTGAGCCATTTGAACCACACTTTGACAGTTTTGAGCCATTTGAGCCACACTTTTTGTGGCCCTCAAACATTTTTCATTTGAATCTAGGCATAATAGCTGTCAAGGAAGTACTCATCCACTAATTGTTAAAATAGTATAAATAATTATAAAATATATATTTTTTTGAACAATTTTTGTGTAAGATCACAACTTTAATTTTGTGTCAACACCAATTGATGTGTTCACTATATTATTATAACAACGATGTTAGGTAGCTCAAAATTTTGTGACTCAAATGGCTCAAATCACTCAAAACGACGTCGTTTTGAGTGTAAGTGAGTGTAAAACGACGTCGTTTTGATAAATTTGAACCATTTGAGCCATAAAATTTTGAGGTACCAAACATTTTCCTTATTATAATATATATATAGAATTTTTTGAGACAGGGCTGATGATATCATGTCTTTTTTTGCTTGGGGTTATAAAAATCAAAGGTGGTAATGATAGGAATAGATGATAAGTGCACTAGTTTTGTAAACTTAAGAGGCCCACAATTCTCTTTCGGTCTTGCCAATCAATAAAAAAAATAAAATATATTGTTACAAATATAGTTAAATAGTCTGTTGTTGCGAATATTCATGACAATTGTGACGAAAAAGTCGTTTCATTATTTGTTAGATTTATTTGATTTATTAAAGAAAAATTATTAATAAGTTATATTTTGTTTTTAAAATTTCTATTGAGTACTATATCTTGTTTGGTTAAACACACTTTTTAAAAAATTAATCACTTGATTTTTCGTATTTTTTTATTTTTAATAAATTTTTAAAAAATATTTTATGCAAATTTTTATTTTTTATTTTTTACATGCACCTAATCTAAATGCACTTAAAAAAATATAATATTTGTGATTTTTTTTAAATTCATCAAATTCAAAAAATTCAACCAAAACCCAAAAAAAAAAAAATTGAAAATTCAGTATATTTTCTTATTTAATTGTATTCAGTAAATTTTGTAAAGGGTTTTGTACCCTTTTTTTTACTTTTTATGTATATCGAGATTAAGTGGATCTAAAAAGGAAAAAACAAAATTTGATTAAAATATTTTAAAAAATATTAAAAATACAAAAATATGAATTGAAAACTCAAAAAATTATTTTTGAAAATTCCAAACCAAAATTTTCATGCAATATTCCTAAAAAGTTCAATTTTCCATAATGATGTACTTTATCTCAATTGTACATTTCTCATTTAATATGAATAATAACTTCATAAATGATTTTAATGTACTTAAAATTATATATTATAATTGTAAAAATTATAAATATTAGGTGAATAGAGATGTGACATGTAAATATATTAATACGGAGAGATAGACTCATTAGGTAGATAAATAAATGACATATGGAGAAATATTGAGTTGATACGTAGGTCGATAAATAGATCACACTTGAGTATATAAGTGACGTGAATAAATAGATCATACTTTGGTATATAAGTGGGTGGATAAATAAGTGACGTGGATAAATAGATCGGACTTAGGCTTCGTTTGGAAATATGCTTTTTTAGTAACTTTTTAGCTTTTTGGTTAAAATTTGATGTAAAAAAAATTAGTATGTTTGGGATGACTTTTTGACTGTTTACGAAAAGATGTGCAAAAAGTAGAGAGAAAATGGAATCTTTAACTTTTTGGTATAAATTGTTGATTTTTTGATTTTTTTAGTAACTTTTTGACTTTTTAACTAAAAGAGCACTTGCCAAACGAGGCCTTAAGTATATAAGTGGGTAAATAAATAAGCGATGTAAACAAATAGACAAATGGGTAAAAGTAACATAGTCTTTTAAATTATTATTATTATTGTTATTATTAATTTTTTTTTTGGCCTTTTGACCCCAAAAAAATAAATAATGTTTGAGGGCCACAATTTTTGTGGCTCAAATGATTCAAAATTGCCAAAATGACGTCGTTTTGGCATGTTTTGTGCTCAAAACGACGTCGTTTTGACAGTTTTGAGCCATTTGAGCCACAAAAATTGTGGCCCTCTACCATTGCCCCAAAAAATAAAGTATAAGGCTATTGGCTCAAAAATTTAGAAATTGGCCTGAGTGCCTAATTTTTTTTAATAAAGAAATTAAAAAATGCTAAAATATATTAAAATTCCATTAATAGTAATGAAAAATAATAACGTGACAAATTCATATTTTCCCTGTGTGAGCTAATTGATGAATCTTATACTTAAGTTCTTGTTTATGAAAGTTTATTTAATTTCAACAATTATAAATATTTTTATTATAAAAAATTCAAAAAAATTCAAATTGTTTATGAATTTTTTGGTTCATATTTTAATGAGAAGAGTAAAATTGGGATAAAATAAATTATTTTGGAGAATTAAACTTTTTAGATATATTATTGAAAAAATAGGACTTAGTTATCTACAATAACATTCGATGGTACTTAATAATAATTTTTAGAGCAAAATATGATGTATTGATAATTTTTCTCTGAATAAATCAAATAAGATCTAACAGATAATGAAACCACCTTGTCTCCACAAATATTATGAATATTTGCAACAACACACACTATTTAACTATATTTTAACAATACTACAACGTGTAATGGTTTTAAAGACTAATTTATGTCATCATTAAAAGGTTATTCTTAAAACTTAAAAAGGATTTTTACTGATAAAATTACGAAAATATTGCTAAAATTATAAAATTATGAAAACATTGATAATTATGACAACAGTGACTGTTGTGCCTTTGCATAGCAGCCACCCCATTTCTTCGATTCCCTTTGTGGTAGTGTTTTTCCCCCCTCATATTATGGAGATTGTATGTAAGTAGTAGTGGTTGTTGGGCTTGAGCTTAGTAAGCTTTTTTTTTTTTTTTGATCGGCAAAAGAAAGAAACTTTATTGATGTAGAAAAGAAGTACAAAAAGCAAAAACACACTACATCAAAAAAGGAGAGGGAGGTGCAAAGGCATCACAATGAGCTAAATCATCCCAACTAAGTTGGCACCAAAAAACCCATTCTATCATTTGCTAGGACCCCCAGAGTTGGCGAGAAACCAATAAAAAAAGAGGACAACAGCCACCAAAACAGACAGAGCAAACTAGAGTCACAAAACAAACAAGCAGCCTGAACCTATCTGAGTATCACACCAACATCATAACATACCATACCAGGGACCATAGCCAACTCGCCAACTCACCAGCTCACCATAGCCAACTGCAAAGCAATTCTAGATCCAATATAATGCAACACATTAGAAACCAGCTTCCTCAATTTCTCACTGAACCTTTCATGACAATTACATTTCAATCCAGAACCAGCCACATTCAGAACCCCAGTGCAGTTCAAATGCCACAACAACACAACAGCTCTATACTTATCAAAAGACAACATAACAGAATAACTACCAGCAGCACATCAACATGCCAACCAGCCAGAGCAACCTCTTACCAGCAGGACATTAATCAACAACCAATGCCAAACAACAAGACATTAATCAGCAACCAATGCTACTGCACTGCACCAGTGCCAGCAATCATTAGCACCAAAACCTACCAGCAGTAGATCCAGATGTGTTGACTCACCCATTTGATATTTGAAGCAATCTCAAGAACCCCAGTGCAGTTAAAATGCCACAACAGCCCAACAACAGAATCCATCTAATTGCAGCTCCGCTCTAATCAAAAGACAACATAACAGAACAGCTACCAGCAACAGAGGACAATAGCAGAATCCATCAAATTACAGCGCTATACTTGATAAGCTTACATATCTCCAAAAGTTTGTGAAAAAACTAGAAATCCCCTAGATGTTGATTTGTGATTATGTATCAATTTTAAGCAGAATATAACAATCCCAATCAAACAATCAAGACAAAGAGACACAACGATTTTACGTGGAAAAAACCACAATTGGACACCGCCAACTGTGATTAAAAAACCATGGACAACAGCCACAAAACAATCCACTAGGAAGATTTAAAGGAATTACACAGGTATACTCTCAATTACCTAGCGAATCCACGCCTAATTGAACCAACTTCTATGTGCCTCTTCTAACCCGTCTTTACCTTGGAATTGTCTTTACGATGAGCCACCCCGGAATCCACCAAAGCTTCAGGCTCGAATTCTTCAGAATCCACCGAAGAACAACTCTCTCTTTTGTAGAACAAAACACAACCTTTGATGTACTCTCTTTAAACCATGAGTTGAATACTCAATAAAAACATCAAAGAAAACTAACAAAATATCCCCAGATATAAATCTTAAGAACCAAAAAGAAGATCCGGAGGAGTTGAGGAGTAGTCTCGTTTTGGGAGAAAACCAACTACTTATAAAAAAAACCAAAAGTAATCCTAGATTTGGAAGAAAACCCAATCCTTATTGAAATCCGGAAAACTGTGTTCGCGCGGTCCGCTTGAGCGCCCAACATCCCGCTCAAGCGTCTTCAGTAAAATCTGCGCGTGACATAACAGAGGTCCGTTCAAGCGCCAGAGAACCCGCTCGAGCGCGAAATCACACCTTCCAGTATTTTTCCAGACCTGACAAGCTGCTGGAACCAGGGATTCTTCGCTCGAGCGCGGGTGTGTCCGCTCGAGCGGACAGACAATTTTGAATGCATTTTTGCATTTTGTTTCGGGGGCGCTGCCCCTCGACTCCGCCGTGGCGCTGTCCCGGACCCGCCAAGGGGCGCTGCCCCCTAGACCCCCGCGACCTGACCGGGCAGCTCGATCCCCGTCATAATCAGCGAAGTGGCAATCTTGAAAGCATTAGCATCACAAACTTCTCTGAAAGCCGCAATTTGGTTGGATTCGCATCTAAACACTCATAGCCTCACTGAAATAAAAAGTGTGAAAATAAATACAACTGAATGGAGTTTTGTCAAACGGGGTTGCCAAGAATAAAACCTAACAGTTTGAAATGGGCACTGTTATACACAACAGAACAGAAAAGCAGCAGAGCATATCTCCTAGTTGGTGAGAAACCAACAGAGAAGAAGAACGACAGACAAACTAGATATCAAGAAAGCAGAGGAAAAATAGAGAAAGATGATGATCAGCAGTCCTTAACAAAGGAAAAACAAACCTCAGAACTTTGAAGCAGACCAATCCCACTGAGAACAAACCAACAGACACCCTTGCTGAGTAAAGAATCAAAAAAACAGATAATGACCCATGAAAATCACACCCATCAACAGATACACCCATCAGAGAAACTGAGTACAGCAAAATCACAACCATCAACAGATACACTTCCTAATGCCCAAGATGTTATAGAGGAAATCATTTATGGAGAATGAAAGATCCTTGGAAGAGGCCTTTAGCCAAATAGCTAACCTTATGATTATAAGCTCCTGTAGCTCGTACATGTCATGTTGTGAATCTTGAAATAGATGTTCATTTATGAGCTTCCATAATGACCAAAGGGTGACTAATGGTAATGCTCGCCAAATTCTCTGTTCATTTTTCCTATAGGGATGACCTGCCCACCATTGCAGCACTCCCTGTACAGAGCTTGGAGTCACCCACAGAGTCCCCTACCACTGCAGCAACCCAGTCCATACTCTCCATACTAGAGGGTAGTGAAACAGCACATGATCCAAAGTTTCCTGTTGTGATTTGCAAAAAATACATAGAGTAGATGTAGCCCTATCCAGCACACCAATCCGTTGCAAGAACACAAAGGTTTTGACCTTTTGTTTCCAAGCGAGCCAACCGAAGACCTGCACTTTGGGAGGTAGATATTTTAGCCAGACCAAACTGTAAAAGCTGACATTACCACCATAAGCGAGATTAGTCTGATTATAGAGAACATATATAAGAGATTGCCCGGGCTTTACTGCTAACCATGAAACACTATCTTGGACCAACAGATTGAGTGCAGGTGTTGGTGCAATAATGCCTATTAATCTAAGAAGCTTCTCTTTCTCCCAATCGAATAGAGACCTTCTAAAGGAAAACAACCAATTATTAGAGGAGGCATCCACAAACTCTTTGAGTAAATCCTTCTTGTCATTCGATAGTTGGAATAGCCATGGAAATTCTTCTTTAAGACATAAGGCTCCACACCATTGATCAGCCCAGAACCTAATTCTACAACCATTCGCTACTTTGAGTTGCAGATTACTAACAAAGAATTCCATAAGAGACTGCTGATGTTCAACAGCAGCTATGATACCACCCCAGATTCTAGAAAAGGTGGTGCTAGAGATAAGATTAGGTAGCCAGGCCCCACCTTGAAAATTGTACTTGCTGCAAATAAGCCTCTTCCATAATGAATCATGTTCAGACGCAAATCGCCACCACCACTTCAGAAGTAAACAGACATTCACATCACTAAGCCTTCGAACACCTAGTCTACCTTGTTTTAAGCTTTTTGTGACCTTTGTCCATTTCACGAGATGGATTTTCCTCCTTAAATCTGAACCACCCCATAGGAAAGTAGCCTATATTTTATCTAACTCCTTAGCTATTCCTTTAGGCAACCTGAACAAAGATAAGAAAAACACGGGTAGACTTGATAGCACTGCTTTCACCAAGATCAACCTCCCTACAAAGGAGAGAAGCCTCATTTTCCAGCCAGTAAGCTGCAATTTGAACTTATTTGTAACTGGTTTCCAAAACCTTTTCCTCTTTGGATTAGCACCCAATGGCAGACCTAGATACTTTAGAGGTAAGTTTTGGGTCTTACAATTTAACAGAGAAGCATATTTAACCAAAATAGAATTAGGAACACCAACCCCACAAACCACACTTTTGTGGTAATTGATTTTGAGACCAGATGCTACTTCAAAAGACCTGAGAATTCTTTTTAAGCTCACAACTTTTGGTAGCTCGGCTTCATAGAATAGAAGAGAGTCATCTGCGAATTGGAGATGGGATAGTTGCACTTGGTTGTTGCCTATAAGTACCCCTTTTAGCAAATTCAAGTTCCTAGCTCTCTGAAGAAGAATGTTTAGTGTTTCTACAACCAAATTAAAAAGGAATGGGAATAAGAGATCGCCTTGCCTGAGGCCTTTCTGGGGGCTAAACTCCTTGGTTGGTGAGCCATTCATAAGTACTGAGATCCTTGCAGTAGAGACACACTCCTTAATCCAAGAAATCCATTTGGAACCAAATCCAAAGTTTTCTAGCATAGAAAAGAGGAAGTTCCAATTGATAAAATCAAATGCCTTTTCAAAATCTATTTTTAGCAGCAGCCTTGACTTTTTAGATTTAACCCAACCATCCACAACTTCGTTAGCAATCAACACACCATCAAGAATATTCCTACCACCTAGAAAGGCTGACTGTGTGTCACCAATGATCATGGGCATGACCTTTTTGAGCCTGGATGCAAGAACTTTAGAAAGAATTTTGTATACAGAACCAACTAAGCTTATAGGTCTAAACTCACTTAAAATGATAGCTTTGTCGAGCTTTGGAATCAACGTAAAGAAGGTACTGTTCAAGCCATAGTCTAATCTGCCATTGACATGAAATTCTTTCATAAGGTTAATCACCTCCACCTTAAGTACCTTTCAGAATTTTTGAAAAAACATCAGATTGAAGCCATCTGGACCAGGGGCTTTATTACCATTGCAATCTATAATAGATGACCAGATTTCTTCTTCAGTGAATTCTGCCTCAAGTATATGAAAAAAATCGCTAAGCCTTATACTCTTAAAATTTCCAGCAAGCCTTGGTCTGTTGCTCCAAACTTCATTGAAATGATTTGAAAAGTGAGTCCACACTGCATGTTTAGCTTGACTTGGCTCCTCCAAAACCACATCCCCCACTTTGATGGAGTTGAGAGTGTTCCTAGTGTGTCTGTTGCTGGCCATAACATGGAAGAATCTAGTGTTCCTGTCGCCCTTTAGCCATTCCCATTCTAGCTTCTTACTCAACAGCCACATGTCATTTCTTTTTTCTCTCTGCAGCTTCAATTCAACCTCCTCCAATGGTCTAGATTCAGCTATCAAGTCAATATCATGAAGTTCAGTTTCAATAGCTTGTAGTTTGAATGCAACATTGCCATAAACCTCTCTACTCCAAGTTTTTAATATCAACTTGAGAGTATGCAATTTCCTCTGCAGAATGAAACCAGATGACCCAGAAAAATGAGATTCTTACCATGTTTGTTCCACTAGAGGAGCAAGATGCGAGTGCAGCAGCCAAGCATTTAAGAACTTGAAGGCTTGGGTCCCCAATCTCTAGCATCCTCCATTAGCACAATAGGACAATGATCAGATACAATTCTAGGAAGGCCCCAAAGTTTGAACTTATATCTCTCCAGCCATTCAGGGCTTAAAAGGAACCTATCAATACGACTTCATTTATTCTCATCAAAGGCATTGCACCAGGTGTATTTTCTGCCTAACATTTGCAAGTCCACCACCTTACACGAATCTATGAATTCATTGAAATCTTGCATGCCCCTATCCCTTATTGATATACCAATTTTTTCCCCTGAGTTTCTGATTTTGTTAAAATCACCACCAAGGCACCATGACTTGGGAAATGAATCCTTCAGATTTAACAGAATCTGCCAGAGTTTCCTTCTCCTAATGACATAATTAGGAGCATAAATATTGACAATTACACAATCGAATGAGTTGTAGAGCTTACCTGATAGTAGAATAAAGTTTCTATTACTGCAACACTCTAAGAGTTGGAAAACTTCAGGGTCTCAGAGGCAGAGTAAACCACCTGCCATTCCTTCAGCATCCACAGCCATAGATTCCATCCTATCCTTAGGCCAAAGACTTTTCATCTCAAAGCTGGTAATGCTTGACTTTTTTGTCTCTTGAAACAAAGCTATGTCAATTTTCCTTTGTAGCAAAAGATTCTTGATCTTTCTCCTCTTAACAGGTCTTCCTACATCTCTAATGTTTCAATATAGTGTCTTCATAGAAACATTGTATGACACTGATCTCACCCATTTGGAACTAATCATTCCACAATATCGTTCCCTTTCCCTAACCTCTCCTTATCCTTTTCCTCTATGTGCACTAATTTCCTGATAACCTCAGATTCTTGCCCCATGAATTCAAGCCCTAAACTTTTCCCCATCTGCATTGTTGCTTGGGCCTCTTGAAGAAAATCAATTCCAGAAAGGGGTTGTTTATTAACTGGAGGTGTGGATCTTGACTGAAAGCCTTTAATGTTTCCTTTGCTTGTGGAAGATCCCTTCTGACCAAGCCTTCTAGCAAAACCATTGAATCTACCAGCTAACAGAGGTTGTTTAACCCCTACTCGTCTGCTTTCTTTTCTCTTGCTTCTCTTCAAACAATTAAGAATAGAGTCTGAAATAGATGGGCTGATAGTGTCGCTACCCACATCTGATGACCCACCCCCTAGCTTTGCAGATGGAAAATGGAATGCACTACAAGAGGGCCCAATAGGCGGCAAATCCGAATGGGCCAGGTTAGAAGGTTGAAGCCCAGTTGGCAAATGATTAAGAGCTACCTCAAGGCAAATACTAGATTTATTTTTCAGGAAAGGACTAAGGCTTTTGATTGACTTTCTAACTATTGTAAAATGATAAATTATAAAATAATAATCTATTTGATAATATAATATTTTTCATACTTGTAATTAACACTCTCCTTACTAAAAACTAAAACTTCATATTCAAAATCCCATCCAAATTTTACAAAAAAATCATTAATGTTATAGTAACAAATGGTCAGAATTGGAAAACGGTATATAAGCCTACTTTCTAAATCTATTTTTTAGACCTAATGATATGTAAGTGATATGATTGGTGAATAATTAGAGAAGATATACGAGAGAGAGTATTAACTTTAATATCTTAATTGATTGTCACATCATTGAGTTGGAAAAATAAGTTTAAAATTTTGGATAAACTACCAATAGGTCCTAATAGTTGGACTTAATTCTCATCAAGTCCTATTGAAAATAAGTCTTGGTAAAATTGTCGCTAAAAGTAATTTTTTTGTGACAATTTTTTATATATGTCGCTAAAAATTAATAATTAGTGACTTTTTTTATCATAATTTTTATAAATTGTCACTAAAACTTACAATTAGTGACTTTTTTTATGACAAATTTTTCTCATAGGACTTATTAGACAATAAATTCACTTATTAGGACCTACACGTAACTACCTTTTAATTTTTAGTCTTAAATAACAATACTCGTCAAAATTTTACAATACGTGAATAGAAATCAGTAATATTATTTTTAGTTCATAAATTTTGAATAGGAATTTGGAAAGTGAAAATAATGTAATTGATGCTTCAACCTTTCCAAAAAATTGAATCCACTTTATTTTGTTGAACATGCTTGACTGGTGGCAAATTGGCAATAACAATTAATCTTTCTATTCACTACTTTGTCCGGAATCAATCTAGTAAACAAAACCAAATATTTTTTTTTTTTTAATTTTGAAAAATTAAATTGAGTACCATGTTTGGTTTCAGAAAATTGAATTTACTTTTTAAGAGTTCTTTTGTTTTTCATTTTTTTAAATATTTTACGCAAATTTATTATTATTATTTTTAGATGCACCTAATCTAAATACGTTTAAAAAGTATAATATTTGTGATTTTTTTTTTTAATTTCACCACATAAAAAATAAGAAAATTCAATATATTTTTGTATGTTGTTATATTTAATGAATTTTTTTTAAAGATTTTTGTACAATTTTTATTTTTGTTTTTTTAAGTATATTAAGGCCTCGTTTGGCAACTGTTCTTTTCAGTCAAAAAGTTACTAAAAAAACTAAAAAGGTAACAACCCATACCAAAAAGTCAAAGATTTCTTTTTCTCTCTACTTTTTGCACATTTTTTCGTAAAAAGTCAAAAAGTCATCCCAAACATATTAAATTTTTTTACATCACATTTTAGCCAAAAAGCCAAAAAGTTACTAAAAAAGCATGTTCTCAAACGAGACCTAAGATTAAGAGAATCTAAAAATTAAAAAAATTGATTAAAATATTTTAAAAAGTCATTAAAAATAAAAAAAATATGAATTAAAAATTAAAAAAATTATTTTTAAAAACTCAAAACTAAACAGTCTTTTGTTTATGAATAATTTCATTTGGTTTGATGTAATACAACTTGTAGGGAAAATAAATAAATAAAGTGCTCCCGTCAATTTCTTTAAGTTTCATTCTTGCAAATGTACTCCCCAGGCGAGATACTTAACGCGTTAGCTATAACGATGCACTGGTCGATACGCACATTGCCTACTTCCCATCGTTTATGGTTACGACTATTGGGGTATCTAATCCCATTTGCTCCTTTATCTTTCGTCTCTCAGTGTCAGTATCAGCCTAGCAAATTGCTTTCGCCATTGGTATTCTTTTAGATCTCTACGCATTTCATTGCTCCACCGGAAATTCTCTTTGCCCCTACCGTACTCTAGCTTGGTAGTTTCCACCGCCTGACCAGAGTTGAGCCCTAGGATTTGACGGCCAGAAAAAATTCCAAGAACTACCACAAAGAATTTCTTGAGATTTCTATCATTTGAATTGTTGTAATTTGACATTCTTTGTAAGTAGGAAGGTTAATGAAACCCAAACTTAAATTACTCAGAATTATCATTTTGTGATTCAGATTTATTTTGTATATAGACTCTATATTACATAAACTAATTTTCACCGCACAATCATACACTCTGAAAAATCTGGGTGGTTTTTGGGTGGGTTCCTAGACTTTTTGTAATGAATAAGAAGTAGGGGTCATAGAATTTCCCAAGAAGATAACATCCATATATTTGGGTGAAAGGTACCCCATACAGAACATTCATACAGAGCTGAGCTTCATTCACTCATTTTACAAATGAAAAAGAGAAATTTAAAAAACAATAATAATAATAATAATAATAATAATAATAATAATAATAATAATAATAATAATAATAATAATAATAATAATAATAGACATAAGGGTAGGTTTGGATCCCACACTCGATTGTGTCTATTTTGAAACTTTATATGATTTATTTATTTATTTGTATGTCTGTAGTAATACTAAATCAAAAAAAGATCAAACAAGGCATTGTGTGCTCATGGATAGACGTGGCTTGCACATGGCCTCTAACGGCTTCAACTTGGGCATGGTGATGCCTGAACTCTCAGCCATATCCACCTCATTTTCATCAACTCTCTCCCATTCAAATGACTGGATTAAGGCTCCAAGTGCAAGCCCAACCATCTTTTTTGCCAGGCTAGCCCCAGGACATCCACGTCTTCCACTGCCAAATGGAATCAGCCTATACCCATCTTCAGCACCATCTCCTTCAAACCTCTCTGGCATAAACATTGTTGGATTTTCCCATAGCTTAGGGTCCCTATGAATGGCCAACGCATTTACCATCAACATCGTACCTCGCGGGACATCATAACCTCCCACAGTACAATCTTCAGATGCTTCATGTGGCAGTAGAAGTGGGACAGGTGCATATAATCGGAGTGCTTCATTGATTACATTTGATAGGTAATTCAACTTGGGCAAGTCTTGTTCGTTTATGATGCGGTCTCGTTCAACATGAGCATCTATCTCTGCTCGAACTTTTTTCATTACATCTGGATGGTTAAGTAGTAGTGACATCGCCCATTCCATGGTTGTTGATGAAGTCTCAGTTCCAGCAAGTAACAATATCTGTCCACACCAGGCAAGCAAGCACATAAAATACCCAAAAAGGATGCAACATTAAGGTGCGGCCCAACACTTTCACTACTACAAAAATAGTTAAAGATCACACTTTGACAAAAAAAAAAATCTCAATTTGTAAAAATTTCAAAGTGAAGCCTTTTGATAATTAATGTTAATTATTAATTATTAATATTTTATTTTTGTCTAAAGTTATTTTTTCATCCTTTTGGTATCAACAAATTACTAAAATTAAAAGTAAGAAGTTATATCTTATGTTCCCAAGCACGTAGATTGAGACTTTCTAAAATTCCGTATCAACTCTTTGCAATGACTTCAAAGAGTCAATACAGAATTTGGATGATAAGTCATGGTATAAATATTCCTCAACTTCGATAGCTAGGTATGTGAAATCAACTACTACTAACTTCAAACTCTCTACTGTGAATTCTACTTTGAATTCTCTCTAGGATTTTGTTGTCATCTTAGGCATTTTTGGGTAGCTTACTCATGAAACAAATAATTTTTTCTTTCACTACGGATCCCATACTACCCCCATAAACTGAAAATCCATAACCCCAATTGCTACGGGAATACCATTTAGTTGGCCTATGCCTGTTTGAACAGCCTCAGTTAATCCTGTTTTCCTTTGGTAAAATCGATAAGATAATTTTGAATTTTTGCATAATTCAAGTTCATACACCTAGAGTAGATTTTTACCCTCTACATATAATATTCCCAAAAATGCTAGAGGCCCCAAAAATTCTACCAAAAGTTTTACCAAATGTCTCACATGGGTATGGGACCCACATGGACCCACATTGTGTGGGTCCCACACCCATGTGAGACATTTGGTAAAACTTTTGGTAGAATATTTGGGATCTCTAGCATTACTCTAATATTCCAAACAACATCTACATGATAATGATAATCTTACCATTATAATCCCATTTATAATATTGTTGGTGTAGAACTCTGGTTCTGTTTCTTGCCAAGACAACAAATTGTCGATTAGTGTCATTGTTTGTTTTGATGCACTGATTCTTCGTCGTTCATCAACTAGATGCTGCAAAAACTTGTCCATCTTCTCTGCACTGGCTACTAATTTCTTCTCAATCCCAAAAAAATCCACCCACAGCAAGATCGGGAAAATGTCTGATGGATGTGATATTTGAGCAAGTTCAAAGTGCTCCCTCATCAAATTCTGAAAGAGCTTGGCCTCCTCAACATCCGACACATCCTCTCCATAGAACCTCTTCCCCATGATCATCATTGTTGTAACATTAAAAGAGAGCCCAAAAAACTTGTTTTTCAAGTCCACCTTACTATACCCACCATCACCACAATTTTTCATGAGTTGATTCAACCAAAACTTCACTTCCTCTCCTCGTATACCAGATGTCCTCTCCAGTCGAGCATTCGAGAAAATCTCTAAGGTTGTAATACGCCTGAGATTAGGCTGTAACAAATTAGTCTTTAACATTGTAACAGAACATGAACAAAAACAAAAACATTATTTTAAATTTTCAAAAAATAAAAAAAAATAAAATGCATAACATAGACTGCGGACAATTAGACTTGGATATGAATAAATATTTTTCCAAAACAAATCAAGAATTTATCATACTTTCTTATTTTTTTCTTTAATTTTTTCAGCAAAAGTCATACTTTAGGTGTAAAACGTTTCAGTAGGACTTTATTACCTATTTTCTACCAATTATACTAAGACATCCCAACATAAATAAAATTGTTTGTATATACCCAGGTTTGGTTGTCGGGTTGGCACAGATCAGGTTAAGCTTAATCCCAAGAACCAAACCAATCTAATCTAATCTTGTTTACTATTTTTATATCCAGAATGGAATCAATGTATTGATAAAATTAATCAAACCAACTCGATCCCTGGAGGTCGAATTGATTCAGTTCTTGAGTTTTCTAACTCTCTTCTGCACTGCACCCCTACCTCAGATTGCGCCAAAGGTCACCATATGAGGCTGCAGTTATTGTGGTGTAGTCGTAGGTGAGGTGTTTTCCGATGGGACTACGTGGCCGGTTGGCAAAGATAATATCGTTTTTTGTGAAACATTCTTCGACGGCCAAAGGAGAGTTGACAATGATGACCTTTCTGGGTCCGAACCGAAGGAAGATGATTGGGCCATACTTATCTGAAAAGCCTTGCAGAGTTTGGTACAGTGGCTCTTTTAGTAGATGGAGATGGCCTAGGATGGGAAGCCCAGGAGGACTTGGGGGGAGATTCTTGTATGTTTCTTGTTTCGATGTGAAGAGCTTGAAGAAGAGTAGGAGGAGAGGGAAAATGATGAGAGCTATGGTGTACCAGTTAGCTTCACCCATTCTTTGTTTCCAAAACTCAAGTCTTAGGTATCAAGTTGAGGTGAGAAAAATTGTGACCGTCTAATATATATATACATATAATTGGTAATTTGTTTTGCAGTTTTTTATTGATCAGTAACACAATGTAAGCAATACTTCATAGTTCTATTCAAACTACCTAACAATTTTGCGAAGTAAACTATCAACTTGTCCAAGGTGTCCAAAGACGTGCAACCAAAAGAGAGAAAAACAATTACTCCTTTGCTTGAGTATGACGTTTTTTTTTTTTTTTTGGGTTGTAGTTTCATGAGTGTCATTTATCGTCCAATACGATCTCATTATTATAGATGAAAATAATGACAAAAACATGGAAGTTTTGACATTGTTATAGCAGTCATATTCAAGAGGAAGGAGCCAAACTGAACAAGATGCAATTTTACGTTGCCGGCAATGACGGTGTTGGTGAACACTACAAGAAATCAGCAAAACAAAAAATAAAATTATATTTAGAATTTATGAAACAAACAAATCGAACCCGGCTTTAAGGAGATTTATACTGTTTGCGATTCACAAAGTCTAAAGATTTGTCAGCATAGTGTGTATCATGAAAAATACATATCACTGACCACTCGAGACATCCGGATTTTGGAAAAGACATATTTTGATATTTCAAAAAAAAAAAAAAATAATTGTCGTTTTCTGGTGCTCTAATTTCTATGTATTTATAATTGACAGGAGGAGGACTATCTTTATAGTTTGTAATACTCTGATCACAGTAAAACATTATAACAAATTAAGGTTTTAGAGAAAAATTTGAGGACAAAATAATTTTTTAAGAACAAAATATTTTTCTTACTAAAATCATTTACCATATTTTTAAGGGCCACGCACCAATAAATCCCAAATCTTTATCTTATGTTCCATTTAGTCCTACCTTTTATCTTATGATCCAATTAGTCCTAACATAATGTTATTGACAACTAAACCCGTGTTACACTAATTTTTAGGCGTTCTAGTAAGGGTAATGAAGTAAACCACCAACGGCGTAATGACTATAATGCCCCAAACCTGTCCTCTGTAGAAATTTGTTTCCCTCCAAACAAACCCGTAATCGAAGAGTCGTGTGTGGAAGCTTGAACAGTTCTCCGATGTTAATGGCGCGATGTTAGGCGTGGGAGTTTGAGATTGTTGCTTGACGATGTGAAATTCCTGTCAATAGAATAGCATTTTTTGATTTACCGCAATCCCTAGCAAATACGGAAGCCCCTACGCTGTTGATACATCAACTCCGGCGGTGTAGGTGCTTGTGACGGTGTTGTGCTTCGAAGTAGCGAGCGGAAAGTCTTCGTAGGCCTCCGACAATGGTTCCAGGTACGGTAATCGTCTCTGTACATAAACCCTTGCTTTCATTTACATTACGAGGTTGTGGAGTTATGAGTGATATACTAAGGGAACTGGTTAATGTTGTGGGATTTGTAAAATACATGAAATTGTGAAATATGTACACTGATGTAGTGTTGTTTTTTGGGTGCGATTTTGAGTAATGCATGCGTCTTCTCGGAAAGTAGGTTGTCAATGTTCTTGGCCTGTTAACTGGTGTGCTTTTTTGTCATTTTGTCGTAATGTTACTGCGGTGAATGTGAATGAGATGGTAATGCAATTTTATTATCAAGTGCGTACTGGGTTTCCCTGAATTTTTTTTGGGGGGGGGGAAGGGGGGTTGAGGGGAAGATGGTTTACCTGTTCATGTACCTGAGGGGGATTGAGGGGAAGATGGTTTGGTGGTGTATACAATCATGTACCTGTGGGGGTGTGCATACTGTGTTTTTGGTCATTTTACATTGAAGAAAATTGTAATGTTGTGCAAGATTCATGTCAGTGCTGTATTTGCAAATTTCAGTTTGGGCCCCAATTTTTTTTTTTTTTTACGTTTTGGTGTCCAATGCTTAGTCTTAATCATGTTATGTAGCGTGTTTGACAATGTGAAAGTCATACTGAAGTGGTGACACATTTGTATTGTTGTTTGATGCGTTGACGTAATCTATGTAGCGTCACTTTAATGGTTGGATGTTATTGTTGAAATTCGTAATTACAGTTCGTTGGATTTGTAAAAAATGTAGTCCAAAACAATAAAATTAGTTAGTTGGGAAGTGATAGTGGTTAGTACTTCATAGTGATGCATGCAATACGAACTCGTTGCCTAGTGCGTGATGAGATAAAAACCAGAGTTTGGCTGTCTGATGTTAATGTTTGTGTTCCAATTTTACATTGATGGCATGACATGGGGCATAAAAGTCTGTGTTCTTCTGGTAAATTGCCTGATGGTGGAAAATGTGGCGGTTTAAATGATTCATTTTTTGCATGGTTATTGGTAGTTTTAATTTGTTTCTGCTGCTTTGCATGTAAAACATGTTCAGGTAGCAGTGGCAGCAGGACTGGTAAACGGAAACTTGGGTTAAGGTCACCACAAACATCGACAAGGCAAGCCAGTAAAAGACAAGCGAAGCTCCCATTCAAGAAACAAAAAGGGCCGGGTGATCCTGTTCGGAGAGGTTATGTTGATCCGTCGAAATTAATGTACCGGTCAAACATATCCGGGCTGATTAGCACAGTTCTGGAACTGGAATTACGTGATGGCCACATCAGGCAGTTGCAGAGAACGCCATTCTGGCTAATGATTGATGCTATTCGGGCTAACGACTTGGATCCTAAAATGTTCAAAAAATGTGATGCGACAGTATGTCGGGTAATACAAACTTACAACCCTGAAGATGAGAAATTCAACATCAGTGGAGCTAAGTTACCATTGCGCAACAACGACATCAGGTTGATCTTCGGCGTACAATGTGGGAGGGAGAAATTGGATATGACACATGGTGGGAAAGGGCCGTCTGATTTCATCCAAAGACGTTGCGCAAAAGTTAGCCGAATTTCTTCAAAGTTAATAAAGGACTTGCTGGAAGAAGCAATATGTGGTCGTACAGAGCGTGACGAAGAAGATGTGGCGAAATTGCTGTGTCTTTATGTGTGCGCCAAGTTATTTTTTGCAACGACCGGCGAGCATATAGGTTGGGCATTTGTCCGTGTCATCGACAAACTGGACACATTGCAACAGTATGACTGGAGTGCAACAATAAGGAACACATTGATTGGGTCACTGAATGAGATGCACAATAAGCCGGAGAAGGTCACTGGTTGTGTAGTAGCATTGCTGGTACGTATGTTTGTTGGTTGTTTGGTGGTTCAAATTCAGCTTTACAACATATGATACATTTCAGTGTTTATGTAATAGATGTTTCATGGTGTAATTTCAGTTTCTTATTTGTGAGCATTCCAACATCATCGCTCCGGAACGGCCTGACGTGACACCACGATTTTGTCGATGGAACATTGCATCCGCTGTGGGTAAACTAAGAGCAATAAATTTGTCGTCAGAAGGTTGCTTTGAGGTATGGAATTAGAACCCTTTTAATTGTTTTTAAAAATTTTCCAACACCAAACTTTGAAATTGTGCTACGTTTTGATGGTAATTTTGCTTAGGTCCACCGTGCCAAACTTGTTGGGACGATTAATGAATGTCATATTCTGAAGGTGCCTGCTGCTGCTATTGAAACAAAAGAATGTGGTAGGATTAGGATGGATGTGGAACCACCTGGAGTGTGCGATGAACGCAGGGCTGTGATTGAGACAGATGATGTTGGCAGCGTGGAGCCAAGCTTCAATTGTTGGCAGCTGGCCAAAAAAACCAAGGGTGACATGCAAATTGAGGGGGGCAATGACTATGATAATAAAAATACTGGAACACCAACCAGCAAGGAAAAAGTAGCTGGGAAGCTGGTGTCACGTGGAGATGTTTTGCCGGTATTGTTCCCAGATCTTCTGGAACTGGCTAGCACTCCAGATGGTGAAGACGTGGGTGAGGAACAAAGAGGGGTGCACAATGAGCTGCTAACTTGTAAAGTCAGAATTACTGAATTAGAGAGCGAGATCAATATGAAAGACGTACAGATATGTGAACTGGAACAGCGTGTGGAAACACTAGAAAAACTGCTCGGGCGGCATGCTGGTAATTTGTTTGCAAACTTAAATACTGTGATTGTGGATAAGGAATCTGAAATTGCCCGGCTCAAAAAGCAGGTTGATCGATTGGAGAAAAAAATAAGCAATTTGGAAGATAGTCTTGATGACCTCGAGGTGCACGAGGTGACACAATTTGCTGTGAATGATGGATCCAATCAGCGAACACCAAGTAATAGTGTGTCAGGGAAAGTGAGTGGGTCTGCCAATGTGACGAGTTGCGAAAGTGCGCAGCAGTTTGCATGTCCTACAGGGCAACCCGAAGACGTGCGGATCAACGAATTACAACTTGTTCACAATGACCCTGGGATTGAAGATTTGACCGATGACTTTCCAGATGGGATTTTGCATACAACTGTAGCAATGGGTGAGGGTAGCTGCAGCCCCATAAATGCACAGACAGTAGCTGCTGGCAATGTAAAAGATGGTGCAGCTGTCGTTGTTGTAGAAGGTCATTGCGAACACACAGCAGGTGCAACAAGTTCTGGGCCGAAAATTACGTCACTTGTGAAAAGGGTGAAGAACAAGGCAAGACGGGAATTTAGGTTATCAGACTACGAATATCCCGGCATATTCGGGCGTACACAGGTAAACACCAATGTCAGACTTGAAAATCAGTTGAACCAGGGGTGATTTACAGTGTTGAGGACGTCGAGGTGGAGCGTAAAACCTGGAATGGCTTCGGTCTGAATAGGCGGCACACTGTGTGGAACATGCTGAAGGATGAAGACCGGGAACTACTACAAAGAATGTACACTTTAGAGTGGGACGGGTAGGTTGTTCGGATGGACTGTTGTATGGTTTGACATGTACAACTTGCGAAACTATCCTCCACGGTGGTTCTGAATTTCGATTTATGGTTTGCAGGTTAATAGTATGGGATGGTGGACACAATGGAATACAAGTTCATTTTACGGACATCAAAGATTTGGTGCAGCAGAACTCCATACACGGCAATGTAAGCTGATTTCATGTAACGAATCGTAGAGTATTTATTGATTCTTTAATTATTTTAAAAAAACATATGCAAATCTGACCATTGCTTCCTTTGTGAATTGAGTGATGTGGCAGTCGGAAAGGGCAAATGAATTTTAAAACACAGTGAACAAAATGTAAATGGAAATGTAAATTTACAAAGTTCTTATTGCTATTATGCTGGAATTGTAATGGGTAACATATGTTGCAGGTAATCGATGCGTACGGTGCAATGTTGACTGAAATGCATAAGATGGTATCTGGAAGGGCAGAATATGTTGGGACATCGTACATTTACACTAGTGTTTGTTCAGTATGTATCTTCAGTTTTATTTTACTGCCCGAAATCTAAAAAAAAAAATTGCATAATAAAACCTTATACGAATACGGTGGTTTTCGACAATTGTGCAGGATATGATGCGAAACAGTAGTGCTGTTTCCCGAGCGAAGTATTTGAATGTTCACATGAAGGCTGCACGAGGTTGCAGATAGACAGTTATCCCAATCTACAATGCCAACCATTGGACAGTCATGGCGTGCGATGTAGAAAGTGGGAATTGGAAACATTACAACTCGATGCGGCCAAGACGTGGAGTGCGCGATGAGCACTACAATGAGGCTCTAAAAGTTGTAAGTGCTGTTTTAAAATTTCAGTTTTGAGTGTGCATGATGGGCAGAATTTAATGTAGAAAATGTTAATGTTACTGTGGGCAAAACTGCACTGACATGTGGAAAATGGACAGAAACAATGGGTGGCTGATCACCACAACAAATTTGTGAAGCCTCGAGTTACAGCTGCAGCTGTTGGGTCAGAGCTGTTTGATGGCAGTTTTGTATCTGTTCTGGATTGTCCACAACAAGTTCCAGAGTCGTAAGTAATGTTCATTTTATTTTGAACAGACTATGTTGATGATGTATCACGTCAGTGACGTTGACACCGGTCTTTGTGAGTGCAGGTCAGATTGTGGGATTTTCGTGTGCTTCATAATCAGGCAGTACGTACGTGGTGCAGAAGTGAATACTTTGATGGACGGCCTGACCCCAACTGGGCTACGAGCTGCAATGGTGGAAATGTTCTTAAGTGACCCGGGCAGAGGACTCTGTGGGAGGACATTATAAGAGGTTGTGAAGACATTTCCCAGCGCGCAAGGTGCAACAACAGCATTAGGATGTTTTATTGTGTCTTCTCGTATCGACGTATATAATTTTTTGTTAGTTTGGAAACACATAACAGTAGGAGGGAAAAACTAGTTTCCTAAACAGTACTTTTTTGGTAATGCAGAAGTGCCCAACGGTTTAATCTTGGGTTAGAATCCAGTACTTTGTGGATATGAATGTTGATATTATTTAGTAAGCTATTCAAATAGTCTCACCTATTGCATGATAACAGTTTCACAGTGCATTACACTTTTATGTCATGTGAAGTAGATTGTTTTTAAATGGCAGATGGGCCTTGGTATGTAAACATGGTGTGATCTATGCAGGAGTTGGGCATGACGACACTCTGTTTTGTAAACCTGTTTTCCACCACGGCAGTATGTGTGGCTTCATGTACATGGAAGTGAACATGCAAAGACTGAGTACGTCGACCACATGCTAAATATGACATGCGAAAAGATTAATTTCGCATTTGCATCTTAATCAGAATTGCGATGATACCATGTTGAGCATAACATAAAATTACCTTCGTGTTGAATTTAACTTAACGCAGTTGGTAATGGGTACATGTTTTGTGCAATGGCAATGGATTGTAAGCAGCCACCCAAACATTAAAAATCCATTGCCATTCCAGCTGCAGGTTGTTAGAGTCCGCTTTGGGCGAATGTTATGGTATGATGTGAACAAATTTGTAAACTAAAACGGCACCAATTCCCCTTTTCATGTCTTCACAGTGTTAATCAAAGCCAAATTTGAAAGTTAAATGGTTGTGTTTCAAAGGAGCAGTGTTAGTGTTCAATAGTGGGGACAAAAAATGAATGTCCTAATAAACAAATTAAACCAATAACATAAAGTGGATGACTGGTTTCCAAATCTGTTATCATGTCCACAGATTTCAAACAAAAACCGGCACCCATTGACTCTTCTCATGTGTAGACACCGTGATTCAAAACAGATTTGAAAAATAAAACCCATTGGCTATTTTCATGCCTTCACATTGTTAAGCAAAACAGATTTCAAACTAAAATGGTTGGGTGTTAAAGGTGGAGTGTAATTATTCAACAATGGGAACTGAAATTGTTGCTGGATTACATACCAATGTATATCCTACAAAATAGATTAACCCAATAACAGAAAGTGAATGACTGATTGGAAAAAAACAGGAAAACATTTCGGAAAACAAAATAACCCAGAATCCCAGTTTGTTAACAACCAAATTAAATCATATGGCAGCCCACCTGTAATGGCTCTTTGCATGTCTTCCTATTGTGATTACCCACTTTTCCGCAACGACCACAACGTATACGTTGCACTACCTCCCCCTTGGATGGAATTCTCTTCCGTTTTGGCCGACCGGGAGGACGCTTGGCCGTCGGCGGAGCTATCAAACATTCAGCTGGGTTAAACAGTGGCCTCCCCACTGTTGGGATGGGGTATATGGTTCCGCTATAAGTAGCTCGAAATGTATCAACGAAAAATGCAGAGTCTATGGCATCGTAGATGTTTCTCCCACTATTACGGAATGCAACAACAGCATGGGAACATGGGAACCCGTTGATCTGCCACTGAAAACAAGAACATGTCAGCTTGCCGACATCAACCAACACCGATGGGTGGGAGTGGACCTCATAGACATCATCATTAGCCTGGCTGACACACCAAGCCCTACTGTCGTTATACGCTGCCACCAATTTTTTGTCCATTTTCGGAGATATCACACCATCCCATTTACTGCATTTAACTCTGCGCTCCGCCATCTGCTCCATTATTTGACCCCTTATCATATCGACCAATCTCGTGATAGGGAGATGACGAGCCTCACCAACCCAATTGTTGAAAGATTCCGCAGCATTTGAGCACATCTCCCCATAACGTTGGCCCCTTTTTTTTTTAAAAAAAAAAACCCATTTACGAAGCATAAATTAAAAAGACAAAAAAAAAAAAAACTGCAAAAAAACATGTAGGAATTTTTATTTATGCCATAACCCATTGTGCAGGCCGTGAATTACCTAAAATACGCATTAGACCAGTGTTTGGGGTGCAGGTCTTTCATAAAATCTTCAATCACAGCTGGGTTTGCCTTCTTCAATACCTCCAATTTCTCATTGAAACAAGCAACAGTGGGCGCATATGCACATTCCCGTAACTTCCGCATCAACCCAATTTTGTGCGATGCATTAACATATTTCATTCGATCCCGCAAGTTCATTTGGAGATGCAACAAACAATATGCATGATGGGCTGAAGGGAAAATAATGGGCATAGAGTGTAATAATCCGACGTGGCGATCAGATATGAAAGTTAATGTTCGCGCACCCCCAACAACTTCTTTCAAATTACGAAGAAACCATTCCCAATTAGCTGAATTCTCGGAATCAACAATAGCAAAGGCTACCGGAAACAATCCTAAGACCAAACATGCAACATTAAAAGTTAGGCATGACAAAACTTATACAACCATCCACGCAAAAAAAAGGGCGACACATTTTACAAAATTTAAAAAAATATATGCCTGCCATTGTGTCTTACATTCCTATTCGGTTTTATTTGAGGAGACCCTATTTCAATGTTACCAATTTTTTTCCTTTGTTAAATGGCAAAAAAACGTTTGTAATGTATAAAAAATTGAAGCATCTATTTACTAGTATGTTCAGCAAATAAGCACTAATGGAATAAAGTAACACACCCTTACCTTGATTGGCGTCTTTAGCAGTAGCTGCGAGCAAATTACCTTTAAATCTACCTTTCAAAAACGTTCCATCCAAAAAAAGCATAGGCCGGCAGTGTTTGAACCCATCTATACAAGCGCGAAATGATATGAAATACCTAACAAAGCTCCCGTTTTTTTGGTCAAACTCAAGATTAATGTAACTATTTGGGTTTTTTTGCATAACAGAATTGCTATACCACCTCAGCTGATCAAAGGATGTAGCGCGATCCCCGTACACCTCGCCCCTAGCTTTCTCAACACCCAACCAGGCCACCCGGTAGCTAATATCCAAACCATACTCGTTCTTCAAATCAAACACAACATCAGTGGGGCGCGTCAACGGCTTATCGCGCACTCGATCTGCAACAACGGTAGACACCAAATCAGACCCCGTATGAGGGTTCCTAGAAGTACGTACAGCAGCCCCACAAGTATGCACACTATCAAACCTCTTAACGCAAAACACCCCACTTGACGGTAACATCCTCGCATGAACTGACCACGGACAATCTGTTGAAGCCGCAAACTTACACACTACCGTAATTCGCACGGAGTCATTTTTAACGTACTTAAATTGAAATCCATGTTCAACAACATACTTACACAGAACTTCGCGAAATTCAGCTGCTCCACCATCAAAACATTGTCCCACATGGGTAATACCATGCGCCCATTGCGCCGACAAAAACGTCTTCGATTTGTTCGGACAGTACGTTGGTAACAAATCCATCTGCTCATTCACGAACCCATTCCCGCTAACATGCCGTGATATTCCCCCATCGTCCGCGAAATCCAACACGACACGATTACCCCCCACACCAACACTACTTTCCTGAATGACGACCTCAATGTGATTTATCCCGAACGACTTAGCAAGGCACAACATGTTTTGAATGTCGTCGTCGCTATCCACCTTAAACTTCTTATATCCTGGAAAATCAAAAAACAAACACACCGCACCTGGTACCAACCCATCGAACTTCCCACAAATTTCATCAACAATCTTCACATACGACGAATCGTGATGCAACCGAATAAGAACATTAACTAAACCATACGAACACACCAGCAAAATTCCCCCTTCCATACCTGCACACATTTTGAAGAACCCATTACGCCTGCAACATACCCATGAAACAACCATAACAGAACAGTATGTGTGCGTTTGTTGGATTAAACACAGCATTGCAGGAAAATTTAAACAACCCCAAACGACCATTCCAGCCATTGCAATAACCAGGGCACCCATCCCAAACTGTTCAGAGGAAACCTAAAAAATTCTGGAAAAAAAAAAACGTTTACCCAGTGGGTTGAACACAGCAATGCCACCGCAGGAAGACACCAACTTGAAATGTCCAGATACAGTGCGAAGAACAGCAGTGGTCGCTGGGGAAGATGACGGCGACCAACGGAAAAATAGCTCTCACCGTATTCTGCCTCCATGAAAACAATGGTGAAGTCAATGTAAATGAAGGAAACCAATTGTAATGAAACCGAAATGGTGGACAACAACAACAAAGAATCAGAAAAAAATGTCAATCAAATACATTAACAATGAAAGAAAATGATAGGCAGTCAGCACGCAAGTAACCGTTTCTGAGAGATCGCACAAATGGTGAAAAAAAAGTTAATCAATCAAGATCATCCCCATTAAAAAACGTTGAATGCAGAAAATCACCCGTAATGCATCGTAAATGGTAGACAAAAAATGGTGCTCACCGAATTGGGTGTCCCAGAAACAGTGCCAAACGTGTTAACCAACAAACAAGTTGAACATTACAGAACTCAATAGCATTCACCAACAACTGTTCAAAGAAAGATTCTTGAAAAGGGTATTGACGTAAAAAAACAATGGATCAAATCAAACCCCCCAAAATCAGGATATTAAATAGGACTAAATGGAGCATAAGAAAACATTTAGGACTAAATGGTTCAACATTTCAACAAATAGGATTTATGGGTAAATTTTCCTTTTGTTTTTTGTTTTTTGTTTTTTTTTAAAAAAAAGGATAGCACAGAACAAAAAACAGCAACAGCCCATAAGAATGACACTCTCCTTGGTAAAAACTAAATTTTCAGACAATTTCATTTGGTTTGATGTAATACAACTTGTGAAAAGAAAAAAAAAATTTAATTGACCCTATCAGACAAAATTCCAAGAAATACCAAGGTGAATTAGAAACTCCGGAGATTTCTATCATTTGAATTGTTGACATTTGATATCTCAAAAGAACTAGAAATGTTGAGGGAAAATTCTAGATAAAAATGTGAGAGTTTGACTCTTATAACAAAATAAATTTTTACTTTTTAATTTTGTCAATTTAAAACTTAAACTTTTAATTTGTTTCTAATTTAAGCAATTTACTTACTTTCATTAAGTAAAATTGATTAAAAAAATAGTATTTTAGTTATTAAACTCAATACAAAGGGCATTTTAGATATTTTATGCATATCTATATTGAGTTTAATAAGTAAAATATTTTTTTTACGATGGTTTTACTTACAAAAATATACAAATTATTTAGATTGAAAATAAATAAAAATATTAGAATTTAAATTAATAAAATTAAAGACTTAAGATTTATTTTATTGGAAGGCTGTGTTATTTATTTATTTATTTATTTTTATTGTCCCGAACGTTAATCAATAGCAAGATAGCATAGCATTAAAGTTGGGAGAAAGGCACGCAATACAGGACAAGCAAACAAAAGCTGAGCTTCACTGACTCATTTCCACTAACGAAAAAGAGAAATTTTAGGGACAAACAATAAACCACACAATAGATACAAGAGCAGGTTTGAAGCCCACCCCCTATTGTCTCTATTTTTAACTCTACATAATTTATTTATTTCTACAGTAAAACTAAATAATAAAAAAAGAAGATCAAATAAGGCATTGTGTGCTCATGGATGGACGTGGTTTGCAAATGGCCTCTAACGGCTTCAACTTGGGCATGGTGAGGCCTGAACTCTCGGCCATATCCACCTCATTTTCATCAATTCTTTTCCATTCAAATGACTGAATTAAGGCTCCTAATGCCAGCCCAACCATCTTTTTTGCCAGGTTAGCCCCAGGACATCCACGTCTTCCACAGCCAAATGGAATCAGCCTATACCCATCTTCAGCAGTATCTACTTCAAACCTCTCTGGCATAAACATTGTTGGATTTTCCCATAACTTAGGGTCCCTATGAATGGCCAATGCATTTACCATCAACATTGTGCCTCGCGGGACATCATATTTTTCCACAGTACAATCTTTAGATGCTTCATGTGGGAGTAGAAGTGGGACAGGTGAATATAATCGGAGTGCTTCATTGATTACATTTGATAAGTAATTCAACTTGGGCAAGTCTTGTTCGTTTATGAGGCGGTCTTGCTCAACATGAGCATTTATCTCTGCTTGAACTTTTGTCATTACATCTGGATGGTTAAGAAGTAATGACATTGCCCATTCCATGGTTGCTGATGAAGTCTCAGTTCCAGCAATTAGCAATATCTGTCCACATCAGGCAGCATGAACATAAAATACCCAAAAATAATGTAACATTCGGGGGCGGCCCAGAGCTTCCTAGAAATTTCAAAGTGAATCCTTTTGATATTTAAATGTTAGTTATTAATTTATAATTATTTTTTTTTTATCTAAAATTATTTTTTGAAATTACAAAATTAAAAGTAAGAAGATAGATCTTATATTTCCAAGCAAGTAAATTAGAACTTTATAAAATTCTGTATTGACTCTTTGCAGCGGGTTCAAAGAGTCACTAAAGAATTTGGAGGGTAATTCACGGTATAATATTCCTCAACTTCGATAGCTAAGAAGAGGTATGTGAAACCAATTACTACAAACTTCAAATTTTTTATTGTGAGTTCTCTCTAGGGTTGTTGTGTCATCTCAAGCATTCATCAAGTTCATACACCTAGAGTAGATTTTTACCCTCCTCATATACTATTACCAATAACAGGTGCATAATAATGATCATCTTACCATTATAATCCCGTTTATAATATTGTTGGTGTAGAACTCTGGTTCTGTTTCCTGCAAAGATAGCAAATTGTCGATTAGTGTCTTCGTTTTTGTTGATGCACTGATTCTCCGTCGTTTATCAACTAGATCCTGCAAAAACTTGTCCATATTCTCTGCATTGGCTACAAATTTCTTCTCCATCCCAAAAAAATCCACCCATCGCAAGACCGGGAAAATGTCTGCTGGATTCGATGTGTTGGCAAGTTCAAAGTGCTCTCTCATCAAATTTTGAAAGAGCTTGGCCTCCTCAACATCCTCCACACCCTCTCCATAGAACCTCTTCCCCATGATCATCATGGTTATAACATTAAAAGAGAGCCCAAAAAACTTGTTTTTCAAGTTTACCTTACTATACCCACCATCACCACAATTTTTCATTAGTTGATTCACCCAGAACTTCACTTCCTCCCCCCGTATACCAGATGTCCTCTCCAATCGACTATTCGAGAAAATCTCCAAGGTTGTAATACGCCTGAGATTAGGTTGTGACAAATTTTAGAACATTGTGACAGAACACCAACAAAAATAATAGCAACAATATTATAAGAAAAATTATACATCTATGGATCACATTGATTATAGGTGGAGTTCACATTTTATTAATTTTAAATTTACACCATGTACCTTGTTTCAAAGTAAAATTCAAGACACTTTTTTACCGTCAATAGCAGGGGTGTTCACCGACATGATCGACCCACCAAAACTGATTGACTCAATCCAATCCACCTGCTTTTAAGCGGTTCCAATATTATGGGCAAATGGATGCGGATGGAGATTTTTTAAATCCACCTATGTTCGGACAGATGGTAGATAAGAGACCACCCCACTCAACCCGATCTGTCAATCCCCTTAAGAGAATCATATTACGTTTTGATGATTTGTATGTTAGAAAAAGACATTTTATTTAGTAGTAATATTACCTATTTATAAAATATGAAAGTTTGGGCATTATTTTATTTATAAAAAATGAAGAATAAATTTTTTCTTTTATTCAATTAAGGCCCAAAATAGTAAAAATTACTTTAAAAAAAATTACATATCAATATTCCAAAAAAAAAAAATATATATATATATATATATTAGGGCAAAATAAATATTTTAAGATATATAGAGAACTTATAAGTATTTAAGTTTATCATATAGGTCTCGTTCGTAATTTATCCTAAAAAAGATAGTATAAAACAGTAAAGTTCAAACTGTCAAATTGATTCGAATTCACCCATCAACTCGTAAGTCCTGCTCAATCTGCATTCGGTAATTAAGTAGATACAAATTTTTTTTTTTCAATCCGACCAAATTTAAATGAATGACAGATAAGAGTCCGCCGAGCACCCTTATATACCATAACATTCCAAAATAAACAATGCATAAGCGGACACTTAAATTTGAATATATTTCCCAACAAAGTCAACAACTGCAGCTGTATAACACATATATGATCCATTTTATTATCCATTTTCTACCAATTATGCAGAGATATGGCATACATATGTGTGTATATATATCTATATAGGTTTGCTAGTCGGATTGGCTTAGATCAGGTTAGGCTTAACCCGAGAACCAACCGATCTAATTGGATTCATAAATTTTATATCTAGAATAAAATTAATGTATTAATAAAATTAATTAAACAGACCAACCCAAGAGATCGAATTGATTCGGTTCTCGAGTTTTCTAACTCTCTTCTGCAGTCCTACCTGAGATTGCGCCAAAGATCACCATATGAGGCTGCAGCTATTGTGGTATAGTCGTAGGAGAGGTGTTTTCCGGCGGGACTACGTGGGCGGTTGGCAAAGACGATATCATTTTTGGTGAAACATTCTTCCACAGCGGAAGGAGAGGTGACGACGAGGACCTTTCGGGGTCCGAAGCGGAGGAAGATGATGGGGCCATAATTGTCTGAAAAAGCTTGAAGAGTTTGGTGAAGTGGGTCTTTTAGTAGATGGAGATGGCCCAGGATGGGAAGCCCAGGTGGACTTGGGGGTAGATTCTTGTACCTTTCTTGTTTTGATGTGAAGAGCTTGAAAAAGAGTAGGAGAAGAGGGAAAATGATGAGAGCTCTGGTGTACCTGTTTGTTTCCTCCATTCTTTCTCTCCTGCACGAGTATTGGGTCCAGGAGTTTAGTTTTGTATTGGGTGTTTTTGTTTTTGCTCCTTGGTTTCTTGCCAATCAAATGTGCTTTTATTGTTTCGGGTGTTTTCCTTCTCGTTTTAATTTTTGTTTTTTTTGTTTATGTTTCTTTAAACTTAAAATTTTGTGAAGCCGAGCGGTTAGTTGTGTAGATGCGAGTCTGACGCATTTCATACTCTTATACTTTTAATTTCTTGTTTTTAATAAAATTTTACTTTGCTAATAATAAATAAAGTTGAGGTAACAAAAATTGTGCATGTAATATATATATATATATATATATATATTAGAAATATTGTGTGTCAAATTAATAATATATATATGACAAAAAATTATATATAAAAAAATGAGTAGTTGTAACTGTTTTGTAAGTGGAAATTTATTTATTTTAATATTAAAACTAAATTAGTTAAAAGCAAAATTAATGATAACAATATTTGTGTACTTTATAAATAAATTTTAATTTATCCATACTATTATATATTGACAAGTATCTTTCATTTCTCTATTTAAAACAAAAAAGTTAATGAGATATATAAGATTCAAAACAAACACTTTTGGTTTTAAAAAGAATACTCTTATTACTTGATTAACACATATATTATGATATTAATTTTTTTATTATTTATTTTTATTTTTACCTACTTAAATGGTGGTAAGAATAATTGTGTTGTCTTATATGTTGTAGTTTGATGTTGTATAATGATATGACATTATAGAAAAGATAATATGCTAAAAACATGGTAATTTACCCTTGTTATAGCAGTCATAGTTGAGAGAACCTAGGGGTTGGCTGGCAGTCAAGATCTGGGCTTGAGGATATACTTTTAAGATTTTAGGTTTAAAATTTTTTAGATGTAGTGGAATTCAAAAGCTAATGGCAGGAACTTTATTAAGGGACAGGCATGAAATGGAGCAACAAAGAAAAGGAGGATGGATTCCCGTAGTAAACCAGTGGAAAGGTGGTAGAGGGAAAGGCATGGAAGCATCGCATGGTCTTTTTTCTGTTTTTGTGGATCATATACCATCAAAAATGGATGCTAAATCATTGTTCAAGTTCTTCTCAAAATTTGGCATAGTTAAGGATGTTTTCATTCCTTCCAAAAGAAGAGTAGTGTCACATTCTAGGTTTGGATTTGTGAGGTTTGATTGCAATGTAGCAGTTGATATAGCCATTCAAAAAGCCAACAGTCTTCTGGTGGATGACAAAGTTCTAGAAGTCAAAACTGCAACTCTTGATAGACGAAAGAGAGATGAGCATAACAGGAAAAATCCAGAGGTCGTGAAACCACAGTTCATCCGGAGATCTTTTGAAGCTAACAGATTCAGAGGTCATGCTCCATTTGCTGGTCAAAGATCTTTTGCTGATGTTTTGCAAGGGGTGAATACGAGCACCTCCATCAAAGTTACTGAGGAGGGCAACGGTTGGCTCTATGGAAGTGCCATAATCCGCCTCAATACAGAACGCTCCTTTCACAGTGTTCGTCAAGGACTGAAGGAGAAAGGACTGGAGCATATTTTGGTCAGAAAAGGGGGTGGAAGGGACATAATATTAACTTTTAATACTCAAGAGGAGTTGAAATCAAACATTGGCAACCTCAAGGCTTGGTTTAAGGACCTGAGTCAGTTTGTGGTAGAGTTCAAAACTAGAAATCATTTTGTCCAAGAAAGATGTGTGTGGCTCAGATGCTGTGGGATACCCTTACATGTTTGGAACAGAAACACTCTCACCAAGATTGGTAGTTTATGGGGCTCGGTTCTTAGCATTGAGGGAGATTTGTGTCAACCAAAATCCTTCTCTCATGCCAGAATCAGAGTGGCCACTTCAAATATGGAATTTATTGCTAAATCTTTAACTTTGGACTGCAAAGGTGAAGATCATAAGATTTTTGTGTGTGAAGACCTCCAACCAAATCTTAGTAGCCTGAACCATAATGGCATGTACGAGTCCAGTACTCTTGAAACCTGTTGCAGTGTTGAGGAAGTGAATTTTCTAGTGTTAGATGGTAAGGAAAGGGGAGAAGATGATGAGGTGGCAGCGGCTAATGCCATGTTTGGTGCTGAGTTTGCTTGTCCGATAGACACAGTGGTTGAGGAGACACCCTGTGATGGAGGCTTAAACAGAGGAGGAGCGTGTGCTGAGAAGCCTCTGATGCATTTGATGGAAAAGTCTGACCATTTTTCAAATAGTAATGATGAGAGGCAAAAGTGTATTGAACAAGTTTTTACTCCTGCGTATATACATTGTATGAATGAAATTAGTGCTGGTGGTGGACCCGACATCAATTTAGAAGTGGACTTGGCCCACTTTGAAAAGCAGCCTGTCACTTCTGGATTTCCTAGTAGGCCCATTCACTCTAATGGTTCTTCTAGCAGGCCCAATGTACCTGCATCTAATACTGGGTTGCATTTTGACCCTTTGTCCAACTTAAACCCGTGTATGAGGAACAATTCTGCTCATACACAGTCAGCCCAAGATTCAATCTCAGCCTCCATTACAGACCAACAGCGAAACCAGAGGAAAAAAGGGAAGATGAAGTCACAGATTGAGGGGTTCACTAGCTTTGCTAGGATTCATGCATTCACAAACAATGCAGCCAAGAAGCACTATGCTAAATCTGTTATTTACAGGCCTGCTGCTACAGCTCTAGCACAGTCTAATTCATTTGCAGGTAATTCTTCTCTAAGAAACCAGATTCTTTCCGAAGCTGTAGCTACTATTCAATTGGGGAAGTCTCTTGGAATAGACTATCATGGGAAAGAAGGCATTGTGCTCAACAAAATTGCTGAATTAGAATTTAAAGACAAGGAGAAAATTGCCAAAGAGGGGAAGACCCAACAATAAAGGAAAGAAGTAGGGCCTTTTGAGTGAATCAATGGGTTTATCATGAAATTAATATCTTGGAATATTAGGGGTATGGGTAAGGTGGAGAAACAGGGCAGAATCAAGAGGCTCCTAAAGGACAGAAATGTTGATATTGTTTTTTTTCAAGAAACAAAAAGGGTAGTTATATCTGATGGTGGTGCTAGAAGGCTATAGGGAAGTAAAAATATGGAGTTTTTGTTTGTTGATCCTGAAGGAACAGCCGGAGGCCTGCTATGTATCTGGGATCCTGCTGTTTTCACACTCTCTGGCTGTTGCTGCAATAAGAGGTACATCTTACTCTCAGGTTCCTTATACAACACCTTTGATTGTGTCCTGCTCAATATTCATGCACCCAATGATGTTGGTGCCAGATCTTCTTTTTGGGCTAATATCTTAAAGCTTAAATCCATTTTCCTTCTTCCATGGTGCATGGGTGGTGACTTTAATGAAATTTGCCATATTAGTGAAAGAGTTGGTTGCTCTAGAAGAGATAGGGGAATGAAACATCTTAATGAATTCATTGGCAATAGTGAGCTTCATGATTTACCACTTCATGGAAGGAGATACACATGGTGTAATGCCCAGGAATCAGAGAAATGGAGCAGAATTGATAGAATTTTACTAAGTCCTGAATGGATGATTAATTTCTCAATGAAATTGTGGGGTTTACCCAAGCTAATCTTAGACCATTGCCCTTTATTAATGATTGAAGATGCCAGAGATTGGGGGCCAAAGCCATTCAGGTTCCTAAATGCGTGGACTCTTCATCCCAGCTTTGCTCAGCTATTTGTCTCATCATGGTCAAATTCCTCTTTTGTTGGCTGGTCTGGGTACATACTCTTCCAAAAGTTAAAGCATTTGAAGCTAGTCTTAAAATCTTGGAACATTCAGGTGTTTGATAATATGGTTTCTAAAATAAAATCTTCAGAAGAAGAGCTACATGCCCTGGATATCACTACAGAGGAAAGAGCACTGCTGGCTTCAGAAAAGGCAAGAAGAAGGGAGGTTAAAGGTGAGCTGTGGAAGCTATACAGAATGGTAGAATGGATTTGGCACCAAAAATCCAGATTAAATTGGGCTATCAATGGGGATAAAAATAGTAGATTTTTTCATGTGGTTGCAAGTTCTCGGCAAAATAGAAGTCTCATCAACTCTATTTCAGTAAATGGAGTGTCCATTGAGGATCGTACTGGAGTTAGGCACCAAATTCTTCTTCACTTTAAGGCCCAATTCTCTGAATCATGGGTTAAGAGGCCTTCTTTGACAGGGGTACTTAACATCATTGACCCTGAATATGTCTCCCGACATCTGGTAGCTAAGTTCAGTGCAGCTGAGGTATTTGCAGCAATCAAAGACTGTAACAACAACAAAGCTCCAGGCCCTAATGGGTTCAACCTACTGTGTTATCAGAAATTCTAGAAGGTTATGAAGCTGGACATAATGCAATTTTTTAAGGAGTTTCACTCTAACAACAGGCTTGCATATGGCATCAATAGCTCATTTATCACCCATATTCCCAAGGTGGACAATCCTATTGGTCTATCTGACTATAGACCTATTAGTCTTATGGGATCTATTTACAAAATCTTGGCCAAAGTCTTAGCATTCAGATTAAAGTCAGTGCTCCCCTCAATCATTGGTGAAACACAGACAACATTCTTAGGAGGGAGAAATATTCTGGATGGGGTGTTTATTGCCAATGAAGTAGTGGATGGTTGGAAGAAGGCCAAAAAGCAAGGGTTGATTCTCAAATTGAATTTCGAGAAAGCTTTTGATTCTGTCAAATGGGAATTCTTATTTTCTTTGATGGCCAGTTTTGGTTTAGGGGATAAATGGATCACTTGGATGAAGACATGTGTCTCTACAGCTAGAATCTCCATTCTAGTGAATTGCTTACCAACTGAGGAATTTTCACCACATAGGGGCCTTAGACAGGGAGACCCGCTCTCACCTATTCTATTCAACGTTGTGGCAGAAGGCCTTAACATTCTTCTAGTCAGAGCTCTCAATCTTGGCATTCTCAAAGGGGTGGTTGTTGGGTCTAACAATGTGCTTATCTCACATTTGCAATTTGCCGATGACTCAATTTTTTTTTGTGAAGCTGATAGTGATCAATTGGTATCCATTAAAAGGGTTCTCAGATGCTTTGAAGTATTATCTGGTCTCAAAATTAACTACCACAAGAGTGTTGTGTGTGGTGTTGGTGTGGATGAAGGTTGTTTAAACACCTTTGCTTCTATTCTCAATTGCAAGGTGCAGAGTCTTCCATTAAAATTTCTGGGGCTGCCTCTAGGAGCAAATCCTGCAAGGAAATCTACTTGGAAGCCTGTAATTGAAAAAATCAAGGCTAGACTGTCAGGTTGGAAGAGAAAGTTGATGTCCTTTGCTGGTAGATTAACTTTAATCAAGTCCACTTTATCTAGCTTACCTGTTGACTTCCTTTCCCTATTTAAAATGCCTGAAGGAGCGGCTAAAGAAATAGAAAGGTTAGAGGCTGCTTTTTTATGGGGTAGTAGTGATCTAAAAGGAAAGTTCATTTAGTGAAATGGGAGGAGGTTACAAAGAGAATTGATTAAGGGGGACTAGGCATTAGAAGGGTCAGAGATGCTAATGTTTGTCTCATTCTCAAATGGTGGTGGAAGTTTGGAATTCAAACCAATGCTCTCTGGAGGTCAATTGTGTGCAACAAATATAAAATCAACAACTCCTGTTGGCTCCTTCCCTTGAGTCCCTCATACAAGCATTCTAGAGTCTGGAGAGACATTCTCTCAATTAGGGCTTTCAATAGGCCTATATTTAATTTCTTTGTGGACAATTGTGGTATCAAGGTTGGGAATGGTATCAGAATCAGATTTTGGTTTGATAGATGGTGTAGTGGCCTTTGTTTGAAATCTTCTTTTCCTCTTCTTTTTAATTTGTCATCTGATAAGGAAGGTTCCCTCAATCATTATTTCGCAAGGAGGTCAAGTCCATTTGTTTGGAATCTCTCCCATAGAACAGAGCTTTATTCTTGGGAATTGGCTGAAGAGGTGAGTTTGAATGCTCTATTATCTTCTGTTCCATCTCTGTGTTTGGATTATGAAGACTGTTTAGTCTGGTGCACTGATTCTGGTCTTACCTTCTCTGTTTCTGCTCTCTATTCTCACCACTCATCTCTCTTTGGCCCTCATCTGAAGGTTAGCAAATTTGTATATGGAATTCATTATTGACCCCCAGAGTTTTTTTTTTTCACCTGGGTAGCCTGAAAATCTAGAATCAAATGTTCTGACTTTCTGCTCAAGATTGGGTCTCTTGACAGCAATACTTCACCCCTCTGCCACTTTTGCAACTCTGAGGTAGAATTTGCTTCCCATGTACTGCTGCATTGCTCTTTCTCTTGGTCAATCTGGTCAGCAGTTATTGAGGAACAGGGTCTTCATTGGTGTATTCCTAAGTCTATAGATGGTCTGCTTTATTGGTGGATGAGTTGCAAATTTTATAATTTTGACAGATTAATCTGGAGAGCAACTCCCTTAATTGTACTTTGGTCTATTTGGAAACTCAGAAATGATTGTGTATTTTCTAATGCACAGCCCTCTTCTTCAAGACTGCTAGATCTTATAAAATTCAGATCCGCCATTTGGTTCAAAGCTTCCATTAAGGAATTCCCATACTCAGTTGATGATCTAGTCTACAATTGGAGACAAATCAGGGGTGGAGTTTAGTGCCCTGGATTTTGTTTAGTAGTCTGTTGCACTGTTGCAATGTTGTTCAGTTCTGCAGTGTCTTGGTGTGTGCTGTTGGGAGCTGGAAGTGTTGTTTTGTTATCTGTGGTGTGCTGGATCACTGCTGTGCTAATATGCCTTGTCTGCTCTATGTTAATCTGCCTTGGTTTGTTCTGTTTTGCCTGCTGTTGGTGTGTTTTGTTCAGCTGGGAATGGTGTGGGTGATCTGTTCAGTTTTGGAGGTTTGTTAGTTTTGGGAAGGCTATTGATCTGTTGGGAGCTTGGAGTTGCTGGGTGCTGGGAGTTGGACTGTTCTGCTTTGGTCTGATGATGTGGGTGACTCTGAGCAGTTGTTATTATCAGTTTGTCTACTATCAATTTGTTTGTCTGCTTTTATCTTTCAGTTTGATGCTTTTATTTTTTCTTCAGCTTTCTCTTGTTGGTGCCTCACCAACTGGTGCTTGGAGCTTCTTCCTAGCTCCAAGCACCTTTTTATTGATATAAATTTTCATACTTTGTATGTTTCATCAATAAAGATTTTGCTATAGCCGATCAAAAAAAAAAAAAAAATTTAGATGTAAATAATTTCTTGTAAAATCAATCTATATGAAATTTTACTCCGATTTTAATTCGACCCCTTAATGGATGGTGTAATTGATTTTCCGAATTAATTAATTTAGTGAAGAAAAAAAAAAAATCATACTCAAACAGGAAGGAGCCAATTTTACATTATCGGCAAATACGTATTGCGGGTGAATATTACTATCGCATAAATCATGATAAAAAAATAGTTTAATTTATGGAACAAACAAATCACGTTGACAGAGAAAAAATGAAAATAATATACAAGTTCAATTTTTAGACTTATTTTATACATTCAATGATGTATAAGTGATGTGATTAGGGAGTTGGAGTCACAGTTGTGTGGTTGCACAACAGTGACTGTTGTGCGACTCGTGTAAATTATTTCAGACTTTGTTTTATGATTCGAACTGTCCAATTTTTAAATAACATTGAATAGAACATATTTATAAAAAAAATTCAATTGATCGGATATCGATAGATCTTCATCAACTCGCATTTGTATTCAGTTTAATATTTATATATTTATTTTTTTATGTATACAAATGGGAGTTGATGAAGGGTCGATTGATATTCGATCAACTTGATTTTTTACATGTATGTTTTATTCGATAATTCTTTAAAAATTGAACGGTTTGGATTATCAAAATAAAATTTGAAATAATTTTCATGAGCCACACAACAGGCGTTGCTGTGCAAGCCACACAATAGTGACCCCATAATCTATTGAATAGTTGATAATTAGAAAAGATATATTTTAGATACGCTAATTAATTGTCATATCATTGACTTAAAAAATAAATCTAATTTTTAGATTAGAATAGCAATACTCTAAAAAAAAATCATTTTAAGAATATTTAAACTTGATATTTCCTCCTTTCAACTGGACTCTAAAAAAATGATATTTCCTCGTGATACTTCTAATTGCAAAATAATATTTCCTCCTATCAAGTAGAGTCTAAAAAAATTATCTGAAAAGCAATTAGAAAATGACGTGAGTGGAAATTCATTTGGAGGGTAACCCACAATCACACACTATAAAAAAATTAAGATTTTAGAAATGATAATTTAGGAACAAAATTATTTTTTAGGAATAAAATATTTTTATTGTCAAAAGTATTATTATATTTTTAACAATGAAAATTGGATATTAATGATGCATTATTATCTTTTAGGACCAAATTATTTTGTCTCTAAAAATTTATTTATTAATAATATTTTAAAAATTTTGTCATGAAAAACTTTATTTTTTATTTTTCGGAATGACTTTTATGATTATTTTTACAATGATAAAAATTGATCTCTAAATATTTTTTGAAACAATATTTTCACTTTAAGGAATCAAAAAATTTGATATCTAAAACTGTTATATCTTGCAGTGACACTAAGTTAAAATTTATACCATGCACTTTATTTGTAAGATTTTTTTTTTTTTTTTTTTGGAACAACAAAGAGAAAACTATATTAATGAAAATTCAATAAACAGAGGGCAACATCGAAACAAACACGGAAAAGCAAGTTCAATCATACGTTGGAACTAGGACTTGAACCTCCACTAATGTTATTTTCATTATTTTATGGGTATAAACAAATTCATGCACAGCGCCTTATTTGAGGTTAATTTAATCTTTCTACTTACTACTTTATTTGGAATCTATCTAGCAAAAAAAAAAAAAAAATACAAAAAAGGGTTTAGTTTTTTTTATTTAAAATTGACTAAAAATTAACTTTTTATGAAAGACAAATTATGAAAGACAAATTGAGAGAGTAATATTGAAAGAGAATTGTAATATAAACTCTGTATATTGAATCAAGATTGAGGCTCCATAATATAGGAGCTTGTTACAAAAACATTATGATGATACAATTGAATATAATAAGAAAAAGGGGCCGAAAGATGATGGCGCACCGAAAGCGGGTGACAAAGGGAATCCTATTATATCATGCTATAATTGGTGTCTATACTATAATATATTAACAACAGATATAGTATTATATTATATTCATATACAATTATATTCATATATTATATTCATATATTAACAGCCCCTCAAATTCAAGGAGGACAAACATCAACCAACTGGAGTTTGGAGACAAGTTCAACGAAGCGGCCAGGAGAATGGGCTTTGGTGAAGATATCAGCAGGTTGATCAGCAGAGGAGATTGGATGGAGATGGACAGTACCATGAGTGACGTGTTGACGAATAAAATGACAGTCAATCTCAATGTGCTTGGTGCGATCATGAAAAACATCATTGTGAGCAATTTGAAGAGCACTTTGATTGTCACAAAAGAGGGCAGTAGCGCCAGAGGGGGAAACACCCATGTCAGCAAGAAGCCAACGAAGCCAGAGAAGTTCCTGAGTAGTATCAGCAAGAGCACGATATTCAGCCTCAGTACTGGAGCGAGCAGTAAGAGATTGTTTCTTGCTGCGCCAAGAAATAAGAGAATCACCCAAGAAAAAGCAGAACCCGGTAGTAGAGCGCCGGTCAGTAGGATCCCCAGCCCAATCAGCATCAGAAAAAGCACGAAGCTGGAGAGAGGAGCGGGCGGAATAATGAAGTCCATGAAACAAGGTACCTTTGAGATAACGAAGGATACGAACTAATGCAGCATAATGAGGGGTACGAGGAGCGGACATAAACTGGCTGACAATATGAACGGCATAGGCAATATCAGGACGAGTAACAGTGAGATAGACAAGGCTGCCAACCAGCTGACGATATAGGGTAGCATCAGAGAGAAGAGTGCCATCAAGAGGTGTAAGACGACTCTGAGGCTCCAGGGGAGTGGAGGCAGTCTTGCAATCCGTAAGACCAGCGCGAGTGAGAAGATCAGAGGTATACTTAGCCTGAGAGAGAAAAGACCCCGTGGAATCATGGAAGATTTCAAGACCCAAGAAATAGCTGAGAGGACCAAGGTCTTTCATCTCGAAATGATGGCTAAGAAACTGTTTAAGGCATACAATACCATCAAGATCGTCACTGGTGATAATCATATCATCCACATAAAGGAGAAGCAAGGTGGTCCCTTGAGCAGTTTTCCGGATAAAAAGAGCAGTATCATAAGAACTGGAGGTGAAACCACAGTCATGAATAGTAGAGCTGAACTTAGCAAACCAAGCGCGCGGAGCTTGTTTGAGACCATATAGAGCACGCTGAAGTTTGCAGACTTTATGAGGTGGATAAGTAGACCCAGGGGGAGGTTGCATGTAGACTTCCTCAAGAAGAACACCATTAAGGAAAGCATTTTTCACGTCCATTTGATAAAGATCCCAGTGTCGGGTGGTAGCAACCGCAATCAGGCTGCGAACAGAGGTGAGACGAGCAACAGGAGCAAATGTCTCCTCATAGTCAATACCATATTCTTGGTTGAAGCCTTTTGCAACAAGGCGGGCTTTGTAGCGCTCAATAGTACCATTAGAACAAGTTTTGATTTTGTAGACCCATTTGCAACCAATGGCAGTCTTGCCAAGAGGAAGATCAACAATGTCCCAAGTGTGAGTTTTGTCTAAAGCCTGCAATTCATCAGTCATAGCTTGCTGCCAAAGAGGATTAGAGCGAGCCTCACGATAGGAGGTCGGTTCATAAGTAGAAAAAGCAGTAGAACCAACAATAAAGTCACGAAGACGAGTGGAAGGTTGTATTACCCGGTGTGGTCGAGTAGAGGCAGGAGGAGCCAGAGGGAGAGACTCACCAGGAGGGGAGGATCCCGAGGGAGCAAGAGCAGGACCATCAGAGGGAGCAGGTGCATGGGACAGACCAGAAGGCAAGGCAGTCTCGAGAGGTGGTGGAGTAAGCTCATCAAAGGACTCGAGAGAGGCCGGCAAGGGCGGTGAAGTAAGCTCATCCGAGAACAGATCCGTGGAAGGGTCAGTAAAAAACAGAGAGGGTGAGGGAACGGACAAACGGAAGAGAGAGAGAGAGGAAAACATTTTGTGTTCCCAAAAGATGACATGACGAGAGATACGGAGTCGCTGGGAGAGAGGATCCCAACAACGATACCCCTTGTGTTCAATACCATACCCTAAGAAGCAACAAAGGCGAGAACGTGGTTCAAGTTTGGTACGTTCATGAGGTTGAAGAAGAACAAAACAGGCAGATCCAAAGACCCTAAGGTTGGTGTAAGGGGGACGGGTGCCATGCAGACGTTCATAAGGAGTGTGATTATGAATGACAGGTGTAGGGATACAATTGATAGTGTAAGCAGCAGTGAGAGCTGCCTCTCCCCAAAAATGTTCCGGACAAGAGGATGATAAAAGGAGAGCTCGAGTAGTGTCAAGAATATGTCGATGTTTCCGTTCAGCACGTCCATTTTGTTGAGACGTACCGGGACAGGAACGATGAGGTTGAGTACCATGACTCTGAAGAAAGGAAAGAAAGTCAAAATCTTTATATTCCATGGCATTGTCGGAGCGAAAAAGCTTAATAGTTTTAGAAAATTGTGTTTTAACCATTGTAGCAAAATTGTAATAAAGTTGTTTGAGCTCAGAGCGATTTTTCATAAGAAACAACCAGGTAAAACGGGAAAAATCATCTATAAAAACAACAAAATAGCGTGCACCTCCCATAGTAGGAGTAGGAGAAGGTTCCCAAATATCAGAATGAATGAGATCAAATGGTGCAAGAGAAACAGAGTCACTTTTATTAAACGACAAAGCAGGTTGTTTGGCAAGTTGACAGGACACACAATCTAAAACATCAGAACTTACATGACCTAAATGACCACTGGAAATTAGAGATTTTAAACGACCAACAGAAAGATGGCCTAAACAACAATGCCAAAGCTGAAAAGGAGATAATGGAGGAGCAGTGGTAGCAGTGGTAGCAGTGGTAGGAGCTGTGATCTGAGAGGAATCTGGAACATGAAGATGGATGAGTTCGTAGAGACGTCCATGCTTACGGCCTATCCCAAGAGTTTGCCCCGTCCGAGGGTCTTGCACCAAACAACCAGTACGGGAAAAGGTAACAGTTAGACCATGCTCACATAATTGACTAATGGAGATAAGATTTAAAGTAAGAGCAGGCATAAGATAGACATGGGATAAAGATAAGTGAGAGGTTGAAACAGAACCAACATGACTTACAGACAGAAGAGACCCATCAGCAGTATGGATAGAAGGAACATGAGGAGTAGAAGAGAGAGGAGTAAAAATAGTAGGGTCAAAGGTCATGTGATTACAACAAGCGGAGTCAAAGTACCAAGAAGTGTTACCTGCGGTGACAGATAAAGCAGTAGATGGAGGAGTACCGGAATTCTGCCAAAAATGTTGAAACATGGCTGCGACGTCAGTTTGAGAGAAGACTGGAGTGGAAGGGTCTATAGGGACAGAGGAAGGTAAATCCTCTGAGGCAGCAGCAGCAGTTCGTTGGGCAGGCATTGGTTTAAACGGAGTCCCATAACGGTGAGAGTGGCTGCAAGAAAAATTCCCGGTGGAAGGACCATTGCGAGAGGCACGGGCTGGATTGCGGAAGCAATCTTGCTGGAGATGACCAGGGCCAGTCTTGTTGCAAAACCGACAAAGACGAACTGGACAATTAACCAGAAGATGAGTCGACGGAAGATGGCGGTTGTGACAGTAATTGCAGGCATTGGACCTCTGTGGTGATGGTGAGGAAGGAGTATTTCGAATCTGGGGAGTGGCAAGAACAGAGTCCACAGGGTGTGGATGGAGAGTACCAAATCTGGTTTCCTCAGACAAGAGTTCAGAAATTGCTTGCTCAAGAGTGGGTAAAGGAGTGCGATGAAGGAGAGATGCGCGGACTAGCTCAAATCGGGGAGTGAGAGCCATGAGAAACTGAACTAAGCGCTGTTGGTCATGGTAGGCAGTAAACAAGGTAGCATCCTTAGTACAATCCCACGGAGGTTCAGAAAGAGCGAGCTGATCCCAAGCATAATACATTTGGGAGAGAAAATCATTAATGGTTCGAGTTGTTTCTTGACGCATACCGTGAAGATGACTCAGAAGCTGATATTGGTGAGCAAGGCCAGTAGTCTGATAGCGTTCTTGTAAAAATTCCCAGATTGCTTTGGCAGGAGAGGAAGCAGAGTCAAGTTGGAACCGACCAAACTGAAGGCTGATAGATGTAATAGAAGTATTGCGAAATCAAGTGATGATCTGATAGTTTTTACTATCCCAATCTTCCAGTCAATCGACATATTTGGTAGCGGAGTCCACGGTAGCGGAATCTGTGGTCCCTTGAACGGGTTTGCACACATCCCCAGTGATGATGCGCCAAAGTTTCTTTCCTTTGAGGAAGCCAGACATAGCTTGTGCCCATAAGACATAATTAGTCCCGTCAAGAATAACAGAAATAGGTTGGGTAGAGGAGTCCAAGCGATCCATGAGCGAAAAATAGCACAAATGAGGGAGATTCGGAAAAAACCGAGAGTACCAGTGAATTCAGATGGTCAAAATTAGTCAGAAAAGGAGTGAACGGACCAAAAATATGACCAGAAAGGCTGAAAATGGAGTAGTCAACGCTGCTGGTCAAACAGGATGGCGCGGCGCACGTTAGCAGAGAGTAGCGCGGCGCACGTTAGCAGGCGAAGACACACGGCGCACGGAAGCAGTCAGGGCTGACGTCAGAAACACGCGGCTCACGTTAGCAGATGAGGCCGCGGCGCACAATAGCACAGCACAGTGTAGGAAGCGCGTAGAGCGCGTCTGGAACGATCAAGCGCGTGGCCGAATGTTCTGGCGGCGTGTGGAGGCGCGTGAGCCGTCAGATGAGGATGAATCTGGTGGCGTTGGCTTCGTCGTGGAGAGACGAAGGTGGTGGTATTGTCCAATCTGTGTATTAGGTAAGGGAGAGGTACGCAGCAATCTGCCAAGAAAAATGTGATGCAGAGACTTAGGAAAAATACCTGTGCTCTGATTCTATGAAAGACAAATTATGAAAGACAAATTGAGAGAGTAATATTGAAAGAGAATTGTAATGTAAACTCTGTATATTGAATCAAGATTGAGGCTCCATAATATAGGAGCTTGTTACAAAAACATTATGATGATACAATTGAATATAATAAGAAAAAGGGGTCGAAAGATGATGGCGCACCGAAAGCGGGTGACAAAGGGAATCCTATTATGGCCCTGTTTGGTAGAGCTGTGGGAAAGTGCTTATAGCTTATGCCTAAACAGCTTATAGCTTATAACTTTCAGCTTAAGCTGATTTCCAGCTTATTCTTAAAGCATCTCCTGCCCCACTCAAAGAATAAGCTGTTTTTTGACTTCCACAAAGCTATAAGCTATAAGCTATAAGCTAAACCAAACACATCAAAATAGCTTAAATTAAGCTGAAAGCTGAAATAAGCTGAAATTAAGCTGTACCAAACAGGGCCTATATCATGCTATAATTGGTGTCTATACTATAATATATTAACAACAGATATAGTATTATATTATATTCATATACAATTATATTCATATATTATATTCATATATTAACATTTTATTTATTGGTTTAATGTGTAAAACAACTTGTGGGGGAAAAAAATTAAATTGACCCCATCAGACAAATTTCTAGGAACTATAACGCATAGATTTAGAAGCTCCCACGTTCAAGCAAGGGGTTGACTTGAACCTTCCAAGATTTGAAATCATTTATTACATATGACAAGTTTTATTATTAAAATCAGCTATATATATTTCATAGCAGTAATGCGACGTATCATGAAAATTTTTTTATAAAAATAATTATGAAAATTTTGTGACTCTTACATTACACTTAGAATAAAGTATCATATACTAATCAAGATAATCTAAAATTTATAAATCTTTTATGATCATTTTCATAAACTTTTTTTCATGATCCCTAACTTTTCTCATTTCATAAATATCCTCTCATTTTATTGGTTAAACAGGCTATGTAGTTTCTATACTACCAACTTTCTTATCCCCTCTCTCAAGTTACTATATTATTTTCCTCAAGTCTTTACACTACCGAGAAAGATATTGAATATAATCTTATTTTTTATCCTATTTTTATACTTCTAGTTACAAATGAGTGAATTTCATGTTTATTTATTAATGCGAATCACATTATTTGGTCCAAGAGAGAAAATGAGATAAGAAAAGTGATTATGTATGGTATTACTCTTTAAAACATAATTTATTTTTAACTTTAAATAGTTCTATGTTTTTGATGTGGCATATTGTCATTCAAAGTACTATAGAATGAACTACAGAGAGTACACCATAGAGGATCCGTAAAAGTGTTTCCTGTCTTTTTTTGTTAAAATAACATTAGTTTTTTATTTATAATTTGAGAAGTTTTTTTATTTTTATAAATAAAAAAAAACAAAAACTAATATGAAAATCTTGCTTGATAGGCAATTTTTGAAAGAAAAAAAAATGAAAATAATACTCCTTTTAAGGACTATTTTTTAATTTCAAACATTGTTTTACTTAAAAAAATATATAGAAGATATTAAATGTTACATGTTTTTAAACTTTTCAATATTTTTGTCTTTGAAAATATGAAAAAATAAAATATAGAAAATACAGATAATATCAAAAAAAATTGAATGACACTATTCATAAAAATTTCTAGAGTCGCCCTGAAAACTCTTGAGATTTCTATCATTTGAATTGTTGAAATTTGATATTTTAAGTAACAACTAGAAAGGGTACTCACAATGAAAAGATAGCATAGCTCAACATCAGTAGTTGGGAGAAAGGTACATAATCAGAACATTCATACAGAGCTAAGCTTCATTGAATCATTTCACAAATCAAAAAGAGAAATTTTAGAGTCACATAACAAACCACATAATAACAGGTTTGGACTTCACACCCTATTGTGTCTATTTTGTAACTTCATTTATTTCTGTCTGTAGTAAAACTAAATTAAATACGATCAAACAAGACATTGTGTGCTCGTGGATAGCCGTGGCTTGCAAAAGGCCTCTAACGGCTTCAATTTGGGCATGGTAAGGCCTGAACCCTCAACCATATCCACCTCATTTTCATCAACTCTCTTCCATTCAAATGATTGAATTAAGGTTCAAAGTGCCAACCCAACCATCTTGTTAGCCAGGCTAGCCCCAGGACATCCACGTCTTCCACTGCCCAACGGAATCATCCTATACCCGTCTCCAACACTGTCTGCTTCAAACCACTCTGGCATGAACTTTGTTAGATTTTCCCATAACTTAGGGTCCCTATGAATGGCCAATGGATTTACCATCAACATTGTGCCTCGCGGGACATCATAATTTCCAACAGTACATTCTTTAGATGCTTCATGTGGGATTAGAAGTGGGAGAGGTAAATATAATCCAAGCAATTCCATGACTACATTTGATAGGTAATCGAACTTGGGCAAGTCTTGTTCCTCTATGAGGCGCTGTTGTCCAACACTAGCAGTCCCGTTTGGTAGAGTTGTAAGAAAATGAATATAGATTATAACTTATAGCTGTGAACATAAGCTGGTAATCTGTTTGGTGCAGCTGTGAGATTATGAATTTAAGCAGCAGAATAGTGTTTGGCAAATAAGCTGTGAAATAACTTTTTGCCGCGTAATTGTCATTTTTACCCAATGAACATAAAAATTGTAGTTTTGTCATTTTCTTCACTTTAAATTTTAAAAAGTTATTTCATTAATGGAAGTTGATATAATAATTACCTAATTTGGTACATTTTTCCATTACCTCAATTTATTTATTTATTTATTTTTAATATTAAGTTCACAAGGGAACAAAAAAAATATCATTGCAATAAAAATGTCATTTTTTTTTTTAATATTGAGTTCACAAGAGAAGCCTAGCCCTTACTCATAATTTCTTTAGTTATGCCTCATATTGTATTTAATTATGATATTTTTTCTTTTTTTTTTCAATTATGACTTAAAAAATTAAAATTAATTTTTTTTAAGTATAAGATATATACGATTCATACATGGCGTTTCCTCTTCTTATTTATACTTTATAACCTGAATACTATTTGATCAAATTGGATAGGCCTGTGATGAGAACAAAATTAGTAAATAAAATAAAATAGATAAACAACTAGAGGACATTAAAATGGATAATTGCCAGGAAAATCATCACAACTTTTTCCTTTTTAAAGGTAACAATAAAAGAATAAAACTTTGAGGCATAGCCTCAACAATTCATATAGGAACACGAAAACAATACTTCTATCAAACAAGTTTTCATGATTTTAATTTTTTTTTTCTTTTCAAAAAAAAAAAAAAAAAAAAGCGATAGCAACATCCCCTAAATTTGGCAGTAGCTGAACAATACAACCAAATCTAAATTCCATCTCTGAGTAGTCTTGAGAAAATTGTTGATGCTATTTGCCAAGCAAACCAAACATATTATCTCCATTAGCTTCTCTTCACTCCCAACAAATATGGGAGGCAAATAAGCTGTTAGCTTTGAGTATGTTGAAATAGGCCTTGCTAGCTCAAACTGAATCCTGAAATCCATGTCCACTATCAACCTCACTGTTTCATCACCACCACCATTGCTGTCTTTCATCAAAACATCTATATATTCATAATCACTTGTAAATTCAAACACCTCATGAACACAACACAACACATACATATCAGAAATGGGTCCTTACCAAAATCCACAGAGAGAGAGATCAGAGAGAGAAAGAGACATGAAGGGCGACCAATGGTAGCAGGCCAGGAAGTTTACAGAGGGAGGCTTCAAAACCATCCATAATAAGCCTAAGGACAATCCACTTCTTCAGATTGCTATTGGTTTCATCTATGAATTCGATGTCTCTCAGGTAGATTAAGATTTTTTCAAGGATCTAAGTCTATGAATTCGAAGAATTGAATCCAAATCCTCGAAAATTGATTGGGAAATTAATTGTAAATACATTTCATTTGGTCATTTTCTGATTCCAGCTTTATGAAAGATGATTGAGATCATACTTCTCACACAAATCTAACCACACACCTTACCTATGAACCAAAAAAAGATCAAAACAATAAAATGAGACAGGAATTCATTAATTCATTAATCCATAGTTTGAAATGAGATAGGAATTCATTGATGCTAATTAATCCATAGATTGGTTAATTGATTCTGATGCAATTGTTGGACTTCAAATCCTCAAGGATAAAACATATTAACAATCAAAACTGCAACATTTGATTTGTTTATGCTGTGTTTGGTTGAGAGATTTGATGAGGGATTTGGAAAGAGAAATGAAAAAGGTAGGTGAAATGTGAAAAAAACATGCCTACATTTCACATAGTTTCACACACATTTTCCCTTTCTCTTTCCAAATCCCTCCCCAAATCTCCCAACCAAACACAGCGTTAGTGTTCAAAGGACACTCAAGTAATCGTAATTTTCTTTGGTCCTCTCCCTTAAGGCAAAAAATTTAGATGATAATAAATTACATGGACTACCTTATAGATCAATTGTTTTGTTTTTAATCAAAAAGAAAAGAAAACTTCATGCATACACATCATACTGTTTTAAAAATGAATTGGTCCCCTAATATTTTTTTAAATCTAGAATGTATTCACAGAGCAAAGACAGAATGTATTCATAGAGCAAAAGAGAAAACAACAATAATTGCAAACATCACCCAAACAAAGACAGAAAAACAAATTCTATGAACATCAAATTGAAAACCAACAAACATCAACTCAAAAGAAAATCAAGTGGAGAGGACACACAACTCTTAGAAGCAAATAGACAGCATGGTTCAGTTTGATTCAGTTATAACCATCATCCATTTTTGCACATGAATAGCATTGGAAATATATAGTGTTGCTCAAAAGTTCATAGAAGTCAGTTGTGTGCTTTTAATAATAATAATAATAATAATAATAATAATAACGATAACAACAAATCAAAGGAAGAGCAAGAAATCTTGAACCACTTAAAAAAATCTAACAATTAGAAGCCTAAGATTTTTTAGGGTTTTTGTTTTCTATCATCAAGAAATTATGTTGTGATTTGATTTGATTAACCCTAGAAATTATGTTATCATTTGATTAACCCTAAAAACCTCCAAAGATGGGCCTGAGAATAGAGATTTGATGGTGAGAAGGTCACAGAAAGACCTGATCAGAGTGGTGTTTGTGACAGAGGGTTCAAGGCGAGGCAAGAAGAGCCTGATCAATGTGTGTATATATATAACATACAAAGGGCATGAAATCTTTAACTTTTTTGTGCAGATCAACGGAAAACAGGGGGCCAAACTAAACGATCGGCTGCGATCTTGGAGATGGAGGAGTTTGTCTCGTCGGTCGCCAGAGAGGAGAGGAGAGTGTTAGGGCAACTGAAGAAAAGGATATATATAGTGGCAGTTTCGTAATTTTTTGAATTTTGGAGGGGCATTTAAGTCATTTCAGCCCCCTTACCTAGCTGCGCGCATAAGCCATATTTATAAGCACCCCCCAGTTGCTTTTCAAAATAAGCTGAAAATGACTTAACTTAAGCTATAATTTGATAAAATTTATACCAAAAACAATAATTTAACTTAAATTAAACTAAAAATAAGTAACTTTTAACCTGTACCAAACAGGAACAGCATTTACCTCTGCTCGAACTTTTGTCATTATGTCTGGATGGTTAAGGAGTAGTGACATTGCCCATGCCATAGGTGTTGATGAACTCTCAATCCCAGCAATTAGCATTTTCTGTTCACATCAGGCCAACAAGCACCTAAATTATTCAAAAATAATATTAAAAATTTTGTCGTGATGCCTTCTGATATTTTATACTACTTATAATTTTTAATTATATATTTTTATCTAAAATTATTTTTTTATGCTCTTTGTGGTGCAAAATTACTAATTAAGATTTGTAATTAAGTTTTTCTAATGTATCTTTTTTAATTAATAAAATTCTAATCAACATAATATTTCTTGTTACAGTCAATCAATCTTAGCTTTAATTTAATTTATTTTTTATTTATTTGCAGAAGCAATTGTTGTGGGTATTATTAATAATAGTTTGCAAGCAATATATGCATTAAGAAAATATATTTTTTTTATAACCGGACATCTGGGTCAGTTTACATGTATCTCGACTAAATCTCAGAACCCTGAAGTTAACGACTAGATAAACCTTTGGCGGCCCCAAGATTTGGGATGTTTAGCTTTCGTGAATTTTGAACTTGCGAGCTCTTAGGTAGTGAGCCATTTGGTTGCTTTTTTCATCCACTAAGCTAAACCCTTTGGGGTTAAAATAATATATATTTTTTTAACATAATCTCAATTGGTGTTTTTCTTTTTTTCCTATTTCTATAATTTCTTTTAAAATTTTTAATTCAAAATACAAATCTAAACCATCAACATCATAAAAAATATTTTTTAGAAATTACAATAACACTCAATGCCCTTAGAATATAAAAATTCGAATACGGTATTGAGTGTTATTGTAATATTTATATATATATATATAAAACTAACCTCTTATTAAAAAAATATCTTGCATCAATCAATTGTTGAATATTACATTTTGTTATGTCTTCGTAATTGTAAAATTGATGTATGTATTATTGATTGATGTATATTGTGTGTTGTGTATTACAAATGGTATGATGGGTTCCTTATATAGATGTAGGTGTAGTGGAGTAGGTGGTGGTAGGTGAGGAGTAGGTGAGTGTAGTAGGTGAGTGTGTGGTAGGTGACGGTAAGTGTGTGGTAGGTGATGGTAAATTATACAATGTACATTAACAGCCCCCCTCAAACTCAAGGAGGATAGGTACTAGCCAACTTGAGTTTGGAGAGAGTAACAAAACAGAAAAATAAACTGATAAATAAAAAATAAAAATGGGATAGGAGACACTGTATGGTTGTGTTAGACCGTTGTAGAAGACACGGTATGGTCGTGTCCGACCGTTGTAGCAGACAGTTTTCGGGGTCATGTCGGACCGTTGTAGCAGACACTGTGTGGTCGTATCAGACCGATGTAGAAGACAGTTTATGGGGTCATGTCGGACCGGTGTAGCAGGACAGTTTACGGGGTCATGTCGGACCGTTGTAGAAGACAGTTTACGGGGTCATGTCGGACCGTTGTAGCAGGACAGTTTACGAGGTCATGCCGGACCGATGTAGCAGACACTGTGTGGTAGTGTCAGACCGATGTAGAAGACAGTTTATGGGGTCATGTCGGACCGTTGTAGAAGCTGACCGGAATCAATGTCGGGACAGTTTACGGGGTCATGCCGGACCGGTGTAGAAGACAGTTTATGGGGTCATGTCGGACCGTTGTAGAAGACAGTTTACGGGGTCATGTCGGACCGATGTAGCAAGTTGTGGTGGTGCACCAAGGGGGCGACTTAGGGAGTGCGCCATGAGCGACTTATACATGATACTGTGTATAACCCCCCCTCAAACTCAAATAGGTGTGAAGATAAAAACCTATTTGAGGTTGAAAAGGGATTGATAAAGCTGACCGGTGTAGAAGACACTGTATGAGTGTGTATATAGGCTGCCCAAAAGATATACATGGATGTAGATATCGAGCCCTCAAAAGTCGTGCCCTCAAAAGGTGTGCCCGCACCCTCAAAAGGCGTGCCTGCACCCTCAAAAGGCGTGCCATGAAAAGGCGTGCCAGGTTGTCGGCGTCAAGAGGCGCGCGATGCGCGTGGTTGCCTCGGCTATTTAACCAAGACGGAGGAGGCAGAAACTGAGACAGAAAAACTGAGAGAAACCTCTGAAAAATTCTTCGTTTTGCTGAGAAAGAGAGGTCATTTTGCTGAGAGAGATAGTTTGTAACACTCTGTTGCGCAGAAAATGGCCTCGTCTTCCCGTGGACTGCTCACCCTCTTTCCCGATCTCAACGAGTCAACAAGAGAGATAACTGGTGTGGTGGCACTGGAACCTCAACCAAGCGCCCCGGAGTTTGCTCCGTTGAACTTTCCGATGCGGTCTGTGGAGCAAAGAATGGCAGTGCAGTCGGATGTGGAGGCCAATCAGTATACATTGAAGTCATGTGTGGAAACCATGACTGCGGTTACAAACTTGTCGAACCGGCTGCAGAGTAGGGCAAATGAGGTGCAGCAGTTAAACTCCCAGCTGGCTCTGCTCCAACGCATGTATAAGGATGCGCGAGCAGAGATAAGTGTGCTAAAGGCGGAAAATAAGGAGCTGAAACGGAAGGCCACCGTGATGTTCCGTTTTGGAGGTCCGCCATATGCTGCAGTGGAGGAGTATGGGGGAGTGAACGTGCTCGGTGGCGTGGAAAATACGGAGGCAGCACCGTCAAGGGCCGCGCAGGACGGAGGAAAAAAGAAGAGACCTGCAGTAGAGTAGAGAAGGGAAAAGAAAAATCCCACGGGGGGTGTGGTTGTTTTGTTGGTGTGTCTGTTTTTTTTTTTTTTTTTTTTTTATGTAAAATGGTGAACGGGGTGAGCCCCGACATGAATAAAAGGAGTGGTATGCAAGTCGTCTTCGTTTTTTTTTTTTTTTTTTTTTATCTCAGAATACGCAAACAATTGATGTGCAAAATTTTGGGGGAAGGACTGTTATGCTATAATAGAAATTTTCAAAAGAGTAACAGTTTGATGGGGTTTCCCAGAAGTTAATTTGTTTTGTTTTTGTGTTGTTTTTGTTTTTGTTTGTTTGTTTTTTTTTTTTTTTTTTATGTTTGTTTGCAAAGGACGTGATGGTTGGAAAGTCAAAAAGGAGGAAGAGATAAAGTAGAGGTAGTGCGCCAGAATAGGAAAATAAAAAAACGAAAAGAGGAAAGTGGAGTGGGGAACAGGATTGTAAGGAAAAATAGGTTTTAAAAATAAAAAGGAGGAAGAGATAAAAAAAGAATAATAAAGAAATAAATAAACAAAGGAGGAAAAGAAAAAGTGGTGGCTGGCTCTCTCTCTCAGCATCACGTGGGTGGTGTAAAGAGAGTGGTTGTAAAATGTGTGCACTGGGTGATGAGGAAAAGCGGCCTAGAAAACACCGGGTTGCGCTGGAAGGCTGCTTCTCGGTGTATGTAGGACCTCAAAAACAGAGGTTTGTGGTCAAGACTGAGTATGCAAATCATCCACTGTTCAAGATGTTACGTGAAGAAGCTGAGTTGGAATATGGGTTCAACAGTGATGGCCCTCTTGCTCTTCCATGCAACGTTGATCGGTTCTACAAGGCTTGAGCCTGGTGAGAGTGGCCTGCTGGTGGGCGACGATGAAGGGAGCGTCTGAGACGAAGAGACGAAGAACAAAGCTAGCAGCACAGAGAGCAGACAGTGCGCGATCTGAATCGTCATCGTTGAATGCTTCTCAGGTCCAGATTTTATTGGATCCACAGGACAGGAGGAGGAGGAGAGACTCAAGCAAAGAGTGAGAGCAGTGCGTGAGAGCTACAGATCATGGTCGGCGGTGGTGGTGGATTTGCATCAGCCGCAGTTATCGGCGATGTCGCCGTTGGTGACGCTGTTGGGTGGGTTCACTGGAGGCATCGGAATTTTAGCTCCGTTTCTGCTATTTATGGCACATAGGGTCTGAAATGAACGACGTTTCAAGGACCGTGATGAAGACGAAGAAGGAACTGAAGTAGCCATCGGAGCTCGCAGTGAGGTCGCCATCTTTTCTGAAGAGAGAGATGGCAGATTCGATAGATCTAGATTTGGATCTGGATGTGTATCGTCGGTGCCATACATCATCATGTTGGAGCGATGGTGGCAACTGAGGATGTGCAGATCAACAGAGGAGGAAGGCCGATGACCATGGAGGTGGAGTCGCCGAGGAGGACGGACCCATGACCTTACCATTTATCATGGCTGTAACAGTTTTCAGACTATGACTTAGATGAAGAGGCTAGTGAAAGATGAAGTTACAGCGGAGTCAGGGTATGTGTAGTGGTCCGGCGGGCGGCCAAGGCGAGGCTGCCGCCCGCCGGTGAAGCAGAATGAACAGGTTCTTAACCCCGCTCTGATACCATGTAAAATTGATGTATGTATTATTGATTGATGTATATTGTGTGTTGTGTATTACAAATGGTATGATGGGTTCCTTATATAGATGTAGGTGTAGTGGAGTAGGTGGTGGTAGGTGAGGAGTAGGTGAGTGTAGTAGGTGAGTGTGTGGTAGGTGACGGTAAGTGTGTGGTAGGTGATGGTAAATTATACAATGTACATTAACAGTAATTGTGAACGAATAGATGAATGCACAGACATGGCTAAGAGGACAAACGTTAAAAAAGAAAGAAGGGTAAAAAAAAAATAAAAAAAATAAAAAATAGTAATAATACTAATAATAATAGTAAAAATAGTAATAATAATAATAATAAATGAAGAAAGGAAAAAAATAGTTCTAAATCTCAACTGCTACTGATAAAGAATGGGTGTTGATATATGTTTTATGATTTTTCTATGTTGAAAGCTACCTAATTTATATTGAAATTGAGGCCCTAAAGCTACCTCATTTGTATTAGAAATGAGTTATTAATTTGAATGATTAGAACTTTGAAATGTGATTTTAAATTTTAAATTGTGATTTGTTACAAGTCGCTGTCTAAAGGAAGGGTTGTTTTATTTTGTAAGTATATCTCATTATCTTTGTGTTGTCAATTCAAATTCTTAATCCTTTACCTTTTATATACGAATCTTAGTCATTGAGAAAAACAAAAGAGAAGGAAAATACTATTTATACATAATTTTTCGTTAGAATAATAGGCTGTGGTGACACTTTTTGTAATTACATATTATTTTAATAATTTTATATTTTGTATTTTTTTTTTGTATATTATTACTCTAAAAAAATAGTGATTTTGGATTCCAATATAATATCGTTTGGTAACATTTTTGTTTTCTAATTTTACTTTTTTGAAAATTGGATCAAATATTTATTTGATATACACTATTTTTATTAAAATTTTTCGAAGTTTTTAAACTAAAACGAAAAAGTGTTTCGAAATAAATTTTAAGTTATCTACTTCCTTCCCTACCACTTCTGATGAGTTTTGACCATCCTTCTCTGCCACTTCTAACTATCACTCACTAGTACGAGAAGTAAACGATCATAGATCTGGGATCTTCAACCACCCCATGAACTCCAACCGCCAGCCCCACTGGTGGCCACCACATCCAACCATCCTTCATTAACCGTTATCATTTCTGACAATTCACCAAATATGTTTATTTTTAAGACATTTGCATAAATTAAATAAGTTCTTTTTTATATATATATATAAAAAAAAAACTCATGTTTTATGTAAGAGTGGTGTTACATGCACTAATTAGTGTACTAACTTGTGTATTAATACTAGTTATGACATTATTATTAACCCCACTCATTATACAAATTACAAATACCAAAAATATCTTAAATTATACCACATCGTCAATTGATATATTAGTTATTGCATTAAATGGTGTGTATAGCATTATTCTTTATGTAAATAGAAAATTAGAAACTACCAATACTATCAAACGACACTGAAAATTTTATTGTTTGAAACCGATTAGCATAGAGCATCCGTATGATAATGATCATCTTACCAATATAATCCAGTCATTATATTGTTGGTGTAGAACTTTGGTTCTGTTTCTTGCAAAGATAGCAAACTGTCGATCATGATAATTATTTAGTAATCTCGGAATATACACACGTGGTATTCAATCGTATTGTGATTGGTGGAGAAAGTGAGTAGGTGGGAGTATTGTGTTGGGTGATTAAGAAACATAAAATAACATATTTAATAATGATTGGTTAAGGAGTATGAACACATAGTATTCCGGGAATATTCAATAATTTCCCATCGATTAGTGTCTTCTTCATTTGTAATATATGATTTTGCAATTTGTTTATTAATAAATCATCAAGTCAATTAATATATTTTAATGATACCAGAAATTTGTTTTAATTAATAATTAAGATAAATAAAAATATTTCCAAGAGAATATTTGTAATTTTTCAAACTATAAGAGACAATCCGTATTTTAAACATATCTCAGGGAGTATATTTATAGTGTACCCATAAAAATACTAGGGGAAATAACAGTACAGTGTGTAGCAGTCCAAAAAAAATTACAAATCAATTATACACTTTAATAATTAAATTAATATATTTTTCCATGATTTTGCAATTTGTTTTTACTGTCATCAATGTCAGGTTATTCCCCCAAAATACTACTATCATATAAATATAAAACAATGTCTACTTTTGGTTTGCAAATGGCCTCCAAGGGCTTCAACTTTGGCATGGGGAGACCAGAACTCTCAGTAATCCACCGCCTCTACATCAATCTCTTCCATTCAAATGATTGAATCAAGGCTCCTAGTGCTAGCTTAACAATTCTATTTGCCACTGCCAAATGGAATCATTCTACAGGTGCATATAATCGGAGTGCATCATTGATTGCATTTGTTAAGTAATCTAGCTTGTGCAAGTCTTGTTCATCCAAGATTCGGTCTTGTCCAATGTTCTGAAAAGCGGTTGTGGTCGCCGTAACGGTGGCGGTGGCGCGGTTGCGGGGTGTAAAGGCCGCAGCGTAACGGTTGCGGTTACCGGAACTGTGAATTTTTTTATTTTTCGCACAATTTGCAAAAAACTTACCGATACGCATATTTTTTTTTTAGAATCATATTTATTGGGTTTTAAAATAAATTTAGATAATTTTTTCATAAATTTTAATTATGATCCAATATATTTCATATTTTTAAATCACTATAAAATAATTTTTTTTACATTTTATTTTAATAATTAATGACTTTATATGTCATAAATCCATGTTACACTTGTGGTAAAAATTTCTTTTATTGAACTTAGATGTATAAAATTATTTTTAATTATTATACTTGTGGAAGCATATGTGCATTTTAACTCAAATAGTTTTAAAAAAGTATACATTCTTAATGGAAGAACTTGACAAAGTACATTACATCATAGCATAAATCACAAATAATAGAGAGTACATTTTACATAATGTTACTACTAAAATTACATAATGTCACCACCAAAATGAGTGACATGGTGCATCTTGAGATTCAGATTGTTGAGCTTGATTGTTGCTGCTACCTTCACCCCACCAAAATGAGTGACGTGGTGCATCTTGGGAATCAGATTGTTGAGCTTGATTACTACTATCTTCACCCCATCCAGTAGGAAATATATAAGTAAATGTGCTCATCATGTCATCCCTTTCTGTTTTGTGCATTGGGAGAGAAAATGGATACCTTGGCTGAAAAGGATCAACATGCTCTTGTTGGGCTTGTTGATAATTTGGCAAACCGTATCCTGGAGGACCATGTTGTTGAGGGGGCCAAGGATAATTTTGTTGAGGTGGGTAAGGATAGTGTAGACACCCCATTTTTGACCGTCCTCAAGACTTGGACGTCACCGTTTGAACACTCGGTGATTATCCATGTTTGTGTTCGTCTTGAGTTCCCGGAAGTCTTGGCTGCGCGCCTTGCCTCAGGATCTCTCGACCTGACTGTTCCGTGTTTGGTTTTGGAACCAAACACTTGTGTCTTTGCCTTGAAGGGCGGGAAATGGCTTGTTGGCCATCCCCACATTCCACTGGCCTTCCCCTAGCATCACCGGCTGTTTAGGGGTGCCACCGGCCATGGTTTCTTAAAATCAATGGTCGGTCGGCATAATATTCTGCCAACCGGCACTTTATTTTGCCTGTGACATCTTTTGCTGGCCGGTGTGACTCCTTTGCACCCTTGAGGCATGGTGCATGCCAGCTGTGCCAGCTGGAATGCACCATCACTCCTCCGTGTGCAGTTTTTGGCTGGTGTGAGCCTTTGAACCCCATTTCCTTCTAGAAGCTTGAACCCTTTGGCCAAGCTTCTTGGGGAAGCTTGGCCAGCTGTTTTAGCTTCTCCAAGAAGCCAAGACTCCTTTGCACCCTTTGCCCCTTTCATTTAGCTTCCTTGAGAAGCTTAAGTCTTGGCCCTTTGCCTATTTAAGCAATGATCCTCTCCCTTTGTTAAGGGTTAGAACTTTTGAACCAAAAAACCAGAGCTTTTATATCTATACATCTGATATATCACTCTCTCTCTCTCTATATCTCCCTCTCTTTCATCCTTAGGGTGTGTTTGGAAGCCTAAAAGTGCATTTTGTCCTTACTTTTGCACTAAAACACACACCATTACACCTTGCTCCGAGATTGAGAGGCATTGAGGGTTGTTTGTTGAGGTTTTGGACTGATTTTGATCAATAGAGAGTGGCTGGATCACCTGTTCTTCAAGGCTTCTTCAAGGGTGAGACACTTGCTTTAGTTTTCCCAATTTTGCACTAGTTTTCTACCTGTCTTGCATGCTGATTTAGGCTTTGTGTTTAACATGAAAAAGTCTTGTATTTTTGTGCTTAACATCTTTCATTAAGGGTGTTTTGGCATTGGGGGTCGAACTCTTCCCCTTAGGCCTCTTTTGGCCTATTTTGGTACCCTTCTCTTTAAGCTTTGTTTACTTTGTTGTGTTGGTCTTCTCACCACTGAAATCCAATGGATTTTCAGTGGTGATGGAGTGGTTTTGAAGTCTTGTGTAGGGGAGGGACACCCCTCTCCCCTTTGTCCTTCTTTTACCCTTGTTTTGGCTTAAAAGGGGAACATGCATGCTTGATCATTTTTGGGCCCATTTCAGAAGTTTTTTGGGTGTTTTGGGTCATATTATATCTCTGCCCAATGGTGGTTTGTTGGCCCTTAGCATGCATTTTATACTTGCTTTGTAATTCTCCATCTTGCCTAGAAGTGTGCTATGTGTTTAGCCTAGCATATCCTCTTGTTTTGGCTTTGCTTTGTGAAGTATTTGGCCATGTTTTGTCATGCTTAAAGTCTGTTGGCCACTAATTTTGTCATGTTTGGCATGCTTGATATAGTTGCTTTGCATTTTGGCTTGTAAGCTTTGGTGGTGTGGGTCACCAACATGCTTAGCATAAGCTTGTTATCCTCATTCGGCATCATTGTAGATCATATTTCAGTCCCTAATCCATGCTTGTATGTTTGTCTTCATCATCTCTTTCATGCTTTGAAGGGTTGTCCTTGTATACCTTGGAAATGGTCATTGTACATGCCCATGTGTTTAGATATTATGCTGCCATATCAGTGGGTTTTGAGGGCCCTTTTTGCATACTAGAACTCTGTTTTGTATTGAAAAATTCATGCCATGTTTGCTTGGGATAAGTATTGAGTGATGCTCCCTTTTGGTGGCTTTGAATGCCCTTGTTTTGGACTCATTCCTTGGCATATTTTGACCATGATCTTTGCATGCTTTAGTCTTGTTTTGGAGTCCCTTGGGACTGTTTTAGGTCATTTTGGTCCTTTAAGGTTTGGTTGGCGTGGCTTTGGTTTGACCCCCTTTATTGGCTTCAAGTAGTGGCCATTGTTGCATGCCTTACTTGCATGATTTGTTCGATTTTGGCATCATCCTCTATTCATTTTCAGAGCCTAGCATGTTGGTTTAATGCCCTTTTATATCGCCTTTAAGTATGCTTAGAGTTGTCCCCTTTCATGCTTAGGTGATGGACCTTGATGTGTGCATGCTTGCATGCATCATTTGTGCTCTTGTACATCATTTTGGCCACTATTTATGGCAAGGTTGAGGTCTGCCATTTATGGTTTAAGTCCACCATCGCATACTTATCATATGCTTGTTGCTTATTTGGTTCATCATATGTTGTCCCATGCTAGCCTTATGGCATATTGACCCATGTTTACATCACATTTGCATCTCTTATGACTAGCATTTTGAATACTTAACATGATAGATTACATCACATTTGACATGTTTTGCATCTTGGTATCATGTTACATTTTGAGCCATGTTTGCATAACATGCATTGCATTGCTTGGTTTGGGGTGTCAAACCAAGCGTGGGGGATGAGGGGCATTTGTACTTCGAGTGACAAAACATACCTCAACCCTCGGTCACCGAGGCCCTTGACTTTGGCATGATAGGCTCTTGGTCCTCATTTGTGTGTTGCATGCATTTGTACATCAAATTGCAACCTTGGCTCCTTAGGCTATCATGCATCAAATGCACTATTGATAGCCCGAGGGTCAAGGGCCATACTCCCTTGAGTCCGGTACATGATTGGGAGAGTAGCCATGCATACACTTGCTTGAAATTCCATGCCATACACTGTCTGTCCTTGTTGCTGTCAAAAACCAGATTCTGCAGGAACTTTCTGCCGACCGGCAGTGTTCAATGCCGACCGGCAATCCTTCCTGGGCCGATAGCTTCATAAACAGCCGATGGATATTTTCAATGGCCGGTGGACATTTCCTTCAGCCGATGGTGTTCCACAGTGTTCAGGGGACCTGTCCCAGAACTTTGGCAATTTTCAGAGAAGCAGGGCAGTATAAACAGTGGCGGCAGTGGTATGGTACGGACTTTCCGGGCAAGACGGGTTCGAGCATGCATCATTCGCGCATCCTGAGCTAGGGGCTGTGGCCACCTTTCCTTTTGCATTCATTCTGTTAATTAATTAGAAATTCTGTAATAATTAATGTGTTTATTATTCGGACTATAATACTTATTTGGACCCTCTGAGTGAGGGCAATTATGTAATAAGTGTGGGTGAGTGTGTGTATGTCTTCCAACCCTATGTCTTTCTTCCCTTTTATTTACCTGCTTATGATGGTAGACTAGGGCATATTTAAAATCGGCATATCTTATGCTATGTATGCGTGCATTCATGCATTTGTCTTGCATGCACCGGGCTCGGCGCATCATTCTGACTGCATTTGTATTTCAATTCCAAATTGAATACGTGTTAGTTGTAGCATTTCACACGTCATCGTAAATTAGCCGAGCCTATCCCAATTGCATCTTGCATGTGTTGCATTAGCCATCTTAACATGAACTAGGATCATGCATGTGATTACTAACTAGTTCCTGTTTTGGCTTGGAGTACTCTGTAAGTTCTTTTGCTTTAGCATCCTTGCATGCGTGTGAGTGTTGCCATGACAGCATGATTACCATGAGGCTAGCTGCTTATGTGATATAACTGCTTGAATGCCTGTGGATGGAGGTTGAATTACCTAAATTGGGATAACGCATTAAAGCTGTGAATTTTAAGCCCACTAGATAGTAGCAAAATCACCTTTTCTAAAAGCCCACTTGAGGGTGGCAAAGCCTGCATTTTAGCCTACTCGCGAGTAGCAAACCATTTTCAAAACAAACATGAAATGTTTTTGTTCCAATTTAGGCGATTTGGTCTATACTTGTTTGCTGTGCGCATAACATAGTAATGCTAGGCTAATAATTGGTTTAAGAACACATAACATTTTCAAAAACGGATATCATGGTTAGTAGAGGCCGATCTTCGGATCGGGCGAGAGGGGGTGCTCATAGCTGACCTTCCCCAATTGTACCCAAGTTCCCGAGCCGAGGCAACTTTGGTGATGACGGACACGTGGCCTTTGGCACCGAGTTAGGGTTTCCTAAATTCCCCAAAATAAAATATTTAGGTGGCGACTCTGTATCTGGCAAAGCAGTCCATGTTTGGCATTTCTTTTTCTAAAAATCTGTTTTCTCAAAACGATTTTCCAGATTTGGACTCTTTGGTTCAGATTAAGAACCGTGACACAAATTGAGTCCGAACTGTAGCGGGGTCCCTCGCGGACATGCTACAGTTTCTGGCGACTCTGGTGGGGAATTTAGAGAGCTTGACTCGAACTCATGATATCCTGTTTTGATTTCATTTATGTGTTTTTCTTTGCATTGCATGTGCATTGGTGCGCCTAGGACACCGTGTTTGCCATCTGCCATTCCTGAACGGTTTGCCGGAGGCTTGTCTTGTCAAGTCATGACCATAAGGCTGACCGGTTATGGGCTCTGACAGTATGGGAACACAAACCCCGATTTTACCGGGGCACCCTTTTTGACCATTCGACCTAGTGCATATTCGGAATCCATAGTGACCATTCCAAGCTAGGACAGGTTGCTTACCCAATGTTAGGTTGTTTGAAAATCGCTGTGTGCATAGTGAAACCCTAGTTCCTAACAAAATAGGACAGGGAAACCCTATCCCAACATAGGGGTGTTTTGGCTCTCTCTTACTTGCTATGTGCTTTTAGAGTGTATCTCTACAGGAACACATATACCAGTTTGCAAGTCTGGGTATCAGGCCTGTGGGCATCAGCATCAGTATTTGGGGAATCAGTTTTACCCGAGGGTATCAGTTTATAGGCAGATATTTGGGAAACAGTGATCAGTATTGAGTACAGTCATCCTAGTATGCTCAAATCCGTTCCAGTGAAATTGTGCTGAGATGCTGTCTGTTTTCTCTTTTGCTAGGTAGTCCTGGAATTATAGCTTCGGAACGCTCCGATATCCCCGGGGTACATTGGACTAGTGTTGATAGACTTTGTTAGGTCAGAAATTCAATTCAAGGGCAACCAGTGTTCTTTCGCTGAGGCAAGGCAAAGAAAGGCCAGTTAGGGCTCACCGGTTCATCTGATCCGTCAGTCGCCAGTCACATCACCTTTGTTCAGACTCAGCAGACCATGATGGCCCAAGGTTCGGAAGAATTTGTGGCCGTGATAGCAGCGTTAAATCAGGGAACTGCCATGCAGGTTGAGACCAGTATTGAAATGCAGCATCTATCTGGGGCATCTGCCTCACATCTAGCTTTGGGACCCCAGCCAAACTTTGATCCACTTCCGCCAGTTGAAGATTTACAGTGTCCGAATCCTCGAGAAAGGTTGACTCAAGCTCAGGTGCTCAGACCCCTGGTACAGCCTAATGAGAGGCTTTATTCCTTTGATGTTAATGAGCTCAATCCGACTGCAGTGAAGATTACGAACCTTGAAAAGCAATTCAGAAAGGCACAAGGCCTTAACTCCATTCCCGACATTGAGGATAGGCATACTGAGGCTGCCGTACGGCTCCCAGACAGATTCAAAATGCCACATATTGACCGTTTCGACAGGTCTGGAGATCCAATGGTACATATTCGACTTTTCTTGGATGTCCTAAAGCCGATGGGACTGACTAAGCCACATAAACTCTCTCTGTATGGAAGAACCCTGTCGGGTGTAGCAGCCACTTGGTACGCTAAGTTGGAAGATAAAGTGAAGCAAGACTGGGAAGAATTGGCTGAGGCCTTTGTTGATCAGTATTCCTACAATACCCAAGTTGAAATGACCATACAAGAGCTTGAAACAACCCGCCAGAACCCAACAGAGCCTTTTGTGAAATTTGTTACAAGGTGGAGGGCAAAGGCAGCACAGATGACAGATCGCCCTTCTGAGAGGGATCAAGTGCAAATGATGGTGCGAAACCTCGAGCATGATATGTTGCAAAAGTTAATAGTCGCTCCACTATTCACTTTCAAAAGTTTGTATGAACTGGGTGTTCAGGTCGAGAATGCGTTCAACAGCGGGATCATTCCCAGAACAAGTGAACCGACAAGGAGGGCGATTGCAAGGAGTACCAATGCTGGTAGTAGCGTCATTCCCAAATCCACTGAGATCAATGCAGTCGCCACAGCCAACCCTTTTGCCAAACCAAGCCTACAAACAGCCGGCCCAGTTCGAGATCAGGGCAGAACTTTCACTCCCCTCTATATGAGCCTGACTAGCGCACTAAAAGCCTTGATGGAAAGAGGGCATCTCAAACCCCTCGATCCTCAACCTCTGCCTGACCCACTTCCAGCCAGACATAATCCCTCCAAGTACTGTATGTACCATCAGCAGCGCGGTCATGGCACCGACCGTTGCTACCGCCTTCGTCATGAGGTCCCAAATCTCATCGACAACCGGGCGATAGCTCCACCTTCAGGCCCCAATGACCAAGTACATCATCCACATCTCAATCTAATCCACACACTGGCCGTCCCTTACGACCCCAGCATGTACATCACCCCAGTCCATCTACCCAGGCCTAATGTGTTTATCCCAGAGAGCCTGGACTTATGCATGACGGGTGCATCTGAACCCCAATCATCTCAAACTCATGAACCCACTACTTCCGAGCTGATGAAAATGATTGAAGACCTTCAGAAAACTGTGGCAGATCTGGCCTTTGGGGTTTTGGCCCCATCATCGACCACATCACATACCAGGGAGTTCATGTCAAAAGGCTCCTCAGGATGGGCTGCATTTGAAGAAGGCCAATCCCTTGGCAAAGTGGAGGCAAGTGGTAAGAACAAGGTAGGGGCAGACATTGGTCCCCATGAACACCTTCAGTGGGATATTGAGGCTTTGAAAGCCGAAGGGCTGAACAAACAGCAAGTACTCGCAGTTGTTGCAAAAATTGTAGATGACACTTTCGCCACTCAGAATGAGAGCAGTCTGAATCAAGGGGCAATCCGGGAGAAGGGCCGCTGTACCAGGATTGTTCCTTTTAGCTCTAAACCCTTGCTCGGAAGAGATCAGCAAACCCAGTCAGCGCCTACCAATCCCTTTGCTGGTGTATCCAGCAAAACTCCACAAACCTCAAAACACCCACCTCGAGGCCAGAGGGTGTTCGCACCACTGTACACGTCTTTATCAGCGGCCTTGAGGGTCCTGATTAGAGAGGGAGATCTGAAACCCCTGGAGCCGCGACCACTGCCAGATAGACTTCCTTCCTCCCATGATCCGACCAAGTACTGTGCCTTTCATCAGCAAGTCGGCCATGTCACTGATGGTTGTTTCCGTCTTCGCCACGAAATACAAGATCTGATTGACAATAAGGTCATCGTCGCACCAACTCAACAAAGTCTATCGTCATTGGATCAGTGAACCTGGGGGATAATGCGGTGCGATCGGGGGATGAACCACCTGCGGGCGGCGCTCAGTTTACTTCAGATGTGGCGTTTGACACGCATAGTTTTGAGCAATGTGCGAACACTAGTTTTTGTACTTTCTGACTTGGGTATTGGGTCAGTTTTGTTGTTTTGTATATAGTCAGTCTTTTTGTTTCGGGTCTGTCTTGTTGTATCGAGTCAGTCCTGTTTTGTTAGAGTCAGGTGATTCTGAGGGTGTTACCTCGGGCATCACTATTTTGTTGTGTCTGTCTTTTCGCTTTCTTTTGAGTCTGTTTTTGCCATGGAGCCAGTTACACCAACAGTTATGAATAAAACAGCAGTGGTTTTTCAAGCTTTTGTGCTTGCTTCTACCTTGTGCCAGTTGTGCCAGAAAGTTTGAATGAAACGGTAGTACTTTTTGCCTACTCTTCTGCACCCCAAAATCATTGCATTGACCTAAGTTTTTCAAAACTTTTTGAACACTGCGGTGAAAATGAAGAGGAAGGAATTCCTTGGGTTTTGCAAAATTTGATCATTTGAGAGAAAGAGAGGCATGCTAAGCCTTTAATGATTGAGATCATGCTTGTTAATGTGAGTACTGAGAAGGATCCTGACTTGATCCAGATTGGTCTCACACTGTTTTCAGCGCGAGCGACTAGTCGCTCTCTTAAAAGACTTAAAAAAAAATGTTTTGCGCGATCCTGCGAAGACCTGTGCGGAATCACTCTTGAGATTGTGCAGCCTAGGATCGCTCTCAGCCTCGAGACTCGACCCCTCATTTTCAAACCTTGAACTTGGATTCAGAAGGTTCAATGATCAACAACAATGTGAGGCCTGTGTGGCCTGATTTGAAGCAACCCATGAATTAGGGGTAGGGAAGTCAGATCAAGAAGATCAGATGTCATCAAAAGAAGCTTGCAAAACTAGATCAGAAGCACCCCTCGAACTAGGGGCAAAAGATGCCAGATTGTGCTTGAAGAGCCGAAGATGGATCATTCCACAAATCAATGAAGATCGGCAAGAATGCCAAATCTCGGAGGGAGGAAAGAGAAAGTATTGCTAAAGAAAAACTGAGTTCCGATCTACAATACTAGGGGCAAATCCAGCCCCCATAGGATGGACTCCCACATTGTCAGCGAACAACAGTCACTCTCCTGGATTCAGACGGATTCGAGATCTCAGAACCATTTGACATGGACAAAGCTACACTTTTACCCTTGAGAGGCTCGCTGGGTCGAAAACCCAGAAGGGCGACCCAGGCAAAAGTTAGAGCAAGGAAAAAAGGAAAAGAACAAAAAAGAAGAAGAAGAAGAAAAATGCAAAGAACAAAAAAGAAATGAAGAAAAGAAGAACAAAAAAGAAATAAAAAAGAAAGAAAAGAAAAAAAAATGAATAAAAAGAATTGAAAAGAAAAGAAAAACAGAGGTCGCAAGGTTGAAAACCCGGAAGGGCGGCCTTGGCAAAAGTTTAGAGCGCAAAAAGAGAGGTTAAATACCCGAGTGTACCTTAACCGGAACTACGTAAGGCTTGATTCTCATCTTTAGGATACGTAGGCAACTTCATTCCGAAGTCCAGCCGTAAAACACTTCAAAATCAACTGTGTCCATGTAATGGTTTTGATCATCTTTGCCTTCTTTGTATCCGAGAGTTCAGTTGTCATCGTCACTCTGAGGACTGATTGCAATGCGCTGCGATGCTATCCAAACAAGGGGCAACTTTCCGTTGCCATACAGTGTGTCGCGGTGCCATTCAAACAAGGGGCAACTTTCTGTTGCCGTGCAGCTCTTTTCAAGCAAGGGGCAATTTTCCTTCGGATCTGAAGTTGCGCATCTCAAGAGTAGATTCCGTGCTTGTTGAGAATTGGCCGTTTGCAAAAATAATTTTTGAGAATTTTTATTGAGGTTGACTGATCTCTCGAAAATTATTCCATCTTTTCCAAAACTGGACCATTTCTTGGACCCAAAAAGGAAAAATTTTCAGTGCTCATAACCTAACTTGCATGATTTTCAAATCAAAAATTGAACAAGTATGTTAATCTGACTCTCATATTGGTTAAAATTGTTTCAGTAGAAAGCAAAAACAAAAAATGGTCAAAATAATGAACTAGGGGCACAGTTGAGTCAAGCTTCCTGTCTTTCTCCTGTTGTTAATGCATCTACTAGAAAGGGCACTCTACCTGCCAGAAAAGGGCACCACTGAAGCTGACCGCAAAAGGCAGAAGGCTCTCACATCCTCCACGCAACGAGGTATCAAGCCAAGTGCGAAGCACGAACGGGAACGGATCAAGATATTCCACTCCTTTGTTTGGACAGATCTAATCACGTCCAAACTCCCCAGTAAGAGCATCGTCAACCAATGTCAATTGCAGATCTGTTGCACATCCAGCCGCATCGCAACCCCTCTGTGGGAGAAAGTTCACTGTTGTGAGCAGAAGAAGAGAACCTAGCAGAATGCTTGGGGCAAGAACCCGCAACTTCCTGTTTATTCATCAACCACCCTGGGGAGGGATGAAAAATGAGAGATTAAAGAGTAGAGAGATGTGCGTTGAGAGAAAAAGTGAGGAAAAGGGCTTTTTTAGAAAAATAGAGCCTGAGGGTCGAGCGATGTGAGAATCACAAATGAGAAAGGGTGAGAAACAATACCCGGGGAAACAGGCTCCATGTGCACATTTGAGTCTTGTGTTTTATTTTGTCTGTCTCGATTCTTGTTTTGAGTCGCTTCGAGTGTTACTCGATGTGTTTAGGTGGTTTACCTTTGTTTTTCCCTTGTCGAGTCGTTTTGGCTGTGGCCAGTCGTCGGCTCAATACCCGGTTAAGAACTCATTTCTCAATTTCCAAAAAAATCATCTTGTGCTCAGAGTGCTGTGCCATTCTCCACATTTGTGCAAAATAGTATTTGTTCTTTTATAAAACTGTAGGGTCCACCCCCGATAAGTGTGAACAGTAGAACAAGGACCTATCTGAAGCTATGTAGGTTCCAGACTGCAAAGTAAAAGAAAAAAGAAAAATTTGGAGCATCTTAGGGTGTTCCAGCTTTGGCAAGATCCGAGACTGCATTTCAGGTGCACCTTCCCAGACCTCGCCATTTCTCTGGAGTATGAGTGTATCTCGACCCCAAGTGTAAGCCTGCTTCAAGTCAGAATGGCAATTAAAGCAGCAGCAGATGTTATCTCTTGCCAACGTAAACAGGGTGTGCCCTTTTTGAGCTGAGTGTGTTACAAAGTCCTCCAAAAGGTAAATTGGAGGCACCAGAGTACATGTTTGATGCCCTTCCATTGCATAGAATGTGCACTTTCATATACACTTCTGTTACATGTGTATCGCGCATCGTTATGATTTATGCATAGAATATGCTTGCTTTCGATTCTGCATAGAATATGCTTTCAATATTGCATAGAATATGCTCCTGTTTCTTGCATAGAAAATGCTCGTATCTTTTGCATAGAAAATGCACTCTTCCATACTTGCATAGAAAATGCACCTCATTTGCATAGAACATGCATTCACTCGCACTGTCTTGTGCACTTACACTTTGTATCTCACTAGCATTGTCTTGTGCATCTTGTGGTTGTATCTCACTCGCACTATTTTGTGCATTGCATATCACTCGCGCTGTTTAGCGTATCGCACTGTCTTGTGCATTTCAAAATCAATCGCGCTGTTTAGCGTATTGCACTATTTTGTGCATTGCATATCAATCGCGCTGTTTAGCGTATCACACTGTCTTGTGCATTTCAAATCACTCGCGCTTTTTTGCGCATCGCACTATTTTGTGCAGTTTAATCACTCGCGCTGTTTAGCGTATCGCACTGTCTTGTGCATTTCAAAATCAATCGCGCTGTTTAGCGTATCGCACTATTTTGTGCATTATATATCAATCGCGCGGTTTAGCGTATCGCACCGTCTTGTGCATTTCAAATCACTCGCGCTTTCTTGCGCATCGCACTATTTTTTGCAGTTTAATCACTCGCGCTGTTTAGCGTATCGCACTGTCTTGTGCATTTCAAAATCAATCGCGCTGTTTAGCGTATCGCACTATTTTGTGCATTACATATCAATCGCGCTGTTTAGCGTATCGCACTGTCTTGTGCATTTCAAATCACTTGCTCTTTCTTGCGCATCGCACTATTTTGTGCGGTTTAATCACTCGTGCTTTCTTACGCATCGCACTATTTTGTGCAGTTTATCACTCGCGCTCTCTTGCGCATCGCACTATTTTGTGCAGTTTACACTCTCGCTCTCTTGCGCATCGCACTATCTTGTGCATTTCATTACATGCTCTCTCTCATCTTGCATAGAAAATGCTTGTAGCATTTGTTAGTTCATTGCGTCGCACTGTTTTGTGCACCTTACTTGCATTTTGCATGCATTCTATCGCGCTATCTTGCGCACCTCACCTGTATATGTTAGTACATTGCATTGTTTTGAATACAAACCGGCTTTGCGTAGCATATAAGTCCAATGTTCAAACCGGCTTCGCGTAGCGTATAAGTCCAATTATCAACGTCTTCCTGCATATGATTTGCATCCTGCCCTTGAACTACACTGGTTTGATTCCTTGCAAAGGGATACGTAGGCAGTCTGCGGGTACAACCATTTATTTATCGGTATTTTGTTTGTTTGTCCAAGTCTTCGGCCTTGTCAAAAATGGGTCGTCTCTGGGCTTTGGCATTCACTCCCGTCATTGTTATGAGTTTCGAGTTCTGTCACAGAGGGGCAACTGTAGACACCCCATTTTTTACCGTCCTCAAGACTTGGACGTCACCGTTTGAACACTCGGTGATTATCCATGTTTGTGTTCGTCTTGAGTTCCCGGAAGCCTTGGCTGCACGCCTTGCCTCAGGATCTCTCGACCTGACTGTTCCGTGTTTGGTTTTGGCACCAAACACTTGTGTCTTTCCCTTGAAGGGCGAGAAATGGCTTGTTGGCCATCCCCACATTCCACCGGCCTTCCCCTAGCATCACCGGTTGTTTAGGGGTGCCACCGGCCATGGTTTCTTAAAATCAATGGCCGGTCGGCATAATATTCTGCCGACCGGCACTTTATTTTGCCGGTGACATCTTTTGCTGGTCGGTGTGACTCCTTTGCACCCTTGAGGCATGGTGCATGCCAGCTGTGCCAACTGGAATGCACCATCACTCCTCCCCGTGCAGTTTTTGGCTAGTGTGAGCCTTTGAACCCCATTTCCTTCTAGAAGCTTGAACCCTTTGGCCAAGCTTCTTGGGGAAGCTTGGCCAGCTGTTTTAGCTTCTCCAAGAAGCCAAGACTCCTTTGCACCATTTGCCCTTTTCATTTAGCTTCCTTGAGAAGCTTAAGTCTTGGCCCTTTGCCTATTTAAGCAATGATCCTCTCCCTTTGTTAAGGGTTAGAAATTTTGAACCAAAAAACCAGAGCTTTTATATCTATACATTTGATATTTCACACTCTCTCTCTATATCTCCCTCTCTCTCATCCTTAGGGTGTGTTTGGAAGCCTAAAAGTGCATTTGACCTTACTTTTGCACTAAAACACACACCATTACACCTTGCTTCGAGATTGAGAGGCATTGAGGGTTGTTTGTTGAGGATTTTGGACTGATTTTGATCAATAGAGAGTGGCTGGATCACCTGTTCTTCAAGGCTTCTTCAAGGGTGAGACACTTGCTTTAGTTTTCCCAATTTTGCACTAGTTTTCTACCTGTCTTGCATGCTGATTTAGGCTTTGTGTTTAACATGAAAAAGTCTTGTATTTTTGTGCTTAACATCTTTCATTAAGGGTGTTTTGGCATTGGGGGTCAAACTCCTCCCCTTAGGCCTCTTTTGGCCTATTTTGGTACCCTTCTCTTTAAGCTTTGTTTACTTTGTTGTGTTGGTTTTCTCACCACTGAAATCCAGCGGATTTTCAGTGGTGATGGAGTGGTTTTGAAGTCTTGTGTAGGGGAGGGACACCCCTCTCTCCTTTGTCCTTCTTTTATCCTTGTTTTGGCTTAAAAGGGGAACATGCATGCTTGATCATTTTTGGGCCCATTTCAGAAGTTTTTTGGGTGTTTTGGGTCATATTATATCTCTGTCCAATGGTGGTTTGTTGGCCCTTAGCATGCATTTTATACTTGCTTTGTAATTCTCCATCTTGCCTAGAAGTGTGCTATGTGTTTAGCCTAGCATATCCTTTTGTTTTGGCTTTACTTTGTGAAGTATTTGGCCATGTTTTGTCATGCTTAAAGTCTGTTGGCCACTGATTTTGTCATGTTTGGCATGCTTGATATAATTGCTTTGCATTTTGGCTTGTAAGCTTTGGTGGTGTGGGTCACCAACATGCTTAGCATAAGCTTGTTATCGTCATTCGGCATCATTGTAGATCATATTTCAGTCCCTAATCCATGCTTGTATGTTTGTCTTCATCATCTCTTTCATGCTTTGAAGGGTTGTCCTTTTATGCCTTGGAAATGGTCATTGTGCATGCCCATGCGTTTAGATATTAGGCTGCCATATCAGTGGGTTTTGAGGGCCCTTTTTGCATACTAGAACTCTGTTTTGTATTGAAAAATTCATGCCATGTTTGCTTGGGATAAGTATTGAGTGATGCTCCCTTTTGGTGGCTTTGAATGCCCTTGTTTTGGACTCATTCCTTGGCATATTTTGACCATGATCTTTGCATGCTTTAGTCTTGTTTTGGAGTCCCTTGGGACTGTTTTAGGTCATTTTGGTCCTTTAAGGTTTGGTTGGCGTGGCTTTGGTTTGACCCCCTTTATTGGCTTCAAGTAGTGGCCATTGTTGCATGCCTTACTTGCATGATTTGTTCGATTTTGCCATCATCCTCTATTCATTTTCAGAGCCTAGCATGTTGGTTTAATGCCCTTTTATATTGCCTTTAAGTATGCTTAGAGTTGTCCCCTTTCATGCTTAGGTGATGGACCTTGATGTGTGCATGCTTGCATGCATCATTTGTGCTCTTGTACATCATTTTGGCCACTGTTTATGGCAAGGTTGAGGTCTGCCATTTATGGTTTAAGTCCACCATCGCATGCTTATCATATTGTTGTTGCTTATTTGGTTCATCATATGTTGTCCCATGCTAGCCTTATGGCATATTGATCCATGTTTGCATCACATTTGCATCTCATATGACTAGCATTTTGCATACTTAACATGATAGATTACATCACATTTGACATGTTTTGCATCTTGGTATCATGTTACATTTTGAGCCATGTTTGCATAACATGCATTGCATTGCTTGGTTTGGGGTGTCAAACCAAGCGTGGGGGATGAGGGGCGTTTGTACTTCGAGTGACAAAACACACCTCAACCCTCGGTCACCGAGGCCCTTGACTTTGGCATGATAGGCTCTTGGTCCTCATTTGTGTGTTGCATGCATTTGTACATCAAATTGCAACCTTGGCTCCTTAGGCTATCATGCATCAAATGCACTATTGATAGCCCGAGGGTCAAGGGCCATACTCCCTTGAGTCTGGTACATGATTGGGAGAGTAGCCATGCATACACTTGCTTGAAATTCCACGCCATACACTGTCTATCCTTGTTGCTGTCAAAAACCAGATTCTGCAGGAACTTTCTGCCGACCGGCAGTGTTCAGTGCCGACCGGCAATCCTTCCTGGGCCGATAGCTTCATAAATAGCCGATGGATACTTTCAATGGCCGGTGGACATTTCCTTCAGCCGATGGTGTTCCACAGTGTTCAGGGGACCTGTCCCAGAACTTTGGCAATTTTCAGAGAAGCAGGGCAGTGTAAACAGTGGCGGCAGTGGTATGGTACGGACTTTCCGGGCAAGACGGGTTCGAGCATACATCATTCGCGCATCCCGAGGCAGGGGCTGTGGCCACCTTTCCTTTTGCATTCATTCTGTTAATTAATTAGAAATTCTGTAATAATTAATGTGTTTATTATTTGGACTGTAATATTTATTTGGACCCTCCGAGTGAGGGCGATTATGTAATAAGTGTGGGTGAGTGTGTGTATGTCTTCCAACCCCATGTCTTTCTTCCCTTTTATTTACCTGCTTATGATGGTAGACTAGGGCATATTTAGAATCGGCATATCTTATGCTATGTATGCGTGCATTCATGCATTTGTCTTGCAGGCACCGGGCTCGGCGCATCATTCTGACTGCATTTGTATTTCAATTCCAAATTGAATACGTGTTAGTTGTAGCATTTCACACGTCATCGTAAATTAGCCGAGCCTATCCCAATTGCATCTTGCATGTGTTGCATTAGCCATCTTAACATGAACTAGGATCATGCATGTGATTACTAACTAGTTCCTGTTTTGGTTTGGAGTACTCTGTAAGTTCTTTTGCTTTAGCATCCTTGCATGCGTGTGAGTGTTGCCATGACAGCATGATTACCATGAGGCTAGCTGCTTATGTGATATAACTGCTTGAATGCCTGTGGATGGAGGTTGAATTACCTAAATTGGGATAACGCATTAAAGTTGTGAATTTTAAGCCCACTAGATAGTAGCAAAATCACCTTTTCTAAAAGCCCACTTGAGGGTGGCAAAACCTGCATTTTAGCCTACTCGCGAGTAGCAAACCATTTTCAAAACAAACATGAAATGTTTTTGTTCCAATTTAGGCGATTTGGTCTATACTTGTTTGCTGTGCGCATAACATAGTAATGCTAGGCTAATAATTGGTTTAAGAACACATAGCATTTTCAAAAACGGATATCATGGTTAGTAGAGGCCGATCTTCGGATCGGGCGAGAGGTGGTGCTCATAGCTGACCTTCCCCAATTGTACCCAAGTTCCCAAGCCGAGGCAACTTTGGTGATGACGGACACGTGGCCTTTGGCACCGAGTCAGGGTTTCCTAAATTCTCCAAAATAAAATATTTAGGTGGCGACTCTGTATCTGGCAAAGCAGTCCATGTTTGGCATTTCTTTTTCTAAAAATCTATTTTCTTAAAACGATTTGCCAGATTTGGACTCTTTGGTTCAGATTAAGAACCGTGACACAAATTGAGTCCAAACTGTAGCGGGGTCCCTCGCGAACGTGCTACAGATAGCTCTGGCTATCACTGCTATAGGATGGGTAAGGATGATATGGATAGCTATGACTACTATCAGATGAATCAAGTTGTTGTTCTCTACTTCTTATTCTTCTTTCATCCCTACGTGTATCACTACCACGAAACCTCCTAGGTAGTTGGGGTAAAGGTGCAACAGGTTCTCCACTATCATAATGTTCCCCAACATCACATAATCCAAATCCTCCAATAAAATCTTCACTTCCTGCACTAAAACTAGTACCATCACCGCCATCACCACCATTGTCGCCGCCACCACCACCACCACCACCGTCACCGTGAGAAGTGCCTTCACCATCACCATCATCATCTCCTCCATCAGCTGGTGTTAAACCACCACTATTATCACTTTGAGTTGGAGTAGGAGTTGAGCTTTGTTTCCATCGCTGCCATTGCCGTCATCGCCATTGCTGTCGTTGCCGTCACCACCATCATCATCTGAGACCAAATCTAGCCATTCAAAATTATCCACACCATCTAGCAAAGGATTTTCCCTTTCTTCTATCCATGGAATTATTGGATCATCTTCTTCAAATATATAATCCAAGTTAATAGGATTAAAACTCCTATCAATTTTCTCTTGGCTGCTTCTTTTAACGTGTCTCAATTTTAATCTCTTGTTGTAGGTGATGAAGACTAATCTTTGGATTTTCTTATATTTCAATCTATTCCTCGTCTTCGCATGGATGAGACTAAAAGTACTCCAATTATGTTCACAGTGAGATGATGTGGTGGTTTGACTTAATACTTTCACAGCTATTTTTTGAAGTTCAGGAGCACAACTGCCATGAATAATCCACCACTCAGCTGCACAAAATTACATTACATTATACATAAGTCAAAATATGATAAAAAATTATTTAAGTATTTATATAGTGTAAATTTGTAATTTTGAAAATAAAACCTGGATTTGATTGTTTTCATGCTCTTTGTGCTAAAGGAGTACCAAAAGTTTCATGTTTATCTCGAAACAGCAACAACTACAATTTGGACAATCATTACAAGTAACATTTGCAAAAGTAGATTGTTACTATTAAAATTTAAATAATTGGTACGTACTTGATTTGTTGCTTTCACTTGAGCATCCATATTAGGCTCCAGTCTGGTAATTACTTTTTTAAGTCCATCCATCACTTCTCTTATCATTTCATTGGATAAGGTAACACCATATTGGAATTGAGGATTTAAAAAATATCCTTCAAAAATAAGAAGATAATTAATAATTGTAAATAAATATACATTTTATAATTGAAATCGTAACACTTACCAGCCGCATGCAAATCTTGATGCAATTGAAAAGACCATCGAGTATCAATAATTTTCCAATACTCGGTGTAGTAGCGACAATCTCTTTTAATTGCTAACTTTTCTCTATCTATAGCTTCATATATGAAACCCATTGTTGGCTTCTCATCTCCATCAACCAACCTTAATACTCTGACTAGGGGCTCATGAACTTTACAAAGCTCTGTTGCTTTCTGCCAAAACTCATTTTCCAAAATAATTTTTTTCACATTGTAAGGCTGCCCAGTCTTTGCCTTCCTCCATCTAGAATTCTTCCACTCATCACTATTAAACATAGCTCTCAATTGTTGTTTATATCTAACAATACTCTCAATGGCAATAAAATTTGTAGCAAATCGAGTGATGGCAGGTCGAATCAATTCTCTACCTCCAGTGAATTTTCTCATTAAATCCAACACCCATCCACTATTATAAATGAAATTGGTGATGGTTTTACCATCTTCAATCACCTTTGCTACACTTTTCTTATTGGCTATGTCTTTTAGCATGAGATCGATACAATGTGCTGAACAAGCTGTCCAATATAAATGTTTCCTTTTTCTCATTAACATTTTACCGGCTGCTTTTAGTGCAAGTTCATTATCAGTTACCACTTGAACAACGTATTGTTCTCCAATTTCATCAACAACTTTATCTAACAACCCAAAATAATATTCAGCACTCCTACTAACAATATTAGAGGCATCAATTGATTTGTGAAATATAGTACCTCTATTACAGTACACTAAGAAGTTGATGATGTGTTGCCAAGTTAGACTGCTCCAACCATCACACATGATGGATACATCTCTCTCTGCCCAAATTCCCTCGAATGATCCTATCCATTCTGTCATTTCATCATGCTCCATGCCCAAATATACTTCAGAAACTTCATAAGCACTAGGACCCTTTACTCCTGGCCCTACTTCAGCAGCAACATCAAGCATGGGTTGTGTATACTCTGAATCAACTGCATTGAATGGAATACGATTATAGAGTATAAACTTGGACACTGCCCATCCCAATCTCTCTTTTAGCTTCTGTAAATTCATTGTGGAAATTTTTCGCTGCTTTGTACTCTTGCTCTTTTGGAGTTCTACATCCATTGCCCTCAACCTTGCTTCAGGAGCATTGGGCTTAATCCAATTACGTCCACTCCCACCAGTTTCACGCACAAATTGTGATCGACGAAAAACATTAGCAATACCTGACCCTTTTGGCATTCTTTGAGCACTACCCCCTGCACCAGAACTACCACCTGCATCGTATTGTAATCCATGACCTGCAACACCTCGTCTAAATTGTTGCCTTTCCTCCCATTGTTGTTGTGAACGAATACTTGCTTGTCTAGCCCTGGTCATCTCTGGATCAGAGTCAGAGTCATCATCTCGAAGATCTACAAATCTCCCTCTTCATTTTCATCATAGAGATCATCTCGCCTAATATGTGCTTCCAATTCAGCTTTTCTCTTTTGTTTGTCTACTTTACTCATTTTCTTATTTTGTAAATGTTTCATCATTTCTTGCATCACGTCTCTACTAACATTAGGACAAGAACGCACTTGTCCTGTTTGATGTGCTAAATGTTGTTTGAAACGCGTAACCCCACCTTTAATGTGATGTCCACAAAATTTACAAATAATATGATGCCTAGTGCCTTCAACTTGAGTTCCAAATATCCAACCAATATCATCACTTGGGGGTTCATCATTGGCACCCTTTTGTCGTGGCATTTTTTAATATGAATTCTGCATCATTAATACATTTTTTAAATTTATTTTTAAATGAAATGATTGTAAAAAAATATTTAAAATTAAATACTAAATAAAATAATTATAAAAAATGTAACCACTATTTATACATTTGGATTTTACATGCCAATGTAATCATATAAAAATTTAAAAATAAATTATAAAAATATTTTTAAAAAAAGAAAATTTTGCCATAAAAATTGTTGTCACAACAAATTTTGTCATTAAAAAAAAAAATTGTTATCACAACACATTACAATAAAAAAATAAAAAAATATTTATAATTAAATGTTAAATGAAATGATTATAAAAAAAATTCAACCACTATTTATACATTTGGATTTTACATGCTAATGTAATTAGGAATAAAGACATTTTTCATGGCATTGATTGAGCTATTGTTTTTATTTTTATTTTTTTATTTTAGAGAAAGACATTTTTTTTAAAAATAAATAAATTTGTGCTATCAAAATTGTTGTCACAACACATTACAATAACAAAATTTTTTTAAAAAATATTTCAAATTAAATACTAAATAAAATAGTTATAAAAAATACAACCACTATTTATACATTTCGATTTTACATGCTAATGTAATCATATAAAAATTAAAAAATGAATTATAAAGAATTTTTTTTGAGGTATTGATTTTTTTTTAAAAAAAAGACATTTTTTTAAAAATAAAATTATGCCTTTAACAGTGTTGTAATAATAAAATAAAAAATATTTATAATTAAATATTAAATGAAATGATTATACCGTTGAAAAAAAAAACAAATGAAATGATTATAAAAAAAATGTAACCACTATTTATACATTTGGAGTTTACATGCTAATATAATCATATAAAAATTAAAAAATAAATTATAAAGAAAAAAATTCTTACATAGTTGTTTTTTGGGCTTCAATTACTTGAGTATTTGTTATCTTTTTGAATAACCTGCAAGAAAAAAAAATTCAATAAAAATTGACATATATAAAATGTATTAATATAATTATAGGTGTTATGATTTTTAGATATTATAAAAAAAAATCAATCACTAATTATTATATATAAAATACTAAAAATAAATGCATAGCTTTAGATATATATATATATATATATATTTAAAAAAAATCAATCACTAATTATTATATAAAAATACTAAAAATAAATGCATAGCTCTAAATATATCACATAAATTTTGTAAGTTTTACAAAATTTAAAATCTGAAAATCATTGTAAAAATAAAATTAACAAAAAAAAATAAAATTTGCTAGACATGGGTGTATCTTCCTAGGAAGCTGCACCAAAAAAAAAATGTTATATTATATTATATAATTTATATACCTTCCCAAGGTGTATCTTCCCTAGGAAGCTGCAAACAAAAATAAAATAAAAAAAACAAAACAAAGGGGCAGCACTTCGGAGGAGATGAACACAACAAAAAGAAGATTAGAGACTTTGGTCCAGGAAGCTAAGCAAACAAAACAAAATAAAAAAAGAAGATCAGAGGAGATGAACCTGTGGAAGCAGCACTTCGGTGAAGACGTAAACAGATCAGAGTTTTGTGTTGAAGGACAAAGGGGCAGCCGGAGAGTCACAGAACAGAGGCAGGTTCATCTCCTCCCTCTTCCCTCTTCTCTCTTCTCTCTTCTTTCTTCTCTCTCTCTATTTCTCACTCATATCATCCGTATTTCAGATCTGAAAATTTGTGGATGGATACACCTCACCTCGAAGTGGTTCATGTGCTGTAAAGCAAAGCATTTGAACCAGTGATTGAGCCTCTGAATAATAAAGGTATGTACCGCATCTTTTGTTTTTTTGTTTTTTTGTTTTGTTTGAACTAGCATTTGCACTATCCGTATTTCTTTTGTTTTTTTTTGAAAATAATCAGCGAAAAAAGCCCTGTAACGGGTGTAACGGGCCGTTACGGCCGTTACGCCACCGTTACGACCGCTACGTTGGCCGTAACGGCCGATACACCTGTGAATTTCAATCACACCGCAAAATCGGGGGTAACGCGTGGTGCCTACCACCGAAACCGTTACGTAACGGCCGAAACCGTTACGTAACACCGCTTTTTTAAACCTTGGTCTTGTCCAATGTGAAAATCTATCTCTGTTTGAATTTTTGTCATTACATCTGAATGGTTAAGTAGTGACATTACCCATTCCATAGTTGTTGATGAAGTCTGTAAGAATTTTTCCTAAAGATGACTTAATGTGGCTTATGCATGGTTATACTAGATTCATCTCATTAAGAAAGATACATGTACATCAATTAGATGGTGATTAATCATTAATGAATGCACCTATATATACAATGTATAGAAGACTAATGGAGATAATGTTAATGCATTGAATATGATAGATTCATTATGAATGAATCTTAGAGATGCGTTATGTATCTATTATGAATATGTAAGATACATTAATCTACCTAATGAATTTATTAATATAGAAGATGCATTATGTATCATGAATGTATAAGATACATTAATCTATTTAATGAAGTTAATTGAATGAATGGATTCTTTGATGGGAAGAATACTAGTATAAATAGTGTAAGGTCACAAACCATACTCTTCATAAAAACTTAAGTTATCACCACAAGAAGGCTCTCATCGTCTAGAGGGAGAGAAGTGGTTTGAAGATCTTAGACAAGTAAAGAATTTGAAGATCAAAGTCTTCCATTCAAGGTTTCTCTTTCTTAAAAGATGATTTCATACTATTATGGATCAAGGTATGTATTCACTTATTTTGTATAGTAGAAATTCATATAGTTTTCATGTATAGAATTGAATCCTTAATGGTTTTTAGTTTATGTTTCGCAAAGTTTTCTATCAATTGGTATCAGAGCATGGTTTTCAATTCTGATGCATGAAACGTATAAGTATGAATTTCATTTTATGATGATGTTTTGTGTAACAAGTGCAAAACCTTGATTTACACTTGTCCAATTTTTTTATTTTTATTTTTGGCCAATCTTTTATTCTATGGATATTAAAATAAAAATTGAAAATTATTGAACAAGTGATAATTAAGATAATGTTTTATGCACTTATAATGTTTTGTTACACACCTTATGAGTTGAAACATTGTTGATCAGCCCAACGGAGGTTCAACACTGTGTATGTTTGAACAACCAAGATGATTAGTATAATAAATATAACAATAAGTTTTTCTGCCCAACGGTGATAAATTTCTCACGTACTTTAGGTAATAAAATAAAATAAGAGACATTGAGTTTTTCTGCCCAACGGTGATAAACTTGTTACGGTCTTAATGATTATTTTATTTTATTTTATGTTGTTTATTTTTATTAGTCATCTCATTTATTTTTATGAATTGTTAAAATATATTGTTATTCGGCCCAACGGAATGATAACTTGATTTCGTATCTAACTAATTATGTTTTATAGTTAGATATATTTAACTTGTGGTATTATTTTTATGAGATGTGAAAAGTAGTTTTCTTGATTTTATTATGTAATGGATATTATGTGTTTGCAGCATTGAATCCTACTGCAATTAATAGTTACTTGTCTGGTATTGAAGTTTTGAGTGGAACTAATTTTAAGAAATGGAAGGAACAAATTGGAATTGTTTTGGGAATTATGGATTTAGACTATGCATTAAGAGAGCCAGCTCCTACAAAGCCTAATGATACAAGTTCTAAGGAACACATGGCTTTATATGAAAAATGGGAACGCTTTAATCGCTTAAGTCTAATGATTATGAAAGGCTCAATTACGCCTGCAATTCAAGGAGCAATCCCTGTTTCTGAAAGTGTAGTGAGCTATATGAAATCTATTGAAGAGCAATTCATTGGAACTTCTAAATCCCTTGCTAGTACTCTCATGATTAAAATGATGACAATGAAATATGATGGTTTGAGTGGTGTTCGTGAACATATCTTAAAGATGAATGACATGGCCTCTCAATTAAAGGGAATGGACATAGAAATTTCTGAAGGTTTTCTTGTTCATTTCATTATGACTTCTCTTCTTGCGCAATTTGGTCCTTTTAAGATCAATTATAATACGCAGAAAGATAAGTAGAAGATGAGCGAGTTAATTACCATGTGTGTTCAAGAAGAAGAGGCTTAAAGCTGAAAAGCCTGATATGGCTCACCTTACCACCTTGGGCCCAACCAAAAAGATTTTAAAGAAAGGAAAAAGTAAGTAGAAGAAGAATGCAAATGATGAAACTCACAAGGCTAATGAAGAAAATAAGATTCGATGCCATTTTTGTCGAAAGAAAGGTCACACAAGAAAGGATTGTCCAGGTTTTAAAAGTTGGTTGGACAAGAAAGGTAACACTCAATGTTTTGTGTCTTATGAATTCCTTTTGGTAGATGTTCCACCAAATTCTTGGTGGATTTGACACGGGTGCAAGTATTCACATAACAAATTCCATGCAGGGATACCTTACAAGTCGGAAACTAAATAAAGGAGAACGAACTATTACGGTTGGGAATGGAATTGAAGTGGACGCTGAGGCTATTGACACCCGCCATCTAATTTTAGACTCTGGTTTCATTTTAGATTTAGTAAACACAGTTTATGTTCCTGTTTTTACTAGAAACCTAATTTCTGTTTCACAACTTGATTCCTGTGGTTTGGAAATAATATAGTCTCTTTATTCCACAATTCTCATATGATTGGTTCTGGTCTTTATATGGTAATCTTTATTCATTGAATTTAGATTCCACTTATGCACAATCTCTTTTATCCTTTAATGTAAACGACTTGGTAAATAAAAAGAGAAAGGGGGTGAATGAAAATTCATCCATGTTGTGGCATAAGTGCTTGGGCCACATATCAAGAGAAATGATGGAACGTCTTATTAAAGACAGAATTTTAAGTTCACTTGATTTTTCTGATTTTAGTACCTGTGTGAATTGCATTAAAGGAAAATACACAAAGACAAAGAAAAAGGATGCTACTAGGACTCCTGAATTATTAGACACAATTCATACTGATATATGTAGTCCCTTTACTATTCCAACTATTTCTGGACATAAATATTTTATTACTTTTATTGATGACTTTTCTGGGTACACTTATGTGTATCTTATTCGTGAAAAATCAGAAGTACTGGATATGTTCAAACTCTATAAAGCTGAAGTTGAAAATCAACTTGGCAGACGAATTAAAAGTGTAAGATCTGATAGAGGTGGTGAATATTATGGTAGATTCACTGAGTCAGGTCAAAATCCAAGTGCTTTGCTTTATTTTTGGCTGAGAATGGTATTGTTGCTAACTACATAATGCCTGGTACACTTGAGCAAAATGGTGTAGCTGAGCGACGAAACCGTATTCTTTGGGACATGATGAGAAGCATGATGAGTAACCCTTCTTTGCCAGATTACTTGTGGGGTGAAACTTTAAAAACTGCTGTACATGTTCTTAATAGGGTTCCTAGTAAGGCTGTGCCTGTAACTCCTTATGAGTTGTGGGTTGGTAGGAAACCTAATTTGAATTATTTACATGTATAGGGTTGTCCTGCTGAAGCAAAAATCTTCAACCCACAAATAAAGAAATTAGACCATAGAACTATAAGTTGTTATTTCATTGGATATCCTGAGAGATCAAAGGGTTTTAGATTCTATTGTCCCACTCATAGCACAAGAATTGTTGAAACTAGAAATGATGTGTTTTTAGAGGATGAAAACATTAGTGGGAGTATGAATCTCAAAAATATTTCTTTGGAGGAAAATCGTGAGTTTACGCCTTCCACGATTATCCAAGAAAATATTGTACCTGAACCTATTGGTACACAAGAGATTTCTCACACTGGAAAAGAAGTTGTCCCAGTTGTAGAACAACCTTTGCGCAGATCACAAATAGAAAAGAAACCAGCCATATCAGATGACTATGAGGTTTACCTAAATGAGTGTGATATAGGCTTGGAGAACTATCCTGTTTTTTATGCCCAAGCCATGAAAAATAGAAATGTAACTCAATGGTTAAATGCCATAAAAGATGAGTTAAAATCCATGAAAGACAACAATGTCTGGGATCTTGTAGAATTGCCTAAGGGAGCCAAAACTGTTGGATGCAAATGGGTTTTTAAAACCAAACGTGATCCTAAAGGTAATGTCGAAAGATACAGGGCCAGATTAGTTGCTAAAGGATACACTAGAAAAGAAGGGATAGACTATAAGGAAACTTATTCTCCTGTTTCTAATAAAGATTCCTTGAGAATAGTCATGGCCTTAGTAGCTCATTATGATTTAGAGTTACATCAAATGGACGTTAAAACAGCTTTTTTGAATGGTGACTTGTATAAAGTGGTCTACATGGACCAACTTGAAGGTTTTCAGGATGAAAGCAAGGAAAATATGGTTTGTAGGCTTAAGAAGTCCATATATGGTCTAAAGTAGGCATCTCGACAATGGTATCTTAAATTTCATGAAGTTCTCACCAAATTTGATTTTAAGGATAATGTGGTTGATCAATGTGTCTACCTTAAAATTAGTGGGAGCAATATTTGCATTATAGTTTTGTATGTTGATGATATATTGCTTGCTAGAAATAATTTGGGAATGATACATGAGATAAAGAAATTCCTTACGAGAAATTTTGAAATGAAAGATCTTGGTGAAGTCTCTTTTGTCATTGGGATAGAAATTCACTGAGATAGGTCTCGTGGTATTTTAGGATTGTCCCAAAGAGCCTATATCGAAATGGTTCTTAAAAGGTTCAACATGCAAAACTATTCAAGTAGTGTTGCCCCTATAGTTAAAGGTGATAAATTTAGTGAATTTCAGTGTCCCAAAAATAATTTAGAAAGGGAACAAATGAAAGAAATTCCTTATGCCTCTGCAGTTGGGAGCATTATGTATGCTCAAATTTGTACACATCCTGACATAGCATTTGTAGTTGGTATGCTTGGTAGATACCAATGCAATCCCGGACTTGATCATTGGAAAGCAGTTAAGAAAGTGTTACGATATTTACAAGGCACTAAGGATTACATGCTCACTTATCAAAGAACAGACAGCCTTGAAGTGGTTGGTTATTCAGATGCTGATTACGCTGGATGTAAAGACACTCGAAAGTCCACTTCTGGGTACATTTTTATGCTTGCTAATGGACCTATTTCGTGGAAGAGTCATAAGCAGTCTCTGGCAGCCTCTTTCACTATGGAGGCAGAGTTCATAGCATGTTATGAAGCCACGTGTCATGCAGTATGGCTAAAGAATTTCATATCTGGATTACAACTTGTCGATTCAATTTCGAAGCCTTACAAATTTACTGTGATAATGATACTGCTGTACGGTTCTCCAATAATAACAAAACTTCAGGAGGATCAAAGCATATTGATATCAAGTATCTAGTTGTTAAAGAAAGGGTTCTGAATCAGACTGTTTCCATCTCTCATATTTGTACTGCACTCATGTTAGCAGATCCTTTAACTAAAGGTCTCACACCTAAGCTCTTTCAAGAACATGTTGCGCGCATGGGCTTAGTAGAAAGTTTATCATGTTTAGACTTGAAATTAGTGTATTATGTTCGTGATAAATGTTATGTTATAATCATCTTCTGTTAGTAATGATTATGTTTGTTGTTTTCATTTTTCATACTTGTGCACAATTTAGAAGAAGATATAAACAACGGGACCATTATAGAAGAATTAGCATTAATCACCATTATGTTGCTAATGTCATCTCTGTGATTTAAGATTCACTTATTCATGTTGATGGAAAATATTAACACAATAACCATTGTATAGTCTTGATCGATGTGTAAACCACTGACTACAATGATTTGGTGCTAATAATTTCATTGAACATAATCTAATGGTGATGGTGCAATCTTCTAGTGGGAGAACGTTGGCCATATTATGATAATCTAGTGACGTAATATAATCATGCAAGCCAAGTGGGAGATTGTAAGAATTTTTCCTAAATATGACTTAATGTGGCTTATGCATGATTATATTAGATTCATCTCATTAAGAAAGATACATGTGCATCAATTAGATGGTGACTAATCATTGATGAATGCACCTATATATACAATGTATAGAAGACTGATGGAGATAATGTTAATGCATTGAATATGATAGATTCATTATGAATGAATCTTAGAGATGCGTTATGTATCTATTATGAATATGTAAGATACATTAATCTATCTAATGAATTTATTAATATAGAAGATGCATTATGTATCATGAATGTATAAGATACATTAATCTATTTAATGAAGTTCATTTAATGAATAGATTCTTTGATGGGAAGAATACTAGTATAAATAGTGTAAGGTCACAAACCATATTCTTCATAAAAACTTAAGTTGTCACCACAAGAAGGCGCCCATCGCCTAGAGAGAGAGAAGTGGTTTGAAGATCTTAGATAAGTAAAGAACTTGAAGATCAAGGTCTTCCATTCAAGATTTTTCTTTCTTAAAAGAGGATTTCATACTATCATGGATCAAGGTATGTATTCACTTATTTTGTATAGTAGAAATTCATATAATTTTCATGTATACAATTGAATCCTTAATGGTTTTTAGTTTATGTTCCGCAAAGTTTTCTATCAGTCTCAATATCCCAGCAAGTAGAAATACCTGTCCACATCAGGTACTTAATTAAATTTTAAAAAAAATAAATAAAAATAAACAATCCCAAAAGAGAAATAGAAAATCGAGGGACATAGTCCATGGTCAACAACCATGTGAGATCTTCAAATTATGTAAGTATGATAAACATAAGAAATTCATAATCAAAAAATTGTAGTTTTTTTTTTTTTTTTTTTTTTTGAACACTAAAAATAGAATATTCTGAGGTGTCATCATTGCATCTATGGATCCAGGGATAGCCAGTTACCGGCCTGATTTAACCCAACCCAAATGAAGGGACTCACAGCTCAACCACACACTACAAACGAGCCCGGGTTTCGAAGGGAGTATAAGCGAGGTCTCCGAAGAGAGCCAGCTACGAAATGAAGGGACTCACCACTAAGACACCAACGAAGCTCAACCACACGCCACAAATGAGCTCGAGTTTCGAAGGAAGTGCAAACGAGGTCTCCGAAAAGAACCAGCTACTAAGCAGTAAGATTTGCCCCTCCCAAGAATCGAACTTGGATCACGCCTGTGAAAAAGGATGCTTTCTCCACAAGGCCACCCCCTCAATGGTAAAATTGTAGTGGTTCTGAAGACACTATACCTGTGGCTAAACATTTTTGGAACCTCAAACAAGATCTCAAATTGAGTCTTATTATTTTTAAATATTAATTTAAATTATTATTTCTTAATTTTTTAAATCCTTTTTTTTTTCCCTTTCAAAAATTTCATTTTTCTAACGTTTTGTGATGCACATTCTGGCATCAATTGCCAGAACTGGCCACACCAGTGCGAGCACATGCTTGCTGGGAAAGACCGCTGCTTATAACTAAAAAGGAAAATAAAATCTAACGTTTTGTGATGCACATTCTGGCATCAATTGCCAGAACTGGCCACACCAGTGCGAGCACATGCTTGCTGGGAAAGACCACCGCTTATAACTAAAAAGGAAAATAAAATATAACTCGCTTTATTTTTTGAGTTATTACTGAAAAAAAAAAAAAATCACACTCAAATATTATATAAGATATAATCAAAAATTTTAAAATGATGTCACAATTAAATAAAAAAATAAAATAATTAAGAGTGCACGATAAGGAGTGTGTGTTGTAAAATTCTCCATGCTTGCATTAATCAATAATTTGATTATGCATTCTCCAAAGCGTACCCAAAAACACATTAAAAAACATATATAGTGATATTTTGAATTTGAAAAATTAATTTACAATTTGTACACGTAATTTAATTTAATTCTAAATGTGAATCACACAAATTACTTAATTAATCTCCACCATAAATTATAATTATGGACAATAATCTAGACACTAAGGCTCGTTTGGGAAGTATTAGTTAATTTTTTGATTTTTAGGATAAAATATGTAGAAAAGTAGAGGAAGTGATGTGATAACTTATAGTGAATTTTTGGCTATATTGTCGAAATTCCAAACAATCTCGTTTGGGAATATACTATTTTAAAAACTTATTGACTTTTTAGTTATATTTGAAGTTTTAAAAAATAAAAAAATAAAAAAAATAAAAAAAACTAATATATTTGAAATGATTTTTTAATTTTTTACAAAAAAATATATAAAAAATAAAAAATAAAAATAAAAAACAGATCTGTGATATCTTATTTAATTTGCTGATTTTTATTTTTTCAATAATTTTTTAACTTTCAAATTAGAAGAAAGTGTTTCCAAACGAGTCCACTAGAAACAATATCACTAGCACCTTCACCATCTGCGGCATAACTCTAAAAATTTCCAAACTAGAAACAACATTCAATTGCATTAGCACCCTCTCACCATCTGAACGTATCATCCATTGATTATAATCTTGAATATAATATTTTGAGTTAATTTTAAATATAAAAATTTAAATATTCATTACATAAGATTTTAATATATATATGTATATATATATATTTTTGTAATCTGATCTGGCTAATTTTTATCTTTTGAAAGTTTTTATTTTTTATTTTTTTAATAATAATGTCATTATCATTCTCATAGAAAAAATGTTTCTTTTTAATATGTGTTAGGTTTTTGTAACTGGCAATCATGTTTGATAAAATTCTTTTCAATTGTAATTTTATTCGTTATTTTATTTCAGTGAGGTAAATGTTTAGATACGAATCCAACCAGAATTGTGCCTATACAGAGGAGTTTGTGATATTGAGGTTTCTATATTTGCCACTTCGCTGATTATACAGTCAAAGTTGTTTGACCGCTTGAGCAATCATTTGTACGCTTGAGCGAAGAAAATGATCATCTAGTATTTTTGCAGAGCGCCTAAACATCTAGGAAGAAAGTTTTACTGCTCAAGCGGTGAAAGTTGCGCTCAAACGGTCAACCTATTTGTTTTGCATCGCCTGTAGTCACATTGCTCAAGTGGTGAAATGTGCGCTTGAGCGGTGTTCGCGATCTAGGTTATTATAAAATGCACAATTTGCTTATTTTAGAGTTTGAGCCATTCAGATTTTCAGAGAAGAAAAAATTTGCTTATTTTAGTGTTTTATATTGGAGGGTACTTTATGAGTGTTTCCTTGATGGTTTAAGAGTGATCAATAGATCCATGAACTTTATATCAACATTATCAAAGGGTTTATTTGTTTTCTTTTATTCACAAAAGAGATAGTTTGTTCTTCAATGGATTCCGAGGAATTTAGGCTTGAAACTTTGGTGGATTTCAGAGTGGCTCATCGTCGTAAATTTGATATCAGCGTTGTAGATTCAATGTTGAGCAAGACAATTTCGATATGAAGACGGTGGTAGAATAGGCACATCGGGATCGGTTTAATTTAGGCGTGGATTCGTTAGATAATTGAGGATACACTTGTGTAATTCCTTTTTGTTTTGTTAGTAATTATTTTGTGACTTTGGTCTATGATTTTTTTTTATCATAATTGGAGACACTCCAATTGTGATTTTTTCACTTTAAATTGTTATGTCGATTTGTCTTTGTTTGTGAGAGGGTGATTTGTGACCTGGAGTTGGGCCGAGGCAACGGCCGAACAGGTTGAGAGCCCAACGGTGCATGGGGCCGAGATGATTGACTATCTGCCCAGAGATGGGCTGCCAGAACTTGGGCCGGGCAGAACTTAGGCCAAGTGTGAGCCGCCCCGGACCGAAAAGAAACTCGGCAAGGTAGTGCTCGGTTGGACCGAGCTGCCTGATCAGGGGATGGCTGAAGCCAGACAGGCTGAGTGACCGGCGCCCGGAAAGGCGTGGTCAACCGAGGAGACCATTTGATCGGCAGGAATGCCGACCAAAGGAGGTGCCCGCGCTAGGCTCTGCCGAGATGCCGCCTAGCCCGGTCCTCCTTGTGTTTATCCAGTGAGGTGCTTGGGTATGAAGCATAGCATGGCCGTGGTAGAGCAGCTCGGCTGCCGAGCTCCAGCTGTGAAGTCAGGCAGTTGAGATTAGGTGATGTTCAGCAAGGTTTATGCTGACAGATGGGATAGCGGAGCCACGTGTAAGGAGACGACTGGGAGTAGATACGGGGCACAAAGGGTATATAAGCATGTCTGCGCCCCCCATACGCGACAGATGAACACTTTGTAAGGATTTTCTTACACTAAAACACCTCTCTCTCTCTCTCTCTCTCTGTCCTAAGGTGTGTGCTAACTTGATCATCGGAGGGTTTTTTCGGCCACACACCGCCGGGTAGCTCACCATTCTTTGCACGCAGGTGATTGGACATAAACGGAGCTTGGAAGAAAGGAGTACGGGCTTGCCGGAATATTTGCTCCCCGTACAATTGGCGCCGTCTGTGGGAATCTTGACAGACAAAACCTTGTCTTCCAGGTTCATCTGATCGCCGTCCATGGCGAACAACGATGAGTTTCCGTTGTCTGCCATAGATGGAGCTACCCCGGAGTTCACCCGAAGGAGAGAAGGCCCTCTCGCCATCCATCCAATGGCGGACTTGGGGACGCCCACCGGCGGACAGTCAGGAGACGCGCGGGACAAGCGCGGAAGAAGTCACGGACATTCACGGAGTCCAGACGGTCACCGGTGGAGGAGAGACTCACACACCAGGCGACTGGAAAGTAAGTTGAGAGATCAAGATGCTGTCATCCGGCGAATGGCGGCGGAGATGGAGGATCTCAAGAGGCATGTCAAAGGGAAGGGTGTAGTTGGAGTGGGAGACCACAGTGAGCGCACCCCATCCCGCCGTTCAGGCGGTCAGAGTCAGCGACGTACTCAGTCCATATCCATTACCAGAAGTTACCAAGTTGGTGATTCCGACGCGGGTGCAGAGAAGTCTAGCGCGCAAGACAGCACCTACAAACCCTCACGTCCGGAGACGACGTCGAGGTACTCTTACTCTGCTCAGTCAGAGGATTTACGGGCGGTCTTAAGGAGCGGGCTCGCCGGCGCGAAGCACAGAGAATAGCTGGCTTCCAGCGGCTATCCTACGGGGTTCACGCCAGCGAAGAGGTCGAAATGCCTCCACCCCGCCAAGCAGTGCCACTTTTCGAAGATACGGACATGGCTAGGCTGAGTGCCACCCCTTTTTCCCTGGATATAGAAACAACACCGCTTCCGGTAGGCTTCCACCAACCTAAGTTCACACTTTACGACGGAAAGACCGATCCATACATGCATGTGAGCCACTTCCGACAGGTTATGGCCGGACATAGGCGTAATGACGGACTTATGTGCCTAATCTTCCCGTCAAGTTTAGGCGAGCTGGGCTTAAAGTGGTTCGAGAGGTTGCCGGAAGGGAGCATACAAAGGTGGCATCAATTGGCCGAGGCGTTGTTACACGCTTCAAAACCAACACAAAGACACCAAAGGAAGTCGACCATTTGCTAAGTGTCAAGCTGGAACCGAACGACACACTGAAGGTATACAACTCAAGGTACTGGGAAACCTTTAACGAGATCTTGGACTGCCCGGTCAACCTTGCAATCATGCAATACAAGCGTGGTCTCCCGGTCGGACATAGACTGCGGGACTCGCTTACCATGCACCAGCCGACCTCCATGGGCCAGCTCATGCAGCGCATCAATGAGCACATCCGAGTAGAGGATGACGCGTCAGCCTCTACCGTGAAGGCCACTCTGCTAGCAACGGACAAGAAGACAGCAGGCAAAGTGCATGCAGTTGGGCAAGAGTCCAGCCGCTCAGGTGACCGAGCAGAGGAATCGGACCGTGGTTCGAATCGTAAGAGCCGGGGTAGAGGACGTCGGAATGACCGGGATGACTACCCCCGAGATGATGTAGCGGACGCAAACAGAAGAATGAAGGCAAGGACTGGCATAACCACGGTCTTCAAGATTCCAATCTATCGCATACTTAGTGAAATCCGAGACGAGGAGTATGTCCAGTTTCCTGCTAAGTTGGGCGATGGACAAAAGGGCTATAATCCGCGGTATCGTTGCACGTTCCACCAGGAGAGAGGCCACCGGACTGAGGATTGTTTGCCTTTGCGGCAACACTTGGAAGAGCTGGTTGCGGCCGGGCATCTAGACCTTTACACTGATGGCGGCGTGAAGCCGAATCAGGCTCCGGTCGATCCCAGGGGACAGGATGACCGAGACGCACCACCACAAGGAGTTATTAATGTCATCCACGGCATCGTGGAACCGGAGCGTGTCTGCGAACTCCGGGGCATGATAAAAAAGGCAGAGCATATGAGAGAAGTTTTGTCGGTACAGCCTGTCATCAAAAGGGGGAAGACTGAAGAAAAAGATGTGATTAGTTTCACCTCGAGGGATCTAGAGCGCATCCAGACGCCGCACAACGATGCCCTAGTAGTAACACTACGCGTCAAGGACTTTGATGTTAAGCGGATCTTGATCGATCAGGGAAGCTCGGTTGAGATCATGTACTATGATGTGTTCAAGCAGCTTAAACTCCGGGAGACAGACTTGGCTCCGGCAACTTCGCCACTGGTCGGATTCAACTCGCAACCAGAGTGGCCTTTGGGAAAGATTATCCTGCCGGTCAAAACGGGATCCGTGGTCAAACAAGTTGAGTTTTGGGTGCTGCAAGTGCCTTCGACGTACAACCTTATCCTTGGAAGGGGATGGCTACACGCCATGCAAGCCGTGGCATCAACTTTTCACCAAGTAATGAGATTCCCCTCGGCCATGGGGGTAATCGAGGAGATTTGGGGTGATCAGGTCATGTCCAAGCAGTGCTTCGTGGCGGTCAATGGGAGCCGGGCTGCCAAAGGATTCGTTCAGATGATTGAGGGACCGGAGGATCTGGATGTCTTGGATGATGTGGGCACCGAGGCCGAAGATAAGGCAGTTGAGGAATTGGTTGAGGTGCGAATTGATACAGAACAGCCGGACAAGTTCTTCTTGCTCGGCTCAAGTCTCACGGCCATAGAGAGAACCGAGATGGTTGAGTTTTTGGTGGCCAACATCGAAGTCTTCCCATGGTCGCCTTACGACATGCCTGGCCTCGATCCAAGTTTTATCTGTCATCACCTCAACGTCTTCCCTGGACCAAAGCCAGTCATCCAGCGAACAAGGAGATCGGCACTGCATCACGCCGAGGTAGTTGTGGAGGAGGTGAAGAACCTGCTTGAGGCACAAGCAATCCAAGAAGTGCACTACCCTCGGTGGATTTCCAACACAGTTGTGGTGCCGAAGAAGAATGGAAAGTGGCGAGTTTGTGTCGACTATAAGACGGTGAACCGAGCTTGTCCCAAAGATAGTTTCCCTTTGCCACGAATTGACCAGCTCGTGGACTTGACGGCTGGACATAATAGGCTCAGTTTCCTGGATGCCTACCGCGGCTACCACCAGATCGCCATGCATGGGCCTGACCGAGAGATCACCTCTTTCACGACCCCAAGGGGACTCTTCTGCTACCGAGTCATGCCTTTTGGTTTGAAGAACGCCAGGGCAACCTTTCAGAGGATGGTGACCAAAATGTTTGCTCCTTTGCTTGGCCGGACAATGGAGGCTTACATCGATGATATGGTGGTAAAGAGCCGACTGGAAGCAAACCATTTGTCCGACTTGGCCGAGATGTTTGCCATCCTAATGAAGCACAAGCTGCGTTTGAATGCGTCAAAGTGTGCCTTTGGTGTGGAATCCGGGAAATTTTTGGGATTCTTAGTCACAAACCGAGGCATCGAAGTAGACCCTACTCAGATCAGAGCCGTGCAAGAATTGAAGCAGTCTAGCTCGGCTAAGGACGTGCAGCATCTGGCCGGGATGGCCGCCGCGCTTAATCGGTTTATAAGCCGGTCATCAGATCGCTATCGCCCTTTCTTTCAAGCATTGAAGTCAATGTTCTCGTGGGACGCAGAGTGTGACCGAGCTTTGGCCAAGCTCAAGGAATATCTGTCTACTCCGCCATTGTTGGTTACACCAATGCCAGGAGAGGAACTTTATCTTTACCTTGCCGTCTCCCAGCACGCGGTCAGTGCGGTACTAGTCCGCGCTGAAGGAATCAAGCACTTCCTAATTTTTTATGTCAGCAAGACCTTGCTGCCGGCTGAGACGAGATATTTGCCGCTGGAAAAGCTTGCCTTGGCATTGATGATGGCTTCAAGGAAGTTGGCGCATTATTTTCACGCTCATACCATCATCGTACTGACCGAGTTCCCCCTCAAGGCCTTGTTTGAACGGGCGGACTTCTCAGGCCGGATTCTTAAATGGCCGGTGGAGTTGGGGCAGTTTGAGGTGAAGTTCCAGCCGCGCACTGCTATCAAAGCTCAGACTTTGGCCGACTTCGTCGCCGAGTTCTCGCCTGGCATTCATCCGGTGTGCCCGGTCGATATTACCGTGGCAGATGATGAGATGCACGCAAGACCATCCGAGATACAACTAGTTGGTGGAAGTAGCGACGCAGAGTTTGCGCGCACCTGTGAAACACCCTCAGATTTCACGGTTACACCACCCGGTGATGCCATGACAGAGTTGTGTATTACCAACCCATCCACTCTGTCCGGTCCCGCATCACCAAGGGGGGAAGAAATTGAACCACACCGCTCAGAACCTGATGATTCGCCTACGGACTTGAGCATTACAGATCAACTTGCCAAGTCCGGTGTCGAATCATCAAGGGGGGAAGGAATGGATCCACACAGCTCAGAACCTGCGGCCGACTTACCACTGCAACCTGATGATTCGCCCACGGACTTGAGCATTCCAGAACTTGCTGAGTCCGGAGCCGAATCACCAAGGGGGACTGAATTGGAACCGGTTTACACGGAACATGAAACCGCACAGCCGAGCAGTTGTGATCCCATTGCCCTTCGCAACTCTCAGGACCCATCAGACTGCTGGAAGCTTTTTGTGGGAGAAATGTGGAAGCTTTTTGTTGATGGAGTGTCCAACCGTCATGGTGCCGGCCTAGGTATCGTTTTTATCTCCCCGGATGGCCTAACCATTGAACATTCTATCACGTTCGGCTTCCCAGCATCTGACAACGAGGCTGAGTACGAGGCACTTCTCGCCGGGCTCAAGAGCGCAATTCAAATGAAGGCTGCCGAGCTCCTGGTGTACAGTGATTCCCAGCTTGTGGTTAACCAAGTCTCTGGAATTTACGAAGCCAAGGACAACAGGATGGCAAAGTACCAAGCTCTGGTCAGGGAACACATCAAGCAGTTTGAGGCAATCAGAGTCCAACAGATTGGCCGCGAAGAAAACAACCGAGCTAATGAGCTGGCCGGCCTCGCTTCCATGGTAGATAGTACGTCTCCAAACCCCCTGTTAATTGACTTTCTTCCACGGCCAAACATTGAACACGCCGGGCAGACGGATGTACTCTGCGCCGCGCTGGGTCCTTCCTGGATGGACCCCTTGATCTTATTCCTCAGAGACCGGACTCTACCAACTGACAAGAAAGAAGCACACAAAATCCGGGTGAAGTCAGAGCGGTTTTGGCTCTCTCCATCTGGCGCGTTGTATAAGAAGTCCTTCACTGGTCCTTATCTAAAGTGCGTGCACCTGAATAGTGTGGAGGCCTTCTTGTTCGAAATTCACGAAGGCATTTGTGGCAGCCACATAGGGGGCAGGTCTTTGGCATACCGAACTATTTCGCAGGGATACTGGTGGCCGTGCATGCAGGCCGACGCACAAAAGTACGTCCGCAAGTGCGAAAAATGCCAGAAATTCGCCCATCAGATCCATCAGCCTGCTAGGGAACTTCTTCCCCTTACCAGTCCTTGGCCCTTCGCCATGTGGGGGCTAGATATAGTGGGGCCACTGCCAACAGCACCGGGCAACCGGAAATTCTTTATTGCGGCCACAGATTACTTCACGAAATGGGTTGAAGCTGAGCCCTTGGCAACCATCAAAGAGAAAGACGTGAAGCGGTTTGTCTGGCAGAACGTGGTCACACGGTTTGGCGTCCCCAAGATTTTGATCTCTGACAACGGCACCCAGTTTGACGGTCGCCTATTCAGAAGATTTTGTGAAGATTTGAAGATAGAATTCTACAACTCCACCCCGGCTTACCCGCAGTCCAATGGTCAAGCCGAGGCATCGAACAAGACTATACTGGATGGGTTGAAGAAACGGCTGGAGAAAGCAAAGGGAAAATGGGCTGAGGAATTGCCCAGCGTCCTTTGGGCATACCGAACAACCCCGCGGCGATCTACCAGGGAAACTCTATTTGCTTTGGCTTACGGCATGGAGGCGGTCATACCTTTGGAAGTTGGAATGCCCACCCTTAGAAGCGACAGTTTTGAGCCCGAGCTGAACGCCGAGGCTATTGCCTTGGAGCTGGACCTAGTGGAAGAACGTCGGGAGAAGGCCCTCATCCATGTGGCCGCCTACCAACAAGAGCTCTCAAAGAAGTATAACAAGACGGTGCACCCCAGGCCGTTCAAAGTTGGTGATTGGGTTTTGAGGAAGATTATGGGCAACACCCTGGTGCCAGGAGAAGGCAAACTAGGGGCAAATTGGGAAGGACCCTACAAGATCACCGGTCTGGCGGGCAAGGGGGCTTACCACTTAGAGGATTTAGAGGGAAGAGCAATACCCCGACCATGGAATGCGGCCAACTTAAAACTGTATTATTTTTAAGCTTTTGTTTTCTTTTCTTGTGCAAAGAAATTTTTTGGCTTGCACCACAGCATGTAATTCTTTTTGTCAATTTATAGAAGTAATTTTGCTTTACCACTTGGAATGTTGTTTTAATGTTAAGGACCGAGATGATATATTCCGGTTGGAAGAGTTGGTGTTTTGTCCAACTTCGGATTCCCAACCGAGATGATGTATTCCGGTTGGAAGAGTTGGTGTCTTGTCCAACTTCGGATTCCCAACCGAGATGATGTACTCCGGTTGGAAGAGTTGGTGTCTTGTCCAACTTCGGATTTCCAACCGAGATGATGTACTCCGGTTGGAAAAGTTGGTGTCTTGTCCAACTTCGGATTCCCAACCGAGATGATGTACTCCGATTGGAAGAGTTGGTGTCTCGGCCAACTTCGGATTCCCAACCGAGATGATGTACTCTGGTTGGAAGTGTTGATGATTTGTTCAACTGAGTTATGAATTCCGGTTGACGAGGCGTTCTGTTCAAACAATGATTTATACCGAGATATTTTGCTGAAGATGGAATTGATGACTACCGTGCAAACACTTGGCAAAATTTGAATTTTTCATTGACAAGAAAATCATTACAAAAGGTGGGGACAGAGCCCGATTACATCAGAAGTGTTGAAAGCAAAAATACAAAAAAGAAAAAAGAAAACTAAACTAGGGGGGAGAGATTGGTGAACTCGTCCTCGCCAGCATCAAGGTTGATGGTTGGACTTGCGTCTTGGGCACCGGGCTCAGCATTGCCGGGCTGCTCTTGCACCTCGGCCTCTTCTGCCTCAGAATCTGTCTCACCGTCTCCATCTTCAAGTCTTTCCTCGGCCTCAGCTTGCAAAGCGCTGAAAACGTCGTTTGCATAAGGCACGAGGTAGACCGGTAGCGAAGCTGGAGGGGGGTTGGCAAATACGTCGGTGTTAGAGCCCTGGCCGAGGTGTTCGCAGGCGGACTTCCAGCCGGCCTTGAAGTAGATGTCTTGTGTTGCAAAGACTTGCTTTTTGTAGCTCTGCTCGGCCTCGTTAAAACCGGCGTTGTTGGCAGCCCGGCAAGCTTTCTTCTTCGACTTCTTCAGGGTGTCCACCTCGGTCTGGAGCTCATTTTGTTTTTTCTCGGCCGCATTCAGCTGGCCGGGCAGTCTGTTATTATCAGCGTTGGCCATCTCGAGGGAAGCCTTAGCCCGGCCGAGCTCGGCTTGAAGGCTCTCGACCTGGCTGGCTGTGTCGTTGGCCTTTTGCCGAAGCCTGTGGATGCACTCCAAGACGAGATGTTGTTTTTGAATGGCCTGCAAAAAGCAAGTTGATTAGAAACGGAACCGGGCAAACACTTGTGAAATTTTCAGAGAAACATCGACTTACCCTGGCCATAGACTTCACTGACGATTTGACCAACCGAGTGTCAGGGATGTGGTCGCTGCCGACCACGTCGCTCGGTAGTAGCAGAGCTTTGGACAGATCGAAGGCGAGCAGATGCTCTTTGTCAGCCTTGATCGAAGCCGTTGCCGGGATGTCTTGACCCCGGTGCTTCAACTGTGGGCGCCAGGCCGGCACTGGGGTGGGGGCGTCAGGTGGATGCTTGGTAGTCAGCTCGGCGACTAGCTCGGCGGATGGGTCTGCCCTAGCTCTTTTACCGGCACGTCGTGCAGAGGGTTCTCGGCTGGATTGCCCGGCGAATTGAGAGGCAAGGGCGACCACTGCACCACTGGATTGACCGGCGGCTGGCGACCGAGTTACAACGCTCGGCAGCTCGGCGGATGTGGCGGTGAGCAAGTTCTTGATTCTGCTGCGCTTGGCCATTTCTTGTTCCTCGGTTAGGCAAATGAGGGGAGCGTCTGGCAGAGTAGGATCCGGTGGAGGTGTTGGAGCTCGGAGGAAGTCAGTTACTTTACTCCGGTGGGGAGCGGAGTATCTGTATGTGGGACTGTAGCCGAGCAATTGGTTGCAATCTCGGTCACGGTAGCGAAGCGCGGTCCTAATTGCCTCTACGTTGGGGAAGTTATAGTTGGCTTGCAAGGCTTGGATGGCTGCAAAAGAAACAAGAGAATGATTAAGGTACAGAAACATCAAGAAAATGTATTAACTGAGGAAATTTGCGCGGCTTACATGTGCTGCCAAAGTTTTTGCTAATCATCCAGCCCGGTACCTCGGCTGTCTCATAATTGCCAGACACCCAGAAGAAATCATCGTCGTGAAGATCCTTGTCTGGTGTGCCGGTCACGATTTTCTCTCGGCCCGGTCTAATTTTGAGATAATAGGCATGGCCGTCGCCAGTGTGGCCCAGGGTGTATTGGCGCAGGACCTCGGCTAAACCTAGGCTAATGCCTAACCGGTTGTTTAGCTCGTGCACGCCGTTTATTATCCGGTAAGTGTTGGTAGACACTTGGGTGGGTGATAGCCCGGTTCGGCGCAAGAACTCGGTTATCAGTGGATTGAGTGGGAAACGAAGGCCCCCTTCGACGATGGACAGCACGGTGAAGGGGCATTCCTCCCTACCCCAAGGTGTGGTCTCCTCTTCTGCGAGCTCCAGGTGGACATCGGCCGGGACGCCGTACTCCTCCCTGAACGCAGCCAGCGCGGCCGGAGTATCCACTAGGAAGCGGAATTTCCCCATTTCTGGCCGGCTTGGTATAGCCTGGTTGAGGGGTTTGGCACTGTGGTAATTGGTTGCTGCTCGGTCCTGAGAGCCTCAGGAATGACAGTGGTCCCCTTGGACTCTGCAAGAAAAGGATGGCAAGTGTAAGTGTGAGCGCGGTCGCGCAAAAGGAGCTGGACTTTAGCTCGGTCATTTAGAGTGCCAAACCACCTCGGTTGTTTATTCTAATTAAGGAGCCCGGTCGCCCAAGCAGACTAGATGTTAGCCCGGTTGCGCGACCAAGTCCTTTTATGATCTCGGTTTTTGCTGGGGTTGAGACAAACTTGTTATTTGCTCGGTTTGATTGGTTTTTTAGATCAAAAGAAGACCAGGAGCCCGGTTCGCCCCAGTTCTTCAGTGTTCTTCAGGAAGACGAAGAACACCAAGAACAGTGGGAGGTTTGGGACGATTTCTGTGGCCTATGCCCTAGGAGCTACGTATTTGTGCCCTAATGTGTGTAATATGAAAGAAAATAGCAACAAAATAGAGGTAGAAGGACTCACCAGTGAAGGGCAGGGTCGAGTCCCTCGAACACGAAGAATGGCAGACGAGTCCAAGGCAAGGATGCTAGAGCTCTGGAGTTGTGAGACGGAATAGCAGTATGAGGAGATGAAGTTTGGAGGTCCTGTATGTATAGACCAGCGAGAGGCCGCCCAAATTCAAATTCTGGCAAAAACGGCGGGTTGGCTTCTCGATGACCAATGGGAGCCCGCTACATGTCCCCATTTATGGCGACATCAAGACTGAAGCGACGGGTTGAAGAGTCGAAGAGCCAACCGAGCTATTTTCGAAGAAAAGGATGTCAGCCGAGGAGTATAACCGGGCAAGTTTGCAAACAGTTATGTTAACTAGCCCGGTCGAGGTTTGGCATCTTGAAGACCGGAGAAATGCTACCTCGGTCGAAGTGAGTAATCCCAGTCACGCTTTCGCGGACGGAATTAAGGGGCAATTGAGAGGGTGATTTGTGACCTGGAGTTGGGCCGAGGCAACGGCCGAACAGGTTGAGAGCCCAACGGTGCATGGGGCCGAGATGATCGACTATCCGCCCAGAGATGGGCTGCCAGAACTTGGGCCAAGTGTGAGCCGCCCCGGACCGAAAAGAAACTCGGCAAGGTAGTGCTCGGTTGGACCGAGCTGCCTGATCAGGGGATGGCTGAAGCCAGATAGGCTGAGTGACCGGCGCCCGGAAAGGCGTGGTCAACCGAGGAGACCGTTTGATCGGCAGGAAGGCCGACCAAAGGAGGTGCCCGGGCTAGGCTCTGCCGAGATGCCGCCTAACCCGGTCCTCCTTGTGTTTATCCAGTGAGGTGCTTGGGTATGAAGCATAGCATGGCCGTGGTAGAGCAGCTCGGCTGCTGAGCTCCAGCTGTGAAGTCAAGCAGTTGAGATTAGGTGATGTTCAGCAAGGTTTATGCTGACAGATGGGATAGCGGAGCCACGTGTAAGGAGACGACTGGGAGTAGATACGGGGCACAGAGGGTATATAAGCATGTCTGCGCCCCCCATACGCGACAGATGAACACTTTGTAAGGATTTTCTTACACTAAAACACCTCCCTCTCTCTCTCTCTCTCTCTCTGTCCTAAGGTGTGTGCTAACTTGATCATCGGAGGGTTTTTCCGTCCACACACCGCCGGGTAGCTCACCATTCTTTGCACGCAGGTGATCGGACATAAACGGAGCTTGGAAGAAAGGAGTACGGGCTTGCCGGAATATTTGCTCCCCGTACAGTTTGTTTGATTGAGATTGCTATTTATTGTTTAAAATTGATATATATAATTACAAATCGGTATGCCGAGAGTTTTAAATTTTTCAATACGTATTTATAATAATGTCATTATCATTCTCATAAAAAATCTTTCATTTTATGTATACAATAAAGTTATTGTTCATTCACCAATCAATCACTTATGTGGTTCCAGTTAATTTTTTACAATATTCATATTTCTTAAAAATAAAAATAAAATAAAAATTATTAATTTAAATACAAATCATCATAAATCTAAATTTCTAATTTCAGCACATTAAAATTACTAATTTTAACACAAATAGCCACAAATCAACATGTCTAATTTTAACAAATCAAAATACATCATTTATAAATCAAACAGGTTGGGGCCACTTAGGCACATCTTCTTGTATAAATAAAAATAATGATCAAATTCAAAATAAAAAAGTGATGAACCCTTCTTAATTAAGTTCACTCCTGACCACTATGGCTATACTCGAATTTCAAATATTGTTACATAAGAATCAATCTTAGTTCAAGGATTATTATTATTATTATTATTATTATTATTATTATTATTATTTTGAATTTCTATTATTTCAGTGTTTGAAACCGATTAGCATAATTAATTTTTTTTTAAAAATATTTGAAATACGTGCAACAATATACAATTAATTGAAATAAAAATTCATATGATCATGATCATCTTACCATTATAATCCCATTTATAAAATTGTTGGTGTAGAGCTCTGGTTCTGTTTCTTGCAAAGATAGCAGATTGTCAATCAATGTCTGCTTCATTTTTGTTGATGTTCTGATTCGTCGACATTCATCAACTAATTTTTGCAAAAACCTGTTCATCTTCTCTGCCATGGCTACCAATTTTCTCTTCGTCCCGAACAAATCCACCCATTGCAAGACCGGAAAATGTCAGCTGGATTCGATGCATTGGCAAATTCAAAGTGTTCTCTCATCAAATTCTGAAAGAACTTGGCCTCCTCAACATCCTCCACTTCTTCTCCATATCCTCTTCCCCATGATCATCATGGTTATAACATTAGATGAGAGCTCAAAAAACTTGGATTTCAAGTCCACCTTACTATACCCACCACCACAATTCTTCTTCACAAGTTGATTCACAAAGAACTTCACTTCCTCTCCTCGGACACCAGATGTCCTCTCCAACTGAGCAGTTGAGAAAATCTCCAAGGTCATTATACACCTGAGATTGCACCAAAGGTCACCGTATGGGGCTGCAGCCATTGTGGTGTAGTTGTTGCTGAGGTATTTTGCAGTGAGGTTACATGGGTGGTTGGCAAAGACAATGTCGTTCTTCGTGAAACATTCTTCCACGGCAGAAGGAGAGGTGACAATGAGGACCATGCTAGGTCCGAAGTGGAGGAGGATGATTGAGTCATACTTGTCTGAGAGAGCTTCAAGAGTTTGGTGCAGTGGCAGTTTGTGTGTCTCTTGTTTTGATGTGAAGAGCTTGAAGAAGAGTAGGAGAGGGAAAATGGTGAGAGCTATGGTGTACCAGTTGAATCCCACAATTCCTTATTTTTAGAAGTTTACTCTTTGATGTCAAGTTGAGGAAATGACAATTTGTGCTTATTGTTCAAGCCAGGGAAGACTATATAATACTCTATTGGGTTATATGTAATTCTACCTACCCACAATATTTTATCAGATTTTGATCATGAAGCAGGCGTGTGGTAGTGACTCAAATTTGATGTCACGAAGGTCTCACTTGAAGCGAATCTAGACCATGCATTTTAAATTTCTGTAAAATTTTAATTTTTTTCCTTAGTTTGTAGCAAAACTCGTGTTATTGATGTAAAACTCCAAAACATTTTCCGGTGAGATTTCTATTATTTGAGTGGCTGAAATTTGAGCTTTTAAATAGGAAATAGGAAAGGTAATAAATAAGACAAAAATTGAAAATTCTGAATGATTCGTGATTAGATAAAGATTTAATTCCACCAATTCCCAATTATTCAAAACACACAATCTAAATCAACAAGCACTTACGAAAGTAGTTTAGATTGTTGTTTTCGAAAAACAATAAATCGACACAAACGATTTTTACGTTGAAAAACCACAATTGAAGCACCTCCAATTATAATAAAAAAACCACGGGCGAAACGCCATTAATCAATCCACTACTGAAGAAAGAAAGATTACAAAGATAACCAATAAATTACCAACACATCAAATTTGTCTTCAAATCTTCTGTAACTCTTTCACCACAGCCTTCGTCTCGGAATCGATTAGTACGAAGTTGAATCCACAACTTCTAATGTCGAATCAATGACCACGCACCATATCAAACTCCTTTAATGCTCCACGTTTGAATCTCCAGAATCGACCGAAGAACTCTCTTTAATATGAAGAAACAAACTCCTTGATGTATGTATCTCAGACCATCGGTTTAAAACCCACTCAATAATATCAAGGAAAACTAGAAAACTACTCTCCAAGAAAAACCTTAAAGTGGATCTCCAAAAACCTAATCCTAGTTTAGGATTAAAACAGATACTTATAGAAATCTGGGATTGTGAAGCTCGCTTGAGCGAAGACGCTCTCGCTCAAGCGAGGAGCTTATCTCGCGTGATTTCCACAAGTGGCTTCGCTCGAGCTACGCAACTTGCGCTTGAGCGTACATTCATCACTCTCAGGTTTTTTACCAGACGCACTCTTCGCTCGAGCGAGGACTCCTTGGCTAGAGCGAGGAACAAAAAACAGAATGAAAAAATACAACTCAACAACTGAAGTTTGTTCGCGGGATTGGCAAGACTAAGGGACCTAACAATCTCTCTCTTTGTCAATTCCCAGACAAAACTTTCTAACACAATATCCGAAACAAACGTACTAACTAAACAAACCAATCTTGATGAGAAAAACTGAATCTGCACAAAACCAACATAAATCCCAAACATAGATCCCAAACATATATACCCCCCAAAAACCCTTCAAACATTATACTCCCCTTTTTTGGCCGGGAGTGAACAAAAACAGTTATATACAGACTAATAAAAAAAGCTGTCCAAGTAAAGAAAAAAACTGTCCAAACAGTATAGTCCGAATAGTCAAGAGCTAAGAATCGGATGGAGGTGGTGGCTGCTGCATCTGAAGCATAGCAAGAATCTGAGAAGCATGGTGCTCTGCTGATCAAGTCGGCCGTCAAGGGAATCAAGCCGGGCATCCAACTGAACAAAGCGATGATTGACGGACTGCTCAAACTATTGCAGCTGACCACGAAATGATCTAGGACGTATCTCAGGCAGATCAGGTGCACCTGCAGGGGCTGCATCAAACTCCTCCTCCTCTTCAGCAAGTGGATCATCACCTGTACCAGACATCCCAACTCCCGACACACCCCACCTAACATGTGCTTAACTCTGAGAAACTGTTAACTTGGTGATAGATTTAATAGGATGGGCAAACTCATCATCATCAAGAGTGGGAACACCACGAGAAGAGAGAAAGCGAGTGAGAAAACACCCATACGAAAGGCCTAAGGACTTACGACCATCAAAAACAGAGATCATTTTGGAGATAATCATGGCAGGCAAGTCAATAGGCAGACGGTGATCAATGCAGTATAACACATACCCTTGATCTTGGGTAATGTGTGAGGAATGAGTGGTAACATGGATATTAGCACAAACAATGAGATTGAGAAGATGAAAGTGAGGAATAAGCTCATTTTGTTGAATGAGCGCCCCGGCAATCCAAGTTCGGGTAAAACCACAAAGCTCAGACGCAACTCGATCAAAATCAATACCAGAACAGGTAAGGAGAGGAAAATGAAAATTTGGGACTTTTGGAAGACCAAGAAACACTCGAAAAACATCAGCAGCAATGACTAATGATTTCTTCCTAACCCAAGTGCTAAATGAAGAAGGAAATTCTTTGCGAATAGAATGCATGTTGCAATAAAACTCATGAACAAGACTCAGATTTTGAGGCCCTGAAAAGATCAACACCTGATCTCCTCCTAATGAATCAAAAAAGGACGAATAGGGAGCAACTCAAATGCACTAGGGAGGACATTTCTTTCAAGATAGACTTTCCGAGTGGCAAAAAATTCCCTAAACAGTTTGGCTTTCTTTTTGGATTTAAACTTGTTAGTATTGAAATTGGGCCGGGAAACAATAGTCTTTCGATGTTTTGAGGGTTCACCCATGATTGAAAAACCCACAAGAACAAGACAATCACAAAGAAAAAATAGCAACCCACTACACAAGGTACCTAGTGGAGAGATTAGAAATCCAAAAAAAAAAAAAAAAAAAACAGAAGTAGCCAAAAAAAACACCATTAGTCCACCATGGTTAGAAACAAATAAAACTCATAACCTTAACATAATATCAATGCTAAAAAAAAAAAAAAAAAAAACAGAGCTAGGTTAGAAATAAATAAGTACGGATGAAGCAGTCAACATTAACAGCCGATGAGGAGAATCAACATTATTTCAAAGCAAATAGACCACATTAACATATGAAGCACTGGACATTGTATATATGCAAATGAAATAAAGCCCCAAATTAAACCCTTAGCAGAAAAACCTAGCAAAATGTTCCAAACCACTAACCCTTGAGGCAAGAGAGAGACACTAAGACATTATGAAATAACCAAAATCAACAATGACGAACCCTAGACAACATGGATAAAACAGAGCAGACTCAAAGACACACACAAAAAAAAAAAAAAAAAAAAAAACAGAGAATGAAGAAAAAAAATAAAGGAAAAGAAGAAAAAAAACTTACCAAATAATGACAATGCTAGATGTATCAAAGTATGAAGCCCCAAAAAAAACGAGTTTAAACGGAGGAAGATGCCAGCAACAGAGACCAAGAAAACCCTAGGTGAGCAAGAGAGAGAATATGAATGAGGGAAGAAACAAAATGAATTGAAAAGACACAGTCATAAGAATTTGAACCTCGACAGATCGCTCGAGCGAAGACAGTTATGCGCAAAGGGTCACTCGAGCCTAAAAAGCACGCTCTCAGGTCTAACTCAGTAGCAGAAGCACGCTCGAGCGAGCACTCATTCGCTCGAGCAAAGAAAAAATAAAAAACAAAAGAAAACAAAAAAAATTTTGAGCAAAAATCCAATACTCACACTAAGAAGTGGAACCTGAAACACAAGTGTATGAGCACAATTGCATGAAGGTGATACTAAGATGCAATAACCTACAAATCATGAAGTCCACAAACTTGCATTTTTGACAATATGAAACAAATAATCATGAGCAAATTAGACAAAATATAATTAATGATCATAAGCTACATGAGAATGGATAACTCAGAACCCAACATGAGAGCTCACAAAAATAGTGTGTGTGTGTGCAATCCATGAGAGGCCACAGAACTAGAGTTAATCCTCGTAGTGATCGAATGGCTGGACCTTCGGCAAGAGTAACTGAACATCACAGAGAAAAGTCAAACCACTAGGAATCACGGAGTATTTGTTGAGTAAAAGCGAAGGCTCTCCCTCAATCAATGATTCCTTTTTCTTTTTTTTTTTTTAAACTTTTCTTTCTTGTGGACACTCACTGGTGGCATGTACGCTCAAGAGTATGGAGACCAAACCAGAGAAGAATGAAATCAAAAAGGATGGCCTGGTTGGTGCCTCTGAGGTAAGCTTTTCCTAATGCCCGGACTTCAATGAACTGAGGGAGAAACTGTGGAAGTGAAAAATGATGGTTGATGGTTAAGAGACTCAACATCACCTATGATATACTAGTATAGGTCAATTCCTCTGAAAAGGTACAAGAAACACTATTAGTGGTCCATAGAGAACTTTGATCACTTGTGCAGAAACCCCTGCAACGGTTTATCTCAAGGATGTGTACAGAATAAGATTATGAAGTAAATGAGCATGTACATTTAGAATGAGCTATGAACAAAGACGAATGTGATCTTGTAAGCAACATGAGCAGTGTTCATATATTTCTAGATGCAAGGATGACAGGAATCAATGACAAAGAGATTATAGCATCCAAGTACACATAAAGACAATCACTCACTCCCCCTCAAGTAACAGGTAACACCCTAGTGACTAAGCATGACACCCAAGGTCTTTCTAAGGAACTTAAACCGAAGAAGATCAAGGGGTTTTGTAAAAATATCTGCTTTTTGATGCTTAGTGGGTACATGTTCAAGAACAACAAGGCCTTTTTCCACTAACTCTCGAATAAAATGATGATGAATGTCAATGTGTTTGGTGCGAAAGTGTTGGACAGGATTTTTTGAAATGTTTATGACACTTGTATTATCACAGAAAAGAGTGAGAGTGTTCTGTTCTATCCCATAATCATGAAGCATTTGCTTCATCCACAGCATTTGTGCACAACAACTTCCTGCAACAATGTACTTAGCCTCAGCAGTCGAAAGAGAAATGGCATTTTACTTTTTACTATGCCAGGAAACCAAATTATTCCCAAGGTAAAAACACCCCCCGGATGTACTCTTCCTATCATCAGCACACCCTACCCAGTCAGCATCAGAAAAACCAGTAATTTCACCTGTAGTATCAATGGAAAAACAAACCCCATACCCCAAGGCCCCATTAACATATTTAATGGTGTGTTTGACAGCAAGAAGATGAGACTCTTTAGGACTGGCTTGGAAACGGGCACAAACACCTACACTGAAGGCAATATCAAAACGACTGGCTGTGAGGTAAAGAAGACTCCCTATCATACTCCTATAAAGGGTAGGATTAACATCAATACCAGAGAAATCTTTGGAAAGGTGAAGACTGGTGCTCATAAGAGTGCGTGCATGTTTGGTAGACTCAAGACCAAACTTTGACACAAGATTTTTGGCATACTTAGTCTAAGAAACAAACATACCCGAAGGAGACTGTTTAATTTGTAGACCTAAAAAATAAGACAACTCTCCCATCATGCTCATCTCAAACTCATGTGTCATGCAATCCGAAAAATATTTCACAAGATGATCAGCAGTGGATCCAAACACAATATCATCAACATAAATCTGAGCAACAAGAATATGAGACTTAATATGTTTCACAAATAAAGTCTTATCTACACTACCCCTTTGAAAGTCAATATCAAGAAGAAAGGTAGTAAGTCTATCATACTAAGCCCGAGGCGTTTGTTTCAACCCATATAAAGCCTTGTCTAATAACTTGTAGACATGTTTTGGACATTTAGGGTTCTCAAACCCTTTTGGTTGCTCAACATAAGCCTCTTCTTTCAAGTATCCATTTAGAAAGGCACTTTTCACATCCATTTGAAACAATTTGAAACCAAGAACATATGCAACACCAAGTAAAATACGAATAGATTCGAGACGTGCAACTGGGGCAAACGTCTCATCATAGTCAACACTCTCTACTTGTGTGTAGCCTTGAGCAACCAACCAAACTTTATTTCTAACCACAGTACCATTCTCATTAGGTTTATTTTTAAAGATCCACTTGGTACCTATCACATTCATGTCTCTAGGTCTGGGAACTAGAGTCCAAACATTGTTACGTTCAAATTGACCTAATTCTTCATGCATAGCATTCACCCAACTATCATCGAGTAAGGCCTCTTTAATATACTTAGGTTTATACCTCATCCCGAATTTGTCTTCGGGTTTTCATTCGATCTGATACACTTTCAATCACCTGTTGAGCTGGATGATTCAGTTTCACCCTTGCTGATGGTTTGAACTCAGGACTTGTGGTGACAGAAGCGTCAGAAGTGGTGTCTCTCTGTGCACTCTTTGGACTCTGACTTACCTGTGAAGATGGTGTTGTCTCAACTTCTTGTGTTTGGACCTCAGTTTCTTTTTTGACTTTATGGTACAGTATCCAGGATTGGAGACTCACCATATTCATCCTCATTTGTTGCTGGAGTAGGAGAACCTATGTAATCTATAACCACATTGATTGATTCCATTAAAGACGAAGTACGCAGGTTATAGACACGAAAAGCCCTACTTGTGGTTGAATACCCTAGAAAAATACCTTCATCACTTCAGGAGTCAAATTTGCTCAAATGCTTTCTATCTTTGAAAATGTAACATTTACTCCCAAAAGTTTTGAAGTATTTTACATTAGGTTTCAATTCCTTCCATAATTCATATGGAGTTTGTAAAGTGCCGGGCCTTAAATACACGCAATTTATGACATAAACAGCAGTATTTAGGGTTTCAGTCCAAAACTTTGGAGGAAGTTTCTTACTAAGGAGCATGACCCTCGCTATCTCTTGAACAACCCTGTTCTTCCCCTCTATCATTCCATTTTGTTGCGGAGTAATAGGTGCAGAAAATTCATGCTTAATTCCATGCATATCACAAAAATCTAAAAACGAACTATTTTTAAACTCACGACCATGATTTGTTCGGATTCTTATGATACGCCCAATGGAAACACCCTATTCATTTTGAATTTTAAGGACTAAGGCCTGGAAAGCATCAAACGTATCAGATGTTTCCCTTAAAAAATTTACCCACGAAAAACGAGTAAAATCATCAACAGTTAAAAAAAATGTATCTTTTATCTCAAATGCTTTCAGTGCGAGTAGGTCACATTAAGTCTATGTGAACCAATTCAAGAGGACATTTGGTTGTAAAGCTGTTCACCTTTTTATGAGGGGCACGGGTTTGTTTCCCAAATTGACATGGTCCACACACATGATTTAGATTCTTACCCAGTTGAGGTACTCCTCTCATAAGCTCTTTGTTGCCTATCTTAGTTAGGTCTTTGAAATTCATATGACCTAATCTTTGATGCCACAAATCAATGTTACTTATGATGGCTAAGTGACAAGTGAGATCATTAGTAACAATCCCATAGCAGTTATCAGATATGCGAACCCCATGCAAGACAGTATTTCTTTTTTTATCCAAAATTTCACATTTATTTTTTGAAAACAATACTTCATGTGGGAATCACACATTTGACTGATGCTCAAAAGATTTGCTTTAAGTCCATTAACAAGTAAAGCATTTTCAAGCTTGGGAAGACCAGCAACACTTATAAATCCCTTACCAATGACTCTAGAAGTGCCACAATCTCCAAAGGTAACAATTCCACCTTCATATTTTTCAAGAGAGGTGAAGTAGGATTTGTCACTTGACATGTGATGAGAGCACCCACTATCCAAATACCACATGTGTGAGTCACGTGCTTTTAGAGCAGTGTGAACAACTAAACAAGTCAAATAATCTTTTTCCACCCAAATTTTTTTGGTCTTAACAAAATCAGGTCTGGTGGTCTTGGTAAATGTCTTGGTATTGTGAATACTCTCATGAATCTTGATATTACGCCTAGACATGTAAGGTTGTCTCCTAACAAAAAAAGTATTCGAATTTCTACCATTTTGAGACACCTTACAAAATAATTCAAAGCAATAAGGACGAATGTGGCCATACCTACCACAATGATGACAAATAAAGACAGGTTTTACCTCTTTTTTGTTGATCTTACCCCCATTAGGTAGATGAAGAGAGGAATCACCCTGGTGTACCTTCAGCTTTCCCTTTGCTTGAGTTTTCAGGTCATGTGATGTAGAGGCCTGTCCCTTGTGAGCTGTTGCATTATCATAGCCTAGCCCACTTTTGTCACAACCCATTTGTTGAGACCCGAGGATGTCTTCTAATGATTTTGAACCTTTGTTCCACACGGCAATTGTGGCTCTAGCAATTCGGAGTTCTTTATCTTTATAACAAACCATCTCTTCCAATGTAGCTTGTGACATCTCAAGGCTTTCAAGCTTCTCTTTATATGTGGAATACACTTTCAGGAGTTCATTCCTTTCAGTTTCACAGGATATAAGTTTCTCACATAGGTCTTGCCTATCACTAGAGATCTTATCCACCCAAAAATCACTAGAGATCTTGACGACATTCTGCTTTGCTATTACAAGTTCTCCTTTTAGCTTGACATTCTCACTTTCACATGCTTTGAGCTTGAGAGTGAGTTTGTCATTGATTTTGGACAAATACAAAGATTCCTCGTAAAACTTTTCGTAAGCTTGTTGTAGTTCATCACCATTAATCTCATCATTGTCTTTTGATGTTTCATCATCTTCTTTTTGCTCCTTGACCTTGTCCAGTCGAGCAACTAAGGCAGGAAATATAGTAGATGGTGGTGAAGATGAATCTGCACTTTCATGAAATTGGCTCAGAATGTCCTATGTAACTTTAGCCTTTGTGCAGTGAGCAACCCGTTGCTGTTCTTCATCAGAAATTGCTCCACGAATAGTAATCAGGACTCTCTGATTGCTCGGATTGTTAGCACTTTCAACATCCTCTTCAATGGCTTGCCAGCCTTCTGGGTCAAAAGCTCTCAGAAATGCCCTCATTCTGATCTTCCAATACAAGTAATTACTCCCATCAAAGGTGGGAGCATGATGCAGATTTTGACCACGAGCACATTCCAATGGCTTCGGAAGAGGTTGTGTGAAAGTGGACCAAAATGCCATGAAAGCACTATCCCCATCTTCACCAGATTCAGTTTCTTCGGGTTCTTGCTCTGACCCGCTTTCATCATCCCAAGTTACTGTGTAGACTTTCTTCTGATTGTTTTTCGAAGGACATTCAAGGGCAATATGACCAAACCCTTGACATTCATAACACTTGACCCCTTGCCCCTTTACAATCTTCTTTTCAGTTTTTGGAGCAAGTTTTGGTGGAAAAGTTTTGGGTTTATCATTACTCTTGTCTTTTGAAATAGGGTCTCTGAAATTAGGCTTCTTTTTCTTTAATTTTTTTTTGAACTGTTTAGTAAACATAGCTGTCATCTCAGACTCTAGATCAAACTCGGTCTCAGGAGTTTTTGCAGTCTCATAAGCACTTGTGAAAGCCACACTATCTTTTTGTTTTTTCTTAGAAATCTGGTGGGCTTCATAAGTCTGCAGGTTTCCAACCAACTGATCAAGCTTGAGGGTATCAACATTCTGAGCCTCCTCAATGGCTGTCACTTTTGATTGGAACCTCTCGGGTAATGACCTCAAAATTTTCCAACAACTTTAGCTTCATGGATTTTTTCACTGAGTGTGAACCAGGAATTCACGATGTCACTAAGTTTAGCATAGAAATCATCAAACGTCTCATCATCACGCATAAAAAGGGTTTCAAAGGCAGATGTGAGACGTTGAAGTTTTGACCTTTTGACAGAAGTAGTAGCTTCGTGAATCGTTTCAAGAATGTCCCAAGCCTCTTTTGCTACCTCACACGTGCAGATACGACGAAACTCTTCAGGTGTGACGGAGCAAAAAAGGGAATTGAGAGCCTTACTATTCCAACTCGAGTTTTGATAATCGGTTGTGTCCCATTTATTAAGGGGTTTGGGAATCTCAATACCATCAATGGTGACAGTAGGTTCACTCCACCCATAGATCACACAGTGCCAAACTTTCTCATCGATGGATTTTAAAAATGCTCTCATACGAGCTTTCCAATAAGAATAGTTTGTACCATCGAGTAACGGAGGTCTATGGGTTGAGTTACCTTCACGAATTGAATCCATATCACCAATCACACAAAATTACACTCCTATAGTTTTGATAAAAACAAATAGTGACATGCTCTGATACCAATTGAAAATTTTAAGTGATTCGTGATTAGATAAAGATTTAATTCCACCAATTCCCAATTATTCAAAACACACAATCTAAATCAACAAGCACTTACGAAAGTGGTTTAGATTGTTGTTTCGAAAAACAATAAATCAACGCAAACGATTTTTACGTGGAAAAACCACAATTGAAGCACCTCCAATTGTGATAAAAAAAACCACGGGCGAAACGCCACTAATCAATCCACTACTGAAGAAAGAAAAATTACAAAGATAACCAACAAATTACCAACACATCAAATTTGTCTTCAAATCTTCTGTAACTCTTTCACCACAGCCTTCGTCTCGGAATCGATCAGTACGAAGTTGAATCCACAACTTCTAATGTCAAATCAATGACCACGCATAGTATCAAACTCCTTTGATGCTCCACGTTTGAATCTCTGGAATCCACCGAAGAAGAACTCTCTTTAATATGAAGAAACAAACTCCTTGATGTATGTATCTCAGATCATTGGTTTAAAACCCACTCAATAATATCAAGGGAAACTAGAAAACTGCTCTCAAAGAAAAACCTTAAAGTAGATCTCCAAAAACCTAATCCTAGTTTAGGATTAAAATAGATACTTATAGAAATCTGGGATTGTGAAGCTCGCTCGAGCGAAGACTCTCTCACTCGAGCGAGGAGCTTATCTCGCGTGATTTCCACAAGTGGCTTTGCTCGAGCCACGCAACCTGCGCTCGAGTGTACATTCATCACTCTCAAGTTTTTTACCAGACGCACTCTTCGCTCGAGCGAGCACTCCTTGGCTCGAGCGAGGAACAAAAAACAGAATGGAAAAATACAACTCAACAACTCAAGTTTGTTCGTGGGATTGGCAAGACTAAGGGACCTAATAAAAATCATAGCATAACATCCACAACTCGGAGGGAAGTACACAATACATAACATTCATAAAAAACTGAAGTTCAATCACTTATTGCACAAATGAAAAAAAAAAATGACACGACATAATAGACACAAGGGTGAGTTTGAACCCGAACTTCATAGTATTTATTTTGTAATTTTTCTTCTTTTTTTTTTTTTAATTTTTTGACAGGTAAAATAGAATGAAAAACAATCATATAAGACACTGTTTGCGGGTGAACGGACACGGCCTGCAAATGACCTCTAAAGGCTTCAACTTTGGCATGCTGAAGCCAAAATTCTCAGTCATATCCACCTCCTCTTCATCAACTCTGTTCCATTCAAATGACTGAATCAAGGCTCCTAGTGTCAGCCCAACCATCCTATTTGCCAAGTTAGCTCCAGGACATCCACGTCTTCCACAACCAAATGGGATCAACTTATACCCGTCTCCACTATTCTCTTCTTCAAATCTTTCTGGCATGAACTTCGTTGGATTTTCCCATAGCTTGGGATCCCTATGAATAGCCAATACATTTACCATTAACATCGTGCCTTGTGGGACATCATAACCTCCTACAGTACAATCTTCAGAAGCCTCATGTGGGGCTAGAATTGGGGCTGGTGAATATAATCGAAGTGTTTCCTTAACTACATTGGATAGATAATTTAGCTTGGGCAAGTCTTGTTCATCTAAGAGGTAGTTTTGTCCAACGTGAGCCTCTATCTCTGCTCTAACCTTTGTCATTGCATTTGGATGGTTGAGAAGTAGGGACATTGCCCATTCCATGGCTGTTGATGAAGTTTCAGTCCCAGCAATTAGTAATATCTGTCACCCCAGGTAGACAAGCACATTAATTACCCAAAAGATGCAATATCAACCAAAAAACAAATAATTGTGATAAACATAAGAAGTATGCCACAAAACACTTATGAGGTGGGCCTGCACAGTTGCAGTCTATAAGCGTTCTGTGTCACTTATGTGATATAATTCTCATGTCCCAAATAAAACCTAGAAAAGAAAATGCATAGAAGATATTAGGAGATCTTCAGATTACTAAACAAAAATATGATAAACATAAGAAATTCATAATCATAAGGTTGTAATAATGATTATGACCTGTTATGTTTTGTATATGCACAAATTGTTGGGTCTTGTGAAACTGATAAGTACTATTCATTGGCCTTGGGTGCAATAAGGGGTTTAGGAGGCCTCCCCCAAGGGGAGGGGGGTCCGGCAGGAGGGAAGAGAGTTGTTTTATGGGAAAAATACAAATCAGTGATAGTTTGAAAAAATAATTACAAATTCACGAAAATGTCAAAATTTTAATTATTAATATTTATAAAATTTACCATTCATTTGTTTTTTTTTTTTTATAAAAAAAATCATTAATGTTATATTCAAATTCAAAAAAAAAGCATACTCAAATTCAGAACAGGCCATTAAGGCAGGCAGGCATAAAAAAATAAAAAAATACATGAAGCAATATACTATTAATTCCAATAAAAATCCATATGATAATGATCATCTTACCAATATAATCCCATTTATAATATTGTTGGTGTAGAACTCTGGTTCTGCTTCTTGCAAAGAAAGCAAACTATCAATCAGTGTCTTCTTCATTTTTGTTGATGCATCCATTCTTCGACGTTCATCGACTAGGTTCTGCAAAAACTTGTCCATTTTCTCTGCCATGGCTACCATTTTCCTCCCAGTCCCAAACAAATCTACCTTCTGCAACACCGGAAAAAGGTCTGATGGATCCGATGTTTTTGCAAATTCTAATTGCTCTCTCACCAATTGCCGAAAGAGCTTGGCCTCCTCAACATCCTCTACACTTTCTCCAAAGAACCTCTTTCCCATGATCATCATGGTCATAACATTAAATGAGATCTCAAAAAACTTGGATTTCATGTCCACTTTACTACACCCACCACCACAATTCTTCATGAGTTGATTCACGAAAAACTTCACTTCCTTGCCTCGTATACAGGATGTTCTCTCTAATTGAACAGTTGAGAAAATCTCCAAGGTTGTAATACGCCTGATATTAGGGTGTGCACGGATCAGGTTGGTTAAGGTCAACTCATAATTGAAGGAAATAACAGGGGTTTCATATTTTTACCAAATCAAACTAACCCAATATAACTTGGGTCGGTTTCGGTTAGAACTGTGGTTCCCTCACCGGAAAAATAAAAGTGAATCATTTCTTTATAAATCATTGCCTCAAATTCAATATGACATAATTAGAAATTTCTCAAAATCAATAATAAATCAATACAATAAAGAAGCTTTAGGTTCAGGTCTCGGATTAATTCAAATTAGTCTATGCTTAACCCGGGAATAAAACCTACCCAATTCATTATTTTTAAATTCAAAATCGAACCAATATATTGATAAAACCCAATCAGCCTAATAGATAAAAAGTCAAGTTGATAGAATGAATTTTCTGAATTCCTTACCTGAGATTGCGCCAAAGATCACCATAAGGGGCTGCAGCGATGGTGGTGCTGTTGTAGGAGAGGTGTTTTGAGTGGAGGCTAAGTGGCCGGTTGGCGAAGATGACATCGTTTTTTGTGAAACATTCTTCGACGGCTGAAGGAGTGTTGACAACGAGGACATTTCTGGGTCCGAACCGGAGGAGGATGATTGGGCCATACTTATCTGAAAAAGCTTGAAAAGTTTGGTACAGTGGCTCTTTTAGTAGATGGAGATGGCCCAGGATGGGGAGCCCAGGAGGACTTGGGGGTAGATTCTTGTAAATCTTTTGTTTTCCTAAGAAGAGCTTGAACAAGAGTAGGAGGAGAGAGAAAATGAGGAGAGAAATGGTGTACCAGTTGGCTTCCACCATACTGTATTTTCAAAAGTATAGCCTTTGATGTCAAAGTAGAGAAAAAAAAATTGGGCTTATTGTTTGAGTAATGGAAGACTATAGTAATCCTCTTGTGTTGTTGATATGTACATATGCAAAGAATCAACTTGGCCAAGGTGTCGAAGCAACAAACAAATAGCATTGACAAGAATAATATCTTAATATAGATGAGTTTGACTGAGTAAAATATTCTATAGTAATATCTCAATATAGATGAAGAAAATGATAAAAAGCAAGATAATTTTAACAATATTGACCCGGACTCCCTTTTTTCCACACTCCCTTGACCCCCTCTCAACATAATTGGTCATTTTTTTTTTTTTCAATCACCACCCGCCACATGTGTGGAGTGATGGGGGTGGTGATTGGAGGGGGTCTCAATCATGACCCAAAGAAAAATGATCAAATATATATTTTATACAATACTTACAAAAATGTGAGACTCACATCACATGGTGCCTCAGTTATATATAATTTTTTATAATATTTTTGAGGTCTTTAACATTTTATATTTCACCATTTTAGGAAGCATTCAAACTATAAAAGAAACCGGCACAATAAAACATTAAAATTATAACAAATAAAGAATCTTTTGAGCAAGAGAGAGCAACTCTCTCTAGGTGATTTCAGGCGGTCCTCCGGCAATGTTTCGACGATATTTCGGCAACCCACTTTATACTTCTAAAGTGTAGATCTATACTCTTAAAGTATTGACTTACAGTTTTCGTGCATAGATCTAGACTTTTTATGTCTGAAATAAGAGTTTTGAGAGTTTTTTCCTCCGATTTCGACATAGATTTTTGGATTTTCGACACTCACAATAGTTCTCCCATCTTTCAAACCTTCTCACATACCATTGTGAGTGTACTTCCTTCTCAACTCTAGTTTCTGGCAGTGTTCGATATCCGACGAAGGCAGTGGTAGAGTTGGGCAGCAACGACGGAGATGGTGGGCTTTCAAACAGATCTTACTTTTTAGATTACATCTTTGAGAAAATCGGTGATTTTTCCTGACTCATAGCAATTTGTTTGGCGGATTTTTTATTTTTTATTTTATTTTTGATTTTTTTTTGGTTGTGATGGCCCTTTGGAGTCTTATTTATATAACGTTGTTGTTTGTTAATATAATTTCACATGTTCTTAAAAAATTAAAAAAATTAAAAAAAAAAAAAATCTCTCAAACCATCTCTGATTGATAAAGCCATTCAAAACTTCTATTTGACTTTCTATTTTCTGAATTCAATGCATTAGTGGATGACCACAAAACTCCACCAATGAAAGGCTTTTTCCTATTTTGCCCAATAATCTCTCAACTCAAGTGTTAGATATTACAATCATATAGATTGCAACGTGCAACCAAATCCAAAAAAGCCTTTAGAAGTTGCTAGAAAATGATGTGTGTGTATTGGCTAGATTCATTCGGAATGTAAGCATGGAGCAGTACATTCTAATTTACATCACACTAGTAACTTTTTTTGAGGGAGGGTAAATTACACGTAATATAGATTTCCAAAAAAATTACCCAACTTTTTTGATGTTTAAAATCAAATTACAAATTACCCCTTACGTTCGTTGATAGTTAAGTCAACTAGCAATTTTTGTTAATGTCAAGCTGTTAATGTTTTATAAATGCCAATTTACCTTTTCTTTATTTCCCTCCTCTTACTGCATTTTCTTCTCTCTTCATATAAACAACAGCCAGTCATCACTCCCTCCTTGCTCCCCTATCCTTCACATCACCACCTCACAAATCAAAGAAGGCTTGTGTTGAGAAAATTAATTCTTTGAATCAATTAACCAAACATGCAATGTGCATAAGGTTTTTAGTAAAACAACCGGTGCAAAACAACTAGTGCAAAATCCCAAAATGAAATGGTGAAATAAACACCCAGCCAACAATGCGTAGGCACCCACAACCAAGGTTTCAAAAAGCGGTGTTACGTAACGATTACAATGGTAAGCGCTACTCATTATACCTACTTTTGCAGTGTGATAGAAATTCACATGTGTAACGGTTGTTTCAGTATTACGTAACGGCCCGTTACACACCGTTACTATATTCTGAATGACTTCCTTCTTTTAAAAAAAAAAATTCTTACAAAAAAAAAAAAAAAAAATACTTAAGTGATCCAAGCCTAAATAAAAAATATTGTATGAATTTTTTTTCTTTATAATTTATTTTTATTTTTTATTTTATTATATTAGCATATAAAATATAAAATATATAAACAGTAATTTTATTTATTTTTATAATTATTTTATTTAATATTTAATTGTAAATAGTTTTATTTTGTTACTATAATGTGTTGTCTAAAAAATATTTTTTTTTAAAAAAAATCAATAGCTCAAAAATAATTTTTACTTATGGCATAATTTTTATTTTAGTGGTGCTACACGCAGTAATTGGTATACCAATTAGTATACCAACATATGTTATGACATTATCATTTTAAAATTATGACCATATCCATTATACAAACTACAAAGACCTAAAACTTCTAAAAGTATGTCATATCATATGTTAGTAAACTAATTGGTATACTAATTGGTGCATATAGTATTATTATTTTTATTTTTATAATAATTTTATTTAATAGTTAATTGTAAATAATTTTATTTGTTTGGGATGTCTTAAATAAGTACATTTTTTGTCTTTTTGGACTAAAAAGTTGAGAAAAAAATAACGGATGTTTGGGTTAACTTTTTGACTTTTTTATGGAAAAATGTGTATTAAAAAATTATATGAAGAAGTGTGTAGGAGAATATTAGAGATGTGTGTTGTACAGCCGTACAATCTGCACAACCGAATTGACGGTAAGAAATTATTGGCTACTTTTCGGGCACTCCACTTGAAGGTTATGTTCGGCCCGTGGGGGCCATCACGGGTACCATTTTTATCGATTTCCCCAAATTGATTACTTGACCTAAGGTACTGCTATAGACTTGAAGAGTTTGCATCATCGTTAAATACTCGGTATTGCAAGCTTTGAACAAAAACAGAACATCATCTGCAAAGAGCAAATACGCCAGAGTAGCGCATGTTCGTCTCATCTTGATGCCTGAAATGTCCCCATTACCAATGCCTTTGTCTATCAATTTAGATAAAATTTCTGCCACTAACAGAAACAAGTAGGGTGATAGGGGATCTCTTTGCCGAAGGCCGCACAAAGGGATGAAAAAGGCCCTTTTCTCAACCTTGAGCCTTTAAAGCCAAAGCAGTGCAGTACACCTCAATCTAGACTATCTGCTATCCACATCAACCCACTTTATTAAATGAAAACTGCCATCAGTTAATTTTATAAAATTGAATATTGATGGCTCATCCCGAGGTAATCTAGGTTTTGCAGAGATAGGAAGAGTATTTGGTGACCATCTGTTAGCAAAAATCTGGTTTGGGCCAAATCGACAGATGAGATTCGATAGAAATCCTAGAATTTTGCAAACAACAACAAATCAAGCAATTGTAGTTTGAATCTTGACAAATTCAAGGACTTCTTTGGAGGTTGTAATGTTAAGAAACAAATGTGAATAAAATGAAAATTGATTGAAGAACAAGTAAACTTTCCACTTAATAACAAGAATTAAATTACAAGCTCAATGTACATGACAATCGACAGAGGGAAACTTGGCCACATAGGCTGAATTCTACACACACTACTCCTAAATATAGAAGCTATTGCTAACTAAGTTAAATTACTCCTAATTCCATATGAGTTGTGTGTTTGATCGTCCTTCTTTTCTTCGAAATTCCAACCTTTATGTTGCTGGCTTTGTTGCTTCTCTGCTGCCACGTGTCCCATCATGGAGCAAATTCCCTTCACTTCTTGCATAACTACCCATGATCTTCACAACTGCTGGTAACTGCTCCTCTGCTGTAGCACTCATTTTCTCTGCCAATAAACCACGTATCCTATATCATCTGCGTGCCTTATCTCATAACTTGACACCTGGGCCACGTTTGGCCCCATCTTATTGTATTATCAGAGGAATCGATAGAAGAAAACTACGTCTGCCATATCTGTTCCTTTGATTGCGTTACTTAGCTCTACATTCTATGGTACACCTCCCACTGGAAACTTAAGATTTCACCTCTAGTATTCCTTGGATCAACTCTCTGTATTTATTGTAGCTATTCGACAGAGATCATAAATTTTAGTGCCAACACCATCAGGCCAAATTTTTGGAAACTTTTGCTTGCCCTATTGGTTGTACTTCTAATAATATGGCTATGGGGTTTCGATCTATCATCTTTCACAAATCTTGGAGAGCAAAGCAAGAACCTCACTTTGTACGGTGGAGATCGACTTTCTACAACTTTTGATTTCTAGGGTTTCTTCTCTCACCTTCTGCAAAACTTGAGGTAAGGACTCCTTTGAGTTATATATACATGTTTTGCAAGGATGATGTGTTTTAGGGGTTTTCTTGAAGTTATTATATTGCCTTTGATTTTGTGGTTCAAAATGTAGAGATTTCAAAAGTGGGTTTAAATCTCAACTTTTTAATCCTTGAGGGTTTCGTTTTCATTAATTTAAAAAAGATGATTTTGATGAGATTTCACCAAGGAAATGGGGAGATGTTTGGTTTTTGATAAAGAAACCTAGAAATTTGGGGGTTTTGGAACATGTGGGAAAAACCTATAGGTTTCCTCATTTTCTTGTGTTAAAGGAATGAATGAGTGTAGATTTCATAATATGGTTTGCAAAAATGGCAATCTTCTTGATATGTGAGGGTTGAGAGTTTATTTTAATATCATTGTTAAATGCATGAACATGTATGGTTGTGGGATGACAAATTGTTGAGTACCATAGATTGTGAGAATTGTAAATCTTGGAAATTGACATTCGAAAAATTACATAAAGTCTTGAAGAGACTAAATTGCTAAGAATTGTGCATGATTGTTATGTGTTGATAGCTTTGGTTGAACATATGGTTATTTTGTGAAGTAACATTGGAGGGAATAAAAAATGGAGAAATGTTATGAGGCATTAATTGTCACACCCCAAATCCGGGCATGACCGGCCGTGGCCCACAGGGACTTAGCCCAAGGCACACGTAAGCCTAAACACGAATCCAATCACATTGAACAACTGAACAATAGTCCAATAATAAATAACCAAAACTCAATCCAGACATGCCACAATTATAAACGGCAAAATCAACCGTAATCAAAAGCCATCCAATCTTATGGGATATAAACAACCCACATATCAAAAATAATCCTAAATGAACTTCGATAAGAATAAATATAAATATGCACAAACTTGACATAACACTCTAAACTAAAGGAATGCCCTAGAGGTCCATGCAATTGAGTCCCCGCTACGCCATGAGTCCACTCTAAGTCCTTCTAACACCTGGAAATGGTAAATAATTAAGTCAGCTGATAGCTCAGTGAGTAGCAACATGGATAGTAAATACAGTTTTGAAAACAGGGTTCAATTCCAAAATAAGATATATATCACAGAAACTAGATTGGCATACAGTTTGGTAAATACAATCTGTTTCAAAAAGAAGGTTCCACAATTCAACACTTAAAATACTCATGTCTCGCAAGAACATGATAAACGACATTTTCCACTTAAAACAGATTATAACATGAACACCAATAATTTTCTGGGTACCAATAAAAATAAATAATCTGCCACACATTTCTCAGGCTACAAGCCCCGTTGGATCCAATACCGAACTAAAAGTCATCCTCAGGGTGGCACCTGGGCCTTTTCTCAAAGACGATCCGATTGAAGGTCACCTAGTTGTTTTTAAAGGTCTTTTCCTTACAATCGTTGAGCACTAGAGTCATCACGGCCCAACCCGGATTTGTTCCCTAGTGGCCAGAGTCACCACACACAGTGGAATAATTTCCCTGGACTAAATACACACATGGTCCCAATAATCAATACACATTAGTTTCGCAAAACATGGTAGTTCATCATTATAAACATGAGACCAAAACAAATAGTTTACAGTGTGCCAAGTTCACACATGTTTCAGAAATAATTTGATTCAATCAATAATATAATAATTTATCAAAACAGTTTAATCATGAAACAACAATTTAATTTTTCCAACAGTTTAGGATAGGGGAACATTTATAAAAATATGTAGCATGAAACTACTCACCTGAAACGCAATAATATAATCCTCGAATAGAGTGTAAAAGTCCAACTAGTGGCCTGAACCAAGTATAAAAACTACGCGTCACAACTAATTTAAAAATACTAAAAAAAATAGGAACTAAGTAACCTCAAACTAAAACGCACTAACACGGCTCAACCCAACACACCATTACTCTTAAATATTACCTAAGTTCATATTCTTCAAGGCCTAAAATCACCCAAGACATAGATTCCGATCGAAACTTAACTAAAAATAACTTTAAGATGAAACAGTGTTTCAAACAAGTTTTCCCAATCTATTCGCTAACTTTGAAAATTACAAAATCCACTCCACGCTATTCGAAAAATTCCAATAAACTCCAGATATAATCTAATATATCCTAAGTTTCAAACCCAATTGGTTTCACTTGATTTGCTTATCAAAATAATTTTCTACAATTTATTATATCCAAACAGGTTGTTTTCTGCAGCACTTTAAGGAAATTGACGGTTCTCTTAATATACACGAGCAATCAATGCAAGGCCAAAAACGTATGAAACTAGACTCGTAACCGGTTCTAATGACACTAATTTGATAATTTTTGGATTTATACCCAAAGAGAACAACAATCCCGAATTTACTGTTTCGGACTGGTTTCCTGGACAGATTTGAATACCTCAATTTATATGGATTTTGACTCCCAAAAATTATGAAAAAATTCATATATGCAATTCAATATGTAATTGATCTACTGTAAAAATTTCATATTAAAATTCATCCGTTTGATATGGTTTCTTGATTTTTAAAGTTTGCGATTCTGTGCAGAATTTTTTTGAACTAAGAATTACACTCATTCTTTATACATCAATTTTACTCCTCAGATTTCTTAACAGCATATATATATACACAAAATACATACACCTACAATCTCTCCATCAATGAATTAAATAACAACATTATTAGGATAAAGAACAAAGAAAGAAGAGAAGAAAACCTAGGAAGCCACACAGCACAACACACCCAAAGCTCTCCTTCTTGGCTACAACAATAATCTTGATGATTGAAAAACCCCTCTCTTTTCTTCATAAACCCACACCTGCTAGGGCTGCTAGTGTTATGGAAAACAATTATAACAAGAGTTAGGGTTTGTGTTTATTTTATTTTATACTAGTTGTGGGCACACTTAGGTCAAATAAATAGATAAATATACAAAATACATATATAAGTTACATGCAATTTAAATGGTAAGAGTCTAACTTATTAATTTTGTGGTCTAGAGTTCAAGTCACACCCTTTTCTCTATTTTTTTTTTTTAATAATAAATCTTGCTTCTCAATCAATGACTTTCACCATAAATTTATTTTAGGTTTAAAATTAATTAAAAGATCCTCTAATAATATTTAATTTGCACTTAAAGATTCATAATAAAATATTTGAGATTTGTAAAATTATTATTTAATTATTTACTTAATTTTTATATTCGGGTTCTCACATTAATTATTGCATTACATTCTCATTCAATTTATTATTATTATTATTATTATTATTATTATTATTATTATGCATCTTGAATGGAGTTTGGAAACGTTTACATTGAGAAAAGAATATTTTGAATGAGATTTATCGAAATGTTATGGGGTAAATACATTGGTAAGTCCGGATAGGAGGTGTAGATGAAATTGATAAGTTGGCCTGAGTGCCCGAGGTGAAAGACCGAAAACAAGTGCGGATGAGGTACCACTTCCCTTTTGGTTAGCAATTGGTAAAGTGAGATTTTTGGTAGTGCTAGTTGAGCCTACTTGCAAACACCAACCTAGGAATTACTTGAGTCATATTTACCGCCCCCATTGAATAAAATTGTAAATTTCAGAATTGTTGAGATTTTAATTGTTGTTGAACATGATGATATTTTAAAGGAGCATGTAAATAAATTTCTCTTTAATTGGCATTGCATGGCATTTGCATTCATTATTGGAAGTCTTGCATAACTGTATATACTTTGTCAAGGATTTTCTACTGGGCTTTATGCTTATATCTATAGGATTTTGGTGCAAGAAAAGATATGGTGATTCCGTCGAGTTGAGGGCGTGGACATATTTTGTGAAGAGTAAATAACTCCGCTTTGTTGTGATTTATTTTGCTAGCCAAGGGCTATTCATGTATGGGTTCGAGAGGCCATTTTTGTGTAACCGGGCTTAAGCTTTGGAAATTGTAAGCCCATGAGGGCATTTTATTATTTTTGGGATATGATACTCTACATGCTATAGATTCATGTATTTCTACATCATTGAATGTATAATTTGCATGTGAAACTTTTGTATAAACCTTGTTGATCAATGGTGTAAAGGTTGGAGTATCGTTATTGTTATTTTAGTGAACGTGGGTTGATGTATTTAATCTATGTCGGATTATTTCGGGGCGTTACAACTTGGTATCAGAGTTATCGAGTTTGAATACTTTGGGCTTGCGGGAAGTGGTTGTTTTGCCATAGTGGGTTCATTTCGCATGATTAGGAAATGTTCTATTTTTTGTGATTATGTGATGATATGTATATATGACTATATGGGTATGGGGTTGGACTTTTGGGATGTTGTTTGTGCCTACTAAATTCCTCGAGGTTTTACTAGAAGGGTACTTGATCAATACTCGTTCTATTAGAAATTCTTGGTTTTTCGTAGGATGAATCTCATTACAAAAGGATAATCTGTATGTGCTTACGTGACTAAGTGCTTATGTGGAGTGAATTGAATTGTTTGTGTGGTAGAATATACATAATTGTAGTAGTCTAACGTGAGAGGATTCGCGAGCACATTTGAAATGATGTGCTAAATTGTTCATTTTGTTCCTTAATTAGGATGTCTAGAAAGGGTCAAACTCGTGGTGGTAGAGGTGGAAGGCGTGGTAGGGGTCGCTGGGGTGTGCATGAAGTACTGGTCCAAGGGATTCCGGTGCAAGAGGAGGGGTTGGGCCAAGCTAATATAATTGAGCAAGTGGGGCAAGCCGAGATACCAGGGCAAGCAGGTCAAGCCGTAATGAGGGCCCTAGCTCAAGAAATTGCGGGGCCTTGAGGGAGTCTATGAATATACTAAGGGCGGAAAACCAGGCTAGGGAGAACGCCGTAGAGACAAGGGCGAGTTTCCTCATGAGGGAGTTTTTGCGGGCCAAACCGGATGAGTTCCATGGTGGCCCCGAGCCTAAGAAAGCGGATGAATGGCTTGAACAAATCGTGAAAACTTTTGAGGTGCTTCACATTGAGGATAGTGAATTAAGGGTGACTCTTGCGAGTTACTACCTCAAGAGGGACGCGGGCCAATGGTAGAAGTATGCCAAGGGCTGAATAGAACTGACATGAGAAGCGTATGTAATGGCTTTCCAAGACAAGTATCTACGTTGAGGTAGGAATTCTAAGACCTTAAGCAACTCAATATGTCTGTGGCCGAGTTTGAAGCAGCCATCTCCAGTTTGTCCCGATTTGCACCGGAGTTGGTGGCAACGGAAGAACTCCGTTGCATTGAGTTCGAAAAGAAGTTGAGAACTAAGATCTTGTTCAAGGTTGCCGGGACCATGATTCGAAGTTATGACTGTCTTGTGGAGGCAGACACGCATGTGGAGATTACCGTAGAGGCCAAGGATGAGAGACTTTGTAGTTCGAGGTCTAGGGGCCAAGGGTCACAAGGGGACTACAGGCCCAACAAGAAGAGTAGAAACACCTTTTAATCCTAGTCCCAAACGTAACAGTCTAGATCCATCTTTCCATTGGTTAGTGCAGGCCCGGGGAAGAGTTCACCAAGTGGCTTCTCTTATTTTAAATGTGGCCAACCGGATCACAAGGCCTTTGCATGTCCACAGAAGGGGGGAGGACATCAAATGTTGCCACCACCACCACCTAACCGATCTTAGAGTCAGTCTCAGAGTAGGGGACAGGGGCTTACTTGCTATCAGTGTGGTCAGTTGGGGCACATGAGGAGAGCTTGCCCGCAGTTGGGAGGCGCATCTGGCGCATCAGGGTCGAGGCAAACTCAGAGCCATCAGCAGGCTCACTCAGTTCAGACTTCGCGAGTTAATTAGGGAGGCGCTTCGGCTCAGTTAGTGCAACAGGCCTATGCTTCGAGAGATGAGCAGGTTGATCAGAAGCCACAGGGGCGTGTGTATGCTGTTACCACGCCAGAGCAGTTGCCAGGATCCTCAGTTGTAAGAGGTATTTTTGTTGTGTGTAACTCTTTAGCTAACGTATTGATAGACACGGGTGCATCTCATTCATTCATATCTGTTGTATTCGCATCTACATTGGGGTTATAGGTGGCACGGTTAGCGTCTCCACTTAGAGTTGAGTCACCAGTTGGGGGTACAATTGACTTGGATCGGGGGTGTCGTGGTTGTGAGATAGAGGTTGCTGGGCGTCGACTCCCATTTTCTTTTGTGTTGCTAGACATGTCGAGTTTTGATGTTATTCTAGGCATAGATTGGTTGTCTTCGTATCGAGCAGTGATTGATTGTTTTCGTCAGAGGGTCACAATGTGCACCTTGGGTGGTGATTGTTTTTACTTTCTGGGAGACAGAGTTGACCGAGTCTTATCGCCAGTATTTGACTCTTGTAGTAGAAACGAGCTTAGTGGCCTTCTTGCTACTCTCTTGGATAGTGAGAGTGACGGGACTCATGTTGTGTTGCCAAGGGTAGTTTGTGAATACCCGAACATATTTCCCGAGGACTTTACTAGTTTTCCACCCCACCGGGAGATTGAGTTTCTCATTGACTTAGTGCCTGGAACGACGCCAATTTCCATAGCGCCATATAGATTTACACCCGCGGCATTGCTTGAGTTGAAGATTCAACTCCAAGAACTCTTAGACAAAGGTTTCATTCACCCTAGCACATTGCCTTGGGGAATGCCGGCTCTTTTTGCGAAGAAGAAAGATGGGTCGTTGCGGTTGTGTATCGATTACCGCAAGTTGAATCGGGTTACCGTCAATAACAAGTACCCCTTACCCCGAATACATGATTTGTTTGACCAACTTAGAGGGTCTTGTTACTTTTCGAAAATAGACTTGAGGTCGAGGTACCATTAGTTGAGAGTCCGGGAGGAGGACATCCAGAAAACGGCCTTTTGTACCTATTATGGCCACTATAAGTTCCTTGTAATGACATTTGGGTTGACTAATGCACCGGCTTCCTTTATGGACTTGATTAATCAAATTTTTAGAGAATACTTGGATCATTTTGTGGTCGTCTTTGTAGACGATATCCTAATTTATTCGAATTCCGAGGAAGAACACGAGACTCACTTGAGGATAGTGCTTGATTTGCTTAGGAAGCATCAATTGTATGCCAAATTTCAGAAATGCGAGTTTTGGCTCACTGAGGTGAAGTTTTTGGGCCATGTAGTGTCAAGAGAGGGAATAATTGTAGATTCTTCAAAGATAGACTCTGTACAAGATTGGGAGCAACCTAAAAATATTTTTGAGATCTGGAGTTTCTTGGGATTGGCGGGGTATTATCGGCGTTTTGTGAGGGACTTTTCTAGACTAGTTGCGCATTTGACTAGATTGACTAGAAAGGGGGTTAAGTTTGTGTGGAGTGAGGCTTGTGAAAAGTCATTCCAAGAGCTTAAAACTAGGCTGACTACCGCACCGGTGTTGATAATTCCAGAAAGAGGTTTGGGCTATACCGTTTATTGTGATGCGTCTCAAGATAAGCTTGGTTGTGTTTTGTTGCAAGGGGAAAAGGTTGTAGCTTACGGTTCACGGCAGTTGAAAACTCATGAGAAGAATTACCCTACCCACAACTTGGAGTTAGCTGCAGTAGTGTTTGCCTTGAAAATTTGGAGGCATTACTTGTATGGTGAGAAGTTTGAGGTTTTCTTCGATCATAAGAGTCTAAAGTATTTGTTTTTCCAAAAGATTTGAATTTACGCCAACAGAGGTGGATGGAATTTTTGGAGGATTATGACTTCGAGTTGCACTATCATCCGGGAAAGGCCAATGTAGTGGTCGACGCCTTAAGTCGGAAATCCGTGAGTAGTTTGGCGAGTGTGGCATTCAGGAATGGGTTACGTTGGGAGACATTGGCAAGTTTGAATTGCATTTAGGTGAGTTTAAAGAGGGTGCAACTTTGTTTACCTTGAGTGCTTAACCTACCTTGATTAGCAAAGTTGTAGAGGCACAACAAGGAGATCGTGAAGTAGAGTTAATTCGTGATATAATCTCTAACGAGAAGGAAGAGAGGGATTTGAACATCCACTCGGATCAGAGTGTACGTTACCTAAACCGTTTGTTTGTACCTGAATCTTGTAGAGAGGAAGTGCTTTGGGAGTTCCATTACTCACGCCTTGCGGTACATCTGGGAGGCACAAAAATGTATCGTGATCTTAGCCGTCAGTTTTGGTGGAGGGGTATGAAGTGGGATGTCGTATCCTTCATGTTGAAGTGCCTTACTTGTCAATAAGTAAAAGCCGAGCACCAAAGACAAGCGGGTTTGTTACAACGCTTACCAATAGCCGAGTGAAAATGGGAGCACGTTACCATGGATTTCGTAGTTGGGCTTCCTAGAACGCAGCGGGGCAATGACGCCATTTGGGTGATTGTTAATAAGTTGACTAAGTCTACGCACCTCATTCCGATGCGTACTGGCGACTCAATTGAGCACTTGGCAAAGTTGTACGTTAGAGAGATAGTTCGACTTCATAGGGTTCCGGTAACCATTGTGTCTGATAGGGATCCTCGCTTTACAGCCCGGTTGTGGCAAAGCTTTCAGAAGGCATTGGGGACTAAGTTGACCTTTAGTACCGCTTACCACCCTCAAACCGATGGGCAATCGGAATGCACCATTCAGATTTTGGAGGACATGCTTAGAGCTTGTGTCCTTGATTTCAAGGGGTCTTGGGAGAGGCATTTACCATTGATTGAATTTGCCTACAACAATAGTTATCAAGCTACCATCGAGATGGCACCGTTCGAGGCCTTGTATGGCCGACCTTGTAGATCACCAGTTTGTTGGGCCGAAGTAAGGGATGTATCGTTATTGGGTCCGGAAATTATTAGGGAGACAACCGAGAAAGTTTCTCTCATTTAAAGAAGGTTAGCTACAGCTCAAAGTCGACAGAAAAGTTATGCCGATAAGAGGAGACGACCTTTGTCTTTTGAAGTTGGTGACCATGTTTTCCTTAAGATCTCACCTAGGCAGGGTTTAATGAGGTTTGGTAAGAGTGGAAAGTTGTCTCCAAGATTTATTGGGCCTTTCAAGATATTGGAGAGAATTGGGGAAGTGGCATACCCGTTAGCTTTACCGCCATAACTTTTAGGGGTTCACAATGTGTTTCATGTGTCAATGCTTAGGAAGTACGAACCCAACCCTTCTCATGTACTAGATTGGGTTGATTTGGAGGTAGATGAGGATGCCTCTTACAAAGAGCGATCGGTTCAGATATTAGATACCCGAGAACAAGTGCTACGGGGCAAAACCATACCATTAGTAAAAGTGTTGTGGAGACCCCACGGGGTTGAAGAAGCAACGTGGGAAAGAGAGGCAGAAGTCCACTCCAAGTATCCAGATTTATTTAAAAATGCTTAGTTGTTTTGATTTGTAATGTTCCCTAGTGTTGACGGGGAAAAATGTTAAACTTGTTAATCATATGTTGTTGTACGTATTGTTAATCTAAGTATGAGATTGTGTGGGAAGGAATTTTTGTTAAAGATGTTCCATTTCGAATGCCTAGTATGAGCAATTGTTATTTTGATGAAATGATGATAATGAGAATGGTAAATATTAGTTAAATATCGATGTTGCAATTTGGAGTTTTGATAGTGTTGTTATAATTGATAGAACCCTTTTTTTTTGGTAGGTTTGTTTAAATTTCGGGGACAAAATTTGCTATGGTGTGGAGGCTGTGATGACTTGTTTCATTGTACATCACTTTACTTTTGTCTTCATTGGGTTTGTAGTGTCCGGAAGTTTTTCTTAAATAAATTCATGTTCTTGTTTATTCAATGTTGATTTTCACTTGCTTCGGAGAGTGCGAGGCCAGGTTCGAAATGCCTAGATTTGAGCGGAGAAATTTCTGGGCTGGAGAACCAGGGCCGCACGTGCGGGAGGTAAGGCCGCACATGAGGAATTCAAGGGATGTTTGGGGCAGCACATTGCAATATATGCAGGTGTTGGAGGAGGTGCGACATGGGAAGGCCGCACGTGCGGGGTTAAGGGCCGCATGTGCGGAGGCACGGGCCGCACGTGCGAGGTGCGGGCAGTCTGAAATCTCGATTTTTTTCCCCCTTTTGGGCTGAATGAATATCACTTTTTAACATTTTCTTCTCACTCTAAAAATGCATTTTGCTCCTCTTTCTCTCAAAAAACCTCCACCAAACACCCAAGAACCTTGATTTCTTACAATCCATGGGGTTTTGATTTATCATCTTTCACAAATCTTGGAGAGCAAAGCAAGAACCTCACTTTGTACGGTGGAGATCGACTTTCTACAACTTTTGATTTCTAGGGTTTCTTCTCTCACCTTCTGCAAAACTTGAGGTAAGGACTCCTTTGAGTTGTATATACATGTTTTGCAAGGATGATGTGTTTTAGGGGTTTTCTTGAAGTTATTTTATTGCCTTTGATTTTGTGGTTCAAAATGTAGAGATTTCAAAAGTGGGTTTAAATCTCAACTTTTTAATCCTTGAGGGTTTCATTTTCATTAATTTAAGAAAGATGATTTTGATGAGATTTCACCAAGGAAATGGGGAGATGTTTGGTTTTTGATAAAGAACCCTAGAAATTTGGGGGTTTTGGAACATGTGGGAAAAACCTATGGGTTTCCTTCTTTTCTTGTGTTAAAGGAATGAATGAGTGTAGATTTCGTAATATGGTTTGCAAAAATAGCAATCTTCTTAATATGTGAGGGTTAAGAATTTATTTTAAAATCATTGTTAAATGCATGAACATGTATGGTTGTGAGATGACAAATTGTTAAGTACCATGAATTGTGAGAATTGTAAATCTTGGAAATTGACATTTGAAAAATTACATAAAGTCTTGAAGAGACTAAATTGCTAAGAATTGTGCATGATTGTTATGTGTTGATAGCTTTAGTTAAACATATGGTTATTTTGTGAAGTAACATTGGAGGGAGAAAAAAATGGAGAAATGTTATGAGACATTAATTATTGCATTACATTCTCATTCAATTTATTATTATTATTATTATTATGCATCTTGAATTGAGTTTGGTAACGTTTACATTGAGAAAAGAATATTTTGAATGAGATTTATCGAAATGTTATGGGGTAAATACGTTGGTAAGTCCGGATAGGAGTTGTAGATGAAATTGATAAGTTGGTCTGAGTGTCCGGGGTGAAAGACCGAAAACACGCGCGGAGGAAGTACCACTTCCCTCCCGGTTAGCAACCGGTAAAGTGGGATTTTTGGTAGTGCTAGTTGAGCCGACTTACAGACATCAACCTAGGAATTACCTGAGTCATATTTACCGCCCCTATTGAATAAAATTGTAAATTTCGAAATTGTTGAGATTTCAATTGTTGTTGAACATAATGATATTTTAAAGGAGCATGTAAATAAATTTCTCTTTAATTGGCATTGCATGGCATTTGCATTCATTATTGGAAGTCTTGCATAACTGTATATACTTTGTTAAGGATCCTTTACTGGGTTTTATGCTCACCCTTATGGGACTTCGGTACAGGAAAAGATGTGGTGATCCCACCAAGTTGAGGGCGTGGACATATTTTGTGAAAAGTAAATAACTCCGTTTTGTTGTAATTTATTTTGCTAGCCAAGGGCTATTCATGTATGGGTCCGAGAGGTCATTTTTGTGTAACCGGACTTAAGCCTTGGAAATTGTAAGCCCATGAGGGCATTTTATTATTTTTTGGGATATGATGCTCTACATGCTATAGATTCATGTATTTCTACATCATTGAATGTATAATTTGCATGTGGAACTTTTGTATAAACCTTGTTGATTAATGGTGTAAAGGTTGGAGTATCGTTATTGTTATTTTAGTGAACGTGGGTTGATGTATTTAATCTATGTCGGATTTTTTCGAGGCGTTACAGGCCTCACTTACCCAATTGTTGAACAATTCAGCAGCGTTTGAGCACATCTCACCATATCGTTGGCCCCTACAGAAATAACCAATGTTAACATGTGCAAAGGTCATCAGCGATGAAGAGAATAAAACATACAAAAGAAAAATGACTGGGATTAAAAAAACGCCATAGCCCATTAGGCGGATCGTGAACTACCTGAAATATGCGTTAGACCAGTGTTTTGGGTGCAAGTCTTTCATAAAATCTTCAATCACAGCCGGGTTGGACTTCTTCAATAACTCCAATTTCTCATTGAAGCAATTAACAATGGGCACGTAGGCGCATTCCAGCAATTTACGCATTAACCCAATTTTGTGTGATGCATTCACATATTTTATTCGATCCTGCAAATTCATTTGGAGATGCAACAAACAATACGCATGATGCGCCGATGGGAAAATTATTGGCATGGGCTGTAATAATCCTACATGGCGTTCAGATACGAAAGTTAATGTTCGCCCGCCCCCAACGACTTCTTTCAAATTGCGAAGAAACCATTCCTAATTGGCTAAATTCTCAGAATCAACAATAGCAAAGGCGACAGGAAATAATCCTATAACCAAAAACATCCAACATAAACAGGTTGCCATGTGTAAAGTTTTAGAACCATCGAAAGAGAACATGTACAACACATTTTTAAGAAAAAATGAATAAGCATAGCACTATGTTTGACATTACCAAATTAGACCCTGTACAAGGGTTCCCATAAGTACGTACATCAGCCCCACAAGTGTGCACACTATTGAACCTCTTAATGCATAACACCCCGCTTGATGGTAACATCCTCGCATGAACTGACCATGTACAATCTGTTGACGCCGCAAACTTACACACTACTGTAATTCGAACAGAATCATTTTTAACGTATTTGAATTGAAATCCACGTTCCACGGCGTACTTACATAGAACTTCGTAGAATTCAGTTGCTCCACCATCGAAACATTGTCCCACATGGGTAATCCCATACGCCCATTACGCCGACAAAAATGTCTTCGATTTATTCAGACAATATGTCGGCAACAAATCCATCTGGTCGTCCACACAATCATTCCACCTAGCATCCCGAGAATTTCCCCCATCCTCTACGGAATCCACCACACCACAATCACCCCCCACCCGTTTCTGAATGAGGACGTCAATGTGATTTATCCCAAACGACTTAGCAAGGCACAACATGTTTTAAACATCGTCATCGCTATCCACCTTAAACTTCTTATACCCGGGAACATCAAACAACAACCACACTGCCCCTGGCACCAATCCATTAAACTTCCCACAAATATGACTAACAATCTGTACGAATGTCGAACCGTAATGCAACCGAATAACAACATTGATTAAACCGTAAGAACACACTAACAATATCCCTTCGTCCATACCTGCACGCATTTGTTGAACCCATTACTATGGAAACAATACACTGAAAATACAAAACTTAATTTATTTTTTTTTACATAGAATTGGTGTAATTAATTGAACCCAACCCACTGACACAACAAACAAACTGCAAATTAGCACAACAAATCAATCATCGCAGCAACACCCGTACATGAAGAACAATATCAGAAAATCAACACCAACCAACAATAAATACATAAATGGGAGACCCAAAAAAAAAAAAAAAAAAACAAAACACTGTCCTGTTACAGTGCGATTGCGTAACCCCACCGGCACAAACACGTCAAAACAACACCTCGAAATGCACAGGTACATTGCGACGAACAGTGGTGCTCACCGAAAAAAATGAGATGAAATGGTGCTCCCCGTTTCCTCTCTCCAAAAAAAATGAAAACAATGTTAACCAATCAAATATCCCCCCCCCCCCTCACACGTTAACATTACCTATCCCAAATCAAAACAGAATGAAATGTTTAGGGAAACAATCATGCAAAGGGTATTCATGTAAAAACAAATGGGATGAACTCACACCCCAAAAATTTGCCAAACAAATAGGACAAAATGGTGTACAAAAAAAACTTTTACCACTAAATGGTTTAACTTTTCTCTATATAGGATTTATAAGTAATTTTTTCTTGATTTTTTTTTTAAAATAATTTTTTAACTTTTAAATTAGAAAGAAGTGTTTCCAAACGAGTCCACTAGAAACAATATTTCACCATCTGCAACACTAAATCTAAAAATTTCCAAACTAGAGACAATATTCAATTGCGTGCACCCTCTCACCATCTGAACGGATCATCCATTGATTATAATCTTGAATATAATATTTTGAGTTAATTTTAAATGTAAAAATTTAAATATTCATTACATAAGATTTTAATATATATATATATATTTTGCAATCTGATCTCGGCTAATTTTTATCTTATGAAAGTTTTTATTTTTTATTTTTTTAATAATAATGTCATTATCATTCTCATAAAAAAATGTTCCTTTTTAATATGTGTTAGGTTTTTATAATTGTCAATTATGTTTGACAAAATTCTTTTTAATTGTAATTTTATTCGCTATTTTATTTCAGTGCGGCAATGAGTGTTTAGATACGAATCCAATCGGAATTATGCCTATGCAGAGGATTTTGTGATCTTAAGGTTTTCATGTTTGCCACTTCGCTGACTATGCAGTCGAAGTTGTTTGACTGCTCGAGTGGTCATTTGTACACTCAAGCGAAGAAAATGATCATTCAATACTTTTGAGAGCGCTTGAACGTCTAGGAAGAAAGTTTTACCGCTCGAGCGGTGAAAGTTGCGCTCAAGCGGTCAGCCTATTTGTTTTGCATCACCTATAGTCACACTGCTCGAGTGGTGAAATGTGCGCTCGAGCGGTTTTTGCGATCCAGGCTACTATAAAATGCATTGTTTGGTTGTTTTAACGTTTGAATCATTCAGATTTTCAGAGAGGAAGAAAAAACAAAGTGTTTTATATTGGAGTATACTTTATAAGTGTTTCCTCAATAATTTAAGAGTGATCATTGGATCCATGAACTTTATATCAATATCTTCAAAGAGTTTGTTTGTTTTCTTTTATTCACATAAGAGATAGTTGTTCTTCAATGGATTCCAAAGAATTTGGGCTTAAAGTTTTGGTGGATTTCGAAGTAACTCATCGTCGTGGATTTGACATCGGCGTTGTAGATTCAACGTTGGACAAAACAATTCTGAGGTGAAGACAGTAGTGGAAGAGGCACATCGGGATCGGTTTAATTCGTGCATGGATTCGATAGATAATTTTGGATACAATTGTGTAATTTCTTTTTGTCTCTGTGATTTTTTTTATCACAATTAGAGATGCTCAAATTGTAATTTTTTTATTTGATTGGAGTTATTATTTATTATTAATTGATATATAATCAAAAATCGATATTTCAAGAATTTTTAAATTTTTCAATATGTATTTATAATAATGTACTTATCATTCTCATAAAAAAATGTTTCTTTTTATGTATACAATAAAGTTGTTGTTCATTCGCTAATCAATCACTTATGTGGTTCCAGTTAATTTTTTACAATATTCATATTTCTTAAAAATAATATATATATATATATATATAAAATATTAATTTTAACACAAATCATCATAAATCTTAATTTCTGATTTCAGCAAACTAAAATTCCTAATTAAACAAATAACCACAAATCAACATGTCTAATTTTAACAAATCAAAATGCATCATTTATAAATCAAATAGGTTGGGGGCACTTGGGCGCACATGTTCTTGTATAAATAAAAATAATAATCAAATTCAAAATAAAAAAGTGATGAACCCTTCTTAAGTTCACTCCTGACCACTATGACTATACTTGAATTTCAAATATGTTACATAAGAATCAATCTTAGTTCAAGGATTTTTTTTTATTTTTTATTTTGAATTTCTATTATTTCAGTGTTTGAAACCGATTAGCATAATTACTTTTTTTTTAAAAAATATTTGAAATACGTGTAACAATATACAATTAATTGAAATAAAAATTCATATGATCGTGATCATCTTACCATTATAATCCCATTTAGAATATTGTTGGTGTAGAACTCTGGTTCTGTTTCTTGCAAAGATAGCAGATTGTCGATCAATGTCTGCTTCATTTTTGTTGATGTTCTAATTCTTCGACATTCATCAACTAATTTTTGCAAGAACTTGTTCATCTTCTCTGCCATGGCCACCAATTTTCTCTTCGCCCCAAACAAATCCACCCATTGCAAGACCAGAAAATGTCAGCTGGATTCGATGCATTGGCAAGTTCAAAGTGTTCTCTCATCAAATTCTGAAAGAACTTGGCCTCCTCAACATCCTCCACTTCCTCAAAAAACTTGGATTTCAAGTCCACCTTACTATACCCACCACCACAATTCTTCTGCATGAGTTGATTCAAAAATAACGTCGCTTCCTCTCCTTGTATACCATATGTCCTTTCCAACTGAGCAGTTGAGAAAATCTCCAAGGCCATTATACACCTGAGATTGCGCCAAAGGTTGCTGTGGTATTTTGCAGTGAGGCTATGTGGGTGGTTGGCGAAGACAATGTCATTCTTCGTGAAACATTCTTCCACGGCAGAAGGAGAGGTGACAATGAGGACCTTTCTAGGTCTGAAGAGTTTGGTGCAGTGGCAGTTTTAGTAGAGGGAGACGACCTATGATGGGAACGCCGGGGGACTTGGGGGTAGATTCTCGTGCCTCTTGTTTTGATGTGAAGAGCTTGAAGAAGAGTAGGAAGAGAGGGCAAATAGTGAGAGCTATGGTGTACCCGTTGAATCCCACCATTGTACCAGTTGAATCTCATGGTTCTTTCTTTCGAAAAGTTTACCCTTTGATGTCAAGTTGAGGAAATGAAATTTGTGCTTATTGTTCAAGTCAGGGAAGACTAAATAATACTCTATTGGGTTATATGTAATTCCACCTACCCACAATATTTATCAGATTTTGATCATGAAACATGTGTGTGGTAGTGACTCAAATTTGATGTCACGAGGCACTTTGTCTCAAAGTGGATCCAGACCATACATTTAAAATTTCTGTAAAATTCCAGTGAGATTTTTATTATTTGAATGGCTGAAATTTGAGGTTTTAAATAGGAAATAGGAAGGTTAATAAATAGGACAAAAATCATGGCATGACATCCACAACTTGGAGTAAAGTAAACAATACATAACATTCATAAAATACTGAAGTTCAATTACTTCTTATTGCGTAAATAAAAAAATAAAAAATAAAAAACAAAGAAATTTACATAATAGACACAAGAGTGAGTTTGAACCCACACTTCATAGTATTTATTTTGTAATTTTTCTTTTTTTTTTTTTTTTTTGGCAGGTAAAATAGAATGAAAAATAATCATATAAGACACTGTTTGGTAGTGAATGGACACGGCCTGCAAATGACCTCTAAAGGCTTCAACTTCGGCATGCTGAAGCCAAAATTCTCAGTCATATCCACCTCCTCTTCATCAACTCTGTTCCATTCAAATGACTGAATCAAGGCTCCTAGTGTCAGCCCAACCATCCTATTTGCCAAGTTAGCTCCAGGACATCCACGTCTTCCACAACCAAATGGGATCAACTTATACCCATCTCCACTATTCTCTTCTTCAAATCTTTCTGGCATGAACGTTGTTGGATTTTCCCATAGCTTGGGATCCCTATGAATAGCCAATACATTTACCATTAACATCGTGCCTTGTGGGACATCATAACCTCCTACAATACAATCTTCAGAAGCCACATGTGGGACTAGAATTGGGGCTGGTGAATATAATCGAAGTGTTTCCTTAACTACATTGCATAGATAATTTAGCTTGGGCAAGTCTTGTTCATCTAAGAGGTGGTTTTGTCCAACGTGAGCCTCTATCTCTGCTCTAACCTTTGTCATTGCATTTGGATGGTTGAGAAGTAGTGACATTGCCCATTCCATGGCTGTTGATGAAGTTTCAGTCCCAGCAATTAGTAATATCTGTCACCCCAGATAGACAAGCACATTAATTACCCAAAAGATGCAATATCAACCAAAAAACAACTAATTGTGATGAACATAAGAAACTATGCCACAAAACACTTATGAGGTGGGCCTGCACAGTTGCAGTCTATAAGCATTCTGTCACTTACGTGATACAATTCTCCTGTCCCAAATAAAACCTAGAAAAGAAAATGCATGGAGGAGATTAGGAGATCTTCAGATTACTAAACAAAAATATGATAAACATAAGAAATTCATAATCATAAGGTTGTAATCCTAATTATGACTATGCACAAATTGTTGGGTCTTGTGAATCTGATGAGTACTATTCATTGGCCTTGGGTGCAATAAGGGGTTTAGGAAGCCTCCCCCATGGAGAGGGGGCTCCGGCAGGAGGGGAGAGAGTTGTTTTATGGGAAAAATACAGATCAGTGATAGTTCAAAAAAATAATTACAAATTCATAAAAAAGTCTAAAATTTTAATTATTAATATTTATAAAATTTACCATTCATTTGTAATAATTTTTTTAAAATATCATTAATGTTATATTTCCCCTAGTTTTATTGTCCTTTGTATTGCATACTCAAATTCAGAGCCGGCCATTAAGGCAGGCATAAAAAAAAATAATAAAAAAATTTTGATTTTAAATTTCTATTATTTTAGCATTTCAAACCGATTAAAAAAATGATTCAAAATACATGTAGCAATGTACTATTAATTCCAATAAAAATCCATATGATAATGATCTTCTTACCAATATAACCCCATTTATAATATTGTTGGTGTAGAACTCTGGTTCTGCTTCTTGCAAAGAAAGCAAACTATCAATCAGTGTCTTCTTCATTTTTGTTGATGCATCCATTCTTCGACGTTCATCGACTAGGTTCTGCAAAAACTTGTCCATTTTCTCTGCACTGGCTACCATTTTCCTCCCAGTCCCAAACAAATTTACCTTCTGCAACACCGGAAAAAGGTCTGATGGATCTGATGTTTTTACAAATTCTAAGTGCTCTCTCACCAAATGCCGAAAGAGCTTGGTCTCCTCAACATCCTCTACACTTTCTCCAAAGAACCTCTTTCCCATGATCATCATGGTCATAACATTAAATGAGATCACAAAAAACTTAGATTTCATGTCCACTTTACTACACCCACCACCACATTTCTTTATGAGTTGATTCACAACAAACTTCACTTCCTCGCCTCGTATACAGGATGTTCTCTCTAATTGAACAGTCGATAAAATCTCCAAGGTTGTAATACGCCTGATATTAGGGTGTGCGCTGGTCAGTTTGGTTGAGGTTAACTCATAATTGAATGAAATAACAGGCTTTTCATATTTTTAACCAAATCAAACTAACCCAATATAACTTGGGAACCGTGATAAAGGCGAATCATTTCTTTATAAATCATTGCCTCAAATTCAACGTGACATAATTAGAAATTTCTCAAAATCAATAATCAATACAATAAAGAAGCTTTAGGTTCAGGCCTCGGATTAATTCAAATTAGTCTATGCTTAACGAGGGAATAAAACCAATCCAATTCATTATTTTTAAATTCAAAATCGAACCAATATATTGATAAAACCCAATCAGCCTAATAGATAAAAAGTCAAGTTGATAGCTTGAATTTTCTAAATTTCTTACCTGAGATTGCGCCAAAGGTCACCATAAGGGGCTGCAGCGATGGTGGTGCTGTTGTAGGAGAGATGTTTTGAGTGGAGGCTAGGTGGCCGGTTGGCGAAGATGACATCGTTTTTCGTGAAACATTCTTCGACGGCTGAAGGAGAGTTGACAACGAGGACATTTCTGGGTCCAAACCGGAGGAGGATGATAGGGCCATACTTATCTGAAAAAGCTTGAAAAGTTTGGTACAGTGGCTCTTTTAGTAGATGGAGATGGCCCAGGATGGGAAGCCCAGGAGGACTTGGGGGTAGATTCTTGTATATTTTTTGTTTTCCTAAGAAGAGCTTGAAGAAGAGTAGGAGGAGAGAGAAAATGATGAGAGATATGGTGTACCAGTTGGCTTCCACCATTCTGTATTTTCAAAAGTTTAGCCTTTGATGTCAAAGTAGAGGAAAAAAATTGGGCTTATTGTTTGAGTAATGGAAGACTATAGTACTCCTCATTGTGTTGTTGATATGTACATATGCAAAGAATCAACTTGGCCAAGGTGTCCAAGGAGAAGCAACAAACAAATAGCATTGACAAGAATGATTGTATTGTGTTGTAATTTAATAAGTTTGATTGAGTAAAATATTCTATAGTAATATCTCAATATAGATGGAGATAATGATAAAAAGCAAGATAATTTTAAATGGCTTTATTAGCAAAGTAACTTAGTTATAAACAGTCATCTTTAAAAGAGCAATGTTGGGATTATAAAAGAAAAATTATCAATACTCACATCACATGGTGCCTCACTTATATATAATTTTTATAATATTTTTGAGGTCTCTAACATTTTGTATTTCTCCATTTCAAGAAGTCTTCAAACTATAAAAGAAACTGGCTCAATAAAATATTAAAATTATAATAAATAAAGAATCTTTTGAGCGAGAGAGAGCGCAACTCTCTCTAGGTGATTTCAGGCGGTCCTTCGACAGTGCTTCGACGATATTTCGGCGACGCATTTTACACTTCTAAAGTGTAGATCTATACTCCTAAAGTACAGTTTTCGTGTGTAGATCTAGACTTTTTATGTCTGAAATAGGAGTTTTGAAAGTTTTCTCCTCCGATTTCGACGTAGGCTTTTGGATTTTCGACACCTACAATAGTTCTCCCCTCTCTCAAACTTTCTCCCATACCATTGTGAGCGTATTTCCTTCTCAACTCTAGCTTCTGGCAATGTTCGATATCCGGCAAAGACGGTGGCGGAGTTGGGCAGCAACGACGGGGATGGCCGGCTTGCAAGTAAATCTTACTTTTTAAACCACATCTTTGATAAAATCGGTAATTTTTCCTGACTCATAGCTATTTGTTTGGTGGATTTTTTTTTGGAGGGGTTGGGATGGCTCTTTAGAGTCTTGTTTGTATAATGTTGTTGTTTATCCATATAATTTCACATGTTCTCAAAAAAAAAAAAAAAAAAAAAAATCTCTCAAACCATCTGTCACTGATAAAGCCATTCAAAACTTCTATTTGACTTTCTATTTGCAGAATTCAATGCATTAGTGGGTAAAGTACACTAGTAACTTTTTTCAGGGAGGGTAAATTACACGTAACATAGATTTCCAAAAAAAATTACCCAACTTTCTTGATGTTTAAAATCAAATTACTAATTACGCCTTACATTCGTTGATAGTTAAGTCAATTACTGGCAATTTTTGTTAATGTCAAGCTGTTAATGTTTTGTAAATGCCAATTTACATTTTCTTTATTTCCCTCCTCTTACTGCATTTTCTTTCTCTCTTCATATAAACAACAGCCAGCCATCACTCCTTGCTCCCTTATCCTTCCTACCACTTATCACATCACCACCTCACAAATCAAAGAAGGCTTGTGTTGAGAAAATTAATTCTTTGAATCAATTAATCAAACATGTAATGTGCATAAGGTTTTTAGTGAAACAACCTGGTGGAAAACAACTAGTGCAATATCCTAAAATGAAATGGTGAAATAAACACCTAGTCAACAATGCATAAGCACCCATCACCAAGGTTGCAAAAAGCGGTATTACCTAACGGTTGCGATAGTAAGCGCTACTCATTATATCTGTTTTTACAGTGTGACCGAAATTTACATGTGCAACGGCTGTTTCGGTATTACGTAACGGTACCGTAACAGCCTGTTACACATCGTTACAATATTCTGAATAACTTTCATCTTTTAAAAAAAAAAAATCTTACAAAAAAAAAAAAAAACGAACACTCAAGTGATCCAAGACTAAATAAAAAACATTGTATGAATTTTTTGTTCTTTATAATTTATTTTTTATTTTATTATATTAGCATATAAAATATAAAATATATAAATAGTGGTTGCATTTATTTTTATAATTATTTTATTTAATATTTAATTATAAATAGTTTTATTTTGTTAGTATAATGTGTTATCTAAAAAATATTTTTTTTAAAAAAAATCAATAGCTCAAAAATAATTTTTAGAAGTGATTGGTAGCTCGAATCTGCCTTCCCCGAATCCCCCGAAAATCAAAACGACGTCGTTTCGTCGTTTTGATTTTTTTTTTTTTTCAGAAGAGGAAAATCAGAAGAAGGAAGAAGGAGGAGGAAGAAGAAGGATTGAAGGGGGCCAACAAAATCGGACTGGAGGCAGAGGCGGGGGGTGGGGGCGGGTGGCGGAGGCACAGGCAGGGGGCGCAGGCGGAGGCACAGGCGGGGGCTGCGAGGCAGAGGCAGAGGCGACGGCGGGGCTTCGACGAGCTGCGACGAGGCGACGATCAGGCGACGGGGGGCGACGATCGGGCGGAGGCGACGGCGGGTGGAGCTCCTCCTCTTCCCCTCTCCTCTCTCTCTCTCTTATTTCGGGCTATTCGAGGGAGGGAAATTTCGGGGAAAAAAACATTTTTGAATAATTTTTACTTATGGCACAATTTTTATTTCAGTGGTGCTACACGCACTAATTGGTATGGTATATCAATTAGTGGACCAACATATGTTATGATATTATCATTTTAAAATTATGACCCCACCTATTATACAAACTACAAAGACCTAAAATCTCTAAAATTATGTCACATCATCTGTTATTACACTAATTGGTGCACTAATTGGTGCATATAGCATTATTCTTTTTATTTTTATAATCATTTTATTTAATACTTAATTGTAAATAATTTTATTTAGTTAGCTATAAAGTTGTTTAAGAAAATGTCTTTTAAAAAAATTATTACCTTAAAAATAATTTTTGTTTATGGTACAATTTTTTTATAATCATTTCATTTAATAATTGTAAATATTTTTTTATTTAGTTAGTTCAGGTATTAGTCAAAAATAATTTTATAGACATTTAAAATTAATTATTCTTAAAGTCATTAACTATTGAAATAAAATGTAACAAACTCATTTTATAGTGATTTAAAAAATTGAAATATATTGGAATAATTTAAAAAATTAACAAAAATTGATTAAAATCTATTTTAAACCCTAATAAATATGATTTTGGGGGAAAAAAATATACGCATTGATAAGTTTTTTCCAAAGTGTGAAAAATTTAAAAATTTACAGTTCCGATTACCGCAATCGTTACACTACAATCTTTACATCTCACAACCGCAACCGTTCCACCATAACCGTTACAATGACCGCAGCCACTTTTCAAAACCTTACACACAACTAACAATAAACAAATGAGCACCAAAATATCAACATCAAACACATTGACAATGAAATATAAATAGGATAAAACTTGAAAAATATTTCACGGTGACTTAAATTATTGACAAAACCTTCACTGTCTTCTCGCCGTCCAGCACAACCAGGCCGTGGACAATGAAATATAATTTGGGAGTTTTGTTTATAAATATTCTAAAAAATTAAATTATTTATCAAAGTGACTTACGTTTTTAAACTATTTACAAACTAACTTGTTTTTTTAAAAACGTAAATTTAAAATACGAGTTCACTACGAAATTGCATATTTAAAATATGATTTCATGGTAGAATTGCATCTTGAAGATATAATTTTATATTAACTTGACGTATTGATATATAGATGTGTACTATGTCAATATGAAATTGTATGTTTAAAATGTGATTTCACTACAAAATTGTATTTTGAATTTGTGATTTTAAAAAGTAAGTTAATTTGAGAGGAAACATCGTTTTACCTCCCAAACTTTCACTCGTTTTTTAATTTGACCTTTAGACTTCGATTAATATCAATTTTACACCTAAACTTTTGAAATTTTGATCAATTTAGCCCATACCGTCACATTCCGTCTAGGTTAGATGGAATGTGCTGAAGTGGTACCAAAGTTCATTAGAAATTTCATTTTACCCCCCAAACTATACCTTAAAAATTAATTTGCCCCCACCCCCAAAAAAAAATCAATTTACCCCTCAAACTATATTTTAAAATCAATTTGCCCCCAAATTAAAAATCAATTTATCTCCCAAATTATACTTTAAAAATCAATTTACTCCACACACATCAGCACATTCCGTCCAATTGTAGAAGGAACGTGATGGCATGGGCCAAATTGATCAAAATTTTGAAAGTTTTTGTGTAAAATTGATATTAATTGAAGTTTGAGGGTCAAATTAAAAAATACGTGAAAGTTTTGGGGGCGAAATGATATTTTCTCTTAATTTGATATAATTTGAAAAGTTAGATATTTATCTAAATAGTTTAATTTTTAAAAATATTTATAAAAATAAAAAAATAAAATATATATAAAAATAAAAATAAAAAAACTCGGGGATTTGGGTATTGATTTGGTGATGATGGGGTTCAATGATCGCAAGATTTGAGGGAGGTGGGTTATGAAGGACAGTCAGTGGGAGATGATGGATGAAATGGAAGAGAGTCAGCCAGCAGTGGAGTCCTAAGAGGAAGAAGGGTTTGTTATTAGCCGAGATAAATAGGTAATTTTCTTTTGGATAAATTACAAATACAGGTGTAGCGGTTGTTTAAATTTGTTTAAAATATAAATTATTTCTTATAATTTTGAAAATTAAATTTTATTTTGTAAATTTTTTAATTTCATATTAAACAACTTTTATTATTAATTATTCATTAAATCAATTAATAATTTTTAATGATGTCATAAATATATTTTAATTAATAATTCAAGTATTTTTATTATTGTATATGTGAACAATTAGAAATTATTTTTTCAATTAATTTTGTTAAATAAAAAATTCTTATAAGAAGATATTTATAATTTTTCAAACCGTTAAAGATAATTTACATTTGAGGTAAATCTTAAGAAATATATTATAATCTATCATTTTCTTTTAAGTTTGAGGGCATTAAAGCAAATTTATATTTTCTGTTAACTCATCAGTTTAATGTCAACCATTGACAAGGTTTGCAATGTAATTCTGAAAGGTAAAGGAAGAATTCATATTAAACTCAAATCTTATAGGTGTCAGTATATTTTATTTTATTATTATTATTTTTTTCATTCCTAGACAACTTCAAAACCTAAATACACACTTCATTTTTAGTAACTATTTCTATTCAAATCCAAATCCACCAAATCCATGCTTACAGAAATTTCTTTTTGGTGAAAGGCTTTTAAAATTATATCAATACCAAAGAAAAGAAGAAAAAAGTGAAAGAAATAAATATGTTAGAAACTCATCAGCAACATCTATCCTTCGGAACGGTTAACAGGACATCTTGGTGATCTCTGTAAAGTGAGCGCCTTGGACCTGCGGGAGGGTAGGGAGGATTTTTCTGTAACAAAAAAAAAAAAAAACATCTATCCTTCGGATCCTTCTAAACATCAAATACATTCCATTTACTGTGGATATTGAATTTAGGACAAGCTGAATTAGAATAAGGTCTGGACTGTCTCCAGTCTAGATTTGGGACAGTCCAGTTCAGTTCGGCTCATTGGGTTCACTTTCAGGTCCTTTTTCGATAATCTAAATAGTTCACATTTTAAAGTTTGTTGAGTATATTATTTCTGTAAAAAATCACGTCGATCGGATAACGGATACTATATATTCGGATAGCTTTTATCTAGAAAAAAATGGATAGTTAGAAAATTAACAATTCATAAAAAAAAAATGATCTGAATACATAGTATTCGTTATCCGATCAACTTGATTTTTTACAGAGATAATGTACTGAACAAATTCTAAAATATAAGCAGTTCAAATTATTAAAAAAAAAATCTAAAAGTGAGCCTAATAAACCGGAGAAGATCCTCCAGTTGGAGGCAAGCCACTGCCGATGTTAAGACCTTCCCAAACCTTTCAATCCTTTTTTTCCTTTATTATTTAATTTAAGTATAATTTGTCTCTCTCCATAGTGTTGTCCTTGTATGGTTTTTCTTTTTTTAATAATCAGACCTCCCCAAACCTTTCAATCCTTTTTTTCCCTTTATTATTTAATTTAAGTATAATTTTGTCTCTCTTTATAATGTTGTCTTTGTATGATTTTTCTTTTTTTAATAATCAGATATTCAAGTCAATTTATCCACACCTTGACTAATTTCAAGACTCTAAAATTAATGATCAGGCAAGCCTCCACTAACTCATTGGAGTAATTCATTTCAATAAAAACTTGTGTGATAAAAAATTCATTCTAAATATAAATCTAACCAAAGTTGAATTTAAATTACTCACTATTTTATTCTAGATAAAATTCTAAATAACTTTTGTAGTTACTTAGAATTATTGAATTTCTTTCTTTTGCTTGTCAACATTGTTGAAATATTTTCAAATTATTTAAAAGTTGTTTTGAATTTTTTGTTTTCAAAACTTCCCTTATTGTTTTTTTTACTTGTCTCGTCTCACATAGTGAAAAATTCTCTTTAATTCAAAGAGAATTTGTCGAGGCAAGCTCTTTGTTAATAAGTTCTTTTTTGCCTTATGTTTTGTCTCACGTTGGTAGTAAACAGTTTGTATGTGGAACAATAATATTAAAAATTATTCGCAAAATGGAATACTAAGAATGTGAATGGTTTATGTACGGACATAAAAAAAATATCATATTTGATAATAAAGAAATCCAACGAAGAAGATGATCAGCACCACCACTCGATCGCTATCTGCAAGATAAAACACCCTCAACCGTAGCCGCGAGCCCTCCGACGCCCAAGTAAGTCTTCCAATATTATCAAAATATTTAATGGACTAATTAATAGAGAGAAATTGCATACCTCAACCCATGAGAGTGTTGCCTATTTATAATATTCAATGACTTAGTTAGCAAGTAGTTTAAATATTCCAGAAGTCCTATCCCAAACAATCTTCGGTTGTTCAGGATTTCTATATCTATAAGATTTCATATCCTGATGTGTTCTGCATAACATAAAACAATAATGCAGTGTTTGATAAGAATTTGACAATTGTCATACACATGATAATTTATAATTACGCCACGTGACAGTGTCGGGACCCACATAATTTCTGTATTTATTTTTATTCCCTCTCAATTGCCCACAAACTTTCATTCTCTTTGAACCTAGTGAAAGAGTGGAAGCTTTCTGTTGTTCTGATAAAAATACCCGTGTAATAATGCCTAGCTAAAACCATACATGGATGCTAGGGCTTATTCCAAAATACATAACTTTATTAGGACTTATTCCGAAAATGCCTAGCCTTGTTGAAACTTATTCCAAGAATAGTTAATCTCATTAGGACTTATTCCGAAAATGCCTAGCCTTGCTAGGACTTATTCCAAGGATGCTTAATCTCGTGAGGACTTATTCTGAAAATGCATAACCTTGTTAGGACTTATTCGAAGAATGCCTAATCTTGTTAGAAACTACCAAAACACCAACTTGCGTAGTAGCAAGCAAAACCTGCTCGGCAAGGAATCCCACTGTTGGAAAACCACCAACCTACTCTGTAAAAATTTTCAAAGTTGGTCAAACTTGCCAACCCACTTTGCCGAGCAAAACCCACTCGACAAAGATTTTTCAAGTTGGTTAAATCTGATAACCTACTTTGCTGAGTAAAACCTACTCGACAAAGATTTTCAAAGTTGGTCAAACATGCCAACCTAATTCGCCAAGCAAAACCCACTCGACAAAAATTTTTCAAGTTGATCAAACCTGCCAACCCACTATGCTCGACAAGGATTTTCAAAATTGATCAAACCTGCCAATTTACTTCACCAAGTAAAACCCACTTGACAAAGATTTTTCATATTGGTCAAACTTGCCAACCTACTTTGTTAGACAAAGATTTTCAAAATTAGTCAAACTTGCCAATCTACTTCAAAAAGTAAAACCCGCTCAATAAAGATTTTTCAAATTGGTCAAACCTACCAACTTACTTTGCTCGACAAAGATTTTCAAAATTGGTCAAACCTGCCAATCTACTTCACCAAGCAAAACCCACTCAACAAAGATTTTTCAAGTTGGTCAAACCTGCTAACTTATCTCTTGCCCAAACCAGCTTGGCAAAGAGATAAAATTTGTAACCAAAGGGTAGCGTAATTCATATTGCCCCCATGGTCCATAAAGCGCAAACTCCATCTCAGCATATTTGACCCAAATAATATTCTTCATTCACATTTGGTATAAAAACTCATATTTTTCAGATAATAAAAATCTGATATAATAATTTGATCTTCCATGTATTCATGGTCAGAATAATAATGCATAAACTCTGTGCTCCATAAATAATTAAAATTCAACACAATACATAATAAAATATCTTTATCCGCAGAGTAATAAAAATCCAATATAATTGATCTTCTATATCTCCATGATCAAAATAATGTATTCTAAAAAACTCCCCTGATTTATCAACCACGTATCCCGAGGTCATTAAACAAGGTTAAGTAGGACTGTTGTCAACAACAATCACGATGAGGTCCATCACACCCAATGGACATCAATCTCTTATTGCCTGGTACATTGCCAAATTAGATGTTTAGCAATGGCCGGGCCTTTCTTGAAAAATTGAAATCCCAAGCTCCTCTTCCATCTTAGACCCTCTTACACCACGTGAAAGTATATGAAGTTGCCTAACCAAATAATTTTTTACAACTTATTTGTTGATCTTTTGTGATGCTGGTAATTGTGAATTCATCTTCTTGGTTGAATTCAATCGATTCCCACAGACGGTGCCAATTATACGAACATAAAAAAATATATATATTGTATTTGATGATAAAGAAATCCAACGAAGAAGATGATCAGCACCACCACGTGATAGCTATCTGCAAGACAAAACACCATCGGCCATAGCCAGGGGCCCTTCGACGCCCAAGTTAGTCTTCCAATATTATCAAAATATTTAATAGACTAATTCATAGAGAAAAATTGCGTACCTCAACTCATGAGGGTGTTGCCTATTTATAATATTCAATGACTTACTTAGCAAGTAGTTTGAATGTTCTAAAAGTCCTATCCCAAACAATCACCGATTGTTCAGGACTTCTATATCGATAAGATTTCATATCCTGATGAATTTTGCATAATATAAAACACTAATGCAGTGTTTGATAAGAATTTGACAATTGTCATACACATGATAATTTATAATTACGCCATGTGGCTGTGTCGGAACCCACATAATTCCTGTAGTTATTTTTATTCCCTCTCGGTTTATATGCACATAAACTTATTTTATGTATCTAATTATGAGCAATGCTACGTACCTCGAATTTAACCTTGGCTCAAATGGCTCGAATTTCTATTCACCGATCGTCCGGTCGGTCGTCCGGCAAAAACGTTGACAGTCGTGGTCAACAAGGTGACAACCTCAGCTGTCAACCTTTTTCCCGGACGACCGGTCAGATGACCAGCCGGACAATCGGTGAACAAAAATTTGAGCCATTCGAGGCAAGATAAATTCGAGGCACCAAGGATTACACTCTAATTATTTGATTTGAGTTAAATGAAACCCATTGGCCCATAGTGTGAACCAATCTCAAATTGTGCAGTAGCCTGTATTGCACGGCTATTAAAAACAGGTCGATCTAATTTACCTTTTTGGTTCTCAAAATGCTTGATCAACGGTTCATATTAAGAGTTGAGAAAAGGTGTTGAGGGTTGTATCTATTGAAGCAGAGACACATCAAAATAAAATGGAAAATATTATAGGTCCAAATTTTTTACCAAATAAATTATCAAATATCTCATATAAGTGTGGAGTAAACAAAATTGCGAATCTCACCCCATGTGAAACCTTCAGTCATTTATTTAGTAGAAATTTGGTACCTTTAATATTACCCAAATAGAATACTATTAAAATTAGGAATTTATAGGAAATCCAACTTTTTCACCCAAGGCTTTTATACTGGCAAGATACGCCTCAAGCCCTTTCCAAAATTGTACTTCGAGTTTCTTCTGTCCCACAATAGAATCAAAGGCTACTAGGAGTAACGATACATCCCTCTAATTTTGAAACTTTAATTGAGCTCCAATGATGTAGTAGAGAATACAAAAATAAAAAATAAATAAAACTAAGGCCAAAACATCACATCACAGTGGGATCCACTCCCATTAGAGCTCATTAGACCTCCTTTATTAGAGCTCCCAATCATTTTTCAGGCTGCTAGTGTGTACTAGTTACTAGTTAGTATGTTCCATTCCAAGCATGGCGTGGGCAGTTGGTATGGGTATAATTTGGGCGGACTCAACCCAAATTTTGTTTGAATTTTTTTAGAATTTAGATAAAATATTTTTAAATTTAGTGTAAACTTGAGCAAAAATATAGAAGTCTAAATTAAATTTAACCGAAGCCCGAATTATATATATATCTATATATATATTAAAGGAGCATTTGCACATAAGTTTTATTTTGTGAACTTATACTCCATTAAGTCCTAGATATGATTTGTTATTCCTTCAAATCCCATTACTTTTTAATAGACAAAATTACCTATCAAACAATGGTTATTCATCATTTGGAATTGTTCATAAAATATATATATATATACAAATATATATGGTGATATAACATTTATTTTGATTTTCAAATTTTCAAAACATCATAATTTTTACAATATATATATTTATTTTTAATAAAATTTATATTTCTACAATGGACACAACGAAATCTATCGAACAAGACCAATATTAATTTTTTATTTACAATTTTCTTAATTTCTGACCATAAGTTAAAATTTTAAACAAATAAAATATATCTTTCATACATAAACAAATTGAAAAATATCTCAATTACGAAACTAAGAAAATTGAAAAATTTCTTAGTTAATGAAACAATTATATGGAAACATTTCTATGCAAGACTGAGAAATTTCTCAGTTTTTTCTAGTTTTAAAACTGAGAATTCTTAGTTTTAAAACTGGAAAAAAATAATAAATTTCTCAAAAATTTATAATATTCTCAATTAATACTAGAAAAAGCTGAGAAATTTCTCAATTTTACTGAATAGTTTCGCAAACTGAGAAATTGTTAATTTCATATAACTAAAAAAATAATATTTTATTTTTATAAAATTTTATATTCAATATTAGTCTTAATAGATCTCATTGTGTAAATTTAAAAAAAAAATAATTTACATTAATTTTTTTTTTTTAAAATGTGTATAATAAAGTTAAGAAGTTTTTAAGTTTTAAAACAACAAAACAAAAGTAATGTGGCACTAGCAATCCCTAGTTGAATAAGAGAAATTATCTAATGTTTTTGAGGCATGGTTAAGTAGTTACTAAAAGATTTGTGATTGGTGGAGAGGGTGTAACCCACAATTTTGTATTGGGGTATGGGGTATGAGGTATGAGGCATAATACTTGGTGATTGGTGAATAACATTGTCAAATGGTGCACTTGTAATACTTAATAATTTTTTATTAGCACTCAATGAATTAACGTTCTCAATTCCTTCTGTCTTTTAATAAGGATAAAGCAGTCACATGCACAGTTCCTTGTTTGATACTTCCTCATCATCTCACCTTCTATGTTCCTCATCATGGGTTGTTGCTGCACTTCTTTTTCATACTCTGTGTTTCCCAATGCAAAAATCCTCTGCTGGCGCTGCCTCACCATCGAACCACCATTGTTCTTCGCTGAAAGTTGTTTCTGTTCCATTTTTTTATAATCTGCAATCTTTACCTTCAGAGCTTTATTATCGCACCATAAACCATCAGCCTTTTGCACCGCCATGTCTGCTACAACCTTACAGTCGTACCTTACAAATTCGAACCAAGAGCCCAGAACTTGTCTTCTTTTCATTGGAATAAAAATATCCTTAACTATTCCGAACTTACTGAATAAAGTATACAAGCTTTTTGGATCCATAGAGTTTGGCATCTCATCTACAAAGATGGTAAACAACCCATCTACATCCACATTTTGGCTGCTTTGATTGCCCACTCTTCCTGATCTTCTTCTTCTAAGCACCAGGTTCCACCCTCCTCTCTCCATATACTTTGTCTATGGAATCCAGAAATCTTTCTCCTAAAGGAGTGTTGCAGTAATAGAAACTTCATTTTGTTGGCAGGTATTTCACTCAATTGTTTTGATTGTGTTATTGTAAACATTTATGCACCAAATGATGTATTGAGAAGAAGGCAGCTATAGGAGTCTTTAGTGAAGCTTAAATCCACTTTTTTAAAACCTTGGTCTGTATGGGGGATTTTAATGAAATTAGATTTATGAGTGAACGAAAAGGGTGCTTAAGGAGGGATAGTAAGAAGATTGTAAGAAGATGAGAGGTTCGAAGGTTAGTTTGGGAGTTGAGTAAAAAGAAGGAGTGGTTATGGCATCAGAAATCTAGATTGACATGGGCAGAAAATAGGGATAAAAATACAAGGTTCTTCCATTTAATGGCTAGTAGAAGGCAGAGGAAAAATCTGCTAGATCCTGTAAATGAGAATGGTATTATATATGATTAGCCTAATATAATTAAACAAGCAGTGGTAAGATATTTCAGCCAACTGTTCTTTGATGATTGGAGGAATAGGCCAAAATTGTCAGGTGTTTTTGTCTCAATTAGTCCTATAGAATCTGGTTTGTTAGAGGCAGAGTTTTCAAAGGGGGAAATTTGGGAAGCAGTCAATGATTGTGATGGTAATAAAGCTCCCGGGCCTGATGGGTTTAACTTATCTTGCATTCAGAAATGCTGGCATATAATGAAGGGGGTGTTAGTGCAGCTTATGAGTGAATTCCATGCTAATGGTAAGTTGGCTCGATGAGTGAACAGTTCTTTTATCACTTTAATTCCTAAAAAAGACAATCCCATGGGTCTGGGTGATTATTGGCCTATTAGTTTGGTAAGTTCAGTGTACAAAATAGTTGCCAAGGTTTTATCAAGAAGGTTGAGGAAGGTGCTTCCAAAGTTTATTAGTGAAGTGCAAACATGCTTTTTGAATGGAAGATGTATCCTGGATGGGGTGATAATAGCCAATAAAGTGGTGGATTGGTGAAAAAGATCAAAGAATCAAGGTATCATTCTAAAGTTGGATTTTGAAAAGGCATATAATTCAGTAAATTGGAAGTTCTTATATTCAATGGTGACCAACTTTGGTTTTGGAAAAAAATGAGTGCGTTAGATGAAGACTTGTATTTCAACAACTAGAGTCTTAGTGTTAGTGAATGGTTTTCTCACATCAGAATTTTCTCCAATGAAAGGACTTAGGCAAGGTGATCCCCTTTCACCTTTCCTTTTTAGTATTGTTATAGAGGGCCTTAATTTATTATTGGAAAGAGCAAAAGCAATGGACTTGATTAAAGGAGCTTCAATTGGTCAAAATGAGCTGAAATTATCTCACCTTCAATTTGCAAATGATACCATCATATTTTGTGAAACAGATTGCTAGGAAATAATTGCTATCAAGAGAATATTAAGATGTTTTGAGGTTATGTCAGGATTGAAAATTAATTTTCACAAAAGTCAGGTGTGTAGGATAGGTGTTTAGGATGATTTGGTGAAAGAATTTGCTGCAAGGCTCAATTGTCATAGCCAGAAACTGCCTATGAAGTATCTAGGGTTGCCTTTAGGAGCAAATCCTGGGAGAAAGTCTACATGGCAGCCAGTGGTGGATAAATTCAAGAAGAAGCTAGCTTTATGGAAGAGAAAGTACTTGTCTTTTGCAAGAAGGTTAACCTTGATAAGATCAGTGTTGTCAAGTTTGCCGGTTTATTTCTTATATCTGTTTAAAATGCCAATGGGTATTGCAAGTTCAATTGATAAAATTCAGTCTAACTTTCTCTGGGGAGGATCTGAGATGAGGAGAAAAATACATTTGGTTAGTTAGAATGAGGTATGTTTGAGTAAGTTTCAAGGAGGGTTAAGGGTTAGGAATTTGAGGGAGGTAAATGATTGCTTATTAATAAAGTGGTGGTGGAGGTATGGTAGAGAGGAGAATGCATTTTGGAAACAAGTGTTGTGCAGTAAATATGGAGGGATTGGTGGCAGATGGAGTCCATTCTTAGTGAATTCAGATTTGATGTCTACTTTGTGGCAGGATGTATTATCGATGAATTTGACTAATCCTGCTTTGAGTGAATTCATTTTTAACAATGTAAAAACAATTGTGGGTGATGGTAAAAGGATTCAGTTTTGGGTTGATAAATGGTTTAATAATCAGAGCCTTAGTGAAGTCTTTCCTAGATTGTTTTCATTGTCAACTGAGAAAGGTTGTTCACTGCTATATTTTTTCAATAAGAAATGAGAGGGTCAGGACTGGAAGTTAGCTCTTAGAAGGCCCCTTTTAGCTTGGGAAGATGAGGAGGTGTCCAAGTTGAATGATTTGTTGTCTAATGCACATACTCTAAATGCAGAGGTTGAAGATTCTTGTTATTGGTTAGCACACTCTTCTGGGTCATTTACTGTGGCATAAGTGTGGCAAAGAATGGAATCATCCAAAGGACCTGAAAAATCAATTACAAGAAGTATTTAAGGACTATTGCTCCTCCCAAAGTGTAATTTTTGTGTTGGCTAGCATAGAGAGGTAGGATTAAATCCTCAGGTCTGTTGCTTAGGATAAGAGTACTGAATCCCAATGTTAGTACATTGTGTGTGTTTTGCAAATCTGAAGTGGAGACCATGAATCATGTGTTACTCCATTGTCATTTGATTTGGAGAGTTTGGTCTAATATTGTGAAATGGTGGAATCCGTGTTGAGCCATTCCCAGTTAGTGAAGGAACTCCTACATTGGTGGTCAGGTATAAGATATAAGGTTCAGATGGTGAAAATTTGGAAGGTAGTTCGTTTAGCAATGTTGTGGTCTGTATGGAAACTCAGAAATGAGTGTGTGTTTAATGAGGCAAAGCTAGATTTTGCAGATTTGACTGACTTAGTGAAGATTAGAGTGGCTTTATGGAAAAAATCTCATTTGAAAGAGTTGAAGTACTTAGTTTATGACATAGTATATAATCTGAAACAGGTCTGTTTTTGTGTATAGTTTGGTGTCAATCTAGTTGCTGCTGTAGAATAGAGGTATATTGATTAGCAGATGCAGCTTCAGATGGTTGTATTCTGGGTGCTGCTAGATAGAAGCTGTTATGCCCTGAATGCCTCATATCTGATATGTCCTTGTGTTCTATTTGTTTGATTGGGTTCTGTTCTGTCTGGGCTCTGTTCTGTCTTCTGTTTTTTGCTGGTTATTTGTTTTCTCAGATTCTTAGCTGTTTGATTGTAGTTTCAGCTGGTTTAGGTCTGTCGTCCCTTGGTGAGATTGGTATGTTGTTATTTGGTGTGTTTTTTCTGCTGTGATATGGTATGTTTTCATCTGGGGTCTGCTGTCTTTTGGAGTTTTGGGTGGCAGGTTGGAGTAGCTGTTATTGCTGTTGTGCTGATTGGGCAACACCTAGCTCTGTTGTTTTCGTCTCTGATTTAGTGTTATCTATGTATTTGTTGGTACCTCATCAATAGATTCTTGGTTGGTGCTATCATATGATTGTGTGGGCTGCTTAGTGCCAACCTAATTGGGATTGGCGGTTTCACGATGATGGCCTTTGCATCAACCCCCCTCCCCTCCTTTATTAATGTCTTTCTTCCTTCTTGTAAGGTTTTCTTCCATCAATAAAGTTCTAGTATTGATCAAAAAATGTACATAAATATTTTAAAAATAGGACTTTATAGGGAAATTGTATTTCCACACACCAAGTCTCCTTACTCCACACACTTAATGAATTTTTTCAGAATTACAATTTTATCCTTTAACAAAATTACTATCTCACCCATCACCATCTCACCCACACATCTCATAATTTCTCCATACACATCTCACTCCAATATTGCCTCCGAGTTGCCTTGTAGAAAGAGTCAAATGATGTCAACTTCAGACCCATCTATCCTAGTTAGCATGAATGATGAAAAGACAATGTTTATTTTAATTCAATTCATGGAATGCTAGTTAAGCTCTCTTCTAGAAAACAATTGTAAGAATCTCACTGATTTTGCTAAGAAATATCAGATAATCGGGGACTTGCTCCAAGTTCTTGTGATGTGTTCATGGATTAGAAGACCCAGATTGTGCCCTTGCTAGACCATCAACTGCCGCTTCTTAAGGGTGCTAGATAACATGATCGGTATTGCAAGAACGTGCCATATACGCAAAAATATACGACCGGTGATAATCGTGATGGAAATGACAGCGACCGGCGATGATCGCGATAGAGGTGACGGAAACGTGAGGGTTTGTGTGAGAATAGCTAAGAGGTTGGGAAGGGGCGGTGGTTGATGTCGTCGCTGTCGCCGTCGCCAATAAGTTTTTGGAGTGAGAAAGGATCGAAGGAGATGATGTGCACAGAGAATGTGAGGGTATATTTGGAATGTAAAGTGTGTGGTTTAAGATAAAGAAGTAAAAATCGAATTACTAAATGTGTGGATTGAGAAAAGATGTACATAGAGATAATTTGGTGTGTGGAAATAGAATTTCCCGACTTTATGGGTTAAAAACAAAAATAATGATAAACTACTAATAGGTCCTAATAGTTTGACATAATTCCCATCAAGTTCTAATAAAATTGTCGCTAAAAATAATTTTTTATGACGATTTTTTACATATCATTAAAAAGTATCAATTAGTGACTTCTTTTTGTCACTCTTTTTATAAATTGTCGTTAAAACTTACAATTAGTGACGTTTTTCTGTGACGAATTTTTCAAACCGTACAAAAAGTTAAAAATTAGTGACTTTTTTGTGTCTATTTTTTTAAACTGTCGCTAAAACTTATAATTAGTGACATTTTTGTGTCAATTTTTAAACTATCGCTAAAAATTACCAATTAGTGATGTTTTTTAATAGTGTTTAATAAAAAAAAACGCTATTAATTATCATAAGACATACTGAGTAATAAGTCCACATATTAGGACCTACACGTAAGTTTCCCTAAAAACAATGAAACGGGGCTTAATGGGACACCAACATTACCAATAGAACTTTTAGGTAATTAACCAAATACACATATAAATCATTAACCATTGGATGATGTTAAAATAATTTAGTTTGTTAGATTAAATTGAATATATATCATATAAATAAATAACACAATACAAAATCTTACATTTTTCATGTCACTGAGAAAGTGTAAAGATTATCATAGCAGCGCATCAGTTCTTCAATTCTTATTTTTTTCACATTATATAAATTATTTGTTTTGATATTAGTAACATAATTTTAACAAACTAATTAATTTAGCTATACCAAAAAAAAAGAAAAAAAAAAGAAAAAGAAAAAAAAGACTCAAATTTATGTGCAATTGGGACAACTCGGTCAATTCGAGGCTTTATTAGACAACATCAGGTTATACTTCAAGCTTATGAAGGTATGAGAAGTGATCACACCATAATATAGTGGACCCTCTCACACTGAATCAAATCTTTATATGGTGATACAATCTTCTCGTAGGAAGAAGCAACTGGAAGTTTAAAGTTTGAATGAAGAGTCACAATGTCTGGAAACATGGTGACTATTGAGTTTGATTTCAATGGTTGCAACCATTGATCAACAGCCACCATATATACTATAAATATATGGACAGAACATAGGTTCAATTTACTTGTTTTTCTCTTCGTATTTTTCTCTTCCAGATTATATTCTTTTGCGTGATGAACACCCTCACGAGAACTCTGATCCATTGACATTGTTAAGACCATCTTACAGTGGTATCAGAGCTTGGATTACACATTATCGCAGATGTCGAAATACAGTCCAGAAGAACAAAAATTTTCTGAAATCTTTTTACCAAAAATTTAGAAAATTATTGACCATCAATCTTCGGCTTTGGCTAATTCCATTTATTTATTTAATCATCACCAACGCGTTGTATTCCCAGAAAACTATCCAAAGAAAATAACCGTTGGTGGTGCTATTGTTCCGAACCTTACCGAAAGTGAGGCTGAATTATACCGTTGGAAGCAATTTTATAAAATATTTTTCAGTTCAAATTGCGTCTCCAAATTAGCACCATCTTGTTCTTCTCAGAATTTTGATCACAACGATGAAATTCGTTGTGAAAACAGCAAAAAATTGATCCACAAAGTTCGGATTTCAGTGTTTGGTCGCCGACTTCTGTCACCGAAGAAGATGACCTGTGCAATACCATTGTACATTCTATTTTGAATAATCAATCCATTGGACCAAATTCAAAAATAAAGAGAAAAGGCCCAAAAATTAGAGTAACAACCAGAAAGTCCATACCTTAACAATTAAAAAGAAATTTTTTGGGCCAACCCAACAGTCGGCCCAAATTAGCTAGGCGAGGCCCAGCGGCCTAAAGCCACAGAGCCAGCCTAGTCCAGTGACATAACCAAGCAGCCCGAAGCCGTGGCCTAGCGCTTCACGCTAAGATCCACACGTCGACCCAGCACCCAGTGCTCCGCACCCGGACCCGTGTCCGTCTACTCCACGCGACCCGCGCCCGCCTGACCCGCGCGCTAACTTACACGCTACCCCATGTGTCTTGCCGATTCAGTCCCAGCCGATTTAACCCGGTTTATCCACAGCCCTGAACCGGCAATAGCCTGGTTCAGGGGGTTTTTTGGCCCGTTCTCGCTCATTTCAAAGCCATTTTCAATCATTCAAAAACCAAAACCTCCAGAATTCTTTTAAGAATTTCTTCGTGGGTAATTGTACTAAAATTTCGGAAGAAATAATTAGAGAAGTAGGCTATCCAAGAGTGTTACTCAGGAAAACATCCAAAGAAAAAATATTTAATAAGCACCATTGTGTACCTTGGGCTCGTAACTATTTTTACAAGACTCATAAGCAAAATATAGGGTTTAATAGGCCATTGGATTTTCATCATTCTTCTTGCCCAAGGCAAGACGACCGATTTTTTGCTTATCACAGGGGCCGACTCAACAATTACAAGGCTTATCCTTATTAAGACTTCTTGTTGTATTTGCTTATTTGTTTATTTTAATTTGTACTATCCACTTTTGTTTTTTTTATTTTTATTATCACCCATTTTTTTTTTAGTATGGCTATTAAAAATGCCATGGATTCTTCAAGAATTGAGATGCTTAACGAAAATAATTCTCGAGCATGAAAACGCCACATTTCTTATCTTCTTATACATGAAAAAACATTGTACACTTTATCCACTTATAAACCAGATGATGATTCTAATTGGTTTCAAAATAAATGGATAGAAGATAATGCGATGGCAAATGCAACTATGTTACATAATATGAAAGACAACATTATTATGCTGTTTGAAGAGCATGAAACTGCAAAACAATTAATGGAAGCTGAGAGGGTAATTTTTGGGAAAATTGGGCCGAGCTTCGAGTTGGGTTTTGAAGCCCAAAACGCAGAGGACTAGGTAAAAAGGCCGTACTGAATACTCCGGCCTAGAGGGCAAGGTTACTCCGGCCTTGGGGAGATAAAGTTACTTCGGCCCAAGGAGGTGAGTTTATTCCGGCTCAAGAAGAGATAGTTGCTTCGGCCCAAGGAAGAGTAAGGCTACTCCGGTCCAGAGACAACTCGGAGTAGGGCCGGTCTTAGAGTTAGTCCGGTCGCAGTATGTTCTGGGAAGACCGGTTTCAGAATTAGTCCGGTCATGACACAATCTGGTTAGGTCGGTCAAAACTTGTTACTTGGAAGTTTGATCTAAGCACACCAAGGTTGAACAGGGGCAGCCGAAGTAATGAGTTAAAGGAGAAGACCGAGCTAAGGATAGTTCGGCCTTCTCTGTGGCTCAGCATAGCCAGTGTTATTTCGGCCATGTGGTAGTTCGGCTATGGAGAAAACCATCCCACTTGGTTTAAGCAGTGGGGGAGGGTGTGAAAGGATAAGCATTATCCTTAAGAATATGAATCCTAGGAGGACTCTACATGGAGAAATACAAGTCCTACTAGGATTGTGCCATATGAAACTTATAAAAGCTCACAAGCATCACCTTGGAGGAGGTAATTGAACACAATCTTTCTGAGAACTTAGAGCTTTGTCTATTTGTCAAGTTTTCTGATTTAGGCATCGGAGAGGTTTCCGGCACACACCCGCCGGCTAGCTCACGTTTGTGTTTTCAGGTGACAAAGCGACGTCGTACGGAGAAGCGTGGACTTGGTCAACAGGATTATACGAGGAGAATTATTTCCTCCCCGTACAATTGGCGCCGTCTGTGGGAAGAACAGACAAGAACAAAAACCTCTTGACTAAGCTTCTCCTTTTCTCATTCAATGGCACACATTGAAGACTTGCCGCAGTCCGCCGTCGACGGACTAACTCCAGAGGGGGGCGCAAGGCGCGAAGGATTACCCTATGTCCCTCCTATGGCGGATCTGGAGCCCCAACAACATAACTCCAGGAGGAGTGGCAGGGGAAGGCGAAATAGCAGCCCTCGTCACTCTCAGAGTCCTGACAGGCAAAGGAGGAGGATTGATCCTCAAGCCCTGGAAGATCGCGTGAAGGAACAAGATGAACTAATTCGAAGGATGGCGGCGGACATGGAGGCTTTAAAACGCCAGATGAAGACTAAAGATGTGGCGACAGGAGAGGGGCGCAAGCATAAGATGCCCCCTCGCCACTCAGAGAATCGTAGTAGGAATACTACGCCCTCCCAAGGAGAGAGCAGAAGCCTCAGGACAGGCGACACTCATTCCTTGTCCTCAAGGACTCGTCACTCTAGGTCTGAGAGGACGAGATCCGAAAGATCATACACTGAAGGAAGCACGTATTGGCCTTCACATTCACACCAAACCAGATCCAGACAAACCGAGCTACCCAGGTCATCCGACTTACGAACCGTGCTAGAAGAAAAAGCACGATGCAAGGAGGATGCCAGGGCAAGGGATCCACACCGAGTTTCGGCCTTACAACGGTTGGCTCCTCGGACGCACGGAAGCGTCGAGGTTGGAATGCCAATACCGCGACCGGCCTACGAACCAACGGACAAGGCATTGGCAAGACTACAGACTTCGCCGTTTGTCCCAGCGATCGAAAACGCACCCCTACCATCAGGCTTCCTTCAGCCGAAGTTCAATACATATGGAGGGAAGACGGATCCGTATTCTCACCTGAGCCACTTTCGCCAAGTCATGGCTGTGTACAGGCGAAACGAGGCCCTAATGTGCATACTCTTCCCATCAAGTCTGGGCGACTTAGGCTTGACTTGGTTCGAAAAGCTCCCAGAGGGCAGCATAGCCTCCTGGGCCCAATTGGCAGAAGCGTTCATAACAAGGTTTCGGACAAATACTAAAACACCGGTGGAGATAGACCAGTTACTCTCCATCGACATGGGTGAGAAAGAAACCCTCAGATCTTACAACAGTCGCTACTGGGAGACATTCAACCAGATTGGAGACTGCCCCACCAATCTAGCCATTGCGCAATATAAAAGAGGCCTACCAGTAGGGAACCGACTAAGGGATTCAATTACCATGACGCCACCCCTCACCATGGAGGCCCTGATGGAGAGAGTGCATCAGCACATCAGGGTAGAAGAGGATGGCGCACGTGCAAAGGCGAAATCTAGCACTACCATAGTACCAGAAAAGAAGACCTCAGCAAAGGTCAATACAGTAGATAGACAGAACAAAAACGGGCGTGGCAGACGAGATAACGGAGAAGACCCAGACAAAAGATGGTTGAGAATCCGCACTGCCATAACAACGGTGTTCAAAAAACCAATATATCGGATTCTGAGCGAAATAAAAGACAAGCCATTCGTCAAGTGGCCAGCCAAGCTAGGGGAAGCTCAGAAGAATTACGACGACAGATCTCGGTGCACCTTCCACAAAGAAAAAGGACACCGAACTGAGAATTGCACGCCACTGAGGCAGCATTTGGAAGAATTGGTGGCAGCAGGCCACTTGGACGAATACATTGAAGGAGGAGCACAACCGGCCCCCCAAGATCATAATGACCAACCCAACAGAATGCCAAACAATGCACCACCACAAGGCATTATCAATGTAATTCATGGAGTTTTTGAACCTGAGCGCGTATGCGAGCTTAGAGGTTCGATCAAGAAGGCTGAGCACTTTAGGGAAGTATTAAGTGCCCAACCCGCCATCAAGAAGGGGAGGACAGAGGCAACAAACGTCATGTCCTTTTCGGATAAGGACTTGGAACGAATTTACTGCCCCCATAATGATGCCCTGGTTGTCACTCTCCGAGTCAAGGATTTTGACGTCAAGCGGATTCTGATTGACCAGGGTAGTTCATGTGAGATCATGTATTACGACACATTCAAACAACTAAAGCTGCAAGACAAAGACTTGGCACCTGCAGTTTCTCCCCTGATTGGATTCAACTCCATGCCAGAGTGGCCTGTCGGCAAAATAATCCTTCCAGTCAGAGCAGGAAGTGTATCAAAACAGGTGGAGTTCTGGGTATTGAAGGTCCCCTCCACCTACAACATCATCCTGGGCAGAACATGGCTGCATGCCATGCGTTCGGTAGCGTCATCATACCATCAGGTAATGCGGTTCCCCAATGACGCCGGTATAATCGAAGAAGTCTATGGCGATCAGATCATGTCAAAACAGTGCTTCGCCACAGCAAATGGAAGCCGAGCTGCCAAAGGATACGTTCATTCGGTGGAGGAGCCAGAAAGTAATGAACTATTCGCTGACGTCGGCAAAAAGGCTGATCAGAAAGCGGTGGAAGACTTGGTGGAGGTAAAAATAGATGAGAAGAACCCGGATAAGTTCTTCTTGCTTGGCTCATCATTGTCCAGCGCTGAGAGATTAGAGGTCTTGGAATTCTTGACCTCTAATATCGAAGTGTTTGCCTGGACACCTTACGACATGCCAGGCATTGATCCAAACTTCATCAGTCACCAACTCAATGTCCACCCATCTGCCAGACCAGTCATTCAACGCACACGCAGATCGGCACTCCACCACGCCGAAATAGTGGCAGAAGAGGTAGGCAACCTGCTGGAGGCAGGAGCGATAAGGGAAGTGCACTACCCAAGATGGATCTCCAACACCGTCGTAGTGCCAAAAAAGAACGGTAAATGGCGTGTCTGCGTCGACTACAAAACGGTCAACAAGGCGTGCCCAAAAGATAGCTTCCCTCTACCAAGGATAGATCAACTGGTGGACCTAACGGCAGGGCATAACCGTCTCAGCTTCCTGGATGCATACAGAGGCTACCACCAGATCGCCATGCATGAACCAGACCAGGAGGTCACATCCTTCACAACACCAAGGGGGTTATATTGCTACAAGGTCATGCCCTTTGGCCTAAAGAACGCAGGGGCGACATTCCAAAGGATGGTCACCAAGATGTTTGAACCATTGTTAGGCAGAACAATGGAGGCTTACATCGACGACATGGTGGTCAAAAGCAAGGATAAGAATGACCATCTGAAAGATTTGGGCGAGATGTTCCAGATCCTGAAGAAACACAAGTTGCGCCTCAACGCGTCCAAATGCGCATTCGGAGTTAGATCTGGCAAATTCTTGGGCTTCCTGGTGACCAACCGAGGTATAGAAGCAGACCCCTCTCAGATCAAAGCAATCCAGGAGTTGGAGAGACCAAACTCAGTCAAAGAAGTGCAGCATCTCACTGGAATGGCGGCTGCACTCAACCGGTTCATAAGCAGGTCATCAGACAGGCTACGACCATTCTTCCAAGCTTTAAAGGCCAAGTTTGAGTGGGATGAAGAATGCGACCGAGCTCTGGAAAGCTTGAAGGAGTACATGTCTTCCCCACCACTACTTGTTACTCCAGTACCTGGTGAAGAACTCTTTTTGTACCTGGCAGTCTCTCAGCACGCAGTCAGCGCGGTGTTGGTTCGTGCAGAAGGAATACAACACTTGCCCATCTTTTATGTCAGCAAGACATTATTGGGAGCCGAAACAAGGTACTTGCCATTAGAGAAACTAGCATTAGCATTAATGATGGCATCCAGAAAATTAGCGCACTACTTTCACGCCCACACCATAGTCGTCCTCACAGCCTTTCCACTAAAAGCTCTGTTTGAAAGGGCGAACTTCAGTGGGCGAATTTTGAAATGGGCAGTAGAGTTGGGACAATTCGACATCAAGTTCCAACCCAAGACCGCAATAAAAGCTCAATCTTTGGCAGACTTCGTCGCAGAGTTTACTCCTGGAAGTCATCATATCTGCCCAGTCGACCTGACTGACTCAACCGAACTAGGGACGGAAGTTGACGCCGGAATAGCGCAACCCCTAGTGGAAGGTAGTCCATCAACCGAACTAGGGACGGAAGTTGACGCCGGAATAGCGCAACCCCTAGTGGAAGGTAGTCCATCAAGCACAAAGGCAGACCACATTAAGAACAACAAGGAGGAGCCAAACAAAGGCTCACCAGCAGTTCAAACAGAGGACGAAGGGCAGACAACCAATATGGACTTTGAAGAAATCACCATCCTTGACCCCACGGCATCGTCTGACCCTTCCACCTGCTGGAAACTATTCGTTGGGGAGATGTGGAAGCTCTTTGTGGATGGAGCATCCAACCGACATGGTGCAGGGCTTGGCATAGTCCTCATCTCTCCAGACGGCCTGGTTATAGAGCAAGCAATCAACCTTGGCTTCCCAGCATCCAACAACGAAGCAGAGTATGAGGCGCTTCTCGCAGGACTCAAGTCGGCACACTTCATGAAAGCAACCGAACTAATGGTGTACAGTGACTCACTGCTGGTGGTAAACCAAATTTCTGGCGAATACGAAGCAAAGGATGACAGAATGGCCAAGTACCAAGAGCTAGTCAGAACGGAGATCAAGAAGTTTGATGTGGTAAGGATAGAACAAATTGGCAGGGAGGAAAACAGCCGAGCGGACGAGCTAGCAGGCCTTGCCTCAATGGCAGATACATCAATCCCTCATCCATTACTCGTCGACTTCTTACCAAAACCAAGCATAGAAGACCCCAAAGCAGAAGAAGTGTATTGCGCAGAATTAGGGCCCTCTTGGATGGATCCCATCATCCTGTTCCTAAAAGACGGCATCCTACCAGAAGAGAAAAAAGAAGCCAACAGAATAAGGGCGAAGTCGCAGCGGTTTTGGCTATCTCCATCTTTGGCATTATATAAGAAGTCGTTCTCTGGGCCTTACCTCAAGTGCGTTCATCCCAGCAAAGTAGAAGCATTCCTGTTCGAAATACATGAAGGGGTATGTGGAAGTCATCAAGGGGGAAGGTCGCTCGCTTACAGGGCTATTTCACAAGGATATTGGTGGCCATATATGCAAGCAGACTCAGAGAAATACGTGAAGAAGTGTGAAAAATGCCAGAAATTCGCGCACCAAATACATCAACCAGCAAGAGAACTCCTACCTTTAACTAGCCCATGGCCTTTCGCAATGTGGGGCTTAGACATAGTAGGACCACTTCCAACAGCACCCGGAGGCAGAAAATTCTTTCTCGCAGCAACAGACTACTTCACAAAATGGGTGGAAGCAGAAGCATTGGCATCAATCAAAGAAAAAGATGTGAAGAAGTTTGTTTGGCAAAATATTATCACTCGGTTTGGCATACCAAAAGCACTGATCTCAGACAATGGAACTCAGTTCGACGGCAGAATCTTCAGAAGCTTTTGTGAAGAATACAAGATAGAGTTCTACAATTCCACACCAGCGTATCCTCAAGCAAATGGGCAGGCTGAAGCATCAAATAAAGTCGTCTTGGATGGACTAAAGAAAAGGCTAGAGAAAGCAAAAGGCAAGTGGGCGGATGAACTTCCTCATGTTTTATGGGCTTACCGCACCACACCTCGGCGATCAACTGGAGAAACACCATTTTCCTTAGCCTATGGCATGGAAGCAGTGATCCCACTAGAAGTTGGCCTCCCCACAATTCGAAGCGAAAATTTTGATCCAGACTTAAATGGAGAAGCCATAGCCTTAGAACTCAACCTTGCAGAAGAAAGAAGAGAAAGAGCGTTGGTCCACATCGCCTCATACCAACGAGAGTTAATCAAAAAATACAACAAAAAGGTTCATCCAAGACAATTCAAAATTGGCGATTGGGTATTGCGCAAAGTAATGGGAAACACCTTGGTCCCAGGAGACGGCAAGTTAGGCCCAAATTGGGAAGGTCCTTATAAGGTGGTTGGGTTAGCCGGCAAAGGGGCATACCACCTAGAAGACAAGGATGGCAAGGCAATCCCTAGGCCATGGAATACGGCCAATCTCAAGATATTTTACTTTTAGCTTTTCTCTTTCAAACATTATGTAATTTTCTCTTCCTTCAATAAAATGAGATTCTTTTTAGCACAGATTACTCTTTGTAAAAGTTAGCTTTCAAGACTTAAGTATATTACAAGCATTCCATTCTAAGTTAGCGGGAAAAACAAACTTAGAGGTTGGCTGGATTAAACCAACACCCTTCCTAAGCCCAGGATAAGGATCCAGGCTGCAGGACATTTGGTCGGAATAACCAAATACTAGAAGTTAGCTGGAAAAACTAACTTCAATAGTTGGCTGGAATAAACCAACACTTGTTACTCTTCAGCCGAAGTAAGTGTAAGGCTGAAGAGTGGTTGGCTGGAATAAACCAACTCTTGTTACTCTTCAGCCGAAGTAAGTGTAAGGCTGAAGAGTGGTTGGCTGGAATAAACCAACACTTGTTACTCTTCAGCCGAAGTAAGTGCAAGGCTGAAGAATGGTTGGCTAGAATAAACCAACTCTTGTTACTCTTCAGCCGAAGTAAGTGTAAGGCTGAAGAGTGGTTGGCTGGAATAAACCAACACTTGTTACTCTTCAGCCGAAGTAAGTGCAAGGCTGAAGAGTGGTTGGCTGGAATAAACCAACTCTTGTTACTCTTCAGCCGAAGTAAGTGTGAGGCTAAAGAGTGGTTGGCTGGAATAAACCAACACTTTGTACTCTTTAGCCGAAGTAAGTGCATGACTAAGGAGTGGTTGGCTGGAATAAACCAACTCTTGTTACTCTTCAGCCGAAGTAAGTGTAAGGCTGAAGAGTGGTTGGCTGGATTAAGCCAACACTTAATACTCCTCAGCTGAAGTAATTATGTCGGCTAAGGAGTGGTTGGCTGGCAAGTATAGTTTAACCAACCAAAAACCGAAATAACACTTGGAGTAATAGAAGACATTACAAATACAAGCATACACACAATAACCGGAACAAGAGAAGTAAAATTTTCATTCAAAAGAGAAGTCATTACAAGGGGGCTTAGTTCGGTTACAAAGAAAAGAGTACAAAATTAAGAGAAAAGTTCATCTATTTCGGCATCGAAGGCAACATCGGCGTCAACCCGAAGACCGGTTTCGGACGCAACAACATTTTCAGAAGGAAGAATGGGTTCGGCTGGAGCCACGGTTTCACTTGGTTGATCAAGAGTCAGATCTTCCACCATGGGCTCCGACCGAACTACCTGATCTGCATTCACAACCGAAGTATCCTCAGGGGCAGAGTCTTCATCAGAGTCTTCATCATCTGAGCCCTCAAGGAACTGCTGTTGCATGGCCATGGCATATTCCATCAGGGAGTTCGGTATAAAGTAGGCTGGAGGGTTGAAAACCTCGGTCTGAGGATCATGACCGAGCTTCTCAACGGCTCCCCTCCAGCCGCACTTAAAGAAAAGCTCCTTGGCAGCATTGCATTGTTGGGCGTAAGCATCCTCTGCCCTCTTGAAACCTTGTTTCTCAGCCTCCTTCGCCTTCTCCTTCATTTCGGCGTCTTTCTTTCTTTCAAGCTTTACCAGCTCACGCAAGTACTTGTCCTTCAGCACAATGGCAGTCTTTTGTTTTTCGGCCTCGGCCGAACTAACCATTCCGGTCAAACGACTGACCTCACCTCGTAGTTCGGCCATTTCCTTTCTGGCTTCTTCGAGTTCGGCCGATTTCGCCTCTGCCTCGGCCGCTGCTTGCCTAGTCACTTTCCTCAGCTCCAGTACCTTCCTGTGGGTGATTTGGTTTTTCTGAATAGCCTGCCAAAGCAAACAACTTCCCTTTAACCGAAGAAAGAGTTAAAAAGAAAAAGAAACATAAATAGAAAAGCAACCGAAGTCACTAACCAAAATCATGGATTTAGTAGCAGACCGGATGGACTTCAGCTCGGTGGTTAACTGTTTTTGGTGATGTTCCATGTCTTTGGGCAGACACACGCTCTTGGCCAGGTTGATGGCCAATAGGTGGTCTTTCTCAGCAACGACCGAGTCTGTGTCTAGAATGTCTCGGTCGTTGAAGGTTAATTTCGGTGCCCAGCAGCCGATGGTTCGGTCGGAAGACTCCGGTTGGGGGCTCGGTGGTAAGCTCGGCTGAATAGGAGTTTCTTCATCAATCAAAACTCGTTCGGGTTCGGAAGTTCGGGCACGTTTGGTTCGGCGGGAAGAGGATGGCTGTTGGGAAGGAAGGGCGACAACAGCAGGCTGCTGTTGGCTGGGAGGCGCCACTTCGGGCCTAGCTGTTTCGGTGAGAAGGGCCCTGACTCTGCTCCTTTTCGCCATCTCTTCTTCTGCGGTTAGAGGGACAAGTCTTATCTCGGGCAAAGTTGGGTCCGGCTCCGGTGCCTCTTCAAGAAGAAAGTCAGTCACCCTTGCTTTTCGGCGACCGCTGTAGCGATAGGTCGGCTCAAAATTTAGAAGCTTGGCCCAATCTCTTTCTTTAATCCGAAATGCGGCTCGCAAGACTCCGAGGTTGGGATAGCTATACAAGGAATGGAGATGGGCGAAATCTGCACAAAAGAGAGAAGTGTTAGTTCGGCTAATAGACTAAACAACCGAGATAACACAAAGCAGAAGACCGAAGTAAAATTACCAGGCTCTCCCATTTTCCAATTTATAGGTCGGCCAGGAATTTGAGCTTGAAAATCCTCAAAGTTCCCAGAGACCCAAAAGAAATCATCATCATTAAGATCTTTATCCGGAGTGTGTTTGATTATCTTCTCTCGACGGCGGCGAATTCTAAGGTAGTAGACCCACCCAGCATTCTTTGAGCCAATAGAGTATTGATGAAAGATCTCGGCCAGACCAAGATTTAGTCCGGTTTGGTGGTTTAATGCGGCTATCCCCATTATAATACGATATGTATTGGTGGATAGTTGGGTGGGGCATAACCTAGTCTGTCTAAGAAATTCGCAGATTAGCGGTTGGACAGGAAACCGTAGTCCGGTTTCTATTATGGATTGAAGGGTAAAGGGGACGAAGCCTTCATTGTTCCAGGGGGTAGCATCTTTTTCGGCCAACGTCAGTTGGACATCATTAGGAATCTGGTAATCTTGCCTAAATTCGGCCATGCCACCAGGGGTTTCGACTAAATATCTATACTTACCCATTTGTTGTATAATTTATGAATAAATTATTTCGGTACAAAAACTAGGCTCAGTAGCTCGGTTGAGCACACGCAGGAGTGCCTGGGCAACCTAAGTCTGCAAAGTAGAAAACAAAGGGGTTAAGCACAGATCGTTGGACCGCGCTACAAATTATAAGCAAGATATACAAATCCTACTTCGGCTTAGTGGGCTAGTTCTACCTCGGCTCATCAGAAGGTTTCTTAGCTCGGTTTTGAGCAGTTTAGACCGGTTTAACGTCTGGGGGCAGCTTTCTGAGTTCGGTCTAAAAAACTAAGAAAGCTGGTTTAGTCCCAAGGCCTAAATCGGTTGCGGTGTGAGGAAAGTTACTCCGGCTGAGCCCCTAGGGGCGGCTTTCCGAGTTCGGTTTCAGAACTAAGAAAGCCGGCTTGGCCCCAAGGTCTTAGCTCGGTTGGAGACCGAAGTACCTAGTTTGGTAAGTGCAAGCTTGTTCGGTGAACTTATCTTGGCTCGAGTGGGTCAGAAGAAACTACTGACATTCCTACAAGTTCTAGTTCGGTCATTCTCTGAATCTATCTACATACATAACACAAACAGTATCCTAGTCCGGTTGCTAGGTGATTTTGGATCTAAGACTATTTTCCTACAAAATAGTTCATACATGCATGGAGTTCTACTGGTTTCTTCATAAAAAGTACAAAAGCAAAGCAGATAAATGGAGAAAGATGTTTGCAAAAAACATACAAGGCATGGAAAGTAAAATACGAAAACATAGAGAGCAAGATGATTAGATTTTCTTACCAGAAAAGAGAGAAAGGAGACTGGAGTCGGAAACGGTGGCAGCAAGAACACAAGCTTGAGTATGGAAGTAGAGGCACAGAAAGAAGATGAAGACAGAGAGAGAAGGTAGATGCAGGTAAATGATTCAGAAGAGTAAAAAGGTTGTTTTGTGAGAGAAGGGAGAGAAAAAGGCGGCAAAAAGAAGCGGGAACAGTACAAAAATTCTGAAGGGCGGCATGACAGTTGGTCACAGCTTATCAGAGTTTGCCACGTGTCACTGGAATGGGAAGTGTTACAGTCGCTGTGATTGAAGAGACGTTTTGACCGGACATAGTGATACCCGAGGTAAACTTAGTTCGGCTGGAAAGGCTAAAAGGGTTTTTTAGCTCGGCTGAAAAAGCGTAACAAACTCTAGCTCGGCCAGAAGGCTGGTAATCCCAATCATGTTGCACAGATGGAATTAAGGGGCAATTGAGAGGGTAATTTTTGGGAAAATTGGGCCGAGCTTCGAGTTGGGTTTTGAGGCCCAAAACGCAGAGGACTAGGTAAAAAGGCCGTACTGAATACTCCGGCCTAGAGGGCAAGGTTACTCCGGCCTTGGGGAGACAAAGTTACTTCGGCCCAAGGAGGTGAGTTTATTCCGGCTCAAGAAGAGATAGTTGCTTCGGCCCAAGGAAGAGTAAGGCTACTCCGGTCCAGAGACAACTCGGAGTAGGGCCGGTCTTAGAGTTAGTCCGGTCGCAGTATGTTCTGGGAAGACCGGTTTCAGAATTAGTCCGGTCATGACACAATCTGGTTAGGTCGGTCAAAACTTGTTACTTGGAAGTTTGATCTAAGCACACCAAGGTTGAACAGGGGCAGCCGAAGTAATGAGTTAAAGGAGAAGACCGAGCTAAGGATAGTTCGGCCTTCTCTGTGGCTCAGCATAGCCAGTGTTATTTCGGCCGTGTGGTAGTTCGGCTATGGAGAAAACCATCCCACTTGGTTTAAGCAGTGGGGGAGGGTGTGAAAGGATAAGCATTATCCTTAAGAATATGAATCCTAGGAGGACTCTACATGGAGAAATACAAGTCCTACTAGGATTGTGCCATATGAAACTTATAAAAGCTCACAAGCATCACCTTGGAGGAGGTAATTGAACACAATCTTTCTGAGAACTTAGAGCTTTGTCTATTTGTCAAGTTTTCTGACTTAGGCATCGGAGAGGTTTCCGGCACACACCCGCCGGCTAGCTCACGTTTGTGTTTTCAGGTGACAAAGCGACGTCGTACGGAGAAGCGTGGACTTGGTCAACAGGATTATACGAGGAGAATTATTTCCTCCCCGTACAGAAGCACTAGAAAGTAAGTATGGAGTTCGATCGGGCACTCAAATTCAATTTCTCTTGGACAAATATAATAACACTCGTATGAGTGATAATGATAGTGTTGGTGATCATGTCAATCAAATGGAATTAATTGCTAAAGAATTATCCAACGCTGATCACTTTTCACCGGACAAGATACAAGTAACTACCATACTTAATAGTCTTCCATTGTCTTGGTATCATGTTGTCACATCTCTAACTCATAGTGGACGAGAGATTTCAATGGTAGCATTATCTGTACTCTTAGTTTTAGAAGAAGAAAGAAAGAAGTGAAAGCGAAGAGAAGGTTTGTTTTCTAACTTATTGATGGCACAATCTTCACTACAACCATAAAATAATTCCCACACCCCATTCAACAAGAAAAAACTACTTCTTTCAAGAAAAAATGGAAGAAAGGGCTCCAGAAAGGATGAAAAAGTAGCAAGGATGGCAAAAACAACAACATCACAAGCATCAAGTTGGTCCATGTTACAAGTGCAGTCAAAGAGGTCATATCAAAGCCACTTGTCCTCAAAACAAGCAGAAAATTGTGATGACCGTTTCTGAAGCAATGATGCTTGAACCTTCATCAAATTCATAATGGATTGATTTTTCTGTAACTAGGCATATCGTGCAAAACAAAGACAAGTTCGTGGAGTTTACTAAAAAGAAGATTGGTGAACACATAATCTACATGGGCAACAACTTCTATAGTGATGTTTTGGGCATTGGTAACTGTCAATTTCTATTAATGGAACTTCCATTGTGCTTCATGATGTGCTTTATGTACCCAGCATTCGTCGAAATTTAATTTCAATTCCGGTGTTAACCCAAAAGGTTTTTGAGATTAATTTTAGGTTTAACACAGTATTGATTAAGAAAGGAAGTGTCTTAGTGAAAGTTGTAAGAGTGAATGACATGTACTCTCTTTCTATTGATAATAATAAAGTATGTATTTATGATTATTTGCATGTTTCTACAAGTAATAGTTCTTATTTGTGGCATTTAAGATTAGAGCTCATTAATAAAAATAAAATGTCTTGAATGTTTAAAAGTGGTTTATTGCCTAAAGTATGTTCCGATGATTTTGATATATGTGAACCATGTATCAAAGGCAAAATGACTAGCAAGCCATTTTTCAAACATTGAAAATCATCAGAATTACTTGAAATAATTCATTCGGACATTTGTGGTCATTTAAGAACTAAAACTCATCGCAGCATGAAATACTTTATTACTTTCACTGATGATTATTCAAGATATGGACATATTTACCTTCTTAAACACAAATCAGAGGCAATTGACAAGTTTAAAGAATATAAATTAGAGGTAGAAAAGCAACTTGGTCGGTCCATTAAACACTTGAATAATGATGGAGGTGAATATGAAGCTAGGGATTCTTTCTACAAGGACAATGGCATAAAACATTTGTTTACAATGCCATACACACTGTAGCTCGAGTTTTCGTGCTCTTTTCGGATATGCCTAGCCCTAGAGTTCGGACTTCCGTAGTTCTGAATCTAATTTCACAAGTGCAATGTGAAATAGGTAAACATAAAAGAGTTCAAATTCAGCAAATCTTTTGAAAAATCGATTTTAAATCAAAATACCAAAAATGGGCTACTTTGCCATATATAGAGTCACCACCTAAATAATTTTGAGAAATTTGTCCGTCATCACCAAGATTGTCTCAGCTCGGGAACTTAGGTACGAGAGGGGAAGGTCATGAATTGAGCACCCCACTCGCCCGATCAAAGATCAGCCTCTACTAATCATGATGTGAATCTTATTTACATTATATGCTCTTGTTCCAATTATTAGGCTAGCATTACTATGCGATGTACACACAAGTATAGACTAATTTGCAAAATTTGAAACACTTTGATTTCATGTTTGTTTTTGAAAATTGTTTCGAGTATGTACCACTCAAAAAAGTGATCTCATATGCACATTACTCAAATAATTCTAATTCAAGCAATTAGCCTTCATCCACAAGCATTCAAGCAATTTATCAATTAAGTACTTAGCCTCATGGCAAATATGCTAGACATGGAAACAATCACATGCATGCGATATGCTAAAGCAAGAAATGCTCATTTAGTACTCCAAGGCAAGCCAAAAGAAAGAAAAACGTTAGAAAACATGCATGTCCCTAACTAATGAAAGATGCCTAATGTAATACATACAAGATGCAATTAATAGGCTCAGCTACTAATTATGACATGCGAATCAACTTGATACATGCAGTTTTAACACGTATTCAACAAAGTATGTAAACTACAATGCTTGTTAGAATGATGAACCGAGCCTCGATGCATGCAAGACAAGTGGATGCAAATCATGGAGTATGCTAAAAGAAACATGATGTTCTAAACTACCCATTATAAGCAAGTAAATAAAAGGGAGAAAGACGTGGGGTTGGAAGACATACACATTATTAGAAGTTTGGCCCTCGCACAAGCGGGTCCGAATGAAAAGACTAGCTAATTAATTATCTAATTAACTAACTATTAAAAACCAAATGAAATAAATTAACTACATTAGCTAATTAACTAATTATTACAACAACAAATTTAACTAATTATTCTAGCTAATTAAATAAGTACAACACAAGACTAACTAGCTATTCTAGCTAATTAGTTACAAATCCGCTACTCGAAGCACAACATACTAATATTACAACATCATTTCACGGATCCCAAGAATCGAGGGAAGATTCATGCATAGATACGGATTTCCACCCAATAATGCTCTCCGTTTTGCTACCAGAATGCCTCTGTAGCACAGTTAGAAAATTGCACTATTTTTCCACCTCAACTTCTGCTCTGTTCTACTGGAAAAAAGATACTACCTGGCTGAAAAAGTGGCCGACAACCCAGAAGTAATGGCCGGTAGGCCACTAATAGTGAGTTGTCATCCAGTAAAAGTAGCTTGCCGGCCACTGATGTTGGTTCTTTTCTGCAGCAACAGAGAACAAACAGAGCTCAAACCAAAGTATTTTCAGGGGATGTTTGTCCACCCTGCCTCTCGTTATCAGCAAACAGGTCAAATGAGAGATAAACTTGATTCGCAAATCATCAATCGGCGCAATCTCATTGCATGATGACTTATGAATCAAGGGACACAATTTTAATAAATGCATAACAAAAGACCAACAAAACCTTCTCCCTATCATAGATTGATCAAGGAAAGTGGTTGACCTTGGAAACTTGAATCATTTCATCATTTAACAAGTATGAAATGACTCAAGTCTCCATGTGTTCAATTAACGTCCGATTGAACACCAAATTAGCTTATTATCTTGTTCCATTTCAGTCCAAGTTTTATTACTTCATTTTAATTACCTTCCATTCCTTAATCAATTAAGTCCAAAAATGGGCTTTAAGTCCTCTAATGGAGAGAAATACCAAACCAAATGTTGTTTTAGGCATGAGAGAAATGTCATGCCGTTGGTAATGAAACCCCAAAGAGATTAAACCATTAAGCATAACAACCTCAATCTCAAGCTTAAACAAACAACTGGTTTGAAACCACTCTCAAAGCAAAAGAAAAAACCAAGAAATGAGGGAGGTTGTCGAGATGATTAGAGGAGACCACAAGTATGGAAAGCTTGAAATAAATGCTATCAACTCAAATAGGTTGGTGTCTAATGCCTAAAACACCAAACCTATGAGGACCATTACACTACAAGCATGCAATACAAAGCATAAATGACTTGAACAACTCAAAACAGTCCCAAAATAGATTAAAACAGTGCTGAAATTCATATGGAAAAGCTTGAAAAAGTTAGCTACAATATGGAGGAATTAAAGCTAGTAAACAAGCACAAGGAATGGAGGCTAACCCCTCCATTTTTGGGACCTCAAAACAAGATTTTTAGCCTCTGAAAAACTTTGAAAACCAGTGGTAAAAAGCTCAAAAACAGTTGAGAAAAGAATGGAAAACACAAGGGCAAAAGCTTAGAGAGCAAGATTTAAAGAAGGGTAGTTAACCCCTCCACCTTTGGTAGCTTTAAACCACAAGTTTTAGCCCATAAAAATAGAGTAAAAATAGTTCAAAATCAACAAGAAAAGTAGTGTAAAAATGCTCAAAACTATACATCTTGAAGCAAGGTAACTCTTTTGTTAACAAACCCACAAATTCTTACTTTCAAGGGCTGAAATTTGGACTCAATAATCTCAGCAAGGACAGCTCCAATATTGGTTTAAGAAGTGTTTGGGTAAGGTGTGTGTGTTGCAAGATAGAGATAGAGTTTGTAACCTAAAAACATGAGGGTTGGCCTTGTATTTATAGAAAAACAGCTTCCCAGGTCGGAAATATCTGTATAGGAACAGCTGAAGCTTTTGGGGGACAATTGTCAAAAATATCTGGGTTTTGACACAAGTGGCCGACAGGCCACAAAAATTGGGTTATCGGCCACTATTAGTGGGTGGCAGGCCAGACAAAAATCTGCTTCCAAGCCCGACTTCAAACGGGCATATTTCTTTCATCCGGACTCGGTTTCAGGTCATTCTTGAGTCTAAATTGAAGCCCCAAAAGTCTACTTTCCAATGGAAGTAGCTTCATATCTAAATTCTAAGTGTTCAAAGAGATATGCTTATTTTAGTGAAGGCTACTCATTTCCGTCCTAACGGATCGATGCCCAAGCCCAACTAGTTTTCTTTCCTCTCCTCCTATTTTCTTCAACTCCAAACCTATAAATAAGATGTTTTTAAATATTTTCAAAGAGCTCACCTCCCTTCATTTATTTCCACTTTGTTCTTACTCGGTTTACCGAAAAGTGTAATATTTTAAACAAAATGCGAGTTTCGGAACATCATAGAAATATTTGAAAAAATATTTTGAAAAAAAAAGGATTTTAAGGTCTAAAATAGTTTTGGTCCAAAATGGGATATAAGGTTGGGATTTAGAAGCTCTTCTTGCTGAAGAAATTGAATGTTTGTACAGCATAATTTTTATCATTGAGTGATGAATCTGGGTGCCCAAGTCTTAAGGGCTGTCAAAAATGGGGTGTCTACACACACCACAACAAAATGGGGTCGTAGAAAGACGAAATCATACTCTACTGGAAATAACAAGGTCTATGATGGCTCATGTTGATCTTCCTATTCATTTTTTGGGGGAAGCCTTCTCCACCGCTACGTACATATTAAATAGAGTCGAAACAAAAGCCAAACCTCTAACTCCTTATGAATGCCGGCATGGTACTTCACCTAATGTTCAAAGTCTTAAAGTTTGGGGATGTAAAGCACATGTACTTATTTCCAAACCTTTAAGGGATAAATTGGGAAGTAAAACTTGGGAATGCATGTTTATTGGCTATGTTCAAAATGGGAGCGGTTATCGTTTTTGCCATCCCGAACGTGAATTAATAGAAAGTAGAGATGCTATTTTTCTTGAATCCACTAATCTTGTTACTCCTATTGAAAAAATTGAATTGCTCTTCGAAGTATCTCAGGATTCTTCTCTTCCTTCTTTGTCACCCGATCCATAAATTCTCCTAGAACCATCTAATAGTGGGAGGAAATGCACATTACATGACGTTGTTTTACCTGCTTCGATTCCTGAGATAAGTGGGAGTAAGAGACGTCCATCTATATTTTTGAAAGATCATTATGTTTTTCAAGTTAAAGAACTTAATAACTTAGTAGATGATCCTACTAGTTATTATGAGGCAATGAGTAGCAGTGATGCTACACAATGGTTTGAGGCAATGAATGAAGAACTCTATCAAGAAAAATGATATTTGGGAATTAACCGATCCACCGAATGGAAAAAAAACCATTGCTTGCAAATGGGTTCTTAGAAAGAAATTCAAAGTAGATGGAAGTTTGGAGAAGTGCAAGGCGAGGTTAGTAGCCAAGGGATTGACTCAACAACCTAGAATAGACTTTATAGATACATATTCTCCTGTTGCAAAATTTGCCTCAATAAGGATTCTAATGGCGGTAGTAGCCAGGATGGATTTGAAATTGCATCAATTAGATATTTAAACAGCTTTTCTCAATGGCAAATTAAAAGAGGAAATTTATATGATGCAACGTGATGGTTTCTAGATCCAAGGCAACGAGAATAAAGTCTACAAATTGAAAAAATCTCTATATGGACTCAAACAATCTTCAAGATAATGGTACTTGAAATTCCACTAAGCCATTTTAGAAATAGGCTATGCTATGAGTCCATTAGATCACTGTGTTTAAATCTGGAAAGATGATGATAAGTTAGCAATGTTGTCTTTATACGTGGATGACATATTGTTAGCTGGAAATTGTCACGATATGATTATAAAAACCAAAATTTTCTTGGCATCTAGATTTGAAATGAAAGACATGGGTCTTGCAACCTATGTCTTAGGAATTAGAATTTCAAGAGATAGAAATTCAAAATTGTTATATCTAAATCAAGAAAAATATCTAGACAAGGTGCTTAAAAGATTTAATATGGATAACTGTAATTCTTTAAGCACACCTGTTTACAAGGGACAAAATCTTAGTAAAAGTATGAGTCCTCAAAATAAATCTGACATTGAAAAAATGAGAGATGTCCCATATGCACAGGCAGTCGGCAGCCTAATGTATGCAATGACAAGCACAAGACTTGACATCTGTCATGCAGTTGGATTGGTAAGTAGGTTTCAATTCAATCCAGGTAAGGAACATTGGCAAGCAATCAAAAGAATATTCAAATATTTAAATGGCACTAAAATTTTGAAACCATGTTTTGGTTTGTGTGATCTAGACATAAAAGGATACACTAACACGGATTTTGCAAGAGATGTAGATGATAGAAAATCTACTAGTGGTCATGTGTTCTTGTTTGGTGGAACAACAATTTCTTGGTTAAGTAAGAAACAAAGTTGTGTTGCAAAGTACACTATGGCAGTTGAACACATAGCTTGCAGCACAGCCATGAGTAATGTGGTCTGAATAAAACGATTTGTTGACAGTTTACAATTAGGTATACCTGCCAGACCGGTCAATATGTTTTGTGACAATCAATTTGTCATCTCATTAATAAAAAGTGGAGCGAATAGCTCTAAGGGAAAACATATTGACGTAAATTACCACTATATTCAAGATATAATAGAGAGGTGAGAAATTAAAATCAACTATATATCCTTAGAAGAGATGGTGGCCGATCCTATGACCAAAGGGTTGTCTCTGGAAAAATTCAGAGAACATGTAGCTAATATGGGATTGAAAATGCCTAGCTAGGTGGTTTTAGCTACTTGAATAAAAGCATAATCGGATGACTCTAGGGACGCTTGGATAATCGATGTTATGTGACTCTATCTTGCATGGAAACATGTGTTTGGTCAGGTAATAAGGTAGAGGAACTGACACGGTACAGACATCATAGTTAGCATGAAATGAAAGTCCATAATATGCAACATGTTGACTAGATGATGTTGTCTACTTGATCAGCAAAAAGTTGCTGGGAATGGGCCTTAAAGGAAGCACTTAACAATAATTTCAGCGTAGGTCGACACATGAAAAATGTGTACGGCTGAAGTCGTCAATGGTGATTGGGTATGGACTATGAACCCAGCACCGATAATTGATGTTGTTCACTTGAAATATAGGGAATTAAAGCCATCTGGAGTGTGTTGTCAGTGGGAGCACACATTTGTATGGGTGCGGTCAGATTAGTGGCAAAAACTTGCGCACATATGGCCAAGTCACAATCAGACATCGATCTATGAGGTAATTTCATAGATGAAAGTTGGCATGAGGCAAAATTTTGGTACCAAGGTAAACATGTCCAACATTTTGGTACCACAGTAAATATGTCCAACTCAGGTTTTATCACCAATATTATAATGTGATCAAGTGGGAGATGAAGGTATGAGAAGTGATCATACCATAATATGGTGGACCCTCTCACACTGAATCAAATCTTTATATGGTGATACAATCTTCCCGCAGGAAGAAGCAGCTGGAAGTTTGAAATGAAAAGTCACAATATTTGGAAACATGGTGACTATTGAGTTTGATTTCAATGGTTGCAACCATTGATCAACAACCACCATATATACTATAAATATATGGACAGAACATGGGTTCAATTTTCTTGTTTTTCTCTCGGTATTTTCTTCTTCTAGATTGTATTCTTCTGCGTGATAAACTCCCTCACGGGAACTCCGATCCATTGCCATTGTTAAGACATCTTACAAAGTGCGCCTAGGCAGCTATCAGCATAACTCGGACTGGGTTTGAACAATTTCTCCACCCATCCAAGTTGCACCCCTAGCAACTGAGCATATTGTGGTCCTTTAGATGTGCACTTGGCACTTTTACATGTGACGTTTGATCAAGACCGTTAATTTTTTTCAATCATGATTTGCAATGATCGAACAACCAAAATGCTCTAATGTTATGATCAAATGACCAAAATTTAAACTATCCTTATGACAGTTTATAAGTGTTTATAATAGTCATATTATTCAAATTCAAAAAATAGAGACATGATTGTTGGTCATATAGAAAAATTCGTATTAATCTTCCTATTTTCATAAGGCTTTCCGTGAGGCATTCTATTGTTCTTCTTCTTCTTCTTTTCTGGGTTCTATTTTCTGCAGAAATAGAATTACAGACCTAGTTCAATTCTGTGCATCACCAAAAGTATTTTAGTGTCAGTCTTCATTAGTGCAAAATGTATATTGAGAAACAACATTGGTAGGCCTTCATTATATGTTGGAGATGATCATGTCATTACCTGTTACAGTATCTGTGAAGGCAAATAACGTTTTAAGGACAACGACGTCTATAATGCCCCTTGAAGCAATATTCTCTATTATTACTGAAATCATCACCATACAATTTTCTAACAAACAAGCATGCAGGATGCTTTAAAAATGGATATTTAAACAAATTCCTACATTAGTAGGTGGAAATTAAGTCTATCCGGCCATATTTAATCTTTTCCAAGTTCAGGACTAATTAAGATCCAATTTCATTGAGGTTTTGATCTGGAAATAATGCTATGATGACTAATTTTGCAAGGATATCAGTTTTCATTGTTGAAATTAGACCTTTTATGTAGGAACTAGCAATGTAAATGAACATTCACCCAAAAAAAGGAATGTAAATGAATATCAGAAAAGCATAGCATCCACAGCTGGGAGAAATTTATATAGAACAGAAAGTTTGTTAGCGCATTGCACAAATCCAAAAGATACATTTTAAGGACAAACAAAAAACACATAATAGACAAAAGGGTGTGTTTGGACTCCACACCTCATTGTCGCTGGATCCCTTTTTCGATTTTTTCTTCTACATCTTCTTCTTCTTCTTCTTCTTCTTCTTCTTCTTCTTCTTCTTTTTTTTTTTTTTTTTTTTTCTATAGTGAACTCAATGAAAAATCATCATACAAGACTATTTTTGCTCGTCAAAGGACGCGGCTTGCAAATAGCCTCCAAGGGCTTCAACTTTGGCATGGTGATGCCAAAACCGGCAGCCATATCCACCTCCTCTTCATCAACTCTCCTCCATTCAAATGACTGAATCAAGGCTCCTAGTACCAGCCCAACCATCCTGTATGCTAGGCTAGTCCCTGGACATATGCGTCTTCCACTGCTAAATGGAATAAATTTATACCCATCTCCACAACTCCTTGTTTCAAACCTCTCTGGCATGAATTTCGTGGGATTTTCCCATAACTTAGGGTCCCTATGAATGGCCAATGCATTTACCATCAACATTGTGCCTTGTGGGACATCATAACCTCCCACAGTACAATCTTCAGATGCTTCATGTGGGAGTAGAAGTGGGGCTGGTGAATATAATCGAAGTGCTTCATTGACTACATTAGTTAGGAAATTCAACTTCGGCAAGTCTTGTTCAACTATGAGACGATCTTGTCCAACGTGATCATCAATCTCTGCACGAACTTTTGTCATTGTGTCTGGATGGTTGAGTAGTAGTGACATTGCCCATTCTGTTGTTGTTGCTGAAGTCTCAGTCCCAGCCATTAGCAAGACCTGATAATCAAAAAACATAAATTAAAAGTATATTCCCTCCAATTTTCCAATAACCATGTTTTTTTTTTTCTTATTTAAGTTATTTTACCACATCAACTGTAAACAAAAGTTATATTAAACTGCAACAAACAGGGCCACCGAAACTTTGCTGCATAAATGACCATCTATGTAAAGGTTTTGTGTATTTTTTGTGCACAATTTTTGTGTCCCTACCAAAACCCACAAAGAAAATGTGTAGAAGAGAGCGGCTGATCTTCAAATTACTTTACAAAACTATCATAAACATAAGAAATTCAGACTTATAAGCTTGTTGTTGTGGTTCTGAATCTGAACACATGTTTGCATCAATCAATAGTTGACTATTAAATACTGTTCTGTCATCCTAATTGTGACTTGTTAAATCTGAGAAAGGTTAAATAAAGACAGAAAGAAAAAGCAATTAGTGCTTACTCTGTGACTCAAGAAATTAGAGCTACCAATTCTTCATCTAATGCATCTAGGCAGGGAAAATACATTGGGATCTATTGTTTTCGATGGTTAAACATCAACAAATTCTCTCATCTTTTTTAAAAATAAAAATAAAAATAAAAAACTATTTTTGAATTTTGGATTTGTGGAAAACAAAATTTAAAAATAATAGCATAGAAAGAAAATTGTAAAAAGTTATTTTATTTGAATGGGTAAAGGAAATACAAAAATATAAAAACAATCCACAGAAAATATCATTAAAAAAAAAAAAAATTATCACCTACCTCCCCCCCAAATATTTATAAGATCTATAAGAAATTTTATTTTCTTTGACAAATCCACAATACAGAGATAGGATAAATGTTAAAAATTCAATAGGATATTTTTGGGAAATAATATTCTGAACTACTATGATTCAATGTTTTTTGATTATTTGAAAACTATATACTGTTCCAAAAAATAAAAAATGATGTGATACAGAACTTACCATTATAATCCCATATACAATCTCGTTGGTGTAGAACTCTGGTTCTGTTTCTTGCAAGGACAGCAAATTGTCGATTAATGATTTTGTTTTTGTTGATGCATTGATTCTACGGCGTTCATCGATTAGTTTCTGCAAAAACTCGTCCATCTTCTCCGCTATAGCTACCATTTTCTTCTCCATCCCAAATAAATCAACGCATTGCAACACTGGGAAAAGGTCTGCTGGATTCGATGTTTTGCCAAGTTCAAAGTGCTCTTTCATCAAATTCTGAAAGAGCTTGGCCTCCTCAACATCCTCCACATTTTCTCCATAAAACCTCTTCCCAATGATCATCATGGTCATAGCATTAAATGAGAGTTCATGAAACTTGGATTTCAAGTCCACCTTACTATACCCATTACTATTACAGTTCTTCATGAGTTTATTCATCAAGAATTTCACTTCCCCTTCTCGTATATTAGATGTCCTCTCTAGGCAAGCAGTCGAGAAAAATTCCAAAGTTGTAATACGTCTGAGATTAGGGTATGCATAGATCAGTTTAGTTCAGGTTAAAACTAAAATCATAACTAAATCAAATTTTTAAATCCAAGATTGAGCCAATAATCCATTGAAATAAAACCAAACCAACTTGCTATTATTTGGGTTGGTTTGGATTAGAAACATAGTTTCGTTATATGACAAATATGTGAATCATTCCCACAAAACATAACCTCAAATTTAATCTTAAATCATCATAAATTTTTCATGTAATAAATAAATAAATATAATTAACAAGCCTTGAACAATGTAACAGAACATGAACAAAAACAAAAGTATGTCATTTCATTACACAATTTTTTTATTCTTAGTTTTATTTTCATTTAGAGACAATTCTAACAACATAAATTCCCAAAAATCATATCAGATCCCCAATTCACTTTTAAGACTTCCCATACAGATCTGGGCTGAGATGGCAAATGAAAGCAAATTGCCAAACCCAAAAAATTGCAGAGTGAAATTTGCAATTGCTGCAATCTCCTACCCTAAGCCACACATAAAGGGTTTAAGGGCATTTATTTAAATATTAGCAATTCAAAATTTAAGTTGATATCACGTCACAATCTGTTAATTTAGATAGTAATAAACGTGAGTTTTTCACTTTGGTTTCGATCCCAAGGAGATTTATTGTCACAATCAAATTTTAGGCTAGTAATTCCTTGTTTTAACTTAACTCCAAAGAGGTAAAATTTAATTCTCTCTGTATATATGTTTGGGTCTCGAGTTGGTTTGAATTAGACTATGCTTAAGTGAGAACTGAATCTATCTAATATGCATCTTTATTTTTAAAAACATAATTGAATCAGTTTACTATAAAAGTCAAATTTGTTCAGTTCTCGAGTTTTATGAGTACCCTACCTGAGATTGCGCCAAAGGTCCCCATATGAGGCTGCAGCTATATTGCTGTAGTTGTGGTTGAGGTGTTTTCCGGAGAGGGTACGTGGCCGGTCGGCAAAGATGATGTCTTTTTTCTTGAAACATTCTTCCACGGCCGATGGAGAGTTGACAACGAGGACCTTTCTGGATCCGAAACGGAGAAAGATGATGGGGCCATACTTGTCTGAAATAGCTTGAAGAGTTTGGTGCAGTGGCTCTTTTAGTAGATGGAGATGGCCCAAGATGGGAATCCCAGGTGGACTTGGGGGCAGATTCTTGTATCTCTTTTGTTTTAGCTTGAACAAGAGTAGGAGGAGAGGGAAAATGATTAGACATATGGTGTACCACTTGGCTTCCTCCATTCTCTCTATGGTCTTTTTGGCTTGTATGCTTCTTCTTCCCACCCTTGTAATGATTTTTAATTCCCTTTTATGAATCCAAAGAAACCAACAACCACACCAAAAAAAAAAAAGAAAGTCAAGGCTTTGATTGATTACAAATTGAGGACAGAAAAAGATGTACTCAATGTTTAAGCCATGAAAGACTATTGTTGAGGATATAAAAGTCTTGGAAGAAGCTTCCATCCATTCCATTAGGATCAGAATTCTTTACAATTATCTTAGTTTTGATAATTCAATAGCTTATATTAAATATTAAAGTAATATTATGTCAATTTAGAATTAGTTTTTTTTAATGTTATTTATATTAGTTTTAACCTTTAATTTGACATGTCTTTCTATGTTAAAAAACGACAACAAAATAATAGTAAAAAAGTCATGGCAATTCATCTAGAAGATCCAATGGAGGAGTTGTAAGCCTACTTTGAACGCACACAAGTAGATCGTTTTTATGTATTAATTTGGGTTCGTTTTAGGATGTGGATTGATTTTTTAATTTTTTAATTATTTTAATTTGAAGTTAAAAAATTTTATTTGAAATAAATTTTTTAATTTTTTTTTATTTTTGTGAAAAAAATAAAATGATTATGAGTTAGATGTGATGTTTTATCTTATTGAAAAAAAATAAAAAATAAAAAATAAAAACTTATTTTACCCTTTTTTTTTTTTTTTGTTATTTTAACCAATTTTTTATGCCAAATGAGCTCTTTGTAGCAAAATACTTTTGACCGAGAAGGAGACAAACTCGGTCAATATTTTGTGAAGCTTTGAAGCCGCAAAAGAGGAAGTTACAATTTTACGTCATCGGCGTTGACTTTTAAAAGTCCCAGTTGTAATTTCATATTTGTTAATGTTACACAAATAAATATGAAAAAATATTTGAGATTCTTTCAAAAAAAAATTATAATTATAATTTGATTTACAATAATAATGTGACATAATAAATATAAAATTTTAATTGATCGGTCTAAATGGTGAGTCTCATAAATTTTAATTAATCAGTCTAAATCAATCTTATAAGAATTTATATACAAAAATTTTATGCAAAATATTATGTATCATTTATATTTATTGATTATCACCTAAAAAATTTATTATTATAATTTATAATTATAAAAAAGGTTATTGTCGCATTATTCTAATAATTTTTTTTTTTGTAAAGAAATTTTCCTTTCACATTACAAGCCTTTTAACTTCAATTTTCAATAGTCAAACAAACCTTGATTAGTCTGTTCGAAAAAAAACAAAACAAAACAAAACAAAACAAAAACAAACCTCGATTAATCATAGATTCATTAATGAGAGGGCTGTTCGAAAGCTAATGAATACATAAAGACATTCTAGTCGTCTAAAAAAATAAAAAAGATATTCTAGTAACAATTTAGTTTTATTGAGAAGATGCTGGGCCGGCCTGGACAATTTTGAGGCATGAGGCGATTATAAAAATGGGCCCTCTTATATATATATATTTTTTAATAAAAAATTTATGCATAAAATATTAAGTATCAAGAAATTTTTTTTTAAAATTTACTTGCACATATAATAATTTATACATTAAAATAGGAAGAAATCATTACAAATACTCAAAAATATTAAAAACTAAGCCCAAACAACTTGTTTGTATATATTTTAATTTCAATTGAGTCAAACCACATATAAATAAATTTTTCTTTCCAGATGGGCCAACAGAATTTTTTGGGCCTTTTAGACTGGTCTTATAAGCGACAAAAATAAATTGAGCCTATTTGAATTTGTAAGATACTATAAAACAGAACAAAATTTAAGATTTTATTTTGAATCAATTTTTTTAGAGCTTAAGACACAGGCCTCAATAGCCTTAGCCTGGCCGATTTTGAGAAGATGCACTTGCTCAAAGCATATCTTAGAAATTAATTGGCTTAATTTAGTTGGCCAACTCCGTAGAGTTCCCCAAGAATTTTATTTATTTATTTTTTTGATGGGAAAAGGAGGTTGCATCCAAGAATTTAGGAAATCAAATTTAATATATTTTCTCAATTATAATACTTCGTTCTATTGTTTATTTATTTTCTATTATGAGACTCTTTCTTAGATTAAGGTCTCGTTTGTTAAGTATATATTTTAATTAAAAAGTTAAAAAAATTATTATAAATTGTCACACCACTCTATCTACTTTTTTATAAATTTTTTTATAAAAAATTAAAAAATTACTAAAATAATATATTCTCAAACGAAACCTTAATCCTTTGTTATGTTGTTTATTTAATTTATATTATGAGACTCTTTCTTAAATTAATTATTAGGCTAGTGGGCTAGTTGTTTATTACCCATTATATGGGACTCTTTGTTGGGATAATTCCTGATCAAGCTTACATCAATTAAATTATAATTGTCGGGTTTTAATTCTCTTCATATTTTCTTTCTAAATCACAATATATATATATATATATATATCTTTGACTTGAAGATTTGAGAAATTATGGGTATGTTTGGTTTGCATTTGGGAGATGAGTTTTAGAAAAAAAATTCTAAAAAATTGTTTGGTTTGAGTTTTTTTCAAAAAAATTTCAAAATCACTTTCTCTATCTTACACATCAATCAATCACTTTTTCTCTTTCCTCTCTCATTCTCAATCACTTTTTCTCTCACACACATCTACTCAAATTCTCACAAAATATCAAATCATCCCAAACTCCCAAAAAAAAAAACTCTCACAAAATATAAAATCAAACAAACCAAAAAAATTTCTAAACTCTCTTCCCAAATTTTTTTTCAAAAACAACTCTCCCAAAAACAAACCAAACAAGCCCACATGTTTTAAAAGATACTCTATTTTATTACTAATTGAACACAAAAATAAATAATTCTATTAATTTTATAATTTAAATTAATAATTATACATTTAGAGTACTACCTAAACTTGTTTTTAAATATTCAATAATTTCTCCAGAGTCTTCATTATTATTAGTCAAAAATGGCCGAACATATTTTAAGACAAAAATTAAAATCTGACAAATAAGTTGATTGGGTGGACTTTGGAGGTGCAACATTAAATGTCAATGCTCACTAAAGAAAATCATATATGATCATTGACCATCCCAGCAATATATATACATATATATATCATATGGTGCACGATCGTGTGATGCCATTACAATCTACTACTTGGGATGGTCAATGTGTGGCCCACACTCCCTCCACTTAAAAGAAATGTTTTTGAAAATGTAAAACGAAATAGAATATATATATATAGAATAATGCTTGGGACCCCTTTTGGGGGTCACCCCTTCACCTCCTTTGTCACATGGTAGGGGGTGATTGGAAGAGTAGGAAAAAAAAGAAAAAGAAAAAAAAAAAGGTAACCAATGAGAGAGAGAGGGGTCAAAGAGGGTGGAGGAAAAAGGAGGAATAAATCATTACTCATATATATATATTTATTTTGATCCGATTTAGTATATTAAAAACATTTAATAATTAAATAAAATTATTTTAAAATAATTAATTATTATTATTATTAAATATATATATTTTGTAAGTCATACTTTTATTTAGCCTCCGTTTGGGAAGTGGGTTGGCTTTTTGACTTTTTTGACTATTTTAGCCTGGGCTTAAAAGCTTGGTTTGGGAATGACTTTTTGGCTTTTTTGAGTTTTTTTGTGAGAGAAGAATATAATGATTATGGGTTGGATGTGATATTTTGTTTGTTATGGCTAAAATAGCATATTTTGTTTTTTGTAGCTAAAATAGTCAAAAAAGCCCAAACCATGGCTTCTCAAAGTCTATTGTTACGCGTGGTCATGGTTAGGGGTGTGCATAATACCGCCGAAACCACCAAAACCGCACCGAGCCGCACCGCCAAGGCAAATTCGTTATTATTTGCCAGTCAAACTGCCAGTTTTTGGTAAGAAAAATGGCAAATTCTAGTGACACTTTTACCAATCTGCCGGTTTCTATTTTTCTTCCAAACCGCACCGACCCGCACCGCTATTAAATCATGTTTTATAAGATTCTAAAAATTCTTTTTTACTTAAGTTTGTTTGTTGTTCTATACCTTAGAATATAATATTACATTATTACTCGTGGGGAATTCAAGATGTCAGTAATCCAAAATAAAGTTGGATTCCAATTCACTTTTCAATCTTTTTTTTTTCTGACCATGTTGCAAACTTGCATCAGCTCACTTTTCAATCTAAATACTTTTCAACAGTAAACATTTTCAATATATTGTAAACCCTGAATGATATTAATTTTATGTATTGTATTTGATCATTGTACCTTCCACAGATGCTTGTAATGAACTGATGGTATAGTCGTTGATATTATCATGTTGTTGCTACACTTGCTGCATCAGAAGAAAGCTTCGCAAGATGCTTAACATCACGATATCTCTCATCTTTTTTTTACTCTTTGATTTAAGTTTTGTAATTTGAATTATATTTTTTATAAACCGCCAATCCGCCCGAACCGTCAAGGCAAATCCGCTATTATTTACTAACCGAACCGTCGATTTTTGATAAGGAAAATAGCAAATTCTAGTGACACTTTTATCAATCCGCCACCCGCCATACGATTTCTATTTTTCTCTCAAACTGCGTCGACCTGCACAGCGCACACCCCTAGTCATGGTTAGTGATAAAATGCAATAGCAAATGATTAGCATCCCTTTCTCTTGGAATCTTTAAATTGCAATAGCAAATGACTAATATTTGAGGTGATTACAACCAAAAAAAATTAACAAAACAAATTTTTAATTTTTAATTTTATAAATTTATATCTAAATTTTTTTTATGTGTTTTCAATCTAAATTATTTTTTTATTTTTACTAAGTAAAACTAATAAAAAAAATTATATTTTAGTAATTAAACTCAATAAAAATAGTATTTTAAATACTCTATACATATACTTACATTAAATTTAATGGCTGAAATATTATTTTTTGGTTAGTTTTACTTAATGAAAATAAATAAATAGTTTAGATTGAAAATAAATTAAAATATTAACATTTAAATTGACAAAATTAAAAGTAAATATTTCGTTTATTATAAAAATCAAACTCTGAATTTTTTTTTTTTATAATTAACCCTTAATATTTTGTGGTTCATCAAGTAGTGAGCTACAGCTATCAAGTTTTGCGGTGTCAATACCTTCATAGATGGTTTTGCAATGATAATCAGATATATTGTTTTTATTTTTTCATGGATACATTGTGGAGACCGTGGTTTGAAAAGGAGAAATTTTGTTTATTATAAAACTCGAATATTTGACCTCCTACCAAGATGTAAGGCCTTGGGCCAACAAATCTTAACCCATCGCCACCCACTCGGGGTTAAAAAGGGAAGTAAAGTGATATTTAATGTAAATTGTAGGTGGGATTCTCTTTATATATTCAAAAAGAGTAATGTTAGAGACTCCAAATATTTTATTAAAAGTTTTACCAAATGTCTTACATGGGTGTGGGACCCACACAATGTGGGTCCCACGTGGGTCCCACACCCATGTGAGACATTTGGTAAAACTTTTGGTAGAATTTTTGGGAATTGTAACATTTTTTATTCAAAAAATATTAATAATAATGTTAGCAAGTAAAATTGTATGTCAACAAATGTTTGTGTACTAGTAATCACATTTGCATATATATTCACTAAAAATTATATATTAAAATTAATTATATAGATTAAGATACGGAAAAATCATTTTAAGAATTTAGAAAAGGAAAATGTTTGAGGGCCACAATTTTTGTGGCCACAATGGCTTAAAACTGTCAAAACGACGTCGTTTTGGGTGTAAAACATGCAAAAACGACGTCGTTTTGGTAGTTTTGAGCCATTGTGGCCACAAAAATTGTGGTCCTCTAGCATTGTTGTTTAGAAAAATAGAAGTCTAATGTTTTTTTACAGTAATACAATCTAGTTTCCAACGAAGAAACACACATAAAAACAAAATCTAAAATTCTATTAAGACTAATAAACACGAGAGCAAGTTTAAACATCATAGCCGTTGCCTCTATTATGTAACTCTACGTGTTAAGTTTTTGTAATTGACAATTCTGATGACAAAATTCCTTTTAGTTGCAATTTTATTCAACCTTTTATTTCGATGAGATTATGAGTATTTAGATGCGAATCCAATCCGAATTGTACCTTACAGAGAAATTTGTGATTTCTAATCCCTTCATGTTTGTCACTTCGCTGACTATAGCGAGTCCGGGGCAGCACCCAGGCCGGGTCGAGGGGCAGTGCCTCCGAAGCAAAAAGCAAAATTACAATCGAAGTTCTTTTTCTGCTTGAGCGGCCATTCATGCGCTCGAACGGAGATCGCAACCTTTCAGAAGTTTCACTCGCCTGCAAAAGTACTAAGAATTGTTTTTTTGGGCTCAAATGGCCATTCTTGTGCTCGAGCGTAGACCTTGTTTAGTCACATGCATTTTAGTCACTCCGCTCGAGCGGAGATCGCGGATCTATTTGTTATAAAAGCTACGGTTCAGTCAGGTTTTAGAGTACGACTTCAAGATCTTCTTTTTGGCTATTAGGGTTTTTATCTGGAGTTTCTTTGTTTATTTCCTTGATATCTGTGAGAGTTTATATCATGAATTGAGTGAATTATATCAAAGGATTTGTTTGTTTTGTTTTAATCACAAAAGAGAGATTTGTTTTTCGGTGGATTCTGTGAAATTTGGACCTAAAACTTTGGTGGATTTCGGAGTGGCTCATCGTTGTAGATTCGACATCGGCGTTGTGGATTCAACATTGGGCAAAACAATTCCGAGATGAAGGCGGGGCTGGAAGAGGCACATAGGGGTTGGTTCAATTCGGGCATAGATTCGCTAGATAATTGATAGTACACTTGTGTAATTCTTTTGTATTTTCTTAGTGAATTGTTTTGTAACTTTTATCCGTAGTTTTTTTTTTATCACAATTAGAGGCGCTCCAATTGTGATTTTTTTTACGTAAAATCGTTGTGTCGATTTGTTTTTGATTGTTTGATTCGGATTGCTATTTATTGATTAAAATTGATACATAATCATAAATTAATATCTCTAAAATTTTTAGATTTTTCAATATGGTTTATTATTTTTCTCCGTAAAGTAAAACTGAATGATTTTTCTTTTTTTTTTTTTTGTCATTTACTAGTAAATCTTATATCCATGACTTATGAATCATTTAATTTCATAAATATTCTTATGAATACCTATTAGAATGAACCCATATTAGTAAAAATTTAATAAAATAATAGTACACATTAAAATGATGTCTCATATTGTCCCATTTTAAGAACGAAACATTTTGTAAAAGTTTAATAAAATAATAGTGCACAAATTAAACATAACCAAATTTAGAATCTCTAAGAAATATAGTAGAAGTACCTCATGGAGTATCTTCTCAAATTTAATGGGACTTAATAGTTTACAAGAGAATTCATAAGACTTTCTAGGTATAATTATTTTTTAAAACGAGACTTATGGGTAAATTTCTAATTTTTATCAATCCCCACCAAAAAATAAAATAAAATAAAAAAATAATCCAACCAACCCTCATATAAGATAATGCCTGCTCATGGATGGACGTCGCTTGCAAATGGCCTCCAAAGGCTTCAACTTGGGCATGGTGAGGCCAGAACTTTCGGCCATATCCACCTCCTCTTCATTAATTGTCTTCCATTCAAATGACTGAATCAAAGCTCCTAGTGCCAACCCAACAATCCTTTTTGCCAAGTTAGTCCCAGGACAATTCAGATGATTATCGGGTGTAACTTCATTCGAGCAATGTATGGAGGAGTACGGCTTCTGATTATAAGGAATTGGAGCCTTCCGAGTTATGAATGTAATGAGGTTGAAGTAATGCTTAGCAACCACGTCTCCCACTGCCAAAGGGGATCAACCTACACCCATCTCCAGCACTCTCTGATTCAAACCTCTCTGGCATGAACTTTGTCGGATTTTCCCATATCTTGGGGTCTCTATGAATTGCTAATGCATTTACCATCAACATCGTGCCGCGTGGGACATCATAACCTCCCACTGTACAATCTTCAGATGCTTCATGTGGAAGTAGAAGTGGGACAGGTGAATATAATCTAAGTGCTTCATTTATTACATTTGATAGGTAATTTAGCTTGGGTAAGTCTTGTTCATCTATGAGGCGATCTTGTCCAACGTAAGCATCAATTTCTGTTTTAACTTTTGTCATTGCATCTGGATGGTTGAGGAGTAGTGACATTGTCCATTCCATAGTAGTAGATGAAGTTTCAGTCCCAGCAATTAGCAATACCTGTCCACACCATGCACCATGTAAAGTGTTCTATTTCATTTCTATAGCACCATTTTTGTGTCCCTATCAAAGCCCAAAAAGAAAACTGTGTAGACGAGGGTAGATTTCAAATTACTTAACAAAAAAAATATGATAACATTAGAAATTCAAAATCATAGTGTTACACATGCTTGGCATCAATCAATAGTGTTGAATCCTGTTATGTCATCCTATTGTGATCTATTATATATTGTATATGCACAAACACAACTATATATTTCACTTCATGAGGGCAGTCATACATAAAGGAAATTGATCATAAATAAATAAAAGAAAATAAAATTAGTGCTTACTCTCTGACTCAATGAACTGGTTGATGCACTAATTTCAACTACTACTGAATATTGATAAAAAATGAGTGTTGACATGTTTTATTATTTTTCTATGCTGGAATAATGTCACATGAGAGCTACCAACTCTCCAATTAGTGCAACTAGGTAGAGCAAATGCAATGGAATCCAATGTTTCTAATTTCAAGGCTAAAAACATAGAAGCATATTAAACTACTCTCTGTTTCAAAAGTAGCATAAATATTAAAAATTTAATACCGTATTTTTGGGAAATATAATTCTGAAATCTGGAAAGTGGTTTCTGATTATCTAAAACTTATATATTATTCAAAGTAAAATCAATGTCATAGGGATCTTACCATTATAATCCCATATATAATCTCGTTGGTGTAGAACTCAGGTTCTGTTTCTTGCAGAGACAGCAAATTGTGGATCAGTGTCTTCATTTTTGTTGATACACTGATTGTCCGATGTTCATCGACTAGTTTCTGCAAAAACTTGTCCATGTTCTCCGCGTTAGCTATCATTTTCTTCTGAGTCCCAAACAAATCCACACACTGCAAAACCGGAAAAAGATCTGCTGGATCTGCTTTCTTGACAAGTTCAAAATGTTCTCTCATCAGATTCTGAAAGATCTTGGCCTCCTCAATATCCTCCACACTTTCTCCATAGAACCTCTTCCCCATCATCATCATAGTCATAGCATTAAATGAGAGCTCATAAAACTTGGAGTTCAAGTCCACCTTACTATACCCACCACTACCACAATTGTTCATGAGTTGATTCATCAAAAACTTCACTTCCTCTCCTCGTATACTAGATGTCTTATCTAGGCGAGTAGTCGACAACATCTCCAAGGTCGTAATACGCCTGAGATTAGAGTATGCACGAGTCAGTTTACTTCAGATTAGAACTAAATGCAAAACCGAACCAAACATAGTTGGTTTTTGTTTTTTAGAACCAAGACCAACCAATCCTCTACTGAGACAATGGACAATGCATAATAGAGACAATGGACATGTAAACGTAGAATTGATTCTGTAAAGAGTAATAATACACAAACATAACTTGAATCAAAATATTACATACATAATGATAGTGACAGAATTATAGACCTATTAAGTAATAACAAAACCCATCATGACCAATTGGTTGGTGGTCAAGTGGCGATTGGAGCTTGACTTGGTAGGAAGGACTACGGTTCGATTCCCCGCATCACCAATTGGGAGGGGCTTTGAGTCTAACCATCCAAAACTACGCTCCGAATCCGGATTAGTCGGCCCGAAGGGTCGGATACCGGATGGCTAGGACCAAAAAAAAAAAAAAAACAAAACCCATCATGATATTTCTTAGTATCAAAACTCCTACTGACACTAATGATAAATGACTGAAAATTTTAGAAGAATAACATTTTCCTTTTGTGAAAATATGTCACATTTTTTTTCTTTTTCATTTTTTTGTTTTTTTTTTTTTTTGACAGGCAAAGAAAAAATATATGTTGATTATAACCACAAACATTGCAATCAGAGTAGAGAGGAGAGGAGAAACAGAGAAAGCAGTGGTTAGCATAGCAAGAAAGCAAAAAATAATTTAAAAACTAATTTCGTGAAAAATCTAAAAAAACAAAAATACTTATTATTTTCATATGATTTTCCCTTTTCAGGGACAGTAATAGTTTTTAAAAATTCAATCTTTTTTTAACATTTATTTCTGTCTAACTAATTTTAATTTTTCAAAAAAAAAAAAAAAATCAGAAAATAAGTTTGTGAAAACTCAACCAAACAGAAATGTTCTTCTTGAGATCCCTTTACCCTCATTCCAAAACACCAAACAGCCAAACTTACATGATTACATGGGCTAATTAGCCCACCATAATCCCCACCATTTCAGAATTTAATGAAAATCTGACAAAATCTTTCACTTATAAAAGAATAAAATGCCTAACCAGTAAACGCCTTATCAAGAGAGAACAAATCCGTGTTCGAAACGCAATGTAAACCTCCGAACAACCCAACTGAGTTCTCAAGACTATACTGCACATTTCTATTGCCCCAAATTAAATTTAAAAAACAAAACAAAAACATTTTTCCTAAATTTTGAAAGCAATTTAGAAATAGAAAGGAAAAAAATAAGTGAAATATTACATTTCACTTAGTTTTACACTCTTTCTTCCTTTTATTTTCTAAATCTGTTATCAAATTCTCAACCAAACACAGCTTAAATTCTCTCAAATCTTTCATCAATTAGTTCATTAAATTCAAAATTGCTGAATAAAAAGTTAAAAGTGAAGTCCAATCATTTCATCTAACTTGTATCAACGGAGACAGAATTTTCACCAAATCAATGTCGCCATGGACTACGAAAATCTTACTCGTAAAAATCATCTCGAAGCCCTTTTTAGCCGACTGGCCAGTGGATCTCACGCTTTTGGGTCATCCAACGAAAGGTTTGAAATTTTTTGAGATACCTTTTCGTTCTCTAATATTTGGTAAACCGAATCTTACATCAAATTTTCAACCGTCATATTTTTATTCAAATTTAATGAAATTTTAAATAAATAAAAAAGGTAGGGATGCGAGATAATATAGGAAAATATTTCGTAACTCAAAATTTTGTGACTCAAATGACTCAAATCTGTCATAACAACGTCGTTTTACACTCAAAATATGTCAAAACGACGTCGTTTTGACAAATTTGAAACATTTGACGCACAAAATTTTAAGCTACCTAGCATTATTGATTTTCTTTTATCAAAAATGGTAAAAACATTTTTTTGGGATAAGTTTGATTAACAACGATTTGTAGCTCGAATTTACCAAGGCACGAATGGTTCGAGGCGCCATAACGGGTTTTTTTTAAAAAAATGTTTGGTGGCCACAATATTCGCGGCTCAAATGGCTCGAATTGACCAAAACGGCGTCGTTTTGTGTTGTTTTGTGTCCAAAACGATGTCGTTTTGGTCAATTCGAGCCATTCGAGCCTAAGAAATTCGGGCTCTCTATCATTGCTGTTTTTTTTTTCTTCCTTCCCCCTTCATCCTTCCCCTCTCTTCCTTCCTCTTCTTCCTCTGCTCTGAATCCAAACTCAAATCAAAATCAAAATCAAAATCAAATTTTTTTTTTCTTTTTCCTTCCCCCTCTCTTCTTCCTTTTCTTCCTTTGCCCTCTCTTTTTCCTTCCTCTTCCGGCCAGTCAACAGATTTAAAAGAAAAGAAAGGAGGAAAGAACAGATTCGTAAAAAAAAAAAAAAAAACAAAGAAAAGAACAGAGAGTAGAGAGAGGAGAAGAACAGAGCATCATCATCAACAAAAACCTCTTCATCAACACAGCATCTCATCAACAACAACATCCATCATCAACAACAACATCCATCATCAACAACAGAGCATCATCATCAACAACAAAATCAAAATCAAAACAAAATCAAACCCACAGAATCAAAATCAAAAATCAAAACCAAACCCAAAATCAACCCACTGAATCAAAAAAATCATCCGCCCATGGCGATGGGTTGGGTTCGAGTGGCTCGCGATCTCCGTCCATGGCGGGTTGTGGTGATCTCCGTCCATGGCCCCCCTCTCTTTATTTTCTTCTCCTCTCTTCCTCCTCTTTTTCTCTTGCTTCTCTCTTTCTCTGAAATCATGAGGTGGAAGGAAGAAGGAAGGAAAGAAAAAAAAAAAGAAAGAAATTCGGGCCATTTTCGAGCTACGGTATTCGAGCTACCACTCTTTTGATTGATTCGAATCAATCAAATCAAATTGAATATTTTTACAGTATATTTTAGAATCAAACCAATATATTACCCAACTCAAATCAAATCTACCTGAGATTGCGCCAAAGTTCACCATATGGAGCTACACCCATATTGGTGTTGTTGTAGTTGAGGTGTTTTCCGGCGAGGCTCCGGGGCCGGTTGACAAATACCACATCGTTTTTTGTGAAACATTCTTCAACGGCGGAAGGAGAGGTGACGACCACCACCTTTTTGGGTCCCAACCGGAGGAGGAGGATGGGCCCATACTTGTCTGAAAAAGCTTGAAGAGTTTGGTGCAGTGGCTCTTTCAGTAGATGAAGATGGCCTATGATGGGAAGCCCAGGTGGACTTGGTGGTAGATTCTTGTATCTCTCTTGTTTTGATGTCAATAGCTTCAAGATGAAGAAGAGTAGGAGGAGAGAGAATATGATGAGAGGCATGTAGTACCACTTGGCTTCCTCCATTTGTCTGCGTCAAAAGTTCAGTGTTTGTGATGCCAAGTTGTGGATTGAAAATTTGTTATTTATTTAGGCTTCGGCTAGAACATGTTTGGTAACTTTACCGTTTATATTTATAAAAATTTTATAAATTAATTTTTATTTATTTTTTATTTATGTTTAAAAAAAATATAAATTACAAACGCGTTTGATTTAGACAAAATATTTAAAAATATAAAAAAGAGTAAGAAATGACAAATGGTGGCGAGTGGTGGGTGAAGACGAGTGGTGGCAGCGGAAGATAATAGTGGAAAATGATGGTGGGTGGTGGTGGCGGAAGATGGTAGTAGAAAATGGTAGTGGGTGATGGTGGCAGAAGACGGTGGTAGAAAGTGGTGGCAAGTGGCTGGTGATGGCGACGGAAGACGGTAGTGGAAAGTGGCGACGGGTGGGTGGATGGTGGTGGGTGGGTGGATGGTGGTGGGTAGTAGCGAGTGGAGGGTGGTAGTGGCAGGTGGGTGGCGGATGGCGGTTGGTGGCGAGTGGTGGTGGTGGGTGTGTGGGTGGGTGACTGTGGCGGGTGGTAACGAGTGGGTAGTAGTGGTGGTGGCGGCGGGTGGTAGGTGGTGGTGGCAAGTGGGTGGCGGATGGCGGGTGGTGGTGGGTGGTCGTGGTGAGTGCGTGGGTGACGATGGCGGGTGGTAGGTGGTAGCGAGTGGGTGGTGGTGGTGGTGGCGGCGAATGGTGGTGGCAAGTGGGTGGGTGGCGGGTGATAGTGGTGGTGGTGGTGGTGGCGAGTGGGTGGCAGGTGGCGGGTGGCGGGTGGCGGATGGTAGTGACAGGTGGGTGGTGGGTGGTGAGTGATGGTGGCTGGCGATGGATGGTAGTAGCGGGTGGTGGGTGGTGGCCGGTGGGTGGCAGGTGAGCGGTGGGTGGTGGGTGGTGGTGGTGGTGGCGGAAGATGGTGGTGGAAAATGGTGTCGGGTGGTGGCTAGTGTTGGGTGGTAAAAAAAAAAAAACTCAAAACTCAAAATGTAAACTCATTTTTTGAGTTTATATTTTTTGGCCAAATTTATAAACTAAGACCATTAATTTATAAATCAAAAATTTACCAAACAAATTTTTATTTGAGTTTTTAAAATTTTTGTAAATATAAACTGAAAACGTAAGTGTTACCAAACGGTACCTAAAAGTTAGGTTTTTTTTTTTTTGTTATTTTAATCATAAAAAATAAAATACGTTTTTTAATTCAATGAGATAAAACATCACATCTAACTCATAATCATTACATTATTTCTCTCACAAAAAAGTTAAAGAAGTCAAAAATTCTTCCCAAACTAGGTTTTATAATTCCAAGCTAAAATAACTAAAAAAACCAAAAAGTCAAAAAGATCATCCACTTTCCAAACGAAGCCATCTCGAGGAAGATTAAGAGGTGGTTTAGGATATCCTAAATAAGTGTACTTTTTAACTTTTTATAAAAAGATGAGTAAAAAAGTAGAGAATAAATGTTGATTGATGTGACTCAAAAAAGATAAAAAAATAAACTAAAATAGATTAAGCCAAACAAGGCTTAAAATTGCTGAGAGGCATGGAATACCACTTGGCTTCCTCCATTTGTGTGCATCCAAATTAATGGTTGTGATGCCAATGTGGATAGAAAATTTGTTATTTATTTTGAGTGAGGATACCGTGATGTTCCCGGAGCAATTTTTTTTTTTTTTTTTGGTGGTAAACTATCAATAGAGGTTAATAGGTAGATTTGATTTCTATCAAGTTTTATTGTAAATAAATTTTAATAAAATTGTGATTAAAAATAATTTTTTTGTATGTTGTTAAAAATTGATAATTAGTGACTTTTTTATCATTATTTTTATAAATTATCGCTAAAACTTATAATTAGTGACTTTTTTCTGTGATGAATTTTTTAAACTGTCGCTAAAATTTAAAAATTAGTTACGTTTTTTTTAAACTGTCGCTAAAATTTATAATTAGTGACATTTTTTATGACAATTTTTAAATTGTCATTGAAAATTAATAATTAGTAACGTTTTTTAATATTATTTGATGAAAAACGTCATTAATTATTATAAGGCCTATTTGACAATAAATACACCTATTAGGACCTACACATAAGTTCCCTCATTTTTCTTTTCTTTTTTTTTTTTTTTTTGGTTCAGAGGAAGATTAATCATGCCAATCTCTATATCTGTATTATTTAAAAAATTACAAATTAGTTGTCTTTTTAAAAAATAATTACATACTTATGAAAAAAAATGAAATTGATAATTAAAATGTATAAAGTTTTTCACTAATCCATTTTTTTCTTCAAAATATAAGTTGATTTATTATTATATCTATATTATTACAAGTATGTTATGTGCACACACAAATAATTTAACATAGAATGCACAGACATAAGACAAAATATTTATATATATAATTATAACCATGTTTACATCTATAAATATAAATATTTGTATCATATATGTATTATGTATTTGGTTCTTTTTGTGCACCTAAATTTTTTGGGAAAATCATTTTTTAGTGAAGGTTGGAAAAAAAAAAAAAAAAAACCACAAACATGGAGGGCAAGCCCACAAAGAATTTGCTTTGGCCCTCCAAAAAAGACTGAAAACAGAGCTTCAAAAATATTTATAATCTTATATTAGTCCATTAAAAAAAGACCCAATTTAATATTACAAGTTCAAAGTACTAAATGAATAAAAGGCTCAAACTAAACTAAATGAATAAGAAGCCCAATCTAAAATATAAATCCACAAAAAAAAAAAAAAAAGTTCACTTGAATTTTAAAGGTTCAAAATAATATTTAATGCAAAACCCAAATTGAATTAAAAAGGCAAAAACTTGAGGCCCCAATGTAAATTATAAAAACTTTTAAAACTAAGTGTAAATAATTTGAGGCCCGACCAATCTATAATACTTTGTTGATGTTCATTGCCTCTTTGTCTGGCATTCAAAATTGGGGGAGGAAACAGAGACTTGACTTTAAGCCCTAGAGCAAAGCAAGCAACACACAATCACCCAAAGATTAATTGAAATTCAAAAAAGGAGAAATTGGAGGCCTGACTCAATATTATTGATCTTCTCTCAACTTTAATCCATCACAAATAGTGAAGATATTTTCTTATCCTCTCTATTTTATTTATTTATTGATTTTATAGAACTATGCAACTAAATTTTTTGAAATTAATAGAGAACTATTATATTTTTGAACATTTTATATATTTTTTAGTTTTTTTTTATTTATTATTTGTCTCATATCATATTTGTTATATAAAACAAGTTTCAAGTTTTTGCTTGATGAAATATTTGTTTGATGATGATTATAATTTTTTTTTCCTATTATAATTACATGAATTTTTATTTTATTTTATTTTATTTTATGTTTATTGATTATTGGACTTGTTATAATTGAGGATCAAGTTTCTTTTGGATAGGAAGATCAACTGTTAACATTATGACGATGATGACATTAGTAACTTTTGATAAATTAATTAAACAGGGCAATCATGATTCTAACAAAGTATTTTTCAAATGATACTTTGTTACTTTTTGTTCACTTTTTTAGTACTCCAGCTTATGTTTTGGTCCTTTTCGTTATTGTAAAATTTGATATATATTTAACCAAAATTTAGGCCAAGTTTGGAAAGACCAAATAAGTGTACTTTTTGACTTTTTATGAAATATGAGTTGAATTTGGGTTGGGTTTGAAGTGATGTGTTAGAGAAGTGATGTGACTTAAATAAAATGATGTGATTTAAATAGGAAGTGACTTTTTGACTTTTTGAATTTTTTGGAGGATGTCAAACTTGACCTTAGTAAATTTTTTGTGAGTATCATTTTTTTTAATATGTATGAAAGGTAACATATTTAGGCATGGTTTGGGAAGTTGGTTTTGGTGGGTTAGGGGCTAAAATAGTCACAAAAAATAAAATAGGCTATTTTAACCACAAAAAACAAAACATCAAATCCAACCCATAATCATTACACTTCTCTCTCACAAAAAAAGTCAAAAAAATTAAAAAGTCAAAAAATCTTTCCCAAACCAAACATTTTAATCTCAAACTAAAATAACTAAAAAATTAAAAAGTCAACCCACTTTTTAAACGAAGACTAATGTCTGCTTTGAGTCCTAAAAACCTCAAAGCCGACATTGATGGAGAGGTGCAACCCCACAACTTTTGACTTGCACGCAACCACAAAATAAGTTATACTCCTCATATTTTTTGTAATTTTTTTCTGCTCCACTGTACTATGATTCCCCTGAACTTTTTCATATTATTATAACAAAATAATACATACTTAAGTACCATAATTCATCCACAATGATCATAAAAGTTTTATAGTAAAAAATTATCCACAACGATATGAAAGAAAATTTTGATTTTACATAATTAACTTTATATTTTTTTTTTAAATTGACATAATTTATAATGGCATCATGGGTACAATTATGAAATTTATATTATAAAACTCAATTTTTTTAGGATAAATTATCAATAAGTCCTAATAGTTGGGTTTAATTCCGATTAAGTCCTATTCAAAAAAAGTCATTGTAAAATCGTTGCTAAAAATAATTTTTTGTAACCATTTTTTGCATATGTCGCTAAAAATTAACAATTAGTGATTTTTTTATCAAGATTTTTATAAATGTCGCTAAAATTTACAATTAGTGAATTTTTTTGACGAATTTTTCAAACTGCCGCTAAAAATTAAAAATTAGTGATATTTTTTTGTGATGCTTTTTTTAAAATGTCGCTAAAACTTATAATTTGTGACATTTTTTGTAACATTTTTTAAAGTATTACTAAAATTAACAATTAGTAACTGTTTTAACCGTATTTGATGAAAAATGTCATTAATTATCATAGGACTTATTGGACAATAAATCCACCTATTAGCACTTACATATATAACTTCGCCATTTTTTTAGGGACAATTACGCGCCGGTTGTGCAAGGGTTTTTTTTAGGATAAACTACCAATAAAGTCTTAATGGTTGAATTTAATTCTCATCAAATCCTATTGAAAATAAATCATAGTACAATCGTCGTTAAAAATAATTTTTTGTGACGATATTTTACATATGTCATTAAAAATTGACAATTATTTTGTCACGATTTTTATAAATTGTTGCTAAAGGTTACAATTAGTAACGTTTTTCTGTAATGAATTTTTTAAACTATCACTAAAAGTTAAAAATTAATAACTTTTTTGTGACATTTTTTTAAGGAAGGTTGACCAATAGGTCCTATATTTTAGACTTATAATCCATATAGTTTCATATTTTTTCTTGTGATCCATTTAGTCATTTTGAATGTGTGATGACTTATTTGCCTGACACATTGGAGTGTCACATTTGAAAAAGGTACACTAAAAAGTTTTTAATTTTTTTTAAAGTGTCACATCATATCCATCACATTGTTATATTTGAAAAAGTATACTAAGAAATTTTTAGTTTTTTTTAGAGTATCACACAATACCCACCACATTGTCACATTTGAGAAAAGTATATTAAGTTATTTTTATTTTTTTGAAGTGTCACATCATACCCGTCATATTGTCACATTTGATAAAAGTACATTAAGGAGTTTTTAATTTTTTTGGAGTAAAAGTTGTGAAATGTCACATCATACCAACCACGTTGTCACATTTGAAAAAAATACACTAAAGAGTTTTTAGTTTTTTTGAAGTATGACATTAATATTTGCTACGTTAGAATATCACATCACACATGTCACATTAATAAAAGGGTGTCTACCAAAACACTACCAAAATAAAAATGGTGAATTACACTAACAGTCCCTATAGTTTGGGACTCGTGTCACTTTGATTCCTAACTTTTCAATTGTGACACGTTTGACCATGAATTTTGAATTTTATTCCAAATAAGAACATTTGAAGATACCATTGCTCAATTTCAAAGCAAAATCATCAATTTGATAAAATATAAACTAATTTGACAAAAATAAATGTCAAAAAAATATTTTTGAATTTTAAATAAATATTTCTACCCACTAAAGATAAAATTATATAAAATTGACAAATCTTTTACATATTTATTTATTTATTTATTTATTTTATCAAATTAATTTGTATTATGTGCTTGGATGATAATCATGTAATAGGTGGTTGTTAAGTTTTTAATGTGTAATCAATACATTTAATATGTAACGCCCCACTTCCAGGTTGTTAAATACACTAAAATAGCCAAAAAAAAAATATACAAATTTTGCTCCCAAAAATAATAACTACAAAATTGTCTCCAAATTGTACTATATTCTCCAAAATATTCTATAGTACATCTATCTCCGCAATAAACAATATTACAACTATTTTCAAATTTAATAATTACAGTGGTGAGTCCCAAATCTTTATATTAATAAATCTTTCTAATCTCAATTTCGATCTCCGCTAAAATCTACTCCGTGCCTGAAAAATAAATTAATTCGGGAAGTATATAATACTACAGGAATACAAGGCTCGGATACAATATAAATTAATAGGAATCCAACAATTTATGACATTAAATCAACGATACGATAATCAAGGAATTTACCAAATTGCACAACACAGTAAGCGAAATTACTGGTGCAAACAGCCACTTCCCATTTATTTCTAATACTTACAGCGCCCCCGAGACAATTTCATTAACGCTACTCTCCAAACGAACAATCTAAACGGCAATTTTTGGTCAATGCCTTTGAAGTTCATGCACTGGCTGGGGCAAGGGCAGATTTACTAATCTAGCCGGCCGCATACCCAGACCTCATGACGATCGATATGTGCCGCAGCCAGTTCATTCACCAATTTTTGGCTTTTAAAACGGCCTAACTATTTAAACGGTAATTTTTGATCAATGCCTTTGAAGTTCATGCACTGGCTGGAGCAAGGGCAGATTTACTAATTTAGCCGGCCGTGTACCCTGGCCTCATGACGATCGATATGTGCCGCAGCTAGTTCATTCACCAATTTTTGGCTTTTAAAACGGCCTAACTATCTAAAAGGAAATTTTTGATCAATGCCTTCGAAGTTCATGCACTGGCTGGGGCAATGGGAGATTTACTAATCTAGCCGGCCGCGTACCCTGGCCTTATAACGATCGATATGTGCCACAGCCAGTTCATTCACCAATTTTTGGCTTTTAAAACGGTCTAACTATCCAAACGGCAATTTTTGATCAATGCCTTCGAAGTTCATGCACTGGCTAGGACAAGGGCAGATTTATTAATCTAGCCAGCCGCGTACCCTGGCCTCATGCCGATCGATATGTACCGCAGTCAGTTCATTCACCAATTTTTGGCTTTTAAAACGGCCTAACTATCTAAACGACAATTTTTGATCAATGCCTTCGAAGTTCATGCACTGGCTAGGGCAAGGGCAGATTTATCAATCTAGCCGGTCGCGTACCCTGGACTCATGCCGATCGATATGTGCCACAGCTAGTTCATTCAATTTTTGGCTTTTAAAACGGCCTAACCATCTAAACGGCAATTTTTGATCAATGCCTTTGAAGTTCATGCACTGGCTGGGGCAAGGGCAGATTTATTAATCTAGCCGGCCGCGTACCCTGGCCTCATGACGATCGATATGTGCCGCAGCCAGTTCATTCACCAATTTTTGGCTTTTAAAACGGCCTAACTATCTAAACGGAAATTTTGATCAATGCCTTCGAAGTTCATGCACTGGCTAGGGTAAGGGCAGATTTATTAATTTAGCCGGCCGCGTACCCTGACCTCTTACCGATCGATATGTGCCGCAGCCAGTTCACCAATTTTTGGCTTTTAAAACATTCTAATTATTTAGTCGGCAATTATACAACATTTGACCCAAAGCAATTCCATTCATCAGTAACAGCGAGGTACAAAATGAATTTTCATTATGTAAATTAGGCACAAATTGTAACCATTTTACATATGAAAATTACTAAGCAAAAAACTGTAAAAAGCTGAAAAATACACGCAAATCCTAAAACAAAAAAAACAAGCGCCTTTGAAATCAGCCATCGGAATCAGACTCCAGTGGCTCAACATCCACTTGCTCATATGGAATTGGCGTAGCCAAAGACACATTAGTGGCAGCAAGGGCTTTGAGCCAGCCGTGTTTAAAGCCCCGATTCTTAAACTTGGGGACTTCGTCTACGTATTCATCATAAGCAGATTTTTTCCCGGCATCAAATGTGCTGGAAGCCTTCAAGTCAGTTGTTTCCTTCGCCACCTTCATCTCTTCTAACTCAGCCTTTAATTTAGAATTCACCTCCTGGGCCAATTTAAGCGCGGCGTCGCTCGCATTCGCCTCTCCTCGGCGACCGATCTTAAATATTCAGCAATACGGGCTCTCTCCAACTCGGCCTCGACACGAGCGCCCTCGATCTGCGCCCTACTCCTTTGGCCCTCAACCTTCGTTTGTAAACGACCAATCTGCTCCACGACATCGTGATAGTGACGGCCCATGTCGCCTATCCTTCCGACGGTCTGCAAAACAGGAAGTTAAAACCAAAATAATGTGTAAGGAGAAAAGACAGAGTCAAGATATGTACCAAAAAAGCTGATTGTGTGGCCAACGAGATTGCAACCAGATCTGGTTTTGCCCGAAAAATCGCCTTATTTGCAGGCAGTGAAACGGACGTCGCCAAACTAAGTGCAACCACTGGATCTTTGATTATCGAAGCATCGGAGAAGATCAGCATATTTTTCATCTTCGACTGAATAAAAAAAAGTACAATCACATTCGATTCCTCCAAACGAGGCCGTTTGTCGGCACGATCTTTTTTTGAGCCGGCCTCGATATCGGCAGGGCGCTTCTCCACCCTTTGCTCAGCTTCTACACTGGCTTGCACCAAGGGTTCCGTTTTGGTGCTTCCTCCTTTTGCCGTCACTTCCTTAATAACGGGCAGCGAGGACTGAAACTGAGACTGAGATTTGGCAGCCCGAATCTCCTCCGCCCTTCGTCGCGCAGCTAGCCTTTCCGCATTCGCTTTCTTGGCAAGCTTAGTGAGGCTCAGCCCAGCCATATCTTCTAGGCACGCGCCGGGAAGATCCTCCAGACCCTGAAAAATATCGTCAAGTGGACGGTTCTATCGACCCGAAGTGGACGGATTATCAGCCGAATTGAGGCCGGCTTCCTCAAATGCTAATTTTAAAGCCTCGTCAACCTCTGTTTCGGCTTCTTCTGATTCGGCGGCCTCAGCTACTTCCGGTCGCTCCGAATCTGATTCCTTGCAGCCGCCTTGCCTCAAATTTTTGAAGTCAGTCAAGATACTGGTGACAAGAAACTCCTCACCGATCGGAATTGGGATATTTTTCGCTGTCAAAAAGGTCGTATAAGTCGGCTCGTAGCGGAGCAGAACGTGGGCCGCCCTCCCCTGCTTTTGAAGACTCCGTCGGCCAAAGTACTTGAGCGCAGTCTTGATTTCTGAAAGGACGGCGTCGTCAGTTGAGGTCAAGATTTTCTTCAAATCGTTCCCTGCAAAAGCAAAATCATAAGGTCCCAAAAATGAAGCTTTATAAATTTAACAAATGAATAAAAGATGATACTCAGCCACCTGGTTCGCCCCTCCATCTAGGAATACGATCAAGGCGATCCTCGCCTTCGCTGAATTCCCAGTTTCCTTGGACGACGACCATAACATCATCGACTCGCTTCCCAGAGCTGGAAAGCATAGTCACTAGTTGATGGTTAGTGTCTTTGGCTCTAAGGAAATAACGCCCGTGCCGACCAGAAGACTTGGCCAAGGCGTAACAATGCCGAATAGCAGGGATGCCAAGGTTAAGCCCAAGGCGATGGTTTAGTGCTACAATCCCCATCACAATCCTAAAGAAATTGACATTGGGCTGCGAAGGGATTAACTCTCAATGGCAAAGCACAGCCCTAAGGAGTGGGTGAAGGGGGAAACGGACTCCGCCCTCTGCGATTGATAGAAGAGGGAAGATGATGGTGTTTTCATCAACCCTCTCCATATCAAGGGTGCCGTCTGCCACAAAAGACAGATGGACGTCATCAGGGATGGAAAAATGGCGTCGGAAGCCAAAAATTCGATCCGGTGAAAGGAGATCTTTCAAATGTTTTTCCATTCTCCCCAGCCAATATGATTATGCTAAGCGAAAAAACAAAGCAAAGAAGGAGAGAACTTACAAGTGGCGAAGGAGGTAGAGAAGAGTAGGAGGTCGCAGAGGTAGTTCGGAAGGCAATCCAGCGACGGGGCGTCTAAAAGCCTGTATCTATTTGAAAAGACGTCGAAGTTTTAAATCACAATAAATGAGAGTGTACGAAGAGGCGGGAAGTTGAAATGATAACCGAGAAGCGTGTGGACAGACATTCGCGTTGGAATACGATCAGCCGCCGAATTTCGGCTCTGATTCTTCGAGTTCAAAGCCAAACACTCCAGCCAACTGCCGCTAGTGGAGTGCTTGTGGGGCAATTGTAGGGGCCGAATATTGAAAGTCGTAGAGATTCTAGAGAGTCGAACATTGAAGAATCAAGATTCGAAACATTCGGCCATTGCTGCGGAAACTCGGACCCAACCTTATTCGGCTAGATAGTCGATTAAGCAAGGGGCCAAGTGAAGATCGGTTTATTACAAAATATAACGAATAGGAGGTTGGATTTGGAACTAATCCCGAGGCCCAAAGAAGAAAAGATATAAATAGAAGAGACATCAGCTAGAAAGAGGTATGTGATAATTATGGTATTTAACTTAGAATACAAGTAATTTAGAACGGGAAATTGACTTGTCCGTCAGAGTGCTAATTCTGGCACCCCCGACCGGAGTATTTACTTCATTTCAGGTGCCTATCGGTGGATCACGAGCGTCCCCCAAGATCAGAAGAGTAATTCCAAAAACCACTTCCCCACAGAGAGAGATGACTCTTTGTAGACGTCCCCCGAACGCCCCGGGGGAGATGAGTCCCCCGTTCTGTTCGATATTGGGCTCACTACAGCTCAGGACTCTTCAAATTGTCACGGTTCTAAATCTGAACCAAAGAGTCCAAATCCGGCAAATCATTTTGAGAAAACAGATTTTTTTGAAAGAAGTGCCAAACATGGACTGCTTTGCCAGATACAGAGTCGCCACCTAAATATTTTATTTTTGGAAAATTTAGGAAACCCTGACTCGTTTGCCTAAGGCCACGTGTCCGTCATCACCAAAGTTGCCTCGGCTCGGGAACTTGGGTACGATTGGGGAAGGTCACTTCGTGAGCACCCCCGCTCGCTCGATCAAAGATCGGCCTCTACTAACCATGATATCAAGTTTTGAAAACATTGTGTGTTCTTATTCCGGTTATTAGCCTAGATTACTATGTGATGCACACAGCATACAAGTATAGACTGGGTCGCCCGAATTGGAACAAAACATTTCATATTTGTTTTTGAAAGATGGTTTGCTACTCGCAAGTAGGCTTAAAATGCAGATTTTGCCACCCTCAGGTGGGCTTAAGAAAAGATGGTTTTGCCACTATCTAGTGGGCTTAAAACACACAGTCAATGATTTGTTCCAATCCAAATAACCCAACCTTCACCCACAGGCATTCAGGCAGTTATATCACATAAGCAAGTAGCCTCATGGTAAGCATGCTATTCATGGCAGTCACTCACACGCATGCAAGGATGCTAAAGCATAAAACTCACCGAGTACTCCAAGCCAAAACAAAAGCTAATTAGAAATCCATGCATGACCCTAATTATACAAAAATGCCTAATGCAACACATGCAAAAATGCAACTATAACAGGCTCGGCTATTCTAAACATGGCATATGAAATGCTACAACTAACATGTATTCAACTTTGAAATTGAAATACAAATGCAGTTAGTATGATGCGCCGAGCCCGGTGCATGCAAAACAGATGAATGATGCAAACATGCTGTCATACTGTATGCTAATTGAAATATGCCCTAATCTAACCATCATAAGCATGTAAATAAAAGGGAAGAAAGACGTGGGGTTGGAAGACATACAACACACACACGCACACTTATTACAGTTATGCCCTCGCGCAGAGGGTCTGAATAAATATACAGTCCCGAATAAAAGAATAATACAGTCCAAATAAATATTACAGTCCAAATATGTACAAATTCCTAATTAATTAACAAATTAACTAAGAAAATAAATAAACTGGCATGCAAGCCACGAACTGCCTTGATTCCATTCCGGATGATGAATGATGCATGCCCGGGTTGCCTTTGCGCGGAAATCCATGACGATGCCCCAATTAGCCTCTGTTTGCACCTGTTCTTGAAATGCGTGCCAAGCCTCGGAAGACCGCTGATTCTTGATTTGCTGCAACAGAGAGCAGGAAAGGGGCATAGCAATGTATTTTCACAAATGTATGCATGTCTCGATTCTCGTGCCACCAATCACGCATATCGATGCATGATGGCCGAGGAGTCGAATTGCACAACTTAATATGAAATGAATGCATATGAAAACAACACAAAAACCTAACTCCATCATGGATAATCCGGAGTGTCGGTGACTGGGGAATTGAGATACGTTCCGTCACTCGGAGTACGAAATGCACCTCGTTTCCCGTGCCCGGGCTAACTCCTATCCCGAACAATATGCAATATGCATGACATGCATGAAATGCAACTAAGATACAATCCTAACATACACAATGTTATGGAATGGCATACAAGCTGCACGAGGTAATACATAACCGAGCATACACAATGCTATGGATGAAATGGCATACGCGATGCAATAATGGGCTTACACCAACATGAGAAAGCCTCAGCCACACTCACATAGGAGGCCATCAGATGAAAACAAGACAACTCGAAATGCGTGCACGCGTGCACGCAAACCGAGGACCGGCCCTCAGGCACCGAAATGCCACCCTAATGAGGCATGGCAAAGACATGGAATATGGCACACTATAATGCAAAAAATAGAGGTAAAATGAGATGCAAAACAGCCCCGAAACCCGGTAAAATGAAACCCGATGCATGGAACGAGCCCCGAAACATGGATTTTGGTGCATGAAATGGCTTATAACTATACAATACAAACATAATTTGAACATGAGATGAAAATAAAGAAGCAAGGAAGCCCCTAGACAAGCATTTTTACAGTTTAAAGCATGGCCAAACAGTGAGCACAAGTTGGGCTAAATTAGCATACAAAAGTGGCTCCGCAAGGGAGGCAATGAAGCAAGTGGTAGATGCAAAGCCCAAACAGAAAAAGACCATTCTACAACACTGAAGAGGGACCAAAAATATTACTACTTACAGTTTATGGCAGCCCCCAAAACAGCATAAAAACATACTCAAAATGCCATGCAAGGTAGGGCCCAAAAGAGGTCAAAACACAAAGTATATAAAACATTCATCAAATAGCCAAAGACCCTTAATGAAACATGACAAGGGGGTCAAAATATGGCCACTTTCAGTTCGGACCAAGGTCCAAAACAGAGACACAATAGGCTAATAAATCATGCAAAAATGGGGACCAAAGAGGGGTATAATGACAAGTGTCACATGGAGGTCCCAAACAGTAATGAGCCCTTCTATTGAAGAAGGGCTCAAAATAAGCTCACTTACAGTTTATAACATGCCCCAAAACAGATTACATATAGGCCAAAAATAACATGCAAGATTAGGGCCTAAAGAAGAGATAAAGAAGGAAGTGCAAGATAGGGGCCTCAAATGCCAAAATTCCCTTAATGAAATATGAAATAGAGCTCAAATAAAGGGTACTTTCAGTTTTGGTCGGAGCTCAAAACAGTAAGCAAAATAACTAAAGAAAAAGATACAAAGAAAGAGCCAAAAAGAGGGGAAAGGGTGCTTACCCTTGTAGACCAGTCTTTAACAACTTCTTGGACCAAATTTGCTGCCTCTTAGCCTCTGAGAAGACTTCCAAGCAGCTGTAAATGGAAGTGGTGGAGTGGTGCTAGGTGATGGTGTGAAAATGGGGTAGGATTTGGGTGTTTTTTTCAAGGAAATGAGAGAGGGAGAGGGATATAATGCAAGAGGCTCTTAGGGAAATTTTTGTAACCCTTGGACCAATGCTGGAGGCCAGGTATATAGACCAAAGAGGGGGAGAAATAGAGGGAAAAAGTGGGGGGGAAATGGATCAAGTTTCCCCCCAAAAGTTGTCCCCCCCGGATACAGATTTTTTGGGGAAAAAAAGTATACAGCTGGAATATACACACCCTGAGGAGCAAGGCCGGCCAGTTTTTGGAGCTGCAGGTGGCCGGCCGGCCACCCCCCATGGCCGGCCGGCCAAGGGTCAAAAGGGTCAAAAATATTTAATGGCCGGCCACCACAAATTGGTGTCCTCCCAGGTGCTCTCAACACAACCCTATGGTTCAAAATTGTCAACTGTAAAACAGGAGAGAGAATAGGCCATTTTTAAGAAGGGTTCAAAAGGGTCAGGTGAAATTACTGGCCGGCCACCAACTTTTGGTGTCCTCCCATGTGTGTACAACACAAATAGGGTGGTTAGGATTGAAGAAAGTGACCCTAGGGTGTTCAACATTGGCTTGGAAGTGAGAAAAACGGGCGTCGGAGGGCGCCGGAGGAATATAACTGGTTGCTGAAGAAATTGCTGGGCTCCCACCCTTCTACGGCCTTCCTGGTGATGAAACAGAGGTACCTGCCAAAAATGAACGAAAACCGATGCAAAACGAATGTTCGGGGGCCAGAACGCGCAGTTCGGGGCCCCAAAAACTGCCTGTTAAGCACCGAAAGTGGCATTCGACCACGAAGTGGGTCTCTCGGACCTCAGTGTCCCTCAAAAGGGAGCAAATAAGAAGTATGCCAAAAATCGAAGCAAATGGAGGTGGTTAAGCGGTCCCGAACCGAGGCACACGGCCAACGGCTCCGAAAAATCGGAAACCGGACTCCAAACGGGCAAAATGGCCTACGACCACAAAACATAGCCTACGGCCACTGAGAGATGATCTACGAGACCTATCCCTCCCTTCGTGAAGAGAAAATAGAGAAAACCGAGCCTAGTTCGCAAACCGAGGCAAAGCACAAAAGAGTCCGGAAGTCCAAAGGCAAGGCTCGCAGCCGAGACTCTAAAACTTTTGAACGAGCACAATATGCAACATCACCAAGCGCTCAATCGGTGACATCTGAGTCTTAAGGTCGGTCAAAAATGGGGTGTCTACAGTTGCCCCTCTTTGACAGAACTCGAAAGTCATAAGTGACGGGAGTGAATGTCAAAACCCAGAGACGACCCATTTTTGACAAGGCCGAAGACTTAGACAAACAGGCGTGATAAATAGAGATGTGCTCGCAGGCATGCCCGCAGGCAGGGGCAAAATGCAACTGATAATGCAAGAAGCCAAAGGTAACTCAATGATCATGCAAATGCAGCAAGCTGTAATGAAGCAAGTATTCGCAAATAGATGCAACAGTTTTAAGCCAGAATGCAAAGCAACAACTACATTTTATGCAGTTAAGAATGCGAAGAATTGTTCAATTCTCGTCGCGTCTCACACGGAGAAGATACGATACCTGCGCGATTCGTCTGGTCGCACCAGTCTCAAATGAACCGTACATACAATATCGTGCCTGTAAAAGAGAGAAATTCAACAAGCACAATATGCTAACAACATATATTCAATGTGATTCCGAAGGTTTGACACACGCAGTGCCGGCGAGTGAATGCATTGCGATGCGAGAAAGGAACGTGCGTGACAACGCATGCTCAAGCACAGAGGTATGGAAATATCAAGAAATGTGCATAATAATGCAAGTATGCTCATGAGAATGCAAGTTATGTGCATGATAGTGCAAAAAGAGCATAAATCAAGGTGCCCGTTTGTTACAAAATAACGAGTAAGGAAACTCGTGTTTCGGCGAAGGCGACTCGATCACTGCCTCCGATTCACTTCCTGGAAAGGCCACAACACATTCAAAAAGGATACATTTTGATTTCGATGAATAATGATGAGACACATGTCAGAACTTGAAGCTGAAGTTCCGGCGGAGCAATTTCGTGACAGAAAGTGCACTTTTCTTGAACTTTTTCAGGTCCCGGGAACTCCAATCTTCCTCAAAATTTGCAGAGAGCTAGGTGAGCATGTGGGGGATACCACCGGCCAGTTATTTTCCCAAGGGGAGGCCACCGACCACTTTTCAAAAAGAGAATAGCCGGCCGGCTAAAAAAGGTGGCCGGCCGGCCACCTGCCCAAATCCGCGGGCAAATTGGTCTTTTCACCTTCTTTTCTTTATATTCTCTCACCCAAACACTTTGAGCTCATAACTTCAGCCACGAAATCTTCTCCTCTTGCTTCCCAAACCATTTTTTTTCTCAGATCTAAGCCCTATACGCATTTTCCAACGTCCCACGCAAGTTGTTTTCGCGAAAACATTCAGTTTCAAGCACTTTGAACTGATTAAATTTTGGTTTCGGGGCTTCTTTTCTCATTTTCGCCACTTGAGGTGAGTTTGTCTCAATATTTCGAAGATTTTCTCGGGAGTTGACTTTTGTTGACTTTTTCATTTCCCGAGAGTTGACTTTTGTTGACTTTTTCCAATTTTGGCTCATTTTTGCTCATTTTTGCTCCTTTTGCAGATTTGTTGAAATGACGGGTAATTTTCCTCATGGTGAAGGCTCTCCGGGTGCCGGGGATGATTTTGATGTCATGACTTTGCCTCCGAGGGTTCGACCCTTTATTCCCGAGAGGTATGCCCCGCCGGCACATGTTCTTCCCCAGGCGATTTTTCGTCACTTTACTGATTTTGATGAGCGAGCACCCAGGGATCTCCTCCTGCGGGAGCCTGAGTATCATCTCTCCCACGAGGCACGAGAGGTATTTACTTCATTCCCACCTTTTCCGTAACGTATTACGAATTTATCTTGCATTCTGTTTGCGTTTTGGACACACGGTCTTATCACTAGAATTCTTGAACACTCAGCCCATAAATTGATTGTGAACACACGACACACATTGGTTGAGGGTTGAACACGCAGCCCAACACATTGATTTTCTGAACACACAGCCCAAATTGATGGTGAACACGCAGCACACACTGATTGAGAGCTTGAACACGCAGCCCAAACACTAATTTTCTGAACACACAGCTCAAGTTGATTTTCTGAACACACAGCCCAGACTGATTAAGATTTGAACACGCAGCCCAAATACTAATTTTCTGAACACACAGCTCAAGTTGATTTTCTGAACACACAGCCCAGACTGATTGAGATTTGAACACGCAGCCCAAATACTAATTTTCTGAACACGCAGCCCAAATTGATGGTGAACACACAGTCCACACTGATTGAGAGTAGAACACACAGCCAAAACTCTGATTTTCTGAACACGCAGCCCAAGTTGAAGGTGAACACACAGCCCACACTGATTGAGAGTAGAACACACAGCCCAAACTCTGATTTTCTGAACACGCAGCCCAAGTTGAAGGTGAACACACAGCCCACACTGATTGAGAGCAGAACACACAGCCCTAACTCCGAGATGAACACGCAGCCCATATTGAAGGTGAACACACAGCCCAAACTCTGATTTTCTGAACACGCAGCCCAAGTTGAAGGTGAACACACAGCCCACACTGATTGAGAGTAGAACACACAACCCAAACTCTGATTTTCTGAACACGCAGCCCAAGTTGAAGGTGAACACACAACCCACACTGATTGAGAGCAGAACACACAGCCCTAACTCCGAGATGAACACGCAGCCTATATTGAAGGTGAACACACAGCCCAAACTCTGATTTTCTGAACACGCAGCCCAAGTTAAAGGTGAACACACAGCCTACACTGATTGAGAGTAGAACACACAACCCAAACTCTGATTTTCTGAACATGCAGCCCAAGTTGAAGGTGAACACACAGCCCACAATAATTGAGAGTAGAACACACAGCCCTAACTCCGAGATGAACACGCAGCCCATATTGAAGGTGAACACGCAGCACACACTGATGTAGAGTAGAACACGCAGTTCGCTTACTTTTCTTTGCACGCAGCCTATTTACTTGCTCACAGCTTATTCATTTCATTGGCACACAGCTCATTCATTTTTATACTGACACATGTATTCATTCTGAATGCAGGTTGGTTCTCGCACTGTGCGGGGATATGGCTCCACCGCTGCGAGAGATTGGTATGTTGAGCTCCCGAAGGCTGTCCGGGATTTAGTAGATCTAGCGGGGTTCGGGGCCTTCTGCGTTGGGTTATCGCGTTGTCCTGCCAGGAGGACACTGATGGCGGCTTTGGTGGAGAGATGGTGGGACACCACTAACTCCTTTCATTTTTCCGCCACTGGGGATTTGACTATGACCCCGCTGGATTTTGCTATATTGACTGGCCTGAACATAGGAGGTTGGCCCATTCCTTACGACGAGGACATGGGCGAATGGGAGGCCGCTTGGATACATTTGCTGGGGGCCTGCCCGCCTGTTGACAGAGCTTCCGGGAGAGTCCGATACACCTGGTTCTCTTCCCATTTTCGGAGGGAGGAGATGGAGCCCGGGACTCCTGAGGAGACAGAGCAGTATACCCGTGGTTTTCTTATGTTCCTCTTCGGGACTACTCTGTTCGCCGATAGAGGGAACACGGTTGGGCTATATCTGTTGAGCGCTCTGGTTGACCTATCATAGGTTGGTCGGTACGACTGGGGTGGCGCCGGCCTGGCTACCCTTTACTGTTACATGAGCGCGACCTCCCGTGGGCAGGGAGACTTACTTGGCGGTTATTGGAGAGCCTGAGAGGTACTTTCTGTCCTCTTGATTTACATTTCTGCTCCTCATTACTTGTGCATTGCACACACAACGCACTTTACAGTCTGTATTTTGCCCTCAGCACTTTGTATTTACATTCTGCACTACTTTTCTCAGTTATGGGTCTACGTATATTTTCCGACGTTAGCCCCAGAGTTGGAGGTGGCAGGGCCCCTCATGACCCCGTACTCACTGGTGTTCGAGGGCCAGCATCGGCCGAGACCCCGAGAGACTCTCTTTTATCTACGGCAGTATTTTGACTCTGTGCGAACAATGGAGGTATTTCAAAACTCTCAGTCCCTTCCATTTTCATCTTTGATTTGCCCCGCATATTCCTGATTGCTGATTGGTTACTTGTTATCCGCAGATTACATGGCAGCCTTGGGCACCCTTGGGTGATGGTCTCCGATTTCAGTACGCCGGAGGATCGGGCACCTCCCAGTACAGGATCCTGCTCGAAGGACCGGTTGGTAGAGCATGGTTTCTGGGGGAACGCTTTTTGCATTAGGTATGGGGGTACATTTCTCAAGACCCTCTCGCAGTACCCCAGTCAGTATGCGGACTGCTGATAGGCTCTCTTCCAAGGATGTAGTCAGTGCTATGCTGGGTACTGATGCTTTGCTACATGTCGAGGAGGGGGATTATGCCACTTATCGCCACATATATCTAATGCCCCCATTGACGGGAGTCCGTACTCCGTCGCTGAGACCTGTTGGTGCACCATCTTCGAGTCAGGCCCAGGCTCGGGCTACAGACGCTCCTTCTACTAGTAGGGCTGGTACATCGAGAGGTGGGAGTAGATCGGTTCCTCCGATTCCTCCGACTCTTCCTCATCCTGGGTGGCCGGATATGCCGACTGAGCTGATGGGGTGGCAGTTTGGGACTACCTCTCCGATTCCGATCCCGATTGAGCCTCCGATGCCCGGTCATCGATATGTCATTGATCCCGACTCACCGCGGTATGTTCTACTGCTTTTCATCTATCATTCAAATACTTAGACACTCCTTTATTCATTGATGATTTGAGCTTGTATTTGCAGCCACCCAGAGAGTACATGGAGGAGGTGATCGGATTGGTGGCCTCACTCGAGGGCATGGTCTTGCGGAGGGAGGCACAGTTGTCTATCATGGGCTTCCAGGTACCCTTTAGTTTTCTGGCATTTATCATACTTCTGATGACATGCTAATTTCTACTGCATTGATAGGCTATTTGTGTAGAGCACATCTGACACACACCCCGCTTGTACACTGTGTTTACATGCACCCACTTCATGTAGTTTTTACTTACATTTGCATCTGACGTACATGTTTAGACTGATGTATTTAATTTGAACTCTTTGTTCTCAAATGCCTCCGGTATATGCTCAGCCGCAGGCCGGGCCACCTGGGCCTTCTCGGGGAGCTGGGCCATCTGGGCCTTTTCACGGAGCTGGGCCATCCAGGCCTTCCCGAGGAGCTGGGCCATCCAGGCCTTTCCGAGGAGCTCGAGGAAGGTCCTCTCGCAGACGCAGGGCACATGTTATAGAGGCGGAGCCCGATGAGGAGGAGGAGGAGGAGGTTACAGACCGTCAGTCAGAGACATCTGCTGAGGAGGGGGACTCCGGTCTTGGTTCCGGGAGTGGAGGCGAGGCTGAGGGGGATCCTAAGGACGACAACTCCGACCCAGATGATGATGGTGGCACAGAGGTTGTCCCGCAGAAGAGGATGAGGAGGGCCTCTCATTCCCGCTCCTGAGGGTATTGATGCTGCTGTTTCCTGCTTTATTTTCCTTTTTGCTAGTAGTTTGTAGCACTTTACATATTGTTAGGCAGTTTTATTTTCTGTAAAACTTATACCTTTGTTTGTTGTAAAACATGATGGAATGAAACAGCTTTTGAAAAGGTGTTTGTATTTTAAACTTTTAGCATCGTATCGCATCATTTTATTTTGCACAAAAATGAAATTGAATGGGAATGTGCATTGTGTAATCACCAAGTCAGGTGGTGAACCGACGCAACAAACTAAGCAACTCAACTTACTAAGATATAACAGAACCCTAGTAAGTTTACAACTCGATAAACAAAATGCAATAATGTTGATAATTCGATAAACAAGACTTAAACAAAAAGTTTAAACATAGAGTAACAACTCAAAAAACACGAAATACGACAGCTCGACAAACAACTCGATAAGTAAAACGACAACTCAATAAACAAAACAACAACTCGATAAGCAAAACAACAACTCGAAAAACAAAACAATAACTCGATAAGCAAAACAACAACTCGAAAAACAAGACTTAACAAAGTGAAGTGTACTTCGGAAGATCTGGGCAACGGAACGCATCCAAAACAGAGGGAAATAGAGGCCTTCGGCACATCCGTTGCATGGAAATGCTTGAAACTTTCCCTCGGAGGGTAAAACAGGGCCAAAGGCATACATTGGAGCATGGCCGGCCACTTTTGGGAGCCGGTCGGCCAATTTTATTGCAGAGAGGGGGCCACCGACCATTTTTGAAACAAAAGGTGGCCGGCCTGCCAGAAAAAGTGGCCGGCCGGCCACTTAACCCTGCAGCCGCCCAATTTTTGACACTTGTCCCCCCTGAATAATGTTTTTCCCTCTTTAAAAGCCTTAGCTCCGTGCCTTGATTCAATTCATCTTAGTTTTGCACAAAAATGGAGGCGTTTCTCGTTGAAAATCTTACAGCTTGGATCGCTTCTCTAGATGGCTCGGAAAAGTTAAACTTCCGGGGTTTCGGCTTGAATGCACTATTCACGCTGAGTCGCACTCCGCTACATCTCCCTTTCCTCCATGCCGCGGCGAGGTTTTGGAACCCAGTGACGCGCGTCTTTAGCTTCGGCGGTCAAGAGGTATGTCCAACTTTTGAAGATTTTCAAGTTTTGATGGAATCTGAAAGTCATGAAGAGATCTTGCCCCAGTTCCACTTTGGTCACGCCCAAGCTTTAGGGCGGATGTGTGGACTCACCGCGCATGATGCTCGATCTCTGATCTGTAATGGGGAACTGGATATCCTTGGTTTGATCCATCGCTTTTCTGACGCCGGTGACCGCAGCAACCATTATTGGCAAGGTTTCCGGCAACACGCCCTTTGCTTGTGCCTGCTGTCTCACTTTCTGCTTTCCTCGGGCTTTGGCAGATGTAGCATTCGTCTGATTGAAGTTGCTCAAGGCTTGAAAGAAGGAAAGAGCTGCATCGCCATGACCTTGGCTGAGACGCTGATGGGCTTGGATTCTGCCTATCGCCGGGAGACGACTAGATTTGCTGGGAGTCCACTGCTGCTGCAGGTAATGTTTCCCACCCAATCTTACATATGTATTTGCTCACATCACTCGGCCCTCAGGCTCGGTTTTTTCTCACAAAACCCTTATCTTACTTTTCTCTCATCGTACACCTCTCTATTCTTTATTCTCTCATTTTTCATCTCTCCCCCAGGTATGGTTAATGGACAAATTGCAGGTTGTGGACTCTTGCCCGGCCTACTCAGCCCGAGGCTATTTCTTTCGACAGCGCCTAGTCGATGCCCCTGACGAAGGGTGGTGGTTTGACTGGATGTGCAATTTGTCTGCAGATCGCATTGCTTGGCGTTGTCCTTGGCTCAACCTCCCGGCAATGAGCTATAGCATGTCCCGGCTGATCGGGATCCAGTTGATTGGTCTAACCCACTGTATATTCTACTTTCCGTTCCGGTTCCTGCGCCAGTTCGGTCATGATCAGATTTGCCCACCAGAGGGGATTTAGTACCTAGCTGCTTTCCCGGTCCGAGGTGCACAGCTTGCCCGATATGCCACAGCATGGAGGACTAGAGAGCTCCTGGCTCCTGCTCCCACTTTCAATTGCGCTTTGTCTGACGAGTGCTTGGATTGGCTCAATGAGGAGGCACAGGTTGGGCCTAGCTTGGCGTCAGAGGCTTCGACTAGCTCTGGGAGGGGGCGCAGGGATACTTGACTTGACTATGCCCCGAATTTATTGCTTTATTAGTACTTTCAAGTTTTCTTTATGAATGTAATAAAAAGCAACTTCGATTGTATGCAAGAGCAGGAGAACTCTGTTTTGAAATCAATGAAATTGAAGATTGTGGTACTGAACATTTTCCGCTTTGGTCCAAAAATGGTCTTAGTTGTAAAGAAATTAATTTGAACAAAGTCAACTTTTATTAAAACTTTTCAAAACCATTTTCGATGTGGATCAGAACTGGACACGCCTAAGATCTATCACTGAGATGCACAACCCCAGATCCCTGTAACTGGAAAGTTGCCCCTAGTTTGAAGAGTACCGCAGCACTGCATGGCAACGGAAAGTTGCCCCTAGTCTGAATCGTGCTGCACCGTCGTGGCAACGGAAAGTTGCCCCTAGTCTGAATAGCACTGTACCGGAGATCACAATAAATGCTGATGGATAAAGATGACTGAGATGGTCAAAATGGACAAAGTTGATCGGGGAAACGTTTATGGCTGAACTTCGAGGTGAAGTTGCCTACGTATCCCAAAGATGAGAATCAAGCCTTACGTAGTTCAAGCTTAGGTTCACTCGAGTATTTTCACTCTCCTTTTACGCTCTAACTTTTGCCAAGGTTGCCCTTTGCGGGTTTTCAACCTTGCGAGCTCAGTTTTTATATTTTCCAATTTTTTGTGCTCTAACTTTTGCCTAGGTCGCCCTTTCGGGTTTTCGGCCTAGCGAGCCTCTCAGGGGTAATATTTCTTCAACTTGTCCATGTTGATCGGTTGGGAAAACTCTAGGCCATCTAGATCCATCAGAACCACAGCTCCACCTGACCAGATAGCTTTGATGATGTAAGGACCAGTCTAATTGGGTTTGAACTTGCCCCTTGGGTCGTAGATGGGAGCTCGGTTGTCCTTGAGCACCAAATCTCCTTCTTTTAGATTCCTAGACTTAACCTTCTTGTTGAAAGCCCGGGCAATTCTGCGTTGATAGCCTTGAATATGGTACAGTGCTTTCAGTCTTCTCTCGTCAAAAAGCATGAGTTCCTCAAATCTGCTCTGCTGCCAATCTGCCTCGGCTATTTGGCACCCAGCCAATACTCGTAATGACGGAACCTCAATCTCAATAGGTAGAACGGCCTCCATCCCATAAACCAATGAATACGGAGTCACTCCGGTAGAAGTTCTGATTGAAGTCCTGTAGCCCCACAGAGCAAATGGCAGCTTATCTGGCCAATCCCGGTAGGTTTCCACCATCTTCTGCAGTATGTGTTTGATATTCTTGTTGGCGGCCTCGACTGCTCCGTTGGTTTGCGGCCAGTATGTAGATGACTTATGGAAAGCCACGTTGTATTTCTCCAACAAGTCTATCACTTCCTTCTTGAAGTGGGAACCATTATCTGAAATTATCTCGTTCGGGACCCTATAACGACAGATGATGTTGTTTCTGATAAACTTTGCAACGTGTGACGCCTTCAACACCGCATACGATTGGGCCTCGACCCATTTCGTGAAATAATCTATCGCAACCAGGATGAACTCATGCCCATTTGACCCCTTCGGAGTGACAGCCCTGATCACATCGATTCCCCAAACTGAAAATGGCCATGGCGAAGTCATGTTGTACAGCTTCGACGGCGGGATGTTCATGCGGTTTGCATGAATCTGACACTTGTGGCATTGCCGAACAAAACTAATACAATCCTCCTCCATGGTGGACCAGTAATAACCCTGTCTGAGGATCTTCCGTGCTAGCATTACTTCGTTCATATGCGCACCGCATTCTCCTCCATGGATGGCCTCCATCAGGCGCTTCGATTCCTCGGCTTCAACACATAACTTGTGCATTCCCAGATGACCTCTTTTATATAGCTTACCCCCACAGATGATGAACTGGACGGCCATTCTTCTGATTGCCCTCTTATCCTTGGCATTTACCCCTGGCGGGTATGCTTCTTTTTCCAAGAAATTCCAAATGTCATAATACCAGGGGTTTTCGTCCTAAACCTCATCTATAGCAGCGATTGACTCGTAGGCTGGCGCAAATTTCTGGTCAATGACGACTGGACGCATCCGGATTCCAAATGGGATGTCTATCATGGAAGATAGAGTTGCTAGAGAATCTGCGAACCTGTTGTTCTCTCTTGGAAGATGAGCAAAGTTTAGCTTTTCAAACCGAGGAATTAACAAGTCCAAGGTCTGATGGTACATCATCATCTTTTCTTCCTTGACTTTCCAGTCTCCGTTTGCTTGAGATACAATGAGGTTTGAATCCCCGATGACGTCCAAACGTCTTGCCCATAGTTCCAAGGCCGCTTCTAGGCCGGCAATGCACGCCTCATACTCTGCTTCGTTGTTCGAGACTTTGAAGCAGAGTTTGAAGGCTAGAGGGATACGGAAATTGTCGGGTGCTATCAGCAACACTCCTATCCCATACCCGTACTGATTTGATGCTCCGTCAAAGTACATCGTCCAACATTTGTCGTCGATGTGCAAAATGGCTTCATCTGGGAATAGATACTCAACTGCTTCACCTTCTTCGACTGGATGATCGGCCAAGAACTCTGCCACTGCTCTTCCTTTGACTGACTTGCGTGTCACATACTTCAGATTGAATTCGGAGAGCAATAGCAGCCAGCGAGCTAGCCTACCCGTAAGTGCCGGTTTCTCGAAAAGGTATTTAATGGGATCCAGTCGTGAAACCAACATTACGGAGTGAGCTAACAAGTAGTGCCGCAGCTTCCTGGTAGCCCATACCAAAGCTAAGCAAGCCTTCTCGAGCGGAGTGTAGCGGGTCTCGTAGTCCAACATCTTCTTGCTCAGATAGTAGATGGCCCTCTCCACCTTATCCTCCGATTCTTGTGCGAGCATGCAGCCCATTGTAGTCTCAGTCACCGAAAGGTACAAAATCAACGGTTTCCCTGGCTCTGGTGGCGACAACACGGGTGGGTTCTGTAGATATTCTTTGATCTGTTCAAACGCAGCTTGGCATCGGCCGTCCCATTGGAATTTCTTGCCTTTCTTCAGGAGACCAAAAAGTGGTTCACAAGTCAAGGTTAATTTTGAGATAAACCGTCTTATGAATTGCACTTTACCCAGAAAGCCTCGCACCTCCTTTTCAGTCCTTGGTGGTGGCATTTCTAAGATGGCCTTGATCTTTGAAGGGTCGACCTCGATGCCCCTTTGTGTAATCAGAAACCCAAGCATTTTTCCCGCTGTAACACCGAACGTGCATTTCTGAGGATTTAGCCGCAACCGGAATTCCCTGATCCTTTGAAAGAACTTTTGCAAGACGGTGTAGTGGCCCTCTCTTTCCTTGGACTTGACAATCATGTCGTTCACATACACCTCAACCTCTTTGTGGATCATGTCGTGTAATATCGTGGTCGCGGCCCGTTGATAAGTAGCTCCGGCATTCTTCAACCTAAATGGCATTACTCTGTAGCAGTATGTTCCCCACGGGGTGGTAAATGCAGTCTTTTCCCTGTCTTCTGGTGCCATTACTATCTGATTGTACCCTGAGAAGCCATCCATGAATGAAAGTAAAGCATGCCCTGCTGTGAAGTCCACCAACTCATCAATATGCGGTAAGGGAAAGTCGTCCTTCGGACTAGCTCTGTTCAAATCCCTGAAATCCACGCATACCTGGATCCTGCCATCCTTCTTCAGCACTAGAACGATATTGGCCAACCAAGTCGGGTATTCGGATACCAGCAGGAAGCCTGCGTCGATTTGCTTGGTGACCTCTTCTTTGATCTTGAGAGCCCAGTCGGGGCGGATCTTTCGGAGTTTCTGCTTAACAGGTCGGGCTTCGGGGTCAAGGGGGATCCGGTGCTGTACTATCTCAGGATCGATCCCAGGCATGTCTTCGTAGGACCACGCGAAAACATCTTTGAAATCTTTTAATAAAGCGACTAAGCGCTCGCGTTCCTCCGAAGATAGCGTGGACCCGATCTAGACCAGCCGCGGGTCCTCCTCAGTACCAATGTTCACGGTAATGATTTCATCCGTTAACGGTTTGACAAATCTCTCTTGTTCCTGCTCAATTAAACGTTGCAAACCGGAGGAATCTCGTCCTCGTCGTTTTCATCAAAATTTTGAAAGTCTGAATTTATGCAATAAATTAAGGGCACAGAAAAGTACTCAGAAACCACAGTTACTTGATTCTCATTAAGCTCATCCAAATCGTCCAAATTCTCGGTTACAACAGACTCAAATGAGAAAGAAAAAGACGACCTGGACATAACTGTGGCATCCGGGTTATCATCCCCAGGATTACTAGACTCAGACTCAGTCGAGCTGGAACCTGATTCCGACTCACAGGACTCGGTGGAATCAGATTCCGGCTCACTACCTGACCTGGTGTTGCTGGACAAAAATCCCTCCTTATACTGCCAAGTGAGAGAGGGTGCGATAGATGCATCCAAGATAGTCGCTGGAAGGCCCGCAACTGTTTCATCTCCAATCATGGAAACTGAGGAGTTGTCCCCCAAGCACTTTTGGTCGATCGAAGGATCTGAAAGTAAACACGCCAGCGCTACCCCCATCTCAAGTTCGGTGCTCTCAGAATCCACTGCCTTACACTGCTCAACCTCAGCTGGTGGGTCTGTCTGCGCTTCAGCAACGTCATCTCCAGGTAGTTGCAAGTCGAAGAAGATCTTGAAACCAGGCACGCGCTTCCTCTCCGCGTTCAGCCATGGTTCTGGGAAGCCGCAAAATGGAAAGTCTTCCCCCTCCCGGACGAAGCATCCGTTTAGGGTACCCCAAATGGGCCTATGCATTAACTCAAAAGGCTTCCCAGCCTTCTTTGCTCTGGCTCTTCCGGCCATCTCTTTACGCTTCCTCACCCAGTCCTCTTTGGTGGGCAGATAACCCAATCCAAAGGTGTGAGGGTTGTGTGGCACATCGGCCAATGCCGCGACGCCTTTCCGGCCGCTTCTTTCCAATCCCATCCCGGGGATGTGTTGTAACTTGTTCATGAGGTAGACAGATTGAGCACTGACGTACACCCCCTCATTCACAGCCATAACATTTTGTACCACTCGAGCCTCAACCAAAGTGAACCCTGAAAAAAACACATCCTCCGTACCATGCTTGATTTCCAAGACAGGTGTGGACACTTCCGGTGGCGGATGGATTGATGAATTCCCAAAGACAATAGCTACCCCCTTCCCGTGAGGGTACTTCAGCATCTGATGTAGAGTGGAAGAGACTGCCTTAACCTGGTGCAACCACGATCGCCCCAAAAGTAGGTTAAAGGTTGCGGGAACGTCCCAGACATGGAATTCAATGTTGTGTTGTCCTGGACCAACCTTGGTTTGAATTTTGACAGTCCCCATCACTTCCCTGCTGGTATTATCGTATGCTCTGATTACCTGAGTAGTTGGGACGAAGTCCGCGGGCTTCAACCCGATTGCATACGCTGTTCTGGTCGGGCAGACATTGATAGCGGACCCGGTATCAACAAGTACCACCGGTATCCACTTGTCTCTACATTCTACGGAAATGTAGAGGGGTTTGTTGTGATTTGTGCCCTCAGGCGGTAGTTCCTTGTCTGAAAAGGTTAATGCCGGGGAACCTCCTCTCGGAAAAACCAGCCCAACCAGCTGCTCTGGTGTAGTATCTATGGAGAGTTTGGACTTGTCCATAGCAGATAGGACAGCTTGCGTATGTACTCGCGATGCCATAAGCAGTCCCCAGATGGAGATGTCTGCTTGTATCTTCTTTAGTTGTTTCAGCACAGCTTCCTCTTCAATCTGCTTCTCCTTCTGTTTCTCCGCTTCTCTATCCTTCCCGGATGCCTCGGGTTGGTCTAAGTGCGGGGGCTTGAAGTACCGCCCGCTTCTCGTCATGTGATCCACCTCATCGAGGTACCAAGTGTCATCCGGTTGATTGCTTCCCCAATCTTCATCCGTGTAGGCAAGACATAAGTCATCGTCTTCCCACCACATTCCGCTAGCATTCAAAAGGCACCCGTCCGGTTCGGGCATGTTCGTGCTCACAGCACTTTCAGTCCGCATGCCTACAGCATCCTCTATCCTTGTGCCCGCAGCACTTTCGATCCCTTCATGGATCTTGGCTTTTCCGGTTCTCTCAGAACCCTGTGGTTCCACCTACGCCAGTGCAGTTTGTTCAACCTTCGTAATGCTTCCGTCCTGAGCGAAATTCTTCGTACCGGCGCTCTCCGGCAATATAACTTGACTTCCGGCCCTTCCAGCCACAGCTGATACTCTCGCCCCTGCCGGGCCCTGTTCTGGTTGGGATTCTCCCATCACATCTGGTTGATCGTCGAGCCATCCAGTGGCCTCTGCCGATTCCTCATAGTCAAACCAGTTGATTTCCGCGTCCTCTGGTTCTTGGTCATCGAAAAATTGTAGGTTAGCAAAGTCCTCCTCTATTGCTGTCAGATCATCTACCCCTTGCTCAAATCCATCCCCCCGGATCATACAGAGCTCTCATGTCTCTGGCAATTCTATATCCAGCCCAATCTGGCCTGTTGACAAGATGTACTCGCTTGGATCATAGGCTCCCCCAGCAAAACTCTGTTCGATCTCGGCCTCAACAATCCCATCCTCTCCTGAAGTCTGCCTTTTTCCATCTTCGATGGTCACCACCGTCGGCTCTGGTTGGGTTGTGGAGATGTCTAACATGCACAAGGAGTCAGTGCAGTCAGGGAGGAACACCTCCGGCTTAGGTAGGTGGGTGGGAGTAATATAGATGCTAGGATCGTAAGACACGACCCCAGTCTGGATAAGGTTGACTCTTTTGGGAGGTGGAGTTTGGTTGTGTGTAGGGAGGGGGTTGGTTGTGACGTTGGGTTTTTCTGGTGGCAAAATCACATTTTTATCAACGAGGTCTTGAATCTCGTGACGCAGCCTGTAACATTGGTCGGTATCATGGCCGTGCTGCTGGTGATATGCACAGTATTTGGCTGGGTTGTGAGAGGGAGGGAGTGGATTCGGCAATGGCCTCGGCTCTAGGGGTTTTAGGTACCCCTTCCTGATCAAGACCCCCAGAGCCTTAGACAAAGGCATGTATAGTGGGGTGAAGGTTCTTTGGCCTCTGGGGGGGTATTTGGAGGTTTGAGTATTGCTTCCGGATGCACCGGAGAAGGGTGTGGCTGCCATAGGCCTTGGAAGGGGAGGGGGAATGGTGGTGACCATACTGACCTCCGAAGCTCTTGTGTTTGCAGCGCCACTCAGGCCTGCATTGTTGTTACCGTTGAAAGTCCTCCTCGGTTGCTCCCTATCCTGGTCAATCAGACCTTGTTTCATTGCGTCTTCGATTTGTACCCCCATCTCGTGTAAATCTGAGAAAGTGGGGAAGGGGAGTACAATCATTCTCTGCATCAACTTTGGTTGAAGATTGCGCACAATCATTCGGATTTGGTCCTTGTCAGTGGGCCTCAAAGTCATCATTGACGCCTTTGCCCTCCACCGGGTTACAAAGTCTGAGAAAGTTTCCTTGGGCTCTTGCCTCGTCGTTTCGAGATCACGAGTTGTAATCTCAATCTGAGTGTTGTACGAGTATTGCGTGACGAAGGCCTCAGCCATTTCATCCCAATTTCTTTTGACCTCATCCTCTAACTTCGCGTACCAGGTGGCGGCCACACCGGACAGGGTTCGGCCGAACAGTGAAAGCTTTTGTGGTCGGGTTAGGCCCATTGGCCGCAGGATGTCTGAGAATAGCCGAAGATGGACCATGGGGTCTCCAGATCCGTCGAAACGGTCAATTTGTGGCATCTTGAACCTATCGGGCGATGTCACGGCCACATCGGTATATCCATCTTCAATATCCGGAATAGCCTTTACCCTTTGCGATTTCTTGAAGAGCTTCTCAAGCTTGCTCAATTTCAGAGCTGTATGGTCAATCTCGAACTCAAAGGGGAAGTCCGGGTGGTTGGGTTTATGGGTTTTGGACAGTTGAGACGGAAGCGGGGGCGGAGCTAGCCCCGTTGGAAGGTTCGTGTCCTCTTGTAGGTTCTGGATATTTGGCACGGTGTTTTGGGTGTTTGGCAGAGCGTTCTGAACAGTAGGCGCCTGCTCGGGTAAGGGAGCCCCTGGCGGAGGAGGGACTTGATGTGAAGTAGACGCCGCATTCTGCTGTTGCAGTCTGGTAATTAGTTCGACCTGCTGGGCCATGATCTCGGCCTGTTGTTTGGCAAACTCATCCCTGCGAATGGCGTCCTGTTGCATGGCTCTCATGGTTTCTTGCATCTGACGCATCATTTCCTCGACTCCTGTCGGTGTTGCCATACTGCCTTGGTTCGTCCGAACTATTGGCAAGTCTATTTCTATAGCAGTAATTGGGATCCCAATCTGACTGTCCACTGACGAGGTAGTCCTCTGCTCGGATACACTGCGCTTCCTCGGTCTTTGCCTGATAACCGGGGGTAGAGAATGGAACACTGGCTGTCCGTCAATTAGATCCTCGGATCGATTGAGTCGACGACCTCGTGTCCAAAGTGCTTGGGGAATGTCTGCTGGGTTGGAAGCAATTGTGCTAAAACTGCCATAGCAAAAAGATAAATAAAGCAATAAGGAAATAAATAAACAGATAAACGGACAGCATAACAGCTTAAAATAAATGCATGACACATAGCCGGGCATAACAACACACGGTTGACAAGCTGAATTCACACTGTCCTCCAACACTGATTATTATCCCTGAATCACTGTCCTCAAAACTGAATCTGATACCCGCAGATAACTGATTCTCAAATACTGACTGATGCCCGCAGGCCTGATACCCACAATACTGAACTAGCGCCCGCAGGCCTGATGCCCGAACCCGGTAAACTGATACATGCATTCGTATGGAGACGCACCCCAAAAGCACATAACAAGTAAGTGAGAACCAAAACACCCCTATGTTGGGGTAAGGTTTCCCTGTCCTATTTTGTCAGGAGCTAGGGTTTCACTACGCACGCAGCGGTTTCAAACAACCTATAAACGGGTAAGCAACCTGTCCTAGTTTGGAATGGTCACTACAGATCCGAATATGCACTAGGTCGAATGGTCAAAAAGGGTGCCTCGGTAAAACCGGGGTTTGTGTTCCCATACTGGCAGAGCCCACAACCGGTCAGCCTTATGGTCATGCCTTGACAAGACAAGCCTCCGGCAAACCGTTCAGGAATAGCAGATGGCAAACACGGTGTCCTAAGCGCACCAATGCAAATGCAATGCAAAGAAACACACAAGTGTAGTCAAAAACAGATATCACGAGCTCGAGTCAAGTCCTCTAAATCCCCAGCAGAGTCGCCAGAAACTGTAGACGTCCCCCGAACGCCCCGGGGGAGATGAGTCCCCCGTTCCGTTCGATATTGGGCTCACTACAGCTCAGGACTCTTTAAATTGTCACGGTTCTAAATCTGAACCAAAGAGTCCAAATCCGGCAAATCGTTTTGAGAAAACAGATTTTTTTGAAAGAAGTGCCAAACATGGACTGCTTTGCCAGATACAGAGTCGCCACCTAAATATTTTATTTTTGGGAAATTTAGGAAACCCTGACTCGTTTGCCTAAGGCCACGTGTCCGTCATCACCAAAGTTGCCTCAGCTCGGGAACTTGGGTACGATTGGGGAAGGTCACTTCGTGAGCACCCCCGCTCGCCCGATCAAAGATCGGCCTCTACTAACCATGATATCAAGTTTTGAAAACATTGTGTGTTCTTATTCTGGTTATTAGCCTAGATTACTATGTGATGCGCACAACATACAAGTATAGACTGGGTTGCCCGAATTGGAACAAAACATTTCATGTTTGTTTTTGAAAGATGGTTTGCTACTCGCAAGTAGGCTTAAAATGCAGATTTTGCCACCCTCAGGTGGGCTTAAGAAAAGATGGTTTTGCCACTATCTAGTGGGCTTAAAACACACAATCAATGATTTGTTCCAATCCAAATAACCCAACCTCTACCCACAAGCATTCAGACAGTTATATCACATAAGCAAGTAGCCTCATGGTAAGCATGCTATTCATGGCAGTCACTCACACGCATGCAAGGATGCTAAAGCATAAAACTCACCGAGTACTCCAAGCCAAAACAAAAGCTAATTAGAAATCCATGCATGACCCTAATTATACAAAAATGCCTAATGCAACACATGCAAGAATGCAACTATAACAGGCTCGGCTATTCTAAACATGGCATATGAAATGCTACAACTAACATGTATTCAACTTTGAAATTGAAATACAAATGCAGTTAGTATGATGCGCCGAGCCCGGTGCATGCAAAACAGATGAATGATGCAAACATGCTGTCATACTGTATGTAATTGAAATATGTCCTAATCTAACGATCATAAGCAGGTAAATAAAAGGGAAGAAAGACGTGGGGTTGGAAGACATACAACACACACACGCACACTTATTACAGTTATGCCCTTGCGCAGAGGGTCTGAATAAATATACAGTCCCGAATAAAAGAATAGTACAGTCCAAATAAATATTACAGTCCAAATATGTACAAATTCCTAATTAATTAACAAATTAACTAAGAAAATAAATAAACTGGCATGCAAGCCAGGGACTGCCTTGATTCCATTCCGGATGATGAATGATGCATGCCCGGGTTGCCTTTGCGCGGAAATCCATGACGATGCCCCAATTAGCCTCTGTTTGCACCTGTTCTTGAAATACGTGCCAAGCCTCGGAAGACCGCTGATTCTTGATTTGCTGCAACAAAGAGCAGGAAAGGGGCATAACAATATATTTTCACAAATGTATGCATGTCTCGATCCTCGTGCCACCAATCACGCATATCGATGCATGATGGCCGAGGAGTCGAATTGCACAACTTAATATGAAATGAATGCATATGAAAACAAAACAAAAACCTAACTCCATCATGGATAATCTGGAGTGTCGGTGACTGGGGAATTGAGACACGTTCCGTCACTCGGAGTACGAAATGCACCTCGTTTCCCGTGCCCGGGCTAACTCCTATCCCGAACACGATGCAATATGCATGACATGCATGAAATGCAACTAAGATACAATCCTAAAATACACAATGTTATGGAATGGCATACAAGCTGCACGAGGTAATACATAACCGAGCATACACAATGCTATGGATGAAATGGCATACGCGATGCAATAATGGGCTTACACCAACATGAGAAAGCCTCAGCCACACTCACATAGGAGGCCATCAAATGAAAACAAGACAACTCGAAATGCGTGCACGCGTGCACGCAAACCGAGGACCGGCCCTCTGGCACCGAAATGCCACCCTAATGAGGCATGGCAAAGACATGGAATATGGCACACTATAATGCAAAAAACAGAGGTAAAATGAGATGCAAAACAGCCCCGAAACCCGGTAAAATGAAACCCGATGCATGAAACGAGCCCCGAAACATGGATTTTGGTGCATGAAATGGCTTATAACTATACAATACAAACATAATTTGAACATGAGATGAAAAGACAGAAGTAAGGCAGCCCCTAGACAAGCATTCTTACAGTTTAAAGCATGGCCAAACAGTGAGCACAAGTTGGGCTAAATTAGCATACAAAAGTGGCTCCGCAAGGGAGGCAATGAAGCAAGTGGTAGATGCAAAGCCCAAACAGAAAAAGACCCTTCTACAACACTGAAGAGGGACCAAAAATATGACTACTTACAGTTTATGGCAGCCCCCAAAACAGCATAAAAACATACTCAAAATGCCATGCAAGGTAGGGCCCAAAAGAGGTCAAAACACAAAGTATACAAAACATTCATCAAACATCCAAAGACCCTTAATGAAACATGACAAGGGGGTCAAAATATGGCCACTTTCAGTTTGGACCAAGGTCCAAAAACAGAGACACAATAGGCTAATAAATCATGCAAAAATGGAGACCAAAGAGGGGTATAATGACAAGTGTCACATGGAGGTCCCAAACAGTAATGAGCCCTTCATCAATGTTATTGAAGAAGGGCTCAAAATAAGCTCACTTACAGTTTATAATATGCCCCAAAACAGATTACATATAGGCCAAAAATAACATGCAAGATTAGGGCCCAAAGAAGAGATAAAGAAGGAAGTGCAAGATAGGGGCCTCAAATGCCAAAATTCCCTTAATGAAATATGAAATAGTGCTCAAATAAAGGGTACTTTCAGTTTTGGTCGGAGCTCAAAACAGTAAGCAAAATAACTAAAAAAAAGATACAAAGAAAGAGCCAAAAAGAGGGGAAAGGGTGCTTACCCTTGTAGACCAGTCTTTAACAACTTCTTGGACCAAATTTGCTGCCTCTTAGCCTCTGAGAAGACCTCCAAGTTGCTGTAAATGGAAGTGGTGGAGTGGTGCTAGGTGATGGTGTGAAAATGGGGTAGGATTTGGGTGTTTTTTCAAGGAAATGAGAGAGGGAGAGGGATATAATGCAAGAGGCTCTTAGGGAAATTTTTGTAACCCTTGGACCAATGCTGGAGGCCAGGTATATAGACCAAAGAGGGGGAGAAATTGAGGAAAAAAGTGGGGGGGAAATGGATCAAGTTTCCCCCCAAAAGTTGTCCCCCCCGGATACAGATTTTTGGGGGAAAAAAAGTATACAGCTGGAATATACACACCCTGAGGAGCAAGGCCGGCCAGTTTTTGGAGCTGTAGGTGGCCGGCCGGCCACCCCCCATGGCCGGCCGGCCAAGGGTCAAAAGGGTCAAAAAGATTTAATGGCCGGCCACCACAAATTGGTGTCCTCCCAGGTGCCCTCAACACAACCCTGTGGTTCAAAATTGTCAACTGTAAAACAGGAGAGAGAATAGGCCATTTTTAAGAAGGGTTCAAAAGGGTCAGGTGGAATTACTGACCGGCCACCAACTTTTGGTGTCCTCCCATGTGTGTACAACACAAATAGGGTGGTTAGGATTGAAGAAAGTGACCCTAGGGTGTTCAACATTGGCTTGGAAGTGAGAAAAACGGGCGTTGGAGGGCGCCGGAGGAATATAACTGGTTGCTGAAGCAATTGTTGGCCTCCCACCCTTCTACGGCCTTCCTGGTGATGAAACAGAGGCACCTGTCAAAAATGAACGAAAACCGATGCAAAACGAATGTTCGGGGGCCAGAACGCGCAGTTCGGGGCCCCAAAAACTGCCTGTTAAGCACCGAAAGTGGCATTCGACCACGAAGTGGGTCTCTCGGACCTCAGTGTCCCTCAAAAGGGAGCAAATAAGAAGTATGCCAAAAATCGAAGCAAATGGAGGTGGTTAAGCGGTCCCGAACCGAGGCACACGGCCAACGGCTCCGAAAAATCGGAAACCGGACTCCAAACGGGCAAAATGGCCTACGACCACAAAACGTAGCCTACGGCCACTGAGAGATGATCTACGAGACCTCTCCCTCCATTCGCGAAGAGAAAATAGAGAAAACCGAGCCTGGTTCGCAAACCAAGGCAAAGCACAAAAGAGTCCGGAAGTCCGAAGGCAAGGCTCGCAGCCGAGACTCTGAAACTTCTGAACGAGCACAATATGCAACATCATCAAGCGCTCAATCGGTGACGTCTGAGTCTTAAGGTCGGTCAAAAATGGGGTGTCTACACTCTTTCTCTAACATGGCTTCCTTGACCCACGACAATGGTGGAAACATAATACAAAATGGTTGGATAAATAACCAGAAAGTATCATTCTCATATGCAAATTGAAGTGAAAATTTTGTACTGATTGGTCGACCGGCCGATCGTTCTCCCGGTCGTCCGTCCGATCAACTAGTAATTTGATGAAAAGTCGAATCGCTTCATTGGAGCAAGCGATATCAGATAGAGGAATTCGTTCTTTTTTTTACTTAGATTCGATAAAATTTTTAATAAACCGTTAGAGGTATCCCAAGAAACTCAAAAATTATCAACTCATGAAAAATTTATTCCCACTCGCAGGCGCCTATCCTGCCATTTTCAGTAACGTCTCTCTACTCTCTCTCTCTCTCTCTCTCTCTCGTGTTTCTTTCTCACCTTTCGCTTGCCCGCTCTCCTTTATGTCTTCTTCCTTTTTCATTTCTTTTAAACTATTATTTATTTTAATAAATTATATATAACTTTTAATATAAAATTTTAATTTTTATAAAAGTAATACCATTAAAAAGATATCGACAATATCTTTAAAATAAAATTAATATTAAATATATTAATTTTAAATTTAAAAACGATAATTTAAAATAAATATAAAAAATTACACAATCAAAATAAAATGTATGGTTGAATTTAATATGATCAAAAAAATTATTTAAAATTACTTAAGTAAAAGGGAAAATTACCAATCAATGGTAATAAAAATAAAAGATAATAATATTCAAATTATACAAATATTAATTGAAACTGTAAAAATAAAAAATAATAATTTTCAAACTGTACAATATTAACTGAAACTATATGAATAAAAACAATGATATTTAACCATACAAATAATAAGTCAAACCAAACAACAAAAATAATAATTAAACCATACAAATATTATTTTTTATTTTTATTAACTCAAATCAGATAATAAAATTTAATACAAATATTAACTCAAACCCTACAAATAAAAAAGGTCACTAAGAAAATAGTCACATATATTTTAACATTAAAAATAGTTTCAAAAAAGTAGGATACTAGAAATTCATTTCACATATTTGGTTGAATTTTATCTTCTATTTTTTCAAATATATATATATATATATATATTTGGTAAAACAAAATATCAATTTGATATGGTTCTAACTTTTTTGAGGGGCAAATTCAAGCTGTGTAGGGTGCAAGTTCATGTTATGTGGGGTGCAAGTCTAGCCTATATATAGTTGCAACTCTAACATGTGTCGGGTCCAAGTTCGATCTGTTTGCGATATAAGTTTGATCTCTACTAGGTGCAATTTCAATTTGTGTGCGGTGCAAGACCAACGTGTAAATGGGTGCAAGTTCATTATTAAAATGATAATTTTTTTCTGTTTATTCACCAAACTAGTTTCTAATTTTTTTGAAAAAAAAAATTTGAAAACTAATCCAAATTGTGCCTAAAAAATTAAAATAATTTATGTAAATATAAACAATAATGGTCGGCATCACGAAAGAAATATCATGAAAAGCCTTTATGAAAATTCTCCACTCTTGGATTAGTATGTACTATTTTATTGTATGTTATGCAATCACCTTCGTTTCATTTCATGATGTGTATAAAAATAATTAAGTGAGATACTAGAAATATAAAAAAGAATAAAAAAATACTAATTTTTTTTCACTACAAATTAGACTTGAACCTGCATAGATCGAACTTGAGCCTCGTACACGTCTGACATGTGTGGGGTGCAACTCTAACCTGTACGGGGTGCAAGTTTAATTTGTAGTGATTATTTTTTATATTTGATTGAATTTTGTGTGTAGTGCACGTTCAACTTATGCGGGGTGCAAGTCTAATTTGTAATTTTTTTTTAGTTTTAGTGTTTTTTTTTTCTTTTTCTAATTTCTAGTATCTCACTTAATTATTTTTATTTTATATTTATATAAATTATTTTATCTTTTTTTAGATACAATTGGAGTTTTTTTTTTTTTGTAACAAAAATTAAAAACTAGTTTGGAATTACATGAATAATTGAACCTTAAAACCGAGTGTCTAGTTTTGAACTTCTGATTATTAGTCTTCTAAATCCTCCGTGTAATAGTAAGAAATTGTGGGATATCAAAATATTGTTGGTCTAATGACACATGGGATTCAAAAATAAAATTATTTGATTGTTGATCATTGATTTATCTCTGTTTAATGTGGGCAAAAAATAATGAGAAATCACTAAGAATATTATTTTTTTAATAATAACTGTGTAATAAGCGGGTGAAATAGAAGCATAATTGAGAAAGCAAAGTAAAAATGCTACACGTAACAAGATTTTAAATTTTTTTGGTTTTTTGGGGTGCAGTTATATACACCATCTATATTGATACATATTATTTGAAAAGAAAACTTAAAAATAGTGAATTAGAATAACATCATGCCATAGATGAGTGATGTAAAATGGTAAAAATAAATAAAATAAAATAAATATGAACAATTTTTAAATAAAAATTAAGAGATAAACTATAATTTTTTATTTTTTATTTTGCATTTAAGTTATTGATAAGCCAAACGTAATAAAATCTTGGGCAAATTACAAACACTCTCCTCGAGGTTTGGTAAAAATACAGATTTCTCCCTGAGGTTTGAGAAAGTACAACTTGCCCCCTGAAGGTCAAATTTTCATAACAAATTAGAAAAAAATAGGGGGGAATCTGTATGAAAATAAAAACCTCAGGGGACAATTTGTTATGAAAATATAAATCTCAAGGGACGGGATGTAATTTCTCAAATCTCAGAAGAGAATCTGTATTTTCACCAAACCTCAAGAGGGGTGTTTGTAATTTATCCTAAAATCTTATATCGTGAAAAAAAAATAATTATATAATTAATTCAGTCATTCATTTTCTTCCAAGCCTTATTATCATACATATCATTTACATACATGGTATAACAATTAATATAGTCATTAAAAGAAAATTGAATGTTGACTATGGCTATATTTGATTTGATTATGTAAAAGAAAAGAAAGAAAGAAAAACAAAAGTGAGAATTTTAATAGTTGTTAAAATTGATTTAGCTCTACCAATTTCTCACATTTTTTTTTTATGAGCAAAAGGAAAATAAAATTAATGCAATCAACAAAATATAAGACTGATAACTAGATTGACACATGACCGTCAAGCACAATCATGTGCGAAAACCCAGCAGTTAGCAAGGAAACAAGCAGCCAAACATAAGAGAAATATATACGCATTACAACAAATTAATATTTTAAAAATAATGTCACTTTTTAAGGACCGAACATCTTAGTCAACTTTTGTGATTTTTATTCATTTTATATCTATAACAAAACAGAATGAGAAGGCATTATACAGGACAATGGCTTGTTTTAGAAAGTTGGCTAAAGAATGAGAAGGCATTATATAGGACAATAGCTTGTTTTAGAAAGTTGGCTAAAGATTGATTTTTTAATTTTTTTAATTTTTTTTTTATAAAAAAATATATAAAAAAATAAAAAAAAGTGATGTGACTCAAAATAAATCTATCGGGCCAGCGCGAGACATTTAGAGTCGGCACTAGCATGAGACGAATCTTAGCGTGCATTGATGGGCTGATGTTTTGGGCCCAATAGTACAGGTACTAATAGTCCTGGACAGTGGACACGACACAAGCGACATAACAAGCACAAGAAAAATTATTTCATTTAATTTTGAATAATTCTACGGGAAATATCATTTTGTTTTTTAAATTATTACTCGAAAATTAATTCAACTCTTATTTTTTTAATTATATCAATTTTATACTTAAATTATTTAATTTTGAATCAATTTCACCCTTGTCGTTAGTTGCCATTTATAATTAAACGACATTCACTGATGTGATATTAAATTTCATTTAAAACATTATTTTGACTCCCAAACTATCCGGAAAAAATCAATTAGACCCCTAATATTAAAAAAAAATTAATTTAAATATTTAATAATAACTTTTCTTCTAAAAAAGTGAGAAAAATAAATTTTGAATAAAAAAATTGAGTATTAGTTTTGTTGATTGTTATTTAGAAAGTAATTGCTAACTTTTGCATTAAATTGTCATTCAATTGATGATACAACCGAGTAGGTATTAATCTCAATTTTGTAGGCAAATCTCGACATATTCATTTTTATCGTTCAATATAATTTTTCAAACGTCAAAAAAAGATATTACTCTCATAATAAGTAGACTAAATTTTTACCAACTCAATTTTGAAATTATTATTAGTTGATCAATTTTATTGAAATTAATTTGGGGAATAAGCTAGCTATAATTGAGCGTGCTCACACACATAGAGTAGCTAAGGAATTTTTGGCTCAATTAGTTTCTCCAAGATCCACTCAAGATAATTTGAGACTTAAAGAGATAATTCTAAAAAATGATTTTTATATATTTTTAATTATTTTTTTTTGCAAAGTATATTATTTAATTTTTTATTTTTCATTTTTGAAATATTTAAATTTAATTTTTTTAATATTTGGAGGTCTAATTGATTTTTGAGGTATAGTTTGGAAAGTAAAACAGAGTTCCAAATGAAATTTAATGTCATATCAGCAAATTATGTAAGATTTTCGATGACAACTAATGATGGGGCGAAATCGATCCAAAATTGAATAGTTTATATGTAAGATTGATATAATTGAAAGTATCGGGGTTGAATTGATTTTTAGTTTAAGGGCAAACTAATATATTTTTATTATAGATATTTACAGTCTTACTAAAACTACAAAAGGCTAAATATGATTAGTTGTCAAAAAAACAATCATTCTTGTACATCCAATGGGAATTGGTGTGGCTGCTGTGCGGGGTGCACAGCAACCACTGCTGTGCATTCAATTGGGCCCTTTTCGGGGCCCATTTTGATAATCTGAACCGTTTACATTTTAGAATGCATCAAGTAGAATATACCTGTAAAAAATCAAGTTAATCAGATATCGTTTACCGATTCATCCACTCACATTTATATTCATTTTAATACTTTAAATCACAATTGTTATTTATTTTTGTAGATGGCGCAGTTGTGGGGATATATTTTCTGAGTACCAACACGTGGCAAGGTGATGCCGACGTGTCAGCCGAGGTGCCACGTGTCCTGGTCGTGACGTCGAGGTGATCTCGGCAAGGCCGAGGTTATCTTCGAAGATATTGGAATCCGAGATAAGTGGATAAGGGACAAGAGTCCTAGAATGAAAAGGGAACTCAACCTGGATGAGGGATAAGAGTCCTAGAATGAGAGAAGACTTTAGTTTGTGTTAAGATAAGACTCTTAGAGAGTTTATCCAAAACTTACTGGGAGTCCAAGATTAGCAATAATCCTGAGTCCATAGAAGTTAGGCTTCTATTGGGACTAGGTTTATATTGGTTATAAAAGAAAGGCACCCCCATGGATCTAAGGTATACTTTTGATACTCAAACTTGTGAGTTTAGCACTTGATTTATCTTTGAGAGATATACTGACTTGATCGTCGGAGTGCCCCCGGGTGGACGAACCACCGCCGGAATTTTCTCTTTCTGTTGCAGGTCAGCCAGGTGCCATCTATTCTGCCGGTGCTCTCCAGCTGGTTACTAAGCGGGCAATGTGGCCAGAAAATCACTCACACAATTTGGCGCCGTCTGTGGGAAAGAAACAAGAATAGATGGCCAATGACGGACAGAAGGATCAGACTGGAGACAACGCTCCTGCTAGGAATGGGAGATCTATCAACCTCGACGTTGAAGGGGACAATCGCAACACAGAAACTCGTTACCAGAGTCATGAAGTGAAAGACACTGGCCAGGAAGGTGACGCACCAAAGACAACAGATCGAAGCGGATACTACAACGAAGATGACCTCCAGGTATGGAAGGATAGATACCTGCAGAGGAACGAAGACCCTTCCAGAAGGGATGCAAAGACAGGGGGCATGAGCGCTCCCAAGGAGATAATATTCAAGTATAGAAGAACTCATCCTGCGTGAGCAGATCCCGGATTCCAGATCCTGGATCCCAGATCCGAGAAGACATGATCTCAGCCTAGACAAGTAGGCCCGAGAAGACGAGAGCTCAACCTAAGTGAGCAGATCTCGGATTCCAGATCCCGGATCCTAGAAGACATGATCTCGGCCTAGATGAGTAGGTCTGAGAAGAGAAGAGCTCAACCTGAGTGAGCAGATCCAAGATTCTAGCAGACAAGATCTCGGCACTTAAGTCCGAAAAGAGAAGAGTTTAGTGAGTAAATCTCAGATCCCAGAAGATTAAAAAGAAAACACACAAGGTTGGACTGCAGTTAGTCAGGTTGAAGACCTTTTATAAAGTTTGCAAAGGAGTATGTGGAAGCCATGCAGGGGGCAGAGAGAAGAAGAATATGTTTACCACTTGTTGAAATTTGTAGCAATTTACAAGTTGGTTAAACCGAGATGATATTTACCATTTGTTGAAATTTGTAGCAATTTACAAGTTGGTTAAACCGATATGATGTTTACCACTTGTTGAAATTTGTAGCAATTTACAAGTTGGTTAAACCGAGATGATGTTTACCACTTGTTGAAATTTGTAGCAATTTACAAGTTGGTTAAACCGAGATGACTGTTGAAATTTGTAGCAATTTACAAGTTGGTTAAACCGATATGATGTTTACCACTTGTTGAAATTTGTAGCAATTTACAAGTTGGTTAAACCGAGATGATGTTTAACACTTGTTGAAATTCTGTGTGAATTTACAAGTTGAAGTTAAACCGAGATCATATTTAACACTTGTTGAAATTCTGTGTGAATTTATAAGTTGAAGTTAAACCGAGATCATATTTAACACTGAGGTCAAAACGGTTGAAGAAACTTGAAATAATGCTTAACGCTTGTTGAAATTAAACCGAGATCATATTTAACCGTCTTGAAATTTGTAGCAATTTACAAGTTGAAGTTAAGCCGAGATAATTGTTTATCTTCACTTGTTGAAATTGTGTGAGTGATTTTCCGACCACACTGCCCGCCTAGTAATCAGCTGGAAAAGCACTGGCAAAATAGATGGCTTCAGCTAACCTGTAACAGAAAGAAAAGGTTCCGGCGGTGGTTCGTCCACCCGGGGGCACTCCGACGATCAAGTCAGTATATCTCTCAAAGATAATCAAGTGCTAAACTCACAAGCTTAAGCATAAAAAGCATACCTTAGACCCATGGGGGTGCCTCTCTTTTATAGCCAATACAATCCTAGTCCCAATAGGAGCCTGGCTCTAATGGACTTAGGATTACTGCTAATCTGGGACTCCTAGTGGGATTAGGATAAACTCTCTAAGAGTCTTATCTTTACCCAAACTGAAGTCTTCTCTTCATTCTAGGACTTTTGTCCCTTATCCACTTATCTCGGATTCCGATATCTTCGGAGATAACCTCGGCCTTGCCGAGATCACCTCGGCGTCACAACCAGGACACGTGACACCTCGGCTGACACGTCGGCGTCACTTTGCCACGTGTTGGTACTCAGAAAATATATCCTCACAACTGCCCCCTAGGTTCTATTACCTCGGCATTCTGAGGTGATGGAACCTATATCTGTATTTTCTTCCAGTAAATCGGCTTAAAATTTGATAGCCGAGATCATTCATTTCTGGCCGACATGCTTTCCCTAAAAAATCAAGATTTTTAAGGAACTTCTCACGCGCATGAGCTGTCATGCACTTCAACCCAACCGTTTTAGACATACGTTTCCAACTTATTGGTTCGTACATGTGACGCGCTTGTTAGCCACCTCTTTTCTCACGTGCGCCGTCTGACGCCCTCATTCTTCTAGGCGTATTGATTGCTTTTGCCGCCGTTTCTGTTTAATCAAAAACATTTTTCCCTTTTTCCCGTCTCTTCACTTTTTCATTCAAATCTCCTGCTCTCTCTCTCTAGCTTTCGAAATCCTCCATTGCTCAAGCTTCCAAAGTTCTGTAACCTCCTCCATTCACCCCTACCGGCGAGATTTCCACCGGTTTTCTGCTCCTGAAATCGTCGTAGGACATTGGCTAATCCCTTTCCGGCTTCCCTTTTTCTGGTAAGCTACTGTTCCTTTCGTTTTTAGTTCCTTGATGTTTCTTCTTCTTTTGCTGTCGCCATTACTGTACTGTTTCAAGTTCTTTTAATTTATAAACCGTACATCCGAATGCATTCATCCATGATTTTGCTTTTGCCTATATTTTGAACACACGCACTGTTTCACCACATCTTTACACTTTTGCCACTGTTTTTGGCCATATACTTTTGTATTTTTCATGTTCTTGATAGCCCATCTCAATTCTTGTTTTTGAAACTTCGTTTTTGTTTTCTGTTTTTTGTATCTTTTCCAGATTCTTGCTTTTCAATCCGTGTTTCCATAGATTTAGGTCTTAGGATTTGTTTGTAGAACCCAGGATTTAGGGCAAAACTGAAACATTCCTTACAAATTTCTGTACCAGCCCAAACCTAGGTTTTTGCCGAGGTCCCAATAACCTTTCAAAAACTTCTTCTGAGGCCCACCTTCTAAGATTAAGCCGATATCATGGGTATTTGGAAACATAAGGTAAACACCCCCTCTAAACTAGAATACTTTAGACAGGAGTTTGAAATCCCAGCCGATGTCAATCTGAGGTTGGCTGGAGATGATGACTCCATCATGCCTACCGAAAACTCCATGCCCTTCCCTATAGTCGCCTTTATAGAGTGTGGACTTCGGCTTCCATTAAACATTCTCTTTCGTGAGGTTCTCCATTACTATAAGTTGAACCCCATGCAATTGGCAATCAATTCCTATCGAGTGATCTTTGGTATTATAGCCCTAGCTAAACGGAAAAATGCTAGGATCACCCTTGCCGACATCCAATATTGCTATACCATGTGTGGCCTTAACTTGAAAGAAAAAGGCTACATTTATTACCTTAAGCCGAGGTCCACAGAATTCAAAATTGTAGCCGACCTCCCAGACTCCAACAAAGGGGCTGGAGATGATTATTTCATTATCTCGGGGAACTGGGAGTTTGCCCCAGATGAAGACCTCTACCTCTTCCCTCTCCCACGATCAGTCTTTATAGAGGGTAATGGTAAGAGCCCTGCATTCATACTTGCTTTACTTTTAAAGTCTTCTATATTTTATCTGTTTCCTGATGTCTGCTTTGCCTTTACTTTTGCAGTTCTGCCTCAGCCGCCAAAAAACTTTTGCCAATCCTTTGTTCCCAGCAAGGATTTAAAGAAATTACTGGACCTGCCAGTTCAGAAGCGAAAGGCCCCCCTGCTTCTCAACTTCATCCCGACATACAAATCAGCTCTCCCCGACGTCCCCAGAAAAAAGAAGAAGAAGAGCTTATCTCCACCTTCTGCCACCACCCCACAGACTGCATCCACATCTCGGACAGATCAGGGGTCAACATCTGATCCAGCAGATCAGCCATCTTCTTCAGTTCGAAAACGTCGGCGACGACTTGTCCTAACTGCCGAGATGGGTCGCCCTAAGCCTGTCGCAAAAGATCTTCTGGCCAGCATTCCATCATCTGTTGATGAGCAACTAACCCAAACCCTTCCTCCATCGAAGCCAAAGAGAATAAAAAAGGCCCAACCAAAGGCTAAAGTTACTCAGACAGAGTCTGAGGATGCTTTGCCTATATCAAAGTTGGCTGAGAGCGACAAACCTCAACCCTTTGCTGGGAAGAGGCGCTTTGAAACTCAGCCATCAAAATCCCCAAAATCCAAAAAGCCAAGGTCTTCTTCCGCGACGACTTCGGGGTCCAAACAGAGCGGTGCCCCTTGGACTCCAAAAATTACTCTGGAGGACAAGCCAGTCCTGTCCTCTGATAGTGCCGATGATATCAACGTCGGTGTAGCACTCAGTACAACTCTGCTTCTACCAGGGGACTTGGAACGAAATGCTGGCTTTAACGAGTATGAGAATTACGCCCTGATGTTACAGCACTCCTCTTAGGTAGATGTCTTCTATTTGGTAATCGTCCTCTTTTATACTTTGAATATTCTCTAACACTTCTGTTTTCTTTCAGGCCATCCAGCATGCCCACTCATTTTCAATGTAGTCTTTCGAAAATCGGGAAAGGCTTGTTGAGATGAAGAGGGAGTTCTCTTCCCTCCAAAAGACCAACAAAGGTCTTCAATCGAAGATGAAAAAACTAGAGGACCAGGCCGAGGCTGCAATAAAGGCCCAGACCAATGCCGAACAGAAGACTGAGGCCGCTGAAGCCATAAGGAAAGTGGCTGAGTCTCAAAAGAGAGAGGCCGAGGAAAAGATGGCCCAAGCTGAAAAAGAGCTTCAGGAAGCCCTGGCCACCAAAGAAGCTGAAATCAAAGAAGCCGATGAAAAGGCATATTCACAGGGCATGGCCGACGTCACTGAGGCCTATGAAAAACAAGTGAAGGAGGCATGCAACAAGGGTTTCACCCTTGGTTGGATGTCCCTTCTTAAAAAGCTTAATATTCCTGATGACTCTCCTTTGCGCAAGGCCGACGCCATTCCCTTGCCATTTCCTCCAGCCCCAACTCCAAGTGAAGATGTCAGCGAATCTGATGCTGAGGATGAGGCCGAGGAGGAAGAGGACGAGGCTTTGATTAGAAAATCCAAAGACGCTAATGGGGCCAAGTCCCCTCCTCAGAATGAGCAAGTCCTAAACTTGACTCAGGACGATGAAGGTGATTTAGTTCCCATAGAAGTTGTTCCTGAGATTGCACCAGCCGACATCCCTTCTGAGGTCAAGACGGTTGAAGAAACTCTTCAGGAAATTGACGCCGAGATAGCGGCAGAGAAGGTGGCCAAGGTGGTATCTGATCTTCAATTTCAACAATCTGGCGGAGAGGAGTCTTAGCTTTAAGTCTTCTTCTTATTTGTATTTTCTTGTTTCTTTATCTTAGGGAAGGATGTATGTTCTTTGTATGACCGATGTGCCCCCCTTTTTTCTTTGAATGTTAATACAAGGTTTCTCCTTTATTGAATGCTTGTACTTCTATCTTCTCTTCTTTGTCTTCATATGATTCTATACTTAGAATATTCTGCATATATGTACTCATTCTTCTTTGTACAATCTTCTCGGGGTAACATACCTTGGTTATGCTAATCTGATGATATACCTCGGCAATTTTCTTGTTTTTGGTTTATCTTCAACTTGTAAATTACTACAAATTTCAACAAGTGAAGATAGACAATTATCTCGGCTTAACTTCAACTTGTAAATTGCTAAGCGTTAAGCATTATTTCAGTTTAACTTCAACTTGTAAATTGCTACAAATTTTAACAAGTAAAGATAAACAATTATCTCGGCTTAACTTCAACTTGTAAATCGCTACAAATTTCAACAAGTGAAGATAAACAATTATCTCGGCTTAACTTTAACTTGTAAATTGCTACAAATTTCAACAAGCGTTAAGCATTATTTCAGTTTAACTTCAACTTGTAAATTGCTACAAATTTAAACAAGTGAAGATAAACAATTATCTCGGTTTAACTTCAACTTGTAAATTGCTACAAATTTCAACAAGCGTTAAGCATTATTTTGGTTTAGCTTCAACTTGCAAATTGCTACAAATTTCAACAAGTGAAGATAAACAATTATCTCGGCTTAACTTCAACTTGTAAATTGCTACAAATTTCAACAAGCGTTAAGCATTATTTCAGTTTAATTTCAACTTGTAAATTGCTACAAATTTCAACAAGTGAAGATAAACAATTATCTCGGTTTAACTTCAACTTGTAAATTGCTACAAATTTCAACAAGCGTTAAACATTATTTCAGTTTAACTTCAACTTGTAAATTGCTACAAATTTCAACAAGTGAAGATAAACAATTATCTCGGCTTAACTTCAACTTGTAAATTGCTACAAATTTCAACAAGCGTTAAGCATTATTTCGGTTTAACTTCAACTTGTAAATTGCTACAAATTTCAACAAGTGAAGATAAACAATTATCTCGGCTTAACTTCAACTTGTACATTGCTACAAATTTCAACAAGCGTTAAGCATTATTTCGGTTTAACTTCAACTTGTAAATTACTACAAATTTCAACAAGTGAAGATAAACAATTATCTCGGCTTAACTTCAACTTGTAAATTGCTACAAATTTCAACAAGCGTTAAGCATTATTTCGGTTTAACTTCAACTTGTAAATTGCTACAAATTTCAACAAGTGAAGATAAACAACTATCTCGGCTTAACTTTAACTTGTAAATTGCTACAAATTTCAACAAGCGTTAAGCATTATTGTCTTCTCTCTGCCCCAATGTGAACCTGAGTTCTACTTGGGTTCTCATTATTCAGAAACAATCATTATGTATCTTTTATCAATTCATAAGTCTTGGAGAATCCTGCTAAGATTTTATTGATGATGTTTGGCAAAAAATAACAAGGAACATCTAATGATAGAAAAATTTCAAATTACAAGTGTTCCAAAGTCTTGGCAATGCTTTGCCCTCATTATTTTCAAGCCGGTATGCTCCATTGCCCAATACCGAAGTAATTCTGTAGGGCCCTTTCCAGTTTGGGCCAAGCTTGCCATCTCTTGGATCCTTCTTGTTGCCAACAACTTTTCTTAGGACCAGGTCGCCAACCTGAAAATCCCTTGGATTGACCTTCTTATTGTAAGCTCTAGCAAGTTGCTGCTGGTATGTTGCGAGCTGAATTGCAGCTTTCTCCCTTCTTTCTTCTAAGAGGTCCAGATCTTGGGCTAGAAGTATATCATTTGTGCCATTCTCTACTCCTTGGGTTCTAATCCCTGGGATGCCGATCTCCAGTGGGATGACTGCTTCTGTGCCGTAAGCCATGGCAAAGGGGGTTTCCCCTGTTGATCTTCTCGGCGTAGTCCGATATGCCTAGAGTACATTGGGCAATTCGTCTACCCACTTTCCTTTTGCTGTCTGCAGCCTCTTTTTTATCCCATCCAAAATTACTTTGTTGGATGCTTCTGCTTGCCCATTGCTTTGGGAAAAACTTGGTGTTGAAAAGTAATTTTTTATTTTGAATTTCGGACAGAAGTTCTTGATGAGTTTGTTGTCAAACTGCGTTCCGTTGTCGGCAACTATTGCTCTTGGAATGCCAAATCTGGTGATGATGTTTCTCCATATGAAATTCTTGACGTCCATATATCGGATTTTGGCAAGAGGTTCTACTTCTATCCACTTTGTGAAGTAATCTGTTACTACCAGCAAGTACTTCCTTTGTCCAGTTGCTTGGGGCAACTGTCCAATGAGATCCATGCCCCATTGGGCAAATGGCCATGGACTGGATACAGGGTTCAGGTCAGCAGCTGGCTGGTGTATCAAAGGTGCAAACCTTTGGCATTGTTCACACTTCTTTACGTAGGCTTCCGCATCTTTTTGCATGTAGGGCCATCAATACCCCTGGGTAATGGCCCTGTGAGCTAGTGATCTGCCCCCAGCGTGGCTTCCACAAATCCCTTCATGAATTTCGTATAGAAAATCTTCAACCCGCAAAGGGTGTACGCACCTTAAAAGGGGTCCTGTGAAGGACCTTCTATAGAGATGTCCATCTGCTGTCAGACTGAATCTTGCCGATTTCATTCTGATCTTGTGTGCCTCCTTATGGTCTTTTGGCAGCTTTTCCTCTTTCAGGAATGTAACAATTGCATCCATCCAGCTTGGTCCCAAGTCTACACACATTGCTTCTTGCTCTGTGATCGGCTATTCTATGCTCGGGCTTGACAGATAGTCAATCATTATTGTTCTTGTTTTTCCAGTTTGCATTGAGCTTGCCAAGTTGGCCAACGCGTCGGTGTGGTTGTTATCATCTCGGCTGACTTGAAGAAGTCGGCAATTGCGAAACAAGGCTACCAGTCTGATGACCTCTTTTGCGTATGCCGACATCCTCTCATCTCGGGTTGCAAACTCTCCTATTGTTTGATTTTCTACAAGTTGTGAATCACAAAAAATTATTACCTCATCTGCTTCCGCTGCCACTGCTAGCTTCAGTCCTGCAATCAGTGCTTCGTATTTTGCCTTATTGTTTGAGGCCTTGAACCCCAATCGAATAGACTGTTCCAATATCTCCCCATCAGGAGATATTAACACTACTCTTGCCCCCGCTCCTTGCCGGTTTGAACTCCCATCGACAAACAGGCGAAATGAGTCGCCGATGTAAATGCTGCAGAGTCTTAGTTTTTCTTTTCCTTGTTCTTTTGTCTTTGGCTGGGCTTCTCCTTGTTTGCTTGGACATCGTTCATCTTGGCTCAATGGGGCCTGATGTTCGATGGATTCCGGCGTAAATTCGGCTACGAAGTCGGCCAAAACTTGGCCCTTAATTGCTGTTCTCGGCTTGAACTCCAGGTCGTACTGGCTCAAGGCCACTGCCCATCTTGCTATTCTTCCAGTTAAGTCTCCTTGTTGTAACAAGAGCTTCAGTGGGTGTTCTATTAGCACTATAATCTTGTGCGCTTGAAAGTAATGGTTCAGCTTCTTTGAAGCCATTACTAAAGCTAGCGCTAACTTTTCCATGGGTAGATACCTTGTTTCTGCATCGGCTAAGGTTCTGCTTACATAGTAAACAGCCTTTTGCTCCTCTTTTCCTTCACGAATTAACACCGCATTTATTGCATGCTCTGAAACGGCTAAGTACAAAAACAGTTTTTCTCTAGGTTCAGGTGTTGAGAGGACTGGAGCCGTCGTCAGATATTTCTTTAGGTCGGCCAAGGCGGCCTCACATTCCTCTGTCCATAGGAAGTCTGTGGCCTTCTTTACCAGGTTAAAGAAAGGTTTACATTGTCTGAGCTTCGACTTATGAACCTGTTTAGGGCTGCGGCCCTTCTAGTAAGCATCTGAACCTGTTTTGCCGACGTCGGGCTTTTTAGCTTAAGGATGGCCTTGATTTGATCTGGGCTGGCCTCAATGCCCTTTCTTGTTACCAGGTACCCCAAAAATTTACCTGATCCAACTCCAAATGCGCATTTCGATGCGTTGAGTCGGAGCCGGTATGTTTTGAGTATCTCAAAGACCTCTTTTAGGTCGGTAAGATGACCCCTTGGTTCCTTGGTCTTCACGACCATGTTGTCAATGTAGACTTCCACTGTTTGGCCAATCAGATTTTTGAACATCTTGGTTACCAACCTTTGGTAAGTTGCTCTTGCTTTTTTCAACCCAAAAGGCATTACCTTGTAACAATATAGTCCTTTCGGGGTGATAAACGCTGTCTTCTCTTCGTCTGGGGGGTACATGGCTATCTAGTGGTATCCTCTGTAAGCGTCCAGGAAGCTCATCCTTCCATGTCCAGATGTGGCATCTACTAACTGGTCAATCTTGGGTAGAGGAAAGCAGTCTTTGGGACAAGCTTTGTTAAGGCTTGTAAAATCTACGCAGACCCGCCATTTACCGTTCTTCTTCTTTACCACTACTGAGTTGGATAGTCATGTCGAGTAATGAACTTCTCGGATGGCCCTGGCCTCTAGAAGTCTGTCCACTTCTTCTTCTACTGCTTCGACGTGCATCAACGTCGGTCTTCTGGCTCGCTGAATCACAGGTTTTGCCGACCTGTCGACATTCAGTCTGTGGCAAGTGACCTCGGGGTCAATGCCAGGCATTTCGTAAGGTGTCCAGGCGAACACCTCAATGTTGGCTCTTAGAAAAGTCTCCAACTCTTTTTCTTCCTCTTCGGCTAAGCCCGAGGCGAGAAGAAAGAAGCGTTCTTCATCCCCATCCTGAACGAGGATTTTCTTCAGCGTCTCTTCGCTCTTCTCGGCTGGTTCTTTGCCGACGTCTTCCAGGACATTCACGTCCTCATCTTCAATTTTTGCCTTTTCTGGTTCTCGAATGTTGCAGGTGGATTTCATTGCTGCCATGGAGCAATTCTTTGCCTGCAGTTGATCTCCTCTGACTTCTCCAATCCCATGCTCTGTCGAGAACCGCAGTAGTTGATGCAATGTTGAGGGAACTGCCCCCATTGCATGCAACCATGGCCTTCCCAAGATGATGTTGTATGGCGAAGGTGTGTCAATCACCATGAATTCTGTCCTGATCTTCTTAGTGCCAGCTTGTACTTCCAAGTTTGTTGCGCCCAGCGGCCACGTCGGCATTCCATTAAAGCCGACCATCGGGCCATTTGATTGCTCCAAGTCATCAAGATGAAGGCCCAGCTCTTTGTAACATCTAACGTACATGATGTCGCAAGAGCTGCCTTGATCAATCAGGATGCGTTTTACTTGGCACTCCCCAACCTGGAGGGATACTACCAAGGCATCATTATGGGGATACTGGACCATCTCTAGGTCAGCTTCAGTAAACGCTATCGTCGGTCCCTGGCATTCTTCAGGCCGCGGTCATTTATGTCCAACCTGGTTCACGTGCTGCAGGTGTTTTACCTTCTGGGTCTCCCCTCGTATGTCATTTTCGTTCACCTTTGAGTGAATTACGTTAACCACCCGTGGTCCTCCTGCGGGGGAAGGCGGAGCTGCTGGTGCTTGAGGCAATCTTGCCTGTTCTTCTCTAGTCCTGGCCTCATCAACAAGGTCCCTTAGATATCCTTGCCTTACCAAGTCTTCTAAGTGTGTTTTTAGGGCTCTGCAGCCCTGAGTTGGGTGCCCTTCTTCATTGTGGTAAGCACAACGCCTACCGACATTTCTTCCCATGAATTCCCCTGGTGTTCTTGTCGGTCCTCTAAAATAGGGTTGGTTTCGTATTTGATCCAAGACTTTGTGGATCGGGACTCGAAATATAGTCGTTACTGCCTGTTTCGCTTTCAAGTCCGTTTCTTACATGGTCGGTCCGTTGTTACCTCGACTTCGCTTCGGCGAGCTGTTTCCTTTCTCCTGCTTTATTTCTTTATTTCCCGACGTATCCTCCTCGGCTCTGGCATACTTCTCGATTCTTGCCATGAGTTCTTCCATGCTTTTTGGCAATGTCTTTGCCAAAGATTTTCGTAGTGGGCAGTCATCTTTCAGGCCGTTCTTGAAGGACACGACTGCCACCTCTTGGTTGTAATCAGGTATTCGATTGAACACCTCGTAGTACCTTTTGCGTAGGCCCTAAGGTCTTCATCCTTGGCGATCTTTAAAGCCATCAGTGCGTCGACCCTTAAGGGTTGAAGTTTATTTGTCACAAACCTGGCCACAAACATCTCGGCCAGGCCTTTCCAAGTCTTTACGCTTCCCTTGGGTAGTTTATGAAACCAATCTGATGGAATTTCCCCGAAGGATGAGGGGAATACTTTGCAGAGCAACGGCTCATTCCCACTATACAATGCCATTGAATTCAGGTATAGTCCAACGTGAAAGTTGGGATCTGACTTACCATCATATATTTGGAACCTCGGCATACTGAATCTTTTTGGTACTTCAAGTTTGTCTAGTTCCATCGAGAATGGTGTCCTCAGCTTAATCGGGGATGTTACCTCGTCTTCAACATTCTGTTGTTTCCTCTTGAGGTAATCTCTTAAGTCTTCTTTACTCCTCCCTGGAGCTCGGCTATCTTTAGACTTCAATCTTTTCGGCACACTACTCTCAGTCTCGTGGTGGGTTCGTTTTGATCTCTTTCCATGTGTTGTGTTGAAGCATAGCGCCTGCCCTTGAACATGCCGATGTTCTTTGGGCTCTGGGTCTTTCGTGTGATACGTTCTTTAGGACTACTCTCGTCTCGGCTCCTCTCGTTCGATTTCCCTGGAAGGTCGGTGAGAGTGCCTTTCGCTCCTAGCGTGCTGAGGGACTTCGGGAATTGTTCTTCCTCCTCCCTTCTGGGTATTAGTTGCTGGCATCGGCATATCCTGTAGCGGGTATGGTGGCTGCATGACATTGTTTTGCATCATGAAGTTGACGACCGACTGTAGGTCTGCCAACTTGTTCGCCAATTCTGTTATTTCCTCATCCCTCCGTAGGCACCTATCCCTCCATACCTGAAGGTTGTCTTCTTGATAATACTTGCCTTGGTCTGTCCTCTTCGAAGTATCGCCCTCATGGCCGACGTCTTTTTCACCGTGGCCTTGGTCATGAGTTTCTGCATTGTGGTTGTCTCCTTCAACGTCAAGGTCAATTGGTCTGCCACTCCCAGCAGGAGTGTCACCCCCAATGTTTTCCTTCTGTCCGTTACTGGCCATCTATTCTTCTAAGATTCCCACAGACGGCGCCAAATTGTGTGAGTAATTTTCTGACCACACTGCCCGCCTAGTAATCAGCTGGAAAAGCACTGGCAGAATAGATGGCTTCAGCTAACCTGTAACAGAAAGAAAAGGCTCTGGCAGTGGTTCATCCACCCGGGGGCACTCCGACGATCAAGTCAGTATATCTCTCAAAGATAATCAAGTGCTAAACTCACAAGCTTAAGCATAAAAAGCATACCTTAGACCCATGGGGGTGCCTCTCTTTTATAGCCAATACAATCCTAATCCCAATAGGAGCCTGGCCCTAATGGACTTAGGATTACTGCTAATCTGGGACTCCCAGTGGGATTATGATAAACTCTCTAAGAGTCTTATCTTTACCCAAACTGAAGTCTTCTCTTCATTCTAGAACTCTTGTCCTTTATCCACTTATCTCGGATTCTGATATCTTCGGAGATAACCTCGGTCTTGCCGAGATCACCTCGGTGTCACGACCAGGACACGTGGCACCTCGGCTGACACGTCGGCGTCACCTTGCCACGTGTTGGTACTCATAAACTATATCCCCACAATATATATATATATATATATATATATATTATTTTGCATTTAAGCTATTGATAAGTCAAACACAAAATGATGGCCAATGCATAAGCTCTTATATCATAAATAAATATAAAAAAAACATACAATTAAGCAGTCCAATTATTGATTTTCGTCCAATGTGTTTTATCATCGTTGATATAAAGCCATCAGGTGTGTGACATCCCAGTAGCAATTATGATCCTTTGAAGATGGAGTGTTGCAATAAGAGTCTATTCTATTATCGAAAGGAGCAAAACTTGCACCTTTGGCACCCCAGTAAAAATGGTTGAAAAAATAGAGTGCTTCCTATAATGTTAGGTTGGAATCTCCAACTGAATTCTTGACCATTTCCAAGTGTATGCATTCCAAGATCATCATCTTTGGATTGGCAATGAACTTGCAATTGCTCAGAGTTGGTTGGAAGGTTGTCGATAATATGAACCACATATGTTGAAAGAATCCCATATATGGTGGTTGTGCAAAAATATTAGAATGACTAAAGGACGGAATGACTTCTTCATACTGTATCTCTTCAAATGTCCAAATTATGTTATTTATGTTCTTTATTGTTGCATTCCTTTACTCATTTTAGACACAGAATATCTATGCTGAATTTACATTTAAAATAAAGTTGAATGTAGACTACGAATATTTGATTTGATTCTGTATAGAGCAGTCCTGGATATATAAAAAATACTACCAAAAAATTGACCAAACACTTATATGGGTGTGGAACCCACCCCCAAGTAGGATCCACATTCATGTAAGTGTTTGGTAAAATTTTTGATAAAACATTTGGAGCTTCTAATATTTTTCTTTTGTAAACGAAAGGATGGCAAAGAAAAACAAATAAAAAAATGCTAAAGAGCTCAAAATTTCTACCAAACACTCTCATATATGTAGAGATAGCAATTGGAACCCGACCCGAAGGGGACCTGATTCCCCGATCCCGAATTGAGCGGTTATTTTCCGAAAAATACCCTTGATGGACTGGGGATAGTATTAAAAATTGAATCCCCGATGATATTCGGGCCGGGGATGGGGATACATGTTTCAGTCCCAGACCCAGCTCGACCTCAGCCTCGATCCTCGCCCCCCTTGCCCCTCGACGTGAAATTACTATTTTGCCCCTGTTTATATATATAATCTATGTGTACGTACAGGGTTTGCCTGAACACTCACTCACTCACACACAAACACAAAGTTGTTTCGCCTCTCTTTCTCTCTCTCTCTCTGCAAGTGCTCCCCACGACGTTGGCGGTGGCGGCGACTCCTCCGTTGTTCTCTCCCTCCTCCTATCTCGCCGATCTCCAATCTCACCGATGGTGGTGGCAGCAGCTCCTCCGACGTCCTCTCTTTCCTCACATTTCGCCAATCTTCGATCTCGCCAATAACAGTGGCGGCAGTTCCTCCGCTGTTCTCTCCCTTCTCCCAGATCTCGCTGATCTCACTGATCTTTCCTATCTCGCTGTCGCTGATCTCCCTACTCAAGAACATCACGGTGATGCCCTTTCCATTCGCTGCTGGACTCCGACGCCTTTCCCATCTCTTTGATTTTCCTTTTTTTGATCTGTTGTGGATAATGATTTTGTTGATATGTTGTGTAAGTATACATGATCTGTAACAGATCATCTGTTGTTGATGTATGATGTTGTTGATCTGTTGATGATGTTGATCTGCCATTTTTTTTTTGGATTGAGGAATTTTTAGGGTCGGGGAAACCCGGTCCCCGTTAGAGGATGTGGGCGGGGGCAGTGATAGTTTCCCAGTCAGGGATCAGGGCCGAGGACAAGAAAATTTTTGCCGTTAAGGATCGATGACGGAGAGTGTGATCCCCGGTCCCGTCCCGTTGCCATTCCTACATATATGGGTGTGAGATCCACATTTATGTGGATCCTACACCTATGTAGGTCCCACATCAGTGTGATCCCATGTAAGTATTTGATAATTTATTGCCATTCCTACATATATGGGTGTGAGATCCACATTTATGTGGATCCTACACCTATGTAGGTCCCACATCAGTGTGATCCCATGTAAGTATTTGATAATTTATTTTATTTTTAGTATTCCTAATATTATTCAAAAAAAATAAATTTAAGGAAGAGTACAATTTTAATAATTAAGGGCAATTAGTGTCTTGCCAGGTGTTATTGGAGTTGGACATTAATTTGGCTGGAGCAATTTCCCACATTATATTTGCCAGGTATGGTTTTACACTTATGTGGGTCCTACACCTATGTAAGTCTCACATGAGTGTGGTTTCATGTAAGTATTTGATAATGTTTTTAATTATATTTTTTTTAGTACTCCTAACATTATTCAAAAAATAAATTTAAGGAACAGTACAATTTTAAAATTTAAGGGCAATTAGTGCCTTGCCAGGTGTTATTGGAGTTAGACATTAATTTGATTGAAGTAATTTCTCACATTATATTTGGTTATCTAAATTAATGTTCTAAAAATTGGACTAGTCACTGAACAAGAAAAGGAATTGGGTGAACAAGGCGCCGGTTCAATCATCAGGTCAAACTAAAATTGAATTATAGCGTCATAATTATTTTATAAATATATTAAAAATAAAAATTAATAATATAGGATTAAGATACATTTATTTAAATTTTAATATTCATATATAATTAAATAAATATATTACCAATTTTAAACAAAAGCTAAAGTAATCGTACGACTCTCAATATAGTTATATTTTAAGAACAAAGATATATTTTTGTACATATAATTTTTAGGAAATATTATTTTACCCCCTAAATTATCACTCAAAAATCAATTCTATCAATATACTTTTAATTCCCGTCAAATCCTATTGAAAATAAGTCATAGTAAAATTGTCGCTAAAAATAATTTTTTGTGACGATTTTTTTGTATGTGTCGCCAAAAATTGACAATTCGTAGCTTTTTTTGTCACAATTTTTATAAATTGTCTCTAAAACTTATAATTAGTAACTTTTTTCTATGGCAAATTTTTTAAACTGTCGCTGAAAATTAAAAATTAGTGACTTTTTTTGTGAAGATTTTTTTAAACTGTCTCTAAAACTTATAATTAGTGACATTTTTTGTAACAAAATTTTTAAAATGTCGCTGAAAATTAACAATTAGTGACTTTTTTGATAGTGTTTAATGAAAAATGCCATTAATTATCCTAGGATCTATTGGACAATAAATCCATCTATTAAGACCTATACGTAAGTCCCTTTTAATTTTATACATAATCTATTCACTTTTAAATCAATTTCACCCTGTTGTTAGTTACTATTTAAAATCAAACGAAATTTGCTAAATCTCATTTGGAATTTCATTTTACCTCTAAATTATATCTCAAAAGTCAATAAGACCCCAAATATAAAAAAAAAATTAAATTTAAATATTTAATTAATAATTTTTATCTCAAAAATGAAAAAAATAAATTTTAAATAATATACTTTGCAAAAAAATAATTAAAAACAATATAAAAACCCTCATTTAAAATTTTCTCTTTAAGTCTCAAATTATCTTGAGTTGATCTTAGAAAAACTAATTGAGCCAAAAATTCCTTGACTATGTGTGTGCGTGCGCAATTGTAGTTAGCTTACTCTCCAAATTAATTTCAATAGAATTGATCGACTAATAGTAATTTCAAAATTAAGTGTGTAAAAATTTAGACCATACTTATTATGAGAGTAACATCTATTTTTGACATTTGAAAAATTATATTGAATGATAAAAATAAATATGTTAAGATCTGTCTACAAAATCAAAATTAGTACCTACTCAACGTATCGTTGATTGAATGGCAATCTAACACAAAAGTTAGCAATTATTCTCCAAAGGATAATGTTGGGCTTATGTGCTTTAGGGCAGAGAGACTCACTATTTTTTGTAATAGGATTCCAACCCTTGTAACTTGTAAGTCTTTAAGACATTCATTTTGGACTTTTTTGTTTTTTTGATCAGCAAAGAAAGAGAGAAACTTTATTGATAAGATGAGCGAGAACAAGCACTAAAATACAATAATAAAGGAGGGAAGTGCAAAAATATCATAGCTATTACTCCACAATCCTAACTCAATTGACACCAAGAAGAACATACAATCATCTATTAGCACTAAGTCCACAGATTGACGAGAAACCAAACACAATTCATTTTGGACTTTTATGTAGTATTGTATTACGTTATCATATACCATAGACTCACGTTTTGAGAGTTATGAATATGTAAATGCGTGTAATCTCCTTTTATAAATCCTTAAATTTTGAGAAACGAAATATATAGAAAAGATATATATATATTTTTTCTTTTTGGTAAATTAGATAGATATTTATTTTGATTATTATAATTGTTGTTAACTCTTGATAAGAGTGTTGGCTTTCGCATGTTGGAATTCCTAATTAGAAATCATCAATAAATTTAGAAAATGTGGGACGGTAGTCTTAAAGTTTAAAAGAAGCATAATAAAATTTTATAACTTTAACATAATTATGCGAGAAAAAAAACACACACAAACACACAGCACACCAAGCAAAGCATAATTTCATCAGTCCAGTTTGGACATAATGTTTTCACACATTATCTCACACACTCAATCTAATGTGTGTTATGCACGTATAATTAATTTAATGGTGATGTTTTATACATTAATTAATATATTAACTAATATATTAATTAGTATTATGTCATTATTACTGACTCTACTTATTATATAAATTATAAATAACTAAAACTTCTAAAATTATGTTATATCATTTGTTAGTATACTAGTTAAGACACACATTATTCTTAATTTAAACAATATGTTAACTATTCATTTGGGAAGTGTTTATTTTAATTTAAAAGTCAAAAAGATATTAAAAAAGTCAAAAACTAATAAACTATATAAAAAAGTCAGAATTTTATTCTCTCTACTTTTTGTATTTTTTTTTCATAAAAAGTTAAAAGTTAAAAGTTATTCCAAACATATTAATTTTTTAGATAAATTACGCTAATACCCTATGAAGTTTCTATTTAATATAGATCCCCCTCACCCTTATCCATTGTCAGATTAAAATGACAGATTTATCCTTAGTCTATATACATATAAAATAATAAAATAATAGAGATATTTTGTTAATGTTATTTCAAATGAAATAACAATTATCTTATTTGGTTTAGCTCACGCAAAAAATTAAATTTTTTTAGTTTTTCATTTTTTATTTAATTTTTACTGAATTTTTTTTAATATTTTAAACAATTTTTTTTTTAGATACACCTAACCTAGATATACTTAAAAAATAATATTTTGTGATTTTTTTTTTTAAATTCACCAAATACAAAAAAATATAAAAATTCAATACATTATTTTATTTTGTTGTATTCAATGATTTTTTTTTTTAAAAAAAAATTGTATCAATTTTATACTTTTTAAATATATCTGAATTAAATCGATCTAATTTAGATATAATAGTGGAAATAAAAATGAAAAATTATATCAAAATTTTATACAAAAAATATCATAAAAATGTTATAATAGTGATACTATTGTAAATATAAATCATGTTTATTGGTGTTTTGTTTTAAAGTGAAAGGTCATTATTAAGCTATATCATTGTGTTTGAAAATTCTATATAAAATTTATGTTTGTATTTTTTTTTTTTTTGATCGGCAAAGAAAAAACTTTATTGATGTAAGAGCAAAATACAAGGTACAAAAACAACAAACATCAATAAAGAGAAGCAAGAGCAAGAGTATCACGATGAGTTAAATCATTCAAATTACGTTGGCGCCAAGATGCCCATCCTAACATTTGCTAGCATCCCCAAAGTTGGTGAGCAACCAACCATAGAGACAGGATAAACTCAAACTCAAAAATAGGAAGACACCAGCATTGCAAATTTGACACTGAAGAACAAAAGCAGAACCAAAAAAAAAAAAAAAAATGCAGCAGCATTGCATATCAGTTCATCCTCTAATTCTGTAGCATCTAGCAGCAGCATATCTTCACCAACTAAATTAACTCTCAACAGTAGCAGCATACCTTCACAACAGCAGCATACCTTTACCAACTAAATTAACTTTCAACTAAACACACTAGCATGTCTTCACCAACTCAGTCAATTCTGCAAAATTTGGCTTTTCCTCTTTACACAAAACACTCATTCCTGAGTTTTCAGACAGCTGAACGAAGTAGACCAGCAACATTGAACTTGACCCATAATAGTCCTCAGCTGAGTAGAGTAGACCAACAAAATAGAGCCTATTCTCCAATACAACCACTCCAGCACCTCTTCTCCAAATCAGCAGGAACAATACGGTAGCAGCCAGCCCCACTTCTCCAACAACAAACCAAACTAGTGATCTACCACCAACAGCAACTACACCTTTGCTCAAAACAGCAGCGGATATGCTTTTCCACCTCTTCAAAACTCTTCAACTGTGGTTTGAAGAATGGAGGGATCATGGCAACTTTACATATTCGGCCTTAATACAATTGCCTACTGCCATTACACAAACAAAATCTAACCTGCCTTAGATTGATAATGAAATCATTGACAGAGAACTGATGATTCCTGAACGCATCTTTAAACCAAAGAGCAGTCTTGATTTTTATTAGTTCACAAACTCCTTCCTCACTTGGAGCAACATCCTTAAAGATGCAATCATGTCTATGTTTCCACAATGCCCACAACATAGTAATAGGTAAAACTTTCCATATCAACCTCTCCTTCTTGTTAAGTCATACCCTATCCCACCCGTTTAGAAGTGACTCCACTAAGGCTGGAAGTACACCTTGTGCATCTCACTACTTTAAAATTTTTGTCCAAACTCTCCATGCCACTGGGCAATGCAATAACACATAGTTAAGTGACTCTACCTCTAATTTGCAGAAAATACATAGGGCTGAAACATTGGCAGCAAGAACACTAATACGTAGAAGGAAATATGTAGTCTTCAATCTGCCCTTCCTAGCAAGCCATCCAAAGAATTGAACTCTAGAGGAATGTACTTCACCCACACCATCTTATTGGTTGGACATTATTACCAAAACCAGCTGCCAGATTTTTGTACACAGATGAAACTGAAAGCTACTTGCTTTGGAGGCTGCCCATATAGAACATCCTCTGCATCTGACCTTGTTATAAGGGTTGCCTCTAACAGAGTTAGCAATCTAGTAACCTCCTCCTTTTCCCAGTCGTAAAGCTCCCTTCTGAACTAGAACACCCACTCTCCTACATTCACTTTCCTAATCATCATTGAATTTAAAGATTCTACCTTATTAATAGCCAATCTATGAAGGAGTGGAAATCCCTCTTGTTGACTAATGTTTGCACACCATTTGTCATACCAGAACTTCACTCTATGACCATTACCAACTTTTATCTTGTAGTTTTCCAAAAAAAAACCTCACCAAACTGCTGTTCTGATGACTACCATCTATTATGTCCTTCCAAATTTTTGAGCTGCACCTATTGGAGTTAATTGTAGGCATTGAATTACCCTCCTCAACCTTGTATTTACTGTAGATAACTCTTCTCCACAATGCATTAACCTCAATACCAAACCTTCACCACCATTTTAATAAAAGACAATTATTAATCTCCAGAACTCTGCTAACCCCCAGACCCTTTTGCTCCACTGGTTTTGATACATCCTTCCAATTAACTAGATGTAATTTTTTTCTCAACTCAGACCCATCCCAAAGGAATGCTGCCTGATTTTTTTCAAACTCTCTTGCTACCCCTTTTGGCATCTTATACAAAAACAAATAATACGAAGGTAAAGAATACATTACAGAATTTATTAAGGTAAGTCTACCAGCAAATGAGAGCAATCTCCTTTTCTATGCTGCTAATTTACTTCGAACTTTATCCAAAACAGGTCTCCATGTTGATTTCCTATTCGGATTAGCCCCCAGAGGTAACCCAAGGTACTGAAATGGCAAGCTTTTCACCTTGCAATTGAGCACAAAGGCATATTCATGCATTAAATCATCTTGCATCCCCACTCCGCATACTACACTTTTATGATAATTAATTTTCAAGCCTGAAATAACTTCAAAACACCTCAAAATCCTTTTTAGGTTTCTTACTTCAACTAAATCAGCTTCACAAAATAATATTGAATCATCCGCAAATTGTAGATGAGTAAGAGCTACACTACTTGAACCAATCTTCACCCCTTTTATTATTTCCAATTCAAGAGCTCTAGACAACAATAGACTTAGTCCCTCTGTTGCTATATTAAATAGAAAAGGTGTCAACAGTTCCCCTTGTCTAAGATCTCTTTGTGGACTAAATTCTCTAGTTGGAGAACAATTGATAAGCACAGAAATTCTAGCTGAAGTAATACATTCTTTGATCCATTCAACCCACTTAACACCAAAACCAAAATTTGACAACATGGAAAGCAAGAATTCCCAATTCACTGAGTCATATGCCTTCTCAAAGTCCAACTTTATGATCAATCCCTTTTTTCTAACTTTCTTCCACCCATCCACTACCTCATATGCTACTACATACCATCTAAAATATTCCTACCTCCTAAAAATGTTGATTGGTTTTCACTGATAATGTGAGGTATCACTACCTTCGGCCTAGAGGAGAGCACTTTAGATAAGATCTTATACAAGGATCCCACCAAGCTAATAGGCCTATAATCAGATAAGTCGACTGGACTTTCCATTTTAGGCACCAAAAGTGATAAAAGAACTATTAATCCCTTTAACAAGCCTTCCATTTCTATGAAACTCCCTCATGAAATTGATCACCTCCCTCTTCATTACTTTCCACATCTTTTGAATGCACGCTAAATTAAATCCGTCTGGGCTTGGTACCTTGTTCCCAAATTTATGTTTGTATATCATCACTCAATAAGAATATGTTCAAGCAGAATTTAATGATGAAAAATTGTAGATTGTAATCATGATGATAGAAAGAATAAATGGTAGGAAAAGAAAAAAAATGGTCATTTAGAAAATTTTAAGACATGACATCAGCAATTCATGGGGCAATTTGTAATGAGATTACAAATCTCATAGAGGGGAATGTAATTTTTCAAATGTGAGGAGGCAATTTGTATTAAATAGAAATCTCAGAGAGTGCTAGTGTAATTTACCCTAATTTTTTTCAAAAAGGCTAAAGACTTCAAAAGTTTTATAAAAAAATGTCTCATATGAGTGTGAGACCCACACTATGTAGGTTCCATGTGAGTTTTACACCCAAGTGAGATATTTGATAAAAAAAATTTGGTAAAACTTTTAAAATTTCTAGCATTACTCATTTTTTTTACTTCATATTTTGACGAAAAAATTTAAAAATTATTAAAATAGTGTGTTCTCAGATGAGTTACACGCCGGCCAGGAGGAATATCTGAAAAATGTACTTAGCATTAGCTAGATATCCTAAATTAGTCCACCAAGTCATCAATTGAGCTTGATTCTACAGCCTGAGGTATTTCAGTTACAAATGCACCATGTTGTGTAGTAATCTTGGGTGATGGACAATGTGCTCCTAATCAAGTCCCATGCAGTAACAGGAGTATGCATGTATTCTGCTTGCATACTAGGGTAACATCAGAGGTTTTGTTGGGTGCATTCTGGTTCCTGTGCTCTGTGATTTTGGTTTTATTCTGGGTGTACATCAGGTGTATTCTGGTACATCTGCTCCCAGAGGTCTTTGGAGCTGTTTAATCTGTTTTACTCAGTGACTGTTTAATCTGTTGTGCTCTATGATTCTGGTTGTATTCTGGGTGTACATCAGGTGTATTCTGGTTCCTCTGCTCTCAGAGGTCTTTGGGGCTGTTTAATCTGTTTTGCTCAGTGATTGCTGTGTGAATGTTCCATCTTTTGCTGATTGCTAATGTTATTCCCCGCTGCCTTCATACTAGTGTTTGATCAGAGGTGTTGCAGGGAGTCTTGGGTTTTTTATGTTTTGCTCTATAGATTGTTTTGCTGCTCTATCTGTTGGTTTAGTTTTGTGTTTTCTTGCTTTTCTCTATTTGTTGGTTCCTCACCAACTAGGAGTGACGCAGCGGAATAAATCACACGAGACTAGATATCGTTCTAGTAGACGAGAATTCTTAAAAACACAAGAATACCCTTGAATCCACAAGGAAGATAAAAGAAAAGCTCTTTAAAATATTATTGAATGAATAAAAATTACATATGCTTGTAGGCTTATTTATAATAGACTAAACCTAATACTTGTAGGAAAAGTGATTCCAAAATAAACAAGAAAACTTAAATCAACACAAATTAATAAACCTAAGAGAACTAGGAAACCTAAGAGACTAAAAATTCTAAACTATTTAAAATCCTAGTCAAAATCTAATTCTAAAATAATAAAATTAAGAAACCTAATAATTCTAAAATATTTGTACTAAATTACAAGAATTCTAATAATACATTAAAAATATTAAAACTAAAAATATAGAAGTTCTTAAAATCTTGTCCTGAAAGTCTTGTCCTACACCAGACTCCTCTTCTTTGAAAGAACTTGCCCTCAAGTTCATATTAGGGATCTGCCATTGTCTATGCCAAATAAAAAAATACTTGGAATATTTTAGTTGTTTGTCTCTCATGGACAGAAGTTCATCTGGCAACTCATCAACAGTAAGTTCTTGGAATTCCTCCAATAATGTTGAATTTTCTGAGGGATTAGTGTGATTGTGTTCTCCTTGGCCACAAGTACCATTGTTTTCATAACCATAGCATATAACTCTTGTGAAGTTTTCGCATCTGCCACAAACTCGACCTCTGAATTGGTTATAGTGAGGAAAGACTTTGCTTTGACCTTCGGAGGCACTGTGTGTTGCTTTAAGGGACTCATAGCAATTTTATGAGACCCCCAATTGAACACATAAGTGTTGTCTCGCCCTCTAAATGTAATATCCACATCAAATTGCCAAGGTCTTCCAAGTAATACATGACTAGCATCCATATCAACCACATCACATAATGCATCGGATTTATAATGTTTGCCAATAGAAATAGGTACCTTACATACTTCGGTTATCATGACAACAGGTCCTTTTTTGATCCAGCCAATGCTATAGGGAGAGGGGTGTGGTTTAGGAGACAACTTCAGGTGCGTTACCAATCGTTTAGCCACAAAATTTTCGCAATTTCCACTGTCCACAATAAGGTCACACACCTTTTGATTTATGGTACAACAAGAGTGAAAAATATTGTGATGTTGACTGAGGTCCTCGGTTTTTGGTGTAAATAGAACCCTTTGAACTACACAGTTGACTCATTCTCATTCTTCTCTGGCGCGTTCCGCACCTTCATACTGATCACCCTCATATTCTGCATCACCATCATCCCCAATTTCATCTTTTTCTTCAACTAAATTAGCAGTCCTTCTTTTTGGGCACACATTAGAGCGATGGCCAGGCGTACTACATCTATAACACTTATCCGTTGTTGGTTTAGCATAAGGATTTGTGTTTCGAGGTGCCTCTCTACTACTTGATCCAGTCATCTGGTTTCCTCCTCCTCCACCAGCAGTACTCCTCTGCTGATTTACTGGAATTGTTGGTTGGGTAGCCTCTTCTCCTTTTTCCCTAGTAGAAAACGATGAATCAGGAAGGTTCCGACAATATCCAGAATAGGTTGTTTTGCGCTCCATTAGCTTGGCTGTGAGAGCCATATTATGTGCTTCATCCACAGTCCACACTACTGATAGCCCCATATTCTCTCGAATGGTTAATTTCAACCCATTGAGATACCGGGCTACACGCTGTCCTTCGGTCTCATTCAGATTATTGCGATCTGAAAGTCAACAAAATTCAGTTGTATAATCAAATACAGATCGACTTCCTTGGTTGCAATTTTGGTACAACTGAAACAAGTATTGATCATAATTTGGTGGTAAAAATCTATCTTGGAGGAGTTGTTTCATCCGACGCCAAGTCCGTACAGATTCTTTTCCTTGTCGATGCCTATTTTTCTGCAATTGATCCCACCATACCGCAGCACCTCCTTTTAGTTTGTACGCCATCAATTTCAACATCTTTGATTCTGGAACATCCATCATCCCAAAAAATCGCTCTACCTCTGAAAGCCAGTCAAGAAAATCCTCAATATGTAGATTTCCATTGAACTGGGGAACATCTATCTTCATTTGGTACTCATCGAACCCTTGTTGTTGTTGTCTTCTGGGTTGATAGTTGGCTGGAAGTGGTTCAAACTCTGGTTCAGACTCCTCCTCACAATCAGATGGACAACGAATGGGACGTCTAGGAGAATTCTGAACAGGTTGACCTCGGGCGAATCCCTCGGTGCGCACTCTGTTCTGGTTAACAGGTTGGCCTTGGGCAACTCCCTCAGCACGGACCCTATCAACCACTGGTGGCCTGTTGTTGGCATTGAGATTCAGGCCAATAAGCAGATCACGAATTTCATTCAACTGCTCTTGCTATTTCTCATATGCTACCCATAGGGCCTCGACCCCACGATCACCGCCAGTAGGGTTTGCATGATCTACTCTGTCTTGTGCCATTGAGCCAGGTGAATCCTTGCTCTGATATCACTTGACGTAGCAGAATACACGGAGACTAGATATCGTTCTAGCAGACGAGAATTCTTGAATCCACAAGAATACTCTTGAATCCACAAGGAAGATAGAAGAAAAGCTCTTTAAAATATTATTGAATGAATAAAAATTACATATGCTTGTAGGCTTATTTATAATAGACTAAACCTAATACTTGTAGGAAAAGTGATTCCAAAATAAATAAGGAAACTTAAATCAATACAAATTAATAAACCTAAGAGAACTAGGAAACCTAAGAGACTAAAAATTCTAAACTATTTAAAATCCTAGTCAAAATCTAATTCTAAAATAATAAAATTAAGAAACCTAATAATTCTAAAATATTTGTACTAAATTACAAGAATCCTAATAATACATCAAAAGTATTAAAACTAAAAATATAAAAGTTCTGAAATTCTTGTCCTACATCAAGGAGGTTGGAGCTTGTTCTAGCTCCAATCTCTTCTTTATTGATGTTTTCCATTGTGCTTTGTACGTGCTTTATCAATAAAGTTTTCCTTGCAGCAAAAAAAAAAAAAAAAAAAAAAGCATTAACCAAAAAGTCAATCTGTGAGCCATGGAGTGTAAACCAACCACCACAAAATCAAGCTAGCAAGCAAACATATTTGAGGCACGAACAAGCGATTTTAAAATGAAGCACAAACTAATACATTGAGCAAAGCAAAGCTACAAACGACTTCAATGCATCTCCTATCTGTTTTCAAACTACACCACAAAGGATATAATATAAATAACTTTTTTATTTTATTATTTGTTGCTTTCCTGTTTGATTAGGAAACAATTTGGGTAAATTCATTTGATTCTCGTAATCTAGTTAAGTTTTTTTGCAGTTTAGTAAAATTCAATTTACAAAAAACAAAAAACAAAAAACAAAAACAAAGCAAAATAAATGGAAAATTGTTTTTTTGATTAACAAAGAAGAAGGGAAACTTTATATTGATGAAAAGCAAGCAAATACAAACATCAACTTATATCAATAAAGGAAGAAAGTGCAAAAAGTATCATAGCTATCACTCCACAATCCCAACTAGGTTGTAATTTCTTGTGCTTTAATCTTTTTATGTCTATAGCAGAACAGAATGAAAAGGCATCATACAAGACAATGTTTGCGCATGGATAGACGCGGCTTACAAATGGCCTCCAAGGGCTTCAACTTTGGCATGGTGATGCCAGGACTTTCAGTCATATCCACCTGCTCTTCATTAACTGTCTTCCATTCAAATGACTGAATCAAGGCTCCTAGTGCTAGCCCAACCATCCTTTTGGCTAGGCTAGCCCCGGGACAACCACGTCTTCCACTGCCAAATGGAATCAGCCTATACCCATCTCCAACACTCTCCGCTTGAAACCTCTCTGGCATGAATTTTGTTGGATTTTCCCATAGCTTGGGGTCTCTATGAATGGCCAATGCATTTACCATTAACGTCGTGCCTTGTGGGACATCATAACCCCCCACTATACAATCCTCAGATGCTTCATGTGGCAATAGAAGTGGGACGGGTGCATATAATCGAAGTGCTTCATTCACTACATTTGATAGGTAATCTAGCTTGGGTAAATCTTGTTCATCTATGAGGCGATCCTGTCCAACGTGAGCATCAATCTCTTCTTTAACTTTTGTCATTGCATCTGGATGGTTGAGGAGTAGTGACATTGCCCATTCCAAAGTAGTTGATGAAGTCTCACTCCCAGCAATTAGCAATACTTATCCACACCAGACACCTAGTTAAGAGGTACAACCAACACACTCACACACACACACAAAAGAAGAAGAAGAAGAAGAAGAAGAAGAAGAAGAAGAAGAAGATGAAAATAGCAATGGAAAATTACCTAATTTTTTTATTACTACATACAGAGGCAAGCGTATCAATTGTATATTTATGTGAACCTCACTACTACCTTTGTGTTTAGTGTTAAGAAAATATTGTGGAAAATCCTTTTGTGTTTTGACATTTCTCAACCACTACCATAAAAAACCACAAACCTATTTTTTGTAGATTATTGCAAAATGAAAGTTGATAATTAAAAAGTATAAGCTAACTTATCCTTCAGTTTTTCAATAATTGATTCTGTTAAGACTTAAGTTGTTTTTACCTCATAAATTATGAAGTATAAACCACACCAAACACTCTTAACATAGATTTTCAATGTATATATGTGTTATGAGCAGCATCTATAAATTGCATCAAACAAGGTCAAAGAACTTGTGTTGCAAAATTGACTCATCCTCTCCCAAAAAGAAAACTGTGTAGAAAAGGGTAGATCTTCAAATTGCTTAACAAAAGGATGATAAACATAAGAAATTCATAATCATAAGGTTGTTGAGAATACCTCCTTATTGGAGTGTGGGACCCAATTGATTTATTAAAAGAGTTTTAATTTGGCTTGGTTTAGTATAATATATTTTTATATATTATATTTGTGGAGACCCAATCCAATTTGATAACAATTAGAATTTGATTACAAAACCTAAGATTCAATAATATATTTATATATATTGATTCAAAGTGTGCGGCTGCCAGATAATATATACTGTTTCGGTAATAGTGTCGGTGGATTGACAATTGGGGAAGATTTGTCCAGGTGCTTGATTTGTTCAAGTTTTTTGTTTCCTTTGTCTGGAAGTTGATTTGATTCGTTATTTTGGGTCTTCTATATTTTGATTTGGAAGATTTTGGTTCATCTATTTAGTAAGGTCTTTCCTCTTTGTTTATTTGTTATTATTTGGAATTCACCTAAGGGTGTTTTTGTGAGACCATTAGTGTCTCGTTTGTAATCGTTTGAAACTTATTTGGTTGATAGTGGAATCGGATTTCGATTCCGTGGACGTACCTCACATTGAGGGAACCACGTAAAAATTCTTGTGTTGTCTTTGATTTAATTTTTTCGCATTGGTTTTTATTCCCATTGATTGATTTACTTGTGGGGAATCACATATTTTTCCTAACAACTGGTATCAGAGCTTACGGTTTATTTGGGTTTATTTATTTGTGTAAATCAATGAAGGGGAATGTGGGTCGTATGTCTAGCTTCAATGGAAGCAATTGGGTAACTTGAAAAACTAAAATGGAGGACTTATTATTTTGTAAAGATTTGTATGGACCCATTGAGGGTGATTCTGGCAAACCCGAGGGTATGAAAGATGATGAATGGAATAGGCTTAATCGAAAAGCCGTTGGTGTTATCCGTCAATGGATTGATGACAGTGTGTTTCATCATGTTGCTATGGAAACTTCAGCACATGATTTATGGAAAAAATTAGAAGGCCTTTATGATAGGAAATCAGCCACAAATAAAGCTTTTTGTATCATAAGTTGGTTAATTTAAAATATAAAGAGGGCAGTCCTATTCTAGAACATCTGAATGAAATAAAGAGTATTGTTAACCAACTTGCCTCTATGAAAATTATTTTTGATGACGAGTTGCAGGCTCTGATGCTACTTAGTTCTTTGCCCGAAGTTGGGAGACTTTGGTTGTGACGGTTAGTAATTCGGCACCTGATGGAGTTCTCACAATGGGCCAAGTCACTAGTAGCTTGTTGAATGAAGAAACTAGAAGAAAATCAGCGGGTTCCTTTCATTCGGAAGCATTTGTTGTGAGAGGCTGAAGCAAAACAAGGGGGAGGAGTAAGACTCCTCATGGTCGTGATCAAAGCCGTGACAAATCAAAAGATAGAGAAAGGGCACATGAAGCGAGAATGCCGAAAGCTCAAGAACAAGGAGAAAAGGCGTGACAAAAGTGTGGATAAGAAGTACGAAGACACAACGGCAGTTACTACCGATGATCTCATGGTCGTTTGTGAAGATAATTGTATCAATTTTGTTGGCCAAGAGAGTAATTGGGTGATTGATTCCGGTGTTTCTTTTCATGTGACTTCTCGAGTTGATTTTTTCACTACCTACACCGAAGGAGATTATGGTTTTGTTCGAATAGGTAATGAATGTTTATCCAAGATTATTGGTATGGGTGATGTTTGCTTGGAAACAAATTTGGGCTGCAAGTTGTTGCTTAAAGATATGAGGCATGTTCCCGACATTCGCCTCAATTTGATCTCTACTGGGAAGCTCGATGATGAAGGCTTCAATAACAAATTTGGTGATGGAATATGGAAGCTCACAAAGGATTCCTTGGTAGTGGCTAAGTGTAAGAAGACTCATACACTTTATTCGATGCAAGGAAAAATTTGTAAAGGTGTTGCCAATGCACTTCAAGATGATACTTCTACCGAATTGTGGCACAAGCGACTTGGCCACATGAGTGAAAAGGGGCTGCAAGTTTTGTTCAAGAAAGAGCTTCTACCCGGTTTGAAAGGTACACATCTTAAAACTTGTGTTCATTGTTTGGCGGGTAAACAACATAGAGTTTCTTTTCATAAAAATGTTGCTTCTAGAAAAGAAAATATTTTGGAGTTGATTCATTCAGATGTTTGTAGTCCTTTAAAAGTTAGAACACATGGTGGTGCACTTTATTTTGTTACTTTCATTGATGATTATTCAAGGAAAGTTTGGGCTTTTCTACTAAAAACTAAAGATCAAGTTCTAGAAGTATTTAAGCATTTTCAGGCCATGGTTGAAAGAGAAACAGGGCAGAAATTGAAGTGCATCCGATCAGACAATGGTGGTGAATACATTGGGCCATTTGATGAGTATTTTCGCAGCCAAGGTATTCGGCATCAAAAGACAATTAAGAAGACTCCTCAACAAAATGGCGTTACCGAGAGGATGAACCGCACCATTGTGGAAAGAACAAGGTGTTTGCTTTCACAAGCTAAATTACCAAGATCCTTTTGAGGTGAGGCATTGAAGACAGCGGTTGACGTGATCAATTTGTCTCCTTCCTATCCTTTGAATGGTGATGTTCCAGAAAGAGTTTGGACTAGCAAAGATGTGTCTTATGAGCACTTGAAAGTGTTTGGTTGCCGAGCTTTTGTTCACATTCCAAAGGATGAGAGGTCCAAGCTTGATAGTAAGTCAAGACAATGTATTTTTCTTGGCTATGGGCGTGATGAATTTGGGTATAGATTGTGGGATCCGGTCGACAAGAAAGTCATTCGAAGCCGTGATGTTGTGTTTCTTGAAGACCAAACAATTGAAGACTTTGGCAAAGGTGATCAACCGGAGCCAAAAACTAGTGATCTCATTGACATGGATCCATCTCCTTCATCTTCAGTTGATGATGAAAATGGGGGAGATGTGCAGCCACCTGTTGAAGAAGTAGAGGATGATGCTAATCCTAATGAAGTTGAGCCAGAAATTGAGGAAGAACATCCAACTCAAGAACCGCCACAACAACTTGAGTTAAGAAAATCTACAAGGGACCGACAACCTTCAAGAAAGTATTCTCCCAATGAATTTGTGTTGATTTCTGATCAAGGGGAGCTAGAGAGCTACCAAGAAGCAATTGAGCATGCAAAGAAAGATGATTGGGAAAAGGCAATGGAAGAGGAATTGAATTCCTTGCATGAAAATCACACTTATGATTTAGTGAAGTTGCCTAATGGGAGGAAAATTTTGAAAAATAAGTGAGTCTTCAAATTGAAGAATAATGGCAAGAATCTGAGATACAAAGCACGTCTTGTTGTGAAAGGCTTTGGGCAAAAGAAAGATATTGACTTTGATGAAATTTTCTCGCCAGTTGTAAAGATGTCTTCTATTCGGGTTGTACTTGGTATGGCTGCAAGTATGAACCTTGAAGTTGAGCAACTTGATGTGAAGACCACATTTCTTCATGGTGATCTTGAAGAAGAAATTTACATGGAGCACCGGAAGGCTTTGTGGAAAAAGGGAAAGAGAAATTTGTTTGCAGATTGAAGAAAAGTTTGTATGGCCTCAAGCAAGCCCCGCGACAATGGTACAAAAAATTTGACTCTTTCATGATGAATAATGGTTTTTCTAAAACCACTTCGGACCATTGTGTGTTTGTGAAAAAATTTTCGGATGGTAAATTTATTATTCTTTTGCTTTATGTTGATGACATATTAATTGTGGGTCAAGATTCTACCATGATAAACAGTTTGAAATTGGAGTTGAGCAAGTCTTTTGCTATGAAAGATTTGGACCGGCAAAGCAAATTCTTGGTATGAAAATTGTTCGTGATCGCAAAGAGGGGCTGATTTGGTTGTCTCAAGAAAGTTACATTGAGAAAGTTCTTGAGAGATTCAATATGGATAAAGCAAAGCCGGTTGGTTGTCCACTTGTGGGTCACTTCAAACTTAGTTCGAATTAATGTCCTACAAGTGAGAAAGATAAAGAAGATATGTTGAAAGTTCCTTATGCTTCAGCAGTTAGTTCTTTGATGTACGCCATGGTTTGTACAAGGCCGGATATTGCTCACGCTGTTGGTGTGGTGAGTCGTTTTCTCTCTAATCCGAGTAAAGAACATTGGACAGCGGTAAAATGGATTCTAAGGTATCTTCGAGGGACTTCGAAGGTGTGTTTGTGTTTTGGGGATGGTAAGCCGATGCTTGATGGGTTCACAGATTCTGACATGGCCGGTGATATTGATTCTAGGAAATCTACTTCGGGGTATTTGATAACTTTTGCAGGGGGAGCTGTGGCATGGCAATCTAAATTACAAAAATGTGTTGCTCTTTTAACTACTGAAACTGAATTTATTGCTATTATGGAAGCTTGCAAAGAAGAGTTATGGTTGAAGAAATTTTTGCAAGAGTTGGGTTTAAAGCAAGAAAAGTATGTGCTTTATTGTGATAGTCAAAGTACTATTCACTTGGGTAAAAATTTTACTTTTCATTCGAGATCGAAATACATTGATGTGAGATACCATTGGATTCGCAATGTGTTAGATTCGAAATTGTTACAACTCGAAAAGGTTCACACAGATGATAATATTTCAGATATGTTAATGAAGACTTTGTTGAGGGACAAACATTTGAAGTGTCGAACTTTGGGAGGTATGGTTGATGTCTCCACCTAAGTCGATAGGGGGAGAATTGTTGAGAATACCTCCTTATTGGAGTGTGAGACTCAATTGATTTATTAAAAGAGTTTTAATTTGGCTTGGTTTAGTATAATATATTTTTATATATTATATTTGTGGAGACCCAATCCAATTTGATAACAATTAGGATTTGATTACAAAACCTAAGATTCAATAATATATTTATATATATTGATTCGAAGTGTGCGGCTGCCAGATAATATATACTATTTCGGTAATAGTGCCGGTGGATTGACAATTGGGGAAGATTTGTCCAGGTGCTTGATTTGTTCAAGTTTTTTGTTTCCTTTGTCTGGAAGTTGATTTGGTTCGTTGTTTTGGGTCTTCTACATTTTGATTTGGAAGATTTTGGTTCATCTATTTGGTAAGGTCTTTCCTCTTTGTTTATTTGTGATTATTTGAAATTCACCTAAGGGTGGTTTTGTGAGACCAATAGTGTCTTGTTTGTAATCATTTGGAACTTATTTGGTTGATAGTGAAATCGGATTTCGATCTCGTAGACGTACCTCACATTGAGGGAACCACGTAAAAATTCTTGTGTTGTCTTTGATTTAATTTTTCCGCATTAGTTTTTATTCCCATTGATTGATTTACTTGTGGAGAATCACATATTTTTCCTAACGAAGGTTGTGATGGGAAGAAGAAAAAAAAAAAACTGGTAGAGATAGAAAATTAAGTGAAAGAAATTGTTTTATTTTATTCAGGTAAGGAAACAAAAAAATAAATATACAGATAAACATTGATGTTGTAGTGATCTGATCTTACCATTATCATCCCATTTATAATGCTGTTGGTATAGAACCCAGGTTCTGTTTCTTGCAAAGACAGCAAATTGTGGATTAGTGTCTTCACTTTTGTTGATGAACTGGTTTTTTTATGCTCATCAACTAGTTTCTGCAAAAACTTGTCCATCCTCTTTGCCGTGGCTATCATTTTCTTCGCTGTCCCAAACAAATCCACCCACTGCAAAACCTGAAAAAGGTCTGCTGGATTTGATTTCTTGACAAGTTTAAAGTGCTCTCTTATCAATTTCTGAAAGAGCTTGGCCTCCCCAACATTGTCCACGCCTTCTCCATAGAACCTCTTCCCCATGATCATCATGGTCATAACATTAAATGAGAGCTCAAAAAACTTGGAATTCAAGTCCACCTTACTATACTCACCACCACCACAATTATTCATGAGTTGATTCACAAAGAACTTCACTTCCTCTCCTCGTATACTAGTTGTCCTCTCTAGGCGAGTAGTTGACAAAATCTCCAAGGTTGTAATACGCCTGAGATTATAACAAAATCTATTAAAATGTTTTTTAATTTTAAAACTGTCACCAACGTCTCGTTCTGACAAAATGATTCTATAGGAATATTTTACAAAGAAAAACATTTTACTTTTGTAAAAGTCATGTCACTTAATATTGTTCGAGTAAATTACAAAAACACCTTGGAGGTTTTCTTAAAATATATATTACTTTTGGAGTTTGAAAAATTACAAATATTTCTTTATTAGAATTTTTTAGTTAATAGAATTAATTAAAAAAATAAAATTCATAATTGCTCTCTAATACTGTGTGTCAATTTCCGACCACATTGTCAATTAAGTACTCAGCTGGAGAACACTGGCATAATATATTAAGCCCGAACGACCTGTTACAAAAAGAAGAGATTCCGGACGTGATTCGTCCACCTGGGGGCACTCCAACGATCAAGTCAGTTATCTCTCAAAGATAACAAAAGAGCTTAACTTACTATTCAGAATAAAAAACATACCTTAGACCCATGGGGTGCCTCCCTTTTATAGCCAACACAATCCTAGTCCTGATAGAAGCCTAGCTCTAATGGACTTAGGATTACTGCTAATCTTGAACTCCCAGTAGAATTATGATAAGCTCTCTAAGAGTCTTGTCTTTACCCAAACTGAAATCTTCTCTCATTTTAGGACTGTTGTCCCTTATCCGCTTATCCCGGATTTTGGTATTCTCGCAGATAACCTCGGCCTAGCCGAGATCATCTCATCATCATGACCAGGACACGTGGCACCCCGGCTAGCACTTCGGTGACACCTCGGCCACGTGTTGTCATTCAAAATTTGTCCCCACAAATATAATAATAAAATTACCTAAATTATTAATTGAAGCATATTTTTAATATCATTAAAAACTATTAATTGACTTAATGATTTATTAATAAAAAGAGCGATTTGTTATGAAATTAAAAATCTTAAGAGGTGGAATGTAATTTTCAAAATTACAAAGGGTGATTCGTATTTTAATTAAACCCTAGAGGGTGTATTTGTAATTTACCCATATTGTTATTATTTTTTGAACGACAAAACACTACAACATATAAGAGTTTTAGGGATAAAATGTTTTGATCTCTAAAAGTGAATTTTTTTTTTGTAAAAGACATTTAGAAATTAATTTCTATCATCATGAAGATAGTCGCTAAAAGGTCGTTCTGAAAAGTCAAAAGCAAGGCTTTTAATGACAAAATTTTGAAAATGTCACTAATAAATGGACTTTTAGGACAAAATAATTTGGTCTCAAAATAGTTTATTTTTTGAGACAAAAAATTTGGTTCTAAAAGAATAATAATTAATCACTAATGTCTAATTTTCGTTGCTAAAAATATAATAATGATACTTTTCACAACAAAAATATTTGATCTTTAAAAAATAATTTTGTCCATAAATTTTAAACTCTAAAACTTTAATTTTTTGTAGCGAAAGAATAATTTATTGATTATAACAATAAAACATGCTAACCACCAAAAGATACCCCAAATGCTTCCCTTGTTTTATCCAACCTTTAACCAAAACGCTCAACCATCCATCATGAAGAGAATCCTAAAATGTTATACATAAACAGATTTTTCTTACCAAATAGAGCTATCTCAAACAAGAACCCAAAATTTCTTGAGATATCTCAGTTTCCGTGTCTTCACCCCTTCACAAATTCTTCAATGTTAAAACGGTAAAAGCTTCGGACCCCAGTGGGGTACTGGGGGTCGCGTGTTATTGGTCCAAAAAAAAAAAAATTGTTTTTTTTTTTTTTTTTTTTAATGTTATGCGCCAACCCCATGCTACCACGTCATTGGGGTGCGACCCCCACTGGGGGTCCGAAGCACGGCTCATGTTAAAACTAACACCTTCAAAGTTGGCTTTTATTTTATCCATGAGGTTTAATTACGTTCTTGGTCTCAAAAGTATCTGTCTTGTGTTAATTTGGTCATCAATCTATAAAAGTGCTTTAATTTAATCTCCAATATTTAAATTGTCTCAATCTAATCCCTAACGTATAAAAAGTATTTCAATTTAGACATTGAGAGACTAATAAATTGAAATATTTTTTATACATTGAGCACCATAGTAACATAATTTAAACATTGGCGGGGATCAAAATGGCACAAAATTCTTATACTTTGGAAACTAAAAATATAATTAAAATCTCTCTCTCTACAAAAAAAAAAAAAAAAAAACCTCAACTTTGATACCGTCAGTGACCTCATTCCTCGAGATTTCATTCTCATTAAGAAATACCTCATTCGTTGCTAACCATAGGGCCACGTTTGTTTTCCTCTTTCATAGTCCGAAGTGGACTGTGAATGATAAACAGTGCCTATACCTCCTATTTGTTTTGACAACGTTGTACCGAAGTCATAGTCCGAACCGACTATGAATCCCCTTAAACCAACGGATTAACAATCCCTCAATGGGACTTGGTATTGAAAAAGAAGCCGTTGGGATTATGATGTAAATGACCATACTATCCACTATATTATCAAACAGAAAAATAGATCCCTCCTCCAAATTTTTAACCACACTAAAAAACAATCAATAATTTCCAATTTTTTTTCAATAATATTCAATTCAATTCAATTCAATAATATTATATTAAATTCAATAATATTAAATTAAGGCCCCGTTTGGGGACTTACCTTTTTAGCCAAAAAGTCAAAAAGTTACATTTTTAGCCAAAAAGCCAACAACTCATACCAAAAAGTCAAAGATTCTCTTTTCTCTCTACTTTTTGCATATCTTTTCGTAATTAGTCAAAAAGTCATCCCAAATATATAAGTTTTTTTTACCTACTTTTTTAGTCAAATAGCCAAAAAGTTACTAAATTAGCCTGTTCCCAAACAAGGCCTAAATTCAATAATTATATTATATTAAATTCAAAATTTTATATTAAATTATATTATATTAAATTAAATTCAATTCAAAATTTTATATTAAATTATATTATATTAGATTAAATTCAATAATATTATATTATATTAAATTCAAAATTTGAATTAAATTATATTATATTAAATTAAATAAAATAATATTATATTATATTAAATTAAATTCAATAATATTTATGTTATATTAAATTCAATAATTATATTATATTAAATTCAAAAAATATATTAAATTATATTATGTTAGATAGACAAAAGGGTAAATGGAACTTTTTAAATCATATCCCAACTAAGGAGATATGATATAATGGAGTGGTGGTATTATATATCTTCCACTTTTGGAAAATATACAATTTCATAGGATATTATATCCTCTTTGAAAAAAAATTACAAATATGAAATATGCAGACCCCACAAGATATAATATCTTGTGCCATCCTTTATATTCTGGAATCAAACAAGCCCATGGGACTTGGTATTGAAAAAGAGGGAACTTACTGATAAGTCCCATGTACTAAGTTCAAAATCCAGCTAATCCCAAAACAAAATACTTGCACCAATTAGTCCAATACATTTTTAATTGTTACCAAAAAATCTTTTTTTTTTTTAATTTACAGACACTGTTCACATCTTACTACCGTCGGACTTCCGTCAAACGGTCGTCGGAGACTCGTTGGAATGTTCAACATCGCCGGAGACTCGTCGGAATGTTTAAAACATGTTATGAAACTTTAGAATTTTACAGTTCTAAAAAATGTTATAAAACTGCAAAATTTTACAGTTTTAAACCATGATTCATTCCAGCACCAAAAAAAAAAATTTGAAACTGCAAAATTTTATAGTTTTCACCGCCTGTAACTAAAACTCGAAAATTACTTGTTCAAAATTCGAAAATTTTCTCATTACAAATCTGTGTGATATCTGTACAAATCTAAGTCATTACAGATCTGTTTCAATGATATTATAGATCTATTTCATCATCAACAACAACAACCATAGATCAACAACTATCCAAAAAAAAATCTGTAAATAGAGAGAGAAAGAGAGAGAAATTGACAAAGATATATACACAAATCTGTTCAATTTAAGCACAGATCTGAGGATGAGCGTCTTCTTGTTCTTGTTCTTCATCGTCTTCTTGTTCTTGTTTTTCATCGCCTTCTTGTTTGACTTTAGGACTGAGATTAGGGTTAGAGGAGGAGGCGTACAGAGGGAAGCAAAAAGCAGAGAGAGAGGGGAAAGGACTTTTGGGTGTACTCAAAAAGTTATGGGATTAAATGGTGTCCACATGTTCCACGTGGGACCTATGGGTAATTTCCCCTTGAAAAAGAAGCCGTTGAAATTATGATGTAAATGACCATACTATCTCCATATCATCAAACAGAAAAATAGATCCCTCCTCCAAATTTTTAACCACACTAAAAAACAATCAATAATTTTCAATTTTTTTTTTCAATTAATTTTCTACTCTTTATTGTAGAAAAGAAGAAAAGAAAAAATAATGGAAATTAAAGAAGAGAAAAGAAAGAAAAAAAGAAAATAGATAATTCAATTGAGAAGAGAAAGTGGAGAAATTTCATAAATCCTGTCTTTTTTTCTCTTCTTCACTCTTCTGCAAAACACGGTGAAGATTGGCGTTATCATCATCGTCATCGTTGACGGTGATGATCGGCGTCGTTGCGTCGTCGTTGTCGTTGACGGTGAAGATCGGTGTCATCGTCGTCGCTGTGGTGGTGATGGATGAAGGCAAAACTCTGCTTGTGTTTTTTAACAGAGAAGGCGAAAGATTTCAACACAATGTTTGAAACCACGCACTGGTTTTCAAAAACCATGGGCTGGATGATTTGTTTTCTTTTGATTTTCTATTTATTACATAATATTTCATAATAATATTTTCATAAAATATAATTTAATATAATTTTTTAAAGAGGGTTGTGGGTCCCCAAAAAAAGAATCCTAAGTATTTTTTATAATTTACTATAATAATATTTTTAAAAAATATAATTTTTAATATTAAAATATATCATAAACAAACACAATTTTTCATAATCCACTCACTAAAAATTTCCAAATTTGATAATAATGTAACAAGGGTATTTATGAAATTTTACTAGTTAATCTCACTTCTATCTCTCAAAATGAACAGAAATTATTACTAGTCCTCTAGTTATCAAATAAACACAAATTTTCTAGTCTCATCACTAACAATCCCCTCACTAATAATTCTTTCACTAACAATCTTACCGAATCTACCTCTAAAAACAAACGGACCCTAAAGACCACCAAACTAACCAACTAGGCATAGCATAGTTGGTCATCTTGCCTTCCTTAAGGTTTAGTTTCGAAGAGGTCATGGGTTCAATTCTCCTTGAGGGAGTTGAATTAAGGGAGTGCAAGTACTTAGGTGCTTTACCAAGGGTGGAGAGATTTTCTTCTATAGATGCTAATCTAACCACTAACAATTAACATTTACCGATCAAAAAAATAAAATAAATAAATAAAAACCACCAAACTGCATAAAATAAGGTATCCCGACTTTCTTCTTGAGATCCCTTTACTCCATTCTAGAGCTGCAAATGAACTGAGCTGTTCATGAACAAGCTCAACTCGACTCGGCTCGGCTCGTTAAGGGCTCAGCTCGTTTAGTAAACGAGCTGAGCTTGAGCTCGCATAAGCTTGGCTCGTTAAGCTCGGTTCGCTTATCTTTATTTAAATTATATAATAAATATATTATTTATATATTAAATAATGTATAAATATATAAAAATAATAATATAAATATATTTTTTATATATTAAATAATATAAATAATATTTAAAAAAATTATCTAGTCGAGCCGAACTGAGCCGAGCTCGAATTTCATTAATATTAACGAGCCGAGCCGAGCTTGAACCCAGTTCGTTATTGAGCCGAGCTTGAGTTCAATAAACGAGATCGATAAGTAAACGAGCTGAGCTCGAGTTCAGCAAAACTTGACTCGGCTTGATTTGTTTGCAGCTCAACTCCATTTCAAACCACTAAGTAGCCAAACTTAAAAGATTACATGGGCTAATTGACCCACCATAATCCCCACAATTTCATAATGAAAAATTATATGCTCATAGAATTTTCATATAGAAATCATGACAAGAATGATTATGATAGTGGTATTTGTGAAATTAGGAAGTAGTGGTGGGTGATTAAAAATGAAATGACCAAAACAAGCCACATCATTTGGTATGAAATTGATGAACAAAGCTATATTTGTAGATCGTTACTCTTTTATAATCGAATGAATATTTGGCAAAAACTTCCAATTTAAAAGAACAAAATGTCGACTGGTAAAAGCTTCATCAAGGGAAGAAGAAATCCTTATTACAATGTAAACCCTTAAAACACCCAACTGATTTCTCAACACTCTACTGCACTTTTCTATTGCCAGAAATTGAATATAAAACTTTCTCCCAAAAATTCCCCAAATCTCCCCAATTCTTTTATCTTTTTCTAATCATTCCATTAAATTTATATCAAATTAAAAGAGAGGCAGTTTACAACAACCAATGTTGAATCAAAGTATCTCTGACCCTTCACTTTTTTTTCATCAAAATTTGTTCAACAATTTAAATGAAAAGTTTGACTTGATATAAAGATAATCAAATTTTTCTTCAAGTAAAATCAATATGAACGTGACTTTTGGGCTCGTGAGGCCACCACATGTCATATATTTGGATTATTTGAACTGTTCCTTTTATAATACCCTCCATATATATCATCATGAAAAAAAATCATCTTGTTTGGTTTAAGTTTTTTAGAAAATTCTATTTTTTTCTTTTAATATTTTAAGAATTTTTTTTTAATTTTTAGATACACCTAACATAAACACATTTAAAAAGAATAATATTTGTGAAAAAAGTCTTTAAAAAATACACTAAATACCAAAAAATAAAAAAAATTTAGTACATTTTCGTATTTTTGTATATTTATTAATTTTTTAAAATATTTTTTTACAAATATTTTATTATTTAGATACATTTAAGTGAAGTGCATCTAAAAAAGTAAAAAAAATTACTTAAAATTTAAAATTATTTACTGAAAACAAAAAAAAAACGCGAAAAATAAAAAATTCAATTTTCAAAAAACTAAATTCAGAAAACTAAAACCAAACACAGTGATTAATTCAGTATTTCATAATCATAAAGTGTGTTTTCATCCAATTATATGAAAATATCTAAAGGTTAAAGTTGGAATTAGGCTTAACCCGAGAACCGAATCGATATGATGAGATTCATTATTTTTAAACCAAGAATATCGAACCAATAAATAAAAAAAAAACAGAACCAACTCAACACATAAAACCTCAACATGAAAATACTAGAGTTGTCGAATAAACCTGAGGTTGCGCCAAAGGTCACCATATGGGGCTGAACCCATACTGGTGTAGTTGTAGTTGAGGTATTTTCCGGAGAGGCTAGGCGGCCGGTTGGCGAATATGATATCATTTTTTGTGAAACATTCTTCGACGGCAGAAGGCGAGGTGACCAGGATGACCTTTCTGGGTCCGAACCGGAGGAGGGTGATTGGGCCATACTTGTCTGAACAAGCTTGAAGAGTTTGGTGCAGTGGCCCTTTCAGTAGATGAAGATGGCCTATGATGGGAAGCCCAGGAGGACTTGGGGGTAAATTCTTGTATCTTTCTTGTTTTTCTGTGAGGAGCTTGAAGAAGAAGAGTAGGAGAAGAGAGATTATGATGAGAGGTATGGAGTACCAGTTAGCTTCCATCACTCTCTCTGTATCCAAATTTGTCGGTGTGGTGCCAAGTTTGAGGAGAGAAAATTTGTTACTCATAATTGAGTGAGTGGAGCCTACAGCTCTATTATTTTATTATTATAATATAGTTTTCGACGTTGGCATGATCGGCAAAATCATTGCAGTCATCATCATATCAACATTATTTATATCTATCTATCTATCCATCTACTATCTACTTTCAACTACTACTGAATACTGATAAAAAATGAGTGTTGACATGTTTTATTATTTTTCTATGTTGGAATAATGTCACATGAGAGCTACCAACTCTCCGATTAGTGCAACTAGGTAGAGCAAATGCAATGGAATCCAATGTTTCTAATTTCAAGGTTAAAAACATAGAAGCATATTAAACTACTCTCTCTGTTGCAATAGAGTTGCATTGGTGGCAGCAACTGTTGCTAGCTTAGCCTCTGTTGAACTCACTGTTATTAATGCCACAATCAAACAGGCCTTCATATTTCACCTTATTCATTATATTTACTTCCTTCTGCACTTTCAGTCAAGCTCGAATGTGAATCCTTATTTTGCTTCTCAAAACTTGAGATTAACAATGTAAACAATGACAACTGCTTTTAGGAAGTGAGATGATTCTATGTATAATGAACATAACAAATTAGGGCAAAAACATTGTTCCATGAAAAGGAAAAACATCTCTCTCTCTCTCTCTCTCTCAAGATGTTAGATTGAAGGAATCAACAATTCTGTAGAAGTCTGATTTCACCTTTTCAACATTGTTCATAATACTTATTAGATAACACTTAAAACAGTACTTAAGCTGAACACAAAACACTTGCACCTTTTCAACAGCGGTTGCTAGCTTAGCCTTTTCAGCACTTGTGGACTTTGTGGACTTTAACTAGAAAGTTTACTACTTATTACTTAACCTAGAGCACCTTAACAAAATATAGAAAGAGCCAATGGGGATTGGGACAAATCTATAAATTGGTGAGAGAAGAGTGGGGAAAGAGAGTGAGTGTGAATGTTTGTTTGAATTTTAATTCCAGTATTTAAATGTTGTAGGCATATTGATAGACAAAATGTCCCCTTGATTGACTGCGCACGGCTTCATAATGAGTTTAGTAGCATTGGAGACTTCAATTAAACTAATTAACCAAATTTTATATTGGTTCTCTAAATTAAAGGGCCAAGTAATATATTATTACTTACTATATAATTAAGCTTATTGGTAGAGGGTTTAATATTTGGCTTTTTCATCAAACAAAAATAATTAATATGTCATTCAGCCCATTTGGTCAGAAATGTTGCTTTGTTAATTTGTCAAATGACTCACCAATTAATAGGCCATTTATATATTACTTAAGCCGTGACGGTATGAGTTGGGTCCCTTAGTTTAAATAATTTATACACGTGTAATATCAGTGTGTTTAGTTTGAGTTTTTTGAATTAAATTTTTTGAAAATTTAGTTTTTTGGTTTTCGTGTTCTTTTTTTTTTTTAGTAAATATTTTTAAAATTTTAAATATTTTTTTTTACTTTTTTAGATGCACCTTACTTAGATGTATCTAAAAAGTAAAAAATTTGTGAAAAAATATTTTAAAATTTTAATAAATACATAAAAATACAAAAAATGTACCGGATTCTCGTATTTTTTTTTTGTATTTTTGGTATTTAGTGAATTTTTAAAAGGTTTTTTTCACAATTTTTTTTTACTTTTTAGGTATATTTATGTTAGGTATGTCTAAAAAGTAAAAAAAAAATTACTTAAAATATTAAAAAAATTCAGTAAAAATAAAAAAAATGAAAAACAAGAAAGTAGAATTTTCTGAAAAGTGTTTTTGAAAAAACACAACCAAGCAAGCTGATTTTTTTTTTTTTTTCTTTCTTCCTAATACAAATTTTGTATACATAAATTATGTTTGTATAAATAATAGGTTTTTAAATTCAATAAATGAATGTGGATATGACACATAGTTCTATATTTAAATTTGTTTGTTGATGTTGTTTTATGTATTTTTATGCTCTTGAATTTATCAATGAAGTCTTGCTGATCAAAAAGAAAGAAAGAAAAAAAAAAAATTAGCCAAACTATTTGGATGGCAGTCGAGTAGGATATGTGGAGGATGTTTGAACAAGGCAAACAGTCAGTTTTTGAACATGATAAGTAAATTACATAGCCAAACCTGAACAATGGGTGGAGTAGGTCTCTTCCTAGAATATTGTAAATATGTGAGACATGATTTCACCTCAAACATAGCAATAAAGGAAGCAGTTGCCTGTCTCAACAGTAAAACTCTCACTTATAAGCCTGCCTTAGGTACTACTTGTATTCAAGCTTACTAGCTTATCACTAGATCTAAGGGGAAAAGAAAATGAGGATCACCCTAACACTTCATATGGAGATCAAACTCACAATCTTAGGTGATAAGTTGATAACATATGGAGATATGTTGGAAAGCTGACAGAAGCTCAAAGGAGCATGCCAGATGATGGATTTAAATGGAAGGTTGGTGCAAATTTACACTAATTTCTGTGTTTAAGTGTTTCTGCTTCTTTCATTAAATGTTTCATGTACTATATAGGCTTTTAAGTTCTGGAGGGTTTCAATTGTACCATTTTTGCCTATGGACAACTTGGCACAGGAAAAACTTACACCATGGAAGAAGAATGTAAGAGCTCAAAGGTACTTTGTTGTTTATGTGGTTAGTTCATGTTTGCTATGCTTACTCATTTCAAGTTCTGATGCCATGTCTATATTTTGTGCCAGACTGGACCTAATGGAGACTTGCTAACTGTCGGACGAGTTATTAATGGTCTCGTGGAGCATATTGTGCATGTCCCCTACAAGTTCAAGTTGTTTTCATTAGACCTTTAGTTTGTTTTTCTATCTTTTTTCAGATTTTTCCCCATCCCAACTATGCACTTACTATGCTAAATTGGAATGTAAGGATAGCAAGCTCACCTGTCTGCTTGGCGATTTGTTGGGTGCAAAAATCAAGACATGCATTATTACCACAGTATCACCTGAAGTCCATTGCCTGGAGGAGACCTTGAGTACACTAGACTATGCACATAGGGCAAAACATATTAGAAATAAGCCTGAGGTTGATATTGGAATCTTTTTAGTACAAGGGGCGAAGCGTCCCTGATTTGATAAATCATTTTTCATATATGTATCCTTCATCGTTCTATCATTGGTTTCTGAAGTCTATTCATCTGACATTCACCTCTAATCTTGTAGCTTTTTTCTTCATGTTTAGGTAATGGCGGATCAGACTGAACAAATGGCAATTACAATAGAAATCCACCAGAAGGTCCGTTTAATTTAAGCAACTGTAAAAACAATAGAATTTGCTATGACCAGCAACTTGAGGAATTACAAGATAAATTCGATGATCAGGTTAAAAAATGCTCTAACATAGACAACAAACTTGATGCCACCCAGGTAAATTCTATCCGTATGTGGTTATGTATGGTTTTAGGATTGAAAGTTTTGTAGAAAAACTTGAACGAAACAAAAAAATTGTTGGCCAGCACTGAAGAAGATGCTAGTATGCTCTCAAGAAGTGTGAATTTATTATCTCTAAGCAGAAAAAAGCAGGTATGCTTGAATATTTCTGTTGTTCAAATTTCTTTTCTAGCTCCATCTAAATAATGTTGGTAAAGAATTGAAATGGTTCCCTGCATTCACCTTGTTTGGTTGAACAATTGAAAGTAGTTTGAATTGAAAATGTAAGAGTTGAAGCTTCACTTAAATGTTTGACAGACTCTGTTTTAACATGAAACATGTTTGGGTTCAAATATATTGGACTTGATAAACATTTTTCTAAATGAACCTGGTTGAAATAATGCTGTTAAGTCTGAAAAAAGAAACACTGCGCTGCTTAAAACATGCATAGCCTGTCTTCTTGCTGGTTTGCTCCTCATGTTGGCCTCAGTTGCATATGGAGCTTATGTTTTTTCACACAATAGGCCAACTGAAGGTACCACATCCTGTACGCCTTCTGTGGACCATCAGATTGATTCAATCCAACTACTGACCCATGAGTTGACCTGTATTTTAATTTTCTGGTCAACTGATGTCATATTTACTTCCCTATGGTGCAGGTTCTTCCAAGTACTATATATGATGTCGACCTTCATCGTTTTTGCCAAATATGAACATAAACATGTTCAAAGGTTATTTAATTTTTTATTTTTGAAACCAAAACATTGTACCTTACCAAACATTAGTCTCAGTCAATTTGATCATGATGGTGAATTAGATTCAAACCCTTTTCACACTACAAGAAAAAACATATTTGGCGACTGAATTTTTAGCCGCCAAAAGTCAATTTTTAGTCGCCAAAAGTCGGTTTGGTTGCTGGAAAACGGTCGGGAAAGGTATTGGCGACTAAAAGACTTTTAGTCGCCAAAAAATAAGTCTGTAGCGACTAAAACTTTGGTCGCCAATAGTCAATTATATTTTTTAAATTATACATTTGGCGACTAAATTTTTAGTCGTCAATAGTCAATTATATTTTTTAAAATTATACATTTACCGACTAATGTTTTAATCACCAATGCTCAAGGAATCAGCGACCAAACAGATTTAGTCACCAAAAGCTCATTCCCAAAAAAAAAAAAAAAAATTACACCTTGCTCTCGTGGATATTCAAACCTTCAACCTTCCACACCCTAAACCTTATACAACACACTCTTTCCACTATACCTCCATAACATCATATGATTATATATGCAACATATATTATTTATATAGTACTTAGACCCGTATTAATATAAAAGTATATATATAAACATAATTATTTTTTATTGAACATAATTTATTTAAAAATAAATTATTTAGTAGAAAAAAAAGGACACCACTTTTAGCGTCTAAACTTTTTTTTAGTCTCCAAAAAGCCTCACTTTTGGCTACTAAACATGTTTTTAGTGGCCGAATCGTTTACTTTTGGCCACTAATTTTTTTTTAGTCGTCAAAGGGCCTTTCTTTTGGCTACTAAAATTTTTTTAGTCGCTAAAAGCCTCACTTTTGCCAACCAAATAGATTTTTAGTCGCCGAATGCCCCACTTTTGGCTACTAATTTTTTTTAGTCGCTAAAAGGCCTTACTTTTGGCTACTAAAATTTTTTTAGTTGCTAAAAGCCATATATTGGCTACCAAACAGATTTTTAGTCGTCAAAACCTATACTTTGGGCTACTAAATTTTTTTAGTCGCCAAAAATCTTTACTTTTGGCTACTAATGCATTTTTAGTTGCCAAATGCTACACTTTCAGCGACGAAATGTTATTTTTTAGTCGCCAATAGTGCTTTTTCTTGTAGTGTCACATTTATGCAGGAGAGATTGATGCTCAATACACTACAGTTCAATATGTCAATTCCAACCCCATATGTCTTCTTAATCAGATACCTTAAGGCTGCTCAATCTGATAGGAAAGTAAGCAGATAATCTCAATTTCGGTCCATATGTTGTGTTATTTAGTTTTTATTTTTACATATCACAGTCAGCCTAAATGAGAAATTGTAATTCTAATGTGCACCTTGCAACAACTTGGGCTCCTATCGATCTAAATGATCGACCTATGCCTCATGGAGTATGAGATGCTCAAATTCCCACCATCTTTCTTGGCTGCCGCAACAACCTACACTGCTAAATGTACCATCTATGGGTTTAAGCAATGGAGCAAGACCTGTGAGTGGCATACTAGCCACTCAGAAGATCGGCTCCTAAATGTTCGCAGCCATGTTTTTTTTTTTGGGTGAGTACGCAGCCATGTTCAATTGTGAACATGCATTGAACTGTACTTGTGTTTCATCTGACTATATTTTTAAGATTATACTTTTTTTATCTATTCTCTCTTTTACTCATGTGATAATAAAACATCATCCGTCACTTATGAGAGTTGTGTTGGAGCCAGGAAAGAATTGTAGCAAAACAAAACTAGTCCAAATTGATTAAACCTTGAATACTGTGTTTGATTTAAAATCACTACCATACATGAGTTCTAATATTGTGCAGCAGATATGAGGATTAATTTTGAATGCTTAATGTCACACTTTTGTTTTTTTTTTTGGGCGACGGTAACAAGATGGTCGCCAAAAAATATGTTAGCATTTTTCTTTAATGAAAAAATATGTTAACCGTTGTTTTGTCATCACAAAAAGTATTTGTCACCCCCACATTCACGACCCTCATTTGCCGTCGCATGAGTTGTCGCAAAAAGTCTTTTGTGACTGTTTTTTTATTATTTGCAACGGCTTGTAGTGATCGCAAAAAATACTTTTTTTTAGTAGTGTTATCATACATATCATTTACATACATGGTATAACAATTAGTATAGGCATTAAAAGAAAATTGAATGTAGACTATGGCTATATTTGATTTGACTATGTAAATGAAAAGAAAGAAAGAAAGAAAGAAAGAAAGAAAGAAAATTTTTTTTTTGAGAATTTTAATAGTCGTTAAAATTGATTTTGCTAAACTAATTTCTCATTTTTTTTTTTATGAGCAAAAGGAAAATAAAATTAATGCAATCAACAAAATATAAGAGTGATAACTAGATTGACACATGAGCATCAGGCACAATCCTGTGCAAAAACCCAGCAGTTAGCAAGGAAACAAGCAGCCAAACATAAGAGAAATATATACACATTACAACAAATTAATATTTTTAAAATAAAAATTTAAAAATAAAATTACTTTTTAAAGGACCGAACATCTTAGTCAACTTTTGTGATTTTTATTCATTTTATATCTATAGCAAAACAGAATGAGAAGGCATTTACATATGACAATGGCTTGTTTTGGAAAGTTGATTAAACGTTAATTTTTTGTTTTTTTTAGCTTTTTTGTAAAAGACATATAAAAAAATATAGAAGTGATGTGATCCAAAACAGATTGAAAGTCAAAATTTAACTTTTAACCAAGTTTCCAAATTAGGCCAATATTTGCTCATGGATAGAGGCACCTTACAAATGACCTCTAAGGGCTTCAACTTTGGCATGGGGATGCCAGGAGTTTCAGCGTGTTAAATGAATCGGGCCAACGCAACACATTTAGAGTCAGGCCTATCATGAGACGAATCTTAGCGTGCGTTCCTGGGCTGATGTTTTGGGCCCAATAGCATACTAATAGTCACGACACAAGCCACATAACAAGCACAAGAAAAATTATTTCATTTAATTTTGAATAATTATACGAGGAAATATCATTTGATTTTTCAAATTATCACTTGAAAATCAATTCAACACCTATATTTTTAATTTTATCAATTTTACACTTCAATTATTTAATTTTGAATCAATTTCACCCTTGTCGTTTGTTGCCATTTATAATTAGACGGCACTCGTTGATGTGGTGCAAAATTTCATTTAAAACATTATTTTGACCCCCAAACTATCCGTAAAAAATCAATTAGACCCCTAATGTAAAAAAAAATTAATTTAAATATTCAATAATAATTTTTCTTCTAAAAAAGTGAGAAAAATAAATTTTAAATAAAAAAATTGAGTATTAGTCTTGTTGAGTATTATTTAGAAAGTAATTGCTAACTTTTGTATTAAATTGTCATTCAATCGATGATATGACCGAGTATGTACTAATCTCAATTTTGTAGGCAAATCTCGACATATTCATTTTTGTCATTCAATATAATTTTTCAAATGTCAAAAAAAGATATTGCTCTCATACTAAGTGGACTAAATTTTTACCAACTCAATTTTGAAATTATTATTAGTTGATCAACTTTATTGAAATTAATTTGAGGAATAAGCTAGCTATAATTGAGCGTGCTCACACAAATAGAGTAGCTAAAGAATTTTCTGCTCAATTAGTTCTTTTTTTTTTTTTTGAAAAAACGTGTAAAAAAATAAAAAAATTTTAAATTTTAACCATCTTCTCAAAAAGGGTACATGTAATATTACTTTTTAATTTTTTGTGTCAAATGTTTAGCATTACGCCCAACAAGTATTATAATGGCTAAATTCAATTAAAATTTAACTTTAAAAGACAATCACCAAACCATTCTTCACTAATATGAATCACTGTTTTTGACTTACACAGATGGTTTTGAAACCTTTATATATATGTACGAGCACGAAATAATCTTCTCGTATAATCCTGTTGATCAAGTTTGCACTCTTCCAAACGTCGTCGCTTTGCTGCCTAAAAACACAAACGTGAGCTAGTCGACGGGTGTATGCCGGAAACCCCTCCGATGCCTAAGTCAGCAAAATAGACAATAGACACAAAAGCTCTGTGAATTCTAGAGCAAGAATTGTGATTGTGATACCTGTCCATAGGTCCTGCTATGAGCTTTTATAGACTTGGCCTGGCCCAATCCTAGTAGGATTTCAACTCTCCTTATAAGAGTCCTAGGAATCGCACACCCTACTCACTACCAACCAAGTGAGATGGTTTGCACAATCCTAGTAGGACTCTACTCTTCTTAGCAGAGTCCTCCTAGGAGTCATATTCTTACTCACTACTAACCAAGTGAGATGGTTTTGTACAATCCTAGTAGGACTCTACTCTCCTTAGCAGAGTTCTCCTAGGATTCACACTCCTACTCAATGATGAATGTCTATCATAATAACACTTTGCTTTCCACCAACCAAGTAAGATGGTTACCTCCTTTGTTTAAGCTGTTGCAACCTAACCAAGCTAGATTACCTCGGTCATATACTCAATTAAGTAATGAAGTAGATGGCATTCGGCCGAGCTAGTGTGGGTTTCCCCGCTCGAGCGGACATGCAGACAAAAAGGCTCCGCTCGAACGTGGTTTCCCCTGCTCGAGCGGACTGTAAAATCATGCAAAAGTACTGGATGCATGCAATTCACGCTCGACGGACACTTGATCCCTGCTTGAGCGTGAGACACAAGTCCTCGCTCGAGCGTGCATTTCCTCGCTCGAGTGGACTATAAACATGGGCAAAGTACTGGATACACGCATTTTCCGCTCGAGCGTCCCTTTCCCTGCTTGAGCGGACTGCATGAATTCAGTGTGTACGCTCGAGCGTGGAGTTCCCTGCTCGAGCGTGAGTCCAAAATCTGAAATTTTCAGATTTGAACCTCAAGCTCAAAACTCAACTTTGAAGTATCAAATTCGATCCTTTTGGGCTAATTTTATGGAAGACACTTGTAAACTCATAATATGACATGTTTCAAAGATCAATTTGAGAAATCAAAGTCTAAAGGTAGTTCAATTGAACACAAATTCAAAGAAGTTTTCATGAATCAAGAAGAACAATGCAAATTCAACACATGCATGGGTTCCTAGGAACAACAATGTTGCAAAACAAGATCAAATACAATGTTTAACTTCAAAACATGGTGAGTTCATGGATCAAGACCAAAAATATGAACATGCATGAAGAAATCCTCATGAAACAACTTCAAAACTCAACAATATGAACATGCATGCATGATACAAGCTTCAATTCAACAATTTAAGCCATAACTTGGCTCTAAACTCCAACAATCCTCTAAACCATGGAAGAACCAACCCAAAATATGAACAAGAAGGTAAATGTCCTACCTTAGGTCTCCAATTTCAAATGTAGAAGCTCAAATATGCAAATTTCCTTCAATCTCCTAAGCCTCCAAGCCAAAACAAGATGAAAACAATTCTCTCCTAAGTCTCTCTCTCTCTAGTCGGTTTGGACTCAAATGGTTGAGGAAATGTGATAAAGCTAACATAAAGAAATCAAATAAATGGCTCATGGAATAGTCCACTAAGTGGCATTCTAGTAAATAAGTCCAACTTTGATAATTTAGCTTATTTAATCCAATTTAATCATACCAAATAAATTTTCAATTAAATATACCATAAAATCACATAAATTCCAATTAGCATAAAACATTAATCGGTTCCGGATTCGGCCGCCGATAAGGCCTTCAATTTGCAGTTTAATCATAATACACGAACAGATAATTTAGCTGTCAAACAGATAGACATGCACTTAAGCTATACACTCAATCAATCAGTTCAGGATTTCAGTCAATCAGTCAGTTAACATGCTTAATCATAGATTAGCACTAATCAGTGGTGATGGTTGTCACAGTCTCCTCTCCTTATAAAGAGTTTGGTCATCTAAACTTGAATTACCTTCATTTTGGAAGAAAACAGGATTTAGTGGGAACAGTTTAGGATATCTCTTGATCATATTGTCTTCCCTTTCCCAAGTGGCATACACGTCACCATGGTTTTGCCAGGCAACTTTCACTAACGAAATCTCTTTATTCCTTAACTTCTTGATCCGTCTGTTCACAATCTGAATAGGCCGTTCTTCGTAAGTGTAGTCATCACTTAGCATTACACGGATAGGCTCAATCACATGGAAATGATCCCAAAGGTAATCCCCCAACATTGAAATGTGGAACACGTTATGCATATGCTCCATTTCAGGAAGAAGCGCTACTTGATACGCCATCGGATTAATCTTTTCAATAATCTCATACGGTCCAACATATTTTGGCGCTAGCTTACCCTTGACTCCAAAACAAGTCTGGCCCTTCATCGGTGTCACTTTTACAAAAACATGATCACCTACATCATACTCTCTGTCCCGCCTACGGACATCCGCATAACTTTTCTGTCGGCTTTGTGCAGTTTTTAGTCTCTGTTGGATTAGTTTCACATTTTCTGTGGTTTCCTGTACAATCTCGGGTCCAAGCAAAGGCCTATCTCCAATTTCTGCCCAGCAAATCGGAGATTGGCATTTTCTGCCATATAAAGTCTCGAAAGGCGCTATACCAATACTCGAGTGAAAACTGTTGTTGTAGGCAAACTCAACTAAAGGTAAATGGCTTTCCCAATTCCCTTAGAAATCAAGAACACACATTCTCAGTAAATCCTCCAGAGTCTGGATGGTTCTTTTTGACTGACCATCTGTCTAAGGATGGTATGCACTACTCAGTCTCAGTTCAGTACCCAATGTTGTCTGTAAGCTTTGTCAAAATCTCGATGTAAACTTCGAGTCCCAATCAAAAACAATGGACACAAGCACTCCATGCAATCTAACAATCTCATCAATATAGATTACAGCCAATTTGTCCGCATTATAAATTGTTTTGACAGGTAAGAAATAAGCAGATTTAGTCAGTCTATCAACAATAACCCAAATTGAATCCATACCTTTACTAGAGCGAGGTAAACCAACAATGAAATCTATAGTGATACGTTTCCATTTCCACTCCGGTATCGGTAAGGGTTGCAGTAAACCTGCGGGTCATTGATGCTCGGTTTTAACTTGTTAGCAATGAAGATATTTCGACACAAAATCAGCAATCTCTTTCTTCATTCCCGACCACCATAAATTCAGTTTCAAGTCTTGGTACATTTTCGTATTTCCTAGATGGATAGACAATTTTGAATTGTGGCCCTCCTACAGAATTCTTCTTTTCAGTTCAGAATCACTCGGTACACACAATCTTCCCTGAAAGTTCAACACATTATTCTCAAATTTGAAATCCGGCCTCGGTTTGGATTCCCGTTCTTCGATGATCTTCCTCAAGAAGTCATCCTGTTGCTGTTTCTCTTTAATCTCTTCAATCAGTGCCGGTTGAGCAGAAATAACAGCTATGGTTCTACCTTGTTCACGCAAAACAATCTCAATTTCAAGTCTTTCAAGGTCACATAGCAATTCTTTCTGCCCGGTGAGTAAACATGCTAAATTTCCAATCGATTTCTGACTCACTGCATCAGCAACGGTGTTAGCTTTTCCTGGATGGTAAAAAATTTACAGGTCATAATCTTTTATCAGTTCTATCCATCTCTGCTGCCTCATGTTCAGTTCTTTCTATGTGAAGAAGTATTTCAAACTCTTATGGTCTGTACACACCTCACATGTTGCCCCATAAAGGTAGTGATGCCAAATTTTCAGTGCAAACACTATTGCAGCAAGTTCTAAATCATGAGTCGGGTAGTTCTTTTCATGCGGCCTCAGTTGTCGGGAAGCATATGCAATAACTTTACCATTCTGCATTAAAACACATCCCAAACCCTTATAAGAAGCATCACTATATACAGTATAACCATCTGTACCTGAGGGTAAGGTGAGAATCGGTGCAGTCACTAGTCGAGTTTTTAACTCTTGAAAAGTTGATTCCGTCTGATCGGTCCAGTCAAATGATATCCCCTTCTGAGTCAGCTGTGTCAGTAGTAAGGCAATTTTGGAGAAATTTTTGATGAACCTTCTATAATATCTGGCTAAGCCTAGAACACTTTGGACTTCGGTAACATTTGTTGGTTTAGGCCAGTTCACTACTGCTTCAATTTTCTATGGGTCAACTGTAATACCATCTTTACTGATCACATGTCCCAAAAACATCACACTATCTAGCCAAAATTCACATTTAGTTAGTTTTGCATAAAGTTTCTGTTCTCTTAGGGTCTATAGGGCAATGTTCAAATGACGTTCATGTTCTTCCGTGCTTTTGGAATAAATCAAAATGTCATCTATGAAAACAACTATAAATTCATCAAGGTATGGTTTGAAGATCCTGTTCATAAGGTCCATAAATGCAGCAGGTGCATTGGTAACTCCGGAAGGCATAACAAGAAATTCGTAATGTCTGTACCTCGTTCGAAAGATAGTCTTTTCGATGTCCTCTGTCTTAACTTTCAACTGGTGATATCCAGGTCTAAGATCAATTTTGGAGAACACTTGGACACCCTGTAACTGGTCAAATAAATCATCAATGCTAGGCAATGAATATTTATTTTTCACTGTTACCTTGTTTAGTTCACGGTAGTCAATGCAGAGTCTCAGTGAGCCGTCTTTCTTTTTCACAAATAAGACTGACGCGTCCCACGGTGAAGTACTGGGCCTGATGAACTTCTTACCTAACAGTTCCTGCAGCTGAACTTTCAACTCTTTCAATTCGGTAGGTGCCATTCTGTACGGAGCTTTAGATACAGGCTGTGTACTCGGAATCACATCAATGGTGAACTCAATCTCCCTATCAATCAAATCCCCTAGCAGATCATCTGGGAATTCTCTGACTATAGGAATACTGTTCACATTAGTTTTATCATCAGTAGGTACAATTAATACAGAACATAGATACCCTTTGCACCACTTTCTAATCAATTTAAAAGCTTTCATGGATGAAATCAGATACGGGAGAGGTACTACTCCAACTCCGTTAAACACAAATTCAAGCAGTCCAGGTGGACGGAAAATAACTTGTTTCGTTACATAGTCTATGGTAGCATGGTATTTTGTTAACCAATCCATTCCTAATATCACATCAAAATGATCTATATTCAATGGCAGTAAATCAATATACAGATGAACATCCCCAACAATAATTTCACATGCAGGGTACATATAAGTACAAGTCATGGATCCTCCAACAGGTGAAGATACAGCTAACAGATAGTTCATAGGTTCCAGTGGTCTATTTAATTTTTGCGAAAAAGCATGCGATACATATGAATGTATAGACCCCGAATCAATCAGAACATATGCATTTTGAGCACAAATTGAGAGTATACCTGACACAACGGTCTCGGTATTCTGTATGTCTCCCGGTACAAGTGCGAACACTCAGCCTTGCCTCATAGGCTCTTTTCCAATAGCTTTGGGGTTGGGTTTTGGTGGAGCAGTTGATGCTGCTGCGCTTGGTGCAACTTTACTATTGCCCTGAGGAGCAGAAGGGCAATCTTTGACCATGTGGACCACCTTGCCACACCTGTAATAAGCACCTGAAATTTTATAGCAAACCCCTTTGTGTTTCTTACCACATTCAGAACAGGGCGGTATAAAACCACTTTCCTAATTGGAACTGGTTGTTGACCCTATATTCTGCTTTTTGTTTGATGAATTATTTCTACCTTTCTTAAACTTGAAGCCTCGTCTCTTACCACGCCATAATAGTGTTAGTGTCACGGACAAGCATCCACTACCTTCTGGCCTCTTCTTGCAAAGTAAAGGTAGCCAGTAGCACTTTGTGTGCTTCAGAACACGGAAAGACTTCAAACATTTTCTCGGTCTCTAGGACCCATGCTTCAGCCTTTAAGGGTTCAACGCCTCCCTGAAAGGATGGCGGTTTCATCTTGCTAAACTTCTGTGTCAGAGCTATTATATCATCATTAACATTCTATTTCGGTTGAATTGAAGGAGGTGGGGGCTGTTGGTTCTGTTGTTGTAGCCTCAAGGCCTCCTTCAACATTTCAACTGTTCTTTCTAGCCTTCCCATTCTGACCTCAGATGATTCAGTTTCATCAGTAGTTCTTGCGTTATCCATTTCACTATAGGCAATTATGACAATAATAAACATAGGCAGTTGCATACCTAAACACATTAACACGTATATTCATGTCGTGGCCACACACACTTTTCATGCACATGTAATGTCTTAATTACTTTTATAGGACATCCTATAGCTCATTTGGACACATGTGTGCGGTATAACTCATGGTTTAATATCGCTCTGATACCACTCTGTCACGACCCAAACCCGCTCCTATAGGTTTAGCACTGTAATCGACCAGTAATCCGAGATTACTGAAGGCATGCTTAACAGTAAAACAGTAATACAGAGTACAGGGGCTGGCAGAAGCCAAAACAGTAATAAAAGACGTCCAATGAGCTGTGACGATCTGTATGCAAAAATATTTTTTAAACATATACACATTCAAACCATAACAGTAATACATACATCATATACAGGTATTCAGGTTAGGGACCAAAATCCCTACCGTAACAGTACAGTAACAGTCTATATAGTCTATACAAAACAGAGATAAAAAAGGGAAAAACTAAAACACCCCGAAGCAGCCTTAGCTTGGCAGCACTTGGAACCTCGCAGTGAGGCACATTGGTTGGCTTGACAAAAATGGAGTTTAAACCCCACGCCCCTAGCTCTGATCCGGTGCCTGGACACCTACATATATATATATATATATAAACAGTGAGCTAAAGCTCAGTGAATAACATATGTGTAAAGAGGTTAAGAATAAATGTCCTTTCAATATTGAAAACAGTCATTTATCAGTATATCAGTCATTCAGTTTGTGGCTCATAATTCATGCCATAACAGTCATTCAGAAACTATAATAGTCATATGTGGTACATCCAATAGCAAAACAACACAGTAGGTCTTAACAGACCGAACAGTTAGTTGATGGCCATCATATCAGTAAACAGTAGTGGTTCCAAACATGGGAACTGACAGAGATCTCTGTAACAGTAGCAGTAACAGTTCAGTAACAGTAAATTGCTATGGATGCCACGAATACAGTTCACAAATAGGACAAACATTCATTCAGTAAACAGTGTCATTTCATAAAGCAGTACAATCATTTGTTCAGAAAATAGTCTCAATTGAACATATCTTTACAACATTCATACTCACAGAGTTCTGGGCTATAGATAAGCTAGAGCGTCCTTGGATGCCAACCCTACACAGTTACAGAACGAACACACACTAAGCTACATAGTTGAGAAATAATAACTTAATCCCTAATGCCTCGATGTGGTTCTACATCAATATCCTCATTAAGATGTCTTCAACTAGGCCTAGGAATGCTTAGGATGGAATGAGGATGCAAAAGTGCACTTTTAAACAATTTTCAGAATTTTCAAAAAATAGGGGTCCCGCTCGAGCGTGGGTTTCCCCGTTCGAGCGGACGTGCAGACAAAAGGGCTCAACTCGAGTGTGGTTTCCCCCGCTCGAGTGGACTGTAAAATCATGCAAAAGTACTGGATGCATGCAATTCACACTCAACGGACGCTCGATCCGCGCTCGAGCGTGAGACACAAGTCCTCGCTCGAGCGTGCATTTCCTCGCTCGAGCGGACTGTAAACATGAGCAAAGTACTGGATACACGCATTTCCCGCTCGAGCGGACTACATGAATTCAGTGTGTACGCTCGAGCGTGGAGTTCCCCGCTCGAGCGTGAGTCCAAAATTTGGAATTTCTAGATTTGAACCTCAAGCTCAAAACTCAACTTTGAAGCATCAAATTCGATCCTTTTGGGCTAATTTTCTGGAAGACACTTGTAAACTCATAATATGACATGTTTCAAAGATCAATTTGAGAAATCAAAGCCTAAAGGTAGTTCAATTGAACACAAATTCAAAGAAGTTTTCATGAATCAAGAAGAACAATGCAAATTCAACACATGCATGGGTTCCTAGGAACACCAATGCTGCAAAACAAGATCAAATACAATGTTTAACTTCAAAACATGGTGAGTTCATGGATCAAGACCAAAAATATGAACATGCATGAAGAAATCCGCATGAAACAACTTCAAAACTCAACAATACGAACATGCATGCATGATACAAGCTTCAATTCAACAATTTAAGCCATAACTTGGCTCTAAACTCCAACAATCCTCTAAACCATGCAAGAACCAACCCAAAATATGAACAAGAAGGTAAATGTCCTACCTTAGGTCTACAATTTCAAATGTAGAAGCTCAAATATGCAAATTTCCTTCAATCTCCTAAGCCTCCAAGCCAAAACAAGATGAAAACAATTCTCTCCTAAGTCTCTCTCTCTCTAGTCGGTTTGGACTCAAATAGCTGAGGAAATGTGATAAAGCTAACATAACGAAATCAAATAAATGCCTCATGGAATAGTCCACTAAGTGGCATTCTAATAAATAAGTCCAACTTTGATAGTTTAGCTTATTTAATCCAATTTAATCATACCAAATCAATTTTTAATTAAATATACCATAAAATCACATAAATTCCAATTAGCATAAAACATTAATCGGTTTCGGATTCGGCCGCCGATAAGGCCTTCAATTTGCAGTTTAATCATAATACACGAACAGATAATTTAGCAGTCAAACAGATAGACATGCACTTAAGCTATACACTCAATCAATTAGCTCAGGATTTCAGTCAATCAGTTAGTTAACATGCTTAATCATAGATTAGCACTAATCAGTGGTGAGGGTTGTCACAAGCCCTAATCTCGGCCCATTGCGCTGCCCAACTTCCAAAGAAGACTTTTCCTAGCTCGGCCAAATTTGCTTACAAATTACCCTCTTAATTGCCCCTTAATTCCATATGCGTAGCATGATTGGGATTATTTTTCCTTTAGCCGAGCTACGAATGCCCCACTCTGCCGAGCTAAAAAGTTGTTTGGTTTCACAGCTCGTTCGGTCCCAATAAGCCTTGTCAGTTGCTCAATACGTCCTTCTATTAATCCGGCATGTTTGATACGGCGTCATTCCTAGGATACGTGGCGTGCCCCCATTATCCTCGTTCTCCTGTTACAACCATTACGTACCTCCAACAATTTGAACAGCCCCACATTTTTGACTTCAACATTTATATCCTTCAAGTTCGTAATCGCACTAGAAGACGTTCTTTCTGTGTAACCGGGCTATATGTCCCACCTTTTGTAATGAAAAATTTCGATCTCTTTGCTCGGTTACTGTGTTTCTTTTTCAATGTTTTGCATCATTCCGACTGTATGTCTAGCCGAACTAATTAGTTTGGCCTTACTTGATCCTGCCAATCTTCTTTGGCCGAGATACATATCTCGGCTAAAGAATCCAAAAAAATTGTTGGTCAAACCTGCCAACCTACTTTGGCCAAGGTAACTGTCATCTGAGCCACAGAGTGCAAAAAATTTTGTTGGTCAAACTTGCCAACCTTTTTAAGCCTAGATCCTTATCTCGGCTGAAGAATGAAAAAGTGTTGGTTATTCCTGCCAACCTTCTTCAGCCTAGATTCTCATCTCGGCTGAAGAGAGCCAAATGTTGGTTATTCCTGCCAACCTTCTTCAGCCTAGATCCTGATCTTGGCTGAAAGAAGCTCAATGTTGGTTATTCCGGCCAACGTTCTTCAGCTAGATTCTTATCTCGGCTGAAGATAGCTAAATATTGGTTATTCCAGCCAACCTCTCTTTAGCCTAGATCTTTATCCTGGCTGAAGAGTACTCAAAGTTGATTATTCTAGCCAACCTCTCTTCAGCCTAGATCCTTATCCTGGCTGAAGAGTACTCATAGTTGGTTATTACTGCCAACCTCTCTTCAGCCTAGATCCTTATCGCGGCTGAAGAATACTCAAAGTTGGTTATTCCAGCCAACTTCTCTTCAGCCTAAATCCTTATCCTGGCTGAAGAGTACTCAAAGTTGGTTATTCCTACCAACCTCTCTTCAACCTAGATCCTTATCCTGGCTGAAGAGAACTCAAAGTTAGTTATTCTAGCCAACCTCTCTTCAGCCCAGATCCTTATCCTGGCTGAAGGGAGCTCAATGTTGGTTATTCCGACCAACGTTCTTCAGCCTAGATCCTTATCTCGGCTGAAGAGAGCTAAATGTTTAGTTATTCCTGTCAAACTTCTTAATTGCCCCCTAGTCGGGCAAAGACTTTTGCGTGGTTGGTCCTACTTGTCAACCGTGTTAACTCTCGCCAAAGGCTTTTTGTCTGGTATAGTTGTTGTGTCGGACTCTTCCTCGGTGCGTGCCCTATCTTCCTCTACCCAGATGTGTTGGTGCACTTTTTTCATCAGGGCTTTCATAGCAAAGGGTGGCGTCATTGTCATTGAATCCCTCAACTTCTTGCCGGCCGGCAAACCTCGTTTGTACTGTGCGATAGCTAGGTTTGTGGGGAAATCTCCAATCTTATTAAAAGTCTCCCAATACCGGTTATTGTAAGACCTCAATGTTTCCTTTTTGCCCATATCTATGGAGAGAAGCTGGTCAATCTCTACAAGTGTCTTGGTGTTTGTTCTGAATCTAGTCACAAATGCCTCTGTTAGTTGCGCCCATGAAGCTATGCTACCTTCTGGCAACCTTTCAAACCATGTTAGACCCAGGTCACTAAGGCTGGAAGGAAATATGATACACATTAGAGCCTCGTTTCGTCGATACGCCGCCATAACCTAGCGAAAATGGCTCAAGTGCATGTAGGGGTCCGACTTTCCCTCATAAATAGTGAATTTAGGGTGGTGGAAGCCGGAGGGTAATGGTGCGTTCTCTATCACCGGAATGAACGGTGAGCTCTGCAACCTTGCTAACGCTTTATATGTTGGTTCATAGGTGAGGCGTGGCTCTAGCATTCTAACCTTGACACTCCCATGTGTTCTTGGAGCCAACCGTTGTAGCACGGAGACTCTACGGGGGTCGCGAGCCTGAGTGTCTTCTCTCATTCGAGCCCTTTCTTCAAGCACTGTCCGTAGGTCTGCCGACCTAGGCAACTCCGTGTGCCTAGACGTTGTTTGGTGTGAATGTGTGGGCCAATAGCTGCTTCCTTCTGTGTAAGACCTTTCTGTCCTCCTTCTCTCAGACCTGGAGTAATGAGTCTTGGAAGTCCTCGATTGTGTATCACCTGACCTGAGGCTTTTTCTTTCAACTTGTGATGGTGTGACTTGTTTGTCACGATCTTCTAAGTGGCGAAGGTGCACCCTGCTCTTGCCCACCTCTTTTTCCGCTGCCCCTTTGCTCTTTATCTGGCGCTTTATAGTCTCCATGTTAGCCGCCATTCTTCTTATTACTTCGTCTTGCTCCCTTATACAATCTTCCAGAACCTGAGGATCCATCATCCGCCTCTGTCTATCAGGGCTTTGAGAATGGTGTAGACTTGAGCCCCGTCTTTCTCGCGCCTCTCTTCGTGGATTCTGTCGCTGGGGATCTAATTCCGTCATGGATGGTACATAAGGCAAGCCTTCGCGCCTTGCGCTCCCTCCCGGGGTCTGCCCATCAATAGCAGAATGTGGTAAGTCTTCGTTATACGCCATTGTTTTCATCTAAAGAGGAAAACTCGATCAAAAAGTTTTGTTCTTTGTGTTTCCTTGGCAACGACGCCAATTGTACGAGCATGAAATAATCCTCTTGTCTAATCATGTTGATCAAGTTCGCACTTCTCCAAACGTCGTCGCTTTGCTGCCTGAAAGCACAAACGTGAGCTAGCCGGCGAGTGTGTGCCGAAAATCCCTTCGATGCCTAAGTCAGCAAAATAGACAATAGACACAAAAGCTCTGTGAATTCTAGAGCAAGAATTGTGATTGTGATACCTGTCCATATGTCCTGCTATTAGCTTTTATAGACTTGGCCTAGCCCAATCCTAGTAGGATTTCAACTCTTTTTATAAGAGTCCTTTTAGGAATCACACACCCTACTCACTACTAACCAAGTGAGATGGTTTGCAAAATCCTAATAGGACTCTACTCTCCTTAACAGAGTCTTCCTAGGAGTCATATTCCTACTCACTACTAACCAAGTGAGATGGTTTTGCACAATCCTAGTAGGACTCTACTTTCCTTAGCAGAGTCCTCCTAAGAGTCACACTCCTACTCAATGAAGAATGTCTATCATAATAACACTCTGCTTTCCACCAACCAAGTAAGATGGTTACCTCCTTTGTTTAAGCTGCTGCAACCTAACCGAGCTAGATTACCTCGGTCGTATACTCAATTAAGTAATGAAGTAGATGGCATTCGGCCAAGCTATACCAAGCCCGACCTACTTTCTCACCAACACCTCGGCTAACCACCAGGCCCACTTGTTTAGGTAGCTCGGTTCAAAGTACCTCTGCCCAGCTTAGAGTTCATACAACATGGGACCGAGCTACTCGAAGCCCATACCTCGGCCCATAGTTCAGTCCAAATCTGAAATATGAGATGTCTTTTTGGCCTAAGACCGAGCTACACCAGCCCTTATCTCGGCCCATTCTACGGCCCAACTTCCAAAGAAGACTTTTTCTAACTCGGCCTAATTTGTTTACAAATTACCCTCTCAATATATATATATATATATTATTTTGCATTTAAGTTATTGATAAGTCAAACACAAAATGATGGCCAATGCATAAGCTCTTATATCATAAATAAATATAAAAAAACTTACAATTAAGGAGTCCAATTATTGATTTTCGTCTAATGTGTTTTATCATTGCTGATATAAAAGCCATCAGATGTGCCATCCCAGTAGTAGTTATGATCCTTTCAAGAAGAAGTGTCGCAATAAGAGTCTATTCTATTATCGAAAGCAACAAAACTTGCACCTTTGGCACCCCAGTAAAAATGACAGAAAAATAGAATGCTTCCTATAATGTTAGGTTGTGTAATTATCCCACCACATATAATAATTAGCATTTAATTAATCAAAAAGATTTGAATTTAATTGCCCATTACTCTGATTTAATCCGGAATTTATGAAAATTATGGAGACTGATTTGTATATGATTCTGTTGAAGATTTATTTTAGAATTAGAAATTGAAAACCTAAATGGCTTAAAAGAGTACAAATGGTGAATTGAATTATTTTAATTTGAAGTATCGAACCATATCGGAGTTTAATTAAATATTCGATTTAAATTTATAAAATTGAGATTCGATTAATTGGGTCTGAATTGGAGTTAATTAACCTAAGAGAATTGGGAATTAAGATTATTATGAATTAAATTCATTTATGTGGTGTCTAATTTGAATATGTACTTTATTGACAAAATTTTGAGTCTGATCAGAAATTAAAGGCTTAAATGATTTAAGAAACCAAAATTGAGTATGAAAGTAAGTTTAATTTAATATTTGGAGTTTTTTTGGAAGTTTGATTAAAAATTTGAATCAGAATGGTGGATTTAATATAATTAATTGGACTCTAAAGAAAGTCAATTAGACTAAATTAAATTATGTGAAATTTATGATTAGTTATGACTGATTTAATTATGTATTAATTAAGATTTATTAAGACTACGTTTTATTTAATTAAGCTAATTTTAATCATAAACTATTATGAGAGAATCTAGAATTGTGGGTGTTTGTGGGTGTAATGACAGGTGTGTGTGCACGTGTCATGTTGATGGGCAGGAAATGAGGTGTGTGTGAGTGTATAATCGGGTGGGTTCAAAACTTACACTTAACCTTGAGTAGAAAACACAACATAAGAGAGAAAGAAAAGGAAAATGAATGCATTCATGTGTATGTGCTGGAAAGAACAAAACCGAGAGAGAGAGAGAGAGAGAGAGAGAGAGAGAGAGAGACCTACTCTATGTGCTGGAATGGTGAAGGAAAGCAAGGGGAAAGCTTGGGAAAAAGTGAAGAATTGAAGAGAGATTTAAGAAATTGTGAAGAAACTCATCAAATTGAAAGTTTTGGGTAAGAAATTAAAGCTCAAATCTTGTAGGTAAATTATCTAGAAGCTGAAATTAAGAAGTAATTAGATTCAATTACATGCAATGGAAAATAAATTAGCAAGAAAATGAGTTAGGTTCATGATTATGGAAATTAATTTGGAAAATATTATTTTGGGTTTTGATTTTGATTATTAATCCATGCATGTAATGTAATTTAAGAGTTTGACTCAAATTAAACATATTTTGGAACATCCATGATTATGAATTAAATTGAGGTTAAAAATTGAGTTAAGTTTAAGATTAAGAAAATAAGTTTGGAAAATAGTTAGTTGAGTTTGATTTTATCATTCTTCATAAATTTGAAACTCAACCTTACATGTATCATGGAATTTCAAGGTTTTGAAATTTTAATTCATGTTTTATGAGTTTGAATTTGGATTTGATATGAGAAAAATTAATACAAATTTAAATTAGAGCAATTCAAGATTTTAATTGTGGTTTGAACTTGATTATGTAAAATTGGTTTTTTTTTTTTGATGAATGTTTCATGCATGCAAATGATTTTCTAAGGAATTTATAATTTTAATTTCATGTTTTGAAGGAAAATAGAAAGAGCCTGAAGTCAATTTTATGTAATTAAAAAGAAAATGAGGAATTGGAGCTATGTTCAAATTTATAGAAATAAATTATAATTTATATTTGAGAATTAAAAATTAGTTTGATTTTGATTTAATTTTATACATGCAAATATTTTTGAAAGAGCTTATTAGCTTTAATTTATGTTTTATAAAACAAAGAAGAAGAATGCTGAAATTATTATATTTATGAAATTATTGGTTTTAATCGTAAGGATCAAGAAGAATTTTGTAGTAGAAATTGGAAAATTAATCATGGGTTGATCTTTATTAATAAAATTACATGTTCAAATTCATTCATGCAAGAGTTTCAGTTTTGAAAATGTGTTTGGAAATTATTTGTTGATTTTGAAAGCACAGGAAATTTGCTGGCCACTCGAGCGGAAAAGTCACCGCTCGAGCTAACATTAAGGCCAACTAGTATTTTTACAGAGCTTTGCAAACCGCTCGAGCAACCAAAGGTCTACTCGAGCGAAGACCCTATTTTCAGCATATTTTGAAAAATTGCATTTAGTTCACATTTTTGTTCTCATCTCTTTCCAAAGCATTCTAGACAGGATTTATGGCTCAATAAAGATTAATAAGCTAACAATCAACATTAATTAATTGATTAAAAGAATAAGTTATTAACTTAGTAGTACTTGATTAAGAAACCAAGTAAGAAATTGGTTTATTAAGAAAAGAATGATTTAGTAATGAAAGGATATGTGAAAAGAGAACCCGATTCATTTAAATAAGAAAAAATAAGCATAGTAGAACTCCGAACTACTTAGACAGAAAAAGACAAGAAAAGTCAAATTTGATCAAGAAATTGATATTGTATTTCAATGTGTATATGTTATGTGCTTGTGTAGGTCACGCGCTATTGTTTGCCTGATTTGTCTGATCTGCCTAATCTATTTGATCTGTTTCTGTAGCTATCTGTGAGTAATAACTTAGTAAAGTTATATTCAACTTTATTTATTTTCTGTATGATGAATTAAGATCTGTTTTTTGAAATGATATGTTCTGTACAATGAATGATCGTCCAATTTCTTAAAAGTATTTGTGGCATTGTTAGCATCATATGATATCTGTTAGCTGTTACCCGGTATCGGAGGTTCCATTATGGAACTTATTATGTCTATCATCTGTTACCCGTACCGGAGGCTCCATCATGGAACTCAACATGTATATTCTCTGTTACCCGGATCCGGAGGTTCCTTTATGAAACTGGTAATTCATAACCACCATATGTTCTGCATCTGTTCTGTATCTGTTCTGTATCTGTTTTGTTGGTGCTAATGGATGTACCACGTCTAATTAAGCATGAACTCTGATTTCTGTATATGATTTGAACAAGAATATGAATATAAATATGAATCTGAATCTGTTTATGAATCCGAAATATGATTTCTGAATCTAGTATGGACATCATTCATTAAAACGCTTTACTCTGTTATTATTTACTAGGCTCTAGCTCATTGTATTATTTATGTATGTAGGTGATCAGGCGCGTAACCAGGCTTAGAGGCGTCTGCCTGGAATCTGTTTTTTTGTTAGTCAACCTATGTGCCTCCCTTGGAGGTTCCGGATATGTCAAGTGGCTATGGCTATGTGATTTAAAGTTTAAGTTTCGTTTTCTTGTTTGGTTAAACAAATCTTGTGTATTTTGTAAATAGGACTAAGTCTCTTTTTGTCTAATCTGTATATATATATAATGACATAAGGATGATGTGGATATATGTATATAAAAAGTTTAAAATTTTTCTGTCTCATATAAGTCTGTATAGCTCAATGGACGTTGTATATTTGTTATTTGTTTCCGCTAGCCCCTAATATTATGTTAATTTGTTTCAGAGGCCTTCGGTAATCGCAGGATTACTGGCCGGTTACGATACTAAACCGATAGGGACGAGTTTGGGTTGTTACAAGTTGGAATCACCAACTGAATTCTTGACCATTTCCAAGTGTATGCATTCCAAGATCATCATCTTTGGATTGGCAATGAACTTACAATTGCTCAGAATTGGTTGGAAGGTTGTCGATAATATGAACCACATATGTTGGAAGAATCCCACACATAATGGTTGTGCAAAGAAAATGAAATGTTAGGATGACTAAAGGGAGGAATGACTTCTTCATATTGTATCTCTTCAAATGTCCAAATTATGTGATTTATGTTCCTTATTGTTGCCTTCCTTCACTCATTTATAGACACAGAATATCTATGCTGAATTTACATTTAAATAAAGTTGAATGTAGACCATGAATATTTGATTTGATTCTATATAGATCAGTACTGGATATATAAAAAATACTACTCCCTCCGTCCCAAAATATTAGTCCCTTATTCCATTTTTCATTGTCCCAAAATATTAGTCCCTCTTCAAAAATCAAGTACAAAAATAATATAAATTTCCTATTTTGCCCTTCTTTTAAATTAATAAACAATATAAAAAGTACAATTATGACATTGATTTTTTCAAAAAATGTACTATCAAAAGGGTAATTTTGGAAAGTCAACTTTTTTAAAATCCAATGATTATACTACCAAAAAAAGTTGGATTCCCCAAAAGGGACCATTATTTTGGGACGGAGGGAGTACTAAAAAATTGACCAAACACTCACATGGGTGTGGAACCCACCCCCAAGTAGGACCTACATTCATGTGAGTGTTTGGTAAAATTTTTGATAAAACATTTAGAGTTTCTAATATTTTTCTTTTGTAAACGAAAGGATGGCAAAGGAAAAATAAATAAAAAATGCTAGAGAAGTCAAAATTTCTACCAAACACTCTCATATATAGGTGTGAGATCCACACTTTTGTGGGTCCTACACATATGTAGGTCCCACATGAGTGTGATCGCATGTAAGTATTTGATAATTTATTTTATTTTTAGTATCTCCAACATCATTAAAAATAAATAAACAAATAAAAAAATTTAAGGAAGGGTATAGTTGTAATAATTAAGGGCTGCTTAGTTTGGCATAACCTAAAAAGGTCAAAAAAGTCAAAAAGTCACTATCCTATTTAAGTCACATTATCTTATTTAAGTCGCATCACCTCTCCACCACATTACTTCAAAACCAACCAATACCCAACTCATATTTCATAAAAAGTCAAAAAGTGCACTTATTTAGTTTATTGGAGTTAGACATTAATTTGGCTGAAGTAATTTCTCACATTATGGGTGGTTTGACAATTAAATAAAAAGTCAATTTTTAATTTTTTATTCATTTTGGGTCACATTATTTTTCACATTTTTTATTCATAAAAAGACAAAATAGATTAAAAAGGCTAAAAAATTAACTTTTTATCAACTTTTCAAAATATCACTATATTTTCCAGGTGTGGGATCCACATTTATGTGAGTCCTGCACCTATCTAGGTGAGTGAGGATCCTCTCCTTGCAGCTTCTGTGCTTGCGCCCGTCCTTGCAGGCCTTCGGGTCTACTTTTAGGCCCAATTTTGATAATCCGAACCGTTCATATTTTATGATTTATTCAGTATATCATACCTGTAAAAAATCAAGTTGATCGGATATCAGAAAGCATATGTTTGGAAAACTGTTTATTAAATTCTTTAAAAAATAGTGTTTAGTTCAATTTTTCAAACACATACTTTCTAATATCCGATCAACTTGATTTTTTACAGGTATGATATACTGAATAAATCATAAAATATAAACGGTTCAGATTATCAAAATTGGGCCTAAAAGTAGACCCGAAGGCCTGCAAGGACGAACGCAAGCACAAGCTTGCAAGGAGAGGCTCCTGACTCCTATCTAGGTCCCATATGAGTGTGGTCCCATGTAAGTATTTGATAATTTTTTTATTATTTTTTAATATCCCTAAAATTATTTTAAAAAAAACAAATTTAAGGAAGAGTACAGTTTTAATAATTAAGGTCACTTAGTGTCTTGCCAGGTGTTGTTGGAGTTAGACATCAGTTTTAATAATTAAGGTCACTTAGTGTCTTGCCAGGTGTTATTGGAGTTAGACATTAATTTGTCTGAAGTAATTTCTCATATTATATTTGGTTATCTAAATTAATGTTCTAAAAATTAGACTAGTCAGCGAATAAGAAAAGGTATTGGGTGAACAAGTCACCAGTTCAATCATCAGGTCAAACTAAAATCGAAATATAACTTTATAATTATTTTATAAATATATTAAAAATAAAAATTAATAATATAGAATTAAGATACATTTATTTAATTTTAATATTCATATATAATTACATAAACATATTACCAAATTTAAACAAAAGCTAAAGTTAGCATACCACTCTCAATATAGTTATATTTTAAGAACAAAGATATATGTTTGTACATATAATTTTTAGGAAATATTATTTTACCTCCTAAATTATCACTCAAAAATCAATTCTATCCATATACTTTTAATTATATTAAATTTTAGAATAAACTACCAATAAGTTCTAATAGTTGGACTTAATTCTCATCAAATCTTATTGAAAATAAATCATAGTAAAATCATCGCTAAAAAGAATTTTTGTGACGATGTTTTTGTATGTGTCGCTAAAAATTGACAATTAGTGATTTTTTTATCATAATTTTTATAAATTGTCGCTAAAACTTATAATTATTAATTTTTTTCTGTGATAAATTTTTCAAACTGTCGTTGAAAATAAAAAATCAGTGACTTTTTTTTAAACTATCGCTAAAACTTATAATTAGTGACATTTTTTGTAACAAAATTTTTAAACTGTATCTGAAAATTAACAATTGGTGACATTTTTAATAGTGTTTAATGAAAAATGCCATTAATTATCCTAGGATCCACTGGATAATAAGTCCACCTATTAAGACCTACACTTAAGTCCCTCTTAATTTTACACATAATCTATTCAATTTTAAATCAATTTCACCATGTTGTTAGTTGCTATTTAAAATCAAACGAAATTTGCTGACGTAGTACTAAATTTCATTTGGAATTTCATTTAACCCTCAAATTATATTTGAAAAATCAATTGGACCCCACATATAAAAAAAATTAAATTTAAATATTTAATTAATAATTTTTATCTCAAAAATGAAAAAAATTAATTTTAAATAATATACTTTGCAAAAAAATAATTAAAAACATTATGAAAACCCTCATTTAAAATTTTCTCTTTAAACCTCAAATTATCTTGAATTGATCTTAGAAAAATTAATTGAGCCAAAAATTCCTTGACTATGTGTGTACGTGCGCAATTGTAGTTAGCTTATTCCCCAAATTAATTTCAATAGAATTGATCGACTAATAATAATTTCAAAACTAAGTGTATAAAAATTTAGACTATACTTATTATGAGAGTAACATCTATTTTTGACATTTGAAAAATTATATTGAATGATAAAAATGAATGTGTTAAGATCTGCCTACAAAATCAAAATTAGTACCTACTCAGTCATATCATTGATTGAATGATAATTTAACACAAAAGTTAACAATTATTCTCTAAAAAATAGTGTTGGGCGTATGTGCTTTAGGGCAGAGAGACCCATTATTTTTTGTAATAGGATTCCAACCCTTGTAACTTGTAAGTCTTTGAGACATTCAGTTTGGACATTTATGTTATCACATACCATAGACTCATGTTTTGAAAGTTATGAATATGTAATTGCGTGTAATCTCCTTTTATAAATTCTTAATTTTTGAGAAGTAAAATATATAGAAAAAATATATATTTTTTTTAATTTTTAAAATTAGATAGATATTTGTTTTGATTATTATAATTGTTGTTAACTCTTGATAAGAGTATTGGCTTTCGCATGTTGGAATTCCTAGTAAATTAGAAATCATCAATAAATTTAGAAAATGTGGGACGGTACTCTTAAAGTTTAAAAGAAATATAATAAAATTTTATAATTTTAACATAATTATACAGGGAAAAAAAACACACACACAACACACACCAACAAAAGCATAATTTCATCAGTCCATTTTGGACATAATGTCTTCACACATTATCTCACACACTCAATCCAATGTGTGTTATGGATGCATAATTAAATTTTTTTTTTTAAACGGCAAAATAAAGCTTTATCAATGAAAAAAGCAAAGGACTTGCAAAAATACATCAACAAAGCAAGAAAACGGATTAGCATCAAAGCTAACCCAAGATTGGTGAGAAACCAATCTATAAAACCAACGAAAGAAACGAAAAAACAGAACAAACAAACTGCAGCAATGTAGACATAGTGAAAGGCCAGAGAAAGTAGCAGAGTAGAAGATCAGAAACCGTTTATAACTCACCAAGCTTCTGATGCATGCCACTAGATTAGAGCCCAATCAATCAACCTCCAATTCTAATATAGAACTTCACCAAAACAGAACGACAAAAACCACCAATAGAGAAGGCATCACCACCAAAACCACAAAGCTAGTAACAACTGAGCAAGCATTAGCAGTGCAGCACACAACACCAGAATCCAACCCACAGACCAATACAGACATAAGCAAAGCAACACATTACACCAGAATCCAACCCACATACCATTCAACAACTCAGTAACCCTGCTCAGGTCACTCTCAGCCATATACTCAGACATCAGAGAACACTCCCCTACACAGATTCCAGTCCAACACATGCTGCTGCTACTCACCAGAAGATAGCAGATTATAAACCAAGGCACTACTGCTGCTACAAATACACTCAAACCTGATGTTTACCCTTGTGCATCGTATCAACCTCGACCACCTAGACAAACTCTAATCTGCCTGATGTTAAAAAGAAAATCATTAATGGGGAACTGACAATCCTTAGAAGAAGCCTTTAGCCAAATAGCTAACCTGATAATAATAAACTCCTTAAGCTCCACCATATCTGGTTAAACACTATTGAACAAGCAATCATTCCGATGTTTCCAAATGGACCACAGGGCAACCAGAGGAATAGCATGCCATATTCTCCTTTCAACTTTCATGAGATAGGTGCTAGCCTACCAGTGCAACAAGCATTCAACAGATCCAGGCACAACCCAAACCAATCCCCATCACTGCACTAAACTAGACCACACCTTCCAAATCAGAGGACAAGAAATGAGGACATATGAAGCAGATTTTGCCTTTGATTTATAAAAAATACAGTCAGTTGAGTCTTCCTCACCCAGCACTCCAACCCTTTGAAGGAAAATAGTAGTTTTGATCTTGTGTTTCCAAGCTAACTATCCAAAAAATTGAACTTTGGATGGGATATAATTAATCCACACCAGTCTACAAGTACTCATAACTTCACCAAAACCCACTTCACAATTCCTATATAGTGAAGCAACAAAGGACTGCCCTAGTTTACAAGCCAGCCACCTTGGTTTATCTTTAAACCCCAAACATAACATAAGAGCTGCTCTTAAGATTTCAGTGAGCCTAGATACCTCCTCATCCTCCCACTGCCTCAAAGGCCTTCTTAAACATAGATACCAAACCCCAGAGCTTCCTTTTTTTGTCGACAAAAAGCTTTAGAGATCCATTCTTCTCCTTTGAGAGTGAAAAAAGTCTAGGAAAAACCACTTTAAGACAATTACCACCCCACCATTTATCATGCCAAAATCTCACTCTATTCCCATTACCCATTATAATTTAAAAATTGTTGACAAAAAATTGAAAGAGAATGTTACTATGCTCTACCATTGCTAGAACATCACCCCATAACTTAGACCATCTAGTGTCACAAGTTTGATTTGGAAACCAAGCTCCAACTTCAATTTTATACTTATGACAAATCACCTTTTTCTATAAGGCCTGCTCTTCATTAGCAAATCTCCACCACCACTTCATTAATAAGCAAGCATTTACCTCTCTAATTCTCCTTATACCCAACCCATCTTGATTAATGCTCTTGGTCACCTCTTTCCAATGCACTAGATGAATCTTTATTTTCAATTATGTGCCTCCCCATAAGAAAGCTGCTTGAATTCTATCTATTTCCTTAGCCACTCCTTTTGGCAACCTGAAGAGAGAAAGATAATACACTGGCAAACTAGACAACACTGATTTGATTAGGGTCAACCTGCCAGCAAATGATAAAAGCCTCCTTTTCCACCTAGCAAGTCTGGCTTTGATCTTGTCAATAACAGGTTGCTAAGATTTCTTTCTACTTGGAGAAGTTCCCAGTGGTAAACCCAGAAATTTCAGTGGTAAGTTCTGAGATTTATAGTTAAGCACAGAAGCAAGTTCCTTAAGAGTATTGACTGAAATTTCAACCCCACATACCACACTCTTATGAAAATTGATCTTAAGACCTAAGATCATTTCAAAGCACCTTAAGATTCTTTTAAGATTCATTACCTCCTCCATATCAGCTTCACAGAAAAGTAAAGAATCATCAGCAAATTGAAGGTGTGAAACGACTACCCCATTAACTCCAATCTGCACCCCTTTAATCAGTCTCATTTCCCCTGCTCTAAGCAGTAGAATACTTAACCCTTCTGCAGCCAGATTAAATAGGGAGAGTGATAATGGATCACCCTGTCTAAGACCTTTTTGTGGGCTAAACTCTTTGGTTGGTGACCCATTCACAAGTACAGAGATTCTAGCATTTGAGATACACTCTTTCATCCAATTAATCTATTTAGAGCCAAAGCCAAAATTAGATAGCATGGAAAACAAAAAACCCCAGTTGATGGAATTATAAGCTTTTTCAAAATCGAGTTTGAGCAACACCCCCTTTCTTCTTAGCTTTCTTCCACCTATCCACAATTTCATTTGCGATCAAAACCGCATCCAAGATATTTCTTCCACTCAAAAAAGCTGATTGGGTTTCACTTATTACTGCTGGCATAACTAGTTTGAGTCTACTAGTTAGAGCCTTAGACAAAATCTTGTACATCGAACCAATCAAGCTTATTGGTCTATAGTCCTTAAGATTGACTGTATTGACCTTTTTTGGAATTAAAGTGATGAAGGAGCTGTTCATACCATAAGCTAATCTATCCAAACTGTGGAACTTTTTCATGAACATCATCACATCTTCTTTAAACACCTTTCAATTCTTTTGAAAACACATTAAATTAAAGCCACCGGGACGTGGTGCTTTATTTCCATTGCATTCTTTGACTACTGCCCATATCTCTTCCTCCGAAAACTCTGCTTCCAGCTACTGAAACCAGTCACTGCCTCTGACACTCTTCAAACCACCAGTTAAGACAAGTCTAACCCTTTATGCTTTTGAAAAGTTCCTGTTAAAGTGAGCTCATACCATATTCTTCACCTCCTATGGATCCTCAGCCACTATCCCTCCACCAGAATAGTGTTCATGTAACAACCCCGATCCGTAATTAGCTACTAATCCATAATTAAGGATGTTAATTAAGTGGATAAAATAAATTATGTGTTTATTATGTATTTTGCATGATCTTTAGCTTTCTATCTGTTACTTGTAGAAATATCTGTCTGGAATTCCGCTTTAATATGAAAATTGAAAGCCTTTCCGGCATCCGAAATCGGAATTGGTTACATGAATATGTTATTCAGAATTTTTAGAACCATATGGAAAATTTTATTAAAAATTGATTTGGATCGATTAATTAAGTTGTGTTTGGTTAGCCAAATGTTCTAATTAATGTATATTAGCATTACAACTATATAAGTGACCCTTAAGCTCATTCTTGAGCTCAATTCTCTCATTTCTTAGTGCCAAATTCTGAGTTCATACATCCTAGAGTGAGAAAGACTCCATTTTAGAGAGAGAAAGTGTAGATTCAAAGTAGAAGTTGAGGTTTTTGCTAGAGTAGCTCAAGTTTGGCAAGGATCTTGTGTATTTGAAGGCTCTTGGTGAGCATCTACTCCATAATTCATGAAATTGTGTAATGTGGAGATGCATTCATGGACTTGTTATGATCATTTGCATGTATTTTACATATGTTTATCAAGAAGGTGGAGAATTTGATTATAATTTCAAATGCATGTATATATATATAGAGTTTTGTCATATTGAGTTTGATTTTGAGCATCTAAGTTATTATCATGAGTTATTTGGCACATGCATGTATAATTCATCATGTTTTAAAGCTTAAATTCATGTTTTGAAAAGGATTTCCCCCATGTATGGAGCCGTTGAGCTCAATTTTGTTAAAACCATGGTGTTGGAGCAAAAGAGTTTATAAACCTTATATACATGGAAGTTTGAACTCAATTTTAGCTAAATCCATGAGTTTTGAGCTAAGGGTTTGTAAATGATCATATATTTGTGTTTTAGAAAAGTTTTCCAAGTGTTCAAGCCATGCACGAGTTTGCCTTTAAATTTGCATTTGAAAGCTCAAAACTCTGTTTTTGAAAACCTAGAATTTTGCAGTCCGCTCGAGTGAGAAAGCTTGCGCTCAAACGGAGAATGCGAGCTCTCAGTATTTTTGTAGTCATGAGCGCTCTGCTTGAGCGACCAAAGTCGTGCTTGAGCGAACCCTTTGTTTTTTGGTTGACCGCTCAAGCGTGGGAGTTGTGGCTTGAGCATAGATAGAGACCAACGAGTACTTTTTTCCAAGTTGACAGACCGCTCGAGCGAATGAAGTCGCACTCGAGCGACCCCTCTCATTTTTGCATGTCCGCTCGAGCAAGAAAAGCTACGCTCGAGCGGGGACCCTGTTTCCAGAAATTTGACTAAGTGTTTTTCAATGCATTTTGGCATCCTCATTGCATCTTAGGCATTCCGAAGCCTTAATTTAGCCATAGTAATGAGGATATGAAGTAGAAACACACTAAGAACGGAATGTACTAAGTTAAGAAATTACAAGTGCGTGTGTTTAAGCAATGTGATAAGAAAGAACAAGAATCAATGTAAAGAAAGCTAAGCCGTGATGGCCACATGAATATGTAATGATAAGATATGTTTGCGTTATGAACTTTTGTGTTTGTAGGTCAACGTCCGGAGAAAGATTGACTGTTTATGGGAGCCCACTGTGAGTAACGTTTTTGTAAAGATATGTTCATATGAATTATGTTCCAAATGTGATATGTTAAGTCATGATTTCTGAAATGATTGTTTACGTAAACGAATGTCCTATGTTTGAAATCTATTATGGCATCCATAGATAGTCCCAAGTCATGGGGGATAGCATGTTAATGCAGGTCCATGACATATATGTGATTACGAGATCTCGTTAGCCACTTCATTGTGGTGATATGTGTTTAATCGGTGTCCGGAACCGATTACTTTAGTCGGAAGACGATATGTGATGTGTTCTATGGGATGTACCATTATTATGTTAAGATACGAGAATGATTATGCTATGATCTATTTTACGCTTATGATATGTTTGGATTTCGTTCACTAACCTCTTTACCTTAATGTTATTCACTGGGGTTTAGCTCACTGTATGTATATATATGTATAGGTGGGCACTCTAGAGATCGAGCTTGAAGGATTTTGTCTGGATCTGTGTCCTGTTGTTAGCCAACCATTGTGCCTCACATGGAGGTTCCTGAAGTGTCACGTGTTCTAAGATCTGTTGTTTCTGTATATGGAACTTGTTTGTTTTGTTGGTTGTACTTAAGATACTTTAATGTGTGTGGGTATAATGTATGAATGACTTTTGGATATGTATATAAAGTTGTAACTATTCTGTTTCATATAAGTCAGCACAGCTCGTTGGACAATTATATTTATGTATTTGTTTCCGCTAGCCCCTTAATTTTGTGTATCTGTTTAGAGGCCTTTGGTAATCCAAGGATTACTGGCCGGCTACGATGCTAAACCTATAGGGGTGGGTTGGGGTCATGACAGTTCAGTCCATTCCTATTCTGCCTACTACTAGCCATCACATGAAAAAATCTGGTGTTTCTATCCCCTTTTAAGTTCCACTCCCATCTTGACTTTTGCAGCCATGACCATTCCAACATTCTACTGAGCCTCCACAGTTCACTACTTGTCTCTCTTTTTAACTTCAGCTCTGCTTCCACCAAAGGACTATTTTCAGCCAATAAATCCAAAGAGTGCAGTTGACTTTCAGCTTCTTTAATTTTCTCCGAGACATTACCAAACACTTCTTTGCTCCATTGCTTTAATGCTAACTTCAAAGCATGTAATTTCCTTTGCAATATTACACCTGCACTTCTATTTAGCTGTGTCTCTAGCCAAACTTTCTCCAAGAATGATGCAAAGCTGAGATGCAGCAACCAAGCATTATAAAACTTAAAGGGTTTGGGTCCCCAGTCCCTTACATCCTCCATTAAAAGTAGAGCGCAATGATCAGAAACGTGTCTAGGTAAACCCCATAGTTTGAACTTAAATCTTTCAATCCACTCAGGGCTCAGTAAGAATCTATCAATTTTGCTCTATTTATTGCCATTAATTGCATTACACCAGGTATATTTCCTACCCAGCATTTGTAACTCAGTCAACTCACACCTATCTATAAAGTCATTGAAGTCTTTTATACCTCTTTCCCTTCTTGAACAATGTCACGACCCAAACCCGGCCCTATGGGTTTAGCACCATAACCGGCCAGTAATCCGAGATCACCGAAGGCCTGCTGAACAGTAATACAGTAAAACAGAGTACAGGGCCTGGCGGAAGCCAAAACAGTAATTAAACAATGTCCAATGAGCTGTGACGGTCTGTATGCCAAAAAGATTTTTCATGCATTCATACATACAAGCAGTACGGTCTATACAGAATTTACAGTCACACAGTACAGGGACCTAATCCCTTGATAACAGTACAGTAAACATTCAGTCCATACAGAACAGTTAGACAGTATGAAGACAGGCGGGGGAAAACAAACAAAACACCCCAAAGCCATAGCATGGCAACTCGGAACCTCGCAGTGAGGCACAAAGGCTGGCTTGACAAAACTGGAGTTACCCTGACGCTCCTAGCTCCGATCTGGTGCCTGTACACCTACATATATATATGAGCAGTGAGCTAAAGCCCAGTGAATAACATAAAGCGTAAAGGGGTTTAGAATGAATGTCCTTACAGTAATGAAAACAGTTCAATTCAATCAGTATTTCAGTTGTTCAGTACAGTAAACAGTCATATGTGGTACATCCATTAGCATAACAGTAACAGTAGGTCTTAAAAGACCGAACAGTAATGATGGCCATCAGTCAGTAAACAGTAGTGGCTCCACGAGGGAACCGACAGAGATCTCTGTAACAGTAAACAGTAGGTACTAAGGATGCCACAGTACAGTTCAGAAATAAAGGACATACATTCATTCAGTAATACCAGTTCAGTAAACAGTTCAGTTCAGTATTCAAAAGATATCAGTTGAACATATCTTTACACAATTGTTACTCACAGAGTTTGGGCTACAGTATGCTAGAGCGTGTCTCCCCAGTCGCCAACCCTACACAGTTAACAGATTGAACACACACTAAGCTACCCAATTGGGAACGGTAATAACTTAATTCCTAATGCCTCGGTGTGTTCTACATCTATATCCTCAACAAGATGCCTTAAACTAGGCCTAAGAATGCCTAGAATGGGATGGGGATGCAAAGATGTACATTTAAAAGCATTTTCAAAAAAACAGAGTTCTGCTCGAGCTCAGGTTTCCCCGCTCGAGTGGACATGCAACAAAGGTACACGCTCGAGCGTAAACTTTCCTGCTCGAGCTTACTGTAAAAGTACTAGATGGGTGAAATCTCCGCTCGATGCCCGCTCGAGCGTGAGACATGACTCCGCTCGAGCGCCCAATCCTCCGCTCGAGCGGACTGCAAAACAGTGCAGAAATACTGGATGCTCGAATTCTACGCTCGAGCGGCACTTCCTACGCTCGAGCGGAAGTGCAGAATCTGGAAATTCCAGATTGCACCTCCAAGCCAAAAACCAAGTTCAAAAGCATTAAAACCGATCCTCTTGGGCCCATTTTCTGGAAAACATTTATAGACACATAGAATAACATGATTCAAAACTCAATTTGGGAAATCAAAGCCCAAGGGTGTTTTATTCAAACCCAATTTCAAACAATTTTCAAGAAGAAGAAGAACATGCAAACATGCATGAATTCAAACCATTTTGAAGCTCCAATGTGATGCTCTAAGGAGCCAATTCTTTTCAAAACATGGTGAAAACATGGACCATTACAAAATTATGAACATGCATGTAACCTTTTGCCATGAACTCAACTCAAAATCCAACAATACTAATATGCATGCAAAGATTGAGCTTCAATTCACCATTAATGGACCAATTCATGACTTAGCTCTACAACTAGACATGAACCATGCAAGAACCAGTTCAAACACAAGAATGAGAAGATGAAATCCTTACCTAGAGCTTGTATTCAAGGTTTAGGAGTCCAATTAGGCAAATCTCCTATGATCTCTTCAAGCCTTTCAAGCCAATTCTCTAGAACAATTCCACTCTCTCACTTCCTCTCTCTCTCTAGTTCGGTGGTGTGCTCAAAATATGGCTAAAGAAATGTTTTGATAAAGCATACACAAGGCTCAAATATGAGTAAACAAAGGCCCCACTAGATGGCAAAAGTGTAATTACGTCAAACTCTTTAATTGGCTTATTTTAATCTAATTTAATCATACCTAATCGGTTTTCAGATAATTATACCATAAAATTACATTAATTATGAGGATCATAAAACACTGACCAATTCCGGATTCGGCCACCGATAAGGCCTTCAATTAGCAGTTTAAACATATAAGCATGAACAGATAATCATACAGTCAAACAGATAGAATGCAATTCAAACAGATGTATTCATTTAATTCAGTTTAAATTTCGGCCAGTCAGTTCAGTACTTTAATCAGTTCAATTATCAGCCAGTTATCAGTCATTATCAGTTCCGTTTAGCAGTAATCGGTGATTATCGGTAATCAATCAGTCATTAATCAGTAAACAGCATGAGGGTTGTTACAAACAACCCACTCTTTCATCCACTAATCTAATTTCATTGAAGTCTCCACCTATGTACCAAAGTTTAGTGAAACTTTCTTTCAAATTTACTAGGGTCTTCCATAATTTACTTCTCCTCACAGGATCATTAGGAGCATACACATTAATAATAACACAATCAAAAGAGTTAAGGACTGTACCTGCAAGCATAATGAAATGCCTATTGCTGCAACAATCTGATAGTTGAAACACCTCAGGATTCCATATGCATAGCAATTCCCCAGCCCTACCCTCAGCATCAATAACCATGAACTCTATTTTATCTCTAGGCCACACTCTTTTAACATCCACATATGAAAAACTTGCCTTTTTTGTTTCTTGAAATAATGCCAAATCTATTTTCCTATCTACCAAGACCTTCCTAATTTTTCTTTTCTTCTTAAACCTACCAATCCCTCTGATATTCCAACTTAACCACTTCATAACAGCAGATTTGTACTCTTTCATATCACCTAGTAGGGGCTAATTAAATTGCCCCTTCAACCCCCTCTCCAATCCTTTCTTTATCCAGCTCCTCCATCTGAACAAGATTTTGAATCACTGCCTCATCTTGGCCCAGACAGTCAACCCCCAAACTTTTACCCAAAAGAAGTGTTAGTTGAGCTTCATGTAGTTTTCCTTCAATGCAACTGTGCTGAGATTTATCTAATACAAACTTCAACATTGCAGTAGCTGCCGACCTAACAACCACCCCTTTGTGATTTCCTTTACTTGATCCAGCCCCTCTATGCCTTAGCCTTCTTGTAAACCCAGAAATCCACCTACTGACATGGAGTTTCTAACACCAACTTTTCTTTTCCCTTTATTATTCCTAGACTTCATCTTGTTAGACACAGATTTACAAATGGATACACTAATATTATTACACTCGCTGGACTTAGATCCCAACAAAATAGGAACATGCTCAGCCCATACATTGGGCTGGCTAGTACTAGAATTATATTGTTGAATTATACCTGGCCCAATGGTCTTATTAGTGCACTGCTTCTACCCCAAAAGAACTTCCAAGTTAATACCTGGTCTGGCCCTCGAAGACTCACTCAAACTTCTCATAGAACCTGATATATGAGACTAACCACCTACTTTTAGTGTCTCATCATTACACCCCTGTTGTAGTCCTCCTTTGCCTTTCATCATTGTCTCTACTTCACGTGTGCCCTCTTCAATTGCTTCCCAATGTCGGCTGCACTCTTACTTTTGGCAGCTTTATTTGATTTCCCCATGTAATCTGCAGTTTCTTCAACTATTGAGACCTCCAACCAGTTACCTTCTGCATCCACCTCACCTCCTTCCTTCCCCTTAGTTGGCAAATCCCCTTCAACCAACTCATTGGTAATTTCCACATCATCAGCCACCACACCTGCTAGCTCATCTTCATCTTTCTCTAATCTGGGTTCAGCATTGGGCTGCACCTCACCATTGATATTGGAGCTGACATACTCCTCATCACCATCAACTAGTTTGCATTTGCAAATGGCATTTACCTCCTTCATAATCTGCTCTTCACACACTCTTATAGGATATGCTCTTCCCTTGCATTCCAGAGTTAAATTTATATTTATTGGCTCCATGAGGCTAGTGGCAATCTTAATCTTTCCACACCGAAAAGATGCGGCTTCACATGTGTCTCCATCAAAATAAACCACCTCCCCTATAATCTTCCAATTTTTTTAAATGTATTTGTGTTCCATAAGTTCAGTGGGATTTCGTAGCAGCTCAGCCATACAAACATTTCTTGCTCTAGATGAAGATCTGATGATCATTTCTTAATGAACACACACCAATCTTGAAACCACGCAATAATCTTGCTTCTATTGTTCCTCAGCTCCTCCTTTGACTTGAAGGTCATCACAACATCTTGACCTCCACCCTCTCTCACTAGCACCCCCGTCATTTCTTTTCTTTGAAGTTCTTCCTTAATGGCCAGAACAAAGTACCTTGATGTAACGACCCCACCACGTATAATGATTAATACTTAATTAATTAAGACGATTTGAAATTTAATTGCCAAATATTATAATTTAACATGGGATTCACGAAAATTATGGAGATTGATTCATATATGATTCTATTAAAGATTTATTTTGAAATTATAAATTAAGGGTCCAAATGGCTTAAGGAAGTGAAGTTAGGAAGCTGAATCAATTTAATCTTAATTACGAACCCATATAGGAGTTTAATTAAATATTTGATTCAGTTTAGTAAAATTGAGATTCGATTAATTAGATCCGAATTGGAGAAAATTAAGTTAATTAAATTATGAGGATTGAGAATTGTGATTATTACGAATTAAATTTATTTATGGGGTGTCCAATTTGGATATGTAATTTATTGATGAAAATTTGAAGTCTGATTAGAAATTGAAGGCCTTAATGATGTGAGAAATCAAAATTGATAATGAAAATATGTTGAACTTAATATATGGAACCTCTTGGAGTTTGGTTAAAAATCTGATTCAGAATGACAAAATTAAATATAATTAATTGGGCCTCAATTGAAGTCGATTAGATTAATTAAATTATGTGGGGTTTGTGATTAATCACGACTAACTAAATTGTGTACTAATTAAGATTAATTAAGATCAAATTATGTTTAATAAAGTTAATGGATAATTATATAATAAGAAATTATAATCATAAATTAATTTGAAGAAATATCCATATTGTGCACGTGTGTAGTGTGATGGGTTAGCATAGGTGTATGTTTATATCTTGGTGTTGGGGACTTAACTCATGAGAAAGAATAAAAAAAAAAAAAAAAAAAAAAAAAAAAAAAAAAGTGTGCTCTGTTTTGTAGCCGAGAGAGAGAGAGAGACCAAAAGAGAGAGAGAGAGAGAGAGAGAGAGAGAGAGAGTTTTGCTGGAAGAACAAAAAAAAAAAAAAAAAAAAAAAAAGAAAGAAATGTTCAAGAAGATTTAAAGAAATGCTCAAGTTTTTTTTGGAAGGAACCAAGGAGAATTAGAAGGGTTTCAACTAAGGTATGGAATTTATATTAATTTGTGTAGAATCTTTACATTATATTTGAAATTAAGGATGAAATTGGAATCAATAGCAAGAAGATGAAGAAAAATTAGCTTAAGTATAAGATTATGGAAATTAATTTGAAATGGGTTACATGTATGTGGATGGTTATGGAAAATAAATTAGAATTAATTATTGGGGATTTGATGTTGTGATTTTACATGAAACTAAGCTTCATTGTTGCATGCATGAATAAATTTTACAAGTTTAATACTCCAATGATACATACATCATGAATTTTGAAGGAATTAAAAATAAAGCTTTGTAGATCAATTATAAATTGTTAAGATTTGGGTTTGCATGTAAAATCAAGTTAGGACCATGTGTATGAATTATGATTTCTTAAATTTGTTAACTTGAGTTCAATTTCATGTAAATAGAAGAAGTTAGCAAAATGATGAATAAATGGAGTTATGTTCAATTTATGAAAAATTAGACATTGATTCGATTTTGATCCCCAACCCATACATGCAATATAATGAAAGAGTTTTATTCAAAATTTAATATATGTTATGGAACATCTATGATTATGAATTAAATTGAGATTAAAATAAATTGAGTTAAGCTTGAGATTAAGGAAATGAGTTTGGGAAAATTTATCAAGTAAGTTTAATTTGTGTTATTCCTCATGAATTTGGACTTCATCTTTACATGCATCAATGAATCTTTAAGAAAGTTATGGAATTAGTCTCATGGAATTTGTAAGAAATAAGGTTTTAAGTAAGAAATTAAGTAGACTCACAGTTGTGGAAATTAATTTGGAAAATTAATTGTTTTGATTTGATTTTGTAGTGTTTTCTTGTAATACATGAGTTTTAAGGGAATTGAGTCATTCAAGTTCATATTTTGAAGAGACAAATGAAATGTTTTAAGAAAATCAAGTTTATGGAAATTTAGAATTAATCCTAAAGTTTTGATTTTATAATTAGATTTTTATTTAATCCATACATGTGATGTAATTTAAGAATTTTATTCAATTTAGATACATTTTAGAACACCCATGATTATAAATTAAGTTTTTGGTTAAAAATTGAGTTAAGTTGAATTTCTAAGAAATTGATTTGTATAATTCATAGTTAAGTTGATTTTGTTATTAATAATAAAATTAGACCTATTTGTATTACATACATTATGAAATTTCAAGAGGTTGGGAAGTCTAATTTATATTTTAGAATTGTGGGTTGATGTAAAGAAGATGAGTTAAAACTAAATTTGGACAATTGGAGCATGATTTTGAATGAATGATTTCTAATTGAAAGTGTTTACTAAATTATATAATGGTTCTCCATTTTTGTGTACCAAAAATATATGTTTTGAGACTTTGAATATCAAATTTGAACTTCAATTGCAATTCTGGAAATTCCAGAATTTACGCTGTTCGCTCGAGCGAGGAAAGTCTCGCTCGAGTGTGAAAATCGAGCTCCTAGAAGTTTTTCAAATTTTACAGTCCGCTCGAGCGACCAAAGTTGCGCTCGAGCGAAAACTCCATTTTCAGCATATTTTGAAAAATTGCATTTAATACACATTTTTATTCTCATCTCTTTCCAAAGCATTCTAAACATGATTTATGACTCAATAAAGATTAATAAGTTACCAATCAACATAAATTAGTTAGTTAAAGAATGAATCATTGATCTAGTGGTGATTATTTAAGAAGCCAAGTAAAAGATCAATCTATTTGGAAAAGAATGACTTAGTAATGAAAGAATATGTGAAATAAGAACCTGGTTTATTTGAATAAGAAAGAATAAGCGTAGTAGAACTTCGGACTATTTAGACGGAAAAAAACTAGAAAAGTCAAGTTTGATCAAAGAAGTAATATTGTATTTCAATGTGTATATGTTGTGTGCTTGTGTAGGTCACGCGCCATTATCTGCCTGATTTATCTGATATGTCCAGTCTGTCTGATTTGCTTCTGCAGCTATTTGTGAGTAATAACTTAGTAAAGTTATGTTCAACTTTATTTATTTTCTGTATGATAAATTCATATCTGTTTTCTGAAATGATATGTTCGGTACAATGAATAATTGTTCCATTATTACATGTATTCGTGGCATCCTTAGCAACATGTGATATCTGTTAGCTGTTACCCGGTATCGGAGGTTCCATCATGGAACTTAATACGTCTGCACTCTATTACTCGTACCGGAGGCTCCATTATAGAGCTCAGCATTTTTGTTTTCTGTTACCCGGATCCGGAAGTTCCTTTATGGAACTAGTTATTCATAACCACTATGTGTCCGCATCTGTTTTGTATATGCTCTGTTAGCGCTAATGGATGTACTACGTATGATTAAGCATGGACTTTGATTTCTGTATTTGCTTTAAGCAAGAATATGAATATGAATCTGTTATGAATTTGAATTATGATTTTTGAATCTGGTGTGGATATCATTCATTAAAACCCTTTACTCTGTTATTATTCACTGGGCTCTAGCTCACTGTATTATTTATGTATGTAGGTGATCAGGCGCGTGACCAGGCTTAGAGGCATCTGCCTAGAATTTGTTTTTGTCAGCCAACCTATGTGCCTCTCGTGGAGGTTCCGGATATGTCAAGTGATTATGGCTATGTGATTTAAAGTTTAAGTTTTGTTTTCGTGTTTGGTTGAACAAGTCATGTTGTAACAACCCTCAGCACTGTTTACTAATAACACTACTGATTAGTGCTAATCTACGATTAAGCGTGTTAATTGATTGACTGGCTAAACTACTAGATTGATTGATTGATTGTGCTAGTTTAGATGCAATTCTATCTGTTGACTGTTAAATTATCTGTTCATGTTTTATGCTTTAAACTGCAAATTGAAGGCCTTATCGGCGGCCGAATCTGAAATTGATTGATGTCTTGTGCTAATTAAGATTTATATGATTTTATGGTATATTTAATTGAAATTTGATTTGGAATGACTAAATTAGATTAAATAAAGCTAAATTGCATTAGGTTGATTATTCACCAAATTGCCACTTAGTGGGTTATGTTAGACCACTCCTCTTCTCACCCTTACATTGTTTGAGCACCCTTTTCCTCAGCCACTTTGAGAGCTAAAACCGACTAGAGTGAGAAAATGAGAGAAATTGAGAACTTGGAGGTTTTGCTTGGAAATTATAGGAATTAAAGGAAAATTTGCATAATTGAGCTCCCATATCTTGCATTCAAGACCTAAGGTAGGACATTTACCTTCTTGTTTGTGAATTCAAGTTAATTGTTGCATGGCTCATGGCGAATAGGAGCTTAAGATCATAAATTGGTTGTAGATTGTTGAATAGAGGCTTAATTCATGCATGCATGTGCATATCTTGAAGTTTAAAGTTGTTGTCATGGAAATTCTTGCATGCATGTCCATATTATTGTTATAGTCCACGAATTCCTCATGTTTTTGAAAGGATTGGCTCATTTGTTCTTGAATTAGAAGGTTTGAAGTTGATTTAATTCATACATGTTATGTTTTACATCATGTTCATGGAATTTGTTTGAAATTGGGTTTAATTGACTCACCTTTGGGCCTTGATTTTATAGATTGAGCTTTGAATCATGTTATATTATGAGTTTTAAAGTGTTTTTCAGAAAATTAGCCCAAAAGGATCGAATTTGGTATATTGAAACTTGATTTTGAGCTTGAGGTTCAAATCTGGAAATTCCAGATTTTGGACTCCCGCTCGAGCGGGGTAAGTGGCGCTCGAGCGTGGTTTTGCACGCTCGAGCGAGGACTTGTGTCACACGCTCGAGCGGGTGTCGAGCGCCCATCGAGCGTGATTTTCACACATCCCAGTACTTTTGCAGTTCGCTCGAGCGGGAAAGTTTACGCTTGAGCGGCGCCTTTTGTTTGCATGTCCGCTCGAGCGGGGAAACCTACGCTCGAGCGGGACCTCTGTTTTCTGAAAATTCTGAAAATATTTTTAAAGTGCATCTTTGCATCCTCATTCCATCCTAGGCATTCCTAAGCCTAGTTTAAGGCATCTTAATGAGGATATTGATGTAGAACCACACCGAGGCAAATTAGGGATTAAGTTATTATTTCCCAACTGTGTAGCTTAGTGTGTGTTCACTATGTAACTGTGTAGGGTTGGCATCTGAGGACGCGTACTAGCTTATCTGTAGCCCAAAACTCTGTGTGTAACAATGTTGTAAAGATATGTTCAATTGAGATTATTTTCTGAACAATGACTGTACGGCTTTATGAAATGACACTGTTTACTGAATGAATGTTTGTCCTATTTGTGAATTGTATTCGTGGCATCCATAGCAATTTACTGTTACTGAACTGTTACTGCCACAATTATAGAGATCTCTGTTGGTTCCCATGTTTGGAACCATTACTGATGGCCATCATTGACTGCTCGATCTGTTAAGACCTACTGTATTGTTTTGCTATTGGATGTACCACATATGACTATTATAGTTTCTGAATGACTGTTATGGCATGAATTATGAGCCACAAACTGAATGACTGATATACTGATAATTGACTGTTTTCAATACTGAAAGGACATTCATTCTTAACCTCTTTACGCATATGTTATTCACTGGGTTTTAGCTCACTACTCATATATATATGTAGGTGTACAGGCACCGGATCGTTGCTAGAAGCGTCAGGGTAAACTCCAGTTTTGTCGAGCCAACCACTGTGTCTCACTGAGAGGTTCTAAGTCCTTCAAGCTAGGGCTTTTGGGGTGTTTTAGTTTTCCCCCTTTTTGTATCTATTTTGTAATTACTGTATAGACTGAATGATATCGTACTGTACTGTTATGGTAGGGATTTGGTCCCTAACCTGAACGCCTGTAAATGATGTATGTATGTATGTATACACTATTTTGTTTCTGAATGTGTATATGATATGAAAAGTCTTTTTGCATACAGACTGTTACAGCTCATTGGACATCTTTTATTACTATTTTGGCTTCCGCCAGCTCCTGTACTCTGTATTACTATCTTACTGTTAAGCAAGCCTTCAGTAATCTCGGATTACTGGCCGGTTATGGTGCTAAACCCAGGGTTTGGGTCATGACAGAGTGGTATCAGAGCGATACTTAACCATGAGTTATACCGCACACACGTATCCAAATGAGCTATAGGATGTCCTAGAGAAGTAAATAGGGCATTGCATGAGCATGAAAAGTGTGTGTGGCCATGACATGAATATCTGTGCTAATGTGCTAATGTGTTTAAGTATGCAATTGCCTATGTTTATTATTGCTATAATTGTCTATAGTGAAATGGATAATGCAAGAACTATTGATAAAACTGAATCATCTAAGGCTAGAATGGCAAGGCTCGAAAGAACAGTGGAAATGTTGACTAAGGCCTTAAGGCTGCAAGAACAGAATCAACAGTCCCCACCTCCTCCAGTACAGCCAGAGCCACCTATTAATGATGATATAATAGCTCTAACACAGAAGTTTAGTAAGATGAAACCGCCATCCTTTCAGGGAGGCCTTGAACCCTTAAAGACCGAAGCGTGGGTGCTTAAAACAGAAAAGTTATTTGAAGTGTTTCCGTGTTTTGAAGCACACAAAGTGCTACTGGTTACCTTCACCTTACAAGAAGAGGCCAGAAGGTGGTGGATGCTAGTCCGTGACACCGACATTGTTATGACTTGGGCTCAGTTTAAGGGAGCCTTCTTTGGGAAATACTTCCCACAGTGTGTTAGGGACAGAAAGGTGACTAAATTTGAACAACTGAAACAAGGTACCATGTCCGTGGCTGTGTATGAGTCAAAGTTTACTGAACTCGCCAGATATGCCCCGCACATGGTTGACACTGACTACAAGAAGGCCAGGAAGTTTGAAGGCGGCCTTAATGTTGAAATCCTTGATAGGATCAATGTTGTGAAACTACTAAAATATGTAGATGTTCTTGACAGAGCAATAATGGCTGAGTCGAACATCGAGGCACTGAAACAAACTGAAACACCAACATCTGAATAGCATGGTAAAAGACGAGGCTTTAAGTTCAAGAAAGGCCAAAACAATCCATTGAACAAAAAGCAGAATACAGGGTCAATGACTAGTTCTAGTCAAGGGAACCGTTCTATACCGCCCTACTCCGAATGTGGTAAGAACCATAAGGGAGTTTGTTATAAAATATTTGGTGCTTGTTATAGGTGTGGCAAGGTGGGCCACGTGGTCAAAGATTGCCCTTCCGCTCCCCAAGGCAATAGCAAAGCTGCACCAAGCACAGCACCATCAATTGCTCTACCAAAACTCAACCCTAAAGCGACTGGAAAAGAGACTATAAGGCAAGGCCGAGTGTTCGCACTCGTACCGGGAGATGTACAGAATACCGAGACTGTTGTGTCAAGTATACTCTCAATTTGTGCTCAAAATGCATATGTTTTGATTGATTTGGGGTCTACACATTCATATGTATCGTATGTTTTTTCGCGAAAATTGAATAGACCATTGGAACCCATGAACTATCTGTTAGCTGTATCTTCACCTGTTGGGGGATCTATGACTTGTGCTTATATGTACCCTGCATGTGAAATTATTGTTGGGGATGTTCATCTGTATATTAATTTATTGCCTCTGAATATTGATCACTTTGATGTGATATTGGGAATGGATTGGTTAACAAAATACCATGCTACTATAGACTGTGTAACAAAACAAGTTGTTTTTCGTCCACTCGAACTGCCTAAATTTGTGTTTAACGGAGTAGGAATAGTACCTCCCCCATATCTGATTTCATCCATGAAAGCTCTTAAATTGATTAGAAAGGGGTGTAAAGGGTATCTATGTTCTGTATTGACTGTACCTACTGATGATAAAACTGATATGAACAGTATTCCTATAGTCAGAGAATTCCCAGATATTTTTCCAGATGATTTGCCAGGGGATTTGATTGATAGGGAGATTGAGTTCACCGTTGATGTGATTCCGGATACACAGCCCGTATCTAAAGCTCCTTACAGAATGGCACCGACTGAATTGAAAGAGTTGAAAGTTCAGCTGCAAGAACTGTTAGATAAGAAGTTCATCAAGCCCAGTACTTCACCGTGGGGTGCGCCAGTCTTATTTGTGAAAAAGAAAGACGGCTCATTGAGACTCTGCATTGACTACCGAGAACTGAACAAGGTAACAGTGAAAAATAAATATCCATTGCCTCGCATTGATGATTTATTTGACTAGTTATAGGGTGCCCAAGTGTTCTCCAAAATTGATCTGGGATTTGGATACCACCAGTTGAAAGTCAAGACAGGGGACATTGAAAAGACTGCATTTCGAACGAGGTATGGACACTACGAATTTCTTGTTATGCCTTTCGGAGTTACTAATGTACCAGCTGCATTTATGAACCTTATGAACCGAATCTTTAAACCGTTCCTCGATGACTTTATTGTTGTATTCATAGATGCCATTTTAATTTATTCCAAAAGCATGGAGGAACATGAACATCATTTGAGAATTGCCCTACAGACCCTAAGAGAACAGAAACTGTACGTTAAACTAACTAAATATGAATTTTGGCTTGACAATGTTATGTTTTTGGGGCATGTAATCAATAAAGATGGAATTTTAGTTGATCCACAGAAAATTGAAGCAGTAGTGAACTAGCCTAGACTGACAAATGTTACCGAAGTCCGAAGTTTTTTAGGCTTAGCTGGGCATTACAGAAGGTTTGTCAAAGATTTCTCCAAAATTGCCCTACCACTGACACAACTGACTCAGAAGGGGATATCATTTGACTGGACCGATCAGAGGGAATTAGCTTTTCAAGAGTTGAAAACTCGACTAGTGACTGCACCGATTCTCACCTTACCCTCAGGTACGGATGGTTATACTGTATTTAGTGATGCTTCTCATAAGGGTTTGGGGTGTGTTTTAATGTAGAATAAGAAAGTGATTGCGTATGCTTTCCGACAACTGAGACCACATGAGAAGAACTACCCGACCCATGATTTGGAACTGGATGCAGTGGTGTTTGCACTAAAAATTTGGCGTCACTACCTTTATGGGGTGACATGTGAAGTATACACAGACCACAAAAGTTTAAAGTACTTCTTCACACAGAAAGAACTGAACATGAGGCAGCGGAGATGGTTAGAACTGATAAAGGACTATGACTTACAGATTTTGTACCATCCAGGGAAAGCTAACACCGTTGCCGATGCACTGAGTCAGAAATCAATTGGAAATTTAGCATGTTTACTCACTGGACAGAAAGAGTTGCTATGTGACCTTGAAAGACTTGAAATTAAGATTGTTTTGCGTGAACAAGGTGGAACCTTAGCTGCTATTTCTGCTCAACCGGCACTGATTGAAGAGATTAAAGAGAAACAGTAACAGGATGACTTCTTGAAGAAGATCATCGAAGAACGGGAATCCAAACCGAAGCCGGATTTCAAATTTGAAAGTAATGTGTTGAAATTTCAGGAAAGATTGTGTGTACCGAATGATTCTGAACTGAAAAGAAGAATTCTGCAAGAGGGCCACAATTCAAAATTGTTTATCCATCCAAGAAATATGAAAATGTACCAAGATTTGAAACTAAATTTCTGGTGGCCGGGAATGAAGAAAGAAATTACTGATTTTGTGTCGAAATGTCTTCATTGCCAACAAGTTAAAGCCGAACATCGACGACCTGCAGGTTTACTGCAACCCTTACTGATACCGGAGTGAAAATGAGAACATATCACTATGGATTTTATTGTTGGTTTACCTCGCTCCAGTAAAGGTATGGATTCAATTTGGGTTATTGTTGATAGATTGACTAAATCTGCTCATTTCTTACCTGTCAAAATAATTTATAATGCGGACAAATTGGCTATACTCTATATTGATGAGATTGTTAGATTGCATGGAGTGCTTGTGTCCATTGTTTCTGATAGGGACTCGAAGTTTACATCGAGATTTTGGCAAGGTTTGCAGATAGCATTGGGTACTAAACTGAGACTGAGTAGTGCATACCATCCTCAAATGGATGGTCAGTCAGAAAGAACAATCCAGACTCTAGAGGATTTACTGCGGATGTGTGTTCTTGATTTCCAAGGAAATTGGGAAAGTCATCTACCGTTGGCTGAATTCGCCTACAACAATAGTTTTCATTCAAGTATTGGTATGGTGCCTTTCGAGGCTTTATATGCTAGGAAATGTCGATCTCCTATCTGCTGGGCAGAAGTTGGAGATGGGCCTTTGCTTAGGCCCGAGATTGTACAGGAAACTACTGAAAAGGTGAAATTGATTCAAACAGAGATTGAAAACCGCACAAAGCCGATAGAAAAGTTATGCGGATGTCCGAAGGCGAGACAGAGAGTATGAAGTAGGTGATCACCTTTTTGTAAAAGTGACATCGATGATGGGCCAGACTCGTTTTGGAGTTAAAGGCAAGTTAGCGCCGAGATATGTCGGACCGTATGAGATTATTGAGAAGATTAATCCGGTGGCGTATCAAGTAGCGCTTCCTCCTGAAATGGAGCATATGCATAACGTGTTCCATATTTCAATGTTGAGGGAATACCTTCGGGATCCCTTCCATGTGATTGAGCCTACCCTTGTAGTGCTAAGTGATGACTACACTTATGAAGAACGGCCTATTCAGATTGTGAACAGATGGATCAAGAAGTTGAGAAATAAAGAGATACCGTTAGTGAAAGTTGATTGGCAAAACCATGGTGGCGTGTATGCCACTTGGGAGAGGGAAGATGATATTATGAAGAGATATCCTGAATTGTTCCCACTGAATCTTGTTTTCTTCCAAAATGAAGGTAATTCGAGTTTAGAGGACCAAACCCTTTATAAGGAGGAGAGACTGTAACAACCCCAGCACTATTTACTGATAACACTACTGATTAGTGCTAATCTATGATTAAGCATGTTAATTGACTGACTGACTGAACTACTAAATTGATTGATTGATTGTGCTAGTTTAGATGCAATTCTATCTGTTGACTGTTAAATTATTTGTTCATATTTTATGCTTTAAACTGCAAATTGAAGGCCTTATCGGCGGCCGAATCTGAAATTGATTGATGTCTTGTGCTAATTAAGATTTATATGATTTTATGGTATGTTTAATTGAAATTTGATTTGGAATGACTAAATTAGATTAAATAAAGCTAAATTGCATTAGGTTGATTATTCACCAAATTGCCACTTAGTGGGTTATGCTAGACCACTTCTCTTCTCACCCTTACATTGTTTGAGCACCCTTTTCCTTAGCCACTTTGAGAGCTAAAACTGACGAGAGTGAGAGAGTGAGAGAAATTGAGTTCAACTTGGAGGTTTTGCTTGGAAATTATAGGAATTGAAGGATAATTTGCATAATTGAGCTCCCATATCTTGCATTCAAGACCTAAGGTAGGACATTTACCTTCTTGTTTGTGAATTCAAGTTAATTGTTGCATGGTTCATATTAAATAGGAGCTTAAGATCATAAATTTGTTGTAGATTGTTGAATAGAGGCTTAATTCATGCATGCATGTGCATATCTTGAAGTTTAAAGTTGTTGTCATGGAAATTCTTGCATGCATGTCCATATTATTGTTATAGTCCATGAATTTCTAATGTTTTTGAAAGGATTGGCTCATTTGTTCTTGAATTAGAAGGTTTGAAGTTGATTTAATTCATACATGTTATGTTTTACATCATGTTCATGGAATTTGTTTGAAATTGGGTTTAATTGACTCACCTTTGGGCCTTGATTTTATAGATTAAGCTTTGAATCATGTTATATTATGAGTTTTAAAGTGTTTTCCAGAAAATTAGCCCAAAAGGATCGAATTTGGTATATTGAAACTTGATTTTGAGCTTGAGGTTCAAATCTGAAAATTCCAAATTTTGGACTCCAGCTCGAGCGGGGTAAGTGGCGCTCGAGCGGGAAATTCGTGTATCCAGCACTGATGTTGTGTTTACAGTCCACTCGGGCGGGGTTTTGCACGCTCGAGCGAGGACTTGTTTCACACGCTCAAGCGGGTGTCGAGTGCCCATCGAGCGTGATTTTCACACATCCAGTACTTTTGCAGTTCGCTCGAGCGGGAAAGTTTACGCTCAAGCGACACCTTTTGTTTGCATGTCCGCTCAAGCGTCCGCTCGAGCGGACCTCTGTTTTCTGAAAATTCTGAAAATGTTTTTAAAGTGCATCTTTGCATCCTCATTCTATCCTAGGCATTCCTAGGCCTAGTTTAAGGCATCTTAATGAGGATATTGATGTAAAACCACACCGAGGCAAACTAGGGATTAAGTTATTATTTCCCAACTGTGTAGCTTAGTGTGTGATCACTCTGTAACTGTGTAGGGTTGGCATCCGAGGACGCATACTAGCTTATCTGTAGCCCAGAACTCTGTCTGTAACAATGTTGTAAAGATATGTTCAATTGAGATTATTTTTTGAACAATGACTGTACGGCTTTATGAAATGACACTGTTTACTGAATGAATGTTTGTCCTATTTGTGAACTGTATTCATGGCATCTATAGCAATTTACTGTTACTAAACTGTTACTACTACTGTTACAGAGATCTCTGTTGGTTCCCATGTTTGGAACCATTACTAATGGCCATCATTGACTGCTCGGTCTGTTAAGACCTACTGTACTGTTTTGCTAGTGGTTGTACCACATATGACTATTATAGTTTATGAATGACTGTTATGGCATGAATTATGAGCCACAAACTGAATGACTGATATACTGATAATTGACTGTTTTCAATACTGAAAGGACATTCATTCTTAACCTCTTTACACATATGTTATTCACTGGGTTTTAGCTCACTGCTCATATATATATGTAGGTGTACAGGCACCGGACCGTTGCTAGAAGTGTCAGGGTAAACTCTAGTTTTGTCGAGCCAACCATTGTGCCTCACTGAGAGGTTCCAAGTCCTTCAAGCTAGGGCTTTTAGGGTGCTTTAGTTTTCTCCCTTTTTGTATCTGTTTTGTAATTACTGTATAGACTGAATGATATCGTACTGTACTGTTATGGTAGTGGATTTGGTCCTTAGCCTGAATGCTTGTAAATGATGTATGTATGTATGTATACATTGTTTTGTTTCAGAATGTGTATATGATATGAAAAGTCTTTTTGCATACAGACTGTCACAGCTCATTGGACATCTTTTATTATTGTTTTGGCTGCCGCCAGCCCCTGTACTCTGTATTACTGTTTTACTGTTAAGCAGGCCTTCGGTAATCTCGGATTACTGGCCGGTTACGGTGCTAAACCCGTAGGGGTGGGTTTGGGTCGTGACACTTGTGTATTTTGTAAATAGGGCTAAGTCCCTTTTTGTCTAATTTGTATATATATAATGACTTAAAGATAATGTGTATACATGTATATAAAAAGTTTAAAATTTTTCTGTCTCATATAAGTGTGCACAGCTCAATGGACGTTGTATATTGTTATTTGCTTCCGCTAGCTCCTAATATTATGTAAATTTGTCTCAGAGGCCTTCGGTAATCCCAGGATTATTGGCCGGTTATGATGCTAAACCTATAGGGCGGGTTTGGGTCGTGACACTTGATTTGAGCCTTAGAATCAAGCTTTCATACAGCCATCCATTTCCTATCTCCACCACATTAATAGTAGTGTTTTGTTTGCCGACTGAGTTAACACCCTTTAGAGCCTCCACAAACGATCTTCTATCAATACCCTGGTTCCAACTTTTCTTGATATGGTTTTCTGCTACAGTTTGCCCCCTCAAACTTCCTCCTTAATGTAGGCTTCATCCATTTACTTTCACCATTTTCCTTTCCATAATCTGCATTTTTAACAGCTAATTTTCTGTCATCTACCCAAAGCCCATTTGCCTTTTGGGCAGCCACAGAGGCTGCAACCTAGCAATCAAATAGCACAAAACCAAATCTTGTATTTAATGATCTCCTCCTCTTCTGTGGAATGAATACATCCTTGACCACCACAAACTTTGTGAACAGCTCATGCAAACCTCGTGGATTCATTGCTTCAGGTATATTGTCCACAAACAAAGTGAAAAGACCTGATCTTCTTCCTTCATTTCCTGCTCCTTGGTGCCTTGATCTTCCTCTGTGCCTCAGGATTGGGATCCCCCCACCTTGCTCAATGCCCATTTTAACTTTCTCTTGTAGTTTAGGCTAATTTCAACATATCATTGACGTATAATTAATTTAACGGTGATGTTATATATACCAATTAGTATATTAACTAGTGTATTAATTAGTATTATGTCATTATTACTGACTTTTTCTATTATACAAATTACAAATACCTAAAACTTTTAAAATTATGCTATATCATTTGTTAGTATACTAGTTAGTACACTAACATTATTCTTAATTTAAACAAAATGTTAACTATTCATTTGGGAAGTGTATATTTTAACTTAAAAATAAAAAAGACATTAAAAAAGTCAAAAACTAATAAATTATATAAAAAAGTCAAAATTCTATTTTCTCTCTACTTTTTGTATTTTTTTTTCATAAAAAGTTAAAAGTTATCCCAAACGTGTTAATTTTTTGGATAAATTACACTAATACCATCTAAAGTTTTTGTTTAATGTAGATCCTCCACACTTATCCCTTGTCAGATTAAAATGACATATTTGCCCTTAGTCTACATACATATAAAATAATAAAATAATACAAATATTTTGTTAATGTCATTTCAAATGAAATAACAATCCTCTTATTTGGTTTAGCTCACACATTTTTTTTTTTGAGTTTTTATTTTTATTTTTACTGATTTTTTTTAAATATTTTAAGCAATTTTTATTTTTTATTTTTTAGATACACCTTGTTAGGTTTTTATTCCTGACAATCCTGTTTGACAAAACTCCTTCAGTTGTACTTGTTTTCGCATTTTTATTTTAGTGAGGCTATGAGTTTATTAGATGCGAATCCAACCCAAATCGTATCTTGCAGAGAAGTTTGTGGTGTTTAATTCTTTCAAGATTGCCACTTCGCTGACTATGACGGGGATTGAGTTGCTCGATCAGCTCGCGGGGGTCTAGAGGGCAACGCCCAAGCGAGGTCGAGGGGCAGCGCCCCCGAAGCAAAATGGAAAATTACCTTCGAAGTTTCTTGTTTGCTCGAGCGGAGATTCCCCGCTCGAGCGGAGAATCCTTGGTTCTAGAAGTTTGATCGCCTACAAAAATACTGCGATATGTTTTTTCCTGCTCGAGCGGAATTTTTCGGGCTCGAGCGTCGGTCCGCTCGAGTCGTGAGACAGTTTTCTATAAATATGTGTTTCAGTCCAAATCTAGGGCAACGCCTCCAGATCTTTTTCTTGGGTTCTAGGGTTTATATCTGGGGCTATTTTGCTAGTTTTCTTTGATATTTCATTGAGTATTCAACTCATGGTTTAAGAAGGATACATCAAAGGATTGTTTGTTTATTCCATACAAAAGAGAGAGTTGTTCTTCGGTGGATTCTGAAGAATTCGAGCCTGAAGCTTTGGTGGATTCTAGAGTGGCTCATAATCAAGACAATTCTGAGGTGAAGACGGGGCTGGAAGGGGCACATAGGGGTTGGTTCAATTCGGCCGTGGATTCGTTAGGTAATTGAGAGTATACCTGTGTAATTCCTTTATGTCTTTTTAGTGGATTGTTTTGTGGCTTTTGCCTGTGGTTTTTTATCACAATTGGAGGTGTCCAATTGTGGTTTTTTCACGTAAAATCATTGTGTTGATTTGCCTTGATTGTTTGATTGGGATTGTTATATACTGCTTAAAATTGATACATAATCACAAATCAACATCTAGGGGATTTCTAGATTTTTCACACCTAATATAGATATACTTAAGAAATAATATTTTGTGATTTTTTTTAATTCACCAAATACAAAAATTCAATACATTATTTTGTTTTGTTGTATTCAATGATCTTTTAAAAAAAAAGTTTGTATCAATTTTATACTTTTTAAATATATCTGAATTAAATTGATCTAATTTAGATATAATGGTAGAAATAAAAATGAAAAATTATATCAAAATTTTATACAAAAAATATCATAAAAATGTTATGATAGTGAAACTGTTGTAAACATAAATCATGTTTATAAGTGTTTTGTTTTAAAGTGAAAGGTCATCATTAAGCCATATCATTGTGTTTGAAAATTCTATATAAAATTTATGTTTGTATATCATCACTCAATAAGAATATGTTCGGGTAGAATTTAATGATAGAAAATTGTAGATTGTAATCATGATGATAGAAAAAAGAAATGGTAGGAAAATGAGAAAATTTGTCATTTAGAAAATTTTAAGACATGATATTAGCAATTCATGGGGTAATTTCTAATGAGATTACAAATCTCAGGGAGGAGAATGTAATTTTTCAAATGTCAGGAGTGGATTTATATTAAATAGAAATCTCAGAGAGTGCCAATGTAATTTACCCTAATTTTTTTTCAAAATGCTAAAGATTTCGAAAGTTTTACCAAAAATATTTCATATAAGTATGAGACTCACGCCATATAGGTCCTATGTGGGTTCTATACCCATGTAATACATTTGATAAAACTTTTAAAATTTTTAGTATTACTCATTTTTTTCTAATCTCATATTTTGACCAAAAAATCTAAAAATTACTAAAATAGTGCGTTCTCATATGAGTTACACTCCGGCCAGGAGGAATAGCTGAAAAATGTACGTAGCACTAGCTAGATATCTTAAATTAGTCCACCAAGTCATCAACCGAGGTGTTTGCAACAGCAGGCATAAACCAAAACGATCATGCTACGTAGCTCGAATGCCGCGGCTCGAAACGCGGCTCGACACCAAAACGACGTCGTTTTGGTGTCGATTTTGTTTTTGTTTTTGTTTTTGTTTTTTTTTTTTCTTGGTTTTGCAGAACGAAGAAGAAGAAGAAGAAGAAGAAGAAGAAGGGAGAAGAAGAGAAGGGAGGAGGAGGAGGAGGAGGAGGAGGGAGGAGAGTGGGCCATAAAAACCGGTTTGAGGAGGAGGGGAGGCTGGGCTGCGACGGAGGCGGGGCTGCGACGGAGGAGGAAGCAGCAGCGGCGGCCGGAGCTGCGACGACGGCGGGGCGGGACTGCGACGACGCCGACCTTCTTCCTCTCCCTCCCTTCTCTTTCTCTCCCTCTCCCTCTCCCTCTCCCTCTCTTCCTCTCGAGCCATTTCGAGCCTAGTAGCTTCGAGCTACCAGGCATTTTCCAAACCAAAAAGTGAATCTGTGAGCCATGGAGTGTAAACCAACCACCACAAAATCAAGCTAGCAAGCAAACATATTTGAGGCACGAACAAGTGATTTTAAAATGAAGCACAAACTAATACACTGAGCAAAGCAAAGCTACAAACGACTTCCATGCATCTCCTATCGGTTTTCAAACTACACCAGAAAGGATATAATATAAATAACTTTTTTATTTTATTATTTGTTGCTTTCCTGTTTGATTAGGAATCAATTTGGGTAAATTCATTTGATTCTCGTAATCTAGTTAAGTTGTTTCCTCCATAGGGTGTGTTAGTAATGGGCGCCCATGTGGCATGACCATTTGAACATAATTTGGATCTTATCCAAATAGTTTTTGAATTAATTTCAAACTTATTTAGGATAACCACTCAGGATATAGATATTATCAGTTTTAACTGATATGGATAAATAATAATAATATAATATATATCTGATATATGGTTATGGGTAACCTAAGAGAGAAACAACGTAGGTTTTGTTTTTCAACCCATAACTGACTCTCTCCCAAGAAACAACGATCAAGTCATTTTGCACTGTGGTTTGTGTGGGTGATATTCACCATTGTAATATCACCCCACTGTTGGGATTGATTGATTAGATTCTGGAAGCACGTGATTTATCCATGAGGTTTTAGATCGAATCAGGTATGATCTAAACATTTTATTCCGCTGCAAGTTTTGTGATCTTTGATTTACATTGGTATCAGAGCCTTTAATGGATATTTTCGTGTTTCCTTTAATCATGTGTTTATTTTTACATGTGTATGTTTACAATATATACATGAATGTTTGTAAAAGAAAAAAAAATCTACTTTGATTAGATTAAGAGATAAATATTTTTTTTATGTTCATTAATGTCTTTTTTAAGACCATAAACGGTTTTATTTTGAAAAAAAGAGTCCGGCAGTATAAAAATCGGACCAGAAAACACCCGGGAAAGCGGCGCGTGTGATACACGCGCTGTATGACGCTCCCAGCGGTGCCACGCGCCACCACGCGCAGCCACGCGCCACCACGCGCCGGATGCCCTGCTGACGCGCCTGCACGCGCCATCACGCGCGCGTCGGCGGCGCTGTCCACGCACGCGCGCCGTCCGCGCCTCGCACGTGCGCCGCGTGCTGGAGCCGAGCGCCGAGCCGCGCTCCGAGCCGAGCTCCGAGCCGCGCCGCGCCGCCCCTTAAGCCGACTCGCGCCGAGTTGCGCTGAGCGGCGCCGAGCCGAGCCGAGCCGTTTTTTCTGCCTGGCTTGGCTCTAAGGCTCTGTTTGTTTGTTTTTTAATTCTGAATTGCGTTAATTGGCCATAATTTATTCGTTATAGCTTTGTTTTAAGCATGGTTGGTACCCTTAGACTCAGAATTAATTTTTCTATATTCTGTAAAATTTTGAAAATTTTACGAAAATATTTAATATTTTTCCTGTGTTAATAATGCATTTTTTTTTGCTTTAAAATGATTCTGGTATTGCATAATTAATTTTCTGGGGTTGAAATTTTTATTGTGGACTTCTGAAATGTTTTACTATCTACTGGTAATATTGTTTCAGTTTATCAGTTTCTGGATTTTTTATTTCTAATTTTATGTGTGTTTATTAGTTATTTAAAATTCCAGAATATTTCAGAAAAATTCCAGAAAATTTCAAAATGATGTACACTTTAATTATGGCATAATCTGAATATTGAATACAGCATATTTTTTTTTGGATTTGTAATATGTTGTAATTAGAAGAGCATGATTATTTATTTATTTATTCGAATTCCATTATTAAATAAATATAGCATGAGTTATTTGTAGATTTGCATTAAAATGCTATTGTATGGAATTTATCATGCTTTGTATATGCCATAGTCAGTGGGAGGTTATTCGGTTGAGAGAAATCTTTGTAGATTAACTCCCGAAAACCAATATTTTGCGCATAAATTAAACTAAATTTTGGATAATTGTCACTTGTGGCGCAAGAGATGATTACGAGCATAGCGGATTTTCGATCTTGCGACTTGTGTAATATTGTCACTATTTAATTTAGATTTTTGCGGCAAAATTATGTTATGCTAATCAAATTAATCCCAATGCGAATTTCTCTCTAAATTGATTTAGCTTATGGAAGTTAATTTGGTTGACCTAGACTTAGTAGAGATGTTCAAATGTGAACAAACTAATCCCATTCTTTAGATGAGCAAAAGTCTTGGAGACTTTAGGTCAAACCTTAATTGAGCCAAAGTAAGGAAACATGACTCAAAGTCGCCGTGTTTTTGTTGCCTTGTTTGGCACAATAAAAACTAATGTGTGCGTTATAGTTAGCGGCACGCTACATAGTTTTGGTTGGCGAGTTTTGGAGTTATGAAATTAGTAAGCCCTCAATAGATCTGTATATGATCTTGACTAATGAGCTGCGCGGATTGACTTTGTAATTTGACTTGTAAATAATGTTACATCATTGGATGAAGTAACATTCAAGAGTCACGTCATCCAAGAAATGCGAGCTTAAATAAATTAGTCATTAAGTGTAAGACGAGTAGTCAGTACGAGCAGTGTTTTGCTCTCTACCTAATTATTGGGAGTGGATTGAGCGAAATTTCATGCACTATAATAGTGTGCGTTGAAATATCACGTGAAGTTAAAAGATTAGCGCTTAGAAGTTGCAAAATCTATTAACACTGAGTGAAAAGATTGGCGCTTAGTGGCTGCAAAATCTATTAGCATTGCCAACTTGTCTAAGTGTGGACACTTACTGTTTCCACACTTGAGTGTGAAACATGGATGAGGTGCTTCTTTGTGTGATTCCTTTACTAGGCTAACGTTTTGAATAACATTTACCACTAAGCGCAAACGTTGCAGCATAGTAATGAAAAGGTTAAGGCTGACAAGGTTGTTATGACTCTAAGAATTTAACGCCTCGCTTGTAAGAGCATTGTGTTGAATTAGACTCTTTAGCCTAATTCGCGCTTAAGTTACTTCAGGAGCTATCATAGTTGATAGCTTATTCTCTCCTTCTTGTGGATAGTAGAATTAATTGCAAGTAACTATGAAGCGAGAAATAGAGATGGCAACAGGAGTATCGTCATCTTTCAACTAGATGTATTAAAGTGTATGGAGAATAAAATTGACTTGAAGGTGCAGGGGATTAGCACTTACTAGTTAAATTTGCGACTTAGGCGCAGTTGATATCTCCATGACATCCTTTTTATGATCTAGTGAATATGACTTAGTCGTGAGTCATTACCTAGTTGGGCTTAAACCTTTAAAACTTGTCTTCGAGAACTCACACATTAAGATGATTGGAATTAGTTTATGACATTGGTCATGAACCAGTGGCTTATTATACTTAATCACATTAATGAGATGATGACACGATGGTTTGAGTAGGCCTTCTCGGGCCCACTCGCTTATGACATCCTGCTCTCATGTGAATGTGTAACTTTGTTCGCAATGGGTGCGCACAAGTAAGTAGGAAAGCCGCAGAAGGTCATTTGTTTTGGCGCATTTAGTCCACTATGATATTTTGTGACTAGATATGTGTGAGGGTATGATAGCTAAGCCTCAATCTCGACACATTTATAGATTACGATACGCATCTGAGTCAAGACTATTTGATCTCCCATAAGTCAAAAGTTTTGAGATGATTTTTGACATTGCACATATGAGGTCGAGATCAATTAGATAAGAGTTTTTTGTGCTTTTAGTTTTGACCAAGGTGGCGAGTATCTATTTGAGTTATTTTTTCAGAAAAACTCTGTGAAGAGAGATGGATGCTTAGAAAATTGATTATTCCTAGTACTCAACAACACACTGGTGTAGTAGAGATAAGGAATTAAATATTGTTAATGTTAGGTAGATAATGGCGCAAAATGTTTCCCAATTGGGAATTGCACTAGTTTGTTGCCTATATCCCTAACTAAGTGCCCTCCATATCAGTTTTTACACTCCATTTTTGAGTAATGGGTTAGCAGAGAGCCATCTATGGGCGATCTGTAACCATTAAGCAGCTTATCTTTATTCTACTTCTCATAAGATTGCGAAGTTAAGACCTAGGGTTCTATAGCGCATTATTGTATGTTGTCTTGTAAACACAAAGGGTCGTGTGGCGCATTATTGTATGCGGTCATGCAAACCCTCCGGGTCATGTGCATATAGGTAAGCAGCTTTGTGGTAGTGTAACTAAGTCACATAAAGTTTTATTAGTAAAGGTGACGTGAATAGAGTTTTCGGAACTCTATAAGATGGAGAATTCTAAGCATAGCGCTCTATGTAGCCTAGTTGAGAATGGAAAGAAATTTCCAATATCCTAGGGACAGTGGGAGTGATGTGTCTACTAATGGATTACTCCATTAGAGCAGAATACTCTACATTCTTAGTTGCGTGGTAGCAAATATGAAAATTTTCCACGTCATCACTGGGTGATTGAGAGGGAAACATTCATGATTGCTCCGCAAGATGATAAAGAGCCTAGGATAATGCCAAAGGCTCTAGTCCCCTGTTTTTAAAAAGTGGATCAATGTTGCGCAGTTTAAGACAAAGTCTTTGAGGATTAACCATTTTTATAATTTGGTTGACTTTCCATTATGACGCAAAACTGTTATAAAGTTATGCGTAATTTGGATAGTCATTGTTGAGGCATAAGGCTCGCTAGATACCGAATGGTCGCACCATTGAGGAAAGTGTAGACCATGAGAAGACTTCCTCCTGGGGAGTGAGGTTATTTTGACTTAGGCTATAATTGACATAAGTTCGGAACATTGATTTGTGGACATTGTGACCCGATTTCTCATTAGAGAATTGGATAAGTAGATCTGTAGGGATTTACCTTCTGCTTTTATGGTGAAAAGTTAGGAGCGCAAAAAGGTTGCTAGTTCCAATAAATCTTTTACAGCCTAAAGCAGTTATCCAAACAGTGGTTCTTAGATTTCGTCAAGCCATGATAGGGCAACGATGATCGATGAAGACCACTGAGGCATGATCAATGGTCCAAAAGAAGTTTTTTCTTACTTAGTCATTATGAGCCAGGAATTTATAAGGTTGTCGCCACCTAGGGTGGGCAGTCCTCCATTTTAGATATGATGGACATGGGTGATGTAATTCATATGCTCGGATGTACGATCCTTAGGGATTGTTTTAGGAAAATTCTCGGTTTGTCTTCGATGACTTACATAAGGAATATCCTAGAATGATTCTAGATGCAAAATTGCAAACCCATTGACTTACCTATCGGTAAAAGCCAGAGCCTTAGCTATTGAGTGAATCCTCAGATTGTCTTTGGGAGAAACAGATGACCTATATTCCTTGATTTTTTTTCTTTGTTGTGGGAGCCTAAAGTACGCTATGTGGGCGTATTCGGCATGATAAGTTTTATCTTTGATAAATGGTTAACTGAGTTGTTTAGACATTGACCTTGCTCATTAGACTGTGGATAAAATGCTTTATTAGAAGCATATTAATTTGCTCCTTGTAAAATTCAATGCGCTAGTTGGGCGCATCTGCGCTAGTTGGGCGCATTAAGAATGAACGCAAATTGGTCACCAAAAATATCTTTAGAGAGGTTATTGCGCAAGAGGTAGTGATCTTAAATCATTTCATGTGAGGCGCACATGGTGGATTCCGTTGTATATACTTATCGCAAGAGGTGCTGATAAGGCTTATGTTTGGAATCTATAATTGCGCAAGTTGTGGTCAATTTTTTTTTAAAATCGGTCACTTATTTTGAGATGATGGGATGTTGACACTATTACGGTTTGTGTCATAATGATTAGCAAATGATGATGTCAGCAGGCAAGATTGGCTCACTCACACGAGCAATTGCCCTTGACGCTTGGGAGTGAGCAAGGATGAGACTGGTGGTTTATTTTATTTGGAGCCAAGAGAGGCTTAAATCATCCACTATGTATGTCGCCTTGGTTATAACCAAGATGAGGTCGTGTTAAGGACCAAACATGGATGTTAGTACCCACTTTCCATGTTGTGCCTGTTATGATTAGCCAGATACGAGATCTCATTTGGCGCCTAGAAGGTGAGCAAATAGAGAATTCGGGTTAGGCGCTAGAAAGCGACTAGACTAATATCTGTACGGTGTATCGAGTATGACATCACTCTTTATGGAAGAGTTACTCCACCGTAACATGTATTCATACTATATGTGCTTGGCGACCGAGTAATGAGGTGAGAGAATGGATCCCTGCTTCCTCACCGTGTGAGTCTTACGTGTCATTATTGATATGACTTTCATTTATGTACCCTTTTGTGACTTTTGACTATGTCATAAGGTAAGGGGTTGATGTTCTGCTACTTTGGTATGTTGCCTGCGGTCATGCATGATTCGGCCTTAAGGGACATCACTGGGAAAGCGGTCAATCCTAAACTAAATGGCATGAGTGCAAAGGGAAGATCATCTAGTATTACACCACTGTTGTATATTCACTGCCGGCAACTCACATCGCTCTGTATGAGAGGCGAATTGAGTGTGAATATATTGCAAGAATTGAGAGGGTCAAACATGCTCTTTTTGAGGGATTAGAGATGTTTTTTGGACCGGTGTAATTAGATGGGTCTGGGGTATATGAGACACTATTTCTGTTCTTTTTGGGTTGATGTCTCTATGCTGGCTCATTTTGAGTTTCTAGTATAGAGCTCCCACATGCAGGTGTTCTCAGCAGTCGCACGGTGCAGTGGCTAGTATGAGATTGTTTATTTTTTTGGGAGATTGAGACAGAGATGTGGCAGTGTCATGCCAACTCATGTGCGAGTGGGAGATGTTAGTAATGGGCGCCCATGTGGCATGACCATTTGAACATAATTTGGATCTTATCCAAATAGTTTTTGAATTAATTTCAAACCTATTTAGGATAACCACTCAGGATATAGATATTATCAGTTTTAACTGATATGGATAAATAATAATAATATAATATATATCTGATATATGGTTATGGGTAACCTAAGAGAGAAACAACGTAGGTTTTGTTTTTCAACCCATAACTGACTCTCTCCCAAGAAACAACGATCAAGTCATTTTGCACTGTGGTTTGTGTGGGTGATATTCACCATTGTAATATCACCCCACTGCTGGGATTGATTGATTAGATTCTGGAAGCACGTGATTTATCCATGAGGTTTTAGATCGAATCAGGTATGATCTAAACATTTTATTCCGCTGCAAGTTTTGTGATCTTTGATTTAGAGGGTGGGAGTGCTGGGTGAGGATGTTTCAAATCTGTGTATTTTCTGCAAATCAGAGGCAGAATCTGTTTCACATGTTCTTATTTCCTGCCTCTGATTTGGAAGGTGTGGTCTGGATTAGTGCAGTGGTGGGGTTTGGTCTGGGTAGTGCCTGCTTCTATTGAATGTTTGCTGCATTGGTGGGCGGGCAACAGTCTCATGAAAGCTGAGAGGAGGATATGGAATGCCATTCCTCTGGTTGCCCTTTGGTCCATTTGGAAGCATCAGAATGATTGCTTGTTCAATAGAGTTCAACCAGCTATGGAGGAGTTGCAGGAGTCAATCATTATCGGGTTAGCTATTTGGCTGATGGCTTCTTCTAAGGACTGCCAGTTTTCTATAAATGATTTCTTTATAACATAAAGCAGATTAGAACTTGTTTGGGAGGTCGGGTTTGATGTGATGCACAAGGTTAATCATCAGGTTAAGTGTTTTGGTTGCAGTAGCAGTGCAATGGTTTATAATCTGATTTCTCCTGGTGAGCAGCAGTAGCAGGTGTTGGTCTGGATTCTGTGTTTGGGAGTGCTCGTTGGTTTCTGTGTACATGGCTGAGGGTGATCTGTGCAGGGTTGCTGAGATGTGGTCCTTTGGCTGCTCTGTTTGGTCTGCTTAACTCTGCTTCTGGTTGGTCCCAGTTGTGGCTGGTTGTTGGTCTAGTATGCTCGGCAGTGAGCTTGTGCTATCTGTTGCTGTTATGCTGCGTTGGTCTGTTCGAAGCCGGTTGTCTTTTGGTTGGGTGTCTTCTGGTTTTTCTGTTACAAGCCGTCTGAGATTCTGTTGCATGCTGGTTTTCCATTGCAAGCTGTATGAGATTCAGTTACAGGGTTTTGTAGGATTGGAGTGATTGCAATGGTTGCAACCTGAGGTCTGCTGTAGTGTGCCTGTAGCTTTTGTGGTTGCTTAGTTTGCTCGGTTTTGTCGATCCTGGTTTTTTGCTTTGTTTTGTTGGTCTCTCACCAACTAGGAGGTTGGAGCTTTGTTCTACCTCCAAGCTCCTCTTTATTGATATATCTTCTCATACTTCGTATGTTTTTCATCAATAAAATCTTCCTTTTGCCGTTCAAAAAAAAAAAAAAGAAGTTTTGTAGTTTAGTAAAATTCAATTTACAAAAAACAAAAAACAAAAAAACAAAAACAAAACAAAGTAAATCGAAAATTATTTTTTTGATCAACAAAGAAGAATGGAAACTTTATATTGATGAAAAACAAACAAATACAAACATCAACTTATATCAATAAAGGAGGGAAGTGCAAAAAGTATCATAGCTATCACTCTACAATCCCAACTAGGTTGTAACTTCTTGTGATTTATTCTTTTATGTCTATAGCAAAACAGAATGAAAAGGCATCATACAAGACAATGTTTGCGCATGGATAGACGCGGCTTACAAATGGCCTCCAAGGGCTTCAACTTTGGCATGGTGATGCCAGGACTTTCTGTCATATCCACCTGCTCTTCATTAACTGTCTTCCATTCAAATGACTGAATCAAGGCTCCTAGTGCTAGCCCAACCATCCTTTTTGCAAGGCTAGCCCCGGGACAACCACGTCTTCCACTGCCTAATGGAATCAGCCTATACCCATCTCCAGCACTCTCCGCTTGAAACCTCTCTGGCATGAATTTTGTTGGATTTTCCCATAGCTTGAGGTCTCTATGAATGGCCAATGCATTTACCATTAACGTCGTGCCTTGTGGGACATCATAACCCCCCACTGTACAATCCTCAGATGCTTCATGTGGCAATAGAAGTGGGACGGGTGCATATAATCGAAGTGCTTCATTCACTACATTTGATAGGTAATCTAGCTTGGGCAAATCTTGTTCATCTATGAGGCGATCCTGTCCAACGTGAGCATCAATCTCTTCTTTAACTTTTGTCATTGCATCTGGATGGTTGAGGAGTAGTGACATTGCCCATTCCAAAGTAGTTGATGAAGTCTCAGTCCCAGCAATTAGCAATACCTATCCACACCAGACACCTAGTTAAGAGGTATAACCAACACACACACACACACACACACACACAAAAGAAAAAGAAGAAGAAGATGGAAACAGCAATGGAAAATTACTTAATTTTTTTTATTACTACATACAGAGGCAAGCGTACCACTTGTATATTTATGTGAACCTCACTACTACCTTTGTGTTAAGTGTTAAGAAAATATTATGGAAAATCCTTTTGTGTTTTGACATTTCTCAACCACAACCATTAAAAACCATAAACCTATTTTTTGTAGATTATTGCAAAATGAAAGTTGATGATTAAAAAGCATAAGCTAAAGTATTCTTATCCTCCAGTTTTTCAATAATCGATTCTGTTAAAACTTGAGTTTTTTTACCTCATAAATTATGAAGTATAAACTACACCAAACACTCTTAACATAGATTTTCAATGTATATGTGTTATAAGCAGCATCTATAAATTGCATCAAGCAAGGTCAAAGAACTTGTGTTGCAAAAATGACTCACCCTCTCCCAAAAAGAAAACAGTGTAGAAAAGGGTAGATCTTCATATTGGTTAACAAAAGCATGATAAACATAAGAAATTCATAATCATAAGGTTGTGATGGGAAGAAGAAAAAAAAAAAAAAACTGGTAGAGATAGAAAATTAAGTGAAAGAAGTAATTTTATTTATTCAGGTGAGGAAACGAAAAAACAAATATACAGATAAACATTGATGTTGTAGTGATCTGATCTTACCATTATCATCCCATTTATAATGCTGTTGGTATAGAACCCAGGTTCTGTTTCTTGCAAAGACAGCAAATTGTGGATTAGTGTCTTCACTTTTGTTGATGCACTGGTTTTTTTATGCTCATCAACTAGTTTCTGCAAAAACTTGTCCATCCTCTCTGCCGTGGCTATCATTTTCTTCGCCGTCCCAAACAAATCCACCCACTGCAAAACCGGAAAAAGGTCTGCTGGATTTGATTTCTTGACAAGTTCAAAGTGCTCTCTTATCAATTTCTGAAAGAGCTTGGCCTCCCCAACATTGTCCACGCTTTCTCCATAGAACCTCTTCCCCATGATCATCATGGTCATAACATTAAATGAGAGCTCAAAAAACTTGGAATTCAAGTTCACCTTACTATACTCACCACCACCACAATTATTCATGAGTTGATTCACAAAGAACTTCACTTCCTCTCCTCGTATACTAGTTGTCCTCTCTAGGCGAGTAGTTGACAAAATCTCCAAAGTTGTAATACGCCTGAGATTATAACAAAATCTATTAAAATGTTTTTTAATTTTTAAACTGTCACTAACGTCTCATTCTGACAAAATGATTCCATAGGAATATTTTAGAAAGAAAAACATTTTACTTTTGTAAAAGTCATGTCACTTAATAATATTAGGGAAAATTACAAATACACTCTTGAGATTTGCTTAGAATATAAATTACTCTTATAGTTTGAAAAATTATAAATATCCCTTCATTAGAATTTTTTATTTAACAGAATTAGTTAAAAAAATGAATTTCTTAATTGCTCTCTTATACAATAATAAAATTACCTATATTATTAATTGAAACATATTTTTAATATTATTAAAAATTATTAATTGACTTAATGATTTATTAATAAAAGGGCGATTTGTTATGAAATTAGAAACCTTAGGGGGTGGATTGTAATTTTCAAAATAATAAAAGGTGATTCGTATTTTAATCAAATCTCAGATAGTGTATTTGTAATTTATCCATATTATTATTATTTTTTGAACGACAAAACGCTACAACATATAAGAGTTTTAAAGATCAAATGTTTTGATCTCTAAAAGTAAAAATTTTGTTGTAAAAGACATTTAGGGATCAATTTCTATCATTATGAGGATAGTCGCTAAAAAGTCGTCCCAAAAAGTAAAAAACAAGGCTTTTAATGACAAAATTTTGAAAATGTCACAAATAAATAGACTTTTAGGGACAAAATAATTTGGTTCCAAAATAGTTTATTTTTTGAGACAAAAAATTTGGTTTCAAAAGGATAATAATTCATCACTAATGTCTAATTTTCGTTACTAAAAATATAATAACGCTACTTTTCACAACAAAAATATTGACTATAACAATAAAACATGCCAACCACCAAAACATACCCCAAATGCTTCCCTTGTTTTATCCAACCTTCAACCAAAACACTCAACCATCCATCATCAAGAGAATCCTAAAATGTTATACGTAAACAGATTTTTCTTACCAAATAGAGCTGTGTCAAACAAGAAACCAAAATTTCTTGAGATACCTCAGTTTCCGTGTCTTCAATGTTAAAACTAACACCTTCAAAGTTGGCTTTTATCCATGAGGTTTAATTACGTTCTTGGTCTCAAAAGTATCGGCTTTGTGTTAATTTGGTTATCAATCTATAAAAGTGTTTCAATTTAATCTTCAATATTTAAATTATGTCAATCTAATCCCTAATGTATAAAAAATATTTTAATTTAAACATTGGGAGACTAATAAATTGAAACATTTTTTATACATTGGGGACCATAGTAACATAATTTAAACATTGGCGGGGATTAAAATGACACAAAATTCTTATACTTTGGGAACTAAAAATATAATTAATATCTCTCTCTCTCTCTCTCTCTCAAAAAAAAAAAAAAAAAAAGAAAAAAAAAAAAAGAAAAAAGAAAAAAAAAAAAAGAAAAAAAAAGAAAAAGGCACCTCAACTTTGATACCTTCAGTGACCTCATTCCTGGAGATTTCATTCTCATTAAGAAATACCTCATTCGTTGCTAACCATTAAGACCACCAAACTAACCAACTAGGCCTAGTATAGTTAGTCACCATGCATTCTTTAAGGTTTAGTTTTAAGGAGGTCATGGGTTCAATTTTTCTTGAGAGGGTTGAATTAAGGAAGTGCAAGTACTTAGGTGCTTTGCCAAGAGTAGAGAGATTTTCTCCCATAGGTGCTAATCTAACCACTAACAATTACCGATCAAAAAAAAAAAATAAAATAAAATAAAAACCACCAAACTGCATAAATAAAGGAATCCCAACTTTCTTCTTGAGATCCCTTTACTCCATTCTAGGGCTGCAAATGAACCGAGCTGTTCATGAACAAGCTTGGCTCGTTAAAGACTCAGCTCGGCTCAGCTTGGCGCGTTTAGTAAACAAGCTGACCTCGAGCTCGCATAAGCTTGGCTCATTAAGCTTGGTTCGCTTATCTTTATTTAAATTATATAATAAATATATTATTTACATATTAAATAATATATAAATATATAAAAATAATAATATAAATAATATTTTTTATTTAAATATTTATATTTAAATAATATAAATAATGTTTAAAAAAATTTATCTAGTTGAGTCGAGCCGAGCTTGAACTCAGTTCCTTATCGAGACGAGCTTGAGTTCAATAAACAAGTTCGATAAGTAAACGAGCCGAGTTCGAATTCAGCAAAGCTCAGCTCGACTTGGTTCGTTTGCAGCTCTACTCCATTCCAAACCACCAAGTAGCCAAACTTAAAAGATTACATGGGCTAATTGACCCACCATAATCCCCACAATTTCATAATGAAAAGTTATATGTTCATAGCATTTTTATATAGAAATCATGACAAGAATGACTATGATAGTGGTATTTGTGAAATTAGGAAGTAGCGGTGGGTGATTAAAAATGAAATGACCAAAGCAAGCCACATCATTTGGTATGAAATTGATGAACAAAGCTATATTTGTAGATCGTTACTCTTTCAGAATCGAATGAATGTTTGGCAAAAACTTCCAATTTAAAAGAACAAAATGTCTACTGGTAAAAGCTTCATCAAGAGAAGCAGAAATCCTTATTACAATGTAAACCCTTAAACCACCCAACTGATTTCTCAACACTATACTGCACTTTTCTATTGCCAGAAATTGAATATAAAACTCTTCCAAAAATTCCCCAAATCTCCCCAATTCTTTTATCTTTTTCTAAGAGGGATTAATATATCTCATCTTCAGTTTGCCGATGACACTATCATATTTTGCGAGGCTGATTGGGCTGAGATTGTGGCTGTTAAACGCATCTTGAGATGTTTTGAAGTGGTCTCGGGGCTGAAGATAAACTTTCACAAAAGCCTGATTTGTGGAGTGGGAGTTGAAGTTGGATTGGTGGAACAATTTGCAGCTCAACTGAATTGCCTTAGTCAGAAACTTCCTATAAAGTATCTTGGATTGCCACTTGGTTCCAACCCAGGTAGGAAGCAAGTTTGGCAACCTGTGGTGGAAAGGATCAAAAAGAAACTATCTGGTTGGAAGCGTAGGTTTCTTTCTTATGCCGGGAGAGTTACTCTTATCAAGTCTGTTTTATCCTCCTTACCTATATACTATATGTCTTTATTTAAGATCCCGGTGTGTGTGGCTAAAGAAATTGATAAGATTCAAGCTAGGTTTTTGTGGGGTGGAGATGGTTCTCATAGGAAAATTCATCTGGTAAGTTGGAAGGAGGTGCAGCTGCCTAGGAATCAAGGAGGCCTTGGAATCCGCAACCTCTTATTGACTAATGAATGTTTGCTCCTCAAGTGGTGGTGGAGATATGCTTTGGAAGATGAGGCCATATGGAAATCAGTGATCTGTGCCAAGTATGGTGTATCCGGAGGTGGCTGGTATCCTTCATTGAATGGAGTTGGATCTGCTTCTGTTATCTGGAGAGACATTCTGGCGTTGGTACATGCTAATCCTAGGCTATATAACTTGTTTGTTGAGAATGTAGAGCTCAAGATTGGTGATGGAAATAGGGTGAAATTCTGGGATGATATCTGGAGGGGATCTATAAGCCTCAAATCTCAATTCCCTAGGCTGTATCAACTGTCTGTAGACAAAGAGATCACTGTGAAGTTGCAGATCGCTTGTCGGGAGAGCAGTAACAATTGGTGCTTCAACTTTCGAAGATCCCTCCTGGGCTGGGAGGCGGATGAGGTGATTCGGTTGCAAAATATGCTGGGATCGGGGCCTTGCCTGCACAATGGCCAGAAGGACTCCATTAGTTGGAAGGCTCACCGCTCAGGAGTGTTTAAAGTTGGAGATGTCTACGATTGGTATGTGCAAAGTCTTAGCCGTGCGCATAGTGTAACAGATTTAGTGTGGAAGAATTTTGCACCTCCAAAGGCCCAATTCATCACTTGGCTTGCTTGGAAAGGTAGGCTGAAAACCTCTTCATTTCTTAACAGAATAGGAGTCCTAACAGGGTCTGAATGTGTGCTGTGCAAAGCTGAGGAGGAAACTGCTAGCCATCTCCTGCTGTTCTGTCCCTTTTCGTGGAATGTTTGGTCTAAAATCATGGTATGGTGGGGAATTCAGTGGGTAATTCCAGGCTCGGTTGAGGAGCTGATGCATTGGTGGTTGGGGTGGAAATTTAGGAAAAAGGCAAAGCAAGTCTGGAGAGCTATCTTCATCTCTGTGATTTGGTCTTTATGGAGATACAGAAATGACTGCACGTTTAACAATACCCAACCTGATATTGAGGAGTTGTGTGAGGTAATAAAGGTAAGAGTGGCCATATGGGTAAAGTACTATGGGATGGGATGTGCATACTCTATTCATGAGATTATTGCAAATATCAAATGGGTGAGCCAACAGATTTAAGGGTGAACCAACATATATAAAGTTGCTGCTGTCTGCTGGGGAGATTCTGTTAGGTGTGGTGTGTTTGCTGCTGTCTGATGGGGAGTGTGGATGTATCTAGCTAATGTTGGAGTAGCTCTGCTTTGGGTATTGGTTGTATCTCTGCTGGCCAAGGTTCACTGCTCTGGAGTGTCATGCTGCTGTGTGGTCACTATGGTGCACATGCTCATTCTCACATCTCTGCTGATATCTATTGGATGTCTGGTGGATCCCCCATCTGTTCTGCAGAATTTGTTTCCATCTGTCATGCCTGGCTTTCATGGTTGGGTAGGAGAAATATCAGTAGGTTTTGTATAGGTTTGCAGAAGGCTGTGTGTAAGTTTGGTTTCTCTCCAAACATACACTAAGCCTCTTGGTGTTTTGTTCCCCCTACTCTGTTTACTTCTTCAATTAATAAAACTTTCTTTGCTCATCAAAAAAAAAAAAACTAAAAGAGAGGCAGTTTACAACAACCACTGTTGAATCAAAGTATATCCGACCCTTCACTTTTTTTTCATCAAAATTTGTTCAACAATTTAAATGAAAAGTTTGATTTGATCTAAAGATAATCAATTTTTTCATCAAGTAAAATCAATATTAACGTGACTTTTGGGCTCGTGAGGCCACCACATGTCATATATTTGGATTATTTGAACTGTTCCTTTTATGTATATTATCTATGAAAAATAATTATCTTGTTTGGTTCCAGTTTTTAAAAAATTTTATTTTTTTTATTTTTCGTATTTTAATATTTTAAGTATTTTTTTTTTAATTTTTAGACACATCTAACATAAACACACTTAAAAAGTATTATATTTGTGAAAAAAAAATCTTTAAAAAATACACTAAATATCAAAAAATAAAAACAACAAAAATTTAGTACATTTTTGTATTTTTGTCTATTTATTAATTTTTTAAAATATTTTTTTACAAATATTTTACTATTTAGATACATCTAGGTAAAGTGCATCTAAAAAAAGTAAAAAAATTACTTAAAATTTAAAATTTATTCACTAAAAACAAAAAAAAAAAACACGAAAAATAAAAAATTCATTTTTCAAAAAATTGAATTCAAAAAACTAAAACCAAACACACTGATTAATTCAATATTTGATAATCATAAAGTGTGTTTTCATCCAATTATATGAAAAATATATAAAGGTTAAAGTTGGAATTAGGCTTAACCCGAGAACCGAATCGATATGATGGGATTCATTTTTTTTAACACTAAGGATCTTTTAAAGTGTTTTGTTTTTAAAGTTTCTTAAAGTGGTGTATTGTGTGGTTGAGATTTAATGTTGAAAAATTGATGTGACTTGTCATTAAATCTCAACCACACAATGTACCACTTTAGAAAACTTTAGAAAAAAAAAATTCTAGAGGATCCTTGCTCTTTTTTTTAAACCAAGAATATCGAACCAATAAAAAAAAAAAAAAAACAGAACCAACTCAACACATAAAACCTCAACATGAAAATACTAGAGTTGCCGAATAAACCTGAGGTTGCGCCAAAGGTCACCATATGGGGCTGAACCCATACTGGTGTAGTTGCGCCAAAGGTATTTTCCGGAGAGGCTAGGCGGCCGGTTGGCGAATATGATATCATTTTTCGTGAAACATTCTTTGACGGCAGAAGGCGAGGTGACCAGGATGACCTTTCTGGGTCCGAACCGGAGGAGGGTGATTGGGCCATACTTGTCTGAACAAGCTTGAAGAGTTTGGTGCAGTGGCCCTTTCAGTAGATGAAGATGGCCTATGATGGGAAGCCCAGGAGGACTTGGGGGTAAATTCTTGTATCTTTCTTGTTTTTCTGTGAGGAGCTTGAAGAAGAATAGGAGAAGAGAGATTATGATGAGAGGTATGGAGTACCAGTTAGCTTCCATCACTCTCTCTGTATCCAAATTTGTCGGTGTGGTGCCAAGTTTGAGGAGAGAAAATTTGTTACTCATAATTGAGTGAGTGGAGCCTACAGCTCTATTATTTTATTATTACTGAATACTGATAAAAAATGAGTGTTGACATGTTTTATTATTTTTCTATGTTGGAATAATGTCACATGAGAGCTACCAACTCTCCAATTAGTGCAACTAGGTAGAGCAAATGCAATGGAATCCAATGTTTCTAATTTCAAGGTTAAAAACATAGAAGCATATTAAACTACTCTCTGTGTTGCAATAGAGTTGCATTGGTGGCAGCAGCTGTTGCTAGCTTAGCCTCTGTTGAACTCACTGTAATTAATGCCACAATCAAACAGGGCTTCATATTTCACCTTGGTCATTATATTTACTTCCTACTGTACTTGAAGTCAAGATCGAATGTGAATCCTTATTTTGCTTCGCAAAACTTGTGATTAACAATGTAAACAATGACAACTGCTTTTAGGAAGTGAGATGATTCTATGTATGATGAACATAACAAATTAGGGCAAAAACATTGTTCCATGAAAAGGAAAAACATCTCTCTCTCTCTCTCTCTCTCTCTCTCTCAAGATGTTAGATTGAAGGAATCAGCAATTCTGTAGAAGTCTGATTTCACCTTTTCAACATTGTTCACAATGCTTGTTAGATAACACTTAAAACAGCAACACTTGAAACAACACTTAAGCTGAACACAAAACACTTGCACCTTTTCAACAGCTGTTGCTAGCTTAGCCTTTTCAGCGCTTGTGGACTTTGTGGACTTTATTTTCTCGGTTAGCTAAGTAATCTGTTAGTTTTGTTTTTGACTAGAAAGTTTACTACTTACTACTTAGCCTAGAGCACCTTAACAAAATATAGAAAGAGCCAGTGGGGATTGGGACAAATCTATAAATTGGTGAGAGAACAGTGGGGAAAGAGAGTGAGTGTGATTGACTGCGCACGGCTTCATAATGAGTTTAGTAGCATTGGAGACTTCTATTAAACTAGTTAAGCAAATTTTGTATTGGTTCTCCAAATTAAAGGGCCAAGTAATATATTATTACTTACTATATAAGCTTATTGGTAGAGGGTTTAATATTTGGCTTTTGCATCAAACAAAAATAATTAATATCTCTTTCAGCCCCTTTGGTCAGAAATGTTGCTTTGTTAATTTGTCAAATGACTCACCAATTAATAGGCCATTTATATATATATATATATATATATTTGATCAGCAAGGAAAATTTCATTAAAAAATATGAAATTAAAGGTACAGAAAGATGATTATCATGGAGAGAGATTCAAGAAGTATCGACTAACCCTACTACTGCTACTCGCAACCATCTAATTAACCCTCAGCTTCACAATTTAACAAAAAAAAAAAAAAAAAAAATAGTTAAGAAGAAACTTAACTCCAACACACCAAACCCAGAACCCCTTTCACTCCAAACCACACCCCACTAACAAAGATAAAAACAACACTTCCCCAAACAGGCCAAACACCAACCATTGCTTACCAACACAACCCATAAACCCTCTAATAAAATATTCCCCTTTCAAACCAAACACACCACAACACACGAGTCTGGATTCTCGGCAGTCTTTTCCTGCAGCCCCCAAAACGACGTCGTTTTGGGGGCAAATTTTCAAAAAAAAAAAAAGATGCAGAGGAAGAAGGAGGAAGGAGGAGGGAGGAGAAGGAGAAGGCAGGGAAGGGAAGGGTCGGATTGGAGGGGGCCATAATCACAGGGGGAGGAGGAGGAGGAGGAGGAGGAGGAGGAGGCGGAGGGGGGACCGGAGGCGGAGGCGACGGCGACGACGGTCGCAGCTACTGCGATGAGCTGGAGCTGCTGCGACGGTGGGCGGCGAGGGACGAGCTGCGACGGCGAGCTCGCAGCCTCTTTCCTCCTCCTTCCTCCCTCTTCCTCTGCGTTTTTTTTTTTTTTGAAAATTTGCCCCCAAAACGACGTTGTTTTGGGGTGCTACAGGGAACAGCCGTAGGCAAGGGCGACCGAGGATCCGGATTCCACAACACACACCCAGGACAAAACACCATCCCCCACTTTCCATCACAACCCGAACTCCATCTGAAAATTATTTACTGCACCCCACTAGCTAACTCTCTCTCTAATTCCAACTCTATTAATTTTTCTTTCTGATTTTGGCTTTGTTGCTCATCTCCAACTCGATAAAAGCCTTGAGGAAGATGTCTTCTCTACCACCAAAATCAATTTGCAATTTCTGACCCATTTTCAGTGTTTCTGTTGCTTCAGCCAAAAGGAGTATAAACTCATCTTGCTCATCTTCATCTTGTTGTTTCATCTCCTCATCAGATTCCACCAACTTGTTCAAGAAGCGCTTGTTGCATACCTGAAATGAACTAGAAGATATTGATGATTGCGAAGGCTGCGAAGATCGGGCAAGTTTGGCATCCTTTGATTTTTTGTTGGAACCTTGGGCATATCTCCCTTTATTCAAGAATTTGTGGGGAAGCCCCAACTCAAGAAGTGAGAGTTTCTTTCTTCTATTGGTGGATTTGTGTATCCTAACAGGACTGTTTTTGTGCGGAAATGTGAGGGCTTGAGTTGGGTTGAGGCGGTTTGGGGATGAGGCATGATTAGGGCTAAAAGATTTACTCACTAGGTTTTGGGACAAAATAGGGTGGCTGGAAGAAGAGCATAGAGCATTGGGGTCTGTGCGTTGATGTACGTCTGGAAGCTTTGCCTCAAGCGTGCGAAGCTCAGCGCCGTTCATACTACGTGTGACATTACAAGAATCCTCAACTTGGCTGACAAGAGCTACGTTATCATCACCGTGATTCTCTCCCGGAACTAAGCCTTCGGGATCACCGGCCAAAAACGCACCCTGTAAGACAATTCTAGAGCGGATTGAGACATCTTCACCAACATTGAGATGCTCACCATCATTTTTCGCACTCTGAACATCACCGGGCTTTTCACTAAGGAAGCCTTCAAGCCGTGAAAGTATGAATTGGGTCCCTTAGTTTAAATAATTTATACTCGTGCAATATCATTGGCTTTTTTTTTTTTCTTTCTTTCTTCCTAATACACATTTTGTATACATAAATTATGTTTGTATAAATAATAGGTTTTTAAATTCAAATAAATGAATGTGGATATGACACATAATTCTATATTTAAATTTGTTTATTGATGTTGTTTTATGTATTTTTATGCTATTGAATTTATCAATGAAGTCTTGCTGATCCAAAAAAAAAAAAAAAATAGCCAAACTATTTGGATGGCAGCCGAGTAGGATATATGGAGGAAGTTTGAACAAGGCAACCAGTCAGTTTTCCGAACATGATAAGTAAATTACATAGCCAAACCTAAACAATGGGTGGAGTAGGTCTCTTCCTAGAATATTGTAAATATGTGAGACGTGATTTCACCTCAAACAAAGCAATAAAGGAAGTAGTTGCCTGTCTCAACAATAAAACTCTCACTTATAAGCTCGCCTTAGGTACTACTTGTATTTGAGCTTACTAGCTTATCACTAGATCTAAGGGGAAAAGAACATGAGGATCACCCCAACACTTCATATGGAGCTCAAACTCACAATCTTAGGTGATGACACATGGAGATATGTTGGAAAGCTGACAAAAGCTCAAAGAAGCATATTAGATGATGGATTTAAATGGAAGGTTGGTGCAAATTTACACTAATTTCTGTGTTTAAGTGTTTCTGTTTCTTCCATTAAATGTTTCATGTACTATATAGGTTTTTAAGTTCTGGAGGGTTTCAATTGTACCATTTTTGCCTATGGACAACTTGGCACAGGAAAAACTTACACCATGGAAGAAGAATGTAAGAGCTCAAAGGTACTTTGTTGTTTATGTGGTTAGTTCATGTTTAAGTTTGCCATGCTTACTCATTTCAAGTTCTGATGCCATGTCTATATTTTGTGCCAGACTGGACCTAATGGAGACTTGCTAACTGTCGGACGAGTTATTAATGGTCCCGTGGAGCATCTTGTGCATGTCCCCTACATTTTCAAGTTGTTTTCATTAGACCTTTAGTTTGTTTTTATATCTTTTTTCATATTTTTTCCCCATCCCAATTATGCACTTACTGTGCTAAATTGGAATGTAGGGATAGCAAGCTCACCTGTCAACTTCACGATTCGTTGGGTGCAAAAATCAAGACATGCATTATTACTACAGTATCACCTGCAGTCTATTGCCTGGATGAGACCTTGAGTACACTAGACTATGCACATAGGGAAAAACATAATAGAAATAAGCCTGAGGTTGATATTGAAATCTTCTTAGTGCAAGGGCGAAGCATCCCTGATTTGATAAATCATTTTTCATATATGTATCCTTCATCGTTCTATCATTGGTTTCTGAAGTCTATTCATCTGACATTCACCACTAATCTTGTAGCTTTTTTCTTCATGTTTAGGTAATGGCGGATCAGACTGAACAAATGGCAGTTACAACAGAAATCCACCAGAAGGTCCGTTTAATTTAAGCAACTGTGAAAACAATAGAATTTGCTATGACCAGTAACTTGAAGAATTACAAGATAAATTCGATGATCAGGTTAAAAAATGCTCTAACATAGACAACAAACTTGATGCCACCCAGGTAAGTTCTATCCGTATGTGGTTATGTATGGTTTTAGGATTGAAAGTTTTGTAGAAAAACTTGAATGAAACAAGCAAATTGTTGGCCAGCACTGAAGAAGAGTTAAGAAGATGCTAGTATGCTCTCAAGGAGTGTGAATTTATTATCTCTAAGCAGCAAAAAGCAGGTATGCTTGAATATTTCTGTTGTTCGAATTTATTTGCTAGCTCCATCTAACTAATGTTGGTAAAGAATTGAAATGGTTCCCTACATTCACCTTGTTTGGTTGAATGATTGAAAGTAGTTTGAATTGAAAATGTAAGAACCCAAATATAAAATTAAGTAAATAATTAAATAATAATAATAATAATATTATAATCTCGAATATTTTGGTGGTGAATCCTAAAGTGCAAATTAAATATTTGAAGGTCTTTTGAAACCTAAAATAAATTTGTGGTAAAAGCATTTAATTTAGAGGCAAGATTTATTATAAAAAAATATATAGAGAGAGAAGGGTGTGATTTGAACTCTAGACCACAAGGTTAATATATAAGACTCTTACCATTTGAGTTGCATATAACTTATATATATGTTTTGTATATTTATCTATTTATTTGACCTATGTGTGCCCACCACTAGTATAAAATAAAATAAACACAAACCCTACTCTATTATTTGTTCACCACATACATAGGGCAACAACACAGCAGCCACGGGAGAGGGTTTGAGAGAAGGAAAAAAAAGAAGAAGATGTTGCAATTAAAGAACTTTTGGGTGTGTTGTGTTGTGTGTGATCATCAAAGGTTAGCCCTCCTAGGTTTTCTTCTCTTCTTTCTTTGTTCTTCATCCTTATTCTATAATTATTTTATTCATTCATGGAGGTTGTAGGTTTATATATTTTGTATATATATATACTGTTAAGAAATTTGAGAAGTTAAATTCATATATAAAGAATGAGTATTATTCTTAGTTCAAAAATTCTGCACAGAATTGCAAACTTTAAAAATCAAGAAACCATATCAAATGGATGAATTTTAAACTGAAATTTTTACGGTAGATCAATTACATATTGAATTGCATATCTGAATTTTTTCATAATTTTTGGGAGTCAAAATCCATATAAATTGAGGTATTCAAATCTGTCCAGGAAACTAGTCCGAAACAGTAAATTCGGGAGTGTTGTTCTCTTTGGGTATAAATCCAAAAATTATCAAATTAGTGTCATTAGAACCGGTTACGAGTCTAGTTTCGTACGTTTTTGGCCTTGCATTGATTGCTCTAGTATATTAAGAGAACCGTCAATTTCTTTAAAGTGCTGCAGAAAACAATCTGTTTGGATATAATAAATTGTAGATAATTATTTTGATAAGCAAATCAAGTGAAACCAATTGGGTTTGAAACTTAGGATATATTAGATCATATCTGGAGGTTATTGGAATTTTTCGAATAGCGTGGAGTGGGTTTTGTAATTTTCAAAGTTAGCGAATAGGTTGGGAAGGCTTGTTTGAAATTCTGTTTTATCTTAAAGTTACAATTAATTAAGTTTTGACCGGAACCCATGTCTTGGGTGATTTTAAACCTTGAAGAACATGAGCTTAGGTAATATTTAAGAGTAACGGCGAGTTGGGTTGAGCCGTGTTAGTGCGCTTTAGTTGAGGTTACTTAGTTCGTATTCTTTAGTATTTTTAAATTAGTAGTTAACAGATAGCAGATATTTTGCAGAGAGTAACAATATTTGTTTTTTATTATTCAGAAAGAATGAATTACAATTTACAGAAATGAGGATATTTATAACCTACACAAACTAACTCTGGTTCAAGCTAACTAATGCATAACAAACCAAGTAACTCTAGTTTATGCTGTAACTACCTGACTACTCTGTTACCTATCTAACTGATCTGTAACTGTCTAACAAGATCTGTCACTATCTAACTGAAGCAATGATGTAGCTGTGATGTAGCTGTAGTCACAGCTGTTGCAGGTGCTGATGAGGAGCTGGAGCAGCTTGATCAGGACTAGAAGCTTCTTGATTATGACTAGACTCTTTAACAGGCCCCCTCAAGCTGAGAGGGATGAAAGATCCCAGAAGCTTGTTCTGCAGATACAAAAACCGAGAAGAGGGAAGAGGTTTGGTGAATAAATCAGCAAGCTGATCCATGGAAGAAACATGATGAATAAGAAGTTTCTTGGCTGCAACTCTTTCGCGAACATAATGATAATCAACTTCAATATGTTTAGATCTGGCATAAAACACAGGATTGCTGGATAAGGAAATTGCAGATAGATTATCACACCAAAGCATGGGAGCTGGAACTGTGATATGAAGATCTGACAGTAGCATGCCAAGCCAGCTTAATTCAGCAGCAGTTTGAGCAAGGGCTCTATACTCAGCCTTAGTGGAAGATCTTGACACGGTAGGTTGCTTCTTAGTGGACCAAGAAATCAAATTAGGACCTAAAAACACACAATAACCAGTGGTTGAGCGGCGGTCAAGGGAACAGCCTGCCCAATCTGAGTCAGAAAAGGCATGTAAGGTAAGAGGACCAGGAGTAAAATGGAGACCTTGATGAAGAGTGCCTTTCAGATATCGGAGAATTCTTTTTACCAAAGCAAAATGACTGGTAAGAGGGGATTGAAGAAATTGACATGCATGATTAACAGCAAAAGTGAGGTCAGGACGCGTAATAGTAAGATATTGTAATGCACCAACAAGACTACGATAGAGAGAAGGCTGAGAAAAGGGTAAATCATCAACTGAATCAGTACAAGTTTTGAGAGGCAAAGGGGAAGGAGAAGATTTGCAGTTTGTCATACCAGCTTTAACCAAAATGTCAGTAGCATACTTTCTTTGAGATAAAAAATATCCTGAGGAAGAAGTAGTAACTGAGATTCCTAAAAAATAATTGATCAGCCCCAATTCTTTCATAGAAAAGGTAGAATGCATCTGAGTAATGAGAGTGGAAATATAGGAAGAATCACTTCCTGTAAGTAAAATGTCATCAACATAGATTAAAAGAATAGTGATAGAGTGAGAAGTCTTTTTAACAAATAGAGAGGAATCACAATGACTAGCCTTAAAACCTTGAGTAAGAAGAAAAGAGGAAAAAGTAGAGAACCAGGCCCTAGGTGCTTGCTTGAGGCCATACAAGGCTCTATTGAGTTTGCAAACTAGGGAAGGTTTGTTTGGATCAACAAAACCAATAGGTTGATGCATATACACTTCCTCCTCTAAAATACCATGAAGAAAGGCATTGGAAATGTCCAGCTGTTTAATAGACCATTGAAAATGAAGAGCCAAACAGAGGAGAATTCTGATAGTAGGTTGTTTGGCAACGGGACTAAATGTTTCAAAATAATCAATACCCTCAGTTTGAAGAAACCCTTTTGCAACCAATCGGGCTTTATGCCGAGCAATAGTCCCATCAGAATTTTTCTTAAGGCGAAATACCCATTTACAACCAATAGCCTTTTTGTTGGGAGGAAGATGGACAAAAGTCCAAGTACCTTGTTTGATCAAGGCAGTGTATTCCTCCTTCATGGCAGTAGTCCATGCACTGGATTGAGAGGCCTCCTGATAGGATTGAGGCTCAGTATACTCAGAAGAGGTGAGAAAACACTGGTGCAAAGATTTAGACCTAGTGATCATGGGATGAATGTTAGGAGGAGAATTGGAGTGGATAGAATGAGAGGAAGGAATAGGAGGTAAAAGAACAGATAAGGAAGAGATGGGAATTTGGGGCTGCTGAGAAGTAGGCTTAGAGATAGAAGAAGAAGGAAGCAAATCAGCAGATTGAGACAGAGTAGCAGCAGACTTAGACAAACCAGTATCAGCAGACTGAGGCAAACCAGTAGTTGGAGCAGAAACAGCAGACAGACTGCCAAGAGGAGCAGCAGTAGCTGGAACAGAATCAAAGTGACCAAAAACAATTGGACTTGGTGAATGTGGTGAGATCTGAGACTGTGGTAAATTTGGTGACTGTGGGGATTGAGTTGAAGCAGGACTTGGTGTTTGTGACTGTGCTGAAGTGTGGGACTGTGACTGAGCTGAAACAGGAAAAATTGCAGATGGAGCAGACCAGAAAAATGAGGTCAGCTGGGGCAAAGATGGAGAAGCAGGCTTAACTGATGGAGAAGAAGCAAAAGGAAAGACATCTTCATCAAAAACAACATGTCTGGAAACATGAATTTGTCCAGTAGTAGGATCAAGACACCTATAGCCCTTGGTAGATGGAATGTAACCAAGAAACACACAAGGCACAGACCTAGGTTGAAGTTTATTGGAAACATAAGGTTTAAGCCATGGATAACATCTGCAACCAAAAGTTCTGAGCAATGTATAATCAGGAGCATGGTGGTACAACATTTCAAAAGGAGTAAGAAAATTGATCTTAGCTGTAGGAAGTCTATTAATGAGATAAACAGATGTGGCAAGGGCATCAAACCAATAAGCAAGAGGCAAGGCAGAGTGATGCATAAGAGCAATAGTAGTCTCTATGAGATGTCTATGTTTCCTCTCTGCTACTCCATTTTGAGCAGGTGTGTGAGGACAACTTAACTGATGTTGAATACCATGATGCTTTAAGAAATCATGAAACTTGGTGCTAAGATATTCACCACCATTGTCACTTCTTAACACTTGTAATTGAGTAGAGAATTGTGTTTCAACAAATGCTTTAAATTCCACAAACTTATGAAAAACTTCACTTTTATAATGGAGAGGGAACAACCATGTAAACTTGCTATAGTCATCAATGAACAACACATAATACTTGTAGGAAGAAACAGAGGAAGTAAATGGTCCCCATACATCAGAGTGAATAAGAGCTAATGGCTTATTAACTGTAGAATTGGACAAGCTAAAAGGAAGTCTATGACTTTTGGAAACACAACAATGAGAGCACATTTTATTATCAATACCAGATGTAACATTTACAGATGAAGAAGGTAACAAATGATGTGTAATAATGTGCTGAAGTTTCCTTGAAGAAGGATGGCCTAATCTAAAATGCCAATGAGAAGAGTTAACAGTGGACTGGAAACAAGCTGGTGATACAGATGCAGAAGATGGAGCAGCACTAGGGAGATGATAAAGACCATGGGAATGAAGACCTTTATATAGCACCTTCTTGGTACTCTTGTCCTGTATAATGAACATATCTTTGTCAAAAGTAATAGTGCAATGATTATCAGAAATAAGCTGATGAACAGAAATTAAGTTGGAAGATATGGAAGGTACATGAAGCATGTTTGAGAGATGGAAAGGAAAAGAAGGAGTGGGGAGAAGACCTTGACCAGTGTGATGAATAGGTAAGGCAGTTCCATCACCAACAGTAACCTGATCATGTCCATGATATGGTTGATAGGAAGATAGATTGTTCAAGTCATTTGTGATATGACTAGTAGCTGCAGAATCAAGAAACCAGTTGGTAGAAGCACTGTCAGCAGGAGAACTAGTAGCAACCTGATTTGTATTTGTAATATAGGCTTGATGAGTTTGAGGCCTTGAAGAGTGGAAAGAAGATGTGTCCAATCTGTACCAACACTCTAATGCTGAGTGATTCAATTTTCCACAGATCTGACAAATCACTGGAGAAGAATGAGAATGAGGATAAGAAGTAGCAGAATGTGCAGTAGAACCAGTAGAACTTGAATGATAGAACTGAGGTCCTGTGTGACCTTGGCCTGTATGACCTGAAGTAGAAGATCTGCCTTTTCCTCGAAATATAGCATTGCTAGGACTAGAACTTCCTTTGAAGAATCTGCTACCAGGTCTTCCTCCTCCTCGACCTCTGTAAGAACCACCTCTAAAGCCACCTCTAGAAGAAGTGCTGGAAACATGATAAGCAAAAGGTAGTTCTGAAGCAAGAGCTTGCTTAGATGCAGCTTCAACATGAATGGATTCAGAATTTAATAGGGAACAGAGCTCTCCAATGGATATAGTTTCAACTCTAGTTCTGATTGCTGTTTTGAATGCATTATATTCATCAGGCAATCCATTAAGAATTAGGAGAACCAGATCCTCATCATCAACAGGTGATGCAGCTAAAGCCAATTGATCAGCAATAGACTTGATCTGCGTCAGGTAAGTATCCATTGTGTGGCCTTTTTTTACAATTTGACTAAGTTTATTCTTCAACTGGTGAATATGTGATCGTGACAAAGAGGTGAACCGTTTGAGAAGAACACTCCATACTTCATGGCTTGTGGAACAATGTAACACAGATGTGAAGATAGATGGTGAGAGAGTTGTAGTTAAGCAACTGAGAAGATGAGAGTCTATCAAAATCCAATTTGTATAATCTGGATTCTGAACCTCATGATTGTGTGCATCAACAATAGTGGATGATGGACATTCCTGTGTGAAAAATCTAGAAATCCCCTAGATTTTGATTTGTGATTATGTATCAATTTTAAGCAGAATATAACAATCCCAATCAAACAATTAAGACAAAGAGACACAACGATTTAACGTGGAAAAAACCACAATTGGACACCTCCAACTGTGATAAAAAACCACGGGCAACAGCCACAAGAACAATCTACTAAGAAGATTTAAAGGAATTACACAGGTATACTCTCAATTACCTAGCGAATCCACGCCTAATTGAACCAACCTCTATGTGCCTCTTCCAACCCGTCTTCACCTCGGAATTGTCTTTACGATGAGCCACCCCGGAATCCACCAAAGTTTCAGGCTCGAATTCTTCAGAATCCACCGAAGAACAACTCTCTCTTTTGTAGAACAAAACACAACCTTTGATGTACTCTCTTTAAACCATGAGTTGAATACTCAATAAAAACATCAAAGAAAACTAGCAAAATCTCTCCAGATATAAACCTTAAGATCCAAAAATAAGATCTGGAGAAGTCTTTGTAGTGTTGGGAGAAAACCAATTATTTATAGAGAACTAAAGCAATCCTAATTTCAGAAGAAAACCAACTCTTTAATCAAATCTGGAAATCTGGGATCGCGCGGTCCGCTCGAGCGCCCTTTTCCCCGCTCGAGCGGAGACTTCAAATTCTGTGATTTCATACAGGCTCCACGCTCGAGCGTCGGTTTTGCCGCTCGAGCGGCGAATCACACCATCCAGTACTTTTTCAGGCGACTATAGAGATGCTGAGAGCTTCCAATCCACGCTCGAGCGTCCTTTTCCCCGCTCGAGCGGGAAGGCCAAAACTAGAAAAACTGGAAAAATATAACATGATCGGACAGGCAACTTTGAATGCATTTTTGCATTTTGCTTCGGGCCGCGAGCTGACCGGGCAGCTCGACCCCCGTAATAATCAGCGAAGTGGCAATCTTGAAAATATTTGCATCACAAACTTCTCTGAAAGGCTCAATTTGGGTTGGATTCGCATCTAAACACTCATAGCCTCACTGAAATAAATGTGCGAAAATAAATACAACTGAAAGGAGTTTTGTCAAACGGGATTGCCAATAAATAAAACCTAACACTGTGTACCATCAACAAAACTGAGAAGTTGAGTAGCTTTCAGAATATTGTGAACTTGATTCTTCTAGATAATAAAATTTGTGGCATCAAGTTTGACAGTGACAAAGGCATTCAGATTTGTAATGAGTAGTGCAAGATTTGGAGGTATAGAAGATGAAGAAGAAGATACAGCAGAGGAGGACAGATTCAGAGATGGCAGGGAAGATGCCATTGATGAATCCTCAAGCACTAATGCTCGCAAGAGATAATGGCTCTGATACCATAACAGATAGCAGATATTTTGCAGAGAGTAACAATATTTGTTTTTTATTATTCAGAAAGAATGAATTACAATTTACAGAAATGAGGATATTTATAACCTACACAAACTAACTCTGGTTCAAGCTAACTAATGCATAACAAACCAAGTAACTCTAGTTTATGCTGTAACTACCTGACTACTCTGTTACCTATCTAACTGATCTGTAACTGTCTAACAAGATCTGTAACTATCTAACTGAAGCAATGATGTAGCTGTGATGTAGCTGTAGTCACAGCTGTTGCAGGTGCTGATGAGGAGCTGGAGCAGCTTGATCAGGACTAGAAGCATCTTGATCATGACTAGACTCTTTAACAGTAGTTGACGTGTAGTTTTCATATTGGTTCAGGGCACTAGTTGGACTTTCATACTCTATTCGAGGATTATATTATTTTGTTTCCAGGTGAGTAGTTTCATGCTACATATTTTTGTAAATGTTTCCCTACCCTGAATTGTTGGAAAATTAAATTGTTGTTTCATGATTAAACTGTTTTGATAAATTATTATATTATCAATTGAATCAAATTATTTGTGAAACATGTGTGAACTTGGCATACTGTAAACTATTTGTTTTGGTCTCATGTTTATAATGATGAACTACCATGTTTTGCAAAATTGATGTGTATTGATTATTGGGACCATGTGTGTATTTAGTCCAGGGAAATTATTCCACTGTGTGTGGTGACTCTGGCCACTAGGGAACAGATCCGGGTTGGGCCGTGATGACTCTAGTGCTCAACAATTGTAAGGAAAAGACCTTTAAAAATAACTAGGTGACCTTCAATCGGATTGTCTTTGAGAAAAGGCCCAGGTGCCACCCTGAGGATGACTCTTAGTTCGGTATTGGATCCAACGGGGCTTATAGCCTGAGAACTGTGTGGCAGATTATTTGTTTTTATTGGTACCCAGAAAATTATTGGTGTTCATGTTATAATCTGTTTTAAGTGGAAAATGTCGTTTATTATGTTCTTGCGAGACATGAGTATTTTAAGTGTTGAACTGTGAAACCTTCTTTTTGAAATAGATTGTATTTACCAAACTGTATGCCAATCTAGTTTCTGTGATATATATCTTATTTTGGAATTGAACCCTGTTTTCAAAACTGTATTTACTATCCATGTTGCTACTCACTGAGCTATCAGCTGACTTAGTTGTTTACCATTTCCAGGTGTTAGAAGGACTTAGAGTGGACTCATGGCGTAGCGGGGACTCAATTGCATGGACCTTTAGGGCATTTATTTAATTTGTTTTAGGTTGCTTTGTCGAGTTTTGTGCATACATTGTGGTTGGATTTTGTACGGGGAGCAAATATTCCGGCAAGCCCGTACTCCTTTCTTCCAAGCTCCGTTTCTGTCCGATCACCTGCGAGCACAATAGCGGTGAGCTACCCGGCGGTGTGTGGCCGGAAAACCCCTCCGACGATCAAGTTAGAACACACACAGGGGATAGATAGAGAGAAGGGAGAGTGTTGAGTGTTTAGTGTATGTCTCACCAAATGTTCATCTGTCCGCGTATGGGGGGCGCAGACGTGTTTATATACCTTCTGCGCCCCAAATCTACTCCTAGTGTCCTCTCAACACGTGGCACTACTATCCCATCTGTCAGCATAAACCTTGCTGAGCACCACCTAACCCAACTGCCTACCCATTCTCCTAGGAGCTCGGCAGCCGGGCAGTACCATCTCGCCCATCGTCTGCCATGCTGCGCTTCAAGCCCAAGTACTTCAACAGCCAAGCTCAGATGAGGACCAGACTCGGCGGCATCTCGGCAAAGCCGAGCTCGGGACAACTCACGCTTGTCTGCGGTCGACCTTCCTGCCGAGCAAAAAGGTACCTCGGTCCAACCTTGCCTTTCCTAGCGCTGGACCTTTCACCTGACCGGCTTCGTAACCGCGGATCCTTGCAGCTCGGTCAATCCACGCGCTGCTTAACCGAGCAGCTTCCTTCAAGGCTGGGCCACACAACTTGGCCCAACACCTGTTCGGCCCAAATCTGTCTGGCACAACTCTGTCCGGCCCAAATCTGTCCGGCCCAATTCTGTCGGCCCAAATCTGTCCGGCCCAATTCCACGGCCCAATCCAGATCATAAATCTCCCTCTCAATTGCCCCTTAATTCCGTCCGCTCAAGCGTGACTGGGATTACCTATTTGACCGGGGTAACTCTTCCTCGGTTCTTAGTCTGCAAGACGGTGACCGCACTAAGAAGGCGAGCAAGGTTCGCTCCACGACTTCCTTCTTGGCGAGCAACATCAGCTCGGCAAGGAACTCCAAGGAAGGCGAGCAAGGTCCACTCCGTGACTTCCTTCTTGGCGAGCAACATCAGCTCGGCAAGGAACTCCAAGGAATGTGAGCAAGGTCCGCTCCGCGACTTCCTTCTCGGCGAACTACATCTGCTCGGCAAGGAACTCCAAGGAAGGCGAGCAAGGTCCGCTCCGCGACTTCCTTCTCGGCGAGCAACATCAGCTCGGCAAGGAACTCTAAAGAAGGCGAGCAAGGTCCGCTCCGCGACTTCCTTCTTGGCAGACAAGAACAGCTCGGCCAAGGAACTCCAAAGAAGGCGAGCAACATCCCCTCCGCGACTTCCTTCTTGGCGAGCAACATTAGCTCGGCTGAAACTTCGGAGTTAAACAAATCATCAACTCTTCAGCCGGAGTAAGACATCTCGGCTGGAACCTCGCAGTTGAGCAAATCATCAACTCTTCAGCCGGAGTAAAACATCTCGGCTGGAACCTCGCAGTTGAGCAAATCATCAACTCTTCAGCCGGAGTAAAACATCTCGGCTGGAACCTCGCAGTTGAGCAAATCATCAACTCTTCAGTCGGAGTAAGACATCTCGGCTGGAACCTCGCAGTTGAGCAAATCATCAACTCTTCAGTCGGAGTAAAACATCTCGGCTGGAACCTCGCAGTTGAGCAAATCATCAACTCTTCAGCCGGAGTAAGACATCTCGGCTGGAACCTCGCAGTTGAGCAAATCATCAACTCTTCAGCCGGAGTAAGACATCTCGGCTGGAACCTCGCAGTTGAGCAAATCATCAACTCTTCAGCCGGAGTAACACATCTCGGCTGGAACCTCGCAGTTGAGCAAATCATCAACTCTTCAGCCGGAGTAAAACATCTCGGCTGGAACCTCGCAGTTGAGCAAATCATCAACTCTTCAGCCGGAGTAAAACATCTCGGCTGGAACCTCGCAGTTGAGCAAATCATCAACTCTTCAGCCGGAGTAAAACATCTCGGCTGGAACCTCGCAGTTGAGCAAATCATCAACTCTTCAGTCGGAGTAAGACATCTCGGCTGGAACCTCGCAGTTGAGCAAATCATCAACTCTTCAGCCGGAGTAAGACATCTCGGCTGGAACCTCGCAGTTGAGCAAATCATCAACTCTTTAGCCGGAGTAAAACATCTCGGCTGGAACCTCGCAGTTGAGCAAATCATCAACTCTTCAGTCGGAGTAAGACATCTCGGCTGGAACCTCGCAGTTGAGCAAATCATCAACTCTTCAGCCGGAGTAAAACATCTCGGCTGGAACCTCGCAGTTGAGCAAATCATTAACTCTTCGAACCGGAGTAAACCATCTCGGTTGGGAATCCGAAGTTGGACAAAACACCAAATCTTCCAACCGGAGTAAACCATCTCGGTTGGGAATTCGAAGTTGGACAAAACGCCAACTCTTCCAACCGGAGTAAATCATCTCGGTTGGGAATCCGAAGTTGGACAAAACACCAACTCTTCCAACCGGAGTAAACCATCTCGGTTGGGAATCCGAAGTTGGATAAAACACCAACTCTTCCAACCGGAGTAAACCATCTCGGTTGGGAATCCGAAGTTGGACAAAACACCAACTCTTCCAACCGGAGTAAACCATCTCGGTTGGGAATCCGAAGTTGGACAAAACGCCAACTCTTCCAACCGGAGTAAACCATCTCGGTTGGGAATCCGAAGTTGGACAAAACGCCAACTCTTCCAACCGGAGTAAACCATCTCGGTTGGGAATTCGAAGTTGGACAAAACCCCAACTCTTCCAACCGGAGTAAACCATCTCGGTTGGGAATTCGAAGTTGGACAAAACGCCAACTCTTCCAACCGGAGTAAATCATCTCGGTTGGGAATCCGAAGTTGGACAAAACGCCAACTCTTCCAACCGGAGTAAAGCATCTCGGTTGGGAATCCGAAGTTGGACAGAACACCAACTCTTCCAACCGGAGCAAACCATCTCGGCTGGAACAGAAGAGTAGGCCTCTCATCCACTATTATTTCGGACACAACAAAGCTCTTCAGCAAAAGTAATTCACTTCTATTACATTGACAAAAAGAGTATTTGCATTCAGAAGTGTAGGGGAAACAAGTCCCTCAAAAAATTACATAAGGCCGCATTCCATGGCCGGGGTACGCCTTTTCCATCCAAATCCTCTAAGTGGTATGCCCCTTGCCCGGTTATCTTGTAAGGCTCTTCCTAGTTTGCCCCTAGCTTGCCTTCACCCGGCACTAGTGCGTTGCCCATGACCTTCCTTAAAACCCAGTCGCCCACTTGCCCATTGCCATCGAGGTTGTCTCCGCGGTGGACGTCGCTGCATCATCCTCTACTCGAATGTGCTCATTGATGCGCTGCATTAGGTGCCACATGGATGTCTGCTGGCTCATTGTAAGCGAATCCCTCAGCCTATGTCCGAGCGGGAGACCGCGCTTATATTGGGTGATTGCCAGGTTGACTGGGCAATCTAGGATCTCATTGTAGGTATCCCAGTACCTGGAGTTGTACGCCTTGAGAGTGTCGCTCGGTTCCATCCTGACACTGAGAAGGTGGTCAACTTCCTTTGGCGTTTTGGTGTTGGTTTTGAAACGCGTCACAAAGGCTTCGGCCAACTGATTCCACTGTTGTATACTCCCTTCTGGCAACCTCTCAAACCACTTCAAGCCCAGCTCGCCTAAACTCGACGGGAAGATCAGGCACATAAGAGCGTCATTTCGCCTACGTCCGGCCATGACCTGTCGGAAGTGGCTTACATGCATATACGGATCGGTCTTTCCGTCATAAAGCGTGAACTTTGGCTGGTAGAAGCCCGCGGGAAGCGGTGTTGTTTCTATCTCCAGGGAGAAAGGGGTGGCGCTCAGCCTCGTCAAGTTTGTATCTACAAGGAGTGGCTCCGCTAGGCGGGGTGGGGGCATTCCGGCCTCCTCGCTGGCATGAACCCTGTAGGATAGCCGCTGGAACGCCGGCACCCTTTGAGCCTCCCGCCGGCGAGCCCGTTCCTTCAAGACTGCCCGCAAGTCCTCTGAACGAGCGGAATAAGAATATCTCGACGTCGTCACCGGACGTGAGGGCTGGTAAGTGCTATCTTGCGCGCTGGACTTCTCTGAACGGCGGGATGGGATGCACTCTCTGTGGTCTACCACTCCATCTACACCCTTCCCCTTGACATGCCGCTTCAACTCCTCCATCTCCGCTGCCATTCGCCGGATGACAGCGTCTTGGTCCCTCAACTTGTGTTCCAGACGTCGGGCATGTGATTCTCTCCGCCGCCGATGTCCGTCTGGACTTCGTGAATGACCATAACTTCTTCCGCGCTTATCCCGCGCGTCTCCTCACTGTCCTCCAGTGAACGTATCCAAGTTCGCCATTGGCAGGATGGCAGGATGTCCTTCTCTCCGTCGGGTGAACTCCGGGGTGGCTCCGTCGATGGCGGACAACGGAAACTCGTCGTTGTTCGCCATGGACGGCGATCAGACGAGCCTGGAAGACAAGGTTTTGTCTGAATGCTTCCCACAGACGGCGCCAATTGTACGGGGAGCAAATATTCCGGCAAGCCCGTACTCCTTTCTTCCAAGCTCCGTTTCTGTCCGATCACCTGCGAGCACAATAGCGGTGAGCTACCCGGCGGTGTGTGGCCGGAAAACCCCTCCGACGATCAAGTTAGAACACACACAGGGGATAGATAGAGAGAAGGGAGAGTGTTGAGTGTTTAGTGTATGTCTCACCAAATGTTCATCTGTCCGCGTATGGGGGGCGCAGACGTGTTTATATACCTTCTGCGCCCCAAATCTACTCCTAGTGTCCTCTCAACACGTGGCACTACTATCCCATCTGTCAGCATAAACCTTGCTGAGCACCACCTAACCCAACTGCCTACCCATTCTCCTAGGAGCTCGGCAGCCGGGCAGTACCATCTCGCCCATCGTCTGCCATGCTGCGCTTCAAGCCCAAGTACTTCAACAGCCAAGCTCAGATGAGGACCGGACTCGGCGGCATCTCGGCAAAGCCGAGCTCGGGACAACTCACGCTTGTCTGCGGTCGACCTTCCTGCCGAGCAAAAAGGTACCTCGGTCCAACCTTGCCTTTCCTAGCGCTGGACCTTTCACCTGACCGGCTTCGTAACCGCGGATCCTTGCAGCTCGGTCAATCCACGCGCTGCTTAACCGAGCAGCTTCCTTCAAGGCTGGGCCACACAACTTGGCCCAACACCTGTTCGGCCCAAATCTGTCTGGCACAACTCTGTCCGGCCCAAATCTGTCCGGCCCAATTCTGTCGGCCCAAATCTGTCCGGCCCAATTCCACGGCCCAATCCAGATCATAAATCTCCCTCTCAATTGCCCCTTAATTCCGTCCGCTCAAGCGTGACTGGGATTACCTATTTGACCGGGGTAACTCTTCCTCGGTTCTTAGTCTGCAAGACGGTGACCGCACTAAGAAGGCGAGCAAGGTTCGCTCCACGACTTCCTTCTTGGCGAGCAACATCAGCTCGGCAAGGAACTCCAAGGAAGGCGAGCAAGGTCCACTCCGTGACTTCCTTCTTGGCGAGCAACATCAGCTCGGCAAGGAACTCCAAGGAATGTGAGCAAGGTCCGCTCCGCGACTTCCTTCTCGGCGAACTACATCTGCTCGGCAAGGAACTCCAAGGAAGGCGAGCAAGGTCCGCTCCGCGACTTCCTTCTCGGCGAGCAACATCAGCTCGGCAAGGAACTCTAAAGAAGGCGAGCAAGGTCCGCTCCGCGACTTCCTTCTTGGCAGACAAGAACAGCTCGGCCAAGGAACTCCAAAGAAGGCGAGCAACATCCCCTCCGCGACTTCCTTCTTGGCGAGCAACATTAGCTCGGCTGAAACTTCGGAGTTAAACAAATCATCAACTCTTCAGCCGGAGTAAGACATCTCGGCTGGAACCTCGCAGTTGAGCAAATCATCAACTCGTCAGCCGGAGTAAAACATCTCGGCTGGAACCTCGCAGTTGAGCAAATCATCAACTCTTCAGCCGGAGTAAAACATCTCGGCTGGAACCTCGCAGTTGAGCAAATCATCAACTCTTCAGTCGGAGTAAGACATCTCGGCTGGAACCTCGCAGTTGAGCAAATCATCAACTCTTCAGTCGGAGTAAAACATCTCGGCTGGAACCTCGCAGTTGAGCAAATCATCAACTCTTCAGCCGGAGTAAGACATCTCGGCTGGAACCTCGCAGTTGAGCAAATCATCAACTCTTCAGCCGGAGTAAGACATCTCGGCTGGAACCTCGCAGTTGAGCAAATCATCAACTCTTCAGCCGGAGTAACACATCTCGGTTGGAACCTCGCAGTTGAGCAAATCATCAACTCTTCAGCCGGAGTAAAACATCTCGGCTGGAACCTCGCAGTTGAGCAAATCATCAACTCTTCAGCCGGAGTAAAACATCTCGGCTGGAACCTCGCAGTTGAGCAAATCATCAACTCTTCAGCCGGAGTAAAACATCTCGGCTGGAACCTCGCAGTTGAGCAAATCATCAACTCTTCAGTCGGAGTAAGACATCTCGGCTGGAACCTCGCAGTTGAGCAAATCATCAACTCTTCAGCCGGAGTAAGACATCTCGGCTGGAACCTCGCAGTTGAGCAAATCATCAACTCTTTAGCCGGAGTAAAACATCTCGGCTGGAACCTCGCAGTTGAGCAAATCATCAACTCTTCAGTCGGAGTAAGACATCTCGGCTGGAACCTCGCAGTTGAGCAAATCATCAACTCTTCAGCCGGAGTAAAACATCTCGGCTGGAACCTCGCAGTTGAGCAAATCAGTAACTCTTCGAACCGGAGTAAACCATCTCGGTTGGGAATCCGAAGTTGGACAAAACACCAAATCTTCCAACCGGAGTAAACCATCTCGGTTGGGAATTCGAAGTTGGACAAAACGCCAACTCTTCCAACCGGAGTAAATCATCTCGGTTGGGAATCCGAAGTTGGACAAAACACCAACTCTTCCAACCGGAGTAAACCATCTCGGTTGGGAATCCGAAGTTGGATAAAACACCAACTCTTCCAACCGGAGTAAACCATCTCGGTTGGGAATCCGAAGTTGGACAAAACACCAACTCTTCCAACCGGAGTAAACCATCTCGGTTGGGAATCCGAAGTTGGACAAAACGCCAACTCTTCCAACCGGAGTAAACCATCTCGGTTGGGAATCCGAAGTTGGACAAAACGCCAACTCTTCCAACCGGAGTAAACCATCTCGGTTGGGAATCCGAAGTTGGACAAAACGCCAACTCTTCCAACCGGAGTAAACCATCTCGGTTGGGAATTCGAAGTTGGACAAAACGCCAACTCTTCCAACCGGAGTAAATCATCTCGGTTGGGAATCCGAAGTTGGACAAAACGCCAACTCTTCCAACCGGAGTAAAGCATCTCGGTTGGGAATCCGAAGTTGGACAGAACACCAACTCTTCCAACCGGAGCAAACCATCTCGGCTGGAACAGAAGAGTAGGCCTCTCATCCACTATTATTTCGGACACAACAAAGCTCTTCAGCAAAAGTAATTCACTTCTATTACATTGACAAAAAGAGTATTTGCATTCAGAAGTGTAGGGGAAACAAGTCCCTCAAAAAATTACATAAGGCCGCATTCCATGGCCGGGGTACGCCTTTTCCATCCAAATCCTCTAAGTGGTATGCCCCTTGCCCGGTTATCTTGTAAGGCCCTTCCTAGTTTGCCCCTAGCTTGCCTTCACCCGGCACTAGTGCGTTGCCCATGACCTTCCTTAAAACCCAGTCGCCCACTTGCCCATTGCCATCGAGGTTGTCTCCGCGGTGGACGTCGCTGCATCATCCTCTACTCGAATGTGCTCATTGATGCGCTGCATTAGGTGCCACATGGATGTCTGCTGGCTCATTGTAAGCGAATCCCTCAGCCTATGTCCGAGCGGGAGACCGCGCTTATATTGGGTGATTGCCAGGTTGACTGGGCAATCTAGGATCTCATTGTAGGTATCCCAGTACCTGGAGTTGTACGCCTTGAGAGTGTCGCTCGGTTCCATCCTGACACTGAGAAGGTGGTCAACTTCCTTTGGCGTTTTGGTGTTGGTTTTGAAACGCGTCACAAAGGCTTCGGCCAACTGATTCCACTGTTGTATACTCCCTTCTGGCAACCTCTCAAACCACTTCAAGCCCAGCTCGCCTAAACTCGACGGGAAGATCAGGCACATAAGAGCGTCATTTCGCCTACGTCCGGCCATGACCTGTCGGAAGTGGCTTACATGCATATACGGATCGGTCTTTCCGTCATAAAGCGTGAACTTTGGCTGGTAGAAGCCCGCGGGAAGCGGTGTTGTTTCTATCTCCAGGGAGAAAGGGGTGGCGCTCAGCCTCGTCAAGTTTGTATCTACAAGGAGTGGCTCCGCTAGGCGGGGTGGGGGCATTCCGGCCTCCTCGCTGGCATGAACCCTGTAGGATAGCCGCTGGAACGCCGGCACCCTTTGAGCCTCCCGCCGGCGAGCCCGTTCCTTCAAGACTGCCCGCAAGTCCTCTGAACGAGCGGAATAAGAATATCTCGACGTCGTCACCGGACGTGAGGGCTGGTAAGTGCTATCTTGCGCGCTGGACTTCTCTGAACGGCGGGATGGGATGCACTCTCTGTGGTCTACCACTCCATCTACACCCTTCCCCTTGACATGCCGCTTCAACTCCTCCATCTCCGCTGCCATTCGCCGGATGACAGCGTCTTGGTCCCTCAACTTGTGTTCCAGACGTCGGGCATGTGATTCTCTCCGCCGCCGATGTCCGTCTGGACTTCGTGAATGACCATAACTTCTTCCGCGCTTATCCCGCGCGTCTCCTCACTGTCCTCCAGTGAACGTATCCAAGTTCGCCATTGGCAGGATGGCAGGATGTCCTTCTCTCCGTCGGGTGAACTCCGGGGTGGCTCCGTCGATGGCGGACAACGGAAACTCGTCGTTGTTCGCCATGGACGGCGATCAGACGAGCCTGGAAGACAAGGTTTTGTCTGAATGCTTCCCACAGACGGCGCCAATTGTACGGGGAGCAAATATTCCGGCAAGCCCGTACTCCTTTCTTCCAAGCTCCGTTTCTGTCCGATCACCTGCGAGCACAATAGCGGTGAGCTACCCGGCGGTGTGTGGCCGGAAAACCCCTCCGACGATCAAGTTAGAACACACACAGGGGATAGATAGAGAGAAGGGAGAGTGTTGAGTGTTTAGTGTATGTCTCACCAAATGTTCATCTGTCCGCGTATGGGGGGCGCAGACGTGTTTATATACCTTCTGCGCCCCAAATCTACTCCTAGTGTCCTCTCAACACGTGGCACTACTATCCCATCTGTCAGCATAAACCTTGCTGAGCACCACCTAACCCAACTGCCTACCCATTCTCCTAGGAGCTCGGCAGCCGGGCAGTACCATCTCGCCCATCGTCTGCCATGCTGCGCTTCAAGCCCAAGTACTTCAACAGCCAAGCTCAGATGAGGACCGGACTCGGCGGCATCTCGGCAAAGCCGAGCTCGGGACAACTCACGCTTGTCTGCGGTCGACCTTCCTGCCGAGCAAAAAGGTACCTCGGTCCAACCTTGCCTTTCCTAGCGCTGGACCTTTCACCTGACCGGCTTCGTAACCGCGGATCCTTGCAGCTCGGTCAATCCACGCGCTGCTTAACCGAGCAGCTTCCTTCAAGGCTGGGCCACACAACTTGGCCCAACACCTGTTCGGCCCAAATCTGTCTGGCACAACTCTGTCCGGCCCAAATCTGTCCGGCCCAATTCTGTCGGCCCAAATCTGTCCGGCCCAATTCCACGGCCCAATCCAGATCATAAATCTCCCTCTCAATTGCCCCTTAATTCCGTCCGCTCAAGCGTGACTGGGATTACCTATTTGACCGGGGTAACTCTTCCTCGGTTCTTAGTCTGCAAGACGGTGACCGCACTAAGAAGGCGAGCAAGGTTCGCTCCACGACTTCCTTCTTGGCGAGCAACATCAGCTCGGCAAGGAACTCCAAGGAAGGCGAGCAAGGTCCACTCCGTGACTTCCTTCTTGGCGAGCAACATCAGCTCGGCAAGGAACTCCAAGGAATGTGAGCAAGGTCCGCTCCGCGACTTCCTTCTCGGCGAACTACATCTGCTCGGCAAGGAACTCCAAGGAAGGCGAGCAAGGTCCGCTCCGCGACTTCCTTCTCGGCGAGCAACATCAGCTCGGCAAGGAACTCTAAAGAAGGCGAGCAAGGTCCGCTCCGCGACTTCCTTCTTGGCAGACAAGAACAGCTCGGCCAAGGAACTCCAAAGAAGGCGAGCAACATCCCCTCCGCGACTTCCTTCTTGGCGAGCAACATTAGCTCGGCTGAAACTTCGGAGTTAAACAAATCATCAACTCTTCAGCCGGAGTAAGACATCTCGGCTGGAACCTCGCAGTTGAGCAAATCATCAACTCGTCAGCCGGAGTAAAACATCTCGGCTGGAACCTCGCAGTTGAGCAAATCATCAACTCTTCAGCCGGAGTAAAACATCTCGGCTGGAACCTCGCAGTTGAGCAAATCATCAACTCTTCAGTCGGAGTAAGACATCTCGGCTGGAACCTCGCAGTTGAGCAAATCATCAACTCTTCAGTCGGAGTAAAACATCTCGGCTGGAACCTCGCAGTTGAGCAAATCATCAACTCTTCAGCCGGAGTAAGACATCTCGGCTGGAACCTCGCAGTTGAGCAAATCATCAACTCTTCAGCCGGAGTAAGACATCTCGGCTGGAACCTCGCAGTTGAGCAAATCATCAACTCTTCAGCCGGAGTAACACATCTCGGTTGGAACCTCGCAGTTGAGCAAATCATCAACTCTTCAGCCGGAGTAAAACATCTCGGCTGGAACCTCGCAGTTGAGCAAATCATCAACTCTTCAGCCGGAGTAAAACATCTCGGCTGGAACCTCGCAGTTGAGCAAATCATCAACTCTTCAGCCGGAGTAAAACATCTCGGCTGGAACCTCGCAGTTGAGCAAATCATCAACTCTTCAGTCGGAGTAAGACATCTCGGCTGGAACCTCGCAGTTGAGCAAATCATCAACTCTTCAGCCGGAGTAAGACATCTCGGCTGGAACCTCGCAGTTGAGCAAATCATCAACTCTTTAGCCGGAGTAAAACATCTCGGCTGGAACCTCGCAGTTGAGCAAATCATCAACTCTTCAGTCGGAGTAAGACATCTCGGCTGGAACCTCGCAGTTGAGCAAATCATCAACTCTTCAGCCGGAGTAAAACATCTCGGCTGGAACCTCGCAGTTGAGCAAATCAGTAACTCTTCGAACCGGAGTAAACCATCTCGGTTGGGAATCCGAAGTTGGACAAAACACCAAATCTTCCAACCGGAGTAAACCATCTCGGTTGGGAATTCGAAGTTGGACAAAACGCCAACTCTTCCAACCGGAGTAAATCATCTCGGTTGGGAATCCGAAGTTGGACAAAACACCAACTCTTCCAACCGGAGTAAACCATCTCGGTTGGGAATCCGAAGTTGGATAAAACACCAACTCTTCCAACCGGAGTAAACCATCTCGGTTGGGAATCCGAAGTTGGACAAAACACCAACTCTTCCAACCGGAGTAAACCATCTCGGTTGGGAATCCGAAGTTGGACAAAACGCCAACTCTTCCAACCGGAGTAAACCATCTCGGTTGGGAATCCGAAGTTGGACAAAACGCCAACTCTTCCAACCGGAGTAAACCATCTCGGTTGGGAATCCGAAGTTGGACAAAACGCCAACTCTTCCAACCGGAGTAAACCATCTCGGTTGGGAATTCGAAGTTGGACAAAACCCCAACTCTTCCAACCGGAGTAAATCATCTCGGTTGGGAATCCGAAGTTGGACAAAACGCCAACTCTTCCAACCGGAGTAAAGCATCTCGGTTGGGAATCCGAAGTTGGACAGAACACCAACTCTTCCAACCGGAGCAAACCATCTCGGCTGGAACAGAAGAGTAGGCCTCTCATCCACTATTATTTCGGACACAACAAAGCTCTTCAGCAAAAGTAATTCACTTCTATTACATTGACAAAAAGAGTATTTGCATTCAGAAGTGTAGGGGAAACAAGTCCCTCAAAAAATTACATAAGGCCGCATTCCATGGCCGGGGTACGCCTTTTCCATCCAAATCCTCTAAGTGGTATGCCCCTTGCCCGGTTATCTTGTAAGGCCCTTCCTAGTTTGCCCCTAGCTTGCCTTCACCCGGCACTAGTGCGTTGCCCATGACCTTCCTTAAAACCCAGTCGCCCACTTGCCCATTGCCATCGAGGTTGTCTCCGCGGTGGACGTCGCTGCATCATCCTCTACTCGAATGTGCTCATTGATGCGCTGCATTAGGTGCCACATGGATGTCTGCTGGCTCATTGTAAGCGAATCCCTCAGCCTATGTCCGAGCGGGAGACCGCGCTTATATTGGGTGATTGCCAGGTTGACTGGGCAATCTAGGATCTCATTGTAGGTATCCCAGTACCTGGAGTTGTACGCCTTGAGAGTGTCGCTCGGTTCCATCCTGACACTGAGAAGGTGGTCAACTTCCTTTGGCGTTTTGGTGTTGGTTTTGAAACGCGTCACAAAGGCTTCGGCCAACTGATTCCACTGTTGTATACTCCCTTCTGGCAACCTCTCAAACCACTTCAAGCCCAGCTCGCCTAAACTCGACGGGAAGATCAGGCACATAAGAGCGTCATTTCGCCTACGTCCGGCCATGACCTGTCGGAAGTGGCTTACATGCATATACGGATCGGTCTTTCCGTCATAAAGCGTGAACTTTGGCTGGTAGAAGCCCGCGGGAAGCGGTGTTGTTTCTATCTCCAGGGAGAAAGGGGTGGCGCTCAGCCTCGTCAAGTTTGTATCTACAAGGAGTGGCTCCGCTAGGCGGGGTGGGGGCATTCCGGCCTCCTCGCTGGCATGAACCCTGTAGGATAGCCGCTGGAACGCCGGCACCCTTTGAGCCTCCCGCCGGCGAGCCCGTTCCTTCAAGACTGCCCGCAAGTCCTCTGAACGAGCGGAATAAGAATATCTCGACGTCGTCACCGGACGTGAGGGCTGGTAAGTGCTATCTTGCGCGCTGGACTTCTCTGAACGGCGGGATGGGATGCACTCTCTGTGGTCTACCACTCCATCTACACCCTTCCCCTTGACATGCCGCTTCAACTCCTCCATCTCCGCTGCCATTCGCCGGATGACAGCGTCTTGGTCCCTCAACTTGTGTTCCAGACGTCGGGCATGTGATTCTCTCCGCCGCCGATGTCCGTCTGGACTTCGTGAATGACCATAACTTCTTCCGCGCTTATCCCGCGCGTCTCCTCACTGTCCTCCAGTGAACGTATCCAAGTTCGCCATTGGCAGGATGGCAGGATGTCCTTCTCTCCGTCGGGTGAACTCCGGGGTGGCTCCGTCGATGGCGGACAACGGAAACTCGTCGTTGTTCGCCATGGACGGCGATCAGACGAGCCTGGAAGACAAGGTTTTGTCTGAATGCTTCCCACAGACGGCGCCAATTGTACGGGGAGCAAATATTCCGGCAAGCCCGTACTCCTTTCTTCCAAGCTCCGTTTCTGTCCGATCACCTGCGAGCACAATAGCGGTGAGCTACCCGGCGGTGTGTGGCCGGAAAACCCCTCCGACGATCAAGTTAGAACACACACAGGGGATAGATAGAGAGAAGGGAGAGTGTTGAGTGTTTAGTGTATGTCTCACCAAATGTTCATCTGTCCGCGTATGGGGGGCGCAGACGTGTTTATATACCTTCTGCGCCCCAAATCTACTCCTAGTGTCCTCTCAACACGTGGCACTACTATCCCATCTGTCAGCATAAACCTTGCTGAGCACCACCTAACCCAACTGCCTACCCATTCTCCTAGGAGCTCGGCAGCCGGGCAGTACCATCTCGCCCATCGTCTGCCATGCTGCGCTTCAAGCCCAAGTACTTCAACAGCCAAGCTCAGATGAGGACCGGACTCGGCGGCATCTCGGCAAAGCCGAGCTCGGGACAACTCACGCTTGTCTGCGGTCGACCTTCCTGCCGAGCAAAAAGGTACCTCGGTCCAACCTTGCCTTTCCTAGCGCTGGACCTTTCACCTGACCGGCTTCGTAACCGCGGATCCTTGCAGCTCGGTCAATCCACGCGCTGCTTAACCGAGCAGCTTCCTTCAAGGCTGGGCCACACAACTTGGCCCAACACCTGTTCGGCCCAAATCTGTCTGGCACAACTCTGTCCGGCCCAAATCTGTCCGGCCCAATTCTGTCGGCCCAAATCTGTCCGGCCCAATTCCACGGCCCAATCCAGATCATAAATCTCCCTCTCAGATTTTATTTAGAATTATTTTATTTTGTGGACGGTTTGTGTTCCATTTAGTATATATATGTTTTTAGGAAGTTGGTTATGACTTGATTTTCACTTGTGGTATGTCACTGGATTGAGTGTTGATTTATTTATTTCTGGGCTATCATCACATTTATTCTTTATGGTTTTGGGTTCATGTTTAGGCTTACGTGTGCCTTGGGCTAAGTCCCTGTGGGCCACGGCCGGTCATGCCTGGATTTGGGGTGTGACAGAAAATGTAAGAGTTGAAGCTTCACTTAAATGTTTGACAAACTCTGTTTTAACATGAAACATGTTTGGGTTCAAATATATTGGACTTGATAAACATTTTTCTAAATGAACCTGGTTGAAATAATGCTGTTAAGGCTGAAAAAAGAAACACTACGCTTCTTAAAACGTGCATAGACTGTCTTCTTGCTAGTTTGCTCCTCATGTTGGCCCCAGTTGCATATGAAGCTTATGTTTCTTCACACAATAGGCCAACTGAAGGTATCGTATCCTGTACGCCTTCTGTGGACCATTAGATTGATTCAATCCAACTGCTGAGCCATGAGTTGACCTGTATTTTAATTTTCTGGTCAATTGATGTCATATTTGCTTCCTTATGGTGCAGGTTCTTCCAAGTACTATATATGATGTCGACCTTCATCGTTTTCGCCAAACATGAACATAAACATGTTCAAAGGTTTTTTAATTTTTTACTTTTGAAATGAAAACATTGTACCTTACCAAACATTAGTCTCAGTCAATTTGATCATGATGGTGAATTAGATTCAAACCCTTTTCACATTCATGCAGGAGAGATTGATGCTCAATACACTACAGTTCAATATGTCAATTCCAGCCCCATATGTCTTCTTGATCAGATACCTTAAGGCTGCTCAATCTGATAGGAAAGTAAGCAGATAATCTCAATTTTGGTCCATATGTTGTGTTATTTAGTTTTTATCTTTTCATATCGCAGTCAGCCTAAATGAGAAATTGTAATTCTAATGTGCACCTTGCAACAACTTGGGCTCTTATTGATCTTCTTGATCGACCTATGCCTCATGGAGTCACTACAAGAAAAAACACTTTTGGCGACCACCTATTTTTTTTGGTCGCAAATAGTCTACTTTCTGCGACCAAAATTTAACTTTTGGCGACCACAATTTTTTGGTCGCGGAAAATCACCTTTTGGCAACTAAAAAAAAAGTTGGTAGCAAAAAGTATACCTATTGGCGACCAAAGGCTTTTTTGGTCGCGGAAGATCACCTTTTGGCGACTAAAAAAAAATTGGTCATAGAATGTATACCCTTTGACGACCAAAAAAAAAAAGTTGGTCGCGGAAAGTATACTATTGGCAATCAAAGGCTTTTTTGGTCGCGAAAGATTACCCTTTGGCGAGCAAAAAAAAAAGTTGGTCGCGGAAAGTATACTATTGGTGACCAAAGGCATTTTTGGTCGTAGAAGATCACTTTTTGGTGACCAAAAAAAAAAGTTGGTCGCGGAAAGTATACTATTGGCGACCAAAGTATTTTTTGGTCGCGGAAGATTACCCTTTGGCGACCAAAAAAAAAAGTTGGTCGCGGAAAGTTATGGCGGGATAAATTTAAAAAAAAATGATACTACTACAATTACATGCTATTTTTCTGTTTAGGCATTAAAAGTTTTATGAAATAATATATAACCCAATTTTTATGGGTTATATATATTGTTTGCCGAATATGAACAAGAAGCATGTTATTGGTAGAGTGGATTGGGTGCATGGTGGCTCCTTGGTCAGGAGTTCAAGTCCTAGGCACCACAAAAGAATTATTTTTTTTGGGTCAAGGCGCTGACTTTTGGCGACCAACTTATCTTTGGTCGCTAAAAGTTTACTTTTGGCTAATATGAATTGGACTTTCCGCGACCAAAAAAGTTGGTCGCGAATGGTCACTTTTAGCGACCAAAGGCTTTTTTAGTCGCAGAAAACTATCTGTGACGAGACTTTAGCGACTAACTCGCGACCAACGTATTTTGGTCGCGAAAAGGTTTTAGCGACCAAATATGCTACTTTTCGCGACCAAAATGTTGGTCATGGAAAGTGTTTTTTCTTGTAGTGAGTATGAGATGCTCAAATTCCCACCATCTTTCTTGGCTGCCACAACAATCTACACTGCTAAATGCTCCATTTATAGATTTAAGCAATGGAGCAAGACCTGTGAGTGGCATATTAGCTACTCAGAAGATCAGCTCCTAAATGTTCGCTCCCATGTTCAATTGTGAACATGCATTGAACTATACTTGTGTTTCATTTGACAATATTTTTAAGATTATACATTCTTTTATCTGTTCTCTCTTCTACTCATGTGATAATAAAACATCATCCGTCACTTATGAGAGTTGTGTTGGAGCTAGGAAAGAATTGTAGCAAAACAAAACTAGTCCAAATTGATTAAACCTTGAATATTGTGTTTGATTTAAAATCACTGCCATACATGAGTTCTAATATTGTGCAGCAGATATGAGGATCAATTTTGAGTGCTTAATGTTACACCTTTTTTTTTTTTTTTTTTGGGCGACGGTAACAAGATGGTTGCCAAAAAATATGTTAGCATTTTTCTTTATTTTTTGCGATGGCAAAATAGTTGTCGCCATAAATACTTTAAACAGTCGTAAATAATTTGCGACCGTTGCTTTGTCGTCACAAAAAGTATTTGTCACCCCCCACATTCGCGACCCTCATTTGCTGTCACATGGGCCGTCGCAAAAAGTCTTTTGCTACTGTTTTTTCATTATTTGCGATGGTTTGTAGCTGTCGCAAAAAGTGCTTTTTTTTTAGTAGTGTTGTCATACATATCATTTACATACATGGTATAACAATTAGTATAGTCATTAAAAGAAAATTGAATGTAGATTATGGCTATATTTGGTTTGATTATGTAAATGAAAAGAAAGAAAAGAAAAAAAAAAAAGAAAAAGGAATTTTAATAGTCGTTAAAATTGATTTTGCTAAACTAATTTCTCACATTTTTTTTATGAGCAAAAGGAAAATAAAATTAATGCAATGAACAAAATATAAGAGTGATAACTAGATTGACACATGAGCATCAGGCACAATCATGTGCAAAAACTCAGCAGTTAGCAAGGAAACCAGCAGCCAAACATAAGAGAAATATATACACAATACAACAAATTAATATTTTAAAAATAAAAATTTAAAAATAAAATCACTTTTTAAGGACCGAACATCTTAGTCAACTTTTGTGATTTTTATTCATTTTATATCTATAGCAAAACAGAATCAGAAGGCATTATTTAAGAGGATGACTTGTTTTGAAAAGTTGGTTATACGTTGATTTTTTTGTTTTTTTTTTTTAATTTTTTTTTTAAAAAATATAAAAAAATAGAGAAATGATATGATCTAAAATAGATTAAAAGTCAAAATTTAACTTTTAACCAAGTTTCCAAATTAGGCCAATATTTGCTCATGGATAGAGGCACCTTACAAATGACCGCCAAACGCTTCAGCTTTGGCATGGCGATGCCAGGACTTTCAGCCAGGTGTTAAATGAATCGGGCCTAGCATGAGACGAATCTTAGCGTGCGTTGCTGGGCTAATGTTTTGGGCCTAATAGCACAAGTACTAATAGTCACGACATAAGCCACATAACATGCACAAGAAAAATTATTTTATTTAATTTTGAATAATTCTATGAGGAAATATCATTTTGTTTTTCAAATTATCACCCGAAAATCAATTTAATTCATATATTTTAATTATATCAATTTACATTTAAATTATTTAATTTTGAATCAATTTCATCCTTGTCGTTAGTTGCCATTTATAATTAGACAACACTCGCTGATGTGGTACTAAATTTCATTTAAAACATTATTTTGACCCCCAAACTATTCGTAAAAAATCAATTAGACCCCTAATAATAAAAAAAATAATTTAAATATTTAATAATAATTTTTCTTCTAAAAAAGTGAGAAAAATAAATTTTAAATAAAAAAATTGAGTATTAGTCCTGTTGAGTATTATTTAGAAAGTAATTGCTAACTTTTGCATTAAATTTTCATTCAATTGATAATACGACCGAGTAGGTACTGATCTCAATTTTGTAGGCAAATCTTGACATATTCATTTTTATCAATCAATATAATTTTTCAAATGTCAAAAAAGATATTACTCATAATAAGTGGACTAAATTTTACCAACTTAATTTTGAAATTATTATTAGTTGATAGGGCTGCAAACGAACCGAGCCGAGCTTTGCTGAGATCAAGCTTGGCTCGTTTACTTATCAAGCTCATTTATTGAGATCGAGCTCGGCTCGATAACAAACTAGGCTCGAGCTCGGCTCGGCTCATTAACATTAATGAAACTCGAGCTCGGCTCGGCTCGATAATTTTTTTTAATATTATTTATATTATTTAAATAAAAATTATTATTTATAAATATTTATATATTATTTATATTATTTATTATATAAATAATGTATTTATACAATTATTTGTATATTATTTATATTATTTAATAAATAAATAATATATTTATTATATAATTTAAATAAAGATAAACGAGCCGAACCCTTAACGAGCCGAGTCAAGCTTGTTCATGAGCAGCTCGGTTCATTTGCAGCTCTATTAGTCGATCAATTTTATTGAAATTAATTTGGGGAATAAGCTAGCTATAATTTAGTGTGCTCACACACATAGTAGCTAAGGAATTTTCAGCTCAATTAGTATCTCTAAGATCGACTTGAGATAATTTGAGACTTAAAGAGATAATTCTAAAAAATGATTTTTATATATTTTTAATTATTTTTTTGCAAATTATATTATTTAATTTTTTATTTTTTATTTTTGAAATATTTAAATTTAATTTTTTTAATATTTGGAGGTCTAATTGATTTTTGAGGTATAGTTTGAGAGGTAAAACAAAGTTCCAAATGAAATTTAGTGTCATGTCATCAAATTATGTATGATTTTAGATGACAACTGATGATGGGGTGAAATCGATCCAAAATTGAATAGTTTATATGTAAAATTGATATAATTGAAAGTATAGAGGTTGAATTGATTTTTAGTTTAGGGGCAAACTGATATTTTTTTAGTATAGATATTTACACTCTTACTAAAACTATAAAAGGCTAAATATGATTAATTGTCAAAAAAAAAAAAAAAAAACAATCATTCTTGTATATCCAATAATATGTGAATACACATTCTTTTAGAAAGATTTTTTGTTTTAAGAATAAAGCGATTCCGGTTTTGACCTGACCTTTATTATATTCCGAACTCGGGTTTCGTGGTTGAATATAGTATCCATGTCTTGTTTTTCTCCTTTAACTCGTTGAATTTGAGCTTTGGAATATGTTGGGCGGGTTTGGAACAGGTTGGTTGTTAGTTGGTCTGGATTGTTGTTGCCCAGATTTTAGCTTCTTCGTTCAAGCGAGGCTTCTTGCACTCGAGTGAGCCTTGTAAAATTTGCATCTTCGCTTGAGCGAGATTTCTTGCACTTGAGTGAGCTGTGAGTGTTCTTAGTATTTCTCCCCAGACGAAGAATTCCTGGGAAGGTTAAGTTCTTCACTCGAGCGACGGCGTGCGTCTGTAAAACTTCTGAAGGTATGTATTCTGTGCTCGAGCGACGTTTCTTGCGCTCAAGCGAGCTCACTAATTGTGTTTAGTCGCTCAAGCGACAACTCCTTCGCTCGAGCGATTCTCGTATATATCAGTTTGCAGCAGCTTATTTTTACACAGATTTTTTGTATCTTTTCACCCCAAAACCCTAAATCGACTTATTCTCTCTCTAAAATACACACACACACTCTCTCTCCCTCTACAAATATACCTAGATCTAAGGGTCTCTCTACCCTACTCCATTTGATAAAGTGTTAGAGCATCTCAAGGGCTTCCTTTTGATCCGATTAAAATCGAGCTTGGGCATTTTTGAAGTTCTTCCTTTTCTCTTTTGGGCTTTTACTCTTGAGGTAGGGATATTATACACTTTGTTATGATCTTTAACCTAGTTATTCGTTGTTATGAATAAATGATGAGATTTGGAAGTGCTTTGGGTAAAGTTAGGGTTTGGGTTCAAGTTGAAAAGAGGGGTTTCCATGATTGGGTTATATAAATGAATATGGTGTTTGAATATGAAGTTCTCTTTTGTTAAAATGGTGAAACGTAGCCTTTGGATTGATATTTGAAAAATGGGGAGTTTTGTACTAATTTGTGTTGAATAATTATTTTGAATAAATAATGGAATTGACATGGTAAGTGTGAAATTGGGGGAATGAACGAATGAATGGTGTAGTTGGATTTGTTTAATCACACATCTATGGAAATTTGATAAATTATCTGTTAGAAAGATTGTACATCTGTTTAGAAATATTTGTTTTGGGCTATCAGTGAAGGATAGCTATGCTTGTTCTAGAAATTGCATGTGGATTAGGTGAATTGAAACTAATCATTTAAATTATGTCATTGAATATGACGGTATGATTAAGTCATTTAATATGTGTTGTGGATAGTCATTGTATATGACGATGCTTTTAAATACATTGTATATGTATCATTATTTCGGAGGATATATGGGATGTACTCCATATGTGATTATGTGCTTTTAATACATTGTATATGTATCATTGTTTGGAAGGAGATAGGTAATGGACTCCATTTAAAATTAAGTTGGCCAGAGTATCCAGGGTGAAAGTTCCGAAACCTTATATATATATATATATATATGGGTGCCGATTCCCTCGGATGAAAATTTCATAAAATGGAAAAATTGAAGTGTTTGAATAATAGTTGCATTGAATTGTGAATCACTAAATTGTAATCTCATTTGGATTGTTTAGATAACAATGAACTTGTCTCATGAATTGACTCGGAATTAATTGAATTAATATGGATTGAGATATGGGTATCAGTATTGAATGATCATGGAAAGAATGCAAGTAGGTTACGAGTGTGGAACTTTTATCTGGCACTTATATCTTAGTTAAACCTCATATATTGTGTTAGTCTTTCTCTACTAGGCTTTGGCTCACCCTACTTGGGAAACCATTTTCAGGTACTGGTGATATGTTTCCTCTAAGGACGTAGCTTGGGAGGACTTAGGAGCTGGAGGCTCTACTTTGTTATTTTGTGTTTAAGTATTTATTCAAGCCAAGGGATTTATATATATGGAGCTTACGACTCTCATTTGTTATAACCAAGTTATGTCTTGGAAAGATGTAAGCCCGTAGGGCATTTATTTTGTTGTTATTAACAAATGTTATATGTTGTAGATTCAGAATGAATATATATCAATGTATAATGCATGTAGTTGTAATATAAATTCTGATGAATGAAGTATCTCATTTCTATTATGTTCATAGATCTTATGGAATGGATTATTTGTATTATTTTGGGGGTGTGACAACTTGGTATCAGAGCGTACCGGGTTTGAATATTTTGGATACGTGGGAAGTGGTTATTATCACAATGGGTTTGTCTCGCTTAGTTGAGACATTAGTATGCGTTGTATGCTTATGTGATAACATGCTTGTATGATTATATGGGTATGAGATTTAATGTCTATGATGCTAATCGAGTCCATGGGTTTCTAGGAGTCCTGTTGGAAAGGCACTTGATCACTGTCGTTTTTAGCCAGAACTCTAGTAACGTCGTGGAACGGTCATTATTCGAAAATGAAATTCGTATGTGTTTACATGATTACGTGCTTATGTGGAATGAGTTAGTGTTGTCTATTGTACAAGGACTTGAGTGAATTGGCCTCGATATATTTGTTGTTGTGCTAATCTTTGAGTTACCCTTACTAGGATGCCTAGACGAAGAAGTGACAATTTCCTTCCTTTCACACCAGAAGAGTTATGGAAACAGTTTGTGGAGTTATGCCAAGGTACTACATCTTTGGTACAGTTTGAAGCATGGTTTGCTAACCTATCAAGATTTGCTATGGAGTTGGTGGAGACTGAGGAACTTCGTTGTTCGGAGTTTGAGAGTAGGCTGTGTGACAACATTCGAGAAAGGATTGTCGGGTCTTGGCATAGAAGTTATAGCGTACTTGTTGAAGTTGCGGCTCATGTAGAGACAGCGGTATTAGTCATGGGCCAGAGTAGAGAAGAGGCCATCTTGGCGACCCCAGTAACTCAGGGTGTTAGTAGACCTTTTAAGAGGTAGAGGGGTTTCACTTGTTTCAAATGTGGTCAGTTGGGCCACAAGTCTCCGGCGTGCCCACAGAGGAAGAGCGCAAGGTTGGTAGTTCAACCAGTAGTTGCACCATCGGGATCATCTATTTAGCCAAGAGTTGGAACGATCGAGTGCTCGATGGGGAAGCAGTCATTGGGATCCGTACTAGTTCAGACTTTGAACCAGTTACGTATTTGGGAACCACTTATTTGCTGGGTGTGTAATTAATTGGGTCATATCAAACGTTTCTGTACCCAGCTGGGGGATTCTTTGGGAGTTTTACAGCCTAGTCGGGTTCAACCTTATTCGTCTGGGCAGGGACAATACTATTATGAGAAGCAAGCAGGCCAGATTTCGAGGGCCTCGAGAGAGTCGAGATCTCAGACCCTTAATGGGAAATCATGCATTTGTTCCTGGTGTGGCCAGTTAGGACACATCAGCAGTTCCTATCCGTGGCTTATGAGTTCTTAGGATATTTTGGGTTTAAGAGTAACTGACTTTAGCAGTCCAGTGAGGGACGGTGATGGTGGTAGTACTACTGGGATGATTTGTTTTGGCTACTCTGTTTTGTAACCGGTGGGTTGTCATTGTACTCATTAGGTTCTATTATGTAACCAATGTGTTTTGGGAATGTTGAGACATCATAACTACATATATATATATATATATATGTGCCCTTGCTTGTTTATTCCCATGGATTGGGCGGATTGGAATATGTAGTGACTCTAAAATTTTATTAATATGATAAATTATTGTGGAATCGGAAAATTTTCGTATTAATGCATATGTATGAGTGTGATTTGGTTTGGGAAGGTGATGGCTGGTGAGCTATAATCTAGAATTTAAAATAGTTGTTACAGGATGTGTGTTTTGGTCGGAGTTACCATGGGGAGAGAACAACTACACTTGCCAGGTGTGCATAATTTCATGAGCGTTCCTTATTCGGTTTTATGTGCATGGTAGAGATTTTGGTCTACAGTCATGGGAATTCCTCGAGAGGATGTAAAGTGTGTGATTGGCTCTAGGTTTTATACATGCAACACGATGTTTTCAAAGATGGATAGCGTATGGTTTCGTTAGGTATGGACCTGTACCTTCATTGTAGGTATTGTTATCGGATCTTCATATTTTCTGATTGGTTGTTTCTTTTGAAGGGATGTTAGTCCCTTATCAAAATTATGGCTCGGTAAAGGGTGTGTTGTGGGCAGCTGGTAATATATTTCGGGTAGTAGTATAGTGGATGTTTCCTAAGTTTTAGGACTCTTTTATTATGTTTGAATGCGATAGGTGTGTACCTCAATTCTGGTTAAGTCAGGTGATGCTGTCGGAAGGTTGGTTGGGTATGTAACCCGTGGTTAGGGTGTGACTCGTGTGTAGGTCACAGTGGAATAGTGTTTATGGGTAAAGGTTTGGGATAACGACGAGGAGATTGAGGACTTCATTTGTTCTTTTAGAGAGTTAGGACGGTAAGTCTTTGAAAGCCCTGTCGGTGTCTTGCGTTTGTACCGGGGCTTGGTTCGTAGTAGTTGTTCAGTAGTAGCAATGGCTAGTGGATTGGCACGGAGGCTTAGTATTTTGATTGTACTCTTATGACGAGTGACAAATAGAATGTGGGATAAAGAATTGACCTTATTGGTCATTGATGGATGGAGATGTTATGTCTGCTTGTGTTTGGTTTGAACGGTTACGTAGTAACGATGGTGTTGTAGCGTGGTAAGCCTTTGCTAGTTAACTTGGTGCAAGGGAACAAATATGTAAATTTCGTTATTGTGAATTCAGTCGAGGTTGTAAGTACATTCTCAAAATGAGGAATTCAGTGTGGGTGTAAGATATTAGGAATTAAGTGAGGAGGTTTTGCTAGTATGGTATGTGGTGGTGTGTGATTCGTATGTTGTTATTAGATGATGTATAGAAGGGGGTCAGTCATAGGGCAACCCTAGGAGAGTGCCTTGGTAAGGCATTTGTGTGGTTAATGATTGGGTTGAGTAGTTTAATGTTCGAATGTGCTGGGTTACTTTGGTGTGGGTGTTTGTCGTCCAATTTGGATAGTGGAACTTCGAGTGAGGTAGTAAGATTGTATAGAGTGAGAGATGCACTCTGTCAGAGTGATTTCTCCTTATTTGGTCCTTGTGTGCATGGTGGTGTAAGGTACCGGTGTGTGCGTTGGCTTAGGATGTTGTATTGTGTTTGACTTGAAAAGTTCAGTTAGGACTCAAATATGAAGCGAGGATGTGCGTGCCATTTAGGCATACGTGTGAGGGGTGAATGAAAAATTAGAGTAACGTTGAAGAATCCGAAGTGATTCATTGGACCGGAGAGGTTGTGTATGTAACAACCCGAAAATTTAAGTTGTTCCATAAATTTTATACTAGTATTATGGTTGTATGTGATAATATATTATTAAATAAATAATAATAAATACAGAATCTAATTTGGCATTGAATTATCAAATATGAGATTAATTAGGGATTATTATTTGGGGCCAAATTAACAGAAATATGGAATTATAATACTAATTGGGCCAAATTAAAGCTAAAGATAGTAAATAAATAAATATAAAAGTAAGAGTAAATAATAATAATGGGTGTGGTAGTAAAATAAATAAATAATTTTTTGTTGGTATACGATAGAGTGTAATTTAATTAGAGATTAATTTATTATATAGTTATATTAGACAATTGGGTCAAAGTGTAATTATCTTAAATATTTATTAAAGATAAATATAAATCCATATAATTTATGAATCAAATCTAGGGAAAGATATGCGCTGGCCACATGTTGGCCAGCTAATGCTCTCACCTCCTTATAAATAGAGAGGAGGTGATCTGTGTGGAAAGAAAAGGAAAAAAGAGAGAAAGGAAGGAATGAGGGAAAGAAATGAAGAAAAGGAAGAAAAAAATAATGGAAGCCAAGAGGGTCTTTGACAGTGGAAAGAAATAGTGATGTATTAAAGTTAAGGTGAGTTATATTATACCTTGAGCCACCATAATATATTTTATGTATGTTTTGACTTACCATACTTATTTTATACAAGTTATATTTTATTAGTTATATTAATACAAGTTATGTTTTATAAACATTTCAATTACGTGGATTAATTTTTGAACTCTATTCGTTAAAATGAAAACTCATGTATATGTTTGTTTAAATTTTAAAGAATATTTGATTATGACCTTATAAACAATTATGTTTTGTAAGTACCACCACAGGAGTCTCATGCCTTGGGGGACTTAAATAACTATTGGCCTCTGTTTAGTCACTTTGTGGGCCTCTATTGTCATGGATCTATTGATCTTTGTTCTGTGCGGAGCAAAGTACTGTACAGAGATAAGTGTTACACTATTATGGGAGGCACCTCTATAATTCGTATGAGCCACCTCTTGAATCCGTACCTTTGTTTTGACTATCACTTCTGTGACCTCTGTTCTGTTCTGTTTGGTACCGTTGTTATGGTTATTTATTTACATAATCTCAGTTTTGCTACTTAAATGATTATTTGTTCAGACTAAGTTATTTTAAATATTTTAGTTACATAACTATCCATGGTTATTTTGTATCCCTTATACTTTTAGCATAATATTTCTCACTCTGTCATGTGCTTATAGCTGTTTACCAATTTTCAGAAAACAATACAATTCAGAAATAGCTTTTGAGAAGTCTTAGATGCGGGGCTGCGACATAGACACAGACAACACTTTTATGATATTTTTATATGGAAATATCGACCTCTTTAGTCAATACATTTTGTAATAAAAATAGAAACTCCAATAATTATTTTGGTACCCTCACTTAAATATTATTTCCGCTCGGGTTTATTTATTTATTTAAAAATTGGCCGGAGGTAACTTCAGTTACTGGCCATCACAATACTTAACCCTTGGGTACGGGAAGCGGGTCGTGATAGTGTATGGAACTCCATTTAGGAGTTGGTGAGGTTGGGCAAGATGTTGGTGTTTGAAGACTGGTACGAGTGAATAAAGTTGGATAGTTGATTGGTTAATACTTGGGTTGGTTGACATATAGTCACCTCGGGAATAGGTCAAAATTGTAGGTTGTGTAATTAAACGGTGTCTTGGTGTGCAATGTAAGTCCCATATGGATAGTTGGAAGGTTGTTTGAGTGGTAGTAACCGGTTTGAGATTTCGGTTGAGAACTTTGATCTTATAAACGCTTGCACCATTATGTGAATCGTGGGTGTGCATTTTCTTCCTTTGTGTTATTGTGTTACTGGCATTTCTAAAATTTACAGGGGTTCTCATCGTGGAAAATTTTGTTTTGAATATTGTAACACCACCGTGAGCATGATGGGTTTTGTGGGATGACTATGTTGTGATTCATTGGAAGAACGTTGGTGGATAATTTGGGGGAAAACCAAGTGTTTGAAACAAATGGGATAAATTAAGGATTTTCTTTACCCTTAACGGGATATCTTTTGACATGTGTTGGGAAGTCACATTTTGATCTAGTCTAAGTTACTAGTTACATGTTGTATGTCTTTTGGCAAGGACTTAGAATTGTCTGGCATTAATGTGCCATAACGTTATTGATTATTCGTGTTTAATTTTGTGTTCTCGTTTTACGAGAGCTGATCGAAAGCCTTGTATGCAAGTGGTTTTCCTTTTTCCCCTAGGTTGGAGTGTTAAGCACTCAATGGTGATTTGAGTATCGTAAGTAGTCAAGTCATGGTGGATGTCTTGAAGCGCAGTTCTTATTGAAGTTGTTGTTACTATTATTATTATCGGGGGTATGTGCTCTTGTCTTATAAACCGCTGCAAGTTTTGCCGGTTGGGGAGGTATTCATGTTCGTTCCTTGTGGTTGAGTCAAGTCTTGTGAAGCAAGACGTTTCTATTAGCTAAGGTATCAAGGACACATCTCGAGGTTGAGGAAGCAACTTGGAAGCATGAATTGGTAGTCCGTGAGAAATATCTGGACTTATTCGTTGTTGTTTGAGCATAAGTTGAGATTCTGACTATGTTAATGAAATGTTAAAACATTGTATATGTTATGGGTATCTTGAAAACATGGATTCAATATGAGCATTGTATATGTTCTAGGAATATAGAATATTGTATGTGTTGTATCAAATTTGGAAACATTGTATATGTTTTGGATTATAAGAACATTGTATATGTTGACTATGTTTTAGAAACACAAGTTTAATTTGAGCATTGTATATGTTGTTTAAGTTTCGGGGATACAAATTTATCACAAACATTAAATATATTTTGGAAATATGAGGTATACGTACTGAAATTGATTAAATTTTGGGAGATGCATATTGATAATATATGTTGAGATATATATTGTGCACTTGTTCTTTTGTGAAGGGATTGAATGACCAGTAGGCAGGTTATGGTGATAAGAATTGAATTGTGATTTAATATTGAAACTTGTGCATCGAGTTAATGCTAATGGATGATCGGAAAATGAGTCACGATGATTGAAATTGATAAACTATCATAGTTGGGAATAGTTTAATTGGTTTGGCACATGATTTAAATTTCGAGGACGAAATTCATTAAGGAGGGAAGGTTATAGCGATTCCAGTTTTGACCCGACCTTTATTATATTCCAGACTCGGGTTCCGTGGTTGAATATAGTATCCATGTCTTGTTTTCCTCCTTTAACTTTTTGAATTTAAGCTTTGGAATATGTTGGGCGGGTTTGGAATAGGTTGGTTGTTAGTTGGTCTGGATTATTGTTGCCCAGATTTTAGCCTCTTCGCTCGAATGAGCCTTGTGAAATTTGCTTTATCGCTCAAGTGAGATTTCTTGCGCTTGAGCGAGCTGTGAGTGTTCTCAGTACTTCTCCCCAAGCGCAGAATTTCTGGGAAGGTTAAGTTCTTCACTTGAGCGAGGCTTCTTGAGCTCGAGCGACGGTGCGCGTCTGTAAAACTTCTGAAGGTATGTACTTTGCGCTCGACCGACGCTTCTTGCGTTCAAGCGAGGTCACTAATTGTGACTGGTCGCTTGAACGACAACTTCTTCGGTCGAGTGAGCCTCGCGTATATCAGTTCGCAAAAGCTCATTTTTACACAGATTTTTTTTATCTTTTCACCCCAAAACCCTAAATTGGTTCATTCTCCCTCTAAAATACATACACTCTCTCTCTACAAATACAGCTAGATCTAACGGTCTCTCTACCCTACTCCCTTTGATAAAGTGTTGGAGCATCTCAAGGGCTTCCCTTTGATTCGATTAAAATCGAGTTTGGGCATTTTCGAAGTTCTTCCTTTTCTCCTTTGGGCTCTACTCTTGAGGTAAGGATATTATACACTTTGTTATGATCTTTAACATAATTATTCATTGTTATGAATAAATGATGAGATTTGGAAGTGATTTGGGTAAAGTTAGGGTTTGGGTTCAAGTTGAAAAGAGGGGTTTCCATGATTGGGTTATATAAATGAATATGGTGTTTGAATATGAAGTTCCCTTGTGTTAAAATGGTGAAATTTAGCCTTTGGATTGATATTGAAAAAAGGGGGAGTTTTGCCATAATTTGTGTTGAATAATTATTTTGAATAAATAATGGAATTGACATGGGGAGTGTGAAATTGGGGGAATGAACGAATAAATGGTGTAGTTGGATTTGTTTAATATCACATCTGTGGAAAATCGATAAATTATCTGTTATAAAGATTGTACATCTGTTTAGGAATATCTATTTTGGGCTATCAGTAGATGATAGCTATGATTGTTGTAGAAATTGCATGTGGATTAGGTGAATTGAAACTAATTATTTAAATTATGTCATTGAATATGATGGTATGATTAAGTCATTGAATATGTGTTGTGGATAGTCATTGTATATGGTGATGCTTTTAAATACATTGTATATGTATCATTGTTTTGGAGGATATAGGGGATGTACTCCATATGTGATTATGTGCTTTTAATACATTGTATATGTATCATTATTTGGGAGGAGATAGAGGGTGTACTCTATTGTTTAGGAGGAGATAGGTGGTGGACTTCATTTAAAATTAAGTTAGCCGGAGTGTTCAAGATGAAAGTCCCGAAACCTTATATATATATATATATATGGGTGCCGATTCCCTCGGATGAAAATTCCGTAAAATGACAAAATTAAAGTATTTGAATAATAGTTGTATTGAATTGTGAATCACTGAGTTGTAATCTCATTTGGATTGTTTAGATAACAATGAACTTGTCTTAGGAATTGACTCGGAATTAATTGAATTAATATGAATTGAATAGATGGAAATTGATTGAGATATGGGTATCAGTATTGAATGATCATGGAAAGAGCGCAAGTAGGTTACGAGTGTGGAACTTTAATCTAGCACTTATATCTTAGTTAAACCTCATATATTGTGTTAGTCTTTCTCTACTGGGTTTTGGCTCACCCTATTTGGGAAATCATTTTCAGGTACTGGTGATATGTTTCCTCCAAGGACGTAGCTCGGGAGGACTTAGGAGCTGGAGGCTTATTTTGTGTTTAAGTATTTATTCAAGGCAAGGGCTTTATATGTATAGAGCTTATGACTCTCTTTTTTGTTAACCAAGTTATGTCTTGAAAAGATGTAAGCCCGTAGGGTATTATTTTGTTGTTATCAACAAATATTATATGTTGTAGATTCAGAATGAATATCTATGAATGTATAATGCATGTAAGACCTGTTGCAATATAAACTCTGATGAATGAAATATATCATTTCTATTATGTTCATAGATCTTATGGAATGGATTATTTATATTATTTTGGGGGTGTGACAAAGAAGTTGGTTAGAATATTTTTTTTTTTTTAAAAAAAAAAGACGTGTAAAAAAGTAAAGAATTTTTAATTTTTAATCATCTTCCTAAAAAGACTACATGTAATAATGCTTTTTAATTTTTGTGTCAAATGTTTAGCATTACGCCCAACAACTATTATAATGGCTAGATTCAATTAAAATTTAACTTTAAAAGACAATCACCAAACCATTCTCCACTAATATGAGTCACTGTTTTTGACTTACATAGATGGTTTTGAAACCTTTATATATATATATATATATGTATGTATATATTATTTTGTATTTAAGTTATTTTATAAGTCAAACACAAAAAATGGCCAACACATAAGCTCTTATATCATAAATAAATATAAAAAAACATACAATTAAGGAGTCCAATTATTGATTTTCGTCTAATGTGTTTTATCATTACTGATATAAAAGCCATCAGATGTGACATCCCAGTAGCGGTTATGATCCTTTGAAGAAGGAGTGTCGCAATAAGAGTCTATTCTATTATCGAAAGCAACAAAACTTGCACCTTTGGCACCCCAGTAAAAATGGCAGAAAAATAGAGTGCTTCCAACAATGTTTAGGTTGGAATCTCCAAGTGCATTCTTGACCATTTCCAAGTGTATGCATTCCAAGATCATCTTTGGATTGGCAATGAACTTGCAATTGCTCATAGTTGGTTGGAAGGTTGTCGATAAAATGAACCACATATGTTGGAAGAATCCCACACATGGTGGTTGTGCAAAGCAAATGAAATGTTAGGATAACTAAAGGAAGGAATGACTTCTTAATATTGTATCTCTTCAAATGTCCAAATTATGTTATTTATGTTCCTTATTGTTGCCTTCCTTTACTAATTTATCGACGCAGAATATCTATGTTGAATTTGCATTTAAAATAAAGTTGAAAGTAGACCATGAATATTTGATTTGATTTTGTACAGAGCAGTGTTGGAACTAAAAAAAATACTACCAAAAAATTGACCAAAAACTCATATGGCGTGGAACCCACCCCCAAGTAGCACCCATATTCAAGTGAATGTTTGGTAAAATTTTTGATAAAACATTTGGTGCTTCTAATATTTTTGTTTTGTAAACAAAAAGATGGCAAAGGAAAAACAAATAAAAAATGCTAGAGTTCAAAATTTTTACCAAACACTTTCATATATGGGTGTGGGATCCACACTTATGTAGGTCCCACATGAGTGTGGTCCCATGTAAGTATTTGATAATTTATTTTATTTTTAATATCGCTAACATAATTCCAAAAAAAAAAATTTAAGGAAGAGTACAATTTTAATAATTAAGGCCAATTAGTGTCTCGCCAAATGTTATTGGAATTAGACATTAATTTGGCTGAAGTAATTTCACACATTATATTTGCAGGTGTGGGATGCACACTTATGTGGGTCCTCCACCTATGTAGGTCTCACATGAGTGTGGTTCCATATAAGTATTTGATTTTGTTTTTGTTTTTGCTTTTTTTTTTTAAAGTATTCCTAACATTATTCAGAAAACAAATTTAAGGAAGAGTGCAATTTTAATAATTAAGGGCAATTAGTGTCTTGCCAGGTGTTATTGGGGTTTAGACATTCATTTGGCTAAAGTAATTTCTCACATTATATTTGGTTATATCTAATTAATGTTCTAAAAATTAGACCAGTTAGCAAATAAGAAAAAGAATTGGGTCAACAAGTCACCGGTTCAATCATCAGGTCAAACTAAAATTGAACTATAACGTCATAATTATTTTATAAATATATTAAAAATAAAAATTAATAATATCGAATTAAGATACATTTATATAAATTTTAATATTCATATATAATTACATAAATATATTTCCAAATTTAAACAAAGCTAAAGTTAGCATACCACTCTCAATATAGTTATATTTTAAGAACAAATATATATGTTTGTACATATAATTTTTAGGAAATATTATTTTAACCCCTAAATTATCACTCAAAAATCAATTCTATCCATATACTTTTAATTATATTAAATTTTAGGATAAACTATCAATAAGTTTTAATAGTTTAACTTAATTCCCATCAAATCCTATTCAAAATAAGTCATAGTAAAATTGTCGCTAAAAATAATTTTTTGTGACGATTTTTGGGTATGTGTTGTTAAAAATTGACAATTAATGACTTTTTTTGTCACAATTTTTATAAATTGTCACTAAAACTTACGATTAGTAACTTTTTTATGTGACAAAATTTTCAAATTGTCGTTGAAAATTAAAAATTAGTGACTTTTTTTGTAACGATTTTTTTTAAACTGTCGCTAAAACTTATAATTAGTGACTTTTTTTGTAACAAAATTTTTAAACTGTCGCTGAAAATTAACAATTAATGACTTTTTTAATAGTATTTAATGAAAAATGCATTAATTATCCTAGGATCCATTGGACAATAAGTCCACGTATTAAGACCTACACGTAAGTCCCTTTTAATTTTACACAAAATCTATTCAATTTTAAATCAATTTCACCCTGCAATTAGTTACTATTTAAAATTAAACAAAATTTGCTGACGTAGTACTAAATTTCATTTGGAATTTCATTTTACCCCCAAATTATACTTCAAAAATCAATTAGACCCCAAATATAAAAAAAATTAAATTAAAATATTTAGTTAATAATTTTTTATCTCAAAAATGAAAAAAGAAAATAAATTTTAAATAATATACTTTGCAAAAAAAAAAAATTAAAAACAATATAAAAAGCCTCATTTAAAATATTCTCTTTAAGTCTCAAATTATCTTGAGTTGATCTTAGAAAAACTAATTGAGCCAAAAATTTCTTGACTATGTATGTGCGTGCGCAATTGTAGTTAGCTTATTTCCCAAATTAATTTTAATAGAATTGATCGACTAATAGTAATTTTAAAATTAAGTGTGTAAAAATTTAGATCATACTTATTACGAGAGTAACATCTATTTTTGATATTTGAAAAATTATATTTAATGATAAAAATGAATATGTTAAGATCTTCCTATAAAATCAAAATTAGTACATACTCAGTCGTATCATTGATTGAATGATAATTTAACACAAAAGTAAGCAATTATTCTCTAAAATAGTGTTGGGCTTATGTGCTTTAGGGTAGAGAGACCCGCTATTTTTTGTAATAGGATTCCAACCCTTATAACTTATAAGTCTTTAAGACATTCAGTTTGAACTTTTATGTAGTATTGTATTACGTTATCACTTACCATAAACTCATGTTTTGTTAGTTATGAATATGTAATTGCGTGTAATCTCCTTTTATAAATTCTTAAAATTTGAGAAATGAAATATATAGAAAAGATATTTGTTTTTTGTTTTGTTTTGTTTTGTTTTTTTTTGTTTTGTTTTGTTTTTTTTTTTTTTGTAAATTAGATAGATATTTGATATCGATGGGCACCCAAGGGGGCCTAACCCACGGTTGAGGGCCCAGTCCACATCCTAGCTATCAAAGCCTAATAACTCTGAGAAATCAACACTAGGCCAGGACCAATAACATTCAAACACTTGCCAAACAGAATCCTAGACACGTAAGCAAACAAAAATCTTGCAAAGTTATTGCACCACACATCAGTCATTAATGAAATTCTCACAGCATTAAATATGATAACCCCTTCACGTCAAAGGAGATAGACTCACCATGAACGATGCGAGCTAGAATATGGATTTTCGGCTAACATGACAGTCGAAAATGGACAAGGAAATGATGAACAAAGGATATAAGGAAGTTTCCGATATACGTTAAAGGTTAAGTTCTTCATCTCCCTATTCTGGTTCAATACAATCAATCTACTCTATCCTAATTTGATCGTCGGAGTGTCTGCTGGGGGATTGCCTCCCCTCTTGGACCTTTTTTGCAGGAACGCTTCGTGGACTTTAAGACCAGCAGACCTGTTAGAAGCGTGGACCAGCCCAACCCTTCCCACGTTGTAATTACAGTATCATCAGTTGGTGTAGTCTGTGGGAAACTCCATTTCGGAAAGACAGTTGTGTTCATTGTCGTCGAAAGGAACCCCGCAATCATCCACCCCGTACATCAGAGTGGATGGTCACAACTAGATCAATGGCTTCACAACACAATGCTGGTAACCCCAAAGCTGAGCTCTCTAACCCAAATAACCCACCTCCATATTTCGCAGAACTCACCAATAACATCAGTTGATTGACCGAGCATAACCAAGCCTTGATCAATGCCTTACTCCAGCGTGACCTGCATATCTCGCCTCCACCACAACCAATAGTTCCCCAGCACCCAGAACAAGCCCACCATCTCCATCAATTCCCATCATATGTATCTCAAGGAACATTTCCACCATTCGCTCCGTGGCCTCAACCGTTGAATCTTGACGGTCTGCACCCTTCCCCGTCAGGCTCACAGCCTCGTCAAGATATGCCACTGCATTTCCATAACCATCCCTTACCACACCATACAGCTGCCTATGAAGGTGAGGCTAGCTGTGTTCAACCACCGATCCCAGTTTGTAAGGATAATGCTCCCGTCTGGAATAAAGAACTGTGAGCCATGAAACTTCAACTATAGGGGGTCATGCAGAACATGCAACATAAGACTTTCTCCATCGTTAACTCTCACTTTATCGCCTCCATCTGGGATAAGGCTCTTCCTCCCAAGTTCAAATGCCATCAATCTACACCTTTGATGGTACCACCGATCTCGTCGACCATGTAGAAGCATATCAGACACTCATGATCTTACATGCCTTTCCAAATGAAATCATGTGTCGCGCCTTCCTTGTCACGTTGAAAGGGTTATCGCACCTTTGGGTCAGTCAGCTTCTCCCAGACTCAGTCACTTCATTTTGCCAGCTCGGCGAATCGTTCTTAAGCCATTTCATCGGTGCTCAACGACAACGACATCCAGCCACCCAATTGCTGAACATCTGGCAAATAGAAGGGGAGTTGTTATGTAGCTATGTCACCCGCTTCAACATCGAAGCCCTACAAATGGAGAAAAATGATGACAAGGTCATCCTCATAGCCTTCATGGCCGGTTTCTGCCCGTCCGATTTCCTCTTCTCCTTCTGCAAACATCCCCCGACCACTATGGCCTCCCTTCTCGTCAAAGCCCAAAAATACATGAACGCCGAAGACTCTTTGGCAGCTCGCCAAGACTCCACATCCAAAGCCCCGCCCTTTATGGACAAAAGAAAAGAGCTTGAGCCCCGACCTTCACAATATATGTACTGACCTCTATCACACCCAGATTGGCCTGCACATTCGGACCGACTGACCCCAACCCGCCCACATGGTTGGTTCAAGTAGTACACCCCCCTGAATTCACCCATGGGGCAAGTTCTGAACCAAATTCAACAAGACTATAGCCTGAAATGGCCTCAACCATCCAGATCTCCCTCCAATCGACGGGATCAATCCAAGTACTGCCGCTTCCATCAAGACCACAGCTACAACACTGACGAATGTGTCAACCTGAAAGACCAGGTCGAGGATCTGGTCCACCAAGGATGCCTTAACCGATTCACAGCAACCCGTCCCTGTCGAGGCCCAGAATTGGCCCCCCAAACCATAACCGTCAACACACTCCCCCCCAATGACCAGCACAACCTGAGCGGAATAATGATTGGCCTCAACACCAATCTCGAGCTCACAGTGACCCTCTCTCCCCGCTAGGTGAAATAAGGTTCATTGCCGGAGGCCTCTCGTGCGGCAAACCATCACTGTCGGCACAGCGAGCTAAGCTCCGAAAAATTCAACAAGGATTTGATAGAGAAGTAGCCACGGTGGACCGACCCTACAAGCAACCTAAGCAATGGTCTGAGCCAATCACCTTTATAGCAGAAGACTGCACAGGTATTCGCTATCCTCATGACAACCTCCTGGTTATCTCTGCTCTCTTATCAAACTACAAAGTCAGGAGAGTTCTGGTCGACAACGACAGCTAAAGGTCGGGAAAGAAAAGTTGTTGCCTCTACAAACCCCTCTGGTAGGTCTTACCGGCAATTGGGTCACATCCATGGGCTCCATCGACCTCTCCATCACCATCAGAGAGTATCCACGGTAGTCCACCAAACTCCTTACCTTCCTTGTCGTCAACTGTCCTTCTACTTACAACATCATATTAGGGCGCACCGCCCTTAATGCCTTTCAAGCCGTAACGTCCACGTACTATCTGGCCTTGAAGTTTCCCACTAACTAGGGGGTTGGCACTGTGAGGGGTGAACATATGATAGCCCGGGAGTGCTATGTTGCCTCATTAAAGGAATTCAAAATGAAAGAAGCTATGATCATTGAAGGCCTTAATATTAGAGACAAGTAAGAGTTAGTTAGAGGAGAACCAGTGGAGGAACTTGTCGAAGTACCTGTCGATCCTACCGATTCAACGAAAACGGCTAAGATTGGTAGCCAGGGTCCTCTTAAGCCAAAGTCAATCTCACGACTTTCTTAGCCGAGCACAATGATATCTTTTCTTGGACTCATTTAGACATGCCAGGTATAGACCCTTATTTTATTACCCATTGTCTCAGCATTGAACCCCAATTCTGACCATTCCGCCAAAAGCAACGTATTTTTCATCCAGAACATAACAGCCTCATTGCTGCTGAGGTTGACAAGCTGCTAAAGGCACAGTTCATCAGAAATGTGGATTATCCCAGATGGTTGTCCAACATGGTCTTGGTCTGCAAAAACAACGGCAAATGGCGACTCTGCGTCGACTGTTCCGACCTCAACTGAGTTTACCCCTTGATAGCTACCCCCTTCCTAGGATAGATCTCTTGGTTGATGCAACTACGAGACATCAATGCTTAGCTTCACGGATGCTTTCTCTGGCTATAGTCTGATCTTAATGCACGCAGTCGACCAAGAGCACACCTCTTTCATCACTGACAGGGGGACTTATCACTACCGTGTCATGCCGTTTGGTTTGAAGAATGCTGGAGCCACTTACCAACGCCTAGTTAATGCTGTCTTCCAACACCAGATAGGTCGGAACATGGAAGTCTATGTCAATGACATGCTCGTCAAAAGAAAACTCTCCCTCGACCACTTGGTAGACCTGCACGAGACTTTCCAAACCTTGTGCAAGTATCAGATGAAACTGAATCTGGAAAAGTACGCATTTAGCGTTGGGTCTAGTAAGTTTTTGGGGTTCATGGTCAACCAAAAAGGCATTGAGGCCAACCCAGAAAAGATCAAGGCCCTGATAGAAATGCGGTCTCCTAGGACAGTCAAGGAGGTTTAGCGGTTTACAAGTAGAGTTGTCGTCCTCAATCGTTTAATTTCACGAGTGATTGACAAATGCCTTCCATTCTTCAAAGTCCTCCGGCAGGCCTTCGAATGGAATACTGAGTCTGAGGAGGCCTTCCAACAACTGAAATAGTGCATGGCCAACCTCCCCTTCTCTCTCAAGTATTGTCAGTCGAAACCCTCTTCCTCTACTTAGCTGTGTCCAACACCGCTGTTAGTGCTGCCCTTATCAAGGAAGACGGTTCAGTACAGTGCCCAGTTTACTACATCAGCCGCGTACTCAAGGGAGCCAAACAGAACCACCCTCTATTAGTAAAAATGGCTCTCGCCTTGGTCATCCCTTCCAGACGCCTCTGACCCTATTTCCAAGCTCATTCCATGGTGATTCTCACCGACCAGCCTTTGAAAAAGATCATGCAACAACCAGAATCATCAAGCAGGCTCATGCAATGGTCCGTTGAACTAAGTCAATATGATATCTCTTACCGACCATAAACAGCCATCAAAGAATAGGTTGTCACCGACTTTATCTTGGAATTCACAAATCTTACCCCGCACGCATCCTCTCCACCAGTACACGACCCTATTGAGGAGGAAGACCGCCATTCCTAGACTCTTTGTGTCCACGGTTTATCCCACAAAGAGGGTAGTAGAGTCGGTTTAATCCTCACTATCCTAGAAGGAGAATACTTCAAATGCGCCCTCCGATTCCTATTTACAGATTCCTATTTACAGCAAGTAACAACCAGCCCGAATATGAAGCTCTCATAGTAGGTCTCTGACTGGCTAAATATATCAGAGTCGATCATCTCCAAGTGTTTACTGACTCTCGATTGGTAGTTGGCCAGATAACGGATGAGTTTGATGCCAAGGAAGAAGCCATGCGATCACACATGGACATTGTTCCTCTTTCGACCCGCCTCTTTAACAGCTTTCGTATCTGACATATCCTAGGTCAGAAAACTCCCAAGAAGACGAAATGGCACAGTTAGCCTTAGCAGAAAAACCAGACCTCTGCCATGGCGTCCGAGTTGAATACTTGACCCATCCAACAGTCTCACTAGATCCATGAGCAATTTACTTGCACCAGGATGAGCCCAGGATATCATCACATTCCTCGAACGAGGAACACTTCCAGTAGACAAACTCGAAGTCGCCAATGTCAGGACTCGATCATCGAATTACATCATTATCAGTGGCACCTTGTATAAAAGAGGATTCTTATGACCATATCTCAGATGCCTCAATAATGACTAAGCAACCTATGTAATGAGAGATATACATGAGGGAGTTTGTGGGAATCACTCTAGGGGACGATCTCTAGCTCATAAAATTCTCCGAACAGGTTACTTTTGGCCCACACTCAGTTAGGACGCCGCTGATTTTGTGATGAAATGCGACAAATGCCAACGCTTCGCTAACGTCCCCTACGTCCCTCCAACGAAGTTGATCATGCTCAGTAGCCTTTACCCTTTCGCTAAATGGGGAATTGATCTCATGGGTCCTTTACCGACCGGCAGGGGCCAAGCAAAATTTGTTGTAGTCGCCACTTATTACTTCACCAAGTGCGTCGAAGTGGAACCTCTTACCAAGATCACTGAGCGGAATACCACTAAGTTCATCTGGCAGTCCATTGTGTGTCGTTTCGGGGTTCCTCAAGCCGTTGTCTCTGACAACGGCAAACAGTTTGACAACGCCAAATTCAAAGAATTTTGCGCAGAACTCAGCATCAGAACCTGTTTCTCCTCTCTAGGCCATCCTTAAGCCAACAGTCAAGTAGAGGTTACCAACTGCTCCCTGCTGAAAATCATCAAGACCAAGCTGGAGGCCGCTGTAGCTCGAATTTTTCACACCCCCTTTCGGCAAGCGAAATAAGCCCTATAGTATTGGACTTCTGCAGTTCTGAACCTGATCTCACAAGTACATTATGAAATAGATAAACACCAAAGAGTCCTAATCTGGCAAATATTTTTTGAAAAATCAATTTTGAATAAAAAATACCAAAAATAGACAGCTTTGCCAGATACAAAGTCGCCACCTAAATATTTTTGGAAAATCTGAGAAATCTAGAAAATCCATGACTCGTGACAAAGGCCATGTGTACGTCATTATCAAGATTATCTCAGCTTGGGAACTTAGGTACGAGAAGGGAAGGTCATGAATGAATTAATTACCCCTGCTCGCCCGATCAAAGATCGGCCTCTACTAATCATGATATGAATCTTATGTACATTAGTTATTTAGACTAGCATTACTATGTGATACGCACACACAAGTATAGACTAAATTGCGAGAATTGGAATACTTGATTCATGTTTGTTTGCAAAATTGTTTTGAATATGAACCACTTGAAAAAGGATCGCATATTTACTCAAATTATTCCAATTCAAGCAATAAACCTTCATCCACAGGCATTCACACAGTTTGTAACACTTGACCAATTAGCCTCATGGCAATTATGTTAAACATGGCAACAATTACACTTATGCGATATGCTAAAGCGAGTAAAGGCTCACCTAGTACTCCAAGCCAAAAGAGAAATGAGTTAGAAAAATGCATGATTCCTAACTATGCAATATGACTAATGCAAGGCATGCGATATGCAATTAATAGGCTCGGCTACTTAATATGGCGTATGACTCGATGAAATAGCATGCGGTCTAAGCACGTATTCAAAGAAGTATAAGCAATAACAATGCAGTTAGAAGGATGAACAGAGCCTCAGTGCATGCAATACAAGTGGATGCAAATATGATGCATGCTAAATAAAACGTGACGTTCCTAAACTAACCATCATAAGCTAGTAAATAAAAATAAGAAAGACGTGGGGTTGGAAGACATACACGTTATTACATGTTTGCACTCTCACGAAGGAGAGTCCGAATAAACTAACTAACTAATTAACTAAAGCTAAGCTAATTAAGCTAACTATTACAAAACAAAATGAATAAACTGGCTAAGCTACTTAACTAATTATTACAACACCATATGAATTAACTAATTATTCTAGTTAATTAATGATTATAACACCATAACTAGCTAACTACTTTAGCTAATTAAATAATTACAACACAAGTGCAATTAAAAGAAGTAAGTAAGCTAAACAATTAAGTACTAAGTTAACTGTTCCGCCTCGGGAAGCAATGGATGTTCATGCGCATGCTCGGTTTCCACCCGAAAAAGGCCACTGTTTTGCATCCGGAGAGCCTTTGTTGCATAGAGAACACATACACTGTTGCCCACCTCCAGAATAACTCTGCTTTGCCTCACAAACACATTGTTGAATTTTGCATTGGTGGTCGGCCAACCACCAGTGATAGCTGGCTAGCCATCAATGGTGGCTTGTCGGCCACTGCTACCCAATTCACCCTGCTGCAACAGAGAATAAACAGAGCATGCACAGGGTATTCTCAAGGGTTTGTTTGCATAATTCACATCTCTTTTTCATGAACAAATCAAAGGAGTAATGAACTTGGTTCACAAACCACCAACTCAAGCAATTTTATTGCATGATGGCTTTTAAACCAAAGTGTGCAATTTCAATAAATACAACAAAACAAGACTCTAACCTCCTCTCTTTCATGAATTGATCAAGGGAAGTGGTGACCTTGGATACTTGAACCTTTTCATCACTAGTAAGTTTGAAATGTCTCAAGCTGCCATGTGTTTAATTAATGTCCGATTGAACACAACAAGTTATTATCTTGCACACTTTTAGTCCCAAGTTTTAATTACTCCGTTTTAGATTACCATCCATTCTTTAACCAATTGAGTCTAATGGTGAGTTTAAGTCATCTAAGTGGAAAGAAGGCTCAAACTAAAAGTTGTTTTAGCCATGAAAGAGACATCATACCGTTAGTAATGAGCCCTAAAGGGATCAAACTATTAAGCATGACATCTTAATCTCATGCTTTAAACAAACAAATTGTTTGAACCACTTTTAAAGAAAAACAAAAGCCAAGAAAGGAGGGAGGTTACAGAGGTGATTAATGGTGATCACAAGTATGGAAAGCTATAAATAAATGCAATCAACTCATATAAGATAGTGTCTAAGGCCTAAAACACCAAACTCATGAGGACAATTACACTACAAGCATATAAAACAAAGCTCAAATGCAACTATCAACCAAAAATAGTGCTAAAATAGTCTAAAATAAGTCCTAAAACATGTTAGAATTAAGACCAAAAAAAAAAAAATCTACATTAATATGCTAAAATATAGCACAAGTTAGGCTAGTAAGTAAGACACAAGAATGGGAGGCTAACCTCTCCAAGTTTGGACTTCAAAACATGATTTTGGCCACTAAAATAACTTTGAAAATCAATGTTTAAAAGCTCAAAAACAGGTAGTAAAAGGATGGGAAAGACAAGGGTAAAGGCCTCCAAAACAAGGTGTAAAGAAGGGTGAACCACCCCCTCAACCTTTAATGGCCTTAGAACCCAAGTTTTAGCCAAAAAATATAGAAGTTTTACAGCCCAAAAATAGTTGGAAAATTGCAAGAAAAAGAGTAGACAAAGCAAGCAAATAGGCAAAACCTTATTCCTTTGAAGATGAAAACCAATTTCAAGCAACAAAATCAAGCAAACACACCCTCTAGAGCTCTAACAAGGCTCAAGAATACCTCAGCTCGAAGAAGATGAGATTTGGTTAAGAGTGTATAGGCAAAGGTTGAAGATTTGTAAGCAAAAGTGTAGGAATTTGCTAGAGAAAGAGAGAAATGTAGAGAGAGATGAAAAATTTTGCTTTAAAATTTTTCTAACCTTCAAACATGAGAGGGAGGCCTCTTGTATATAGAAAACATGAATTCTCCTCAAGAACATCTAGCCCTACACGTGGGTGAAGATGCATGCATTTGTGCAAACAGCTGGCACAGCTGTCACAAAATATTTGCAAAAGAAATTGGTAGCCGGCCGGCCATCATTGGTAGTTGGCAGGAAACATCAATGGCCAACAACCAAAAAGTGATGGCCGACAGGCCACAAAAGTTGCAGGCTTAAAGAACTAAGGCTTGGTCCAAGAATGAGGTAACAAGAGTGTAGGGTTTGAAAGACTCAAAGCTGTAGCATTCCGCTGAGGGGTTCAAGCACTTGACAAAAAAATAAACTTATCATCGGGTGTGCAAGCGATGGCGTCCAATTCGTAATGGCCATAACAAATGGGGTGTCTACAGTTGCCCCTCTTTGATAGAACTCAGAGTCATGAAATGACGTGAGTGAATGTCAAAGCCCGAAGACGACCCATTTTGACAAGGCCGTAAGACTTGGACAAACAATCAAGACAGAAATAAATGGTTGTGCCCGCAAGCTACCTACCTATCCCTTTGCAAGGAATCAAACCATCGTACTTTTGGGGCAAAATGCAAATGATATGCACAATGCAACTTTGAAAGTTGGACTCACACGCTACGCGAAGTTGGCTATTTTGAAAACTTATGATCATGCAAGATGATGCAATAAGTAATAACAAATATAACACGCAAGAAAATGAAATAATAACATATGAATGAGAAACTTCAAGCTTAAAACCAACATAGGTTCCATGCAAAAAGAAGATATAAAGCACACCTTGACCACACCAAAACAAGAGACGAGGAAAGAAAACACCGCCCAGGGTTACGTTCCACGCATCTTGAGAAACTAAGAAACAAAAACAACTCGAGGTCATGTTTCACATGTCACGAGAAACTGAAGAACAAAAATCACTCGGGATCGCACGCATCTTGAGAAGCAGAGGAACAAAAACTGCTCAATGTCACATTTCACGCATCTTAAGAAACAAAGAAGACTGCTCGGGTCCACGCTTTACGCGTCCTGAGAAACAAGAGAACCCACTTGGGCTCGCGCTTCGCACTTCCCAAGAAACAAGAAAGACCGCTTGGGCTCACGTTTCACGCGTCCCGAGAAACAAGAAAATCGCTCGAGCTCACGCTTCACAAGTCCTTAGATAAAAGAAAACCCGCTCGGGCTCGCATTTTACGCGTCCCAAGAAACAAGAAAGACCGCATGGGCTCGCATTTCACGTGTCCCGAGATAAAACCCGCCCAGGGTCGTGCTTCACGAGTCCTGAGATACAAGAGAACCGCTTAGGCTCGCGCTTTGCACGTTCTGAGATAAAACCCACTCAAGGTCGGACTTCACGCGTCCTGAGATATAACCCGCCCAGGGCCGCGCTTCACGCGTCCTGAGATACAACTTGCTCAGGGCTGTGCTTTACGCATCCTAAGATACAAGAGAAAACCGCTCGGGCTTGCGCTTCGCACGTCCCGAGATACAACCGAGGTATGTGCGATAGATGCACAAAGGTAAACAAATGTGATAAATGAACAAAGTAAACAAGTGCAATAGATGCACAAAGTATATTCCATGTCAGATAGACAACCAACAGAACATGTTAATTGAAGACAACTGACAGAACATGTTAATTGAAATCATGTTCTATGCAAGAAACAAAAGCATATTCTATGCAAGAAATAAGAGCAAGAGCATATTCTATGCGTGAATCATAACTGATGCAAGGCATGCATGCAACATACGTACATGTGAAATGCATATTCTATGCAACAATATATGTGAAATGCATTTTCTTATGCAACAAGAAAGGATGAAAAGAGAACGAAGGCATAAAACGGATAAAAGCAACATTCGATGGCACCTTCCGATTTACCTCTCGGAGGAATTGCAATATGTTTAAAAAATGATACACCTCATCCATGTTGACAAGTGATGAACATCGTGCACCAAAACACAGTTTTGAGCTTCCATAGAGACAATCTGGACCCAATCAATGAACCTTTCTTGCACTTCTTGGGAAACAAAGACACAAAACATCATCAGAACACAGAGGAAGGCCACCGGCCACCTGCCAACCATAGGGGGAGGATGCCGGCCATCTACCGGCCACCGATGGTAATTTGGGGGGTTTTTTTTGGTCATTTCACCCTCGAGTCTTTAATTATAGACGTTGACTCTTCATTTCCTCACTTCTCTAGGTTTGAAATTCTTCCCTCTCTCTCTTTGGACACTTCTTCTCTCTATATCCGACCTTTTTTACGCATTTTCCAACACCTCACACGTATTTTCTTCACCAAACCCTTTTGATTCTCTTCCCTTTGAATCGATCAAAATCTGATTTCTATATTTTTTCTTGGATTTCCACCTTTTTAGGCTTGTTCTCCTCGAGTTTTGTGAACTTTTCCAGACTTTGACTTTTTTTCCCCATTTTCTCTCTCCCAAGGTTGACTTTTTCTAAGTTTACCCTCTTTTCTTCATTTTCCTTCACTTTTCACCTATTTTTCAGATGGTAGATGATTGGCCACATGATGGGGTCCCTCTAGAGATTCCCCCTGTATTCCTACCTATTGCTGAGGAAGAGGAGTCAGTCGTTGCCGAGGCTGGCGAGGCAGCTCAGGGCATCGAGGCCGACCTTGAGGCGGAGTTTGAGCCTGAGCCAGAGCTTGAGCTAGAGCAGCTACCATTGAGGGTACGGCCTTTTGATCCAGCGAGGTACCATCCCCGCATACATATCTTGCCACCCAGAGGCATCAAGTGCTTCAGCGACTTTGCTCGCGGTGTACTAGAGGACCTCCTATTGAGGGAGTCGGTTTTCCACCTTTCATCCAGCGCCGCTGAGGTATGAACTCTATTTTCACGCATTCCTGCCTTTCTTTAAACTACCTTTCTTGCACTGTCTTTCATCTGACTATACTCGCATCACTTTTCATTGTATTTCTTGCACTGTCTTTCATCTGATTCATCTATTCTTGGCCACAGGGAGAGTCTTATGCCTACAGGGGGTACGGAGCTACTACAGCAAGGGATTGGTACGATAAGCTTCCTGTAGGAGTTCGTGACATTGTTAACGAGACCAAATTTGGCCTTTTCTGCTCCGGTCTGACACGGATCATTGCGAGCCGTCATCTTCTAAGAGTTCTCATAGAGAGGTGGTGGGACACCACCAACTCCTTCTACTTCTCCACTACCGGGGAGATGATAATGACTTCCTACGACTTCGCCATGATCACGGGCTTAGGAGTAGGGGGGATCTGATCCTGTTCGACACCGACATAGGGGAGTAGGAGGCCGCTTGGGTTGAGATGCTGGGAGCGCGTCCACTCTTGTACCGGACAATTATGGTTAGATATAGCTGGTTTGCTGAGCAGTTCAGATGGAGCGAGCTAGAGACATTGGAGGAGATGGAGCAGTACGCTAGGGGTTTTCTGATGTTTGTCCTTGGTACCACCTTGTTTTCGAACAGGTGGAACACCGTGGGCTTGTATCTGTTAAGTGCCCTAGTGACTCTTCCCCGGGTGCGCTTCTATGACTAGGGCGGAGCTGCCTTCGCCACCCTGTACGGATACATGAGCTCAACCGCCCACTTGAGAGGAGAGCTGATCGGAGGCTACTGGCGAGCTTGGGAGGTATCCACTTCAGTTCCCTCTTTGCACTTTACATTTCATGCTTCATATTTTCTGTTTTATATCTGTTCAACACCTGTGCTTTCTACTTTGCACTTTCTGCATCTGTTTATGCTATATGCTTTCTGGTTTGAACTTTCTATATCTGTTCATGTTGTATGCTTTTTTCTTTGCACTTTCTATATCTGTTCAGACTTTGTTAGTCACATATCACTGCACTTTCCTTGCAGCTGTAGGTTTATGCTTATTTCCCAGCTCTTGCCCTAGAGCCTGTAGAAGAGCTCCCCTTAGCAATCCCTAACTCGAGGCAATATGATGGCAGGTGACAACATCGGAACCGCGAGTTGTTTGCATTCTTTCACTATTACTTCGATACAGTGACAGCCCACGAGGTAACCCAAAACACAGTCATTTTTACTTTACAACTATTTTGATTCACATTTTTACGACTAACAGCAACTAACAATCTGTTCACTCTTTATTTGCAGATCATGTTACAGCCTTGGGCCATAATGCTGACTGGGATATAGGACCAGTACATTGGGACCTAAGCCACTTCTTGCTTCTGCATTCTACTTGAGGGCCCAGTCTGCTAGGCCTGGTTCCTGAGTGAGCGGCTTGTTTGATAGACCGTAGGCTTACCAAATCTGATCGTTCCGATGCCACCGCCAGAGTTCATGAGGTCAGCAGACAGCCTATCTGTTGATGCAGTCACCTAGTTTATCATGGGCTTGGATGCTGATTACTTCAGAGTGGAGGGCGACTACGTGACCTTTATTCAGACCCATCTCATGCCACCTCTGACAGGCGCTCCCAAAAGCGAGGGGGGGGGGAGGGCTCCTGCAGCGAGAGAGGTGCGTAGGGCAACCAGGGCCTGTGCTAAAGGGGCTCCCCCGGCGGGGCAGGACACCAGTTGGCCAGAGCTTCCCACGGTGCTTATATGCTGGCAGCATACTGGGGTGGCTTGCCAGATCCCGATTAAGCCTGCAGAGGCTGGACATAAGCTAGTCAGAGTTCGGCGTTCCTCTCAGGTATGGACCATTCTTTATGATTTGCACCCCACATTTCATTTCAGATATGTTTATTGCAGACTCTGACCATCCAAATGCATTTGCTGGTATTGATAGAGTACACGGGGAGCGCTCTCGAGCTGATAGCCTCCTTGATGGGCATGGTGCAGAGGAGGGAGACGTTGCTTGGTCTCCACAACATCCCGATAATTTCTTTCAATTTGCACTTCATGCTATCAAATTTTTACTGATACACTGGCATTTCAACTATAGTCTTTCCTAAACTACGTCTGACACACTATATCTGATACACTGCATTCACACATTGTACTCATGCTGTATCTGATTTCTGCATACCACTTATTCTGCATACTATGCTTATATCTGATACGCACACTATAACTGATATGTTGACAACTGTCTTTTTAGATCCCAGCTATACCAATTGTGCTGGCGGCAACAGCAACACTAGCACCAGCACCGGCAGTACCCTTTCCAGCAGCAGGGAGGAAAGAGAGGGATAAAGGCAGCCAAGGCCGGAGTAGTCCTCTAGAGCCCATCTTCAGCGATGACGATATTGAGACCAGTGACTCTGAGGAGGCGGTGAGGCAGCATTCTGAGTCATCCGAGAGTGGAGACGACGATACTAGCTCAAGTTCTGATAGCGGAGGTGATGATGCAGAGGCGGGTTCTAAGGCAGAGAGCGGAGACGATACCGGTTCGGGTTCAGGCTCAGAGACTGATCCAAACAGCGGCGCTGATGGAGATAGTGCCCCTAAGTCCTCTCCTCTGAGGAAGAGGACGAAGAGGGCCTCTTGGGCCTGAGGTGACTGGTGCTGATTTTTTTGATTTTTGCTTAGTTTCTTTTTGTTTAGTAGCATTAGCAGATGTATAGCTTCAGATAGGTTTATTTGCTTTGAAACTGGTACTCCTCTTTTGTAAAAACCATGATAGGAATAAAATCTCGTAGTTTTTATTCAAAAAAAAAATGTCGTTATTTTTGCATCATGAGCACCATATTTGCATGAAAAATGGACGTGAGATTGAATTGGGGCCAAAAACACTGGATTTAAACAATGTTCTTAATCGGGTAAATGAGCCGACCAATAACCAAAATACAAAATACAACATATAACTCAATAAACAAAGTAAAAACAACTGAAATACAAATAAACAAACTTGCTAAAACCAAAAAGACTCAAAACAAGACTCTAAAACACACAAAGATCAGAATAAAACACAGGTTTCCTGCACTGCTCAGCACATAGGTGGGGAGCAGGCTTGAGAAAAAGGCTGCCGGTCAGAGAAGGAGCTTGCTGGCCATTGAGGGTAGCCTACCGGCCATTAGTGGATCCTGTCGGCCATCAAAGGTGAAAAATTGCCAGATTGCTGACAACTGGCTTTCACTCACAACCTTATCTACTACAAAACGTCCAACTTCGTGAATTCTTCTCCAGAACTTCATTTCAACTACAATTTCTTCATAAATGGAGCCATTTTTTGCCGAAAAGCTCTCGAATTGGATTATGACTTTAGATGGCTCGGAAAAGGTAAATTTCTGGGGTTTCGGCATAAACGCACTTTTTTCGTTGAGCCAAACTCCACTTTGTATTCCGTTCCTTCATGTCACGGCATGATGCTGGGACCCGATTACACACGTCTTTAGCTTCAGGGGACAAGAGATATGCCCAATAATTGAAGAATTTCAAGCATTAATGGAATCTTGGGGCGATGAGAAAATCATGCCTCAGCCTTGTTTTGGCCACGCCCAAGCTTTGGGACGGATGTGTGGGCTCACTCTACACGAGGCTCGATCTTTGGTCCATAACGGAGAGCTGGACATTCCCAGCTTGATTCATCACTTTTCTGATGTCAGTGATCGAGGTGACCTTTTTTGGCGGGGTTTTCGGCAACATGCCCTTTGCTTATGTATGCTTGCTCATTTCCTTCTTGCCCCTAGTTTCGGTGGGTTCTGCATTCGGTTGGTCGAAGTGGCCCAAGGTTTCAAAGAAGGAAAAAGTTGTATTGGCTTGGTGCTGGCCGAGACTTTGATGGGCTTAGATGCTTTTCATCGACGATAGACTAAAAGATTCATAGGAAGTCCACTACTTCTTTAGGTAATGTTTCCCACCCTTTCTCATAAGTGTTTCTCACGTCACTTGACACATATGCTCTATTTTTCTCTCAAAGCCTTTTTCTCACTTTTCTCTCAACATACATCTCTCGATTCTTTAATCTCTCTTTTCTTTCATCCCTCCCCAAGTGTGGCTTATGGATAAGCTAAAGGTAGTGGACTCTTGCCCTGAGTACTTAGCTAGAGGTTAGTTCTTCCGCCATCAACTAGTGGATTTCCTGAATGAGGGATGGTGGTGCCACTGAATGCGCAACAGGTTTGCTGCTGACATAGTTTGGCGTTGCCCCTGACTTAACCTGATCGAGATGAGTTATAGCATGGCTCAGTAGCCTGACATACAGTTGATCGGCCTTATGCACTGTGTGTTCTACTTCCTTTCCAGTTCATACGTCAGTTTAGGCATGATCAGACCCGCCTAGGGAAGGGGGTAGAATACCTAGGTTCATTTCCCATCCGTGGTTCACATTTGGCTAGATACCTCACTACTTGCAGGACGAGAGAGCTTTTGGCCCCTGCTCCTAGTTTTAGCTGTGCCCTTTCTAGTAAGTGTTTGGTTTGGCTCGAGAATGAGGCACAAATAGGACCCACTTTGGCTTCAGAAGCTTCCATAAGTATGAGCAGAGGACACAGGAGCACCTGACCTATCTATGCCCCTAATTTATTGCTTTGACATTTCTTTTCAAGTTTTTCAATGTAATAAAAACAACTTTGATTTGTATCAGAGATTTGGAGAACTTTAAGTTAAAATCAATGAAATTAAAGTTGTGAGCACTGAAAATTTTCCTTTTGGTCCAAAAATGGTCTAAGTTATGAAAGGTAAAATTTGAACAAAATCAACTTTTATTAAAACTTTCCAAAACCATTTTCGAAAAGGATCACCACTGGACACACATGAAATCAATCCTCAAGATGTACAACCCCAAATTAAAAGATCATAAATTGCCCCTTGATTGAATCATCACTGCTCTGCAATGTAACCAGCTCTTCTCTTATAGTAAAGATCACAATCGAACCCTCAGGTAAAGAACAAAAAAAGATGTCTGATCAATCATATGGATAGGACAGTTGAGTTGGAGGTATTTACGACTGAAGTTCAGGATGAAGTTGCCTACGTATCCCGAGGATGGAAATCAGGCCTTACGTAGTTTGGTTCAGGTTCACTCGAGTATTAACTCTCTCCTTTTGCGTTCTAACTTTTGCCAAAGTCGCCCTTTAGGGTTTTCAACCTTGCGAGCTCAGTTTTTCTTTATTTCTAATTTTTCATACTCTAATTTTTGCGTAGGTTGCCCTTCCGAGTTTTAGGCCTAGCGAGCCTCTCAAGGATAGTATTTCTTTAACTTGTCCATGTTAATTGGTTGGGAAAATTCCAGGCCATCTAGGTCCATGAGAATAACAACTCCATTCGACCAAATAGTTTTGATGATGTAAGAACCAGTCCATTTGGGTTTGAACTTGCCCCTAGGGTCATAAATGGGAGCTCGGTTGTCTTTCAGCACCATATCCCCCTCTTTGAGATTTTGGGACTTAACTTTCTTGTTAAAAGTCCTGGCAATTCTACGTTGATAGCCCTGAACATGATACAATGCTTTCAACCTTCTCTCATCAAACAATATCAGCTTTTCGAATCTGCTCTATTGCCAATCCGCCTTTGCTATTTGACACTCAACCATAACTCGCAGTGACGGGACTTCTATTTCAATCGGAAAAATAGCTTCCATCCCATAGACAAGAGAATAAGGAGTTGCCCCTGTAGATGTCCGGATTGAAGTTTTGTAGCCCTAAAGTGCGAATGGCAATTTATCTGGCCAGTCCTTGTAGGTCTCAACCATCTTCTGTAAGATATTCTTGATGTTCTTGTTGGCGGCTTCAACGACTCCATTGGTTTACGGCTTGTATGTAGATTACTCATGGAAAACCACATTGTATTTCTCCAACAAGTCTATCACCTCTTTCTTGAAATGGGAGCCATTATTTGATGTGATCTCGTTTGGGATTCCATATAGGCAAATGCTGTTGTTTTTGATGAACTTAGCCACATGCAATGCTTTCAGCACTGCATAGGACTGAGCTTCCACCCATTTTGTTAAGTAGTCAATTGCCACTAAGATGTATTCATGTCCATTCGACTTTTGGCGTGATTGCCCCAATGACATCAATTTCCCAGACCGAGGAAGGCCATAGCGAAGTCATGTTGTACAGTTTTGACGGCGGGATGTTTATGCGATTATCATGTATTTGGCATTTGCGGCATCGCCGAACAAAACCAATACAATCCTCCTCCATAGTGGACCAGTGGTAACCGTGCCTGAGAATTTTTCGAGCTAACATCACTTCGTTTATGTGCGCTCCGCACTCTCCCCTATGGATGGCCTCTATTAGGCGCTTTGATTCCTCTTCTTCAACACACAACTTGTGCATTCCCAGATGACCTCTTTTGTACAGTTTACCTCCGCAGATGATAAATTGCACGATCATCCGCCGTATTCCCCTTTTGTCCTTGACATTTGTCCCTGGTGGATAAATCTCCTTTTCCAAGAAGTTCCAAATATCATAGTACCAAGGGTTTTTGTCTTACACTTCATCTATTGCGGCTATAGTTTCATAGGCTGACGTGTACTTCTGCTAAATGATAATCGGACGCATCCAGACTCCTAATGAGATGTCTACTATAGAAGATAGAGTTGTTAAAGCATCAGCAAACCTGTTGGTCTCTCTCAGTAGATGCGTGAAAGTCAGCTTTTCAAACTTAGGAATCAGAACATCCAGGGTCTAGTGATAAACTTTCATTTTTTCCTCTTTGACTTTCCAGTCTCCATTTACTTGAGACACAACTAAGTTCGAGTCCCCAATAACATCTAACCTTTTTGCCCCTAGTTCCAGGGCAGCTTCTAAACCGGCGATACACGCTTCGTATTCTGCTTCATTATTGGACACCTTGAACTGAAGTTTGAAGGCTAAAGGTATATGGGAGTCATCGAGTGCTATCAGCAACACACTTATCCGATAACCGTATTGATTGGACGCTCCGTCAAAATATATCGTCCACGTCTCTTCCTCGACTTGCAGAATGGCTTCATCTAGGAATAGGTATTCCACTGCTTCATCCCCTTCTATTGGGTGATGTGCCAGGAACTCCGCTATAGCTTTCCCCATTGACCGACTTGTAGGTGACATACTTAAGAGCAAATTCGGAGAGGAGAAACAACCAACGAGCTAGCCTACCCATAAGCACTGGTTTCTTAAAGAGATATTTGATGGGATCTAATCTCGAAACTAGAATTACAGAGTGAGCTAACAAGTAATGCCTTAACTTCCTGGTAGCCCATACCAAGGCTAGGCAAGCCTTCTCCAACGGAGTGTACCGGGTCTCATAATCCATCATTTTCTTGCTCAAGTAGTAGATGGCTTTATCCACCCTATCCTCAGATTCCTGAGCAAGCATGCATCCCATAGTTGTATCCATTACTAACAGATACAGAATCAAAGGCTTCCCCGGCTTTAGCGGTGACAACACAGGCGGATTCTGGAGGTACTGCTTAATCTGCTCAAAAACGAATTGACATCGATCATCCCATCGAAATTTCTTCCCTTTCTTCAGGAGACCAAATAGCGGTTCACAAGTTAAGGATAATTTGGAAATAAACCATCTTATTAATTGCACTTTACCTAGAAAGTCTCTCACCTCCTTTTCAGTCCTTGGTAGTGGCATTTCTAAGATGGCCTTGATTTTGGAAGGATCTACCTCGATGCCCCTCTGTGTGATCAAAAAGTCTAGCATTTTCCCTGTTGTTATGTCGAAAGTACATTTCTGCGGATTCAACCTCAGTCTGTATTCTCTAATCCGTTGAAAAAATTTCTTTAAGGCAATGTAGTGGCCCTCTCTTTCTTTCGACTTGCCAATCATGCCGTCTATATACATCTTGACCTCTTTGTGGATCATATCATGTAGAATAGTGGTTGCAGCCCTTTGATAGGTAGCCCCGACATTCTTCTGCCTAAACGGCATAACCCGGTAGTAGTAGGTACCCCATGGCGTAGTAAATGCAATTTTCTCTTTGACCTTGGGCGCCATCAGAATCTGGTTATACCTGGAAAACCCGTCCATGAAGGATAACAATGCATGACCTGCAGTGAAGTCCACTAATTCATTAATGTACGGTAGCGGAAAGTCATCCTTCAGACTGGCTCTGTTCAAATCCCTGAAGTCCACACACATATGGATTCTACCATCCTTTTTCCACACTGGGACGATGTTGGCCAACCAAGTCGAATATTCAAATACTAACAAGAAACTTGCCTCGATTTACTTGGTGAACTCTTCTTTAGTTTTCAATGCCCAATCCGGGCGAATTCTACACAGCTTCTGCTTGACGGGTCGAGCCTCGAGATCAAGAGGGATCCGATGCTGTACAATCTTAGGATCAATTCCAGGCATGTCTTCATAGGATCACGTGAAAACATCTTTGAAATCTTTTAATAGAGCGACTAAGCGCTCGTACTCCTCCGAAGACAACGTAGACCCGATCTGGACCAGACGCGGATTATTCTCAATACCCACGTTAATAGCAATGATTTCATCAACATAGGGTTTTGCAAACCTCTCCTCCTCTCGATTAATCAAGTTTTTCAAAACCAGAGGAATTCCTTCTTCTTGGTTTTCATTAAAATTCTAAAAATCTTGGTCAATGCAATAAACAAGCAGCATAGAGAAATACTCAAAATCAGTAGTGTTCTCATTCATAAGGTTCAGCTCTTCGGTTACAACCGACTTAAAAGAAAAAGAAAAAAAGGACCTGGACAAGACCTTGGCATTCGGGTTATCACCCCCAAGAATACCAAACTTGGACTCAGAAGAACCAGAATCTGATTCTGACTTCACAGACTCTATGGAATCAGATTTGGGCTCATCACCCGACTTAGAACTAGATAGGTAGCCTTCCTCCAGCTGCCAGACAAAAGATGGTGCTTCAGATGCATCCAAAGTGTTACTGGATGGTTCGCACCTGGTTGGTCCCCGATCATGGAGATAGTAAGGTTATCCCCCAAGTTCACTGAGTCAACCGGAGGATTTGTAATGAGATATGCCAGTGCTGCCCCTACTCCAAGCTCGCTATTGTCCAAGTCACTTTCCATGCTCTATTCAGCTTCAGCACTTGGTTCAACCTTTTCCTCAGCATCAATGTCTTGCAACAGCAGGTCAAAGAAGATTTCGAATCTGGGGACACGCTACTTCGTAGAATTCATCCAGGGCTCGGGAAAGTCGCAAAATGGGAAATATTCTCCTTCCCGAACAAAATGACCATTCAGCATTCCTTAGATTGGCTTGTGAATGAGCTCCTATTGTTTCATAGCTTGCTTGGCTCTGGCTCTGCCTGCATTCTCTTCCCTTTTCCTGACCCAATCCTCTTTGGTGGATACATATTCCAGACCAAAGGTATGCGGATTATATGGCACATCGGCCAATGCTGTGACACCTTTTCGGCCACTTCTTCCAAGCCCCATTCCTGGCACATGTTGTAGCTTGTTCATGAAATAAATAAACTAGGCCCTGACATAGATGCCCTCATCTGCTACCAAGATAGTTTGCACTACCCGAGCCTCAGCCAGCATAAACCTTAAAAGGAATATATCCTCCTCACCATGAGTGATTTCCAGCACTGGTGTACTTACCTCTGGCGGGGGATGAATGGATGAATTCTCGAAAACAATTGTCATTCCCTTCCCGTGGGGGTATTTCAATATTTGGTGGAGGGTAGAGGAGACTGCTTTCACCACATGCAACTAGGGTCTCCTTAGCAGTAAATTGAAGGTGGCTGGGACATCTAGGACATGGAACTCGACATCCTGCTGAGCTGGGCCTACTGGGACTCTGATTTGCATTATGCCCATAACCTCCCTACTTGCATTATCATAAGCCCGAATTACTTGGGCTGTGGGCACAAAATCTGCCAACCTAAGGCCGATGGCATAAGCTGTGCGGGAAGGACAAACGTTGATAGCTAAACCGGTGTCTATCAACACCACCGGTACCCATTTTTCCTTGCACTTAACTGATATGTATAGGGGTTTGTTGTGAGCTGAGCCTTCCGGTGGTAGTTCTTTGTCAGAAAAGGTTTGGGTTGTCCCAGCACCACCTGGAAAGACTAGTCACACAAGCTGTTCAGGGATAGTGTCAATGGACAATTTAGCTTTGTCCATTACTGATAGTACAACCTATTGATATACCCAGGAGGCCATAAGTAGACCCCAAATTGAGATGTCAGCTTGGATTTTCTTCAGTTGCTTCAACACTGCTTCTTCTTCTGGCTGTTTCTCTTTCAATTTCTCAATCTCTGTGTCTTTCCCAAATGCCTCGACTTGATCTAAGTGTGGTGGCTTGAAATACCACCCACTTCTTGTCATGTGATCTATCTCTTCCGCATACCACATGTTATCTGGAAGGCACTCACCCCAGTCCTCGTCAGCGTGGGCCAGAAATAGATTGTCATCCTCCCACCATACACCTCTGGAAGCCGACAAACAGTTATCCGGCTCCGTTCTGATCACTCTCACATCACAAGTATCCCTCGCGGGGTGTTAGGCCATTACAACTTGCTGGTTGTCTTCAACCCTCTCTTGTGAAAACTACTTTAACGCAACTTCATGTTCTATGCCCACAGTAGTCACAATGCCTAGTTCCTGAGCTGAATTGTTCATGTCGGTGTTCTTCAGCAGTTTTCCCTTTTCATCAGCCATTCCGACCACTACAGTAATTCCTACTTTCTTTTCCTCCAATTTTGTCTTAGTTCCTTCCTCCTTGTCAGGTTCATCACTCAACCACCCAGAGTTGTCGGTTGATCCATTCAAATCGAACCAGTCAATCTGCACTTCCCCTTGATCTAGTTCGTCGAAGAACTGCAGGTTGTCTAAGTCCTCCTCAAGTTTCGCCAAGTCATCCAAACCTTGACTCGAGCTATCTTCTCTAACCACATTGACCTCCACCACAGTGGGCAATACCACTTTCAGATTGGCTTGATTAATCGGCACAATGTAACAGCTTGGATCGTACACTCCCTCAAACAAGCCCTCAGAGCACTCAGGCAACAGACTCATACTCTCCTCTAAGATCGACCTCCCTTGTACTGCAACTGTCACCACCACAGGCTTAGGTTGAAGTGCAGACGTGTCCATTATGTACAAATCTGTGCTTTCAGGAATGAACACCATTGATCTGGGTAGGTAGGAAGGGGTAATATATACAATGGGGTTGTAGGGGATGGCTAGTGTATGGATTAGGTTTAGGTTGTGAGGTGAGGGAACTTGATTGTGGGCTGGGAGAGGGTTGGTAGTTACATTTGCTTTTTGGGGTGGTGCAATCACCTTATTGTCAATGAGATCTTGAATCTCATGACACAGTCTGAAGCAGTGGTCAGTGTCGTGACCATGCTGCTGGTGAAATGCACAGTATTTGGCTGGGTAGTATTTGGGTGGGAGAGGATCAGGTAGTAGGCGAGGCTCTAATGGCTTGAGATGCCCCTTTTTGATCAACACCTTCATGGCTTGAGATAAAGGCATGTAGAGTGGGGTAAAGGTCCTTTGGGATCGGGCAGGGTTGTTCAAAGTTTGTGGTGTTGTATTGGCAAAGGGATTGGCGGTCTTGGTTATGGTGGTGACAACATTCACATTAGACGGCTACATAGCTGTGCTACCACTGGTGGTTCCATTGGAATTACCCACAAAAGGCCTCTTGGCCTGCTTTTTCTCATCAGTAATCAGCCCTTATTCCATGGCGTCTTCAATTTGAACCCCTATCTCGTGGAGCTCGGTGAATGTGAATAAAGGTAGGATGATAATTTTCTGCAATAACTTCTCATGCAGATTGCGGACTACCATCCTTATCTGATTTTTCTCGGAAGGTTGTGTGGTCATCATTGAAGCCTTAGCCCTCTACTTTGTCACGAATTTTGAGAAGCCCTCCTTCGGCTCCTGGCGCATTGCCTCGAGATCATGAGTTGTGACATCGATTTGTGTGTTGTACGAGTACTGTACAACGAAGGCCTCAGCCATTTCCTCCTAACTCTACTTCACAGAATCTTTCAGCTTCTCATACCATATAGTCGCTATTCCCGACATAATCCTGCCAAAGAGTGAGAGCTTCTGCTGTCTGGTCAGGCCCATCAGCCGCAGGATGTTTGAAAACAGTCGAAGATGAACCATGGGGTCGCCGGAGGCGTTGAATCTATCGATGTGTGGCATTTTGAACTGATCTGGCAATGTCACTGTAGAGTCAGTATACCCATCTTCTATATCGGAGAGAGAGTTAACACCCTGTGTTGAAGATCTTCTCCAGTTTGTTGACCTTAAGCACAGTCGGGTCAACCTCAAACTCAAATGGAGCCTCGGTTTGATACACAGGTGCTTTGGAGGTTTGTCGTGGGATCGACTCTGCCGAATTGCCCTGATTCTCAACATGGGCAGTGGCTGTGGGTGCTGGGATACCCATAGGAGGTGCATGAGATGTAGAAGCTGCTGTTGATTGTGGTTGTTGTTGTTGCAGCTTGTTTATTATTTCAGCCTGACATGCTTTGACCTCAGCCTGTCGAGCAGCGTCTTGCTGTAGGGTTTCAGCTATTTGCTGGAGATGATAACTCAAGTCCTCCATACTGACTGGGGGATATTGTGCCGTCAGAATGGACGAATGATCTCGTACTGGGCTAGATGTAGAAGACTGTACCTGACTAGATGCAAGTGAAGTAAGGGGTGACTGCTGTAGAAATTGGACAGACAAACTCTGCCTGATCCCCTTCTGTTTGGTAACCGGTGGGAGCGAAGTAAACACGGGTAGTCCCCTAACAAGATCTCTGATTTTGCAAAGCCTTCTAACACAGGTCTAGAGCGCTTGTGGGATATTCGAACTGTCTGAAGGAATGGTGTTATACGTCTTAGCAAAAAGAAAGTAGGAATCAGAAACCTCACAACACCTCAGCTCAGATGTTAACAACACACAAATGTAATCAAAGCTGTAAGACTGCACTCAATATTGAATTCTGCCCCCAAAATTGATACCCAACTTGCAACTGATATGCATGTTCCTGTATAGTTTCACTGTAAAGCACATACCAGTTAAATGAGAACCAAAACATCCCTATGAGGGGGTAGGGTTACCCTGTCCTATATTCGGGTGAGCATCCTGTCCTAGTTTGGAACAGTCTCTACGGCTTTCGATATGCAACTAGGCCAAATGGTCAAAAAGGGTACCTCAGCAAGACTACCTAATATGCCTCTCACACCTAACACCGAGAAGTGAAAGGAGGATCAAACGGTACAACGGTAGTCCAAATCCAAGGGTTGTGTTCCTATCGTGGTAGAGCCCGTGACTAGTCAGCCTTTTGGCAAGCTTTTAGGCAAGTCTGCAGCAAATCGTCCAGGAATAGCAGATGACAAACACAGTAACTTAAACACACCAATGCAAATGCAATGCAAAGAAACATATAAGTGTAGATAAAATTTCATATCATGAATTTCAAGTCAAGTTCTCTAACTTCCCCAGCGGAGTCACCAGAAATTGTAGCTCGACTTTTTCACGCCCCTTTTTGAAAGGCGAAATAAGCCCTACTGTATCGGACTCTTGCGGTTCAGAATCTAATCTCACAAATGCAATGTGAAATAGATAAACACCAAAGAGTCCCAATCCGGCAAATATTTTTTGGAAAATTGATTTTGAATAGAAAATGTCAAAAATGGATTGTTTTGCCAGATACGGAGTCACCACCTAAATATTTTTAGGAAATCTAATAAACCCATGACTCATGCCAAAGGCCATGTGTCCGTCATCACCAAGATTGTATCGACTCAGGAACCTAGGAACGAGAGAGGAAGGTCATAAATGAATTGAGTACCCCCGCTTAACCGATCAAAGATCGACCTCTACTAATCATGATATGAATCTTATGTACATTATATGCTCTTATTCTAGTTATTTAGACTAGCATTACTATGTGATGCGCACACACAAGTATAGACTAAATTGCTAGAATTGGAATACTTGATTCATGTTTGTTTGCAAAATTGTTTTAAATATAAACCACTTGAAAAGTGATCACATATTTACTTAAATTATTCTAATTCAAGCAATAAGCCTTCGTCCACAGACATTCAAGCAGTTTATAAAACTTGAGTAATTAGCCTCATGGCAAGTGTGTTAAACATGGCAACAATCACACTCATGCGATATGCTAAAGCGAGTAAAGGCTCACCTAGTACTCCAAGCCAAAAGAGAAATGAGTTAGAAAAATGTATGATTCCTAACTATGCAATATGAATAATGGAAGGCATGTGATATGCAATTAATAGGCTTGGCTACTTAATATGGCATATGAATCAATGAAATAGCATGCGGTCTAAGCACGTATTCAAAGAAGTATAAGCAATAACAATACAGTTAGAATGATGAACCGAGTCTCAGTGTATGCAATACAAGTGGATGAAAATATGAAGCATGCTAAATAAAATGTGATGTTTCTAAACTAACCATCATAAGCTAGTAAATAAAAGGGAGAAAGACGTGGGGTTAGAAGACATACACGTTATTATATGTTTGCACTCTCACGAAGGAGAGTCCGAATAAACTAACTAACTACTTAACTAAAGCTAAGCTAATTAAGCTAACTATTACAAAACAACATGAATAAACTAGCTAAGCTACTTAACTAATTATTACAACACCATATGAATTAACTAATTATTCTAGTTAATTAATGATTATAACATCATAACTAGCTAAGTACTTTAACTAATTAAATAATTACAACACAAGTGTAATTAAAAGAAGTAAGTAAGCTAAAAAATTAAGTACGAAGTTAACTATTCCGCCTTGGGAAGCGATGGATGTTCATGCGCATGCTCGGTTTCCACTGGAAAAGGCCATTGTTTTGCTTCCGGAGAGCCCTTGTTGCACAGAGAACACATACACTATTGCCCACTTCCGAAATAACTCTGCTTTGCCTCACAAACACACTATTAAATTTTGCATTGATGGCCGGCCGACCATCAATGGTGGCCTGCTGGCCACTGCTACCAAGTTTACCCTGTTGTAACAGAGAACAAACAGAGCATACACAGGGTATCCTCACGGGTTTTTTTTGAACAATTCACCTCTCATTTTCATGAACAAATCAAAGAAGTAATGAACTTGGTTCACAAACCACCAACTCAAGCAATTTCATTGCATGATGGCTCATAAACCAAAGTGTGCAATTTTAATAAATGCAACAAAATAAGACTTTAACCTCCTCCCTTTCATGAATTGATCAAGGGAAGTGGTGACCTTGGATACTTGAACCATTTCATCACTAATGAGTATGAAATGCCTCAAGCTTCCATGTGTTCAATTAACGTCTGATTGAACACAACAAGTTATTATCTTGCATACTTTTAGTCCCAAGTCTTAATTACTCCATTTTAGATTACCATTCATTTTTTAACCAATTGAGTCTAATGATGAGTTTAAGTCCTCTAAGTGGAAAGAAGGCTTAAACCAAAAGTTGTTTTAGACATGAAAGGGACATCATACCGTTGGTAATGAACCCCAAAGGGATTAAACCATTAAGCATGACATCTCAATCTCATGCTTTAAACAAACAAGTTGTTTGAACCTTCAAAGCAAAACAAAAGCCAAGAAAGGAGGGAGGTTGCAAAGGTGATTAATGATGATACAAGTATGGAAAACCATAAATAAATGTAATCAACTCAAATAAGATGGTGTCTAAGGCCTAGAATACCAAACTCATGAGGACAATTACCCTACAAGTATGCAAAACAAAGCTCAAATGTAACTATCTACCAAAAATAGTGCTAAAATAGTCTAAAATAAGTCCTAAAACATGCTAGAATTAAGACAAAAAAAGCTAGATTAATATGCTAAAACATAGCACAAGCTAGGCTTATAAGCAAGACACAAGGTGGGGAAGCTAATCCCTCCAAATTTGGACTTCAAAACATAATTTTGGCCATTGGAATAACTCTAAAAATCAGTGTTTAAAAGCTCAAAAATAGATAGTAAAAGGATAGGAAACACAAAGGTAAAGGCCTCCAAAACAAGGTCCAAAGAAGGGTGAACCACCCCTCAACCTTTAATGGCCTTAGAACCCAAGTTTCAGCCCAAAAATATAGAAGTTTTACAGCCCAAAAATAGTTGGAAAATTGCAAGAAAAAGAGTGGACAAAGTACGCAAATAGGCAAAGCCTTATTCCTTTGAAGAGAAAAACCAATTCCAAGCAACGAAATCAAGTAAACACACCCTCTAGAGCTCCAACAAGGCTCAAGAATACCTCAGCTCAAAGATGAAGAGGTTTGGTTGAGAGTGTATAGGCAAAGGTTGAAGATTTGTAAGAAAAAAAGTGTAGGAATTTGCTAGAGAGAGAGAAATGTAGAGAGAGAGGAAAAATTTTGCTCTAAAATTTTTCTAACCTTTAAACATGAAAGGGAGGCCTCCTATATATAGAAAACATGAATTCTCCTCAAGAACATCCAGCCCTACACGTGGGTGAAGATGCATGCATCTGTGCAAACAGCTGGCACAGTTGTCACAAAATATCTACAAAAGAAACTGGTGGCCAGCCGACCATCACTGGTGGCTGGTAACCAAAAAGTGATGGCTAGTAGCCCAAAAAGGCCACCAAAAGCTGCAGGCTTGAAGAACCAAGGCTTGGTCCAAGAATGAGGTAACAAGAGTGTAGGATTTGAAAGGCTCAAAGCTGTACCATTCTGCTGAGGACTTCGAGCACTTGACAAGCAAATAAATTCATCATCGGGTGTGCAAGCGATGGCATCCAAGTCATAATGGCCGCCAAAACTGGGGTGTCTACAGCCGCTAAGGGCCTCTTGGCAGAGGAATTATCATACATCCTCTGGGTCTATCGGACGACCGCCCGAACTCCAACTGGGAAGACCCCATTTCGCCTGGCATACCGCGTCGAAGCTGTCATCCCTGTGGAAATTGGCCTACCGATGCCTAGAGTCATCCACCTTAATCCACACCTGAACGAAAACCTTCGAAGGGCCGAACTGGACCTCATCAAGGAACTGCGGCAAACGGCTGTCGTCTGACTGGCCACATACCAACAGAAAGTAAGACATCATTATCATCGCAGAGTTCAATTGAAGGCATTCACAGCGGGAGACCTCGTCTTGCGCGAAGCCACTCTTGCCACTAAAAACCCAACCGAAGGCAAGCTAGCAGCAAGTGGGAAAACTCTTACATTGTCAAAGCAAGACCCCGCCCAGGCACATACCGTCTCCAAGACATAGAGGGCAGAGACCTTCTCCATCCATGGAATGCTGAACACTTGAAACGCTATTTCCAGTAAAACGACACTTCCTACTTTTTGTTTGATTTAAATTGTTGTATGTTTCATTTTGGTGATCAGAACACTTGTCCATTTTGGCTCTTGCCATGCAATGCATATATTTATGATCGTAGAACTATGACAACAATTCAAGATTCCCATTATCTATGCGTAGCTCAACTTTTCTGCGCCCCTTTTAGAAGTTTGAATATAAACCCTACAGTTCAGACTCTTACGGTTCTAAATCTAATCCCACAAGTGCAATGTGAAATTGATAATCACCAAAGAGTCCAAATCCGGAAAATCTTTTGAAAAATCAATTTTTGAATCAAAAATACCAAAATTAGATTGCTTTGCCAAATACAGAGTTGCCACCTAAATATTTTATTTTGGAAAAATTTAGAAAACCCATGACTCGTGCCAAAGGCCACGTGTTCATCATCACCAAAGTTGTCTCGGCTCGAGAACTTAAGTACAAGAGGGGAAGGTCATGAATTGAGCACCCCCGCTCGCCCGATCAAAGATCAGCCTCTACTAGTCATGATATGATTTTTTTGTCAACATTATGTGCTCTTGTTCCGGTTATTAGGCTAGCATTACTATGTGATGCACACAAGCAAGTATAAACTAGTTTGCTCAAGTTGGAACAACTCAGTTTCATGTTTGTTTTGCAAAAAGGGGTTTGAATTTTTCACTTCAAGTGGGCTTAAAATTTACAAATTTGCCACTCAACAAAGTGGACTTAAAACTGTGAATTTGCTATTAGACATAGTGGGCTTAAAACGTACATTCGTTGAACCATTCCAATTCAAGTAATAAGCTTTCATCCACAGGCATTCATGCAATTTATCAAGTAAGCATTTAGCCTCATGGCAATCATGCTAGTTATGGAAATCACTCACACTCATGCAAGTATCCTAAAGTTTCAAAAAAAAAAAAAAAAAAAAAAAAAAAATCACCTAGTACTCCAAGCCAAAAAAGAAACTAGTTAGAAAAATGCATGTTCCTAACTGTGCCAAATGACTAATGCAACACATGCGAAAATGCAACTAATAGGCTTGGCTACTAATAAGGCATGTGATTCGATTTTGAGAACATGCGGTTAAACACGTATTCAAAGAAGTATTGAAATAACAATGCAGTTAGAATGATGCGCTGAGCCTCAGTGCATACAATACAAGATGAATGGATGTGAGCATAAGGTTTGCTAATTGAAACATGTCTCTAATCTAACCATCGAAAGCGGATGTAGACACCCCATTTTTGACCATCCTCAAGACTTGGACGTCATCACTTGTGCATTTGATGATTATGGTTGCATGTGTTCGTTTTGAGTGCCCGAAGTCCTCGGCAGAACACCCTATTTTTGAGCCTTTAGACCTTGTTCTTTCTGTGCCTTGTTTTGGACCAAAACTTGGTGTCTGGACCTTTTGGTGACCTGTCAGCCACCATCAAAGGTTGTCGGCCATTGACCATGATTGTCAGCCATTGGTGTGGCCGGTCGACCACCAATGGTGGACAACGACCATCAGTCTCTTTTTTCATATATTTGTTGATAGTTGTGCCAACTGTTAGCACATTGAGCTGCATCTCCCTACACGTGTATGGTAGGACGTTTCTAAGCTCAAGACTTGTTTTTCTATATATAGGGGGGTTCCGCTCCCATTTTTAAAGGTTAGAAAATTTAGAGCAAATCTCTCTCTCTCTCTCTCTCTCTCTCTCTCTCTCTTACAATTTTGTGCCTAATTGCTTGTTTTCTCTACACTTTTGCATACACATCCTAAATCAAATCCTCTTACCTTTGAGCTAAGGTTATTTGGGGTCTTCTTGGAGCTCTTGAAGGTGGCTTTAGCTTGGTTTTGTGCCTAGAATTGCCCTTTGCTTCAAGAGGTAGTTTACTTGCCTTGTTTATTTTGTTTTGCAAGCTTGTTTTACCATCTTTTCTTACTATTTGGGGCTGGTTTTAAACTGAGAAAAACTCTATTTTTGTGGCCTAAAAGTGCTAGTTTGAGCCTTTTTTTTTTTTTAGTTAGGGAGTGGTTCACCCTTCTTGTTTATTAGTTTGTAAAGCTTTTGTGCCTTTATTCATCACTTTCAAATCAACTTTTTTTGGGCCTTTTAACCACTGAATTTTAGAGGGTTTTTCAGTTGCAAAAAGCTTATTTTGAGGTCCAAATTTGGAGGGGTTAGCCTCCCCTTCTTGTGTCTTGTTTGCATGCCTAGTTAGCTTCACATGTTAGCATGTTTTTCTAGCTTAACTTAGCTCAAGTCTAGCATGTTTTAGCCTTTGAAATAACATGTTTTAGCTCTATTTTGGGCTGGTTAGTTTGTTTGAGTCTTGTTTTGCATAGTTGTAGTGTAACCCCTTTCACTAGCTTATTGTTTTAAGGCTTTAACCATCATTGGTGTGAGTTGATTGCATGTTTTTAGTATTTTTTTCTACTTCATTTCAGTACTTATAATCTCTGCAATCTCCCTCATTTCTTCACCTTTTGGCTCTACTTTGAAAGTGGTTTCAAACCACTTGTTTGCCTAAGTGTGAAATAGAGGTGCTACACCTAATGGTTTAATCCCTTAGGGGGTTCATTACCAACAGTGTGATGCCTGTTTCATGCCCAAAGCAACCTTTTGTTTAGTCCTCTTTCCATTAGAAGACACTCACCAATGGACTTAATGGATTAATCAATGATTTGGTAATTAAAATGAGTAAACAAAATTGGCAAGTAAAAGAGGTAAGATAAGCATTCTTTGTGTTGCATTGCACGTGTTCAAATCGAATGTTAATTTGAACACAAGAAAAATGGAACATTTCATACTCAAAAGTGATGAAATGTGCCATTTTCCAAGGTCTCCATTGCCCTTGATCATGCATGATAGGGTGATGGTCATTTTGGTCTCATTTTGCATTTATTGAACTTGCACAATTGGTTTCACAAGCCATCATGCAATGAATTTTCTTGATTGATGGTTTGTGAACCAAAGCTTGTCCCTCCTTTGATTTCCCCATGAAAAAGAGAGGCAAAGTGTGCAAACAACCCTTGAGAAATACATTGTTTTGCTTTCTTTTGCTCTCTATTACAGCAAGGAAGTTCAAACCAGCAGTGGCCGACAGCCACCACCAATGGCCGACCGGCCACCAATGGTAGCCGGTCGACCACCATTGGTAGCCGACCGGTCCCCTGTCGGCCACTAATGAAATTTGCACAGTATATTGGTAAGGTGAAGCAAAGGTGTTCTAGAAGTGGACAGCTTTGTTGGTGTTCATATGTGCAAACAGAGGCTTTCAGCAGCAAGGTAGTGGCTTTTTAGGTGAAAAATCGAGCATGCATGCATCCCTCGCTTCCTGGGATTAGCTAATTAGTTTAATTAGCAATAGATCAAATACGTGTTGTAATTAATTAGTTGTAGCTAATTAACTGTTGTAAATAATTGGTTAGTTTTACTAGTTATTTGATTTCAGTTTGTAATAATTAGTTAACTAGAATAGTTAATTAATTTGAGTTTTGCAATAATTAGTTAGCTTAATTAGCGTAGCTAGTTGGTTAGCTTATTCATTCGGACCCTCCTTCGCGAGGGCGTAATGTTGTAATAAGTGTGCATGCGTGTGTGTATGTCATCCAACCCCACGTCTTTCTCCCTTTTATTTAATCGCTTTTGATGATTAGATTAGGGACATGTTTTAATTAGCATATCGCATGCTTGCATCCATTCATCTTGTCTTGCATGCACCGAGGCTCAACGCATCATTGAAACTGCATTGCAATTTCAATATCTTATTTGAATACGTGTTTAATCGCACGTTGTTCAAATCGATCCATATGCCATATTAGTAGCCGAGCCTATTAATTGCATTCTTTGCGTGTGTTGCGTTAAGCATCTTGTATAGTTATGGATCATATATATTTTTCTAACTCATATCTTCTTAGCTTGGAGTACTACATGAGTTTTTATGCTTTAGCATACTTGCATAAGTGTGAATGTTGCCATGTCTAGTGTGCTTGCCATAAGGCTATGTGCTTAAATGCTAAACTGCATGAATGCCTGTGGATGAAAGCTTGTTGTTTGAATTGAAATGATTCAACAAATGTGCATTTTAAGCCCACTTTGTTGAGTGGCAAATCATGTTTTAAGCCCACCATGTTTGGTGGAAAATCCGCAACCTTTAAGCCCATTTGAGGTGGCAAATTCAAACCATTTTCGCAAACAAACATGAGTTGAATTGTTCTAAATTGAGTAAACTAGTCTATACTTGTTTGTGCGCATCACGTAGTAAAGCTAACTTAATAATCGGAACAAGAGCACATAATGTTTATAAAATATCATATCATGATTAGTAGAGGCCGATCTTTGATCGGGCAAACGGCGATGCTCAATTTATGACCTTCCCCTCTCGTACCTAAGTTCCCAAGCTGAGACAACTTTGGTGATGACGAACACGTGGCCTTCGGCAGGAGTCAGGGTTTCCTAAATTTCCCTAAAATAAAAAAAATTTAGATGGCGACTCTGTATTTGGTAAAGTAGTCCAATTTTGGTATTATTTGATTTAAAATTGATTTTCCAAAAGAATTTGCTAGATTTGGACTTTTTGGTGTTTATCAATTTCACATTGCACTTGTGAGATTATATTCAGAACCACGGGAGTCCAAATTGTGAGGCCTTTCTTTCAAACCTTCTGAAAGGGGGTGCGAAAAAAGGCAAGCCACATTTTCTGGCGACTCTGCTGGGGACTTAGAGAACTTGACTCGAACTTATGATATGAATTTTTATCTACACTTATGTGTTTCTTTGCTTTTGCTTTTGCATTGTTGTGCCTAAGTCACAGTGTTTGCCATCTGCTATTCTTGAATGGTTTGCTGGAGGCTTGCTTGGAAAAGCTTGCCAAAAGGCTAACCGATTGTGGGCTCTGCCACGATAGGAACACAACCCTTGGATCTAGACTACCGCTGTACCATTTGATCCTCCTTTCACTTCTTGGTGTTAGGTGTGAGAGGTATATTAGGTAGTTTTGCTGAGGTAACCTTTTTGACCAATCGGCCTGGTTGTATATCGGAAACCATAGAGACTGTTCTAAACTAGGACATGATGCTTACCCGAATGTAGGATTGTGTGAAACACTTTGCTTGAGTAGTGAAACCCTAGCTCTTGACGAAACTAGGACAGGGTAACCCTACCCCATCATAGGGGTGTTTTGGCTCTCACTTGCTTGATATGTGCTTTTAGAGTGAAACTCTGCAGGAATGTATGTATCAGTCGCAAGTTTGGGTATCAGTTTTTGGGAGGCAAAATTTAGTTTGAGCATGGTTCTACGGCTTTGATTACATCAATGTACCGATTATAATCTGAGCAGAGGTGCTGTGTGTTTTCTGATTTTTGTTTTATTTTTGCTTTATTTATTTTTTTGCAAGGTGTTTCACCATTGCTTCAGACGATTTTGTAACCCCCCAAGCACTCTGGACTTGAGTGAGAAGGATTTGTAGATCCGGGGATCTTGTCAGGCGACAGCCAGTGTTTGTTTCACTCCCACTGGTTACCAAATGAAAGAGGATCAGGCATAATTCACCAATTTCGCAGTCATCTTTCACTTCACCTATGCCCAGTCAGGCCTAGTCTTCTACTCCAGAAAGAGAGTATTCACCAATTTTGATAGCTCAACATCCCCCAGTCAGCATGGAAGATATGCTTCGTCAACTCCAGTAGACTATTGAGACTATGCAGCTAGATGCTGTCCGCCAAGCTGAGACCACAACCAACCAAGCTGAGGTCGTAGCCCACCAAGCAGAAGTGATAGAAAGGCTTCAGCAGTAGTAGCCACAACCGGCAGTAGCCTCAGCATCCTATGCACCCCCAGTGGGAATTTCGATACCCGGGGTCATAGTCAATATCCAAGAGAATATGGGCATTTCGGCAGATCCAATCCCACCTCAGACCTCCAAGGCACCATTTTACCAAATGGAGGAACCGTTTGAATTCAAGGTTGATCCCACTGCACTGAAGGTCAACAAACTAGAAAAGCACTTCAAACGGGCACATGGCTTGAATTCAATCCCTGATATTGAGGATGTATACACAGATTTTGCAGTAACTCTGCCGGACAGATTCAAGATGGCGTATATAGACCGGTTCGACAGCTCCGGGGATCCCATGGTCCATTTACGACTATTCTCTAGTATCCTATGACCAATGGGTCTCACTAGATTGTAGAAGTTGTCACTTTTTGGCCGGACCCTATTGGGTATAGTGGCCATTTGGTATGCTAAGCTTGAAGACTTTGTGAAGAGAAGTTAGGAGGAAATGGCCGAGGCCTTCATCGCGCAGTACTCCTACAATACTCAAATCGAGGTCACTACTCATGATCTTGAAGCAACTCGCCAGAAGCCGAAGGAGGGCTTCTCGGATTTCGTGACCCGTTGGAGGGCTAAGGCCTCTATGATGACTATCCAGCCTTCTGAAAAGGACCAAATCAGAATGGTGGTCCGTAACTTGCAAGGAAGACTATTACAGAAGATGATAGTCTTACTTTTGTTTACATTTACTGAGCGCCATGAAATAGGAGTTCAAATTGAGGATGCGATAAAGTAGGGGCTGATAGACCATGAGAAAGAACAGCTCGAAAGGCCCTTTACATGCAACTCAAATGCAACCACGATTGGTGGCACCTTTGCACGGCCTTCGGATGTGAGCATAGTCATCATCACACCCAAAACTGCCAACCCGTTCACCAACACCTCCAATACAACCTCCCAAACCTCTAGTCATCAAGCCCGAAACCAAATGGTTTTCACCCTGCTCTACATGACTTTGTCCAAAGCCTTAGGGGTCTTAATAAAAAAGGGACATCTTAAACCGTTAGAACAATGCCCATTACCTGATCCTCTCCCTTCGAAACATAACCCGGCCAAATACTGTGCTTTTCACCAATAACATGGTCATGATACTGATTAGTGCTTCAGACTGCATCATGAGATTCAAGATCTCATTGCCAATAAAGTGATAGCACCTTCCGAAAGACCCAACGTCACTATAAATCCTCTCCCACCACATAATCAGGCCTCTTCACCCCGGCATATAAACCTCATCCATACACTGGCCGTCCCTTATGACCCCAGTATATACATCACCCATTTTTACCTACCTAAGCTGGCATTGTTCATCCTTGAGAGCACAGACTTGTGCATGATGAGCGCGTCTTCACTCCAACCCGAACCCGTGGTGGTGACAGTGGAAGATAAAGGGAGGTTAGCCTTGGTAGAGAATGTCAGTCCGTTGCCCGAGAGCTCTAAGGACTTATTTGATGGGACGTATAACCTGAGCTGCTATATTGTGCCAATCAGCTAAGATAAGCCGAAAGTGGTGTTACCAACTGGGATAGAGGTCAGTGTAGTTCGAGAAGATAGACCAAGTCAGGGAGTAGATGATCTAGCCAACCTAGAGGAGGATATAGACAATTTGTAGATCTTTGATAAGCAAGATCAAGAGGACGTACATATTGATTGGTTCGATCTGAACGGGTCAACAGACAATTCTGGGTGGCTGAGTGATGAACCCGATATAGATGAGGGAACTGAATCAAAGCTTCAAGGACAGAAAGCGGGAACTGCAACAATGACCGAAACAACCGATAGGAAGGGTAAACTACCGGAAAGCATCGGTGAAGAACAATTGGCTCAGGAATTGAGCATTGTTAGCACTGTACATACAGAACAAGAAGCCGCGCTGGAGCGGTTTGGGTAAGAAATGAGTGAAAGTGATCAGAAATCTAGAATAGCTCAATGCCCCCACGAGGAATGTTTCTACTGAGAGAACACTTAGACCGAAACCAGAAAATTGCTTGTCGGTTGCCAGAGGTATGTGGTGGGAAGATGATGATCTGCATCTTGCCCACACTGACGAGGATTGGGGTGAAGGCCTTCTCGACAATACCTGGTATGTGGAAGAAGTCAAACACATGATAAGAAGTGGCCGATATTTCAAACCCCCGCATCTGAACTAACCCGAGGCATCTGGGAAGGATAAAGAGGTAGAGAAAAAAGAAAAAAAAAACTGTTAGAGGAAGAGGCTGTGCTGAAATAGTTGAAGAAGATTCAAGCTCATATATCCATCTGGGTGCTGCTTATGGCTTTGCAAGTGCACAGACAGGTTGTACTGTCGGCGATGGATAAAGCCAAGTTATCCATTAAGACTACCCTGGAACAACTGGTGGGATTAGTCTTCCCGAGAGGCGCTGCGCCAACTTTGACCTTTTCCGACAAGGAGTTACTGCCAGAAGGCTCTACACACAACAAGCCTCTATACATATTCGTAGAGTACTGGGAAAAGTGGGTGCCAGTCGTATTATTCGACATCGGGTCAGCAATCAACGTTTGTCCATGGCGCACAGCTTATGCTATTGGCCTGAAACTGGCAGATTTTGTGCCTATGGCCTAGGTGATCCGGGCGTACGATAATATGAGCAGAGAGGTGATAGGGACGGTACAAATCAGAGTGCAAGTTGGACCCGCTCAACAAGATATTGAATTTCACATCCTGGATGTTCCAGCCACTTTCAACCTACTACTTGGGTGACCCTGGCTGCACCATGTAAGAGTTATCTCTTCCATCCTCCACTAAATGCTGAAGTACCCCCATGGGAAGGGCATAGCCATAGTCTTCAGGAATTCATCTATACATCCTCTGCCAGAGGTCACTACACTTATGCTGGAGATTGTGCATGGCGAAAAGGATGTCTTCCTTTCGGGGTTTACCTTGGCTGAGGCTCGGGTAGTGCAGAATATCCTGGCTATTAATGAGGGCTTGTATGTCAGCGCCCAATTTGTATACTTCATGAACAAGCTATAGCACATGCTTGGAATGGGAGTAGGAAGAAGTGGCTGGAAGGGCATTACTGTGTTGGATGATGTGCCACATAACCCACATGCCTTTGGTCTGGGCTATATGCCCACCAAAAAGGATTGGGTGAGGAAAGGGAAAGTAATGGCCAGAAGAGCCAGAGCTAACCAAACCGGGAAGCGGTATGAGCTTGTCCATCGACCAATTCGGGGAACCCTGAATGGCTATTTTGTTCGGGAGGGTGAAGACTTCCTATTCTGTGGTTTCCCCGAACCTTGGTTCAACTTTAAGAAGCAGAGGGTTCCCGACTTTAAGATTTTCTTTGACTTGCAGCTGCAAAACAGTGAAACGAAAGAAAGGGCTAAGCTAATTATTGCTGAAGCTGCACAAAATACAGGAAGTGATTCCGACAGCAGTGAGCTTGAAGTAGGAGTAACACTGGCATGTTTCCTTTCAGATCCTCAGATCAACTCAGAGAGCTTTGTGGATAACCTGATCGTTTCCATGATCGGACACCAACCGGGTGCCAACCCTTCTAGCGGTATCTTGGACACATCTGACGCACCATCCCTCACTTGGTAGCGGGAAGAGGGCTACCTGTCCAGCAGTTCTGAGTCAGGTAGTGAACCAGAATCTAATTCCACATAGTTTGTGGAGTCGGAGTCAGATTCTGGTTCTTCTAAGTCTGGGTTCAGTATTCCTGGGGTTGATAACCTGGATGCCAAGGTTTTGTTCAGGTCATCTTTTTCTTTTTCCTTTGAGTTGGTTGTAACCGAGGAACTGGATGAGCTAGATCTTTTGAATGAGAATGTTGCTACAAATTCTGAGTACTTCTCTGGGCCTCTTATTTATTGCATTGATCATGATTTTTAAAATTTTGATGAAAATGATGAGGAAGGAATTCCTCTAGTTTTGAAACATTTGATTAATCAAGAGGATGAGAGGTTTTTAAAACCCCTTGTTGATGAAATCATTCAAATTAATATAGGTATTGAGAAGGATTCGCGTCTAGTCCAGATCGAGTCCACGTTGTCTTTGGAGGAACACGAGCGCTTAGTAGCTTTATTAAAAGATTTCAAAGATGTTTTCGTGTGGTCCTATGAAGACATGCCAAGAATCAATCCTGAGATTGTACAGCATCAAATCCCTCTCGACCATGAGGCCCGACCCATCAAATAGAAATTGCGAAGAATACGCCCGGATTGGGCTTTGAAGATTAAGGAAGAAATCACCAAGCAGATAGACACAGGGTTCTTGCTAGTATCTGAGCATCCAACTTGGTTGGCCAACATTGTTCCAGTGCCGAAGAAAGATGGCAGAATTCAGGTGTGTGTGGATTTCAGGGCTCTAAACAGAGCCAGTCCAAAAGATGACTTTCCTTTACCGCACATCGATGAATTGGTGCACTTTACAGCAGGCCATGCTTTGCTCTCCTTTATGGATAGATTTTTCGGGTATAACCAGATTCTGATGGCACCCGAGGATAGAGAGAAGGCTTCTTTCACTACGCCGTGGGGAACCTACTACTATAAGGTGATGCCGTTGGGGTTGAAGAATGCTAGGGCTACCTATCAACGGGCTGCAACTACAACTCTACATGATATGATCCATAAAGAGGTGGAGGTGTACGTGGACGACATGATTATCAAGTCCAAGAAAAGAGAGGGCCACTACACCGTCTTAAAAAAATTCTTTCAATGGATTAGAGAATACAGATTGAGGTTGAAACCACAGAAGTGTACTTTTGGCATAACGACAGGGAAAATACTGGGTTCCTAGATTACACAGAGGGGCATCGAGGTAAATCCTTCCAAAATCAAGGCCATCATAGAAATGCCACCACCAAGGACTGAAAAAAAAGTGCGAAGCTTTCTGGGTAAAGTGCAATTCATAAGATGGTTTATTTCAAAATTAATCTTGACTTGTGAATCACTATTTGGTCTCCCGAAGAAAGGAAAGAAATTCTGATGGGATGATCGATGTCAGTTTGCTTTTGAGCAGATCAAGCAATACCTTCAGAATCCATCTGTGTTGTCGCCGCCAAAGCTGGGGAAGCCATTGATTCTATATCTGTCAGTAACAGACACAACGATGGGATGCATGCTTGCTCAAGAATCTAAGGATAGGGTGGAGAGAGCCATCTATTACCTGAGCAAGAAAATACTGGATTATGATACCCGCTACATTCCGTTGGAGAAAGCTTGCCTAGCCTTAGTATGGGCTACCAGGAAGTTGAGACACTACCTGTTAGCTCACTTTGTAATTCCGGTTTCGAGATTAGAACCCATCAAATACCTTTTCAAGAAACCAGTGCTTACGGGTAAGCTAGCTCGTTGGCTGCTTCTCCTCTCCGAATTTGATTTGAAGTATGTTACTTGCAAGTCTGTCAAGGGGAAAGCGGTAGCAGAGTTTCTGGCAGATCACCTAGTGGAAGGGGATGAAGTGGTAGAATACCAGCTCCCAAATGAAGCTATTCTTCAAGTCGAGGAAAAGATTTGGACAATGTACTTTGATGGAGCGTCTAACCAGTATGGTTATGGGATAGGGGTGTTGCTGATAACACCTGACAATTCCCATATACCCTTAGCCTTCAAACTCCGGTTCAAAGTATCCAACAACAAAGCAGAGTACGAGGCGTGTATCGCTGGTTTGGAATCCACTTTGGAACTAGGGGAAAAAAGGTTGGACGTCATTGGGGACTCGAATTTGGTTGTGTCTCAAGCAAAAGGAGACTGGAAGGTCAAAGAAGAAAAGATGAAGATCTATCACCAGACCCTGCATGTTCTAGTTCCTAGGTTTGAGAAACTGACCTTCACATATCTACTAAGAAAGAACAACAGGTATGCTGACGCCTTATCAACTCTATCTTCTATGATAGAGATCCCTTTTGGAGTCCGGATGCGTCCGATTATTATTAAGCAGAGATATACGCCGACCGACGAGTCTATCACTGCAATAGATGAAGTATAAGATCAAAACCCTTGGTTTTATGATATCTGGAAATTTTTAGAAAGGAGGTTTATCCACCAGGGGATAATACCAAAGATAAGAGGGCAATACAACGAATGGCTGTTCAATTTATCATCTGCGGAGGTAAACTGTATAAAAGGGGTCATCTGGGAATGCAAAAGTTATCTGTTGACGCAGATGAATCAAAGCGCCTAATAGAGGCCATCCTTTGAGGAGAGTGTGGAGCGCACATGAGCGAGGTAATGTTAGCCCGAAAGATTCTCAGGCAAGGTTACTACTGGTCTATCATATCGATTTTGTCCAACGATGCCACAAATGGCAAATTCATGCCAATCGAATGAATATCCCACCGTTGAAACTGTACAACATGACTTCACCAGGGCTCTTCTTTGTTTGGGGAATCAATGTCATTGGGGCAGTTACACCAAAAGGGTCAAATAGGCATGAATACATTCTGGGGGCAATTAATTACTTCACAAAGTGGGTGGAAGCTTAGTCTTATGCAGTGTTGAAAGCAGCGCATGTGGCTAAGTTCATCCGAAATTATATCATTTGCTGATATGGAGTCCTGAACGAGATCATTTCAGATAATGGCTCCCATTTCAAGCAAGAAATGATCGACTTATTGGAGAAATACAACGCGGCTTTTCATAAGTCATCAACATACCAACCACAAAAGAGCTGTTGAGGTCGCCAACAAGAACATCAAGTACATTTTGCAGAAAATGGTTGAGACTTACAAGGACTAGCCAGACAAGTTACCATCTGCACTCTGGGGCTAAAGGACTTCAATTCAGACGTCTACTGGAGCAACTCCGTACTCTATTGTTTATGGGATGGAAGTTGTTCTACCGATTGAAATAAAAGTTTCGTCGTTGCGAGTTATGGCTGAGTGCTAGATAGTAGAGGCGGATTGGCAACAGAGCAGGTTTGAAGAACTCATGTTGTTCGATGAGAGAAGGCTGAAAGCATTGTACCATGTTCAAGGTTATTAACGTAGGATCGTCAGGGCTTTTAACAAAAAAGTTAAGTCCCAGAATCTCAAAGAAAGGGATTTGGCGCTGAAGGACAACCATGCTCCCACCCATGACCCTAGGGGCAAGTTCAGTCCCAATTGGATTGGTCCTTACATTATCAAAACTATTTGGTCAGGTGAAGCTATTATTCTTTTGGACTTGGATGGCCTGGAATTTTCCCAACCGATCAACATGGACAAGTTGAAGAAATATTACCCCTAAGAGGCTCGCTAGGCTAAAAACCCGGAAGGGCGACCTAGGCAAAAGTAAGAGCACAAAAATTAGAAATAAAGAAAAACTAAGCTCGCAAGGTTGAAAACCCTAAAAGGTGGACTTGGCAAAAGTTAGATCACAAAAGGAGAGCGTTAATACTTGAGTGAACCCGAACCGAACTACGTAAGGCCTGATTCCCATCTTCGGGATACGTAGGCAACTTCATCCTGAAGTTCGGCCGTAAACACCTCCAACTCAACTGTCCTGTCTATGTGTTGATTAGGTCATCTTTGTCTATTCTTTATCTGAATGTTCGATTGTGATCACCCTTGAAAACTAGTTACAGTGCTGAGCAGTGCTATTCAGACAAAGAGCAATTTGTTGTCTTCAGATCTGGGGTTGTACATCTCGAGGATAGATTCTGTGTGTGTCAAGTTGTGATCCTTATCGAAAATGGTTTTGAAAAGTTTTGATAAAAACTGATTTTGTTCAAATTAGTCCTTTTACAACTTAGACCATTTTTGGACCAAAAGAAAAACTTTCAGTGGCCACAACTTCAATTTCATTGATTTTAATACAAAGTTCTCCAACTCTCGATACAAATCAAAATTATTTTTATTACATTAAAAAAGAAAACTTGAAAAGTTAGATCAAAGCAAATAAACTCGGGGCATAGATGAGTCAGGTGCTCCTGCGTGCCCTCCCTGTGCTTGTGGAAGCTTCTGATGCTAAAGTGGGCCCGGATTACGCCTTATCTTCAAGCCAAGTCAGGCACTCGCCAGAAAGTGTGCAGTTAAAACTAGGGGCAGGAGCCAGAAGTTCTCTCGTCCTCCACGTAGTGGGATATCTATCCAATTGTGAACGTCGGATTGGGAATGAAGCTGGGTACTCTACCCCCTCTTTTGGGCAAGTCTAGTCATGTCCAAACTGACACCTGAACCAGAACGGAAAGTAGAATACACAGTGTGTCAAGCCAATCAATTGAATGCTAGGTTGCCGAGCCATACTGTAGCTCATCTCGGGCAGATCAAACCAGGGGCAACGCCAAGTAATGTCAGTAGTAGACCTGTTACACATCCAAGGGCACCACCACCCTTCATTCGAGAAATCAACTAGCTGTTAGCGAAAAAAGTATGCTCGGGTTGAGAATGCAGGGCAAGAGTCCATTACCTTCAGGTTGTCCATATGCCATATCTGGGGAGAGATGAAAGAAAAGAGAGATTAAAGAATAGAGAGGTGTATGTTGAGAGAAAAGAGTGAGAAAAGGGCTTTGAGAGAAAAATAGAGCATGAATGCCAAGAGATGTGAGAAACATATATTAGAAAGGGTGAGAAACATTACCTGCAGAAGTAGTGGACTCCCCGCAAATTTGTTTGTCTCCTGTCGATGGAAGGCGTCCAAACCCATCAAAGTCTTAGCCAATGTCAAGCCAATACAACTCTTGCCCTCTTTCAAGCCTTGGGCCACTTCAACTAGCTGAATGCTAGACCTTCTGAAACTGGGGGCCAGAAGGAAATAAGCTAACATGCACAAACAAAGGGCGTGTTGTCGAAAACCCAGCCAAAGAAGGTCGCCTTGGTTGCTGGCTTCAGAAATCGATGAATTAGACTGGGGATGTCTAGCTCTCCGTTGTGAGCAAAAGATCGGGCCTCGTGTAGAGTAAGCCCGCACATCCTTCCCAAAGCTTGGATATAACCAAAAACGGGGCTAAGGCAAGATTACCTCATCACGCCGGGACTCCATTAGCACTTGAAATTCTTCGATTATCGGGCATATCTCTTTCCCCTGAAGTCAAAGATGTGCATAATCGGGTTCCAACATCTAGTTACGGCATGTAGGAATGGAAAACAAAGCAGAGAACAACTTAGCGGGAATACTGCATTTATGTCGAAACCCCAAAAATTCAGTTTTTCTGAGCCATCTAAAGTTGCAATCCAATTTGAGAGTTTTTCGGCAAAGAATGGCTCTATTTGTGAAGAATTTACAGCTAAAATGAAGAAAATACGAGGTCCAAATCTTTTGTAGAAGATAAGACAGTGAGTGGAAGCCAAGTGTCAACATTCTAGAGGTTCCTCACATTGATGGCCGACTGGCCACTGGTGATGGCCGATAGGCCACTTTGGTAGCCGACCGGCCACCACTGGTGGCCGACATCCTCTATTCATGGCCGACCCATGGCCGACGGCTATTTTGTCTGTCCTCTTGTTCACCTGTGTGCTGAGAATGCTGAAGACATGTGTTTTGTTTTGTTTTTTTATGTCTTGTAAGGTCTTGTTTTAAGCCCTTTTAACTTTAGCCAGTTTGTCGAGTTGCTTTTGAGTTGTTTTGTTTATCGAGTTGTTTTGTTCATCAAGTTGTTTATCAAGTCCTTTTGTTGTATATCGAATTGTTTTGTTGTTTATTGAGTTGTTGTTATTTTGATTATCGAGCTGTAATACTTTGATTATTTCAGTTGTTAGTCGGTTTGTTACCTGATTCAGACTGTTATCACAATACAAGTATTTGGTTTTCAATATCAAATTTAATCTCATTTTCATGCAATATGATGCTCATGATGCAAAATACAACACTTTTTAAAAAATACACTGGTTTTCATTCTGATCATAGTTGTTTTTACAAAAGTGCAGTACAAGTTTTTTTAAAGCAAATAAAACACGCCTGAAGCTATACGATGTGCTAATGCTACTGACAAAAAGAAGCTAAGAAAAAACTACAGAAAATTAGCACTGGTCGCCTCAGGCTCGAGAAGCCCTCTTTGTCTTCTTCTTCGGAGGAGAGGACTCTGCGATACTGTCTCTATCGGCGCCACTGTCTGAACCAGAATAAGAGTCTGAACCGAAGTCGTCTCCGTTCTCTGCAGTGGAGCCCTTCTCAATATCAGCACTCCTACTCTTAGAACCCGAGCCAGCGTCATTGTCTCCATTGTCGGATGACTCAGCATACTGACTCGGTGTCTCCTCGGCCTCGCTATTCTCAGTCTCATCATCGTTTAGAATGGGCTCTGTGTTGGCTGCGTGCCGGAGCTTGTCTCTCTCTCCTCCCTACTGCCGGAGGAGGCACCGCTAGTGCTAGTGCTGCAGCTATCGCCGGCGCTATCAGTATGGGTAGAACCTGAAAAAGGCAGTTGTCATATGTCAGCCACAGTATGCATATTAGATGCAAGTATGATGTACAGAATGAACGTATGCAAGAGTCAGATACAGTGTATGAAAACTATATGGGGGTGCAGCGTATTAGTGCAGCGTAGGGAAGTTCTCATTTTAGTTTCAGCGTATCAGCAGAAATTTGATGACTGGAATGTAAGAAAACTGAAGAAATGACCTGAATGTTGTGGAAGCCGACCAATTGCTCCCTTCTCAATATCATGCCCTCGAATGAGGCTAATAGCTCCAGCAGAACCTCGGTGTATGCTGGGGGTGCCTGCAAATGCATTGGGAATGATCAATGTCCAGAAGGAACAAATATCAGAAAGAGATGAGAAAACTAAAAATATGGTACATACCGGGGGTGCGTCATGAGCTCTGACATATCTATGCCCCGTTGCAACAGGCTCAATCGGAATCTGATATGCCTCCCCAATATACCGCCAACAGGTGAGAGCAGTAGGTTGCTCCGGCCAACCGATCCTCTTCCTCGCCTGAGAAGCCCCTCTCTCACGCTTCAGAATCAAACTCCGCCTCGAACTCCATCATATGGTATGTCGTTTTCCATCTGGAATATGGGTGAAGAGTCGATGAACAGTGAAGAAAATGGAGAAAATAGGGTAAACTTTGAAAAATTCAAACCCTAGAAGAGAGAAAATGGAAGAAAAAGTCAAAGCTCGGAATAAGGCACCAAACTTGAGAGAAACTTGAGGGGAACAAGCCTCAAGTGGTGAAACTCCAAGAAAAAGCACCGAAATTAAATTTCAATCAGTTGAAAATGGAGTAAACTAAGAGGGTTTAGCGAAGAAAATGTGTGTGGGGCATTGGAAACACGTATAAAGCTTGGATCTAGAGAGAAGGAAGGTCTAGAGAGAGTGAGTAAGGATTTTTGGCTTTGGAAGAGTGAAGAAATGAAGTATGGGGGAGTATATTTAAAGACTCGAGGTGAAAAGACCATCTTGGCCCCGATCTGCCATCTGTGGCCGATCGTCCACCACTGGTGGCCAATAGGCCCCATTGGTGGCCGACAATTTTAAAGGGTGGCCGACAGGTGGCCGTCACCCTCATCTGGTGGTCGTCCAGTGCCTAGTGCTCCTATTTTGTGTCTTGATGCTGTGGTTATCCCTGTTTCCTGAGAGGTGCAATGGAAGGTCACTATTGAGTTCAAATTCTCTTTACGGAACCTCAAAATTGTGTTTTCGGTGATCGTTGTTCGTCACTTACTGAACGAGGTGTATCCTTTTTGCATGTCGCAACTCTTCCGAGAGGTGAATCGAAAAGTTGCTATTGAACTTGTTTCGTTAGAACACACTTTCATTCTTACGTAGACTATGCATTCCCTCATTACATATGTAGAACGTGCATTTTACATATGCTGTTGCACAAAATACGCATTTCAATCACGCATAGAACATACATTTTGTTATTTAGCATGGAACATGCTATTAATCGCACATGGAGCATGAATTTTGTACTTAGCATAGAACATGCATTCAATACTTTGGATAGAACATGCCTTACCATTATTGTAATTGTGCATAGCACATACACCCTTAATATGTTGTACTTGTTGAGTTTTTCTTATGCAGGTACGATATTGTATGTACGGTTCATTTAGCGGAGCCAACACAGTCAAACGATATTGTTTGTATAGTCCGTTCAGAGGGGTTCCGGGTGAAATCATTTTTTTCCTTCGAATCACATCCTTTTACTCATTCTCCTCACGCGTGAGACGCATTAGGATTACTCCCTTTGGTTAAAAAAACATTCGGGTGCGTCCCGGTGTTTACACTCCTTTTGGTTAAAAGCATTCAGGTGTGTCCCGATGTTTACACCACTCCCTTTGGTTAAAAATATTCGGGTGCGCCCCGGTATTTACACCACTCCTTTTGGTTAAAAACATTTGGATGCGTCCCGGTATTTACACCACTCCCTTTGGTTAAAAATATTTGGGTACGTCCCGGTGTTTACACTCCTTTTGGTTAAAAGCATTCGGGTGCGTCCCGATGTTTACACCACGCTTTTTGGTTAAAAGCATTCCGGTGAGTCCCGGTGTTTACACCACTCCCTTTTGTTAAAAAACATTCGGGTGCATCTCGATGTTTACACCTCTCTTCGGTTAAAAACATTCGGGTGCGTCCCGGTGTTTACACCACCTTTTCCCCTTGCGTGTGAGACGCGTTAGGATTGTTTGTTTTGGTTAAAAAACATTCGGGTGCGTTCCGATGTTCACACCACCCTTTCCCTCATGTGTGCAACACATTAGGATTTCGGTTGAGACCTCGGGTGTGCCTAATGGTCGCTATTCGCCTTTCCTACGCGTCGCATAGTCAAGTTTGCATAATTTTCTTACATCATTTTTGTATGAAATGTGGTTTTGTTCATAATTCCCCCGTGCGGCATGTTTACTTACTTTTGTGTTTGAGGTTGCTATACCTTGTTTCGGTTTGTTTGAATGTGGCATTTTCATTGTATAGCATTTGCATCTAAATGTTTCATTGCTCAACCTCATTGCATGATCATAAGTTATGTTCTTGCATCATGCATATCATTTGCATCTTGCCCTAGAACTACGCTGGTTTGATTCCTTGCAAAAGGTAGGCAGCTTGCGGGCTCAACCGTTTTTGTCTTACTTGTTTGTTTGTCCAAGTCTTCGGCCCTGTCAAAATCGGTCATCTCTGGGCTTTGACATTCACTCCCGTCATTTCATAACTACCTAGTTCTACCAAAGAGGGGCAACTATAGACACCCCATTTTTGACCATCCTCAAGATTTGGATGTCATCACTTGTGCATTTGATGATTATGGTTGCATGTGTTCGTTTTGAGTGCCTGAAGTCCTCAGCGAAATGCCCTGTCTTTGAGCCTTTAGACCTTGTCCTTTCTATGTCTTATTTTGTACCAAAACTTAGTGTCAGGACCTTTTGGTGACCTGTCAGCCACCACCAGAAGCTGTCGGCCATGGACCATGGTTGTCAGCCATTGGTGTGGCCGACAGCCACCAGTCTCTTTTTCTAGATATTTGTTGATAGCTGTGCCAACTGTTAGCACATTGAGCTGCTCTACACGTGTATCGTAGGATGTTTCTAAGCTTAAGACTTGTTTTTCTATATATAGGGGGGTTCCTTCCCTATTTTTAAAGGTTAGAAAATTTAAAGCCAAAATCTCTCTCTCTCTCTCTCTCTCTCTCTCTCTCTTGTGCCTAATTGCTTGTTTTCTTTACACTTTTCCATACACATCCTAAATCAAATCCATTTACCTTTGAGCTGAGGTTATTTGGGGTCTTCTTAGAGCTCTTGAAGGTGGCTTTAGCTTGGTTTTGTGCCTAGAATTGCCCTTTGCTTCAAGAGGTAGTTTACTTGCCTTGTTTACATTGTTTTGCAAGCTTGTTTTACCATCTTTTCTTACTGTTTTGGGGCTGGTTTTGAACTGAGAAAAACTCTATTTTTGTGGCCTAAAAGTGCTGGTTTGAGCCTTTTTTTTTTTTTTAAGTTAGGGAGTGGTTCACCCTTCTTGCTTATTAGTTTGTAAAGCTTATGTGCCTTTATTCATCACTTTCGAATCAACTTTTTTGGGCCTTTTAACCACTGAATTTCAGAAGTTTTTTAGTGGCAAAAAAGTTAATTTGAGGTCCAAATTTGGAGGGGTTAGCCTCCTCTCCTTGTGTCTTGTTTGCATGCCTAGTTAGCTTAACATGTTAGCATGTTTTTCTAGCTTAACTTAGCTCAAGTCCAACATGTTCTAGACACCCCATTTTTGATCGTCTTCAAGACTTGGACGTCATCGTTTGAACACTCGATGATCATCCATGTTTGTGTTCATTTTGAAAGCCTGAAGTTCTTGGCGGAGTGCCTTGCCTTTAAGCCTTTGAAACATGTCTGTTTTGTGCTTAGATGTGGACCAAATGCTTCATTCTTTGCTTCTGAAGGAGAGGGTGGCTTGCCGGCCATCCCTATAATCCATCGGCCAGGGTTTATTCCCATCGGCCGTCAGTGGTGGCCGGTCGGCTACACTGATGGCCAGTCGGCCTCATTTATGGCCAGTTGGCCATTTTTTTTTTCTTTCTCAGATATTTTATGTGCCAGTTGTGCCAACTATTGTTCACTTAGTGCATCCTCCATACACATGTATGGAGGGATGTAAACAAGCTTGTAACTTGTTTTTCTATATAAGGGAGGCCTCTCCCCTATTTTTGGGGTTACAAAATTTCAGAGCTAAAATTTCTCTCTCTCTAGAATTCTCTCTCTCTCTATATATGTATATATATATATATATATATTGTGCTTGAAAGTGAGTTTTCTCTACAATTTTGCATGCAACCGCTTGACCAAATACCCCTATCTTGGAGCTGAGATTCCTTAAGGCTTGTTTGGAGTTCCTAGAGTTGGTTTTAGCTCAGAATTGCACCTGTTTTGCTGTTGTGCTTCAAGGGTAAGGCCTTACCCCTTTCAAGCTTTGTTTTAATTAAGTGTTTGGTCATCTCTTTAAGCTATTTTGACCTGGTTTTTCAACCATAAAAAAATTTTGATTTTAAGGTTTTAAAATGGTGGTTTAAGCCTTGTTGAGTTAAGGAGGTTGTCCCCTATTTTGCTTTTTGGCTTGTGAGGCCATTTGTGCTACTTTTGAGGCTTTTAAAGTCAACCCTTTTTGGCCTTTAAACCACTGAATTACAAGAGAATTTCAGTGGAAAAAACTTTGTTTTGAAGTCCAAAATAGGAGGGGGTGGCCTCACCTCCTTGTCTTTCTATTCCATGCCTAGTTAGCTTTGCAAAGTAGCATGATTTTATGGCTTAACTTAGCTTCATTTCAGCATGTTTTTGCCACTGATTTGGCATGCTTTAACCCTGTTTTGAGTGGCCTTGGTCATGTGACTCATGCCTTGTATGGTTGTAGTGTAATTGGCCTTTACTAGCTTTGTGTTTTGGAGCATCTAGCATGGTTTGCTTGGATTGTTTGCGTGCCATAGCATCATTTAGCATGTAATTTTAGAGCATATATCACTGTCACACTCTCACACATTCCACTCTTTCAATGCTTTGGAGAGTTGTGCTTTGTGTCCTGTTTGTGAGCCAACATGCGAGCATGTTTTTCTTGTTTTTTTTTGTGCCTTAGCCTTAGCATGTTTAGGCCACTGTTTTGGCATGATGTAGCTCTGTTTTGAGCTGGATTGGTCATTTGAGCATTGTATTGCATGCCTCTAGTGTAGTGTTCTTCACTAGTCTTGGTGTTCTTGGCTTTTAGCATGTTATACATGAGATGTTTACAGGTTATAGTCTTATTTTGCATGCTATTTCAACACTGAAATTCTGCAACCTCCTTCATTTCTTCATTTTTCCTTTTGTTTTGAGGGTTGTTTGGCCTTAAGTTTGTGTTTAAGCATGAGGTAGGGTTTGTGCTCAAATGGTTTTAACCCTTTTTGAGGGTTCCTCCTAGTCAAAGGCATAATCCCTCTTATGTTCTAAATCACCCTTTAGGTTGACCCCTCCCATTAGAGGACTTTCACATTGGACTTAACCGGTTAAGGGATTAATTGGTAAGGTAAAATGTGTAAACAGGAAATGAACAAAGTAAAACATGAACAAGATAAGCATTTGTGTTGCATTGCATTTGTTTGGATCGGACGTTAATCCAAACACAAGAAATGTGGGACGTTTCATACTCAAAGTGATGAAATGTGTCACATTTCTTAGTCGTCGTCACCCTTGATCATGAATGATAGGGTGGTGGCACTTTGAGTCTTATGTGCGCATTCACTAAGCTCGTACAAGCTTGGTCCTTTGGCCATCATGCATGAAAATGCTTGGTTAGTGGCTTGAGAACCAAGTTCCACACTCCTTTGTGCTTGAGACATGATAAGGAGGGTGGTAGTACACACATTTCCTTGCAAATACATTGACATGCCTCTGTTTGCTCTCTGTTGCAGCAAAAGAAGGAAGTTCAGGGAAGCAGTGGCCGACCGGCCACATGTACTTGCTGATCGGCCACCAGAGTTGGCCGATAGCCATCATTTCTAGCTGATCAGCCCTCAGTATGTTCTTAAGTTGAAACAAAAGCAGTTTGGAGGTTGGCATAATTTTCAGAGGTCCAAAGATGTGCAAACAGAGTCATTTAGAGACAAGGTAGTGGATTTTTGGAGCGAAGCCAACCGAGCATGCATATCCCCCTCGCTTCCCGAGGCCGTTCATTTGAATTTCTTAGCTAATTAGTTCATTAGTTTTGTCATTTTGTAATTAATTAGCTTAGATTAGCTAGTTATTCAATTTCAATTGTGTTATAGTTAATTAGCTAGGATAGTTAATTAGTTGTTTTGTAATAATTAGCTTAGCTTATTTATTCGGACCCTCTGTCGAGAAGGTGCAATGTTGTAGTAAGCGTGCGTGTGTGTGTGCATATCTTCCAACTCCACTTCTTTTCCCCTTTTACTTATCAACTTTTGATGGTTAATTTTGGGCATATCTTAATTAGCATACCTTATGCTTTGCATGTTTACATTATTCATTTGTTTTACATGGACCGGGCTCGGCGCATCATTCAAACTGCATCGTATTTCAATACTTATTTGAATACGTATTTCAAAGCATGTTATCAAGTTGTATTCATATGCCATCTTAGACAGCCGAGCCTATTTAGTTGCATATCGCATGTGTTACATTAGGCATCTTGTATAGTTAGGATCATGCATATTTCTAACTAGCTTTTTGTTTTGGCTTGGAGTACCTGGTAAGCTCTTACGCTTTAGCATACTTGCATGAGTGTGAGTGTTTCCATGATAGCATGCTTGCCATGAGGCTATTTGCTTATATGCTTAACTGCATGAATGCTTGTAGGTGAAGGCTTTATTGCCTGAATTGGAACAATTCGATGATTGTGAGTTTTAAGCCCACTTTGCGAAATGCAAAATCATATTTTTTAAGCCCACTTGAGGGTGGCAAATCCGCGCTTTAGCCTACTTGCGAGTAGCATTTTCAAACCATTTTTGAAAAACAAACATGAATTGTTTTGTTCCAATTCTTGCGATTTTAGTTTATACTTGTATGTGTGCGTCACATAGTAAAGTTAGCTAATAATCAAGATAAGAACACATGAGGTTTATAAAACAGCATATCATACTTAGTAGAGGCCAATCTTTGATCGGGCGAGCGGGGGTGCTCATTGCATGACCTTCCCTTCTCGTACCCAAGTTCCCGAGCCGAGGCAACTTTGGTGATGACGGATACGTGGCCTTTGGCACGAGTCAAGGTTTCCTAAATTTCCCAAAATAAAATATTTAGGTGGTGACTCTATAATCTGGCAATGCAATCTATGTTTGGTGCTTTTTGATTCAAAATCGATTTTCCAAAATGATTTTCCAGATTTGGACTCTTTGGTGTTTATCAGTCTCACATTGCACTTTGTGAGATTAGATTCAGAACCGTGACAAGAGTCTGAACTGTAGTAAGACCAAATTCGCGCCCTCTCTGAAAGGGGGGCGTGCGAAGAAAGTCGGGTCTACAGTTTTTGGCGACTCTGCTGGGGAATTAGAGAACTTGACTCAAACTCATGATATGTTGTTTTATCTACACTTATGTGTTTCTTTGCATTGCATTTGCATTGGTGCGCTTAAGTCACAGTGTTTGCCATCTATTATTCCTGAACGGTTTGCTGGAGGCGTGCTTAGAAAAGCGTGCCGCAAGGCTGACTGGTTACGGGCAATGCCACGATGGGAACACAAACCTTGGATCGGAATCATCGCCGAGGCACCCTTTTTGACCAATCGACCTAGTTGCATATCGGAAGCCATAGAAACCATTCCAAACTAGGACAGGTCATTCACCCGAATGTAGGTTGTTTCAAAACCGTTTGCTTGCGTAACGAACCCCTAATTCCTGACGAAATTAGGATAGGGAAACCCTACCCCACCATAAGGGTGTTTTGGCTCTCACTTGCTTGATATGTGGTTGTGGAGTGTGACTCTACAAAGAATGTATGTATCAGTTGCATGTTTCGGTATCAATCTAAGGACATCAGTGTTTAGGGGTATCAGTTTTGAGGCAGAAATTTTGGGGGCAGAAATCATTGTTTGAGAACCGATTATCCAGCTTATGATTTCAACTGTGTGTTGTATCTGTCTTAGCCGAGGTGCTGTACGTTTTTCTAATTTTTGTTTATTTTGATTTATTTTCTATTTTGCAAGGTAGTATTTTCATCATTGCTTCCGATGAGGCAGTTAACCCCCAAGCACTCTAGACTAGAGTTAGGAGACTTTATCGATCTGGGGATCTTGTGAGAGGACAACCCGTGTTTGCTTCGCTTCCCCCGGTTACAAGACGGGGGAGAGTTCGGCATAATTCACCAGTTCGTCAGTCACCTGTGCTCAGTGAAAATCAATCTTCTGCTTCTACTTCAGAGGGTACACAGAGTCAGACAGATCAGTATCTTTCAGTCAGTATAGAGGAAATGATGCGTCAACTCCAACAAACTATCGAGGCCATGCAGCGGGATACTGCTCGCCAAGCAGAGGTCACTGCCCGACAAACAGAGGTTATAGCCCAGCAGGCTAAGGTAATTGCCAGGCTTCAACAGCAACAGCATTAACAGCCACAACAAGCAGCAACATCTGCTTCGCACCCACCCCCACCTAGGGTTCCAATACCCGGGGAAACAGTAAATGTCTAGGAAAATACAGACATTCCTACAGGGCCAGTCCCACTTTAGAAAGCAGGGTCAGTCCCACCTTAGACGTCTAAAGCACCAGCCTACCCGATGGGCACGTTGTTCAAATTTGAAGTCAATCTAACCGTTCTGAAAGTGAGCAAGCTCGAGAAGTTGTTCAAGCGAGCTTAGGGAGTTAACTCGATCCCGGACATAGCGAACGGCTACACAGATTCGACGGTGACATTGACAGACAGATTTAAAATGCCTCACATAGATCGCTTCGATGGCTCGGGCGATCCTATGGTCCATTTTAGGCTATTTTCAGATATTTTGCGCCCGATGGGCTTGACTAGAATGCAGAAGTTATCCCTTTTTGGTCAGACCCTGCCGAGTTTTGCGGCCATCTGGTACACCAAATTGGAGGATTCAATGAAGAGGAATTGGGAGGAGATGGCCAAGGCCATCATTGCCCAATATTCATACAATACTCAAATCAAGATCACAACTCGTGATCTCGAGGCAACCAGGCAAGAGCCGAAGGAGGGCTTCTCTAACTTTGTTACTCGATGGAGGGCTAAGGCCTCCATGATGACAACCAGGCTAGTCGAGAAAGACCAAATAAAGATGGTCGTGCGGAATTTGCAACCCAAGCTACTGCAGAAAATGATTGTCTTACCCTTCCCCACCTTTGCTAATCTTCACGAGATTGGGGTACAAATAGAAGATGCTATGAAGCAGGGTTTGATTGACCAAGAGAAAGAGCAGCCCAAGAGGGCGTTTACCCGCAGTTCGAATGCAGCTACAAGTAGCAGTGCAGCCGCAAGAACTTCTGACGTCGGCATGGTCACCACCACGCCAAAAACAGCCACACCCTTTACCAGCACATCCGGAGCCACCATACAACCTGCAAAGTACCCACCCTTGGGCCAGAGGGTTTTTACCTCGCTTTACATGTCTCTGTCTAAAGCCTTGGGGGTTCTGATGAGAAAAAAGCATCTGAAGCCCCTGGAACCACGCCCTTTGCCAAATCCCCTCCCTCCTACACATAACCTAGCCAAGTATCGTGCCTTCCATCAGCAACATGGGCATGATACTAATTTGTGCTTCAGATTGCGTCATGAGATTCAAGATCTCATCGACAATAAGGTGATAGCGCCTCCTAAGAAGCCAAATGTCATTACAAACCCCTTTCCACCACATAACCAACCTCCTCTTCCACCTAGACAAGTGAACCTGATCCAAACAATGGTCGTCCCGTACGACCCTAGCATATACATCACTCACTCCCACTTGCCTAAGCCGGCATTGTTCATCTTGGAGTGCATAGAATTATGCATGATTAGCATGTCATTAACCCTACCCGAGCCAGTGGTGGTGATTGTTGAAGACAAAGCTGGGGTGGCCTTAGAGGAGAATGGGAACGTTGGTTCAGGACCTGAGGGATCTGAGAGCTTAATTGAGAAAGCATACAACTTGTGCGGTTATATTGTGTCAACAAATCAGGCCAAGCCAATGGTAGAGTTACCAACTGGGGCAGAGGTAAATGTCGTCTGGGAGGACGGGTCGAGTCAGGGGCTCGATGATTTAGCCGATCTTGAGGAGGATATCAGCAACCTACAGTTCTTTGATGAGCAAGACCTGGGAGATGTGCAGGTTGGTTGGTTTGATGCGAACAAAGCAACAGATACTACAGGGTGGCTCAGTGATGAGCCTGATGTTGATGAGAGATTTCTACCTAAACAGGAACTGTCAGAAACAGGAACATTTACGACGATCGGAATGGTCAAAAACAATGAGGAGCTGCCAGAGAGCACCGGTACGAAGAATTTCGCTCGGAACTTGGGCAGTTTGTGTACAGCCAACACAGAGCAAGAAGCCGTGCTGAAGCGGTTTGACCATGAGAGAATTGAGAATGATGACAGGGCTAAAAAAGCCAAGGCACCTGAGGGGACAGAATGTGCTATGAGCACGGAAACAACTACAGTGGAACTAGACGGTTGCTTATCGGTTGCCGAGGGCATGTGGTGGGAAGACGATGATTTGCGTCTGGCCCATACTGATGAGGACTGGGGACAGAACCTCCTGATTGATACGTGGTACATTGAAGAAGTGGACCACATGACCCGGAGTGGGCGGTATTTTAAACCCCCACACCTGGACTAGCCAGAGGCATCTAGGAAAGATAAGGAAGCTGAGAAGCAGAAGGACAAACTGTTAGAGGAAGAAGCTGTACTAATGCAGCTAAAAAAGATTCAAGCAGACATCTCCATCTGGGGACTGCTTATGGCCTCAAGGGTGCATAAACAAGTCGTCCTTTCAGCCATGGACAAGGCTAAGCTTTCGATTGATACAACGCCCGAGCAGTTGGTGGGGTTGGTTTTCCCAGGTGGTGCTTCACCGACTCTAACATTCACAGACAAAGAATTACCGCCTGAGGGCTCTGAACACAATAAGCCGTTATACATCTCTGTGGAGTGTAAGGAAAAGTGGATACCGGTTGTCCTAGTTGATATGGGATCTGCAATCAATGTATGTCCGTTGCGAATGGCATATGCTATTGGGTTAAAGCCCGCAGGTTTCGCACCAACAACCCAGGTAATGCGGGCTTACGACAACACCAGCCGAGAGGTGATGGGGACAGTGCGAATTAAGACTCAGGTTGGCCCGGGCCAGCAAGACATCGAATTTCATGTTCTAGATGTTCCAGCCACCTTTAACTTACTCCTTGGACGGTCGTGGCTGCACCAAGTAAAGACTGTCTCTTCCACCTTACACCAGATGTTGAAATACCCCTATGGGAAGGGGATGTCAATTGTTTTCCTGAACTTTTCTATACATCTGCCGCCATAGGTTAGTACGCCAATCTTGGAGATTGTACATGGCGAGGAGGATGTCTTCCTGTTTGGTTTCACCTTGGCTAAGGCTCTGGTAGTACAAGATCTTCTAGCTGTTGATGAGGGGCTATATGTCAGTGCGCAATTTGTTTACTTGATGAACAAGCTTTAATATGTGCCCAGGATGGGATTAGGAAGGAGTGGCCGGAAGGGCGTCGCCGAATTGACCGAAGTGCCACACAATCCCCATACCTTTGGTCTAGGTTATACACCTACCAAAGAGGATTGGGCAAGGAAAGGAAAGGAGATGGCTGGAAGAGCCAAGGCTAAACAAGCCGGGAAGCACTATGAGTTAGTGCATAGACCTATCCAAGGGACCCTGAGCGGACGCTTTGTCCGGGAGAGGGAAGATTTCCCGTTTTGTGGCTTACAATTGGTCCCCAAGCACTCTGGTATGATCTGGGATATTTTTTGACTTACAGTTGCCAGGGGATGAAGTTGCGAAAAAACAGACTGACCCACTGGCTGTGGCTGAGCAGTGCAAAGAGGATGAGTCCAGTGGCATAGATTTTGAGATGGGAGCAGGGTTGGCCTGCCTCCTCTCAGATCCTTAGATCATACCAGAGTGCTCAGGAGTTGATTTCTCAGTTTCCATGATTGGGGATAACTTGGTTGTGGGCCATTCTTCTGTATTTGGGATGCATCCATCACACCCTCCCTCATCTGGCAATACGAGGAAGGTTTCTTGTCTAGGACTTCTGGGTCAGGTAGTGAACCGGAATCTAATTCCATAGAGTTTGTGGAGTTAGAATCAGATTCCAGTTCTTCTGAGTCAGAGTCCGGTATTCCTGGGGGTGATAACCCGGATGCCGTTGTGTTGTCCGGGTTGTCTTTTTCTTTTTCTTTTAAGTCGGTTGTAATCAATGAATCAGACGATCTGGAAGTTATTAATGAGAACGGTACCACTGTGGCTTCTAAGTACTTTTCTATGCTTTTAGTTTATTGCATTAATCAAGACTTTCAAAATTTTGATGAAAACGACGAGGAAAAAATTCCTCCAGTTTTGAAACATTTGATTAACTGAGAGTAGCAGAGGTTTGTAAAACCTTTGGTTGATGAAATCACCTCAATTAATGTTGGTACTGAGAAGGATCCGCGTCTGGTCCGCGTCTGGTCCACGTTGTTTTCGGAGGAACGCAAGTGCTTAGTCGCTTTATTAAAGGATTTCAAAGATGTTTTCACGTAGTCCTATGAAGACATGCCTGGAATCGATCCTGAGATTGTACAGCACCAGATCCCTCTTGACCCAGAGGCCCGACCTGTTAAGCAGAAGCTTTGAAGGATCCGCCCGGATTGGGCTATGAAAATCAAAGAAGAGGTCACCAAGCGGATTGATGCAGGGTTCCTGTTAGTATTTGAGTATCCTACTTGGTTGACCAACATAGTTCTAGTGCCAAAGAAGGATGGCATAATTCAGGTATGTGTGGACTTCAGAGATTTGAACAAAGCCTGTCCGATGGACCACTTTCTATTACCGCACATCGACGAATTGGTGGACTTCACTGCAGGGCATGCGCTGCTCTCATTTATGGATGGGTTTTCGGGCTATAACCAGATTTTGATGGCACCTGAAGACAAGAAGAAGACTGCCTTCAACACCCCGTGGGGGACCTACTGCTATTGGATGATGCTGTTCAGTTTGAAGAATGTCGGGGCTACTTATCAAGGAGCTGTGACCACTATCTTGCATGATATGATCCACAAAGCGGTTAAGGTGTACGTGGACGACATGATTGTCAAGTCCAAGGAAAGAGAGGGCCACTACACCACCTTGAAGAAATTTTTCCAACAGATCAGAGAGTATCGGTTGTGACTGAATCCTCAGAAATGTTCTTTTGGCGTTACAATAGGAAAAATGTTGGGGTTTTTGATTACGCAAAGGGGTATCGAAGTCGATCCTTCCAAAATTAAGGCCATCTTAGAAATGCCACCACCAAGGACTAAAAAGGAGGTGCGAGGCTTTCTGGGCAAAGTGCAATTCATAAGACGGTTTATTAATTAACCTTGACTTGTGAACCACTTTTTGGTCTCTTGGAGAAAGGAAAGAAATTCAAATGAGATGACCGATGCCAAGTTGCTTTTGAGTAGATCAAGCAGTATCTACATAACCTACCCGTGTTGTCACCGCCAGAGCCGAGGAAACCGTTGATATTGTATCTGTCAGTAACCGACACGACAATGGGTTGCATGCTTGCGCAAGAATCTGAGGATAAAGTGGAGAAGGCTATCTACTACCTGAGCAAGAAAATGCTAGAATACGAGACCCGCTACACTCCGTTGGAGAAGTCTTGTTTGGCCTTGGTATGGGCTACCAGGAAGTTGAGGCACTACCTGGTAGCTCACTCCGTAATACTGGTTTTGAGATTGGATCCCATCAAATATCTTTTCGAGAAACTAGCACTTACAAGTAGGCTAGCCTGTTGGTTGCTTCTTCTCTCTGAATTTGATTTGAAGTACATGACTCGCAAGTCTGTGAAAGGGAGAGCAGTAGCAGAGTTTCTAGCCGATCACCCAGTGGAGGGAGATGAAGCAGTAGAATATATGTTCCTGGATGAGGCCATTCTGCAGGTTGAAGAAGAAATTTGGACTATGTACTTTAACGGAGCGTCTAATCAGTACAGATATAGGATAGGGGTGTTGCTGATAGCACCCGACAATTCCCACATACCCTTAGCTTTCAAACTCCGGTTCAAAGCATCGAACAATGAAGTAGAGTATGAGGCATGTATCGCTGGCTTGGAAGCCACCCTAGAACTAGAGGCAAAATGGTTGGACGTCACTGGGGACTCGAACCTGGTTGTGTCTCAAGCGAAAGGAGACTAGAAGGTTAAGGAAGAAATGATAAAAATCTACCACCAAACCCTAGATGTTCTAATTCCCAAGTTTGAGAAGTTAACCTTCACCCATCTGTTAAGAGAGAGCAACAAGTTTCCAGATGCTTTATCAACTCTATCTTCTATGATAGACATCCCTTTGGGAATTCGGATACGTCCAATTATCATTGAACAGAGGTATGTGCCGGCCTATGAGCTGATTGCCACCATAGATGAAGTACAAGATCAGAACCCCTGGTATCATGACATCTGGAACTTCTCGAAAAATGAGGCTTATCCACCAGGGGAAAATGCCAAAGATAAGAGGGAAATACGAAGAATGGCTGCTCAGTTTATCATCTGCAGGGGTAAATTGTACAAACGGGGTCATCTGGGAATGCATAAACTATGTGTTGATACTGAAGAGTCGGGGCGCCTGATGGAGGCCATCCACAGAGGAGAGTGCGGAGTGCACATGAGTAGAGTGATGCTAGCTCAAAAGATTCTCAAACAGGGTTACTACTGGTCAGCCATGGAGGAGGATTGTATTGGTTTTGTTCGGGGATGCCACAAATGCCAGATCCATGCAAATCGCATGAACATCCCGCCGTCGAAGCTGTACAACATGACTTCACCGTGGCCATTTTCAGTCTGGGGAATTGATGTGATTGGGGTGGTTACTCCGAAGGAGTCGAACGGGCATGAGTATATCCTGGTGGCGATAGATTACTTTACAAAGTGGGTTGAGGCCCAATCTTATGCGGTGCTGAAAGCATCGCACGTTGCCAAGTTCATCAGAAACAACATTAGTTGTCGCTATGGGGTCTCGAATGAGATTATTTCAGACAATGGTTCCCACTTCAAGAAAGAGGTGATCGACTTGTTGGAAAAATACAACGTGGCTTTTTATAAGTCATCCCCATATCGGCCGCAAACCAACAGAGTTGTTGAGGCTGCCAACAAGAACATCAAGCACATTCTACAGAAGATGGTGGAAACCTACAGGGACTGGCTAGATAAGTTTTCATTGGGGCTACCGGACATCAATTCGAACTTCTGCTGGGGCAACTTCGTATTCCTTGATTTATGGGATGGAGGCTGTTCTACCAATCGAAGTTGAAGTTTCATCACTGTGGTAATGGTTGAGTGCCAGATAGCTGAGGCAGATTAACAGCAGAGTAGGTTTGAAGAACTCATGCTGTTCGACGAGAGAAGGCTGAAAGCATTGTATCACATCCAAGGTTATTAACGAAGAATTTCCAGGGCTTTCAACAAAAAGGTTAAGTCCATGAATTTGAAAGAAGGGGATTTGGTGCTCAAAGACAACCGAGCTCCCATCCACGACCTTAAGGGCAAGTTCAGACCTATTTGGACTGGTCCTTATATCATCAAGTCTATCTGGTCGGGTGGAGCTGTTGTTCTAATGGATTTAGATGGCCTCGAGTTCTCCTAGCCGATCAACATGGACAAGTTGGAGAAATACTATCCCTGAGTGGCTCGCTAGGCCGAAAACCCGAAAGGGTGACCTAGGCAAAAGTTAGAGCACAAAAAATTTGAAATAAGAAAAACTGAGCTCGGAAGGTTGAAAACTCAGAAAGGGCGGCCTTGGAAAAACTTAGAGCGCCAAAGGAGAGTGTTAATACACGACTGAACCCGAACTGAACTATGTAAGGCTTGATTCCTATCTTTGGGATACGTAGGCAACTTCATTCTGAAGTCCAGCCATAAACACTTCCAAATCAACTTTGTCCATGTGATTATGTTGGTCATCTTTGTCTATTCCACATCCAAGAGTTCGGTTGTCATCTCCAATGCAGTGCTATTCAAATAAGGGGCAACTTTCCAGTTGCTGGATCTGGGGTTGTACATCTCAGTGATAGATCTTGGGTGTCTCCAGTTGTGATCCATATCGAAAATGGTTTTGAAAAGTTTTAATAAAAGTTGATTTTGTTCAAATTAATCTTTTTACAACTTAGATCATTTTTGGACCAAACGAAAAATTTTCAGTACCCACAACCTTCAATTTCATTAATTTCAACACAGAGTTCTCTGAGTCTTGATACAAATTGAAGTTACTTTTTATTACATTCAAAAGGAAAACTTGAAAGTACAGATTAAAGCAATAAACTTGGGGTATAGTCAAGTCAGGTGTTCCTGCGCCCCCTCCCGAAGCTTGTGGAAGCTTCTGATGCTAAAGTAGGCCCAATTTGCGCTTCATCTTTAAGCCAAGCTATGCACTCGTCGGAAAGGGTATAACTGAAATTGGGAGCAGGGACTAGATGCTCTCTTGTCCTCCATGCAGTGGGATATCGAGCTAGATGAGAGCCTTTGATTGGATATGAAGTCGGGTGTTCCACTCCCTCTTCTGGGCAAGTCTAGTTGTGTCCAAATTGATGTCAGAACTAGAATGGAAAGTGTCATGACCCGAACCCACCCCCATGGGTTAAGGACATAACCGGCCAGTAATCACGAGATTACCTACAGCCTCAAACCAAATAAGACATAACTTAACAGAGTAAAGGGACCAAATGGAAGCAAATTTAAAACTTTGTCCTTAGAGCTGTGCTTATATGGCACGTCATAACAAACCATACATATACATGTTAATAACTCACATCAAAATATGTACTAACACAGAGTTCTGTACATACAGGATCATTCAAGTCTAGGTCAGTCAATCAAAACTATATACAAACCTATCCATAGTCCTCGCCAACATGACAAAATAAAACAAGATAGGAAAAGGGCGAAGATGAGTCTCGTGCGTGAGACGTAAGGGCTGACTCTTCAAAACCTCGGTTGTTCCACACAAACTTCACTGAGGCTAGGTTTGAACCTCCCTTGGCTCACCAACAGACACATGAATGAGCGTGAGCGAAAGCCTAGTGAATAATATCAAATAAAGAAGTTACACAAATTGTATTTAGAACAACTTGTTTCAAATGGCCTTGGGCCCAGTTCGTATTTCTATCTAGCATATATATATATATATATAGGTCAAGTGACTGCAGTTCCAAACACATCATACGGCTTCGGGCCCAATTCATTCATGTCAAACAGGCTTTGGCCCATTCATTCTTCCATTCATGTAAGACTGGCCTTTGGCCCATCGATTCTTTCATTCATGTCAAACTAGCCTTTGGCCTATTCGTTCTTTCATTCATGTCAAATTGACCTTTGGCCCATTCATTCTTTCATTCAGATCAAACTAGCCTTTGGCCTATTCATTCATTCGTGTCAAACTGGCCACTGGCCCATTCATTCATTCATGTCAAACTGGCCTTTGGCCCATTCATTCATTCATGTCAAACTGGCCTCTGGCCCATTCATTTATTCATGTCAAACTGGCCTTCGGCCCAATCGTTCTTTCATTCATGTCGCACTGGCCTTTGGCCCAATCATTTGTATAGCAAACATTCGTCCACCATTCATATTAGCGAACTTATAAAACTTACGTAGAAGTAAGCAATTGGACAAATAGCATACTTCAGATATCTTTATTAAAATATTACTCACAGTGATCTGTCGGTGGATTCACCCTGGAGCTCGACCCTACACATTACATAACACATATGGGTCACAAACGATTCAATCCATTCTTAATTCATACATCCCTCTTAGGCTTCTTTCTTATTCTTTTAATTCATTCATAATGCTCAATACATGCCTAAAAGTACTTAGAAGTGGAAGAGAATGGAAAACGAAACACAGAACGTCCTTATAAAATTTCTGAAACAGGGGTCCCCGCTCGAGCGTGGACTTCCCCGCTCGAGTGGACCCATGAAGTCTGCAAAAGTACTGGTTACGTCGTTTTTACGCTCGAGCGTGAAGTCGGGCGCTGGAGCTGAAAGCCTCACTACATGGCTCCTTGCTCGAGCGTGAACATCCCCGCTCGAGTGGACATCCATGTCTTCAAAAGTTCTGGGAGCTCGTATTTCCCGCTCGAGCGGCGACTTCCCCGCTCGAGCGGACATCCCAAATTCTGGAAAATCTAGAAATGTTCTTGAGCTTCAAACTTGCATTCAACTCAACATATCTTGCATATTATGGCTCAAACTTCACACATATATGTATCAACATGATCCAACACCAAATTTATTACATTATGAAGCTCAATTTCACAAATTAATCACATGCATGTCCCAAATTACACCAAACTTATTTCCAAAAACAAATTCATGCATTCAAAACTCATACCCTTATGATTTGTACATGCATGTGGGATATAACTTCCATTTTCAACTCAAATGGTGCAAATGGTGATCACAAGCATGAGCTTTAACCAAATTTCTACATAGATCATACATTTCATGCTCAACTATACAAATTCATGGTAATTATACACATGCATGCATTCCAAGACTTCAAACTCAACAAATATAACACAGTTTTTGTCCTTGATCACCATTCAACTTTGAATTTACAACATTACAAAATTAAACTCATGAATTCATAACCAATTGCTCACCTAGAAGTTCAATCTTCCCAATTTATGGCCAAATCTTGAGTTGGTCTACAAATTATTCAAGCTTCAAGATCAAAACTTCAATTGTTTCCCTCTCTCTCTCTCTCTAGTCGACCCTCTCCCTCTTTCTTAGAGTAATTTCAGCCAAAACGAGCAAACGAGAGGAGTTGAGTGTATAGTGCCTCTTTTATATAAGTTCCATTGATCACAATTATTGATATTAAATAATTTGGGCACTACACCATCAATTTGATCTAATTAATCTTATCCAAATCAATTTTCAATTAAATTTCATCGTAAGCTCAAAAAATTACGCTAATCACAATGGCGTAGTCAATTTCGATTTCTGTGGCCGATAAGGCCTTCAATTTAATTTCCAAAGCAGAAAGTCAAACAGATTTTCCTACGATGAACAGATAGAAATTCAAAGCCACATATATTCACATAAATGGCACACAAAATCATATCAAACACATAATCACATTCATAATAAAGACCAATTAGCATAATATGGACCAGGGTTATCACAGTCTTTCCCCCTTTGTAAAGTTTGGTCCTCCAAACTTATTTTACCTTCGTCGGGAAACAAATGTGGATAACGTAGTCGCATTTCATCCTCTTTTTCCCATGTGGCATCCGTCCCATAGTGTTCTCTCCATTCCACTTTCACCATTGGGATGGACTTGCTTCTCAATTGTTTCACTTGCCTATGGATGATTCGTTCTGGCCATTTGGCGTACTCCATATTTTCGTCAAGAGCTACCCGGTGATAGTCAATCACGTGAAACGGGTCTCGAAGATAACCCCTCAACATCGACACATGGAACACATTATGGATCTACTCCAATCCAGGCGGCAAAGCAACTCTATAAGCAACTGGACCAAGCCTTTCCAGAATTTGAAACGATCCAATGTAACGGGGCGACAGCTTGCCCTTCTTCCCAAACATGACTTGGCCTTTCACTGGAGACACTCGAATAAACACATGGTCACCGGCCTCATACTCGAGAGGTCTTCTTCAAACATCTGTATAATTCTTTTGTTGGTCTTGAGCTGTTTTGAGCCTTTATTGAATAATTTTGATCTTCTCAGAAGTGTCTTGCACAATTTCGGGCCCAAGCAAAGCTCTATCCCCGACTTCTGTCCAACAAATTGGTGATCTACACCTTCTACCATACAAAGCCTCGTATGGTGCCATGCCGATGCTGGAGTGAAAGCTGTTATTGTATGAAAACTCTGTTAGTGGCAAATAGTCTTCCCAACTTCCCTGAAAATCTGAGGCACACATTCTCAGCATATCTTCTAATGTCTGTATGGTCTGTTCTGATTGCCCATCTATCTGTGGATGGAATGCAGTACTAAATCTCAGTTTTGTCCCCATAGCTTCCTACAACCTCTTCCACAATCTAGATACAAATTTTGGATCTCTATCCGACACAATAGATACCGGAACTTCGTGTAAACGGACAATCTCATCAACATATATTGTAGCTAGTCTATAAGCATTAAATGTACTTTTAACAGGTAGAAAATGTGCAGATTTAATCAGTCTATCAACTACAACCCAAATAGAATCCATATCTCGAGGAGTCAGAGGTAGACCAACAACAAAATCCATAGTCACATGCTCCCACTTCCATTCAGGAATAGGGACAGATTGAAGTAGACCGCCCGGTTTCTGATGTTCAACTTTAACTTGCTGACATTGAAGACATTTGGACACATATTCTGCAATCTCTTTCTTCATTTTAGGCCACCAATAGCTTTGTTTCAAATCCCGATACATTTTATTATTGCCTGGATGCATAGCAAACACTAATTTATAGGCTTCATCTAAAACCCTTTTCTTTAGTTCCGGAATATTTGGGATACACATTCGGTTTCGAAATCTCAACACTTCGCCTTCCATGCTAAACTCTGTTTTCGAACTTGTCTCAAATTCATCAATCACTTTCTTGAGGAATTCATCCTCTTTTTGTTTCTATTTAATTTCATCAATGATAGCCAATTCGGCTGAAATAACAGCTATCAATCCGCTATGTTCACACAATACCACTTCAATTTCAGACTTCTCAAAATCTTGCAAGATCTCTTTCTGTTCAGTAAGCAAACAAGCCATGCTCCTTGTTGATTTTCTGCTCAAGACGTCAGCAACTGTATTAGCTTTCCGGGGGTGATATTGGATTTCAAGGTCATAATCCTTTATCAATTCAAGCCATCTCCTCTGCCGCATATTGAGCTCTTTCTATGTAAAGATGTATTTCAGACTTTTGTGACCTGTGTAGACTTCACACTTTGCCCTACACAAATAATGTCGCCAAATTTTCAAAGCAAAAACAACTGTGGCCAATTCTAAATCATGTGTTGGGTAGTTCTTTTCGTGTGGTCATAACTGTCAGGGGATGTAAACAATAACCTTTCCATTTTGCATTAGTACACAACCCAAACCTTTATAAGATGCATCACTGAAAATTATAAAGTTTTCTGTACCTGTGGACAATGTCAATACTGGTGCAGTGGTCAGTCTTGTTTTCAGTTCATGAAAGACAGATTCTCTTTCGTCGTTCCATTCAAATGATTGCCCCTTGCGTGTCAACTGGGTAAGAGGTACAACTATCCTTGAAAAGTTTTTCACAAACCTCTTGTAATACCCGGCTAAGCCCATGAAGCTACGGACTTCTATTACATTTGTCGGTGCAGGCCAATTCACAATTGCCTCTATTTTCTGTGGGTTCACTGAAATCCCCTCTTTGTTGATAACATGCCCTAAGAAAACAACTTCATCTAACCAAAACTCACATTTCTTTAGTTTAGCAAATAATTTCCTTTCCTTAAGTATTTGCAGGACTGTTCTCAAATGATGTTCATGTTCGAGTCTATTCTTGGAGTATATCAAAATGTCATCAATAAAAACTACAACAAATTCGTCAAGGTAGGTTTTAAAAATTCGGTTCATTATGTCCATAAACGCTACCGGAGCATTAGTCACTCCAAATGGCATAACAAGAAATTCGAAATGACTGTACCTCGTTCTGAATACAGTTTTCTCAACATCCTCTGTCTTTACTTTCAACTGGTGGTACCCGGATCTCAAATCAATTTTGGAAAACACCTGTGATCCCTGCAACGGGTCAAACAAGTCATAAATACGAGGTAAAGGGTATTTATTCTTTATTGTCACCTTGTTCAGTTCTCGATAGTCAATACACAGGCGCAAGATTCCATCTTTCTTTTTCATAAATAACACCGGTGCACCCCATGGTGAAGTACTAGGTCGGATAAACCCTTTGTCAAGTAGGTCTTGCAACTATTCTTTTAGTTCTTTCATTTCAGCAACAGCCATTCTGTAGGGAGTTTTGGAAATAGGCTGGGTGCCTGGCATAATCTCAATTGTAAACTCTATCTCCCTGTCCACCAATTTCCCTGGTAGTTCATTTGGAAACACATCTGGAAATTCTCTAACAATAGGGATACTATTTAATTCAACATTTACAGATTGTTCAGACAACACATAACACAAATAACCCTGGCACCCTTTCCTAATCAGTTTACATGCCTTCATTGCAGATATTAAATAAGGTGGAGGTACTACCCCGTTTCCCACAAATACAATTTCTTCCTATTTTGGTGGTCTAAACATAGCTCGTTTTGTCACACAATCAGTGGTGACACAATATTTAGTTAACCAATCCATGCCCAATATTATATCAAAGTGCCTAAAGTTTAAGGGCAACAAATCCACATATAGAATGGCATTCCCAACACACATGTCACAAAAATGATATAAAAATTCACACAACACAGATTTCCCGGATGGAGCAGATACACATAGTAGATATGGCAATAATTCTAGAGGTCTACTCAGTCTAGATGCAAATGCACACGTCACAAAAAAGTGTGTTGATCCGGAGTCAATTAACACAAAAGCATCCTAATTACATATAGAAATAGTACCTGAGACAACTGCATTGGCATTCCGTGTATCACCCGGAACAAGCGCAAAAACTCTCCCTTGTCTCACGGTATCTCCGGTGGTAGTAGATCTCATAGTATTTCTCTCGCTTCGGGATTGATGCAGTTGAGCTAGTAGCTAGCTTCCCACTATTCTGATTACAATCCCGGGCCATGTACCCTTGTTTACCACATTTGAAACAGGCTCCCGACACACGGTAACAAACCCCACGATGCCTTTTACTACAAATATTGCACATAGGAGATGTATCTCGGGAAGAATTAGAAGTACTTGAGGAGCCCGTGTTTTATTTTTTCAAAAATTTCTTCTTTAAAAAGAAGCATTGCCTTTTGTTGCCTTTCCGGTCAGTTGTTGACTTAGCCTGTCTAGCTATGTTAGCTTATGATATTATGGCCCGATCTAGCACCCCAATATAGGTTTCCAGCTTCAAGACATTCACCCTCTCTAAAATATCGCTTCGAAGCCCACCTTCAAAATGCCTCGCCTTCTTATAATCAGTATCAATCACATGTGGTGCAAACCTGGCCAATTCGGTGAATTTAGCTTCATGCTCAGCCACCGTCATACTATCTTGCTTTAGTTCCATGAACTCTGATACTTTCCTATCCCAGACACATTGCGGGAAGTACTTATCATAGAAAATTTCCAGAAATTTGGTCCATTTAACATCTTTGTGATTCTCACGCATTAACATCCACCATCTTCTTGTCTCATCTTCCAGCATAAAGGTGGCTAGAAGTACTTTTTGTGTCTCCGAACAAGGGAACACTTCAAATAGCTTTTCGATGCCGAGGACCCACGCTTCGGCTTTCAACGGATCTAATCCCCCGTGGAACTGTGGTGGTTTCATTTTCTTAAACTCTTTGGTGAGAGCTATTATTCGGTCATCATTCTGAGTATCTGACACAGGTGGTGCCAGAGGTAGAAGTGGAGGTGAAGGATGTGGTTGCTGCCACTGTTGTTGCCTCAATGTTTCTGTCATTTCCTGAATCAATCTCTCCATTCTATCCATTTTGGCAGTAGAGGACTCCTCTATCTCATCACCTCTTGTTCTCACCATCTGATTAGACTTGCATTATACTCTACACAAAAGATTCACAGGTATACTAAAGAGCATACATATTCAAATAATTTGTAATGCCAGAAAATCACAAACTTATAGCACATAATCATTCATATTAAAACATTTAAGCATATTCTCGATGCCTTCAAATTCATACTTATTACATGAATGCATCCTAGATCTTTTCTAGATGTTTATTACTCATTTGGACAAGTGTGTGAGTTATTAACTCGTGCTCTAATACCACTCTGTCAAGACCCAAACCTGCCCCCATGGGTTAAGGACATAACCGGCCAGTAATCACGAGATTACCTACGGCCTCAAACCAAATAAGACATAACTCAACAGAGTAAAGGGGCCAAACAAAAAGAAATTTAAAACCTTGTCCTTAGAGCTGTGCTTATATGGAACGTCATAACAAACCATGCATATACATGTTAATAACTCACATCAAAATATGTACTAACACAGAGTTCTGTACATACAGGATCATTCAAGTCTAAGTCAGCCAATCAAAACTATATACAAACGTATCCAAAGTCCTCGCCAACATGACAAAATAAAACAAGATAGCAAAAGGGCGAAGACGAGTCTCGTGCGTGAGACGTAAGGGCTGACTCTTCAAAACCTAGGTTGTTCCACACAAACTTCACTGAGGCTGGGTTTGGACCTCCCTTGGCTCACCAACAGACACATGAATGAGCGTGAGCGAAAGCCTAGTGAATAATATCAAATAAAGAAGTTACACAAACGGTATTTAGAACAATGTGCTTCAAACGGCCTTGGGCCCAATTCGTATTTCTATCTAGCATATATATATATATATATATAAATATAGGTCAAGTGACTGCAGTTCCAAACACATCATACGGCCTCAGGCTCAATTCGTTCCGGTCAAACGGCCTTTGGCCCATTCATTCTTCCATTCATGTCAGACTGGCCTTTGGCCCATCCATTCTTTCATTCATGTCAAACTGGCCTTTGGCCCATTCGTTCTTTCATTCATGTCAAACTAGTCTTTGGCCTATTCATTCATTCATTCGTGTCAAACTGGCCTCTGGCCCATTCATTCATTCGTGTCAAACTAGCCTTCGGCCCAATCGTTCTTTCATTCATGTCGGACTGGCCTTTGGCCCAATCGTTCGTATAGCAAACATTCGTCCACTATTCACATTAACGAATTTATAAAACTTACGTAGAAGTAAGCAATTGGACAAATAGCGTACTTGTAGACACCCCATTTTTGACCATCCTCAAGACTTGGACGTCATCGTTTGAACACTCGGTGATCATCCATGTTCGTGTTCATCTTGAGATCCCGAAGGACTCGGCTGAGCGCTTTGCCTTAGGATCTCTCGACTTGACTGTTTTGTGCTTGGTTGTGGACCAAGAATTTGTGGTTCTTGCACCTGAGTGTAGGAAGTGGCTTGTTAGCCATCCCTTAAACCCACCGGCCGTGTCATGAAGCCACCGGCCTTGCTTTCTTTCTATCGACCAATTATTTGGTCGGTCGGCACGGATATTTAGTCGATCGGCTATTTATTTGGCCGATTGTCTCTTTTTCTGGCCGATACCTCCTTTTTGCCTTTTTCAGGCATTGTGCATGCCAGCTGTGCCAGCTGGAGTGCACGGACTTGCCCTTCATACCCGTATATGGAAGATTTGCACCCTTCGCACCTTTTTTGCTCTAGCTTCTTGGAGAAGCTTGCACCCTTTGCCTTAGCTTCTTGACAAAGCTTGACCCTTTGTCTTAGCTTCCTCAAGAAGCTTGCACCCTTTGCCTTAGCTTCCTTGAGAAGCTTGACCCCCCTTGACCCCTTTTGTTTAGCTTCTTTAAGAAGCTTAGGTCTTTATCTTGCTCTATATAAGAGAGCCTTCCCTCTCCTTTGAAGAGGTTCAGCAAAAACCAGAGATATATGATATATACAACTTTCTCTCTCTATATCTCCTTCTCTCTCTTCATTTGTGTGTGTTAGAGGGCCTAAAAGGGTGTTTTGTTCATAGTTTTGCACTAAGACACCTAGTATTACACCATACTCAGGTTATTGAGGTGTTGGGAGGTTGTTCTTAGAGATTTTAAGCTAGTTTTGATCAAAAAAAGGGCCTGAGGTTGCTGTTCTTCAAGTGTTCTTCAAAGGTGAGCATAATTACTTTATATTCCCCATTCTTGCACTAGCTTTTAACCCACTTTGCATGCTGTTTTGAGCTTTGTGTATAACTAATAAAAGTTTTATTTTTTGATGTTTAAGATGTTTCATTATGGTCATTTTGGTGTTGGGGGTCGACCTCCCCCTCTTAGGCCTTGTTGGGCCCTTTTTGTGCCTTCTTTGTTAAGCTTTGGAACCTTTTGTGTATTGGTCTTCTCACCACTGAAATCCAATGGATTTTCAGTGGTGGTGAAGGGGTCTTGAAGTCTTGTATAGGGGAGGGAGACCCCTCTCCCTTTGTGTCTTATTTGTTCATGTTTTTGGCTCATAAGGGTAGCATACATGCTTAGCTTTACTTAGCTCCATTTCAGAGGTTTTTGGGTGTTATTTGGTCACATTATACCTCTTTTTTTGGTCGGATTGATGGTCCATTACATGCATCATACACTTGTGTAGTAACCCCCTTTATTGTCATAACATGTGCCATGCATTTGCCCCTCCATGCTTGCATGTTCTAGCTTGACTTCATGAAGCTTTTGGTCATATTTCATCATGCTTGAGGTCTGTTGGGTACTGATTTGATAATGTTTGCCATGTTTGGTATAGCCACCATGCATTTTGGCTTGTGAGCCTTGAGTGTGTGAGTCATTAGCATGCTTTAGTTGGTTTGTTTCAGTGATTTGGAATCATTTTCCATGCTATTTCAGTCCATAATCCATATTTGTATGCTTTCATTCATCATCCTTTCCATGCTTTGAAGAGATGCTCTTTTGTGCCTTAAAATGAGTCATTGTGTATGCCTATGTGTTTGAGGCTTTGGGTTACCATATCAGTGGGTTTTGGGGCTCCTTTTTGCATGTTAAAACTCTGTTTTTCATTGATTAGTCCATGCCATATGTGGTTGGGGTGGTTATAGTAGAGTGCCCTCTTTGTGGCCTTAAATCCCCCTTTGTTTTGCATCCATTTCTTAGCATGTTTTAACCATGATCTATGCATGCTTTAGTCTTGTTTTGGAAAGCCTTAGGACTGTTTTAAGTCATTTTGGTCCTTTGGGGTTTGGTTGACATAACTATGGTTTGGACCCCTTTGTTGGCTTCAAGTTTTGGTCATTGTTGCATGCCTCACTTGCATAACATGGTTGGTTTGGCATCACCCTCTATACACTTTCAGAGATTAACATGTTGGTCTAATGTCCATGTTTATCATCTTTTGAGTGTTCTTGAAAGTTACCTTTTGTGCCTTAGCTTTAGGCCCATTGGTGTACATGTTTGCATGAGCATTTATCTATCATTTCCATCATTTTTGGCCACTGTTAAGGGCAAGGCAGAGGTCTGCCCTTTGCGGTTTAGGCCCACCATTACATGTTTGTTGCATATTTGGTTCATTGTGTGTTGTCATATGCTAATTCCATCGCGTATTGTTGCATGTTTGGCACATTGCATACTTGCAGGATAGGTCGCACCGCATTTGGCATGCTTTGTTAACTTAGCCTCATGTTGCATATTTGAGTCATGTTGCATACTTGAGCCACATTGCATACATGCATTACATTTTGCTTGGTTTGGGGTGTCAAACCAAGCATGAGGAATGAGATGTGTTCGTACTTAAAGTGATGAAACACGTCTCAATCCTCGATTGCCGATACCCTTGATCTCAACATGATAGGGCGTGGAGCATTCATTCGTTTTGTTGCATTCATTTACATTGATTGGCAAACTTGGTGCCTTTGGCCATCATGCATCGAGATGCATGATTGGTGGCCCAAGGACCAAGGGCCACACTCCCTTGAGTACATAACATGATAGGGAGTGTGGCCATGTATACATTTCTTTGAAATTTCCTTGCCATGCACGGTCTGTCCACTGCTGCAGCAAAAACAGGATTCTGCAGGAATAAATGGCTGGCCGGCCACTTTCAGTGCCAACCGACCATAAGAGTACAGCCGGTGACCCAATTTATGGTCGATGATCACATTTACATGGTCGGTGGTGATTTTCATTGGCCGGTGGCATTCCAAAATGATTAGGGAATGGTTCAGAGGTGCCTCAAGAATTTTCACATCCCTCAGAGGTGCAGAACAGTGCAAACAGAGGCAACAGTGGCATGGTAACGGGTTTCCGAGCAAGGCAAATCGAGCATACATCATCCACTCATTCCGAGGCAGAGCTCCAGCAGTCTCTTTAGTTTCATATTTAGGCTTTTTTTGTAATTAATTTGTTAATTAATTAGAAGTTTTGTAATAATTAATTAGCTAGAATAGTTGATTCATTATTTGGCTTGTATTATTCTTTCGGACCCTCCGAGCGAGGGCAAATGTGTAATAAGTGTGTGTGAGTGTGTGCATATCTTCTAACCCCCACTTCTTTCTCCCTTTTATTTATCTGCTTTCAATGGTTAGTATTAGAGCATATTTAAATTAGCATACCTTATGCTATGCATGCGTGCATTCATTCATCTGCATTGCATGCACCGAGCTCGGCGCATCATACTAACTGCATGGTATTTCAATTCCAAGTTGAATACATGTTATCTGTTGCATTTCATATGCCATGTTTAGAATAGCCGAGCCTATCTAGGTTGCATTTTTGCACGTGTTGCATTCAGTATTTCAGCATAGTTAGGATTCATGCATGTTCACTAACTAGTTTCTATTTTGGCTTGGAGTACTCGGTAAGTTTTTATGCTTTAGCATCCTTCCATGCGTGTGAGTGTTGCCATGATAGCATGCTTTACCATGAGGCTATGTGCTTATGTGATATAACTGCCTGAGTGCCTGTGGGTGAAGGTTGGGTTATTTGAATTGGAACAATGCATTGAATGCGAGTTTTAAGCCCACTTAAAAGTGGCAAAACCACGTTTTCTAAGCCCACTCGAGGGTGGCAAAATCTGCATTTTTAGCCTACTTGCAAGTAACAAACCGTTTTCAAAACAAACATGAAATGTTTTGTTCCAATTCAAGCGATCCAGTCTATACTTGTATACTGTGCGCATCACATAGTAAATCTAGGCTAATAACCGGAATAGGAATGCATAATGTTTTCAAAACTCGATATCATGGTTAGTAGAGGCCGATCTTCGGATCGAGCGAGCAGGGGTGCTCATAGCTAACCTTCCCCAATCGTACCGAAATTCTTAAGCTGAAGCAACTTTGGTGATGACGGACACATGGCCTTAGGCACGAGTCAGGGTTTCCTAAATTCTCCCAAAATAAAATATTTAGGTAGCGACTTTGTATCTGGAAAAGCTGTCCATATTTGGCACTTCTTTCTAAAAATCAGTTTTTCAAAACGATTTGCCGGATTTGGACTCTTTGATCATTCATCGGTCTTGCATTGCACTCCGCGAGATTAGATACAGGACCGTAACTATTTGAGTCCGAACTGTAGCATGAGGCCCACGGGCGCGTCTACAATACTTCAAATATCTTTATTAAAATATTACTCACAGTGATCTGCCGGTGGATTCACCCTGGAGCTCGACCCTACACATTACATAACACATATGGGTCACAAACGATTCAATCCGTTCTTAATTCATATATCCCTCTTGGGCTTCTTTCTTATTCTTTTAATTCATTCATAATGCTCAATGCATGCCTAAGAGTACTTAGAAGTGGAAGAGAACGGAAAACGAAACACAGAACGTCCTTACAAAATTTCTGAAACAGGGGTCCCCGCTCGAGCGTGAACATCCCCGCTCGAGCGGACATCCATGTCTGCAAAAGTTCTAGGAGCTCGTATTTCCCGCTCGAGCGGCGACTTCCCCGCTCGAGTGGACATCCCAAATTCTGGAAAATCCAGAAATGTTCTTGAGCTTCAAACTTGCATTCAACTCAATATATCTTGCATATTATGGCTCAAACTTCACACATATAGGTATCAACATGATCCAACACCAAATTTATTACATTATGAAGCTCAATTTCACAAATTAATCACATGCATGTCCCAAATTACACCAAACTTATTTCCAAAAAACAAATTCATGCATTCAAAACTCATACCCTTATGATTTGTACATGTATGTGGGATATAACTTCCATTTTCAACTCAAATGGTGCAAATGGTGATCACAAGCATGAGCTTTAACCAAAATTCTACATGGATCATACATTTCATACTCAACTATACAAATTCATGGTAATTATACACATGCATGCATTCCAAGACGTCAAACTTAACAAATATAACACAGTTCTTGTCCTTGATAACCATTCAACTTTGAATTCACAAAATTACAATATTAAACTCATGAATTCATAACCAATTGCTCACCTAGAAGCTCAATCTTCCCAATTTATGGCCAAATCTTGAGTTGGTCTACAAATTATTCAAGCTTCAAGATCAAAACTTCAATTGTTTCCCTCTCTCTCTCTCTAGCCGACCCTCTCCCTCTTTCTTAGAGTAATTTCAGCCAAAATGAACAAAAGAGAGGAGTTGAGTGTATAGTGCCCCTTTTATACAAGTTCCATTAATCACAATTATTAATATTAAATAATTTGGGCACTACACCATCAATTTGATCTAATTAATCTAATCCGAATCAATTTTCAATTAAATTTCACCGTAGGCTCAAAAAATTACGCTAATCACAATGGCGTAGTCAATTTCGATTTCTGGGGCCGATAAGGCCTTCAATTTAATTTCCAAAGCAAAAAGTCAAACAGATTTTCTTACGGTGAACAGATAGAAATTCAAAGCCACATATATTCACATAAATGGCACACAAAATCATATCAACCACATAATCACATTCATAATAAAGACCAATAAGCATAATACGGTCAAAACAAAGACCTAAACATGCTGAGATGAGGGCTCAAATACCAAGGCATGCAAGCATACAAGCTAAGGCATAAGCTAGGCAACAATGCATAACACTCAAAGGCACTTAAAGCATGATTGACGTATGAACATGGCAATGCTAAATGCTCTGAAATGTCATGTTAAGTGATGTCAAATCATGTACACAGCATAAGTGAAGCATGGAATGGTGCTCAAAGCTTGAGGCAAACAAGAGCATTTGTACTACAAGTATACAAAACATGAAGCATGTGAGTAAGGCAACCCAAAAAAAGTCGTAGAACATGTTAAAATGAGTCTAAAACATGCATGGGAGGAAACCAAAACAAGCTAGCATGGAGGGCATAAGGCATGATGCATACAAGGCCAATAAGGCGGACTACACTACACCTATTAAGACCAAGCATGGAATGACTTAACCAATAAAAATCAGAGTTATATCATGGCATAATAACCCCAAATAAGCACTGAAATGATGGCTCGCAAGCTAAGGCATGAAGGCATACGCAATGGTTCATGTTAAGGCATAAAGGGGCCAACCCTCCAACGCATTGAATAAGTGACAAATATGAATGCATGGCCATAAAATATGGACTGAAATCACATAACAAGTGATGCCAAATCATTCAAATAGTCCAAGTAATGCATGCTAGAGGACTCAACACACAAAGCTAACAAGCTAGGTTGGACCATAGCTATACAAAGCAAGTCATGAATGACCAAAACAACACAAATCAAACCTTAAACATGCTAAAACATTAACAAAGTCTTCTCAGAGCTAAGCCAAAAGCATGCTAAAATGACATGTTACAACATGATGCGTGTTAAGTTATTTCATGGAACTACATGGAGCATGCAAGGGCCAACCAAACCAAACCAAAACAGAGTCATGACATGGCAAAACATCACCGAAAACATGCTGAAATGGAAAGAAAACAAGCTAGAATGACATGCTATTTCATGAAGCACATAAAACTAGTTTGTGTGATTTACACTAAAAGTGTATCAACCATGCATGGAGTGACCAAAGCAAGTAAAGACAGTGTTATGCCTCAGCAAAACAAGCACAAATACATGCTAAGAACAAGCTAACACAAGCTTATCAAAGGTGCTCCATCATGAGGCATATAAAGCTAGTATACACAATACAAGGAGAGGGGTTACCCTCTCCTATTTAGGACACCAAAACCACCTTTCCACCATTGAAAATCCTCTGAATTTCAGTGGTAGAAAGGTCATCCAAAGGCTTCACCAAGAGCCTAAAGGGATGGCTCAAAACAAGGCCTAACAAGGCCTAAGAGGGAGTAAATCACCCCAAACGAAAAAGTGACCTTAAACAACTATTTTAAGCATGAAAAAAAAAGAACTTTTTCTAGTTAAGAGTTAAGCTTAAAACAGCATGCAAGATAGGCTAAAAGCTTAAGCAAGAAAGGGGGATTTAAGGGTTAAAAACTCACCCTTGAAGACCTTCTTTATAACTGCAACTCCAGCAGGTTTTTCAAGCTCAAAGCCACCCAAGAACACCAAAACCAGGCCCTAAGCACCTTAGTAGCAAAAGCAAGGTGTTTGAGTGTGTGCTTGTGTGTTAAACCAAGACAAAACTATACTTTTGAACACAAAACAAGAGCAAAATGAAAAAGTATAGATATAGGCTATATGTATAACTTAAGGGAGTTTTTTTCTGAAGCTAGAGGAGGGAGGAGGAGCCTCCCTCTTATAGAAGAGGAAAGGCAAAGCTTCTAGGAGAAGCTAAGCACCAAGGCTATCCCTCCATACACGTGTATGGAGGATGGCCCTAATGTCCTCCAGCTGTGCCAGCTGGAGGAAAATATCTTCAAGTGGTCGGCCTGCTACTTAAAGTGGTCGGCCGACCACTTTAAGTGGTCTCTGAGAGCAAAAATTGGTCGGCCATGGTGGGAGAGAGTCCAGGGCATGAAAAAAATGCAGTGGTGTGGTGGCCGACCAGAAAAGATGCCCCAAAGACCAAGAAAGCCAGTTGTCCGACCAGAAAATTGGCTGGTAGAGGAAGAAGTGGTCGACCACGAGAAATACTGGTCTCCCACCCTTGTACCACCTTCCAAACAAGGAAAACAAGGTTTGTACCAAAAACAAACCGAAACGGATGCAAGACAAGAGATCGGGAGGCAAAGCACGCGGCCGAAAGCCCCGAAAACTAGCTGACGAGCACCAAAAGTGGTATGCAACCACAAAAGTGGTCTCCTGGACCACAGTTTTCCTCTAGGAAGACGCAACAAGGTGTGGTTCAAAAACCACGACAAACGGAGAATGTTAAGCGGCCCCGAACCAAGGCGTGCGGCCAAAGGCTCCAAAAACCAGAAGCTAGTCTCTAAGACCTCTCCCTCCCTCTGGGGAAGAGAAACAAAGTTCGGTCCACAAACCGAGCCGAAGCACAAACGAGTTCGGAGGCCCAAAGGCAAGGCTCTCAACCAAAACTCCAGAGACTCGAAACGAGCACAACATGCACCATCACCGAGTGCTTAATCGATGACGTTTGAGTCTTAAGGTCGGTCAAAAATGAGGTGTCTACAGTTGCCCCTCTTTGACAGAACTCGAATGTCAAAGCCCAGGGACGACCTATTTTTGACAAGGCCGAAGACTTAGACAAACATGCAAGATAATAAAGAGATGCGCCCGCAGACTGAGGCAAGACGCAAATGACATGGACAAAGCCGAACATAACTTATGATCATGCAAACAAAGCTGTAACAAAGCAAATATGCAAAATAAATGCAACAGTTTTAAGCAAGCGAATATGAACCAAACTACATTACATGCAGAAAGGATGTAAGAGAATTATACAATTCTCGCTATGTCTCACATGGAGCATACAATACCGTCGGGTTCGCCTGGTCGTGCCAGCTTCGAATGAACCATACATACAATATCGTGCCTACAAAAGAAAGAAACTCAATATGTACAATATCGTGAGAAACATGCATAGCAATGCAAGTGAAAAGTGCGTGACAACGCAAGTGGGGTGGGTGCATGACAATGCAACCAAAGTGTGACGCATAACAATGCGGAAGGGATGCAAAACAATGCAACCTAGGTGTGATGCATAACAATGCGGATAAAACAAGCATGACAATGCGAGTGAAGTACGGGACAATGAAAGCGAAGTGTATAGCAATTCAACAAAAGTGCGCGTAATAAAGTGCCTAGTAACGTGTATAACAATGCAACAAGTGGTGGGCATAACAACGCAGGATAGGAAAGTGTGACGAAATAGCACGTTTGAATGAAAAATAAGTACAAGCCTTAAAGAGAGTAATTCAACCGTAACCTCCGATTTATCTCTCGGAGGGGTCACATGTACTTAAAAACGGATACCCCTTGCTCTTGACGAGTAACGATGAGCTATGCACTGAAGATTTGAATTGAAGCTCCCGCAGGGACATTCTTGAGCTTAAAAGTGTACTCTTCTTGTACTTTCTCGAGGGCCAAGGACTCCAATCATCACCAAAATGCATAGGGAGAACATGGGCATGGGGTACTCATCTTTTGGAGTTGCTAAATTCAGGTTTCTAAAATCGATGTATACCTTCATGTTACCATTCTTCTTAACTACAGGCACAATATTAGATAGCCATTCAACATATTTGGTTGTTCTAATAAAGCCTGCCTTAAAGAGCCTAAGAATTTCCTCTTTGACCTTCTAAATCACTTCAGGACTCACCCTTCTTGGTTTTTGCTTGTATGGCTTGAAATTAGTCTTCATAGAGAGCCTATGTTCTACTAATGACCTATCCAATCCTAGCAGTTCATTATAAGACCATGCAAAACAATCTTTATATCTCTTTAAGACCATCAACAATTGGTCCCTGTCAAGAGTGCTTAGCCAAGCACTAATGTAGGTGGGTTGCTGTGTAGAACCTTCCCCTAAATTAACCTCTTCCTAGGGGTCATGTATCTGAGAACTCACTAATGCTTCTTTTTTGATTTCTTCTGTCTTCGAAGCAATTTATTTACTTTGTTCTGCTCCCAGTTTCTTTGATTCAACATCTTTGCCCTCTTCCTCATAGACAAAGTCTGTCCATAAGGCTTCTTCCTCCTGTATTTCTTAGACTTTTGTTTTGATGTCCAATGCATAGTATTTATCAAAGGTCAAAGTCTGGCCTGTTGCTATTTATGCTTACAGCCAACTATCATGGCTTCCTTCTCTTGTTCCCGAACTTTTTGGACTATTACTTTTAAATCCAATGCTGTGAACTTAACTAAAGCCAAAGGTCTGGCTTCTTAGGTCTCACTTTCTTGCCTACAACTAGGCATTATTATCATCTTTGATGACGAATTCTTCATCAGCACTCTCTTGTACCAAGTGCTTCAGGTTTGCTACTTCTTCATCAGCCGTCACTTCAGCTGAACCATCAGGTTTTCACAATATACTGAGTGGTGTTACTCCTTCAGTATACAACTTGGCCTCCGCAAAATCAGCCCAAGCGACAAAGGGTTGAGGGTCTGCATTGATCTCCTCTGTCTCTCCATTGCACAAGGCCATCATTATCTTCTGATGTAGAGAAGAAGACACATTTCTTGGTGTGATTCTAATCCCTACCAAGTAGAGCATTATACTTAGCATTGTTGTCAATAACAAAGAATGCTATCATGTAATCTCTGGTTCCTACACTCAGGTTGATGGGCAAAATACCCTGAGCCATCTGTTTATCTCCAGCAAAACCAGCAATGGTTATGCTGGTTGGGATTCTTTTGGGGTTTCTTTTTCCTAGTTTCTTCAAAGAAGATTTCAGAAGCAGGTTCATCGTTGCTCTATTATCCACCAATACCCTATTCATCTGTATCCCATTGAAAAAAACCTTGATATACAAGGGCTTGACACGCTGTGTCATGGATGTTGTAGGATACTCAAAAGGATATGAGAGATTAATACTCACTTCTTCCTCACTCTCGTTCCAGTTTCCATTGGTGTGGCCACTTCGGATTCATCTTGAACCATACTAACCTATGAATCTTCACTAGAAACTGGAATATGGTCAATTTCTTGACCTTCTTGGCTTTCATCTTCAGCCTGGAACTCCTGTGGTAGTATATGCACCATATTCACTGACATTGGGAGAAATGAGCCAAATTGAACCATTGACTGTACTTGCTTCTTTTCCAGGCCAACTTGTTCAATTACTTCAGAAACATCTTCCATGCTGGATTTTGGCACTTCAGTACTAGTGACTTCCTTCGAATGGTCTGTTCCTACTGGTTTTTCAACCAAAAATGTCTATTCAGCCATGAAGGCTTCAAACATTTCCTTCTCAACCATCTCTTTCCTTTAGCCTAGGTCAACTTCTCCCTCTATCTCACTGTCGCTTTCCATCAAAGCCTTTTCAAGACCTGCTAAACTGGATCTTTCTTTGGCTTTCAGTTCACAGTGAACTTCAGCCAACTGCTCTTTGCTGAAACTCCTTCTGTCCCAAGGAGTCGATTTTGGACTATGACCCAACTTTGGACTTTTTCTTCCATCTGTCTGGCCTTTTAGATGGGCCAATGAAGAACTTTCCCCACTTCCTTTCAGATCCTTTTGGTACTGAGTGTACCTTCGCTGGATCTTCCTCCTTTGGGACCTAGAAATTACTGGGATCATATTTGGTTCCTTTGTTTTTGGATGTTTTAGTAACACCTAATTATTTCGAGTCACTGAGGGAGGTTTAACCATCCTACCCTGGTCTCCAACAATACTTCTCTGGGTAGGTATTTCCTTAGGCTTGTTTTGCATGACAAACCAATCTGGAACCCCCGGTACCCATGAACCCACTAGCTCAGTTGTTGAACTGTCTCTTTCTGCCTTCGAAGCCAGTTTTGAAGCTGCTTGTAAAGACCACTACTTGGCCCTGACCCCCTGTCTTGGGCCTAATTCAGGCCTACCATGAGGGTGGTTACTTTCCATTTTGTGTGAGGCTGGTCTAGGAGGCCAGTCTCTGGCTTTGATCCTATAACTTGAGCCCACTTCGGACCTCCTTTTAGGATGATTTCCCTCAATCCTGTAGTAGTTAGGTGGTCTGAAGTCATGTAAAGGTCTCTTGCCCCTGGAATGCACTTTAGTAGCTGTTGGTCCAAGCAAGAATGGCTGTTGCCTGGGACCAGTTGGGTATGGCCTTTTGTTGCAGGCACTAGTTGGTTTAGGACGTCTTTGCACATCCTTGTAATACTGTTTCCAATCAATCGGGAGCCCTTTCAACCATTTGTAACTTAACCTACATCTGGGACACAGTCTTTGCATGATAGCTGCCTCTAAAGAGTCATCATCCAGTGCCTCCTTACTAGAGTCTTCCCTTTGGTCTGTAAAGCCTTGCCCATTCGCTGGTGAACTTCCGACATCTTTCTTGACAGTAGTCTGACTGGCAACATGCATCTGCACATTAACCTCTTTCAATTCCTTCAAGGATAAGTTCTGGAAGTCTGGCACAATAACATTGACTGTAACTTCTCCAATTTCTAGGAATGGATTAGTGTCAATCCCCATAACTTTCTTTACTTTAGCTGGGAATTTTAAACTCCCCTTTTGAATCTGTTCTTGGATCCTATCCCGAAAAATAATACAATTTTTAGTTGAATGAGACCAAGAATTGTGCCATTTACAATACATTTTTCCTTTAAGTTCTTATGGAGAAGGAATTTTGACTCCTTTTGGTAACTTTAGGAAATTTACTGCAAGCAAATGATCAAAAATGTCATTTGCCTTTGTTAAATCGAAAGAATGTTTCCTATGAAGGTCTTTCTTTTTAAACTGCTGGTCTATTGTAGTGTCTTTATGAATTAATGTCTCACAGATCACAGGCTCTTTCCCTACGATCTCTGCTGCATTAATCTCATAATCAGGATCTCTATAATACGTCTTGTATGATACATTACTTCGATCTTGTTCTTCCTCAAGTAATGATTCACATCTAGACACCTTATAGGTTAATTTCACTAAGTCTCGAAACTCAGTTGAGTCAAACTTCTTTCGAAGCCTAAACTCTAAACCATTTTGAGTCAATCTCACAAATTCAGGCTCTGGTAGAATGATCCTACACTTGTTTCATGCTCTTTTGAATCTGGCAATAAATTGAGCAACCTTCTCATCAGGCCTTTGACTCAACCTTGCCAGATCTGCCATAGAAACTTCTAGTTCCGTTTGGAAGAATTGGGCATGAAATGCCTCCTCCATTTGTTGCCAAGTTTGGATAGAGCCAAGTGCAAAGTTAATATACCATACAAAAGCTGCCCCAGCTAGAGAATTTGGAAAAAGTCTTAATTTCATGTAATCATTATTGGTAAATTCACCACATTGGGTAGTGAACCTAGCAATATGTTCTACTGTTGACTGGTTTTCATTCTCATAAAAAAGAGCAAAGTCTGGTATTCTAAACCCTCTTGGGTATTCATGTACCCTATCCACCCATTCTGGATATGGTTTCCTATACACAAGAGTTTGAACCCCCTGAGCCATAGGTCCATACATTTCTCTAACAATATCAGTAATTTGGTCCCTAAGAACCATATTTTGTGCTTGTTGAACCACAACTGGAGGAACAAACACAAGGTTCGGTGGAAAACCTTGTGCCTGAGGTCCTCTTGACCCATAGGGAGGTATATTTGGGACTGGTTGTCCCTGTGGTGCTGGTTGCTGTTGAGGATATGGTTGACCTCTTTGAGCTTGTCCTGCGAAGGGACCTACGAAAGGTGTTGTAATAGGAAGAACATGTGTTGTGTCTCTTCTAGCCACAGGAAATCCTTCCAACCCCCTGGGTATAAATTCAAACAGAGGATTACTGAAACCCCTTGTGCCAGGTATGGTTTCGAACATGGGATTTGGAAATATCCTCATGCCATTTTCTTGTGTTGGCCTAGATCCACCAATTTGCATAGCTTCACTGTTAAATAATGAGGCATTTTGATTTATCATAGGCCTCAAAAGAGGCTCATACCAAAACTGAAGTGATGGTCTTTCATAATTTTGATTACTAGTTTGACCATTAGTATGTCCATTACTTTGCATAGGTTGTTTGTCTTTAGCCAATCTTTATTGAGGGACATTTGAAATTTTCTCTATATGCCATGTGTTAGTTGGTAGATGGGTATTCATCCGATCCATAAAGGATATTGCCCATCTTTTCATTGTGTTCATTAACTGCTATCCCATGGCATCTACTAGGCCTCTCTACGGATTCATTGGCTGAGTGGATGGAACAGTAGATGGTCCAATTCTATGGTCTCGTCCACTATTTTGGACACGTGGTGCTGTTCTGCATGACCGGTTTGTGCAACCATAGGTTCTAACAAGATAAATGTTTCCATAGGATGTGTTATCACATTATCCTCTGGATCAAGTACCTCTACCTCTCCTTCCACACCTTCTTCTAGGCATTCATTTTCTCCTTGTTTCCTACATCTAGCAATTTCAATTAGTCCCACTGGGCGTGCTGTGACACCCTGAATGTTTAATTAAATACTACATAAATAATTATAGTTAAATATAATTATGGTTGTATGTGATGATATAACATTAATTAAATAAATAATAATAAATAAATATATAAATCTAATTTGGCATTGGATTACCAAATATGGAATTTATTAGGGATTATTATTTGAGGCCAAATTAACACAAATATGGAATTATAATGCTAGTTGGGCCAAATTAGAGTTAAAGATAGTAAATAAATAAACACAAAAGTAAGAGTAAATAAATAATAGTAATAATAATATTGGGTGTGGTAGTAAATAAATAATTAATTTTCTGTGGGTATACAATAAAATATAATTTAGTTAGGGATTAATTTGTTTATATAGTTATATTAAGAATCTAGGCCAAAATGTAATTATCGTAAATATTTATTAAGATAAGTAATAATCTACGGTTTTAATGAAGCAAATCTGGGTGAATTATGAGAAAGGATTCGAGATCGGCAAGATCTGCCACGTGTCGGCCACAAAGCGCTCTTGCTTCCCTATAAATGGGTAAGAACTAATCAAAAGCCATGGAATTACTGAAATCAATGAGAAAGAAAAGAAAAAGAAAAGAAAGAAAAGAAAAGAGAAGAGAAGAGATGGAGATGTACGTAAATATGAAGGTTGTGTTAGTAAAAGAAAGGCTAAGGGTCAATATTAAGATGAGTTATATTATACCTTGAGTTACCATAACGTATTTTACGTATGTTTTTACTTACAATAACTTATTTTATACAAGTTATATTTTATAAGTTATATTAATTCAAGTTATGTTTTAGAAATATTTCAGTTACGTGGATTAATTTCTAAACTCTGTTTGTTTAAATGAAACCCATGGATATGTTTGTTTATATTTTAAAGAATATTCGACTATAACCTTATAAACAATTATGTTTGGTAAGTACCACCACGGGAGTCCCACGCCATAGGGGACTTAAATAACCATTGGTCTCTGTTTGGTCACTTCGTGGTCCTCTGTTTGTCATGGATCCATTGACCTCTGTTCTGATTGTCACTTCTGTGACCTCTGTTTTATTCTGTTCTGTACCGTGGTTATGGTTAATTATTTACATAATTTCTGTATTTCAGTTTCTGCCACTTAAATGATTTATTTACCAAATTGAGTTATGTAAATGTTTTGGCTTAACTAACTATCTATGGTTATTTTGTATTCCCTATACAATTGGCATAATATTTCTCACTTTGTTGTATGCTTATAGCTGTTACCCTTTCAGGTGACGAGATGTAGGAGAAACCTATAACCTCACGAAATGGAACCCACACATGGATTGATATTGAACCACTTTTTTTTTTTCTTTTTTTATCTCTCTTCCTTTTTCTTAAATTTTTTATATTTTTGCTCTCTTTTGTTCTACTCGGGGCCAGTCACTGAATAATAAAATAATAAAAGCCCTATAAATGTATTTTCTCTCATTAAAATAGTAGAATGGAGTAATTTCCTGTTCAATTATTTTTTGTTTCCGCTCGCGCAATTTAATTTGCTACGAATAGAATAAGTTAGTAAGTTGCAATTCCAATCCTAAGGCCCCTAAGGTTGGGTCGTGACAAAGGTGGTATCAGAGCAACGATTCAAAAAAAAAAAATGCTAGTTTAATTTGATCAAGAAGTTCGAAAAGTTATAAATAAATCTATAAATAAAACTATATAGTTAAATAAACATAATAAAATAAAATAATAATAAATATTTACCTGCAACATTAGTCCTTTTGCGTAAAATCTCACATTTATTCTGGTGCTGTAGGAATGTCAGAAATTAATCTTGATGATGCGTTTTGGGATGAGCTCCAGGCCATTAATTTAGACAAGATTTTAGCCGAACACCCCGGCCCCGCCTCACTTGAGGCTTGGGGAGATTCAGAGGACATAATCAGAGGATTGCACCCAGGCCTTGGACGGTTGATGGGTCGGCCAGTTTATATCCAGGCTGATCTTACCGATGTCCCATATTTATTCTGGAGACAAAGCCTTGCTGATACACGCAGACGTTTTCGTGGACCATTTCGTGTCCTTGGCGTTACCCCGAGACATGACCGCCCGCACTATATTATAGGCCCTCTACCCCCAGGCTTTGTGGCCAGACGGGGGAACGTGTACCCTGAGGACTATATTTTCACCACAGTCCCTAACCCACTGGAGATCATGAATATTCAAAATGTTGACTTTAATAATGACCTGTCATATGTTGAGACACCCGGCTGGATTGTCGACCGAGCATTTTTGGGATATATACAGTCCATCCCTGTGACAACCCTCACCTCTGATTACTGCTAAACTGTGACTGAGCATGATAAGTAATTGATCAGACTAAAATTCATAATTTATTGCATAAGTGTGTTATCTTAATTGCATTCTATCTGTTTGTCGTAGATTGATCTGTTCGTGTTTTTAATTTCGAATTGCGAATTAAAGGCCTTATCGGCGACCGAATCATAAATTAATTAGTGTTATGTATTAATTAGAATTTATGTGATTTTATGGTAGGTTTAATTGAAATATGATTCGGAATGATTAAATTAGATTAAATAATGTTAAATTACATTAGTTTGGCTTTATTACCAAATTGCCATTGAGTGGCCATTTCCTACACATTTTGTTTGGACTTAATGGTTGTACTTTATATCATTTCCTCATCTCATTTGAGACCAAAACCATGAGCAAGAAAGAGAGAGATAGGAGAAAACTTGAGTCCATCAAAATTGGCTTGGAACTTAGGAGAAATTGAAAGAGAATTGCACATTTGAGCTATCATACCTTGAATGTAAGACCTAAGGTAGAGATTTCATCCTCTCATTTGTGAATTCAAGTCATTTCTTGTATAATTCATGGAGGAATAGGAGCTTAAGGTCAAGAATTAAATTAAAGTGTTGAATTGTGAGCTAATTCATGCACGCATGTACACATTCTTGAGTTTTGAGGTCTTTCCATGAAATTTACTACATGCATGTTCATATTTTGATTATAGTTCATGAATTCATCATGTTTTTGGAAGGATTAAGTTATTTGACCATGTATTTGAAGCTTTGAATTTAATTGAATACATGCATGTTGTGTTTGAGCTTTGTTCTTGAAGTTTATTTGAAAATTGTGTTCAATTGGCTTACCTTTGGGCTTGATTTTACAAAATTGATCTTCAAAACATGTTATATTATGGGTTTAAAGTGTTTTTCCAAAAAATGGGCCGAAAAGGTTGAGTTTTGATGTGTTGAATGCTTGGTTTGAGCTTGGGAGGAAAATCTGGAAATTCCAGATTTTGGTTTCCATGCTCGAGCGAAGGATTCCACGCTCGAGCGACCGTCTTTTGTTCAGAGCTTCACTCGAGCGAAGGAATGTTGGATCGAGCGTAGATTGCAAGCTCTCAGGTTTTTGGTGCACGCAGACACACGCTCAAGCGAGGACTGTGTCTTACGCTCAAGCGAGCATCGAGCGGGGATTTTCAACATCCAGCACTTTTTGCATTTTGACAGACCACTCGAGCGAGGAAGTCCACGCTCAAGTGACCCCACTGTTTTGACAAGCTCGCTCGAGCGAAGGAAACCACGCTCGAGCGAGACCTCTGTTTTTTGAAAATTTTGAAAAGTGTTTCAAAAGTACATCTTTGCATCCTCATTTCATCCTAGGCATTCCTAGGCCTAGTTTAAGGCATCTTAATGAGCTTATTGATGTAGAACCACACCGAGTCAAGATAGGGACTAAGTTGTTGATTCCCAAGTGTGTAACTTAGTGTGTGTTCGTTCTGTAACTGTGTAGGGTTGGCACCCGAGGACGGTCATTAGTTGCCTATAGCCCAGTGCTCTGTGAGTAACAATGTCGTGAAGATATGTTCAATCATGAATATTTTCTGAATGATCTAATGTACTGCTTTCTGAAATGACATTTCTTGCTGAATGAATGTTTGTCCTATTTGTAAACTGAATTTGTGGCATCCACAGTAATCTACTACTACTGTACTGTTACTGCTACTGTTACAGAGATCTCTGTCTGTTCCTATGTTTGGAACCATTACTGTTTACTATTATGATGACCATCAACTGACTGTTCTGTCTGTTAAGACCTATTGTACTGTTTTGTTGTTGGATATACCACATATAACTACTATGGTTTCTAAATGACTGATATGACTGTTTAATGACTGAAAGGACATTCATTCTTAACCTCTTTACACAGTTGTTATTCACTGGGCTTTAACTCACTGTTTATATTTATATGTAGGTGTTCAGGCACCGGATTGATGCTAGGAGCATCGGGTTAACTCCCTTTTTGTCAAGCCAACCATTGTGCCACACCTCGAGGTTCCAAGTCAGACCGAGCTAAGGCTGCTTTAGGGTGTCTCAGTTTCACCCTTCCGTCTCTGTTTTGTAATACTGTTTAAGACTTGTACTGTACTCTGAATGTTTGTACATATGGTGTATATATGTTTTGCTTATGAATGTGAAAATGTTCGAAAAAGTCTTTTTGCATACAGACTGTCACAGCTCATTGGACATCTTTTATTACTGTTTTGGCATCCGCCAGTCCCTGTGCTCTGTATTACTGCCTTTACTGTTAAGCAGGCCTTCGGTAATCACGGATTACTGACCGGTTACAGCGCTAAACTGTAGACACCCCATTTTTGACCGCCCTTAAGACTTGGGCGCTACTGATGGTTTGCTCGATGATGAAAGGTGTGCAGGGCAAATGTTCAGTTTCATCGGCAAGGAGAGAGGCAAATCCTTCAAAACACTTTGTTTAGGGGTTTGGAGTTGAAGAAGAGAGGAAAGGAGAGGAGAAAACTAGTTTGGGAGAAGTTCGGCATGAATCCGGGTAGAAGCGAGTTGAGCAGCCCTCGCTGAATCGGGCTTATCTATCGATACACTTGGAGTTTAGCTATGAGGCCACCACCGTCGGAAAGCTTACTTCTGGGGCTTCATTTTGCACTCAAGAATCTCTTAAAGCCAAGTCCGGGTGGGGTATGATTGGTTGAAGTTGGGTATCATCCCGGTTGGATCGAATCTGCGCGGCTTCACCAAAATGGGCATAACGTTTTCCACAGGAGGAATTTTAATGCAAGGTTTGTACCATTGGAAAGCTAACTTCCGGGGCTTCAATTTGGACACCAACCGGCCGTTTTTTGACCTTACCGGCCATCCACCAGCACTATATTTATCCGACCGGCCAGTATAAATTGCAGGTCGGCAATATATTGTGCCGACCGGCCATTTATTTTGCCAATGACCTCCTTTCATGGCCGATATGCCCCTTTTTCATCCCTCAAGCATGGTGCATGCCAGCTGTGCCAGCTGGGATGCACAGACCCTACTCCCCGTGCATATATGTGGCTATTTTACACCCTTTGCACACCCTTTGGCCCCTTTTCTTGCACCCTTTGCTCAAGGCTTCTTGAGGAAGCCTTGACCCCTTGTCTTGGCTTCCCCAAGAAGCTTACCAGCTGTCCTAGCTTCTCTAATAAGCCTTGACCTCCCCTTAAACCCCTTTGACTTTTTGTAGCTTGTCTTAGAAGCTTAGTCTTGCCTATATAAGGGGCCTCTCCTCCTCCATTGTTTTGGTTGGATTTTTGGAACAAAAAACCAGAGATATATAAATATATCTGATATATACATACATATATCCCTTCATCTCTCACTATATCTCTCCCATTCAACCATCAAACACCCTTGTTCTGGGGCCATTTCTTCATCAACTCATAGCACAAGGCATCCTTACTCCATTGCAGCAACTTGAGGCTGTTCTTCAGAGCTTAGGAGCACCTAAACTTGGTCCAAGAGGTGCTGGTTTGCTGGCCTTCAAGGGTGAGTCCTCCTCTTCCCTTTTCTAGTCTTTTCTTGCTTCATATCTAAGCCATAGTTGCTTGCATTTTTGGGCTCCAACCCAAACTGTAAATCATCATATTTTGAGGTCTTCTTCATGTTTGATTGAGGACCTCTTGCTGTTTGAGGACAGTAGCTAGCACTTCCTTCTTTATCTCTCCTTTAGGCCCTAATCTTGCATGTTATTTTTGGCCTATGTGTAATCTGTTTTGGGGCATGTCATAAACTGTAGATAGGCTTATTTTGAGCCATTCTTCAACATTGAAGAAGGGCTCATCACTGTTTGGGACCTCCATGTTATACTTGCCTTTATATTCTCCTTTTGGTCCCATTTTTGCATGCCTTGGCAGCCCCTGATGTTGCTGTTTTTGGGCTGAGGTTAGAACTCAAAACAGCCTCATTTTGACCCATTATTCATGTTTCATTAAGGGTCTTTGGATGTTCGATGAATGTTTTGTATGCTTGCTTCTTTGGCCACCTTTTGGCCCATTTCTTGCATAAGAGCTTAGCCATACCTATGTTTGTTTTTGGGGTTTTTACAGTTCTGTAAATGTGCATATTTTGGGTCCCTCTTCAATGTTGTTGAAGGGCCCTAACCTGTTTGGAGTCAGCAGCTGTGAGTTGCTTCATAGTCTCATATTTAGGGTCATTTTTGCATACTAGTTTTTCCCTATTTATGTTTGCTGTTTGGCCATGCTTTGAACTGGAAAAATGCTTATTTTGGGGCTGCCTTGCTACTGTCTATTCATTGCATGTCCATATTGTGCATGTTTGATATAGCTATAGGCCATTTCGGGTGCCAAAATTCATGTTTCGGGACTATTCCATGCATCGGGTGTACTTTCGCCTCATTTCGGGGCTGTTTTCCCCTACATTTCAGTGCTGAAATCCCATTAGCATGTTTGCATATCATTTTCCATGCCATTGCACTGCATATGCCATTGCCTCGGTTTGCGTGCCCGTGTGCACGCATTTCGAGGCACTTCATTTTCATCTTATGGCCTCCTATGTGAGTGTGGCTGAGGTCCACTTGTATTGGTGTAAGCCCATCTTGCGTTGTGTATGCCATGTTTCAAAGCGTTGCGCATGTTATGTTGTTAGCATTGTGTATGCCATGTAGTTGCATAGCATGCTTGTATTCTTGTTTGCATACCTAGGTTGCATTGCATTGGCATGCATGCCTTGCCTCTTGATCATGTGATAGAGGTTGGGCTTTATGTGTTTGTTTGGTTTGCATGACATTTGAAATCAAAGCGCATACTTGGTTTCTTGGACCATCACGCATCGAAATGCGCAATTGGTGGTCCGAGAATCAAGGAACATCTCCCTTTGAGTCAAAAGCATGATAAGGGATGTGTTGGTGCACACATTTGCTTGGAATTTCATGCCATACACTGTTTGTCCTTCGTTGCTATCAAAACTATCTTCTGCAGGAAGTTTATGCCGACCGGCAACATTCAGTGCCGACCGGCCATTTATTCAGTGCCGATAGCTTTATCTCCAGCCGATGGATATCGTACACTGCTGGTGGGCATTTCCCCCAGCCGGTGGCATTCTGCAGTATGCAACAAGCCTGTCCCAGTACTTTGGCACTGTTCAGAGAAGCAGGGCAGTGTAAACCGAGGCGGCAGTGGTATGGTACGGACTTTCCGGGCGAGACGGGTTCAAGCTTGCATCATTCGCGCATCCCGAGGTGGGGGCTGTGGCCACCTTTCTTCTTTTTGCATTCATTTTGTTCAGTAATTAGAAATTCTGTAATAATTAATGTGGTTAGTTATTTATTCGGACTGTAATATTTATTTGGACCCTCCAAGTGAGGGCAATTGTGTAATAAGTGTGGGTGCGTTGTGCATGTCTTCCAACCCCCACTTCTTTCTCCCTTTTATTTACCCGCTTATGATGGTAGACTAGGGCATATTTAAATTAGCATAACAGTATGATAGCATGCGTGCATCCATACATTTGTCTTACATGCACCGGGCTCGGCACATCATGCTAACTGCACTTGTATTTCGATTCCAAGTTGAGTACTTGTTAGTTGCAGCATTTCACATGCCATCTTTAGGATAGCCGAGCCTGTTTAGAGTGCATCTTTGCATGTGTTGCATTAGCCATTTTTAACATGAACTAGGATCATGCATATGATTACTAACTAGTTTCTGTTTTGGCTCGGAGTACTAGGTAAGCTTTTATGCTTTAGCATATTGCATGCGTGTGAGTGTTGCCATGATAGCATGATTACCATGAGGCTAGTTGCTTACGTGATATTACTACTTGAATGCCTGTGGATGGAGGTTGAATTGCTTAAATTGGGATAACACATTAAAACTGTGAATTTTAAAGCCCACTAGATAGTGGCAAAACCATCTTTTCTAAAAGCCCACTTGAGGGTGGCAAAACCTGCATTTTAGCCTACTTGCGAGTAGCAAACCATTTTCAAAACAAACATGAAATGTTTTGTTCCAATTTAGGCGATTTGGTCTATACTTGTTTGCTGTGCGCATAACATAGTAATTCTAGGCTAATAACCAGAATAAGAACACATGAACGTTTTCAAAACAGAATATCACGGTTAGTAGAGGCCGGTCTTCGGACCGGGCGAGAGGGGGTGCTCATAGCTGACCTTCCCCGATCGTACCCAAGTTCCCGAGCCGAGGCAACTTTGGTGATGACGGACACGTGGCCTTTGGCACCGAGTCAGGGTTTCCTAAATTCCCCCTTAATAAAATATTTAGGTGGCGACTCTGTATCTGGCAAAGCAGTCCATGTTTGGCACTTCTTTCAAAATCTGTTTTCTCAAAACGATTTGCCGGATTTGGACTCTTTGGTTCAGATTTAGAACCGTAACAAAATCGAGTCTGAACTGTAGTAGCGAGGGCCCCACGCGGGGTGCGTCTACAGTTTCTGGCGACTCTGCTGGGGATTTTAGAGAGCTTGACTCGAACTCGTGATATCCTGTTTTGATTTCATTTATGTGTCTCTTTGCATTGCATGTGCATTGGTGCGCCTAGGACACCGTGTTTGCCATCTGCCATTCCTGAACGGTTTGCCGGAGGCTTGTCTTGTCAAGGCAGGACCATAAGGCTGACCGGTTATGGGCTCTGACAGTATGGGAACACAAACCCCGGTTTTACCGGGGCACCCTTTTGACCATTCGACCTAGTGCATATTCGGAATCCATAGTGACCATTCCAAACTAGGATAGGTTGCTCACCCGATGTTAGGTTGTTTGAAACCGCTGTGTGCGTAGTGAAACCCTAGCTCCTGACAAAATAGGACAGGGAAACCCTACCCCAACATAGGGGTGTTTTGGCTCTCCCTTATCTGCTATGTGCTTTAGAGTGCGTCTCTACAGGGAATGCGTGTATCAGTTTGCAAGTTTGGGCATCAGGCCTGCGGGCACCAGTTCAGTATTTTGGGATTCAGTTTACCTGAGGGTATCAGTTTACCGGCAGAATTTTGGGCAAAATTTAGTAGAGAGCACAGTCGTTCAGCTATGTGCATACCTGTTCTGGTGAAATCAAGCTGAGATACTGTCTGTTTTCTCTTTTGCAGGGTAGTCGTGGAACTATAGCTTCAGAGGGCTCCAATATCCCTCGAGGTTCATTGGATTTGTACTGATAGACTTTGTCAGGTCAGAGACTCAGTTCAAGGATAATCAGGGCCAGAGAAGGCTAGTCAGGCACAGACCACCTGTACAACAGCTACCAGATCAGTGATCTTTGAGCAGTCGGGCTGAGATTTCCAAGCCCGCTACCGACACAGATATACCGGTTGTTCAGTTAGATTAGAACAATATGTCGAGTCTGGAAGAGATGGTGCGTCAACTCCAGGATAGTATGAAAGCCATGCAGCAAGACGCTGTCCGTCAAGCAGAATTCGCCAAACAACAGGCTGTGGCCATAGCCCTACAGGCAGAGACAATTGCCAGATTGGAGCAGCAAACTGGAGTATCTACTTCGCACCAGGCTCCTCCCCCACCAAGAGTTCCCATACTCGGGGAGGCAACCCACGTCCAAGAAGATACGGACATCCCAACGGGGCCGGCTCCACCCCCGATTCTGCCTCAACAATCCAAGGCACCCACTCCTATCAATATATCGGATTCTCCCTTCGAGTCCGAGGTGGACCCCGTGGCATTGAAAATGCACAAGCTTGAAAAGCTATTCAAGAAATCTCAGGGTGCGAAGTCCATTCCGGACATTGGAGACGGATACACTGACGCAGCCGTGACGCTGCCAGATCGGTTTAAGATGCCGCAAATCGATCGTTTTGACGGATCTGAGGATCCCATGGTACACCTGCGACTATTTTCAGACGTCCTAAGACCAATGGGCCTCACTAGATTGCAGAAGCTGTCTTTGTTTGGCCGGACCCTGTCGGGTGTAGCGGCCGCATGGTATGCAAAATTGGAGGATGACGTCAAGAGAAGTTGGGACGAGATGGCTGAGGCCTTCATCCTGCAGTACTCGTATAACACACAAATCGAGATTACGACCCGGGATCTCGAGACAACGAGGCAAGAAACCAAGGAGAGCTTCTCAGAATTTGTAACCAGATGGCGGGCTAAGGCCTCGATGATGGCTACAAGGCCTTCCGACAAAGACCAGATCAGGATGGTTGTGCGCAACCTCCAACCCAAACTAATGCAGAAAATGATTGTTCTCCCCTTCCCCACCTTTTCAGATTTACATGAGATGGGGGTACAAATTGAGGATGCTATGAAGCAGGGCCTCATTGACCAGGAGAAGGAGCAGCCCAGGAGGGCGTTTTCCCGCAGTTCTAATGCGACCACCAGTGGTGATGCAGTTGCAAGATCTTCTGAAGTGGGCATGGTTACCACCACCGCATCAAAAACAGCCACCCCATTCACCGGTGCGTCCGGAAGTAGCTCACAAAAAACCAAATATCCACCTCGAGTCAAGAGGGTTTTCACCCCACTCCATATGCCTTTGTCAAAGGCTCTGGTGGTCTTACTTCGGAAAGGACATCTGAAACTGTTGGAACAACGGCCCCTACCCGATCCTATCCCTGCAAAGCATGACCAGACTAAGTACTGTGCATACCACCAACAAACCGGTCATGAGACCGATAGCTGCTTTCGTCTGCGCCATGATGTACAAGATTTGTTTGACAACAAGGTCATTGCCGCACCAGCTCAGTAAAGTCTATCACCACTGGATCAGTGAACTCGGGGGATAGTACGAATTTGTGATCAGGGGATGAACCACCTGTGGGCGGCACTCAGTTTACCCCAGATGTGGCGTGTGGCACGCACTGTTTTGAGCATTTGCGAATGCTGGTTTTTGTAGCTTCTGACTTGGGTGTTGAGTCAGTTTTGTGGTTTTGTTTTGAGTCTGTCTCTTTGTTTTGAGTCAGTCTTTTTGATTAAGGGTCTGTCTTGTTGTATCGAGTCAGTCCTATTGTATAGAAGTCGGGTGATTCCGGGGGTGTTACTTCGGATATCACTATTTTGCTTTGTGTTTGTCCTTTTGAGTCTGTTTCTGCCAGGGAGCCAGTTGTGCCAACAGATTTGAATGAACAGCAGTGATTTTCACACTCTTGTATTTGCTTCTACCGTGTGCCAGTTGTGCTAGAAATTCTAAACGAGATGGCAATATTTGACTAGAAGCTGTGCCTTTTCTGTGCCTTGAAGTCATTGTAATGACCTAAGCTTTTCAAAACCTTTTTGAACACTGCGGGGATAAAAATGAAGAGGAAGGAATTCCTCAGATTTTGCAAAATTTGATCAAACTGAGGGAAAGAGAGGCGTGCTAAGCCCTTAATGAATGAGATCATGTTTGTTAATGTGAGTACTGAGAAGGATCCGGGCTTGATCCAGATTGGTCCCACACTGTCTTCAGTGCGAGCGACTTGTCGCTTTCTTAAAAACTTTCGAAAAATGTTTTGCGCGGTTCTGCGAAGACTTGTGTGGAATCGCTCTTGAGATTGTGCAGCCTAGGATCGCTCTCAGCCTCAAGATTCTATCCATTTGTTTTCAAACCCCGAACTTAAATTCAGAATGTTCAATGGTCAACCGCCATATGAGGCCTGTGTGGCCAGATTCGAAGCAGCCCTCGGACAAGAGGCAAGAAAGTCAGATCAAGAAGATTAGACCTCATCAGAAGAAGCTTGCAAAGCTAGAACAGAAGTACCCTTCAAACTAGGGGCAAAGATGTCAGACGTGCTCGAAGAGCCGAAGATGAGTCCTCTTGCAAATCAACAGCCACTTTCCTGGATACGGATGGCTTCAAAATCCTACAACCATTTGGCATGGACCAAACTACGCTTTTACCCTTTGAGAGGCTTGCTGGGCCGAAAACCTGGAAGGGCGACCCAGGCAAAAGTTAGAGCAAGAGAAAAATACAAAAAAGAAAAAAATGCAAAGAAAAGAACAAAAAAAGAAAATCAAAAAAAGGAAATGAAATGAAATGAAATGAAAAGAAAAGAATTGAAAAGAAAAGAAAAACAAAGCTCGCAAGGTCGAAAACCCGCATCGGGCACCTTGGCAAAAGTTAGAGCCTAAAAAGGAGAGGTTAAATACCCGAGTGTACCTTAACCCCGAACTACGTAAGGCTTGATTCCCATCTTTGGGATACGTAGGCAACTTCATTCCGAAGTCCAGCCGTAAAACACTTCAAATTCAACTGTGTCCATGTAATGGTTCTAGTCATCTTTGTCTTTTCTGTATCCGGGAGTTCGGTTGCAATCGTCGCTCTGAGGACTGATTACAATACACTACGGTGCCATTCAGACAAGGGGCAACTTTCCGTTGCCATTCAATGCGCTGCGGTGCCGTGCAAAGGAGGGGCAACTTACCGTTGCCATGTAGCTCTCTTCGAGCAAGGGGGCAATTTTCGTCCAGATCTGAGGTTGTATGTCTCAAGAGTAAGTTCCGCGCTTGTTAAGCATCGGCCGTTTGCAAAAATAGTTTTTGAGAATTTTTACTGAGGTTGACTAATTTCCTCGAAAATTGTTCCATCTTTTCCAAAAATTGGACCATTTCTTGGACCCAAAAAAGGAAAATTTTCAGTGCTCATAGCCTGACTTGCATGATTTCAAATCAAAAATCGAACAAGTGCGTTAATCTAACTCTCATATTGGTCAAAAATTGTTTTCGTAGAAAACCAAAAAAGATGGTCAAAATGATGAACTAGGAGCACAGTTGAGTCAGGTGTTTTGTCTTTCCCCGTCATCAACTACCCGCTAAGAAGGGCACCCGACTTGCCAAGAAGGGCACAACTGAAGTCAACAACAAAGGGCTAAAAGCTCTCTCATCCTCCAAGTAACGAGGAATCAAGTCAAGTATGAAGCACGAACTGGGATGGGGCGAGATATTCCACTCCCCCATCTGGACAGATCTAACCACGTCCAAACTCCCCAGCAGGGCATCATCAACCGATGTTAGCTGCAGATTTGCTACACACCCAGTTGTAGCACAACCCCTCTGTGGGAGAAACTTACTGTTGTGAACAAGAGTCTGGTAAAATACCAGGGGCAAGAGCCCACAATTTCCAGCTTATCCATCAACCACCCAGGGGAGGGATGAAAAACGAGAGATTAAAGAATAGAGAGATGTGCGCTGAGAGAAAAAGCGAGAAAAGGGTTTTGAGAGAAAAACCGAGCTTGAGAGCCGAGTGATGTGAGAATCACAAATAAGAAAGGGTGGGAATAATACCCGGTGAAACAGGCTCCCTGTGCACATCTGTGTGTCGTGTCTTTTGTTTTGTTTGTCTCGATTCTTGCTTTGAGTCGTTCCGAGCGTGTCTCGACGTGTTTAGGTTGTTTACCTTTTGTTTTCTGTTGTTGATTCTTTCTCGCTGTGTTCAGTCGTAGGCTCAACACCTGGTCGAAAACTCATCTCTCAATTTCAAAAATAAATCATTTTGTGCTCAGAGTGCTGTGCCATCCTTCACGTTTGAGCAAAACAAGATTCTTTTTTCCATAAAACTGCAGGGTCCACCCCCGATAAGTGTGAACGGTGAAACCAGGACCTATCTGAAGCTATGATGGTTCCAGACTGCAAAGCAAAAACAAAAGAGCGAAAATCAAAGTATCTGAGTTTGTGTCAACTTCAGAAAATTCCGTGATTGTACTCCGGACGTACCCCTTCAGGGCCTTGTCAATGCTCCGAAATATGAGTGTACCTCTACCTCAGGCGCAAGATCAATCCTGCTTCAAGGTTATGCACTCTTCCACTTACATTGTTATGCATCCACTTCAATTGCATTGTAATGCATTATACCTATCAAGTTTCTTCCTCAGTCATGCACGATATTGTATGCACGGTTCCGTTTTAAGGTCATTCACTTTTGTGTATCAATCACACACACTCACTTTAGTGTATCAATCACACTTCATTCGCTTTTAGTGTATCAATCACACTCTGTTCACATAGTGCATCTATCACACTTCATTTGCCTTAGTGTATCAATCACACTTCACTCGCTTTGAGTATCTATCACCCACATTCTCATTTAGTGTATCAATCACACTCTCTTCACTTAGTGTATCAATCACATTTCTTTCATTTTGTGTATCTATCACACACATTCTCGTTTTCTGTATCACACTTTCAGTGTATCAATCACACTTCATTGATTTAGTATATCAATCATACTTGTTCGCTAAGTGCATCTATCACACTTCGTGTTCACCTTTAGTGTATCAATCACACTCTGTTCACATAGTGCATCTATCACACTTTGTGTTCGCTTTTAGTGTATCAATCACACTCTGTTCACTAAGTGCATCTATCACACTTCGTGTTCACTTTTAGTGTATCAATCACACTTTGTTCACTAAGTGCATCTATCACACTTCGTGTTCACTTTTAGTGTATCAATCACACTCTGTTCACATAGTGCATCTATCACACTTTGTGTTCATTTTCAGTATATCAATCATACTTTGTTCACACTGTGCATCTATCACACTTTGTGTTCGCTTTTAGTGTATCAATCACACTCTGTTCACACAGTGCATCTATCACACTTTGTGTTCCCTTTTAGTATATCTATCATACTTGCTCACTAAGTGCATCCATCACACTTCGTGTTCGCTTTCAGTATATCTATCATACTTGTTCACTAGGTGCATCTACCACGCTTTGTGTTCACCTTTAGTGTATCCATCACACTACGCTTACCTAGTGTATCCATCACGCTCTCTTTACTTTTGTGTATCTATCACGAATGTTTGTCCACTCAGTGTATCTATCACACTTCGTTCACTTTTGTGTATCTAACGCACATGTTCGTGAGAATTGCATAATTCTCTTACATCCTTTCTGCATGAGATGTAGTTTGGTTCATGTCTACTTGCTGGCATAGCATTCGCTTAAAATGTTGCATTTATTTTGCATATTTGCTTCATCACAGCTACATTCGCGCTATTTTGCGCATCGCACTGTTTTGTGCAGTTTATCATTCGCGCTATTTTGCGCATCGCACCGTTTTGTGCAGTTTACATTCGCGCTATTTTGCGCACCTCACTTGTACTTGTTAGTACATTGCATTGTTTTGAATACAAATCGGCCTCGCGTAGCGTATAAGTCCAATTGTCAAAGTCTTCCTGCATATCATTTGCATCCTGCCCCTGAACTACGCTGGTTTGATTCCTTGCAAAGGGATACGTAGGCAGCCTGTGGGCACAACCATTTATTTATCGGTATTTTGTTTGTTTGTCCAAGTCTTCGGCCTTGTCAAAAATGGGTCATCTCTGGGCTTTGACATTCACTCCCGTCATTGTTATGACTTTCGAGTTCTGTCAAAGAGGGGCAATTGTAGACACCCCATTTTTGACCGCCCTTAAGACTTGGGCGCTACTGATGGTTTGCTCGATGATGAAAGGTGTGCAGGGCAAATGTTCAGTTTCATCGGCAAGGAGAGAGGCAAATCCTTCAAAACACTTTGTTTAGGGGTTTGGAGTTGAAGAAGAGAGGAAAGGAGAGGAGAAAACTAGTTTGGGAGAAGTTCGGCATGAATCCGGGTAGAAGCGAGTTGAGCAACCCTCGCTGAATCGGGCTTATCTATCTGTACACTTGGAGTTTAGCTATGAGGCCACCACCGTCAAAAAGCTTACTTCCGGGGCTTCATTTTGCACTCAAGAATCTCTTAAAGCCAAGTCCGGGTGGGGGAGATATGATTGGTTGAAGTTGGGTATCATCCCGGTTGGATCGAATCTGCGCGGCTTCACCAAAATGGGCATAACTTTTTCCACAGGAGGAATTTTAATGCAAGGTTTGTACCATTGGAAAGCTAACTTCCGGGGCTTCAATTTGGACACCAACCGGCCATTTTTTGACCTTACCGGCCATCCACCAGCACTATATTTATCCGACCGGCCAGTATAAATTGCAGGTCGGCAATATATTGTGCCGACCGGCCATTTATTTTGCCGATGACCTCCTTTCATGGCCGATATGCCCCTGTTTCATCCCTCAAGTATGGTGCATGCCAGCTGTGCCAGCTGGGATGCACAGGCCCTACTCCCTGTGCATATATGTGGCTATTTTGCACCCTTTGCACACCCTTTGGCCCCTTTTCTTGCACCCTTTGCTCAAGGCTTCTTGAGGAAGCCTTGACCCCTTGTCTTGGCTTCCCCAAGAAGCTTACCAGCTGTCCTAGCTTCTCCAATAAGCCTTGACCTCCCCTTAAACCCCTTTGACCCTTTGTAGCTTGTCTTAGAAGCTTAGTCTTGCCTATATAAGGGGCCTCTCCTCCTCCATTGTTTTGGTTGGATTTTTGGAACAAAAAACCAGAGATATATAAATATATCTGATATATACATACATATATCCCTTCATCTCTCACTATATCTCTCCCATTCAGCCATCAAACACCCTTGTTCTTGGGCCATTTCTTCATCAACTCATAGCACAAGGCATCCTTACTCCATTACAGAAACTTGAGGCTGTTCTTCAGAGCTTAGGAGCACCTAAACTTGGTCCAAGAGGTGCTGGTTTGCTGGCCTTCAAGGGTGAGTCCTCCTCTTCCCTTTTCTAGTCTTTTCTTGCTTCATATTTAAGCCATAGTTGCTTGCATTTTTGGGCTCCAACCCAAACTGTAAATCATCATATTTTGAGGTCTTCTTCATGTTTGATTGAGGACCTCTTACTGTTTGAGGACAGTAGCTAGCACTTCCTTCTTTATCTCTCCTTTAGGCCCTAATCTTGCATGTTATTTTTGGCCTATGTGTAATCTGTTTTGGGGCATGTCATAAACTGTAGATAGGCTTATTTTGAGCCATTCTTCAACATTGAAGAAGGGCTCATCACTGTTTGGGACCTCCATGTTGTACTTGCCTTTATATTCTCCTTTTGGTCCCATTTTTGCATGCCTTGGCAGCCCCTGATGTTGCTGTTTTTGGGCTGAGGTTCGAACTCAAAACAGCCTCATTTTGACCCATTATTCATGTTTCATTAAGGGTCTTTGGCTGTTCGATGAATGTTTTGTATGCCTGCTTCTTTGGCCACCTTTTGGCCCATTTCTTGCATAAGAGCTTAGCCATACCTATGTTTGTTTTTGGGGTTTTTACAGTTCTGTAAATGTGCATATTTTTGGCCCCTCTTCAATGTTGTTGAAGGGCCCTAACCTGTTTGGAGTCAGCAGCTGTGAGTTGCTTCATAGTCTCATATTTAGGGTCATTTTTGCATACTAGTTTTGCCCTATTTATGTTTGCTGTTTGGCCATGCTTTGAACTGGAAAAATGCTTATTTTGGGGCTGCCTTGCTACTGGCTATTCATTGCATGTCCATATTGTGCATGTTTGATATAGCTATAGGCCATTTCGGGTGCCAAAATTCATGTTTCGGGACTATTCCATGCATCGGGTGTACTTTCGCCTCATTTCGGGGCTGTTTTCCCCTACATTTCAGTGCTGAAATCCCATTAGCATGTTTGCATATCATTTTCCATGCCATTGCACTGCATATGCCATTGCCTCGGTTTGCGTGCCCGTGTGCACGCATTTCGAGGCACTTCATTTTCATCTTATGGCCTCCTATGTGAGTGTGGCTGAGGTCCACTTGTATTGGTGTAAGCCCATCTTGCGTTGTGTATGCCATGTTTCAAAGCGTTGCGCATGTTATGTTGTTAGCATTGTGTATGCCATGTAGTTGCATAGCATGCTTGTATTCTTGTTTGCATACCTAGGTTGCATTGCATTGGCATGCATGCCTTGCCTCTTGATCATGTGATAGAGGTTGGGCTTTATGTGTTTGTTTGGTTTGCATGACATTTGAAATCAAAGCGCATACTTGGTTTCTTGGACCATCACGCATCGAAATGCGCAATTGGTGGTCCGAGAATCAAGGAACATCTCCCTTTGAGTCAAAAGCATGATAAGGGATGTGTTGGTGCACACATTTGCTTGGAATTTCATGCCATACACTGTTTGTCCTTCGTTGCTATCAAAACTATCTTCTGCAGGAAGTTTATGCCGACCGGCAACATTCAGTGCCGACCGGCCATTTATTCAGTGCCGATAGCTTTATCTCCAGCCGATGGATATCGTACACTGCTGGTGGGCATTTCCCCCAGCCGGTGGCATTCTGCAGTATGCAACAAGCCTGTCCCAGTACTTTGGCACTGTTCAGAGAAGCAGGGCAGTGTAAACCGAGGCGGCAGTGGTATGGTACGGACTTTCCGGGCGAGACGGGTTCAAGCTTGCATCATTCGCGCATCCCGAGGTGGGGGCTGTGGCCACCTTTCTTCTTTTTGCATTCATTTTGTTCAGTAATTAGAAATTCTGTAATAATTAATGTGGTTAGTTATTTATTCGGACTGTAATATTTATTTGGACCCTCCGAGTGAGGGCAATTGTGTAATAAGTGTGGGTGCGTTGTGCATGTCTTCCAACCCCCACTTCTTTCTCCCTTTTATTTACCCGCTTATGATGGTAGACTAGGGCATATTTAAATTAGCATAACAGTATGATAGCATGCGTGCATCCATACATTTGTCTTACATGCACCGGGCTCGGCACATCATGCTAACTGCACTTGTATTTCGATTCCAAGTTGAGTACTTGTTAGTTGCAGCATTTCATATGCCATCTTTAGGATAGCCGAGCCTGTTTAGAGTGCATCTTTGCATGTGTTGCATTAGCCATTTTTAACATGAACTAGGATCATGCATATGATTACTAACTAGTTTCTGTTTTGGCTCGGAGTACTAGGTAAGCTTTTATGCTTTAGCATATTGCATGCGTGTGAGTGTTGCCATGATAGCATGATTACCATGAGGCTAGTTGCTTACGTGATATTACTACTTGAATGCCTGTGGATGGAGGTCGAATTGCTTAAATTGGGATAACACATTAAAACTGTGAATTTTAAAGTCCACTAGATAGTGGCAAAACCATCTTTTCTAAAAGCCCACTTGAGGGTGGCAAAACCTGCATTTTAGCCTACTTGCGAGTAGCAAACCATTTTCAAAACAAACATGAAATGTTTTGTTCCAATTTAGGCGATTTGGTCTATACTTGTTTGCTGTGCGCATAACATAGTAATTCTAGGCTAATAACCAGAATAAGAACACATGAACGTTTTCAAAACAGAATATCACGGTTAGTAGAGGCCGGTCTTCGGACCGGGCGAGAGGGGGTGCTCATAGCTGACCTTCCCCGATCGTACCCAAGTTCCCGAGCCGAGGCAACTTTGGTGATGACGGACACGTGGCCTTTGGCACCGAGTCAGGGTTTCCTAAATTCCCCCTTAATAAAATATTTAGGTGGCGATTCTGTATCTGGCAAAGCAGTCCATGTTTGGCACTTCTTTCAAAATCTGTTTTCTCAAAACGATTTGCCGGATTTGGACTCTTTGGTTCAGATTTAGAACCGTAACAAAATCGAGTCCGAACTGTAGTAGCGAGGTCCCCACGCGGGGCGCGTCTACATAAACCCATAGGGACGGGTTTGGGTCGTGACAGAGTGGTATCAGAGTGACATCAAACCACGAGTTATACCACACACACGTGTCCGAATGAGCTATAGGATGTCCTAGAAAAGTGATTAGGGCATTGTATAAGCATTGAAAAGTGTGTGTGGCCATGACATGAATATATGTGCTTATGTGCTAAGGTGTTTAAGTATGCAATTCCTATATTTATTATTACTGTATTGCATATAGTGAAATGGACAATGCAAGGAATGCCGATAAAACAGAATCGTCTGATGACAGAATGGCAAGATTAGAAAGGACAGTTGAACTGTTGGCTGAGGCCTTGAGGCTACAACAGAACCAACAGCTCCCACCTCCTCCAGTTTAACCGGAGCAAAATGTTAATGAGGATATAATTGCTCTAACACAGAAGTTTAGCAAAATGAAACCACCATCCTTCCAAGGAGGCCTGGAACCATTAAAGGCCGAAGCATGGGTGCTAGAAACGGAGAAGTTGTTTGAAGTGTTTCCGTGTTCTGAGGCACACAAAGTGTTACTGGCTACCTTTACTTTACAAGAAGAGGCCAGACGGTAGTGGATGCTTGTCCGTGACACCGACAATGTTATGACTTGGGCTCAGTTTAAGGGAGCCTTCTATGAGAAATATTTTCCTCAGTGTGTCAGGGATCGTAAAGTAACTGAATTTGAACAGTTAAAGTAGGGTACCATATCAGTAGCAGAGTATGAATCAAAGTTTACCGAACTCGCCAGATATGCACCACACATGGTGGACACTAATTACAAAAGGCCAGGAAGTTTGAAGGTGGCCTTAATGTAGAGATACTTGACAGAATCAATGTGCTGAAATTACTGAAATATGTGGATGTTCTTGACCGAGCAATAATGACCGAGTTAAATATCGAAGCATTGAAACAGACTGAAACACCAGTAACTGAGTGGCGCGGTAAGAGACGAGGCTTTAAATTTAAGAAAGGTCGGAACAGTTCATTGAACAAGAAGCAAAACACCGGGTCTTCGAACAGTTCTAGCCAGGATAACAATTCCATACCACCCTATTCAGAGTGTGGCAAGAGACACAAAGGAGTATGCTATAAAATCTCTGGTGCTTGTTATAGGTGTGGCAAGGTGGGCCACATGGTCAAAGATTGCCCTTCCACTTCTCAAGGCAATATTAAAGCTACAGCTAGCGCTGTAGCATCAACTGCTCCACCGAAACCCAACCCCAAAGCTACTAGAAAGGAACCTGTAAGGCAAGGCCGGGTATTTGCACTCGTACCGGGAGATGTACAGAATACCGAGACCGTTGTGTCAGGTATACTCTCAATCTGTGCTCAAAATGCTTATGTTCTGATTGATTTGGGGTCTACACATTCATATGTCTTGCATGCTTTTTCACGAAAATTGAATAGACCACTGGAACCCATGAACTATTTGTTAGCTGTATCTTCACCCGTTGGGGGATCCATGACATGTGCTTATATGTATCCTGCATGTGAGATTGTTGTTGGAGATGCGCATTTGTATATTGATTTACTGCCATTGAACATTGACCACTTTGATGTAATCTTGGGGATGGACTGGTTAACAAAATATCATGCTACCATAGACTGTGTAACAAAACAAGTTGTTTTCCGTCCACCTGGTTTACCTGAATTTGTGTTTAGCGGAGTTGGAGTAGTACCTCCCCCACATCTGATTTCATCCATGAAAGCATTTAAACTGATTAAAAAGGGTGTAAAGGGTATCTATGTTGCATATTGACTGTACCTACTGATGTTAAAACTGATGTGGACGGTATTCCTATAGTCAGAGAATTCCCAGATGTTTTTTCAGATGATTTTCTAGGGGATTTGATTGACAGGGACATTGAGTTCACCATTGATGTGATTTCGGGTACACAGCCAGTTTCCAAAGCTCCGTACATAATGGCACCAACTGAATTAAAAGAACTGAAGGTTCAACTACAAGAGTTGTTAGACAAGAAGTTCATCAGGCCCAGTACTTCACTGTGGGGCGCACCAATTTTGTTTGTGAAAAAGAAAGACGGCTCACTGAGACTCTGCATTGATTGCCGTGAATTGAACAAGGTAACAGTGAAAAACAAATACCCACTACCTCGTATTGATGATTTATTTGACCAGTTACGGGGTGCCCAGGTTTTCTCCAAAATTGACCTTAGATCTGGATATCACCAGCTGAAAGTCAAACCTGAGGACATTGAAAAGACTGCCTTCCGAACGAGATACGGACATTATGAATTCCTTGTTATGCCTTTTGAAGTTACTAATGCACCTGCTGCATTTATGGACCTTATGAACAGAATTTTTAAACCATTCCTTGACGAATTTGTAGTTATTTTTATAGATGACATTATGATTTACTCCAAAAGTGAAGAAGAACATGAACATCATTTGAGAATTGCCTTGCAGACCTTAAGAGAACAGAAACTCTATGCAAAACTAACAAAATGTGAATTTTGGCTTGATAATGTTATGTTTTTGGGTCATGTGATTAGTAAGGATGGCATTGCAGTTGACCCATAGAAAATTGAAGCAGTGGTGAATTGGCCTAGACCGACTAATGTTACTGAAGTTCGAAGCTTCCTAGGCTTAGCCGGGTATTACAGAAGGTTTGTGAAGGACTTCTCCAAAATTGCCCTACCATTGACTCAGTTGACTCAAAAGGGGATATCATTTGACTAGACTGACTAGAGAGAATCAGCTTTTCAAGAGTTAAAGACTCGACTTGTGACTGCACCGATTCTCACCTTACCCTCAGGTACGGATGGATTTACTGTATTTAGTGATGCTTTTTATAAGGGTTTGGGATGTGTCTTAATGCAGAATGGTAAAGTTATCGCATATGCTTCCCGATAACTAAGACCGCATGAGAAAAATTATCCGACCCATGACTTAGAACTTGCTGCAGTAGTGTTTACATTGAAAATCTAGCGTCACTACCTATATGGGGCAACATGTGAGGTGTACATAGACCACAAGAGTTTGAAGTACTTCTTCACATAGAAAGAATTGAACATGAGGCAGCGGAGATTGTTAGAATTGATAAAAGATTATGATTTGCAAATTTTGTACCATCCAGGGAAAGCTAACACCGTTGCTGATGCACTCAGCCGGAAGTCAATTGGAAATTTAGCCTGTTTACTCACCAGGCAGAAAGAATTGCTATGTGATCTTGAAAAATTTGAAGTTGAGATTGTTTTGCGTGAACAAGGCGGAACCTTAGCCGCTATTTCTGCTCAACCGGCATTGATTGAGGAGATTAAAGAAAAACAGCAACAGGATGACTTTCTGAAAAAGATCATTGATGAACGGGAGTCCAAACCGAGGCCAGACTTTAAATTTGAGAACAATGTGTTGAAATTACAGGGAAGGTTGTGTATACCGAATGATTCTGAACTGAAAAGACGAATTCTGCAAGAGGGCCACAATTCAAAACTGTCTATCCATCTAGGAAATACGAAAATGTACCAAGACTTGAAACTGAATTTCTAGTAGCCGGGGATGAAGATAGAGATTGCTGACTTTGTATCGAAATGTCTTCATTGCCAACAAGTCAAAGTCGAACATCAACGACCCGCAGGCTTACTGTAGCCCTTACCAATACCGGAGTGGAAATGGGAACATATCACTATGGATTTCATTGTTGGTTTACCTCGCTCCAGCAAAGGTATGGACTCAATTTGGGTTATTGTTGATAGATTGAGTAAATCTGCTCACTTCTTACCTGTCAAACCAATCTATAATGTGGACAAATTGGCTATAATTTATATTGATGAGATTGTTAGATTGCACGGAGTGCCTGTGTCCATTGTTTCTGATAGGGACTCGAAGTTTACATCAAGATTTTGGCAAAGCCTATAGACAGCATTGGGTACTGAACTAAGACTGAGTAGTGCATACCATCCTCGGACAGATGGCCAGTCAGAAAGAACCATCCCGACTCTGGAAGATTTACTGTGGATGTGTGTTCTTGATTTCCAGGGAAATTGGGAAAGTCATCTACTTCTAGCTGAATTTGCCTACAACAACAGCTTTCACTCGAGTATTGGTATGGCGCCTTTCGAGGCTTTGTATGGCAGAAAATGTCAATCTCCTATCTGCTGGGTAGAAGTTGGAGATGGGTCTTTGCTTGGGCCCGAGATTGTACAGGAAACCACAGAAAAGGTGAAACCGATTCAGCAAAGATTGAAAACCGCACAAAACCGACAGAAAAGTTATGCGGATGTCCGAAGGCGAGACAGGGTATACGAAGTAGGTGATCATGTTTTTGTTAAAGTGACACCGATGAAAGGCCAGACCCGTTTTGGGGTCAAGGGTAAGCTAGCGCCGAGGTATGTCGGACCGTATGAAATCATCGAAAAGATTAATCCGGTGGCGTATCAAGTAGCGCTTCCTCCTGAAATGGAGCATATGCATAATATCTTCCATATTTCAATGTTGAGGAACTATCTTTGGGATCCCTTCCATGTGATTGAGCCTACCCGTGTAGTGCTAAGTGATGACTACACTTATGAAGAACGGCCTATTCAGGTTGTAAATCGACGAATCAAGAAGTTGAGGAATAAATAAATTCCGTTAGTGAAAGTGGACTGGCAAACCATGGTGGCGTGTATGCCACTTGGGAAAGAGAAGACGATATGTTGAAGAGATATCCTGAACTGTTCCCTTTGGATCCAGTATTCTTCCAAAATGAAGGTGATTCGAGTTTGGAGGACCAAACTCTTTGTAAGGAGGGGAGACTGTGACAACCCTCACCTCTGATTACTGCTAAACTGTGACTGAGCATGATAAGTAATTGATCAAACTAAAATTCGAAATTTATTGCATAAGTGTGTTATCTTAATTGCATTCTATTTGTTTGTCATAGATTGATCTGTTCATGTTTTTAATTCGAATTGCGAATTACAGGCCTTATTGGCGGCCGAATCAGAAATTGATTAGTGTTATGTATTAATTAGAATTTATGTGTTTTATGGTAGGTTTAATTGAAATATGATTTGGAATGATTAAATTAGATTAAATAATGTTAAATTACATTAGTTTGGCTTTATTACCAAATTGCCATTGAGTGGCCATTTCCTACACATTTTGTTTGGACTTAATGGTTATACTTTATATCATTTCCTCATCTCATTTGAGACCAAAACCGTGAGCAAGAAAGAGAGAGATAGGAGAAAACTTGAGTCCATCAAAATTGGCTTGGAACTTAGGAGAAATTGAAAGAGAATTGCACATTTGAGCTATCATACCTTGAATTCAAGACCTAAGGTAGAGATTTCATCCTCTCATTTGTGAATTCAAGTCATTTCTTACATGATTCATGGAGGAATAGGAGCTTAAGGTCAAGAATTAAACTAAAGTGTTGAATTGTGAGCTAATTCATGCATGCAAGTACACATTCTTGAGTTTTGAGGTCTTTCCATGAAATTTACTACATACATGTTCATAATTTGATTATAGTTCATGAATTCATCATGTTTTTGGAAGGATTGAGTTATTTGACCATGTATTTGAAGCTTTGAATTTAATTGAATACATGCATGTTGTGTTTGAGCTTTGTTCTTGAAGTTTATTTGAAAATTATGTTCAATTGGCTTACCTTTGGGCTTGATTTTACAAAATTGATCTTAAAAACATGTTATATTATGGGTTTAAAGTATTTTTCTAGAAAATGGGCCCAAAGGGTTGAGTTTTGATGTGTTGAATGCTTGGTTTGAGCTTGGGAGGCAAATTTGGAAATTCCAGATTTTGGCTTCCACGCTTGAGCAAAGGATTCCACGCTCGAGCGACCATCTTTTGTTCAAAGCTCCACTCAAGTGAAAGAATGCTGGCTCGAGCGTAGATTGCAAGCTCTCAGGTTTTTGGTGCACGTAGACGCATGCTCGAGCGAGGACTGTGTCTTACGCTCGAGCGAGCGTCGAGCGAGAATTTTCAACATCCAGCACTTTTTGCATTTTAACAGACCGCTCGAGCGAGAAAGTCCACGCTCAAGCGACCCCACTTTTTGACAAGCTCACTCGAGCAAAGGAAGCCATGCTCAAGCGAGACCCCTGTTTTCTGAAAATTTTGAAAAGTGTTTCAAAAGTACATCTTTGCATCCTCATTTCATCCTAGGCATTCCTATGCCTAGTTTAAGGCATCTTAATGAGCTTATTGATGTAGAACCACACCGAGTCAAGATAGGGACTAGGTTGTTGATTCCCAAGTGTGTAACTTAGTGTGTGTTCATTCTGTAACTGTGTAGGGTTGGCACCCGAGGACGCTCATTAGCTGCCTATAGCCCAGTGCTCTGTGAGTAACAATGTTGTGAAGATATGTTCAATCATGAATATTTTCTTAATGATCTATTGTACTGCTTTCTGAAATGACATTTCTTGCTGAATGAATGTTTGTCCTATTTGTAAACTGAATTCGTGGCATCCATAGCAATCTGCTGTTACTACACTGTTACTGCTATTGTTACAAAGATCTCTATCGGTTCCTATGTTTGGAACCATTACTGTTTACTGTTATGATGACCATCAACTGACTGTTCGGTCTGTTAAGACCTATTGTACTGTTTTGCTGTTGGATGTACCACATATAACTACTATGGTTTCTAATGACTGATATGACTGTTTAATGACTGAAAGGACATTCATTTTTAACCTCTTTACACAGTTGTTATTCACTGGGCTTTAGCTCACTGTTTATATTTATATGTAGGTGTTCAAGCATCGGATCGAATGCTAGGAGCGTCGGGTTAACTCCCTTTTTGTCAAGCCAACCATTGTGCCTCACTTCGAGGTTCCAAGCCTGACCGAGCTAAGGCTGCTTTAGGGTGTCTCAGTTTTACCCTTTCGTCTCTGTTTTGTAATACTGTTTAAGACTTGTACTGTACTCTGAATGTTTGTACATATGGTGTATATATGTTTTGCTTATGAATGTGAATATGTTCGAAAAAGTCTTTTTGCATACAGACTGTCACAGCTCATTAGACATCTTTTATTACTGTTTTGGCTTCCGCCAGCCCCTGTACTCTGTATTTCTGTCTTTACTGTTAAGCAGGCCTTCGGTAATCACGGATTACTGGCCGGTTACGGTGCTAAACCCATAGGGGCGGGTTTGGGTCGTGACAACCCCCATTTTCACAGTCTAAATAGCATGGATGTGTTTTGGTGTATCCAGTTGGGGTGGGAATTTAAGCTTTTTATGCAGCACTATTTCCCATGGTTTTTCGGCCCTTTTGACCCACCACTCTAGATTTGGGTAGAGGAAAATCTTTTTGTATACTGATTATGATGTATTCTAATCAATTTTTTTGTTGTTTTTTGTTTTTGTTTACCACAGAGATGGGCACTAACATATTCTGACTGATGTAATATGAATTGTAGAAAAATGTAAGGTTGGTATTTCATATAAATATAGATTGCGCTACATATGTTTATATATATGCTGCGTTGTGAATGTAATGTCTTGTTTATTACTTTGTAGAATGGCCAATAATGGTAACAAAAGTGAGTCATCAGTCAGTGGCACTGAATCGATGGAAAGAATAATGGAAAGGGCGGTTACTAGCTTTTTGCAAGCCTTGCAGACCAACATTAACAATGGGATGCCAGAACGGCAAGAACAGCCGGTTACCATAAAACAGTTACAGGATCTGAAACCCACCACATTTACCGGCGGCCAAGACCCAATGGTAGCAGATGCTTGGGTTAAAGACATGGAAAAGATTTTCGTGCCCTACCTTGCACCGAAAGACAAAAGGTAACTTTCGTCACTTTCACTTTCAAAGACAATACACAGGAATGGTGGCTTCTCACTCTGGCCAAAGAAAAAATTACGACTTGGGCAAGATTCTTGGAAGTATTTTACAAAAAATACTTTCCAGATTCATTGCAAGAATAGAAGGCATCCGAATTCATACATCTAAAGTAAGGAACCATGACGGTGGCCGAATATGAGAGCAAGTTCACTCAACTCACTAGGTTTGCAACATACGTCATCCCCACCGAAACTCGAAAAACAAGAAAATTCGAAGCAGGATTGGATGTTGAAATTAAAGACAGGCTCGAGGTCTTAAAACTGTCAACTTATGCAGAAGTGGTAGACTGGTGTACATTGCAGAAAAAGGGATTAAGACCTCGCGTTTCAGGAAACCAAGCCACAAGAAGCGATTCTAGGAAAGACACAACAGAAGACCTGGTGTTGCGCCTCCTAAAAAGATGAATATGGGCACAACAAGCTCAGGCCATCAAGGTCCTACCAACCCCCTAGGTGGCACTGTTCCAATTTGTCCCATTTGTGGAAAGGCTCATTGGGGACAATGCCATCAAGACACGGGAGCATGTTTTAAATGCGGTCAAGTTGGCCACTTGCTGAGGGATTGTCCAAAATTGACTAATCCTACAACCAGCCCCTCTGGCCCAGTCAGGAAACCCACAGGACCTGGAGGAGAGATAAAGGACCAAAAACGCCAAGGACGGGCTTTCGCCTTGGTACCTGGAAAACTAGAAGCTACCGAAAATTTTGTGTCAAGCACACTTTCTATCTGTGGTCATTTAGCTCATGTCCTCATTGACTCTTGTCAACTCATTCTTTTGTTGCACCACACTTTGCTGCCAAGTTGGCATTAACACCCGAACCATTAGGATATATATTGTCTGTGTCTTTTCCTTCTGGTAAGTCTGCTTGTAGTACAGATGTGTACAGATCTTGTGCGATATTCCTAAAAGGCAAAACCTTATACGTAGACTTGATTCCCCTCCGCATTGGGAACTTTGATGTGATCATAGGTATGGATTGGCTGGCTGCTAAACACACCTCTTTCGATTGTAAAGCCAAAAAGGTCTTCCTCAGGATACCAAACCAACCCGAACTTGTCTTTGATGGGACTGGAGTTTCTAACCCTCCCTGTATTATATCCTCTATGACAGCCCAACAACTTCTAAGAAAGGGGTGTGATAGTTTTATTTGTTATGTAATCGATACACAAAAAGAGGCCCCCACCGTTGATGCAATCCCCGTGGTTCGAGAATTTCCGGATGTTTATCTTTAAGATCTACCCGGTATTCCGGTTAATCGGGAAATTGAGTTCACCATTGAAACCCAACCTGGTACACAACCAATATCAAAAGCTCCTTATCGCACATTGATGACAGAATTGAAAGAGCTGAAGACTCAACTACAGGAACTATTGGACAAAGGTTTCATTCAACCTAATACCTCACCCTGAAGAGCTCCAGTATTGTTCGTAAACAAAAAGGATGGCACGATGAGATTATGCATCGATTACCGGGAGCTGAACAAGGTCACCATCAAGAATCGGTATCCTCTGCCGCAAATTGATGACTTGTTCGATCAACTTCAAGGCGCCCAAGTATTCTCCAAAATCGATTTGCATTGTGGCTACCATTAACTAAAAGTCAAAGCGGAAAGTATCGAAAAGACTGCCTTCAGAACCTGTTACGGCACTACGAGTTTCTTGTCATGCCTTTTGGCGTCACAAATGCCCCAGCAGCCTTTATGGACCTCATGAACCGAGTGTTCAAACCCTATCTTGATGAGTTCGTCATCGTCTTCATTGACGACATTCTCATGTACTCCAAGTCACCAGAGGCCCATGAGCAGCACTTGAGAACGGTTCTACAAACACTACATGATCACAAACTTTATGCCAAGTTAAAGAAATGCGAATTCTGGATCATTAGTGTACACTTTCTCGGTTACGTCATTAACAGAGACGGCATCTCGGTTGACCCCCAAAAGGTTGCAGCAATCGTGGATTGGCCACGACCTACTAATGTGTCAAAAATCCGAAGTTTCTTGGGTTTAGCTGGCGATTATCGACGATTCGTGCAAGATTTCTCAAAAATAGCATCACCATTGACCCAGCTAACTCAGATGAACACACCCTTTGAATGGACTGACAAACAAGAGCGTTGCTTCCAAGAATTAAAAAGTCGACTTGTGTCAGCTCCTATACTAGCACTCCCTACAGGAATAGATGGGTTCGTAATCTATAGTGATGCGTCATACAATGGTTTGGGTTGCATTCTCATGCAAAACGGAAAAGTCATTGATTATGCGTTGCGACAATTAAAGACTCGTGAGAAGAACTACTCGACTCATGATTTGGAATTGGCTGCGGTGATCCTTGCCCCCAAACTTTGGCGTCATTATCTCTACAGTGCAACCTGCGAGATTTACACTGATCATAAGAGTCTTAAATATCTGTTCACACAAAAGGAACTGAATATGAGGTAATGACGGTGGCTAGAATTTATGAAAGACTACGATGTAGAAATCTATCACCATCCAAACAAAAAGTACGAGGAATAAAGAAATACGCCTGATCCTGATTTTATTATAAGCAATAGGATACTGAAATTTCGAAATCGAATTTGCATACCTAATATCCTAGAACTCAAGAAGAAGATACTGGAGGAAGCTCATAACTCGAGATTTGCAGTCCACCCTGCAACACAAAGATGTACCATGATCTGAAGGAATACTATTGGTGGACGGGAATGAAAAGAGACATAGCAAGCCATGTCTCCAAATGTCTGCATTGTCAGCGTGTTAAAGCAGAACATCAGAGACCTGCAGGACTGCTGCAACCACTCCCTATTCCTGAATGGAAATAGGAGCACATTACTATGGACTTCGTGGTCAAGCTACCACAGTCATTTTCAAATAATGATGCAATATGGGTTATGGTAGATCGATTGACGAAGTCAACGCATTTTCTACCAATCAAAATCATGTACTCTCTGAATAAGTTTGCCACTTTATACATCAAGGAGATTATTCGTTTGCATGGTATCCCAGTTTTGATCGTGTCTGACTAAGACCCTCGCTTCGTGTCTCACTTCTGGAACAAATTACAAGAAGCTTTGGGAACCACACTAAAGTTTAGCACTGCGTATCAACCACAAACTGATGGACAATCCGAAAGATCAATCCAGACGTTGGAAGACATGTTAAATGTATGCGTGTTGGACCTCAAAGGTAACTGGGATGAGCACCTACCTTTAGTGGAATTCGCTTATAACAACAGCTATTAGGCAAGCATTGGAATGGCGCCGTATGAAGCTCTCTATGGAAGGAGATGTCAATCACCTCTGTGTTGGACGAAAGTCGGGAACAGGAAACTGTTAGGCCCCAAGATCGTGCAAGTCACAAATGAGAAAATCTAACTCATTCAATAGCGAATTCGCACTGCTCAAAGCCGCCATAAAAGTTATGTAGATACTCGGAGACGGGACTTGGAATTTCAAGTAAGGGATCATGTGTTTCTCAAAATCTCACCAACAAGAGGACTGATTCGATTTGGAAAGCGAGGAAAGTTAAACCCACGTTACACCGGGCCATTTGAAATACTGGAAAACATTGGTTCTGTAGCCTATCGCCTTGCACTACCTCCTGAACCATCCAATGTCCACAATGTGTTTCACGTTTCAATGCTTCGACGGTACCTCCGAGATCCAGAACATGTCGTCGACTATGAGAACCTGGAAGTTCAATAGGATCTCTCTTATGAAGAGCAACCAGTGCAGATTCTCGATCGTCGTGATTAAATTCTCCGAAACAAGACCATACCACTGGTAAAGGTCTTATGGCGAAATCATCGTATCGAAGAAGCTACGTGGGAAACGGAAAGTCAAATGCGAGCCAAATACACATACATCTTCGAAAATTAAGGTACGTCAAGTTTAGGGACAAACTTCTATTTAGGAGGGGGAAATGTGACACTAGAATGTTTAATTAAATGCCACATAAATAATTTTAGTTAAATATAACTATGATTGTATGTGATGATATATTATTAAATAAATAAATAATAATAAATAAATATATAAATCTAATTTGGCATTGGATTACCAAATATGGAATTAATTAGGGATTATTATTTGGGGCAAATTAACACAAATATGGAATTATAATATTAGTTGGGCAAATTAGAGTTAATGGTAGTAAATAAACAAATACAACAGTAAGAGTAAATAAATAAATAAATAAATAATAATAATAATAATAATAATAATAATAATAATAATAATAATAATAATAATAGTGGGTGTGGAAGTAAAATAAATAATTAATTTTATGTGGGTATACGATAAAATATAATTTAGTTAGGGATTAATTTGTTTGTATAGTTATATTAAGAATTTGGGCAAAAATGTAATTATTGTAAATATTTATTAAGATAAGTAATAATCTACGGTTTTAATAAAGCAAATCTGGGTGAATTATGAGAAAGGATTCGAGATCGGCAAGATCTGCCACCTGTCGGCCACAGAGCGCTCTTGCTTCCCTATAATTGGGGAAGAACTGATCAAAAGCCATGGAGTTACTGAAATCAGTGAGAAAGAAAAGAAAAAGAAAAGAAAGAAAAGAAAAGAGAAGAGAGGGAGAGGTACGTGAATAGAAAGATTGTGTTAGTAAAATAAAGGCTGAGGGTCAATATTAAGGTGACTGATATTATACCTTGAGTTACCATAACGTATTTTACGTATGTTTTGACTTGCCATAACTTATTTTATACAAGTTATATTTTATAAGTTATATTAATTCAAGTTATGTTTTAGAAATATTTCAGTTACGTGAATTAATTTCTAAACTCTGTTTGTTTAAATGAAACCTATGGATATGTTTGTTTATATTTCAAAGAATATTCGACTATAACCTTATAAATAATTATGTTTGGTAAGTACCACCACGGGAGTCCCACGCCTTGGGGGACTTAAATAACCATTGGCCTCTGTTTGGCCACTTCGTGGTCCTCTGTTTGTCATGGATCCATTGACCTCTGTTCTGATTGTCACTTCTGTGATTTCTGTTCTATTCTGTTTTGTATTGTGATTATGGTTAATTATTTACATAATTTATGTATTTCAATTTCTGTCACTTAAATGATTTATTTACCAAATTGAGTTATGTAAATGTTTTGGCTTAACTAACTACCCATGGTTATTTTGTATTCCCTATACTGTTGGCATAATATTTCTCACTCTATTGTGTGCTCATAGCTGTTACCCTTTCAGGTAACAAGATGTAGGAGAAACCCATAACCTCACGAAATGGAACCTGCACATGGATTGATATTGAACCACTTTTTATTTTTATTTTTATTTTTTATCTTTCTTCCTCTTTTTTTTTATAATATTTTTGCTCTCTTTTGTTCTACTTGGGGCCAGTCACTGAATAATAAAATAATAAAAGCCCTATAAATGTATTTTCTCTCATTAAAATAGTGGAATTGTGTAATTTTCTATTTAATTATTTTTTGTTTCCGCTCGCGTAGTTTAATTTGTTACGAATAAAATAAGTTAGTAAGTTGCGATTCCAACCCTAAGCCCCTAGGGTTGGGTCGTGACATGTGTCAAAAATATATGTTGAATTTTTTGGCTTTTGAAGGTTAGTATTGTAATTTTAAGTATGCTAGCAAGGATCAATCAGTCCTTACAGAAGATTAATTGCCAATCAATTATCAGACGATTGTGTTTAAGTTCTTTCAGCCTTAATGAAGAGGACTTTTACTGGTGGTTTGTTTAGGAGAATTTAGTAAACAACAATTAAATGAAGAACAATTGTAGTATTTCATTATGTAAAAATGAAAAATTTACAATGATCTGATCCAGCCTCGTAGAGGTTTACAACAACAAGCTATTCAAAACTACTCCTATGAATAAAGTGCAATACAAGAATTTGAAGTGCAGAAATGTAAAGAACAAGAAATGTAAAAACTGGAAGAAAAATAAAGTAGATAAAAATTGGTTTCTGAATCTGAGTCTGGGTCCCTCTTTCTAGGGCCTTCTCTGCTATTTATACTTTTTAATGATAACTGTCAAAATGGGCTTCTAACCGTCGAAACACTCCTTCATGATCGCTGATCATGCTCTATCACAGTTAGCTCCACTACGCCATGTTTGCAGTTAGACTTCTCTCATGATTTTGAATTTTAACCTTGTGAATAACCGTTAGGCCTCATCACCTTATATCTCTGGATCATTCCAGTGCTACGCAGACCCATTATTACCAATATGGGTTGACACGTGTCTGACTATGGTTGGTAATTTATATTACCTTCCCAAATTACCCTTCTCATGCCACGTGTTGAATCGTGATTAGCTTATACAATTTATACAGCCAATATATATATATGTATATATATGTATGGACCTGAGCTCTTCCAGTCATTCATTTAGACTGGAGATCCCTATTTAGGCATGTGAGACTCACCATGGGTCCTATTTCGATAATCAGAATCATTCATTTTGCTAGGCATTTTGTATATTTTATTTATAAAAAAATTAAACCGATTCAATAATCGTAATGTATTTAATTTATTGCGCTTGTCAAAAAAAATGGGCGACAATTGGGTTTTTAAAAATATACTTGTTTTTTTTTAAACAAATGTGATGAATTAAATAGGTTATGATTATCGAATTGATTTGATTTTTTGTGTAAATAAAATACATAAAATACCTGACAAAATTAATAATTTAAATAATCAAAACGAAGCTCATAATAAATCTCACTTGTCCAAACTAGGGGTGCTCACAGTTCGGATTGACGGATTGAAAAAAATCAAACTGTATCTGTTTGCTGGATTGGCAGATGGATGCGAATCGGTTTGGTGGTTTAAATTTTTACAAATTTTGAACATAATATAATAACTTGTCAATATTTTTTTTTTTGGATAACAATCCAACTCAACATAACCAAAAGATTATCAAGTAAATTGTCAAATACCAATAATAAATACATATAAAAAACCATATATTATGAAAACTATTTCATTACTTTTCTTTTTATTCAAAAACTATTTAATTTGATTTTTTTTTAAAATGACAAAATTAAGCCTTATATTTTCTTACACAAAAATACCAAATATCAACACTTATCATTTGATAAAAAGATTTTCAAATTGAAAAAACAAGAAAATATCTGAAAAAAAAAATTCAATTAAAAACACAAACAGAGTATATAAACAAATTAAAAACATAGTCTTACAAATTACTAAAGGTATTCATGATTTGACAATTTAATTTCAATCAAAGAAATTTTAAATTCATCATCCATTTGAAATTAAACGAATTAAAAAAAATTAATTTATAACCACCTGCTCGTCATTACACATCTATTCAATACGTAACGAATCAATTCGATTTGATTAAAACACCTAAGTCTAACCAGAGCCCCCAATATGGACTACGGATCGGAGGAGATCCACTTCCCATATATATAGTTGTAGTAGATAGTAGATAAATATAAATGATGTTGATAGGATGATGACTGCTATGATGTCAACGTTTAAAACTATATTATAATAATAAAATAATAGAGCTATAGGCTCCACTCCTTCAACAAGTAACAAATAGTCGTAGTTTATGACTTATGAGCCCACCCAAAAAAATAAAAAAAATAAAAAAAATAAATAGTCGTAGCAGATAGTGGATGGATAAATATAAATGATGTTGATATGACGAATAACGTCAACGTCTAAAACTATATTATAATAATAAAATAATAGAGCTACAGGCTCCACTCCTTCAATAAGTAACAAATTTTCTCCCCTCAAACTTGGCACCACACGGACAAAATTGGATACAGAGCGAATGATGGAAGCTAACTGGTACTCCATACCTCTCACCATAATCTCTCTCCTCCTACTCTTCTTCTTCTTCTTCAAGCTCCTCACAGCAAAACAAGAAAGATACAAGAATTTACCCCCAAGTCCTCCTGGGCTTCCCATCATAGGCCATCTTCATCTACTGAAAGAGCCACTGCACCAAACTCTTCAAGCTTTTTCAGACAAGTATGGCCCAATCACCCTCCTCCGGTTCGGACCCAGAAAGGTCATCGTGGTCACCTCTCCTTCTGCCGTCGAAGAATGTTTCACGAAAAATGATATCATATTCGCCAACCGGCCGCCTAGCCTCTCCGGAAAATACCTCAACTACAATAACACCAGTATGGGTGCAGCCCCATATGGTGACCTTTGGCGCAACCTCAGGTTTATTCGACAACTCTAGTATTTTCGTGTTGAGGTTTTATGTGTTTGGTTCTGTTTTTTTATTTCTTGCTTTGATATTCTTGGTTTTATGTCATCATATCGAAATATAAGACATGTGGTGGCCTCACGAGCCCAAAAGTCACGTTTAGTTGATGAAAAATTTGATTATCTTTATATCAAATCAAAATTTTGATTGAAATTGTTGAACAAATTTTGATAAAGAAAAAAAAAAGAAGAAAAAAAGTGAACGATCAGAGATACTTTGATTCAACATTGGTTGTTGTAAATTGCCTCTCTTTTAATTTGATCAATTTGATGAAATGATTAGAGCTGATAAAAGAATTGGTGAGATTTGGGGAATTTTTGGGAGAAAGTTTTATATTCAATTTCTGGCAATAGAAAAGCGGAGTATAGTGTTGAGAACTCAGTTGGGTGGTTTAGGGGTTTACATTGTAATAAGGATTTCTTCTTCTCTTGTTGAGGCTTTTACCAGTAGACATTTTGTTCTTTTAAATTGGTAGTTTTTGCCAAATATTCATTTAATTCTGAAACAGTAACGATATACAAATATAGCTTTGTTCATCAATTTCATACCAAATGATGTGGCTTGTTTTGGTCATTTCATTTTTAATCACCCACCACTACTTCCTAATTTCACAAATACCCACTATCATAATCATTCTTGTCATGATTTCTATATAAAAATTCTATGACCATATATATAATTTTTCATTATGAAATGGTGGGTTAATTAGCCCATGAAATCTTTTAAGTTTGGCTGCTCGGTGGTTTGGAATGGAGTAAAGGGATCTCAAGAAGAAAGTTGGGATTCCTTATTTTATGCGGTTTGGTGGTTTTTATGGTTAGCAACGAATGAGGTATTTCTTAATGAGAATGAAATCTCCAGGAATGAGGTCACTGAAGGTATCAAAGTTGAGGTGTTTTTTTGTTTTTTGTTTTTGAGAGAGATTTTAATTATATTTTTAGTTCCCAAAGTATAAGAATTTTGTGTCATTTTGATCCTAAATTATGTTACTATGGTCCCCAATGTTTTGATCCCCGCCAATGCTTAAATTATGTTACTATGGTCCCCAATGTATAAAAAATGTTTCAATTTATTAGTCTCTCAATGTCTAAATTGAAATACTTTTTATACATTAAGGATTAGATTGATACAATTTAAATATTAGGGATTAAATTGAAACACTTTATAGATTGATGACCAAATTAACACAAGACCGATACTTTTGAGACCAAGAACGCAATTAAACCTCATGGATAAAAGCCAACTTTGAAGGTGTTAGTTTTAACATTGAGTGTTCGTTTGGCTAAGATTTTGAGACCAAAAAAATACAAAAAGACAAAATAAGTTATATAAGTCAATAAGATAATACTACTTTTTATACATAATTATTACATTTTTTCACTCACAAAAGTCAAAAAAATCTCAAAACAAAAACCAAATAAGACTAAAAAAGCCAAGCTAAAAAAGTCTCAGGTTAAAAAGGTTGATTATATTAATCAATGCCAAACACCCCTAGAATTTGTGAAGGGGTGAAGACACGGAAACTGAGATATCTCGAGAAATTTTGGGTTCTTGTTTGACATACCTCTATTTTGTAAAAAAATCTGTTATTTGGTAAAAAAATCTGTTTACGTATAACATTTTAGGATTCTCTTGATGATGGATGGTTGAGTGTTTTGGTTAAAGGTTGGCTAAAACAGGGGAAGCCTTTGCGGTATGTTTTGGTGGTTGGCATGTTTTATTCAATATATTCTTCTTTCACTATAAAAAAAATTAAAGTTTTAGAAATTAAAATTTAGGGACAAAATTATTTTTTAAAGGCTAAATATTTTTGTTGTGAAATGTATTGTTATTATATTTTAGTAACAAAAATGACATATTAGTGATAAAGTATTATCCTTTTGGGATCAAATTTTTGTCTCAAAAAATAAATCATTTTGAGATCAAATTATTTTGTCCCTAAAAATCTATTTATTAGTGACATTTTCAAAATTTTGTTGCTAAAAGTTTTGTTTTTTTACTTTTCGGAACGACTTTTTAGCGACTATCCTCATGACGATAGAAATTGGTCCCTAAATATCTTTTGCAACAAAATTTTCGCTTTTAGATATTAGAATATTTGATCTTTAAAACTCTTATATGTTGTAGTGTTTTGTCATTCAAAAAATAATAATAATATGGGTAAATTACAAATACACCTTCTGAGGTTTGATGAAAATACGAATCGCCCTTTGTGATTTTGAAAATTATATTCCACCCCTGAAGGTATTTAATTACACAACAAATCGTCCTTTTATTAATAAATCATCAAATCAATTAATAGTTTTTAATAATGTTAAAAATATGTTTTAATTAATAATTTAGGTAATTTTATTATTGTATAGGAAAGCAATTATAAGTTTTATTTTTTTAATTAATTTTGTTAAATAAAAAATTCTAATAAAGGGGGTATTTGTAATTTTTCAAACTATAGAAGTAATTTATATTTTAAACGAACCTTATAAATGTATTTGTAATTTATCCTAATAATATTAAGTGACATGATTTTTACAAAAGTAAAATGTTTTTCTTTCTAAAATATCCCTACACTCATTTTGTCAGAATGAGACGTTAGTGACAGTTTTAAAATTAAAAAACATTTTAATAGATTTTGTTATAATCTCAGGCGTATTACAACCTTGGAGATTTTGTCAACTACTCGCCTAGAGAGGACAACTAGTATACGAGGAAAGGAAGTGAAGTTCTTTGTGAATCAACTCATGAATAATTGTGGTGGTGGTGAGTATAGTAAGGTGAACTTGAATTCCAAGTTTTTTGAGCTCTCATATAATGTTATGACCATGATGATCATGGGGAAGAGGTTCTATGGAGAAGGCGTGGACGATGTTGGGGAGGCCAAGCTCTTTCAGAAATTGATAAGAGAGCATTTTGAACTTGTCAAGAAATCAAATCCAGCAGACCTTTTTCCGGTTTTGCAGTGGGTGGATTTGTTTGGGACAGCGAAGAAAATGAAAGCCACGGCAGAGAGGATGGACAAGTTTTTGCAGAAACTAGTTGATGAGCATAAAAAAACCAGTGCATCAACAAAAGTGAAGACACTAATCCACAATTTGCTGTCTTTGCAAGAAACAGAACCTGGGTTCTATACCAACAGCATTATAAATGGGATGATAATGGTAAGATCAGATCACTACAACATCAATGTTTATCTATATATTTATTTTTTCATTTCAATAAAATAACTTCTTTCACTTATGCTGTGTTTAGTTGGGAATTCGGGAAATGATTTGGAAATAGAAACAAAAAAGGAAGGTAGAATGTTAATAAAATATACCTACATTTCACATAATTTCACATATCTTTTCCTTTTCATATTTCAAATCTCTCTTCAAATCTTCCGACCAAACACAACATTAATTTTCTATCCCTACCAGTTTTTTTTTTTTTTTCTTCTTCCCATCACAACCTTATGATTATGAATTTCTTATGTTTATCATGCTTTTGTTAAGAAATTTGAAGATCTACCCTTTTCTACACAGTTTTCTTTTTGGGAGAGGGTGAGTCATTTTTGCAACACAAGTTCTTTGACCTTGTTTGATGTAATTTATAGATGCTGCTTATAACACATACATAGATTGAAAATCTATGTTAAGAGTGTTTGGTGTAGTTTATACTTCATAATTTATGAGGTAAAAACAACTTAATTTTTAACAGAATCCATTATTGAAAAACTGAAGGATAAGAATACTTTAGCTTATACTTTTTAATTATCTGACTTTCATTTTGCAATAATCTACAAAAAATAGGTTTACGGTTTTTTATGGTTGTGGTTGAGAAATGTCAAAACACAAAAGGATTTTCCACAATATTTTCTTTACACTAAACATAAAAGGTAGTAGTGAGGTTCACATAAATAAACAAGTGGTACGCTTGCCTTTGTGTGTAGTAATAAAAAAATTGGGTAAGTTTCCATTGCTATTTTCATCTTCTTCTTCTTCTTCTTGCGTGTGTGTGTGTGTGCGCGCGCGTGCGTGTGTGTGTGTTTTGGTTATACCTCTTAACTAGGTGTCTGGTGTGGATAGGTATTGCTAATTGCTGGGAGTGATACTTCATCAACTACTTTGGAATGGGCAATGTCACTACTCCTCAACCATCCAGATGCAATGACAAAAGTTAAAGAAGAGATTGATGCTCACGTTGGACAGGATCGCCTCATAGATGAACAAGATTTACCCAAGCTAGATTACCTATCAAATGTAGTGAATGAAGCACTTCGATTATATGCACCCGTCCCACTTCTATTGCCACATGAAGCATCTGAGGATTGTACAGTGGGGGGTTATGATGTCCCACAAGGCACGACGTTAATGGTAAATGCATTGGCCATTCATAGAGACCCCAAGCTATGGGAAAATCCAACAAAATTCATGCCAGAGAGGTTTCAAGCGGAGAGTGCTGGAGATGGGTATAGGCTGATTCCATTTGGCAGTGGAAGACGTGGTTGTCCCGGGGCTAGCCTAGCCAAAAGGATGGTTGGGCTAGCACTAGGAGCCTTGATTCAGTCATTTGAATGGAAGACAGTTAACGAAGAGCAGGTGGATATGACTGAAAGTCCTGGCATCACCATGCCAAAGTTGAAGCCCTTGGAGGCCATTTGTAAGCCGCGTCTATCCATGAGCAAACATTGTCTTGTATGATGCCTTTTCATTCTGTTTTGCTATAGAAATAAAAACAATAAATCACAAGAAGTTACAATTTGTTTAGTTTTATCTTTAGTATTATAATTTTTGATTTTTTTCTTTTTCGGTAAATTGAATTTTACTAAACTACAAAACAACTAAACTAGATTACGAGAATCAAATGAATTTACCCAAATTGTTTCCTAATCAAACAGGAAAGCTAACAAATAATAAAATAAAAAAGTTATTTATATTATATCCTTTGTGGTGAAGTTTGAAAACAGAAAGGAGATGCATTGAAGTCGTTTGTAGCTTTGCTTTGCTCAATGTATTAGTTTGTGCTTCATTTTAAAATCGCTTGTTCATGCCTCAAATATGTTTGCTTGCTAGCTTGATTTTGTGGTGGTTGGTTTACACTCCTTGGCTCACAGATTGACTTTTTGGTTTATGCTTGCTGTTGCAAACACCTCGGTTGATGACTTGGTGGACTAATATAAAATATCTAGCCAGTGCTACGTACATTTTTCAGCTATTCCTCCTGAGCAAGGATTTTTCTCTAAAGTTTCCTAGAGTGCTACATTGTGTGGTTGAGATTTGCTGGCAAGTCACATCAATTTTTCTGATGTGACTTGCCAGTAAATCTCAACTACACAATGTAGCACTCTAGGAAACTTTAGAGAAATTTCACTCTAGAGGATCCTTGGTGATTCGTCCTGGCCAGTGTAACTTATCTGACAACCCACTATTTTAGTAATTTTTAGATTTTTTAGTTAAAATATGAGGTAAAAAAAAAAAGTAATGTTAGAAATTTTAAAATTTTTATCAAATGTTTTACATGGATGTAGAACTCACATGGGACTTACATGGTATGGGTTTCGCATTCATATAAGATATTTTTGGTAAAACTTTTGAAGTCTTAAGCATTTTTGAAAAAAAATTAGCGTAAATTACACTAGCACTCTCTTAGATTTCTATTTAATATAAATCCCCTCTTCATATTTGAAAAATTACATTCTCCTCTCTGAGATTTGTAATCTCATTACAAATTGTCCCATGAATTGCTGCTGATGTCATGCCTTAAAATTTTCTAATGACTATTTTTTCCTTTTTCCTACCATTTCTTATTTCTATCATCATGATTACAATTTATAATTTTCCATCATTACATTCTACCCGAACATATTCTTATTGAGTGATGATATACAAATATAAATTTTATATAGAATTTTCAAACACAATGATATAGTTTAATGATGACCTTTCACTTTAAAACAAAATACCCATAAACATAATTTATATTTATAACAGTATCACTATCATAACATTTTTATGATATTTTATGTATAAATTTTGATATAATTTTTTATTTTTATTTCCACCATTATATCTAAATTAGATCAATTTAATTCAGATATAATTAAAAAGTATAAAATTGATACAAAAAATTAAAAAAAAAATATTGAATACAACAAAATAAAATAATGTATTGAATTTTTGTATCTTTTTTTTTTGTGTTTGGAGAATTTAAAAAAAAATCACAAAATATTATTTCTTAAGTATATCTAAAAAATAAAAATAAAAATAAAAAATGGGTAAAAAAAACATGAAAATAAAAGAAAAATTCAAATTTTTGTGTGAGCTAAAGCAAATAAGATGATTGTTATTTCATTTGAAATGATATTAACAAAATATGTCATTTTAATCTGACAATGGATAAGTATGAGGGGGATCTATATTAAACAGAAACTTTAGAGGGTATTAGTGTAATTTATCCAAAAAATTAATATATTTGGAATAATTTTTAACTTTTTATGAAAAAAAATACAAAAAGTAGAGAGAAAATAAAATTTTGACTTTTTTATTTTTTATTTTTTATAGTTTATTAGTTTTTGACCTCTTTAATATATTTTTGACTTTTAAGTTAAAATTTACAATTCCTAAATGAATAGTTAACATTTTGTTTAAATTAAGAATAATGTTATAGTATACTAACTAGTATACTAACAGATGATATAGTATAATTTTAGAAGTTTTAGGTATATGTAATTTGTATAATAGATAGAGTCAGTAATAATGACATAATACTAATTACAACAAGGGACGGGTCGGGCTGGTCCACACTTCTAACATGTCTGCTAGCCTTGAAGTCCATGGAACGTTCCTGCAAAAAAGGTCCAATAGGGGAGGCAATCCCCCGGCAGACACTCTGACAATCAAATTAGGATAGAGTAGATTGATTGTATTGAGCCAGAAGAGGGAGATGAAGAACTTAACCTTTAACGTATCTCGGAAACTTCCTTATATCCTTTGCTCATCATTTTCTTGTCCATTCCCGACTGTCGTGTTGGCAGTAAATCTATATTCTAACTCGCATCGTTCATGGTGAGTCTGTCTCCTTCGACGTGAAGGGGTTGTCATATTAATGCTGTGAGAGCTTCATTAATGGCTGATGTGTGGTGCAATAACTTTGCAATATCTTTATTTGCTTACGTGTCTAGGCCTCTATTTGGCAAGTGTTTGAATGCTATTAGTTCTGGCCTAGTGTTGATTTCTCAGAGTTATTGGGCTTTGATCGCTGGGATATGCACTAGGCCCTTGGGCTTTGATCGCTGGGATGCGAACTGGGCCCTGATCTGTGGGTTTGGCCCTTCCGGTGCCCAACGATATCAGTAGTCTCCCATTCCCGAGTGTAGCTTTAGTCCAACAAAGGGAATAGCAAAGGTGGAGGGAGTCTCCCAAGATTGGAGAGCGGGTAAGGGTGGGGGGTGGAGGAGTGACCAAGCGGCGAGGGTGACCGACAATAGAGAGGGCCAGCTGCGAAGGTGGCCAAGTTGGATGGTCGACCCGAAGGAGGGTCGACTGCGAAGGTGGCTGAGCGGGATGGCCGACCAGGAGGAGGGCCGACCGCAAAGGTGGTAGAGTGGGATGACCAATCGTAAGGAAGGCCAATCACAAAGATGGCCGAGCGAGGTGACCAACCGAGCGGGGTGATCAACCATGAGGTGGGCAGACCACGTAGGGGATTGAGAAAAGATTAACGATGCGCGGGGCTCGAGGGGGGAAAGCATGTGCTGATGTGAAGTGGAATAGATGGGGAAGAGGAAAGAGAATTACTGGGGCGAGGAAGGGATTGTGGCCGTACACAGGATACAACAAGGGCCGTTGATAAGGGATACGAATAATTGAGGGGGTTTGTAAGATGGGATATTGAAAAGACAAGGGTCGTATTTTTGTTCAAATTTTCAAACCAGCGAATTTTAACCGCGATGTTTGGGAAATAGGTAAACCTTGAGCTTTTGGACTTATGCGTTTTGCTTACTTGATTGCAAAAAACCAGCACATTCTAGACTTAAGTTCCTTCATCGCAAGAGATTTTCCCGTCTGGCATATCGCAAATTTTCTTACCCTCACAACCGAAGCAATAGTTAGAAACGTGAAGGAGATGGCACAATACAAAACGCCAGCCATAGGAGTGGATGCATTAGGAGAGGATGATGGGGTGGAGCTAGCGGAGCAGCATAGGGTGGAAAGACGGGTGGAGAGGGAGGCGGAGCGGCTGGTGTGGCCCCTGGGGTCGACAATGATCTTGGCGGTGTAGTCGATTAGCCATGTGGCACTAGACCACTGGCATACAAAGGTGGACAAATCCACTCTGACGGTAGAGGATTTTGAGGAGTTCCGCAGCAGAGTTGAGGCTGCTAACGAAGAAAGAGAGGGCGTTGCACGCACGACCGATGGAGTTCGCATTGTATGAAGAGGCTGTGCGCGGGGGCCTAAGGTTACCCCTTCCATAGCTAGTGGTGGACGTGTTAAACTGTCTGGAGGTGGCCCCAAGACAGCTTATGTCGAACGCGTGGAAGATTCTGTTCGCTTGTGCAATCACGGGACCGTGGGTGACTGGAGGGGAGATGATAACGGTGGATAAGTTTTTCTCCCGCTACAAGGTGTCAGGGCAACAGGAGACATGGGTGACCTTACAAGCCGTAGTAGGAAGGGAATTGGTGGCGAGTTGCCTTTGTCGGTGAAGGGATGGCGGCCAAAGTGGTTTTTGTGTCGACGAGCGGCAGAAGAGGAGCACGTACAATTTGGAAAGTCGCCACCATGTCTTGGGAACCGAAGTTAGATGCCGAGGCGGAGAAGAGGGTCAAATAGGTGAAGGGTTGAAGGGAGAATGAGTGGCTAAAGTGGGACGACCTCGTCCAACCCTCAACCCTGGTCAACCTGAATCTGGGGCCGCAACCAGCTAAAGGAGATCTGACGCCAGAGGAGATGGAGGTGAGGAGGAAAGCTTAGGAGGAGGAGGAGAACAAGCGAGCTTTTGCAAGGGCAGATAAATATAAGGAGAAAGAATTAGGTCCAGTGCTGAAGCTGGTTGCGAAGAGGTCGGTCAGACCACACCCGAAGCCGTTGGGAGAGAAAGACCTGATCGCGTTTGTGACTTTGCGGGCACCATTCAATCCGTTGAAGGAAAAGAAGCAAGAGGGATGTGGATGCAATGTTAAAGAAAAAGAAAATGAAGGTGGCTGCAAAAGGGGGTGAGGGAGGACCGGTAGGGAAGAAGGCAAAAGAGAGGGTAGTAGAGTTGTCCCCAAGTTAGGAGGGGGAGACCAGGGCTGGTATGGGGACAGAGGAAGGGTTGGCCAAGTTCCCAAGTGACCAAGTGGTGAACGAATCAAGCGAGCAAAAAAGGTTGGCAGAAACCGACCAGTCAGCCAATTTGCCCTCCAAAGACGTGCCCTTACAAGATGTGCCCCTAAGTCAGGAGCTAGGGAGAGAGCGGGCAAGTGGAATAGAGACCAACGCTGCATTGAAGACCGCCATACATCACGTTCGCACGGTGGTTGGCTGCTTGGTGGATGATGGAGGCGAAGCCAGGGTCGCCGCAAACCGTCTATTGGGGGTCGTTGAGGACGCAGCTATGTAGAGTATGGCCCAATTAATAGAGGTCAATCTCATGAGAGGGTTCTGCTCAGTGCAGATGGAAGCAATGACCCTGGCGACGACCCTATTAGGCAAGGCAGTGGGGGTGAAAATGGAGGCAGAGCCGCTGAAGGCCCAACTGGAAGGAGTGTGGGCGCAATTACAGAACTTAAGGGCGGAGACAACTGGCTGGAGAAAGGTAGCGTGTAGCGCCTACGCGAAGGGTCTGGCCTATGCTCAGAGGGCGAAAAAGATGGAAGTTTTGGCAGTGGTACAGGGGTACTTGGCTGAGTGCGCCAGGGTAAGCTAGGCTGGGGTCACCTTCGAGCTGTCAGTCGCCAAGTTTAAACTGGAAGTGGTGCGCCACAAGGCGGTATCACTAGAGTTTGAGCTGGCGGGTGAGCGGAAGAAGGTGGGCGATGTCCAAGAAGCCTGCAACACCGCCAAAGAAAGGTTGGAGGAGGCCCTCACAAATAATGAAGAGCTATGTGCCTAAGCCCTGAAGGACAAAGAAGAAGAAAATGTGTATAGTGCTCAGTTGGAGAAGGCCTTGGGAGAAGAGAGGGCCAAGATGGCAGAGTTAACCAGGATGATGGCGTCTGAGAGGGCGTCCTATTCGAACCTATGCGTTGCGGCGATGGAGCAGCTTAAGTCTTCCCCTGAAGTCCAAATGGCCATTGACGTGGCGGTGGCGGGGGGCTTGGCCAGAGTGGGTGAAGGGGGTGCTGGCCCATTAGGAGTGGCTGTTGTTGAGAGGACTGAAGAAGATATAATCTAAGATTTTCAGCAATCAGACTACTACAAACATGAGATGAGCCAGTACTTGGACAGCGGCTGGACAAGCTTCAAGTACAAGGTGTAGGAGCTGTTCCTAGATGTGGACTTTAACGTGGTGAAGCCAGGAGAGGAGGACATCGCCCAAACTCCGCTGGATGAGGGGGTAGAAGAGGAAGATTTGGCGTCCAGTGATGGGGAGTGCAGATTGGGCTTTTTGTTTGGTTTTGTTCGTTTGTTTGTTTGTTTTTTTTTTTTTTTTTTTTGAGAGAGAGAGAGCTCCTTGTAAAGAATGGTTGAAATTTGTAAAGGACTTGTGTTTATAATGAATTTGAATATGATGGTCTGTGAAGATTTAAATATAAAGAATTTAAGACTTAGGTTTGTGAAGTTTTAGTTTGTACATGCCTTAATGATGGTTTTTCTTGTTACTCTTTTTGTTGTGTACTGTGTATATAATAAACCTATGCATGGAAAGGTTTAAATGTTGTATAAAGTAATGTTGCTAAGGAGGCTTAAAAGTGAACTAACTAGTTGTCCATAAGCTGAAGAGACTGCGCGTTATTATGGTTTGTAATAAAATTAAGTTATAAAAATATTGTGTGTTTTGCTTCGTGCTCGGTCTGATGCTCAGGCTTTGTAGGATTCGGTCTGGCTGAGCGCTTCGTGCTCAGTTGGGCTGAGGCTTTGGAGGGCTTAGTCTAGCTGAGCACCGCATGCTCAGTCTGACAGAGCGTGTTGTGCTCATTCTGGTTGAGGCTTTAGAGGTCTCAATCTGGCTGAGCGCCGTATGCTCGGTCTAGCAGAGCGTGTTGTGTAACTCAATCTAGCTGAGATCTTCATGCTCAGTCTGGCTAAGGCTATGTTTAACTCAGTCTAGCTGAGTTCTTCATGCTTAGTCTGGCTGAGGCTTTGGAGGGCTCAGTCTGGCTGAGCGCCATATCTGTATGCTCGGTCTGGTAGAGCGTTTTGTGCGTAGTTTGGCTGAGCGCTACATGCTCGGTCTAGTAGAGCGTGTTGTGTAACTTAGTCTGGCTGAGCTCTTCATGCTTAGTCTGGCTGAGGTTATGTTTAACTTAGTCTGGCTAAGTTCTTCATGCTCAGTCTGGCTAAAGCTATGTTTAACTCAGTCTAGTTGAGGCTTTGGAGGGCTCAGTCCAGCTGAGCGCCGCATCTGCATGCTCGGTCTCACAGAGCGTTTTGTGCTCAGTTTGGCTAAGGCTTTTGAGGGCTCAGTCGGGCCGAGCTCTTCAGGTTCAATCTATATTTAATTTAGTTGAATTTGTTTAATTTTGGATTAAGGCACGACATAGTGTAGACACCTTTTTTTTGACCGCCCACAAAACTTAGATGCTTTGTTTAATACACTCGATGATGAAAGTTGAATTGTGAATTCGCAGCGATTTGGATTCAATCAGGCTCCCGAAATAACCTCAAATCTTCAACATTTACCTTGTTTGAACCTGTGAGTTTCATTTTTTGACCTTTTCCCACCCTGAGCTAAGTTTGAACCAAAAAAACAAGGGAGGCCATTAAGGCCTGGCCGTGCATCAGTTATGGCCGGCCATGGCTATGAATGGCCGGCTGGCCCTCGATTGGATAAATACTGTTCTAGAAGGGAGGCCATCAGCTATCCATTTTTGAAGATTTTTATTACCTTTTGAGCTCGAATTCTATAAAAACGAAACTCAGGGATTGTTTTGAGGGTTGAACAAAAATCTAGAAGTCATATATACACCTTGAGAGCTCTTGTCTCCTCCTTCTTCCATTGTAAGCTTTGAGCTAACCTAGCTTGTCTATACCATCTCTATCCTCCATGCACAACCTTGTTTGATCACCCTAGAGCCTTGGTTGATATTGGAGAAGCATAATTCAAGCTTAAGAGTGAGTTGAAGCCAAGTTTGAATCATCAATGACAAGCTTACCCCTTGAAAGGTGTAAGCTTGTTTTCTTCTCTCTTACTCTCTTTTCTTTCACTTACTTCATAGTTCTTGCTGTTTTGAATTGTTTTGAGCTTATTTTAGGTGATTGGAGTTGGGTTTGAAGAGTTACCAAAAGGGTAGAGAGAACTTGCTCTTTCTATACCTTTACTTATAACTCAAACCTTCTCTTTTCCACTATTTTCCTTTGATATATACACTGATTTTCAGAGGTTTAGAAAGGCTAACTCAAACCATGTTTTTAGAGGTTAGCCATCCCTCCTTATTCTTGCTTACTAGCCTTAATTCTCTTCTTTATTGTCTAACTGTTCAAGCTCTTTTCATGCATGCTCTATCTCTGTTTTCCATGTATTAAGGGTTGTTTTGAGGTTGTCTAAGCCTTTTCAATAGGGTCATGCCTTGTTTTGTACATTTGTGATATCATAAGTTGGCATACTTGTTTCTTGTTATGCTTTCTTTGTTCATTTCCATGTTTGGAGTCTAAGTTTAATAATCAATCCATCATTCATCTCTTTTATACTTGAGAATGATTTCAACCAATTGAGGTTGTTCGAATCATGTAAGAAAGGTTCCCACTTAATGGCTTAACCTTTCCAAAGATTCATTGCCAGCGGTGTGGCCTTTCTCTCATGCTTTAGAAGAACCTCTTCTTTGGCATTACTTCTTGTTTAGAGGACTTAAAACCATAGACAAATGGACTAAAGAATGGCAAGGCCTAATAAAATTGCTTTAAAACTTGGATGAACACACTGTAGACACCCCATTTTTGATGGCCCTGTAAGACTTGGATGTTCTTGTAGGTAAATCTAATGGCGAGTTTGATTGCTCGCTGACTGCTCGAAGTCCGCGACAGAACGCCACAGGTTTGAGTTTTCCAAACCCTACATCCATTTTGTCTCATCTTTGGACCATGCCTAGGTCTTTTTAGCATGATGTTTTAGATTGGAGGTTGCTGGCCACCATTTCTCATTTGCCGGCCATTGATGTGCCCTGCCAGCCATCAGTGTTTCCTGCAGATATTTTGTGATATTTTGTGCTAGCTGTTTGCACAGATTCATGCATCTTCTAACATGTGTATAGCTGGATGTTTGTGAGGGGATTTTTTGTTTTCTATATATAGGACCCCTCTCTCTCATATGTGGGGGTTAGAAAAATTTGAAGACATAAAAATTCTCTCTCTCTAGATTTCTCTCTCTCTCTCTTACAATTTTGTGCTAAGTGCTTGTTTTCTCTACACTTTTACATACACTACCCTAAGGAAAGTTGCTAGTCTTTGAGTTGAGGTAACTTGGGACCTTATTTGGGTTCTAGAAGGTGGTTTTGGCTCAGATCGTTGGCCAATTTGTGATTGCTTCAAAGGTATAACACTTGCATTGTTTATACTTATTTTGTATACTTGTTTTGCCATCCTTTTCAACTGTTTTGGGGTTGGTTTTGAATTGTAAAAAGCTTTGTTTTGGTGGCTTAAAAATGGTGGTTTGAACCCCTTTTTAGTTAGGGGGTGGTTCACCCTTCTTGTTTCCTTATGTGTAAAGCTTTTGTGCCTTTATTCATTACTTTAAAACCATTTTTTTAGACTTTTTAACCATTGAATTTCAAATGTTTTTCAGTGGTAAAAAACACATTTTGAAGTCCAAAATTGGAGGAGTTAGCCTTCTCTCCTTGTGTCTTGTTTGCATGCCTAGTTAGCTCCATGCACTAGCTTATTGTTTGAACTTTTTGTGGCTTAAGTTCAGCATGTTTTAGACTATATTTAAGGTTGTTTTGCCTCTGTTTTTGGTTATTTGTTCCATTTGTGTCTTGCATGGCATGGTTGTAGTGTTAATTCTTTCACTAGCTTAATGTTTTAAGGCTTTAACTATTACTGGTTTGAGTTAGTTGCATGTTTTAGTACTTTTAGTACTCATTTTCAGCACTTATAATCACTGCAATCTCCCTCATTTCTTCACTTTTAGGTTTTTCTTTGAAAGTGGTTTCAAACCACTTGTTTGCCTAAGTGTGAAATGGAGGTGCTACACCTAATGGTTTAATCCCTTAGGGGGTTCATTACCAACAGCGTAATGCCTCTTTTATGCCCAAAGTAACTTGTGGTTTGAACGCTCCTTCCATTGGAGGACACTCACCAATGGAAAATTGATTAATGAATGGTTTTGTAATTAAAATGAGTAAACAAAATTGACAAGTAAAAGAGGCAAGATAAGCATTCTTTGTGTTGCATTGCATGTGTTCAAATTGGACGTTAATTTGAACACAAGGCAAATGAGACATTTCATACTCAAATAGTGATAAAATGTGCCATTTTCCTAGGTCTCCATTGCCCTTGATCATGCATGATAGGGTGATAGACATTTTGAGTCTTGTTTTTGCATTTGTTGAACTTGCACAATTGGTTTCACGAGCCATCATGCAATGAAATTGCTTGATTGGTGGTTTTGTGAACCAAATCTTGCCCCTCCTTTGATTTCCCCATGAAAATGAGAGACAGGGTGTGCAAACAATCCTTGGAAAAACCCTATTTTTGCTCTATTTGTGTTCTGTTGTAGCATGACGATCCAATGCATCAGTGGCTGGCAGTGCCTCATTTTTGGCAAGCAGATGACCGGCATCAACCATCCATGACCGGCAGGCCACTGATGTCAACCTCAACAAGGATTTGATAAGGTGGAGGAGAAAGGTTCTGAAGTATGATTAACCCTGTAAACAGAGCCTGTCAAGAGCAAAACGGAGGTCTTTTTGGGGCAAAAACCGAGCACGTGCATCTCCCAACTCCCGAGGCGAAGCAATGGCAGCATAGTTTAATGCCTTGCATGATTAGTTTGCTAGTTAGTTAAGTGTTATAATAATTAGTAATTAGTTTGCTAGTTATTCATTTGATTTGTAATAATTAGTCTAATTAGCTTAATTAGATTAGCTTAGCTCTTATTCATTCGAACCCTCCTTCGCGAGGGCATAATGTTGTAATAAGTGTGCGTGTGTGTGTGTATGTTTTCTAACCCTACGTCTTTCTCCCTTTTATTTAATTCCTTTCGATGGTTAGATTAGGGATCATGTTTCAATTAGCATATCGCATGCTTGCATCCATTCATTTGTATTGCATGCACCGAGACACGACGCATCATTCAAACTGCATTGTCATTTCAATACTTCGTTGAATACATGTTTAAATCGCATGTAGTTCAAATTGCGTCATATGCCATATTAGTAGCCGAGCCTATTAATTGCATTATTGCATGCGTTGCATTAGGCATCTTAACATAGTTAGGATCATGCATCTTTCTAATTAGTTTCTATTTTGGCTTAGAGTACTCGGTAAGTTTTTACGCTTTAGCATACTTGCATAAGTGTGAATGCTACCATGATTAGCATGCTTGTCATGAGGCTATGTGCTTAAGTGCTAAACTACATGAATGCCTGTGGATAAAGGCTTGTTGTTTGAATTGGAACAATTCAACAAATGTGCGACTTTAAGCCCACTTTGTTGAGTGGCAAATCATGTTTCAAGCCCACTATGTTTGGTGGCAAATCCACATCTTTTAAGCCCACTTGAGGTGGCAAATTGAAACCATTTTGGCAAAAACAAACATGAGTTGAATTGTTCCAAATTGAGCAAACTAGTCTATACTTGTTTGTGCGCATCACATAGTAATGTTAGCTAATAACTGGAACAAGAACACATAATGTTTATAAAAATCATATCATGATTAGTAAAGGTCGATCTTTGATCGGGCGAGCGGGGGAGCTCAATTCATGACCTTTCCCTCGCTGAGGAAACTTTGGTGATGACGGATACGTAGCCTTCGGCATGAGTTAGGGTTTCCTTAATTTCCTCGAAACAAAAAATATTTAGGTGGCGACTTTGTATCTGGCAAAGCAGTCCAATTTTGGCATTATTTGATTTAAAATCGATTTTCTAAAAAGATTTTCGGATTTGGACTCTTTGGTGTTTATCAATTTCATATTGCACTTGTGAGACTAGATTCAAAACCGCTGGAGTATAAATTGTGAGGCCTTCATTTCAAACCTTTCGAAAGGGGGGCGCGAATAAGGCGAGTCCACACACACTTAAAGAAAAAGGCTTAAAATTGCTTCAGCTTGGCCGGACGTTATACCAAGTTACTTGTGTCAAAAGTCGTCACATGTTAATTCATAGCATTTTGATGATTCTTGAAGCGTTGCAACCTTCCTTTTTGAGATTATACTATGACAAGAAGGAGGGGTGATCCCATTCTTTGCATTTTTATCAACTTTTGTCCAAAATTGAATCTGAGATCATCAAGCAATCATATTGCTCATTGATGGTTTTGGAATCAATTTCAACCCACTCTCGAGGATTTCCCATGACAGAGAAGGAAGGAAGGACAAACAGAGCTTAAAAATGCTCTATCTGCATTGATTTCACCTCAAAGCACAGAAACCGAGCTTTACACCAAATTGATGCACGGCCGGCCATCTATATATTCGATCGGCCATTAGTGATGCATGACCGGCCCTTGGTGTGTAAGCAGTGGCTGAAGGTGAAACAGAGATGGCTTGAGCAGACATAGTAGCTTTCAGGCGATGCGCATGCAACCTTCATCCACCTTCCATTATGTTCTTATCAAATGCAATTACATTGTTTCATTAGTATTATTATTAGTTATGAATAAATTGTGTTATAATATTGAATTAGTCTAATTAGTTGTAACTAACTAGTTGGTGTTGTAATATTTAATTAGCTTAGCCTAGTTAAATTTAGCTTAGATAGTTAAGTTAATTATTCACTCAAGTTTTGTAATAATTAGCTTAGCTTAGCTTGGTTAGCTAGTTTATTCATTTGGACTCTCCTTCGTGAGAGCAAAATGTAATAATATATATTTCTTTCAACCCTACGTTTTTCTTCCTTTTATTTATCCGTTGTGGCTCACCTTTTTTCACGCCCCCTTTTGGAAGGTTTGAAAGAAAGGCCTCACAGTTTGGACTCCCGCGGTTCTGAATCTAATCTCACAAGTGTAATGTGAAATTGATAAACATCAAAGAGTCCAAATCCGGCAAATCGTTTTGGAAAATCGATTTTAAATCAAATAATGCCAAAATTGGACTGTTTTGCTAGATATAGAGTCGACACCTAAATATTTTTTTGTTTTGGGGAAATTAGGAAACTCTGACTCATGCCGAAGACCACCTGCCTGTCATCACTAAAGTTGTCTCGGCTCAAGAACTTAGGTATGAGAGGGGAAGGTCATGAATTGAGCACCCCCGCTTGCCCGATCAAAGATCGGCCTCTACTAATCATGATATGATATTTTATAAACATTATGTGCTCTTGCTCCGATTATTAAGCTAGATTTACTATGTGATGCGCACAAGCAAGTATAGACTAGTTTACTCAATTTAGAACAATTCAACTCATGTTTGTTTGCAAAAATGGTTTGAATTTGCCACCTCAAGTGGGCTTAAAGATTACAGATTTACCACCAAACATGGTGGGCTTAAAACATGATTTGCCACTCAACAAAGTGGGCTTAGAATGCACATTTGTTGAATCGTTTCAATTCAAACAACAAGCTTTCATCCACAGGCATTCATGCAGTTCAGCATTTAAGCACATAGCCTCATGGCAAGCATGCTAGACATGGCAACATTCACACTTATGCAAGTTTGCTAAAGCGTAAAAACTCACCAAGTACTCCAAGCTAAGAATATATGAGTTAGAAAAATATGCATGATCCCTAACTATACAAGATGCTTAATGCAACCACTACTACAAAAATAGTTAAAGATCACACTTTGACAACAAAAAAAAAAAAAAAATCTCACTTTTATTGGAAATGTGATAAAAAAAATTAGATTGATATTTTAATCACACTTAATTTGATTGAGCGTGATAATATTTATTTTTTATGTCACTTTTTAATTAAGTGTGATTATATATATATATATATATTTATATTTTTAATCACACTTTTTAAATGAGTGTGATTATATATATATATATATACTACTACTTTTTAAATAAGTGTGATTATATAAAATATTTCAATTTGATTTTTATATAAAATATACAATTCCCAATTTTTTTAAAAAAAAATCCTAACACCAAAACACAAATTAAAAAAAAAAAATTCAAAATACATTTAACTCTTTGGCTACTTCTAATCAAAAGGAATGTAGAGGGATAGGGTTCTTCACAAGGCACATAAGAGAGAGAGAGGGAGAGAGAGAGAGGGAGGAAGAAGGAGATGGAGTGTGTTCAATACTGTTGGGCATGAGTGCTTCTTACGGTCGCGGTCTTCGGAGGCCTCTCTCTTATCACCCCAAACCAACATAGCCTCACCTCTGTCGCACGCCGGTCGAGCCTCCGGCAACCATCCATACCAACACCAGGTATGTCTTTCTCTTCTCTCTCTCGATGTCTCACTCTCTTATTGCTTTTCGTCTCTCTCTCCCTTAGTGGAGTGTAAGAGCTCTTCCCCCTTTCTCCTCTTACTCAATCTCTGCTTTTCCTCAAACAAATAGAAAGTGATGATTATAGTGTATAGATCATTGTTGCTTGAAACTCAAGCATATATTATTTCCTTCAAGGTTATTTGGTGAAGAATTGGAAACACCTCCATTGTTCTGAACCTGTCGATTATTAGGCATCGATCCCCGATAATCTCTACCCCCAATCACAAACCTCAATAAAAACAAGAACAACCCTTGGTTTGAGTTACCAACAAGTTTCTCTCTCTACAAAGTGTGAAACCAAACCAAAACCAAAACAGAGATCGATCAAACGAGTGTATCAAATCAAGAGAGAGAGAAAGAGAGAGAGAGAGAGAGAGAGGGCAAAAGACAGAGTAAGACGTAAATTTATAACGATTCATTATGATTTGAACCTCTATTTGCTATTGCCTAACCACCACCATTTATATATATACATTTTATTTATTTTTTTGTTCTTTTTTGGGTTCAATTTCACAGTTTTTGCTGTTTATAGATCCAACTTGTTTTTAACATAAACATAGTTTTACCTAGGTTTTTTCTCATGCTCAGTTGATTTACTGTTACTTCATTGATTTCATCTCTTTTCCAATTAATGACTCTTTCCCCTATGGCAGTGGAGCTCTAATAAGTCTATTGGTTTTCAAGGGTTTTCTAATCAAGGGTTTGTGGCAATGTAATAAGAAGCAAGGTCTGTAATGTTTTTATTACTATGTTATTTCTATGATTTCTGACTCAAGTACATTGTAATTCTTTGTGTTCCTTTGTTTGTTGATTTGCTTATAACTATTTGCTATAATACCCAACAAATAATACCCATGCACTCAATTGTTTGTTGGAATGGTGAAACTTGGATTTTGTAAAATTTTGTGAAAATTTTGAGTTACAGGACTGATCTTCTTGTTCTGCATGATATCTAGGAAGTTCCCTCTCTTTTCATCTTTTCTTTTTATTTTTCTATATCAATTGTACATTTAATAAGACTTTTTTCCTCATAATACTTCCTAAAGGCATTTAATCAATGATGATGATTTTTTATTTTCATTTTGAATATGAAGTCTTCATTTTGCAATATTGATATATTTTTCCTCATTTGCTCTTAAATCCTATGTAATTCATGAAGATATTCTTTTTAATTTTCATCCCACTTGGTCAAGTAAAACGGAGGCATCTCCAAAATGATAAAACTGATAATTAAAACAAAATCACTTATTAAACTTACAAAAAATGACTTTATCTAGGTAGTGCTACAGAAAAGAATAATCATTTATGCTATAAAAGAACTCAATTCATGATCTACACAGTTTTAATGTGATGCCTAATGCCTACCATCATATAACAATTCTTATGTGTGCCTTAAGAATAAATGTCTGTGTGACACACAATGAACATAGGTGTTTCCTACTTAGTTTCAATATAATATAAAAATAGGAATTTTGCTTGGGATTCTTTGAACTGACTATGTACACCCAAGAATATGTCCTCTTTTCTTAAGCATGCCTAATAAATATATATTGGATGGACATTTTGTAAACATCCATGCCCATATGTGTCTTGTCCAACATGGGTACCTTTGTTTATTTCCAAGATGTGTATCTTGTAATATATTACAAGCAGTGGTTTTTTATTTTTATATATAATGATGTAGCGCTACTGTATTTCTAAGAATAGGTATTATTAATTATATGCAATGATTTTTTCCTCTTTTTTCTTTAATGCTACAGGTTCTGGAGAGATACATGCAGTCAATGTCAGGGAAATGATATTCATAATGATCTATGTCTCTTTCGATATGATTATCGGCGCCTATCTACTTGATAACATGGCAGCATTGATTGTGAAAGGATCAAAAATAGAAAGGTTTAGGGACAAAATGGCAGATTTTATTAAATATATGAATGCACACAAACTTGGAAAGCCTTTAAGTAATGAGATCAAAGGCCATGTGAGGCTACAATATGAGAACAGATACACACAAGCTACTGTTCTTCATGATATTCCAATCTCCATTCGAGCTAAGGTACTATAAAATGATAAAAATCTTAACATGTCTCATTTATATTATGTTCAATAGCCCATGTTGAAACCTAAAAATAAAAAATAAAACTTAAAAGATAATTATATGCGGATTTAGTGCTTTAAAATAGTTGATCAGTCTCTTGCATTTTGTTGAAAATGTGTACCTGCAGTTTGCTTTGTCACTCAAAAAAGAATCGTACGTTGTAGATTGTTTTGCCCCATGAACTGTTTCTTCTACGCAGATTTCACAAAAGTTATATGAGCCATATGTTAAAGAGGTTCCACTTTTCAATGGGTGCTCTTTGGGATTCATCAAACAGATTGTAAGTCTTCCTGTTACTAGTAAACAGATGCTAAGATCATACCTGCATTGATTTTACAAAGTCATGCGACATTTATTGGCTTAATTATCTGTGCAAGGTAAATATTTACTGTTAGGGAGGTTAATGAATCTAGCAACTCCTGATCCTATACAACTTTCAACTTATTTAAGAGCATCAGCTTACTAATGTCTAGCTATTTTCAGTGCATCTTTTATAGGATTTTTGGAGTAACCTAAATATTGTCTATTGCATTTCCATACTTGTTCTGTCTTTCTATATTATCTATATTATTTTAATAATTGCTGGTTTCTTGGTTTTCCTTTTAAAAATGCCTCCTCTGAAGTGCCATTTTTTTCGTTAATTTGTTGATTTTGTTGTCTACTGTCATAATTTAATGTCATGTTCATTTCTACTGGAACATTACAGATTTGATAAGATTTGGAGCCTAATATCATATTAATTTATAATAGTCAGTCTTACCTTTATTAGCATGTTTCATTAGTTCACAATTAGTAATGACATTAACAGGTTGTGGCCCTATTGAAAATGACAATCAGGACTGTGTTAAATGACTAATATTTCATGTTTTGCTCCTGTTTGTTTTGTTCTTACTTTTGGTTGGTATAGGCACCGATCTTGGAGCTGCCTTGGTAAATCTGGAAACTGGTATGCAATCATGGGTGTTCCGTTGTAAAAGTAACATTTTGTCACTATAACTTGATCATTCGGTAATTATCCACATTTAAGATTCCATACAAATGTTTCTAAATTGTCTATTTTCCCGTCTACTTCCTTATTTTTTTGGATTACTAAGTGGACCACTCTCTCTTTTTTTGGGTTCTATCTAGTTAAGAATTCTGAGGTTACACAAACTTCATATTAAAGTATTTGCAACACATTAACCTAAAGAAAACTTGACATAAAACTTACTTGACTAAAATCTTAATTCCATTAGGTTCCATGTGGCACCAATATGTAATTCAGAATTTGCACATCAACAGTTAACAGGCATTGCATAATCAAGTCAACAACTTTTTCCTTGGTAGATATTGACCTCATCTCAAGATTTATAAACGACATTACTGTACTTTTATATATTATCATTACATTTTTTATTTGATAACTTTTTATTTATTATCATTACATGACCTTTGTCTGTGGTTAACTGACTATCACTATATGATTTCAATGTAACAAACTCATCTCTTGTTACAGGGGTAGATTGTTTTATGTGGTTTAAGAATGGAGCAATTTGTTTTCTGCATGTTCATGTCTTGGAATAATTATCAATTTTTAAATGGAAATGACAACTCTCTTCTGGCTATTAATTTGTTTTTTGCGTGTTCATGTCTGATGATGAGTTAACTGCTGAAATCTTTTAACACATGAGTTTTCCTATATTCAAGGGTTGTTTCTTCTCCTGAGCATTGTTGCCCTGTAGTCATAGTTCATATTTAGCTATCTTAAGATATTTGGTCCATTTTTTCCATGAGAATTGATTATTCAATTAAAGTGGATATTCTTTTTCTATTGAAGTAGGAGATGAAGAGTCAGTGTGATGAGAAAAAGTCCGATTGTATCTTTTGTAAGACTAGAATAGTCTCTATAAATAGTTAGTTTATTTATATGCTTCTTCCATTTTTGAATTAATTTGTGTTTTCATTTTTCAGGTCAGAAATTTCTTGAAGAGATGCAAAATATGGTTAAAGAATTAAAGAACTTAGTTTTTTAAGTTTTTTCATTTTTTAATATATGTAAGTACAGTTGAATTTTTTTTATTTAATTTTTTTGTATATACTTTTGAACATTTAATTTTCATTTATGAAATATATGACGTTATTCCATTCAATATGTGGTTATGATTCAAAGTATAGTATATAGTGTGTATTACATTCTTCAAATGTGCATAAAAAAATAATATTAATTATTTTTCAAATATGTCGAACCCCATTTTTATCACAAATTTTATTAGTTATTAATCACACTTAAAAGATGTGATCTAAATATTTTTAATCCCACTTAAAATGTGTGATCTAAATGTTATTAATCACACTTAAAAGAAGTGATCTACATATTTTTAATTACACTTAAGAGGTGTGATCTAAATGTTATTAATCACACTTAAAAGATGTGTTCTAAATAATTTTAATCACATGTAAAAGGTGCGATCTAAATGTTATTAAGCACACTTAAAAAGTGTGATTAAAAACATTTTTAATCACACCTCCAAAGATCACACTTTAATAAAACTTAAAAGGTGTGATCTTTATCTATTTTTGTAGTAGTGAACACATGCAAAGAATGCAATTAATAGGCTCGGTTACTAATATGGCATATGGATCGATTTGAACAACATGCGATTAAACAAGCATTCAAATAAGATATTGAAATTGTAAGACAAGATGAATAGATGCAAGCATGCAATATGCTAATTAAAACATGTCCCTAATCTAACCATCAAAAGCGATTAAATAAAAAGGAGAAAGCCGTGGAGTTGGAAGACATACACACACGCACGCACACTTATTACAACATTACGCCCTCACGAAGGAGGGTCTGAATGAATAAGCTAACCAACTAGCTACGTTAATTAAGCTAACTAATTATTGCAAACTTGAAATAATTAACTATTCTAGTTAACTAATTATTACAAACCGAAATCGAATAACTAGTAAAACTAACCTATTATTTACAATACTTAATTATCTATAACTGATTAATTATAACACTTATTTGATCTATTGCTAATTAAATTAATTAGCTAATCTTGGGACGCGAGGGATGCATGCATGCTTGATTTTTCACCAGAAAAGCCACTGCCTTGTTGCTGAAAGCCTCTGTTTTCACATATGAACACCAACAAAGCTGTCCACTTCTAGAACATCTCTGCTCCACCTTACCAATACACTGTGCAAATTTCATTAGTGGCCGACAGGGGGCCAGTCGGCTACCATTGGTGGCCGGTTGGCCATTGGTGGTGGTTATCGGCCACTGCTGGTTTGAACTTCCTTGCTGCAACAGAGAGCAAAACAAAGCAAAACAGTGTATTTCTTAAGGGTTGTTTGCACATTTTGCCCCTCCTTTTCATGGGAAAATCAAATGAGGGATATGCTTTGGTTCACAAACCATCAATCAAGCAAATTCATTGCATGATGGCTTGTGAAACCAATTGTGCAAGTTCAATAAATGCAAAATGAGACCAAAATGACCATCAGCCTATCATGCATGATCAAGGGCAATGGAGACCTAGGAAAATGGCACATTTCATCACTTTTGAGTATGAAATGTTTCATTTTCCTTGTGTTCAAATTAATGTTTGATTTGAACACATGCAATGCAACACAAAGAATGCTTATCTTACCTCTTTTACTTGCCAATTTTGTTTACTCATTTTAATTACCAAATCATTCATTAATCCATTAAGTCCATTGGTGAGTGTCCTCTAATGGAAAGATGGCTCAAACCAAAGGTTGCTTTGGGCATGAAAGACGCATTACACTGTTGGTAATGAACCCCCTAAGGGATTAAACCATTAGGTGTAGCACCTTCATTTCACACTTAGGCAAACAAGTGGTTTGAAACCACTTTCAAAGCAAAACCAAAAGATGAAGAAATAAGTGAGATTGCAGAGATTATAAGTGCTGAAATGAAGTAGAAAAAAAATACTAAAAGCATGCAATCAACTCACACCAATGATGGTTAAAGCCTTAAAACACCAAGCTTGTGAAAGGGGTTACACTACAACTATGCAAAACAAGACTCAAATGAACTAACCAGCCCAAAACAGAGCTAAAACAGGTTATTTCAAAGGCTAAAACATGTGTAGACCCAACTTTCTTCGTGCGCCCCCCTTTCGGAGAGGGCGCGGATTTGGTCTTGCTACAGTTCGGACTCCTGTCACGGTTTCGAATCTAATCTCACAAAGTGCAATATGAGACTGATAAACACCAAAGAGTCCAAATTTGGCAAATCGTTTTGGAAAATCGATTTTGAATCAAAAAGCGCCAAACATGGACTGCTTTGCCAGATTACAAAGTCACCACCTAAATATTTTATTTTGGAAAATTTAGGAAACCCTGACTCGTGCCAAAGGCCACGTGTCCGTCATCACCAAAGTTGCCTTGGCTCAGGAACTTGGGTAAGCCAAAACAAAAAGCTAGTTAGAAATATGCAGGATCCTAACTATACAAGATGCCTAATGCAGCACATGCAATATGCAACTAAATAGGCTCGGCTATCTAAGATGGCATATGAATACAACTTGATAACATGCTTTGAAACACGTATTCAAATAAGTATTGAAATACGATGTAATTTGAATGATAAGCCGAGCCCGGTGCATACTGTAGACGTCCCCGAACGTCCCGGGAGGGAGATCCCGTTTTGTTCATATGGGTTCACTACAGTTCAGAACTCAAATGTCACGGTCCTATATCTAATCTCGCAGAGTGCAATGCAAGACCGATGAATCATCAAAGAGTCCAAATCCGGCAAATCGTTTTTGAAAAATAGATTTTTTAGAAAGAAGTGTCAAACATGGACTGCTTTTCCAGATACAAAGTCGCCACCTAAATATTTTATTTGGGGGAATTTAGGAAACCCTGACTCGTTTGCCTAAGGCCACCTGTCCGTCATCACCAAAGTTGCCTCGGCTCGGAAACTTGGGTACGAATGGGGAAGGTCACTTCGTGAGCACCCCTGCTCACCCGATCAAAGATCGGCCTCTACTAACCATGATATCTAGTTTTGAAAACATTATGCGTTCTTATTCCGGTTATTAGCCTAGATTTACTATGTGATGCGCACAGCATACAAGTATAGACTGGATCGCCTGAATTGGAACAAAACATTTCATGTTTGGTTTTTGAAAGCGGTTTGCTACTCGCAAGTAGGCTAAAAATACAGATTTTGCCACCCTCGGGTGGGCTTAGGAAACATGGTTTTGCCACTAGCTAGTGGGCTTAAAACCCACAGTCAACGCATTATTCCAATTCAGATAATCCAACCTTCACCCACAGGCATTCAGGCAGGTATATCACATAAGCAAATAGCCTCATGGTAAGCATGCTATCATGGCAGTCACTCACAAGCATGCAAGGACGCTAAAGCATAAAACTTACCGAGTACTCCAAACCAAAACAAAAGCTATGTTAGAAATCCATGCATGATCCTAACTATACAGAAATGCCTAATGCAACACATGCAAAGATGCAACTACAATAGGCTTGACTATTCTAAGAATGGCATATGAGATGCTACAGCTAACACATATTCAACTTGGAATTGAAATACAATGCAGTTAGTATGATGCGCCGAGCCCAGTGCATGCAAGACAGATGAATGAATGCAAACATGCGAGCATAAGTATGCTAATTGAAACATGCCCTAATCTAACCATCATAAGCTGATAAATAAAAGGGAGAAAGACGTGGGGTTGGGAGACATACATCACATACACGCACACTTATTACAATTGTGCCCTCGCTTGGAGGGTCCGAATGAATATTACACAACCAAAATAAATAACGAATTATTACACAACACTAATTACTTAACAAATGAACTAGGTGAGCAAAGTAAACTAGCATGCTATGCTACGTGCAATGGACTGTCTCAGCGCTGCTCGGAATGATGGAGGGTGTATGCATGCTCAATTTGCCTTGTCGGTAAATTCCATCGCGATGCCTTGACTCACCTTTGTTTGCAATTGAATCCAGAAACTTGCACAAAGCTCCGAGAGGCTGAAACTCCACTCTAGGAAGCTGTGGGAGGGCCACCGACCAGCTATTAGGCTTGGAGACCACCCACCGACCAGTTTATGTGGGAAAAACCAAAAGGGGTGGTCGGCCTGCTAGAAAAGCTGGTCGGCCGTCCAGTTCCTGCCTCTAGTTTCTGGTTTTTCTGCAACAAAGGCAAGAGAAAGAGAAAGCAAGGTATTTGCAACACATGTGTGCACGACCACTCTCCCCGTCATTGCACAAGTTCTAAGGAGTGTGGTCCCTGATTCTCGTGCCACCAATCACGCATCTCGATGCATGATGGCCGAGGAATTGAATTGCACGACTCGATGTGAAATGAATGCACATATGAACGCAACAAGGCCTAAACTCTATCATGGATAATCCGGAGCGTCGGCGATCGGAAATCGAGACATGTTTCGTCACTTGGAGTACGAAACGTCCCTCGTTTCTCGTGTTTGGACTAAACCCTACTCCAAACACAATGCAATATGCATGATATGCATGAATGCAATTCTAACATGCAATCCTAGATGCAATGCCACTGAATGACGCAAACATGCAAGGGATGAAAATGCAAACATGCACCTAGCATGTACAATGCTAACACTACATGGCATGCATAATGCTCATGAACTAAATGCGACTAACAACCTATGGCATACTCAATGTGACTAACAACCTAGCATACACAATGCGAGGAATTCCATGGCATACACAATGCTAACAACATAACATGCACAACACATTGCAACATGGCATACACAATGCAAGGTGGACTTAAACCAATATGAGTGAACCTCAGCCACACTCAAATCAGTGGCCATATGATGGAAATGAGACAACCGAAACACATACAAACATGCACGATGCAAGGGATTGATCCTAAGGCATCAAATGCCACTCTACCAAAGCATGGAAAAGGATGCAATATGGCATACAAGCACACAAATTCCAGCTTTGAAACATGATACAAAATGGTCCCGAAACATGCAAACATGGCACACAATGCAAGCTAGGGGGCCCGGGTACCGTAACTAGTGAAGTGCGTTACACTAGAGGTACCCAAAGCAATGTACCAATAGCAAAACCAACCCCAAACAGACCCTAGGCAGGTCTGAAACAGTGGGGAAATGGCCTAAAATGATGGCTCGGAATGCAAAGAAATGGAGCTCATTCAATGGCCCGAAAACAAGGCATTCATGGACGACTCTCAAGCACACTTAAGGAGTATAAAACATGACAATATGGCATTGATACAAGCTCTGAAATATGATGTAAAATGGACCCAAAACATGAACACACCTCAGTATATGCATGTAATGAGCCTCAAAACTCAAAGTTAAGCATGGGTATTGAACTACAAGCATGCAAAACAAACATCATTCGACTATGAGACCCAAAAACAGAGCTAAAGAAGTCCAAAATATGCCTAAGATCAGTTTAAGGCATGGCCAAAAAGTGCTAACATGAATGGCCAAAACAACATGCAACATAGGCTAGTAAGCATGGTTTTCATTACATGTATATGAAGCACAAGAGAGGTCACCAAACCAGCCAAAAATAGAAACATGGAATATCAAATAAACCCCAAAAACCCATGTAAAATCAGTCAACACATGCTAGAATGAGGTGCTCCTTTGAGAGGCCAATAAGAGGGTTGTTCAACACATACAAGATAGACATGCAACATGGCAAAATCACCTCTGGAAATCATTTATGAGGGTCCTAAAACTCACTAAAAAGGCCTTGAAATGGGTTAATGAAGCATGCAATGAAAGGTCCCTTTGAAAGGCCTTGAAGAGGATTGTTCCACACATGCATGAGGGACACAAAATATGGCCAAAAGGGCTCCAGAAAGAGTTAAGGCAGACCTAAAAACTCACAAATAATGGCCTAAAATAAGACTTCAAAGCATGCAAAATGGGGGTCCTTTGGAAGGCCAAAAGGGCCAATAAACAAGACAAGGAGAGAAGGGGTCACCCCCCTCTGATTTTGGCTCTCGAAATAGTGTGATAGCCACTGAAAATCCATTGGATTTCAGTGGCTAGAAGGCCAAATAAAGCATGCAACAAAGGCCTAGATGCAAGGCTCAAAACAAGATGCAAACAAGCATATAAAGGGGGTAGATGACCCCCAACAGAAAAATTCCCTTAATTAAACTTCAAGAGGGGCTCAAAATAAGACACTTTTCAGTTTAAGACAAATCTTGAAAATGCTTGCAAATAGGGCTAAGATATGAAGCAAGATAAGCCTACAAAGAGGGATGGAGCATACAAGGAGGTAGATGACCTCAAACAGAAAAGTATCCTTAAACAAACTTCAAGAGGAGCTCAAAATAAGACACTTTTCAGTTTAAGATGAAACCCAGAAATTCTTGCAAATAGGGCTAAGTTATGAAGCAAAATAATGCAAAAATGGAGGAAATGATGACTTACCCTTGTAGCATAGCAATGCAGCAAGTTCTGGACCAAGAAGGTGAGCCTTCAACCTCTGAAAAATAGCTCCAAGATGCTTGGATGGATGGTGGAGGTGTTGTGCTAGGAGGTGTGGTGTAATGGCCAAGAACAATGGAGTATTTGAGCTTGGATGAGAGAGATATGGAGGAGAGTATGTATATGCCATGGCTAAATTTTCTAACCTTTGCAAATGGAGAGGGAAGGTTTGTTTTATAGAGGAAGAGAGCCAAGGCTTCTTGGAGAAGCCTCAAGAAAGGGTCAAAGCTTCTCAAAGAAGCTTAACCAAAAGGGTCAAGCTTCTCCTTGAAGCTAAGCAAAAGGATCAAATCTTCCTTAAGAAGACAAACAAGAGGGTGAAATCTTGGAGGAAGGGCCAAATGCTTCACAGCTGGCACAGCTGTGTTGCACTTAGGAGGGCCAAAAAGGAGATGGTTGGCCGACCAGTTCAAGTGGTAGGCCGACCACTTTCCCTGGTTGACCGACCAGGGTTCAAAAGGGTCAAGGTGCAAAGTTGGTCGGCCATACCAGAAAGGTGGCCTCCCAGATAAGTAGAATGCAGCTGTATGGTGGGAGACTAGAAAATGTGGCCCAGGAGTGAGAAAAACTAGCTTTCTAGCAAGGTTCAAAAGGGCCAGAATGAAAAGCTAGTTGGCCTACCCATATTGGTGGCCTCCCAGATGAGTACAACACATTGGTATGGGAGACCAGAAATTATGGCTCAAAAGTGAGGAAAACCAGCTTTCTATCAAGAAAATCGACTGGAGGAGAGAGAAAATGATTTCCAAAAGAATTGCTCGTCTCCCACCATACTACCACCCTTCTAACAATGAAAATAGGGTCCATACCAAAAATGAACCCTAACCGATGCAAAACGAGGGTTCGGAGGCCAAAACGAGCAGCCCGGGGCCCCGAAAATAGGCTGTTAGGTACCGGAAGTGGCGTGCAACCACGAAGGTAGTCTCTCGGGCCACAGTGTCCCTCAAAAGAGAGAAAACAAGGTGTGTGCCAAAAACTGGAGCAAACGGAGGTAGTTAAGCGGTCCCGAACCGACGCACACGGCCGACGGCTCCGAAAATCGGAAACTGGCCTCCAAACGGGAAAAATGGCCTACGACCACGAAATGTAGCCTACGGCCACTGAGAGATGGTCTACGAGACCTCTCCCTTCCTTCAGGAAGAGAAAACAGAGAAAACAGGACCTGGTTTGCAAACCGAGGCAAAGCATAAAAGAGCCCTGAAGTCCGGAGGCAAGGCTCGTAGTCGAGACTCTGAAACCTCAGAACGAGCACAATATGCACCACCACCGAGCGCTCAATTGGTGACGTTTGCGTCTTAAGGTCGATCAAAAATGGGGTGTCTACACATGCAAGACAAATGAATGATGCAAACATGCAAAGCATAAGGTATACTAATTAAGATATGCCCTAAACTAACCATCAAAAGCTGATAAGTAAAAGGGAGAAAGAAGTGGGGTTAGAAGACATACACGCACATAGGCATGCTTATTACAACATTGTGCCCTCTCGACAGAGGGTCCGAATAAATAAGCTAAGCTATTTTAAGCTAAGCTAATTATTACAAAACAACTAATTAACTATCCAACTAATTAACTATAACACAATTGAAATTGAATAACTAGCTAATCTAAGCTAATTAATTGCAAACCGAATTAATTAATTAAACACTTAACTAATTAATTACAAAACAACGAAGCTAATGAACTAATTAGCTAAGCAATTCAAATAAATGGCCTTGGGAAGCGAGGAAGATATGCATGTTTGGTTGGCTTCGTCCCGAAAATCCACTACCTTGCCTCTGAATGCCTCTGTTTGCACATCTTTGGACCTCTAAAAATTATGCCAACCTCCAGACTGCTTTTGTTTCATCTCAAGAACATACTGAGGCCTGATCGGCTAGAAATGATGGCTATCGGCCAACTCTGGTGGCCAGTCAGGTAGTACATGTGGCCGGTCGGCCACTACTTCCCTGAACTTCCTCCTTTTGCTGCAACAGAGAGCAAACAGAGGCATGGCAATGCATTTGCAAGGAAATGTGTGTACTGCCAGTCTCCTTATCATATCTCAAGCTCAAAACACTTGGCTTTCAAGCCACCAACCAAGCATTTTCATGCATGATAGCCAAAGGACCATGCTTGTACGAGCTTAGTGAATATGCACATAAGACTCAAAGTGCCACCACCCTATCATACATGATCAAGGGTGACGATGACCAAGAAATGTGACATGTTTCATCACTTTAAGTATGAAACGTCCCACATTTCTTGTGTTTGGATTAACGTCCGATCCAAACAAATGCAATGCAACACAAATGCTTATCTTGTTCATGTTTTATTTTGTTCATTTCTTGTTTACACATTTTAGCTTACCAATTAATCCCTTAACTGGTTAAGTCCAATGTGAAAGTCCTCTAATGGGAGGGGTCAACCTAAAGGGTGGTTTAGGACATGAGAGGGATTGTGCCTTTGACTAGGAGGAACCCTCAAAGAGGGTTAAAGCCATTTGAGCATAAACCCTACCTTATGCTTAAACACAAACTTAAGGCCAAATAACCCTCAAAACAAAAGGAAAAATGAAGAAATGAGGGAGGTTGCAGAATTTCAGTGTTGAAATAGCATGCAAAATAAGACTATAACATGCAAACATCTCATGTATAACATGCTAAAAGCCAAGAACACCAAGACTAGTGAAGAACACTACGTTACAGGCATGCAATGCAATGCTCAAATAACCAAACCAGCCCAAAACAAAGCTACATCATGCCAAAATAATGGCCTAAACATGCTGAGACTAAGGCACAAAAAAAAAAAAAAAAAACAAGAAAAACATGCTCGCATGTTGGCTCACAAATAAGACACAAAGCACAACTCTCCAAAGCATTGAAAGAGTGGAATGTGTGAGAGTGTGACAGTGATATATGCTCTAAAATTACATGCTAAATGATGCTATGGCATGCAAACAATCCAAGCAAAGCATGCTATATGCTCCAAAACACAAAGCTAGTAAAGGCCAATTACACTATAACCATACAAGGCATGAGTCATATGACCAAGGCCACTCAAAACAGGGTTAAAGCATGCCAAATCAGTGGCAAAAACATGCTGAAATGAAGCTAAGTTAAGCCATAAAATCATGCTACTTTGCAAAGCTAACTAGGCATGGAATAGAGAGACAAGGAGGGGAGGCCACCCCCTCCTATTTTGGACTTCAAAACAAAGTTTTTGCCACTGAAATTCCCTTGGAATTTAGTGGTTTAAAGGCCAAAAAAGGTTGACTTTAGAAGCCTCAAAAGTAACACAAATGGCCTCACAAGCCAAAAAACAAAATAGAGGACAACCTCCTTAACTCAACAAGGCTTAAACCACCATTTTAAAACCTTAAAATTAGACTTTTTTATAGTTGGAAAACTAGGTCAAAATAGCTTAAAGAGATGACCAAACACTTAATTAAAACAAAGCCTGAAAGGGGTAAGGCCTTACCCTTGAAGCACAACAGCAAAATAGGTGCAATTCTGAGCTAAAACCAACTCTAGGAACTCCAAACAAGCCTTAAGGAACCTCAGCTCCAAGATAGGGGTATTTGGTCAAGAGGTTATATGCAAAATTGTAGAGAAAACTCACTTTCAAGCACAATATATATATATATATAGAGGGAGAGAGAGAGAGAGAATTCTAGAGAGAGAGAATTTCCAGCTCTGAAATTTTGTAACCCCAAAAATAGGGGAGATGCCTCCTCTTATATAGAAAAACAAGCTGCAAGCTTGTTTACATCCTTCCATACACATGTGTGGAGGATGCACTAAGTGATCAACAGCTGGCACATAAAATATCTGAAAAATAAGAAAAATGACTGACTGGCCATCAATGAGGCCGACCGGCCATCAGTGTAGCCGACCAGCCACCACTGATGGCCGATGGGAATAAACCCTGGCCGATGGATTGTAGGGATGGCCGGTAGGCCACCCTTTCCTTCCGAAGCAAAGAAGCAAGCATTTGGTCCACAACCAAGTACAAAACAGACAAGTTTCAAAGGCTCAAAGGCAAGGCACTCTGCCAAGAACTTCGGGCTTTCAAAACGAACACAAACATAGATGATCATCGAGTGTTCAAACGATGACGTCCAAGTCTTGAGGGCGGTAAAAAATGGGATGTCTACAGTTGCCCCTCTTTAACAGAACTCGGAAGTCATGAAATGACGTGAGTGAATGTCAAAGCCCAAAGATGACCCATTTTTGACAAGGCCAAAGACTTAGACAAACAAACAAGATAACAACACACAAATGTGCTCGCAGGCCGGGGCAAAATGCAAATGACATGCAAGATGCAAGAGCATAACTTATGATCATGCAAAGGGGGCTGTAATGAAGCATTTTGAATGCAAGAATTGTGCAAAGAAAATATGGCATTTTAAGCAAACTAATAAGTACAACAATCTCACTCATGAGAAGAAGTAAGTAAATAAACACGCCACGCGTAAGGATCACAAGTCGAATCACATTTCACACAGAAAGGATGTAAGAAAATTATGCAATCTTAACTGCGCCTCACGCAGGAAAGGCAAAGAGTAACAACCGTCGAGCGCACCCGAGACGGCAAACAAGATCCCAACGCGTGGCATACACGAGGAAAGAAACAATGATAACAAGTGAAACACATCTTAATATTATGCAATCAAAGCAAAGAGCTGTAAGCATTGGAATCAGTCCAGATGCATTTAACCAAAGCATCCTAATACACCACACGCGAGAGGGAAAAGGGAGCGGTGCCAACACTGAAAAGCGGTATGAACATTAGAGCATGTTCTAATGTTTCTAACCAAAAGGGTGGTATAAGCGTCGGACACACGTCCCAAACACTTCTAACCAATGGGTGGTATAAATATCGGACGCACGTCCCAATGCTTCTAACCAACGAGGTGGTATAAACATCGGGCACACAACCCAATGCTTCCAACCGAAGCAAGGTATAAGCGTTGGGCACACGCCCCAAACGCTTCCAACCGAAGCAAGGTATAAGCATCGGGCACACGCCCCAAACGTTTCCAACCGAAACAAGATATAAGCGTCGGGCACACGCCCTAAACGCTTCCAACCGAGCAAGGTATAAGCATCGGGCACATGCCCCAAACACTTCCAATCGAAGCAAGGTATAAGTGTCGAGCACACGCCCCAAACACTTCCAACCGAAACAAGGTATAAGCATCGGGCACACGCCCCAAACGCTTCCAACCGAAGCAAGGTATAAGCATCGGGCACACGCCCCAAATGCTTCCAACCGAAGCAAGGTATAAGCGTCGGGCACACGCCCCAAACGCTTCCAACCAAAACAAGGTATAAGCGTCAGGCACACGCCCCAAACGTTTCCAACCGAAGCAAGGTATAAGTGTCGGGTACACGCCCCAAGCGCTTCCAACCAAAACAAGGTATAAGCGTCGGGCACACGTCCCAAACACTTCCAACCGAAACAAGGTATAAGCGTCAGGCACACGTCCCAAACGCTTCAAACCGAAACAAGGTATAAGCATCGGGCACACTCCCCAAACATTTCCAACCGAAGAGGTGTCGGTGCAAACACCGGGCCTACCGGAATGTTTCTAACCAATAGGGGTAAAGCGGTGTAAGCACCAGGCATACCCGAATGCTTCTAACCAAAAGGGTGTCGGTGTAAACACCGGGCGTACCTAAATGTTTCTAACCAACAAGGTAGAGCTTAAAGGATAGGAATGATCTTACCCGAAATTCCTCTGAATGAACCGTACATACAATATCGTGCTTGCATAAGAAAGAAACTTAATAGATACAGTAGGATAAGAATGCATGTTCCGTACAAGGTTGACAGGATGCGCTATGCTAAAGTGAGAAGTGCATATACAATGCAAACATGACTAACTCTGACACAATGTTAGAGGCATGTTTCATGCATAGCATGCAAGAAAACAAAACAAAGGCATATTCTATGCAGCATGAGCGAGAACATGTTCTATGCAAAATAACAATGGTAATGCATATTCAATACAATGTGCATATGTTTCGCAAAACATGAAAAGTGCATGTTTTATGCAATGATACAAAATGCACATTCTACGCAACAGGTATGGACAACTTCTATGCGAATTGAAAGGATATATACAATGCAATACAATGCAACATGCATATTCTATGTACAGTAATCAATGCATATTCGATGCCGTAACAACAACATGTTTGACGAAGAAATGTGCGTCTTGACAAGACCGATTCAGTTGTAAGCTCTGATTTACCTCTCGGAGGAGCTACAATCAATTTAAAAGGATACATTCTCACATGTACTGAGCATCACGTGTTGAAAACACAGTTCGAAGTTTCCGCAGAGGCTATTTGAGCTTGAAAATGCACTTTCCTTGCACTTCTTCGAGGAAAGAAAGCACAATCCAATAGAAAAACATCCAAGGAGGGTAATGGAGGTTCATCAGCCACCCTGGGGAGCCACCGGCCACACATCAGCCACAAAACAAGGTCATCGGCCAAAAAAGTGGCCAGTCAGCTAACAATTATGGCCGGTCGGCCATAAATGGCAGATTCGGGGCAATTTTGCCATTTTGCCATGGGTCTTTAAGTATTAGGTTTCAAACCCTATTTCTTCACTTCCTCAAGCCCGAAATCCTTCATCTTCTCATTCTAGACCATTTTCCCTCTCCAATCCGAGCTTCAAACACGTTTTCAGTCAACCCACAAACATTCAATTCGTTAAACCCTCATAGAGTACAACACTTTGAACCGATTAAAAAGTGTTTTCGGTGCCTCTTTCTTGATTTCCATCACTTGTGGTTTGTTTCCCCCGAGTCACCTTTGATTTTCGCGCCCTCTTCCAAGCCTTGACCATTCTTCCATTTTTTGCCCCTCGGAGTTGACTTTTTGTGGACTCTTGGCATTCCCACCCATTTTCTACATTTTCGGCCATTCTTTCATCTTTCTCTGAGATAGAAGATCACATCCCACACGGCAGAGCTCCTCCGGGGATAGAGATGGATCCCGAGTTTGAGCCTTTGCTGCTAGGCATTTGACCATTCGATCCGACGATGTACGACCCTGAGGTGCATGTGTTGTCTCCCGACAACATCCGCCAGTTGCGAGGGTTTGCGCGAGGTGCACCAGAGGACCTCCTGTTACGCGAGCCGGAGTCACACTTATCCCATGGCACCTCTGAGGTATACACTTCCTCTTTACTTTCCGCAACGTAGATCATATTTCTTGGATAGCTCACACTGTTCTTTATCTGATCATCCCTTGTGCATTGTATTCCTTATACTGCCTTACATTTGTTTATCTTGAACATCGCCTTGCACTGTATTTCTTACACTACCTTGCATTTGTTTATCTTGCTCATAAAAAGATTCATATGCCTTCCGAGGTTACGGGACCACTGTTGCACGGGATTGGTACATGGAACTACCCGACGCCGTCGATCATATCGTCGACGAGGTTGGTTTCGGGATTGGTGCATGGGACTGTCATGTCTCATTGTGAGCCAGCCTCTTCTAGGCGCTTTAGTAGAGAGGTGGTGGGATACCACCGATTCCCTCCATTTCTCTACAGCAGGGGAGATAACGATGACTCCCTTTGACTTCTCTATGCTCATCGGCATATAGGTAGGGGGTCATTCGATTCCTTATGACATAGATATGAGCAAGTGGGATGCCGCTCAGATTTATTTGTTGGGGACTCATCCACCCCTCTCCCGACCAGGGATGGTGCGGTATTCATGGTTTGTGGACTACTTCAGAGGGACGACGCTGATGACCCGCGAGGAGACCAAGTATTACGCCCAGGGGTTCCTCTAGTTCTTGTTTGGCACTACTCTCTTCGCCGACCGGGCAAACACCATCAGGCTCTACCTCCTGAGCACCTTGGTGGACCTGTCTCATGTCCGACTCCACGACTGGGGCGGCGCAGGCTTGGCCACATTATATGGATACATGAGCTCCTCTTCTCGCCGGAGCAGGCACCTGCTAGGAGGATATTGGAGGGCCTGAGAGGTATGTCCTTCCCTTCTGCTTTATATTTCCGCTTTATATTACTTGTACTCCGTACACTACACATTGCATACACTGTCTACTGCTTTACATTTTCTGTACACTGCTCATACTGCACAATGCACTACATACCATCTGATTCCTGCTTTATCTGCATTTGTCTGACATATACTCATTATTACCCTTTTACATTCCGCAGTTATGGGTATACACCTACTTCTTGAGGCTTGCCCCAGAGCCAGAGGTAGAGACACCTCCCATGGTCCCGTATTCACACAGATACGACGTGAGATGTCAGTGAGGCCCCGAGAGTCTTTCTCATTCTTCCGCCGATATTTTGATACTGTAGCCGCAGCAGAGGTAGTTTAAACCTTATAGTCATTTCAGTTCTACTTCAGATTAGCATTGCATCTCCAATGGCAGCTAATAACCTGTATATTCACTATTTACAGATCGCCTGGCAACCATGGGCAGTGATGCCTGATGCGGTCAGAGATCAGTTTGCGGGTGCTTAGGATGCTTCCCGATTTCGGATCTTGCTTGAGGGCCCAGTCTGTCGAGCGTGGTTCTTGAGGGAGCGCTTTCTACGACAGAGCCTCAGCCTGCCTAAGCCAGTGGTCCCGATGCCGCCTCCTACATACATGAGGATCACAGAGAGATACATTGAGCAGGATATGATCGATTTCACTAGAGGTTAGGATGTTGACTTCTTCAGGCTTGATAGCGACTACACTGTCTTCCTTCAGACATATCTCATGCCGCCTCTGACCAGCGCTCATAGGGGTAAGAGAGACAGATCTGCAGCCACAGCAGAGAGAGCGGGTTGACCCAGGGCAACTCAGGCCTATAGCAGGAGAGGCTCCCAGGCGAGGCGAAGAGCAGGGTGGTCAGTGTTGCCTACTACCATGACCTGTCGGGGAGGCGCTGGAGAGACTTATCAAATTCCCATCCAGCCTGCACCAGTTGGTCACGAGCTGGTCGGAGTTCGAGGCCCGACCTCGGTATGTACCATACTTTACATTCTGCATATTCAATTCATTTCAGTTTATGCTTTTTGAATTACTAATCATCTCAACACATTTACAGGCATCCATAGAGTACACTGGGCGGGCACTCGAGTTGTCGGCTTCTTTGATGGGGATGGTGCAGACGAGCATGGACCTACTCAGCATTTACGGTATCCTGGTAAGTTCTGTCAACCTACATTCCAAAACCCTCTATAATCTGCTCCATATTGATCTGACACATTTCATTATCAATACTGCATTGATACATTGCATCTGACATACATCACAACTAATGTATTCTGGCAAATTGTCCTTTTCAGATGCCAGCCCCATCGGGCGCCCCAGCGGGAGCTGTAGCAGGACCTTCAGTGCCTCCCTTGGTAGTGGGAAGAGAGAGACGAAGGACTTCGACACACAGCCGAGGCAGGGCTAGGCGTACTCATACCGGGAGCAGTTCACGGGAGCCTATCTTGAAGGATGATAAGTCTGATGAGGACGAGGAGCTAGCGAGTCCGTAGTCAGAGTCATCTAAGGGTGGAGACGATGCTGGGGATGGCTCCGGCTCAGATTCGAGCAGCGGCGCCGACGGCGATAGTTCTGGGCCCACACCGAGGAAGAGAGTGAAGAGGGCTTCCTGATTTTGAGGTGGCCAGCACCGATTTAGATGTTTCTACTTAGATTTCTTTTATTCTTCTTTCCTTTTTTTTTTAGTTTTCTTTTCTGCTAGTTGTATTGGCATTTTGGACAAACTCAGGCAGTTTATTTTGTTTAAAAACTTGTACTGCAAAAAGTGACCATGATTGGAAATGAAAACAACCTTTTTGATTAAGAAAAGTGTTGCATTTTACATTTTGAGCATTCATCGCATCGCACAGCATGAAAATAAGATTTGATCTTTGTTAAAAAAAAATGCTTTCAAATTGCATTGTCTTAATCAGATAGCGAACCAACTAACAACTGAGCAAAACAAAACAACTTGAAACACAACACAAATACAACTCAATAAGCAAACTGCAATAACTCGATAAGCAATACAAATACAACTCAATAAAACAATACAACAACTCGATAAACAATGCAAAAACCTTAAAGAAAGAAAAAAGAAATACACCAAAAGTGGGAATAAGCCCAATTTCTTGGCATTTTCAACACTTGGAAGGGCCAGAGGGCAAAAACAGAGGCCACCGACCATAAGGGGAGGTTGCCGGCCACCAGAATGGCTATCGACCACTAGTACTAGCCGATCGGCTACAAACATGGCCGGTCGGCCATCAACAATGGCCAGTCGGCCACCAATGCAGAGGATCTCCAAATTATTGACACATGTCTTCCACTCAACACCTTATCTTCTACAAAAGCTCTAGCTTCGTGTTTTCTCCATTTTAGCTCTGTTTTTGCTTCAAATGGAACCATTCTTTGCCCAAAAATTCTCCGATTCGATTGCAGCTCTAGATGGCTCGGAAAAGCTGAATTTTCGGGGTTTCGGGATAAATGCACTATTCATGCTGAGTTGTACCCCGCTGTGTTTTCCGTTCCTCCACGACGCGGCTAGGTGTTGGAACCCGATTACTCATGTTTTCAGCTTCAGGGGACAAGAGATATGCCCCACTTTTGAAGAATTCCAAGCTTTGACGGAATCCCAGTGCGATGAAGAAATCTTGTCTCAGTCTCGTTTTGGTCACATCCAAGCTTTAGGATGGATGTGTTGACTTACTTTGCACGATGCTCGATCTTTGATTCACAACGGGGAGTTGGATATTCTCAGCTTGATTCATCAGTTTTCTGACGCTGGTGACCACAGCGATCATCTTTGGCAAAGTTTTCGACAACATGCCCTTTGCTTGTGCATGTTGTCTTATTTTTTACTTGCCCCTGGCTTCGGTGGGTCTAGCATTCGCTTGATTAAAATGGCCCAAGGCTTGAAAGAGGGCAAGAGCCACATTGGCTTGACACTGGCCGAGACTTTAATGGGTTTGGATGCTTTCCATCACCGGGAAACGACCAGGTTTGCAGGAAGTCCACTACTCTTGCAGGTAATGCTTCCCACCCTTCTCACATGTGTTTCTCACATTATTTGGCCCACAGGCTCTATCTTTCTCTCAAAACCCTTTTTCTCACTTTTCCTCTCCACGTACACCTCTCTATAAGCGTCTAGAAAAGATCTAGGATGCATTCATGTGATGAGTATGAATTCGAAGGCATCGAGAATACGCTTAAATGTTTTAATATGAACGATTATATGCTATAAGTTTGTGATTTGCTTGCATTGCAAATTATTTGAATATGTATGCTCTTTAGTATATGCATACCTGTGAATCTTTTGTATAAAGTATAATGCAAGTCTAATCAGATGGTAAGAACAAGAGGTGATGAGATAGAGGAGTCCTCTACTGTCAGAATGGATAGAATGGAGAGATTGATTCAGGAAATGGCAAAAACATTGAGGCAACAACAACAGTGGCAACAACAGTGGCAGCAACCACATCCTCTACCTCCACCTCCGGCACCACCCGTGCCAGATAATCAGAATGATGACCAAATAATAGCTCTCACCAAAGAGTTTAAGAAAATGAAACCACCACAGTTCCACGAGGGATTAGATCCGTTAAAAGCCGAAGCGTGGATCCTCGGCATCGAAAAGCTATTTGAAGTGTTCCTTTGTTCGGAGACACAAAAAGTACTTCTAGCCACCTTTATGCTAGAAGATGAGGCAAGAAGATGGTGGATGTTAATGCGTGAGAATCACAAAGATGTTGACTGGACCAAATTTCTGGAAATTTTCTATGATAAGTACTTCCCGCAATGTGTTCAGGACAGGAAAGTATCAGAGTTCATGGAACTAAAGCAAGACAGTATGACGGTGGCTGAGCATGAAGCCAAATTCACCGAATTGGCCAGGTTTGCACCATATGTGATTGATACTGATTATAAGAAGGCAAGGCATTTTGAAGGTGGGCTTCGAAGCGACATTTTAGAGAGGGTGAATGTCTTGAAGCTGGAAACCTATATTGGGGTGCTAGACCGAGCCATAATATCAGAAGCTAACATAGCTAGACAGGCTAAGTCAGCAACTGACTGGAAAGGCAACAAAAGGCAAGGCCTCTTTTCAAAGAAGAAATTTTTGAAAAAGCAAAACACGGGCTCCTCAAGTACTTCGAATTCTTCCCGAGATACATCTCCTATATGCAATATTTGTAGTAAAAGGCATCGTGGGGTTTGTTACTGTGTGTCGGGAGCCTGTTTCAAATGTGGTAAACAAGGGCACATGGCCCGAGATTGTAATCAGAACAGTGGGAAGCTAGCTACTAGCTCAACTGCATCAATCCCAAAGCTGGGAAATACTATGAGATCTACTACCACCGGAGATACCGTGAGACAAGGGAGAGTTTTTGCGCTTGTTTCGGGCGATACACGGAATGCCAACGCAGTTGTCTCAGGTACTATTTCTATATGTAATTAGGATGCTTTTGTGTTAATTGGCTCCAGATCAACACAATCTTTTGTGACATGTGCATTTGCATCTAGACTAAGTAGACCTCTAGAATTACTGCCATATCTGCTATGTGTATCTGCTCTATCTGGGGAATCTGTGTTGTGTTAATCTGTATATCATTTTTGTGACATGCGTGTTGGGAATGCCATTCTATATGTGGATTTGTTGCCCTTGAACTTTAGGCACTTTGATATAATACTGGGCATGGATTGGTTAACTAAATATTGTGCCACCATTGATTGTGTGACAAAACGAGTTGTGTTTAGACCACCAGAACAGGAAGAAATTGTATTTGTGGGAAACGGGGTAGTACCTCCATCTTATTTAATATCTGCAATGAAGGCATGTAAACTGATTAGGAAAGGGTGCCAGGGTCATTTGTGTTTTGTGTTGTCTGAACAATCTGTAAATTTTGAATTGAATAGTATCCCTATTATTAGAGAATTTCCAGATGTGTTTCCAAATGAACTACCAAGGGAATTGGTGGACAGGGAGATAGAGTTTACAATTGAGATTATGCCAGGCACCCAGCCTATTTCGAAAATTCCCTACAGAATGGCTACTGCTGAAATGAAAGAACCGAAAGAACAGTTGCAAGACCTACTTGACGATCTAGTACTTCACCATGGGATGCACCGGTGTTATTTGTGAAAAAGAAAGATGGAACCTTGCACCTGTGTATTGACTATCAAGAACTGAACAAGGTGACAATAAAGAATAAAGACCCTTTACCTCGTATTGATGACTTGTTTGACCAGTTGCAGGGATCGTAGGTGTTTTCCAAAATTGATTTGAGATCCGGGTACCACCAGTTAAAAGTAAAGGCAGAGGATGTTGAGAAAACTGCATTCAGAACGAGGTATGGTCATTTCGAATTTCTTGTTATGCCATTTGGAGTAATGCTTCGACAGTGTTTGTGGACTTAATGAACCGAATTTTTAAAACATACCTTGACGAATTTGTTGCAGTTTTTATTGATGACATTTTGATATACTCCAAGAATAGACTCGAACATGAACATCATTTGAGAACTGTCCTGCAAATATTTAAGGAAAAGAAATTATTTGCTAAACTAATGAAATGTGAGTTTTGGTTGGATGAAGTTGTTTTCTTAGGACATGTTATCAACAAAGAGGGGATTTCAGTGGACCCACAGAAAATAGAGGCAATTGTGAATCCTACACCGACAAATGTAACAGAAGCCTGCAACTTCATGGGCTTAGCCCGGTATTACATGAGGTTTGTGAAAAACTTTTCAAGGATAGTGTAGACACCCCATTTTTGACCGACCTTAAGACTCAGACGTCATCGATTGAGCGCTCGGTGATGGTTTGTGTTGTGCTCGTTTTGAGTCTCCGGAGTTTTGGCTGCGAGACTTGCCTCCGAGCCTCTGTACTCTTTTGTGCTTCGGCTCGGTTTGTGGACCAAACTTTGTTTCACTTCCCCAGAGGGAGGGAGAGGCCTTGTAGGCCATCTCTTTGTGGTCGTAGACCACTTTTCCCGTTTGGAGACTAGTTTCCGGTTTTTGGAGCCTTTGGCCGCTCCCCTTGGTTCGGGACCACTTAACGTTCCCCGTTTGGCATGGTTTTTGAACCACACCTTGTTGCCTCTGCCTAGAGGAACACTGTGGTCCGAGAGACCACTTTTATGGTTGCATACCACTTTTGGTGCTCGTCAGCTAGTTTTCGGGGCTTTCGGCCGCGTGCTTTGCCTCCCAATCTCTCATCTTGCATCCGTTTCGGTTTGTTTTTGGTACAAACCTTGTTTTCCTTGTTTAGAAGGTGGTACAAGGGTGGGAGACCAGTATTTCTCCTGGCCGACCACTTCTTCCTCTGCCAGCCAGTTTTCTGGTCGGACAACTGGCTTTCTTGGTCTTTGGGGCATCTTTTCTGGTCTGCCACCACACCACTGCATTTTTTTCATTCCCTGGACTCTCTCCCACCATGGCCAACTAGTTTTTGCTCCCAGAGACGACTTGAAGTGGTCGGCCGACCACTTTAAGTAGCAGGAAGTGGTCGGCTGCTTTTTGACACCGTTTTGGAAATATTTTCCTCCAGCTGGCACAGCTGGAGGACATTAGGGCCATCTTCCATACACGTGTATGGAGGGATTACCTTGGTGCTTAGCTTCTCCTAGAAGCTTTGCCTTTCCTCTTCTATATGAGGGAGGCTCCTTCTCTCTTCTCTAGGTTCAGCAAAAACTCCGTTGAGTTATACATATAGCCTATATCTATACTTCTTTGTTTTGCTCTTGTTTTGTGTTCAAAAGTGTAGTTTTGTCTTGCTTTAACACACAAACACATACTCAAGCACCTTCCTTTTGCTACTGAGGTGCTTAGAGCCTAGTTTTTGGTGTTCTTGGGTGGCTTTGAGCTTGAAAAACCTGCTGGAGTTGCAGATATAAAGAAGGTCTTCAAGGGTGAGTTTCTAACCCTTAAATCCCCCTTTCTTGCTTAAGATTTTAGCCTATCTTGCATGTTGTTTTAAGCTTAACTCTTAACTAGAAAAAGTTCTGTTTTTGCATGCTTAAAATAGTTGTTTGAGGTCGCTTTTTCATTTGGGGTGATTTTCTCCCTCATAGGCCTTGTTAGGCCTTGTTTTGAGCCATCCCTTTAGGCTCTTGGTGAAGCCTTTGCATGACCTTTCTACCACTAAAATCCAGTGGATTTTCAGTGGTGGAAAGGTGTTTTTGGTGTCCTAAATAGGAGAGGGTCCCCTCTCCTCGTATTCTGTATACTAGCTTCATATGCCTCATGATTGAGCACCTTTGATGAGCTTATGTTAGCTTGTTCTTAGGATGTATTTGTGTTTTTTTTTGCTGAGGCATAACACTGTTTTTACTTGCTTTGGTCACTCCATGCATGGTTGATACACTTGTAGTGTAAATCACACAAACTAGCTTTATGTGCTTCATGAAATAGCATGTCATTCTAGCTTGTTTTCTTTCCATTTCAGCATGTTTTCGGTGATGTTTTGCCATATCATGACTCTGTTTTGGTTTGGTTTGGTTGGCCCTTGCATGCTCCATACACTTGTAGTGTAGTTTCATGAAATAGCCTAACATGAATCATGTTGTAACATGTCATTTTAGCATGCTTTTGGCTTAGCTCTGAGAAGACTTTGTTCATGTTTTAGCATGTTTAAGGTCTGATTTGTGTTTTTTTGGTCATTCATGACTTGCTTTGTATAGCTATGGTCCAACCTAGCTTGTTAACGTTGTGTGTTGAGTCCTCTAGCGTGCATTACTTGGACTATTTGAATGATTTGGCATCACTTGTTATGTGATTTCAGTCCATGTTTTATGACCATGCATTCACATTTGTCACTTATTCAATGCGTTGGAGGGTTGGCCCCTTTATGCCTTAACATGAACCATTGCGTATGCCTTCATGCCTTAGCTTGCGAGCCATCATTTCAGTGCTTATTTGGGGTTATTATGCCATGATATAACTCTTATTTTTATTGGTTAAGTTATTCCATGCTTGGTCTTAATAGGTGTAGTGTAGTCTGCCTTATATGCCTTGTATGCATCATGCCTTATGCCCTCTATGCTAGCTTGTTTTGGCTTCTTCCCATGCATGTTTTAGACTCATTTTAACATGTTCTAGGACTTTTTTGGGTTTCCTTGGTCACATGCTTCATGTTTTGTATACTTGTAGTACAAATGCGCTTGCTTGCCTCAAGCTTTGAGCACCGTTGCATGCTTCACTTGTGTTGTGTACATAATTTGGCATCACTTAACATGACATTTCAGAACATTTAGCATTGCCATGTTCCTACCTCAATCATGCTTTAAGTGTTTTTGAGTGTTATGCATTGTTGCCTAGCTTATGCCTTAGCTTGTATGCTTGCATGCCTAGGTATTTGAGCCCTCATCTCAGCATGTTTAGGTCCTTGTTTTGACCTAATCAAACTCTGTCCATGGTTAGTTCATGCATTTGTGTCATGTATTGCATGTCCCTGGAGTAATCCTTCTTGTTAGCTTTCATGCTTTAAGGACCCTAGCATGCTATACTTGTGTTGTTTGAATGATTTGGCATCATTTCTTGTCTAATTTCAGTGCACTTAGTGTTGCTACACTTCCATGCTTTTCACTCTTTAAGTGTTCTTGAGAGTTGCACCTTAATGCCTTAGTCGGTGAGCCAATTGGCATGCATGTTTGTATGTGTTTTCGGTGCCTTCATTTTAGCATTATGGCCACTGTTTTGGCATGACTGGGGTCTGTCCATTTCGATTTAAGTCCATCAAGTATATGGTTTGCATGTTGTTGCATGTTTGGTGCATTGCACATTGTTGCCCTTGTTGCATCGTATTGTGCATGCATGCATTACATTATGTTAAGAACCCTCATGATTGCCTTGTATTGAGTATGTCATCTAATTCTCAGCATTTAGCATTGTGTATGCCATGTTATGCCTTGTGTTGTGTGTGCTAGGTTGCTAGTTGCATTGAGTATGCTATGTAGTTGCATGTTCACATGCTAAGGTTACATTACATAGCATTGTGCATGCCATGTTATGTGTTACATTGTGTTTGGAATAGGTGTTAGTCCAAACACGGGAAAAGAGGGACGTTTCATACTTAAAGTGATGAATCGTGCCTTAATTCCCGGTCGCCGACACTCTTGATGATACATGATAGAGTTTTAGGCTTTATGTGTTTACTTGTGCATTCATTTCATATTGAATTGTGCAACTTCACCTCTCGGCCATCATGCATTAAAATGCACAATTAGTGGTTCAAGGGTCGAGAACCTACACTCCCTTGTGTTCATGACATGATAGGGAGGGTGGTTGTGCACACATATCTTGCAAATACATTGCCATGCCCTTTTTTGCTCTTTGTTGCAGCAAATTGCAGTTCAGTAGCAACAACTGGTCGGCCAGCCAGAAAAACTAGCTAGCCGACCACTTTTCTGGTTTTTCAACAACCAAAAGTGGTCGGCAGGTGTCTGGAGAGACCAAAAGTGGTCGGCCACCCTCCCACAAGACTCCCAATGTGAAGTTTCAGCTTTCTGGAGCTTGGTGCAAGTTTCTAAGAACAAATGAAAATAGAGGCAAATCGGGGCATCGCATTGGATTTTTGAACGAGGCAACTGAGCATGCATCCAGTCTTCTCCCTCCGAGAACCTCCTGCTTTACTGCTTTCCTTAGCTGCCATGCTTAGATAGCTAGTTTACGCTTTGGTTTGTACTCTTAATTAGTTAATGCTTTAGCTATTCAATTCGTTCAATAATAATTAGTTAACTAGGAATAGTTAATTAATTTGTTGTGTAATAATTAGTTTAATTAGCTTAGATTAGCTAGTTAGCTTCTTATTTGGTCCCTCCCTCGAGAGGGCGTATTATTGTAATAAGCGTGCGTGTGTGTGATGCATGTCTTTCAATCCCCATTTCTTTCTCCCTTTTATTTAACCGCTTACGATGGTTAGTTTTAGGGCATATTTCGTTTAGCATACCTTATGCTCGCATGCGTGCCTCCATTCATCTGTCTTGCATGCGCCGGGCTCGGTGCATCATACTAACTGCATTGTACTTTCAATACATTACTTGAATACATGTACCAAGTTGCATTTCACATGACATGATTAGAATAGCCGAGCCTATTTTAATTGCATTTTCGTATGTGTTGCATTAGCCATCTTAACATGAACTAAGATCATGCATGATTTCTAACTAGTTCTTTGTTTTGGCTCGGAGTACACTGTGAGTATTTACGCTTTAGCATACTGAATGTGTGTTAATGTTGCCATGTTAGCATGGTTGCCATGAGGCTAACTGCTTATGTGATTAACTGTCTGAATGCTTGTGGGTGAAGGTTGGATTGCTTGAATTGGGGCAATTCATTGAAATCCACATTTTAGCCTACTTGCGAGTAGCAAACTTCAAACTATTTTCCAAACAAACGGATATGCGATGCTTCGTTCCAAATTAGGTGATCTAGTCTATACTTGTTTACTGTGCGCATCACGTAGTAAGACTAGCTAATTAATCGGAATAAGAGCCCATGTGTTTTCAAAAACAAGATATCATACTTAGTACAGGCCGATCTTTGATCGGGCGAGCAGGGGTGCTCATTAAATGACCTTCCCCAATCATACCCAAGTTCCCGAGCCGAGGCAACTTTGGTGACGACAGACACGTGGCCTTAGGCATGAGTCATGGTTTCCTAAATTCCCCCAAAACAAAATATTTAGGTGTCGACTCTGTATCTAGCAAAGCCGTCCATGTTTGGTACTTCTTTATTAAAAATCAGTTTTCCAAAACGAATTGCCAGATTTGGACTCTTTGGTGATTTATCGGTCTCACATCGCACATTGTGAGATTAGATTCAGAACCGGGACATTTGAGTCCAAACTGTGGTAAGCCCAAATGAACCAACGGGATTTCCATGGGGCGTTCGGGGCACATCTACAGTTTCTGGCGACTCCGCTGGGGAAATAGAGAACTTGACTTGAACTCATGATATCTTGTTTTGACTACACTTATGTGTCTCTTTGCATTGCATTTGCATTGGTGCGCCTAGGACACCGTGTTTGCTGTATGCTATTCCTGAATGGTTTGCCGGAGGCTCGCTTTGAGAAGCGTGCCATAAGGCTGACCGGTTGCGGGCTTTGCTACGACGGGAACACAAACCTTAGTTTTTACTGAGGCACCCCTTTTGACCATTCGACCTAGTGCATATCGGAATCCATAGTGACTATTCCAAACTAGGACAGGTTGCTTACCCGATTGTAGGTTGTTTTGAAGCTGCTGTGTGCGTAGTGAAACCCTAGGCTCCTGACAAGATAGGACAGGGAAACCCTACCCCAACATAGGGGTGTTTTGGCTCTCATTTACTTGCTTTGTGCTTTTGGGGAGTGTGTCTCTACAAGATTGCGTGTATCAGTTTGCAAGTCTGGGTATCAGGCCTGCGGGCATCAACATTTGGAGAATCAGTTTTACCTGAGGGTATCAGATTCAGTTTTGGGGCAGCAATTTGGGGCACAGTGATCAGAGTTAAGGACAGTGGGTTCAACTTACAAATGCCGACTGTGTGTTGTTATGTCGACTGTGTGTTGTCAGGCCGACTGTGTGTTGTTTTCAATTTATTCAGCTCATAACATAGCACACTGTGCGTTTTGGTTGTTTATTTCCTTATTATGCTTTATTTATTTTTTTACAAGGTAGTTTAGCACAATTGCATCCGACCAGGCAGATATTCCCCGAGCACTCTGGGTCAGAGGTTGAAGACTCAGTCGATCCAGGGATCTGATAGACGGACAAGCAATGTTTCTTTCTTTACCCCCGGTTACTAGGTGGAGGTCAAAAAGGCGCAGTGTATTAGTACAGAGGTCGCTAGATCAGTGGTCCTTGAATAGTCAGGCTGAGGTCTCAGTTTCTATTACAGAAGCACATATACTGGTTATTCAGTTAGATCAGCACAATATGGCAGGTCAAGAAGAGATGATGCGTCAGCTCCAGGAAAGTATGAAAACCATTCAGCAGGATACTGCACGTTAGACAGAATTTGCTACACGCCAAGCCGAGGTTATGGCCCAACAGGCAGAGGTAATTATCAGGCTACAGCAGCAGACTGGAGCATCTGCTTCACATCAAGCTCCTCCCCCACCAAGAGTTCCAATACCCGGGGAGATAGCTAATGTCCAGGAAGATACGGACATTCCAACGGGGCCGGCTCCGGCCCCAATCCTACCCCAGCTATCCAAAACGCCCACCAACCGACCAGATTCTCCCTTTGAGTTTGAAGTGGACCCCACGACACTAAAAGTGAGTAAGCTTGAAAAGCTTTTCAAAAAGTCTCAAGGCATGAAAACCATTCTGAATATTGAGGATGGATACACTGACTCGGCCATGACTCTACCGGACCAATTTAAAATGCCGCACATAGACCGCTTTGATGGGTCTGGGGATCCTATGGTACACCTGTGGCTGTTTTCAGACATCTTAAGGCCAATGGGCCTCTCCAGATTATAGAAGCTTTCTCTGTTTGGCCGGACCCTGTCGGGTGTAGCGACTATTTGGTACGCAAAATTAGAGGACTCCGTTGAGAGGAATTGGGAGGAGATGGCCGAGGCCTTCATAGCTCAATACTCCTATAATGCGCAGATCGAGGTCACAACTCATGATCACAAGACAACCAGGCAAGAACCAAAGGAGAGCTTCTCCAACTTCGTAACCCGTTGGAGGGCCAAAGCCTCGATGATGACCATCAGGCCCGTGGACAAAGATCAGATACGGATGGTTATGCGCAACCTCCAGTCCAAGCTCATGCAGAAGATGATCGTCCTCCCCCTACCCACCTTTGCAGATCTACATGAGATTGGGGTGCAAATAGAGGACGCCATGAAACAAGGCCTCATTGATAATGAGAGAAAACAGCCCAAGAGGGCATTCAACCGCGGTACAAATGCAAGCACAAGTAACGCTGTAGCTGGCAGAACTTCAAATGTCAGAATGGTCACCACCACCACTCCCAAAACCCTCACAGCCACCCCATTCACTGGTGCGTCTGGTAGTAGCTCACAAACAGCTAGATATGCGTCCAAAGGCCAAAGAACCTTCACCCCACTATACATGCCCCTATCCAAAGCTTTGGGGATTTTGATCAAGAAAGGGCACTTAAAGCCCCTAGAGCTGCGGCTTTTGCCAGAAAAACTTCCTCCTTCACCTAACCAGGCAAAGTATTGCGCCTATCACCAACAGCATGGTCATGACACCGACCAATGCTTTAAACTGCGTCACGATATCCAAGATCTCATTGACGACAAGGTAATCATGCCTCCAAAAAAACCAAACGTCACAACCAACCCACTTCCACCACATAACCAAGCTCCACCACCCAAACGCATTGACCTAATCCAAACTGGGGTTGTGTCATACGACCCCAGCATATAAATCACCCTTTCTCACCTACCCAAGCCGGAGGTGTTCATTCCTGAAAGTACGAATTTGTGCATGCTAGACATCTCCTAAACCCAACCTGAGCCGGTGGTGGTGAATATCGAAGATAGAACCGGGATGATTGCGGGAACAGATAGAAATGATTATTTAGGGCCTGAGGGGTCTGCGAGATATGTGTACGACCCGAGCGGTTACATCACACCAACAGGTCAGCCTAAGCCAAGGGTGGACTTCCCCGTAGGGACAAAGATCAGTGTCGTACAGTAGGATGGACCTGATCAAGGGCTAGACGACCTGGCAGAACTAGAGGAAGACATTACAAATCTGTAATTCTTTAAAGAACAAGATACAGGGGACGTAACTGTCAACTGGTTCGATCTAGAAGGGTCAACAAAAGCTACCGGGTGGCTTAGTGACGAGCGGGATGCTATTGAACAACTTCAGCCAAACTAGAGGCAATCAAGGGTTGGAATATCATCAGCAATGGCCAGAATGGCTGGGAATCAGGAGCAACCGCCGAAGAGCACCGGTGTTAAGAATTTTGCTCAGGATCAAAACAGTTTGAGTACAGAGGATATTGAACATCAAGCTGCACTGATGCAGTTTGAGCGGGAAAAGATCGAAGATCTGGAAAGGGTTAGGAAGGCCAAAGCCCTCGAGGGGACAGAATGTGCTGTGCATGTGGTAGTAGTCGCAACAGAACTGGATAGTTGCTTGTCGATGGCCGACGGGATGTGATGGGAAGATGATGACCTATGTCTTGCCCACACGGACGAGGATTGGGGGAACAACCGACCGGATGATACCTGGTATATTGGAGAAGTTGACCACATGACTAGAAGTGGGCGGTATTTCAAGCCCCCACACCTAGATCAACCTGAGACGTCCGGAAAGGACAAGAAAGCAGAAAGGTAGAAGGAAAAACTACTCGAAGAGGATGCTGTGTTAAAACAGGTTAAGAAGATACAAGCAGACATCTCCATCTGGGGACTGCTTATGGCTTTAAGAGTATACAGACATGCTGTCCTTTCTTTAATGGACAGGGCTAAACTTTAAATCGACACCACGCCTGAGCAGCTAGTAGGATTGGTCTTTCCGGGAGGAGCTTCCCCGACGTTGACCTTTACTGATAAGGAATTGCCGCCTGAGGGCTCAAACCATAACAAACCACTCTATATCTATGTGGAGTGTAGGGACAACTGGGTACCAGTAGTTCTTGTCAACACAGGATCCGCCATCAACGTTTGTCCGTCGAGGACGGCATATGCAATCGGGTTGAAACCCGTGGACTTTGTACCTACTACCCAGGTAATTCGAGCATATGACAATACTAGCAGAGAAGTGATGGGGACTGTGCAGATTCGGACTAAGGTCGGTCCACGACAACACGATATTGACTTTCATGTCTTGGACATTCCTACAACTTTCAATCTACTCCTAGGGCGGCCGTGGTTGCACCAGGTAAAGGCAATCTCTTCCTCTCTCCACCAGGTGTTGAAGCACCCCTACGGGAAGTGGGTGGCCATAGTTTTTGGGAATTCTTCAATCCATCCGCCGCCAGAGGTTTCTATGCCAGTGTTGGAAATTGAACATGGTGCGGAGGATGTATTCCTATCAGGGTTCACCCTAGCTGAGGCCTGGGTCATACAGAACATACTAGCTATCGATGAGGGGTTATATGTTAGTGCACAATCGGTGTACCTCATGAACGAACTCCAGCACATCCCCGGGATGGGATTAGGGAAAAGTGGCCGGAAAGGCGTTGCAGCATCGGCTGAAGTGCCGCATAACCTACATACCTTTGGTTTAGGTTACCTACCCACTAAGGAGGACTGAGTGAGGAAAAGCAAAGAAATGGCCGGAAGGGCCAGAGCTAGGCAGGCCAGGAAGCATTTTGAGTTGATAAACCGACCTATTCAGGGTACCCTGAACGAACGCTTTGTTCGGGAGGGAGAGGATTTCCCGTTCTGCAGCTTCCCAGAGCCATGGTTGAATGCGGAGAGGAGACGCTTGCCGAGGCTCGAGATCTTCTTTGACTTGCAATTGTCTAAGGATAATGTTGCAGAAGAGCAAACAGACCCGACAGTTGAGGCTAAACAGTACAAAGAGGAGGTTTCCGAGGGCGCATAGATTGAAATGGGGGTAACACTAGCTTGTCTACTTTCAGATCCTCTGATCGTACATGAGTGCTTGGGGGATGACCTCTCAGTGTCCATGATTGGGAATGAAATGGCTCCGAACCCACCTTTAAACATTTTCGATGCATCCATTGCACCTTCCCTCGTTTGGCAATACAAGGAAGGCTTCTTATCGAGCAGCACCAGGTCAGGTAGTGAGCTGGAATCTGATTCCACTGAGTCTTGTGAGTCAGAATCAGGTTCCAGCTTGTTTGAGTCTGAGTCCGGTATTCTTGGGAGTGATAACCCGGATGCCACAGTCATGTCTAGGTCATCCTTTTCTTTTTCCTTTGAGTATGTTGTAATAGAGGAACCAAGCGACTTGGAAGTACTTAATGAGAATTGTGCGGCTGTGGCCTTCAATTACTTTTCTCTACCCTTAATTTATTGCATGAATCAGGATTTTCAAAATTTTGATGAAAACGACGAGGATGAAATTCCTTTGGTTTTGCAATATTTGCTTGATCAAGAGCAGGAGAGTTTTGTTAAACCCTTGGCTGATAAAATCACCCAAATTAATGTTGGTACCGAGAAGGACCCGCGGCTGGTCCAGATCGGGTCCACGTTGTCTTCGGAGGAGTGTAAGCGCTTAGTCGCTATATTAAAAGATTTCAAAGATGTTTTCACGTGGTCCTATGAAGACATGCCTGGAATCGATCCTTAGATTGTACAGCACCGGATCCCTCTTGACCCAGAGGCCCGGCCTGTTAAGCAGAAGCTCAGAAGGATCTGCCTAGACTGGGCTCTCAAGATCAAAGAAAAGGTCACCAAGAAAATTGACGCAGGGTTCCTATTGGTATTTGAATACCCAACTTGGTTGGCCAACATCGTTCCAGTTCCAAAGAAAGATGGCAGAATTTGGGTATGTGTGGATTTTAGGGATTTGAACAAAGCCAGTCCGAAAGATGACTTTTCTCTGCCGCATATCGATGATTTAGTGGATTTTACTGCTCGGCATGTGTTGCTCTCGTTCATGGATGGGTTTTCAGGCTACAATCAGATATTGATGGCACTCGAAGACCGAGAGAAGACTGCTTTTACTACCCCGTGGGGAACCTATTGTTATAGGGTGATACCGTTTGGGCTGAAGAATGCTGGAGCTACGTATCAATGGGCTGCGACCACAATATTGCACGACATGATCCACAAGGAGGTTGAGGTGTATGTAGACGACATGATTGTCAAGTCCAAAGAAAGAGAGGGCCACTACACTGCCTTGTAAAAATTCTTTCAACGGATCAGAGAGTATAGGTTGCGACTGAATCCTCAAAAGTGTATATTCGGTGTCACAGCAGGGAAAATGCTGGGGTTCTTGATCACACAGAGAGGTATCGAGGTCGATCCTTCCAAAATCAAGGCCATCTTAGAAATGCCACCACCAAGGATTGAAAAGGAGGTACGAGGCTTTCTGGGTAAAGTGCAATTCATAAGACGGTTTATTTCAAAATTAACCTTGACTTGTGAACCACTCTTTGGTCTCCTGAAGAAAGGAAAGAAATTCCAATGGGACGATCGATGCCAAGCTGTTTTTGAATAGATCAAACAATATTTACATAACCCACCTGTGTTGTCACCGCCTGAGCTGGGGAAACCGTTGATTTTGTACCTTTCAGTGACTGAAACTACAATGGGTTGCATGCTCGCGCAAGAGTCTGAGGAGAAAGTGGAGAGGGCTATTACTATCTGAGCAAGAAAATACTAGACTATGAGACCCGCTACACTCCGCTAGAGAAGGCATGTCTAGCCTTGGTATGGGCTACCAGGAAGCTGCGGCACTACCTGTTAGCTCACTATGTAATACTGGTTTTGAGATTGGATCCCATCAAATATCTCTTCGAGAAACCAGCACTTACGGGTAGACTAGCCCGTTGGTTGCTTCTGCGATCCGAATTCAATCTGAAGTATGTGACGCGCAAGTCACTAAAAGGGAGAGCAGTAGCAGAGTTCCTAGCCGATCACCCAGTTGAAGGGGATGAAGCAGTTGAGTACCTATTCCCAAACGAGGCCATTCTACATGTCGAAGACGAAACTTGGACGATGTACTTTGACGGAGCGTCAAGCCAATATGGGTATGGGATTGAGGTGTTGTTGATAGCACCTGACAATTCCCGCATACCTCTAGCATTCAAACTCTGGTTCAAAGTATCGAACAATGAAGCAGAATATGAGGCATGCATTGCCGGTTTAGAAGCCGCCCTAGAACTAGGGGCAAAATGGTTGGACATCATCGGAGACTCAAACCTTGTTGTATCTCAAGCTAAAGGAGATTGGAAAGTTAAAAAAGAAAAGATAAGAATCTATCACCAGACCTTGGACGTGTTAATTCCTCGGTTTGAGAAGTTGAACTTCGCTCATCTGTTAAGAGAAAATAACAGGTTTGCAGATTCACTAGTAACTCTATCTTCCATGATAGACATCCCTTTCGGAGTCTGGATGCGTCCGATCATCATCGAACAAAAATTTGTGCCGGCCTACAAGCTGCTTGCTGCCATGGAAGAGGTACAAGATGAGAACCCCTGGTATTACGATGTCTGGAACTTCTTGAAAACGAAAGCGTATCCACCAGGGGCAAACGCCAAAGATAAGAGGGCAATTCGAAGAATGGCTGCTCAGTTCATCGTCTGCAGGGGTAAACGATACAAGAGAGGTCATCTTGGGATGCATAAGCTGTGTGTTGATGCCGACGAATCAAAGCGCCTGATGGAGGCCATCCAGGGAGGAGAGTGTGGAGCGCACATGAACGGGGTAATGCTAGCTCGAAAGATCCTTAGACAGGGTTATTACTGGTCCACCATGGAGGAGGATTGTATTAGCTTTGTCCGGTGATGCCACAAATGTCAGATCCACGGCAACCGCATGAACATTTCGCCGTCAAAGCACTACAACATGACTTCGCCATGGCCATTTTCAGTCTGGGGGATTGAAGTGATTGGGGCTGTCACTCCGAAAGGGTCCAATGGGCATGACTACATTTTGGTAGTGATAGATTACTTTACAAAGTGGGTTGAGGCCCAATCTTATGCGGTATTGAAGGCTTCACATGTTGCCAAGTTCATCAGGAACAACATCATCTGTCGCTACGGGGTCCCGAACGAGATCATTTCAGATAATGGTTCCCACTTTAAGAAGAAGGTGATCGACTTGTTGAACAAGTATAACGTGGCTTTTCACAAGTCATCTACATGTCGGCCGCAAACCAATGGAGCAGTTGAGGCCGCCAACAAGAACATCAAGCACATTCTGCAGAAGAAGGTGGAAACCTATCGAGACTGGCCAGATAAGTTGCCATTTGCTCTGTGGGGCTACCGGACTTCAATTCAAACTTCTACTGGGGCGACTCTGTATTCCTTGGTCTATGGGATGGAGGCTGTTTTGCCTATTGAAGTTGAAGTTCCGTCGTTATGGGTATTGGCTGAGTGTCAGATAGCCGAGGCAAATTGGCAGCAGAGCAGGTTCGAATAACTCATGTTGTTTGATGAGAGAAGGCTGAAAGCGCTGTACCATGTTTAGGGTTATCAATGAAGAATTGCCAGGGCTTTCAATAAAAAGGTTAAGTCCAGGAATTTAAAGGAAGGGGATCTAGTGCTCAAAGACAACCGAGCTCCCATTCACGACCCTAGGGGCAAGTTCAGACCCAATTGGACTGGTCCTTACATCATCAAGTCTATCTGGTCGGACGAAGCTATAGTTCTAATGGACCTAGATGGCCTAGAGTTCTCCCAACCGATCAACATGGACAAGTTGAAGAGATATTATCCCTGCGTGGCTCACTAGGCCGAAAACCCGAAAAGGCGACCTAGGCAAAAGTTAGAGCATGGAAAATTTGAAACTATAAAAACTGAGCTCGCAAGGTTGAAACCTCGCAAAGGGCAGCCTTGGCAAAAGTTAGAGCGTAAATGGAGAGTGTTAATACACGAGTGAACCTGAGCCGAACTACGTAAGGCTTGATTCCCATCTTTGGGATACGTAGGTAACTTCACTCTGTAGTCTAGCCATAAACACTTTCCCGATCAACTTTGTCCACGTCATCATGTTTGGTCATCTTTGTCTACTCTGCGTTCAAGAGCTCGGTTGTGATCTCCGGTGCAATGCTATTCAGACTAGGGGCAACTTTCCAGTTGCTGGAATCCGGGGTTGTGTATCTCAGTGACAGATCTCAGGCGTGTCCAATTCTGATCCGTATCAAAAATGGTTTTGAAAAGTTTTAATAAAAGTTGATTTTTGTTCAAATTAACCTTTTTACAACTTAGACCATTTTTGGACCAAACGGGAAATTTTCAGTACCCACAACCTTTAATTTCATTGATTTCAACACAGAGTTCTCCTACTCCTGAATACAAATTGAAGTTTCTTTTTATTACATTCACAAAGTAAACTTGAAAGTACTAATAAAGCAATAAATTCAGGGCATGGATAAGTCAGGTGTTCCTGCGCCCCCTCCCAGAGCTGGTCGAAGCCTCTAATGCTAAAGTAGGCCCAGTCTGCTCCTCCTCAAAAAACCAAGCTATACACTCACCAGAGAGAGTACAACTGAAAGTGGGAGAGGGGGCCAGAAGCTCTCTAGTCCTCCATGCCGTGGCATATCGAGCTAGTTGAGTGCCTCGGACCGGAAATGCAGCGGGATACTCAATCCCTTCTACCGGGCAAGTCTGATCATGTCCGAACTAATGCCGGAACCGGAAAAGAAAATAGAACACACAGTGTGTCATGCCAATCAACTGAATCCTTGGCTAACGAGTCATACTATAGCTCATTGTCGGCAGATTAAGCTAAGGACAACGCCAAGCAATGCGGTCTGCGGGTAAGCTACGTATCCAGTTGCACCACCATCCCTCGTCAGGGGCATCGACTAGACGTCATCAGAAGAAATAGCTGTGAGCTGAGTATGCGGGGTAGGAGTCCATAATCTTCAATTTGTCCATCAACCATATCTGGGGAGCGATTAAAAATGAGAGATTAAAGAATAGAGAGGTGTACGTCGAGACAAAAAGTGAGAAAAGTGTTTTGAGAGAAAAATCGAGCCTGAGGGACGAGTGATATGAGAAATATATGTGAGATGGGGTGGGGAATATTGCCTGCAATAGAAATGGACTCCCCGCCAAGCTAGCCGTGTCCCGGTGATGAAAAGCGTCCAAGCGTATCAATGTCTCAGCTAATGTCATGGCGACGCAGCTCTTGCCCTCTCATAGGCCTTGGGCGACTCCATTCAAACGAGTGCTAAACCCACCAGAGCCTGGGGCAAGCAAGAAATGAGACAACATGCACAGGCAAAGTGCATGTTGCCGATAACCCTGCTAGTCATGATTGTCGCGGTCACCGGCACCAGAAAATCGACGAATCAAGCTGGGGATATCCAACACTCCATCGCGGGTCAGTGACCGAGCGTCATGCAAAGTGAGCCCACACGTCCATCCTAAGGCTTGGACGTGGCCAAAGCGGAATTGCGGCAAAATTTCCTCCTCGCGCTCGGATTCCATTAAAGCTTAGAACTCTTCAAATGTGGGACACATCTTTTGTCCGCCAAAGCTAAAGACGTGTGTTACCGGGTTCTAAAACCTTGCTGCGGCATGAAAAAACGGAAAATGCAGCGGGGTGCGGTTCAGCGTGAATAGTGCATTTATGCCAAAGCCCCAGAAATTCACATTTTCCGAGCCATCCAAGGAAGCAACCCAATTTGTGAGATTTTGGATGAGAAACGCCTCTATTTTGGTGCAAAACTGAGTTGTAATGAGGGAACCACGAAGTTAGAACCTTTATAAAGGATAAGACACTATTTGGAGGACAAGTGTCAGAAAATTGGAGGTTCCTAGGTCAAGTGGTCGGCCGACCACTTTTTCTGGAATACAAATACAACACTCCTTGAACGAAAAGTCATTTTCATTCCATCATAGCTTCTTTTTACAACATTCTACAAAGGGTTACAAGTTTTGGAAAAAAAATAAAACTGCCTAAGCTGTACAATGTGCTACAACTATATGTAAAAAGAAAAATAAAGTAGGAACATCTACATCAGTGCCATCAACCTTAAGATGGAGAAGCCCTCTTTACCCTCTTTAACTGAGTAGCCTTCGCGCCAACGGCACCGGCACCATCATCTGAATCAGAGTCACCGTCCTCGGAAGCCTCCTCGATGTTGCCTCCGTCCTCCGAACCAAAATCTGAGTCATTTTCCCTACCTGCAGATGTCTCATACTGAGGATGTGCCGACTCCTCCTCCTCGCTAGACTCGTCATCCTGTCTGACAGGTGTTCTGCGTCTGTCTCGGCCATGTGTTGAGACTCTTCTCCTAACTGCTTGAGAAGGCCTGGATGGCCCAGTCCGCAGAGGCAAAACCTGAAAAGGACAATTTGAATGCGTCAGCCAGTATGTATATCAAATGCAGATGCAAGAATTACATAGAGTGCGTGCATGCAGATATAGTGTGCGAATGCGATGTGTCAGATGTACTCTACACATGGAATGAATCAATACAGTGAAATGTTCAGTTTCCATATGTCATCAGAAGCATGATAAATGCGAGGAAATTGAAAAGTACATGAACGTCGGAGACACAAAGCATCGTCTCCCTCCGCAGAACCATGCTCTCGAGTGAAGCCACCACTCCGAGCAACCCCTCAGTATACTCTCTGGGAGGCTGCACACACAAGTTCAAGTCATCGGTGAATGAATGAATGTCTAAATATCTTAGTGATAAATGAAAACTATTAAACATACCGGTGGTGAGTCAGGGTCACTGAAGTATCGATGGTCGGGCATCGAAGGCTCCAGTGGAATCGGGTAAGAAGTCCCATATTGCTAGCCCGTCAACTCGGTCAGAAGATCTGGCCATCCAACATACTGGCGAGTCGAGGGCATCCATCCGGTCCCGCCCCTCGATGAGCCTGCCCCGCTGGTCGAAGGAACGCCTCCAGCTCGGGCGCGACTCGAGGAAGGCATGTCAGCAGCTCTCCTCTTGGGGATACGGACACCTGACGGCGGAGGCATCAGGTACGTATGGTGACATGTCACGTAAGCCCCCTCCTCCAAAAAAAAGGACTGTATCAATACCCAGCATGAGGTCCTCCTTCTTTCGAGGCGTAAAATCCCCTGCGGACTGCATCTCTGGTGGAGGCAATGAGGGAACGTCCTGATCAGAGTTGCCCATCGTCTGGCGTATGAAGCGCTCTCCGAGGAACCAGGCTCTGCTGACCGGTCTCTCAACCAGAACCCTGTATCGCGAAGTGCCCCATGTCCCAGCGAACAAAAATTGAGGATTCCCTGGCATGGTTATCCAAGGTTGCCAGGACACCTGCGAGTAACAAGTGCATAAATTGATTAGATGTCATAAATATGCAAGATAAATCAAAGCGGAAAACATGAAGAACTGAGAGTTCTGGATTACCTCCGTCGCTCGTACAGTATCGAAGAACTGCCGGAGAGAGAGCAAAGTCTCTCGGGCCTGGGCTGACACCGACCCTCAAATCTGCTCAAGCAAGGGATCTCAAGGGGTGCCTAGACCTCTAGCTCAAGGGCCAGCGTCGGGAAGTACGCATAAACCCACAGCTGTGAAAGGCAAGTCAACGACTATCAATATATAGAATGTAGAGAAAATACAGAATGCTGAGTGCAGAATGTTGTGTACAGTATAACAAATATAGAATACTGAGTGCAAAATGCTAAGTGTAGAATGCAGTGTGTAGTGTATAATATACAGAAAATACAGGAAATGCAGAATACTGATCGCAGAATGTAGAATACAGAATGTAATGTGTGCAGTGTGTAGTATACAGATAATGAAAAGCAGAACTGTAAATCAAGAGGGCAGAATGTACCTCCCAAGCTCGCCAGTAGCCTCCAACTATGGTTCCCCACTCACGGGAGGTCGCGCTCATGTAGCAGTAAAGAGTAGCAAGAGCAGCGCTACCCCAATCAAAGACCTGGACCCGTGATAGATCTCCCAGAGCACTGAGCAGATAAAGCCCAACTGTGTTCCCCCTGTCAGAGAACAGTGTGGTCCCGAGGAAGAACATCAAAAATCCCCGGGCGTACTGCTTTACGGTCTTAATGGTCTAGGGCGAAGTCCCCCTGTACTGCTCGGAGAACCAGGTGTACCTGACCCTGCCTGATGATCTATCGATCGGCAGATGGGCTCCGAGTAAATAAACCCAAGCGGCATCCCACTCACCCATATCTGTGTCGATGGGATCGGTCGGCCTCCCACCTTAAGGCCCATCAGTATGGAGAAGTCGTATGGGGTCATCGTCATATCCCTAGTGGCCGAGAAATGGAAGGAGTTGGTGGTGTCCCACCATCTCTCCACAAGTGCCCCCACGAGGGTCCTACTCGCTGGATGGCATGACAATCCTGCACAGAATAGGCCAAACCCTGCCTCATCCACTATATGTCGGGCAGCGTCTAGGAGCTCCATGTACCACTCCCTCGCGAGGATGGACCCATAACCCCGTGTGAAACGGGAAGATACCTACATTTAGAATGAACAGATGTACTCAGTTTCAGAATGAAAAGTATGAACTGCGTGTTCGAATTCAAATGTATGAGTTGCGTATTCAGAATGAAATATGTGAGCTCCGTGTTCAAATTCAGGTGTGTGAGCGGTGTGTTCAAAGTAAAAAGTATGAGCTGTGTGTTCAAAGTGAAAATTGAGTTGTGTGTTCAGAATGTGCTGTATGAGCTGCATGTTCAAAATGAAAAAGCGTACTGTGTTATGGACAGTGTGTTCAGATTGAGCAGTGTGCTAAAAAAACCAAATACCGTGTTATCGACTGCGTGTTCAGATTGAACGGTGTGCTAGGTTATGAAAAAGTGTACTGTGTTATGGGCTGTGTGTTCAGATTGAGTAGTGTGCTAAAAAACTGAATACCGTGTTATAGACTGCGTGTTCAGATTGAGCGGTGTGCTATGTTATGAAAAAGTGTACTGCGTTATGGACTGTGTGTTCAGATTGTGCAGTATGCTAAAAAAAAGAATACTGTGTTATGGACTGCGTGTTCAGATTGAGCGGTGTGCTATGTTATGAAAAAGTGTATTGCGTCATGGACTGTGTGTTCAGATTGAGCAGTATGCTAACAAACCGAATATCGTGTTATGGACTGCGTGTTCAGATTGAGCGGTGTGCTATGTTATGAAAAAGTGTACTGCGTTATGGACTGTCTTTTCAGATTGAGCAGTGTGCTAAAAAATCGAATACCGTGTTATGGACTGCGTGTTCAGATTAAGCGGTGTGCTATGTTATGAAAAAGTGTACTGCGTTATGGACTGTGTGTTCAGATTGAGCAGTGTGCTAAAAAAATGAATACCGTGTTATGGACTGTGTGTTTAGATTGAGCGATGTGCTATGTTATGAAAAAGTGTACTGTGTTATGGACTGTGTGTTCAGATTGAGCAGTGTGCTAAAAAACGAATACCGTGTTATGGACTGCGTGTTCAGATTGAGCGGTGTGCTATGTTATGAAAAAGTGTACTGCGTTATGGACTGTGTGTTCAGATTGAGCAGTGTGCTAAAAAAAATGAATATTGTGTTATGGACTGCATGTTCAGATTGAGTGGTGTGCTATGTTATGAAAAAGTGTACTGCGTTATGGATTGTGTGTTCAGATTGAGCTGTGTGCTAACTAATCGAATGCTGTGTTATGGACTGCGTGTTCAAATTGACCAGTGTTATGAGCCGTGTGCCAACTAATCGAATGTTGTGTTATGGACTGCGTGTTCAGATTGAGCAGTGTTATGAGCCGTGTACCAACTAATCGAATGTTATGTTATGGACAGCGTGTTCAGATTGAGCAGTGTTATGAGCCGTGTGCCAACTAATCGAATGCTGTGTTATGGACTGCGTGTTCAGATTGAGCAGTGTTATGAGCCGTATGCCAACTCAACAAAATGTTGTGTTATGGACTGCGTGTTCAGATTGAGCAGTGCTATGAGCTGTGTGCCCGAGGTGTGTTGTGTGCCCAAAATGAGCCGCATGCCAAGTTAGCAGAGTGCTGCGTATGAACTGTGCGTTCAGAACGAGTGAAGTGTTGTGTATGTAAATGTGCAAAAAGTGCAAAGGACATCGCAAGAAATGCAAAAATGAAGTACGTACCTCATGCGCATGATGAGATAGATGTGACTCCGGCTCTTGTAGCAGCAGGTCTGCAGGTGCCCGCCGCACGAAGTCCGTGAAGTGGTAGAAGATGCTAGGAGAAAGGATGTGCTCCTCCAGGTCGTACTCCTCTGGGACGAACGGTCGTATCCTCGGAGGCAACGGTATGATGTCGGGCTCGTCCTCTGTATATAGAGGACCTCTGCCATATGGGATATCGTCAGCCATCTGAAGAAATCTGCAAAAGATGCAAAAACGAGCGAAATGAGCCAAAATTGCAAAAAGTCAGCAAAAGTCAACTCTCGGGAAGAGAAAAAGTCAACAAAAATCAACGCCCGAGAGAAGGTGCTAAATTTTGAGACAAACATACCTCAAGTGGTGAAAATGGAGAAAGAAGCTCCGAAAACAAATTATAATCGGTTCAAAACGAAGAGAATCGAAAGTTTTCGCGAAATAACTTCACGTAGGGCGTTGGAAAACGCGTATAAAGTGCAGATCTGAGAGAGAAAAGGGTCTAGGAGCAAACAAGAATGTATTTCGGCCTTGGAGGTGTGATACAAACTGATTTAGAGTTATGTACTTAAAGAACCGAAGTTAAAAGACCAAACTGCCCCGAAATTCTATAAACTGGTCGGCCAGCCAGTTTTTCTGGTCGGCCACTGATATAATTGGTTGGCTACCCTCCTGGATGATCCTCAAGGCTCCATTGTTCTCCCTATGCATTTTGGTGATGATTGGAGTCCTCGGCCCTCGGGAAAGTACAAGAAAAGTACACTTTTCGGCTCAAGAATGTCCCTGCGGGAGCTTCAATTCAAATCTTCGATGCATAGCTCATCATTACTTATCAAGAGCAAGGTGTATCCTTTTTTAAGTACATGTGACCCCTTCGAGAGGTAAATCAGAGGTTACGGTTGAATTACTCTCTTTAAGGCTTGTACTTATTTTTCATTCAAACGTGCTATTTTGTCACACTTTCCTATCCTGCATTGTTATGCCCACCACTTGTTCCATTGTTATGCATGTTACTAGGCGCTTTCTTATGCGCACTTTTGTTGAATTGCTATACACTTTGCTTACATTGTCCCGCACTTCACTCGCATTGTCATGCTTATTTTATCCGCATTGTTATGCATCACACCTAGGTTGCATTGTTTTGCATCCCTTCCTCATTGTTATGTGTCACACTTAGGTTGCATTGTCATGCACCCACCCCACTTGCGTTGTCATGCACTTTTCACTTGCATTGCTATGCATGTTTCTAACGATATTGTACCTGTTGAGTATCTTTCTTTTGCAGGCACGATATTGTATGTACAGTTCATTCGAAACTGGCATGACCAGATGAACCTGACGGTATTGTATACTCCGCGTGAGACGTAGCGAGAATTGTATAATTCTCTTACATCCTTTCTGCATGTAATGTAGATTGGTTCGTATTCGCTTGCTTAAAACTGTTACATTTATTTTACGTATTTGCTTCGTTACAGCTTTCTTTGCATGATCATAAGTTATGTTCGGCTTTGTGCATGTCATTTGCATCTTGCCCCAACCTGCGGGCGCATCTCTTTATTATCTTGCATGTTTGTCTAAGTCTTCGGCCTTGTCAAAAATGGGTCATCTCTGGGCTTTGACATTCACTCCCGTCACTTGTGACTTTCAAGTTCTGTCAAAGAGGGGCAACTGCAGACACCCCAATTTTGACCGACCTTAAGACTCAGACGTCATCGATTGAGCGCTCAGTGATGGCGCATGTTGTGCTCGTTTCGAGTCTCCGAAGTTTTGGTTGAGAGCCTTGCCTCCGGGCCTCTGTACTCTTTTGTGCTTCGGCTCGGTTTGTGGACCGAACTTTGTTTCTCTTCCCCGAAGGGAGGGAGAGGTCTTGTAGACCATCTCTTTGTGGTTGTTGACCACTTTTCGTGGTCGTAGACCACTTTTCTCGTTTGGAGACTAGTTTTCGATTTTTGGAGCCTTTGGCCGCACGCCTTGGTTCGGGACCGCTTAACGTTCTCCGTTTAGCGGGATTTTGAACCACACCTTGCTACCTCTGCCTAGAGGAACACTGTGGTCCGGGAGACCACTTTTGTGGCTACATACCACTTTTGGTGCTCGTTAGCTAGTTTTCGAGGCTTTCGACCGCGTGCTTTGCCTCCCGATCTCTCGTCTTGCATCCGTTTTGGTTTGTTTTTGGTACAAACCTTATTTTCCTTGTTTGGAAGGTGGTACAAGGGTAGGAGACCAGTATTTCTCCTGGCCGACCACTTCTTCCTCTGCCAGCCAATTTTCTGGTTTCTTGGTCTTTGGGGCATCTTTTATAGTCGGCCACCACACCACTGCATTTTTTTCATGCCCTGGACTCTCTCCCACCATGGCCGACCAGTTTTTGCTCTCAGAGACCACTTGAAGTGGTCGGCTGACCACTTTAAGTAGCAAGAAGTGGTCGGCTGCTTTTTGACACCGTTTTGGAGATATTTTCCTCCAGTTGTGAGCTGGAGGACATTAGGGCCATCCTCCATACACGTGTATGGAGGGATTACCTTGGTGCTTAGCTTCTCCTAGAAGCTTTTCCTTTCCTCTTCTATAAGAGGGAGGCTCCTTCTCTCTTCTCTAGGTTCAGCAAAAACTCCCTTGAGTTATACATATAGCCTATATCTATACTTCTTCATTTTGCTCTTGTTTTGTGTTCAAAAGTGTAGTTTTGTTTTGCTTTAACACACAAACACACACTCAAACACCTTCCTTTTGCTACTGAGGTGCTTAGGGCCTGGTTTTGGTGTTCTTGGGTGGCTTTGAGGTTGAAAAACCTGCTGGAGTTGCAGATATAAAGAATGTCTTCAAGGGTGAGTTTCTAACCCTTAAATTCCCCTTTCTTGCTTAAGATTTTAGCCTATCTTGCATGCTGTTTTAAGCTTAACTCTTAACTAGAAAAAGTTCTGTTTTTGCATGCTTAAAATAGTTGTTTAAGGTCACTTTTTCGTTTGGGGTGATTTACTCCCTTTTAGGCCTTGTTTTGAGCCATCCCTTTAGGCTCTTGGTGAAGCCTTTGCATGACCTTTCTACCACTGAAATCCAGTGGATTTTCAGTGGTGGAAAGGTGTTTTTGGTGTCCTAAATAGGAGAGGGTCATCCCCTCTCCTCGTATTCTGTATACTAGCTTCATATGCCTCATGATTGAGCACCTTTGATAAGCTTGTGTTAGCTTGTTCTTAGGATGTATTTGTGTTTTTTTTTTGCTGAGGCATAACACTGTTTTTACTTGCTTTGGCCACTCCATTCATGGTTGATACACTTGTAGTGTAAATCACACAAACTAGCTTTATGTGCTTCATGAAATAGCATGTCATTCTAGCTTATTTTCTTTCCATTTCAGCATGTTTTCAGTGATGTTTTGCCATGTCATGACTTTGTTTTGGTTTGGTTTGGTTGGCCCTTGCATGCTCTATACACTTGTAGTGTAGTTCCATGAAATAGCCTAACATGAATCATGTTGTAACATGTCATTTTAGCATGCTTTTGGCTTAGCTCTAAGAAGACTTTGTTCATGTTTTAGCATGTTTAAGGTTTGATTTGTGTTATTTTGGTCATTCATGACTTGCTTTGTATAGCTATGGTCCAACCTAGCTTGTTAGCTTTGTGTGTTGAGTCCTCTAGCATGCATTACTTGGACTATTTGAATGATTTGGCATCATTTGTTATGTGATTTCAGTCCATGTTTTATGGCCATGCATTCACATTTCTCACTTATTCAATGCGTTGGAGGGTTGGCCCTTTTATGCCTTAACATGAACCATTGCGTATGCCTTCATGCCTTAGCTTGCGAGCCATCATTTCAGTGCTTATTTGGGGTTATTATGCCATGATATAACTCTGATTTTTATTGGTTAAGTCATTCCATGCTTGGTCTTAATAGGTGTAGTATAGTCCGCCTTATTTGCCTTGTATGCATCATGCCTTATGCCCTCCATGTTAGCTTGTTTTGGCTTCCTCCCATGCATGTTTTAGACTCATATTAACATGTTCTAGGACTTTTTTGGGTTTCCTTGGTCACATGCTTCATGTTTTGTATACTTGTAGTACAAATGCGCTTGCTTGCCTCAAGCTGCATGCTTTACTTGTGTTGTGCACATCATTTGGCATCACTTAACATGACATTTCAGAACATTTAGCATTGCCATGTTCCTACCTCAATCATGCTTTAAGTGTTTTTAAGTGTTATGCATTGTTGCCTAGCTTATGCCTTAGCTTGTATGCTTGCATGCCTAGGTATTTGAGCCCTCATCTCAGCATGTTTAGGTCCTTATTTTGACCTAATCAAGCTCTGTCCATGGTTAGTTCATGCATTTGTGCCATGTATTGCATGTCCCTAGAGTAATCCTCCTTGTTAGCTTTCATGCTTTAAGGACCCTAGCATGCCATATTTGTGTTGTTTGAATGATTTGGCATCATTTCTTGTCTAATTTTAGTGCACTTAGTGTTGTTACACTTCCATGCTTTTCACTCTTTAAGTGTTCTTGAGAGTTGCACCTTAATGCCTTAGTCGGTGAGCCAATTGGCATGCATGTTTGTATGTGTTTCCGGTGCCTTCATTTTAGCATTATGGCCACTGTTTTGGCATAACTGAGGTCTGTCCATTTTGGTTTAAGTCCATCGAGTATATGGTTTGCATGTTGTTGCATGTTTGGTGCATTGCACATTGTTGCCCTTGTTGCATTGTATTGTGCATGCATACATTACATTATGTTAAGAACCCTCATGATTGCCTTGCATTGAGTATGCCATCTAGTTCTTAGCATTTAGCATTGTGTATGCCATGTTATGCCTTTCGTTGTGTGTGCTAGGTTGCTAGTTGCATTGAGTATGCCATGTAGTTGCATGTTCACATGCTAAGGTTGCATTACATAGCATTATGCATGCCATGTTATGTGTTGCATTGTGTTTGGAATCGGTGTTAGTCCAAACACGGGAAAAGAGGGACGTTTCATACTTAGAGTGATGAATCGTGCCTTAATTCCCGGTCGTCGACGCTCTTGATCATACATGATAGAGTTTTAGGCTTTATGTGTTTACTTGTGCATTCATGTCATATTGAATTGTGCAACTTCGCCTCTTGGCCATCATGCATTGAAATGCACGATTGGTGGCTCGAGGGTCGAGAACCTACACTCCCTTGAGTTCATGACATGATAGGGAGGGTGGTTGTGCACACATATCTTGCAAATACATTGTCATGCCCTTTCTTGCTCTCTGTTGTAGTAAATTGCAGTTCAGCAGCAACAACTGGCCGACCAGCCAGAAAAACTAGCTGGCCGACCACTTTTCTGGTTTTTCAACAACCAAAGGTGGTCGGCAGGTGTCTGGAGAGACCAAAAGTGGTCGGCCACCCTCCCACAAGACTCCCAATGTGAAGTTTCAGCTTTCTGGAGCTTGGTGCAAGTTTCTAAGAACAAATGAAAACAAAGGCAAATCGGGGCATCGCATTGGATTTCCGAACGAGGTGACCGAGCATGCATCCAGTCTTCTCCCTCCGATAACCTCCTGCTTTACTGCTTTCCTTAGCTGCCATGCTTAGATAGCTAGTTTAAGCTTTCGTTTGTACTCTTAATTAGTTAATGCTTTAGCTATTCAATTCGTTCTGTAATAATTAGTTAACTAGGAATAGTTAATTAATTTGTTGTGTAATAATTAGTTTAATTAGCTTAAATTAGTTAGTTTGCTTCCTATTTGGTCCCTCCCTCGAGAGGGCGTATTATTGTAATAAGTGTGCGTGTGTGTGATGCATGTCTTTCAATCCCCATTTCTTTCTCCCTTTTATTTAATCGCTTACGATGGTTAGTTTTAGGGCATATTTCGTTTAGCATACCTTATGCTCGCATGCGTGCCTCCATTCATCTGTCTTACATGCACCGGGCTCGGTGCATCATACTAACTGCATTGTACTTTCAATACATTACTTGAATACATGTACCAAGTTGCATTTCACATGACATGATTAGAATAGCCAAGCCTATTTCAATTGCATTTTCGTATGTGTTGCATTAGCCATCTTAACATGAACCAAGATCATACATGATTTCTAACTAGTTCTTTGTTTTGGCTCGGAGTACACTGTGAGTATTTACGCTTTAGCATACTGAATGTGTGTTAATTTTGCCATGTTAGCATTGTTACCATGAGGCTAACTGCTTATGTGATTAACTGCCTGAATGCCTGTGGGTGATGGTTGGATTGCTTGAGTTGGAGCAATTCATTGAAATCCACATTTTAGCCTACTTGCGAGTAGCAAACTTCAAACTATTTTCCAAACAAACGGATATGCGATGCTTCGTTCCAAATTAGGTGATCTAGTCTATACTTGTTTACTGTGCGCATCACGTAGTAAGACTAGCTAATTAATCGGAATAAGAGCACATGTGTTTTCAAAAATAAGATATCATGCTTAGTACAGGCCGATCGTTGATCGGGTGAGTGGGGGTGCTCATTTAATGACCTTCCCTAATCGTACCCAAGTTCCCGAGTCGAGGCAACTTTGGTGATGACGGACACGTGGCCTTAGGCATGAGTCAGGGTTTCCTAAATTCTCCCAAAACAAAATATTTAGGTGGCGACTCTATATTTGGCAAAGCAGTCCATGTTTGGCACTTCTTTACTAAAAATCAATTTTCCAAAACGATTTGCCGGATTTGGACTCTTTGGTGATTTATCGGTCTCACATCGCACATTGTGAGATTAGATTCAGAACCGTGGCATTTGAGTCCGAACTGTGGTAAGCCCAAATGAACGAAACGGGATTTTCCTGGGGCGTTCGGGGCACGTCCACAATTTCTGGCGACTCCGCTGGGGAAATAGAGAACTTGACTTGAACTCATGATATCTTGTTTTGACTACACTTATGTGTCTCTTTGCATTGCATTTGCACTGGTGCGCCTAGGACACCGTGTTTGCTGTATGCTATTCCTGAACGGTTTGTCGGATGCTCGCTTTGAGAAGTGTGCCATAAGGCTAACCGGTTGCGGGCTCTGTTACGACGGGAACACAAACCTCGGTTTTTACTGAGGCACCCCTTTTCACCCTTTGACCTAGTGCATATCTGAATCCATAGTGACTATTCCAACCTAGGACAGGTTGTTTACCCGATTGTAGGTTGTTTTGAAGCTGCTGTGTGCGTAGTGAAACCCTAGCTCCTAACAAGATAGGATAGGGAAACCCTACCACAACATAGGGGTGCTTTGGCTCTCATTTACTTGCTATGTGCTTTTGGGGAGTGTGTCTCTACAAGATTGCATGTATCAGTTTACAAGTCTGGGTATCAGGCCTGCGGGCATCAACATTTGGAGAATCAGTTTTACCTGAGGGTATCAGATTCAGTTTTGGGGCAGCAATTTGGGGCACAGTGATCAGACTTAAGGACAGTGTGTTCAGCTTACAAATGTCGACTGTGTGTTGTTATGCCAACTGTGTGTTGTCCGGCCAACTGTGTGTTGTTTTTAATTTATTCAGCTCATAACATAGCACACTGCGCGTTTTGGTTGTTTATTTCCTTACTATGCTTTATTTATTTTTTTGCAAGGTAGTTTAGCACAATTGCATCCGACCAGGCAGATATTCCCCTAGCACTCTAGGTCAGAGGTCGAAGACTCAATCGATCCAAGGATCTAATAGACGGACAAGCAATGTTTCTTTCTTTTACCCCGATTACTAGGTGGAGGTCAAAAAGGCACAAAGTATCAGTACAGAGGTCGCTAGATCAGTGGTCCTTGAATAGTCAGGCTGAGGTCTCAATTTCTATTACAAAAGCAGATATACTGGTTATTCAGTTAGATCAGCACAATATGGCAGGTCTGGAAGAGATGATGCGTCAGCTCCAGGAAAGTATGAAAACCATGCAGCAGGATGCTGCCCATCAGACAGAATTTACTACACGCTAGGACGAGGTTATGGCCCAACAGGCAGAGGTAATTACCAGGCTACAGCAGCAGACTGGAGCATCTGCTTCACATCAAGCTCCTCCCCCACCTAGAGTTCCAATACTCAGGGAGACAGCTAATGTCCAGGAAGATACGGACATCCCAACGGGGCCGGCTCCGGCCCCAATCCTACCCCATCTATCCAAAACGCCCACCAACCTACCAGATTCTCCGTTTGAGTTCGAAGTGGACCCCACGACACTAAAAGTCAGTAAGCTTGAAAAGCTTTTCAAAAAGTCTCAAGGCGTGAAATCCGTTTCGGGTATTGAGGATGGATACACTGACTCGGCCATGACTCTGCCGAATCGATTTAAAATGCCGCACATAGACCGCTTTGATAGGTCTGGGGATCCTATGGTACACCTGTGGCTGTTTTCAGACATCTTAAGGCCGATGGGCCTCTCCAAATTATAGAAACTTTCTCTGTTTGGCCGGACCCTGTCGGGTGTAACGACTATTTGGTACGCAAAATTGAAGGACTCCGTTAAGAGGAATTGGAAGGAGATGACTGAGGCCTTCATAGCTCAATACTCCTATAACACACAGATCGAGGTCACAACTCGTGATCTCGAGACAACCAGGCAAAAACCAAAGGAGAGCTTCTCCGACTTCGTAACCCGTTGGAGGGCCAAAGCCTCGATGATGACCATCAGGCCCGTGGACAAAGATCAGATACGGATGGTTATGCGCAACCTCCAGCCCAAGCTCATGCAAAAGATGATCGTCCTCCCCCTACCCACCTTTGCAGATCTACATGAGATTGGAGTACAAATAGAGGACGCCATGAAACAAGGCCCCATTGATAATGAGAGAGAGCAGCCCAAGAGGGCATTCAACTGCGGTACAAATGCAAGCACAAGTAGTGATGCAGCTGGCAGAACTTCAAATGTCAGAATGGTCACCACCACCCCAAAACCCTCACAGCCACCCCATTCACTGGTCCATCCGGTAGTAACTCACAAACAGCTAGATATGCACCCAGAGGCCAAAGAGCCTTCACCCCATTATACATGCCCCTATCCAAAGCTTTGGGGGTTTTGATCAAGAAAGGGCACTTGAAGCCCCTAGAACCGCGGCCTTTGCCAGAAAAACTTCCTCCGTCACATAACCCAGCAAAGTACTGCGCCTATCACCAACAGCATGGTCACGACACCAACCAGTGCTTTAGACTACGTCCCGATATCCAAGATCTCCTTGACGACAAGGTAATCATGCCTCCGGAAAAACCAAACGTCATAACCAACCCACTCCCACCACATAACCAAGCTCTACCACCCAAACGCATTAACCTAATCCAAACTGGGGTTGTGTCATACGACCCCAGCATATATATCACCCCTTCTCACCTACCCAAGCCGGAGGTGTTCATTCCAGAAAGCACGGATTTGTGCATGCTAGACATCTCCTAAACCCAACCTGAGCCAGTGGTGGTGAATATCGAAGATAGAACCGGGATGATTGCGGGAACAGATGGAAATGATTATTTAGGGCCTGAGGGGTCTGCGAGATATGTGTACGACCCGGGCCGTTACATCACACCAACAGGTCAACCTAAGCCAAGGGTGGACTTCCCAATAGGGACAGAGATCAGTGTCGTACAAGAGGATGGACCTAATCAAGGGCTAGACGACCTGGCAGAACTAGAGAAAGATATTACAAATCTGTAACTCTTTAAAGAACAGGATACAGGGGACGTGACTGTCAACTGGTTCGATCTAGAAGGGTCAGCAGAAGCTACCGGGTGGCTCAGTGACGAGCCGGATGCTATTGAACAACTTCAGCCAGACCAGGGGCAATCAGGGGTTGGAATATCATCAGCAATGGCCAGAATGGCCGGGAATCAGGAGCAACCGCCGAAGAGCACCAGTGTTAAGAATTTTGCTCATGATCAAAACAGTTTGAGTACAGAGGATATTGAACATCAAGCTGCGCTAAAACAACTTGAGCGGGAAAAGATCGAAGATCTGGAAAGGGTTAGGAAGGCCAAAGCCCTCGAGGGGACGAAATGTGCTATGCGCGCGGTAGTAGTCGCAACAGAACCGGATAGTTGCTTGTCAATGGCCGACAGGATGTGGTGGGAAGATGATGACCTATGTCTTGCCCACATGGACGAGGAGTGGGGGAACAACCGACCGGATGATACCTAGTATATTGGAGAAGTTGACCACATGACTAGAAGTGGGCGGTATTTCAAGCCCCCACACCTAGATCAACCGGAGACGTCCGGAAAGGACAAGGAAGTGGAAAGGTAGAAGGAAAAACTACTCGAAGAGGAGGCTGTGTTGAAACAGGTTAAGAAGATACAAACAGACATCTCCATCTGGGGACTGCTTATGGCTTCAAGAGTACACAGACAGGCTGTCCTTTCTGCAATGGACAGGGCTAAACTTTCAATCAACACCACGCCTGAGCAGCTGGTAGGATTGGTCTTTCTGGGAGGAGCTTCCCCGACGTTGACCTTTACTGATAAGGAATTGCCGCCTGAGGGCTTAAACCATAACAAACCACTCTACATCTCTGTGGAGTGTAGGGGCAAGTGGGTACCAGTAGTTCTTGTCGACACAGGATCCGCCATCAACGTATGTCCGTCGAGGACGGCATATGTAATCGGGTTGAAACCCGTGGACTTTGTACCTACTGCCCAAGTAATTTGGGCATATGACAATACTAGCAAAGAAGTGATGGGGACTGTGCAGATTCGGACTAAGGTCGGTCCACGACAACACGATATTGACTTTCATGTCTTGGACGTTCCTACGACTTTCAATCTACTCCTAGGGCGGCCATGGTTGCACCAGGTAAAGACAGTCTCTTCCACCCTCCACCAGGTGTTGAAGCACCCCCACGGGAAGGGGGTGGCCATAGTTTTTGGGAATTCTTGAATCCATCTGCCGCCAGAGGTTTCTACGCCAGTGTTGGAAATCAAACATGGTGCGGAGGATGTGTTCCTATCAGGGTTCACCCTAGCCGAGGCCCGGGTCGTACAGAACATACTAGCTATCGACGAGGGGTTATATGTCAGTGCACAATCGGTGTACCTCATGAACAAACTCCAGCACATCCCCGAGATGGGATTAGGGAAAAGTGGCCGGAGAGGCGTTGTAACATCGGCCGAAGTGCCGCATAACCCACATACCTTTGGTTTAGGTTACTTACCCACCAAGGAGGACTAGGTGAAGAAAAGCAAAGAAATGGCCGAAAGGGCCAGAGCTAAGCAGGCCGGGAAGCATTTTGAGTTGATGCACCGACCTATTCAGGGTATGCTTTGTCCGGGAGAGAGAGAGGACTTCCCGTTCTGTGGCTTCCCAGAGCCATGGTTGAATGCGAAGAGGAGACGTTTGCTGAGGCTCGAGATCTTCTTTGACTTGCAATTGTCTGAGGATAATGTTGCCGAAGAGCAAACAAACCCGATAGTTGAGGCTAAACAGTACAAAGAGGAGGTTTCCGAGGGCGTAGAGATTGAAATGGGGGTAGCACTGGCTTGTCTACTCTCAGATCCTCTGATCGTACATGAGTGCTTGGGGGATGACCTCTCAGTGACCATGATTGGGAATGAAATGGCTTCGAACCCACCTTCAAACATTTTGAATGCATCCATTGCACCCTCCCTCGTCTGGCAATACGAGGAAGGCTTCTTATCGAGCAGCACCGAGTCAAGTAGTGAGCCAAAATCTAATTCCACTGAGTCTTGTGAGTCGGAATCAAGTTCCAGCTTGTCTGAGTCTGAGTCCGGTATTCCTGGGAGTGATAACCCGGATGCCACAGTCCTGTCTAGGTCGTCTTTTACTTTTTCCTTTGAGTATGTTGTAAAAGAGGAACCAGGCAACTTGAAAGTACTTAATGAGAATTGTGTGGCTGTGGCCTTCGATTACTTTTCTGTGCCCTTAATTTATTATATGAATCAGGATTTTCAAAATTTTGATGAAAACGACAAGGAAGAAATTCCTCCGGTTTTGCACTATTTGCTTGATCAAGAGCAGGAGAGGTTTGTTAAACCCTTGGTTAATGAAATCACCCAAATTAATGTTGGTATTGAGAAGGACCCGTGACTGGTCCAGATCAGGTCCACATTGTCTTCGGAGGAGCGTAAGCGCTTAGTCACTATATTAAAAGATTTCAAAGATGTTTTCGTGTTGTCCTACGAAGACATGTGTAGACACCCCATTTTTGACCGTCCTCAAGACTTGGACGTCACCGTTTGAACACTCGGTGATTATCCATGTTTGTGTTCGTTTGGAGTTCCCGGAAGTCTCGGCTCGCGCGCCTTGCTTCAGGATCCCCGAACTCGACCATTTAGTGTCTGGTTTTGCACCAAACACTTTTGTTTTGCCCTTGAGAGGCAGGGTAGGGCTTGTAGACCATCCCCACCCATCACCGGCAGTGGCTAGAGGCCACCGGCTGGTTTTTGCTGCCACCGGCAATGTATATTGCCGGCCGGCACTATTTGTTGCCGGTCAGCACTCTTTTTGGCCAAGATGGCATTTTTGGCCGGCCGGTTACTGTGCAGTTGCTTTTTGAGATATTTTTAGGCAGCTGTATTGCAGTGACTTTCCCTCCATACACGTGTATGGAGGGATGGCCCTCTAGTTTTGCTTAACTTGTAAGTTTTGCAAGTTTGGGGAGAGATAGATAGAGGCTCTCTCTTGTTGCTAAGGTAAGAGACTTTAGACATTTTAGAGAGGGAAAAACACAGAGAGAAGCTCTGGTTTTAGGGTTTGAGTTGCATACATATCCTATCTCTATATTTACTCTTGTGTGTGTTTTAGTCCATACTATTGCACACAAGCACCTAGTGTTTCACCTTCCTCTTGAAACTAGGGTTCTACGGGCTTGTTCTTGAGTTTCTTGACAGGTTTGGAGCCAAAGGAGGCCATTGGAGCATCATTTGTGAAGAAGGCTTCAAGGGTGAGAATCTAGTCCCATTTTCCCCCTTTTTTGCATTGATTTTATACCTATCTTAGAGCTGTTTTTGTGCTTATTGTATAACATAAAAAAGTTCTGTTTTTAGGCCCTCTTTATTGTTTATTAAGAGTGTTTTGTTGTTTGAGGGTTGTTGACCACCCTTAGGCCTTAAAAAGCCTCATTTTGAGCCATTTTGTGTTAGCTCCGGGATTTTGGTGTTGGGGTCTCTTCACCACTGAAATCTTGAGGGATTTCAGTGGTGAAGATGATGCTTTGAAGTCCCAAGAAGGAGAGGGCCACCCCCTCTCCTTGTTGTCCTTGAAAAGGACATATTTTGGCCTCTTAAGAAAGCCTATGCTTAAGTGTGTGTTGAGCATGTTTAGGATGTTTTTCATGCTTATATATCCATAATATAACATGATTTCAAGTTGGTTTTGGAACTCCATGCATGCTTAGCATAGTTGCCATGTAATGCCTTGTTTATGCCTTAACATGTCTTAGGTTGTTAGCCTTAGTTGGAGCATGTTTTAGGCTTGGTCTTGTGAAGATTTTGTGCTTATTTTGACATGTCTTAGATCTGTCCATAAGTATTTGGGTTGATTTTTGCATGTTTCATATAGCTCCTTTGTATTTGGACTTGTTGGCCTTGGGTATGTGCATGTGTAGCATGACATCTTTGCATTGTTTTGGTGATTTGGGATCATTCTACATGCCATTTCAGTCCCATTTCCATGCTTGTTTGATTGCCTTGCATGCCTCTTTAATGCTTTGGAAGCTTGTGTAGCAATGTTCCATGTTTTGGTGTCTATGCATGCCTTTGTTTTTTGGGTCATTTAGATGCCATCTAAGTGGTCCTTAGGCCTTGTATTGATGCCCCAAAACTCTGTTTTTGGTTGATAAGCTCATACCATGTTTAGTCTTGTAAGTGTATTTCAATGCTCCTTGGATTTGCTTTGAACACTTAGACTATTTGGCGCATGCTTGGCTTGATTTGTTGCTTGGTTTGGCACCATGTATTAGCATGATTTCAAAGCTTATAATGCATGCTAATTGTTCATGTTTGTCCCTTTCAAGTGTGCTTGAATGTTGCTTGATTTGTGCTTAGGTGTTGGTCCTTATGTGCATATGTGTGTGTATTCCATTTAGCCCTCACTTTTTAGCACTTTGGCTACTGTTTTAGGCCTTATTAGAGCCGCCTAATTCATGTATAAGACCATCTTTCCATCTATTTGCATTGCCATATGTATGCTTGCATGATTGCATAAGTTCATTGCCATGCCATGTTGCATCCTTAGCTTGTATGCCTAGGTCGCATTGCATCTTGCATGCATTCCTTGTCCCTTGACTTGGGTGATAGGGATTGGGAGTTTTGTTTGATTGGTTTGCATACATTTGAAATCAAAGTTGCATACTTGGTTCTTTGGGCCATCATGCATGGAAATGCGTGATTGGTGGTCCGAGAATCGAGGCACATGCCCCTTTGAGTCGCAAACATGATAAGGGACACGATTATTACATACATGCCTTGAATTGTGCTGCCATGCTTTGCCTTGCCCTCTGTTGCTGTCAGTTGCAGGTCCTGCAGGAATACTCTGCCGACCGGCAGTGTAAGGTGCCGGCCGGCAACAATTTCTCTGCCGACAGCTTCAATTTTGTGCCGATGGATACACACCAGTGCCGGTGGTGATTCCACTCAGCCGGTGGTACTCCCCAGTGTCCAGGGATGCAACCCTGAGGTTTTGACAGCCTCCAGAGGAGTGAAGGAAGGAAAACAGAGGCAGCCTGCGCATGGCGGCGCGCTTCTCGAGGCGTTTTACTGTTTTTCTTAGTCTATTTAATTTGTTAATTAAATTAGGCAATTTGTAATATTAATTAGCTTGCGTAGTTAATTAATTTGTAATATTTATTCGGTCCCTCCGAGCGAGGGCAAATCTGTAATAAGTGTGTGTGGGTGGTGTGTATGTCTTCCAACCTCACTTCTTTCTTCCCTTTTATTTACCTGCTTACGATGGTAGATTAGGGCATGTTTAATTTAGCATACATTATGCTACGCATGTGTGCATCCATGCATTTGTATTACATGCATTAGGCTCGGTACATCACGCTAACTGCATTTGTACTTCAAATTCTAAACTGAATATGTGATAGTTGTGCATTCTCACATGCCATGTTTAGGATAGCCGAGCCTATTCTAGCAACACTTTGTATGCGATGCATTAGGCACTTAACATGGACTTGGATCATGCATGTTTGCTAACAAGTTCTTTGTTTTGGCACGGAGTACGATGTAAGTATTTCCGCTTTAGCATATCACATGAGTGTAAATGTTGCCCTGACAGCATGCTTAACATGTGGCTAGATGCTTATGTGTTATAAACTGCTTGGATGCCTGTGGGTGAAGGTTGGATTGTTTGAGTTGGAAGAACTCATTGAAATCCGTGTTTTAGCCTACTTGCGAGTAGCAAATCCAAAACCTTTTTCAAAACCGAACGGATATGCAATGTTTATTTCCAAATTAGGCAATCTAGTCTATACTTGTTTGCTGCGCGCATAACATAGTAATTCTAAGCTAATAAATGGTATAAGAACGCATAAACGTTTTCAAAATCGGATATCACGGTTAGTAGAGGCCGGTCTTCGGACCGGGCGAAAGGGGGTGCTCATAGCTGACCTTCCCCGATCGTACCCAAGCTCCCGAGCCGAGACAAACTCCAGTGATGACGGACATGTGGCCTTTGGCACCGCGTCAGGGTTTCCTAAATTTCCCCATTTTAAAAAATATTTAGGTGGCGACTCTGTATCTGGCAAAGCAGTCCATGTTTGGCACTACTTTTTTCAAAAAAATCTGTTTTCTCAAACGATTTGCCAGATTTGGACTCTTTGGTTCAGATTAAGAACCGTGACACAAATCGAGTCCGAACTGTAGCGTGAGGCCCTCCGCGAGCGCTGTTACAGTTTCTGGCGACTCTGCTGGGGATCTTAGAGAGCTTGACTCGAACTCGTGATATCCCGTTTTGATTACACTTATGTGTTTCTTTGCATTGCATGTGCATTGGTGCGCCTAGGACACCGTGTTTGCCATCTGCCATTCCTGAACGGTTTGCCAGAGGCTTATCTTGTCAAGGCATGTCCATAAGGCTGACCGGCTATGGGCTCTGACAGCATGGGAACACAAAACCCCGGTTTACCGGGGCACCCTTTTGGACCATTCAACCTAGTGCATATTCGGATCCATAGTGACCATTCCAAGTTAGGACAGGTTGCTTACCCGATATTAGGTTGTTTGAGAACTGCTGTGTGCATAGCGAAACCCTAGTTCCTGACAGAATAGGACAGGGAAACCCTACCCCAACATAGGGGTGTTTTGGCTCTCTCTTACTTGCTATGTGCTTTTAGAGTGTATCTCTACAGGAACGCATATACCAGTTTGCGAGTTTGAGTATCGGACCCGAGGGCACCAGAATCAGTATTATTGAGAATCAGTTATCAGGAATCAGTTATCTGCAGGTATCGGGTTCAGTTTTTGGGAACAGAAATCTGGGAACAGTGATCAGTAGTAGGATATAGTTGTTTGGCTACAGCCGTGTTTGATCAGTTTGGGCTGAAATATTGTCTGTTTTTCCTTTCAAGGTTCAAAAAGTTGCAGAGTTGATACAGAATAGCCAGTGTCTCCCCTTTGCTGAGGCAGGATTTATGGCGGCACAAAATTCAGAAGAAATTGTGGTTATGACGGCTACATTGGAGCAGGGGACCGCTCCGCAGAGTGAGGCCAGCGTCAGTATGTCATACCCGCCCAGGTCGCCCGTTGTGCACCCAGTTTGGGCTCCCCAGTTATATCAGGCTCGTGAGCCCACCACCTTCGAATTGATGGGAATGATAGGGGACCTCCAGAGGACTGTGGCGGACCTCGCCTATGGAATGTCGGCTTCACCGCCAGCAGCGTCGTACACCGGGAATTTCGTACCACAGGAGCCCCCGCTACTGGGGCGGATTGTGATAGAGCTTAGCCAGCCAGAGATGGCTTCCAGCTACAGCCGCGACGTGCCAGCATCGACCCAGACCCTTGATCAGGCTGAGGCCAGAGGAAAGGATAAGGCAAAGGTAGATGCCGACCCCATTGAGCAACTGCTGTGGGCAGTCGAGGCTCTGAAAGTCAGAGGGATGAACAAGCAACAAACATCTGCAATAGTGACCAAAGCTGTAGATGATACTTTCCCCGCTCCAATCAAAGGCAGTTCAAGCTAGGTAGAAAACCGGGATGGGCCCCGTCATGCCCAGACAATTCCTGTAGTTCCCAACCCTGCACCGGGAAAGATTCAAAAAGCCAAGGCAGCGCCGGCCGATCCTTTCGCTAGCGCATCTGGCAAGAATCCTCAAACTGCAAAGTATCTGCCCCGAGGGCGCAGGGTCTTTCACGACCTCCACATGCCTTTGTCTAGGGCATTGCTAATACTGGCGAAGAATGGGCATCTTAAGCCTTTGGAGCCTCAGCCACTCCCGAAGAATCTCCCCGCCACTCACGATGCTACCTTGTACTGCGCGTACCATCAACAGTCCGGTCACAGTACCGATGGATGTTCCCGCCTTCGTCATGAAGTGCAGGATTTGATTGATAACAAGGTTATCCTACCACCCACCTCAGGCAAGCCCGTCACCACTCAGTTGTTGGATTTCGAGGGCTCAGATACTGCGAGTATGTAAAGTGAACCGCCCGCGGGCAACATTTGGTGTATTTTTGAAGCGTCTGGCACGCATTTTTGAGCATCGGTGAAACCGAGTTTTGTAAACCCTGGCTTGGATGTCGAGTCGGTCTTTTGTTTTGAGTCTGTCTCTTTGTCTTGAGTCAGTCTTTTTTTGCTTAAGGGTCTGTCTGATTGTATCGAGTCAGTCCCCGTTGTATATAATACCAGGTGATTCTGGGGTTGTTGTCCCGAACGCCATTTTATTATTATCTGTTTTTGTTTTCAGTCTGTTTCTGCCGAGGGGCCAGTTGCACCAACAAAGCCGATTGAAACAGCTGTTGCTATCTCAAACTTCATGCTTGCTTTCAGCATAAGTGCCAGAGAATTTGATTGGGCTGACAGTACATCTCGCCTACTCTCCTGCGCGCCAAACTCATTGCATTAACCTAAGTTTTCCAAAAACAAACCTTTTGAACACTGCGGTGATAAAAACGAAGAGGGAGGAATTCCTCAGGTTTTGCAAAATTTTGATCATTTTGAGAGAAAGAAAGGCGTGCTAAGCCTTTTTATGAATGAAATCATGCTTGTCGGCGTGAGTACTGAGAAGGATCCTGGCCTGATCCAGATTGGTTCCACACTATCTTCGGCGCGAGCGATTTGTCGCTTTCTTAAAAACTTTCAAAAGCAAATGTTTTACGTGGCCCTGTGAAGACTTGTGTGGAATCCCTCTTGAGGTCGCGCAGCCTAGGATCGCTCTCAGCCTCAAGATTCAACCTATTTGTTTTCCGACTTTGAACCCGTTCAGAACGTTCAGAAAGTTCAACGGACAAACGCCGTGAAAGGTCTGTATGGCCAGTTTTGAAGAAGCCCTCGAGCGAGAGGCACCAAAAAACCAAATCAGAAGGAGTAGATCTCGCTGGAAGAAGCTCGTGGAGCAGCCATGATGGATTCTCCGCAAATCAGTGCAACAGCCGTTCTCCTAGACACAGAGGGGCTTCAATTTCAGGAACCATTTGGCATGGACTTGCTACACTTTTTACCCTTTGAGAAGCTCGCTGGGCCGAAAACCCGGAAGGGCGACCAGGCAAAAGTTAGAGCAAGAGAAAAATACAAAAAAGACAAAAAAAGAAGAAAAGAAAAGAAAAATATATATATACAAAAGATACAAAAAAGAAAAGAAAAAGAAAAATGCAAAAAAAAAATAGAAAATGAAAAGAAGCTCGCAAGGTCGAAAACCCGCATTGGGTGCCTTGGCAAAAGTAAGAGCCTAAGAAAAGTGAAGGTTAAAATACCCGAGTGTACCTTAACCGGAACTACGTAAGGCTTGATTCCCATGTTTGGGATACGTAGGCAACTTCATCATGAAGTCCAGCCCCCAACGCTTTCATTAGCGTCTCGGTCCATGCAATGGTTTCGATTTCATCCCAAAGTCCAGTGGCCAACACCCTTCAAGGCGACTGTGTCCATATATTTGTTGTGACCGTCTTCGTTATCGCTGTGTCCAAGAGCTCGACCACCGCCAATGAAGACTGTTTACAAATTGCTGCGGCACCACCCAAACAAGGGGCAACTTTCCGTTGCCACAAGCCGCCGTGAGCCGCCATTCAAACTAGGGGCAACTTTCCGTTGCCTCCCACCCCCCTTCAAACTAGGGGCAATTTTCCATTGCCTCCGATCCGAGGTTGCGCATCTCAAAGAGTAAGTTCTATGCTTGTTGAGCATCAGCTGTTTGCAAAAATAGTTTTTGAAAATTTTTACTGAGGTTGACTATTTTCTTGAAAACTATTTCATTTTCCAAAACTGGACCTTTGTCTTCGACCCAAAAAAGGAAAATTTTCAGTGCTTGCTGCCTGACTTGCATGCTTTTCAAATCAAAAATCGAACAAGTACGTTAATCCGACTCTCATTTTGATCAAAATTGTTTTAGTAGAAAGCAAAAACAAAAAATGGTTAAAATGATGAACTAGGGGCACAGTCGAGCCAGGCGTTCTGTCTTTCCCCCCTCATCGACGTACTTGCCAGAAGGGCGCTCTGCCCGCCAGAAGAAATAGCTGTGAGCTAACGGCATCGGGCGTGAACCCGCAACTCCCTGTTCATTCATCAGTCACCCCGGGAAGGGATGGAAAATGAGAGAATGAAGAATAGAGAGGTGTAAGTTGAGAGAAAAGTGAGGAAAAGGGTTTCGAGAGAAAATCCGAGCTTGAGAGTCGAGTAATGTGAGAATCACAAATCGGACAGGGTGGGAAACAATACCCAGTTTGAACTGACTCCTCGTGGTCTGAGGTCCCCCATCTTCGTTTACGCGTCTGTGTGTCGTGTCTCTTTGATTTGACGCTCTCGTCTTTTGTTTTTAGTCTTTCCCGAGCGTGTCTCATTGTGTTTAGGTCATGTACCTATATTTGAGTCCTCCCCGCTGTGTTCAGTTGTAGGCTCGATATCCCAGTTTGAAAAACCCTCATTCAATTTCAAAAATCATTTATGCTCAGAATGCTGTGGCATTCTCTACATTTGAACGTGTTTCGACTCCAACCGGTTCCATCTTTGAGGTCCGTCCTGTCAGATTGGGCTGTTTGTTTGAGAATTGCCGTGTGCAGAATGAACCGAATGCTGTGTTATGGGCTGTATACAGATTAATCCCCAACAGAGTAAGGGCTGTGTGTCCAGAATCAGGCAGTGGATTGCTTGGGTTATTTTGCTGTTAGCTGTTTAATTATCTGATTATTACAAGTGCAAGTGTTCAATTTTCAGATAACCAATCAATTTCATTTACACTGAGGTGTAACATGATGAGATGCGATGCAATGTATGAAATGTGTAAATATAAACACTTTTTCAGATAAAAAGTCCGTTTCATTTCATTATCTTTTCAAATGTACAAGTTTTGGAAACAAAAATCTGCCTGCGGCAGTACAAGGTAATCTATCTACCAACAAAAAGAAAAGTACAAGAAAGAAGAAAAGATAGCAAAAATCCGCATCTGTGTCAAACAATCCGAAGGGCCGTCAGTCCGTCCTGGTCCTCTTCCTGGACGAGGGTCCAGGAGCATCATCAGCATCGTCGTCAGAGCCCGAGCTAGAACCGTCTCTGGTCTCCTCCTCTGATGACTCTGACTCCGCCTCTGCCTCCGCCTCTGACTCCTCGTCATCGTCATCGTCCGGGGCTGGAGCTCGCGAGCTACTCCCGACATGAGTACGCCCTCCCCTGGTACGGGGAAATATCCTGCCCTCCTCATCTCTCCCCCGAGCAGGGACAGAAGGTCCGGCTGGAGCACCTCCTGCCATAGGAATCTGGAAAGGAGGCTGAAAAAGTACACAAAAGAGAAATGCATCAGTATACTGTAGACAGTTTATCAGTGCAGAATGCAATGTCGAGTACAGTGTATGAATGCCGTGAGCAGTTTATCAGTGCAGAATGCAGTGTGTGAGTACAGTGTATGAATGCCGTGAGCAGTTTATCAGTGCAGAATGCAATGTTGAGTACAGTGTATGAATGCCGTGAGCAGTCTATCAGTATAGAATGTAGTGTGTGAGTACAGTGTATGAATGTCGTGGGCAGTTTAACAGTGCAGAATGCAGTGTATGCAGTGTGTCAGATACTGTGAGATCAGTGTATCGGGTGTTGTGCCGTGCGTCGGATTATGTAAAGTAGTATATGAATGGTTTAAGGCCAGTGTCAGAAGGACATACCGGTATGCTGTAGAGGGCCAGGAGATCAAAGGTCCGCTGGAGCATCCCCATCATCGAGGCATTCATCGCCAACGACTGACGGGTGTACCCAGAAGAAGGCTGCAAAAGTATCAGATGCATCAATATTCTGTGGAATATCAAGAAAACTGAAATGAATAACTGTACAAAGTGCAGTGATACGTACCGGTGGTAAGTCGGGGACATCAACGAACTCGTGACCAGCCGGTGGAGGGGCGAAAGGGATCTGATAGGTCGACCCACCCTGCCCCTGGAAAGTCAGTACAGCAGGCAGGGCAGGCCAGCCAGCTCCCCGTCCTCCCTGCACTCCACCCCTACCACGGACCCGGGCCCTACTCGAAGATCCAGCCCCTGCTCCCGCTCCGGCCCCAGCCGCCGATGCCACAAGCCTGGCCCCCTCTGCTCGACGACCGCTCAGGGGGCGCATCAGGTACGTTCGCACGTACTCCTGATAGTCTCTAGTGCCTCGGAAGCCGGCCTCCTCCCAGCCGATGGAGTAATCATCCAGCTGCTCAGTGGTCAGCCCCTCAGTCTCCCTCATGTCTGCAGGAGGGGGAACCGGGACTATCTGCTCAGGTAACCCTAGGGTCTGGCGTAGAAAACGCTCCCCCAGGTACCAAGCCCGACAGACCGGGCCCTCAAGCAGAATCCGGAAACGCGAGGTCTCCTCCGCACCAGGGAACCGACCCCGCATCACCGCCGGCATAGGAGCCCACGGCCGCCATGTGATCTGAAAATGACAGACAGTTTGTTATCTACTGTTATTGAAATATGCAATCGAAAAGCGAAGCTTAAATGAACTGAAAGTAAAGCATACCTCCGCGGGGGTGATGGTATCGAAATATCGGCGGAAGAAGCCGAACGTCTCCCGTGGTCGCCGGGTGCATCTCCCGTCAAAGCGACTCGAAAACGGGACGGCCAGGGGAGTCTCCGCAACTGGCACAGGAGCAAGCCTAGGGAAGTAGGCGTAAACCCACAACTACAAAACAGATGTCAGTATGACCATCAGATAAAGCAGAATATACAGAATAAAACAGAAATGGCAGAGCCGTGTGTTGTGCAGTGTATTGTGTACAGTGTACAGTGTGAGCAGTGTACAGTCAGTGTAAAGCAGAATGTATGTGTGTGCCGTGTGTACAGTATACAGCAAGTGTAAAGCAGACTACAGTATGTGCAGTGTACAGAGTACAGAAAGTACGAGACAGAAATGAAAAAGTGGAGAAGAAATGTACCTCCCAAGCCCGCCAGTAACCTCCGAGTAGCTGGCCGCTGCCGTGCGAAGCCGAGCTCATATATCCATAAAGGGTGGCCAGAGCAACGCCGCCCCAGTCATAGTGCAGAATGTCCCGGACGTCCACCAGTGCGCTGAGAAGACAGAGAGGCACGGTGTTCGCCCGATCGGCGAAGATGGTAGTCCCGAACAGGAACATGAGGAAGCCGCGAGCATACCTCTCCTCGTCCTCCGGGGTCATCTGCGCCTCCTCCTCCAACACGGGCTGGACTCGAAACTGGACCTCGAACCAGGAGTATCGGACGAAACCTGGGCGAGCTAGGGGTGGCGCCTCCCCCAGTAGATGGACCTGAGCGGCGGTCCACTCATCCATATCTATGTCAAAAGGGATCGGATCCCCCCCCACCCCGATGCCTATGAGCATCGAGAAGTCATAAGGGGTCATCGTCATATCCCCTGCAGTAGAGAAATGAAAAGAATCGGTGGTGTCCCACCACCTCTCCGCCAGAGCGGCAAGGAGAGGCCTGCATGTGGACAACCTGGAGAGCCCTCGGCAGAAGGTGCCGAAGCCCGCCCGGTCCACGATGCGTCGGACTGCGTCAGGGAGCTCATCATACCACTCCCGTGCACCAGTATTCCCATACCCGCGAATGGTATGGGAACCCTCCTGCAAACAGAAAATAGCAATTGCAAGACAAACATTCAAAATGCAGTTTTGAAAGGACAGATATAGCATGTATGCAAGTTTGTCAGATTCAAGCAAATACCGGGTGCCGGTGTGCTTGCAGTGAAATACGTGTGCTGTGTCAGCGTGTTTGAGTGTTTCAGAGCAGATATAGCATATGTGCAAGTTTGACAGATACTGGGTGCCAGTGTGTATGCAGTAGAATACAGTGAGTGCAGTGTGTTTGAATGATTCAGGGCTAGTGCAGTGTGTGTGCATGTGTCAGTCTCAAGCAGATATCAGTTGTATGTATGTTTACAGTCAACTACAGTCTACAGCATACCAGTTTTCAGCAGTTAAAGAGTACAGCTAACTATGACAGTTCTGTATCCTACATTGCGGAAAGTAAAGCAGAAGAAAGAGAATTACCTCGGAAGTGCCGAATGAAAGGTGGGAGGTAGGCTCGCGTAGTAGTAGCTCAGGCGCCACATGCCTCTCGAAGCTCCGGAACTGACGCAGGCCGTCGGGGGGCAGAACATGGATCGCCGGCTGGTTAGTCGCCGGGTCGAACGGGTGCTCGCTCAGTGGTAGGAGCTCAGCCCCGGGATCCATCTCGTGGTCCGGGGGAGTCCCGCCAGGTGGAACGTCGTCCGCCATGTAGAAAATGGTGTGAAAATGGCCGAAAAAAGGAAAATCAGGTCGGAATACGAAGAGTCAACCGAAAAGTCAACTCCCGAGAGGGTCGGAAATGGCCGGGAAGGCCGGAATGTGAAAAGGCACGGGAATGAAGAGGAGAACGAGGGGAACAAACCCCAAAAGGGCGAGAACGCCAAACGAGGCACCGAAACAAAGATGTGATCGGTGGAAAATGTCCGAAAAGCGAAGGAAATCGCGAATCCGACGACGAAATGGGCGTAGAACGCGAAGAAACGGGCGAAAAATGAGAGAGAAACACTCTAGAGAGAGAGAGCAAGGGATTTCGGCGGTGGAGAAGTGAGAAAATAGGGTTTAAAACCCTATCTTAAAACACCCAAGGTGAAAAGTCAAAACTGCCCCGCACCAGCAATTGTTTGCCGGTCGGCAATATTTTGTGCCAATGAACTTATTTTGATGCCGGTGGCCAGCCGGTGGCCTCCCCTTTCGGCCGGTGGGGTTCCCACAGCCTTGTTTAGGCCATTTGAGTTGTTTTTGGTCTTCATAGCTCAAGAAAGTGCAAGAAAGTGCATCTCCTACGCTCAACCGGCCTCCGTTCTGACCGCAGGCCGTGTCTCCAGTGCGTGGCACTCGAATTCATGCAAGGTGTATCCTTTTTGTATCCTTTGAAATTCAAAAGTTGCCCCATGTGTGTTGCACGAGTTCATCACACTACTTCGGCGCATTACATCGCACTGTCATGCGCCACACATTTGTATTGTTATGCACGTGTTACATGCATTGCAACACGCACCCCTTTGCATTGTCGTGCACATTTCTCATGCATCATCATTGCATTTCCATTCTTTGCATTATCATGCATTCTGGAATACGTGCGTTGTTGCGCATTTAAGCCCATTTACATTCCGTGTGGCATGCGTGTCACACTTATTGTCGCACTGTTTTGTGCATTGTATTTCAATCGCGCTGTTTTGCGCATCGCACTGTTTTGTGCACCTCACTTGCATCTTGCATGTATCCATTCGCGCTATCTTGCGCATCTTGCTTGTACTCGTTAGTACATCGCATTGTTTTGAACACAAACCGGCTTCGCGTAGCGTATAAGTCCAACTTTCAAAACCGGCTTCGCGTAGCGTATAAGTCCAACTTTCAAAACTGGCTTCGCGTAGCGTGTAAGTCCACTTGTATCATTTTTGCATCTTATGAGACACACGTATCTCATTTGTTTCATTTTGCATTCCGTGTGGCATGTGTGTCACACTTACATGTTGCGCATGGTCTGGCGAGACCTTAAACACGTACGGTCTAGGAGACCTTAAATCCTTGGGAGGTGCGAAACCTCCGGTGCATTGATGTGCACGTTTTGTTTATTTGGCATATAAGTCCATTTGCATCAACTTACATTCCATACGGCATGCGTGCCTCATTCTTGCATTGTCATGCGTGTTGCTAACAACATTGTACCTGTTAAGTTTGTTTTCTTTTCAGGAACAGTATTGTATGTACGGTTCATTTGAGGCTGGAGCGACCGGACGAACCGAACAGGTATTTTATGGTCTGGCGAGACCTTAAACACGTACGGTCTAGGAGACCTTAAATCCTTGGAAGGTGTAAGACCTTTAGTGTTCGCATTGTCATGCGTCTCGAAAGCCGCGTGTTGTCACGCATTCCATGCAACATGCATCACTTGCATCATTTGCATTTCAAAAAACAAAAACAAAAAAAAAAACATGCATTGTCATGCATACATTTTGCATTCCGGTCTAGAAGACCTTAAATCCTCTAAAGGTGCAATTCCTTTGGTGTTTGTCGTGCCCGAACGACTTTCGGTGGTCTGGTAAAGCCACCTGCCTATGTTTGCGATGAGTTCCTAGAAGACCAACTGGGACGGTGGAAACTAGAGTTCGAACGGCTTACGCCTAGAACGCAAAGGTTCGGGAGTTCCGAGACTAAAGTCTGGTTTAAATACCCAGGGGTTTACCCTCGGCTTGAAATCTGTATGGAAGCCCCATAGGTTGAGGCGGCACGTCTACGCCTCAGTTCTGGATACTGAACCAACCTAGTATATCACCCTGTTGGTAAGATAGGGAAAGTTGCAATCATAGTCATTGCATCATAGTGCATTGTCATGCATTTCCATTGTAGCTTGCATGCATCCATTGCATTTTCCCCAGTAAGTCGCATTGCACTGCATTGTCATGCATATTTGTAAATATCCACTCCATTGCATATTTGTAGATATTGCATTGTAGATTGCATGCATTCACTGCATCACCTTCCGCCTATGGCCTGCGCCTTTCCAGGTTGAGCTTGGTTTGGTATGTGTCCTTACTTTTCATGTTAAAACACAGTTCTGCATGTGTATCGCGCCGATTCCACGCTGATATGTTGGTTGAGGGTTGCGGCACCTTTTCTGTGTTACACATGACTCGTACGTGTACATGCCTTTCCTAGGCAAAATTTGGTTTGGCTTGCGTGCCATATCCATTGTATCTATATCCACTCCATTGCATATTTGTAGATATTGCATTGTAGATTGCATGCATTCATTGCATCACCTTCCGCCTATGGCTTGCGCCGTTCCAAGTTGAGCTTGGTCTGGTATGTGCCCTTACTTTTCATGTTAAAACACAATTCTGCATGTGTATCGCGCCAATTCCACGCGGATATGTTGGTTGAGGGTTGCGGCACCTTTTCTGTGTTACACATGGCTTGTATGCGTACATACCTTTCCTAGGCAAGATTAGGTTTGGCCTGCGTGCCATATTCATGTATTACATTGTAGTGTAATTTTTGCATCCGGCATTAGGATCGTAGTCCTTTCTCCAGCGGGTCGTTTCCCCACTTATGTCAATTCCACCCAATACTTGTTCTTGCGTCTGTCCACAATACTCATAGTTCAGTTGACCGTTCTATGGTAGACAGACTTGTTATCTCCATCAATCTATTTGACATAGGTGTAGTTTCGAACCGTTCGTGATTGGATCACGATTCAAATGCTTTGCATGTAGCTTGCATTGTTTCAATTACATTGCATCTTCATTTGCATTGTTTATACATTGTTTTTTATATATTGCATATCGTTTTGCATCCACATTTGTATTGTCATGCATGTTGCTAACAATATTGTACCTGTTAAGTTTGTTTTCTTTGCAGGCACGATATTGTATGTACGGTTCATTTGAAGCGGGTGCAACCAGACGAGCCGCACAGGTATTGTATCTCCCGAGTGAGACGTATTGAGAATTCCATAATTCTCTTACATCCTTTCTGCATTGTAGTGTAGTTTGGTATGCTAGCTTAAAACTGTCGCATGTTTGCTTCATTACAGCTTTATTTGCATGATCATAAGTTATGTCCGGCTTCGTGCATTGTCTTGCATTTTGCCCCTGCCTTCGGGCACATGTCTTGTTTGTCTTGCATGTTTGTCTAAGTCTTCGGCCTTGTCAAAAATGGGTCGTCTCTGGGCTTTGACATTCACTCCCGTCATTGTTATGACTTTCGAGTTCTGTCAAAGAGGGGCAACTGTAGACACCCCATTTTTGACCGTCCTCAAGACTTGGACGTCACCGTTTGAACACTCGGTGATTATCCATGTTTGTGTTCGTTTGGAGTTCCCGGAAGTCTCGGCTCGCCCGCCTTGCTTCAGGATCCCCGAACTCGACCATTTAGTGTCTGGTTTTGCACCAAACACTTTTGTTTTGCCCTTGAGAGGCAGGGTAGGGCTTGTAGACCATCCCCACCCATCACCGGCAGTGGCTAGAGGCCACCGGCTGGTTTTTGCTGCCACCGGCAATGTATATTGCCGGCCGGCACTATTTGTTGCCGGTCAGCACTCTTTTTGGCCAAGATGGCATTTTTGGCCGGCCGGTTACTGTGCAGTTGCTTTTTGAGATATTTTTAGGCAGCTGTATTGCAGTGACTTTCCCTCCATACACGTGTATGGAGGGATGGCCCTCTAGTTTTGCTTAACTTGTAAGTTTTGCAAGTTTGGGGAGAGATAGATAGAGGCTCTCTCTTGTTGCTAAGGTAAGAGACTTTAGACATTTTAGAGAGGGAAAAACGCAGAGAGAAGCTCTGGTTTTAGGGTTTGAGTTGCATACATATCCTATCTCTATATTTACTCTTGTGTGTGTTTTAGTCCATACTATTGCACACAAGCACCTAGTGTTTCACCTTCCTCTTGAAACTAGGGTTCTACGGGCTTGTTCTTGAGTTTCTTGACAGGTTTGGAGCCAAAGGAGGCCATTGGAGCATCATTTGTGAAGAAGGCTTCAAGGGTGAGAATCTAGTCCCATTTTCTCCCTTTTTTGCATTGATTTTATACCTATCTTAGAGCTGTTTTTGTGCTTATTGTATAGCATAAAAAAGTTCTGTTTTTAGGCCCTCTTTATTGTTTATTAAGAGTGTTTTGTTGTTTGAGGGTTGTTGACCACCCTTAGGCCTTAAAAGGCCTCATTTTGAGCCATTTTGTGTTAGCTCCGGGATTTTGGTGTTGGGGTCTCTTCACCACTGAAATCTTGAGGGATTTCAGTGGTGAAGATGATGCTTTGAAGTCCCAAGAAGGAGAGGGCCACCCCCTCTCCTTGTTGTCCTTGAAAAGGACATATTTTGGCCTCTTAAGGAAGCCTATGCTTAAGTGTGTGTTGAGCATGTTTAGGATGTTTTTCATGCTTATATATCCATAATATAACATGATTTCAAGTTGGTTTTGGAACTCCATGCATGCTTAGCATAGTTGCCATGTAATGCCTTGTTTATGCCTTAACATGTCTTAGGTTGTTAGCCTTAGTTGGAGCATGTTTTAGGCTTGGTCTTGTGAAGATTTTGTGCTTATTTTGACATGTCTTAGATCTATCCATAAGTATTTGGGTTGATTTTTGCATGTTTCATATAGCTCCTTTGTATTTGGACTTGTTGGCCTTGGGTATGTGCATGTGTAGCATGACATCTTTGCATTGTTTTGGTGATTTGGGATCATTCTACATGCCATTTCAGTCCCATTTCCATGCTTGTTTGATCGCCTTGCATGCCTCTTTAATGCTTTGGAAGCTTGTGTAGCAATGTTCCATGTTTTGGTGTCTATGCATGCCTTTGTTTTTTGGGTCATTTAGATGCCATCTAAGTGGTCCTTAGGCCTTGTATTGATGCCCCAAAACTCTGTTTTTGGTTGATAAGCTCATACCATGTTTAGTCTTGTAAGTGTATTTCAATGCTCCTTGGATTTGCTTTGAACACTTAGACTATTTGGCGCATGCTTGGCTTGATTTGTTGCTTGGTTTGGCACCATGTATTAGCATGATTTCAAAGCTTATAATGCATGCTAATTGTTCATGTTTGTCCCTTTCAAGTGTGCTTGAATGTTGCTTGATTTGTGCTTAGGTGTTGGTCCTTATGTGCATATGTGTGTGTATGCCATTTAGCCCTCACTTTTTAGCACTTTGGCTACTGTTTTAGGCCTTATTAGAGCCGCCTAATTCATGTATAAGACCATCTTTCCATCTATTTGCATTGCCATATGTATGCTTGCATGATTGCATAAGTTCATTGCCATGCCATGTTGCATCCTTAGCTTGTATGCCTAGGTCGCATTGCATCTTGCATGCATTCCTTGTCCCTTGACTTGGGTGATAGGGATTGGGAGTTTTGTTTGATTGGTTTGCATACATTTGAAATCAAAGTTGCATACTTGGTTCTTTGGACCATCATGCATGGAAATGCGTGATTGGTGGTCCGAGAATCGAGGCACATGCCCCTTTGAGTCGCAAACATGATAAGGGACACGATTATTGCATACATGCCTTGAATTGTGCTGCCATGCTTTGCCTTGCCCTCTGTTGTTGTCAGTTGCAGGTCCTGCAGGAATACTCTGCCGACCGGCAGTGTAAGGTGCCGGCCGGCAACAATTTCTCTGCCGACAGCTTCAATTTTGTGCCGATGGATACACACCAGTGCCGGTGGTGATTCCACTCAGTCGGTGGTACTCCCCAGTGTCCAGGGATGCAACCCTGAGGTTTTGACAGCCTCCAGAGGAGTGAAGGAAGGAAAACAGAGGCAGCCTGCGCATGGCGGCGCGCTTCTCGAGGCGTTTTACTGTTTTTCTTAGTCTATTTAATTTGTTAATTAAATTAGGCAATTTGTAATATTAATTAGCTTGCGTAGTTAATTAATTTGTAATATTTATTCGGTCCCTCCGAGCGAGGGCAAATCTGTAATAAGTGTGTGTGGGTGGTGTGTATGTCTTCCAACCTCACTTCTTTCTTCCCTTTTATTTACCTGCTTACGATGGTAGATTAGGGCATGTTTAATTTAGCATACATTATGCTACGCATGTGTGCATCCATGCATTTGTATTACATGCATTAGGCTCGGTACATCACGCTAACTGCATTTGTACTTCAAATTCTAAACTGAATACGTGATAGTTGTACATTCTCACATGCCATGTTTAGGATAGCCGAGCCTATTCTAGCAACACTTTGTATGCGATGCATTAGGCACTTAACATGGACTTGGATCATGCATGTTTGCTAACAAGTTCTTTGTTTTGGCACGGAGTACGATGTAAGTATTTCCGCTTTAGCATATCGCATGAGTGTAAATGTTGCCATGACAGCATGCTTAACATGTGGCTAGATGCTTATGTGTTATAAACTGCTTGGATGCCTGTGGGTGAAGGTTGGATTGTTTGAGTTGGAAGAACTCATTGAAATCCGTGTTTTAGCCTACTTGCGAGTAGCAAATCCAAAACCTTTTTCAAAACCGAACGGATATGCAATGTTTATTTCCAAATTAGGCAATCTAGTCTATACTTGTTTGCTGCGCGCATAACATAGTAATTCTAGGCTAATAAATGGAATAAGAACGCATAAACGTTTTCAAAATCGGATATCACGGTTAGTAGAGGCCGGTCTTCGGACCGGGCGAAAGGGGGTGCTCATAGCTGACCTTCTCCGATCGTACCCAAGCTCCCGAACCGAGACAAACTCCGGTGATGACGGACATGTAGCCTTTGGCACCGAGTCAGGGTTTCCTAAATTTCCCCATTTTAAAAAATATTTAGATGGCGACTCTGTATCTGGCAAAGCAGTCCATGTTTGGCACTACTTTTTTCAAAAAAATCTGTTTTCTCAAACGATTTGCCAGATTTGGACTCTTTGGTTCAGATTAAGAACCGTGACACAAATCGAGTCCGAACTGTAGCGTGAGGCCCTCCGCGGGCGCTGTTACAACATGCCTAGAATCGATCCTGAGATCGTACAGCACTGGATCCCTCTTGACCCAGAGGCCTGACCTGTTAAGCAGAAGCTCAGAAGGATCTGCCTAGACTGGGCTCTCAAGATCAAAGAAGAGGTCACCAAGCAAATTGACGCAGGGTTCCTGTTGGTATCTGAATACCCAACATGGTTGGCCAACATCGTTCCAGTGCCGTAGAAAGACGGCAGAATTCGGGTATGTGTGGATTTCAGGAATTTGAACAATGCTAGTCCAAAGGACGACTTTCCTTTACCGCATAGCGATGAGTTAGTGGATTTTACTGCTGGGCATGCGTTGCTCTCGTTCATGGATGGGTTTTCAGGCTACAATCAGATATTGATGGCACCCGAAGACCAGGAGAAGACTGCTTTTACCACCCCGTGGGGAACCTATTGTTATAGGGCAATGCTGTTTGGGCTGAAGAATGCTGGAGCTACGTATCAACGGACTGCGACCACAATATTGCACGACATGATCCACAAGGAGGTTAAGGTGTACGTGGACGACATGATTGTCAAGTCCAAAGAAAGAGAGGGCCACTACACCGCCTTGCAAAAATTCTTTCAACGGATCAGAGAGTATAGGCTGCGGCTGAATCCTCAAAAGTGTACATTCGGTGTCACAACAGGGAAAATGCTGGGGTTCTTGATCACACAGAGAGGTATCGAGGTCGATCCTTCCAAAATCAAGGCCATCTTAGAAATGCCACCACCAAGGACTGAAAAGGAGGGGCGAGGCTTTCTGGGTAAAGTGCAATTCATAAGACGGTTTATTTCAAAATTAACCTTGACTTGTGAACCACTATTTGGTCTCTTGAAGAAAAGAAAGAAATTCCAATGGGACGACCGATGCCAAGCTGCTTTTGAACAGATCAAACAATATTTACATAACCCACCTGTGTTGTCACTGCCTAAGTCGGGAAAACCATTGATTCTGTACCTTTCAATGACTGAAACTATAATGGGCTGCATGCTCGCGCAAGAGTCGGAGGAGAAAGTGGAGAGAGCTATTTACTATCTGAGCAAGAGAATGCTGGACTATGAGACCCGCTACACTCCGCTGGGGAAGGCTTGTCTGGCCTTGGTATGGGCTACCAGGAAGCTGCGGCACTACCTGTTAGCTCACTCTGTAATACTGGTTTCGAGATTGGATCCCATCAAATATCTCTTTGAGAAATCAGCACTTACGGGTAGGCTAGCCCGTTGGTTGCTTCTGCTTTCTGAATTCAATCTGAAGTATGTGATGCGCAAGTCAATAAAAGGGAGAGCGGTAACGGAGTTCCTAGCCAATCACCCAGTTGAAGGGGATGAAGCAGTTGAGTACCTATTCCCAAACGAGGCCATTTTACATGTTGAAGATGAAACTTGGACGATGTACTTTGACGAAACGTCAAACCAATATGGGTATGGGATAGGGGTGTTGTTGATAGCACCCGACAATTCTCGTATACCTCAAGCATTCAAACTCTGGTTCAAAATATCGAACAATGAAGCAGAATATGAGGCATGCATTGCCGGTTTAGAAGCCACCCTAGAACTAGGGGCAAAACGGTTAGACGTCATCGGGGACTCAAACCTTGTTGTATCTCAAGCTAAAGGAGATTGGAAAGTTAAAGAAGAAAAGATGAGAATCTATCACCAGACCTTGGACGTGTTAATTCCTCGGTTTGAGAAGTTGAACTTCGCTCATCTGTTAAGAGAAAATAACAGGTTCGCAGATTCACTAGCAACTCTATCTTCCATGATAGACATCCCTTTCGGAGTTCGGATGCATCCGATCATCATCGAACAAAAATTTGTGCCATCCTACGAGCTGCTTGCTGCCATAGAAGAGGTACAAGATGAGAACCCCTGGTATTACGATGTCTGGAACTTCTTGGAAAAGGAAGCGTATCCACTAAGGGCAAACGCCAAAGATAAGAGGGCAATTCGAAGAATGGCTGCTCAGTTCATCGTCTGCAGGGGTAAACGGTACAAGAGAGGCATCTCGAGATGCATAAGCTGTGTGTTGATGCCGAATAATCAAAGCGCCTGATGGAGGCCATCCACGGAGGAGAGTGTAGAGCGCACATGAACGGGGTAATGCTAGCCCGAAAGATCCTTAGATAGGGTTATTACTGGTCCACCATGGAGGAGGATTGTATTGGCTTTGTCCGACGATGCCACAAATGTCAGATCCATGCCAACCGCATGAACATTCCGCCGTCAAAGCACTATAACATGACTTCGCCATGGCCATTTTCAGTCTGGGGGATTGAAGTGATTGGGGCTGTCACTCCGAAAGGGTCCAATGGGCATGACTACATTTTGGTAGCGATAGACTACTTTACAAAATGGGTTGAGGCCCAATCTTATGCGGTATTGAAGGCTTCACAAGTTGCCAAGTTCATCAGAAACAACATCATCTGTCACTACGGGGTCCCGAACGAGATCATTTCAGATAATGGTTCCCACTTCAAGAAGGAGGTGATAGACTTGTTGGACAAGTATGACGTGGCTTTTCACAAGTCATCTACATATCGACCGCAAACCAATGGAGCAGTTGAGGCCGCCAACAAGAACATCAAGCACATTCTGCAGAAGATGGTGAAAACCTACCGAGACTGGCCAGATAAGTTGCCATTTGCTCTTTGGGGCTACCGGACTTCAATTCAAACTTCTACTGGGACGACTCCATATTCCTTAGTCTATGGGATGGAGGCTGTTTTGCCTATTGAAGTTGAAGTTCCGTCGTTATGGGTATTGGCTGAGTGTCAGATAGCTGAGGCAGATTGGCAGCAGAGCAGGTTCGAAGAACTCATGATGTTTGATGAGAGAAGGCTGAAAGCACTGTACCATGTTCAGGGTTATCAACGAAGAACTGCCAGGGCTTTCAATAAAGAGGTTAAGTCCAAGAATTTGAAGGAAGGGCATCTAGTGCTCAAAGAAAACCGAGCTCCCATTCATGACCCTAGGGGCAAGTTTAGACCCAATTAGACTGGTCCTTACATCATCAAGTCTGTCTGGTCGGGCGGAGCTGTAGTTCTGATGGACCTAGATGGCCTAGAGTTCTCCCAACCGCTCAACATGGACAAGTTGAAGAAATATTATCCCTGAGTGGCTCGCTAGGCCGAAAACCCGAAAAGGCGACCTAGGCAAAAGTTAGAGCATGGAAAATTTGAAACTATAAAAACTGAGCTCGCAAGGTTGAAACCCTGCAAAGGATAGCCTTGGCAAAAGTTAGAGCGTAAAAGGAGAGTGTTAATACACGAGTGAACCTAAGCCGAACTACGTAAGGCTTGATTCCCATCTTTGGGATACGTAGGCAACTTCACTCTGTAGTCCAGCCATAAACACTTCCTCGATCAACTTTGTCCATGTGATCATGTTTGGTCATCTTTGTCTACTCTGCGTTCAAGAGCTCGATTGTGATCTCTGGTGCAATGCTATTCAGACTGGGGGCAACTTTCTAGTTGCTGGAATCCAGGGTTATGCATCTCAGTGACAGATCTCAGGCATGTCCAATTCTGATCCATATCGAAAATGGTTTTGAAAAGTTTTAATAAAAGTTGATTTTTGTTCAAATTAACCTCTTTACAACTTAGACCATTTTTGGACCAAACGGGAAATTTTCAGTACCCACAACCTTTAATTTCATTGATTTCAACACAAATTTCTCCTACTCTTGAATACAAATTGAAGTTTCTTTTTATTACATTCGCAAAGAAAACTTGAAAGTACTAATAAAGCAATAAATTCAGGGCATGGATAAGTCAGGTGTTCCTGCGCCCCCTCCCAGAGCTGGTCGAAGCCTCTGATGCTAAAGTAGGCCTAGTCTGCGTCTTCTCAAAAAGCCAAGCCATACACTCATTAGAGAGAGTACAACTGAAAGTGGGAGCGGGGGCCAGAAGCTCTCTAGTCCTCCATGCCGTGGCATATCGAGCTAGTTGAGTGCCTCAGACCAGAAATGTAGCGGGGTACTCAATCCCTTCTACCGGGCAAGTCTGATCATGTCCGAACTAACGCCGGAACCGGAAAAGAAAATAGAACACACAGTGTCATGCCAATCAACTGAATCCTTGGCTAGCGAGTCATACTATAGCTCATTGTCGGCCGATTGAGCCAAGGACAACGCCAAGCAATGTAGTCTGCGGGTAAGCTGCGTATCCAGTTGCACCACCATCCCTCGTCAGGGGCATCGACAAGACGTCGTCGAAAGAAATAGTTGCGAGCTGAGTATGCAGGGCAGGAGTCCATAATCTTCAATTTGTCCATCAACCATATCTGGGGAGGGATTAAAGATGAGAGATTAAAGAATATAGAGGTGTACGTCGAGAGAAAAAGTGAGAAAAGGGTTTTGAGAGAAAAACCGAGCCTGAGGGACGAGTGATGTGAGAAATATATGTGAGATGGGGTGGGAAATATTACCTGCAATAGAAGTGGACTCCCCGCCAAGCTAGCCGTCTCCCGATGATGAAAAGCGTCCAAGCGTATCAATGTCTCAACTAATGTCATGGCGATGCAGCTCTTGCCCTCTCTTAAGCCTTGGGCGACTTCAATCAAACGAGTGCTAAACCCACCAGAACCTGGGGCAAGCAAGAAATGAGACAACATGCACAGGCAAAGTGCATGTTACCGATAACCCTGCCAGTCATGATTGCCGCGGTCACCGGCACCAGAAAATCAACGAATCAAGCTGGGGATATCCAACACTCCATCGCGAGTCAATGACCGAGCGTCATGCAAAATGAGCCCACACATCCATCCTAAGGCTTGGACGTGGCCAAAGCGGAATTGCGGCAAAATTTTCTCCTCGCGCTCGGATTCCATTAAAGCTTGAAAGTCTTCAAATGTGGGACACATCTCTTGTCGGCCAAAGCTAAAGACGTGTGTTACTGGATTCTAAAACCTTGCCGCGGCATGAAGAAACAGAAAACGCAGCGGGGTGCGGCTCAGCGTGAATAGTGCATTTATGCCAAAGCCCCAGAAATTCACATTTTCTGAGCCATCCAAGGAAGCAACCCAATTTGTGAGATTTTGGATGAGAAACGCCTCTATTTTGGTGCAAAACTGAGTTATAATGAGGGAACCACGAAGCTAGAACCTTTATAAAGGATAAGACACTGTTTGGAGGACAAGTGTCAGAAAACTGGAGGTTCCCAGGTCAAGTGGTCGGCCGACCACTTTTTCTGGTTGGCCAGGTACTTTTTTGGGCTGCAGACAGAAAAACTGGTCGGTAGGCTCCTATGGTGGTCGACCATGAGCAAGAAGGTGGTTTGCAATTGTTTCTTGCCTCCAGGAGTGAGTCTCTAACTTCCCCGTGTGCTGGGAGTGCTGAAGGTTCGAGTTCACCTCTGTTTTGGATGCGTTCCGTCGCTTTGTTCGTCTAAAATGCTTTGCTTATCGAGTTGTTGCTCATTTTGTTTATCGAGTTGTTGCTCATTTGTTTATCGAGTTGTTGCTTATTTGTTTATCGAGTTGTTAATTCGTTTAACGAATTATTTTTGAGTCGAGTTGTTTAGTTTGTTGCGTCGGTTCACTACCTAACTTGGCAATACACGTTGTTCTATTTTCATTCAAATTTCATTTTTGTGCAAAAGGGTGTGATGTGATGCTCAGAATACAAATACAACACTCTTTGAACGAAAAGCAGTTTTCATTCCATCATAGCTTCTTTTTATAACATTCCATCATAACCGAAGCTTGCTAACGACCTTCCAGGCCTAGCCCCAACTCAGAGGCACCCAAAACACTTGGTAGGCTTCAAAACAGTGACTCGGTTCAAGACTCCGCCTAGGCTTGACTTTCAGGGCGCTCACCTATAAATATATATATAAAAACAGTGAGCTAAAGCCCAGTGAATAACATTAAAGTAAAGGGGTTAGTGAACGAATTCCAAGTATATCATATCCATAAATCAATTCATGACACAATCATTCTTATCAGTCTCATATCAGAACATAATATAATGGTACATCTCATAGAACATATTACATATCGCCTTCCGACTAGAGTAATCGGTTCCAGATACCGATTAAACACATATCAGCACGATGAAGTGGCTAACAAGATCTCATATTCACAGTTACGTCATAGACCCGCATTTACATGATGTCCCCCATGACTTGGGACTATCTATGGATGCCATAATAGATTTCAAACATGGGACATTCGTTCACGTAAACAATATCATTTCAGAAATCATAACATATCATAACTCGTTTGGAACATAATTCATATCAACATATCTTTATAGAAATGTTACTCACAGTGGGCTTCCAGAAACGGTTGGTCAGTCTTTGAGTCTTAACCTACAAATATAAATGTACATGGCACAAAACATGTCTCATTATTACTCATTCATGTGGCCATACATGGCTTAGCTTTCTCACTTTAATTTCCCATTCATTCCATGCTACATAACTTGTTCATATTGCCCATATACTCGGATTCAACACATATTTTCTAATTCACTTACTTATGTTATTTCTTAGCTTATTAATCTTTAACGACTCATAAATCATGCCTAAGAATGCCCATAAAGAGATGGGAGTGAAGATATGTACTTAAAACATCTTTTGAAAACATGCTGAAAATAAGTTGGTGGCTAGAGCCAGCTTTTCTTGGCTAGAGCCAGCAGAAGGTAAAAACAGAGCTCGCTCGAGCTAGAACTCCTTCGCTCAAGCCAACTTCTGCAGAGTTCAAAATTCTGAGAGCTCGTAATATTGGCTCGAGCCACCATTTCTTCGCTCGAGCCAACTATAAATTTCTGGGCACCAAGCTTAACAAAAATGGCTTCCAAACCACCTTCAAACCTTGGGGTCTTGCATGATTTGATCAAACACATAAAATAGCTTTACAAAACTTCAATACAAGACCCTTGAAACATCTTTTATTCAAAAACTAATCAATTCTTGAAAGATTTGAATCAAAATTCCTTCATGCAATATTTTAACTCTTTTCATGGTTTTCATAACATGCAATTGGTGATCAAGAAACTCATGAATTTCTGAAACATGGACGTGATTAAAGCTCACATGCATGCAAGGACTTTAAAACTCAAACTCAAAATGATAAAATTCAAAGATGATCTACCATGAATACTCATGAAAGCTATCTACATGTTCAAAGACCCATTTTCTTGCATTCTCATGAAAGTAGCTCAAAACTTGATGAAATCATGATGCATGAAGGAATAGCTACAAAAATTAGACATAGAATCCTTACCCAAGGCTTTAATTTCAGAAATGTGAGATGAACCCTCCTAGTTTCTTCAATCTCCAGCACAAAAGCAAGCTTCTCTCTCTAGAATGAGCTATCTCTCTCTCTAGCTCAAGGCATGGATGAACTCAATGAAGCCAAATGAATGATACAACGTTCCCAACTCATCAGAATATACACAACACACACCTCACTTTGAGCATAATACACGTGCACACACATGCAAAATTCCAACACACACACACAAGAGTTTTAATCCCCTACACTCAACACCACAAAATGTTTTAGCACATCATACACTTAATCACATCTTGGATCATTAATAGAATTAGATTAGGTACCAATCATGCATCATTTAAATCAAACACAAGTAACCTTAATTAGTCAAGGTTAGCACAAAATTCAGTTATTCAAAAATAGTTCCAATTAAGACTTAATTTTATCACATGCGATTTTACTAAACTGAATCAGTTTTTAGCAAAACTTCTCAGATGGTTCCAAAAATTCTAATTAGTCAATCTATGTGCTCAATTTCAGTTTTTGAGACCGTTTAAGCTATCAAATTCATCTCAAAGCATAAATCATGATAGATATTACTACAAGTAGCAGATTAAAGGCCCAAATAACATACAAAATACATAATAAACACAACTTTTTTTTTAACCACTTAATTAACATCCTTAATTACGGATTAGTAGTTAATTACGGACCGGGGTTGTTACATTAAACCACCATTTTTATGCCTCAAAAACAGAGTTTCTAACAGTTCAAAACCAACCCCAAAATAGTCCAAAACAATGGGAAAAGGATGGTGAAGCAAGTGTGCAAAATAAGTACAAAAGGGGAGAGTTATACCTCTTGAAGCCAAGCACACTTTAGAGCAACAAAACAAGCTTAAACCAAGCTAAAATCCTCTTCTTGAGCTCCAAGAAGGTCCAAAGTTATCTCAGCCCAAAGGTGGAGGTATGTGGTCAAGGATTGATATGCAAAAGCTAAGGGCTTGTATGCAAACTAGAAGTGATTCCCACTTGCATGCACAAGAGTGCAAGAGAGAGAGAATTCTAGAGAGAGAGGTTTTTTAGAGAGAGAGGCTCCCAAATCTTCCAACCTTCCAAAATATGAGATATATCTTCCGTATATAGCAATTCAAGAGCTTTGGGTCGGAAATATCTGAATTGCAAATATCTGATGCAGTGCACAACAACTGAAGAGGAAATATCTGGGAATTCTGGGCTTTCTGGTAATTTCTGGTCGACCAACCACCACCACTGGTCGGTCAGCTACTTTTTCTAGTCTGCAAGGATTATTTCTGGTCGGCATATGGTCGGCATGCTCCATTTGTGGTCGGCACACTCCCTTAGTGGTCTACAGCAAAAATCAATCATGGTCCCCGACTTGAAGCAAGCATAACTCCTTCATCTGGATGCCTTTTTAGGTCATTCTTGTGTGCAAATTGAAGCCCCGAAAGTAAGCTTTCCAATGGTTGCAGCGTTGCATCAAAATTTGAAGTGTGCTAAGAGATACCCTCTTTCAGTGAAGACTGCTCAGTTTCGGTCCAACCGAAAGGATGCCTAATTTCAACCAACTATATCTCTCCCGTCCGGACACGGTTTTAGGAGATTCTTAAGTGAAAAATGAAGCCCCATAAGTAATATTTCCAACGATGGTGGCCTCATAGCTGAAATCCAAGTGTTCAAAAGAATAGGCCTGATTTAGCGAGGGATGCTTGACTCTCTCTTAACGGTTCATGCCCATCTTCTCCTCTTTTCTTCAACTCCAAACCCCTAAACAAGGTGTTTTGAACAATTTTTCAATGATTTCATCTCTCTTTCATTCATTTCCACTTTGTCCTTGCTCCGTTTATCGAAAAGTGCAACATTCAACAAAGTGCGAGCGTCGGAACATCGTAGAATCATTTTTCAAAAACTATTTTGAAAGAGAGAGTTTCAAGGTCTAAAATCTTTTGATCAAGATCATTTTAGTCCGAAAGGGGTATGAAGTTGGATTTGACTCTCCTCTTGCCGAAGAAATCGAACCTTCACACTGCATAACTTCCATCACCAAGTAAACCATCAGTAATGCCCAAGTCTTAAGGGCGGTCAAAAATGGGGTGTCTACAATACCCAATCATTTTAAGTGGATAGAATTCATAAAGAAGTACTAAAGGTACGAATGCGAAAAGTTTCTCTCAATGTTGATAATTTGGGAGGGAAACGTATCTCAAATACTAATATTGGCTTCGAAATCAAATGTTTGGCTTCAAAGCCAAGCTTTGGCGCCAAAATTAGGTGAAAAACATTCAGCTAGAGCTTCGAAAGCAGGAAGTTGACTTCGAAGCACATTTCACACCTAAGAGTACAGGAGTGCCCAGGTATTTGTTTACTTCAAGAGGATTAAAGACTTGCTTTTAGGTTTCTTATTGAAAGTAAAATCCTTCGAAGTAAAGTTTGAAATACTCTGCGGTTAGAATTTGTTTGTTCTAGACTTCGAAGTGACATAAAACCAATATTTGGTTAAGCAGTGAAGAATACAAAGGGAATCACTTTTTTAGAATAAAACAGTGCAATCCTTAAAGGAAGCTTCCATACTTCGGAAAATGTAGACTGTTTGTTCGAAGCAAAAATAATTGATTCAAAACTGTTGATTGTGTTAACCATATGATTGGGAAAAGATGACCTAAGGCAAAGGTTGTCAATTACACTCCATATGTTGGTAAAGTTCAAATTAGGTCTCCAGTACTCCTTTGGATATATTTAAATCAAGTTTCAAAAGACAAAATTGGTGAATTCGAGGCTCTGATTTTGTTTATTTTGGATAAATAGAATAAAATCAAACCATGTCGAATAAAGAAATGAAAGCCTAGCTTTATTAAGATGAAAGTAATTACATCAGAAAGCCTTTTTGGCTACATATTCAATTTCATAAAAATAAGGAATAGAGAAAATGACAAGGTCATGGAACTTGTTCTAACAGTGGTCAATGAATTTCTATTCTTTTTTTATTCTGTCTTCTATCTTCTCCAAGCTAGGTTGCTGAAGCTGATATGCTCTTATTTAATGAAAAAGTTGTTTGGCTTTTATTTCGAACTCTGTTTCCTTCAATCCTTATTCTATCCCATCTATATCCAAGTCATCCCAGTATGCAGAGCCTTTATTCTTGAAGTCATTATATTCATCGATAAGGTTCTCTGCTTCATACTGGGTGTGAATTCGATAGGCTGAGATGTTGTCCAAAGATTGAGTGGTGGCCACAGAAGTTTGGTGCCAATAAAGAAGCAGTGGGAGTTGATACAAAAACATCTGAAGCTCTGCTTGAGCAATAGGATTGAGGACATGACTCCGGGTCATAACGTCACAAGCCCATCGAAAGTTCTTAAGAGGAACATCACCCTCAAGAACATTAAAAGGCAAGTGCGAAAAGGTCGCAAGCAGAAGCTGAGCTTGATATCGCTCAAATATAGTGAGGGGAGTTGGAGGTTCATAGGAAGGAAGAAACTGATTCTCAAAGAGAGTAAGTCTCAGTTCTTCCACCCAATGAGGGTTTTACGGAAGAGGAGGTATAGGAGGATCCATCTCGAAAGAAGAAGGGAACTAGGGGTTGTTTATGCATGCAAGCCAGTCAGAAGAGCAAAATTTTTCCCTTTGGGCTAAGAATGACGAGTTGTACCCTTGTGCTTTCTCTGGACGACGAGTGGCTTGCACAATCTTCGTAGGCATGGAGAATGTGTACCATGCTATGAGTAAGTTTTCTTCCAAACTGCGTCGGCGATCGATGAATACATATGAGATCATTCAGTCCGGGACCTGATCCCTATTAAATAGTACAGTACAGTAAACAAACAGTTACAGAGACAGAAGGGGGGGAAACTAAAACACCCCTAAGCCAAAACTTGACAGGCTCGGAACCTCGCATTGAGGTACATAGGTTGGCTCGACAAAACTAGAGTTTACCCCGACGCTCCTAGCTGCGGTCTGGTGCCTGTACACCTACATATATATATAAGCAGTAAGCTAAAGCCTAGTGAATAACACAATGCGTAAAGGGGTTAAGAATGAATGTCCTTACAGTAATGAAAACAGTTCATTAAACCAATATTTCAGTCGTATAGTCAGTACAGTCATATGTGGTACATCCATTAGCATAACAGTACAGTGAACAGTAGGTCTTGAAAGACCAAGCAGTAAATGATGGCCATCAATCAGTAAACAGTGATGGTTCCAACAAGGGAGCCGACAGAGATCTCTGTAACAGTAACAGTAAACAGTAGGTGCTATGGATGCCACAATACAGTTCAGAATATAGGACATACATTCATTCAATTAACAGTATCAGTTCAGAAAGCAGTACAGTTCAATTGTTCAGAAGATAATCATTTTGAACATATCTTTACACAGTTGTTACTCACAGAGTTCTGGGCTACGGTAAGGCTAGAACGCGTCCTCAGTCGCCAACCCTACACAGTTTATAGATTGAACACACACTAAGCTACACAGTTGGGAAAGATAATAACTTAATCCCTAATTTGCCTCGGTGTGGTTCTACATCTATATCCTCAATAAGATGTCTTAAACTAGGCCTAAGAATGCCTAGAATGAGATGAGGATGTAAAGATGCACTTTGAAAGCATTTTCAGACTTTTCAGAAAACAGGGGTCACGCTCGAGCATAGGTTACTCCGCTCGAGCGGACATGCAGACGAAGGCTTTCGCTCGAGCGTATCATTACCCGCTCGAGCATTCTGCAAAACGGTCAGAAGTGCTGGATAGGCGAAAATCACGCTCAATTGGGCGCTCGACACCCGCTCGAGCATGAGACACAATGTCCCGCTCGAGCGTCAGTTGTTCCGCTCGAGTGGACTTCAAAACAGAACAAAATACTGGGAGCACGATTTCCACGCTCGAGCGCCAGTCACCCCGCTTGAGCATGAGTCCAAATTCTGGAAATTCCAGATTTGAACCTCAAGCTCAAAACCAAGTTTTAAACCATAAATTTCGATCCTCTTGGGCCAATTTTCAAGAAAACACATCAAAACTCATACTTTAACATGATTCAAAGCTCAATTTGTAAAATCAAAGCCCAAGGGTGTTTCAAATAAATCCAATTTGAAACCAATTTTCATGAATATGAAGAACATGCGACATGCATGAATTTCAACCATTTCAAAGCTCAATTTCATGCTCTAATGAGCCAATTCCTTCCAAGGACAAGATGAAAACATGGAATACTCTTAGAACATGGACATGCATGTGAGGAAAGTGAACTACAACCTCGAAACTTCAATATATATGCATGCATGCAACAATTAAGCTTCAACACAACAATTTGAGCCATAAGTTGGCTCTAGTCTCCAACATATGTCTAAACCATGCAAGAAACAATCTAAATACAAGAATGAGAAGATGAATTTCTACCTTAAGTCTCCAATTCAAGGAAGGGAAGCTCAAATATGCACTCAAGCTTTCAATTCTTCACGATTCAAGCCAAAACTCTCAAGAACAACTCAACTCTCTCTCACTCTCTATCTTGGTCGGTTGGCCTCTCAAATGTGGCTGAACAATGTGTGCCTAAGTGTAATAAGGCTCACCATGTTGAGGTAGTGGCCACTAAGGATGGCAAAATAGAAATAAGGCCAACTATGTAATGTCGATATTTAATCTAATTTAATCATACCTAACCAGTTTTCAGATAAATATGCCATAAAATCTCACAAATTCTAACTAACACCAAACATCAATCAGTTTCCGATTCGGCCGCCGATAAGGCCTTCAATTCGCAATTTAACCATAAAAATACGAATAGATCAATTGACAATCAACAGATAGAGAATGCATTTAAACAGACACAGTCAATCAATCAGTTTCAGATTTCAGTCAGTCAGTTCAGTAGTTTATTCAGTTCACTTATCAGTCATAATCAGTTTCAGTTTAACGGTAATCAGTGGTTATTCAGTAAATAGTGACGAGGGTTGTTACAGTCTCCCCTCCTTAAGAAGAGTTTAGTCCTCTAAACTTGATTTACCTTCATTCTGGAGGAAAACAGGATTCAGCGGAAACAGTTCAGGATATCTTTTAGCCATGTCATCTTCCCTCTCCCAAGTGGCGTACACGCCACCGTGGTTTTGCCAGTCAACTTTCACTAATGGGATCTCTTTGTTTCTCAATTTCTTGTTCCGTCTGTTTACAATTTAAATAGGCCGTTCCTCGTAAGTGTAGTTGTCACTCAGCACTACACGAGTCAGCTCTATTACATGGAAAGGATCCCGGAGGTAGTCCCTCAACATAGAAATGTGGAAGACGTTGTGCATATGCTCCATTTCAGGAGGAAGCGCAATTTGATACGCCACCAGATTGATTTTCTCAATAATCTCATATGGTCCGACGTATCTGGGCGCTAACTTGCCTTTGACTCCAAAACGAGTCTGGCCTTTCATCGGTGTCACTTGCACAAACACGTGATCACCCACTTCATATTCTCTATCCCGTCTTTTAACATCAGCATAACTTTTCTGTCTACTCTGTGCGGTTTTCAGTCTCTGTTGTATCAGTTTTACTTTCTCAGTCGTTTCATATACAATCTCGGGTCCAAGCAAAGACCCATCTCCAACTTCTGCCCAGCAAATCGGAGATCTGCATTTTCTGCCATACAATGCCTCAAAAGGCGCCATACCAATACTCGAATGATAGCTGCTGTTGTAGGCGAATTTAGCAAAGGGCAAATGGCTTTCCCAGTTTTCCTAAAAATCAAGGACATACATTCTCAATAAATCCTCCAGAGTCTGGATGGTCCTTTCTGATTGACCATCTGTTTGAGGATGATAGGCACTACTCAGTCTCAATTCAATACCCAATGCGATCTGTAAGCTTTGCCAAAATCTCGATGTAAACTTCGAATCCCTGTCAGAAACAATGGACACAGGCACTCCATGCAGTCTAACAATTTCATCAATATAAAGTATAGCCAATTTGTCCGCATTATAAATTGTCTTAACAGGTAAGAAGTGAGCAGATTTAGTCAGTCTATCAATGATAACCCAAATTGAGTCCATACCTTTACTGGAGCGAGGCAATCCCACAATGAAATCCATGGTGATATGCTCCCATTTCCACTCCGGTATCGGTAAGGGCTGCAATAAGCCTGCGGGTCGTTGATGTTCGGCTTTGACTTGTTGGCAATGAAGACATTTCGATACAAAGTCAGCAATTTCTTTCTTCATTCTCGGCCACCAGAAATTCAGTTTCAGATCTTGATACATTTTCGTATTCCCTAGATGGATAGAAAATTTTGAATTGTGGCCCTCTTGCAGAACTCTTCTTTTCAATTCAGAATCATTTGGTACGCACAGTCTTTCTTGAAATTTCAATACATTCCTTTCAAATTTGAAACCCGATCTTGGTTTGGATTCCCTTTCTTCGATGATCTTCTTTAAGAAGTCATCCAGTTGTTGTTTCTCTTTAATCTCTTTAATCAGTGCTGGTTGAGCAGAAATAGCAGCTATTGTTCCACCTTGTTCTCATAAAACAATTTCGATTTCATATTTTTCAAGGTCACAAAGTAATTCTTTCTATCCAGTAAGCAAACAGGCTAAATTTCCAATCGATTTCCGGCTTAGTGCATCGGCAATGGTGTTGGCTTTTCCCAGATGGTACAAAATCTGTAGGTCATAGTCTTTAATCAGTTCTAGCCATCTCCGCTGTCTCATGTTCAGTTCTTTCTGTGTGAAGAAATATTTCAGACTCTTGTGGTCGGTATATACTTCACATGTCGCCCCATACAGATAGTGACGCCAGATTTTTAGTGCAAATACTACTGCAGCAAGTTCCAGATCATGGGTCGGGTAGTTCTTTTCATGCGGTCTCAGTTGTCGGGAAGCATAGGCAATTACTCTCCCATTCTGCATTAAGACACACCCCAAACCCTTATAAGAAGCATCACTAAATATGGTAAAACCATCTGTACCTGAAGGTAAGGTAAGAACTGGTGTAGTCACGAGTCGAGTCTTCAACTCTTGGAAAGCTGATTCCCTTTGGTCAGTCCAGTCAAATGACATCCCCTTCTGTGTCAGTTGAGTCAACGGCAAGGCAATTTTGAGGAAATCTTTGACAAATCTTTTGTAATACCCGGCTAGTCCCAAAAAGCTTCAGACTTCTGTCACATTTGTTGGTCTAGGCCAGTTTACTACGGCTTCAATTTTCTGTGGATCAACAGAAATTCCATCTTTGCTAACAACATGCCCCAAAAACATAACATGGTCAAGCCAAAATTCACATTTAGACAGTTTAGCATACAGTTTATGTTCTCTTAAGGTCTGTAGGGCAAGTCGCAGATGATGTTCATGTTCTTCTATACTTTTGGAGTAAATCAGTGTGTCATCAATGAATACTACAATAAAGTCATCAAGGTATGGTTTAAAGATTCTGTTCATGAGGTCCATAAATGCAGCAGGTGCATTGGTAACTCCGAAAGGCATAACTAAAAACTCGTAATGTCCATACCTCGTTCGAAAAGCAGTTTTGTCAATGTCCTCTGGTTTAACCTTCAACTGATGGTATCCTAATCTGAGGTCGATCTTAGAGAACACTTGAGCACCCTGTAACTGATCAAATAAGTCATCAATACGTGGCAATGGGTATTTATTTTTCACAGTTACCTTGTTCAGTTCACGGTAGTCAATACACAATCTCAGTGAGCCGTCTTCTTCTTCACAAATAAAACAGGAGCACCCCATGGCGAAGTGCTAGGCCTGATGAACTTCTTATCTAACAGTTCCTGCAATTGCACTTTCAATTCCTTCAATTCAGTCGGAGCCATTCGGTAAGGAGCTTTAGATACCGACTGCGTTCCTGGAATCACATCAACGGTAAATTCAATCTCTCTGTCAGCCAAATCCCCTGGCAGATTATCTGGGAAAACATCTGGGAATTCTCTGACTATAGGAATATTGTTCACGTTAGCATTATCAGTAGATACAGTCAATACAGAACACAGATATCTGTTACACCCCTTTCTAAGCAATTTAACAGCTTTTACAGATGAAATCAAATACGGAGGAGGTACTACTCCAACCCCATTAAACACAAATTCAGGCAGACCAGGTGGACGGAAAACTACTTGTTTCGTTACACAGTCTATGGTGGCATGATATTTCGTTAACTAGTCCATCCCCAATATTACGTCAAAATGATCAATGTTCAGTGGCAGTAAGTCAATAAACAAATGTGCATCACCAACAATAATTTCACAAGTAGGATACATATATGCACAGGTCATAGATCCCCCAACGGGTGAAGATACAGCTAACAGATAGTTCATGGGTTCTAATGGTCTATTCAGTTTTTGCAAAAAAGCATGCGACACATATGAATGCGTAGACCTCGAATCAATCAGTACATAAGCATTTTGAGTACAAATAGAGAGGATACCTGACACAACGGTCTCGGTATTCTGCACGCCTCCTGGTACTAGGGCGAACACTCAGCCCTGCCTCATGGGCTCTTTCCCAGTAGCTTTGGGGTTTGGTTTTGGTGCAACAGTTGATGCTGCCACGCTTGGCGTAGCTTTACTACTGGCCTGTGGAGCAGAGGGGCAGTCTTCAACCATGTGGCCCACCTTGCCACACCTGTAACAAGCTCCAGATATTTTATAATAGACCCCTTTATGCTTCTTGCCACACTCAGAACAGGGTGGTATGAAACCACTCCCTTGGCTGGGGCTAGTTGTTGACCCCGTATTCTGCTTCTTATTCAATGGGTTATGCTTGCCTTTCTTGAATTTAAAACCCTGCCTTTGCCCACGCCATTCAGACACTGATGTTTCAGTTTTCAGTGCCTCGATGTTCGATTCAGCCATCAAGGCTCGGTCAAGAACATTCACATAGTTTGGTAGCTTTAGAACATTAATTCTGTCGAGAATTGCAACATTAAGGCCACCTTCGAACTTTCTGGTCTTCTTGTACTCGGTGTCCACCATGTGTGGTGCATATCTAGCAAGTTCGGTGAATTTTGTTTCATTTTCAACAACAGACATTGTGCCCTGTCTCAGCTGTTCAAACTCAGTTACTTTTCTATCCCTGACACACTGAGGGAAATACTTTTCAAATAAGGCTCCTTTGAATTGAGCCCAAGTCATAACGGTGTTGGTGTCGCGGACTAACATCCACCACCTTCTGGCCTCTTCTTGTAGTGTAAAGGTGGCTAACAGTACCTTATGTGCTTTAGAGCACGGAAAGACCTCAAATAATTTTTCAGTCTCAAGAACCCATGCTTCAGCTTTTAACGGTTCAAGGCCTCCCTGGAAGGATGGCGGTTTCATTTTGCTGAACTTATGGGTGAGAGCAATTATGTCCCCATCATTAACATTCACATTCTGTTCCGGTTGTACCGGAGGAGGAGGTAGGGGTTGTTGATTCTGTTGTTGGTCCAGTCTTTCAGTTATTAATTCTATCATTCTTTCCAGTCTTGCCATTCTTGCCTCAGAGGATGAGGTTTCAGATTCGTTTGCAGTTCTCGCATTATCCATTTCACTATAGGTAGTTAGAACAGTTATCAACATAGGCAGTCATTTGTTTAAACAGATTAACATATTAGCATATACTCAATCATGTCATAAGCACACACTTTAACATGATCATGCAATGCCCTAAGCACTTTTCTAGGACATCCTATAGCTCATTTGGACACGTGTGTGCGGTATAACTCGTGGTAAGTATCGCTCTGATACCACTCTGTCACGACCCAAACCCACCCCTATGGGTTTAGCACCGTAACCGGCCAGTAATCCGAGATTACCGAAGGCCTGCTTAACAGTAATACAGTAATACAGAGTACAGGGGCTGGCGGAAGCCAATACAGTAAATAAACAAAGTCCAACGAGCTGTGATAATCTGTATGCAAAAAGACTTTTCATTCAAATATATACAGTTAGACAAAACGGTATGTACATATATACAATCATTCAGTCAGGGACCTGATCCCTATTAAATAGTACAGTACAGTAAACAAACAGTTACAGAGACAGAAGGGGGGGAAACTAAAACACCCCTAAGCCAAAACTTGACAGGCTCGAAACCTCGCATTGAGGTACATAGGTTGGCTCGACAAAACTAGAGTTTACCCCGACGCTCCTAGCTGCGGTCTGGTGCTTGTGCACCTACATATATATATAAGCAGTAAGCTAAAGCCTAGTGAATAACACAATGCGTAAAGGGGTTAAGAATGAATGTCCTTACAGTAATGAAAACAGTTCATTAAACCAATATTTCAGTCGTTTAGTTAGTACAGTCATATGTGGTACATCCATTAGCATAACAGTACAGTGAACAGTAGGTCTTGAAAGACCAAGCAGTAAATGATGGCCATCAATCAGTAAACAGTGATGGTTCCAACAAGGGAGCCGACAGAGATCTCTGTAACAGTAACAGTAAACAGTAGGTGCTAAGGATGCCACAATACAGTTCAGAATATAGGACATACATTCATTCAATTAACAGTATCAGTTCAGAAAGCAGTACAGTTCAATTGTTCAGAAGATAATCATTTTGAACATATCTTTACACAGTTGTTACTCACAGAGTTCTGGGCTACGGTAAGGCTAGAACACGTCCTCAGTCGCCAACCCTACACAGTTTACAAATTGAACACACACTAAGCTACACAGTTGGGAAAGATAATAACTTAATCCCTAATTTGCCTCGGTGTGGTTCTACATCTATATCCTCAATAAGATGTCTTAAACTAGGCCTAAGAATGCCTAGAATGAGATGAGGATGTAAATATGCACTTTGAAAGCATTTTCAGACTTTTCAGAAAACAGGGGTCACGCTCGAGCGTAGGTTACTCCGCTCGAGCGGGCATGCAGACGAAGGCTTTCGTTCGAGCGTATCATTACCCGCTCGAGCATTCTGCAAAACGGTCAAAAGTGCTGGATAGGCGAAAATCACGCTCAATTGGGCGCTCGACACCCGCTCGAGCATGAGACACAATGTCCCGCTCGAGCGTCAGTTGTTCCGCTCGAGCGGACTTCAAAACAGAACAAAATGCTGGGAGCACGATTTCCACGCTCGAGCGCCAGTCACCCCGCTCGAGCATGAGTCCAAATTCTGGAAATTCCAGATTTGAACCTCAAGCTCAAAACCAAGTTTTAAACCATAAATTTCGATCCTCTTGGGCCAATTTTCCAGAAAACACATCAAAACTCATACTTTAACATGATTCAAAGCTCAATTTGTAAAATCAAAGCCCAAGGGTGTTTCAAATAAATCCAATTTGAAACCAATTTTCATGAATATGAAGAACATGCGAACATGCATGAATTTCAACCATTTCAAAGCTCAATTTCATGCTCTAATGAGCCAATTCCTTCCAAGGACAAGATGAAAACATGGACTACTCTTAGAACATGGACATGCATGTGAGGAAAGTGAACTACAACCTCGAAACTTCAATATATATGCATGCATGCAACAATTAAGCTTCAACACAACAATTTGAGCCATAAGTTGGCTCTAGTCTCCAACCTATGTCTAAACCATGCAAGAAACAATCTAAATACAAGAATGAGAAGATGAATTTCTACCTTAAGTCTCCAATTCAAGGAAGGGAAGCTCAAATATGCACTCAAGCTTTCAATTCTTCACGATTCAAGCCAAAACTCTCAAGAACAACTCAACGCTCTCTCACTCTCTATCTTGGTCGGTTGGCCTCTCAAATGTGGCTGAACAATGTGTGCCTAAGTGTAATAAGGCTCACCATGTTGAGGTAGTGGCCACTAAGGATGGCAAAATAGAAATAAGGCCAACTATGCAATGTCGATATTTAATCTAATTTAATCATACCTAACCAGTTTTCAGATAAATATGCCATAAAATCCCACAAATTCTAACTAACACAGAACATCAATCAGTTTCTGATTCGGCCGCCGATAAGGCCTTCAATTCGCAATTTAACCATAAAAATATGAACAGATCAATTGACAATCAACAGATAGAAAATGCATTTAAACAGACACAGTCAATCAATCAGTTTCAGATTTCAGTCAGTCAGTTCAGTAGTTTATTCAGTTCACTTATCAGTCATAATCAGTTTCAGTTTAACGATAATCAGTAGTTATTCAGTAAACAGTGACGAGGGTTGTTACAGTTAGCCTCTCCTCACCGCCACTGATCTGTTAGCTTCTCCTCTCCTCACAGCCGCTCGCTGCTATGCCGATCTAGCCTCTCCTTCCCTTGCCGATCTCATCTCCTCTTCTCACTGCCACTGCTGTGCCGATCTACCGCTGTTAGTCTCTCTCTCTCTCTCTCTCTCTCTCGTTAATCTTTTCTCTCGATGCTCTGTTTTTCTCTCTTTTGTTTTGCTACCACTGTTAGCTCTATATACATTCTATTGTTTTGTTATACATATATATATATATATATATAAGATATTCTGCTCTATTAATTATATAATATAATATCATGTTTGGGTGATTTTGTTTTTAAATTAGTAAAAGTGTTTTTATTTTAAATAAACCCTTCAAATTTTTTTTTTAAAAATGAATAAATCAATATAAATAGGAGTAATACATGGATTATTATAAGAATAAATTAATATAAATAGGAGTTGGTGATTCGTTGATTTGCAAAGTATTCACTAAAATTTATCAGAACTTGACTTTAACCTAATTAATAAAAACTTAAAAATTCTGATGGTCTAATTATAACACACTAAAATCATAAGTAGGTTCTGAACATAATACACTAAAGCTGTCAATGTTTTGGATTGAACTTGTAAGACTTGGCAACACCTTCACAGATTGTTGTTCTACTTTTAACATCTTGAATTATTAAAGTGATATACATCTTGAATTACATTAGATGAATATTTTAATTTTGACTATTTCAGTTAATTTATAAATTAGATCTTTTTATTCTTTGATTCAAGTTTTATAATTTGAATTATATTGTTTATAAACCGCCCGAACCGCCAAGGCAAATCCGCTATTATTTGCCAACCGAACCGCCGGTTTTTGATAAGAAAAATGGCAAATTCTAATGACATTTTTATCAATCCGCCACCCGTCATACGGTTTCTATTTTTCTCCTAAACCGCACTGACCCACACCGCGCACACCCCTTGCTGCTACTGTTGCTCAGAATGAGCAATCTTCATTAGTCTCGACTGTCCCTTGGTACATAGACTCAGTTGCAACAAATCATATCACCAACCTCTTGTCCAATCTTTACATTTCTAGACCATATTATGGCCAGGATCAAGTTACTGTTGGGAATGGCTCTTCTTTGCTTATTCATCACATTGGTACAGGTCTTTTGCCGACTCCTACCTATTCTTTCTCTCTTAATCATCTCTTGCATGTGCTTTCTATTTCGTCTAATCTCCTGTCTGTTCAACAACTGACTAGGGATCATAATTGTGTGGTTGTTTTCTTTATGCAAATTCATTTCTTATTCAAGACAAGCTTACGAACAAAACCCTCCATAAAGGCTCTAATGTGAGTGGTCTTTACCAGTTCTCTAAGTCTCCTGTTACTTTTACACCTCTTTTCAAACACGTCATCAGAGTGTTTGATTTTGCGTTCAATGTGAATTGCTTTAGAACACAACAAAAAACATAACTCATCCATGGAAAGAGAGTCAGATCGTGCGCGAATTGTGGTCTTAAGAGCGTCATATTCATCTGGTAGACCATTAAGAATGATTAACATCATATCTTCATCAGAAATATTTACAGAAGCGAGAGGTAATTGATTTGAGATTTCTTTAAACTGAGCAAGATAATCTTCCATGGAGAGAGATTTGTTGGTAATTGTTTGCAATTTAGTCTTCAATTGATGAATATGTGACATAGATAATGAGGTAAATCTCTTTTCTAGGGCTTGCCACACTTGAAAGCAATGAGTGTAATGAAGAACAGATGAATAAACTGAGAAAGATAGAGTTGCAACCAAGCAGCTTAGGAGATGAGCATCAATTACCTCCCATTTGGTAAATTCTGGATTAAGAATTTGTTGCATTCTAGTAGAATCTGAGAGGGCAATTTATAGGTAAATTGGGCCGAGCTGGGTAATGGGCCGTTGTGGGCCACAGTAAAAAAGGCTTGGAGATAGCCCGATCCAGAGAGAACTTCGGAGTTAAGCTCGGTCCATGAGAGCTTTACAGGTAACCCGGTCACCACACGCAGAAATAGCTCGGTCGTGACATATTGTAGTTAGCTCGGTCATACTATGTTGGGCCGAGGTATGTTGAGCTTTCCTCAAAACCTTACTACTGGTTAGCTCGGTCCAAGCTCATGGTGGATAGCACGGTTTCGGACAACCCAGTTGGAGCGTCAGCCGAGGTACACGAGCAGTGAAAGGAAGAATGTTATCTCAGTCGTATGGACATCCAACTGTGGTAGGACTATCTCACTTGGTTTAAGCAGTGAGGGGGGTGTTGAGGGATAAGCATTATCTTTCAAGAATGTGATTCCTAGGATGACTCTACATGGAGGAGTAAGAGTCCTACTAGGATTGTGCCACAAGGAACCTATAAAAACTCATAACATCACCTATGGAGAGGTAACACAACTTTGATTCCCAAATACACAGAGCTTTTTGTCTATTTGTCTATTTTGCTGACTTAGGCATCAGAGAGGTATCCGGCACACACCTGCCGGCTAGCTCACGTTTGTGTTTTTAGAGAATAAAGAGACGACGTTTGGAGGAGCGCGGACTTGATCAATAGGATTATACGAGAAAGTTTATTTCTTTCCCGTACAATTGGCGCCGTCTGTGGGAAAAATCAGACAAAGAACAAAACCTCTTGATCAAGTTTCCCTCGCTAGTTGAATGGCGCACAACAAAGATATGCCACAGTCCGCCATCGACGGACAAACCCCAGAGGGGGTAGGAGGCGCGAAGGATTGCCCTATATCCCTCCCATGGCAGACTCAGAGCCCCAGCGACAGAATCCCCGGACGGATACAAGGGGGAGGTGGAACAACAACCCCCGTTGCTCTCGCTCACAAAGTCCTGAAAGGCAAAGACGAAGAATCGACCCTCAAGCTTTGGAGGATTGCGTAAAAGAGCAAGATGAACTAATAAGGAAGATGGCGGCGGACATGGAGGCCATGAGGCGCCAAATCAAGGGAAAATGAGTGGCGACAGGAGAGGGGCGCAAAGGCAATACGCCTCCTCGCCACTCAGAAGATCGTGGTAGGCATACCACGCCATCGCAAGCAGAAAGTAGAAGCCTCAGGACAGGCGACACTCAATCAAGGACTTCCAGAACTCACTACTCCAGGTCTGAGAGAACGAGATCATTGAGGTCTTACACTGAGGGAAATACCTATCAGCCCTCACATACGCACTAGACATCATCCAGGCAAACGGAGTTGCCTAGATCGTCCGACTTACGGACTGTGCTTGAAGAAAGGGCACGACAAAAGGAGGATGCCAGGGCACGCGACCCACACAGAGTTTCAGCCCTTCAGCAGTTGGCTCCTCGGACGCATGGAAGCGTCGAGGTTGGAATGCCAATACCGTACCTTGCCTACGAACCAACAGATAAAGTATTGGCAAGACTACATACCTCGCCATTCGTTCTGGCGATTGACAACGCACCATTACCCTCAGGCTTCATCCAGTCTAAATTTACCATGTACGAAGGGAAGACAGACCCTTACATACACTTAAGCCACTTTCGCCAGGTCATGGCAGTATACCGGCGAAACGAAGCTTTGATGTACATCCTATTCCCATCCAGCCTTGGCGACCTAGGTTTAACCTAGTTCGAAAGGCTACCAGAAGGCATCATAGCCTCCTGGGCGCAATTAGCGGAGGCGTTCGTGACAAGATTCAAAACGAACACCAAGACGCCAGTGTAGATTGATCAGCTACTCTCCATTGACATGGGCGACAAAGAAACATTGAGATCCTACAACAGTCACTATTGGGAGACGTTCAACCAGATAGGGGACTGCTCCACCAATCTCGCCATTGCATAATACAAAAGAGGACTTCCAGTCGAAAACAGATTAAGGGATTTGATTACTATGACTCCACCCCTCACAATGGAAGCCTTGATGGAAAGGGTGCACCAACATATTCAGGTGGAGGAGGATGGCGCCCATGCCAAGGCAAAATCTGGTGCAAAAGCAACACCAGACAAGAAGACTACAGCGAAGGTCAATACGGTAGAACGTCAAAGCAAGAATGGACGAGGCAGGCGAGACAACGAAGAGGACCGAGATGAAAGATGATTGAGAGTCCGCACTGCCATTACCATAGTATTCAAGAAACCAATCTACTGGATTCTCAGTGAGATACGCGTTGAACCTTTCGTCAAATGGCCAACTAAATTAGGAGAAGTACAGAAGGACTACGACGAAAGATCTCGGTGCACCTTCCATAAGGAAAAGGGGCACCACACTGAAAACTGCACGCCATTGAGACAGCATCTAGAGGAATTAGTGGCAACTGGTCACCTGGACCGGTACATAGAAGGAGGGACGCAGCCAGCACCCCAAAACCACGGCCACCCAAACGAAACACCGAACGACGCCCCACCTCAAGGCGTGATAAACGTAATACATGGGGTATTCGAGCCTGAGCGAGTATGTGAGCTTAGGGGCATGATAAAGAAGGCTGAGCACTTAAAAGAGGTATTAAGTGCGCAACCCACCATAAAAAAAGGGAAAACAGAGGCCACGAACGTCATGTCTTTTTCAGATAAGGACTTGGAAAGGATATATTTCCCTCACAACGATGCACTGGTCGTCACTCTCCGCATCAAGGATTACGACGTCAAGTGAATTTTGATTGACCAAGGAAGCTCATATGAGATAATGTACTACGAAACTTTCAAACAGTTGAAATTGAAGGACAAAGACTTGGCACCCGCCGTATCTCCCCTGATCGGGTTCAACTCAATGCCAGAATGGCCAGTCGGCAAGATAATCCTCCCAGTCAGAGCTGGAAGCATGACTAAACAAGTGGAATTCTGGGTAGTAAAAGTGCCCTCCACTTACAACATAATCTTGGAAATGACATGGCTGCACGCCATGAGAGCGGTAGCATCAACATACCATCAAGTCATGCGGTTCCCCAACGAAGCCGGAGTAATTGAAGAGGTCTATGGAGACCAAATTATGTCCAAGCAATGCTTCGTCACAGTAAATGGTAGCCAAGCTGCCAAGGGGTTTGTTCAGATGGTAGAAGAGCCCGAAAATAATGAATTATTTGCAGATGTTGGCAAAGCCGCTGAACAGAAGGTAGTGGAAGACTTGGTACAGGTAAGAATAGATGAAAAGAACCCGGATAAGTTCTTTTTGCTTGGCTCATCTATGTCCAGCACTGAGAGAATGGAGGTCATGGAATTCTTAACCTCTAACATCAAAGTGTTTGCCTAGATGCCGTATAACATGTCTGGCATTGACCCAAGCTGTATCTGTCACCAATTGAATGTCCACCCAACTGCCAGACCAATTATACAGCGCACTCACAGATCGGCACTCCACCATGCCGAGATAGTGGCGGAGGAAGTAGAAAACCTGCTAGAAGCAGGAGCTATTAGAGAGGTGCACTACCCCAAATGGATCTCCAATACAGTGGTAGTGCCTAAGAAAAATGGAAAATGGCGTGTCTGTGTGGACTACAAAACGGTCGACAAGGCATGCCCAAAAGACAGCTTTCCTCTTCCACGGATAGACCAACTGGTAGATCTGACGGCAACACACAACCGTCTTAGCTTCCTCGATGCGTACAGAGGCTACCATCAGATCGCTATGCATGAACCAGACCAGGAGGTCACATCTTTTACAACACCAAGAGAACTGTACTGCTACAAGGTCATGCCCTTTGGCCTAAAGAACGCAGGGGCAACATTCCAACGGATGGTCACCAAGATGTTTGAACCATTGTTAGGCAGAACAATGGAGGCTTACATCGACGACATAGTGGTCAAGAGCAAGGACAAGAGTGACCATCTTAAGGACCTAGGTGAGATGTTTCAGATCCTGAAGAAACACAAGTTACGCCTTAATGCATCTAAGTGTGCTTTCGGCGTAGGATCTGGCAAATTCCTAGGCTTCCTGGTAACCAACCGTGGCATAGAGGCAGACCCTTCTCATATCAAAGAAATCCAGGATCTAGAGAGGCCTAACTCAGTAAAAGAAGTACAGCATCTCACCGGTATAGCAGCCGCGCTAAACCGGTTCATAAGTCGGTCGTCAGACAGATGTCGACCATTCTTGAAAGCATTGAAGGCCAAGTTTCAGTGGGATGAAGAATGCGACCGTGCCCTTGAAAGTTTGAAAGAATACCTGTCTTCTCCACCGCTGCTAGTGACCCCAATACCTAGAGAAGAACTATTTTTGTACCTGGCAGTCTTACAGCACGCAATTGGCGCAGTATTGGTCCGACCGGAAGGAATCCAACATCTACTCATCTTTTATGTCAGCAAGACATTGTTAAGCGCGGAAACCAGGTACTTGCTATTGGAAAAATTGGCCTTAGCCTTGATGATGGCATCAAGGAAGTTGTCGCACTACTTTCACGCCCATACCATAATCGTCCTCACAGCTTTTCCATTAAAAGCTCTGTTTGAGAGGGCGAACTTTTTTGGGTGAATCTTGAAGTGGGCAGTGGAGTTGGGACAATTTGACATCAAGTTCCAACCCAGAACTGCGATAAAAGCCCAAGCCTTGACAGACTTTGTCGCAGAATTCACCCCAGGAAGTCATCATATCTGCCTAGTCAACCTGACTGATACAGCCGAACTAAGGTTAGAAGTTGACGCCGGAATAGCGCAACCCCTGGTGCACGATACCCAGTCAGACCCTAAGGCAGACCAGGGTAAAGTAAGGGAGAAAGAAGCAAACCATGCTACACCAAGCCAAAACTCACCAACAAATAAAGACTTGGTACAATCAGATAGCGAGGGACAAAAAGTAAGTATGGACCTTGAAGAAAACACCAGCAACACTCCTGACCCCAAGGCATCATCTGATCACTCCACTTGCTGGAAAGTGTTCGTTGGAGAGATGTGGAAGCTCTTCGTGGATGGAGCGTCCAATAGGCACGATGCAGGACTAGGCATAGTCCTCATCTCACCAGATGGCCTAGTGGTGGAGCAAGCAGTCAACCTTGGCTTCCCAGCATTAAACAACGAAGCGAAATATGAAGCGCTTCTGGCAGGATTAAAATCAGCATCCTACATAAAGGCCATCGAGCCAATGGTTTACAGTGGCTCACAGTTGGTGGTAAACCAAATTTCAAGTGTCTACGAGGCAAAGGACGACAGGATGGCTAAGTACCAAGAGTTAGTCAGAAAAGAGATCAAGAAATTTAAAGTAGTCCAGATAGAACAGATTGGCAGGGAAGAAAACAGCCGAGTAGACGAACTAGCAGGCTTCGCTTCGATGGCAGATACATTCATCCCTCATCCATTGTTGATTGACTACCTACCGAAGCCAAGCATTGAAGAACCTGAAGTAGCTGAGGTATGCTGTGCCAAACTAGGCCCTTCATGGATGGATCCCATCATAGCATTCTTAAAAGACGGCGTCCTACCGGAAGAGAAGAAAGAGGCCAACAAAATAAGAGCAAAGGCGCAGCGATTTTGGCTCTCCCCATCAATGGCCTTGTACAAGAAATCCTTCACAGGACCTTATCTAAAGTGTGTCCATCCCAGCAAAGTTGAAGCATTCTTGTTTGAGATACATGAAGGCGTATTCAGAAGCCACCAAGGAGGAAGATCATTAGCTTACAGAGCCATTTCGCAAGGATATTGGTGGCCATGCATGCAAGCATATTCAGAGAAGTATGTCAAGAAGTGCGAGAAATGCCAGAAGTTCGCATACTAAATACATCAACCAGCCAGAGAGCTCCTACCTTTAACTAGTCCATGGCCTTTTGCAATGTGGGGCTTGGACATAGTCGGACCACTTCCAGCAGCACCCGGCAACAGAAAGTTCTTTCTCGCAGCAACAGACTACTTCACAAAGTGAGTGGAGCAAAAGCACTAGCATCAATAAAAGAGAAAGATGTAAAGAAGTTTGTCTGGCAAAATATCATCACTCGGTTCGGCATACTGAAAGCTCTGATATCTGACAACGGCACTCAGTTCAATGGCAAAATTTTCAGAGGCTTTTGTGAAGAATACAAGATAGAGTTCTATAATTCTACACCAGCATACCCCTATGCGAATGGCCAAGCAGAAGCATCAAACAAAGTCATCTTGGATGGATTGAAGAAAAGGTTAGAGAAAGCAAAAGGCAAGTGGACAGAAGAACTTCCTCATGTTTTATGGACTTACCGTACCATACCTCGGCGATCAACAGGAGAAACACCCTTTTTCCTTGGCCTATGGCATGGAAACAGTAATCCCACTGGAAGTGGGCCTCCCCACAATTAGAAGTGAAAATTTTGATCCAGACTTAAATAAAGAGGCCATAGCATTAGAGCTCGACCTTGCAGAAAAAAGAAGAGAAAGAGCACTAGTTCACATCACTTCATACCAGCAAGAGTTGCCCAGAAAGTATAACAAGACAGTGCACCCAAGGCAATTCAAGATTGGAGACTGGGTACTGCGCAAAGTAATGGGAAACACCGTGGTACCCAGAGACGGCAAGTTGGGGCCCAATTGGGAAGGACCTTACAAAGTGGTCGGATTAGCAGGAAAAAGGGCATACCACTTAGAAGATGAGGACAGCAAAGCCATCCCCAGGCCATGAAACACTGCCAATCTCAAACTATTTTATTTTTAGCTTTTTCTCCTTAGTATTTGTATTTTTTTTTTCTTTCTCAATAAAACAAGTAGTTTCTTTTCAGTATAGTTGTTTCCTTCTGTAAAAGATTGTTTTAGTAAGTTAGGAGCATTGTAAGCATAGTTGGCCGGAATAACCAACTTTGCATTCTCTTCGGCTAAGATCAAGATCAGTGCTGAAGAAGTTGGCTGGAAAAACCAACACCCCTCCTAAGCCCAGGATAAGGATCCAGGCTGCAGGACGTTTGGACGGAATAATCAAACACTTTACTCTAGGTTGGCAGAAATAACCAACTTAGAGGTTGGCTGGAAAAACCAACACCCCTCTTAAGCCTAGGATAAGGATCCAGGCTGCAGGACGTTTGGTCGGAATAACAAAACACTTTACTCTAGGTTGGCAGGAAAAACCAACTTAGAAGTTGGCTGGAAAAACCAACACCCCTCTTAAACCCAAGATAAGGATCCAGGCTGCAGGATGTTTGGTCGGAATAACCAAACACTTTACTATAGGTTGGCAAGAATAACCAACTTAGAAGTTGGCTGGAAAAACCAACACTTATTATTCTTCAGCCGAGACAAGGATCTAGGCTGAAGAGGTTGGCTGGAAAAACCAACACTTATTATTCTTTAGCCGAGACAAGGATCTAGGCTGAAGAGGTTGGCTGGAAAAATCAACACTTATTGTTCTTTAGCCGAGATAAGGATCAAGGCTAAAGAGGTTGGCAGGTATTGCCAGTCAGATCGCAAAGCTAAAACCGAGATATTTACCTCGGCTGGAAAATGTCATACTACATTCAGAATACTTTTGAAAAGTAAAGGCAAACATAAGTATAAACCGAAATAACAGTTGAAAAACAAAACAAGCTTTCATTGAAAATTCAAACCAAGTACATAGGAGGGGCCTCAGCCCGGTTACAACTCTTTGTCCAAAAGCAAAAAAGAAGAAAAGTATAGCATCAAGCAAAAAGATCATCTAAGTCCGCATCAAGCACAATCCGGTCTTCACCCAGGGGTAGCTCGGTTGTGGCAAGCACCCCTTGGTTAGGCTCGGTCGAAGGCACCGCATCAACAGGCAAAGGTAGGATGAAGACTTCTGGAGTGGGGGAGGTAGACTGAAAACTGGGCTGAGTGTTGTCTTCTGGAGCCTCATCCTCATCCTCCTCCAGAAATTGTTGCTGAATGGTAGCAGCATACTCCGCCAGTGAGCTCGGTATGAAATATGGAGGAGGATTGAAGACCTTGGTCTCAGGTTGTAGACGTCCCCGAACGCCCCGGGAGGGAATCCCCCCGTTCTGTTCATTTTTTTGGGTCACTACAGTTCAGGACTCTCAAATTGTCACGGTTCTTAATCTAAACCAAAGAGTCCAAATCTGACAAATCGTTTTGAGAAAAACAGATTTTTAGAAAAGAAGTGCCAAACATGGACTGCTTTGCCAGATACAAAGTCGCCACCTAAACATTTTATTTTGGGAAATTTAGGAAACCCTGACTCGGTGCCGAAGGCCACGTGTCCGTCATCACCAAAGTTGCCTCGGCTCGGGAGCTTGGGTACGATTGGGGAAGGTCAGCTATAAGCACCCCCTCTCGCCCGATCCGAAGATCAGCCTCTACTAACCATGATATCCAGTTTTGAAAACGTTATGTGTTCTTATTCCATTTATTAGCCTAGAATTACTATGCTATGCGCGCAGCAAACAAGTATAGACCAAATTGCCTAAATTGGAACAAAACATTGCATGTTCGTTTTGAAGATGGTTTGCTACTCGCAAGTAGGCTAAAATGCAGGTTTTGCCACCCTCGAGTGGGCTTTTAGAAAAGATGGTTTTGCCATTATCTAGTAGGCTTAAAGCTCACAGTTTTAATGCATTATTCCAATTTAGGTAATTCGACCTCCATCCACAGGCATTCAAGCAGTTATATCACATAAGCAGCTAGTCTCATGGTAATCATGCTGTTATGGCAACATTCACACGCATGCGGTATGCTAAAGCATAAATGCTTACCGAGTACTCCAAGCCAAAAAAGAAACTAGTTAGTAATCATATGCATGATCCTAGTTTAAGATGGCTAATGCAACACATGCGAAATGCAACTAGAAATGGGCTCAGCTATTCTAAACATGGCATGTGAAATGCTACAACTAACACGTATTCAATTTGGAATTGAAACACAATGCAGTTAGCATGATGTACCGAGCCTGGTGCATGCAAGACAAATGTATGAATGTACACATGCATAGCATAAGGTATGCTAATTTAAATATGCCCTAGTCTACCATCATAAGTGGGTAAATAAAAGGGAAAAAAGACGTGGGGTTGGAAGACATACACACACTCACGCACACTTATTACACAATTGCCCTCGCTCGGAGGGTCCAAAAGAATAGTATAGTCCGAATAATGAATCAACTATCCTAGCTAATTAATTATTACAGACTCTCTAATTAATTAACAAATTAATAACAAAAGAAGGTGGCCACAGCCCTGCCTCGGGATGCGTAAATGATGCATGCTTGACTTGTCTTGCCCGAAAATCCGTACCATGCCACTGTTGCCTCTGTTTACACTGCCTTGCCCCTCTGAGGATCACATAAATTTTCAAAACTGCTTTGAATCACTCCCTGAGTGCTCTGGAGTGTCACCGGCCAGAACAAAATGCCACCGGCCGTGGGAATGGGATTATCGGCCAAATATTATGCTCTCAGCCAAACATGTTTTGCCGGTCGGCACACAAAACTGCCGGCCGGCCAATTCTTCCTGCTGAAACCTACAGTTGACAGCAGCAGAGGGCAAGTAGTGTATGGCATGGAATTTTCAAACAAATGTATGCATGGCCACACCCCCTATCATGCAATGGACTCAAGGGAGCATGGCCCTTGACCCTCGGGCCACCAATTGCGCATTTCGATGCATGATGGTCGAAGAGTCAAGTATGCATTTCAATGTCAAATGCAATACACACAAAACATACAAGGGACCCAACCTCAATCATGGTTGATCAAGAGGCGAGGCAATGCACAACGATGCATATACGACTTAAGCATGCAAGCAAACATACAAACATGCAATGCAACTATATGGCACACACAATGCTAACAACATAACATGCACAACGCATTGAAACATGGCATACACAATGCAAGATGGACTTACACTAACATGAATGGACCTCAGCCACACTCACATCAGTAGCCATTAGGTGAAAATGAGACTCTCGAAATGCGTGCACGCATGCACGCAAATCGAGGACCGAACCTAAGGCATAACGTGTAACTCTAACAAGATATGGCAAGGGATGCAAGATGGCATGCAAACTCACAAATTTTAGCACTGAAATATGATGCTAAACAGCCCCAAAACATGGAAAAATGGCACCCGATGCATGAGATAAAACCCGAAACTCGAAACTAGGCACATGGAATGACTTATAGCTATACAAAGCATGCATTATTTGATCATGAAGCATGAAGACAAAGCCAAGGCAGTCTCAAAACATGGACCCTTCCAGTTCAAAGCATGGCCAAAAGATGCTAGCATGGTGGACAAAATAGCATGCAATCTTGACTAACAATCATGGTTTACATGGCAAGTATATGAAGCATATGGAATCTCACCAAAACAGCAAAAATCAGTGAACAAAACATGTGAAAATATGCCCAAATAACCACTGAAATGAAGCCAACACATACAAAAATGATGAGCTCCTTTAGAGGGCTATGCAAGGGATTCTTAAGCACATGCAAGATGGACGCTTAGCATAGCCAAATCAACTCTAAAAATCAAATATGATAGTCCCAAAACTCACCAAATTAGCCCTAAAAAGGGACTTCAAAGCATGCAAGATAGGGTCTCTTTGGAAGGCCAATAAGGCCACCAAACAAGAGAAGGATAGAGGGGGTCACCACCCTCTAATCTTGGCTCTTAAAATAGTGTTCCAGCCACTAAAAACCAAAGCATGCAATTGGGGGTTAGGTGTAAGGCTCAAAACAAGGGACAATCAAGCATACAAGGAAGCATGTGGCCTCAAATAAAATAATGCCCTTAATAAAACATGAAGATGATGTCAAAACAAGCCTTCTTCCAATTTATAACAAGTCTCAAAAATGAACATAAATAGGGCTAATCTATCATGCAAAAATGGCCCTAAAAGAGAGAATAGAGACAAGGGACAGAAGCTGACCCCAAACAGTGAAGAGACCTTCAACAAAGTTGAAGAGAGGCTCAAAATGAAGCACTTTACAGTTTACATCAAGTCTCGAAAATGAACAAAAGTGAGGCTAAATCAGCATGCAAGAAAAAGACCTAAAAGAGGGATAAAGAGGCAAGTGGTAGCAGCTGACCTCAAACAGAGGAGAGCCCTTCAACAAAGTTGAAGAGGGGCTCAAAACAAGATATTTCACAGTTTATAACCAAGTCCAAAACAGCTCACAAATAAGCCTAAAATATCATGCAAAAATAGGCCTAAAAGAGAGTTTAAACACAAAAGGGGAGGAGGAGACCTCAAACAGCAAAAGGTCCTTGATCAAACATGAAAAGTAGCTCAAAATATGACTATTTACAGTTCAGGTTGGAGCCCAAAAATGTAAGAAACAAAGGCTAAGATTGCATGCAAAATAGAGCAAAAAGAGAGGGAAATGAGGCTCACCCTTGTAGTCCAAACTTCCAGCAGCTTTTGGTCCGAGAAATGGTGTTCCTAAGCTCTGAAAAACAGCCTCAAGTTGCTGGAATGGAGTATGGAGGTTGTAGGCTATGAGTGGTAGTGTAAAGGGGGCAAGAACCTTAGGGTTTAAAGGGTTTGGAAGAGGGAGATAGGGAGAGAGTTGAGAATTTTAGAGAGAGAGAGAAAATTTTTCTTCCTCTAAGTTGTATATCTCCCCCCCCCCTCCTCTTGTAAGAGAGCTTGATTGATATAGAAATATATCAATCTGCAGCTCCTCAGAACTCCCACGTCCGAGCATGGACTGGGGTATGGCCTGGAATGACAGTTGCCAGCTGTCTACAGAGATATCTATTGAAAACCACACTTGGCCGGCCGGCCGGCCATCACATTTGGCCGATTGAAAATCAAGGTGGCCGGTGGGCAGGAGACTTGGTCGACAGGTTACCCCCTTCTCTCAGGAACACATCCACAAGCTCTTGGTGCAACCAAGCACAAAACAGAGAAGTTAAGAGATTCTAAGGCAAGGCGCGTAGCCAAGACTTTTCGAAACTCAAAACAAACACAAGCATGGATAATCATCGCGTGTTCAAACGATGAAGTCCAAGCCTTGAGGACGGTTAAAAATGGGGTGTCTACACAGGTCCATGACCAAGCTGCGCCACAGCCCCCCTCCACCCGCACTTGAAGAACAGATCCTTCGCAGCCTCGCACTGCTTGATGTACAAGGCTTCGCCCTCTTTGAAACCAAGGTTCTCCGCATCCTCCAGCTTCTTTTCAAGCTTGGTTATTTCAGAATTCTTTTTCCCTTCAAGCTTGGCTAGCTCGCACAAATATTTGTCTTTTATCACAGCCGCAGCCTTTTGTTTGTCTACCTCAGCCGAGCTAACAAGACCGGTCAGACGACCATTCTCGGTTCGTAGCTCGGCTATCTGCTTCCTGGCCTCTTCTAGCTCGGCGATTTTTTCAGTTACTTCAGCCATAGCCTGCCTTGTTGTTTTCCGAAGTTCCAACACTCGCTTATGAGCGATATGGTTCTTCTGTATGGCCTACAAAAGGATGGAAAGAAACTTTTTAAGTACAACTGAGCAGAAAGTTGCAAGAATTTGAAAGATAAGCAAGTGAGCTACTTACCAGCACCATGGATTTTGTGGACGAGCGAAGGGCCTTAAGCTCGATTAGGTGGTCATGGTGCTCCATGTCGGGTGGAAGGCAAACACTCTTGGCCAGATTGAATGCCATTAGGTGGTCTTTTTCAGCGACCACTGAATCAGTATCCTGTATAGCACAGTTCTGAAAAGTGATTTTAGGAGTCCACTTGGAAGAGTTAGCTCAGTCAAAGCGCTCCAGTTGTGGGCTTCGTGGAGGGCTTCATAGAGGAATGGTATCCTCTTCATCAACAAGGCATGGCTCGGTTGTGGAAGTCTGAGCACGCTTGTTTGGACGAGATGAAGAGGGTTGATGGGTCGGTAAGGCCACCACGGTCTCTTGGGATTGGCTTGCTGGTGGTACCTCGGCTTGGTTTGTTTCGGTCAGAAGGGCCCTCATAGCTCATTTCTTGGCCATCTCTTGCTCAGCGGTTAGAGGGATCAATCTGATTTGGGGCAAGTTTGAATCCGGTTCAGGAGAGGCTTCCAATAAGAAGTCAGTTACCTTGGTCTTCCATTTGCCACTATATCGATAGGTCGGCTGAAAGTCCAATAGCTTGGTCCAACTTCAGTTTGGATATCGCAAGGCGGCGCGAAGTATATTCAAGTTGGGATAGCTGTATTGGGACTTGAGGAAGTTTAAATCTGCATAAAAGAAGACAACAGTTAGTGCGGTTTAAGATGAGAAAATCGAAGTAAAGAAAGGCATAGTATGAAGCCGAGGTAACTCTACCGACTACACCCTTGTTCCAATTTATTCTGTCACCAGGGATCTGGGCCTGTTGGTCCTCAAAATTTCCCGATACCCAGAGGAAGCCGTCATCATTTACGTCTTTATCCGGGGTATCCTTTATTATCTTTTCACGCTGGCATCTTATTCTTAAATAATAGACCCATCCATCTTCGACGGAGCCTATAGAATATTGATGGAAGAGCTCGGCTAAACCGAGATTAAGGCCAGCCTGGCGGTTTAGCTCAACAATACCATTTATTATACGGTAAGAATTGGTGAAAAGTTAGGTTGGGCAAAGGTTGGTCTGCCTAAGGAATTCACAGAGAAGAGACTGTACAGGGAATCTTAGTCCGGTTTCTACTATGGACAGAAGGGTAAAAGGAACGAAGCCGTGTTTTCCACATGGTATGATGTCCAGGCCGGCTAAGATGAGATGGACATCATCAAGGATGTTATAATCTTTTCGGAATTCGGCCATGGCACCTGGTGAGTTAACTAAGAACCTATACTTTCCCATTTGTGGTTTAAGTTATAAATAAGTTAAACAACAATATTAGCTCGGTCGAAGTATGATGCTGAGTAGCTCGGTTGAGCGCTCAAAGGAGTGCTTGGGCAACCTAAGTCTGCAAAGTGAAAAACAAAGGCGTTAAGCACAGATCGCTGGACCGTGCTACAAAAAACAAGGGCAAGATAAATAAAGTCCTAGCTCGGCTACATAAAACGCTATTAGTTTTTAGCTCGGTTTGTGCAAGGGGCTTTTTAGCCCCGTTAAGCTTTTGTGGCAGCACCCTTAGTTCGGTTTGAACTAAGGGAGCTGGTTCAGCCCCAAGTTTTAGCCCGATCGGTGGTTAAAGCTATTGGGGAGCAATCTTAGCTCGGTCTGAACTAAGGGAGTTGGTTTAGCCCAATGTTTTAGCCCGGGCAGCGATTGAGATTTTCTAGCATGGTATTGCGCAAACTCAGTGCGGTTCGATAGCTCGATTAAAAGAAGCGAAGGGTCCCTAACTTGTGGAAACTACAAATGTGACGTGAAGTTTCAGTTCGGTTATTGGGTATGGCTAGGATAGCATCTAATACAAATAACTTCCTAGTGCGGTTAGAGTATGATGTTGGATCAAAATCAGTGTTTCTCAAGTTATTCATGGAGTACCAGAGGTTCTACTACATGGTTTTTTCCAGAAATATTGTAGCAAAAGTGGAGCATGCTTTGAAAAAACATACAAATAAAACATGCTATGTGTTGCAAAACAAGTCCGCAAACAACAAAAAGGAAGAGGATTCGAACCACTTACCAATTCAAGTTGAAAAGGCTGAAGATAAGTGCAACGGAACACGAGCTTATGCAGTATAGAAATGGGGTTGCAGAAGCTCAAGCAAGAGAGAGAGAGAGGATGAATAGTGCAAATGAAGGGTTTCAAAACAAAAGGTTTTGTTTTGTGAAAAGGAAGGAAAAAGGCGGGACTGTTAAAAAAAAAAAAATTACTACGGAGTACGAAGACAGCTGACAGCTGCATTGGGCTAATAACAGTTCGCCACGTGTCCATCGGATGGGAATTGATTCAGTTACAGCGACTGAAGAGACGTTTTGACCGGACAGACAGAGCTCAGTATGAATTTAGCTCGGTTGGGAAGCAAAAAGCTTTTAGCTCGGTTGGAAGGCTAAAGTTTTTTTTATTTTTATTATTTAGCCCGGTTGGAAGGCTCAAGTTTTTTAGCTCGGCTGATAAACGGGTAATCCCTATCATGCTGCGCAAATGGAATTAAGGGACAATTGAGAGGGTAATTTATAGGTAAATTGGGCCGAGTTGGGTAATGGGCCGTTGTGGGCCACAGTAAAAAGGGCTTGGAGATAGCCCGGTCCAGAGAGAGCTTCGGAGTTAAGCTCGGTCCATGAGAGCTTTACAGGTAGCCCGGTCACCACACGCAGAAATAGCTCGATCGTGACATATTGTAGTTAGCTCGGTCATACTATGTTGGGCCGAGGTATGTTGAGCTTTCCTCAGAACCTTGCTACTGGTTAGCTCGGTCCAAGCTCATGGTGGATAGCATAGTTTCGGACAACCCAGTTGGAGCGTCAGCCGAGGTACACGGGCAGTGAAAGGAAGAACGGAGCTAGTTGGAGCTCGGCCTAGTCTGCGGCTTTAGCGTGGCCATGTTATCTCGGTCGTATGGACATCCAACTGTGGTAGGACCATCTCACTTGGTTTAAGCAGTGAGGGGGGTGTTGAGGGATAAGCATTATCTTTCAAGAATGTGATTCCTAGGAGGACTCTACATAGAGAAGTACGAGTCCTACTAGGATTGTGCCACACGGAACCTATAAAAGCTCATAACATCACCTATGGAGAGGTAACACAACTTTGATTCCCGAATACACAGAGTTTTTTGTCTATTTGTCTATTTTGCTGACTTAGGCATCGAAGAGGTATCCAGCACACACCCGCCGGCTAGCTCACGTTTGTGTTTTCAGGGAATAAAGCGATGACGTTTGGAGGAGCGCGGACTTGATCAACAGGATTATACGAGAAGGTTTATTTCTTTCCCATACAATTATTTCTTTCCCGTACAAAATCCATGATTCTGATGCCCTTTGTCAATCCTTTCTTTTACAGAAGTTTGGTTGGAGGTTATCAATACCTTACTATTATTAGGCCTGATTTGGCTTTGGCTGCTAATCAAGCCTGTCAGCATATGCACTTTCCCACAAATGGTCATTTTTCTGCTGTCAAACGGTTGCTTAGGTATATCAAGGGTACTCTCATGGCTTGACTTTTTCCTCTGGCCCTTTGGTTCTCCAAGCTTTTTCTGATTCCAATTGGGCTGGTGACCTCTCTGATAGGTGCTCTACCTCTAGGTTTTGCATCTTTCTTGGTTCCAATTTAGTGTCTTGGTCTGCTAAGAAACAGAATACTACGTCTCACTCTTCTATTGAGGCTGAATATCGATTCTTAGCCCATACTGCTGCTGAGCTTTGTTCGCTTCAACAACTGCTTAAAGCCTTGTGTGTGCCCTTTTCTGTTCTCACGCTTCATTGTGACAATCTCGCTGCCATGGCCTTAGCTACAAATCCAGTCTTTCACTCTCGTTCTAAACACATTAAAATCGACTGTCATTTTGTTCGTGCGCGTGTTGTTGCTAAGCTTCTTGATCTCAAGTTTGTTCCCACTAAGCTTCAACTTGCAGATTTATTCACTAAACCTTTGGCTTCTCCTAGCTTTCATTTTCTTAAATCCCAACTCATGGTGCAGTCTCACCCCATTAGCTTGACGAGGGATGATGAGAATATTAGCAAATCAGCCCATATATCAGCAGCACAGCCCTAGCAGCCCAAGCTTAAGTATGCCCAACAGTCACAAACAACAGTCATTGCTCAGGAAGGATAGCAGCTCCATTACATACCTGTATCAGTTATTTAGGAAGTTAATTAGGTTGTTATACATATATCAGTCAAGAGAGTTAGTTAGAATGGAAATGTATTTGATCACATGTGTATAAATATCTGTAGAACAATTCAGTGAATGATATGAAATAAGAATTTCATCACATATATGTGTTTTTGTATATATGGTAAGAAAAATTATTTGTCTTTGACCCTTTGGATGATTAAATTCTAATTTCGTTCGTAATTGGGGAGATGATGAGGACAAACTAGGAGTGCGGCACTACAAACTCACCTCATCCCTTTTGCCATCCCTTCATGGTAAATAATGATACATGATCAATGATTTCTCTATTAAATAATTTAACATATGTAACATGTGGCCTTACATTTTTGGTTTGATCTTTATGGTAAAAGATTTGTGAAAATCGTTATGTTATCTTATTATGATTTTAGCTTAATTCAGGAAATGTCATTACAGCATTGAGATGGATTTTTCAAAATAGTTGGACTATGTAAAAAAAAGGGAAAGGAATAGATTCACACAAATAGAACACAAAAAGTTCACCTATTTTTTTTAGGTACACAGAATATTTTCTTTAGATTTTTAATATTTTATTTTTTTGCACTTAATGTTACCAAAAAAATTATAACTTTACAAGAGTCTGGAAAACCAAAAAATGCAAAGATTAACTTCACTTTTAAAAATTTAGAGATCCATAAATAATCACTAAGGATTATATTTGAAGTTACTTCAACCTTTTTTTTTTTTTTTAAATTATTTGATCATCAAGTTAGAAGTACTTTTTTTTTTTGTTTTGCTGGCACAGTGCAGTCACTATAAATAATCACCAAGGATTATATTTTAAGTTACTTCTACATTTCATTTTTTATTTTTTTATCAGCAAGTTACTTCCACTTTATAGTGAGTGTTTTATGCCAGCAAAATAAAAAACAATTAGTGACATTTTAAGTTAAATACAAAATCACTATACAAAATAAAAGCTCACAAGAATACATTAATATAAGATTATTTGAGAAATAATCCATATAAGGACACATGTTTCATTCATTGACTCATGTTTGTTTGTAAATCAATTCACAAAAATAACTTTATTATAGTAGTCATTGAATACAAAAGGCCTAAAGTCGGTCACAAAAGAGCAAGTTGCAATTTGACATTATTGGCAAAGACCTTGCAGAAAAACAGGTTACAATTTTATGATGTGAATTTTAGAAAGAGCAAATGGTAAGAAAGCTATAGAGCTTGTTTGATTTGTATCTCAAGATACAATTTTTGAGAAAAAATTTCAAAATTTTGTTTGGTTCAAATTTTTTTAAAAAAATTTCCAAAATCACTTTCTCTCTCCTACACATTAATCAATCACTTTTTCTCTTTCTTCTCTCATTCTCATTCACTTTTTCTCTCACACACATCTACTCAACGTGTTAAGATCCCTCTAGAATGAAATGGTAGAGTGATCCCCTACAGTGAATTTATGAGGGCGCGACACCTATCCCACTAATGGAACCAAGGGTTGAGATCAATCCCTCACCAAAACGACGTCGTTTTGGTGGGAAAAATTTATTAAAAAAAAAAAAATGGAGAAGAACTCCGGTGGCTGTGTGTCCTTTGATATTGGGGTTTTCTATCTCTGATATGATTAATGTTCATTGGGTTTTTGATATGATCAATGTTTATTGGGTTTTTGAATTGAGAAGGTCTTCAGGCTGATTTGGGGCTTATTTTTATTCCCTGTTCTTTGAGCATTTTTTTATTTCTTGTTCAGGCTAATTTGGGTTTTTGATATGATCAATGTTTATTGTTTATTTCATGTTCTAAACCTTAAAACCAATTGAAAGCTTCAAAGCATTTTTTTTTTCTTTTTGTTTCACTCAATTGAATAATATATATCATGGACCATGCTTTGTTTTTTTTTTCCTTCAAACCGACACTCTGTTTTTTTTCTTTTTTCCTGACCAAGCATTTTTTTTCTAATAGATTTCAAAGAATTATCTTCCTCACAGATTTGAAGGACCATGCTTTGTTTTGTTTCTATGCTACAGTTTAATTCCTCAAACTTCAGCTACCCAACAGTTACTAATGGTGAATGAGAAAGAGAAATACAAAACAAAGTCACCTAACCTCTTCACTACTCCTCTCTCTCTCTCTCTCTCTCTCTCTCTCTCTCTCTCTTTGCTTCTTCTCTAATCTCTATCTCAAATCTTAAATTTTCATTGAAATTTGAGATGGGTATCTCAGAAAACTTTCGATCCACTTGAATTTTCTCTTCAGATTTCATCTTTTAATCTAGTTTCCTGATTTGGGTTATTGTATTTTCTTTATATTCGTCTATTTCCTTATCATTTTGGGGTCATAAAGTGTAAATGAAATCACAATTGTGACATCTTTTCCAAATTCTATGATCAGATTTGAACTTTTCTTTTACTCCTCATTTTTCTTTGTTTCTATGTTGAATTGTATTTCTTGAACCGAACCGAACCAAACCAAACCAAACCAAGTCTTAAGTCCCATCAAATGAGGTCAGCTACATGAATCTTTCTTCTCCACGTAGTTCCATCAATGGATTTCTTGATAAGATCAAAATTGTGACAACCTTTCAAATTCTGTGATCGGATTTGAATTTTCTTTTACTTCTTCTAATATCTGTTTCTCTATTTCTAATTAATGGAAGAAGATCAAGAGCTTAAACATGTGTGCAAATTGTGTAACAAGAGCTTCCCCTATGGTATATCCTTGGGGGATCACCTGAGGTCTCAGAGTGAAATGGTTGAGTGATCTCCTCTCTCTCTCTCTTCGTTTCTCTTTTCACTTTTTTTTTTTTTTCACCAAAACGACGTCATTTTGGTGACGGATTGATCTCAACCCTTAGTTCCATTAGTGGGACAGGTGTCGCACCCTCATGAATTCACTATAGGAGATCACTCTACCATTTCACTCTAGAGGATCTTAACGCCTACTCAACTAGAACAAAATATTAAATCATCCCAAACTCTCAAACTTCAAAACTATTTTCAAAATATACAACCAAACAAATCAAAAAAAATTCTAAACTCTCTCTCTAAATTTTTTTTTTTAAAAACTTATCTCAAAACACAAATCAAACACACTCATAATTTTTTTATTTATTTATTTTGTAATGATGATACATGTTTGTGCTATGCTATATTAATTTGTAGTAAAATTTACAATGACAAATTAATGGTGTCCATCTTAAGTGAAAGTTACATTTTTTATGATGAATAAAAAGTTATATTTCTTGTGATAAGAAAAATTGTATGGTTATGTTATGACTGTGATAACTATAATGGTGATATTTATAATAATGATGTGACAACAACGGTGGTGGTGGCTATTATTACATTATATGATGCATATTGATACTTAGGTATACTTTTACAAATTCAATCACAATTAAATAAGCTTCTTTATCACTTAAATTTTTTTAATTTGTAACTTATATTTTAAGAGCTACTTAAATTTTTTAGTGACACCATTTTTACTTAATAGATTCGATTTTAAGTGCTAAATTAAATTATCAATCACCACCTTAATTAGGATCCAAATCTTCTCCATCTAGTCATCATCTAGCATTTTATCTAAAACCATAAAATATGATAAAAGTATTATTGTACAAGTGCAAAAATTAGACTTAATTTTTAAACTTAGTGATGTGACAATCAATTAGGATATCTAAGATAATATTATTTCTCATATTTTTTCTAATCATCAACTAATCATATCACTTATATATCATTAAGTCTAGAAAATATGTTTAAAAAATGAATACGTATACAGATGATTAAGGGTTGTTATGGGAAGTAATTTAAAAGATAATTTTTTGACTTTTTTAAAAAATATATATTAAAAAAATAAAGAGAAAATATAACTTAAAATAAATTAAAAACTAACAAATAACTTTTGACCTATTACCCAAAAAAAAAAAAAAAAAAAAAAAAAAAAAAAAAAAAAAAAAAAACCTAAATATAGTGCTAAACGATAACTGGAGGGAAAAAAAATGTTACTCTTCCGTATGGTCATGGCCGAGCGTGGTCAACAAAACAGCTTTCAAAGGCTTCTAGAATGAGTCGACAATAGTTCATGGGCTTCAAAATAGATAACTATGTATAATTGGATAGACAAACTAATGTCCTGAATTCAACTAGTGTTTGGGATATGGAAGACTTACATAATTGGATAGACAAACTAATGTTCTGAATTCAACTAGTGTTTGGGATATGTAAGACTTATTAGTTTAGGGAAGAGGTAGACGTGGACCACCGACAGTCACATCACATCTTGATTATCAATTCAACAACGATTCATCCTACTAATTTGAGAGTATTAATTGACCATTAATGATATGAAAATTTAAAAAAAAAAAAAAAAAAAATTTAAGACCAAAACATCACATCGATAAGTGGGACCCACCAATTAGTGTTCTCCTAGTACTCTTAAATTAGTGATCTTAAACATTTTTCTTATCCATTAGTTAGAGGTGTAATTTTGGTCTGCGGCCCGTTGGCGGACCGAAATCCGCACCGCGGCCTGATGTGGGCCCGGCCCGTTAAGGCTCGTTTAGGCCCGAACCCAAGCCCAGCCCGAGGCCTTGGCCCTGGGCCTGGGCCATCATTTGAAGCCCGGCCCACTCAAGACCCGCCCAAAAGCCCAGTCCGAGGCTCGGTCCGCCCGGGCCACTCGAGGCCCAGTGTTAATTTTAATGGAAAATAATAAAATTTTAGTGAAAAAAATAAAAAAATAAAAAAATTTGTTTAAACTCTCCCAAAGCCCGAGCCCAAGCTCAGAGGCCCCGCCCACTGGCCCGCCCAAAACCCGAATATCCCTGGGCCTAGGCTTGGGCCTGGCCCGATTTTTTTACGAGAGCCTGCAAGGCCCGACATAGGCCCAACCCGGCCCGACCAGAGCCTAGATGGGCCTGACCAAGCCAAAATTACACCCCTACAATTAGTCGTTGTTTAAAATAACAACAATATATATATATATATATATACACATTATATGTCTTAAATTTTTTATTAAATAAATAATTAAATATCTTAATAAGTGAATTTTATATTTACGCGAAACATTTAGGGGTTATTTGAGATGATCTAAATAAGTGTATTTTTTTATTTTTTATGAAATATGGATTAGGTACGAGTTGGATTTGAAGTAATGTGATAAAGAGGTAATGTGACTTAAATAAGATGATATAACTTAAATAAAATAATAATTTTTTAACTTTTTAACTTTTTTAAATCACCGCAGATAAGTCATTTCTTTATCCTTAAAACAATATTTCAAAATCTTTCTTGATCATAATTTATTTTTATATATTTGATGAGATTCTAGCAATAAAAGTCCTCATTACAAAGTCCACACTACCAAAACAAACAAAAATCTTTTTTTTTTAGTTATATCAGAAAAAATCTTTTTTTAACTAATAACTACATCGTCAATTTTTTTTTTTTTAAAAAAAAAACACAATTACCAAGTCTAACAAATCCAAGTCTTACGCATTCGAAAGATTAGTTAGATTTGATCTATAAAAAAAATACCAGTTAGGGTTACTTTGGGAAGGTGGGTGGACTTTTTGATTTTTTAGTTATTTTAATTTGGAGTTAAAAAGTCAAGTTTGAAAAAGATATTTTGACTTTTTTGATTTGTTGTGGGAGAAAGAATAAAATAATTATAGGTTGAATGTGATATTTTGTCTAATTAAATTAAAAAACTTATTTAGTCTTTTTATGACTAAAATAATCCCAAACTCAACTCAACTCATCTTCTCAAATAGAGGCTTAGATTGAGAATATTTATATGCGGGATCGTTTGTTTGTATATTTGTCTCATTATATGTATATTTTAAAAATTATGAGAATATCAAAAAATTAGAAAGAATTACAAATCAGCAATTTTAAATATAAAAAAAAAATGTTTATAAAAAAATAATAAATATTGTAAATATTAATAATTGTAATGATAACTTTTTCCTCTAAAGCTCTATTAATTTGGGGAGACTTATGTATAAGTGGATTTATCATCTTATGATAATTAATGGTATTTTTTTATCATACACTCTTAAAAAAAAGTCACTAATTGTTAATTTTGAATGACAGTTTAAGAATTGTCAAAATTTTAGTAATAGTTTTAAAAAAAATCTCACAAAAAACGTTACTAATTTTTAACTTTCAGTGACAATCTGAAAAATTTATCACGAAAAAATGACACTAATTGTAAATTTTAGCGACAATAAAAATCGTGACAAAATAAAAAAAAATTCACTAATTATTAATTTTTAGCGACATGTGAAAAAAGTCCCAAAAAATTATTTTTAGCGATGATTGTAGTCAAACTTATTTTCAATAGAACTTGATGAGAAGTAAATCCAATTATTAAAATATATTAGTTTACCCCTTAATATTTTGGAGCCCAAACTTTTCTATAAATTTATCATATTACATTTTGAATAATTCTACATATATTAACAATTTTATTGATAATTTTACTAAAAATACGAGTCAAAAATAAAATAAAATTAAACATCTAATAATATTTGAACATGTATGTTTTTAATCAGATTGTTAACAAATTTTAAATAAGTATATTATTACTCTTACATTTTTCCTAATCCTATTCATATTTTACCTACCAAAACATCTCATCCACTGTGATCCACCTTCCACCACCACCTACTGCTAATATCAACCACCATAACAACGAAAAATACTTGAGACCCCACCATTTTTGACCCCCACAACCTCCAATTGATTTGTGGCCACTAGGGCTGGGCATAGGGTTATCCGACCCGTCCAAACCGCCCTACCCGATTCTAACCGCGCACGTATGGGCAATTTCGCAAACACATTAGGGTAGGGTACGATTTGGATTTTATCTAATTTTCGGATTGCGGGCGGGTTACGGGTTTAACCCGCACCCACTCAACCCGCCTCCATAAAACTCTCTTTTTTTTTTTAGTCAAATCTAACCATTCAAAAAAACCCTTCCTTTTTTTTTCCTTCAAATCTGACCGTTCAAAAAAAAAAAAAACCCCAATCAATCGTTGTCAATCTCTCACTCCATCTATCTCAGTCTGTCTCTCGTTCTCACTCTCACTCTCGCGATTTTCATCTGCACTCACCCACTGATCGACTCTCTCTCTCGTCGCAAGATGGACTAATCGACCGATTAACCTCATCGCACACCTCATAGGTAAGCTCCTCTCTGAATCTCAGTCTCTGTCTATGTCTCTCTCTCTCCCCGATCTTTGGTTTTTTTTTTCTTAACATATCAGATCTTTCTGTCTCTGATCTGTCTCCCTCACTCTCTCATCTCACAGTCTCTCACTCTCTGGTTTTACATCTACACCGATCGACTCTCTCTTATCGCAAAATCGACCGATCGACCAACTCTCTCATAGCACCGATCGACCTCACAAGTAAGCCTCTCTCTCTATCTCTCTCTCTCTCACTCTCCCCGATCTTTGATTTATTTTGCAACATGTCAGATCTGTTAATTTTTTTTTTAGCAACAGATCTGTCTGTGTTTGTTTGGATCACAGATTCATCACAGATTTAATTTTTGATTTAATGTATGTGTTAATTTTTGGAATTAAATTTGTTGAATTAAATAGAGTATCAGTTCATAGATCTGTCTGTGTTTATTTATTTATTTTTTTGTTTGTTGCAACAGATCTGTGTTTTTGGAATTAAATCTGTGGTATTGAATTGAATTAAATTTGTGCTATTGGATTGAATTAAATCTGTAATGAATCTGTATTGAATTCAATCTGTGATGAATCTGTTATGAAAATAAAAATTAAAATGTGTTGAATCTGTATTGAATCAAATGTTTTTTTTTTTTTTGAATTCAATCTGTTATTAAAATTAAATCTCTTTTTTGGAATTAATTTTTGATTTAATTTGATTCAATCTGTTAACTTTTGGAATTAGATCTGTTGAATAAAATGGAGCATCAGTTCATAGATCTGTCTGTGTTTATTTTTATTTTTATTTTTTTTGTTGCAACAAATCTGTGTTTTTTGAATTAAATCTATGGTATTGGATTGAATTAAATCTGTGATGAATCTGTATTGAATTCAATCTGTAATGAATCTGTTATGAAAATTAAAATTAAAATTTGCTGAATCTGTATTGAATCAGATGTTTTTTTTGGAATTCAATCTGTTATTAAAATTAAATTTGTTTTTTGGAATTAATTTTTGATTTAATTTGATTTAATCTGTTAGCTTTTGGAATTAAATCTGTTGAATTAAATCTGTTATTAAACATGTCTGTTATTTAAATCTATTATTTAAATATGTTATTTAATTTTTTGAATTAAATCTATCTGTGTCTGTATAATTTTGGAATTCAATCTGTTATTGAAATTAAAATTGAATCTGTGTCTGTATTTTTGTAATCCAGTTTAAATGGAGGATAGTATTCAATCTCCCGCAATCAATCTTGTACCTCCGGAATCCTGTAATTCTCAAATGAATCCCCTCTTAGTCGAACCCGAACTTGAACCTGAACCTAAGCCTTCTAGACCCCTAAAGAGAAAGAGTAAGGGTGGAGGGGGCAAAGCACCATCCACAATTTGGGATCATTTTGACAAGGTTGTAGGGACCGATGGGAAGTGTAGAGCCATATGTAAATATTATAAGAAAGAGTATATGGCTGACTCTAGACTTCATGGGACTAACAATTTGAGGAGTCATGCACCCAATTGTAAAGAATATCCAAATAGGGATACAGATGGTCAACGAACATTAAATCTTAAATCGAAACAAAATGAAGAGGGTGTTGAGGTTGTAGCAACAATTTTTAATTTTGAGACTTGTAAAAGGGCTCTTGTGGAGATGGTGGTCATTGATGAGTTGCCATTTAGATTTGTGAAGGTTGTTGGGTTTAGAAGATTTTGTAATGTCATGCAACCTAAATTCACACCAATTCCCCTTCGTCAAACCATATCTAGAGAAGTGCTCAACATATTCAAGAATGAAAGGGATAAGTTAAAGAAGGCCATGAAGAGTCGTAGAATTTACTTTACTACGGACACTTGGACATCTATTCAAAATTTGTGTTACATGTGTTTGACTGCTCATTTCATTGATGATAACTGGAAACTTCAAAAAAGAATTATAAATTTTCAACAAGTTGAGGATCACAAAAGAGAAACATTGGGTCGAAAAATTGAGTCGTGTTTGATTGAGTGGAACATTTATAGCATATTCACCTTAACAGTTGATAATGCTAGTTATAATAATCTTACCATTCAATATTTGAAAACGATAACCAAAGATTGGAAGGGGACTATTTTGCAACATGAGTTTATTCATATGCGTTGTTTTGCACATATTATTAATCTCGTTGTGAGTGATGAGTTGAAAGAAATGGATGATTCTATTGCCAACATTAGACTTGCGGTGAGATATGTGAGGTCTTCTCCTCATAGGCATGATGTTTTTAAGAAGTGTGCTGCCACACTCAAACTTGATTCAAAGGCTCTTGTATGCCTAGATGTATCAACTAGGTGAAACTTTACCTATTTGATGTTAGAGGCCGCCGAAAAATATGAGAAGGCTTTTAGCCGATTGAAGTTTGTGGATTCCAACTTTGAACCTTATTTCAAGGATGTTGATGGTGGCATAAGAAGAAGCCTGAATGAGTTAGATTGGAAAAAGGTTTCTAAAATTATTTTATGTTGCAACTAAGAAATTTCCGGGGTCGATCTTTGTTACTTCCAATGCTTTTTACAAAGAGATTTTTGTTATTGAAAGCAAAATTAACCAATTAATTTTGGAGGAGGATGATACTTTGAGCACAATGGCAAAGACTATGAAGCTAAAGTTTAGCAAGTATTGGGGGGATGGAAGTAAAATCAATTTGTTGTTGTACGTTGCGGTGGTTTTTTATCCTACCAAAAAAATGACATACTTGGAGTTTTGTTTTTTCAATTTATTTCTTGGAGATAAAAGGAAGGTAGAAGAGATGGTAGACAAGGTTAAGAGTTGTTTGAGTCGTTTGTATAGCCATTATGTCACACTTTATCCTTCAAATGAGAAACTTCCAAGTGTGAGTGAAGTTGTGAATATTGTGGAAGATGATGATGATGATGATCCCTATTCTTTAGTTGATTTCCAATTTAATTCCTATTTGGAGGGGCGATGCACTAGTGGATCTAAGTCGGAATTGGAACAATATTTATCCGAGGTTGAACATTTTGCAAAGAATCAAACATTTGAGATTTTGGATTATTGAAAGGTGAATGCAACCAAATATAGGGTGTTATCACAACTTGCAAGGGATGTGTTGGCCATGCCTATTTCTACTATTGCATCGGAGTCGGCTTTTAGTACGGGAGGGCGTATTCTTGAGCCATTTCGTAGTTCACTCTCGCCTTCTATGGTTGAAGCTCTTGTATGTACTCAAAATTGGCTTCGAAATAACTTTCCAATTTCTCTTCGAAAAGCGATGGATGATGTGGAGGAATTTGAGCAATATGACTCGGGTAAATGAGAATTTATTTATCTTCATTTTTATTTGTATTGTTCATTTCTAATGTAAGTTTTATTAATCTTCTCTTGTTGACTCTTGATTAGGTACTTTGGAGTCAAGCTCATCTTTAACTTCAACTTCAACCTATAATGTTGATGTTATAATTGATCTCTAATATCCATTTACTCATTGGTAATTTTTTCATATACTCAACACATTTTCTTACTATATTGAGATGCAATAGATAGACATTTGTTTATCTTTTCATTTCTTACTATAATTGAAGATTAAAGTTTATATTTTTTTAATTTGTTTTTGTGTAGGGTTCATCAACCAAATGCATGGAATTAGAATTGGAATTGGAATTTGTGAAAGTTGGATTGGATGTGAATGAAGTTTGACAACATGTGAATGAAGGATTGGAATTGAAATGTTTTTATTTTATTTCATGGGTTTGTATTGAATGAAGTTTGACAACAAATTTTTTTTTTTTTTAATTGCATTTTGATTTTGGATGAATGTAAGTTAATGAATTTTTTTTTTTTTTTTTTTTTTTCTTTTGCATTTTGGATGAATGTAAGTTAATGAAGAATTACTTTCTTTTTTTTTTTTTTTTTTTTTGTATTTGGGTGAGGAATAATGAATGTAGAATTTTCAATGTAAGATTTTTTTTATTTGGGTTATGAATGATGAATGTAGGATAAATGCAAGTTAATGATGAATGTAGATTTTGAATGATTTGTTTAGGTTACGAATTGAATTTGTTGTGTTTTTTATTTTATAAGTTTTTTATAAGTTTTAATTCATTAATTATTAATGTTGGAGCATTTTAGAAAATATGAGGAAAAAGGTCCAAAATAAAGATTGACAAAATGGGAGAAAAAAAAAGGGTTTAAAAATAATTTTTGAAAAAAAATTCAATCCGCAAACCGCCTGCACATCCGCAAACCCTATCCGCACAAACCGCAAACCGCATTGCATGCGATTACGGGTTGACTTTTTCCCAGACCGCATAGATGCGGACAAGTCCAAACCGAACCGCAAACCGTTCCAAACCAAACCGCAGATACCCTTAGTGACCACACATTATATATATATATATATATATTTTTCTCCACTCCTCTCCTCTTCCACAAATGTGTGGGAGGCGAAAATGCTTCTGACCTCTAAAACGTGATCACTAAATCGGCACTAATGACGTGGCTGCCAATGTGGAAAGCTGAGGCAAACTCGCCCGTTTCTCCCTCTTTCTTATTCATTTCAAATTTCAAATTCATTTGCACAAAACATTTGAAGACTCTCTCTCTCTATTCTTTCTTCTCTTCTCTTCTTTGCTGTGCCTCTTTGTCGACGAGCTCCCAACGAACGCAGCTTTTACAATCCCGACGAGCGCAGCTGCTCACTAGAACGACGAGCGTAGCTTCTGAAGACGACTGACGACGATCGAGTCTCTCTCCGTCTTCACAGATCTGTCTGCACAGGTCAGCTCTCTCTCTCTATATATATATATATATATATTTATATATCTATATCTATACGCCCTGATTTGTTGAGATTTTTTACTTTGATTTCATGCCCTGATTTGTGTCACACTTTGATTTCATCTGTTTAGGACGAATTTGATTTTGATTTTGGACTGGTTTTGGAGTGATTTTGGACCCAAAAAAAAAAATATTTTTAACTTTAATTTTTCTTGAATGCTTCAATGAAAAAGAACAGTGACCCTGATTTTCAACTTTAATTTTTTTTCAACATACGCCCTAATTTTCAACATAGGCCCTGATTTTTTCAAGATTGGTAAACGAGTTCTTTCAACATACGCCCTGATTTTCAACTTTAATTTTTTTTTCTGTGCAACTTATTGAGAGAACAGTGACCCTAAGGTTTGTCAAATTCAAAAAAATTTGTGTGGAGGAAAAAGAACATTTCAACACATTTCAACTTTAATTGAAAAAAAAATTCACAACACATTTCAATTGAAGTCAGTTTGTTTAGAGGAAAAAGAACAGTCGAAAGTTTGTTTGTAATGGGTTACCTCATTTTTTGGATTGATGGGTTAGAGTCATTATGTGTTGTATTGAAATCTTTAGGCAATTGAGTTTATTGGAGAGACTGTAATCACAAATCACAAATATTGACTAGTCAGTGATCTTGCAAGATATTGACAAACCACATAATTTCTCCAATTTTTTTACTCTTGGTTTGTGTTTTCTTCCACCTATGTTCAGGAGTTCAAATTTCCAACAAAACCCACGCTCCTTAATTTTACTTTTACATTGTCATCTTTCGTACTAGTTATTTTTAAATTCAATTTTCTAAACAGTTCTTAGAATTAGCCAAACTCTTGTTTACCAATCTTGAAGTAGTGGGTTAGAATCAAAGGGACTTGGTGCAATAATGTCAAAGCTAGATCCATACCCAATCTATCACTCTATGGTGACTAAACTAAGCGTGCATTTTTCTTGTTAATTCGTAACTCCGAGAAGAAAAAATTGTTTTTAAAAGTCTGCCAAACACCGTCAACTTGGGTATTGTTATTGAAAACTGATTTTTGTTCTAAAAAACAGAGAAAATAAAGAAAACCCATTTGCCAAACCGTTAAAAAAAAATTCTTGAACACATACATATGTTTAGGTAACCATTTTAATAAGTTTCTAAAGTCTTTGATTCCTTACAAAATGAAGGAATATGATTATGATGAAAATTATAACAAACAAGTCAAATGTCCCAAAGAAAACAAGATTCTATAGAGCATCTGTGTAGTTGTAAATTTCTAATTATGCTTAGCCAAACATATATAATTCAATAAACAATAACTACAAAATTATATTATATTTGTGATTTGTGATTGCTGGAAATGCAAGATCACTGACTATTCATTATGTGTAGTAGCTGAGGAAGAGTGGAAGTGAAGGAGACAAAGAGGAGAGATTATAGAGAGAACCAAGTTGGCTTGGTTCGATTATTGGTTTTACTATTTTCTACTAGTTAATATTTTGAATGCCATAATTAGAACAGTTACTAAAGCTAGACACAGCTTAGTTGGGCCAATTGTAGAAGACTTGCATAGTGCCTATCCAGGCCTATTGAATTGAGGAATGAAGACTATTTGTCATGAATGATGCAAGACAACAATGCTGCTATCCTCTTCAAGTCTTTTTTTGGACTTGGTTGGATTATGTTCCACATATTTTAAAGAAGCTCTTACTTCTGTATAGATTGTACCTTCTTTACTTGAGTAAGATATATGTGTGTGTATATGTACCAAGGCCATAGCTTTGAATGCACTTAAGTTCTCCATTTTCTGAGTTCCCATTTGGGAACATATCAGCTGCATGCTATTTTTCTTTCCGCATTGGACAGTTGAACCTCACCTAATATAAACATTTATTGTCATTTGATTAAGTGTCTAGATAATTTCAACAATTCTCGATATTCTTAAATTATTTATCCCATGCAAATGAGATTTTTTTAGATTTGCAAGCATATGGGATTAATGGTTACAATCAAGTAAGTACTTCCTATAATAAACTAAACACCAAATTGATGAATCTCATGGATTATAAATCCAATTCCACCCAAATTTATTACAATAATGGTTTCTTCTCTTTTTATAAAAGGGATGAAGGAATTATTATGCATAACTAGTAAACAGAAAATAATAATACAAGCCCTGTATTGTTAATTGTTTCGAGCTTTTAGTATTTAATTTTTTTTTTTTTTTTGGCAAGATGCTATGCCTTAAACAAGTCTTTAATGTACAAATTAGAGGGACATGCCAACCTATAAACTACTGGAGTCAATAGTCAACATTATTAGGCACATGTACACTTAACCATTAACTTAAAATCCTATTAATCTATTAGAAGATTTAGCCTTACTTCTGTATAGATTGTACCTTCTTTACTTGAGTAAGATATATGTATGTGTATATGTATATTCAGTTTGGTTTGGGACCTCGAGTAAGCTGGCCCTGCAATACATAGCCAAACAGCCTTTTTTTTTTTTTTTTTTCGAAGTCTAAAACTTTGAACTGGGAGCAAAATAGGAGCATTGATGAACAGAGAAAAAACAAGCCAATCAGGGTTTGGTTCATATTCTAGGTTTCACCAAGAATATGTAGAATGTGGCCCTTGTAGAGGTCAGCACTCTGATTTCTTTGGGTGAACTAACACTTCAACTAATAACTGATATCACATATGACATATCAAGGCCATAGCTTTGAATGCACTTAAGTTGTTCACTTTTTAATAGTATAGTTAAGTATACCAGTTATGAAAAAACTACTAAACCGTTCTAATAATATTTTAATTATTAAAAAAGTATGAGAACAGCAAGAATAGAAGACACTAAACTTAAGAATTTGCAGCATAAACATGATTGTGTTGATTGAATTATTTACATGATTTAAAATTTTCCACAAGTTCTGGAATAAATTCCAACTTACAGCAATAAATTCCATGTCTCTCTGGTTACCTATTTATAGAGTTCTAGTTAACTTTATTGGTAGATGAGGAATAATAATATCTACTAAACCCAACTTCAAGGGAATTTGAGACATATTCCAACAGCTCATCTCACAACCACTACACACAAGACCAATTGCATTTAAAAGTGCATGCCCAGCATGATGTTATAATCATTCTGATTGGCCATAACCTATGGCCCAAACAGTGGCCACCCCTAGCCTTCAAGGAACCACCTTTGTTTCTAGCAAGTTAAACAGTCCTAAGACTAATACACTAACTGATTGAGATTTTGATTCATATTTTTGCAGATGTGAACTTCAAGTGTTAACGCCAGTACATCAGATCAATTGACATTTTGCAACAGAAATTGTCCTCAATGTCGGAAAAAGCAATTATTCTAATTTCGGAGACAGAACGAAACAAGAACAAGCGAACAACTTCAAAGTATGGGCGAACATCTTCGATTTCAAAGCGAACAACTTCAATTTCAGAATGCGCAGATGCAAAACTTGCAAAGAGGCATAAATAGAAATTCGTGTTGTATTAATGGGATCTTCATCTTGCTTGTAATTGGTGTTACATTAATTATGAAGATGTAATAATTTTTATAGAAGTTAGAACATGTAATTGGTGTTATATTAATTATGAAAATGATATGTATGAAGATTTATGATATATTACAATTATGGATTGAGAAGTATGAATATGTAATCATGTCGATTGTTTGTTATCTGATTGGAACTTTGAAAGTTATTTGTTTGTCTGTTTGAACATATATTATGAATAGATTTTGGACTCATTTTGGGTTGATTTTGGACTGATTTTGGACACTTTTCGTGTTGATTTTGGACACATTTTGGACAGATTTTGGGTTGATTTTGGACTGATTTTAGACTGATTTTGTGCTGATTTTGGACACATTTTGGACTGATTTTGGACTGATTTTGTGCTGATTTTGGACACATTTTGGACTGATTTTGGACAGATTTTGTGCTGATTTTGGACAGATTTTGGGTTAATTTTGGACAGATTTTGTGCAGATTTTGGACTGATTTTGGACTGATTATTATGAAAAGTTATTTGTTTGTGTGTTTGAACACATATTTTGGACATATTTTTGACAGATTTTGGGCAGATTTTGGACTGATTATTATGAAAAGTTATTTGTTTATGTTTTTGAACACATATTTTGGACTGATTGTGGACAGATTTTGGACTGTTTGTCTGTTTTTGAACACATATTATGTATGAAGATGTATTTGTCTATTTGAACACAGGTGCTTCATAGATTTGCACACTGGTTTTTCACACAGTTTGAACACTGGTTTTCAACACAGATTTGAACACTGGTTTGAAGACAGATTTTCAACATAGATTTGAACACTAGTTTTTGACACAGTTTTAAAGACATTTTTTTTTTTCACACAGGTTTTTCAAGACAGATTCAAAGACAGGTTTTTTCACACAGTTTTGAAGACAGATTTTTCCACACAGGTTTTTCAAGACAGCTTTTTTGAACACTGGTTTTTTACATAGTTTTGAAGACATTTTTTTCGCACTGATTTTTCAAGACAGATTCGAAGACAGGTTTTTTCCACACATTTTTGAAGACAGATTTTACCACACAGGTTTTTGAAGACAGATTTGCAGACATAATTTTAGAACAAATTTGTAACAAAATTTTCATATAGATTTGGAACACATTTGTGAGACAGATTTTTTCAAACACAGATTTTGGAACACATTAAATCTGTAACAGACAGAGCACAAATATAACATCAATTGGGAACATTAACTATAACAACAAAGGAGTGAACAACATCAATTTGTTCTTAACCAAAAATACATTAAATAAACTATTCAAAACAAAATAAACTCCAAGTTTAGTCACATAAAAGGCATTACAATTACAACTTTCCAACTAACGAAAACTACCACCATGGTCATTGCGGTCCATTTGTACATTCAAGTCAACAAATGAAAACGGTACAGCTCCATAAATTTGATGCGTAGCAATCATGGATTGTTGAGTTGTCATAAATTCCGGTGTGCCTCCAATACAGTCTGACGGGGTCAGAGATGTGCCAACTCCATAAATTTGAGTTGGGACATTCATGAAACTTTGTTCTCTCATAATGTCCACACTTGCCGGGGTGAGAGATGTGCCTCCAATAGCATTAACCATGTGTCCCTATTCAATTAAAATGAAATGTTAAACCATTTTGCTAAATATTATTGAAAAACAATTTGCTCGATGTACACGTACCGGCACACACATACTATTTTCCATGCCAACCATATAAGGATAAAGCTCTCTACGTGCACTACGTTCAGGTTGAGATTGACATTGACCTTCACCTTCACCTTCACCTCCAATCACCTTAGTACCCTATATTGACAAAGGTTAATGAATGGCTCAAATGTATGACATGATTACAATAAAATATGAGTTGAATAGAGAGTAATGATACAAAATGGATGGATATGTATGAAAACAATCAATTTACCTTTGATTTGTTATGTTTTCTTTTGCTTGCCTTCAACCGATTGACTATTTGATTTACTTTGGCGACCTTTCTTGTAGTAACTGGACGACCTTTTCGGCGAGCAACCAAAGGACTAAACAACTTGGTATGACTGATTGCCTTTCTATTAATGCTGCCAATCGAGGAAGATGGGACATTACTAGTAATAGGTGGTACATCACTAGTCGAAGGTGCTACATTACTCCCACCTACCTTCATCATCTTTCATCACTTTCGCCTTGATTTCATCCAACCCACGGTCAATAAGTTTTATTTTCCCTTCAGAGTTTCCAGCAAATTGTACAATGCCAATCAATTTTCTATTCATCTTATCATACACCTTTGCATTGAAATCATCCCCAAAGCCAGTGTATGTGGTTTTTATGCATGTGTACCCTCTATCCAAATTTTTTCTCCATCGTGGTAGAATGTATTTATTTGGAACCTTATTTATGCATCTTGCAATGAGCACAACGAGTGAGTGAGCACACATGATGCCCCTAAATTCAAACAATTGGCACATACATTGCACATCAAATTCTGTCGAATTAGAATAGACAACAAAGTCCACATGTTTCATCTTCCCAAAAACTACCACGGCTTCCTTCACAAAATATGTACAAATTGAACCCTCTTCTTTGATAAGAAACGGTTGACAATAAACTAAACTCTTCATCTTAGCTTGAACTTCTTTGAATTTTGCATTGGTGTACGCATCTTGAAATTGTTTCTCAAAACCATACACAGTTAGGCAATCAAAGACTTTGTGCCGAGACTTGAAGTCAGCTTTCTTCTCTTTCTCTACCTTACTTCTCAAGGCATTGTCATATTGTTCAACAAATTGTTTTAATGTAGTCTTTGGGTTGACATATCCATCAAAAAAGTCATTTATGCTCTCACTTCGTTGTGTCGTTGACATGCCAGCCTAAAAAATATCTTTGACATAGACAAGAACCCATCGATATCGCTCATCATATAACACCCCCAACCACTGATTGTCATAAAGATTGAATTTTGCAATCATCTCTTTTCATTTCATCTCAAATTCATCTTTTGTGAAAGTGTCATAGACTGCATTTTGCAAATCCATCTTCATGGATTCATATTGGGGATACCCTTTCAACTTCTATGGAATCTTCTTCATGATATGCCATAAACACCATCGATGTCGAGTATTGGGGAAGACTATTTCTATAGCCTTTTGCATAGCTTTGCACTGATCAGTTATTATAGCTTTTGGAGGATGATCTGACATGCAATTTAATCATGATTTGAATAGCCAAACAAATGTATCAGTGTCTTCACTAGATAATAGACCACAACCAAGCAAAATCGACTGTCCATGGTGGTTAACTCCTACAAACGGAGCAAATGGCATATCATATTTATTAGTGAGGTAAGTTGTGTCAAATAAAAGAACATCTCCAAATTCTTCATAAGCTGCCCGACTCATTGCATCCGCCCAAAACAAGTTTCTTATGCGAAAGTCAATATCAACATCAATCATATAATAGAAACTCGAATTTTGTGCGTGCATTCTCAAAAAATACTTTTGAAGTGCATCGGAATCTCCTTCTCCAAGCCTCAATTTTCTAGCTCTCTCAATGTAATTCCTTGCATCTCACTCATCAAATGTTAAAGACTCATAACCTCCAGCTTCAACAACCATTAAGTTATAATTCCTAGACACCCCAATCCCTGCTTGATCATTAATTTCTAATCTTCTCTTCATAGGACTAAGGATTTTCTTATTCATTGCAAAATGGCGTGAGTTGATGGGGATCAAGTCATGATTATGCTCAAGGTTAACTGTGGTTAACATAAATCTCCCATCCTTTTGTAGGCTTGCTCGTACCCTTGCTTTGCAATCAATTTTTGTGGATAGAGATGGCTTTAAAGGGTTTAGTTCTGATTTTTTAATTCTCTTCCCCGATCGAGAACATTCAATCCCAAAGTATCTTAATTCCCCATCATCGCCGATAACTTGTGTTTTACAAGCTATAAAAAACCCAACATGTTTAGCATATTTGGCATAAAATGTGTACGCTTCTTGCTTTGAGGTGAAACACATACCCCTCTTAGGTTCCTCAACTTCTTCACTCTCATTTAATACAGGATTCTCAACAGTATTTGAATTAATCTCCATTTCTGCTCATTCAAAAATTAAAATGAAATCAAATGATTTAATAACAGATTATTATAATAATGGATTATTCAAGAATTAATAACAGATTACTTTCAAAATTAATAAAAGATTATTGTGTTTTAATAACAGATTAAACTTTCAATAATGGACTTGAAGTGTAAACCAAAATTGAAGCATAACAGCTGAATAATAGACTTCAAGTACAAACCAATGTTTGGACCAAAACTAAAGTATAAACCAAAATTAATAATAATTGAATAATAGACCTGAAGTATAAACCAATGTTTGGACCAAAACTGATTAACAGATTAATGTTTGGACCTGAAGTATAACAGATTAAACCAAAACTGAATTGTTATGTTGTGTTGTGTTGTGTTGTGTTTTTTTTTTTTTTTTTTCATATCTATCTGACCAAATGGAAATGCCATGGTGGTAGTTTGCTTCTACTGATTGGTGGTGGTGTATGTATTTAGTGGTGTGAATGGTACCTAATAGTTAATCAAGTGGTGGGTCTAATAGTTAATCAAGTAAATCAATGTCAAATGGAAGCAAACAGGATTGAAATTAGTCCCATGGTTGTCTTCAAGGAACTACCATTGGTTTCATTAACTCAAATGTTTCATAAACTTATAAACATCTATCTTCAACTGTTTTTTTAACTGTTATAAACATCTGAGTTCAAACCTGTTTTTTAAATATGGTTATAAACATCGTTCTTGAATTGTTTTTTAAACATCTATCTTGAACTTATAAACATCTAACTTATAAATAGGGGATTTCTGAACTCTGTATTTTTTTTTTTTTTTTTCATATCTATCTTGCTATGTCCAACTCTGTTTGTACCAAACCAATCTTGCTATGTTTGGACCAAACCTAGATGTTTGAACTTGTAAACATTTATCTTGCTATGTTTGGACCAAAGCTTTTTTTTTTTTTTTCCATATTTATAAACAGGAGATAGAAACTAACCAGATGGAAGTCCAACTCCGACGAAGACGCCGGACGGTGGAGGAGGGAGAAGACGTCGGACGGTGGAGGAGACGAACGGCGGAGGACAGATCTACAAATGCCGAACGAGACAGCAAACGCCAAACGGTGAAGGAGAGGGACGACGGAGGAGAGGGTTGACGCCGGACGGTGGAGGAGAGGGCAAACGCCGGACGGTGGAGGCGACGAAACGGTGGAAGAGAAGCTCAGATCAAATGTGCGGGAAAATTTTTTTTTTCTTCTATATACATGAGCTCGGTGGATCAACATTTGTGCGGGATTTTTTTTTTTTTTTTTTTTTACAGTGCGTGAAACACACGCATTTAATATGCAAATGGCCTTCAGTTTCACGCCTCACATGCCACTTGGTTAGAGCTTGTTTTAGAGCTCGTCTTCTAGTGGTCCGTAGCGGGACTGGTGTGGGGGGTGCTGGGGGTTTTGGGGCTTTGGATCATTTCCCATATAACAACCTTCCATGGCCAGTCACTCAAGAATGAGTGAGACCCTAGGGGTGACCCCCATCACTTCCAATAAATACTGATTGGTTTAAATTATTTTTTTTATCCTCCTCTTCTTTGCCCATGTGTACGTGGAAATGGTGAGGATCACCTCAACTGAGGGTCTTTATCAGTTCTGCATAGTCACCCCTCCACCATCACAATAAATGTATGCATATAGCCGAAAAGATAGCATCTCGAGCCTCCAAATTATGTTTAAAAATGGAGAAATTACACCGCAGTTTCATCTTTTAAAAATAATATAATTACAAGTTTGATAAAAAAGCTTTAACACTTTAATAATTACAATTTGATAAAAAAGCTTTAACACTTTAATAATTACAATTTAGGGTAAATTATATTGATATCTCATGAGATTTTTATTTAATACAAATTTTTTATATTTGAAAAATTGTATTTTTCTCTTTAAAATTTGTAATCTCATTATAAATTATTCTCTGAATTGTTGATGTCATACTCTAAAATTTTATAAATGACTATTTTGTTATTTTTTTTTATCATTTCTTCTCTTATCATCATGATTATATTATACAACTTTTCATTATTAAATTCTATTTGAACATATTCTTATTGAATGAGGATATACAAACATAAATTTTATATAAAATTTTCAAATACAATGATATAACTTAGTTGTGACCTTTCACTTTTAAAAATAAAACACCTATAAACATGATTTATATTAACGACAGCATTACCATCACAATATTTTTATGATATTTTTTTTTATAAATTTTGATATATAAATAGAATTTTTTTTTTTTATTTCTACCATCATTTTTTTTCCCGTCTATTCACCCACATTTATTATAGTATTAACAAATATCGCCATTCATATTTATTACAATAATATTGAATTTTGGTATTTTTGTATTTGGTGAATTTAAAAAAAAATCACATAATATTATACTTTTTAGGTATATTTAAATTAGGTGTATCTAAAAAATAAAAAATAAAAGTTGCTTAAAATATAAAAAAAAAAATTATTAAAAAAAATAAAATAAAATAATTTAATTTTTTATGTGAGTTAAATAAAAAAAGATGATTGTTATTTCTCTTGAAATGATATGAACAAAATATCAACATTATTTTATTATTTTATATGTATAAAGGTTAATATACAAATATGTCATTTTAATCTGACAGAGGGGGTATGTGTAACTTCAAACGTGAGGAGGAGATCTGTATTAAACAGACCTCTCAGGAGGTGTCAATGTAATTTACCTAAAATTATATAAACTTTACTGTTGATTTTTTATTTTTTATTTTCAAATTCACACTGAATTGTTATTTCCTTTTTAAAATAGGGCTTTGGAATGATTTATAATTCTTATGTTAGGTTTGATTCATTGAAATAAATAATTATTCTATCATAATATTCATTTTCATGTTTAGTTTACTAAAAAATTATTACAAATGGAATCATCATTTTGTAAGAGAATAGCCATTATATAAAGTGGCTTAAGAATGATCATTCTATTTAATTTTATTTCAATGTACTAAAATATTACATTGTCGTATTAGTAAAAATGAGTTTATTTTATTTTTAATAATTGAAGTGATGAATTATTTAATAGTAATGGATAGTAACTTGCTAAATGTGTATATCAGGAAAAATTGCCTTTTGAGACATAATTTATTTTCAGTTAAAATTGGTCGAATTTTATATTCGATCATTGAATAAATTAATAACATTACCCATAAAAAAATGTCCAAGATCTATTTTAATAATTATGATTTATATCTAGGAAAGTTTATATATAAATCCCATCTTGAGGAATGGTAATCCATTTAGTCCTAAGAATTTTCTTATAGACCAATTAGTCCCATTGATTTTGAAAAGACAAAATTAATATATTATTTAAAAATTAAATTTATGGTTATACTCTTATTTCTATTATGTTTCCTTCTATTTATTTATTTTTTTATTTTTTTTTTTGTGCTAGAAAGGTAAAGTACACAATGTATGAGAATCAAATTTGGATTAATTTTTATATGAAAATCTTTTTTTATTTGAAAAACATTTCAAAATGAATACAAAAATGACTTGAAATATAAGATTCTTCAAACATTCCAAAAGGATGTGAGATTCTTCAAACATTTCCTAAGGAGTATAAAAACTATTTAGTAAGTTTTGGTCAAATGTATAATTTTAAACTTTATTACTCTAATGTAACATTTCAAAAAAAAAAAATTAGTTTAACACCCTAATATAACTCCAAAAAAAAAAAAAAAAAAAAATTCCTTAGTGTATTTTTTCTAAACGTAACACTTCAATACAATATTTCATAAAAACTTCTTAGTGTAACATTCTAATGTAATACAAAAAAAATTCTTAGTGTAACACTCTAATGTAACACACACAAAAATTTATTAGTGTATTTTTTTCAAACATAACATTCTAATATAATACTCCAAAAAAACTCCTTAGTGTAACACTCTAATGTAACAAATACAAAACTCCTTAGTGTAACATTTTAATGTAACACACAAAAAAATCCTTAGTGTACTTTTCTCAAATGTAACACTCCAATGTAACCCTAAAAAAAAAAAAGGATGTGGGATTCTTCAAACCATTCCAAACCATTCCAAAAGGAGTACAAATATTTCTTAGTAAGTTTTGAGCAAATGTATAATTTTAATCTGTGAGTGTTACGTTTGAAAAAAAATATACTAAAGAGTTTTTTAGTATTTTTGTGTGTGTTATATTGGAGTGTTATATTTTGAATTATATTGATTGAAGTGTTACATTTGGAAAAAATACACTAAATATATATATATTTTTTCATTAAAGCATTACGTTTGAAAAAAGTACACTAAAATTTTTTTTTTTTAGTATTACTTTATTATATTTAGGAAAAGTATACCATGAAATTTTTTAATTTGTTACATTGAAGTGTTATGTTATTGGAGTGTTACATTAGAGTGTTAATGATGTTCCTTGCCTACATTAAGTTTTAAAACTCAAACAATATTGATTGGGTAAATTATAAATTAGTAAATATAAAGATTAAATATATTTTATTTTTCGTAAGTGAAAATCTTTAAAGAACCAAGTTTGCAATTTATTTTTTACTTTTGTTGGGATAAATTTGCATACATAACAATAATCAGAAAAATTCCAACAAAATTTTTCGCTATTATTTATGGGCAAAGCACAAACAGATAGTGGCCCCTCATTTCTTTCTTTAGCTGCTGAGAATTTTTTGGTTTTATTTTTGGGCTCTTTCTCTTTAGTATGGGCCTTTGAGTTAATCTATGAATAATTTAATTTTAGAGGATATGTTCTATTTACACCAAAAAAAAAAAAAAAAAATTATTAAATACTCCAGATTTTTAAATACATTCTGTTTAATTATTTAAAATTTTATTTTACTTTCATTACACCCTATTATTTTTTCCAAATTACCCTCAAGGTAAACCCAAATAATAAATAATAAACAAACTAAAAAAATTAAATTATTTCAAAAAACTTTTCAATACAGAAAATAATTCTCAAATACAGAAAAAAACCAAATTTTTACATAAGCATTATAAAACTTTTCAATATAGAAAAAAAACTTTTACATCACAAATTATTCACAAGAATACTCGTGGAAAAGTAAAAACCAAACTTATAAACACATAAGTATCAGGCACTAATAAGAAAGAGTAGTTTTCAAATAATGTATTGTTTAAATGACAAAATAAGAATAATTTCAATAATATGTTATTGTTAATCTAACTACTGGGCTCTTTAATTTTTGTCAAAAAAACGATATAGAAAATAATTGATAGTGTTCTAAAAAACTTATGAAACCCCTTTATATGAATACTTACCTTCTTTTTGATGAGTTGCTTTAAAAAACTATTTTGCTTATTACTCTCATCCATTATTTGATTTTGTTCAAACTTTCTTCTAGGGTTTAGGGTTTTAAAATAATAAAAAACAATGATGTTGATGATGATTGAGTTTTGAAGGGAAGAAGAAAAAGAAATAACTCTGATTTATTGGGAAAGAAGATACATATATTTGAATAAAAATTACTGATTAGGGTGTACCATGAGAAAAAAAATTTATTTTAGAATTTAATATGTGTTGTCCTTATTAGTAAATTCATATTAGGATATAATAGGAATTAAAATTTATGAATTTAAATTAAACATACTTAGACATATTTTAAATTCAAGGGTAAATTACATTGATACCCCCTGAGGTTTATGTTTATTACAATTTTCCCCCCTCACCTTTTGGAAATTCTATCTCCCTCTCTGAGGTTTAAAGTTCATTACAGATTCCCCCATCAGCAATTTAATTTTTTATATACCAATTTTACTCTCACTGAGTAAATTACATTGACACCCTTCACATTTTAGAAATTACAATTCCCTCCCTAAGGTTTAAAATAGCATTACCAATTGCCCCCTCAGTTAGTATTAGTTGGAAAAAAAATTCATTGAAAAAAATTAATTGAAAAATTTTTTTGTTAGTAAAATTTTTAAATTTCTGTTTGAAAACCAATGTAAACTCATTTTTTGAATTTACATTTTTTCCTCAAATTTACAAACTGAGACAACAATTTATAAACCAAAAAAATTATCAAACAAGTTTTTATGACAATTTTTAAAATTTTTGTAAATATAAATTGAAAACTGAAAACAAAATGGTTACCAAATAGGCCTCAGATGGTAAAAATGTCATAAAATTAACAAATAATTAAATAAGTTACCAACGTAAGAAATAACTTGTCAAAAAATTCTTAGGCTATGTATGATTTGATTTTTAGAATTTTTTTAAAAAAAATTAAAAATTAATTTGGTTAAGAAATAAAAAATAAAAAATAATTATCATTTTAACTTTTGGGCAGGTTATATATATACGTATTGCTATTTCAATTTAATTTGTAAAAAAATATTTCTAACCACTCGAAAGATAAAAAATTATATAAAAATGATAATTAATTTTTATTTTTTATTTCTTAACCAAATTAATTTTTAATTTTTTAAAAAAATTTCTAAAAATCAAACTATACATAGCCTAAGAATCTTTGAATAAGTCATTTCTTATGTTAGTAATTTATTTAATTATTTGTTAATTTTATGATATTTTTATCATCTGAAGCCTGTTTGATAACCATTTCGTCTTCATTTTTCAATTTATATTTACAAAAATTTTAAAAACTGTCATAAAACTTGTTTGATAATTTTTTTGATTTATAAATGGTTGTCTCAGTTTGTAAATTTGAGGAAAAAACATAAATTCAAAAAATGAGTTTACGTTGGTTTTTAAACAGAAATTTAAAAAAATTACTAACAAAATTTTTTTTCAATTGTTTTTTTTTTCAATAAATTTTTTTTCCCAACTAATACTAACCGATGAGGCAATTGGTAATGCTATTTTAAACTTTAGAGAGGGGATTGTAATTTCTAAAATGTGAGGGGTGTCAATGTAATTTACCCAGTGAGGGCAAAATTATTATTTAAAAAAATTAAATTGCTGAGGGAGGAATCTACAATGAAATTTTAAACTTTAGGGTGAGAGATATAATTTCTAAAAAGTAAGAGAGAAAACCATAATAAACATAAATCCTAAATTCAAATAGAATCCCCCATAAGAGTTGAAAATGTTTAGGCACTCTAATTTTGAGGGCCCTAAGCAATTGCTTTATGGGCTTATGCTCAAAGCTGGCTTGGATATGGGTTATGATAACTACATGAGAAGGAGAGAGGCCAATATCAGGGGAGAATGGTCTCCTTGGCTATTTTAATAGATTAAATTTTTTATATTTAGGAAGATTATTCAATTTTTTTATAATTAAATGTGATATTTGTGAAAAAAAAAGTGAAATAATTATAGATTTGATGTAATATTTTGTACTATTTTATTCTATTTTGTCTTTTTATAAATTTTAGTCCAAAAAAAAAAAAAAACCCCCAAAATTTACTTGCCAAACAGGCCAACTATATTTTCAATACTTGTTAGCTCTTTCCCTAACTAATCAACTTTTCAAATTTTTTTTTAATTGGAAAAAAAAAAAAATTTCCATCAGACATCATAGCTTCTGCAGGTTCTAGCCTCGGAGGTGGTGGTTTAGGAGTCCGGATCCTCTGTCGTTCTTTCTTGCGGCGTCTCCTGCCAAGGTTCAAAACAACGTCATATTGGTTAAATTTTTTTTTCTTCTTTCTTTTCTCCTCCCCTTTTCCTTTTTATCTCATTTGCTTGAACCCTTACTCATCGACAGAGGTAGAGGTGAAACAGAGTAGTAGGTGCAAGCAACGACTACAACGCGAGGCAGCAAGTGGGCTACAACTGAGGCGACGAGTCAGCTATGACTAAGTACATCTATTTGGGTCCTCTGCTTCGTCTTCTTCGCTGAATTTTGCATCTTCTGTTTTGTGGTTTCTTTGAAAGCAAAGATTAGAAATGGGTTTTTGGTTTGCGCTTCCAAGTGCTCGGATAGTCGGCCTCTAATCGGTGTATTGTTCGAGCCATTTGAAGAGGTAAGGAGCTCACACTCGTCCCTACTCTCCCCCCACTCTTCCATTGCTCGCTAGAAATATTCCGATGAATGCGAAGATCGAAAATGGGTTTCTAGGTTTTTGGTTTACTTTTTTTTTTTCTTTTAATTTTGATTGATATTCATCAGAAATAGTCCAATGAATGTGTAGATCGGAAATGGATTTTTAGTTTTTTTTTTTCCAGTGATATTCATCATAAAATATGCCTATCTATTTGATTATCTGTTGCTTATCATGTTTATCCCAAACACTTATTCGATTATTTGTTGTTGTTTATCATGTTTGGGTCATATTTTCTCAATCTCAGATTGAGTTTATTTTCTTTTCTTGATTGATATTCAAAATCAAATTCAATGGCAAATCTTCAAATCAGACTTCTTGCCGCCGACGACATCCTTTAACTTTCTCACATTATGGGGTTTGATACAAACAATCTAAAATCAAAATATTTGGTTTGGTTAGATCAGTCTTGAAGCATATTGCAATCAACAATAGTAGGTAAGAATGATTATTGCAGGACCTCGCCTCTGCCTCTATCAACAGGTAAGGGTTCAAGAAAATGAGATAGAAAGGAAAAGGGGAGGAGAAAAGAAAGAAAAAAAAAAAAAAAATTAACCAAAACGACGCTGTTTTGAACTATGGCAGGGGATGCCGCAGGAAAGAACGATAAAGGATTCGAACTCGGTGGTTCAGTGCTTCTTTGTCCCTTCCATACAAAATGTTTAAGTTCGATAGTTAGGAGACACAAAATTTTTGGATATGTATTGTGTTCTTGTCGCAAAACTCTACTATTCTTATCATGAAGTTGGTGTAAAGCTAATTGTTATCTCGATAAGGGATCTCTTCTTTTGAATTGAATTAAATCTGATTGCTAACCGAATAAAGAGAGAAAAAATAAACAATCTATTAAAATTGATATTTGATAATATATTGTTGTTGACGAAGTCAACTAATGATTGACTAGCTGAAGAAAAATGTTAATACTAGTGATCATTAATAGATAAATTTCAATAAATGTTAATGTAAGTTATCTTTGAAAATAAAAAGATTAAGGTGAAATTTTATTTAAAATGTAAGACCGCAAATTATAATTAATTTAAAATAGTAAAAAAAGATAAATTATGCAATTGTGTGAAGTTTTTAAAAAATATAACAAGGTTTTCAATTTTGATATAAAATAGTCCTATTAAAGACAAATTTCAATAAACGTCGGTGCAAGTTACTTTTCAAAATAAAATGATTAAAGTGAGATTTTATATAAAATATAAGAATGCAAATTGTAATTAAATTAGAATAATAAAAAAGGGATAAATTATGCAATAGTGTGAAATTTTTTAAAAAATATAACAAATTCCATAATTTTGATGTAAAATAGTCCTATCTTCTTTTTGGCAAGAGTAAATAAAACACAATGTAAAGACACAAAAAAAAAAAAAAAATGATAATCACTTTTGTATTTATATGCCTAACAAATTTTAATTAAAAATAAGTTAAGTATTATATGAATTAATACATCAAGGGATTATTTGATTAATATGATTAATATTGAGGGGATTAACAATTCACAAGATTTTTGTATAATTGATTATCTAATTAGATTAGTGAAATATATAATTCTCTTTTGTTCACATTTGTTTTGCAACAAATTTGCAAATATATAATTTTAGTTATATATATATTTTATGTTATTAATAATAAAATTGAAATCTCATAAATTAATAATTCTATATAATTCGTCCAATCAAATAAGTGTTAATAGAGCCTATTTTAATTTAACTAAAATGAAAATAAAAAAGAGCTTATTAATTAAAGGGTAAACTATGAATAGGTCTAATAATTAAACTTAATTTCCATCTAATTTTATTAAAAATAAGTCATATTGAAATTATTGCTAAAAGTAATTTTTTACGATTTTTGCACGTGTTACTAAAAATTAATAATTAATATTTTTTTATAATTTTTATAAATTATCATTAAAATTTATAATTAGTGACATTTTTTGTAACGAATTTTTTAAAATGTTTCTAAAAGTTAAAAATTAATAATTTTTTTTGTGATGATTTTTTTAAATCACTAAAAAAGTTTTATATTGATATTTTTGTGACCAAAATTTTAAATCACTTGATCTTTGTACGTATCATCACAATCTCTCCGTAATGTATATAGATTGCATACGTCTTCTCTATACAGAAAATGAGCTTAAACCCCTGATTTTCCGATCAGATCCATAGCAAAACTCTCTCCACCCACAAACACAGGTGCTCTCTCTCTCTCTCTCTCTCTCTCTCTCATTTTGTGTTTTTTCTTTGCCTTTTAGTTGAAGTGTGACTTTAATTCATTTTTTGGGTTATTTTATTTTATTTATTAATTTGTTGTAATAGCTGTTCAGGATCTATAGATTTCAGTTTGGTGTAAGTTCAGTGTTGTTTTATGATCTGTGTTATATTTGAAAAATTGATGTTTGAGTGCTTAATTAGTTGAAATACAGGTTTAGCTTGAAATTCTTTGCTATTGTGCAAACTAACTCTCTCCTAATTTTGGAAATCTACTAGCAAGAAGTTGAGCTATAGCTTTGTATGCAAAGTTATTTAATTTGATATAGTTCCATCAATGTGGGTTTGGCAAAGAAATTGGGTAGACATTAGGCATGAGAATTGAATTGGGAAAAACTTTTCTGGTTGAAGAGTGACATTAAATTCAGAAATTCGGAAATTCAATGGGAATGTGGAGGAAGACTTGTTGGCAATCCTAGTTACAGTTTCTATATTAACGTATTGGGAAAATTAATTTTTCTTGTTCAAACTATCACACTCGTGTCATTTTCTCCGCTGAACTATCAATTTAAAAAATTACTTCCTTGAATTATTGGCTTTAGTGCGTTTTAATTATAGTTAGTAAATTTTTTTAGGGAATATCACACCTACAGATACAAAAAAAATATTTGTGCACATGTGTTCGTAAAATTTTTGTTAGGCATCGATTGAAAGTGCGTTAACACAATTTCACTATACAAATATCAAGCGATTGTGTGAGGTTTTAATGCCTTGACAGATTCAAGGACTCCCAAATTTGTCAAGTGTAAAGAAAATAAACAGAAAAATGAAAGAGAGAGAAAAAGTATGTATTTGAATTGAAGACAAAACAATTACAAAAACATAATTGTAATTCCTTGATGAGTACAAGATGATTACGATTTTGGGAAATAAATTACCTTACTACTACTCCTATTCCTAGAAACGAAATTGATACAACAACTACAAATATTGAATTTACTCATAACTATCTAAAAACTACTCCTAAGATAGGAAAGAAAAAGATATAATTTGATCCAAAATGTCTTTGATGTTGTCCTCTCTTACAATGAAGCCATGAATGGCTATTTATAGACAAATTGTAGGAAAAAACTACCTAGGTAACTACCACTAAGTTAACCACCAATAACTCACTACATCTCTCCTCTTCATTCCTACAATGCCATGTGTCACTCAAATTCTTTACGTTTTATAACTTCTATTAACTTCCAGGTGAACAAGATAGTGCCACGTGTCCAGCGAATATATAAAATAATAATAATATTTTGTGGTGCCAACAACATGATTTGCTTAATTTGCTACAATTAGTTATATTTTGTGCTAAACTATCAATTAAACAATTACTTTTTTGAATTATTGACATTAGTTCATTTTACTCTTAGTTCACTTTACCCCGAGGGAATATCACACCTACTGATACAAAAAAATATTTGTACAGATGATTTTCTTTAATTAGTTATATTTTGTGTTTATTGAATATTTTCTAAACAATAGGTTGTGTTTTGTTGCATGGTATCAGGAAATTTGTATCCTTAATTGGAGCCGAAGCTAATAAACACTCTCAATTGATTGTGTGTGCTGAGCCAACAAGTGGGATATTTCATAAAACATGTTAACTTCATGTAACGGTTTGGGATAGTGTGAACTAGTGTCAATTGTTTAAGGGGGTAATTGTTCAAATTGTTCAAGGGTAAAGTGACAAGTATGATAGTTTGAGAGGGGGCAACGTGAATTTTTCTCTACATCTTTATATAGCTGAAATTGAAACAATTGTTTGAAAATATAAATTTCTGAATAAGTATAAAACTGGCGGGTTGTCTGTGCTTGGATAAATGTTTTCCTCAACATTTTCCATCAATCTGGCTTTGTTTGATTTCTTGAAGATATATATGTGTGTATATGTATTCTATGAATATGTCTTCATAGCTAATTATTTGTAATTTTTGAGAAACCAACATTATATAGTATGTGCACATATGTTCTTACATAGAACATGTGCAAATTCATCATTAAGTTTTTTGTTTTGTTTTTTTTTGTTTTCTGGGTAACCAAGATTGTTCCATGGTGGATAGTTGGTAATCCTATTATGACATAATCAATTTATCTTTTGTTTTTTGGGGTATATGTCACATAAGAATACAATTGCTATAGAAATCTAGATTCATTAATGATCAAATACATATACGTCTATGCGTTTACATATGCATTGTGTAGGAAAAAAATATGTCAAAAGATAACTTTCTCGCAAAATGTGTGTTCGCAATAAAATTTTCAACAGTTCTGATCCATTGATTGGGCTGGCTGCCTATCTTAATCAAACTGATATTAGGAACTTTATTTCTTATAGCAGTATGTACTGATTTTTGGTATTAAAATGAATACATCTGTTGTGCTCTGCTCCATTGCATTGCAGGAAATTTGGTTTTGCCATTTCATTTTTTTCTCATTCTTTGTAATTTTTTTTTGGCCAGGCATAAAATATTGAGCTTGTGTGCCTCAAAATATGGCTTTAGGAAGATATTCCAGGGTGGATGGGAGGAAATCATTGAGTTACTGTTCGAGTATTACTGCCGTTGTGCTTGTGGGTGTTTGTTTGGTTGGAGTTTGGATGCTGATGTCATCATCCATTGTTCCTGTTCAGAATTTAGGGTTCTCTTTCCCGGAGACTAAAACCAAGTTAAAAGAAAAAGTAGAGACTGATCATAATCAATTTGAAGACAGTACCGGTGATTTACCAGAGAATGCATTGAAAGATGACAGTAGCCTAGACAATAATCGGGATAAGGGCAATTTAGGTGTTGAGGACAGTCAAAATTTACCTGAAAAAAGTTTGGCGACTACTGTTGAGGAAGCACAGCAAGAAAAATTTGTAAAGGAAAGCACCAAAAGTGATGGAGATTTAAAAAAGGAAGAATCGGAATCCAATTCAGATGGGAAATCAAATTCAGGTGGTGACCGCTCAAATTTAGCAGATGGAGACTCCAATCCAGAACGTGGTGAGACTAGAACAGAAGGTGGCGAAACGAATGCCAGTGAGCATTCAGAATCAGAGGAAAGCCCAAGTGAAAATCAACTGAATTTGGAGGAGGGTATGAAACCAGATAATGAGAAAAATGTAGAGGAAACAAAGCATGACGATAAAGTCAATGTTCAGACTGAGGAGAAGATTGAAGAGAATCAAGATAAGGATTCAGACGTAAGCACTGGTGGAAACAAGATGGAAGATCAGGCAAAAGACCAGTCTGAGATTTTGAATGAGACTAACATCCAAAATGGGCCTTGGTCAACTCAAGTGGCAGAGTCTGAGAATGAGAAGGAATTGCAAAAAAATGTCTTGTCAAAAGATCAAAATGAGCATAAGTGGAAAATTTGTAATATCACTGCTGGGCCAGACTATATTCCCTGCCTGGACAACATACAAGCTATCAGAAAACTTCCAAGTACAATGCACTATGAACATCGAGAGAGGCATTGCCCAGATGAAGCTCCAACTTGCCTTGTTGCGCTACCAGAAGGATACAAACGACCAATTAAGTGGCCTAAAAGCAGGGAACAGGTAGATATTATTTATGCTCATTATATGGAAAAATTATTGCAATTGAAGTTTTAGTTTGGGTTAAATGGGATCTTCTGGTGCATTCTGCAGATATGGTACTACAATGTTCCACACACAAAGCTTGCAGAAATTAAGGGGCATCAAAATTGGGTTAAGGTTACTGGAGATTACCTTACTTTCCCTGGTGGTGGGACTCAATTTAAGAAAGGCGCCCTTCATTACATTGATTTCATCCAGGAAGTTAGTCCTTGTCATTGTTAATTCTGTCATGCTGCCTTATTTTGTTGGTATAATGTCTAATTGTTGACTTTGTCATACAGCTTTTTCTGTCCGTACACATGTTTTTGTGCATCATTTGACAATTAGAGAATGTAAACTCATTCATTTTTTCGTCGTTATAATCAGTGCTACAATTGCAAGCTGTTGTATGTGCAAATTTTTAGGGATAATATGAGGTGCGTTATAAAAATGTTGCATGAGTTACAGTGTAACTTGTCACAACTGCTTAAGATGCTTATACAATTGTAAGACCTACTGTTATACGTGTATGTGCACGCTATATGGACTAACATGTGCACAATATTTTGACCAAGGTTAATAGTTCACAATGATTGTGATCCTAACACAAACCTTCTGTTTTCCTCTGCTTTTCTGATCTGTGATTGACAAGATGAAGCTCTGAGTAGAGATAGATGGGGGTGCATCCATCTATGGAATATATGTACTTTTATTTGTATAAATCTCTAATCTCTAAGTCTGTGTATTCTGTATGAATACTTTGTATATCCTGTATTTCTTCACGTATTAACTTGGTTCTCTGAGTGTATAATTCTAAATATTCTGTACAAATACATTTTATTCTTTGAACTTGATTGGACAACAAGCTCAATGCATGAAAATGAGAAAAAAGAAACATGACGGGATTTATTTGAATTTATCCTTCTGATCATATGTAATAGTCTTTAAGATCTATGAAATCGGCTTTTGACATATGGTCCTTCAAAGTCAATGTTATTAAGAAAACAAAAAATTTGTAACATCTCATCACATTTTCTGTAACTTGTATTGAATTATTATTATTATTGTGACCATTGTTCTTTTTATCTTTTCCTCTTTTCTTCCGCTGAGCTGCCTGAACAAGTTCTGTAGTTCTCAATGTTATTTGTCACCCCTTGTATTTCCCATGAACATCTCAAATATGGACGCTACTCTCTCTGATGTCCTCTCTTCTAATATTATCTTTTCTTGTTTTGCAACATGTCCGTTCCCGTCTTCATATTGGTTGTCCATGCAATGAATTGTTTTTATGATTACATGTCTTCTTTAATACTCTACAACTTTGATTAGTCATTTCTTCACCATTTTGACCTTTCTCTTACCACGTTCTACACTATGCTTAATTTTCTCTGTACCCTATTTGTTCCTCTATTCAGCTTAACTTCCTAATTGCTATGAAGTTTTAATATCCCAAATATTCTTGTGGGAATCCTAATCTTGTTGCATGGATTGGGTATTTTGTCCAAAATGCAGTCTCTTCCTCAGATTGCTTGGGGTAAACAAAGCCGTGTGATATTGGATGTTGGGTGTGGGGTGGCCAGCTTTGGAGGATATCTTTTTCATAGAGATGCACTTACAATGTCAGTTGCTCCCAAGGACGAGCATGAAGCACAAGTGCAATTTGCACTTGAAAGAGGGATCCCAGCTGTATCAGCGGTCATGGGTACCAAGAGACTGCCTTTTCCCAGTAAGGTCTTTGACATTGTCCATTGTGCTAGATGTAGAGTCCCTTGGCACATTGAAGGTGGGGTTTGCCCTTTTTTTTTTTTTTTTTTTTTTTTTTTTCATTTAATAGATATGCTTTAGGCTGTGTTTTGATAATGGATTTAGGTAGGGATTTAGGAAAGGAAAAGAAAAGGTGCGGAAAATGTGAATGAATGAAATATAAGCTAAATTTTTCTTCATTTCCCTTGCATTTTCCTTTTTCTTTTTCAAATCTTTACCTAAATCCATAATCCAAAAACAGCCTGGGTATTGAATAATTTTGGGTTTATAAATTTATTTTAATGGGCATTGCAGGGGGTAAACTTCTCTTAGAGTTGAATCGTCTTTTGCGCCCTGGAGGATACTTTGTGTGGTCTGCTACTCCAGTTTACAGAAAGGGGTCCGAAGATGTTGGAATTTGGAAAGGTAGAATTCTTGTGAACCTATGTTATTTTTCTCTTGTGAGAAATGGAGTTGTGAGATTGATTTTAACAGTATTTTATTATTATTATTATTTGTGAAATTAATGGCAGCTATGTCTAAACTGACAAAGTCAATGTGCTGGGACCTGGTGGTGGTTAAGAAGGATACATTGAATCGAGTTGGTGCAGCTATATACAGAAAGCCGATTTCCAATGAGTGCTATGAGCAAAGACCAAAAAATGAGCCTCCAATGTGTAAAGAATCTGATGACCCGGATGCAGCATGGTAGTGTTTTATGTATTCCATGTTTTGTTGGTTTTAATGATAGAATTGGTGGTTTGGATTACTTTATGAGCTGTGATTAGTACAAATTATTTTAGTTTACAACATGAGAAAATTATTTAATTACAAATGTTCAAACATTTAGAAACACATGAGAAATTTGTTTAATTACAGATGTTGAAACATTGAAATCGGTGAGTATTTGTATTTAATATAGAAATTAGAGTATATAGAATCTTTTTATTTTTAGTATTATGCATATAATTTGTGATTGTGTCAATCGCTGATTTAGTATTGTTTCTTTATTTATATCGTTTCCTAAATTGTATCATGAATCTATTATATATACATGGCCTCTACCTCATTCATGGGTAAGCCAAATAATTATTTTCACTCTTTTTGGTATCAGAGTTAGGTTAATTACCTAGTAATTTTGCTTCACTGGCGGGCGTCAGTTTTGCCTTGGCTGCCCGTCGGATTTTAACCCATTCCACTGTCATATTTTCTTTCAGTATCACTTCATGGTGATCTCTTCATTTATCCATTAGTTTATACCTATCCTAAATATCTCTATCATCTTTTTTTTTTTACTCGCAATCTATTTTTGTGTGTGTTTCTGTTCCACTTTGTCTTTTCCTGTATTTCAACTTCAAATAGGTTTCTATCTTCAAACTTATGTGAGTTTGAAAGAGGGGGGAGGAGTATTATACCTATATCATGGTGAGCATGGTGATATACCATGTGAACCATCTAAGCCGCCCCCTCTGGCGCACAACGAAAGCCGTCCACTGGCGCACTTTTTAATAAGTCGTCCCTTGGTGCACTCAGTCATCTGTTGCCATCATCGTTCATTACCACTTTCTAATATATGTGTGTGCCACACTTGCTGGTTCAACATCCAGTTCTCTACATCGGTCCGGCGTGATCCCTTTAAAGTATCTCGACATTGATTCCAATTAGTCTCTACATCGGTCCGGCGTGATCCCTTTAAACTATCTCGACATTGATTCCGATTAGTCTCTACAACGGTCCTACATGACCCCTTAAATTGTTCCAACATTGATTCCGGTTAGTTTCTACAACGGTCCGGCACGATCATAAAGTATCTCTCGGCATTAGCTCCGGCCTTTGATGTCGACTAGGGTCTTGTTGGCTGCCGACCAGGCTGTTTCCTGGCCATAGATGCTTCGGCAGCTATTCTAGGGCAGTTCAGTCCCAATTTTTTTTTGGACCCCCTTTCTAGGGTGTGGTGTTGATGTATTAAGCACTTTTTTTGGCCATTTTTATTTAGTGGACTACTGGATTTGTTCGGTAGCATTTATTTGGACTAGCCGTTGGGTTTTTTTTGGCTTCTTCCAGTCATCCATTGGCAAGATTGTTGAATATTTTCACACCACCTTGAGAGGGAGTGATGAACATAGAAATTAGAGTACATAAAAATCTTTTTATTTTTAGTGTTATGTGTATAATCTGTGATTGTGTCAAACATTGATCTAGTATTGTTTCCTTAATCATTTCCTTATTTATATCATTTCTTAAATTGTATCATGAATCTATTATATATGCATGGCCTCTACCTCATTCACGGGTAAGCCAAATAATTCTTTTCATTCTTTTTATTGCATATATGAAAGAACTTCACTGCATAAACTGCTGGATGGGGCCATCTTGTTACTACATTAGGCTTTGATGTTTGGTACTATTCTCAATGTGTTCATAATTGCTATAGATTAATAAACACATTTCTGTGGTAACAAAGTCTGTTTTGTTAAGGGAAATTTTCTTGTGGGTATGTTTGGATGTTCAAATCAGCCAATTCTCTCACAAGAAAATAGGACAACTGAAGACACTAAAGCATGTTCATCACCAGATCTTGAGAAGATTAAAAAAAGAAAAGGAAAGAAAAGAAAAGAAAAGAAAAGAAAAGAGTACGACATTGGTAGAAACTAATGTTTCTATCTGAGTAATGTTATGGCTCTAAAAGGCCTGCACTTGGCTACTGGTGACCCTGTTTAATGGTAGAATCATTGGTCCCTGCATTAACTGTTGTACTGAGTGAAAATTCCCAAAATTCACGTGTTCTAAATTTTATATTGGTTATGTATTCAGGAACATATTGCTCCAGGCATGCATACACAAAGTATCAGTGGGTGCATCAGAGCGTGGGTCGCGGTGGCCAGAGCAATGGCCACTAAGAGTGGAGAAAGCACCCTACTGGTTAAAAAATTCAGAGGTTGGAGTTTATGGTAAAGCAGCTCCGGAGGACTTCGTCAAGGACTTTGATCACTGGAAAACTGTTGTGTCCATGTCATATCTGAAAGGTATGGGAATCAGCTGGTCTGCAGTGAGGAATGTAATGGACATGAGAGCTGTATATGGAGGGTAAGCATTTGAAGTTTTTTGTATAAGTTCATGAAATTTCATGTCCTTGACAGGCTCCAGTTAAATTCAGATAATAAGTTGTGCTTCTTTGCATTTGTTTAAGGTAGGGCCTTGGGAAATATATTTCATTTTCTATATGATACTATACTACCATTGGGTTTTATGTGAAAGAGTATTGGTTTTTGTTTAGTGAAATGATGAAACTGCTATCTGTTGTGGCACATTGAATATGTAGTAGGACAAAACCATGACATTGTTAACTGGAGAGCATATGATTTCTTTTGTTTGACCTTATGGTTATTGGTTTTTACTATTATTGCTTTCATTGTCATTTTTCTTTCTTTACTGTAATAAGAGATTTTATTATCTCATTATGGACTTTTTCCTGATTATGCTTTCTATATGATTTTAGGTTTGCTGCAGCACTGAAAGACCTAAATGTATGGGTTATGAATGTAGTTCCAATCAATTCACCAGACACACTTCCAATAATATATGAGCGTGGCTTATTTGGGATGTATCATGATTGGTGTGAATCATTTAGTACTTACCCCAGATCTTATGATCTTCTTCATGCTGATCATCTCTTCTCCGATCTCAAGAAAAGGTTATTGTCTTGAATAACATTCTCCTTGTAGTTTTACTCCTTTGCAAAGTCACTCCCAGTCATTGCTGTTGACTTAATAATGGTTTTCTGGCCACAGGTGCAAATTAGTCACAATTATTGCAGAAGTAGATAGAATCCTAAGGCCAGAAGGATATTTGATCATGCGGGATAAACTTGAAACCATAGTTGAGGTGGAGAACTTGGCTCAATCTCTACAGTGGAAGATTCGATCGACGTACTCAAAGGACAATGAGGGTTTGCTGTGCATTCAAAAGACATTCTGGCGTCCCACAAAGGTGCAGACTATTGTCTCAGCCATTGCATAAGAACAATGCTATAATTGCCACCACTGAAATCCTTTTACTGCTGGATTAGTTATTCTTTGGTTTTCTCCAACACCATTTGATTTTGAGGATGTAATTGCAATAGTTTCTCATTTCCCTAGTTGATTATTCTTTTACTACACCTCAGCTTTGCTATCTTAGATACATTTTTTGCTCCCTTAAATTAGAGGGATAGGGAAGAGTTTTAGGATGTAAATTTACACTACATTATTATATGAATCAGTTAAATTATATTCATTTTTGAATGTACACGTGTTTAAAAAATGCTTTTCTTCTTTGTGACAGCATAATGGTGTGTTGTATTATGGATCCAGAAAAAGGTTTTGATGTTGCTTGGGAAGTCAACTTGCCATATGACAATTCTAGTTATTTTTGTATTTGATACTAAAGTTTGAGAGTAATATGACAGACCAATGGGCAAGCATGATATGCTGCAAATTTGTCCCCTTCATTGTTCAAATTAATTTTGTATTTTTATTATTATTATATTTTTTGGTTCTTTTGTGATTTTATTGATTTTTCGGAAAGATCTCATGTCATATTTGTTTGGTGGATTAGATTGGATGAAATTGTTAGTAAGAGGATGGTTAGTGAAGAAATTGCTAATGTGGGGATTGTTAGTGGAGAAATTAAGTAAATATGTGTTTGTTTTGATGATGGTGGGAGAGTTGGTTAGTAATGGGATTGTTAAATTATTTTTATATAAAATAAAAAATATATTTCTATATTAAAAAAAAAAATTCTAAAACAAATATAAAAAAAAAAAAATACAAATAATATGTTGCATTTGGATAAATAAAAAACTTAGAAAAAAATACATTTATTTTTCCAATCCCTTTGCTATTTTTCCAATCCCATGATTTCCTAGAGAAAGCTAAGTCCACCTCCATACATCATTGACAATCCCATTCGATTAATAGTCCAGTAGAGTATAAGGCTTACCAAACAAGCCATAAGTGAAGTGATCTCACTAGCAATACAATCCCCTCAATGAGTCAGCCAAACAAACATGCCCTCAAAGTGTATCACAACAAATCAACTGATATTAATTGGTAGTTCCAGGCTTCCAGCAGCTAATTACATAGACCACCCCACTAATGTACAAAATGGATGCTAATGGCCAAAACCCTAGGCTTAAAATCAAAAGGCTTTCATGGCTTCCACAAGAAGCATGCCAAAACCATCCTTGAAGTGATTCTAGATAGTCTTAAGCTGTGTGTGTCTACTTAAAACAAAGCACTAGAAAGCATCGGTGGGCAGAAATTCTATTCCCTAAAAAATCGTTCTGGTGTGCTTTTAGAAGCTTTTCATCAATGAAGTTGCTTTCAAATAGCATTATCTGGTAGTTTCATTAGGATCTTTTGGACTGAAAGTTGAAATTTTAGAGTGCGGTTTTGGTTTTCTTTTCACTTCCATTATTCATGGAAGTTTCATTGTGCTTTTTTTTTTTCCCTATTTCAACAAATATTTGTTTCTTTGCTGATAAAAATACAAAAAAAAGTTAAAAATGTGAATGCATCATTGAAGTGGTGGCTTTATATATCAATACAAAAGCTTGTGTTGATAAATTGAATTGCATGTAAACATGTTTGAGGATTTTTGCCTTTGTGCATACATCTTTTACGATTGTTGCTTTTAGACAATGTGTTTGGTGATCTGATGTTGTAAAATAGCTGAGTTCTTGGATGAGTGAAGCCTATTTGAAGGTAACTATAGATAAGTTAATGGTGCTCATTGAACATTTGAAGACAGGGAAATCTTCATTTTTCTGTAATTTATGTCTTCTTTCTTTCAAAATTGTGGTATTTTTAGCCCAATCAACCAGAAGATATGGGAAGAAGCTTGATACTAAGCAAAATATGTCTGGAAAGCAAACAAAACAGACATAACAGATTCATTCTGTAACCACTTTATTTCTCAAGTTACTTGGTTCATTCTGCATTCATTTTTCATTACAATAAAAAGAATATAGTATTAGATTTGGAAGAATACAATGTATTATTTTAATTCTACATAATGTGTGCATATATATACATATAATATGCATATATACTGAATAAATTTTTTCCCAAAAAAAAAAAAAAAAAAAAAAAAAAAGAAGCTTTGTTTCTTGCAGCATTATCATCACTTTCTGTTACAATTACTATGACTGCTATTGTTATTATTATCACCCTCTGGTTAGATATTCAGGGTTATAGTTTGGAAATTGGAGATGGATCTTTTTTTTTTTTTTTTTTTTCACTCATATTTGCTTACCTCACCTGCAACACCACTGCCACCACTTTTATTCTTTGATTTCATATTGACCTAATAGTTTGATTTTGGTTGTAGAATTTGCAAGGTAAGTGGAGAACTATAGGTTTTATTGTTTTTACTAGTATGGTATTTTTTTTTTTTTATAGTGAGTTAAAAACGCTCAACAGTTAGCAAACTTAGAGCATCTCCAATAGTTTGTCATTGGAGTTGCCATTCCTATAATATAGCAGCTGTGTTAAAAAATGATGCTCCAATGGTTGAATATAGCAGATGCCAAATTTGAGAAATGCCAAAACTTGTGTCAAAGTTGCCATTTGTGTCAACTCAGCCAAAACCAACTGTTTCCCTTCCTCCCTCTCACCTTGCAATTGTTTCACCATTTTTTTTTTAATCAGAATTCACCAAAAAAAAATTTCAATTTTTTTTTTAAATTTACCTGAAATCAGCCAAGTTTTTTTTTTTTTTTTTTTTTTTACAAAATCAGTCAACAATAGCCAATAAATCTCAACAAAATCTCAACAAAATCTCAAACAAATTTAACAAATCTCAAATTCAACAAAAATATTTCAACAATTTCATTGGAGCTCAACAAACAATTTTATAACTTCGAATCTCAGAATCTTAGAATATGAACAAAATTGAAAATAATAAATACTTTGTTTTGGTAGTTCAAAGTAGATCTGGTGGTGAGTCACGGCGTCAAAGGAAGCGGTGACGATATTGCTGGTGGTGGGAGCAAATCTGGTGGTCCTTGGTTTAGAATCGATGATCGTCTCTTTGATCTTGTCCAACGTCACCAATCCATTCTAGGAGTGAGAGAGAGAGAGGGGTGGCGGTAGACGGTGGCGATTGGCGGTGTCGGAGAGCAGAAAGAGAAGTGAAAGAGAGAGTGAGAGGGAGAGAGAGGGATATAGTGAGAATGAGAGGGAGAGGGAGGAAAGGTTGGTCTTTGGCAATTGGGGGTAGACACCGTCATTGATCGAAGAGAGAGAAGAGAGTGAGAGTGAGAGTGAGAGGGAGAGGAAGGAAAGGTTGGTCTTCGGCGATTGGGAGTAGACACCGTCGCTGATTGAAGAGAGAGAGAGAAGAGAGATAGATGGAGACTGAGAGGGAGAGCAAGAGGAAATGGTGTGTGTGTGTGTGTGAGAGAGAGAGAGAGAGAGAGAGAAAGTGAAGACAGAGTGGAGAGTCAAGATGATTCTAGATCATTCATTTCAACCATTGGAAATGGTTAAGATGGACAGTGGTGATCTGTCTTGGAAAGGCAAAAGAGTCGTCGTGCTCTTTTTGCCTGAAAAGAATGTTTAAAATCAATACAAACAATAGCTATTTTCAATTTATTTATTTATTTATTATATATTTGTCTAGTCGAAATAATATATATGTATAATTTTTTTAGAAACAATTAAAAAAAGTTACAAAAGACAAAAAAATAAAAAAATAAAAAAATTCACTGAAAAACCTATATCAAACATTTACAAACTTTGAGGGAAAGTTCGTTGAGATTTGCCAAAATAGCATGCGACCATTGGAGCACAATTGGTATAATTTGGCAAAATAACACTATTCATTGCCAAATTATAGCAATGACAATGTTATTTTAGCAAACACCATTAGAGATGCTCTTAGTAGAAGATGAGTTGAAAATAGTAAACAGGTTGTAAAGAAAATAAAATAATGTGAAAGGAAGGAAGAATACTTGTGTTACATGCACTCTTCTATTTTTCCCACAATACCTTATCTATCGGATATGACAAAGGTAAGAGTGTAGGATATGTCCAACGCTTGAACCCAATTTAGACACTTGAATTGTCTAATTTTACGTGATGTAAGAAGAAGAAGAAGCTGACATTTGCTTATAAAGAAATATTAATTCCCTTTCACATGGATGGAAGATAGAAATTTCATATTTTTCTTAAATCCTATTTAATTTCAATTAAATTTCTAAATAATTGTTCCAGACATCATCTTATTTAAGAGCATTATATAATACAAAATATATACAACTGTTCTGGACTTGTCTTCGTACTTGTACTCAATCTTTTGATATATATCTTAATATCCTAGGATTTAAATTTAAGAAGGTCTGACGCTTGAATACTCATATGCACCCAATACTGGTAACCGAGTCCATGTAACATAGATCTAAGCTTTTACCTAAGAACATTTGAACTTAGATATAGGATATGAGAGCCACGATGACTTTGTTTCCATAATTGATTGCATGCATCACCTGTTTGTTCTAAGATTTTCTATTTCGAGAATATTTTTATTTAACTGTTTATACCATTTATTTTACTTTTGGACTTGGAGCTCTTTGGTTTCCAGCTACAAAGGGTATGGAGACTTATTGGCTCAGCTTGAATGGGTTAGCTTAGTTGTAGAGTCTCAATCCAGATAATGCAGGTATGGCACAATTTAATAATTTATAGTCCTCATTTGTACTTATAATCCTCATTTGATAAAGTTGAGTGGAGAAAAAATTCATATAGCCGACTCCATTTGATAAAATTTTAAACTTGGTTTGGTTTAATTTGTACTTATAAAATTGTCGTTTTGTATACCTGTTACTATTAATACACATAAAACTCCTGTTGTGCCCTCTGACATTGTCGTTTAGCATCTCTTTCAGTTCACATATCACTTTTGATATATTAAATTAGTCAATAATTATAATACAGACCACTTTGTGTCTGGAACATAACCCCACCGACAATGCTATGTAGCTCAAATTTTGTGGCTCAAAAGTGGTTTAAATGGCCAAAACGACGTCGTTTTGAGTACAGAACAACATAAAAATGGCCAAAACGACGTCGTTTTGGCCATTTGAGCCACTTTTGAGCTACAAAATTTGAGCTACGAGACATTTTCCTAATCCCACCACTTTGAGTGAAGCGCAAACTCCACCTCCTTCCAATTCCTTATGTCGTAAAAAAGCCTGCATATAAATATATAATATAAGTTATCCTTCACCCGACATTCTTCCAACTTTTACAATTTATAAGCTTCATGAGGATTTTATTATTTTATATACATATGAAAATAGACCGAACACAACATACGCCTTCGGTTTTGATTTGTTGGTGCATGCTGTGGGCAGAACATAGTACCAACCTTGGTTCTGTATATTGAACTCTTAAGCCTATTCCATTTCTTACCAGTTGTTCTTTTTGAAGGCTCTTGACATTCAGAAGTCTAAAAAAAAATTAAGCTTAGTTAGAGGTTATTGGGAATCTATTCTGAATTTGTATTTTAGGAAAAGAAAATAGGAAAGGAGGATTTTTTTTTTTAAAAAAGAAAATTGAAAAAATAATGTTTTGGAGAATAAAATGCAAGTGCAAATTGTGATGGCAATGGAAATGTAGTTGGTAGCGTTGATTTTGTGGGTTTCACACTTGTGAATCCCGGTTGGGTATTCTCTCTTCATTTGAGTACGATTATACGAATATACCGGTAAGGGTGCCCAATTATGCAAGAAATGGTGTGCCCAAATCAGAACATGAAAAAATGATCATGACATCCCATTGACACTATTGATAATTGCTATCTTTTGTTTTAATAAACAATTAACTTTGTTTGGTTTAGAAGTATACACAAGCGTCAAGGTGCTGCTTTTTGCAATTCACAAAAAATTCTTAACCTTTTTTTGACAAGGCCCGTCTCGGCTTCTCAGCTACCTCGAGATAACTGAAAGAGTGCTGTTCTCATGTTTGCATGGTTAGACTTTAAAAGGTTTAGAAACTTCAAAGAAGTTGGCATGTCATATTAGATACTGATATATATTTGAATTATTTATATACATGACATATAATAATTGTTTATCTTTGTATATGTCATGTAATAAATATATAAAATTATATATTTTGTGCATATTCTCCATGCACCGCATTTTACATTTAAAAAGAAAAAAAAACTCCATATCAACTCCTGTCTGTGCCATGTCATTTGTGTCCGTCCTTAGATTAAAATTAAATAGTGGAAATTGAGTGTTTAGGTGGATGGGCTGTTAGGGTTTCAGGTGGATTTTTAAATGACACATGCTTGGATTTTGTTTAATGATAGCTCATATCACATGTTTGTGTTATAATGCATTAAATAGCAGAAAAATATGATCATCTGACTTGATTGAACATATTTCAAAGAGATTTCTATTTCTTGAATGGTGGATCTTGATTGGTAACACATCGTCCATGTGGCCATCTATGCACATAGATGTCCTGACTTGAATCATACCTTATCCTTGTTATTCCACTTGTGTATCTCTTATGAAACTTAGGCAACGGTTGTTAGGTATATATCATGTGAATTGTCATCACATAGCATGTAGAGATCATATGCATTCATATTAATTAACGTTATTTAGTGGCATGTTCATGTATCTCATCTAAGTGGCATTGCTGTTGATTTTGTCAGTTTGTAAAGTCTGACAATAAGATCTGATACCAGAATTAGGGGCTTAAAAATAAAGCCAAGTCTATGGTATGCACCCCAGGGTGTGTATCATATTGTATGATATATAAGTTACGGTCTAATGTGGTGTTTGTTATGCTACAAAGTGGTGCTAGTTATGACTTTTAAGTGGTAGAGGGGTCCACTTATGTCAAATTGAAGTGAGCCAACCAACCTTCGTTCCGATGGTGTTGCTTATGCCTTAATAGTAGGTGCATTAATGTGTAGGTAATCTTGGAATGCGAGATGTCAAGATATGATCATGCAATACCAAAGATTCTTGGCCACCTTAAAAGGTGTGTATTGTGGGATGGCCCTAAAAACTAGTGGTGGACCCAATAGGAATGACAGCATTCATAAAATTCCTTCATCCTCACACAAACGGATTTTACTTCTATTAGATAAGTAAGTCCAACAACATGAGCTACTAATGAATTGTTAAATACCCCATTGTCTGCCACTGGCGTATCTTTCCTTAAAGCAGACAAGTTTAGTTGGCGGCTTTCGTATAATGCTCAACATGTCTGCTGCCACAAATCATCTAAAGCTGTTTTTGTAGTGTGCTATGTCTCTGGGCATGCCCTCCTTGTTTATTATCATTCAACATGTCAGGTTGTTGGAGGCACCAATGCTTGCTCATGACTCTTATTCTTGCTTTCATTGTTCTCTCAGTTGCAGAAACATCCAGATTGCGTAAGGGATACTGGGAACAGATGCTGCCCAAGCAGCTCCCTAGTCCCTCTTCATCTCCTTCCAAAGGCACAAAGTCTATAGCTACATCACCATCTTCATCTTCAACAGCCATTGAAACTGAGCGAAACCATCCTTATTCGTCCGAAGGGAAGGTCTAGTTTCAGTCTGAGGTATCTTGGTTTCACATTTCTCTCTTAACTGTAGAAAACACTGCTTGTTTGGTGCATCTTTTCTCAATGTGAAAGTTGATAATCAGAAAGTAGAAACTAAGAACATCTTTCCCTCAGTTTATAGATAATCGATTTTTTTTAAAATTATTTTTACCTTACAAGCTATAAATAGAAGCCGCACCAAACACTATTGTACAAATTTCAAAAAAAGAAAAAAGAAAAGAAAAGAAAAACTATATTTAGCTCTAATAAGCTGCACCAGACATGTTGAACTGCAATGACTGAAATGAACGGGGGCAGATTATTGTGGATCAGATTGTTGCAGGGAATTCTGTTAGCCTATGACTTATGGATTGGTATGTTTACAAGGTCTAACATGAGAATTCATTGTAAAGATGATTGAGTAGATATATATTCATGGTTGACTGGGATGAGTATATTGAATTTGTACTCTGGAAGGAACATTTAAATGGCCAATTTTGAGAAATTAGCTTCTCTGGATTTCATGATTTTCTCTTTCATCTGTTTGGGTGTATTGTTATGAATACTTTTGAGTCCTTTGCAATGGCTCTTTCATACTTAGTTTGGGTACACTTTAGTATATCCTAGTATCATAAATAGTGAAGAACGGCTTTTTGTTTTGGGTTTTGGATGTGAAATGTTTGCTGTTGTGGAATCTGAAAAGTTTTGAAAGGTTTCTTTCCACAAGCCATGGACTTTGTGGGAAAGTGATAACAGCAGAATATCATTTAGGACTAGATGTTGTTCTAGTAGATGATAGGATATCAAATTCACGAGAAAGAGCCTGGAATTCACAAATTACAAAGAAGAGAAGAAATTCTTAAAGAGAGACATTATATTAATCAAAGCCATCTTTTCACGAGGCTTACATTGTTATTTATAACTAGAGAAATCAGTGAATAGGAAATAACTAGAAAATTATCAAAATGGCAAAAGTAAACATGACGATATTTAGGTGTGTTGATCCGAACTCTTTTGAGTCTGAGCTCAAATTTGTCTGTAGGTTGGTGGATTCGAACCCTTTTGAGATTAGAGCAATCCAACCCATTCGATGCTGATATCTCTTGGCCCACTAATTTTATGTTTTCTGATTGGGCTTAATCAATTAGATGGGCTCGACTTAACCGCTCTTATAAATTGTAATGTTGTCAATGATTTTGAGCAAAGTGAATTAATTTTAATAATTTAAGGTGTTAATTTTAATAATTGTTAAAGTTGATTGTTAAAGTTGATTGAGCAAAGTGATTTTTTTTTTTGTTGTAAAGTAAAAAAATTGTAAAACTGCTAATGACTTGGGTCAAAGTGAAACAATTTCAATAGTTCAAGGTGTTAATTGTTAAAAATGATACTTCATGAGGTTAAATTATATAAGCATGATAGTTTGAGAGGGACCAAAAAAAAAAAAACTATTCTTTTCATCGTCTCTATCGTTTGTCTCTTATCTCTCTTATTTTTATCCTCTATACTATCAAAAAAATACTTGGAATTGAGTAGGATTTGCTATAGAACTAGTTAAACAGCTGGCCACTTTTTTCATTTTTTCTTTTCTTTTTCTCTCTTCTATTCTCTCTTTTTTTTTTTTTTTTTTTTTTTTCCTTTTATTAGAAGTTGCAATTGAATCGGACTGATGATTTTATCATTATCTCCTTTCCTCTCTCGTCTTTTTCTTATGTCTCTTTTTTTTCTTTATTTTGTCTTAGAAGTTGGAACTTGAACAGTCAGGCACTACTTTTTAGTTGTTTTTCCAAATTTACATATTTTTAAAACACATTGTCCGAATACAAACACTTCTGAGCTTTGTGTTTCAAAGTTGAATTTTTTTGTGAAGTTGAGTTTCCCAAACACAACTTCAAGATTGAAATGTGTGTCATAAAAACATGATTTCAATAAATTATACCTAGCATAAGTTAATTGAAATAATCAATTGAAATCTTGTTTTAAAAACAATAAATTTAAATTTAAAAGATATATTTAGTAAATAATTTCAATATGGACTGTGATCTTCTTTATTATATGTTTATAATGAAAGATTTGTTAGTTCCAACTCACATGCTTGCAAAGAAGAGGGTCAAGGAAGGATGGCGTACAAAGACTTCCACCATAGGTGAAGGAAGTCTGAGCTAGGCATCTCTCATTTCTCTTCACGTTCTTATCATTGTTGACTCTCACCATTAAGAAGGTAGAAAATTTTGGTCTGTTTTTAGTATGCCGTCTATGCGTTTACATATGCACTTCAGTACTAGTAACTTTCTTCGAATGATCTGTTTTTACTAGTTTTTCGACCAAAAATGTCTGTTCAGTCATGAAGGTTTCGAACATTTCCTCCTCAACCATCTCCTTCCTTTAGCCTAGGCCAACTTCTCCCTCTGTCTCACTATCACTTTCCATCAAAGCCCTTTCTAATCCTGCTAAACTGGATCTTTCTTTGGTTTTTAGTTCGGAGTGAACTTTGGCCAATTTCTCTCTGCTGCAACTCCTTTTGTCTTGAAGAGTCGATTTTGGACTATGATCTAATTTTGGACTATTTTTTCCCTCTATCTGGTCCTTTGACTGGACCAATGAAGAGCTTACTCTACTTTCTTTTAGATCCTTCTGACACTGAGTATGCCATCTCTGGATCTTCCTCCTTTGGGATTTAGAAATTACTGGGACCATGTTTGGTTCCTTTGTTTTTGGATGCTTTAGTAACACCCAATTAGTTAGAGCCACCAAGGGAGGTTTGACCATCCTACCCTGGTCTCCAACAACATTTCTTTGGAGAGATATTTCCTTAGGTTTGTTCTGCATAACAAACCAATCTGGAACCCCAGGTACCTATGAACCCACCAATTTAGTTGTCGAACTGTCTCTTTCTTCCTTTGGAGCCAGTTTCGAAGCTGCCTGTGAAGGCCACTACTTGGCCTTGACTCCCTGTTTTGGGCCTAATTCAGGCCTTCCATGAAGGTGGCCACTTTCCATCCTGTGTAAGGCTGGTCTAGGGGGCCAATCTCTGGCTTCGATCCCATAACTTGAGCTCACTTCAGGTCTCCTTTTAGGATGATTGCCATCTATTCTGTAATAGTTCGGTGGTCTGGACTCATGTAAAGGTCTCTTGCCCTTGGAGTGCACTCTAGTGGCTGCTGACCTAGCCATAAATGGCTGCTGCCTAGGACCAGTTGGATATGGCCTTTTGTTATAGGCACTAGTTGGTTTAGGACGCCTTTGTACATCCTTGTAACATTGCTTTCCATCAATCGGAAGCCCTTTCAACCACTTGTAGCTCAACTTGCACCTGGGACACATTCTTTGCATGACAGTTGTCTCTAACGAATCATCATCCGGTGCCTCCTCATCAGAGTCTTCCATCTGGTCTGCAAAGCCCTATCCAACATTTGGTGAACTTTTAGCATCTTTCTTGGCAGTAGTCTGGCTAGCAACATGTATTTGCACACTGACCTCTTCCAATTCCTTCAAGGATAAGTTCTTGAAGTCTGGCACAATAATATTGGCTGCAGCTTCTCCAATCTCTGGGAATAGATTAGTATCAATCCCCATAGCCTTTTCTGCTTTAGCTGGGGATTTTAAACTCCCATTTCGAACCTGTTCTTGGATCCTGTCCCGAAAAATAATACAGTTTTTAGTTGAGTGAGACCAAGAATTATGCCATTTACAATATACTTTTCCTTTAAGTTCCTTTGGAGATGAAATTTTGACTCATTTTGATAACTTCAGGAAGTTTGCCGTAAGCAAATGATTAAAAATGTTATCTGCCTTTGTTAAATCGAAAGAGTATTTCCTATAAAGATCTTTCTTTTTAAACTGCTGGTCTATTGTGGTGTCTTTATGAATTAATGCTTCACAGATCACAGGTTCTTTTCCTACAATCTCTGCTGCATCAATCTCATAATTAAGATTTCTATAATACGTCTTGTATGATGCATTACTTTGATCTTGTTTTTCCTCTAGTAATGTTTCATACCTAGACACCTTATAGGTTAGTTCCACTAAATCTCTATACTCAGTTGAGTCAAACTTCTTTTGAAGCCTAAACTCTAGATCATTTTGAGCCAATCTCACGAATTCAGGCTCTGGCAGGATGATCCTACATTTGTTTCGTGCTCTTTTGAATCTGGCAATAAACTGAGCAGCCTTCTTATCAGGCCTTGCCAAGTCTGCCATGGAAACTTCTGGCTCCATTTGGAAGAATTGGGCATGAAATGCCTCCTCCATTTGTTGCCAAGTTTGGGTAGAGCCAGGTGTATGGTTAATATACCATACAAAAGCTGCCACAGTTAGAGAATTTGGGAACAGTCTTAATTTCATGTAATCATTATTGATAAATTCACCACATTGAGCAGCGAACCTAGCAATATGCTCTACTGTTGATTGGTTTCCATTCCCATAAAAAAGAGCAAAGTCTGGTATCTTAAACCCTCTTGGGTATTCATGTACCCTATCAACCAATTCTGGATATGGTTTCCTGTACACAAGAGTTTGAACCCCCCGAGCCATCGGTCCACACATCTCTCTAACAATATCAGCAATTTGGTCCCTAGAAACCATATTTTGTGCTTGTTAAACCACTACTGGAGGAACAAACACAGGATTTGGTGGACAACCTTGTGCCTGAGGTCCTCTTGGTCCATAGGACGGTATATTTGGGACTGGTTGTCTTTATGGTGCTGGCTGTTGTTGAGGGTATGGGTGACCCCTCTGAGCCTGTCCTGTGAAAGGGCCTGCGAAAAGTACTAGAACAGGTGTTGTGTCTCTTCTAATCGCAGGAAACCTTTCCAACCCCCCGGGTACAAACTCGAACAAAGGATTAGTGAACCCCCTTATGCCAAGTATGGCTTCGAACATGGGACTTGGGAGCATCCTTATGCCATTTTCTTGTGTTGTCCCAGATCCACCAATTTGCATGGTTTCATTATTAAATAATGAGACATTAGGCCTCGAAAGAGGCTGATACCAAGACTGAGGTGATAGTCTTTCATAGTTTTGGTTACTGGTTTGACCATTAGTATGTCAATTACTTAGTATAGGCTGTTTATCTCTAACCAATCTTTGTTGAGGGACATTTGAAATTTTCTCTATGTGCCTGGCGTTAGTTGGTTAATGAGTATTCATTCGATCCAAAAAGGATTTTATCCATCTTTTCATTGTGTTCATTAACTGTTGTCCCATAGCATCTATGAGGCCTCCCCATAGATTCATTGGCTGAGTAGATGGAACAGTGGATGGTCCAATACCTTGGCCTTGTCCAATACTTTGAACATGTGGTACTTGCTCCGAAGTGCTGGTCTATTCGACCATAGGTTCCGATAAAACAGGTACTTCTACAGGATGTGTTATCACATTATCCTCTAGAGTAGGTATTTCTACCTCTCATTCCATGCCTTCTTCCAAACGTTCATTTTCTTCTTGTCTCCTACGTCTAGCCATTTTAATTAGTCCCACCGGGTGTGCTAAAAATATATGTTGGTTTTTTGGCTTTTGAAGGTTATTATTGTAATTTTGAGCATGCCAGTAAGGATCAATCAGTCCTTACAGAATATTAATTGTCAATCAATTATCAAACGATTGTGTTTTAGTTCTTTCAGCCTCAATCAAGAGGACTTTTACTGGTAGCTTTGTTTAGGAGAATTAAACAACGATCAAATGAAGAACAACTGTAGCATTTCATTAAGTAAAATGGAAGACTTACAATGATCCAAATCAGCCTTGTAGAGGTTTGTAGCAACAAACTACTTGAAACTACTCCTATGAACGAAGTGCAGTGCAGGAATGTGAAGTACAGAAATGTAAAGAACAAAAAATATAAAAACTGGAAGGAAAATAAAGTAGATAAAACTGGTTTTTTAGATCTGAGTCTGGGGCTCTTTCTGGGGCCTTCTCTGCTATTTATACTTTTTAATGACAACTGTCAAAGTATGTTTCTAACCGTCGAATCATCCCTCCATGATTGTTGATCATGTCACCTTACAGTTAGCTCCACTACGCCATGTCTGCAGTTAGGCTTCCCTCCTGATTTTGAATTTAAATATATGAGTAACTGTTGAAACTACTTCATTTTGCATCTCTTCGCTGATCCAGTGCTATGCAGATCTACAATAACTAATACTAACTGCCATGTGTGTGATTACGATTGAAGATTTGAATTATCTTCCTGTATTGCCCTCATCCTGCCACGTGTCGAACTGTAATTGGCTTATACAAAATATGTAGCCAACTTATATATATATATATATATATATTATACATCTAAATTGTAAAAAATATATTTAAAATATTAAAAAAATCACTAAAAACAAAAAATACCAAAAAAAAAATATAAATAAAAAATTATTTTACGGTTGTATATCGTCATTGTCAAGTGATACCTTACTCGAAAACTAGAGCAACAATTGATTATTATGACTTGATCTTACGCAAAATAAACATTCCCTTCTTTACAGCTAAGGCAAAAGAGGAATTCCTCTTTCTATCCCCAGCGAAAAAAAGCTTAGCTTCATTCGATTCTTTTATCACCTATTGACTCCACAAAAATGTTAAAATATGAGTTATTTATACGAACACTCTTAAATTATTGAAAAATATTATTTTTGAAATTTTACATTATAAAAATGTACAAATAAATTCTTTATACTATTAAAAAACATCACTTACAAATTGGATTCTTTAACGGAAGGGATTAAAGTGAAACACGCTAATAATTTTTTTGATGATCGGGTGTCCGAATTAGTTTACGCGCATCTCGATTAATCCCGAGGCTTCTGTTAAGGGCCTCTTCCATGTGGATCGGGCAGATCTCGGGCAGAGCTTGCGGGCGTGGCCCCAAGGAGTTGATAGCACGTAGTGGGAATTGAACCTGAGACTTGCAGGAGCACACTCCCAGACCCCACCCACTAGGCCAACCATTTGGGATTAACATATCAATAGTTTAAGGAGTTCATTTATATACTTTTATAATTTAAGGGAAAAAAAATAATCAGTGTTTGGGTTGAGTTTGTTGGATTAAATTTTTTGAAAACTGAGTTTTTTGATTTTTGCATTTTTTTTAGTGAATATTTTTAAAATTTTAAACATTTTTTTTTTCACTTTTTTAGATGCACCTTACTTAGATGTATCTAAAAAGTAAAAAATTTGTGAAAAAATATTTAAGTAAAAAATTTGTAAAAAAATTTGGATCTGGGCTAATTGGATTTGTTTTGTCAACCAACTTATATGCCTCCCATGGAGGTTATGTCAAATGGTCAAAGCCATGTGATTAAAGTTTAAGTTTTGTTTATTCTGTATTTAGGGCTAAGTCCCTTTTTGTCTAGTCGGTATATATGATGATGTGATAGATACATATATATATATATATATATATAAGGTTTAAAATTTTTCTGTCTCATGTAAGTTTGCACAGCTCAATGGACATTATATATTTATTATTTGCTTCTGGTAGCCCCTAATAATTTGTTTTCTATTTAAGAGGCCTTCGGTAATCTACGGATTACTGGTCGGTTACAATACTAAACCTATGGGAGCAGGTTTGGGTCGTGACACCAAAATATTGCTGATTATGATGAGATGGAATAGATGATGCAGCTGAAGCATTGTCTATGATTGGATGAGAATTAGTAGTAGCAGAGAAAACCATAGTGAGATCAGAAGTGCCATGCTTGTGACTATTTTCAACATGTATAGCTTCAGAACACAAGAGAGAACAGAGTTCATCCATTGTAAGCACCTTTGATTTGGCTCGAAATGGTGGTTTTGAAGGCATTGTATTCCTCAGGTAAGCCATTGAGTGCCAGAAGAATGAGATCTTCATCACAAACTAGAGAAGATGCCAAAGCAAGTTGCATAACAAGATCTTTGATTTCTTGAAGATAGGTTTCCATAGGTTTGAATTTCTTTGAAGTAGTGCTCAAAGGATTCTTGATCTGATGAATATGAGAGCGAGAAAATGATGTGAACCTTTTCTCAAGAGCAGACCAAACATCACAGCAATTCTTCAAATGAAGAATGAAAGAAAAAATAGAAGGAGTAAGAGTTGCAATTATGCAACTGAGAAGACAAGAATCAGTCAACTTCTATTGCAGAAACTCAGGATTGGAAATTGTGTTACTATCAGAATCAAGAGTTGTAGCAGATGGACATATAGTAGTTCCATCAAGAAAACTGAACAACTTTGTAGCTTCAAAGAAATTTTGGATTTGACTTCTCCAAATTGAATAATTTGAAGCTTCGAGTTTAATTGTAATCAAAGAGTTAAGATTGGAAACAAGAAGAAGAACATTTGCAGGCAATGATTGCTTCTCAGTTTGAATCACCATTGTTGCTCGTGAGAGCTCTACAGCTCTGATACCATGAAGAGAACGAGAGAAGCGACTGAAAAGATATTATTTCATCAAATGAATTAACTTACATTTATAACAGCAGATCTCTAGTTATATAGACACCATAGCATAACCCTCTTAACAATCTAACAAATAGTTGTTAAGAGGGTTTTCTAACATACACTAAGCTTTGACTAATATGCACTAGACTTACTGTTAACCTGTACACACTGTAAAGGTATGGTGCAACTGCTGCTGCTTACACTTAGATGTAGACAACATGTCGTTGTGCTACTGTTGTTGGTTAGACAGGGCAGACTTAGACCTCTTTTCATTATCACTGTTGAGAAGCATGGCATTAGCACCTGAGCTGGCACTTGAGCTTGAGCTGCACCTATCTTAATTGTGTCATGTCATTTGTGTCCGTCCTTAGTTTAAAATTAAATAGTGGAAATTGAGTGCAAAGTGAATTAATTTTAATAATTTAAGGTGTTAATTGTTAAAGTTGATTGTTCATGGACAAAGTGATATAAATGTGATAGGTCAAGGGACAAAGTGTTTTTTTTTCTTTTTTTTCTTTTTTCCCCTAAAGTAAAAAAATTGTAAAATTGCCAATGACTTGGGTCAAAGTGAAACAATTTCAGTAGTTCAAGGTGTTAATTGTTAAAACTGATATTCCATGAGATAAAATGATATAAACATGATAGTTTGAGAGGACCAAATAAAAAAAAGAATACTATTCCTTTTATCGTCTCTATCGTTTCTCTTATCTCTCTTATTTTTGTCCTCTCCACTATCAAAAAAATACTTGGAATTGATTAGGATTTGTTATAGAACTAGTTCAACAGCTGGCCACTTTTCATTTTTTCTTTTCTTTCTCTCTCTTCTATTCTCTGTCTTTTTTGCCTTTTATTAGAAGTTGCAAATGAATCGGATTGATTATTATATCATTTTCTCCTTACCTCTCTCGCCTTTTTCTTATGTCTCTTTTTTGTCTTAGAAGTTGGAATTGAATTGAATTGATTACAGAATTACTTCAACAGGCAGGCACTACTTTTTAGTTGTTTTGCCAAATTTACATATTTTTAAAACACATTATCCGAATACAACACTTTTGAGCTTGTGTTTCAAACTAGAATTTTTTTTTTTTTTTTTTTTTTTTGGGTGAAGTTGAGTTTCAAAACACAACTTAAAGATTGAAATGTGTGTCATGAAAACATGATTTCAATAAAATATACCTAACATAAGTAGATTGAAATCATAACTTCATTGAAATCTTATTTTAAAAACAATAATTTTAGATTTAAAAGATATGCGTTCAATGTAAGACTTCAAAAAATAACATATATTTAATAAATAATTTTAATACGGACTGTGATCCTCTCTATTATATGGTTATAACGAACGATTTTCTTTATATTTTTCAATGATTATAAAAAAAAACACCTCAATAAGTGTAATGATTTTTTCTTAATGGTAAATTCACATTTTTATTTCATCGCCATTGAATTTTTAATGAAAATCTTCCAATATTGTAATGGAGATGATCAAAATCAATTTTTTTTTGGAGAGAGAGAGAGAGAGAGGTGTACGAGTCCCCATATAGGTACATAAATGTCTAAATAAGCCCTCATTTGGCATAAGTTAAATGGGGTTTTTTGACTAAAATAGTAACAAAAAGATAAATGGCTTGGCTTCTGTCCAGTCCTTAATCGGATTGGACTGTGCTGTTGGACCCGTGGAGGCCCACCACGGGTCCCGTTTTGATAATCTGAACCGTTGAATGTGTAGAACTCGTCAAGTACTATAAGCTTGTAAAAAATCACGTTAATCGGATATCGGTAACTATGTGATCAAATCAGTTTTGTATAAAAAAAAATGGACGGTGAATAAATTAACGGTTGACAAAAATCTGATTTGATCACACAGCTACCGATATCCGATTAACGTGATTTTTTTCAGACTTATAGTACTCGACGAGTTCTACACATTGAACGGTTCAGATTATCAAAACGGGACCCGTGGTGGGCCCCCACGGGCCTAACAGTACGGTCCAGTCCGATTAAAGACTGGACAGAAGCCAACGCCAAAGATAAAATAAGTTTTTTAGACCAATAAGACAAAATATCACATCCAAATAATAATCATTTCATTTTTCCCTCACAAAAGTCAAAAAGCCTATCCCAAACGAGACTTTTTAACCTCAGGTTATAATAGCAAAAGGTCAAAAAATTAAAAAACTAACCCACATTCCAAACGAACACTAAATGTGTTAGTAGCATAAGTACTTAAATTTTACTTTAGTCTTTTCCCTCTCACCTTTTTTCTATGTTTTCCTCTCTTTGTTATGATTAATTTTTCAATCAATAATGTTACATTAATTTTATTTATATATCATATTTTGTTTTATCAGCGTGATGTGTGACTACAACATTTGTAACCAATGCAATGTTGGTATATGTGATAAGAATGAAGTATGATACATAAATTTAATTATCATAATATCATATTTTTTATTAAATATATATTATTCATTTTGTTTAGTTTTGAGTTTTAAAAAATTATTTTAATCTTTGATAATCTTTTAAATATATTTTAATAATTTTTTTAATTTTTTAAATTCACTTAATCGAAATATATGGATTTTTATTGATAAATCCCATTTAGAAGTGTTTTAACCCAAGAAGTCCATGAAGGAATTTTTTAACCCATTTAGTCCCATGTATGTATAGTTTTATTCCATAAAGTCATTTTTCTTGATTTACACTATTTTCTTGGACACTTATGCCCTTATATTTAATTTTGATACCCTTATAAATATTTTTTGAACGGTTAGCAATTTTATGATGTGAACATTTATGTTTTAAAATTCACATTAGTAGGAATGTAAAATTGGCCCGTGGACGGCCCGAAACCCGCCAGCGAGCCGGGGCGGGCTCGGTCCGTTGACAATGTGAATATTCACATTAATAGGAGTGTAAAATTGGCCCACGTCCCGTGGCGGCGTGAAACCCGCCGGCGGCCCATGGACAGCCCGGGTCGGGCCCGGTCTGGCCCATTGACAATGTGAATATTCACATTGACATGTTAACATTCACATTGATAAGAGTAAAAAATTGATCCGCGACCAATGGGCGGGCCTGGCTCGGCCCGTTGGCAATGTGAATATTCACATTGATAGGAGTGTAAAATTAGCTCGCGCTTTGTGGCTGCCCGAAACCTGCCCACGGCCCATGGGCGGCCTGGGGCAGGCCCGGCCCAGGCCTGTTAACAATGTGAATATTCACATTGACATGTTAATATTCACATTGATAAGAGTATAAAATTGGCCAGCGGCCTAGGGCGGGCCCGACCCGGCCCGTTGACAATGTGAATATTCACATTGACATGTTAACATTCACATTGATAAGAGTGTAAAATTGGCCCGCAGCCCGTGCGCGGCCTGGAACCCGACTGCAGCCCGACCCGTGACATTGTGAATATTCACATTAACATGTTAACATTAACATTGATAGGAGTGTAAAATTTGCCCGCTGCCCGAAGCTTGCCCGCGACCCAGGGTAGGCCCGGCTCGGCCCGTTGATAATGTGAATATTCACATTGACATGTTAACATGCACATTGATAGGAATGTAGAATTGGCCCGCGGCCCGTGGGCTGCCTGAAGCCTGCCCACAGCCCGGGACAGGCTCGTTTGGGTCCGGGCCCGAGCCGGTGGGTCGAGCCTCGGGTCGGGACGATGGGCCTGGGCCTAGCCTCAGGCTTGGGTCTGGCTTGGGTGGGCCTGGCCATTTTTTTTTAATTCTTTTTAATTTTTTCTATCAAAATTTTATTATTTTTCACAAAAAAAAGACACTAGGCCTCGGCGCGGGCCGGGCCTCGGACCGAGCCTTGAATGGGCCTTAACCGGGTTGATGGGCCGGGCGGGGCTTCAAAGTGATGGTTGATTAAGGCTGAAATGTACATCATTGAGGCCGTTAATTAGAATCTCTTAACTTCACTTGTTGGTCAAACTGTATATTTTATGTGTGTTGAGTGTCAATCAGGTTATACATCGTCGGAGCATAAAATGAGCAAAAAGTCAGAATTTGGGCAGAGTGGACTTTCCCGCACGTGCGTTGACTTTTTCTGGGAAAGTCAAACCGACGTTTTAAACCTGTTTGGACGAAATTGGAAGCATAAAAAGACAAGAAAAATGCTGGATTAGGGTTCTGAAATTGTTTTGACCTAAAGAGGGAGGCTAGGGTTTGCAAAAGAGGAAGAAACAAAAAGCTTCAAGGATGTCTCCCATGGTGATTCCTTCTCTTTCTACTTCCTTCCACTCCTCCATGAGTGACTAGTCTTCTTTTCTAGGGTTTTGATGAAACCCTAGCCATGTAATTATGTAGTTTTCTTTTTTGATTTTAAATTATGTAAAGGTTTTAACCATTGTATGGTGTTTTAGAAATTCTTTATATATGATCTTCATTATCTTTTCAAATATTTGACTTTCTGTGATTGTTGAATATTATCCATACATGAGTTTTCTATTCCTTCACATTCAAGGTATGGGACGAACCATGCTACGAGGAACGAGTCGTATCACTACCCTAGTTTAGAGTGAACGATTCGTATTGCTTGAGATGGTTCGTGCTCGTACATTGAATGTGATAATCTTCTTGTTAAATGCTTTGAGCTTGTAGTTGTGAAGCATTAATTCGTTCAAACCATAGCATAATTAATTTCAATTGGAAACCCTAATTATGTGGTTAGTGGTGAATTCTCTACCCTAGGATTTTTCCCCAATTTAGTAAATCCAATTTCATTTATTATTGATAATTTAATTCCTTAGTTTAATTTATTTGTTATTAAATTAGGTTATGATCATTCAATCTTTTTATCAAAATTAATTTAAGAATTTAACAATTGAATTAGTTTAATTTCACAATAGTCCCTGTGGATCGATACCTGGACTTGCCATTATTCTGATAGAATTTGGTATAGTTTAGTATTTAATTTTGGTGTGTTCAACGACCCATCAAAATTTGGCGCCGTTGCCGGAGACTTCTGGCGAAATTAGTTAATTTAAAGTTACATTCTTATTTTAATTTTTAGTTTAGGATTTTATGCTTTTGGTGTTGCTAAGTGTGCAGAGTGTTTGAAATTGGAGCTATCACTGAAGTGCAAGCGGAGCGCAGCCGAGTTTTAAAAAAAAAAAAAAAAAAAAAACCGCAGTGCTAAAGTGAGTAAACAGAAGCAAACACTCACAAGCAAAGCACCAAAGTGCTAAAACAGAAGTCAAAGCTCAAACAGAGGTTGGGGACAACGTCTACACGTCAACCATCCGTAAGACGAGTAAAGCGTTTTCGTTAAACCGCTGTGAGTATTTCTTCCTTTGGTATTTTGCTTTCATACTTAGTGCACAGAGTCGGAACTTGTTGTGTGTGTTTGGGTAGTGTATGCACGGGCGTCGTTCTTGTCGCCCTGAATTGTGGAGTTTGGACCTTGAACTAGAAAGGACCCTTAGGAGACTTAGGACCTCTGCCCGTATTCCTAGGCTTGAATATTCATACATTGAGCCATTAGAGATGGCAGATCCTAATATCCCGAATGAGCCTAACCGGACACTTAAGGATTATTTTACACCCACTGCATATACATCACCATCATGCATCCAATTGCCCAACACCACTACTGCTCATTATGAGATCAAGTCCAACACTATACAAATGCTCCCATCATTCCATGGACTAACTCATGATGACCCTTATAAGCATTTGAATGAATTTCTGGAAATTTGCTCGACAGTAAGGATCCAGAATTTCACAAATGAGGCCTTAATGTTGAGATTGTTTCCATTCTCGTTAAAGGATAAAGCCAAACACTGGCTAAATTCTTTACCTGCTAATTCAATCACAACTTGGGACCAATTACAGCAACGGTTCTTGGAGAAGTATTTTCCCATAGGTAAAACCAACCAACTTAGGCGAGCCATCACAAACTTTGCTCAAATGGATGGCGAGCAATTCCATGAGACTTGGGAAAGACTTCGAGACCTTCTTCAACAGTGTCCCCACCACCAAGTGCCTAATTGGCAACTTGTTCAAACATTTTATTATGGCTTAACTGAGCCACACCGCCAAATGGTGGATTCGTCCTATGGTGGGACATTTATGTCTAAAAATGATGCCGAGGCATGGCAATTGTTTGAGAACCTAAGTGATAATTCCCTTTACCATGCCTCCGCAGCCCGGCAAGTCCGGCAACCCATGGTTGGAGCTCCGAAAAGAGGGGGCATTTATGAGGTCGGGCAAAACCTAGAGTTAGCCCAACAAGTAGAGGCATTGTCCCGCAAGATGGACCAATTATTAGCTACGGGACATGCTCCTACCCAACATGATCAGCCTCAATTTCACGAGGCATGTGTTATTTGTGCGAGCCCTGCTCATGACTTGAGTGAGTGCCCTTCGGCATCACAATTTCCGGAGTTAGTCCAAGAGCATGTGAATGCGGCTCAAGGATTCTCCAACCCGGGTAATAACCCATACTCCAACACATATAATCCGGGATGGAGAAATCACCCTAATTTCTCATGGAGGCCCCCTTCACAAGGCACTTCTTACAATCCGCCACCACCAAGGCAGAATTTCAATAATTTTGCCAACCAATCATCTTACCGACCACCGTAACCGTATAGACCCCCACAACCATACCGTCAACCACAGCCCCCGCCTGTCCCTCAGGGCAACTCTGCCTTTGAGACTCAGGTGTTGGAAGTTCTTTCAGAACTTAAGGGGTTAGCACCGATAGTTCACTCCCACACTCACTTTATTGCCAAGATAGAGACGCAATTGGGTCAAATGGCTAACAACATGAATCGGAGAGAGGAGGGAAAATTACCAAGTCAAACTGTGGCTAACCCTAAGGGACAATACGGGGCAGAGAGTTCGGGTGGGAATGGTAAGCAACATGAGCAAGTGCAGGCGGTGGTTGCTCTAAGAAGTGGTAGGGAGTTAGAGCCTCAATCTGTTGCGTCTGATGTAACTAGAGTTAGGAAGGGTGACCACGGTGGTTCACCAAGTGAGAGCAAGGGTGAGGGGGAAACACTTAAGAGGGATGAGTTAGTCCCTAGCACTCCATATGTGCCTAAGGCACCCTTTCCCCAGTGCCTTGATACACCGTCCCCTTTTAATAAGAAGGCGGCATCTATGGAGGCAATGATGGAGGTCTTTAAACAGGTAAAAATCAACCTTCCCCTATTGGAGGCGATTAAGCAAGTACCATCATATGCCAAATTTCTGAAGGACCTTTGTACGCAAAAGCGTAAATCTAGGACACATGTGTCCCAAAAGGTCCTACTCATGGAGCAAGTAAGCTCCATCTTGTTGAACGACACACCTCCTAAGCTTAAGGACCCAGGTGCCCCAACCATTGCATGCATTATAGGGGACCACTTCATTGATAGGGCCTTATTGGATTTAGGGGCTAGTGTTAATTTGTTGCCGTACTCTGTGTACGAGAAATTTGGGCTTGGCGAGTTGAAGCCCACTACTGTTACTCTTCAGTTGGCTGACCGGTCCCTCAAAGTGCCACGTGGCATGATTGAGGATGTGCTAGTTAAGGTTGATAGGTTCTACTTCCCTGTTGATTTTTTGGTATTAGATATGGAACCGGTAGCCAGTTCGAGGAAACAAATCCTGGTGATTTTGGGTCGACCTTTCTTGGCTACGGCCAATGCATGCATTAATTGTCGGACCGGGGTTATGGAAGTTTCATTTGGTAACATGCAAGTGAAACTTAATGTTTTCCAAGCATCACAACAACCTCATGAGAGAGAGGAGTGCTTATTAGTGGATGTTGTGGATGAGATTGTTGAGGAGGCTTTGCCCTCCATTCTTGTAGAGGACCCTTTGGAGGCTTGTCTAGCTCATTTTGGGTTTGAAAATTTTGATATAGATGGGTCAGTTGAGGAGGTGAATGTCTTGCTTAATTCTTCTTCTACACCGGATTTTCCTCCATGGAAAGCCCGGTTTGAGTCACTTCCTCCTCTGTCGAGAGAGCCTGCCACACCTTCTTTGGTCACACCACCTACACTTGAGTTGAAGCCACTTCCGGCCACACTCAAGTATGCATTTTTAGGGCCCCAAGATACTTTACCGGTCATCATTGCATCTGACTTGACTGCAGCGCAGGAGAGTCAGTTAATGAGTGTTCTCGTGGCACATCGAAGTGCTATAGGGTGGTCAGTGGCTGATTTGAAAGGGATAGATCCCTCCGTGTGCATGCATTATATACACCTAGAGGAGGACACCAAACCTTCTCGCGAGATGCAACGGAGACTGAATCCTAACATGAAAGAGGTGGTGAAGAAGGAGGTTTTGAAATTGTTGGATGCGGGTATTATATACCCCATCTCAGATAGCAAGTGGGTAAGTCCCACACAAGTAGTGCCCAAGAAATCGGGCATCACTGTTGTTGAGAATGAAGGAGGAGAGTTAGTCCCCACACGGACCACTACTGGGTGGCGAGTGTGCATTGATTATAGGAGACTAAATTCCTCGACTAGGAAGGACCATTTTCCCTTACCTTTCATTGACCAAATTCTAGAGCGGTTAGCGGGGCAGGGTTTCTATTGTTTTCTTGATGGCTATTCGAGGTATAATCAAGTCCCGGTGTACCCCGCTGACCAGGAAAAGACCACATTCACATGCCCTTTTGGCACTTTTGCCTACAGGCACATGTCCTTTGGGCTGTGTAATGCACCGGCGACTTTTCAACGGTGTATGATGGCTATTTTCTCCGACATGGTGGAGAAATTCTTAGAGGTTTTTATGGATGACTTTTCGGTGTTTAGACCGTCTTTTGAGGAATGCCTTAGGAACTTAACTAGAGTGTTAGAACGATGTACTGAGGCAAACCTAATCTTGAGTTGGGAAAAGAGCCATTTTATGGTTCGTGAGGGTATAGTGTTAGGACACATTGTGTCCCCTCGAGGTATAGAAGTTGACAAGGCTAAGGTCGACATCATTGCAGGCCTTCCTCCACCCAATTCCGTGCGTCAAATTAGGTCTTTCCTAGGGGATGCAGGTTTTTACCGTAGGTTCATCAAAGACTTTAGTAAGATATCACGTCCTTTGTGCAGTTTACTAGTTAAGGATGCGCCTTTTGTCTTTGATGAAGCATGCTTAAAGGCATTCGAAACACTAAGAATGGCTTTGACCACCGCCCCAATCATGAAATCACCAGATTGGTCTCTTCCTTTTGAAATCATGTGTGATGCTTCCGATTATGTTGTCGGGGCTATGTTAGGCCAAAGGGTCAATAAGGCACCATTTGCTATATATTATGCTAGTCGCACTCTCTCGGATGCTCAATTGAACTACACTACTACCGAGAAAGAGTTGCTAGCTGTGGTCTTTGCCTTAGACAAATTCTGGTCTTATCTCCTAGGTTCCAAAGGTCATAGTCTTCACTGATCATGCCGCTTTGCGGTATTTACTATCTAAGAAAGAGACCAAACCTAGGTTGATTAGATGGATTTTGTTGCTTCAGGAATTTGATTTAGAGATCCGTGATAAGAAAGGATCTGAGAATGTGGTGGCAGATCATCTCTCCTGAATCCTCGTTGAGTATAATAGTGACCCTCTTATTTTGCATGATTCGTTCCGAACGAACAACTTTTTGAGCTGTCACAAGCGAGCCCCCCGTGGTTTGCACATATTGTGAATTACTTGGCCATTGGGCAAACTCCGCAGAATTGGTCTAAGCAAGACAAAGACCGATTCTTTTCACAGGTCAGGTATTACTTTTGGGAGGATCCGGAGTTGTTTAAATATTGCTCCGACCAAGTGATCCGACGGTGTGTGCCGGAGAGTGAGGTGCATAGCATTCTTACATTTTGTCATTCTTCTGCATGTGGCGGTCATTTTAGTGGGCATAAAACGGCCGCCAAGATTTTACAAAGCGGGTTTTATTGGCCCACAATTTTTAAAGGTGCCCATCAATTTTGTAGAACTTGTTTGCGCTGTCAGCAAATGGGTTCGATGTCTCGGCGTGACATGATGCCAATGTCCCCTATTCTTGTGGTAGAAATATTTGATGTATGGGGAATTGATTTTATGGGCCCGTTCCCGTCGTCGTTCGGGTTTGAGTACATTCTCTTGGCAATAGATTATGTGTCGAAGTGGGTGGAGGCAATAGCTACCCGAACAAACGATCATAGAGTGGTAATCAAATTTTTGCATGAAAATATCTTTAGTCGTTTTGGGTTTCCTAGAGCCATAATAAGTGATCAGGGTACACATTTTTGTAACCGGTTCTTTGAGTCGGTAGTTAAGAAATACTCTATCACTCATAAAGTTAGCACTCCATACCACCCTCAAACTAGTGGCCAAGTAGAAGTCTCGAATAGGGAGGTAAAGCACATAATTGAGAAAACGGTGAGACCGGATAGGAAAGATTGGTCACAACGGTTAATTGATGCATTATGGGCTTATCGCACTGCTTATAAGACACCCATTGGGATGTCACCATATAGGGCAGTGTTTGGCAAAGCTTGTCATCTCCCGGTTGAACTTGAGCATCGAGCATTGTGGGCCATAAAGAAGTTTAACTTCGATATGGCCGCGGCTGGGCTCAATCGGAAATTGCAACTCAATGAGCTGGAGGAAATCCTGAATGATGCATATGAGAGTTCGAGAGTTTTTAAAGCTCGGACTAAGGAATTCCATGACAAGCACATTAATAGAAAATCTTTTGAACCCGACCAAAAAGTGTGGCTTTTTAATTCAAAATTGAGACTCTTTCCGGGTAAGCTAAGATCAAGATGGGATGGCCCTTTTGAGGTTGTTGAGGCATTTAGTCACGGCGCCATTGAGGTGCGGGATCCAAAAACTGGCCACACTTTCAAAGTGAATGGCCAAAGATTGAAACCATATATAGAGGGGATTGGGAATGGAGATATGATTGAGTCCATTGCCTTGATGGACCCATTTTACTATGATTGATAAATTGATTCCTTGTTCTCTTTTCTTTCCCTTCTATGCTATTTTGTTTTTCTGTGTTCTCGTTATGCTTTACTTGTGTCTAGGAGACTTTAAATCCTCTAAAGGTGTAATTCCTTTGGTGTTTGCCGTGCCCGAACGACATCTGACGGTCTGGTATAGCCACCTAACTGTGTTTGTAGTGAGTTCCTAGGAGACCAACTGAGACGGTGGAAACTAGAGTTCGAATGGCAAAGCCTAGAACACAAAGGTTTGGGATTTCCGAGACTAAAGTCTGGTTTAAATACCCAGGGGTGTGGAGATTGCTTCAAAACTACCTCGGCTTGAACTCTGTATGGCAGCCCCATAGATTGAGGTAGCTTTATGCGCCTCGATTCTGGATACCAAATCAACCTAGTCTGTTACCCTGTTGGAGAATAGGGAAAGTTACAAATACAGTTAGGGAGAAAAGTAGTACCCGTGGTTTTCGCGTGAAGATCATACCTTTAGTGGGCGTTCCGTGTTCTTTTGTGCTATATTTATTCCGGATGTCAATTAAAAGTAGAAATGTTTATTTTCAGTGTTTAAAACCATGCTTTCATGTTTATTTTCTATGTTTATACTTGATCATTTAAAAAAAAAAAAAAATTGAAATCACCGCACGTGCGGCCTGGGCCCCGCACGTGCGGGAAAATCGGGCAAAGCACTCTGCTAAATATGCAGGTGCGGGAGGATGTGCATTGACCAAGCCGCACGTGCGGCTTGACTCCCGCACGTGCGGGACGCCGATTTGCACAAAAAAAAAAAAAAAAAAACGGAGTTGAAATTGCCGCACGTGCGGCTTAGGCCCCGCACGTGCTGGAAAATTCAAAAACTTCAGCCTCGCACTCTGCTAAATATGCAGGTGCGGAGGGACGTGCGTTGAACAGCCGCACGTGCGGGACGAAGAAATTAAAAAAAAAAAAAAAAAAAAAAAAAGAAAAAAAAAAGAGAAGCGCGGGGATGGAATCGCCGCACGTGCGGCCTTGACTCCCGCACGTGCGGGGTGGAAAAATTTAAAAAAAAAAAAAAAAAAAAAGAAGAGAAGCGCGGGGATGGAATCGCCGCACGTGCGGCCTTGACTCCCGCACGTGCGGGGTGGAAAAATTAAAAAAAAAAAAAAAAAAAAAAAAATTTGTTTTGTTTTCTTATTATTTTCATTTACTATATTTTTTATTTATTTTTATTTTGTTTTTGTTTTTTTTTTATTTTTATTTTTAATTTTCGTACCAAAAAAAAAAAAAAAAATCTTCACATAAACCCATCTTATGTACTCTCTCTCTCTCTCCCAATCACTCTCACACTCTCAGATCTCTATCTCTATCTCTCTCTCTCTCTCTCTCTCTCTCTTATCCCCACAAACCCTTCTTCTTCTTCTTCTTCTTCTTCTTCTTCTTCTTCTTCTTTCTTCTTCCTCACCACCATCATCTCACCGCCGGCACCACTTCCCTCTCCGTCCGGCGAAACTCCGGCGACCACCATTTTTTCCGGCGAACCTCCATTCTTTTTCTCTCTTTCTCCACTTTTTCAAGGTAAATTTTTCTTTTTCTTCTTTTCTTTCTTTTGCATAGATTTGTGAAAGTAGAAATTATTTTGTAACGTTTTTGATTGATTTATTTATTTATTTTATCTGGATCTAGTGTAAAAAAAAATTAAAAAAAATTAAAAAAATAAAATAAAATCTTAGAATGCATGTTTGTTAGAATGCATGTTTGTTAGTTTCTTTTCTTTTATTTATTTATTTATTTTTATTTTTTTTTATGCCTATTATTATTTTTAGAATGCATGTTTGTTAGTTTCTTTAAAAAAAAAAAAAAAAAAAAAAAAAAAACCAGGACGCAAACCAGACTCAAGCTCGGCTAAGGAGAAAGATGAGGCCGCACGTGCGGCTTGACTCCCGCACGTGCGCAAAAAAAAAAAAAAAAAAAAAAAAAACCTCATAAATATTGGTACTAACACTAATCCTAATTTAGTTTTTTTTTATTTGTTATATTTATTTAGTTTAAATTGCTTCGTAGTGATTCTGGTTAAGTTAATTAGTTAGTGAAATTTGGTTTTATTTTTATACTTGTGTAGTTAATGATTTTATTTTTATCTTAATCTATGATGTCATTGTTCATATATTTACTAAGTAGTTTAATTTTTATTTTATTTTGTTTTCTGAAGTTTTATTTAATTTTCTTCTCTTCACTTAAAAATAAATAAATAAATACACAAATAAACATGTTTAGTTTTGGTTGTTTAATTCTATACTTTAGTCTATTTTGTAGTTTAGTTATTTTATAGTCTAGTTTAGTTTAGTTTATTTTATAATTTAGTTAATTTACTTTAATGACATTGTACTTCATTTATTTAATTAATTTCGTTTTTACAAAAAAAAAAAAAAAAAAAAAAAAAAAAAAAAAGTGGGAATTGCATGTGGTACATTAATGGGCAAATTTGTTCTTTCATAATTTAGTTGATTCTCATGCTGGTTTTACGGGTATCTGTATTTCTTGTTGGTGTGTGCAGGATATGAGTCGCCGTGTCACTGCTCGGGCCTCCAAAAAGGCCAGGGGTGCCTCCTCTTCGGCGCCACCACCACCATCATCACCACCATCCTCGCCCCCACCACCAGGAGACTTGCCCCGGCCGGAGTGGGCTTCACGGCCTCTTCATAAGCTCACACAGTTCAACCTGCCATTTTTTCAGCAGGACGAGGACACTACTTAGGCGGTTGAGTAGCTTCGACTCCGGCAACAGTTAGGCATTTGTGCTGTGACAGCGCCCACTTATCCTCGTCTGGTGCGCCTATTCTACCAGAACCTGCATGAGACACCCACTGCGGTTGGATTGCTCTCTGACATTGATGGTCATCCTGTTCACATCACCTTGGCCATGATTGCCATAGTGTTAGAGTTTTTCGCCAAACCGGAATATCAGCCTTTCCCGGAAGTTGAGGATCGCCAACCCATACATCGCCTCATCCAGCAATACTTCCCGGGAGCCCACGGTGACAACAGTTTCACTTGCCTGCGGCGGAGCAAGCTACCTAGCCGCTTGCTTTTCCATGATTCTGTGGTTCATAAGAATGTCCTTCCACTTGGGCATCGAGCTGAGCGCCGTTTGGAGTTTGTGCGGATTTTACACGGGTATTAGCTTGGCTATCAGGTCCCGCTTGAGGATTTCATTTTGCTGCATTTGCAGAAATTTCTACGTGAGGCAGTTCGGCCTACTCCTATGCAAAACCTGACTTGGCCACTACCATTCGCCAATTTGTTGACCCTTGTGTTTGCGCTGAACCACCTCCCTATTGCTGAAGATGAGGAGATTGATAGAGGGTATCCGACATTCGGCCAGCGGGAATGGTAGCACAGCATATCTCGCATCCCACAGCCGGTAGGTGCCCCGGTTGATGAGGCCCAGGACCCCGTCCATGACCACCCAGCTCATCATGTTCCCCCTGTGCCTCCCCAAGGGGACCCACTCTACATGACTCGCGAGGAGTACTTACAGCTTCAGCACTCTGTCGATCAGGTCCATCATACTCTTCGTGATCACCACCAGAGTCTCATGGAGTTGCGCACGGATTTCCAGGCTTTTCGCGACTATTCTCAGGCGCGTTTCGATCAGCTCCACGCCGACAACCTCGCCATCCAGCAACAGGGTCAGGATAATGCATTCGAGACGCGCGCTTTGATGCAAGCCTTGTTTGCCCAACATTTCCCACCACCACCACCACCACCACCACCGGCTTCTCCCTAGTACCCGCCTGTATCTTGCTTTGTCTCTTTTATTTTTATTTTTATTTTCCTTTATCTTTTAAAAAAGAAAAAAAAAAAAAAAAAAAAAGTGACGTGTGTATATGTTACTCTCTGCCTGCCTGGATGTGCACCTACAATTCTGGTAATTTTCTCTCATTTCTCTTTACTTTTCCATTGAGGACAATGTCATATTCAAGTTGGGGGATGAGGGTTATATTTTATTTTGTGCATTCTTATTTGGCTCATAATTCATGCTTATACCTGTTTCACTTGACTGCATTACTTCACCTGATGTGACTTTTTGCTAGTAGGGTGATGATATTTGCATATGTTATTTGGAGATCATAGTAGACTTGTATGAAAAGGATTTATTGGGTAGATACTTGCATGCCATGTTTGCACGAGGAGAGTTGTCTGTGTTTGTGATTTTAGTACACTTGTCATGAGTATGTCTTAATTCACATGAACACACTATCATAGCGGTGATCTTTTTATTATAATCCCTAGTGTACATCATTGATAATAGTTATAGTTGCAGAAAAGAATAAATGAGGAGCCAAGATCTTTTCAAAAAAAAAAAAAAAAAAAAAAAAAAAAAAAAAAAACTTAACTGGTTTGGGTCCGTAGCTTTTTTAACTCGAGTTATTAAGCCCGTAAGGGTGTCTCTACACTTAATGCCCTAAAACCGTCTGGTTTGGGAGTCATTGGCCCAAAACTTGCTACATGGGTTAATTAGAAAGCTTAAGGGACTTGGACATTGCATAGTTAAGGAAAAATAAGAAGAATGACTTGTTCAGATTCGTAGCCTTTTCAACTCGAGTTATTAAGCCCGTAGGGGTGTCTTTACACCTAGTGCCCTAAAACCGTCTGGTTTGGGAGTCATTGGCCCAATGCTCGTTACATGGGTTGATTAGAAAGCTTAATGGATCAAGGCATTGCACAGTCATATAAAAAAAAAAAAAAAAAAAAATCAACTTTGAGAATCTTGGCTGCAACAGGTTAGTTTTTCTGTATATGTTGGGTGTTATTATGAGTTACACTGGGCTATTATAGTGGATAGTTAACTAATATGGAGATTGCACTTTACACCGAGGGTACTCATGACTTGTCTACTAGCATGCACAAGTATAGGGAACTTTACTTTTGTATTAACTGAATTGTGGTTTTGACTCAATAGGTTCCTTCATACTTGTCCACTATGCCTTTAATGACTCATGATGTCTAAATATCACACTGTAGTGGCACATAAGTTGATTGTTAGGTGGAGTAGTGTGATCATTTGTTGTTGAGTATATATGACTATGTTAATGTTTGTGGGTATCATTTCTGGAAACCCTCACGAGACTTTACTCGTCCACCTGGGGTCACCTTGTGGTTTAAAGGCTTGTTGCATATGCTAAATGCAACCGTTTTCCCACGAAAGAGGAAATAGATAGATTTTGTTTAATTTAATTTTATTTTACTTGCTTGAGGACTAGCAAGTAGTAAGTTGAGGGATGTGATTAAGGCTGAAATGTACATCATTGAGGCCGTTAATTAGAATCTCTTAACTTCACTTGTTGGTCAAACTGTATATTTTATGTGTATTGAGTGTCAATCAGGTTATACATCGTCGGAGCATAAAATGAGCAAAAAGTCAGAATTTGGGCAGAGTGGACTTTCCCGCACGTGCGTTGACTTTTCCCGCACGTGCGTTGACTTTTCCGCACGTGCGTTGACTTTTTCTGGGAAAGTCAAACCGACGTTTTAAACCTGTTTGGACGAAATTGGAAGCATAAAAAGACAAGAAAAATGCTGGATTAGGGTTCTGAAATTGTTTTGACCTAAAGAGGGAGGCTAGGGTTTGCAAAAGAGGAAGAAACAAAAAGCTTCAAGGATGTCTCCCATGGTGATTCCTTCTCTTTCTACTTCCTTCCACTCCTCCATGAGTGACTAGTCTTCTTTTCTAGGGTTTTGATGAAACCCTAGCCATGTAATTATGTAGTTTTCTTTTTTGATTTTAAATTATGTAAAGGTTTTAACCATTGTATGGTGTTTTAGAAATTCTTTATATATGATCTTCATTATCTTTTCAAATATTTGACTTTCTGTGATTGTTGAATATTATCCATACATGAGTTTTCTATTCCTTCACATTCAAGGTATGGGACGAACCATGCTACGAGGAACGAGTCGTATCACTACCCTAGTTTAGAGTGAACGATTCGTATTGCTTGAGATGGTTCGTGCTCGTACATTGAATGTGATAATCTTCTTGTTAAATGCTTTGAGCTTGTAGTTGTGAAGCATTAATTCGTTCAAACCACAGCATAATTAATTTCAATTGGAAACCCTAATTATGTGGTTAGTGGTGAATTCTCTACCCTAGGATTTTTCCCCAATTTCGTAAATCCAATTTCATTTATTATTGATAATTTAATTCCTTAGTTTAATTTATTTGTTATTAAATTAGGTTATGATCATTCAATCTTTTTATCAAAATTAATTTAAGAATTTAACAATTAAATTAGTTTAATTTCACAATAGTCCCTGTGGATCGATACCTGGACTTGCCATTAGTCTGATAGAATTTGATATAGTTTAGTATTTAATTTTGGTGTGTTCAACGACCCATCAATGGTCCAGGCCCTAGCCTAGGGTTTCGGACTAGGCTCGAGCCCAGGCCCAAACGAGCCTTTCCCGAGCCAAGGGCAGGCTTCGGGCAGCCTGCGTTCTTTTTGACTATTCCATTAAGTCTTATTTGAGGTAAGAAGACCAAAATGCCATTTTCATCTACTTATATTCTATTTAGTCCACATTATTTTCTTATGTTTCAATAAATCCTATGGGACATATAATTATCAAAATACCCATAATGTGAATGTTCACATCGTCAATGTGAATGTTCATATCATCAATGCGTAGAGGCTCGGGCCGACCCATATCGAGCCTCGTGGGTGTCCGAAAAAATTCGGCTCGGCTCGGCCCGGCCTGGCCTACAGGTCAAAAAATTAGGCCCAGGCCCTAACCCTAGCATAAGGGTATTCGGGCTTTGGACGGGCCGATGGATCGAGCCTCGGGTCGGGCCAGTGGGCTTGGGCCTAGCCTCAAGCTTAGGTCAGGCTTGGGCGAGCCTGGCCATTTTTTTTAATTTTTTCTACCAAAATTTTATTATTTTCCAAAAAAAAAGACATTGCGTCTCGGGCGGGCTGGGCCTCGGACCGAGCCTTGAATGGGCCTTAAGCGGGCTGATGGGCCGGGCCAGGCTTCAAAGTGATGGCCTAGGCCCTAGCTTAGGGTCTCGGACATGCTCGGGCCTGGACCCAAACGAGCCTACCCCGGGCCGTGGGCAGGCTTCGGGCAGCCCACAGGCCGCGGGCCAATTTTACATTCCTATCAATGTGCATGTTAACATGTCAATGTGAATATTCACATTGTCAACGAGCTGGGCCGGACCTACCACGGGCCGTGGGCAAGCTTCGGGCAGCGAGCAAATTTTACACTCCTATCAATGTTAATGTTAACATGTCAATGTGAATATTCACATTGTCACGGGTCGGGCAAAGCCCGTCTCGGGCTACAGTCGGGCTTCAGGCCAATTTTGCACTCTTATCAATGTGAATGTTAACATTTCAATGTAAATATTCAAATTGTCAATGGGCCGGGTCGGGCCCACCCTGGGCTGCTGGCCAATTTTATACTCTTATCAATGTGAATGTTAACATGTCAATATGAATATTCACATTGTCAACATGCCGGGCCGGCCACGGGGCGTGGGCGATTTTTGGGCAGCCACGAGGCGCGGGCTAATTTTACACTCCTATCAATGTTAATATTCACATTGTCAACGGGTCGAACCGGGCCCGCCCCGGGCCGCGGGAGGGTTTTTGGTCGCCCATAGGCCGCGGGCCAATTTTGTACTCTTATCAATGTGAATGTTAACATGTCAATGTGAATATTCACATTGTCAACGGTCCGGACCTGGCCCGCCCTGGGCCGCGGGTAGGTTTCGCGTTGCCACGGGACGCGGGCCAATTTTACAGTCCTATTAATGTGAATGTTAACATGTCAATGTGAATATTCACATTGTCAACGGGCCGGGCCCGCCCCACCCCGGCCCAACCCGAATTTTTCCGGGCACCCACGAGGATCGACATGGGCCGGGCCTCTACACATTGACGATATAAGAATATTTACATTGACGGTGTGAACATTCACATTAGGGGTATTTTGGTAATTATGTCACCCATAGGACTTATTGAAACATAAGAAAATAATATGAACTAAATAGAACATAAGTAGATAAAAATAGCATTTTGATCTTATAGTGTGTTTCGCTTTAATCCCTTCCGTTAAGAATTTTGATCAAAATGCTATTTTTATCTACATGGAGGAGGCCCTTTACAGAAGTCTCTGGATAGTCTGGATTAGTCATGACACACATTTCAATCTTTAAGTTGTGTTTTGAAACTCAACTTCACAAAAAAAAAAAAAAAAAAAAAAAAAAATTCAAGATTGAAACACAACCTCAAAAGTGTTGTATTCGGATAATGTGAAATTTGGCAAAACAACTAAAAAGTAGTGCCTGCCTGTTGAAGTAATTCTGTAATCAATTCAATTCAATTCCAACTTCTAAGACAAAAAAGAGAAAAAAGAGACATAAGAAAAAGGCGAGAGAGGTAAGGAGAAAATGATATAATAATCAATCCGATTCATTTGCAACTTCTAATAAAAGGCAAAAAAAACAAAGAATAGAAGAGAGAGAAAGAAAAGAAAAAATGAAAAGTGGCCAGCTGTTGACGCGCATCCCGACTAATCCAGAGACTTCTGTAAAGGGCCTCTTCCATGTGCATCAGGCAGATCTCGGGCAGAGCTCGTGGGCATGGCCCCAATGAGTTGATAACATCTAGTGGGAATTGAACTTAAGACTTGCAGGGAACACACTCCCAGACCCCACCCACTAGGCCAACTATTTGGGATTAACATGTCAATAGTTTAAGGAGTTCATTTATATACTTTCATAATTTAAGGGGAAAAAAAACAGTGTGTTTGGTTTAAGTTTGTTGCATTATTTTTTTTGAAAATTGAGTTTTTTTATTTTCGTATTTTTTTTGTTTTTAGTGAATATTTTTTAAATTTGAAACATTTTTTTTACTTTTTTCGATGCACCTTACTTAGATGTATCTAAAAAGTAAAAAATTTGTGAAAAAATTTTTTAAAAAATTAATAAATACATAAAAATACAAAAAATGTACTGAATTCTCGTATTTTTTTTTGTATTTTTGGTATTTAGTGAATTTTTAAAAGGTTCTTTTCACAAAATTTTTACTTTTTAGGTATATTTATATTAGGTATGTCTAAAAAGTAAAACAAATTACTTAAAATATTAAAAAAAATTGAAAAAAAATAAAAAAACACAAAAAACAAGAAAGTAAAATTTTTTGAAAAGTATTTTTGGAAAAGAGGAACCAAGCAATGTGATACTTTTCAATAGTTTAGGTGTCTATTTGTATTTTTTATAGTTTAGGGAATGAAAGTGATACTTTTCAATAGTTTAGGGGTGTTTGTGTAAATAACCTTCAAAATATTAATAAAATTTCAAACAACTAAATCCAATATATTAAAGAAAAAATTGGTGATAAATCCAATTTAAAGAGGGTATAAGTCATTAGGTCCAGTGAATATTTTTTTATTAGTGAGAGGTGTACCTTTTGTGAAATGATTTGATAAGAATTCTTTTTGTTGTTTTGGAGGACATTTTATTTTCAATTTTACCCTTAATTTTTCCCATAAGAAGTTTGGATTCAACTTCTCATCTTCTCCTCTAGATTGTTCTTGAGGCTCCTAGATGATCCAAAAGCTACTGAAGAAGATGGTTTTGAATTGAAGCTCTTAGTTGGTCAACAATGGAAGCCATCATGAAGCTTTCTGAACGCATCCGAAACACGGTGGTTTTGGCGTCATTGCTTCCGTCTCTCATCCTCCTCAGAAACCTATAAATAGGAAGCTAATGTGTTGTATTAGATATAGAAAATATCTGAATTAGAGAAAGATTGTGAGTTGAGAGAGGTTACTTCTCCTTTGTATTTGATTGTAAGATTTCGTATTTATTTTGAATTCGTTTGAGTGAATTATAATTTGTTTTGCTATTCTTGTACATATTTGTTTGTGAGTATCATTATTATTTATTTTTCGACAACTTACCTCATATCTGGGTCTTTGAGCACAACATCTAGATCAACACGAACAAATCGTCTCTCCATCGGAATGTTTCTCCGATTGCACAATTCCATGAGTGAGACTCAAGATCGTAGATTTTGACGGCGAGTGCTGGTGACGCGATGGTGTGGTCTGCGACATCAGACGATGAAGGAGGAGGACGGAGGAGGGTGTGAGTTCTAGCGCTAGAGAGAGAAAAGAGAGGAGGTGTGAGTCAGTGAAAGGGTATTTTTGTCATTTTATGATAGCTTGTCTTTATAGACAAAATAAATTAGCACTTGGACCTTTTGGGTACACTACAAGAAAAAGTATCTTTGGCGACTAAAAAAGCACCGTTGGTCGCTGAAAGTATAGGTTTTGGTGACTGAAAACGCATTAGCAGCCAAAAGTAAATTTTTTGGCAACTAAAAAAATTTAGTAGCCAAAAGTATAGGTTTTGGCGACTAACAATCTGTTTGCTCGTCGATATAAGGCTTTTACCGACTAAAAATATTTTAGTAGCCAAAAGTAAGGCTTTTGGCTGCTAAAAATAATTTAGTAACCAAAAGTGAGGCATTGGGCGACTAAAAAGATGTTTGGTTGCTGAAAGTGATTCTTTTACCGACTTAAAAAATTTTAGTAGCCAAAAGTGAGGCTTTTTGGCAACTAAAAATAATTTAGTAGCCAAAAGAGAGGCATTGGGCGACTAAAAAGATGTTTAGTATCCAAATGTGATGCTTTTGTCGACTAAGGCATTGGGCGACTAAAAAGATGTTTAGTAGCCAAATATGAGGCTTTTTGGCGACTAAAAAGAAGTTTAGTCGGCAAAAGTGGTAATTTTAGCGCGGGAAATAAATTTTTTAACGACTAAAAAATTTAGTAGCCCAAAGTATAGAATTGGTGACAAAAAAGAAGTTTAGTCGCCAAAAGTGGTTTCTTTTTTTTTTTTCTTCTAGTAAATAATTTAATTTTTCATAAATTATGTTCAATAAAAAATAATTATATTTATATATATACTTTTATATTAATACGGGTCTATATACTATATAAATAATATATGTTGCATATATAATCATATGTTGTTATAGAGGTGTAGTGGAAAGAGTGTGTTGTATAAGATTTATGGTGTGGGAGTTTGATAGTTCGAATATCTACAGGAGCAGATGAGAAGCTAGTAAGGGTAATTTTTTTATTTTTTTTTTCACGAATAAGCTTTTGGCGACTAAAAGGTTTGGTCGCCGATTCCTTGAGTATCGGTCGGTAAATGTATAATTTAAAAAAATAAAATTGACTATTGGCGACCAATAATTTAGTGGCCAAACATTTAATTTTGCCGACCAAATAAAACTTTGTAGCTAAAAGGTTACATTGCCAACTAAAAAAAATAGTAGCCAAATGTTGCACTTTCAGCGACCAAACACGCGTTTAGTCGGTAAAACATTCGCCGACAGGGTTTAGGCGACTAACTTGGCGACAAAAAAATTGAGTCGCTAAATGGTATCAGCGACTAAAAATCCAACCTTTTGTGACTAGTATTTTGGTCGGCAAAATTATTATTTCTTGTAGTGATAAGAAAAAAAAATCTAAGATTGGATTTTTCACCCGAATTCCCTATATTAAAATATTAAATTTGATATATATTGATGGATATGATTTACTAGAAATAAGTCTCATTAAAAGGGCTTATAAAATTGTGTTCATATATATATAATATGATTTATGTATTTTTAAATTTACTGGTTTAATTTTTTTTTCTTTTGCTAAGCTATTATCCCACTTAAATTACATTTTTTTTTTTTCAAAATAATTTAGGCCTGGTTTGGGTACCCAAAAAAAAGCTAAAAAGCTAAAAAATTACTCAAAAAGTTAAAAAGTTATCACTATTCATCTAAAAAAAATATAAAAAAATTAATTTTACACAATCTTCCTTTTCAAACAACTCTGACGATAGAGCAGGTAGAGCTGACTTTTGGGAAAAATTACATTTATTTAGGTGTACAAATAACACGGTGTTGTTTGGCCCGTGGGGGCCCATCATGGGTCCCGTTTTAATAATCTGAACCATTCAATGTGTAGAACTCGTCGAGTACTATATGTCTATTAAAAATCACATTGATCAGATATCGGTAACTATATGATCAAATCAGTTAAAATTTATAAAATTGATGGTGTTATAGTTAACGGTTGAAAACAAACTAAACCGATCATATCTGATCAACGTCATTTTTTACAAGAATATAGTATTCAACGAGTTCTACATATTGAACGGTCTTGATTAGCAAACGGGACCCATGATGGGCCTCTACGGGCCGAACAACACCTCCAATTCAATGCCTGAAAAGCACGGAATCATCTCCCATCCTCTAATCTGCCGATGCTGTCCCTCAATTCATCCTACCGTACGGTCTATTCCATCCAATTTTCTCCTATACACTAATTTATATAATTTTTTAATACATATTTTTTCGTAAAAAGTCAAAAGTTATCCCAAACAACCATATTCTTTTCCTAAACTTTTTAGTCTAAAAAGTTAAAAAGTACATTTATTTAGGATATCCTAAACAACCCCTAGTATAAAAAATTGTCCATCAAATGGGCACACCTAAATTATGGCCTTGGTGTAATAGGACTTTAAAAATAGAACAAAAACAATTATCCTCTCTCCCCATGGTTTTATTTATTTATTTATTTTTAACTTTAAGAAGTGTGGGGTCAACAGATTTAATGAGTTATGCCATCATTTTCTCCTATAAATAGGATAGCAGGTTGGAGTAAATGGAAGCAGAAGACAGAAAGCAAGTTAGATCAACTGAGCAAGTAGAAAGGGGCAAAAAAAAAAAAAAAAAAAAAATAGAAGAGAAGAGAGAAAATGGCATTGCCAAGGTTTATTGCACTCAAATCAGAATTCCAGAAAAAATACTTGCGCTACATACATGAAGATGTAAAAACGCACGGTTTTCTTCAATTCTCAGGAGAGGAGGTTTTGAGCCAATGCACGAAGTACCAAGTCGAAATGGCAAAATGTGGGAACGGACTAGTGCACATAAGATGTTACAACAACAAATACTAGGTAAGCCTTTGTTTTCATTATTTTTTATTTATTTTTTGTTTTGTTTTGTTTTTGGTGCTAACAATCTACCATCTTTTTGTGCCAACAATCTAGTGAGGTTAAAATTGTTTTGCTTTTGAAGTTGTCTAGATCTTAAACTTTTATGGATAAATTATATTAGTAGTCTATTTTGTCTTTTGTATCATTTTAGTTCTTATACTTTTAATTGACTCAATTTTAATTTTTAATTTTAAATGTTGTATCAATTTAGTCAAATTGATAATATCATTAGGATTTTTGACGAAAACTAATCATTAAATCAATTAACACTACAAGAAAACTGGGTATATGAGACGGAACTATTTGCGACGACACACTTGCCGTCTTAAAAAAGCAGAGTATTTACGACGGCACCATTTGCCGTCTCAAAAAAGCAGAGCATTTGCGACGGCACTAAATACCGTCGCAAATACTCTCATTTTTGAGACGACAAATGGTGACGTCGCAAATGCTCTGCTTTTTTGAGACGGCAAATAGTGCCGTCGCAAATACTCTGCTTTTTTGAGACGGCATTTTCTGCCGTCGCAAAAAGTGGCTTTCGTGTTTTTTTTTTAGTAAATATTTTTAAAATTTTAAATATTTTTTTTAGATGTACCTTACTTAGATGTATCTACAAAATAAAAAAATTATGAAAAAATATTTTTAAAAATTAATAAATACATAAAAATATAAAAAAATGTATTGAATTATTGTATTTTTAGTATTTAGTGAATTTTTAAAAGATTTTTTTTACAATTTTTTTAATTTTTGGGTGTATTTATGTTAGGTGTGTCTAAAAATTTTAAAAAATACTTAAAATATAAAAAAAATTCAGTAAAAACAATATAACACGAAAAATAAGAAAGTTTAATTTTCTCAAAAGAGTTTTTGGAAAACTCTAACCTAGCATAGTGATTTTGGTTTTGAGATAGCTTCATATATATACAGTCACAAAATGGTTTGAATAAATTCAACGGTATTTTTCTGTCGCAAAAAAATTAAAAAAAACAATGTCGTCTTACTCTTTTGATATACCATTTCTCTTTTCATTCATTTTTTCATCTTCCTGTCTCTCTGTCTCTATCTCTCTCTCTTCTCTTTATCTCTTTCACTTATCACTCTTCTTTTTATGTTTGCCTGTTTCTCTCTCTCATTCTCTCTGTGTCTCTCGCCTATCTCTCTTCTCTTTATCTCTCTCATTTCTTTTCTCTCTCTCTCTCTCTCTTATCTTTCTATCTCTCTCTATCTCTCTCGCTCATTTCTCTTCTCTTTCTGTCTCTCTTTTTCTGTGTCTCTCTCTCGCTCATATCTTTTCGCTCTATTTCTCTTTCTTTTTGTCTATCCCTCACTTATCTCTTGTTTCTCTCTCTTTTTCTATCTTTCCATCTCTCTCTCTCTATCTCTTTTTCTATCTATCTCTCTCTCACTGTCTCTCTCTCACTCATCACTCTTCTCTCTCTCTCTCTGTCTACTTGTCTATTTGTCTATTTCTCCCTCACTATGTTCGCCTTGCTCACTCTCTTACTCCCATCTTCTTTATTTATCGAGCTCCTTCTCGATTTATCGATCCACTATAAGAAAATACACTTTTAGCAACCACTTTGTCTATCTCTCTCTCTCGCTCATCACTCTATCTCTGTCTCTCTGTCTCTCTGTCTCTGTCTCTCTTCTTTATCTGTCTCTTACAAAATTAAAATATTTTTAAAATATTTAAATATTTAAAATATTTAAAAATTGATTTGAATTAAGTTTTGAAAAGAGTTTTGAATTATCTGTCTTCTTTATTTATTGAGCTCCCTTTTGATTTATCGATCCACTGCAAGAAAATGCATTTTTAGCGACCACTTTGTCTCTTTCTCGCTCATCACTCTGTCTCTCTATCTCTTTTCTCTATTCGTCTCTCACTCATCTCTCTCTCTCACCACCCATCTTCTTTACCACATTTACCACTACTGAAAATGCCATTCAACTACCACCACTCTTCTCTTTCTCTCTTTCACTTATCACTCTTCTTTCTCTGTCTATTTGTCTATCTGTCTGTTTGTCTGTCTGTCTGTATGTCTTTCGTTCATCTTTCTTCGTTCTATCTCTCTCATTTGTCTTCTCTCTATGTCTCTCTCGCTCATCTCTCTTCTCTCTATCTCTCTCATCTCTTTTCTCTCTCTGTCTTTCTCGCTCATCTCTTTTTTCTCTCTCTGTCTCTCTCGCTCATCTCTCTTCTCTCTACCTCTCTATTTTTCTATTCTCTCTCTCGTTCATCTCTTTTCGCTCTCTTTCTATATGTCTCTCTCATCTCTTGTTTCTCTCTATTTTTCTATATGTCTCTCTCTATCTCTTTCTCTCTTTGTCTCTCTGTCTCTCTATATCTCTTTCTCTCTCGCTCACTTATCACTCTTCTCTCTTTCTTTCTCTCTCTGTGTCTGTTTGTTTGTCTCTCACTCTTTTGTTTCTCTCTCTTTCTCTCTATGTGTCTGTCTGTCTGTCTGTCTCTCTCCCCCATTGTGTTCACACTGCTCACTCTCTCCCTCATCTCTTCTCTAATTACTAAGCTATCCACTACAAGAAAATGTACTTTTAGCGACCACTTTGTCTCTCTCTCGCTCATCACTCCGTCTCTCTCTCTCTCTCTCTCTCTCTCTCTCTCTCTCTCCTCTATCTGTCTCTCACTCATCTCTCTCTCTCTCACCACTCATCTCTCTCTCTCTCTCACCACTCATCTCTTTTACCAACTTCACCTCTACGACTACCACTACTACTACCATTGCCACCACTCCACTACCACCACTACCACTATTGCCATTACTACTACCATTACCTCTCCTTCACCCCTGCCACTCTATCTATTCTACCACTACCACAACTTCACCACTAATCTCTTTCACCATCACCACCACCACAACCATCATCTCTTATCCACCACCTTTACCACTACTGCCGCTCCCTCTCCTTTACCACAAAAAATTAGTTCATGATTTTTAATAACAAAAAAAAAAAAAAAATGGGCCGCAGAAAAATATCGCTCCACTACAAGAAAATGCACTTTTAGCGACCACTTTGTCTCTCTGTCGCTCATCACTCTCTCTCTCTCTCTCTCTCACTCATTTTTCTTTCTCACCACCCATCTCCTCTACCACCTTCACCACTACTGCAAACACCATTCCACCACCACCATTACTTCTACTGTCGCCACTTCACCTCTACGACTACCATTACTACTATTATCGCCACCACTCCACCACCACCACTACCACTACTGCCACTACTACTACCATTACCTCTCTTTCACCCCTGCCACTCCATTTATACTACCACTACCACAGTTTCACCACTAATTTCTTTCGCCATCACCATCACCACCACCACCACCATCATCTCTTATCCACCACCATCACTACTGCTGCCGCTTCTTTTCCTCTACCACAAAAAATTAGTTCATGATTTTTAGTAATAAAAAAAAATAGGCTGCAAAAAAATATTTTTCATTGACTACAGAAAATTAACTTTTATTTTAGTGGAAAATATTTTTCATTAAAATATATATTACCCCTACTTCTACAAAATAAAAAATAATAATATTTTTTTTCATTAAAATAAAAATGAAACAAATAAATTTTCAATCTAAATAACTAAAAAAAAAAAATTAAAAAAAAATTCATTAACTACAAAAAATATATATTTTAACAAAAAAATAAATTTATTTATTTATTTAATCTGCCGCTCCTTTTTATTTTTATTTTTCATTCCCGCCCTTTTATTTTTTTCCATTCCCGCTCCCCACTTTATTTTTTTTCCATTCCCTCCCCCCCTAAAAATCCCTAATCTCAAACCCAAACCAACCCAAAATCCCTAAAGCCCTCACCCTTCTCTTCACCTTCACCCTTCTTGCTCTCGCTATCTCTCTCTCTCTCTCTCTCTCTCTGCAAGTGTACTGCAAAAAGCTTCGAAACCCTTGGAATCTCTCAAATCTCGAATCTCATTCACTCATATCTCTACAAGCATTGCTCTGTGTGTATTGCTCTCTCGCTGCTCTGTTTTCTCCACCCCTAATCACTCATTTCCCCTGCTCTCGATCTTCTCACCAAACTCCTTGACTCATCGACAATCTCATGGCTGAAGGCAAGCTTGATCTTCTCTCTTCCAAATCGTCCGATCAGTCTTAGGGATTTTGGAATACATGGTTTTAAAAAGTACTTTTAATAGCTATGACTTTGTCTGTTTCACAAATATTGGTGCTCTGTACATGAATATGCAACTTTATGTTATTATGTTATTTCTATACTTCATATATTATTATTCTGAACTGGTAGTTTGGTAGTGAATCAAGGGCAAGCATTAGCGAAGATTAATATTGGAGATGTTTTGGATTTTGATGGTAATTGTGCAGGTGCTTTAAGTGCATTTGAAGAGGGTTATGGGTAAGAGTCTTCATTCTTGTATCCTATATTCTATTTATTGCATTTGTTTTGTGGAATTTAAAATATTTTTTATATTTTTGGATGGAGAAATATGCCATGTGCTGGCTACTAGAATTCATTTGTTAATGGACCTTATGATATTCTGAGCATTAATAGAGTTTTTATTTTGTTTTATTTTATTTTTTGTGATATTAAAGAAAGACATTGAAGTCCATCTCAATTGCAAGAGAAGTACGTCCTTGAGATAAATGCACAGTATGCCTTCTTTAATTGTTCACGTTTACTTTGGGGTTTATACTTTGTGAAATCTAGTTCTGTCCAAAGTGAAATGCACAGTATGCTTTAAGCATGCATTTTGTATGTAGTTGGGTTCTTATCTGTTTGCTTTTGTCTCTATAAAAGATGTCATTTTCTTGTTTTTTTTCTTATTCGTCATTTAACTCATCTTATTATCATACTTTCCTTTTTGGACAAATAATGATTTGGTTTGGGGCTTCTCTTATTCATCAAGTGTAATAGATCTGGAACTTTTCATTGCCCTCTGGTTTGTCACTGCACTTTTTTTTTTTTCTTTTTTTTTCTTTATGATTTCTTGAATGGAGAAACCTGATCAGCCTGACTTCCCCCAAGTTCCTAATCATTGACCCATCTCCTTTTTGGTTAATGGGGAATAAAGAAATGAATGAATTTTCTTTTCAAAAAAATATAGAAAATACACCTATCAAAGCAAAGGTGGCTGATGAGTCTAGTAGGTGGATGTGACCAACTTGTCTACCTAGCTTCTTGTACTTGAAGAAATTTGCTGGTCTACCCTGTTGATATTGCTCTTTGTGTACCATATTGGAAAAGATCCAGGTAAGAGATGCATTTCCTCAAGTATAAAAAAGTTTCATCTGCTTCATGCGGTATTTTCCATATTCCTTGATCACTCAATATTCAATCAGATGCAAATGTTTTGTTTGGATGTGTAAGTGTCATTATGTAGTCACATGTTTAGTAATTCTTAAACCTTCTCTTTTGTGTTGCACATTAATATACAGAAATTCCGTAATTATATTTTGATTTCTTTTTGGCCACAAATAACTCTCATGTACCTTGCATCGGTGTTTCATCCTTTTTCCCAGCTGGTGCTTTTTTGTGTGTTAGCCAGGTGAAAGGCTTTCTTGACTATAAATAGATTAGTAATAAGGTATTAAGGAACTACTAAAACCATTATTCCCATTTTTGGGCTATAAGACTCTTAGCTTCCAATGAGCTACGCGCATAAGCTTTTTTTACTACAAAAATGATTCCAATGTTCACATGTCCTGAAATGAAGTATTCTCAGCTTTAATGATCAATGGAATATGACCTAAGATAAGATGCAGGACTTGCATGATTAAACATTTTGCAGAAAGAGGAAGTATGGTTATATCATTTTGTTGATTTTTTAGTAGATCACTTTTGCTTGAAGATACCTCATTTAGGTAATTCCTTGTCAAGAACTCACTGCGCATTTGTTTTTGCTGTGTAATGGAAAAGGATAACTTGCAATCCTTGTATGGTTTCATGTGATCATCCATTTTATTTCTATTATTTCATTAACATCTGTTTATTGGTGTTCGCTTTGTTCACTCATACATATGTTTGGTGGACTTGGTTATATTTGCTGAATAAAATTCTTGAAGTGTGTAGAATATTTGCATTTGAAACTTATTTTTGTGACCTTAAGATTACTCATTCACTTCTAAGCACCTCCTTTTATGGACGCAACCTTAATTGTCAAATCGAGATTTGTATCGTGAATCGAAATAACCTTGTACCGAATCGTGAATCGTAAAGGTATAAAATTAACAAATCTATATGACACCAGTATAGATTCTTTACTGTACAGATATAAAATTAACAAATCTATATGACTTCTTGATATAGATTAGAGGCATACTGGATAAAATTCTACGTAACTTTCTTCTGTATACCATATTGTCACAGATGTGGGCACATGTGCACGTGTTCAAAATGCGCAGACAATTTGGTCCAAGGAAGAGTAAAGTGTCCAATGTGCCTAGCACCTGTAATTGAGACGATATGTGCCTATTCTATCCAATAATAATAACCAAGAAAATAATATGATATGTGCCTATCCTTATTAGTTGCTCCCCAACTCCATCCAGGCAATATAAATAAATTTTACCTTTTTTTTTTTTGATTTGTTTTACAATAAGTACATGTGATTTGCTTAATTTATGACTGGAATACCAAATGGCATACCGAAATACCAGATGACAATAAGTACTTGACCGCATTTGCAATGTACTATAATTGTGTTTTGGTGTTTGATTATCTAAACGTTGATTGATGAAACTGACCTTAAAATCTTACTATACATGTTCTTATTATCATGGGGATTTATGTATTAGCTTTTATCTCTTCATGATTTTGATGGTATTTATTGCTTTGTTCTAGATTTTTTTCAAAAAGATTATAATTTGCAACTGTTATCTATTTATTTGTAAGTCAAACAGATAAATTTTGCGGAGGGGAAGATCTGATTCTAGAAGGAATTTGCAGCTTGATTTTTGAAATAGGCCCAAAATTGAAATCTTGCTGGAAATTTTTTATTTTTTTATTTTTTGTAAGAGCATTTAAATATGCAAGTGTGCTGACTGGTGAATTTCAGATTTTATTTTATTTTTTTTAGGATTGGGGTGAATTTTATAATTTAAATATGCTTTTATGAACATGTACTGTTTAATTGTTCTTTGTAAAATATTGAATTTGATGGTTTTATCAATTTTTATTTTTATTTTCTGTTATGATGTTTTTGTGAATGGAATGTAAATAACCAGCTCGGAGCATATTTTATATTAATTCTATTATGAAATTAAGTAAAAAGGTGGCGTTTTTGTTCAAAACACCACTATAAGTATCAGTGACGTTTATAAAACGCCTTATACCTATAGTGACGGCGTTTTGCCGTCACAAAAAAGCAATTTTTTTGAAATGTAATGCCTTTAGCGATGGTATTTTTGCCGTCTCAAATACACTTTTAGTGACGGTATTTTTGCCGTCGCAAAAAACCCTTTTAGCGACGGCAATACTGTGCCGTCGCAAAAAAACTCAGATTTTCATTCATAATTGGTGACAGAAATTTGCCGTCGCAAAAAAGGCATTTTCCCGTCGCAAAAAAAAAGGCGACGGCACTGTGCCGTCGCTAAAACCCTTTTGCAACCCCCTTTGTTGTGACCCCCACTTGCCGTCGCAAAAAGCCATTTTACCGTCGCAAAAACCTTTTGAGACGGCGTTTTGCCGTCGCAAAAAACAATTTTTTTTGTAGTGTAAGGTTAATTAGTTGAATTGAACAAATTTAAAATTTTATTCCTAACAACGCGACATATATTGCTTATGACATATTTTTTTGTAAAAAATACTAATAGTTATGAGTCGTGTTGGATTCTAGAGTTGAAGGATGAAATTATTAGTAGTTAGGTAGGGCCACAAAAAATATATTTGTTTTGAAAAGTTACCATAAGATTTATAGTTTTATGGGATAACGAAGCCCCCCTAAAGAGGGAACTTACAATACGGGAGGTATTATTTAAATATAATCTCATGGGGTTAAAAATAGTAAGACTATTTTATCCCTTTAAATCTTATTGTTATTATTTTACTCGGAATGTTGTTTGTTTTTCACTTAATATAACTCATTTTCATCTTCCTCAACATAATTTATTTTACATCCCTAACTTCATATTTCATACTAACAATCATTTTACTCAATTTCATCGTAACAATAATTGTATCCAACTTAGAATAGGGTTCTAATCAATTTAATCAAGTTGACATAAAGTTATAAATTCAATATTAAAATTATAGAAATCAAAATGAGAAGTCTAGAGGTGTAAACCAACCAGAGGAAGAGCAATCCAAATGGTCATGTACATTGTGCGAGCCCACCGTCCACGAAGATGGCGATTCAAAAACAGTCTGATTTCGCCACGTCCAGCTCAACCAACACGCCTGTTTATGGAATGCTCAACCCCCTCACGACTCTTGCTTATTCGTAGGCTCAGCAACACAAGACAACAATCTCCGCAACGTCTACACAAACATCGATTGGGAATCGCTCTAGATACTGCCCAAACACATCGTTTTCAAGGGTGACAATGGTTACTACCTCAGCGCCACCAGTCTCGAGACATTCCCATATCTTGAGTTTGCATCCGATGACATTGGCGATCCAACGGTGGGCGATGTGGTTTTCACCAACGGAGATGGCAGCATTCGTATAAAGTCCGATCACTTTGGAAAATTCTGGAGACGAGGGTCGGATTCGAGGTATAGTGATGAGCCACATAGTTGGAAAACCACTGGGGCTAATTGGATCTGGGCTGACTCAGATGACACCACCAGCGACAACCTTGACACGGTATTTTGGCCAATCAAAGTTGCCAACAATGTTGCTGCTCTTCGTAACTTGGGTAATGTTACGTACTTTTTGAGAAAGACCTAGTTAGTGAGGGAAAGACCTCCAATTGATTCGGAAAATGCTAGAGGTCCCAAATTTTCTACCAAACAAATGACCAAAGGTTTCACATGGGTGTGGGGTCCGCAATGACCCCACACCCATGTGAGACATTTGGTCATTTGTTTGGTAGAAAATTTGGTATCCCTAACATTACTCAATTGATTCACATAGAGAAGAACCTGATCTCCTGTTCTTCATAAATGAAGAGTTCCAAAATAATTTTCGTTCTTTTTTTCATTAATAGATATGATTTATAAAGCCCATGATCTAAACCAAGGATTCTATATAGTACGATCACTACCCGCTAGCCTACTATCCCATGACCCCTATCACTAACTAATATCTAATAAACAATAAAATAGAATAAATGACATTTTTAATATAATGACATGTGTGACAGGTAACAATGTTTTCTGCAAGGGACTCACTGCCGACGACAAGACTGACAGTCTCAATGCCGCTGTCCACATCATTGCCAAGTTTGCGCGTTTGGAGGTGGAGGAGCTTGTTATCTCAAGGAACATCTACAACGTGGAGTTTCGCCTCAACCACGCTAGGATCTACGATCAGAGCATCGTCATGATGACCACTGGAGAAGCCATTAACAGGACAGAAACAGATGATACTGTGGATGTGAAGCCTGCGTACACGGAGACTAAGAGCAGTACTTGGAATACAAGCGTTTCGTTGAACTTGGGTGTGAAAACCACAATTAAAACCGGCATTCCATTCATTGTGGATGGGAAGGTCGAGGTTTGGGCTGAGTTTACCGGAGCATACACGTGGGGAGAACCTGAGTCGTCGATGAATCTAGTGGAGACTGTGTACAAGGTTACTGTTCCGCCAATGACTAGGGTGAAGGAGAGTCTGATGGCGACGAGGGGTTCGTGCGATGTTCCCTTCTCTTATACTCAGCGTGACACTCTTTCTAATGGGAAACAAATTACTTACAAGAAGGACGATGGCCTTTATACTGGCATCAATTGCAATAACTTCAAGTATGAGGCCACCCAAGAAAAGCTGTGATATGTGAAATGCAGGATGTTTGTGAGTAGCCGTTGGCTTTTTGGTTATCGAAGGTTATTTCTGAAATTATGAGCGTGCCAGTAAGGATCAATCAGTCCTTATATAATTTTGATTGCCAACCAATTATCAGACGATTGTGTTGTAGTTCTTTCAGCCTCAATGAAGAGGACTTTTACTGGTGGCTTGATTTAGGAGAATTTAAGCATAAGAACAGTTAAATAAAGAGTAATTGAAGCATTTCATTAGTATAAAAAACTTACAATGATCCAAACTCAGCCTCGTAGAGGTTTACAGCGACAATCTACTTGAAACTACTCCTATGAATGAAGTGCAGTGCAGGAATAAAACACAGGAATGTAAAGAACAGGAAATATAAAAACTGGAACGAAATATGTAAAGTAAGACTGGTTTCTTGGATCTGAGTCTGGCCATTTTCCGAGGTCTTCCCTGCTATTTATACTCCTCAAAGATGACCATCGAATTTCACTTCAAACCGTCGAACTGCTCCTCCGTGGTCGCTGATCATGCTACCTTATAAGTAGTTTCACTACGCCATCACTTGCAGTTAGGCTTCCCTCCTATATTTGAATTTGAATGTGAGTAACTGTTGAAGCCACGTCACCTTACATCTCTTTGTTGATCCACTGCTACTCAGATCTCATAACAACCAATATTAACTGCCACGTGTACGATCAGGATCGAAGACTTGAATGGTCTCCCCATATTACCCTTACTTTGCCACGTGTTGAATTGTAATTGGCTTGCACAAAATACGTAGCCAACATTACCCCCCGCACTAATATACCCAAGACTTGGTGATATTAGTGGATCAGGGTCTTTTCCCCACGTCTTAGAACGTGCATGGGTTTTTCATCTTCCCAAAAATGCAACTGTCACTCACCATCTGTATTAAACTCTCGTTTAATCCTTTGAATACTTCCACCGTCTTAGCATTCGAACGGACTGATACATTTCATGGCCGAATTACTTTTTTCTTCCAGCAATCGAGCACATGAAGAGTCATACGTCGATGTTGTTTCTCATTGAAAGAATGTCCATGCATTTATTAGCCACTCTTACCCACCTTTCTATATTCAGGTCATGGATGCCTTTGCCAATTATCAATCCTTGGACTTCAAACATATTGCACTCAATCCTTCGATCCAGAAACTCACAAATATGGACATAGAAGGCTCTTCTTCTGTATCACCCTTAGACTACGAACAAATTGCTCTCAATCATTTAATTCAGAAAGTTGCAAATATGGACATGGGAAATTCTTCATCACAATCCTCTGTATGGGGCAACGCTGCAACTTCTCCCTCTTCTGGGCATTCTGACTGGACAAGCTGGTCAACACCTGAGACCTGTGATTTGAGGGAGCGAATCAACCATCATTTTGTTGAGTTCACTGACCCTTTAGAGTTCCCTTCCTATGCTCGAAGTTCAGTGGTTTATCCCTACGTGCCCATTGACCGTCGACGTAGTCTGGAGGAGAATCTGCTTGTAGCGTGGTAAACATCCTCCATGCCTACAAAGATAGTGCATACTACCCGACACCTAGAAGAAGCACAAGAGTAAAACCCATCATTCTTAGCCCAGAAGGCGAAGATTTATTTTTCTGACTGGCTCGATTATATTAATGCCTTTGTTCCTTCTGCTCCCGTGCTATCTCCCATAATAGAAGCATCCACACTTTCTATACCTTCCCCTCTATCAACTCTTTGCTGGACAAAGAGACTAAAGCTTGCCCTTTCCATGGACAACGTCTTTCCACCTTACAAACCTCTACCTTTCCCTACTCCAGCTGAGCGGAAACAAGCCCAACTTCTGCTTGCAGCTTTCTCTCATTTGCCTTTCAATGTTCTTGAGGACGAAGTCCCTCTCAAAAACCTTCGATGGGCTTGTGATATTCTGACTAGGGGCCATGTCCTTAATCCCCTTGCCCAAGCAGAACTCCATATGTTCCTGGACCAACTTCTATTGCTCCTCTCCTGGCATCGAAATTCTATGGCTACTACACAATCTTTAGACCAACTTTCGTCTCTTCGAGTTCATGCCCAGTACGAAGCAGAGAACTTCATTGAAGAATTCAGTGATTTCAAGAATAAAGATTCTGCGTATTGGGATGACTTGGACATAGACGAATTGGAACAAGGATTAAGAGAGGCGACTTTCGAAATTCTGCGTATTGGAATGGTTTAAAAATTCTGTTCATAAGGTCCATAAATGCGACAGGTGCATTAGTAATTCCGAAAGGCATAACAAGGAATTCGTAATGTCCATACCTCGTTCGAAAGGCAGTCTTTTCAATGTCCTCTATCTTGACTTTCAACTGGTGGTATCTAGATCTAAGGTCAATTTTAGAGAAAACTTGGGCACCTTGTAACTGATCAAATAAGTCATCAATACGAGGCAATGGATATTTATTTGTCACTGTTACCTTATTCAATTCACGGTAGTCAATGCAAAGTCTTAATGAGCCGTCTTTCTTCTTTACAAACAAAACTGGAGCGCCCCATGGCGAAGTACTAGGCCTGATGAACTTCTTGTCTAACTGTTCCTGTAGTTGAACTTTCAATTCTTTCACAATCGGTGCCATTCTCTAAGGAGCTTTAGATACTGGCTGTGTACCCAGAATCACATCAATGGTGAACTCAATGTCCCTGTCAATCAAATCCCCTGGCAAATCATCTGGAAAAACATCTAGGAATTCTCTGACTATAGGAACACTGTTCACATCAGTTTTAGCATTAGTAGGTACAGTCAATACACAACACAGATACCCTTTACATCCCTTTTTTAATCAGTTTAAAAGCTTTCATGGATGAAATCAGATACGGGGGAGGTACTACACCAATTCTACTAAAAGGCAATCCAGATGGACGAAAAACAACTTGTTTTGTTACACAGTCTATGGTAGCATGATATTTTGTTAACCAGTCTATTCCCAATATTACATCAAAATGGTCAATGTTCAATGGCAGTAAATCAATATACAAATGCGCATCTCCAACAATAATCTCATATGCAGGGTACATATAAGCACAAGTCATGGATCCCCCAATAGGTGAAGATACAGCTAACAAATAATTCATGGGTTCCAATGGTCTATTCAATTTTCGTGAAAAAGCATGTGAGACATATGAATGTGTAGACCCCGAATCAATCAGAACATAAGCATTTTGAGCACAAATTGAGAGTATACCTGACACAACGGTCTCGGTATTTTGCACATCTCTCGGTACAAGTGCGAAACTCGGCCTTGCCTCGTAGGCTCTTTTCCAGTAGCTTTAGGGTTAGGTTTCGGTGCAACAGTTGATACTGCGGCGCCGGCTGCAGCTTTACTATTGCCCTGAGGAGCAGAAGGGCAATCTTTGACCATGTGGCCCGCCTTGCCACACCTGTAACAAGCACCTGAGATTTTATAACAAACCCTTTTATGTCTCTTACCATATTCTGAACAGGGCGGTGTGGAGCCACTCCCCTGACTGGAACTGGTTGTTGACCTTGTATTTTGTGTTCGATGAATTATTTCGGCCTTTCTTGAACTTAAAGCCTCGTCTCTTACCGCGCCATTCAGTTCCCAGTGTTTCAGTCTGTTTTAGTGCCTCGATATTCGACTCGACTATTATTGGTCGGTCAAGAACATCTACATATTTCAGTAGTTTCAGTACATTGATTCTGTCAAGTATCTCAACATTAAGGCCGCCTTCAAACTTCCTGGCCTTTTTGTAATCAGTGTCCACCATGTGTGGTGCGTATCTGGCGAGTTCAGTAAACTTTGATTCATATTCGGCTACAGACATGGTACCTTGCTTTAACTGTTCAAATTCAGTTACTTTGCGATCCCTGACACACTAAGGGAAGTACTTCTCGAAGAAGGACTCTTTAAACTGAGCCCAAGTCATGACAGTATTCGCATCACGGACAAGCATCCACCACCTTCTAGCCTCTTCTTGTAAGATAAAGGTAGCCAGTAATACCTTGTGTGCTTCTGAGCAAGGAAACTCTTCGAACAATTTCTCAGTTTCTAGAACCCATGCTTCAACCTTTAACGGTTCAAGGCCTCCCTAAAAGGATGGTGGTTTCATTTTCCTGAACTTCTGTGTTAGAGCAATTATATCTTCATTAACATTCTGCTCGGGTTAAACTGGAGGAGGTGGGGGCTGTTGGTTCTGTTGTAGCCTCAAGGCCTCAGTCAACAATTCAACTGTTCTTTCTAATCTTGCCATTCTGGCATCAGATGATTCTGTTTCATCGGCATTCCTTGCATTGTCCATTTCATTACATGCAATACAATGATAATAAACATAGGCAGTTGCATACTTAAACACATTAGCACATTAGCACATATATTCATGTCATGGCCACACACACTTTTTTCAATACTCATGCAATGCCCTATTCATTTTTCTAGGACATCCTATAGCTCATTTGGACACGTGTGTGTGGTATAATTCATGGTTCAATAACGCTCTGATACCACTCTTTCACGACCCAAACTCGCCCCTATGGGCTTAGCACCGTAACCGGCCAGTAATCCGTGATTACCGAAGGCCTGCTTAACAGTAAAGACAGTAATACAGAGTACAAGGGCTGGCAGAAGCTAAAACAGTAATAAAAGATATCCAATGAGCTGTGACAGTCTGTATGCAGAAAGACTTTTCTAAACATATTCACATTCATAAGCAAAACAGTATGTACATACACACATCATATACAGACATTCAAGTTGGAGACCAAGTCCCTACCATAACAGTACAGTGCCAGTCTCATACAGTTTATACAAAACAGAGACAGAAGGGGAAAATCTAAAACACCCCGAAGTAGCCTTAGCTTGACGCACTTGGAACCTCGAAGTGAGGCACGAAGGTTGGCTTGACAAAAAGGGAGTTTAACCCAACGCTCCTAGCTCTGATCCGGTGCCTGCACACCTACATATATATATATATATATATATAAATAGTGAGCTAAAGTCCAGTGAATAACAGTTATGTAAAGAGGTTAAGAATGAATGTCCTTTCAGTCAATAAGTAGTCATATCAGTCATTTAGAAACCATAGCAGTTATATGTAGTACATTCGATAGCAAACAGTACAGTAGGTCTTAACAGACCGAACAGTCAGTTGATGGCCATCATAACAGTAAAAGTAGTGGTTCCAACATGGGAACCGACAGAGATCTCTGTAACAATAGCAGTAATAGTGAAGTAACAGTAAATTGCTATGGATGCCACGGATACAGTTTACAAATAGGACAAACATTCATTCAGTAAGAAATATCATTTCAGAAAGCAGTATAGTTGATCATTAAAAAAATATTCATGATTGAACATATTTTTGCAACATTGTTACTCACAGAGCACTGGGCTAATAGTAGCTAGTGAGCGTCCTCGGATGCCAACCCTACACAGTTACAGAACGAACACACACTAAGTTACACACTTGGGAATCAATAACTTAATCCCTATCTTGACTCGGTGTGCTTCTACATCAATAACCTCATTAAGATGCCTTAAACTAGGCCTAGGAATGCCTAGGATGAAATGAGGATGCAAAGATATACTTTAAAACACTTTTCGAAATTTTTAGAAAACAGGGTTTCGCTCAAGCGTCGCTTTCTATGCTCGAGCGGACATGCAGATAAAAGAGTTCTGCTCGAGCGGACATGCAGATAAAGGAGTTCCGCTCGAGCATGACTTCCTTCACTCGAGCGGACTACAAACTCAGGTAAAAGTACTGGATGCATGCAATTCACGCTCGATGGGCGCTCGACCTCCGCTCGAGCGTAAGACACAAGTCCTCGCTCGAGCGTGCATTACCTTGCTTGAGCGGACTGTAAACATGTGAAAAGTACTGGATACATGCATTTCACACTCGAGCATTACTTTCCCCGCTCGAGCGGACTGCATGTACTCAGAGTGTACGCTTGAGCGTGAAGTCTTACGCTCGAGTGTGGGTCCAAAATCTGGAATCTCCAGATTGAACCTCCAGGCTCAAATTCAACATTTAAAGCATCAAATTCGATTCCTTTGGGCTAATTTTCTGGAAAACACTTTAAAACTCATAATATGACATGTTTCAAAGATTAATTTGCAAAATCAAAGCCCAATGGTAGTTCAATTAAACACAAATCCAAACAAAACTTCATGAACATAATGTATATGTAACATGCAAGTGTTCAGTTGAAATCAAAGCTTCCAATACAAGATCAAATGAGCCAATCCTTCCAAAACATGATGAATTCATGAACTATAACCCAAATATGGACATGCATGTGAGGATTCTATGAAAACAACCTCAAAATTCAAGAATGTAAACATGCATGCATGATTCAAGCTTCAATTCAACAATTTAAAACCAATTCTAAACTTAGATCACTAATAGCTCATGGACCATACAAGATACAACTAGAATTCAAGTTCAAGAAGATGATTCTCCTACCTTAGGTCTTCAATTTCAAGTCTAGAAGCTCAATTATGCAATCTACTCTTCAATTCTTCTAATTTTCCAAGCAATTCTTGATGAAACCAAAGCTCTCCTAACTCTTTCTCTCTCTCTCTCTCTAGTCGGTTTTGGTCTCAAGAAGGATGATGAAATGATGTATGGAATAAACTAATTAAGTCCCAAACAAGTGTATAGGGAAATGGACACTCAATGGCAAAATTGTAATTAATGCAACTAATATAATTTAACATTATTTAATCTAATTTAATCGCTCCAAATCACATTTCAATTAAATATACCATAAAATCACATAAATTCTAATTAGCATAAAACACTAATCAGTTTCGGGTTCGGCCGTCGATAAGGCCTTCAATTTGCAGTTTAAAACATAAAACATGAACAGATCATTTAGCAGTCAAACAGATAGATTTGCATTTAAACTAATACACTCAATCAATCAGTTCAGAATTTCAGTCAGATCAGTTACTTAACATGCTTAACCACAGTTTAGCAGTAATCAGAGGTATATCAGTAAACAGTGGCGAGGGTTGTCACAAACATTTACCATACCAAGTTTCATTATCTCTTGGCTTTTCTGTTTGAGATGGATGATCTGCCAGAAAATTGGCTAAAACTTGGCCTTTCACGGCCTTTTGGGGAACATACTCTAAATGAAACTCTGATAAGGCTAAGATCCACTTACCAATTTTTCCCCTCAACATGGGTCTAGATAACATGTATTTAACCAAATCTGTGGTTGCAATTACCAAGACAGTTGTAGGTAAAAGATAATATCTTAATTTCATTGCAGCAAAATACAAAGCAAGACATAGCTTTTCAACAGCTGAATATTTACATTCATAAGAATTTAGAAACCTACTAAGGTAATAAATAGCTTGCTCCTTGCCTTCTTCATTGTCTTGGGCCAAAAAAGCTCCCAATGAATCATCTGCTGCAGCTATGTACAACTTCAAGGGTTTATCATCCTTTGGTGGTATCAGCACTGGAGGGTTGGCCAAGTAGGCTTTGATACCTTCGAAAGCAATTTGATGCTCCGCTGTCCACACAAATTCCTCTTCATTGTTCAGCCTTAATAAGGAAGAAAATACTTTAGTTTTCCCTGCAGTGTTAGAAATGAATATTCGAAGAAAATTAACCTGTCCAAGGAACTTTTGTAATTCTTTTTTACTTGATGGAGGTCTGGCTTCAATGATAGCTTTGGCTTTATTTTGGTCAATCTGTATTCCTTTCTTGTGTACTACATAGCCCAAGAAGTTTCCAGATGATACGCCAAAAGCACACTTAAGAGGATTAAGCTTCAATTTGAACTTTCTCATTCTTTCAAAGGCTGCTTTCAGGTGAAACAAATGCTCCTCCATGGATTGGGATTTAACTACAATGTCATCAATATAACATTCTAGATGCCCTCCAATAAGGTCATGAAAGATGGTGTTCATAGCCCTCTGATATGTGGCCCCAGCGTTCTTTAAGCCAAATGGCATTTTCACCCATTCGAAGGTCCCAATATTCCCAGGACATCTGAATGCTGTCTTGTGAACATCCTCCTCCGCAATACAGATTTGGTTGTAACCAGAGTGCCCATCCATCATTGATAAAATTTGATGCCCTGCTGAACTGTCCACCAGCAAATCCACTATAGGCATGGGATATTCATCTTTTGGAGTCGCCAGATTTAGGTTTCTAAAATTGATGCATACTCTCATTTTGCCATTCTTCTTAACTACAGGCACAACATTGGATAGCCATTCAACATACCTGGCTGTCCTGATAAAGCCTGCCTTGAGTAGTCTAAGAATTTCTTCCTTAACTTTCTGGATCACTTCTGGACCCATTCTTCTTGGTTTTTGTTTGTATGGCTTGAAGTTAGGCTTCATAGGAAGCCTATGTTCCACTAATGACCTATCCAAACCTGGTAGTTCATTATAAGACCATACGAAGCAATCTCTATATCTCCTCAGAATAACCAACAACTGGTTCCTGTCAAGAGTACTCAACCAAGCACTTATATAAATGGGTTGTTGTACAGAACCTTCCCCTAAATTTTTTTCTTCTAAGGGGTCTTGTATTTGAGTACTTACTGAGGCTCCTTCTTTGATTACCCCTGGCTTCAAAGCAATCTTCTTGCTGCGTTCTATTCCCAGGTTCTTTGACTCAACCTCTTCACCCTCCTCCTCATAGACAAAGTCTGTCCATAAGGCTTCTTCTTCCTGTATTTCTTGGACTTTTGTTTCTATATCCAATGCACAGTATTTATCAAGGGTCAAAACTTTGGCTTGTTGCTGTTCCTGCTTGTAGCCAATTATCATGACTTCTTTTTCTTGCTCCTGCACTTTTTGGACTATTGACTTCACATCCAATATTGAAAACTTAATTAAAGCCAAAGTCCTGGCCTCTGATGCTTCATCTTACTGCCTATAACCAGGCATCATCGTCATCTTTAACGACCACCTCTTCATCAGCACTCTCCTAGACTAAGTGCTTTAGGTGTGTCACTTCCTCGTCAGCTGTTACTTCGGCTGAGCCATCAGATTTCATCAGTATACTGAGCGGTGTCACCCCCTTAATATACAGTTTGGCTTCTGCAAAGTCTGCGCAGGCTATGAAAGGTTGAGGATCTGCATCAATTTCCTCCATCTCCCCATTGCCTAGAGCCATTATCATTTTCTAATGTAAAGAGGAAGGCACACATTTGTTAGTGTGGATCGAATCTCTACCAAGTAAAGCATTGTACTTCGCATTGCTGTCGATGACGAAAAACGCCATCATACAGTCCTTGGTTCCCACACTCAGGTTGATGGGTAGAATTCCCTAGGCCATCTGTTTGTCCCCAGCAAAACCAACAATAGTTGTACTGGTTGGGATCAACCTGGGATTCTTTTTCCCTAATTTCTTCAAGGAAGATTTCGGTAGTAAGTTCATCGCTGCCCCATTATCCACTAAGACTCGGTTTAACTGTATCCCATCGAAGAAAGCCTTAATATACAAAGGCTTAACATGCTGTGCCATAGAATTCGAGGGATATTCAAAAGGATACGAGAGGTTAATACTTACCACTTTTTCACTCTCATACTCAGTTTCCATTTGGGTAACCATTCCGAAATTATCTTGTACCATACTCGCTTGTGAGTCTTCACTAGAGATTGGAATTGGGTCAATTTCTTGCCCCTCTTGATTCTCATCTCCAGCTTGGAATTCATGTGGTAGTATGTGTACCATATTTACTGATACTGGAGGAAACGAGCCAAACTGGATGACTAGCTGTACCTGTTTCCCTTCTTGTCTACCTTGGTCAGTTACCTTAGAAGCATTCTACATACTGCATTCTGGCACTTTATTGCTAACAAGTTCCTTCGAATGGTTTTCCTCGACTGGTTTTTTAACCAAAAATGTTTGCTTGGCCATGAAGGCTTCGAACATTTCTTCCTCCGCCATTTCTTTCTTTTGGCTCATACCAATTTCTTATTCTGTCTCGCTACCACTCTCCATCAGAGCTTTCTCCAACCCTGCTAAGCTAGCCTTCTCTCTGACTCTTAGTTTAGAATGAACCTTAGACAACTGTTCTCTACTGCAGTCCACCTTGCTTTGTAAAGTTGGCTTTGGAGTATGGTCTAACTTTGGATTCTTCTTTCCTTCGGCCTGGATCAATGAAGAACTCTCTCTACTTTCTTTCAGGTCTTGCTGGTACTGGGTGTACCTACGCTGAATTTTCCTCCTTTGTGATCTGGAAATTACGGGGACCATATCTGGTTCCTTCGTTCTTGGGTGTTTCAGCAATACCCAATTGTTGGGGGCCACCAAAGGAGGCTTAACCATCCTACCTTGATTTCCAACATTCCTTTGGGTAGGCACTTCCCTAGGTTTGTTCTGCATCACAAGCCAATCTGGAACTCCAGGTACCCACGAACTTACTGACCCAGATGTTGAGCTGCCATTTTCTTCCTTCGAGGCTACCTTCGAAGCTGGCTGTGAAGGCAATTGCTTGGCCCTGACCCCAAGCTTTGAGCCTGATTCAGGCCTTCGATGAAAGTGATCATTTTCTATTCTCCGTGAGGCTGGTCTAGGGGGCCAATCTCTGGCTTTGATCCTAAAACCCGAACTCTTCTCCAGTCTTCTTTCAGAATGACTACTCTCCATTCTGTGATAGTTAGGTGTCCTGGACTCATATAAGGGCCTCTTGCCTTTAGCATGCATTCTATCAACTGTAGGCTCAACCACTAATGGCTGCTACCTAACCCTAGCCGGATACGGCCTTTTATTATAAGCATTGGTTGGTTTGGGACGCCTCTGCACATCCCTGTAATATTACTTCCTATCGACTGGAAGGCCTTTCAACCACTTATAACTCAGTCTGCACCTGGGACACATCCTCTGCATTACGGCTGCCTCTAGGGAGTCATCATCCAGTGCTTCTTCATCAGAGTCTTCCCTCTGGTGTGAGAAATCTTGTCCAATAGCTGGTAGATTTCTAGTGTCTTTTTTGATTGCTGTCTGGTTGGCCACATGCATCTGTACGTTGACTTCTTCCAATTCTTTCAAAGACAGGTTCTGAAAATCTGGCATAACGACCTTGGCTGTCACCTCTCCAATTTCTGGAAATGGATCACTGTCGATCCCCATGGCCTTTTCAGCTTTGGCTGGGAATTTCAAACTTCCTTTCCGAATTTGTTCTTGGATCCTGTCTCGAAAAATAACACAGGTTTTAGTCAAGTGAGACCAAGAATTATGCCATTTACAATATACTTTTCCTTTAAGTTCATCAAGAGATGGAATTTTAACCCCTTTTGGGAACTTAAGGAAGTTGGCCGTAAGCAAATGATCAAAAATGTCATCTGCCTTAGTTAAATTGAAAGAATACTTCCTATGGACATCTTTCTTTTTAAACTGCTGGTCAATTGTCGTATCCTTATGAATTAATGCTTCACAGATCATGGGCTCTTTCCCTAAAATCTCTGCTGCATCAATCTCATAGTTAGGATCTTTGTAGTATGTCTTTTATGATGCCTTATTTCGATCTTGCTCCTCTTCTAGTAATGCTTCATATCGAGATACTTTGTAAGTCATTTCCACTAAGTCCCTGAACTCTGTTGAGTCAAACTTCTTTCGAAGCCTGAACTCTAAGCCATTTTGGGCCAATCTTACGAATTCTGGCTCTGGCAAGATTATCCTACATTTATTTCGAGCCCTTTTAAATTTGGCAATAAACTGAGTAGCATTCTCTTCAGGCCTTTGACTCAATTTTGCCAAGTCTACCATGGAAACTTCTGGCTCTGATTGAAAGAATTGGGCATGAAATGCCTCTTCCATTTGTTGCCAAGTCTAGATAGAGCCAGGTGGAAGGTTAATATACCATACAAATGCTCCCCCAGTTAAAGAGTTTGGGAATAGTCTCAACTTCATATAGTCATGATTAGCAAATTCACCACATTGAGCAGCAAACCTAGCAATATGCTCTATTGTTGATTGGTTTCCGTTCCCATAAAAAAGGACAAAATCTGGTATCCTGAAACCCCTTGGGTATTCATGTACCCTGTCGACCCATTCTGGGTATGGTTTTCTGTACACAGGAGTCTGGACACCCCGAGCCATTGGTCCACATACCTCCCTAACTATATCAGCAATTTGGTCCCTAGGGATCATATTTTGTGCCTGCTGAACCACTACTGGGGAACAAACACAGGATTTGGTGGACAAACTTGTGCTTGTGATCCTCTTGGTCCATAAGGTGGTACATTCGGGATTGGTTGTCCCTGTGGTACAGGTTGCTGTTGAGGGTGTGGGTAACCTCTTTGAGCCTGTCCTACGAAGGGACTTACGAAAGGTGCCGGAATAGGCGTTGTGTCCCTTCCATTTGTGGGAAAACCTTCCAACCCCCCGGGTATAAATTCGAATAAGGGATTATTGTACCCCCTAGTGCCAGGTATGGCTTCGAACGTGGGATTTGAAACCATTCTTATGCCATTTTCTTGTACTGGGCCAGATCCACCAACTTGCATGGCTTCATTATTGAATATCACTGCATTTTGGCCTGCTATAGGCCTCGAAATGGGTTCGTACCAAGACTGTGGTGGTGGTCTTTCATGACTCTGATTATTAGTCTGACCATTAGAATGTCCATTAACTTGCATAGGCTGTTTATCTCTAGCCAATCTTTGCTGAGGGACATTTACTTCCTCCATGTGTCTTGCATTTGTTGGTTGGTGGTTATTCATTCGATCCAAAAAGGATATTGCCCACCTTTCCATTGTGTTTATTAATTGCTGTCCCATGGCATTTACTAGGCCACCCCATGGATTCATTGGCTGGGTAGATGGGACAGTGGATGGTCCAATTCCTTGGTCTTGTCCAATGTTATGAACAAATGGTATTTGTTCTGAAGTACTGGTTTGTTCGACCATAAGTTCTGATAAAATAGGAGTTTCCACAGGATGTGTTATCACATTATCCTCTGGATTAGGTATCTCTACCTCTCCTTCCACGTCTTCTTCCAAGCGTTCATTTTCTCCTTGTCTCCTACGTCTAGCCACTTTAAATGGTCCCACCGGGCGTGCTAAAAATATATGTTGGCTTTTTGATTATCGAAGGTTATTTCTGAAATTATGAGCGTGCCAGCAAGGTTCAATCAGTCCTTACAGAATTTTGATTGCCAACCAATTATCAGACGATTGTGTTGTAGTTCTTTCAGCCTCAATGAAGAGGACTTTTACTGGTGGCTTGATTTAGGAGAATTTAAGCATAAGAACAGTTAAATAAAGAGCAATTTAAGCATTTCATTAGTATGAAAAACTTACAATGATCCAAACTCAGCCTCATAGAGGTTTACAGCGACAATCTACTTGAAACTACTCCTATGAATGAAGTGCAGTGCAGGAATAAAATACAGGAATATAAAAAACAGGAAATATAAAAACTGGAACGAAATATGTAAAGTAAGACTGGTTTCTTGGATCTGAGTCTGGGCATTTTCTGGGGTCTTCCCTACTATTTATACTCCTCAAAGATGGCCATCGAATTTCACTTCAAACCGTCGAACTGCTCCTCCGTAGTCGCTGATCATGCTACCTTATAAGTAGTTTCACTACGCCATCACTTGCAGTTAGGCTTCCCTCCTATATTTGAATTTGAATGTGAGTAACTGTTGAAGCCACGTCACCGTAAATCTCTTTGTTGATCCACTGCCACTCAGATCTCATAACAACCAATATTAACTGCCACGTGTACGATCAGGATCGAAGACTTGAATGGTCTCCCCATATTACCCTTACTTTGCCACGTGTTGAATTGTAATTGGCTTGCACAAAATACGTAGCCAACAGTAGCATTACTGGAAACTCTCACGAGACTTCACTCGTCCTCTAAGGATAACTTAAGGGTTTAAAAGGCTTGTTACATATGCTAAATGTAATCGCATTACCTGTGAAAATGGTTTTTCTATGTTAATTTTTTTTTTTTGGGGGGTTCAATAATATTGTTGTAGTATGTAGCCTAGTGCTATCTAGGCGTGCTAATAAAATTGTATGATTTGAGAGCTAAAATTTAGAACTGATGTTCCTTAAAAATGTTTCTTTTGTTTATTTGCATTATTTGGTACATTTGGAGTATGGTCACGTGGTTCTCTAGGAGTGCTGTGATTAGTGGACAATGTAATATTTATAATTTTGTATTAGGTGATTAGAGCAGAGCATATGATGATTAGTGAAGAAGTATGAACATATGATGCCCCAAAAGCATCCAATAATTTTCACTGTTACTCCAAGTAATTATTCCAGAAACGCCATTTGGTCATGGGCCAACCAACAATAAAGGGCATGCAATCAAATTTGAGGAAAAAAAAACTTCTTAAACAAAATGTCATTAATAATTGAACGGGCACACAATTATACCGAAATTCCCAACTAACTCGCAAGTAACAAGAACAGAGTTTCAGCACTAGAAACTTCAAACGCCAGATGAAAGTAGTGTATTTGGTAGTGCATAGCAGGGGTGTTGATTTCGCCAAGACGGATGGTGTACTCTTGGCTCTTTTTCCGTTTAATGTGCTACAAAAAAGATCAGCTCTTCCTTATTGAGCTGAATCCTTCTAATTACAATATTTTCCAAATCAATACCAAGTCGTTTGCCTAGTTGCTAATGGCAAATTTCAGGTAATAGGTTTGCCTCCAATCCTATAAGTGGACTGGATTATTCTGTTTTCTTGGGCTCACTTGGGCTTAATTTGATTATTCAAACAATTCACAAAAAATTAAGTTAATTGAACATAATAACTACATAAACATCAAACTCAACGAATTATATAAAATGAAATGGTTCAGACAATTAAGACACACTATCTTCAATAAGCAAATTCAAAGTTTTGGTATTTGTAGTGTGTAACTTCAATTTTCTGCACTTCTAATACCATTTAAACAATTGAACAACACTAGTTGTCTTGGTTGTTTAACCTCCTTGAAAAGAGTTATTAGATGATGATGATCGATCCTTCAATTCCATTAGGTGGTATTTGAATTATGGATTTGAAAAATAAAAAGATTGGTGAAATGTGCCAACCTACTAATCTGGACACTATTTGATCCAAGAAATGGGCAAAATGACTACTATTTTATTGGGAGTCTGAGAACACTTTGAGTAATTTTGTATGGCTTGTTTTTCAAATTTACTTAAATTTAATTTTTAAAATTGTACGTGGATCATGAATTTGGATAGGAAAAAAAAAACAAAGGTAAGTAAAATGTAACAACATTTTATTCATATTTTACTCACATTTTTTCTCTTTCTTTATCAAAATTTCAGTTCTTCAATATTCATGGTTTCCTTAGCCTTTTTCAAAATCAAACAATTGCAATTTGGATTATTACTTGAAGATATCGATGACCCTAAACACAAATTCCCGATAGTCACGAGTGCATTCATTTTGTTTTTTTTTTTATTCAATTCACTATAAAAAATAAGAGTTTCAGAAATTAAAATTTTTTTTGTCACTAAAAATGAATTTTGTTGCAAAAAACATTTTAATTCTTGTTGTCATAAGGATAGTCACTAAAAAAATTATCTCGAAAAGTCATAAAAAAGAGATCATTGTGCTAGGAAACAGAGAAAAGGAAAAACAAGAAAAAAGAGAAACACTCCGAGTGTGTTTTATTGGACGGACTGGATAGGGGGATTAGAATCCATCGAACTTGAATACTGGGACTGTGAATCCTCTAAATTATTTGGTTGAATTTGATGTGTATCCTGTTTATTTTCTCATGAGATTAGACGTTTAGAAAAAACTATTTTTAGTGAATCCAATGTTTGGTTTGACGGACTAGATAAGGATAAATGAGCAAACGACTATTTTACTATTTTTTAATTGTTTACTAAGTAATACCAATATTAAACATATCTTTAATATTTTAATTATTTTTAGCGAGATTAAATAAAATTTTATTTTATTTTATTTTTTACACAATTAAATAAATTTATTTTTTTAAAAATAAAATAAATAAAATATCAATAAAAATATATGTTATTCTTTTAATTAAAATTTGCAATAAATTTATTTTAAAAAATAATAATAATTAAATAATGAAATTAAATAAAACATCTATTAAAATTTAATTAATGAAATTAAATAAAATATAAATAAAATTTTAAAATAAAATATCAATAAAAAATTATTTTAAAAAATTAAATAAATAAAACATCAATAAAAAGTTAAATAAAATTATTTTATTTTTAAATTGAGACATTTAAATTTTATTGAATTTTACTAAATATAATACATAATTAAATAGTAAAAGGTTAAAATGGTCATTCACCACTTAATCCCATGGGATTGTTATCCCATGAAAATTGTCCCACACCTCCCCGTGGACAGTGTAATCCCACATATAGGGATAAGGAGTCCGGCCGGACTCCATGTCTGGAGGACTAAAAAGTAAACAAACGCCAGATAAAGGGCTTCTAATGAATTACAATCCAAACAGTGTTTAGTCCCCCCAAATCCCTTGAATCAAACGCACCCTCAAAGAATGAGAGGAAAGAAAAAAGTGGGGATTGGATAAATTATTGAGTGGAAGTCTGAGGGATGATTAGATATCACTGTTGTACTGAATTTTTTTTTATAAATTTTTTATACATAATAATGTGACTTGTTATAGTTTTTTTTATTTTCAATCAAAACAATCATTATTATTTTCATAACTTGAAAAATATCATTAAGAAATCATTCTAAATGTTAATTCTATATAAAAATTTTATCTATTAATTATTTTTCTTATATGCCAAAAAAAAAAAAATTGCAAAAAATGAGGGAGGCACATGCCCCCTAGTCCCTTCGTAGCTCCGCCACTGCACACACATATATATGCACTAGTCTTTTACGTTTTTCATTTTTTGAACAACAAACAAAGTAAATTTATTGAAAGTGAAAAGATACAAAACTAGCTTAGGGAGCATTCGAATTATTGCCAAAACTAAGCATAACAACTAATTATGTGCATCCCCAAAGCCAACTAATTATGTGTATTAAATGGATAGAGAGGTTTACACAATGTAATTTATAATATGTTAATTTTTTTTTTCTTTATTTTCTTTGTAGATTGATTTTTGATGACGTTTAGAAGCATACTTGCAAATGAAAGTGTTAAATTTTTTTTTTTTGGAACTGATACTTAATTTTAGTTGTAAATCAAGGTCGAGTGTTGATTTTTTTGTGGACTCCATGTTAATTTATTTTAGAATTTGCGTTGATGGTTTTTTTTGTTATACTTAATGGATTATTATTAAATTTGTTTGATGGATATATTTTGATTTATAATATAAATTGTTTAGTGAATTTTTTTGTGTGGAGTGGTGTATAATAGTTAATGGATTTCTTACTACATTTAAAAGGCTATTGGGATATGAGCAGAAATATTTGTGAAATAATAATTTAAATTTAAATATAAAATATGGGACAAGTTTAGTGACGAATTTTTTTCGTCATTTGTACTTATTATTATGACAAAGTGATTATTCGTTGCTAATAAATATTAGTTGTTACAAAATTTATTGCAACTTAGAGCATCTCCAATGGAGCTCTCAAAATACTTGCCAAAGCTATAATTTAGCAATAGTGATACCAAGCGGGTCTCCAATGGCATGCTATTTTACTTGCCAAAGATGGCATATGCCATTTTTGTTCTCAAATTTGGCAAGTAAAATAACAACTGCCAAACATGCCACATCAGCAAATATGAACAGATTTTTTCTAATTTTTCTAATTTTTTTCATTTTTTATATTTGCATAATCGGGAATAATATATATATATATATATATATTTTACAAATAGTTAAAAAAAAGGTCATAAAAGACAAAAAAAATAAACAAAAATAAAATTACAAAAAACCTATATCCAAACAACACCTACAAATTTGAAGGGAAAGTTGGTTGAGAATTGCCAAAATAGCCAGTGACCATTGGAGTATCATTGCTATAATTTGACAAAATACCACTATTCATTGCCAAATTATAGCAGTAGTAATGATATTATAACAACAACCATTGGAGATGCTCTTATATATGAAAGTTTTCATTGATTTTGTTGTTTGGTAACTAAAAATTTCGTCACATATATATATATATATATATTTCGTATATATATATTTTTGCCACGAAATATATTTCGTCATCCATGTATGATGTTTGGAGACGAAAAATTTTGTCAACTTTACATCTTATTGTGACGAAATTATTTCCTCATCAATGATCAACATGTGTGACAAATTTATTCGTCAACTAAAGTTATAAATGTGGTATTGAATAACTATTTGGTGACGAAAATGAGGATTTTTGGTGACAAAATGTTATTTTATTAGGATAAAAAGTTTCGTCACTGAAGTAATTTCATTAGTGACGAAATTATTTTTCATCACGATGTTTTTTAGTGACAAAATTCAATGACGAAGCCGGTGAGGAAAATATTTACTCACAAATATCTATAGTGACGAAATTAGCTCTTTGGAGACAAAAAAAAATTCATCATTCAAGACCCAACTTCTTGTAGTGTAAGTTGGCATCCAAAGCAAGACTATTATGTGCATCCCCAGAGCCACCACCTAGAGTTAAAGAGTTTTCAACTCAATACACTCCATTACAACCTTACGAACAAAAAAAGATTACATCTTTCCACCTAAACAATATCTAATCTGCAAAATATTGAACATAAAATCATCTATAGTAAACTGGTAATCCGTTGATATAGCTTTCAGCCATATGGTTAACTGATGGTGATTGCCTCCTGAAGTTTCTCCATATTTGGATGAAAACCATTAAACACACAATCACTCTTATGCTTCCAAATGGACCAAAGACTCAACTAAACCAAGCACCACCCATATCACTCCTTACCACTATAATAAACCAGACCAAACCTTCCAAACCAGAGGGAAAAAAATAAGCACATGTTCAACAGTCTCTTCCTTTGATTTACAGAAAACACACTGAGTAAATGCATTCTCATTAAGAACTCTAATCCTTTAGAGAAAAACAGAAGTTTTGACCTTATGTTTCCAAGCTAGCCACCTAAAGAATTGAACTTTGGGTGGAAGATAATTGATCCACACCAATCTACTAGAACTAACATACTCACCAAACTCCAATTCACACTGCCTATAAAGTGATGCAACAAAAGATTGACCTGGATGGGCTGCTAACCACCTTGGTTTATCCTTGACATCCAAACATAATGCAAGGGCTGCTCTTAACACATTTGAGATCCTAGATAGCTCCTCAACCTCCCATTGCGGCAAATGCCTTCTAAAATTGAGATCCCACAGCTCAGAGAAGCCCTTTCTATCAATTAAAAACCTAAGTGATCTATTCATGACTGTAGAAAGTGAAAAGAGCTAGGAAACTCCTCTTTGAGACAAATATCACCACACCATTTATCATGCCAAAATCTCACTCTATTTCCATTACCCACTATAATCTGTAAATTACTGACAAAAAATTACAGAAGATTGCTTCTTTGCTCCGCCACTACGAAAATATCAGTCCATATCTTAGAATATCTTAACCTTGTACTCAAATTTGGTATTCATTCACCTTCATCAATTTTGTATTTGGCACATACCACCTTTTCCACAATGCTCCCTCTTTATTAGAAAATCCCCACCACCACTTCATCAACAAACAAGCATTTACCTCTATAATTCTCCTAATCGCTAACCCTCCTTGATTAATACTCTATGTCACCTCATTCCATTTTACTAGATGGATTTTTCTCTTCAACTCTGATCCTCCCCATAGAAAGGATGTAGTCTTTCAATTTCCTTAGCAACTCTTTCTGGAATTTTGAAAAGTGATAGATAATACATAAGTAAACTGGACAGCATAGCCTTGATCAGAGTAAGTTTGCTAGCAAAAGAGAGGAACCTCATTTTCTACCCAGCTAGCCTAACTTTTATCTTATCCATGACTGGTTTCCATGTCTTCTTTTTGCTTGGTGAAGCACCTAATGGCAAACCAAGATATTTTAATGGTAACTTTTGAGTTTTACAATTGAGCAATGTAGCAAAATCCTTAAGTGAAGAATCAGAGATACCAATCCCACAAACCACTCTTATGGAAATACACTAGTCTTTTACTTTATGTCTCTATTTGATCACCATGCTGCTTGAAGTTTACATTTTTTTGTTTGTTATGGTTTAACAATGCGTATTTTTTTAACTGGCTACAAATTATTGCATAAAGTATTTTGGCAACACGGTTAAAAGTTAGCTCTTTGACTTTTTAATTTTTTTGGGTCATATTACCTCTCTATTTTTTTTTTGCACGTTTATTTATTATTTATTATACATATATAAGCTAAAAAGTCAACTTTTAACCTACTTTCCAAATTGAATCTACTTATGTTTTTCCTTTTCTTTTTTTTTTGTCTTTTTTTTTTTCTTTCTTTTTTGGGTGCAGTTTGTGTAAGATTTAATAATACATGTAACCATAATAATAATACGGAATTAAACTTTACAGGATCTTGAATTTAATACAACTCAAGAATAAAACGAATATACCTTTGTCAGCCATTGAATTAGAGAAGTTGAGAAAATACCCCTTAGAGTTGAACCTTTAGATTTTGGCTCACCTTCTTCTCTCTGTCTCTCTTAATTAGGATGACTATAAAACTTAAAGTGATGGAAAAATACTCATGATATGAAAGGGGAGTCACCCATCCTTATATAGAGGAGAGAAGAGGGCCAGATAAACTCTATCAGAAGAATTTCTAATCCATCAAGGTTTCCTTCTTATCTTAGAAGAGTGATTATATTAAAATTCTATTTACTGAACTTGATCTCAAATATTGGCTTTATCTATTTGTGAAGTCCAAATAAATTAAAACATGTAGAAAATATGTAGGCTATTGGGCCACACTAGAAAAATAAATCTAACAGTTTGGTCTTGCTAAGGATAAGATTACATGAGTGCACTCCTAGATTGTTTTGTATATTTATGTACATTTGAACTGATTGGATTTAAATTTTAGGTTATTTTAGATTTTTTTCTAGTTAGATTGTGGAAACCCTTTCAATATATTTTCAAATGTTAAAGCATTAAAATGTGGCCCCTATTTTGGAATGCTTTTTCATCTTCATGATTTTGTTTAAATGTGCTCAATAGGCCCATTAAAGAGCTTTACGAAGAAGTGAAGTTTCTTAAGAACGTTTCACTTCAAAACATTGTTGTAAGGTTTTAATTGCTAAAGCAATGGTTGGCTATCTGTCTATACTTGTCTTTTCTTTTTGAAGTGATACTTGAGACCAATTAGAGAGGAATCCATGAATATTTTACTATTTGCATCATAAATTAATGGGATCGTTGGTGCTATTATGATGCTAGAAAATAATAAAATATCTCTCTCTCACACACACATGTATATATGTATGTATTTGTGTAATATAAATGACTTCTTCATATATTTTTTATTTATTTATACATTGATCTAAAGCCCTACCTAAACAACTAAGAGATAGTACTATATTTGTTCACATTCAGTTTGCTTAAATGAAGACTAGATTTTAGCTCTTTGATATGGCTCCTTTAATCTCGAGTACTTCTCATTTGATTTTGATTTTGGTAATCTTATTTTGCGTACTTGCTTTGTAATTTTTCTTCGAGATTTTCGATATCCTTTGATCTTCTTCCATGTAGGGTTTTGTTCTACATCGTGTTATGGCTTTGGATCACTCTGAATGGCTTTTTTGATTTGCTCTTGCTAAGTTCACTCTAGATCCTAAGTTGTTCATGGCTACACTTTCCATTTGATCTGGTCTTAATTTATGAAGTTGATTAGTTGAAATCTGTATGTTGGCATCCATATATAATGAAGTTCAGAAATTCACATGGGTTTAGCTACATAGGGTAAAAAGTGTAGAAAAATGCATAGAACTCATGACTCATAAATAAAAAGTAGTTTTTAATCTATTTGTGTAATTTCTTTTAAAGTTATGTGTTTTCAAAATTTTAACCCATTTTAATGCTCTAGTTTGGACATTTAGTCAGATCATGTGATCCATTTAGGGTTTAGTTTTCTAATATTTTCTACAATTTAATGTAATGAATTCTTATACTTTGTTTTGTATATTTGGAAATTTTCTACAGCAAAACATCTGCAGGTAACTTATGGTTTAAATCATATGTTGTAGTTTGTCTGGACAAGGTGATTTGATTGTGACTCATCTCTTTGTTTGGCTTTTTTTTATTATTATTATTTTTTTAATTTTTGATCGGCAAAAAGAAACTTTATGGATGGAATAAACAAGGACAAGGTACAAAGCACATTACATCAATAAAGAAAATGGAAGTACAACGCATCTCAATGAGCTAATTGATCCTAACTAGGTTGACACCAAAAAGCTCATCCTATCATTTGCTAGCACCCCTAGAGTTGGTAAGAGACCAACGAAGAGATAGGATAACCAAAGCCATACAACCAGCAATCAGCCAGTCATCATAGCCATACAGCCACCCATCTCATAGCTAAGACAGACTAACCAATTCATCTAAGGCAGCCAGTCATCTAAGCAGACCAACCAACTCAACAACCTAACTCAGCCATTTGACCATCCAACCATTAGTAGCAACTAAGACAGACTAAACATTTCAGCATGAACACAAAACAGTAACATTCAGCAATCAGCAATTATCTAAGAGAGACTGAACAACACTAAGCCTTGAGACTAATAAGGCCACAAAAATCCTCCAACAAAACCAAACAGATCAACAAAACAGCTTTTCAGAAGCCAAACAGATCAGCAGCCTTGAGACTAAACCAAACAGAACAGTAGCCTTGAGATTAAACCAAACAGATCAGCAAACCAGTTCCAGTTCAAACATAACAGAACATGCAGACTAATAGTGCAAAACAGAACAACATGCCATTAAAACAGAGCATGCAAACTCATTATCAACCCCTAATATGTCTCCAGTTGAAAACTACATTAGTGATTGAAAATGGGAAGTCCTTGATAGAGGCCTTGAGCCAAAAGGCTAATCTAACCTTGATTAGTTCCCACAGATCCACCGAATTAGGGTAGGTACCAAGAATACACACTCGTTCTTATGCTTCCAAAGTGACCAAAGAATAACAAGGGGAATGCCTCTCCAAATTTTGGTGAATAAGCACTTGTATTTCCCACCCATCTACCAGTTTAGAAAACCTTCCATAGTTTGTGGGATGCACCATTGAAGGCCCCAGTCAAATAGCACAGCAGACCAAATGGACTAAGAGAATGAGCAATGAAGCAAAACATGATGAGCAGTTTCAGGGACAGATTTGCAGAAGATGAAAGTGGTGGAGAGATTGGAACCAAGAATGCTAAGATTGTATAAGAAGTCTGCTGTTTTAACTCTAATTATCCAAGCCAACCATCCAAAGAAATGGACTTTAGGGGGGGTAATTGTAATGACCCTCACCACTGCTTACCGATAAACATTGATTACCGTTAAACCGAACTGATTATGACTGATAATTGAACTGATTAAAGTACTAAACTGACTGACTGAAAACTGAAACTGAATTGACCGAGTATGTATGTTAATTTGTATTCTATCTGTTTGATTGTTTATTTGATCTGTTCACGTTTTATGTTTAAACTGCTAATGGAAGACCTTATCGGCGGCCGAACCGGGAATTGATTGATATTTTATGATCCTCATAATTAATGTGATTTTATGGTGTATTTATCTGAAAATTGATTAGGTATGATTAAATTAGATTAAATATTGATCAATTGCTTAAGTTGGCCTTATTTACCAAACTAGCCTTAGTGGCCACTACTTGATTCATTGTGAGCTTCATTACACTTGATCACATAACACATTTGCTCAACCATTCTCCTTGCCATAATCGACCAAGAGAGAGAGAGTGAGAGGATTGAGTTGTTCATCTTGAATTACTTGGAAACTTGAAGAATTGCTTGGAGAATTGAAGTGTAGATTGCTTAATTGAGCTCCTAGTCTTCCAATTCAGGACCTAAGGTAGAGTAATTACCCTCTTGTTCGTGAATTGATCTTGTTCTTACATGATTCATGTCAAATTTAGTGAATTGAGCCATGGATTAGTTCTAGCATGTTGAAATAGAGCATAATTCATGCATGCATGTTAGTATTGGTGGATTTTGAGTTGAGTTCATGGCAAATTGTTACATGCATGCCCATGTTTTGAGTGTAGGCCATGTTTTCATCTTGTTTGTGAATCAATTGGCTCACTAGAGCATGTTTTGAAGCTTGAAAGGTATTTGAAGATCATGCATGTCACGTTTGAGGTTTGTCCTTGAACAATTGGTCTGGAACTGGGTTTGAATTAAACACCCTTGGGCTTTGATTTCTCAAATTGAGTTTTGAATCATGTTTAACTATGACTTTATAAGAGTTTTTCAGAAAATGGGCCCAAGAGGATCGGTTTTGAGTTGTTAACATCTGGTTTTGAGCTTGGAGGTGCAATCTGGAATTTCCAGATTTTGCATTTCCGCTCGAGCGGGAGAAGTGCCGCTCGAGCGTGGAATCCGAGCATCCAGCATCTTGCACCGTTTTACAGTCCGCTTGAGCGGAGGATTGGGCGCTCGAGCGGAGGCATGTGTCTCAAGCTCGAGCGGGCGTCGAGCGTCCGTCGAGCGGAGATTTCACCCATCCAATACTTTTACAGTACGCTCGAGCGAGGGATTTGACGCTCGAGCGTGTAACCTTGTTGCATGTCCGCTCGAGCGGAACTCTGTTTTCTGAAAATTCTGAAAATGCTTTTAAAAGTGCATCTTTGCATCCTCATCCCATTCTAGGCATTCTTAGGCCTAGTTTAAGACATCTTATTGAGGATATAGATGTAGAACACACCGAGGCAATTAGGGATTAAGTTATTATCTTTCCCAGCTGTGTAGCTTAGTGTGTTCAATCTGTTAACTGTGTAGGGTTGGCGACTGGGGAGGCACGCTCTAGCTTACTATAGCCCAGAACTCTGTGAGTAACGATTGTGTAAAGATATGTTCAAAAATGATTATTTTCTGAACAACTGAACTGTACTGTTTCTGAATTGAATACTGTTAATTGAATGAATGTATGTTCTATATTCTGAACTGTATTGCGGCATCCTTAGCACCTACTGTTTACTGTTACTGTTATAGAGATCTCTGTCGGTTCCCTCGTTGGAACCACTACTGTTTACTGACTGATGGCCATCATTTACTGCTTGGTCTTTTAAGACCTACTGTTTACTGTACTGTTATGCTAATGGATGCACCACATATGGCTGTACTGACTGAACGACTGAAATACTGTTTAAATGAACTGTTTTCATACTATAAGGACATTCATTCTTAACCTCTTTACGCATTATGTTATTCACTGGGCTTTAGCTCACTGCTCATATATATATGTAGGTGTCCAGGCACCAGACCGCAGCTAGGAGCGTCGAGGCTAACTCCAGTTTTGTCAGCCAGCCTTTGTGCCTCACTGCGAGGTTCCGAGCCTATCATGTTAAGACTTAGGGGTGTTTTAGAATTTCCCCTTCTGTACTGTCTTACTGTTTTGTAATAACCAAATGGATTGCATAGATTGAATGTTTACTGTACTGTCATGTAAGGGATGGAGTCCCTAGTCTGAATAATTGTATATATTGTGATTGTATATATTGTGCATACCGTCCAGTACTGGTTATGTATATATATGTGAAAAATCTTTTTGCATACAGACCGTCACAGCTCATTGGACACTGTTTATTTACTGTTTTGGCTTCCGCCAGGCCCTGTACTCTGTTTTACTGTGCTACTGTTAAGCAGGCCTTTGGTAATATCAGATTACTGGCCGGTTATGGTACTGAACCCATAGGGCCGGGTTTGGGTCGTGACAGAGTGGTATCAGAGCGATACTTACCACGAGTTATACTGCACACACGTGTCCAAAGGAGCTATAGGGTGTCCTAGAAAAGCAATTAGGGCATCTCATGAGCATGATAAGTGTGTGGTTATGTTATGATTGACTATATGCTAACGTGTTAAACTGTTAAACAAATGACTGATTATGTTTAGAACTATTATAACTGTTTATAGTGAAATGGACAACGCAAACACTGCAAATGAAACCGAATCCTCATCCTCTGAGACCAGAATGGCCAGACTGGAACAAATGATGGAACTGATAACTGCAAGACTGGATCAACAACTGAACCAGCAGCCCCTACCTCCTCCGGTACAGCCGGAACAAAATATGAATACGAATGTTAAAAATGTGAATGTAAATGATGGGGATATAATTGCTCTCACCCATAAGTTCAGCAAAATGAAACCACCGTCCTTTAAGGGAGGCCTAGAACCGTTAAAAGCTGAAGCATGGGTTCTGGAGACTGAAAAATTGTTTGAAGTTTTCCCGTGCTCTGAAGCACACAAGGTACTATTAGCCACCTTTACATTGCAAGAAGAAGTTAGAAGGTGGTGGATGCTTATCCGTGATGAAAATACCATTCTGACTTGGACTCAATTCAAAGGAGCCTTCTTTGAAAAGTACTTCCCTCAGTGTGTTAGGGACAGAAAAGTAACTGAATTTGAACAGCTGAAATAGGGCACGATGTCCGTTGCTGAATATGAAACAAAGTTCACCGAACTTGCGAGATATGCACCGCATATGGTGGACACTGATTACAAGAAGGCCAGAAAGTTCGAAGGCGGCCTTAATGTTGCAATCCTTGATCGGATTAATGTTTTGAAGCTACCAAATTATGTAAATGTTCTTGACAGAGCCTTGATGACCAAATCAAACATTGAAGCACTGAAAACTGAAACGCCATTGTCTGAATGGCGTGGTAAAAGGCAGGGATTTAAGTTTAAGAAAGGCAAGCATAGTCCATTGAACAAGAAACAGAATACGGGGTCAACGACTACGTCTAGTCAAGGAAACCGTACAGTACCGCCCTGTCCTGAGTGTGGTAAAAATCACAAGGGAGTCTGTTACAAGATATCAGGAGCCTGTTATAGGTGTGGCAAAGTGGGCCACATGGTTAAAGACTGTCCCTCTGCCGCACAAGCTAGTAGTAAAGCTACACCAAGCGTAGCGGCATCAACTGTTACACCAAAACAGAACCCCAAAGCTACCGGGAAAGAGCCTATGAGGCAGGGCCGAGTGTTCGCCCTAGTACCGGGAGACGTCCAGAATACCGAGACCGTTGTGTCAGGTATGCTCTCTATTTGTACTCAGAATGCTTATGTACTAATTGATTTGGGGTCTACGCATTCTTATGTGTCGCATGCTTTTTCGCGTAAATTGAATAGACCCTTAGAACCTATGAACTATCTGTTAGCTGTATCCTCACCCGTTGGGGGATCTATGACCTGTGCATACATGTACCCTGCTTGTGAAATTATTGTTGGAGATGCACATCTGTTTATCGATTTATTGCCATTGAACATTGATCATTTTGATGTAATATTGGGGATGGACTGGTTAACGAAATATCATGCCACCATAGACTGTGTAACGAAACAAGTAGTTTTCCGTCCACCTGGCCTACCTGAATTTGTGTATAATGGGATTGGAGTAGTACCCCCTCCGTATTTGATTTCATCTGTGAAGGCTGTTAAACTGATTAGAAAGGGGCGTAAAGGGTATATGTGTTCTGTATTGACTGTATCTACTGCTGATAATGCTAATGTGAACTGTATTCCTATAGTCAGAGAATTCCCAGACGTTTTTCCAGATAATCTTCCAGGAGATTTGACTGATAGAGAGATTGAATTCACCGTTGATGTGATTCTCGGAACGCAGCCAGTATCTAAAGCTCCTTACCGAATGGCTCCAACTGAACTGAACAAACTGAAGGTGCAATTGCAAGAGCTATTAGACAAAAAGTTCATCAGGCCCAGTACTTTACCGTGGGGCGCACCTGTTTTGTTTGTAAAGAAAAAAGACGGCTCACTGAGACTGTGCATCGACTATCGTGAACTGAATAAGGTAACTGTAAAGAATAAATACCCATTACCGCGTATTGATGACCTGTTTGATCAGTTACAGGGTGCTAAAGTATTTTCGAAGATTGATCTCAGATCTGGATACCATCAGTTGAAAGTTAAATCAGATGACATTGATAAAACTGCTTTTAGAACGAGGTATGGACATTACGAATTTTTAGTTATGCCTTTCGGAGTCACGAACGCACCAGCTGCATTTATGGACCTTATGAATAGAATTTTTAAACCATACCTTGACAATTTTATTGTTGTATTTATTGATGACATATTGATTTACTCCAAGAGTATAGAAGAACATGAACATCACCTGAGACTTGCCCTGCAAATTTTAAGAGAACATAAACTGTATGCTAAACTGTCTAAATGTGAATTTTGGCTTGACCATGTTATGTTTTTGGGGCATGTTGTTAGCAAAGATGGAATTTCTGTTGATCCGCAGAAAATCGAAGCTGTAGTGAACTGGCCTAGACCAACCAACATGATTGAAGTCCGAAGCTTCTTGGGTTTGGCTGGATATTACAGAAGATTTGTCAGAGATTTCTCCAAAATTGCCTTACCATTGACTCAACTGACTCAGAAAGGAATCTCATTTGACTGGACCGACCAAAGGGAATCTGCTTTCCAGGAGTTGAAAACTCGACTTGTGACTGCACCGGTTCTTACCTTACGTTCAGGTACGGATGGTTATACTGTGTTTAGTGATGTTTCTTATAAGGGTTTGGGATGTGTTTTAATGCAGAATGGGAGAGTAATTGCCTATGCTTCCCGACAATTGAGACCGCACGAAAAGAACTACCCGACCCATGACTTAGAACTCGCTGCAATAGTATTCGCATTAAAAATTTGGCGTCACTACCTGTACGGGGTGACATGTGAAGTATACACCGACCACAAGAGTTTGAAATATTTTCTCATACAGAAAGAGCTGAACATGAGACAGCGGAGATGGCTGGAACTGATTAAAGATTATGACCTACAGATATTGTACCATCCGGGAAAAGCCAATACCGTTGCCGATGCATTGAGCCGAAAATCAATTGGAAACTTAGCCTGTTTGCTTACAGGACAGAAAGAGTTGCTTTGTGACCTTGAAAAATCTGAAATTGAAATTGTTTTACGAGAACAATGTGGAACCTTAGCTGCTATTTCTGCTCACCCAGCGTTGATTGAAGAGATTAAAGAGAAACAGCAACTGGATGATTTCTTGAAAAAGATCATCGAAGAAAGAGAATCTAAACCGAGACCGGGATTCAGATTTGAGAATAATGTACTGAATTTTCAGGAAAGACTGTGTGTACCGAATGATACTGAACTGAAAAGAAGGATTCTGCAAGAGGGCCACAATTCAAAATTTTCTATCCATCCGGGGAATACGAAAATGTACCAAGACCTGAAACTGAATTTCTGGTGGCCGGGAATGAAGAAAGAAATTGCCGATTTTGTATCCAAATGTCTTCATTGCCAACAAGTCAAAGCCGAACATCAACGACCCGTAGGCTTATTGCAGCCCTTACCGATACCGGAGTGGAAATGGGAACATATTACCATGGACTTTATCGTTGGATTACCTCGCTCTAGTAAAGGTATAGACTCAATTTGGGTTATTGTTGATAGACTGACTAAATCTGCTCACTTCTTACCTGTTAAGACAATTTATAATGCGGACAAATTGGCTATACTCTATATTGATGAAATTGTGAGACTGCATGGAGTGCCTGTGTCCATTGTTTCTGACAGGGATTCGAAGTTTACATCGAGATTTTGGCAAAGCTTACAGACCGCATTGGGTAATGAATTGAGACTGAGTAGTGCTTATCATCCTCAGACCGATGGCCAGTCAGAAAGAACCATCCAGACTCTGGAGGATTTACTGAGAATGTGTGTCCTTGATTTTCAGGGAAACTGGGAAAGCCATTTGCCATTAGCTGAATTCGCCTACAACAACAGCTACCATTCAAGTATTGGTATGGCGCCTTTCGAGGCATTGTATGGCAGAAAATGTAGATCTCCGATATGCTGGGCAGAAGTTGGAGATGGGCCTTTGCTTGGGCCCGAGATCGTATATGAAACAACCGAGAAACTGAAACTAATACAACAGAGATTGAAAACTGCACAGAGCAGACAGAAGAGTTATGCTGATGTCAGAAGACGAGACAGAGAGTATGAAGTGGGTGATCACGTATTTGTGAAAGTGACACCGATGAAAGGCCAGACTCGTTTCAGAGTCAAAGGCAAGTTAGCACCGAGGTACGTCAGACCATATGAGATTATTGAGAAAATCAATCCGGTGGCGTATCAAGTTGTGCTTCCTCCTGAAATGGAGCATATGCATAACGTCTTCCACATTTCTATGTTGAGAGACTACCTCCGGGATCCTTTCCATGTAATTGAGCCTACTCGTGTAGTGCTGAGTGATGACTACACTTACGAGGAACGGCCCATACAGATTGTGAACAGACGGATCAATAAGTTGAGAAATAAAGAGATCCCGTTAGTGAAGGTCGACTGGCAAAACCATGGTGGCGTGTATGCCACTTGGGAAAGGGAAGATGACATGGCTAAAAGATATCCTGAACTATTTCCACTGAATCCTGTTTTCTTCCAGAACGAAGGTAACTCGAGTTTAGAGGACTAAACTCTTTATAAGGAGGGGAGACTGTAATGACCCTCACCATTGCTTACCGATAAACATTGATTACCGTTAAACTGAACTGATTATGACTGATAATTGAACTGATTAAAGTACTAAACTGACTGACTGAAAACTGGAACTGAATTGACCGAGTATGTATGTTAATTTGTATTCTATCTGTTTGATTGTTTATTTGATCTGTTCACGTTTTATGTTTAAACTGCTAATGGAAGGCCTTATCGGCGGCCGAACCGGGAATTGATTGATGTTTTATGATCCTCATAATTAATGTGATTTTATGGTGTATATATCTGAAAATTGATTAGGTATGATTAAATTAGATTAAATATTGATCAATTGCTTAAGTTGGCCTTATTTACCAAACTAGCCTTAGTGGCCACTACTTGATTCATTGTGAGCTTCATTACACTTGATCACATAACACATTTGCTCAGCCATTCTCCTTGCCATAGTCGACCGAGAGAGAGAGAGTGAGAGGATTGAGTTGTTCATCTTGAATTGCTTGGAAACTTGAAGAATTGCTTGGAGAATTGAAGTGTAGATTGCTTAATTGAGCTCCTAGTCTTCCAATTCAGGACCTAAGGTAGAGTAATTACCCTCTTGTTCGTGAATTGATCTTGTTCTTACATGATTCATGTCAAATTTAGTGAATTGAGCCATGGATTAGTTCTAGCATGTTGAAATAGAGCATAATTCATGCATGCATGTTAGTATTGGTGGATTTTGAGTTGAGTTCATGGCAAATTGTTACATGCATGCCCATGTTTTGAGTGTAGGCCATGTTTTCATCTTGTTTGTGAATCAATTGGCTCACTAGAGCATGTTTTGAAGCTTGAAAGTTATTTGAAGATCATGCATGTCACGTTTGAGGTTTGTCCTTGAACAATTGGTTTGGAACTGGGTTTGAATTAAACACCCTTGGGCTTTGATTTCTCAAATTTAGTTTTGAATCATGTTTAACTATGACTTTATAAGAGTTTTCCAAAAAATGGGCCCAAGAGGATTGGTTTTGAGTTGTTAACATCTGGTTTTGAGCTTGGAGGTGCAATCTAGAATTTCCAGATTTTGCACTTCCGCTCGAGCGGGGGAAGTGCCGCTCAAGCGTGGAATCCGAGCATCTAGTATCTTGCACCGTTTTACAGTCCGCTCGAGCGAAGGATTGGGCGCTCGAGCGGAGGCATGTGTCTCAAGCTCGAGCGGGCGTCGAGCGTCCGTCGAGCAGAGATTTCACCCATCCAGTACTTTTACAGTACGCTCGAGCGAGGGATTTGACGCTCGAGCGTGTAACCTTGTTGCATGTCCGCTCGAGCGGGGAAACCTGCGCTTGAGCGGGACTCTGTTTTCTGAAAATTTTGAAAATGCTTTTAAAAGTGCATCTTTGCATCCTCATCCCATTCTAAGCATTCTTAGGCTTAGTTTAAGACATCTTATTGAGGATATAGATGTAGAACACACCGAGGCAATTAGGGATTAAGTTATTATCTTTCCCAGCTGTGTAGCTTAGTGTGTTCAATCTGTTAACTGTGTAGGGTTGGCGACTGGGGAGGCACGCTCTAGCTTACTGTAGCCCAGAACTCTGTGAGTAACGATTGTGTAAAGATATGTTCAAAAATGATTATTTTCTGAACAACTGAACTGTACTGTTTCTGAATTGAATACTGTTAATTGAATGAATGTATGTCTTATATTCTGAACTGTATTGTGGCATCCTTAGCACCTACTGTTTACTGTTTACTGTTACTGTTACAGAGATCTCTGTCGGTTCCCTCGTTGGAACCACTACTGTTTACTGACTGATGGCCATCATTTACTGCTTGGTCTTTTAAGACCTACTGTTTACTGTACTGTTATGCTAATGGATGCACCACATATGACTGTACTGACTGAACGACTGAAATACTGTTTAAATGAATTGTTTTCATACTGTAAGGACATTCATTCTTAACCTCTTTACGCATTATGTTATTCACTGGGCTTTAGCTCACTGCTCATATATATATGTAGGTGTCCAGGCACCAGACCGCAGCTAGGAGCGTCGAGGCTAACTCCAGTTTTGTCAGCCAACCTTTGTGCCTCACTACGAGGTTCCGAGCCTATCATGCTAAGGCTTAGGGGTGTTTTAGAATTCCCCCTTCTGTACTGTCTTACTGTTTTGTAATAACTGAATGGATTGTATAGATTGAATGTTTACTGTACTGTCATGTAAGGGATGGAGTCCCTAGTCTGAATGATTGTATATATTGTGATTGTATATATTGTGCATACCGTCCCGTACTGGTTATGTATATATATGTGAAAAATCTTTTTGCATACAGACCGTCACAGCTCATTGGACACTGTTTATTTACTGTTTTGACTTCCGCCAGGCCTTGTACTCTGTTTTACTGTGCTACTTTTAAGCAGGCCTTTGGTAATCTCGGATTACTGGCCGGTTACGATGCTGAACCCATAGGGCCGGGTTTGGGTCGTGACAGTAATGTGTTATTCCAAATAAACTTTGTTATGCTAAGAGGAGGCCCAAGAAAAGAAATACTGAAGGAATATAGAGAAGAGACAAAGAAGGAACAAGAACTAGCAGAAACAGAATTCCAGACCAGATTATCAACACAATTTGGGCTCAGTGTAGGAGTAGAGGCCAATAAGTTAAGCAGTCTAATTTCATCAGACAATTCCCAAGCATACAAAGCTCTTCTATATATGAAGTTCCAATCACCGGAGCTGGTTTTCCTAGCAAAATATTAGTGAAGAGAGCCATTCCTATCAGTAGATAGATTGGAAAGAGATGGGAACTCATCCTTGAGGCAGGTGACTCTACACCACTTATCGTGCCAAAATCTAATTCTGCTGCCGTTTCCCACCATGAGTTGACTGTTGACCAAGAAAAAGTTAAAGATGTTTCTACTATAAACCCTAATGAAGAGAATGTCCTTCCACACCCTAGAGTGTTTATAAGAAAATTTCACAAGAGGACGCTAATAATCTTCATCAACTTTGTATTTCCTACATATGACTCTCCTCTAAAGTATATTGATTTGATTTCCAAATTTCCACCACCATTTGAGGAACAAACAAGCATTAACATCCTTGATTCTCCTAATGCCCAGACCCCCTTGGGCCACATTCTTTGTTACATCTAACTAAATGAATTTTTCTTTTTAGACCATTACCACCCCATAGAAAAGCAGCTTCAATCTTCTCCACTTCACAGACCACACCTTCAGGCATCTTAAATAGAGAAAGATAGTACACGGGTATACTTGATAGGACAGATTTGATCAGAGTTAGTCTTCCAGCAAAGGATAGCATTTTCCTCATCCAACCTGATAGTCTTGCTTTGATAGTATCACGCACAAGTTTCCAAGTAGATTTGCTACTAGGGTTGGCACCTAAAGGCATCCCTAGAAATTTCATTGGTAATCTAAGCACCTTGCAATTCAAAAGACTAGCAAAATTTTGCAGTGACTCATCAACCACTCCCACTCCACATACCACACTTTTGAGGTAATTGATTCTGAGTCTAGAGAGAACTTCAAAGCATCTAAGGATTCTTATGATAATTACCACTTGGTCCATACTTCTTTACAGAAGAGAACAAAGTCATCGCCAAATTGAAGATGTGATACTAGAACCTTATTAGCCCAACCAGAACTCCTTTGAAAAGCCCAAGATTAATAGCTCTGGAGAGAAGGATATTGAGCCCTTCAGCCACTATATTGAATAGGAAAGATGATAATGGGTCACCTTGCCTAAGGCCTTTACGTGGAGAGAACTCATTAGTTGGTGATTTATTCACGAGGACGGAGATACGGGCTGAAAACACACAAGTTTTCATCCAAGGGATCCACTTAAGCCCAAAACCAAAGGTTGCCATCATAGAGAACAAAAAATCCCAGTTTACTGAATCGAAAGCTTTCTTGAAGTCCAACTTGATAATCAACCCTTACCTCTTAGCCTTCTTCGATCCATTAACTACTTCATTAGCAATAAACACCCCATCTAAGATATTCCTGCCACCAATAAAAGCTGTCTGAGTCTCACTAATAATTGAAGGCATCACTGGTTTCAACCTATGCATTAACACTTTTGCCAAAATTTTGTATAGAGAACCCACCAAGCTAATGGGTCTATAGTCAGATAGATTTATGGAGCTATCTATCTTGGGAATGAGGGTGATGAAGAGTTGTTAATACCATAGGTAAGCCAACTATGTTTGTGAAAATCATTAAAGAATTGCATGATGTCCTGCTTCATGATTTTCCAAAATTTCGAAAAAAAAAGGAAAAAAAAAAAGAAAAAAAGAAGAAGAAAAGGGCTATGTTTATGAATTTTCACATTAATGTATTCTTGGAATTTTCATTTCACAAATAGTTACATTTACTTATTAAAAAAAAAATCACAATAGCTACAATTAATGTTGTTAAAATTCCTCTTATTTATCGTAAGTTAGTAAGAAATATTTAATTTTGATATGTCCCGTCTTTCTTTCAGAGTAGATAGTGAGTGGGGTTCATGGAAGTGAGTGGGGTAATTTAATTTAAATTTATACGATTATATTAGTGCTCAGCTAAAAGCCTTTTTTTTTGGGGGGGGGGGGAGGGGGCTTTTTTGAGTCATATTACTTCTCTATTTTTTTTACAAGTTTTTTTTTTAATTTTTTTTTTATTTTAAGAAAGGGCCAAAAAGTCAACTTTTAACCTACTTTCCAAAACAAGCTTAATGAGGTTAATCAATATAACCAAATATCTTTTTATTTTCTTTTCTTTTTATTTTTCTTCGTTGTTTTGTTATTTATAACTCTATTTGTTAATTATATCATTTGATTGCACATTATCAGTTGTGTGAAATGTCTTCTTCTTCTTATTCTGTTTTTGGGTTTTTTTTTTTTTTTGCTTTGTTTTGTGTGTATATATATATATATATATATTTTGGGCAGGAATGCAACTTATATGAACTCAAGAAAAACTGAGAAACTTTTTCCCAAAGTTGAAGAAGTTCGAAATTGATGCTGCAAAATGTTGTGTATCAACCATATTTGTATTTTTTTTTTTTTGTTACATTAATTCTTTTCTTATTATTTTAAATTTTGAGATGATGATAGAGTGTATGCATTTGGTTGTGATTTTTTTGTAGTTTTAGTTTTGAAGTGTTTGGTTGAACATATTTTTGAGAATTCGAACTTGTTACAAATAGAAATTTATAAAATATTATTGCTGAATGGTGAAAATTTCATTAAATAGAAAAAATGCTTTTAGTAGTGTTTTTGGAAAAAAATGCCGCTATAGACGTTTGTCTGACGTCATTTCGCCAGAAGGCATCGCTGACGGCAATTGTAGCATGACGTTCCTAAAACGTCGCAATAAGGTGATTCTTTACCTTTATAAGTCTGATGATTCACAAAATCGGATGCATTCATATAAATGTTGTTTCTAGAGAGTCTTCTAAAACAGTTAGGCAAACCATAATACTAATAAATGGATTTTGATGATACTGAACCGTGAAAGGTTGAAAAAGAGGACAGTTCAATGCTTTCATCACTTCTTTATCTTTGTTTTGATTACATTTCCAATGGAACAAATTTTCTTGCAGGTAGCAAGATATCATTCTTCTATAAATAGAAATTGACATCTCAATGATTTTATTCATGTCAAAATGTGGTCATTTTTTGTCGGCCTTCTCATCTTCGCCGTGGTTATTGTTGGGATAATTCCACATTCCAACTAAGCAAAATGATTTTATATTTACGTTCATTACAATTTTTAGTTACCCAACTTCGCCACTGCCACCGTCCTATTTTGGACACCGCCAGAAACTGGAGATGAAGAGGAGGTTCACCCACGATGGTGTGGAAAAGACTTGAGAGAAGATGAAACCATTATTATGGGTATAGAAAATCCAAAAATCTAAGCCGAAATCAGAAAGAAAAAAAAAATCCAAATCTCTATTTTGGATATAAAAAGTTTAAATTTACACCCTAAAATTGCATATCTATATTTTATGAATGTTAATCCACACTTTAAAAATATAAAAAAAAAAAATTACTAAAATATCATCAAAATATTAGCAAAGTACCACCAAAAATCTCCAAAAGAGGAGAGCTCTCTCTCTCTCTCTCTCTCTCTCGAACTGCTACCATGATTCATGAATTATTGCTAGTACCGTGTAACAAGATTTCATTAGCAACAACTTTTACATATTATGCATTGTTAAATTTAAATAAGGTTAAAATTTAGTATTGTTAATAATGGAGGAACTCAATAAAAATTTGAGATTATTTTTCTAAAAAATGAATTTATTAAACCGACTTCACCCATTTCAAATTGTTTACTCATTTTTATTGTTTCAAATATCATTAAAAATTTATTTATATTTTTTAATTCTTTATTTTTTGAATATTTTTAAAAACTATCTACAACAATTAATTAATTGAGATTTTTTAATTTGTGAAAACAAATTAAATTTCTTTCATAAAATTGATTATTTATTGACCTCAAAAAATTTAAAATGAAAAAAATATTTATTAATAAATAAAAATTATTATTTATTCTATTTTTTTCACCAAAAATATATTAGGGCAGTTGGAGGTGCCTAGGTGTCTTTTGAATAGACGCTCTTCTCAGTTGCTTCATTCACCTTGTACCAATTCCTCCCCTACCAAAAACCCTTCAAAAACCTCACTTCATTGCCAATGAATTCGATTTCAAACCCTCATTGCCAATGGATTCGATTTCAAACCCCCACAAAAAAATCCATTTCTAGTTAGTTCCAATTCTTAATGTTAGTTTCTTCACCTCTAAGTCTCTCCACAAGCCCTTTTCACATCCTCTTTCTCTGTATCCATGGAGCTTTGTTCACCATTCAAACCCCTCCCAAGACCTGACCTCTCTTTCTCATCTTCCTTCTCACCTTTCCCCTTCCAAACCCACCTCAAAACCCCCCAAATCTCAACACCCACTCCCCCAAAATTTCGAATTCTAGCCGTTGCTTTGGACCCACAAGAACTCCCCCAAAACAGCCCCCAAAGGCTCCTCAAAGAGCTCGCTGAGCGCAAGAAAGTTGTCTCGCCGAAGAAGAGGATACCCCGGAAGAGATTCGTCCTAAGACCCCCATTAGATGACAAAAGATTAGCTGAAAGATTCTAAATAGTCCCCAATTGTCCCTCAAAGCCTTTCCTTTATTGAGTTCTTGTTTACCATCTTCTAGACTTAACAATGCTGATAAAACTTCGATTGAAGAGTACCTTTTAGAAGCCAAGCAAGCTCTTGGGTACCCTTTAGAGCCATCAGATAGGTTGGGGATGATAACCCAGCAAAGCAATTTGATATTTTGTTGTATTTGGCTTTTCAGCATCCTTATTGTGAGAGAGCGAGGGCACGGCATGCGAGATCAGGGCATTCGAGGTTGTGGTTTTTGGGGCAGTATGTGCTTGAATTGGCAATAGCTAAGTTTTTCTTGCAGAGGTATCCGAGGGAGTCACAGGGTCCAACGAGGGAGAGAGTGTATGCTTTGATTGGTAAGAGGTATCTTCCCCAGTGGATTAAAGCGGCTAGCTTGCAAAATTTGATCTTTCCTTATGATAGCATGGATAAGTTAATCCGAAAGGACCACGAACCCCCTGTGAAGTAAGTTCCTTGCTATTGTTTTGCGATTGCGATTGGGATTTGATTTTTCTTTACATAAATGGACAATTCTCATTTTATATGTGCTTTTTTTTTTTGCCTTTTATTGTGTTTGAACCAATCACTTGAGAATATTGACAGCTAGTTGTAATACTCTTATACAGAACATCAATTGAGTGTATATTTCTGGAAATATACTCAAGGGGAATTTACTTATCAATATGTATGTATAATTTCTGGCAAAAGCTTTATGATGCATGATTGGAACTTCTTAGATGGTGTATTGTATGCATATATGATAGTTGTCAACCTTAATATTTTATTTTTGTATTCTTGCCAATGATTTTTCTGTATTCTGTATGCATATAAGATTTCTAAACGTCGGAATAAGGTCTACAATGGCATTTTTTAAACGTTGCCAACATATAGCGACAACTGTATCTACGGCGTATAATTAATTGTCACTTCGAAGATTTAGCAACGTTTTACAAATGTCACTAAAAACCGTATTTCCTGTAGGCCTTCTGAGTAAATATTTACGTACCTACTACCACGGAGGTCTCACACCTTGAGGGACTTTAATAATTATTGGCCCTCTGTTTGTCATTATCATAACCATCTAATTGTCACTTTGGTGACTCTCTAATGTGGAGCAAAGTGCTGTGTGTAGTTACGTGCTACACTATTATGGAAGCCACCTCTAGCATTCGTACGAGTTACCTCTTGAGTCTAGGCATCTGTATTGTCATGGATCTACTGACCTTTTGATATATACTGCTTGTGTATATGGTTATATGATTGGTATGGTATTGTATGTATATGGTTTGTTTGAAATGTTTATCATCATATTAGTTTTAGCCTAAATAGTTATCCATAACGATTTTATAACCATTATAATATTTCTTACTCTACAATGTGTTTATAAGTTGTTTATCAATTTTAGGAGATAACAATTAAAGAGAGAGAGGTATATGGTTTGTTTCGGGATTGGAACCATGAAGTATATGTACAATGCACTTTTGTAATATTTGTGAAAATTGACCTATTTGATTAATGACCTTTTTGTTACAAATAAATAGAAACTCCGATGTATATTTTGATATCCTACTTAATTAATTATTTTCACGTGCGCTTATTCATTTAATTGTTTTGTACTTGGCCTTGGATAACTATGGTTTTTGGCTATAACAAAGCTTAACCCTTAGGTATGGGTCATGATGGGCTAAGTGCAGTACTTGGAACACTAGCATTTCATTGACATTGGGCATCAAAACCACCATAGAAACCAGCATTCCATTCATTGCAGATGGACATGTCGAAATTTCAGCTGAGTTTACTAGAGCATACATGTGGGGAGAAACTCAATCGTTGATGATTGAAGTGGATATTGTGTACAAGGTCACTTGTCCGAAAAAGACCAAGGTGAAAGAGAGTTGCCTGGCGAAAAGAGGTTCATGCAACATTCCCTTCTTTTACTCCCAACGCGACACCCTTACTAGCGGGGAGCAAATTATCTACGATAAGGACGATGGCATTTTCACTGGCATCAACTGCTACAACTTCAAGTACAAGGCCAAGCATGAAAAGCTCAAAAAGTCGTTTTCATAAGTGAAATGCCGCGATGTTTGTAGGAAACATTTTTGCAAACCTTCACAAGACTTTACTCATTCTCTAATGGTAACTTAGGCTCAGTTTGTTTAGGATGAAATAGGTAGAAAGTGAAAGAAAGAGAAAAAAATAATAATTTCTATGAGTTTGTTTAGCTTGAAAGTGGTGGAAAGAATAAGAAAATTAATTTTCTTGTATAACCTATATTAGTATATTGTAACTATTTTTTTTATTTCTTGCAAAAAGAAAAAAAAAAAAGAAAAAACATAAGAAATATAAGAAAAATTGAATGTGTGAGTTATCTATAACTAAACTTTTAAATTTTTGTATTTTTTTCTTAAATTTTTTTAATCTTAATCAAATACTTGCAAGAAAACGTATTTTATTTTCTATTTCTTTTCTTTCAATTCATTTTCTTTTACTTTCATTTTCTACTAAATTTTTTTTTTAATCAAACGGAACCTTAGGAGTTTAAAAGACTAGTTGCATGTGCTAAATACAATAGCGATCCCGCCAAAGTGGCATTTTTATATTTTATATTTGTTTCAAAATTTGTTTTCAAGTTCAATAATATTGTTATACGGTTTGTGGCCCAGTAAGATGATTTACTAGGTGCGGCAATAAAACTCTGCTTTTTTCCTTTACCCGAGTCTCTGTGTGACTTCTTGTGAATGTTTTATTCTCACAATTTGAGAGCTTAAATTTAGAACATATGTTTCTTTTAATTAATTTATTTTTTGATTGGCAAAGAGAAACTTTATTGATGATCACAACCGAATACATCAATAAGGAGGAGCTTGGAGCTAGACGTAGCTCCAACCACCTCATTGGTGAGAAACCAACGCGCGGACAAAAAACAAAATGGATGGCATGCACCGAAAATGAAGCTACAAAATGGAATTACACATAAAATCTCAATCCACAATAACAATTAAAAAAATGCAAGAATTTGATCTAGGTGATCACTGTCAAACCTGTTCAACAATGTAGATATGCAAAAAAAAAAAAAAAAAAAAAAAAAAACTTATGAACATTACAATATATATTAACTCATTCACACCCAAAATCACAGAAAGATGAAACAGTCCAAGGCAATGAGAGGATTATCAATGTCCTCCATGTGGATATCACCGGTATCTTGCTTATCCAACACTTCTCCAACTGCAATTTCATCGATCTTAGAACCAATCCGGTATGTATGTGCCTCTCTATTCATCAAACATGGTTGATTTCTACTCAAATTGTTGTTAGGACTTAACGGCCTAAGATTTTCCTTTCTCTTTGACATAACCGAGCGCTTGCAACAACTTTCCTTAGGCGCAATTCTCAATCCTCCCGTGTAGTTATCACCACTACTAAATCTTCGACTTGGAGATGGGGACGTCAAAGTCCTACTCGAAACAGAGTACGTTGAATTGGTCCTCTCTGGTTCCCTCCTAAAGCTCTTTTGTCGTGAAAGAGTAGGCGAAATTGCACGAGCCCTCTTTTGTGGAGTTGAGCCAACATGCTTCATTGGCACTACATTTTGTGTTGTTGGTTTCTCTAATTTTTGAAGCTTTTCAAGACTTCCCTTGCTTGGATCAATGTGGATCACATGTGGATTTTCCTTGACACAAGACCACAAGAACTCGTTGGAGAACAATCTCTCCTTCGAGGTTATGATTGAGGATGATGATGACAACGATGACAATGAACATGAGTTGCTAATGTTGCTTGTGGTGCAAGAAAATGAAGAAATTGAAGAAGAAGAAGTGGGAGAACGAGGAGAGAGAGGTTGTTGTTGTTGTTGTTTAGTTGATGAGGATAGAGGAAGAGGAAGAGGAATAGGAGAGATTGGAGCTTGTGAAATTACCAGTTTGTCCTCTATATGGTTGTTGCACTCTTCTTTCTTGTGCTTTCTCTTGCGTTTGCATTTGCTAATGCAACACCCCATTGATTGACACTGCTAAAATTGTTGAAGGGTAGGTACTGCGAAGTCTTGAAATCTATATCTATAGATAATAAAAGGCAAAGGGAAAGGTTCAAAGGTTGAGTGGTTTTTACTTTTTGTTGTTCACTTTTTTTCAGATTTTTGAATTTTGTTGCCGGGTATAAATCCGTTCTATAACGGTTATGTAGAGAAAAGTGTTATGGCGGGCTGCTTTTCATTTTTTAATTTATTTTTCATCATGTTTCTCCAACTTTAGAGAGACAAATATGGTGGAAATCAAGATGAGGGGCATGTCATTCACTTGTTTTGAATCTAGTGAGGTCACCAGGGTAGCACACTAACCATAAGTAGAGGTTTAATGTTTTTTTTTTTTTAGAAAAATTAAAAAGGGGGGTAAATTACAAACTTATAACAAAATAAATTCTAAATTTTTAATTTTATCAATTTAAATTTTAATATTTTGATTTGAAACTATTTATTTATTAAGGTGAGTAAATATTTAAGTCATTAAATTCAATAAAAAAAAATGCATTTTAGATATTTTCTATACATCTATATTGATTTTATTTAATTTTTTTTTTTTTTGGGGGGTAACATGACAAGAGTACCCTTTGATGACGAAGTTGTCCGCTGGCATTCCCTCAGGCCCCGTTTGTTTTGGGAGATAGAATGGAGGGGATTGATAGTGAGGGGATTAATAGTGAGGGGATTGTTAGTGAGGAGATTGATAGTGAGGGGATTAATAGTGAGGAGATTGATAGTGAGGGGATTAATAATGAGGAATTGTTAAATTATTTTTATATAAAATAATAAAAAAATATAAAAATATAAAAAATTAAACATTATATTTAAAAAAAAATTTCCAATATATAAAAAATAAAAAAATTTCTAATCCCCTCACTATTTTCTAATACTATCTCTACCTCCTCCTTACCAATCCCCCTTCCAAAGGTATTAGTAATACCAAGGGACTAATAGTCCCAAGGCTATCTCTGCAAACAAACAAGGACATTAGTAATACCTTGGTATTACTAGTCCCAATACCCTCCCTATAACCTAAAACAAACGGGGCCTCACAGTGTACTTTTTTTTTAAATTTTTTTTACAACAAATTGGATTATATTATAGTAAACAACAATGATTAGTAGCCCGAATTTTAATGGTTCGAATACTTCGAATATATCAAAACGACATCATTTTGGAAGTAAAATGATATCGTTTTGATACATTCGAACCATTCGAATCACACAAATTCGAGTTACGAAACATTTTTTCTATAATAAAACATAGTTGTGGAGATACAAATTAAAGATTGCAAGCCATTTTGCTAGAAATAAAAAAAATAATAATTCCTTAATTCGGAAGGCCATATTTCATAATAAAATTAAATAAAAAATTATAATAAAATAAAATAATAGTTCTTTTTTAGATAAAAAATTACTATTACATCATAAAATAAAATTTAAATTGTAAATCAAATAAAATAAGTATGATACTTTCTTCATTTGAAAGTTCAATTAAGTCAAAACAATTCCTTAAAATGCATTGATAAATAATCCTTTTATACTATAATATTACAACAAAAAAATGAACATGAAAACCTATTTCCCCTTGCCACAAAAAATAAATAAAATCTTATCACATTTGTAGACCCGACTTTCTTCGCACGCTCCCCTTTTGGAGAGGGCGCGAATTGGTCTTACTACAGTTCGGACTCCTATCACGGTTCTGAATCTAATCTCACAAAGTGCAATATGAGACTGATAAACACCAAAGAGTTCAAATCCGGCAAATCGTTTTGAAAAATCGATTTTGAATAAAAAGCGCCAAACATGAATTCCTTTGTCAGATTACATAGTCGTCACCTAAATATTTTATTTTGGAAAATTTAGGAAACCCTTACTCGTGTCAAAGGCCACGTGTCCGTCATCACCAAAGTTACCTCGGCTCGGGAACTTGGGTACGAGAGGGGAAGGTCCTGAAATGAGCATTCTCGCTCGTCCGATCAAAGGATCGGCCTCTACTAAGCATGATATGTTGTTTGATAAACACATGTGTTTTTAGTCCGGCTATTATCTAGCTTTACTATGTGATGCGCACAGCATACAAGTATAGACTCGATCACGAGAATTGGAACAAAACAACTCATGTTTGTTTTCGAAAATGGTTTGAAAGTGCTACTCGCAAGTAGGCTAAAGCGCAGATTTGCCACCCTCAAGTGGGCTTAAAACATGATTTTGCCACTTTGCAAAGTGGGCTTAAAACTCTCATTCGTCGAATTGTCCCAATTCAGGAAATCAAGCCTTCACCCACAGGCATTCAAGCAGTTAAGCACTTAAGCAAATAACCTCATGGCAAGCATGTTATCATGGCAACACTCACACTTATGCAAGGATGCTAAAGCGTAACACTCACAGTGTACTCCGAGCCAAAACAAAAGCCAGTTAGAAACAATGCATGATCCTAACTTATGCTAAGATGCCAATGCAACACATGTAATAATGCAACTAAATAGGCTCGGCTACCTAAGATGGCGTATGAATGCAACAATTTGGCACATGTATTCAAAGAAGTATTGAAATACGATGCAGTTTGAATGATGCGCCGAGCCCGGTGCATGCAAGACAAATGAATGATGTACGCATGCAAGCATAAGGTATGCTAATCAAAATATGCCCTAAAACTAACCATCGAAAGCGGTTAAGTAAAAGGGAGAAAGAAGTGGGGTTGGAAGACATGCACACACACACGCACACTTATTACAACATTGCGCCCTCTCGAAGGAGGGTCCGAATAAATAAGCTAACTAGCTACGCTAAGCTAAGCTAACTATTGCAAACCAACTAATTAACTAACTTAGCTAATTATTTATTACAACACAAATGAAATTGAATAACTAGTTAATCTAAGCTCAATAGAATATTACAAAGATGAATTAAATTAGCTAAATACATTAACTAATTAATTATAAAACTGGTAAATTAACTAGCTAAGTAAAGCAGTAAAATGGCCTCGAGAGGAGGGAGACATGCATGCTCGGTTTGCTTTGTTTGAAAATGCATTGCCTTGCCATGAGTTGTCTCTATTTGCACTCGCGGTGATCACAGAACATCATGTGAACTTCCAGATTGCATCTGCCCCAACACAGGAACATTTTGGACAATTTTCCCTGCAGGTGGCCGGCCGGCCACCTGAACTGGTTGGTAGGCTACCTCAACTGGCCGGCCGGCCAGTGCAAGTGGTCAGTAGGCTAGTGCAAGTGGCCGGCTGGCCACCTCTCTTTCCAGAATTCTACCTTTGCTGTAACAGAGAGCAACAGAGCCAAGACAATGTATTTGGCAAGAAATGTGTGTACTACCACCCTTCTCATCATGTCTCAAGCTCAAAGGAGTGTGGTACTTGGCTCTCAAGCCACCAATCAAGCATCTCAATGTATGATGGCCAAAGAACCAAGCTTGTACAAGCTTAGTGAATGCGCACATAAGACTTAAAGTGTCGTCACCCTATCATACATGATCAATGGTGACAACGACCAAGAAATGCGACACGTTTCATCACTTTGAGTATGAAACGCGCCACATTTCTTGTGTTTGGATTAACGTCCGATCTAAATACATGCAATGCAACACACATATTTTATCTTGGCATGTTTTACTTTGCTCAATTCTTGTTTACTCATTTTCACTTTACCAACCATTCTTTAATCGGTTAAGTCCAATGTGCAAGTCCTCTAAGGAGAGGAGGTCAACCAAAAGAATGGTTTAAGGCATGAGAGAGATCGTGCCTTTGGCTAGGAGGAATCCTCGTAAGAGAATTAAAGCCATTTATGCACGAACTCTATCAAGCTTAAACACAAGCACAAGGTAAACCAACCCTCAAACCAAATCAAAAGTGAAAAAATGTGGGAGGTGGAAGAATTTTAGTGCTAAGGTGGCATGAAAAACAACACTCTAACATGCAAACAACTCATGTACAACATGTTAGCGGACTTAAGCACTGAAACTAGTGAATGATGCAACACTAGATGGATGCAATATCATGCTCAAATGGCCAAACCAACCTTAGATAGACCTCAAACATGCTAAAATAGTGGCCAAAATGTGCTGAAATTGAAGCACAAAAGAGTGGAAGATCATGCGCACATAGTAGCTCGCAAGAAAGGCATAAGGGACAACTCTTAAAAGCTAATAAAGAGCGGTATATGTGAGAGTATGACAGAAGTATATGCTCTGAAATCACAAGCTAAATGATGTTATATCATGCAAATAACTCAAATAAAGCATGTTAAAGGGCCTGAAGCACAAAGCTAGTGAAGCTAACCATACTATAACTATACAAAGCAAGTCTCAAGAGACCAAGACCACTCAAAACAAAGCTTAAGCATGTCAAAGCAAGGCCAAAAACATGCTGAAATGGAGCCAACACATGCTAGAATAATAGGCTACAACATCAAGTAAGCAAGGCTAGCAAGCATGATTACACTATAAGTGTAAGAAGCAAGCAAGAGGTGCTCCAACCAGTCCAAAACAGAGTTATAACATGTCAAAAAAGTCACAAAAACATGCTGAGATCAAGTCATTAGATGGTAGAAAAACATGCTCAACTATTAAGCCATCTATGCATACAAACAAGATATAAGGAGAGGGGACCACCCCCTCCTATTTTGAGCCTCAAAACCAACTTTCTACCACTGAAATTCCTCTGAGTTTCAGTGGTAGAAAGACCAAACAAAGGGTGTTCCAAAAGCTAAGAAAGGTGGCTCAAAAGGCTTTACAAGCCAAAGAGCCAAGGGAGGAAATCGCCCCCTAACCAAACAAGATTCAAACCAACATTTTAAAGCCTTAACATCAGAGTTTTTAAGAGGTTAAAACCAGCCTTAAAATAGCATACAAAGGTGGTCAAGCACTTAATCAAAACAAAGCTTAAAAGGGACAAGTTGTTACCCTTGAAGTACAACAACAATTCAGCAATAATTTTGAACCAAAACTAAGCCTAAGACCTCCAACCAAGCTTCAATGAACCTCAACTCCAAAGTGAAGGTGTTTGACTAGGTGTTTTAGTGCAAAAATATGAAGAAAACTCACTTTTAAGCACAAAATAGCACAATATATATATATATATAGAGAGAGAGAGAGAGAGAGAGAAAAAGTTCTAGAGAGAGACAAATTTCAGCTCTGAAATTTTGTAACCCTCTAATAGGGAGAGGGACCTCCCCTCATATAGAACAAGCAAGCAAAAAGCTTGCTTCATCCCTCCATACACGTGTATGGAGGATGAGCCTCAGTGAGTAACAGTTGGCTCAAAAAATCTGAAAATATCTAAAAAAGGAAAAAATTGGCTGGCTGGCCGGCCGGCCACCTCCCCTAGCCGACCGACCACTTCAAGTGGCCTACAAGGGAGAAAAGTGGCCAGCAAGTGCCACAAATGGCCGGCAAGGTCTTTCTCCCCTCTAGGCAAGAGGCATCAAGGTTTGGCCCAAAAACAAGGCCAAAACACGGAGTGTTAAGAGGCTCAAAGACAAGATGCTCAGCCAAGAACTTCAGACACTCAAAAAGAGCGCAAACATGCACAATCATCTAGTGCGCAACCGATGACGTCAAAGTCTTGAGGTCGATCAAAAATAGGGTGTCTACAACATTACTTCAATTTCTCATATTATGTTCATATTACCTCCCCTTCCCCCACTCCCAAACAAAAAAAAAAAAAGTAGGGTAAAACAACAAATGTGTTGGAAGGTAAAAAATAAAATTAAAAGATAAAATGTAAAGGGATATTTGGTCTTTATATGTACTAATTAATGTACTAACTAGTATACTAACAGATGATGTGACATAATTTTAAAATTTTTGAATATTTATAATTTGTGTAATAGGTGTGGTCAGTAATAATAACATAACACTTTGTAGAATGAACTATATTTTCTTTATTGATATGAGAATGGAGTAATACAACTGTTTATATATTATAGAACTATCACTAACCAACATGATTAACTAACTATTATATAAACTACTTACTAACTCAACTAAACTCAGTTGTAACTAAAATTGTTATATAATATCTTTATTCTATTCATTCCCCCGCAAACAAATGGGTGAAGGAAAGACCATGAGTTTGGCAGAAAGAGTGTGAAAACGAGATGCAGCCAAGGGTTTAGTGAAGATATCAGCAACTTAGGCTTCAATAGGAACATATTTGAGTTGAATAAGCTTTGCAGCAACTTTGTCGTGAATGAAGTGACAATCAATTTCAATGTGTTTGGATCGAGAGTGAAACACGAGACTGGTGGAAAGATAAAGTGCAGAGAGATTATCACAGTAAACAAAAGGAGCTGAGGGTTGAGGAAAACCAAACTCAGCAAGAAACATAGACAACCAAGTAAGGTCAGCAGTAGTATGAGTAAGATAACGATACTCGGCCTCAGTAGAACTACGGGACACAGTGGGCTGCTTCTTGGAAGACCAAGAAATGAGATTAGAACCAAGAAAGACACAATAACCGAAGGTGGATTTGTGATCTTGAAGGTCATCAGCCCAATTAAAATCAAAATAAGCCTGTAAAGAAAAATAACCAGGAGACAAAGAAAGACCATGAGAGAGAGTGCCTTTCACAAATCAAAGAAGGCGTTTAAGAGCAGCAAAATGTCTAAGAGAAGGAGCAAGCATGTACTAACAAGCATGATTGACGGCATAGGATAAATCGGGTCTTGTGATAGTTAAGTATTGCAAAGCACCAACGAGGCTGTGATAAAGAGAAGGCTGAGATAAGGGCAAAGAATCACTAGGAGACACAGTAGACTTAACAGCAATAGAAGTGGAAAAGGGCTTACAAGATTGCATACTAGCCTTAACCAAAATCTCATAAGCATATTTGTGTTGGGAAGGAAAATAGCCCTGAGAAGAAGAGTGGACAGCAATCCCAATAAAGTAAGAAAGATCACCAAGCTCCTTCATAGAGAAAACAATATGCATTTGAGCAATAAGAAACTGAATCTAGGTGGAATTGTTGCTGGTGAGCAAAATGTCATCAACATAGATCAAGAGATAAGTAACAGAAACACTAGATCGATGCACAAACAGAGATGTGTCACATTTGTTATTGACAAAGCCTTAAAATAGCAAAAAAAGAGCTAAAAGTAGAATACCAAGCGTGCGAGGCCTGTTTCAAGCCATAGAGTGCCTTATGAAGCCGACAAACATGATAAGGAAGAGAAGCGTCTTCAAAGCTAGGAGGTTGAAGCATAAACACTTCTTCATCTAATCGGCCATGTAAAAAGGCATTAGATATGTCTAACTGTTTCAAAGGCCATTGATGATGAAGAGCCAAACAAAGAAAAATACGAATAGTTGGTTGCTTGGCAACGGGACTAAAGGTATCATGGAAATCAATACCCACTTCTTGTAAATAAACCTTAGCAACCAAACGAGCCTTATGTCGGGCAATGGAACCATCAGAATTGCGTTTGATGTGAAAGACCCATTTGCAGCCAATAACATTCTTGTTAGGCAGAAGAGGAACCAATGACCAAGTTCCTTGTTTCTGTAAGGCAGAGAACTCATCTAGCATGGCTTGTCCAGATAGAACTAGTAAGAACAACATTGTGAGAAACAGGTTCAATATCTGCAGAAGAAGAAGGAGAAGAAAAAGAAGAAGTAGATAAGAGACAAGTGGAGGCAAGAGTTTTGGACCTTGTTTGCATAGGATGAATATTAGGCAAAGATGGAGGAGAAGATAAGGGAGGCAAATGAATAGAAATGTCGTTAACATGGATACCAAGAGGAGAAGCTATATAAGAAGCAAGAACAGAAGCTACAGGCGAAGGTAAAACAAAAGACCTGGAAGGGGTAGCCCTGGGCTTTGTTGGGGGACTTCCAATAACAGGAGCAACAGAAGTTGGGGCAAGAGATGTAGCTATAATTGGGGCTGAAATTGAAGCATTACCAGGAGATAGAGAAACAGTAGAAGGAGAGGACCAAGAAAAAGAAGAAGGAGGAGAAGGACTACAAATAGATTAAAAATAAAAAAAAAAGAAAAAAAAGAGAGAAGAATATGAGGATTTATGAAAAGAAAACACAGTTTCATGAAATACAACATGTCTAGGTATGTAAATACGACCTGTAGAAGGATCTAAACAGTGATACCCCTTAATAGAAGGATGATAACCAAGGAACACACAAGGAATTGATTTAGGGATAAGTTTAGATGGAAAATATGGTTTAAGCCAGGGAAAACACAAACACCCAAACACTTTTAAGATGTTATAGTCAGGAGGATGGTGATAAAGCATGGCAGAAAGAGTGGAGTGAGTAAGAGGAGTGCTAGGTAAGTGATTAATGAGATAGGTAGCAATAGCTAAAGCATCAAACCAAAACTCAAGAGGAAGTGAAAAATGATATAAAAGAGCAGTAACAGTCTTGGTTAAATGCTTATGTTTTCTTTCAACAGCTCTGTTTTGGGATGGAGTGTGAAGACAAGTAGACTGATGAAGAATGCCACGTGTAAAAAGAAAATTAGCCATCTTATTACTAAAATATTCACCACCACCATCTGTCCAAAGCACAGTTAGAGGGAAGCCAAATTGTTTTTCCACAAAAGCTTTAAAAGCAAGAAATTTTGAGAATACCTCACTTTTGTAATGTAAGGGAAAAAGCCATGTAAATTTGCTAAATTCATCAATGAACAAAACATAGAATCGAAAACCAAATGCAGATGGGGTAAAAGGGCCCCAGACATCACTATATATTAAGGACAGTGGTTTGTTAATAGTAGAAAAAGAAAGCTGAAATGGAAGCCTATGACTTTTAAAAGTAGAACAAGAAATATAATGTTTAAGAGAATTAGTAACATGCAAATGAGGATGCAGATGGTGAACTTTGAAAGAAGATGGATGCCTCAATTTGTGATGCCAAATAGAGGTTGAGGCAGGTGAAGTGATACTAAAAAGACCATGAGAAGAAAACAAAGCTAGAGAAAAGGCAAACTGGTACAGACCATTGACATGGGATCATCTATCAAGGATAGCTTTCGTGTGTTTGTCTAGGCTAAGAAAAGCATCATGATCAAATGTAATAGTGCAGTGATTGTCCTTGGTGAAATGATGAATAGACACAAGGTTAGAGGATATGGAGGGAACATGTAAGAGAGAATTCAATTTAAATAAAAACTGAGGTGTAGGAAGGATCCCTTTACCAGTATGGTGAATGGAAATAGATGAGCCATTACCCACATTGACATGCTCAGGTCCAGAGTAAGGATGATAGACACTCAAATTGTTGAGATCATTAGTAATATTGTTTGTAACCGCGGAATCAAGAAACCAATGAGAGATAGGAGACTGTGAAGAAGAACCATGGCCATGCTCAGAAATAGAAACAAAAGCCCTAGTGCCTGGCCCCTGTGATTGTGAAGCACATGAGAAGAAATCTTGAGGTTGAAAGCCAGATTTGCCACAAATTTGGCAAGAAAAACCATAGAAGGCTCGATCGCGATTGGTAGATCGGCTACAGAACGAACCACGACCAGGCTTATAGAAGCGCAATTCACTATGATAAGAAGAACCTCTACCCCTTTGAGGGGAAGCAAAACGCCCTCGATTTGATTGTGAAGATGAACTTGGAGAAGGACCTTTGAAGGCAGCATAAGCAATAGTAAGATCAGAGGAAATTACCTTACTCTCAACATGTATTGCCTCTGAACAGAGCAAGGAAGATAATTCCTCCATGGATATACTCTCAGAACGAGCTTGGATTACAGTTTTGAAGGAATCATATTTAGAGGGAAAACCGTTTAGCATTTAGGGCAATCAAAACAATGTCCTCATCATCAATCGAAGTAGTTGCTAGATGCAATTGATCAACAATCTCCTTGATGCGATTCAAGTATTACTTCATTGAATCTGATTTCTTGCTAATGGAGTTCGATTTGTTCTTCAATTGGTGGATGTGTAATCTTGAAAGAGAAGAAAAACGTCTATCAAGAGCTTTCTAGATTTCGTAGCAAGAATGAATATGAAGAACTGCTGTAAAGATTGAGGGAGACAACGTAGCAGTGATACAACTGAGAGGGTGAGCATCAATTGATTGCCAACGAAGATACTCAGGATTGAACACCTCCTTTCCAGTTGCATCTTAAGCCCTAATTTATGGACACAACGAAGATCCATCAACAAACCCTAGCAAATTCGTAAGAATGTTGCGAAACTGATTTTTCCAAATGAGAAAATTTGTGGAATCAATTTTGACAATTATAAACAAACGGAGAATAGAAATCAAGAGATTCAGATTTGAAGGTAATAAAGAATTAATAATGGAAGGCTTGAAGATAATTTAGCCATGAGAGCGGATTGAAGCTCGTGTGAGCATTCAATGCTTTGATACCATGTAAAATGAACTATATTTTCTTTATTGATTTTAGAATAGAGTAATACAAATGTTTATATATTATAGAACTATCACCAACCATATCACTAACCAATATAATTAACTAACTATAATACAACAACCTACTAACTCAACTAAATTCAGTTGTAACATAAACTGTAATATAATATCTTTATTCTCTTTATGGTGTATTATTATATATTAATTGATATATAAAAAATAAGTGTACTCATTAAATATTTTATTAATTATAGCTTTAAATCCATGTTGACAAAAAGTTTTACTAATCATTCCTTACATTAAAGCTGTATCATCGTATGAACCGACAGCTACGTTGAAATTCTCAATCAAAGTTTTGCATCAAAATGACCTTTTCTATCATCCTCTTTTTTCTTTTCTTTTGTTTTCACCGGTCTATTATGATATTATTGTAACCAATAAGGAAAAAATTATTTGGTACTCTGAAGATGTCACATGTTGGTATTTTTTACTAATCATCAAATCTTATGTTCTTCATTAATTTTAATAACTTAATACAAAATTATAAATATATTTTTTTTTTATGAATCAAAGCACGCTTAAAATATTACCGTATCGTGCCTAAAATCACTAAATAACTTCTCCCCATAAAGCAACCAACAACCCAAAAAAAAATTGGAAATGATGGCCTATCGATAACCTCACACTGCCATCCTAACCTCTTTTAAGAATGTTTAATACCCATATAGGACTTAATTAAAAGCAGGAACTATTGAACAGTGAGATAGAAAAAAAAAAAAAATACACAAACATAAAAAATGTACATTTTGTGATGAGATGTAATTCAAACATTGTGGGGTTGCAAATGAGAGTTGCAACCCTTCATTTTCTGTTAAAAATAAAAAATAAAAAAATAAAAAATGCAGAGATTAAAAACTTTACCTTTTCTGTCTAATTTTTACCTTTTCTTTTGGGGAAGAGAGGGGAATGTATATGCTATTCCCGGGATGTTAATTAAAAACTTTATCATGATTTAGTGGGGAAAAAAAATGCAGGATGCTTAATTTAATCCACGTGCCTGGAAGTTGTTTGCTGAGTGCTCGAAACTCATTCTGTGAATTTATTTAATTTTGGATAAATTAGTCTTTGTCAAATAAGAATAAGGTTAAGTCAAAAAAACATGATATCGCTTTAAAATTTAATTTGTAACAATAAATTTTCTTGAGATCAATACCAAAATAAAAAAAAAATTAAAACTAGGACATAAAAAGTAAAAACAAAAAAATAAAAATAATCTTTTTATAATCTTTTTTCTCGTTTCATCTCTCGCATCTCACTACCATGCCCCCCAAAACCACCTTGACCTCAATTATCATTGCACAAAATTACTTTTCCGTATAACATGGACAAATTTCCCTTAACCTCTGGCCAACATTTGAAAAAAATTATTCTTAGTTCTATTTTTATTTAACAAATCCCAACCCGCACAGGATTTTCCACTTTTATCACACTGCAAAAAATTAAGGTTTTTTAGATCAAAATTTAGGCACAAAATTATTTTTTGAGACTAAATATTTTTGTTGCGAAAAATGTCGTTATTATATTTTTAGTAATGAATATTGGACATTAGTGATGAATTATTATCTATTTGAGACCAAATTTTTTGTCTCAAAAATAAACTATTTTGATACCAAATTATTTTTTCCTTAAAAGTCTATTTACTAGTGACATTTTCAAATTTTGTCGTTGAAAGCCTTATTTTTGACTTTTTGGGACGACCCTTTAGCGATATCCTCACGATAACACAAAATTAGTCCCTAAATATCTTTTACAACAAAATTTTTACTTTTAAAAATCAAAACATTTAATCTCTAAAACTCTTATATATTATAGTGTCCCTCGGACTAAAGTCAGAATAATATCTAGAAAATCCAACTGTTACTTTACCCAAACCAAGAGAGAAATAAATAACTGTATCCAACCTCTATGGGAGAAATAAATTGTCACGAAGGGTATGGGAGAAATAAATTGTCACGAAGGGTATTGAATTCTTATTCGTTGGAGTTGAACCTACAACCTTACCCTACAAAGTAGTGCTATATACTCTCTAGGCCAAATGCTCTATCTACAGATACATAGGATTGAAATGATATAGTTTGTGGAAGATAAAAAAATAAGAAAATGGCTTAAGGGCATTTACGCCATTTTACATATTAGCAATTCATGTTTATTTTTTTGGAAAATTAAAAAATAAAAAATAAAAATAAATAAACTCCAAATTTGACTTTCATAACAAAATAAATTTTTCATTTTATTTTTTTATATTTTTTTAAATTTTAATTTAAATTACCTGTCTACTTTTGTAAGTAAAATCGACTGAATTTTTTTTTAAGCAAAAGACAATTTTATGCAAGTAGTTGTTACACGCTGTTAATTTAGATAGTAAAAGTCAATTTCGCACTTTCATATTCACTCCAGGTGACTTGAGTGTTACAAATCATACTCCAGTGACATTATTGTATTCTACGTAACTTTTGGAAAGTAAAGTGTAATTTAACTACTCCTTTTCTTCTTCTTTTTCTTCTTCTTCTTTCTCAGAGTTTACTAAATGCTAGTAATAATCAAGGTTAAATTTCCCAGAGTTAGCAAAAGTCACCGCCAATTTTTCCTAGGGTTTTTTAAAAAGTCCGGAATACTTTTAGCCATGTTTCAAAAGTGTCAGAAAATGTTTTATTTTTATTTTTATTTTATTTGTTGTTGTGAGATCACCCTTTTAGTGACATTTTGATATTGCCCAATATGGTTTGATTAATCGTTACCTTAACAATAGCAATTTGATCTGCTGCAGGGGCTTCACAGGAGGAGTCCTGTAGCATCAGTGACGCACAACATGACAATACATTATATTTTAAACAACTCAACCTATTCACAGTCAATTGAAAGCTCATCCGAGTTGAGAAGTTGGTACGTTTACCACATTACTTATGTGGGTTTGAATGTCTTCCTGTTTGCTCAATTTACTACCTCAGAAGTGATCATTTGAAGAGTTATCAATTGTTTTTAAAAAAACTAAAATAAAATAGCCTCAAAACACATAGATCAAAGGGTTAAGTAGAAGAAAATAATACACAAAATACTGAAATGATTAAGTTTATAATTTTGCTCATAAATACATATGCATTGAAGGTTAAAGGAGAAGAATAACAAAAAACACAAAGCAAAGAAATCATCAAGTGAGACTAATTAACGAGTCAAGTCGAGTTAACCAAAATGACTATATCTCATTAACCAACCAAAAGTTCATACCATATCACATGTAAAACTATTTCCTTCCTAGACTACGGCCTCTAATGAACTCCAAAAAACAAAGATTCTACTTAATCACCTGCAACTTTTTTTTATTTTTATTTTTTAAAATTTCTTTGCATATTAATGTCTTCCTGATTGCTCGATTTACTGGCTTAGAAGTGATCATTTGAACTTCAAGTTTACTTTTTTGGAATGGATCCGAAGGACCATGCTTAAGATAAAATAGCCTCAAAACACATGGATCGAAGGATTAAGGAGAAGAAAATAATACACAAAACATTGAATTGATCAAGTTTATAATTTTGCTCATAAACACATGAATTGAAGGTTAAAAGAGAAGAATAACAAAAAGCACAAAGCAAAGAAATTATCAACTAAAAATGAGAGTAATTAACGAGTCGGGTCGAATTAACCAGAATGACAATATCTCATAAACCAACCAAAAGTACAAACCACATCACATGTAAAACTATTTCCTTCCTAGACTACGGCCTCTAATGAACTCCAAAAAACAAAGATTCTACTTAATCACCTGCAACTTTTTTTTATTTTTTATTTTTTAAAATTTCTTTGCATATTAATGTCTTCCTGACTGCTCGATTTACTGGCTTAGAAGTGATCATTTGAACTTCAAGTTTACTTTTTTGGAATGGATCCGAAGGACCCTACTTAAGATAAAATAGCGTCAAAACACATAGATCGAAGGGTTAAGGAGAAGAAAATAATACACAAAACATTGAATTGATCAAGTTTATAATTTTGCTCATAAACACATGAATTGAAGGTTAAAAGAGAAGAATATCAAAAAACACAAAGCAAAGAAATCATCAACTAAAAATGAGACTAATTAACGAGTCGGGTCGAATTAACCAGAATGACAATATCTCATTAACCAACCAAAAGTACAAACCACAGCACATGTAAAACTATTTCCTTCCTAGACTACGGCCTCTAATGAACTCCAAAAAACAAAGATTCTACATAATCACCAGCAACTTTTTTATTTTTATTTTTTTAATTTCTTTGCATATGCATGTCTTCCTGATTGCTCGATTTACTGGCTTAGAAGTGCTCATTTGAACTTCAAGTATACTTTTTTGGAATGGATCTGAAGGACCTCGCTTAAGATGAGTAATCAATTATTTAAAAAATAAAAAATAAAATAGCCTCAAAACACATAGATCGAAGGGTTAAGGAGAAGAAAATAATACACAAAATATTGAATTGATCAAGTTTATAAGTTTGCTCATAAACACATATGAATTGAAGGTTAAAGGAGAAGAATAACAAAAAACACAAAGAAAAGAAATCATCAACTAAAAGTGAGACTAATCGAGTCGAATCAAATTAACCAAAATGAGGATATGTGATTAACCAACCAAAAGTACATACCATATCACATGTAAAACTATTTCCTTCCTAGACTACGGCCTCTAATGAACTCTAAAAAACAAAGATTCTACTTAATCACTTGCAACTTTGTTTTTTTTTTTAAAAAAAAAAAAAAATTTCTTTGCGTATATATATATATATATGATATAGAAATGCATCAAACCCAAGAGGCAGCAGACTTAGCAGAGTGAGATTAAATGAAAACAGCAAGAATTCCCTTCATCACGCTTCCTCTTTTTGGGGGCAGCCTTGGAGCCTCCCTCTGTGCGACCGCCGGTGCTATCTGACCACCACCACCACCACCACCTCTAAAATCAGCAACAATTTTCCTCATCACTCCTCCTCTTTTTGGAAGAATCCTCGGAGCCACCCTCGGCTGGACAGCCACTGCCGGACCACCAACTCTGCTGCGGTGATTGCCGGTTTCACTCATCGTTCGCCGCACTGATCTTTGCGTAGAAGAGAAAGGATTCTTGTATATTGAGGATAGGAATTCAAGATATGTATGTGGATGTGCATATATGTGAATTGAAATTGGGTGGAAGCCAGAAAAGTTTTGGAATTTAGAGTGGATGGAGACCCTAAAGAGAAAACGCGTTCTAACAGTGATAAGTTTAGGAATCTCTTCCATCAGGGAATTTTTGTTTTTTTTAGATTGTATACTTTTTTGCTACACCTATTTTTATCTAGAATGTATAATTTTTTAAAAAAAATTTAAGAATCAGCTGAAGTAACTTAATTAGTTATTCGTGTACATTTTCAATTGATAGGTCAAGTAAGGGCAAATCTTACTAAAGATATGATTAATTTGTTCTTAACCATTATGAGGTTTTCTTTATGATTGAATAATATATATATATATATATATATGTTGTGAGAGTGCATGTAAGCGAAATTCTTGGATAAACAAGAGCAATGATTCATAGCTCTAAATTTGAAACTCTAACAATGACACTAATAATGTGGCATGGAGACAAAAAAAAAAAAATACATCAAATCATTCGTAAGTGAAGCCCACTGTCACATAAGTAAAGCTCTCATTAGAGTTCTACTTTTAATGCTCTCAAATATTTTTGTTATAATAATCAAGTCTTTAGACTCTAACTCATATTTCAATATTGTCCACTTATCACCCACCATTTAAAATTTGAGTGCGAGTTGAAAAATAAGAAACTAAAATGAAATTTAGAAATCAATATGTAATTTGTCTATTAAAGTTTCTCATATATCCGAAAATATGCTCGCTCAACCTTTATTTGATTACTTTCCATCAAAAATTTAAACTTTGAGTGAGATGCCAGGTTTAGACTGCTAGCTCACAATAGTAACAAAGTTAACAAAATTTATCACAATCAATACATAAGTCCAAACCCAATTCAAAGTCCAAGTAGGATATCAAACCTCTGTCCATAGAAATTGAACCAGAGACCTCCCACCATAAAGGATATTACACAACCACTAGGTTAAATGTCCTGGTTGTGAGAACGCTGGTTGAAATTTATAATTTTAATTATTACAATTTAAAAGTGAAGGGATTAAAATATAATTATAGTAAAATTAGAGGTTAATAATGTAATTTGCTTATATTTTTTATGGGTTAAATATCTCTGCTACCATGAAAGTTAGTCTCTAGTCAAATAAATTGTTAGTATCACACATGAAGCCAACGATTTTGTACTTCTAAATTTATATAGGGAGATTTGGTACTTGAGCTTATGAAGTAACGTAGAATGTCTTGTGTTTGAATTAACTTGTGCGTACTTCGACTGCTTTTAATACTTGAAGTTAACAATAAGAAAAATCAACAGTGCCCTTTGGGATGATTGGAAAATTAATTTACTAATATGTTAACATCATACCAACTACAAAAGCAAAAGCTAAATAAATAAATAAATAAAATTAATCACCATTGTCTAAAAAACTTAATTAATAGGCAGAAAAAAGCTGACAATGATAGAAATTTTGTGTGAATCTATCCCATTTTACTTCCATGTCGTTGTCCAGCAATTTATTTATTTATTATCATCCAGCTCCATGGTACATGAATCAGATACTTTTGGAGTAAAATACGACCATTAGTTCTTGTAATGGCAGATTTATCAATTTTTATTTATTTATTATAATATATCTCATTTATAATGAAATAGGATGTATGGTCAATTATAGTACACATTCACAATTACAATATAACAAGAGAATTTCAAATATAACCAAAAGAATGAACTCTCAAGTAAGTTGGGAGAGTTGAACTTTTGATCGTTAATAAAGTTTATTTTAGGTTAACCAAATACAAAAAAAAAATAAAATAAAATAAAAAATTCTGCACAAAAATTTTAATCTGAATCATACACTTCATTTTTTGGGCATATTTTTATGTTTGTAACTTAAACTTACGAACATACAGATGAATGTTAGTGACTTGCTTGCTTTTAATCCGCATGGACCAAACTGTCAAAGTTATCAACTAAATTTTTAATTTTATTGAAAAAAATAAATAAATTAATTAATATCCATCAGAAGTTTATTTTTATTTATCTATCACTTTTCTTATTTTTAGACCATATAACCATAGTTCCTTCTAATTAGAAGGATAGTGTTTCAAGAAAATAAGATATTACTCGTAACTCATTTAAGACTCGGGTAGTAACTCAAATAATCTTTTGAGGACGGTGCTAGTGTGAAGTTTTATGTTTGCTTCTATTGAAATATATTAGTTTAGGTTATAAGCTAATTAACAATCTACCTTTTGAGGAAAGAAAAAAAAGAAAAAAAAAAAGAAAAGAAATAATTATTAGCTAAATAATATGAGAGTGTATAATAGACATAGCTAGGGCTCATCTAATAAAAAGAGGTATAATCAATTTTCAAAAATTTCTGAGCAAAGAAATAAAATTACCACTTTAGAACGCACAACAACATTAAAATTTTCAATATAAAAATTTCATAAGTTTTGTATCAAAATCACCTTTTCCATCATGCTTTTCATTTTCTGTCTAACCAGCTGTCTACTATGATATTATTGGCTTATCCATTCAAACCAACAGGCAACAAACGTCCAAAAAAAGACCTCACAAATAATCTCGTGGGAAACCTATAAGAAAATCAAGAAAATGGTTCTCAACGGAGGATGGATTCCAGTGGTGAAGCAAAGAGGGAAGCAAGAAGCAATGAAGTCTTTCAAGTCCAATGAAATCTTCACGGTGTTTGTGGATAACTTACCTAACTCAATGCATACCAAAGGGTTGTCTAACCTGTTTGGAAAGTTTGGAGTTGTAAAAGATATTTTCATTCCACAAAAGCGTCGCAGGAATACCAATACTAGATTTGGTTTTGTAAGATATAGCTGTGAGGTAGCTGCAAACGTTGCGGTGCAGAAGGCGGATGGCCTATGGGTGGATGATAAGAAGTTACTCGTGAAGATTGCAGCTTTTGATCGAAGCAGAGAACAGGGGAAGTACCATGCCCAAAATCCACCGCAGTTACATCTCAGAGAGGAACTCTGGCGAGGCACACACCACTTTTCCAACAACAAAACGTTCGCCGACGTGGTAAGAGGTTTACAGACACAGGATAGAGACTCTATTTCAGTTCAGGCCGAGGAGTATGGTAATGGGTGGCTTTACGACAGTGTCTTAGTCCGGCTAAAAGTCAGATGTATAAACATTAGTTTGACTCTTGAGCTTAATGCTAGAGGAATAGACGGGTTTGAAGCCAGACAAGGAGGTGGTCGGGATGTGGTGTTATCCTTCAAGTCCAAGGAGGAAATGGTAACAAAGATGAAGTCTATCAAAGAAATTATCCATGAATGGTGTGATGACATCATACAATGGAGGCCAGATCTTGCTCTAGTCCAGGAGAGAATTGTATGGCTCACTTGCTATGGCATTCCCTTACATTTATGGAATAGGTCCAATCTTGTTAAAATTGGTAGCATATGGGGTGAAGTTATTGATGGTGCTGAATGCTTGCCTCAGTCCTTCGTATGTGGCAAGCTTAGGGTCCTTACCAAGTGCATGGAGTCTGTTAACAGTGTTATCAACCTGGTGACTAAACACTCCTCTCATCCAGTGAGAGTCTTGGAAGTTCAGGGCCTTGAAGCAAAAACCATAAATCAGTGCTGCAGCTGTTTGAATCATCTAGATAAGATGAAGGAACCCAATTCAGAGGAGCAAGGTGAGGATCATGGGTCCAACCGGGTGGGTAAGCCACTACAGAACCTCAGAGATGAGTCAACTCAACCCAAAGAAGGTGGGTCAACTCAGGATGCTGAGCAATTCAAAAATGAGGCCAGTCGAGTGTTGACACGTGGGAATGGCAGTACAATAGAGGCAAATTGGAGGAGTGATACGGAAGTGGCTGAGTCTAGTAGCATAGTAGGCAAGGAGCTCGAGGTTGAAGGATGCAAGGAAAAGGAGACAGGTAGCAGTGCATTAAATGCCTTACAACCAGCTGAACAAGATAATGATGGGCATGTCTTCTCGCCTGGGTGTATGAGAAGATTGAGTGGATCTAGTTTAAATTTACATGGGTCGAACTACAAAGTGGAGTTGGGCCAAAAAAATTCAAATGAAGAGGACTTGGGCCAAAACAATTTAAACCATGGGTTGCATGGGCCGATTGATTCGGTAGAGGCAATCTTTTCGGAGAATGCCTGCCCAGTTGAGGAAGTGGGAAATTCTGATGATGAGATTAGCAGCAGTGAAGATGAAGGTGTAGTGGCCCAACACGTTGTAGCTTCTTGCGCCAAGAATGTTAAGACCCAGGGGAAGGGAATCAGTAGGCCAAGATCAGAGAAGGAGATGGCTGTTAATGTAGGTCCCCAAGGTAGACTCTGGAAAAATAAAGGAAAACCGGGGGCTCAATTAAGAAAATCTCCGCAATGCTATGATCAGGAGTACATGCCTGGGTATATGAGAAGTTTAAGTGAGTCTAGCATGGCTAAGCCTGGGCTGAATTTGGAAGTGGTGTTGGGCCGTATTAAGGGGTCTACTGACCAGGTTATCCACACAGGAGAAAATGGAGAACAGCAGAGAGACTTCATTAATCATGGGGAAAAAGCCCAAATACAGGCTACTATTGAAGCCATAGTCGAACCAGGAGTAGATCCCTCAGTCCCTGCGCAACCACCAGAAAATGGAAGAGACAAAGGAAAGAAAGTGGCTGTGTGTGGTCAAGTTTCAGGTACTAAAATAAAGGGGCAAAGCCAAAGAAAAATGAGGAAATTACGTTCTACTCATCAATTCTGCCAAGGATTTCACAGAGGAGCTATATTCAGAGCTGCGGCAGCCGTGATGTCTTCATCTCTGTCAATCAGTAGTGGGGCTTATAAACAGATTCTAAGCCGAAATGAAGCTCAAGAAACCGTGAAGGTGGGGAAAGTTTTGGGTATTGACTTTGGGGTTAATGAAGAGAGTGTTATCCAGAAAGTTTCGGAGATGGACAGGCAAGATGAGGAAAGACTAACCAAAAAGGGGGTGAATGGTGGTGCTTAAGTCTGCACCTGTTCGGGGATTCTGTAGTCAAAGTTGTTCCATAATGAAAGTTCTTTCATGGAATGTTAGAGGCTTGGGTAAGCCTGAGAAAAGGAGGAGGATCAGAAATCTCTTAAAGGCAAAAGGGGTGGATATGGTGTTGATCCAAGAAACTAAAAAGTCAAGTATTGATGAAAGATTTGTCAGATCTCTATGGGCAGAAGATGCACTGGGGTATATGGAGGTGGAAGCAGTAGGGAGTGCAGGGGGTTTGTTATGTCTATGGAAACCTCACGTGTTTCAGTTGAAGAATTGTTGCAGTTCTAGGAATTTTATTCTGCTATCAGGTATGGTTTATCACAGTTTTGATTGTGTTGTTGGTAATGTCTATGCCCCTAATGATTGTAGAGGTAGAAGTCAACTGTGGAAAGTCCTTTATAACCTGAAAGCATCCTTCCCAAAACCTTGGTGTTTAGGGGGGGATTTTAATGAAATTAAAGCTATTGGAGAAAGGAAAGGCTGTGTGAGAAGAGATAGGGGGATGCAGGAGTTCAATGAATTTTTAAATAATATTGAATTGGTTGATGTTCCTATGCTTGGTAGGAAATATACATGGAGTAATTCACAGTCAGGTGCATGCTGGAGTAGGATCGATAGGTTCCTATTAAATCCGGAATGGCTTGTGTGGTTTAAATTTAAGGTATGGGGCCTGCCTAGAATACTGTCTGACCACTGCCCAATTTTATTGAAGGAAGATGATAGGGATTGGGGTCCCAAACCATTCAAATTCTTAAATGCCTGGGTGCTACATCCCAGCTTTCTTAAAGAAGTTGAAAAGGTTTGGGTTGGTACACAAGTGGAAGGGTGGGCTGGATTCAGAATTATGGTGAAATTGAGAACACTTAAACAAGCTCTAAAGATTTGGAATGTGGAGGTATTCGGGCACGTGGAGTCCAAGCTCAAAGAAGCTGAGGCTGAGCTACACTCGTGGGATCTAATAGCTGAAGAGAGAGATCTTGTAGAAGTTGAAGTTAGACAAAAAACTGAGATCAGAGATGAAGTGTGGAAGCTTAGAAAAAGGCTAGAGTGGCTATGGCTGCAGAAATCCAGACTGAATTGGTCCTTAAAAGGGGACAAAAACACCAGATATTTCCATATTATGGCATCGAGAAGGCATAGTAAGAACGTCCTTGATTCACTGAAGATTAATGGTACCCTATATGAGGATCCTGCGGAGTTAAAACAAGCAGTGGCAGCTCACTTTAAAACTTTGTTCGCGGAAGTTGATGGCTGAAGGGGGTGCCCTGTTCTGTTTGTGCTCTTTCCTCTGATCCCACGCAGGTGTGCTGGTAGTCAGCCTTCTGAATTGGCCATTGTTGCAGCACAATTCTGGTTTGGCTGCATAATTATGTGCTGCTAGTTGGCTATAAATTTCTGTTCTTCACTGAAGTTAGCTGGCTGCTAATGGAGCATTCAACAATCATCACCGGTTGCTGTCTGGGCAGTTTTGGACTTGGGTTACACTATGAGAGTGCAACAGCCTTGGGCTACAAAAGTCTTGATTTGGGTTTGCTACTGGTGTGAATGGGTGGTCTGCTACAAATCGATGCAGTCTTGGGATACAAATTGGCAGATTTGGAATGCTGTGTGATTGGGAGGTTTTTATTTTTTTTTGTCTCTATTTCTTTGTTTTGAATTGGTCTCTCGCCAATCTGTGGGTGTAGTGCTAGCAGATGATTGTGCTTCCTCCTTGGTGCCAACCTAGTTGGGATTGTGGAGTGTTTGCTATGATGCTTTTTGCACTTCCCTCCTTTATTGATGTATTTTGTTGCTTGTTTTGGCTCATTTCATCAATAAAGTCTTCCTTTTTTGCTGATCAAAAAAAAAAAACAAACGTCCAAAAAAACTGGAGAGGAGGGTGTGCGACAATCTCAACCTTTTATATTAGGAAAATTTTATGATCCACATCTCTATGCATATTATGTATTTTTATAGGCTGGGCTGCTGAGATTGTAGTTTTTTGATTGTTTTTGTTTGTTTTGTTTTTGTTTTTGTTTTTGTTCTGTATGTTGGTTACTCACTAACTTGGAGCTTGGAGTTTGTGCTAGCAGATGATTTGGTGTCCATCTAGGTGTCAACCTAATTAAGATCTAAATGTTTCATTATGATACTTTTTACACCCACCTCTTTATTGATATACGTTATCATACCCTATATGTTTTTTTCATCAATAAAGATTCTTTTTTTTGCTGATAAAAAAAATAAATAAAAATAATATATTTTTATGATATATGCTATGTGGATGAAGTGAAATATGTTGGGAAGAGATTATTCAATTAATCAGTTTGTATCAAGTCTACGTCAAGTTAGGAAAAGCATAAAGTAAGCAGCCCAGGTGCTGTTTCCGGTTTTGAAGGCTTTGGTCAGTTGCTGGTTTGCAGCTGTGATTGTAGGTTTGGTTGTGGTACTGCTGCAACTTATTTTGTTTTTGGTTAGTATTTGTTTATTTTATCCCTTCTTGTGGTTGGTTTCTCTCTAAGTGGTGGTTGTGCTAGCATATGATACGTCTTCGGTAATATACTCAGTTCCAACCTAGTTAGAATTGCAGTTGTTTTGCTTTGATATTTTTTTGTACCCCTTTTCTTTATTGATGTAAACATCATATGTTTGTATTTTTTTTAATCAATAATTTTTTTTTTTTTTTTTACTGATCAAAGAAATGGTGTATGTTACCTATTTTGTGATAAATGTTACATATTTATCTGGTAGGAGTTACAAAAAATTTTGATTCAGAAATGAAATTACATATTTTTTTTTTGATAATATTATGTATTTTGTGATATTGTTACAAATTTTGTGATTGTGTAATTTTATTTCTAAATTATAAATTGTCATAATTTCTAAGAGAAAAATACGTACTCACATTTATCACAAAAATATGTAATAAGATGTATAAGATATATAATTTTTGAAGGGTGTACACCAAAACAATACCCACATCAATATCCTTTTGAAATGTTCAATACCCACAACGTAGCTAAATATTAGTGCTAAAGCCCATAGTTTAAATAGTTTTACATAATTATTTTTATTTTTCACTTTTTCTTTGGGAAGAAGCAGGGAGTGAAGTTAGTTAAAAACTTTACCATGATTCAGTTAAAAAAAAGAAAAAATAAAAAAATTCAGTGCTTTATTAATGTCAAGAAGATGATGGCCGTCGCTTGAAACTCTTCCCCGTTGGTTTTTTACGTTTTTGATAAATTACACTTTCCACTTTAGGATTAGGTCAAAAAATTCCATCACACTCTCAAATTTAATTTGGTAGAGTCAATACCAACTAAAGTAAAAAATGAAGGGCTATACCACAAAAATTAAAAGACAAAAATAACCCTCATGTTTCTTATTAATCTCTCTCATCCCACACAATCGCTATCCAATATCATCATCAGCTGTGCAACTTTCTCTCCCTCACCCACCGCGGTTGGCCGTTGCTGCAATCTTCCAACCCACTGTACCGTAAGCCACATATAAATAGGACTGAAATGGTGTAGGTTGTGGAAGATAAAGGAATAGGAAAATGGTTAAACGGCATTTACCATTACAAAAAATTAAAGTTTTAGAGATCAAAATTTAGTGATAATTATTTTTTAGAAACTAAATATTTTTATTATGAAAAGTATCGTTATTTTATTTATTAACAACAAAAATTGGGTATTAGTGATAAATTATTATCCTTTTGAGACCAAATTTTGTTTAAAAAAATTAACCGTTTTGAGACTAAATTATTTTGTCCTTAAAAGTATATTTATTAATGATATTTTCAAAAATTTGCCGCTCAATGATTTATTTTTGACTTTTTGAGACGACGTTTTAATGACTATCTCCATGACGTTAGAAATTAGTCCCTAAATATCTTTTGCAACGAAATTTTTATTTTTAGAGACCACTCATTTTTTTGTCTCATTTTTTTGATCTCAAAAAAAAAAAAAATTAAAATTTTTTTTATTGATGACGATGAATGGTACAAGGTGTACACACAAAATCATCAAAACATCAATAAAGAGAGAAGGGTTAGATCATCCCAATTAGGTTGACACCAAAAAAACTCATCATATCATATGCTAAGTACCCCCACAGATTGGGATCAAATGGTACTTATTAAAAGAATCCTTAGATGCTTTGAAATTCTATCTGGGCTTAGAATTAATTATCACAAAAGCGTGGTGTGTGGTGTCAGGGTGTCTGATGCTTTATTGCTCTCCTTTGCACATCTTCTTAACTGTAAAGTTCATAGCCTTCCTTTGAAATTTCTAGGACTGCCTCTAGGTGCCAATCCTAGTAAAAAATCTACCTGGAAGCCTGTGCTTGACAAGATCAGATCTAAACTCTTAGGGTGGAAGAGGAAATTGCTATCTTTTGCAGGAAGATTAACTTTAATCAAGTCCACCCTATCTAGTTTACCAGTTTACTTTCTTTCTTTATTTAAGATGCCAGAAGGTGTGGCAAGAGAATTTGAAAAGATTGAGGCAGCTTTTTTATGGGGCAGTAATGATCTTAAAAGGAAAGTGCATTTAGTGAAATGGAGGGAGGTATCTAAAAGCTTGGACCAAGGGGGCCTGGGTATCAGAAGAATAAGAGATGTTAACGCTTGTCTATTGCTCAAATGGTGGTGGAAATTTGGAACTCAAGTCAACTCTCTTTGGAGGAGAGCCATATGCAGCAAATACAATATTAATGAGGCTAGTTGGTATCCACCTTTAAAGACCTCTTACAAACATTCTAGAGTTTGGAAGGACATATTATCTATTGGGATTCATAGCACAAATATTTACAATTTCTATAAAGATAACTGCCAAATCTAAGTGGGGGATGGGAGTAGAATCAAATTTTGGCATGACTGATGGTGTGGCAGCTCTAATCTCAAGTCTACTTTTCCCCTTCTCTTTAATCTTTCAATAGATAAAGAAAGCTCTCTACAACAATTCATGGCCAGAAAATACAACCCAACCAATTGGAATTTTCCTTTTAGGAGAGTGCTTTTCACTTGGGAATTGGAAGAAGAAGCTAATTTACTTGGTCTACTATCTTCAGCTCCCTCTCTGGTAATTGACAGGGCCGATCATTTTATCTGGGCTTCTGCATCTGCAAGTCCTGGTGTATTTACTGTGTCCTCTCTCTACTTTGCTTCTAACTCTACTCTAGGGCCTCACTTTAAAATTTGTAGGCATATTTGGAATGGGGCTGTCCCCTCTAAGGTTTCACTTTTTAATTGACTGGCCTGGAAAAACAAAATCAAGACAGCAGTGTTTATGCACAGAATTGGCATTTTAGATGCTTCTGCTTCCTTCATCTGCCTATTTTGTTGTTCTGAACCTAAATCTGCTGTCCACATCTTGCTTCATTGACCATTCTCTTGGTTGATTTGGTCGTCTATAATTAATGAGTGGGGGTTCTCTTGGTGTATTCAAGGTTCCGTAGATGATCTCCTCCAATGGTGGATGGCTGTCAAGTTCAAGAATTTTGATAGGCTAATTTGGAGAGCCATCCCCCTTATTGTTCTTTGGTCGCTTTGGAAACTTAGGAATGAATGTGTCTTTGCAGAGGCTCAACCTAGTCTCTCTGGCTTAAGTGAAAATATCAAAATCAGAGTAGCACTTTGGCTGAAAGCATCTATTAAAGACCTTCCCTATTCAGTTGATGATTTAACTTTTAATTGGGATCAAATCAAAGGATGTTCTTAACTGTTTTGAGCTGGTTTGTGTTGGACTATGCTAGTATTTTTGTTAGAATTCTGGGTCTGGGCTGCTAGCATGCTAAGTGTGGAAGGTTGGGGGGTTTTTGTCTTGCTGGGCTAATCTGTTTTGTTCTGCTAAGTAGCTGCAGCTTTGAAATTCATAGTGACATCTGATATGTTATGGTCAGTAGGGTTGCTGAGATGGTTGTGGATGGGGGTGGTCTGAGCATCTGCTGGTATGATCTCTGCTGTGTGTGAGTGGGCTGGTACCTTGTCTTTGGTCTGCTACTGGTGCAATCAGAGTTTATGGATGTTAATTGGTGGTGTGCTATGTTGGTCTGTCATGGTGCAACCTGAGTCTATGGGCTGCTGTCTGTGTTTGAATGTGTGTGATTCTGGGCTGATGGCAAAGGTTCAAATATGCATTATCTGGGCTGATTTGCTCAGAGCTGCTGTTAGGCTGCAAATCAAGTCCAATCTGCTGGAGTCCTAGATTTGGGCTGCTAGCATGCTAAGTGTGGAAGGTTGCAGCTGTCTTCTGATATGTTAAGGTGAGCAGGATTGCTGAGATCTGGCAGAGTTTATGGTTGTTGATTGGTGATTGAATGGTGACCCGAGTGTTTTTGTAGCCTTGTTTTTGTTTTGTTTTGTTCCGCTCTGTTTGTTGGCTTCTCACCAACTTGGAGCATCGAGTGTGTGCTAGCAGATGATTTGGTGTGCGTTTAGGTGCCAATCTAGTTGGGATCCAAATGTTTCACTGTGATTCTTTTTGCACCCTCTTCTTTATTGATATAAGCTATCATACTCGTTATGTTTTCCATCAATAAAGCTTCTCTTTTGCCGATCAAAAAGTACCCCTACAAAAAGCAACAACAGATCAGCAAACACAAAGAGAACAAATCAGTAAACATTTTTTTTTTTTTTGGTCTCATTTTAAAGTATTAGCAGTTCACACAAAAAAAAAAAACAAAAAACAAAAAAATCAATTTTTTTTGCGAATAGGTGTTAAGCGATGTTAATTTAGATGGTAAAGGTCAATTTTGCACTTTGGTATTATGAATCAAACTTTAGACTGGCATTGTATTTTTTTATGACAATTTTTTTCACAATAATTTACTATGGGTTCGCTTGGAAAGTTGGCTATTTTAGTAGGTTATTTTAGTTTTTGGTTATTTTAATAGGCTAAAATTTTTATATTTAGAAAGATAGTTAGATTTTTTTTTGTAATTGAATGTGATGTTTGTGAAACAAAAAATAAAAGGGCAAATTACATATACACCCCTCGAGGTTTGGCTAAATTACAAATACCCCCCTGAGGTTTGAGAAATTACGAATTCCTCCCTGAATGCTATATTTGCATAAGAAATTAGGGGGTAATTTGTTATGAAATATAAACCTCAGGGGGTAAATTGTTATGAAAATACAAACCTCAAGGGGCGGGATGTAATTTCCGAAACCTCAGGGGGTATCTGTAATTTAACCAAACCTCGAGGGGTGTATATGTAATTTGCCCAAAATAAAATGATTATGAGTTTGATTTGACATTTTTTCTTATTGATTATTTTAATCTATTTTATCTTCTTGTGAATTTTAATCTAAAAAAAATTCCTAAACCCACTTCTCAAACAGGGCCACAGATAAAATTTCCCAAGGGTGCATCAAAGCAGGGAATTATTATCTCGACGCCAATTTTCCACGGGGTTTTTTTGAAAATGCCGGAAATACTTTTCCCAAGTTTTATAGTGTCAAACACGTTGTTTGTTTGTTTGTTTGTTTTTTTTTTTTTTTTTTTTTTTTTGTGCGTGTGAAAACAATAAACTAGTTGAAAGCTCATCCAAGTTGGCAAGTGAGTTTATTCTCCACATTAGCGATGAGATTTTTGAATCTTCTCTTGTTTGCTGGTTCACTGGCTTTAGAAGTGATTTTTCAACCTTAAATTTACCTGATGGATCTAAAGGACCGTGCTTAAGATTGTGTTTTTGATTAAAAAAAAAAATTGCATCATTCATAAGCTTAAGGTTAAAGGAGAAGAAAAACAATATACAAAGCATAAATATTGCCTCTTAGCACATATAGATTAAAGGATGAAGGGGAAAAAGAAAAAAAAAATACACAAAGCAAAGATACATCATTAACCAAGTGGGGCTAGCGAGTCGAGTTAGCCAGAATCTCAAAACCTCACCAAAACGATAGTTCAAACATTATCATATGCATCATATGCAAAACTCTTCTCTTTTTCTCCTACCTTTTTTTTTTTAGCTTTTTTCCTACTACTTAATACCAGCAATATTTTTTTTAACACAACAATACTTGCATACATATGATAGAAATGCATCAACCTAAGAAGAGACAAAAGACCTAGGTTTAATTCTATCATATATCATTAACCTAAGATTTCATTAACGATTGCCTTAAACACCCCCCCTCTTTTTGGGGGCAGCCTCGGAGCCTCCCCCGGACGGACCACCACTGCCTCATCACCACCGCCTCCTCGATTTGGCGGCGGCCTCGGAGGCTGCCGCAACCTGCCCGCTGCTGCCTGAGCCTTACCACCAGCTCCATGATTGCCCTCTTGGTTCATCGTTTGCTTCACTGATATCTATGTTGATGAGAACAAAAAGGCCTGTATATATAAAGAATTATTGAAGATATGCTGAGTCAGTTATGGTTCAGGTGTGCGAAGGGAATTGGGGTTCCTGGCACAGCAAGCTGCTGTGAGGCCTATTAACGGCGTATCCCGAGTCTTTTTGATAATCCAAACTGTTCGTATCGTAAAGTTTGTGAAGTAAATTATTTACACAAAAAATCAAATAATTTAGACATTTGTAGCCTTATAATAATAACACATTTGTTTTTCAAAAAATAATTGGCTACCATGATTTAATAATTTTTTAAAAACAATTAGGAGTTAATCATGGGTTATATATATCCGATTAATTTAATTTTTTATGTGATTGATATAATCAATAAACTTTATAATATAATAGTTCATATCATTAAAATACACTCAATAAATACCTCTATAAATCTCCACAACAAGACTGGTGTGCCATAAGACACAGTAACAACCCCAACCCGTCGCGGGGAAAAGCTGTGGTTGTTTATAAATTATTTAAGAGTGCTTGCTTTGTTTTGGGAGTTTTGGGTTGCGTGCACTGTTTTTAGTATTCAAGTTTTTTTTTTTGGTGGTACTTTGTAGTTATTCTTCTAACTCTTTTCATTTTCTTTTTGGTTGCTGTTTTTAAAAAAAAATTCGTGAGATCTAGAGGTTGATTATATAAATATGGAAAGCAGTAATGGAGATATTTTATATTTTATGAATCTCTCAATACATTGCATCTTTTAGTATATTTAATTTCATACTTTTAATAAAATTTTTATTTCATAAAAAAAAAATGTGTGGTTCATATTAAGTAGGTGAAAACTTGGAAGACAAAAGGATTCAGAGTCATTGAAGAGACCGAGACCCCACAAGCGTTGCGCATGCGCATTATGGTGGCCCAATCCACCATGTGAAGTTGTTCTGTTCAAGCTTTGGAAAATCTTCAATGGTGGAGAGATGCAACTTTTCTTCAGAAATTATTCAATGCTCAATGTTATTTCATTAACAGATTAATACCGTGTCTTAAAATTTTAATACAAAAGTAGTGAGTTCTATAGATTAGACCAACATTATAACTACTACTTTGAAATACCACTTAGATTTTCTTCAGAAACATTGAATAGTTTCTTACTTTTCTTATTCTGATGAAGATTAGCAATAGTTTATCACCAATTGATAAAAAAGCAAACAACAAAATTTTTCTTTCTTTTTGGATAAATTATGACAGTAGTTTAAGTATTTTGGTCATTGTGTTATTTTTGTCCTCGTAATTTTAATTAACTCAATTTTAATCTTGAATTAATAACTTTATTTCAATTTGGTCTAATTGACTACAACTTTTAACCCATTTTTTTAATAAAAAATGCGTATATAAGTAATATATGTCATATTTTTTAAAACAAAATTATAAAGTTGCTAAACTTAATGAGTTAATTTTAACTAATTTAATGATTATTTTCCGTCAGAAACACTAATGACATTATCAATTTGACCAAATTGACACAAAATCTAAAATTTAGGATCAAATTGAATTAACTGAAAGTGTAGAGACCAAAATGATACAAAGGACAAAATACAGGGACTACTCGTGTAATTTGCCTTTTTCTCGGTAAATTATATTGAGAGTCCTTACATTTTTCTTTTTATGTTATTTTAGTCTGTACATTTTTAATTAGCTTAATTTTAACCTTAATTTTAAATTTTGGGCCAATTTGATCCAATTGATAATACAAATCACCTTATTTGGTTTTGATTGATTTTCTGAAAATTGAATTTTTATTTTTTGTATTTTTAGTGAGTTTTTTTAATATTTCAAATAAACTTTTTACTTTCTAGATTTACCTAAAACATTTGTGAAAAAATATTTAAAAAATTCAATTAATATACAAGGATATGGAAATGTACTGACTTTATATATATATATATATATATTATATTTGATGGATTTTTTAAAGATTTTTTTCTATAAATATTATATTTTTAAGGTAAATTTAGGTTAGATACATCTAAAAAATATTTAAAAATTTTCTTAAAATATTAAAAATTTTGACTAAAAAAATACAAAAAATAAAAAACACATTATTTTTTTGGGTTGAAAAATGGGCTCAATTTTCTGAAACCAAATAAGGTGATTAGGGTTTTTTAAGAAAAATTATCAGTAAGTTTGTTAAGGTTATTTTTATACTTTTCGAATCTCTCTCGATGCATGTCATCTTCCTGTACCTTTAATTTCATGCTGTTAATGAAATTTTTCTTTGCTGATCAAAAAAAAAAAAAAAACAAAAAAAAAAAAAGTTAGTTAAGGTTAACTCACAGAGTTGATCAAGTTTATAATTTGTCTCCGAACGTATGCATGCCTCATTTGTGTGTCAATTAGTCTAATTAATAACACCAATTAGAATTTTTGAAATGATTACTAAGTTAGTTGAGTTTAACTCACTAAGTTGAACATGTATATAATTTTGTCTATAAAAACATAATACATGTTGTTTAGGTGTCCATTTTTCATCAAACACACTAACAATTGGAATCAATTGAGCCAAATTGAAATAAAACCGTAAATTTATGGGCTAGTTAATAGTACTTGTGATTTGGTCCTCGTGTTATTTTGGTCTTAGTAATTCCAATTGCCTCGATTTTAACTATAATACCTCTGCCTCCTTAATTAATTGTTAAATTATGTGTTTTGCCTTAATTATGTGTTTATATGCAAAATTATATGTCATGCGTTATATATCTCATGTGTTCTTTGTGCCATGTATTTATTGCATTGGATTAATGAGAACAGATAGAGAGAATTGGGAAAGAAATCTGTCTGAATTAGTAAACCATAAGATTAAACTTAAATATGTGTGATAGACAATTAGAGCCTGAATCACTGTAGTATGGTTAGATTTGGTATAATATGAGATGGTGTGAGATGAGGATTACACTAATTCAGTGCACTTGCTTTATTAAGCTACTTTAAGATAACTTAGTGCTAGACAATAAAATAAGAGAAAGATATAGAGACAGATATTTGTAGAGAGACTTGGGAGAGAGTTCTAGACCAAAAGGAAGAGAAAAGGGGAGAACTCTAGGGCAAGAAGGAAAAGAAGAGGGATTGAGCAATCTTCACCAACTCAACAGTTTAAGGTACTGTCACGACCCAAACCCGGCCATATGGGTTTAGCACCGTAACCGGCCAGTAATCTGAGATTACCGAAGGCCTGCTTAATAGTAGTACAGTAAAACAGAGTACAGGGCCTGGCGGAAGCCAATACAGTAATTAAATAATGTCCATTGAGCTGTGTCAGTCTATATGCCAAAAAGATTTTTCATACATTCATACATAAACGGCACAGAACAGTATGCATAATATTTACAATCATTCTGACTAGGGACTTAATCCCTACATAACAGTACGGTAAACATTCAGTCTACACAGAACAGTAAGACGGTACAGAAGGGGGAATCTAAAACACCCCTAAGCCTTGGCAAAATAGGCTTGGAACCTCGCAGTGAGGCACATAGGCTGGCTTGACAAAACTGGAGTCTAATCCACCGCTCCTAGCTTCGATCTGGTGGCTGAGCACCTACATACATATATAAACAGTGAACTAAAGCCCAGTGAATAACATAATGCGTAAAGAGATTAAGAATGAAATGTCCTTACAATAATGAAAACAGTTCATTAATCAATACTTCAGTCTTTCGGTTAGAGCAGTTATTCAGTCATATGTGGTACATCCATTAGCATAGCAGTAAATAGTAGGTCTTAAAGACCGAACAGTAATGATGGCCATCAATCAGTAAACAGTAGTGGTTCCGCGAGGGAACCGACAGAGATCTCTGTAACAGTAACAGTAACAGTAACAGTAGATGCCAAGGATGCCACAGTACAGTTTAGAATATAGGACATACATTCATTCAGTAAACAATATCAGTTCAGTAAACAGTTCAGTTCAGTATTCAGAAGATAATCATTTGAACATATCTTTACACAATTGTTACTCACAGAGTTTGGGCTACAGTATGCTAGAGCGTGTCTCCCTAGTCGCCAACCCTACACAGTTAACAGATTGAACACACACTAAGCTACACAGTTGGGAAATATCATAACTTAATCCCTAATTTGCCTTGGTGTGTTCTACATCTATATCCTCAATAAGATGCCTTAAACTAGGCCTAAGAATGCCTAGGATGGGATGAGGATGCAAAGATGTACTCAAAAAGCAATTTCAGAAAAACAGAGTCCCGCTCGAGCGCAGGTTTCCCCGCTCGAGCGGACATGCAACAAAGGTACACGCTCGAGCGTCAACTTTCCCGCTCGAGCGTACTATAAAAGTACTGGATGGGTAAAATCTCCGCTCGACGAACGCTCGACGCCCGCTCGAGCTTGAGACACAAGACTCCGCTCGAGCGCCCAGTCCTCCGCTCGAGCGGATAGTAAAACAGTGCAGAGATGCTGGATGCTCGAATTCCCCGCTCGAGCGGGAGTGCAAAATCTGGAAATCCCAGATTGCACCTCCAAGCTCAAACTCAAGTTTAAAAGCATCAAAACCGATCCTCTTGGGCTGAATTTCCAGAAAACACTTGTAAACATATAGAATATCATGGTTCAAAGCTCAATTTTGAGAAATCAAAGCCCAAGGGTGTTTAATTGAAACTCAATTTTAAACCATTTTCATGAACAATATGCACATGCAAACATGCAAGAATTCAAATCATTTTGAAGTTCCAATTTGATGCTCTAAGGAGCCAATTGATCCAAAAACAAGTTGAAAACATAGACCATTACAAAATTATGAACATGCATATACCATTTTACCATGAATTCAACTCAAAACTCAACAATTCAAACATGCAAGCATGAAATGAGCTCTATATCAACATGTATGAACTAAAACAAGACTTAACTCTACAATGAAGCATGAATCATGCAAGAATCAATTCTATGACAACAACAAGAAGATGAATGTCCTACCTTAGTCTTGTATTCAAGGTTTGGGAGCTCAAAGTAGCAATCTACACTTCAATTACCAAGCAATTCACAAGCAATTTGAGATGAAATCAACTCCTCAAGTCTCTCTCTCTCTGAGGTCGGTTGTAGGCTCAAAATGTGGCTGGAGAAGTGTTTTGATTCAAGTATGCAAAGGCTCTAATATGTTATAATAAGAGGCCCACTAACAATGGCAATATGGTGAATAAATCAACTCATGCACTCTAACTCATTTTAATCTAATTTAATCATACCTAATCAGTTTTCAGATAATTATACCATAAAATCCTATAGATTCTAATGAACACAGAACATTAATCAATTCCAGGTCCGGCCGCCGACAAGGCCTTCGATTAGCAGTTTAAACATAAAATGTGAACAGATCAAATAAACAATCAAACAGATAGAATACAGATTAACACTCATACTTAGTCAATTCAGTTTCAGTTTTCAGTCAGTCAGTTCAGTACTTTAATCAGCTCAGTTTAACGGTAATCAATGTTTATCGGTAATCAATCAGTCATTAATCGGTAAACAGTATGAGGGTTGTTACAGGTACAAATCTTCTTTAATCTCATGATATGAAGTTGTTTTCTCCATAAAATGATAAAATCTAAGGTGAATCAAGAACAAAAGTGGTGTAAATTGTTGGTGAATCAAGAACAAATGTGGTGTAAAATGTTGGTAAGAACCCTAAAGAGGAAAAATATAGGAACTAGTTCAAGATGTGAATCTACATGTCATGCTTCATGTTTAACCACTTACTTTTTGCATGATTTATGAGAAATTTGGAGGAAACTCCATGAATTGGAAGGATTAGAACTGTACCCCCATATTCTATGATATACATTTTACATTTTTGTAATGAATCTTTCCTTTGACAACTTAAGTTTGGCTTTATGTTTTATATTTGAGGTTAGATATGATGGATTCAAGTTGTTTTGATGCATTTTGGGCCTTGATTTACATAAAATTGAACTTGGTTTTGAAAGGGGGAAAGTTCTATTTTTCAGCAGAATTTTCAAACTGTTTTTCACCCAGACCGCCCGAGCTCCAGCGGCCTGGGCCACCGCACGAGAGCTGGGCCTCCTCTGTCCAAAATTGCATTCTACTTAACCACTGTTCGTGCGGCCAGGCCACTGCACGAGCGGCCAACAAGGCAAGTTCAATCTTTTTTTTTCTCTATGTTTTTTATTTTTGGGCCTTCGTTTACATGGTTTGCAAGTGGTTTTCACGTGCATTACCATTTCATAACTATGATGGGAATTAAGGAACAAAAAGAAGAGATTTAGAGATGAAGTAACAAATAAACCGAACCATTGAGACTATATGTTGAACCATTGTGCTTGTATGTGTTTATGTAGGTCAGACGCCACATCCTAGCCACATGTTACACGGAGCCAACTATGAGTAACAATATTGTAAAGATGTATAGTTTTTTTTCTTTGCTGCTTGATAAGATGTTCTGTTTCATGTCATACTAATGACTGAAATTATTCATGGACTACGTTCGCGTGGCCCTTACCCGGGGGTAATAATACCGTGGTCGATGTTCACATGACCCTGCCCCGAGTAACAATACCACGGTCTATGTTCACGTAGCCCTCGCCCGGGAGTAACAATATCGTGGCATATGTTCATGTGGCCCTCGCCTGAGGGTAACAATACCATGGCTATATAATGTTGATTAATATGGTCGTTGATACTGATTATGGTCTTAATGACCACTTCATGTGCACGTGGGTCTTGATGAATAATCGAATTTATAGCTAATGGAAGTACCACGTGTGACTGCTATGAATGTAATACTGTGTGCGCTCTATTTTGTGAAATGATTCACTCCTGAAACTGATCAATTTAAATGACGGGAAGGATATCATTCATAACATTTTTGTACATTTGTTATTCACTAGGTTTTAGCTCACCGTTTTGTATTTATATGCAGGTGATCAAACTCAAGAGAAGACATAAGGACGTCAACCTACCTTTTGTTTTTGTGAAGCCATCCGTTGTGCCTCACTTTGACGTTTTTTTTTTGTCTCACTCCAACGCTTCTAGGTGATTACGAATTCACCCTTTTGACTGTGATCAATGCTATGATTTTGAGTTAAGATCTGTTTTATGAACTTTTGTAATTGGGAATCAATTCCCTAGTTGATGTAAATGTTTTGTATGAGATGTACTATGTGCATATGTGTATACAGTAAATAAAGGTGTTTTATCTCATGTATGTCACACAGCTCAAAGGCTGTTTTTACTTTATTATCATTGGTTTCCGCCAGCCCCAAATATTATTTTCTGTTAAGCAGGCCTTTGGTAATCTCGGATTACTGGCTGGTTACGTCCCTAATCCCGTGGGGCAGGGGTTAGGTCGTGACATTGACCTTGAATTTATAATTTTGTCTCAATTTTGTCTATTTGCATATAAATATTAGCATTTTTTAATAAGAAATTCATACATAAGTGGTATATGTCATGAGTTTAGAGACAAAATTATAAGTTTGCTCAACTTAGTGAGTAAGGGAATAAACGGTTCGGTTTGGTCAGTATTGAGGGTGAGTTTTGCATCGAACCAGTTCTTTCGATTTTGATAGTTAAGCAATCGATACTGACCATATAATACAGTTCGTTTTATCGATTTTGTCAATTTGATGTAAAAGATAGATTTATTTGAATTTTTAAAGGATTTATAAGAGCTTATAGAATTTTATATTAAAAATAAATCAAGAAAATGTATGAAAATTACTCCATAAATGTTTCTCTTCCTAGTTTTTATTACAAAACTGTATTATTTTAGTCACTTATCATATAATGCTAAAAGAGTCAAAATAAAATAAAATAAGTAGTTAAATATAATATTTGGCCAGTTCAGTTTGCATTGATGTATAATTTTTTAAAATTAGAACAAACCATTTATTATAAATAAATAAATACATAAATCAAATTCCGAAATTTCAGTCGGTTTCAATCGTCAATTTGGTTCCCCACAGAGACTCTACCCAGTGAAAAAAAGATGGGGGAATCACATAACAGCTATGAAGCACGGGTACTCCAAAAATAGTGCCGTACAAGTACCGGGTACTTGCCGGGTGCGGGTACGCGTACCGGTACGGCGGTACGCGTACCGGGTACGGCAAAAGAGGGTCCGGTACGTTTGGCTTATTCGGGTACGCATGGGTACGCCATGGGTACGGCGTGGGTACGCCAAGGCCATTTTTTTTTTTTTTTTTTTTCTGCCCTTGCAAATTAGCAATTATTATTATTATTTTTTATTTTTTTTGGTGCCCTTGCAGATCAGTAATTTTGATGTTTCTCTGTTGTCCTGTTTGTCTGTATAAATTGTAGAAGCATATCAACAAATGATTTTAATGTTTTTAAAAAGCAATTTGAACCAAAAAAAATAACAAGGCCTATAAAGGGTAATTCTGTGTATGACTATGCATTATGCTTTTGCTTTAGATCCTCCTAGAATTTCTTTATAAAATCTTTAATCATAACAAACTTTTAAAGTTTATGCACAAAACATTAAAAATTGATACTGTATTAGTTGATTAGTAGTTGTTGGGAATGATGCAATTTTATGTATTATGCAAATTGCAATTGACAACCTGCACCAATTGAGAATTTTTTTCCTTTATTGTTGGTAATTAACTTTAAATCTTTCTTTGGTCTCCTGTTATTTCTTTGGTCTCACCCTATAAAAATAGCAAATTGATGAGCAAAAAGAAAAATTTTAAAAATAAATTATGATCACAAATTCACAGTGCATAACATATCAAAGTGAGAGATTTCACAAATATTATTTTTAACGCTTAATGGTTTTAAATTATAGGAAAATGAGTAGTTCTTTTTTTAGTTTTGATATTTAATTTTAATTTGTAGGTTGGATCCTTTAATCAAAATTATATTTAAAAAAAAATAAAAAAAAATATCGGCGTACCGTAGCCGTACCCGTATCGTACTTTTTTTGAGTTTTGCCGAATCGGCGTACCCGCACTCGTACCCATACCGTACTCGTACCCGCACCCGTGCTTCCTTGCATAACAGTAACATTAGAAAAAAAATATTTATAAAAAAATGATAAATATTATAAATATTAATAATTAAAATCATAAATTTTCCCTATCATTTCCATTCATCTTCAAGATGTAACAACGACAACCGTTCAAATTTTGGGTGGGGTATTCCTCCCCTAAAGTTAAGGTTTTTTGTTGGCTTGCAATTAAGGGTTGGAGTCCGAAACGGCTGACCATGTCCTTCATTGCAATAGATCTTGGATGGTTTGGTCTTCTATCATTGGTTGGTGGGGTCTTGAGTGGGTATGTCCTGATTCTATCTCCTCTTTTTCGCATATTGGTGGCTAAACTTCAATTTTAAGCGTCTCAAAAATATCATATGGGAAGCCTTTCTTGCTTGCACCTGTTGGAATATCTGGTTGGAGATGTAACCTTGTGGATGACACCACTGCCGTGGTCCATGTGTCTTGTCTTCATCTTTCTTGTTTTTCTTTTTTCTTGTCGGCGTTAAAGTTTGCTATCTTACCAAACTACACCCAGTGTTCTGCTTTGGGTTCTTTTTGAGATCGTTTTTAGTGGGTGCCAAAGTTAAAATGCGCTATGATACCATGTTCTCCAAGGGTAACCTCATAACCTTTATGGCTTTTGTATGGGTAAATAAATATTACGATTTTGTTGATGAGAAAACTCAACGATGAAGATAATCAGTTTCATTATATGATCGTCATTTACAAAACAAAATACTTCCAGCCGTTCAATCACTATGCGATCGCAATTTACAGGACAAAACACCTCAGTCGTTGAATGGTTGGGAGTGTTTCGATATCCAAATCAGTCTTCCAATATTATCAAACTATTTCATAGACCAATTGATAGAGAGAAATTGTCTACCTCAACTTATGATGGTGTCACCTATGTATAATATTCAGTGACTTGCTTAGCAAGTAGTTTGAATACTTCAAAAATCCTACCCAAACAATCTCTAATTATTTAGGACTCTTATATCGATAAGATTTTATATATTGATAAGTTTTGTATAGCATAAAACATCATGATAAGGATTTGATGACTACTATATACGTGATAATCTATAATTACGCGGCGTGGCGATTCATATCATTCCTATAATTATTTTTATTCCTTCTCAAGTTTCATCAATGAAAATTTTTTTTTTTTCCCGACCCGTTTAAATCTCAATATTTGATATGTGCCATCCTTTATTCATTGAGATCGTCATAAGCATTATCTCTCAATCGCAAAGCAATAATGGGATTATCCAATTTAGCAATGGTTGAGGGTCACAATTTTTGTGGCTCAAATAGTTCGAAATTAGCAAAACGACGTCATTTTGAGTACAAAACAACTTCGAAATTGCCAAAACGACATCGTTTTGACAATTTCGAACTATTTGAGCCACAAAAATTGTGACCCTCAAACATTTTTCTATCCAATTACAACTAATAATGATTATTCTCTCTATTTGTTAAGAATCAAATAATTCTTATAAATTAAAATTTTAATACATATCTGATATATATTTATAAATATTTTAGATATTTTATTTTATTTTATATATAACATCACGTGATCACCGGTCATATTATCATTTTTCTTATAATTGTTCACAAACAAAAATATTATGTATATCAAGTTGTTTATAGTCTTATTTTTTTTTAAAAAAAATTAAATATTTATGTCAAATTATAAGATAAAAATAATTTAACGAAATTCATAAAAGTTAATTATTGAAAATTTTAAAAAAAAAATTACTATTTTTATTCCACTTTTATATAAACAAATAATTGATTGCACATGTCTGCAAAGTGTTCGGTGATTGACAGGAATACATTGACGTCATATTTCTTTCGCCACGTCGATATGTCACGTCTCATTTTATATCAAACAACGCAAAATAAACTTTAAGACAATGTTATGGATTGAAATAATTTATTAAATTTTTATCGTAAATGGGGACGCATTTATTATTGTTTTAAATCCCCCATCAAAGAAAAATAAAAAAAAAATGTACACAATAAATTATACAGTAAGAATTTAGTGGAAATAAATTTTATTCTAAGTGGGGCCGACACATTTGTTATTATTAATTTACATAATAAATTAGACAATAAGAATTTTACTGGAAGTAAACTTTATTCTGAGCTGATGCATTTGTTATTATTAATTTATACAATAAATTATACAATAAGAATTTTAATGGAAATAAACTTTATTCTAAGAGGGGCCGACGCATTTGTTATTATTAATTTTCACAATAAATTATACGACAAGAATTCTATTGGAAATAAACTTTATTCTGAGCGGGCCGACCCATTTGTTATTATTAATTTACACAATAAATTATACAATAAGATTTTGCTTTCTTCATTTTACCATCTAAAAAAAATTATACAATAAGAATTTTAATGGTCTATAAATAGTGGTTATAATAGACATAAAATTCAAAATAAAATAAAAATTAAGGAAAATAATTTTTTAAAAAAATAGAAGTTTGACATTTTCAATAAAATAAAATTTTAATTTTATTAATTTAGATTCTAATATTTTGAGTTATTTTTAATTTAAACTATTTATATATTTTCGTTAAGTAAATATGAGCATATATCTCTTACAATATGTCATATTACGCCCTCCTGATTATCAATATGGAATTGCTGGCTTATTTTTCCTACGAAGGAAAATATCATAAATACGAGCGTGCCAGTAAGGATTGAAAAATCCTTACAGATTAAATTCAAGCCAATTATCAAGCGATTATATTGACGGTTCTTTTGCCTCAACGAAGAGGATTTCAAAATTGTCAAGTGTAGAGAAAAGAAAAAGTAAAAGAAGAAAGAAGGACGGAGAAAGACGATTGTATGAAAATCAAAGTAATAATTACTTACCTTTACTCCTATACTTTGGAAAGGAAGTCCATAAAATGCTTCGAAATGAAAATACTGAAAATAAATGTTTCGAAATATAAATCTATGTTAAACTATTCTTAAGATAAGGAAAATGACAAGAAATATTGAAATCATTTGTCTTTGATTATGAATTCTGGATCCTTTACAATGTAGCCATTAATGACTATTTATAGAGGAAAAAATACAGTAATAACTACTTAGTAACTACCCATTTCTTCCATCTTCATTCTTGTCTTGTCATGTGTCATTCCACTCATCCACTTTATCCTTCATATTCTCCATCATCTCTATAACTTCTTTTAATTTCCGAATGAATAAGAGGATGTCACGTGTCTTGAAAATAATAATAATAATAATAATAATAATAATAATATTTTATGGTGCCAACAGGAATACAGTTTTTTTTTAAATAAAAATAAATAGAACAATTTGAATAAGGCTTCTGAACGATGAACTTTATTGATGTACGTTCAACTATGACTATCTCAATCATTTGAATTACTTATATTATATGCTATTGATCAATTTAGTATTTATCATATATTATTATCACAATAAATTTTATAAAATGAACAGTTTAAATTGGTGTCATCATTAGATCTCACGTAAATCCCTCATAAATAAATTACACAAATTCATTTATGACATGATCACATTATTGTTACAATGTAACGGTAAATAATTGCTCTCTCAAAGGACTACATAGCCAAAATTAAGTCTGAAAAATCTAGAAATTTCCTAGATATTGATTTGTGATTATGCATCAATTTTAAGCAGTAAATAACAATACTAATCAAACAATCAAAACAAATCGACACAACGATTTTACGTGGAAATGCTCCTCCAATTGTGATAGAAAAATCACGGGCAAAAGCCACAAACAATCCATTAAGAAGACATAAAAGAATTACACAAGTGCACTCTCAATTACCTAGCGAATCTACACCCGAATTGAACCGACCTTTATCTGCCTCTTTCAGCCCCGTCTTCACCTCGGAATTGTCTTATCCAACGTTGAATCTACAACACTGACGTCGAATCACGACAATGAGCCACTTTGGAATCCACTAAAGTTTCAGGCCCGAATTCCACGGAATCCACTGAGGAAAAACACTCTCTTTTATATAGAATAAACAAACAATCCTTTGATGTATACTTCTTAAATCATGAGTTGAATACTCAATCAAACATAAAAAAAAAAAAAAACTAGTAAAATAGTCACAGATATAAACCCTAATATTCAAGAAGAAGATCTAGAAGCGTAACCCTAAAATCTGACTGAAACACATATTTATAGCAAACTGTTCTACGATCTCCACTCGAGCGCAGGAATGATCTCTCGAGCGGACCTCGCTCAAGCGCAGGAAAGTTCGCTCGAACGTAAAATCCTAACTTTCAGTACTTTTTACAAACAGTTCGATCTCCGACATAGTCAGCCACACTACAAGAATTTACACATTTGGCGACCACTTTTGCCGACCAAAAAAATTTTTGTCGCAAAAAAATGACATTTGGCAACCAAATATTAATTAGTCGCGAATGATCATTATTTTTGGCGACCAAATATTATTGGTCGCAGAAGGTTATATTTTGGCGACCAAAAAAAGAGTTGGTCGCAGAAAGTGATATGTTTTTTGCTACCAACTACAAATTTGGTCGTAAAAGGTGACATTTTTTTTGGCGACCAAAAATTTGGTCGCAAAAAACTTATTTTCAGCAACTAAAAAAAATTAGTCGCCAAATTAGCACTTTTAGCAACTAATATTTTAGTCGCCGTTGATTGAGATTTGGCAACTAAAAAAATTTGACGGCGAAGGGTACATTTTCTGCGACTAATCTGGTATTTTGGTTGCCAAAAATTTGAGAGGGAAATTTGAAACGTTGGGGGTGGGGAATTGAAATTTTTTATCTTTAGAATCTGTTAGCTCACACATTTTCATTTTCTCCTCTTTCATCCCTCTTTGAAACCCTTTTATTCGTAGTTGCTTCTTCCTCATCGGCTTATTGTTCTTCTGATCTGTGAATTTGTCTCTCTTCCGCTCCGTGTTAGTCTTTTTTTAGTTAAGCCCTAATTTCGTTCAGATACCCAAGTGAAAGGCGAACCAAGTACTAGCCAAAGAAGGAACATAGTAGAGAATGATGTTGAAGCAAGTTCGAACGATTCTGAACCTGAACTTGTCGCCAAACGCAGAGTTCTTCGATCTCGATATCTCGCTGTTCGGACCCTAATTTCTGGTAATTAACTTTCCTCTTAACAAATTCTTAATTTTATTTGGTTATTATTATTATTATTTTTTGTTTCGTTTCTGATTGTTGTTTGTTGTAGATGAGAGAGATGATTTATCAAGGGTTGATTCGGACAAGTTTAATTCGATTATCAATGAACGATTCTGGTAATTAACTTTCCTCTTGACAATATTGCTTTCTTTAATTTGGTTTTCAGTACAGAAACCTAGAGAACAAGCTGCAGATGCTGAAGCTCTGTTGAACATCACAAACACGTTTGTTACATCTGTTAAAGCACACAGTCGAGAAGGAATTACCCCTTTTAGACTTTGTAAACTGTCTGCTCAGAGATTTCAGGCGACAAGGTCGGGCAAGTACCAGCGCAGAGGATGGTAGGAACTCTATAGCTTGGAAGGAATTATGTGTTTTTATTTTTTTGTGCTACCTGTTCTACATTTCGAAAGCATAGCACAAATTGACTTAAAATGGAGTGAACAAAAATCAAAATCCACAAATTGTCAAGAGATATGCATGTCAAAATATTACGTTAGTTTCTTATCCTTGTTGTGTAATGTAGTTGTTTCATTGTTTGTTGATCATGTTTTCTCCTTGACATGTTTCAAAGTCTTTAATATTGCGGTCATCACATGTAACTACAAAAGCAATCAATAATTTTAGTGAATGCAGTACAGAGCTGTCAAACCCTCAAAATTTTTGTGTGCCTACCACTTCCATGAACCACAACACCTCTTAATCCTATTCATCATAATTTATTTAATTCCAAGTTTAACAGTTGCCTTTTCTAGAAAATTGTTAAATTGAATGTGATGTGTTTAGTAGAGCCAAGGTGTCAACCCACTGTTTTGATGTGTGATATGGATCAATCATATAAACCTTGATAGACTGATAACTGTGGGTTGGTTCTAGTGTTTAAAATGGAGGGCCGAATGCATCATAAACTGATTAAACTTATGATTTTCAAATAGAAAATGCATGCATAAAATGGTTTGGGATTGGAGTTGTTCAACAACTCTTTTTTTCTTTTTTCTTACTTTGGTTGCTTGGATAAAGAATTTGATTAAGGCCAGCTTCTCTAGTTATAGTTATAGTTAAGGATCAAAATTTAATTTGAAATATCATCTACACTAACAGTGAGTGTGCCATTTAAATAGCAATGACATGTACTCTGCATTTTGAGCTAACTTTCATCTGTGCATGTTTAATAACACCTAAAGTGCTAAAAAACCATCTCCAATCCTTTCATCAAATCAAGGGAGAGGTTTTATTTTATTTTTTTAATGAAATTGAGAACTCATCAAATTTGAATTTGAAAATATAAAGCATTGGAGAAGAGACGAATTTTTAAAAGATTTTGATGAAAGGATTGGAGTAGTACAACATTAGTATAAAAAATCCTACAGGAACATTGCAATGAATAATTATATACTTTCTTGAATTAATTTGTTCTAGAAAATATTCATTGCAATGTTCTAGAAAATCCTACAGGAACTCCATTAGTATAAAAAAATAATTATATACTTTCTTGAATTAATTTGTTGAATTTGTTATTATTATTAATTTGTTCAGAATTAAAAAATTTGAATTCAAATAAGTACAACAAAAAATTGACTATAGAACGAGTAGAAGAATCTATATGTGATTGGAACAAATAGGTTGATTTGAATGATTTTGTATTATATATGCTGCATTCTTTTGTCATTTATATGGCCAATGTCTTCCTTTAGTTCCTATAATATTTATTGACTTACATTCATTGCAGTTACATTGGAATTTTTGAGTTACTTTAATATTCATGATTTACACAAATATAAATATATGTTATAAACTTTTAGATATAAACTTTATAAACAAGTTAAAATATATCAACTTTTAGATTGTTAGGAAATTCATCAAAATCTTGAAAGTTGATCAAAAGTGAGAAACACATTGTGATTTTGGCATGATAATGTCAATGCAGAGTAGTGTAGTGCATCTTATACTTTTGCATGATCATTTCCTTTTTTAAAGTTTCGTGCATCAGGTATTTTTTTATCCCAATATATATATATATATATATATTTCTTGCATCAGGTACTGTTTAGCTTTATAATAAATAAATAGTCTAACCTTATGTTCATCATGAGTTTGAGAATGCTAGTTTCTTTCTACTTTTCTGGATTGATCATGTTTCCTTTTTTCCCAATGCAGACTTAAATTTTTTGTTCCTATTGCATACCTTGCTTTCACAGTCCTGGTGCCAGTTAATTATACCAATGGATATTTGGAGCATTCTAATTTAACTTACAGCAGCATAGATAAGTTTTCTATCTCAAACATTCCAACTGGATCACATAGGTAAGCAAGACTCTGTGCTAAATTTGCTATATATTTTAAGTTACTTTTTTCTTTTGCCATAAATATGCCGAATTGGTTTGGTTTGGTTTGGAATAAATATGCTGAATCCTCTCCATAGAACTTTGATCTTTATATTTGCTCTTGAGTGCTTTCTGTGGGAATTGCCTCTTCTATTTAGTGTATGGAAAAAATTTAATGCTTTTTAGTTGGTTTGTTGTTGGTGGAAACAAGACAATATTGAGAGAGAAAGAGAGAGGGACAGAGGAAAAGTAAATTTACAGTTTCTTACATATTTTAATTTAATAAATAATTTTTCTCCATGGCAAGTAGCAAACAGTACTATAGTCTTCCTGTATATTTTAGTTTTTATTGATGAATTTGTTGTGGGTGGGAAAATTCTAATATAGACACCCTTAAAAGGGTGTATTATATGCACTTTATTTATATTATTTTTTCTTTAATTATGACTAATTTTTCTTTAATTATGATATTATTTTAATGATAACTGATAAAATATTTACATATGACTCATATTATATTTAATTATGGATTCAAAAAAATATAAAATTATACAATTTACCTATATATATGGTACCCCACCATTCGAGTATTGCGTAGTGTAATCAGAATCAGAGTGCCCAGGTGATATACATGCCTTTGCATGTGGAGGTATCGGGTTTAGTCAATTACTTATCTTTTGTGATTGTGCTTTCTTTATCTGAACATCATTAAGATCAATTGAAACATAGGTAGCCGTGGGAATGGTCTGAGAAAATTGAATATGAATCATAGTTTGAGAAAATTGCAATATATAGAAATGTTTAAAAATTTTGGTTTGTGGTTCATCAAATAGTGGACTTTGAATGTGAGTTTGTATCTTTCATCACAAAATAAAATAAATTGATAAAGCAGTAAATTTCTTCATCAATATTTGAAGTGACAAGATCACTTAGCACAGCAGAATTGGAAATCAATATAATGACTCAGGTCCTTCAACAAGAATTTCCTGGTCTGTTATAAGATATAAACTGTCTTGGTGGTGCAAACTATGAAATCTTCAAGCCTGTTCTATTTAGTTGCAGAAACAATGATAGTTAGAAATTAAATTTATGGTCTTAGTAGCATTATCCTCAACTCTATTTTTTTTTATGTGAAAAAGTGCATGCTATTCATGGAAACCCTGTTTTCTTTCCTTTTTTTTCTTCTTCTTTATCAGCAGTCAACAGATCATCCAATATATCGTTAGTTGGTACAATTCTATAAAAGAAATCAGATATTGTATTACACTTTTAGAGCTTCTTGAGACTGCCACTGAAATGTGGAAGTGTTCAAAATATTCATTGTAATTGTCTTATGTTTGTCCATAGAAAAGTACTTGAGCTGAATACCAGAGATCCGGAATGAGCTATATATCCTGGTTCGATTTAGCAGTAGGACGACTTACTAGCATTGTAAAACTATAATGCATAAAACAAGTCTTATCTTGTTCATTAGTTTCAAAAATCTCTTCTACTTATAATGCAATTTTCTGTTTTCTTTGTTTTTTGGGGGGACTACTATAGTATTTTGCTTCCCCATGTATTGTTTGGTTTCAGAAAACACTTGGACAAAGAACCTCTTCAGCCTGAACAATCATTATTCTCCATCAAATTCCTCTATGTTGCATTTTGAATATGTTAAGTCATGTTCCCTTGTTCTCTTTATGTAATTTTAAAAACGTCATCCACTATTTCTCCTGACTCTCTTTGCCTGTCAAAACTATTGAACAAAAAAATTCTAGTATTTTTCGTTGTCACTGCCCCAATCTATCTGCTGCTTGTGTTCCCAAAAATGAGAACACGAGTAATTTTTTCTTTTTTTCTTTTCTGACAAAAGCCAATGCTAACTAGTGTAATTTATCTTTATTTATTGTTAAATACAACTCTTTCTTAGAAAGTGTAACTGAAAATAAAAGGAAATCACGGCTCATAATTAACTTACTTTGTTTACACAGTGACAAATAATAGGATCATGTATTTGGACAGGGGTACATACCAAACTTTAAATTGGTTCATAAAATTCACCATTTCCAGGTTAGGTTACCCCTCCTCAAATGTAACCTTAAGCAAACATCACCTTTGGAAAGTGATAGTGGTGACTTTTGAGTTTGTTCACATGGAACATAGAAGATTTTCTCAACTGTCTCATCCTGTGACTTAAATGGTTGTAAATTTGAATAAGGGAGCATAGGAAAATTGAGGCAATGAGAGTAACTAGTGTCTTCTTAACTTCCAATTGACCAATTCATAGAAGAATTCTCAATTTTGGCATAGATAAGAGTTATAGAAGATTCCAAAGGTAAGATCATTGCAAGAATGGATCTCTAAATTGAGTTTCAGAGAACTTATCAACACTCTCCTCCTTGCATACTTAGTTCTTATTAATGGTAAAACAAAGGATTGTATTCATCCCTCAAGATGTGTTAGGTAGGGAGATCGTCTTTTCATCTATTATGCTTTCCAGAGGTGTAGAAGAGGATGTGATACATGGTCTTTAGGTTGCTCAGGGAAATCCTAGTGTATCTCATCATATTTTTTTATGCAGATGATAACTTGGTTTTTGGGAGGGATACTATGGAGGGACTTAATTTCAAAATTAAAAACAAAAAAATTATATCTGCATATGAACAAGCCTCTGGTTAGCTGATTAATTATGAGAAATCAGTTCTCTTTTAGTCCAAATGATGCTGATTGGAGGGATCACTTGAAGCAGCTTTTTGGGGTTCCAGTGGTGCAATGTCTTGAGAGGTATTTGGAAGGTATGCCTGCCTTGTTGATGTACTTATCTGTTTTTGGTAATAAAATCTCACTAACCAAAAAAAACAAAAAACAAAAAAAGGATTAATGGAAAGTTTTTAGATCAATTTTATGAAAGGGCTTGGAAGAAGTTACTTATTCATAAATTACTAAATGCTTTAAATACTTACTATTTGGTTACCGGGAAAGTGGAGGGAAAGGGGAAAAGAAAAAAAAAATAGAAAAAAAAGAGTAATGCAGAGTTTACAAAAACACTGAACTGTCCAGAACTAGGCATATCTTGGTTGTATTAGGTTCATCTAACCTAATATTTTCTCTTTAACCAACAGGGGCTATAGATCACAATTATAGATTTTGTTAATCAAGTTGATCTCAAACCCTAACTGATCTCTACACGCTCCTCTATATCGAACGATTTGACCTCTTTGCAATCTCCTCTCTGATCACAAACTTGAACCAGTTAAAGCAATTCATCGATGATTGCAAGTCCAATTCCTCAATCCTCTCCGATCCTTCTCTCCCCTTCTTCCAAGACTACCTTGAAAGGTATGATATAATTCATTTTTATGTATTTACATACTTTCCTGTTGAATTTGCTTTTCTTATGTATTTTTATATGATTTTTTGGTGGTTTAGTGGAGTGAATTGATTTTGAACTTTATGTATTTCTATTAGTTTTTTGGTGGTTTAGTGCTTGCCTTTTCCTCTAGTTTGATGATAACTGTAAAATAAAAATAAAAAAAAAAACTGAAAGCATTTAATATTCACAAAATAGTTTTAATCTTTCAAAATTGATATTATATTGTCAGTTGTGACCTTATTTTTTCAGTAATAAAATCTGAGATATATCATAAAAGGCTGCTGTTTTTATATCAAAAGATCAATTGATAAGAACAACTGAGTATTGAGAGAGATACAATACAATACAACACACTTTTCCATAAACATCTACTAGTTTAAAAAAGCCAGTACATGTTAAATATGCTTTTGATAGTTTGAAACCATTTTTTAGTGTTATCAATGTTTATCAAATCTAAAAAAAATGTTTATCAATTCTGAAAAAATTAATATGTATGTATTATTCTATTATGAAAACTGTCTCTAGCTTTAGATATGTTGTTACAACTTAGAACAATTTTCTCTGATACACTCGGAGGAGTTATATGTTTAATATTAAGGATCAAAATTTCATTTTGATATATATGTTGTTCCAATTGGCATGAAAATAGAAACATTTCAAAAAAAAAGTTTTGTGGTGGTGTTTGTTATTAGTAAGGAAAAAGTGTTACTATGTTTCCAAAAGAGTTTTGTGGTGGTGTTAATTTTACTGTTGTACTGAAATATGCAGGTACCTGGATCATAATCAATTTACTGGGAGAATCCCGGATGCATTCTATAAGCACACTTTCTTGAAAGAAATGTGAGTTTCTGTCTTCAATCAGTACAAGCAAATTGCAATTACCCAACACTAGGTGAAATGCTAATTGATTAAATGTTGTCACAGGTATATTGAAGGAAATGCTTTCCGGCTAGGTATGAACCCTATTGGCGTCCACAATGTCCTCGAAGTTTCTGACACAGAGTTCTTGTTTTAGTCAAAGCTTCCACATATTATTTACTCGTAGAATTGTTTCTTTTTGTTCTTGCTAAAACTAGGGTGTTTCAGTTTGAATTGGAATGTAGTTCTATAAATAGGATGCATATAATGTACACTAGTGTTTTGGAAAATTTAAGAAATTTTGGAAGTAGGTTGTTTGACAGTTTAGAAAGGTATTGTTGGATTCTTTGGTTGTCATTATTTTGTGTGAACAATGTCTGGTGGAACACCATGGTGGGGATGTCTGGTTGTTTCAGTTTGAATTGGAACAATGTCTGGTTGTTTGACAGAAATTTAATAAATCGAATGTTAATGAATTATGTATTGTGTCGAATGTTAATGATTCAGTTAATTTGAGTGATGCTTTAAAATTATAGGTTTATTATGGATTGAATAAATTATTAGGAATTACAAGTGTATTGTTTTCCTGCTTTGGCGACCAATTTATTAGTCGCGACAAATAAATAAATTTTTTTCGCAAAAAATGACAATTGCCGACCAAGAGTTTTGGTCGCAAAAAATACATCTATTGCCGACCAAAATAGCTCTTGGTCGTGGAAACTCACTTTTGCCGACCAAAAGTTTTGGTCGCGAAAAGTAACAAATGGCGACCAAAACCTTTTTTGGTCGTGGAATGTCACAATTGGCGACCAAACTTTTTGGTCGCGGAATGTCACGATTGGCGACCAAAATTTTTTGTCGCGGAATGTCACGATTGGCGACCAAACTTTTTGGTCGCGGAATGTCACAATTGGCGAACAAACTTTTTGGTCGTTGAATGTGATAATTAGTGACCAAACTTTTTGGTCGGGAAAATATCACTTTTCGCGACCAAAGTGTTTTAGCGACTAAATGAATTAGTCGCGATAATGATATATTTCGCGACCAAAAATTTAGTCGGCAAATTCGACTTTTGCCGACCAACCAAAATTTTGGTCGCGAATTACTTTTGCCGACCCTCAATTGGCGACTAAAGTAGCGACCAAAAAATTTGGTCGCGAATAACTTTTGCCGACCAAAAATAGACTTTTAGCGACCAAGTTTTTTTGTTGCCAAAAGTGTTAATTCTTGTAGTGCCAAGTGACAAACATGAAAGAATTATCTTCTGAAGCTTCTCTGCAAAGCACAATTCGGATTAGATTCGTATCTAAATACTCATAATCTCAGTGAAATAAAAGAGTAAATAAAATTACAACTGAAAGAAATTTTGTCAAACGAAATTATTAAGAATAAAAACCTAACAAAGTCCAAGAAGATGCAATTTGTTGTGGTTAATAGCTAGGCACCATGAATGAGCAGATCCTATCAATTTAAAATTATCAGAAAACCATAATTGGATGAGCAAATTATTAAGGTAATAAGGTAAATGGATGGAAATTGAAAAAATAAATAAATAATGCACCACTGACTAGCTTGAGAATAACCTTGCATTAATCCACAATGGACCATTATCCAGGGGTGTTCAAGGATAGGTTTGATCAGGTAATTTTTCAGCTGTCATCCGTTCATATTGGCAGATTCAAAAAAAATCAATTTGCACTAATTCGCTTAATTAGCGAATGCGAATTGAGCGGGGCATACGAATTGACAGGTGAATACGGATTGATTTGACAGTTTAAACTTTATTATTTTATACTCTTTTTTTTTTTGGAACTATTTTAGAGTATTTTATTTACTATTTTGAACCTTATTTGAGTACAAATTTTTTTATTGTTAATTTTTTATAATTAAAATAAAGGCTAAACTTTCATATTTCATAAGTAATTCATATTATTACTAAATAAAATGTTATTTTTTAACATAAAAAGCATAAAAACATACCATCATTTTCTTAAGGAGAATTGGCAGATCAGGTTGGATAAAATGGCCTCTTACTCGCCATCCATCTAAATATAGGTAGATTTGAAAAATCTCCATCCTCATTCATCCGCCCATACTATCAAAATCGCTTAAAAGAGGATGGATTAAGCCAGGTCAGTCAGTTTTGGCAAATGGATTGGGTTTGTGAACACTCCCATTGCCAATGGCAAACTCCTCTTACTGTTGCCACCACCGAAAACCTCTGACCTCTACTTTTAGGAACTATCTTCAATAGTCAATAATCACTTTTGACCATTGCCGATCATTAACCATTTTAATTCACCGACAACTATTTTTAACCATCATCTCCTCTCATTTATTTTCGAAATATATGCTTACCAAATATATTTTTTATTTTCATTTTCACAAATAAATTTTAAAAAAAACATAAATATATTTAATATTTTTCATAAAACATTTTATTTAACTTTTGCATTTGGCTCTTCGGTTGACTTTCTTTTAATCTATGCTTGGTTTATTGCCAAAAGGTTCGATTGTTTTGGCTATTTAATTTTATTATTAGTATTTATAGGGCCATATAAAATATCGCATAATTTGTTAAAATTGTTCAATTTGTACCGATTCATCTGCTAATGGTTGGTTAGTTTGATTTGCATTTTGAAATTTATAATTTGCCTTCGAAATCGCTATGTTCTGTTATAGTTAATATATATATATATATATATATAGATGTATATACCTCTAATAAAATATGAAAGTAAAAATCAGTATGAGAGAAATTTAAGATGTGAAATTTGTTACAAATTAGTATTATATATATATAAATTATTATATAAAATTAGTTAGTGTTATATAGATATAAAAATATTATGTAAATTAGTATTATATATTATACAAATACTTCATAATTGTTTAAGATTATTCTTCAATCAAGTAGCAAATCATAACCGCACAAACCGTCTAAGCTGGGGTTTGATTATGTGTCAATCGTTCAATCACAATTTAATTTATAATTTTATCCTCAAACTATACCGAATCAGATCGCACACACCTATAATTATTTTGTTTTGTTTTGATTGGTTGGTTTTCATTAATTTAGCAGACAAAAGGGAAAAAACTAATCTCTAACATATTTGAAATAAACAACTCCACATAACTTTCATAATATGAGAGAAATAACCATCACAAAGTATATCAAATTCACTCTTAAAATCACACCACGAAGGGTGTTACGTAACCATTAAGTTAAAAATTCTGATTGAACTCACCTTATTTTCATTTTTCAGGCCGTTCTAATTTTATTTTTATTTTTTTTAAAAAAAAAAAAAATCCACATCCAGGCATCCTTACTGATAAGATGTACATGTACACAACAATAAATTTTGTGATTTCCAAATAAACAATTCTTGATTTCCAGAGTGACAACATTTTCACAGTTGTCATGATAAAGAAACATTACAAGTCACTGTTACAAACCAGATTTTTTACGTTCAACGTTCAAACAATTCCAACAAACTAAAGACACTAATAAGACCATTCAGAGTCTTCTTTCAAGTCACGTTTGGATGTCAACATCTCAATTGTAGTAAGTAGCCTCATCTGATTTATCTTGCTTTTCATTAATATAGTGTTTAGATCATGTTTTTAGGTAGAAATTTAGAATTTTTTAAAAAAATTCTTATCCAAATTAATATTTCAAACACTACTAAATAATAAGAGGGTGTGTCACTATTTTTTTATTTTTTTTATTTAAAAATAAAAAAAAAAGAAGTGGAGGCAAAGTTATATAATCACATGCTTTTAAATGTAGTCACTGAAATTTTCAATCCAGTGGATAATTTTTACATGAAGATGACATTTTTTCCCCATCTTTTTGGATTTTCTGTGTCACTGGTCTCCAAAAGGAGAAATTATTTGGCTCTTCCATTATCAATGGGGGACCAAAAACCAAGAAAAATGACAGAATGGTCCATTGACAATCTCACCCTTCTATAGTTATGTGCTGATTCTATTTACAACTTGATTTTTCCTTTTCACATTCATTTTATTACATTTTTATCTCTTAATAAAATTAGTTTTTAAGATAAAAATCCTAAATTTCAAAATAAAAAATTTATGTTCACCCCATCTCCTTTCCAACCACTGCCACCCTTACCCACCCGACCACCACCGCTAACCCCCAGCTCCTTTCTTGCCTCCCCACCCTCGCCCACTCCACAACAACACCCTTCCTCTGCCACTCCCTTCGTCCTCCCAAATTTGCTACCCTTTTCCCTGAGTCCCACAACACCCTCTCCCACCACCCTTGTCCTAGATCCACCACATCCAGCCTCTTCTCTCCCCTTCCAAATGGTAGGGAGAGATGAGGGTGGTGGTCAGATGTAAAGAAAGTGGCAATTATAGTGGTCGGAGGTAGAGGTGGGTGTAGAATTAAAGTTTGAGAAGTTAGGAGTGTAAGGAGAAGATGAAATGTGGATGATCATATATTTGGGATTATGAAAGGTGCAATTAGATAGAATGAAAACTTTGAATTTTGAACTAGGGCACAATTAGAAAATGGGTGTAATAAAGTGTTTTTGTTTGTGTAAATATAATAATACATACTTATGTCTTTTAAAAACGTTTAATATTCTAATTAAAACCCAATTATTTTTCTTTTTCTATTTTTTTTCAAGGTAATGAGGATTTTATTTGATATGAAATTAGTGGCCACCCGACCTATAATCATGGAGGTAGCTAAATATAACTCCTCAAGCCAATTAGTCAAAATAGTTTTAGGGGTAAAATGGAAAAAGTAGTACAAGTTTGGTTGCGGGGAAATTAGTTAAAAGAATTGACCATGATTTATAGTTAAAAAATATTTGAATATTTAAAAAAAGTATTATAAATACAAAATAATTATAAAATGATAAAAATATTGATTATTTTTACAATTTAATGCATAGATAAACATTATTTTTTATTAATATCATTCTTTTACAATTGTCTAACAAATATGTCTTGGGGTTAATTTAACCTGGGTAAGTCGCTTGCTTGTGTTGGAAGCTCATTGTGCATACCTACCAAAAAATTTTATACCCACCCAAAAAAAGGCTCATTGTGCATGGTTTTTCTCTTAGCTCATCGCCCATGGTTTTATTGGGACCCATCGTGAGGTGTATTTCAGTGATTTAAATTGTTTGTTTTTAAAATTTTTTTCCTACACCACGATGCAAAAAATAAAAATTATCAAATATCTCACATATTTATCTTAAAAAATAAATAGGAATTTTTAAAATTATACTTCTTATTTACAAAAAAAAAAATAAAAATAAATGAATAAATAATTCAAACAAATGTGAACTATCTCATCAATCTAATTATTTGTATAAATATTCTGGTCAATAAATTTTAAAAATTAAAAACTTTGGATTACCGAAATGGGTCCATCAATTTCAACCTAACGTCTCTAGTTGAATGTACAAATGGTGAGAAATTCAATTCTTTTTTCCTAAAACGCTCGAAACACATATCTTGGGGTTTCAAAAGTGCTTGGAAAAGTCAATTGATCACGGTGGAAGTATAACTTTTTAAGTTGTATTTCAATTATAAATTTGAGTAGAGATTTATAAAGATAAAAAGATATGAAATAAAGTTTTAATTTATGTTCTTGTTACTTTTCTTTCTCATTTTCTTTCCTTCTACAAATTTCTCAATAAATCCATTCACTACATGAATTCACACATTTGCCGATCACTTTTACCGACCAAAAAAAATTTGGTCGCAAAAAAATGATATTTGCCGACCAAATATTAATTAGTCGCGAGTGATCATTATTTTTGGCGACCAAAAAAAGAGTTGGTCGCAGAAAATGGCATGCTTTTGGCTACCAACTACAAATTTGGTCGCGGAATGTGACATTTTTTTTGGCGACCAAATATTTGGTCGCCAAAAACTTATTTTCAACAACCAAAAAAAATTAGTCGCCAAATTAACACTTTTAGCGATTAATATTTTAGTCGCCGTTGATTGAGATTTGGCAACTGAAAAAAATTGTTGGCGAAAGGTACCTTTTCTGTGACTAATTTAGTATTTTGGTCGCTAAAAATTTGTGAGGGAAATTTGAAATGTGAGGCGGGAATTAAATTTTTTTATCTTTAGGTTCTGTTAGCTCACACATTCTCATTTTCTCCTCTCTCATCTGTTTCTCTCAAACAAACAAACAAATATATCAAAATATGCCCACAATGTATCCCTGTTTCTCTCACTCTCTCCATCTGTTTCTGTTTCTCTCTATTATTCACACACGCACAAACCCTAGACCACCATTCAAAACCACCACCACCAAAAATGTCTCACGCCATGGTGGCGTCGCCCTATTTCCCCACCGTGAGGTCGGCGGAGAACTGACCAAGGTAGAGGTCGGCGAACTGAGGTCGCGGCGAACTGACCAAACCAGGTAGCAGTGCGTGGAGCCGCCTACACTCTACCATTGCTAATCCTCTCGATTTCAGACCTCTTGCATCAGGTAAACACTTTCTCTCTCTCTCTCTCTCTCTCTCTCTCTCTCTCTCTCTCTCTCTCTCTCTCGCTCTCGTTCCCCCAATTTCAAACCCTAACTATAATTTTCAACTTTTCAGATCTTTGCCTCTCAAGAGTTTCTTCACCTTGAATTTGCTAAACCTGTAGTTTTTGCCTCCTGTAATTAATTTGATTGACATGGATTGAAGAAAAGCCCTTAGTCGGGTATTGAATTTGGGTATTGAAAAGTGAATTTGGGTAGTTTTTGCCTCCTGTAATTGTTTGAATTTGGGTATTGAAAAGTGAAAACCTCGTTCTAGGTGCAGTGGGATCGGGGTTTTTGGATTCTTGGTTCTCATTTGATGAAAAATCTGTGCTGCCAATACTATAATATATGTTGTGTTTTCTACATTTTTTCCCTGACCAACGAAATATGGGTTTCTGATTTTTATTTTTATTTTTATTTTTTAATGGTTGATCTTGTGATTTGAACTTCTTAAGTTGGGTTTATTTTATTAGTTGGTCGATTTTTAGAAATCCATAATCATCATTTCTCGCCTTCAACAATGAATTGGAACTGAGTAGGATTTGCATCTGGGTTTCTTTTTCTCATTGTATGTCAATGTCATGTCATCCTACATCACAAAAGGAAGGATTTATAAGATGTTTCAATTTTATGTTGGTTTTTTGTGTGGATGCATATGTAGTTAATAAAATATGTATATCATAGTAATAACAAAATCCATATTTGAATAACTGTTGGAAATTTTTTTTTTTAAATTTTTTATAGCAAAAGTGCAACTAGAATACTCTTACCTCACCGTGATTATTGGTAAATGTCAGATGGTAAAGGAACTATCCTTTGAATCATAATTTTTTCATTGGATGCAACTGAAGAACCAAAAAAAGATTGGCATTCTTGTTCTATTCAACGTTTTCTTTCCTTTTGTCAGTTTATTACAAGACATAACCACAGCCCCTAACAGCATTAATATTCATCTAGCATCCTTTTATTACAACTTTGGGCATAAGCTCATTTTGGTATCAGGAACATATTAATTCAGTCTCTTAATATGCTATAGAGTAACCTCCTTGGCTTAAGAGATTTATGTCCTTGATGAATCAGAGAATTCAATGTTGTGAATTTTCGTGAAATATGCTTCCTTGGCTTGGCATGATTTTCCTTTTAATTTTGTTACTGGGTGGTGGGTTTGAGAAGGGATGGTTTTCTCACATTATCTGCACTTCATTGACATTTCAGGATCTTGATGGTGCATGTCAAGTGATTGAAGGTCTTCAAATTTTCTCTCCTTAGTCACTTTTTAATGCTTGTTGTCTCTTGGTGATTACATGAAAAGTTGGTAGGAAAAATTTGTTTATGTTGCATATAAATAGAGCGTGGGAAAAGCTTTATACTTAATAATAAGATTACTAATTTTATTTTTTTCTAAATGAAGATCAAATGTATCTACCTTGGAAAAGATTTGATTCATTTTGAATTCTTTAATTTAGAATTAAAAAGATTATCTTTATTTGTTAAGAGTAGACAATCCATTTCCTGTCTTTATTTCTATTGTATTATATCTCATCATATCATATTTAATTTAATTATGCAATATTTAACGTTAAATGTAATAATTATGATAGTCTTTGTTGTATTGTTTATTATATCCCCATTATGGTGTTCTTTCTTAACTTGGTTAGTTATTAGATTGGTTTTTAGAGTTTTTACAACTATTGGACTATAATTCCGAATGTAATTCTTTTCATATTTTTCTACCAATTAAACAAGAAAAAAAATATTCCATGAACATTCATGATTTGTTCTTTAGATTTCATAAGCATTTTAATGTGATAATGGGGATGCATTTAAGATTCACAGTCACATATAGGTTCCATGAATCACATAGCAGATATTGATATATACGAGCTTTTTGCTTTCAAACATTGCAAGGGAAGGAAGGTTAAGCTTGCTCTTTGTGAAGGTAATTTCTAATCTTTGAATGCGCAAGCTTGCATTGTTAGGGAAAAAATCTTATAACGTAAAGGTCCTGCGGTTTTTTTTTTGACACATCTATCCCCAATCTTAATTAATTAATAACTTGATTAATGATAACACCATATATGAGAAATTCAATATTATTATAGATTGTGATCATATCTATACGGTTTGAAATTAAAAAAATTCAAAATAACCTAATTAATGGCAACGCCATATACTCCCCCGTTCCAAAATAATGGTCCTTTTTGGAGAATCCAACTTTTTTTTGTTGTAAAATTATTGCATTTTAAAAAAATTGATTTTCCAAAATTACCTTTTGATAGTACATATTTTAGGAAATATCAATGTCATAATTGTACTTTTTATGTTGTTAATGAATTTAGAGGAAGGGCAAAATAAAAAATTTATATTATAATGATTATGAGTTGTATATGATATTTTGTCTTATTAATTTATTTAGCCTATTTTATCATTTTGTATTTTTTAGTCCCAAAATGATAGCCAAACTATGCTAAATCCAACCATAAGATATCTTATTTTATGATAATCCAAGTTGGCCTTGTTGGTCAAGCCAGGTTGACATTGTCAAATTGTTAATGGTCTAAGGCTCTATATAATTGCATCTAATAGAAAGCTATAGTCATAGCCCAGTGCAGTGCAGAAGAAAAAGAGAGTTGTGCCAAGTTAATATTATTGAAGATGAGTAGAGGTGGTGGGGTATTTTGGTTCATCTTCCTCTCCTAGTTGCACCGCACTGAGCTCATGGTGGATGGTGGCAGTGGTGGTGAATGCCGCGGTGACATTGCCACCGGAGGAGATTCCCTTGAATAGGCATTATTACAAGAAGCACAATACGTGTGCCAATGTGAACCGTTTGTGAGGCAACAAGTGAACTTGTATTGGAGCAAGGATAGGAGCCTCACCGCCAAGTTTCTCAAGTTGCTCTATGCAGACTGTATGGTCAATGTATGTACTTACTAGCTTCCTTTGCATTTCTATGGTTTTCTTCTAATATCTATCATGCACTTTTCTTTTCCTTTTTATTTTTTATATCTGTCTTGAAAACTTGGTAACAAAATCACGAATTGGATGAATTCATAGTGTGGAAAATATATCAGTAATGGTTTCAGAAAAAATTGAAGAAAGAGAATAAAAATATGAATAATTACTTATAATTTTTTTTTTCTTCTAGAAACTACATGGGTTGAAACATAATCAATTTATTTTTCATTTGGATAACGGAACTGTTATAGGCGATGAACGCCGCTGTATTTTCACATAGGACAGCGGTCAGTGCGACTTGGACATGCGTTAAATGCATCAGCTATTTATGTGCCTCTCTTTAATGTATTCCACTTTTTAATACTTATATATGCACAAGGATCCTTTGTCTCCAAATATCTCTGTCTTCCCACCTGAACAATTTGATCTCTTGTTCTTGAACTTCACAACGATTTCAATTCGTTTAGGGCTTCACATGTTTATTAAATCAATATTAGTGTTGTTGGAGATATGGGTTTTATTAAATTCGTATCAATTTTGATTGGATTCGATGCTAAATTAAGGTTTGATTGAGTTGTCAAGCTATTACAATTCAAGTATTAATGCACCAAACCAATTGATGGTTTGAAAACACCTATATGGTTCCTGGAATTGTATAATGCATACATACTAATGAAATTTTTTGAAAGAAGTTTATGCATTGGTTCTAGATGTGTTAAAAGGGTACAGTATAATGGTTCATGATTACGAATGGGTGTGACTCTCTTTTTTATTTTATTTCAATATCTGCATACCATTTGGAGTTTCATAATCCTCTGCGGATGTACTGTCTGTTTGCCTAAAGTACTGAACTTTTATTCTCATGTGTATTGTAGGGGCTTTTTGGTAGATAAAAAGAGGGGGTTTAATTGTTAGGGGCTATGTTAATATATTTAAAGCTCTTCTATGCAATGTGACTCAGCACGTGCACCTGCACCTGCTGATTGATTGATAAAAAGAGGGGGTTTAATTGTTAAACTTTTGGGGAAATGTATGGAGTGGATTTTTGGCTGTTGGACCAGGTAAAAATAGGGGGTTTAATTGTTAGTGGATTTTTGGATTTTTGGATTTTTGGTCAGATCCAATCGAGGCTCGCATGAAAGCATTATTAGGAAGAGCTTTATCCACCACTCTTGCAAATATAACCTTTGACACCATGGAAAATGTTGATGAACTTGAGGTATGGTTGCCTTGAGTTGTTTTCTTCCTCTGCATTTCTTTTCAACATATCAAAACATAATTGCAACCTCTTGTTAGATTTTCAACGAAGTAGTCACTTGTAAGTCATAATATAATACACATTTCAGTTGCCTCATCCTATTTGTGCACTCATCTCCATTGGGTTAAGAATTATTCTCTCCATCCCATATTTGTTTTCCACTATGGAAGTCCAAGTTTTTAAGGAGACAACAATTTAATGCATCACTCAAATTGTAAAGCATTAATTTTCTAAACTATCCCTATATTACATACTAGTAGATCCATTCACACTCATCTTAAAGGGATAATTTTATAAAAACATAAGATTATGTACCTTGACCCCCCTTTTTTTGGATAAGTAATTAAAGTACCATGACTGTTCAAATGGACAACTGTTTTGGGACATTGCAAAATGTAAAGGTGGACAAAAATGCAACTTAAAAGTGTATTATACACACCCTTTCATTTTCACGACACTATTTTTGCTCTACATGCAATTTGTTAGTAACTTCAGAGTTTCTTTTCCATTTATTTTGTTGTTCTGTCATGCTGGTCTATTCTTTACCTTTTATGTGCTGAACCATTAAGAGATTTTTACTTAGTTGATGTTTTTCTCGTCGATCATATCTAGCTCTATAAAATTTGCCTTGCTATTTTGATTCACCTCCATAAGATTTAACAAGGAATTCCCACAATCCTCATGATAGGTGTATCCTTCTCGTATTCCAGACCTTTTGTCTGAGAGCCCGTTGATTGTATCAGGCAGATACAAGGGAGATTTTCCTGAGACTCTCAAAGCTAGAGGGATTCTTGCAGATATGACCAATTTTGTTGTAGATCTGAAGGTACAAAAGGCAAAGGACATACAAGGTAAGGTTCTGACTAATGAGATTATTATTTTTGTGTTATCCAATCTTCATTTGTGTTGTAGTTTATTTTATTGTGTTATTTTTCTTTCGAACCTCAATATAATTGATAACTCGTTTCTGGTAAACTAGATACTGTATAAATTAGTATATAGCTTGGTGGCTGTGGCTTTATTTTTATGTCCCAGTACAATAAGTTATAATACCTGCTTTTGATTATGGGCTAACCTAATCATGTTGATCAATTTTGGAGCCTTCATTTGTTGGATTTCACTTGTATATTTGATTTGGTAATGGTTTAATTACATATCCCATTCAATCTAATTGATTAGTTCACCAATCTGGGAGGAATAATGTCTCATCATATTGCAGCAGGGACGTTGGACATATTGGCAGGTCTATTCCATCTTATCATTTGCCTGCTCCAAGTGTTTTTGCCAATTAAGTTACTGTTTAGCTTTTTGGGTTCATTAATACTATTAGTTAGGTTGGGTGTTGGAACTGGCTAGTTCCTAGAGCTGTCCACTTCTGTCTTGTCTGCTCTGCTATATTGTTCTATTGGGCTCTTTTTGTAGCTGTTATTCTTAGGTGAAAACCCATTCAGTGCTAAATCACAAAACATGTGGACATATATGATGTTGCATCATTTATGTGCTAATGGGTGTTGCTCTATGTGACAGGTTCTTGCAAAGCAAGAGATCGATCTGCTCACAGCCCAGGCATGGTTCTCAAAGAATAAAAAGCTTGAGAAGAAGGTTCGCTATTTGATGCTATACCAATTCTTTTTGTAATCACATACTGATTTGAACACATACTGATTTCAAGTTAGTTAAATATTGAAAATAACCATAGGTAAACAATAGTTGTATTCTGCAACAGATGCTTCATTTGATTACATTGAAACCGCACCCTCCAAATTTGACGACAGACCCTTTTTACTCGGCCAGTTCAGTATTGTAAGTGGAAACCTTATATTTGGTTTGTCCCCTTTTTTCCCCCCCTCAACTACTTGTCTTTTCTTGGAGTTTTATCAAATACTAGTCTCAAGTCTTGTTGTCATCAAGTTTTTAGAGGTAGATCTGCAAAATAAGATATGTTGGGCTTTTACTTATGAAATGTATGATGAGGTACAACTTCATGGTTTGTTCTTTGAGATACTGTGATGCCTCTAATCGACAAGGGATATATATGACCTTTCAGGTGGATATAGCTTATGCTCCTTTTATTGAAAGATTTCAACCTTTCTTGTTGGATATGAAGAATTATGATATCACAGCAGGCAGGCCAAAACTAGCAGCATGGATTGAGGTACAACTTAAATTTTTCCTTCTCCTTTGGCCTTATCTGTATCTAGAATTCCATTCAATTCATAATAGATCTATCTCAAGTAAGTATGTGGCTCTAGCTGATTAGAGAATAATGATGAATGACTAATCTAGTAACATTTATACGATAAAGTTCATGTAATGGTTGAACATGTAATGGTTGAACTGTATAACAATTCATCTGTAATTTGATTCCACATTTTGGGAGAGACTACAGATCAACCCAAAGTTAGATAAAATGTTTGTCGTGTAAATGGGGATTACGATGTAATCTAAGAAGTAGAGACACTTCTAAGAAAGTGGTCTGACACAACACGACACTCATTGGGCACTTCTAAGAAAGTGGTCTGACACAACACGGCACTACCCATCCTTCTAACAGATGCAACAAATCTCAGGTGGCCCAAGGCAAATGAGTTGGTGTTTGAGTACCCTAGTGTCATGAGCGAGGTTTGCCATACGAGTTGACATCTGATTTTAAGGCCAAAAGAGACGGGAATTCATACCTCATCAAAAACAGATGTATTTTGGGAACTGCTTATCATGGAGTGAACACCTCTTTCCCCTGACAGATAGCCATAGGCATACTCGGATTCAAACTCGATAGTTGCAGACTTGACACCACCATTCTTTGAAAGATATTTTTCAACTATCCTTCCTCCAAGGCCTTGCTTTTCAGCCCATTTTATGTACATTTGCAGTATCTGTTCTGCCCATATCTGGATTGGGAAATTTACAAAATCATTCAGTGAGATCAAGAGAAAATTCTAGTAGCGAAAATCAAATACAAATCTATCAATGAGCCAACTCAACAAAGCCTCATCCCATCTTCACAAAGCTGTCAAAGTAATTTATTGTTTAACACTTTCCACAAGGATTATGACTGGGATAATATTGTTGTAGTAACCAGATTAGTCTCGTCTATTACAAAGCAGACAAGGTCAACGGTTTATGTAGCTTTTCTCAAGTGACAGATTCGGAACGATAACAATAACAATGGTGGTAATAGAGTTGGTGCTAGTAATGATTAAAGCCATCATTGATAAATGAATTTTTTTTAATGCAAGTCTTATTTGCAAGCAGAGTAAGCACACTGAGGAGTAGAACATAAATATCAAACCTCAGGATAGAAGCCTGAAATTCCAGCTTTAATTATAACGCATGCTCCCTCGATGTCATATGGCCCCCTAAGGAGTTTGGACATCTCATACTTGTCCAAGAACTTGCTTACATCTAAAGAGGCACTGTATGCTTGCTTAAAAAGCCTAAAATTTATAGCATCCATCTCTGCCAACTGAGTGATCAGCTTAGCTTCTTCAGCCTGCGCAAAGTAGAATAGATAATAAGCCCAAAATGTAAACAAATAACAAACTTTATCCGATAAACCTTGAAGGTCAACAAACTTATTCTAAATAACTTGAACATACTCTATTGGTATTTAAAATTATCGTCTTCTTGCTTTGTGGTTTTTTGTGCCTTTATTTTTTTGTTGGTTGTACATTTGAATACCAATTTGAACCGTTCTTTTTCAGTTTCATTCTGTTGATTTGTTACTAGCTTTGCTCATTCGCTGACTCTATAGATAACAATCTTTAATGTATTCACAGGCATAGTATTTGGTGTCTCATTTTTGCAGAAATGTCGTTTGGGGAAGCAATCTTGCAAGGAGTTACCTGACAGCTCTAAAGATGGTATCAACCTTGTTCTCACTATAATGCTTAGTAGTTTGTACATTGCGTTATTGATAAACCATATGAAATTTAGCCCATCTACTACATTTGTATGTTGAATTTAAGGTGATCTTCAAATCAAGCTAATAAAAATAAGTTAGAACTACTTGAAAATTTAAATGTACACAAATGTGACAGCACAGAAATCCACCCAAAATTGGAAATGTCTAGGCATAAAATATGAAAATCTTTAGCATGGGGTACCTAAACTTGTACTTGGAACATGAAGTTTCATGGAAGGGGCTATGGAATTATTTGGTTTTCTTTTTCTGCATACAATCTTTTGACCTGTCATCTCCTCCAGTGCATAACCTGAGAACTTTTTGTCCTTTGGTATTAGGCATCCTTATTTCCATTAAGTTCATATATTGAAGGTCTGGTTTTGGGGTGTGTGTGGTTTATGTGGGATATGAGGGAGCATATTGTTGAAGAGAAGGAGCAGATGAATATCTGATGCATCAGGGAGTGAAACGATGGAAGTTTCATGACATTAGTATTAGTAATTGAAATTCGTATTGATTCATTGCTATTGTGTAACTGGAATTACAGCGTCTTGCATTGCTGAGTCAAGACACTGGTTCATGTACAGCATCATCGTCAAAACTAGCTCAAGATTTAAATGAGTATGTTACACACATTTTCGTTCTTTTTTAATTTTTATTTTTAGCAAGTCTGAGACACATAAGCACTGAAGCCGAGCAGTACAGATTTAAACTAGCTCACTGTAATACCTATATATAAACCTAAATTGACCTTATGGTAACTAGTTTTGAGCTAAACAAAGCAGCACAGATATACTGTTGTCAATACGTGGTAATGACAAGTACCTGGAATGCTTCAATTTACAGTAGCTCTATCCTCTGCCTTCGTAATTTTTATTTATTTATTTTTTTTTTAATCTGGGCAAGATGTGTTTGAATTTCATGGCACATTGTTTTTCACATAATTTGATTAATCCATGAAAGCCTTGCCCCCCAAATCCCTTATTAGATCATGAAGAAAGCTGAAGTATTTTTATTTCTTTTCAAATTTGAGTATTGTGACATTGTTTGATTGAGCAAACCAAATAGGATGTGCTGTGAATTGAACATTTGGGTTCATGCCTTGTCTTTCAGGAGGTAACGATGCTTCTCACTCAGCTGAAGCTACAGCCCGCAGAGGATCAAGTAGTTTTGCTCGCCCTAACGTTGTCAATGTTGTGTTGTTAATGAATGTGTTTGAATGTTAATGCTTCAATTTAGAGTTGTATTGTGTCGAATGTTAATGATTCAGTTAATTTGAATGATGCTTTAAAATTATAGGTTTATTATGGATTGAATGAATTATTAGGAATTACAGGTGTATTGTTTTCCTGCTTTGGCGACCAATTTATTAGTCGCGACAAATAAATAATTTTTTTTCGCAAAAAATGACAATTGCCGACCAAGAGTTTTGGTCACAAAAAATACATCTATTGCCGACCAAAACAGCTCTTGGTCGTGGAAACTCACTTTTGCCGACCAAAAGTTTTGGTCGCGGAATGTCACGATTGGCGACCAAAATTTTTTGGTCGTGGAATGTCACAATTGGCAACCAAACTTTTTGGTCGCGGAATGTCACGATTGGTGACCAAAATTTTTTGGTCGCGGAATGTCACAATTGGTGACCAAAATTTTTGGTCGTTGAATGTGATAATTGGCGACCAAACTTTTTGGTCGGGAAAATTTCACTTTTCGCGACCAAAGTGTTTTAGCGACTAAATGAATTAGTCGCGGTAATGATATATTTCGCGACCAAAAATTTGGTCGGCAAATCCGACTTTTCCCGACCAACCAAAATTTTGGTCGCGAATTACTTTTGCCGACCCTCAATTGGCGACCAAAGTAGCGACCAAAAAAATTGGTCGTGGATAACTTTTACCGACCAAAAATGGGCTTTTAGCGACCAATTTTTTGGTCGGTAAAAGTGTTAATTCTTGTAGTGATTATCCAAACAGGACCCTAATGAGATTTTAATATAAAAGTATGCTTTTACTGATCTTTCAGTGAGTTCACAGTAAAATTCCCCTTGTGGTACAAGTTTGCCTCTTCTCTCTTGCAGTGAAGGTTTAAGAAACTGAAGAAAAACAATATACAAAGCAAAGCTTAAGTAATTTAGAAATTTTACCATATCAAAAAATATCAATATGTTCATTTTACAAAAACCTCATAATATATCAATTCAATCTTCACTTAATAGCAAAATCCTCGGCAATAATCTGGTCCCATTACTTAGCAAAAATATTACACTAACGCTATGGTTTACTAAAAAAATTACCTAGAATTGTTATGTGTTGTGGAGATGCGATGAGTGTTTTGTGAGATCTATACACAGATTGAATTTGAATGTATATTATTACTGAAAATATTATCAACTATAAGTGGAGTCAGTGAGTTATCACTACAAGAAATTAGTGATTTAGAGACTAATATTTAGAGACCAATTGAATTTAGTCTCTAAAAACCATCATTTAACGACAAAAATAAATTTTAAAAGAAAATTATACAAATACACCATATTCCTTTATGATAGGCCAAAAAAAATTATTTGAAGGCTTTTAGGAACCAAAAAAGTTAACACTTATGTTCATTTGAGCACTTGACCCTGTGTGTGTGAAGTAGGTAAAAGCTAGAGACCAATTTATTTGGTTGCTAAAGGTCGTCAAATACATGCTAATATTCTAATTGCGAGCCTGGCTTATTTACTCATCTAGGACTCAATCAATCTCAACTCTAGGACTTAATCGATCTTCAGCTTCAATCCGAATCGATCTTTGTGCTGCCTCATATCAGAATCAATCTTCAGCTTTCATCTTTCATAATCGATCAATCATATCTGAGTTCATCTTTCAAAATCAATCTTCAACTTTCATCTTTCATAGTCGATATTTGGCTCCAACACAGACCTGAGTTCTTTGGCTTCAATCCGAAGGTAAATCGATTTGAGTTTTTTTGGCAAATATATATAAGTTTGAGTAAATCGATTTGGTTTCTAACAGAGATCGTAGTAATTTGGATTCAATAGTGATTTGGTGTGTTTTCAATCTCTTTCTCTCTCTGCACAGACACAACATATATACATGTACATATCTATATATATACTCCTCTGTATTCTTTCAAATTGCTTGAATTCGAAATCCTACTACTATTGCTTGAGTTTTTCATGGTAGTTATTCGTGAGATTAGGATAGGGACATATGTTGCTTTGTGTATGGGTGATTTTCTGACCACACTGTCCACCTAGTGATCAGCTGGAAAAGCACTGGCAGAATAGATGGCTTCAGCTAACTTGTAACAAAAAGAAAAGGCTCCGGCGGTGGCTCTTCCACCCGGGGGCACTCCGATGATCAAGTCAGTATATCTCTCAAAGATAATCAAGTGCTAAATTTACTACTCAAAACATAAAACTGCGTACCTTAGACCCACGGGGGTGCCTCTCTTTTATAGTTACCTTAATCCTAGTCTCACTAGCAGCCTGACTTCTATGGACTCCAACTCAGTACTTATTTTGGACTCCTCAAGAGATAAAGATAAACTCCCTAAGAGTTTTATCCTTATCTTGGTTAAGTCTCCACTTTACTCTAGGACTCTTGTTCCTTATCTTTTGTCCATTTATCTCGGATTCCGATATCTTCGGAGATAACCTCGGCCTTGCCGAGATAACCTCGGCGTAATAACCAGGACACGTGGCACTTCGGCTGACACGTCGGCGTCACCTTGCCACGTATTGGTATTCAAAACAAACATCCCCACAACTGCCCCCTAGGTTCTATTACCTCGGCATTCTGAGGTGATGGAACCTATATCTGTATTTCCTTCCAGTAAATCGGCTTAAAATTTTATAGTCGAGATCATTCATTTCTGGCCGACATACTTTCCCTAAAAAATCAAGATTTTTAAGGAACTCCTCACGCGTATGAGCTGTCATGCACTTCAACCCAACCGTTTTAGACATACGTTTCCCACTTATTGGTTCGTACATGTGACGCGCTTGTTAGCCACCTCTTTTCTCTCACATGCGCCGTCTGACGCCCTCATTCTTCTAGGCGTATTGATTGCTTTTGCCGCCGTTTCTGTTTAATCAAAAACTTTTTTCCCTTTTTTCCGTCTCTTCACTTTTTCATTCAAATCTCCTGCTTTCTCTCTCTTGCTTTCGAAATCCTCCATCGCTCAAGCTTCCAAAGCTCTGCAACCTTCTCCGTTCACCCCTTCCGGTAAGATTTCCCCCGGTCTTCTACTCCTGCAATCGTCATAGGACATCAGCAAATCCCTTTCCGACTTCCCTTTTTCTGGTAAGCTACTGTTCCTTTCGTTTTCAGTTCCCTGATGTTTCTTCTTTTTTCGCTGTCGCCATTACTGTACTGTTTCAAGCTTTTTTAATTCATAAATCGTACATCCGAATGCATTCATCCATGATTTTGCCTTTGCCCATATTTTGAACACACGCACTGTTTCACCATTTCTTTGCATTTTTGCCACTGTTCTGGGCCATATTCTCTTGTATTCTTTATATTCTTGATAGCCCATCTCAATTTCTGTTTCTGAAACTTCGTTTTTGTTTTCTGTTTTTTACATCTTTTCCAGATTCTTGCTTTCAATCCATGTTTCCATAGATTTAGGTCTTGGGATTTGTCTGTAGAACCCATAACTTTGGAAAAAACTTGAAACCTGCACCTACCTTACTGTTTGCCGAGGTCCCAATAACCTTCTAAAAACATCTTCTGAGACCCACCTTCTAAGATTAAGCCGATATCATGGGTATGTGGAAACATAGGGTAAACACCCCCTCCAAACTAGAATACTTTAGACAGGAGTTTGAAATCCCAGCCGATGTCAATCTGAGGTTGGCTGGGGATGATGACTCCATCATGCCTACCGAAAACTCCATGCCCTTCCCTGTAGTCGCCTTTATAGAGTGTGGACTTCGGTTTCCATTAAACATTCTGTTTCGTGAGGTTCTCCATTACTACAAGTTGAACCCCATGCAACTGGCAATCAATTCCGATCGAGTGATCTTAGGTATTATAGCCCTAGCTAAACGGGAAAACACTAGGATCACCCTTGTCGACATCCAATACTACTATACCATGTGTGGACTTAACTTGAAAGAAAAAGGCTACATTTATTACCTTAAGCCGAGGTCCACAGAATTCAAAATTGTAGCTGACCTCCCAGACTCCAACAAAGGGGCTGGAGATGATTATTTCATTATCTCGGGGAACTGGGAGTTTGCCCCAGATAAAGACCTCCACCTCTTCCCTCTTCCACGATCAGTCTTTATAGAGGGTAATGGTAAGAGCCCTGCATTCATACTTGTTTTACTTTTAAAGTCTTGTATACTTTATCTGTTTCCTAATATCTGCTTTGTCTTTGCTTTTGTAGTTCTGCCTCAGCCGCCAAAAAACTTTCACCAATCCTTTGTTCCCAGCAAGGATTTAAAGAAATTACTGGACCTGCCAGTTCAGAAGCGAAAGGCACCCCTGCTTCTCAACTTCATCCCAACATACAAATCAGCTCTCCCCGACGTCCCCAAAAAAAAGAAGAGGAAGAGCTTATATGCATCTTCTGCCACTACCCCACAGACTGCATCCACATCTCGGATAAATCAGGGGTCAACTTTTGATCCGGCCGAACAACCGTCTACTTTAGTTCCATACTTGGTTCCAATTTCACAGCGTCGCCGCCGACGTCGAACTGTTTCTACTGCCGAGATGGGTCGCGCAAAACCAGTTGCGAAAGATCTTCTGGCCAGCATTCCATCATCGGTTGATGATCAACCAGCTCAAACCCTTCCTCCACCTAAGCTAAAAAGAATTAAGAAGGCCCAACCAAAGGCTAAAGTTACTCAGACTGAGTCTGAGGATGCTTTGCCTATATCAAAGTTGGTTGAGAGCGACAAACCTCAACCCTCTGCTGGGAAGAGGCGCTCTGAAACTCAGCCATCAGAATCCCAAAAATCCAAAAAGTCGAGGTCTTTTTCCGCGACGACTTCGGGGTCCAAACAGAGCGGTGGCCCTTGGACTCCAAAAATTACTCTGGAGGACAAGCCAGTCCTGTCCACTAACAGTGCCGATGATATCAATGTCGGCGTAGCACTCAGTACAGCTCTACTTCTGCCAGGGGACTTGGAACGAAATGTTGGCTTTAGCGAGTATGAGAATTACGCCCTGATGCTTCAACACTCCGTTCAAGTAGATGTCTTCTATCTAGTAATCATCATCTTTCATACTTTGAACATTCTCTAACACTTCTGTGTTTTTCAGGCCATCCAGCATGCCCACTCATTTTCAATGCAATCTTTCGAAAATCGGGAAAGGCTTGTTGAGATGAAGAGGGAGTTCTCTTCCCTCCAAAAGACCAACAAAGGTCTTCAATCGAAGATGAAAAAGCTAGAGGACCAGGCCGAGGCTGCAATAAAAGCCCAGACCAATGCCAAAGAGAAGGCTGAGGCCGCTGAAGCCATCAGGAAAGTGGCTGAGTCTCAAAAAAGAGAAGCAGAAGAAAAAATGGCCCAGGCTGAAAAAGAGCTTCAGGAGGCTCTGGCCACTAAAGACGCCGAAATCAAGAAAGCTGATGAAAAGGCCTATAATCAAGGCATGGCCGACGTTACAGAGGCCTATGAACTTCAAGTGAAGCAGGCATGCAACAGGGGTTTCACCCTTGGTTGGATGTCTCTTCTGAAAAAACTAAATGTTCCTGATGATTCGCCTCTGAGAAATGCCGACAATATTCCTCTTCCATTCCCTCCAGCCCAACCCTCAAATCAAGACGCCGGCAAATCTGAGTCTGAGGATGCCGATGAGGAAGAGGATGAGGCTTTGGTCAGAAAATCCAAAGATACTGATGGGGCCAAGTTCCCTCCTCAGAATGAGCAAGTTCTAGACTTGACTCAGGATGTGGAAGGTGATGAGGTTGTCCAAGAAGCTGTTCCTGACATCGCACCAATCGACATCCCTTCTGAGGTCAAGACTGTTGAAGAAACTCTTCAAGAAATTGACGCCGAGATAGCGGTAGAGAAGGAGGCCGAGGTGGTATTTGTTCTTCAAACTCAACCAACTATTGGGGAGGAGTCTTAGCTGTTTATCTTTTTCTTACTTGCATTTTCTGGCTTCTTTGTCTTGGGGAACAATGTATGCTTTTTGTATGGCCGATGTGCCCCCTTTTTTTCTTTGAATGTTAATACAAGGTTTTTCCTTTATTGAATGCTTGAACTTCTATCTTCTCTTCATATGATTCTATACTTAGAATATTCTGCATATATGTATTCATTCTTCTTTGTACAATCTTCTCGAGGTAACATACATCTGTTATGCCAACTGATAATTTACCTCGGCAAGTACTTGTCCTGTAAATTGTTTATAAGTTTCAACAAGGATAAACATAAATTGGCTTAATTTTTATAAACTTTTCTCAAGTTATAACAAATGCTAAGCAATATATTTGCCTAACTTCAATTTGTAAACAGCTACAAGCGTTAAGAATTACTTTGGTTTGATTTCAACTTGTAAATTGCTACAAATTTCAACAAGTGAAGATAAACAATTATCTCGGCTTAACTTCAACTTGTAAATTGCTACAAATTTCAACAAGCGTTAAGCATTATTTCGGTTTAACTTCGACTTGTAAATTGCTACAAATTTCAACAGGTGAAGATAAACAATTATCTCGGCTTAACTTCAACTTGTAAATTGCTACAAATTTCAACAAGTGAAGATAAACAATTATCTCGGCTTAACTTCAACTTGTAAATTGCTACAAATTTCAACAAGCGTTAAGCATTATTTCGGTTTAACTTCAACTTGTAAATTGCTACAAATTTCAACAAGTGAAGATAAACAATTATCTCGGCTTAACTTCAACTTGTAAATTACTACAAATTTCAACAAGCGTTAAGCATTATTGTCTTCTCTCTGCCCCCAATGTGAACCTGAGTTCTACTTGGGTTCTCATTATTCAGAAACAATCATTATGTATCTTTTATCAATTCACAAGTCTTGGAGAATTCTGCTAAATTTTATTAATGATGTTTGGCAAAAAATAACAAGGAACATCTAATGATAGAAAAATTTCAAATTACAAGTATTCCAAGGTCTTGGCAATGCTTTGCCCTCATTATCTTCAAGCCGGTATGCTCCATTGTCCAATACCGAAGTAATTCTGTAGGGCCCTTCCCAGTTTGGGCCAAGCTTGCCCTCTCTTGGATCCTTCTTGTTGCCAACAACTTTTCTTAGGACCAGGTCGCCGACCTGAAAATCCCTTGGATTAACCTTCTTATTGTAAGCTCTAGCAAGTTGCTGCTGGTATGCTGCGAGCTGAATTGCAGCTTTCTCCCTTCTTTCTTCTAAGAGATCCAGATCTTGGGCTAGAAGTATATCATTTGTGCTATTCTCTACTCCTTGGGTTCTGATCCCTGGGATGCCGATCTCTACTGGGATGACTGCTTCTGTGCCGTAAGCCATGGCAAAGGGCGTTTCCCCTGTTGATCTTCTCAGCGTAATCCGATATGCCCAGAGTACATTGGGCAATTCGTCTACCCACTTTCCTTTTGCTACCTGCAGCCTCTTTTTTATCCCATCCAAAATTACTTTGTTGGATGCTTCTGCTTGCCCATTGCTTTGGGGAAAACTTGGTGTTGAAAAGTAATTTTTTATCTTGAATTTCGCACAGAATTTCTTGATGAGTTTGCTGTCAAACTGCGTTCCGTTGTCGGCAACTATTGCTCTTGGAATGCCAAATCTGGTGATGATGTTTCTCCATATGAAATTCTTGACGTCCACATCTCGGATTTTGGCAAGAGGTTCTGCTTCTATCCACTTCGTGAAGTAATCTGTTGCTACCAGCAAGTACTTCCTTTGCCCAGTTGCTTGGGGCAACTGTCCAATGAGATCCATGCCCCATTAGGCAAATGGCCATGGACTGGATACAGGGTTCAGGTCAGCAGCTGGCTGATGTATCAAAGGTGCAAACCTTTGGCATTGTTCACACTTCTTCACGTAGGCTTCTGCATCTTTTTGCATATAGGGCCACCAATACCCCTGGGTAATGACCCTGTGAGCTAGTGATCTGCCCCTAGCGTGGCTTCCACAAATCCCTTCATGAATTTCGTATAGAAAATCTTCAACTTGCAAAGGGTGTACGTACCTTAAAAGGGGTCCTGTGAAGGACCTTCTGTAGAGATGTCCATCTGTTGTCAGGCTGAATCTTGCCGATTTCAATCTGATCTTGTGTGCCTCCTTATGGTCTTCTGGTAGCTTTCCCTCTCTCAGGAATGCAACAATTGCATCCATCCAGCTTGGACCCAAGTCCACATACATTGCTTCTTGCTCTGTGATCGGCTGTTCTATGCTCGGGCTTGACAGATAGTCAATCATTATTGTTCTTGTTTTTCCAGTTTGCATTGAGCTTGCCAAGTTGGCCAACGCGTCGACGTGGTTGTTATCATCTCGGCTGACTTGAAGAAGTCGGCAATTGCGAAACAAGTTTGCCAGTCTGATGACCTCCTTTGCGTATGCCGACATCCTCTCATCTCGGGTTGCAAAGTCTCCTGTTGTTTGATTTACTATAAGTTGTGAATCACAAAAAATAATTACCTCATCTGCTTCTGCTGCCACTGCTAGCTTCAGTCCTGCAATCAGTGTTTCGTATTCTGCCTCATTGTTTGAGGCCTTGAACCCCAATCGAATAGACTGTTCCAATATTTCCCCATCAGGAGATATTAACACTACTCCTGCCCCCGCTCCTTGCCGGTTTGAACTCCCATCGACAAACAGGCGAAAAGAGTCACCGACGTAAATGCTACAGGGTCTTAGTTTTTATTTTCCTTGTTCTTTTGTCTTTGGCTGGGCTCCTCCTTGTTTGCTTGGACATCGTTCATCTTGGCTCAACGGAGCCTGATGTTCGATGGATTCCAGCGTAAATTCGGCCACGAAGTCGGCCAAAACTTGGCCCTTAATTGCTGTTCTCGGCCTGAACTCCAGGTTGTACTGGCCCAAGGCCACTGCCCATCTTGCTATTCTTCTAGTTAAGTCTCCTTGTTATAACAAGGACTTCAGTGGGTGTTCTGTTAGCACCATAACCTTGTGCGCTTGAAAGTAATGGTTCAGCTTCTTTGAAGCCATTACTAAAGCTAGCGCTAATTTTTCCAAGGGTAGATACCTTGTTTCTGCATCGGCTAAGGTTCTGCTTACATAGTAAATAGCCTTTTGCTCCCCTTTTCCTTCACGAATTAATACCGCACTTATTACATGCTCTGAAACGGCTAAGTACAAAAACAGTTCTTCTCTAGGTTCAGGTGTTGAGAGGACTGGAGCCGTCGTCAGATATTTCTTTAGGTCGGCCAAGGCGGCCTCACATTCCTCAGTCCATAAGAAGTCTGTCGCCTTCTTTACCAGGTTAAAGAAATGTTTACATTTGTCTGAGCTTCGGCTTATGAACCTGTTTAGGGCTGCGGCCCTTCCAGTAAGCATCTGAACCTGGTTTGCCGACGTCGGGCTTTTTAGCTCAAAGATGGCCTTGATTTGATCTGGGCTGACCTCAATGCCCTTTCTTGTTACCAGGTACCCCAAAAATTTACCTGATCCAACTCTAAATGTGCATTTCAATGCGTTGAGTCGGAGCCGGTATGTTTTGAGTATCTCAAAGACCTCTTTTAGGTCGGCAAGATGACCCCTTGGTTCCTTGGTCTTTACGACCATGTCATCAATGTAGACTTCCATTGTTTGGCCAATCAGATTTTTGAACATCTTGGTTACCAACCTTTGGTAAGTTGCTCCTGCGTTTTTCAACCCAAAAGGCATTACCTTGTAACAATACAGTCCTTTCAGGGTGATAAACACAGTTTTCTCTTCGTCTGGGGGGTACATAGCTATTTGGTGGTATCCTCTGTAAGCGTCCAAGAAGCTCATCCTTCCATGTCCAGATGTGGCGTCTACCAACTGGTCAATCTTGGGTAGAGGAAAGCAGTCTTTGGGACAAGCTTTGTTCAGGCTTGTAAAATCTACGCAGACCCGCCATTTACCGTTCTTCTTCTTTACCACTACTGTGTTGGATAGCCATGTCGGGTAATGAACTTCTCGGATGGCCCTGGCCTCCAGAAGTCTGTCTACTTCTTCTTCTACTGCTTCGACGTGCATCAACGTCGGTCTTCTGGCTCGCTGAATCACAGGTTTTGCCGACCTGTCGACATTCAGTCTGTGTCAAGTGACCTCGGGGTCAATGCCAGGCATTTTGTAAGGTGTCTAAGCGAACACCTCAATGTTGGCTCTTAGAAAAGTCTCCAATTCTTTTTCTTCTTCTTTGGCTAAGCCCGAGCCGAGAAGAAAGAAGCGTTATTCATCCCCATCCCGAACGAGGATTTTCTTCGGCGCCTCTTCGTTCTTCTCGGCTGGTTCTTTGCCGACGTCTTCCAAGACTTTCACGTCCTCATCTTCAATTTCTGCCTTTTCTGGTTCTCGAATGTTACAGGTGGATTTCATTGCTGCCATGGAGCAATTCTTTACCTGCAGTTGATCTCCTCTGACTTCTTCAATCCCATGCTCCGTTGGGAACCGCAGTAGTTGATGCAATGTTGAGGGAACTGCCCCCATTGCATGCAACCATGGTCTTCCCAAGATGATGTTACATGGCGAAGGTGTGTCAATCACCATGAATTCTGTCCTGATCTTCTTAGTGCCAGCTTGTACTTCCAAGCTTGTTGCGCCCAGTGGCCACGTCGGCGTTCCATTGAAGCCGACCATCGGACCATTTGATTGCTCCAAGTCATCAGGATGAAGGCCCAGCTCTTTGTAACATCTAACATACATGATGTCGCAAGAGCTGCCTTGATCAATCAGGATGCGTTTCACCTGGCACTCCCCAACCTGGAGGGATATTACCAAGGCATCATTATGTGGATGCTGGACCATCTCTAGGTCGGCTTCAGTAAAGGCTATTGTCGGTCCCTGGCATTCTTTAGGCCGAGGTCTTTTATGCCTGACCTGGTTCACGTGCTGTAGGTGTTTTACCCTCTGAGTCTCCCCTCGTATGTCGTTTTCGTTCACCTTTGAGTGAATTACGTTAACCACCCGTGGTCCTCCTGGGGGTGGTTGCTGTGCTGGAAGAGGCGGAGCTGTTGGTGCTTGAGGCAATCTTGCATGTTCTTCTCTAGTCTTGGCCTCATCAACAAGGTCCCTCAGATGTCCTTGCCTTACCAAGTCTTCTAAGTGTGCTTTTAGGGCTCTGCAGCCCTGAGTTGGGTGCCCTTCTTCATTGTGGTAAGCACAACACCTACCGACGTTTCTTCCCATGAATTCCCCTGGTGTTCTTGTCGGTCCTCTAAAATACAGTTGGTTTCGTATTTGATCCAAGACTTTGTGGATCGGGACTCGGAATGTAGTCGTTACTGCCTGTTTAGCCCTCAGTTCCATTTCTTGTTTGTTCGGTCCATTGTTACCTCGGCTTCGCTTCGGCGAGCCGTTTCCTTTCTCCTGCTTTGTTTCTTTATTTCCTGACGTATCCTCCTCGGCTTTGGCGTACTTCTCGATTCTCACCATGAGTTCTTCCATACTTTTTGGCAATGTCTTTGCCAAAGACTTCCGTAGTGGGCAGTCATCTTTCAGGCCGTTCTTGAAAGACACGACTGCTACCTCTTGGTTGCATTCGAATATTCGATTGAACACCTCGTAGTACCTTTTTGCGTAGGCCCGAAGGCCTTCATCCTTGGTGATTTTTAAAGCCAGCAGTGCGTCGACCCTCAAGGGTTGTAGTTTATTTGTCACAAACCTGGCCACAAACATCTCGACCAGGCCTTCCCAAGTCTTTATGCTTCCCTTCGGTAGTTTATGGAACCAATCTGATGCAATTTTCCCAAAGGACGAGGGGAATACTTTGCAGAGCAACGGCTCGTTCTCACTATATAATGCCATTGAATTCAGGTATAGCCCAACGTGGAAGTTGGGATCTGACTTACCATCATATATTTGGAATCTCGACATACTGAATCTCTTTGGTGCTTCAAATTTGTCCAGTTCCACCAAGAATGGTGTCTTCGGCTTAACCGGGAAAGTTACCTCGGCTTCAGTATTCTGTTCCTTCCTCTTGAGGTAATCTCTCAAGTCTTCTTTACTCCTCCTTGGAGCTCGGCTATCTCTGGACTTCAATCTCTTCGGCACACTACTTTCAGCCTCGTGGTGGGCTCGTTTTGATCTCTCTCCATGTGTTGTGTCAAAGCAGAGCGCCTGCCCTTGAACATGCCGATGTTCTTTGGGCTCTGGATCCTTTGTGTGATACGTTCTTCGGGACTCCTCTCGTCTTGGCTCCTCTCGTCCGCCTTCCTTGGAAGGTCGGTGAGAGTGCCTTCCGCTCCTGGTGCGCTGAGGGACTTCGGGGATTGTTCTTCTTCCTCCCTTCTAGGTATTAGTTGCTGGCATCGGCGTATCCTGCAGCGGGTATGGTGGCTGCATGACATTGTTTTGCATCATGAAGTTGACCACTAACTATAGGTCTGCCAACTTGTTTGCCAAGTCTTTTACTTCCTCATCCCTCCATAGGCACCTATCCCTCCATACCTGAAGGTTATCTTCGTTATAGTACTTGCTTTGGTCTGTCCTCTTTGAAGTGTCGCCCTCCTGGCCGACGTCTTTTTCTCCGTGGCCCTGGTCGTGAGTTTCTGCATTGTGGTTGTCTCCTTCAACGTCAAGGTCAATTGGTCTGCCACTCCCAGCAGGAGTGTCGCCCCCAATGTTTTCCTTCTGTCCGTTACTGGCCATCTATTCTTCTAAGTAACCACAGACGGCGCCAAATTGTATGGGTGATTTTCTGACCACACTGCCCGCCTAGTGATCAACTGGAAAAGTACTGGCAGAATAGATGGCTTCAGCTAACCTGTAACAGAAACAAAAGGCTCCGGCGGTGGCTCTTCCACCCAGGGGCACTCCGACGATTCAAAGATAATCAAGTGCTAAATTTACTACTCAAAGCATAAAACTGTGTACCTTAGACCTACGGGGGTGCCCTCTTTTATGGTTACCTTAATCCTAGTCTCACTAGAAGCCTGACTTCTATGGACTCCAACTCAGTACTTATTTTGGACTCCTCAAGAGATAAAGATAAACTCCCTAAGAGTTTTATCCTTATCTTGATTAAGTCTCCACTTTACTCTACGACTCTTGTCCCTTATCTTTTGTCCATTTATCTCGGATTCCGATATCTTCGGAGATAACCTCGGCCTTGCCGAGATAACCTCGGCGTAATAACCAGGACACGTGGCACTTCGGCTGACACGTCGGCGTCACCTTGCCACGTGTTGGTATTCAAAAAATACATCCCCACACTTTGAAATTTGAATCTCATATTGAGATTACAGAGAATATATTGAGATGTTCAGGTTTATTTTGAATGTAGATCTTACTATAATTGAATTTAATATCAGTCATTTAATAAATTTTTTGTAAACATTTTATGATTGATTTTTTATTCTTAACATTGTTGTTATTTTTTAGGGCATCACTATTCAAATCTAAAAATTAGAACCAATTGTTGTAAAGTTAGATATATAAAATTAGATTAAGGATCATCTCTTGTTAAATTTTTGTGTGTTCCTGTTTCATAACATTTACACCATTGAATTATGTAAAAATTTAGGCATAGTGCACATTTTAAGACACAATGATAGAAGAATTTGAGACTGAAAATCACATGTCACAAAATAAAATAAAAAAAAATTAATAATATACATATCAATATGATAGTGTCCAACTTTAGTAATATAATTAATTAGGATATCAGTAAATAAGAATTCTTTTGGTCAGATGACCCCATAAAAATATTAATGAAAATTTTAAATATATAAAAAAATTTATACCAAAACTTTAACTAAAATGATGTAGCAATAAAATTTGTATCTATTGTGAACCATATAATGTTTTTTTTTTTTTTAGTTAGCCAAGTGTTCAATAAGTGACTAGGATAAGAACAGGCACTTCAGGCACAATTCACAGCAACATTTTCCTAGCAGAGGCCAACTTCAAAGGCTTTCCCAGTACAAGTGACCCTGTTGATGTGAATTCATATGCTGACTAATTTTTGTTATGGTTTAGATTATGAGAAATATTTGATGTTTGATTTTATTTGGAGCATGGCTTTTGATATGTCTTGATAACTGGAATTTCTGTGATTATGCTTCTTGTCCCTCAGTATATTGTGGTTATGAATTCATGCTGACTAATTTTGCTCTGGTTGAAATTATGAGAAATATTTGATGCTTTTTTTTTATTTTAGTAACATTTGAAACTGGGAGTCTCTTTTCATTGTCCTGGTTAATCTTGTGCTTGCCCAATAGTACAAATTTGTCTTATAGGGCAGTTGATAGGAGTGGGTTTTATGAGAGTGGGAAGCATGCATTTAAACTAAACTAGTTCTTTTGTTGTTTTTACACAAGCCCACATCATGTTGCTGCTGTTTTTTTTAGAGACTAATATTTAGGGACTAATTAGATTTGGTCCCTAAAAATAATCTTTTAGAGACAAATCTAAACTTAGTTAGGGCTAGATTTTTTCTTGAAAAATAATTTGTAAATTTATAACTCTATCATGAGATTGATTTGTGATTTTTAAGGAGGGAATTTTTCTTTATGAACTTCATATTGGCCTTTTCTTAGCCATTTAGAAGAATCACCTGTTCAAGATATTGGAATTTAAGGATAATGTATTTGTTACTTTGTAATAGGGATTTTGGGATGGATAGGAGTTGGATGCAACTTTATAATAGAAGGTTACATCAATACATTGACAGGGTAAAAGAATTTATCATGTTTGCTCGTGATCATATGAAATCGAGGATGATGAGTAAGATTTGGTGTCCATGTAATAGATACAACAATCGTACCCAAAAAACCATAGATGAAGTTAAAATTCATTTGTTTGCATATGGGGTTGTCACAACTTACATTAGGTGGATGTATCATGGGGAAGACTTTGAGTTGACTGACAGTGATCTCTCAGAAAGTGAAAATGACGAATATTTCAATGATGTGACAGAGAAATCAAATTCTCCCAATACCGAGGTGCGAGAAATTCTCCATGACATATATAGTGGACCATCCATATTTTCTTATATTAGGGAAGCATCTAGTAGTCGTAATCTTGACTTGTTTGGTGTTCATGGTAGTGAAGCAAATACATTTGCAAGATTAATGAGGGATGCAAAATAGGAATTGTATCTGAATTGCCAACGATATTCCAAATTATCATTCATTGTTAAGCTACTACATCTAAAGATGCTCAATAAATGGAGCAACAAATTACTCACGATGATGCTAGAACTGTTGAAGGATGCACTTCTTATCAATGAAACACTCCCATGCTCATACAATGAAGTTAAACAAATAATTCGAGATTTGGGCCTTGATCATCAAAAAATATATGTATGTAAGAACGATTGCGTACTATTTTGGAAGGAGTGTGAAAATGAAGATAAATGCCCTACTTGCAAGGAACCTAGATACAAATTTCATAAAGGTAAAGGTAAAAAGATCCCTCACAAGGTTCTGTGGTACTTCTTTTAAAACCAAGGCTACAAAGGTTATTTATATCAAGGAAGATAGCTACTGATATGAGGTGGCACAAAGATAAACGCGTAGAGGAGAAAAATGTAATGCGCCATCCAGTGGATTTTGAAATGTGGAAAGACTTAGACAAAAAGCATGAGTCATTTGCTAAAGATCCTCGAAATGTTAGGCTCGGATTAGCAAGTGACAGCTTTAATCCATTTGGGAATATGAGTACCTCATATAGCATATGGCCAGTTTTTATTGTCCCATACAATTTGCCACCATGGAAATGAATGAAAGATCCATTTTTTATGATACCTCTACTTATTATTGAGCGTAGAGCTTCTGGATTTGACATTGATGTGTTTTTACGATTGCTAATAGATAAGCTAAATGAGTTATGGGAGGTAGGGGTAGAGACCTATGATGTATCAAGTGGTTCTAATTTTCAATTGCGTGCGGCATTATTATGGACTATCAATGACTTCCCTGCGTGTGGTAATTTATCCGATTGGAGCACCAAAGGAAAATTGGCTTGTCCGTCATGCAATGAGAATGCATCTCACCAATACTTGCATCATTGTAGAAAAACTTGTTACATGGGACACCGTCATTTTTTGCTGCATGATCATTTTTATGCGAACAAGCAAGTCATTCAATGGTGAGCCAGAGCTTAGGTTAGATCACAAGTTATTGTCAGGAGAGGAGGTTTTGGGACAATTAGGGCATATAGACCTATCATTATTTGGGAAAATAGATCAACATAGGAAGAAGCGAAAACGTTCTCCTCAATATTTAAATTGGACAAGGAGAAGCATTTTCTTTGATTTAGTTTATTGGAAAACCCTCAAAGTTCGTCTCAACCTTGATGTTATGCACATTGAAAAAAATGTATGTAATAATGTTCTAGGAACATTGATGAACATTGATGGAAAAACCAAAGACACATACAAGGCTCGTCTTAATTTAATGGATATGGGTATAAGGCTTGAATTACATCGAAGGGAAATACAAGGTCAAACATTCCTACATCCTGCTTGCTTCATGTTGTCTCCAATTGAAAAGAGAAACTTTTGTGAATTCTCGAGTTCAATTAAATGGCCAGATGGCTATGCATTAAACATATCACATTGTGTGAACACTAGTGACTGTTGAATTATGGATTGAAAAGCCATGATTGTAATGTTATCTTGCAAAGGTTGCTTCCTATGGCAACTCTCAAAGGTTGCCATGTTATCTTGAAACCAATGATTACCATGTTATTGTGCAAAGGTTGAAAAGCCATGATTACCATGCAGGAGAAATGTCAGAAAAAGAAGGAAAATTGGTTTGAGCTTAAAGTCCTCCATATTGCTGGCTCAAAGGAATTTAGAGAGGTGTAATACGATGAGGTAAACAACTGACCTTTAAATCATAGGGTCTACATGGCACCTTTTTTTTATTTATTTTATTTGGTGATATATGTACTCCATAGGATACTAACTATAAAGGTTTTGACAGCGAGACAAGGATGAAAAGGAGCTTGAACTTGTTGATTTGTATCACAAGACACACTTTAGTCAGAAAAGGCAAGTATGGGTCTATAATGAAGCTGAAATTAGACATGTAAGAATTTTCTAATGTTAAATATAAGTATTTTCCTATTAATGATTTATTGTGTAAGGCATTAGTAGTGAACATAAAGAAAACAAATGCTATATATAAAATGGACAAGTAGTTTTATTTAATTTCATGAACAATTGTTGAAAAAACTTAAAAAGCGGGAGAATAAAACTATAGAATATGGATTTGGCCCACTATATGATGAGCAGCTTTCCATTGCGGTGTTTGGGCGTAAGTCTAGCTACATAACTGGTTTAGGACGGGGTCCGAAACCTAGTATAACAACATCTAGTCGACGTACTGTAGACGTCCCCGAACGTCCCGGGAGGGAATTCCGTTTTGTTCATTGGGCTCACTACAGTTCAGGACTCAATGTCACGGTCCTGTATCTAATCTCGCAGAGTGCAATGCAAGATCGATAAGTCATCAAAGAGTCCAAATCCGGCAAATTGTTTTAGAAAATTGATTTTTAGAAAGAAGTGCCAAACATGAACTGCTTTTCCAGATACAGAGTCGCCACCTAAATATTTTATTTTAGGAGAATTTAGGAAACCCTGACTCATGCCTAAGGCTACGTGTCCATCATCACCAAAGTTGCCTCGGCTCGGGAACTTGGGTGCGATTGGGGAAGGTCAGCTATGAGCACCCCCGCTCGCCCGATCAAAGATCAGCCACTACTAAGCATGATATCGAGTTTTGAAAACATATGTCCTCTTATTCCGGTTATTAGCCTAGAATTACTATGTGATGCGTACAGCATACAAGTATAGACTAGGTCGCCTGAATTGGAACAAAACATCTCATGTTTGTTTTGAAAAACAGTTTGAAGGTGCTACTCGCAAGTAGGCTAAAACACGAATTCCAATGAATTGTTTCAATTCAAGCAATCCAACCTTCACCCACAGGCATTCAGGCAGTTATATCACATAAGCAATTAGCCTCATGATAAGCATGCTGTCATGTTAACATTCACATACATGTAAGATGCTAAAGCATAAATACTCACAGTGTACTCCGAGCCAAAGCAAGAAACTAGTTAGTAATCATGCATGATCCTAGTTCATGTTAGCAATGGCTAATACAACGCATGCAAAATGCAAGTAGGCTAAAACAGTTTGAAGGTGCTACTCGCAAGTAGGCTAAAACACGAATTCCAATGAATTGTTTCAATTCAAGCAATCCAATCTTCATCCACAGGCATTCAGGCAGTTATATCACATAAGCAATTAGCCTCATGGTAAGCATGCTGTCATGTTAACATTCACATACATGTAAGATGCTAAAGCATAAACACTCACAGTGTACTCCGAGCCAAAGCAAGAAACTAGTTAGTAATCATGCATGATCCTAGTTCATGTTAGCAATGGCTAATGCAACGCATGCAAAATGCAACTAAGATAGGCTCGGCTACCCTAAGAATGGCATGTGAAATGCAACAACTCGATACACGTATTCAAGTTGGAATTGAAATACTATGCAATTAATATGATGCGCCGAGCCCGGTGCGTGCAATACGAATGAATGTATGCAAACATGCTATCATAAGTATGCTAATTGAAACGTGCCTTAAGACTAACCATTGAAAGCAGGTAAGTAAAAGGGAGAAAAACGTGGGGTTGGAAGATATGCATCACACACACGCACGCTTATTACAAAATTCGCCCTCTCTCGAAGGGGCCAAAAGAATAATACAAACCAAATAAATAATTAACTACTCTAGCTAATTAAATATTACAAAACCTTAATTAATTAACAAATTAATTAAGCTATTAAAGCAGTAAAGCTGCCTTGGAAAGAGGGTCAAATGCATGCATGCTCGATTCGCCTCGCTCGGAAACCCGTTGCCATGCCACATGTTGCCTCTATTTGCACTGTTCTGCACCTCTGAGAACTGTGAAAATCCTTGAGATGCCTCTGAATTACTCCTTGAGCATTGTGGGATGTCACCGGCCAAAAGATAGGACCACCGGCCATTAGGAAATGGTCACCGACCAAAAGTGGGGCCATCGGCTAGACTTTGGTAGCCAGCCAGCACTGAAGAGGGCCGACCGACCATCTGTTCCTGCAGAACTTTGTTTTTGCTGTAGCAGAGGACAGACAGTGCATGGCAAGAAATTTACAAGACAATGTATGCACAACCACCCTCCCTATTATGCTATGAACTCAAGGGGGTTTGGTTCTCGACTCTCGGGCCACCAATCACGCATTTCAATGCATGATGGCCAAAGGCGTCAAGTGTGCAATTTGATATCAAATGAAATGCACAAAAACACATAAGGGCCCCAACCTCTATCATGATTGATTCAAGAGGCAAGGGATGCGCACACAATGCTATGCAACCTAAGCATGCAAGCAAACTAATGCAACATGAGCATGCAAGCAACAATGCTATACAAGGCAACTAGCATATAACAATATACAAAGACAAGCATGCAAACAAGCATGTAACTTAACAAGTATGCAAGATGGATGAACATGCAATATGTCAATAGGCTAACGTTTAATAACATGCAAAGGCAAGTATACTTAGACCAATGTAATACATGCATGATGAACTAAACAAAGCAACACAAGCATGCAATAGGCAATAGGCAATAGGCATACAACCTAAACATGTGAACATGTATAGCATGCAACAACATACAAAATGAAACAAGCATGCAACAACATGGTGAGATGGACTTACATTAACATGGGCAGCTCTCAAGCATGTCAAAATCAGTGGCCAAACATAATGGAAATGAAGCAACAAAACACATGCAAACATGCAAGGTACAAGGGCTCTAACTCATAGCACAAGATGCAACTCTCCTAGTGCATTGAAAAGATGAAGTATGGCATATAATGGCATATATTCCAGCTCTGAAATGACATACAAAATGGTTCTGAATTATGCAAACGACTCACACAATGCATGTAAGAAGGCTCAAATATCGAAACTAGTGAAGCACATTATACTAGAAGTATGCAAAGCGAGGCTCGAATGACCAAACCAACCCCAAATAGTCCCTATGCAGGCCCAAAACAGTGGCAAAATGGACTAAGATGATGCCTTGAAGTGCACAAAAATGAAGCTCATGCAATGGCTCACAAATGGGGTATATAAGCACAACTCTCAAACACATTGAAGACATGATAAACATGAGAATATGGCACACCTATAAACTCTGAAATATCATATTCAATGATGCCAAAACACTAAAATGCCTCAAGCAACACATGCAAGGGACCCCAAAACTCAAAGATAAGCAAGGCTATTACACTACAACCATGCATGGCAAGCACCAATCGATCAAGAGGCCTAAAAACAGAGCTAAGGCAGCCCAAAATATGAACAAAACATGTTTGGAGTGTGGCCAAAAGGTGCTAGAATAAGGGGCCAAAACAACATGCAATGTGAGCTAGTAAGCATGATTTACACTACAAGCCTATGAAGCATGTGAGAGGCCACCAAACCAGCCAAAAACAGAATCATGGCATGCCAAAATATGACGAAAAATCCACTAAAACATGGTCAATACATGCAAGAATGTTATGCTCCTTTGATAAGCTATGAATGGGATTACTCTACACATGCAAGAGGCAAACAAAAGGGAACCAAACCAGCCATGGACAGAGGCTAGGCAGGTCCCAAAAGCCACCAAAAAGTGCCTAAAATAGGCCTCCAAATGATATAAACATATACTCCTTTGATAGGCCAAATATGCTAGTAAACAAGACAATAAAGGAGTAGGGATGACCCTCTCCCTCTTAGGACCTCAAAACACCATCCCCACCACTGAAATCTCTCTGGATTTCAGTGGTGAGAAGGCCAATACAAAGTGGTCCTGAAGCTCACAAAAAAAGCACAAGAATGAGGCCAAACAAGGCCTAAGAGGGGGTAAAAAAACCCAAATGCAAAAGTGATCTTAAACAAAGATTAAAAGCATAAAAAAATAGAACTTTCATCAGTTATACACTAAGCTCAAAACAGCATGCAAGATAGGCTAAAATCTTGTGCAAAAATGGAGAATAAAGAGGGAAAAGGAGTTACCCTTGTAGCTCAGCAAAACCAGCAGGTTCTTGGACCAAAAACCAGCTCTTTAACCTCTGAAAATACCCTCCAAGAACCTTAGATGAATGGTAGAGGTGTGTGGTTGTGAGGTGGTGTGCAAAGGGGCCAAGAATCTCACTCTTTTGAACCCAAAATATAGAGATATAGAGAGAGATATATCTCTTGTGCCTTAGAAAAATTTTTCAACCTCTTTAAAGGAGAGGGAGGGCCTCTCTTATAGAAAAACAAGAGGTTTCAAGCTTCTTGGAAAAGCTAAAAAAAGGTTCAAGCTTCTTGGAGAAACTAAAAAAGGCTCAAGCTTCTTGGAGAAGCTAAAAAATGTTCAAAAGGTTCAAGCTTCTTGGAGAAGCTAGAGCAAAGGTTCAAGCTTCTTAGAGAAGCTAGAGCAAAGGTTCAAAAGATTCAAGCTTCCTCAAGAAGCTAAAACAAAGGTTCAAATCCTCCATACACGTGTATGGAGGACAGGGTCTGTGCTTACCAGCTGGCACAACTGGTATGCATAATGCCTGAAAAAGGCAAAGAAAAGGTCTTGGCCAGAAAAAGTGGCCGATTGACCAAAACAATGGTCGGCCGACCAAAAACAATGCCAACCGGCCAATACCTTTGGCCGGTAGCAAGAAAATAGGGCTGGCAGCCTCAAGCCATGGCCGGTGAGGTGTGAGGATGGCCAACAAGCCATTCCCTACCCTTAGAAGCAAAAACACAAGTGTTTGGTCCATGACCAAGCACAAAACAAATAAGTTGAGAAATCTTGAGGCGAGGCGCGTAGCCGAGACCTCCAAGAACTCAAAACGAATACGATTATGGATGATCATCGAGTGTTCAAACGATGACATCCAAGTCTTGAGGACGATCAAAAATGGGGTGTCTACACGTACTCGTGCTGCTCTTGAGATAGAAAATTAGGAAACTAGAAGAAAGCTTGAAGAGCAACGGAGAATCAATGAGGAACTGAATGCATAAGTATAAAACTTGGAGTCCTTGGAGTCTAATAGCGTGGAGGTCAATGCCAAGATTAATTTGATGCTGTAATAGATTACTCAGGGAGGTTTTACTCCTAATTTATCATCGTAAACTAAATACCTTTGGCATATAACCAATTCCTAGATTAGTGGTTTCCTTTTCTTTGTTTCAGATATTGATTGTGGTCGCACTTCGGTTTCAAAGTATGTCTGTTTTATTTGTTTCTAATGTCAGTATTGTTACCCAAAAAGCAACCTAAGAGGGAGGTTAATTAGGTTTCTACAAATTAAAGTTAAAAATACTCCAATAAAATTAACTACTAGTACAACAAATTATTAACAAGCACAATGATGAACTTAGCAGTAAATGATCAAGCAAAATAACAATGAAGTATAACTAACATACAGGGTAAATCAAATGATTAGCACATGAGTATTAGATAGATATAGCAGTAGTAGGAAAGTAAAGAGATTAGGGAAGAGGAGACAAACAGATTTATAGTGGTTCGGCTTCAACCAAACCTACATCCACTACTCAAGGTTCACTTGAGATTTTTCACTATCTTCTAGTTTCACAGGGTGTTAACAACCTTTTCACAGATGGACCAATCCTTCACAAATTTTACACAGACTTTCTAAGTCAAGAACACGGAGTGTACTACACTCTTACAAGGTTAAAAAGAAGGTGTTTTTGCTTTCACAGCAAGCTACAATAATTATCTCTCAAAGATAGATATGAAAATGAAACTCTGGTTTTTCTGTAAAACTCACACAGGAAAGATGAGCTTAATGCTATAAGGCTCAGTGTATAATTTCTATGAGAGGATGTAAACAAAAATTGAAGAACACTTCTCGGAGAATTTTTCAGAGAATAGATGTGAGTGATTATAGATCAAAGAATATTTTCTAGTTTTTTTTTTTTTTTTGTCACTTGTTTACATTAGAGGCTTTGGTATATGTAATGAAACTTATAGCCGTTTATAGCCGTTGTATACATTTAAATTTATAGTCGTTTATAGCCATTGTACTCTATCATTACTAATTTGAATATCTTCCACTCCATCATTACAAATTTGAATATCTTTCACTTGAACCTTTTGAACGTTTTGGCCTGCTGTTGTGCTGGGCTGTTTGAACATTTGTTTTAGGCTGTTTGAACTCCTGATTTAATCAAATATTAAATACATTCTAACAACATTTAGGATAAAGATTTAGGTGAGAAATAATGGGACAAAATAAATTTTGATTACATTTTTCTCTTTCAAATAAATCATCAAAATAAATTTTGATTCTATTTTTCTTTTTCAAATAAATTAAAATATAATTAAATAAATCATCAAAATAAATTTTAGATTCTATTTTTCTCTTTCAAATAAATTAAAACATAATTAAATAAATCTTCAAAATAAATAAGTCTAACAGGTATGTTAGACAATGACACATCGAATGGAATGATGAGAATCTGCTCATTTCTTTCAGATTAAAAAGCTTTTTAAAGATGAAGTTACTGAAAAAAAGGGTGAGCGAGCTAGAATGGTGAGTTTGCAAGGCTTAGTGATGAATATTTGTGTTCATGAAATGATTTATATATTTTATATGATATTCATCTTTGCTTCTATATGAATTTTGGATACTCTTACGAATCATTATGTGGATAGACTATAGCATACAGCTAAACTAGTTTAGTTAATAGTATTGTTGGGCCTATATTTTGACTCTCATATTTTGACAGTTTTAGGAGTGATGCTTGTTAGATATTTTGCTAAGCCAGTTCAGTAGCAGTGTTGCAGTTGTTGGATTACATTTTTCCCTGTCTATTTTGGTAGTTTTAGGAGCGACATTTTCTGTCTGTGAGAGTTACATTTCTTATGGAACTTTAAATCAAATTCTAATTTTCTCTTTTGTACCAAAGAATTAGTATTAGTCTTGTTTTGTTTTAGACATCTTTTGTTGGTGCAATGGCAATTGCTGACTTGGTGAAGACGACCTTAGGGCCTAAGGGAATGGTAACTTTATTCTTGCCTCAGTTTGTTGCCAAATCACAAGTTGCTTCTTTTCTAGCATTTGGTCTCAATCTTGTTCTTCAACTTAATCAGCTACTCATACATGCAATTTCTTTACAGGATAAAATTTTACAATCAACCGGCAAGGACACAATGTTACTATCACAAATGATCCTTCATATTGATAACCCAGCTGCTAAAGTCCTTGTTGGTATCCTTGTTTATTTTCTCATGCAACTTGTTAATATGCAATACAGTAACCTAATTACATTTTTGTGATAGGTGAAAAAGTTAGAAGCTCTCCAAGAGATTGAAATAGCTTCCAAACTAGTAGGTTTTGATGCTGACAACGACGAGTTCCTTGATGAAAAGTATAAGAAGCTTCGCTGTGGCATTGTTCTGCTTCCCCATGATAGCAACGATTATCAGTTGATTGAGAATTACTTGATATGTCAATTTTTGGAAACTTTGAGTTTGAAAACTTTCAATATACTTAGAGATATATACTCATTATGATTTGGTAATAGAGTGTCTTTTGATGTGTGGATGCCAATTTTTGTCCTTTTTTCTTTCTTTTTTATGATTGGATGACATTTAATTTTGAAAAATGCTTGAGAGCACTAAAAAGGGATCACTAAAGAGAGCACTAATGATGTGGTAGTGGGCCCCGGCTACTTTCTATGCCTTGTTTTTAATTTTTTATTTTATTTTTTGTCATTTCCAATGTATTAGTGCTATTAGTGGTGTAGTTTTTAGTGGTCTAAATCATTGTTGTTTAATTTTTGTGTATTTTTAACTATCCCAACTTTGATTTTTAGTGACAAAAATGTTTTGAAGAGAAAGTTATTTGTCTTTTAGTGACCAAATAACATTGTCGTTAAAAATGTCATTATTTTGTTTTTCGTGACAAAATTGGGACATTTTATGACAAAGTATTAGCAAGCAAATGTTTAGTCTTGTAAAATCAAACATTTTGTGACAATATAAAATTGGTCGCTGATTGTCATTTTCAGCGACACTTTAAAAAATTTGTCGCTAAAGACTTTTCTGAATGCACTTATTGTGTCAATTTAATTTTGTCACAAAATCCATTTAGATAGAAAAATAATGGTTTTAGAGACCAAAATAATTGGTCGTCAAAAGTCATATATTGTAGTGTATGTTGTCAAACAATAATGATAAAGAGCTCTAATTTTTAGCTTTAAAGAGAACTATAGTGATGAGACAAGAGAAAAAAAATATATTGACACAAATATCACATCACGTGAGCCCCACTTCTCATCATATCACTAAAATTTTCTTTAGAGCTTCAAAATTAGACTTCTCAATCTTTATTCGTTATCAAATTCTCAAATAAGTTAAAAAGTCACAAATTTACTTATTATCAATTAAAAATTTTTAAAACGTCCCTCAATTTTTATATTCAGAAAAAATAATTTTGTAAACATCTCAAAAGTTTCAATTCAAGCCCTATTATATGGGAAACTCTCCCCTTCAGAGATTACGGCGACTGATAAATAAACCCAAAACAGCAAAGATTCTACTCTTTTTTATTTTTTTCAAATAAAAGAAATTAATTGATGTAATTCAAGGAGTACTGGATACAACAAGAATACATCACAACAACAACAACCAAGACAAAGATCAAAACTAAAGAACAAATCTCAGTTAAGCTGAGATCTGACTCCAACCATGACCAAAAAAGACTTAAAAGTTGGAAAGGATCCAACCAAACAGACAGCACCCAGAAAACAAATACCCCCCAATTTACACAGTTCCTACGTGCAAAGAATCGGACATAATTCTCTCATATAAGGTGAGACGGACCTGATCATATGAGATAATTATGTCCGATTCAATTTTATTTACTGCACTTAAAATTTTTCAAACAATATTAGCAAATATATGATAGAAATGCATCAACCTAAAACACAGAAGACTAGGCAAAGCGAGGATAAGTGAGAGATCCAACAATTCCTCTCATCACGCCGCCTCTTTGGGGGGCAACAACCTAGGAGCCCCCATCGGCCGGACCGCCGCCGCCACCGCAGCTGCTGTCTCAGTCTGACCACCACCACCACCTCGGAAATCAGCAAGAATTCTCCTCATCACCTCTCCTCTTTTGGGGGGTAGACTCGGAGCCTCCATCCGCCGGGCCGCGGCCACTGCCACAGCCACCGCCACCGCCTCCGCCGTCTGATCACCAGCTTGGCTTAATCCGGAGGAGGAGCAAGAAGAAGAGGCATGAGGATTTCCGGCTTGGCTCATCTTTTGCTTCACTGATCTGTAGAGAAGAGTAAGCCGCGTATCAAGAATTCTTCATATCAATGTGTGTATGGTTTTATGTGGATATGATGAGGTGGGGTGGGAGAAAAAATTGAGTGAAACTGTTATACAATGTGAAACCAATCACAGCCTGCCATGTATGTGTATTCTATTTTCCAATATAATTAGTGCGATGAGATGTAACTGGTAGTCATATTTTTTTTATTTAAATTATGTTAAATTTATTTATTTTTTCAGTTCATTTTGTGTAAGCAAATCTAAAAAATAATATTAAAATTTCAAAAAAAAATTAAAAAGCCAAAATAAGTTTATTATTTTTGTCTTTTTTAGACTTTTTATTTTATTTTATTTTATAATTTTCCAAATTGTCTCATCAAATAGAATGTCGAAGTTTAAGGCTCCGTTTGGTTAGGGTTTCAAATTATAGTTTTACCCATTGATTTGAGTGTATTGTTTGTTTTCAACTTTCAAATCATAATTCTACACTCATTTCTCAAAACTCAATTCAAAACATAATCATTACTTTTCAAAACTCATAACCAAACACATAATTCAAAACTCAATTCAAATCAATATTTTAATTTTTTACATATTTTAAATATTTAAATATTTTAAAAATATTTTAATTTTGTTAAGATTTTAAATATTTTAATATTTAAATGTGTTACGATTTTTTAATTTTTTAATTTTTTTGAATATTTTTAAATATTTTAATTTCAAAATATTACAATTTTAATTTTTAAATTTTTAAATATTTTATAGAAATAAATTCAAACTCTATTTTATAAAAATATTTTTAAATATTTTAATTTTTTTGTTATGTATTTGGTTACGATTTGAGTATAGAGTTGTGAAAGTAGTATGGAATTTCGAGTTATGTGTTTGGTTATGAGTTTTAAAAATAATTTCTTAATTGAGTTTTGTTTATTGTGTTTGGTTATGATTTGAGTGTAGAGTTGTTTTTAAATTTAAAATATTAGCATTTTAAATTATTTAAATTTTTTGAATATTTAAATTATTTAAATTTTTACTATTTAAATTTTTTGAATATTTATTTTAATTTTTTACTTATTAAATTTTTTAGATTATTTAAATTATTTAAATATTTATGATTTAAATTTTTTGAATATTTATTTTGAAAAAAAAAATTTCCTTTGTAGTATTTTCAATTAAAAATTTGATTAATGTTATTTTCTGTTAATAATAAATTTTTTTAATTAAATTTTAAAAAGAGTTTGGTTATAAGTGTTGATTAGAATTTTTAATAATGTAAAAGTAGTGTGTTTTGTTATGAGTTATAATAATTTGAATTAAGTTTTGAAAACTCTTTCTAAAACTCATAACCAAACAAATTTTCTTACTTCACATGTCAAATCAAACTTTCAAGACTCAATTCCATACTCAATTCAAAACCCAATTCAACACTCTCTTCAAAAACCATAACCAAACAAATTTTCTACACTCAAATCATAATTTCACAACTCACAAACTCAAAATACAACTCATATTCTCAAATCATATTTACAAAACTCTACCAAACGCAACCTAAAACTTTTTGAATTTTTTTTAAAGGAATTCATTATAAACAAAAATAAGCTAACAAAAAAAAATTATTAAAAAAAATTAAATGTCTAGTAAGGCTATGTTTAGGAACAAATTATTTTAGTAACTTTTTTATTTTTCATTAAAATATGAGATAAAAAAATTAGTATGTTGGAGATGATTTTTTGATTTTTTATAAAAAGATGTGTAGAAAATAGAGAGAAAAGAAAAATTTTGACTTTTTTTATATAATTTGTTAAATTTTTGATTTTTTAATAATTTTTTTGACTTTTAAATTAAAAAGTGATATTTCAAACAACACCTAAATAACGTTATTACATTTACATGTTAAGATTCATTGTCCTATATGATATTTTATAACAACAATGATACATTTCTTTAAACAAAAATGTTAGAAGTCTCAAAAATTTTACCAAAGGTTTTACTAAATGTCTCACATGGGTGTGGGACCCACATGGGACCCACATTGTGTAGGTCCCACACCCATGTGAGACATTTGGTAAAACTTTTGGTAGAATATTTGGGATCTCTAGCATTGTGTAAAAAAATGCTACAAACCATCTTTATCAATTTATAATTTATTCTAAATATATTTGTATGGTAAAAATTAAATTAATAAAATGTAGAGTATACAAATAAAATAAATTTAAATTATTAATTTTAAAAAAAAAATCTGAGTTCTCAAATCTGAATTTATATTTGTTGCCCACCTATTAACTAGAAAAGTCTACTGACCCGGAGCAAAAAACCAAGAAAAATGTGTTGTTTAGGTTTGTTAGCCTTTCTTGGAGAAGAGTTAAAATTTGATTTTTTAGTTTTTAGCTAATTTAGCTTGATTAAATTAGTTTGTTTAAGAAAATTTTTTAAAGTTTTTTGATTTGGATGTGATAGTTGTGAAAAAAAATAAAATAAAATTATTACAATTTAAATATAATATTTTATTTTATTAACTAAAGAACAATGATACAGAACTCTAAAAGTAGAGCTTTAATTTGAGCTCTACTGAGTTAATGAGGAAAAATTTTATAAAAAAAAATACAAACATACACATTACATTATAGATGAGGCCACTTTATTAGAGTTTTCTTAAAACTCTTTTTTAGAGCTCCAAATCATTCTTATTAATTAAATTAATCTATTTAATATTTTTATACTTATTAGTAGGGGTGGGCAACGGTTTATCCGAACCGCTAAAACCGCCCAACCCGCCCAACCCGCATATAAATGGACGGTTTCGCAAACATAATGCGGGTGGATGCGGTTTGAAATATGAAAAATTTGCGGGTTGCGGGCGGGTCGCGGGTTAAAACCGCAACCCGCAAAAACCGCCCACACTTTAATTAGTATTATTATTATTATTTTTTATATACCAACTTTGTAACTTTAACAGGAGCACCATTATGTTCTCTATGACACTAGGATTCTTATTTTTAAGTATTTCTCAACTTTCTTAATGTCGTAGAATTATCAAGTCCTAAACTTGGTTTCTTATATGATTTTCATTGATGACTCATTCACTTTTTCCTAATAAAATTTTTCTTCTGGTGATCGATGAAGCTTCTAGTTTGATTATTGATTACTGAATTGATAATTCTAATTGGGTACAACCTTTAATGCATTGATATACATTTTTTTCATGACAAAAATGCTAGTGATATTCAATTTTTATTTGTAAACTCATCAGAAAATTGTTATCAATTGATTACAAATATATAAAATGAATCTAATGCCTAAATTTGATCGGAAAAAAAAATTTAAAATTAATTTTTAAAGAAAAAAGTGTAAACCGCAAACCGCCCGCAACCGCCCGCACATTTACAAACCCTATCCGCACAAACCGCAAACCATACTGCGGGCGGTTGCGGGTTGACTTTTTCCTAAACCGCATAGATGCGGGCGGGTCAAAACCGAACCGCAAACCGCATAAAACCGATCCGCGAACACCCCTACTTATTAGTCAAGCTCTTGTCAAATGAGGCACATCAAGAACAAATCCTGACCATTGAACTGCTGGTTCTGGGTAATTTCCTCGTTTGATTTTGATTGCCTGAAGCTGCTCATCGAAGTTTTAGTCAGTGGGGGTGGCCTCCACAACCAATGGGCAAGAAAGTTCTGTGGGCCCGATTCAACAAACTGTCCAACACGTGTTTGAAAAGTGAAAAATTGAAACACCAAAAAAAAATAATAATTACGAAGTGATAAAAAAAAATTTAATTTTAATTACTAAAATTAATAAATTTTATTTTAAAAATATGGATTGAATTGTAATTTTTCCTTTGAAAAACAAATCTTCAATGGTGGTGGAAAATAAAAATTCTTATTTTACAATTTTTTACGATAGTTTATATATATATATATATATGTGTGTATACATTTTAAATAAGGTTTTTATGAGTCCACCTCAACCTCATTTTAATTATGTGTATAGTTTATCTTATAATTCTAAAATATTATTGATGCAAAAAGGATTAAATTGACCGAATATCGATAATTACATGTTTAGACCATAAAATCATGCAAAAAAATGAATAATTTATTTTTAAAGTCATACTTATTATTTTTATATTATTTTATAATATGATCATTAAACTCTACCGATATATTCAAATATTCAACTTGAATTTATATGTAGATGTCTTTTTAATGAAACCTACATACAAGATGAATAGATGGACCCAAAAAGAGGACCAAGCAAGCAAATTGCTTCTACTAGTCTAAATAATTGGACTAGTAACTTAGTTTAACCCATTAATTCCATATTTTTCATCTGGTAACTTAGATTTTAATTTCAGCAATTAAGTTGTCCTTAAAAAGAAGAAGACGAAGATGAGAGATTAAAATAAAATTTGAAGACCTTAAAAAGAAGAAGACGAAGAAGAAGGATTTGAGAGTAAAATAAAAGTTAAAAATGAAATTTGGCTACAATTATTTGTAAATGTCTTTGAAATGCTCTCATGTGACCTTTACATGAGCATTCTCTATCCAAAATTTGAATGTTGAGTGATGTGAGCCTCACAATAAAACACAAGTTTGAAATCTTAATTATTACAATTTATAAATATGAAAGTAAAATAAAACTTGAGTAAAATTTAGTACATAAAATATAAACTACCTTTTTTTATTCATAATTTTATCCTATAATATTTTTTTATTTAATTATAAATCTCAATATTTGATGTGTCACGTTTGTCATAAACATTTCCACTCAAAGCAGTCACGGGATTATCCCATTATTATTATTCACAAACAAAAATATTATCAACACATAAATCAGCAATACTACAAACCCCCAGTGACCCCTCGAGTGCCACGTGTCGGCCTGGGGTTGGCTGAAAACTAAAAAAAAAAAAAAACACTGTTTTTTGGACCAATGGGAAGGGACACCCAGCACCCCCACTGAGGGTCCGAAGCTTTATTCACACAAATAATTATGGAGGACTTACGTGTAGGTCTTAACAGGTGGACTTATTATCCAATATGTTTTATGATAATTAATGACATTTTTTATCAAACATTATTAAAAAAAAGTCCCTAATAGTTAATTTTCAACGACAGTTTGAAAATTGTCACAAAAAATGTCATTGATTATAAATGTTAGCAATAGTTTAAAAAAATTGTCACAAAAAAATCACTAATTTTCAACTTTTAGTGATGGTTTAAAAAATTCATCATAAAAAAATATCACTATTTGTAAGGTTTATGGACAATTTATAAAAATAACAAAAAAAAAAATCACTAATTATTAACTTTTGGTGACATTTGCAAAAAATCATCACAAAAAATTATTTACCAACGATTTTACTAAAAATTATTTCAATAAGACTTGATAAGAATTAAATTTAATTATTAAAACCTATTCATAATTTACTCAGTTACTTAACACTAATGACTCAAAAACACACAAACAGTTTCGGTGATTAATTAGAAGACACAGTAAAGATTAAGTATGATTTGATGTCACAATGATTTTGAGGTGGGGTCCCACAAATAATATTTTTGTTTTTTGCTTTTTAAGGAAAATTTTAATAATGATTTTGAAAAACATTAAAAAAATTATTCTGACTTTGCCACGAAAAAACGTGTTCTTTTTTGGAAAGAAGCATGGTTGGTACGTCACATTTCAATTATCAAACTCCACAAACAAAAATTTAATCTTGACTTTTTTATGTTATATATAAATAAGATTTTAATTCACCAGTAAACTGTAATAATGAATAGGCATAGCTCCATTCAAAATCACTTATAATTTAGTTTTTATTATTATAACTTTTTAGATTATTAGCTTAAATAAATTATCACTTAACTTTTTGTCGTAGGCATTGAAAGTACTCTCCAAAGATATTATTAAGGAAAAATATCATTTTAATGGGAAGTTCAAAAAATAATATCAATTAATGGTAAAAGTTTATGAATTTTTATTTAGTGTTGTAAAGCTTTTCATTAATTTGATATTATTTTATCTATTTTCTATTAAAATGATATTTTTCCGATTATTAAAACAAAAGAGATGAAACTATTTTGGCCAATATATATTTAAGAATTTCAAATAAGTTGAAAAAAAATTACAAACTGTAACTTAAGAAAATCTTAGTCTCTAGCCAGTGGTGATGAATTTTGCTAAGAGGGTGTCGATCAAAAAAATTTAGATTTTGGAGGAATTAGATAAAATGGATTAAATTTTGGAGGGACCAAACTAGTAATTCCTTATATAAATGTTCAAAATTATATAGGGCTAATATTTTCCAAAATTTTGAGGGAAACAAAAATTAAGCCCAAGAAGATGCAAAATAAAGAACAACATGGAATTTATTGTCAATAGCAATAAAGCAAAAGTAACAACATTAATGAAAAAGACTAAGACCTCCAGCGGGAATGACCCCACCACCCTCACTATTTTTTGATTGGTCTAATTTTTTTTTTTTTAATCGTGGTCTCACAGCCCCCCACGTGGAGGTGGGGTTGCTGGGGTCACCCCCACTGGGGGTCCCAGCATTGCTGCAACATTAAACACACCATAAATGATAGGCACTTAGAATTTCTGTTCAGAAATTTCTAAATAAATTGATTTTGTAGTCTAAATTCAACTTTTGTTGGTGAAGTTCACAAATCAATCTTAGGTCAAGTTTGGCTACTACAAAATAATTTATCTTTTCATCTTTTTTTTAATCACATCACCTCTCTACTTTTTTATACATCTTTTTGTAAAAACACAAAAAATACACTTATTTAAGTCATCCCAAACAATCCCTTAATCATACATTATTTATTTTTCGACAATGTTCGGACCAAAAATTCTTACTTTAGCATAGCTATTAAACACACAACCCCAACCAAAGGCCTGTAGTTTAATGATCTGTCCCAGTTTCAAATGACACTCCCTTGTTGATTTTCTCTTCTTTCTCTTAATTCATGACTTTTACTAAACCATGGTTGCAATATGGGCAGTTCCTATCACAATAAATTGATCAACATATAGGAAAAATTGGATAAGTAAATTATGAGGCTGTGGCAGCGCAGAAAAGGAGGGAGAATTTTGCAACAGTGACAAGTGAAGCGAAGATTATAGTAATTTTCTTTTTTTAGAGTGGGAAAATTATAGTATGATACTAATAAATTCTTATTGTTCTCAATTTTTTTTATCAATTGAAACAGTAAGAATTATGATTTTATGTTAATTTTTAAAAGACAACATGACAAATTATAAAATAATTTGTCAAAATCACCAAATAACTTCTCTAGTGACAGGGGCAGCTTGGCACACAAGGGCCACATGGCCTAGTTTTTTATTTATTTTTTGACATGTTCATATATATATATATTTTTTTTGATAACTTGGTATCCGGATTAGTTTGTGCGCACCTCGACTAATTTCGGAACTCTGAAATTAACAACTAGACAAACCTCCAGTGACCCTAAGGTGTGGCTCGAACTCAAAACCTGTACATTTTATCCTCCAAACTTTATCTCTCGGCCACTTATCTTGGAGTTTTTGTGACATGTTGACATTGTCTAAATTGTCATTATCATACAGCTCGAGTGATAATTATTTGGAACAATTATGAGTGAATCTTATAAATAAGTTTTGTTTTAAATTTTAATAAAATTATCATTGTAAAAATTATCTTAAAAACATATTCAACTCTTTATACTTCTCACGTTATATTCCAAAAAAAAAAAAAAAAAATGAATCAAAAAATTCACAAACAAAAATCAAAATGTTTTAATTATTTATCATTTATCATTTTGATAAAATTTTCAATATTATTACCAATATCAATTGATTATTCCACAAACATAAAAGGTACTTCTAAAAATTCTCTCTCTAGCAAAATAAGGGATAAATGCATAACAAAATTGTATTCTGTACTTATGAGTAAATAAATCAAATCCACAAGACCTGTTGGTTATTCATAATTTTTTTGGAAAAATTAGTAAAACATTCCTCTTTAATTTTGTGTAGTAGAAGAGGTTTTTTTTTTTTTTTTTATTAGCTAAGGTCCTCTGACATTTTTACAAAGAAAATTCAATTCAAAGAAATTTTGCTCAACTCAGAGAAATTTTGTCTAACGCAGAGAAATTTTCACCTCGATTCAAATTTCTCTATGAAATTAAAATTTCTTTGAGTCGAGATGAAATTTCTCTGAGGCCTTGTTTGACAAGTGGCTTTTTTTAGTCAAAAAGTCACTAAAAAAAATCAAAAAATCAACCTATATCAAAAAGTTAAAAATTCCCTCATCTCTACTTTTTACATATTTTTTTGTAAAAAATCAAAAAAATCATCGCAAACATATTAATTTTTTTACATCATATTTTAACCAAAAAGTTATTAAAAAAACATATTCTCAAATGAGGCCTGAGTCAGATAAAATTTCTCTAATTTAAATTTTCTCTGTAAAAATGTTAAGAGTCTTTAACTATTATGAAAATATTATATATTTTTTATTTTATAAAATTTTAATATCAAGAAGCTTAGAATGTAAAATATAATAAAAGGGAGCCCACTTTAGGCATAGTTTGGGAAGTTGGTTTTGGTGGGTTATGGGCTAAAATAGTCACAAAAAATAAAATAGGCTATTTTAACCACAAAAAACAAAACATCAAATCTAACCCATAATCATTATATTCCTCTCTCACAAAAAAATTCAATAAAGTCAAAAATCAAAAAGTCTTTTCCAAACCAAACTTTTTAACCCCAGGCTAAAATAACTAAAAAGTCAAAAAAATCAAAAAACCAACTTACTTTCCAAACGGAGGCTTAGTGATTTTTGGACCGATTTTGGGTCATTCTCAATGATTTGCATGGTTAAAATTTTAAACAACAATGATTCATCCCACTAAAAATATCACCACTAATAACACTAATGCATTAAAAAAGTAAAAAAAAAAAAATACAACTTCAAGATCAAAACATCACATCATTAATGACGAGACCTACTGCCACCTAATTAGTGGGAGCACTAATTAGTGCTCCCAAGCATTTTTCAATTTTAAATATTTTGAATAGATAATGTTGTTTTTTCGGTAAAAGGTCATGATGAATTTCTTGGACTACTCGGTGAAGATGATGATGACGACAATGGTGACGTATAATTATTAGTCTTTCTAAGACACCATGGAGTCGGAAAGTCCATGGAATAGGAATGCTAATGATCTCATAAATTCTATTAAAGGTTATTTTGAGAAGTTGGTAAAAAATTAATTTTTAATTTTTTTTAAAATGATTTGAAAAATTAGTAAAATGTTGGCGTTTTGTTTTTTAGTTTAATATTTATTTATAGTGTCAAATCAAATTAAAATGACTAAAATATCCTTACTCAACATAAGAGATTTATTTATTTTTTTTTTTTTTCATAAGCTCTAATTTGTAATTTTAGGACTGCGTTTTTAACACTTTCCAAAAAGATTTTGTTGCGTTTTTGACAGTCACATTTTCGGACATTTTGTTTAAAAACGTGACTTTTTACTATGTTTTCAAAATGGCATTAAATATTTTACGAAATCACATAAAATTTATATTATTTGGGTTTCACTCCACATGAAATATTTAGTAAAAAATTTTATTAAATGTTTCACAGATGATTCAAATTATTTGGGTTCCCCTCTGTTAGTAATGGGCGCCCATGTGGCATGACCATTTGAACATAATTTGGATCTTATCCAAATAGGTTTTGAATTAAATTCAAACCTATTTAGGATAACCACTCAGGATATAGATATTATCAGTTTTAACTGATATGGATAAATAATAATAATATAATATATATCTGATATATGGTTATGGGTAACCAAGAGAAAAACAACGTATGTTTTGTTTCTACCCATAAACTTACTCTCTCCCAAGAAACAACGATCAAGTCATTTGCACTGTGGTTTGTGTGGGTGATATTCACCATTGTAATATCACCTCACTACTGGGATTGATTGATTAGATTCTGGAAGCACGTGATTTATCCACGAGATTTTAGATCAAATGAGGTATGATCTAAACATTTTATTCCGCTGAATGTTTTGCGTTTTGATTTACATTGGTATCAGAGCCATTGATGGATATTTTCGTGTTTCCATTAATCATGTGTATATTTTCACATGTGTATGTTTACATTATATACATGAATGTCTGTAAAGAAAAAAAAAAATCTACTTTGATTAGATTAAGAGCATAAATATTTTTTTATGTTCATTAATGTCCTTTTTAAGACCATAAACGGTTTTATATTGAAAAAAGGAGTCCGGCAGTACAAAAATCGGACCAGAAAACACCTGGGAAGGCGGCACGTGTGATACACGCGCTGTATGACGCCTCCCAGCGGCGACACGCGCCACCACGCGCAGCCACGCGCCACCACGCGCCGGATGCCCTGCTGACGTGCCTGCACGCGCCATCACGCGCGCGTCGGCGGCGCTGTCCACGCACGCGCGCCGTCCGCGCCTCGCACGCGCACCGCTTGCTGGAGCCGAGCACCGAGCCGCGGGCTGAGCCGCGCACCGAGCCGCTCGTTGAGCCGACTCGCGCCGAGTTGCGCTGAGCGGCGGCGAGCCGAGCCGAGCCGTTTTTCCCGCCTGGCTTGGCCCTAAGGCTCTGTTTGTTTGTTTTTAATTCTGAATTGCGTTAATTGGCCATAATTTATTCGTTATAGCTTTGTTTTAAGTATGGTTGGTACCGTTACACTCAGAATTAAATTTTATATCTTCTGTAAAATTTTGAAAATTTTACGAAAATAAAAAATATTTTTTCTGTGTTAATAATTCATTTTTTATGCTTTAAAATGATTCTGGTATTGCATAATTAATTTTCTGGGGTTGAAATTTTTATTGTGGACTTCTTAAATGTTTTACTATCTACTGGTAATATTGTTTCAGTTTATCAGTTTCTGGATTTTTTATTTCTAATTTTATGTGTGTTTATTAGTTATTTAAAATTCCAAAATATTTCAGAAAAATTCCAGAAAATTTCAAAATAATGTACACTTTAATTATGGCATAATCTGAATATTGAATACAGCATATTTTTTTTTTTTGAATTTGTAATATGTTGTAATTAGAAGAGCATGATTATTTATTTATTTATTAGAATTCCATTATTAAATATATATAGCATGAGTTATTTGTAGATCTGCATTAAAATGCTATTGTATGGAATTTATCATGCTTTGTATATGCCATAGTCAGTGGGAGGTTATTCGGTTGAGAGAAATCTTTGTAGATTAACTCTCGAAAACCAATATTTTGCGCATAAATTAAACTAAATTTTGGATAATTGTCACTTGTGGCGCAAGAGATGATTACGAGCATAACGGATTTTCGATCTTGCGACTTGTGTAATATTGTCACTATTTAATTTAGATTTTTGCGGCAAAATTATATTATGCTAATCAAATTAATCCCAATGCGAATTTCTCTCTAAATTGATTTAGCTTATGGAAGTTAATTTGGTTGACCTAGACTTAGTAGAGATGTTCAAATGTGAACAAACTAATCCCATTCTTTAGATGAGCAAAAGTCTTGGAGACTTTAGGTCAAACCTTAATTGAGCCAAAGTAAGGAAACATGACTCAAAGTCGCCGTGGTTTTGTTGCCTTGTTTGGCACAATAAAAACTAATGTGTGCGCTATAGTTAGCGGCACGCTACATAGTTTTGGTTGGCGAGTTTTGGAGTTATGAAATTAGTAAGCCCTCAATAGATCTGTATATGATCTTGACTAATGAGCTGCGAGGATTGACTTTGTAATTTGACTTGTAAATAATGTTACATCATTGGATGAAGTAACATTCAAGAGTCACGTCATCCAAGAAATGCGAGCTTAAATAAATTAGTCATTAAGTGTAAGACGAGTAACCAGTATGGGCAGTGTTTTGCTCTCTACCCAATTATTGGGAGTTAGATGGAGCAAAAATTTCATGCACTATAATAGTGTGCGTTGAAATATCATGTGAAGTTAAAAGATTAGCGCTTAAAAACTGCAAAATCTATTATCACTAAGTGAAAAGATTAGCGCTTAGTAGCTGCAAAATCTATTAACACTAAGTGAAAAGATTAGCGCTTAGTGGCTGCAAAATCTATTAGCATTGCCAACTTGTCTAAGTCTGGACACTTACTGTTTCCACACTTGAGTGTGAGACATGAGGAAGGGCTTCTTTGTATAATTCCTTTGCTAGGCTAACGTTTTGAATAACATTTACCACTAAGCGCAAACGTTGCAGCATAGTAATGAAAAGGTCAAGGCCAACAAGGTTGTAATGACTCTAAGAATTTAACGCATCGCTTGTAAGAGCATTGTGTTGAATTAGACTCTTTAGCCTAATTCGCGCTTAAGTTACTTCAGGAGCTATCATAGTTGATAGCTTATTCTCTCCTTCTTGTGGATAGTAGAATTAATTGCAAGTAACTATGAAGCGAGAAATAGAGATGGCAACAAGAGTATCGTCACCTTCAACTAGATGTATTAAAGTGTATGGAGAATAAAATTAACTTGAAGGTGCAGGGGATTAGCACTTACTAGTTAAATTTGCGACTTAGGCGCAGTTGATATCTCCATGACATCCTTTTTATGATCTAGTGAATATGACTTAGTCGTGAGTCATTACCTAGTTGGGCCTAAACCTTTAAAACTTGTCTTCGAGAACTCACACATTAAGATGATTGGAATTAGTTTATGACATTGGTCATGAACCAGTGGCTTATTATACTTAATCACATTAATGAGATGATCACACGATGGTTTGAGTAGGCCTTCTCGGGCCCACTCGCTTATGACATCCTGCTCTCATGTGAATGTGTAACTTTGTTCGCAATGGGTGCGTACAAGTAAGTAGGAAAGCCGTAGAAGGTCATTTGTTTTGGCGCATTTAGTCCACTATGATATTTGTGACTAGATATGTGTAAGGGTATGATAGCTAAGTCTCAATCTCGACATATTTATAGATCACGATACGCATCTGAGTCAAGACTATTTGATCTCCCATAAGTCAAAAGTTTTGAGATGATTTTTGACATTGCACATATGAGGTTGAGATCAATTAGATAAGAGCTTTTGTGCTTTTAGTTTTGACCAAGGTGGCGAGTATCTATTTGAGTTATTTTTAGAAAACTCTGTGAAGAGAGATGGATGCTTAGAAAATTGATTATTCCTAGTACTCAACAACACAATGGTGTAGTAGAGAATAAGGAATTAAATATTGTTAATGTTAGGTGGATAATGGCGCAAAATGTTTCCCAATTGGAAATTGCACTAGTTTGTTGCCTATATCCCTAACTAAGAGCCCTCCATATCAGATTTTACACTCCAATTTTGAGTAATAGGTTAGTGGAGAGCCATCTATGGGCGATCTATAACCGTTAAGCAGCTTATCTTTACGTTACTTCTCATAAGATTATGAAGTTAAGACCTAGGGTTCTATAGCGCATTATTGTATGCTGTCTTGTAAACACAAAGGGTCGGGTGGCGCATTATTGTATGCGGTCATGCAAACCCTCCGGGTCATGTGCATATAGGTAAGCAGCTTTGTGGTAGTGTAACTAAGTCACATAAAGTTTTATTAGTAAAGGTGACGTGAATAGAGTTTTTGGAACTCTATAAGATGGAGAATTCCAAGCATAGCGCTCTATGTAGCCTAGTTGAGAATGGAAAGAAATTTCCAATATCCTAGGGACAGTGGGAGCGATGTGCCTACTAATGGAGTATCCATTAGAGAAGAATACTCTACATTCTTAGTTGCGTGGTAGCAAATGTGAAAATTTTCCACGTCATCACTGGGTGATTGAGAGGGAAACATTCATGATTGCTCCGCAAGATGATAAAGAGCCTAGGATAATGCCTAAGGCTCTAGTCCTCTATTTTTTGAAAGTGGATCAATGTTGCGCAGTTTAAGACAAAGTCTTTGAGGATTAACCATTTTTTATAATTGGTTGACTTTCCATTATGACGCAAAACTGTTATAAAGTTATGCGTAATTTGGATAGTCATTGTTGAGGCATAAGGCTCGCTAGATACCGAAAAGTCGCACCATTGAGGAAAGTGTAGACCATGAGAAGACTTCCTCCTGGGGAGTGAGGTTATTTTGACTTAGGCTATAATTGACATAAGTTCGGAACATTGATTTGTGGACATTGTGACCCGATTTCTCATTAGAGAATTGGATAAGTAGATCCGTAGGGATTTACCTTCTGCTTTTATGGTGAAAAGTTAGGAGCGCAAAAAGGTTGCTTGTTCCAATAAATCTTTTACAGTCTAAAGCAGTTATCCAAACAGTGGTTCTTAGATTTCGTCAAGCCATGATAGGGCAACGATGATCGATGAAGACCACTGAGGCATGATCAATGGTCCAAAAAGAAGTTTTTCCTTACTTAGTCATTATGAGCTAGGAATTTATAAGGTTGTCGCCACCTAGGGTGGGCAGTCCTCTATTTTAGATATGATGGACATGGGTGATGTAATTTATATGCTCGGATGTACGATCCTTAGGGATTGTTTTAGGAAAATTCTCGGTTTGTCTTCGATGACTTACATAGAGAATATCCTAGAATGATTCTAGATGCAAAATTACAAATCCATTGACTTACCTATCGGTAAAAAGCCAGAGCCTTAGCTATTGAGTGAATCCTCGGATTGTCTTTGGGAGGACCTATATTCCTTGATTTTCTTTGTTGTGGGAGCCTAAAGTACGCTATGTGGGCGTATTCGGCATGATAAGTGTTATCTTTGGTAAATGGTCAACTGAGTTGTTTAGACATTGACCGTGCTCATTAGACTGCGGATAAAATGCTTTATTAGAAGCATATTAATTTGCTCATTGTAAAATTCAATGCGCTAGTTGGGCGCATCTGCGCTAGTTGGGCGCATTAAGAATGAACGCAAATTGGTCACCAAAAATATCTTTAGAGAGGTTATTGCGCAAGAGGTAGTGATCTTAAATCATTTCATGTGAGGTGCACATGGTGGATTCCGTTATATATACTTATCGCAAGAGGTGCTGATAAGGCTTATGTTTGGAATCTATAATTGCGCAAGCTGTGGTCAATTTTTTTTTTAAAATCGATCACTTATTTTGAGATGATGGGATGTTGACACTATTACGGTTTGTGTCATAATGATTAGCAAATGATGATGTCAGCAGGCAAGATTGGCTCACTCACACGAGCAATCGCCCTTGGCGCTTAGGAGCGAGCAAGGATGAGACTGGTGGTTTATTTTTATTTGGAGCCAAGAGAGGCTTAAATCATCCACTATGTATGTCGCCTTGGTTATAACCAAGATGAGGTCGTGTTAAGGACCAAACATAGATGTTAGTACCCACTTTCCATGTTATGCCTGTTATGATTAGCCAGATACGAGATCTCATTTGGCGCCTAGAAGGCGAGCAAATAGAGAATTCGGGTTAAGCGCTAGAAAGCGACTAGACTAATATCTGTACGGTGTATCGAGTATGACGTCACTCTTTTTGGAAGAGTTACTCCACCGTAGCATGTATTCATACTATATGTGCTTGGCGACCGAGTAATGAGGTGAGAGAATAGATCCCTGCTTCCTCACCGTGTGAGTCTTACATGTCATTATTGATATGACTTTCATTTATGTACCCTTTTGTGACTTTTGACTATGTCATAAGGTAAGGGGTTGATGTTCTGCTACTTTGGTATGTTGCCTGCGGTCATGTATGATTCGGCCTTAAGGGACATCACTGGGAAAGCGGTCAATCCTAAACTAAATGGCATGAGGGCAAAGGGAAGATCATCTAGTATTACACCACTGTTGTATATTCACTGCCGGCAACTCACATCGCTCTGTATGAGAGGCGAATTGAGTGTGAATATATTGCAAGAATTGAGAGGGTCAAACATGCTCTTTTTGAGGGATTAGAGATGTTTTTTGGACCGGTGTAATTAGATGGGTCTGGGGTATATGAGACACTATTTCTTTTCTTTTTGGGTTGATGTCTCTATGCTGGCTCATTTTGAGTTTCTAGTATAGAGCTCCCACATGCAGGTGTTCTCAGCAGTCGCACGGTGCAGTGGCTAGTATGAGATTGTTTATTTTTGGGGAGATTGAGATTGAGACGTGGCAGTGTCATGCCAACTCATGTCCGAGTGGGAGATGTTAGTAATGGGCGCCCATGTGGCATGACCATTTGAACATAATTTGGATCTTATCCAAATAGGTTTTGAATTAAATTCAAACCTATTTAGGATAACCACTCAGGATATAGATATTATCAGTTTTAACTGATATGGATAAATAATAATAATATAATATATATCTGATATATGGTTATGGGTAATCAAGAGAAAAACAACGTATGTTTTGTTTCTACCCATAAACTTACTCTCTCCCAAGAAACAACGATCAAGTCATTTGCACTGTGATTTGTGTGAGTGATATTCACCATTGTAATATCACCTCACTGCTGGGATTGATTGATTAGATTCTGGAAGTACGTGATTTATCCACGAGATTTTAGATCAAATGAGGTATGATCTAAACATTTTATTCCGCTGAATGTTTTGCGTTTTGATTTACACCCTCCATGTAAAATATTTAGCGAAATTTTAAGTAAAAAATTTAAGGTGTTAAGCATTACGCATCATGAACAACTTGGAGAGACTGATTTCATCATCTTGGCGTCATCAAATCTTTCAATCAGATAAAACTTGGAGAGACTGTAGAGGATTTTATTTAGCAGTTTGCATTTGGAAATTTCTGCAGTGGCTCTGTCTATTTACAGTTCCCAATTTTGACTTAACAAATCTGATGGCTAATTCAGTAAATTTTTTTATATTTTATTATTAAATTATATATCTCAATTACAATGAGGTACGGTAAATAATTAATTACAATATAAATCACGGTAAATAACTAATTACAATATAAATCACAATTACATAGTATAAAACTTCTAAAGTTGGAGCAAGAAATCTCAAATAAAATTAAAAAAATAAATCCATACACTAGTGGGAAGAGTCAAACTATTACTTGCCAACGATTATAGATTTAGATGTGAGCCAAAAAAAAAAAAAACTTTGTTAGAGAAAAATAAAGGAGCATTTACGCACAAATTTTAATTTATGAATTTATATTTTTCATTAAGTTTTAATTAAAAAACTTTGGATCTCAAGTCTCATTAAATTTGTAATAGTCGGAATTGTTATTCAAATAATAATTGTTCATCATTTATAATTATCTATAAAGAAACATTATGATTTGACATTTATTTTGATTTTTAAAATTTTAAAACATCAACTTTCAAATTGAAAAAACTAAAAAAAAAAAATTATGTACAAAAAATAAACTAAATATTTTTTTTGAAAAATTTGAATTATTTTTTGTGCAAAACTAAAAATTTTGTATCTATAAAGAAGAATGATGATGGAACATTGATGTGCACAAAAAAAAAAATGATAATGTTATTGGTTTTATTGAGTAGTTGAATCAAGCTAATAAGTAGAAAGACAAAAGCGTTTAATCTCATGCATTATTTATTTTTTTATCAATTAGTGAAACAATTATATGAAATATTATTATGCAAAATTGATAATGTTTTTAGTTTCAAAAATTGGAAAAAAAAACTGATAATATTTTCAGTTTTACTAAATTGGACTTATTGGTTAAAAAAAAAATATTAGATATGACCTGAGCTACCATAACATTTATAAATAATACTTTTAAATAATTAACTCAAAATTAAATGTGTGGCTCCCATTTACTTTTAGAATAAATTAAAAATACACTCCTTAAAACTTGCTTAAAATACAGATTGCTCTTTATGGTTTAAAAAATTACAAATACCCCCTTATTAGAATTTTTTATTTAATAGAATTAACTAAAAAAATAAAATTCATAATTGCTATCTTATACAACAATAAAATTACATAAATTATTAATTCAAATATATTTTTAATATCATTGAAAACTATTAATTGATTTTATGATTTATTAATAAAATAGGCGATTTGTTATGAAATTAAAAACCTCAGTGGATGAAATGTAATTTTCAAAACTACGGAGAACGATTCGTATTTTAATCAAATCTTAGAGAATGTATTTGAAATTTACCCTTACTTTTTTTTTTAAGTGTGGCTAACAACACTACACAAAATGTAAATTACATTTACACTCCTAAGGTTTGAGTTTAATATACATCATCTCTTGATATTTGAAAAATTACATTTACTCCCTGTTATTGTAATTATTTAGACAGAATTAAAGTTAATATAAAAAAGATATTGAATTCATACACTTTCTCTTTTGCTTTACTCTTCTTCTTCTTCTTCTTCTTCTTCTTTTTTTTTTTTTTTTGTTCCCTCTTTGCTTTGCTTTGCTTTGCTTTGCTTTTTTTTTTTTTTTAAATATAATTCCTTTGTTTTTCTACTAGTAATTGTTGCCTTTTATATAAATAGGGAGATTGTGAAATGAGACTATTAATTACAGGGGTAAAAATATAATTTCCCATACATCATGAATGATTTGTATTAAACCCAAATCTCAATAGATGTTAGTGCAATTTATCCAAATTTAAATATGGAATCGTACACTATTTTTTGTGCATATTTTCTATGTTTGTAACTTTTTTTATTTTATTTAATTCAATAAAGGCCTTTGACCTAATTGTTGTATAGCATTACTTTGTCGTGTCAAGTTGCGAATTCAACTCATATGGAGGGGAGTTTGATTTTTATGATGTATATTTCTTACTAGTGTGGGGGTGTAAGTAGTTTTTGGGCCATTTCTTTAGGAGGAAATGTTATTTATTACTAGATGTATTTCACTCTTTTGCTTTACTTCCCATGTGCATTTATGTAATAAAAACCCTTTGTATAAATAAAGAACTGGCATACAGCAGCCCGTTTATTGAGGAGGTAGTTGAGCTTGGTGAGTTTTATATTGTTGGATTTTAATTATCTAATTTGTCATAATATTTATTATATTTGTAATTATTCTTTTACTGATTGATGTATAAAAGGGATTGGCTTCCTTCGTGTCCATAATCGGACTGAAGGGTGTTATTGGACTTGTAGAAGCCCATCACGGGTCTTGTTTCGTTAATTTAAATCGTTCAATGTGTAGAACTTATTGAGTACTATATGATTATAAAAATTTATGTTGATCGGATATCGATAACTATTTCATCGCATCAAATTTCTATCAACCGTTATTTTTTCACTGTTCATTTTTTTTTTTAATATAAAACTGATTGGATAACGTACGTATTGATATCCGATCAATGTAATTGTTTACGAGTATATATTATTCAACGAGTTTTACATATTGGACGGTTCAGATTATCAAAACAGGACTCGTGATGGACTCTCATTGGCCCAACAGCACTCTCCAATTGGTGGTCTGGAGAGAAGCCAAACCCTATATAAAAAGTATAGGAAAAGATATCCAGAAGCTAATTAATTCTTAATCTTCTGTATCCATAACTTTGTTTGCACCCCTTGATTTCCAAGGCTGAGATTCAAGTGTTGAGATTGTGAGAAAGTATCAGATGCCAATTAATAATAATTTAACTTTTTAATCTGCCAACATCATACCAAGAAATGTTTGTAAATAGCTTGGTTTTAACGTTGTAACAAATGAACATGGATTTTATGATGAAGTCTCTTGGATTGGCCACTTCAAGTGTCCAGATGGAAAGGGTTTTCTATGTTCAGTTTCACACCGTTGGGAAAGTGTGTATACCCAAAATAGGATGAAAACAAAGCCGTCAAAGAAAATTTCCGATTTGCCTTTGGTTCAATTTGAATTGAAAAGAAATTCAAGCTCACTCACAATTTCATTTGTTTTTTCTTCTCCGTATTATCTTTTTGGATTAGTCTTCATCGACTAAAAAACAATAAATCCACCCACTACTCAAGTCAACAACAAAAGATAAAAAACAGACAGTAACATAGTTACATATATAGGTGACCAAGAACCATGGCACTCACAATGATAATAAAGGTGCCACGATGACTATAAAAGATTAAGGATATGTGCTCTTCAAATCCATCTGTCTCATATTCTAATTACTTATAATAGTAAGATGATATGAGAATTTCGAAACATATATAATTCAATAACTCGTTCCATGCCAGAGTTGAGTATGAACAATCGCGAGGAATTGGATTTTGGAGGGTGGTTTAGGCCGGAAAGATTTTCTTTTTCTTGTTGTTGCAAGTATGGTTGATGGGGAGGGTGAATTAAAAGGAATAGGGAGGATTAGGATAGAAACAAGAAGATATGGCTCGGACCATGCAATCCCACATCAACTTCTTTACCAGCTTCCTCTTTGGTGGATAAATCAAGCCCCCACTAATCTTGGGTTTGATGAACTTTGGTTCAGTCTTGGTTCCAACCACTCCATCAATTGGGTTCACCAGAGTCTTTTGAGCTCCGCCCTTGGCTGGGACCACTCCCTCACATGTGCTCACCACCATTTCTCTTGTTATTTCTATCAGTCCCTGCGATTCCAAATGGTAGTTAAGATGTATATATAGAGTGAGAGCGAGAGAGAGAGAGAAGGGGGGGTCTATCAAGAGAAAAATGGACTCCTAAGAATTTGGCGAGCGGATCCTCTAGAGTTAATTCTCTCCTAAAGTAGTTGATCGAACGGCTCAGAATCAAACTCACCAAAACGACGTCGTTTTGGTGAGTAGTTTGAAAAAAAAAAAAAAAAAAAATTTCAGATTTTTTGAAGCTTTTTTGCAGATCAACAATGGCAGAATTAACTCTAGAGGATCCGCTCGCTCCATATTGTGCCAAACCCCACAAAACCCTCGCAAACCCCTAGAGAAGAAGAGGAGAACAACACAGCACAGAGAGAGACTTTGGTTGAGCTCCACAGACTCATCAATGGCGGCGAAACGACAAGGAAGCACCGAATCGAAGAAGAGAAAGAAGTTTTCAGCTAAAGAACCCGAGGATGGTGAGAAATCGAATCCGAAGACAGTGAATTTTTTTTGCAGAATTAACTCTAGATGATGATGATAAATGGCTGAATTTTTTGAAGCTTTTTTTGCAGATCAACAATGGCAGAATTAACTCTAGAGGATCCGCTCGCTCCATATTGTGCCAAATCCCACAAAACCCTCGCAAACCCCTAGAGAAGAAGAGGAGAACAACACAGCACAGAGAGAGACTTTGGTTGAGCTCCACAGACTCATCAATGGCGGCGAAACGACAAGGAAGCACCGAATCAAAGAAGAGAAAGAAGTTTTCAGCTAAAGAACCCGAGGATGGTGAGAAATCGAATCCGAAGAGAGTGAATTTTTTTTGCAGAATTAACTCTAGATGATGATGATAAATGGAAGCCATTGTTGATCTGCAAAAAAGCTTCAAAAAATCTGAAATTTTTTTTTTTTTTTTTTTTTTTCGAACTACTCACCAAAACGACGTCGTTTTGGTGAGTTTGATTTTGAACCGTTCGATCAACTACTTTAGGAGATCACTCTAGAGAATTAACTCTAGAGGATCCGCTCAGGTGGGAGTCTTTTTGACACTAATTGCCCCGTTATCACTTCTTAACTACAAAAAAAAAAAAAAAAAATAGTAAAAAACAAAAAGTACACAAACTTGGCTGATTATGATTATGAACCAATAATCCTCCGCCTTCGTAAATTATAAGATGGTCTTCTAACAAGTTTATGTGGTCTATTAATTTGATTTTTATGTATTTCGAAAGCTGACTTTATTTTTATTGTCTTAAATCATGGAATTCATCGCTTTTGTGCTAATTTTTTAATAAAATTCATTTTATCCTTTGTAATATAGTCTTGGAGCACTTTATTTCCCTATCATTTAAAAATTAAAAATAGGTGGTAGCTCGAAATGGGTGAGGGTCGAATGGCCCGAAATTTGAAAACCACGTCGTTTTGCGATTTTTTTCTTCTTCTTCGTTGAATTTCGTTGAACACAGGAGAATAGAGGAGAAGAGGAGGAGAGAGGGAGAAAGAGAGAGGAGAGGAGAGAAGAGCTCGTCGCCTCCGCCGCCTCCGTCCGCCGTCCTCGTCGCAGCTCGCAGCTCGTCGCCTCTGCTTGATCGTGCCTCCACCCCCCGCCTCCGCCTCCAGCCCTAATAATTGGGCCCCCTCCAGTCCTTCTCCTCCTTCCTCCTCCTCCTTCTCCTCCTCCTCCTCTGATTTTCTACTTCTTCTGAAAAAAAAAAAAAAAAAAATTTGACACCAAAAGGAGGGGATGAACGGAGTTGTGTGTGTGTGTGCGCGTTTTCCAGAGGGAGGGGATGAACAGAGGGAGGGTGGGTGTATAAAGAAAAGGGGTGGGTGTACAAAGCAATTCGAGCCTTTCGACCCACGCTATTTCGAGTTACGAAATGGGGTTGTTTAAAAATATGCAAATGCCCCCACACAGTTTTGGATTAAAGTACACAATCAACTCTGTTAACAAAAAGATTAAAAAGACATTTATACCCTCATTATTTTCTTTCTTCCATTGTTAACAGAAAATAAAACCATCAATCACTATTATATTTTACCCAAACACAACCATGAATTTGAATGGATAAAAAAATATACACAAATTAATCTTATTTAAAATAAAGAAAATTAAAAATGAAATAATAATTGGAGAAAGTGAGAGAAGATAGAGATGAGCGAATAGAGAGAGAGAGAGAGAGAGAGGCACAATTGTTTCTATGAATTGTACATGTCTATTACACAAAGAAGGCACTCTATTTATAGAGGATGCCTTGGATGCCTATGAACAATAACATAATGCTACACTAACATAATGCACTAACATAATGCTACACTAACATAATGCACTAACATAATGCTACACTAACATGATAATGCTACACTAACATAATGCACTAACATAATGCTACACTAACATGATAATGCACTACATAATGATACACTAATATACACTAACATCCCCCCGCAAACTCAAGGAGGGGAAGCATCAACCAAGTTGAGTTTGGAAACAAGATCATTGAAGCGGCCAGGAGGATGAGCCTTAGTGAAGATATCAGCGGGTTGATCGACGGAAGCGATAGGGAGAAGACGAACAGTACCACAGGTAACATGCTGGCGAATGAAATGACAATCAATCTCAATATGTTTGGTGCGATCATGAAAAACATCATTGTGAGCAATCTGAATGGCACTCTGATTGTCACAATAGAGAGGGGTAGGATCAGAAGAAGAAACACCCATATCAGCAAGGAGCCAGCGAAGCCAGAGAAGTTCCTGAGTAGTATCAGCAAGAGCTCGGTATTCAGCTTCGGTGCTAGAGCGGGCAGTGAGGGATTGTTTTTTGCTACGCCAAGCAAGAAGAGAGTCCCCTAAGAAGAAGCAGAATCCCGTGGTGGAGCGTCGATCCGTAGGATCCCCAGCCCAATCAGCATCGGAAAAGGCACGCAGTTCAAGAGAGGAGGAAGCAGAGAAGTGAAGACCATGGAACAGAGTGCCTTTGAGGTAGCGAAGGATGCGGAGTAGAGCAGTATAGTGGGGAGTGCGAGGAGCCGACATGTACTGACTGACAATGTGAACAGCATAGGCAATGTCAGGACGAGTTACTGTGAGATAGACAAGGCTGCCGACGAGTTGGCGATAAAGAGTAGCATCAGAGAGAAGAGTCCCATCGAGAGGAGTGAGACGAATCTGAGGATCAACTGGAGTAGAGGTAGTTTTGCAATCAGTCAGACCAGCACGAGCCAGAAGATCGGATGCATATTTGGCCTGGGACAAATAGGAACCAGTAGAATCATGAGAGACTTCAAGGCCTAAGAAGTAGTTAAGAGTACCAAGGTCCTTCATCTCAAACTGGTGGTGGAGAAACTGTTTGAGGTGGAGAATACCAGCTTCATCATTACCAGTGATAATCATATCATCCACATACAGAAGAAGAAGAGTGGTACCATGAGAAGTAGTCCGGATAAAAAGAGCAGAGTCATAGGAGCTAGAGGTGAACCCAAAATCATGAATGGTAGAACTGAACGTAGCAAACCAAGCACGAGGTGCTTGCTTGAGGCCATAGAGAGCACGCTGTAGTTTGCAAACCTGATGAGGGGGAAAAGTGGACCCAGGTGGAGGTTGCATGTAGACCTCCTCAATAAGATGACCATTGAGGAAAGCATTTTTGACATCCATCTGAAAGAGCCCCCAGTGGCGAGCAGCGGCAACAGCAAGTAAACTGCGAACAGAGGTTAGCCGAGCAACAGGAGAGAATGTCTCCTCATAATCAATACCATATTCCTGGTTGAAACCCTTGGCAACAAGACGAGCTTTGTAGCGTTCAATAGAGCCATCAGAATGTGTTTTGATTTTGTAAACCCATTTGCAGCCAATGGCAGTCTTGCCAGGAGGAAGATCAACAAGATCCCAAGTATGAGCTTTGTCCAAGGCCTGTAGTTCATCGGTCATAGCTTGCTGCCAAAGAGGATTAGTACAAGCCTCACGATAGGAGGTAGGTTCATAAGTAGAGAAGGCAGCAGATCCAACAATATAATCACGAAGATGGATAGGAGGTTGAGTGACCCGGCGTGGTCGACCCGTAGGAGGATCGGTGGGAGGAAGAACCGGTGGAGAAGGAGGTGTGGCAATAAGAGGTAGACCTTCAGGGAGAGCAGGCTGGACAGGATCAGGAGTGAGCAAGGGCGTCTCGATGGAGGAGGAACCTGTATCAAAATCAGCAGAGAAAAGATCGACAGAAGGATTAGTAAACAGGACAGTAGTGGAGAGTGCGGGTAAGTGAAAAGAGGATAGCGAGGAAAACATTTGGTGCTCCCAGAAAACGACATGGCGGGAGATACGAAGACGTTTAGAGAGAGGATCCCAACAGCGAAAGCCTTTATGTTCAATTCCATACCCAAGAAAGCAACAAAGACGAGAACGAGGTTCAAGCTTGGTGTGTTCATGGGATTGAAGTAGAACAAAGCAGGCAGAGCCAAAAACCCGGAGATTAGCGTAAGGAGGGGGAGTGCCATGCAGACGTTCAAAGGGAGTTTGATTATGGATGACAGGAGAAGGAGCACAGTTGATAGTGTAAACAGCAGTGAGGGCAGCTTCCCCCCAAAAGTTTTCAGGGCAGGAAGAAGAGAGAAGAAGGGCGCGAGTAGTGTCAAGAATATGCCTATGTTTCCGTTCAGCACGGCCATTTTGCTGGGACGTGCCAGCACAAGAACGATGAGGCAGTGTACCATGATGCTGAAGAAAGGAAAGGAAATCAGAATCCCGATATTCCATAGCATTGTCAGAGCGAAAAATTTTGATGGTTTTGGAAAATTGGGTGTGGACCATTTGGGCAAATCTATAATAAATGTGTTTAAGTTCAGACCTAGTTTTCATGAGAAAAAGCCAAGTAAACCGGGAAAAATCATCAATAAAGACAACAAAATAGCGGGATCCCCCCATAGTAGTAGTAGGGGAGGGCCCCCAAATATCGGAATGGATAAGATCAAAAGGTGCAAGGGAAACTGAAGTACTTTTATTAAATGATAAAGCAGGTTGTTTGGCAAGTTGACAGGGGATACAATCGAAATTATCCGGAATTACATGACCCAACTGTCCACTAGAAACCAAAGACCGTAAGCGATTAACAGAAATATGCCCTAAACGACAATGCCAAAGATGAAAGGGAGATAATGAGGAAGTAGATGTAGGAGCAGCAATCGGAGGAGAGGCAGGAACATGAAGGTGAATGAGTTCATAGAGACGTCCATGCTTACGGCCGATCCCAATAGTCTGCCCCGTCTGAGGGTCCTGTACCAAACAATCAGTAGCAGAAAATGTGACAGTTAGACCAAGTTCACATAATTGACCAATGGAAATAAGGTTTAAGGTAAGAGCAGGGATATGATAAACTTGAGGGATAGATAAAGAAGAGGTGGAAACAGTACCAACATGACGGACAGACATGAGGGAACCATCAGCAGTATGTATTGAGGGAATATGAGGAGATGAAGAGAAGGAAGAAAAGATAGTAGAACTGGAGGTCATATGATTACAACAAGCAGAGTCAAAATACCAAGAAGAGTTACCTGGGATTACAGACAAAGCAGTAGGAGGAGGTGTACCAGATGGGGAGAGAAGTTGTTTGAGCATGGCCTCTACATCCGTTGGAGAAAAGCGAGGGGTAGACGGAGCAGACGACTCAGAGAACCCCGCAGAGGTGACAGCATCAGTGTGGGGAGAATGATTCCCGGAAGCAGCAGCAGCAGTGGGATGAGGCTGATTCCTAGAAGCAGTAGTAGCAGTGTGATGAGACTGATTCCCGGAACGATGAAAGCTTCCCCGGGCAGAGCCACCGCGAGAGGAGTGGCTATTGGACGATGATCGGGATGGATTGCGAAAACAATCCTGTTGCAGATGACCAGGACCAAGTTTGTTGCAGTAGCGGCAGGATCTGACGGGGCAATTGACCAGGAGATGGGTTGAAGGAAGACCCCGATTCTGACAATAGAGGCAAGCAGTGGTCCGTTGGGTAAATGATGGCCGGTACGGAGGAGTGGCCAGAACAGAGTCCACATGATGAGTTTGAAGAGTACCGAGACGCGTCTCCTCTGATAGCAACTCAGAAATTGCTTGTTCAAGAGTGGGCAATGGATGGCGATGAAGCAGAGAGGCACGTACGGGCTCAAAGGAGGAAGTAAGAGCCATAAGAAAATGCACCAACCTTTGCTGGTTGCGATAGATAGTAAATAAAACAGCATCTTCAGGGGTATGCCAAGTTGGTTCTGAAAGAGCAAGCTGATCCCAAACAGAGTACATTTGAGAAAGGAAGTCATTAATGGACTGAGTGGATTCTTGGCGCATGCGATGAAGTTGGTTCTGAAGTTGATATTGGTGGGCAAGACCAGTAGTCTGGTATCGTTCTTTCAAGAAATCCCAGATGTCTTTTGCAGGAGTAGTTACAGAGTCAAGCTGAAAGCGACCAAACTGAAGACTGATAGATGTAACAGAGGTATTACGAAACCAGGTAATGATTTGGTAATTCTTACTGTCCCATTCCTCAAGTCGGTCTTCAAATGTAGCAGTAGGAACAGTGGTTTCATTAGTGTCACTGTCTTTCACCGGTTTAGTCACATCCCCGGTAACAATTCGCCAGAGCTTCTTTCCTTTTAGGAAGGAGGACATGGCTTGGGCCCACAGAACATAGTTTGAACCATTCAAAATAACGGAAATAGGATGGGAGGCATCATGACGATCCATAATACTAGTTGAATAGGGTTTAAAGTAATATGATAGACCTGTAGGAGCAAAATTAGGTAAAACAGAGTGTACCAGTGAGTCCGGAAGGTCGAAAATAGCCAGGAAAGGTATGCTGGACAGAGATGATGTCAGCAAATATGTCAGCGGCGCACGTTAGCAGAGTGCAGGAAGGAACACGTTAGCAGGAAGCGGCGGTGCACGGTAGCGGCAGGCGCAGACGCGGTGCACGGTAGCGGATTCGGCGCACGCGGGTGCACAGTAGTGAAACGGCGCACGAGAGGCGCACAGTAGCAGGCGCGGCGTACGGGAGAGGCAGGGCTGACGTCAGCCGCGGGTCGTGTGGGCGCGTGTAGGCACGTGTCGGAAGGGAGAAACAACGGATGGCGCGTGCGGGCGCGTGTGAGAGTGGTGGCGGAAATGATGACGCGCAGTGGACACTGGCGGCGCGTGTGGGCGCGTGAAAGGTTTTTTGAGGCCGGGCTTGGTGCCGTTGGAATCGTGAGGAAATTCCGAGTGGTTTGATGTAGTGCCGCTGTGGATGGGACTAAACACCAAAATCGCAAATTGCCAGAAATGTAACACTGTGCTCTGATACCATGAAATAATAATTGGAGAAAGTGAGAGAAGATAGAGATGAGCGAATAGAGAGAGAGAGAGAGAGAGAGGCACAATTGTTTCTATGAATTGTACATGTCTATTACACAAAGAAGGCACTCTATTTATAGAGGATGCCTTGGATGCCTATGAACAATAACATAATGCTACACTAACATAATGCACTAACATAATGCTACACTAACATAATGCACTAACATAATGCTACACTAACATGATAATGCTACACTAACATAATGCACTAACATAATGCTACACTAACATGATAATGCACTACATAATGATACACTAATATACACTAACAAAAAACATAACATAAAACTTATATGCATACACACCAAGAAAATAGCGTAAGAGTAATATAATATGTATACAGATATATCTATACATAGTTTAGCTCTGTACATGGATTTTGAAATTACATGTGAAAGCAAGTTGCTTTAAGCAAAAAGCCTATGACATTGTGTCGGTGGCAAATCTCAGATCGAAGGCAAATGAAGCTGTGTTGGCTCTCTATGAATTGGATTTTCTGGTGATATGTGGGAGTTTGGCACATGATTGTCTAAGAAGGCCCATGATTTTTCTGTATTCAAAAATAGATTCTAGAGAGAGAGAGAGAGAGAATTAAACAATTTCTTCATCAACCATTTATTGATGATCAGGAGGACTCAAATTCTTTCAAAATTCTTCAACAAATATATTAGATGTCATGGTCTTTGGAATTCAGTGAATGTGTTGGCAGAAGTAGTGGTTGGGGGGAGGAGAGGAGAGAAGTGGTGGAGGGGTGGTTGGGGAAGAGGGATGGGTGGCTGCTGGAAAGAAGCTTGGTGCAAATTAGGATTAGGATTCACAGAATTAGAGTTTCTAGAGTAGAAGGTACGTAGAGGATGAAGATGAAGGATAGAAATGTCTTTTTATATTGTGATTTCACTTTAATTTCTCGAAAATTTTATGCCCACTCTCAAAATTAGCAAATGTATAACACCTTCTGTCTTTTTTGGAAAGGCAAAAAAAAGTCAACTTATTAGTTTATTTAAGTTATATTATATTTCTATTTTTTTATACGTTTTTTTCATAATAAGCCAAAAAGTCACAAATACACACACACACAAAAATGACGTTTTTCCAAAATAGGTCTTGGACGAAAAAGATGGCGGTTGCAATATAATCTAGAACTACTGAGAGTGTCTCTATATATATTTGAACAATAAGAGGATAAAATATTCCATACTCATATCACAAGGGGGTAAAATAAATGTTACCCCTAATTTTGTAAAGATACCTAAACAAATGTCACAATATGAATAGTGTGAAACGTTGCTCCAAAATTGCTAAATAACTTGCCCGTTTGATTGTAGTTATGAGAATTGTATAATTTTATTGTATTTCGGTGACACTCATTTGTCTATGTAATATGTAAATATATATATATACAATATGAATATTGAAATTGTTGTCAATATTGATGCTAATTTAAAATTATGTGACTCATTTTTTCATATTCAAATTGCTACAACTCACATATATATATATATATGTGTGTATTTTATTTTATTTTTTGCAACACATAATTATACTAACTTTAATATCAATTTCTGGCAAAAAAAAATTTAAAAAATAATTCCATCTTTCTTTTATTATAGTGAAAGTAATTACTCTTGCGTCAATTCAACAGACAGTACTGGTCAAGCAAGTTAGGTGTGCTTGGTCGGTGTGCTGCTGAATGTCATGCAAGTTGTCTAAAATATCATCTAAATGAGTTCTTCAAACAGCCAATGAAGATATAACTTACAGCAAAGCATCAAATCTTACTCATCTTGCGTAAGATTTTTTTAAGACACCCTAAAAATGTAAATTCAAAGTAAAAAAAATCACTTTTTAAGTCAATAAAAGTCAATGAATGATACAAAAGAGAAAATATTCGAATTCTCCTCAATTCAGATGACCACACGGGGCGATGATTAAAAATTAAAATAACAATTTATATGAAGAAAAAATAAATAAATCTAAGTAATTTTGGCTCGTTAGAATACGAAAACACAATTATTTTATCACTATTTTCTAATCAAGATGATTAAGCCTTTTTATTAATAAATAAACACATGATCATGTGACAAACGATGTAAACTAATTGCTTATGACGAATTAGGATATAACTTTTGTTTAAAATAAATCTAAGCATACATATGATTTTTATATAAAAAGAGACCCACGTTCAGTGGCGGAGGCATAGAGGGCTCAGGGGGTCACGTGTTCTTCCTGGGTTTTGGAATTTTTTTTTTTTAAATATAAATAAAATATTTTAAATAAAAATTTATAATAATATTATTTAGAGTGAAATGTCAATGACATTTTTAAAATTATAAGAAAAATAATAATTGTTTTAATTGAAAATAAAGAGATTATAATAAGTCATATTATTATCGACAAAAATTTCAATATAATGGTGATTTTAATCATTATTGACATACAAACATAATTAAATTTATTAGATTGTTAGTTACATTTGACATATAGAGTTTATTCTCTATATGTTTATTTACTATTGATTGGTAATATCACATGTCAATAATGACATGATATTACTATTATATTGAATTTTTACTCAAATTTTGTATATAAAAAAATTATTTTATCATTATATAATTTATTTTAAAACTTATATCCATGGCTTTTTTTATATTGTCCATAATACACTAGTTAGTTTTTTTTTTTTTTTTTTTATCTTTCTTGAAGTCAATCGTAAAAATTTATGTAAAATATTTTTGTAAAAATTTTTAATATTGTAATTGATAAATGTCTCCTCTAATTTAATTTCTTAACTCTGTCACTGCTAAATGATAAATTCTACAGGTCAGACATTCTTGACTCTGCCACTGCCCACATTTTCTACGTTAAAAAATTTCACATTTTCTGTGAATCTATGCCATTTTTCTTCCATGTCATTGACATGGGATCTTCTCTATTATCATCCAAGACCAGGGTACATGAACCAGCCTCACTTGGTGACAATGATGATTGAAAGAAATATTGAGAGAGTGATTGAAAGAGCTAATACACTCTGTGATTCAATTGTCTATTAAACATGAAGAGAAGGCTCCATTATATAGGAGAGCTAATACAACATCATTATGATACTACATTATGAAAGCAAACATATAAAAATAAAAAGTAGCCGAAAGTTGAAGGCACTACCTAAAGCACTACAATAAATCATCTGATGGAGAAGCACTAACTATTAAATATATATTAATGATATAAGCATGCAGCTGGTATTATTAACAAATAGCTTGCTTGATTTCCAATACTCCCCCTCAAAGTATTAAAGTATTTTTTAAGACACCCTAAAAGTAGCCGTAAGATTTTTTTAAGACACCCTAAAAATGTAAATTCAAAGTAAAAAAAATCACTTTTTAAGTCAATAAAAGTCAATGAATGATACAAAAGAGAAAATATTCGAATTCTCCTCAATTCAGATGACCACACGGGGCGATGATTAAAAATTAAAATAACAATTTATATGAAAAAAAAAAAAATAAATCTAAGTAATTTTGGCTCGTTAGAATACAAAAACACAATTATTTTATCACTATTTTCTAATCAAGATGATTAAGCCTTTTTATTAATAAATAAACACATGATCATGTGACAAACTATGTAAACTAATTGCTTATGACGAATTAGGATATAACTTTTGTTTAAAATAAATCTAAGCATACATATGATTTTTATATAAAAAGAGACCCACGTTCAGTGGCGGAGGCATAGAGGCCTCAGGGGTCACGCGCTTCCTGAGTTTTGGAATTTTTTTTTTAAGTATAAATAAAATATTTTAAATAAAAAATTTATAATAATATTATTTAGAGTGAAATGTCAATGACATTTTTAAAATTATAAGAACAATAATAATTGTTTTAATTGAAAGTAAAGAAATTATAATAAGTCATATTATTATCGATAAAATTTTTAATATAATGGCGATGTCTATCATTATTGATATACAAACATAATTAATCTCAATGAAGATATGAAATTTATTAGATTGTTAGTTACATTTGACATATAAAGTTTATCCTCTATATGTTTATTTACTATTGATTGGTAATATTACATGTCAATAATGACGTGATATTACTATTATATTAAATTTTTACTCAAACTTTGTATATGAAAAATTATTTTATCATTATATAATTTATTTTAAAACTTATATCCATAACTTTTTTTATATTGTCCGTAATACACTAGTTAGTTTTTTTTTTTTATCTTTCTTAAGGTCAATTATAAAAATTTATGTAAAATATTTTTATAAAAATTTTTAATATTATAATTGATAAATATCTCCTCTAATTTAATTTCTTAACTTTGTCACTACTAAATGATAAATTCTACAGGTCAGACATTCTTGCCTCTGCCTCTGCCACTGCCCACATTTTCTACGTTAAAAAATTTCACATTTTCTGTGAATCTATGCCATTTTTCTTCCATGTCATTGTCATGGGATCTTCTCTATCATCATCCAAGACCAGGGTACGTGAACCAGCCTCACTTGGTGACAATGATGATGATGACGACGATTAATTAATCTTTCATAAGATTATCTTGGAGATAGATCATGGAGGACTTATGTTGTGTTTGGTTAAAAAATTTAAAAAGTAACTTGAAAAAGGAAAAAGAAAAAAACGTGTGAAATTAGATAAAATTTAAATATATTTTATTTATATTTCACTTATATTTTTTAATTTCTTAGCTCTGTCACTGCTAAATGATAAATTCTACAGGTCTGACATTCTTAACACTACCACTGCCCACATTTTCTACGATAAAAAATTTCACATTTTCTGTGAATCTATGCCATTTTTCTTCCATGTCATTATCAGAGGATCTTCTCTATTATCATTCAAGACCAGGGTACATGAATCAGCCTCACTTGGTGACAATGATGATGATGACCACGATTAATTAATCTTTCATAAGATTATCTTGGAGATAGATCAAGGAGGACTTATGTTGTGTTTGGTTAAAAAATTTAAAAAGTGACTTAAAAGGGGAAAAGAAAAAGGTGTGTGAAATTAGGTGAAATTTAAATATATTTTATTTACATTTCACCTACATTTTTTATTTTCCTTTCAAAATCCCTCCTCAAATCCTCTAACTAAACACATCATTAGAGAAAATTATTTGGTGGCCTAGAGTGTTATGTGGCAATACTTCTCACCGATCACTATATCTCATGCTGTTCTCTACGAACTAACATAATATTACAAATTTCATCTCTTTCACCAATCACAATACACTTAGAGCACCGCATAATCATACTTCAAGACCAACATAACTTCTTGTGGAGATATATTTCTGAGTACTAACACGTGGCAAGGTGACGCTGACGTGTCAGCTGAGGTGCCACGTGTCCTAGTCACTATGCCGAGGTTATCTCCGAAGATATTAGAATCCGAGATAACGGATAAAGGACAAGAGTCCTAGAATGAAGAGGAGACTTAGTCAAGATGAGGATAAAGCTCTTGGAGAGTTTATCTTTATCTCTTGAAGAGTCCAAAGTAAGTATTGAGATGGAATCCATAGAAGTCAGGCTTCTAATGGGACTAGGATTGAGTTAACTATAAAAGAGAGGCACCCCTGTGGGTCTAAGGTACGCAATTTATGCTTCGAGCAGTAAGTTTAGCACTTGGTTATCTTTGAGAGATATACTGACTTGATCGTCGGAGTGCCCCCGGGTGGAAGAGCCACCGCCGGAGCCTTTTCTTTCTGTTACAGGATAACTGATGTCATCTATTCTGCCGATGCTCTCTAGCTGATTACTAAACAGGCAGTGTGGTCAGAAAATCACCCACACAATTTGGCGTCGTCTGTGGGAAGAAGGAAGAATAGATGGCCAGTAACGGACAGAAGGAAAAGATTGGAGACGACACTCCTGCTGGGAGTGGCAGACCTATAGACCTTGATGTCGAAGGAGACAACCACAATGCAAAAACTCATGACCAGGGCCACGGAGAGAAAAACATCGGCCAGGAGGGTGACGCTTCGAAGAAGACAGACCAAAGCAAGTACTATAATGAAGATAACCTCCAGGTATGGAGGGATAGGTGCCTACGGAGGGATGAAGAAGTAAAAGAATTGGCAAACAAGTTGGCAGACCTGCAGTCGGTCGTCAACTTCATGATGCAAAACAATGTCATGCAGCCACCATACCCACTGCAGGATACGCCGATGCCAACAACTAATACCCAGAAGGGAGGAAGAAGAACAATCCCCGAAGCCCCTCAGCACACCAGGAGCGGAAGGCATTCTCACCGACCTTCCAGGGAAGTCGGACGAGAGGAGCCGAGACGAGAGGAGTCCTGAAGAACGTATCACGCGAAGGACCCAGAGGCCAAAGAACATCGGCATGTTCAAGGGCAGGCGCTTTGCTTTGACACAACCCATGGAGAAATATCAAAGCGGGCCCACCACGAGACCGAAAGTAGTGTGCCGAAAAGATTGAAGTCCAAAGATAGTCGAGCTCCAGGGAGGAGTAAAGAAGACTTGAGAGATTATCTCAAGAGGAAGCGACAGAATGCTGAAGTCGAGGTAACTTCCCCGGTTAAGCCGAGGACACCATTCTCGGTGGAACTGGACAAATTTGAAGAGATTTAGTATGCCGAGGTTCCAAATATATGACGGTAAGTCAGGTCCCAACTTTCACGTTGGACTATACCTGAATTCAATGCCGTTGCTCTGCAAAGTATTCCCCTCATCCTTTGGGGAGATTGCATCAGATTGGTTCCATAAACTGCCGAAGGGAAGCGTAAAGACTTGGGAAGGCCTGGCCGAGATGTTTGTGGCCAGGTTCGTGATGAACAAACTACAGCCCTTGAGGGTCGACGCTCTGATGGCTTTAAGAATCACCAAGGATGAAGGCCTTAGGGCCTACGCAAAAAGGTACTACGAGGTGTTCAATCTAATACCCGAATGCAACCAAGAGGTGGCGGTCGTGTCTTTCAAGAACGGCCTGAAAGATGACTGCCTACTACGGAAGTCTTTGGCAAAGACATTGCCAAAAAGCATGGAAGAACTCATGGCGAGAATCGAAAAGTACGCCAGAGCCGAGGAGGATACGTCGGGAAACAAAGAGACAAAGCAGGAGAAAGGAAACGGCTCGCCGAAGCGAGGCCAAGGTAACAATGGATCAACTAAACAAGAAATGGAATTGAGGGCTAAACAGGCAGTGACGACTGTGTTCCGAATCCCGATCCACAAAGTCCTGGATCAAATACGAAACCAATCTTATTTCAGAGGACCGACAAGAACACCAGGGGAATTTATGGGAAGAAACGTCGGTAGGCGTTGTGCTTATCACAATGAATAAGGGCACCCAACTCAGGGTTGCAAAGCCCTAAAAGCACACCTAAAAGACTTGGTAAGGCAAGGCCATCTGAGGGACCTTGTCGATGAGGCCAGGACAAGGGAAGAACAGGCAAGATTGCCTCAAGCACCAGCAGCTTTGCTTCTCCCAGTACAGCAACCACAGGCAGGAGGACCACGGGTGGTTAATGTAATTCACTCAAAAGTGAACAAAAATGACATACGAGGGGAGACCCAGAAGGTAAAACACCTACAGTACGTAAATCAGGTCGGACATAAAAGACCTCGGCCTGAAGAATGCCAGGGACCGACGATAGCCTTTACTGAAGCCGACCTAGAAATGGTCCAGCATCCACATAATGATGCCTTGGTAGTATCCCTCCAGGTTGGGGAGTGCCAAGTGAAACGTATCCTAATTGATCAAGGCAGCTCTTGCGACATCATGTATGTTAGATGTTACAAGGAGCTGGGCTTTCATCCTGATGACTTTGAGCAATCCAATGGCCCGATGGTCGGCTTCAATGGAACGCCGACGTGGCCACTAAGCGCAACAAGCTTGGAAGTACAAGTCGGCACTAAGAAGGTCAGGACAGAATTCATGGTGATTGACACGTCTTCACCATACAACATCATCTTGGGAAGACCATGGTTGCATGCAATGGGGGCAGTTCCCTCAACATTGCATCAACAGAGCGATTCCCAACAGAGCATGGGATAGAGGAAGTTAGAGGTGATCAGCTACAGGCGAAGAGTTGCTCCATGGTAGCAATGAAATCTACCTGCAGCGTAAGAGAGCCAGAGAAGGCAGAAATTGAAGATGAGGACTTGGAAGTCCTAGAAGACGTCGGCAAAGAACCAGCGAAGAAGAGCGAAGAGGCGCTAAAGAAAATCCTCGTCCAGGATAGGGATGAAGAACGTTTCTTTCTTCTCGGCTTAAGCTTAACCGAAGAAGAGGAAAAAGAGTTGGAGACTTTTTTAAGAGCAAATATTGAGGTGTTCGCTTGGACACCTTACGAAATGCCTGGCATTGACCCCGAGGTCACTTGCCACAAACTGAATGTTGACAGGTCGGCCAAACCTGTAATTCAGCGAGCCAGAACACGGACGTTGATACACGTTGAAGCAGTAGAAGAAGAAGTAGACAAACTTCTGGAGGCCAGGGCCATTAGAGAAGTACACTACCCAACATGGCTATCCAATACAGTGGTGGTAAAGAAGAAGAACGGTAAATAGAGGGTCTGTGTAGACTTTACCAGCCTTAACAAAGCCTGTCCCAAAGACAACTTTCCCCTGCCCAAAATTGACCAGCTAGTAGATGCCACTTTAAGGCATGGAAGAATGAGTTTTCTAGACGCCTATAGGGGGTACCACCAGATCGTCATGTATTCCCCAAACGAAGAAAAAATCGCATTCATCACCCCAAAAGGCCTGTACTGTTACAGGGTAATGCCTTTTGGTTTGAAAAACGCAGGAGCAACTTACCAAAGGCTGGTAACCAAAATGTTCAAACACCTGATTGGACGAACGGTAGAAGTCTACATCGATGACATGGTCGTGAAGACCAAGGAGCCTAAGGGTCATCTTGCCGACCTAAAAGAGGTCTTTGATATACTCAAAACATACCAGCTCTGACTCAACGCATCGAAGTGCGCGTTTGGAGTTAGATCAGGTAAGTTTCTAGGGTACCTGGTAACAAGAAAGGACATTGAGGCCAGCCCAGATCAAATCAAGGCCATCCTAGAGTTGAAAAGCCCGACATCGGCAAAACAGGTGCAGATGCTAACTGGAAGAGCCGCAGCCCTAAACAGGTTCATCAGCAGAAGCTCAGACAAATGTAAACCATTCTTCAACCTGGTAAAGAAGGCCACGGACTTCCTATGGACTGAGGAATGTGAGGTCGCTTTGTCCGACCTAAAGAAATATCTGACCACGGCTACAGTCCTCTCAACACCTGAACTTGGGGAAGAAATGTTTTTATATTTAGCAGTTTTAGAATACGCAGTAAGTGCAGTGCTAATCCGAGAGGAAAAAGGGGAGCAAAAGGTTGTTTATTATGTAAGCAAAACCTTGGCTGATGCAAAAATAAGGTACCTACCACTAGAGAAATTGATGTTGGCCTTAATAATGGCTTCAAAGAAACTGAACCATTACTTTCAAGCGCACAAGATTATAGTGCTAACAGAGCACCCACTGAAGTCCTTGTTACAACAAGGAGACTTAACTGGAATAATAGCAAGATGGGCAGTGGCCTTGGGCCAGTATAACCTGGAGTTCAGGTCGAGAACAGCAATTAAGGGACAAGTTTTGGCCGATTTCGTGGCCAAATTCACTCCAGAATCCATCGAACATCGGGCTCCGTTGAACCAAGATGAACGATGTCCAAGCAAACAAGGGGAAGCCCAGCCAAAGGCAAAAAAACAAGGAAAGGAAAAACTTAGACCCTACAGCATTTACATCGGCGACTCTTTTCGCCTGTTTGTCGATGGGAGCTCAAACCGGCAAAGAGCGGGGCAGGAGTAGTGTTAATATCTCCTGATGGGAAAATATTGGAACAGTCTATTCGATTAGGGTTCAAGGCTTCGAACAATGAGGCAGAATACGAAGCATTGATTGCAGGACTAAAGCTGGCAGTAGCAGCAGAGGCAGATGAGGTAATAATTTTTTATGATTCACAACTTATAGTAAATCAAACAACAGGAGAGTTTGTAACCCGAGATGAGAGGATGTCGGCATACGCAAAGGAAGTCATCAGGCTGGCAGTCTTGTTTCACAACTGCCGACTTCTGCAAGTTAGCCGAGATGATAACAGTCACGCCGACGCATTGGCTAACTTGGCAAGTTCAATACAAACTGGAAAAACAAGGACTATAATGGTTGACTATTTGTCAAACCCGAGCATAGAACCACCGATCACAAAACAAGAAGCAATGTGTGTGGACTTGGGACCAAGCTGGATGGATGCGATTGTTGCATTCCTAAAAGAGGAAAAGCTGCCAGAAGACCATAAGGAAGCACACAAGGTCAGATTGAAGTCGGCAAGATTCAATCTGACAGCGGACGAACATCTCTACAGAAGGTCCTTCACTGGACCCCTTTTAAGGTGCGTACACCCTTTGCAGGTTGAAGATTTTCTATATGAAATTCATGAAGGGGTTTGTGGAAGCCACGCTGGGGGCAGATCACTAGCTCACAGGACCATTACCCAGGGGTATTGGTGGCCCTACATGTAAAAAGATGTAGAAGCCTACGTGAAGAAGTGTGAACAATGCCAAAGGTTCGCACCTTTGATACACCAGCCAGCTGCTGACCTGAACCTTGTATCCAATCCATGGCCAATTGCCCAATGGGGCTTGGATCTCATTGGGTAGTTGCCCCAAGCAACTGGGCAAAGGAAGTACTTGCTGGTAGCAACAGATTACTTCACAAAGTGGATAGAAGCAGAACCTCTTGCCAAAATCCGAGATATGGACGTCAAGAACTTCATATGGAGAAACATCATCACCAGATTTGACATTCCAAGAGCAATAGTTGCCGACAACGGAACGCAGTTTGACAGCAAACTCATCAAGAACTTCTGTGCGAAATTCAAAATAAAGAATTACTTTTCAACACCAAGTTTTTCCCAAAGCAATAGGCAAGCAGAAGCATCCAACAAAGTAATTTTGGATGGGATAAAGAAGAGACTGCATGCAACAAAAGGAAAGTGGGTAGACGAGTTGCCCAATGTACTCTGGGCATATCGGACTACGCCGAGAAGATCAACAGTGGAAACCCCCTTTACCATGGCCTACGGCACAGAAGCAGTCATCCCACTGGGGATCGGCATCCCAGGAATCAGAACCCAGGGAGTAGAGAATGGGACTAATGATATACTTCTAGCCCGAGATATGGATCTCTTAGAAGAAAGAAAGGAGAAAGCTGTAATTTAGCTCGCAGCATACCAGCAGTAGCTTGCTAGAGCTTACAATAAGAAGGTCAATCTAAGGGATTTTCAGGTGGGCGACCTAGTCCTAAGAAAAGTTGTCGGCAATAAGAAGGATCCCAGAGAGGGCAAGCTTGGCCCAAACTAGGAAAGACCCTACAGAATTACTTCGGTATTGGGCAATGGAGCATACCGGCTTGAAGATAATGAGGGCAAAGCATTACCAAGACCCTGGAACACTTGTAATTTGAAATTTTTCTATCATTAGATGTTCCTTGTTATTTTTTACCGACGTCATCAATAAAATTTTAACAGAGTTCTCCAAACACTTGTGAATTGATAAAAGATACATAATGTTGTTTCTGAATAATGAGAACCCAAGAGGAACTCAGGCTCACATTAGAGGCAGAGAAAAGACAAAAATGTTTAACACTTGTTGAAATTTGTAGCAATTTACAAGTTGAAGTTAAGCCGAGATAATTGTTTATCTTCATTTGTTGAAATTTGTAGCAATTTACAAGTTCAAGTTAAACCAGAGCAATGCTTAACGCTTGTTGAAATTTGTAGCAATTTACAAGTTGAAGTTAAGCCAAGATAATTGTTTATTTTCATTTGTTGAAATTTGTAGCAATTTACAAGTTGAAGTTAAGCCAAGATAATTGTTTATCTTTACTTGTTGAAATTTGTAACAATTTACAAGTTGAAGTTAAACCAGAGTAATGCTTAACGCTTGTTGAAATTTGTAACAATTTACTAGTTGAAGTTAAGCCAAGATAATTGTTTATCTTTACTTGTTGAAATTTGTAACAATTTACGAGTTGAAGTTAAGCCAAGATAATTGTTTATCTTCACTTGTTGAAATTCGTAGCAATTTACAAGTCGAAGTTAAACCAGAGTAATACTTAACGCTTGTTGAAATTTGTAACAATTTACAAGTTAAAGTTAAGCCGAGATAATTGTTTATCTTTACTTGTTGAAATTTGTAGCAATTTACAAGTTAAAGTTAAACCGAAGTAATGCTTAACACTTGTTGAAATTTGTAGCAATTTACAAGTTGAAGTTAAGCCAATATATATTGTTTAACGCTTGTGGAAATTTGTATCAATTTATAAATAGATCATTGTTTAGCACTTAACTTGAGAAAAGTTTATAAAGTTGAGATTAAACCAGTATATGTTTACCCTTGTTGAAATTTATAAGCAAATTGCAGGACAGGTACTTGTCGAGGTAAATCGTCAAGTGACATAATCGAGATGTGTCACCCCGAGAAGATTGCACAAAGAAGGAAGAGTACATAAGACATGCAAAATGTTCTAAGTATAGAATGATGCACAAAGCAATAAAGAGAAGACAAGAAAAGAGAAATTAGATTCATTCACCAAGAAAAGGGCACATCGGCCATACAAAAAGCATACATTGTTCCAAAAGATAAAGAAGCAACAAAATACAAGTAAGCAAAAGAAAAACATGAAGCTAAGACTCCTCTCCATCAGTTGGTTGAATTTGAAGATCAGATGCTGGTTGAGAAGACATCCCAGCAGCCTTATCCGCCGCTATCTCGGCATCAATTTCTTGCAGAGTTTCTTCAACACTCTTGTTCGCAGAGGAGATGTCGGCTAGTGTATTCCCGGGAACAGCTTCTATGGGAACCTCATCACCTTCCTCATCTTGAGTCAAGTCTAGGACTTGCTCATTCTGGGTAGGGGACTTGGCCCCATCGGCATCCTTGGATTTTCTCACCAAGGCCTGATCCTCATCCTCATCATTTTCCTCGGATTCAGATTCGCCAACATCTTGATTTGGAGGTTGAAATGGAGGAAATGGCAGATGGATGGCATCAGGTTTTCTTAATGGCGAGTCCTCTGGGACGTTAAGTTTCTTCAGAAGCGACATCCAACCAAGCGTAAAACCCTTGTTGCATGCCTCATTCACTTGCTGTTCGTAAGCATCTGTGACGTCGGCAATGCCTTGGGCATATGCCTTTTCATCAGCATCTTTTATTTCAGCCTCTTTGGTGGCCAAGGCTTCTTGAAGCTTTTTCTCGGCTTGGGTGTAGCAGGTTCGCGGGGGACCCTTGCTACAGTTCGGACTCGATTTGTGTCACGGTTCTTAATCTGAACCAAAGAGTCCAAATCTGGCAAATCGTTTTGAGAAACAGATTTTTGAAAAAGTAGTGCCAAACATGGACTGCTTTGCCAGATACAGAGTCGCCACCTAAATATTTTTTTTTTTAAAATGGGGGATTTAGGAAACCCTGACTCGGTGCCGAAGGCCACATGTCCGTCATCACCGGAGTTTGTCTCGGCTCGGGAGCTTGGGTACGATCGGGGAAGGTCAGCTATGAGCACCCCCTTTCGCCTGGTCCGAAGACCGGCCTCTACTAACCGTGATATCCAATTTTGAAAACATTATGTGTTCTTAAACCAATTATTAGCCTAAACAAGTATAGACCAAATCGCCCAATTTGGAACAAAAAACATTTCATGTTTGTTTTAAAATTGATTTGCTACTCACAAGTAGGCTATAATGCTGGTTTTGCCGTTCTCAAGCGGGCTTTTGGAAAAGATGATTTTGCCACTATCTAGTGGGCTTAAGACAAACATAGTTTTAACGCATTATCCCAATTTAAGCGATTTTGACCTCCACCCACAAGCATTCAAGCAGTTCATCACATGTAAGCACTTAGCCGCATGGTAAGCATATTATCATGGCAACACTCACACGCATGCGGGATGCTAAAGCATAACTACTTACATTGTACTCCATGCCAAAACAGTGAACTAGTTAGCAAACATGCATGTCCTAATTCATGTTAAAATGACTAATGCAATACATACAAGATGCGATTTTAGTTAGGCTCGATTAACCTAAATATGACATATGATATGCAACCAACTGATTCATGTATTCAATTTTGGAAGTTGAAAATACGAATGCGGTTAGTATGATGTATTGAGCCCAGTGCATGTCAACAGATGCATGAATGCACGCATGCACATCATAAGGTATGCTAATTTCAAAAATGCCCTAATCTACCATCATAAGCGGGTAAATAAAAGGGAAGAAAGAAATGGGGATTGGAAGACATACACACACTCACCCACACTTATTACATGTTTACCCTCACTCAGAGGGTTCGAATTAATATTACAGTCCCAAAATAAAGAACGAATAAAATTATTACAAAACTTTCTAATTAATTAAAAAAAAGGAAGCAAAAGAAAGAAGAGGGTGGCCACAGCCTCTGCCTCGGGGTAAGTAGATGATGCATGCTCGAATCCGTCCTGCCCGGAAAACCCGTACTATACTCCTGTTGCCTCTGTTTGTACTGCCTTGACTTTTTGAAAATTGCCAAAGTACTGGAGCAAGCTCCTTGCATCCTGCGGAGCACCACCGGCCAGACAGAATTGACGCCGGCACTTCAAAATTACCATCGGCACTTTATCGGATTCATCGGCACTCCAGATAGTGCCGGTCGGCACTAAATTCTGCCAGTCGGCAGAAACTTCCTGCAGAAGACAATTTGACAGCAAACAGAGAACAGACAGTGCATGGCATGGAATTCTTGGACACATGTAAGCATGGTCCTACTTCTTATCATATTTTGAACTCAAAGAAGCATGACCTTCGACCTTTGAGCCATCAATGGTGCATGATGACTCAATGGATCAAATTTGCCATTTGATGTGAATATGCATGCAACAAACAACATGAAAAACCGAGGCCTTATCAAGTTGGAGTCAAAGGTCCCGATGACCGGGAATCGAGGCGCATTACATCACTTGAAGTATGAATGGTCCTTGATTCCCACACTTGGTTTGACACCCCAAACCAAGTAAATGTAATGCATGTAATGCTCACAAGCCTCAAATGTATCATGCCACTAAGATGTAAAGCACAACAAGCATTATGCAACCAACATGACAAGTATACAATGCCAAGCATACAAGATATAGACATGATGCAAACATGGACCAATTTGACCATGGGATTGATAAGCTACAAGGCTTAATGGAGCAACTATGCAACAAACATGGAGCAAGCATGCAAGAGAGCTTAAAATGGCAAAGGGGCAGATCTTCACCCTCCTCAAAACAGTGACCAAAAGTGTCCGATAGATGGACCAATGTTCATGCCAACATGCAAGCCAAAAGTCCTATGTTTAAGGCACAAAAGGGCAACATTTCACCCTCAATAACATGACCACCCATGGCATGATTGGGGCGAGCAAAAACAGAATATTAGCATGCAAAATAAGGCTCCAAACCCTCATAGCATGGCAACTAAGATGACTCCTAAGATGCACATGCACTAAGGCTCATGTATAGGCATAAAAGGGGGCACCTCCAAGACATAGAAGAGACCATGCATGCACACATACAAACATGATGTTTGGACTAAAATAGCATGGTAAACAACCTCCATCCATCAAAGTAGACCAACCAAAGCATTTATGACTCATATACTTGAGGGCTCACAAGCCAAAATGCATAGTAACCATAACAAACATGCCAAACATGATCAAATTGATAACCAACAGATTTTAAACATGGAAAAACAATGCTAAATGCTTCATGGAACTAAGCCAATACACACAAGAATCATGGCCTAATCATGAGATACACTTCTAGGCAAAATGGAGCGATACAAAGCAAGTATTATGAGCATACAAGGGGGGCAAAATCCGACCAAAAACAGAGGTTATATATGACCCAAGATGCCTAAAAAAATACTGAAATGAAGCCAAGAAACAACAAGCACACATGCTATCCCTTTTAGCCCAAAAAGCAAGGAAACAAAACCAAAAGGGGAGAGGGGTATCCCTCCCCTATGCAAGACTTTAAACCAACTTTTTTGACACTAAAATACACTGACTTTTAGTGATGAAAAGATCAAAATGCTGAAGCAAACAAAAGCTTATCAAAAAGGTACCAAAATAGACCAAACAAAGCCTATGAGGGTGAGTTTGTACTCAAACCACAAAATGACCTTAATGAAAGTGCTAGAGCAGGAAAATTTAAGCCTTTTTCATGTTATACACAAGAGCTAAAACAGTAAACAAAGTAGGTAGAAAACCATTGCAAGTTTGGGGAATAAAAGGGAAAAAGCTCACCCTTGAAGAACCCTTGAAGAAAAAGTGGTCTAGCCTCCTTCTTTGGATCAAAACCAGTCCAAAACTCAAGAAACAACTCCTCCAAGTCCCTCAAATTCGGAGTAAGGTGTAATGGTGTGTGTAATGGTGCAAAAGTAAGGTAAAACACACCTTTTGAGCCAAGAAACACACACAAGAAGAGAGAGGGAGAGAGGTATAGAGATAATATGTATCTATATTTCTAGAGGCTGGTTTTTGCTTCCAAGTTCTAACCTAGAACCAAGAGGAAAGCCTCTCCCTTATAAGGATCCCTCTTGCAAAGCTTATTCAACAAGCTTGGCTAGAGGGAAATCCCTCCATACACGTATATGGAGGGGGAAGGAGTTGGTGCCAGCTATCACAGCTGGCACAAAATATCTCCATAAAGTGGATGAACAGTGGTCGGCTGCCCAAAAATGTCATTTCGACAAAAAACAGTGCCGACCGGCAACAAATTATGCCGACCGGCAATAAAGTGTGCCGACCGGCAAACAAAAGTGCCGATGGAAGAAAGAGGCCAGTCGGCGGCCTCCAGCCACTGCCGGTGGTGTGTGGGGTTGGTCTACAAGCCTTATCCTGTCCTCCCAAGGCAAAACACAAGTGTTCGGTGCAAAATCGGACACTAAACGGTCAAGTTCGGAGATCCTGAGGTAGGGCGCGCGAGCCGGGACCTCCGAGAACTCCAAACGAACACAAACATGGATAATCACCGAGTGTTCAAACGGTGACGTCCAAGTCTTGAGGACGGTCAAAAATGGGGTGTCTACATTGGGCTATCTTCTCCTCGGCCTTCTTTCTTTGGGACTTAGCCACTTTCTTGATAGCCTCAGCCTTCTCTTCGGCATTATTATGAGCTTTAATTGCAGCCTCGGCTTGATCCTCTAGCTTCTTCATTTTTTATTCAAGGCCCTAGTTGATCTTTTGGAGAGAAGAGAACTCCTTCTTCATGTCGGCCAGCTTTTTCCGATTCTCAAAGGACTGAACAGAAAAGGAGTGGGCATGTTGGATTGCCTGAAAGAACACAAGGCAAAAATTAGCACAAAGTTTTCTAAATACAAAACAGAAAGAAGAAAATTACCAAAAAGAAGACACTTACTTGAACGGAGCGTTGAAGCATCAACGTATAATTCTCGTACTCGCTCAACTCGGTGTTGCGGTCAAGATCGCCGGGAAGGAGCAGAGCTGTGCTAAGGGCTACGCCGACATTGATGTCATCGGCACTGTCAGTAGCCAAGACTGGCTTGTCCTCCAGAGTAATTTTTGGGGACCAGGGGGCATCGCTCTTCCTGGATCCCGAAGTCGTAGCGGAAAAAGACCTCGGCTTTTTGGATTTTGGGAACTCTGATGGCTGGGTTTCCGAGCGCCTCTTCCCAGTAGAGGGTTAAGGTTTGTCACTCTCAGCTAACCTTGATATAGGCAAAGCATCCTCAGACTCAGTCTGAATAACTTTAGCCTTTGGTTGGGCCTTCTTAATTCTTTTTGGCTTAGGTGGAGGAAGGGTTTGTGCTGGCTGCTCATCAATAGATGATGGAATACTGGCCAAAAGATCTTTTGTAACTGGTTTTGCGCGACCCATCTCGGTAATAGAAACTATTCGACATCGGCGGCGGCGCTGTGAAATTGGAACCAAGTATGGAGCTGAAGTAGATGGTTGCTCGGCCGGATCAGAAGTTGACCCCTGATCTGTCCAAGATGTAAATGCGGTCTGTGGAGTAGCGGCAGAAGGTGGAGAGAGGCTTTTTTTCTTCCTCTTAGGGACGTCAGGCAAGGTTGACTTATAAGTTGGGATAAAATTGAAGAGCAGAGGCGCCTTTCTTTTGTGGATTGGCAAATCCAGAAGTTTCTTCAAATCCTTGCTAGGAACAAAGGATTGACGAAAATATTTCGGTGGCTGACGAACAGCTGTAAGAAGAACAAACGTCAGAAACAGAAAAAGTATTTAAGACTTCGAAAGAAAACAGGCAAAGCTGAATATTGGGCTCTTACCCTTGCCCTCTAAAACTGAACGAGGAAGAGGGTAGAGATGGATGTCCTCGTTTGGAGCAAACTCCCAATTTCCGGAGGTAATGAAATAGTCATCTCCAGCCCCCTTGTTAGAGCCTGGGAGGTCGGCTATGATTTTGAATTCTGTAGACCTCGGCTTAAGGTAATAAATGTAGCATTTTTCTTTCAAATTAAGAGCACACATGGTATAGCAGTACTGGATATCGGCTAGGGTGATCCTAACGTTTTCCTGTTTAGCTAAGGCAATAATGCCGTGGATCACTCGATAAGAGTTAATGGCTAGTTACATGGGGTTCAACTTGTAGTAATAAAGAATCTCGCGAAAAATGATGTTAAGTGGAAACCGGAGTCCACACTCGATAAAGGCAACCACAGGGAAGGGCATGGAGTTTTCTGTAGGCATGATGGAGTCATCATCCCCAGCCAACCTCAGATTGACATCGGCTGGGATTTCAAACTCTTGCCTAAAAAATTCCAGCTTAGAGGGGGTGTTTACCCGATGTTCCCACATACCCATGATGTTAGGATAACTAAAGGTATTGGGTTTCAATAAGAAGATGGTTCAAATAGGGTTATTGGGACCTCGGCAAAAAACCTAGGTTTTAGTTGATGAAGAAATTTGAAAGGGATGTTTCAGTTTTGCCCTAAAATGTGGGTTCTACAAACAAATCCCAAACTTAAAGCTATGGAGATGAAGATCAAAGGCACAGATCTGGAAAAGACACAAAAAACAGAAAACAAATACGAAGTTTCAGAATCAAGAACAGAGATGGACTATCAAAAACATGAAGAATACAAAGGGTTGAAGGCCAAGAACAGTGGCAAGGCGTGCAAGAAGAACTATGAACAGTACATGTATTCAAGATATAAGCAAAAAGCGAAATCAACTCATTCAGATGTATGATTCACAAATTGATTATTTGAGCAAGGCAGTAGTAAACAAGAAATTTTAGAAAAGATCAAGAACTGGAATAAGAAGAAAACAGTTGCTTACCAGAAAATATGAAGCCGGTATGAAGATTGCTGAAGTCAAATGACAGTTACAAATGTAACGAGGACGACGAAATCTTCACAGAAAGGGAGAACGGAAAACAGTTGCAGAGCTTGAATACTGGAAACAATGGCGTATCCAGGAGCTAGAGAGAGAAAAAGCGAAGAGAAATCGAATGCAAAAGTGAAAAATGAAGAAAGGGGGAAAAGTTTTTGTCAAAAATGAAAACGGCGGCAAAAAGTAATCAATACGCCTAGAAGAATGTATGCGTCAGACGGCGCACGTGAGGCAGAGACGGCTTGCAAGCGTGTCATGAACACGGTCCAATGAGGTAAAGACGCGTGAATGAAACGGTTGAGTAAATGATGCGTGACAGCTCATATACGTGAAAGAGTTCACTGGAATTCTTGTTCTCTGAAGAGAACATGTCGGCCTGAAATGAATGATCTCGGCTGAGGAGTTTTTAAACCAATATACAGGAGGAAGCGCCGATATAGGTTCCATCACCTTAGAATGCCGAGGAAATAGAACCTAAGGGGCAGTTGTGGGGATATATTTCTAAGTACCAACACGTGGCAAGGTGACGCCGACGTGTCAGCCGAGATGCCACGTGTCCTGGTCATTATACCGAGGTTATTTCGGCGTTGCCGTGGTTATCTCTGAAGATATCGGAATCCCAGATAAACGGATAAGGGACAAGAGTCCTAGAATGAAGAGGAGACTTAGTCAAGATGAGGATAAAGCTCTTGGGGAGTTTATCTTTATCTTTTCAAGAGTCCAAAGTAAGTATTGAGATGGAATCCATAGAAATCAGGCTTCTAGTGGGACTAGAATTGAGTTAACTATAAAAGAGAGGCACCCCCGTGGGTCTAAGGTACGCAATTTATGCTTTGAGCAGTAAGTTTAGTACTTGATTATCTTTGAGAGATATACTGACTTAATCGTCGGAATGCCCCCGGGTGGAAGAGCCACCGCCGGAGCCTTTTCTTTCTGTTACAGGATAACTGATGCCATCTATTCTGCCGGTGTTCTCTAGCTGATTACTAAACGAGCCGTGTGGTCAGAAAATCACCCACACACTTCTTAATTTAAGGAGGTTGACTTGATCATCCTTGGCATCATCATAAATTATTTCATGAGCTTTTTAAAAGATACTCTAGAGGACTTTACCCAAGTAGTTTGCATTTGAAATTTGTGCTCGATTTGTTACAAGTCCGAATAAGGCTTGATAGCAATTTTAGATTTAGTGTTGTAATATTTAGATGTAGCAATGTTAAAACTATAATAACAAATATTTATTTCAATAGTGTAGTATACTTTGGGTTAAATTTGACATATTGTACAATACAATGCTATTTCATAATGTACCTTTGGCTAGTTGATTTTTTGTAATAGAACTTACATTTATGTCAAGTTGACTCCCAGGCAATATGGGACATTGTCCTCGTCATAACCCCCAGTGTATTGGGTTAGTGCCAAATTTGCGTGCCCGTCCTCTCACGCCCCTACAGATATTGTCCACTTTGGGGTTGAGGGACGGATCTTGTCATTCCTCCCTCACAATTTTGTTCCTCCTCGGGAGAAAAGGCCTCATACAAGGTGGAGAGGGCCAGTACACTTATAAGGTAAAAGTGGGAGTCTCTCTTAGACGATGTGGGACATTGTCCTCATCACAATGTTATGATATTCTTTGTATTGAAATGCCTTTGTCTACTCAAATTTAATTGATGAATACCAAATTTCACTTTGCACTCTTACATTTTACATCTATCTCACTTTGCTTCTTGGCCTTTCATATTATATTAAATTGAAATCTGCATTTTATTTTCTATTCACATTTATTGTGGCCGAGTTCCAAGCTCACCTGAACAAAAATGGGTGATATTTAGTATTCTCGGAGTATGAACACGTGATACTCCATAAGGTTTTGATTGGTAGAGAAGGGGTAGGAGCTCACGATTTATGTTGGGAATGAAAGAACAACACGGAACTAAGTAAATGGTGATTGGCTTGGAGTATGACCACGCAGTATTCCGGAATTATTAAATAATTTCCTAACAAGAAGATAGATGAATGTTTGTGATTAGCTTAACAAATAAACTCGATTTTTTTTTTTATGACCTCTGTTGCATTGACCACTCCAATTATTTTATTTTATTTATGTATTAGTGTGATATTATTAGAAAATTTAAAAATAAATTAATAGAACAGAAATTAAAACAAAAACAAGCCGTACAATACGGCCCACAGTATTAGCCCAAAGGGTTTTTTAAACTAAAACATCAAAATAACATCTTATTTGATTGGCTTTTGAAACATTGGGATCCTGCAATTAATTAATTTTTTATTACATTCTTCATGGCCTTATTCATCGAATTAAGTGACCAATGATCGAACTATTTCTAACAACCCAAATATAATATTCGCTCAATAAAAAAAAACATCTGTTTTGATCTATTTTCCAGTTGTTCCAACATGTTTTGGTGCACCCAAAAACACATGAAATAAAAAAGATGATGAAAAAGATAGTGGTGGGCTGGAAATTCGGGCTCAGACATAGCGTCTGTTTTACTCTGCTTCAAAAGAAAATTCTTATTTCACACAAATTGACAAATTGTGAAAACATAGAACATATGGTGTCCCAAAACATTGAAAAGAAATTCAAAGTCAATCAATTTCATTTTTTTTCTTTCCTTCTCTGTATTAGACCACTCGTCTCTCAATCGCACTATCATACAACAAATCATTTTGATAAAAAAAGGTGCCATGATGATGACTACAAAATACACAATATTGTTAATTATGGTTGAGAGTGTTAAGGGTATGTAATCTCCAACATATTCCAAAATATTACAATTGTCAGATCATATGAGAATTTCAAATCATGATTCAACAATTGTGAACATTTTTAAGACAGTGGGGCCGAGAAATTTAAGAGGGGATATGGTTGAGTATTAATTATTTTCGAGGAAAGGCTAGTTTAGGCCGGAAAGATTTTCTTCGTCTTCTTCTTCTTACAAGTATGGTTGATTGGAACTGTGAATTCAGAGGAATAGGGTGGCTTTGAGATAGGATTAGGATGGAAACAAGAAGCAATGGCTTGAACCATGCAATCCCACATCAACTTCTTTACCAGCTTCCTCTTTGGTGGATAAATCAAGCCCCCACCAATCTTGGGTTTGAACCTTGGCTCAGTCTTGGCTCCAACAACTCCATCAATTGGGTTCACCGCAGTCACATCAGCTCCGGCCTTTGTTCGGACCACTCCCTCACCAGGGTTCATCCTCATCTTTCTCTCTTTCTTTCTTGATATTTCTTTCTCAGTAGTGCCTGCAATTGTAAATGGAAATTCGGATAAGAGGGCTTTTTATAAAGAAACAAAAATGGAGGATTATTTGAAAAAAATTAAAGAAACCAGCTTGGTGGTTGCTGACTATTTGTGGGCCAATGATGGGACTTCCACACCCTCAGGACAACCAAAACCTCAGGACAATCACAGGAATCCTCGGAATAATGCTTCTCTCTCTTAATTGGTGACTCATTTTTCCTCTTAAATGCAGTCCCCACTGTTACATATAATCTTCAGTGTGAATTGTACCCATAGATGGGTGGCAGTAGCTCAAAAGAATACTTGGGACCCATTTCTCTCCCTAATATATAGGACTCAAATTCTTTCTCAATTTAACCGTTTTGTTGGGTTTTGATGAGCTTATTATTGGATTCATTTTGATCATTGAAATTATTTATTTTATTTGGCATTTCGAATAGATTTTTAATGTAAAAAAATAAATTGATTGGATCACATTTATCCAAAATAAATCATCTTTGTTTTTTATATTTTGGATAACAAATGTGATATGGACACAAGTCTGAATTTTTATTTTTTTATTTTTTTATAAATGACCTGCTTAGATAATGGTACAAGATAAATTATTTATCGTATTATCAAATTAGGTCATGTTACAGACACATCCAGGACCGGCTCTAGGGGCAAGCCAGCCAAGCCGTCACTTTGAGCTCCAGATTTGAGCTAAAAATTAGAGCCTCAATCTAGGAGAAATTCTTATAATATTTTTAGACCTCAATTAAATGATGGCCCCCAAATTTTTAACATTAAAACTCACCTAACTCCAACCCTCAACACCAAACTCAAAAACAAAATTGTTTTTATAAGTGGAGTATTCTAATTACTTTGATTTCAACTTACCAAAACCTAACTAAATTTAGCACTTCGTATTAAACCAAAAAACAATTTAATTTTATTAATGAAGGGTAAAAGTAATTGATTTCATTTTACTAAATTCCTCTCTAACTTAATTCATCATTATGAGATTGAACTTTTTAAATTTTAATATTCTCTCTAGATGCCTTCAGATTTTGAATCATTTCAAGTTTTACTTCAATTATTTGTGGGCTTTACTTGAAAACTAAAATCTCTAAAATTGAATTGATTGTTGTTTGTTGAATAATAGAATGCATTGTTTATTTAATTATACCTCCAAGAAAGTATAGAAGAATTAATTGAATCACACTTATGAGCTCTTGGTTCAATTTTATAACGAAAAAATGCAAGAACCGTAATGTTCAAGTGATATAGTGATATAATTCATTCAGTTCTTTTTTTGTATTATTATACAGTTCAAGATTTTTGTATAGTATTTTATTTTATTTTTATTTTTTTGTGTAAATTGTTATATATAAACAATATAACTAAATTTTATCTTTCAAAATTTTTGTAATAATTTTTTAAATTGATTTTTTTTTTTTTTTTGGAGTGACATGAAAAAATGTAGGGTCCCAATTGAGTGTTCACTTTGGACTCTTGAATGATCGGAGTCAACCCTGGGTACATCATACCTAATAGTACCTTCTAATTAGCATTACATAATTATATCTGAGGGAGGTGAATTCCACTCTTTTTTTTTTTTTGGTACATCGGAAGGGAGGTGAATTCCACTCTGTCAATTAATAGGGAGAGATAGAGTGAATGAATTAGTTCGGTTGGTGCGGAGTCGAATGAAGGGGATAGCTCCACCAGGATTTGGAGTGGCGGTCGTGTACGGGGCACAGTAACTATTATTATGTAGTTAAATCGATTTATTTTGGGATTTATTTAGATGATTTGAACTGTTTACATTTTAGAATGCATTGAGTAAAATATATTTGTAAAAAATTAAGTTAATCGGATATCGTTAACCCTTTCATCCACTCACATTTGTATATATAAAAATAAATGACAATTGTGATTTAGAGTATTAAAATAAATACAAATATGAGTAGATAAAAAGGTTAACGATATTCGATTAATTTAATTTTTTTTAAATATATTTTACTAGATATATTTTAAAATATAAGTAATTCAAATCATTAAAATGAATCATGAAATAGATTGATTTAACTGCACAGCAGCCACAAAAGTCCACTCCATAGATAAAAGAGAATGTCAAGGGTGTGCCTTCACATTTCATTGTTTGTCAAGGTTTGCCTTCACATTTCATTGTTTGGGAATGAAAATAGCCATCAATCACACTCTCTCTCTCTCTCTCTCTCTCTCTCTGTTAAAGTCATGCTCAAACTAGCCACGAAAAATGCTTCCTACCCCCAGCTGGGGGTGACACCCAGTGAGGTGTCAGCTGGGGGTTAGAAGAAAAAAAACAATTTTTCTTTTTTTTTATTTTTTTTTAATTTTCGACCAGTGGGGGCGCGCCACGTCACTGGGGGCGCCACCCCCACTGGGTGTATGGAGCATGGTTGAACTAGCCACACTTGAGGGGAAGGCCCTCCTACATTGAATATAAGTGCATGTCCGTACTTAAAGATTTGGCGTGAATAAAATAAGTGAAAAAAAATGAGAAGAATAAAAAATAAATAAAAAAATAGGGAGAAAAATAAAAAAAGGAAAAAATAAAAAATAAAAAGGAAAGAAAAAGGAAGATGGGCAGGAAGGAGAGAGAGAGAGAGAGATTGCATGAGTGAACAAAAAAAGAAAAAAAAATGTGAGTAAGTAAAAATTAAAGAAATCTTGATCCTTAATGGATTCAGAAATTAATCTCAACATTTGAAACAAAATGTATCTCTAAGATATTTTGACACATTTTTAAAAACTCTCATACTTTGTTATATAGATATTTATCTCTATTTGGGTGTAGTTTTTTGGGGGGGGGGGGGGACATATAGGCTTATTTTGAGAAAATGGTAAAAAGTGATTTTTTTGCTTTTAACCAAACCTTTGGCTTTTTTAGACAAATGATTTGGGAAATTGGTAAAAAGTGACTTTTGACTTTTTGATTAATATTTGTTTATGATGTCAAATCATAATAAAATGACTAAACTACCCCCATTTATTTAAAATATTTACAACTTCTCCTATGTAACACATTTTGACCCATGAGGGGTAAAATTGTAATTTCACCGTTGGCTAAAAACCAACTTTTCAAATGAAAAAAAAATCAAAAAAACCAACTTTTGACTTTTACTACTAACCAAAAAAAGTGACTAAAAACTATGTTGCCAAAATAAGCCATAATGAAAGTGACATTAGCTCACTTTCAAAATTTCTTCCATGAGAAGGTTGTATATATATATATATATTGATTTTTAACTAGTATGCCATTTCAATTTGAATTACTGTTTTGGGCCATGGAAATTTCTATGACAGTGCATAGAAAAAAGTATAACAATTTTTTCTTTTTGCTATATTTGGTTGGGAGATTTAGAAAATGAAAGGAAAAATGTGTATGAAATTAGATAAAATATACGCATATTTTATTCAAATTTCACTTATCTTTTATTTTTTTCTTTTTAAATTCTCTAACCAAACATAACATTCAAGTCGGTAGAATGTCACTGGCCTTTTAAGAAGGAATTAATTAGGGAAATGCTAGAGAGCTCTAAATCTAGAGCTCTAATTTGAGCTCTAGTGATGTGTCCAAGCAAAAAAAAAAAAAAAAAAAAACAAGGCAAGGCACAAACATCACATCAGAGTGGGTCCCACATTCCCATTAGAGCTATTAGAGCTCCTATATTAGAGCTCTAAAGTATTTTTGAATTAATTATTATTATTATTATTATTATTTTTTTTTTTGAGGTTCTATACCAAACTAGTGGGTTTGGGTATTATATTAAAAAATTGGTTACTATGATTATATTGTGTGGTAAGTAAGTAATATCGCTTTTTTTCTTTCTTTTAATGAACGGAAGTTACTAAATTGTTTAGGTTGACATATATGGAGAGTTGAATTAACAATCCCCAAATCATAAGCAAGTCTAGTTTCAACACTGTGAGGTAAGTTAAACCTACTTCATTTTATTATATATATTTTTTTTGGAAAAAACATGTTTTTCTACCACTTTTTTTTCATTGCCAAGCAATTTTTATTTAACATAAATTTTACTGATCACTAGTGCAATTTAACAAATGCAATAAAGCTCCATAGTATGGTATAATTAATTATACTTTTCACCGTTGTAGTTTGACCTAAATTTCATTTTAATTTCTATTGTTTCAATTTAAACAATTTATTCCCTGCACTTTAATTCCATTTCAATTTGATCATTCTATCTAATTTTTTTAAAAATTTTTATATTTACATCTAGGGGTGTAAATTTAGTCCGGCCCGACCCATCTAGGCCCAAGTTTAGGCCGACCCATATCGGGTTACGTGAGCTCCTACCAAAATTCAGGTCAAGCCAAACCAACCCATGGTCTAGAAAATTAAGCTCAGGCCCAAAGGGTATTCCGGCCTTGGGTGGGCCGGCGAGTCTAGGCCTGGGCTCAAGCTTGGGCTAGGCCCGGGCAGATCTAAACATTTTTTTTAATTTTTTTTTATCTTTTTCACTAAAATTTTATTCTTTTCCACCAAAAATGACTCTGGGTCTCAGGTAGGGCGAGCTTTGAGTAAGTCTAAGCGGGCTGATAGGCCGAGCCGGGTTTCAAAATGATAGCCTAAACCTAAGGTCTCGAGCTGGGCTCAAGCCTGGCCCACCTAGGGCTTCGGGCGAGCTTCGAGCCGCCCAATAGGCCGCTGACCATTTTTACACCCCTATGTACATCTTAAAAGATTGACAAATATTCAAAAATTGTTAATTTTAAAATTCAACTGGAGTGGAAGAACAAAATCGAAATTAAAGTTAAAGTGTAAAAATCGAATTATTTAAATTAAAACAATAAAGATCAAAGTGAAATTTGAATCAAATTAAAACATTTAAAATTTAAAATTGTAATTTACCCTTACACAATTTTCAAAGTTAAAATAACTAAAAATGATTCAGATGGCATACATTTTTCTGTCTCAACACACCATTTATATTAATTTTTCACACTTTAACATTATGAAGAGAAGAAATTAATATAATTATGTTCTAAAGTTGTGTTAGAGAATCAGGAAACCATTAGCACACAATAATACGGGCTCAATCCAATAGGAGAAGAAACTTTAGAGTCCACAAATATCATATCAAAATCCAACATATATTATTTAAAACTCATACACATTTAAAAATTTAAGCCACTAAATGAAGAACTTATAATATATATTAAAACTGGTCTTCTTCTACTCTTTATCCCATTTATGACTGCATCTTGACAGATGCTCCAACAAGGTGGAGGGTCATTGGCATAATTTACTCGAATTTTAAAATGAGTTCCAAAACAGCTATTGAAGATAAATGCTGACAGAATAAACATCAGTATAATCACCATTTGCACGTCACGTGACAAATGAGAATCTTCATGGCACACGTGGCGATGATTAGAATTTGAGGCATGTACACACAAATTTTAATTTCGGAAGTGCTACAGACCTCCACTGAGCCGACCGTCACTGACAATCTCTAGTGAGGTGTCGGTTCTTCATTGGCTGAAAATCAAAAAAAAAAAAATAATTTTTTTCCTCCAATCAGAGAGGACCCCAGTACCGCCACTGGGAGTCCAACGCATTTTCCTTTTAATTTATAATGTTGTTTGGAGTGTCTTAAATAAATACATTTTTTGATTTTTTGAATTAAAAAATTGAGGAAAAAAGATGTTTATTTGGGTTAACTTTTTGACTTTTTATGAAAAAATATATATTAAAAAATTGTATAAAATTAGTGTGTTAGGAGTGTGAGTTGTATAGCCGTATTATCTACACAGTTGAATTGATGCTAAGAATTGATTAGCTACTTTTCGGGCATTGTACTGGACAGTATTGTAAGGCCCGTGGGGGCTACACGGGTCCCATTTTGATAATCTGAACTGTCAATGTGTAGAACTCATCGAGTACTATATGCCTGTAAAAAATCACATTGCTCAAATATCGATAGCTATTTGATCAGATTAGTTTTTTTTCAACTGTTAACTATAACACTATCCTTTTTTTATACAAAACTGATTTGATCATATAGTTGGCGATATCCGATCAATGTGAGTTTTCACAGACATATAGTACTCGACGAGTTCTACACATTGAACGGTTCAGATTATCAAAACAGGACCCGTGATGGGTCCCATGGGCCGAACAGCAGTGTGTTAAAATTACACCCCAACTGTACAATTTTTCTTAAGAAAAGACCACAGATCTGAACCGGTCAGATCTGTCTTGTAATTTTGTATGTAAAATTAATTTTTTAATATTTTTTTTTTAGCGAATAGTGATAACTTTTTAACTTTTTGAGTAATTTTTTGACTTTTTATTTTTTTTTTTGACATGCCAAACTAGGCCTAAGTCTTAATGAAATATTTTTAAACTTTCAAGTTCTATTAAAGTTTTAATAGTCAAAATTACCTTTCAAATAATGATTGTTCATCATTTATGATTATCTATAAAAGAATATAATGATTTGATATTTATTTTGATTTTCAAAACTTTAAAACATTAACTTTTAAATTGAAAAAAACTATAAAAAAAAATTATGTGCGAAAATAAAATAAAAAAACTAATCAAGGTGTGTTTGTTTGGACGGACTGGATAAGAGAGGATTGTAATCCATCGGACTATTAGTCCCCGGATACATTGTCTCCAGACTATTTGGTTGGATTGGATTGGATTTGTATCCTATGTTTGTTTAGTCGTGAGATTAGATGTCTGAATTAGATTATTTTTAGTGAATCCAATGTTTGGTTAAACGAACTAGGTAAGGATAAATGTTCAAAAGATTATTTTACCCTTGTAATTTATAATTTAACAACCCTAAAAAAATTTAATTTATAAGGCCATAATTTTTTTTTTATTATTTTCAATTAAATTAAATTTATAATTTATATTTTTATTTAATATATAATTTTAAATTAACGAAAATAAAAAATAATTTAATTTAATATACAAATTAAATTTTCAACAACACTAAAAAAATTTAATTTATAAGGCCATAATTTATAATTTATTATTTTTAAATAAATTTAATTTATAATTTATATTTTTTATTTAATATATAATTTTAAATTAACAACACTAAAAAAATAATTTTATTTAATATGTAGATTTAATTTTTTAACAACACTAAAAAAAATTAATTTATAAGGCCATAATTTATAATTTAAATTTTTTATTTAATATATAATTTTGAATTAACAACACTAAAAAAATAATTTATAAATGTTCAAAAGAGTATTTTACCTTTTTTTAATTGTTTGCTAAGTAATAGCATGAGGTAAAATAGACATTTCAGAACCTAATCCCATGGAAATAATCTCACACCTCCCATGGGATAGGATAGTCTCATATTTGTGGGACAAATAGTCCGGAGCAAAATTTTTCAAACAAACAATGGACTATTAGTCCGGTGGGACTAATAGTCCAATCCCACACCCTAATCCTTCATAACAAACACACCGTCAGTGTGTTTGGTTTCAATTTTTTAAAAATTGAGTTTTTTGTTTTTTATATTTTTTTTATTTTTAGTGAACATTTTTAAAGTTTCAAGCAATTTTTTTTAGATGCATCTTATTTAGATGTATCTAAAAAGTAAAATATTTGTATAAAAAAAATTTTAAAAATTAATAAATATATAAGAATACGAAAAATGTACTGAATTTATATATATATATATATATATTTTTGGTATTTAGTGAATTTTTTAAGATTTTTTCTTAAATATTATATACTTTTTAAGTGTATTTATGTTAGATATATTTAAAAATTAAAAAAATTACTTAAAATATTTTTTAAAAATTCAATAAAAACAAAAAAAATTGCTGCTATGTTTGGTAGAGTTTTGGAAACTTAATTCCACACCTTTGTTTGAGCGTCGCGTTTGGTTACAATTTTCAAGCATTGATTCCACACTAACTTTTCAAAATATGTCTACCCAGTCATCCTCTTGGATGTCCCCCGGACATCCGGCCGGTTGACCGTAATAAATTTTTTTTTTTGCACCTGTTATTATTATATTTTAAATAAAAAATATTTTTGAAAATTTTTTTAATTTTTTTTATGAACTTTTAATAGAATTTTGGATTGCATGTTTGATTATGAGTTATAAGTTTTTTAATCAAACATCATATATCACATCAAAAATTTCAAACTCAATTCAAAACTCTTTTTAAAATTCATAACCAAACAAGTTTTCCACACTCAAATCATAATTCCAAAATTCACAAATTCAAAATATAATTCTATTTTCAAATTATAATTTTAAAACTCTACCAAACGCTAGCTTCAATTTTCTGAAAAGTGAATCCTAAGTTTGGAAACCGAACAAGCTTAATTTTATTTTTATTTTTTTAAATTTAAAAAACTGAATTAAATTTTTTTTTTTTGGTGCAAACTAAACTTTTTGTGTTTATAAAGGAATATGATGATGAAACATTGATGTGCAGAAAAAAAAATAATAAAAAAAAGCTGATAATATTCTCAGTTTTAAAACTAAAAAAATAATTGTTAATTAAAAAAAACGTTTAATCTCATACTCTGTTTTTTTTATTAGTTAGTGAAACAATTATTTGAAACATTACAATACAAAATTGATAATGTTCTTATTTTTTAAAATTATGAAAAACTGATAATATTTTCAGTTTACTAAATAGAACTTATTGGTTCAAAACATCTTAAATAAGACCTGATTTACCATAACATATGTAAATAAGACTTTTGGATAATTAACTCTTAAAATTTTGACTAACTAGTGGATATTAAAAGATTATCTAATAATTAATAGGGATTAAGTTTTTTATTTTATTTTACTCATATAAAATATAATATTGAAATCTAATAAATTACCGTCACAATAATAAATATCAAATACAACATATAATTGATATAAAAAAAAACTTTCAAAAATAAGAGAGAAAGTTCTAAAAAAAAAAAAAATACTCGATAAACAAGGCTTAGATATATGTGAAAATTTTTTAACTACTGACCTCATTGCGAGGTATAAAAGTTCTGATCAATTGGACTCACCTTATTAGTTGAGATTAAGGTTTTGATTTTTTAGTAAAACTTATTTTGGTCTTTAATAAAATTTTCTAAAAATTTCTCAATTATTTTCATCCAGCTCCACCGAACAAGAAGCAACTCACTTGGGGAGTAGAATAAGTCCATTTTTGCAATTCTTGTCCTGAATATAATGACATTAGATTAGTGTGGTTAAGCTATTTGGACAAGTTGGTGACGATCAAGATGACAATTAATTTATCAGTAATGATAGAGATCACTAAAAGTGTAATCTTTCTTAAGATTACCTTGAGATCATGGAATATTTAGAGAGATTGACTTCATCATCCTTGGCATCGTCATCAATTCTTCCATAAGCGTTTATTTTATTTTATATTTTTAATATCTTAAAGGTCTTTACTGGAGCAGTTTGCTTTTGAAATTTTTGCAGTGACCGGTTTTAATTATATTAATTTTTTTTTATTTTTTTGAATTGAATCAATTTAATCCAATTAATAACACCCAATAAAAAATTATACTAAAGTTAAAGGGAAAATAGTATTAAGAAATTAACATCTAATTTAAAATCATCTATTCCCTTTTAAATGGAACATTCTGCCCTTAATAGATGTCAAATTTCTTAACTAATGCAATTAATTGGACTAAATTAACATAATATGAAAAATTAAGAGAGAAAATTGATACAATTAAAATTAAAAAACCAATTTTTTTAATATTTTTTTCTGAATTCATATTATAATTGTTTAACCGAAAACACATGAAATCAATAAGAAAATGATGGAGTACTGGGTTTGGAAATTCAATTTAGCTGAGACATAGGTGTTTGGCGGAACTTTGCTACGCGCTTTTGAAACCCAAAAGTCGTTCCAAAGACAAATTGTCTGTTCGATAAAAATTTCAAAATGAACTTATACGTGTAGTGCAGCCTCAAAAAGTCCATTTATCAGAAGCTTGCAAGCCCTTAATTTCATGAGTAGAAATTTATTGTTGTAGATTCATCACTTTTATAATGAGCACCTGTCAGCCTGTCCGCCAAACACAATTTATTATTCTCTTTCGTTTTATTGAAGGACTTCGAATGAAGTCCATTCTCAAAAAGTCCTTTCCGAAGAAGTTGTATCATTGTCAATATGTTTCATCTATTTCATTAACAGCATTGCCAAATTGTGGGACCCTATGGTGTCCCAACATGTCTGAGCTAGATAACCAAATTTGGTTGAAAAGTGAAGCCACCAAAAGAAACTTCCCTTTTGCCCTTCAATTTGAAATGAAAAGAAATTCAAGCTCACCCTCAATTTCATTTTGTTATTTCCTTTCTTCACCATCTTCTTGGATTAGACAAATCAACCCATTATTACTTAGCCATCTACAAAGGGAGAAAAAAAAAAAAAAAAAAAATTCATGGATTTACATTAAAGTTATTGTCCAATTCTAACATTTTTTTTTCTACTTTCATAGAAACTACTGCCAGGATCAAAAGAAATCTCATAAAACTTGGCTCACCTCTTGTTAAAGTGTTGTGTTTGATTCTGTGATCGATTTCTGTTTTTTTAACTTTTAAAAAAAATTAACGAGTGACTATCAGGTAGAACACTGCGTGATCGATCATGATGAATTGGATTTTGCAGGGTCGGTTTAGGCTGGAAAGATTCTCTTCTTCTTCTCCATCGTCTTCTTCTTGTTGTTGCAAGTGAATTCAGAGGAATGGGAAGGTTTTGTTATGGCCTGAACCATGAAATCCCATATCAACTTCTTTACCAGCTTCCTCTTCGGTGGAATCAAGCTCTCACCAATCTTGGGCTTGAACCTTCGCTCGATCTTGGTTGCAACCGCTCCATCAATTGGGTTCACCACAGTCATTTCAGCTCCAGCCACGGCTCGGACCACTCCCTCACATGGGTTCAACCCCATCTCTCTCCTACTTGCTATTTCTATCGGTGTCCGAAAATCTAAATGGTAAGATAAAGGGGCTTTATAATGGTATTATAAAGAGGGCTTACCCAAACAAAACAAAAGAGAGGGCTTTATAATAGAGATAAAAATGGGGGACAATTTGTATTTGGAAGCAATTCAAAGTAGGGTGAGGTGGGGGACATTTTTGAAAGTATTTCCACACCATCGAGGGACAAGAAAAAACATGATGACATCAGCAGAGAATCCTTTGTCCTTATTGCTGACTCTCAGATTGTCCCTCTTTTAGATTTTGCAGTCCCCACCCCCACTGTTGCTTAATCTTCCTGCTAATTTTAACTCGTGTGTGTACATAAAAAGTCCCATTTTACTCCTGTACTTGATAAATTGTGTGAATAAAATATGAAATTTAATTAGTCTAAAACTGGGAAATCCACAAATTTTAGTGGAGTCGATAGGGAGCCCATAATTATGAACCAATCATGTAATATGGGCACAACTTGTTTGGAGTTCAGTGCTGAGAAAAATTGAGACAAAAATTTTCTAACATGTCTATCTTGCGTTCTATGTGGTGTACGATGCTCATTGTATTTAATCATATAACTAATTTTTTTTAATATTTTTTTAAGTAATGTAGGAATTTTAAATATTTTATTAATATTTTTACCAAATGTCTCACATGAGTATGGAATCCACATAACTCAATGTGAATTTCACACTCATGTAAAATATTTGATAGAAATGTTCATAAAACATTTGAGATCCTCAACAATTTTTTTTTTAAATTTTATTTTTTATTTTTATGTTTTAAACAAAATGATTATATCTCATTATAAGGGGGCAAATAGTGATGTGATATGTCTAACTTAGCAAATAATTTTTTTGGGAGAGGAATTGTAGCGTCACAGTACTGTGAGTTTTGCCAAGTAAACTTCAAACAATACAGTTTCGTTTGGGAAGAAGAGTTGGGTTGGGTTGGGTTGGGTTGGGTTGAGTTTGGGGCTTTTTTAATTAGAAAAAGACAAAATAAGTTTTTCAATCCAATAAGACAAAATATCACATTTAATTCATAACCATTATATTATTTCTCTCACAAAAAGTTTAAAAAATCAAAAAGTCCTTCTCAAACAAGACTTTTTAATCCCAGACTAAAATAGCTAAAAATTCAAAAAGTCAACCCACTTTCCAAACAACTCTACGTATGTTGCTACATGCTTTATATTCTATTTTTTAATACAATTTTCTATAGTTTCACTTTCAAATATCTTTAATTGGGAAATAAATTTAAAAAAAAAAAAAAATTAGCAATCACTTTTTAGTTTCACCTTGCTATTCCTTACCATATCTATATAATATGGGAAGAATGTTTTTGAAAATATATAAAATGTATCAAAGATACATTTCTTTTGAATGGTTGAGATCAATCCTAAAAATACATTAAGGGTGCAGATCAATTTGATTCCCGCTCAAACCCTCTGTGCTCTCTCTCTCCCACGTCTGCCCAAACACGTCTCTACAACTCCCTCTCTACACGTTCTCTCTTTCTCTCTCCTGCAACTTTCCCTCTTATCTCTCTCTCACTCGTTGTTCTTCTACTTTAACAGAACGATCTTACCCACCCTCTTCCTCCTCAACGACAGGCGAAAGAGAGAAAGCAGCAGCAGCAGAGTCCCCAGTGGCCGATGATTCCCAGCAAACAAGAAAGATGAATCAGAAGCTACTCCGACAGCCGCACCATATGAGAAAAGTTTGGTCCCAATCCCTGACGAGAAGCTCTCTCTCTCCAAAACCCTTGCCATACCCGAAAGTAAAACCCCTCTCTCTCTCTCTGTTTTGTGGATTGGATTATAAGTCTCTCTGCAACCGATTAAGTTTTTTGGGTTTGTAATAGAAGATTCAGATCTTGCTGCTAAAAAGAAATCAGGCGACCCAACTGACAGAGGTAATCTCTCTCTCTCTCTCTCTCTCTCTCTCTCTCTCTCTCTTGCAACCGATTCAGTTTTTTGGGTTTGTAACAGTTTGGGTTTTGGGTTTGATTTTGAGGCTGTCAATAATGAGATTGTTCTTCTTGCTCTGTTGGCTGTTTTGTTTCCAATCGTGCACTCTGATTTGTGAAGTGTTCTTGCGCCTATTATTTTTTCATTTTGCTACAATCTTTGCTCACTCTCATAGAGTATTGCTTCCATTATGGAGTTGTATTTTTTTTTACTTTATCTCCTGCTAATAATGCTACGTTTGGAAGTCTAATGTTTTTTTTTACTTTTAATGCTAATGCTTATGGCATATACACATATATGTGGTACTTTTGGTGAGAAGGTGATTGGGTTTGTTTGTGTTTTAAATGATTATGTTGATGTGATAAATTGCTGCCTTTCTCTATTTACATTTACATAGTGATACTACACATATCAATGAAGCAGTACTTCAAATTTTAGTGAATAACGGTACCATCTTTTTTAACCTTACATTTTTTCAATAGAATTTATAATCATTTGCTAAGGATAGATTTGTTTTGAAGGTATGAGATTGTTTGTCATTAAGGTTGGTAATATATAAACTGAAATAATTACACACTGCAAGCAGATATAATCTTTATTTACTTAAAGCTTGAAGAATGGAGAGATCCCTTTCTATTTCCAGCAGAGTTGAGAAGAAAATCTTTTAGCTGCAACACATTCCGCATTGCTCTCTTTTTTACTTTCCATCTCTATTAGAAATGAGATTAGATACTAATGATAGGAGTGGTGGATCAGCACCAAAATTTACAATTCAGTGTTTTGGCAAACCATACGCAAATGAACACATGTTCCAAACTGGGGCTTCAACCATGTACTACCCTTTTGGGCGGTGGCAGGAGATATAACTCAAGCTAATGGTTGGTGGTATCAGCACCAAATTTACTATAAGAATTTATAATTTTCACATTGCTCTTTTAAGGCGGTAAGTGTGATTCCAAAAGAACTAGAGTATGTGCCTAACAGCAAAAATAAGCATGGCTAGCTGGCCTTGAAAAAGGAAGAATGCTGCTCCCAATCCCGTTTCCACATGATCTAAATTCTAAAGAAAGCAGCAATCTGAGTTTGATTTGACTCTCCCTGAACACCAAGGTGCCACAAAGCAGCAAAGGAAGTTGCGCAAAGGGAGCAAAAGTCCCTTGGAGTATCCCACATTTTATCAAGAGGAGAAAAAGGGCAACAGATGTAAAGATGATTGGATCTGTCATTGCACCGTTTACCCAACTACACTCAGGCTGAGCATTATAAGGCCTGCCTACTTGGAGCAGATCATCTATATTGGCTTTGTTCTGAACCACAAACAAACCAAATTTTGAGTGGTTGCAAGGAAAGCCCCATGGGGTATCAAATTTCAAAATCTTTTTACCCATTGGGGAGACAAACAAACCAGAAATTTCAAAAAAATTAAAAGAAAATTTTAGAAAAATAAGCTGATAGTATGGCATGCAGGTCCCCTTAAGGCATTGTTGCTAATAATTTTTTGCTTCAGAAAACAAAACCATATAAAAGACCTAATAAAAACCATATAGAAGACTCAATAACATCTTGATCAATATTAGAACCCGTGGACAAAAACTGCACCGCATGTCCAGCAAAATGGAAAGTTACCAAAACAGTCAAAGCTCTTAAAAACCAATAAAAAAAGAACAAAAATATTAGTAGCATATGAACTTATAATAAATGTAAATAAAGACCCAAAAACACTATTTTTGGTTTGAACTGCTAATTTTTTGGGGTAAATTGCTAATTTTTTAGAACCTGTTTTTGGTTTGAATTGCTAATTTTTTAATTTGAATCGCTTGATTTAAATAATGTATTGTTTATCTCTATACTATACAGTTAAATAATGTATTGGTCCTCTTGCTATTAGGCTCCATTTTCAAGTTATCCCTATACAGTTGTAGTAGGTTCCATTATAATCTCCCAGTCTCTTAGAAGTTGGATTTGTTGATTGGGATTTTATTTTATTTATTGTTTTTTATTTTTTGTCAGCCATTTCAGTTTCAACCTTCTGAACTAATTGCCCTTTATCATTCTGAACTAATTGCCCTTTATCATCTGAGGAGGCATCCTATATGTCATGCATATGTGTATTTTAATGCATGTAAGGTGTGGTCTGATGCACTAATTATGTGATTACATGTCAAGATGATATATAAATTTGGTATAAAAATTGGTAATCACATAGCAATACTCTGCAAAAAGTAGGCATCTTGCATTTGGAGATGAAAACAATTTTGTTCAATGATAGAATAGATGTGTGCGCATTATATTTTCTGTAGTCAATTTCTTAGTCTCTACCATTTCTATATCCAAAAACTACTCTCTTTTTTTGTTACTCTAAAAAATAAAAAATTAAATGATGAGCTTATCTGAGATTCTTCTACTCTCTCTCTCTCTTACCCAATTCGAAAACAACCTTTCCAGAACAGAATGATTATGTAGCTTTCTCTGTTTGGTATATTTCTATTTGGTATTTTTTCACTTTTTTTATGAAGTTTTAACCCACTCTTTTGGTGTATGACAATATAATGTTTGTTTTTTTTTATGTAGTTTAATTTTATTGGCAGCAGTAGCACTAACTGGTGTGTATTTTAATTTTAATTTCTTTTAAATTATAGAGCATTGGCTGATATGCCTTATTTGATATTTAATTTTTTTTTTATATTTGATTTGTTTGGAATGTATAGTACAGTCTGTTAAATATATTTTTATAACTGCATTTTAATCTTAATATTATTTACACCGTGTCTTTAGACACGGGCATACGCTAGTATATATATATTCTACTATTATAAAAATGTGAAAAACCTACCATGTTTTTTATTTTATTTTTAAAATTCTCCAATTTTATCCTCTCAAATCTAATATATTTCCTAAAAGTAATGAAGAGTCATGTATAAAGCAACTATCTTTTTATTTTTGGAGTTAAACACTCAAAAACAATATATCTGTTTCTAAAAGTCCTATATAAAATATAAATAAACCGTCTCCTTTCTTATCAACAACAACAACAACAATAACCAAAAAAAAAATTATCTCCCAATTTTTTACATGGATGACGATTGAAGAACAAAAAATAATTATTCTTTCTTATTTCATATGTCTGCTTCTATACTGATATACATAATATTTATAATTCCCCATCAGATATACTTAATATTTATAATTCTCTATCATGGATCAAATCATTGTGAATAATTTTGATTGAATCTTAAAATTATATGCATTTGTTCGTTTCTAAACAGAGGAAAGCACATGCATTTTTAAAACAGAGATTTTTGGAGTTAAAGCACATGCAGTTTATGTTGCATCTCAAAAATTCGCAGGTTATCTTTATACACTTTCTTTTTGTTTAAATTATATTTTATGAACTGTAATATTTTACATTATATTTTAATAACCAATGTATGATTTCAAAATTCTAAAAAACTTTACGTTGGTTTTATTTTTTAAATCTGTTTTTCAATTTTTGATTTTTCAAATTTTCTCAGTTTTGGTGATTAAAGATATTGAATTTTTTTCATATTTTATATTAAAATTATACTTTTATATGAAAATCAAATATCTAATAATCTAAATGGAATTAAAAAGTAAAATATTGATAAAAAAAATTTATAAATTCAAACATTTATTGATTTTTTATTATTATATATTTTTTTTTATTATTATTTTTATTATTATTATTTAATATTCATAATTTTTTTCCAGAAAGAATACATTTCTAAGTGTATTTAAATTAAATGAATCTAAATCATAAAGTCAAATTAAAAAAAAAATTATTAAATTAAGTGAATCTAAAAAGAAAATAAAAAGTTTTTTTTATAAATAAAAAAAACAGTGTCAAAGACAAAAAAAAAAATGAAAATCAAAAAATTCAATTTGAAAAAACAAACCAAACCAAACACTATAAATTTCTCTTCTTTTTTTTTTTTTTTAATCTTTTTTCACTAATCTCTAATCTTACACAAATTATTCACAAATTTCTTTCAATTTTTAAGTAAATTTAACAATCTAATTAAAAAATGGTGCATACACATAAAAATATAACACTAAATATCTACATTATGACGAACTATTTAATTATAAATAATTAATTTCTCATTGTTACCTGTATTATATTGTTACAAAAGATTTCACATATTACTTTTGTGATATCTTATATATGTCAATGTAAGTACATAAATATAAAATATATATATATATATATATAAATGTAAATTTATATATGTTACTATATTTAGACATTGTCAATTTATAATGCTATATTACCATAAGATACTTTAATTTTCTAACATGTATCGTTTTAATAATATAGTTATATTTATTAAAAAAAAATTGCGGAATTGTGTATATTCTCCTATCAACTTATATTCAATACATATATACATACATGTCATACAACACAAGTATTCACAACAAACAATTTCAATAACAAACAAAGACTTTTTAATTATTATAACTAATTTTATATAGACTCTATTTTAGAAATACTTATTTTTTAAATATATAATTATAATTTAATTATTATGATGTTTGAAAAAAAAAAATACATCGATACACATAAGACAGAATGTGTTTAATTATGTGTATCGCACGAATCAAATTAATTGTCTTTTATATTTTGTCAATCTTACTGATATCTTAATATTAATTTGTATTTAATCTTTTATTTAACATGAAATTATTTATTACAAAATATTTATATTTAATTTAACTTTTGTACAATATGTATGAATAAATCAAAAAGAATATTTAAGAAGAAATCAATACTCTACATAATTAATTTATGTATTTTCTTCTTAATCCAATTACAACATATTTATATTTAATCTTTTAAATAAATTTTGTATAGTTCTATTTTTACAAAAATTTTTATCCAAATAACTATAAAAATAAAAATAAAAATAAAATTAAATAATTAGAATCACTTTTAATTTTATATTACTAATTTTGTTTCTAATTTAACTATTATTTTTTATAACAAAATGAGTATTTGTTTTACTATTTTATAATTTAATATGTATCATATAAAACCATTATATAATAATTACACTTTTATAGCACAATAGAACTAAAATTATTAAAATCAACAAATAATTTATCTAAATTTATTATATATAAATATTCAAGTAACACTTTTATAAAACGATAAGGCTAAGATTATTAAAATAAATAATTTAAATTTAAATTTTACTTTAAATTAAAATTTATATTATTCTTTTGTAACACATATCATAATATAAAATATTATTATATTAATACTATTTGGTACCACTACTACATGTTGATACCAAAATAGACATCAAAATGTATTCATTCCAGAGTACCCAAAAAAAAAAAAAAAAAAAAAAAAAAGAGCTACCAAAAGGTATAGTTCAAATTAACAAAACAAACTAATTAATCAACAAATCTAATTAATGAAATGTTCTAGCGGTATGAAGCAAACATAAATGATTTCACATTGTGTTTAAATTGAAGAGTGGTATAATAATTTTGCTTCACTAGCAGAGTGAAACAAACATAAATGAAAATGAAACATGACTATATAATTAATTTTCCACACAAAACACACAATCCATTCACTATCTGATATATGATAGCAAAGAGATTATGGAACACAATTTAATAAAACAAAATTAGGGCAAACAAATTAGGAAAACTTTATTCAATTAAAATATGATAAAGACATAGGGTAAAATTATTTATTCCATTAAAATCTAATAGTTTATCAGAGAGAAAAATTAGGGCAAAATTATTTATTCCATTATTTTGGCCAACTATGCTTGTATATGTTTTAATTCATTTTCTTCAATTGGGCCTAACCACATTTTTTATTATAATTTTTTTTTTAATTGGGCCAAATAGAATTTTTTGAAACCATTTCAACTGGCCCTAAATCAACAAAAACTAATTGGGCCTATTTAAATTTTAAATATACAAAAACTAATTGGGCCTATTTAAATTTTAAATAGAGGTACTAACGTGTAGGTTCTAATAAATGGACTTATTGCCTAATAGGTCCTATGTGAAAAATTTGTCATAAAAAAATGTCATTAATTATAAGTTTTAGCGACAATTTATAAAATTTATGACAAAAGAATGTCACTAATTGTCAATTTTTAGCGACGTATGTAAAAAATTGTCACAAAAAAAATATTTTTAGCGACAATTTTATCAAGACTTATTTTCAATAAGATTTGATGAAAATTAAGTCTAACTATTAGGACCTATTGATAGTTTACCCTTTTAAATAAACTACTAATGAATTTGGGGCCTATTTTTAGGATGAATTTGGAGCCCTATTTTTAGGCCAAATTTTGGGAGCCTATGACACAAGCCTTAGTAGCCTTAGCCCAAGGCCAATCCTGAATAGGACTGATGATGATAATGGTTCTGGTAGCCACGGTGACGACAATGTTGTGAAGTGGTTGTAGGATAGAGGTGGCAATGATATGGCAATCGCAAGTAGAGACTTAATCTTTAGAGCATCTCCAATTGTTTGTTATTGGAGCTGCCAAAGCAATTTTATAGCAAGTATGGGGTAAACATAGTTCCAATGGTAAGGTTTGACAGCTGCTAATTGTGCCAACTCACCAAAGCCAACCGTTTCCTCCCTCTCTCATTTTCTCTCTCCCTTTCCAGCAAAAACTTCCAAAACAAAAACAAAATTCACCAAAAAAATAAAACAACAAAATAATAAATTCTGAATCTAAATTTCATAATCAGGCAGAATCAGGAAAAAAAAAATATTTATTTTAGTAAATTTCAGGAATTTCAGGAATATCAATCAAAAAATCTTAATGGCAAGCACAATCTCCAAATTTGAAGCAATCTCAAGTAAAAAATTAATATGAAGCAAATTTATACTAAAAAACATATGGAATTTGAAGATGTTTTAGCTTTGGTTTCTTCATCTTCGTGTTTTGATCGTCATCATTTAGGGTTTCGGCTTCATCTTCTTCGTCTTCATGTTTGGATTGTGTTCGTTAGGGTTTCGAGTTTGGATTGTTTTCGTTAGGGTTTTGGATCATTAGATCATTTGGGTTTGTGGAAATAAGAGGAGACAAAGGGGATCGATGAGTGTGAGTGAGAGAGGAATAGATGACTGTGTTGCTAGATAAAGAACAGCGAGATGAAGATGGTGTGAGAGAGAGTGATTTCAGAGAAGAGAGAGAGGGAGAGCGAGAGACGCTATTTCTTTTTTTTTTTTTTGTTACAGGGAAATCCTCCCACCCTCCCGCAGGTTCAAGGCAGCGCCCCATGAGGAGATCACCAGGGTGTCTTGTTGTCCGTTCCGAGTAAGAGACTATAACCTGGAAGCTTGTCCCGACCTCCCAAGGCAAGCTTCGATTAAGTCAGGACTCGCACAGTGGGGGAGCATTAAACCCACACCAAGCAGCTGATTAGGCATCCTTGAGGTCCAACCTCCTAACCAACAGTGCTTCGCCTAGGAGATTGGCCCAAGGAGGGAATTGAACTTGTGACCTTGGGGCTTAAACCCCAAGGGCTTACCACAATGCCACAACCCCTTGGGTTAAGAGAGAAGCTATTTCGTTTCTTAAAGAATAGAGAAAGAGGGTGGGTTGATGGTGAAGGTTCTAGAATGCAAGAGAGAATGATGAGACTAAGAGTGCTGGTGTTTTGAGAAAAAAAATATAAGAATATAAAAATTGTGAAGTATTTGTGAGCCATTGATCTCATCCACTGGCTAGAATTTGTGAGTTTGTGAGTTTTATTTGTGAAGTATTTGTGAGTTATATTTTTTAATTTTTAATGTAGTTAATTTTTTTTTTAATAAAAAATTTGTAGTGCTATGTGAATGGTAGCGTGAATTATATATATATATACATCAAATTATTTTATTTTATCTTTCATATTTGTCTACTCAGGTAGAATGTAAATATTTAATTTTTTTTAAGAAAAAGGTCATAAAAGATAATAAATAAACAAAAAAAAAATTTAATAAAAATGTATATCCAAACAACATCTACAAAATTGGAAGGAATGTTGGTTGAGATTTGTCAAAATAGCATATGATCATTAGAATACTATTGCTATAATTTGACAATAAACTGTCAAATTAGAACAATAATAATGTTGGTATAACATTTATTATTAGAGATGTTGTAAGCTAGGTTAGGTGTTTGCCTAAGGCCTTGATAGTAACATTATAAATTTAGAATATTTATCCAAAAATATTAATATTTGATTTAAATTCATTCTACACAAATTATATAATATGCACTTTCAAATTTCCCCCCACGTTATTCTTGATAATAAAAAAGTATACTTTTTAATTTTTTATAAAAAGATATATAAAAAAAATAAAAAAATAATGTAACCTAAAAAAAATGAAAAGATAAAAATATATATATATATATATTAATATAGATTATTACAAACAAACTCTTAAATAAGTGCTCCGCTTGATTAAAGTTAATTATATTATATTATATGTATATATATTCCAATATTTGGAAGAAAGCAAGTTTGTTGACTGATTGACAGACTCGGCAAATTTCACCATTTTATGTTCCAAAACACTATAAGAGGTAAGAGTTTTTCACATATAGAAACACAAAATTCCACTTGAAATTGTCAAGTTAGTACTGTCGGGAAGGTAGTTTGGAAATACTTTTTGGATCTAATGGGACACTCGAGATCCTCAGCTAGTAGCCTGAAAAAAAAATGAACACTCCAGTCGGAGGTGTCGGAATTAGTACTCCGACGGATAAGTCAGTGTATGCTCTCTAGATTGCGTGTGTCTTAAGTTAAGAATACTAATTCTCACATACCTCTTCTTGTTCGTCGTTCTTCTGTTTATATACGCTCCTGGTCTTCTAGGCAAGGCCCGCTCTTGATCTATCGTGTACTTATGCACTCGCCCCCCCCATTATGCCGCATTCCAACTTTTAATCGGCTCCCTACTCAACTTATTCGACATCTGAAACGTCAGGGGCGGAGCCGAATGCATACTATACACTGATTGGGAAAATATACACTGCCTGTCTGCGTCTACTTTTATTCGGCTACCACAATTGCCCTCCGAACACCCCACTAACTCTGTTTAGTCGGCGTGTTTGGTTTCGATCTTGAAAAGTCAAAAATTCGGCGGTTAACCTCATTCCAAAGCGTGTCAAAACGCACGCGTTTTCTAGTCATCATTACAAGTTCCCGCCTCTTCGTACGCTTCCTCCATTTAATGTGGTTTAAAACTTTGTCTCTTCGAATGTATACTTTGAATACTCAAGATTTTTTGGTTTGCCTTCTAGTACAACTCCTCCACCTCGCGACCTCTACAACTCTCTTTTGTCTCTCATTATCCTTTCTGCTCCCTGTAAGTTCTCTTCTCTTTCACTCCCAATATCATTTTCTTGTTTACTATTAGTTTTGCATAATCCTTAGGCTGGTTACGATGGCAAAAAATTTGAAAGCACTCCTTTCTGCAGATCGGATTTTCGACTTTCGATGCCATTGTTCTATCCCCGATGACGTTCATCTGTCACTCATGGAAGACAGCACCACCGATATGCAGAGGACCGATGAGAGCACAATCATCTTTCCTCTTCTATCGATTGTTGAAGGCGTCCTCCATTTTCGCCTTCATCCGTTTTTAAGAGCCGTCTTTCGACATTGGGGCCTAATCCCTTCCTAACCTAATGTGAATTTTTTCGCATCATAATGGGGATCATAAAGTTAAACCGTTGTTTTAGGATTAACCTAGGCATTCCTGCGATTCGGCATTGCTATGTCTTAGCCAAGTCCACTGGCCGTCTAGGATGCTATTTTCTTAAGGCCAAGGACACCGATCATCATTTAGTGACCACGCTTGCCAACTCTAGAAAGCGTGTTGACGACGTGATGGCCGTTGTTCAAGGCAACAGAGAATTCGGCGAGGGTGAAGATCGCTTAGATCCCGTGCCAAGGCGAAAAGGAGATCCAAGTGGCCGTGTAGCTCATTCTAGTTGCTTATATTTTCGCATGTGTATTCGACTCTTATTTCATGTACTTACCATTTTGTTTGTGCAGGCAGCGAGTTGAAGAAAGTGTTGGTTTCGGCCGACGACGTTGTACTTGCGGATATTAAAATCGCTCTGTAATTCGTTGGCCATCCAAATCTTCAGAAGCAAGGAAGGGCGACTCATATTCTCTTGCGCTACGCGCTGTCCTACGCAATGTTTTTGGCAGTAGACCATATTCCAGTTCCAAGAAGCGAAGATCATCTTACAGCCCTCATCTTCTTCAACTTTGAAAGTCTGAAGGAGATTGGTTTAGAAGCCTCCGATTCGGAACACGCAGAAGAACAAGTAGTCGATCAGATCACCGAGGACCTGGACCAATTGGGAACCGAGGTAGACGAAGCCCTCAATTCGGCATTTGAGGAGGCTGGACTGAATTTGTCCGACCCTCCATCCATGTCCGGCTGAGGGGACGCCTTTGAAGACATTTTTACAAACTTAAGAGATCTTCCCGACGCTTATCTAGAGAATATGGCTAGGGAATCACTTTCGCAACTTGCGTGGAAGAAGAACGCCGAGAGAATGGTTGCGAGGTGGAGGGCCGAGGCCATCCGATCGGAAACTCCACCGGCTGCAGTCGCTGAGTCTACACTGGCCATGGTCACTGAGTCTACTCCTTCAGTTATTGTCGAAGAGACGGCTCACCCTGAAGCGACCGAGATAGAGCAGGTGGGGCAAGCCAACAAAGGTGAACAAAGGGGCGAAAAGCGCCCCGCCAATCGAAAGGCCAAGTACGAAGAGGACCAAAGCGATAAACGGCCTCGAGTTGAGGAGTCAGATTTGGTCCTTCTATTCACGATTCAACCAAGGGTCAGAAATATGCCGATTTCCTCAAACTCCTCGGCTTCGAGGGACCCGGCTGTGGCCTTGAGCATGGCCTCTTCGATATCCCTGCCAGTCGACAGAGCCGTATTTCGAGTGGAGCCAGATCTGATGCTAATTGCTTTGGCCGCTCAGTCGGCCCTATCGGTACGTTACTTGTCTTATCTGCAATCTTCCGTCTTCACGCATGCACGTTTGTAAATATTTTTTTAATTATTTGTTTGTTGTTTCTTTGTTTTGTAAGCGGTGGGCTAGATAGCCGAGATCGGCCGCCGTCAACACGACGCCATAGAACAGATCGGCCTATTGAAAGCCGAAATTAAAAATGAACAAAACAAGGTTGTGGCAGTCTCTCAAAAGGGTCGATTATGAGGCAGTGCAAACAGCAGTGGAACACGCCAGAGCCGACTCAGAGGCCGAGCGAGCTAGAAATTTTGATCAGTTAAGGCTTGCCGCGCGAGGAAAAGGTAAAGGCCAGCGAGGAGGCGCTTAAGTTAGCCCATGAGGCAATCGCCAAGCTGGAAGCCGACTTGGAGGAGTCGAAGAAGGCAAGGGAAAAGGCCGACTCCAAGACTTCCAAAGCGTTCCAAGCTGGGCAAGAGGTCGCCTTGGAAAGCTACGCAGATGAAGTGCCGAAGTTTGAGAATCGGGTTTCAAACACGGCTGGGTCAAAGCCTTCAAGGCATATTTTCATTTTTGTTAGGCATCTTAGATGCACAGTTTTTTGTTAGTAGATTTTCATCTTTTTTGGATGTCAACCGATTTTCATGTGTAAAATGTCTGCTGTTATCGCCAAATTTATAAATGAAAATTTTCTATGCTCCCAAGTTATTGCTTATACTGTTTGTTATACGAGTACATAATTAAAATAATCAGCAGTTAGAACAAAATGTCAAGACTACGTGAGACGACAAACTTATTAGCCGATTATATTAATGAATTTGATTGATGAATCTGAATAAAATGAATTCATGAGGTGCTGATAGATCAGTTCATGGGGCGGCTGGAGTACATAAGCCAATTAGATTGATGAATCTGCCTTTGCCCCAGCTGGTTCATGAACTGGAAAGTCGAATAAAATAAACTCATGAATATTGCACTGATAAATCGATTCATAGAGCGGTTGGGGCGCTTAAGCCGACTAGATTGATGAATCTGCCCTTGCCCCAGCTGGTTCATGAACTAGAACGCCGAATAACAGAGGTTCATGGGGCGGCTGGGGCAAATACGCCGATTAGATTGACGAATCTGCCCTTGCCCAACTGGTTCATGAACTGGAAAGCCGAATAAAATAAACTCATGAATATTGTACTGATAAATCGATTCATGGAGCGGTTGGGGAACTTAAGCCAACTAGATTGATGAATCTGCCCTTGCCCCAGCTGGTTCATGAACTAGAACGCCGAATAACAAAGGTTCATGGGGCAGCTGGGGCAAATACGCCGATTAGATTGACGAATCTGCCCTTGCCCAGCTGGTTCATGAACTGGAAAGCCGAATAAAATGAACTCATGAATATTGTACTGATAAATCAATTCATGGAGCGGCTGGGGCACTTAAGCCGACTAGATTGATGAATCTGCCCTTGCCCCAGCTGGTTCATGAACTAGAACGCTGAATAACAGTGGTTCATGGGATGGTTGGGGCACATAACTCAATCGACGCCGGGCTATTGAGGTTTTAGCATTAATGAGATCACCTCGGAGGTGCTGCCCCCGTAAGGAATAAATGGGACATGTACTTTGTGCATGAAGGTCCTATTTGTATACTCAGAGTCAGTAATTTAGTCCAATTCGTTGAGGAAGGTTAAACAAGTGCAAATGTCAAATAGACTTTTCTTCAACAGTAGAGGAGATGCGAGAACATTAGCTGAGCTGGAAGGAGATATGAATCGAAGTGGCGAACCTATGTGCACGGGAAGTAAGACTTCGAGGGACCGGGAGAGACGCCGATCTCCTCGTCGTCAAAGTAGGTCGCCCAAGAGGGACAAGCAGCCACGGGGCAGATCTCCTCAACCCCGTTCTGGAAGGGAATCCGATGCGACACTGCGCCCATTGAGTTTTGCGGTCTTTGTGGAGAATAGACCAATGACAGAGGCGGATTCAATCGTTCGTGATCTAAATGTGGCAGTCGAGTTTGCTCAACAAATTTTTCCACCCGAAGTCCAGCAGTCGATGGGTGGTCGGCAGGATTTCAAAGTGTTTCATGAAGGCGTTCATGGGGCGGTGAAGTGGCTGTACACCGCTTATGAAATCGGCATGCGTATTCGCGCCGCTCGGTGGGATATAGAACAGAGAGATGAACGCATTCAGAACTTAGAAGCTTGCGCGGAGAAGGCCGAGCGTGAACTAAGGAAAATCTAGTCTGCCGAGTCTCAATCGGCCAGCCATCCTAACCCGGTTGTGAAAGAGAGGGTGACCCAGAGGCTAATAAGTCATGCCATTGCTGATCGGGACACGGCTAGCATGTTTGCGATTGAGACTACGAAGTCCAAGGCCTATGAAAAAGGTTTTCATGAAAGCCGAAAGGTCGGAATAGAGAAGACCAAGGAGAAACTCGCCGAGGAAGTTTGCCGATGTGAAAATCGTGGATTTAAGCACGGTTAGATCAAGGCACTTCAGGAAGTGGAGGCTCTCCAGGCAGCAGGTGTGAATTTGCCGTCGCCGCTGTACTAGAGAGATGATTTCCCCTTTTCCGCTTTTGAAGTTGAGAAGAGTGATGATGAGGGAGCCGCCGAATAAAAGCAGAGCTTGTAATGATCATATGTAGATTGAGTGCAAATTATGTATTTATTTTCTAAATTAATAAGATGCTCTGTTTCAAATGTTAGCGTATTTCAACTTGTATTAATACACTTTGTGCGAATCAATCGATTTAAGAACTCACTTTGTTTTGAATGCTTGCATGTGTCAAATTATGTTTATACGGCTTGTGCCAGTTGATCAATTTAATGAAACATTTCTGAATGCTTGAATGTTTCAATTATCACCGCGTGTTGTAACAGCTTACGAGGCGCTCCGAATCCAGAGTTTTTTTTCGGCCCAAATGAGACCACGGACGGGGCTCCGTATTCGAAGGCTTGTCTTGGCCAATCAGGAGGCTTATTCGGCCCAAACGTGACCTGCACGAATGGGGCTCCAAATTCGGAGGCTTTTTGTCTTGGCCAATCGCGACATACACGAAGGGCGCTCCGAATCCGGAGTCTTATTCGGCCCAAACGTGACCTGCACAGGTGGGGCTCCGAATTCGGAGGCTTTTTGTCTTGGCCAATCGTGACATGCACGAAGGGCGCTCCGAATCCGGAGTCTTATTCGGCCCAAACGTGACCTGCACGGATGGGGCTCCGAATTCGGAGGCTTTTTGTCTTGGCTAATCGCGACATGCACGAAGGGCGCTCCGAATCCGAAGTCTTATTCGGTCCAAACATGACCTGCACGGGTGGGGCTCTGAATTCAGAGGCTTTTTGTCTTGGCCAATCGTGACAGGCATGAAGGGCGCTCCAAATCCGGAGTCTTATTTGGCCCAAACGTGACCTGCACGAATGGGGCTTCGAATTCGGAGGCTTTTTGTCTTGGCCAATCGTGACATGCACGAAGGGCGCTCCGAATCCAAAGTCTTATTCGGCCCAAACGTGACCTGCACAGATGGGGCTCTAAATTCAGAGGCTTATTCGGCCCAAACGTGACCTGCATAGATGGGGCTCCAAATTCGGAGGCTTTTTGTGTTGGCCAATCGCGACATGCATGAAGGGCGCTCCGAATCCGGAGTCTTATTCAGCCCAAACGTGATCTGCACGGATGGGGCTCTGAATTCGGAGGCTTTTTGTCTTGGCCAATCGTGACATGCACGAAGGGCGCTCCGAATCCGGAGTCTTATTCGGCCCAAACGTGACCTGCATGGATGGGGCTCCGAATTCGGAGGCTTTAATCAGAGGACTTGAACTGAGTTACACAATGAGAGAGAACAAAACTTTGCATTGCAAAAGTGAAATCTGTACATGGCGGATCATTCAAAATAAATATCATGCCCCACAGGTCAGGTCTAATGATAGAATTTACACAAATGCGAGGAGTTCCAAGGGCGTGGCAGACTCCTGCCAATCATGTCCTTGAGCCGATAAGCCCCCGTTCCCGCGACTGAGTCGATCTGGTAGGGGCCGTCTCAATTAGGACCTAACTTTTCATCAGCCGGCTTCCTGGCAACTGAAAGCACTTTCTTTAGGACCAATTCACTTTGTACATATCGGCGTAGCTGAACGCGTTGGTTATACGACTTAGCAAGCTGCTGCTGGTACCGTGCCATGGCGGCAAGGGCACGGTCTCTTCGTTCTTCAATCAGAGTCAAATCCAAAGCCAGAATCATACCGTTTCGGCCCATATCAAAAACTTTTGATTTCAAGGTTGGGAGGCCGATCTCCAAGGGGATAATTGCCTGTGTTTCGAAGTACAAAGCGAACGGCATTTCCCCAGTAGACCGTCTCGATGTTGTGCGATGAGCCCATAATACACTCGGCAGTTCTTCAATCCATCGGCCTTTTGCCTTTTCCAGCCTCTTTTTGATGCCGTCTAAAATGGTTTTATTGGAGGCTTTAGCTTGGCCATTACTCTGTGGATAAGCCGAGGTGGAGAAGTAGGGCCGAATACCATACTTGTTGCAAAGCTCCTAGTAGACTCCGCAATCAAACTGGGTGTCGTTGTCTGATATAAGTGCTCTGGGAATGCCGAATCGCGTTATGATATTTCTCCATACAAAACGTTTTATGTCGGTATCTCGGATGTGCGTTAGTGCCTTCGCTTCTACCCATTTCATGAAATAATCAGTCGCGACGATCATAAATCGCTTATTACCCGGGGTACGAGGCAGCGGTCCGACGATGTCAAGTCCCCATTGAGCGAACGACCAAGGGCTGATTATGGAGCTTAATTCTTCAGCAAGCAGGTGAATCAGATGAGAGAACTTCTGGCACTGTTCACACTTTTTCACGTAACATTTGGTATCGGCTCTCGTTGTCAGCCAGTAATACCCTTGTGCCACAGCTCGATGAGCCAAAGAGCACCCGCCAGAACGTGCACCACAACTGCCTTCATGTATTTCAGTCAGAAGCTCTTCGACTTTGTCCGGATGCACGCATTCCAAGTATGGACCGAAAAGGGATTTTTTATAAAGCTTTCCTTGCGGATCCAAGTAGTATCGCAGGGCTTTGTTTCGTAGCTTGTGCGCTTCTTTCTTGTCCGCTGGGAGTTATTCGGAAGACAGGAATATAGCAATGGGGTCCATCCAACTCGGTCTTGACTCTATGACATTGACCTGGACTTCCTCCGAAGGGCCAATGCTCGGCTCTGGGATGAAACCTACATCGATGGTTCGTTTAATCTCTAAGTTAATGGCGGAGGCTAGGCAAGCCAGGGCATCTGCATATGTGTTCTGATCACGTGTTATTTGATTCAATTCATGATGGTCAAATTTTGCCATCAAGAAGTTAGCCGTTTTCATGTAAGCCGCCATACGGTCATTTTTGGCCGCGTACTCCCCCTTTAGCTGATTGATCACCAGTTTTGAATCGCAAAATGCAAGCAAATGCCGACCACCCAGAAGATGTGCATTCTGCAAACCAATTAGAAGGGCTTCGTATTCGACCTCGTTATTTGATGCTTCAAAGCCGAGTTTGACGGCCAGCTCAATTATTGCGTCGTCGGGAGCCATGATTACTACTCTGGTTCCACTGCCCCGTTGATTGGATGACCCATCACAATACAGCTGCCAAATGTCCCCCATATAAATTCTCCAATTCGGCTCGGGTTGAGTTTGGTCGGTCTTGAAGTCGGCAACACCTCCCGTGAATTTGGCCACAAAATCAGTAAGCACTTAACCCTCGATTGAGGTTCTAGGCAGAAATTGAATATCGTACTGGCCGAGTTCGAGGGCCCATTTCGAAACGCGCCCTGATGCTTCTGCACTACGTAGTACTGATCGGAGGAGATAATCTGTTAGTACCCCGATGCTATGCCCCTAGAAGTAATGCATCAGTTTTCTTGCCACCATGACTAGGGCTACAATGAGTTTTTCCAGTGAAAGGTAACGGGTTTCGGCGTCAACCATTGCCTTGCTCACATAATACACTGGTCGCTGCTCTCCAAGTTTTTCTTTCAACAATACGGCGCTGACAGCCCGGTCGAAGACGGCCAAATATAAAATGAGCGGGTCGCCTGCCGATGGTGTTGTCAAAAGTGGAACAGATCGGAGATAAGCCTTCAGATCGTTAAAAGCGGCTTCGCACTTGGAGGTTTACCCTGTTGTAGTGTCTGAAAGAATTGTTGGCAGCGGTCTGTGGAACGACTGATGAACCTATTGAGTGCGGCAGCCATCCCCATCAACTTCTGAACCTCCTTGACCGATCGAGGGGAGCCGAGTTCCAGGATTGTGGTGATTTGCCTCGGATTGGCTTCGATTCCTCGGTGGTTGACAATGTAACCCAAGAATTTGCCAGAGCCGATCCCAAACGCACATTTGGAAGCATTCAGCTTCATTTTGTATTTACGTAGAATGCCGAATGTCTCTTCTAAATCGGCTAGATGAGTTTGCTCTTCTTTGGACTTGACCACCATATCGTCAATGTAAACTTCCATAGTGTGGCCGAGTTGCTCCTTGAACATGGTAGTGACTAGTCTTTGGTAAGTTGCCCCTGCATTCTTCAGCCCAAAAGGCATAACCTTATAGCAATAGGTTCCTCTTGGGTTGAGGAATTCAGTTTTGTCTTGGTCTTCCGGATGTATAGCAATTTGATGGTAGCCTCTGTAGGCATCCAGAAAGCTTATACGCTGGTGACGTGCTGTAGCATCTACAAGTTGGTTAATTCTGGGTAGGGGAAAACAATCCTTAGGGCAAGCTTTGTTTAGGTCAGTGAAATCAACGCAGACACGCTAAGTCCCATTTTTCTTCTTCACAACCACAGTATTCGAGAGCCATATAGGGTAGGTCACTTCCCTGATAGTTTCGGCATCAAGCAACCGGTCATCCTCTTCAACAACGGCGGCAGTGTGCTCTACGGCTGACTGCCGGCTTTTCTATATAATCGGCTTACATTTGGGGTCGACATTCAAACGATGCTGAGAGACAAATGGATCTACCCCCGGCATCTCATACGGCAACCAGGCAAATACATCAAGGATGCCGAGTAAGAAGGTGATTAGCTGCTGTCTGTCGACTTCGTTTAGGGAGGCACCGATCATGAAGAACCTGTCAGGATTCCCGGTAATTTCAACTCGATCTAGGGTTTCCGTGGCCTTTTCGCTTTGAAGCCATCCAACATCGTCAAGGCTCTCTCGATCCAGTACCTTAATAGAATTCACTTCCAGCTCTCTTGGTGTCTTCGCGACAAGGAGATAACATGCTTGTGGCGATTTCTGTGAACCTCGGATTTGTTCAACACCTCGTTCAGTAAGGAAATAGAGCAATTGATTATAGGTGCTTGGCACGACCTGCATGGTGTGCAGCCAAGTTCGGCCCATGATGAGGTTATACGGTAAGGGCAGCTTGACGACCAAGAATTCCACATCCACTGTTCGCGAGCCTGCTCGAACTGGTAGCGTGATTTTGCCGAATGGGTACTCTAGATTAGTGTTGAAGCCGAATAATGGGTAGGCCCGAGCCTTGAATGGGCCTTAAGCAGGTTGATGGGCTGGGCCAGTCTTCAAAGTGATGGCCTAGGCCCTAGCCTAGGGTCTCGGACATGCTCGGCCCCGGACTCAAACGAGCCTGCCCCGGGCCGTGGGCGGGCTTCGGGCAGTCCATGGGCCGCGGGCCAATTCTACATTCCTATCAATGTGCATGTTAATATGTCAATTTGAATATTCACATTGTCAACGGGCCGGGCCGGACCTATCCCGGGCCTCGGGCAAGCTTCGGGCAGCGGGCAAATTTTACACTCCTATCAATATTAATGTTAACATGTCAATGTAAATATTCACATTGTCACGAGTCGGGCCAAGCCCGCCTCGGGCTGCGGTCAGGCTTCGGGCCGCCCACGGGCTGCGGGCCAATTTTACACTCTTATTAATGTGAATGTTAACATGTCAATGTGAATATTCACATTGTCAACGGGCCGGGTCGGGCCCGCCCTAGGCCGTTGGTCAAATTTATACTCTTATCAATTTGAATATTAACATGTCAATGTGAATATTCACATTGTCAACAGGCCGAGCCGGGCCGGGCCGGGCCTGCCCCGGGCCGCCCACGGGCAGGTTTCGGGCAGCCACGAGGCGTGGGCTAATTTTACACTCCTATCAATGTGAATGTTAACATGTCAATGTGAATATTCACATTGCCAACGGGCCGGGCTGGGCCCGCCTCGGGCCGCGGGCGAGCTTTTGGCTGCCAATGGGCCGCGGGCCAATTTTCTACTCTTATCAATGTAAATGTTAACATGTCAATATAAATATTCACATTGTCAACGGGCCGGACCGGGCCCGCTCTGGGCCGCTTATGGGCCGCGGGCGGGTTTTGCGCCGCCACAGGACACGGGCCAATTTTACACTCCTATTAATGTGAATGTTAACATGTCAATGTGAATATTCACATTGTCAACGGGCCGGGCCCCCCCGACCCGATTCAAATTTTTCCGGGCACCCACGAGGATCGACATGGGCCAGGCCTCTACACATTGATGATATGAACATTCACATTAACGGTGTGAATATTTACATTAAGGGTATTTTGGTAATTGTGTCACCCATAGGACTTATTGAAACATAAAAAATAATGTGAACTAAATGGAACATAAGTTGATGAAAAGAGTATTTTGGTATTCTTATTTTAAATAGGATCTAATAGAATAGTCAAAAAGAATATGAGTTAGATAGAATAAAACTCTTAAAAAATAAATTTATCAAAAAAAACTCTCTAAAAAATATATATATTAATAAACACAACTTTTGAACTTGATATTAATAATATATAATTGTTGAGGAAAGATAGTCCCTGTTTTTGCTTTTGTCATTGTCCAAGTTAAAAGTTCAGCTCTTTTTCTATTTGTATTGTAACTATGGGTGGGGTGTTTCTGGAAGATAGTAAAACATTGATTTTTGATTTTTTATTAATTTTTTTAGCTTTTTTAAAAAGTCATTTAGAAAATTGGTAAAAAGTTATTTTTAATTTTTTTAGTTAATATTTATTTATGATATTACATCACAATAAAATGATTAAATTACCCTACACAATTTAAAAAATTTACATAATCACCCATGTATAATCTTAAATAATATAAAAAATATAATTATAATTTTTCATGTTACTTTTTTTACCTTGTCAAATGATTTGTTGCTAAAAAAGCTAATGTTACTTTTTCCTTCCTAAGCTGCAAACGCAGCTTTTTACTAAAAGGTTGCCAAAAGACCATTATATAGAGCGATCACTTCTAATCATAAGAATTATTAAAATTAGACTTCGTAACGTAATGAAACATAAATTTTTTATAGATTCTTTGTTTGTGTACATTAAAAGGAAAATTGTTGAAATTTTTTTTACAGAATCAATCATTGAATTGATTTGTATAATTAATTGCTTAATGCATATTTTTATTTATGTATTAATTTCACTAAATATATGGTTGTTTTATTTTTTACCTACAAATTTAATATTAAATTTTAGTTTATTTTTTGAATTTAAAAAAAATAATATTTATATCAATTCATATAAAAAAATTATGCATGTGTTGACCCTGCAAATGAATTTCTAGGTTTGTTTTTGTTTTTGTTTTTTTCTCATGAGGACTGTCGGACATCATAATGAGACAAAGAAAAAATATAGAGGAAAATATAAATATATTTTTGGAGGTTTGTTTTCAAGTATAGATTATCTTCTGTAATTTAGAAAATTATAAATATCTTCTTGTTAAAAATTTTTATTTAACAAAATTAAATAAAAAAAATAAAATTTATAATTATTTTCTTATATAATAATAAAATTATTTAAATTATTAATTAAAATATATTTCTAATATCATTAAAAATTATTAATTAATTTTATAATTTATTAATAAAATAAATAATTTATTATAAAATAATATTTAAAATTATATGGAATGATTCGTATCTTAATTAAAATTTAAAGTGTGTTTGTGGACACCATCAAAATTTTAAGTCGATTCCAATTAAGAGTGAACTGGGGAAAGCGACCTTTCTGCCGTGGTCCGTGGACACCAACTACGCCCGTTTGGGGACTTATCTTTCTAGGTAAAAAGTTAAAAAGTTATTTTTTTAGTCAAAAAGTTAATAATTCATATCAAAAAATTAAAAATTTTTACATATCTTTTCATAATTAGCCAAAAAATTATCTCAAACATATAAGTTTTTTTTACCTATTTTTTTAACCAAATAACTAAAAAATTACTAAATTAACCTGTTCCAAACGATTTCAAAATTAAATTCATTTGTCGTTCTTCTAAAGTGGTTCCTGTCATGTCGTAATGCCTGTTTTGGTAGAGTATGAGCGTGTTGCGTCCGGATCCTCTAGAGTCCTCCTCTAGAGTGATCCTCTAGAGTAGTCCCTTAGAGTGTAACACGTGTCCCATTATCGCATCCAACGGCTGAGATGATCCCTCACCAAAACGGCGTCGTTTTGGTGAGTTAGACCAAAAAAAAAAAAAAAAAAAAAAAAAAAAAATTTACAGAGCTGCAGATCGAGTCGAGAGAGGGGAGGAAGAAGAAGAAAATGGATTTGAAGGGAGGACAGATCGAGTCGAGAGGGAGGAGGAGGAAGAAGAAAATGGATTTGAGAGAAGAAAATGGATTCTGTCAAATCTATTGTTGGGCTCTGAGGGAAAGATGAAAATGGATTCTGAGGGAAAGATGGGTTTCGGAGCATACAAAACTCAAACTCGGGGGAGTTGGAGTCGCTGCTTCGTCTTCCACTGCTGCAAGGTGAGAGTATTGTTGGGCTTGCCATTTGAGAGAGAGAGAGAGAGAGAGGGAGAGAGGAGAGTTGGGAAGTTATATTGGGTTCCTGAGGAGAGAAAGGGAGAGAGGGAGTGTTTCGAGTAGTCTACAGATGCAATAGAGAAAGGACAGAATCCATTTTCTCTCAAATCTATTTTCTTCCAATTTTTCTTTTTTGGTCTGGCTCACAGAAGAAAATGGAAGTTCATCCATGGTGATGAACTGCAGCTCTGTAAATTTTTTTTATTTTTTTTGGTCTAGCTCACCAAAACGACGCCGTTTTGGTGAGGGATCATCTCAGCCGTTGGATGCGATAATGGGACACGTGTTGCACTCTAAGGGACCACTCTAGAGGATCACTCTAGAGGATCCGGACGCGAGCGTGTTGGGGGGTGTGATAAGCAAATGTTTTTATCTTTTTATTTTTTTTATATCACATTATTTTCTAATTTTTTAAATATTTTTTTTATAAAATATTAAAAAATATATTTTTTTTGATTATTCCAAACAACTCTTAGTCACAAGTAAGTTTTTAATTTATTTGAAATCATATTATTTTTTTTACACGTTTTTGTTTTCTTTAAATTAAAAAAATTAAAAAATCAACTTTTAACTAATTTTTCAAAATAACTCATAAATTAATGTTATATAATGTATTTAATAATAATAATAATAATAACAATAATAATAATAATAATAATAATAATAATAATAATATCACTAGTATTGGTTTTATCACTTTAATATTGATTGTTTCTCAAAAAAATTAATTAATTAATTAATTAAATTTTTAAGAAAAATGTTATACAAACTATAAAAAAAAAATTCATACGGAGTGATATGACTTTTTATACCACTAGTCCATATAGGTGTAGCGATATTTTATTTTGATCATTATAATTTTATTTTTATTGATTTAAATTTCATGTTTTAAATTACATTTTAATGTGATTCCTATATCAGCTGATGTTAGTATTTTGAACAAAAAAAATGATAAGTGCAAAATTAAAAGAGTCAAAGTAAAATTCCAAAAAAAATTATAAGGATTGTCACTATAACAATTAGATGTGTAAAATTTAAATTGATAAAATTAACACTAATATTAACCACTTGGCTCAAAGTAGAGAGAACTTACTTATCAAAAATAAAAGATCATGATAAGACAAAGTTGGACAAAGCAGGCATGTTATTCAACAGTATTTGCCACTGTTTTCATCACTCTAGTCTAATCCAACCTAAGAAAGCAAGGCAAAGCCCCCACAGAGATTTAACATGTAACCTTTGGACCACAAACAAATCAATTACTCAGATTTTCTTGTTCAAGGTCACACCACACTCCCAAAGAGATTTAACATGTAACCTTTGGACCACAAACAAATCAATTACTCAGATTTTCTTGTTCAAGGTCACACCACACTCCCAAATTTCTAATGACAATTTTTACCTACTCCGTATCCACTAAATTTGTGTTTATTTTAAGGATTAAGCAGGAGATTGGAGTATGCATTTGAGGGCCGGCCTTGCCATAAGGCAGGTAAGGCTTGTGCCTTAGACTCCAAATTTTGGCTCAAAAATAAGGTCTCCAAATTTGAAAAATTGTTATAGGCCCAATCTTTTCTTTTTTTTTTTGGTTTTAAGATCAATTTAAAGGGCTCCAAATGTTTATTGGGCCCATATATAATTTAGCCCATATTTATTTATAAATGTGTTTGACCCATATTTTTTAAAATGAAAATATATAAATAAAAAAACAAAAAAACAAAAACTGAAAAGTGTTTGGGCCCAACCGAAAGTTTATCTGGTGTGGTGTGGGACTGAAAACAGCTTTGGAGGCTTTAAAGGGCCCAAAACTGAAAACATATTTAAAGGGCCCAAAAATGTGTTTGGGCCCAACCCAAACCATACATACGAATACAATATACAATACATACATGTCCAGTGCACTAGTGTGGTGAGTGAGTGCTTCTGTTTTCAATCTCTCTTTGACGAAACGAAGTGAAGTGATGAAATGAAATGAAAGACTTGAAGGCAGGCAGACGAAGAGCATAGCATAGCATAGACTCACTCTCCCTCTTTCAGTATCTCTCACACACATTCTCTCTCTTATGTAAGTCCTCTCTTCTCAGTATCAGATTTTATTAAATAAAGTTGCCCTAATTTTTTTTTTATATTCTTTCTCTATCAATTAGTGGAATAATAAATTTGCCCTAATTTTTTTTATTACCTTCTTTATCCATTAGATTTTAGTGGAATAAATAATTTAGCCCTAATTTTTTTCCCTAGGTATTTATCAGTTTTAATTGAATAATTTGTTTGCCCTAATTTAATGAGAATGTTAGTGAAGAGGTTACACAATCAGCTGAAGAATCCTTTAGAGTTAATTATTTCATATATATAATAGATCAAGCTCTTTCTTCACTTAAGAGTAGATTTGAACAATTTCAAATATATAATGAAACTTTTAGATTTTTGTTTGATTTGAAGAAGTTAAATTCTATAAGTGATGAGTGCTTGAAGACTTATTATGCTAATCTTGAAGACTTTTTGAAACATGATGGGCTTATGGATGTTGATGAGAGAGATTTATTTTCTGAGTTGAAAGTCTTCAAAGAAATTTTGCCAAAAGAAATCAATAGGCCAATTGAGGTGATGAATTATTTGGAATTGATGGAAGGTTGTTTTCCAAATGCCTGGATTGCGTATAGAATATTATTGACTATTCCAGTTACCGTTGCCTCTGGAGAAAGAAGTTTTTCAAAGTTAAAATTGATCAAATCCTACCTTCGATCAACAATGTCACAAGAAAGATTGAATGGATTAGCTATATTGTCTATTGAAAAGGATTTGGTAGATAAATTAGATTATACAAACTTAATTAGTGATTTTGCAGCTAAAAAATGAAAGAAGAGTAGTATTTAAGTGATCGTTGGGTTAATTGTAAGCTGGATATTGCTAAACTATAAAGCAACAAAACCAGTTTTTAATATTTTTGAGTCATTGTACTAATTTCTTCCTATCTTATTATATATGAAAGTAAATTTTAGTTTATAATTTAAATGATTATATGTTTAAGTATACTTAAATAAAAAATTTGTGGATACTTATCATTTTATGCATAAATTTTTTATTAAAAAAAAATATATTAGAGGGCCCCCATTTTCACAGTGCGCCTTAGGCCCCACAAATCTCAGGGCCGGCCCTGATGCATTTCAATCAAGAAAAATACTATAAACTCCAAAAGTTTTACTAAAAAAAACTACTAAACACACATGAATGTGATTGATAGGTTTTTTAGGTAAAAACTTTTGACAGCTGTAGCGTTGCTCATCAATCAATTCCAAATCTCATGTTTGAATGCAAAACTGGATTTTCATATTCACAATACATTCAGATTATATATCTCTCATGTGGGGAATTATTGAGCTCATGTTTGATCGTAGGTTTGAGGATTTTACATCAGTTGTCCCCACCTCATGTAGTAATCGGCCTTCCCCACGGCCAAAAGTATAATAACTGTTAAAACAAGTTAAGAGAGAGAGAGAGAGTCTGTGAAATATATTATTTCAATGAAACCAATGTACATGGTCTCCTTTATATAGGAGAAAGAAGACAAGATAAGGACTAAGATACATAGTTATCTATATATATATATATATGTAAACATATCTACAGAAGCGTAGCTATCTATATACATATCTATCTACAGATACATAGCTATCTATATACATTAACAGCCCTCCCCAAATTCAAGGAGGATAAACATCAACCAACTTGATTTTGGAAACAAGTTCAATGAAGCGGCCAGGAGGATGAGTTTTGGTGAAGAAATCAGCAGATTGATTAGCAAAAGAGATCGGATGGAGATAAACATTACCATGAATGACATGTTGACGAATAAAATGACAGTTAATCTCAATGTGCTTGGTGCGATCATGAAAAACATCATTGTGAGGAATCTGAATAGCACTTTGATTGTCACAATAGAGGTCAGTAGCACCAGAGGGGGTAACATCCATGTTAGCAAGAAGCCAAAGAAGCTAGAGAAGCTCATGAGTAGTATCAGCAAGAGCACGGTATTCGGCTTTTGTACTTGAACGAGCAGTAAGAGATTGTTTCTTGATATGCCAAGAAATAAGAAAATCGCCTAAGAAAAAACAGAAACCTGTAGTAGAGCAACGGTCAGTAGGATCCCCAGCCCAATCAGGATCAAAGAAGGCACGAAGCTGAAGAGAGAAGTGGGCGGAATAATGAAGATCATGAAACAAGATGCCTTTGAGATAGCGAAGGATACAAACTAAAGCATCAAAATGAGGTGTATGAGGAGTTGACATATACTGGCTGACAATATGGACAGCATAGGCAATATTAAAACAAGTAACAGTGAGATAGACAAGGCTGCCAACCAGCTGATGATACTGAGTAGCATCAGAGAGTAGAGTGCCATCAAGAGGAGTAAGACGACTCTGAGTCTCCAGGGGAGTGGGGGCAGTCTTGTAATTTATAAGACCAGCACGAACAAGAAGATCAGAGGCATATTTAGCCTAAGAGAGAAATGAACCCGTGGAGTCATGGGAGATTTCAAGACCCAAGAAATAGCTGAGAGGACCAAGGTCTTTTATCTCGAAATGATGGCTGAGAAACTGTATGAGGCGAAGAATACCATTCACATCATCACCGGTGATAATCATGTCATCCACATAAAACAAAAGTAGGGTGGTCCCTTTAGCAGTTTTCCGCACAAAAAGAAGAGTATCATAAGAACTGGAGGTGAAACCATAATCATGAAGAGTAGAGATGAACTTGGCAAACCAAGCGCGCGGGGCTTGCTTAAGACCATATAATGCACGCTGAAGTTTGCAGACCTTATGAGGTGGATAAGTAGACCTAGGGGGAGGTTGCATGTAGACCTTCTCTAGAAGATCACCATTAAGGAAAGCATTTTTAACGTCCATTTTAGAAAGGTCCCATTGACGAGTGGCAACAACAGCATTCAAGCTGCGAATAGAGGTAAGACGGGCAGCAGGAGCAAAGGTCTCCTTATAATCAATACCATATTCCTAGTTGAAGCCTTTAACAACAAGGCGAGCTTTGTATCTCTCAATAGAGCCATCAGAGTGGGACTTGATTTTGTATACCCATTTGTAGCCAATGGCAGTCTTTCTAGGGGAAAGATCAACTACGTCCCAAGTATGAGTTTTGTCTAAAGCTTGCAATTCATCAGTCATAACACGCTGCCAAAGAGGATTAGAGCGAGCCTCGCGATAGAAGGTAGGTTCATGAGTAGAAAAAGTAGTAGAACCAACAATATAATCACGAAGACGAGTAGAAGGTTGTGTTACCGGGTGAGGCTGAGCAAAAGGTGGAGAAGCTAGAGGGCATGGGAGAGATGCAACAGGAGGGGAGGATCCCAAGAGAGCAAGAGCAGGACCATCAGAGTGAGCAGGCTCATGGGCAAAACCAGTAGGCAATGATGTCTCTAAAGGGGCAGGCAGGGGACCTGTATCAATCTTATCAGAAAATAGATCTATGGAATGGTTAGTAAAGAATAGAGAGGGTGAGAGAATGGATAAGCGGAATTGGGAGAGGGAGGAAAACATTTTGTATTCTCAAAAAACCACATGACGAGAGATACGGAGGCATTGGGAGATAGGATCCCAACAACGATACCCTTTATGTTCAATACCATACCCCAAGAAGTAACAAAGACGTGAACGAGGTTCAAGTTTGTTGTGTTCATGAGGTTGGAGAAGAACAAAACATGCAGAACCAAAGACCCTAAGATTGGGGGAAGGGGGACAAGTGCCATGCAAACGCTCATAGGGAGTGTGATTATGACTAATAGGCGTAGAGATACAATTTATAGTGTAAGCAATAGTGAGAGCGGCTTCACCCCAAAAATTTTCCGGACAAAAAGAAGAGAGCAGAAGAGCTCGTGTAGTGTCGAGAATATGCCTAAGTTTCCGTTCAGCACGTCCATTTTGTTGAGACGTGCTGGGACAGGAACGATGAGGCTAAGTACCATGACTCTGAAAAAAAGAAAAAAAATCAAAACCTTCTATTTCATGGCATTGTCGGAGCGAAAGATCTTAATAGTTTTAGAAAATTGGGTTTGGACCATTTTAGCAAAATTGTAATAAAGTTATTTGAGCTCAGAACGATTTTTCATAAGAAGTAACCATGTAAAACGGGAAAAATCATCTATAAAAATAACAAAATAACGTGCACCTCCCATAGTAGGAGTAGGAGAGGGGCCCTAAACATCAGAATGGATGAGATCAAAAGGTGCAAGAGAAATAGAGTCAATTTTATTAAATGATAAAGCAGGTTGTTTGGCAAGTTGATATGACAAACTGAGAGGGTAATTTATGTGATTAAATTAGGCCACGCTAGGCCCATTAGGCCGAGCTTTAGGTTTTTGTGGCCAGAGTTTGGATAGCTCGATCCTGGGCCGTGCTAGGTGCCGAGCTAGCTAGTAGTAGGTTGCTTGGGCCTTGATCTAGCTATCCAACGCTAAACCCCGTAAAAGGGCCGAGGTGTTAGTAAGGAAACGGACCGAGCTGAAAGTAGTTCTGCAAGGAGCTATCCTACATAAAGGTTTACGTCGGTGCTGCCTTCAACGTTGCAGAAGTGTTGGTTCATTGAGTGATACCAGTCGAGGTAAAAGGGTTGAACCCATCTCGTATGTTTGGTAGTGAGAAGGGTGACTTAAGGATAGGCATTATCCTTGGGAGTGTGATTCCTAGGAGGACTCTACTAAGGAGAATTGGAGTCCTACTAGGATTGTGCTATGCAGAATCTATAAAAGCTCATAACAGGATCCATATACAGGTATCACAATTCTTATTCTCAAATACACAGAGCTTTTGTGTCTATTGTCTATTTGCTGACTTAGGCATCGGAGGGGTTTCCGGCACACACCTGCCGGCTAGCTCACTTTTGTGTTTTCAGGTGATAAGACGACGACGTTTGGAGGAGTGCAAACTTAATCGACAGGATTATACGGGACAGATTATTTCATGCTCGTACAATTGGCGCTGTCTGTGGGAAACCACACAAAGAACAAACCTTTGGATTGAGTTTTCTCTTTAGTTAAATTCTATGGCGTACAACGAAGACTTGCCACACTCTGCTATTGATGGGCAAACCCCAAAAAAGGGGTGGGAGGTGCGAAGGTTTACCTTTTATCCTATCCATGGAAGAATTAGATCCCCAGTGACGGAACCCACGAAGAGACACATGAGAAGAGAAGGGCACAAGTCCTCGTCGCTCCTAAAGCCTTGACAGGCAGAGGCGGATGATGGATCCTCAGGTTCTAGAAGATCGCGTAAGGGAGCAAGATGAATTAATACGGATGATGGCAACTGACATGGAGACGATGAAATGCCAGATAAAAGGTAACGGGGTGGCAGAAGAAGAGATGCGCAAAGGCAGGATGCACTCTTGCAACTTAGAAGATCGTGACAGACAAGTCACACCATCACATGCTGAAAGTAAAAGCCTCAAGACAGACGACACACAATCAAGGACTTCCAAGACTCGTTTCTCTAGGTCTGAGAGAACGAGGACTGAAAGCTCTTGTATCTAGGGAAACAGTTATCAGCCCTCACATTTGTAGAGACCCTAATTTTTGTAATTACCATTAAATCCCTAACCTTGAGTTTATTAAAATAAAGCCCTTGAATTTTTGCTTCATTACGTTTTAAACCCTAGAATCGGGAAGCATTGCAGATTAATTTGAGTAAACCCTAATCGATCCCGTAGATTAATAATCACCTTTAAAACTCTATTATTAATTATTAGACCCTATAATTATAGATTAATCACTTTAAAATCTTAATTCCTGGTAATGCTATTTTTGCTTGGTTTCTCGCATTTGTTTGCGCTTTAATTTAACGGGACCCAAATTTATTATTCTAACTATTTTCTAATGTTAGTATATTGTATACTAAATATCAAGGTTTCATAAATTTAGACTTGCTCCCTATATACTTCTATTTTATTTCATTCCAAACCTTAATTGTAGTACTTTCTTAATTAATTTACTTATGCCTATTTGTAACAACCCTCGTATTGTTTACTGATTTATGACCGATTGATTACCGTTAATCACCGATTACTGTTAAATGAAGCTGATAATGACTGATAACTAACTGATAATCGAACTGAATGAAATACTGAACCGACTGACTGAAATTGAAACTGAATTGAGTGAATACGTCTGTTTGAATTGCATTTTATCTGTTGACTGTTTGTTTGATCTGTTCATGTTTATATGTTTAAACTGCTATTTGAAGGCCTTATCGGCGGCCGAACCGGAAATGGGTTAGTGTATTATGATCGTCATATTTAATATGATTTTATGGTATAATTATCTGAAAATTGATTAGGTATGATTAAATTAGATTAAAATAAGCCAATTAAAGAGTTTGCCATATTTACCATTTTGCCACTATCTCATATACACACACTTGAGTCTTTGAACACTCCACGTATGTGATCAAACCAAACATTTTCTTCTCCTCTTCTTGCCTCAACCGACCCAAGCTAGAGAGTGAGAGAGAGTTGAGTTGTTCTTGAGAGATTTGCTTGATCTTGCTTGGCATTGTTTGGGAATTGAAGTATAGATTGCATATTTGAGCTCCTAGTCTTCTAATTCAAGCTCTAGGTAAGGATCTTATCTTCTTATTGATGCTATTGAACTAGTTCTTGCATGGTTCATGCTTCATTGTAGAACTAAGTCATGATTTGGGTCATTAATGGTGAATTGAAGCTCATTTCTTGCATGCATGGTTGAATTAATGAGTTTTGAGTTGAATTCATGGTAAATGGTTACATGCATGTCCATGTTGTAAGAGTAGACCATGTTTTCATCTTGTTTTGAAAAGAATGAGCTCATTTGAACAAGCTTTGAAGCTTTGATTTGGTTTAAATCCTTGCATGTTTGCATGTTCTTCATATTCTTGAAAATGGGTTTGAATATGGTTCTAATTGACTCACCTTTGGGGCTTGAATTCATAAATTGAGCTTTGAAACTTGTTATACATTGAATTTAATGATGTTTTCCAGAATTTGGGCCCAAGAGGTCGAGTTTGGAGTGATTGAATGCTTGGTTTGAGCTTGGGAGGCAAATCTGGAAATTCCAGATTTGGCTTCCTCGCTCGAGCGAAGGATTCCCCGCTCGAGCGAGCACCTTTGTCCAGGGCTCCGCTCGAGCGACCATCGAGCGACCATCGCGCGTAAAATTTCAGCATCCAGTACTTTTACTGTTTTGCAGACCGCTCGAGCGAAGGATTCCTCGCTCGAGCGAAGCCTTTGATTTTGGAATTACGCTCGAGCGTAGAAAGTCTCGCTCGAGCGAGGCTCTTATTTTCAGCAAAGTTTGCGAAATGTTTTCTAAGTGTATTTTTGCATCCTCATCCCATCCTAGGCATTCTTAGGCCTAGTTTAAGGCACCTTGATGAGGATATCATTGTAGAACACACCAAGGCAAATTAGGGATTAAGTTATGAGATTTCCCAACTGTGTAGCTTAGTGTGTTCAACCTGTGAACTGTGTAGGGTTGGCAACTGGGGAGACACGCTCTAGCATACTGTAGCCCAGAACTCTGTGAGTAACAATTGTGTAAAGATATGTTCAACTGATTATCTTTTGAATACTGAACTGAACTGTTTACTGAATTGGTATTACTGAATGAATGTATGTCCTTTATTTCTGAACTGTACTGTGGCATCCTTAGTACTTACTGTTTACTGTTACTGTTACTGCGACAGAATTCTCTGTCGGTTCCCTTGTGGAACCACTACTGTTCACTGACTGATGGCCATCATTACTGTTCGGTCTTTTAAGACCTACTGTTACTGTTATACTAATGGGTGTACCACATATGACTGTTTACTGTACTGAACAACTGGAATACTGATTGAATTGAACTGTTTTCATTACTGTAAGGACATTCATTCTAAACCCCTTTACGCTTTATGTTATTCACTGGGCTTTAGCTCACTGCTCATATATATATGTAGGTGTACAGGCACCAGACCGCAGCTAGAGGCGTCAGGGTTACTCCAGTTTTGTCAAGCCAGCCTTTGTGCCTCACTGCGAGGTTCCGAGCCTATCTGATAAGGCTTAGGGGTGTTTTAAGAATTCCCCCTTCTGTACTGTTTCACTGTGTTGTATAGACTGACTGTTCACTGTACTGCTATCTAGGGTAGAGTCCCTAGTTGGAATGAATGTAAATATTGTGTATACTGTTCTGTACTGTTTTTGTATAATGTATGAAAAGCCTTTTTGCATACAGACTGTCACAGCTCAATGGACACTATTTATTTACTGTATTGGCTTCCGCCAGGCCCTGTACTCTGTTTCACTGTATTACTGTTCAGCAGGCCTTCGGTAATCTCGGATTACTGGCCGGTTACGGTGCTAAACCCATAGGGCCGGGTTTGGGTCGTGACAGAGTGGTATCAGAGCGATACTTACCACGAGTTATACCGCACACACGTGTCCAAATGAGCTATAGGGGGTCCTAGAAAAAGTAATTAGGACATCTCATGAACTTGAAAAGTGTGTGGCTATGTTATGACTGAATATCTGTTAATGTCTTAAACTATGAAACAAATGACTGCTTATGTTTAAAACTGTTATAACTGCTTATAGTGAAATGGACAATGCAAATGAACCTGAGTTCTCATCTACTGAGGCAAGAATGGAAAGAATGGAAAGAATGATAGAACTGATAACTGCTAGACTGGAACAACAACAGAACCAACAGCCCCCACCTCCTCCTCCTCCGGTACAGCCGGAACCTAATGCGAATGCGGATGATGGGGATATTATTGCTCTCACCCATAAATTCAGTAAGATGAAACCGCCATCCTTCCAGGGAGGCCTTGAACCGTTAAAAGCTGAAGCGTGGGTGCTTGAGACAGAGAAATTATTTGAGGTGTTCCCGTGCTCTGAAGCGAATAAAGTACTGTTAGCTACCTTCACCTTACAAGAAGAAGCTAGAAGGTGGTGGATGTTAATCCGTGAAACAAACACTGTTATGACTTGGGCTCAGTTCAAGGAGTCCTTCTTTGAAAAGTACTTCCCTCAGTGTGTCAGGGATAGAAAAGTGACTGAATTTGAACAGCTAAAGCAGGGCACAATGTCCGTTGCAGAATATGAAACCAAATTTACTGAACTTGCCCGTTATGCACCGCACATGGTGGATACTGAATATAAGAAGGCCAGAAAATTTGAAGGTGGCCTTAATGTGGCAATACTTGACCGGATAAATGTTTTGAAATTACCGACTTTTGTGGGTGTTCTCGACCGGGCATTGATGGCCGAGTCAAACATTGCAGCAGTGAAACAATCTGAAACACCAGCAACTGAATGGCATGGCAAAAGGCAGGGTTTCAAATTTAAGAAAGGCAAGTACAACCCGTTGAACAAAAAGCAAAACACAGGGTCAATGACTACTTCTAGTCAAGGGAACCGTACAATACCGCCCTGTTCTGAATGTGGAAAAAATCATAAGGGAGTTTGTTACAAATTATCTGGAGCCTGTTACAGGTGTGGCAAGGTGGGCCACATGGTTAAAGATTGCCCTTCTGCTCCTCAGGGCAATAGCAAAGCTGCAGCCAGCGGCGCAGCATCAAATGCTCCACCAAAATCGAACCCTAAAGCTACCGGGAAAGAGCCTATGAGGCAAGGCCGAGTGTTCGCACTAGTACCGGGAGATGTGCAGAATACCGAGACCGTTGTGTCAGGTATTCTCTCTATCTGTACTCAAAATGCATATGTACTGATTGATTCGGGGTCTACGCATTCTTATGTATCATATGCTTTTTCACGGAAATTGAATAGACCCTTAGAACCCATGAACTATCTGCTAGCCGTATCATCACCCGTAGGGGGATCCATGACATGTGCTTATATGTACCCCGCATGTGAAATTATTGTTGGGGATATGCATCTGTTTATTGATTTACTGCCATTGAACATTGATCATTTTGACGTAATATTGGGGATGGATTGGTTACAAAAATATCATGCCACTATTGACTGTGTGACCAAGCAAGTTGTTTTCCGTCCACCTGGTTTGCCTGAATTTGTGTTTAATGGGAGTGGAGTAGTACCTCCTCCGTATTTGATTTCGTCAGTGAAAGCTGTTAAATTAATTAGAAAGGGGTGTAAAGGATATCTGTGTTCTGTACTGACTGTGTCTACTGATGATAGTGTTAAAACTGATGTGAATTGTATTCCTATAGTCAGGGAATTTCCAGATGTTTTTCCAGATAATCTTCCAGGAGATTTGACTGATAGGGAGATTGAATTTACCGTTGATGTGATTCCCGGAACACAACCAGTTTCTAAAGCTCCTTACAGAATGGCTCCAACTGAACTGAAGGAACTGAAAGTGCAATTGCAAGAACTGTTAGATAAAAAGTTCATCAGACCTAGCACTTCGCCATGGGGTGCTCCAGTTTTGTTTGTCAAGAAGAAAGATGGCTCACTGAGACTGTGCATTGACTACCGTGAACTGAATAAGGTAACTGTAAAGAACAAATACCCTTTGCCACGCATTGATGATTTATTTGATCAGTTACAGGGTGCACAAGTGTTTTCTAAGATTGATCTCAGATCGGGGTATCATCAACTGAAGGTTAAACCGGAAGACATCGATAAAACTGCTTTTAGAACGAGGTATGGACATTATGAATTTTTGGTTATGCCTTTTGGAGTCACGAATGCACCAGCTGCTTTTATGGACCTCATGAACAGAATTTTTAAACCATACCTTGATGACTTTATTGTCGTATTTATCGATGACATATTGATTTACTCCAAAAGTATAGAACAGCATGAACATCATCTGAGACTTGCCCTACAAACCTTAAGGGAACAGAAACTGTATGCTAAACTGTCTAAATGTGAATTTTGGCTTGACCATGTTATGTTTTTGGGGCATGTTGTTAGCAAAGATGGAATTTCTGTTGATCCGCAGAAAATTGAAGCTGTGGTGAACTGGCCTAGACCAACAAATGTGACTGAAGTCCGAAGCTTTTTGGGATTGGCTGGATATTACAGAAGATTTGTCAAAGATTTCTCTAAAATTGCTCTACCATTGACTCAGTTAACTCAGAAGGGGACATCATTTGACTGGACCGACCAAAGAGAATCTGCTTTCCAGGAGTTGAAAACTCGACTTGTGACTGCACCACTTTTGACTTTACCCTCAGGTACGGATGGTTATACTGTATTTAGTGATGCTTCTCATAAGGGTTTGGGATGTGTTTTAATGCAGAATGGGAAGGTTATAGCTTATGCTTCCCGACAACTGAGACCACATGAAAGGAATTACCCGACCCATGATCTGGAACTTGCTGCAGTAGTATTTGCACTGAAAATTTGGCGTCACTACCTGTACGGGGTAACATGTGAAGTATATACCGACCACAAGAGTTTGAAATATTTCTTCACACAGAAAGAACTGAATATGAGACAGCGGAGATGGCTAGAACTGATAAAGGATTATGACCTACAGATCTTGTACCACCCAGGAAAGGCCAATACCGTTGCCGATGCATTGAGCCGGAAATCGATTGGGAACTTAGCATGTTTGCTCACAGGACAGAAAGAGTTGCTTTGTGACCTTGAAAAATCTGAAATTGAAATTGTTTTGAGAGAACAAGGTGGAACCTTAGCTGCTACTTCTGCTCAACCGGCACTGATTGAAGAGATTAAAGAAAAACAGCAACTGGATGACTTCTTGAAGAAGATCATCGAAGAAAGAGAATCTAAACCGAGACCGGGATTCAAATTTGAGAATAATGTACTGAAATTTCAAGAAAGACTGTGTGTACCAAATGATACTGAACTGAAAAGAAGAGTTCTGCAAGAAGGCCACAATTCGAAATTGTCTATCCATCCGGGGAACACGAAAATGTACCAAGATCTGAAACAGAATTTCTGGTGGCCGGGAATGAAGAAAGAGATTGCTGATTTTGTATCCAAATGTCTTCATTGCCAACAGGTCAAAGCTGAACATCAACGACCTACCGGACTATTGCAACCCCTACCCATACCAGAGTGGAAATGGGAGCATATCACGATGGATTTTATCGTTGGATTACCTCGCTCCAGAAAAGGTATGGATTCAATTTGGGTTATTGTTGATAGATTAACCAAATCTGCTCACTTCTTACCTGTCAAGACAATCTATAATGCGGACAAATTGGCTGTTATCTATATTGATGAAATTGTAAGACTGCATGGAGTGCCTGTGTCTATTGTTTCTGACAGGGATTCGAAGTTTACATCGAGGTTTTGGCAAAGCCTACAAACTGCACTGGGTACTGAACTGAGATTGAGTAGTGCCTATCATCCTCAGACAGATGGCCAATCAGAAAGGACCATCCAAACTCTGGAGGATTTACTGAGAATGTGTGTCCTTGATTTTCAGGGAAACTGGGAAAGTCACTTGCCCTTAGCTGAATTCGCCTACAACAACAGCTACCATTCGAGTATTGGTATGGCGCCTTTTGAGGCATTGTATGGCAGAAAATGTAGATCTCCAATTTGCTGGGCAGAAGTTGGAGATGGGCCTTTGCTTGGGCCCGAGATTGTATATGAAACAACTGAAAAAGTGAAACTGATACAGCAAAGATTGAAAACTGCACAGAGTAGACAGAAAAGTTATGCAGATGTCAGAAGACGGGACAGAGAGTATGAAGTGGGTGATCACGTTTTTGTGAAAGTGACACCAATGAAATGCCAGACTCGTTTTGGAGTCAAAGGCAAGTTAGCACCGAGATACGTCGGACCTTATGAGATTATTGAGAAAATTAATCCGGTGGCGTATCAAGTTGCGCTCCCTCCTGAAATGGAACACATGCATAATGTTTTCCACATTTCTATGTTAAGAGACTATCTTCGGGATCCCTTCCATGTAATAGAGCCTACCCACGTAGTGTTGAGTGATGACTACACATACGAGGAACGGCCTATACAGATTGTAAACAGACGGATCAAGAAACTGAGGAACAAAGAGATCCCGTTAGTGAAAGTTGACTGGCAGAACCATGGTGGCGTGTATGCCACTTGGGAAAGGGAAGATGACATGGCTAAACGATATCCTGAACTGTTTCCACTGAATCCTGTTTTCTTCCAGAATGAAGGTAACTCGAGTTTAGGGGACTAAACTCTTTATAAGGAGGGGAGACTGTAACAACCCTCGTACTGTTTACTGATTTATGACCGATTGATTACCGTTAATCACCGATTACTGTTAAATGAAGCTGATAATGACTGATAACTAACTGATAATCGAACTGAATGAAATACTGAACCGACTGACTGAAATTGAAACTGAATTGAGTGAATACGTCTGTTTGAATTGCATTTTATCTGTTGACTGTTTGTTTGATCTGTTCATGTTTATATGTTTAAACTGCTATTTGAAGGCCTTATCGGCGGCCGAACCGGAAATGGGTTAGTGTATTATGATCGTCATATTTAATATGATTTTATGGTATAATTATCTGAAAATTGATTAGGTATGATTAAATTAGATTAAAATAAGCCAATTAAAGAGTTTGCCATATTTACCATTTTGCCACTATCTCATATACACACACTTGAGTCTTTGAACACTCCACGTATGTGATCAAACCAAACATTTTCTTCTCCTCTTCTTGCCTCAACCGACCCAAGCTAGAGAGTGAGAGAGAGTTGAGTTGTTCTTGAGAGATTTGCTTGATCTTGCTTGGCATTGTTTGGGAATTGAAGTATAGATTGCATATTTGAGCTCCTAGTCTTCTAATTCAAGCTCTAGGTAAGGATCTTATCTTCTTATTGATGCTATTGAACTAGTTCTTGCATGGTTCATGCTTCATTGTAGAACTAAGTCATGATTTGGGTCATTAATGGTGAATTGAAGCTCATTTCTTGCATGCATGGTTGAATTAATGAGTTTTGAGTTGAATTCATGGTAAATGGTTACATGCATGTCCATGTTGTAAGAGTAGACCATGTTTTCATCTTGTTTTGAAAAGAATGAGCTCATTTGAACAAGCTTTGAAGCTTTGATTTGGTTTAAATCCTTGCATGTTTGCATGTTCTTCATATTCTTGAAAATGGGTTTGAATATGGTTCTAATTGACTCACCTTTGGGGCTTGAATTCATAAATTGAGCTTTGAAACTTGTTATACATTGAATTTAATGATGTTTTCCAGAATTTGGGCCCAAGAGGTCGAGTTTGGAGTGATTGAATGCTTGGTTTGAGCTTGGGAGGCAAATCTGGAAATTCCAGATTTGGCTTCCTCGCTCGAGCGAAGGATTCCCCGCTCGAGCGAGCACCTTTGTCCAGGGCTCCGCTCGAGCGACCATCGAGCGACCATCGCGCGTAAAATTTCAGCATCCAGTACTTTTACTGTTTTGCAGACCGCTCGAGCGAAGGATTCCTCGCTCGAGCGAAGCCTTTGATTTTGGAATTACGCTCGAGCGTAGAAAGTCTCGCTCGAGCGAGGCTCTTATTTTCAGCAAAGTTTGCGAAATGTTTTCTAAGTGTATTTTTGCATCCTCATCCCATCCTAGGCATTCTTAGGCCTAGTTTAAGGCACCTTGATGAGGATATCATTGTAGAACACACCAAGGCAAATTAGGGATTAAGTTATGAGATTTCCCAACTGTGTAGCTTAGTGTGTTCAACCTGTGAACTGTGTAGGGTTGGCAACTGGGGAGACACGCTCTAGCATACTGTAGCCCAGAACTCTGTGAGTAACAATTGTGTAAAGATATGTTCAACTGATTATCTTTTGAATACTGAACTGAACTGTTTACTGAATTGGTATTACTGAATGAATGTATGTCCTTTATTTCTGAACTGTACTGTGGCATCCTTAGTACTTACTGTTTACTGTTACTGTTACTGCGACAGAATTCTCTGTCGGTTCCCTTGTGGAACCACTACTGTTCACTGACTGATGGCCATCATTACTGTTCGGTCTTTTAAGACCTACTGTTACTGTTATACTAATGGGTGTACCACATATGACTGTTTACTGTACTGAACAACTGGAATACTGATTGAATTGAACTGTTTTCATTACTGTAAGGACATTCATTCTAAACCCCTTTACGCTTTATGTTATTCACTGGGCTTTAGCTCACTGCTCATATATATATGTAGGTGTACAGGCACCAGACCGCAGCTAGAGGCGTCAGGGTTACTCCAGTTTTGTCAAGCCAGCCTTTGTGCCTCACTGCGAGGTTCCGAGCCTATCTGATAAGGCTTAGGGGTGTTTTAAGAATTCCCCCTTCTGTACTGTTTCACTGTGTTGTATAGACTGACTGTTCACTGTACTGCTATCTAGGGTAGAGTCCCTAGTTGGAATGAATGTAAATATTGTGTATACTGTTCTGTACTGTTTTTGTATAATGTATGAAAAGCCTTTTTGCATACAGACTGTCACAGCTCAATGGACACTATTTATTTACTGTATTGGCTTCCGCCAGGCCCTGTACTCTGTTTCACTGTATTACTGTTCAGCAGGCCTTCGGTAATCTCGGATTACTGGCCGGTTACGGTGCTAAACCCATAGGGCCGGGTTTGGGTCGTGACACTATTCTTTTATATTTATAAATACAAATATCTTATGGCAACTTTGACAAATTGCACTTATAGAACATGGCCCCTAAGAAACATCTCAATCCTTCTATATATATATGCACACTTCTCCTCCCTCATTTTACACATTTTCAGCCATGCACTAGAGGAATGAGAGAGAGTGATCTTGGAAAAAAAAAAAAAAGAGAGAGGGAGAGAGAGAGAGAGAGAAAGAAGAATTATGTTGAGTCTTGTACAATAAAGTTAAACATGCATCACCTCTTCACTCAAGTTCTTTTACCACTTTTTTTTCCCCTCCTAATACATGCTCTTTGTATATATATGTTGTAGTCTAGGCCTACACTCTTGTATAAATGTGTATTAATCAAGAAATTGTATGTTTCTCTTTCTTTCTTAAATTTTCAACAGCAAATCTTTTCCCTCTCTTGAATTTATTTTCCTATCAAAACTCCATAAACTTGAAATCTATTTTTATGGTGTAATATTTGGTATGTTTAGAGTATATGATAATTTTGGTAGGACCTAGGGATGTATTTTTATAACCTAAACAATTTTTCTAAGTTTGTTACTCACAGAACCAGAAAAATAGTCAACTTTCTCTATTTTTATAAAATTTCAGAAAAATAATCTTGAGTCCACTTTTATGTCAAAATCTTAATCTTGGTGTTCTATTTTAACAAAAAAAAAAAATTGAACTAAAGAGAGTGAGAGGTTCGAGAGAAAAATCAATTTGCGTAACTGTCAACGAATCTGGACAGATCTTTGTAATTCTAAATTATCTTAAAATCTAAAATACATATCCTACTTTCATAAATTGAGTTTGAAACTAGACTTGTTTATCTACAAACTCACATGAGGCCAGGTACTTAGGGCCAATAAAAGTATTTTTTTCATAATTATTTTCAAACTAGTTTAAACCTGAAAATCTCGAAATTTGTATTAATATGTTCTTATTTGGTTTGTAACTCTTATATTCTATGTTTCTTGAATATTTTAGTCTCGATATGTAATCTATGATAAATTGTGAATTTGCTTTACCATGAATAAATTACTTGTTGTTTAGTTTTGATTCGTAATTATACTGACCATACTTTGCTATAACTGAGAACATAATGCACTTAATAAAGGGAAAATCAAATGGGATGGTAATGGGTAACGATCATTGTATTAAATTTTATGAGATAATGAATGATGGATTCAAGAGTATGATATAGTGGAATGTGTTTCATTTTATGAAGTCTTGCGCAAGTGTATTTTCGAACCCTAACATGTCACAGGAGGTATTCTAGCTGCTTAACGGAAATGAGAGGCATAAGGGTGGCAATGAGGGTCTAACACAGGGAGAGTATCCCTGGAAGCCTGTTCCCTTGGGGCAGACCGTGATGTCACTACTCGGGTATGTAACCTAGGTGCGTGGGCATCATTGGTAATTGTGCGGTAAGCGATGCACTGGTGGTTATGCGGTAAGCGATGCATTGATATTGTATTAATCAAGGGGGGATCAGAATTTCCCCGTGGCCAATGTTAGTGGTTGGGTAAAAGCGGCATTCCGCTGGGAGTTGCCTAGAACTAACTAAAATTGACTATTCTTAACGAGAACTGAAATTTAATTATAAGCTCTATTTAATTATTGCTTTTGTTGTATGTTATGATCGTGCCATTACGTTACTTGTGTATTTAGAATAGGAAAAGGGTTGGGGTGTGTGTGTTTACTGGGCATTCCAAGCTCATGGCGTTTTATGCCAGGTGAAGGCGAGTTTTACACTGAGAACAGAATCCCTAAAAGCTTTGTGGAACCAGGGCTGCCTTAGAGATTAGATTGTATATTTCTGGTATTTGGGTAATCTTTTTATATCAAGGAACTGATCTGTATTTAAAGACTTGAATAATTTTATCTGTAACTATTATTAATATTTTCTTTTAGTATAATTATTTATATTTTGTGCTTAAAAATGATGTGTATCCGCTAGTTAAACCCCGGTGTATCGTTGTATTATATTATCAAAATTTGGGGCGTTACAACATTCGCACCAAATGACATCTAGACACACAAAGTTGTCTAGGTCGGCAGACTTGCGAACAATACTGGAGGAAAGGGCCTGAATGAGGGAGCACACCTAGGCTTGCAACCCCCACAGGGCCTCGACTCTATAACGGTTGGCTCCTTGAACACATGGGAGTGTCGAGGATGGGATGCCAATACCACGCCTTGCTTACGAACCAGCAGACAAAGTATTAGCAAGGTTACAGAGCTCACCATTCATTCTAGTGGTTGAGAATACACCATTACCCTTAGGCTTCCACCATCCTAAATTCACGACTTATGAGGGGAAGTTGGACCCCTACGTGCACCTGAACTACTTTCACAAGGTTATGGTTGTATATTGACGAAATGAGGCTCTGATGTGTATCTTGTTTCCTTCTAGCTTAGGTGACCTGGGTTTAGCGTGGTTCGAGAGGTTGCCAGAAAGTAGCATAGCTTCATGGGCACAAATAACAGAGGCATTTGTGACCAAGTTTAGAACAAACACCAAGACGCCAGTGAAGATTGGCCAGCTTTTCTCCATAGACATGAGCGAGAAGGAAACATTGAAGTCTTACAATAACCGGTATTGGGAGACCTTTAATTAGATTGGGGACTACCTCACAAACCTACCTATAGCACAGTACAAGCGAGGTTTGCCGGTGGCTAATAAGTTAAGGGATTCAATGACGATGTCACCACCTCTCACAATGGAAGCCCTAATAGAAAGAGTGCATCATCACATCTGGGTAGAAGAAGATGGTGCCCGTGCCAAACTGAAATCTGGCACAACAACAATGTCTGACAGAAAACCTGCGGCAAAAGTCAACACGATCGCCCAAGAAGAACGACCGAACAAAAAAGGTAAGAGCAGGCGGGAGGACTCCCGAGCAAGAAAGTTGAGAGTCCGAACCACCATTACCACGGTGTTCAATAAACCTATCTACTGGATTCTTAGTGAGATACGCGATGAACCCTTCGTTCGATGGCTAGCCTAGTTGGGAGAAGCTCAGAGGGGCTACAATGATAGGTACCATTGCACCTTCTATGATGAAAAGGGGCACCGAACAGAAAACTGTACGCAATTAAGACAACATCTGGAGGAGTTAGTGGCCGCAGGCCACCCAGACCAATATATTGATGGGGGAGCACAGCCAGCCCCCTAAGACCGTAACAGGTCGGATGAAATGTCGGTCGACGGTCCACTCCAAGGCATAATTAATGTAATACATAGGATCATCGAACCTGAATGAGTATGTGAACTCAGAGGGATGATCAAGAAGGCTGAGCACATGAGAGAGGTATTAAGTGCACAACCTATCGTGAAGAAGGGAAAAACAGAGGCAACAAACATCATCACCTTTTCTAACAAAGACTTAACAAGGTTACAAAGCCCTCACAACAACGCACTGGTGGTCACTCTGTGCGTCAAGAATTTCGACATCAAGCGCATCCTAATTGACCAAGGAAACTCATGCGAGATAATGTACTACAAGACCTTCAAGCAACTAAAATTGGAGGACAAAGACTTATCACCCGCAACATCTCCCGTAGTCGGCCTCAACTCAATGCCAGAATGGCTGGTTGGCAAGATAATCCTACCAGTTAAAACAAGAACGATGATGAAACAGGTGAAATTTTGGGCATTGAAAGCCCCTTCCACTTACAACATAATCTTGGGAAGAGCGTGGTTGCACGCCATGCTGTAGGGCTGCAAAAGGGTTCGTACAAAGGGTAGAAGAGCCAGAAAACAATGAGCTGTTCACAGATGTCGGCAAAGCAGCCGAACAGAAAGCAATGGAAGATTTGGTAGAGGTAAGGATAGATAAGATAAACCCAAAAAGGTTCTTTTTGCTAGGCTCGTCTCTGTCCAGCACTGAGAGAATAGAGATCGTGGAATTTTTGGCCTCTAACATCGAAGTGATTGCCTGGACGCCATATGACATGCTTGGAATTGACCCAAACTTCATCTGTTATCAATTCAATGTCCATCCAACCACTAGACCAATTATACAGCGAACTCGCCAATCGATACTCCACCACGCAGAGATAGTGGTGAAAGAAGTGGGAAACTTGCTGGAAGTAGGGGCAATCAAAGAAGTACATTATCCCATGTGGATTTCCAACACAGTAGTGGTACCAAAAAAGAACGGCAAATGGCGCATTTGCGTGGACTACAAAATAGTCAACAAAGCATGCCCAAAAGACAGCTTTCCTCTACCACGAATAGACTAACTGGTGGACCTAATTGCAGGACATAAACGACTTAGCTTTCTTGATGCGTATCGCGGTTACCATCAGATCGCTATATATAAATTGGACCAGGAGGTCTCATTGTTTACAACTCCCAAGGGATTATATTACTACAAGGTCATGCCCTTTGGCCTAAAAAACGTGGGGGCAACATTCTAACGGATGATTACCAAAATTTTTGAGCCATTATTAGGCAGAACAATGGAAGCTCACATAGATGATATAGTGGTCAAAAGTCAGAATAAGGGGGACCATCTCAAGGACCTTAATGAGATGTTTCAAATTTTGAAATCCCACAAGCTGTGACTGAACGCATCCAAGTGCGCGTTTGGTGTGGGGTCAGGAAAATTCCTGGGCTTTCTAGTGACCAACCGGGGTATAGAAGCTGATCTGTCTCAGATCAAAGCTATCCAAGATTGTGAGAGGCCCAACACAGTCAAGGAGGTACAACATCTCACTGGCCTAGCAGCCGCACTAAACCGATGTATAAGTCGGTTGTCAGATAGGTGTCGACCGTTCTTCTAGGCATTAAGGCCAAGTTTGAGTGGGATGACGAGTGGGACTGCGCTCTGGAAAGCTTGAAAGACTACATGACCTCTCCTCCGTTGTTAGTAACCCCAGTACTAGGAGAGAAACTCTTTTTATACTTAGCAGTTTTCCAGTATGCAGTTAGCAAAGTGTTGGTACGTGCGGAGGGAATACAACACCTGCCTATTTTTTATGTTAGCAAAACATTGCAAGACGTCGAAACAAGGTACCTACCGTTGGAAAAGTTAGCCTTAGCTTTGGTGATGGATTCAAGAAAACTGTCGCACTACTTCCATGCCCACACTATGATTGTCTTAATGGCCTTCCCCTTAAAATCATTCTTTGAAAGTGCGGACTTTTCTAGGCGAATTTTGAAATGGGCCATAGAGTTAGGGCAGTTCAATGTTAAGTTTCAACCAAGAACCGCGATAAAGGTCCAAGCTTTGGCAAACTTCGTGACTGAGTTTGCACCAGACAGTCATCATGTTTGCCCGATCGACATGACCAAGGCAACCAAAAAAATGGGAGAAAGTGCCGTAGGGATAGCACAACCCCTAAAGCAGGACGCTCAACTGCATAACGAACCATTCAGCCCTGCAAAAAGAGAAAAAGGAACAGACCGCAGCACTACCGGCAAGGACTCACCGAAAAGTAAAGTCCTAAGACAGTCAGGGGTAAGGATCAAATCCTAACGATGGATAATAACTTAGAAGAAAGCATGATCAACGTCCCTGATCCCAAGACATCATCAGATCCCTCGACTTGTTGGAAACTATTCGTAGGAGAGATGTGAAAACTTTTCGTGGATGGAGCATCCAACAGGCACGGTGTAGGACTTGGTATAGTCCTCATCTTTCCAGATGGCCTAACGATCGAACAGGCAATCAACCTTGGCTTTCCAGCATCCAATAACGAGGTGAAGTATGAAGCATTATTAACGGATTTGAAGTCAGCATTTTGGATGAAGGCCACCGAGCTAATGGTATATAAGGACTCCCAACTGGTAGTCAACCAAATTTTGGGCGACTATGAAGCAAAGGATGATAGAATGGCCAAGTACCAAGAGTTGGTCAAAAATGAGATCACGAATTTGAAGTGGTTCGGATAGAGCAAATCGGTTGAGAGGAAAATAGTAAAGCAGATGAGCTGGTCGGTTTTGCGTCAATGACAGATACGTCTATCCCACACCCATTGTTAATTGACTTCCTACCCAGACCAAGTATTGAAGATCCGGAAGCAGCCGAAGCATGTTGCGCCGATCTAGGTCCTTCTTGGATGGATCCCATCATAGTGTTTTTAAAAGACGGCATCTTACCTAAAGAAAATAACGAAGCCAACAAAATTAGAGCAAAGTCACAGCGATTTTGGTTCTCCCGATCACTAGCATTGTACAAAAAATCCTTCACAGGACCTTACTTGAAGTGTGTCCATCCTAGTAAGGTCGAGGCATTTTTGTTCTAAATACACGAACATGTTTGCAGAAGCCACCAAGAGAGGAGATCGTTGGCCTACCGAGTGATTTCACAAGGGTATTAGTGGCCTTACATGCAAGCAGACACAGAGAAATATATCAAGAAGTGTGAGAAATGTCAAAAGTTCGCACATCAAATACATCAACTGGCCAGAGAGCTCCTACCTTTAACCAGCTTGTGGCCCTTTACAATGTGGGACCTGGATATAGTGGGACCACTCCCAACCTCGCCAGGCAACATAAAGTTCTTTCTCACAGCAACGGATTACTTCACAAAGTGGGTGGAAGTAGAAGCACTCGCATCCATAAAAGAAAAAGATGTCAAGAAGTTTGTCTAGTAGAACATCATAACCCAGTTTGGCATTCCTAAGGCTCTAATATCTGACAACGGCACTCAGTTTGATGAAAAAAATCTTCAAGGGTTTTTGCGAAGAATACAAGATAGAATTCTACAACTCTACGCCGGCATACCCTCAAGCCAATGGCCAGACTGAAGCTTCCAACAAAGTAGTCTTAGATGGCCTAAAAAAGAGGTTGGAAAAAGCAAAAGGCAAATGGGCTAAGGAATCTCCCCACGTCTTAGGGGCTTACCGAACTACACCTCGACGATTGATTGGCGAAACACTTTTTTCCTTGGCTTATGGCATTGAGGCGGTAATCCCTCTGGAAATTGGCCTCCCCACCATCAAAAGCAAAACTTTTGATCCAAACTTGAATAGCGAGGTCATATCCCTAGAACTCAACCTTGTAGAAGAAAGAAGAGAGAGAGCATTGGTGCACATTGCCTCGTATCAACAGGAATTATCCAAGAAATACAATAAAGTGGTGCACCCCAGACACTTCAAGATTGGAGATTGGATACTACTCAAAGTTATGGGAAATACATTGATACTGGGAGATGGCAAATTAGGACCTAATTGGGAAGGACCATACAAAGTGATTGGTTTGGTTGGAAAATGGGCATATCACTTAGAAGATGGGGACGACAGAGCTATTCCACGGCCATAGAACACGGCCAATCTCAAAGTATTTTAATTTTAACTTTTTCTTAAACACTTGTAATTTTTTATTTTTCAATAAAACAAGTTGACATTTTTTCGGTAAAAATTCTTTCCTCTGTTTTAGTTGATCGCCCAACTGAGGGCAATCAAAGAAGTTTGGCAAGTTTGACCAAAAACTTCCTCTTCAGCTGAGATAAGGATCTAGGCTCAAAAAGGTTGGCAGATTCGACCAATACTTTTTTCTTCCTCAAGTTGACATAAGGATCTAGGCTCATGAAGGTTGGTGTAGACACCCCATTTTTGACCGTCTTCAAGACTTGGACGTCACCGTTTGAACACTTGGTGATCATCCTTGTTTGTATTCGTCTTGAGTTCCCGAAGGTCTCGGCTACGCGCCTTGCCTCAAGATCTCTCGACTCGACTGTTTTGTGTTTGGTTTTGCACCAAACATTTGTGTTTTTGCTTTGGAGGGCAGGGAATGGCTTGTTGGCCATCCCCACACTCCACCGGCCATGGCTTGAGGCCACCGGCTGTGTGTTGTTGCCATCGGCCAAATGTTTGGCCGACCGGCACTCTAGATGGTCGACCGGCCATCTATTTTGATCAAATTGCATTTTTGGCCGGCCGACCACTGTGCATATGCTTTTACAGATATTTTTATGCCAGTTGTGCTAGCTGGCATACACTTTGCTCCCCTCCATACACATGTATGTGTATGGAGGGATCTCCTTCTTGACTAGCTTACTTGAGAAGCTTTGCAAGAGTGAGCTCTATAAGAGGGAGCCTCTTCTCCCTCCATTAGGGTTAGAAAAAAAAAAGCTCCAGAGGTCTGGTTCTTAGGGTTAGAAGTGTGTGTCTATTCTATCTCTATACCTCCCTCCCTTGTGAGTTAAGTGTGTGTTTGTTCTTACTATTGCACACAAACACCTACCATTACACCTTTCCTTAGTTGCTGAGGCATTGGAGGGTTGATCTTGGACTTTTTGAGCTGGTTTTGATCCAAGAGAAGGTCTGGTCTTGTGATCTTGGAAGTGTTCTTCAAGGGTGAGTGTTCTTGCCCTTTATTCTCCATTTTTGCATAGCTTTTTTGACTATCTTGCAACTGTTTTTAGACTTTGCATATAACATATAAAAGTTCTTTTTTTACCTACTTAAAATAGTTGTTTAAGAGTGTTTTGAGCTTCGGGGTTGTTTGACCCCTCTTAGGGCTTGTTTGGCCCCATTTTGTGCCATTTTGGTTGAGCTCCGGGACCACCTTGTTTGGGCCTCCTCACCACTGAAATCCCTCAAGATTTCAGTGGTGAGGATGGTGCCTTGAGGTCCTACGAAGGAGAGGGCCACCCCATCTCCTTGTTGTCCTTGAAAAGGGTCATTTTAGCCTCATTAGTGAGCACCTTGTTTAAGTGTATGTTGGCCATGCCCTGACTGTTTTTTTATGACAATCTTGCCATGATATAGCATTGTTGTGAGTTGGTTTAGACACACCATGCTTTCCTTACATACATGTCTTGTAATGCCATGATTTGCCTTAACATGTGCCTAGCATTTAGCCTATTATGCTTACTTGTTTTGGCCTAGCTTTGTGAAGCTTTTGTGCTTGTTTTAGCATGCTTAAGTTCTGTTTTTGGTTGTTTTGGTCGACCATGACATGCTTAGTATAGCCACCTTGCATTTTGGCTTGTTAGCCTTGGGTATGTGAGTGTGGGGCATGCTTTACTTGCTTTGTTTAAGTGGTTTGGAACCATTTAACATGTCATTTCAGTCCTCATGACATGCTTGCATGCTTGCATTTGATGCCCCTTTAATGTGTTAAAAGGTTGTTGTCTTATGCCCCTTGTTTAGGCCCTTGTGCATGCTTGCATGTTTAAGCCATTTAGATGCCATCTAGATGTGTTATTGGCTTTGTCTTAATATGCTAAAACTCTGATTTTGGTTGCTTAATTCATGCAATGTTTGATTTTGCTAAGTGTAGTTCAATACACCTTTGGCTCGCCTTGAATTTTGGCTTTGCTTGCATGCCTTGTTTGTCTTGTCTAGTTGGTTTGGCACCTTTCATGACTTGATTTTCAGAGCTTATAATGCATGTCATTTGTCCATGTTTTCATCCTCTTAAGTGTGCTTGAGAGTTGCTCTTCAATGCCTAAGTGTTGATCCTTGTGTGCATGCATGCTTGCATGTTATTTGGTCATCTTTCTCTTAGCAATTGGCCACTGTTTTGGGCTTAGTATAGAGCTGCCCAAATTAGTTTAAGTCCATTATTCGCATATTGTTGCATGCTCACCTTGTGTGTTGTTGTATACTTATGTGTTGTTACATGTTTAGGTTGTTTAACATGTTTGCTCCATGTGTTGTTGCATGCTTGAACATCCACATTGCATCTTGCACACTTCTTGGTTTGCATTGCCTCATGCCTTGCATGCTTGCTTGCATAGGTTGTATGCCTAGTATGCATTGTGCATTGCATGCCCATGTTGCATACTTAGTTAACATGCTTAGGTTGCATTGCATTAGCATGCATGCTTTGCTTCTTGAATTGAGTATGATAGAGGTTGAACCTCACTTGTTTGTTTGATGTGCGTCTCATTTGAAATCAAAGTGCATACTTGGTTTCTTGGGCCATCACGCATTGAAATGCGCAATTGGTAGTCTGAGAATCGAGAACCATGTCCCTTTAAGTCACAAACATGATAAGGGATGTGTTGGTGCAAACATTGCTTGAAATGCACTTCCATGCCATGTTTTGCCCTCTGTTGCTGTCAAAACAGGTTTCTGCCAGAAGCTTTGGCCGGCCGGCCATATATACTACCGACCGACCAAATATTGATGGTCGAGAGCTCAACAAATGGTCGATGCCCATCCGAACATGGTCGGTGGGGTTTCCCCTTGGTCGGTGGTGATCCACAGTGTTCATAGAGTGCACCTTGAGAATTTTGTAATGATCAGAGAAGGAAAACAGTGTGGACATAGGCAACTTATGCATGGCAGTGAACTTCCAAGAAGAGCCGAGCATGCATTGCATTGGGCCCTCTCCCCGAGGCCGTTTACTGTTTTATTAGATTAGTTAATTTGCTTAACTAGTTTAATTGGTCTGTAATATTTAATTAGCTTGTAGGTTAGTTAAATTTGTATTATTCTTTCGGTCCCTCCGAGCGAGGGCAAATTTGTAATAAGTGTGGGTGCGTGTGTGCATGTCTTCCAACCGCCATTTCTTTCTCCCTTTTACTTACCTGCTTTGATGGTTAGTACTAGGGCATATTTAATTTAGCATCCTTATGCTATGCATGCGTGCATCATTCAGCAGTATTGCATGCATCGGGCTCGGTGCATCATACTAACTGCATAGTACTTCAAATCTGACTTGAATATGTGCATCAAATGGTTGCATTTCACATGCCATCCTAGGATTAGCCGAGCCTATCCTAATTGCATTTTGTATGCGTTGCATTAGGCACTTAACATGGACTTGGATCATACATTGATTGCTAACGAGTTCTTTGTTTTGGCTTAGAGTACACTGTAAGTATTTTGTGCTTTAGCATCTTGCACGAGTGTGAATGTTAACATGACAGCATGCTTACCATGTGGCTAGATGCTTATGTGATATGAACTGCCTGAATGTCTGTGGGTGAAGGTTGGATTGCTTGAGTTGGAACAACTCATCAAAATCCGTGTTTTAGCCTACTCACGAGTAGCAAATTTCAAAACATTTTCCACACAAACGGATATGCGATGCTTTGTTACAAATTAGGCGATCTAGTCTATACTTGTTTTGCTGTGCGCATCACATAGTAATTTTAGGCTAATAACCGGTACAAGAACGCATAATGTTTTCAAAACAAGATATCATGGTTAGTAGAGGCCGATCTTCGGATCGGGCGAGAGGGGGTGCTCATAGCTAACCTTTCCCAATCGTACCCAAGTTCCCGAGCCGAGGCAACTTTGGTGATGACGGACACGTGGCCTTAGGCAAACGAGTCAGGGTTTCCTAAATTCTCCCATTAAAAAATATTTAGGTGGCGACTCTGTATCTGGCAAATCAGTCCATGTTTGATACTTCTTTTCTAAAAATCAGTTTTCTCAAAATGATTTGCCGGATTTGGATTCTTTGGTTCAGACTAAGAACCATGACACAAAAAGGGAGTCCGAACTGTGGTGGCATAAAGCCCGAGGGCGCGTCCATAGTTGGCAAGTTTGACCAACACTTTTTTCTTCTTAAAGCCGAGATTAGGATATAGGCTCAGGAAGGTTAACAGGTTTGACCAACACCTTTTCTTTCTCAAGCTGAGATAAGGATCTAGGCTCAAGAAGGTTGGCAGGTTTGACTAACACCTTTTCTTCCTTAATCCGAGATAAGGATCTAGGCTCTGGAAAGTTGGCAGGTTTGACCAACACTTTTTCTTCTTCAAGCCGAGATAAGGATCTAGGCTCAGGAAGGTTGGCAGTTTGACCAATACTTTTCTTTCCTTTAGCCGAGATAAGGATCTAGGCTCAGGAAAATTGGCAGGCTTGACCAACATTTTTTCTTTTAGCCGAGATAAGTATCTCGGCCGAAAAAGGTGGGCAGGTTAAAGAATGGCCGAGCTACGTAGGCCGGCTAAAACTTGCAATAAAAATGATACACTATAAAAGGGAAAAGTGCAATAACCGAGCAAGAAATTGAAAAAACACAAGAAAAAGGCAATAACTGAGCGAGCAGAACAAAATAAGTTTCATTTATTGGCAAGCAATTACAAAAAGTGAGGCGTATAGCCCAGTTACATTTCATATAAAAAAAAAAAACAGCAAAAAAATAAGGAAAAAAGGTTTTCCTAGTCAAGCAAACAAATCATCAAGATCAATGTCCAGGTCAATCCGGACTTCGCAGCTCGATAGGCCGGTTTTGACAGCTGCTTCCTAGGGTAGGTCAATCATAGGCACCCCGTCAACGGGGCTTGGCACAGGTTGACTGAGCAGATCCACCCGAGCAGGCAGAGAAGGCTGAAGGTCGAGGTTAGTGTTGGCAGGTGGGGCATTAATTGGATCAGGGGTCTTTTCTTCCTTCTCCCCCTCTTGAAGAAAATTCTATTGGACCGCGTTTGCATAGTCTGTCATATAGCTCGGTATAAAATGAAGGGGAGGGTTTAAAAAGATTTCAGAGTCATACCTCTGACTGAGCTTGGCAACTGTAGCCTTCCAGCCACATTTGAAGAAAATGTCCTTGGCTACTTCACACTATTGAACATAGGTCTCTTCTCTTTCTTTAAAACCTCAATCTTTGGCGTCCTCTGCCTTCTTCTTCCACTCTTGGACCTCAGCGTTCAGTTTCTTTTCATGCTTAGCAAGCTCCCGCAGGTAGCGTTCTTTTTTATTGGCTAGAGCTTTCTGCTTAACAACTTTAGCCGTGTTGACAAGCTCGGTTAGTCTTTCGTTTTCAGTATTCACCTCAGCCAGCTTTGCTTTTGCCTCCTTTAGTTCAGCCTCCTTGGCATCAGCATTAGTATTAGCTACGATTGACCAAGTAGTTTTTCGTAGCACAAGAACACGTTGGTGAGCTACTTGGTTCTTTTGCAGGGCTTGCACAAACATTCAGAACAATTACAGAAAAACCGAGCTTTCACTACAACAAATTAGGTCTTGAATGAAGATTTTTTTTTGTCGCCAAAGAGCTAATTTCGTCACTATTGATATTTGTGAGGAAATATTTTCGTCACTAGTTTCGTCTTTGAATGTTTGTCACTAAAAAGTGTCATGACGAAAAATAATTTCGTCACTGATGAAATTACTTCAGTGATGAAACTTTTTGTCACCAATAAAATAACATTTGTCACCAAAAATTCTCATTTTCGTCACCAAATAATTATTGAGTTGCAGGGATTTCAGATTTTACCAATATCATAGACTTGGACGCCGAGCGAATAGCTTCAGCTCAGTTAAACCTTCGTGCCGCTCTATATCGACTAGCAGGCAAACGTTTTTTGCTAAATTAAAAGCAAGAAGGTGATCCTTCTCAGCATTGACAAAGTCTTGTGTGGTTATGGCACGGCCCCTAAAAGACACGATTGGTGCCCACACCGGAGGGGATGGAGGATTGAAAGGGCCTGGCCAGCTGCGACTTTGGGAAAGACTGACTTCTGGCAGCTTGGTTTCCAACAGCTCGGTGACATCTTCGTTTGTCAGGCATTATGGCACAACAAAATTGGTATGAGGTCGTTTGTACGGCCGAGATGAGGCAGCACGGGTGGTTGGAAGGGCTACCACAGCGTGCGTGACTGGCTGGTTGGTGGTATCTCAGCCTGAACCTCAACAGTAGAAGTTGAAGTTTGCTCGGTAATCAGGGCACGAACGGCTCGTCTTTTAGCCATTTCTTGCTCGTCGGTAAGGGGAATTAGGTTGATCTGGGGGAGATTAGGGTCTAGTTTAGGTGATGATTCAAGGAGAAAATCTGTAACCTTGGTTTTTCTCTTACTGCTATACGCATAGGTCGGCTCAAAATTTAAGAGTTTGGTCCAATCTCAGTTGTAGTAACGGAGTGCAGCGCGAAGGGCATTCTGGTTCGCATAAGCATAGGTAGTCTTAAGGTGGTTCAAACCTGCAAAGTAAAGTAGACAAGGGTTTGTACGACAGAAGTACGTGAAATAACAAAGGAACCAGACTGAACTATTCTTACCAGTTGTCCCCTTATTCCACTTAATATTTTAGCCCGGTATTGGGGCTTCGTTGTCCTCAAAGTTACCTCTAACCCAGAGAAAATCATTATCGTTTAAATCCTTATCTGGTGTGCCCTTGATAATTTTCTCTTGGCCTTTCCTGATGCGTAGGTAATGGACCCAACCGTCGCCATTTTGGCCGAGCGAATATTGGTGGAATAGCTCAGCCAATCTGAGGTTGAGGCCTAGACGGCAATTTAGTTCAGTCACACCATTGATTATTCTGTAACTGTTGGTGGATAATTAGGTAGGGTATAAACGGGTTTGTCTAAGGAACTCATATATCAAACGCTGAATGGGGAATCGAAGTCCGCATTCGACAATGGATAAAAAGGTGAAAGGAACAAAACCGGGCTTGCCCCATGGTGTTGTTTCTAGCTCGGCTAATGTGAATTGAACATCATCAGGGATATTGTATTCCCTCCGAAATTCGGCTATAGCACCTGGTAAGCTTACCATAAATCGACACTTGCCTATGTGCTTAAATCGATACAGAAAGATGTCCTAAACGACAGTGCCAAAGTTGAAAATGAGATAAAAGAGGAGCAGTAGTAGGAGCTGCTGGTTGAAAAGAAACCGGAACATTAAGGTGAATGAGTTCATAGAGACGTCCATGCTTACAGCTGATCTCAAGAGTCTGTCCCGTCCGAGGGTCCTGCACCAAACAACTAGTATGAGAAAAGGTAACAGTTAGACCATGCTCACACAATTGACCAATTGAGATAAGATTTAAAGTAAGAGTAGGTATAAGGTACACACGAGATAAAGATAAGTGAGAGGTGGAAATAGAACCAACATGACTTATAGACAAAAGAGACCCATCAATAATATGAATAAAAGGAATATGAGGATTAGAAGAAAGAGAAGTAAAAATAGTAGGGTCAAAGGTCATGTGATGACAACAAGCTGAGTCAAAGTACCAGGAAGTGTTACTTGAGGTGACAAACAAAGCAGTAGATGGAGAAGTACCGGAAGTGGAGGGAAATTGTTGGAACATGGCTTCGACATCGGTTTGACAAAAGACTGGAGTAGAAGGGTCTATAGGCATAGAAGAAGGTAAATCCTCAGAGGTAGCAGCAACAGTGCGATGAATAGACATAGATTTAAAATGATTCCCAGAACGTTGAGAGTTGCCCCGTGAAAAACTCCCAGTGGAATGACCGTTATGAAAGGATGAACCAGGAAAGGCTCGGGCTAGATTGTGGAAGCAATCTTGCTGGAGATGACCAGGACCAATCTTGTTGCAAAATCGGCAAAGTCGATCTGAACAATGAACCAGAAGATGAGTAGATGAAAGACCTCGGTTTTGACAGTAATTACAAGTAGTAGACCGCTATTGTGAAAGAGAACTCCGAGTCTGGGGAGTAGCAAGAACAGAGTCCACAAGGTGTGGATGAAGAGGACCAAGCCTAGTTTTCCCTGACAGTAGTTCGGAAATAGCCTACTCAAGAATGGGTAAAGGAGTGCGATGAAGGAGAGATGCGCGCACCGGCTCAAAATGGGTAGTTAAAGCCATAAGAAACTGTACCAATCACTGTTGGTCGCGATAAGTAGTAAACGGAGCAGCATCCTCAGTATGGGGCCATGGAGGTTCAGAAAGAGCGAACTGATCCCAAACAGAATAAATTGTGGAGAGGAAATCATTAATAATCTAAGTTGGCTCTTGGCACATACGGTGAAGATGGCTCTGAAGCTGATATTGGTGAGCAAGACTAGTAGTCTGATATCAGTCTTTCAAAAAATCCCAGATGTCTTTTGTCGGAGTGGAAACAGAGTCAAGTTGGAATGTACCAAACTGAAGGCTGATAGATGTAGTAGATGTATTCCAAAGCCAAGTGATGATCTAATATTCTTACTGTCCCAATCCTCTAAGCGGTCTACATATTTGGCAATAGATTTAACGGTTTCTTGGGTGGGTTTGCGCACATCTCCAGTGATAATACGCTAAAGTTTCTTGCCTTTGAGGAAGCCAGACATGGCTTGTGCTCATAAGATATAATTGGACCCATCAAGAACAACTGAAATAGGGTGGTAAGAAGAGTCCGAGCGATCCATGGAGTAAAAACAACACTATAGATGCAAAATCTAAAAAAACGAGGGTACCAGTGATTTCAGATGGTCGAAAACAGTGGGGAACCGGTCAAAACCGGCCTTAAAAGGCCAAAAAATAGACTGAACCGGCCTATTGAAGAGGTTGAACCGGTTGAGGCTGAACCGAATTAGGGCTGACGTCAGTAGTAGCGTGGGCTAGCACCAGCGTGCGTCAGGCAGACGCGTGCGGCTGAGGCGACTCAAATGGCAGAGACGGCGCGAACAGCGCAAGTCTGTGGCGGCTAGGACGCAAGCTATTAAGACAGCTTAAGCGGCTGAGGCTGATGTAAGGCGCGTGAGATAGCGGAGGCAAAAGCAAGTGACACATCGGCGACAAAAGTGGTGCGTGAGGGCGCGTGGAGTCTGATCTGAGGACGCCGTTGGTGGCGTTGGAATCGTTAAAAGGTTCCGAGCACTATGGTAGGCTATGTGAAAATTTTGGAGAACAAAAAAAAATCTAAATATTGATGGAAAAGAGATAAATACCAGAAAATGTGAAGCTTTTGGTTAATGAGCCATAACCTTGCGCTTTGATACCATATCAAAACAAGTTGAGAGAGAGAGAGGGAGAAAATCTCTGTGAAATATATTATTTCAATAATGAAACCAATGTACATGGTCTCCTTTATATAGAAAAAAGAAGACAAGATAAGGACTAAGATACATAGCTATCTATATATATGTAAACATATCTACAGAAGCGTAGCTATCTATATACATTAACAATAACCTTGCTTAGAGGGATTGGATTAGTTATATGTAGTTCTCACATAAATCACACTTGATTTTGAAAAGTGGCATGTGATTTGCATTTTTATGAGATTATGAATCCCTCGAGAGTGAGGTTAGCATTTTCATAAGAGCACGTATGGTACGATGAAATAGATTAGAATAGAATGTTCATTTTAATCTTGCATTCATTTTTCCTTGTTTAGTACATCAACAAAATGTGATAATGCCGATTTCTTCCTCCAACTTAAGAAATGGTCATTCCATTCCATCATGAATCACCATAAATTTTCTTTTATATACTTAAAAAAATAAAATACTATCAACCACCATCTCTGTCTATTACCACCCATTTCACCACACTACCAATACCGCCATCACCACCACCCTATTGCCACCACAACTACCACTACCACTACCACCACTTTCACAACCACCACATCACCATACTACCACCATCATACACCACCACTACCATCATTAGAACCACTATCCTACTACCACAACTCTCACTACTACCACTACCTCTGCCACCACAACCACTGCCTTACCATTACTACTACCACATTCACAAACATCACACCACCACCATCACCATCACCATTGTAAGAACTATCGCTCTACTATTGTTGTCCGCTGCCACTACCATTACCACTATATTCACCACCACTGACGTCGCTACAGCCACCGCAACTACCACTACCACGACTCACACCATCACTTCCGCAACTATCAACACTATCATGATCTGTATAATTTTTTATTTAATTTGTTACTAGCTTATTAAAATAAATAAATAGTAATAACTTATTCCATTGGACACTAAGGCCACAAGTCAATTTCTTAATCTTTTCGGCTATTAGGCCCAATCTCTAATCTTTTTGGACCAAAAGGATACAATTCGTCCAAAAAGATAACTATATGTTAAAATCAACTAATTTGTCTATCTCTTGCAATCACCATATCTCTTTAAATCACCCAATTTGACTATCTGTTGAAATTCACAAAGCTTATTGTCCTATCTGTTGAAATTCACCAAACTACCTATCTGTTGAAATGTAACACATTTTACACTCATTTAAGACCCTATCTGTTGAATATCACATATTTTGTACCTCATCACCACTACTTGCTGTCACCAGTCGCCGATAACTTTTCTGACCAACTTTCCAGGGACTTTTTGTAACGATTGGGTCCTTAGTTTCCTTCTTTTCTTTCCTTTTCACTTCGTCCTCTTTTGTTTTCATTGAGTTTATAACGTCTGGAAATAATTCTTGAAAATTTAAGTCCTTATTCTTGTTGTGTTCGATGTTGAGTATCATTTGTTCCGGGAGGTGCGGGGTCAAGTTCGGAGTGCCCGGGAGTGAAGCGGAAAATTTCTGGGCTGCTGGGCCAGGGCCGCACGTGCGAGGTGGGGCCGCACGTGTAGGGAGTGAGGTCGCACGTGTGGTGAGGGTTGAGTTTCAGTGGGTTGCATTCTTCTTAAAAACACGAACGGAGAGTGGTGCGGAAGAGCCACCGCACGTACGGGGGTGAGGGCCGCACAAGCAGGAAGGGGCGCTCCGCACATGCAGGGATGGATGCCACACGTGTGACAGCCTGGGCAGTCCAAAACTCTATTTTTTTTTTCCTTTTTGGTCCGAATGTGTATCTCATTTTTGACATTCCTCTCTCACTCTAAACCCTATTTTCCTTCTCATTCTCTCTAGAAAACCTCCTCAAACACCAAAATACTTTGATCCTTGCAAATCTTGAATCAAGATCATCATCATCTTCCTCTAATCTTGAAGATCAAACTAGGGCTCCTCTTGGTATCGTGAGTGTTGAAGAATTCTCCATTAAAGCTAGGGTTTCTTCTTCTCCATCATTAAGACCTTGAGGTAGGGACATTCTTGAGTTATATGTACATGTTTTGCTACATTGTTGATGATTTAAAGGTTTTCTTGAAGTTTTGTGTTAATTTTACATTTTGATTCAAAAGGTAGAGGGTTTCAAATGTGGGTTTCCAAAACTCAGTCCTTGTTACTCCTTGATGGTTATTCATTAATAAAGCCTAAGGAATGTGATTTTAGTTGGGTTTTACCAAGGAAATGAGAAGTGCTTTGTCTTGAAGAAAAACCCTAGAAATTGGGGATTTTGGAAAAATAGAAAATATGCTTTGAAATTCTTAATTTCTTGTGTCAAGAGAATGAATAAGAGTAAGTTTCATCAAATGTTTAGCAAAATAGCAATATACTTGATAGATGAGAAATGAGATGTTATTTTAACATTGTTGCTAGCACTTGAACTTGTAATGTTGTGAGATAATAATTGTTGAGCACCATGGATTTTGAAAATTGAAATCTTGGAAGTTGATGTTTGAAAATTTCATATAGTCATGGAATGGATAGAATGTTGAGAAATGTTCATGGTGAGAGGTTTTTGCTATGTGTTGATAGCATCGTTTGAGCATGTAGTTATTTTGTGAGATGGCATTGGAAGAAGGAAAAATGAAGAAATGTTATGGAATGTTAAATTGTTGTATCATACTCTCATTTAAATTCTTGTTATTATTGTATATCTTGACATGAGGTAGAAAACATTCACATTGAGAAAGGTTATATTGAAATGAAATCTATGGAAATGTTAAAGGGGTAAATACGTTGGTAAGTCCGGTTAGGCGGTATAGATGAGATTGATAAGTTTGCCTGAGTGTCCGGGGGTGACAGACCTAAAACGCGCGCGGAGGAGGTACCACTTCCCTTCCGATTAGCAACCGGTAAAGTGGGGTATTGGTAGAGCTCGTAGAGCCTACTTGCAGACACCAACCTAAGGATTACCAGTGTCGTATTTACCGCCCCTATTGATTTAAATATTGGAAGTTTTGAAATTGATGAGACTGAAAGATATTATTGAGAACATGGTAATTTTCAAATGGTGCATTGAAATGAAATTCCTCTTTATTATTGGCATTTGCATGGCATTACCTTTGCATTTTAATTGTTGAGGGAATTTGCATAACTGTATATACTTTGTGGGAATTCTCTACTGGGCTTTATGCTCACCCCTATGGGATTTGGTGCAGGTAAAGATGTGGTGATCCCGCCAAATTGAGGGTGTGAATATGTTCGTGTGAAGAGTAGATTACTCTTTATTTTGTTGTGAATTTTTGGTAAAGCCAAGGGCTATTTTTGTATGGGTCCGAGAGACCACTTTTGTGTAACCGGGCTTAAGCCTCGGAAGTTGTAACCCGTGAGGGCATTTTATTTATCTTTAGACTTAACGCTCTACATGCTATAGATTCATGTATTTTTTTTTTAAATCATTGAATGTATAATTTGCATGTGGAACCCTTGTATAAAACTTGGAGATTTTGATGTAAAGGTTGGTGAATGATGTATCTATTTAATGAATGATTTTTGATGTATTAAATATGTTGGGATCATTTCGAGGCGTTACACTTTTCTAGTACTGGAGAAATTTTTTGGCATGTCCTTATCACCAAATAAGATTTTACCTTGAATCTGATGACTTACATCCTATTTAAATTAGACTTTTCACCAAGTTTCTCTATTCTATTTCATTAGTTTAATAGGTATAACCAAACATGAGAATGAAAATTATCATTCTACTTCATTTCACTCCATCGTACCAAATATGTTGGGGTTTGGCATTGCTAGTCCAATAACATGAAATTGGAGTGAAAAGATTTCATTGCCCCCACTTTACCAAAATAACAAAGTCACATTTTATATAATGAGAGATTTTATGTAATTTTATAAATTTAATCACAATCAATCAATACCACTACACTAGTACATAAATAAACCCTTGGGCAAATTATACTTTTAACCTTCATAATCGACTTATATTTCAAATTAGTTGTTACACTTTAAGTCTAATTTTAATTTGATCATTCTATTCAAACTGAAAAATTAATCATAAAAATTAGATTAAAATTAAACTTAAAATATAATAGCCAAATTATTTACTTTAAAACAATAGAAACTAAAATAAAATTTGAATAAAAATAACTGTGAAAAGTGGATTTACCCTAAATTATATTTGGGTTCTAGAGCAGCAAACAAGCTAGATGAATAAATAAATAAATAAATAAATAAATGAAATGAGAGAAAAGAAACTAGTGAAATAGGCCCAAAGAAGACCGAAAACACTAAAGCCCACCAATCCATCAATCGAACCTCCACCCATCCGTCAAATGGATTGACCCGCCCCAGTTGATTTCTAAACCACGTTCGGTCCGCAATGGTTAGATATTTCTTAACCTAACAACATTGGTCAAGTGACAAGTAGTAGATGAACTTGTCTAAACTTGACTTGTGAACACCCCTACACCTAATATGTATATTTAACTAGACCAATTTCATACAAACATTTGTCATATGGAAGAAGAAAAACTTCTCCAGAACTCCCGAGGCCCGGTCAAGTTGGACTCTTTGGACCAAATTTCATCACCTCAATTTTAAATTGGCTGTGTTATTTGTTTCATGACTTTTGAGTGAATTAACATGTCACCCATTGTAAATCACCAACAATGAATCTTGAAATAAATGTACTATTGAACTGTACTTAACCATTTGTAAAGAAATTTAGGTCACAACCAAACTCAATGTGGGGATGGGACATTCTTTCCATTACTCTGTTTCCTCTGTTTACTCTGTTTAACATGAAAAACACATGTACACAATTGCCAAATTTTGCATATGGGATATGGTGTCCCAACATGCTCTGCCCACAAACTTAAATTAATTTGGCAAGTGGGACTCATATGGTGTGCCAACATGGGTATGAAAAGTAAAGTACCCAAGACACTACCACATTTATGGCCTGTTGGTCAATTTGAATTGAAAACAAACAAATATTCATTCATTTTCTATTGCTTTCCTTGTCCTCTTCAACTTTTTGGATAACACTTCCATCTTCACTAAAGTCTTCCATATTTTGATAACATACAAAATTTTGGCAACAACAAATCCACCCATTACTCAATCAGCCAAAAAAAAAATAAAAATAAAATAGTAATGGCTAATTACACTTTTAATCGTTGTATTTTGATCATTCTGTTATTTTGATTCCTACTATTTCAATTGGCTCTGTTTTAATCTTAAATTTTTTATTTTGTTTGATATTGGTTCAATTGCTTCCTATTGTTAGTATTGTTTTATGACAAATGCGCACATGAGCTGCATGTATCATATTGTTATGAGTAAAATTATAAACTCGATCAATTTAATGACTTAATCTCAATCAACTCAAAAAAAAAAAAAATCTATCAAAAATCCTAACGATGTTTTCAATTAGGTCAATTGATACAAAATCTAAAATTAAGAATTAAAATTGAGCCAATTGAAACTGTGGAGATTAAAATAACATATGTAACAAAATGTAAAGATTATCGGTATAATTTGCCCAAATAATAATGCTAGAAACACATAACGAGACACCGAATTAGACACTAACTTTTGAGTATTTGTGTCCGATTCTTTGTCCATTTCTATGTTCGTGATATTGCTCTGAGAAGAAATGGGTGAAAAAACTAGAGCTATTATTGACTTTTAACACTAGACCGTGAACACAACACCGGCATGATCATGAATGACAATAACCATGCAAAGATGATTACAAGAGCGATGTTATTAATTAATTATAATTTAGTAATTAAGTGATGACGAGGAATTGAATTGGGCAGCGCAGTCTTGGACCGAAAAGATTTACTTCTTATTCGTGTTGTTGAAAGAATGCTTGGGAGAGGGATAGAAACAAGAAGCAATGGCTTGGACTATGGACTCAAACATCATCTCCTTCACTAACCTCCTCTTTGGTGGAATCAAGCTCCCACTGCACTTGGGCTTGAACCTTGGCTCGTATCCTGCTCGAACCGGTCCCCCATTTGGGTAAGCCACCATGGGCTTTTTTTTAGCCTTGGCTCGGATCACTGCCTCACCTGGGTTCACCCCCATCTCTCTTGCAAATCTCTGTCTGATGATAGTGTGTGTGCAATGTGGGAAGTGGTGAGAGTTTCTGGGGGTATTTATGCATGTGTGTGGGCCCAAAGGATGGTGGTGGGCCCAAAGGACATCATCCTGAGAATCCTTTTGGATGATGCTGGTTCGCCTTTGTCGTTGCTCAAATTGTCTTTTAGGATAGGATTGTTGGGGTCCACCTCCTACGATTGCAGACCCCAAGGTCGCATGAACTTCCAAGTTCCAAGTAATTGGGCCTAGGTACCTTCTGGTCGGACCCATATCTCTCTCTCTCTCTCTCTCTCTCTCTCTCTCTCATAAATTTTTCAAACTACACATTAGGAGTGGGGACTCAGGATAAGGGCTCTCAAATTTTGTTTGAAAAGACATTGCGTCCCCAATTTGGAGTTACTCTACTTTGGAGCACTTTCTATGCTGCAACTAGGGCGGTTTAGGTGGACTTTACAACATTTAAAGCCCCGTTTGTTTGGGGTTGTAGAGAGGGGATTAAGTTTGATAGTGAGGAGAGAATTAAGAATGAGATGTTTGTTTTGAGAGATAGGAAGAGAATTAGTAATCCCTTGGTATTAGTAAGAAGGAGGAAGGGAGATTGGTAAGGAGGAGGTAGAGATGATATTAGAAAAATAGTAAGGGGATTAGAAATTTATTTTTTATTTTTTATTTTTTATATATTGGGAATTTTTTTTGAATATAATGTTTGATTTTTTATATTTTTTATTTGTTTTATTATTTTATAAAAAAATAATTTAACAATTCTTCACTATTAATCTTCTCATTATCAATCCCTTCATTATTAATCCCCTCACTAACAATCCCTTCACTATGAATCCCTTCCATTCTATCTCTGAAAATAAACGGAAGCTTAGTCATTAAATTTCAATAGAATAATAATAATGAGTCTCATAAGCAAGAAAAGTAAAGTGGTTTTGAGATTTTAATTATCAATAAAATCAATTGTCATTATTGCACAATGTGACTGAAAAATTGAATCCATTAACTAATCACGTTTGTCAGTCAATCTGACCTATAGTTGGATCTTCTTTACTCTTATTATAGTGTTGGTAAAAATTATTCAAAAAGTTGTATGAAAATGATGTGCGTGGATAATGAGTGATTGGGATGTACTCCCTTTACTTAATTTTCTCTTTTAATTTTTTTAATGATATTAATTAAATAATTTATATATATATGTATATTATTTAATTTTTTTTTTTTTGAAAAGTATATTAAGATTAAATATATTTAATAGTTATAAAATAAAATATTTGAAAAGTCCTTTATGGCATGATTGAAGGTAAAAATTAAAATGGCGTATGGAATATACGCTATATCATACATTTTGATTTGGACTATATTGTATCTTGGAAATTTCTGAGTCAGTGCCAAGAAAGTACTTAATAATATTCAAGTCGTTTTGCTTGCGGTAAAAGAAGGGTTTGGACGGTCCCCTTGCCTTCTCATTGACACTGTTATTGTTAAAAAAAAAAAAAATTAAAAAATAATATTTTTTAGTACCTATTTTGTATGAAAATTTTATACAAAAATTGCATGGTATGTTTGATTAGCAGAATTAATAGCGAAGGGGTTAACAATTTATAAGATTAGTATAAGATTGATTATCCAATTAGATTCTCAGATACATAATACTGTCTTATACACATTTGTTTTGCAATGGTATGAAAATATATAATATCAATTATATGTATGTTTAGTGTTATTAGTTTTAAGATTACAAAATCAATCTATTTTGTTGAATAGATTGGCTATTGAAATCTAACATGAATAATTAAATTTGCAAATAAACAAATGTGAGTCTCTTAAATTAATAATCTCAATCGTACACAATAGTTTGCCCAATCAAACAAGCTCTTTAATGTATTGCATCACTAGAGATATGGATTTAATATTTTTTTTAATAGATGGAAATACAATTAATATTAAGGAAAATTAGTGAAACATCTCTCTTTAACTTTGAATAGTAGGAGCGGTCTAATATTTTTTTTTCTTATTAATTAAGATCCCTCAATAATATTATTAGAGAAATTTCTTTATGAAAAAAAAAATTCACTGGGAAGAGTTAAAATTTTTTTATAAAAATATTAAAAAACTCCAATTACTATAAAAATATTATATGTTCTTTATCTTATAAAATCATAATATTTAGGACCTTAAACTAAAAATCTCTTAATATTAATTCATTTGTGACAAATATTCTCAAAAATATAGAAATTATACATAAATAAATAAAAATATGTGAAAATATGTAAAAGATAATATGAAACGATCATGTCATGCAACGTGAAAGTTAAGTCTAAAGACTTTATATATATACATATACAACGAAATAATAATAAAATAAAATATAAATATGAGATGAAGCGTGAGTCATATATATAATATATATGTATCTAATTATGCAAAAAATGTCTTTAGCCTTAGATTCTCTTCGAAAAGTGCGTCATTAGTTAAATGACTTACGCCACCATGACCCCACTCCATGCAACTGGAAAAACAAGTCATAATGCATTCATATGATGAAAGTAGAAACACGCCTCTTCTCTTCTTGTAATTAACGACTGAGAAGTCCAATAAAATTTTCTAAATTTGGGCCCACCGTATCTACACATTCAGATTTGGCACAAACGTAAAAAAGATTTCATTTGAATTATAACTTCCCTCACAACATTTATAGATTTTTTGGCACAACGTGAATGATTTTATTTCATTGTAGATAGATACTCTGACTAATTATTTATTTTTTTTAAGAGTTGATATTTTGAGTAATACCCGAATGACAAATAATATTGTATTAATAACATATATATATATATAAGTAATATGACTCATTCAATCAACAAAATTATAACAAATGAAAAGGATTTACATACGTGTTTAAGTTAGTTTACATGTACTTTGAATAATTCTAAATCCTTAAAATTAATCAGAGAACTTTTCAATGATCCTTTGAGTTGATACAAACTCGAAATCTTAAATTTTATTATTAAGTTTTTACCACTCGACCCATATAAGATCCATTATTTATCTCAATATTTGTCTCATTAAAAAAATGGTGTTTTCTACCACAAGCAATCTTTTATATCCGTATTGGTAGTGAGACACAATTGTGTTTGAATCATAAATTTTAATAAAAAATTATAATATAAAAAAAAAAGAAAATATGAAAAATAACAAATATAAATTATTATTTTTTTCTCTTTCTAAATTTATGATTCAAACATAACCCTTGTTTGGCAAGATGGTTGGCATTAATTTAACCTACTAAAAACTAAAATAAATTAAAATGTTAGTAAAATAAAATGTTATATGAAATCATAATCATTTCACTTTTTGCTTCACAAAGTTATAAAAATAAATAAATAAATTCATCCCAAATAATTTTTTTTTAAGTAGATTAAAAAAGTTAAATTAAAAACATTCTTCCCAAATACCCAAAAACCAAAAAATCAAATTAAAAAAATTCTTCCTAAAATGTCAAAAACTTCTTCCCAAAATAGCCTAATGACTATTTTGAATTGTTTTAAAAAGTGCTAAATAAATTAATTTTTTAACTTACAAAAATTGGCTTCCAAAAAGGCTATCGTCCTCAATAAAGCTTCTATGCATCATTGTTCAATTGGCGGCGATGACACCATCAGTTATGTAGACTGATGTATTACAGATACCGCGTACGCGGTATAGTTTGGATAATTGGAAAGTAAAATTATAAATAATTGTGATACGTATCCTGAAATTCTTAAGTTCGAATTTGTCTCAAATTTAAAAGGATGTTGTTTTAGATTTTTTTTTTTTTGTTTTCTCTCTCTCTGTTTTGAAGATGAATAGAGAAGTGGAAGCAAAAGTAGAGAAGAGAAGAGAAGAGGAAGAAGAAGAAAAAAAAATAAAAAATTAACATTTTCATCAACACATCATCATCATCATCAACAACAACAACAACAACATCTTCATCAACATCATCATCATCAACACATCATCACCAGCCAAAAAAAAAAAAAATTCAGATCTGATTCAGATCTAAATCTCTGATCACCGCCATCACCGTCGATCTTCCTCCTCCGTCATCACCGTCTTCTTCTCTTCCTTCTCCTTCTCCCTATCTTTTCTGCTTCTCTCTTCCTCTTCTCTTTTCTTCTCTTCTCTTCTCTTCTCTTTCTCGCCTCTGTTTGTCTGTGTTCAAACAAGAAAAGGAAGACAGAGAAAAAAAAGCAAGAACAGGAAGAAAAAGAAAAAAAAAAAAAAAAAAAGAAATCCAAAACGATGTAGTTTTGAGTTTCGAGCCAAACGATTTCGAGCCCTCAAACAATTTTCAATTACAAATTAAATATTGAATTAATAGGTTGACGGATTGATAGATTGTGATTTGACAAATTTTAGACGAATTGACGGATTGAAAAATATTCCAACCAATTATCAAGCCTTTACATAATATATAATATCAATTTACATAATATTTTTCATATATATAACACAAACTAATTTCACATAATATTTTTCATAAATATAAGTGTGGGGATATATTTCTGAGTACCAACACGTGGCAAGGTGACGCCGATGTGTCAGTCGAGGTGCCACGTGTCCTAGTCATTATGCCGAGGTTATTTTAGCGTTGCCGAGGTTATCTCCGAAGATATCGGAATCTGAGATAAACGAATAAGGAACAAGAGTCCTAGAATGAAGAGGAGACTTAGTCAAGATGAGGATAAAGCTCTTAGGGAGTTTATCTTTATCTCTTGAAGAGTCCAAAGTAAGTATTGAGTTAGAATCCATAGAAGTCAGGCTTCTAGTGGGACTAGGATTGAGTTAACTATAAAAGAGAGGCACCCCCGTGGGTCTAAGGTACGCAATTTATGCTTTGAGTAGTAAGTTTAGCACTTGATTATCTTTGAGAGATATACTGACTTGATCGTCGGAGTGCCCCCGGGTGGAAGAACCACCGCTGGAGCCTTTTCTTTCTGTTACAGGTTAACTGAAGCCATCTATTCTGCCAGTGCTCTCTAGCTAATTACTAAACGGGCAATGTGACTAGAAAATCACTCACACAATTTGGCCCTGTCTGTGGGAAGAAGGAAGAATAGATGGCCAGTAACGGACAGAAGGAAAAGATTGGAGACGACACTCCTGCTGGGAGTGGCAGGCCTATAGACCTTGATGTCAAAGGAGATAACTACAATGCAGAAACTCGTGACCAGGGCCACAGAGAAAAAGACAACGGCCAGGAGGGCGACACTTCGAAGAAGACAGACCAAAGCAAGTACTATAATGAAGATAACCTCCAGGTATAGAGGGATAAAGAAGAACAATCGGTCGTCAACTTCATGATGCAAACCAATGTTATGCAGCCACCATACCCGCTGCAGGATACGCCGATGCCAGCAACTAATACCCGCAAGGGAGGAAGAAGAACAATCCCCAAAGCCCTTCATCACACCAAGAGCGGAAGGCACTCTCATCGACCTTCTAGGAAAGTCAGATGAGAGGAGCCGAGACGAGAGGAGTCCCGAAGAACGTATCACACGAAGGACCCAGAGCCCAAAGAACATCGGCATATTCAAGGACAGGCGCTCTTCTTTGACACAACCCATGGAGAGAGATCAAAACGGGCTCACCACGAGGCCGAAAGTAGTGTGCCGAAAAGATTGAAGTCCAAAGATAGCCGAGCTCCAGGGAGGAGTAAAGAAGACTTGAGAGATTATCTCAAGAGGAAGCAACAGAATGCTGAAGCCGGGGTAACTTCCCCGGTTAAGCCGAAGACACCATTCTCGGTGGAACTGGACAAATTTGAAGCACCAAAGAGATTCAGTATGCCGAGGTTCTAAATATATGATGGTAAGTCAGATCCCAACTTTCACGTTGGATTATACCTGAATTCAATGGCATTATATAGTGGGAACGAGCAGTTGCTCTGCAAAGTATTCCCCTCATCCTTTGGGGAGATTGCATCAGATTGGTTCCATAAACTGCCGAAGGGAAGCGTAAAGACTTGGGAAGGCCTGGCCGAGATGTTTGTGGCCAGGTTTGTGACGAACAAACTACAGCCCTTGAGGGTCGACGCTCTGATGGCTTTAAGAATCACCAAGGATGAAGGCCTTAGGGCCTACGCAAAAAGATACTACGAGGTGTTCAATCGAATACCCGAATGCAACCAAGAGGTGGCGGTCGTGTCTTTCAAGAACGACCTGAAAGATGACAGCCCACTACGGAAGTCTTTGGCAAAGACATTGCCAAAAAGTATGGAAGAACTCATTGCGAGAATCGAAAAGTACGCCAGAGCCGAGGAGGATACGTCGGGAAACAAAGAGACAAAGCAGGAGAAAGGAAACGGCTCGTCGAAGCGAGGCCGAGGTAACAATGGATCAACTAAACAAGAAACGGAATTGAGGGCTAAACAGGCAGTGACGATTGTGTTCCGAATCCCGATCCACAAAGTCCTGGATCAAATAAGAAACCAACCCTATTTCAGAGGACCGACAAGAACACCAGGGGAATTTATGGGAAGAAACGTCGGTAGGCGTTGTGCTTACTACAATGAAGAAGGGCACCCAACTCAGGGTTACAGAGCCCTAAAATCACACCTAGAAGACTTGGTGAGGCAAGGCCATCTGAGGGACCTTGTTGATGAGGCCAGGACAAGGGAAGAACAGGCAAGATTGCCTCAAGCACCAGCAGTTCCGCCTCCCCAGCTCAGCAACCACAGGCAGGAGGACCACGGGTGGTTAATGTAATTCACGCAAAGGTGAATGAAAACGACATACGAGGGGAGACTCAGAAGGTAAAACACCTACAGCACGTGAACCAGGTCGGACATAAAAGACCTCGGCCTGAAGAATGCCAGGGATCGACGATAGCCTTTACTGAAGCCGACCTAGAGATGGTCCAGCATCCACATAATGATGCCTTGGTAGTATCCCTCCAGGTTGGGGAATGCCAAGTGAAACGCATCTTGATTGATCAAGACAACTCTTGCGACATCATGTATGTTAGATGTTACAAAGAGCTGGGCCTTCATCCTGATGACTTGGAGCAATCCAATGGCCCGATGGTCAGCTTTAATGGAACGCCGACGTGGCCACTGGGCGCAACAAGTTTAGAAGTACAAGCTGGTACTAAAAAGATCAAGACAAAATTCATGGTGATTGATACGCCCTCCCCTTACAACATCATCTTGGGAAGGCCATGGTTGCATGCAATGGGGGCAGTTCCGTCAACATTACGTTAATTACTGTGATTCCCAACAGAGCATGGGATAGAGGAAGTTAGAGGAGATCAACTACAGGCACAGAATTGCTCCATGGCAGCAATGAAATCCACCTGCAACATTCGAGAGCCAGAAAAGGCAAAAATTGAAGATGAGAACGTAGAAGTCCTAGAAGACGTCGGCAAGGAGCCAGCTGAGTAAAGCAAAGAGGCACTGAAGAAAATCCTCGTCGAGGATGGGGACGAAGAACGCTTCTTTCTTCTCGGCTCGGACTTAGCCAAAGAGGAGGAAAAAGAGTTGGAAACTTTTCTAAGAGCCAATATTGAGGTGTTCGCTTGGACAGTTTACGAAATGCCTGGCATTGACCCCGAGGTCACTTGCCACAAAATGAATGTCGATAGATCGGCAAAACCTGTAATTCAACGAGCCAAAAGACCGACGTTGACGCACGTCGAAGCAGTAGAGGAAGAAGTAGACAGACTTCTGGAGGCCAGGGCCATCCGAGAAGTTCACTACCCGACATGGCTATCCAACACAGTAGTGGTGAAGAAGAAGAACGGTAAATGGAGGGTCTGCGTAGATTTTACAAGCCTGAACAAAGCTTGTCCCAAAGATAGCTTTCCTCTATTCAAGATTGACCAATTGGTAGACGCCACATCTGTACATGGAAGGATAAGCTTCCTGGATGCTTACAGGGGATACCACCAGATAGCCATGTACCCCCCAGATGAGAAGAAGACAGCGTTTATCACCCCGAAAGGGCTATACTGTTACAAGGTAATGCCTTTTGGATTGAAAAACGCAGGAGCAACTTACCAAAGGTTGGTAACCAAGATGTTTAAACACCTAATTGGCCAAACAGTAGAGGTCTACATCGATGACATGGTCATAAAGACCAAAGAACCTAAGGGTCATCTTGCCGACCTAAAAGAGGTCTTTGATATACTGAAAACATACCGGCTCTGACTTAACGCGTCGAAGTGTGCATTTAGAGTTGGATCAGGTAAGTTTTGGGGGTACTTGGTAACAAGAAAGGGCATTGAGGCCAACCCAGATCAAATCAAGGCCATTTTAGAGCTGAAAAGCCCGACGTCGGCAAAACAGGTTCAGATGCTTACTGGAAGGATCGCGGCCCTAAACAGGTTCATAAGTCGAAGCTCAGACAAATATAAACCTTTCTTCAACCTCGTGAAGAAAGCCACAGACTTCCTGTGGACAGAAGAATGCGAAGCTGCTTTGGCCGACCTAAAGAAGTACTTGACCACAGCTCCAGTTCTTTCCAATCCAGAACCAGGGGAGGAGCTGTTCCTGTACTTAGCCGTTTCAGAACATACAATAAGTGCGGTATTAATTTGAGAAGAAAAAAGGGAGCAAATGGCTATTTACTATGTAAGCAAAACCCTAGCCGATGCAGAAACAAGGTATCTACCCTTAGAAAAATTGGCACTAGCTTTAGTAATGGCTTCAAAAAAGCTGAACCATTACTTTCAAGCTCACAAGATTATAGTGCTAACAAAGCACCCACTGAAGTCATTGTTACAACAAGGAGACTTAACTGGAAGAATAGCAAGATGGGCAATGGCCTTGGGCCAGTACGACCTGGAGTTTAGACCGAAAATAGCAATTAAGGGCCAAGTTTTGGCTGACTTCGTAGCGGAATTCACGCCAGAATCCATCGAACATCGGGCTCCGTTGAGCCAAGATGAACAATGTCCAAGCAAACAAGGAGAAGCCCAACCAAAGACAAAAGAACAAGGAAAGGAAAAACTCAAACCCTGCAGCATTTATATCGGCGACTCATTTCGCCTGTTTGTCGATGGGAGCTCAAACCGGCAAGGAGCGGGGGCAGGAGTAGTGTTGATATCCCCTGATGGGGAGATATTGGAACAGTCTATTCGATTAGGGTTCAAGGCCTCAAACAATAAGGCAGAATACAAAGAATTGATTGCAGGACTAAAGCTGGCAGTGGCAGCAGAAGCTGATGAGGTAATAATTTTTTGTGATTCACAACTTATAGTAAATCAGACAACAGGAGAGTTTACAACCCGAGATGAGAGGATGTCGGCATACGCAAAGGAAGTCATCAGGCTGGCAACCTTGTTTCGCAACTGCCGACTTCTGCAAGTTAGCCGAGATGATAATAACCACGCCGATGCATTGGCTAATTTGGCAAGTTCAATACAAACTGGAAAAACAAGGACAATCATGATTGATTATTTGTCAAGCCCAAGCATAGAACCACCGATTACAGAATAAGAAGCAATGTGTGTGGACTTAGGACCAAGCTGGATGGATGCAATTGTTGCATTCCTAAAAGAAAGAAAGCTACCAGAAGACCATAAGGAAGCACACAAGATTAGATTGAAGTCAGCAAGATTCAATCTGACAGCAGACGAACATCTCTACAGAAGGTCCTTTACGGGACCCCTTTTAAGGTGCGTACACCCTTTGCAGGTTGAAGATTTTCTATATGAAATTCATGAAGGGATTTGTGGAAGCTACGCTGGGGGCAGATCACTAGCTCACAGGGCCATTACCCAGGGGTATTGGTGGCCTTACATGCAAAAAGATGCAGAAGCCTACGTGAAGAAGTGCGAACAATGCCAAAGGTTCACACCTTTGATACACCAGCTAACTGCTGACCTAAACCTTGTATCCAGTCCATGGCCTTTTGCCCAATGGGGCATGGATCTCGTTGGGCAGTTGCCCCAAGCAACTGGGCAAAGGAAGTACTTACTGGTAGCAACAGATTACTTCATAAAATGGATAGAAGCAGAACCTCTTGCCAAAATTCGAGATGTGGATGTCAAGAACTTCATATGGAGAAACATCATCACCAGATTTGGCATTCAAAGAGCAATAGTTGCGGACAACGGAACACAGTTTGACAGCAAACTCATCAAGAACTTCTGTGCGAAATTCAAGATAAAGAATTACTTTTCAACACCAAGTTTTTTCCAAAGCAATAGGCAAGCAGAAGCATCCAACAAAGTAATTTTGGATGGGATAAAGAAGAGGCTGCAGGCAGCAGAAGGGAAATGGGTAGACGAGTTGCCCAATGTACTATGGGCATACCGAACTACACCGAGAAGATCAACTGGGGAAACCCCCTTTGCCATGGTTTACGGCACAGAAGCAGTCATCACACTGGAGATCAGTATCGCAGGGATCAGAACCCAGGGAGTAGAGAATGGGACTAATGATATACTTCTAGCCCGAGATCTGGATCTCTTAGAAGTAAGAAGGGAGAAAGCTGCAATTCAGCTTGCAGCATACCAGCAGCAGCTTGCTAGAGCTTACAATAAGAAGGTCAATCCAAGGGATTTTTAGGTCGGCGGCCTAGTCCTAAGAAAAGTTGTCGGCAATAAGAAGGATCCCAAAGAGGGCAAGCTTGGCCCAAACTGGGAAGGACCCTACAGAATTACTTCGGTATTGGGCAATGGAGCATACCGGCTTGAAGATAATGAGGGCAAAGCATTACCAAGATCCTGGAACACTTGTAATTTGAAATTTTTCTATCATTAGATGTTCCTTGTTATTTTTTACCGACGTCATCAATAAAATTTTAGCAGAGCTCTCCAAAGACTTGTGAATTGATAAAAGATACATAATGTTGTTTCTGAATAATGAGAACCCAAGCGGAACTCAGGTTCACATTGGGGGCAGAGAGAAGACAAAAATGTTTAATGCTTGTTGAAATTTGTAGCAATTTACAAGTTGAAATTAAGCCGAGATAGTTGTTTATCTTCACTTGTTGAAATTTGTAGCAATTTACAAGTTGAAGTTAAACCAGAGTAATGCTTAACGCTTGTTGAAATTTGTAGCAATTTACAAGTTAAAATTAAGTCGAGATAATTGTTTATTTTCACTTGTTGAAATTTGTAGCAATTTACAAGTTGAAGTTAAACCGAGATAACTGTTTATCTTCACTTGTTGAAATTTGTAACAATTTACAAGTTGAAGTTAAACCAGAGTAATGCTTAACGCTTGTTGAAATTTGTAGCAATTTACAAGTTGAAGTTAAGCCGAGATAATTGTTTATCTTCACTTGTTGAAATTTGTAGCAATTTACAAGTTGAAGTTACGCCGAGATAATTGTTTATCTTCACTTGTTGAAATTTGTAGCAATTTTCAAGTTGAAGTTAAACCGAAGTAATGCTTAACACTAGTTGAAATTTGTAGCAATTTACAAGTTGAAGTTAAGCCAATATATATTGTTTAACGCTTATGGAAATTTGTAGCAATTTACAAATAGATCATTGTTTAGCCACTTAACTTGAGAAAAGTTTATAAAGTTGAGATTAAACCAGTATATGTTTATCCTTGTTAAGCAAATTGCAGGACAGATACTTGCCGAGATAAATCGTCAGGTGACATAACCGAGGTGTGTCACCCCGAGAAGATTGCACAAAGAAGGAAAAGTACATAAGACATGCAAAATGTTCTACGTATAGAGTGATGCACAAAGCAATAAAGAGAAGACAAGAAAAGAGAAATTAGATTCATTCACCAAGAAAAGGGCACATCGGCCATACAAAAAGCATATATTGTTCCAAAAGATAAAGAAGCAACAAGATACAAGTAAGTAAAAGAAAAACATGAAGCTAAGACTCCTCTCCATCAGTTGGTTGAATTTGAAGATCAGATGCTGGTTGAGAAGACGTCCCAGTAGCCTTATCCGCCGCTATCTCGGCATCAATTTCTTGCAGAGTTTCTTCAACACTCTTGTCCGCAGAGGAGATGTCGGCTAGTACATTCTCGGGAACAGCTTCTATGGGAACCTCATCACCTTCCTCATCCTGAGTCAAGTCTAGGACTTGCTCATTCTGGGGAGGGGACTTGGCCCCATCAGCATCCTTGAATTTTCTCACCAAGGCCTGATCCTCATCCTCATCATTTTCCTCGGATTCGGATTCGCCGACATCTTGATTTGGAGGTTGAAATGGAGGAAATGGCAGAGGAATGGCATCAGGTTTTCTTAATGGCGAGTCCTCTGGGACGTTAAGTTTCTTCAGAAGGGACATCCAACCAAGGGTAAAACCCTTGTTGCATGCCTCCTTCACTTGTTGTTCGTAAGCATCTGTGATGTCGGCCATGCCTTGGGCATATGCCTTTTCATCAACATCTTTTATTTTAGCCTCTTTGGTGGCCAAGGCTTCTTGAAGCTCTTTCTCGGCTTGGGCCATCTTCTCCTCGGCCTCCTTTCTTTGGGACTCAGCCACTTTCCTGATAGCCTCAGCAGCCTCATCCTTCTCTTCGGCATTATTCTAAGCTTTAATTGCAGCCTCAGCTTGATCCACCAGCTTCTTCATTTTTTATTCAAGGCCCTTATTGATCTTTTGGAGAGAAGATAACTCCTTCTTCATGTTGGCCAGCTTTTGCCGATTCTCAAAGGACTGAACAGAAAATGAGTGGGCATGCTGGATTGCCTGAAAGAACACAAGGCAAAAATTAGCATAAAGTTTTCTAAATACAAAACAAAAAGAAGAAAATTACCAAGAAGAAGACACTTACTTGAACGGAGCGTTGAAGCATCAACGCATAATTCTTGTACTCGCTCAACTCGGCATTGCGGTCAAGATCGTCGGGAAGGAACAGAGCTGTGCTAAGGGCTACGCCGACATTGATGTCGTCAGCACTGTCAGTAGCCAAGACTGGCTTGTCCTCCAGAGTAATTTTTGGGGACCAGGGGCATCGCTCTTCTTGGATCCCGAAGTCGTAGCGGAAGAAGACCTCGGCTTTTTGGATTTTGGGGACTCTGATGGCTGGGTTTCCGAGCGCCTCTTCCCAGCAGAGGGTTGAGGTTTGTCACTCACAGCTAACCTTGATATAGGCAGAGCATCCTCAGACTCAGTCTGAGTAACTTTAGCCTTTGGTTGGGCCTTTTTAATTCTTTTTGGCTTAGGTGGAGGAAGGGTTTGTGTTGGTTGATCATCAACCGATGATGGAATGCTGGCCAGAAGATCTTTTGCAACTGGTTTTGCGCGACCCATCTCGGCAGTAGAAACTGTTCGACGTCGGCGGCGGCGCTGTGAAATTGGAACCAAGTATAGAGCTGAAGTAAACGGTTGCTCGGTCGGATCAGAAGTTGACCACTGATCTGTCCGAGATGTGGATGCGGTCTGTGGAGTAGTGGTAGAAGGTGGAGAGAGGCTTTTCTTCTTCCTCTTAGGGACGTCCGGCAAGGTTGACTTATAAGTTGGAATAAAATTGAAGAGCAGAGGCGCCTTTCTTTTGTGGATTAGCAAGTCCAGAAGTTTCTTCAAATCCTTGTTGGGAACACAAGATTGACGAAAATTTTTCGGTGGCTGACGAACAGCTGCAAGAAGAACAGACGTCAGAAACGGACAAAGTATTTAAGACTTCGAAAGAAAACAGGCAAAGCTGAATATTGGGCTCTTACCCTTGCCCTCTAAAACTGAACGAGGAAGACGGTACAGATGGATGTCCTCGTCTGGAGCAAACTTCCAATTTCCCGAGGTAATGAAATAGTCATCTCCAACCCCCTTGTTGGAGTCTGGGAGGTCGGCTACGATTTTGAATTTTGCAGACCTCGGCTTAAGGTAATAAATGTAGCATTTTTCTTTCAAATTAAGGGCACACATGGTATAGCAGTACTGGATATTGGCTAGGGTGATCCTAACGTTTTCCTATTTAGCTAAGGCAATAGTGCCGTGGATCACTCGATAAGAGTTAATGGCCAGTTGCATGGGGTTCAACTTGTAGTAATGAAGAAACTCACGAAAAAGGATGTTAAGTGGAAATCGGAGTCCACACTCGATAAAGGCAACCACAGATAAGGGCATGGAGTTTTCTGTAGGTATGATGGAGTCATCATTCCCAGCCAACCTCAGATTGACATCGGCTGGGATTTCAAACTCTTGCCTAAAAAATTTCAGCTTAGAGGGGGTGTTTACCCGATGTTCCCACATATCCATGATGTCAGGATAACTAAAGGTATTGGGTTTCAATAAGAAAATGGTTCAAATAGGGTTATTGGGACCTCGGCAAAAAACCTAGGTTTTAGTTGATGAAGAAATTTGAAAGGGATGTTTCAGGTTTGCCCTAAAATATGGGTTCTACAAACAAATCCCAAACCTAAAGCTATGGAGATGAAGATCAAAGGCACTGATCTGGAAAAGACATAAAAAAACAAAAAAAACAAATACGAAGTTTCAGAATCAAGAACAGAGATGGACTATCAAGAACATGAAGAATACAAAGGGTTGAAGGCCAAGAACAGTGGCAAGGCGTACAAGAAGAACTATGAACAGTACATGTATTCAAGGTATAAGCAAAAAGCGAAATCAACGCATTCAGATGTATGATTCACAAATTGATTATTTAAGCAAGACAGTAGTAAACAAGAAATTCCAGAAAAGATCAAGAACTGGAATAAGAAGAAAACAGTTGCTTACCAGAAAATATGAAGCCGGTATGAAGATTGCCAAAGTCAGACGACAGTTACAGATGTAACGAGGACGACGAAAGCTTCACAAGAAGGGAGAACGGAAGACAGTTGCGAGCTAGAATACTGGAACAATGGCGTATCTAGGAGCTAGAGAGAGAAAAAGCGAAGAGAAATAGAATGCAAAAGTGAAAAATGAAGAAAGGGGGAAAAGTTTTTGTCAAAAATGAAAACGGCGGCAAAAAGTAATCAATACGCCTAGAAAAACGTATGCGCCAGTCGGCGCACATGAAGGAGAGACGGCTTGCAAGCGTGTCATGAACACGGTCCAATAAGGTAAAGACGCGTGAATGAAATGGTTGAGTAAATGATGCGTGACAGCTCATACACATGAAAGAGTTCACTGGAATTCTTGTTCTCTGAAAAGAACATGTCGGCCTGAAATGAATGATCTCGGCTGAGGAGTTCTTAAGCCGATATACAGGAGGAAGTACCGATATAGGTTCCATTACCTCAGAATGCCAAGGAAATAGAACCTAGGGGGCAGTTGTGGGGATATATTTCTGAGTACCAACACGTGGCAAGGTGACGCCGATGTGTCAGTCGAGGTGCCACGTGTCCTGGTCATTATGCCGAGATTATTTCAGCGTTGCCGAGGTTATCTCCGAAGATATCGGAATCCGAGATAAACGAATAAGGGACAAAACTCCTAGAATGAAGAGGAGACTTAGTCAAGATGAGGATAAAACTCTTAGAGAGTTTATCTTTATCTCTTGAAGAGTCCAAAGTAAGTATTGAGTTGGAATCCATAGAAGTCAGGCTTCTAGTGGGACTAGGATTGAGTTAACTATAAAGGAGAGGCACCCCCGTGGGTCTAAGGTACGCAATTTATGCTTTGAGTAGTAAGTTTAGCACTTGATTATCTTTGAGAGATATACTGACTTGATCATCGGAGTGCCCCCGGGTGGAAGAACCACCGCCGAAGCCTTTTCTTTCTGTGACAGGTTAACTGAAGCCATCTATTCTGCCAATGCTCTCTAGTTGATTACTAAATGGACAGTGTGATCAGAAAATCACTCACACAATAAGTACTAATTTGTAAAAAAATTAACATATTAAATCTCTCTCACACTTATTTTTACTTTAATATTTTATTGTAGATTAAAAAAATATGTGTATTAAATATAATGGAACGGTTTCGAAAGCAAATTATAAATTTTGAAATTTAATTGCGATTAGCGGATAGAGCGGTACTGATTGATGTTGATTGGTATTAGCGGATTAGATAGTATTTTATACCATCTTAATCACAAGCAATTGGTATTAGCGGATTAAAAAGTATTTTTTAGTATCTATTTTGTGTGAAAATTTTATACAAAAATTGTCTAGTTTGTTTGATTAGCAGAATTAATAGTGAGGGAGTTAACAATTTATGAGACTAGTGTAGAATTGATTATCCAATTAGATTCTCAAATACATAATTTTCTCTTGAACACACTTGTTTTGCAATGGTATGAAAATATATAATATCAATTATATGTATGTTTAGCGTTATTAGTTTTAAGATTAAAAATCAATCTATTTTGTTGAGTAAACAAATGTGAGTCTCTTAAATTAATAATCTCACAATAGTTTGCCCAATCAAACAAGCTCTTAATGTATTGCATCACTAGAGATATGGATTTAACATTTTTTTTTTATAGAGGGAAATACGTTTAATATTAAGAAAAATCAGTAAAACATCACTCTCTAACATTGAATAGTAGGAGAGGTCTAATATTTTTTTATTCTTATTAATTAAGATCCCTCAATAATATTATTAAAGAAATTTCTTTATGAAAAAAAAAAATCACTATGAAGAGTTGAAATTTTTCTATAAAAATATTAAAAGATTCCAACTATTGTGAAAATATTATATGTGTTTTATCTTATAAAATCATAATGTTTAGGACCTTAATCTAAAAATCTCTTAATATTAATACATTTGTGACAAATATTCTCAAAAATATAGAAATTATACATAAACAAATAAAAATATGTGAAAATATGTAAAAGATAATATGAATCGACCATGTTATGCAACGTGAAAGTTGAGTCTAAAGACTTTATATATATATATATATATATATAATGAAATAATAATAAAATAAATACAAATATGAGATGAAGCGAGAGTCATATATATAATATATATGGATCTAATCATGTAAAAATTGTCTTTAGCCTTAGATTCTCTTCAAAACCACTATTCTTTAAGGGTAAATTATACAAATAGTTCCTATAATTTAAGACTTGTATGATTTTAATTTCTGACTTTTCAATTGTGACACATTTGATCTTGAATTTTGAATCTTTTTCTAAATAAGAACAATTGAAGATATCATTAGATTTTTCAAGGATAAAATTGTCAATTTGATAAAATATAAATTAATTTGACAAAAATAAATATCAAACAAATATTTTTGAATTTTTAAAAATTATTTCTACCCACTAAAAATAAAATTATGTAAAATAGATAAATTTTTTAAACATTTATTTATTTTTTTTACTAAATTAATTTTTATTATGTGTTTGGATGATGATCATGTAAAATTAATTTAAAAAAATTAATCATGTAATTTTTATTAATTTTTATTAATTTTATCTTTGGTGGATAAAAATAATTTTAAAAAAAATTAAAAATATTTTTTTGACATTTATTTTTATCAAATTAGTTTTTATTTTATCAAATTGACGATTTTACCCTTAAAAAATCTAATGACATTTTCAATTATTGTTATTTAGAATAAGATTTAAAATTTAGAATCAACTATATCACAGTTAAAAAGTCAAAAATTAAAGTGGTACAAATCTCAACCTATAAGAACTATTAGCGTTGTTAACCATTTCTTTAATGGCTTCCTAATATTGTTTGCGCGTCATTAGTTAAATGACTTAGGCCACCATGACCCCACTCCCTGCAACTGAAAAAACAAGTCATGGTGCGTTCATATGATGAAAGTAGAAACACGCCTCTTATTGTAATTAATATTGTGTTTTGAGAAGTTGGTAAAAAGTTAATTTTTAATTTTTTATCAAGTTTTTTAACTTTTTGAAAAGTGATTTGAAAAGTTAATAAAAAGTTGATTTTTTGTTTTTTAGTTTAATATTTATTTATAGTATGAAATCAAATTAAAATGACTAAAACAGCCTTACCTAGCATAAGAATTTTATTTTTTTATTTTTTTGTCATAGGTCCTAATTTATAATTTTACACTTGCATTTTTGGTCATTCTCAAACCAATTTTGTTGCCTTTTTGGCCACTTGCATTTTTGGAAAATGATAAAAAAAAGTGGCTTTTTATGAAAGTTTCCAAAACGGCACTGAATGGTGTTTTGAGAAATTGATAAAAAGTTAACTTTTTAATTTTTTTGACTTTTTTAATAATTTTTTTTGACAAAAAACTGAGTTATTTTAAATAAAAAAACTGATTTTTTTAATGTATTCCCAAAAGACCCCGGAGAAGTCCAATAAAATTTTCTAAATTTGGGCCCACCGTATCTACACATTCAGATTTGGCACCAACTTAAAAAAGATTTCATTTGAATATAACTTCCCCCGCGATAGTGCCTGGGAAGTGGGTTGGGAGGTTTTTTAAGTTAAAATAATCATAAAAAATAAAATAAATTTTTTAATTTAATAAAGTTAAATATTATATTTAATTTATAATTATTATATTTTTTTTTTTCAAAAAAATTAAAAAAATCAAAAATTTTTCTCAAACTAAGCTTTTTAACCCCAAATTAAAACAATTAAAAAAATAAAAAAAGTCAACTCACTTTCCAAACCAAACATACATTCAGATTTGGCACAACATGAATGATTTTATTTGAACACAAGTTCACATTGTAGATACTCTGACTATTTTTTTTTTTTTTAAGTGATTATATTTTGAGTAATACCCGAATGACAAATAATATTGTATTAATAACATATATAAGTAATATGACTTATTCAACGAAATTATAACAAATGAAAAGGACTCACATTTCTGTTTAAGTTAGCTTATATGTATTTTGACTAATTTTAAATCCTTAAGATTAATCAGACAACTTTTCAATGACCCTTTAATATGAACTCGAAATCTTAAATTATATCATCAAGTTTTTACAACTCGACCTATATAAGATTCATTATTTATCTCAAATATTTGTCTCGTTAAAAAAATTGTGTTTTCTACCGCAAGCAATCTTTTGTACCCGTATTGAAATAATAAATTTTAATAAAAATTTATAATAAAAGAAAAAAGAGAAAATATGAAAAATATAAAATATAAATTTATTTTTTTTTCTCTTTCTAAATTTATTATTCGAACATAACCCTTGTTTGGCCAGATGGTTGGCATTAATTTAACCTATCAAAAATTGAAATAAATTAAAAAGTTAATAAAATAAAATATTACATCTAAATGGTAATTATTTTACTTTTTCTTTCACAAACTTACAAAAATGTCAAAAATTCATCTCAAATAGAATTTTTTTAAGTAGATTAAAAAAATTAAAAATTAAAAGCCCAAATTAAAAACATTCTTTCCAAATATCCAAAAGCCAAAAAATAGGATTAAAAAAAGGGTAAATTAGTCTAAGGTCCTCCCCTCATTTTTAGTAATGGAAGAGATCCACAATATTATTTTATGATGTCTAAGGTCCCTTAACTCCCACACCCATATATTACAGAGAAATTTGACTCAAATCAAACCTCATTTGCAAACTGAATTCATAAGGCAAGATCTGAGAATCAAAGATGCATAAATAGATACATATGTAAGTATGTATATGTAGAGAGAGAGAGAGAGAAGGAAATCTATATGAGAGAACCTAGAGCCAAGCTTTGCGTAAGAAGAGAGCTTGACATCGAGATCGCCATTGATCTTGCGAGCCTCCTTCCTCAATTTTGAATCCTCTAAAGCAACTGAAATTCATGGCTTTCACTCACTAAAGACGCCTGGACAATGTCTTCTCTTTCGGTCCAATACACCCAATTCCCAACTTTCAATCATATAAACACTTTCATATCTTCGTATACGTATGTACATAATAACCAACAATTAAGTCAAAGACCCAACTTGAAAAAAATCCAAAACCCTAGTCAAGAATCCTTATAGCGATTCATTCATGTGAAAAGAATTGGGTAAGTCCATTTATGTGGGTATATATATATATATAATAGTAAGAGATTAATGATGAGACTGAGATGGGTTTTTTCTTCTGGGTGTGAGATTGTGATAATGAGAGGAACGGAGGCCACAACAAAATCGCCATTAAATAGAGAAGGAGAGGAAGGTAGGCCACAAAATTGCCATTAAACAGAGAAGGACAGAGAGAGAGAGTGATGAAAGTGACATTGGGGGGGTTACTTGCTTGCTCTTGTGTCATTTTTCATGAAAATCCTTTTCATGAAAAATACCTTGTGAGTTCTTCTTTTATGAAAATCCTTTAAAACTATTCCTTTAGAAGTTAAGAGCAAAGCCCTTGTTGCAGTGAAAGAAACTTTTTTCTTAGCAAAGAAAATGGGTTCTGGGAAGAGTGAGCTCAGAGAAATTGTTTTAATCAAACCAGGGAAAAATTTCTCTGTGTTGTTCACAATTTTAAACAAGGCAGAGAAAATTACTCAGAGAAAATTGAAATTTTTCTGCCTTTGTTCACAAATTTCTTTGACTTTGTTCAAAGAAAATTGAAATTTCTCTCCAGAGAAATTTCTCTCTAGATAAATTCTAGACTTCTTAGATAAATTTTTAACTCAAGCCTTCATCATCTTCTTCCTCCATAGAAATTCTAGGAATCCAGAGAAATGTTTACATATCTTTACAATACTGCCAAAAATCCCATGGATGAGTGGTCAGAACTTGGAACAACCAATGTAGCAACAATGGCTGGTTATGGATATGGGATTCCAATAAGCCGCTTATATACCAGATATTTTGGAGGGGATTTGCAAACCATCTCCATGGAAGGATATGGTAAGTTAACTATTGTACTGTGTTGCACCGTACATAAATGCAAGGATCCCTAAATGTATCAAAATCAGCATTGTGCACATATAATGTGCCTCCATGACTATTGTTGTCCTGTTGTTTTGAGTTTACCACAAAATGCTTGTTATTGGACATCCATAGTTAAAGTTACAGTGTTTAGTTGATATTTGGACATGTAATAGAATTTTTCTTTGATCCACAATGTCATTTCTCTAGGTTAGAAGGAATTTTCTCTGGGTTTTTGTAAATTTCTTTGGGTTTGAGGGAATTTTCTCTAGGATTTTGTGAATTTCTCTAGGTTGGAAGGAATTTTCTCTGGGTTTTTGTAAATTTCTCTGGGTTGGAAGGGAAAATTAAAAAAGGCCATTGTTGATGAGAGCTTTTACAGATATCTATGGGTACTTTTTGAAAGTTGTTTTGGAAGATCTCTTTCTTTCTCTCTCTCAATTTACTTGATGGGTTGGGTTCTTCTTCAGCTCTTCTTTTGTGGTGGTAATATCATAATCTGTGCTCTTTCTCAGATTCTCTTCTAGAGAAATTTGGTATTGGAGATGTGTAAAATTTCTCTGTGATGTGTCCAGAGAAATTTGGTGTGGGTGGTGTGTAAAATTTTCTATGTGATATGTCCAGAGAAATTTGGTGTTTGTGATGTGTCCAAAGAAATTTGGTGTTGGTCCAGAGAAATTTGGAATTTTCTCTATGATTTGCGCAGAGAAATTTAGAATTTTTTCTGTGATGTGTCCAAAGAAATTTGGAATTTTCTCTGTGATTTGTCCAGAGAAATTCTCTGGATCAAATTTTCTTTGGATCGAATTTTCTCTAGATTGATATTGAGGGACCTTAGACATTATGAAAATATTGAATGTCCTTTATGCTATAAAATCTTAATACTAGGGATCTTAAAAAAAAATCCCCTTAAAAAAATTCTTCCTAAAATGTCAAAAAAATTCTTCCCAAAATAGCATAATGACTATTTTGAATTGTTTTAAAAAGTGCTAAATAAATTAATTTTTAACTTATAAAAATTGGCTTCCAAAAAGGCCTTTATCATCAATAAAGCTTCCGATGCATCTTTGTTCAATTGGCGGCGATGATACCATCAGTTATGTAGACTGATGTATTAGAGGTACGGACGTGGGCGGTTGGAGTTATTTGAAAGCAATATTATAAATTAAATATTAAATTAGCGGATTGACATATTGTGATTTGAGAGATTTTGAATGAATTGATGGATTAAAAAATATTTTAACTAATTATTAAGTCTTTATATAATATATAGTATCAATTTACATAATATTTTTATATATATAAAAATATTAATTTGTAATAAATTTGACATATTAAATCTTTCTTATACTTATTTTTATTTTGATATTTTAAAATAGATTAAAAAAATATGTGTATTAATTATAACGGAACAGTTTCGAAAACGAATTATAAATTTTAAAATTTAATCGTGATTAGTTGATAGACCAGTACTGATTGATGCTGATTGATATTGGTAGCTAGTATTTTATACAGTCTTATTCCTCATTTGGCAAGTGGCTTTTTTAGTCAAAAAGTTACTAAAAAAATCAAAAAGCCAACAACCCATACCAAAAAGTCAAAGATTTTTTTTTTCTCTTTACTTTTTGCACATCTTTTCGTAAAAGCTAAAAAGTCATCCCCAAACATATTAATTTTTTTTTACATTATATTTTAACTAAAAAGTTAAAAAAATACTAAAAAAATCATATTTCCAAACGAGCCCTTAATCACAAGCAATTGGCAATAGGAGAATTGTTTTGGACAATTACACCTAAGTGAAAATTAATTATAAACTAATGAAAAAATGGGAATTTTTTTTAAGGTCCCTGGTATTAAGATTTTACAGCATAAAGGACACTCAATATTTTCATAATGTCTAAGGTCCCTCAAATTAATCCAGAGAAAATTGGTCAAGAAAAATTTCTCTCCAGAGAAATTTGGAAAATTTCTCTAGACTTCGGAATTTCTCTCCAGAGAAATTCTGGATTTATCTCCAGAGAAATTTTTGAATTTCTTTGACTTCGGAATGTGTTTTAACCAAATTTCTCTGACGATGCTGTTTTTCATGATATCAAATGCGTTTATCAAATGTGTTTTCATAATGTGTTTTAACCAAAATTCTCTGAAGATGTGAAAGAAGCTTTGGCAAAGCGCAACAGTGAATTGCAAGCTTCCAGGAGTATTTGGCAATGGAACTGAATTTTCTCTGGGTTCTCTGGTAATTTAGCTCACAAAACGTCTATTTCGATTTTTTTTTTCATTTGATCTGAATTTTCTCTGGGTTCAGAATTTTCTTTGGAGAAAATTTAGTTCAAATGAAAAAAATAATCGAAATAAATGTTCAAAATAAAGAGAGAGAAAGCTCCCCCCGGTAACAATGGTGTTCTGTTATCTCATTCTCCTCATCCATGTATTTGAGAGAAGCGGTTTGGGGGCGAGACATGAAAGCTTGGTTGTTGACAGTGAAGCATTCGGTGACTGTTTGTTTGCTGCTCACCACGACTGCTTGGCGGAACCCGAGTCGAATTGTGAAGATGCGATTGCTGCTCACCATGACTGCTTGGCGGAACCCGAGTCGGATTGTGAAGATGGGACTGTGTTCGTCGGCCATGGCCGCTAGGGTTCAGAGGAGTGGGATTTGGCCGCCGAGGAGGTGGAGGTGGCCGAGGATCGGCCATGCACCCTTTGGTTGTGGGGCTTGGATAAAGTGTTTGTTTGTGGTGGTGACATCCATATTTTGGAGAGGAGAAGTAGGGCTACAAGGGTTCCAGTTGCTTGAAGTAGATGAAGCAAATCCATTTTCATAGAGAGAGAAATATGGAGAGGAAATTATCTCAGGTTCTATATCAATTTGTTTATCACTTGTAAGCAAGGTTTTGTAAGAGATTGATTGAGAATGGCAACTGAACCCAAGACAACAACTGAAGAGTAAAAAATCGACCTATTCGAAGACAAATTTCTCTGATATATGTTTAGGGACTTTAGACATCAAAAATAATATTGTGGATCTCTTCGATTACGAAAAGTGGGAGGGGGACCCTAGACTAATTTTTCCATGAAAAAATGGGTAATTTAAATTATTAATATTTATAATAATTTTATTTTTTAATTTATTTTTCTTGATATCACTGTTAAGTTATTTTCCTAATTTTTTTTAAGACCCGACAATGGGAGAATTTTTGTAAGTTTGGAAAGTTTGGACACTAGTTAAAAAGTAAAAAATTACTAAAAAAATTTAAAAGTCAATAAAGTATCTAAAAAAAGTCAAATATTTCATTTTTTTTACATTTTTTTTATTTGTAAAAAGTCAAAAAATCATCCTAAACATAACATTTTAGCAAAAAAAATTGCTAAAATATCTTATTCTCCAAACCACCCTTAGATTCATATTTCTATTGAAAATGAGATTCATGGTTGGTTTGATAATAGGTTATTTTAATAACTTTTTTATTAAAATATGAGATGAGAAAACTAATATATTTGATATGATTTTTTAACCTTTTATATATATAAAAAAAAGTATAAAAAGTATATAAAGAAAAGAAAATCTTTGTCTTTTGTACAGTTTCTTAACTATTTAGCTTTTTAGTAATTTTTTTTTCTTCAAACTATTATCAAAGTTCCCAAATTTACCCTTAATTTAAAAACAATGTCACACGAAAAATACAAATTGGCCATATATTAGATTCTCACATTCATGCTCGTAAATTTGCTAATCAATTGTTAGAAGAAAAAATTAGTGATAAATCTAATTTAAAGATAGTATAAGGCATTAGGTTTAGTTGATATTTTTTGTTGGTGAGAGTTCTACCATTTGTGAAATAATTTAGTGAGAAATATTTTTATTAGTTTTGAAGGATATTTTGTTTATAATTTTACCCCTTAATTTATCTGTTGAATTTTTTTGACTATCTGTTCAAATTTATATCTATATATGTTCAAATTATTTTCTATCTGTTCAAATTTATATCTATTTGTTGAACTTTTTTCCCTATCTGTTCAAAATCAATGCCTTTCTCTCTCTATTTGTTTAAAATGTGTGAGTTTCTTTCTCTATTCTTCTAAAAGATATAAAGGTCTGATCTATCTATTTAAAATTTCACAAACTTGTTTTCTACATCCACTACAACAACAAACAAACAAATAGATCTTCACTATATATTCAATAAATAAATAAATAAATAAAATTAGAGGCGCTATCTGTTTTTGAACATATCTGTTCAACAACACACACACAAAATATAAAAATAAATAAACAATAGCAACAGCAATGGCAGCAGAGTAACAACAATAGTAACAAGTGGAGAAGAGGTCGACGTCAAGGAGGGGAACTTTAGCTTTGGAAGTGGCGATTACTTTAGCTTCGAAAGTTGTTTTTTCTCTCTCTCTCTCTCTCTCTCTCTCTCTCTCTCTCTGTGCAGACAAAAAAGAAAATCCATTGTAGGTGACGGTAGTGGTTAGATCTGTTCATATCGGTAAATTGGCGGCGGCGGCGGATGTCAGAGTCGGTGATGAAGAAAATGAAAATGAGTGAGTGAGAGAGAGAGAGAGAGAGAGAGAGAGAGAGACCTAAGCTTCTATTCCGTAGAGATAGAGACGAGGCCCAAGCTAGACCACTAGGGCTTCAGTGGCTACGGCGGCTATGGAAAATGTCGCCGTCGTGGGCCTTGTGCCGTGAGGAGAAAAAGTGAAGATGAAAGAAGAGAGAGAAGAGAGCGTAGGGTTTGAAGAGAAAGAGATGAGAGAAAAGAAGTAGAATCGGGTTTGATGATTTTTCCTCCGTGGTATACCATCAACAAGAACTGTTCAACCATTGCCGTCGCCGATCTCATCAATATCGAAGAGCTCCATCATCCACCAGCGTACCTTACAACTGATTTCAACATTGAAAATGGTGAAATCTTCATATGTAGGACGCAGAGGCGGTGGTTCTGGTGGTAGATCTTGAAGTATGTAAAGATGAGGCAGTGAACAGAGGAGAAGCGTTGCCAGGAAAGATGTGGTGGAAGCGGTGGACATAGGAGAGGTACTGTGAAAAAGATGAAGGTCTGTATATATATATATATACTAATGGGTGGCACACGCGATGCGTATGCAATTCAGATAACTAATAATAAAAACAAATAATAAAAAAATTAATATCATAATATGTATGTTACTTAAGTGATAAGTACATTCTTAATGAAACCCAATGTCTTAGGTTCAAAATTTGTTTGCGTTGTGTATAATAATATATATTTTTTAACAAATATAAAGTTGTCACGTAGCATGAAGAGAAGAAAGCTTCATTAAACTAATTTAAAGCTTCACTTAATAATAGTATAGATATATGTATAGAGAGAGAGGGGGGGTAGGTTTGGTTTGTGAAATAACGAACATACAATATATATTTATATATATATATATATATATACATGAGTATTTTAGTCATTTTACGTAAGCTTGTTCTTATGGACAAAATATTTCGGGAAATTCTATTTTTACACACCTATCTATCTCAGTGCACACTTTTAATGAAATTTTGTTTTAATGACAATTATATCCTAAAGTAAAATGACCATAATAGATATCAAAATCTTAGCCAATCCATCTCATCCTCTCTTTCTCTCTATCTCTACTGCCAACAACAAAAAACAAATCCACAAATCCTTTTGTTTTTTTTCTCTCTCTCTCTCTCTCTCTAGAATCAATTCAATTTGTTTCCGTTACGAATCCAATAGAGAATAATAGAGAGGAAGACGATTTTAAATGGTTTGTCGTCAACAATAATCAGACCAATTCTATTTGGAAAATCAATACCAAATGATCAAAACTTAATTCCCTGGCAATTTGAGAGGCTTTTGTGACTTGTCATTGTCTTTTTGGTTAAACAAAATCAATATATAATCCAAATTCAACAAAACATAGAAATAGTACCTATTTATTATAGAAATAGAAAACCCATAATTAAATCTAGCATAGAAAGTCCACAGAGCTATCTATACCACTGTATCAAGCACAAACACACACATATATATTTATATATATGAATTTGAGGAAACAAACTCAGAAGTAGAATTCAAAATTTAATCGATTGGAGTGAGTGACCCATAGAGAAATCACAAGAGAAAGTGATGAATTCAGAATTAGTAAACAGATCGGGAGTTGAGTGGAAAGTGTGTGTACAATATTTGAGTTGAGGGTTATAATTGGAATATGTGGTGTGTGGAATGAGACAAATAATACCTAATCAAATTCATAACTGTGTGCATTGAGAAATAATATGCACTGAGATAAGTAAGTCTGTGGAAATAGAATTTCCCAAGTATTTCAATGCCTGGACCTTTGGCCAAACAAAATTGAAGTTTGAATTTATGAACCGAGTGCCCTTGTTAGAGCTGCATTATTACATGGGTGCTTTATTGATTAGTCAAGTTTTCATACTTTACAGGCACTATTAAATTAGGAGATTCACGTATAGGTAATAGGTCCTATGATAATTAATGACATTTTTCATTAAACATTATTAAAAAAAGTCATTAATTGTTAATTTTCAGAGACGGTTTAAAAATTTTGTCATAACAAATGTCACTAATTGTAAGTTTTAGGGAAAATTTTAAAAAATCGTCACAAAAAAATCACTAATTTGCAACTTTCAATGACAATTTGAAAATTTTGCCACAAAAAAAAAAAAAAAAATCACTAATTGTAAGTTTCAACGACAATTTATAAAAATATTGACAAAAAAAGTCACTACTTGTCAATTTTTTTGCGACATATATAAAAAATCGTCACAAAAAATTATTTTAAAAGACGATTTTACTAGAATTTATTTTCAATAGGACTTGAAGAAAATTGAGTCTAACTATTATGACATATTGGTAATTTACCCATTAAATTATAGAATATTTGTGAAATTAGTATTACTGAAAGATAGTGGCTTCTCTTCGGTCCAAAATCATTGGATCTCTATAAGTCGACTACAAAGTCCACATCGATAATTCGAACAGTTCAATGTGTAGGACTTGTCAAGTATTTCATCCCTACAAAAAATCATGTTAATCGGGTATTAATAACTACTTGATAAGATTAAATTTGTGTTAATAGTAAGTATAATTTAAAAAAACAAATTGTTAATACAAATGTGATCTGATCAAATGGCTATTGATATCCGATCAATGTGATTTTTTTACAAGCATAAAGTACTCGACTAATCCTACATATTGAACAATTTGAATCATCAGGACAAATCTAAAATGAGCCCAAAATAAGCTAGGCTGGACCATCTAATTGGAATACTAAACTGGAGAGGGTTCAATCCCTTAGTGAAAGTACTTAGTTGTTTTGAAAATTGCTCTTCAATAATTTTTTTTGCTTTTTAACTTTTTTTATTTTTATTTATTTTTATAAATAAAAATGATGCCAAAATGTTAATGGCTTTGACAAATGCTAAATAGTAATTTCCTTTTTTGAATTTTTTTAAAAAAAAATATTTTTAGATCCTCTTAGATTAGAAAATTTTGAAAAAAAAAAGGCACTTGTGGTTTGAGTCGGATGCGAATTACCCCATAGCATTCAGAAATCACCATATAACCCCCGTGTGATTTGTGGACTGAAAACACTATTAGCTTTTCTGTCTAAGATAACAGAATATGAAAGTCACGTACTCTATAGAGAGTGAGTCAGTTTGTATGACGAAAATACTCTTTATACCTCTTCAAATTTATAAATGATGCTATTCTTTTCCTATTTCTATTTGCAACCATTAGCAGCTGGTTAAACAAACATATATACATTTTTATATATATATATATACATCATTAGATATTTATTTTTCTAGAATCATATACATTCATATACATGTATATCATTATATATATATGAGAGGGTAATTTTTGGTGAAAATTGGGCCGAGCTGTGAGATGGACTTTGTGGCCCAAAGTACGAAGGACTGGGTAAAAAGGCCGTAATGTTACTCCGGCCCAGGAGAGATATAGTTACTCCGGCCCAAGAGAGGTAAAGTTACTTCGGCCCAAGATGATGTAAAGCTACTCCGGTCCGGAGGCAACTTGGAGTTAGTCCGGTCTCAGAGTTAGTCCGGTCATGACGTAATGTGGTTAGATCGGTCAAAACTTTGCTACTCGGAAGCTTGGTCTAAACACACCATGATTTCTACATGAGAGAACCGAGATAAGGATGGGGTAAATGTGGAACCGAACTAAGGATAGTTTGGCCTACTCTGTGGCTCAGCATAGCCAGTTTTATTTCGGTCATGTTGTAGTTCGGCCATAGTGAAAACCATCCCACTTGGTTTAAGCAGTGGGGGGGGTGTTGAAGGATAAGCATTATCTTTCAGGAGTATGAATCCTAGGAGGACTTTGCATGGAGGAGTATGAGTCCTACTAGGATTGTACCACACGAAACCTATAAAAGCTCACAAACATCATCTTGGAGAAGATAACACACAACTTTGCTTTCTGAGCACTTAGAGCTTTGTCTATTTGTCAAGTTTACTGACTTAGGCATCGGAGAGGTTTCCGATACACACCCGCCGGCTAGCTCACGTTTGTGTTTTCAGGTGATAAAGCGACGTCGTACGGAGGAGCAAAGACTTAGTCAACAGGATTATACGAGGAGGTGTATTTCTTTCCCGTACAATTGGCGCCATCTGTGGGAAGAACAGAGAGAACAAAACCTCTTGACTAAGTTTCTCATTTTCTCGATCAATGGCACACATTGAAGAATTGCCGTAGTTCGCCATCGACGGGCTAACTCCGGATGGGGGCGCAAGGCGTGAAGGATTACCCTATGTCCCTCCCATGGCAGACTTAGAGCCCCAACGACATAACTCCAGGAGGGATACTAGAGGGAGGCGGACTAACAGCCCCCGTCACTCCCGTTCGCAAAGTCTTGATAGGCAAAGGAGGAGGATTGATCCTCAAGCCCTGGAAGACCGCGTGAAGGAGCAAGATGAATTGATAAGGAAGATGGCGGCGGACATGGAGGCCTTAAAACGCCAGATGAAGAAAAAAGAAGTGGCGACAGGAGAGGGGCGCAAAAACAAGACGCCCCCTCGCCACTCAGAAAATCATGGTAGGAATACCACACCCTCACAAGGAGAGAGCAGAAGCCTCAGGACAGGCGATACTCAATCCTGGTCTTCCAGAACTCGTCACTCTAGGTTTGAGAGAACGAGGTCTGAAAGATCATACACTGAAGGAAGCACATATTGGCCCTCACATTCGCACCAAACGAGATCTAGACAGACGGAGTTACCTAGATCATCCGACTTACGAACCGTGCTAGAGGAAAAAGCACGATGCAAGGAGGATGCCAGGGCAAGGGATCCACACAGAGTTTCTGCCTTACAGCGGTTGGCTCCTCGGACACATGGAAGCGTCAAGGTTGGAATGCCAATACCGCGCCCTGCCTACGAACCAACAGACAAAGCATTGGCAAGGCTGCAGACTTCGCCATTTGTTCCGACAATTGAAAACGCGCCCCTACCATCAGGCTTCCTTCAGCCCAAATTCACTACATATGAAGGGAAGACGGACCCGTATTCACACTTGAGCCACTTTCGCCAAGTCATGGCCGTATACAGGCGAAACGAGGCCTTAATGTGCATACTCTTCCCATCAAGCCTTGGCGACTTAGGCTTGACCTGGTTCGAGAAACTTCCAGAGGGCAGCATAGCCTCCTGGGCTCAATTGGCAGAAGCATTCGTAACAAGGTTCCGAACTAACACTAAGACACCGGTGGAGATCGACCAGCTACTCTCCATCGACATGGGAGATAAGGAGACCCTTAGATCTTACAATAGTCGCTACTGGGAGACATTCAATCAGATTGGGGACTGCCCCACCAATCTCGCCATTGCACAGTATAAGAGAGGCCTTCCAGTCGGGAACAGACTGAGGGACTCGATCACCATGACGCCACCCCTCACCATGGAAGCCCTGATGGAGAGAGTACATCAGCACATCAGGGTAGAAGAGGATGGCGCACGTGCCAAAGCAAAATCTAATGCGACCGCAGTACCGGAAAAGAGAACCTCAGCAAAGGTCAATACAGTAGATCGTCAGAACAGAAACGGACGTGGCAGACGAGATAACGGAGAAGACCCAGATAAAAGATGGTTAAGAATCCGCACTGCCATAACAACGGTGTTCAAAAAACCGATATATCAGATTCTGAGCGAAATAAGGGATGAGCCTTTCGTCAAGTGGCCAGCCAAACTGGGAGAAGCTCAGAAGGACTATGACGAAAGATCGCAGTGCACCTTCCATAAAGAAAAGGGGCACCGCACTGAGAATTGCACGCCATTGAGACAGCACCTGGAGGAGTTGGTGGCGGCGGGTCACTTGGATAAATACATTGAAAGAGGGACGCAACCAGCCCCCCAGGACTATAATAACCACTCCAACGGGATGCTAATCGACGCCCCGCCTCAAGGCGTTATTAATGTGATACATGGAGTTTTTGAACCTGAGCGTGTATGCGAGCTCAGGGGATCAATCAAAAAGGCTGAGCACTTTAGAGAAGTGCAAAGTGCCCAACCTGCCATTAAGAAAGGGAAGACAGAGGCAACAAACGTCATGTCTTTTTCGGATAAAGACTTGGATCGAATATACTGTCCTCACAATGATGCCCTAGTCGTCACTCTCCGAGTCAAGGATTTTGACGTCAAGCGGATTCTGATTGACCAGGGTAGTTCATGCGAAATCATGTACTACGAAACATTTAAACAACTAAAGCTGCAAGACAAAGATTTGGCGCCTGCCGTATCTCCCCTAATTGGGTTTAACTCCATGCCAGAATGGCCCGTTGGCAAAATAATTCTTCCAGTTAGAGCAGGAAGCGTGACAAAACAAGTGGAGTTCTGGGTATTGAAGGTCCCCTCCACTTACAACATCATCTTGGGTAGAACATGGCTGCATGTCATGCGATCGGTGGCGTCATCCTACCACCAAGTAATGCGGTTCCCCAACGACACCGGCATAATTGAAGAAGTCTATGGAGATCAAATCATGTCAAAACAGTGCTTCGTCACGGTGAATGGCAGCCGTGCTGCCAAAGGATACGTTCATTCGGTGGAAGAACCTGAAAGTAATGAGCTATTCGCAGATGTCGGCAAAGCAGCGGATCAGAAAGCAGTGGAGGACTTGGTAGAGGTAAAAATAGATGAAAAGAACTCGGATAAGTTCTTTTTGCTCGGTTCGTCGTTGTCCAGCATTGAGAGACTAGAGGTCTTAGAATTCTTAACCTCTAACATCGAAGTGTTCGCCTGGACGCCCTACGACATGCCAGGCATTGATCCAAACTTCATCTGTCACCAACTCAATGTCCACCCATCAGCCAGACCAGTCATTCAGCGCACTCGCAGATCGGCGCTTCACCATGCCGAAATAGTGGCAGAAGAAGTTGGTAACCTACTGGAGGCAGGAGCAATTAGAGAAGTGCACTACCCAAGATGGATCTCCAACACAGTCGTAGTGCCGAAGAAGAATGGTAAATGGCGTGTCTGCATCGACTACAAAACAGTCAACAAGGCGTGTCCAAAAGATAGTTTTCCTCTACCAAGGATAGATCAACTAGTAGACCTAACGGCGGGGCACAATCGACTTAGCTTTCTGGATGCATACAGAGGCTACCACCAAATCGCCATGCATGAACCAGAACAGGAGGTCACATCCTTTACAACATCAAGAGGATTATACTGCTACAAGGTCATGCCCTTTGGCCTAAAAAACGCAGGGGCGACATTCCAACGGATGGTCACCAAGATGTTTGAACCATTGTTAGGCAGAACAATGGAGGCTTACATCGACGACATGGTGGTCAAAAGCAAGGATGAGAATGACCATCTCAAGGACTTAAGAGAGATGTTTGAAGTCTTGAAGAAGCACAAGTTGCGCCTCAATGCATCCAAGTGCGCATTCGGAGTAGGATCTGGCAAATTCTTGGGCTTCCTTGTGACCAACCGGGGTATAGAAGCAGACCCCTCCCAGATCAAAGCAATCCAGGAGTTGGAGAGACCAAACTCAGTCAAAGAAGTGCAGCATCTCACTGGCGTGGCGGCTGCGCTTAATCGGTTCATAAGCAGATCGTCAGACAGACTACGGCCATTCTTTCAAGCTTTAAAGGCCAAGTTTGAGTGGGATGAAGAATGCGACCGAGCTCTGGAAAGCTTGAAGGAATATATGTCTTCCCTACCACTGCTTGTTACCCCAGTACCTGGTGAAGAACTCTTCTTGTACCTGGCAGTCTCCCAGCACGCAGTTAGCGCAGTCTTGGTTCGTGCAGAAGGAATCCAACACCTGCCCATCTATTATGTCAGTAAGACATTGCTGGGAGCCGAAATGAGGTATTTGCCACTGGAAAAACTAGCATTAGCCTTAATGATGGCCTCAAGGAAATTGGCACACTACTTTCATGCCCACACCATAGTTGTCCTCACAGCTTTTCCACTAAAAGCTTTGTTTGAGAGGGCGAACTTTTCTGGGCGAATCTTGAAGTGGGCAGTAGAGTTGGGACAATTCGACATAAAGTTCCAACCCAGAACCACAGTAAAAGCCCAATCCTTGGCAGACTTCGTCGCAGAGTTTACTCCTGGAAGTCATCATATCTGCCCAGTCGACCTAACTGACACAACCGAACTAGGGATGGAAATTGACGCCGGAATAGCGCAACCCCTAGCAGAAAGCACTCAGTCAGACTCCAAGGCAGACCAGACTAAAGACAGCAAGGAAGAAGCAAACCAAGCAAACCAAGACTCACCAATAGTCCAATCAGATGGCGAGGGGCAGACAGCAAACATGGACCTTGAAGAAAACACCACTCTTGACCCCACGACATCATCTGACCCTTCCACTTGCTGGAAGTTGTTCGTTGGAGAGATGTGGAAGCTCTTTGTGGATGGAGCATCCAACCGGCATGGTGTAGGACTTGGCATAGTCCTCATCTCTCCAGACGGCCTGGTTGTAGAGCAAGCAATCAACCTTGGCTTCCCAGTATCCAACAATGAAGCAGAGTATGAAGCGCTTCTTGCAGGACTCAAATCAGCATACTACATGAAGGCCACCGAACTAATGATATACAGCGACTCTCTGCTAGTGGTAAACCAAATTTCTGGCGACTACGAAGCAAAGGATGACAGAGTGGCCAAGTATCAAGAATTGGTCAGAACAGAGATCAAGAAGTTTGATGTAGTAAGGATAGAACAAATTGGCAGGGAGGAAAACAGCAGAGCAGACGAACTAGCAGGCTTTGCCTCAATGGCAGATGCATTCATCCCTCATCCATTGCTCATCGACTACTTACCAAGACCAAGCATAGAAGACCCCGAAGCAGAAGAGGTATGCTGCGCAGAATTAGGCCTCTCTTGGATGGATCTCATCATCCTATTCTTAAAAGACGGCATCCTACCAGAAGAGAAAAAAGAAGCCAACAGAATAAGAGCGAAGTCGGAGCGATTTTGGCTATCTCCATCTTTGGCATTATACAAGAAGTCATTCTCAGGGCCTTACTTAAAGTGCGTTCATCCCAGCAAAGTGGAAGCATTCTTGTTCGAAATACACGAAGGGGTGTGCGGAAGCCATCAAGGGGGAAGATCGCTAGCTTACAGGGCCATTTCGCAAGGATATTGGTGGCCATATATGCAGGCAGACTCAAAGAAATATGTGAAGAAGTGTGAGAAATGCCAAAAATTCGCGCACCAAATACATCAACCAGTAAGAGAACTCCTACCATTAACTAGCCCATGGCCTTTCGCAATGTGGGGCTTGGACATAGTAGGACCACTTCCAACAGCACCCGGCAACAGGAAGTTCTTTCTCGCAGCAACGGACTACTTCACAAAGTGGGTGGAAGCAGAAGCATTGGCATCAATCAAAGAAAAAGATGTGAAGAAGTTCGTTTGGCAGAATATCATCACTCGGTTTGGCATACCAAAAGCCCTAATCTCAGACAATGGTACTCAGTTCGACGGCAGAATCTTCAGAAGCTTTTGTGAAGAGTACAAGATAGAGTTCTACAATTCTACACCGGCATATCCTCAAGCAAATGGGCAAGCAGAAGCATCAAATAAAGTCGTCTTGGATGGACTAAAGAAAAGGCTAGAGAAGGCAAAAAGCAAGTGGGCGGATGAACTTCCTCATGTTTTATGGGCTTACCGCACCACACCTCGACGATCAACAGGAGAAACACCATTCTCCTTAGCCTACGGAATGGAAGCAGTAATCCCACTGGAAGTCGGCCTCCCCACAATTCGAATCGAAAATTTTGATCCAGACTTGAATGGAGAAGCCATAGCATTGGAACTCGACCTTGCAGAAGAAAGAAGAGAAAGAGCACTGGTTCACTTTGCCTCATACCAACGAGAGTTAATCAAAAAATACAACAAAACGGTGCATCCAAGACAATTCAAGATTGGGGATTGGGTACTGCGCAAAGTAATGGGAAACACATTGATACCAGGAGACGGCAAGTTAGGGCCAAACTGGGAAGGTCCTTGCAAGGTGGTTGGGTTAGCAGGCAAAGGGGCATACCACCTAGAAGACAAGGACGGCAAAGCAATCCCTAGGCTATGGAACACGGCCAATCTCAAGTTATTTTACTTTTAGCTTTTGTCTTTCAAACATATGTAATTTTTTTTTTCCTCAATAAAACGAGCGTTTCTTTTCAGCATAAGTTGCTCTCTGTAAAAGTTAGTTTTTGTGAAGTTTAGGTACATTGCAAACATTATTCTAAGTTAGCAGGAAAAACTAACTTAGAGGTTGGCTGAACTAAACCAACACCCTTCCTAAGCCCAGGATAAGGATCCAGACTGCAGGACGTTTGGTCGGAATAACCAAACATTATTCTAAGTTAGCAGGAAAAACTAACTTAGAGGTTGGCTGGAATAAACCAACACCCTTCCTAAGCCCAGGATAAGGATCCAGGCTGCAGGACGTTTGGTCGGAATAACCAAACATTATTCTAAGTTAGCAGGAAAAACTAACTTAGAGGTTGGCTGGAATAAACCAACACCCTTCCTAAGCCCAGGATAAGGATCCAGGCTGCAGGACGTTTGGTCGGAATAACCAAACATTATTCTAAGTTAGCAGGAAAAAACTAACTTAGAGGTTGGCTGGAATAAACCAACTCTTGTTACTCTTCAGCAGAAGTAAGGGTATGGCTGAAGAGTGGTTGGCTGGAATAAACCAACTCTTGTTACTCCTCAGCCGAAGTAAGGGTATGGCTGAAGAGTGGTTGGCTGAAATAAACCAACTCTTGTTACTCTTCAGCCGAAGTAAGGGTATGGCTGAAAAGTGGTTGGCTGGAATAAACCAACTCTTGTTGCTCTTCAGCCAAAGTAAGGGCATGGCTGAAGAGTGGTTGGCTGGAATAAACCAACTCTTGTTACTCTTCAGCCGAAGTAAGGGTATGGCTGAAGAGTGGTTGGCTGGAATAAACCAACTCTTGTTACTCTTCAGCCGAAGTAAGGGTATGGCTGAAGAGTGGTTGGCTGGAATAAACCAACTCTTGTTACTCTTCAGCCGAAGTAAGGGTAGGGCTGAAAAGTAGTTGGCTGGATTAAACAAACTCTGTGTACTCCTCAGCCGAAGTAAATATGTCGGCTAAGGAGTGGTCGGCTAGTAAGCATAGTTTAACCAGCTAAAACCGAAATAGCAGTTGGAGTAATATAAGACATCACAAGTGCAAGCATACAAATATAAACCGAAATAAGAGTCCAGCACAAAAGAAGATTTTCATTAAAAACAAAAACAGGTACAAAGGAAGGGCCGCAGCCCGGTTACAAGAGTAAAAAAGTAACAAAAAAGAAAAGCAAAAAGAATAAGTTGAAAAAATCATTGATTTCGACATCAAAAGCTGCATCAGCATCAACTCGAAGACCGGTCTCAGATGGGAGCTCGTTCACGGTCGCAAGGGTGGTTTCGGTCGGAACCACGGTTTCACCTAGAAGTTCAATAGTCAGGTCCTCCACCGTGGGCTCCAACCGAACTGACTGAGCCGCACTAACAACCGGAGTATCCTCAGAAGTAGAGTCTTCATCAGAATCTGAGCTTTCAAGGAACTGCTGCTACATGGCATTAGCATACTCCACAAGGGAGTTTGGTATGAAGTAGGCTGGAGGGTTGAAAACCTCGGTCTGTGGATCGTGACCGAGCTTCTCAACAGCTGCCCTCCAGCCGCACTTGAAGAATAGCTCCTTGGCAGCTTCGCACTGCTTGACATAAGCATCCTCTGCCTTCTTGTAGCCTTGCTTTTCGGCTCCCTTTGCGCTCTCCTTCAGTTGGGTTATTTCGGTATCTTTTTTCTTTTCAAGCTTCACCAACTCGCGCAGATACTTGTCTTTCAGAGAGATGGCGGCTTTCTGCTTTTCTGCTTCGGCCGAACTAACCAGTCCGGCAAGTCGGCCGTTCTCAGCTTGTAGCTCGGCCATTTGCTTTCTGGCTTCTTCTAGCTCGGCTACCTTCACTTCAGCTTCCGCCACTGCTTGCCTTGTTGTTTTCCTAAGCTCTAGCACTTTTTTGTAAGTGATGTTGTTTTTCTGTAAAGCCTGACGAAACAAAGACTTCCCTTCAGCCGAAGTGAAAGTTGAAAAAATTAGACAGCAAAACAAGACAGAACTAGTTACCAAGATCATGGATTTGGTTGAAGACCGGATGGCCTTCAGTTCGGTGTTCAGTTGCTTCTGGTGGTGCTCCATATCTTTGGGAAGGTACACACTTTTGGCCAGGTTGAAGGCCAACTGGTGGTCTTTCTCAGCAACAACCGAGTCTGAGTCTTGGATGTCTCGGTTGTTGAAAGTAAGTTTTGGTGCCCAGCTACCGGTAGTTCGGCCAGACGGCTCCGGTTGGGGGCTCGGTGGCAGGCTCGGTGGAAGAGCAGGTTCTTCTTCATCAACCAAACTTTGTTCAGTTTCGGCAGTTCGGGCGCGCTTGGTTCGGCGGGAAGAGGACGGCTGTTGAGAAGGGAGGGCCACAACAGCAGGTTGCGATTGGATTGGTGGCGATACTTCGGGCCTAGTTGTCTCGGTTAAAAGTGCCCTGACTCTGTTCTTTTTTGCCATCTCCTCTTCAGCTGTTAGTGGGATCTGTCTAATCTCGGGTAAGGATGGGTCCAGTTCTGGGGCCTCTTCAAGAAAAAAGTCGGTCACTCTTGCCTTTCGGCGACCGCTGTATCTGTAAGTCGGCTCGAACTTTAACAACTTAGCCCAACTACGTTCTGGATACCGTAGTCCGGCGCGCAAAGTTGCTAGGTTTGGATAGCTGTACAAGGAATGGAGGTGTGCAGAATCTACGAAAGAAGACAACTGTTAGTTCAGCTGATAGATGTGAAAACCGAAATACAAAAAAGTAAGCAAGAAAACCGAAGTAAGTATACCGGGCTCTCCTTTTTTCCAATTTATACGTCGGCCAGGAATCCGGGCTTGAAGATCTTCGAAATTCCCAGATACCCAGAAAAAGTCGTCGTCGTTCAAGTCCTTATCCGGTGTATGTTTTATTATTTTCTCTCGACGACGACTTATTCTCAAGTAATAGACCCATCCATCTTCCTTTGAACCAATGGAGTATTGGTGAAAGATTTCGGCCAGGCCAAGGTTTAGTCCGGCTTGACGGTTCAGTTCGGCTATTCCCATAATGATGCGGTATGAATTGGTGGATAGTTGGGTAGGGCATAATCTAGTCTGCCTAAGAAACTCACAGATTAAAGGTTGGACTGGAAATCGCAGCCCGATTTCTATAATTGACAACAGAGTAAAGGGGACAAAGCCTTCATTATCCCAGGGAATGACGTCTTTTTCGGCTAAGATCAAATGGACATCATCGCGTATATTGTAGTCCTTCCTGAATTCGGCTAAGCCGCCCAGAGTATTTACTAGATACCTATACTTACCCATTTGTTGTATAATTTACGAATAAGTTATATCGGTGCAAAAATTGTGCTCAGTAGCTCGGTTGAGCGCACGCAGGAGTGCCTGGGCAACCTAAGTCTACAAAGTAGAAAACAAAAGGGTTAAGCACAGATCATTGGACCGTGCTACAAATTAAAAGCAAGGTAAAAGAGCCCTACTTCGGTTTTGGGGACATGTTCTATCTCGGTTCGGCAAAAATACTTGGTAGCTCGGTGTGAGCAGGGTTTTCATTAGCCAGACCTTGGCAAGCGTCTCGGCATACTGGCTTTGGGAATAATTTTGTTAGACCGGTTCATCGTCTAGGGGAAGCTTTTTAAGTTCGGTCTAAAAAACTAAGAAAGCTGGTTTAGCCCCAAAGGCCTGAATCGGTTGGTGTTCAGGTGTCTTGGCTTACTGAGTGCAAACCTAGTAAGGTTGGTTATCTCGGTTTGAACTATGGGTTTTTGTTACTTCGGTTGAGCCTCTAGGGGCAGCTTTCTGAGTTTGGTTTAGAAACTAAGGAAGTTGGCTTAGCCCCAAAGGCTTAGCTCGGTTGAAGGCCGAGGTTCCTAGTTTACTAAGTTCAAACTTCGTTCGGTGAATTTATCTTGGCCAGAGTGATTCGAGAGTTGGTAACCTACTGAAACTGCTGTTATCCCTACAAGTTCTAGTTCGGTTATTGTCTAAAGTAATCTACCTATATAGGACAAACAGTATCCTAGTTCGGTTGCTATATGATTTTGGATCCAAGACTAGTTTTCTACATAATAGTTCATACACGAACGAGTTCTGCTAATGTTTTTCCGTGAAAGTACAGAAACGAAACAGAAATGGAAGAAAATGTTTTGTTAAAATGTAGTAAAAAAATACATAGAACAAATACGAAAGCACAAACAGGGGAAGGAAAATGGATTTGCTTACCAGATTGAAGAAAGGGGACTAGAGATAGAAACAGTAACAGCAAATGAAGAGCACGAGCTTGGAAGTTGGAGAAGCAGAGGCACGAAGAGAAAAGATGAATAGAAAAGATGAATAGAGAAGGTGAATGATTCAAAGATGAAAGGGTTGTTTTGTGAAAAAGACGAAAGGCAAAAAGGGCGGGACTGTTCAAATTTTTCGTAGTACGAGGGCGGCGTGACAGTCGCCCCCAGCCTATCAGAGCCTGCCACGTGTCATTGGAAAGGGAAGCGTTACAGTCGCTGTGATTGAAGAGACGTTTTGACCGGACGAAATAGAGCCCGGAGTAAAATTAGCTCGGCTTAAAGGCTTAAGAGTTTTTAGCTTGGCTGGAGAGGCTAAACTATTTTTTAGCTCGGCTGGAAAGGCTTAAAAAACTCCAGCTCGGCTGGTAGACTGGTAATCCCAATTATGCTGTGCAGATGGAATTAAGGGGCAATTGATAGGGTAATTTTTGGTGAAAATTGGGCCGAGATGTGAGATGGACTTTGTGGCCCAAAGTACGAAGGACTGGGTAAAAAGGCCGTAATGTTACTCCGGCCCAAGAGAGATGTAGTTACTCCGGCCCAAGAGAGGTAAAGTTACTTCGGCCCAAGATGATGTAAAGCTACTCCGGTCCGGAGGCAACTTGGAGTTAGTCCGGTCTCAGAGTTAGTCCGGTCACGACGTAATGTGGTTAGATCGGTCAGAACTTTGTTACTCGGAAGCTTGGTCTAAACACACCATGATTTCTACATGAGAGAACCGAGATAAGGATGGGGTAAATGTGGAACCGAACTAAGGATAGTTCGGCCTACTCTGTGGCTCAGCATAGCCAGTTTTATTTCGGTCATGTTGTAGTTCGGCCATAGTGAAAACCATCCCACTTGGTTTAAGCAGTGGGGGGGGGGTGTTGAAGGATAAGCATTATCTTTCAGGAGTATGAATCTTAGGAGGACTTTGCATGGAGGAGTATGAGTCCTACTAGGATTGTACCACACGAAACCTATAAAAGCTCACAAACATCACCTTGGAGGAGATAACACACAACTTTGCTTTCTGAGCACTTAGAGTTTTGTCTATTTGTCAAGTTTACTGACTTAGGCATCGGACAGGTTTCCGGCACACACCCGCCGGCTAGCTCACATTTGTGTTTTCAGGTGATAAAGCGACGTCGTACGGAGGAGCAAAGACTTAGTCAACAGGATTATACGAGGAGGTGTATTTCTTTCCCGTACAATATATATATATATATATATATATATTTTCTGGAATTAGCACCTTCTCTCTATCTCTTTTTTTTTCTTTTTCTTTTTTATATAATGTTTCCCGACCAAAGATACGTGTGTGTGTGTAGTTAAAATATTGAAATCAAATAACACGACTTTGAATTTTCAATTCATCAAACACATCATCAAATCATCTGGTGAAGATTCACACACACACACACATATATAGATGCACAGTGAAGATTGAAAAAAAAAAACTTTGTATGCTTATGTTTTATCCATATATATGTGTGTGTTATATACTTTTAGAATTGACATCTTCTCTCTCTCTCTCTCTCTCTCTAATCATCAAATCAAAGATATATGTATGTATGTATGTATGTATGTATATACATAGTGAAAAAACTGAAATCAAATAACACGATTTTGAATTTTCAATTTATCAAACATCATCATCAAATCATCTAGAATCATATGCATACACACACACATATATATAGATGCACAATGAATATTGAAAAAAAAAACTGTGTATGCTTATGTTTTATCCATATATATATATATATATCTATGTTATGTTTAAAAAAACAAAATTAAAAAAAAATGTATGTATATATATATATATATATATGATTGCTAATCATTGAACACTATATGAGATTGTATATGTATATATATGTACACGTATAAAGTATATATGAATATGTATATATATGTAAAGTTTGGGCAGTGAACTGTGAAGAAGATGAAATGGAGAGAGAGAGAGAGAGAGAGAGAGAGAGAGAGAGAGAGAGAGAGAGAGAGAGAGAAGAAGAAGAAGAAGAAGAAGAAGAAAAAAAAAGAAGAAGAAGATGAAGATGAAGATGAAGATGAGGGTATAATTATCAATTTATAACTTTTGTTAACAGAATTTAGTGTGCATTTCAATCCAATAATCACATGGGGGTTATGTGGTGATTTCCAAATATCAGGAGAGTAATCTGCACCTTACCCATACTATAAGGGGTAAGTGAAGTTTGCTCATAAAAAATATATATATATATATATATATATAATTTTTTAAAAAATACTAAACACAACCAAAAAAATAAAATAAAATAAATAGGGCTTTTTTAATCATTGGCAAACACAATGAGTTTTTATTTTTTATTTTTTCTAAATTAACACTTGCCACGAACATTTAGTTTTAAGTGGGTTAATTATACAGACATCCCTTGAAATTTTTGACAAGTGCACACACATCTCCTTTGATTTTTTAAATTATATTGATCTGCTCTACTTTAGCTAATAATGTATAAGGACTTCTGTTATGTTATGTTTATAAAACAAGTTTGGACCGAAAATGACAAAAAAAAAAAAAAAAAAATAGTAACACAAAATAATAAATGAATTTGAATATTATTTAAGTAAGTTTGACGCAAACTTAAAATGAGACAATATGACTACAATACAAAGGTTACCCCTAATGTGTAATAAAATGAATAGAGAAATATATTGTTATGAACACGATCAGTGGCAGAGGCAGAAAACTAAATCAAAATGAGTACTTATTAATTATAATTTTTTTTTTCCATAACCAACAATAAGAAGATAATAATAATTTTTAAATTATTATTAAGTAAAATAACTTCAATAAATTATTACAAAAGTATTTTATACAAAATTTTACAATTAATTTTGAGTAAATTCAAAAAGAAAGTATTGTGTATAACTAGTATATCATAGACAATGTAAAAATGTCATTTATTTAAGTCTTAAAATAAATTATATAATGGTAAGATAAATTAAATTTTTATAAAATTTGAGTAAAAAGTTCATATAACAGTGATATCATATCATCATTGATATATAATATCACCAACTAATAGTAAAGTAACATATGAATGGTGAATTCCACATATAAATATAATGTAGTGAAATTAATTATATTTACATATTAAAAATGATAAATATTATCTTTATATTGAGATTTTTTCATAAATTTTTTAAACATAAAAATATGATTTGTTATAGTCACTTCATTTTTAATAAAATCATCACCATTCTTCTCATGAATTTAGAAATGTCATTGACACTTTATTTTAAATATTATTTTTATTTAAAATTTTATTTATATACCTATATATATATATAATATTGGAAGGGGGTGAGCCCTGACCTCCATGTAACTGAACACGATACAAAGTCGGCCGATAGTGTTTGTGTAATAATCCGACCCTCTCCTATGCTTTAATTCCCTCTCATATGTGTGATTATATATGTGGTTAAATGTTTGATATGAAATTCCATGCTTCAATATGAAAATTACATGTTTATACATTTTTATATGTCAGTTATGAGAAACTCAGTTGAAATTATGACCTTTTGATTGAAAATGGAAGCCTTAGAGGCGCGATAACTGGAAGTGGACTTTACAATTATGATGAGTATGATTTTTAGAACATAATATGAAATTTTGTAAAAATTTGATTCGTAATGATTTAATTGACTTTATTTGATTAATTTCCTAATTACAGTTCCATTTTGGACTCAATAAGCTTAGATAGATATAGACATGTATACTTGAGCTTTAATGTTAGGACTTGGGGACTCAACAAAAACAAAAAAAAAAAGAAATATCTCCTGAGGAGACTTAGAGAAGAAAAGAAGAGAAGAGAGAGACAGAGAGAGAAAGAAGAGAACTCAATCTAGGAGCTTAGAGCTTGAAAAGTTGCAAGAAGATTCAAAGATTTGGCTCAAGGTAAGTGTTAATCAACTTAAATACTTGAAATATCTTTTCAATTAGTTAGAATCAAGTCTTAAATTGAATCTTTAACACTCATGGAAGCTAGGGTTTGGGTTTATGATCTAAACTTATCAACTCTTATGAAATTGAGCATGTACTCTTTTGAGTTGGCTAGATTCTTGTGTTTTGGGTTATCTTGAGTTAGATTGTGAGTCATTGCCTTGTTATCTTTAGTTTTTGTGAAAGCATTGGAAATTAGAGTTGTATATGCAAAATTAAAATAAGTTATGATCTACTTGAGGTTGGATTTCATGTTTATTATGCTCATATATCATGTTTTTGGGGTGAAAGTACTTGGATTGAGCCTTGATAGTGCATATGAAAAGCCTAAACTTGATATACATTTTCGAACTGAAATTTTCATCCCAGACCGCTCGTGCGGCCTGGGCCACCGCACAAGTGGCCAACCCTGTTTTAGACAATTTCGATTTTGAAGTTCGCCTGCTCGTGCGGCCAAGGCCACCACATGAGCGACCAAGAGGGCTGATTTTTTCGGTTTTGTTTTCTCTTATTTTTCTGACTTCCAGGCCTGCATTTTAATGTGCATATGTATTGTACAAACATGAAAGAAAACAAAGGAACGAATGGAACAGATTAAAATTCATTAATGTGCTTATTAAGTTGTGTGTGTGCCATGTGTAGGTCACTCGCCGAAAGGGACCATTGCACGACCGAATCATTGTGAGTAATAGTAATGTCACAATATGTTGCAAGTTACGAATTTTATATTTTTGTCCATGAATGATATGGTTTATGCAACTTGTGCTTTGATTATACTAGTTGGACATTTGATCGCAATGACATATGAATTGGGCCTGAGGCCGTTTTGTTATTATTGGGCCCGAGGCTGTTCTATTATTATTGGGCCCGAGTCTGTTCTATTATTATTGGGCCCCGAGGCCGTTGTGTTATCATTGGGCCTAAGGCCATTCCGGAATGTATTGATGAAAAGGACATACATGCAATACATATATATTCTATAAGACACATGCTTATTTACATGCCTTCATACGTTATTATTGTTCACTGAACCTGGCTCATTTCGTATTCATGTATGCTTTGCAAGTGGTTAGCTTAGAGGTCAACCATAGGTTAGTTTCAGGAGCCTTTTGTGGACATTTTTGTGAAGTCCTACATTGGAGTTTTTTCTCTCTTAAGGAGTTCAATGCCACATTTTTGTTAAATTTTTGGTGGCTTTTGTTACACATTTGGTGATTATGTAACTTTTGGGGTTCTTAACTCTTTACATATACGCATGCTTGGATTGTATTTATATTTGAACGGTGCATGTAAACTAATCCGTCTACGAGAAGATGTATAAAGATCTTGGCATATAAACATCTATTATTTGATTGTTTCCGTTTTAGGCCCCACTAATGAGTAAATTATGTTATTTAATGTTGTTTTAAGGCCTATGTACTGGTCGGTCATGACCTAAACTTTTAGGGGTAGGTTTGGATCGTGACAGCAGGTATCAGAGCACGAGTAAATATCTCACACATATGTCCATTGAACTATAAGGAGTCTAGAAAAGACTTAGGCTACATGCATGATGTTTCTCTACGTTGCGAATTTCTTATGAAAGATGCCTAATGATCATTGTCTATATGCTCTTGTGTCTCTTTTTATGTGTATTATAATCCTTTGATATATAGATCATGGTGAGGACAAGAATGGATAGTATGGAAGACTCTACCTCCACACGGCTTGATCGGTTGTAAAGGATGATTGTGGACATGGTAGAAACTATGAGACAATAATAGGAACAACAACAACAACAACCACCACCGCCACCAGTGGTGCAAGACCATCAAGCCGAGGATCGAACCATTGCATTGACAAAAGAGTTTAAGAAGATGAAGTCATTGTCATTTAAGAGGGGCATTGAACCAATGAAAGTCGAGGCATGGGTAATAGGTATAGAGAAGTTGTTTGAAGTCTTTCCTTGTACCGAGGCACAGAAAGTACAACTTGCAGCTTTTACTCTCGAGGATGAAGCACAGAGGTGATGGATGCTCACTCGAAATGAACACCAAGGTTTGACCTGGGCTCGATTTTTGGAGCTTTTCTATGATAAGTATTTCCCACAGTTCATGCGGGATAAGAAAGTGACAGAATTTGAGACTTCAAAGGAAGGGAACAAGATGATAGCAGAGTATGAAGCATAGTTTTCAAAGTTAGCCCATTTTGCACCACACATTGTGGACACGGACTACAAGAAAGCAGGAAAATTTGAAGGAGGACTCCGGAATGCTATCTTGGATCAGATTAATGTGTTGAAATTGCCTACTTATGTCGACGTGTTGGAAAGAGCGATTGTAGCTGAAAGTAATATAGTTGCTCAAAATCGAATCTCTGAGTGGAAGGGGAAAAGACAGAATGCATAAGCACCAAGGGGACCGATGGCATCGCAGAACAAGAAACTGAACTTGGGCACCTTAAGTGCTTTTGCCTCTACTCAGAAATTAGCACCAGTTTGTCCGGACTGTGGAAGAAGACACCGTGGGACATGTTACCAAGTAATTGGGGCTTGTTTCAAATATGGAAAGACGGGACATTTAGTACGAGATTGCACTCAGAGAGACCGACAGAATAGAAATAGAACTACTACAAGTTTAGCCGGTTCAACTCCAGCTCCAACAGTAACAAAGTCTGCAGCCAAAGCTACTGGGACCAAAAATAATGTGAGACAGGGACGAGTGTTTGCCCTTATTCCTGGTGATGTGCAAAATACAGAGGCTATGATGTTAGGTACGTTCTTTATCGATGGTCACTCCGCTCATGTATTATTTGATTCGGGATCTACCCATTCTTTTATGTCAAAAACCTTTGCAAGTAATTTGAATAGACCTAAGGAATTGTTGCTTTATGTGTTATGTGTCTCTTCACCATCGGGGGGTTCCATGTTATGTAAGTTTGTTTATCCTGTATGTGAGATCTTGATTAGGGATGTTCAATTATACGCTGACATATTGCCTCTTGATATGGATTATTTTGATATAATATTGGAAATGGATTGTCTAAGTAAATACCACGAGACTATTGAGTGTATGTCTAAGCAATTGATTTTTCATCCTCCGAGACAATTTGAATTTATTTTTACGGGACATGGGGTAATTCCACTGCCATACTTGATCTCGGCTATGAAAGCGTGTAAGTTGTTGCAAAAGGGTTGTCAGGGGTATTTGTGTAGTATTTTGAATGGACAACCAACGAATGTGTGTGTTGATAATATTCCAATTATTCGTGAATTCCCGGATGTTTTTCCAGAAGAGTTGCCAGGAGATCTAGTGGATCGTGAAATTGAATTTGTAATTGATCTAGTGTCAGGAACTCAACCAATTTCAAAAACTTTGTACAGAATGTCACTGGCCGAAATGAAGGATTTGAAGGCACAGTTGCAAGACTTGCCAGAGAAAGGGTTCATTCGCCCGAGTACCTCTCCTTGGGGTGCACCGGTTCTTTTCATAAAGAAGAAAGATGGGACACTGCGGTTATGTGTTAACTACTGGGAGCTCAATAAAGTAACTGTAAAGAATAAGTATCCCTTGCCCAGAATTGATGATTTATTTGATCAACTACAAGGTGCACAAGTCTTTTCAAAGATATATTTGAGGTCCGGATATCATCAATTAAAGATGAAAGTTGAAGACATTAAAAAGACTGTCTTTTGAACCAAATACAGGCATTACGAGTTTTTGGTATGCCATTCGGGGTTACTAGTGCACCGGCGGCCTTTTATGGATTTAATGAACCGCGTTTTTAAACCTTATTTGGATGACTTTGTGGTTATGTTTATTGACAACATACTCATCTATTTGAAAAACACAGAAGCTCATGAGAACCATTTATGATTAATTCTTCAAACCTTGAGAGAGAAAAAATTATATGTGAAATTGAAGAAGTGTGAATTTTGGTTGCATGAGGTGATATTCTTGGGGCATGTCATTAATAAGGAGGGGGTCTCTGTTGATCCACGCAAGATAGAAGCCATAGTGAAATGGCCCATTTCGACGAATATGACAGAAGTCCGTAGCTTCTTGGGTCTAGCGGGATATTATCGGAGGTTTGTTAGAGACTTTTCCAAGATAGTAGTGCCGCTTACCCAATTGACCCAAAAGGGTGTTCCGTTTGAGTAGACTGAACAAAGAGAATCTGCTTTCCAAAAGTTGAAAACAAGGTTAACTACAGCACCTGTTCTTGCTCTACCAACCGGTACCGAGGGGTTTGTTATCTACAGTGACGCTTCTTACAAGGGATTGGGCTGTGTACTCATGCAGAATGTAAGGGTCATTGCCTATGCTTCTCACCAACTCAAACCTCATGAAAAGAATTATCCCACACACGATTTGGAGTTAGCCGCCGTGGTGTTTGCTTTGAAGATATGGTGGCATTATTTGTATGTGTGACAATCCTTACCTCTGATTAGTGCTAATCTGTGATTAAGCATGATAAGTAACTGATTAGAATGAAATCCTGATCTGTTTGTATGAGTGTGTTGCATTAGTTGCATTTCTATCTGTTTGTCATTAAATGATCTGTTCATGTTTTAATTTCGAACTGCGAATTGAAGGTCTTATTGGCGACCGAATCAGAAATTGATTAGTATTTTATGCTAATTAGGATTTATGTGATTTTATGGTAGGTTTAATTTAAAATTTGAGTTGGAATGATTAATTAGATTAAACAATGTTAAATTACAATAGTTTGAATTTATTACATGTTTGGCATTAGTGGGCCACTTTAGAGGCAATGTTTGGAGTGTATTTCATATCACATTTGATGCATCATTTTTTCATCCACTTCTTAGACCAAAATCATGAGAGAGAGAGAGAGAGAGAGAGAGAGAGAGAGAGAGAGAGAGAGAGAGAAAGAGAGAGAGAGAGGGAGATAGGGGAAAATTGATTCAACAAGAATTTGGCTAGGAAAATTAGAGGAACTGAAGAAGATTGCAAAATTTGAGCTAACATACTTAAAGTTCAAGACCTAAGGTAGGGAATTCACCCTCTTGATTATGAATTTGAGTTGTTTCATGCTTAGTTCATAGAAATTTGGAGTTTAAAGTCAAGAATTAATTTGAAGAGTTGATTTGAAAGTTAATTCATGCATGCATGCATGTACATATTCTAGTATTTTGAAGTTGTTTTTCATGAAATCCTTACATGCATGTCCATGTTTTAGTTGTGGTCCATGAATTCACCTTGATTTTGAGCACAATCTTGCAATTGATCATGTTTTAGAGCATTAGAGTTCATAGGAACTCATGCATGTTATGTTCTTACATAATTCATGAAAGTTTCTTTGAAATTGTGTTCAATTGGCTTACCTTTGGGCTTGATTTTACAAATTGATCTTCAAAAGCATGTTGTAATATGAGTTTCCAAGTGTTTTTTAGAAAATTGGCCCAAAAGGTTGAGTTTTGATGTGTTGAATGCTTGGTTTGAGCTTTGGAGGCAAATCTGGAAATTCCAGATTTTGGCTTCCACGCTTGAGCGAAGGATTCCACGCTCGAGCGACCATCGTTTTGTTCAGGGCTCCGCTTGAGCGAAGGAATGCTGGCTCAAGCGTAGATTGCAAGCTCTCAGGTTTTTGGTGCACGTAGACGCACGCTCGAGCGACAAGACCTACGCTCGAGCGAAGAGCTGTGTCTCACGCTTGAGCAAGTATCAATCGGGGATTTTCAACATCCAGCACTTTTTGCATTTTTACAGACCGCTCGAGCGAGGAAGTCTACGCTCGAGCGACCCCTCTGTTTTGAAAAGCTCGCTCGAGCGTAGAAAGCCATGCTCGAGCGAGACCCCTATTTTCAGCAAATTTTAAAAAGAGTTTTAAAGTGTAATTTTTGCATCCTCATCCCATCCTAGGCCATGTTTAAGGCATCTTAATGAGGATAATGTTATAGAACCACACCAAGTCAAGTTAAGGGGCTAAGTCATTAATCCCAAGAGTGTAATTTAGTGTGTGTTCGTTCTGTTACTGTGTAGGGTTGGCATCCGAGGACGCTCATTAGCTTGCCTATAGCCTAGTACTCTGTGAGTAACAATGTTGTAAAGATATGTTCAATTACAACTATTTCTGAACGACTGATTCTACTGCTTTTTGAAATGACATTACTTACTGAATGAATGTTTGTCCTGTTTATAAACTGTATTCGTGGCATCCATAGCAATTTACTGTTACAGAGATCTCTGTCAGTTCCAATGTTTGAAACTACTATTGTTTACTGTTTTGATGGCCATCAACTAACTGTTCGGTCTGTTAAGACCTACTGTACTGTTTTGCTATTGGACGTACCATGTATGACCATTATGATTTCTAAATGACTGATATGGCATGAAAGATGAGCCACTGATTGAATAACTGATTTACTGATACAAATAACTGCTTTAATTAATGAAAGGACATTTATTCTCAACCCCTTTACGCATATGTTATTCACTGGGCTTTAGCTCATTGTTTATATTTATATGTAGGTGTCCAGGCACCGGATCGATGCTAGGAGCGTCAAGTTTAGCTCTTGTTTTGTCAAGCCAACTACCGTGCCTCACCTCGAGGTTTCGAATGTGTTCAAGCCACGGTTGTTTTGGGGTGTCTCGGTTTCACCATTTTGTCTCTGATTTGTAATAAGTGTTTAAGACTTGACGGTACAGTTATAGTTAGGGATTTGGTCCCTGACATGGATGTTTGTGTTTTTGACGTATGCATATATGTTTTGGTTATGAATGTGGCTTGTTTATAAAAGTCTTTTTGCATTCAGATTGTCACAGCTCATTGGACATCTTTTATTTACTGTTTGACTTCCGCCAGTCCCTTTACTCTGTATTACTGTCATTACTGTTATGCAGGCCTTCAGTAATCACGGATTACTGGCCGGTTGCGATGCTAAATCCATAGGGACGGGTTTGGGTCATGATAGTATGGTACCACATATGAGGTTTATACCAACCATAAGAGCTTAAAGTACTTCTTTACCCAAAAGGAGTTAAATATGCGGCAAAGACGATGGTTAGAGCTGATTAAAGATTACGACCTGCAAATCCATTATCACCCTGGCAAAGCTAATACAGTTGCAGATGGTCTCAGCAGAAAAGTTATGGAGAACTTGGCAAGTTTACTCATAGGGCAAAAAGAGTTACTATTTGAACTGGAAAGAATGGATATGGAAATTGTGCTATATGGGCAAGATGCAGTTTTAGTAGCAATGTCAGCTTAACCGACACTTGTTGAAGAAATCAAACAAAAACAAATGGAAGATGAGTTCCTAAAGAAAAATTGTGATGAAATAAAAACAAAGCCAAGGCCCGGGTTCATTCTTGAAAATTTAGTGTTGAAATTTAAAGGTAGATTGTGTATTCCAAATGTTCCAAAAATAAGAGAAGGATTATGGAGGAAGCACATAAATCTAAGTTTTCACTATATCCTGACAATACTAAAATGTACCAAGACCTGAAGTAAAATTTTTGGTGGCCAAGTATGAAAAAAGAAATTGCAAAGTTTGTTTCGAAATGTTTGCAATGTCAGCAAGTAAAAGCGGAGCATCAATGATGAACGGGTTTACTTCAACCCCTCTGTCACGACCCAAACCCGCCCCTATAGGTTTAGCGTCGTTACCGACAGTAATCCTTCGATTACCAAAGACCTCTTAACTGAATAATATATAATAAGGGGTTGTGGAAGCAGCTATAGAAAATATACAATGTCTATAGAGCTGTGTTAACGTATATGATACAAAAAACCTCAAAACTACCTATATATGTATATGTGACGTCATAAATACATTAGTCTTACGTCACTCAAATACACATATAATGCCAAAAGGGAACTTAGCCTAAGGTACAGATAAGCAAAACAAAGCAAAAACATCGATAGCAAGGTTACAAAACTAAACATTTCAAAAGGGAACCTCCCCGGGAGGCACAGTGGCTGGCTAACCCAAAACTCCAAGCAGCAGCTTAGGCCTGGCCATGCGCTTGCTCACCTACATACATAAAATAAATAGTGAGCGGGAGCCCAGTGAATAATAACAGAGTAAAGGGTTTAAATGAATGATATCTATAACAGATTCAAAAATCAGAGCTTATATAAAAAAACAGATATATGTTCATATTCTTGTTCAAACTACATATGAAAATCAGAGTTTATGCTTACTCATACATGATACATCCATTAGCATTATCATGCTTGTTAGTTCTATAAGGAACCTCCAGTACCAGAAAACTTGTAATATACTTGAGCCACGGTATTATTACCCCCGGGAAAGGGCCTTGAAACCACAGTATTGTTACCCCCGGGCAAGGGCCTTGTACTTGTAGACCACGGTATTATTACCCTCGGGCAAGGGCCTTGTGCTTGTAGACCACAGTATTATTACCCCTAGGCAAGGGCCTTGTGCTAAGGATGCTATACATACTTGCTATAAATTGGACATTCATTCATTGCTATAGAACATAGCATTTCAGAAAGCAAATCATTTCTTGTCATATCGTATAAAAAAATACTTTAACGTGAACATAGCTTTACAATGTTATTACTCACAGATGACTCTACTTGCAAAACAGACAAATCAGATAACTTGTGGTGCGTGACCTACACACACATAGCAGAAACACATAATGAAACACACGCTCAGCTGGTACTTAACTTATTTCATTTCATTCTTACCGTGTTTCCAAGTCTTAACCTCTTATTGAGTCTTAATCATGGCCTAGGAATACCTAGGATGCAATGTGGATGCCAAAATGCACTTTGGAACCCTTAACAAAACTTGCTGAAAACAGAGGTCCCACTTGAGCGCAACTTCCTTCGCTCGAGCGGTCTACAAACTTTGAAAAAGTACTGGTTGTGTGATTTCCACGCTTGACGGTCGCTCGAGCGTGAGACTTAGGTCCTCGCTCAAGCGCAACTCTTGTCACTCGACCGGTTTGCAAAAATGGTAAACTTCTGGGAGCATGCATTTCACGCTCGAGCTGACTTCTGGTCGCTCGAGCGGAAATGTAAGATCACAGAGTGGTAGCTCGAGCGTAGCTTCTACCACTCGAGCAGAAGTGCAGAATCTGAAATTTCCAAATTGCACTCCCAAGCTCCAAACTCAAATCATACACCTTAAAACTCATCTTTTTGGGCCAAAACTCTAAAAAACATTTAGAAATTTGTAAAATACCAAGGTTTGAAGATCATCTCACTAAATCAAGGCCCAAAAGCACGTTAATTGATCAAAACTCTAACTTGTAATTTATGAATATGCCATGAACATGACATGCTTGAATTACTTTGAACTAAGGCTTTCCAAAACATGATTAATTAAGGTCAAATGGTAAGAAATGTGATGAATTCTCAAAACCAAGTCAAGATAGACACATGCATGTGACAATTCCTTAGAAATCTACTCAAAATGCCATGATATATGGATGAATGCATGATTTGGGTTACAATTCTATAATCCTAGCTTCATTCTCATATCTTTCCACCTTTTTCACTAGAATTCTTACAAAACTAATCCAACTACACAACTAAGGGTTGGATTCTTACCTTAAATTCTTAACTATGCTCTCTTTAGAGTTAATTGATTGAAGTTCCTAGCCAAATCTCCAAATTCTCAAGCAATTCCTTTGTTTGAAATCACTTCTCCCTAGTCTCTCTCGCTACACGTTTTTGGGGCTCAAGCAAGAGGAAATGAGAATGCAAAGGTCTATAAGAGATATTAAGGTGGCCTTAAATAGGCTTGAGTAAAGGAATTAATTAATTAGCTTACCACTAATCTAATGAGCATTAATTTATTCTAATTTAATCGTTCCGAACCGAATTTTAATTAAACCTATCATAAAGTTCCAAAAAATTACAATTAACACGTAATTCAAGTCAATTTCGCGATCGGATGCCAATAAAGTCTTCAATTCACAATACAAAACAGAAATAGATATTCCTATGATAGACAGATAGAAACTCATATAGCACATAACACATGCAATTAACTCAGGATTTCTTCTTGATTACGTATTAGGCATAATTAATCATGGTTAATCAGTTAATCATAGGTCGGGGTTGTTACAGCCTTCCCACGTAAAAAGTTTAGTCCTTCAAACTCGAATTACCTTCATTTTGGAAAAATGTTGGGTTCAACGGAAACAAATATGGATATCTCTTCATCATATCTTCTTCCGTTTCCCATGTAGCATAAGTTCCTCCATGATTCTGCCAATCAAGTTTCACTAATGGAATTTCCTTGTTCCTCAATGTTTTGATTCTTTGGTTAACGATTTGAATTGGCTGTTTTTCATACATATAATCATTCTACAAAAGTATATGTGTCGGCTCAATAACATAGAATGGATCCCTCAAATAGTCCCGAAGCATTGAAACATGAAAGACATTATGCATATTTTCCATGATTGGAGGCAAGGCTACTCGATACCGGGTTAATTTTCTCAATGATTCCATAAGGCCCAACATATCTCAGTGCTAACTTACCCTTCACTCCAAACCGTGTCTGACCTTTCATTGGAGTCGCTTTGATAAATACATGATCTCCAACTTCATATTCTCTATCACGCCTTCAGATGTCGACATAACTTTTTTGACAGCTCTGTGCAGTTTTCAGACGTTGATGAATTAATTTCACTTTTTCGGTTGTTTCTTGCACAAGTTCTAACCCTAAACAACGATCTTTCCCCTACCTTAGCCCAACAAATCGGAGATCAGCACTTCCTACCATACAAAACTTCATACAAAGCCACACCGATACTCGAATGGTAGCTGTTGTTATACACAAACTCAGTCAACGGTAAGTAGGTCTCCCAATTTCCTTGGATATCTAGGGCACACATCCATAACATATCTTCTAAAGTCTGATTACTTCGTTTAGATTGACCGTCTGTCTGTGGATGGTAGGCACTACTCAGTCGCGGTTCAAGTCCCAAAGCCTGTTGTAAACTTTGCCAAAACCTCGACGTGAACTTCGAATCTCTGTCAGATACAACAGATACTGGCACGCCATGTAATCTCACAATCTCATTAATGTACAAGTTAGCCAACTTATCCGCATTATACAAAGATTTGACCGGTAAGAAATGTGCTTATTTAGTCAAACGATCAACAATTACCCAGATAGAGTCCATACCTCGGGGAGAGCGAGGTAATCCCGCAATGGCGTCCATTGTAACATGTTCCCATTTCCATTCCGGTATTGGAAACGGTTGTAGCAATTCACTAGGTCGTTGATGTTTAGCTTTAACTTGTTGGTAGTACAAACATCTAGCTACAAAGTCAGCGATGCTTTTCTTCATTCCCAGCCACGAGAAATTTTGTTTCAAATCATGGTACATCTTTGTATTCCCCAGATGCATAGCAAATTTTGAATTGTGAGCCTCGGTCATAATACGTTTCCTTAAATCAAAACAATCCGGTACACAAAGTCTTTTCTGAAATTTTAACACATCATTTTCAATCACTAACCCGGGTCTCGGTTTTGGGTCAATTTCATCAAAAATTTTCTTCAAGAACTCATCTTCATCTTGTTTCTCTTTAATCTCTTCAATGATTGTAGGTTGAGCAGAAATGCTAGCTAAGATCCTGCCTTGTCCATGCAGTACAATTTCAATCTCATTCCTTTCTAGATCACATATTAACTATTTTTGACTGGTGAGAAAACATGATAAATTACCCATGGATTTCCGGCTTAAGGCATCTGCAACGATATTGGCTTTTTCCGAATGGTACAAAATTTGCAAGTCGTAATCCTTGATCAACTCAAGCCATTGTCTCTGTCTCATGTTCAACTCCTTTTAGGTGAAGAAATATTTAAGGCTTTTATGATTAGTGTACACTTCATAAGTTACACCGTATAGATAATGTCACCAAATTTTCAAAACAAATACTACAACTACTAATTCAAGATCATGGGTTGGATAATTCTTTTCATGAGGGCGAAGTTGTCGAGAAGCATAAGCAATCACTCTTCCATTTTGCATTAACACACACCCTAAGCCTTTGTAGGAAGCATCGCTGTAAATTTGAAATCCATCAGTACCCTAAGCAAAGTCAAAATTGGTGCAGTTACTAACCTGGTCTTTAACTCTTGGAAGGAAGTCTCTCTTTGATCAGTCCAAGAAAATGGTGTAGCTTTCTGTGTCAATTGAGTGAGTGGCAAAGCAAGTTTGGAAAAATCTTTTACAAATCTGCGATAATAGCCTGCAAGCCTCAGAAAACTTTGAACTTCTGACACATTTGTCGGTCTAGGCTAGTCCACAATTACTTCAATTTTCTGTAGGTCAACGGAGATACGATCCTTGTTAATTACATGCCCCAAAAATGCCACACTGTCAAACCAAAATTCACATTTGGAAAATTTGGCATATAACTTCTTTTCTCTTGGGGTCTGTAAAGCAATTCTTAGATGATTTTCATGTTTTTCCCTGCTTTTAGAATAAATCAATGTATCATCTATGAATACAACAATAAACTCATCAAGGAATTGTTTAAACACTCTATTCATTAAGTCCATGAATGCTACAAGTGCATTAGTTACTCCAAATGGCATGACTAAGAATTCATAATGTCCGTATCTAGTTCGGAAAGAAGTTTTCTCAATGTCTTCTGCTTTCACCTTTAGCTGTTGATATCTGGATCTAAGATCTATCTTACAGAACACTTGTGCTCCTTGAAGTTGATCAAACAGGTCATCTATTCAGGATAATGGATACTTGTTCTTGATAGTTACTTTCTTTAACTCACGTTAGTCAGTACATAGTCTCAAAGACCTGTCTTTCTTTTTGACAAATAACACTGGAGCACCCTAAAGTGAAGTGCTCGGGCGAATAAACCTCTTATCTAACAGTTCTTGAAGTTGAGTTTTCAATTCTTTTAATTCAGAAGTGGACATTCTATATGGGGTTTAGAAATTGGTTGAGTCCCGAGTACTACATCAATGGTGAACTTAATTTCCCTATCAATTAACTCCCCAGGTAGGTCAATAGGAAATACATTAGGAAATTCACAAGCCACAGAAATATTTTCCACACTATCTCTATCCGAAGACACAGTCGACACACAACACAAGTAGCCCTGACAACCTTTCCTTAACAATTTCTTAGCTTTCGTAAATGAGATCAAGTATGGTAGATGAGCTATCCCATTTCTAGTAAAAACAAACTCAGGCATGCCAGGTGGGCTAAACATTACAGATTTACTCACACAGTCGATGGTGGCACAGTATTTAGTCAACCAATCCATACCCAGAATACAATCAAAATAATTAATGTTCAATGGCAGCAAATCAACATACAATGTCATATCACCAATCATAATATCATATGCCGAATAAACATAAACACATATCATAGAACTCCCAGATGGTGTAGACACAGATAGTAAACAACTCATAGGTTCTGACGATCTTGTTAATTTCTAAGAAAAAGCATGCGACACAAATGAATGCATAGAACCAGAATCAATCAGCGCATAGGCATTCTGAACACACATATAGAGATTATACCTGACACCACTGACTCAATATTCTGTACATCCCCAGGTACTAATGCAAAAACCCGACCTTGTCTCAAAGTTTCTCCTCTAGTATTGGTTCTCACATTCATTCTTGGTGCAGAAGCAGATCCAGCTGAACTTGCCGCAAGACGGTTAACCATGTTGAGCCTGTCAGGCAATCTCTAATCATGTGGCCTATCTTGCCGCATCGAAAACAAGCACCAGATGCAGTGTGACACATGCCCTTATGCTTCCTTCCACATTCTGGACAAACTGGCATAGACCCACTAATTTGGGTTGAACTACTTGAAGACCCAATATTTTGCTTTTTGCCTGCAAAAGATGAGCGACCCTTCCGAAAATTGGGGCTAGAGATTTTTCCTTTCCATTCAGTTGTTGGAGCATTAGTCTGTCTCTTTGCTACTAGTATGGCCTCTACCATCAATGCCCTATCATGCACTTCCACATAGGTAAGCAATTTCAATACACCTACTCGATCATACACGTTCAGGTTTAAGCTTCCTTCAAATTTTCGGGCCTTCTTATAATCTGTGTCGACCATATGAGGAGAAAATCTAGCCAACTCAGTAAACTTAGCCTCATACTCGGCTATAGACATCGTGCCTTGCTTCAATTCTTGAAATTTAGAAACTTTCTGATCTCGAAATACTGAGGAAAATACTTGTTGTAGAAGATCTCATTGAATTGAGCCAAAGTCATATTCCTATTACTATTTCGGATTAATAACCACCATCTCCGAGCTTTATCTTTAAGAGTATAGGTGGCCAATAAAACCTTCTGAGTCTCAGTATAGGGGAACACTCCAAATAATTTCTCCATTTCAAGTAACCATGTCTCCGCTTTCAATAGTTCAATACCACCCAAGAAAGTTGGCGGTTTTATTTTCATGAATTTGTGCATTAGGTTGATGATGTCATTATTATCCAACTCAACTTGGACCAGAGAAGGCATCGGAGGCATCGGTTGTTGTCTTTGTTGCTGCGTTATTACTTTATGTGAGGTCAAGTTAAATTCATGTTCAGATCCAGTTGTCACAGTAATCAATCTCACACACTCACATATGCACATGAAATGTCCTTACTTCTTTTCTAGGACACCATATAGCTCATATGAACTAGTGTGTGCGATATAACGTGTGCTCTGATACCACTCTGTCACGACCAAAACCCGTCCCTATAGGTTTAGCGTCGTAACCATCCAGTAATCCTTGGATTACCAAAGGCCTCTTAACTGAATGACATATAATAAGGGGCTACAGAAGCAGATATAGAAAATATACAATGTCCATAGAGCTGTGTTAACGTATATGAGACAGAAAACCTCAAAACTACTTACATATGTAAATGTAACGTCATAAATACATTAGTCTTACGTCACTCAAATACATAGATAATGTCAAAAAGGAATTTAGCCCAATATACAAATAAGCAAAACAAAGAAAAAACATCTGTAGTAAGGTTACAAAACTAAACATTTCAAAAGGGGACCTCCCTGGGAAGCACAGTGGTTGGTTGACCCAAAACTCCAGGCAACAGCTTAGGCCTGGTCACACGCTTGCTCACCTATATACATAAAATAAATTGTAAGCAAGAGCCTAGTGAATAATAACAGAGTAAAGGGTTTAAATGAATGATATCCATAACAGATTCAGAAATCAGAGTTCATATAAAAATAGATGTATATTCACATTCTTGTTCAAACTACATACGGAAATCAGAGTTCATGCTTAATCATATATGGTACATCCATTAGCATTATCATGCTTGTTAGTTTCATAAGGAACCTCCGGTACCGGGAAACTTGTAATATACTTGAGCCATGGTATTATTACCCCCAGGAGAGGGCCTTAAAACCATGATATTGTTACCCCCGGGCAAGGGCCTTGTACTTGTAGACCATGATATTATTACCCCCGGGCAAGGGCCTTGTGTTTGTAGACCACGATATTATTACCTCCAAGCAAGGGCCTTGTGCTAAGGATGCCACGCATACTTGTTAAAAATTGGACATTCATTCATTGATACAAAACATAGCATTTCAGAAAGCAGATCATTTCTTGTCATATCGTATAAGAAAATACTTTAACGTGAACATAGCTTTACAAAGTTATTACTCACAGATGGCTCCACTTGCAGAACAGACAGATCAGATAACTTGTGGTGCGTGACCTACACACACATACAGAAATACATAATGAAACACACGCTCAGTTGGTACTTAACTTCTTTCATTTCATTCTTAGTGTGTTTCTAAGTCTTAAACTCTTATTAAGTTTTAATCATGGCCTAGGAATGCCTAGGATGCAATGTGGATGCCATAATGTGCTTTGGAACCCTTAACAAAACTTATTGAAAATAGGGGTCCCACTCGAGCGCAACTTCCTTCGCTCGAGCGGTCTGCAAACTTTGAAAAAGTACTGGTTGTGTGATTTCCACACTCGACAGACACTCGACGGTCGCTCGAGCGTAAGACTCAAGTCCTTGATCGAGCACAACTCTCGTTGCTCAAGCGGTCTGCAAAAATGGTAAACTTCTGGGAGCATGCATTTTACGCTCGAGCTGATTTCTAGTCGCTAGAGCGTAGCTTCTGCCGCTCGAGCGGAAATGCGGAATCTGAAATTTCCAAATTGCACTCCCAAGCTCCAAACTCAAATCATACACCTTAAAACTCATCTTTTTGGGCCAAAACTCCAGAAAACATTTATAAATTTGTAAAATACGATGGTTTGAAGATCATCTCACTAAATCAAGGCCCAAAAACATGTTAATTTACCAAAACTCTAACTTGTAATTTATGAATATGCCATGAACATGACATGCATAAATTACTTTGATCTGAGGCTTTCCAAAACATGATTAATTAATGTCAAATGTTAAGAAATATGATGAATTCTCAAAACCAAGTCAAGACAGACACATGCATGTGACAATTTTTTAGAAATCTACTCAAAATGCCATGATATATGCATGCATGCATGATTTGGGTTACAATTCTATAATCATAGCTTCATTCTCATGCCTTTCCACCTCTTTCACTAGAATTCTTACAAAATTAATTCAATTACACAACTAAGGGTTAGATTCTAACCTTAGATGCTCAGCTATGCTCTCTCTAGAATTAATTGATTGAAGTTCCTAGCCAAATCTCCAAATTCTCAAGCAATTCCTTTGTTTGAGGTCACTTCTCCCTAGTCTCTCTCTCTCTCTACATGTTTTTGGGGCTCAAGGAAGAGGAAATGAGAGTGCAAAGGTCTATAAGAGATATTGAGGTGAACTTAAATAAGCTTGATTAAAGAAATTAATTAATTAGCTTACCACTAATCTAATGAGTATTAATTTATTCTAATTTAATCGTTTCGAACCAAATTTTAATTAAACCTACCATAAAGTTTCAAAAAATTCCAACTAACACATAATTCAAGTCAATTTCGCGACAATACAAAACAGAAACAGAAACAGATATTCCTACGATAGACAGATAGAAACTCTTATAGCACAAAACACATGCAATTAACTCAGGATTCCTTCTTGATTACTTATTAGGTATAATTAATCATGGTTAATCAGTTAATTATAGGTCGAGGTTGTTACACCCTCCCAATCTTGGAGTTGAAATATGAACATCTGACTATGGATTTTATTGTTGGCTTACCCCGAACACCCTGAGGTACGAATTCCATATGGATTATTGTTGATAGATTAACTAAATCTGCCCATTTCTTGGCTGTGAAAACTCAATATAATACGGATAAACTTGCTACTGTGTATATGAATGAAATTGTGCGGCTACATGGTGTTCCAATTTCAATTATATTTGATAGAGATCAGAAATTTTTCTCCAGATTTTGGTAGAGTTTACAAGATGCGATAAGAACAGAGTTGAAATTCAGTACAACATTCCACCCCCAAACTGATGGCCAATCAGAGATAACGATACAAACATTGGAGAATATGCTTCGAATGTGTGTCTTGGCTTTCCAAGGGAGTTGGGAAACATATCTACCGTTGGCGGAGTTTGTATACAACAATAGTTTCCACTCAAGTATAGAAATGGCTCCATATGAAGCTCTGTACGGAAGGAAATAGCACTCTCCAGTTTGTTGGACTGAAGTTGGCAATAGATCATTGTTTGGACCTGAAATTATACAATTGACAACGGAGAAGATTAAAATCATTCAGCAAAGATTGAAAATAGCCCAAAGTAGACAAAAGAGTTATGCGGATCACCGATGAAGAGATTTGGAATTTGAGATTGGTAATTATGTTTTTGTGAAAGTCACTCGATGAAAGGGCACACTAGATTTGACAAGAAAGAGAAATTAGCACCCCAGTAAGTTGGTCCATTTCAAATTCTGGAAAGAATAGGTCCAGTGGCTTATTGTGTTGCTCTTCCACCAAGTATGGAGCAAATACATAACGTTTTTTATGTGTCCATGTTACAGGGCTACCTTCAAGACCCGTCTCATATTATAGATTACCAACAGATTTCTTTGGATGACAACTTAATCTATGAAGGAAAACCAATTCAAATTTTGGATCGACAAGTGAAACAATTATAGAACAAGACAATTCTGACGGTGAAAGTTGAATGGCAAGAACACTACAGGAAAGAAGCCACTTGGGAAAGAGAAGAGGAAATGAAACAACGGTACCCGGAGTTATTTTCAACTTGAGATAACATAAGTTTGAGGGACTAAACTTCTTAAAAGGGAAAGAGTGTTATAACCTGACCCTCTCCTATGCTTTAATTCCCTTTTATATGTGTGATTATATATGTGGTTAAATGTTTGATATGAAATTACATGCTTCAATGTGTGAATTACATGTTTATACATTTTTATCTGTCGGTTATGAGAAAATCTGTTGAAATTGTGACCTTTGGATTGAAATTGGAAGCCTTAAAGGCGCGATAACTGGAAATGGACTTTACAGTTATGATGAGTATGATTTTTAGGACATAATATGAATTTTTGTAAAAATTTGATTCGTAATGATTTAATTGACTTTATTTGGTTAATTTCCTAATTAAAGTTCCATTTTGAACTCAATAAGCTTAGATAGATGTAGACATGTATACTTGAGCTTTAATGTTAGGACTTGGGGACTCAACAAAAACAAAAAAATATCTCCTGAAGGAGACTTAGAGAAGAAAAGAAGAGAAGAGAAGAGAGAGAGAGAGAGAGAGAGAGAGAGAGAGAGAGAGAGAGAGAAAAGAGAACTCAATCTCGAAGCTTAAAGCTTGAAAAGTTGCAAGAAGATTCAAAGATTTGGCTCAAGGTAAGTGTTAATCATCTTAAATACTTGAAATATCTCTCCAATTAGTTAGAATCAAGTCTTACATTGAAGCTTTGACACTCATGAAAGCTAAGGTTTGGGTTTATGATCTAAACTTATCAACTCTCATGAAATTGAGCATGTACTCTTTTGAGTTGGCTAGATTCTTGTATTTTGGGTTATCTTGAGTTAGATTGCGAGCCATTGCCTTGCTATCTTTAGTTTTTGGCATGCCTTGGACTCATGTATACATGTTTTTATATGTATATATATATATGTTATGAAAATGTGAAAGCATTTGAAATTAGAATTGTATATGCCAAATTAAAATAAGTTATGATCTACTTGAGGTTGGATTTCATGTTTATTATGCTCATATATCTTGTTTTTGAGGTGAAATAGCTTGGATTGAGTCTTGATAGTACATATGGAAAGCTTGAACTAGATATAGATTTTCAGACTGAAATTTTCAACCCGGACCACTCGTGCAGCCTGGGCCACCACACGAGCGGCCAACCCTGTTTTGGACAATTTTGATTCTAAATTTTGCCTGCTCGTGCGGCCAAGGCCACTGCACGAGTAGTTAGGCCACCGCACGTGCGGCCAAGAGGGCTGATTTTTTCGATTTTGTTTTCTTTCCTTTTTCTGACTTCCGGGTCTCCAATTACATGGTTTCCAACTATTCTCATGTGCATATGTATTGTACAAACATGAGAGAAAACAAAGGAACGAATGGAACGGATTATAATTCATTAAAGAAACTTGGAAAAGAACTAAGTGCTTATTAAGTTGTGTGTGTGCCATGTGTAGGTCCCTCGCCGGAAGGGACCATTGCGCGACCGAATCGCTATGAGTAATAGTAATATCACAATATGCTGCAAGTTACAAATTTTATATTTTTGTCCATGAATGATATGGTTTATGCAACTTGTGCTTTGGTTAAACTGGTTGGACATTTGATCGCAATGACATATGAATTAGGCCTGAGGCTGTTTTGTTATTATTTGGCCCGAGGCTGTTCTGTTATCATTGGGCCCGAGGTTATTATGTTATTGTCACAACCCAAACCCGCCCCTATAGGTTCAGTGTCATAATCGGCCAGTAATCCAGGGATTACCAAAGGCCTCTGACCACAATATCATATAATAAGGGGCTGCGGAAGCAAATATAGAAATATACATTGTCCATAGAGCTGTGTTAACGTATATGAGATAGAAATCTTCAAACAAACTTATATATCCATGTTATGTCATAAACACATTAGTCTTACGTCACCCATTTACACAGATAAAGTCAAAAAGGGACTTAGCCCAATGTACAGATAAGCAAAACAAAACAAAACAAAAAACATCTGTAGCAAAGTTACAAAACCTGAAATCTCAAAAGGGAACCTCTCCGAGAGGCACGGTGGCTGGCTGACTCTAACATCTCCAAGCAGCAGTAGGGTTGCAAATGAACCGAGCTGTTCATGAACAAGCTCAGCTCGGCTCGGCTCGGCTCGGCTCGGCTCGTTTAAGCTCGAATATTAGGCTCGTTTAATAAACGAGCCAAGCTCGAGCTCGCATAAGCTCGGCTCGTTTATCTTTATTTAAATTATATAATAAATATATTATTTATATATTAAATAATATATAAATATATATATAAATAATAATATAAATAATATTAAAAAAAATTATCAAGCCGAGCCGAGCTCGAGCTTAATAAACAAGCTCGATAAGTAAACGAGCTGAGCTCGAGCTCAGCAAAGCTTGGTTCGGCTCGTTCATTTGCAGCCCTAGGCAACAGCTTAGGCCTAGTCATGCGCTTGCTCATCTGCATACATAATATAAATAGTGAGCGAAAGCTCAGTGAATAATAACAGAGTAATGTGGTTTAAATGAATGATATCCCCTATCAGATTCGGAAAACATATTCGTACTTATATTCTTGTTCAAAGTATAACAGAAATCAGATCAAATACAAATTCACATTCACATTCTTCATGATGCTTGACTAAACTTGATACATTCAATAGTGCTAACAAATCATACACAAAGCATTACGGATCATACTTGTCAGTTCCATAAAGGAACCTCCAGTATTGGGAACGGATAACTTGTCAGTTCCATGAAGGAACCCCCAGTACTGAAAACGAATAACTTGTTAGTTCCATGAAGGAACCTCCAGTACCGGGAATAGATAACATACTTGAACTACGGAATTGTTGCCACGGGTACTTGTCAAAAACTAGACAATCATTCATTATGTAAAACATAGCATTTCATAACACAGGTCTTATTCCATATACAGAAAATAAATAAGTTGAACATAGCTTTACTATGTTATTGCTTACAGATTATTGCACAGATAACTTTGATAGCAGCCAATGGATCAACAGTTCACGGCGCGTGGCCTACACAAACATTGAACGGTTACGTGTTAAATTACACACCCGGAATCATTAACTTAAACCTTTCTTATCTTGGTGTGTTTCTACCTCTTATCCTCATTATTATGTCTTAATATTGGCCTGGGAATGCCTAGGATGCAATGAGGATGCTAAAATGTATTTGGAAACACTTAACAAAAATGATTGAAAATAGGGGTTTCGCTCAAGTGCAACATCCTTCGCTCGAGCAGTCTGCAAACTTCTGCAAAAGTATTGGTTGTGTGATTTTCACGCTCGAAAAACGCTCGACGGTCGCTCGAGCGTGAGATTCAGGTTCTCGCTCGAGCACAACTCTTGTCGCTCGAGCGGTCTGCAAAACATGCGAACTTCTGGGAGCATGCATTTTACGCTCGAACCAACTTTTGGTCGCTCGAGCGGAGATGCAAAAACAAAGGTGGCCACTCGAACGTAGGATCTGTAATTCGAGCAGAGAAGTTGAATTCTAGGATTTCCATGTTCACCTCCAAGCTGCAAAACCCAAATTCAAAGTCTCAAAATGCAACTTTTGGCCCCCAAAACTTGAGAAAACACGAGTAAACTGATAAAACAAGGTGAATTGAAAATCATGTCACAAAATTAAGCCCAAAAGCTTTGTCAATTGTTTAAAACTCAACCTTGAGATTGTGAAAACATATCATTACATATCATGCATGTAAAGGTGCAAGTTCAAAGCTTTTAAAACATGATCCAATGAGGTATCTAACTCAAAAACATGTTGAATTCTTAGAATAAGATCAAAGTAAGGACATGCAAGAGGAAATTCTTTGAAAACAATCTCAAATTGTGTCGAAATGAACATGCATGCATGATATGGTTCAATTCTCTTCAATTCTAACTCAATTCTTGTATCAACCAACTTAATTCTTTAGAGTTCATATCCTACACATCATAATTGTACAATCTAAGGATTGAATTCTTACCTAGGCTTGTCAATGATGCTCTAGATGATCAATTGTTTGAAGTTCCAAGCCAAAATATCTAAGTTCCCTAGCAAACCTCTTAATTTGTGTTCAAACTCCTCTTATCTCTCTCTTCCACATTTTGGTGTCTCAAGATGAAGAAATGAGGGTGTGTAGGTGCGAGTGTCTAGTCATATAAGTCCTATATAGTCTTGATTAAGAGTGAACTAATTAGACTTTAATTAGTCTAAGCAATGACCATTAATTAATTCGCATTAATTCATTCCGAATAGAATTTTAATTAAACCTACCATAATGTTCTAAAAATTCCAACTAACACATACCAAGTCAATTTCTTGATCGGATGCCGATAAGGCCTTCAATTCGCTGTACAAAATAGAAACAGAAACAGATATTCCTACGATAGACAGATAAAAACTTATATAGCACATAACACATGCAATTAACTCAGGATTTCATCTTAATTACTTATTAGGCATAATTAATCCTGGTTAATCAGCTAATCACAGGTCGGAGTTGTTATAGTTATTATTGGGCCCGAGGCTGTTTTATTATTATTGGCTATGAGGCCGTTCTGTTATTATTGGACTCGAGGCCGTTCTGTTATTATTGAGTTCGAGGCCGTTCTGTTATTATTGGGCCCAATGCTGTTCTGATATTATTGGGTCTGAGGCCGTTCTGTTATTATTAGCTCGAGGCTATTTTGTTATAATTGGGCCTAAGGCTGTTATGTTATTATTGGGCCTGAGGCCATTCTGTTATCATTGGGCCTAAGGTCGTTCTAGAATGTGTTGATGAAAAGGACATACATGCAATACGTATATATTCTACAAGACACATGCTTATTTACATGCCTTCATACGTTATTATTATTCACTGAGCCTGACTCATTCCGTATTCATGTATGTTTTGTAGGTGGTCAGCTTGGAGGCCAGCCTTAGGTCAGCTTCAGGAGCCTTTTGTGGACATTTTTGTAAAGTCCTACGTTGAAGTCTTTTGTCTCTTAAGGAGTTCAATGCCACATTTTTGTTAAGTTCTTGGTGGCTTTTGTTACACATTTGGTGATTATGTAACTTTTGGGGTTCTTAACTCTTTGTACATACGCATGCTTGGATTGTATTTATATTTAAACGGTGCATATAAACTAATCCGTCAACGGGAAGATGTATAAAGATCTTGGTATATAGACATTGCTCAATGGACATTCTATTATTTGATTGTTTCCGTTTTAGGCCCCACTAACGAGTAAATTATGTTATTTAATGTTGTTTTGAGGCCTGTGTACAGACCGGCCATGACCTAAACTTTTAGGGACAAGTTTGCATCGTGACAGTTTGATAAAGTGAATAGAAGAATATATTCAAAGAATTGACTATGTTTGCAAAAAAAAAAAAAAAAAAAAAATACGCTCAAGTGAGAGAAGAAAAAATAAGTATGATTATTTTTATATTATTTTTTTAGAAAATTTTATTATACACATTTTATACCATATGTATTTTTAGTAAGTTTTTTTTTTTTTTTTTTTGGTTAGTTATGACCAATTTTCTTCTTTAATTATGATATTATTTTGAGATATTTGGGTATAATTTTTTTTGTGTTTGATTATAATTTTTTTATAATTATAACTCAAAAAAATATGAAATTATATATTTTTTAAATATTTATATGGTATATTTGGTACACACTGCGCATGTGTTCTTGTCGAAAACCTATTTGGATGCGGGAGAATCAATCAAGCACGGACCAAATTTGATACAAACTCTACCAAATTTTTTTTTCTTTTTTTGAATCCAGACTCTACCAAATTTGATATCGACTTCACCAACTCAATCAAGCATGGACCCAATTTGATATTGATTGTCATCCTAAAAAACATCTACATTGACTTTACCAATTTCATACAAGCATGCATGGACCAAATTAATAACTTTTTAGATTTTATGTCGCCTATTATTATTATTTGTTTATTATTTTTTTTTTCCAGTTTTTTTATTTAGGAAAAATTAGAGAGAGGTCCTCTTATATATTTGTATAAAAGTTTAATGACAACAAAAATTAATTTGGTATCTAAGCTTTCTAAGATTTCAAATTTAGGAAGGATAAGTACAAATTTTGACATACATAGACCAAAATGCCCTTTCAATTCTAAAATCTTAAATTTTTTCTCTAATTTTTCACCAACCCCCCCTCTCTCTCTCTCTCTTCATGATTTATCTCCGCATATCTTTGGTGTCGTTTTCCACATCCATTGACATTCATCTACCAACATTCGTTCTTTTTTTCTCTCTCGACCACATTTACTGAAGCTCTGTCATCTACCACCGTCATCTAACCACCGCCGCTCACCACCACAGACAGCCTCTCTCTCTCTGATCTACGCATATATCTAACATATTTTATTCTTTTTTTTTTCAGGTCGATTTGTTTCATTATTGTCGATTTGTGCACAAATCTGATATAAGAGTTTTAAATCTCTTCTCTCTCATCTGCTCTCTCCCTCTCTATCTCTCTCTTTCTATTATTTTCTCTATGTCTCTATGTTTTTCTCTACGTTGAAATATGAAATTTCTCTATCTCTATTTTTCTATATGTTGAAACATAATTTTCTCTATGTCTCTGTGTTTTTCTATGTTTTGAAACAGAATTTTTTTTATGAGAAATATTTTGAAAAATGTAGAAATTATATAATTAAATAAAAATATGAAAAAATATGTAAAAGATAATATAAAAAACCATGTCAGAACCAGGCTACCTGATGGTAAAAGCTAAGTCCAAAGACTTTGTATATGTATATTTATATAAAAAATAAAATAAAAATAATAATAATAATAGAATAAGATACATATATGAGATGAAGAATGACTCCTACATGTAAAATTCATCATAAAATTTACTATTTATGTCATATATATGTATCTAATTTAAAAAACATCTTTACCCTTATGTTCTCCTCTTCAAAAACCACTTTTGGTCAATGGCTTGCCAATAATAATTGTTTGTGCACCATTAAAATGACATAGGCCACCATGACCCCCACTACCTGAAACTGAAAAAACAAATCAAATCTTATTGCATTCATACGATGAAAGTTGAAACAGGCCTCTTCGTAATTAACGACTGAGAAGTGCATTAAAATTTTCTAAATTTGGGCCCACTGTATCTACACATTCAGATTTGGCAAAATTTTAAAATGATTTCATTTGACTACAAGTTCCCCACAGGATCTACAGATTCAGATTTGGCACACTGTATATGATTTTAGGGATAATTGCACAAGTAAAATTTTGGGGGAACTAGGGCTGGGTTGTCTTGTGGTAAGAATATGGAGATTAAGCCTCTAGGTCATGAGTTCAAATTTCTCCTAGTCCAATTTTTTAGACGTAACACAGTTGGTTAGTTGATGTGGGTTCAATGCTCCCCCGCTGTGCGAGTCCTGACTTAAGCGAAATTTTTCTTGGGAGGTAGGGGCAAGTTCTCAAGTTATAGTCTCCTCGCTCGGAACAGCTAACAGGACACCTTGGTGGGAGGTAGGGGCAAGTTCTCAAGTTATAGTCTCCTCGCTCGGAACAGCTAACAGGACACCTTGGTGATCTTTACAAAGGGGTGCTGCCTTGGACCTGCAGGAGAGTAGGGAGGATTTTCCTGTAACAAAAAAAAAATAAAAATTGGGGGAAAAAATTATATATTTATAAAAAAAAAATTATAATTATAAATATTTATAAAGTTTTTTATTGGTATGTAATTATTTTTTTAAAATTTCACTAATTTGATATTTCCCCATGATTTTACTTGAATACAAGTTCACATTATAGATATTTTCGAATAATGCTAGAATGATAAATATTATTGTACTAATAACATATATAAGTAATATGATTTATTCAAACAATGAAATTACGATAAATGAAAAGGATTCATTTTTTTTTTTTTTTGGTTGATAAAAGTGTCCGCATTATTTTTTGCACATCTCGATAAATTCCTAAAATAAATGATCAGGTAAACTTCCAATGATCCTTTGAGTTTTTTTTTTTTTTTTTTATTTATAATTGAGTGTATGCCTTGATTAATTTCGGAAGACCAATCTCACGACTCACTTGCAAGGCCCCATTTAAAGTCACAACAAATGTCCTATATGGATTAGCACTAAGAAGCTTATTGGAACTAGTGAGTATTTAACTTGAGATCTAGAGGAGTACGCCCTCAGGTTCCAAATTGTGCCTACTAGGCCAACTCCTTGAAATTAATGATCATTTAGTATTTTTAGTTTTAATTTGATTTGGATACAATTGTATAACTTTTAGATATTTTTTGTAATAAAGGAGTTATTCAAATCATGTTGTACAATAATTTTTACTTCTGTATATTAGAATTATTAATCCAAATCTAGAGCCTATTACTCTCCTCCTCCTCCCTGGGATAAACACATCCTTAACAATGCCAAACTTTCTAAACAGATTGTATAATCCCTTGGAATCCATGGACTCTGGAATATAATTAAACTGATCATAAAATTTTAAAAATTTCAAATAATACGTTGATTTATTTCTTAGATGCCAATAAGGCTTTCAAATGACAAAACAAAGCATAATTCTAAACAAATATTCCTACAGCTAACTGATGAGTTTACACAAACTCAAAACTATAAATCTTATTCTCTAATCTTTACTATTTAATGCATATATCCATTATTTATCTCAAAATGTCTCATTAAAAAAAAATTGTGCTTCTACCACAAGTGATCTTCTAAGACCTTTAGTGGTGAGACGCACTTGCGATTGTGTTTGGGTTTGGACCATAAATTTTAATATATATATATATATATATATATTATGTGTGTGAGAAAAATATAAATCAAATATAAATTTATTTTTTTATATTTCATTTTTTACCCCTCTGGTTAAATCTACCTTTTTAGTCGTCAACAACAGAGAAGTTGGTCTAGAGCATTGCTCCATACCACACAACTCATGAGTCATAACATTTGTTAGAGCATTTCCAACGATCTACTAAATGGGTTACTAAAGACAAAATGAAGCAAGTATGGAAAAATATGGTGCTCCAACGATTTGTCATTAAAGCTACTAAAAATAGTAATTGTTATATCTTATGTCAAATTTTGCACACGTTTTTATCTATAACTAAAGTTGCTAACATAACAAATTTTGAACGACTGTCTGAACAATTGCCTGGATGACCATCTAATGTTTATTGCCTGGATAACCACCCGAATAACTACCTAATGTTTGTAAAAGTTGCCAATTTAGACGGCCGCCTAGATAACCACCCGGACGACCACCTGAAAGTTGGTTAAGCTAAAAAATAATAATTTGACCATTAAAGTAACATTGCTAACTTATTGCTATTTTACATTGTTCATTGTTAAATTATAACTTTAACTATTCATTTTACCTATTCACCATTAGAAATACTCTTAAGTTGTCTTGTCATAAGAGACAAAAAAATTGTAAGACCCACTATTTTAACCAATAAAATACATATCGAAACACTATTTAAATTTGTCCCCAGAGCAAATTATAATCTCACTCAACAACAAGGCTTCTGATGCATCATTGTCGTTGTACAATTGTCACAATGACACAATCAGTGATGTAGATTGATGATATCACTAATGTAATTTTGAGAAAGTGGTTAAAAGCCATCTTCCAACTTTTAATCTATTTTAGGGAGTGGGAAGATTTCAAAAGAACATTTAGGGTCAATTTGAGAATATGGTTAAAAGTTAAATTTTGGTTTTTAACTTATTTTGAGTTATTGCATTTCTCTACTTTTTTATACGTCTTTGTAAAATTAGTCAAAAAAAAGTTAAAAAATTAGTTTTTAATCAACTTCTCAAAACAATCTTAAATTATTTTTAAAAATGCTAGGGGTACCAAAAAATTGGCATTTAGTTTTTTAAAATAATTTTTTTTCCTAAACAGTATAAGGGTGGTTACACATGACAAGAAAGACATAAACATCACCACGAAAAGTATCGTCATAAAGAGTATCAAATTTCTCTTCATATGAATTGAAGCGGAAACCTTACACCACAATGCACAACAACTAAACCAAAAGTTTTGGTTAATTTTTAATGGCTTTGACAAATGGTAAGTTATATTTTGTTGTTGGAAAAGTTCAGGTATATTTGAAATTTTTTTTGTCTCTTGTAATTTTTTTATTTTTTAGATCCTCCTAAATTAGAAAGATTTAAAAAAATAAAAATAAATAAATTATTTTAATTAGTTTCTAAAAATTACTAAACCAAAAAAAATTGTTAGAATAAATATAACCTTTTTAACCATTAGCAAAAACCGTGAGTTTTTTTGTTTTTATTTTTCTTTTGTTACCTAAATTAATATTTGTTATGTACATTCAATTTTAAGTGGGTTAATTACATATACATCTCTTGAAATTTTTGACAAATACACGAACATCTCTTTTAGTTTTTAAATTTACACTGATCTTCTTTACTTTAGTTGATAACACAATACATTTATAGCATAAATTTTGGACCAAAAATGACATAAAAAAAATAGTCACAAGAAATAATAAATGGAGTAGATTGTTGTTCAAGTAATTTTGACACAAACTCAAAATGATAGAAAACAAACACGATACAAAGTTAACCCTTAATAAAGAGATGGAAAAAAATATGAAGTTGACCCCTAACAAAGACAATGAAAAATATATTGTCATCAACACGATACAAAGGCGACCCTAGTATCTGACAAAGTGAATAGAAGAATTTATTCAAAGAATTAGCTATGTTTGGAAAAAATAAAAATAAAAACAAAAAGTATGTTCAAGTAAGAGAGAAGAAAAAATAAGTATGACTACATCTACATCATAGTTCTAAATATCAGTCGGTACGTACCGTACCGGCCGATTCGTACCGAAAAATCAGACCACCGGCTCAGATATAGACCGGTATAGTGGAGAGAATGAAATTCGCAGCCGTAGCGGCCGAGTCTCAGTACGTAGCGGCCTAAATCGGATACACAGGGCGATACAGGCCGGTTGTTGCCGGTACGGCTGAAAATCAGCGCAGAAAACTGCTCGTGGCTCCGATGCTGTTTTTGGTTTTGGATTGCTAGTCTTCGCTAAAGTGAGAGTGCTGCTTTGAGGTTCATGAGGAGGTCGTGCTATCCTTCGGTGGCTTCCGACGTGCTTCAGAATGCTTCTCTGGTCGTGAGCCGTTGAGCGCAGCTTTGAGGCTACAAGAAGCTAGGTATGATACAGACATGGGGCGCAGTGTATATATTTTCTATTTATATTTTATATAAATATATATTCATAGTTTTGGGCCAAGACATTTTGGTAAAGATAGTGGGTTGTTTTGAGTAATCTGGCCCATGTGTTTCTTTAACCAACTCATGGGTCTACTTGGTAGTGTACTGTTGTGGATTTTTTTAAAATTGTAGATAATTAAAATTTATAATTGAGACTAAAATAAATATATATTATTTAGTTGAAAATGAGTCAAAAGTATTCATACATATCAAAATTTTGATTAAAATGTGACAAATTAAGGCTAAAAGAGTCTCAAAAATGTATAAAATTGAGTTTTAGAGGATTGCTAATGATTTTTAAAATTTCACGGCCATGACACCCGATTTCCGATACATAACGGCCTATACTACCGATACCGATACTCCGCGATCGATACCGTTACGTTACCCGATACCGCGATTTAGAACTATGATCTACATGTATATTAACTTTTCAGTCTTCATTCCCATCACTCCTGTTCTTGTCAAAAACCTATTTGAATGCGTTCAACCATGGACCAAATTTGATAATGATTTTACCAAATCAATCAAGCAAGGACCCATTTTTTTTTTTGGTTTGAACAGAGGAAAATATATATATATATATATATATATATTAAGAAAGAGCAGCCAATGCAACATTAGAAAGAAGAGAAAGCAACTCAATTAACAAACAGAGACATGTGTGCATGAGCCTGAGCAATCCAATGCGCCACTCTGTTGTGGATCCGTGTTGTCTAGCTAAAGGTCACATGCCTCGCTTGGGAAAGCCACCTAATGTCAAAGAAGATGGCCTTGCTGTCCCAAGGGGGTACAATCTTAGAGACACATAGCTTAATAACCAACGAATTATCACTTTCAACAACTACATTGGTCAAGTTCATCTCTTTAGTCATCAAGCAGGCCAAACGAACCGTTTGTGCTTTAGCTTGAAAAACTGATGCAGCATGCGTATGGGTGGAATATTCATCAAGGATATGCCAATCAAGTCTCAAAAAATCACAGTGTAAGAAGGGTTAGCTTGAGCCCATTAAATTAATTGGGTACAATTAGAGCCCAATTGAAAAGCCCAAATGGGCCCAAGTGAATTCTATTGAATGGGCCACAAGAAAGCCAACAACTTGGGCCGATGAGGGCCTATCAAGCATATATCTGTAAAAAACCCAACAAGCCCATCCGAGGAGGTCCAAATCATACAGACGTCTAAAAAGGATTAATCATTGCCTTCAAATAGGTCTCTATTTGAGCTCAGACTCGAAAGGGTTCAAATCCACGAACCTAAAGATCCGAAGCGCTTGGCTTTGAACAGATTCAAATGCAATCTAGAAGTCGCTTCATTAATGAGTCCCAGAACATTTGCAGGTTCGGAGCTTTCCAGGATCTATACCCCAAAACCATGGCTGTAACGAAGTCCGAACAAAGGACCCAATCCTAAGGACGGTGACTCGAGATAAATTTACTCTTCGGTTAAACTAGCCTATACTTGGGTCGAGATGGCACAATTTAGGAGGTATCTGAGACTCGGCGATATTTGTAGCACGATGTTCTCTTGAACTACCTATAGCAGGGCATCCTTTGGGACTACCCCTGACCCTTTAGGATGATTGTGGATCATTGGGGAGGTGCAACTAAGAATAAGGGTTCGCCGAGAGGTTAATCTCCTCTTCAGGATTTTTTTTCATCCTCGGGGAGGTCACCTTCTCGAACAAAACGATTAGAGAGAATATTCCCCATGTGTCTTGCACATAGGCTCCATCCTACATCATAAATAGCACCCATCCATAGCTTTACAATGAATTAATTTTGGAGAGACAATTTTTGGGAGAGAACTAATTTTTCTTCTCCATTGTCTACCTTGAAAGTGAAAGTAGAAGATCTGTGGGAGAGCCTTGCCATTATTCTTTCTCTAACTACTTTGCCTTCTTTTTTACCCAATCTCTTATCCCCATCTGTTTTTTGTTATTATGTTTCTAGTTTCAATCGTTGAAGAATCTAAGCCTCTCTTCATTTCTAGAAGATTTGAAGTTTTCCGACGACATTCAAATTTTTCGACAGACATTCAAAGATTTCAACGACTTTTTTGACAACCTTCAAATTTTCTGGTGGCATTCCCGAACCCTCTCGTACACATTGGTGACTCAGCTGGAGAGGCGGATTGGTTAATGATAGCAACAAGATCCAAAACACATACAGTACCAGCAAAAATGGCGGATAATGAGACTTACCAACAAGGTTTTTCCAATGGTGGTGATGAAAGGACTCAAGCTCAAGACCCACCTCTTATCCTTAAAGTCATTTAAGGACTTCAACACACTCAACAAGATATTCTCATGACCCTTCAAGATTTCACCCACATTATGTTGGTGATGGGTTCGAATTTCACACCACCAGCAACAAATGAAGGTCAAATCAGCACCGACGAGCATCAACAACTTCATGGTAATGTTGGGAATGGTCAAAACCATCAAGACCCATCCCCAATTCGCCTTGAAGTTGCTCGAAATGGTGTGCAAAATCAAATTCTAAGAAGAACAAGCCACGACCAACCTATGGCCCATGGAGCATAAAATCACGCACTCAAAGGATCGAGCCATTGTTCAACGGTGGTTGGAGGAGTTTCCGGCGCAATGAACGGTGTTCCAGCAACGGTGCGTGTTCAAGCAAGGCCTACGGAAATTTCTCTACAAAATGACCCATGCCTAATTTTGTTCCACCAATTGTAAATTATACCCATGTACCGATCGAGTCTCCTTTAGCTCCAACAACAGGTTTCCAAGCCCAACCTGGCGCATCCATGGCGTGTAACAGAATTTATAGGACTCAATCTAATGCTTCATCACCAAATAACATATCCATAGATGCCAACAGTCAATATTACCATGTTCCTACACCGGTGATGAATTCTCTACACCCAAACATTCAAGTTACTTTGGGCTTAATCTATGGTTCTATAGGTCAAGTCCTCGAGGTACCACCTTCAAGTTCTCTCCCTTAACAATTTATTACCCTTGCAGATGTGCAAGTCATGTTCAATCTAGAACGGAGAAAGAGAAGTCTATCTTCTTTGCCTCACCCGGACATCAAACCTCGATACCCGGTCGAAGTGTTAAATTGCCCATACCCGGAGGGGTATATCATTCCAAAGTTCACCAAGTTTGATGGTAAACAAGGAAATGTTCGGGAGCATGTTGTTCGGTTCATCAAGACTCTGGGCATCTATGGTTCGAATCACGTCCTGTGGCTAAAAGAATACTCTAAGTCCCTCACCAATCAAGCATATAGTTGGTGTGTTAACTTGGCCCCAAATTCTTTTGAAGTTGGGAGGAGATGGTCAACAAATTTCATGCTAAATTTTTTCAAATAGCGAAGAAGGCCACCATTCTCACTCTTTATAAGGAAAAGCAATGGGAGAGTGAAGACATTCTTGATTATGTGAAAAGGTTCCAAGACAAAGCAATGGACTATTACAAGGTTGTGGAGGAAAGTTACTTGGTTTGAATCTGTGTTGAAGAGGCATTGAACAGGTACAAGATGTTTATTGTTAATCATAAGCTACCCATCTTCTCAACATTAATTGAAGCAACTCAGAAAATTAACATACCTCAATCTCAGGAGATCAAATTTGAGAATATTTATAAACCAGTTTCAAGTCATGTTGAGGACCGTCTATCACTGCAGCTTTCAAATATTCTACTAAAAAATCAAAGGGAGAGGGATTCAGAGGTCAAAAAAAAGAAGAGCTATGAAGACGACACTTCTTTTTCGTGTAGTATTGAGGAGGTGAAGGCCTCAGTTAAAAAATGGGTAGCAGACGGGGAACTGAAGTTGCCTCATATCAAAGAACTTTTGCCTAAGAAGGACTGCGATGACCTAATTATTGTATTTTCCAACCGATCACTAGGATATCCTACAGAAAAGTGTCAGATGCTTAAGAAGATCTTTAGAAGAAAAAAAATTCAAAGCAGATGAGCTAAGGTTCAAAGAATAAGGGCCCCAGGATATCCTAGAAAAGATGGCTATGATGATATATAACAGGCCAATGATTGAAACAATTGAAAACTAGGAGGATGAAGAACACTTTCTCGAAGATGCCCTTGAACCAGAGGATGAGGAGTACTCCCTCGAAGATGCCCTTGAGCTAGAGGATGAGGAGCACTTCTTCAAAGACGCCCTCGAGCTAAAAATTGAGAAAGTTTCTTATAGTGAACCCTTCAATCCAAAAGGAAGAGTTGGTTACAAAGCACATTCCAATTCAAGAAAAAAGCATCATGTTTGTATGTCATTCTACTTCAATAAGACCGAGGAGTTCCTCAACTATGAACCGCCGAGGGTAGAAAAATATCCGAATCACTATGCAAAGACTCTCCAGGATAACATCAAGTTCAAACAGTTCTTCAATCAGCTCAAGCTTTCTGGGGAAGTGAGAACTGAAATTACCAAGTCCATCATCAACATTGTCGAGGCACGCCATGAGAGGAGTATGATAGTTGAAGGATCTATTCTGAGGAAAGCAATGGAATAGACTAGCGTTATAATCTTTTTCGAGGCAGACTTAAGTACCATTTTTCACACAACTGACCACTCTATATAACCGCTTACATCAATAAGGTTGAGTTCAAAGGGGCCTTGCTAGATAGCGGAGCTTCCATTAATATCATGACCCAAGTAACTCTAAAAAAGGCCAGGATTTCTGAAGACCACATCGTGAAATAACCAATAATCATCACAGGTTTCGAAGGAGAAGAGAGAGTTACTCTGGAGTATGTGACAATTTATTTGGCCGTAGGGGTGATTCGCTCGACCATCGGATTTCATATCATTGACTCCGAGACAAACCACATTATCTTAGGGAGGACTTGGATGCACAAGTACAATGTTGTGCATTCAAGTTATCATCAATGTGTTAAAGCCAAATGAGGAAATGAGATAATGACTATAGAGGCTTCAAAAAGACCCTTTGATACGCATGCACCTTATTACTCGAATGCCAAACCAAAGCCCAAGTCAAACAAACGACCCTTGTCCTAACTTTGCTCCTTGTCCAAAAGCTATCCAGTCCCTCGAAAGGTGATGAAGATCCGAGAGAGAGCCAAGATGGTGTATTACTTATGAAGGTATGGGGGGTCAGTTTCTTCCATAACTGGCCCCGAGTTGAAGGAAGAACCTCTTGACGAGGACATAGTGATAAAGCCCAAAATAGCTCTAGAAATGTATGCAAAATGGACCAAAGCCACAACCCGAGAAACTGGTGAAAGCTTTCTAGATGCCCTCGAAACAGTAGGGGCAAAGGTCGGCATCCCGTAGAAGAAGCCTATCTATGATATTTACAGTTTTTATTTTACTGTGTTGTGTAGGAAATTGTACCTTTCTTTTGTTATGAAGAAATTTATTTCCTCTATATTATGTATCTCCATTATGTTTTATTGCTTGAGAAATTTTTCATTTTTTGTCACCCCCTGTAACACCCCGAAAATTAACATCAATTTATTAATTACCAATCCATTATTATCATTCAATTTCATAACCTTAATAAATTTTTGAGTAAATAAGGATAACTAATTATAAATAAAAATACCCATCTATGTCTCGCAAATTAGTCATCTCTTACATTACAACAAATTATAGTGCAAGAAACTATAATATATATATATATATATATATTAAATCGCCCTAGAGGCTTACACATTTCAAGGTTAAGGCCATTGATCACAAAGAAAATAAAATTTTATCTCGACAAGTAAGCTTATAGATGAAACATAAAACATCAAAAGAGCTTTTGTGCTCTATTTAGAACTCTATATACTTCTTAACAAACGAGTCACACATTGATCACTTGAAATTTGGGAATCTCCAGCCCCATAAAATGGGAATGAGCAATGATGCCTAGTAAGAAATAAACTTAATACATTACAAATATATATATATATATATATAATGCTCATGTTGGTTATATTCATATAACACATTATAATGTACAAACCTTGTAACTTTGATGACATCTAATCTTCAATGCAAACTTTAAACCCACGATTGACTCAACACTTGGACCTTAATTCTCCTTAAGAACATCTCTTTTTCCTTTCTTTTATAAAATCCCAAAACACATCTTGTAATACCCCCACATTTACTAGCCACCAAGCACATAAGGGCAAATGGGCACCTTCAACATTTCTGAAAACATCTCCACATTTACCGGCCATCAAGCACGGAGAGGCAATTGAACTCCCATTATATTTAAAAAAAAAATATACCTCCATTAACATCATCATAACACCAAACTCATTCCACATACGGATACTCAAGAAGATTAATTGAAATTTCAACATATAGTACAATTTTAATTCAAATCCTCATTTAAAAATAAAATCCCAAATTTAGGGTTTCAAGAAAATCGAGGATTTTCCTCATTTCATCATCAAATCCAATAATCATCAAATATTTCTCATCAATATCTCAAAACATTCTAAATATTTTAAAATTTTAACTGAAACCCCCATTTTTTAATATAAACATCTTTTAATCAAAGATTTCAAACTCAAATCAATCCATACTTCCCATAATATAATCTAATCAAATGAAATCATAAATGATTAGAGTTAAGAGGACTCCCTATCCCAAGAAAGTGAGCAAACAACGAAGAACCAAGTGAGAAATCTGACGAATTCACAATCCAATTGGTCAAGAGAAAGATTTTCACTCCACCTTCACTAATCTTGCTCGCTCAAGCGGTCTTAAGGATTATCCAGTACTTTTGCAGGTCTGAGATTCTGGGTGATGTTGAGGTTCGCTCGAGCGCAGGGGTTGGTCGCTCGAGCGGTCTACTCTTTGTTGGTCTGAACTTTTGGGAGTGTGCATTCTACGCTCGAGTTCAGGTTTCATCACTCAAGTGGTCTATTCAGAATCAACACTTTAAAAAGTCACTTTTTGGTCAAATCTAGATTGTTTTCTCTCTCTCATTTTCCTCTTTTCCTCCATTTTTGAGGGTTTCAAGCTTTCTAACTTGGATTTCATCTCATTCCACTAAAAATCGCACCCTGGTTCTATATACTGAAATGTAGTGCACGAAGAGACCTTTCAAGTAATCTGAGCGGATCATGTTTTCGTCGAAGTTGGATTTCTGGGCTTCTCCTCTTCTTGCTAGAGGTAGGGATTTCTTCGCTTATTTTCAATACTACCTTATAAATAGACATTTAGTATATTTCTATCGTATAAAAAGCATGATTTAGTTATGTGATTTCAAATTCACAAAAAGGGGAGAAAATACACAAGAAGTGGGTCTTATACTTGCTAATCCCTAACAGACTGCTTGAGCGACCCCTCTTGCGCTTAAGCGAACATAGCCAACTCTCAAAATCTCAAGCCCGCAAACAAAAGTATTGGATGCCTCGAAAGACCGCTCTAGCGAACACTTCTTCACTCGAGTGGTGAAGAGAAATTTTCAGACCGTTACATCCCCCGAAGAAGAAAGAGGAGCAGTAGGCTTGGTTGCCTGCCAGAAGGATATTTCTTATCGAAGTAAAGTGTGTGCTCTCACTCGGAGTTCCGAGGGACAACCCTTGCTTCCATTTGTACAAGTTTCGAGGATCTTTCTAGCCAAAGTAGGTGTATGCTTCCACTTGGACTTTCGAGGGACAACCCTTACTTCTATTAGTGTGAGTTTAGTACACGCGGTTGCCCGCCAGAAGGGATTTTTCTTGCCGGAGTAGGGTATGTGCTACTAATCAGACTTCTGAGGGATAACCCTTGCTTCCATTCAAACTTCTGATGGACAACCCTTGCTTTTATTAGTGTAAGAGACGATTTGTTGGACCCCTTGCAAAAGGCAACATCACAGTTGGCTTTCGAAAAACCAAGAGGGGAGGGACTGCCACCGATCTAGTTCATCTTATGCTAAGTGTGTATCTTGGTGTAAGAGGAGCTAATTTAAGCCCACTAAATTATTTAGGCCCAATAGCTCAAGATTAGTGGACCCGAATTTATCACAAGTCCAAGATTGTTGGGCTTGGATTTATCGCCGTCAAACGGGTTGAATGGATCGAAAGGGTTCGGATCCACGAACCTAGAGACTTACTCAAGCCCGGACTCGAAAGGGTATTAAGCAAGCCTAGAGATCCGAGGCACTCGGACTCGAAAGGGTTCGGATCCACGAACCTAGAGATCCGAAGCACCTGGCTTCGAACGGATTCAAACGCAATCTAGAAGTCGCTCCGTTAATGAGTCCCAGAACACTTGCAGGCTCGGAGCTTTCCGGGATCTACGCACCAGAACCATGGGCGTAATGGAGTTCGAACAAAGGACCCGATCTCGAGGACGGTGAGTGGAGACAAATTCACTCTTCGGTTAAACTAGCCTATACCCGGGTCGAGGTGGCACGACCCCGGGGGGTCCATGAGACTCGGCAATATTTTGCGGCAGGACGTCCTCTGGGACTACCCCTGACCCTTTGGGATGATTGGGGATCATTGGTTAGGTGTGGCTAAGAAGAAGGGTTCGCCGAGGGATTGATCTCCTCTTCGGGGTTTTCTCATCCTCGGAGAAGTCACCTCCTCGGAGAGGTCACCTCCTCGGACAAGGTGGTTAGAGAGAATATCCCCCATGTGCCTTGCACATGGGCTCCATCTTACATCATGAGGTGCCTATAAATAGCACCCACCCATAGCTTTACAAGGGAGGGATTTTGGAGATTTTTGAATTCTTGGGAAAGAACTAATTTCCCTTCTCCATTATCAACCTTGAGAGTGAAAGTGGGAGATCCATGGGAGAGCCTTGCCATTATTCTATTCTCTAGCCATTTTGCCTTCTTCTTCACCCAATCTCTTATCTCCATCATCTCCTTTGTTGTTGTGTTCCTAAGTTGAGATTATTGAAGAATCTAAGCCTCTCATCATATTCTAGAGAATTCGAAGTTGTTCTTCAAGGATCTTCGAAGATCTTCGAATTTTCTAACTCTTTTCTTGAACCCTCTCCTACATTTTGGCGACTCTGCTGGGGAGGCGGATTGGTTAATGGTCTCAACGAGATCCGGAATCCACACAACTCCAACAAGGATGGCGGGAGAAGATGAAGTTTACCAACAAGGATCCTCTAATGGTGGTGATAACAGGACCATGGCTCTAGATCAACCACTTTTGCTTGAAGCCATTCAAGGACTTCAAAATACTCAACAAGAGATTCTTACCACTCTTCAGAATCTCACTCACACCATGTTGGTGATGAGTTCTAACTTTGCACCGGCGCCAAACGGAAATCAAACTGGTGGTGGAGTTATTCCCGCCGAAGTGCAAAATCAAATCCAAGGAGAAGTAGGCCCCAATCAGCCTATGGCTCATGGCAACACGGCCACAGTAACACATGCTCAAACCACAGCAGGTGGCAGCAGTTTGCCCATGCCCGGGCTCCATGGCGTGCCAAGCCAAGATCCAATGGTGACTAGGGGAGTTTCTGGTGTAATGAATCGCGCTCCAGCGACTGTTGGTGTCCAGGAAAACATGAGGAGCATGATGGCGCAAAAGGGAGCTCTGCCCGTACCTAATCTTGTTACGCCACCAGTAAATGTTACCCAAACACCAAGCGGGCCTCCTTTGGTGCCGACAACAAATCTGCAAGCACAACTCGGTATAGCGGCGCCGTGCGGTGGACTCTACGGGCCTCAATTCAATATCCCATCACCAACTGGCTTGTCTATAGGCGCTGATGGCCAGTATCGTCAAATGTCCTCACCAATGATGAATTCGCAGCACCAGAATGGCCAAGTCGCCCCTAGCTCAGTCTTCGGGTCCATAAGCCAAGTCCTGGGAATACCACCATCAAACTCTCTCCCTCAATAGTTTCTTACTCTCGCCGATGTGCAAGCCATGTTCGATCTCGAACGGGGCAAGAGGACCTTACCCTCTTTGCCTGATCCAGACATCAAGCCGCCTTATCCCATTGAGATGCTGAGCTATACATACCCTGAGGGGTATACAGTGCCAAAGTTCATCAAGTTCGACGACAAACAAGGAAATGCCCGAGAACATGTTGTGCGATTTATCGAGACTCTGGGTATTCATGGTTCAAACCACGTCCTCCGACTGAGAGAATTCTCTAAGTCCCTCACCGACCGAGCATATAGTTGGTATGTTAATTTGGCCCCAAACTCTGTCCAAAGTTGGGAGGAAATGGTTAACAAATTCCACTCCAAGTTCTTTCAAGTGGCGAAGAAGGTGACCACACTTACATTGTGTAAAGAGAAGCAACAAGAAAGTGAAGACATCCTTGACTACGTCAAAAGGTTTCAGGACAAGGCCATAAATTGTCATGAAGCAGTTGAGGAGAGCTATCTGGTTCAAATCTGTTTAGAAGGGGCATTGAGCAGGTACAAAATGTTTCTAGTTAATCACAAGCTACCCACCTTCTCGGCATTAATGGAAGCAGCTCGGAACATAAGCATTCCTCAGGCTCAGGAGTCCAGATTTAAGGCCAGTTACAAGACTAGTTTCAAATCGTCTCGTGGACCTATTGTTGCTGCTGCCTCTGCCCCAGATACCCGAAATTCACAAGGAGGAGGTCATAGAGGCCAGAAGAGAAAGCAATATAATGGTGAAAAGGGGAATGTTTCTTATCCATGTGGAATCGAGGAAGTGAAAGCTCTAGTTAAGGAATGGGTGGCTGACAGAGAGCTAAAATTGCCTTATGTTGAAGAAATGCCATCAAAAAAGGACCGTGAGAGCCCTGAATTCTGTGTCTACCATCGTACATTGAAACATCCGACAGAGAAGTGTTGGACTCTCAGGAAAATCTTCAGAGATAAAGTCGAGGCAGACGAGTTGAGGTTCAAAAAGCAAGGGACTCAAGACATCCGAGAACAACCATATCCTCAACACCGAGACAAGGGCAAGAATGTTGCTATGATAGCTTATGAAGGCCCGATGATCGAGGCTATCGCCAATCTTGATGACGATGATTGTTATCTGGACGACATCCTCGAGCCAGAGGGTGAGCAAGTTTACTATGGAAGTGCTCTCGATCCAGAGGGCAGAACATTTATGACTCATAGCGAAGATCCCTTTGATCCAGAAGGAGGAGCAGAGTACTACAGAAGAGGAGAACACCATGTTTATGTGGCATCTTATTTTGAAGAGACCGAGGAGATGGTTAACTACGAGCCTCCAAGAGTGGAAAAAGATCCGGATCACTATGCCAAAACCTTGCAAGACTGTGTAAAGTTCAAGCAGTTCTTTGGCCAGCTTGGACTTTCCAGGGAGGCAAGAACAGAAATCACCAAGTCCATCATTAATATAGCCGAGGCACACCATGAGGAATGCATGTCGACTGAGGGATTTATCCCGAGGAAGGCAAAAGAGCAATCTAGTGCCATTACTTTCTCCGAGGTTGATCGGAAGTATCCTTTTTCTCACAATCGCCCGCTTTATGTGACTGCTTTTATTAACGGGGTTGAGTTCAAAAGGGCCTTTCTAGATAGTGGAGCCTCTATCAACATTATGACTCGCGCTACTCTAGAAAAGGCCGGAATCTCTGAAGAACGCATTGTGAAGCAGCCGATAGTCATCACTGGCTTCGGTGGAGAAAGGAGAGTTACTATCGGATGCGTAACAGTTGATTTAGCCGTCGGAGAGATTCGCTCGGCCACCAAGTTCCATATTATCGATTCTGAGGCAAATTATCACATCATTCTAGGGAGGACCTGGATGCATAGATATGGGGCTGTACCATCAAGTTATCATCAGTGTGTTAAGGCTAAATGGGGAAAGAAGACGGTGACAATTCAGGCTACAGAAAGGCCTTTCGAGATCCATGAAGCTCATTATTCTGATGCCATCTACTTCACCGAACTGGCTGTCGAAAAAGTTCCCACCACCTCTAAGCCTCGAGGGGTCAAAATTCCTCGTTGGGAGGATATCAAAGATGACAAGGAGCCGATGGCAGAGTCAAGTAAGCGGGCAATGTCTAGACCAGAAAGTCCGCCTATTCCTCGGAAGGTGATGAAAGTTCGAGAAGGAGGCAAGATGGTGTACTATTTATGAAGGTGCGGGGAGTCGGTTTCTTCAGTCACCGACTCCGAGTCAAATGAAGAGCCTCCTGACAATGATATAGTAATAAAGCCTGAAGTGGCTCCAGAATGTATGCAAGATGGGCCGAAGCCTCAGCCCGAACAACTTATTGAAATAGATCTGAGTGATGGACAAGATGCACCGAGGCCGGTATTCGTAAGTTCAAGCCTTAGCCCAGAGAAGCGGGAACAGTTGTTAAAGTTGATAGGCCGATACTCAGATGTGTTTGCTTGGTCATATAAGGAAATGCCCGGACTAGATCCTGACCTAGTCTCCCACTATCTTGATGTGTTCCCAAACTCCAAGCCAATTAAGCAAGCTGCTCGAAAATATCATCCAGATCTCGAAGAGAAGATTAAGGAGGAGATTGAAAAACTTCAACAGGCTGGTTTCATCCGGCCAATACAGTACCCCACGTGGTTAGCAAACATCGTGCCAGTAAAGAAGAAGAATGGCCAAATCAGAGTATGTGTAGACTTTCGAGATTTGAACAAATCTTGCCCGAAGGATGAATTCCCTCTTCCTCACATCGACACCCTCGTGGATATTACCTCGGGACACCAGATGTTCTCATTCATGGATGGATTCAGTGGATACAATCAGATTAAGATGGCTGAAGAGGACGCAGAAAAGACTGCTTTTAGAACACCTCTCGGAAACTTCTTCTATACAGTCATGCCTTTCGGACTCAAGAAGCCGGTGCAACTTACCAAAGGGCTATGACTGCAATCTTTCATGACATGATCCATCATGAGGTGGAAGATTATGTTGATGATCTAGTGGTGAAATCCAAGAAAGAAGAAGACCATCTCCGAGACCTTGAGAAGGTATTCAAGAGGTGCCAGAAATTCAAAATGAGGATGAATCCTCTCAAATGTGCTTTCGGGGTGACGGCCGGGAAGTTCCTCGGGTTTCTTGTACATAGGCATGGTATCGAGGTAAATGAAGACAAGGTCAAATCTATCAGAGCAATGCCTCCCCCGCATTCTCAGAAGGAGTTAAAGAAGTTCCTCGGGAAGGTGTCTTATATTCGGAGGTTTATCCCAGCACTGACAGAGATCTCTGCGCCTTTTGGCTCTTTGTTAAAAGGAGATGCCAAGTTCGAGTGGAACCAAGAGCACCAAAAGGCCTTTGAGAGAATCAAGGCGGCCTTGACCTCGCCTCAGACCATGATAGCCCCGCAGCCCGGGGTGCCTCTAATGTTGTACCTAACTTCAACCCCCAAGTCCATAGGGGCATTATTGGTCCAAGATGTAGATGGAGTAGAACGCCCGGTGTATTACATCAGTCGGAAGATTCGAGGAGCAGAAGTCCGATATACTCCAGTAGAGAGACATTGTTTAGCTTTGGTATTCACTGCCCAAAAGCTCAGACATTACTTCTTAGCACATCAGATTCAGATTGTTACTAGAAGTGATCCAATCCGATACCTCCTCAGCAAGCCTGCTCTAACCGGGAAGGTGGCAAGATGGTCGTTAGCACTGGGTGAATTCGAAATCACATGTGTAGCTCCCAAGGCAATCAAAAGCCAAGCCTTAGCTGATCTCCTTTCTCAATTTCCAAGTGGTGACTACGAACCAGTGAATGAAGAATTAAGAGGAGAGGTGCATGCAGCTATGGCTTCCGAGGAAAGCTTTTGGACATTGAGCTTTGACGGAGCAGCAGCCGGAGGAAAAGGAGGAACCGGGGTAGTCCTTATAAGCAAAAGTGGGGAAAAGTTATATTTGTCTTATAAACTGGATTTCCATTGTTCGAATAACGAAGCCGAGTATGAGGCTCTTATTTTAGGCTTGATAGCAGCTAATAAGCACAGTATCAAGAAGATTCAGATCCGGGGGGACTCAAAGCTGATAGTGAAGCAAGTTTCAGGACAGTTCGTCTTAAAGGAGCCTGCTTTGGCCACATATCGAACAACAGTCCAAAGGCTTCTTGACAAATTTCAGAAGGTCGAAATAGAGCATGTGCCTCGCTCCGACAACAAGTTTTCAGATGCCCTCGCAACATTAGGGGCAAGAGTTGACATTCCAGAGGAAGAGGCAATAATTGTTATCAAGAAGAGAACAGAACCTTCAATAATACCCGAAGACAAAGACCTTCCGGAGGACTGGAGAGGAGAAGTCCTCGAACAACTCAGAAGCAAAGTTGGAAAACTGACTATGGCCAAGCTTGCCCAATTCACAATTATTCAAGGTGAACTTTATTTCCGAGGAGGTACCGGATTCCTAGCCCGGTGTGTTGGCCAACAAGAAGCAAGTTTTCGACTGCAACAGATTCATGAAAAATCCTGCGGGGATGGGGATATCAGTCTGTACAGAAAGATCCAAAGACATGGCTATGATGGTATATGACGGTCACAACCCGAGCAGCTGGTGAAAACTTTCCAAATGATCTTGCAACTCTAGGGGCAAATGTCAACATTCCGTAAAAGAAGTCTACCTATGACATTTACAGTTTGCATTTACTGCATTGTCCATGAAGTTCTATCTTTCTTATGTTATGAAGAAATTTATTTCCTCCATATTATGTATCTCCATTAAAAGTTACTTTCGCTACATTGTATATCTTCATTGTGTTATGTTGATTGAAACAGTTTTCAATTTTTTGTTGCCCCTCAAAGAAGAAAAAGGAATGGTAGACTCAGTTACCAACCTGAAGGGAGTTTTCTTGACACAGTAGAAGTATACTTCCACTCGGACCTCCAAAGAGCAGCCATGGCTTTCATCAATACGAGCTCCGAGGATCTTTCTTTTCAAAGTAGAGTGAACTCTTACTCGAACTCCCGAGGGATAGCCTTTGCTTCCATTAGCTGCCGAAGTAGAAGTGTGCATCCACTCGGACTTCCGAGAGACAGCCTTGTTTCTGCTCGGACTTCTGAGAGAGAGCCTTCCGAGGAACAACTCTTGCTCTCATTAGTGCGGGTCCGAAGAACAGCCCTCGATTTCATCAATACGAGCTCCGAGGATCTTTCTTTTCAAAGTAGAGTGGACTCTTACTCGAACTCCCGAGGGATAGCCTTTGCTTCCATTAGCTGCCGAAGTAGAAGTGCACATCCACTCGGACTTCCGAGGGACAGCCTCGTTTCTGCTCGGACCTCTAAAGGACAACCTTGTTTCCGCTCGAACTTCTGAGGGACAGCCTTGCTTCTGCTCGGACTTCTGAGAGACAGTCTTTACTTCTGTTGGTGCAAGCTTGGTAGACTCGGTTATCTTCCAGAGGAATTTTTCTTGCCAAAGTAGGGTGTATGCTACTTTTGGACTCCCGAGGGACAGTCTTGCTTCTGTTCGGACTTCCGAGGAACAGCCCTTGCTCTCATTAGTGCGGGTTCTAAGGGCCCCGAGGTCGTGGATTTCAATCAAGAATTCATTTGCCTGAAATAGCAAATCCAACAAATGAGACAAACAATATCAATTTCAGATCATGTTTCAGGCATTATCAGAATGGGGGCAACATCAACAAATAATAATTATCTATTTAAGCTACAACAATTTTATTACTCTGAGCAAGGTCATGAAAATGCAACAATCAAGTTTTTGTCTCTCCGGGCTGGTTCCTCTCAAGCCGACGTAAAACTACAACAGTCACACAAAATTTTGGCATCAGCTATGTATTTTCCCAAGCATCCACAAGTTAAACAAACAACAATATATCATCTTTATTATTCAACGAGAGGAAGAGGGAGCCGAATTTCATACTCACAAATTTGGGACTGTTAGAGGGGTGAAGTCCGAAGCCGATGTTGGAAATTCAAGTTGAAATCATAAAGGTTTTATAGACTGTAATCAACAAGACTGAGCTAGGCTGGGCAAGACCACGCACGTTGTGTTGAGTGGGCGAACGTGCGTGGTCGGCGTTGGACAGTTGAGGACGAAGGCAGTGTTGAAGATGTAGCGGAGTCGGCGTCGATCAAGATCAACAAGATTGAGCTAGGTTGGGCAAAACCACACACGTTGCGTTGAGTGGGCGAACGTGTGTGGTCTGCGTTGGGACCGTTGAAGCCAACAGTGGTCGGAGTTGCAGCAAAGAGAGGTCAGTAGCAGCTTGGGTCACGACATCTGCAGTAGTCGGGGCTGTGATATTGGGTTAAAGACTCAAGTTAGGCTTGATGACATGTTGGTAGCTCTTCAAGTTTGGAGAAGATCCAAGACCCCTTACATGGCTAGCATAGCACAGATGTCCAAATTTTACACACTCATTTGGAATGAAATGGCTACTTCAAAGCAAAAAATCATTGAGGAATTGTCTATGGGACCTTTTATTTTTTGTTCCATATTCATGCGTTTGGAGGCATGATGATGTTGTACCTGGGGTATTTCTTTCTCCTTCTGAAGTATATTGGCATGATTTAACTGGTTCCATGAACCAAATCAAGGATATCCTTCGTCACAGTGGCTCCAATGTGATTGATCGCCCCTTGTGCAAGACATTGTCCAATATTTACCCAAGTCTTCATGTCTTTTTTTTTTTGTGAATGAGTGTGGCGTCAATGAGATTCCCCATCTCTGAAGCTACCTACAAATTTTGTTGCAGTTATCAACTGCTGCTTTCCCTCCACAAGGAGCACTAATTATTTTCAAGATCCAAATCAAATTTCCACCGAATTCACAAATTCAAAGTTCATTAGAGTATGAATTTCATCAGAACAGCGAAAGTAAGGAAGTGATGCAAACCGAAAGACGCATGCAAAAGTGGTCTGGGACACAACACAGCAGCAGCCGGAACAGGTTGGTGGCAAAACGAGCCGGTGGTCATGCGCGCAGGGCAGGTGCGAGCCGAACCGCAGCGCAGCAACGGCTGGAGCAGGTCAGCAGCGCAGTGTACTCATTGCCGTGAGCGAGTGCGCGCTGCCGAGTTGTCACGCTGTCAACAAGCTGAACGGTGACCACACATCGCGTTGAGTGGGGCGATATGTGTGGTCAGCCTTGGACCGTCGAGGCCGGAAGCAAATCAGCAGAGAGAGGCCAGCGGTAGGTTGGGTTGGTGACGACGATGGCGCCGATGCCTGGAGTTACTGCAGGTGTTAGCATGAACCGGTGGTAGCCGAAGTTGTCGCGAAACCAACGTTAGCCGAAGCTGTGAGCAAGGTGGCGTGAGTCTTCGGTAACGCCGACAGAGCCGGCTCCTGGAGTTGCAGCAATGGGCTGCGAGCAAGCGGCTGCAGAGCTTCATTGGAGAAGAAGGAAGCTGGGTTGGCCTCTGTGTTGTTAAAGAAGGAGAGCACGACAATGGTCCTCCGGAATTGCAGAAGCAAAACTTTGTTGAAGAATATGCCATTCTGGGTCTGGTCTCTCAGTTTAGAGAGGGAGAGCGCCGCAACAGCTGCACAACAAAAAATAAAAAAATAATAAGAAGCTATGCATTAGGGCTTTTGGCCTCTTTCTTAAATAGAAAAAGAGAGAGTATAATTTCTCGAATATTCTCTCACAAAAAAAATTGTGAGTATACATGTGTAAAGGAGGGCCCAAGCAGTTTACGGGTTTTCGGTTTCAAGAAGAGCAGTGGGTTTCCACTTTTTAGAGAGAGAAGAGGTGGGTTTCATGGTTTGTATATATATATACTAGCAGCCGCGCACACGCGATGCGCGTGTAATTTAAATAAATAGGAATAAAAGAAAATAAAAATGAAATTAATATTATAATGTGTAATTAGCTTAAGTGGTATGAGTCCCTGTTCTTAAACCCATGGTCATGGGTTCAAGCCTTACCCATCTCTTTGTTTAACTTTTTTTTAAAAAATAAAAAATACTGCCACATGGCATGAGGAAAGCAAGCTTCAGGACACCATAAATTATGTTCACTTTATAATAGTATAGATATATATAAAAGGAGCAGAGCCGTGGTGGTACAGTATTTTTTTATAAAGAAAAGTTTGTTTTGGAGCAAAAAGTTTGGTTATGGTGGTCCCTCACATATTCCACAATATATATATATATATAGAAAGTGCCATGCGTTTTATGGGTTTCCAATATTGAAAAAAAAAAGGGTCAGCTTTTGTGATTTGTTTATTTTCAAGGAAAAGAATTATTATTATTATATTCTTTGGCAATTGGTGCTGTATGAATTACATGTCCAAGTTGATTTGGTGGAGTATTAAACAATTCAAGTTTTGACTTTCTCCAAAAAAAAAAAAAAAAAAAAAAAAAAAAGTTATTTATTATTTATTTATTTTTTATTAGTTGTCAATTTTATCCGTAATTTACAGTGAGTCCTCAGTTTTTATCCATAGATTTTATCAAGGCCAAATATTCTCGAAGACATAATGTGAAGCATGGCTGATAAGGTGAAATTATGCATGTCCGAGAAAATTACAATTTCTCATACACGCAATGGGCAAATGTAAGAGGAGCTAATTTAAGCCCACTAAATTATTTAGGCCCAATAGCCCAAGATTAGTGGACCCGAATTTATCACAAGTCCAAGATTGTTGGGCTTGGATTTATCGCCGTCAAACGGGTTGAATGGCTCGAAAGGGTTCGGATCCACGAACCTAGAGACTTACTCAAGCCCGGACTCGAAAGGGTATTAAGCAAGCCTAGAGATCCGAGGCACTCGGACTCGAAAGGGTTCGGATCCACGAACCTAGAGATCCGAAGCACCTGGCTTCAAACGGATTCAAACGCAATCTAGAAGTCGCTCCGTTAATGAGTCCCAGAACACTTGCGGGCTCGGAGCTTTCCGGGATCTACGCACCAGAACCATGGGCGTAATGGAGTTCGAACAAAGGACCCGATCCCGAGGACGGTGAGTGGAGACAAATTCACTCTTCGGTTAAACTAGCCTATACCCGGGTCGAGGTGGCACGACCCCGGGGGGTCCATGAGACTCGGCAATATTTTGCAGCAGGACGTCCTCTGGGACTACCCCTGACCCTTTGGGATGATTGGGGATCATTGGTTAGGTGTGGCTAAGAAGAAGGGTTCGCCGAAGGATTGATCTCCTCTTCGGGGTTTTCTCATCCTCGGAGAAGTCACCTCCTCGGAGAGGTCACCTCCTCGGACAAGGTGGTTAGAGAAAATATCCCCCATGTGCCTTGCACATGGGCTCCATCTTACATCATGAGGTGCCTATAAATAGCACCCACCCATAGCTTTACAAGGGAGGGATTTTGGAGATTTTTGAATTCTTGGGAAAGAACTAATTTCCCTTCTCCATTATCAACCTTGAGAGTGAAAGTGGGAGATCCATGGGAGAGCCTTGCCATTATTCTATTCTCTAGCCATTTTGCCTTCTTCTTCACCCAATCTCTTATCTCCATCATCTCCTTTGTTGTTGTGTTCATAAGTTGAGATTATTGAAGAATCTAAGCCTATCATCATATTCTAGAGAATTCGAAGTTGTTCTTCAAGGATCTTCGAAGATCTTCGAATTTTCTAACTCTTTTCTTGAACCCTCTCCTACACTTGGCTCCCGTGGTGCACACTCTACTGAAATTGGAGCATTTCCTTCCAAGCTTTATTAGGTCGGTGAAAAGTTTCAGAGGGGGCTAAGGGGGACATGATTGAAGACAAAGTCATTTCTGGTCTTCCAAATTTGCCAAGCTACACTGACCACTTGACTCAATAGGGATTTCCCAGATGAACTGGATAAACTAGTTCCCAACAGTTCACTAGACCAAGCAACAAGGCTACGCACTGTACCCTGATCGAGTCACAAGGACAGCTGGTTCCCAAACCACACCACCTGGGTCCATGGGTAATCATATAGAACAAGTGTTCCACAGTTTCCTCATTAGAAAGGCAGATAGGGGACATACCACTTGCTGGTTCCCATATCCAATTTGATACTGATTTTAGATGCTTTACTGCCATGCAAAATCTATATTGACTTTACCAATTTCATAGAAGCATGGACCAAATTAATCACTTTATAGATTTTATGTGGTCTATTATTATTATTATTAGTATTCAGTGTTTTTATCTATCATCCATTTTAAATTATGGGCCTTGAACTAAATGTAATATGGAACTGTAGGCCACAAACAAATTCAATGTGGGGTGGTAACTAAGTCACATAGTTGATTAAGGGGTGGCGAATCGCGAATCACGAATTCGAGCATGAACTGGTGAATTCAGTGACAATCCTTGTTAAATTTGCAGATTGGGCCATGTGAACTAGCAGATTCATTTTACTGCATTCATGAATTTTGATTCAGCCAATAATTAAAAGACACATAATCAAATTATATTTGTGGCATTCTACGTGTCTTTTAATCAAAATTCGCGAAGCTTTACACCTCTGTTTTAGAAGAGAGGTGCAGAATGCATTGCATATGTTAATGTAAATGTAAATTACTACTACACCTACCACCAAACCTACCTCCACCTACTACTCCTATCACCTACTACACTCCACCAAACCTACCTCCACCACTCACTCCTCACCTACTCCAGAATCATCTCCTATATAAAAGGAATTCTTGTACAAAATATATACACAACAATCTTGTAATATATCAATCAAAACATCAATAATAATATACATCTCAATTTATTCTTACATGGTATCAGAGCAATAGGTTAAAGATCTTGGTGTTCTTCGCCTTCTGGCGGGCGGCAACCTTGCCTTGACCGCCCGCCGGATCTCAACCAATTCAAACCTCCCTCTCCCTCTCCCTCTCGGCACCTCACTGAAACACACCACCATTGCCATCACTCGATACATACACACACATCTCTCTCTCTGGTTTCAGATCTTTCACACAGATTTCTCTCCTCTTCCGGCACCCTTGACTCCCTCCCGCCATTATCGCCACCATCACCACCACCGGAAACTTCTTCAATACCTGCTTGTACTTTGGATCCAACCACCTCCGAACATCTCCGACCCAACCACCTCCGAACCCGACCCATCTCAGTACCTCCCGATCTCCCGTGTTCCCAGCGGCGGCACTCACCACGCCGGCCCAGGTGCTTTCGGAAACCTGTGCCGCGGCGGCCGCATGTTCGCTCCGCCCAAGATCTGGCGCCGCTGGCACCGCCGCACTCACCCACGTCTTCATATCTCCGATCTTCGCCTCCGTCAACACCTTCTCTCCGGGACCCACATCCATCAACTCGACCGATTTATTGAGTTGACTCTGCGCATCATCGCACAGACTCACACAGTCCTTCACGGCGGAGACAGATCGAGCCTCGTTGGATTTGGAGATGAGGGTTTTGGGGAGCGAGTTGAGATCGGTGAGTTCTTTGGCGGCGACTCGGAGAGAGAGATTGAGAATGAGTTCGGGATCGGCTTTGGGGAGACGACAAGGGGAGTGATTGTCGAAGGAGGAAATGGAGGCGAAGCAGCCAATTCTTCAGCGAAGTCCCCAACAAACAACAAAAAACCTACACCTACTACACCAACACCAACAATAAGGATTCATATGTGACTAAATCTGACCCACAAGGCATGCGTGACACAAGGTTCACTGACAAAGGCTACACCACTGGAGGATTCCTTTCTTGGCGAATATAATATCGCCTACACCCTTTTTCTGATGAAAACCCTTTTTTTTACTCACCCCACTCTCTCTCTCTCTCTTCCTTTCCCACCCCTAACCCATGTGCCCAAATTCTTAATATATTCTCCACCCACTTCTTAATATTTTATTTCGGTCATTCCTTCACTCACAGGAAACATCCACACCCAGCATTACATGATTATTTCGGTCATTCAAGCCATGCCTCCACTTGTTGCTGTCCGGATTATCTGCAATACAGAAGATCCAATGACCACAAATATGCCGAACCCAAGCACAATAGGACCCACTGGATAAGCACTTCCTTATCCGATTCACACACCATCCCTGGTTTTTCAAATCATTAAAAAAAAAAAAAAACAAAAAAAAAAAAAAAACCACACATTTCATTTCATTCATGACAAGGCTCAACCCCGGTCACATTTTTACACCAAACCACAAAAAAAAACAAAAAAAACAAAAAAACAAAAAAAAAAAAAAACAAACAAACAATTTACAACTTTGCACAACACCCATATTTTATTCATCTCCGGGATCACCCCCGATCATAATTTTACACAAAAAAAAAAAACAACAACAACACCAACAACAGCCTTGTTTTCTTTTCTGCAGCCGGCCACCAACCGACCTCACTTCTTCGCCTATTCCGCTGGTCTCTTCTTTTTGCCTCCATCCTGGGCGGCTCTTGACGGTGCTACCTCTGTACTTCCTAGACCACCAAGCAAGTTGCCTCCTCCCTGCTCCTCCACTGCAGCATATGGTGGACCTCCAAATCGGAACATCACGGTGGCCTTCCGCTTCAGCTCCTTGTTTTCTGTCTTTAACACACTTATCTCTGCTCGCGCATCCTTATACATGCGCTGGAGCAGAGCCAGTTGGGCATTTACATGCTGCACCTCATTTGTTCTACTCTGCAGCCGGTGCGACAGGTTTGTGACCGCCGTCATGGACTCCACACATGCCTTCAAAGTATACTGATTCGCCTCCACATCCGTTTGCACTGCCATTTTTTGCTCCACCGACTGCATCGGAAAGTTCAACGGAGCAAACCCAGTGGCGCTTGGTTGAGGTTCCAGTGCCACCGCACCAGTTCTCTCTCTTGTTGACTCGTTGAGGTCAGGAAAGAGAGTCAGCAGACCACGGGAAGACGAGGCCATTTTCTGGGCAACCAAGTGTTACAGAATATCTCTCGCAACAGAGTGTTACAGACACTCTCTCTCAGCACAATGAAGCGTTTTTCAGAGTTTTTTAGCGGGTTTTCTGCCTCAGCCTCAGCCTCCGCTTCGATTTATAAAGACCTTGACGCCGAGGCAGCCACGCGCATCGCGCGCCTCTTGACGCCAGACAAACGGGCACGCCAGCCAAGGCACTCACGTGCCTCGCCATCATATCTGGCACGCCTTTTGATGCATCGGGCACGCCTTTTGATGGCACGCCTTTTGACAGATTGGGCACACCTTTTGAGGGCACGACTTTTGAGGGCTCGATATCAACATCCATGTATATTTTTTTTTTTGAGCAGCCTATATCCACACTCATACAATGTCTTCTACACCGGTCAGCTTTATCAATCCCTTTGTTTCAACCTCAAATAGGTTTCTATCTTCACACCTATTTGAGTTTGAGGGGGGGTTATACACAGTATCATGTATAAGTCGCTCATGGTGCACTCCCTAAGTCGCCCCCTTGGTGCACCACCACAATATGCTACAACGGTCCGACATGACTCCATAAACTGTCCCGACATTGATTCCGGTCAGCTTCTACAACGGTCCGACATGACCCCATAAACTGTCCCGACATTGATTCCGGTCAGCTTCTACATCGGTCCGACATGACCCCGTAAACTGTCTTCTACAACGGTCCGACATGACCCCGTAAACTGTCCTGCTACACCGGTCCGACATGACCCCATAAACTGTCTTCTACAACGGTCTGACACGACCACACAGTGTCTGCTACAACGGTCCGACATGACCCCGTAAACTGTCCTGCTACATCGGTCCGACATGACCTCGTAAACTGTCTACTACAACGGTCCGACATGACCCCGTAAACTGTCTTCTACACCGGTCCGACATGACCCCATAAACTGTCTGCTACATCGGTCTGACACGACCACACAGTGTCTGCTACAACGGTCTGACATGACCCCGTAAACTGTCTGCTATAACGGTCCGACACGACCATACAGTGTCTCCTATCCCATTTTTAATTTTATTTGTCAGCTTATTTTTCTGTTTTGTTACTCTCTCCAAACTCAAGTTGGCTATTACCTATCCTCCTTGAGTTTGAGGGGGGCTGTTAATGTAAATGTAAATTACTACTACACCTACCACCAAACCTACCTCCACCTACTACTCCTATCACCTACTACACTCCACCAAACCTACCTCCACTCACTCCTCACCTACTCCAGAATCATCTCCTATATAATAGGAATTCTTGTACAAAATATATACACAACAATCTTGTAATATATCAATCAAAACATCAATAATAATATACATCTCAATTTATTCTTACAGCATAAAATTGAACTAGTTACCTTCTTGGTTTTATGCAGCAACTTTGGGCAGGAAATCCCTTGCGTTACACTGTTTCCTCTGTTTTACATGAAAACACTTTTGGTCTCAATTTTGCCAAAATTTGGGCATGGGACGACTATATGGGTATGGTGTCCCAACATGCCCTAGCCACTAATCCTCAAAATTGGGTATGAAAATATATAAGTACTCCGAACATTGCCTTTATGCCATTTGGTCAATTTCAATTGAAAACAAACAAACAACCACTCATTTTCTATTGCTTTCCTTGTCTTCACTTAAACAAACAAACAAACAAACAAACAAAGAAACTAGTGTTAGAAACACAAAAATGGGGCACACAAGCTTGTGAGCGCTTTCATCCGGTTCTGTGTCCCATATATGTTTGTGCAGTGTTGCTCAAAGTAGAAATGACAGAGTGAAACTAGAGCTATTATGGACTTATAACAATTATCAATGCAATGATGATTACAAGAGCGATATCATTGTTGCTTATTTATGGACTAAGTAATTACGGTTTCGTATTAAGCGATGACGACGAATCGGATTGGGCAGCAGCGCAGTCTTGTACTGAAAAGATTTTATTCTTGTTCTTTTTCTTGCAAGGATGCTTGGGATTGTGATGGAAACAAGAAGCAATAGCATGGATTATGCACTCAAACATCATCTCCTTCACTAACCTCCTCATTGGTGGAATCAAGCTGCCACTGCACTTGGGGTTGACCCTTGGCTCATTCGCAGCTTGAACCAGTCCCTCAATTGGGTTAGCCACCATGGCTTGTATTGCAACCTTGGCTTGGACCACTGCCCCACTTGGGTTCACCCTCATCTCTCTCTTTTGCTATTTCTCTCTGTGTATGCAATTCTGGAAGTGGAGAGAGATTGGTGGCGGATTTATAGAGGGATGCCTGGTTGAGGACTGACAAAAGAGCAGGTAGTGGAATAGAAGGAATGGTGGGCCAATGTGTAAGACTTCATTAGAAATCAATTTTCTAGGACGATGAAAGCAAAAGTGCATCCTTATGATTATTTTTGTTTTTTTTTTTTTTTTTGTGTGACGCAATTTTCCCCTAGATGATGTCTTCCAGCACTTGAAGTTATGGGCTTTATTTTTAAAGGCCATGGTTTATTTTAGGAAAAATATCAAATCAGTAATATATTTATAAAAATGATTTAAATATTAATAATTATAATTATAATTTTTTTATTAATATGTAATTTTTTTTTCAAACTCCTAATTACCCCTTTATTCTATTGACATTTTACATAATTATTTCATCTATCTTAAATTGTTTGTCTATTTTAACTACTTAAGACATTTCAAAATATGATCTATATATTTTAATTTATTCTTTCTTCAATTTTGAAGATCTTTATTTTTAAATACTTATTAATAAATTAAATTTGTAAAAAAAACAATTATAAAAATACATGCTCAATTGAATGGTATGAATGTGGAAAAGTAGACACAAAATTTTAAATGCAGAGAATATTAATGTGGAAGACTACCTATCAATATTACTTTTAAATTGCAAATCCCAATGTCACATGATCCTCCTAGTATTTGGAGCTTAGTTAGGACCCCATCTCTCTCTCTCTCTCTTCCATCCAGGGTCAATGGACTTAGTTAGGACCCCATCTCTCTCTCTCTCATATCCTGGGTCAATGGACGGTGCTTTACGCCCCCTCTCGCTCTCTCTCTCTCTCTCTCTCTCTCTCTCATCATGTACTCGTGAATCATGATCAGGCTACCCAGAATAGGGAAAAATAATTGGTTGATTAGTTGTCGTTGGGTAACACTTACGTTTTTAATTTTTTATTTATATTTATAAAATTTTTAAAAATTCAAATAAAAATTTGTTTAGTAAAATTTTTTATTTATAAATCAATGGTCTCAGTTTATAAATTTGGCCAAAAAATGTGTTTCTATTTTGAGTTTTCAGTTTTTTTTTTTACCACCCAAAACTAGCCACCACCCGCCACCATTTTCCACCACCGTCTTCAGCCACCACCGCTCACCACCACCTGCCACTGCCACCACCACCCACCAACCGCCGCCACCACCAACACCCACCATTCACCTACCACCTACTCGCCACCACAACCACCACCACCACCCACCTGCCATCCACCCGCCACCACCCACCATCCGCCACTACCATAAACCGTCTGCCACCACCACCCGCCACCACCACCACCACCACCTACCTGCCACCCACCTGCCATCCACCCGCCATCACCCACCATCCGCCATTACCATTCACCGTCTGCCACCACCACCCGCCACCTACTTGCCACCACCACTCACCACCCACCTGCCACCACCAGCCACCTGCCACCCACCCGCCACCACCACCCATCACCACTACCACTACCACTACCATCACCATCACCCGCCACCCACCCGCCACCACCACCCACTCGCTATCACCTACAACCCGCCACCGTCACCCACCCACCACCACCACCACCACCACCACCACCACCACCACCCGCCACCACCCACTACCACCCGCCACCACCCACTACCACCGGTCATTCGCCACCCACCTGCTACCACCACCACCACCACCACCACCCACCACCCACCATTCGCCACCCACCTGCCACCACCACCCACCACCCGCCATCGTCACCCACCCACCCATCCACCCACCACCACCACCTGTCATCTACCCGCCACCACTACCAACCCGCCGCCACCACCCGCCATCCGCCACCCACCTGCCACCACCACCAGCCACCGCCACCACCACCACCACCACCCACTAGCTACCACCCGCCACCGTCACCCACCCACCCACCCACCTAGGGGTGTGCGCGGTGCGGGTCGGTGCGGTTTGAGAGAAAATTAGAAACCGTATGGCGGGTGGTGGATTGATAAAAGTGTCACTAGAATTTGTCATTTTTCTTATCAAAAACCGGCGGTTCGGTTGACAAATAATGGCAAATTTGCCTTGGCGGTTCGGGCGGATTGGCGGTTTATAAAAAATATAATTCAAATTACAAAAATTAAATCAAAGAGTAAAAAAAAAACGAGAGATACCGTGGTGTTAAGCATCTTGCGAAGCTTTCTTCTGATGCAGCAAGTGTAGCAACAACATGATAATATCAACGACTATGCCATCAGTTCATTACAAGCATCTGTGGAAGCTACAATGATCAAATACAATACATAAAATTAATATCATTCAAGGTTTATAATATATTGAAAATGTTTACTGTTGAAAAGTATTTAGATTGAATAGTGAGCTGATGCAAGTTTGCAATATGGCCAGAAAAAAAAAAAAAAAAAAAAAAGATTAAAAAGTAAATTGGAATCCAATTTTATTTTGGATTACTGATATCTTGAATTCCCCTCGAGCAGTAATGTAATGCTATATTCTAAGGTATAGAACAACAAGCAAACTTAAGTAAAAAAAAAAAATTAGAATCTTATAAAACATGATTTAATAGCGGTGCGGGTCGGTGCGGTTTGGAAGAAAAATAAAAACCGGCGGATTGATAAAAGTGTCACTAGAATTTGCCATTTTTCTTACCAAAAACCCGCGATTCGATTGACAAATAATAACGAATTTGCCTTGGCGGTGCGATTCGGTGCGGTTTTGGCGGTTTCGGCGGTTTCGGCAATATTATGCACACCCCTACACTCACCCACCCACCACCTACCCACCACCCACCGTCACCACTTTCCACCACCGTCTTCCGCCACCACTTGCCACCACTTGCCATTTCTCACTCTTTTTTATATTTTTAATTTTTTTTAAACATTTTGTCAATTACCAAACGCGTTTGCAGTTTATGTTTTTCTAAAAATAAACAAAAACCAGTTTATAAAATTTTTGTAAATATAAACTGAAAACGTAAACGTTACCAAACACACCCTTAGAAACACGGTGATCGTATCTCTGGTTAATTATAAATTTTTATATATTTTTTATATTTTTAATTATTTAATATTAAATTAGAAATAAATTTTATTCTTTTAATCAATCAAATTACAACAATGCTATATATCACTAAATTCCTACCACTAACACCATCACTAATGATGTGGAAAGCAAAAAAAAAAAAACAAAACAAAACAAAACTAAGATACAAAATACATGTGACAGTGAGTGAGATCCACTACCACATCATTAGAGCAACCACTAATTAGTGATCTGTATCAATTTTTCATCAAATTATATATGAGACATTACGTGATGATACTCTAGGAACCATCAAGGAGAGGGACCCGCGATATACGCATCTCACATATGTACTCTGTTTGGTTGAATATAAATTTTTAAAAAGTTACAAGTTAATTTGATAGAAATAAATAAAACAAAAAATTATATAAGAATAATGAATTTTTTTAATTTTTTCATGAAAATATATTTTAATTTTTTTAAATAAATTTTAAAAATTAAATCAAACACAGTCTACGAAAAAACATTTGATCATCTCAATTTTCCAACCAACATATGAATCAGACACAAAATCAAATTCAAAAATATATACGTAAATAAATAAAATTTTATGTGATTTGTTGTTAAGATTCATTTTTTAAAAAATTTATTCATTCATTAGGAAAGAGATTTTAACTAGGCGATAGATTAAACGCCTATTACATTGCCTATTTAAGATGTTTTAGTTGTGTTTTAGAAAGTTGGTAAAAAGTTAATTTTTTTGACTTTTTTACAAAAAATTGGGTTGTTTTGGGTAAAAAAAATTGACTTTTTTGACTAAAAAAGCTGAAAAGCCAAAAAGCTGGCTTTTTTGGCAACTTTCCAAAAGACCCCTTAGTCCCCCTATATATTCCATGGTCTATTTTTGTACTTTTAGGTCAAGTTTGGCAAGTTGAAAAAAAGTCAAAAAGTTAAAAAGTTACTCAAAAAGTTAAAAAGTTATCACTATTCACCAAAAGTCAAAAATTACGGCTGTACAACTCCCGATCCTAATTTTCCCCTACACACTAATTTATACAATTTTTTAATATACATTTTTCTATAAAAAGTCAAAAAGTTAACCCAAACAACCATATTTTTTTCCTCAACTTTTTAGTCTAAAAAGTTAAAAAGTACAATTATTTAAGACATCCCAAACAACCCTTTAGATTCTAACTTATTTTGAATTTTAAAAGATGAGCCTCCTCTAAGAAATTAATCAATGCTACTACAGTAAGTTCATGCAGTGTTTTTAAAAAAAAGTCTAGGTATTGCTTTAAATTAATAATTATTTGTCTAAATAATAAAATCGTTTGTGTTAATAAGTGAAATAGAGTACCAACAATACCTAATAACTTGAGTAATGCTCCAAATCACATCTGCCAGAAAATTGGTGATTTTTTCATATCACAATTGATATTTTTGATGGATTTTATAGTTTGTTGTTTATAGTTTTAATAGGATTTCATGTTTGGCCTTTTGGGGTTTTGTTGCTGTTTTTCTTCATATTGGTCTATGTAATGTATGATGTTTTATTTTAATATAACTGTTTTATAATTTTTCTATATAACATAAAAATAAAAAACTTTTCCCTACCTCTTCTTAATTAATAATTTAATAATTTTTGTTCACTTCTCAATGCTCTTAAGAAATGCTTTGCTTTGTTAATCTCTATGAGAAATGCTAATGAAATGTGTAAACGTGTTTGGCATTGCTAAAGGTTAGACACGGTTTCTTTCTGTCTGTTTCCTCTGTTTCACAAGAAAACATTTCAGGAGCTAAGCCCTGTTTGGCCCTATATTAGTTCTCAAGACTATTCATTGTCTATAATGTTCAGTGATTTGAATTTCAGAGTCACCAAACTGTAAAAAAGTTTCAAAACTGGAGGCTGCACCTGCAGGACAGCTGTGTTTGGATCTAGAATAAGTAAAGATTTGTGAAGGGTGGGACACTCCTTGCATTACTCTGTTTCCTCTGTTTTAAATAAAAATACTTTTGGCTAGCAATTGCCAAAATTTGTATATGGGAGGGACCATATGGTGTCCCAACCTGCTCTACCGACTAAACCTCAAAATTATGGAGTGATTTGGAAAGATAGTTAAAAATTGATTTTTTAATTTTTTTGACTTTTTTATGTGAGAGATGATATGATCCAAAATAGGTTAAAAGTTGACTTTTGATTTTTTTTTTTTTTTTTGTATATACCCAAATGGCCCCTGTGCCATTTGGTCAATTTGAATTGAAAACCAAACAAAGAATCACTCATTTTTTATTTGTTAGGTTTTTGTAATTGACACGCTCGTTTGATAAAATCACTTTTTGTTATAATATAATTCGCTCTTTTATTTTAATGAAAGTATGAGTGTTTAGATGCAAATCTAACTTGAAATATGCATATGTAGAGGAGTTTGTGCTGATATTTTGTATCTTGAGCATTCCTTATTTGCCACTTCGCTAATTATGCACAGAGATTGAGTTCAATGTTGCACTCGAGAGGTTGACCTATATGTTTGCACTGTCTTTACTGACACTACTCGAGCAATAAAGTGTACACTCGAGCGATCTTTGCGGCTCTATTTAGTATAAAGTATGTTGTTTACTATTTTTAGGGTTGAACCCGTCCAAATTCTCAGAGAGGAGAGCTACTAAGATTTTCTATATTGGAGGATGTTTATATATTGGTTTTCTTGATGATTTGAGAGTGATCGATGGATCTACAAGTTTCATATTGACATCATCAAGGGATTTGTTTTTATTATTTCATTCACAAAAGAAATAGGTGTTTTTGATGGATTCCGAAGAATTTGGGTCTGAAATCTTGGTGGATTTCGGAGTGGCTCGTCGTTGTAAATTCGACATCGGTATTGTAGATTCAACGTTGGGCAAAAGAATTTTGAGGTGAAGACAGTAGTAGAGGAGGTACATCGAGTTTGGTTCAATTCGAGCGTGATTCACTCGGTAATTTAAGGATTTTGTGTACTTTCTTTTTATCTTCTTGGTGAATTATTTTGTAACTTTGGCCTGTATTTTTTTTACTACAATTGGAGGAGTTTAATTATGATTTTTTTTCCCATTAAATTGTTGTGCCGATTTATCGTTACTTATTTGGTTAGAATTGTTATTCGTTATTTAAAATTGAATACCAATTACAAATCAATATCTCAGAGGTTTTTAAATTTTTTAGTGTTGCTTTCCTTGTCTTTACTAAAACAATTGGCAACAACAACAACAACAAAAATCAACCCAATCACTCAATCAACCCAAGAAGTAAAAAACAGAAGACAAAAAAAAAAAAAAGGAACACTAGTGTTAGAACACACAAAAATGAGACAGATTCAAACATGGCTTGTGAGTGCTCGTGTCCAGTTTTGCATCCCATTTTTGCGCTCCTAGTGTGTTGCTCAAAGAAGAAATGACGGAGTAAAACTAGAGCTGTTATAGAGTTTTTAACACTTGACCATGAACACAACACCGGCGGTGCCAACAATGTATTCAACAACAATACGAAGATGATTAGTACAACAATAATATTGTTGGTTATGGACTAATTGATTATGGTTTAGCATTAAGCAATGATGAAGAATCAGATTGGGCAGCGCGGATTTTCTTCTTCTTGTTGCCAGCATAGTTGGCAATGGAATGGAAACAAGAGGCAATGGCTTGGACTATGGACTCAAACATCATCTGCTTCACTAGCCTCCTCTTTGGTGGAATCAAGCTGCCACTGCCCATGGGCTTGAACCTTGGCTCATTCCTGGCTCGAATTGATCCGGAAATTGGGTTCACCACCATGGCTTGTTTTGTAGACTTGGCCCGGACCAGCCCTCACTTGGGTTCACCCCTATCTCTCTTGCTATTTCTCTCTCTGTCTCTCTGTGTCTACAATTTGTCAAGTGGTGAGAGATTAGGGGAATTTATAATAGGGTGAAGACTCAAAACAGGACAGGTGTGGTGGGCCAATGAAATGGTTAGTCTTGTCCATTGACTCCGTTGTCTCCCAAGCACTGACTAGTATTGTGAGGCCACCACCTTAAATTGGAGATCCCAAAGTCGCAGGATCTTCCTAGTAATTTGGGCTAGGTATCTTCAGGTGGGACTCATTTCTATCTCTCTCATGGATCAAACGGACGTGTTTCTTTGCTCTCTCTCAAATCTCGGATTCGTCAAACTGAGTCCAGATTTTCTATTTGTACTCTCTTTGTTTTCTTACATATAATAATAGGAATGCACTCTAAGATGATCCAACAGTCTAGATCTGATTATTTTTAAAAATAATCAAATCTTAATCGTTGAATCATCTTACGATACAACTCTACTATTATAAGTAAAAAAACAAAGAGAAAGCGCAAGTAGAGCATCCTAATTCCATCAAACTACCCACAGCATTAAAGTCTTTGATATTTGGGTTCTGAGAAAGACATTTGAACCCCACAGCATTATTGCACTTCCTAATAAGAAAGTTTAGGCTAGATAATTACTTAATTTATATTTAAAAAATCAATAGATAGATATTAAAAAAAAGTAAGAATGAAAAAAATAGAAATTATAGAATAGAGATTGAACAGTGCCTATAAGTCATATTCTAGCAGTGCTGTCATTTAAATAATGTGTTCTTTTTTTGAATTGAACAACGATTACACAATGGACCAAATCAAATACTATTAATTTTATTTAAAAAAGTTAAAAATAGCTCTTAGAATTATTGCTAGTATTAAATATTATGCAAATAGTATATGAACGTATATTTAAATTATAAATTTCTTAATATTTTATACTTTTTATTAACAATTTTAATGGGGCCGTTTTGTAAAGTACTGCTCAATTGTTGTCTTGTAGTTCTATACCTTACCACATGTGTAATGGGAGTTTCCATAGCAAGTAACATACACTATTTATATCATACTTTGAATTTGGACTGTCTTTGCTGCATGGAAATTTCTCAAATGGTGGTAAGAAAATATATTCAATATTCAAGTCCATTGCATGTGGCAACAGAATGGTTTAGACTCTCCTTTGCGGCTTTGCCTTGTAATTCACTTTCCTTTTACTTTTTCTCGTCTTTTTTTTAAGGGACTTCGAGTATTCTCAACAACCCCAACAGACAAAAAAAAAAAAAGAGTATAAAATAGATAAGAGGACATTCATCAACTAGCCGCGTCACATAACAGAATCATGAGTCAACCTCTTATTAAAAAAATAAAATAAAGTAAATAATTTACACTCAATTTCCCTAAGATTTGAAAAAATCCAGCTAGTTATACATTTTTCACATAATTGTATTAATCTCTCTTAAGATTTTAATTCACATAATACCTAAACCCTCTTTCATCAGTAATATGTTAGTCGTATTAATAAAAAAAATAATTTTATAATCTCTTTTTTATTAAAATATATACTTATCTTTGTTTATTTCAGTGTCTACTCACTATTGGTATTAGTTTCAATCGCTTTAATCATAAGTATAATTATATCAAAAATATAAAACTAACTATATTTTTTTAAAATCTCAAGGGAGAGGAGTTAATTTACCCAAAAAAAATATATTTATGGATCATAAAAATTTTACTATAATCTTTTTCAAAAATAAATGTGTGGTATAAATTTAAAATTAATGAGGCATATACCGCACACATAACGAATATAGACTATTGCTTTAAATTCCTCCCCACCACCAACTATTGCTTTAAATTCCACCAAACCCCCCCCCCCCCCCCCAAAAAAAATGTCGTATTGCTATGTTAGAAATTCAACTGTTTGTGTTAGGTCATTACTTTTCTCTCTCTCACAGATCTAAGAGCATCTATACTAAACTCTTTAATTTTTTAATTAAATTAAAGTTATTTTATTATTTTAGCTACTCATTTTTTAGCACTTACTATATCAAACTTTTTATTCTAACTTATTCTTAGTAAATATTATTTTCTTATTATATTTGTTAGTCTTTTCTTTTTTTATTAAATTGATAAGTTACCAGCCAAACCATTCTTAAAAAATAAATAAATAAATTGTCGTTGACCGGCCAGATTTCGGAGCGGACATCCGGTAACACACAAATAATGATGAACAATGCCTCGTTTGTTGTAACGAGTTACTGTAGCCATCGTAAATTTTGACGAGCTGTAAGCGAGTTTGATAGAGTTGATTTTTTAAAGTTTTTAGCTAAAAAATGAAATAGGAGAAGGGTATTCTGATATAATCTACTGGAGCTCTCACAATTTAGTGAAGTTAAAACCCCCAACCTCACAAAAATATCCCGGTGTAAGACAAAATTAAAAAAATAGAAGAGCATGACGCAATTTTCAAAAATTTCAAAAGACTTTCACTTATTTCAGAATTATTTTTAACATTATCAAATATTCTAAAACACTTTCCACCCAATCTCAATGAAAATTAGCACCAAAAGACATTAATTATCATTTGTTAATTAAATTATAATGAAACTACTTTTTACAAGAAAAATGTTTTACAAACATTTTTTTTTTTTTTTTGAGTATAGATTTCTTATCCATAATGACTTAGAATTTTTGACGTAAATGTTTTTGTTTGAAATAAAAAAGGTTCATAAGATAATATCATCGTGTATGAAAATTTTAGACAATATTTTTATTTATATTGCATTACTATTGACATGAATTTAACATTTTTTTTTTCTTTTTCAATAGGCTTAAAAAATAATGCGTTCAAAAAAAAATAAAATTAGGCTACTAGAATGTGAAACGGAATAGAGGAAAATACAATATAAAACACATGGCAGGACAAAATCCAACACGAGATTACTTGCCCAAAAAAGTCCAACATGTGGGCATGTCCAAGCCCATCTGAAGTCAACTGATTGAACTCCAATTAGTCTTGGGTAGCCCAAAATTTAATTAGTAGAGAGGTTTAGATAGGACATTCCTAAGACGAGGGTTCAGAAAATATAAATTTTTTGGGGAAATTATAAATAAATAAATAAAACTCAGGATTGAACCCTTATAACAAAATTAATTCAAAATTTTTTATTTTTTATTTTTTATTTATTTTAAATCTAAACTATTAGCCTATTTTTTATAAGTAAAAGTAACGGGAGAAAAAACATTTTAGTCATTAAACTCAATGAAAAAAAATATTTTAGGCATTATATATATGGCTACATTGAGTATAATGGCCAAAATATTTTTTTTTTTTTTTGGGTTTTATTTAACAGAAATAAACAAATAGTTTGGATTGAAAATAAATATTAAAAAAATGATTTAAATTCACAAAATAAAAAATTCAAAGTTTATTTTATTATATAAGTCAAACGTTAAATTATTTTTTTTTATTATAATTTCTCCAAGAATTTTGTTAAAGAAACCCTCCAAGTTCAACGAAACCCTCCAAGTTCAACGAAACCCTTCACTTGTCTCTTATTTTCTTCTTTCAAGAAATTTATTATAATAGTTATTAAATTTTTTTACTATGAAATTGTTGGATTTTTGGCTTTTCGAAGGGTATTTTTGTGAATGTGAGCGTGCCAGCAAGGATCAATCAGTCCTTACAGAAATTGTGATTGCCAACCAATTATCAGACGATTGTGTTTTAGTTCTTTTCAGCCTCAATGAAGAGGACTTTTACTGGTGGCTTGATTTAGGAGAAGTTAATAGAAAATAACAGTAATATGAAGAACAATTGAAGTATTTCATAAAAATGAACACTTACAATGGTCCGAACTCAGCCTCAGAGAGGTTTACAACAGCAATCTACTTGAATCTACTTGAAGCTACTCCTATGAATCGAAGTGCAGTGCTGGTATTTAAAGTGCAGGTATTTAAAGAACAGGTATTTAAAGACTGGAAATGTAAATGACTGGAAAAGAAAATATATGAAGTAAATGACTGGTTTGTATGATCTAAGTCCGTCCTTTTTCCTGGGGGCTGCTCTGCTATTTATACTCGTCAGTGATGACCTTCGAACTGCACTTCGATCCGTCGAACTGCTCCTCCATGATCGCTGATCATGCTTCCTTAAAAGTAGCTCCATTACGCCATTACTGGCAGTTGAGCTTCCCTCTTGTACTGGATTTGAATATGAGTAACCGTTGAAGACACGTCATCTTGCATCCCGTTATTTGATCTAGTGTTACTCAGATCATGTGAGGACCAATATTTATTGCCACGTGTACGATCAGGATTAAAGGCTTGAATAACCTTCCTTTATTACCCTTACTATGCCACGTGTCGAACTGTAACTGGCTTTTACAAAATATGTAGCCAACATTACCCCCCGCACTAATATACCCAATACTTGGTGATATTAGTGGATTGCAGTTTTCCCGCGCTTCCAGAACGTGTATGGAGTCCATATTCTGGAAACACAACCGTCATCCATTTGGAGATCATCTGCATTAACTCGTCGAACATCCCAATACCTTAGTATTCGAACAGGCTATGGCTGCATCAACTTCCCTTTCTATTGATCAAGCATATGAAGAGCCTTTGAGTGATGTTGTTCCCCCTCGAAAGAACCTCCACCCATTCATTAGCCACCTTTACCCGCCCTTCTATATTCAGGTAATGGAGGCTTTTGCAGATTATAAACCTTTGGACTATGAACACATTGCCTTTAATTCCTTGGTTTACAAACTTACAGATACAAAGAGTTCTTCCCCTAAGCTCCCTTTGTATTCTGACCGAACTACCCTCGAGCCTTTGCTTCGACAAGTTGCAAATATGGATCTAGGAAACTCTTCTTCACAGACCTCTGCATGGGATGAAACTGTGACCTCTTCATCCTCTGGAGCTTCTGGCTGGACAAGCTGGTCCACTCCTGAGACTTATGATCTAAGGGAGCGAATCAATCACCATTTTGTTGAGTTTACTGACCCCTTGGAGTTTCCCTCCTACGCTCGAAGCTCAGTGGTCTACCCTTACGTGCCCATTGACCTTCGACGTAGCTTGGAGGAGAATCTGCTTGTGGCTTGGTATACTTCTTCCATGCCTACGAAGATAATGCACCCTGTCCAGCGTCCAGAAGAAGCACAAGGGTACACCCCTTCATTTTTAGCCAAAAAGGCGAGGATTTGTTCTTCTGATTGGCTTGACTACATTAATGCCTTTGTTCCATCTGCTCCCGTGCCATCTCCCATAATAGAAGCATCCACACCTTCTTCTGCATCTGCATCCTCTGAGATAGAAACACCTGCTCCTTCCCCTTCGTCTTCTGAAGCAGAACCATCTTCTCCTTCTCCTTCTCCCATCCTTTCCTGGACAGAGAAACTAAGACTTGCCCTTCCCATGGACAAAGTCTTTCCACCTTACCAACCTCCGTCACCCCCTTCTTCAGCCGAGCGAAAGCAAGCTCAACTTTTGCTCGCGGCTTTCTCCCATCTGCCCTTCAATGTTCTTGAGGATGACATTCCTCTTAAGAACTTTCAATGGGCTTGTGATATCTTGACTAGAGGTCATGTTCTCAACCCTATTGCCCAAGCAGAGCTTCATTTATTTTTGGACCAACTCCCAGTGCTCCTCTACTGGCATCGAAATTCTAAGATCACCATCCAAAATCTGGATCAACTCTTATCTCTCCGAATTCATGCCCAATATGAAGCAGAGAATTTTATCGAAGAGTTCGATGACTTCAGGAATAAAGATTCTGCATACTGGGATGATTTGGTTATAGATGAATTGGAACAAAAATCGAGGGAAGAGGCCTTCGAAGCAAAGGCTGAAGAACTCTATTATGAAGTGAGAGCTCATCAGCTTATGCAATCAACTTTAGAAGAGATAGAAGAAATAATAGAGAAAGAACAGAAATTTATTGACCATTGCTGGACAAAATTTCATGACCTTGTTATTTATTCTATTCCTTATTTTTATGAGCTTGAATTTGTACCCAGATAGGGTTACTTAATGTAATCATCTTGGCTTTAATATAAACAAAGTCTTTCTGTACTTAACACTGTTTGATTCTGTTTCCTTTCATCTCTAAAAGCTAACTCATAACTTCGAATTGAACAATTTCATCCTTCGAATCAACTGTTTAAGGAAGTACTAAAAGAACCAATCATGTCTTTTTCCAATTCATGGAGCAAAATTGACAATTCTGGCAGATATTATTTTAGTACTTCGATTTCTATGACTTTACTTCTTCAACACTAACTGTAACCAATATATGGTCATGGTTGATAAAGCCAATCAATTTTAAACTGATCTCTTTTGGCTTCGAAGGGCCACCTATGGCAATTCCTTCTTGCTCATACAGAAACCAGTGATTGGTCTTGGATGTTTCGAACAGTGCCCCTTTTCCTTAAAGAGTCCTAGGGTTTGCTTCGAATGTTGTCATTTTGACTGATAACCTTCAAACAGGTCTTTAGATTTTTGAAGTAGACCAATACTTTGAGCATTCAGGCATTTTTTAAGCATGTAGTATGCTCTGAACAGCATTTCTCATACTCAGAGAATACTTGGGTTTGCTCCGAAGGTCGTTACTTTGATTCATAACCCCTAAACAGACCCATAATCAAGCAATTTAGCACCTTTAAGCATATACTAGGTTTCGAAGCCGACTTATGTATTTCGAAGCCGTTGTTATTTGATTTTTTGACGCCAAGATCTTGTTTTCGAAGCCAAATATTTCATTTCGAAGCTGGCCCCAATCCCCGGAATAAGCTCTTCCCTCCAAAACTATCAATTTGGAAGAAATTCCTCGCATTCGTACTTTTAGTACTTAACGACTTACGGGGTATAATTTCAGACACAAAGGTTTTAAAACCCTCTCGTTTTGTGTTCCGAAATCTCTTGCCTTTTACAAACCCTTCTCTCTACTGGTTCCTCTTTGCTTTGGTCTTCATCTTCTGAAGAGTGTATCATCAATGGCTTCTTCTTCACCAAAGGTGCCAGCCCCAGAGCGCGTAGGCTCATCTTTAGCTTTAAAAAGGCTTATTGACGCAGAATGTGAGAAGTACAAGGCTGGAGAGAAAAGCGCCATCGATGGGCGTATCTTCGTCCCTCGTCATCATGAGCAGCAGAACTACGTGCTCGGACCAATTTTCAAGGAAGTCCTTACTGAGCTCCCAACCTTTTATCCGCGTCTGGTGGACCAACGTCTCCTTTATGAAGGTGGCCTTGACTGGAAGAATTGGAAAAGCAATCGTCCTCATCGATGCTGGCCCACGATAAGACCGGAATGGCAAGAATGGTATGATCGGATCATTCCTGCTAAGACACTGGATCTCCAGGAGCTCTGCCTCCTCGATGCCCTTCGACTATCTAGGGTAACTATCTCTGAGGACCCTTTCCTAGTTCCTACTGCTTTGTGCTTTTGGAACCCCGTCTTCAATTTCTTTCAATTCAGATGTGGGATGATGGCCCCCACTGTTCTTGATATTTGCCATCTATTAGGAGTATCTCCCATTGGTACCCCTATAACACCAGATTTTCCTGACTTAGCAGTCCCTTTCTCCCTCCCCTCTCTTAATTCATCTTACAGTGATTTTGTTAGAGCTGAGAACAAAAGAGTGGGTCCAGTAACTGATAGGGAATTCTTTTCCTTTTTATTATATTGGCTTTGCAAATTTTTATTCTGCACCTCCTCCCAAAGAATCATGCCTGAATTTGCTCCTATTGCCAAAGCCTTGGTTTTGCATAAAAGAGTGGTCTTAGCCCCATACATTCTGGGTCATGTATACAGAGTTTGTTCCCTCTTTTGTGAGAAACCTTTAGATGCTAGTCAAGGGGGACCATTTTGGATCCTTCAGCTTTGGCTCTTTGCCTATTTTACTGAACTACAATCCAAATGCCTTAAATTTTCTGGGCTACACTCTCTCACTCATGGCATAAAACTAGCCAATGCTTCACTTTATCCAGCTACTTTTTCCTTTTATTTCTCATTCTTTCATCAACTACCAGCTGCTCTTCCTGATCACCGTTTCCGTCCCTTCGAAGCTAGCATAGGTCCAGCCTGGTTGAATCACTTCCTTAGTGACAGGCTCTGTGCCTTGCCTATTCACAAAGATATGTGGGCTTCCCTACTGATCCCTAGAGAACTGTTTATTGGGACCACCAACCCCAGAGCCTATAAATGCATAGCTGAGCCTTATTGTCCTGCTCAATTTGCTAGACAATTTGGCCTCACACAAGGAGTTCCAATACCTCTCTGCAGCAACACCAACCTAACTCTGACCAAGAGAGATTTGAAAGTTCGAAAGTCAAGGCTAGAAGAGGCAACCTTCAAGTTTATGGATGATCTGGCCACTTTTGAGTATATTCCTTTCATACCTCACGGCTCCTTTTTGAAGAGATATCAGAGTTGGTGGGTGAGTAATATGGAAGTTTATTTAGTTGAAGGTAATCAGAAACAAAAGAAACAGAGACTGCTTGAACCTTTGATGAGAAGAAAAAAGGCGATTGATTTGCCCCAAGAAGAGACAACCATTAGGAAAGTAGAGGAGGAGATTATTTTTAAGGGATCCAAACCTCAGGCTAAAGGAGCTGAGAAAACAATTGAGGGGCAGACAAAGCCAATTCAAAGAAAAAGGAGAAGAAAGATTACTGTCTCTCCTTCTGAGTTTGATATCTCCCCTTCCAGCTTTGATGAGGATTCTGATTCGGAGACAATTGCCCAAGCCATAGGAAAGAGAAGAAAAATGACTGCTTCAACTACTGCTTTGGTTGAAGATCCCCTTCATGAGGCAGCCGCCAAGGCCGTGGAACAAGAACATTCCAAGGCCATAGTCGTCTTTGAAAGGGCTGAGAAAAGACGGCAACAACAAATTTTAAGAGAGAGAGCTGCCGCTGCCAATGCATTGCAAAGGGAACTAGCCAGAAAACAACGGTCTGCTGGACACTATTCTCTCCGCAGTTCTCCCATCAGTACCAGTGCCTCTGGAACAAGTAATTTCTTTCATACCTCTGCTGTTTTTTACTTTTGTCAGCTTGTGGTATTGAAGTTTAACATTGTTCTGCATTTCCTTCTTTTGCAGCGACAACTACTGCACTCACCTTTCCAATGAGGCCTTCCTCAATTTCGGTTGAGGTTGATCAAATGCAGAATGTTAGGGTTGTTCGAATCGTGCTTCCACTTCAAAAGCCTACATTTGTCATATCTTCTTTAGACTCCAGTATTCCTGCATCTCCTTTTCTTGGATTAAAGCCATACCTCCCTTTTTTGGCTCGTAACCTACCTCAATCTACTTTTCCTTCGAGCCTTGCTTTTTCTCCATCCTTTATAGAAACTCCAACTGCTACTCCATTCCCAATGGCAGTTGATTCTTCCACAGAAGACACTGGTAGCCCTTCAATTCATGGTTCATCACCAATGCCCACTTCCAGTCCCTCTTCTCTTGATTTGCTGGTGGCCAAGACCATAGAGGCTGCCAAAGATGCTCCATCTGTTTCTCCCATCCCTATGCAGCCCTTTGCGTCTTCCACCACAACACTCTCTATGCCCTTAATGTCAAGGGATGAGGTAGACATTTTTGAAGGAAGACTAGCTAGTCTCTTTGACATACCTTCTACCTCTCCCTCCTCTACTGCTGAAGCTGAGCCATTAGCCTTGGCTAACTCCTTATTGGAAATCTTCGAGAGTTCTCCTTCCTCCAGTAACAAGCCTTTTGTACCTTCAGTAGATTTGGACACATGCTTGCAACTGCTGACTTCCTTTTCAAGGATCCCCTTCGAGGCTCTACAAAGGCCTATCATCAGGAATGGGTTCCTTCAATGCTGTAACATTGCTGAACAGTCTGCAATGAGTGTCTCAAGTCATCTATCTCAGGCTGCAGCTACTATTGATTTTTATCTCAACATTTGCCATGCTGCTAAGGCTGCGGATGATAAGCTGGATAAGGACCAGAGTTTTGTTTCTCAAGTGCAAACTGAAGTATCAACTCTGAAAGAACAACACTCTTCTGCCTCCCACTTTCGAGTCCAACTTCTGGAGAAAAAGGCTCAGCTCGAAGAGGAGTTAGCCGCAGTAAACCAAGCCTTGGTTCGAACTGATAAGAAACTGCACATCACCAATCAAGGGCTGGCTAATCGAAAAGAAGACATGGCTGTGGCTATCCAATTATTTCCTTCCCTTAGCAATAGAAAAGCTATTATACAAAAACAATTAAAGCATTGTAATGATTTTTGGGCCAATTTGTGGCACAATGTACTTGATTCTTTATGAAAGCACAATATTTTGAATATTACTTGAACAAGCTTGTGTTTTTGCATATGGTGTTCACTCTATCCTTTGTGTTTCCCAAATGGTTGGAAAATAAGGTTTTAAATATCTGCCATTAATCTTTTTGGGATGTACATAACCATTCAAATTTCTTAAATGGTATGCTCCAAAAGGCAGAACCCTATGAATTTGATATGGTCCTTCCCAGTTAGGTGACCATTTGCCAAACTTATGGCTTTTAATCCCAATTGGGAGTATTGTCTTCCATACCAAATCACCTTCATCAAAGCCAATGTGTTTGACTTTCTTATTATAATTCTCGGCTGCTTTCTTCTTCTGGAAAAGAATGCTATTTAATGCCAAAATTCTGGCTTCATCTATGCCTTCTAAATCTAAGCACATACTCTGATGGTATTGTTCAGGATTCAATTGATCTTGACATCTTACTCTCAAAGATTTAACATTAATCTCTACTGGTAAGACTGCATCATGTCCATACACTAAGGCATAGGGAGTGACTCATGTGCTTGACCTCGGTGAGGTTCTATATGCCCACAGAACATCCAATAATAGGTTATGCCAATCCCTGGGATTGTCATCCACAACCTTTTGTATTCCTTTTTTCAAAAACTTATTGGATGACTCAACTTGACCATTAGCTTGTGCATAATAGGGTGTGGAATTAACAAGGCTAATTCCAAATTCTGCCACAAAAGCCTTCACCATTTTCCCATCAAACACAGTTCCATTATCAACTGTTATGGTTTGCGGGATGCCAAATCTATGGATCAAGTCTTTAATAAAACCAATAACTTCTGTTTGGTCTACAGCCTTGTATGGCTTAGCTTCGACCCATTTAGTGAAGTAGTCAGTGGCCACTAGAATGAAACAATGATGCTTCGAAGAAGGTGGGTGTATTTTTCCCATCATATCCATGGCCCACCCTCTAAATGGCCAAGGCTTCACTACTGCATGTAGGTCAGTTATGGGCACGTGCCTTATTGTGCCATGCTTTTGACATGCCTGACACCCCTTTGCATATTCTATGCAGTCTTTAAGGATGGTTGGCCAATAATAGGAATGCCTTCGAAGCAACCATCTCATTTTTACACCAGGCTGATGAGCACCGCAGATGCCTTCATGAACCTCAGCCATGGCTGTTAATGCTTCTTTCGGGCCTAGACATTCTAATAATAAGCCATCTCCCCCCCTTTTGTAGAGAGCATTACCATATATCATATATTGCATAGACTGCAATTTAACTTTTCTACTGGCCTTCGAAGATGGACCAGCCAAGTACTGCATTATTGGATGCCTCCAATCTTGTTCTTGTAAGTCATTATGATTGACTTCCAAGATCACATTCCTTTTATTCAAAGGTTGAATTAATTTCTGATATGTTGTTTGGCTTATGTCCCGTTGGGTATTATCCCTTCTCTTGAAGTTCGAAGCCTTTTGAGCCACATCATTGGCTCTATTGTTCAAGAATCTTGGAACATGGATTAAATTTGCTATTTGAAACTGAGAAAGCAAATGTAATGCAACAACATAATATGGTAGGATACTTATGCTTTGACACTTGAAAATTCCTTTCACTTGGTTAACCACCAATTGAGAATCTCCAAATATGTCAACTGCATGTACTTGTAATCCAATAAGAATCTCTAGTCCCACAATTAAGGCTTCATATTCAGCCTGGTTATTGGAACAGGTAGCTTCATCCACTCTAAAACCATGGGTAGTTTCTGTCCCCTGTGGAGACTTGATTACAATACCAATTCCAATTAACCCATTTGCTTTCGACCCATCGAACCACATTTGCCATGGCTCAACACTGGTCATACCAAGTTCCATTATCTCCTGGCTCTCTGTTTGAGATGGATGATCTGCCAAGAAGTTGGCTAAAACCTGCCCTTTTACTGCCCTTTGAGGGACATATTCTAGATGAAATTCTGATAAGGCAAGTATCCATTTGCCAATTCTTCCCCTCAACATTGGTCTAGATAACATATATTTAACCAAATCTGTGGTTGCAATTACCAAGACAGTTGTAGGCAAAAGATAATATCTTAATTTTATTGCAGCAAAATACAAAGCAAGACACAGCTTTTCAACAACTGAATATTTACATTCACAAGAATTTAAAAACCTACTAAGGTAATAAATAGCTTGCTCCTTGCCTTCTTCATTGTCTTGGGCTAAGAAAGCTCCCAATGAATCCTCTGCTGCAGCTATGTACAACTTCAAGGGCTTGTTCCCCTTTGGTGGCATCAGCACTGGAGGATTAGCCAAGTAGGCCTTGATACCTTCGAAAGCAATTTGATGCTCTGCTGTCCACACAAATTCCTCTTCATCTTTCAGCCTTAACAAGGAAGAAAATACTTTAGTTTTCCCTGCAGTGTTAGAAATGAACCTTCGAAGAAAGTTAACCTGCCCAAGGAACCTTTGTAATTCTTTCTTACTTGATGGGGGTTTGGCTTCAATGATTGCTTTGGCTTTATTCTGATCAATCTGTATTCCTTTCTTGTGAACAACATAGCCCAAGAAATTTCCAGATGATACACCAAAAGCACATTTAAGAGGATTGAGCTTTAACTTGAACTTCCTCATCCTTTCAAAAGCTGTTTCTAAGTGAAACAGGTGCTCTTCCATGGATTGGGATTTAACCACAATGTCATCAATATAACATTCCAAATATCCTCCAATAAGATCATGAAAGATAGTGTTCATGGCTCTTTGATATGTAGCTCCAGCATTCTTTAGACCAAATGGCATTTTAACCCATTCAAAGGTGCCAATATTCCCAGGACATCTGAATGCTGTCGTGTGGATATCTTCCTCTGCAATGCAGATTTGGTTATAGCCGGAATGCCCATCCATCATTGACAAGACTTGGTGACCCGCTGAACTGTCCACCAGCAAATCCACTATAGGCATAGGGTACTCATCTTTGGGAGTTGCCAGATTTAAATTTCTGAAATCGACACATACCCTCATTTTGCCATTCTTCTTGACTACAGGCACAATATTAGATAGCCACTCGACATACCTGGCTGTTCTAATAAAACCTGCCTTGAGGAGTCTAAGGATCTCTTCCTTGACCTTCTGAATTACTTCTGGACTCATCCTTCTTGGTTTCTGCTTATATGGCCTGAAATTAGGCTTCATAGGGAGCCTATGTTCCACTAATGACCTGTCCAATCCTGGTAGTTCATTATAAGACCATGCAAAGCAATCTTTGTATTTCTTCAGAACAACCAAAAGCTGGTTTCTGTCCAGAGCATTCAAACAAGCACTTACATAAGTGGGTTGTTGTACAGAACCTTCCCCTAGATTTACTTCTTCTAAAGGGTCTTGTGCATGAGAACTCCCTCTGGTTTCTGCTACCTTTGAAGTGATCTTCAAGCTTGGTTCTGCCCCCAGGTTCTTCAATTCAATATCTCTGTCCTCCTCCTCATAGACAAAGTCTGTCCACAAGGCTTCCTCTTCCTGTATCTCCTGGACTTTTGTTTCAATGTCCAATGCACAGTACTTACCAAGAGTCAAGACTCCAGCCTGTTGCTTCTGCTGTTTGCAGCCAATTATCATGGCCTCTCTCTCTTGCTCCTGAACTTTCTGGACTATTGCTTTTATGTCCAATGCTGAAAATTTAATCAAAGCCAAGGACTTGGCTTCTTGCGGTTCCTCTCTTTGCCTATAACCAGGCATCATTGTCATCTCTAAGGACAACCTCTTCATCAGCACCTTTTTGGACTAAGTGCTTCAGGTGTGTCACCTCCTCATCAGCCGTCACTTCGGCTGAGCTGTCATCTTTCATCAGTATACTGAGAGGTGTCACTCCCTCAATATACAATTTAGCCTCCGCAAAGTTTGCACAGGCTATGAAGGGTTGAGGATCTGCATCGATTTCCTCTGTCTCTCCATTGCCTAAAGCCATCATGATTTTCTGATGTAAAGAAGAAGGCACACATTTGTTAGTGTGGATCCAATCCCTTCCAAGCAAAGCATTGTATTTAGCATTACTGTCGATTACGAAGAATGCTGTCATACAATCCCTGGTTCCCACACTTAAATTAATGGGTAGAATCCCCTGAGCCATTTGCTTATCTCCAGCAAAACCAGCAATGGTTGTGCTGGTTGGTATCAACCTGGGATTCTTTTTCCCTAGTTTCTTCAAAGAAGATTTCGGGAGTAGGTTTACTGCTGCCCCATTATCTATCAGGACTCGGTTCAGCTGTATTCTATCAAAGAAAGCCTTGATGTACAAAGGCCTGACGTGCTGCGTCATCGAATCTGAGGGGTACTCAAATGGATACGATAGATTGATGCTTACCACTTCCTCACTTTCATATTCATCTTCCATCGGTGTAACCATTTCGAAGTTATCTTGCACCATGCTTGCTTGCGAGTCTTCACTAGAGATCTGAACTGGATCAGCTTCTTGCCCCTCTTGGTTTTCATCTCCAGCTTGGAATTCCTGTGGCAGTATGTGTACCATGTTCACTGAGACTGGGGGAAACGAGCCAAACTGGATGGCTGGCTGTACTTGTTCCCCCTCTTGGTTACTTTGGTCGACTCCCTCAGAAACATCCTGCATGATGCATTCTGGTATTTCATTGCTAACTGATCCCTTCGAAGGATCTTTCTCAACCGGCTCTTCAGTCAGAAACGTTTGCTCAGCCATGAAGGCTTCGAACATCTCTTCCTCCACGACCTCTTTCTTCTGGCTTACGCTACTCTCTTCTTCGGTTTCGCTATCTGTCTCCATCAGAGTCTTCTCCAATCCAACTAAACTAGACTTTTCTCTGGCTGTTAGTTCGGCATGAACCTTAGCCAATTGTTCTCGGCTGCAGACCACTTTGCTCTGTGGAACCAGCTTTGGAGCATGGTCTGACTTTGGGTTCTTCCTTCCTTCCGTTTTGACTGGTGAAGAATTTTCTTCACTTTCCTTCAAATCTTTCTGGTACTGGGTGTACCTGCGCTGAATTTTTCTCCTCTGTGATCTTGAGATGACTGGGACCATGTCTGGCTCCCTTGTCTTTGGGTGTTTAAGCAGCACCCAGTTATTCGGAGCCACCATAGGAGGCCTGATCATCCTGCCTTGGTTCACAGCATCTCCTCGAACAGGCAATTCTCTAGGTTTGTTTTGCATTACAAACCAGTCTGGGACTCCAGGTACCCATGAACTTGCTGATTCAGACGCTGAACTGCCCTTTTCCACCTTCGAAGCCATCTTCGAAACTGGCCGTGAAGGTAAGTGCTTGGTTTTGTCCTCATGTTTTGAATCTGATTCAGACCTTCGATAAGGGTGACCATTTTCTGTCCTGCGTGAAACTGGTCTAGGGGGCCAATCTCTGGCTCTGATTCCATGAACTGAACCTCTCTCCAGTTTTCTTTCAGAATGGCTACTCTCCATTCTATAATAGTTATGTGGCCTGGATTCATGTAAGAGCTTCTTGCCTTTGTCATGCATTCCGTTCACCACAGGCTCAACCACTGGTGGTCTCTGCCTATCACTAGCCGGATACGGCCTTTTGTTGTAAGCATTGGTTGACTTAGGACGTCTCTGAACATCCCTGTAGTATTGCTTCCCATCAGTTGGGAGCCCCTTCAACCACCTGTAACTGAGTCTGCACCTGGGGCACATTCTCTGCATCACCGCTGCTTCTAAAGAATCATCATCCAGTGATTCTTCATCAAAGTGTTCCTTCTGGTGCGAGAAACCTTGTTCAATAACTGGTGGGCCTCTAGCATTCTTCTTGATGTTGGTTTGATTAGCAACATGCATCTGCACATTGACTTCCTCCAATTCTGTCAAGGACAAATTCTGAAAGTCTGATGTGATGACATTGGCTGCTGCCTCTCCAACTTCTGGAAAGGGATCACTGTCAATTCCCATGGCTTTTTCTGTTTTAGCTGAGAACTTCAAACTTCCCTTTTGAATCTGTTCTTGGATCCTGTCTCGAAAAACAATGCAGTTTTTAGTCGAGTGAGACCAAAAATTATGCCATTTACAGTATACTTTTCCTTTTAGTTCATCTGGAGATGGTAGTTTTACTCCTTTAGGTAACTTAAGGAAATTAGCCGCGAGCAAATGATCAAAGATGTCATCTGCTTTTGTTAAATCGAAAGAGTATTTTCTGTGAAAGTCTTTCTTTTTAAACTGCTGGTCTATAATTGTATCCTTATGAATTAATGCTTCACAGATTACAGGTTCTTTGCCTACAATCTCTGCTGCATCTATTTCATAATTAGGATCTCTATAATATGTCTTATATGATGCATTATTTCGATCTTGTTCCTCTTCTAATAATGCTTCATATCGAGACACCTTATAGGTCAGTTCGACCAAATCTCTGAATTCAGTTGAATCAAACTTCTTTCGAAGCCTGAATTCCAAACCATTTTGAGCCAATCTGACAAATTCTGGCTCTGGCAGGATAACTCTACATTTATTTCGAGCCCTTTTAAATCTGGCAATAAACTGAGTAGCCTTTTCTTCAGGCCTTTGACTCAATCTAGCCAAATCTGCCATAGATACTTCTGGCTCTGATTGGAAGAATTGGGCATGAAATGCCTCTTCCATTTGTTGCCAATTTTGAATGGAGCCAGGTGTAAGGTTGATGTACCACACAAATGCTCCCCCTGTTAGGGAATTTGGAAATAATCTCAGTTTCATATAGTCATGGTTAGTAAATTCACCGCATTGAGCAGCAAACCTGGCAATATGTTCTATCGTTGATTGATTTCCAGTCCCATAAAAAAGGGTAAAATCTGGTATCCTGAATCCCCTTGGGTATTCATGTACCCTATCTACCCATTCTGGGTATGGTTTTCTGTATATAGGAGTCTGGACCCCCCGAGCCATTGGTCCACATATCTCCCTAACAATATCAGCAATCTGGTCTCTAGGGACCATATTTTGTGCCTGCTGAACCACTACTGGAGGGGCAAACACAGGATTTGGTGGACAAACTTGTGCTTGTGGTCCTCTTGGTCCATAAGGTGGTAAATTTGGGGCTAGTTGTCCTTGCGGTGCAGGTTGCTGTTGGGGGTGTGGGTAACCCCTTTGAGCCTGACCTGCGAAAGGACCTGCAAAAGGTGCTGGAACAGGTGTTGTGTCTCTGCCATTTGTAGGAAAACCCTCCAACCCCGCGGGTGTAAATTCGAATAAGGGGTTAGTGTACCCCCTTGTGCCAGGCATGGCTTCGAACATGGGATTTGTAACCATTCTTATGCCAGTTTCTTGTACTTGGCCAGATCCACCAACCTGTGTGGCTTCATTATTAAGTACTGAGGCATTTTGGCCTGCTATAGGCCTTGAAATAGGTTCATACCAAGACTGAGGTGATGGTCTTTCAAAGTTTTGGGTACTAGTTTGACCATTAGAATGTCCATTAACTTGTATAGGCTGTTTTTCTCTAGCCAATCTTTGTTGGGGAACATTTACAACTTCCTCCGTGTGTCTTGTGTTTGTTGGTTGATGGTTATTCATTCGATCCAAAAAGGATGTTGCCCACCTTTCCATTGTGTTCATTAATTGTTGTCCCATGGCATTTACTAAACCATCTCATGGATTTGTTGGTTGAATAAATGGCACAGTGGACGGTCCAATTCCTTGGTTTTGTCCAATAATATGGACATATGGTCCTTGTCCAGAAGTACTGGTCTGTTCGACCATAGGTTCTGATAATATAGGAGTTTCCACAGGATGTGTTACCACATTATCCTCTGGATCTGGTATTTCTACCTCTCCTTCCACGCCTTCTTCCAAGCGTTCATTTTCTCCTTGTCGTCTTCTTCTAGCCATTTTTAATTATGTCCCACTGGGCGTGCCAAAAATATATGTTGGCTTTTTGGCTTTTCGAAGGGTATTTTTGTGAATGTGAGCGTGCCAGCAAGGATCAATCAGTCCTTACAGAAATTGTGATTGCCAACCAATTATCAGACGATTGTGGTTTAGTTCTTTTCAGCCTCAATGAAGAGGACTTTTACTGGTGGCTTGATTTAGGAGAAGTTAATAGAAAATAACAGTAATATGAAGAACAATTGAAGTATTTCATAAAAATGAACACTTACAATGGTCCGAACTCAGCCTCAGAGAGGTTTACAACAGCAATCTACTTGAATCTACTTGAAGCTACTCCTATGAATCGAAGTGCAGTGCTGGTATTTAAAGTGCAGGTATTTAAAGAACAGGTATTTAAAGACTGGAAATGTAAATGACTGGAAAAGAAAATATATGAAGTAAATGACTGGTTTGTATGATCTGAGTCCGTCCTTTTTCCTGGGGGCTGCTCTGCTATTTATACTCGTCAGTGATGACCTTCGAACTGCACTTCGATCCGTCGAACTGCTCCTCCATGATCGCTGATCATGCTTCCTTAAAAGTAGCTCCATTACGCCATTACTGGCAGTTGAGCTTCCCTCTTGTACTGGATTTGAATATGAGTAACCGTTGAAGACACGTCATCTTGCATCCCGTTATTTGATCTAGTGTTACTCAGATCATGTGAGGACCAATATTTATTGCCACGTGTACGATCAGGATTAAAGGCTTGAATAACCTTCCTTTATTACCCTTACTATGCCACGTGTCGAACTGTAACTGGCTTTTACAAAATATGTAGCCAACAGAAATATACCCTTATTTGAAATTATGATTGTGTGAGTGAATTTCCGATCATACTGCCAACTTAGTATTCAGCTGGAGAGCACTGGCAGAATAGATGGCACATGTCTGACCTGCAACAGAAAGAGAAGATTCCAGCGGTAGTTTGTCCACCTAGGAACACTCTGACGATCAAGTCAGTATATCTCTCAAAGATAATCAATAGTGCTAAACTCACTGTTCAGAATATAAATTGCGTACCTTAGACCCATCGGGGGTGCCTTTCTTTTATAGTTAACTTAATCCTAGTCCCCATAGAAGCCTAACTTCAATGGACTTCTGCTCAGTGCTTATCTTGGACTCTCCAAGAGATAAAGATAAACTTCTTAAGGGTGTGTTTGATTGGACGGACTGGAAAAGGGGGGATTAGAATCCATCGGACTTGAGTCTTGGGACTATGAATCCCCCGGACTATTTGGTCGGATTGGATATGTATCCTGTGTTTGTTTTTTCATGGGATTAGATGTCTGGATAGAACTATTTTCAGTGAATCCAACGTTTGGTTGGACGGACTGGATAGGATAAATGAACAAAAGACTATTTTACCCTTTTTCAATTGTTTACTAAGTAATAGCAATATTAAACATATCTTTAATATTTTAATTATTTCTAATTAAATAAATTCATTTTTTTAAAATTAAATAAATAAATAAATAAAATATCAATAAAATTTGTTTTAAATCATTACTGTATAACAAATCATTATTTTTTTTACATGCAAAACTTTACTGTGTTTGTTTATTTACACAATTAAATAAATTTATTTTTTTACACAATTAAATAAATAAATAACCACTAAATTTGATTTAATAAAATACTGTATAACCTGCATAAAAAATTTATATTATTTTTTTAATTAAAATTTTAAATAAATTTTAAATAAAACACATATTAAAATTTAAATAATGAAATTAAATAAATTATGAACAAAATTTTAAAATAAAACATCAATAAAATATTTATAAAAAATTATTTTAAAATTTTAAATAAATAAAACATCAATAAAAAGTTAAATAAAATTATTTTATTTTTAAATTGAGACATTTAAATTTTATTGAATTTTATTAAATATAATACATAATTAAATAGTAGAGGGTCAAAATGGTCATTTTCGCATCTAATCCCAACAGTGAATAGTCCCCCACATTCTATCCCACCCCCCCTAGGACACAATAGTCCCCCATATGAGGGACATGGAGTCCGGCCGGACTCCATGTCCGGCGGACTAAAAAAAAATCAAACGGCGGATAAGGAACACTATTTGGATTGTAATCCAAATAGTGGATAGTCCCCCCCTCCAATCCCCCCAATCAAACACGCCCTAAGAGTGTTATCCTTATCCATGCTAAAGTCCTTCCCCATTCTAGGACTCTTGTCCCTTATCCACTTATTTCAGATTCCGATATCTTCGGAGATAATTTCGGCCTAACCGAGATCACCTCGACGTCATGACCAGGACACGTGGCACCTCGGCTGACACGTCGGCGTCACCTTGGCCACGTGTTGGTACTCAGAAAATATATCCCCACAACTACCCCGTAGGTTCTATTACCTCGACATTCTGAGGTGATGGAACCTATACCAGAACTCACTGTCAATACATCGGTTTAAAGTCTCTCAGCCGAGATCATCATATAGGCTGACATGTCTCTTTAAGGTTTAAAATTTCCAAGATCTCCTTCACGCGTATGAGCTGTCATGCAAAATAACTCAACCGTTTCAGCCACGCGTCTCTCTTTTACTGGATCGTACTCCGTATGCGTTTGCAAGTCGTCTTGCGCCTACATGCGCCGTCTGACGCATTTGTTGTTCCAGGTGCATTAATTGCCCTTTTTGCCGCCGTTTTAAGTTTTGACAAAACTTGTTTCTTTCCCCCATCTTTCCACTTTACATTGTTTCAGAAGCTCTTTCTCTCTCTCTCTCTAACCTTTTCAAATCTTCCATTGTTCCAAGCTTTCAAGCTCTGCTACCACCGTTGTTCACCTCCTCCGGTGAGACTCTTGTTACTCTTCTCCACTGCTGCCATTCGTTTAACTTCGGCGAACTCAACACCAGCTTCCTTTTTTCTAGTAAGTCACCGTTCCTCCTGGTTTCAGTTTCTTATTGCTTTTCAAGAAGTTTTGCTTCATTTATCTGTTGCTGTTGTTGTTTTTGCTCAAGTATTTGATTTACGAATCATGTATTTGAGCACGTTTATCTTACGCTTTTGTTTCTGCCCATTTTATGTCTCGAATTCACACTGTTCACACATTTGTTGACTGTTGCCACTGTTCTTGGCCTGTTACACTTGTCTTGTGTTTCTTGATGATCCTTCACTGTTCTTGACACTGAATCGCATTACTTGTTTCTGCTTTCTTGTGACTTTTCCAGATTCGTGCCTTTGATCTTCGTTTTCATAGATCTAGGTTTGAGGATTTGTTTGTAAAACCCACAAATTCTTAGAAAAAACCGAAAACGATCCCCATAATTTCTTACCCCACAAATTTTTAGGTTTTTGCCGAGGTCCCAACAACCCTTTCAAAACACCTTCATTTTGAAACCCAGTTCCTCCTAGTTAGGCCGATATCATGGGTATATGGAAACATAAGGTAGACACCCGACCAAGTTAGATCACTTTAGGCACGAGTTTGACATCCCTGCCGACGTCCATCTGAGGTTGGCTGGGGAGGATGACTCTATCATGCCCACAACTGATTCCATGCGCCTTCCTGTTGTAGCTTTCATCGAGTGCGGACTTCAGCTCCCACTCAATATCCTTTTTTATGAGATCATCTATTATTATAAGTTGAACCCAATGTAGCTTGCCATCAACTCCTACCGAGTCATTAATGGCATCATAGCCTTAGCCAAACAAGAAAACATTAGGGTTACCTTAGCCGATATCCAGTATTGCTACACCATGTGTGGCCTTAAAAAAGACACGGGCTACGTTTACTACCTCAAGCCGAGATCCACAGAATACAAAATCGTAGCCGACCTCCCAGACTCCAACAAGGGAGCTGGAGACGATTACTTCATTACCTCGAGGAATTGGGAGTTCGCTTCAGATGAGGACCTTCATCTCTACCCTCTTCCTCGATCAGTTTTTGTAGAGGGCAATGGTAAGAGCCCTGTGTTCATGCTAACTTGTTTTTAAAGCCTTCAATACTTTGTTCGCTCTAATGTCTGTTTTTCTTGCAGCTCTTCCTAAGCCACCAAAGGGCTTCCGCCAGTCTTTCTTTCCCAATAAAGACTTCAAGAAGTTACTGGATCTGCCAGTTCACAAACGGAAGGCCCCTCTTCTACTCAATTTTATTCTTACCTACAAGTCAGCTCTTCCCGACGTCCCCAAGAAGAAGAAGAAAAGCCTTTCTCCGCCTTCCGCTACAACTCCTCAAGCTGCCTCCTCATCTCGGCCAGATCAAGGGTCGACCTCTGATCCAGCTGAGCAGCCGTCTACCTTAGCTCCATATCTGATCCCGATATCCCAGCGCCGTCGACGACGCCGAACAGTTTTTATTACTGAAATGGGCTGCCAAAGAGCAGTTGCTAAGGATCCGTTGGCCGATATTCCTAATTCAGTTGATGCCCAATCAGCGCCAACCTAGCCAAAGCCGAAGACAAAAAGGATCAAGAAAGCTCAGCCAAAGGCAAAGGTGACTCAAATTGACACTGAAGATATTTTGCCAATCTCGAAATTAGCTTCGAGCGAGAGAACTACATCTGCTGCCGAGAAAAGGCAAGCCGATGCCCAACCATCTGAATCTCCAAAATCAAAGAAGTCGAGGTCATCCGCGACAACCACATCGGGGTCTCGAAAGCAGGATTCCCCTTGGGCTCCCCAAATCACACAGGAGGATAAGCCAGTTAGGGTTAGCGACAGCGCTGATGACATTAATGTCGGCGTTGCCCTTAGTACTGCTCTGCTTCTTCCCGGCGATCTCGACCGAAATGCCGAGTCGAGTGAATATGAACACCATGCTCTGATGCTCCAGCGCTCTATCCAAGTAAGTGTCTTTATTTGGTCATTTTTCTTTCTTTCTTGTACTTGGAAAATTTTCTAATAACTTTTGTCTTGTTCACTTTCAGGCCATCCAACACGCTCATTCCTTCTCAATACAATCCTTTGAGAATCGGAAAAAACTGGCCGATAAGAAGAGAGAAGTTGCTAGTCTGCAAAAGACCAACAAAAGCTTACAATCCAAGATGAAGACCTTGGAGGATCAAGCCAAGGCTGCTATCAAGGCCCAAAATGTCACCGAAGAAAAAGCAGAATCTGCCGAGGCCATTAAGAAGGTTCTTGAGGCCAAAAAGAGAGAGGCCAAAGAAAAGATGACCCAGGTCCAGAAGGAACTTCAAGAAGCCCCGGCCACAAAAAAGGCCGAAATCAAGGCCGCCGATGAGAAGGGCTATAACGAAGGGGTGGCCAATGTCACGACAGACTATGAAAAACAAGTGAAGTAGGCATGCAACAAGGGTTTCACCCTGGGTTGGATATCTCTTCTAAAAAAGCTTGAAGTCCCTGAGGACTCGCCCCTCAGGAACGTCGATGCCATTCCTCTTCCATTCCCTCCAATTCCAATTCAATTTGACGACGAATCTAAGTCCGAGGAGGAGACCTTGGTGAGGAAATCAAAGGAGGCTGTTGGGACCAAGTCCCCTTCTCTGAACGAGCAAGTCCTGGGCTTGACTCAAGATGAGGAGGGTGAGGAAGCCCCCAAGGATGTCACTCCTGAGAAGGCGTCATCGGACGTACCCCTTGCCGACAAGAGCCTCGATCTAACCCTTCAAGAAATTGACGCCGAGCTTGCGGGTGAAAAGGCTACCGAGATGTCTCTTCAGCGGTCCTCCAAAGTCTAAACCCAGCCTGCTAATGATGTTGAAGACTCTTAATTTCATGTTTTTCTCTTTCTTCTGTGTTCTGTACTTTTTTTTTTCTTTTGAAACAGTGTAAGCTCTTCATATGGCCGAAGTGCCTTCTTATAAATACAATTTTTTTGTTTTGAATGTTTGTATGTTTGCCTTCTCTTTACTACTCTTGTATGATTCCATACTTAGAATATTTTGCATATCTTTAACATGCACTTCAATCTTGTGTAACCTTCTCGGGGTGACATACCTCGGTTATACGAACTGATGATTTACCTCAGCAAGTACCCAAGTACCTTTCTTGGCGCGACCTTGGTTTTAACTTGTAAATTTTTTCATAAAATTTCAACAACTATTTAACCTCAGTCTAACTTCGACTTGTAAACTTGTTTAAGTTTCAACAAGTGTTAATCATAATCTCGGTTTAACTTCAACTTGTAAACTTTTCTCAAGTTTCAACAAGTGTTAAACATAATCTTAGTTTAACTTCAACTTGTAAACTTTTTAAGTTTCAACAAGTGTTAAACATAATCTCGGTTTAATTTCAACTTGTAAACTTTTCTCAAGTTTCAACAAGTGTTAAACATGATCTCGGTCTAACTTCAACTTGTAAACTTTTCTCAAGTTTCAACAAGTGTTAAACATAATCTCGGTTTAACTTCAACTTGTAAACTTTTTAAGTTTCAACAAGTGTTAAACATAATCTCGGTTTAACTTCAACTTGTAAACTTTTCTCAAGTTTCAACAAGTGTTAAACATAATCTCGGTTTAACTTCAACTTGTAAACTTTTTAAGTTTCAACAAGTGTTAAACATAATCCTGATTTAACTTCAACTTATAAACTTTTTAAGTTTCAACAAGTGTTAAACATAATCTTGGTTTACCTTCAACTTGTAAACTTTTCTCAAGTTTCAACCAGTGTTAAACATGATCTCGGTCTAACTTCAACTTGTAAACTTTTCTCAAGTTTCAACAAATGTTAAACATAATCTCGGTTTAACTTCAACTTGTAAATTTTTTAAGTTTCAACAAGTGTTAAACATAATCTCGGTTTAACTTCAACTTGTAAACTTTTCTCAAGTTTCAACAAGTGTTAGAACCGCTTTCCAACTCTCTACCCCCTAATGTGAACTTAAGTTCCACTTGGGTTCTCATTACGCATGTATTCTAGAAACATCGGCAAGTATCTTATCAGTCATAAATGTAGAAGAATTCTGCTAAAATTTTATTCATTACGTCGACAAAAAACAAAGAAAATCTAATGATAGAAAAATTTCAGATTACAAGTGTTCCAGGGTCTTGGCAACTCTTTGCCCTCATTATCTTCAAGCTGATATATCCCATTGCCCAATATCGAAGTGATTCTGTAGGGTCCTTCCCAATTTGGACCAAGCTTGCCCTCCCTGGGATCCTTCTTGTTGTCGACGACTTTTCTCAAGACTAGGTCGCCGACTTGGAACTCTCTTAGGTTAACCCTTTTATTGTAAGCCCTAGCAAGCTGCTGCTGGTATGCTACTAGCTGAATTGCAGCTTTCTCCCTTATTTCTTCTAAAAGATCTAGATCTCGGGTTAAGAGTACATCGTTAGTCCCATTTTCTAATCCCTAGGTTTTGATCCCTGGGATGCCGACCTCCAGTGGAATGACAGCTTCTGTGCCATAAGCCATGGCAAAGGGGGATTCCCCTGTTAATCTTCTCGGCGTAGTCCGATATGCCCAGAGTACACTTGGCAGTTCATCCACTCATTTTCCTTTTGCTGCTTGCAGCCTCTTCTTTATCCCATCCAGGATAACTTTGTTGGATGTTTCTGCTTGTCCATTGCTTTGAGGAAAGCTTGAGGTTGAAAAATAATTCTTGATCTTGAATTTTGCACAGAAGCTTTTGACTAGCTTGCTGTCAAATTGTGTTCCATTGTCCGCAACTATTGCTCTTAGAATCCCAAATCTGGTAATGATATTTCTCCATATGAAGTTCTTCACGTCCACATCTCGGATCTTGGCCAGGGGCCCAGCTTCTATCCATTTGGTGAAGTAGTCTGTTGCTATCAGTAAGTACTTTCTTTGTCCAGTTGTTTGGGGTAGTTTTCCAATGAGATCCATGCCCCATTGGGCAAACGGCCAAGGACTGGATACTGGGTTCAGGTCTGCTGCTGGTTGGTGTATCAGTGGTGTAAACCTTTGGCATTTTGCACACTTCTTGACATAGGTCTCTGCGTCCTTCTACATGTAGGGCCACCAATATCCTTGGGTGATGGCCCTAGGAGCTAATGATCTGCCCCCAGCGTAGCTTCCACAAATTCCTTCATGTATTTCATATAAAAATTCTTCAACTTGTGAAGATGTACACACCTTAAAAGGTGTCCAGTGAAGGATCTTCTGTAGAGATGTCCTTCCGTTGTCAGATTGAATCTTGCCGACTTCAATCTGATCTTGTGTGCCTCTTTGTGGTCATCTGGCAGCTTCCCTTCCTTTAAGAATGCTACAATTGCATCCATCCAGCTTGGTCCCATATCCACACACATTGCTTTGTGCTCTACGATCGGTGGTTCAATGCTCGGGCCCGACAGGTATTCGACCATTATCGTTCTTGCTTTTTCAGGTTGTATTGCACTAGCCAGATTGGCCAGTGCATCGGCGTGACTATTATCATCTCGGCTAACCTGATGTAGTCGGCAATTCTGAAACAAGGCCACTAACCTGTTAACTTCCTTTGCGTAGACTGACATCCTTTCATCTCGGGCTGCAAACTCACCCGTTGTCTGGTTGACTGTGAGCTGGGAGTCACGGAAGACTATCACTTCATCTGCTTCTGCTGCAACTGCCAGTTTTAGTCTTACAATCAATGCTTCATACTTTGCTTCATTGTTTGAGGCCTTGAACCCCAATCGAATGGACTGTTCCAAGATCTCTCTATCTAGAGATACCAGTACTACTCCTGCCCCCGCTCCTTGTCGGTTTGAGCTCCCATCGACAAACAGTCGAAAGGAGTCGCCGATGTAAATGCTGCAGGGTCTGAGTTTTTCTTTTTTCCTTTGTTCTGTTGCATTTGGCTGGGCTTCTCCCTGCTTCCTTAGACATCGTTTACCTCGGCTCAACGGAGCCCGATGTACGATGGATTCTGGTGTGAACTAAGCCACGATGTTGGCCAAAATTTGGCCTTTGATTGCTGTTCTGGGTCTGTACTCCAAGTCATGCTGTCCCAAAGCCACTGCCCATCCAGCTATTATTCCTGTCAGGTCTCCTTGCTGCAGCAAGGACTTCAAGGGGTGTTTAGTTAGCATCACAATTTTATGGGCCTAGAAGTAATGGTTCAGTTTCTTTGAAGTCATTACTAAAGCCAGTGCCAATTTCTCTAATGGTAGATACCTTGTTTCTGCATCGACCAATGTTTTGCTTACATAGTAAACAGCCCTTTGCTCTCTTTTTTCTTCTCGTATTACCACTGTGCTTACTGCGTGTTCTGAAACTGCTAAGTACAAAAACAACTCCTCCCCAGGTTCTGGATTTGAAAGAACTGGAGTTGTGGTCAAATACTTCTTCAAGTCAGCCAGGGCGACCTCGCATTCTTCTGTCCATAAAAAATCTGTGGCTTTCTTCGCTAAGTTGAAGAAAGGTTTGCACTTGTCTGAGCTTCTGCTTATGAACCTATTCAGGGCTGCGACCCTTCCAGTCAACATTTGTACATGTTTTGCCGATGTTGGACTCTTCAATTCCAAGATGGCCTTAATCTGATCTGGGCTGGCCTTAATGCCTCTTCTAGTCACCAGGAATCCCAAAAACTTACCAGATCCCACTCCAAATGCACACTTCGCTGCATTGAGTCGGAGCCGATATGTTTTAAGGATGTCAAAGACTGCTTTCAGGTCGGCCAGATGACCTTTAGGTTCCTTGGTCTTCACGACCATGTCATCGATGTAAACTTCCACCGTTCCGCCAATCAGGTGTTTGAACATCTTGGTTACCAGTCTTTGGTAAGTTGCCCCTACGTTTTTCAACCCAAAAGGCATCACTCTATAGTAGTACAGACCTTTTGGAGTGATAAACGCAGTCTTCTCTTCATCTGGGGGATGCATGGCTATATGATGGTATCCCCTGTAGGCATCCAGGAAGCTCATCCTTCCATGCCCCGAAGTGGCGTCTACCAGCTGGTCAATCTTGGGTAGAGAAAAACTGTCTTTGGGATAGGCTTTGTTCAGGCTGGTAAAGTCCACGCAAACCCTCCATGTACCATTCTTTTTCTTCACCACCACTCTGTTTGATAGCCATATCGGGTAATTTACCTCTTGAATGGCCCTGGCCTCCAGAAGTCTGTCTACTTCTTCTTCCACTGCTTCGACACGTATCAACGTAGGTCTTCTTGCACGTTGGATTACGGGGTTTTGCTGACCTATCAACGTTCAGTTTATGGCAAGTGACCTTGGGGTCAATGCCAGGCATTTCGTAAGGCGTCCAAGCCAACACCTTAATATTTGCTCTAAAAAAAGCTTCAAACTCTTTTTCCTCTTCTTCAGCTAAGCCTGAGCCGAGAAGAAAGAAGCGTTCTTCATCCCCCTCCCGGACGAGGATTTTTTTCAGTGTTTTTTCACTCTTCTCGGCTAGCTCCTTGCCGACATCCTCTGGGACCTCTACGTCCTTGTCTTCAATCTCTACCTTCTCTGGTTCTCGTATGCTGCAGGTGGATTTCATCGCTGCCATGGAGCAATTCTTTGCCTGCAGCTGATCTCCTCTGATCTTCTCTATCCCATGTTCTGTTGGGAACCGCAATAATTGATGCAATGTTGAGGGAACAACCCCCATCGCATACAACCACGGCCTTCCCAAGATGATATTGTAAGGGAAGGGTGTGTCGATTACGGTGAACTCTGTCTTTATCTTTTTGGTGCCAGCCTGCACCTCCAAGCTTGTCATTTCCAGTGGCCATGTCAGCGTTCCATTGAACCCAACCATTGGGCTATTGGATTGTTCCATATCGTCTGGGTGAAGGCCAAGCTCCTTATAACATCTGACGTACATGATGTCACAAGAGCTGCCTTGGTCGATTAAGATGCGCTTCACTTGGCATTTCCCAACCTGGAGGGATACTACCAAGGCATCGTTATGTGGATGCTGCACCATCTCAAGGTCGGCTTCAGTAATGGACACTACTGGTCCTCGGCACTCTTCTACCCAATGTCTCTTCTCCCCGACTTGGTAGACATGTTATAGGTGTTTTACCTTCTGGGTCTCCTCCTGTAACGGCCTCAAAATAATAACAATAAACCAATCAGATAAGACATGCATTTACATATAAACTAACCACATTCCTTTATTCATTAGAGTTCCATTACATAAGTATTACATGTCAACATCATAACAAAATGCCCTACGGGCTTACAGCTTTCCAAGTTAACACTTGGTTAGAACAAAAGAGTACTAACTCGTTTACACATTAAGCCCTTGGCTTGAAGTTACATGTAATACATCAAAAGTAAAACGACAAAACTATGCCTGCCTCTAGCCTCCCAGCTATGTCCTTGGAGGTGACATGCTTCCTGCACCTGAAAATGATATTCCCATATAGGGTGAGCCACAGCCCAGTAGAAATATACTAAACCAACCATGAACAATGACTAAAAGATTAGCAATTGATAGATGGCCAACACTGATACAATCACATAAATCACATATTTATGTCATACAACTTATGAATCTAAGTTACCTTTCATTTTCCCCTTTTTAACGGATAGGCATATAAGCACTAGCCTCATTCTCAACAGATATGTATATCAACAATATCCACATTCTCAGATAAGCAAATAAGCTATATCCACATTCTACTACAGATATGTATAACCACAATATCCACAGATAAGCATATGAGCTATATCCACACATCACAAAGATAAGCATATAAGCTCTATCTTCACTTCTTTAGACAAGCATATGAGCTGTATCTACGGAGTTCATCCCCTATCTTCTCCCAACACTAACCGGTTTAGAGGTACATCCCCTATCTTCCCCTAAACCGCGGAGTACATCCCCTATCTCCTCCTCTACACATAACGTATACAAACACAATGGTTCTATATACAATCACCCAATACATACAGTTAATGTATTCTATCAACTGTCAAGTTCCATGGCACATTTCATTGATTAGTTTCAGTTTGCCTAATCATCATGCATTGTCTACAACAATCACGACTATCCTCCACCGATAGCCCAAAGCAGTTATTTCTAAACAGAAAATAAATGCACAAATGGATATTCAATCAACATTTCATTTCCTCATTTCTCACCATTAATTTATCCCAATTAATCAAACAATGTAATTAGGTCAATTCCCATAATTAACATTCCAACCCTTAGGTCCCATTCTCATCAATGATTTAACATTTATTCCTTTTCTCTATTCCAAACATGCATCTAGGTTTATTATGAATAAAACCCCCAACTTTTGTAAAATTACACAAAAGCCCCCCAAACTTTCACAAAATTACCAAACCAACCCCAACATCTCAAAATACCAAAATTTAAAGACAAAATCCATAGAGAGGAGTAGGATATCCCTACCTCAAATTCGGAGTCCCAAAGGAGAAGACGACAAAACCCACGTGCTCCAAAACCCGAGATTTTCAGATTAAAGAGTAGCCCTCGACGATCAACAACTTTTTTGTAAAGGCCAAAGGTGACCAAATCACTCCTACTAGATCAAAACCTAGAGAGAAGGTAGAGTTCTAGAGTGAGAGGCTCAACAATGGTGATTTTGGAAAAGTAAGAGAGAGAAAAGAAAGTAAAAAGTGATTTGAAAAGTCACAATTTCGGGACTTAAACCCAGTCTCCCGCTCGAGCGTAAAACACCCCGCTCGAGCGTCACTCACAGACTCCCGCTCGAGCGTCCAAACTTCCGCTCGAGCGCCGGATGCACTCTCCCAGCATTTATACAGAACCAGGCCTCCGCTCGAGCTTCCAACTCTACGCTCGAGCGGCACTCAGACACCCCCGCTCGAGCGGCCAATCCCACGCTCGAGCGTACAACGCTACACAGGAAAATACTGAATGGGTGTAATCTCCGCTCGAGCGCCAAAACCCCCGCTCGAGCGTACAGGCAAAAATCTGGGCAACTAGTTTTGGTTTCTAAACTCAACCAACCTGTAACAAACCCGCCCAACACATTCTATAACTCAAATACGAAGTAAAAAGGATGTAAACAAAATAATAAACAACTACCAACATCCACGGACACATGTCCGGATCACGGTATAACAAGGGTAAACCCGGGATTGCTATACCTCCCGAATCTCGTTTTTGTTGACCTTCGAGTGAATTACATTAATTACCCGAGGTCTTCCTGCCTGAGGTTGCTGTGCTGGGGGAGGCGGGCCTGCTGGTGCATGAGGCAATCTTGCCTGTTTTTCCCTTGTCCTGGCCTTATCGACAAGGTCTCTCAGATGGCCTTGCCTCACCAGGTCTTCTAAGTGTGTTTTCAAGGCTCTACAACCCTGAGTCATGTGCCCATCTTCATTGTGGTAAGCACAATGTCTGCCAAGGTTTCTTCCCATAAACTCTCCTAGTGCCCTCGCTGGCGCTCTGAAATAGGGTTGGTTCCGAATCTTATCCAGGACTTATGAATTGGGATTCGAAACACAGTCGTAACTGTCTGAGTAGCCCTTAGTCCTATCTCTTGCTTGCTGGATCCATTGTTACCTCGGCCTCGCTTCGGCGAGCCGTTTCTTTTTTCTTGCTTTGTCTCCTTAATCCCCGATGTATCTTCATCAGCTCTGGCATACTTCTCGATTCTAGTCATGAGCTCCTCCATGCTTTTTGGCAATGTCTTTGCCAAAGATTTTCGTAGTGGGCAGTCATCTTTTAGGCCGTTCTTGAAAGATACGACCACCACCTATTGATTACACTCTGGTATTCGGTTGAACACCTCATAGTACCTTTTGCATAGGCCCTAAGGCCTTCTTCCTTACTAATCTTCAGAGCCATCAATGCGTCCACCCTTAATGGCTGCAGCTTGTTTGTTACGAACCTGGCCACAAACATCTCGGCCAGGCCTTCCTAGGTCTTCACACTTCCCTTTGGTAGTTTGTGAAACCAATCTGATGCAATCTCCCCGAAAGATGAGGGGAACACTTTGCAGAGCAACGGCTCGTTCCCACTATACAATGCCATTGAGTAGGGGTGTTCGCAGATCAGTTTTGTACGGTTTGCGGTTCGATTTTGACCCGCCCGTATCTATGCGGTTTGGGAAAAAGTCAACTCGCAACCGCCCGCAGTGCGGTTTGCGGTTTATGCGAATAGGGTTTGTGGATGTGCGAGCGGTTGCGGGCAGTTTGCGGTTTACACTTTTTTTCTTTAAAAATTAATTTTTGAGTTTTTTTTCCCCATCGAATTTAGGTATCAGATTCATTTTATATATTTGTGATTATTTGACAACAATTTTCTGATGAGTTTACAAATAAAAATTGAATATCAATGCATTAAATGAAAGTACCTAAAACAAAGAGACCCTACACTAGCATTTTTGCCATGAAAAAAATGTATATCGATGCATTAAAAAATATATATCAATGCATTAAAGGTTGTACGCAATTAGAATTGCCAATTCAGTAATCAATAATCAATAATCAAACTAGAAGCTCCATCGACTACCAAAAGGAAAATTTTATTAGAAAAAAGTGGATGAGTCACCAATGAAAATATATAAGAAATCAAGTTTAGGATTTGATAATTCTACGACATTAAGAAAGTTGAGAAATACTTAAAAATAAGGATCCTAGTGGGATAGAGAACATAATAGAGCTCCTGTTAAAGTTACAAAGTTGGTATATAAAAAATAATAATAATAACAATAATAATTAAAGTGCGGGCGGTTTTTGCGGGTTGCGGGTTTAAACCGCGACCCGCCCGCAACCCGCAAATTTGTCATATTTCAAACCGCATCCGCCCGCATTATAGTTGCGAAACCGCCCATTTATATGCGGATTGGGCGGGTTGGGCGGTTTGAGCGGTTCGGATAAACCGTTGCCCACTCCTACCATTGAGTTCAAGTATAATCCAATGTGGAAGTTGGGGTCTGACTTACCATCGTATATTTGGAACCTCAGCATACTGAATCTCTTCGGCGCCTCAAATTTGTCTAATTCTACCGAGAATGGTGTTCTCGGCTTAACAAGTGAAGTTACTTCAGCATCGGCATTATGTTGTTTCCTCTTGAGGTAATCTCTCAGGTCTTCCTTGCTCCGCCTAGGAGCTCGACTATCTCCCGACTTCAGTCTTTTCGGCATACTACTCTTAGCTTCGTTGTGGGCCCTTTTCGACCTTTCTCCATGAGTTGTGTCGAAGCACAGCTCCTGCCTTTGAACATGCCGATGTTCTTTGGGGTCTGCTTCTTTAGTTCGTTGTGTCCTTCGTGACTCTTCTTTCCTCGACTCTCCTCGCCCGACCTTCCTGGAAGGCCAGTGAGAGTGTTTTTCGCTTCTGGTGTGCTGAGGGGCTATTGGGATTGGCTTCTGCCCCCCCTTCTGGGCATTGGCCGCTGGAATCGGCGTGTCCTACAGCAGGTATGGTGGTTGCATGACGTTATTTTGAATCATAAAATTGACGATCGATTACAGGTCTACCAACTTGTTTGCCATCTCTTTCACTTCTTCGTCCCTCCGCAGGCATCTATCCTTCCAAACCTGGAGGTCGTTCTCGTTGTAGTATCCGCTTCGATCTGGTTTCTTTGGCGCGTCGCCATCCTAGCCGACGTCTTTCTTGCTGTGATTCTGGTTCTAAGTCTCCTTATTGCGACCATCTTCTTCCACGTTTGGGTCAACGTGTTTTCCACTCCTAGCAGGGATTTCGTCCTCCTACCTTATTCTTCTGTCCGTCACTGGCCATCTATTCTCCTTTCTTTCCCACAGATAGCGCCAAATTGTGTGAGTGAATTTCCGATCACACTACCAACTCAGTATTCAACTGGAGAGCGCTGGCAAAATAGATGGCACCTGTCTGACCTGCAACAGAAAGAGAAGATTCCGACGGTGGTGCGTCCACCCGGGGACACTCCGACGATCAAGTCAGTATATCTCTCAAAGATAATCAATAGTGCTAAACTCATTGTTCAGAATATAAATTGCGTACCTTAGACCCATCGGGAGTGCCTTTCTTTTATAGTTAACTTAATCCTAGTCCCCATAGAAGCTTAGCTTCAATGGACTTCTGCTCAGTGCTTATCTTGGACTCTTCAAGAGATAAAGATAAACTCCCTAAGAGTGTTATCCTTATCCATGCTAAAGTCCTTCCCCATTCTAGGACTCTTGTCCCTTATCCACTTATCTCCGATTCCGATATCTTCGGAGATAACCTCGGCCTAACCGAGATCACCTCGGCGTCATGACCAGGACACGTGGCACCTCGGCTGACACGTCGGCATCACCTTGGCCACGTGTTGGTATTCAGAAAATATATCCCCACAATGATGAATACATAAGTAAAAAAGGCAATATTTGAAACTAAAAAAAGTTTAATAATGTAATTAATTCAAAGTACATTTAATTAAAATATTTGGCATTAAATATTAGTTACAGGATGTTTGTTAACAGGACTTTAACCAAGAGTAATGTTATGCTTACAATTTTTTTTATACTACATTTAGAATACCATCTAGGTGGCACAACCACAATCATTCTCACATTTCATTTATAATTACAATAACAATTACATTAGTAAAACATTACATTAGAAATTAACCATTTAGTTTAAGAAAGATTAGGTAAGTGTGGACATTAGGATCTCATACTCAAATGATTAGCTCAGTCAAGAAAGAAAATAAAAACTAACTCCAAAAACAAATTATAAAAAATAAAAAAATAAAAAAAAGTCAAAAGATAAAAGTTATATGGTGACAAAGTTTTGGGGACACATGAACGAGCCCATTTCATGCAGTAATCAACCTTTATGTGGATACCTGAAGTGAGTGTCAAAATAGCCCGTGGTCTGTGAGTGACCTGAAGTCCGTCTGCAGTTTAAGGTGGGCTTGGCTCGTTTAGATCCGTTTGGACTCGGGCCCGAGCCCAGTTCGAGCCCCTAAGCTTGGGCTTGGGCCATCATTTTGAAGTCCGGCCCGCCTGGCCCAACCCATTGGCCAGCTTAAAGCCCACTTGAGGCCCGGCCCGCCCGAGGCCCGTTGTCTTTTTTAATAGAAAATAATAAAATTCTGATAGAAATTTTTTTTAAAAAAAATGGTCAGACCCGCACAAGCCCGGCCCAAGCCCGAGGTCAGGCCCAGGCCCACCGGGTCAGCCCGAGGCCTGACCTACCAGCCCGAATATCCTTGGGACTAGGCCTAATTTTTGGCCCGTGAACCGGCCGAACCCAACCCAACCCAACCCAAATTTTAGTAGAAGTCCACGAGGCCCGACGTGAGTCAGGCCGAACCGAGCCATTCAATGTTCAAATTTACAAATGTTACTTTGTTCATTCTAATCAATGAAAAGATAAAAAACTAATAAAAAAGAAAATTAATGATTAAAGCAACCGAATTTGGGGTGGTTGTTGTGCTGTACAATCAAATGGGTTCATTTTGCGATCTATTTTGATGATTCGAATCATTCATATTTTAGAATATATCGAGTAGAATATGTCTGTAAAAAATTAAATTAATTAGATATCGTTAGCCCTTTCATCTACTCACATTTGTATTCATTTTAATACTTTAAATGACAATTCTCATTTATTTTCAGTATTTGATTAACTTGATTTTTTGCAAACATATTCTACTCAATATATTTTCAAATGTGAACGGTTCAGATTTTCAAAACAGGGCTCGAAATGATGCACAAATCCGGAACAACCTGTCAAATAAATAAACAAATTTTTGAACTTTAAAAGTGTTAGGTAGGTTCTAATTTGCGAAAGGAAAATAATATGGACACACAATTTTTACATAATTTAAGATCAAAATAATGTGCCGATAATATTCTTACAATTATAAATCATAATAATGCATATTTCAACTTCTCATAAATAGATAAAATAAGTCAAATCATTCTGCATGAATTTGTTGTGTTCAAATTTTATTTGTATAGCATTACACTACGCTAAAACAGGGTATTAACGGTGATTTTTTTAACGGCGGTAACAAAATCGCCGTTAATACTGCCGTTAATGTATCTTTAACGGCGGTTTCGTTACCGCCGTTAAAAAAACCACCGCTAAAGTATCTTTAACGGCAGTAATAAAACCGCCGTTAAAAAAACTGCCACTAAAGCCCTCTTTTAACGGCGGTAACGAAACCGCCGCTGAAGCCCTCTCATTACCGCCGTTAATGACAGCGGTCTTTGCCGGCAGAGCTCCGACGAAACTCCGGCGAGTGGTGACCACGCGCAGCCAAAGGTTGAACATGACCATCTACAATAAAGCAAAAGTAATATTTAAATATTTACTTAGGGAATATATTTCATATAGAGTGGCTGTGGTGGAGTGGTTGGCGTGCGTGGATTAGAGGTCAAGGGTTTGAGACCTGAGGGGTACAAGAAGAAAGAATTACGTTTTTAAAAATTTGAACCTATTTACGGCGGTAAAGAACCGCCGTTTTTTGTCCTATATTACTGTCGATTTTGGTCGACTTTTAATAACGGTAATTTACCCTTTTACGACGGTTGTACCTTTTCCGACACGAGTATAAACGGTGGTCCTAAATTACCGCCGTTAAAGGCTTTAACAGCGGTTTTACATCATTTAACGGCGGTAAAAAATCGCCGCTAAAGCCCAATTTTGGCGTAGTGTTACCCTTTGTAAAAAAAAATCAAATAAAGACATAAAAAAAATGACTAATAATATATTGACGGCATCAAAAACCAACTGGGGAGAATTTTATTGTTACAAAAAAACCAAAAAAAAAATGTAATACAAAAAAGGAGAATTTTCATAGTAGTTGGGGACTCTAAACATTTTTACAGAGAAAATTCAATTTAAGAGAAATTTGTGCCTGACTGTGAGAAACTTTAGTCTTAACAAAGAGAAATTTTGATTTTCACAGATTTTGAAATTTTTTTATTATGATCACAGAGAAATTTCATTGAGGGACCTTAGTTAATAAAAAAAAATTAAAAATTAAAAAAAAAAAAAACATCTTTAACCTCTCCTACTACACAAAATTGAAGAGAGATATTTTACTAATTTTTCCTTAAAAAAAATGCACTCAAAATCATTGGACAGTGATATTTATAAAATTAAGTACCATCTTGATGGGTGCTTTGTTTTGGAATTAAATTTACTTTTCTCAAACTAAATGGACTAAAATATTTTTAACTTAAATAGCCACAAAAAATAGTAATAATAACAAAAATTACTGCGACCAAATGGGGCATGAATTTCTATACTAAAAATTTGTGTTAAGTCATTAATTTTCTCTCTCTCTTTAAGATCTAAAGGATATGAAGAAAAGAAAGCCACAAAGTAGGGCAAGTGAAATCCAAATAGGGGAAGGGTATCCTGATATAATCTACTGAAGCTATCACAATTTAGTGAAGTTAAAACTCCCAACCTCACAAAAATATCCTGGTGTAAGTCAAAATTAAAAAAAAATAGAAGAGCACGACACAATTTTCAAAAATTTCAAGAGACTTTCACTTATTTTAGAATTATTTTTAACATTATCAAAAATTCTAAAACACTTTCCACCCAATCTCAATGAAAATTAGCACCCAAAGACATTAGTTGGCATTTGTTAATTAAAGGGACATTTATATTCCATCAAGTTTTAATTAAAATTTTTTGAATCTTCAAATCTCAATAAATTTTTAACAATCGAAATTACCTTCAAATAATGATTATTCATCATTTATGATTATCTATAAAGAAATATGATGATTTGACATTTATTTTGATTTTAAAAAATTTAAAACATCAACTTTCAAATTGAAAAAACTAAAAGACGGCATCCTACCAGAAGAGAAAAAAGAAGCCAACAGAATAAGGGCGAAGTCGCAGCGGTTTTGGCTATCTCCATCTTTGGCATTATATAAGAAGTCGTTCTCTGGGCCTTACCTCAAGTGCGTTCATCCCAGCAAAGTAGAAGCATTCCTGTTCGAAATACATGAAGGGGTATGTGGAAGTCATCAAGGGGGAAGGTCGCTCGCTTACAGGGCTATTTCACAAGGATATTGGTGGCCATATATGCAAGCAGACTCAGAGAAATACGTGAAGAAGTGTGAAAAATGTCAGAAATTCGCGCACCAAATACATCAACCAGCAAGAGAACTCCTACCTTTAACTAGCCCATGGCCTTTCGCAATGTGGGGCTTAGACATAGTAGGACCACTTCCAACAGCACCCGGAGGCAGAAAATTCTTTCTCGCTGCAACAGACTACTTCACAAAATGGGTGGAAGCAGAAGCATTGGCATCAATCAAAGAAAAAGATGTGAAGAAGTTTGTTTGGCAAAATATTATCACTCGGTTTGGCATACCAAGAGCACTGATCTCAGACAATGGAACTCAGTTCGACGGCAGAATCTTCAGAAGCTTTTGTGAAGAATACAAGATAGAGTTCTACAATTCCACACCGGCGTATCCTCAAGCAAATGGGCAGGCTGAAGCATCAAATAAAGTCGTCTTGGATGGACTAAAGAAAAGGCTAGAGAAAGCAAAAGGCAAGTGGGCGGATGAACTTCCTCATGTTTTATGGGCTTACCGCACCACACCTCGGCGATCAACTGGAGAAACACCATTTTCCTTAGCCTATGGCATGGAAGCAGTGATCCCACTAGAAGTTGGCCTCCCCACAATTCGAAGCGAAAATTTTGATCCAGACTTAAATGGAGAAGCCATAGCCTTAGAACTCAACCTTGCAGAAGAAAGAAGAGAAAGAGCGTTGGTCCACATCGCCTCATACCAACGAGAGTTAATCAAAAAATACAGCAAAAAGGTTCATCCAAGACAATTCAAAATTGGCGATTGGGTATTGCGCAAAGTAATGGGAAACACCTTGGTCCCAGGAGACGGCAAGTTAGGCCCAAATTGGGAAGGTCCTTATAAGGTGGTTGGGTTAGCCGGCAAAGGGGCATACCACCTAGAAGACAAGGATGGCAAGGCAATCCCTAGGCCATGGAATACGGCCAATCTCAAGATATTTTACTTTTAGCTTTTCTCTTTCAAACATTATGTAATTTTCTCTTCCTTCAATAAAATGAGATTCTTTTTAGCACAGATTACTCTTTGTAAAAGTTAGCTTTCAAGACTTAAAGTATATTACAAGCATTCCATTCTAAGTTAGCCGGAAAAACAAACTTAGAGGTTGACTGGATTAAACCAACACCCTTCCTAAGCCCAGGATAAGGATCCAGGCTGCAGGACATTTGGTCGGAATAACCAAATACTAGAAGTTAGCTGGAAAAACTAACTTCAATAGTTGGCTGGAATAAACCAACACTTGTTACTCTTCAGCCGAAGTAAGTGTAAGGCTGAAGAGTGGTTGGCTGAAATAAACCAACTCTTGTTACTCTTCAGCCAAAGTAAGTGTAAGGCTGAAGAGTGGTTGGCTGGAATAAACCAACTCTTGTTACTCTTCAGCCGAAGTGTAAGGCTGAAGAGTGGTTGGCTGGAATAAACCAACACTTGTTACTCTTCAGCCGAAGTAAGTGCAAGGCTGAAGAGTGGTTGGCTGGAATAAACCAACTCTTGTTACTCTTCAGCCGACGTAAGTGTGAGGCTAAAGAGTGGTTGGCTGGAATAAACCAACACTTTGTACTCCTTAACCGAAGTAAGTGCATGACTAAGGAGTGGTTGGCTGGAATAAACCAACTCTTGTTACTCTTCAGCCGAAGTAAGTGTAAGGCTGAAGAGTGGTTGGCTGGATTAAGCCAACACTTAATACTCCTCAGCCGAAGTAATTATGTCGGCTAAGGAGTGGTTGGCTGGCAAGTATAGTTTAACCAACCAAAAACCGAAATAACACTTGGAGTAATAGAAGACATTACAAATACAAGCATACACACAATAACCGGAACAAGAGAAGTAAAATTTTCATTCAAAAGAGAAGTCATTACAAGGGGGCTTAGTTCGGTTACAAAGAAAAGAGTACAAAATTAAGAGAAAAGTTCATCTATTTCGGCATCAAAGGCAGCATCGGCGTCAACCCGAAGACCGGTTTCGGACGCAACAACATTTTCAGAAGGAAGAATGGGTTCGGCTGGAGCCACGGTTTCACCTGGTTGATCAAGAGTCAGATCTTCCACCATGGGCTCCGACCGAACTACCTGATCTGCATTCACAACCGAAGTATCCTCAGGGGCAGAGTCTTCATCAGAGTCTTCATCATCTGAGCCCTCAAGGAACTACTGTTGCATGGCCGTGGCATATTCCATCAGGGAGTTCAGTATAAAGTAGGCTGGAGGGTTCAAAACCTCGGTCTGAGGATCATGACCGAGCTTCTCAACGGCTCCCCTCCAGCCGCACTTAAAGAAAAGCTCCTTGGCAGCATTGCATTGTTGGGCGTAAGCATCCTCTGCCCTCTTGAAACCTTGTTTCTCAGCCTCCTTCGCCTTCTCCTTCATTTCGGCGTCTTTCTTTCTTTCAAGCTTTACCAGCTCACGCAAGTACTTGTCCTTCAGCATAATGGCAGTCTTTTGTTTTTCGGCCTCGGCCGAACTAACCATTCCGGTCAAACGACCGACCTCACCTCGTAGTTCGGCCATTTCCTTTCTGGCTTCTTCGAGTTCGGCCGATTTCGCCTCTGCCTCGGCCGCTGCTTGCCTAGTCACTTTCCTCAGCTCCAGTACCTTCCTGTGGGTGATTTGGTTTTTCTGAATAGCCTGCCAAAGCAAACAACTTCCCTTTAACCGAAGAAAGAGTTAAAAAGAAAAAGAAACATAAACAGAAAAGCAACCGAAGTCACTAACCAGAATCATGGATTTAGTAGCAGACCGGATGGACTTCAGCTCGGTGGTTAACTGTTTTTGGTGATGTTCCATGTCTTTGGGCAGACACACGCTCTTGGCCAGGTTGATGGCCAACAGGTGGTCTTTCTCAGCAACGACCGAGTCTGTGTCTAGAATGTCTCGGTCGTTGAAGGTTAATTTCGGTGCCCAGCAGCCGATGGTTCGGTCGGAAGACTCCGGTTGGGGGCTCGGTGGTAAGCTCGGCTGAATAGGAGTTTCTTCATCAATCAAAACTCGTTCAGGTTCGGAAGTTCGGGCACGTTTGGTTCGGCGGGAAGAGGATGGCTGTTGGGAAGGAAGGGCGACAACAGCAGGCTGCGGTTGGCTGGGAGGCGCCACTTCGGGCCTAGCTGTTTCGGTGAGAAGGGCCCTGACTCTGCTCCTTTTCGCCATCTCTTCTTCTGCGGTTAGAGGGACAAGTCTTATCTCGGGCAAAGTTGGGTCCGGCTCCGGTGCCTCTTCAAGAAGGAAGTCGGTCACCCTTGCTTTTCGGCGACCGCTGTAGCGATAGGTCGGCTCAAAATTTAGAAGCTTGGCCCAATCTCTTTCTTTAATCCGAAATGCGGCTCGCAAGACTCCGAGGTTGGGATAGCTATACAAGGAATGGAGATGGGCGAAATCTGCACAAAAGAGAGAAGTGTTAGTTCGGCTAATAGACTAAACAACCGAGGTAACACACAAAGCAGAAGACCGAAGTAAAATTACCAGGCTCTCCCATTTTCCAATTTATAGGTCGGCCAGGAATTTGAGCTTGAAAATCCTCAAAGTTCCCAGAGACCCAAAATAAATCATCATCATTAAGATCTTTATCCGGAGTGTGTTTGATTATCTTCTCTCGACGGCGGCGAATTCTAAGGTAGTAGACCCACCCAGCATTCTTTGAGCCAATAGAGTATTGATGAAAGATCTCGGCCAGACCAAGATTTAGTCCGGTTTGGTGGTTTAATGCGGCTATCCCCATTATAATACGATATGTATTGGTGGATAGTTGGGTGGGGCATAACCTAGTCTGTCTAAGAAATTCGCAGATTAGCGGTTGGACAGGAAACCGTAGTCCGGTTTCTATTATGGATTGAAGGGTAAAGGGGACGAAGCCTTCATTGTTCCAGGGGGTAGCATCTTTTTCGGCCAACGTCAGAGGACATCATTAGGAATCTGGTAATCTTGCCTAAATTCGGCCATGCCACCAGGGGTTTCGACTAAATATCTATACTTACCCATTTGTTGTATAATTTATGAATAAATTATTTCGGTACAAAAACTAGGCTCAGTAGCTCGGTTGAGCACACGCAGGAGTGCCTGGGCAACCTAAGTCTGCAAAGTAGAAAACAAAGGGGTTAAGCACAGATCGTTGGACCGCGCTACAAATTATAAGCAAGATATACAAATCCTACTTCGGCTTAGTGGGCTGGTTCTACCTCGGCTCATCAGAAGGTTTCTTAGCTCGGTTTTGAGCAGTTTAGACCGGTTTAACGTCTGGGGGCAGCTTTCTGAGTTCGGTCTAAAAAACTAAGAAAGCTGGTTTAGTCCCAAGGCTTAAATCGGTTGCGGTGTGAGGAAAGTTACTCCGGCTGAGCCCCTAGGGGCGGCTTTCCGAGTTCGGTTTCAGAACTAAGAAAGCCGGCTTGGCCCCAAGGTCTTAGCTCGGTTGGAGACCGAAGTACCTAGTTCGGTAAGTGCAAGCTTGTTCGGTGAACTTATCTTGGCTTGAGTGGGTCAGAAGAAACTACTGACATTCCTACAAGTTCTAGTTCGGTCATTCTCTAAATCTATCTACATACATAACACAAACAGTATCCTAGTCCGGTTGCTAGGTGATTTTGGATCTAAGACTATTTTCCTACAAAATAGTTCATACATGCATGGAGTTCTACTGGTTTCTTCATAAAAAGTACAAAAGCAAAGCAGATAAATGGAGAAAGATGTTTGCAAAAAACATACAAGGCATGGAAAGTAAAATACGAAAACATAGAGAGCAAGATGATTAGATTTTCTTACCAGAAAAGAGAGAAAGGAGACTGGAGTCGGAAACGGTGGCAGCAACGGTGGCAGCAAGAACACAAGCTTGAGTATGGAAGTAGAGGCACAGAAAGAAGATGAAGACAGAGAGAGAAGGTAGATGCAGGTAAATGATTCAGAAGAGTAAAAAGGTTGTTTTGTGAAAGAAGAGAGAGAAAAAGGCGGCAAAAAGAAGCGGGAACAGTACGAAAATTATGAAGGGCGGCATGACAGTTGGTCACAGCTTATCAGAGTTTGCCACGTGTCACTGGAATGGGAAGCGTTACAGTCGCTGTGATTGAAGAGACGTTTTGACCGGACATAGTGATACCCGAGGTAAACTTAGTTCGGCTGGAAAAGCTAAAAGGGTTTTTTAGCTCGGCTGAAAAAGCGTAACAAACTCTAGCTCGGCCAGAAGGCTGGTAATCCCAATCATGTTGCACAGATGGAATTAAGGGGCAATTGAGAGGGTAATTTTTGGGAAAATTGGGCCGAGCTTCGAGTTGGGTTTTGAGGCCCAAAACGCAGAGGACTAGGTAAAAAGGCCGTACTGAATACTCCGGCCTAGAGGGCAAGGTTACTCCGGCCTTGGGGAGACAAAGTTACTTCGGCCCAAGGAGGTGAGTTTATTCCGGCTCAAGAAGAGATAGTTGCTTCGGCCCAAGAGTAAGGCTACTCCGGTCCAGGGACAACTCGGAGTAGGGCCGGTCTTAGAGTTAGTCCGGTCACAGTATGTTCTGGGAAGACCGGTTTCAGAATTAGTCCGGTCGTGACACAATCTGGTTAGGTCGGTCAAAACTTGTTACTTGGAAGTTTGATCTAAGCACACCAAGGTTGAACAGGGGCAGTCGAAGTAATGAGTTAAAGGAGAAGACCGAGCTAAGGATAGTTCGGCCTTCTCTGTGGCTCAGCATAGCCAGTGTTATTTCGGCCGTGTGGTAGTTCGGTCATGGAGAAAACCATCCCACTTGGTTTAAGCAGTGGGGGAGGGTGTAAAAGGATAAGCATTATCCTTAGGAGTATGAATCCTAGGAGGACTCTACATGGAGAAATACAAGTCCTACTAGGATTGTGCCATATGAAGCTTATAAAAGCTCACAAGCATCACCTTGGAGGAGGTAATTGAACACAATCTTTCTGAGAACTTAGAGCTTTGTCTATTTGTCAAGTTTTCTGACTTAGGCATCGGAGAGGTTTCCGGCACACACCCGCCGGCTAGCTCACGTTTGTGTTTTCAGGTGACAAAGCGACGTCGTACGGAGAAGCGTGGACTTGGTCAACAGGATTATACGAGGAGAATTATTTCCTCCCCGTACATATGTGCAAAAAAAAAATTGTAAATATTGAAAAAGCTGAATTATTTTTTGTACAAAACTAAAAATTTTGTGTCTAGAAAGGAGCATGATGATGGAACATTGATGTGCAAAACTAAAAAAAAAAATTAAAATGAAAAAACTGATGATATTCTTAGTTTTAAAACTAGAAAAAAAAAACTATTAATGTTCTCGATTTTATTAAATAGTTGAATTAAACCAATAAGTAGAAGGGTAAAAACATTTAATCTCATACTCTTTTTTTTATTATCTTTTCTTCTTTTTTTTTTTTTTGATACTGATGAAATCAAGAAACACAAAAGGAGTATCAGAACAACAGGGGCTAAGCCCTCACAAAACTAACTCCAACCATATCCTCTACAACCAAAGCTCTAACAGCTTCTGGAGGATCTTCAAGCATCACTACATGTTCAGTTTGTGCCACTCCTAAGTTGGCCCGCATATCAGCAACTCTATTGCCTTTCCTCAGTGTATGACCAAGAGTGCAGGTACATCTTTCCATCAAGAACTTGGTGTCCTCAATGAGGGCTCTGAATGGGGAGTTATGGCTCGTTCTGTTCTGGATTAGATCAATGACTTGTTTCGTATCTATCTCTATTGCCACATTCATGGCGCCTTTTTGAAATATAATTGTCAATCCGCGATATATGGCCCATAGTTCTACTTCCACACCAGAACAGTGGCCCAGATTGCCGTAATAACCCCATATCCATGTCCCAGTTTCATCCCGCAGAATGCCTCCATACCTTGCTTGCCCAGGGTCACCCTTAGAACAGCCATCAGTGTTGACCTTGAGGGTACCTGTAACAGGAAAGTGCCAATAAATAGTGTTACGGACTGTTACATTAGGGTGGAGGGGAGAAGAGAAAGCCTCCTTAATCTCATAGGCATAATTCCATATGCTCTTGAGACTAGCTTGAATAAGGGGGTTTACATTTTCAAAAACTTTAAGATTTCTATTTTTCCAGATCTGCCACAGGGTGACAGTGAAGAAAAGGTGCCACTTAGTATCAATAAATATATTTTTGTTTTTCAAATTGGAAACCACCCACTCAGGTAGAGGTTGTCTACATCCTTCCTTCCACCATTGGAGATCTATAATTTCAATCCATATGTGTCTGGCATAGATGCACTCTTGAAAGAGGTGGCCAAGTCTTCACTGTAAAGGCCACATCTGGGGCATAAATCAGATACTGCCACATTCCTTCTAAGCCTCATGTGGTTGGTTAGAAGCCTATCATGTAATATAAGCCATAGGAAACATTTGAGCTTTTGAGGAACTTTAATCTTCCATAGCCATTTCCATTCCCTCCTATCAAAATCCTGATTAATGATAAGTCTATAAGCAGAAACTGTAGAAAAACTTCCCCCAAATGTTGTGCATCATTGTAAGTCACAAACCTTGGTCTATGGATCTTAATGATTTCTTGAAGGACTTGATGGTTAACAATAGAAGCACTGAAATCTGATTTCCAATTGCCTTCCTCATCAAGGAGTAAACTCACCTTATCTCTCTCATTGACCTGTGTGGAATTATATTGAAGGGCAAGGGGTTGCTGGCCATACCACCAATCATACCATAATGAGATGATCTCCCCATTACCTACATTCCATTTTTCCCCATTCCTAAGAGTATTTATACTTTTACAGATGCTTTTCCAAATGTGTGATGCTCTCATCTTCATAGGCCAGGTATAGATGCTATTATTTTTAAGGCACTTAGATTGGAGCACTTTACACCAGAGATTGTTTGGCTCAGTTAGGACTTTCCAGCCCAATTTCGTAAGAAAAGCAGCATTGTTGTCCCTGGCTTTTCTGAGACCCAGACCCTCTTCCTCCTTAGGCTTACAAACAGTATCCCAGCTAATCAGATGGACTTTCTTATGGTTGTCAGTATCCCCCCAAAGGAAGTTCCTATTGATCCTATCTACTTCACCACAGAATATCCTAGGCAACTCCATGATTTGCATATTATAGCGAGGTATGGTACATGTAATAGCTTGAATGAGGGTGGTTCTGCCAGCGAGGGATAGGTGTCTAGCCTTCCACCTTGAGAGTCTCGTTTTTAGTTTCTCAAGAATTTCATTAAATAAGCTCTTATTGATCCTGTTATGAAGAAGAGGGGATCCTAAATACTTACCTAAGTCTTGGGTAAGGGGAATGCCACATTGGTAGCTCAGAGATCTAGCATAACTACGAGGCACATTCTTGGAAACAAACATTTTTTATTTCAAGAGACTGATTTTCTGGCCAGACGTTGCACAAAATTCATTAAGAACCTTCATGATGGTATGGCAGTTGCTCGAATCAGCTTGAGCAAAAAGGATAAGGTCATCAGCAAAAAAATAAATGGGTTAGAGTAGGGCAATTTCTAGAAGCTGTGGTACCTTTCCAAGCTCCTATTTCAACTTTGGACATAATCATATTAGATAAAACTCTTATTGTGTTGATCCTCAAAATTGAGAACCCGGAAAATATTAAACAGTTCAGACCCATTAGCCTATACAATGTCCCTTATAAGATCATCACTAAAATTATTATGGGATGAATTAGACCACTTCTAGAAACTCTCATTAGCTCAAATCTTTTTTTTTATTATTATCAATTACTGAAACAATTATCTGAATTATTACTATACAAAATTAATAATGTTCTTAGTTTTAAAAATTGAAAAAAAAACTAATAATATTCTCAGTTTTACCAAAAAAATGTTTTACAAACAAATATATATATATATATATATTGGTATAGATTTCTTATCCAGAAAGACTTAGAATTTTTGAGTTAAATGTTTTTGTTTAAAATAAAAAGGCTCATAAGATAATATCATCATGTGTGAAAAATTTATACAATACTTTTATTTATATTGCATTACTATTGATATGGATTTAACATTTTTTTTTGGATGCTCACGTCAAAAGTTCAAAATTAAAATTTTTGTGTTCAAAGATCTAAGTACTGAAACATTACGTATATAAAGACAAGATTTTATTAAATGACCAAACTACCCTCGTATATATATATATATATTATATAATGCTCAATTGTTTTCAAATAGGAGTGTAAAAATGGCCCGAAGTCCGCCTGCGGCCTGGGGTGGGCCCAGCCCGTTTAGGCCCAGGGTTATCCTAGCCAAAACCCCTGGGCCTGGACTATCATTTTGAAGCCTGGCCCGTAGCCCAATCCATTGGCCTTCTTAAGGCCCACTTAAGGCCCGACCAGCCGAGCCTGCCCGAGGCCTAGTGTCTTTTTTAGTAGAAAATAATAAAATTTTGGTAGAAAAAATTTAAAAAATGAAAAAAAAAATGGTCAGGCCAGCTTAAGCTAAAGACCAAGCCCAAGCCCACCGGGCCGACCCGAGGCCCGGTCTACCGACCAGCCCAAGGCCCAAATACCCCTGGGCCTAGGCTTAATTTTTGGCCCGTGGGCCGGTCTAGCCTGGCTTGAATTTTGGCGGGAGCCCGCGAGGCCCGACATAGGTCGGGCCGAGGTGGGCCAGCCCAAATTTACAACCCTATTTTCAAACCAAACATTCTCAAACCGATTCTCTCTCTCTCTCTCTCTCTCTCTCTCTCTCTCGCTCTCATGGTTCACCTCACCATCATCCTTATTTTTGCTCCGGTGCAGCATGCAGAGTCCAGCACAGTCTGTAGAGCTTGTCACTCGCGTCGATTCTAGCCACGCACTAGATGGCTTCGACTCTACCGCCATTGTTGGAGGATTAAGGTTTTGCTACGTCATCATCATTGACGAACTCCGGCAACAACGCCACAAAGAAGTCCTACATCCGTCGTTGATCTAAGTAAAGGACTATATTTCTCTGTACTTCATTACTACTTGCAACCGTCTGTCACTCGTCTCCGTCGAAGAATCTAAACAGATCGTTAATGAAGAACAAAGAATCTGAATAGTCCCACATCCGTTGTTAATGAAGAAGGAACTGTAGTAGCCATAGAAGTTTTTAGAGAGGTCGCCATGTTTTCTAGAGAGAGTGAGAGAGTGAAATTGTTTGGAAATCAGAGCAATAAAGGATCTCCACTGATTTTTAATGTTTTTGATGAACGGATCTGTTTGTTTTAATATAGGTCTGAGTGATCTATTAACTTCTATGCTAAATTGATTGAGTAGTTATAAAAATAATGGAAGATCTAAACGATGTGCTCTCTCCATATCTCTCTCTCTCATCCAAGATTTGAGGGTTTCATACTAGGAGTTAAAGAATTCTGTTTATTTTTTTAATTTTTTTTATGTTGTTAATGATGATGATAAACATATAGGATTTGGTAATGATGTTGTTGTTGTTGTTATTGTTATTGCTATTGTTGATGATTGCAACAGATAAAAAAAAAGAAAAAGAAGTTATGTCATAGATTTAAAAATAGATAATGTTTCAACAAATAAGAACAAAGAGAAACACATAATTTGAACCAATAGAGAGAGAAACCACAGAATTTGAACAAATAGGTAAAAAAATTGAACAAATAAGGAAAAAATCAATAGATAGATAAAAGTTTGAACAGATACGAAAAAAATTCAATAGATAAATAAAAAAAATTGAATAGATAGATATAAATTTGAATAGACAGTCAACAAAAGTCAACAGATAAATTAAGGGATAAAATTGAAAACAAAATGTCTTTCAAAGCAAATAAAAAGGCTTATAACCAAACTATTTCACAAACGGTGGACCTCTCACTAATAGAAAATAGGGATTTTTGCTGGTCGGTCTTGCTTTTTATAGTTATTCCCCTCTTACTCCTAAAGATTAGTCTTATGCACTAATAAGTCCTGGAGCTCTATTTTTTGTACCGTTTTACCCCTATTTAGTTTTTTTTCCTATTTTTGTCGCATTTCTGTTTGCTTTTTGCCATCAAAATACCATGATGTGAGTTTGGGTTTGGGTTTTCAGTCCATATCTCTTTCTCTCTCTCTTTCTAGAAAATACCACCACCATTGCCATGGCCATCCACCCACCACCACCACCACCACCACTGTCGTCTGTCATTGACCACCACCACCTTCGCGCGGCCACTACCACCACTATCGTTCACCAACCATCTCCACTGTTGCCGATCTATACTTCACTAACTCCGATTCACCACCATTGTTTACCAACCACCTTCGCTATCGCCGATTTATACTATGTCATCGCCGATCTATACTCCGTCATAAATCTACATTGATCTAGTTGTTTTTACTGTAAAATCAACTTCAAACAACTACAAGCAACATTAATTCTCCAAATCTCGCATCTCTCTCTCTCTCCTTTTATTCTTCTCAAACCAAATCTGTTGCAAACAAGGGTTTCATATATCAATGATAAAATTATCACTGGTATATGCCTTTGAATCTTGTGTTGATTTGTTACGATGATGATGAGATTTTATTTTTTGTAATTTTTTAACAAACAGTCAGTGAGAAATTTATCAACGAATGTGTCTATCAGTGATAAATTTCTCACTGAATATGTCTTCGAATCTTTGTGTTGATTTATGACGATGATGATGAGATTTTCTTTTTATAATTTTTGGACAAATAGTCAATGAGAAATTTATGTAAATGTGTCTATCAGTGATAAATTTATCACTGAATATGTTTTTGAATCTTTGCGTTGATTTGTAACGATAATGACGAGATTTTCTTTTTATAATTTTTTAACAAGCAGTCAATGAGAAATTTATTAGTGAATATGTCTAGCAGTGATAAATTTAACATTGAATATATCTTTGAATCTTGTGTTGATTTGTGACAATGATGACGAGATTTTCTTTTTGTAATTTTTTAAGAAACAGTCAATGATAAATTTATCACTGAATATGTCTTTGAATCTTGTGTTGATTTGTGATGATGCTGATGAGATTTTGTAATTTTTAACAAGCAGACAGTGGTTAAATTTATCACTGAATGTATCAATCATAAATTTTTTTACTAGATTTGTCTTTGATTCTTTGTGTTAATCTACGAATGTGAAGAATTATTTTCTGGTATGGATTTCTCATCTCTCTCCTTCGTTTTTTTTCATCATTATTCTTCTCTTTTTCTCTTGTTGTCACATTGTTTGAGGAGATACTAGCGATATTGACATGGTGGAGATAGAAAATGGCCACACAAAAAAATATTGTCAAAGTTCGGAAGTAGTTGCTGGAGGTCAGTAATGGCTGTTAGCAGTCAAAGATGAAGGCTAAAGGAGTCATTGGAGGTCGATGATGGTCACTGACAATTGAAAGTGGTCTTTGGTAGCCGGTTAAGAGAGAGAGATTTAAACAATTGTGAGAGAGAGAGAAAAAGTAAAAGGTTGAGTGATTTTTTTATTTGAACTGAATGTCAAAAGTAAAATAAAAAGATGTATTAAATCTTTTGTGTCAGGATACATGAAAAGATGTCCACTAAACTTATTATCTTATACCTTCTTTAAATTAGATTGATCACCATTTTTTTTTCTTTTTCTTTTTCCTTTTCAACTGGCTACTATAGAATGCGTTCCAAAACAAATAAATAAAATTAGGCTGCTAGAATGTGAAACGGAATAGAGGAAAATACAATATGAAACAAATCGGAGGGCAAAGTCCAACACGAGATTATTTTCCCAAAAAAGTCCAACAGGAGATGTATGAGGGCATGTCTAAGCACATCTGAAGTCAATTGATTGAACTCGAATTAGGCTTGGGTTGTCCAAAATTTAATTAGTAAATTACAAGTACACTCTCTCAGGTTTGCTTATAGTATCGATTGTCATTTGTAATTTAGAAAATTATAAATATTTGTTAATATTTTTTATTTAATATAATTAATTAAAAAAATAAAATTTATAATTACTCTCCTATACAATAATAAAATTATCTAAATTATTAATTGAAATATATTTCTAACATCATTAAAAAATGTTAATTGACTGGATGATTTATTAATAAAATGAGTGATTTGTTATGAAATTAGAAACCTCGGAGGGTGAAATATAATTTCTAAAATCACAGGAAACAATTTGTATTTTAATCAAACCTCAGGGAATATATGTGTAATTTACCCAAATTTAATTAGCAGAGAGGTTTAGATAGGATATCCCTAAGGCAAGGCTTCAAAAAATATAAAATTTTTGGGGAAATTATAAATAAATATAAAAAAAAAAACTTAGATTTAACCTTTGTAACAAAAATAAATTTTGAATTTTTTATTTTATCAATTTAAATAATAATGTTTTTATTTATTTTTAATCTAAACTACCAGTTTATTTTTTATAAGTAAAATTAATAGGAAAAAAATATTTTAGTCATTAAACTCAATGAAAAAATATATTTTAGACATTTTATATATTCCTACATTGAGTTTAATGGCCAAAATATAATTTTTCTATTGATTTTATTTAACAGAAATAAATAAATGGTTCAAATTAAAAATAAGTCAAAAAATTATGATTTAAATTCACAAAATTAAAAATTCAGAATTTATTTTATTATAAAAGTCAAACTTTAATTTTTTGATAATTTCTCCAAGAATTTTGTTAAAACAGAAGATCCATCACCCGAGAATATGCCCAAGTTCAACGAAACCCTCCACTTGGCTCTTATTTTCTTCTGTCAAGAAATTTATTATAGTAGTAATTAAATTTTTTTACTATGAAATACACCCTTATTTCAAATTATGATGAGTACATAAGTAAAAAGGCAATAAAGCAGCTTATTTCAGCTTTCAGCTTAATTTAAGTTATTTTAATGTGTTTGGTTTAGCTTATAACTTATAGCTTATAACTTTTTGGAAGTCAGAAATCAGCTTATTCTTTGAGTGGGGCAAGAGATGCTTAATTTATAAGTCAGAAATCAACTTATGTTCATAGTTATAAGCTATAAGCTGTTTAGACATAAGCTATAAGCACTTTCCCATAACTCTACCAAACAGGGCCAATATCTGAAACTAAAAAAAGTTTCTATGCATGTTGTATGACATGCTAGTCATTTAATTTTAAAAAATTAATTGTAGTGTAATAAATTCAAAGTACATTAAATTAAAATACATGACATTAATTACTAGTTAGGGGACATTAGTTAGCAGGACTCTAAGAATAATGTTATGTTTACTATCTTTTTTATACCATATTTAGAATACCATCTAGGTGGCACAACCACAATCATTCTCACATTTCATTTATAATTACAATAACAATTACATTAGTAAACCATTACATTAGAAATTAAACATTTAGTTTAAGAAAGATTAGGTAAGTGTGGAAATTAAACATTATACTCAAATGTTTAGCTCAGTCAAGAAAGCAAATAAAAACTAACTCAAAAAAAAAAAAAAAAAAAAAAAAGAAGAAGAAGAAGAAGAAGAAGAAGAAGAAGAAGAAGAAGAAGAAGAAAGGATACATGAACCAGCCCATTTCATGTATTAATCTACCTTTATGTGGATACCTGAACGAAGCCCATTTCTTGGAGTGATTGGGTCCCTCACCTTATCGTTGAAATTTTTGACTGTTTCTTTGTTCATTGTAATCATTGAAAAGATAAAAAACCTAATAAAAATTAATGATTAATTTTTTCCTTCAATGAACAAGGAACAACCCGTCAACTAAATAAATAAATAAATAAATAATTTTTTGAACTTCAAAGTGTTAGGTAGGTTCTGATTTGTGAAAGGAAAATAATATGGATACACGATTTTTGTACATTATTTAAGATTAAAATAATGTGACAATGATATTTTTATAATTATAAATCATATTAATGTATATTTCAACTTCTCATAAATAGATAAAATGAGACAAATCATTTTGTATGAATTTTATGTGTACAAATTTTATTTGAATGGCATTACCCTTTGTTAAAAATCAAATAAAGACATAAAAAAATATGACTAATAATATATTGACGGCATCAAAACCGAACTGGGGAGAATTTTATTGTTACCAAAAAAAAAAAATTGTAATACTAAAAATGCACTCAAAATCATTGGACAATGATATTTATAAAATTAAGTACCATCTTGATGGGTGCTTTGTTTTGGAATTAAATTTATTTTTCTCAAGCTAAATGAACTAATATATTTTTAGCTTAAATACGCACAAAAAATAGTAATAATAACAAAAATTTCTGAAACGAAATGGGGGCATGAATTTCTATATTAAAATTTTGGGTAAAAATTAATCAAATCTTGGTGCTAGGCCCAATGCGATGCTCACTCCGAGGTTGAGCTAGGTTGGACCTCGGCCCTATGGCCAACACTTGCTCCGAAGCAAGACAATCATAAGAGCTCGGCCCAATGTACGAATGTCACTCCAAAGTGGGGCGAGCAACATGGTGGACCTCCTGGACGGGCAACCAACCACTCCGAAGTAGGTTGAGTAACATGTTGAACCTCCTGGATGGACAGACAACCACTCCGAAGTGGGCTGAGCAACATGTTGGACCTCCTGGTTGGACAAACATTCTAGAGTAGGCCAACTCAAATAAGGTCAATTCACTGAAGATCTTTCTTGGACCCACAAGAGACAAACAACTCTGCTCATCTCCCTCTGTATGAAAAGAACGTGGAGACATGGAGGTACAGAGGGACAAGGTGCATATATGATAGACCTGCATCTGAATGACAGGCGGAGTGGTCGTCCTCCTCCAATGAGAGATATCCGCTAATGAGACAAGCAAAACAGACCTGCACCCGAGTGTCAGGCGGAGTGGTCATCCTCCTCCAATGGGAGACGACCACGAATAAGACACATTGGACAGATGGCGGAGAGAGAATGACTTGAATGACAAACAACCTTCTGCTATAAAAGGTGAACACTATTCACTCTCAAGGGATCCGAAATCCACACACTTAACATATATACACTCTTTGTATTCTCTCTTCTTCCTCTCCCTGAGTCCCTGACTTTACCATCGGAGGGGTTTCCAACCAAACCCCGGTCGGGCAGCCTCACCGTTTGTTACTCTGTGCATATTTTCAATTCCCAAAGCACGTTGTTCATCCATGAAGTTCAACCCTTTTTCATTGTGCGGAAATCACCCCTGCACAATTGGCGCCGTCTGTGGGAACACCACTGATTGCTTCGTGATGAACTACGGTGATGGGAATCGAAGACATACCTCATTTTAATCTAGGAGAGAGAACTCTGATGGTGGAGAAGACTAGAAACAACGGTCCAGCATTCCCTAGAATGCATGAAGACCTTGCGGACCTTGACGAATAGACCACCGATGTAATGAAGCAATGTCATGTCATTGTTGGCGAGTCACCCCAACATCTCTCCCTTAATAGAGACAACCGCGACCAAAATGAGAGAGTTCCATACTGTTCCGAGACAAGCTCCGATGAAGGGAACGGAAAAAATACCTTTGTTGCAACTTTGGAGAAGGACTCTGTTGACGGAGAAGACAAAGGATAACAAATTGACACTTTGAAGAGTGCCGGAAAACTAGATCTGCACTGATGGGTATCAAGAGACCAGATCTACACCGACAGATGAAGTCCAAACACAGCGTGCACCACTGCACTATTGTTGTTTAGTCGTTCTAATGCCTCATTCTAAAGGACTCCGATGAAAGAGATGATGATCGATAATGGACTATATTTTATAAAAGTGTTGGAGGACCGGATCTGCATCGGAGAACAAAGTCCAAATACGATGGAACACCACCGCATCATTGCTATTGACTCGTCTCATCATCTAGATGGAAGGACTCCAGTATTGGAGAAGACGAATGATAAATGACCAATAATCCTAACAGTGTCAGAATACCAGATTTGTATCGATGAATGAAGTCTAGATGTAGCAAAGCGCCACCGAATCCCTACTACTCAGTTGTCCCATCCATTGTATGGAAGAACTCTGATGATGGAGAAGACGAATGACAAAGGACAGATCCTCCTGAGTCTTTCGAAAGATGAGATATGTATTGACGAATAAAGTTTAGATGTGGCGAAGCTCTACCATATTCTCGCGATCGAGTTGTTCCACCTATTGGAAGGAAAGACTCCATTGATGGAGAAAACGACAGATAAGGGTATGGTACAACCAAAACATAAGTCTAGGTTAATCCTAACCGACTACATTGGTGTGGGCCTAACAAAGGCCTGGACAGATCCCAGCTGACCACCTTAGTGTAGGCTAAACAAAGGTCTGGGCTGATCCCAGTCGACCACCTTGACGTGGACCTAACAAAGTTCTGGATTGATCCCAGCCGACCACCTTAGTGTGGGCCTAACAAAGGTCTGGGCTGATCCCAGTCGACCACCTTGATGTGGGCCTAACAAAGGTCTAGGCTGATCCCAGTCGACCACCTTGACGTGGGCCTAACAAAGGTCTGGATCGATCCCAGCCGACTACCTTAGTGTGGGCCTAACAAAGGTCTGGGCTAATCCCAGTGGACCACCTTGACGTGGGCCTAACAAAGGTCTGGGCTGATCCCAGTCGACCACCTTGACGTGGGCCTAACAAAGGTCTGGATCGATCCCAGCCGACCACCTTAGTGTGGGCCTAACAAAGCTCTAGGTTGATCCTAGTTGACCACTTCGATGTGGGCCGAACAAAGGCCACTCCGATATAGGCCGAATAGAAGCTAGGTTGAACCTAACTGTCTACCCCGAAGTGCAACGAACAAAGGCCACTCTGAAGTGTGCCAACAGAAGTTAGATCAAAGCTAGTCCTTCACTACGAGGTGGGTTGAATAGAGGCCACCCAACGCAGGCCAAAAAAAAGATAGGTTCAACATAGCCGTCTACTCCAAAGTGTGCCGAACAAATGCCACTCTGAAGTGGACTGAACAAGAGCTAGGTTAAACTGAGCCCTTTACAATGAAGTCTAAACAGAAGCTAGGTCAAAGCTTGCTCTCCACTCCAAAGTGGGATAAACAAAAGCGTAACCGAGTCAAGTAACGGCTGAACAATGATGATCGATTGGGGGCAAGACAACTAATTCAATTAAGGCCAAACGGGAAATCTTGCAAGGTTTCCCTATTATTGCTCGACTGGAAGAGCAACTCAATTTTTCAAAGGCATAAGGCGAAGTCTAGCCGGACAACGAACAATGTAGGGCTACATCCTTGTTGTTCGGCTGGGGGCAAACAACATAAACTTAAAGAAATTAAAAGTTCGAGTTACAAGTCCAACACTTGGCAAATTTCGAAGATACTTTGTTAACTTAAAGTTTCATTACAAAAGGACCTCAGCCTAACGAAGGTGATACGAAGTAGAAGAGCTACAAAGAGGGATGAACAACAGAGGTTGGTTGGACGCTCAACGCCCACTTTGAAGTTGGCCGAGCAACAAAAGTTAGTCGGACGTCCAATGCTTGGACAGAACAACAGAGGTTGGTTGGATGCCCAACGCCCACTTTGAAGCGCGCCAAGCAATGGAGGTTGGTTGGACTCTGAACGTTCACTTCAAAGTAGGCCGATCAGCAAAAGTTGGTCAAACGCCCAACGCTTGGGCTGAGCAACAGAAGTTAATTGGACGCCCAACACCCATTCTGAAGTGGGCCGCGCAACAAAAGTTGATCGAACGCCCAATGCCTGGGCCGAGCAATAGAAGTTGGTCAGACGTCCAACGCTTCGACCGAGCAACAGCGGTTGGTTGAATGCCTAACGCCTACTCTTAAGCGCGTTGAGCAATGGATGTTAATTGGACGCCCAACACCCATTCCGAAGTGGGCCAAGCAACGAAAGTTGGCCGGATATATAATGCTCACTTTGAAGTGGACCAAGCAACAAAAGTTGGTTAGACACCCAATATGCTTGGGCCGAGCAATAGAACTTGGTTGGACGCCCGACGCTTGGGCCAAGCAACAAAAGTTGATCGGACGCCCAATGCCTGGGCTAAGCAACAGAAGTTGGTCAGACGCCCAACCCTTGGGCCAAGCAACAAAAGCTAGTCGGATACCCAGCGACTGGGCCGAGCAGCAGAAGTTGGTCAGACACCTAATGCCTAGGCCGAGCAACAAAGGCTGAGCAGTGAAAGTTGGTCGGACGCTCAATGCTCACGCCGAAGTGGACCAAGCAACAGTGGCTGATTGGACGCCTAACATCCACTCCAAAATGGACCGAGCAAAGGAAGCGGGTCAAAACTAGCTAAGCAAAACCAAGTTTCATAGCTCGAGTAAACAACCAAAAGATTGACAACAAACAAAGTTGGAAGTGCAACATTCTACCAAATAAATACACTACAAACAACAAGCAAAGGTCGAAGGAGTGCAGTGCCCAACGAGAGTCAATATTATCGAAGTTGATACCAAGACTATAACGACTATGTGCTAGATAATTCTCAAGATAAGAGGTGCTAAGGTTGACCGTAGCTTGGTGGTAGAGAAACCGAATTAAAAAATGCAAACTCGCAACGCCAAAGCTGCTAGGGCCGACCAAACAACTTGGTGTTGAAAAACAAAAACTATGCAAACAAGCTGCTACGGCCGACTAACTAAGTGACAGACAATTTTTAAGCTGAAGGTAAAATGACCAACCAATATATGAAGAAACGAGCTGAACAAATAGACGTGTTAATCATGTCCAAACAAGAAAATAGTGCATGATCCGCATGACCGAGCAATGTTAGCAAGCTATGCTTCGAGACCGAACAGAGTGGAGGGGCAGGACTTGGCCGACCAAGCATTGAGACCAACACCAATTTATCTCCTACAAGTAGGACTGAGCAAAAAGATAGCGAATATGTCTTTCAAATTAGAACAAAGCTGTGATAAAGCACACTTGGCCTGCTTTGAAGGGTCGCTATGTTGCTAGGCCCAGTCGACGAACACTACAAAAATATATATATACTATTATATATATATTTTTTCAAGTCAAGCAACGACACTCAACCGACTGAAAGAACACCAAGCTAGACAATTACGAGGCTAGTGAAGATACACATTTAGTTTGGGGGCATAACTGAGCTACAAAATATTGGGCAGACGCAAATGTTGGGCCGAACAATAATTTTGAATCCAACTCACGAAGCTCAAATTAAGTTGTGATCAACCAAACTTCGAAGTTTGTGACAGAATTGGCTTCCGCTTCGACAAACGCAAGCGCAAGCCAGAGGACAAATGAAGTGGGTAAAAATTAATCAAGTCTTGGTGCTAGCCCCAATGCGATGCTCACTCCGAGGTTGAGCTAGGTTGGACCTCGGCCCTATGGCCAACACTTGCTCCGAAGCAAGACAATCATAGGAGCTCGGCTCAATGTACGAATGTCACTCCAAAGTGGTCCGAGCATCATGTTGGACCTCCTGGACGAACAGCCAACCACTCCGAAGTAGGTTGAGTAACATGTTGAACCTCCTGGATGGATAGACAACCACTCCGAAGTGGGCTGAGCAACATGTTGGACCTCCTGGTTGGACAACCATTCTAGAGTAGGCCAACTCAAAGAAGGCCAATTCACTGAAGATCTTTCTTGGGCCCACAAGAGACAAACAACTCTGCTCATCTCCCTCTGTATGAACAAAACGTGGAGACATGGAGATGCAGAGGGACAAGGTGCATATATGACAGACCTGCATCTGAATGGCAGACAGAGTGGTCGTCCTCCTCCAATGAGAGATGTCCGCTAATAGATAAACAAAACAGACCTGCACCCGAGTGTCAGACGGAGTGGTCGTCCTCCTCCAATAGGAGACGACCACAAATAAGACACATTGGACAGATGGCGGAGAGAGAAGGACTTGAACGACAAACAACCTTCTCCTATAAAAAGGTAAACACTATTCACTCTCAAGGGATCCGAAATCCACACACTTAACATATATACACTCTTTGTATTCTCTCTTCTTCCTCTCCCGGAGTCCCTGACTTTACCATCGGAGGGGTTTCCGACCAAACCCCGGTCGGGCAGCCTCACCGTTTGTTACTCTGTGCAGATCTTCAATTCCCAAAGCACGTTGTTCATCCATGAAGTTCAACCATTTTTCATAGTGCGGAAATCACCCGGCACAATACATAATTATTATCATAGCATTTGTGAATTTTGGCCTTGTTTGGATAGTTGGTTATTTTAGTAGGCTATTTTAATTTTTGACTATTTTAGTAGACTAAAATTTTTGTATTTTGGAAGATATTAGATTTTTTTGTAGTTAGATATGATGTTTGTGAGAAAAAATGTGAAATGATTATGAATTTGATGTAAAATTTTGTCTTATTAGATATTTTAATTTATTTTATCATTTTGTGAATTTTAACTTAAACCCACCAATTTTAATCTTTGCCAAACAAGGCTACACCCATTGGTGGTACACACTCCTAAAGAGGTTTTCCTATTCAATAAGATTAGACTAATAAACTATAATTTTAGTTCAAGGTAATGTTTCAATCAACATGTTTATGTATTATATTTAATTTATTTTGTAACGTGTTATCCCTGAATTAATACCAGACATGACTGTTAGACCATAAAATGTTGTACAATTGTTGGCCATTATACCATATATTACATAGGGGTGTTTTAAGAAGTACATTTTTTATTTTTTGTGAGGAGCTTATTTTTCACTTTTACTAAACTTTTTTTTAAAAAATTTCAAAAAAACTTTAGGCTTTTAGATTTAGCTCGACAAGACGAATCGAAAAATTATGGCACCGTTTGATAAGCCTCTCAAATTATAATTTTATCCATTGATTTGAGTGTAGTGTTTGTTTTGAGCTTTCAAATCATAATTATACACCCATTTCTCAAAACTCAATTCAAAACATAATCATTACTTTTCAAAACTCATAATCAAACACATAATTTAAAACTCTTTTCAAAACTCAATTCAAATCAATATTTTAATTTTTTAAATATTTTTAAAATAGTTTAATTTTGTTTTGATTTTAAATATTTAAATATGTTACGATTTTTTTAATTTTTTAATTTTTTGAATATTTTTAAATATTTTAATTTTTCAATATTACGATTTTAATTTTTTAAATTTTGAAATATTTTATAAAAATAAATTCAAACTCTATTTTATAAAAATATTTTTAAATATTTTAATTTTTTTGTTATGTATTTGGTTACGATTTGAGTGTAGAGTTGTGAAAGTAGTATGGAGTTTCCAGTTATGTGTTTGGTTATGAATTTCAAAAATAATTTCTTAATTGAGTTTTATTTTATGTGTTTGGTTACGGTTTTAGTGTAGAGTTGTTTTTAAATTTAAAATATTAAAATTTTAAATTATTTAAATTTTTTGAATATTTAAATTATTTAAATTTTTACGATTTAAAATTTTTAAATATTTATTTTAATTTTTTGCTTATTAAATTTTTTAGATTATTTAAATAATTTAAATATTTGTTTTGAAAAAAATTATTTCCTTTGTAGTATTTTCAATTAAAAAATTGATTAATGTTATTTTCTGTTAATAATAAATTTTTTTAATTGAATTTTAAAAAGAGTTAGGTTATGAATGTTGATCAGAATTTTCAATAGTGTGAAAGTAGTGTGTTTTGTTATGAGTTATAACAATTTGAATTAAGTTTTGAAAACTCTTTCCAAAACTTATAACCAAACAAATTTTCTTACTTCACATGTCAAATCAAACTTTAAAAACTCAATTTCACGTTCAATTCAAAACTCAATTCAACACTCTATTCAAAAATCACAACCAAACAAATTTTCTACACTCAAATCATAGTTTCAAAACACACGAACTCAAAATACAACTCTTATTCTCAAATCATAATTAGAAAGTCTTACCAAACGGAGCCTATATTTTTTAAGAAAAAATTCAGAAAAAAAGTCAAAATAAATAATATTTTTTGACTTATTTTCTTCTATTTTTTTAAAAAATTTTCAAAAAATATACTTTTTAAATCCATCTCGACAAGACGGATAGAAAAAGTAAAAAGAATTGACATAATTTTTAAAAATAAATTATTAAAGATAAAAAAAAATTAGTAAAAAAAATGTGAGTTATTTTTTTATTTTTTTACGGTCAAAATGGGCCATAGACTAGTGATGTCACTAAGGTAATTGACACGAAAGTTGTTCGATGTCTCTGGGAACACGTGTCATGTGTCACGTATTAATTATCAAATATAGACTAGTGATGTCACTAAGGTAATAATGTTTCTCAATTTACAGCATAAAGTCATATTTGCGTACCTCCACTGATCACGATCTCCATTGGTACTACTTGGGCCTGTCTCGAAGGCATAGAATAACTTGGTCTGACATCTACTTATAAAAGTCAAATTTTTTATCTTTATAAATTTTTGTTAAGATAAATGTTAAGGTTTTTATTTTTCACATCTGTTTAATGTAGAAGGTTTTAAAATGATAATAATAATTTGAAAACAAAAATGGGGTTCAAAAAGCCAACACTTTTTTGTTTTTTTTTTTTCCCCCTCTTTATTGAATTTTTGTTGTATGTATTTTTTTTATTTATTTATCTTCTTTTTGGTCCATCTAGTCGAATAGAACTCAAAAAAATAATTTTTTTCAAAAAATAGAACAAAAAAAAAATTATAGTTCCATCTTTTGTTACCAACCAATATAAAATTTCACATTAGGAATAAACCAATCAAAGAAAAGAACATTAACTCACATGCAGACGCATCCAATTTTTGAAATTAATTTATGGTTTTCATATTAAAATAGATCTAAGATTATTACTATAAAGTGTAAAAGTATGTCTAAAAGTACAAATTTTTATGATTTTAAATTTTTTAATATGATATGTAATATTTTTCAAATTTGTAAAGGTGCGATGGACCTCTCCGCACAATCTAGATCCATTATTGGTTTCATACCCATCTTTTTTTTTTCTCTTTTTCCTTTTGTGTACTCATTATAAACAAGGTGCTCGTTATAGTTTGATAGTGGACATCACTACGTTTCGTACATTATACTCTTCAAGATTTTAAGATTCATTGCACATCTACTACTTGTCAATGTTTTAAGGTCCTAATCTATTACAAAAATGTCATAAACCAACCCTTTAATATCAATTCATAATTTATTATGAATGTGTTTGTATAGTAGAGATTAAATTGATAAAGTGTAAAATTTAGGAAAATTTACCCATAAGTCCTAGTTTTTGAAACGTTGAACCATTTTGTCACGACCCAAACCCGGCCCTATGGGTTTAGCACCGTAACCGGCCAGTAATCTGAGATTACCGAAGGCCTGCAGAACAGTAATACAGTAAAACAGAGTACAGGGCCTGGCGGAAGCCAATACAGTAATTAAACAATGTCCAATGAGCTGTGACAGTCTGTATGCCAAAAAGATTTTTCATGCATTCATACATAAACAGTACAGAACAGTATGCACAATATTTACATTCATTCAAACTAGGGACTCAACCCTAGATAGCGGTACAGTGAACAGTCAGTCTATACAAAACAGTGAAACAGTACGGAAGGGGGAATTCTTAAAACGCCCCTAAGCCTTAGCAGATAGGCTCGGAACCTCGCAGTGAGGCACGAAGGCTGGCTTGACAAAACTAGAGTTACCCTGACGCTCCTAGCTCCGATCTGGTGCCTGTACACCTACATATATATATGAGCAGTGAGCTAAAGCCCAGTGAATAACATAATGCGTAAAGGGGTTTAGAATGAATGTCCTTACAGTAATGAAAACAGTTCAATTCAATCAGTATTCCAGTTGTTCAGTACAGTAAACAGTCATATGTGGTACATCCATTAGCATAACAGTAACAGTAGGTCTTAAAAGACCGAACAGTAATGATGGCCATCAGTCAGTAAACAGTAGTGGCTCCACGAGGGAACCGACAGAGATCTCTGTAACAGTAACAGTACAGTAAACCGTAGGTACTAAGGATGCCACAGTATAGTTCAGAAATAAAGGACATACATTCATTCAGTAATACCAGTTCAGTAAACAGTTCAGTTCAGTATTCAAAAGATAATCAGTTGAACATATCTTTACACAATTGTTACTCACAGAGTTCGGGCTACAGTATGCTAGAGCGTGTCTCCCCAGTCGCCAACCCTACACAGTTCACAGGTTGAACACACTAAGCTACACAGTTGGAAAATATAATAACTTAATCCCTAATACCTCGGTGTGTTCTACGTCCATATCCTCAACAAGATGTCTTAAACTAGGCCTAAGAATGCCTAGAATGGGATGAGGATGCAAAGATGTACATTTAAAAGCATTTTCAGAAAAACAGAGTCCCGCTCGAGCTCAGGTTTACCCGCTCGAGCGGACATGCAACAAAGGTACACGCTCGAGCGTAAACTTTCCCGCTCGAGCGTACTGTGAAAGTACTGGACGGGTGAAATCTCCGCTCGACGCCCGCTCGAGCTTGAGACATGACTTCGCTCGAGCGCCCAATCCTCCGCTCGAGCGGACTGTAAAACAGTGCAAGATGCTGGAAGCTCGATTTTCCCGCTCGAGCGGCACTTCCCCCGCTCGAGCGGACAACTGAAATCTGGAAATCCCATATTCGATCTCCAGGTCTAAAACCAAGCTCAAAAGCATCAAAACCAATCCTCTTGGGCCCATTTTCTGGAAAACACTTAAAAACACATAGGATATCATGTTTCAAAGCTCAATTTTTAAGAAATCAAAGCCCAAGGGTGTTTAATTCAAACCCAATTTCAAATCATTTTCAAGAACAATCTTCAAACATGACATGCATGATCTTAAATCGTTTTCAAAGCTTTAATGCTGTTTCAAAAGAGCTCAAACCTTCAAAGATAAGATGAACTCATGGAGTATGACCAAAAGATGGACATGCATGTGAGGTATGGTGAACTACCACCTCAAAACTTCAATATATGTGCATGCATGCAACACTTAAGCTTCAATTGATGCTCTCAGGAGCCAATTCTTTTTCAAGACATGGTGAAATCATGGACTTAAACATGATTATGAACATGCATGTAACCTTTTGCCATGAAAACAACTCAAACATCTACAATACAAACATGCATGCAAAGATTGAGCTTCAATTCACCATTAATGGACCAATTCATGACTTAGCTCTACAACTAGACATGAACCATACAAGAACCAGTTCAAACACAAGAATGAGAAGATAAAATCCTTACCTAGAGCTTGTATTCAAGGTTTAGGAGTCCAATTAGGCAAATCTCCTATGATCTCTTCAAGCCTTTCAAGCCAATTCTCTAGAACAATTCTCTCTCTCTCTCTCTCTAACTCTCCTCTTGGGTCGGTTGAGTGCAAGAATGGGAGAAGAAAAGTTTGTTTTGATCAAGCACGTGGAGTGTAATAAGGCTCAAGAGGTGTGAAGTGGTGGCCACTAAGTGGCGAAACGGTAAATAAGTCAACTCTGCAATTAACTCATTATTTAATCTAATTTAATCATACCTAGTCAAATTTCAGATAATTATACCATAAAATTACATTAATTATGTGGATCATAAAACATCAATCAATTTCTAATTCGGCCGCCGATATGGCCTTCAATTAGCAGTTTAAACACATAAGCATGAACAGATAATCATACGGTCAAACAGATAAAATGCAATTTAACTAACATATACTTAATCAATTCGGTTTCCAATTTCAATCAGTCAGTTCAGTACTTTAATCAGTCCAATTATCAGTCATAATCAATTCAGTTTAACGGTAATCGGTAATCAATCAGTCAGTAATCGGTAAACAGTATGAGGGTTGTTACACATTTAGTCCTAAAAGTTTTCTTGTGCTCCATTTAGTCCCATTTTTACATCAACATGATATGAATGATGTAAATGATCTGATGTTTCATTCTATAATTTCAAAATTTATTGAAATCTGATGAACATTAGATGTTTTTCATCCTATATTTTCAAACATTATTGAAATTTGATGAACATTAGATGTTTGAAATCCAATGTTTGTAACATGACTCTGATGTTATTAACATTGTATCTGATGTTATTAACATTGTAATGGGACCTTTCAGTCTATAAGAAAACTTTTAGGACTAAACAGTGCATAAGTTATTAATTTGGGATTTATTGGTGCACATAAATAAAATAAATTTTAATCATTGATTATTTTTTATTGAATAAATTTTAAATTCATAAGTCTGAGTTTGTAGTGTTGTTGAATCTATTAAAATGAATTTGAATTCTTGTCCATTGCATTTTTGTTTTTTTAATTTCATCATAATCGTCTGATTTGGTAGTTTTTATAAATTAACTTATTTTATTTTTTTGCTCAAAAAGGTTAATTGGTGATGTTTAGTTTTAATTTTAAATTATAATTTATTTGAAATTTTCAACTTACATAATTTTTTTTTAAAAAAAAGGTGAGACTTTTTTAAGTTACAATTTATAATTTCTTTTAGGATAAATAACGAATACACCTCCTGAGATTTGCTTAAATTATAAATTGCCTCCTGTGATTTGAAAAATTACAAATACCCCCTTGTTAGAATTTTTTATTTAACAGAATTAACTAAAAAAATTATCTAATTGATCCACTATACATGAATAAAATTATCTAAATTATTAATTGAAACATATTTTTAACATCATTAAAAACTGTTAATTGACTTTATGATTTATTAACAAAATAAGCGATTTGTTATGAAATTAGAAATCTCAGAGGTGAAATGTAATTTCCAAAACCATAGAAGACAATTTATATTTTAATCAAATCTCAGGATATATTTATAATTTACCCTTTCTTTTAACTTATTTGAAATTAATGGTATATGTATGGAGAAAAAAAGTCTCATCTTTTTTTTCTCAATAAACTATGTGATAATTTATTTAATCAAACGTATTCAACTTTTTTTTCCTTATAGATAATCAAAAATTACACTAAATAAATTTATAAATTACTATAATTATTTTAAATTAATAATCTAAAATAATAATAAATTCTAACTTATAAAGCATAAAGTTGGTATTTATGTAAGTGAATTCTTAAGTAGAATGTCACCATGATACGCTGTAGCATCATTTAAATCTAATAATGAAACATTATAGGGGTATGGTGAGACAAATATTATATTTATGCTGAATTTACATTTACATATAAATTACATTATATTTTATTAATTATGTGACATTATTTACAGTGACCAATCTACTTATGACACGTTACCAATTTGCTACGATAGTGATTAAGAAGGAAAAATAAACGCTCAAAAAAATTTAAAAATTAAAAACACTTGAAAAATTTGAAGAGTTAATATTCAGTAATGATAACAGTGTATATCCGCGCTGGGAAAAAAAAAAAATTAACATATTCAGTAAATCCCACGTGATTGTCAACAGATCGATCCATGGTCCCAATAAAATAAAGGGCAAATTACATATACACCCCTTTAGGTTTGGTTAAATTACAGATACCCCCCTGAGGTTTCGGAAATTACATCCCGCCCCCTGAGGTTTGTATTTTCATAACAATTTACCCCCTGAGGTTTATATTTCATAACAAATTACCCCCTAATTTCTTATGCAAATATAGCATTCAGGGGGGAATTCGTAATTTCTCAAACCTCAGGGGGGTATCTGTAATTTTGCCAAACCTGGAGGGGTGTATATGTAATTTGCCCTAAAATGAATAAAAAAAATAACATATGATGACATTATTTTTGAAGTGATTCATATTATACTAATTTTAAATTTACACTACATACGTCACTTTTCAACTAATTTTCATGTTAGAAAATGATATGTAAGCATTTTCCAAAATTTTGGATGTTAGAACTGCATGCTCATTGGAGTATTTTTCTATTATATAATGCAAATGGCTGGATTGGTGTTGCCTACCTTACTCACAATTTTTACTTTTCTAAAACTATCGATTCAATCTGCAACTATCAATTTCAAACCATATGAAGCATCCTATGTGGGTGTGCACAACATCTAATTATAAATATATATGTATAAGAAAATATTTTACTAACATTTTTACCAAATGTCTCACATAAGTGTGTAACTCATATGAGACTTACATGGTATGAGTCTTACATCCATGCGAGACATTTGATAGAAATATTGATAAAATAATTAGAATACGTAACATATGTATATATGTATATATACTATTAAATTGTTAATTATCAATTTATCTAAAAATTAAGTTGCCAGAGATAAACATAACATTATCAGTCCCGATTTAGAGCACTAAATTGGAAACTCTAAAATGACCACTAATGAGGTGGCAGTGTAAAGAAAAAAAAAATCAAAAAAAATAAAGGCCAAACTATCACATCAGTGGTGGGGTCCAATGATGCCACATCATTAGTGGTGCATTAGTGGTGCTAAATTAGTGGTATGAAGCATTTTTCTAACATTATTATCTATATTCTCAATATGCCTCTTCACATGTGATCAGGCTAAAATATATCATTTATTTTGAAACCTGTGCGGGGAGCAAATATTCAGGCAAGCCCGCACTCCTTTCTTTCAAGCTCCAGTATGTCTGATCGACCTGCGAGCAAATAACGGTGAGCTACCCGGCGGTGTGTGGCCGGAAAAACCCTCCAACGATCAAGACATGCTTATATACCCTTCTGCGCCCCAAATCTACTCCACTTTGTCTCTCGACACGTGGCTCTGTTATCTCATCTGTCAGCACAAATCTTGCTATACATCACCTAACCCAACTGCCAGCCCACTCTGCTGGGAGCGCGGCAGCCGGGCAACATTATCTCGGCTATCAACGGCCATACTGAACATGCCCAAGTGCATTTGATGTCGTAGTTTCCTACTACCGGGCTTAATTCCAGCCGTGCTCAACTGTATTCCGGCGAAGCTGAGCTGGAGATTGGTAACGCCGGTCAGCCAAAGACCTTCTCGGCCAAGCTCCAAGCACAGGCCTTCCTACCGGGTTAAGGTGCGTGCATTACAACCTTGCAACGCGTGAGCCGAGGAGCCTCATCTAGGCTGTTCCTCCACCTGTCCGGCCTTCGCGGAACCGAGATCAGATAGCTCGGTTCCACGTGGGCTTTGTCATTACCGAGCAATATCATGGCCTGATCTTGGAGCCCAATACCTCGGCTCAAATCTGTCCGACTAACGTCACGGCCCAATCTCAGATCATAAATCTCCCTCTCAAAATCATACTAAAAATTTAATCAGCAATTCATCATAACAATTTAAACGGTTAGAGTTACAAGAAAAATCATATTATTTATATTATCAATTCATACAAACTCAATTGTTGATGTATTATCTCATGTTTATACTTTGATCTTCATCAACAAAATTCTTTTTTTGCTAATAAAAAAAAAAATCATACAAACTCAACCATATAGAAAAGCATAACAGATTTCATTTACTTATCAGAACATAAATATACAAATCAATAATGCTACAATAAACACATTGTTATATTATATTTATTAATTTACAAAGTGAGAGTCATTAAGACCCAATAAACTAATATGGTAATAACAACCAACACGAGATACAAATACAATTATTATAGCATTATTGGTAGAAACTAATATGCCAAATACTGATCAACGTATAACATGATGAAATATGATAGTATTAAAGGGTATTGGATCATGCAGAGGCAACATCATCACGAAGAGGACTCATCTTCTTCTTCTTCTTCTTCTTCTTCTTCTTCTTCTTCTTCTTCTTCTTCTTCTTCTTCTTGTTATCATTGTTCTTCTCAACATCATTCTTCTTGTTATCATTAGTGGATCATGCAGAGGCAACATCATCATTCTTCTTCTTCTTCTTCTTCTTCTTCTTCTTCTTCTTCTTCTTCTTCTTCATATATTGTTTGTTTACTTTCCTTTGGCAAGACAATGACATGACTCTGAAGTGTGAACCCAACGTTCAAAGAACCAAAGAGAGGTGCATGTGTACGGGTATATGCAGGGGGAAGCGAAGGGGTTCAGGGGTTCAAAGACGGCTCAACCATTAGGCGGAGGCAGTCTAAAGTTTTCAAAAAAAATGCTTACAAATTTGAGAAAATTACAAATCAATTGTACTTTTTTTAAATAATTATATACTTATGGCAAAATTTATAATCTTAGGCCTCGTTTGGCAAGTTAACATTTGGGCAAATTACATATACACCCCTCGAGGTTTGGCTAAATTACAGATACCCCCTGAGGTTTCGGAAATTACATCCCGCCCCCTGAGGTTTGTATTTTTATAACAATTTGCCCCCTGAGGTTTATATTTCATAACAAATTACCCCCTAATTTCTTATGCAAATATAGCATTCAGGGGGGAATTCGTAATTTCTCAAACCTCAGGGGCATCTGTAATTTAGCCAAACCTCGAGGGGTGTATATGTAATTTGCCCTTAACATTTTAATCAAAAAATCAAAAGTTACTAAAAAAAGTCAAAAAGCCTATAACTTATACCAAAAAGTCAAATATTTCATTTTTTCTCTACTTTTTACACATCTTTTTGTAAAAAAATCAACTGTTCTTTTTATTTTTTTATACGTTTTTTTTTTAGAAGTCAAAAAACTAACTAATTTGTTCTTAAAACAATCCTACGTCCTTAGTATCTCAAACAATCTTGGGTCATGACCCGATTGTGTAGGTGTGTGGCTGTGGGTAGTGGTGGAGAGAAAGAAAAATTATTTGATGGCCAAAGCGGGCATTATTTCGAATCAATCCAAATCATTCATTTGCGTAAATATAAATGAACAAATGAATGACTTAAATTAATTTGGATGTTACCACATCAATGCCTTTAGAACAATGAACAAGTGCTCGGAGAGAAGGGATCATGCGTGGATTGTGATCCCTATGTGGGGTTTGTGAGTGGAGAAGTTATTCGTTGCTCCTAGATATAATTATGTTGTGTTTTAAACTGTTTTGATTGGTTAAAAAAACATAATTTATAATTTTGTATTAGATAATTATAAAATATAAAAAGGCAATTAAAATAAAATAAAAAACAACAACAACAACATAAGCTACATCTTATTTTTTTACAATTTCATTGTAGAATTTTATGTAACTTTTATGACTACAAGCTTATTTGAAATTTCTTAAAATCTATTTTTAAGTGAATCAGAACATTTATTCATAGGCCATGTTTGTTTGGACGGACTGGATTAACATTTCCATGACTAATAGTCCTAGGATTACGAATTTGTTAGATTATGTATCCTATTTTAACTAATAGTCAAGTTTAAAATAATTAGTCCGTACTTTAATTGTTTAACCAAACATCGGATTAATAATTTTATTAGACTATTAATCCAATCCCAAACTTATGTCTACCCAAACAAACATGGCCATAAAGTATTCTTAAAAATATTATAACAATCAAAGTTTTAAAATAAAATAAGCATTAAAAAAAAAAAAAAAAAAAAAAAAAAAAAGTGTATGTCATCATCAAAAAATTAGACTACAAGTAACGATTATTAATGATGACACCCTATGTGGTCTTAGTGCTGCATGCCATACACAAGTGCGTGACGTCATCTTATCGTTAGAGTCAATGATAATGTGATGTGAATCACTCTGCCGACGTGGTCCCAAAAAAAATGTTTGGACCTCTTTTCTTTTGAGAATTTTTATAATTCTTTTGGGTGTGTGGCATTTATTTATATATTTATGGGATTCATATTATCAATAGTTAAAATTTAAAAAGAGTTATAGATTTCAAAAAAAAAAAGTCATTATTGTGTGATCCAAATGACGCATGCAATATACAAGTGTGTGACATCATTTTTTTTTTTGTGAGAGTCAATATTAATTTGATCAACAATGATAAAGATCACTAATTTTGAAATTCTAAAAAGACCACTAATGACATGACACTTAATAAAAAAAGAAAAAAAATATAGCATCAAGGTCAAAACATCAAATCATTCATAGTAGAGTTCACTGCCACATCATTAGTGATAGCACTAATTAGTGCTCTCACTTATTTTTCTAGTCTGATATGAATCGCTTCAAGGTGATATGTTGGGTCTTCTATTTTTCTGTAATTTTTTATTTTTCTATGTTTATAAAATTATTTTATAATTTAAAGAGATTATTACTGATCTAACAGTTTAAATTTCAGACATTTCGCTTGCCGTACCTTAAGATGCAGTTATAAGTCACTTGATTACAAGGCCTTGACATTTTTCTCTAATGCGAATAATTATCTTCTCGACAATGCTACGTAACTCAAATTTTGTGGCTCAAAAGTGGCTCAAATGGGCAAAACGACGTCGTTTTGAGTACAGAACAACATAAAAATGGCCAAAACGACGTCGTTTTGGCCATTTGAGCCACTTTTGAGCCACAAAATTTGAGCTACGAGACATTTTCCTTATCTTCTACACTTTGCCTTACGTGTATAGCTTTAATCATTAATGAATTATTAATTATCAATTCATCTTTAAATTTTTTGAGAAGTTAGGGAAAAAAATTTATGTCTCACTCTTATAATAAAATAAATTTTTTATTTTATCAATTTAAAATTTAATATTTTTATTTATTTTTAATTTAAATCATTTTTATCTATCTTGTTACTAACACTATTATGATATTTTAGTCATCATTTTTTGTCAAATTTAATGACTGAAATACAGTTTTACTTAAAATAAGCAAGTAATTTGGATTAAAAATATAAAAAATAAAATAAAAATTAGAGTTTAAATTGACAAAATTTTAAACTCGGTTTATTTTGTTACAATGGTCAAATCTTAAGATTTTTTTTTATAATTTTTTAAAATAATTTTACATGATAAAATTTTAAAATAAAAAGAAAAAGAACAAAAGAAGTGAGTTTTATTATTTATACTTAAAGAAATAAAACTTACAATTTTTATTCTTCACAATGTTTTTTCATGTGTGACTAGATTTTGTTTTATGAGTAGATTATATCAACACGTATAAATATTTTAATTATTAGAAAGATATTGCCGTTTAAAAGTTTTAGAAACGTCGTCATATGCATGCGTATTGTCCTATTTGGTGTAGAATTTGAAAATTCATAGCAAAGTTAATTACTAGTTTTCTTATAATTTATGAGTTAGGAATTGCTTACAAAATTGAAAAAAAATAATAATAATTATATAAAAATTGAAAAATAAAATTTTAACTTATATTTTTAAAGGAATTAGATTTTGTCCAGTTCCCTTTATGGAGAGAACAATACTGTTTGGGTGTGTGAGACTCATTACGAATCTCATATCAATTATCCGAACTATTCATCTTTTATGTCAAAATATACGTCATTTGTAAAAATAAAAATAAAATTAAGTCGATTCAATAATCGTAATTAGGTTATTTTATTGCATTAGTCTCTCAAAAATTAAATAGCCTAATGTTTAAATAATATTTATCATTTGTTTTTTAAAAACATAAATGTTATAAACTAACATGCTTACGGTTAAAATAAATGTTATAAACTATCATGCTTACGGTTATTAAATCGATTTGATATTTAGATGAATGATATATATGTTGTGATTTTAAAAACAAATGATTTGAATTATCGAGGTGGATTCCATGACAGAGCCCACGGACCCAAACAAGACAGTCCAATCCACAATGTTGATTGGAGAGTGGGTTCGTTTGGCAAGAAGAGTTTGGGGTTTTTTTGGCTATTTTAGCCACAAAAGACAAAATAGGTTATTTTAGCCACAAAAAACAAAGCATCACATCCAACCCATAATCATTACACTCTTCTCTCACAAAAAAAGTCAAAAAAGTCAAAAAGCCCTTCCCAAACCAAGCTTTTTAGCCCAGGCTAAAATAGCCAAAAAAACTAAAAAGCCAAAAAGCCAACCCACTTCCCAAACGGAGGCAGTATCTGGTTTCTTAATATCAACTTTCAATTTAAAAAAAACAGAAGAAAAAAAAGAAAAAAAGACTGCAACAAACTAGGGGTGAGCATGGTCCGGATTGGACCGGATTGGGGTAAAACCAGGACCAATCCGTTATTTACGGTTCCTGAAAAATTGGAACCAATCCAATCCGTTTAAATCATGGAACCAATCCGAACCAATCCATTTAAATACGGATTGGATTGGTTTAGGACCACGGATTCACATAATTAAATAACAAAAATATATATATATATAACACTTAAATTTCATAAAAATATAAACATAACGCTATATTAATTCCATAATAGCAACATGTTTTTCTATAATAACGACATACTGTTCTAGAATTTAAACAACCATAAGAAAACTGGTTTCACCATAAGTATTTAGACCATTGCAAATTAAAACTTAAAACTAACAAACAAAAGTAATAAAAGAAGATATTATACGGTTTTAGGTTTGAGTTTACATTTTACATAGAATAAGAGAAGATACTATAAGGGAGGATGTATAATAAACATATAGACTATTTGTATACGGTCCGGATCGGTTCCAATCCGGAACCGTGGGATTCAATCCAGAACCAATCCGTGAACTACGGATTTTTAATTCTTCAATCCGGAACCAAACCGCGGATTCAAAAAACCAATCCAAACCTATCGGATTGGACTGGACTGGATCGGATTACGGATTTCACGGATTCCTTGCTCAGCCCTACAACAAACTGCACCAACTTTCAATTTAAACCCTATATATGGGTAATGCTTGGTAAAAAAATATAAATAAATAATTAGTTGCTATCTCAAAAATATTTAAAAGTGTAATTAAAAATTCAATAATTTACTTGTAGCAATATGTCCCATGAACATCTTGGGAGGCTTATTTCACACTTAAAATTTCCCATGAATAATTTCTTTGGTTGTTGATTATTTCAAGAATCCCTTTCATTATTCACCTACTGCTGACTTGGCCCATTGGAATAATCTTATTGCTTGAAAGATTGATCAGGATGATAATAATGTTCTCGTTAAGTCGGTGACTAATGAGGAAATTTAGGAGGCTGTTAAAAACATCAAAGCTTTTAAGACGCCCGAGAGAGATAGCTTCCAAGATGTATGCTACCATGCCTATTATTGGGCATGTTGTTTGCGAGTTTGTTAAAATTTGTTTTTCTAGAAATTGCATTTCTCCTAACATTAATAGAACTCTTGTGGCCCTTATTCCCAAAATTGAGAACCCTAAGACCATTAAATAGTTTAGGCCTGTTAGCCTTTGCAATGTGACTTACAAAATTATCTAAAATCCTTGTCAGTAGGATTAGACCTCTCCTATCCAAAATTGTAAGACCTAACCAAAACAGTTTTGTTCCTGGTAGAACCACTAGTGATAATATTATCATTACCCAAGAAATTATCTACACCTTGAACTAGAAAAAAGGAAAAAATGGAGGGATGATTTTAAAAATTAACCTTGAAAAAAACCTATGATAATGTCTCCTAGGAATTCTTGGAACAAACTCTAGTGGAGTTTAACTTTGCTCTCACCCTTATTGAGCTCATCATGAGCCGTGTAACCTCTGTGCAAACTGCTGTTCTTTAGAATGGAGAACCCCTTCAAGAATTCAAGCCCAGTAGGGGGTTGAGACAAGGAGATCCCCTCTCCCCTTACCTTTTTGTTTTGTGTATGCAAAGACTCTCAAATATGATTACTACTACTGCTGAAGGTTAGCATTGGAAAGGTATTAAGACATCTAGGAATGGCCCTTGCCTAACCCATCGTTTCTTCGCTAATGATCTGATGTTGTTGCTAAGGCTGACATGACTAATTGTAATACTATCATGAGGATTATGTCAGAGTTCTATGACATATCTGGATTTAAGATTAATGCCCTTAAGTCTAAGATATTTCTTTCTCCTAATGTTGATAAAAGTAAGGCCAAAGATCTAAGTGCTAGATGTGGTATTCCCTTAACCTCTGAGTTAGGGAAATATCTAGGTGTTCCTCTCATTCATGGAAAAGTGAGTAAGAGACACTTCAACGGAATCCTAGAAAGAATGCAAATGAAACTTACTGGGTGGAGAACATGTGTTTTATCATTGGTTGGTAGAACTACCCTAATCCAATCTGTAAGTTCTGTTCTCCCTGTTTATACTATGCAAACATTGGCTATTCCAAAAAAGGTTTGCAATGATATTGATAAAATGAATATAAATTTTCTCTGGGGTGATACCCGAGAGAAAAAGAAAATTCATTTAGTCAAGTGGGAATGTTTGTAAGATGAAAAGAATGGTGATCTTGGCATAAAGAAAGTAAGGGACCAAAATCTTGCCTTGTTGTCCAAACTAGGCTGGAAATTGCTTTTTAATGAGGAGGGATTTTGGAAAGAGGTACTTATGAGTAAGTATTTGAGGAACAACTCTCCTCATAAATGCCCTAAAGGTAAGAAAGCCTCTCATACATAGAGAGGTATTCTTAAAACTAAAGACATTATGAGGAAAGGGGTTAAATGGAAAATTGGGAATCGCATTACAGTCAATTTATGAAAGGACTAGTGGTGTTGAGGCAAGCACTTTGATGAGCTAATCCCTAGAAGCTCACAAATTGATATCATTGGGGAGAGTGATGTTGGTAATGTGAACATTTTGCTGAATGAGCAAGGAAACTGGAATTATGATATCATCTAGGATATGTTAGAAGGGTTCAGCAAATAGGAACTTCTCATCTGCTAGTGCCTATGATCTGGTGAGTGGAATCAGAGCCAATAGGGGGATTAGCAATTGCTTTGGAAGTTAAGGATCCCACAGAAATTGAAAGGTTTCTTGTTATGTTGTATCCATGCGAAACTTCTAACTAATAAACTACGAGTGAAAAGGGGTTTGGCTATTGACCCTACTTGTCCTAATTATTGTAAGGAGAAGGACATAAACCACCTCTTGAGGGACTACTATAAAGCCAAAGAAGTGTGGTTTGCTATATTTGGAAGGCAATGATACTCAAAAATGAGTAGTAAGCCTTGAAGAGATTGGATTTTGTGTAACTCCAAAACAAAAGTCATTTTAATGAAAATCTGACTTTCTGCATTGTTTTTATTGTTGCTCTTTGGAAAATTTGAAAGAATAGGAACAAATAAATTTTTTTACAATGTTGTGACTAACAATCTTGATAGTGGGAGGTTCATTATGAACTATTCCAATGAAATCTATCAAGCTTTCATTATGTCAATTGTCAATCCTAAACCTGCTTTTTGACTAATTAAACAGGCTTTGCCAATTGCAGGTAGGATCAAGTTAAATGCAGATGGCTATAGAAGTTTGGGAAGTGAAGGAGGATTGTGAGGGTTGTTTTGAGATGAAAGGGGAGCATGGGCGTGTGGTTAATATGGCAAATTCCACAATGGAACAAGCTTGGAAGCTGAACTGTGCACAATACACAAAGGTTTAAATGATTCTTCAGGAAGGGATGAATAATGTGACTATAGAAATTGATGTGGAACAAACAGTGAAGCTGTTGGAAAAAGAACTATGTGCAAATGTCCATTCAAAGGACTGGTGGAGGATGTTAAAATCATCATGAAAAAATGTGAGTGCACTGTACAACATGTATACAGAGAAGGAAATTTATGTGCGGATGCTCTCGCCAAATTGGAAGCTGAACAACCTAACGAAATCTTGGTGGTCAATGAGCCACTTGCTGAAATTAAGGACTTCTTATACCTGATATGTTAGGAATGTTTAGGGAAAGGGCTTAGCCTTGTGTTTTTTACTTTTTGTTGTACCTAAAAAAAGAAGAACATCTTGATCTTTTCAAGGGGTAAAGTGTACTTAAGAGTATCTTTTAGGTGATCCATTGTGCTTTTGAATATGTTTTCATAATTTACTCAAAAATATATTTTATGAGTGCTTTTAATGAAAACTACATTTTTAACATTTTGCATGAACAATTTGCCGAATTTAATATTGTAAAGAACTAATTGAACTTCTAATCTAAAAATTATATATATATATTTGAACTCCCAAACTTTCATTAAAGAGAAACATAGGATACATCAGAATTGAGAATAGAGACAAGAGCAACAAGTGGGCAAACAACCCAATTGACAAGTACAGACCTAGAAAGACAAGCTTTCGCAACCTCATAGGCTGCTTTGTTGTTGTTTCTTCTTGTCCAAGAAAACGATAGAGTTTGGAGAAGCAAGACCACGAATGTCCATGATTACGGCAATATGCTCCCATGTTGGAGCCGTTTCTGAGACATAAAGAAAAATCACCGTTTTGTTATTGCTTTCGATTTCCCATTGTGAAAGATTGAGAGCTTCAGCCATAAGACACTCCATGCGCACTGCTTGTGCCTTGGCTTGCCCTACAGACTTAGTACATCTATCCAGGAGATTGCCTTTTGAATCTCTAAGAGCATCTCTAACGATTCACTAATTTTTTTCACCAAATCTGAGTAAAAAAAAGCTAGTTCCTCAATCTGATATGAGCCGGTCCAACGGTTGCACTGTAGCTTGCATCAAAAGACTGGGGACATCCGATGGGATGACCGACCGGTCAACCGGTCAAGGCATTGAAGTCGTTGGATGTATGGTCGGACTCTGATGATGAAAATATGCGTGGTAACGATGACCAGTATGTTGAATTGAAACCTGAAGTCGTTGAGTTTTGCACATTGCATAAGAGAGAAGAGGAGTTGTATTTCTACAATGCGTTTGCGTATCCTTAGGAGAAGGATAAGCATTATAGGATGGTGTATCAGTTGGAGAATAATTATTTTCCTAATTAGTGTTTCGATAAGGCGTTTCTTCAACCCGATGAATCGAATTCCAATTCCAATTTGAATGCGAAGGTGGATAGAAAGAATAAGAGAATGGGTAAAAATGGGCAGTGGAAAGATATGGCTGTGGATGGAAGTGATGAGAAGGGTTTGGTTTTCTTTGAGAATGAAGAGAAAGGAATGGATGAAAGAGATAAAGGGTTGGGAAAGGATGTTAAAATTGATGTTTCGGAGAAGAAAGTTGAGGAGTTCTTCAAGTGTGAAGAAAGTTCCCAATAAGGATGTTGAATTTGCTAATGTAGAGCTCATAGGTATATATATTGATTTTGTTGATCTTTATGGAGCTTTATTTTTGCCTTTGCGACCAATGTAATTATTTTCTTCAATTGTTAGGGAGGTATAGGGATTTAGAGTACTATGTGATGTGAACAGGCAATCAGATTCACTGACTCAATATACAAGGTAGAATTTTTAACATAAAGAAACTCAATGACGAAAATCTTTCTAGTTATATCATAGATCAAACGGATAGACGATACACATTTTCAAGTTATTGTGAATTTTGCATCTATTCTGAGTGGAATATATTAATTTCCCTGCTATTTTTTTAGGGTAAAATAGAATTACCACATGTTGATTTGTCTGTTAAAATATTCCAGAAGACAATTATAGTATGTCTGTACATGATGGACTTCATTTACAGTTTGCGGAAAGCTACGCCGACTTGTCAAAGTGAAAAAGGTGATTGGTCTTTATTAAATCTGGGTAGTTGGCTTTCATATCTCCTACAGAGATGTTTCTCTCAATAATGTATTGTTATCTGTTATAGGTAGGCCATGCTGGAACTCTTGTTCCTATGGCAACTGGTCTATTGATTGTATGTGTTGGTAAAACTACAAAATTGGTTGATAGGTAAAAATTCAAATATAATCTATTATATTCAATAGCTCTTGAGTTATCTTTTTCTTTTTGCCAAGCACCATTAGTATGTGAGCATGCATTTTTTGTATGCAATGAACGACCGGTTGTCCCGTGAGACCCACATCTAACGTAAACACATAGTATTTTGGTGAAATCTAATTCAGTTCCTCATTTTGGTAAAAGTTTTATCTCGTTCTCAATTTGATATCATTTTGGTGAAACTGTTAAAGAGATAAAAGAAGTCCTTTTTTCATCAAATTTAAATCTGGTGATCAATCTGATTCACTGTTGGAGATGGTCTAAGTGTCACAGCCATTACAACTAATGAAGATTACTTACAGAAAGCTGCATCACAATTAAATTTGACTTTGCCATGAGAAGCTGGCTACCAACCTGAAAATTTTAAAGGTTTTAATGTTTGGCTTTTGAACTAAGGAATATGCAATGAAAATTTTTTAGAGTTCTCTCCAATTGAATTGTCCATCCAATTGGATAGTATTGTTGGGTTGTGTGAATTTCATTTTGATTATTTAAATGATTTATTTTATAAAAAATTTTAAACAAATCATTTATATAAAAAATTAAATTAAACCGTAATAAGATACACAATAATACTTCGTAGCTTGAAAAAGTTGGCCCGAAAATGACTCGAATACCCAAAACGACATTCTATATTTTTTTTGCCCCTTTTGGTCACGACCTAAACCCGCCCGTATGGGTTTAGCATCGCAACCGGCCAATAATCCGTGATTTCCAAAAGCCTGCTTAACAGTAATGATAGTAATACAGAGTAAAGGGACTGGCGGAAGCCAAAACAGTAAATAAAAGGTGTCCAATGAGCTGTGACAGTCTGAATGCAAAAAGACTTTTATGAACAAGTCACATTCGTAACCAAAACATATTTACATATCAGATATACATACATACAAGTTAGGGATTCAATCCCTAAGCAATAACTGTACAGTAGGAGTCTATAACATCTATTACAAAACAGAAATAGAAGGGTGAATCTAAACACCCCAAAACAGCCGTAGTTTGAACGGACTTGGAACCTCAAGGCGAGGCATGGTGGTTGGCTTGACAAAACAAGAGCTAATCTGACCCTCCTAGTTCCGATCCGGTGCCTGGACACCTACATATATATATATATATATACAGTGAGCTAAAGCCTAGTGAATAACAGTAATGTAAAGAGGACAAGAATGAACGTCCTTTCAGTAATTAAATAGTCATATCAGTCACTTAGAAACCATAGCAGTCATATGTGGTGCATCTCATAGCAAAACAGTACAGTAGGTCTTAACAGACCGAACAGTCAGTCGATGGCCATCATAACAGTAACAGTAGTGGTTCCAAACATGGGAACTGACAGAGATCTCTGTGTCAGTAGCAGTAATAGTACAGTAACAGTAAATTGCTATAGATGCCACGAATATAGTTTACAAATAAGACAAACATTCATTCATTAAACAATAACGTTTCAGTAAGCAGAACAGTTGATCATTCAGAAAATAATCATAATTGAACATATCTTTACAACATTGTTACTTACAGAGCACTGGGCTATAGACAAGCTAACGAGCGTCCTCGGATGCCAACCCTACAGTTGCAGAACGAACACACACTCGGGATTAATAACTTAGCCCATAATTATACATGGTGTGGTTCTATAACATTATCCTTATTAAGATACCTTGAACTTGGCCTAGGAATGCCTAGGATGGAATGAGGATGCAAAAATGCACTTTAAAACACTTTTCAAATTTTTGCTGAAACAGGGGTCTCGCTCGAGCGTGGCTTTCTACGCTCGAGTGGACATGCAGACAAAGGAGCTCTGCTCAAGAGTGACTTCCCTCGCTCGAGCGAACTGTAAACTTCATGAAGAAGTACTAGATGCACGATTTTCACGCTCGACAGACGCTCAACCTCTGCTCGAGCGTGAGACTCAGATCTTCGCTCGAGCATAAATTCTTTCACTCGAGCAAACTGCAAAACATATGAACTTCTGAGCATATGCATTTCATGCTCGAGTGTGACTTTCTATGCTCGAACGGAAGTGCATGTACTCAGAGTGTACGCTCGAGCATGGGTCCAAAATCTGGAATTTCCAGATTGATCCTCAAGCATGAAACTCGACTTTCAAAGCTTTAAATTCGATTCTCTTGGGCTAATTTTCTAGAAAACACTTGAAGACTCATAGTACAACATGTTTTGAAGATCAATTTAGTAAAATCAAGCCCAAAGGCGAGACAATTGAACACAATTTCAAAGGAACTTTCATGAACAATACAAGAACTTAACATGCTTGAGTTCTAATGAATTCCAATGCTCCAAATCATAACCAAATGCAAGATTAAGCTTAAAACTATGGTGAATTTATGAACTACAACCAAAATGTGGACATACATGTGGAAATTCATGAAGAACAACCTCAAAATTCAAAAATATGTACATGCATGCATGAATTCACTCTCAACTCTATATTTTAAACCAATTCTTGACTTTAACTCCAAATTTCCATGAAACATGCAAGAGATAACTTGAATTCACAATTAAGAAGATGATTTTCCTACCTTATGCCTTGAATTCAAAGTATACAAGCTCAAATATGCAATCTCCCTTCAATTCCTCTAATTCTCCAAGCCAAAATCTCAATGAAACCAAAATTCTCCTACTCTCCCTCTCTCTCTCGATTATGGTCTCCAAAGTGGCTGAAGAAATGATATAAAACCAAGCTCCAAACAATGACCCCTAAGAGTGGCCCATTCAATGGCAAAGATGTAGTTATTGCAAACTAATGTAATTTATCTTTATTTAATCACTCCAAATTGAATTTTAATTAAATCTACCATAAAATCACATAAATTCTAATTAGCATAAAACACTAATCAATTCCAGAATCGGTCGCCGATAAAACCTTCAATTCGCAATTCAAAGTTAAAACATGAACAGATCATTTGATGACTAACAGATAGAAATGCAATTAAATAACATACTCATGCATTCAGTTCAGAATTTCAGTCTGATCAGTTACTTATTATGCTTAACCAGAGATTAGCACTAATCCGAGATGAGGGTTGTCACACTTTTTTCTTGCTTTTGAATACAAACAGAGGGAAGAGAAGAGGCGAGAGAGAAGAAGGAGAAAAGATGAAGATGGCGGTGATGGCGTTGTTTGTCCCTCCTCACCCCTTCCTGTCCTCCTCCTCCTCTTCCATATCGCTTTCTCTGCACTCAAATCTCTTCATTGTAGCTTTGTTTTCTAATCATATTCAAAACTAGGGTTCAACTTTTAGAGCTCCCTGTTTTTTAAATTTGTTTTGCCCTAACTTCTTAAAATAAACAAAACCCAAAAATAGTTTTTGAAAATTTTGCTTTCATTTTTTATAATTTTCTTGTTTTCTCTTGCTTCTGTTTCAAATTCTATACTTTCTTTTTTATAATTTTTTTTTATTTTTTATTTTTTTTGTGGTGATTGTTGGTTGTTGTTGATGATGATGTGTGTTATTATTGTTGATGATCTCTAGTGGATTTGGATTTGAAGATGAAGGAAAAAGAAAAGAAAAAAAAAAATGTTGACGATGAAGATGCCCAGCTTCTTCTTCTTCTTCTTCAGGAAAAAAAAAAAAAAAAAAAAAAAAAAAAAAAAAAAAAAAAAAAAAATCAAAACGATATTATTTTAAACTCAGGCCATTCGAACTTTATTATTTTCGTATTATCAATTGAAATCGTAACATACAAGAAACTTAGCACCCACTAATTGAGTTGTCCAGTAAGAGAGATCCGTACTAAACTCTTGGGACATACCCAGTGACTGCAAGGGGCCTGTGGGCTTTGTTGGCAGAGCCAACCACCCCAAAACCAAGATGAGCATGGTATTGGGAAAAGAAATATAAATTTACAAATTTTTCTACCATGGGATATTTATCATATTGTTAAAATAAGTTCTGTTTTAAATTTTAAATTTCAACAATGATACATCCCACTAATTTGAGAGCATTAATTGACCACTAATGAAGTGGAAATTCAAAAAAAAAAGAAAAAAAAAAACTTAAGGCCAAAACATCACATCAGTTAGTGGGATCCACTCTCTAGAACCCCTTTATGCTGTGTTTGGTTGAAGGATTTAAGGAGGGATTTGGAAAGGGAAATGGAAAAGGTAGGTGAAATGTGAAAAAAATATACTTACATTTCACATAGTTTCACACACCTTTTCCCTTTCCCTTTCCAAATCCCTCCCTAAATCCCTCAACCAAACACAACATTAGTGCTCCTAATTTAGAACTCCCAAACATTTTTCTTTAAATTTATTTATTGCATAATCTATTTATATAGCCCTATAGGCTTTAATTTTACGCAAGTTTGTTAGCTCTACTTCTAGCGGCCCGGCCCAATTGAATTTTCTCCAACAATCATTAACTTCTCCTTAGGAGTGATAAATGCAGCATCAAATAATTAATTATTTAAGTTTAATTTAAAAACTTTAATGTATTTTAAAAATATTTAAGTTTGATTTTTTAAACTTTCAAGACAATTTCAGAAGAATTTTTGTCAAGCTGAGTTTAAATAATTTAATATTTTTATATAAATTTAGATTGAATCGAATCTTACTGATCAATCAATTAACTATTTAAGTTTAGTTTAAAAATTTTAACAAATTTTAAAATATATTTAAAATTAATTATTTAATTAACAAATTAAATTCAAATAAATTTTTAATAAATCGGATATTGGAATTTCAACTGTGCTATTATTACCATGCTTCCCGGAGTATCAAAAAAAAAAAAAATAAAGGTTATGATTCATCTCTTCAAAATTAGAACTCTAATTGAGTTTTAGTGAGGTAAAAAAAAATAAAAAAAAAATAAGGCCAAAACATCACACGAGAGTGAGACCCACCTTTCATTGGAGCTATTAGAGCTCTAAAGTTTTTTTTTTTTTTAAAATAAAAATTATGAGCTCTAAATTAATATTCTTTTATGAGCTCTAAATTAATATTAATATTAAATTAGAGCTCTAAATTAATATTCTTTTAGTTTTAATTGGTGTGTAAATTTTATGTGATGTGATATTTTAGTCGTGATTTTTTTTTCCATATTAATCAGCTTGTTTGTTTTCATTTTTCAAAATACACTTTTCAAAAAATTCTACTTTTTTATCTTTTGTGTTTTTTTATTTTTATTGAATTTTTTTAATATTTTAAGTAATTTTTTTTTACTTTTTAGACACACCTAACATAAATACATCTAAAAAGTAAAAAAAAAATGTAAAAAAAATCTTTTAAAAATTCACTAAATACCAAAAATATAAAAAAAATACGAAAACTAAAAATCCAATTTTCAAAAAACTTAATTCAAAAAACTCAAACCAAACATATTGATTAATATTCTTTTAAAACTCTCAAATTAAAAGAATATATCATTTCTTAAAAAAAAAAAAAATTTACCATGCTTCCCATAATGCTGTGCAGTGGTTTATGATGACGATGATTTGTGACATAGACACGATGATATCACCAAGGCAACTGTAATAGTGTGGTGGGGGAATCGACGCACTGAAACAATTTCAAAATGAGATTTATTATTATTATTATTATTATTATTTAAAAAGATTTAAGATTTCGTAAGAATATTAGATCTTAAGAATTCGAATCGATACAATAATTATAATTATTTTGTTATAATTTAATTTATGAATATTCTAATATCTTATCATATAAAATGAAAATCACTTTTTTTGATCAGATAAAAATTGAGATTAATCATAAACGTGTATAACTTTTTACTCAAATTTTATCTAAAATTTGATTCATTTTACAGATAAACCTCACAGTATACTAATTTAAATTCAACCAACTGTGAGTAAAATTCTAAACCCATTTGCACGGTAACCAAATTTGCCCATATTGTTTTTAGCAATCTAACGAACCCTATTGTGTTTGGTTGGGAGATTTAAGGAAGGATTTGGAAAAGAAAAAAAAAATGTGTGTGAAATTAGATGAAATATACGCATGTTTTATTCACATTTCACCTATCTTTTCTATTTCCATTTTCCTTTCCAAATTCCTCCTCAAATCCCCCAACCAAACACAGCATAAATAAACTACCAAATATTCATATATAAATAAACTACCAAATATTCATATGAGTGTGTGACTTTTATAATTTTTTTATAATTTATTTAGAATTCTTAATATTTTTCTATTATTTTATGTGTGCATTATTGATTAGTCAAGTTTTTTTAATTTCAAACTGTCCAGCACTAAAATATAGTATATTCTGCGAAATTAGTAATTATTAGTGTTTACCCATTTTTAATTTGTGAGTGGTGAAAAGCTAGCATATGAATTAGGCATTGTCTGATAAAGCGAATTTCAAGAACATATTCACAGAATTGGATAGGTTGGTCCCCCTCCCAAAAAAATACAAAAAATAAATAAATAAATAAACAAGTATGTTTAAGTGAGAGAGAAATAAAAACAATGGTGATATTTTAAATTTATTATTGATAATATGATTAATGTAAATGAGGATGAAGAAACCATATTTCTGTTCCAACTAATATGTGATCTAGATTTATTCTGTTTACATATTAAACTCACAAAATATTCTAATTCAATCTCAACCACACATTTAAATTTCAGACACATTTTTTAAGTAATCAGATTTACTGGTGTTGTTTTATATGGACATTATTAATTAGTAAAGTTAATAATTTCAAAATGCCAAGTACAAAATATAGTAGCGTAATGTTAGAAATTTTAAAAATTCTATCAAAATTTTTACCAAAGGTCTCACAATGTTTTCACATTCATTTGAGACATTTAATAGAACTTTTTATAGATTTTTTGAGATCTCTAATGTTTTTAAATATAGTATATTCTGTAAAATTAGTAATTAGTGAAAGTGGAGACAGAGTAATATTTAGGGACAGTGGTTACTAAATTTTAATTCATGAGTGGTGAAATGTCAGCATATGAATTAGATAGCGGTGTTTTGGGAAGTTGGTAAAAAGTTGATTTTTTAGTTTTTTGACTTTTTTAGTAATTTTTTTGGTAAAAAGCTGGGTTGTTTTGGATAAAAAAAATTGACTTTTTTGACTAAAAAAACTGAAAAACCAAAAAATTGACTTTTGTTGCAATTTACCAAACCACCCCACAGTCCTTTTTTTTTTAAATTTTTTGAACGAATATGAATTAGATAGACTGATAAAGCGAATTTGAAGAATATATTCAAAGAACTGGCAAGCGTCCAAAACAAACAAATAAATAAATAAAAGGAAAAGATTTTTTAAAAAAAAAAAAAAAGAAAGAGAAAGAAAGAAAGAAAGGAGTATGTTCATGAGAGAGGGAAGAAAATATAACAGTTTGTTTGGTTCTGATTTTCAAAAAATAGTTTTTAAAAAATTTTACTTTTTTATTTTTCATATTTTAATTTTTTCAATAATTTTTTTAATATTTCAAGTAATTTTTTTTTTTGATTTTTAGACACACCTAACAGAAATACACTTAAAAATTATTTTTGTGTATTTATTAATTTTTTAAAATATTTTTTTACAAATATTTTACTATTTAGATACATCTAAGTAAGGTGTATCTAAAAAAAAAAAGAGCTTAAAATTTGAAAAACATTCACTAAAAACAAAAAAACACAAAAAACAAAAAATTTAATTTTCAGAAAACTAGAACCAGACACTGAATGGTGATATTCAAGTCGGCGTAACTTTCAAATAAGATTTTTTTTTAATATTTAAATAATACTATTTAGCTTGTTTGGTTTTCAAATTTAGAATTCACCATTCAAAAATTAAAATTTGTTTGTTGTCCATATTTTTTTGTTTTCACTAAATTTTTTTAATATTTTAAGTAATTTTTTTTAAAAATTTTTAGATACATCTAGCATAAATATACTTAAAAAATATAATATTTGTGAAAAAATCTTTAAAAAATTCACTAAAGACAGTGATTAGTATTAGGGTTTATTTATAGCTTTTATAAGGGTTATTATTAAGGGGCTAAAAGAAATTACAATTTTCATAAACTAATAAGTAGAGCTTATAGATTTAAAGTGAACACTATGCTAAAAAAAAAAATGTAAAATGTAAAACTTATTCTAAATTGGTGATTTTTTTTTTTTTTCAAAGTGGGTTTTTTTACAATAGCATACTGGATATTTTTTAAAATATGTGGAGCATTTTTTTTTTATTTTTAATGTAGACCTTCAAAAATAGAATAAATCCCTTTGGCAAACATAAAACACATCTGTAAAGACTTTTTAAAAATCTATAAAACTTGTATTATGCTTATGGGTAGGTGTTATGCAAGAAACATGATTTCAATCACACAATAAACAATAATGAGAAGACCAAGCACACACATAAACACAAAATATATATGATTTGACGAAATACCTAGATCTACGGCAGAGAAACAATCAAAATTCACTATACGCTATAAGAATTACAAGAATACTTAACCTTCATAAAAGGCTGCTTATAGTACTTTGAATGTACAGGAAATGCAAGACAACCCCACAATAGTATAATTGATTTTTTTTTTTTTTTTTTTTCCTTTCTTAGTTGTGTGGAGGCCTTCTTAAAGGGGCATTTAAAAAATGTAGAATTGTTTAAAAGCTATATTTGCAGAGTTAGAAAATGGAACTTCTTGCAAAATGAGACCTAAAGCGTAAGGCTCAATGGTTAAGCCGGCCCTGGTGATATTCTAAATTTATTATTGACAATATTAGCAATGTAAATCAAGATGAAGAAAAATGGTCATTTTCCAACCTAAAAAAATTGTTGATTTATATCTATAAATCAACTAAACATGGTAGACCTTTCTAATAAAATTTGTAATGTATTTATCAATTTGAATGGAATTTTAAAAAAGGAAGATGGTGGTAGTCTGTGGTCAGAGGTAGAACCAAGAATTGTTTTGAGGGCCAAGGTGTGCACATAAATAAAATAAAATAAAATAAAAAGTTCTTGTGTAAAACTTGTGAAAAAAATAATTTATGAGGAGAAAAATAAATAATCTAACAATTTTTTAAAAAAAATTTGTTTATTTTTTTTAAGTTTTGAACTGTTAATAAAATTATAATTTCAATTATTAATATGTATAAAGTTTTTAATTTATTTGCAATTTATTTTAAAAGCCTATACTGAATTGAAATTTCTCCTTAAGAGAAAGTCCCCATTACAAGGGGAAGTTATTTTATGGTCTTTGATATGACAAATAATAATATGTCTCTAGATCACTATAATTGATAGATTGATCAAGTTTGACTATCTTAAATAAGTACACACTTTTTATCTTTTTTTTATCACATCATCTCTCTACTTTTCTGCACATCTTTTCATAAAAAGATAAAAAGTACACTTATTTAGGTCATTCTAAATAGAGTAATGCTAGAGATCCCAAATATTCTACCAAAAATTTTACCAAATGTTTCACATGGGTGTGGAACCCACACAATGTGGGTCCCATATGAGTCTCACACTCATGTGAAACATTTGATAAAACTTTTGATAGAATTTTTAAAATCTCTAACATTTTTGTTCTACGTAACCCCATAGAATGAAATTCACAATTTAACGTTTTGTAATGGGATAATGTTGGACAATGGAGAACAATAAAAAAACGTGACAATTAACAAAATATTTAGTAATTGATGAAAATATTGTCGGATGCTTGGAGCGCACCTGGTACCCCCACCGATGATTAGGCGGATATAACGCCACCTCTCCTTACTTTGGGAGATTTGGTCATAATTTCTTCACTATCTAATTTTTCTTTTGAAAAGACAAAAATTATATAAGTATTTTTAAAATTTCTTGATATTTTAAAACTTATTTCTTTTACTATATTACTCTCATATCTATCAGCTCTCCTATTAAGACATTTTTACTATGTATTTCAGAGTAAAATTTTACTCTCTGAAACTAAAGTAAAATTTTACTCTGTATGAAAGTAAAATTTTACTTTCTGAAACTAAAGTAAAATTTTACTCTGTATGTAGGGATGGCAATTTCAACCCGGCCCGACGGGGACCCGACCCCCCGTCCCCGATAAGAGTGGTTTTTCCCCGAAAAATACCCCCGACGGGCCGGGGATGGTATTCAAAAATAAATCCCCGGTGACATTCGGGCCGGGGACGGTGATACATATTTCATCCCCGGCCCCGGCCCGGCCCCGGCCCCGCTCCCCGCCCCGGTCATCCCCCGATTTATATTATATATATATATATATATATATATATGTGTGTGTTTGGTTTGGTTAAAGGCTGCCACTTTGAATATTATATATTATATATATATATATGTTTATATGTTTTTTATTACACTGTCTTACACTCTCTCTCTCGCCCGTCTCTTCTCTCACTCCTTCTGTCTCACCCTCAGCTCACTCTCTGATCTATCTCTCTCTCTCTCTTCTCTCCACACCCAGTCGGCTGCCCTCCCTCTCGTCGCCTTCTCCACTGCTGCCTCCTCCTCCTCCATGCTACCGCCGCCTCATCCTCCTCCTCTTCCGATCGTCATCCTCTGTCATCGCACTTGCAGTCGGCTGCTCCGCGACGCGGATCGTCCTCCTTCGTCCATGGCTTACCCACCATCGCCGATCCTCCTTCCTTCGTCCACTATCCGCGACGCCGATCTCAGATCTGTTTGTATTTATTCATGTATGTTTGTATCTATCTATTTTTTTTTTTTTTTTTTTTATATGAACCGTTGATGATTGGGATGTTGTTGATTGGGGATGATGATGATGTTGTTGTTGTTGTTGTTGTTGATTGTGTTGTTATTGATTGTGTTGCTGTTGAAACAAGTTTGAGGGCGGGGAATTTTCGGGGTCGGGGAAACCCGGTCCCCGTTGGAGGGCGGGGATGGGGATGGTGGTAGGGTCCCCGTCGGGGATCGGGGCCGGGGCCGGGGAGATTTTTACAATCGGGGATCGGGGACGGGGAGTGTGATCCCCGGCCCCGCCCCGCCCCGTTGCCATTCCTATCTGTATGAAAGTAAAATTTTACTCTGTATAAAAATAAAATTTTACTCTGTATAAAAGTAAAATTTTACTATGAAAAATAAGTAAACTGTGAAACTCTGAAACTAAAAGTAAAATTTTACTCTGGTTCTGACAAATGAAAAAAACAGAGTAATAGAACCAGAGTAAAATTTTACTCTGGTTCTATCAAATGAAATTTGATGTTTACTCTGAAAAATTGATGGAACTTTGAGCTTTGAGTTTTGAATGAGGCCTATAATCCTTGAATCAATCGATATTTACTCTGAAAAATATTAAATCATGCCTATAATCCTTGAATCAGGCCTATAATCTGAAAATTTTAGAGAAATCTCAATTTTTCATACCTCGGTTCTTCAAATTTTTCAGATTTTACAGATTTTTCAGATTTTTGAAACTTTGAGCTTTCAAAAATCTTGAGATTTTTCATACACACAGATTTTTCAGATTTTACTTTAAATCTTTGAGCTTTTGAGTTCGAATCAAATGATCGCCGAGACCGATCTATGCAATCATTCAAATCTCCGATCTTAAAGACTCAAAACACACATATATATAGATATATACATATATCTATATATGTATATATCTATATATAGATTACAGATCGGAATAGAGAGATCGTCGGAGTTTAGGAATGGCATAGCTCCGGCCATGAAGGAAGCTAGGGTTAGAAGTGAGAGACAAGAGAGAAGATAAATTCTGTATCTGGATTGTGTATATTTGAGGGTATAATAGTCTGATAAAATATTTAAATAATAAATTTTGTCATTTATGCAAGATTTTATAATTATAAAGGAGTTTAGAAAGTATAATTTTTTTCTTAATCATTCTAACAATGAAAGAAAGGTAAAAGAGATTTATAGCCAAATTTCCCTTTACTTTGGCCCTTATTTTTATATTTTCTTTTCTTTCCTTTTTTTTATAGCCACCACCTCTTTACTTTAGCCCCACCTTTTCTTTTTCTTTTTTCTTTTTCCACCAATTAAGAGAATTAAGTACTGGAATGAGACACATTAGGCCTCGTTTGGGAACATACTAATTTAGTAAATTTATAGTTATTTGGTTAAAATATGAGCTAAAAAAATTAATATGTTTGGGATGACTTTTTAACTTTTTACGAAAAGATGTACAAAAAGTAGAGAGAAAAGAGAATTTTTGACTTTTTAACTAATTTAGTAACTTTTTAACTTTTTAACTAAAAAATTCAATTGCCAAACAAAGCCTTAATAATTAGATAACGAAGCTGTGGAAGACCACAATCACTTTAACAAGCTCAACAATCTCCACAACTTAGACCCTATAGGCTTGGTTTAGTTAGGACTAAATAAGTCAGTTGGAACTAAAAAAATATAAAAAAAACAAAATAAGTTAAATAAATTTATATAATAAAACACTATATTTAAATTATAATTATTTTATTTTTTTAACAAAAATTAAAAAAGTAAATCTAAACAAATATTTTAATTCCAAAAAGTCACCACTCAACAAATCATCTAAACAATAATATAATAAGAGAGAAATAAATAACCACTATAAAAAAGTATTAATTAAAACATGCTCTAAGAGCATCAGCATCAGAGTCGCTACAACAAATTTGACGCTATTGTAGAGAGTCAAATTGTAAATATGTTGATGTATCAAACTCGCTATGGGTTGCATTCATTTTGACAAAGTTACAGTTCCTCCTCTAATGAAGCGAGAAACTGTTCATAGGGTAATCATTTTTTTATTATATTTTTTTCATGTGCTTCTTTCTCCCGCCAACAAGAACACTATTTTTCATACCACCATTACTATCAACACTTACCAGAGCCATCACACAAATTTCATTCTCACCATCTTGGAACTGGAGCAAAACTGAACTGGAACAAAGATGGGGTCATCCCCCAGGATGTCTCATGAGAAGAAGAAAAATGCTAAAATTTTGCTTAACCGGTCATCCGGTCGGTGGACCACCTTGGCTCCTGTGTTGCTGCTGTTCTGTTGTTGCTCTGGTGCTGTCGTGGGTCTTATTTTATACCTATTTTAACATCATTTTGCACTCAAAAAATATGGTTAAACACAATGAGCATTTAAAGATTATAATGATTTAATAAAACTTTTCTAATTCAATTATAATCTATTTTTTATTAATAAAATAAATAATTAAAAACCTAATACATTTATTTGCCGCAAAATAATTAAAACATGACACAATAAAAAATAATATTTTAATGAAATAGAATTTTAAAATAGAGAATTTAATGGAATGTGTATATATAAAAAAAAAAACTAGTTAAAATATAAAAGTAAATTTTAAATTATAATTTAACTCAAAATTTGTCGAAACTGATGCGATTACTCTACCAACTATCACAACATAAAACTCCAATGATGATGGAAAAAAATAACTACCACAAGAAGGTATCAATCAAAATTTATTTCTTAGGAGTTGGACGGGTAATTTCACATCACAAAGTAGTTCTATCCAATCACTGGATCAAAATTAATTATTTTGTTCACATACAGCTAATGAAGTATTTAAGCAAAGGAGGTGAATTCTCTCTAATTCGAAGGGTGTTGTCTAGGCGGGACTCATTATAGATCTTAATTTAATAATTCGAACGGTTCATTTTATAAAATATCTCATTCATATCATTTACGCATAAAATTAGATTTATTTGATAATTATAATTTATTCAATATATCGTGTTTGTCACAAAAAAAATAATGATCTCTTTTAAAAACATAATTGTCGTCTATTTTTTTTTTTTTTTTGTGATAAACGTGATAAATTAAATGAGCTACTATTACCGGATCGATCTAATTTTTTGTATAAATAATATGCATGAAGCGCCTAATAAAATGAATAGTCTAAATCATCGAAATACGATTCGTGATAAGTCCCATAGATTCAAACAATGTCCTCTAATCCAAGGAATCCTCCTCCGTAAACAAAATACACTCACTAATTTACTACTATTTTAAAAGTGTGAAGAGCCGTCGTGTTTTTTATTTTTTTAAAATTTCAATTTTACCTTCTACTACTATTTTAAAATCCACCAAGCAAACTTTTTTATTAAATTTCAATTTTATCCTCTTAAACATCCACAATTCTACTATTATTTTAAATGTTTTCTGCCATATTTTTTATTTTTTTAAATTCCAATTTTACCCTCTTAAATACCCACAATGCTACTATTATTTTAAAAGCCACCAAGCAATTTTTTTTTTATATAAAAAAAAATTCTAATTTTACCCTCTCAAATACCTACAATTCTACTATTATTTTAAATGTTTTCTACTTTTTTTTTTATTATTTTAAATTCCACGTTTACTCTCTCAAATACCCACAATTCTACTATTTATTTAAATTTCAATTTTACCCTCTTAAATACTCACAATTCTACTATTATTTTAAAAGCCACCAAGCTTTTTTTTTTTAATTCCAATTCTGCCATCTCAAATATCCACAATTCTACTATTATTTTAAATATTTTCTGCCATGTTTTCTACTTTTTTTTAAAAAAAATTCTAATCGTACCCTCTTAAATATCCACAATTCCAATTTTATCCTCTCAAATGCCCACAATTTTACTCTTATTTTAAATGTTTTCTGCCATGTTTTCTCCTTCTCTTTTTTTTGGGTGAATTACACTAACAGTCCCTATAGTTTGGCACTTGTGTCATTTTGATCCTTAACTTTTCAATTGTGACATATTTGACCCTAAATTTTGAATCTTGTTCCAAATAAGGACAATTGAATATATTATTGGATTTTTCAAGGACAAAATTGTCAATTTGATAAAATATAAATTAATTTGACAAAAATAAATGTCAAAAAATTATTTTTGAATTTTTAAAAATTATTTCTACCTACTAAATGTAAAATTACATAAAATTGATAAATCTTTTAGACATTTATTTATTTTTTTTACCAAACTAATTTTTATTATGTATTTGGATGATGATCATGTAAAATTAATTTTTAAAAATTAATCATGAAATTTTTATTAATTTTTATCAATTTTACATAATTTTATTTTTGGTGGGTAAAATATTTTTTAAAATATTTTTTTGACATTTATTTTTGTCAAATTAGTTTATATTTTATCAAATTGACGATTTTGCCCTTGAAATTAAGCAATGGTATGTTCAATTGTCCTTATTTGAAACAAGATTCAAAATTCAGGTCACATGTGTCACAATTGAAAAGTTCGGGACTAAAGTGACACAATCCCCAAACTATAGAGACTGTTAGTGTAATTTGCCATTTTTTTTAAATTCCAATTTTACCCTCTTAAATACCCACAATTCTAATATTATTTTAAAAGTCACCAAGCAAACTTTTTTTTTTTTTTTAAATTCTAACTTTACCCTCTCAAATGCCCACAATTTTACTATTATTTTAAATCTACTACTATTTTTAAAGTTTGAAGAGCCTCCATATTTTCTAATTTTTTTATTTTAAATTCTAATTTTATCGTCTGAAATACCTACAATTCTACTATTATTTTAAAAGCCACCAAGCAAACCGCTTGACAATTGAACAATCACCAAGCAAATGCCAACTGTTGCTTGGCAAAATAAACAACAATACTACAGACTCTCAAAAAACATAATCCCCACAATCCCTACTCATCTGTGATTGGTTCAGAAAGGAAAGAAAAAAAAACAAAAAAACAAAAACACGTGATTGGTCCACATCATTTTGGGAGTCATGGGTAGAGATGACAATTTGAAACCGACCCGACGGAGACTCGATCCCCCAACCCCAATTTGAACAGTTTTTTCCTGAAAAATACCCCCGACAGGGCAGGAATGGTATTCACAAATCAATCCTTGATCAATTTTGGGCCGAAAATGCTGATAAGTGTCCAAGCCTGGCCCCGGCCTCGTTTGTCCCTGAAGTGATACATATATGTATACTTTCTGATATATTGTTTCTCTCTTTCTTTTATTTTATCTTTTTTCATTTCATATCTACTCTCTCTCTCTCTCTTCTTCACCATCTCTGATCTCTCTCTCTTCCTTACCGTCTCTCATCTCTCTCTCACTCTCACTCACTCAAAGTCTCTTTCTCTCTCTCATTCCTCTTCATCTCTGTAAGATCTCAAAATGTGGTGCTTCAATCGGGGAAAAATCAATCTCTTTTCCTCACATCTCTCTCTCTTTCTTACTTTCTCTCTCTCTGTCCATTCTTTCGACAGCCGATGATGCTTTCTCTTCCACTGCAGACCGCCGTCTTCAGCCAATTTTGCCGTTGGCCAAGCTGCATGACTAATTCGTGAGATCTTGGTGATGAAGATAGTGAAACATCCCTACATCGTCCCGATTAAGATCTATTCTGCCATGGAGACCAAGATCTACTTCTACTCTACCATGGTTCCAAGATTTTTTTGAATAGATCTATAATTTTTTTTGAAAAATCTTAATCAATCTTGACCTTTATATATATATATATATATATATGGATTCAGATCTGATTTTGTTTTTTTTTTTTTAACATATCTAAATGTTTTTTTTAGACATTTCAACCCACACATTTTTAGATTTGAATAGTGTTAGATTTGTTGTATAGTGTCAAATATGGAAGATGATGATCTTGTTGTGATGTTATGTATCTCACAAATTGTGTTTGGATTTGGATCCGTGTTTTGTTTGAATAGGCCTTCATTCACTGATTTGGATTTGGATCTCACAAATTGTTGAATAGGTCTTCTTTTGGATCTATGTTTTGGATTTGGATCTTCATTCACTAATTTTTTATTTTTTTTTTGGCGGGAATTTTCAAGATTGGGAAACCCCAATCCCCGCTAGAGGATGGGAGTGGGGTAGGGATGGTGATAGGCTCCCCGTTAGGAACTGGGGACGGAGACGGGAGAATTTGCACCATCAAGAATTGGGGACAGTGGGTGTGTTCCCTGATCCCACCCTAGCTCATTGCCATTCCTAGTCATGGGGGTCCCAAGTATTTTTGTGAAATAAAATACTGGGAACAACTTTGTCTTTCAAATGTCAACCGTTGCTTGAAGAGTTTGAAACAGAATTTCAAATGCGGTACAATTGCAACCATACAAACAACTTTGAATCTCCAAACATCTAAAACAAACTTTGAATCTTCAAACATCTAAAACGGATGTGAAAAACAACTTCAAACATAATTGTCCACTCTATTTCAAAATAATTTGGTTTCCTAACGCAGTGGTAACATCTAAAACAAATTTGAAAAACAACTTCAAACATAATTCTTTACTCCTTTTCGGAACAATTCGGTTTCATAACCAATGGTTCGAAACAATTTTGTTTCATTACCAAGTAACTTCAAAACTAATTTTCTACTCTGTTTTGAAACAAGTCTAGAGCAATTCTGTTTCATAACCTAGTGGTTTAAATAAAAGAATAATGCTTGGGACCCCCTTTTGGGGGTCACCCCCTCACCCCCATTTGCCACGTGGCGGGTGCTGATTGGAGGAGCAGGAAAAAAAAGAAAAAGAAAAAGAAAATGTAACCAATGAGAGAGAGAGAGGGGGTCAAAGGGGGTGGGGGAAAAAGAGGGGATGAATCATTGTTGTAAATAAAAACATGGAAAATGTCTCGTAGCTCAAATTTTGTGGCTCAAAAGTGGTTCAAATGGCCAAAACGACGTCGTTTTGGCCATTTGAGCCACTTTTGAGCCACAAAATTTGAGTTACGTAGCATTGTCGTAAAAACATAACAGTATACTCTGCTTTGGAACCAAATAGATGGTCAAATCATAATCTAGTGAACTCTGTTTCACAATCTAGTGATTTTACAAACAAATCAAATCAAATCATAACAGCCTACTCAGTTTCAGAACCAAATAGCCGGCCCGATTGTCTCTCCAGCAAGTACCACATTTCAAAAAATTGCTAGCAAACAACAACGGTCGACCAACAACACACATTGTAAATTAAAAATAAAAATAAAAATAAATAACTCAAATAAATAGAATGAGGATCCTCTCCTTGCAGCCCCCGTCCTTGCGCCCGTCCTTGCAGGTCTTCGAGTCTACTTTTAGGCCCAATTTTGATAATCCGAACCGTTCATATTTTATGATTTATTCAGTATATCATACCTGTAAAAAATCAAGGTGATCGGATATCAGAAAGTATGTGTTCGGAAAACTGTTATTAAATTCTTTAAAAAATAGTTTTTAGTTCAATTTTTCGAACACATGCTTTCTAATATCAGATCAATTTGATTTTTTACAGGTATGATATACTGAATAAATCATAAAATATGAACGGTTCGAATTATCAAAATTAGGCCTAAAAGTAGACCCGAAGGCCTGCAAGGACAGACGCAAGGACGGGCTGCAAGGGGAGGCTCTGGACTCAAATAAATAAACCATAAACAGAAGACAAAAAGGAACTGCCATTATCAGGTTAGGATATCCTCTCTCTCTCTATTCTATTTGCATTTGGCTACAATCTTGTTTAATGTTGTCATGGTAAATAGTTAAAACACCATGTCCAATTGGTATCAAACCAATTGGTGGAACCTTCTGTCAACAATACAGTAAATATTTTCATAATTCATTCATTCAATGAAATTTCAAAACATGCTTCCATTCCAATACCCATTAGGCAAATGTCCCACAATTACAACTCAAACCCGTATGGCAAATGTCCCTCAATTACAACTCAGGATCAATGGCCTATCAGACTTGTAATTTCTTCATTAATGGTAAGTGTCTTTGAGGGAAAAATCATTTAAAAAATATTTTTGAGTGAGTGTGGAAAGAAAAATTGTTTTTGTATTTATAAGGAATTGAACATATCCCTTTTAGGGATTGGTTAGTTTGTATTCTTCATGACCTTGTTACCAGAAAGTAGATAGAAGAGAGAATTGGAATAGCTAATTTGAAAATTTTCATCCAAATAAAAAGTAAATCAAAAAAAGTTTTGGTCTCCCTTCTTGTTTTGTGACATAGATAGACAGATTAAGAATATTGATGCCAAATAGTAGTTAAAAAAATCATACAAAGACGTCCACATAGAATTCAGACACTATTAACTTATATCATCCTATTTATTATTAGCATTACAAGTTCAAAACTATTTGGTTTGAGTTTTTTGGATTAAGTTTTTTGAAAACTGATTTTTTTGATTTTTGTATTTTTTTTTTGTTTTTAGTGAATATTTTTAAAATTTTAAACATTTTTTTTATATTTTTTTAGATGCACCTTACTTAGATGTATCTAAAAAGTAAAAAATTTGTGAAAAAATATTTTAAAAAATTAATAAATACAAAAAATATATTAAATTCTTGTATTTTTTTTTATATTTTTTGGTATTTAGTGAATTTTTAAAAGATTTTTTTTTACAACTTTTTTACTTTTTAGGTGTATTTATGTTAGGTGTGTCTAAAAAGTAAAAAAATTTCTTAAAATATTTTAAAAAATCAATAAAAACAAAAAAATACAAAAAATAAGAAAGTAAAATTTTCTGAAAAATATTTTTTGAAAAATGAAAACAAAAAAGGTGATTATTTCCAAAAACATAACCACAAGAAAGTTACATAAGTATGAGCCCCGCATAACTTCATTATGCAAGAGAGAAGAACGAGAAAAAGAAAAACATGCTAACCATGAAATTATACATCCCCTACTACGTTTTTGCATTTGAAAATCATATGTTCATACATACAAATTGATTGAATTTTAACAGTAAAATAACTATTTTATACTTTGTTTGAGTTGTATTTTCCAGTAAAATAACTTCCTTTTGTTGGTTGATGATTGTTCATTTTTCATTTCTTTTTTATCAAATACTTCAATATAGACATTTTTTTTGGGTAATGTTAGGAATACCAAATTTTCTACCAAACAAATGACTAAATGTCTCACATGGGTGTGGGGTCCGCAATTTTGTGGGCCCCACACCCATGTGAGACATTTGGTCATTTATTTGGTAGAAAATTTGGGACCTCTAGCATTTTCTTTTTTTTTTCTCCATGTGCAACTCGAATTATAGTCAGTAAAAATGCAAAATTCGAAATGACAATTGTAAGTTGATATGAAAACTAAGGCCTCGTTTGGGAACAGGCTAATTTAGTAACTTTTTGGCTATTTAACTAAAATATGAGCTAAAAAAAACTAGTATGTTTGGGATGACTTTTTAGCTTTTTACGAAAAGATGTGCAAAAAGTAGAGAGAAAAGAGAATCTTTGACTTTTTGGTATGAGTTGTTGACTTTTTGACTAATTTAGTAACTTTTTGACTTTTTAACTAAAAAAGATGGTTCCCAAACGATGCCCAAGGAACACCATTTCAAATTTATTCTACTTTTGCGTTAGTAAACTAAACACTACTGTGGGGATGTATTTTCTGAATACCAACACGTGGCATGGTGACGCCGACGTGTCAGCCGAGGTGCCACGTGCCCTGGTAGTTAAGCCGAGGTAATCTCGGAGAAGCCGAGGTCATCTCCGAAGATATCGGAATCGGAGATAAGGGGCAAGAGTCCTAAGGCAAGGAGGGGACTTAACCAAGATAAGGATAAAGCTCTTAGGGAGTTTATCTTTATCTCTTGAAGAGTCCAGAGTAAACAGTAAATTGGAGTTCATAGAAGTCATACTTCTAGCGGGACTTGGATTGAGTATATTATAAAAGAAAGGCACCCCCGTGGGTCTAAGGTATGTAATTTATATTCTGAGTATTCAGTTTAGTATTTGATTATCTTTGAGAGATATGCTGACTTGATCATCAGAGTGCCCCCGGGTGGAAGAACCACCGCCGGAGCTTTTTCTTTCTGTTTCAGGTTGCTTAAGTCATCTATTCTGCTTGTGCTCTCCAACTGATCACTAAACGGGCAGTGTGGTCAGATTTTCACCCACACAATTTGGCGCCGTCTGTGGGAACGAAGGAAGAATAGATGGCCAGTAACGGACAGCAGGAAAATATTGGGGATGACGCTCCCACTGGGAGTGGCAGACCAATTGACCTTGACATCGAAGGAGATAACCACAATGCAGAAGCCCGTGACCAGGGTCACAGAGAGAACGACGTCATCCCAGAAGGCGACACGTCAAAAAGAGCAAACCAAGGAAAGTACTACAATGAAGATAACCTCCAGGTATGGAGGGACAGGTGCCTCCGGAGGGATGAGGAAATGAAAGAACTAGCAAACAAGTTGGCGGACCTCCAGTCAGTCGTCAACTTCATGATGCAGAATAATGTTATGCAGCCACCATACCCGCTGCAAGATACGCCGATGCCGGCAAACAACACTCAGAAGGATGGAAGAAAAACAATCCCCGAGGTCCCTCAGCATACCAGAAGCGGAAGGCATTCTTACCGGCCTTCTAGGGAAGTCGGACGGGAAAAGCCGAGGCAAGAAGAGTCCCGAAGGACACACCACATGAAGAATCCAGACCCCAAAGAACGTCGACATGTTCAGGGGCAAGTACTCCATTTTGACACATCCCATGAAGAAAGATCCAAACGACCCCACCACGAGGCCGAAAGCTGTGTACCAAAAAGACTAAAATCCAAAGACAGCCGAGCTCCAGGGAGGAGCAAAGAAGACTTAAGGGACTACCTCAAGAGGAGGCAGCAGAATGCAGAAGCCGAGGTAAACTCCCCAGTAAAACCGAAGACGGCCTTCTCGGTGGAACTGGACAAATTCGAACTGCCCAAAAGATTCAGTATGCCGAGGTTTCAAATCTATGATGGTAAGTCAGATCCAAACTTTCACGTTGGGCTATACCTAAATTCAATGGCGTTATATAGCGGGAACGAGCCGTTGCTCTGCAAAGTATTCCCCTCATCCTTTGGGGAAATTGCATCTGATTGGTTCCACAAGTTACCAAAAGGAAGCATAAAGACATGGGAAGGCTTGGCCGAGATGTTTGTGGCCAGATTCGTGACCAACAAGCTGCAACCCCTGAGGGTTGATGCTTTGATGGCTCTACGAATCACCAAGGAAGAAGGCCTCAGGGCCTATGCGAAGAGGTACTACGAGGTGTTCAACCGAATACCCGAATGCAACCAGGAAGTAGCAGTCGTATCCTTTAAGAACGGCCTGAAAGATGACTACCCTCTACGGAAGTCTTTGGCAAAAACATTGCCAAAAAGCATGGAAGAACTCATGGCAAGAATTGAGAAATACGCCAGGGCCGAAGAAGATACATCGGGAAACAAAGAGGTGAAACAAGAAAAGGGAAACGGCTCGCCAAAGCGAGGCCGAGTCAACAATGGGCCGACCAAACAAGAAATAGAATTAAGAAATAAACAGGCGGTAACCACAGTATTCCGGATCCCAATCCATAAAATCTTGGATCAGATTCGAAATCAACCTTATTTCAGGGCTCCAGCAAGAGCACCAGGGGAATTCATGGGAAGGAACGTTGGTAGACGTTGTGCCTACCACAATGAAGAAGGGCATCCAACTCAAGGTTGCAGAGCCTTAAAAGCACACTTGGAAGACCTAGTAAGACAAGGCCTTCTAAGGGACCTGGTCGATGAGACCAGAACAAGGGAAGAACAGGCAAGGTTGCCTCAAGCACCAGCGGCACCCCCTCCCCCAGCACAGCTACCACAAGCAGGAGAACCAAGGGTGGTTAATGTGATCCACTCAAGGGTCAACGAAAATGAAGTCAGAGGAGAAACCCAGAGGGTAAGACATTTACAGCATATCTATCAAGTCGGGGAAAAGAGACATCGGCCAGAAGAATGCCAAGGGCCGATGATAGCCTTTACTGAAGCCGACCTAGAACTGGTCCAACATCCGCATAATGATGCCTTGGTAGTATCCCTCTAGGTTGGGGAGTGCCAAGTAAAACGCATCCTAATAGACCAAGGCAGCTCCTGTGACATCATGTACGTCAGATGTTACAAAGAGCTAGGCCTTCACCCCGATGACCTAGAACAATCCAGCGGCCCGATGGTCGGCTTTAATGGAACGCCGACATGGCCACTGGGTGCAACAAGCTTGGAGGTACAAGCCGGCACTAAAAAGATCAGGACGGAGTTCCTGGTAATTGACACACCCTCACCATACAACATCATCCTGGGAAGACCGTGGTTGCATGCAATGGGGGCAGTTCCCTCGACGTTGCATCAACTACTCCGGTTCCCAACAGAGCATGGGATTGAAGAAGTCAGAGGGGATCAACTACAAGCCAAAAATTGCTCCATGGCAGCAATAAAGTCCACCTGTAGTATACGGGAGCCAAAGAAAGCAGAAGTTGAAGATGAGGACATGGAAGTCCTAGAAGACGTCAGGAAAGAACCAGCCGAGAAAAGCGAAGAGGCGCTAAAGAAAATCCTCGTCCAGGAGGGCGACGAAGAACGATTTTTTCTTCTCGGCTCAGGCTTAGCTAGAGAAGAAGAAAAAGAACTGGAAGATTTTTTAAGGGCAAACATAGAGGCGTTCGCCTGGACACCTTATGAAATGCCTGGCATTGACCCCGAGGTCACTTGCCACAGTCTGAATGTCGACAGATCGGCAAAACCTGTGATTCAACGAGCCAGAAGGCCGACGTTAATGCACGTCGAAGCAGTCGAGGAAGAGGTTGACAGACTCCTTGAAGCCAGGGCCATCCGAGAAGTCCAGTACCCAACGTGGCTGTCCAACACAGTAGTAGTAAAAAAGAAGAATGGCAAGTGGAGGGTTTGTGTAGACTTCACCAGCCTCAACAAAGCTTGCCCGAAAGACAGCTTCCCTCTGCCCAAAATCGACCAACTGGTAGACGCCCCTCGGGACATGAAAGGATGAGCTTTTTAGATGCATACAGAGGGTACCACCAGATTGCTATGTACCCTCCAGATGAGGAGAAAACCGCGTTCATCACCCCGAAAGGCCTGTACTGTTACAGGGTAATGCCTTTTGGGCTGAAAAACGCAGGAGCAACCTATCAGAGGTTAGTAACAAAGATGTTTAAACACCTGATTGGCAAAACGGTAGAAGTTTACATCGATGATATGGTCGTAAAGACCAAGGAATCAAAAGGTCATCTTGCCGACCTAAAAGAGGTCTTTGACATACTCAAAAGATATCGGCTCCGACTCAACGCCTCAAAGTGCGCCTTCGGAGTTAGGTCAGGTAAATTTCTAGGATATCTGGTAACAAGAAAGGGCATTGAAGCCAGCCCAGACCAAATCAAGGCCATCCTGGAAACTACAGAGTCCAACATCGGCAAAGCAAGTTCAAGTGCTCACTGGAAGGGCCGCAGCCCTAAACCGATTCATCAGCAGAAGCTCAGACAAGTGCAGACCCTTCTTTAACCTGGTGAAAAAAGCCACAGACTTCCTATGGACGGAAGAATGTGAAGCCGCCTTAGCCGACCTAAAAAAGTACTTGACCACAACCCCGGTCCTTTCTAACCTAATCCCAGGGGAGGAATTGTTTTTGTACCTAGCAGTCTCTGAACACGCAGTCAGTGCAGTGCTAATCCGAGAGGAAAAAGGGGAACAGAAGGCTGTCTATTATGTAAGCAAGACTCTGGCTAACGCAGAAACAAGGTACCTACCACTGGAAAAATTAATGCTAGCCTTGGTAATGGCCTCAAAGAAATTGAGCCATTACTTTCAGGCACACAAGATTGTGGTTCTAACAGAGCACCCACTGAAGTCCTTATTACATCAAGGAGACTTAACAGGAAGAATAGCAAAATGGGCAGTAACACTAGGCCAGTTTAACCTAGAATTTAGGCCAAGAACAGCAATAAAGGGCCAAGTTTTGGCCGACTTCGTCGCAGAACTCACACCTGAAGCCATCACACCTCGGGCTCCGTCGAGCCAAGAGGAACATTGCCCCGACAAGCAAAAAGAATCCCAGTCAAAGACAAAAAGCAAGAGAAAGAAAAGCTCAGACCATGCAGCATCTACATCGGCGATTCATTCAGACTATTCGTCGATGGAAGTTCAAACCGCCAGGGAGCAGGAGCAGGAGTACTGCTGATATCTCCAGATGGAGAAATCGTAGAACAGTCCATCCGTCTGGGGTTCAAAGCCTCCAATAATGAAGCAGAATATGAAGCATTAATTGCAGGGCTAAAGCTAGCAGCAGCAGCAGAGGCAGACGAGGTAATTGTTTTTTGTGATTCACAACTGATTGTTAACCAGTCAACAGGAGAATTTGCAGCCAGAGACGAAAAAATGTCGGCATATGCAAAGGAAGTCATCCGACTGGCAGCCCTATTCCAGAACTGCAGATTATTCCAAGTTAGCCGAGATGACAACACCCACGCCGACGCACTAGCCAACCTGGCCAGTTTAATTCAAACTGGAAAAACAAGGACAATTATGATCGACTACATGTCGGCCCCGAGCATAGATAAACAGAGCATTGAACAAGAAGCAATGTGCGTGGGCCTTGGACCAAGTTGGATGGATGCAATCATTGCATTCCTAAAAGAGGGGAAGCTGCCAGAAGACCATAAAGAAGCACATAAAATTAGGCTAAAATTGGCCAGATTCAGTCTAACAGCGGAAGGCCATCTCTACAGGAGGTCCTTCAATGGACCACTTTTAAGGTGCGTACATCCTTTACAGGTTGAAGATTTCCTTTACGAGATTCATGAAGGAATTTGTGGAAGCCATGCAGGGGGCAGATCGTTAGCCCACAGGGCCATTACCCAGGGGTATTGGTGGCCCTACATGCAAAAGGACGCCGAAGCCTATGTAAAGAAGTGTGAACAATGTCAAAGGTTTGCACCTTTGATACATCAACCAGCTGCCGACCTAAACCCAGTATCCAGCCCTTGGCCGTTTGCCCAATGGGGCATGGATCTGGTTGGACAACTTCCCCAAGCAACTGGGCAAAGAAAATACTTGCTGGTAGCAACAGACTACTTCACAAAATGGATAGAGGCAGAACCTCTTGCCAAAATCCGAGATGTGGATGTCAAGAATTTTATTTGGAAAAACATAATCACCAGATTTGGGATTCCAAGAGCTATAGTTGCCGACAACGGAACACAATTCGACAGCAAACTTATCAAAAACTTTTGTGCAAAATTCAAGATCAAGAATTATTTCTCAACACCAAGTTTTCCTCAAAGCAATGGACAAGCAGAGGCGTCCAACAAAGTAATCCTGGATGGAATAAAGAAGAGGCTCCAGGCAGCAAAAGGAAAGTGGGTGGACGAATTGCCCAACGTACTTTGGGCATATCGGACTACGCCGAGAAGATCAACAGGAGAATCCCCCTTTGCCATGGCCTATGGCACAGAAGCAGTCATCCCATTGGAGATCGGCATCCCAGGGATCAGAACCCAGGGAGTAGAGAATGGCACCAATGACATTCTGTTAGCCCGAGACCTGGATTTATTGGAAGAACGAAGAGAGAAAGCTGCGATTCAGCTCGCAGTATACCAGCAACAGCTTGCCAGAGCTTACAACAAGAAGGTTAATCCAACAGATTTTCAAGTTGGCGACCTAGTCCTAAGAAAAGTCGTCGGGAACAAAAAGGATCCCAGGGAGGGCAAGCTTGGCCCAAACTGGGAAGGACCCTACAGAGTTACTTCAGTATTAGGCAATGGAGCATATCGGCTTGAGGACAATGAGGGCAAAGCATTGCCCAGACCTTGGAATACTTGTAATTTGAAATTTTTCTACCATTAGATAAACATCATTGTTTAGCCGATATCATCAATAAAGTCTTTTCAGAATCCTTTTCAACATATATGATTGATAAAGTTATGCATGGATGTTTATTGAAGACATATCAAACTCAGGCGAAGCTAAGCCGATGTTATTTCCTTAATTCACTTGTTGAAATTTGTAGCAATTTACAAGTTGGAATTAAGCTGATTCCTTATCTTCACTTGTTGAAATTTGTAGCAATTTACAAGTTGAAACTAAGCCGATGTTATTTCCTTAATTCACTTGTTGAAATTTGTAGCAATTTACAAGTTGGAATTAAGCTGATTCCTTATCTTCACTTGTTGAAATTTGTAGCAATTTACAAGTTGAAGTTAAGCCGATGTTATTCCTTAATCCACTTGTTGAAATTTGTAGCAATTTACAAGTTGGAATTAAGCTGATTCCTTATCTTCACTTGTTGAAATTTGTAGCAATTTACAAGTTGAAGTTAAGCCGATGTTATTCCTTAATTCACTTGTTGAAATTTGTAGCAATTTACAAGTTGGAATTAAGCTGATTCCTTATCTTCACTTGTTGAAATTTGTAGCAATTTACAAGTTGAAGTTAAGCCGATGTTATTCCTTAATCCACTTGTTGAAATTTGTAGCAATTTACAAGTTGGAATTAAGCTGATTCCTTATCTTCACTTGTTGAAATTTGTAGCAATTTACAAGTTGAAGTTAAGCCGATGTTATTCCTTAATTCACTTGTTGAAATTTGTAGCAATTTACAAGTTGAAATTAAGCTGATTCCTTATCTTCACTTGTTGAAACTTGTAGCAATTTACAAGTTGAAGTTAAGCCGATGTTATTCCTTAATTCACTTGTTGGAATTTGTAGCAATTTACAAGTTGGAATTAAGCTGATTCCTTATCTTCACTTGTTGAAATTTGTAGCAATTTACAAGTCGAAGATAGGCCGAGGTTATTGCTTAAGTTCTCATAGCAATATGTGGGTTGTTTAAACCCTAGGGAAGATGCTTAACACTTGTTGCAATTTGCAGCAATTTACAAGTTTATGTTAAGCCGACATATGATCACCCACTGAGGTATACAGAAAGTTACAGGTTAAAATAAAGGCTAAGTATATTTTTTCACTACTTGTTGAAATTTGTAGCAATTTACAAGTAGGTAGGACTAAGATTACCATTTAATACTTGTTGAAACTTAAGAAGAAGCTTGCAAAAGTTTACATTCCGAAATATATGTTCTATACTTGTTGAAATTTATGAAAAGATTGCAGGACAGTATCTTGCCGAAATAAAAGTTTTTATGGTTATACCCGAGGTATGAAACCCCGAGGAGATTGCACAAAGGAGGCAACATGAGGAAATATGCAAAAATTTTCTAAGTACAAGACTATGCAGAAGCAGGCAACAGAATATCACAAGACTAAAACATCCAGAGGAGGAACTGTTGCAGTTACACATTAAAAAAAAAAACCACATCAGCCAAAAGAAGGAGTTTTGCATTATCCAGAAAGTAAAGAAGTACAAAGTACAAAGTACAGAAAAAGAAGGAAACAAGGTACAAAAAAAAAAAACATTTTCAAGATTCTTCAGTATCAGCCACTGCAGGAACGGGGACCTCGGACGATTCAGGCGGAATCTCCTCGGCCACTTTCTCCGCTTGTATTTCGGCATCTATCTCTGCCAATGTTGTGTCAAGACTTCTTTCAGTCAGAAGGAGGTCAGATGGTAGATACCCTTGAACAGACTCCCTGGGCACTTCCTCAGCATCATCACCCCCCTCATCTTGAGTTAAGTCCATAACCTGCTCAGCAGGAGGAGGGGACTTGGCTTCGGCAGCACCCTTGGGTTTTATAACCAAAGCCTCACCATCATCTTTTTCTTCATCTTCATCCACGGCCTCGGCTTCAGACTCTGATTCACCTTCAGGAGGAGGTGGAGGAAATGGTAACGGAATAGCGTCGGCCTGACGCAATGGCGAGTCAGCAGGAAGATCAAGCTTCTTTATCAAGGACATCCAACCAAGGGAAAATCCTCTGTTGCATGCCTGCCTGACTTGAAGCTTGTAGTCTTCTGCGACGTCGGCCATACCTTGAGCATAGGCCTTTTCATCGGCCTCTTTGATTTCGGCCTCTTTGGTGGCCAGAGCTTGCTGTAGTTCTTTCTCCGCTTGGGCCTTCTGAACCTCGGCCTCTCTTTTCTCGGCCTCAGCAACGTTTCTAACGGCCTCAGCAGCTTCGGCCTTCTCAAGAGCTAAAGTTTGAACTTTAGTTGCAGCCTCGGCTTGATCCTCCAATTTTTTCATTTTTGCTTCAAGAGACTTGATCTCTCTCTTCATAGAAGATGCTTCCCTTTTCATATCAACCAACCTTTGACGATTTTCAAAGGATTGCATGGAAAATGAGTGGGCATGCTGAATGGCCTGCAGAAAAACAGAAATGTGAGACAGTACTCTCAGTGAAGAACAGAAGAAAAAATCACAAGTACAAACAGAAATACTTACTTGAGCGGAGTGTTGGAGCATAAGAGCATAATTTTCATACTCACTAAGCTTGTTATTTCGCTCCAAGTCATTTGGTAGAAGAAGAGCAGTGCTAAGGGCGACAACAACATTAATGTCGTCAGCACTTTCACTAGCCATGATGGGCCTATCCTCTAGGGATAGATCAGGGGCCCAGGGGACGTCGGGCTTCTTCGAAGCCGAGGTCGTCGCAGACGATGATCTTGGCCGCTTTGATTGTGTAGACCCTGAGGGTTGGCCCTCAGCAGATCTCTTGGTTGAAGTAGAGGCTGATTTTTTGCTTTCTGCTAGTTTAGAAATCGGCAAAGCATCCTCAGCCTCGGTGTCACGACCCAAACCCGGCCCTATGGGTTTAGCACCGTAACCGGCCAGTAATCCGAGATTACCGAAGGCCTGCTTAACAGTAATACAGTAAAACAGAGTACAGGGCCTGGCGGAAGCCAATACAGTAATTAAACAATGTCCAATGAGCTGTGACAGTCTGTATGCCAAAAAGATTTTTCATGCATTCACACATAAACAGTACAGAACAGTATGTACAATATTCACATCCATTCAAACTAGGGACTCAACCCTACATAACAGTACAGAAAACATTCCGTCTGTACAAAACAGTACGGTCTATACAAAATTTACAGTCACACAGTACAGGGACCTAATCCCTTTATAACAGTACAGTAAACAGTCAGTCTATACAGTACAGTTAGACAGTATGAAGACAGGCGGGGGAAAACAAACAAAACACCCCCAAGCCATAGCATGGCAACTCGGAACCTCGCAGTGAGGCACAAAGGCTGGCTTGACAAAACTGGAGTAACCCTGACGCCTCTAGCTGCGATCTGGTGCCTGTACACCTACATATATATATGAACAGTGAGCTAAAGCCCAGTGAATAACATAAAGCGTAAAGGGGTTTAGAATGAATGTCCTTACAGTAATGAAAACAGTTCAATTCAATCAGTATTTCAGTTGTTCAGTACAGTAAACAGTCATATGTGGTACATCCATTAGTACAACAGTAACAGTAGGTCTTAAAAGACCGAACAGTAATGATGGCCATCAGTCAGTAAACAGTAGTGGCTCCACGAGGGAACTGACAGAGATCTCTGTAACAGTAACAGTAAACAGTAGGTACTAAGGATGCCACAGTACAGTTCAGAAATAAAGGACATACATTCATTCAGTAATACCAGTTCAGTAAACAGTTCAGTTCAATATTCAAAAGATATCAGTTGAACATATCTTTACACAATTGTTACTCACAGAGTCCAGGGCTACAGTATGCTAGAGCGTGTCTCCCCAATTGCCAACCCTACACAGTTCACAGGTTGAACACACACTAAGCTACACAGTTGGGAAAATATCATAACTTAATCCCTAATTTGCCTCGGTGTGTTCTACAACGATATCCTCATCTAAATGTCTTAAACTAGGCCTAAGAATGCCTAGGATGGGATGAGGATGCAAAAATACACTTAGAAAACATTTCGCAAAGTTTGCTGAAAATAGGAGCCTCGCTCGAGCGAAACTTTTTACGCTCGAGCGTAAGTCCAAAATCAAAGGCTTCGCTCGAGCGAGGAATCCTTCGCTCGAGCGGTCTGCAAAACAGTAAAAGTACTGGATGCTGAGATTTTACGCGCGATGGTCGCTCGAGCGGAGCCCTGGACAAAGGTGCTCGCTCGAGCGGGGAATCCTTCGCTCGAGCGAGGAAGCCAAATCTGGAATTTCCAGATCTGCCTCCCAAGCTCAAACCAAGCATTCTACCACTCCAAACTCGACCTCTTGGGCCCAAATTCTGGAAAACATCATTAAATTCAATGTATAACAAGTTTCAAAGCTCAATTTATGAATTCAAGCCCCAAAGGTGAGTCAATTAAAACCACATTCAAACCCATTTTTAAGAATAACATTCAAACATGCATGGATGAGTTTTAAACCAAATTAAAGCTCCAAAGCTTGCTCAAATGAGCTCATTTCTTTTCAAAACCAGATGAAGACATGGTCTATAACAACAATATGAGCATGCATGTACTAGTGTCCATGTAATCAACCTCAAAATGCAACAATACTAACATGCATGCAAGAGATGAGCTTCAATCCACCATTAATGAACCAAATCATGACTTAGCTCTACAAATTAACATGAATCATGCAAGAATGGATTCTAAGACAACAACAAGAAGATGATGATGTCCTACCTTAGTCTTGTGTTCAAGGTCTAGGAGCTCAAAGTAGCAATCAACACTTCAATTCCAAGCAAGATCAAGCAAATCTCTCAAGAACAACTCAACTCTCTCTCACTCTCTAGCTTGGGTCGGTTGAGGCAAGAAGAGGAGAAGAAAATGTTTTGTTGAGTGTATTAGGAGATCAAAAAGGCTCAAGTAGTGGGCCACTCAGGTGGCAATTTGGTAAATAAATCAAACTATGCAATTGATCAATATTAATCTAATTTAATCATACCTAATCAATTTTCAGATAATTATACCATAAAATCACATTAATTATGACGCTCATAAAACATCAATCGGTTACTAATTCGGCCGCCGATATGGCCTTCAATTAGCAGTCCAAACATATAAGCATGAACAGATAATCATACAGGCAAACAGATAGAATGCAATTTAACTAACATACACTCAATCAATTCGGTTTCCAGTTTCAGTCAGTCAGTTCAGTACTTTTAATCAGTTCAATTATCAGTCAGTTATCAGTCATTATCCGTTTCGTTTAACAGTAATCGGTGATTATCGGTAATCAATCAGTCATTAATCAGTAAACAGTATGAGGGTTGTTACACTCGGCATCTGTAGCCTTGGCCTTAGGCTGAGCCTTTTTTACTCTCTTTGGTTTGGGTGGAAGCATTGATTGCGTTGGTGCGGCTTCGGCGTCAGTTGGAAGGTCGACAAGAAGGTCTTGGACGACAGGCCTTGGACGAACCATTTCGGCAGTCTTTACGAGCTTTCGTCGGCGTTTACGTTCAGAAACTGGTATTAAGTAGGGGGCCGAAGTTGATGGAAGATCGGCTGGGTCATATGTGGACTCTTGATCTGTTTGGGATGTAGAAGCAGTTAAGGTTGTGGCTGTAGGTGGAGAGAGACTCTTCTTCCTTTTTCTTGGGACGTCGGGTAAGGTGGATTTGTATGTAGGAATGAAGTTTAGTAATACTGGAGCTTTTCGTTTATGGATTGGAAGGCCAAGAAGTGTTTTCAGATCTGTTCTTGGGAAGAAGGATTGACGAAAATTTTTCGGTGGCTGATGAAGATCTGCAAAGAAACAGACGTCAGAAACAAAAAGTATTAAAGTCTTAAATAAAAACAACTAAGTGTTGACTCAGGGCTCTTACTCTTGCCCTCTGTGATTGTTCGAGGAAGAGGGTAGAGGTGGACATCTTCATCTGGGCCAAATTCCCAATTTCCAGAAGCAATGAGAAAATCATCTCCAGCCCCCTTGTTGGAGTCTGGGAGGTCGGCTATAATTTTGTACTGAGTGGATCTCGGCTTAAGGTAATAGACAAAACCCCTATCCTTCAGATCAAGAGGGCACATGGTATAACAATATTGAAGGTCGGCTAGGGTGATTCTAAGGTTTTCTTGCCTAACCAAGGCTATAATACCGTTAATTACCCTATAGGAATTGATAGTAAGTTGCATAGGGTTCAGCTTAAAGAAATGGAGAACTTGACGAAAAAGGGGATCAAGTGGAAGCCGAAGTCCACATTCGGTAAAAGCAACTATTGGAAAAGGCATTGTATGGTCTGTGGGCACGATGGTATCATTATCCCCAGCCAGCTTAAGATGAACGTCGGCTGGGATAGAAAATTCTTGCCTAAAGTATTCAAGTTTTGTTGGGGTATTTACCCTATGCCTCCACATACCCATTATGTCGGCTTAAACTAAGAGGAATATGTTTCAGAAGATGGGCGTTTTTCAGGTTTCCCTAAAGATTAAGGGTTCTACAGACAAATCCCAAATCTATGAAGTATGAAGATAAAAATCGAGGGCACAGATCTGGGGCAGATACAAAAAAGAGAAAACAAAGACGAAGTTTCAGATTCAAGAACAGAGGTATAGTTCTCAGAAACAATAGAGATACAGAAACAAATCAAGAACAACGGCAAAGAGAATGATGAAAAAACATAGAAGTTCAAGGCATAGCCACAAATTCAAGATACAAATAAATTCAAGACCTCGAACAAAGATCAGTAATGGCAACAGACAGACAAAAGCACATAAAGAGAATGGAAGAATTAAAGAAGAGGGTCTTACTAGGACAAATGAAGCCGAGGCAGTGCTCGCCGAACCCAGAAATTGATTACAACAGCAAAGAAGGCTTTGCAAGAATGAGGGATTAAGCGCAGTTCCAGAAGAGAAATTGAAGCGATGGCAGATTCAAAGAAGAATGAACTTTCAGAGAGAGAAAGAGCAAGAAGACGAAAAAGTGAAGAAAAAATAGAGGCAAAAGAAAAGTTTTGTCAAAAATTTGAAACGGCGGCAAAAATAGGGCAATTATTGCGCCTAGAGCAACGCACGCGTTAGACGGCGCAGACGAAATGAACAGACAGCTTCAGGCGCGTCACAGACACGCTCCAATCAAAACAAAGCACGTGAAAAGAAACAGTTAGATATGCATGACAGCTCGTGCGCGTGGGAGAGTACGACCGAAGCCTTGTTCTCCGAAGAGAACACGTCGGCTGAAAGTAGATAATCTTGGCTAAAGTAGTTTTTAAGCCATTACTCAGAAAAGAAGTGACAAAATTTCGGAATAGGTTCCATCACCTCAGAATGCCGAGGTAATAGAACCTAGGGGGCAGTTGTGGGGATGTATTTTCTGAATACCAACACGTGGCATGGTGACGCCGACGTGTCAGCCGAGGTGCCACGTGCCCTGGTAGTTAAGCCGAGGTAATCTCGGAGAAGCCGAGGTCATCTTCGAAGATATCGGAATCCGAGATAAGGGGCAAGAGTCCTAAGGCAAGGAGGGGACTTAACCAAGATAAGGATAAAGCTCTTAGGGAGTTTATCTTTATCTCTTGAAGAGTCCAGAGTAAACAGTAAATTGGAGTTCATAGAAGTCATACTTCTAGCGGGACTTGGATTGAGTATATTATAAAAGAGAGGCACCCCCGTGGGTCTAAGGTATGTAATTTATATTCTGAGTATTCAGTTTAGTATTTGATTATCTTTGAGAGATATACTGACTTGATCGTCGGAGTGCCCCCGGGTGGAAGAACCACCGCCAGAGCTTTTTCTTTCTGTTTCAGGTTGTTTAAGTCATCTATTCTGCTTGTGCTCTCCAACTGATCACTAAACGGGAAGTGTGGTCAGATTTTCACCCACACAACTACTTATAAGTGTCATTCTTTAATATTTTATTTTATCAAAAAATTAAAGAGTTTGACATTTTAGACTTTTAAACATTTTCAATGTTATTATTATCATCAAATAACTAAACATATATATTATACTGTTATTTTTTGTAAAAATATTTGTTTCCAATAATTTTAAAATTAAAATTCATAAAATATTTTTTAAAAAGGACTGTCACAAGAAACATTATATTATCAAGCGTAAGAAAATGTTATCAAAACTTGAACATAAGATTTTAATTGTTACTTGCATTTGGCATCTCAAAAAGAGAGGAAAAAAAACAATTTCGACTTCATGATTTATGATCATATTTTGGGTTTGTCTCAGTTATCTGAAATATTTAAATTTTAATAATACCTCTTGAGTAGGTCATCCATGCGATTAATTAGCTTTATCGATAACAATAATAAATTCTTTATTTTTTAAAAACAAATATGATCCAAATATATGATTACTAATATCCGATCAATTATTTGCTCAAAAAGCATTAAAATTAGAGCATTTTAAATCATTAAAACATACCCCAAAAAAATCATAAATTACAAAACTGAACCCTAAAGTAGTGAATTGGTGAAAAGCCACATCCATTATTTTAACTACTCATACATACAATTTGTGGTTCATCCTTAAATGAAGTCAAATTCCATGTTAAGTGCAGATCTATAAGCATTATGAAAATACTAATGAATTTTTTATATGGTTCGAAACATTAAGGTACAAATTCATATTTTTTTCAAATAACTTTTGCACAATTTGTACATGAACCATAATATTTATTGTAAGAGGGGCTAATTTGAGCCCACTAAATTATTTAGGCCCAATAGCCCAAGATTAGTGGGCCCGAATTTATCGCAAGTCCAAGAATCGGTGGGCCCAGATTTATCGCCATCAAACGGATTGAATTGCTGTAAGCCTCGAAAGGGTTCGGGTCCACGAACCTAGAGACTTACTCGGACCCGGACTCGAAAGGGTATTAAGCAAGCCTAGAGATCCGAGGCACTCGGACTCGAAAGGATTCGGACCCACGAATCTAGAGATCCGAAGTACTTGGCTTCAAACGGATTCAGACGCAATCTAGAAGTCGCTCCGTTAATGAGTCCCAGAACACTTGCGGGCTCGGAGCTTTCCGGGATCTACGCACCAGAACCATGGGCGTAATGGAGTTCGAACAAAGGACCCGATCCCGAGGACGGTGAGTGGAGATAAATTCACTCTTCGGTTAAACTAGCCTATACCCGGGTCGAGGTGGCACGACCCCGGGGGGTCCATGAGACTCGGCAATATTTTGCGGCAGGACGTCCTCTGGGACTACCCCTGACCCTTTGGGATGATTGGGGATCATTGGTTAGGTGTGGCTAAGAAGAAGGGTTCGCCGAGGGAGTGATCTCCTCTTCGGGGTTTTCTCATCCTCGGAGAAGTCACCTCCTCGGAGAGGTCACCTCCTCGGACAAGGTGATTAGAGAGAATATCCCCCATGTGCCTTGCACATGGGCTCCATCCTACATCATGAGGTGCCTATAAATAGCACCCACCCATAGCTTTACAAGGGATGGATTTTGGAGATTTTTAACTCTTGGGAAAGAACTAATTTCCCTTCTCCATTATCAACCTTGAGAGTGAAAGTGGGAGATCCATGGGAGAGCCTTGCCATTATTCTATTCTCTAGCCATTTTGCCTTCTTCTTCACCCAATCTCTTATCTCCATCATCTCCTTTGTTGTCGTGTTCCTAAGTTGAGATTATTGAAGAATCTAAGCCTCTCATCATATTCTAGAGAATTCGAAATTGTTCTTCAAGGATCTTCGAAGATCTTCGAATTTTCCAACTCCTTTCTTGAACCCTCTCCTACATTTATCAATAATGTTTTCTTCCTCATCTTTCCAGATGTTCAATGAATACAAAACATGCATGTTGAATTATAGTTACGACAATGCTACGTAGCTCAAATTTTGTGGCTCAAAAGTGACTCAAATGGCCAAAACGACGTCGTTTTGAGTACAGAACAACATAAAAATGGTCAAAACGATGTCGTTTTGGCCTTTTGAGCCACAAAATTTGAGCTACGAGACATTTTCCTTATAGTTATTTCCATGACAAGTTTACAGAACAAAATTTGTGTAATATTATTATAGATTTAAGAACTTATGCTGTATTTTTAATTTTCTTCTGGTTAGTAACATTATACATAATAGTTTATATTATTTTGGAGAGCACAGCTATGCATAATTATTAGTTTTAAAGTGGATGCCGTTCATATCATAGACTTAGGTCAAGTTTGGTAAGTTGTCAAAAAGTCAAAAAGTTACTCAAAAAGTTAAAAAGTTATCACTATTTAAAAAATTACGGCTGCACAACTCCCAATCCTAATTTTTCCCTACACATTAATTTATACAATTTTTTAATACACATTTTTTTATAAAAATTCAAAAAGTTAACCCAAACATCAATATTTTTTTCCTCAATTTTTTAGTTCAAAAAGACAAAAAATGCATTTATTTAGGACACCCCAAATAACCCTTTAAAATCAAATTTTTTATTTGTATATAATTATATATTATAAGAAATTTCTAATAATGAAACACAATTATAATAGATGAAATAGCACGTACAATGCCACTAGTTAGTTAAAATGACCCCATTATTTTAACAAATCAAGAAGTGTATTTCGTTCACTGATATCTTGAACAAAACCAAATTTTTTATATAAACAGGCAAAAAATTTACACACTCGCCCATTGATTACAAAACAAAGTACTCAAAGTTAATGTGATTAAAGTTATGATCCAATTACATTATGCCGGGAATTTAATAACTCATTCAATTATAACACGAGTTGCAAATCAATATGGATATTGTCGTAATTTCAACCATCTCGTCTTGTAACAAAATTCATATCATATCGTAACCGAGGCAGCATCACCCATAAAAATATACAAATTTCAAAAATCACTCTTACTCTGATTGTTGAATTATTATTATTTTCATCATGTTATTTTTAGTAGGTACAAATTTTAAATAATAAAACTTTATTCGAAATGTTATGTATTCCTAATTAATACTCATAAAGTGATCAAAATTTGAGAGTACGGTGTAATTTTCATTTGATGTAAACAATCCAAAATAAAACTGATACACATATTATAAATGATGATTTAGCATTACTAAAATTCTAATAATTCGGTGAATAAAAATAATTTATGAGATCCATATATTTGCATAGCATCTTTTCGGATTAATTACACTTTTAACTCTTATAGTCTGATTTAAGTTTTACTTTGATCTTTATTATTTTAAATTGAACAGTTTAGTCCTTATACTCTAAATCTAATTTTAGTTTGGTTCTTTTGTTCAAGTTAAATGTTAAAATTAATGGTTTTAGACATTTGTCAATTTTCAACGTGTACACAGAAAAAAATTAATGGGAATTTGAGTGGAAGAATCAAATTGAAATTGAACTTAAAGGGTAAGAATTAAATTGTTCGAATTAAAATTATAGGGGCCAAAGTGAAATTTGAGTCAAATTATAAGAATAAAAAGTATAATTAACTCTTTTATATTTATATGTATATACAAAGAGGGTGGGCCTGACGTAACGGTAAAACTATCACTACAACATTTTCTTAGTTTAGTGACATTTGAAAGTGCCACAAAACTATTCTTCCAATGACATTTTTTGGTCTTGTGACATTTTGAACAAGTGCCACTTCTATCGGTGCCACGGTAGATACGAGTGCCACGGTAGATACTTGCAAGTGCCACTGCACCACCATGGCTGAAAACTTTCAATGACATTTTAATGTCATGGTAGATATTATTTGTGGCACTATCAAGCGCCATTAAAAAAAGAGTTAGTGACACTTGTAAGTGTCATTACACCATCAAGACTAAAACCTTTCAGTGACACTTTAATGTCATAGTAGGCACTATTCATGACGCTATCAAGTGCCATTCATGACAATAATTCGTTGTAGAACAATTTAATCCGCTCTTGCGGAGATTCGAACCGCCAACCTTCCGCACCATAAACCTTATATACCACACTCTTCCCACTACACCTCTATAGCACCACATGATTATATATGCAACATATATTATTTATATAGTACATACATCCATATTAATATAAAAGTATATGTATAAACATAATTATTTTATTGAACATAATTTATGTAAAATAAACTATTTACTACCAAAATAAAAAAAGACCACTTTTGGCGACTAAAAATATTTTTTAGTCGCCAATTCTATACTTTTGGCTACTAATTGTTTTTTAGTTGCTAAAAACTTAACTTTTGTCGACCAAAATCGGATTTGGTCGCTGAAGATGCACTTTCAGCTACCAAAATTTTGGTCACCAAAAAATTTTATTCCCGCCTTAGGATTTTAGTTCTCCCGCGCTAAAAATGTCCACTTTTGGCGACTAAACTTATTTTTTAGTCGCCAATTGTAGACTTTTGGCTACTAAACTTTTTTTTGGCACCAAAAAGCTTTACTTTTGGCTACTAAAATTTTTTTAGTCGGTAAAACCCATATAATCAGCGACCAAACTTATTTTTAGTCGCCAATTGTAGACTTTTGGTTACTAAATTTTTTTAGTCGCCAAAAAGCTTTACTTTGGGCTACTAAAATTTTTTTAGTCACTAAAACCCATATAATCAGTGAGCAAATTTAGTTTTAGTCGCCAATTGTAGACTTTTGGCTACTAAAATTGTTTAGTCGCCAAAAAGCTTTACTTTTGGAAACTAATGCTGTTTTGGTCGCTGAAAGCTATACTTTCAGCGACCAAATTTTTTTGGTCAGGAAATTTAGTCGCCGAATATGCTTTTTTCTGTAGTGTATATTGAGTTTAATTCATTTATTTTTAATCATTTACTTAATTTTAAAAATTTAAGAAATATATTGGCTTTTTTTGTTTTTTCAAAAATGTCATTATAAGCTTGGAAAGTTTTTGGCTTAGTGGCATTTCTCAAAATGCTATAAAATATTTGTTTATGACACTTTTCACCTAAGTGCCATAAAAAGTAATTTGCACCTACCTAGTGTCTTGACATTTTTTAAAAAATGCCATTGCAAATATTCATAAAAAGTTTTTGTAGTAACATTTTTGTTGTAGTGAAGTGACACTTTTTTTAATTGAAATGCCACTAGAGCCTTGTATGTTTGTGGCTCTATGACATTTTTCTAAAAAATGCCACCAAATATTCTTTTTGTAACATTTTTTAAGAACATGCCACTAGTATGGTGTCACTAAAATATGTTTTTGTTGTAGTGTTGTGACACTTGTTCATTGAAATGTCACTAGAGCCTTTTATGTTCGTCGTTTTGTGGCATTTTTCAAAAACGTGCCACTAAATATCATTTTTGTGACATTTTCTAAAAATATGCCACTAGTGTAGTGCCACTAAAGTATGTTTTTGTTGTGGTTTTGTGACACTTGTTCATTGAAATGTCACTAGAGCCTTTTCTGTTTGTCGTTTTGTGGCATTTTTCAAAAACGTGCCACTAAATATCATTTTTTGTGGCATTTTCTAAAAATAAGCCACTAGTGTAGTGCCACTAAAGTATGTTTTTGTTGTAGTGTATCCCTTTGTGACCTAGTAGTCACGGTTCCAGTCGCAGAAGCAGTCTCTCCATTGCGGAGTGTAAGGTTGTATATATCAATCCTTTTTCAGATCCCGTTAAAGCGAAAATTTTGTGCACCACATACGTCCTTTTTTTTAATTTGTTTATATTTATATGTATATACTAATCATAGAATCAAATGGTAATGAAATGAAACCATGAAAGTAACATATTTTATTTATATATATTTATATGTATATACTAATCATAGAATCAAATGGTAATGAAATGAAACCACGAAAGTAACATATTGGAGTGATGGAATCATATTCACATCCTTCCACCTTGTGGTAGTCAATGGTCATAAGTCTTTATGATCAGATCAGCCCTGAATTTGAAGAACCCCCACTTCTGAAGAGAGGATATGGATTTTAGGCCGCCTAAAGTTTCATCAGCTTTTCACGATTCTCTGAATATCTCGTCTTTCTATTCATATATCGACATATTACAGGGTGATATACCTAATGTGGGTATAATTTAAATAAATAAATATTATGTATTAGTCAAGTAATAAGAGTCTTATTTGACTAATTCAAGGTCTAAAATTTGAGTTTTGTTTATCAATATTTTATTTTATTTTATTTTATTTTATTTTTTTTTAAGAAAATAAGAGACATGTGACAGAAGGAAAAATCATCAAATATTTGGACACTTAAATTCATTACTCACATATATAATCGTATAGATAGATAGATAGATAGATAGATATAGATGATATAAAATAGAAAAATCTTCAATTCAGTATAAATTCTAAAAACTAATTATATATAATCATAATTTTTAACATGAAATTGTAAAACTTATTAGAAGTACCACTATGTGGTAATTTCATCAATAAAATAACAATCTAATTTTGATCAAACTGACGAGAAAAGTGCATAAACTTTCAATCCAATCCAAGAGCCTAGAAGCATAATGATAGCCATGATTATGATTAGAAAGATGTTTGGGAGCTCTAAATTGAAAGCACTAAAAGAGCTCTAGAGAGTGGGTTTCACTAACTGATGTGATGTTTTGGCCTTAAGTTTTTTTTTTTTTTTTTTTTTGAATTTCTACCTCATTAGTGGTCCATTAGTGCTCCAAAATTAGTGGAATGTATCATTGTTGTTATGACATATATACAGCTATAATATGACTATTTTGAAATATAAAGATTCATATCTTCTCTGTTAGTCCTATATATTAGGAATACAAAAACGCGATCATAAAATTAAATATAAATATAAATAGATATATATAAATAGATAAGATTTTATAAAATTAATTAGTGAAATTTATTTTTAAAAAATCTTATCTGTCCTTAGTGTTCAAATTTACCATGAGCTTACTCATTATTAGCTCGTTTGGGATGTGGATTGACTTTTTGACTTTTTGGCTTTTTTAGGCTAAGTTTGGGAAGTCCCAAATAAGCCAAAAAGTCAAAAAGTTACTCAAAAAGCTAAAAAGTTAACACTATTCACCAAAAGTCAACAATTACGGCTGCACAACTCCCAATTCAAATTTTTCTCTACAAATCAATTTTTACAATTTTTTATTACACATTTTCAATAAAAAGTCAAAAAGTTAACCCAAACATCCATATTTTCAACCTCAATTTTTTAGTCCAAAAAGACAAAAAGTGCACTTTTTTAGTCTTCCCAAACTTGGCCTTAGTCCGAACTTAAAAAGTTTTGTTTGGGATAAATTTTTTGACTTTTTTAACTTTTGCAAGAAAAAAAATAAAATGATTATGAATTAGATGTGACATTTTGTTCTATTTAATTAAAATAACATATTTTGTCGTATATGACTATTTTACCCCCAATAAAGCATCCCAAATGAGCTCTATAGGCTTGTTTGGTAGAGCTTATAAGCTGCTTATTTCAGCATTTAGTTTAATTTAAGTTAAAATATTGTGTTTGGTTCAACTTAAGTTAACCAGTTTATAGTTTAAATTAAACTATTTCTCAGCTTATCTCAAAAGTTAGTCAGGGAGTGCTTAAATTTTCGACGTAAACGCGCAGTTGGTGTGGGAGGCTAAAATTACTTAAATACCCTCGTTAATACCCAAATTTTAATATTAATATTAATTAAAAAAGAAAAAATTATATATTTATGAAGAAAAAGAAAAAAACCAATATTAATTAAAAAATAAATATTAATTGGTATTAATTATTAATAAATTCATATTGTATATTTTTATATTAATTAAAAAATAAAAAATTGTATATTTCTGAAGAAAAAGAAAAAAAATCAATATTAATTAAAAAATAAATTTTAATTGGTCTTAATTATTAATAAATTCATATTGTATATTTTTATATTAATTAAAAAATAAAAAATTGTATATTTCTGAAGAAAAAGAAAAAAATCAATATTAATTAAAAAATAAATATTAATTGGTATTAATTATTAATAAATTCATATTTAACATTTTTATATTAATTAAAAAATAAAAAATTGTATATTTCTAAAGAAAAAGAAAAGAAATCAATATTAATTAAAAAAAATCAATATTAACTGGTATTAATTATTAATAAATTAATATTGTATACTTTTGTAATGAATTAATTATTAATTGATACTAATTAATAACAATTGTTGATTATTAATATTAATTGATACTAATAAAAATTAATTATTAATATTAATTTATACTAATTAATAATTTTAGTATTAATTGAGACTAATTAAGCCATTAATTGATACTAATTAATAATTTTAGTATTAATTGATACTAATTAAGCAATTAATTGATACTAATTAATTTATAATGGAAAAAAATTGTAACAATAATACTTTCATTACATTTTTATCAAATGTATCAATTTTTATATTAATTGATACTAATTAATACTAATTATATTAACTTTTATTAATGAAATAATTTTTTTGTAAATTAAAACTGAAAAAAATGACAAAATAATCATTTTTATATCATATATGGGCAGAAAGGACAATTATACAATAAAAAGCTATTTTATAACTTATTAACTAAACACTGCTCTGCTACTTAAATTCATAATCTCACAGCTGTACCAAACAAATTAACAACTTATGTTCACAGCTATGAGCCATAATCTGTTAAGTTATAATCTATAATCACTTTTCCCCAGCTCTACCAAACGGGGCCTATAACCTCATTTGGAAACCATCCCTTTTAATCAAAAAGTCAAAAAGTTACTAAATTAGTCAAAAAACCAACAATCCATACCAAAAAGTCAAATATTTTTTTTCTCTCTCTACTTTTTGCATATTTTTTCATAAAAAGTCAAAAAATCATCCTAAATATACTAATTTTTTTAACTCATATTTTAGCAAAACAACTAAAAGATTACTATATATCTTTCTGATCTTCAGATTTGAGATTTTGGATTGGAGCTAGGGACCATTCCATGCAAGTACCACGCATGTTGGCAGAACCGTCATAAATAGCACAATTTTGACTGGGACCGCCTCTCTTATTCCTGTGTTTGGTTGCACTGTATTTATGGACGATTGAGAAGAGATTTAACAAAAAAAAAAGAAAAAAAGAAAAAATAAGTAAAATATGAATAAAATATACATAAATTTTATTTAATTTTATACACTTTTTCTCTTTTTATTTTCTTTTTCAAATCCATTCTTAAATTCCCAAACCAAATATAGCGTTAAAGAATTTGATGATAGAAATGGAAAGAAAAAGAGAGAATTAATAGATTCAAATTTCAAGTTATATTTGGTTGAGTTGAGAAATTAAGAAAGAAAAGAGCATCTAGTTTGGCATGTACTAAATAAGTCAAAAAGTCACTATCTTATTTAAGTCACATCATCTTATTTAAATCACATCACCTCTCTAACACATCACATCAAACCCAACCCAAACCCACCAATAAGTCAAAAAGTGCACTTTTTTAGGACATCCCAAATCTAAAAGATAAAAAATGGGATTGTATTTTCCTCTCAATTTCTTTTCTCCTGTGTTTTTCATTATAACCAAATAAAAAATGGGATTACTTTTTATTTTCTGAATAAATTACATTTTGTAGTCTTGCATTTTGTACCAAATCTCACTTTAGTCCCTATACATGACATCGTGACAATCAATCTCTTACATTTTTGGTCAAATCCTACTTTAGTCCTTACATATGAAATCATGACAGTTAATTCCCTATACTTACGAAATTGTGACAATCAACCCCCTACATTTTTGGTCAAATCCTACTTTGGTCTTTACACATAAAATCGTGACAATCAACTCTTTGCACTTCTAGTCAAGTGTCGATGTCTCCCTTTTGTTACTCCATCGTATAAGTCTTTGACAGAAGTCAGTAATGTGACAAGCATATGACTATAAAATGAGGGCAAAAAAAAAAAAAACACAAATTTCCCGTCTATATACATTTCATTCCAAAATTTATATCAAATTTTAATTATATTAAGTTAAAACAAAACGCAAATTGTGGACGATCAAAGAGATGAATTAGGATTTTGCAAAAATTAGAATAATGAAACTCTGCTTTCCACAGTAATAGAGTCTTCGATTTCTCTACTGTGTTTATTTTATTGCAAAAACTCTTTTTTTTTTTTATCTTTTCATCCTAATTTTCAGCATATGAACATACATACACACATATATGTTATATAACTTTCGCATGCTTATCGCGTAGGATAAAGTGTATATTGGTGAAAAATTAGAAAGATTTTTCCTCTCTTGCCCTCATTTCTGTTTAAAACTTAAACAATAGAGTAATAGAAGGGGTAAGTTGACACTTGACTAGAAGTACAGGGGGTTGACTGTCATGATTTTATGTATAGGAATCACAGTGGGATTTGACCAAATGTGCATGGGGTTGATTGTTACAATTTCATATGTAGGGACCGAAGTGAGATTTGATGCAAAGTATATAGATGCAAAATATAATTTATCCTTAATTTTCATTTCCATTTATATTATCAAATTTTCTAACCAAACATAACCTATATGCTGTTTTATATATATAGGCAAAGACAGAGAGAGCATAGGGCTAAGGGTCATGGCTCGCCCTAAGTTTTTAATATTTATATTATTACCTTTATACAAATAATTTATATCTTATTTACCTTTTATAAAACTATAATAGTGTGCCTCCTTAAATCATATGAAATTTCTTTGTATTTTTAAAATCTTAAAAGTATTTTTAAAATTTTAAAAGTATTTTATTAATTTTTTTGGGCTATTTTTGTATACTCTTAACTAGAAAGTCAATGGTAAAAATTAAATCAATTGATCATTTCTTTCTCATTAAACAATTTATTTAATTGATTGTTTCTCTCCATTATGGGCTCTTTGTTGAATTAATATTGTTAAACTTGTTAATTGTAGATTCAATTGGGTTGTTGATTATAGATTTTTATAAGCCATGTCAATGAAATCCTAATCATAATTGTAGTATTTTTTTTGGGTGAATTACACTAATGGTCTCTATAGTTTGCGGCATGTGTCATTTTGGCCCATGACTTTTCAATTGTAACACATTTGACCATGAATTTTGAATCTTGTTCCAAATAAGGACAATTGTAAATACTATTGAATTTTTTAAGGGCAAAATCGTTAATTTGATAAAATATAAATTAATTTGACATTAATAAATGTCAAAAAATTATTTTTAAATTTTAAAAAATTATTTCTAGCTACTAAAGATAAAATTATATAAAATTGATAAATCTTTTAGATATTTATTTATTTTTTTACCAAATTAATTTTTATTATGTATTTAGATGATGATCATGTAAAATTAATTTTTAAAAATTAATCATGTAATTTTTATTATTTTTTATCAATTTTACATAATTTTATTTTTGGTGGGTAGAAATAATTTTTAAAAAAAAATTAAAATATTTTTTTGACATTTATTTTTGTCAAATTAGTTTATATTTTATTAAATTGACGATTTTGCTCTTGAAATTAAGCAATGGTATGTTCAATTGTCCTTATTTGGAACAAGATTCAAAATTCAGGGTCAAATGTGTCACAATTGAAAAGTCAGGGACTAAAATGACACAAGCCACAAACTATAGGGACTAATAGTGTAATTTGCCCTATTTTTTTTATTCAATGAAAATGGATATGTAGATAGGCTACTCCACATATTCATCAGGGAGTATTACCTCTTAGCACCCACAGTGCATCTGCAAAGAATCCCATTGCACGTATATCGGGGTTGAAATTGAGGTCCCCGTGTGCTTTGGATGCTAAGAAGTATGTTTAACCCTAACAAGAGACTATGAAGACTTGAACCCAGATTTTGATTAAGGAATTTGAAAGCCTTACCATTGAACCAACCCCCTGCTGGTATAATTATAATATTGAATCTCATCAATTTGTACACAAAAAAGAGAAAATTTCATTTTACCCTTAACTTTGCCTCGATGATCAATTACACCCTCAGACTTCAAATAATTTCAATTTTACCTCCAAAATTTTTGAAATCGTATCAATTTGCCCCTTATTGTCACATTTAAACAGAAAAAGTTAGAAAAAAAATTACATTTTCACCCCAAATTTCAAAACAAAAATGCAAACTCACCCTATTTTACCCAAACTTACACTCTTTTCTCTTTACACCCCTACAACTCCGCCCTCCTATGCTCATATTTGTCGTAGCCTAGCTTCCACTATTTCAACCTGTAACGTCCCAACCCTTCACATGTCATTGATATTGTCCGCTTTGGGCTACGCTTGTACGGATTTGTTCTTCCTTATGGGTCACCCATTCCAGAACTACTCCAGTTTAAGCACGCTTAATTGCGGAGTTCTGTTAGGGATTTCACCACCCAAAAAAAGGTCTCGATGCTATATAAGGGTCTAGGTTTTTACTTATATAGCTCAGGAACTCCCTTTCCATTTCTGATGTGGGACACCGGAGTACTGAGTGCGGGCCCCTAGTGTTTCTCGGTGCATGTTGGCGGGCTTGTGAGCTGACAGGCTACTACACGGGGACGTACAAACTTAAAGGGAATGGAGGAGGAGTTTCTGGGTTATAAAAGTAAAAACATGGACATTTATATAGCATCGAGGCATTTTCTCGGTTGGTGAGATCTCTAACAGAACTCTCTAATTAAGCATACTTAAGCTGGAGTAATTTTGGAATGAGTGACCCATTAGAAAGAATAAATCTGTACAGACGTAACCCAAAGCGGATAATATCAATGAAGTGTGAAAGGTTGGGCGTTATACAACCCAATGCAAACAACTTCAAATTCAAACCCAAAACCTATCTCTCTCTGCCTCACCACTGCCGCCACCATTGTACAATGGACCAACCTTTCATCAACTACCCAAACCCACTATTCTTTCCTTTTACTCTGATCTTCCACACAATCCCTCAAACAAACCAAACAAGCCTATGCCATTGCTCTTCTTAAAGGACTATTTCCCAATAGTGTCTCCGTCTCTACCTTTCTTATTCTTCGCTACGCTACTTTAGGTGACACAGTAACTTCACGCTTTCTTTTCCAATGTTCCGTCTCGTATTCTCATGCTTCCTTCTTGTGGAACACTCTCATCCGAGCTTTCTCCATTGCTGGAATTCACGATGGCTTCGAAATTTACAATAAGGTGGTTCAAAATGGAGTTGAACTCTATGACCATATATTTTCTTTTGTTCTCTAGGTTTGTGCTGACTATTCGGAGGTTCGGAAAGGTAAGGAGTTCATGAGTTGTTGTTCAAATTGGGTTTTGATTCGGATTTGTTTGTGGGGAATACCCTTTTGCTATTTTATGGTGGTTGTGGTTATTTGAGTGATGCAGAGAAGGTGTTTGATGAAATGTTTAAGAGAGACATTGTGTTATGGAACACCATTATCGGGGTGGTTTCGGCTATTAGGTGTCATGCTGAAGCACTTGAATTATTTCAGGAGATAAAAATCAGGGTTTGGGTTTATGCCAATTGTTCTTGGAATGAAATCATTACTAGTTCTGCTTATGGGCACAACATTTGAGAAGCATTGAATATGTTTAGGTTGATGATTGATGTAGGGATAAAACCAAACCCGATCATACTTCTAGTATGATACCAGTGTTGGTTGAACTAGATTATTTCCTTGTCGGAAAGAAGTTCATGGTTGTAGTATAAGAATGGGAATGGAATATGATATATTTGTCACCAACTCATTGATTGATATGTATGCAAAATCAGGGCATTGGCAGATGAGGAGGGCTAGACGTCGCCGCTGGCAGTGGCTGACAGAATTATAGAAGTGTAGAGAGAAGAGAGGGTTTAGGGCTTAGAAACGGAGGGGGATAGAGAGGGAAAAGAAGGATTTGAAAAGAAGTTTGTGGAAGATAATAGCAGGGGAGTGAGAAGGATGAGTTTGGATAGGAGAATGTAAGTTTGCATGTTAGTTTTGAAATTTGAGGTCAAAATATTATTTATTTAATTTTTTTTTATGACATTTTTCATTTAAATGTGAGGGTAGGGGCAAATTGATATGATTTCAAAGACTTTAGGGGTAAAATTAAAATTATTTGAAGTTTGGGGGTGCAATTAATCATCGAGGTAAAGTATAGAGATAAAAATGAAATTTTCTTTACAAAAAAATATAAAGTTGTTTAATAATATCTCATTCTTGCTTCTCGTGTAATTTTTTTCTTTTTAAATATTGTTACTAATTCTCGTGTAATTTTTTTCTTTTTAAATATTGCGACTAATTCCATGTGATGATTAATTAATTGATGATAGGTAAGATTTGGATGTTGATTTGTAACCTTAGTGGTTGCCAAATTTTATATTACGTTGGAAGATCTATGGAACTAGATAATGAAGTTAAGTTAGATAGATTCGATTGGAAATGGAACTTCAGCTACACCTTCTTGCTTCCCAAACATCCAATAATGCTGATTAAAAAATATATATATATATATATATATATAAATATAATTATTACAAATGAGACACTCTAAAAAATATGTTTATGCCCATATTTTTCTTTTTAATCTCATGACACTCATTAACATCATAAGATTAAAAAGGTTTGTAAGATGCAAACAAATATTTCAAAGAAAAATCATTCATCATTTTAATTTAATCTTTTAAATTTTATCCACAATGATATAAAATAAAGGGAGTTAATGATGTGAGTGAGAGAGAGAGAGAGATAAGTATAAGACTGCTTCACATAGGTCTTATTGGAGGTGAAATTGGAGAGCCTCAATTAGAGGTTGTAGCAGGACTATATTTAAAAATTAAGATTCTCTCCAGTTAAGCTTAATTGGAGGATACAGTTGAACTTTATGGGGGCAATCATGATTCTATCTTGATAATCTGAACCGTTTATCTTGTAAAACTTTTCAAGAAGATCATTGACACAAAAAGCCAAATTAATCGAATAATCGCATCTAAAATATCAAATTAGATTTGTCTTCAAAATAAATAAATAACAAGTAAATAATGTTGAGAATAGCCTCTCTCTTTTTCCTTTTTTTTTTTTCTCTCTTTATTAAACATAAATGTAAACTAATTACATGATTATAATTGTTCGATCAACTAAATTTTTTGTACTATTATTCTGCTTGGATGGTCTTATAAAATAATTTAAGAGTATCGAGATTCATATTTAACGTAACAATCAAATAATTTTACATGGTTTAACTAGTCAACATTAGATGCCCATGTTTACTCTCCTACTAATTAATAGTTGATGATACAAAACCTGTGTACTGTTTTATTGTTGAGAGCTCTAAAAAATAAAACACTAATCAGCTCTGATAAGCTGGAAATTCACTCAAAAAAAAAAAAAAAAAAAAAAAAAAAATACAGGCTCAACCATCACATCATGAGAACGGGCCACCATCACATCATGAGAACGGGCCAGCTCATTAGAGCTCCTCTAATATTCCAAATTTAGTACTCTCAAGCATTTTTGTTTATTGTTTCATGGGACTTTATATATATGTTGTAGATATATTACGTCATATTTTGGGTTTATTTGGGATGCAAGTTGATTTTTTGTTATCGTTTGAGATAAATTTTTTTTTTATATATTTTTTTTAAAAAATATAATAATTATTATTTAAATGTGATAACTTTTAACATAAGGTTAAAAAATAGAAAATTGCTTGAGACCACTAAAATAATGAGCTCTAATAGCTCTAAAAACACTGTGCTCCTAATTGATTTGATGTTTTGCTCTTTGTTTTTGTTTTTTTTTTTTATTTTCTAGACTGCCAGCTCATTAGAGCTGGCTTAGTGGTCCATTTTTAGTGAGATCTATCACCACTGTAAAAAATAACCCCAACCTCACCAAACATGAGCACATCATTGTTTAAGTGACGTCATTTACAGTCTAGAGGTATTATGAAAGGAGCAAGGATCTTCTAGAGTGATTTTTTCCTAAAGTTTCCTAGAGTGCTCCATTGTGTGGTTGAGATTTATTGGCAAGTCACATCAATTTTTCTGATGTGACTTGCCAGTGAATCTCAACCACACAATGGAGCACTCTAGGAAATTTTAGAAAAATTTCACTCTAGAGGATCCTTGGTGTTATGAAAGCAGACAGTTTGGTCCAATCGAACTTGACATTTCCCTGGCAGTGGCAGATTTTCTGGTAACGCTAGGTGAGGTGGCGATGAAGATGGGTACAAGGGAAAGTCAACACATATAACTATCTATATTCATCAATATATTGATTGAAATTTAACTATATGGTTGATATAGATATACATAAGTATATTATGATATTGTTATTTAAAATTACAAACTGAACCATATATTTTCTTTTTTGATCGAATAAACTGAACCATATAGAAAAGGAAAGGAAACTTCATTTATTTATAATGGAGAGTGCTTACAAATATACCATTACCAACCAATTATATCTCTAGTTGCTAGAGTGATTGGCTCTCTCTCTCTCTCTATATATATATATTAACTATGCAAATTCATGGAGATGGTGATGAACTTTTTATCTGGTTAATTTGAAGAACTAGGATTGATCTTGTTGATATCTTTGGTCTTCTGAATGGAGGAAGCTACAAATTGCCCCATCTTCTCCTTCACCGTTGTCTTCGGAGGTGGAATCAAGCTAGTTGGTTGCTGGTTCTTAGCTCCAGCCCTTCCATTGCTCTTACCCTTTTCTGCCATCTCTTTCAGCTCTCTTTCTCTCTCTCTCTATATATATGAATTGTGTGTTGGCTGTTGTGTGTTTTTGTGCTTTCTCAAGAGGGAAACATGGGGGTATTTATAGGGGGGAATTTTGTTTTTGTTTTTGTTTTTTTTGGATGTTAACACACGAACAGCCATACGATAAGTTTCATATATAATTTTCTTTTATTTTTTAATTTTTTTTTTTTCAAATTTTCTAATCAAACAGTAGAAAATCCTGTGTATGAGTGTGTGACCAAGCACACCTTTGTGTATGAGAAAGCACTATAATAAATTAAAATTTTAAATACAAAAAATTAAGTTTAAAATCAAAAGTTTGTATTTTATTTTTAGTACTTTTTGTCTTAAAAAATAAAGAAGTCGATATTCTTATTTTATTTTGTTACAAATGCATTCAATTATTTGTCTTTATTATATATATATGGTTATATTAATATTTTTTCATTCAAAATACGCTCTTCAAAAAAGTTAAAATCTCAAATATATTAATTAAACTATGTATAATAAGAATAAAAAAAAATAATATATTTAAAATAAAGTAAAAATGTGAATAGTGATTCCCAAAAATAAAGACCAAATTCTTTTGCAGTGGTGCTAGAGACCACTAATTTAGTGACTCTAAACCCATCACTAAGAGCATCTTCAACGGTATTAGGCATTTTACCTATCTAAATATTACTATAAAATATATATTTTACTTTGCCTATTAAGTGTTTCATGTTTCTACTCCAACCATACTCTGTATTTTAGCTATTTATCCAAATACTATTAACTTTATAGAATACCACATCAGCAACAAAGATGGAGAGAAATAATCCTAATGATTAAATACATTTTGCCTAGCCTTGAAAGCTAGTTACATGTAACTAGTGAATATGAGTTGAGCTAAAATGCCTAATCATATGCCTAGTGCATTGGAGTTGAAAAAATTGAGTCATGTTAGGCATTTTGACTAACAAGCATTATATACCTAGTGAGTTGGAGATACTCTAATGAGGTGCAAAAAAAAAAAAAAAAAAAAAGCACATACTGTGGCAGTGGGTGGGACCCACTGCCACATCATTAGTGATAGCTCTAATTAGGGCTCCCACTAATTTTCCATTCTTTTGTCTATAAAAATATATTTATTACAAGAAAAATGAGTGAGAGTTCTAATTAGAGCTACCATTAGTGATGTGCTACAGTTAGTTTGTTTGTTTGTTTTTTTTTTTGCCATCTCATTAGTGGTGAGTTTAAAACCACTAAATTAGTGATATCTAACACCACCGTTTGACATATTATAATAATAAATTATCAAATTGTAACAATAGTAAATTAAAACAATATAGTATGTTTTTTTTGACACAATTTTAACCAACTTTCTCTCCCATTTTTTTTCTGGTGGTGTATGAATCTAATTTTTTGAATAATTTTTTTGTTTTTTTTGTTTTTTTGTGGTCTTTTATCACCTCTTGAAAACGGATGGATGATCTGATCCAACAGCTCAAATTAACCATTACATTTTTTTTATTATTTCTTTTTGGGATCAAAACCATTCACTCTGTTTTCAATTTTCAAAATTTATTTTTCAAAATTTATATTTTTCCGATTTCCATATTTTTTAATTTTTACTGATTTTTATTTATAATATTTTAAACAATTTTTTTAATTTTTAGACACTTATAATATAAATACATTTAGAAAATATAATATTTGTGAAATTTTTTTTTAAAAATTCACTAAATATTAAAAATACAAAAAAAAAAAATGAAAATTCTGTACATTTTTCTTATTTTTGTATATTTATTAATTTTTTAAAATATTTTTTCATAAATAATTTACTATTTAGATACATCTAAGGCATTGTTTGGGAAGTGAGTTTGGGTGGGTTTGAAACTAAAATAGTCAAAAAAAAAAAAAAAAAACAAAATAGACTTTTTAGGCCCAATAAGACAAAACATCATATCCAGCTCATAATCATTACATTTTTTCTCTCACAAAAAAATCAAAAAAGTCAAAAGTCTTTGAAAAACCAGATTTTTTAGTCCCAAGCTAAAATAACAAAAAAAAAAAAAAAAAAACTAACTTACTTTCAGAACCAAGCCTAAATAAGATACATCTCAAAAAATAAAAAATTACTTAAAAATTTAAAAATATCCACTAAAAATAAAAAATATATATAAAAAATAAAAAATTCAATTTGCAAAAAATTGAATTCAAAAAATTGAAATTAAGGTGATTTCTTCTCTCACCATCAGTTTGGCTCCGTTTGGTAAGAGTTTCGAATTATAATTTCACCAATTGACTTGAGTATCTTGTTTGTTTGGAGTTTTCAAATCATAATTCTACATCTATTTTTCAAAACTCAATTCAAAACATAATCATTACTTTTCAAAACTCATAACCAAACACATAATTCAAAACTCTTTTCAAAACTTAATTCAAATCAATATTTTAATTTTTTAAATATTTTAAAAATATTTTAATTTTGTTAAGATTTTAAATATTTTAATATTTAAATATGTTATGATTTTTTTAATTTTTTGAATATTTTTAAATATTTTAATTTCAAAATATTACGATTTTAATTTTTTAAAATTTAAAATATTTTATAAAAATAAATTCAAACTCTATTTTATAAAAATATTTTTAAATATTTTAATTTTGTTGTTGTGTATTTGATTACGATTTGAGTGTAGAGTTGTAAAGTAATTTGGATTTTCAAATTATGAGTTTAGTTATGAGTTTTAAAAATAATTTCTTAATTAAAGTTTTGTTTTATGTATTTGGTTATGATTTGAGTATAGAGTTGTTTTTAAATTTAAAATATTAACATTTTAAATTATTTAATTTTTTTGAATATTTAAATTATTTAAATTTTTACGATTTAATTTTTTTAAATATTTATTTTAATTTTTTACTTATTAAATTATTTAAATATTTATGATTTAAATTTTTTGAATGTTTATTTTGAAAAAAAATTATTTTCTTTGTAATATTTTCAATTAAAAAATTGATTAATGTTATTTTCTGTTAATAATAATATTTTTTTAATTAAATTTTAAAAAGAGTTTGGTTATGAGTGTTAATAAAAAATTTCAATAGTGTGAAAGTAGTGTGTTTTGTTATGAGTTATAACAATTTGTATTAAGTTTTGAAAATTCTTTCCAAAACTCATAACCAAATAAATTTTCTTACTTCATATATCAAATCAAACTTTCAAAACTCAATTCCACACTCAGTTCAAAACTCAATTCAACACTCTTTTAAAAATTTATAACCAAACAAAATTTTTACATTTAAATCATAATTACATAACTCACAAACTTAAAATATAATTTATACCCTCAAATCATATTTATAAAACTTTACGAAATGCAGTTTGATTCTCACCCATTTGTTCTCTCACTCTCATTTCTGCTCTCCATCTAGAAGCTTCTCTCGCTCTCACCCATCCCCTTCATTCTCCCTCTCTCTCTCTCTCTCCCCTTCTTCTTCGTTTCTTTTCCCTCACCGATGGTGTGTTCTATATTGAAGATGAAAACCCTAATCTTCAATGAGCATCACAAAGCCCTCTTCGGTTTCATCTTGTCCAACCCTCTGTTCTTTCTCCCTCTAACACTAACCCTAACCCTAACCCTAACCCTTGAAATCATTTCAGGAAGAAGATGAAACCCTTGAAACCCCATCAACCATCACTCATCCAAATCGGCTTTCTGAAGAAGGTGAAGACCAAGAAGATGAAGTCGAAGCTTTAGAGTACTAAAATCGTCTGAAATCCATCAACCATCTTCAAATCCAGGTATTTTTTGTTTAATATTCGCTTCAGATTTATTGAAAAGAAAATGCTATGGACCCAAATAATCTGCCAAACCTCTCACATGAGTGTGGACCCACACAAACCCGCATGAATGTGAGTCGCACGCCATGTGAGAGGTTTGGTAGATTACTTGGGTCCTTAGCATAACTCTTATTGAAATTTGTTGAGATTGCTTGAAATTTGTTTGGGATTGCTTCAAATTTGTATAAAATTGCTTGATTATTGTTGTTGTTGCTGCTTTGGTCTGATTCTGTTGAAACAAAATTGGTGAATTTTGTTTTTTTAATAAAAATGGCAATTGCCAATTCTATTTGGTGAATTCTGCAGGAAATTTTTTCTGTGAATTTTGTTTTTAAAAAAATTGATCTGTTATACACAGTTTTTTTGGGAAAAGATGAGAAAGGGAGGGAGGGAAGAAAGCAAGGGAGGAAAACACCTGGTTTTGAGGGAGCTGATAGATTTGAGTCCGGATCCTCTCCAGCTTGCCTCTCCAGCCTTTCCTCCGGGTGACGGCCCATATTGGGCCACGTCACCCCTAAAAGAAATCTGCGGCTCAGATTAATTAAAAAAGAAATCAAAATTCAGAAAGAAAAACAATGGCCAAAGCGTGAAAGAGACAACAAACAAAAAGCAGAGAAAGGGAGAGAAGGGGAGGAAACGCTCCATGCTTCCCCGGCGACCATCGTTATCCAATTTATTATTATTATTTATTATTCAAGTATCTGTTTTGAAGTTTTGTTGGCATTTATTTTTTTAAAAAAATAGAATTTTTGGTGTTTTGATTGGGAGTTCGATCTACTTTGCCTTTGAATTTTTATATTTAGTGTTGCTCCAGACTCAAATCCTTCCATCTACTCTTACACCAGTTGTACCTGGTGGTAAGGTTAGTGCCTTGTTTGCCACCAATTTTTTTTAGGCAAATGTAAGCACATGTTTGTTGCAGTAGATGAAAACATCTGGGTTTTGCTGGTAATTTTTATTGAGCTGGTATATTGGTTTTCAATACCACGGGGTTTTTGCATCATAATTGATATTTGGAAGAACCGAAGTGACCACACCATGGAATTCTTAGGTTCAACTTTTGAAATTGTGAAGAATTTGGGGGAAAACAACTGGAAAATGGTTTGGGTATATCAGTAGGGCTTGATGCAAACATGAAAAATCTTAAATACCGAACTAAGCAGTGCAGATCAGTTCGCGGTGGTTCGCGGTCCCCGGAGCTTTGGTTCGCGGTGCAAATCTTCGAAGTAAAGATGATGTGCTGAGGGAGAGGGAGACAGATAGAGGGAGAGAATGAGAGATCGAGAAGGAGTCGTCGATGATCGCCGTTGATTTCACTCGATGGAGTCATCGTTGGTGAAGAACTCAAAGAGGGAGGGAAGAAGTGGATGGAAAGATATGAGAGGGAAATTCTGTTGTCTCTTTCACGTTTTGGCCTCTGTTTTGTTTCCTGAATTTTGATTTTTTTTTTAATTAATCCAAGCTGCAAATTTCTTTAGGGGTGACGTGGCCCAATTTGAACCGTCACCCAGAGGAATGGCCAGAGAGGCATGCTGGAGAGGATCGATAGATTTAGTATTTGTCAAATTTGGCGGCCTAGAAAAAAAATTAATTTATTAGCTTATTGATTTGTTTGCACATATCACCTGTTTATTTATTTAATTTTTATAAAAAAATAATTTTTTTTTACTTCCCAAAATAAGCCTACATGGAGAATTCCTTTTTATCCAAAGCTGTTTTATTATTACTTTAATAATTCCGATGACAATCATTAAAGATGTTTTAAAAGTTTTTTTTTTTTTTTAAACAGTCTATTAATAAATATATATTCTTGCAACAATAAGGATGGATTGTCAAATATTTTTTTTTTGTAACAAATTTATTATTTTTGAAAATAAAAAAATTTAATCCTTAAACTATTTATTTATCAACTGTATCGTCTGTGAGTGTGTTTTGACAAGCCCAGTTAAAAAGCCCACCTCAGAGTGCATTTGAAAGGCTCACCTCGCTCTGGATGTGGGTGCCGGCGTCTTAAGTGATTCAAAATTTTCGGTTATTGGAGGCCCACTTTATTGGGTTTGATAATTATGACAATTATTTAAAAATGTCAGATTTAACATAATTAAAGTAATTTAGAGCAACTTAAGGAGTATTTTGGAAAGAGTAAGGGGTTGTTTGGAGTGTCTTGAGGGAAAAAATATGGATGTTGGGGTTAATTTTTTGACTTTTTATAAAAAAATGTGTAATAAAAAATTGTAAAAATTGGTTTGTAGAGGAAAATTAGGATTGAGAGTTGTGCAGCCGTAATTGTTGACGTTTGGTGAATAGTGTTAACTTTTTAATTTTTTGATTTTTTGACTTTTTTTAAGTATCCCAAACTTGGCCTAAATAGCCTAATAGTCTACACCAACTTAGGTCTAGACTCCATATAGGGTAATGATACATCCCACTAAAAGTGGTGCTCTAAAGCACCACTAATGAGTTGGCAAGCACTTTAATCAAAAAAAAAAAAAAAACAAGACACAAACAGTGGGTCTCGTCCACTGCCACATCATTAGTGGTGCTTTTAGAGCACCACTTTTAGTGTTCTCAAGCATTATTGCTCCATATAATACTAGTGGTGTGTTCCCACCAGATATGGGGTGGCTGCTGTGCAGCCAAATGGACCTATTTTGATATTTATTTTGATGGTCCGAACATTTACATTTTAGAATATATTGAGTAAAACATATCTATAAAAAATTAAGATAATCGGATATCGTTAATCATTTTATTCACTCACATTTCTATTCATTTTAATATTTTAAATCACAATTGTTATTTATTTTTGTAGATACAAATGTAAGTGGATGAATGGGTTAACGATATCAGATTAACTTTATGTTTTGTAGGTATGTTATACTCGATGTATTCGAAAATGTGAACGGTTTAAATTATCGAAAGTAGCCTTGAAATGGGCTTATGTGGCTGCATAGCAGTGGCTACTGTGCCCATTTGGCTGCACAATAGTGGCTTCTGTGCTCAGTCAACCCAAATCCGGATGATTGAGCTGTTATAACTATAAAATAAATTTTTTGATTTGAATATGAATTTTGTCAATTACAGGAGACAATTATGGGAAGATATTTTGGATAAACTAAAAATCCTAATATCTACACCAAAAAAGTTGTTTGTTTTATATATTACTGTATGTATATATATTAGAGACGAGTACACACACTATGGGATTGTTTGGGATGACCTAAATAAGTGCACTTTTTGTCTTTTTACTAAAAGATGTGCAGAAAAGTAGAGAGGTGATGTGATGGAAAAAAAATAAAAAGATGGATTATTTGAGGTATGCCAAACTTGGCCATATGACAAGTTATTGAAATAAATTGAATTTTATAATATAATAGTTATTTAATGCTTTGAAGTAATGAGATGTAAAAGAACAAATGGTAGTTTAAATCATATAGAGTGATTTCTATAATATGTAAATAATTGTAGTTAATACTATAATAATAAATGGTGTTTTCGAAATCGTAGGGAGACGATCACCCCCTCTTGCCCCTCTCTGGGTCCATTCTTGAAAGCAGTTATGATACACGACATCAATGCAAGAGCCGTGCTTGCTTTATAAATAGTATAGATAGATAGATAATATAATATAATATAATCTCTCACCATAAACAAATAACTAAACTCAAGAAAATTAGACCTCACGACCTTGTACATGAATTACTAATGTGTATTGTTAGACAAGTAGAAAAATTAAAATCTAAGCTTGCATCCAGTTCATTTTTTTTGGATTGAAAGGTCTAGTTTATATGATTTTCGGTGTATTTTAATTATTTGAACCATTTAGTTTTGTAGAGTGCGCGAAGCAATTTATATATATATATATATTATATAAATCATTTTTTTTTTTTTTTTGGATAAATAACCAAACTTTATTAAGAAGCTTGAAGAAGATGCAAAGAATACAAAAACCGGCCACAAAAGCCCAATGAAACTAACAAATCAAATTCTCCACAAAATCTGTAAAAGTCAATACATCTGGATCTACTAATCCTGTCACCCAACTATACGGAACAGAAAGAAGACGCCTCTCTAACCAAGTGATGGAATGAGCGACCCCATGAAACACCGTCTATTTCGCTCCAACCAAATCAGCCAAAGTAAATAGTGCAATGCAAGAATCCAAGCCTTTCGACGCCTCTTCCTCACCCTCCTCCCGACCTAACTCTGCAAAACTGCAAACAAAGACCCCGGTGGAACCCAGACCAACCCAAACATTGTCACCACAAGCTTCCAAAGACGAGAAGAGACCGAACAATGAATAAGCAAATGGTCAACCGAATTCGCAACCTGACCGCACAAACAACACCAATTCACCAAAATATGTCCACGACGAATCAAATTATCAATAGTCAAAATACGACCCAAACTCGTCGTCCACACAAAGAAGGCAACCTTGGATGGCGTGCCCGGCACCCAAACACTCTTCCACGGATAGACGAAAGAGCCATCAACAACACACTTATCCCCAACAAGCGCCTCATAGAACGAAGACACCGTGAAAATACCTTTGGCCCTAGGACAAACCCAAACCAAAGCATCATTATCCGTTTGTCCAAGATGTAAACCATATAAAAAACCAAGGAGGTTTACTAATTGATCTAGCTCCCAGTCTTGGACATGACGACGCAATTGCACATTCCACACCCTCAACTGCCCCTCCCCAACCCTCACAGCACTAACCAACACCTCAGAATTCGCAGCAATAGCAAATATCAAAGGAAAGCGAAACTCTAAAGAGAAGTCACCACACCACCTATCCCGCCAAAATCGAAGTCTATCCCCTACACCAATTTTGAACCTCACATGTCGCCAGAACGCTTCCCGATCCAACTAAATCCCTTTCCATAACCCGCAACCGTGAGAGTGACCCACCCGTCCCGAGCACCACATCCCTCTAACCACACCAAACTTAGCAACCACCACCCGCCTCCAAAGACGCGCCCTCTCCTCCACAAAACGCCACAACCACTTCTCTAACAAGGCCAAATTAAACAAGACTAACCTTCGAACCCCCAAACCCCCTTGCTCCTTAGACCTACAGATCCGATCCCAAGACACCAAATGGTAATGACCACCCTCACCCCCATCACCGCACAAAAAGTCCCTTTGCAATTTCTCAATTTGCCTTGCTACAGAGACCGGGATCACATGAACAGACATAAAATAGGTTGGGATACTTGACAGAACACTTTTAATCAATGTAAGCCGCCCACCCTTCGACAAATACTGACGTTGCCATCCTGCCAACCAACGACGCACCCGATCCACCACTCCTTTCCAAATCCCTGTCGCTTTAAAGGAAGCCTCCAAAGGCAAACCCAAATATGTAACAGGTAACGATACCACTTTGCACCCCAACATGGCTGCCAACACCGAAGACCTCGCCACTTGCCCCACTGGAATCAATTCTGATTTTGCTAGATTAACCCGAAGCCGGGATACTGCCTCAAAACACAACAACACGCATCTCAAATGTCCAATTTGGGCCTCATTCGCATCACAGAAAATAAGCGCATCATCTGCATAAAACAAATGAGACACCACAACATTCCCGGGAGCCACTCCTACCTCAAATCCATTCAGCAAACCTGCTTGCACCGCCCTTGCCAACAAACGCCACAAAGCCTCCATAACCAAAATAAACAACAGAGGAGATAAAGGATCACCCTGCCGCAGCCCACATATATATATATATATATAAATCAACTTTATCAGATATTGATTAGTACCTAATTAGATCATATTTCTCTTCTAAAAAAATAAATGACCACATTCATGCAAATTGGATACTCTAATCCAAAAAATGGGTTGGAGACAAATTTCATCTCAAAATTAATACAGAATGATGTGATGAATTTTGATTTTATCACTTTAAAGGTAATAATATATAACTAGAATTGTAATACAGAATTTTATATAGACTGGTATGACTTTATTTTAATTATTTGAACCATTTAGTTTTGTAGAGTACGCGAAGCAATTTATATATATATATATATAAATCAACTTGATCAGATATTGATAAGACCTAATTAGATCATATTTCTCTTCTAAAAAAATAAACGACCACATTCATGCTGGATACTCTAATCCAAAAAATGGATTGGAGACAAATTTCATCTCAAAATTAATATAGAATAATGTGATGAATTTTGATTTTATCACTTTAAAGGTAATAATATATAACTAGAATTGTGATACAGAATTTTATATAGATTGATATGGCTTCTTATAATCATTTAAGTTTCAATTAAAATATTTACCATTACTTTCATGATACGAAAATGAAATAAATGTGTTATCTATGTAACTTTATTTTTGCAAATTTTTTCCGGAGAAGCCCACGAAGACCCTGTGGTCATGTCTGTTTGGGTGGACATGAGTTTGGGATTGGATTAATAGTCTAATAAAATTATTAATCCGATGTTTGGTTAAACAATTGAAGTACGGATTAATTATTTTAAACTTGACTATTAGTTAAGATAGGATACATATTAGTCATGGGAATTCTAATCCAGTCCGCCCAAACAAACATGGCCTGTGTGTACGTGTCGAAAGCCCAGTTATTTTTATTGTTTATTGAGTGAAAAGCCCAGTTGAAAATCCCACTTCTGTGGGAGGGTGTAGTTGGGGTGTGTGAGGTGTGGGGGATGTTCCATGGGGTGTGGGTGTTTTAGTTGACTCAATTTTAAATAAGAAAAATGAAAATTTTATGGAATTCTTATATAGAATTGATAATGAGAATGTTATACTTTTAAAAATCTGAACTATCTTAATCAATCTTTTACTTTACAGAATAGAATTAAAACTTTTATATCATTTTATATTATTTTTATATATAATATATTTTTATTTATATAATACTTAACTGAATATAAATAAATAGCTTAATTCAAGAAAGTGAAACCTTGCGTACCTTACCAACATCAAATTTTAATTTATATAGTGTCAATTGAAAGTGGCACACATTGGTTAATGGCTTCTGATTATTATTGCTCTTTTATTTTAGGTTAATGCACCTTCATGGCAACCAACATGGAATATGCAAAGAGAAAAATTGTGATACTTACCTTATGGCCTTTTATTTTTGGAAAATGTGGAGATGATTATTTCTCTGTGTCATTACCACGAAATAAAAATAAAAAATAAAAAAAGAGAGAGAAAAAAATATAAAACTGAATAGTTTATTTTTAAAAATATGTTTATTCATTTTTTTGACGACAAATGTGATAAATTAAAAAAGTTACGATTATTAAATAGATTTAATTTTTTTCATGGATAATATACATAGATGACTTTACAAAACGGGGCTCGTTGTCCCAAATATGAGGGTCAAATTCAAAATTTGAGCGTAGTCTAAACTCTTAAATCAATTATTTATTATTATTTATTTTGTGTGCGCGCGCGCATGCGCTCTTACCATTTTTTATTTTATTTTTATTTTTTTATCCTTTTATCATTGTAATCATCCAAATAATTGATGAGAGATTTTTTACTTCATTTTTTTTTTAATCGCCAAACCCTGTAATTCAAACGGTTAGAGTTGCATGTCTACTGGAGTATTATTTTTGTTTGATCAACAAAGATAAATTTATTGATGTAAGACAAACACATTATACAAAAAAAATGGGTGTAAGTCTGAAATTTAAATTTTTGAACAGTTTGATAAATTTAAAAAAAAAAAAAAATTATTCAGTTAGCAGTTGTTGAATGTGGCAGCTATTAAATGTGAAGGTCATTCTTAAAGAAAAAGAAAAAAAAAATAATATCAATCACATTAAATAAAATCTATGCTCTATATAATAGAAATGATAAACATTTAGGTACAAATGAACTATGGAGAGACATATTTTATTTATTGATCAAATATACCATATTATCAACCACTCACATCGCCTAAGTCCTAGAGTGATTGGTTACATAATTTAAACTATCGTGGTCTTAATGGGTTATGTTAGAGACTTTAAATAATTTACTAAATTTTTGACCAGACCTTTCACATGGGTATGAAATTCACACATACATAGTTTTGTGTGGGTTCTACACCCATGTGAGAAGTTTGGTATAAAATTTGGTAAATCATTTGGGGTCTATAGTATTTTCCCTTCTTAATTTGAACCACTAATTAGGATTTATTTTCTTTTTATCTTTGGTCTTCTTAATGGTAGAAGCTATGGTTTGCACCATCTTCTCCTTCACTGATGTCTTCGGTGCCAGAATTACGCTAGCTGGTTGGCTCGTCTTTCTTAGTTTTCTCTCTCTGGCTCTCTTTCAATTGGTATGGTGTATTGTGTTCTGCCATGGTGGTGGTTCTTAAGAGAGAAACATTGGGATATATATATGCTTTTCTTGGGCTTGATTGCTGTGTTAATACAATGCTGGTTAAAAGAGCCCGTGTGTGTGTGTGAAGAAATATATCAATGTATATTATGAGGCCTATCTGAGTGTGTGTGTGTGTGTGAAGCCCAGTTGAAAGGCTTACCATAGTCTGTGTTTGAATTGAACACCTTGGTGTTGGTGTTGGTGTTGGTGTTGGTGTTGGTGTAACTTGTAGAGAGGTGGGGGTGTGGGTGTGCCTTTTGTCAATTTTCTGTAATGACTCACCAAAAAAAAAAAAAAAAAAAAAATCAACAAAATGATACCTTGGATAGTTTGTCAAAATGATTTTTTAATTAGTAGTGTTACATGTACAAACAAAAAAAAATTATAAAATAATAGAACAAAATTTAATTTTATCACTTTAAAACAAATAATTTATCTTGTTAACTTAAAATTTTAAAAATATTATTGTCATGTAACACTGTTAAATTTTTTAAAATTTATGTTAATTTTTAGTTAAAAATTTCAAAGAGCATGTGTGTAGAAAGTTTGGGTTTGTGAAGCCAAGTTATTAAAAGAAATATATCAATGTGTATATATGTGTAATTAGGTTAAGAGATAGGTTCTCTTCATACCTTTATTTTTATATATACAATGTGTGAGTTTGTATGTGTATTTATATTTGAAAAGCCCAATTGAAAGGCCCACCTCTGTGTATGTTTGATGAGAGAGAGAAGCCTATTCAAAGACAGGCTTCATTTTGGGTGTGGGTGTCTTAGGTGACTCAATTTTATGTAATGACTAACCCCAAATAATTAACTAATGTTTCTCTTTTATTTTAGGTTAATGCACCTTCATGGTAACCAACATGGAAAATACTAGGAGAAAAATTGTGAATAGTTTAGTGCCCTTTTGTTTGGAATTTGTTGAGGAAATCATTTTTGCAGTTAACTACCATTAAATTTTTAACAAGTCTAGGCATAGAGGTGAGTCACATAACCGCATGCAAAATATTAATAATAAATGGATACAAATTTTCAAAAGTGAGTCCCGTTAAAAAATTTGTGTAAAATTTTATCTATTTATTTGTATTCTATGTTTTATTTTGTATTTGGTTTCAACGTTCGTAACAAAATTGTAAAACAATGTTTTTTATACATATCATTTATTATTATGATTTTAAATGGTAATTTTTCTAAAAAATTCAAAATGTCATGTGATAGTACTTATATAATACTTCAAATCAATCACAAATGTTTAATATTTAACATGTTTTCAAATTATTTTTTACATTACATCATTCACGGCACTGAATATATCAATATCCTAAGATATATGATAACAATTTTTTATTTTTTATTTATTTTTATTTTATTATTATTATTTTTTGGGCTTGATTGCGTGTCAACACAAAATTTAAAATGCATATTCGGAGTGTGTAGATTTGCAAAGTGGGGGATTCTATTTACATTTTAGAAAATATTTAAGTTCAATTTTTTAGTACTCTTTTAAATTATTTATTGTTATAATTTATTCTTAGCATATTTTAATTTTTTTTAAATTACCTTTTTAGGTATGCCCAAATAAAACAAATTAAAAAAAAAATATATATATATATATATATTTACTTTTGATTTTTTTTTTGAGTTACGTACATACATGGAATAGAGATCAGGGTACTAGCGAAGGAGAAGGAGAAAGGCAAATATTCAACTTGTTTTTTGTCATTATTGTTTGAATTTTTATAACCGAACAAAGTGAAATTATTTGGTTATAAAAGTTTGAACAATAATAAAGAAAAACAGGTTGAATATTCATTTTTATGTAAAAAAAACATAGAAATCAATAATTTTATTTTAATATTTATGTGAATAGTTATTCTCTCTTTGATGGGTTGTTTCAAAAAATTGTTTTGATTATTATTCTTATCTATTATTTGATTTTGTTAAATTTTTTTCCCTATTTGCGAGTAATATTATAATAAAAAATATTGATGATAATGGTGAGTTTTAGTAGGATGAATTGGAGTTTTTGAGTGAGGAAGAAGAAGAAGAGAAAATAATTAAAATTTAGGGAAGAAGATAAAATAGATTTGAATAGGAAGGAAAATTACTTAAAATTGATTAAAGCTTGTTTGGCATTTGATTTTTGGTTAAAAAAACACAAAAAGACAAAATTGTCTACATAAGCTAATAAGATAAAATATTACATTCAAACTATAATCATTATATTTTTTCTCTCATAAAAGTCAAAAAAACTAAAATAGGCGAACCAAATGAGGTTAAAAAAGTTTCAATACAAAAAAATCAACTAAAAAAATCAATGTCAAATTAAGGCTATGGTCATTCTACAAGTTTATTTGTTAGACTCACTTTATAGACCTAGTGATGTGCTAAGAAATTAATAAGTTGATAATTAGAAAATATTTAATTATTAATTAATTATCTTTTTGATACATTATTAGTTTTAAAAAATGCGTTTGATTTTTAAGCCTGGATAGTAATACCACAAACAAATAACTAAACTCAAGAAAATGGCAACTCTTAGTATATTGTTGATATGAATTTTTAATAAGTAGTGCTATAAAATATATATATATACATATATATACAAAATTATACAAAAAAAAATTAATGTAAAATGATATGATAAATTTTAATTTGATATATTCCTGACTTATAAAAATGCCAATGTCCAGTCAAAAATTATATAAAAATATTATTTTTAATTGATTATGTAACCAAGTAGAAAGAGCCATATCTCGATTACACACATATTTGTGTGTTTGGAAAGCCCAGTTGAAAGGCCATCTTACGGTGTTGGTGTTTGTGTTTGTGTTTGTGTTCAAAGAGAGTGATTAGTCAATTATAACACCCAATTGGGTGTGGGTGTGGGTGTGGGTGTAATTAATTTTGTGTAACTTATACTGATTTTCTCTCAAATATTGAAAAAAAATATAATATTTTTTTTTTTATAATTTTGATATAATATTAACATCTCTTTTAATAAGGTTAAAGTGATTAAAATTAATATAAATAATGTGAAGACATAAAGATAAATAAAGAAAAATATAAATTTCAGTAAAAAAAAGATGATAATATCATTCTTTCATATATATATAGATGATTAATGAATTATTAATGAAAATGAAACTAAGTATTATGCGAATAATATGTAATTTTGTTAAAACTATAAGACTTATACGAGTACGAAATAATCTTATCGTATAATCATGTTGATCAAGTTTGCATTCCTTTAAACATCTTCGCTTTGCTACCTGAAAATACAAACGTAAGCTAACTGGTGGGTGTGTGCCAGAAACCCCTCCGATGCCTAAGTCAGCAACTAGACAATAGACAATAAGCCCTGTGTATTCTAAAATAAAAATTGGGATTGTGATACCTGTCCATAGGTCCTGCTATGAGTTTTTATAGACTTGGCCTAAGCCCAATCCTAGTAGGATTCCAACTCTTCTTATAAGAGTTGTCATAGGAATCACACACCCTAATCACTACCAATCAAGTAAGGTGGTTTTGCTCACACACCCTAATCACTACCAATCAAGTAAGGTGGTTTTGCACAATCCTAGTAGGATTCTACTTTCCTTAGCAGAGTGCTCCTAGGATTTACACTCCTACTCAATGAAGAATGTCTATCATAATAAAACTCTGCTTTCCACCAACAAAGTAAGATGGTTACATCCTTTGTTTAAGCTGTTGCAACCTAACCGAGCTAGATTATCTCGGTCACATACTCAATTAAGTAATGAAGTAGATGGCATTCGGCCGAGCTATATCAAGCCCGACCTCCTTTCTCACCAACACCCTGGCTAACCACCAGGCCCACTTGTTTAGGTAGCTCGGTCCAAAGTACCTCTGCCTAGCTTGGAGTTCATACAACATGAGACCGAGCTACTCGAAGCCCATACCTCGGCCCATAGTTTGGCTCAAACCCGAAATATGAGATGTCTTCTTGGCCTAAGACCGAGCTACACTAGTCCTTATCTCGGCTCATTGCGCGGCCCAACTTCCATAGAAGATTTTTCTTAGATCGGCCCAATTTGTTTACAAATTACTCTCTCAACTTATTATATTTTTCCTAATTTTAGGAGAGGTCAATTAATTTACCCAGTAATTGCATATATTAAAAATGTTGTTCTTATAAAAATTTTATACTAATTGTTAACTAAAATAATGTAGTTATGCCATTTTTTGAATTATAAATCACTTTAATGAGTATTTTGCTTTAAAAAAAAAAATCAGTCTCTGTATTAATTTTTTTTTATTTGTATAGCACTTGGGTCTTTCACTCATGAGAAATAAATTATCAAATTCAAAAAAATACACCTACGTCTATTTGCCAACACAAATTGATATTGTGTAAGTTGAAACCGTGACACATTGGTTAATGATTTTTTTTTTTTTTTTTTAAATTTTGTTTCTCTCTTATTTTAGGTTTGCAGCTTCATCGTAACTAACATGGAAAATAGGAAGAAAAACATCGTGAAACTTACTTAAGGTCTTTTGTTTGGGAATGCGCAGGACATTATTTCTTCATTTGATTAGCATGAAAAATAAGCAAAAATAAATAAATTATAAAAAAAAAATAATAATAAGAAAGATTTTTACGTTGGGTGATTATCCTTTATCTTATTCTTCATTTTTTTATCATCTTTTTAAAAAATAAATAAATAAGTAAAATATTCATTTAAATAGGAGACACTTAGTACGTGACAATTAAATAGGATAAATTATTACTGGTCTTAATCGTTGAATTTAATTCCCATTAAGTCTTATCAAGTTGTTGCTGAAAGTTAGTCTTATCATAATTGTCGCTAAAAAGTTTTTTGTGACAATTCGTCACTAAAAAAGAATTTGTGACAATTTCTGAATTTGTTGCAAAGAATGAACAATCAATGATATTTTTTTGTGATAATTTGCTAAATCTATCGCTAAAAATTGATAATTAACGATGTTTTTTTATAATAATTTTCTAAATCTGTCGCTACAACTAGTAATTAATGACGTTTTTCTGTAATGAATTTTTTAAATTGTTACTAAAATAATAATTAGTGAATTTTTTTTTTAAATATAAAAATGCTGCTAATTAACATAGGATCTACTAGAGAATATAAATTTACTTATTGAGACCTATAGAATCTACTAAAGAGTATAAATTTACTTATTGAGACCTGCATGTAAATCCCCCAATTAGTTTTCCCTTTTCTGTTGTGTTTTTCTTTTTTCCAATATTGTTTTGTCATGGCTTTTCCAAACATCAATTGTTAGGCTACCATTAGTTAAGTTGTCTATTTCCAAAATAAAATCTTTGAAATCTGTAGTTTTGGATTACGGTAGTACTACATGTACCAATCAATATATCAACACTAATTAATATACTAATTAGTGCATATAACATTATTCTTTGGATTAATAAGTTCTTTAATTATAGTAAGATGAGCATATTACACAGTTTCACTTTTTTTGATGTGAGTGGTTTTTCTTCTATGATGAATGTTTCTTTCTTGACGTGGAAAAAAAAAATGTTTCTTTCTTTTTTTGTGTTTTTGGATATATTGCAGTGAACCAATGAGATAATTCCATGAAAATAGGATTCAAAAAAAGAGTTTCAATGCCATTTTTTATTTTTTTGAATTTTTGGACTTCTCTTTAATTAAACCGAAATAATCACTTTTCATAAAATTATTTTATTTGAAACAAATAAACTCTCATTCTGATTATCTTATTATTGTTGTATAAATTATCTTCATACATCTCATTTAATAATTTTTGAAAAAATAAATCAAACGGATGATGAGTGGAGTTGATCTTATGTCAAGTAGAGTGAGTCTAACACATTTCCAATTTATTCCTAAGCTCCCAAGCTGAGTTCGTTAATAATGGCGGTTAGGTATCTTAACTATGGAGTCATCATGGGTTTTTCAATTTTAAAATCAAGTGGTGGCTGCAGTTTTGGAACCTTTAATCATTTAGCCTATATAAAAATCAAATAAAAATCCATCAATATTGTGGATCTAGGAAGCTTTGAGATCTATTAATTAGTAGTTTGTCTATTTCAATATGTGGGCAATTGAAATAATTTTTTCAGGCCATTTCGCTTATAAGTGAACTTCGTAGTTGCAAATTATAATTTGTAACTTATATATATATATATATATATTTGAAACTCTTAAATATGTGTGCAAAAAAAGAGTATATTTTTTTGAGGGGTCTTACTTATAACTTTTGAAGGCAATTTAAATATTTGCACAATGACAAAGTTACGTGACATTTTATTTAACTAAATAAAATTCAATTTTTTTTCACATATTATTGAAATTTGTATTAACAGATTTACAATTTATTATAAGTTTTTTAAGCTAATAAAAAAAATCTAATAACCTTAAAAGCATATGTAATACAGAACAAATCCTTCTAATCAAGTTTTTTTTTTTTTTTTTTATTTATTTTATATAAATGGTTTGCTTGATATGTCTTACCAGTTCAATGGTTTAGATTATCAAAATAGGCTTAAAATGTGTCCACATCCATGCAAATTAGACTTTCTAATCCAAAATGTGGACTCTAGGTTGACTTCTGACTTCATTTCAAAATTAACACATAATGATATAATAAATTTTGATTTTTTTTTTTTTTTTTTTTTTTTTTTTTACAGGAAAATCCTTCCTACCCTTCCGCAGGTTCAAGGCAGCGCCCCTTACAGAGCCCTTCCGCAGGTTCAAGGCAGCGCCCCTTACAGAGATCACCAAGGTATCCTGGAGACTATAACCTGTGAACTTGCCCCGACCTCTCAAAGACAAGTCACGGTTAAGTTAGGACTCGCACAGCGGAGGAGCATTGAACCCACACCAAGTGCTGACTAGATAACTTGAGATCCAACCTCCTAACCAATAGTGCTTCGCACAAGAGATTGGCCTAAGAAGAGAATTGAACTTGTGACCTTGGGGTTTAAACCCCAAGGCCTTACCACAATGCTACAACCCCTTGGGTTATAAACAAAAAAATTAAATAAATTTTGATTTTATCACCTTAAAATAAAATAAAATAATATCAACATGCTGGTTTACCGTTTAAAAATAATAATAATATAAAAATAAAATTTTAGTACAAAAATTGTATATATACATAATGATGTGACTTGTTATAGTCACTTCATTTTTAATTAAAACATCTATCATTATCTTCTTAATTTCAAAATGAAATAAAAATGTTATCTATATAACTTTATTTTTGCAAATTTTTTCAAAGTTTTTGATAAAAATTTCTAGAAAGAATAATTTAGACTAAATAGAACATAAGTACGTAGAAAGAGATTTATGAATAAATGTTTCAAAAATAAATGGTTTATTTTTTAATATATATATATTTTTATTTTTTGAAGACAAACATGAGAAAATGAAAATTTTAGGATTATTTGATCGATCTAATTTTTTTTTCATTAATGCTATACACAGAAGGTCTTACAAAATAAACGTTTTAAATCATTAAAACAAAAAACGTTGCAACCCCCATGAGCCCGGACATGTCGGTTAAATTTACATTTGAATTTGAAAAAAATCTAACACTTAAATATTTCTTCTTCTTACCATTCTTCATTTTTAATCAGCCACGCAATGAGAGATTTCTTTTTTTCCATTTTTTTTTTCTTTTCTCGCCAAATTTCTTAAGCCAAAAGGGTTAGAGCTGCATGTTGGATTCTGTATTATTATTATTTTTTTGGTTGGTTTGATCAGCAAGATAAGTTTATTGATGTAAGTCAAACACATGCAAAGGAAACAAGTGGGTGCAAATTTTAAATTTAAATTTTTAGACGGTTTGATAAATAATAATAAAAAAAATCATTTAGAAATGATGGTTATTAAATATGATAGACATTCTAAAAGAAAAGAGAAAAAATAACATGATATCATTCACATTAAATAAAATCTACACTTTATATAATAAAAATAATAAATACGTAGATACAAACTAAACTATAAAGAAACATATATTTTATTTATTGATCAAATATAAGAAGTAAACATAGATATACATAATAATATAGAGAGACACAAATATATCATATTACCAACCACTGATATTACTTGATTCCTTGATTGGCTACATATTTATAATTTTAAACTATCTTCTTAATTTAAAACTCTAATTAGGATTTATCTTCTTCTTTTCTTTTGTCTTCTTAATAGCAGAAGCAACTGTTTGCACCATCTTTTCTTTCACCGTCGTCTTTGGTGTCGGAATCACGCTAGCTGGTTGACTCATCTTTCTCTCTCTTTCTTATATCTCTCTCTTTGAATTATGTGTTATGTTGTGTTGTGGTGGTTCAAGCAGAAGCATTGGAATATTTATAGGTGGGAAATTTAATTATTTATTTATTTATTACATATGTACTCGGGCTTGATTGTGTGGGTTTGTGGGTTTGTGAAGCCAAGTCTAAAGAAATGTATTTGTATGTGATCAAGTTATGAGGCCTATTGTTTGTGTGTGTGTGTGTGTGTGTGTGTGTGTGTGTGTGTGTGTGTGTGTGTGTGTGTGTGTGTGTGTGTGTGTGTGTGAGAGAGAGAGAGAGAGAGAGAGAGAGAGAGAGATAAGCAAGTTGAAAGGCTTATCTTAAGGTTCTTTTTGAGAAGTGGATTAAAAGTTACTCTCCGACTTTTAACTCATTTCATCTCTCACAATAAAAAGTCAAAAAAAAAAAAAAGAGTTAAAAAGTTAATTTTTAACTATTTTTCCAATGTATTTGAATGGACGTGGGTGAGTGTGGCTGTAGGTGTCTTGGATCAATTTTATGAAATGACTCACCATGAAAAAAAAAAAAAAAAAAACTCAAGAAAATGACACCTTTCATACTTTGTCAATAAGGATTTTTAATTAGTACAGAAAAATTATATATAAAAAAAATTATAGAATAATGTAAGAAATTTTAATTTTGTTACTTTAAAGTAAATTGGATAGCATGTTAACATAAATTTTTAGAAGCACCATTGTTACATCAGTTTAATCAAAAATTCAGAAAAGACATCATTTTTAATTTTTAATTAATTGGGTGTGAACACAAAGTTCAAGGAGCATGTGTGTGTGGGTTTATGAAACCATGTCATTAAAAGAGATATATCAATGTGCATGTGTGCGACAAAGTCAAGAGGTCTACATAGTGTGTGTGTGTGTTGGAAAAGCCCAATTGAAAGGCCCACTGTGTGTGTGTTTGATGAGAGAGAGACATGGCAATTCAAAGACAGGCTCCCATTGTGGATGAGAGAGAGAAGGCAATTCCAAGACAGGCTTCCATTGTGGGTGTGGGTGTCATAGGTGACTCAACCCCAAATAATTAACTAATGTTTCTCTTTTATTTTAGGTTAATGCACCTTCATGGTAATCAACATGGAAAATACTAGGGAAAAATTGTGGTTATTTTAGGTTAGTTTAATGCCTTTTGTTTGAAAATTGTTAAGAGAGATATTTTTTCTCCGTTTCACTACCATGAAAAATTGAATAAGTCTAAATATAGAGAAATTTATCATAGAACCTGAATACAAAATGTAAATAAATTGACAAAAATTTTCAAAAGTGAGTCTTGTCAAAAAATTATATAAAATTTTATTCATTTATTTGTTTTTGTATTCCATTCTATATTTAGTTTCCATATTCGTAATAGAATTGTAAAAATAAAGAGAAAAAGCAAATTTGCAAGAAAAAAAATTCAGAGAGATTTTAGATATGATTTTACTTTCTTGTTATTCATTTCTACCATCTCTTTATTTTCTTAATTTATTTTTATATAAATAAGTGACAATGTATATCTTTAATTATTTTTATCAAATTATGATATTTTTTATCGAATGATAATATGATCCCATGATTTATTTTCATTATTTTGTCAAACTTATATATGTTGCAACGTCATATTTTATTGGTTAAGTGACATCATTTATCTTAATTAATTAATTTTTGATTATGATTATAATTTTAAATGGTAATTATTTAAAATTTTCAAAATATCATGTGGTAATACTTATATATAGTACTCCAAATCAATTACAAATTTTCAATTTTTTTAACGTATTTTTAAATTATTTTTTACATCATTCATGACATTGAATACCCTAAGATAATTGATAGCTTTTTCTAATAATAATAATTATTATTATTTAGAGCTTGATTCATGTCAACACAAACTTCAAGGTGCTACGTAGCTTGAAAGGTGGAGCTCGAAATTGGCTCGAATCAGAAGCAGAGAAGGAGAAGAGAAGGAAGGAGGAGGAAGGAGGGAGGAGGAGGAGGAGGGACTGGAGGGGGAGGGGGAGGGGGAGGAGGAGGAGGGACTGGAGGGGCCCAACAAATGGGGTTGGAGGCGGGGGGCGGGGGGCGGGGGCGGAGGCGAGTCGGAGCCGACGAGCAGCGACGGCGGGCGACGAGCAGCGACGGTCAGCGACGAGCAGCGACGATCCTCGGCGGTGGCGGTGGTGCTGGCTCTTCTCCTCTTTCTCTTCTTCCTCTCTTCTCTCCCTCTTGCTCCTCTGTCTCTTTCTCCTCTCTTCTTCCTCTCTTCTCTCCCTCTTTCGAGCCAATTCGAGCCAACCAATTCGAGCTACGGCTCATTTCCATATTATTATTTAGGGCTTGATTGCATGTCAACACAAACTTCAAAATGCATATTCGGAAGGGACGGTGTGTGTGGGTGAATGTGCTGTTTTGTGAAGCAAGTTAAATGACTCACATCAATCCGCAAGTCATTGACCAAGTTAATCAGCCTGCCTAATGTGCTTGTCTGTGTTAAAAAAGGGAGAAGACTTGTCTCTAGTTAATAAAGTGGATTTGATGGTATTGTTGGATTTGTGAGATTTATTATGAGTCTTATTTTGATAATTTGAATCATTAATATGAGAGTTCATTAAGCATTTTATTTTTTTAAAAAATCACATTGATCGGATATCGATAGCCTTTTGATCAAGATACATTTTTGTCAATAATTTATTTTTAAAATTATGTTTACCATTGAAAAAATATGATCTGATTAAGGGACTATCGATATTCAGTCAACGTGATTTTTTTTGCAATAGATGAAAAACTTAATGAGTTTTATACATTGAATTGTTCGGATCTCAAAATGAGACCCATTGTGAACCCTACAAATCCAAAAATATTGTTTAATTCACTTTGTGAACTGGGGATAAGCCTACTTTAAAAATCTAGTTAAGAGGCCCATTGGGCCCACCTCAGTGCTTGTTTTGATGAGACAAAAAAATATTTTCAAAACCGGACCGGTGAGCGAACCGGAAAAGAGACTGAGTGGACGGGTTACCGGTTCAATCGTCGGGTCAAAGCGATCGAACCATGACGTCATAATTAATATTATATAATTAAAAAATATAACTATAAATTATAAATAAATAAAAAAATATATAAATAATCAAATAAAAATTAAAATTGTTGCATAGTATTTATTAATAATATTTAATAAAGTCATAATTGATAAAAAAAAAGTCACTTATTTTAAAGAAATTAAAATTTTTAAACATTCCCTTCAAACAAATTGATTGAATGCTAGATTTAATTTTAGAGGGAAATGAAATTTTCAACCCTCCCTTCAATCAATATGTTTCAAATAATTTGATTGAATCCCATATAGAATTTTGTAGGTTTTCTTTGAAAAATCTTTTCCTATAAATAGGAATAGATTTTCATAATTTTCTCAAGCTTTAAATGAGACTCTTCCTTATGAGAAGAGACTCTTGAAATAATAATTTTTAGTCAAAATTTTGAAATATATATATATATATATATAAATATATAAGAAAGAAAAAGAAAAAAAAAAGAGGAAAAAGTCCGACCCTCCCGAACCGATCTAGGTCACCGGTATTGCCGGTTCGATCACTAGGTCACCGATTTTGCTCCTACTCTAGGTTTAGGGGGTTGACTAGACCGGAACAAGGCCCGGTTCGTGGTCCAATCGGCCAGTTCGGTCCGAGTTTGAAAACAATGACAGGAAGTCAATTGTGCGTGTTAGGAAAGAGGGGTTACTGTGTAAGTTCTGCGGGGATTTGTTTCAAATTTTTTTATAATCTAAATTATATATATTAAAGGGTTCGTTAAATAGATTTTTTATTAAAAAAAAATTTAATTGAACTTTTGTAGATCCAAAACTACACTTGTTTTTAGAAAAGGAGATAGTTGGTAAGATTTTGATAAATTAAAAAAAAAATTAGAATCTTATCATGACATTACAGATGTCCGATCGAATTTTTTATTTTTATTTTAAAATAGGCTTGAAAAAAGCTCCAACAGAACTTCATAATAACAACCGGAGGTCAAGTGAGTTGGGTTACTCAATTCTATTTGGAACATAATGTTAGTCTCTCATAACTTTTATATGAATATATTTTTTTAAATAATATGATAATAGTATTTGTGTAATTAAAGACATATTAATAAACCATTTATTTCAAAGTGAATATCTCAAAAGCCATTCATTATGTAGAATGAGAGGGTAAAAAGCGTAAATCTGGGCCAAGCTAGGACTGGGAAGAAGCGCGCCGAGCTATGGGCTAAGTAGAATGGGCTTTGCAGCTGGGCTCTATTAGCCCGGTCATGGATGACTGAGGTTAGCTCGGTTCGAATATTCGGAACTGGGGTACAAGGAGTTGCATTGTGCAAATAAGTTGATACCGAGCTAGGTGAAGTAAGGTAGAACCAAGCTAAGGAGAGTTTGGTGAAACTGGCCATATCAACGTATGTTAGCCCGGTTGCTTTGTTATTCAACTGTAGTAAAATCATCTCACTTGGTTTAAGCAGTGAGGAGGGTGTTGAAGGATAAACATTATCTTTCAGGAGTGTGATTCCTAGGAGGACTCTACATTGAGGAGTAAGAGTACTACTAGGATTATGCCAGGCAAAAACTATAAAAGCTCACAACAGAACCTATGTAGAGGTATCACAACTTTCATTCTCAAATACATAGAGCTTTTGCCTATTTGTCTATTTTGCTAACTTAGGCATCAGAGAGGTATCTGGCACACACCCGCCGGCTAGTTCACGTTTGTATTTTTAGGGAATAAAGTGACGACGTTTGGAGGAGCGCAGACTTGATCTACAAGATTATACGAGAATATTATTTCGCGCTCGTACAATTGGCGCCGTCTGTGGGAAGTCCACAAAGAACAAAACCTCTTGATCAAGCTTTCCTCTCTAGTTGGAAGCAATGGCCCACAATGAGGCCTTGCCGCAATCAGCCATTGATGGGAAAACTCCGGAGGGGGGTGGGAGGTGCCAAGGTTTGCCTTCTATCCCTCCCATAGCGGATTTAGAACCCCAGCGACAGAACCCCCGGAGGGATGCAAGGGGGAGACGGGGCGGCAGCCCCGTCGCTCTCCAAGTCCCGAAAGACAGAGGCGGAGGCTGGATCTTCAAGTTCTGGAGGATCGTGTAAGGGAGCAGGACGAGTTAATTAGGAAGATGGCCGCAGAGATGGAAACAATGAAGTGCTAGATAAAAGGAAAATGGGTGGTGACAGGAGAGGGGCGCAAATGCAACACGCCCTCTCGCCACTCAGAGGATCGTGCTAGGCATACCACACCATCACAAGCAGAAAGTAGGAGCCTTAGAACAGGCGACACTCAATCGAGGACTTCCAGGACTCGATACTCCAGGTCTGAAAGAACGAGAGCTGAGCGGTCGTGTACTGAGGGAAGCACATATCGGCCCTCGCACACACACCAGATGACATCTAGGCACATGGAGTTGCCTATATCATCTGACTTGCGAACGGTACTAGAAGAAAAAGCCCGATGGAAGGAAGACACCAGGGCTTGCGATCCACACAGAGCTTCAGCACTACAGCGATTGGCCCCTCGGACACATGGGAGTGTCAAGGTAGGAATGCCAATGCCGCGCCTTGCTTACGAACCAACGGACAAAGTATTAGCAAGGCTATAGAGCTCACCGTTCGTTCCGAAAATAGAGAATACGCCACTACGTTCAGGCTTCCATCTGCCCAAATTCACCACTTATGAGGAGAAGGCAGACCCCTACATGCACTTGAGTCACTTTCGCTAGGTTATGGCAGTGTACTGGCGGAATGAGGCCCTGATGTGTATCCTGTTCTCGTCCAGCCTTGGCGATCTAGGTCTAAACTGGTTCGAAAGGCTACCAGAAGGCAGCATCGCCTCCTAGGCATAATTGGTAGAGGCGTTTGTGACTAGGTTCAGAGCGAACACCAAGACACCAGTGGAGATTGATCAGCTATTCTCCATTGATATGGGCGACAAGGAGACGTTGAGATCCTACAACAGTCGATATTGGGAGACTTTCAACCAGATAGGTGATTGCCTTACAAATCTTGCCATCGCACAATACAAAATGGGTTTACTAGTCAGAAACAAGTTAAGGGACTCAATTACTATGACGCCACCTCTTACGATGGAGGCCCTAATGGAGAGGGTGCACCACCATATCCGCTTGGAGGAAGATAGCGCCCGGGCTAAAGCAAAATCTGGCTTAACAGTAATGCTAGACAAAAAGACTGCAGCAAAAGTCAACAAAGTAGAATAACCAGACAGAAATGGGCAAAGCAGGCGAGCCAACAGGGAGGACCCAGAAAAAGGAGGTTAAGAGTTCGCACTGCCCTCACCACCGTGTTCAATAAACCCATCTACTGAATTCTTAGCGAAATAAAGAATGAACCCTTCGTTCGGCGGCCAGCCAAGTTGGGAGTAGCACAAAGGGGCTACGACGAGAGGTCCTGCTGCACCTTCCATGATGAGAAGGGGCACCTAATTGAAAATTGCACACCCTTGAGGCAACATCTGGAAGAATTAGTAGCTGTTGGTCACCTAGACCAGTATATTGAAGGGGGAACATAGCCAACCCCCCAGAACCTCAACGGGCCAAACGGGATGCCGGTGGACGGACCACCCCAAGGTGTAATCAATGTTATTCATGGGATTATTGAACCTGAGCGGGTATGAGAACTCAGGGGGATGATAAAGAAAGCAGAGCACCTGAAGGAGGTACTAAGTGCACAACCCGCCATCAAAAAGGGCAAAACAGAGGCTACGAATGTCATATCCTTCTCAGACAAGGACCTAGCAAGGCTACATTGCCCTCACAATGACGCACTGGTGGTAACTTTGCGCGTCAAGAACTTCGACATCAAGTGAATTCTGATTGACCAAGGAAGTTCGTGCGAGATAATGTATTATGAAACCTTCAAACAGCTGAAACTAGAGGATAAAGATTTGGCCCCTGCAACATCCCCCCTAGTTGGCTTTAACTCAATGCTAGAATGGCCAGTAGGCAAGAAAATCCTCCCAGTCAAAGCTGGGACCATGACTAAACAAGTGGAATTCTGGGTATTGAAGGCCCCTTCCACTTATAACATAATCATGGAAAGAACTTGGCTGCACGCCATGCGATCGGTAGCGTCAACCTACCATCAAGCACTGCGGTTCCCCAAGGAAGCCAGAGTAATTGAAGAGGTCTTGGGAGTCCAAATCATGTCAAAACAGTGCTTCGTCATAGTAAATGGCAGCCGGGCTGCAAAAGGATATGTGCAGATGGTGGAAGAACCAGAGAGCAATGAACTATTTGCGGATGTTAGCAAGGCAACAGAACAGAAGGCAGTGGAAGACGTGGTAGAGGTAAGGATAGATGAAAAGAACCCAGAAAAGTTTTTTTTGCTCGGCTCGGCTCGGCTCGTCTTTGTCCAGCACTGAGAGAATAGAGATCATAGAATTCTTAACCTCTAACATCGAAGTGTTTGCATGGACACCATACGACATGCTTGGCATTGACCCAAACTTCATCTGTCACCAACTGAATGTCCATCCGATTGCTAGACCAATTATACAACATACTTGCAGATCAGCACTCTACCACGCGGAGATAGTGGCGGAGGAAGTGGGAAACTTGCTGGAGGCAGGAGCCATTAGAGAAGTACACTATCCCAGGTGGATATCCAATACTGTAGTAGTGCCAAAAAAGAATGAAAAATGGCGTGTTTGCGTGGACTACAAAACAGTCAACAAGGCATGCCCAAAGGATAGCTTTCCTTTACCCAGGATATACCAACTGGTAGACTTGACGGCAGGGCACAATTAACTCAGCTTCCTTGATGCGTATAGAGGTTACCATCAGATCGCTATGTATGAGCCAGACCAGGAGGTCACATATTTTACAACGCCCAGAGGATTGTATTGTTACAAGGTCATGCCCTTTGGCCTAAAAAATACAAGGCCACATTCCAATGGATGGTCACCAAAATGTTTGAACCATTGTTAGGCAAAACAATGGAGGCTTACATAGATGACATAGTGGTCAAAAGAAAGGATGAAAAAGACCATCTCAGGGCCCTAGACGAAATGTTCCAAATCCTTAAGAAGAACAAGTTGCGTCTAAATGCATTTGAGTGTGCGTTCGGCGTAGGATCATGCAATTTCCTAGGCTTCCTAGTAACCAACCGAGGTATAGAAGCAGACCCCTCTCAGATCAAAGCAATCCAGGATCTTGAGAGGCCCAACACAGTAAAAGAGGTGCAGCATCTCACTGGCCTAGCTGCCGTACGCAACTGGTTCATAAGTTGGTCATCAGACAGATGTCGACCATTCTTCCAAGTGTTAAAGACCAAATTTGAGTGGGATGAAGAATACGATCGCGCCCTAGAGAGCCTGAAAGACTACATGACTTCCCCTTCATTGCTAGTAACCCCAGTACTAGGAGAAGAACTCTTTTTATACTTAGCAGTTTCACAGCATGTAGTCAGCGCAGTGTTGGTCAGAGCGGAAGGAATCCAATACCTGCCTATCTTTTATGTTAGCAAGACCTTACTGGGGGCAGAAACCAGGTACCTACCATTGGAAAAGCTGGCTTTAGCTTTGATGATGGCCTCAAGGAAGTTATCATATTACTTCCACGCCCACACCATAATCGTCCGAACAACTTTTCCCTTAAAAGCTTTGTTTGAGAGGACGGACTTTTCTGGACGAGTCTGGAAATGAGCGGTGGAATTGGGACAGTTCAACATCAAGTTTCAACCCAGAACTGCAATAAAAGCCCAAGTTTGGCAGACTTTGTGGCTGAGTTCACATCGGGAAGCCATCACATCTGCCCAGTTGACTTAACTGATATAACTGAAAAGTGGATGGAAAGTGCCGCAGGAATTGCATAGCCCCCACAACAAGATACCCAACCACATCCCAAGTCGTATCGGATTAAAGAAAGAGAGGAAGAGGCAAACCGTGCTATACCCAGCAAAGACTCATCAACAAGTAAAAACTTGGCACAGTCAGATAGTGAATAGCAAACCCTAACAGTAGGCATGGACTTGGAAGAGAACATCAGCAACACTCATGACCCCAACACATCATCCGACCCCTCTACTTGCTGGAAGCTATTCGTTGGAGAGATGTGGAAGCTCTTCGTGGATGGAGCATCGAATAGGCACGGTGCATGACTTGCCACAGTCCTCATCTCACCAGATGGCCTGATAGTGAAACAAGCAGTCAACCTTCGCTTTCCAGCATCAAACAATGAGACAGAGTACGAAGCACTTCTAGCAGGCCTAAAATCAGCACTTTTCATGAAGGCCATCGAGCTAATGGTTTACAGTGACTCCCAGCTGGTAGTAAACCAGTTTTCAGGGGACTACAAGGCAAAAGATGAAAGGATGGCTAAGTACCAAGAGTTAGTCAGAAAGGAGATCATGAAGTTCGAATTAGTGTGAATAGAGCAGATCGGCCGAGACGAAAACAACAGGGCAAACGAACTGGTAGGTTTTGCCTCCATAGCAGACACATCTATCCCACATCCATTACTGATCGACTTCTTACCCAGACCATGTATTGAAGAACCCGAAGTAATAGAGGTATGTTGTGCCGAACTAGGCCCTTCATGGATGGATCCAATTATTGTATTATTAAAAGACGACATCTTACTTGAAGAGAAGAAAGAGGCCAACAAGATCAAAGCAAAGTTATAGTGATTTTGGCTCTCTCCGTCATTGGCGTTATACAAAAAATCATTCACAGGACCTTACTTGAAATGAGTTCATTCTAGCAAGGTCGAGGCATTCTTGTTCGAGATACACAAAGGCGTATGCGGAAGCCACCAAGGGGGAAGATCGTTGGCCTACAGAGCAATTTCACAAGGATATTGGTGGGCTTACATATAAGCAGATTCAGAGAAATATGTCAAGAAGTATGAGAAATGTCAGAAGTTCGCACACCAAATAATCAACCAGCTAGAGAGCTTCTACCATTAACTAGCCCATGACCCTTTGCGATGTGGGGCTTGGACATAGTAGGGCCACTTTCAACAGCACCCGGCAACAGAAAGTTCTTTTTGGCAGTAACAGATTATTTCACGAAGCGGGTAGAGGCTGAAGCACTCGCATCAATAAAGGAGAAAGATGTTAAGAAGTTCATCTGGCAGAATATCATAACCTGATTCGGCATACCAAAGGCTCTGATATCCGACAATGGCACTCAGTTCGATGGCAAGATCTTCAGAGGCTTCTGCGAGGAATACAAGATGGAATTCTACAACTCTACACCAGCATACCCTTAAGCAAATGGGTAGGCACAAGCATCAAACAAAGTTATCTTGGATGGATTAAAGAAAAGGTTAGAGAAAGCAAAAGGCAAGTGGGCTGAGGAGTTTCCTCATGTTTTATGGGCTTACCATACCACACCTTGGCGGTCAATTAGAGAAATGTCTTTGTCCTTAGCCTATGGCATGGAGGCGGTAATCCCACTGGAAGTCGGCCTCCCCACAATTAGAAGTGAAAATTTTGACCCAGACTTGAACGGAGAAGCTATAGCCTTGGAACTCGACTTTACAGAAGAAAGAAGAGAAAAAGCTCTAGTTCACATTGCCTTATACCAGCAGGAGTTATCCAGAAAATATAACAAAATGGTACATCCAAGGCAATTCAAGATTGGGGATTGGGTATTGTGCAAAGTAATGGGCAACACTTTGGTACCCGGAGATGGCAAGTTGGGACCCAACTGGGAATGACCATACAAAGTGGTTAGATTAGCAGGAAAATGGGCATATCACTTGGAAGATGGAGACAGCAAGGCCATTCCTAGACCATGGAACACTGCCAATCTCAAACTATTTTATTTTTAGCTTTTCTTTAAAGTACTTGTAATTTTTCTTTTTTCAATAAAACAAGTAGTTTCCTTTTCAGCATAATTCTTTCTTCTGTAAAAGTTGTTTTAGTGAACTAGGGGCAATGAAAGCAAAGTTGGCTGGAATAACCAACACTTAGCTCTAGATTGGCAGGAATAACCAACATTAAGCTCTCTTCAGTCGAGATCAGGATCTAGGCTGAAGAAGTTTGGCAGGAATAACCAAACACTTGGCTCTAGGTTGGCAGGAATAACCAACTTTGAGTACTCTTCAGCCAAGATAAGGATCTAGGCTGAAGAGAGGTTGACAGGAATAACCAACTTTGAGTACTTTTCAGCCGCGATAAAGATCTAGGCTAAAGAGAGGTTGGCAGGAATAACCAACTTTGAGTACTCTTCACCCGAGATAAAGATCTAGGCTGAAGAGAGGTTGACAGGAATAACTAACTTTGAGTACTCTTCAGCCGAAATAAGGATCTAGGCTGAAGAGAGGTTGGCTGGAATAACCAACTTTGAGTACTTTTTAGCCAAGATAAGGATCTAGGTTGAAGAGAGGTTGGCAGGTATGACCAAACAGATTACATGGTTAAGACCGAGATAGGTATCTCGGCCAGAAAATGCTATACTTCATGCAAATCATAGTTGAAAAATAAATGCAAGTATGGAATAAACCGAGCAAAAAGAAGTAGATTTCATTCAAGATTCAAAACAAAGTTACAAGAAGTAGGGCTTCAGCCCGGTTACAAATTCTTTCAAAAAGTTAAAAGAAGAAAATACATGATTAAGCAAATAGGTCATCCAGATCGGCATCCAAATCAACCTGAGCTTCACCACTCGGTAGCTCGGTGTTGGCAGGTAGGTCGGTCACTGCCACATCTTCAACAGTGATGGGCGCCAGTGGATCAACCCGAGCTGACTGAGTAGTTTGGAGACCAGGGTCACGAGTAGCAGCTGGGGCGTCTTCTAGTTCTGGGGATGCCTCATCTTCCTCCCCTACTTGGAGCAATTTCTCTTGAATGGCATTGGCGTAGTCCGCCATATAGCTCGGAATGAAGTGGGGAGGAGGATTCTAGAAGACCTCGGTTTCCTGGCCAAAATCGAGCTTTGAGGCAGCCGCCTTCCATCCACATTTGAAAAATATGTCCTTTGCAGCCTCGCACTGTAGGATGTAGGTGGTTTCCCCGTCCTTGTAGCCGCGGTCCTCAGTGTCTTCTGTGCTCTTCTTCAGCTCAACTATTTCGGCGTCTTTCTTTTTTTCGAGCTTGGCCATCTCGCGCAGGTATTTGTCTTTCCGCTCTGCCAAAGCCTTTTGCTTATCTTCCTCAGCCGAGTTAACCAGCCCGGTGAGCCGGGCAACTTCAGATTTCAACTCGGCCATTTTCTGCTTGGATTCTTCTAGCTCGGCCGTCTTAGCGTTGGCCTCAGCCACGGCCAGCCACGTGGTCTTACGTAGCTCTAACACGGGCTTGTGAGCGACATGATTCTTCTGCATGGCCTGCAAAAGAAGAGATAGCAATTATGGTTAAAACCTTGCAAACAGATGTACAAACTGGAAAGACAAGCGGACAACCTTACCAGCACCATCGACTTTGTCGCCGAGCGGATGGCCTTTAGCTCGGTCAGATGATCATGATGCTCCATGTTGGCTGGCAAGCACACGCTCTTGGCGAGGTTGAAGGTGAGTGAGTGGTCTTTTTTAGCGACCACTGAATCTGTGCTTGTTATGGCTCGGTTCTTATAAGTCACTCATGGTGCCCACTCTGAAGGGCTAGCCCGGTCTAAATGCACTAGTTTTGGGCTCGGCCGGGTGTATTGAGGAAGCACAGTATCATCTTCATCAACGAGATGTTGTGGCTCGGTTGTAGATGTGCGAGCACACTTGCTCGGCCGGGATGACTGGGCTCGGGCCGTTGGAAGGGCCACCACTACCTCATTTGTTTGGCCGGCTTGTGGTATCTCGGCTTGAGTAGTTGTTTCGGTGATTAAGGCTCTAACTGCTCTTTTCTTAGCCATCTCTTGTTCCTTTATTAGTGAGATCAGCCTAATTTGAAGAAGTGTGGGATCTGGTTCAGGTGAAGGCTCAAGGAGAAAGTCTGACACCTTAGTCTTCCTCCTTCCACTATATGTGTAGGTCGATTCGAAGTTAAGTAGCTCGGCCCAACCTCGGTTGCGATATCGAAGTATGGCGCAAAGAGCGTCTAAGTTGGGGTATTGGTATTGTGACTTTAGTGGGTTCAAGTCTGCACATGGAGAAAGAAAACGGTTAGCACGGTGTAGAAGTGGTACGCAATAAGAGCAAAAATCAGACAAGTTAAGCCGAGGTATTCATACCGGCTACTCTTTTCTTCCAGTTAATTCCGTATCCCGGTATTGGGGCTTTCTGGTCTTCAAAATTACCAAAAACCTAGAAAAAGTCATCATCATTCACGTCTTTGTCCGGTGTGTTTTTGATTATTTTCTCTCGGCGTCTTCTTATTCTTAAATAATATACCCAGCCGTCTTCATTTTAGCCAAGTGAGTATTGGTGAAATAGTTTGGCTAAACCGAGGTTGAGGCCAAGCCGGTGATTTAGCTCGGTGATGCCATTTATTATTCTGTAAGAATTGGTGCTGAGTTGGGTTTGGCATATCCTAGTCTGCCTAAGGAATTCACATAATAGTGGCTGAACAAGAAATCGAAGTCCAGCCTCAACAATGGATATCACGGTGAAGGGGATGAAGCCCTCTTTTCCCCAGGGTATTGTGTCTAGCTCGGCTAAAGAAAGGTGAACATTGTCAGGGATGTTGTAATCCTTGCGAAATTCGGCGATGGCCCCAGGGGAGTTTACTAGGAACCGATATTTACCGATTTATAACTTAAATTGTATATAACTTAGCTCGGAGTCCTAGTTCGGTGTTAAGATGACGTTGAGTATCTCAGTTGAGCGTGCAAAAGTGTGCCTGGCCAACCTAGTCAAAGTCCGCAAAGTGAAGATGAAAAGTGTTAAGCCCAGATCATTGGACCGTGCTAAGTATAAAGGCAAAATAAATATAACCCTAGTTCGGCTACGTGGGATGCGACCCGTTCTTAGTTTGGTTGGAGCAAAAGCCTTTAGTTTGGCTAAACGTGAAAGAAAGTTCTTAGACCGGTTGTAACGTAAGGCGAGGCGTGAAAATTTTAGTTCGATTTTTGGGTGGAGTTCCCTAGTTTGGTTGTGTTTAAGCCTAGAGTTGCCTAAACAGGTTTTTAGCCCGGTTATAGCACGATTCTAGATTCAAACTTCATGTTTTTTGAATCCAGACGTTGTGTTCTTGAGCTCGAGCCTAAGGTTTGGGGTATATAGTATTTGCTCAGTACTATGGTGGATATCTAGCTTATATAAACACATGTATGTGGGGATTGAATATCAAAAATGAAGAAATAGTTGAAAAAGAACAGCATAAAGGAGTGTTAGCAAACTTACGAGTGTAAAGTCGCGAAGGAACAAAAGCCAATGGTGATGAAGGCGTGAGTATGGAGCTTCGAATGCGCAAGTTCTCAGAGGGCAAATGAAAGAAGATGAATAATAGGAGTGTTTTTCAAAAATGGGGGTTCTTTTGTATAAAATCTAGATTTGGGCGGGACTGTTCAAAATTTGCAAGGTACGAAGATGGCGCTGACAGCTGTGTTCAACCAATAGGGACTAGCCATGTGTCTATGGGAATAGAAAGTGATTCAGATGTACAGTGTGACTGAAAAGAAATTTTTTCGACCGGGCAAATCGGTAGCCTGGTAACAAATTAGCTCGGTTGAAGGTTTGAACTTTTAGCTCGGCTAATAACAAGTAATCCTGATCATGCTACGCAGATAAAATTAAGGGGCATTTGAGAGGGTAAAAAGCGTAAATCTGGGCCGAGATAGGACTGGGAAGAAGCGCGCTGAGCTATGGGCTGAGTAGAATGGGCTTTTAGCTCGGTAACAAGTAATCCCGCTCATGCTACGCAGATAAAATTAAGGGGCAATTGAGAGGGTAAAAAGCGTAAATCTGGGCCAAGCTAGGACTAGAAAGAAGCACGCCGAGCTATGGGCTGAGTACAATGGGCTTTGTAGCTGGGCTCTGTTAGCTCGGTCATGGATGACTGAGGTTAGCTCGGTTCGAATATTCAGAACTGGGGTACAAGGAGTTGCGTTGTGCAAACAAGTTGATACCGAGCTAGGTGAAGTAAGGTAGAACCGAGCTAAGGAGAGTTCGGTGAAACTGGCCATATCAGCGTATGTTAGCCCGGTTGCTTTGTTATTCAACCGTGGTAAAACCATCTCACTTGGTTTAAGCAGTGAGGAGGGTGTTAAAGGATAAACATTATCTTTCAGGAGTGTGATTCCTAGGAGGACTCTACATTGAGGAGTAAGAGTCCTACTAGGATTATGCCAGACAAAAACTATAAAAGCTCACAACAGAACCTATATAGAGGTATCACAACTTTCATTCTCGAATACACATAGCTTTTGTCTATTTGTTTATTTTACTGACTTAGGCAACGGAGAGGTATCCGACACACACCCACCGGCTAGCTCACGTTTGTGTTTTCAGGGAGTAAAGTGATGACGTTTGGAGGAGTGCAGACTTGATCAACAGGATTATATGAGAATATTATTTCGTGCTCGTACATAGAAGTTTTGTGAATGAATTTTCTTTTTATATATCACTACTCTTTTATATGAAAAATGAAATTCTTACTGTTTTTTAATACATAATTGATATTTGTATCATAATGACGTCCTCGAATGTCCCGGGAGGGAATCCCATTTTGTTCATTGGGGCTTACTACAGTTTGGACTCAATGTCATGGTCCTGTATCTAATCTCGCAGAGTGCAATGCAAGACTAATGAATCATCAAAGAGTCAAATCCAGTAAATCGTTTTGAAAAACTGATTTTTAAAAAGAAGTGCCAAACATGGACTGCTTTGCTAGATACAGAGTCGCCACCTAAATATTTTATTTTGGGAGAATTTAGAAAATCCTGACTCGTGCCTAAGGCCACGTGTCCGTCATCACCAAAGTTGCCTCGGCTCGGGAACTTGGGTACGATTGGGGAAGGTCACTTCGTGAGCACCCCCGCTCGCCCGATCAAAGATCGGCCTCTACTAACCATGATATCGAGTTTTGAAAACATTATGTGCTCTTATTCCAGTTATTATCCTAGAATTACTATGTGATGCACACAACACACAAGTATAGACTGGATCGTTTGAGTTAGAACAAAACATTTCATGTTTGTTTATTTGAAAGATGGTTTGATGGTGCTACTCGCAAGTAGGCTAGGACGTGGATTTGCCACCCTCAAGTGCGCTTAAGAAAACATGATTTTGCCACTCTTAAGTGGGCTTAAAACTCTCAATTGGTGAATTGCTCCAATTCAAATAACCCAACCTTCACCCATAGGCATTTAGGCAGTTATACCACATAAGCAAATAGCTTCATGGTGAGCATGCTATCATGGCAGTCACTCACACGCATGCAAGGATGCTAAAGCATAAATACTTACCGAGTGCTCCAAGCCAAAGAAAGAAGCTAATTATAAATCATGCATGAATCCTAACTATGCTGAAATGCCTAATGCAACACATGCAAAAATGCAACTAAGATAAGCTCGGCTATTCTAAAATGGCATATGAAATGCAACAACTGATACACGTATTCAACTCGGAATTGAAATACAATGCAGTTAGTATGATACGCCGAGCCCGGTGCATGCAAGACAGATAAATAGATGCAAACATGCGAGCATAAGTATGCTAATTGAAACGTGCCCTAAACTAACCATCATCAGCTAGTAAATAAAAGGGAGAAAGACATGGGGTTGGAAGGCATGCATCACACACACACACACACACTTATTACAACATTGCCCTCCTCGGAGGGTCTGAATGAATAGTACAGAATAAACTAGCTAATCTAAGCTAATTAAACTAATTATTACACAACATTAATTAATTAACGAATTAACTAAGTAAGTAAGGAAACTAGCATGCAAATTAAACAAAATGGACTGCCTTAGCTTTGTTCCGCATGATAGGGATGCATGCATGCTCAAGTCGCCTTGTCGGGAAATCCATTGCGATGCCTCGATTTGCCTCTGTTTACAACTGGTCCCAGAGCACTCTACAAAGCTCCAGAAGGCTGCTGACCAGTTTTTGCTACTGGTTTCCGGTTTGCTGCAACAGAGAGCGAGAAAAGGGCATGACAAAGTATTTTCAACATATGTGTGCATGACCACTCTTCCCATCATTGCACAAGCTCCAGGGAGTGTAGTCCTCGATCCTCGTGCCGTCAATCACGCATCTCGATGCATGATGGCCGAGGAGTCGGATTGCACAACTCAATGGGACATGAATGCACATATAAACAACTAATACTAATAACTCCATCATGGATGGTCAAGAGTGTCGGTGACCGGGAATCGAGGCACGTTTGATCACTTGGAGTATGAAACATTCCTCGTTTCCCGTGTTTGGACTAAACCCTACTCCAAACACAATGCAACAAATAGAATGGCATGGCATGTACAAAATGCAACTCTAGTATGCAATCCTAAATGTAAAGCGACTAAGTGATGTAAACATGCAAAGGATGACATGCAAGCATGCAAATGGCATACACAATGCTATGAACTAATCAATGGCATACTCAATGCACATGGATTATATGGCATGCATACACAATGCACTAACATACGCAATGTTATGAACGAGGCATAGTCAATGCAATGATCGAACATGCAACAACATGGATTATATGGCATACACAATGCGAGATGGACTTAAACCAAGATGGATGGGCCTCGGCCACATCCAAATCAGTGGCCAAACATGATGAAAATGAAGCAACAAAACACATGCAAACATGCATAAATGCAAGGGACCAAACCTAAGGCACAAAGTGCAACTCCACTAAAGCATAGTAAGCATGAAATATGGCATACAATCACATATTTTTCAACTTTGAAATGACATGCAAGATGGTCCCGAATCATGCAAACAACTCAGCCGATGCATGTTGGATGACACAATTACCGAAACTAGTGAAGTGCATTACACTAGAGGTATGCAAAGCGACGCCCAAATGACCAAACCAACCCCAAACAGTCCCTATGCAGACCCACAACAGTGGCAAAATGGACTAAGATGATGGCTTGAAGTGCACAAAAATGAAGCTCATGCAATGGCTCGTAAATAGGGTATAATGATGCAACTCTCAAACACATTGAAAGAGTGACAAGCATGAGAATATGGTAGCCCTATATGCTCTGAAATCATGGTAGGAATGATGCTAAATCATGTCAAAGGCCTAAACAACGCATGCTAGTGGACCCGATATACAAAGCTAGTAAGCTTAAATGAACCACGACCATATACAACAAAGCATGCATGACCCAAAACACTTCAAACAGAGCTAAGGCAGCCCAAAATGTGAATAAAATTAGTCCGGGCCATGGCCAAAATATGCTAGAATGGAGGGCCAAAACAACATGCATTATAAGCTAGTGAACCATGATTTACACTACAACCATATGAAGCATTCAAGAGGCCACTAAACCAGAAAAAGTTAGAGACATGACATGCCAAATAAATCCCCAAAACCCACTGAAACATGATCAATGCATGCAAGAATGACATGCTCCTTCGATAGGCTATAAGAGGGGTTATTCTACACATGCAAGAGACACACCCAAGCTGACAAAACCAACTCTGGACAGAGCCTAGGCAGGCCCTAAAAGTCACTGAAAAGGGCCTGATATAAGGCTTGGAGATGTGCAAATGAAGGCTCCTTTGTAAGGCCAAAAATGCTAGCAAACAAGGCTAAAAGAGAGAGGGTCACCCCTTTCTGATTTTTGCCCTCAAAACTACATGCCAACCACTGAAAATCTACTGGATTTCAGTGGCTAAAAGGCCAAGCAAAGATCAATAGAAAGGCCTCATGGTATGGCACAAAACAAAGCTAAATGAAGCATGCAAGGGGGTAGATGACCCCCAATAACAAAATGACCTTAAACAAACATCAAAAGGACCTCAAAACAAGACTTTTTTCAGTTGACAACAAAGCTCAAATATGCATGAAAATAAGGCTAAGAGATGGATTAAAATAAAGCTTAAAAGAGGGAAAAAGAGTTACCCTTGAAGCACAACAAAGACAGCAACTTTCTGGACCAAAAACTCAACGTTTGAGACCTCTCAAGACCCTCCAAGAACTCAGTAACAATGGTGGAGGTGTTAGGCTATGAGGTGTAGGGCAAAAGGGTTAAGAACCATGCACTTTTGGAGCCAAAATGGAGAGATATAGAGGGAGATATAGCTTTTTGCCTTAAAACAAAATCTGAACCATGGCAAAGGAGGGGAAGGCCTTCCTTTATAGCCAAAAGAGACCAAAGCTTCTCAAAGAAGCTAAAAAATAAGGTTGAAGATCCTCCATACACGTGTATGGAGGATGCCTTCCAGCTGGCACAGTTGGCAACAACTCACAGAGACAAAACTAGAGGGAATAGGCCGACCAGTTCAGGTGGTCGGCCAGCCACTTTCCCTGGTCGGCCGACCAGGTCAAAAGGTTTAACCAATTGAAAGGTGTTTGGCCAGCCCATTTGGTGGTCTCCCAACTGAATGCAAGCCAATGGTATGGTGGGAGACCAGCAAATGTGGCTCAAAGACTAAGGAGACCAACTTCCTGACAAGAAAACCGACTGGTGGGAGAAAAGTGGTCTCCAAGGAGAAAATGTGGTCTCCCACCCTTGTACCACCTCCCAAACATTGAAAACAAGGTCCATGCCGAAAATGAACCAAGAAGGATGCAAAACAAGGGTTCGGGGGTCAAAACGCGTAGCCGGGTGCCCTGAAAACAAGTTGTTAAGCAACGAAAGTGGCGTGCGACCACAAAGGTGGTCTCCCGGGCCACAATGTCCCTCTAGAGAGAGGAAGCAAGGTGTGTGCCAAAAACCGTGCCAAACGGAGAATGTTAAGCGGTCCCGAACCGAGGCGTGCAGCTGACGGCTCCGAAAACCAAAAACTAGTCTCCAAACTGGAACAATGGCCTGCAACCATGAAAAGTAGCCTACGGCCACTGAGAGATGGTCTACAAGACCTCTCCCTCCCTCCGAGAAGAGAAAGCAAGACCTGGTCCGCAAACCGAGGCAAAACACAAAAAGGGTCCTGAGGTCCGGGGGTAAGGCTCTCAGCTGAAACTCCGAAACCTCAGAACGAGCACAACATGCACAATCACCGAGCGCTCAATCGATGACGTCTGAGTCTTAAGGTCGGTCAAAAATGGGGTGTCTATAGTTGCTCCTCTTTGACAGAACTCGAAAGTCATAAGTGACGGGAGTGAATGTCAAAGCCTAGAGGTGACCTTTTTTTTTACAGAGCCGAAGACTTAGACAAACAGGCGAGATAAACAAAGAGATGTGCCCGTAGGTAGGGGCAAAATGCCAAGGGGTATGCACAAAGCCGAACATAACTTATGATCATGCAAAGCACGTTGTAATGAAGCAAATATACACAATAAATGCAACAGTTTAAGCGAATGAAATGAACCAAACTACATTACATGCAGAAAGGACGTAAGAGAATTATACAATTCTCATTACGTCTCACGTGGAGTACATACAATACTTGTTTGGTTCGTCTGGTCGCGCCAGCTTCAAATGAACCGTACATACAATATCGTGCCTGCAAAAGAGAGAAACTCAACAGGTACAATATTGTTAGAAATATGCATAGCAATGCAAGTGAAAAGTGCGTAATGACGCAAGTCGAGGGATGCATGACAATGCAACCTAAGTGTGATGCATAACAATGCGAAGGGGATGCATAACAACGCAGATAAAGTGTGCATGACAATGCAGGTGGGAGGGGAGAAACATAGGGACATATCCCTGTAGACACCCCATTTTTGACCGCCCTTAAGACTTGGGCACTATTGATGGTTTGCTCGGTGTTGAGAGATGTGCAGGGCAAAAAATCAGTTTCTTCGGCTAGAAGAGAGGCAAATCTTTCAAAACACTTTGTTTAGGGTTTTGGAGTTGAAGAAAAGAGGAAAGGAGAGGAGAAAACTAGTTTGGGAGAAGTTCAGCATGAATCCGGGTAGAAGCGAGTCGAGCAACCCTCGCTGAATCGGGCTTATCTATCTGTACACTTGGAGTTTAGCTATGGGGCCACCACCATCGGAAAGCTTACTTCCGGGGCTTCATTTTTCACTCAAGAATCTCATAGAGCCAAGTCCGGGTGGGGGAGATATGATCAGTTGAAGTCGGGCATCATCCCGGTTGGATCGAATCTGCGCGGCTTCACGGAAAAGGGCATAACTTTTTGTACAGAACGAATTTTAATGTAAGGTTTGCGCCATTGGAAAGATAACTTCCGGGGCTTCAATTTGGATACCCACCGGCCATTTTTTAACATTGGAATCATCTATCGGCAATCTATTTTTCCGACCGGAAAAATGTTATGCCGACCGGCACTTTATTTTGGCCGACGACCAAATTTTCTGGCCGGTTTGCACCATTTGCACCCTCCAAGCATGGTGCATGCCAGCTGTGCCAGCTGGGATGCACAGACCCTACTCCACGTGCATATATGTGGCCATTTTGCACCCTTTGCACACCCTTTGGCCCCTTTTCTTGCACCCTTTGCTCAAGGCTTCTTGAGGAAGCCTTGACCCCTTGTCTTGGCTTCCTCAAGAAGCCTACCAGCTGTCCAAGCTTCTCCAATAAGCCTTGAACCCCTTTGACCCCTTTCCCTTGACTTAGCTTGTAAGTTAAGTGTTTTCCTTGCCTTATATAAGCACCTCTCCTCCTCCTTTGTTAGGGTTGGATTTTTGGAACAAAAAACCAAAGATATATAGATATATCTGATATATACATACATATATCCATATACCTCCCTCTATCTCTCCCATTCAACCATCAAACACCCTTGTTCTTGGGCCATTTCTTCATCAACTCATAGCACAAGGCATCCAACGCCTATTCCAGCAGCTTGAGGCTGTCCTCCAGAGGTTAATAGCTCCCAAACTTGGTCCAAGAGGTGCTGGTTCATTGGTCTACAAAGGTGAGTCTTCTTCTTCCCTTTTCTAGCCTATTCTTGCATCATATCTAAGCCATAGTTGCTTGTATCTTTGGGCTCCGACCCAAACTGTAAATCATCATATTTTGAGGTCCTCTTCATGTTTTATTGAGGACCTCTTGCTGTTTGAGGATAGTAGCTTGCACTTGCTTCAATATCCTCCTTGAATGCCATAATCTTGCATAGAATTTTTGGCTTGCGTGTGATCTGTTTTAGAGCCTGATGTAAACTGAAAATAGGCTTATTTTGAGCCCCTCTTCAACATTGAATAAGGGCTCAACACTGTTTGGGACTTCCATGTCATACTTCCCTTTATATCCTCCTTTTGGTCCCATTTTTGTATGTCTTGGCAGCCCCTGATGTTGCTGTTTTTGGACCTTGGTCCGAACTAAAAGTGGCTTTATTTTGACCTCCTGAACATGTTTTATTAAGGGTATTTTCTTGTTTGGTGAATGTTTTGTATACCTCATGTTATAGCCACTTTTGAGCCTCATTTTTGCATTGCATTTCTAATATATTTGTATACTGTTTTTGGGGCTACCATAAACTGTAAATAGTCTTATTTTGGGCCCCTCTTCAATGTTGTTGAAGGGCCCTAACCTGTTTGGAGTTAGCAGCTGTGAGTTGCTTCATAACCTCATGTTTAGGGCCATTTTTGCATGCCATTGTTACCCTATCTTTGCTTGTTGTTTGGCCATGACTTGTACTAGAAAAATGCTTATTTTGAAGCTGTTTTGCTTCTTTCTTCATGCTCCATGTCCATATTGTGCATGCTTTGTATAGCTGTAAGCCATTTCGGGTGCCAAAAGTCCATGTTTCGGGACTATTCCATGCATCGGGTGTGTTTTCGCCTCATTTCGGGGCTGTTTTCCCCCACATTTCAGTGCTGAAATCCCATTGGCATGTTTGCATGTCATTTTCCATGTCACTGCATTGCATATGCCATTGCCTCGGTTTGCGTGCCCGTGTGCACGCATTTCGAGGCACTTCATTTTCATCCATCGACCTCTCATGTGAGTGTGGCTGAGGCTCTCTCATGTTAGTATAAGTCCATGTTGCATTCTATATGCCATTTTAGCCATTGCATTGCATATGCCATTGTCTCGGTTTGCGTGCCCGCGTGCACGCATTTCGAGGCACTTCATTTTCATCTTATGGCCACTGATGTGGGTGCGGCTGAGGTCCACTCACATTGGTGTAAGTCCACCTTGCATTGTGTATGCCATGTTTCAAAGCGTTGCGCATGTTATGTTGTTAGCATTGTGTATGCCATGTAGTTGCGTAGCATGCTTGTATTCTTGTTTGCATACCTAGGTTGCATTGCATTGGCATGCATGCCTTGCCTCTTGATCATGTGATAGAGGTTGGGCTTTAGTTTGTTTGATTGGTTTGCATTTCATTTGACATGAAGGTTGCATACTTGATTCCTTGGGCCATCATGCATGGAAATGCGCGATTGGTGGTCCGAGAATCGAGGCACATGCCCCTTTGAGTCATCACCATGATAAGGGACATGAATGGTGCATATATGCCTTGAATTGTGCTGCCATGCTTTGCTTTGCACTCTGTTGCTGTCAATTGCAGGTTCTGCAGACATTCCTTGCCGACCGGCAGTATATATTGCCGACCAGCAGTAAACAAGCAGCCGATGGATTCATCTTGTGCCGGTGACTACACCACACTGCCGGTGGCAATTCTACTCAGCCGGTGGCACTCCTCAGAGTCCAAGGAATCAGTCCTGAGGTTTTGGTAGCCTTCAGAGGAGCAGAGGAAAGAAAACAGAGGCAGCCTATGCATGGCGGCGCATTTCCCGAGGCGGTTTACCTGTTTTCCTAGATTAGTTAATTTGTTAATTAATTAATTAATTTGTAATATTTAATTAGCTTGCGTAGTTAATTAATTTGTAATATTTATTCGGTCCCTCTGAGCGAGGGCAAATTTGTAATAAGTGTGCGTGAGTGTGTGTATGTCTTCCAACCCCCACTTCTTTCTCCCTTTTATTTACCTGCTTATGATGGTAGATTAGGGCACATTTATTTTAGCATACCTTATGCTATGCATGTGTGCATCCGTGCATTTGTATTGCATGCATTGGGCTCGGTACATCACGCTAACTGCATTTGTACTTCAATTCAAAAATTGACTATGTGATAGTTGATTGCATTTCACATGCCATGTTTAAGATTAGCCGAGCCCATCTAATTGCATCCTGTATGTGTTGCATTAGACAATTTAGCATGAACTAGGACATGCATGTTTTGCTAACTAGTTTACTTTTTTGGCACGGAGTACGATGTAAGTATTTATGCTTTAGCATCTCGCATGTGTGTGAATGTTAACATGACAGTATGCTTACCATGAGGCTAGCTGCTTATGTGATATAACTGTTTTGAATGCCTGTGGGTGAAGGTTGGATTGTTTGAGTTGGAAAGACTCGTTGAAATCCGCATTTTAGCCTACTTGCGAGTAGCAAATTCCAAAGCATTTTCAAACCGAACGGATATGCAATGTTTATTTCCAAATTAGGCAATCTAGTCTATACTTGTTTGCTGTGCGCATAACATAGTAATTCTAGGCTGATAATCGGAATAAGAACACGTAAAGTTTTCAAAAACGGATATCACGGTTAGTAGAGGCCGGTCTTCGGACCGGGCGAAAGGGGGTGCTCATAGCTGACCTTCCCCGATCGTACCCAAGCTCCCGAGCCGAGACAACTCCGGTGATGACGGACACGTGGCCGTCGGCACCGAGTCAGGGTTTCCTAAATTCCCCCATTTTAAAATATTTAGGTGGCGACTCTGTATCTGGCAAAGCAGTCCATGTTTGGCACTACTTTTTCAACAAAATCTGTTTTCTCAAACGATTTGCCAGATTTGGACTCTTTGGTTCAGATTAAGAACCGTGACACAAATCGAGTCCGAACTGTAGCACGAGGCCCACGCGGGCGCGTCTACAATCCCATTATTTCGGGAAGAAAGAGAAACATAGGGACATATCCTAGTGTTTCGGAAAAGAGGAGAAACATAGGGACATATCCCAGTGTTTTGGAATAAAGGAGAAACATAGGGACATATCCCAGTGTTTTGGAATAAAGAAGAAACATAGGGACGTATCCCAGTGTTTCGGAAAAGTGGAGAAACATAGGGACATATCCCAGTGTTTTGGAATAAAGGAGAAACATAGGGACATATCCCAGTTTTTTAGAATAAAGGAGAAACATAGGGACGTATCCCGGTGTATCGGAATGGCTCAAGCATTGGAACGTATTCCCAATGCTCTTAACCGAAAAGAGAGAAACATAGGGACGTATCCCGGTGTTTCGAAAAGAAGGAAAAACATAGGGACGTATCCCGGTGTTTCGGAAAGAAGAAAAAACATAGGGACGTATCCCGGTGTTTCGGAATGGCTCAAGCATTGGAACGTATTCCAAATGCTCTTAACAGAAAAGAGAAAAACATAGGGACGTATCCCAGTGTTTCGGAATGGCTCAAGCATTGGAACGTATTCCAAATGCTCTTAACCGAAAAGAGAGAAACATAGGGACGTATCCCGGTGTTTCGAAAAGAAGGAAAAACATAGGGACGCATCCCGGTATTTCAAAAAGAAGGAAAAACATAGGGACGTATCCTGGTGTTTCGGAATGGCTCAAGCATTGGAACGTATTCCAAATGCTCTTAACCGAAAAGAGAGAAACATAGGGACGTATCCCGGTGTTTCGAAAAGAAGGAAAAACATAGGGACGTGTCTCGGTGTCTCAAAAGAAGGAGAAACATAGGGACGTATCCCGGTGTTTCGGAAAGGAGCGTGCATAGCAATGCAAGCTAAGATGAATTCTAAACACGTTGAAATCGTGTAAGGAAAGGAACACTCTAACCACGGTGAAAACGTGAGAAGAGGACCAAAAACAACTGCCCAGGTGCACGCACAACGCAACCTGAGAAAAATTCCAAACACGCTGAAATCGTGTGAGAATAGGGACACTCAAACCACGCTGAAATCGTGAGAGGAGGTCCGAAACAAACTATCAGGCGTGTGCTCGGCGCAACCTGAGAAAGTCCCAGAGGACAACGATCCTAAACGCAGCTCGACGTAAAAGGATAAATGATACCAGATAACACAAGATGCAAATAAATGCAATAAGTGCGATGATACGATGCATGTTATAAGCAATGTAGAGCATGATGTTTAGGGAATGCAATAAATAAACAAAGCGGTACTTTAGAAAGCACCTCATGGAATGAGTGGTAGTAAACCGCTCTATTCTAACGGGGAATGGTCCTCAAGGAGAGCATTTCTGATTGCCATCCTGGCTTTGAAACAATCAACACAGTATTCTGTTCACTTTGAACTTACAGCTCGTATGACACACTACTCATTCCGAACATACAGCTCATAACACGGTACACGGTTTATTTTGAACATACAGCTCATAACACAGTACTCCGTTTATTCTGGACACACAGCCTATAACAGCACACTGCTCATTCTGAACACACAGCTCATTTTGAACACACAGCTCATTCTGGATGGACGGGATGCAATGATGCAACTTGCAGAAGTTGAAACACACTCAGATGCTCTGAATTTTCCCTTTTTTTTTTTGCCTTGCAGTCTGGAATCTATATAGCTTCAGATAGGTCCTTGCTCTACTGTTCTCATGTGACCTGGGTCGAACCCTGCAGTTTTATGAAAGAACAAATCTGGTTTTGCACAAATATGGAGAATGACACAGTACTCTGGGCATAAAACGATTTTTTGAAATTAAGAGATGAGATCTTAACCGGGTATTGAGCCTACGACTGTACACAGCGAAAATGACTCGATAAAGAAAAGTAAAAGGTAAACAACCTAAACACATCGGGTAACACTCGAAATGACTCAAAACAAGAATCAAGACAAACAAAACAAAAGACATGACACTCAGACGTATTCCAAAGACGAAAGACCTCTCGGGTCACGAGGAGCCAGTTCTCCAGGTATTGTTTCCCACCCTTTTCTCATTTGTGATTCTCACATCACTCGGCCCTCAGGCTCTGTTTTTTCTGAAAAAGCCCTTTCCTAACTTTTTCTTTCAGTGCACATCTCTCTATTCTTCAATCTCTCATTTTTTTATCCCTTCCCTGAGTGGTTGATGGATAAATAGAAAGTTGTGGGCTCTTGCCCCTAGCCTTCCGCTAGATTCTTCTTCTTGTTCACAACAGTGAGTTTCTCCCATAGAGGGGCTGCACTACAACTGGGTGTGTGGCAAATCTGCAGCTGACATCGGTTGACGATGCTCTGCTGGGGAGTTTGGACGTGATCAGATCTGCCCAGATGAGGGAGTGGAATATCTTGCCCCGTTCTAGTTTGTGCTTCGCACTTGGCTTGATTCCTCATTGCTTGGAGGATGTTGAGAGCTTTTAGTCCTTTGTTGTTAGCTTCAGTTATCCCCTTTTTTGGCAGATACGGTGCCCTTTCTGGCAAGTATGTTGACAATGGGGAAAAGACAGAACGCCTGACTTAACTGTGCCCCTAGTTCATTATTTTGACCATTTTTTGTTTTTGCTTTCTACTAAAACAATTTTGACCAATATAAGGGTTAGATTAACACACTTGTTCGATTTTCTGATTTGAAATCATGCAAGTTAGGTTATGAGCACCGAAATTTTTTCCTTTTTTGGGTCCAAGAAATGGTTCAGTTTTGGAAAATGGAATAATTTTCGAGAAAATTAGTCAACTTCAGTAAAAATTCTAAAAAACTATTTTTGCAAATGTCAACTGCTCAACGAGCACGGAACCTACTCTTGAGATGCACAACCTCGGATTCATAATAATGGAAAACTGCCCCTTGTCTGAAGGACACTGCATGGCAACTGAAAGTTGCCCCTAGTCTGAATAGCACCTCAGCACTTCACGGCAACAGAAAGTTGCCCCTAGTCTGAATAGCGCCGCAGCACGTGGCAACCAATCCTCACATTGACAATTACAACCAAATTCTCAGATACAGAGAAGACAAAGATGACCGGAACCATCACATGGACACAGTCAAATTTGAAGTGTTTTACGGCTGGACTTCAAAATGAAGTTGCCTACGTATCCCAAACATGGGAATCAAGCCTTATGTAGTTCGGGGTTTAGGTACACTCGGGTATTAACCTCTCTTTTTGCGCTCTAACTTTTGCCAAGGCCCCCATTTCTGGGTTTTGAACCTTGCGAGCTTTGTTCTTCTTTTCTTTTCAATTCTTTTCATTTCATTTTTTTTTCTTTTTCATCTTTTCTTTTCATTTTCTTCATTTTTCTTCATTTTCTTTTTTTTTCATTCTTTGCATTTTTCTTTTTTTTTTTTGTTCTTTTTGTTCTTTTTCTTGCTCTAACTTTTGCCTGGGTCGCCCTTCCGGGTTTTCGGCCCAGCGAGCTTCTCAAGGGTAAAAGTGTAGCTTTGTCCATGTTGAATGGTTTGAGATCTCGGAGCCATCTGAATCTAAGAGAATGGCTGCTGTTCGTTGATGATGTAGAAGTCCATCCAATGGAGGGTGAATTAGCCCCTAGTTTTGTGGATAGGAACTTGGTTGTCCTTCAACAATACTTTCTTCTTTCCCCCTTCTGGGATTTGGCATTCTTGCCAGTCTTCCCTAGTTTGCAGAAAAGACTCATCTTTGACTCTTCGAGTGCATCTGACATTTTTGCCCTTAGTTCGAGGGGTGCTTCTGATCTAGCTTTGCAAGCTTCTTTTGACGATATCTGACATTCTTGATCTGACTTCCCTGCCCCTAGTTCGAGGGCTGCTTCGAATTTGGCCACACAAGCCTCACATTGTAGTTGACCATTGAACATTCTGAATCATGGTTCAAGGTTTGGAAGCAAAGGGGTTAAGTCTCGAGGCTGAGAGCGATCCTAAGCTGTACAGTCTCAAGAGCGATTCTACACAGGTCTTCGTAGAACCATGCAAAACATTTTTTGAAATCTTTTAAGAAAACGACTAATTGCTCGTGTTGAAGACAATGCAGAACCAATCTAGATTAAGCTAGGATCCTTCTCAGTGCTCATATTAACAAACATGATCTCAATCATTAAGGGTTTAGCATGCCTCTCTTTCTCTCAATTGATCAATTTTTTTGCAAATCCCGAGGAATTCCTTCCTCTTTGTTTTCATCACAATGTTCAAAAAGTTTTGAAAAACTCAGGTCAATGTAATGATTTCAAAGCACAGAAAAGACACAGTTTTTAGTCACATACTGCCATCTCATTCAGAACTTCTGTCACAACTAGCACAAGGCAGAAGCAAACACAAGAGTGTGAAAATCACTACTATTCATTCAAATCTGTTGGTATTACTGGCTCCAAGGCAGAAACAGACTCAAAAGAAAACGAAAAGACAAACACAAAACAAGCAAGTGATGTCCGAGGTAATACCCCCGAAATCACCAGACTCTAACAAAACAGGACTGACTCAGTACAACAAGACAGACCCAACTGACTCAGTAAGAAAATACTGACTCTGTACAACACAACAAGACTGACCCAATACCCAGGTCAGAAAATAAAGTAAACAGCATTCGCAAATGCTCAAAATAGTGCGTGCCATCCCCACAGCTGGAGTGAACTGAGTGCCATCCGCAGGTGGTTCATCCCCCGATCACATGGTCACATTATCCCCCAAGAGTTTACGGATCAAGTACCGATAGACTTTGCAGGACTTGGTGCAACGATGACCTTGTTGTCAATCAAATTTTGTATTTCGTGGTGAAGACGGATGCAACTGTCAGTGTCATGACCGGTTTGTTGATGGAAAGCACAGTACTTAGCCGGGTCATGCTTTGAAGGGAGAGGATCGGGCAGAGGCCGTTGTTCTAACGGTTTCAGATGTCCTTTCCTGAGTAGGACCCCTAGAGCTTTAGACAAAGGCATATAAAGTGGGGTGAAAACCCTCTTGCCTCGGGGTAGATAGTCCGAAGTTCGGGGGTTTGGATTGCATGTGCCAACAAAGGGGTGGCCGTTTTTGGAGTGATGATGGCCATTCCAACTTCAGAAGATCTTGTAGCTGCGTCACCACTGGTGGTCGCATTCGAACTACGTGTAAACGCCCTCCTGGGCTGCTCCTTCTCTTGGTCAATAAGGCCCTGCTTCATAGCATCCTCAATCTGCACCCCAATCTGGTATAGGTCCGCAAAGGTGGGAAGGGGTAGGACGATCATCTTATGCATTAGCCTGGGTTAGAGGTTGCGCACAACCATCCTTATATGGTCTTTGTCGGAAGGCGTTGTAGTCATCATCGAGGCCTTTGCTCTCCATCTCGTCACAAACTCTGAAAAACCCTCATTTGGCTCTTGGCGGGTGACTTCAAGATCACGAGTTGTGACCTCGATCTGTGTATTATAGGAGTATTGAGCAACGAAGGCCTCAGCTATCTCTTCCCAGTTCTGTTTTGCAGAGTTCTCCAATTTTGCATACCAGATTGCGGCTATCCCAGACAAGGTTCGGCCGAATAATGACAGCTTCTGGGCCGTAGTCAAACCCATTGGCCTCAAGACATCAGAAAACAGGTGGAGGTGCACCATTGGGTCTCCAGACCCATCAAAGCGGTCGATATGTGGCATTTTGAATCGGTCCGGCAAAGTTACGGCCGCATCGGTATACCCATCTTCAATGTCCGGAATAGACTTCACACCATGGGATTTCTTGAACAGTTTTTCAAGCTTGCTCACTTTTAATGCCGTGGGGTCCACCTCGAACTCGAAGGAAGAATCCGGTAGATTAGTGGGCGTGGGTGCCTTGGACAGCTGAGGTAAGATTGGGGGCGGAGCCGGCCTCGTTGGGATGTCTATATCTTCTTGGACATTTGCTGTCTCCTCGAGTATTGGGACTTTTGGTGGGGGAGGAGCTTGGTGTGAAGCGGATGCCCCGGTTTGCTGCTGTAGCCTGGCGATTAACTCTGCCTGTTGAGCCATGACCTCGGCCTATTGTTTGGCAAATTCGGCTTGATAAACAACATCCTGCTGCATGGTTTTCATATTTTCTTGGAGTTGACGCATCATTTCGTCCATTCCTGCCATACTGCCCTGATCTAACTGAACAAGTGTGTATCCCCTTCCCGAGGTGGAAACAGATATCTCAGCCTAACTACATACAGGTGAGGTGGATAATGACCGCTGAACTAGGGACTGTTGAACAGGTGATCTGTGCCTGATTGGCCTTTTCTTGCCTTACCACTGGTGAAGGAAACACTGGTTGCTCTGAACTGAATCTCTGACCTGACAAAGTCTATCAACACAAGTTCAATGTACCCGGGGGATGTCCGAGCCTTCTGAAGCTATAGTTCCACGACTACCTTGTAAAAGAGAAAACAGACAGCATTTCAGCTTGATTTCACCAGAACAGGTATAAGAATAGCTGAACGACTGTGCTCTCTACTGAATTTTTCCTAAAATTCTTTCCTGTAAACTGATACCCTCAGGTAAAACTGATTCTTCACATATTGATGCCCGCAGGCCTGATACCTAGACTTGTAAACTGATACGTGCATTCTTGTAGAGACACACTCTAAAAGCACATAGCAAGCAAATGAGAGCCAAAACACCCCTATGTTGGGGTAGGCTTTCCCTGTCATATTTTGTTAGGAGCTAGGGTTTCACTACGCACACAGCGGTTTCAAACAACTTATAATCGGGTGAGCAACCTGTCCTAGTTTGGGATAGTCACTATGGATTCTGATATGCACTAGGTCGAATGGTCAAAAGGGGTGCCCCGGTAAAAATCGGGGTTTATGTTCCCATCGTGGTAGAGCCCATAACCGGTCAGTGTTATGGCACACTTCTCAAAGCGAGCCTTCGACAAACCGTTCAGGAATAACAGATGGCAAACACGGTGTCCTAGGCGCACCAATGCACATGCAATGCAAAGAAACATATAAGTGTGAACAAAACAAAATATCATGAGTTCGAGTCAAGTTCTTTAACTCCCCAGCAGAGTCGCCAGAAACTGTAGACGTCCCCGAACGTCCCGGGAGGGAATCCCGTTTTGTTCATTGGGGCTTACTACAGTTTGGACTCAATGTCACGGTCCTGTATCTAATCTCGCGGAGTGCAATGCAAGACCGATGAATCATCAAAGAGTCCAAATCCGGTAAATCGTTTTGAAAAACTGATTTTTAGAAAGAAGTGCCAAACATGGACTGCTTTGCCAGATACAAAGTCGCCACCTAAATATTTTGATTTTGGGAGAATTTAGGAAACCTTGACTCGTGCCTAAGGCCACGTATCCGTCATCACCAAAGTTGCCTCGGCTCGGGAACTTGGGTACGATTGGGGAAGGTCACTTCGTGAGCACCCCCGCTCGCCCGATCAAAGATCAGCCTCTACTAACCACGATATCGAGTTTTAAAAACATTATGTGCTCTTATTCCGGTTATTAGCCTAGAATTACTATGTGATGCACACAACATACAAGTATAGACTGGATCGTTTGAGTTGGAACAAAACATTTCATGTTTGTTTATTTAAAAGATGATTTGATGGTGTTGCTCGCAAGTAGGCTAAGACGTGGATTTGTCACTCTCAAGTGGGCTTAAGAAAACATGATTTTGCCACTCTCAAGTGGGCTTAAAACTCTCAATTGGTGAATTGTTCCAATTCAAATAACCCAACCTTCACCCACATGCATTTAGGCAGTTATATCACATAAGCAAATCGCCTCATGGTGAGCATGCTATCATGGTAGTCACTCACATGCATGCAAGGATGCTAAAGCATACATACTTACCGAGTACTCCAAGCCAAAGAAAGAAGCTAATTAGAAATCATGCATGAATCCTAACTATGCTGAAATGCCTAATGCAACACATGCAAAAATGCAACTAAGATAAGCTCGGCTATTCTAAAATGGCATATGAAATGCAACAACTGATACACGTATTCAACTCGGAATTGAAATACAATGTAGTTAGTATGATGCGCCGAGCCCGGTGCATGCAAGACAGATAAATGGATGCAAACATGCGAGCATAAGTATGCTAATTGAAACGTGCCCTAAACTAACCATTATAAGCTAGTAAATAAAAGGGAGAAAGACGTGGGGTTGGAAGGCATGCATCATACACACATGCACACTTATTATAACATTGCCCTCCTCGGAGGGTCCGAATGAATAGTACAGAATAAACTAGCTAATCTAAGCTAATTAAACCAATTACTACACAACATTAATTAATTAACGAATTAACCAAGTAAGTAAGGAAACTAGCATGCAAATTAAACAAAATGGACTGCCTCAGCTCTGTTCCGAATGATAGGGATGCATGCATGCTCAAGTCGCCTTGTCGGGAAATCCATCACGATGCCCCGATTTGCCTCTGTATGCAATTGGTCCCAGAACACTCTACAAAGCTCCAGAAGTCTGCTGACCAGTTTTTGCTGCTGGTTTCTGGTTTACTGCAACAGAGCGAGAAAGGGGCATGGCAAAGTATTTTCAACATATGTGTGCATGACCACTCTCTCCATCATTGCACAAGCTCCAGAGAGTGTAGTCCTCGATCCTCGTGTCACCAATCACGCATCTCGATGCATGATGGCCGAGGAGTCACATTGCACGACTTAATGGGAAATGAATGCACATATAAACAACTAAAACCAACAACTCCATCATGGATGGTCAAGAGTGTCGGTGACCGGAAATCGAGGCACGTTTGATCACTTGGAGTATGAAACATTCCTCGTTTCCCGTGTTTGGACTAAACCCTACTCTAAACACAATGCAACAAATAGAATGGCATGGCATGTACAAAATGCAACTCTAGTATGCAATCCTAAATGTAATGCGACTAAGTGATGTAAACATGCAAAGGATGACATGCAAGCATGCAAATGGCATACACAATGCTATGAACTAATCAATGGCATACTCAATGCACATGGATTATATGGCATGCATACACAATGTACTAACATACGCAATGTTATGAACGAGGCATAGTCAATGCAATGATCGAACATGCAACAACATGGATTATATGGCATACACAATGCAAGATGGACTTAAACCAAGATGGATGAGCCTCGGCCACACCCAAATCAGTGGCCAAACATGATGAAAATGAAGTAACAAAACACATGCAAACATGCACAAATGCAAGGGACCAAACCTAAGGCACAAAGTGCAACTCCACCAAAGCATAGTAAGCATGAAATATGGCATGCAATCACATATTTTTCAGCTCTGAAATGACATGCAAGATGGTCCCGAATCATGCAAACAACTCAGCCGATGCATGTTGGATGGCACAATTACCGAAACTAGTGAAGTGCATTACACTAGAGGTATGCAAAGCGATGCCCAAATGACCAAACCAACCCCAAACAGTCCCTATGCAGACCCACAACAATGGCAAAATGGACTAAGATGATGGCTTGAAGTGCACAAAAATGAAACTCATGCAATGGCTCATAAATAGGGTATAATGATGCAACTCTCAAACACATTGAAAGAGTGAAAAGCATGAGAATATGGAAGCCCTATATGCTCTGAAATCATGGTAGGAATGATGCTAAATCATGTCAAAGGCCCAAACAACGCATGCTAGTGGACCCGATATACAAAGCTAGTAAGCTTAAATGAACCATGACCATATACAACAAAGCATGCATGACCCAAAATACTTCAAACAGAGCTAAGGCAGCCCAAAATATGAATAAAATTAGTTCGGGCCATGGCCAAAATATGCTAGAATGGAGGGCCAAAATATGCTAGAATGGAGGGCCAAAACAACATGCATTATAAGCTAGTGAACCGTGATTTACACTACAACCATATGAAGCATTCAATAGGCCACTAAACCAGAAAAATTCAGAGACATGACATGCCAAATAAAGCCCAAAAACCCAATGAAACATGATCAATACATGCAAGAATGACATGCTTCTTCGATAGGCTATAAGAGGGGTTATTCTACACATGCAAGAGACACACCCAAGGTGACAAAACCAACTCTAGACAGAGCCTAGGCAGGCCCTAAAAGTCACTGAAAAGGGCCTGAAACAAGGCTTGGAGATGTGCAAATGAAGGCTCCTTTGTAAGGCCAAAAATGCTAGCAAACAAGGCTAAAAGAGAGAGGGTCACCCCTCTCTGATTTTTGCCCTCAAAACTACATGCCAACCACTGAAAATCTACTAGATTTCAGTGGCTAAAATGCCAAGCAAAGATCAATAGAAAGGCCTCATGGTATGGCACAAAACAAAGCTAAATGAAGCATGCAAGGGGGTAGATGACCCCCAATAACAAAACAAACATCAAAAGGACCTCAAAAAAAGACTTTTTTCAGTTGACAACAAAGCTCAAATATGCATGAAAATAAGGCTAAGAGATGGATTAAAATAAAGCTTAAAAGAGGGAAAAAGAGTTACCCTTGAAGCACAACAAAGACAGCAACTTTCTGGACCAAAAACTCAACCTTTAAGACCTCTCAAGACTCTCCAAGAACTCAGTAACAATGGTGGAGGTGTTAGGCTATGAGGTGTAGGGCAAAAGGGTTAAGAACCATGCACTTTTGGAGCCAAAATGGAGAGATATAGAGGGCGATATAGCTTTTTGCCTTAAAACAAAATCTGAACCATGGCAAAGAAGGGGGAGGCCTTCCTTTATAGCCAAAAGAGACCAAAGCTTCTCAAAGAAGCTAACAAACAAGGTTGAAGATCCTCTATACACGTGTATGGAGGATGCCTTCCAGCTGGCAGAGCTGGCAACAACTCACAGAGACAAAACTAGAGGGAGTAGGCCGACCAGTTCAGGTGATCGGCCAGCCACTTTCCCTGGTTGGCCGACCAGGTCAAAAGGTTCAACCAATTGAAAGGTGGTCGGCCAGCTCATTTGGTGGTCTCCTAACTGAATGCAAGCCAGTAGTATCGTGGGAGATCAGTAAATGTGGCTCAAAGACTAGGGAGACCAGTTTCCTGGCAAGAAAATCGGCTGGTGTAGACACCCCATTTTTGACCGCCCTTAAGACTTGGGCGTTACTGATGGTTTACTTGGTGGAGACAGGTGTGCAGGGGAAATGTTCAGTTTCTTCGGCAAGGAGAGAGGCAAATCCTTCAAAACACTTTGTTTAGGAGTTTGGAGTTGAAGAAGAGAGGAAAGGAGAGGAGAAAACTAATTTGGGAGAAGTTCGGCATGAATCCGGGTAGAAGCGAGTCGAGCAGCCCTCGCTGAATCGGGCTTATCTGTCTGTACGCTTGGATTTTAGCTATGGGGCCACCACCGTCGGAAAGCTTACTTCCGGGGCTTCATTTTGCACTCAAGAATCTCCTAGAGCCAAGTCCGGGTGGGGGAGATATGATCAGTTGAAGTCGGGCATCATCTCGGTTGGATCGAATCTGCGCGGCTTCACGAAAAAGGGCATAACTTTTTTCACAGAACGAATTTTGATGCAAGGTTTGCGCCATTGGAAAGTTAACTTCCGGGGCTTCAATTTGGACACCTACTGGCCATTTTTGGACCTTAGCAGCATCTATCGGAAATCTATTTATCCGGCCGGCAATTTATTGTGCCGACCGGCACTTTATTGTGCTGACCGGCAAATTTTGCTGGCCGACAACCTTCCGGAGCATTCTGCAGATTGAGTGTATGCCAGCTGTGCCAGCTGGAGGGCACATAATGGATCCTCCATACACGTGTATGGAGGATATGCACCCTTGTTTAGCTTCCTCAAGAAGCTTTACACTTTGTTTTGCCTATAAAGGAAGCTCTCCTCTTCCTTATACTAGGTTAGAAGAAAAACCAGCTGAGATTGATATATACATCCCTCCATATATCTCCCTCCATCTCTCTCTTTCAAGCTCAAGCATCCAAGCCCCTTGCATCATTCCTTCATCACTACCTAGCTCTACCATCACCACTCCATTCCAGCAGCAAAGGAAGGGATTCCAGCAGCTTAGAGTCATCAAATCTGGTCCAAGAAGCAACAAAAGTGTTGGTCTTCAAGGGTAAGTAGACTTTTCCCCTTTTGTAGCTCTTTTTTGTGCCAATTTCTTAGCCATGTTGCTTATTGTTTTGGGCTCCGACCTTAACTGGAACTAGGTCTATTTTGAGCCGTTCTACATGTTTGTTGAAGGGCTCAACCCTCTTTGAGAACCCTATCTCACACTTGTTTCAATATCTCTTTATATGTCAATATTCTTGCATGCTTCACTAGCCTATCATTTTGCTATTTTTGGACCATGATCAGAACTGAAAGTGGCCTTATTTTGACCTTCTTAACATGTTTTATTAAGGGTCTTTGCTTGTTTGGTGAATGCTTTGTATACCTCATGTTATAGCCACTTTTGAGCCTCATTTTGCATTGCATTTCTAGCATGTTTGTATACTGATTTTGGGGCTGTCATGAACTGTAAATGTGCATATTTTTGGTCCCTCTTCAATGTTGTAGAAGGGAATTTTTCAGTTTGGGCTTTGCATATACCACTTGCTTCTTTGGCCACCTTTTGGCCCATTTTCTTGCATCAGAGCTTAGCCATATCTATGTTTGTTTTTGGGGTTTTTACAGTTCTGTAAAGTCACTTATTTTGGGCCCCTCTTCAATGTTGTTGAAGGGCCCTAACATGTTTGGGGTCAGCAGCTGTGAGTTGCTTCATAATCTCATGTTTAGGGCCGTTTTTGTATGCCATTTTAGCCCTATCTTTGCTTGCTGTTTGGCCATGTCATAAACTGTAAAAATGCTTGTCTCAGAGCTGTCTTGCTTCTGTCTTCATGCTCCATGTCCATATTGTGCATGATTTGTATAGCTGTAAGCCATTTCATGTGCCTAATCTTGCACTTCGGGATTTATTCCATGCGTTGAGTGTCGTTTCGTTATGTTTCGGGGTTGTTTTGCACCACCTATCGCTTCTGAAATTTGCATGCAAATTTTCCATGTTTGTGCCTTCCAAATGCGTCGAAAAGTTGCTTCATTACGCTTAAGTCTTGGACCATGTATCTATGCATGTTTGCATGTCATTTGCCTCCATGCACTTAGCATTTTGGCCACTGTTTTGGGCCTAACTAGAGCTGCCTAATTCATGTTTAAGACCATCCTTTGCTTATTTGCATGCTCACCTTGCATGTTTGCTCGTATCGGCATGTTGCATCCTTAACTCGTATGCCTAAGTTGCATTGCATCTTGCATGCATCACCTTGCCTCTTGAGATGAGTATGATAGAGGTTAGGCCCCCTTGTGTGTTTGTTTGGTTTGCATGCATTTTGAAATTGAAGTTGCACACTTGATTCTTTGGGCCATCATGCATGGAAATGCGTGATTGGTGGTCCGAGAATCGGGGCACATCCTCCTTTGAGTCATTAAATTGATAAGGAATGTGATAGGTGCATAAATTGCTTGAATTGCATTGCCATGCAAGATTTTGCCCTCTGCTGCTGTGAGTTGCAGGTTCTGCAGGAATTTATTGCCGGCCGGCAGTATTTAGTGCCGACCGGCAGTCAATCGATGGCTGGTGGATCTATTTTGTGCCGGTGACTAAATGCTACTGCCGGTGGAAATTCTGCTCAGCCGATGATATCCTCCAGTGTCCTGAGAGGCATCCCTGAGACTTTGGCAGTTTTCAGAGGAGCAGAGCAGGGAAAACAGAGGCAAACTATGCATGGCAGTGCGATTCCGAGCCAGTCCCGAGCATGTGTTGCATCTGGCCCTCGCCCCGAGGCGGTTTACTGTTTTTCTTTAGTTTAGTTAATTTGTTAATTAATTAAGCAATTTGTAATATTTAATTAGCTTGCGTAGTTAATTAATTTGTATTATTATTTTGGTCCCTCCGAGTGAGGGCATATTTGTAATAAGTGTGCGTGCGTGTGATGTATGTCTTCCAACCCCACGTCTTTCTTCCCTTTTATTTACCTGCTTATGATGGTAGACTAGGGCATATTTAAATTAGCATACCTTATGCTATGCATGCGTGCATTCATACATTTGTCTTGCATGCACCAGGCTCGGTACATCATGCTAACTGCACTCGTATTTCAATTCCAAGTTGAGTACTTGTTAGTTCCAGCATTTCACATGCCATCTTTAGGATAGCCGAGCCTGTTTAGAGTGCATCTTTGCATGTGTTGCATTAGCCATTTTTAACATGAACTAGGATCATGCATATGATTACTGACTAGTTTCTGTTTTGGCTCGGAGTACTAGGTAAGCTTTTATGCTTTAGCATATCGCATGCGTGCGAGTGTTGCCATGACAGTATGATTACCATGAGGCTAGCTGCTTATGCGATATAACTGCTTGAATGCCTGTGGATGGAGGTTGAATTACCTAAATTGGAATAATGCATTAAAACTGTGAGTTTTAAGCCCACTAGATAGTGGCAAAATCATCTTTTCTAAAAGCCCGCTTGAGGGTGGCAAAATCTGCATTTTAGCCTACTTGCGAGTAGCAAACCATTTTCAAAACAAACATGAAATGTTTTGTTCCAATTTGGGCGATTTGGTCTATACTTGTTTGCTGTGTGCATCACATAGTAACCTAGGCTAATAACCGGAATAAGAACACACAATGTTTTCAAAAATAGATATCATGGTTAGTAGAGGCCGATTTTTGATCGGGCGAGCGGGGGTGCTCATGAAGTGACCTTCCCTAACCGTACCCAAGTTCCCGAGCCGAGGCAACTTTGGTGATGACGGACACGTGGCCTTTTGGCACCGAGTCAGGGTTTCCTAAATTTCCCAAAATAAAATATTTAGGTGGCGACTCTGTATCTGGCAAAGCAGTCCATGTTTGGCACTTCTTTCAAAAATCTGTTTTCTCAAAACGATTTGCCGGATTTGGACTCTTTGGTTCAGACTTAGAACCATGACTACAAATCGAGTCCGAGCTGTAGCGAGGTCCTCCCGCAGGCTTGTTACAGCTGGCGGGAGAAAAGTGGTCTCCAAGGAGAAAAGGTGGTCTCCCACCCTTGTACCACCTCCCAAACAATGAAAACAAGGTCCATGCCAAAAATGAACCAAGACGGATGCAAAACAAGGGTTCGGGGGTCAAAACGCGCAGCCGGGTGCCCCGAAAACAGGCTGTTAAGCAACGAAAGTGGCGTGCAAGCATAAAGGTGGTCTCCTGGGCCACAGTGTCCCTCTAGAGAGAGGAAGGAAGGTGTGTGCCAAAAACCGTGCCAAACAGAGAATGTTAAGCGGTCCCGAACCGAGGCGCGTGGTTGATGGCTTCGAAAACTGAAAACTGGTCTCCAAATAGGAACAGTGGCCTGCGACCACGAAAAGTAGCCTACGGCCACTGAGAGATGGTCTACAAGACCTCTCCCTTCCTCCGGGAAGAGAAAGCAAGACCTGGTCCGCAAATTGAGGCAAAGCACAAAAAGAGTCCCGAGGTTTGGGGATAAGGCTCTCAGCCGAAACTCTGAAACCTCAGAACGAGCACAACATGCACAATCACCGAGCGCTCAATCGATGACATCTGAGTCTTAAGGTCGGTCAAAAATGGGGTGTCTACAATGCTCTACAGTCGCTCGAGCGTAACTCTTGTCGCTTGAGCGGTCTACAAAATGTGGAAACTTCTAGGAGAATGCAATTTGCGCTCGAGCCAACTTTTGGTCACTTGAGTGGAGGTGCAAAAATACAAGCGGTCGCTCAAGCGTAGAATATATCGCTCGACCAGAGAGGCAAAATCTGAAATTTCCAGATTGCACTCCCAAGTTCAAAACTCGAATTCAAAACCTTCAAAATCAACCTTTGGGCCCCAAAACTTGAGAAAACATGTCTAAACTTGTGAAATATTGAGAATTAAATATCATTTCATGAAAACAAGGCCCAAAAGCTTGTCAATTGCTCAAAATCAAACTTGAAGTTTAAGAATATAATATGAACATGACATGCACGAATTGGTATGCACTTAATCTTTATAAAACATGATCAATTAAGGGAAAATAGTATGAAACTTGATGAATTCTCAAAACAAAGGAAAGATGAACATATGCATGTGTGAATTCTTTGAAATCTAACTTAAAATGTTATGACATATGCATGCATGCATGGAATTCATCTACTTAAGCTCAATTCTCATGTTAATTCACCTATCTCACTTGATTTCATGTAGTAACCAACTAAATTATAAACTAGAAGGTAGAAATTCTTACCTTAGAAGCTTAATTATGTCCTAGATGTCTAAATGGTTGAGTCACTTAGTTCAACACCTTAAATTCTCTACAATTCTTTTTCTTCTCCTAAGATTTCCAAGCTCAACACACACACACACACACACACACACACACACACACACTCTCTCTCTCTCTCTCTCTCTCTCTCACGTTTGATGCCTCAAGAAGGATGGAATGAGGGTGTCAAGTGTAATCAAGGGTCCACTTGTACCTTATACAGACTTGACTTAATTAAGTTTAACTAAACTTGGTTAGGCTTATATTTTATTCTAATTAATTTGTTCCGAATCAAATTTCAATTGAACCTACCACAATTTTCCAAAAATTCCAAATAATACATAGATCAAGTCAATTTCATGACCAGATGCCGATAAGGCCTTCAATTCATAGAACAAAGCTGAAATATGAATAGAAATTCTTACGATAGACAGATATAAACACAAATAATGCAACAAACATGCAATTAATTTAGAATTTCATCTTAATTACTCATTAGGCATAATTAATCATGGTGTGGACTCGTCTTTTTCTCACGTCCTACCTTTTTGGAAAGGGTTTGAAAAGAAGGCCTCATAGTTCAGACTCCCGCAGTTCTAAATCTAGTCTCACAAGTGCAATGTGAAACTGATAAATACTAAAGAGTCCAAATCCGGTAAACCTTTTTGAAAAATCAATTTTAAATCAAATAATGCCAAAATTAGACTGCTTTACCAGATATAGAGTGTAGACACCCCATTTTTGACCGCCCTTAAGACTTGGACGTTACTGATGGTTTACTTGGTGGTAAAAGGTGTGTAGGGCAAAGGTTCAAATTCGTCAGCAATGAGAGAGTCAAATCCCAACTTCATACCCCTTTTGGACCAAAACAATCTTGATCAAAATATTTTAGATTTTAAAATCCTCTCTTTCAAAATGTTTTGAAAATAAAATTCCTACGGTGTTCCGACGCTCACATTTCGGTAAATGTTGCGCTTTTCGGTAAACCGAGCAAGGACAAGTTGGAGATGAATGAAAGAGAGATGAAATCTTTGAAAAATCTTTCAAAACACTTTTTTTAGGGGTTTGGAGTTGAAGAAAAGAGGAAAGGAGAGAAGAAAACTAGTTTGGGAGAAGTTCGACATGAATCTGGGTAAGAGAGAGTTGAGCAGCCCTCGCTGAATCGAGCTTATTCATTTACATACTTGGATTTTAGCTATGAGGCCACCACCGTTGGAGAGCTTACTTCCGAGGCTTCATTTTTCACTCAAGAATCTTCTAGTGCCAAGTCCGGGTGGGGGAGATATGATTGGTTGAAGTTGGGTATCATCTCGGTTGGATCGAATCTGCGCGGTTTCACCAAAATGGGCATAACTTTTTCCACAGGAAGAATTTTAATGCAAGGTTTGCGCCATTGGAAAGCTAACTTTCGGGGCTTCAATCTAGACACCCACCGACCACTTTTTGGCCTTGGCAGCCACCACCGGCCATAAATTTATCCGACCGGCCAAATAGATGGCCGACCGACCATTTAAAATAGCCGACCGACCAATTTTGCTGGCCGACAACCTTCCAGAGTATTCTATAGATTGAGTGGATGCCAGCTGTGCCAGCTGGAGGACACATACTGGATCCTCCATACACGTGTATGGAGGATCTTTGCTCTTGGTTTGAAGCTTCTAAGAGAAGCTTTAGTCTCTTGGCTTTATAAAGGAAGCCCTTCACCTCCATTTTCAAGGGTTAGAAAAACCAGCTGGGATTCATAGATACACCCCTCCATATATCTCTCTTCCAAACCCTTCAAACCCTAAGGCTCTTGCCCCCTTTACACTACCACTCATAGCACCACACCTCCACCATCCATTCTAGCCCTTTGAAGCTGATTTCCAGAGGCTAGGAGCACCATTTCTTGGATCAAAAGTTGTTGAAGACTTAGGCTACAAGGGCAAGTCTCTTTCCCTCTCTTTTAGCTCTATTTTGCATGCTTTCTTAGCCTTTGTTGCTTGCATTTTTGGGCTCCGACCCAAACTGAAAATAGTCATATTTAAAGCTTTTCTCCATGTTTGATCAAGGGTCTTTCTCTGTTTGAGGTCTCCTCCTCCTCCTTTGTGTTTAAACTCTCTTTTAGGCCTATTTTTGCATGATATTTTAGCCTTATTTGTGAGCTATTTCGGACTTGGTCATAAACTGTGAAATGTCTTGTTTTGAGCCCCTCTTCAACTTTGTTGAAGGGCTCTCCTCTGTTTGAGGGTAGCTGCTACCACTTGCCTCTTTATTCCTCTTTTAGGCCTTTTTCTTGCATGTTGATTTAGCTTCACTTTTGTTCATTTTTGAGACTTGATGTAAACTGTAAACTGCTTCATTTTGAGTCCCTCTTCAACTTTGTTGAAAGGATCTTCACTGTTTGGGGCCAGCTTCTGTCCCTTGTCTCTATTCTCTCTTTTAGGGCCATTTTTGCATGATAGATTAGCCCTATTTATGTTCATTTTTGAGACTTGTTATAAACTGAAAAAAGGATTTTTTTGACATCATCTTCATGTTTTATTAAGGGCATTATTTTATTTGAGGTCACATACTTCCTTGTATGCTTGATTGTCCCTTGTTTTGAGCCTTACACCTAAGCCCCAATTGCATGCTTTGTTTGGCCTTCTAGCCACTGAAATTCAATGGATTTTTAGTGGCTAGAACACTATTTTGAGAGCCAATATTAGAGGGGGGTGACCCCCTCTCTCCTTCTCTTGTTTGGTAGCCTTTTGGGCCTTCCAAACAGACCCTACCTTGCATGCTTCGAAGTCACTTTCCAGGGCCAATTTGGTGAGTTTTGGGACTATCATATTTGATTTTCAGAGTTGATTTGGCTATGCTAAGTGTCCATCTTGTATGTACTTAAGAATCCCTTGCATAGCCCTCTAAAGGAGCTCATCATTTTTGCATGTGTTGGCTTCATTTCAATGGTTATTTGGGCCTATTTTCACATGTTTTGTTCACTGATTTTTGCTGGTTTGGTGAGATTCCATATGCTTCACACACTTTCCATGTAAACCGTGTTTCCTAGTCAAAGTTGCATGCTACTTTAGTCCATCTTGCTAGCACTTTTTGGCCATGCTTTGAACTAGAAATGTTCATATTTTGGGACTGCCTTGGTTCTGCCTTCATGCTTCATGATCAAATAATGCATGCTTTGTATAGCTATAAGTCATTCCGTGTGCCTAGTTTCGAGTTTCGGGGTTCATCTCATGCATCGGGTGCCATTTTTCCATGTTTCGGGGCTGTTTAGCATCATACTTCAGTGCTGAAACATATGCCATTGTATGCCATAATTCATCCTTTCAATGCCTTTGTGGAGTTGTGTTTTGTGCCTTAGACTCGGGGCCATTGCATTGTGCATGTTTACATGCATCTTAGTTGCCTCATTTTCATCACATGGCCACCGATTTTGGCATGCTTGCGAGCCATCCTAAATTAGTTTAAGTCCATCCCCTTTGCTTGATTGTGTGGTCACCCTGTATGTTTGCTTGCATACTTGCATATTCGCATTGCATTGCCATGTTGTATGCTAGTTCACATGCTTAGGATTGCATTGCATGAGTATGCATGCTTGACCTCTTGAAGTGAGTATGATAGAGGTTGAGTTTAATTTGTTTGATTATATGCATTGCATTCCATATCAAGATGCACACTTGATTCTTTGGGTCATCATGCATGGAAATGCGCGATTGGTGGTCCAAGAATCGAAGACCATGTCCCTTTGAGTCATAAATATGATATGAGGTGTGATTGGTGCATACATTGCTTGAAATGCATTGCCATGCCATGTTTTGTCCTCTGCTGCTGTCAAACCAGTTTTTGCAGGAAGATTTGGCCGGCCGGCAGTGTTGAGTGCCGACCGGCAAAGAGTGTTTGGCCGAGAGCATAATGTTTAGCCGATGACCATTCTAAATGGCCGGTGATGATCCCACTCAGCCGGTGGTGTTCCAAAACACTCAGAGAAGCAACCTTGGGAGTTGTGCAATTTTCAGAGAAGCAGAACAGTCAAAGCAGAGGCAACTTGTGCATGGCAGTGACTTTCCAAGAGGAGCTGAGCGCGCATTGCATTGGGCCCTCTTCCTGAGGCCGTTTACTGCTTTCATTAGATTAGTTAATTTGTTAATTAATTAATTGGTCTGTAATATTTAATTAGCTTGTAGGTTAATTAACTTGTATAATTCTTTCGGTCCCTCCGAGTGAGGGCAAATCTGTAATAAGTGGGGGTGCGTGTGTGCATGTCTTCCAACCCCCACTTCTTTCTCCCTTTTACTTACCTGCTTTTGATGGTTAGTATTAGGACATGTTTACTTTAGCATACCTTATGCTATGCATGCGTGCATCATTCATCAGTATTGCATGCACCAGGCTCGGCGCATCATACTAACTGCATAAGTATTTCAAATTTAACTTGAATACATGCTACTTGTGCATTTTCACATGTCATTTATAGACTAGCTGAGCCTACTCTAGTGACATTCCATATGCGTTGCATTAGGCATTTAAACATGGACTTGGATCATGCATGATTTCTAACATGTTCTTGTTTTGGTACAGAGTACTAGGTAAGCATTTATGCTTTAGCATACTGCATGCGTGCGAGTGTTGCCATAATAGTATGATTACCATGAGGCTAGATGCTTATGTGATATAACTGCTTGAGTGCCTGTGGGTGGAGGTTGAATTAACTAAATTGGGATAATGCATTAAAACCGTGAGTTTTAAACCCACTAGATAGTGGCAAAACCATCTTTTCTAAAGCCCACTTGGGGGTGGCAAAACCTGCATTTCAGCATACTTGCGAGTAGCAAACCATTTTCAAAACAAACATGAAATGTTTTGTTCCAATTTAGGTGATTTGGTCTATACTTGTTTGCTGTGCGCATAACATAGTAATTCTAGGCTAATAACCGGAATAAGAACACATAACGTTTTCAAAAACGGATATCACGGTTAGTAGAGGCTGATCTTAGGATCGGGCTAGAGGGGGTGCTCATAGCTGACCTTCCCCAATCGTACCCAAGCTCCCGAGCCGAGGCAACTTTGGTGATGACGGACACGTGGCCTTTGGCACTGAGTCAGGGTTTCCTAAATTTCCCAAAACAAAATATTTAGGTGGCGACTCTGTATCTGACAAAGCAGTCCATGTTTGGCACTTCTTTTCAAAATCTATTTTCTCAAAACGATTTGCCGGATTTGTACTCTTTGGTTCAAATTTAGAACCGTGACAAATTGAGAGTCCTGAACTGTAGTAGACCCGCAAAACGAACAGAATGGGGGGACTCGTCCTCCCGGGACGTCTACATAGAGTCACTACCTAAATATTTTACTTATGGAAAAATTTAGGAAACCCTGACTCATGCCAAAGGCCACGTGTCCGTCATCACCAAAGTTGCCTCGGCTCGCGAACTTGGGTACGAGAGGGGAAGGTCCTGAAATAAGCACCCCCACTCGTCCGGTCAAAGATCGGCTTCTACTATTCATAATATGATGTTTTATAAACATTATGTGTTCTTGTTTTGATTATTAAACTAGCTTTACTATGTGACGCACACAAACAAGTATAGACTAGTCGCAAGACTTGGAACAATTCAACTCATGTTTGTTTTCGAAAATGGTTTGAAATTGCCATCCTCAAGTGGGCTAAAAGATGCGGTTTTGCTATCAAACATAGTGGGCTTAAAACATGTTTTTTTCCACAACAAAGTGGGCTTAAAACGCACATTTTTTGAATAATTCCAATTCAAACAACAAAGCCTTCATCCACAGGCATTCATGCAGTTTAGCAAGTAAGCACATAGCCTTATGGCAAGCATGCGAAACATGGTAATATGAAAATCACACTCATGCAAGTATGCTAAAGCGTAAAAGCTTACCGAGTACTCCAAGCCAAAACAAAAGCCATTTAGAAAGATGCATGATCCTAACTATGCAAGATGTCTAATACAACACATGCAATATGCAATTAATAGGCTCGACTACCAATATGCTTATGGATCGATTTGATAACATGCGATGAAACATGTATTCAAAGAATTATTGAAATTGCAATGCAGTTTGAATGATGCGCCGAGCCTCGGTGCATGCAAGACAAGTGAATGGATACAAACATGCAAGCATAAGGTATGCTAATTAAAACATATCCCTAATCTAACCATCAAAAGCGATTAAATAAAAGGGAGAAAGACATGGGGTTGGAAGACATACACATACACACGCACACTTATTACAACATTATGCCCTCGCGAAGGAAGGTCCGAATGAATAAGCTAACTAGCTTAGCTAAGCTAAGCTAAACTAAACTAATTATTACAAAACTCGAAACTAATTAACTATTCTAGTTAACTAATTATTACAAACCGAATTAAGCTAATTAATTACAAAACCAATTAATTAACTAAATAGTTACAACACTTGTATGCATAAATTAGTTACAACTAACTAATTAAGAAAAGCAAGTAAATGGCCTCGAGAAGCGATGGATGCATGCATGCTCAGTTTCTCTACCCGAAAATGCCACCGCCTTGCCATTGCAGCCTTTGTTTGCACATTTTTTATCACTGAAAATTGCACCAACTTCTAGAACACCTCTACTCCACCTCAGGAACACACTGAGCAACTCTCTTCATTGATGGCTGATCGGCTACTTCTAATGGCCGTCGGCCACTGCTGGTGGCTAGTCAGTTACCTTTGCCCTGTACTTCCTTTTTTGCTACAACAGACAGCAAACAGAGGCAAATCAGTGTATTCTCAAGGAGTGTATGTACTGCTATCCTCCTTATCATCACACAAGCTCAAGAGAGTGTAGCTCTTGGCCCTCGAACCATCAACTAAGCATTTTCCATGCATGATGGTCAAAGAACCAAGTTTGTACAAGTTTAACGAGTGCAAACAAGACTCAAAAAGACCACCACCCTATCATGCATGATCAAGGGTGATGTGACCAAGGAAAGTGGCCCATTTCATCACTTTGAGTATGAAATGTCTCATTTTCCTTGTGTTTGAATTAACGTCTGATTCGAACATATGCAATGCAACACAATAAAAAATATGCTTATCTTGCCTCTTTTACTTGTTCATTGTTTTTTACTCATTTTAGATTACCAATCCATTATTTAATTGATTAGTCCAAAAGTGAGTGTCCTCTAATGGAAAATGGGCTTAAACCACAAGTGCCTTGGGCATGAAAGAGACCTCATGCCGTTGGTAATGAACCCCTGAGAGGATTAAAGCATTAAGCATGAATGTCTCAATTTCACACTCAAGCAAACAAGTGGTTTAAAACCACTTTCAAAGCAAACAAAAAGTGAAGAATAGAGAAAGATTGCAGAGATTTTAGTGCTGAAATGGAATGCCAAAATAACACTAAAACATGCTTTCAACTCAAAAGAATGATGATCAAAGCATTAAAACACTAAGCTAATGAAGGAATTAACACTACGACCATGCCATACAAGGCTCAAAGGACCAAATCAGCCCAAAACAGAGCTAAAAAAAGTCAAAACAATAGCAAAAACATGCTAGACCAAAGCTAAGTTGGGCTATAAAAACATGCCAACATATAAGACAACTAGGCATGCAAGTAAGACAACAAGGTGGAGAGGCTATCTCCTCCAATTTTAGACTACAAAAGTAGGTTTTTGTGACTGAAAAACCTCTGAGTTTCAATGATTTAGAGGCCCAAAAAGTTTGATTTGAGGGTGATGAAAGATGGCACAAAAAGCTAAACAATTAAGCAACAAGAAGGGTGAACTACCCCTTAACACAAAATAGCCTCAAACCACCACTTTAAACCATAAAAAACAGAGTTTTTTGGAGTCCAAAACCAGCTTACAAACTGTGTAAAAAGATGGCAAAACAAGTATTTAAAATAAGCTTAAAATACAAGTGTTATACCTCTTGAAGACAAGATGCAATTTAGAGCAACAAAACAAGCTAAATCAAGCTAAAATCCTCTTCTAGAGTTCAAAGAGAACCTCAAGAGCCTTCAACTCCAAGGCGTTCAAGTTTGATCAAGGGTTGATATGCACAATTGTGGAGAAACTAGACTTTAAGGCACAAAATAAGGAGAGAGAGAGAGAGAGAGAGAGAGAGAGATTTTTGGTCTAAAATGTCTAACCCCTCAAAATGGGGGAGGACACCCTATATATATAGAAAATCAAGGTTTGAGTTTGTATACATCCTACCATACACGTATATGAAGATGCAGCTCAGCGAGCAACAACTGGCACAACTGGCAAACAAATATCTGAAAAAGGAGATCAATGGCTGTCGGCCACCACTGGTAGCCGATCGGCCACCACTAGTAGCTGACATAAACAAACCATGGCCGACAAGTCCCAGGGCTGGCCGACAGGTCACTCTCCTCTCCAGGCAAGAGGTTACAAGCTCTTGGTCCAAAAACATGCACAAAACAGCAAGGTTTAGAGGCTCAAAGATAAGACGTTCCGCCGAGGACCTCAGGCGCTCAAAACGAACACAAACAAGCACAATCACCGAGTGCACAAACAATGACATCTAAGCCTTGAAAACGATAAAAAATGGGGTGTCTGCACATGATTTATCAACTAATTATAGGTCGGGATCGTTACAACCCACCCCTCTCTTATAATTTCAATACATTAGACTACAAAAGAAGCTAACAATAAAGTTCTACCACCTCCACCACCTCCACCTCCTTCCCCTCTCTTTCCACTATCGTCGCCACTTCACCACCAAATCTAGCAGCAAAGTCATCGTTGAAGTAAACAACGGATACTACTTCGCCGTCAAAGTTGACTTCCCCACTTTTCAAACCAACACTAGAGGCTACACTCTCTCCTGCCACAACCTCATCTGCAAAATCAACAAAATCCTCTCCTCCATCACCACCACCTCCAACCCCTTCTTTGAACTCTCCGAATCCTAACCCCCTCCGAAGCCTTTGAAATCCTCAAATCCCCCACCCCCACCCTCGATTTCTTTCGGTTTGTCGCTCCTTTATCCCCAAATTCCGCCATCACTCATTTCAATTGGGGCTAGACAATCTATTTCTTTTGATTGGGGGTAGATAATGGTGGTTGTTCAATTGGAGCTAGGTTAGCTGGGTTCAACTTGGGTTGGGTTGGGTTGGGTTGGGCTACGATGGTAGTGGCGTAGTTCTTGTAGCGATGGCAAGGCTGGTGGCTGCGACAACTGTAATTAGGGTTGTGGATGATAGGAGATTAATAAGGAGATAGAATGAGAAAATAGAAAGGAAAAGGAAAAAATAGAAGGGTATTAAGGTCATTTTACATTTTTTCGTTAATAGTGTTAGAGTTGCATTTTAGTCCAAAACCATAAGGAAATAAGTGGCTATTTCCAAATGATAAGGTGGTAAAGTGCAAATGGCCTAAACCACAAGGGATCAAGCGGATTTTGCCTTTTTTTTTTTTTTTTTTTTTTTTTTTTTTGTTGGAGTTTCATCTTTCTAATATACAAGTGAGATATATTTTTGTTGTATTTGGATCATGAATGAGGTGAGAAAATAAAAATAAAAATATGATTGTATTTTCTCAAAATCATATTTGGATAAATAATAAATTAAAGAGAATGTGTGTTATTTTATTTTATTTATTTGGATAATTTAGATATTATAAATTATTTGTAAAGAACAGTTTTAATTTCTCACCAATTTCACCATTTTTTATGAGAAATAAAATTTGAGTTTTAAATTGTTTCTCTTTCTTGCCCACCACTGATTATTTCCTTAATCTTGGCAAACAAGTAATAGGTGATCTTTTTCTCTCTATTTTATTTTATTTTCTCACCAAACCTTAGGTTACAACTGCATGCTCGTTGCAGTATTATAATTTTTTTTTTTTTTTTGGTTTGTAAAAGATAAATTTATTGAACGTGATAGTAATTAAATGAGGCGGACATTCTTAAAAGAAAAAAAAAATGACACCATTCATACCAAATAAAATATACTCCTCATATAATAATAGATATACATGTAAATACAAACCAATCCATATAAAAAACCATAGGAGGAGACTTCATTTATTTATCAACTAAATGAAACAAACATTGATATTTGATATATAATTATGTAGAGTCATATATATATATCATATTACCAACAACTGATATATCTAAATCAATCTATAATTGCTAGAGCTATAGGATTACATAAAATTTGAAACTATTCCATTTATGTAGATGATAGTGAACATTATCTCTTCATAATTTGAACCTCTAATTATGATTTATTTTCTTCTTATCATTGCTATTCTTAATGGCAGAAACTAATGTTTTTACGACGTCCTTGGTGGCGGTTTCACGGTAGCTGGTTAGCTCTTTACCCTGTCTCCCATCTTCCTCTCTCCCTCACTTTCTGTTTTGTGTCTTGTGTTGAGTTGTGGTGCTTCTTTAGAGAGAAACATGGGCACGTATTTATAGACTAGAAAGTCATATTTTCTTTTTCTTTTTTTTCTTTGGCTTGTTTGCGAGTTAACACAAAGCTCAAAGAGCCGTCCAAGTAAGCGTGTGTGTTTTGTGGGATTGTGAAGCCATGTTGAAAGACATATTGTGTACGTGTCTGACGAATTTTAGTGGATTATCTAGTGTGTGTGTGTGTGTGTGTTTAAGAAGCCCAATTCACCTCATTGTGCGTTTTGAATGGCCCACCAAGAGGTGTGGGTGTGTTATGTTAATTTTGTGTAATGACTCACCACAAACAAATAACTATACTCAAGAAAATGGTAACTATAGTATACTGCTTATTCGAATTTTTAATAAGTAGTGTTATAAAAATAAAAATAAAAAATAAAATTATACAAAAAATTAATGTAAAATAATGTGATAAATTTTAATTTTATTATTTTAAAGTAAAAAGTCTATTGTGTTGATTTATATTTTTTAAAAATTCACTCTCCGATCAAAAATTATATAAGAATATCATTTTTATTTTTTTATTTTTAGTTGATTGCATGAAAACACTAAAATATGATCTTAGAAAGAAATCTCTATTTAAATTCATGATCCTAGTCAAAAGCCCATCTTATTGTGTGTTTGACAAGAGAGATTTGTCAATTAAAAAGACACAATTGGGTGTGGGTGTGTGGTCGTGTGGGTGTGGGGGTGTTTCGAAGTAAATTAATTGTATATATTAAAAATCATATTTTATAACAAATTTATAGTGAATGTTAACTAGAGTAATACGATTGTGTTCCTTTTTTTCATAAAAATATAAGTCACTTTAATGAGTATTTTTTTTAAAAAAAATTAGTCACTGTATTAATTTTTTGGGATAAATTACACTAACTTCCTTGAAATTTTTAAAAAATATAACAAACCCTATAGTTTTGACATAATTAAATTGATTTCTAATTTAATAAGGTTAAATGGACTAAAAATAATAAAGATGATGCAAAAATACAAAAATAAATAACATGAAGTATATATTTCATGTGAAAGATATGGTAACATCAGTTTTTCATTCATATATTTAACAAATTACCAATGAAAAGGGACTTAGTGGTTATATGAAACAAAATTTTAATAAAACTCAGTCTAATTATATCAAAATTATATCCTTTTTTTTTTTTTTTTTTGCGTTATAACTTTTCCAAATACAAATTATTAGGGTAGCATTAGTTAAATTGCCTATTTTCGATGAACAAAATCTCTCAATTTCGTAATTTTGAAGTTTTAGGCTAATAAGTTGCTTTAGTTGTTAATTGAGATAAGCACATCACAGTTGTTTTGTTTATTGTTGTGCTGCCCTATGGGTTCATTTCAGTATCCGTTATGATAATTCGAATCGTTCATATTTTATAGTACATCGAGTAGAATAAACCTGTAAAAAAATTGAGTTAATCGGATATCGTTAACCCTTTCATCCACTCACATTTGTATCTATAAAAATAAATGACATTGTGATTTAAAGTATTAAAATGAATACAAATATGAGTGGATAAAAGGGTTAACAATATCTGATTAACTTAATTTTTTTGCAAATATGTTCTATTCGATGTACTCTAAAATGTGAACGGTTTGGATTATCAAAACAGACTCCAAAAGGAACCCATAAGGTAGCACAGTAATGCCTGGGGGCATAGCAAACACCCAAAATCCCCTTTCTTTTTATGTGTTTTTAGATATATTGCTTTAACAATGAGATAATCTTATTTTTAGATATATTACGTTAAGGGAGCTGTTAAGATGTGCACCTCAATAAGATGTGCACATCATATACACATTTATTTTAAGCCATTAGATTTTTACAAATTAATCTCAGCCACTGAATAATTTCATTAGGAATCTTGAGAACCTCTTCAACCGGTTACCTTTTTTTCAAATTTCTTCAGTTTTTTTCCCAAAGCCCCTCTGTTTTTGAGACAGCACGCAGACACTCTTCTTCGCCCTCGAAGACCATCTCTCGAAGACCATCCCTGCGAACACGACCTACCCTCGACTTCGTGTGAAGGTATGTCTCTCTCTCTCTCTCTCTCTCTCTCTCTCTCTCTCTGCAACTTTTTTCTTTCCCCCTTTCTCCATATCCATTCTATGAAACCCTAGACCGCAATCTCTTTCTTTGAAACTGCCCCTTTCACGTTTGTGAACTCATTGGGTTGGTTTATAAAAATAGGAAAATATTAGGTTTAGGTTTTTTATGTTTGTTTGCTTTGGTAGTTGCTTTGATTCCCTTCTTTGAAATCCCCTTTTGTTAACCCCTATTTCCTGTGTCGATTCTTGCTTCCCATTCTTCAAAATGCCCCTTTCACATTTGTGAACTCACTTGGAGTGGTTGGATTCTAAATTTAGGAAAAGATGATATGAATAGCTTTTGTTTGTAATGTTTGTTTGATTTGGTAGTTGTTTTGACTCCATATATATAGATATATCTTGAAATTTTGATTGAGTTTGTGAAATCTGATTTGTAATCAAACGGAATAAACTTCAATTTTTTTTTTTCATTTCTGTCGAATATGTTCATGTGAAAAATGATGCTTTCTATGAAAATAGGATCAGAATGTGCAGTGACAAATGAATTGGGTTAAGTTTATTGTATGCTTTTGTTTTTTTATCAGAAGAGAATTGTCAAAACAAATTGTCATTGGAGTGCAAGCTAACAAATTGTCAAATCAAAGTTGGTCACAACCCATTGTGATATTTAGTTATAACCTAACGTGGCGTTCATCACGATTCATTACAGTGACTTTCTTTTTAATAAAAATGGTCTTTGGTCATATTTCAAAATCAATAATTTGAATTTACTTTTCTTAAAACTTAACGACTGAAAATTAAAATGTATGGTGACAACTATTTTTTACACTTATTTGAGTACTGACATAATGAACCCCCCCTCTCCCCTCCCCTCGCTGGTGTTCTAGAGCCTACATAGATTCTAGGATTTCATATGTGTATCTATTAATGTAAGCCCAACAACATTTGTAACTGATGGTAAGAAAATCAAATGAACACTTAGTTTATATATATTGATTAATAGAACACTTAGTTTATATATATTTGAGTACTGACATAATGAACTCCCCTCCCCCTCGTGGCCGTTCTAGAGCCTACATAGATTCTAGGATTTTGTATATGTATCTATTAATGTAAGCCCAACAACATTTGTAACTAATGGTAAGAAAATCAAATGAACACTTAGTTTATATATATTGATTAATAGAAGAAAAATTAATTAACTCAACGCAAAAGTCAATAAAGATTAAGGAGAAAACTTCACAAAATAAAGATACATCCCAAATAAGTTGGCATAGACTGTAAATCAATCTTGAGCAAACACCTTAACCAAACAATCCACTTATATATATATATATATATATTTAACATTAATCTTTGATCTAATTGATTCTTGATAATCTCACAAAGTATTTATGGAATCAATTAGGCTCAACTAACTTTGACCAATATAATTGACTTGCTAGAAAAAGTGGAAAAATGAGAGAAAGGAAAAGAAAAGGTTAGAATGAAGTGCCAATTACTGGTAATCAATTCACAGATTTCTCCTTTGCCCCTCCATTCTATTTCTTCAGAGATAAGCCACAGCCACTAAACAATTCAACAAAATAAAAAAATCATCAATATCAAATTAAACCAGGCTGAGATATTATAGATGCAATACATAATGATGATGAAAAAAAGTTCTATCCATTGCTTTGATCCGAACACCCCGGTGCCAATCCCCCCTCCCCCCCCCCCAAAAAAAAAGTTGAATCCATCAGGTTATCATATTTAAGTTTTATAAGATATGACATTTGATACTAATTCTCACTTTTGCCGTTTATTTCACTGTTGATGATGTGATTAGTAACCCGACATCGGATAGCACCCAAGTATGGTCACCCTAGCTAACATCACTCCAAACTAATAGTATAAATGTTGTTATACAAATAAATCACATATGAGAATGAGCTATGATATAGAGCTCTAGGTGTAGAGTTCTAAATCGAGCTCTACATATCTGGTAGGGGTAAAGACCAAAAAAAACAAAAAATAAAAATAAAAAGACAAATCATAATGGGAAAAAAGAAAAATCGGAAAGAGCTCATATTTTAGAGGTCCAAAACATTTTTGTATGAGAATTTTGGGGGTGTGTGTGTATGAAGGAGAGCGAGAGAGAACTTGAGTTTACAGAAAGTAGGTAATCCGATTGTAAGGCCTTTCAAAACGAGAAGTCCATTTTCATCAAGATAGCCAATGATTTTTGCGTAGTTCACCACTTGGAACGCCAGTAAAGAAACCCCAGTGTAAGTATCATCTATGAAAACTATTAGGAAGGTTGGATTCTCAGGATTTGTGTCCTTGCAGCAGAAAGTCATGGTCTTCACTTTCTTGGTTTCACCTGATTTGATTCTAATGATTTCTTGATACCGGTCAGGTCGGGCCGGGGGAACAAAAACTCTGATTTCCATCTCCACTGTAGACCTATTCTCAAAAGCAGTTAGCCTAGCTCCCATTGTAGATTTTGGTGCACTGTGTGCTTGTGTGTGGAATCCTATGAAAGAACTTGTAGATTTTGGTGCACTGTGTGCTTGTGTGTGGAATCCTATGAAAGAACTAGTACTTGAACCTCATATTTATATTATGGTCTCATTTGGCAACTTAGTGTTTTTCTCTATTTTAAACTATACAGAAATAAAGAAGGGTAGAAGTTAAAAAACAAAAAAATACATGTACATATATATTAATGCCTCGTATATTTCTATGCCCTAAATTTATATTCATATATATAAACAATAAAAATATTTAAAAAATTTGCCCACCATGTAGGCATCCTAATTTTTTTTTTCAAAATCATTATGTTCTATGTCCACTGTCGTCTCTACTTCGTTGTAGAAGATACTGATCCTATATCATCTCTTCACTCATAAAACTAGTTTATATTACCAAGATCAAGGCTGTCCATGAAAATGAAAGATTTAGAAGAGCTTTCATGGAACTTTCAGTATGAACACTATGGAGCAAGCTCCCAAGTTAATGGAGACAACTTTATTTATTTTTTTTGATTCATAGCAATAGTGGTGGTGACAACACATACTCATTACTTCTGCTACTATGTCCTACATACTAAAAATTTCTTCAAATGTCACTGTTTTCATGATATATTATAATACTAGTGAAAGCAACTATCTTTAAATACTTTGGTAAAGATCCAATGAAGGTACCTGTATAAGATAGTGAGGGGTGGTGGGCTGGCTTCTTTGTCAATTGGCATGAGTGCATTCAATATAAGAATTGTATGTTGCAATCCGAAGCACTAAAATAGACATTAGGTTAACAAATGTGTTACATGAACTCTTTTACTTCTTTCCATTTATACTTGTGCTCACTAGATATGACAAGATTAAGGGTGCAAAAACTCAATTAAATTCTCTAATTTTATATAATATTTGATGAAGAAGACAATTACATTAGCAAGTAAACATTTCTTCTTAAACGAATAGAGATATAAATTGAAGTATATCCCTAAATAATTGACAATATTTTATCAAAAAATATTATGCAATATGCAATATATATGGGTGTTTAAGAGGTGTCCCACACTCTTATTGAACTTTTGAATCTAAAATCTAGATTTATGAATATGTGGTTACCGAGTTATCAAAAAAATAATCCAATAGTCTATCCAATCAAATAATCTTTTTTTTTGTTTCTTTCTAGATCTTTTATTTTTTATCTTTTAAGTGGTTAATCGGTTGGTGTTGGTACATTTGTTTAACTGTTTATGTAATGGTTATTGATTCTTTGAACAAAGGTAGTACAGTTTCATCTCTATTATTGGTTATGCAGTTTGTTAATGTGAAAAGATATGCAAAATAATATTTTTTATACATAGATCCTTCCTTTTCGCCCCATAATCATAAATCTCCTTAAGTATTGTCTTCTTTACTAACTCTGTTTCGATGTTCTGTTGTTGTTTGTCACAGGTCCTCAATTTCTACATCTTAACATAGAAGGGAGGCTATACCTCCCCTCTCCCTCCCTCCCTAGCAGTTGCATTGGCAGTAGTGCCTTTTAATTTATTTACTTTTAATTAATAGCAAGGCACTGCCAGGTGTGCTTTTTATTTATTTATTTATTTTAATTGATAATAGGATACTTGCAAGTGTGCTTTATTTATTTATTTTCTTTCAATAAATAGGAGGACACTAGCGGGTGTGCTTATTTATTTGTTTGATATTAATTTAAAGCAGGGCATTGATAGGTGTGCTTTTTTGTTAATTTGTTTTATTTTAATTGATAGTAGAGTACTTACAGGTGTTTTTTTTATTATTTCCTTTCAATTGATAGCAAAGCATTGGTAGGTGTGCTTATTTGTTCATTTTCTTTTAAGAATTGATAATTTATAGCAGAGCACTGGCGGGTGTGCTTTTTTCTATTTTCTTTTAACAATTGACAATTGAAAGCAGAGCACTGGCAGGTGTGCTTTTTCTATTTTCTTTTAACAATTGATAATTGAAAGCAGAGCACTGGCAGGTGTGCTTTTTTCTATTTTCTTTTAACAATTGACAATTGAAAGCAGAGCACTGGTGGGTGTGCTTTTTCTATTTTCTTTAATAATTGATAATTGAAAGTAGAGCACTGGCAGGTGTGCTTATTTGTTCATTTGGTTTTAATAATTGATAATTGAAAGCAGAGCACTGGCGGGTGTGCTTATTTGTTCATTTTTTTTTAATAATTGATAATTGAAAGCAGAGCACTGGCGGGTGTGTTTTTGAATTTATTTCCTTTGAATTGATAGCAAAACATTGGCGGGTGTGCTTATTTATTTGTTCGATTTTAATTTATAGTAGGGCACTGATGGATGTGCTTTTTTATTTGTTTGTTTCATTTTAATTGATAGTAGAGTACTTGAAGGTGTGTTTTCTTATTATTTGCGTTTAATTGATAGCAAAGTACTGGTGGATGTGCTTATTTGTTCGTTTTCTTTTAAGAATTGATAATTGAAAGCAGAGCACTGGCGGATGTGCTTTTTTATATTTTAATTTATAGTAGGGTACTTGCTGGTGTATTTTTGAATTTATTTGCTTTGAATTGATAGCAGGGCACTGGCAGGTATGCTTATTTATTTGTTTGATTTTAATTTATAGAAGGGCACTGGCAGGTGTGTTTTTTTTTGTTGATTTGTTTGATTTTAATTTATATAATGGCATTTACGAGTGTAATTTTTTATTATTTGCATTTAACTGATGCCAAATCTGCACATCTGTTGTCTACGTGCACATCTGTTGTCTATGCGATTTGTTATGTAGATATGATGGATGAACCTGAAAGTAGTAGGCAGAAAGAGGTCAACAGTAAAATTGACAATCAAGTTGCTCCGGATGGCAAGGATGATGTTGTCGATGGGAAAGAAGAAAGGTTGGCTTCCCAAACCTATGATAGTTTACGAATGCTTACTAAGGTTGATGTTTTGCAAATGAAATTCAATTCAGAGGAGGATGCTTATTCTTTCTACAATGCATACGCTAAGGTCATCGGTTTTAGCATACGAAGAAGTAGGAAACAAATTTGTGGAGACAACAAATTTGTAGAGAGTAGAAAATGGGTTTGTTCAAGGGAAGGTGTAAGAGAGAAGAAATACTTACAACGTGTGGAACGGGTGAGAATTCCCAGGGCAGAAACTAGACTTTTTTGTAGTGCCACATTTCGTGTGTGTTATGACAAGACAAATAAAAAATATGTTGTGAGCCACTTTGTAGGGGAACACAACCATCCCTTGGTAGCACCACACTACGTCCCTTTTTTGTGGTCACACAGGTTTGTAACAAGTGTAGACCAAGCTCAAGCAAAGGCCATGCGCAATGTGGGTATGAGAACGAGTCAAATCATGGATTTTATGGTCTATCAATCAGAGGGTTATGAGGAGGTGGGCTTTATTCACAGAGATTTGCACAACCAGTTCCAAGCTGAGCGCAAAGTACAACTCGCAGAAGGGGATGCAGAGGGTGCCTTAGGATACTTATCAGCTAAACTAGATGTAGATCCATTATTTTTTTCAAGTACAACGTCGATAAGGATAACCGATTAGACAAGATTTTCTGGGCAGATGGTAGGTCTCGGATGGACTATGCTGTATTTGGTGATGTATTGGTATTTGATACAACTTATCGTACAAATCAGCATAAGAAGCCATTTGTGATTCTAGCTAGCGTGAGTAACCATTTTATGACAATCACATTTGGATGTGCTTTGTTGCCTGATAAGATAATGGATACATACACATGGGTGTTGGAAACGTTAATAGAGGCCATGGATGGACAAAGACCTATCTTTGTTGTAACAGATGGTGATAGGGTAATGCGTCAGGCAATCGAAATAGTTATTCCACATTGCAGACATCGTTTATGTTCTTGGCATCTGGAGAAAAATGCCTCAACCAATGTCCACACACCAGAATTTACTAATGATTTCGCACTGTTAATGTTAAAGAAATGTAAAATTGTTGAGTTTGACAATGCGTGGGCTCGTATGGTGAAACAATACAAGTTGGAGAACAATAACAGGGTGTTGGAGATTCACCGCAAGCGTAATAAGTGGGCTGAGGTGTATTTTCGTGGTCATATGTTTGCTGGGATGAGAAGCACTCAACGTGTCGAGGGTATGAATGCATACTTCAATATGTTCCTAGAACAAAAGGTAAGGTTGTACGAATTTGTAGCACAATATGATAGGGCTCTTGCTAGGATGCGTGTTAATGAGGCAAAAACAGAATCTAAAACAGAGAATAGTTTCCCGATTTTGATTACACCATTGAGAAGTTTGGAAAAACATGCAGTTGAGCTCTTTACTACCTACCATGAACCATCTATTTTGAAGTGTGAAAATAAAGGTCTCCAAGTGATCAAGATAGGAAAGTTAATTTTAAAAATTCCAAAGTTTCCCTAAGAAGTTAGCAATTGGACCAAAGTAAGAAAAGACAAATAATGTAGTCATTAGGGTGGGTACAGTGAGAAACAATATATATCTACGAATAAAAATACAATTTATTATTTTTAAAACGGAGTAACAGTAAAAGGGTTGTGACCGTCTATGAGATAATAGGCAATGGCTAATACTAGTACGTGCTAGAGTCATAAATGTGTCAAACTAATTCATAGGTGACGTCATCATTTCAACATGAAGATAACATGACACTAGTAGCGGTAACAATGCTATTATAGTGGTCTAAGTCGATGATGAAAGTTGTGTTTCAGTGGACCAAAGGACGTGATTAATCAAAGTTTTTATGATTTTTGGGTGGGAAGTCTAAATTCTCCATAATTTGGCTCGATGTTGTGCCAATTACTGAGATCAACCCAAATCTTCATAATTTTTTTGTGACAAATACAGAAATAGTACCTGGAAATGACAGGAGATGCCTCTTTTGTTTGGATATTTGGATTGGAAATCAAAGGCTTACAGATGTGTTCCCTAGATCGTTCTTGGTGTCTTAAGATAAAATGGAGTCTCTTACAAGTTTACTAGCCTGAACCCAAAACAATAGGAATTAACAAGGCTTATTACTATTTTGAATGATGTAACACATCTTAGAGAAGGTGTTGAAGATAAATTAAGATGAAGAGTAGAACCCTCAGGGGAATTCAGTGTTGACTCAATTTGTAAATGGTGTGAATATTCTCAACACCCAATCATGCTACCTCCTAAGCTGCTCTGGAACAACATTAGTCATCCAAAAGTTCAATTTCTAAGTTGGTTTGCTTGGAAATAGAGAGTAAAAATTAAGGTATTTCTTCAAAAAATTGGGGTTGTAAATATTAATGCTAATACTACTTGTGTCTTATGTAATGGTTAAGTTAATGATGTGAATCACTTATTTTTCAGTTGTAAACCTGTACGATATTTATGGTTTGCAATGTTAAAGTGGTGGTGAGTTCAATGGGCAATGCCAAACTCAGTGGAGGGAGTTCTACAATGGTAGGCAGGGTATGGATGGAAGAAATTTAATAAGAAAATTTAGAGAGCCATTCTACTCACAGTACTTTGGTCCATATGGAAGCAAAGGAATGACTATATGTGTAATACATCTCATTTTGATATGGAGGAGTTATGTCAACTTGTCAAAACAAGGATTGTTTTTCGGGGTAAAAAGCAACTCACAAGAGATGTACTATTCCATAATCGACTTCATTTCAAATTTAAATCAGGTAAGATTGTGTTTAGGAGAAAGGGGTGTTGTCTGATTTTTTGCTTGATACTACTGCTGTTCAAGCTTTTATGCGGGGTCATTTTGGATACAATGATTTCATTTGCAAATGGCGTGTAGATTTAGTTGTTTGATGTCAGTCCATTGTATTGAATGTTGTTTGATGTCGACCTAGACCACACCAATTGTGAATGGCCAACCAATTAAGAATGGCAAAAATTTAAAGTAGCCCCTGATCCACCGTGTGACTCTCATGGATAACTTCTCCATGACAAATAAAACTTGTCACAACTGACGGAACGTTATTCAAACCCGTAGGTAGAGAGTTAAAGCCGAATACGCCTTAAACTTACTCGAAAAAGAGCTTTTCGGGGAAAAAAATTCAAAACAGCCTCCGAACGACCATGTGACTCTCACGGATAGCTTCTCCATGATAAATAGGACTTGTAACAACTGACGGAATGTAATTCGGACCCGTAAATAGAGAGTTAGAGCCAAATACGTCCTAAACTTAGTCGAAAAAGGGCGTTTTAGGGGAAAAAATTCAAAACAGCCACCGAACCACAGTGTGGCTCACACAGATAGTTTCCCAATGACAAATAGGACTTGTGACAACTGACGGAATGTAATCCGGACCCGTAGGTTGGGTGTTATAGTAAAATACGTCCTAAACTTAGTGTAAAAAGGGCGTTTCGGGGGCAAAAATTCAAAACAACACCCTAACCATCATGTGGCTCACACAGACAGTTTCCTAATGAAAAATAGGACTTGTGACAACTGATGTAATGTAATCCGGAGCCGTAGGTTGGGAGTTAGAGTTGAATACGCATTAAACTTACTCGAAAAAAGGCATTTCGGGGACAAAAATTCAAAACAGCCCCCGCACGAACGTGTTACTCTCATGGATAGCTTCCCATGACAAATAGGACTTGTGACAACTGACGGAATGTAATTCAGACCCGTAGGTTGGGTGTTAGAGTTGAATACGCCCGAAACTTAGTCGAGAAAGGGCGTTTCGGGGGCAAAAATTCAAAACAGCCCCCAAATCACCATGTGGCTCACACAAATAGTTTCCCTATGACAAATAAGACTTGCAACAACTGACGGAATGTAATCCGGACTCGTAGGTTGGGAGTTAGAGTCAAATACGCCCTAAACTTAGTCGAAAAAGGGCGTTTTGGGGGCAAAAATTCAAAACAGCCCCTGAATCACCAGGTGAATCTCACGAACAGCTTCCTTATGACAAATAAGACATGTGACAACTGACGGAACATAATTCGGACCTGTAGGTAGAGAGTTAGAGCCGAATACGCCTTAAACTTACTCGAAAAAGAGCTTTCTGAGAGTGAAAATTCATAACAGTCCCCGAACAACCGTGTGACTCTCACGGATAGCTTCTCCATGAAAAAGAAGGCTTGTGACAATTGACGGAATGTAATCCGGACCCGTAGGTTGGGAGTTACAGCCGAATACGCCCTAAACTTAGTCAAAAAAGGGCGTTTCAGGGGCGAAAATTCGAAATAGCCCCCGAACCACTGTGTGACTCTCACGGGCAACTTCCCCATGACAAATATGACTTGTGACAACTGACATAATGTTATTCAGACCCACAGGTTGGGAGTTAGAGCCGAATACACCCAAAACTTAGCTGAAAAAGGGCGTTTTGGGGGCAATAATTCAAAACAACCTCCCAACAACCGTGTGACTCTCACAGATAGCTTCTCCATGAAAAACAGGACTTGTGAGAACTGAAAGAATGTAATTCGGACCCGGTAGGTTGGAAGTTAGAGCTGAATACGCCAAAAACTTAGTCGAAAAAGGACGTTTCGGGGGTGAAAATTCAAAACAGCCCTTGAATGACTGTGTGGCTGACACGGACAACTTTCCCATGTCAAATAGGACTTTTCACAACTGACGGAACGTAATTCAGACCCGTAGATAAAGAGTTAGAGCCGAATATGCCCAAAACTTAGTCGAAAAAGGGTATTTTGGGGGCGAAAATTCAAAACAACCCCCAAACCACCATGTGACTCTCACGGGAAGCTTCCCCACGACAAATAGACTTGTGACAACTGACAGAATGTTATTCGGACCCGTAGGTTGGGAGTTAGAGCAAAATACGCCAAAAACTTAGTCGAAAAAAGATGTTTCGGGGGCGAAAATTCAAAACAACCCTTGAATGACCGTGTGGCTGACATGAACAACTTCCCCATGTCAAATAAGACTTGTCACAACTGATGGAATGTAATTTGGACCAGTAGGTAGAGAGTTAGAGCCGAATACGCCCAAAACTTAGTCGAAAAAGGGCGTTTCGGGGGCGAAAATTCAAAACAACCCCCGAACCACCGTGTGACTCTCACGGGCAGCTTCCCGATGACAAATAGGACTTGTGACAACTGACGGAATGTTATTCAGACCCATAAGTTTAGAGTTAGAGCCGAATACATCCAAAAGTTACTCGAAAAAAGGACGTTTCGGGAGCGAAAATTCAAAACAACTAAATACGCCTTGTTATATTATATTAATTTATTGAATGTACACAACTGTGTTATATTATATTTAAGCTTTCATACAAGTGTCAAACTCTGAATGGTGTTTCTGAGGCCTTGTGCTTCATGAGATATCAGGTATTCTTTCTTTGATGAATCGTTTACAGGTGTCTCACCATACATTTCTACGTATTTCCTTTTGTGATTAAACTTTATTTTTGTTATTATTTTTTTCACATGTTCTAATATCCTGAATGAAATGGCACTGTCAGACATTAATAAGTATGGATAGTTTTATATCTAATCGAATGATTCAAGTGCCTTTTGCAAACAATTAATAAGGAAGTTGGTAAGAAGAATACTTTCTATTCACATTGGGCTTTGATATTGGTTTAGCCCCAGAATTTGGATACATGTTGCATACAAATAGAAGATTGCTACGTTAGCTTTATGTTAGTAATGACAGATTTAGTAATGATTGTTCTACATTTAACAATGTTCCTTATAACAAAAGACTTCAGAAAGACTGATAATTGATTCATCATGGAAGGTTGCTTCGTTGATATGTTATTTGTCACTTGTTGCCAAATTCATTCATGAAGTTGGGCATTTATGGGTCCAATTCTAATTTTTTTTTTGTTTTTTTGTTTTTTGTTTTTTGTAGATGACTTTGTTGCGTGGACTTTCAAAGTAATATTTTGGTGTATGGAAAAGAAATTTCACTTTTGCATAAAACTAATATAATACTTTTGTTGTCCATGGCTTTTGTGCAGTTCACTATTACTGATACAGAAAACTTTTGGCAGCCAATAGATAATTACTGGCATGGTACATAGATCACCTTTTGTCACCGTACATATATATGATTTTTTGTCGTGGTACATAGATGTACTTTTGTTTTGGTACATACATCACCTTTTGTCGTGGTACAGATTACGATGGTAATTTGTACCATGCCAAATGGTCATTTCACATAGTAGTAAATGTAATTTTTGTATATGGAGGGCTTTGATTTTTGTATGATTCTATATTTTGTATGGAATTATTATTTTAGTTTGGACAATAGTTGGTATGTAATTTGACAGTTAAAGTTTTTTTATTTTTTGTATACGAATACAAATTATAGAATGATTGATAGTATATGTATCATTTCATTTATATACGTATTACAGGTTGCGTGGAATACTGACAAGTTATGGAGAAATTATAATATTTGCAATTAAAACATAATATCATGTTTTTGGCAACTAAAAGTTTTGTAGCATAAAAAAAAAAAAAAACATTTGGTGACTAAACGTTTTGTAGCCAAAAGAAAATCAAATATTTGGCGACTAAAAGTTTTGTAACCAAAACAAAATCAAACATTTGGTGACTAAAAATTTTGTAGCCAAAAGAAAATCAAATATTTGGCAACTAAGACATTTCATAGCTAAAAACAAAAGCTGAAGAATAAAAATATTTTTGTCGACTAAAATTTTAGTAGCAAAAAATGTGTGAGTTTAGGCGACTAAATTTTTAGTAGCCAAAACAAAAACTATTTGCTGACTAAAATTTTAATAGCCACAAATGTGGAAGTTTAGGCGACTAAATTTTTAGTAGCCAAAACAAAAACTAATTGCTGATTAAAATTTTAGTAGCCACAAAAATTTGACTTTAGACGACTAAAGTTTTAGTAGCCAAAACACTAGTATTTACTTTAGGCGACTAATATATTTAGTAGCTAAAAACATTTTCCGCGATTAAATATTTGGTCATTAACAATAATTGAGTCTTTTGGCGACAAAAAAATTGGTCGCCGAAAATGTATTATTTAATTTTTTTTCCAACCTTTTGGCGACTAAATATTTAGTCGGCAAATGAATACATTTGGCAACTAACATAAGTTTAGTTGCCAATTAGCTTTCCTGACTATTCTTCGGCTACTAATTCTGCGACCAAAAAATTTAGTTGCTAAAGGCCTTCGGCGACTAAAAATTTAGTCGTCAAAATTGAAAATTCTTGTAGTGGTATGATTCATTAGTAAAAGTTATGACATTTTGTTAATCTTATTATGATTGTGGAGAAAAAAGTTGGGGTTATGATTCATTAGTAAAAGTTATGACATTTTGTTAATCTCATTATGATTGTGGAGAAAAAAGTTGGGGTTATGATTCATTAGTAAAAGTTATGATTTGTACTACCAAAAGTTATGATTTGTCGTGGTGAATCATAATAAAAAATGTTACGATTCAAATGTTATGATAATTAATTACAAATAACTATATTTGTTATGAGTTGTCATTATATTGTTATGATTTATAGTGTCTTTGTTATGACACTTTGGTGAATATTATGACATTGTTATGATTCATTGTAGTATTGTTATGATATTTGAAAAAAAATTATAATTCTTTCTGTAACCTGTTACATGACCGGCTTAGTAGGTCACTTTTTATGATGTGGCACGATATTGACGACACAATAAATGCATATCATATGCCCTTTTATAAGGTGCACATTGTAGACTTTCCCTTACGTTAATAATGAGATAATCCTATGAAACTAGGAATCAAAAAAGGGTTTTAAGGCCATTTATGCATTTCAATTAATGAGAATTCTTTTCAATTTTCTTGAAATTTGGATTTTGTTTTTGAAAAATCGAAATAATCAATTTTCATAAAATTATTTTTCTTGAAATTAAATAAACTCTCTTTTTTGGATAACGTATGTTTCTTTGAGGATATGTTCTATTTCCTTATTAAGATTATTTCATTATTATTGTACCAATTGTTATTCATTCATCTTACTTAATATATATATTTTTTAAAATAATGACCGAGCTAAAAACCAATTTTAAAATAACGAATCAAACGACTGATGATGGCCATCTAATTTTTTTTTGCTGATGAATCAAACAATTTTAAAAACAATTCATCACACCTTGTACCTACCTTTTGAGTCGACTTCTTTAGTAATGGCCATCTAGTCTTTTACATATGGAATCATCATTGGTTTTTAGACCTTAAAATCGAGTGGGAGCTCTAGTTTTGAATGCTTTGTTCATTTAGCTTATGTAAAAATCGTTTAAACAAAAAAAAAAAAATCTACGAGTCATATATGGTAAATGTAGCGGGTTATCAGATATAAGGTTAATTGATTATTTAATAATTGATATGTTCCTTTAGATATGCAGGTAAACTACAAAAAAATTGGTTTTTTGCGACGGCAAAACGCCGTCGCAAATACTGCAAACACCGTCTCAAAAGGTTTTTTGCGACAGTAAGTGGCTTTTTGCGACGGCAAGTGGGGGGTCGCAACAAAGGGGGTTGCAAAAGGGTTTTGGCTACGGTATAATGCTGTCGCCTTTTTTTGCGATGGCAAAATGCCTTTTTTGCGACGGAAAAATTCTGTCGCAAATAACGCGTAGAAATCTGAGTTTTTTTTGAGACGGCACTATGTTGCCGTCGCTAAAAATGTCTTTTGCGACAGCAAAAAAATACCGTCGCTAAAGGTTTATTTGAGACAGCACATGAGCTGTCGCTAAAGGACTATTGGCGACGGCAATAAAACCGTCGCTAAAGGCGTTACATTTCAACCAATTCCCTATCTTTTGCGACAGTAAAAGGTGCTATCGCAAAAAATCCTGGTTCAATTTTTTTTGAGACGATGTGTGCTGCCGTCTCGAAAAAAAAAAAAAAATGTAATAAAATTATTAAAATTATGAAAATGACCTGTATTAAATGAAAAATAACTTTAAAATAATCGATAATTACATAATAATATAAAAAGTCCAGTATATAAATAAAAATTCATCCATAATTAAAAATATGAAAATTCATCCATAATTAAAAATATGAAAATGATCTTCCATTTTTTTCTTTTTGCTGTCATACATTGTACAAGAAAGACTAACTAAGCAGTAATATAAAGCTAACAAAAGAAAGGGCATCACTAGCATCATCTCACTAAAGTTTAGCAATAAGCACATATATCTTATTCACATCTTCATGTCTGCCATGGCACAGATGATTTCAAATGAACAGAATGGAAAGACAAGGGAAAATTACAGCTCTTAACACCGCCTTCTCCACTGCTTTCACACTATGCAGATATTCTTCCTTCAAGTCATCCGGTAGCCAATTACAAACCCTGAAAAATAAGGATTATATTAAAACTAGACTAAAACAAAAAATTTAAAATTAAAATGTGCATCCCTTGAAACCATCATTAGTCTAAATTATCAAGACACACTGACAGTTCTCCAAGTCACAAAATCATACACCTAAACACCAATCCCGCAACAAGTGACAAACATCAAATGTCTGAAATAAAAGTCACTACATTAATATGGCAATGATATCACAACAATTCAAACTAATTAGACACTAGTACATGAAATTAAATCCTACAAAACTAACCCAATTAAACATGCTTCCTGGAATACAAGATAACTACATTTGATTACCATCCATGCCGTGATGAACTCAATTAAAAATCCCACAAACCTGATTCAGCTCAACTCAACAAAATCTGGAATTTCAATTAAATTCAACTGAAATCATATTTCAACAAATTGGATAGCTTTAATTTCCATGGAACATATTAGCACCACAAAAACCCATTTGAACTTGGGATACAACATTACTACCACTATACTATATTAACTTTAAACATGAGATAGAACTTAATACCCTTCAACCCTTACTTGGAAAAACTGTAACCATGGTATGATGTAGTTATTGTTGTCTTCAAAATTCCGATTGAACACTCACTGAACTTCCGGACTCTCGCAATGGACAACAATACCGCAACAGTAAAATGGTTAAATGCCCGAAGATCTGATTTCGCCAACCCCATAAATTCAAATATGATTTGAAAATCTACTAGTTTGTAAGGTTTTAAGACAAGCTTACAAAAAAATTCAACATGATCAACATGAAGAACATATAAATATACATATGGTAATATGTGAAAAATTGAAATGTAGAACAATAAATTCAGAGTTTGATACCTGAAAAGGTATTCCTTCCTTCCACTCCTCTGAGGAGAAGCTGTATGTTGTAATGATGGAAATCGATAAAGAATATTTCCCTGTATTAATTGCAAGTGAAAAGTAAAAAAAATAATATATAAAAAAAAGTGGTTTCATCAGTGAAAGGCAAAGAAGGGTGTGAAAATGAAAACTGAGATTTTGGGGAAGAAGGTAAGGGCCCTTAAAGCCTGAGCTTCTTCTACCTCAAGGATTTTAAACTTACAACTATGAATTAGAGTCCAATGAATTGAAGAGCTACAAGATGTTTCATAAGAAAGATATCATCCTTAAAACTAGCTTCATATGGACTACATAAAAAATAACATTTTGGTCATTTATGCAAACTTGTCAAACAATGCTTAGAAATTAACACAGGATAGGGAATATAAGACTATGGAAAGTAACATGGAGGAGGGACAACAGGGCCTTAAATGAGAGCTACATGTTTATAAACAACTTAAGAAAAATAGCAAACTACTGTAGCATTTTTCACAAACTCTTTGAAACTTTTAAATATGTCTCATTGCAAGATTAGAGCGTCCCGAAACAATTTAAAACAAAACTATCTAAAAACATAAACCCTTAATTAAGTTCTTTACAAATACAGCAATTTAACACACCTCTTCATCTACTTTTGGCTGACCATCAAACCGTAAGAGCACAGGTAATATGTATGAGGAGTTAATAAAAAAAGACTCTGAAAATAGAAAAATATCAGTGACCAAAGGACTGAGAAACTAAAACAACAATCATAAATAGCTCCTTTTTTATGTTTTTATCAGCAATAAATAGCTCCTTGTTCTAGAATTGAATAATCTAAGCTATTGCAGAGGTTCATCCATTGAATTGTAATCCGATAAAAAGATAATTTCCAGTTGTCTAAAGAATCCCATCAAACATTATTGCCAACTAGAATTATCACAAACAAGCATTGCAAATGCAAGAGCAAAACAACAAACTAGTTTTTTTTTAATGATTATCAAGCATAAAAATACCGTTTCCTTCGTAGTCTCTAAATCAAGATATGGAGCAAGTTCTTCAGCTGTGACAACACCACCGTTCGATGCTATGTATTCTCCAATTGTTCCCTTACCAAAGACATAGCTTGTAACACGAACCTTACAACTAGAACAGTACCTAGAAACTAACAAAAAACCAACTCCCAAGGACATTCAAAAGGATAGTCGAAATAAACCGACATGCTGATGTGGACAAAAAAGCAACAATACCTGTGCAACTGTTCCAAAGTAGATTGACCATCACCCATTATAATTGAGATCAAAGTGATGCTCATTCATTCTCATTTCAAACACGACATTATCACAGGATAGATCATGCACTGTACATCTCTAGTTGTGCATACCATTTAAATATAGAACTTGATATTATAGTCCATTATAACAATCAAGTTAGGCAAAAATATATGCTGTAAATGAATTTTTGTTGGTTAATCTATATCAGCAGTCAGCCCCAAAGGACAAAATAAAACAACAGATCATAAAAATATAAAATTCAAAAACAAAATTAATTCAAAAAATAAAAGACTGAAAAGTAGCGGAAGTACTGAAGATCATGGAGTTATTAACTAAACCCATGTCATTTTCGAACAAATTACCCTAAAGCCTAAACTTATTTCTCAAACCCAGGATGTGAAATACATTCAAAACAACTTGGGATTAGGGAAATCTGTTCCAAAATAACACGAGTTTAGTAATCAAACTCGTAGATCATACATAAATTTCTAAATCTACACATACATAACAAAGATCGGAAAATATAAATCAAAGCAAAACCATCATCAATATCTAAAATTAAAAGTAAATAAAAGAATACCTGGTGGATGTATTCACAGAAAAATGTTAGATCTGCTAATCCACCACAATCACATTCAATTCAAGACTAGTAGTATCTTGATTGCTAATTGCTCTTCTTTTTTTTGTTTAAAACTGGGTATTTTTAAAACGAAAAAAAGTAAGAGAAGTCACAAGAACAGAGCAGAGAAAAGAAAACCCACTTACCAGAGAAGAACCAAAGCACCTTGTTTCAAGCCTCGTGGTTTTGATGAAGACTCCTTGTGCTAGCTAACGACAACACAAGTGTACCTACTCAGCCCACGCGCGACCTCTTCGAATTCTCACTACTACCTCTGCTAACCCTAATTAGAGAGAGAGAGAGAGAGAGAGAGAGAGAGAGAGAGAGGGCTCCGAAACTTAGGACTCTACAAACCTGAAAGGAAATGAAAAAAGGGGGGGGGGGAAAGACGGGGAAAAAATGGGGGAAATTAAGGTTTTGTTTGGTTTAGATTTTCGGAATATTTTTAAAATTTTGATTTTTGGAATATTTTTAATATTCTTAATATTTTATTTTCTAAATATTTTTAATATTTTAATTTTCTAAATATTTTTAATATTTTTAATGTTTATACAGGCCTAAAAAATTAATTGACAAAAAAATTAATTGACAGAAAATAATTGACATAGAAGTTGTTTGAAAAAAAAAAAAATGATTTGAAAAAAAAAATATTCAAAAAAATTACTTAAAAACAATTAATTGAATTTTTTTTTATTTGAGTATTTTAAAAATAGTTTGATTATGACTGTTGATCAAAAATACGGATATCGAGTTATGAGTTGTGTGTTTGATTATCAATTATAGGTTGAATTAAGTTTTGAAAACTCATCACCAAACAAATTTTTTTATTTCACATGTCACATCAAACTTTCAAAACTCAATTCCACATACAATTCAAAACTCAATTCAACACTCTATTAAAAAACCATAACCAAACAAATTTTTTGTAGTAGAGGAGAGAAAGCGACAATAGTAGTGAAAGTGGTGGATAAGAGGTGGTGGTGGTGGTGATAGCGAAGGAGATTAGTGATGAAGTTGTGGTAGTGGTATAGGAGATGTAGTGGCGGCAGTGGATGAGAGGTAATAGTAGTAGTAGTGGTGGTGGTAGTGGTAGTGGTGGTGGTAGTGGTAGTGGTAGTGGAGTGGTGGCGATGGTAGTAGTCATGGTAGTCGTAGAGGTGAAGTGGTGACAGTGGAAGTAGTGGTGGTGGTGGAATGGCATTTGCAGTAGTGGTAAAGGTGGTAGAGGAGATGGGTGGTGAAAGAGAGAGATAAGTGAACGACAGATAAAGGAGAGAGATAGAGAGAGAGAGACAGAAAGAGAGACAGAGTGATGACCGAGAGAGAGACAAAGTGGTTGCTAAAAGTGCATTTTCTTATAGTGGATCGATAAATCGAGAGAGCTCAGTAAATAGAGAAGACGGGAGGGAGAGAGCGAGGAACGCAAACATAGTGGGAGAGAGAGAGAGAGAAAGAGAAAGAGATAGAGAGTGAGAGACAGAAAAGAGACAGAGAGAGAAGAGAGATGGACGAGAGAGACAGAGAGAGATAGAGAGAAGAGAGATGAGCGAGAGAGACATAAAGATAAAATAGATGAACGAGAGAGACAGAGAGAAAGATAGAGACACAGAGAGAAAGATAGAGAGAAGAGAGATGGGCGAAAGAAACAGAGAAAGATGAGAGATGAGAGAGATAGAGAGAAGAGATATAGGGGAGAGAGATAAAGAGAAGAGAGATGAATAAAAGAGACAGAGAGAGAAAAGAGATGAGAGAAGAGATAGATGAGTGAGAGACACAGAGAGAAAAATAGACAAATATACAGACAGACAGAGAGAGAAAAGTGATGAGTAAGAGAGAGAAAGAGAAGAGAGAGATAAAGATAAAAAAATGGATGAAAAGATATAGACAAAGAGAGAGAGAAAAAAAAAGAGTGAAAATAGATAAACGAGAGAGAGACAGAGAGAGATGAGCGAGAGAGCGAGAGAGATAAAGAGAAGAGAGAGAAGAGAGATGAGAGAGATAAAGAGAAGAAATATGGACGAGAGACACAGAGAGAAAGAGAGAAACAGACAGACAGAGAAAAGTGATGAGTGAGAAAGAGAAAGAGAAGAGAGACAGACAGAGAAAAGTGATGAGTGAGAAAGAGAAAGAGAAAAGAGACAGAGACATGGAGAGAAACAAAGAGACAAATAGACAAAGAAGAGTGATGAGTGAGAAAGAGAAGAGAGACAGAGACATGGAGAGAAAGAAAGAGACAAACATACAAAGAAGAGTGATGAGTGAGAAAGAGAAGAGAGACAGAGACATGGAGAGAAAGAAAGAGACAGAGATAGAGACAAAGAGATAGAAAGATGAAAAAATGGGTGAAAAGAGAAATGTTCAAAAGAGTAAGACGACATCGTTTTTTATTTTTATTTTTTTTTGTACCAAAAAAATATCATTGCATTTATTTAAACCATTTTATGACTATATATATGAAGCCGTCTCAAAGTTATAATATATATGTATATATATTTTTAATTTTTTTTTTGCAACGGTACGTATTACAATCGCAAAAAACTCTTTTTTTTTTTTTTTGCGACTGCAGCTTGTACCGTCGCAAGAACTCTATTTTTTTTGCGACAGCAATCTCTGCCATCGCAAGTACTCTATTTTTTTTTGCGACAGCAATTTCTATCGTCGCAAATACTCTATTTTTTGCGACGGTAAGTTGTGCCGTCTCAAAAAGTTACATTTTTTTAGACGGCAAGTTGTGCAGTCGTAAAAAGTCATTTTTTGCGACAGCAAATGTGCCGTCGCAAAAAGTTCCGTCTCATAAGCCCACTTTTCTTGTAGTGATAATAAAAGAAAATTTTCAAGTCATTGTTCTTACAAGCGAAATTATTGCATTTACAAATTATAATTTGTAATCTTATTTTTTTCGTCTTATATGAATCCTTAAATATGTATGAATGAAATAGCTTCAGCTATTTTGTTTAAATTATATTTTTTTAGGGGAATCTAAATCATTTTATAACAAAAAAGTTACGTAACAATTTATTCAATCAAATTTAATTTAATTTTTATCGCATATTATCTAAAATTGTCAGAAATGTTTACGATTTATTGTGAGTTTCTAAAAATTAATTTATAAATAATACTAAACGGATCCCTATATATGTTGTAGATTTAATATCATATTCATTAATTGAGTGACGACAATTACAACTTTTTTTTTTTTGGATTACCTAGAGCCATGTCTTATGTAAGGTCCTTTGTATCGACACAATAGAGTAAATATGTAGATACAATTCGAACAGTAGAAAAACATATATTTCATTCATTGATCAAGTATAACATAGACATACATAATAATAGTATCAACCGCTGATATCTCTTAATTCTTAGAATGATTAGTTACATAATTTAAACTATCTTCTTAGATTGAACTATTAATTTTGATTTGTCTTCTTCATGTATTTGATCTTTTTAATGGCAGAAGTTACTGTTTGAACTATATTCTCTTTCACTATCGTTTTAAGTGCCGGAATCACACTAACTGGTTGGCTCATCTTTCTCAGCTCTTTCACTCTCTTTGTTTATCTCTCTGTCTTTCTGAATTGTGAGTTGTGTTGTGTTTTGTTTTGAGAATTCAAGAGAGAAACATTGGATTTATAGGCAGGAAATTTGATTTTTTATTTATTTATTTTATATATATATATACTTTTCTTCGGCTTGACTGTGTTGACATAAAGCTGAAAGAGCTATAGGAGGGTGTGTCTTTGTGTGTGTGAGAGAGAGAAAGAGAGAGACAAGTTTGGAGTATTATTTTTGAGGAAATGTTATAAATTTTAAATAATTTATCAAGTTTTCTACTAAATCTCTCCGTATAAAAGATTTAATAGAAAATTTGAGAGATTATTTGAGATTCTTAACGTGACCCTTATTTTTGTGTGTGATGGGAAAACCCAATTGAAGGGCCCACTTCAATATGGGTTTGAATGGCCAACCTCGGTGTGGTGTTAGTGGGAGGGTGTGTGTTTGTTTTGTGAGAGAGAAACCCAAGTTTGAAGTATTATTTTTGAAGAATTGTTATAAATTTTAAATAATTTATTAAATTTTTTACTAAACTTCTTACATATGTGTGGGGATATATTTTCTAAGTACCAACACGTGGTCAAGGTGATGACGACGTGTCAGCCGAGGTGCCACGTGTCTTGGTCATGACACCGAGGTGATCTCGGCTATGCCGAGGTTAACTCTAGAGATATCGGAATCCAAGATAAGTGGATAAGGGACAAGAGTCCTGGAATGAGGAAGGACTTCAACCTGGATAATGATAAAGCTCTTAGGGAGTTTATCTTTATCTATTGGAGAGTAGGCACTGAGCAAGAAGTCCATTGAAGCTAGGCTTCTATTGGGACTAGGTTTGTATTAACTATAAAAGAGAGGCACCCCCATGGGTCTAAGGTACGCAATTTATATTCAGAACAGTGAGTTAAGCACTATTAATTATCTTTGAGAGGTATTTGATTGCTGACTTAATCATCGGAGTTCCCCCGGGTGGACAAACCACCACCGGAATCTCTTCTTTCTGTTGCAGGTCGTTCGGGCTTATTCTATTCTGCTAGTGCTTTTCAGTTGAATACTGAGTTGGCAGTGTGGTCAGAAATTCACTCACACAATTTGGCGCCGTCTGTGGGAAGAAAGGAGAATAGATGGCCAACGACGGACAGAAGGAGAAGGTTGGGGATAACACTCCTACTGGGAGTGAGAGACATGTTGATGTTGACGTCGAGGAGGACAATTGCAACGAAGACTAGAATCATGGAGTGAAGGACATCGGCCAGGAAGGCGACGTACCAAAGAAAACATACCAAAGCGGGTACTATAACGAAGATAACTTCCAGGTATGGAAGGACAGATGCCTACGGAGGGACGGAGAGGTGAAGGGGGTGGTGAACAAATTGGCGAACCTGCAAACAATGGTCAATTTCATGATGCAGAATAACGTCATGTCGCCACCGTTCCCGTTGCAGGACATGTCGATTCCAGTGGCCAATGCCCAGAAGGAAGGGCAGAAAATAATCCCGATTGCCCCCCCGCACGCCAGGAGCGAAAGACATTCTCACCGGCCTTTAAGGGAGATCGGGCGAAGAGAGCCAGGAAGGGAAGAATCTCAAAAGACGCATAGCACCAAGGAAGTAGACCCCAGAGAACAGCGGCATATTCAAAACAGGAGTTGTGCTTTGATGCGACCAATGGAGAAAGGTCCAAAAGGGCTCACAACGAAGCTGAAAGTAGTGCACCTAAGAGACTGAAATCAGGAGATAGCCGAGCTCCTGGGCAGACCAAAGAGGACTTGAGAGATTACCTCAAGAGGAAACAAGAGCATGCCAAGGTAACTTCAACAGTTAAACCGAGAACACCATTCTCGATAGAGTTAGAAAAAGTTGAGGCCCCGAAAAGATTCAGTATGCCGAGGTTCCAGATATACGATGGTAAGTTGGACCCCAACTTTCATGTCGGATTATACCTGAACTCGATGGCACTGTACACTGGGAACGAGCCGTTACTCTGCAAGGTGTTCCCCTCATCCTTCGGGGAGATTGCATCGGACTGGTTTCACAAATTGCCAAAGGGAAGTGTGAAGACCTAGGAAGGCCTGGCCGAGATGTTCGTGGCCAGGTTCGTGACAAACAAACTGCAGCCATTAAGGGGGACGCCCTGATGGCTCTGAGGATTAGTGAGGATGAAGACCTTAGGGCCTACGCAAAAAGGTATTATGAGGTGTTCAACTGAATACCCGAATGCAACCAAGAGGTGGCGGTCGTGTCTTTCAAGAATGGCCTGAAAGATGATTGCGCACTACGAAAGTCATTGACAAAGACATTGCCAAAAAGCATGGAGGAGCTCATGGCCAGAATTGAGAAATACGCCAGAGCCGAGGAAGACACTCCAGGGATTAAGTCGACAAAGCAGGAGAAAGCAAACGGCTTGCCGAAGCGAGGCCGAGGTAATAACGGATCCAACAAACAAGAGATAGGACTGAGAGTCGCACAGGCAGTCACAACTGTGTTCCGAATTCCAATTCACAAAGTCCTAGATAAAATCAGAACCCAACCCTATTTTAGAGCACCGGCAAGGGTTCCAGGAGAGTTTATGGGAAGAAGCTTTGGGAAACATTGTGCTTACCATAACGAAGATGGGCATCTGACTCAGGGTTGCAGAGCCTTAAAGTCACACCTAGAAGACCTGGTAAGGCAGGGCCATTTGAGCGACCTTGTAGATAAGGCCAAGACAAGGGAGGAGCAAGCAAGACTTCCTCAGGCACCAGCAGCACCACCTCTCCCAGCACAGCAACCACAGGTAGGCAGACCTCGGGTAGTTAATGTAAATCACTCGAAGGTCAACGAAAACAAAATACGGGGAGAGACTCAGAAGGTAAAGCACTTGCAGCATGTGTACTAGGTCCGGCAGAAAAGACCTCCGGCCGAGGAATGCCAAGGACCGGTGGTGTCCTTCACTAAAGCCGACCTTGAGATGGTACAACATCCGCACAATGATGCCTTGGTAGTATCCCTCCAGGTTGGGGAGTGCCAAGTGAAGCGCATCCTAATTGACCAAGGCTGCTTTTGTGACATCATGTATGTCAAATGTTACAATGAGCTGGGCATTCACCCTGATGATATGGAGCAATCCAATGGCCCAATGGTCGGGTTCAATGGAACGCCGACATGGTCGCTGGGCGTAACAAGCTTGGAGGTGCAGGCTGGCACCAAGAAGATAAAGACAGAGTTCACCGTAATCAACACACCCTCCCCTTACAATATTATCTTGGGAAGGCCATGGTTGCATGCAATGGGGGCTATTTCCTCAACATTGCATTAGTTGCTGCAGTTCCCAACAGAGCATGGGATAGAAGAGGTCAGGGGGGATCAGCTGCAGGCAAAGAATTGTTCCATGGCAGCAATGAAATCCACCTGCAACATACGAGAACTAAAAAAGGCAGAAATCGAAGATGAGAACGTGGAGGTCCTAGAGGACGTCGACAATGAGCCAGTCGAGAAGAGTGAAGAAGCCCTAAAGAAAATCCTCGTCCAGTAGAGGGATGAAGAACGCTTCTTCCTTCTCGAATCGGGCTTAGCCAAAGAAGAGGAAAAAGAACTGGAGGCTTTCTTGAGAGCAAACATTGAAGTATTTGCTTGGACGCCTTACGAAATGCCAAGCATTGACCCTGAGATCACTTGCCATAAACTGAACGTAGGCAGGTCGGCTAAACCTATAATCCAACGGGCAAGAAGACCGACGTTGATGCATGTTGAGGCAGTGGAAGAGGAAGTAGGCAAACTTCTAGAGGCCCGAGCCATTCGAGAGGTAAATTACCCGACATGGCTATCGAACACAGTGGTGGTAAAGAAAAAGAATGGTAAATGGAGGATCTGCGTGGACTTTACCAGCCTAAATAAGGTCTGTCCCAAAGACAGTTTTCCTTTACCCAAGATTGACCAACTGGTGGATGCCACTTCAGGGCATGGAAGGATGAGCTTCCTGGATGCCTATAGGGGGTACCATCAAATAGCAATGGATCCGCCAGATGAGGAGAAGACTGCGTTTATCACCCCAAAAGGGCTGTATTGCTACAAAGTGATGCCCTTTGGGTTGAAAAACGCAAGAGCAACTTACTAGAGATTGGTAACCAAGATGTTCAAACATCTGATTGGCAGAACAGTGGAAGTTTATATCGATGACATGGTCGTGAAGACCAAGGGACCTGAAGGTCATCTGGCCGACCTAAAAGCAGTCTTTGACATCCTTAAAACATATCGACTCCGACTCAATGCATCGAAGTGTGCATTTGGAGTTGGATCTGGTAAGTTCTTGGGATACATGGTGACAAGAAGGGGCATTGAGGCCAGCCCAGATCAGATTAAGGTCATCCTAGAGCTGAAGAGCCCAAAGTCGACAAAACAGGTACAGAAGCTGACTGGAAGGGTTGCAGCCCTGAACAGGTTCATAAGCAGAAGTTTTAACAAATGCAAACCCTTCTTCAGCTTAGTAAAGAAGGCCACAGACTTCTTGTGGACAGAATAATGTGAAGTCGCCTTGGCCGACCTGAAGAAGTATTTGAGCATGGCTCCAGTTCTCTCAAATCCAGAACCTGGAGAGGAGTTGTTTCTGTACTTAGCAGTTTCAGAACATGCGGTAAGTGCAGTTGTAATCCGAGAAGAAAAAAGAGAACAAAGGGCTATTTACTATGTAAGCAAAACTCTGGCTAATGCAGAAACTAGGTATTTACCCTTGGAGACGTTAACACTGGCCCTAGTAACGGCTTCTAAGAATCTGAACCATTACTTTCAAGCCCACAAAATTGTGGTGCTGACTGGACATCCTCTGAAGTCCCTGTTACAGCAGGGAGTCCTGACAGACAAAATAGCCAGATGGGCAGTGGCCTTGGGCCAATATGACCTCGAGTATAGACCCAGAACAGCAATCAAAGGCCAAGTCTTGGCCGACTTCGTGACTGAATTCACACCATGAGCCATCGTACATCAGGCTCCGTTGAGCCAAGGTGAACGATGTCCAAACGAGCAAAGAGGAACCCAGCCAAAGGCCACAGAACAAATGAAAGAAGAAAAACTCAGGCCCTGTAGCATTTACATCGGCGACTCCTTTTGACTGTTTGTTGATAGAAGTTTAAACCGACAAGGAGCGAGGACAGGAGTAGTGCTGGTATCCCCAGATGGACAGATACCAGAACAGTCCATTCGTTTGGGGTTCAAGGCCTCAAACAATAAAGCAAAGTATGAAGCACTGATTGCAGGATTGAAACTGGCAGTGGCAGTAGAAGCAGATGAGGTGATAGTCTTTTGTGACTCTCAGCTTATAGTCAACCAGACAACAGGCAAGTTCGCAACCTGAGATGAACGTATGTCGGCATACGCAAAGGAAGTAGGCAGGTTGGTGGCCTTGTTTCAGAATTGCCGACTATAGCAGGTTAGCCGAGATGATAACAGTCACGCCGATGCCCTGGCCAACCTGGCTAGTGCAATACAACCTAGAAAAGCAAGGACGATCATGGTCAACCACTTGTCGGGCCTGAGCATCGAACCACTGACCACAGAGCGTGAAGCAATGTGTGTGGACATGGGACCAAGCTGGATGGACGCAATAATAGCATTCCTGAAAGAAGGAAAACTGCCAGATGATCACAAAGAGGCACACAAGATCAGATTGAAGTCGGCAAGATTCAATCTGACAGCAGAGGGACATCTCTACAGAAGATCCTTCACCGGCCCTCTTCTAAGGTGTGTACATCCTTCACATGTGGAAGATTTTTTGTACGAAATACATGAAGGAGTATGCGGAAGCCACGTTGGGGATAGATCACTTGCTCATAGGGCCATTATCCAAGGGTATTGGTGGGCCTACATGCAGAAAGATGCATAAGCTTATGTCAAAAAGTGTGACAAGTGCCAAAGGTTTGCACCATTGATACACCAACCAGCAGCATACCTAAACCCAGTATCCAGTCCCTGGCTGTTTGTCCAATGGGGCATGTATCTTGTTGGACAACTACCCCAAGCAACTAGGCAAATGAAGTATCTATTGGTAGCAACAGATTACTTCACTAAGTGGATAGAAGCTGAACCCCTAGCCAAGATCGAGACATAGATGTAAAGAGCTTTATATGGAAGAACATCATCACCAGGTTTGGGATCCCAAGAGCAATAGTAGCAGACAACAGAACACAATTTGACAGTAAGCTAATCAAAAGCTTCTATGCAAAGTTCAAAATCAAGAATTACTTTTCAACCCCAAGCTTTCCCCAAAGCAATGGACAAGCAGAAGCATCCAACAAAGTTATCTTGGATGGGATAAAGAAGAGGCTGCAAGCAACAAAGGGAAAGTGGGTAGATGAACTACCAAGTGTACTCTGGGCATATCGGACTACGCCGAGAAGATCAACTGGGGAATCCCCATTTGCCATAGCTTATGGCACAGAAGCAGTCATTCCTCTAGAAGTTGGCATCCCAGGGATCAGAACTCAAGGAGTAGAGAATGGGACTAATGATGTATTATTAGCCTGAGATCTGGATCTGCTAGAAGAAAGAAGGTAGAGAGCTGCAATTCAACTGGCAGCTTACCAGCAGCAGCTTGCCAGGGCCTATAATAAGAAGGTCAACCCAAGGGAGTTTCAAATCGGTGACCTCGTCTTGAGAAAGGTCATCAGCAACAAGAAGGATCCTAGAGAGGGCAAGCTTGGCCCAAATTGGGAGGGACCCTATAGAATCATCTCGGTGTTGGGCAATGGGGCATATCGGCTTGAAGATAACGAGGGCAAAGAGTTGCCAAGACCTTGGAATACTTGCAATCTGAAATTTTTCTATCATTAGATTTTCTTATTTTTTGTTATTTGTTGAAGTAATAAATAAAGTTTTAGCTTGATTTTTCTACACTTATGATTGATAAAGATACTTGACGAGGTTTCTGGAATACACGCATAATGAGAACCTAAGTGCAACTTAAGTTCATATTAGGGGGCAAAGAGTTGGAAAATGGTTCCTGGAAAGATAGAATATACAAGCTAAAATTAGTTTAACACTTGTTGAAATTTGAGAAAAATTTACAAGTTGAAATTAAACTAAGGTTATGTATAACACTTGCTGAAATTTGAGAAAAATTTACAAGTTGAAGTTAGACCGAGATCATGTTTAACACTTGTTGAAATTTGAGAAAAATTTACAAGTTAAAGTTAAACTAAGGTTATGTCTAACACTTGTTGAAATTTGAGAAAAATTTACAAGTTGAAGTTAGACCGAGATTATGTTTAACACTTGTTGAAATTTGAAAAAAATTTACAAGTTGAAGTTAGACCGAGATCATGTTTAACACATGTTGAAATTTGAGAAAAAATGTACAAGTTGAAGTTAAACTAAGGTTATGTCTAACACTTGTTGAAATTTGAGAAAAATTTACAAGTTGAAGTTAGGCCGAGATCATGTCTAAGACTTGTTGAAATTTGAGAAAAATTTACAAGTTGAACTTAGACCGAGATCATGTTTAACACTTGTTGAAATTTGAGAAAAAATTTACAAGTTAAAGTTAGACTGAGATCATGTTTAACACTTGCTGAAATTTGAGAAAAATTTACAAATTGAAGTTAAACTAAGGTTATGTCTAACACTTGTTGAAATTTGTGAAAAAATTTACAAGTAAAGGACAAGGTTATATTAAAATGAGTACTTATGTACTTGACGATGTAAACCATTGATGGGTATAACCAAAGTATTTCACCCCGAGAAGATTACATAGTTAAAGTGTGCATTGAAGATATGCAAAATATTCTAAGTACGGAATCATACAAGAGCGGTGAAGAGAAGACAAAGATACAAGCATTCAGGAAAGGAAGTTGTATTAACATTCAAAAGATGACATGTCAGCCAAATTTTACAATTGTTCCAAAAAGAAGAAAAACAAAAGTACAAAATACAAAGGAAAAGGTTATCAAAATTAAGATTCTTCAGCAATTTGGGAACGTTAGGTTTGAAGTTCAGAAGACTGCTGGGAGGACATCTCGGCAGCCTTCTCAGCCGCGAGCTCGGCATCTATTTCTTGAAGGGTTTGATTGAGGCTCTTGTCGGCGAGAGGCACGTCCGATGATGCCTTCTCAGGAGTAGCATCCTTGGGAACCTCCTCACCCTCCTCATCTTGAGTCAAGTCCAGGACTTGCTCATTTGGAATAGGGGACTTGCCCCAGCAGCTTCCTTTCACTTCCTCACCAAAGCTTTCTCCTCAGACTCAGAATCGTCATCGGATTGGCTTGGAGTTGGAGGGAACGGCAGGGCGAGGACATTGGTGTTCCTGAAGGGGGAGTCCTCGGGGATTTCAAGCTTTTTCAGCAAAGTCATCCAAGCAAGGGTGAAACCCTTGTTGCATACCTACTTCATATGCTTCTCGTAATCCGCTGTGACATCGGCCACCCCCTCATTGTATCCCTTCTGATCAACGGCCTTGAGCTCAGCATCTTTTGTTGCCAAGGCATCCTGCAACTCTTTCTGGGCCTCGGCCGTCTTTTCTTCGGCCTCTTTTTTCTAGGCCTCAAGAACCTTATTTATGGCCTCAGCGGCATCCGCTTTTTCTTCGGCATCGTCTTTTACTTTGACAGCAGCCTTGGCCTGGTTTGCCAAAGTTGTAACGCCCTCAAAATAATAACATTAAACCCATCAATATAAACATGCATTTATATATATAAGATCCGCATTCTTCTATTCATCAGAGTATTTCATTACAAAAGTATTACATGTTAACAACAAAAGCAAATGCCCAATGGGCTTACAGCTTTCCAAGTTAACACTTGGTTACAAAAAGAGAGTACTAACTCAATTACACATTAAGCCCTTGGCTTGAATTTACATGTAATACATCAAAAGGAAATAAGACAACAAAAGTCTGTCCGCCTCTAGCCTCCCAAGCTATGTCCTTGGAGGTGGCATGTTACCTGTACCTGAAAATGATGTTCCCATATAGGGTGAGCCACAACCCAGCAGAAATATACTAAACCAACTATGAACAATGACTAAAAGATTAGCAATTGATAGGTGGCCAACACTGATACATCCACATATATCACATCACAATTTCATAACATACAAGTCTATGTCACTTTTCATTCTCCACCTTTATTTAATATATAAGCATATTAACTATATCAACACATCAACAGATAAGCATATTAGCTGTATCCACACTTCACTAGACAAGCATATGAGCTGTATCTACACTTTTCAAAGATAAGCCTATAAGCTGTATCTTCACTTCTCTAGACAAGCATATGAGCTGTATCTACGGAGTTCATCCCCCATCTCCTCTCAACACTATCCGGTTTAGAGGTTCATTCCCCATCTTTCCCTAAACCGCAAAGTACATCCCCCATCTCCTTCTCTACACACAATGCATATAAACACAAAGGTTCTATACACAATCAAACAATACATAAAATTAATGTATTCTATCCACCGTCATACTTTATGACGCATTCAATCGATTAGTTTTAGTTTGCCTAATCATCATGCATTGTCTACAACAATCAAGACTATCCTCCACCGATAGCCCAAAGTAGTTATCTCTAAACAGAAAATAAATGCACAAAATGGATATTAAATCAACATTTCAATTAGGCGAGCGATAAATGATCCAACTACACTCTCTAATCCCTTCCCTTTCCAATTTCCACATTCTCAATTCAATCCCTCATTTCCAATAGTTAATTATACAAATTAATCAATCAATGTAATTAGGGCATTTTCCATAATTAACATTTCAACCCCCACGGTTTCAATTTCATCAATGTTTCAACATTAATTTCATTCCTTCATGCCAAACATGCATTTAGGTTTTATATATTAAAAACCTCAACTTTTGTAAAATTACACAAAGGCCCAAACTCTCTCAAAATTACCTAACAACCCCTAACATATCGAAATACTAAAATTTAAAGACAAAGCTCATAAAGAAGAGTAGGATATCCCTACCTCAAAGTTAGAGCTCGGATGTGCTCCAAAAACCAAGATTTTCGGATCAAAACGACGCCCTCGACGATCAACACAACTTTTACAAAGGCCGAAGGAAAGGAGGACACTCTAACTAGATCAAACCCTAGAGAGAAGGGAGTTTCTAGAGGGAGGCTCTCAAAAATGGGTTTTAGAAAATGTAGGAGAGAGAAAAAAAAAGTAAAAAGTGATTTAAAATCACCCAGCAGATAACTCATATACGCACGACCCGCTCGAGCGTAGAATAGAGCGCTCGAGCGTAAAGCACAAACATCTGGTCCCGCTCGAGCGCATAGATGACCGCTCGAGTGCCAAGAAACAAAAGCAAAACACATCCGCTCAACTGTGAAAAGCCAGTCTGCTCGAGCGCAGATTTTCATCTCCCAAAACTTTTCAGGAAAAGAATTACCCGCTAGAGCGCCAACAATCCCGCTCGAGCGCGACCCGCTCGAGCGCAAGAAACCTGCTCGAGTGTAGAAAGCACACATGCAGAAGTTTTGCAGGGCCACGAAAATACTGGAAGTGTGTAGACCCTGCTCGAGTGCAAAAAGACCCGCTCGAGCGGACAACCAAAAACCAAACTCCGCTCGAACGCAGAATGACCCGCTCGAGCATAACACCAAAAAACTGGACAACTAGATTTGAGACTAAAGTTCAATCAACCTGCAATCCACCTGCCCAAAACATCCTAAAACTCACACTGGTGGAATCAAAGGATAACAACAAGGTACACAACCACCAACTTCACGGAACCGAGTCCAGAATACAACAGAACAGTAGAGGGACAATCGGGATCGCTATAACCTCCTCCCTTTAAAGAATTTCGTCCTCGAAATTAAACACAAGTTTTTCAAAAACAGGTTTTCTACATGATCAACAATATTACAACAAAATATTAAACAACCCGACCCATTACCGGTCAATCCCATCTCTTTTCAAGAGGCATTTCACATTACACGTAACAACTTGCATTATCAGCATGCATTCCTTTGAAATCTACCAATTTCAACCTATTTTTTTTTTTCACAATTTCTTAACACATGCAACATTAATATTATGCTTGCATTTCCACAATATACTTAACATACGCAATGTTAAAACAAACTTCCATTAACCAAAACATTCACAATGTTTTACAACTTAAGACATATACATTGTCTTTAAAGTTCATTAAAATTTCACAATCTTAATATATAATTACACATCAACAAATAAATTCGGATATTTCTCGCGGACTTCCAACTCACGTTCCCAAGTGGCTTCCTCCACTCCGTGATGTTTCCACAAAACCTTTACTAAAGGAATGGTCTTGCCACGCAGGACTTGATCCCACCTATCCAAGACCCGAACCGGTCTCTCCTCGTACGAGGCATCCTCATCTACCTCTAAGTCGGTCCAATCTAACATGTGGGACGGATCCGGCTCATACTTTCGAAGCATACTCACATGAAACACGTCATGCACTCCGGACAACTGCGGCGGCAAGGCTAAACGATAGGCAACCTCGCCAATCCTCTCAAGGATCTCAAAAGGACCAATAAACTGAGGGGATAATTTCCCACTTTTTCCAAACCTCATCAACCCCCGCCTAGGTGATATCTTTAGAAAGACATGATCACCTACCTCAAACACTAAAGGTCTTCTCCTACGGTCGGCATAAGATTTCTGACGACTCTGGGCTGTAACCAGCCTCCTACAGATAAGCTCAACTTTCTCCGTTGTTTCCCTCACCATTTCCGGACCCAACAAAGGTGCATCACCCACCTTGGCCCAACAAACCGGAGACCTACACGGTCGGCCGTACAAGGCCTCAAACAGTGCCATACCGATACTAGACTGAAAGCTGTTGTTGTAGGCATACTCTACCAATGGCAAGTGCCTCTCCCATGTCCTACTGAAGTCCAGGACACAACCTCGAAGCATATCCTCAAGGATCCGAATAGTACGCTCGGACTGCCCGTCAGTCTGAGGATGATAGGCAGTACTAAAGGTCAACTTAGTGCCCAAGGCACTCTGCAAACTCTGCCACAACCTAGCAGTAAAACGAGGATCTCTATCTGAGACGATCGTCACTAGGACCCCGTGCAATCTCACTATGTCCCGAATATACAAGTCGGCGAGATGATCCACCGAATCTCTCACGCGCATAGGAATGAAGTGCGCCGACTTAGTCAACCGGTCTACAACCACCCAAATGGCATCACTACCCCGCTGAGTCCTCGGAAGACCTACAACAAAGTCCATAGTGACATGTTCCCACTTCCACTCGGCAATAGGCAAGGTTTGCAACAAACCTGCCAGCCTCTGATGCTCGGCCTTCACTTGCTGGCAAGTAAGGCACTTAGACACGAAAACAGCCACATCTCTCTTCATACCCCGCTACCAAAACTGGCGACCCAAATCCCGATACATCTTAGTGCCTCCCGGATGCACCGCAAGGCGTGAATGATGGAACTCTCGGAGTACTTCCTCCCGGCAAGACTCCGGCACAAACAAACGGTCTCGGTATCTTACACTCTGGTCGGGACACACCATCAAACCCTTCTCAACTTTCCCACTGGAGATCTTCTCTCGGAATGACTCTACCTCAAGGTCACCTCTCTGTGCCTCTAACACTCGAGTCACAAGTGTAGGCTACGCAACAACAGAAAACAAGGCCGCAGCCTCAACAGATTCGCCCAGATGCAAATCAAATTCACCAAGTGCACCCAACATCTCTCATTCCCGGATGGCAATACAGGCTACATCATTAATGGATTTCCTACTAAGGGCATCGGCCACAACATTGGCCTTTCCTGGGTGATAGTGCAACTCAAAATCATAGTCCTCAATGAACTCCATCCATCTCCTCTGCCTCAAATTTAAGTCTCTCTGTGTAAACAGATACTTCAAACTCTTGTGGTCCGAGAACACCTCGAACCTCTCACCATAAAGGTAGTGCCTCCAAATCTTAAAGGCAAAGATCACTGCTGCTAACTCTAGGTCGTGTGTAGGGTAATTCTTCTCGTGAATTTTCAACTGACGAGAGCCATAAGCTACCACTTTCCCCTCTTGCATCAACACACAACCCAAACCCTCTCGTGAGGCATCACAATAAACCGCGTAACCCGACCCTCTCTCCGGAATAACCAAAACCGAAGCGGTGGTCAATCTAACCTTCAACTCTTGGAACGACTTTTCATAAGTCTCACTCCATACAAACTTGACCCCTTTCCGCGTCAATCTAGTCAACGGCGAAGCTAGCCTGGAGAAATCTTTTACAAACTGAAGGTAATACCCGGCTAATCCCAGAAAACTGCGGATCTCAAACACACTCTTAGGCTGTGCCCAATCTTGCACTGCCTCTACCTTGGATGTATCAACAGACACCCCTTCCCCGGATACCACATGGCCTTAGAATTTCACCTCTCCTAGCCAGAACTCACACTTCCCAAACTTGGCATACAGCTTATGGGCTCTAAGCAACTCAAGCACCACTCTCAAGTGCTCTTCGTGCTCCTCCTCTGAAGGCGAGTAAATCAGGATGTCGTCCACGAAAACGACTACAAAACGGTTTAAGAATTCCCGAAAGATCCAGTTCATCAAGTCCATAAAGACTACCGGTGCATTGGTACGCCCGAATGGCATCACCAGAAACTCATAATGGCCATACCGCGTGCGGAATGCTGTCTTCAGAATATCCTCCTCCCTGACCCTCAACTGGTGGTAACCCGATCTCAAGTCTACCTTAGAGAAACAACGGGAACCCTTCAACTGATCAAGCAGATCATCTATACGGGGCATAGGGTACTTATTCTTGACCGTAGCCCGATTCAACTTTCGGTAGTCTATACACAATCTCAAGGCACCATCTTTCTTTTTAGCAAAGAGGGTCGGTGCTCCCCACTACGAAACACTAGGGCGGACAAAACCTTTATCTAGCAATTCCTGGAGCTGAACTTTCAACTCAACCAACTCTGCTGGAGTAAAACGATAGGGTGCCATGGAAATCGTCGCCGTGCCGAGCACTAGATCAATAGAGAACTCAATCTCTCGGTGAGGTGGCAAACTAACGAGGTCCTCAGGAAAGACATCCGAATACTCACAAACCACCCTCGGCAATAGAATCTGGGTCTCATCACACTCACTATCGATAAAGCTAGCAAGTAGGCCACTAAGCTCTCCCTGTCCTTGCGGATCGTACACCGGTGGCAATACACTACCAACCTGGTCCCCCAAGAAATGGAAACACTCCCCGCTCAAGGTACATACGGTGACCCTCTGGCGGTAGCAATCAATAACAGCTCAGTATGACGATAGCCAGTCCATACCCAAAATAACATCAAAACCCTTCATAGGCATCACAACAAAAGGAAAAGGAAGCCTATGGTCGGCGACCTCTATATCACAACCCCTAACACCTTGTTTCAAGATCAACTCACCACCAACAGGCGATACTACACATATAGGAGATGCCAATAGCGCTAACTCCAACTCCAACACAGATGCAAATACAGCAGATATAAAAGAATGAGACGCACCCATATCAATCAACACACTAGCAACCGAGTTGCAAAACAGAAAAGTACCTCTCACTACTGATGGAGTCGGTACTAGATCTTGCGCGGTAACAGCATACACGCGCCCTGTAGGCCCCTGATCCAGCTGCTCACCTCTAGGAGCAAAAGACTGCTGCACAGACTGGGATGACGAAGCTCTCGGATTGGCCCTCAAGGCCTGCGCAGACTGAGCTGGCTGAAAACTCTGCATCTGCCTAGAACCAGACGCTCCCGAAGTGGCACTCAACTGCGGCCAAAACCTCTTCAGGTGCCCTGGCTAACCACACTGATAGCAAGACAAGGACTGGCCCCTGCCCTGACTCTGGCCCTGAGGTCTAGCTGATGAAGAAGCAGCTCGCTGACCCCTTCCCTTCTGCGGGCAAACCGAAACCTTGTGACCCAGCTGGCCGCACTTGTAACAGGTGAAATCTCCCTGACTACCTCTCCCGGAGCCTGCAATCGGCACTAGAAAGGTCGACCTAGCCAAACCACCCTGAGACTACTGAGGGTTAGGACCCCTCTGTCTCTTGCCGTCACCTTGACCATCTTGGCTCCTCTTCGAGCCTCTCTGCCCCTCATCCTTCTCCTGTATCATGAGCTCCATATGAGCTGCAGCATCCACCAAACGTCTATACTCCCGGATAAACGACCCTCCAACCCTCAGCTTGAGTCCACGCCTCAACTTTCGCTCAAACTCAAAGCAACGGTGTTCCTCGGACGTCACCAGTTCAGGTGCAATCCTAGACAGACTGGTAAAAGTAGCCTCAAACTTGGCCACTGACAAGCCCTGCTGTTTAAGCTGGCAAAATTGTTCCCTCAGCTTCTCCCTTGCAGCTGAAGATAAAAACTTCTCCTGGAAAACATTCACAAACGCCTCCCAAGCACCACCAACACTGCTCTTCTCGTACTTCCACCATTGACCCGCATTTCCCTTCAGCTGGAAGGATGCTAGGGTCACCTTCAAAGCCCCATCCTCGATGCCCAGCATCTCGAACGTCTTCTCCATCTGTTCCAACCACTCGTCAGCCTTAAGTGGCTCATTCGGATCCCCAACAAACTCGTCCGGGTTAGACCGGAAGAATTACCTTTTCAAGAAAGAAGGCCCTGCCTCAGCAACCTGATTCTCAGCTCTGAGAATACCCAAAGCTCCTGCTATCTCTCGGGCCAAGGCACCCATAGCCTGCTGACCCGCTGGCTCGACCACGTTGGCCTGACCAACCCCTTCCTGCATTGCCGGAATGTCATCCGGTAAAGGTACCTCCTGCCTACCATGCTTGCCATGCCTACCACGCCCTCGTCTTGACATCCTAATAAAGGTAACCAAGACTATTAGCACATTCACAAATGTGCCAAAGTTATAACACCCGCGTCCTAATGCATGGACAACTGTAATTCATTCCACGTAAGCACATAAACACAAAAGCACTTACGAATTTCATTTCAGGATAATGATAGTCCCGAGGCGTTACTAGAGTTCCGGTTAGAAACAGCATTGATCAAGTGCCTTTCCAACAAGACTCACAGAAACCCAAGGATCCAATCAACATCCGAGAAACTAAATTCCATACCCACATAGTCACATAAGCATGTTATCAATTAAACACATAGCATATGACACTACATCTAAGTCCCTATCAAGCGAGACAAACCCATTGTGATCCTAATCACTTCCTACATACCCAAAGTATTCGAACCTGGTACACTCTGATACCAAGTTGTCACGCTCTCAAAATAATAACATTAAACCCATCAATATAAACATGCATTTATATATATAAGATCCACATTCTTCAATTCATTAGAGTATTTCATTACAAAAGTATTACATGTTAACAACAAAAGCAAATGCCCTATGGGCTTACAGCTTTTCAAGTTAATACTTGGTTACAAAAAGAGAGTACTAACTCAATTACAAATTAAGCCCTTGGCTTGAATTTACATGTAATATATCAAAAGGAAATAAGACAACAAAAGTCTGTCCGCCTCTAGCCTTCCAAGCTATGTCCTTGGAGGTGGTATGCTACCTGTACCTGAAAATGATGTTCCCATATAGGGTGAGCCACAGCCTAGCAGAAATATACTAAACTAACTATGAACAATGACTAAAAGATTAGCAATTGATAGGTGGCCAACACTGATACATCCACATATATCACATCACAATTTCATAACATACAAGTCTATGTCACTTTTCATTCTCCACCTTTATTTAATATATAAGCATATTAGCTATATCAACACATCAACAGATAAACATATTAGCTGTATCCACACTTCACTAGACAAGCATATGAGCTGTATCTACACTTCTCAAAGATAAGCCTATAAGTTGTATCTTCACTTCTCTAGACAAGCATATGAGCTGTATCTAAGGAGTTCATCCCCCATCTCCTCCCAACACTATCCGGTTTAGAGGTTCATCCCCCATCTTTCCCTAAACTGCGGCGTACATCCCACATCTCCTCCTCTACACACAATGCATATAAACACAAAGGTTCTATACACAATCAAACAATACATAAAATTAATGTATTCTATCCACCGTCATACTTTATGACGCATTCAATCGATTAGTTTTAGTTTGCCTAATCATCATGCATTGTCTACAACAATCAAGACTATCCTCCACCGATAGCCCAAAGCAGTTATCTCTAAACAGAAAATAAATGCACAAAATGGATATTAAATCAACATTTCAATTAGGCGAGTGATAAATGATCCAACTACACTCTCTAATCCCTTCCCTTTCCAATTTCCACATTCTCAATTCAATCCCTCATTTCCAACAGTTAATTATACAAATTAATCAATCAATGTAATTAGGGCATTTTCCATAATTAACATTTCAACCCCCACGGTTTCAATATATCAATGTTTCAACATTAATTTCATTCTTTCATGCCAAACATGCATTTAGGTTTTATATATTTAAAAACCCCAACTTTTGTAAAATTACACAAAGGCCCAAACTCTCTCAAAATTACCTAACAACCCCCAACATATCGAAATGCTAAAATTTAAAGACAAAGCTCATAAAGAAGAGTAGGATATCCCTACCTCGAAGTTAGAGCTCGGATGGAAAAGAGAACAAAACCAAAGTGCTCCAAAAACTAAGATTTTCGGATAAACACGACGCCCTCGACGATCAACACAACTTTTACAAAGGCCGAAGGGAAGAAGGACACCCTAACTACATCAAACCCTAGAGAGAAGGGAGTTTCTAGAGAGAGAGGCTCTCAAAAATGGGTTTTAGAAAAAGTAGGAGAGAGAAAGAAAAGTAAAAAGTGATTTAAAATCACCCAACGAATAACTCATATACGCACGACCCGCTCGAGCGTAGAATAGAGCGCTCGAGCGTAAAACACAAACATCTGGTCCCGCTCGAGCGCATTGATGACCGCTCGAGCGCCAAGAAACAAAAGCAAAACACATCCGCTCGAGCGTGAAAAGCCAGTCCGCTCGAGCGCAGATTTTCATCTCCCAGAACTTTTCAGGAAAAGAACTACCCGCTCGAGCGCCAACAATCCCGCTCGAGCGCAACCCGCTCGAGCGCAAGAAACCGGCTCGAGCGTAGAAAACACACCTGCAGAAGTTTTGCAGGGCCACGAAATATTGGAAGTGTGTAGACCCCGCTCGAGCGCAAAAAGACCCGCTCGAGCGGACAACCAAAAACCAAACTCCACTCAAGTGCAGAATGACCCGCTTGAGCGTAACACCAAAACCCTGGACAACTAGATTTCAGACTAAGGTTCAACCAACCTGCAATCCACCTGCCCAAAACATCCTAAAACTCACACTGGTGGAATCAAAGGATAACAACAAGGTACACAACCACCAACTTCACGGAACCGAGTCTAGAATACAACAGAACAGTAGAGGGACAACCGAGATCTTCATATTTTATTGCAAGTTTTTATTGGTTTTTTGCAGACTAGTGGCCTCCCTAGTCTTGTCGGCCAACGCCTTCCTTGTCTCAAAAGATTGCATTGAGAAGGAGTGGGCGTACTGGATTGCCTGAAGAAAAATGGACAGAGCAGAAGATATTAGAAGATTTTCTAAATATAAAAAAGAAGAAAGATTTTCTAAATATAAAAAAGAAGAAAGAAAGATACCATGTGTGAAGACTTACTGGAACAGAACGCTGGAGCATCAGAGCAAAATTTTCATACTCGCTTATCTCGGCGTTTCGGTCGAGATCCCCAGGAAGGAGCAAAGTCGTGCTAAGGGCAACACCGACGTTAACATCATCAGCACTATCATCAACTTTGACCGGCCTATCCTCCAAAGTAATTGGTGGAGCCCAGGGGGCATCAGATTTCATGGAGCCCGAAGCTGTTGCAGATTCGGACCTCGGCCTCTTTGACTGAGTGGATTCGGATGGTTGGGCCTCGGTGGGCCTTTTCTCTGCAGTAGTAGGGGTTTTCTCGCTCAAAGTTAATTTGGAAATTGGCAAGGTGTCCTCAGTATCAATCTGAGTCACCTTTGCCTTTGGTTGAGCCTTCTTTATCCTTTTTTTGTTTCGGCTTTGGTTGAGATGGTGCTGATTGAGCATCAACTGAGTCAGGAATGTTTGCCAGAAGATCCTTAGCGACTACTTTCTGGCGGCCCATCTCAGCAGCAAAAGCAGTTCGACGTCGTCGACAGTGTTGAGATGGAGGGATCAGATATGGAGCCGAGGTTGACGGCTGCTCTGCTGGATCAGAGGTTGACCCTTGATCTGGCCGAGATGAAGAGGCTGCTTGAGGAGTTGTGGCAGAAGGCGGAGAAAGGCTTTTCTTCCTCTTTGGGATGTCAAGAAGAACCGACTTGTAGGTAGGAATAAAATTGAGTAACAGAGGGGCCTTCTGTTTGTGGACAGGCAAATCCAATAGCCTCTTCAAATCCTTACTGGGGAAGAAAGACTTGCGGAAGTCCTTTGGTGGTTGGGGAAGAACTGCAAAAAAAAGAGCACAGACGTTAGAACAAAGTATTGGAGACTTCAAAAAAAGAGAGAACAAGGAAAAGTGACACTTGGCCTTTATCGTCTCCTTTCCTGAAAACTGTTCGGCTAAGTGGGTAAAGATGGAGATCATCATTTGGTTGAAACTCCCAGTTGCCCGAGACGATGAAGTAATTGTCTCTAGCACCCTTATTTGAGTCTGGGTGGTCGGCAATGAGCTTGTACTCAGTGGACCTCGGCTTGAGGTAGTAGATATGGCCTTTTTCTGATTTTAGGCGACACATGGTATAACAATACGGAATATCGGCAAGGGTGACCCTAGCGTTTTCATTTTTGGCTAAGGTAATCATGCCATTGATAACTCGATAAGAGTTAATGGCGAGTTGCATTGAGTTCAATTTGTAGTAGTGAAGGACTTCTCGGAAAAGGGGATCGAGTGGAAACCTAAGTCCACATTCGACAAAAGCCATTACTGGGAAAGGCATAAGGTTTACGTCGGGCATAATAGAGTCTTCCTTTCCCTCCAACCTGAGGTGGACGTCGGCAGGAATAGAAAACTCTCGCCTAAAGTATTCTAGTTTGGTCAGGGTGTCTACCCTATGCTTCCATATACCCATAATGTCGGGTTTTAGAGATCTCGGCAAGAACCTAAATATAAGCTAATGTAAGAATCTGGGGGGATTGTTTCAATTTCTCCTAAAGTTTATGGGTTCTACAGACAAATCCCAAACCTAGATATATGAAAACAAAGATTGACGACACGAATCTGAAAAAGACACAGAAAACAGAAAAACAAGAATGTGTTTCAGAATCAAGAACAGTGGTGAACTATCAAGAAAAATGTGACAAAATGTGCACAAGGGCGCGAGGCCAAGGACAGTGGCAAAAGTGAGCAAATTTGTGAACAATGTGTGCGTATTCAAGACACAAATTAGGCAAAAGCAAAAATCGAAAAGTAAACGTACTCAGATGCATGATTCATAAGTCAAGAACTTGAGTGAAACAGCAATGGCAACGAATAATGAAGCAAAACTCTTGGAAAAACAAGCAAAAAATTGAAGCGAAGGAATAGTAACTTACAAGGAAAGATTAAGGTTGTCGAGATCAGACGATGGCAGCAGCCGGAGAAGTACAGCAGAAGCCTCACCGGAGGAGAGAACGAAGTTGGTTGCAGAAAGCTTCGTGGAGAGCGACAATGGTAGATTTGTGAGAAAAAGTTAGAAAGAGAAAGCTGGGTGCTTCAGAAACAAATTGTGTAAAGTGAAAAGACGAAAAGAGAAGGAACTAGTTTTGTCAAAAACGCGAAAAGGCGGCGAAAGGAAATTGATGAGCCTAGAATAACACATTGGTCAGACGGCGCACCCAGACACAAGGCGGCTTACAAGCGCGTCTCAGACACTGTCCAGTGAGGGACAAACGCATGGCAAAAACGGTTGGTTTATTTTGCGTAACAGCTCATACGCGTGAGGGAGCTCTTGGAATTCTTGATTTTTTGAAACAGTACCCCGGCTTGGAGGATGATCTCGGATGAGAAACTTGGACAATCTTGGTTAAAAATTCTGAAACCTTGATGAGACAGACTACAAAACCTGGTTGTGAGAAGCCAGTGTATTATGACCTCGGCAAGATAGCCGACATGAACAATATAGGTTCCATCACCTCAGGATGCTGAGGTAATAGAACCTAGGGGGCAGTTGTGGGAATATATTTTCTAAGTACCAACGCGTGGCCAAGGTGACGCCGACGTGTCAACCGAGGTGCCACGTGTCCTGGTCATGACACCGAGGTGATCTCGGCTAGGCCGAGATTATCTCTGGAGATACCGAAATCCGAGATAAGCGGATAAGGGACAAGAGTCCTAGAATGAGGAAGGACTTCAGCCTGGATAAGGATAAAGCTCTTAGGGAGTTTATCTTTATCTAATGGAGAGTCCAAGATAGGCATTGAGCAAGAAGTCTATTGAAGTTAGGCTTCTATTGGGACTAGGTTTGTATTAACTATAAAAGAGAGGCACCCCCATGGGTCTAAGGTACGCAATTTATATTCAGAACAGTGAGTTAAGCACTATTGATTATCTTTGAGAGGTATTTGATTACTGACTTAATCATCGGAGTTCCCCCGGGTGGACGAACCACCACCGGAATCTATTCTTTCTGTTGCAAGTCGTTCGGGCTTATTCTATTCTACTAGTGCTCTCCAGTTGAATAATAAGTTGGCAGTGTAGTCAAAAATTCACTCACACAATATGTATGAAAGATTTAATAAAAAATTTAATAAATTATTTGAGATTCTTGACATAACCCTTGTTTTTGTGTGTGATGGGAAACCCAATTAAAGGACCCAATTCAATGTGGGTTTGAATGGCCAACCTCGGTGTGGGTGTGGGTGTGGGTGTGGGTGTGGAAGCATAATAACTCACCAAAATAAATAATTGTACTCAAGGAAACGACAGCTATAGCCTATCTGAATTTTTAGTAAGTAGTGCTACAAATAAATAAATAATTAGGGAGACATCCCTTTATAATTTTGTTTAAGAGTTTTAGGATTGTAATAATTTGCTTACTAGTTAAAGCCTTAGTACTTGAAATCTTAAATTGATAAAGCACAAATTTTAACATATATGGTCCGAAGTGTCTTCATAACCTTAAAAATCGTAATCTTTTTTATTATTTCTTTCACAAAGATATTTTTGTTTCCTGTGACCTTTCATATTATTTAAGTGATGGAAAATGAGTTGGACCCTCTCAAGGAGGCACCCCCTTTGACCCCCTCTCTTTCTAATTGGCCAATTTTTCTTTTTTCTTTTTCTTTTTTTCCTTCTCCTCCAATCACCACCCGCCACGTGTGGGGGTGGTGATTGGAGGGGGTCTCAATCACTTCCCTTCAAATTTTAAAATTTAATAACAACTTTTGATTTACATCTCAATTTTTTATAAGATCTATATCTTTAGAATCCTATACATTGACAAGATCTTTTAAATAAGAAATCCATAAGTAATATGAAATTCTGAAAGAAAAAAATCCATGGTCAATGAAATTTTACTGACTTAGTCATCGAAATTTCATTGACCAACCGAAATTTCACCAACTTAGACTAACTTGGTCATCAAAATTTCACTGACCTGTCTTAGGTCAGTAAAATTTCATTAGCTCTTTTTTTTTTTTTTTTAAATTTATATTTATCATGGATCGTATTTTAGATCTTGATGAAACTATTCTAAAAATACAATTTTTTTTTTTTTTAAAAAAAAACATAGATCTAAATGAAAAGTTAGAGAGTTTTGAAATTTTTAAATGAGTTAAAAAAATAATAGGTGTTATCTGAAGTTATGTAGTGAGTGTATTTTTGTCACCGTGTGTTTTGGAAAACTTGTACTAATATAGAAAATTGTGGTGTTTTTATCTTTCTAAAAATAAATTACTGGGGATCTTAAACAAAAATTTCCAAAATTATATAAATGATTCATATAGAATAATGTGACAAATTTTAATTTTGTCACTTTAAACCAAAAAGTCCATGAAGTTAGCTTATATTTTTAAATGTTTTACTGCATTAAAAAATATCACTCTTGCATCATTGTTACATCATACGGATCAATTTTTTTTGAAAAGATGTCATTTTTAATTTTTAATTATTTGGAAAGTTCAAAGAGCATATGTGCGTCGGTGTGTGGGTTTGTGAAGCAAAGTTATTAAGATTAAAAAAGATGTACCAATGTGCATGTGTATGGTTCTCAAAAAAAAAAAAAAAAATGTGCATGTGTATGGTTCTCAAAAAAAAAAATGTGCATGTTTATAACCCGGTTAGGAGATCTACCTAGTGTGTGAGTGTGTGTGTTGAAAAAGTCCAATTGAAAGGCCCACCTCAGTCTGTGTATGACGAGAGAGAAGCCAAATTCAAAGGTAGACTTCATTGTGGGTGTGGGTGTGGGTGTGGGTGTGGGTGTCTTAGGTGACTCAATTTTATGTAATGTCTTAACCCCAAATAATTAACTAATGTTTCTCTTGTATTTTAGGTTAATGCATCTTCATGGTAACCAACATGAAAAATACTAGGAGTAGATTTGTGGCTACATAGTTTAATGCCCTTTTGTTTGGAAATTATTAAAGATTTTCACTACCATGAAAATTGAATACGTCTAGGAATAGAAAAATTAGTCACAAAACTAAATACAAAATATTAATAGATGAAAAAAAAAAAATCAGAAGTCAGCCTCGTCAAAAATTTTGTAAAATCTTGTTCATTTATTTATATTTTGAATTCTATTCTATATTTAGTTTTTATGTTCGTAAGTAGGGATAGCCATGGGGCGAGTTTAGGGTAAGTTTGCCATTCCCTACCCCCGCTCCCGTCGGCAAACTCCACCCCCACCTCTGTCCCACCCCCATTATGGGTGAAATTTTTTAACCCCATCCCCATCCCCCCCTGCCCCCGCCCCCGCGAATACCCGCAGATACTCAATACCTACGGATATCCGACCACATTTCAAATAAATTCTTAGCACACTAAATAATTTTTTTATTTTCATATATATATAAACAGTGAGACTTTTAAGATTATTATTTATTTATATTTAAACAAAATCATAGATTCTTAATATTATTTTTTTATATCTAATTATATTTTATATATATACACAAATTATTAATTATATCGAGTCAGGTTTGGATCAAGGGAAGTGATACCCGCCCCTGCTCTACTCCTATTGCGGGTGACCAAAACATAATTATAGCAATCCGAGTTTTGACCCGACTCTTGTGGTATTCCGGACTTGAGTTTAATGTTTGCATATTGTTGTTTACCTCTTCCTCCCCTCGTATCTCTTTGAAATTGGCCTTTGGATTATTATGGTTGTGTTTAGAACATGTTAGTTGCTTATTTTTCCCAAACCTTGTTGCCCAGATTTTTGCTCCTCTGCTCGAGCGGCCTTCCTTGCGCTCGAGCGGGCTATGTATATTTTGGTCCTCTGCTCAAGCAACCTTTCTTGCCCTTGAGCGGGATTTGTAAACTCTCAGTACTTTGTACGTCTGCAAAAGTGTTGGAGGGGTGTCTTTCAAGCTCAAGCGGCGTTTCTTACGCTTGAACGGGTTAGCGCTTGAGCGTTATTTCTTGAGCTCGAGCGGTTGGTTTGTCGTCTGCAAAAGTTTTGGAGGTGTGTGTTTCGAGCTCAAGCAGGCCTTCTCTTGTACTTGAGCGCAACAACATTTTGTGTCTGACGCTTGAGCGTTAACTTCTCCGCTCGAGCGGACTGCTCATATATCAGATCGCAAAAATCATTTTTTACATCACTTTTTCATATCTTTTCACCCTAAACCCTAAAGTTGAGAGACTCTCTCTCTAAAACTTCATATTCTCTCTACATTTCCACCTAGATCTAGTAATCTAACCACCCTACTTCCTTTGATAAAAAGATTGAGCTTCTCAAGATCTTCGTTTTGGTCTGAACGAACTTGGATTTCGGTGTCTTTGGAGTTCAACCTTGCTTTACTTGGTCTTCTCTTCTTGAGGGAGGGATTTTCTACATTTTAATATGATTTTTAACTTAGTTATTTGTAGTTGTGTAACAATAGTAAGATTTGGAGGTATTTTGAGCCAAACCTAGGGTTTCGGTGAAATGTAAAAGAGGGATTTTTGGTGGAAATGAAATAAATGAACATCGGGTTTGAAAATGAAGCCATATTATGTCAAAATGGGTGATTTTGGTGTTTGGATTGGTATTTTGAAAAGGGAGATTTTTGTCCTAAATTGATTATCATATCTATTTTGTATAAATAGTTGAGATTAGTTTTGCAAACATGGAATTGAGTAGATGTTGAAATAGATGATGAAATTGAGTATATAATGCTTTACACCTTTGGAAATTTCGGATAAATTACCTGTCTTGAGATTGTATATCTATTTAGAAATATCTGTATTGGGCTATCGGTGAAGGATAGCTTTGTTTGTTATAGAAATTGCATGTGGATTAGGTAAATTGAAACTAGTCCATGGTTGATTATCATTGAATATGATTATGTTGTGAATACATTGCATATGTATGATTAATTGTTTGGGAGGAGAAAGAGGATGGACTCCATTATAATTAAGTTGGCCGGAGTGTCCTGGGTGAAAGTCTCGAAACTATACATGGGTGTCAATCCAGCGGACGAAATATCAGTAAAATGGCAAATTGAAACTACACATGGGTGTCGATATCGCGGATGAAATATCTGTAAAATGGCAATTTGAAGTATGTGTGTTGATAATGTGATTGTGGAACCATTGAGCTGTAGTCTCATTTGGGTTATCTGAGAACTAATGAAATTGGCTTATGCATTGAAATGAATTGAGGGAAAATGAAATGGAATATGAACTTAGTATTTTTATGACTATATAAAAATATAAAATGTTAAATCCTTGGCATTGTATATGCACACTGCACTTATATTTTTGTTAAATCTCATATACTGTGTTAGATTGTTCCTACTGGGTTGTGGCTCACCCTATTTGGGAAAAACATTTTCAAGTAATGATGGCATGCCTCCACCAAGGCAATAGCATTGGAGGGACTTTCGGGAGCAAGGGCTTCTTGTTTTGTTTTATTTTTGTATAGCCTAGGACTAAAATTGTACGAGTTAATCTCATTTTGTTGTAACAGATCAAGACTTGGAAATGTGTAAGCCTATAGGGCATGTAATTGTACTAAACTCTTTGTAATATTAACTTTATGTAATGAAACGATTAAATACTCTGATGTATGTTGTAATTAATAAATGTTCTAGATTGCAATTATTGTATTATTTTGAGGTTGTGACAATAATCCATCCCCACCCCCACATAAGTGTCGAAGCGGGTAAAATCCGCCCCATTCGGACGGTTATGGGCGGGTCCTCACGGATCAGATTTAACTGTCATCCCTATTCGTAAGAGAACTATAAAAACAAAAATAAAAAATATATATAAATTAAAAATAATAAGATTTTAGATATGATTTTACTTTCTTTTCATTTTCTATCATCTCCTTATTTTTTAAATTTATTATTCATTTATGTAGGTGGTCATAGGAAAACAATTATTACTATTATTATTTTTTTATGGGGTACTTACTAGGTCCTTGTTAGACTTATTTATTTTGATGATTTATTTAATTATTTTTATTTCATTAATTATATTTATCTATTGTGCTAGTCATATTTTTTATTAGGGTATTATCAATTTTAATTATAAAAATCTAATTCACCCCCCTCTTAAGTTGTCTTTTAGGTAACAATTGGTATCAGAGCCTAGACTCTTGCTTTAGATTTAACTATCTAAGAGTTTCGATCCATGGAACCTTAGCAGCACTAGCACTACTGAAGGACAAGCCACCAATAGGCCACCATTATTTGACGGAAACAACTATAGTCATTGGAAAGATAAGATGACCTTATACCTATAAGTCACTGATTATGCTATGTGGATTATTGTCACCAAAGGTCCAAAAATTCCTACCAAATTAGTAAACAATATTAGTGTACCTAAAACTGAAGATGAATGTGATGAGAGGGATCACAAATTATTGCAAGCCAATGCTAAAGCCAAATTCACCCATTGTTTGTAGATTAGACTCTAAGGAGTATAATAGAATTTCAAGTTGTGATTCGACAAAAGAAATTTGAGACAAATTTGAAGTAACTTATGAAGGTACAAAGCAAGTAAAGGAATCTCGTATTGATATACTTGTTCATAGTTATGAATTGTTTAAAATGAACTCTGATGAATCTATTTCAAGTATGTCTAGTAGATTTACTAAAATTGTAAACTCTTTGAAATCTCTTGGCAAAACTTATACTAACAGTGAGTTGGTAAAAAAAACTCTTAGGTGTTTACCAAAGAATTGGGAAGCAAAGGTCACTGCCATTATAGAAGCCAAAGATCTCTCCACACTTGGATTGAATGAGCTTATGGGTTCCCTTATGACTTATGAGATCACCATGAAAAGACATGAGGATGTTGAAAAAAAGAAAAGAAAAGTGGAATTGCATTCAAAGCCTCATCAAATAAAGAAGAACATGAAAACTCCAGTGAGGATGAAAACTATGCCATGTTTAGTAGAAATCTCAAAAAGCACTTCAAGAAAAACAATTATGGAGGAAGAAGACCTTTCAAGAAAGAATACAACAAAGATAACAAGAAAGAGCCTATTATTTTCTATGAGTGCAAAAATCCTGGACATATGAAGATGGGTTGTCCAAAATTGAAGAATCATGGAAAAGACCACAAAAGAAACAAAAAGGTCATGGTAGCAGCTTGGGGAGAAAGTGAAAATGAAAGCTCAAGTGATGAAATTGAAAATGAAGTAGCCAATTTATGTCTCATGGCTCTTAAAGATGAAGACTCTACTCAAGATGAGGTAACTACTCTTTATGAAGAACTTGAAAGTGTATTCCATGAACTATCAAATGAATTTAGAAAAGTTTGTGCCAAAAATAATTTGTTGAAAAAATCTGTTGCTTCTTTATCTATTAATGTAGAAGAAATAAAGAAAGAAAAAATTATTTTGAAAAATGATTTTGATCCTATCTCTAATGAGAAAACTACTTTAAAAAACAATGTTGATGATTTAACAAAAACACTTGAAAATTTTGTAAAAGGTAGAGATAATCTCAACATGCTTTTTGGAAATCAAAGATGTGTTTTTGATAAAGCGGGTATTGGATAAGACCCTATTAAGAAACAAAAGAATCTCAATACAATTTTTGAAAAGGCACCTCTCATGACACACCCTCATATTACTTGTGATTATTGTAGAAAGAAAGGTCATTATATATCTTCTTGTCCATTCAAAAAAAATATGAACATGGAGATTAAAAAGATTTGGGGAGTAACAAGGGCTCCCCCTCAAGTCATGCTCCTTGAATTCATTTCTAAATACATAGGTTAGCACATGTGTAATAAATAAGCTTTAATCAATAACATGATATAAAATTAAGATATCAAACTATACATACATAACATCAGAGTAATTTGAAAATAATAACATAATACATAACTGAAAATCCTACGTGATTTGTGATTAGATCAAGATTAACTTATTTCAAATCCCAATTAATTCAAAACACTCAACCTAAAATCATCAAACACTTACGAGAGTGATTTTAGTTTGTTTGTTTTTGAGAATAAACAATAAATCGACACAAACGATTTTTTACGTGGAAAAAACCACAATTGAAGAACCTTCAATTGTAATCAAAAACCACGGGCGAACCGCCACTATCAATCCACTACTGAAGAACGAAAAGATTACAAAGATACCATACAAATTACCCAACCCAGTCAATTTGTCTCTGAATCTTCTGTAACTCTTTCACCACGCCTTCGTCACGGAATTGATCCTGAAGTTGATTCCACACCACAACTTCACTTGTCGAATTAACGACTGCGTAGAATCAAACGCCTTTTGGATTCTACGCTTTAATCTTCGGAATCCACCAAAGAGAACTTACTTGAAACTTAAGAAGCAACCTCCTTGATGTATGAATCTCAATGCATAAGTTCAGAACTCTCTCAAGAACATCAAGGAAAACTATGAAAAATCTCCAAAGAAAACTTTAAACACAACCCTAGTGCTTGTAGATCAGATCTAGGAAAAACTCCTTCAAAAAAACATCCTTAACAGCTTTAAATAGGAATCTGCATCCGCGATCTCCGCTCGAGCTCAACACAGCCCGCTCGAGCGGACTGACCAAAAACTGCGTGCGAACAAACTGAGATGCGCTCGAGCGTAGGAGAATCCGCTCGAGCGTAAAATCACACCCACCAGTATTTTTTGCTTGCCCTGACAAAATACTGAGACCTGCTAACCTATGCTCGAGCTCACAAGGATCCGCTCGAGCGGACAGAACAAAAACACAAAAAATTACATTTGAATCAACACAATGTTTTGTCTCCGGATTTGACAACATAGGGACCTAACAATCTCCCCCTTTGTCAATTCCCGGACAAAACCTTTCTAACCATTGTTCCTTACACACACGCACTATAAAAGTTTTAAAACAAATAAACAAAACATTCTTTTAAAACCCGAAAACACACAACTTGGGAAAGAATTCATTCATTCAACTTCATCCACTTATGCGCTTGTTTCATGAGCCTGAAAAAAGAACACCCAAACACAAGCCAACCAAAAACAGGTGGAACTGGATTAAATAATAAACCATTAAGCCAATCATAAGCAACCAGTATCCATCCATCCACAAACATATATCCATCCATCCATAAACATATATCCAAAATAGAACCAAAAACTATATAAAATCCAACTGTACCAAGGAAGGATAACCAGAGAACAACTGTACCAAAAAAGTGGAATCAAAAGCTGTGTAACCAACATCACTCCCCCTTTTTGGCCGGGGATCAGAAATCAAGCATCGGGTGGCCGTGGAGACTGAATGAGATGGGCGAGATGGGTGAGAGTCTCCTCAATCTGACCAAGACGACCATCAAAGGCATCGAAGCGAGCATCCAAAAAATCCAAGCGTCTGATCATGGCCTCCGCGAACTGCTGAAACAGAGCAGGAAAATTCGGAGGAGGAACAGTAGCCTCATCATCATCACCGGCTGCGGTGGCATCAAACTCGGCTTCTTCAGCAAGACCAGCAGCAACTCCTGCAGAAGGACCAACCCGGGATGACTCCCCCTTAATATGAGCCCGACTTTGAGACACAGTTTTCTTGGTAAAAGGGCGAGAAGGAGAGGCAAACTCATCATCTTCTAGGATAGGGGTCCCAAGGTCAGACAAAATTCGGTTGATCAAGCAACCGTAGGGAAGGCCAAGCTTTTTATGCCCATGAGCACCGATCATCTTTTTTATAATAAGGGAGGCGAGATCAATAGACCGGTGACGGGCAATACAGGACAAAATGAATCCTTGGTCTTGTTTGACCTCGGATGAGTGTGTGGTGACAATGATATTGGCGCAGACAATCAGATTAAGCAGTCTGAACTCCGGAAGAAGTTCAAACTGTTTAATCAAACCTCCTTTAGGCCAATGACGGGCAACACCACACAGTTCCAAAGCCACATCATCAAAGTTACAAGTAGGACGATCAGGAACAGGGAAAGGATAGTATACGGGAAAGACTTGCTCAATCTTAAGAAGTTGGCGAATCAATACAGGGGTGACGGAAATGGATTTTGACCGAATCCATGTAGTGAAAGATGGCTCATAATCACGAATAGAATTCTCGAACCCAATCGAGATTCTGACGCCCAGAAAACAATAAAACAAGGTCACCACTGAGAGGGTCGAACAAAGAACGAATGTGGATGGACTCAAATGTATCAGGTTGAACATTCCATTCTAAATGAACTGTGCGAGTCACAAAAGATTTGTGGAAGGACTTGGATTGTGTGGCCGACTAAAACCTAACAGGGTTATAGGTAGGGCGAGAGATGGTGGCCTTTCGGCGTTTAGGAGCAGGAGCAGACATGCCGAAAAAGACACTATAACACCCAACAAACCAACAAACCCAAAACCCAAACCACACCAAAACAAAACCAAAGCAAATCATTAGTTCAATAACCAAATTAAAAAAAAAAACAGGGCATGAAATCCTCAATGTGCAATGCAAAAGATCAAGCATGAACAAAGAGGAGCATGGTATTGAAGAACTCATAACTAATACACCCAATATGAGAGAAATTGCAAAGTATAAGTATGAATCATGAGAAAATCAAAGCAATGTATTCAAGACCAGACCCATACGCACGCACAGTGACCTCAACAGCCCATAAAGACATGAAAGCAGGAGCACAGATAAACCCGAATACCACAGACACAATAAAGAAAACACATATAAAAATCAGACAATAGGACGAGGAAAAGGTGTGGGAGAGAGAGAATCACAAAAACGACACACAAAACCCACAAAATCACAAACCCAACACCCACTATAACCAAATAGAACAAAAATCAACGAAAATAAAAGAGGGTAAAACTTACCAAAGAGCAAATCGACAGGCAGGATGGAGGATGAGAGGGAAAATCGACCACAATGCAGCCACAAAACAAACCCCTAGATCGAAAGAATGAAAAAGGGAAAAAAAATGACTCGAAGAGTCGAGAGAGGGAGTTAAGTATGAAAATGGTCCGCTCGAGCGTACATATAACCGCTCGAGCGTAAAACAATGCAAGCAGACTCCCGCGCGAGCGTGCATAGGGCCGCTCGAGCTCAAAAACCCATCTCTCAGAACTGCCAAAACACGAACAAACTGCTGCAAGAGTGAAAAACGCGCCCGAGCGTAAAACATTCCGCTCGAGCGGAAAAAAACTTTCTTTCTTTTTTTTTTTTTAAATAACAAAACACACCTAGAAAGTCCTGTAACAAGCAAGAAGAGCAAGTGTAGACTAAACCACAAAGACAAGAAAATCCATCAAATTATGAGTCCTGCAAATTTTGAGAAAAGAGATGAAACACCAGCTCATGAACAACACAGATAGTATTAAATCAAAGCCACACGCATCATGAGAATGCATAACTCAAAAACACACATGAGAGCTCATGTAAAAAATGTGTGTGTGTGCAATCCTTGAGAGCCACAAAGCTAGAGTTAATCCTAGTAGTGATCGGATGGCTGGACCTCCGACATGAGTAACTGACTATCATAGAGAAAAGTCAAACCACTAGGAATCACGGGGTATTTGTTAAGTAAATGCGGAAGCTCCCCCTCAGCCACTGTTTTTTTTTTTTTTTTTTTTTCTTGTGAGCACTCACTGGTGGCATGCACGCTCAAGAGTATGGATTCCAACCAGAGAAGAATGAATTCAAAATGATGGCCTGGTTGGTGCCTCTGAGGTAGCCTTTTCCTAATGCCCGGAGATCATGTACTAAGGGAGAAACCATAGAAGTGAACTAAGGCGGTAGATGGTTAAGAGACTTAACATCACCCATGATATACTAGTATAGGTCAATTTCTTCGCAAAAGTACAAGAAACGCTGTCAGTGGTCCATAGAGAACTTTGATCACTTATGCGGAAACCCCTGCAACAGTTTAGCTCAAGAATGTGTACAGAATGAGATCACGAAGTAAATGAGTATGGGCATTCAGAATGAGCTATGAACAAAGATGTAAAACAAATCCTGTAAGAAACATGAGCAGTGTTCATTTAATATTTTGATGCAAAAGTTACCAGGACTCAATCACAATGAGATTAACACATCTAAGAACAGTAAGTCAGCCACTCACACTCACCTCACGAGCACAGGAAACAACCTAGTTACTGAGCATTACACCCAAGGTCTTTCTAAGAAACTCAAATCGAAGAAGATCAAGGGGTTTTGTAAAAATATCAGCTTTTTGATGCTCAGTAGGGATATGTTCCAAAACAACAAGGCCTTCATCCACTAACTCTCGAATAAAATGATGACGGATGTCAATATGTTTGGTGCGAGAGTGTTGGACTGGATTTTTTGAAATGTTTATGGCACTTGTGTTATCACAAAAAAGAGTGAGGGTATTCTGTTCTATTCCATAATCATGAAGCATTTGCTTCATCCACAACATTTGTGCACAACAACTCCCTGCAGCAATGTACTCAGCCTCAGCAGTGGAAAGAGAGATGGCATTCTGCTTTTTACTATGCCAAGAAACCAAATTATTCCCAAGGTAAAAACACCCCCCGGAGGTACTTTTCCTATCATCAGCACACCCTGCCCAGTCGGCATCAGAAAAACCAGTAATTTCGGCTGTAGTATCAGTGGAAAACCAAACCCCATACCCCAAGGTCCCATTAACATACTTGATGATGCGTTTTACCGCAAGAAGGTGAGACTCTTTAGGACTGGCTTGGTAACGAGCACAAACACCGACACTGAAAGAAATATCAGGACGACTGGCTGTGAGATACAAAAGACTCCCTATCATACTCCTATAAAGGGTAGGATCAACATCAATACCAGAGGAATCTTTGGAGAGGTGAAGACTGGTGCTCATGGGAGTGCGTGCATGCTTGGAAGACTCAAGAGCAAACTTAGACACAAGATTTTTTGCATATTTAGACTGAGACACAAATATACCTGAAGGAGACTGTTTAATTTGAAGACCCAAAAAATAAGACAACTCTCCCATCATGCTCATCTCAAACTCATGTGTCATGCAATCCGAAAAATATTTCACAAGATGATCAGCAGTGGATCCAAACACAATATCATCAACATAAATCTGAGCAACAAGAATATGAGACTTAGTATGTTTTACAAATAAAGTCTTATCCACACTACCCCTTTGAAAATCATTGTCAAGACGAAAGGTAGTAAGCCTATCATACCAAGCTCGAGGAGCTTGTTTCAATCCATACAAAGCCTTGTCTAACTTGTAGACATGATTAGGACATTTAGGGTCCTCAAACCCTTTTGGTTGCTCAACATATGCCTCTTCTTTTAAGTACCTATTCAGAAAAGCACTTTTCACATCCATTTGAAACAATTTAAAGCCAAGAAAACATGCAACACCAAGCAAAATACGAATGGATTCGAGACGTGCAACTGGGGCAAACGTCTCATCATAGTCAATACCCTCTACTTGTGTGTAGCCTTGAGCAACCAACCTGGCTTTATTTCTCACTACAGTACCATTCTCATCAGATTTATTTTTAAAGATCCACTTGGTACCTATCGCATTCATGTTTCTAGGTTTGGGAACAAGAGTCCAAACTTTGTTACGCTCAAATTGACCTAATTCTTCATGCATAGCATTGACCCAACTATCATCTAGCAAGGCCTCTTTAATATTCTTAGGTTTAATTAAAGAAACATAACACATGTGTGATACCTCATCCCGAATCTGTCTTCGGGTTTTCATTCGATCCGAAACACTTCCAATCACCTGTTGAACTGGATGATTCAGTTTCACCCTTGCTGATGGTTTTAGTTCAGGACTTGCGGTGATAGAAGCATCAGGAGTGATGTTCCTTTGAGCACTCTTGGGACTTGAACTTACCTGTGAGGATGGTGCTGTAACTTTTTCTTGTGATTGAACCTCAGCTTCTCCTAGATTTTGTGGTTGAGTATCCAAGATTGGAAACTCACCATTGTCATCCTCATTTGTTGCTGGAGTAGGAGAACCTGTATCATCTATAATCACATTAATAGATTCCATTATTGATGAAGTTCGCAGGTTATAGACACGAAAAGCCCTACTGTTGGTTGAATACCCTAGAAAAATACCTTCATCACTTCGGGAGTCAAATTTGCCCAAAGGCTCTCTATCTTTAAAGATGTAACACTTACTCCCAAAAGTTTTGAAGTATTTTACATTAGGTTTCAAGCCCTTCCACAATTCATATGGAGTTTGTAAAGTGTCGGGCCTTAAATACACGCGATTTATGACATAAACAGCAGTATTTATGGCTTCGGCCCAAAATTTTGGAGGCAGTTTCTTACTAAGGAGCATGACCCTAGCCATTTCTTGAACAACCCTGTTCTTCCTCTCAACAACTCCATTTTGTTGTGGAGTAATGGGTGCAGAAAATTCATGCTTAATTCCATGTATATCACAAAAATCCGAAAACGAACTATTTTCAAACTCACGACCATGATCGGTTCGGATTCTTATGATACGATCAATGGAAATACCTTGTTCATTCTGGATTTTAAAGACTAAGGCCTGGAAAGCATCAAACGTATCAGATTTTTCCTTTAAAAAATTTACCCATGAAAATCGAGTAAAATCATCAACAGTTAAAAAAATGTATCTTTTACCTCCGATGCTTTCAGTGCGAGTAGGACCCATTAAATCCATGTGAACCAATTCGAGAGGACGTTCGGTTGTAAAGCTGTTCACCTTTTGATGAGGGGCACGGGTTTGCTTTCCAATTTGACATGGTCCACACACATGGCTCAAATTCTTACCCAGTTTAGGTATTCCCCTCACAAGCTCTTTGTTGGCTATCTTAGTTAGGTCATTGAAATTCATGTGACCTAATCTTTGATGCCACAGGTCAATGTTACTAATGATGGCAGAGTGACAAGTGAGATCATTAGTAGTAACAATCCCATAGCAGTTATCAGATGTGCGAACCCTATGTAAGACAGTATTTCCCTTTTTATCCAACATTTCACATTTATTTTTTGAAAACAATACTTCATGATGGGAATCACACATTTAACTAATGCTTAAAAGATTTGCTTTAAGACCATCAACTAGTAGAACATTATCTAGCTTGGGAAGACCAGCAACACTTATAGAGCCCTTACCAATGACTCTCGAAGTGCCGCCATCTCCAAAGGTAACAATTCCTCCTTCATATTTTTCAAGGGAGGTGAAGTAGGATTTGTTACCGGACATATGACGAGAACACCCACTATCAAGATACCACATGTGTGAATCACGTGCTTTTAGAGCAGTGTGAGCAACAAAACAAGTCAAATCCTCTTTTCTAATCCAAATCTTTTTAGTCTTGGTGTTCTGCCTAGACATGTAAGGTTGTCTCCTAACCCAAAAAGTATTAGAATTTCTACCCTTTTGAGACACCTTACCAAACAGTTCAAAACAGTAAGGACGAATGTGGCCATACCTACCACAGTGATGACAAATAAAAACAGGTTTTACCTCTTTTTTGTTGATCTTACCTACTTTTGCTTGATGAAGTGAAGGATCAACCTGGTCTATCTTCAGTTTTCCTTTTGCTTGAGTCTTCAAGTTCTGAGAGGTAGAGGCCTGTCCTTTGTGAGCCGTCGCACCATAGCCTAGCCCTCTTTTGTCAGAACCCATTTGTTGAGACCCGAGTATGTCTTCTAGAGATCTGGAACCTTTGTTCCACATGGCAATTGTTGCTCTAGCAATACGGAGTTCTTCATCTTTCTGACTGACTTTCTCTTCCAATGCAGCTTGTGACAACTCAAGACTTTCAAGCTTTTCTTCATATGTGGAATACACCTTCAGAAGTTCATTCCTTTCAGTTTCACAGGATAGAAGTTTTTCACATAAGTCTTGCCTGTCACTCGAGATCTTGATGACATTCTGTTTTGCTGTCAAGAGTTCTCCTTTGAGCCGGACATTCTCACTCTCACATATTTTGAGCTTGAGAGAGAGTTTGTCATTGGTTTTAGACAAATTCAGGTATTCCTCGTACAGCTTCTCGTAGGCTTGTTGTAGTTCTTCGCCATTGATCTCATCCATGTCTTCAGATGTTTCATCATCCTCTCTTTGCTCCTCATTCTCCTTGACCTCATCCAATTTAGCAACCAAGGCAGACAAGTTGCTGGATGGAGGTGGAGGTGAATCTCTTCTTTCATGGAATTGGCTCAGAATTTCCCATGTATCTTTAGCCTTTGTGCAGTGAACAACCCGTTGTTGTTCTTCATTAGAGATTGCTCCACGAATAATGATCAGGGCTCTCAGATTGCTCGGATTATCTGCACTTTCTGTATCTTCTTCAATGGCTTGCCAACCTTCTGGTTCAAAAGCTCTGAAAAACGCCCTCATTCTGATTTTCCAATACAGATAGTTAGCCCCATCAAAGGTGGGAGCATGATGTAGGTTCTGGCCACGAGCTGATTCCAAAGGCTTTGGAAGAGGTTGAGAAACCGTGGCCCAAAATGCCATGAATGCACTATCCCCATCTTCACCGGATTCAGGTTCTTCGGGTTCTTGCTCCGACCCGCTTTCATCATCCCAAGTTACGGTGTAGACTTTCTTCCGATTCTTTTTCGAAGGGCATTCAAGAGACATATGGCCAAACCATTGACATTCATAACACTTGACCCCTGGTCCCCTTACAATCTTTTTTTCAGTAGTTTCAGCAAATTTTGGTGGAACAGTTTTGGGTTTGTCATTACTCTTATCTTTTGAAATAGGGGCTCTGAAATTCGGCTTCTTTTTCAAAAAAATTTTAAACTGTTTTGTAAGCATAGCCGTCATCTCAGACTCTAAATCAAATTCAGTCTCCGGAGGTTTTGCAGTCTCATGGGCACTCGTGAAAGCCATATTTTCTTTTTTCTTTTTCTTAGAAATTTGGTGGGCTTCATAAGTCTGCAAATTTCCAACCAATTGATCGAGCTTGAGGGTATCAACATTCTGAGCCTCCTCAATGGCTGTCACCTTTGGTTGGAACCTCTCGGGAAAGGACCTCAAAATTTTTCCAACAACTTTTGCTTCCGGGATTTTTTCACCGAGAGTGAAACAGGAATTCACGATATCACTGAGTTTTGCATAAAATTCATCGAACGTCTCATCGTCGCGCATAAAAAGGGTTTCAAAGGCGAACGTGAGACGTTGAAGTTTTGACCTTTTAACAGAGGTAGTACCTTCGTGAATCGTTTCAAGAATATCCCACGCCTCTTTGCTATTTCACACGTGCAAATTCGACGGAATTCTTCAGGTGTGACAGAACAGAAGAGGGAGTTGAGAGCTTTGCTGTTCCAACTCGAATTCTGGTAATCGGTTGTGTCCCATTTATCAAGGGGTTTAGGAATATCAATCCCATCAATGGTGATTGTAGGTTCACTCCACCCAAAGATTACGGAGTGCCAAACTTTCTCATCGATGGATTTTAAAAATGCTCTCATACGAGCTTTCCAATAAGAATAGTTTGTACCGTCAAGTAATGGGGGTCTATGAGTCGAGTTACCATCACGAATAGAATCCATGATACTAATCACACAAAATCACACTCCTATAGTTTTGAAAAAACAAAGAGTGACCCGCTCTGATACCAATTGAAAATCCTACGTGATTTGTGATTAGATCAAGATTAACTTATTTCAAATCCCAATTAATTCAAAACACTCAACCTAAAATCATCAAACACTTACGAGAGATCAAGATTAGACACAAACGATTTTTTACGTGGAAAAAACCACAATTGAAGAACCTTCAATTGTAATCAAAAACCACGGGCGAACCGCCACTATCAATCCACTATTGAAGAACGAAAAGATTACAAAGATACCATACAAATTACCCAACCCAGTCAATTTGTCTCTGAATCTTCTGTAACTCTTTCACCACGCCTTCGTCACGGAATTGATCCTGAAGTTGATTCCACACCACAACTTCACTTGTCGAATTAACGACTGCGTAGAATCAAACGCCTTTTGGATTCTACGCTTTAATCTTCGGAATCCACCAAAGAGAACTTACTTGAAACTTAAGAAGCAACCTCCTTGATGTATGAATCTCAATGCATAAGTTCAGAACTCTCTCAAGAACATCAAGGAAAACTATGAAAAATTTCCAAAGAAAACTTTAAACACAACCCTAGTGCTTGTAGATCAGATCTAGGAAAAACTCCTTCAAAAAAACATCCTTAACAGCTTTAAATAGGAATCTGCATCCGCGATCTCCGCTCGAGCTCAACACAACCCGCTCGAGCGGACTGACCAAAAACTGCGTGCGAACAAACTGAGATGCGCTCGAGCGTAGGAGAATCCGCTCGAGCGTAAAATCACACCCACCAGTATTTTTTGCTTGCCTGACAAAATACTGAGATCTGCTAATCTACGCTCGAGCTCACAAGGATCCGCTCGAGCGGACAGAACAAAAACACAAAAAATTACATTTGAATCAACACAATGTTTTGTCTCCGGATTTGACAACATAGGGACCTAACAATAACATCATATAATTTTCTCCCTTTTTTCAAATTTAATTTTTGGAAGTTCAATGACCAAATCATTTCTCAAAAGTTTAGCAATTAAATACATTCTAACAACATTTAGGATAAAGGTTTAGGTGAGAAATAAAAAGAAAAAATAAATTTTGATTTTATTAAAACATAAAATCATCAAAATAAAAGTTGATTCTATTTTTCTCTTTCAAATAAATCATCAAAATAAATTGTGATTCTATTTTTCTCTTTCAAATAAATCATCAAAATAAATTTTGATTATATTTTTCCCTTTCAAATAAATTATCAAAATAAATTTTGATTCTATTTTTCTCTTCCAAATAAATTAAAACATAATTAAATAAAATCTCATATTTCCATACCTAGACCTTTACAACTATTGCATATGGATTTATTTGGTCCTTCAAGGACATCCAGTCTAGGTGATAAACATTATTGTCTTGTTATTGTTGATGATTATTCAAGATTTATATGGGTTATGTTTTTAGCACACAAAGATTAAACATCTTCTTCTTTCACAAAACTCTGTCGTAAAATTAAAAATGAAAAAGGCTTTCTTATTTCTAATATTCGAACCGACCATGGTAGAGAATTTGAAAATGAGAAATTTGAATTGTTTTGTGATGAGCATGATATTGGACATAAATTTTCAGCACCTAAAACCCCTTAACCAAATGGTGTAGTAGAAAGGAAGAATAGAACTTTAGAAGAGATGAGTAGAACAATACTTTGCGAAAATAACCTTTCTAAATATTTTTGGGCCGAAGCCGTTCACACCGCATACTATATTTTAAATCGTGCATTAATTAGACATATTCTCAAAAAGACTCCTTATGAACTTTGGCGTGATAGAAAGCCCAACATTAGTCACTTGTATGTTTTTTGTTGTAAATGTTTTGTACATAATAATGGTAAGGATAACTTAGATAAATTTGATTCAAAATCTAATGAAGCAATTTTTCTTGGCTATTCTTTAACTAACAAAGCTTATCGTGTTTTTAATAAAAGAACTCTTGTTGTGGAAGAATCTATACATGTGGCATTTGATGAAACTAACATCTCTGCTCAAAAGTAAATTGTTAGTGATAATATAGATTTGGAACCAAATGTAAAAGATTCAAGTATCTACAAAGAAGAGAACCAACCATGTAGGTTGAACAAAGAGATTGAACAACCTATTCTCCCACCTCAAGAAGAATGAGAAAACAATGATGATTTGCCAAGAGAATAGAAGTTTGTTCATAATCACCCTAATGATTTAATCCTAGGTGACCCTACAAAAGGTATTGAAACTCGCTATTCACTTAGAAACATTTGTAGTAACTTGGTTTTTCTCTTACAAATTGAGCATAAAAACTTTCAAGAAGCCGAATTCGATGAACATTGGATTATAGCTATACATGAAGAGCTTAATCAATTTGAGAGAAACAAAGTGTGAAAATTTGTGCAAAAACCTAAATATCATACCATTATCGGTATCAAATGGATCTTTCGAAACAAGGTTGATGAATCCGGCACAATTATAAGAAACAATGTTAGACTTGTTGCACAAGGATACAATCAAGAAGAAGGTATTGATTTCGATAAAACCTTTGCTCCGGTTGCTAGATTAGAAGCCATTCGCATGTTACTTGCCTTTGCATGTTTTAGAGATTTCAAACTTTACCAAATGGATGTAAAGAGTGCCTTTCTTAATAGTTTTATAAATGAGGAAGTTTATGTTAAACAACTCCCAGGTTTTGAAGATCATGCTTTTCCAAATCATGTTTTTAAACTATCAAAAGTTTTATATAGTTTGAAACAAGCACCTCATGCATGGTATGAACGATTAAGTAAATTTTTGATTGAAAATAATTTTTCTAGAGAAACAATTGACACAACACTTTTTGTTAAAACTAAAAATGATAATTTACTTATTGTGCAAATATATGTGGATGACATTATATTTGGTGCTACTAATGAAACCTTGTGTAAGGAATTTGCTAAGTGTATGCAAGGTGAGTTTGAGATGAGCATGATGGGAGAGCTAAATTATTTCCTTGGGCTTCAAATCAAACAATGTAAGGAAGGAATTTTTATCAACTAAGCTAAGTACACAAAGGAACTACTCAAAAAGTTTGGTATGTATGACTAAAAAATAATTGGAATACTTATGAGCACATCCATTAAGCTAGACAATGATGAAAAAGGTAAGTCCATTGATCAAACAAAATATCGAGGTACGATCGGCTTACTTCTTTATTTAACTGCAAGTAGACCTGATATTATGTTTAGTGTTTGTATGTGTGCTAGATATCAATCAAATCCTAAGGAATCACATCTCAGTGCTATTAAAAGAATTTTTAGATATCTTGTTGGCACTCAAAATTTGGGACTATTTTATCCTAGAGATGTTGCACTTGATTTAATTAGATACTCGGATGCTGACTTTGCCAAATGCAAACTTGATAGCAAAAACACTAGTGACACTTGTCACTTTCTTGGTAACTCATTAGTATCTTGGTTTAGCAAAAAGCAAAATTCTGTTGCTTTATCAACGGCCGAAACTGAATGTATAGCTTCCGGAAGTTGCTGTGCCCAAATATTTTGGATGAAACAACAATTGGAGGACTTTGATTTGCATTATGATCATATCCCTATTAAATATGATAATACTAGTGCCATCAATTTAAGCAAAAATTCAGTTCAACACTCACGAACAAAAATATTGAAATTCGACATCAATTTTTAAGAGATCATGTTCAAAAAGAGGATATTGTACTTGAATTTGTAAACAGCGACAAGCAATTGGCGGATATTTTCACAAAACCCCTAAGCGAGGATCACTTCAATTTTATTCGTGGCGAGCATGGAATGTCGATTTCTACTTAAAAAGTTTTGTTATGACTATGGAACTTGATTTTTGTTAAAATGATATATGTGTATTGCTACATTGATATAGAAACATTTATATCAGTTGAATGCTCTCAAATCCTTCATACATTTATTCTCCTTAACAGTTTGTTATTCTCAACTGTGTAATTTTTTTTGGGTTCTGCATCTTGAGGTAAAATTAACTTTGCATACATTGATTTTTTTTGAAACCCTCATGGCATTTTTTTTTTGCATTACCATTCCAGCAACACCAACGTCCCATTAAGTTTAATTTCTGCTGATATTATTTTATTTTACTTTATTTTATTTTTTTATTTTGCTATTAAGCTTAATTTCTTTTATTTTTATTTTTTTTCATTATTATTTTTTGTTGGGCTTAATTTTCTTATTTTTTTCATACTTTTTAATTTCATTTTTCAGTACTTAAACATAAAAACAAAAGCAAAATACAAATATTTACATAAAAAAATACTCTTCATTTTTTTTACGGCCATACACCGATCAAAACAAACCTATTTACATAAATAAAAAAAAAAACTTCATTTTTTTACGGCCATCTGCCGATCTTACTTACTCGCCTCTTCCATCGTTTTCTTCTTTTTTTTATCCCATTGGGCGACCCTTGACACCCCCTGCCCCCGTATTTTCGTCAAGAGCAATGACTTCCCGCTGACTATCAAAGACCAAGAATGACGTTGCTCTAAATCGGGGCATGGAGATGGTCTTCCGTTTAAGCTCTTTATTTTCGGCCTTCAGTGCGCCTATTTCTGCTCGCGTATCCTTGTACATGCGCTGGAGCAGAGAGAGTTGGGCGTTGACCTGATGGAGCTCACTTGTCCTGTTCTGAAATCGGTGAGCCAATTTTGTGACTGCCGTTACCTTCTCTATACAGGACATCAGTGTGAAATGATTGGCTTCTATGTCAGATTGAATTGCCATGGTTTGTTCAATCGACATCATAGGAAGGTTAGGAAGAGGAATGACAAGAAGAGTAGGAGTAGAGGCACTCGGTCCAGCAGAGCTTATGGGATCGTTTAGGTTCGGAAAGAGAGTAAAGGGACAAGACGAGGCCATGTAGTAGAAGAGAGAGATGTAATCGAAAGGAGAGTAGTTTTTGGCAACCTTTCTGCTCTGCTCAGTCTCTCTGTTCTATCTCTCTCACGTAGCGAATGAGGAAGAAGAAGGCGAAGAGAGTAATTAAGAAGAAGACGGAAAAGAAGACGACAATAGGGAGAGAGAGCCGAGGCAGCTAATTGACTGATTAACCCGTCTTGTTTTTGTTGGTCGGCTGACGCAAAAGTGAGGACGCGTGTCCGACGCGATTTTCGACGAACAAAAAAGAGACGCGGGCGAATCATATATATATATATATATATGTGTGTGTGTGTGTGTATATATATTTTGATTATCTATTTTTTTGATGCCATTTATCACTATCATTTTCCTTATCCTCCTCCTCCAGATTCTGAGCCATAATTTCCTTTTGATAATGTCACAGGGGGAGAAAATTATATGATGTTATGTATTATGGTATTATTTTCAAACTACTCTGATGTTATGTATTTATAGTTTGATATTTTAATCTTATATCATGTTATTGATTAAAGCTTATTTATTACACATGTGCTAACCTATGTATTTAGAAATGAATTCAGGGAGCATGACTTGAGGGGGAGCCCTTGTTACTCTCAAATTAAATCAAAACATCATTGTGTACCATCATCAAAAAGGAGGAGATTGTTAGATTTATTTATTTTGATGATTTATTTAATTATTTTTATTTCATTAATTATATTTATCTGTTGTATTAGTCATAATTTTTATTAGGGTATTATTAATTTTAATTATAAAAACCTAATTCACTCCCCTCTTAAGTTATCTTTTGGGTAACAATCCTAATAAGTGAAATTATTGTCTAACATATCCTATTTAAAAGCTTTTATCAATTTTTTTTCCTCTCCATAAATCTCTCTCCATATCCAAAGCGAGTTTTTTTACAATAACATACTGGATATTTTTTAAAATACGGAACTTTTTTTTTATATATATTTTTTTAAGTAGGCCTTATAAAATAGAATAAGTAGTCCCTTTGGAAAACATATAACACATCAGCAAAACTTTTTTCAAATCTATAAAACTTGTATTATGCTTAAGGTAGGTTTTTTTTCCTTAGTTGTGTGAAGGCCTTTTTAAAGGGGGCATTTTTTTTTAAAAAAAAAAAAAAATAAAATTGTTTAAAAACTATATTTGGAGAGTTTAGAAAATGGGACTTTTTGCATAAGGCTTCATGGGAAAGCCGGCCTAGCGATATTTTAAAGTTATTAATGACAATATTAACAATGTAAATCAAGTTGAAGAAAAATGATCTCATTTTCCAGCCTCCCAAAAAAAAATGTTGATTTATATCTATAAATCAATTAAAGATTAGAACTTGGTAGACCTTTCTAATAACTTTTTTTTCTTTGTTTTTAATGTATTTATCAATTTGAATAGAATTTTAATAAAGGAAGATGGTGGTGGCCTGTGGTGGGTGATGGTTGAAAATAATGGACAAGGTAAGAGTGAGTGAAAATTTATTTTGAAAACGAAAGGTGTTTTTGTTTTTAATTTTTTTTTAATTGTTAAAAACCATTATACTCTTGTACTCATTAAAACCCTGATCTTTGACTGACTTCATGTACAAGAGAAATTGAAGATCACATCCCCGCTTATGATGTGATACTTCTTCATAGTTGTATGTAATAATAATAGTCCATGAATAAAAATCAACAAAGTGAGATCAGTCAATTTATTCTTTCTCAAATGCCAGGACCACATGTGAGGTGCGATAGTCCAGGTGGGATAAATATCAATTGAGAGAAAGCCCCCATCAAATGAAAAGAAGTAATTTGGTGGTCAAGGTGATGTGCCTTAGGTCTATTTTGAAAAAAAATAAATAATTAATTAATTAATTTTTTTATTTTTTAAAATATTTTTTTTAAAGTGTGTAAAAAAAATAGTGAGATGATGTGACCTAAACAAGTCAATGAGGCAATAAATTGGCTTTTTTTCCTAATTGCCTAAATAGGCCTTAAGATTATTATGATTGGTGGAGGGAATATGGTTTACCATTTTGTGTTTTTTGGTGAGATAGTGTTGGATGACAAATCAGTAAGGAGCATGGCATTTGCATGACATTTGCATGACATTTGATAATTAGGCCTAGTTTAGAAAGACTAAATAAGTGTATTTTTTGACTTTTTTTGTATTATGTGTAGAAAAAGTAGAGAGAAGATGTTGATTGATGTGACCCAAAAAAGATAAAAAGATGAAATAAGTACACTTTTTTCTTTGTAGCCAAACTTGGCCTTAGTGAGAGTCAAAGATGAGTCGCACCCTCAAAAAATTTAAAAATATTATGTATTATATTAAAAATTTTAAAATAATTTAAAATTATAAAAAATTGTAATCCCCAAATATACTTTCATATCCCATAGTGTAATTCAAATCCTTCCGTGATGAGAGTATCATTACATGATGCTCGTATGGTCCCCCAAGACCACCTATAAGAAATTGGTCCTTCCATTCAAATTGAAAGTTAAAAATAACAATTTTGAATGCTTGTCAATTTTTTGAAATGTACACAATAGAAAAATTAACGAAAATTTAGACGGAATGGCTAAATTAAAATTAAACTTAAAGTATAAGAATTAAATTGTTCAAATTAAAACTATAAGGGTAAATGAAAATTTGACTCAAACATAAAGAGTAAAAATTATAATTAACTATTTCTATAAATTTTTAATGTTATATTTTTTTAATCATAGAATCAAATGTTGATGAAATGAAACAATGAAAGTAACATATTGGACTGATGGAATATATTCACATACTTCCACCTTGTGGTGGTCAATGGTCATAGGTCACTTTATGATCAGATCATCCCTGAATTTGAAGAACCCCACTATTGAAGAGAGAATATGGATTTTAGGCTGCCTAAAGTTTCATCGTCTTTTCATGATTTTCTGAATATCTCGTCTATCTTTTTTTTTTTTTTTTTTTGGTATTCGAATATCTCGTTTTTCTATTCATATATAGACATATGATATAAAATAGAAAAAATTTCAATGCAATATAAATTTTAAAAAATAATTATATATAAGTATTAAACTTTATATGGGGTCACTTGTGATGGCATAAAAATAAGGAATTGGGGTGGCTGCTGTGCGGGGTGCACAGCAGCCACTGCTGTGCAGTCATTTGGGCCCTTTTTTTGGGGCTTATTTTGATAATCCGAACCGTTCACATTTTAGAATATATCAAGTAGAACATACCTGTAAAAAATCAAGTTAATCGGATATCGTTTACCCATTCATCCACTCAGATTTGTATCTACAAAAATAAATAACAATTGTAATTTAAAGTATTAAAATGAATACAAATGTGAGTGGATGAATGGGTAAACAATATCCGATTAACTTGATTTTTTACAGGTATGTTCTACTTGATGTATTCTAAAATGTGAACGGTTCAGATTATCAAAATGGGCCCCGAGAAGGGCCCAAATGGCTGCACAGCAGTGGCTGCTGTGCACCCCAGCACAGCAGCCACACCAATTCCCATAAATAACTGTACTTTTTGTTTTTTTGGATTAAAAAGTTGAGGAAAAAATATGAATATTTTGATTAACTTTTTGACTTTTTAAAAAAAATTATGTATTAAAAAATTGTATAAATAAGTGTATAGGAGAAGTTTTAGTGAAGTAGACAGTACGACCCGTACAGTCTAGGTAGAGTAGTGGGCTGAGTAAGAGATAGGAAATGGTTGCTTCCTTTTCGGGCTTGAATTCGACGATGCTGTTTGGCCCGTAGGGGCCCACCATGGGTCCCGTTTTGCTAATCGAAATCGTTAAATGTGTAGAACTCGTTGAGTACTATATGTTTCAAAAAAATTACGTTGATCGCATATCGATAGCTATCTGATCGTATTAGTTTCTTGTCAACCTTAATTATAACATCATCCATTTTTTATACAAAATTGATTTGATCATGTAGTTAGCGATATTCGATCAATGTGATTTTTTACAGACATATAGTACTCGACAAGTTCTACACATTCAACAGTTCAGATTATCCAAACGGGACCTATGATGGGCCCCCACGGGCCGATGGTGTTGTTTGTGCACCCCGCCTGTGCAATTTTTCTAAAAAAGTCAGCAAAGTCTGTGGTGAGACAGGCATCAGTTGTAATAATTAAGTGTAAAATTAATTTTTTTTATTTTTTTTTGGTGAATAGTAATTCTTTTTTAACTTTTTGACTTTTTTCATATATCCCAATCCGGGCCTAAATATTAATTATTAAAATTATAGTTTTTAACATGAAATTGTAATAATTTTTTGGAAGTATCACTGCAGTAATTCTCACTATAAAATAACAATCTAAATCACAAGAAAAAGTATATGAACTTTCAATTCAAGAGCCTAGAGGTTAGAAGCATAATGAGAGCCATGATTATGACGTCTATACAGCTATAATAAGAATGTATTTTGAAATATAAATATTTAAATCTTCTCTATCAGTCTACTACAAATACAGAAATAAATCTATCTTTGGTCTTCAGATTTAGTGTTCAAATTTACCCTGAGCTTATTCATTATCTTTTTGGTCTTCAAATTTGAGATTTTGAATTGAAGCTAGGGACCAATATTCCATGCAAGTACCACGCATGTTGGCAGAACTTGACCCTGTTGTTCCTTGGCCTTGAACCATCATATATAGCACAATCTTGACCAAGACTGCCTCTCTTATATGTTGTTTTACAGTACATATATAGGAGGTAACTATAGGCAATGAGGTAAAGCCTGTTGTTAGATTAAATTATTTCCAAAATTTTAAGTTGTTAAGAAAAAATGAATCTTCCAGAAGTACTTCTCATCTGTGAAACAAACAAATAAATTAAGTGAATAAGATGCACAATGACAGATAAAAAAGGAAAGATGTTGAGTGTAATGGTGACTCCATCATAATGGGGTTTTTGATTTTTTGATAAAATAGAAATTTCATTGATGTATCAAATGAGAAGCAAGCAAAATAATACATCAAAGAGGGGCGAAAGGGGGGGAGAAGCTTCATAGCTTTAGAGAGGATTAGGTGGACACCTCTTATCTATTACTATTACTGTTATATCTGGGGATGTAGAAAAAATCAAAAAAAAAATCGACTAAATTGATTAAATCAGATCAAATCAGTTATATTTGGCCTATTTTTTTTAATAAAAATCAGTCTGTGTGATTTTTAAATTTAATTTAATTGGGTTTTCAATTCGGTATTGATTCAAGCACCTTATGTACCAAACTAAACTAAAACCGACCGTTTCAACATATTTTTTATTTATAATATATATATATATATAATGATATTAATAAGTATAATAAATTATTAACCTTAATCATTTAACCTTATCATCTTTATAACATAAGTATATAAACTCTTATTATATATAATATTAACTTTAATTCATTATTCTTGAAACCTTAGTATTTTTTAAACTTTTTTTTTTTTTGTTAATCTAGGAATTGAAAAGTATTTTTTAAATTGTTGAATTGGATATGTTTGAAATGGTGGACAAATAACTAATTTAGTGTTTTTATATAGATTAGTGATTATATTTAAAAGTGGCTCAAGTTTAAAAGATTCTAGATCGATTAAATTGTACCGAACCGAACCATTTCAATCAGTTCAGTTTGGTGCATTTTGATAGGAGAAACAGTTTGTATCGATGTTCAAAATAATAAAACAGACCTTATTGGTTCAGTGAATTTTTTTTATCTAAATACAAACCGTATCGAACTAATTATATCCCTAGTTTTACCCAACATTTACTAACAAAACTAAATGAATATATATCAAGTTAACATGATGGAAACTTTAAACGATGTTATGTTGATATGCCCTTTTATTTGGAAAAATTGGACAAATCTATAGGGTTGGTGGGGTCTGCAATAGGCATCACCTCAAAATGTTGAAGGATTGTTGGATTGGTGAAAAGGTTTCAAGTGGAGGAATTTTGAAAACAAAATTTGGAATGTTATTTCATTGTCTGCCTTTTGCTCCATTTGGAGGACAAGGAATGCCTGTGTTTTTAATGGGAAAAACAACCTATGTTGGAGGAGTTGAGTGATTTGGTAAAGATAAGGGTTGCATTAAGGTTCAAAACTGATTCAAGAGATTGTTTGTATTTTGTTCATGATTTGGTGGATAATTTGCTTCAAGTAAGGATGATATTATCCTAGAGTTCTGGTTGGATTGGTAGCTTGGTGGTCTACTATTTAGCAGGGGTGGTGTGGTATTGTTGGGCTCTTTATTTCTTGTTGGTTTTCCATCAACTTGGGGTTTGTGCTTGTACTTGCGGATGATTGTATATGTCCCTTAATGTCAACCTAATTGGGAGGGGTGGTGTGGTATTGTTGGATTCTTTATTTCTTGTTGGTTTTCCATCAACTTGGGGTTTGTGCTTGTACTTGCGGATGATTGTATATGTCCCTTAATGTCAACCTAATTGGGATGGAGCTTCTATTATAATACTTGTACTACTCCCTTACTTTTATTAATGTATTTCTCATATGTATATGTAAATTTTATCAATAAAGTTTTTTTTTAAATAAATAAATAAAAGAAAAAAAAAAGTTTACACTTCTTATGCCATCTCATAAATGGAAAGACAAACGTAATAAGAGAATAAGATTAATGCTAGGGACTAAATATTTTTGTCCGCAAAAATAAAAATGTGTTGCAAAAAAAATATTAGGAGACCAATTCTAGTTGTCACAAACATGTCTTCCCTAAAAATTTAAATAAAATAAATTACTTAGCTATGAAATATTGAAAATATCATTAATAAATGTACTTTTTTGGGAAAAAACTAATTTTGTCCCAAAACATTTACTTTTTTAGACCAAAATTTTGGTTCTAAAAGAAAACTAATTCATTAATAAATGTCTAATTTTATTGCTAAAAACATAATAATTGCACTTTTGACAACTAAAATATTTTATCTTAAAAGGATGATTTCACCTCTAATTTTTTGTCTCTAAACACTACAAGAATTTTCACTTTTGGCGACTAAATTTTTAGTCGCCAAAAGTAAATTTTTAGTCGCCTAAGGGTTTCAGTGACTAAATTATTTGGTCGCAGAAGTAGTCATCGAAGAATTGTCGGTAAAGGTCATTAGCGACTAAAATTATTTTAGTCGCCAAATGTATTCAATTTCTGACTAAATTTTTAGTCGCTAAAAGGTTGGACATTAAATTAAATTAGTACATTTTTGGCGACCAAACCTTTAGTCGCCTAAAGTCTCACATTTTTAGCTACTAAAATCTTAGTCAGCAAAGAGTTCTTGTTTTGGCTACTAAAAATTTGATCGCCTAAAGTCCCACATGTTTGGCTACTAAAATTTTCGTCGGCAAAGAATTCTTGTTTTGGTTACTAAAATTTGATCGCCTAAAGTCCCACTGTTTTGGTTATTAAAATTTTATTCAGCAAAGAGGTCTTGTTTTGGCTACTAAATATTTGGTCGCCTAAAGTCCCATATTTTTTGTGACACCCGAATGTTTTAAATTTAACATTACGATAAAATAAATAAATAATAATAATAATAATAATAATAATAATAATAATAATAATAATAATAATAATAATAAAATAAGTATATACATATACATGTAGTGATAATAATAATAAATAAATGAATAATTTAGGAAATTGAGAATTTTATGGTTTAAGAAATACGTTGTAAAATAGTAGACATTAAATATTTTAATAAGTTGTAAGTGGTGATTTATAGTTGGGTGGTAAGGCTTTTAGACGTGAACCTAACTTATTATTATACGTAATTTTAAGAATCATTGTGGATTTCCAAAGAAGATAATAATGTTTAAAGTGGTAAATTGGTCAAATGGTCAAGAGGTAGAATTCAAACTAATTGTTAAATGATTAATGCTTCCTACCCCCACTGGGGGTCGACCCCCAGTGAGGTGTCGGCCCCGGATTGGTCCAAAAAAAAATTTTGTTTTTTTTTTTTTTTTTTAAGTTTTCAGCCAGTGGGGGCACGCCACGTCACTGGGGGCGCGACCCCCACCGGGGGTATGCAGCGCGGTTGTTGTTAAATAGTGGATAAGGGTGGACCAACGTACACACGCGTCAAAATTTCGGACTCTTCCGTGACTTCCTACCCACAATTACCCTTCTATAGATAGGAAAGAGTGATATGTTTAAGGAACGGAAGGAAAACAAAAAAAACAAGTAGGAAAGAGGACGCACGGGTGAGTATCGTGAGTGGTGGTGGAGGGAAAGGATTAAGAAATTAATTTAAGATGAGTTATATTATACCTTGAGTCACTAAAATGTGTTTTACAAATGTTTTGACTTACCAAAATCTATTTTACACAAGCTATGTTTTAATAAAAGTTATGTTTTATAAAGGTTTTAATTACGTGGTTTTATTTCTGAACCCTATTTGCTTAAAAGGAAACCCATGGATATGTTTGTTTATATTTTAAAGAATATTTGGCTATGATCTTATATGAAAATATGTTTTGTGAGTACCACCACGGGAGTCCCATGCCTTGAGGGACTTAAATAATCATTGGCTTAGTGATTGACCACTTTGTGGTCCAGTGTTTGTCGTGGATCCATTGACCAGTATAGTGCTTGTCACTTAGTGATGTAACGTGGTTATAGTGATTATTTCAGTTTCTGGCACTTAATTAATTTGTGTATTCAACTCAACTCAATTTATAATGTTTCAGCTTAAATAAATATCCATGGCCATTTTGTGCCCCTCATAGTATAATATTTCTTCACTCTGCTATGTGCTTATAGCTGTTACCCCTTTCAGGTGACGAGGTTTAGCGGGACCAGATGAAAAATGAATCGCTATGTTATTTTGTTTTTTTTTAGATTTCTATCTTTTATTATTAAACTCTTGTAATATAGTGAAGCTCAAATGACTATGTTTTATTTCCTTTTAAATAAACAGTTGGTACCCAATTATTTATTTTAATTTATTTAATTTATCTGCTTGCGCTGTGACTACAGAATTATCCGAATTATTTTATTTTTATCTTATTACGACGCTGAGTCTTTGGGTACCGGGTTTGGGTCGTGACAAAAGTGGTATCAGAGCAATGGTTTTAAAAAAAATAATAATAATAAAAATAATAATAGTAATATATAAATAAATAAATAAATAATATATATATTACAAGTTTTTAAGATTTTTACGCAAAAAAAAAAGAAAAAAGAAAGTGTTAAACCTGCATTATTATGTGATATATCTAACGCATATAAGTCATATATATGTCTAGGCTAAGTTTTCTCGTGTTGTAGAACATGGCAAACCTATTGGAACTATTTTGGTACGAGCCCCCAGAAGCTCATCTCCTCCCAAACTAATTAGAGGGCTGGGGTGACTCAGAGAGTCTTGTCAGGCAAGCCCATCCAACACTTGACCATCTCATGGACAGATCCGTTTACTTACAGGCTGACCCCGATGAGGACTTATTATTCCGAAGACTTAGCCGAGGTAGCACTCGTGAAAGGTACATAGGACCGACCCACGTTGTTGGTCTTGCTCCGGACATAGAACCACCACATTTTCTGGTCGCACCTCTACCCGTAGGCTTTGCAGAAAGGAGGGGACTTGCATATCCTAGTAGCCACCTTTGCACCACGACACCACCTCCCCAGCACATTGTTTATACCCTAGCTGTGGACTTTACCGATGGTGCATAATACCTGGAGACACCGATACGGATTACTGGACGGGAATTCTGGGGTTATGATCACGGTACTCCTGTTTACATGGTTCAGGTAATATGGAGCTGCTTCGAAGTTGAGCTTAGTGGGTGGGAGTTTGAGTCCATCATGCAAAGTGAGTTTCCAGGATTGTTTCATGGACCAGTTTTCCGAAGCCAGTTATCCTGGTGACCTAATGGACCAGTCTAGATGTCTGACTAGAAGACCCTTTTTGTGAGCTGACCATGAGTAGTCTAATCTTTTTGTATTAGTAGGATTAGACATTAATCTGTGACTACCAGACAAACACCCTATGTATGGTAACAATGATGTATATGTGGTAATATTAACATGATGGTAACACTAATATGAAAGTGGTGATATTAATAGCAAAACTAGTACGATATATATGAATGTGGTAATAATAGAACGAATATGTTATATATGACGTTGTATCAAAATTGTTTCAATGTGATGTCACGCTTATATCATTTTGCCTTGTAGTAATGGCCAATGAAGGAAATGAAAACGGATCATCAGTCAGTGGTACCAACCCGATGGAACAGATCATGGAAAGGGCAGTCACCAACTTTTTACAGGCCTTGCAAAGCAGCATAACCAATGGGACATTAGAAAGACGAGAAGAATCGACTACGATTAAACAATTTCAAGATCTGAAACCCACTACGTTTATCGGCAGTCTAAACCCACTAGTAGCAGAGGCTTGGGTCAGGGACATGGAGAAAATCTTCCGCGCACTACCTTGCACAGAAAGACAGAAGGTGACTTTTGCCACCTTCACCTTCAAGGACGATGCACAAGAATGGTGGCTCCTTACCCTGGAAAAGGAAGATATTGTGACTTGGGTACGATTTTTAGAAGTATTCTATGAAAAGTACTTTCCAGATTCACTACGGGAACAAAAAGTGTCAGAATTCATACATCTAAGGCAAGGAACCATGACAGTGGCCGAATATGAAAGTAAGTTCACACAGCTAGCCCGGTTCGCGACATATGTCATTCCCACCAAAGCTCGAAAAGCCAGGAAATTTGAAGCAAGGTTGGATCCTGAAATTAAGGACAGGCTGGAGGTTCTGAAACTGCCAACCTATGTGGCGGTGGTAAATCGAGCATATATTGCGAAAAAAGGGATTAAAGCCTTACGATCTGGGGAGCCAAGTCAGAGGAAGCGATTTTGGGAAAGAGATAACAGAAGGCCCAGTGTCGCACCTCCCAAGAGAATAAATACAAGCACAACCAATTCAACCGGTCCAAGCAATCAAAGTCTTACAGACCCTAAAGGTGGCATCATTCCAGCTTGCTCTACCTGTGGAAGGACTCATTGGGGACCATGCCGTCAAGATACGAGAGCATGCTTTAGATGTGGCCAAGTTGGCCATTTACTGAGAAATTGTCCAAAGCTCGTCCGCCCCTTTGAACCAGTCCGAAAACCCGCAGTACCTGAAGGAGCGAGAAAAGACCAAAAACGCCAAGGAAGAGCTTTTGCCCTAGTACCTGGAAACCCAGAAGTTACTGAAAATGTTGTGTCAAGTACACTCTCTGTTTGTGGTCACTTAGCCCATGTTCTCTTTGACTCTGGTTCAACTCATTCTTTTGTTACACCACACTTTGCTACCAAGTTAGCGCCAACACCCGAACCCTTAGGATATATACTATCTGTGTCTTTTCCCTTTGGAAATTCCGCCCTTAGTACTGATGTATACAAATCTTGCACTGTAACCTTAAAAGGTGAAACCTTACACGTAGACTTGATACCCCTTGGCATTAGTACCTTTGATGTAATTTTAAGAATGGATTGGTTAGCTGCTAATCGTGCCCCTATCGATTATAAAGCCAAAAAGGTATTCCTCAGGTCACCAAACCAACTCGAGCTTGTCTTCGAAGGAACCGGAGCCTCTCCCCCTCCCTGTATTATATCCTTCATAACAGCCCAACGACTGCTAAGAAAAGGTTGTTGTGGTTGTATCTGTTATATGATTAATACTCAACAAGAGACCCCCACACTTGATGCGATCCCCGTAGTTCGAGAATTTTCGGATGTGTTTCCTAAAGACCTGCCTGGCACCCTAGTTGATCGGGAAATTGAGTTCACCATTGAAACCCAACCTGGTATACAACCAATCTCAAAGACCCCTTACTGCATGCCCATGGCAGAATTGAAAGAACTAAAAACTCAACTCCAAGAACTACTGAATAAAGGCTTCATCCGACCAAGTACCTCACCGTGGGGAGCTCCGGTACTGTTCGTAAAGAAAAAGGATGGTACAATAAGGTTATGTATCGACTATCGAGAGCTAAATAAAGTCACCATCAAAAATCGGTACCCCCTGCCACGAATTGACGACTTGTCGACTTGTTTGATCAACTACAAGGCGCCCAAGTGTTCTAAAAAATTGGCTTGCATTCTGGTTACCATCAACTAAAATTCAAAACGGAAAGCATCGAAAAGACTGCCTTCAGAACCCGTTATGAGCATTACGAGTTCCTCGGCATGCCATTTGGCGTCACCAATGCTCCAGCGGCCTTTATGGACCTCATGAATCGAGTGTTCAAACCCCATCTTGACGAGTTCGTCATTGTCTTCATTGACGACATTCTCATATACTCCAAATCGCCAGAAGATCATGAACACCACTTGCGAAAAGCTCTACAGACATTACGTGATCATAAACTTTATGCCAAGTTGAAGAAATACGAATTCTGGATCACTAGTGCACATTTCCTCGGTCACGTCATTAACAAAGATGGCATTTTAGTCGATCCCCAGAAGGTTATAGCAATTGTGGATTGGCCACGACCTACCAACGTATCAGAAATTCGAAGCTTCTTGGGCCTAGCCGGCTATTACCGGTGCTTTGTGCAAGATTTCTCGAAGATAGCTTCACCATTGACCCAACTAACTCAAAAGAACACACCCTTTGAATGGACGGACAAGCAGGAACGTTGCTTCCAAGAATTGAAGGGCAGACTCGTGACGGCACCAATACTAGCGCTCCCTGTGGAAGCAGAAGGGTTTATAATTTACAGCGATGCCTCATACAATGGTTTGGGTTGCGTTCTTATGCAAAACGGGAAGGTCATTGCTTATGCCTCTCGCCAACTAAAAACGCACGAAAGGAACTATCCAGCTCATAATCTAGAATTGGCTGCGGTGATCTTTGCCCTCAAAATCTGGCGTCATTATCTCTACGGAGTAGCTTGCGAAATCTACACCGATCACAAAAGTCTCAAATATCTGTTTACACAGAAGGAATTGAATATGAGACAACGACGATGGCTAGAATATATGAAGGACTACGATCTAGAGATCTATCATCATCCCGGCAAAGCTAATGTAGTAGCAGACGCACTAAGTCGAAAAATGACCAAAAGTCTGGCATGTACCCTCGTTCCCCGCAAGATCCATGGATTGCTCGCCAACATAATCATGGAACCCGAGTTGATGAAAGAAATTAGAGCCCGCCAATGTGAAGATAAACTTTTGAAGAAAAAGTACGAGGAGCAAGGAAACACGCCTAATCCTGACTTTACAATAAGCAATGGGATGCTAAAATTTCGAAATCGAATTTGCGTACCCGACCTCCCGGAACTCAAGAAAAAGATATTGGTAGAAGCTCATAGCTCGAAGGTTGCGATCCATCCTGGCAATGCGAAGATGTATCACGATCTGCGGGAACACTTCTGGTGGACAGGAATGAAGAAAGATATAGCAAACTATGTCTCCAAATGCCTGTGTTGTCAACAAGTTAAAGCAGAGCATCAGAGACCTGCAGGTATGTTGCAGCCACTCCCTATTCCCGAATGGAAATGGGAGCATATTACTATGGATTTCGTGGTCGGGCTACCGCAATCAGTCTCGAAGAATGATGCAATATGGGTTATCGTAGATTGATTGACGAAGTCGGCGCATTTTCTACCAATCAGAATCATGTACTCCCTCTCTAAGTTCGCTACTCTCTACATTAGGGAAATCGTTCGCTTGCACGGCACCCCAGTTTCAATCGTATCCGATAGAGACCCCCGTTTCGTGTCTCATTTCTGGAACAAATTACAAGAAGCTTTGGGAACCACTCTAAGGTTTAGCACGGCTTATCACCCGCAAACTGATGGGCAATCTGAAAGGACGATCCAGACTTTGGAAGATATGCTACGTTTGTGCGTACTAGACCTCAAAGGTAACTGGGATGATCACCTACCTTTAGTGGAGTTCGCGTATAATAATAGCTACCATGCAAGTATTGGAATGGCACCGTACGAGGCACTGTATGGAAGAAGATGTCGATCACCTCTGTGTTGGACGGAAGTCGGAGACAGAAAATTATTAGGCCCCGAGATTGTGCAAGTAACGAGTGATAAAATTCAACTCATCCAACAACGAATTCGCACTGCCCAGAGCCGCCAGAAAAGCTATGCAGATACACGAAGACGAGACTTAGAATTTTAAATAGGAGATCATGTGTTCCTTAAAATCTCACCGACAAAAGGGGTAATCCGATTTGGAAAACAAGGAAAGTTGAGACCACGATACATCGGTACATTCGAGATACTCGAAAGGATTGGTCCAGTAGCATATCGTCTTGCGCTTCCACCCGAATTATCCAATGTTCATAATGTGTTTCATGTTTCGATGCTTTGTCAATATCTTCAAGACCCAGAGCATGTTGTCAATCATGAGAACCTAAAAGTTCAAGAAGATCTCTCCTACGAAGAGCAACCTGTACAGATTCTCAACCATCGTGACCAGATCCTTCGAAATAAAACTATACCCCTCGTAAAGGTCTTATGGAGAAACTATCGTGTCGAAGAAGCAACGTGGAAAACTGAAAGCCAAATGCGAGCTAAATACCCACACCTCTTCGAAAACCAAGGTACGTCAAGTTTGGGGACAAACTTCCTTAAGGAGAGGAGAAATGTGACACCCGAATGTTTTAAATTTAACATTACGATAAAATAAATAATAATAATAATAATAATAAGTATATACATATACATGTAGTGATAATAATAATAATAAATAAATGCATAATTTAGGAAATTGAGAATTTTATGGTTAAAGAAATACGTTGTAAAATACTACACATTAAATATTTTAATAAGTGGTAAATGGTGATTTATAATTGGGTAGTAAGGTTTCTAGACGTGAACCTAACTTATTATTATACGTAATTTTAAGAATCATTGTGGATTTTCAAAGAAGATAATAATGTTTAAAGTGATAAATTGGTCAAATGGTCAAATAAAAGATATAAATTGGTCAAATGGTCAAGAGATAGAATTCAAACTAATTATTAAATAGTGGATAAGGGTGGACCAACGTACACATGCGTCAAAATTTCATACCCTTCCGTGACTTCCTACCCACGATTACCCTCCTATAAATAGGAAAGAGTGATATGTTTAAGGAACGGAAGGAAAACAAAAAAAAGAAGTAGGAAAGAGGACGCACGGGTGAGTATCGTGAGTGGTGGTGGAAAGAAAGGATTAAGGAATTAATTTAAGGTGAGTTATATTATACCTTGAGTCACCAAAATGTGTTTTACAAATGTTTTGACTTACCAAAATCTGTTTTACACAAGTTATGTTTTAATAAAAGTTATGTTTTATAAAGGTTTCAATTACGTGGTTTTATTTCTGAACCTTATTTGCTTAAAAGGAAACCCATAGATATGTTTGTTTATATTTTAAAGAATATTTGGTTATGATCTTATATGAAAATATGTTTTGTGAGTACCACCACGGGAGTCACATGCCTTGGGGGACTTAAATAACCATTGACTTAGTGATTGACCACTTTGTGGTCCAGTGTTTGTCGTGGATCCATTGACCAGTGTAGTGCTTGTCACTTAGTGATGTACCGTGGCTATAGTGATTATTTCAGTTTCTGGCACTTAATTAATTTGTGTATTCAACTCAACTCAATTTATAATGTTTCAGCTTAAATAAATATCCATGGCCATTTTGTGCCCCTCATAGTATAATATTTCTTCACTCTACTATGTGCTTATAGCTGTTACCCCTTTCAGGTGACGAGGTTTAGCGGGACCAGATGGAAAATGAATCGCTATGTTATTTTGTTTTTTTTAGATTTCTATCTTTTATTATTAAACTCTTGTAATACAGTGAAGCTCAAATGACTATGTTTTATTTCCTTTTAAATAAACAGTTGGTACCCAGTTATTTATTTTAATTTATTTAATTTATCTGCTTGCGCTGTGACTTCAGAATTATCCGAATTATTTTATTTTTATCTTGTTACAACGCTGAGCCTTTGGGTACCGGGTTTGGGTCGTGAGATTTTTGGCTACTAGATTTTTAATTGGTAAAAGTGTTTTTATTTTTTAGCTTTTGTTTTTAGCTACGAAATATTTTAGTCGCCAAATGTTTGATTTTCTTTTGGCTACAAAACTTTTAGTCGCCAAATGTCTATTTTTTTTTTTTTTTTTTGCTACCAAACTTTTAGCCGCCCAAAGTATTTTTTCAATTTCTTTTTAGCTACCAATTGTTTAGTCGCCAAAAACATGATATTATGTTTTATCGCAAAATTATAATTTCTCCACCACTTGTTTATATTTCATGCAACCTGTAATACGTACATAAACAAAATGATACATACTATCAATCATTCCACAATCTGCATCCATATAAAAAAAGTAAATAACTTTAAATGTCAAAGTCCATACAAACCAACTATTGTCCAAACTAAAATAATAATTCCATACAAAATATATCATCCAAAAATTAAAGTCCTTCGTATACAAATATATTTACTACCAAGCGAAATTACCATTCAGCATGGTACAAATTACCATCGTAATCTATACTACGACAAAAGGTGATATATGTACCACAACAAAAGTTTTTTTATAGACCATGACAAAAGGTCATATATGTACGCTGACAAATGGTCAAATGTATGTACCACGACAGAAGGTGATCTATCTACCACGACAAATTTTTTTCTATAAACCATGACAAAAGGTCATATATGTAAGCCGACAAATGGTCATATATATACCACGGCAGAAGATGATCTATGTACCACGGCAATCATTATCTGTTGATTGCCAAAAGTTTTCTTTATCAGTAATAGTGAACTACACAAAAAGCTGAGGACGACAAAAGTATTATATTAGTTCTAGACAAAAGTGAAAATTCTTCTCCATACACCAATATGGATTATCCACAAGTCCACGCAACAAAACCATCTGAAAAAAAACAAAAAAAAAAACAAAAACAAAAAAACAAAAACAAAAAACAAAATATTAAAATTGGTTACAAAATATCAATCCAATCAGCCATAGGAAACATGTTCTAACATGCATTTAAGGTAGAACAATCGAGAAATGTTTTCTTGAAAATAAAAGAAAGTATATATATATATGAATCATGCAATATTTATTCCAACCAACTGCACAAACAATCTAATATGCAATTTCTTCATCCTATAAATATATAAAGGTAATTATTAGAATATGTAGATGTTGTTTTCATAAAGTTGTTGCTCTTTAAACTAAGTGTTGCGAGTTTTTCCACTAAGTGTAAGGCGTTTTCGGCTTAAACTACAAGCCTACGGGTCCTAATTACATTCCGTCAGTTGTTACAGGTTGTAATTGTCATAAAGAAGTAGTCCGTGAGAGCCACAAGGTGGTTTGGGGGCTGTTTTGAATTTTTGCCCCCTGAAACGACGTTTTTCATGTAAGTTTAAGGTGTATTCGGCTCTAACTCCCAACCTACGGGTCTTAATTAGATTCCATCAGTTGTCATAGGTCGTAATTGTCACGGGGAAATAGTCCGTGAGAGCCACACAGGGGTTCGGGCGCTGTTTTGAATTTTCGCCACCGAAACGCCATTTTTCGACTAAGTTTAGAGCGTATTCGGCTCTAACTCCCTACCTACGAGTCTGAATTACATTCCGTCAGCTGTCACAAGTCCTATTTGTCATAGAAAAACTGTTTGTGTGAGCCACACGATGGTTTGGGGGATGTTTTGAATTTTCGCCTCCAAAATGCCTTTTTTCGACTAAGTTTAGGGTTTGTTCAGCTCTAACTCCCTATCTACGGATCTGAATTACATTCCGTCAGTTGTCACAAGTCCTATTTGTCAAAGGGAAGCTATCCGTGAGAGTCACATAATGGTTCGGGGGCTGTTTTGAATTTTCGCCCCCGAAACGCCCTTTTCCGACTAAGTTTAGAGTGTATTCGGCTTTAACTCCCTACCTACGAGTCCGAACTATATTCTGTCAGTTGTCATAAGTCCTATTTGTCATGGGAAAATTGTCTGTACGAGTCACACAGTGGTTCGGGGGCTGTTTTGAATTTTCACCCCCGAAACACCCTTTTTCGACTAAGTTTAGGGTTGTATTCGGTTCTAACTCCCTACCTATAGGCCTGAATTACATTCTGTCAGTTGTCACAAGTCCTATGTGTCATAGGGAAACTGTCCGTGTGAGTCACATAGTGGTTCGGGGGCTGTTTCAAATTTTCGCCCTCAAAATGCCATTTTACGACTATGTTTAGGACGTATTCGGCTCTAACTCCCTATATACGGGTCTGAATTACATTCCGTCAGTTGTCACAAGTCCTATTTCTCATAGGAAAGCTTCCTGTGAGAGCCACACATTGGTTTGAGGGCTGTTTTGAATTTTCGCCTCCGGAACGCCCTTTTTCGACTAAGTTTAAGGAGTATTCAGCTCTAACTCTCTACCTACGGGTCCGAATTACATTATGCCAATTGTCATAAGTCCTATTTGTTATGGGAAAACTGTTTGTGTGAGCCACGTGATGGTTCGGGGGCTTTTTTGAATTTTCTCACCCGAAACGCCTTTTTTCGACTAAGTTTAGGGCGTGTTCGGCTCTAACTCCCTACCTACGGGTTCGAATTACATTTCGTTAGTTGTCACAAGTCCTATTTTTCAAGGGAAAACTATCCGTGTGAATCACATGTTGGTTCGAGGGCTGTTTCGAATTTTCACCCCCGAAATGCCCTTTTTTAACTATGCTTAGGGCGTATTCGGCTCTAATTCCCTACCTACGGGTTCGAATTACATTTCATCAATTGTCACAAGTCCTATTTTTCATGGGGAAGTTGCTCCCGAGAGGCATACGATGGTTCGGGGCTGTTTTGAATTTTCGCCCCCGGAACGCTCTTTTTCAAGTAAGTTTAGGGCATATTCGGCTCTAACTCTCAACGTATGGGTCCAGATGACTCACATAGACAATTCTCACAAATCCTATTTTTTATGGGAAAACTGTCCGTGAGAGCCACACGGTGATTTGGTGGTTGTTATGAATTTTCACATCTGAAAAGTTCTTTCCGAGTAAATTTATGGCATATTCGGCTCTAACTCTCTGCCTACGAGTCCGAATTACATTCCGTCAGTTGTCACAAGTCCTATTTGTCATGAAGAAGCTGTCTGTGAGAGTCACATGGTGGTTCGGGAGATGTTTTGAAATTTTTCCTGTGAAACACCTTTTTTCGACTAAGTTTAGGGCATATTTAGCTCTAATTGCCTACCTACTGGTCCGAATTAGATTCCGTCTGTTGTTACAAATCCTATTTGTCATGGGAGAAACTGTCCATGTGAGCCACATGGTGGTTTGGGGGCTTTTTTTAATTTTCACCTCCGAAACGCCCTTTTTCGACTAAATTTAGGGCGTATTCAGCTCTAACTCCCTACCTACAGGTCCGAATTACATTCTGCCAGTTGTCACAAGTCTTATTTGTCATAGGAAAACTGTCCGTGTGAGCCACACAGTGGTTCAGAGGCTATTTTGAATTTTTGCCCATGAAACGCCCTTTTTCGACTAAGTTTATGGCGTATTTGGCTCTACTCCCTACCTACGGGTCCGAATTACATTCCGTCAGTTGTCACAAGTCCTATTTGTCATGGAGAAACTGTCTGTGTAAGCCACACGGTAGTTCAGGAGCTTTTTTGAGTTTTCGCCTCCAAAACGCCATTTTTCGACTAAGTTTAGGGCATATTCAGCTCTAAGTCCCTACTTACGAGTTCGAATTATATTCCGTCAGTTGTCACAAGTCCTATTTGTCATGGGGAAACTATCAGTGTGTGTTACACGGTGGTTCAGGGGCTGTTTCGAATTTCTGTCCTCGAAACGCCATTTTTGGACTAAGTTTAGGGAGTATTCGGCTCTAACTCCCTACCTATGAGTTTGCATTGCATTCCATCAGTTGTCACAAGTCCTATTTGTCATAGGGAAGTTGCTCGTGAGAGCCACACGGTGGTTAGGGGCTGTTTTGAATTTTTGCCCTCGGAACACCCTTTGTCGACTATGTTTAGGGTGTATTCAGCTCTAACTCCCTACTTACGGGTTTGAATTACATTTCGTCAGTTGTCACAAGTCCTATTTGTCATGGAGAAGCTGCCTATGAAATCCACATGGTGGTTCACGGGCTGTTTTGAATTTTTGCTCCCGAAATGCCCTTTTTCGACTAAGTTTAGAGTGTTTTAAACAGGTTTTTCAAATTAAAAGCACACTTCTGTTCCTTGAAGATATTGAGTACACATATTTTAATTGTTCAATTGCATGATCTTAGCTTGCCCTCATGCTTATCAATAATGACATAGTATTGTTTAGTGAATATGTAAATCTAAGTTTGTATAAGTTTTAGTATGACATGAATAAAATTCTTCTTACCAAATACGACGATGACTGTTTGAACCCTCCAACAGTGTTGAGAGTCATAAAACCACAGAGTTCAAATGATTAAGTTGTTCTTGTTGCGCCTCCCTTGCTTTTTTTCCCTTATTCTACTTCTTTCATCAACTCCTCTCTCCCCCTCATCATCTCTTCATGATCTCTCTGGCGCTTTTCTTTCTCCTTCATCAAATCTTCATGAAGAACCTCCATCTCAAATCGCATAGCCTCCATTTGTTTGTCACGAGATCGTGTTGCACCATCATATAGTGAATAGGGTCGTGGGCCAATCCCAAATCCAAGCAAGTAATTCTTCCTCTGTTCAAGCACTTGCCGTGAGAGTTCCTCATGTGTCAATGGGATACCCACATCCGTGGTTGTCACTTGTAGATTCACCATCGCATCCTGTCATTATCAAAAAAAGTAGACTATTCAACAAAGGCACAAAGAATGACATGCAATTTTGTGGTAAGATAGGAATTGATATTAAATACAGTTGGAAAAAAATTTGATTCCTTACATGTAGCTCACTACATTTGGGATCAATCCATTCGTTTGTTTTCTTCGATTTGTGTGATTTGGAATAAAGTTTCGGAAAATCCAACTCCCCATTTTCATCTACCTGTTACTTTCAAATAACAAAATAAGTTCGTCACAATAGTAACCATGACTTTCATTTTACATATATAAGTGATGAGAAATATGTTCCAAATACATCTAGCTCACCATGAGCGACATTATTATTGGAAATGAGCGAGATCCACTAGTGTGATTGTATGGTACCAAACTCCTGTTTGCTTTACCGGCTTTAGAGCGTTTCTAAAAAAAAGGAATTATTCAAGAATTAGTATATATCAATGCATAATACACAAATAAAGCAATAAAGTCGTTTATATTTGTTTGTTACCAAATGAGATGCATCCTTCCAAGCCACATCAATCATGTGTTTCCAATCATCCAAGCAAACTCCTGTAGGCGGATGACTATATGGGTCATCAACACCCTTCTACAAGTTTTTTGAAGTGTTGTTTCAGGGTGTACCTCCAATCCTTGTACAAGAGATATGCCTTCGTATCAACGATCTCTTGAGCTTGTTGATCAGTATGAAAATCATCACCAATTTTAAACTTGTCCTGCAAGCATAAGTGTGTGACATTTTACAAAAATTGAATGCAGCAATTACAACTTTACATAATGAAGGCATTTAGTTTAAGGTTAGAAATTACTAGCATAGCTTGTACTACAGCATCTTTGATACCTTGATCAATTTTCTTCCATGACTTCACTCCCTTAAGAAGGCACAACCGCCTAATCCGCAAGCCTAACTCATTTGTTACATTGGTGGCATTCCCTCCAATGAGTGCATTCAACATGCGATTGACATAAACATGTAGTTTCTCCCATTTTTTGCTCACAATCCTTTTTTACAGTCCTTTTTTCGAGTGTAAGACCGCGTACACGAGTTGACGTACATTTCCTTGGTCAAGAAGGGGCAACAAGTGCAAGGCCTTCAAATTGTAAATAGTGCCCCAAACATATAATCGACAATAATTAATATTAAATTTTAAATCTTATTAGCAAATTTTCTAAGGAATTATAATTTTTTTATACATACAAGAAATTGCCTTTCTAGGTGAGGAAAAATTATTTGCTTAAGTTTAATAAATTGATCTTTAGGGGCCGAAACATACCTACAAAACTACCAAGAAGAAGAATAAGCATTGTAGTCCTCAGTCAGTCAACCCTGAAGATGCAACAAAAAAGTACAATGATCTTACCTACGTCGTGCGCCTGTGTCTCTTCCACAAATGTTTGTGTGTCATTCAGCAGTTGTGTCTCATCGGACAAAGTTTGTCGTGTGACAATGACATGTGCAGATGTTCCTGAGAGTGATGCTATGGGGTTAGTTACTGTTTTCTTATGCCGTCCTGTCTTCGTCCTAGGAACCAAACTGGTAGCTGCAAAATAGCTGCAAACATTATATATTAAGTAAAAACATCACATGCATCATCGATATTATGACCAATATGGATTGTTTACAAAAGCTAAAGTATTCACAAAATTACAACAAGACAACAATAGGAAAATAATTGATAATAATTGTCAAATAAAAGTGTTTTACATAAACCAATGTTAAGCATAAATGTCAAATGAGGGGGTTCATCAATTTAAAAGGTTCAACATTGCGAAAAAGTTTACAATATGGCTCAGCATGATGACATGAAGAACAACATTAACAAAAAGACTAAACTCTCATCTAATTACATGACACATAAAGAACAACAATCTCCTTCATCCCTTTCCCCATTACATCAACAAAAGGACAAAAAGACAAAACAACAATTACCAAGAACACGCATCGAAATTTAGAACCCATACATCAAGACTTTATCACACATCCAAATTTAGAACCCATATATCAACACTCTATGTCCATATCTGTATCAAAATCACTATCAAGCTCATCTTCTTCATCATTGTCACCCTCTATTGTCAATTCATCTTCATCATCACATATGAAGTCATCATCCATACCAACCTTGGGTTGTACATGGTTATCAGACTGCAAAACTTCCATTGGAATAATTTCAGCATTAATATCATCTCGACGCAAAACCACATCGCCATCCATAGGCTCAGTTGGTACAGCATCAGTGCTTTCATCTTGTTGGAACACATCATCAGGTTGTGGCACATCCACCTCAGGCACATCCCAATTTCTTCGATGTTGAAACTTTTCTACTACTCTCCAATTGGCATCTTACTTCGTATCATGCATGTAGAAAACTTGTTGCACTTGACTTAGTAACACAAACGGGTCATTTTTATACCATCGACTTCTTACATCAATAGTAGTGAAATGTGGTTCGACACGTAAAGTTTTGTTACTACCGGTATTATACTATTCACATTGGATTAAAATAACACGGTGCCAAAACAAATATGTCATTTCCCAAACTTTGCAAATGTAGTCGTAGAACTTTATGAATTGGCCTTCATGGTCCTCTTGCACTACCAATCTACTATTTTGAGTTTTACGACGGTTGTCACGGTTGTGAGCATGGAATCGAACGCTATTACAAATGCATCCCGAATATGTGTTCACTAAGTTGTTAGGACCATTTTCCAGTGACCACATCTCATCGGTTGCTTCGAGTGACTTTTTGTGCCGCAATTGGTTTATCTACATTAAAAAAAGCTGTCATGTTATTTTTGATATAACTTGATGTGTAAACTACACTATAAGGAATTTTAGTATACGCGATCTTTGAACCATTTAGGAAATTCTTTGCATTGTATCTTCGCAATGTCGCATGCACTTCCATGTTGTTGTTGCAACAACATCTTGTGTTCCTCACGTAGCACAATGTAATTCATAAGTAATTTGAAGAATGATTACTAAAAAAAAAGCATATAGGTCACATATAGTACGTCATAGGTTCGACTCGTACTCTAGATATTCTTCCACTTCTAAGTTGTTATGTAGGACAAACCAATGAGCCCTTTCACAGTCGACTACAGACACATCGGTTTCCCTTGTTAGTAGACCAAACAGACAAACATTTGTGTGAAAATCGCCAACCCTGGGCCATTGTCACCCCCATCATAGTTCTTTTCTTCTCGATTAAATACCATTTCAACGCTGTTTAAATACATTAAACAAAACGTCATACGCTCTTTTGAAATGTAAGCCTCTGCAATGGAACCTTCTGACCGAGCCTTATTGTGAACAAATCCTTTCAGAAGTCCGAGCATCCTACATGCCAATATAATTTGAATGTTAATGTTTACATTATCTACTATATGTAAATAGGGATGTTCGGGAACTCATGATATTACCTCTTAATGGGATACATCCATCGATATTGCACAGGCCATCCAAGCATAGCCTCGTGAGGCAAATGAATTTCCAAATGGACCATGACATCAAAAAATGTAGAAGGAAAAATTTTCTCAAGCTTACAAAGTATAAGTATGATTTGTTCCTCCATTTTCTCCAAATCAGTCACCATCAATGTCTTTGAGCACAACTGTTTGAAACAATTTTCCAACTCAAAAAGTGTAGTCCCAATCTCCTTAGAAAGGTATCCACATATCCTAACTAGAAGTAGTTATTATAGAAGGACATGATAGTCATGAGTTTTGAGGCCAGCTAATTTTCCACCATGAGTGGTGACATAGTTGGATATATTTGCTGCATAGCCATCAGGGTACTTAATCGATTTCAAGAAATCACAAAAACCTTGTCGCTTTACCGGGGACAATGTGTATGATGCTAGAGGTTTCTCAAATGAGCCATTGGAACGCCTCTTCAAGTGTAACTCCTTTCGTATCTGCATGTTTTCTAGATCCAAGCGGGCTTTATCTGTGTCCTTGTTCATCCCATCAATGCTCAGTAGTGTCCCAACCAGATTGTCACATATATTCTTCTCTATGTGCATGACATCAAGGTTGTGTCAAAGCTTCAGCGTTTTCCAACAGGGTAGGTCAAACATAATGCTTCTTTTTGTCCAATTGGAAGGTGGATTTTTATTCCGTTGTCTTTTTCGGTTGTTTGGATGCTTGTCATACGGCCTGTATGTCCCCGAATCAATTTGCTGCAGTATTTGTTCTCCCGATAACTCCACAGGTTTGGACTGATGCTCGTTCTGACCATTGAAGAGCTTACTTCTTCACCAAATATCGTTCTTCGGCAAGTGGCAGCGAGTACCCATATACCTTATCTTACTTCGCAGACACTGAGATGATGCATCCATGTTACAATTAGGGCAAGCCAAGTAACCTTTTGTAGTCCAACCAAACATGGTACCATATGCAGGGAAGTCATTGATGGTCCACATGACTGCTGCATGTAATTTAAATATTTGACCGTTTGAGGCATCATATGTTTGCACACCATACTCCCACAAATTCATTAACTCCTCCACTAATGGTTACAAGTAAACATCAATGTCTCTTCCAGGAGCAGATGGACCGGGAATAAGCATTGACATCATCAGAAATGGCTCTTTCATACACTTCCACGGGGGAAGATTGTAAGGCATTAACAATACGGGGCCACATGCTGTACGATGTGCTCATATTTCCAAACGGGTTGAAACCATCCGTGGTAAGCCCTAACCTTAAATGTCGGGGTTCCACAGAAAATGTAGAATGCTGCATATCAAAGTCCTTTCATGCCTGACCATCAGTTGGATGCCTTAACATTCCATCATCCACACGCTTCTCTTTGTGCCATCTCATATCTATGGCGGTTTTTTCAATATGTACAATCTCTTCAACCTCGGTGTCAAAGGAAAGTACCTCAATATTTTGTGAGGAATCTTTTTACCACTCTGATTATTGAACTTGTATCTAGACTCCTTACATGTAGGGCAATTCTCCAGTTTTGCATTGTCCTTCCAAAACAAAATACAATCTTTCTTGCATGCATGAATGGCCTCGTATCCCAAACCCAATTCATGTAAGAACTTTTTTGCTTCATAAAGGGTCCATGGAACAGTTTCATCACTTTAGGAGAATGTATTTGAAAACTTGCATAACCATATTGAAAGATTTGTTGCTCCATTTATTGTACACCTCAATATGAAGCATCTTAATAACGAAGGACAACACGGAAAACTTTTCATACTTCGGGTAAACTTTGCGTCAAGCATCATCAAACAACCTAATGAACTTCACCAAATTTTTCTCTCTGAGCTATTAGGTTCTTCGTCGATATGATCATCCATGAGGCCACTCATGTAAATCTCTTCCAACATAGTAGGCAACTCGCCCAAATTATCGTCAATGTCAAAAATTACAACTCCATATCTTTCACCATCAATGTTTAACACACTAGGTTAATCATGACACAATGGAACATGTTCCCTGTGGTGCACCCAAGTTCTATAAGAACACGCGATTCCTCTTTGAATCAAGTGCAGCCATACAACTTGTCGACTATGTTTTGTGCCATTCAAGCAATCAACACACAGACAATGAATGCCATCGTGTGGGCCTAAATCCTTCATAGCAAAGTCAATAAATGACTTAACATCTTTTTGGAACTCTTTACTTTTTAACCTATCTTTTATCATCATCCAACTCTTGTCCATCTTTTGAACCCTACAAGTCAAGCAAACATTAACGTAGGAATGGACAACAAATAAACAAAAATACTCAACAACGGAATGATATGATCGTATATTTTGACTTTTTAATTATTTTAATCAAAAATCCAACACCCAAATGGTGCCTAAGTGTGCACCTAGCTCGCCTAGGCTCGAAACTTTCTCAAAATTTTTATGGTTTTTGATGTTTGTTGAAAGGTTTCGTAAAGACTCGATAAAATAAACCAACATGTCTAAAAATAAATAAGTAAATAAAAAAAACTAATCTAACCATGTATTAAAAAGGGTTATATGTTATGTGGTTCAATATTTTTTTATTTTTTATTTTTTTTTGTGATAAGGACAAGCGTTGTAAAAATTGCTGGCACCGAAAAAGTTGTCAGAAAGTTGTTGCAAAGTCACTACTTGTGGATGGTGGTGAGGTGAATAGATAGGTGACTAGATATGTGACATTTGAATAGATAGATGAGAAAATTGTTCGATATGTAATGCACACCGTATGCTCTACACAAAATTACATAAGTTTTTATGAATTTGCATAAGTGATCTTACAAAAATGCGTAAGTTGAATATAAATTTGCATAATCACACAAGTTTTCACAAATTTACGCGAATTTGTATTCAACTTACGCATTTTTGTGAGATACTTATGTAAACTTATGTAATTTTGTATTGAATTACATACAATATACATTGCACACTGAAGCATTGGCAAGATAGATAACGTTTATATATAACTAAGTTTTAGAAAAATAAGTATATTTTTGGACAGATGAATGTAAATATAATGTATTCCCTATGTAGAATCTGCCGATGTGATAATTAGCAAGTTGAAATGAATAAACTAATTACATTTACATATTGGATTTATTATCTTTATCTCCATATCAGTGCTGCCTCTGAGTAATGGACCCCCCAGAATCAGAAATGAACCAGTTCTAAGGCGATCAAAAAAGACCATTCTATCTACATCAACATTGCAAAACTGTTCACAAAAAAAAAAAAAAAAAAAAAAAAAAAAAAAAAAAACAACAACAACAACAACAACAACAAGCATTGCAAAAGAGACTTGATCCATGTGCAGTGTCTTATTTATTTATAATTTTATTATTTTACTAGACTGATTAATCCTATGATTAATTTATAATTTTATTATTGATTAGTATTATTTGATCAAAGGGTAATTCAAGGAGTCCAAGCATTCAATCACTTTCAATTTTAAGTGAATGAACCCAATTTTTGTCCATGATGCTAAGTCAATTCCATTGGCTATATAAACCCAACAATAATATAATAACATCCAACAACCTATCCTCAAAAAATAAAAATAAAAAGTTGACAATATGGGCATTTTACAAGAACATTTTATTATCCATCAATCACAAAGAAATTTCTAACCAAAACCATGAAACCTGAAAAATGGGTCTTACAAAGTAAGTTTGTTCCATTCATACACTAGCTATTTTAGTGGACAAATGAAATCCTTCACAAGGAAAATACTATAATCTTTCTCATGATGATCAAACTAAATCTTTATATTGATTATCATAGGGCCTGCTATCAACTGGAAAGGAAATAGCTGTCAAATGGCTCTTGACTATCTCAAAACAAGGTCTTAATGAATTCAAAAGTGAAGTGACTTTGGTTGCTAAACTTCAACACTGTAATCTGGTTAGGCTTTTGGGGTGTTGCATCCATGAAGAAGAAAGAATGTTAATTTACAAGTAAATGCCAAATGGAAGCTTGGATTCTCTCATTTTTGGTTTGCCTTTTGGACCTTCCTCTTCTATATCTTGTTTGCTTAAAATTCATATTTGAACAACCAAAGAGAAAATATACTATGATAATGTGAGCCATGACATAAGTCACTGTTTAATGTCACCGGGTATTCTTGTTCACTAGTTTCTTAATAATTATTCATCAAACAATGGCATAAGTCATTTTTCAAGTATATCCAAGTAGGTGGTGAAACAAGACAGTAAAAGAAATCAATGGCATAAGTCATTTTTCAAATAGATATAAATTTGAAAATCTTATAAATCAATGAAAACCTTAAGCGCCCTTATTCAAAGCAGGTGTAGAAAACACAAGAAGTAAATCACTCAAAATGGGAAAATAGATAAGGGGGGAGAGAGAGAGAGAGAGAGAAGCTTGCAATATGTGTACAAAGCATAAAGCCTGCAATACGTGTACAAAACATTATACATACATAGACACGCATATATTAAACATTATCTTTGAAATTTTTAATCAATAACAGCCACAAATTTGAATGAACCCTACAACAACAATGTCAGAAAATGAGGAAACACACAGAGAGAGAGAGAGAGAGATACAGACAGACAAATAGACTATGTGAGAGAGCTCGAGCGAGAAAGCGAGAGACGGATGCACAGACAGACTGAGAAGCAGAGCGCGAAAGAGCGAGAAAGAGAGAGAGAGAGAGAGAGAGAGAGAGAAAACCTGTGATGTGCAGCTGTGACGATGGTAATTTGCGCCGATGGCGGTAACGGTGGCGGTAGCCGTCGCAATGTCGCCTGTGCAGTAGGCTAAGGTGAGGGGGGTGATTTCAGTGAGGTTTGGTGAGGTGTGTGTGTGATACACTGTTGTGGAGTTGTGTTGCCTAACAGATTAGCGTGCACGCATCAATAAAAGAATTGGCGCGCGTTGAAATTTCAACCTTTAGCGACTAATTTTATTTTTGGTCGAGAAAGGAATCAATTATGCTGACTATAATGCTTTGGTAGCCAAATATCACTTAACAGCGACGAAAATATTAGTTGCCAAACGTCCTCTTTCGCGACTAATTTATATTTCAGTCAAGAAAAAACAATATTGCCGATTAAATTTATTTATTTTAGCCTAAAATGTATATTAACGGTGACTAATATCCTATTTAGTCGCTCAAAATGGAATTTTTGCCGACTAAATTTGAATTTAGTTGCCAATAATGAATATTTATCAACTGAAATATTTTAGCAGCTAGATCTTGAACCAACACCGACAAAATTAATTTTTAGTCGCCAAAAATTATACTTTTGGTGACTAAAAATCTTTTAGTTGCCAAAGGTGTATTTTGTTACAGTGAAAACCCTAATTTGTTATAGTTATATGAGTATAAACAAAATAAAGTGTACAATAACAGAAATAATAAAATTTAAATTTGAACTCTTGTGAAATTATTTATAATTTCGATGTCATTGTAAGTCATCATTAGTCTCAAAAACTTTTCTTCTAGAGAAAAAAGCCAATAATATGTGATGATTAATTAATTGACCATAGCATAAGATTTCAATGTTGATTTGTAACGTTAGTGGTTACCAAATTTTCTATCTTTGTGTCAAATGATAAGAAATGAAGTAAAAAAGCTGTTTATGCTAGACATTCTCCTTAACATGATAAGATTAAAAAGGTCTAACATTTATTTATATTTTATCAAATTTAAATTTGATGAAACATGCCTCTTTTTTTTGCTCTAATCATGGCATCAAACCTATATTAAATGAAGATGAGGTCAGATTTTTCATCAAATTAAAGGAGCAGTTGACCTTTCATCAAATTTTGCAAGCAACCATTAGTGGACAACCGGCCGGTCAACTAGATAGATGATTGGCTTGGGGAAGTTTTGCTGAAAATTTGCTCTAGGACAGACGGTCGGCCAAATGATCCACTACTAGAAAACAGGGCTTTTGAGTCGGCAGCGTGCCGTCGCAAATAGCGTATTTGCCGACGCAAAAACTTTTTGCGACGGCGTTTCGACGGCAACTCAAGGGACGAAAATAGTGGGGTCGCAAAAAGTTTTTGAGTCGGCAATCTGCCGACGCAAAAAGTTTTAATTTTTTGTGACGGTAGATTGCCGACTCAAAAAGTGGTTAAATGTTTTAAAAAATTTAACTCATAATTTTCTCATTGAGGCTCCCAAGTTTCGAACACACAACCATTTGGACAATTTGACCCGAGATCACCGCGCTAAGTCCACTTCACCACCATACCTCTTTCAGATATTAAACAAGATATATATTATTTATAGTATATATACTCAATATTAATATAAAAGTATATGTATAAATAAATATATTTATTAAATATAATCAAGTAAATATATATATATATCTTGGCTATAAAATTTTTTTTTTTGCTACGGCATGAGTTGCCGACACAAAAAGATCTAATTTTTTGCGTCGGCACAAATTTGCCGACGCAAAAGGTCTATGCCGACTCAAAAGGTCTATCTTTTGCGTCGGTAAATTCAACCGACTCAAATAATGCTATCAAATATTAATTTTTTGTGTCGGCCAACGGTGCCGACACTAAAGGTTTGGTATTTGAGTCGGTAACTCTGTGCCGTCTCAAAAAGGCTACCTTTTGCGACGGTAAAATTTGCCGGCTCAAAAAACCGACTCAAAAGGCCCTTTCTTTAGTAGTGATCGGTTGGATGACCAGTCAGATTTGATGAAATGATTGGAGCGCAACATATCAGATCAAGCTTTTAGTCAATTTTTTACTAAAATTTGATAAAAAAAAATGTGAGTTAACGTTGGAGATGCTCTAAGATACAAATAAATATTTAAAAATTAGGATTCTCTTTAATTGAGCCTAATTGGAGGATACAGTTGAATTTTATGGGCGCATCATGATTCTATCTTAAGAATTTGAACTGTTTATTTTATAGAACTCTCTAAGCAAACCATTCATGCAAAAACCAAATTAATCGGACAATCAGATCTAAAATATCAAATTAGATTTGTCTTCAAAATAAATAAATAAATAACAAGTGTATAATTTTGTGAATAGCCTGTCTCTTTTTTCTTTATTAAAGATATATGTAAACTAATTACATGGTTACAGTTGTTTGATCAATTAGATTTCTTGTACTACTATTCTGCTTGGATGATCTTAAAAGGTTTCGTTTGGCAAGAGCTAAACACTAAATAAGTACGAAAAAAATAAAATAAGTTAAAAAATTAATAAAATAAAATATCACATTTAAATTATAATTATTTTTTTTTTTTCAAAAAATTATAAAAAAAAAATAAAAAATAAAAGTTCTTTCTTAATAGAACTAATTTGGCCCGTCGAAATTAATCAAAAAGTTAAAAAAATCATACTAAATTAATTCTTGTCAAACGGAGGCTGAGATAAGCGATGATGAAGCATGTGGTTGGGCCATGAAGTCGAATAGCACCCTCAATTTGGGTTTGCCAATTTAATCGAGACTCATGTAACAATGAAATCATTTAACTGGTCCACATTAGATGCACACTTTTTCTCTCCTACTAATTAAGGAGAATTTTATAATATACATCTCTTATTATATGTATTTTTAATTATATAATTTTTTTTTAATTATGACTCAAAAAATATGAAATTATATTGTAGGTGTATGGAAGGTTACTATTTTAAGAGATTATTTTAGTTTTTGGTTATTTACAAAGTTAAAATTTTTGTATTTGGAAAGATAGTTAGATTTTTTTGTAGTTAGATGTGATGTTTGTGAGAGAAAAAATAAAATGATTATGAATTTAATGTGACATTTTATCTTATTAGCAATTTTATCATATTTTATCTTTTAGTGCTATTTTAGCCAAAAAAAACTAAAAAAGCTTCTTTCTAAACATAATTGTAGTACACTCTCTTTGAGGAATGTATATCATAGCACTAGTTTGAGAAGAAGGGTTGGGTTGGGTTGGGTTGGGTTGGGTTTGCAGTTATTTTAGTCACAAAAAGACAAAATAAGATTTTTAACCTAATAAGACGAAACATCACATCTAACTCATAATTATTTCAAATTTTTTCTTATAAAAGTTTAAAAAATTAAAAATTTATTTCAAATGAGACTTTTAACCCCATATTAAAATTACTAAAAAATTAAAAAGTCAAAAAACTCACCCACTTCTTAAGCCTCCGTTTGGGAAGTGGGTTTGCTTTTTGGCTTTTTGGCTTTTTTGGCTATTTTAGCCTGGGCTAAAAAGCTTGGTTTGGGAAGGACTTTTTGGCTTTTTGGCTTTTTTGACTTTTTTTGTGAGAGAAGAATATAATGATTATAGGTTAGATGTGATGTTTTGTTTGTTATGGCTAAAATAGTCTATTTTGTTTTTTGTGGCTAAAATAGCTAAAAAAGCCTGAAAAAGCCCTTGCCAAACACAGGCTAAATAAACTCATAATATTTCTCATTAATTTAGTTAATGATACAATCGGGTGATTCATTTTTTATTATTTTATGGGACCTCATATATGTTGTAGATATATTACCTCATATTTTAGGGCTGTGATTCTTACACCTAGTGGGGCGACCCCACTGACGACCCCCAGTGAGGTGTCGCCTCCACATTGGCCGAAAACAAAAAAATAAAATAACAGTTTTTTTTTCCACCAATCACATGCGACCCTCAGTACCCCCACTGGGGGTCGGAGGCATTTTCCCATATTTTATTGGTTAAATGACATCATTATGAAAGTAGACGCTTTAGTCTAATCGAACATGGCATTTTCCTGACCGATTTTCCGCTATGCCGAGTGAGGTGTAGAGATGGCAATGGATAACCTACCCTGTGGGTATCCATGGAGACCCAACCCAAATATATGGGTTTTCCTCTCTTTTTCTTATCCATTGGGTAGGGTAAGTGATATTCTTTAAATATCCACAGGGGATGGGTTGGGGATGGATACCCACTAATTTCCCCATATGTGTTTTTTTTTTTTTTTAAGATTCATAACTAAAACTAAATATACATTCAATCTTTTTTCTTTTTTTTATTTATTTATTTTTTTAGGTTCACAACCATTTTTTTTTTTTTTTTTTTTTTAAGATCCACAACCAAAGCTAAATATACCTCCAATCTTTTTTTATTTTATTTTTAAGGTTCACAACCATTTTTTTTTTAATTTTTAAGATTCACAACAAAAGCTAAATATATATTTAATTTTTTTCCTTTTTTTAATTTTTTTTAAGGTTCACAACCATTTTTTTTTTTTTAAGATTCACAACCAAAGCTAAATATATATTTAATTTTTTTTTCTTTTTTTTTAAATTTTTTTTTTTAAGGTTCACAACCTTTTTTTTTTTTTTTTTTTTAAGATTCACAACCAAAGCTATACATTCAATCTTATTTTATTTTATTTGGCTCAACAATAAAATCAAATACACATTAATTAACATTGTCACATTATTCTTGTCAAATTTTATGCATATCTAGAATTTTTTAAATTTATTTAAAAAAAATTAAGGACATTGTCTAGTGTAGGTTTCGGTTTGCTTTTCTATGTTATTTTATTTTGTTGTGTATTGTAATTTTCAGAATGGTTTGCTTGTTCTGAAATTTCAATTAACGAGTATGAATCTATTTGTTTTATGTTATCACACAATTTATACAACATATATATATATATATGAATGTATTTGAAAATAAGGAAATTGTAGAGAATCAAAACAAGCATGAGTTGTGATTGGTTAGAAATGATGGGTACATAGATGTGGGGATGTATTTTCTGAATACCAACACGTGGCATGGTGACGCCGACGTGTCAGCCGAGGTGCCACGTGCCCTGGTAGTTAAGCCGAGGTAATCTCGGAGAAGCCGAGGTCATCTACGAAGATATCGGAATCCGAGATAAGGGGCAAGAGTCCTAAGGCAAAGAGGGGACTTAACCAAGATAAGGATAAAGCTCTTAGGGAGTTTATCTTTATCTCTTGAAGAGTCCAGAGTAAACAGTAAATTGGAGTTCATAGAAGTCATACTTCTAGTGGGACTTGGATTGAGTATATTATAAAAGAGAGGCACCCCCGTGGGTCTAAGGTATGTAATTTATACTTTGAGTATTCAGTTTAGTACTTAATTATCTTTGAAAGATATACTGACTTGATCGTCGGAGTGCCCCCGAGTGGAAGAACCACCACCGGAGCTTTTTGTTTCTGTTTCAGGTTGCTTAAGCCATCTATTCTGCTTGTGCTCTCCAGCTGATCACTAAACGGGCAGTATGGTCAGATTTTCACCCACACAATTTGGCGCCGTCTGTGGGAACGAAGGAAGAATAGATGGCCAGTAACGGACAGCAGGAAAATATTGGGGATGACGCTCCCACTGGGAGTGGCAGACCAATTGACCTTGACATCGAAGGAGATAACCACAATGCAGAAGCCCGTGACCAGGGTCACAGAGAGAACGACATCATCCCAGAAGGCGACACGTCAAAAAGAGCAAACCAAGGAAAGTACTACAATGAAGATAACCTCCAGGTGTGGAGGGACAGGTGCCTACGGAGGGATGAGGAAGTGAAAGAACTAGCAAACAAGTTGGCGGACCTCCAGTCAGTCGTTAACTTCATGATGCAGAATAATGTTATGCAGCCACCATACCCGCTGCAAGATACGCCGATGCCGGCGAACAACACTCAGAAGGATGGAAGAAAAACAATCACCGAGGTCCCTCAGCATACCAGAAGCGGAAGGCATTCTCACCGGCCTTCCAGGGAAGTCGGACAGGAAAAGCCGAGAGAAGAAGAGTCCCGAAGGACACACCACATGAAGAATCTAGACCCCAAAGAACATCGACATGTTCAGGGGGAAGTACTCCATTTTGACACAACCCATGAAGAAAGATCCAAACGACCCCACCACGAGGCCGAAAGCAATGTACCAAAAAGACTAAAATCCAAAGACAGCCGAGCTCCAGGGAGAAGCAAAGAAGACTTAAGGGACTACCTCAAGAGGAGGCAGCAGAATGCAGAAGCCGAGGTAAACTCCCCAGTAAAACCGAAGACAGCCTTCTCGGTAGAACTGGACAAATTCGAACCGCCCAAAAGATTCAGTATGCCGAGGTTTCAAATCTATGATGGTAAGTTAGATCCAAACTTTCACGTCGGGCTATACCTAAATTCAATGGCGTTATATAGCGGGAACGAGCCGTTGCTCTGCAAAGTATTCCCCTCATCCTTTGGGGAAATTGCATCTGATTGGTTCCACAAGTTACCAAAAGGAAGCATAAAGACATGGGAAGGCTTGGCCGAGATGTTTGTGGCCAGATTCGTGACCAACAAGCTGCAACCCCTGAGGGTTGATGCTTTGATGGCTCTACGAATCACCAAGGAAGAAGGCCTCAGGGCCTATGCGAAGAGGTACTACGAGGTGTTCAACCGAATACCCGAATGCAACCAGGAAGTAGCAGTCGTGTCCTTTAAGAACGGCCTGAAAGATGACTGCCCACTACGGAAGTCTTTGGCAAAAACATTGCCAAAAAGTATGGAAGAACTCATGGCAAGAATTGAGAAATACGCCAGGGCCGAAGAAGATACATCGGGAAACAAAGAAGTGAAACAAGAAAAAGGAAACGGCTCGCCAAAGCGAGGCCGAGTCAACAATGGGCCGACCAAACAAGAAATAGAATTAAGAAATAAACAGGCGGTAACCACGGTATTCCGGATCCCAATCCATAAAATCTTAGATCGGATTCGAAATCAACCTTATTTCAGGGCTCCGGCAAGAGCACCCGGGGAATTCATGGGAAGGAACGTTGGTAGACGTTGTGCCTACCACAATGAAGAAGGGCATCCAACTCAAGGTTGCAGAGCCTTAAAAGCACACTTGGAGGACCTGGTAAGACAAGGCCTTCTGAGGGACCTGGTCGATGAGGCCAGAACAAGGGAAGAGCAGGCAAGGTTGCCTCAAGCACCAGCAGCACCCCCTCCCCCAGCACAGCTACTACAAGCAGGAGAACCGAGGGTGGTTAATGTGATCCACTCAAGGGTCAACGAAAACGAAGTCAGAGGAGAAACCCAGAGGGTAAGACATTTACAGCATATCTACCAAGTCGGGGAAAAGAGACATCGGCCAGAAGAATGCCAAGGGCCAATGATAGCCTTTACTGAAGCCGACCTAGAACTGGTCCAACATCCGCATAATGATGCCTTGGTAGTATCCCTCCAGGTTGGGGAGTGCCAAGTAAAACGCATCCTAATAGATCAAGGCAGCTCCTGTGACATCATGTATGTCAGATGTTACAAAGAGCTAGGCCTTCACCCCGATGACCTAGAACAATCAAGCGGCCCGATGGTCGGCTTTAATGGAACACCGACATGGCCACTGAGTGCAACAAGCTTAGAAGTACAAGCCGGCACTAAGAAGATCAGGACGGAATTCCTGGTAATTGACACACCCTCACCATACAACATCATCATGGGAAGGCCGTGGTTGCATGCAATGGGGGCAGTTCCCTTAACGTTGCATCAACTACTCCGGTTCCCAACAGAGCATGGGATTGAAGAAGTTAGAGGGGATCAACTACAAGCCAAAACTTGCTCCATGGCAGCAATAAAATCCACCTGTAGTATACGGGAGCCAAAGAAAGCGGAAGTTGAAGATAAGGACATGGAAGTCCTAGAAGATGTCGGGAAAGAGCCAGCCGAGAAAAGCGAAGAGGCGCTAAAGAAAATCCTCGTCCAGGAGGGCGACAAAGAACGATTTTTTCTTCTCGGCTCAGGCTTAGCTAGAGAAGAAGAAAAGGAACTGGAAGATTTTTTAAGGGCAAACATAGAGGCGTTCGCCTGGACACCTTATGAAATGCCTGGCATTGACCCCGAGGTCACCTGCCACAGTCTGAATGTCGACAGATCAGCAAAGCCAGTGATTCAACGAGCCAGAAGGCCGACGTTAATGCACGTCGAAGCAGTAGAGGAAGAGGTAGACAGACTCCTTGAAGCCAGGGCCATCCGAGAAGTCCAGTACCCAACATGGCTGTCCAACACAGTAGTAGTAAAAAAGAAGAATGGCAAGTGGAGGGTTTGTGTAGACTTTACCAGCCTCAACAAAGCTTGCCCGAAAGACAGCTTTCCCCTGCCCAAAATCGACCAACTGGTAGACGCCACTTCGGGACATGAAAGGATGAGTTTTTTAGATGCATACAGAGGGTACCACCAGATTGCTATGTACCCTCCAGATGAGGAGAAGACCGCGTTTATCACCCCGAAAGGCCTGTACTGTTACAGGGTAATGCCTTTTGGGCTGAAAAACGCAGGAGCAACCTATCAGAGGTTAGTAACAAAGATGTTTAAACACCTGATTGGCAAAATGGTAGAAGTTTACATCGATGATATGGTCGTAAAGACCAAGGAATCAAAAGGTCATCTTGCCGACCTAAAAAAGGTCTTTGACATACTCAAAAGATATCGGCTCCGACTGAACGCCTCAAAGTGCGCCTTCGGAGTTGGGTCAGGTAAATTTCTAGGATATCTGGTAACAAGAAAGGGCATTGAAGCCAGCCCAGACCAAATCAAGGCCATCCTGGAACTACAGAGTCCAACATCGGCAAAACAAGTTCAAGTGCTCACTGGAAGGGCCGCAACCCTAAACCGATTCATCAACAGAAGCTCAGACAAGTGCAGACCCTTCTTTAACCTAGTGAAAAAAGCCACAGACTTCCTATGGACGGAAGAATGTGAAGCTGCCTTAGCCAACCTAAAAAAGTACTTGACCACAACCCCGGTCCTTTCTAACCCAATCCCAGGGGAGGAATTGTTTTTGTACTTAGCAGTCTCTGAACACGCAGTCAGTACAGTGCTAATCCGAGAAGAAAAAGGGGAGCAGAAGGCTGTCTATTATGTAAGCAAGACTCTGGCTAACGCAGAAACAAGGTACCTACCACTGGAAAAATTAATGCTAGCCTTGGTAATGGCCTCAAAGAAATTGAGCCATTACTTTCAGGCACACAAGATTGTGGTTCTAACAGAGCACCCACTGAAGTCCTTATTACATCAAGGAGACTTAACAGGAAGGATAGCAAAATGGGCAGTAACACTGGGCCAGTTTGACCTGGGATTCAGGCCAAGAACAGCAATAAAGGGCCAAGTTTTGGCCGACTTCATCGCAGAACTCACACCGGAAGCCATCACACCTCGGGCTCCGTCGAGCCAAGATGAGCATCACCCTAACAAGCAAAAAGAATCCCAGTCAAAGACAAAAAAGCAAGAGAAAGAAAAACTCAGACCGTGCAGCATCTACATCGGCGATTCATTCAGACTATTCGTCGATGGAAGTTCAAACCGCCAGGGAGCAGGAGCAGGAGTACTGCTGATATCTCCAGATGGAGAAATTGTAGAACAGTCCATCCGTCTGGGGTTCAAAGCCTCCAATAATGAAGCAGAATATGAAGCATTAATTGCAGGACTAAAGCTAGCAGCAGCAGCAGAGGCAGACGAGGTAATTGTTTTTTGTGATTCACAACTAATTGTTAACCAGTCAACAGGAGAATTTGCAGCCAGAGACGAAAGAATGTCGGCATATGCAAAGGAAGTCATCCGACTGGCAGCCCTATTCCAGAACTGCAGATTACTCCAAGTTAGCCAAGATGACAACACCCACGCCGACGCGTTAGCCAACCTGGCCAGCTCAATTCAAACTGGAAAAACAAGAACAATTATGATCGACTACATGTCGGCCCCGAGTATAGATAAACAGAGCAGCGAACAAGAAGCAATGTGCGTGGGCCTTGGACCAAGCTGGATGGATGCAATCATTGCATTCCTAAAAGAAGGGAAGCTGCCAGAAGACCATAAAGAAGCACATAAAATTAGGCTGAAATCGGCCAGATTCAGTCTAACAGCGGAAGGCCATCTCTACAGGAGGTCCTTCACTGGACCACTTTTAAGGTGCGTACACCCTTTGCAGGTTGAAGATTTTCTTTACGAGATTCATGAAGGAATTTGTGGAAGCCATGTTGGGGGCAGATCGCTAGCCCATAGGGCCATTACCCAAGGGTATTGGTGGCCCTACATACAAAAGGATGCCGAAGCCTATGTAAAGAAGTGTGAACAATGTCAAAGGTTTGCACCTTTGATACATCAGCCAGCCGCCGACCTAAACCCAGTATCCAGCCCTTGGCCGTTTGCCCAATGGGGCATGGATCTGGTTGGACAACTTCCCCAGGCAACTGGGCAGAGAAAATACTTGCTGGTAGCAACAGACTACTTTACAAAATGGATAGAGGCAGAACCTCTTGCCAAAATCCGAGATGTGGACGTCAAGAATTTTATATGGAGAAACATTATCACCAGATTCGGGATTCCAAGGGCAATTGTTACCGACAACGGAACACAGTTCGACAGCAAACTTATCAAAAACTTTTGTGCAAAATTCAAGATCAAGAATTATTTCTCAACACTAAGTTTTCCTCAAAGCAATGGGCAAGCAGAGGCATCCAACAAAGTAATCCTGGATGGAATAAAGAAGAGGCTGCAGGCAGCAAAAGGAAAGTGGGTGGACGAGTTGCCCAACGTACTTTGGGCATATCGGACTACACCGAGAAGATCAACAGGAGAATCCCCCTTTGCCATGGCCTATGGCACAGAAGCAGTTATCCCATTAGAGATCGGCATCCCAGGGATCAGAACCCAGGGAGTAGAGAATGGCACCAATGACATACTCTTAGCCCGAGACCTAGATTTATTGGAAGAACGAAGAGAGAAAGCTGCGATTCAGCTCGCAGTATACCAGCAACAGCTTGCCAGAGCTTACAACAAGAAGGTTAATCCAAGAGATTTTCAAGTTGGCGACCTAGTCCTAAGAAAAGTCGTCGGAAACAAGAAAGATCCCAGAGAGGGCAAGCTTGGCCCAAACTGGGAAGGACCCTACAAAGTTACTTCAGTATTAGGCAATGGAGCATATCGGCTTGAGGACAATGAGGGCAAAGCATTGCCCAGACCTTGGAATACTTGTAATTTGAAATTTTTCTATCATTAGATAAACATCATTGTTTGGCCAATATTATCAATAAAGTCTTTTCAGAATCCTTTCAACATGTTCGATTGATAAAGTTATGCATGGATGTTTATTGAAGACATATCAAACTCAGGCAAAGTTAAGCCAAGATTATTCCTTAATTCACTTGTTGAAATTTGTAGCAATTTACAAGTTGGAATTAAGCTGATTCCTTATCTTCACTTGTTGAAATTTGTAGCAATTTACAAGTTGAAGTTAAGCCGATGTTATTCCTTAATTCACTTGTTGAAATTTGTAGCAATTTACAAGTTGGAATTAAGCTGATTCCTTATCTTCACTTGTTGAAATTTGTAGCAATTTACAAGTTGAAGTTAAACCGATGTTATTCCTCAATTCACTTGTTGAAATTTGTAGCAATTTACAAGTTGGAATTAAACTGATTCCTTATCTTCACTTGTTGAAATTTGTAGCAATTTACAAGGTTGAAGTTAAGCCGATGTTATTCCTTAATTCACTTGTTGAAATTTGTAGCAATTTACAAGTTGGAATTAAGCTGATTCCTTATCTTCACTTGTTGAAATTTGTAGCAATTTACAAGTTGAAGTTAAGCCGATGTTATTCCTTAATTCACTTGTTGAAATTTGTAGCAATTTACAAGTTGGAATTAAGCTGATTTCTTATCTTCACTTGTTGAAATTTGTAGCAATTTACAAGTTGAAGTTAAGCTGATGTTATTCCTTAATTCACTTGTTGAAATTTGTAGCAATTTACAAGTTGGAATTAAGCTGATTCCTTATCTTCACTTGTTGAAATTTGTAGCAATTTACAAGTCGAAGATAGGCCGAGGTTATTGCTTAAGTTCTCATAGCAATATGTGGGTTGTTTAAACCCTAGCGAAGATGCTTAACACTTGTTGAAATTTGTAGCAATTACAAGTTTATGTTAAGCCGACATACGATCACCCGCTGAGGTACACAGAAAGTTACAGGCTAAGTATATTACTTGTTGAAATTTGTAGCAATTTACAAGTGGGTAAGACTAAGATAACCGTTTAAAACTTGTTGAAACTTAAAGCTTGCAAAAGTTTACATTCTGAATTATATGTTCTATACTTGTTGAAATTTATGAAAAGATTGCAGGACAGTTTCTTGCCGAAGTAAAAGTTTTATGATTATACCCGAGGTATGTAACCCCGAGAAGATTGCACAAAGAAAGCAACATGCAAAAGATTTTTTCTAAGTACAAGACTATGCAGAAGCAGTCAACAGAATATCACAAGATCAAAACATCCAGAGAAAGAACTGTTGCAGTTATATATTGAAGAAACCACGTCGGCCAAAAGAAAGAGTTTTTGCATTATCCAGAAAGTAAAAAAGTACAAAGTGCAAAGTACAGAAAAAGAAGGAAAAAATATAAAAGGCAATTTTGTCAAGCTTCTTCAATGTTAGCCACTGCAGGGACTGGGACCTCGGACGATTCTGGAGGAACCTCGTCGGCCACTTTTTCCGCTTGTATCTCGGCATCAATCTCTGCGATTGTATTCTCCACACTTCTTTCTACCAATAGAAGATTGGACGATAGCTGCCCAGTGGCAGTCTCCTTGGGTGCCCCCTCAACCTCATCACCCTCCTCATCCAAAGTTAAGTCCATAACCTGCTCAGCAGGAGGAGGGGACTTGGCTTCGGCAGCATCCTTGGGTTTTCTCACCAAGGCGTCACCATCATCTTTTTCTTCATCTTCATCCACAGCATCGGCCTCAGATTCTGATTCACCTTCAGGAGGAGGTGGAGGAAATGGTAAGGGAATAGCGTCGGCCTTGCGCAATGACGAGTCAGCAGGAAGATCAAGCTTCTTTATCAAGGACATCCAACCAAGGAAAAATCCCCTGTTGCATGCCTGCCTGACTTGAAGCTTGTAGTCTTCTGCGACATCGGCCATACCTTGAGCATAGGCCTTTTCATCGGCCTCTTTGACTTCGGCCTCTTTGGTGGCCAGAGCCTGCTGGAGTTCTTTCTCTGCTTGGGCCTTCCTAGCCTCAGCCTCTCTTTTCTCGGCTTCAGCTACTTTTTTAACGGCTTCAGCAGCCTCGGCCTTCTCAAGAGCTAAAGTTTGAACTTTCGTTGCAGCCTCGGCCTGATCCTCCAGTTTTTTCATTTTTGCTTCAAGGGCCCTTATCTCTCTTTTCATTGAAGATGCTTCCCTCTTCATATCAACCAATCTTTGACGATTTTCAAAGGATTGCATTGAAAATGAATGGGCGTGTTGGATAGCCTGAATGAAAACAGAAATATCAGAAAATTTTCTCAGAAAGAAACAGAAGGAAAAAACACAAATACAAACAGAAATACTTACTTGAGCAGAGTGTTGGAGCATAAGAGCGTAATTTTCATACTCACTAAGCTTGCCATTTCGCTCCAAGTCATTTGGTAGAAGAAGAGCAGTGCTAAGGGCGACAGCAACATTAATGTCATCAGCACTTTCACTAGCCATAATGGGTCTATCCTCCAGGGATAGATCAGGGGCCCAGGGGACGTCGGGCTTCTTCGAAGCCGAGGTCGTCGCAGACGATGACCTTGGCCTCTTTGATTGTGTAGACCCTGAGGGTTGGCCCTCAGCAGACCTCTTTGTTGAAGTAGAGGCTGATTTTTTGCTTTCCGCTAGTTTGGAAATCGGCAAAGCATCCTCAGCCTCAGCATTTGAAGCCTTGGCCTTAGGCTGAGCCTTTTTAGCTCTCTTTGGTTTGGGTGGGAGCATTGGTTGCGTTGGTCCGGCTTCGGTGTCAGTTGGAAGGTCGGCGAGAAGGTCTTGAACGACGGGCCTTGGACGAACCATCTCGGCAGTCTTTACAAGCCTTCTTCGGCGTTTACGTTCAGGAATTGGTATTAAGTAGGGGGCCGAAGTTGATGGAAGATCGGCTGTGTCAGATGTGGACTCTTGATCTGTTCGGGATGTAGAAGCAGTTAAGGTTGTGGCTGTGGGTGGAGAGAGACTCTTCTTCCTTTTTCTTGGGACGTCGGGTAAGGTGGATTTGTATGTAGGGATGAAGTTTAGTAGTACTGGGGCTTTTCGTTTATGGATTGGAAGGCCAAGAAGTGTTTTTAGATCTGTTCCTGGGAAGAAGGATTGGCGAAAATTTTTCGGTGGCTGATGAAGATCTGCAAAGAAACAGACGTCAGAAACAAAAAGTATTAAAGTCTTGAATAAAAACAACTAAGTGTTGACTCAGGGCTCTTACTCTTGCCCTCTGTAATTGTTCGAGGAAGAGGGTAGAGGTGGACATCTTCATCTGGGCCAAATTCCCAATTTCCAGAAGTAATGAGAAAATCATCTCCAGCCCCCTTGTTGGAGTCTGGGAGGTCGGCTATAATTTTGTACTGAGTGGATCTTGGCTTAAGGTAATAGACAAAACCCCTATCCTTCAGATCAAGAGGGCACATGGTATAACAATATTGAAGGTCGGCCAGGGTGATTCTAAGGTTTTCTTGCCTAGCTAAGGCAATAATACCGTTAATTACCCTATAGGAATTGATAGTAAGTTGCATAGGGTTCAGCTTATAGAAATGGAGAACTTGACGAAAGAGGGGATCAAGTGGAAGCCGAAGTCCACATTCGGTGAAGCAACTATTGGAAAAGGCATTGTGTGGTCTGTGGGCATGATGGTATCATTATCCCCAGCCAGCTTAAGATGAACGTCGGCTGGGATAGAGAATTCTTGCCTAAAGTATTCAAGTTTTGTTGGGGTATTTACCCTATGCCTCCACATACCCATTATGTCGGCTTAAACTAAGAGGAATATGTTTTCAGAAGATGGGCGTTCTTCAGGTTTCCCTAAAGATTAAGGGTTCTACAGACAAATCCCAAATCTATGAACTATGAAGATAAAGATCGAGGGCACAGATCTGGGGCAGATACAAAAAAGAGAAAACAAAGACGAAGTTTCAGATTCAAGAACAGAGGTATAGTTCTCAGAAACAATAGAGATACAGAAAAAAATCAAGAACAGCGGCAAAAAGAATGATGAAAAAGCATAGAAGTTCAAGGTAAAGCCACAAATTCAAGATACAAATAAATCCAAGACCTCGAACAAAGATCAGTAATGGCAACAGACAGACAAAAGCACATAAAGAGAATGAAAGAATTCAAGAAAAGGGTCTTACCAGGACAAATGAAGCCGAGGCAATGCTCGCCGAACCCAGAAACCGGTTGCAACAGCAAAGAAGGCTTTGCAAGAATGAGGGATTAAAAGTAATTCCAGAAGAGAGATTGAAGCGATGGCAAATTTGAAGAAGAATGAGCTTTCAGAGAGAGAAAGAGCAAGAAGACGGAATGAAAACGTGAAGAAAAGATAGAGGCAAAAAAGAGTTTTGTCAAAAATTTGAAACGGCGGCAAAATTAGGGCAATCATTACGCCTAGGGTAACGCACGCGTCAGACGGCGCAAGACGAACGAACAGACAGCTTCCAGGCGCGTCTCAGACACGCTCCAATGAAAACAAAGCACGTAAAAAGGAACGGTTAGATATGCATGACAGCTCATGCGCATGGGAGAGTACGACCGAAGCCTCGTTCTCCGAAGAGAACACGTCGGCTGAAAGTAGATAATCTTGGCTAAACAGTTTTTTTTGAGCCATTACTCAGAAAAGAGGTAACAAAATTTCGGAATAGATTCCATCACCTCAGAATGCCGAGGTAATAGAACCTAGGGGGCAGTTGTGGGGATGTATTTTCTGAATACCAACACGTGGCATGGTGACGCCGACGTGTCAGCCGAGGTGCCACGTGCCCTGGTAGTTAAGCCGAGGTAATCTCGGAGAAGCCGAGGTCATCTACGAAGATATCGGAATCCGAGATAAGGGGCAAGAGTCCTAAGGCAAAGAGGGGACTTAACCAAGATAAGGATAAAGCTCTTAGGGAGTTTATCTTTATCTCTTGAAGAGTCCAGAGTAAACAGTAAATTGGAGTTCATAGAAGTCATACTTCTAGTGGGACTTGGATTGAGTATATTATAAAAGAGAGGCACCCCCGTGGGTTTAAGGTATGTAATTTATACTTTGAGTATTCAGTTTAGTACTTAATTATCTTTGAAAGATATACTGACTTGATCGTCGGAGTGCCCCCGGGTGGAAGAACCACCGCCGGAGCTTTTTCTTTCTGTTTCAGGTTGCTTAAGCCATCTATTCTGCTTGTGCTCTCCAGCTGATCACTAAACGGGCAGTGTGGTCAGATTTTCACCCACACAATAGATTTATTTGCTAGAAAAACAAAAAGGGGATACAAAGTCATACTAAATAATTTTTTTTAAATTAAAATAATTTTTCTTAGTTATGAACAGATTTAACTAAAATCAGCTTGTTTCCCAATGTTATGCTTCATTTATTTAGATAGAAAATATTTTTTAATGAAAAATATTTTTTATAAAAAAAATTCAAAATATATTTTTTTTATATTTGGTGATGGTGGTGATGGAACGAAGGTGAAAGTAGAAATTGTTACATAGTGGTGGGGTGATGGCGGCAGTGATGATGGTAGTGGCTATGGTGATGGTAGTGTGACAGTGAAAGTGAGAATAGTGGTGATGGTGTTGTGAAATTAGTAAAAATTTAATTGAAAAAATATTTTTTGTTTTTTAAAAGTAACAAACAACAAAATTCGTGGGGGACTAAAGGAAGAAGATGGAGGATGGATTGGGTGTGGTAATGCATAGATATCTTAAAATGAGTGGTTCAGATTTGTTAAAGGTATAATTAGATTTTGGATAAATTAAAATGAATTGTTCAAATTTGCTAAGAGAAAGATGGTTTAATGTCTAAATTGTCCGTGGCTAACAATTCCTTATTTATGCCCTGATGCAATTTAATATGAGTCTTATAACACTTTCTTCAAACAAACTTTTTAATTAATTAATTAATGTGTATTTGATTTTGTTGTTGAACCAAATAAAATAAAATAAGATTGAATGTATATTTAGCTTTTGTTGTGAACCTTAAAAAAATAAAAAATAAAATAAAAAAATAAGTTGTTAACATTAAATATATTAAAAAAGAAAGAAAAAAGATTGAAGGTATATTTAACTTTTGTTGTGAACCTTAAATAAAAAATAAAAATAAAAAAAAATTGTTAACATTAAATATATTAAAAAAGAAAGAAAAAAGATTGAAGGTATATTTAACTTTTGTTGTGAACTTTAAAAAATAAATAAATAAATAAATAAATAAATAAATAAAAATTGTTAACATTAAATATATTAAAAAAAAAAAGATTGAAGGTATATTTAACTTTTGTTGTGAACCTTAAAAAAAAAAAAAAAAAAAAAAAAAAAAAAAAAAAAAAAAAATTGTTAACATTAAATATATTTAAAAAGAAAGAAAAAAGATTGAATGTATATTTAGTTTTTGTTGTGAACCTTAAAAAAAAAAAAAAAAAAAAAAAAAAAAAAAAAGTGGTTGTTAACATTAAATATAAAAATTAAAAATGGGGATTAAAGTGGGTTGGGGAAAATCCATACCCATTAAAAAATGGAGAGGGTGGTACCCATAGGGAATGGGGAATAGGGAATGGGGAAAATTTATTATAGGGGAATGGGGATGGGGAATTAATATCCACCCCATTGTCCCCCATTGCCATTCCTACTGAGGTGGCGACGGAGATGGGTACAAGTGAAGCTCTGCACATACAATTGCTTATATTCACCAATACATCAATTGAAATTTACAGTAGCGGACTCAGAAAATTTAATTAAAAAAGATATTTTTTAATTATAATTTTTTTTAATCAATAATAAAAAAATAATAATTTTTAAATTAATATTAAGTATAAAAAATTAAATAAATTGTTATAAAAATATTTCACATAAAATTTTACAATTAATTTTTTAGGAAAATCGAAAAAAAATATTACGTGTAACTAGTGTATCATGAACAATGTAAAAATGTCATATATTTAAGTGGTAAATAAATTATATAATGGTAAGATAAATTATATTTTTACAAAATTTGAATAAAAATTTCATATAATATATAGTGATATCATGTTATTATTGACATATGATATCACTAACTGATAATAAAGCAACATATGAAGGGTAAATTCCACATATGAATATAACTAATATTCTAGTAATTTTTACATGTATATAGTGAGATTAATTATATTTACATATTAACAATAATGGATATTATCTTTATGTTGAGATTTTTTTATAAAATTTTTATATATAAAAATATAATTTATTGTAGGAATTTCATTTTCAATAAAACAATCACTATTATTTTCATAAATTTAAAAATGCCTTTAACATTTTATTCTAAATAATATTTTTGTTTATAATTTTATTTATGTACATACGTAAAAAGAAAAGGGAAAAAAAAAATCCAGTGATCCCTTTGTCCCAAATGGCTCTGCTGTATGGTTGGTGTGGATATACATTCTGATCCTGTTATTTATAATAATACATAAAGGTCATGTTTGTTTGGGTGGACATGAGCTTGGGATTGGACTAATAGTCCAATAAAATTATTAATTCAATGTTTGGTTAAACAATTGAAGTACGGACTAATTATTTTAAACTTGACTATTAGTTAAGATAGGATACATAATCCAACGGATTCGTAATCCTAAGACTATTAGTCATGAGAATGCTAATCCAGTCCGCCCAAACAAACATAACCACAAGGTATTAGTAATACCAAGGTATTAGTTAGTCCCAAGGTATTAATAGTCCCAAGGCTATCTCTCAAAACAAACACCCCAAAATTACAAACTGAACCATATAAAAAAAGGGAAGGAAACTTCATTTATTTATAGTATGACATATAGGGAGCATCGATACATAATGAAGAGTGATTACAAATATACCATTACCAACAGATTATATATGTAGTTGCTAGAGTGATTGGCTCTCTCTCTCTCTCTCTCTCTCTCTCTCTCTCTATATATATATATATATATATTAACTATGCAAATTCATGGAGATGGTGATGAACTTTTTTATCTGGTTAATTTGAAGAACTAGGATTGATCTTGTTGATATCTTTGGTCTTCTGAATGGAGGAAGCTACAAATTGCGCCATCTTCTCCTTCACCGTTGTCTTCGGAGGGGGAATCAAGCTAGTTGGTTGTTGGTTCTTAGCTCCAGCCCTTCCATTGCTCTTACCCTTGTCTGCCATCTTTCTCAGCTCTCTCTCTCTCTCTCTCTCTCTCTCTCTCTCTCTCTCTCTCTATATATATATATATATATATATGAATTGTGTGTTGTGTGTTGTTGTGCTTTCTCAAGAGGGAAACATGGGGTTATTCATAGGTGGGAATTTTTGTTTTTGTTTTTGTTTTTATTTTTATTTTTTACTATTATTATTATTATTTTGTTTTTTTGGGTGTTTAACACAAAGTGGAAGCAGCCATACGAGGATGTCTGTGTGTGGGGTTTTGTGGGTTAGCAGGCATCGGGATTCTCTGGTGTGCATGACCTTGTAGAGAATCCTGTCTGATTGTGTGACCAAGGACACCTTTGTGTCTGAGAAAGCACTATAATAAATTAAAATTGATAAAGACTATTCAGATTAAAAAATTAAATTTATTTTTAGACCCAATCATGTGACATATTAATAAAATATTTAAATTAACCATTTATTTTATTTATTATCTAATTATCAGCTAATTATCTTATTGACAAATCACTGAGTTTAAAAATTAGATCTACAAAATAGAGTTATATAGTATTATTTTGCATTGAAATTTTAGAGACAAAAAATTAAGATCAAAATTAAAAGTGGCTATATTATATTTTTAGCAATAAAGTTGGATATTTGGTGATGAATTATTATTATTTTGGATCAAAATTTGTCTCAAAAAATAAGGGATGCGCTATCCCCACTCCATTTTACTACAAATGTACTCTTTTTTTTGTCTTTATTATATATAGTTATATTAATATCCTTTCACACAAAATAAACTCCTTAGAAAAACTAAAATTCCAAGGATATTAATGTAACTATGAATAATAATGACAAAAAAGGAATGTATTTGAAGTAAAGTAGAGTGAGAATAACAGCTTTTACAAACAAAGATCAAATTATTTTGTCTATAAAAATATATTTATTAGTAATATTTTAAAAATTTTGTTGTTAATTTCAAAAAATCTAATAACAAATATCATCCTACGATAGGAATTCATTGTCAAATATTTTTTATAACAAAATTTTTAATTTTAAAAATAAGAATTTAATCCTTAAACTCTTTATTTGTTACCGTGAAAAGTTAAGAAGTCTACCAACTGTCGTGTGTGTATTTTTTTGACAAGCCCAGTTGAAAAGCCCATCACAGTGTGTATTTGAAAGGCCCACCTCGCTTTGGACGAGGGTGCGGGCCTCTTAATAGATTCAAAATTTTTGTAATTATAGGACGCCCACTATTGGATTTGATAATTATGAGGCGGACAAATTGCCTACAAGTCTTTTTTCAAAAAATATATGTTCTATTTAATTCTAAAATCTTTTGGGTAAATCTAAAAGTCTTGTGCACATTTTTCTTCTCCTCTTTCTTTGTACATTGCTTCGTGTCTGTCTCTCTCTCTCCGATATTCGGCAACCACTACGACCATGTCTTCCTTATTTTCCTTCTTTTTCTGATCTATAGTCACCTGCGACCATCATTGATTGAGATTCACCGACAACCACCGAGTATTAACTTCTTAAATTATGCTCATCAACGGCGAATGAGATGAGTTTCCAAGGAAGAAAATGAGTAGATTCACTCAAATATGATGTAGATCTACTTTAGATCTGAGCATATCTACGCCAGATCTGGCTAGATCGAACCAAAAATAATTACCGGAGTATAAGCATCTCTTTATATCTGTCTCTTTCCTTCGATCTCTTAGTTTTTTTACTTTTTCTGTACACACTTCTATTTTCCTATTTTAATGGAGAAAATTTTCAAGTTCTGAATAAATTATTTTCGAGTTTTAGTTACAAGTAGGGAAAATTGTAAAATTTTACAGTTTTAGTTTTTTTCTCATCGGTGTTATTTGTTATTGTTATATTTTTTTTCTTTCATTTATCAATATTTAGCACATTTTGCTATTTTTTCGCTCTAATTTCTCCATTTATTCTTTTTTTCGATAATATTCTAGACATTCTGGTGAGTCTCTGGCAATATTCTTGATGTCTAGCGAACGTTCTAGATATTCTAGAGACTTCCAGTGACACTCAGAACACTCCAGTGATACTCCGATGATTTTCCAGTGATGTTAAACATTTCGGCGAATCTTTAGTGACCGTTTAACGGAAGTCTGGCGATGGTGAGATGTAGTAACATCTTTAAATTTAAAATAATAAAAAATAAAAAAAGAATTGTTAACAATTACAAATATGTAGGATTAATTAGTGCAAATGTGTTTCTTTGAGATTAGATGGGTTTTGAATTTTATATGAAACCCATCAGTAAGTTCCCTTTATGACAATTATTTAAAATGTTAGATTTAACACAATTAAAGTAATTTAGCACAACTCAAGGGTTATTTTGGAAAGAGTAAACAGCCTAATAGTTTACACCAACTGTGATGTGTTCTCACTGAATGATTGAGTTGTTAAAATTACAAAATACAAATTTTGATTTGAATATGAATTTGAACAGTTATAGAAGACATGTCAATTACAGGAGATAAATACGTGAAAATATTTTGGGTAAACTAAAAATCCTAACATTTACACCAAGAAAGTTGTTTGTTTTCTATATTAGTGTATGTATATATTAGAGATGGGTACACATTATGTTTGTATTCTGACAAATTATTTAAAGAAATTGAATTTTATAATATAGTAGTTATTTAGTGCTTCGAAGCATTGAGATATAATGGTAGTTTAAAGTTTAAAAAGTGACAGCTACTTAAAAAAAATTTAAAAGAAGAAAAATATAGAGGCGACGAATCTTTATACACTACAAGAAAAGTGAGTTTAAAAGATAGAATTATTTACGATGGCACACTTGTCGTCTCAAAAAATCACTTTTTGCGACGGCAGAAAATGTAGTATCAAAAAAACAGAGTATTTGCGACAGCACCATTTGCCGTCTCAAAAAAATAGTGCATTTGCGACGACACAATTTGCCATCTCAAAAAAAAAAAATAATACTTGCGACGGTATTTTCTACCGTCGCAAATACTCTCCTTTTTTGAGATGGTATTTTTTGCCGTCGCAAAAAAGTGACTTTCGTGTTTTTTTTTTTTTAGTGAATATTTCTAAATTTTTAAATATTTTTTTTAGATGCACCTTACTTAGATGTATCTAAAAAATAAAAAATTTATGAAAAAATATTTTTAAAAATTAATAAATACATAAAAATACAAAAAAAAATGTATTGAATTATTGTATTTTTTTATATTTTTGGTATTTAGTGAATTTTTAAAAGATTTTTTTTACAATTTTTTTTTTTTTTACTTTTTATGTGTATTTATGTTAAGTGTGTCTAAAAATTAAAAAAATTACTTAAAATATTAAAAAAATTTAGTAAAAACAATATAACACGGAAAACAAGAAAGTATAATTTTCTCAAAAGAGTTTTTGGAAAACTCTAACCTAGCATAGTGATCATACATATACAGTCACAAAGTGATTTGAGTAAATTCAACAGTATTTTTCTGTCGCAAAAAAAATTAAAAAAAACGATGTCGTCTTACTCTTTTGATATAACACTTCTCTTTTTATTCATTTTTTCATCTTCCTGTCTCTGTCTCTATCTCTGTCTCTTCTCTTTATCTCTTTCAATCATCACTCTTCTTTCTCTGTCGGTCTATTTCTCTCTCTCATTTTCTCTCTGTGTCTTTTGCCTATCTCTCTTCTCTCTATCTCTCCCATCTGTCTTCTCTTTCTGTCTCTCTCGCTCATCTCTCTTCTCTCTCTCTCTCTTATCTTTCTATCTCTCTCTGTCTCTCTCTTTTTCTGTGTCTCTCTTCCGCTCATCTCTTTTTGCTCTATTTCTCTCTTTTTTTTTTGTCTATCTCTCACTCATCGCTTGTTTCTCTCTCCTTTTCTATCTCTATCTCTCCCACTATCTCTATCTCTATCTCTCTCTTTCTCTTTCTATCTCTTTTTCTGTCTATCTCTCCCTCACTCTCTCTCACTCATCACTCTTCTCTCTCTTTCTCTCTCTGTGTGTCTGCTTGTCTATTTATCTATTTCTTTCTCACTATGTTCGCGTTTCTCACTCTCTCTCTCTCCCACATTCTCTATTTATCGAGCTCCTTCTCGATTTATCGATCTACTATAAGAAAATACACTTTTAGCAACCACTCTGTCTCTCTCTCGCTCATCACTCTGTCTTTGTCTCTCTCTCTCTGTCTCTGTCTCTCTCTCTATCTCTCTTCTTTATCTGTCTCTCACAAAATTAAAATATTTTTAAAATATTTAAATATTTAAATATTTAAAAAATTGATTTGAATTAAGTTTTGAAAAAAGCTTTAAATTATGTGTTTGGTTATGAGTTTTGAAAAGTAATGATTATATTTTGAATTGAGTTTTAAAAAATGGATGTAGAATTATGATTTGAAATCTTAAAACAAACACCATACTTAAATCAATGGGTGGAACTATGACCACCACCACTACTGCCACTACTACTACCATTACCTCTCTTCCACCATCTCCACTCCATCTCCTCTACCACTACCATAACTTCACCACTAATATCATTCGCCACCACTACCACCACTACCACTACCACGACCATCACCTCTTATCCACCACCTTCACTGTCGCTCCCTTTCATTTACCACAAAAAATTAGTTCCTGATTTTTAGTAGCAAACAAAAAAAAAAAAAAAAAAAAAAAATGAGCCGCGGAAAAATATTTTTTATTAAAATATTACCCATACTTCTTCAAAATAAAAAAAATAATTATTTTTCATTAAAATAAAAATGAAACAAATAAATTTTCAACCTTAATAATTAAAAAAATGAAAAATAAAAAAAAATTCATTAACTACAAAAAATAAATTTATTTTAACCAAAAAAATTTCATTTTCCCGCTCTTTAATTCCCCCATTTCTTTTCCCCCTTTTGTTTCTCACGATCTCAAATCATCAATCCCTAATCCCTTAAACAAAAATTCTCAATTTCAAAAATCTCCCAAAATTACCCCTACTTCTACCAAATAAAAAAATAATAATAATTTTTTTTGCATTAAAATAAAAATAAAACAAATAAATTTTCAACCTTAGTAACTAAAAATAAATAAAAACAAAAAAAAAAGTTTCATTAACTACAAAAAAAAAAAAATTATTTTAATAAAAAATAAATAAAACGACTTAGTTTACACCGCTATCATAGCTCTCCTCTTCTTTTTCTTTTCCGTTTTCCCGCTCTTTCTAATTCTCCCCTTTCTTTCCCCTCCCTTTTGTTTCTCACCCACGATCTCAAATCCCCAATCCCCAACCCCTTAAACAAAAGAAGAAAGAGTAGAGACAGAGGAGCACCGACCTGACCTAGCGAAACTAGCCGACCTGCGTGCTGCTGCTGAGTACCGACCTGGGTGCCACCACTGACCACCAACGTGGGTGCTGTTATTGACCATCGACCTGGTTGACCACCGACGACCACCAAAAATCTCCGTATGTCGTTCTCTATCCGTGAATCGCCGACCACCGAAAATCTCCCTTTATCGTTCTCCCTTTGTCTTCAACTCTTTGCATAAGTCTGTTTTTCTTTTCAACTCCCTTTTCTGTAATATGTATATGTGTATATATATATATATTGAAGCCTATGAAATGTTGGAATATAAGTCCCTCCATTTTAGGCTTTGAAGGTGTTCGATGATTTGCTAGTGTTAAAATGGTGAATTAATGATCTGGGATAGTTAATGTTTACAAAGATCCTAAATTTTGAACTCAGTATAAAGAATTTCCATGACAGAAATAATGAAGGAACTTGAATCAATATTTATGTTAAAAGAATTTGAATCAATATTTATGTTAAAAAGGATTTATTTATTTATTTTTATTTTTATTATGTTTCTTAGGGAAAATCAAGTTCTATGGTTTTTTTTTTTTTTTTTTTTGATCTTCATAATCTTTAAATTAAGAACTGGGCTAATTTACATGTGTGCAATATATATTTAAATATATATATATATGTACAACCGTCAGTGTGTGACTCTCTCTCTCTCTCTCTCTCTCTCTCTCTCTCTTTCTCTCTCTCTCTCCATATATATATGTATATCAGATTTTAATGGAAGAAGTTCGTGCCCTATTTTCCCCCCTAATGTTTCTTCACTAATTTTGCCATAATTTTTGTGCCCAATGGACTACAAGATTTACTATTCTTAGTCTTGAATTCAGTTCACACAGTTTATTTAGAAAATGATTAATGAAATGCAAACAAATAATTTAAATTGTTGTTTTTGTTAAAGAACATTAAGAGAGAAAAGATAGAAAAAGAAAAATAAGAAGAGAAACTATTTGAATTAGAAAAGTCTCTAATTTTTTTGCTTTGATGGAAATCTATAATTTTTGTTGTGCTCTAATTTTCGAAAACATATTATTTGCAGATATCGGTGATTGCGGATTTGTGTATTTCTGGATTTGAAAAAGAAAATATTCAATCTCAATCACAGGCACTTGATAAATGTTTTGGTAGCATGAAACAAACCTACAATTTGTAATTTTAGTTTATAATTTTAGTGATTATATGTGCAAGTAAACTTTTTGTGGCTACTAACAAATAAAAAAATTGTTGTTACTTCTTGTTTTATCCATTAACTTTAAATAAATAAATAAATATATATATATATACATGTAAGAGGGCCCCTTTTTTGTTGTTTGCCTAACGTCCCCTAAATCTCAATGCCGGCCCTGATGCGTTTGTTCTGGTTAGCCTATTTTTTCTCTAATTATTTGTTCTAGTTAGCGAAGAACCACATGTTTTGCGTATTGCGATTATTTGTTATGTTTTCAATATCTTTTCTTTTCTTCTCTTTTTTTTCACAGGCCAAGTGATGACTTATACATCAAATTATGTCATTGGGTCTTTTTTTTTAACCTTAATTAGTTTGACATTGCTATTTTATTTTACTTGATTTGGGATGAGTTCCCACCATGTGAGAATGAGAGATGTGGATACCTATGTGTTGAAAACTTAATTTCCTTGTGTTTTTTTTTTTTGCCTTGTGAGATGTTAGTAATGGTCCATTTCAGACACGTATTTTTCCCTTGCTAGTTAAAGAAATGAATGTATTCTGTCCTTAAGCAGGAGCATCCACACAGGTAGTGTGGAATTCTTGACGTAAATATTCCCTCACATGTGATTTGTGCAAGATTCATAATTCTAGAAAAATCTATAGACAGTGAGGTGCTCCATTTCACGTGATTAGAATAAGGGGCATTAGTAATATTGTGGCTTTTACTGTGAGTCAATACTCTTAATGAATCACTCTGCCGCTTTTCTTCTCCACTATGGGTTTTGCCATTTGGTAACGTGCTATGTGTCATTGTGGGATTTTTTCTTTTTTAAACATCATTTGTAGGATCAAACCCTTCATCTCACATGTTCTTCTAAATATATATTGCACATCATGTGTCATTATGTTTCTTTATTTTTAATATTGTGAAACATGTTTATGATCAAGCTTCTTTTAGTCTCTTACTAGAATTGATGCACACATGATACACGTAATCAGCACTTATATATATATATATATATATTGCTAACCCACTGCACTGTGACAAGGTTAGTATTGTCCAACAATTACTCTATGAATACCAAACCTACAGCGACAAAACCCTTGGGGGAAAAAAGTTGTTTTCCTCAAATATTTGTTCCCTTAAGCAACTCGTCAATGTGGTGATTCATGGGTAATAATAATGCCTGTATCTGTTTGGTAGTGTGGCAAGTGTTATAAATTTTTTTACATAATAATTTTAGTCAAATATTAATCCTGAGGTTCTTTAACACAAGCAACCATAATTTACATGCACGAATTCCAAATTTTTGTATTCACATGACTCTAATTAAAGCAAAGGAAACTCCATAAAGCTCAACATTTTATTTTGCATTTCCTATTACCCCTTTTATTTTAATTAATTAATTATTCTCATATAATCATTTCTATTTGTAGAGGGCAGGTTGAACCAAATTTGATATTAGTAGAAAGACATGGGAATGGCACCTCAAAGAGGTAGTTTGTATTTTTCTCTTCCTTTGTTGCTCATTCTGTCTTAGAAAAGTCAAATTTATATTTCACATTGAAAGTAAAGATAGATACTTGTGAAATGCTAGATACTTGTATATAGGTCTAGAGGTTTACATTTTGTTGTGTAGCATATAGCTCAGTCTAGGATATATCTACACCTTTATGTGTACAAACATAATATATGCGTATATGCCAATTAATTGAAGGATGATGAACTTTTGTATAGATACTAGAAGGCTGACATTTCTTTGAAGGTGTCATAACTTATTTCCATTGTTTAATTTTCTTAGAAATGCATATGTTCTCATTGTTGATTGAGATGTTTAATTATCCATATGGGATTTGATGACTAACAAAAAAAAATGTTGTATTTGATGTTGTTGGGAGTTAGAGCCAGATTTCAGATATATTTTTTATGTTTTTTTGTATTTGATGCTATAGTAATTAAATTTTTATTTTTTTATTTGATTGAGATGTTTAATTATCCATGTGGGATTTGATGACTAACAAAAAAAATGTTGTATTTGATGCTATAGTAGTTAAATTTTTATGTTTTTTTGTAATTAACATTAACACATAATTATATTGTCATTAATTATTTTTATTTTTCAGATATTTCCCATATAGGAGTGTGCTTCTTGTGGAATGCATGCCTGTGGAGAATGTGACTAACTTTTGTTTTTGTTATCTACGAAGAATGATGAGAAAAACATTTAATTTTGATTTAAGTTATTTTGAATTATGAACAAAATCATGTATTTAAACATTATATATGTATTATGGAACATTATATAGTGGAATAATTTTGTTGATGTGTAATTATGAATGGAAGAATATTTTATTATGGAGAAATTGTTATTTTTATACAGGAATGTTTATATTATTATGCAATTATTATGAAGAAATTTTAATATTTTTAATAATTTTATCGCAAGATGTTTTTTTCTTTTTTGTGACGGCACTACACCGTCGCAAAAAATAGAAAATTTTAATATTTTTATTGATTTTGTTATAGGTTTTACTTTTTGCGATAGCACTAAACTGTCACAAAAAATAAAAATTTTATTAATTTTTTAATACTTTTTGCGACGACAGTACACTGTTGCAAAAATAGAAATTTTTATATTTTTAATATTTTTTGCGACGGCACCACACCGTCGCAAAAACAGTGTTCTTGCCGTTGCAAAAAAAAAGACTATTAGCGACGGCATTTTTTGCCGTCTCAAATAATATTTTTAGCGACAGTAAAATAGTGCTGTCGCAAAAAGTCAAGAAATTTCAAACATTATTAGCGACTGCAAAGTGCCGTCGCAAAAGGCAAAAATACCGTCGCAAAACATGTGCCGTCACAAAAACTCTTTTACAATGCCCCCAGTTGCGACCCCCTTCTTGCCGTCGCAAAAAGTCATTTGCCGTCACAAAAAACTTTTTGCGATGGCATTAGGAGATTAGCGACGGCATTTTACCGTCGCAAAAAGCTGAAATTTTAGTAGTGATAATATGTAAATGATTGTAACTAATACTATTATAGTAAATGGTGTTTTTGAAATCGTAAAGGGGTGATCGCCCCTTCTTACCCACCTCTGGGTCCATCCTTGAAAACAGTTATGATATATGACATCAACGCAAGAGCGGTGTTTGGTTTATAGATAGTATATATAAATAGATAATATAATATAATATCTCACCACAAACGAATAACTAAACTCAAGAAAATCACACCTCACAACGTTGTACATGAATTACTAATGTGTATTGTTATACAAGTAGAAAAAATTAAGAACTAATTCATTTTTTTAAGATTGGAAGGTCTAGTTTATATATTGATAAATACCTAATTAGATCACGTTTCTCTTCTAAAAAAATAAACAACCACATCCATGCAAACTGGACATTCTAATCTAAAAGTTGGATTGGGGACAAATTTCATCTCAAAATTAATACATAACAATGTGATAAATTTTAATTTTATCACTTTAAAATAAAAAGTTCATCACATTGGTTAATATTTTCACAAAAGCAATAATATATAACTAGAATTTTAATACAGAATTTTATATAAAATGATGTAACTTCTTATAATCATTTAATTTTCAATTAAAATATCTACCATTACTTCCATGATATGAAAATGAAATAAATGTGTTATCTATATAACGTCATGTTTGCAATTTTTTTCCGGAGAAGCCCACGAAGGCCCTGTGTGCACGTGTCAAAAGCCCACTTATTTATATTTTTATTGAGTGAAAAGCCCAGTTGAAAAGCCCACTCCTATGGGTGGGGTGTAGACTGTAGTTGTGTGGGGGTGTGGGTGTTTTAGTTGACTCAATTTTAAATAAGAAAATGAAAATTTTATGGAATTCTTATATAGAATTAATAATGAGAATGTTATAGTTTTGAAAATATAAACTATCTTAATCAATCTTTTTCTTTAACAGAATAGAATTAAAACTTTTTAAGTCGTTTTATATTAATTATATATATATATATATTTATTTATAATACTTTATTGAATATAAACAAATAAGTTAATTCAAGAAAATGAAACCTTGTGTACCTTACCAACATCAATTTTTAATTTATAGTGTCAATTGAAAGAGTGACACATTGGTTAATGGTTTTTGATTATTATTTCTATTTTATTTTGAGTTAATGCACCTTCATGGCAACCAACATGGAATATGCAAAGAGAAAAATTGGATACTTACCTTATGGCCTTTTATTTTTGGAAAACGTGAAGGAAATTATTTTTTCATATGATTACCCCCCCTCCCCCCCCCCCAGCAACACACAGAGGAAAATAAAATATAAAAATAAATAATTTAATTTTAAAAATATGCTTAGTCATTTTTTTTAAGATAAACGTAATAAATTAAAAAATTCAATTATCAAATAGATTTAATTTTTTTTATGAATAATACACATAGATGACCTTACAAATGAATTATTCGGATAATTAAAACGGGACTCGTTGTGGGCCCTACAAGTCCAAATAAGACGGTCAAATTCAAAATTTCAGAGAAGTCTTAATGCTTAAAAAATTATTTTTCTTACTATTTTATATCTTCTTAATCATCCAAACAAGGGATAAGAGATTTCTATTGGAGTATTATTTTTGTTTGATCAACAAAGATAAATTTATTGATTTAAGACAAACACATTATACAATGAAAATGGGTGCAAATCTTAAATTTAAAATTTTGAACAATTTGATAAATTGAAAAAAAATAATAAAATCTATTAGCAGTTGTTGAATGTGACAGCTACTAAAGGTGAAGGACATTCTTAAAGAAAAAGAAAAAAAAAATATCAATCACATTAAATAAAATCTATGCCCTATGTAATAGAAATGATAAACATGTAGGTACAAATGAACTACAGAGAAACATAGATTTCATTTATTGATCAAATATAAAAATGAAAAATAAAAAAAAAATAAATAAACAAATAAACAAACATAGATATACATTATAATGTAGAGACACAAATATACCATATTATCAACCACTGACATTGCTTAATTGCTAAAGTGATTGGCTACATAATTTAAACTATCTTCTTAATTTGAACCACTAATTAGGATTTATCTTCTTCTTATCTTTGATCTTCTTAATGGCAGAAGTTATTGTTTGCACCATCTTCTCCTTCACTGTTGTCTTTGGTGCTGGAATCACGCTAGCTGGTTGGCTCATCTTTCTTAGCTCTCTCTCTCCCTATCTCTCTCTCTCTCTCTCTCTAAATTGGTGTGTTGTGTTATGTTCTATTGTAGTGATGGTTCTTGAGAGAAAAATATTGGGATATATATATATATTTTCTTTTCTTGGGCTTGATTGCGTGTTAGGACAAAGCTAGTTAAAAGAGCCATAGGTGGGGGGGGGGGGGGGGGGGGGGGGGGGGGGGGGGGCTGTGGGGGGAACCAAGCTAAGAAATATATCAATGTATATTATTTGGCCTTTCTAAGTGTGTGTGTGGGTGTGGGTGTGTGTGTGTGAAGCCCAGTTGAAAGGCTTACCTTAGTCTCAGTGTGTTTGAATGGAACACCCTGGTGTTGGTGTTGGTGTGGGTGTGCCTTATGTCAATTTTCTGTAATGACTCAACTTAAAAAAAAAAAGAAAGCAACAACAACAAAATGATACCTTGCATACTTTGTCAAAATGATTTTTTAATTAGTAGTAAAATTGTACATACAAAAAAATTATAAAATAATAGAATAAATTTTAACTTTATCACTTTAAAACAAATAGTTTATCATGTTAATTTAAAATTTTAAAAATATTATTGTCATATCACACTGATAATTTTTTTTAAAATGATGTTATTTTTTTTTTTATTTTTAGTTAATTGTGTGTGAACACAATGTTCAAATAGCATGTGCTTAGCTTTTGGGTTTGTGAAGCCAAGTTATTGAATGAGATATATCAATGTGTATATATGTGTACCTAGGTTAAAGAGGATAAAGTTCCCTTTATACTTTTATACTTTCATCTCTCCATACAATATATAAGTTTGTGTGTATTTGTATTTGAAATGCCCAATTGAAAGGCCCACTCAATTTGTGTTTGATGAGAGAGAGAAGCCAATTCAAAGACAGGCTGCATTGTGGGTGTGGGTGCCTTAGGTAACTCCAAATAATTAACTAATGTTTCTCTTTTATTTTAGGTTAATGCACCTTCATGGCAACCAACATGGAAAATACTAGGAGAAAAATTGTGAATAGTTTAATGCCCTTTTGTTTGGAAATTGTTGAGGAAATTAATTCTTCATTTAACTACCATGAAAATTTGAACAAGTCTAGACATAGAGTTACTAGTCATAGAACCGGATACAAAAATATTAATAGATGGACAAAAAATTTTAGAAGTGAGTCCCATCAAAAAATTATGTAAAATCTTATCTAAGCTTGATTGTTGTTGTTGTTGGTTTGGTATGATTCTGTTGAAACAAAAATTGGTGAATTTTGTTTGTTTGTTTTGTTTTTTTTTTTTTTTAAATGGCAATTGCCAATTCTATTTGGTGAATTCTGGAGGGAAAAAAAATTGTGAATTTTGTTTTCAAAAAAAACTGATCTGTTATGCACTTTTTTTTTGGGGGGAAGAAGATGAGAAAGGAGGGGAGGGAAGAAAGGAAGGAAGGAAGGAAAACAGTTGGTCTTGAGTGAGCTAACAGATCTAGTATTTGTCAAATTTGGGATACTAGAAAAAAATTAATTCATTAGTGTATTTGGACGCATTACCTCTTTATTTATTTTTTTATATTTAAAAATAAATAAAAAAATTAACTATTTTCTTACTTTTCAAAATAGGCCTATATGGAGAATCTTTTTTACCTAAAGTTGATATATTATAACTTTGGCAATTTCGATGACAAATCATTGAAGATGTTTTAAAAGTTTTTTTTTTTTTTTTTTCTTGACTTTTCAAAACAATCTATTAACAAACATTCTCGCTACGATGAAAATGGATTGTCAAATATTTTTTTGTAACAAATTTTTTATTTTTAGAAATAAAAAAAATTAATCATTAAACTATTTATTTGTTACCGTGAAGAGTTAAGAGGTGTTGTTTGTCTATTGTCTGTGAGTGTGTTTTGACAAGCCCAGTTGAAAAGCCCACCTCAGTGTGTATTTTAAAGGCCCACATCGCTCTGGATGTGGGTGCGGGCTTATTAAGGCTCCGTTTGGGAAGAAAAAAGTCAGGTTTTTTTAGCTAAAATAGTCACAAAAAATAAAATAGTTTATTTTAGTCACAAAAAACAAAACATCAAATTCAACCCATAATCATTACAATCCCCTCTCACAAAAAAAGCTAAAAAAGTCAAAAAAGCTAAAAAGTCCTTCCCAAACTAGGCTAAAATAGCCAAAAAGCCAACCCACTTCCCAAACGGAGGCTAAGTGATTCCAAATTTTCTGTAATTATAGGAGGCCCACTTTATTGGATTTGATAATTATGATAATTTTTAAAAATGTTAGATTTAACATAATTAAAGTAATTTAGAACAACTTAAGGGGTATTTTGGAAGGAGCAAATAGCCTAATAGTCTACACCAACTTAGGTCTAGACTCTATAATACTAGTGGTGTTTTCTCATTGGATTTGGAGTGGTTGTTGTGCTGGGGGCACACTAGTGACTACTGTGTAGTCAAATGGATTCATTTCGAGATCTACTTTAAGGATTCGAACGTTCACATTTTAGAATATATCAAGTAGAACATACTTACAAAAAATTAAGTTAATCAGATATCATTAACCCTTTCATCGACTCACATTTGTTTCTATTTCAATACTTTAAGTTACAATTGTTATTTATTTTTGTAAATACAAATGTTAGTGGATGAATGGATAAACGATATCCGATTAACTTAATTTTTGCAGATATGTTCTACTCGATGTATTCTAAAATCTGAATGATTTGGATTATTGAAATGAGCCTCGAAATGAATCCATTTGGCTACACAACAGTGGCTATTGTGCCTTCAGCATAACAGCCACCCCAAATCCATTCTCACCGGATGATTGAGCTGTTATAATTATAAAATACAAATTTAGATTTGAATATGAATTTTGTCAATTACAATAGTCAATTACGTGAAGATATTTTGGGTAAACTAAAAATCCAAATATCTACACCAAGAAAGTTGTTTGCTTTATATATTAGAGACACGTACACACACTATATTTATATTGTGACAAGTTATTGAAATAAATTGAATTTTATAATATAATAGTTATTTCATGGATCGAAGTGAGATGTAAAAGAACTATGGTGGTTTAAATCATATGGAGTGATTTCTATAATATGTAAATAATTGTAGTTAATATTATTGTAATAAATGGTATTTTTGAAATCGGTGGCGATCACCCCCTCTTACCCCTCTCTGGTCCACTCTTGAAAGCAATTATGATATACGACATCAATGCAAGAGTGGTGTTTGCTTTATAAATAGTATAGATAGATAGATAGATAGATAGATAGATAATATAATATAATATAATATAATATCTCACCACAAACAAACAATTAAACTCAAGAAAATCACACCTTACAACCTTGTACATGAATTACTAATGTGTATTGTTAGACATGTAGAAAAATTAAAAACTCAGCTTGCATCCAGTTCATTTTTTTGGGTTGAAAGGTCCAGTTTATATGATTTTTGGTCTATTTTAATTATTTGAACCATTTAGTTTTGTAGAGTATGCTAAGCAATTTATATATATATATATATATATAAATAATAAAATTCAACTTGATCGGATATTGATAAGTATCTAATTAGATCACATTTCTCTTCTAAAAAAATAAACGATCACATCCATGCAAACTGGACATTCTAATCCAAAAAGTGAATTTGAGACAAATTTTATCTCAAAATTAATACATAATGATATGATAAATTTTGATTTTATCTCTTTAAAATAAAAAGTTCATCACATTGGTTAATGAAAGGAATAATATATAACTAGAATTTTATATAGAATGATATGTCTTCTTATTATCATTTAGGTTTCAATTAAAATATTTACCATTACTTTCATGATATGAAAATGAAATAAATGTGTTATCTATATGACTTTATGTTTGCAAATTTTTTCCGGAGAAGCCCACGAAGACCCTGTGTGCACGTGTCAAAAGCCCAGTTATTTTTATTGTTTATTGAGTGAAAAGCCCAGTTGAATATCCCACTTCTGTGGGTGGGTGGGTGTAGTTGTGTGTGTGTGGGGTGTGGGGATATGTTCCATGGGGTGTGGGTATTTTAGTTGACTCAAATTTAAATAAGAAAAATGAAAATTTTATGGAATTCTTACATGGAATTTAATAATGAGAATGTTATACTTTTAAAATTATGAACTATCTTAATCAATCTTTTACTTTAACAGAATAGAATTAAAGCTTTTTATATCATTTCATAATTAATTTTATATATAATATATTTTTATTTATATAATAATTAACTAAATATAAACAAATAGCTTAATTCAAGAAAATGAAACCTTGCGTACCTTACCAACATCAATTTTTAATTTATATAGTGTCAATTGAAAGTGTGACACATTGGTTAATGGATTTTGATCATTATTTCTCTTTTATTTTAGGTTAATTCACCTTCATGGCAACCAACATGGAATATGCAAAGAAAAAAATTGTGATACTTGCCATATGGCCTTTTATTTTTGGAAATGTGGAGATAATTATTTCTTCGTAGCATTGCCACAATATATATATATATATATATAAATGAATAGTTAATTTTCAAAAATATGCTTATGCATTTTTTTGGAAACAAACGTAATATATTAAAAAAAATACAATTATCAAATAGATTCAATTTTTTTTTTTTCATGAATGATATACATAGATGACCTTACAAATAAACTGTTTGGATCATTAAAACGGGACTCGTTGTGGCCCCACAAGCCCAAATATGACGGTCAAATTCAAAATTTGAGAGAAGTCTAAACCCTTAAATCTTTTTTTTTTCCTTACAATTTTTCATCTTCTTAATCATCCAAACAAGTGATAAAAGATTTTTTGACTTCGATTTCTTTTTCTTAATCGCCAAACCCCTTAATCCAAACGGGTTAGAGTTGCATGTCTACTGGAGCATTATTTTTGTTTGATCAACAAAGATAAATTAAAAATCGGTTAGCAGTTGTTGAATGTGGCAGTTATTAAATGTGAAGGACATTCTTAAAGAAAAAGAAAAAGAAACTAATATCAATCACATTAAATAAAATCTATGCTCTATATAATAGAAATGATAAACATGTAGGTACAAATGAACCATAGAGAATCATATATTTTATTTATAAATCAAATATAAAAAACAAACATAAATATACATAATAATGTAGACATAAATATACCATATTATAAACCACTGACATCACCTTATTCCTAGAGTGATTGGTTACATAATTTAAGCTATTTTCTTAATAGGTCATGCTAGAGACCCAAATGATTTATGAAATTTTCTACCAAACCCCTAATATGGGTATGAGATTCACACACATGTGAATTTGTGTGGGTCCCATATCCATGTGAGAAGTTTGGTAGAAAATTTGATAAATCATTTAGAGTACATAGCATTTCCCTTCCTAATTTGAACCACTAAGTAGGATTTATCTTCTTCTTATCTTTGGTCTTCTTAATGGCGGAAGCTACTGTTTGCACCATCTTCTCCTTCACTGATGTCTTCGGTGCCGGAATTACGCTAGATGGCTGGCTCATCTTTCTTAGCTTTCTCTCTCTCTGTCTCTCTTTGAATTGGTGTGGTGTATTGTGTTCTGCTGCAGTGGTGATTCTTAACAGAGAAACATTGGGTTATATATATGCTTTTCTGGGCTTGATTGCGTGTTAACACAAAGCTAGTTAAACAAGCCCCTAGTGGTGTGTGTGTGTGTGTGGCTGTGTGTGTGTGAAGCCGAGCGTAAAGAAATATATCAATGTGTATCTTTCGGCCTTTCTAAGTGTGTGTGGGTGTGTGTGTGAAGCACAGTTGAAAGGCTTATTAGTCTCAGTGTGTTTGAATGCCTAGGGGTGTGTGTGTGTGTGTGTGTGTGTGTGAAGCCGAGCTTAAAGAAATATATCAATGTTTATTATTCGGCCTTTCTAAGTGTGTGTGTGTGAAGCCCAGTTGAAAGGCTTACCTTAGTCTCAGTGTGTTTGAATGGAACACCTTGGTGTTGGTGTTGGTGTTGGTGTTGGTTTGGGTGTGAGTGGGGCTGTAGAGGTGTGGGTGTGGGTGTGGGTGTGCCTTATGTCAATTTTCTGGAATGACTCAAAAAAAAAAATTCAACAAAATGATACCTTGCATCCTTTGTCAAAATGATTTTTTAATTAGTAGTGTTATATGTACAAAAAAAAAAAAAAAAAAAAAAAATTTATAAAATAATAGAATAAAATTTAATTTTATCACTTTCAAACAAATAGTTTATCTTCTTAATTTAAAATATTAAAAATATTATTGTCATATCACACTGATAAATTTTTTTAAATTGATGTTATTTTTAATTTTTAGTTAATTGCGTGTGAACACAAAGTTCAAAGAGCATGTGTGTGGAATTTTGGGTTTGTGAAGCCAAGTTATTAAAAGAGATACATCAATGTGTATATATGTGTAATCAGGCTAGGCTCCTCTTCATATCTTTATCCCTCTATATTCAATGTGTGAGTTTGTGTGTGTACTTATATTTGAAAAGCCCAATTTAAAGGCCCACCTCTGTGTGTGTCTGATGAGTGAGAGAAGCCTATTCAAAGACAGGCTTCATTGTGGGTGTGGGTGCCTTAGGTGACTCAATTTTATGTAATGATTAACCCCAAATAATTAACTGATGTTTCTCTTTTATTTTAGGTTAATGCACCTTCATGGCAACGAACATGAAAAATACTAGGAGAAAAATTGTGAATAGTTTAAAGCCCTTTTGTTTGGAAATTGTTTAGGAAATTAATTCTTCATTTAACTACCTTGAAAATTTGAACAAGTCTAGGCATAGAGTTACTAGTCATCGAACCACATACAAAATATTAATTGATGGACAAAAATTTTCCAAAGTGAGTCCCATCAAAATATTATGTAAAATCTTATGTTCTATTATGTTCTATTATGTATTTGGTTTCAACGTTCGTAACAAAATTGTAAAACAATTTTTTTTATACATATCATTTATTATTATGATTTTTGATAATGCAGTTTTTGATGGTAGGACAGGTTAGACTGATCCACGCTCCTCAAGCCTAATGTCCGAATGACCAAGCCCACCAGAGAACCTGCACAAGAGTTCAACGGGAAACGGGGAGTCCCCCAACGAACCCTCCGACGAGCAAGTTAGAGAGAGAGAGTGGAATATGTAGATAGATTAGAGATAGAAAAGCTTAACCTTCTTCTTGTCTTCAACGTTTGCTTATATCCTTTGGTAATCATTTCGTTGTCCCTTCCAACCTGTCACCTTGGCCAAAAGTCTATGTTGTAGCTTACCTTGTTTAGAGTGAGGGCGTGCTGTCCCGATGGAATGGTGTTGTCATAATAAATGCAGTGAGTTGCTCCATTAATGGCGATGTGCAGTGGCAATAACTTTGCAGATCTTTGTCTGCTGATGTGGCTTGCCCTTTACCTGCCACGTGTCTGAATATCATTGGTCCTTTATGCCATGTTGACTTCCAGATGGTGCTGAGCCTTATCTGTTGGGTTATGTATTGGGCCCTAAGTAGTAGGCTTGGGTTGTTCATAGTGGGTTATGGCCTTTATAGTCCTACCTACGTCAGTAGTTCCCCATTCCCAAGTGCAGCTTTAGTCCAACGAAGGGAATAATGAGGAAGATGGGGGTTGAAGGTCGAGGGAAAGGAATGATCGACCAGAAGTAGCCGAGTGGAGGGACCGACAGTGAGGAGGGCCGACCGCGAAGGGTGACCGAGTGGAGGGACCGATCATGAGGAGGGCCTACCGCGAAGGGTGACCGAGTGGAGGGACCGATCATGAGGAGGGCCTACCGCGAAGGGTAGCCGAGTGAAGGGACCGATCATGAGGAGGGCCGACCGCAAAGGGTAGCGAAGTGGAGGGACCGACCATGAGGAGGGCCGACCGCGAAGGGTAGTCGAGTGGAGGGACCGATCATGAGGAGGGCCGACCGCGAAAGGTAGTCGAGTGGAGGGACCGATCATGAGGAGGGCCGACCGCGAAGGGTAGTCGAGTGGAGGGACCGACCATGAGGAGGGCCGACCACGAAAGATAGCCGAGTGGAGGGACCGATCATAAGGAGGGCCGACCGCGAAGGGTGAGGTGGCGGGGTGCGGGGCTCGAGAAGCGGCGCGTCACGTGATGACTTGAAGTGGAAAAGACAGGGTAGGGAAAGGGGGCAGTGAATAGTGGTCGTACACGTGGCAGCATCTCGTGGTGGGGGAGGTTAGGCATTGGGCCAGAAGTGAAACGATAGGTTATTATAGAGTGTTGAAAGGACAGTTTTGGCGATGTTTTGAAAAATTTTCAAACTAGCAAAATTTAATAGGGACCCTTGGAATACGGGCAAACCTTGGGCCTTTGGGATTATTCGCTTTACCTATCTTTGTGCAAAACATAAAAACATTCCAAGCGTAAACTCCTTCGTTGCTAACGATACGCCCCTACAACACTTCTTGAATTTTCTTGCGCCTGCATCCGAAGCTATTCGAATATATACAAGAGAGATGGCACAAGAGGAAGCAACCACCGCAAGGGTTGATCCCCTAGGGGATGATGACGCGGCTGACCTAGCGAAACAATATAGGAGGGAAAGGCAAGTGGAGAAGTCAGGGGAGCCGGCAAGTTTACCTCGTCCGTTGACAATGATAGCGGCTCTGAAGCCAATTAGCCAGGCTTAGCCAGATCACTAGCATACTGTAGACGTCCCCGAGCGCCCCGGGAGGAACGAGCTCCCGTTCCGTTCATTTTGGGGTCACTACAGCTCAGGACTCTCAAATTTGTCATGGTTCTAAGTCTGAACCAAAGAGTATAAATCCGGCAAATCGTTTTGAGAAAAATAGATTTTGAAAGAAGTGCCAAATATGGACTGCTTTGCCAGATACAGAGTCGCCACCTAAATATTTTATTTTTGGGAAACTTAGGAAACCCTGACTCGTTTGCCTAAGGCCACGTGTCCGTCATTACCAAAGTTGCCTCGGCTCGGGAACTTGGGTACGATTGGGGAAGGTCACTTCGTGAGCACCCCTGCTCGCCCGGTCAGAGACCGGCCTCTACTAACCATGATATCTATTTTTGAAAACATTGTATGTTCTTATTCCGGTTATTAGCCTAGGTTACTATGTGATGCGCACAACATACAAGTATAGACTGGGTCGCCTGAATTGGAACAAAACATTTCATGTTTGCTTTTTTGAAAGATGGTTTGCTACTCGCAAGTAGGCTTAAAATGCAGACTTTGCCACCCTCAGTTGGGCTTAGAAAAGATGGTTTTGCCACTATCTAGTGGGCCTAAAACATTTGATGATTTATTCCAATTTAAGTAACCCAACCTTCACCCACAGGCATTCAGGCAGTTATATCACATAAGCAATTAGCCTCATGGTAAGCATGCTATTCATGGCAGTCACTCACACGCATGCAAGGATGCTAAAGCATAGAACTTACCAAGTACTCCAAGCCAAAATAGAAACTACATTAGAAATCATGCATGATCCTAAGTATACAAAAATGCCTAATGCAACACATGCAAAAATGCAACTATAGCAGGCTCGGCTATTCTAAACATGGCATATGGAATGCTACAGCTAACATGTATTCAACTTAGAATTGAAATACAAATGCAGTTAGTATGATGCGCGAGCCCGGTGCATGCAAAACAGATGAATGAATGCAAACATGCTATCATACTGTATGCTAATTGAAATATGCCCTAATCTAACCATCATAAGCAGGTAAATAAAAGGGAGAAAGACGTGGGGTTGGAAGGCATACAACACACACACGCACACTTATTACAGTTGTGCCCTCGGGCAGAGGGTCCGAATAAATATACATTCCCGAATAAAAGAATATTACAGTCCAAATAATACAGTCCAAATAATATACAAATTCCTAATTAATTAATCAAATTAACTAAGAAAGCTGTAAAACTGGCGTGCAAGCCAGGGACTGCCTTGCTTCTGATGAATGATGCATGTCTGGGCTGCCTTGCGCGGAAATCCACTGGGATGCCCCGATTAGCCTCTATTTTGTGATTTTTCTTGGAAAGCGCGCCAAACTCCGGAAGTTTGCTGATTCTTCATTTTGCTGCAACAGAGAGCAGGAAAGGGGCATGGCAATGTATTTTCACAGATATATGCATGCCTCGATCCTCGTGCCACCAATCACGCATATCGAGGCATGATGGCCGAGGAGTCGAAATGTGCAACTTAATATAGAATGAATGCACGTGTAAACACAACAAGAACCTAACTCCATCATGGGTAATCCGGAGTGTCGGTGACTGGGGAATTAAGACACATTCCGTCACTCGGAGTACGAAATGCACCTCGTTTCTCGTGCCCAGGCTAACTCCTACCCCGAACACGATGCAAAATGCATGACATGCATGAATACAACTAAGATACAGCCTAGCATGCACAATGCTATGAAAATGAGACGCCTCGAAATGCGTGCACACAGGCACGCAAACTGAGGAAATGCATGAATGCGGTCTAAGATACAACCTAGTATGCGCAATGCTATGAAAATGAGACGCCTCGAAATGCGTGCATACGGGCACGCAAACCGAGGAAATGCATGAATGCAATGCAATATGGCCAAAATGGCATATAGAATGCAACATGGACTTATACTAACATGAGAGAGAGCCTCAGCCTTACTCACGTAAGAGGCCGATGGATGAAAATGAAGTGCCTCGAAATGCGTGCACACGGGCACGCAAAACGAGGCAATGGCATACACAATGCAATATGGCTAAAATGGCATATAGAATGCACCATGGACTTATACTAACATGAGAGAGCCTCAGCCACACTCACATAAGAGGCCGATGGATGAAAATGAAGTGCCTCGAAATGCGTGCACACGGGCACGCAAACCGAGGCAATGGCATACGCAATGCAATAGCATGGAAAATGATATGCAAACATGCTAATGGAATTTCAGCACTGAAATGTGGGGAAAACAGCCCTGAAATAAGGCGAAAACACACCCGATGCATGGAATAGTCCCGAAACATGGACTTTTGGCACCCGAAATGGCCTATAGCTATACCAAACATGCACAATATGGACATGCAATGAATAGACAGTAGCAAGGAACTCCCAAAATCAGTATTTTTCCAGTACAAATCATGGCTAAACAGCAAGCAAAGATAGGGCAACAATGGCATGCAAAAATAGGGGCCAAGAGAGGGTAATGAAACAAGTGGTATATGTAAAATCCAAACTGAAAAATGCCCTTCTACAACACTGAAGAGGGACCAAAAATATGCACATTTACAGTTTATGGAAGCCCCAAAATCAGTATACAAACATGCTAGAAATGCAATGCAAAATGAGGCTCAAAAGTGGCTATAACACAAAGTATACAAAATATTCATCAAACAGACAAAGACCCTTAATGAAACATGAATAATGGGCCAAAATAAGACTATTTTTAGTTCTGTAAAATGACTAAAAACCGAAGCACAATAGGCTTCCAAGACATGCAAGAAAAGGGGACCAAGGAGGGATATAACATGAAGTAGCATATGGAGGTCCCAAACCATGAAAGGCCCTTAATAAAACATGAAGAATGGACCAAAATAAGACTATTTTCAGTGCTGTAAAATGACCAAAAACCGAAGCATAATAGGCTGCCAAAACATGCAAGAAAAGGGGACCAAAGAGGGATATAACATGAAGTAGCATATGGAGGTCCCAAATAGTGATGAGCCCTTCTTCAATGTTGAAGAGGGGCTCAAAATAAGACTATTTTTAGTTCTGTAAAATGCCCAAAAATGGAAGCATAATGGGCTGCCAAAGCATGCAAGAAAATAGCATTTAAGGAAGATATTGAAGCAAGTGCAAGATGGGGGGCTCAAACAGGGTTGAGCCCTTAAGAAAAAGTGAAAAAGAGCTCAAAAGGCGGCCACTTTTAGTTAGGGCCGGAGCTCAAAACAGTAAGCATATATGGCTAAGAAATGTTGCAAAAATAAGCTCAAAAGGGGGAAATGATACTCACCCTTGAAGACAAGTCTTTTGTTGCTTCTTGGCTTTGAGAAGTGGTGCCTCTTAGCTGCTGGAAAGCTTCCCAAGTTGCTGGAAATGGAGTGGTGATGGTGGTGCTTGGTGGTGATCAAGAAATAGGGTAGAACTTAGGAGTTTTTGAGAAAATGAGAGAGATAGAGGGAGATTTGGATGCCTATGCTTGAAGCAATTTTTTCTAACCCCTAATACAAATGATGGCCCCTGGTTATATGGACCCAAAAAGGGGGAGTAAAGGTGGGGAAAAAGGAGGCAAGTTTTCCCCCAAAAAATATCCCCCGGATTGAGATATTTTATGGGGGATACAGCTATACAGTTGTAAAGTGTGTATTACAAGGAACATGGCCGGCCACCTTTCAAAGCTGCAGGTGGCCGGCCGGCCACCTCCCCTAGCCGGCCGGCTAGGGGTCAAAAAGGTCAAGTTGAAATAGTGGCCGGCCACCACAAATTGCTGTCCTCTTATGTGTCCTCAACACAACCCTATAGTTCAAAATTGGCAACTGTAAAACAAGAGGGACAACAAGCCACTTTCAAGGGGGGTCAAAAGGGTCAGATGGAATTAATGGCCGGCCACCAACTTTTAGGATCCTCCCATGTGTGTACAATACAAATATGTGGTTTGGGGTTGAAGAAAGTGGCCCCAAGGTGTTCAACATTGGCTCAGAAGTGAGAAAAACGGGTGCTGGAGGGCGAAAATGGAATATAACTGGTTGCTAAGATAATTGCTGGCCTCCCACCCTCTAGTGACCTTCCTGGTGATGAAACAGAGGTACCTACCAAAAATGAACGAAAATCGATGCAAAACAAATGCTCGGGGGTCAAAACACGCAGTTCGAGGCCCCGAAAACTGCCTGTTAAACACCGAAAGTGGTATTCGACCATGAAGTGGGTCTCTCAGACCTCAGTGTCCCTCAAAAGGGAGAAAATAGGATGTGTACCGAAAACCGGAGTGATAGGAGATGGTTAAGCGGTCCCGAACCGAGGCACACGGCCTGACGGTTCCGAAAACGGGGAACCGGGCTCCGAAATGGGAAAAATGGCCTATAGCCACAAAATGTAGCCCACGGCCACTGAGAGATGGTCTACGGGACCTCTCCCTCCCCTCAGGAAAAGAAACAGAGAAAATCGAGTCTGGTTCGCAAACCGAGGCAAGGCACAAAAGAGTCCGGAGGCCGGGCTCACGGCCAAGACTCTGAAACTTCTGAACGAGCACATTATGCAATATCACCGAGCGCTCAACTGGTGACGTCTGAGTCTTAAGGTCGGTCAAAAATGGGGTGTCTACAGTTGCCCCTCTTTGACAGAACTCGAAAGTCATAAGAATGACGGGAGTGAATGTCAAAGCCCAGAGACGACCCATTTTTGACAAGGCCGAAGACTTAGACAAAGCAGACAAGATAGACAAAAATGTACCCGCAGGCATGCCCGCAGGCGAAGGGGGCAAAATGCAAAGCGATATGCACAGAGCTAGAGGTAACTCAATGGTCATGCAAATGCAGTAACCTGTAATGAAGCAAGTATCCGCAAATAGATGCAACAGTTTTAAGCAAGAATGCAAAGCAACAACTATATTTCATGCAGTTAAGAATGTGGAGAATTGCTCAATTCTCGTCGCGTCTCACACGGAGAAGATACGATACCTGTGCGATTCGTCTGGTCACACCAGCCTCAAATGAACCGTACATACAATGTCGTGCCTGATGGTGCTGGGGATCTCCCGCTTCTTCTTGGTTGAACCACAGGTACTACTTTTCTCCCTGACTATGGTCGTAGCTTTCTCTATTCTCCAACAGGGTGACAGACTAGGTTGGATCAGTATCCAGAATTGAGGTGCATACAGATGCTATCTCAATCTATGGGGCTACCATACAGATTTCAAGCCGAGGATATACCCCTGGGTATTTAAACCAGACTTTAGTCTCGGAAATCCCGAACCTTTGCGTTCTAGGCATAAGCCATTCGAACTCTAGTTTCCACCGTCTCAGTTGGTCTCCTAGGAACTCACCGCGAACACAGGCAGGTGGCTATACCAGACCACCGGAAGTCGCTCGGGCACAAAAAACACCAAAGGAATTTCACCTTTAGAGGGTTTAAGGTCTCCTAGACCGAGGTGAGTACACAGGACAGTGCGATTGAGGTGCGCGAAATAGCGCGAGGAGATGCATGCACAATGCAAGGCTTAGCATACAGCTTACGACACAGCATTCCATTCAATTGGCACACAGCTCACAACACAATACTCTGTTTAATCTGGGCACACAGCTCTTTCGGGCACACAGCTCATTTCGGGCATGCAGCTTATTTTGGGCACATAGCTCGTTTTCGGGCACACAGCTCGACTCTGAGCACACAGCCCATTTCGGTTTGCATTTTTGAACACACAGCTCAAATACTTGAATTTCTGAACACGCAGCTCATACTCTTTGTCGTGATCACGCAGCTCACACTGATCGAGAGTTGAATACGTAGCCCAAACATTGATTTTCTGAACAAACAGTCCAAATTGAGGGTGAACACGCAGCCCACACTGATTGAGAGTTGAACACGCAGTCCAAACTTTTGATTTTCCGAACACGCAGCTCGAATTGAAGGTGAACACGCAGCCCACTCTGATTGAAAGTTGAACACGCAGCCCAAACTTTTGATTTTCCGAATACGCAGCTCGAATTGAAGGTGAACACGCAGCCCACTCTGATTGAAAGTTGAACACGCAGCCCAAACTTTTGATTTTCCGAACACGCAGCTCGAATTGAAGGTGAACACGCAGCCCACTCTGATTGAAAGTTGAACACGCAGCTCGAATTGATGGTGAACACGCAGCTCGAATTGATGGTGAACAAGCAGCCAAACTTTTGATTTTCCGAACACGCAGCTCGAATTGAAGGTGAACACGCAGCCCACTCTGATTGAAAGTTGAACACGCAACCCAAACTTTTGATTTTCCGAACACGCAGCTCAAATTGAAGGTGAACACGCAGCCCACTCTGATTGAAAGTTGAACACGCAGCTTGAATTGAAGGTGAACACGCAGCCCACTCTGATTGAAAGTTAAACACGCAGCCCAAACTTTTGATTTTCCGAACACGCAGCTCGAATTGAAGGTGAACACGCAGCCCACTCTGATTGAAAGTTGAACACGCAGCCCAAACTTTTGATTTTCCGAAAACGCAGCTCGAATTATGGTGAACATGCAGCCCACTCTGATTGAAAGTTGAACACGCAGCCCAAACTTTTGATTTTCCGAACACGCAGCTCGAATTGATGTGAACACGCAGCCCACTCTGATTGAAAGTTGAACACGTAGCCCAAACTTTTGATTTTCCGAACACGCAGCTCGAATGGTGTACACGCAGCCCACATTGATTGAAAGTTGAACACGCAGCCCAAACTTTTGATTTTCCGAACACGCAGCTCGAATTGATGGTGAACACGCAGCCCACTCTAATTGAAAGTTGAACACGCAGCCTAAACTTTTGATTTTCCGAACACACAGCTCGAATTGAAGGTGAACACGCAGCCCACTCTGATTGAAAGTTGAACACGCAGCCCAAACTTTTGATTTTCCGAACACGCAGCTCGAATTGATGGTGAACACACAGCCCACTCTGATTGAAAGTTGAACACGCAGCCCAAACTTTTGATTTTCCGAACACGCAGCTCGAATTGATGGTGAACACGCAGCCCACTCTGATTGAAAGTTGAACTCGCGGCCCAAACTTTTGATTTTCCGAACACGCAGCTCGAATTGATGGTGAACACGCAGCCCACTCTGATTGAAAGTTGAACACGCAGCCCAAACTTTTGATTTTTCGAACACGCAGCTCGAATTGATGGTGAACACGCAGCCCACTCTGATTGAAAGTTGAACACGCAGCCCAAACTTTTGATTTTCCGAACACGCAGCTCGAATTGAAGGTGAACACGCAGCCCACTCTGATTGAAAGTTGAACACGCAGCCCAAACTTTTGATTTTCCGAAGACATCGTTGTGGTCGATTAGGAGGGCGGTGAGGTCGGCCTTGGCATGGGAGGGCAGTTGGCTGCCAATCTTAGCAGTTTTCGCCGGGTTGGTGGGGTCGATGGAGACCTCGATAAGCTCTTCCACTGGTTCTCCTTTGACCAGCTCATCCTCGTCTCTGACGTCAAGTCCTTCAGTGATCATGGTCTCCTTAAGCTTAATTTCTTTAAGTGAGGCAACATAGCATTCTCTGGCCACAGTCTGTTCTCCCCTGACTGTGCCGACCCCAAAGTCGGTGGGGAACTTGACGGCGAGATGGAAGGTGGAGGTGATGGCTTGAAAGGCGTTTAGGGAGGTTCGACCAAGGATGATGTTGTAAGTAGAGGGGTAGTCGACAACAAGGAATGTGAGCAACTTGGTGGTCTGCTGCGAGTACTCGTCGATGGTGATGGGGAGATCGATGGAGTCGATGGAGGTCACCCGATCACCAGTGAAACCGACCAAAGGGGTTTGGAGAGAGGAGAGACTTTCTTCCCTGATCTTAAGTTGACGGAAGCAGTTGAGGAAGATGAAGTCTGAAGAGCTGTTGTTGTCTATGAGAACCCGTCGGACCTTGTAGTTGGAGAGGAGGGCCGAAATGACGAGGGGGTCGTCGTGGGGGTAACGAATGCTTGTGCAGTCGGCGTCCGTAAAGGTGATAGGCTCGGTCCACTGCCTGGGCTGTTTGAAGGGTCGATCCAACGTGGTAATTTCTTTATCTGAGCCTTGCCTTATTTTCTTGAGTTCTGCCCGATGAGCCGAGCGGGATGGTTCGCCACAAGCAAGTCTGCCGGAAATAACTCTGATTTCTCCAACTGGTGGAGCGGGGTTACCCTGTGCCCGAGGTTGCTATAAAGGGCGATCATGACCTTGGTTAGGTTGGGCTGGCTGCCGGGGAGGGGTGCGCCGGCGGTTGTTTCTGTTTGGCTTAGTCCTTTGCCTCTGCTGAGGGCGGGTGTCCCTGAACCGGCTAAGTCGTCCCTGACGTATTAAGGTCTCGACTTGATCCTTGAGGTTAACACACTCATCGGTGTTATGGTCGTGGTCCTGGTGAAAACGAAAATATTTGGATTGGTCTTTCCGATTGGAAAGGGTTCGCGATGGTTGGGGCCATTTCAGGGGTAGTACCACTGGATCTGATTGAGGACTTGTTTCATGGGGGAGTTTAGAGAGGTGTACCGCTCGAACCGACCGGGCGGTCGGACTTGGGTAGACTGCTTAGTTCTGGGGGGTCGGTCAGTGTACTGAGACGTTTGGTTATTGTATTGGGTATTTCTGGTGTCTGGATTTTTCCTCTTTTCTCTGGGGGTCGGATTTTTGGTTATAGGATCTTGCTGGGCGGCTAGGGAATCTTCAGCATTCAAGTATTCTTGGGCTTTGGAGAGTAAGGCTGCCATGGAGGTCGGGGGGTTTTTAGAGAGGGAGAAAAGGAAGTCAGACGTCCGCAGACCGGCCATGAAAGCCGCAAGGATGACCTTGTCATTGTTTTCTGCTACTTGCAAGGCTTCGGTGTTGAAATGAGTAACGAAGCTGCGTAGTGACTCCCCCTCGGTCTGACGGATATTGAGGAGTTGGGTTGTTGGACGTCGCTGGCGCTGGGCTCCAATAAAATGACTGAGGAAGGAGTCACTGAGATGTTGGAAAGTGGAGACGGAGTCTGCTGGTAACTGGCTAAACCACAGCCAAGCTGACCCCTTCAGTGTCACGGAGAAAGCTCGACACGTGATCTCGTCAGGGAATGCATGGAGGATCATGAGGGTTCTGTAGGTCTCCAGATGGTCGACTGGGTCCGTCGTACTGTCAAAAGAATTGATGATGGGCATTTTGAACTTGGGGGGTAGAGGTTTGTCTCGGATGGAGGCAACAAATGATGAGTTTGCCGTGGTAGAGAGTTTATACTGGATGTTCTGCTTGACCCCTTGGAGTTGGAGCTTCATGGCTCGGAGTTCTGCATCCCAGAGAGGGATGTTATCACCACTGGAAGGCGGCGAGGGTTGGACACTACTAGCTTCCCCTTCAGGGGTTGGTGCCAGGACCGATGGATGCGGGGGTCGGGTGGTGGATTTATATTAGGAGGAGGAGGTTGCAAGCCTTCCAAGTTGGGTGGATAGGGCTGTGGAATAGTATAGCTCGGGGCTCGTTCTTGGTTGGGCGGAATATCTGGAGGTGGTGGAGGAGGCATAGGAAGGTTTCTTTAGAGTAGAGCATTTATCAAGGCTTGGTTTTGCTCGGCCATGCGGTTAATGCTGTTGCTAAGCTCGATGAAATACTGTGGTGGGCTGTTTGGATTGGGGGGGTCGGCTTGGTGGTCGGCGGCATTTTGGTGAGAAGCCATGGATCTAGTCGTGACCATACACTTTGATGGGTATCAAGAAAGGGTTATTGGGATAGGGTCTCCGGCGACAATGAACACAACTGGAGCGAGGAGTAAAGCGTTCCCACAGACGGCGCCAACTGATGATGCAATTTTTGATGGTAGGATAGGTTGGATTGATCCAAGCTCCTCAAGCCTAATGTCCGAATGACCAAGCCCACCAGACAACCTGCACAAGAGTTCAACGGGGAACGGAGAGTCCCCCAGCGAACCCTCCGACGAGCAAGTTAGAGAGAGAGAGTGGAATATGTAGATAGATTAGAGATAGAAAAGTTTAACCTTCTTCTTGTCTTCAACGTTTGCTTATATCCTTTGGTAATCATTTCGTTGTCCCTTCCGACCTGTCACATTGGCCAAAAGTCTATTCTGTAGCTTACCTTGTTTAGGGTGAGGGCGTGTTGTCCCGACGAAGAGGTGTTATCGTAATAAATGCAATGAGGGGCTACATTAATGGCGATGTGCAGTGGCAATAACTTTGCAGATCTTTGTCTGCTGATGTGGCTTGCCCTTTACCTGCCACGTGTCTGAATATCATTGGTCCTTTATGCCATGTTGACTTCCAGATGGTGCTGGGCCTTATAAGTTGGTTATGTATTGGGCCCTAAGTGGTAGGTTTGGATTGTTCATAGTGGGTTATGGCCTTTATGGGCCTACCCACGTCTATTTTAAATGTTAATTATTCAAAAAATTCAAAAAATCATGTAATAATATTTATATAATACTTCAAATCAATCACAAATTTTTAATCTTTAACTTATTTTCAAACTATTTTTTAAATCATTCACGACATTGAATATCCTAAGATATATGATAACATTTTTTTCTTTTTTCTTTTTTCTTTTTGTTGGGCTTGATTGCGTGTTAACACAAAATTTAAAATGCATATTCAGAGTGTGTGTAGTTTCGCGAAGCGGGAGATTCTATTTATTTACACTCAAAAAATATTTAAACCTCCGTTTGGGAAGTGGGTTGACTTTTTGACTTTTTTGACTATTTTAGCTTGGGCTAAAAAGCTTAGTTTGGGAAGGACTTTTTGACTTTTTTGACTTTTTTTGTGAGAGAATAGTGTAACGATTATGGTTGGATGTGATGTTTTATTTGTTGTGATTAAAATAGCTCAATTTTTTTAATATATCCTATTAAATTAGTTTTGTTATGTGTGTTGTGTTTTGGTACTTCTCTAGAGAGAAACATGGGCATATATATTTATAGACTCAAGGGTGTGTGTGTGTGTTTTGTGGGATTGTTAAACCAAGTTTTTTTATTTTTTATTTTTTAAAGGAGAATTGTTAAGCCTAGTTGAAAGACAAAGTTTTAGAGCATTACGTGTGTGAGAAGCCAATTCACCTTGTTGTGGGTTTTGAATGGCCCACCTTGGTGTGGTTGTTGTGAGTGTGTGGGTGTGTTTTGTCAATTTTGTGTAATGCCATACCACATATAAATAACTAAATTCAAGAAAATGGCAACTCTAAGTATATTGCTTATATGAATTTTTAAAAAGTAGTGCTATAAAAATAAAAATAAAAATAAAAATAAAAATTATACAAAAAATCAATGCAAAATGATGTGATAAATTTTAATTTCATCACTTTAAAATAAAAAGTCTACCGTGTTGACTTACATTTTGAAAGAAAAATGCTTCGGACCCCATTGGGGGTCGATCCTCAGTGAGGTGGCGCACCGTGATTGGACAAAAAAAAACTGCTTTATTTATTTATTTTTTTTTTTTTTGAGTTTTAGCCAGTGGGGGCTCGCCACCTCACTGGGGGTGCGACCCCTATTTGGGGTGTGCAGCATAGTTGCATTTTGAAAAATGCCAATGTCCTGTCAAAAATTATATAAAAATATTATTTTTAATTGATTATGTAAAAACACAAAGTTGAAAGAGCCAGATCTCGAGAGCTTGAGTGTGTTTGAAAAGCCCAGATGAAAGGCCCATCTTTGTGTTTGTGTTTGTTTTTGTGTTTTGTGTTTGAAGAGAGAGATTAGTCAGCCTATAACACCTCTTAGGTGTAGGTGTGGGTGTGGGGGTGGGTGTATTGAAGTAATTAACTTTGTGTAAATTATCCTGATTTTCTCTCAAATATTAAAAAAATAAAAAAATACAATTTTTATATAATTATATTAACGTCTCTTTTAATAAGGTTGAAGTAATCAAAACTAATACAAATAGAGTGAATGCATAAAGATAAATAAAGAAAAATATTATTTTAATGTAAAAGATATGATAATATTATTTTTTTTCATATATATGATATGATTTATGAATTATTAATAAAAATGAAGCCAAGTGTTATGTAAATAATATGTAATTTTGTCAAAATGTGAGATTTATTATATTTTCTCTAAATTTCAGGAAAGATCAATTAATTTACCAGTTAATTGTATATATTAAAAATGTTATTCTTGTAAAAAATTTATACTAATTGTTCACTAAAATAATGTAGTTATGTCATTTTTTGAATTATAAATGAGTATTTTGCTTTAAAAAAAAAATTAGTCTCGTATTAATTTTTTATTACAATATTTTTATTTGTATAGCAGTTGAGTCTTTGACTCACGAGAAATAAATAATCAAACTCAAAAAAAATACATCTACGTCTCTTTGCCAACATAAATTTGTAAGGAATCATTATCAATTAATCTAATTAACTAAATTTATTTACTTATAGGTCTTGATTGATAAATTTATAGGTAATAAGTTCCAAAAATAAGATCTTTTAATAATTTACTTAATTTGGGTAATTGAAATTGTATAACTTGAAAACTGGGGACGTAATCGGTTCGGTACAGTCGATATTTAAGTAAAAAATTACACTGAACCAATAATGTCGGTTTTATTATTTTGAACACTGATATAGAACGCTTCTCCCATCAAAATCGCACCAAACCGAACTGATTCGGTTTGGTGCGATTTAATCGGTTTAGGATTTTTCAAACTTAAGCCACTTTTTAAATATAATCATTAATCTATATAAAAACATTAAATTAGTTATTTGTCTACCATTTCAAACATATTCAATCCATCCATTTAATACATATTTTTCAATTCTTAAATTAACAAAAATAAAAACAAAACAAAACAAAAAAGTTAAAAAATACTAAGGTTTCAAAAATAATGAGTTAGAATTAAGATTATATATAATAAAAATTTACAAACTTAGGTGAGAGGGTAATTTATATGAATTGGGCCGAGCTAATTCCAGTTGTTGGAATGGACCGAGCTAGGAACAGTTAGTTGGTCATTGGGCCACGTTGTGGGTGGTTATTCAGCCAAAACACTTGAACTGAGATGAGTAATATTTGATCCAAGAATGATTGGGTTGAGATCGTGGCAGTTAGCCGAACTGGGGTTTATCTCGATCGAATATCAACTAGGTTGTCCAGCATAGGGTAGGGCCATGCTAGCTCGGTTGAGCGGGCTATCGAGCCGAGGTTAGGAGATTTGAGCCATCTCACTTGGTTGGTAATGAGTAGGGTGTTATTAGGATATGCATTATCCTTGGGAGTGTGATTCCTACGAGAACTCTTATAAAAAGAGTTGGAGTCCTATTAGGATTGTGGTAGGTGGAATCTACAAAAATCTCATGACAGAACCTACGTACAGTCATCACAATTCTAACTCTCAAATACACAGAGCTTTTGTGTCTATTGTCTATTTTGTTAACTTAGGCATCGGAGAGGTTTTCGACACACCCCACCGGCTAGCTCATGTACGACTACGTTTGGAAGAGTGCAAACTTGATCAATATGATTATACGAGAAGATTATTTCCTGCTTGTATATTAGGTTATAAAGATGATAAGGTTAATTAATTAAGGTTAACAATTTATTATACTTATTAATATCATTATATTATTAGATTATATATATTATAAATACAATATATGTTGAAGAGGTTGGTTTCGGTTTAGATCGGTGCACAAGGTGCTTAAATCGATACCGAACCAAAAACTAAAAAAATTCAAATTTAAAAACTATATGGACCGATTTTTGTTAAAAATCAGACCAAATATAGTCAATTTGGTCTTGTTCAATTAGTTTGGTTAATTTTTTCGATTTTCCTGACATCCTTATTGAAAACAGTGACACATTGGTTAATGATTTTTTTTTATTATTTTGTTTTCTCTTATTTTAGGTTATTACAGCTTCATAGTAACTAACATGCAAATTAGAAAGAAAAACATCGTGAAACTTATCTTACGCCTTTTGTTTGGGAATGTGAAGGACATTATTTCTTCATTTGATTAGCATGAAAAATGAGCAAAAATAGATAAATTATAAATAAATAAATAAGAAAGATTTTTACTTTGGGTAAGATATGATTATCCTCTATCTTTTTCTTTATCTTTTTATCATCTTTTTTAAAAATAAATAAATAAATAAGTAAATGTTCATTTAAATAAGAGACAGTCAATACGTGATAATTAAATAGGATAAATTATTAGTAGGTTCTAATAATTAGACTTAATTCCTATTAAGTCCTATCAATTCGTCGCTAAAAGTTGGTCCCACCATAATTGTCACTAAAAAAATATTTGTGACGATTTTCTGAATTTGTTACAAAGAACTAATTGATGACATTTTTTGCGATAATTTTCTAAATTTGTAGCTAAAAACTGGCAATTAACGAAATTTTTATGTGATGAATTTTTAAAATTGTCACTAAAAATTAATAATTAGCGACTTTTTTTTTAATTTATTTTTTATTTTAAAAGGTCACTAACTAACATAAGACTTATTGAAAAATATAAGTTTACTTATTATGACCTACACGTAAATCTCTCATTATTTATCTTTTTCTTTTGTGTTTTTCTTTTTTTTCCAATATTGTTTCATAGCTTTTCCAAACACCAATTGTTAGGCTAGCATTAGTTAAGTTGTCTATTTCCAATAAACAAAATCTTTGAAATATGAAGTTTTGGATTAATAAGTTGTTTTAGGGAATATTTGATAATCAAATTCAGTACTTAAAATTAAATGTATTAAGTGATAATTAATTAAATTTATTTAATAATCATAATTGATATCACTTAAAATTTTAAATATCTCTTAAAATGTAGGCTAAAATTTAAAAATAAAATAAAATAAAGTCATATGAAACTTACTTAATGCTAATTGAATTTATAAATATTAAATATAAGTATTAATATTCATTATTACAAAACGTTAAAAAATATATACTATTACAAATTCACTACCACTGCTACCACTACCAACACCACTACAACTACCACCATCATGCCACCGCCTCCTCCTCCTCCACCACCACCACCACCACCATCAACACTACCACCATCATCACTACTACAATCACCGCCATCACCACCACCACTACTACCACCATTTATCATATTGTTAAGCACCAACATCATTTTACTACCACTATCAACATTACTGCTACTACCACCATTTACCATGCCACCACACCACCACTATTAATGCTCACCACTACCACCACTATGCCACTGCCACCACTACCACTATTGTCACCATCATGCCGCCGCCGTTGCCGCCACCGCCACCACTACCACCACAACTACCACCACCTTCATCACCATTATTGTTATTGCCAAAAGCACTACCATTATTTTACTATCGTTACTCTTACCACCACCACCACCACCATCATTATACCATCACCACCATTATCACAACATAAAAATTAAAATATACAATTTAAAAATAATAAATTTTAAATTTGATCTTATATATATCAAACAATTTTTTTTTTTTTAGTTCAGTACTTAAATTTTTATCAAATAGCTGTTCAACTTAAAAAATTTAACATTCAATTTTCAATACTTCATTTTCAATATTTTATTTTCAAATTTTAGTTTTCAGTTTTATCAAACACAACCTTAATTATAATAACATGAGCACATTACACAGTTTCAATTTTTTTAATGCGAGTGGTTTTTCTTCTATGATGAATGTTTCCTTCTTGCGTTCAAAAAAAAATAATGTTCCTTTCTGTTTTGTTTTGTTTTTTGTTTTTTGTTTTTTTTGTTTTTTTTTGTGTGTGTGTTTTTGTGTTTTTGGATATATTGCGGTGGACCAAAGAGAAAATTTCATGAAAATAGGATCCAAAAAAAGAGTTTCAATGCCATATTTGTGTTTAAATTAATGAGAACTCCTTTCTCTCTACTTCCCCCCTCCTTTTTTTTTTTTTTTGAATTTTTGGACTTCTCTTTAATTAGACCGAAATAATCACTTTTCATAAAATTATTTTATTTGAAACAAATAAACTCTCATTTAGGTTATCTTATTATTATTGTATAACTTATCTTCATATATCTCACTTAATAATTTTTGAAAAAGTGAATCAAATGGATGATGAGTAGAGCTGATCTTGTGTCGGGTAGAGTGTGCATTTTTAATTTGTTCCTAAGCTTCCAAGTTGAGTTCGTTAATAATGGCGGTTAAATATCTTAATTATGGAGTCATCATGGGTTCTTCAACTTTTAAAATCAAGTGGTGGCTCCAATTTTGAAACCTTTAATCATTTAGCCTATATAAAAATCAAATAAAAATCCATCAATATTGTGGATCTAGGAGGCTTTGAGATCTATTGATTATTAGTTTGTCTATTTCAATATGTGGGCCATTGAGAGAAATTTTTCAAGCCATTGCGCTTATAAGTGAACTTCATAATTGCAAATTAAACTCTTAAATACGTGTACAAAAAGAGTGTATCATTTTTTTGGGGTCTTACTTATAACCTTTGAAAGCAATCTAAATATTTGCAGAACAACAAAGTTAGTGACAATTTATTTAACCAAATAAGATTCAATTTTTTTTTTCACATATTATTGAAATTTGTATTAATAGATTTACGATTTATTATAAGCTTTTTAAGCTAATAAAAAAATATAATAACCATAAAAGCTACTCATTTATATGTAATACAAAACAAACCCTTCTGATCAAGTTGATTTTTTATATAAATTATTTGTTTGACGTATCTTACAAGTTTAATAGTTTAGATAATCAAAACGAGTCTGAAATTTGCCTACATCTATACAAATTGGATCTTCTAATCCAAAAAAGTGGACTTTAGGCCCACTTCATTCCAAAATTAATCAGAATAATATGATAAATTTTGATTTTATCACCTTAAAATAAAAAATTCAACATGTTGGTTTTTGTTTTTTAAAAAAAATAATAATATACAAATAAAATTTTAATACAAAAGTTTTACTAAAATTTCATACAGAATGATATAATTTGTTACAATCATTTCATTTCTAATTAAAACACCTACTGTTGGAAATCATATTGAGTAATTGAAGGAATTTAGCTTTGTTATATTAAACTACACAATCAGTGGGTTAGCCATGATTGTAGCTGTTAGTATATTATATGTTAGTGCTATGTTAGTGCTACTTTACTCATTATGTTAGTAATGCTTTTCTCTTTTGGCTTGTAACTCCTCTATATAAAGGAGCTAAACAACACAGATAGATATATCAATATACATACAGAATTCCCTGTTTTCATCTCTTCCATATCTCTATGTTTTCATTGTATCAGAGCTATGTTTGGGTGATTCTTGATATCCTTATTGTTTGAAGCTTTCAAGGGTTTCCACACCCTTGCCTTCACTCAACATGGGTGACAACCAGAATAAGGACTCCATGGTTGAACCCTCAAGCCCTTTGTTTATTCACCCATCAGATCATCCGGCCTTTTTCCTGGTCTCGAAGCGTCTTAACGGAAACAATTATGCAACATGGAGACGCTCCATGGTGATTGCTCTAACTGCCAAAAACAAAATTGGTTTTGTTAATGGTACGATCAAAGCCCCGCACACAACCGAGAAGCCTATCGATTATGCCTTGTGGAAACGCTGTGACAAAATGGTTCTCTCATGGCTTCTCAACTCCGTTGAAGCAGATTTAGTAGATGGTGTTGTGTACGCTGAGACGGCACATGAGATCTGGAACGATTTCCCTCTAGGCAATGCTCCACGAATTTTCCAGATCCAAAAATCAATCAGTTCACATGCACAAGGTTCTATGCCTATCTCCACATACTATACAAAACTTAAAGCTTTATGGGATGAACTTGCATCCTATAAAACTCAACCCACTTGTTCTTGTGGTGGAATGAAGGTTTACAGTGAACAACGGGAACAAGATCAAGTTATGCAATTTCTCATGGGTCTAAATGAGTCTTACAATGCCATACGTGGTCAGATTCTTCTCATAAATCCGTTACCAAGTGTTCGGAAGGCATATTCTTTAATTACTCAAGAAGAAAAACAACGGAAAATTGGTTCCTCCTCAACAGAAAACTTTTCTCTTGCTGCAACAGTGCATAAGTACAAAGGCTCCAACTCTTCTTGTTTTGGAACCCAAAATCTGTCAGGAGATCGTTCATCCTTCAATCACTCTTCTCGTTCCGGAAATCCAAATCAGTCCGGAGATCGTTCATCCTCTTTTGATCTACATTGCTCCTATTGTGATTGTGATGGACACAATATCGAGACGTGTTACAAATTACATGGATACCCGCCCGGACACAGGTTATTTCGTGGAAAGGGCACCAATGCAGACAATCATGGCTTTATTCAACAACAGCAGCGTGATCGGAACAAACGAAACAACACCAATCTGCGTGGAAACTATTCCATCCACCAAGTTCACGCCATGGACCCTTCCACACAACAGCAGCCAGCCCACAGAAACCTTGCTAGTCATTCTGATTCGGCAACCCATATCTTGCACCAGGTTCTTACTGGGCTTTCTGAGGAGCAATGCAAACAACTCACCACTGCCATGGCAAACTTGTCCAAATCATCCTCCGAAATCTCAGATGTCTTTGCTAATGCAGCAGGTCAATTTCATCTCTCTATTCCATCCATTAATTCAATTTTTTCTCATTCATGGATTCTTGACAGTGGAGCCACGGATCATATCACATCCGATTCCTCTTTTTTTTCTCATAGTCATCCATCTCCTATTCCTTCTGTTACCTTACCTACAGGATCGTCAGTTCCTATTGATTCTATAGGCACCATTCTTTTCAATAAAGACATCACTTTAGACCAAGTTCTTCACGTTCCTTCTTTTCGTTTAAATTTACTGCCTGCTAGTAAACTCACCAAATCCCTTCATTGCTGCATCATTCTTTTTGCTGATTTTTGTGTCATCTAGGACTTGGCTTCGGGGAAGATGATTGGCTGGGGGAAGTAGAATAATGGACTCTACTACATGTCGCAGTTGACCACAGCCCCACTTTCCTTTCATGTCTCATCACCGTCCTCAATCTGGCACCAACGTCTTGGGCATCCTTCATCAGCTCGTCTTCAACTCTTATCTAAATTGTTTCCCTCCATGTCTATTTCATTTAATAATGATTGTGTTGTTTGTCCTATGGCTAAGCAAACCCGCATTCCCTTTCCCTTAAGTACAACATTAACTGTTTCACCATTTGAATTACTTCATTGTGATATTTGGGGTCCACATCGCAATCCCTCACATATTGGTGCACGTTACTTCCTTATAATTGTGGATGATTTTACTAGGTGTACTTGGGTCTTCTTGATGACATACAAATCTGAAACACAGGCCTTGCTTAAAGCTTTCTTTGCCCTAGTCTATAATAAGTTTAATGTCAGCATCAAAACTCTTAGAAGCGATAATGGCTCCGAATTTATTTCCATGCGGGCTTTTTTTCTTAATACTGGTGTCGAATTTCAACGCTCATGTGTTTCCACTCCTCAGCAAAACGGGGTGGTTGAGCGCAAACACCGGCATATTCTTAACATTGCTCGTGCTTTGCGTTTTCAATCACACATTCCCTTGTCTTTTTGGGGTGAGTGTGTGCTAACCGCTGTATACCTCATTAATCGTTTACCTACCCCTTTGTTGGCCAATAAATCTCCCTTTGAGTTACTTTATCATAAACTACCGCCTCTGGCCCATCTTCGTGTTTTTGGATGTTTATGTTATGCTACCGTTGTTCATCCTGCTCATAAGTTTGCCTCCCGTGCACGACGTTGTGTCTTTCTTGGTTATCCCACCGGCCACAAGGGTTACAAACTTTATGACTTGGATTCTAAAACTTTTCTTGTGAGTCGGGATTTCAAATTTTTTGAAACCTTTTTTCCTTACCAGCCCAACTCTCCTTCCAACCCAATTTGCACTCGCCCTATTGTCTTACCTCTTTCTCAACCAGACCACACCTTCTCCTTACCCACGCCCGCACCCGCACTCGCTTCCTCCCAAAATCCTCCACTTCGGCCTACATCGTTGCCTCCTTCTCCCACCTTTTCCTCCATCCCTGCCCCAACGTCGCTTGACCCGTTCTACGCAGCCCCCTCTTTGGTACCGCGATTACCTTCAGTCTTTTGCTTCTGCTTCCCCTGCTCCGTCATCTTCGTTGCCGGCTCTTCGTTCAGGTACTAAACACCCCTTGTCTCATTACCTTTCCACTCACCGTTTTTCTCCTTCGCACCGTGTGTTTCTTGCTAACATTTCAGGCCCCACTGAGCCCACTTCCTATGCTCAAGCTGCTTTAGATCCTAACTGGCTACTTGCTATGACGGTTGAGTTAGATATATTGCAACTCAATCGCACTTGGACCCTTATGCCCTTACTGGCTAGTCATCAACCCATTGGCTGCAAATGGGTGTTTAAACTCAAATACAAATCTGATGGCACCATTGAGCGTTACAAAGCTCGTCTCGTCGCCAAAGGTTACACCCAAATCGAGGGTGTTGATTACATTGAGACTTTCTCTCCTACTGCCAAGCTTACTACTCTCCGTTGTCTTTTGTCTGTTGCTACTGCTCGTAATTGGTTTCTTCACCAACTTGATGTTACCAATGCCTTCCTCCATGGTGACTTGCACGAGGAGGTCTATATGGTTCCTCCTCCTGGCCTTTGCCGACAGGGGGAGAATCTGGTGTGTCGGCTTAATAAATCTCTTTATGGGCTGAAACAAGCTTCTCGTAACTGGTTCTCCAAATTTTCAATTGCTATTAAGAAAGCGGGTTTTCACCAATCTATGGCTGACTATTCCCTCTTTACCAAAGTTAATGGCGATTCTTTTACAGGAGTGCTCATCTACGTTGATGATATTATCATTACAGGCAATAATCTTGAAGAAATGGAACACCTTAAATCTTTCCTTCTTAAACAGTTTCGCATCAAGGATCTCGGTGACTTGAAATATTTTTTAGGCATTGAATTTTCGCGATCCAAGAAAGGTCTTTTTTTGTCCCAAAGGAAATACACTCTAGATATTTTACAAGATGTAGGTTTAACGGGGGCACGACCAGAAAAGTGTCCAATGGAACAAAATGTGAAATTACAAACCACAGATGGTGTTATACTCAATGATCCAACGAGATATAGGAGGTTGGTTGGAAAATTAATTTATCTTACTGCCACAAGACCAGACATTGTTTTTGCAGTTCAGAATTTGAGTTAGTTTATGCACCAACCCAGAAAACCACACATGGAGGCCGCACTTCGTGTCTTGCGATTCATTAAGGGTACACCTGGCCAAGGATTGTTTTTCCCGGCTATAAACAATCTTGAGTTGAAAGCTTATTGTGATTCAGATCATGCAGATTGTCCAACAACAAGAAGATCAACTACAGGTTATTGTGTGTTTCTAGGTCACTCTCTTGTCTCATGGAAATCCAAGAAACAGCCAACTGTGGCTCGTTCATCTGCAGAAGCTGAGTACAGGGCCATGGCGAACACTTGCCTTGAAATTACATGGCTGCGATATATATTGCGAGATTTAAGAGTCAACCAAAAAGGCCCTGCTCCTTTGTATTGTGATAATCAAGTTGCATTGCATATAGCGGCAAATCCTGTTTATCATGAAAGAACGAAACATATTGAAATAGATTGTCAAATTGTGAGAGAGAAGCTACAAGCTGGTGAAATTTCTCCAATCTACATTTCTTCACGAGATGAGCTTGCAGACATATTTACGAAAGCCTTGGGCGGGATAGCTTCAATTACCTGAGTCACAAGTTGGGACTTCTCAACATTCACTCTCCAACTTTAGGAGGAGTGTTGGAAATCATATTGAGTAATTGAAGGAATTTAGCTTTGTTATATTAAACTACACAATCAGTGGGTTAGCCATGATTGTAACTATTAGTATATTATATGTTAGTGCTATGTTAGTGCTACTTTACTCATTATGTTAGTAATGCTTTTCTTTTTCGGCTTGTAACTCCTCTATATAAAGGAGCTAAACAACACAGATAGATATATCAATATACATACAGAAATTTCCTGTTTTCATCTCTTCCATATCTCTATGTTTTCACCTACCAGTATCTTCATAAAAATGTTATCTATATAACTTTCTGTTTGCAAATTTATCCGAAGCTTCTGACAAAAAAATTCAGCAAGAATGTTATTTTTCATCTAAATGATTGCAGAGCGATGACCTAGTTAAGAGGCCCACCTAGACCGTGTGTGCACGTGCGAACAGCCCAGTTATTATTATTATTATTATTTTTGAAACTTACATGTATGTTCTTATCTAATAGATCATATGATAATTAATGATGTGTTTTATTAAATACTATTAAAAAATATTATTAATTGATTCTTTAAAAAAGATTTCATAAAAAATATCACTAATTAAAAGTTTTAACGACAGTTTAAAAAAATCGTTAAAAAAAAAATCACTAATTTTCAATTTTCAGTGATAATTTAAAAAATTTGTCTTAGAAAAATGTCGCTAATTATAAATTTTAACGACAATTTATAAAGCCGATGACCAAAAAAGTCACCAATTGTCAATTTTTAGTGACATGTAAAAAATCGACACAAAAAATTATTTTCAAGAACAATTTTACTAGAACTTAGTTTTAATAGAATTTAGATCCTAATAGTTAGATTTAATTTCCATCAAGTCTCATTAAAAATAAGTCATAATAAAATTGTTGCTAGAAATAATTTTTTGTGACGATTTTTTACATATATTGCTAAAAATTGACAATTAGTGGCTTTTTTGTCTCAAATTTTATAAATTGTCACTAAAGTTCACAATTAGTGACGTTTTTCTGTGATAAATTTTTCAGCAAATTGTTGTTGAAAGTTAAAAATTAGTGAATTTTTTTGTGGTAGTTTTTTAAACTGTCGCTAAAACTTAGAATTAGTGGCATTTCTGTGACAGAATTTTTAAATTGTCGCGGAAAATTAACAATAAGTGATATTTTTTAATAGTGTTTGATAAAAAATGTCATTAATTATCAAATGACCTATTGTATAATAAGTCCACATATTACACGTAAGTCTCCTAGAATTAATAATGTGAATGTGGTACTTTAAAAAAAAAAAAATATTTTAATGAATCTTTTATTTTAAAATAATAAAATTAAAAAATTTCATATCATTGTATATATAATCTTTCTATTTGTGTAATATTTGAATATAAACAAATAACTTAATCCAGGAAAATTAAACCTTACTTGCCTTGCCAACATCAGATTTTAATTTATATTGTGTGAATTGAAGGTGTGACACATTGGTTAATGGCTTTTGATTATTATTTCTCTTTTATTTTAGGTTAATGCATCTTCATGGCAACCAACATGCAATATGCAAAAGAGAAGATGTGAAGGAGATTATTTCTTCGTATGATTACCATGAAAAGTAAGGAGAAAAATAAAATATAAAATAATTTATTATAAAATTCTCTTCCAAGTATTCGCATCATAATTAGTCCATAAGACAATAAATTCTATTATTTTAGACATTTGATCTACTAAATCCTAATTCTTATATTTGAGGTATTTTATGGATAATTTTATTTTTACAATTATTTTTTTAACCCTTAGCAACTTAATGATGTAAATATTCACATTAAATAAATTGACAGTGTGAATGTGCACTTCACCCTATTATTATTAGATATATTTTGGTAATTGTGTCAACCATAGACTTATTGAAACATAATAATAATAATAACAATAATAATAATAATTTAGACTAAGTGGAACATAAATAGGTGAAAATGAATTTATGAATAAATGTCCCAAAAATAAATGATTTATTTTTTAATATATATATATATATATATATTTTATTTTTTTGAGGACAAAATGATAAGATAAAAGTTAGGATTATCGGATCTATCCAATTTTTTTTATTAATGATATACACAGAGAGTCTTATAAAATGAACAGTTTGGGTCATCGAAACGGCACTCGTTGCAACCCATGAACCTAAACATGTTGGTCAAATTTAAATTTAAACTTGAGAAATACCTAACACTTAAATATTTCTTTTTCTTACCATCCTTTGTTTTTGATCAGCCACAAAAGTGATGAGAGATTTCTTTTATCCCATTTTTTTTCTTTTCTCGCCAAATTTCTTAAGCCAAAACGGGTTAGAGCTGCATGTTGGCCTGATTTATTTATTTTTTGGGTTTGATCAGCAAGATAAGTTTATTGGTGTAAGACAAACACATACAAAGGAAACAAGTGGGTGCAAATTTTAAATTTAAATTTGTAGACTGTTTGATAATTGAAAAAAAAAATGTTTAACAATTATTAAAGGTGACAGTTTAAAAGTCATTTTTAAAGAAAAGAGAAAAAATAATATCATATCGTTCACATTAAATAAAATCTACACTTTATATAATAAAAATGATAAACACGTAGATACAAACTGCACCATAAATAAATATAGATTTTATTTATTGATCAAATATATGAAGCAAAGATAGATATACATATAATAATATAGAGAGAATGGCTACATATTTGTAATTTTAAACTATCTTCTTAATTTAAAACTCTAATTAGGATTTATCTTCTTCTTATCTTTGCTCTTCTTAATGATGGAAATTACTGTTTGCACCATCTTTTCTTTCACCGTCGTCTTCGGTGCCGGAATCACACTAGCTGGTTGACTCATCTTTCTGTTTCTTTTTTTTATCTTTGTGCTATGTTCGGTTGTGGTGGTTATGGTGATTCAAGAAAGAAGTATTGGAATATTTATAGGTGGGAAATTTAATTTTTTATTCAGTTATTAGATATATACTTTGGGCTTGATTACGCGTTAACACAGCTAATTAAAAGAACAACAGAAGTGTGTGTGTGTGTGAGAGAGAGAGAGAGAGAGAGAATATGTGTGGGTGTGTGAGGCCAAGTTTAAAGAAATGTATGTGTGTGTGTAAAAGAGAGAGAAGCCCAGTTGAAAGGCTCACCTTAATCTCACCCCAAAAAAAAAAAAAACTCAAGAAAATGACACCTTCCATACATTGTTTATATGAATTTTTAATTAGTACAGAAAAATTATATAAAAATAAATTATAGAATAATGTAAGAAATTTTAATTTAATTTATTATTTTAAAGTAAATTGTGTTTGTGTATCACGTTATCATAATTTTTTAAAAATATGATTATTACATCATTTTTAATTTTTAATTAGTTGGGTGTCAACACAAAGTTCAAGGGCGTGTGTGGGGGTTTGTGAAACCATGTCATTAAAAGAGATATATCAATGTGTATGTGGGTGACAAGGTTAAGAGGTCTACCTAGTGTGTGAGTAAAGCCCAATTGAAAAGCCCAGCTCCGTGCGTATTTGATGAGAGAGGGAAGGTAATTCAAAGAAAGGCTTCCGTTGTCGGTAGGGATGGTAATTTGAAACTGACTCGACGGGAATCTCCGATTTCGACCCCGATTTAAGCAGTTTTTTCCTGAAAAATACCCCCAATGGGGAGAAAACGGTATCTGAAAATCAATCCCCGATCTATTTCGGGCCGGGGACGGTGATCAGTGTTTAAGCCCCGGCCCGGCCCGATCCCCGGCCCCATCCGCGTCCCCGAATTTCCCCGAAGTAGAATTACTTTTATACCCCTTATATATATATATATATATATTAAAAAAAAAACCAAACCGTGTATCACACATATTTCAACTCTCTCACTATCTCGTTTCAACTCTCTCTCTCTCATTGTTCTCTCTGGCCTCGACCTCCCCTCTCTCTCACCGATGGCGACATCACCACCGCCGCTGGCCTCAACCCCCTCTCTCTCTCACTCTCTCTCTACCCTCTACTCTCTCTCCGTCTTCGCAGCACAACCTCCACTGTCCGCGAAGCCGGCGTCGCTGTCCACCTCCGTCGACTCCGCTGTCCCTCCCACCTCCGTCGCTGCCCTCTCTCTTCCTGTCCGTCGAGTCACCGTCGTCACCGTTACACAGAGATCTCAGATCTGTGATTATACTATAGATCTGGGTAATTATCTATAGATCTGATTTCATTTATAATTTCTATAGATCTGATTTCATTTATAATTTCTATAGATCTGTATACATGTAAATTTCATTTATAATTTCTATCTATTGTAGAAAATAAGAAAATGCTATAGATCTGTATGTGTTTTGTGTATCTGTGTGTGTTTTGTGTTTTGAATGTTGAAACAGATTTGGATCGGGGGAGTTTCAGGGTCGGGGAAACCCGATCCCCGTTGGGGGCGGGGATGGGGACAGTCATAGGTTCCCCGTCGGGGATCGGGGACGGGGAGGGTGATCCTCGGCCCCGCCCCGCCCCGTTGCCGTTCCTAGTTGTGGGTGTGGGTGTCTTAGGTGGCTCAACCCCAAATTATTAACTAATGTTTCTCTTTTATTTTTGGTTAATGCACCTTCATGGTAACTGACATGGACAGGCCCACAAAGGCCATGAACCACTATAAATAACCCGAGCTCATCATTCGGGGCCCAATGCATAACCCTGTCGATGGAGTCCGGAACAGCTGGAATCCAATATGGCACCAAGACCCAACAACATTCAGACACGCAGCGGGTGGAGGATGAGCCACATCAGCAAACAAAGATCTGCAAAGTTATTGCCACTACACATCACCATTAATGCAGTCCATCACAGCATTTATTACGACAACACCTCTCCGTCGGAACAGGACCCCCTTACGCTGAGCAAGGTAAGCTACAACATAGGCTTTCGGCAAGGAGAGCAGGTCGGAAGGGACGGCAAAATGATGGCAAAAGGATATAAGCAAATGTGGTAGACAAGAAAAAGGTTAAGTTCTCTATCTCTAATCCTCTCCCATATACTCTGCTTCTCTTCCTAACTTGCTCATCGGAGAGTTCGCTGGGGGACTACCCCGTTCCCCATTGAACTTGCTTGCAGGTTATCTGGTGGGCTTGATCATTTGGACACGGGCTGGAGGAGTTTGGATCTGTCTGATCCATTCACTGGGACGAACAGCATCAATAGTTGGCGCCGTCTGTGCGAACGCTTTACTCCGCGCGCCAGTTGTGATCACTGTCGCCGGAGGCCCCGTTCCAACAACCTCTCTCTCCTACCCGTCAAAGTGCATGGTCACGACTAGATCCATGGCTTCTCACAATAATATTACCGACCATCAAGACGACCCCCCCAATCCAAACAACCCACCACAGTACTTTATCGAGCTTACCAACAGCATCAACCGCATGGTCGAACAAAACCAGGCCTTGATAAATGCCTTACTTCAAAGGAACCTTTCGACTCCTCCTCCACCACCTCCAGATATTCCCCCCAACCAAGAAAGAACCCCAAGCCATACTGTCCCCCAACTCCATCCACCCAACCTGGAAGGTTTGCAACCTCCCCACCCACACATAAATCCACCACCACCCCCACACCCGTCGGTCGTAGCACCAGCCCCTGAAGGGGAGGCCAGCAGCGTCCAACCTCTATTGACGGACCAGGGGGACCACGTTCCACTCTGGGACGCCGAGCTCTGAGCAATGAAGCTCCAACTCCAAGGAGTCATCCAGAACATTCAACATAAATCCTCTACCACGGCAAATTCACCATTTGTTGCCTCTATTCAGGACAAACCTTTGCCCGCCAAACTCAAGATGCCCACCATTGACTCCTTTGATGGTACGACAGATCCAGTCGACCATCTGGAGACCTATCGTACACTCATGATCCTTCATGCCTTCCCCGACGAGATCATGTGTCGGGCTTTCCCCGTGACACTGAAGGGGTCAGCCCGACTGTGGTTCAGTCAGTTACCAGCGGACTCTATCTCCACTTTCCAGTATCTCAGCGACTCCTTCCTCAGCCATTTCATTGGAGCCCAACGCCAACGTCGTCCTGCAACCTAACTCCTCAACATCCGTCAGACTGAGGGGGAGTCACTATGTAGCTTCGTCACCCGCTTTAACACCGAAGCCCTACAAGTAGCGGAGAATGACGATAAGGTCATCCTTACGGCTTTCATGGCCGGGCTGCAATCGTCCGATTTCCTCTTCTCCCTTCCAAAAACCCGCCGACCTCTATGGCAGCCCTATTATTTAAAGCTCAGAAATATATGAATGCCGAAGATTCACTAGCCGCTCGCCAAGATCCAATATCCAAAAACCCGCCCCCCAGAGAAAAGAGAAAAGACTCGGAACCAAGAAACACCCAGTATAACAGCCAAACGCCCCAATATCCCGACCGACCTCTTCGCACTGACCGGTCGGCATTAGCACGACCCCCCGGTCAGTTTGAGCGATACATACCCCTCAATTCTCCTATGGAACAAGTTCTCCACCAAATCCAACGGGATTACTCCCTCAAATGGCCCCTGCCTTCACGGACCCCTTCCAACCGGAAAGACCAGTCCAAATATTGTCGCTTCCACCAGGACCACGGCCACAACACTGATGATTGCATCAACCTCAAGGATCAGGTCGAGACCCTCATTCGTCAAGGGCGTCTCAGCCGATTCACGGACACCCGTCCACAACAGAGGCAACGAACTGAGCCCCTCAGAAATAACCGCCGACGTACCCCACCTCGGCAGCCAGCCCAACCTGCCCAAGGCCATGACCACCTCCCACAACAGCCTCGGCCCCCAGGTAACCCCCCTCCGCCAGTTGGTGAAATCTGAGTCATTTCTGGTGGCCTTGCTTGCGGCGGACCCTCCCGCTCCGCTCAGAAAGCAGAGCTCAGGAAAATAAGGCAAGGTTCGGACAAAGCAGTGGACACAGTAGCCTGACCTTCCAAGCAGCCTAAGAAGTGGACAGAGCCCATCACCTTCACGGACGCCAATTGTACAGGCATCCGTTATCCTCATGATGACCCCCTTGTCATTTCTGCCCTTCTCTCCAACTATAAGGTCAGGCGGGTTCTCATCGATAACGGTAGTTCGTCTGACATCATATTCCTCAGTTGCTTCCGCCAGCTCAAAATTGGGGAGGAAAGCCTGTCCCCTCTACAAACCCCCTTGGTCGGTTTCACTGGCGACCGGGTGACCTCCATCGGCTCCATTGACCTCCCCATCACTATTGGCGAATACCCGTGGCAGACTACCAAGTTACTCACCTTCCTTGTGGTCGAATGTCCCTCTGCCTACAATATCATCCTCGATCGCACCGCCCTCAACGCTTTCCAAGCTATCACTTCAACCTATCACCTCGCCATAAAGTTTCCAACCGACCAGGGGGTCGGGACAGTACGTGGAGAGCAGACCATCGCCAGGGAATGTTATGTCGCCTCACTCAAAGAAGTCAAGTTGAAGGAGGCCATGATCATTGAAGGACTTGACGCCCGAGATGAGAATGAACTGGTCAGAGGCGAACAGGTGGAGGAGCTCGTTGAGATTCCCATCGATCCCACCAATCCAATGAAAACTACTAAGATCGGCAGCCAGCTATCCTCCCAAGCCAAGGCCGACCTTACCGCACTTTTGACCGAGCACAATGATGTATTTGCCCGGACTCATTCAGATATGCCAGGCATCGACCCTTCTTTTATAACACATCGCCTCAGCATTGAGCCTCATTTCCGACCGTACCGCCAAAAGCAGCGCATCTTTTATCCGGAGCACAATACTCTTATAGCCACAGAGGTCGACAAACTCCTTGAGGCCCAATTCATCAAAAATGTCGACTACCCTAAATGGTTGTCAAACATGGTCCTTGTCCGCAAGAACAATGGCAAATGACGACTTTGTGTCGATTACTCTGACCTAAACCGAGCTTGCCCCAAAGACAGCTATCCTCTGCCCCGCATAGATCTGCTGGTCGATGCCACGGTCGGTCATCAAATGCTCAGCTTCATGGATGTTTTCTCTGGCTACAACCAAATTCTCATGCACCCGTTCGATTGGGAGCATACATCCTTCATCACCGACCGAGGTACCTACCATTACCAAGTAATGTCATTCGGATTGAAGAACGCTGGGGCCACCTACCAACGATTGGTCAATGCCGTCTTCCATCAACAAATAGGTCGGAATATGAAAGTATACGTCGACGACATGCTAGTTAAGAGCAAACTCTCCACTGATCACCTGACCGACCTGCGGGAGACCTTCGCCACGCTACGCAAGTACCAAATGAAGCTCAACCCAGAGAAATGCGCCTTCGGCGTAGGATCTGGGAAGTTCCTGGGTTTTATGGTCAGTCAGCGGGGCATTGAAGCTAACCCTGAAAAGATCAAGGCCTTGATTGAGATGCAGTCTCCCAGGACGGTCAAGGAGGTCCAAAGACTCACTGGCTGAGTCGCTGCCCTCAACCGTTTCATTTCCTGCCACAGATAAGTGCCTACCGTTCTTCAAAGTTCTTCGGCAAACTTTTGAATGGACAACTGAATCTGAAGAGGCTTTCCAGCAGTTAAAGCAGTGCATGGCCAATTCACTCCTCCTTTCACAAGCGATCACGGGCGAATCCCTCTTCCTCTATTTGGCCGTCTCAAGCACCGCAGTCAGCGCAGCTCTTATTAGGGAAGACGACTCTATCCAACGACCGGTCTACTACATCAGTCGGGCTCTCAGGGGAGCAGAGTAGAATTACCCCCTATTAGAAAAATTATCCTTAGCCTTGGTCACCGCCTCTAGACGACTCCGTCCTTACTTCCAAGCCCATTCCATAGTGGTCCTCACCGACCAACCCTTGAAGAAGGTCATGCAGCAACCAGAACTTTCCGGTAGACTTATGCAGTGGTCTGTGGACCTCAGCCAGTTTGACATCTCTTACCGCCCTCGAACAGCAATTAAGGGGCAGGCTATCGCCGACTTCATCTTGGAATTCACTAATCCTACCCCAACCACTGCCCCTCTACCCCTGCCAGCTCCCATCGAGCTAGAAGACCCTCACTCTTGGACTCTCAACGTCGACGGATCATCCCGCAGGCAAGGTAGCGGGGCTGGCCTCATTCTCACCAGCCCTAAGGGTGGTTATTTCAAATGTGCGCTCTGTTTCTTGTTTGAGGCCAGTAACAATGAGGCTGAATATGAGGCACTGATAGCAGGCCTTTGCCTAGCCAGGGATATTGGTGTCAGCCACATCCGAGTGGTTAGCGACTCTCAGCTCATCGTCGGACAGATCACGGGCGAATTCGACGCCAAGGAAGGCACAATGCGGGCTTACAAGGATCTTGCACTTCCCTTGGTTCGCCTTTTCAACACCTTCCAGATCAAGCACATTCCCCGGGCGGAGAATTCTAAGGCAGATGAGATGGCCTAGCTGGCTTCCGCAGACCAGTCCGCCTTCAGCAGTGGCGTCCGTCTCGAATACCTATCCCACCCTGCCATTTGCCCCGACCAGCATGAAGTATAATTCCTCCAAAATGAGCCCATCCCTTGGGCGTCGGACATCATTCGATTTCTGACAGCGGGGGAACTTCCGGATGACCACCAGCACGCCGCCAAAGTCAGGGCACGATCGTCCAATTACATCCTCATCGACGGCATCTTGTACAAACGTGGTTTCTCACGCCCCTATCTGCGGTGCCTCAATCCGACTCAAGCAACTTATGTGATGCAAGAAATTCATGAGGGCATCTGCAGCAATCACTTGGGCGGTAAGTCTCTAGCCCACAAGATACTCCGTACCGGTTATTACTGGCCCACCCTCAATCGAGACGCGACCGATTTCGTGCTCAAATGTGATAAGTGTCAGGGTTTTGCCAACATCTCCCATGCACTCCCTACAGAGTTGATCACACTTTGCAGCCCTTATCCGTTCGCCAAATGGGGGATCGACTTGGTCGGACCACTCCCTACTGGCCGAGGCCAGACCAAGTTCGCGATCGTCGCCATTGATTACTTCACCAAGTGGGTAGAGGCAGAACCCCTCGCCACCATTACCGAGCGAAACACAACTAAGTTCATCTGGCAGTCGATCGTTTGCAGGTTCGGCATTCCTCAGGCCATCATCTCCGACAACGGTAAACAATTTGACAACGCCAAGTACAGGAAGTTCTGCGCCGACCTCCAGATTCAACCTTGTTTCTCATCCCCTGGTCATCCCTAGGCCAATGGCCAAGTCGAGGTCACCAACCGCTCTCTCCTGAAGATCATCAAAACTATACTAGAAGCTGTTAAGGGACTTTGGGCTGAGGAGCTACCGAATGTACTCTGGGCTTATCGAACTACAGCTCAGACACCCACTGGGGAAACCCCTTTCCACTTAACATACGACGCTGAGGCGGTTATCCCAGTAGAAGTCGGTTTGCCTACTCCCAGAGTTTCACATCCGGATCCAGCACTAACCGAAGAACTTCGTCGGGCTGACCTCGACCTAATTGAAGAACACAGAGAGACCACCGCTGTCCGCTTGGCCTCATACCAACAGAAAATGAGAATGCACTACAACCGCAAGGTCCGACCAAGGGAGTTCGCTGTAGGGGATCTTGTCTTGAGAGAAGCAACTCTCGCTACCAAAAATCCGTCTGAGGGTAAATTGGCAGCCAAGTGGGAGGGACCCTACATTGTGAAAGCCCGACCCCGACCAGGCACTTACCGACTTCAGGACATGAAAGGTCGAGACCTCCTGCACCCATGGAACGCCGAACACCTTAAACGCTACTTTCAATAAGCTCCTATTTTTGCATTGCTCAGTTATTGCATTTTCTTTTCGGGAAATTCCCACATTCTTGATATTCCCCCACGCAATGTAACTTCTTGATCATATATCTCAGTTATCTATATGTTGTCTCGGTAACATTCTTATTTGTGGCACTAAAAGCCTCTGCCAGACAGAGCACTTAAAGTCTCAGCCAGACTGAGCACTAAAAGCCTCAACCAGACTAAGCACTTAAAGCCTCAGCTAGACTGAGCATTAAAAGCCTCTGCCAGACTGAGCACTTAAAGCCTTAGCCAGACTGAGCACTAAAAGCCTCTGCCAGACAGAGCACTTAAAGCCTCAGCCAGACTGAGCACTAAAAGCCTCAGCCAGACTGAGCACTAAAAGCCTCTGCCAGACAGAGCACTTAAAGCCTCTGCCAGACTGAGCACTTAAAGCCTCAGCCAAACTAAGCATGAGCCTCCTTGGGCAGTCCGACCATTCACACCCCCTGCCGGACCGCGCGCTAAATGCTCCATCCAGACTGAGCGTGAAGCACTCGTCCAGACTTAACATATAGGGCTCGGTCAAAATCACCCATGCAAAACTTCATACCTGCGGAATTCACTAACACACTTAGTCACAATTCCAGGTCCCAGTCTTCACACCACTCTTTGCTTAGTCCAAATTCCATAGACGTTCTTATCATTTTATGACACTTTAAATTCCACTCTGCATTGCGCAGTGTTTTAATTCCACTATCATTTTATTACATTTAACTTTCTCAGGCCTATCATTTTATTAAACTTTAAATTCCACTCTGCATTGAGTCCTTATTACAAGCTTCAATTTCACTCTTATTAACGAGGAGTTCTACAAACACTTTGCCCAGGCCTCATTTATCTAAGATTCACAAGCAGAAATATTCAAATAACAAACACAACTGAAATTTTATTCGTTTACAACTTTGCCCAAAAGTTCATTACAACAATTCATGTACAAAAGTTCATTACAGTAATTAAAAACAAAACAACAAAAAAAAAAAACACACAAAACAAAAACAACAAACCAACAAACTATCTTTTTCTCCTTCCTCCCCAGTTACTCCTTCTCACTGGAGAGGAGGTCTTCTTCTTCAATGCCTTCATCCAGGGGGGTTTGTGCCACATCGTCTTCGCCAATTGTTACACTACTAAGGTCTAAGGTTGGGAACAGATCTTCAGCTCTACGTTTGAACATCTTCCAACCACTGTCCCAGTACTCAGCCATTTCGTGCTTATAAAAGTCCGACTGCTGGAAGCTTTCAATAACTTCTGCTTCAGTTCTGCCTCCAGCAGTCGTCCTCGATGGGCCTGCCCCTCTAGATTCCTGCCTAGCCAGGCTACTCGTGACCGCGGCATCAACCACCGTTTGGAATTCGGCAGACCCTTTGAATTGCTCCACTGCTGCGACGCACAGATCGGGATAAGCCGCCCTTTCAGAAGCTGCCTTTGCCCTCTCTTCGTCCAGCTCTTTCTGCAGGGCCGCCCTTTCCGACGCCGCCTTCGCATTTTCCGCCTCCAACTCCTTCTTCAGGCTCTTCTTCTCCGCCGCCACCTGTACTCTCTCTGTTTCCAACTCCCTCTGGAGCCTCCCTTTCTCCTCCCCAGCCTTGACGTGCTCGCCCTCCAGTTCCCTCTAGAGATCGCCCACTTTGCTATCTGCCTCGTCCTTTTGCCTGACCAGCTCCTCATTATTGCTCATAGCCTCTTCATGTCGCTCCTCATTATTGCTCATAGCCTCATTATTGCTCATAGCCTCTTCAGCGCAGGCTCTTTGGGCCTCGTCCAACTTCTTCTGCTCGCCACCAAGTTAGAACTAGAGCGACACAACCTGGCGGCGTGTGTCCTCCAGCTCCGCCTTAACCGTTTGCAGCTCAGTATGGGCACTCTCCCAACTTGCACTCTTCTTCTTTAACTTTGCAAGCTGGGCCTTGGCCTCATCTGCCTTGAGTTTGGCAGCCCCCGCCTTCCTCAGCAGGGCCCCTGCTAAGGTGGTTACCTCCATTTGAGCGGAGTATAACCCCCTCAGCAGCTCAGCCTCGTTAAATCTGGAGGCCGAGCGCAAGGCTACCTCTTCTACAATCCCTACAAGGTGATTTGCCCCTGCCCTAGCTGGGCCTTCTTCTTTCTCCAGCCGCCCCGCCACCGCACGAGCATGGTAGATCGCCGTGGTCGCACCAACTCCTCCTTCTTGAGGTACAAGACCTCCCTGGGGCTGTCCCTCCCTCCTTGGCCCAGGGCCAACAGCCTCATCCTCCACTTGCCTTTCGGGGACGGCCTTTGCGACCCTTGCGGCGATCGCCGCCACCACTGGCACCATCTCCATGACCTCTGAGGCAACATCTACCACTTCTGGCCCACCTACCCTTCTTGGGGCCCCCTCCACTTCTCCCCCTTCAGACCCCACGGCTGCACCGGTTTCTTTCACGCTCATCTCCCTCCTCCTCTTCTGGGCAGGCACTTCCTCACTCCGACTCACTCTTTTCTTCTTCTTCCCCACACCCAATGCCTCCATCTCCTTCAACGACCTCTCCTTCAAAGGGTCTGTTGGGGGCAGACGCGGCACAAAATCGCCCAAGTTTTTCTCTCCCAAGGGTTTGGGGTGAGGTCGAATCTGCTCCCTTGCAACCGGTTTCGGTGGCCGGTCGGCCTGGGACTCTTTGAATTGTTGGGCTTTGGCAAGAATGGCCTGATCCTCTGCCTCTTGAACCCTTCTCCTCGCCTCCAACTCCGCTCGGTCGAGGTCCCCGCTACTTGGCTTTGGCCCTAGCCCCGCCTCAAACAATGCCGGCGGTTGAACGAGCTCGTCCCATTTGGCCTTTTCTCTCCCTCCACTCCTTCACCCTCCTCACCTTCCCCTCCGCAGCTGCCCCCAGTTTCAGCTCCACAGACCTGATGGGCACTTTCCACATGGTGCGTGCTCCAAGTCCCCCATTGGCAGACACGTAGAACCATCGCGGCCGCCACCCCTTGATTGACGACGGCAGACCCGCCACCAACCCCTTCCCCACTGCAGCCTGTAGAGTGACCCATGTCTCCAGCTGCCCCGACGCCTTATAACACGCAAAGAATTCGTCTACTGTCATGGCCTCCCCTCCATTTGCCTTCGGCCACGCACTGGCACAGGCCAGCAGGATCTTCCATGCGTTAGGCATTAGTTGCCCCGGTGCTACCTCCAGACGGTTAAGCACATCCACCACCACTTGCGGCAGTGGCAACCTCAGTCCACCCTTCAGAGCTTCCTCATAAAGGAAAAACTCCCCTGGCCTGGCGTCAGACGGCCTTTCCGTTGATGTCGGTAGCAACAACTCCACCTCCCCAGGGATCTGATATTTTTCGCGGATAGCCTCCAACTCCGCCTCAGTAATCGTGGATTTGTCAGCCTTCGTGTGCCAATGATCTGGTTCTGCCTAGCTGATTGGCTTTGGAGCTGCTATCATGGTGGAACCGTGGGATCGTACCACCGGCTCCCCCACCCTCTCTGTCCTATACTGCACCGCTAGCTCCACAGCATCATCATCTCCAAGCGGGTCCACCCTGATAATCGCACTCCCTTCTTCGGCCATTTCTGTGGTATGTTTGCGAATCGCTTCGGCGGCAGGAACAAGGAAATTGAAAAAGTGTTGCAGAGGTGTATTGTGAGCAACAAAGGAATTCACACTTGGAATATTTTGATTTTTCGTACACAGGTAGGTGAATCGAATAATGCCAAAAGCCCACGGGTTGCCCGTATTCCAAGGGTCCTAATTAATTTTCGCCAGTTTGAAAACTTTTCAAAGCCATCCGCCAAAACCGTCTCTTCAACACCCACAATGACCTAACGTTTCGTTTCTGATCCAACGCCTAATCTTCCCCCTTACGGGATGTGGCCACATGTACGGCCACGATGCACTGTCCATCCCCTTTACCCTGCCTTTTCTACTTCCAATCATCACTTGCCACGCTGCCTTTTGAGCCCCGCGCCAATCCGCTCGACCCTCGCGTAATCAGCCCTCCCCACGGTCGGCCTGCCCTCAACGGTCAGCCTTCTCGCTCGATCGGTCTGTTTTCACAGTCGGCCTGTCCTCAACGGTCAGCCTGTCCTCACGATCGGCCCCCTGGGTCGGCCTGCCCTCACGGTCGGCCTTCTAGCGCGATCGGCCTGTCCTCACGGTCGGCCCCTTTGGTCGGCCTGCCCTCACAAGGTCGGCCTGCCCTCAACGGTCGGCCCTTTAGCTCGGCCGGTAGCCCCTCCGCTCGGCCTTCGCGCGATCAACCCTCCCCACGGTCGGACAATCGTACGCTTACCTCACCAACTCGGCCGCCCATCTCGGTCGGACTCATCTTCCTCATACATATTCCCTTCGCTGGTCTGAAGCTGCACTCGGGAATGAGAGACTACTGACATGGACAGGCCCACAAAGGCCATGAACCACTATAAATAACCCGATCCCATCATTCGGGGCCCAATGCATAACCCTGCCGATGGAGTCCGGAAGAGCTGGAATCCAATATGGCACCAAGAACCAATAGCATTCAGACACGCGGCGGGTGGAGGACGAGCCACATCACCAGACAAAGATCTGCAAAGTTATTGCCACTACACATCACCATTAATGCAGTCCATCACATCATTTATTACGACAACACCTCTCCGTCGGAACAGGACCCCCTTACGCTGAGCAAGGTAAGCTACAGCATAGGCTTTCGGCAAGGAGAGCAGGTCGGAAGGGACAGCAAAATGATGGCAAAAGGATATAAGCAAATGTGGTAGACAAGAAAAAGGTTAAGTTCTCTATCTCTAATCCTCTCCCATATACTCTACTTCTCTTCCTAACTTGCTCGTCGGAGAGTTCGCTGGGGGACTACCCCGTTCCCCGTTGAACTTGCTTGCAGGTTATCTGGTGGGCTTGATCATTTGGACACGGGCTGGAGGAGTTTGGACCTGTCTGATCCATTCACTAGAACGAACAGCATCAACAGTAACCAACATGGAAAATACTAGGAGAAAAATTGTGGTTACTTAGTTTAATGCCTTTTGTTTGGAAATTGTTAAGGAATATATATCTTTATTTAACTACCATAGAAAATTGAATAAGTCTAAATATAGAGAAATTTATCATAAAACTTGAATACAAAATGTTAATAGACGGACAAAAATTTTCAAAAGTGAGTCTTGTCAAAAAAATTATGTAAAATCTTATTCATTTATTTATTTTTGTATTGCATTCTATATTTTCCATATTTGTAACAGAATTGTAAAAATAAAGAGAAAAAGAAAATTTATAAGAAAAAAATAGAGAGATTTTAGATATGATTTTATTTTCTCGTTATTCATTTTCTACATCTCTTTATTTTTTTAAATTTATTTTTATATAAATAGGTGACAAGATACAATGGAAAACAGTTCTATCTCTCTGTCTTTAATCATTTTTATCAATTTATGATATTTTTTTATTGAATGATAATATGATCCCATGATTCATTTTCATTATTTTGTCAAACTTATATGTGTTACAACATCATATTTTATTGGTTAAATGACATCATTTATCTTAATTAATTAATTTATGATTATGATTATGATTTTAAAATGATAATTTTCAAAAATTTCAAAGTATATAATACTTATATATAGTACTCCAAATCAATTACAAAATTTTGATCTTTTTAACATATTTTTAAATTACTTTTTACATCATTCATGACATTGAATATCTAAGGCCCCGTTTGTTTTCAGAGATAGAATAGAGGGGATTGATTGTGATGTGATTAATAGTGAGGAAATTGTTAATGAGAGGATTAAATAAAATTGTGTTTGTTTTTATGATAGTTGTTAGTGTAGGAATTGTTAAATTATTTTTATATAAAATAATAAAATAAATAAAAAAATATAAAAATTAAACATTAATATTTAAAAAAAATTCCCAATATACAAAAAATAAAAAAATTACTAATCCCCTCATTATTTTTCTAATACCATTTCCACCTCCTCCATCTCAATTCCCCTTCCAACCTCTGTCTATATCCTCTCCTCCATCCTAATCCCTACACCAACTCTACAAACAAACACAATACTAAATAATCTTACCTCCATCCTAATCCCCTTCCATCCATTACATTCCAAAACAAACGGGGTTGATAGCATTTTTCTAATTATTATTATTACTTAGGGCTTGATTGCATGTCAACACAAAGTTCAAAATGCATATTCGGAGGGGCGGTGTGTGTGGGTGAATGCGTTGTTTTGTGAAGCAAGTTAACGGGCTCACATCAACGCGCAAGTCATTGACCAAGTTTAAAAGGGAGGATGGCTTGCCTCTAGTCTATAAAGTGAATTTGATGATATTATTGAATTTGTGAAGTCTATTATGAGTCTTATTTTGATAATTTGAATCAATCAATATGTAGAGCTCATCAAATATTTTATTATTGTGAAAAATCATATTGATCGGATATCGATAACCCCTTGATTGGAGCATATTTTTGTAAATAATTTATTTTTAAAATCATGTGTACCATTGAAAAAAATATGATCTAATCAAGGGACTATCGATATCTGATCAGTGCAATTTTTTACAAATGATGAAAAGCTCTATATATTTAATAATTTAAATTATCAAAATAAGACCGGTAATGTAGGGCTGAGCAAGGAATCCGTGAAATCCGTAATCCGACCCAGTCCAGTCCAATCTGATAGGTTTGGATTGGTTTTTTGAATCCGTGAAGCTTCTTTTAGAAGCTAAAGCAAAAAGGGTCAAGCTTCTTGAGGAAGCTAAAGCAAAGGGGTCAAGTTTCCTCAAGAAGCTAAAAAAGGTTCAAGCTCTTGGAGAAGCTAGGCAAAGGTTCAAAAGGGTCAAGCCTTCCCTAAGAAGCTAAACCAAAGGTTCAGAAGGGTCAAGCCTCCTCAAGAAAAGGTCTCAGCCAAAAAAAGTGACCGATTGATCAAAACAATGGCTGGCCGACCAAAAACAATGCCGACCGGCCAACGCCTTTGGCTGGTAGCAAGAAAATAGGGCCGGTGGTCTCAGGCCATGGCCGGTGAGGTGTGGGGATGGCCAACAAGCCATTCCCTGCCCTTAGAAGCAATCACACAAGTGTTTGCTCTATAACCAAGCACAAAACAAACAAGTCGAGAGGTCTCGAGGCAAGGCGCGCAGCCGAAACCTCCGAGAACTCAAGACGAACACGAACATGGATAATCATCGAGTGTTCAAATAATGACGTCCAAGTCTTGAGGACGGTCAAAATGGGGTGTCTACAGGTCCCATGAAGCTGCGAGCATTGCTTTTGATGATTCAGATTTGGTCGGAGTGACACTTCCCCACATCGATCCCTTGGTAAATTGAGTTACACGTAAACCGATTCACAGTCGAGTGCGTACTCATTGATCCGGGGAGCACATCGGAGGTTATGTACTACAAGACATTCACCAAACTCGGCTTCTCCGAATCGGATCTCTCCCCAGCCCCTTATCCACTCTTCGGCTTCAACGCCAATCTAGAGTACCCGTTGGAGAAAATCACACTACCCGTTCAAGCAGGCTCCCGAACAGTGGATGTAGAATTCTTGGTCGTCAAGCTACCCTCGCCGTACAATCTCATTATGGGGCGAACTTGGTTACACACCATGCAGGCTGTGCCGAGTACGTATCATCAGCTGCTATGCTTCCTGACAGAATGTGGAATTGAGCAAATCCATGGCTCCTAGAAATCAGCACAAGCATGTTATCTCCTCGCTGGAAAGACGCCAAAGGAGTTGCAAGTGAATTCCATTGAGGTGTCGGATCGAGAGAGCCTCGACGATGTTGGGCGGCTCCCAAGTGAAAAGGCCACGGAAGGCCTAGACTGAGTTGAAATCGACGAAAGCCCAGACAAGTTCTTCATGGTCGGCGCCTCTCTGAATCAAGTCGATAGACAACAGCTAATTTCTTTCCTGCTCAGCAACCTTGATGTCTCTGCGTGGACTCCATACGAGATGCCGGGTATAGATCCGTCCGTTTCACAGCACTGTTTGAATGTTAACCCTACGTGCAAGTCGATTATTCAGAAAAACCAGCGGTCAGCCGCAGAGCACACTGCCACCGTTGTTGAGGAGGTTGATAGGCTGCTTGACGCCGGGGCAATCAGGGAAGTGACCTACCCTACATGGTTCTCTAATACAGTGGTTGTGAAGAAGAAAAATGGGACTTGGCGAGTGTGCGTTGATTTCACGGACCTAAACAAAGCTTGCCCCAATGATTGTTTTCCCTACCCAGAATTGACCAACTTGTAGATGCGACGGCACGCCATCAACGTATGAGTTTTCTCGATGCTTACAGAGGCTACCATCAAATTGCTATGCATTCAGAGGACCAAGACAAAACTGAATTCCTCACCCTAAGAGGAACCTATTGCTACAAGGTTATGCCTTTTGGGCTGAAGAATGCAGGGGCAACCTACCAAAGATTGGTCACTGCCATGTTCAAGGAACAACTCGGCCACACTATGGAAGTGTACATTGACAATATGGTGGTCAAGTCCAAGGAAAAACAGAATCATATAACTGATCTGGAAGAGACATTCAACATTGTACGTAAATATAGAATGAAGCTAAACGCTTCCAAATGTGCATTTGGGATCGGCTCTAGCAAATTCTTGGGTTACATTGTCAACCACCGAGGAATCGAAGCCAACCCAAGGCAAATCACAGCAATCCTAGAACTCGGCTCCCCTCGATCGGTTAAGGAAGTTCAGAAGTTAATGGGGATGGCCGCCGCACTCAACAGGTTTATCAGTCGTTCCACGGACCACTGCCGACAATTCTTTCATACACTATGGCAGGGCAAGGCTTTTGAATGGTCCGCTGAGTGCGAAGCTGCTTTCAACGGCCTCAAGACCTACCTCCGATCAGTTCCACTCTTGGTAACACCTTCGACCGGTGATTTGCTCATTTTGTATCTGGCAGTTTCCGACTGAGCCGTCAGCGCCGTACTGATAAAGAAAGAACTAGGGGAGCAGCGGCCACTATATTATGTGAGCAAGGCAATGGTTAACGCCGAAACACGCTACCTTCCACTGGAAAAACTCATCCTAGCCCTAGTCATGGCAGCAAGAAAACTGATGCATTGCTTCTAGGGGCATAGCATTAGGGTGCTAACAGATTATCCCCTCTGATCAGTTTCTACCTAGAACCTCAATCAAAGGACAGGTGCTTGCCGACTTTGTTGCTGAATTCACTGGGGGCCTTGCCGACTTCAACTCTGATGAAATTCGACCGAAGTCGAACTGGAGAATTTATGTTGGGGACATTTGGCAATTATATTGTGATGGATCATCCAATCAGTGGGGCAGTGGAGCCAGAGTTGTAATCATGGCTCCCGACGGCGCAATAATTGAGCAGGCTGTCAAGCTTGGCTTTGAAGCATCAAATAACGAAGCCGAATACGAAGCCCTTCTAGCCGGTTTGCGGAATGCACATCTTCTGGGTGCTCGGCGTTTGCTTGTTTTTTGCGATTCAAAACTGGTGATCAATCAGCTAAAAGGGAAGTACGCGGCAAGAAACGACGGTATGGCGGCTTACATGAAAACGGCCAACTCCTTGCTGGTAAAATTTGACCATCATGAATTGAACCAGATAACACGTGATCAGAACACACATGCAGATGCCTTGGCTTGCCTAGCCTCCGCCATTAACTCAGAGATTAAACGGACCATCGAAGTAGGTTTCATCCCGGAGCCGAGCATTGGCCTTTCGGAGGAAGTCCTGGTCAATGTTATAGAATCTGGACCGAGTTAGATAGATCCCATTGCTGCATTTCTGTCTTCCGAACAGCTCCCAGAGGACAAGAAAGAGCGCACAAGCTGCGAAACAAAACCCTGCGATACTACTTGGATCCGCATGGAAGGCTTTATAAAAAATCCTTCTCTGGTCCATATTTGGAATACGTGCACTCGGACAAAGTCGAGGAGCTTTTGACTGAAATACATGAAGGTAGTTGTGCCGCCCATTCTGGCGGGCGCTCCTTGGCTCATCGAGCCGTGACACAGGGGTATTACTGGCCGACAATGAGAGCTGATGCCGAATGTTACATGAAAAAGTGTGAACAGTGCCAGAAGTTCTCTCCTTTGACTCACCTACCTGCTGAAGAGCTAAGCTCCATAACCAGTCCTTGGCCGTTCGCCCAATGGGAACTTGACATCGTCGGACCGCTGCCTCGTGCCCCGGGTAACAAGCGATTTTTGATTGTCGCAACAGATTATTTTACAAAATGGGTAGAAGCGGAGGCAATAACGCACATCCGAGATATCGATGTGAAACATTTTGTTTGGAGAAACATCATAACACGATTCGGCATTCCAAGAGCACTTATCTCAGACAACGGCACCTAGTTTGATTGTGGCGTCTAACGAGAGTTGTGCAGCAAGTATGGTATCCGGCCTTACTTTTCCACGCCGGCTTACCCACAAAGCAATGGTCAAGCTAAAGCCTCTAACAAATCCATCTTGGACGACATCAAGAAGAGGCTGGAGAAAGCTAAAGGCAAGTGGGTCGAAGAATTGCCGAGTGTGTTGTGGGCTCATCGAACTACACTGAGGCGATCTACTGGGGAAACGCCGTTTGCTCTATGCTTCGGAACCCAGGCAATCACACCCCTGGAGATCGGCCTCCCAACATTGAAATCGATAGTTTTTTATATGGGCCAAAATGACATGATGTTGGCCTTGGATTTGATCCTGATTGAAGAATGAAGAGACCGTGCCCTCGCTTCCATGGCGCGGTATCAACAGCAGCTTGCTAAGTCGTATAATCAACATGTTCAGCTACTCTGCTACACACCAGGAGAGTTGGTTCTGAAGAAAGTACTCCCAGCTGCCAGGAAGCCGGCTAATGGAAAATTGGGTCCTAACTGGGACGGCCTCTACCAGGTCGATTCAATCGCAGGAGCAGCGGCGTATCAGCTCAAAGACATGTCTGGAAGGAGTCTGCCACAACATTGGAATTCAATGCACTTGCGCAAATTCTGTTATTGAACTCGACCTGTAGGGAGTGATGCTAGCTTTGAATGCCTCACCATGTACACTTTCCACTTTTGTAATGAAAAGATTCCATATACACATTTCTACTTACTGCGAAATCTAGTTCAAAAGTGTTTCGATAAAAGCCTCCGGATTCGGAGCGCCTTCGTGGATATCACGATTGGCCAAATAAAGTCTCCGGATTCGGAGCCTCATCGGCGCATGACGCCTTTGGGCCGAAAAAGTCTCCAGATTTGGAGCCCCATCGGCGCATGACGCCTTTGGGTCGAAAAAGCCTTCGGATTCGGAGCGCCCTTCGTGGATATCATGATTGGCCAAATAAGTCTCCGGATTCGGAGCGCCCTTCGTGTATATCACGATTGGCCAAATAAAGTCTCTGGATTCGGAGTCTCATCGGCGCACGACACCTTTGGGCTGAAAAAGTCTTCAGATTCGGAGCCCCATCAGCGCATGACACTTTTGGGCCGAAAAAGCCTCCGGATTCGGAACGCCCTTCGTGGATATCACAATTGGCCAAATAAGTCTCTGGATTTGGAGCCTCATCGGTGCATGACGCCTTTGTGCCAAAAAAGCCTCCGGATTCGGACCGCCCTTCGTGGATATCACGATTGGCCAAATAATCTCCGGATTCGGAGCCTCATTGGCACATGACGCTTTTGGGCTAAAAAAGTCCCGAATTCGGAGCCCCATCGGCGCATGACGTCTTTGGGCCGAAAAAGCCTCCGGATTCGGAGCGCCCTTCGTGGATATCACGATGGCCAAATAGTCTCCGAATTCAGAGCCTCATCGGTGCATGACGCCTTTGGGCCCAAAAAGACTTTGGATTCGGAGCGCCCTTCGTGGATATCATGATTGGCCAAATAAAGTCTCTGGATTCGGAGCCTCATTGGCGCATGACACATTTGGGCTGAAAAAGTCTCCGGATTCAGAGCCGCATCAGCGCATGACGCCTTTGGGTCGAAAAAGCCTCCGGATTCGGAGTGCCCTTCGTGGATATCACGATTAGCCAAATAAAGTCTCCGGATTCGGAGCCTCATTGGCGCATGACGCATTTGGGCCGAAAAAGCCTCCAGATTCGAAACCTCATCAGCGCATGATGCCTTTGGGCCGAAAAAGTCTCCGGATTCGGAGCCCCATCGGCGCATGACGCATTTGGGCCGAAAAAGCCTCTGTATTCGGAGCGCCCTCCGTGGATATCACGACTGGCCAAATAAAGTCTCCAGATTCGGAGCCTCATCGGTGCATGACACCTGTGGGCCGAAAATCCTCCGGATTCGGAGCGCCCTTCATGGATATCACGATTGGCCAAATAAAGTCTCCGGATTCGGAATCCCATCGGCGCATGACGCCTTTGGGCCGAAAAAGCTTCCGGATTCGGAGCGCCCTTCGTGGATATCACGATTAGCCAAATAAAGTCTCCGAATTCAGAGCCTCATCGGCAGATGGCACCTTTGGGCCGAACAAGCCTCTGGATTCGGAGCGCCCTTCGTGTATATCACGATTGGCCAATCTCCGGATTCGGAGCCTTATCAGCGCATGACGCCTTTGGGCCGAAATAGTCTCCGGATTCGGAGCCTCATCGGCGCATGACGCCTTTGGGCCGAACAAGCCTCTAGATTCGGAGTGCCCTTCGTGGATATCACGATTGGCCAAATAAAGTCTACGGATTCAGAGCCTCATCGGCACATGACGCCGTTGGGCCAAAAAAGTCTCCAGATTTGGAGCCTCATTGGCGCATGACGCCTTTGGGCCGAAAAAACCTCTGGATTCAGAGCTAGGGCCATGCGTAACACGTGTGTGCCGAATAAATATTTAATGAAGAACGCTCTGTTATGTTGAGTCGGCAAAAACTGCTTACATATTAAAGCATATAAACATTCAAAATGAAACGCTTAACTAACTCGGGCCGGTCAATGTCTATTCAATCATTTAAAATACATTTATTCAAACATTTATACAATGAAACACAAAACATGCAAACACGTGTGTGTCGAACAAAAATTACAACAAGACACAAACATTGAAAATAAAACATTTTATTCGATCAACCAATGATTATATAGTTTTGAACGCAATCTGCGTTTGAGCATTACAATGAGTATTTTTATCCGGCGTCTTCCTCATCCTCACTCTGCTCGACTTCGAAGGTGGAAAAGGGAAAATGATTACGTTGGTATAGTGGCAACGCCGAATCAATGCCCGACGCTCGGAGAGTTTCCGCGGCTTGAAATGCCTTGATCCAACCGTGTTTAAATCTACGATTTTCACATCGGCAAACTTCCTCAGCGAGCTTTTCCCGAGTCTTCTCTATCCCCACTTTCCGGCCTTCATGGAAGCCTTTTTCATAAGCCCTCCCCTTCGCGAATTCTATCGCAAACATGCTCGCCGTATCATGATCGGCAAGTGCAGTACTGATAAGCTGCTGGGTCACCATTTCTTCCATGATTGGATTAGCCTGTCCGGCTGGTTGTGTCTGAGCGGCCTTGACCTTCCTTAGCTCACGCTCAGCTGCTTCCATGTGAGCTTCCAAGCTTCGAATGCGTTCATCATTCTTCTCTATTTCTCATCGCACAGCATGAAGGCGCATGCCGATTTCATAGGCGGTGTACAACCCTTTCACCGCCCCATGAATGCCCTCTCGAAACACCTCGAAGTCAGGTCGACCAACCATCGACTGTTGTACTTCCGGAAGAAAAATCTATCGCGCGAATTCGACCGCCATGTTCGAGTCCCGGATGATGGAATCTACCTTTGTCATCGGTCTGTTCCCAATGAAAATAGAAAAGCTCAATGGGCGTGGTGGTTCGCTGGCCTCACTTCGCGAACGAGGAGAGCTCCCCCTCTGGCGCTTCTCCTTCCTTGGTGACCTGCTTCGTTGACGCGGAGAGTGGCGCCTTTCGTGCTCTACAGATACCCTACCACCCGTATGGGGAGGCTCGCCACCTCGATTCATTAATAAGTCTATCTCCGCCAAAGTCCTGCCTTCTCCCTTACTATTAAAGAAAAGTCTGGTTGACATTCACACTTTTTCGGCCTCGAAAGACGAGCAGAATCGAGTCACTTTATGAAACCTAGATGGAATTTCTCAACCCCTTTTTAATCACTCAGGAGTGCACCTCACTCCCGAGGCGACATCATCAATGCGTGCACTCCAGCAACCACCAGCATTCAGCATTATTGATTCATTCTGATCTAGAAGTGATATTTGGCTTTCAGAATTCATACATGGGCTAGGGCAAGGGCAGATTTGCTAATCTGATCGGCAAAATACTTAAGCCTAATGCTAACTGATTTGTGCCGTAGCCACTCCATGAACTGGTTCTATTTGGCTTTCGGAGTTCATACAGTGGCTGGGGCAAGGGCAGATTTATTAATCTGATCGGCAAAACACCTAAGCCTAATGCCGACCGATTTGTGCCGCAGCCACTCCATGAACTGGTTCTATTCGGCTTTTGGAGTTCATACATTGGCTGGGGCAAGGGTAGATTTATTAATCTGATCGGCAAAATACCTAAGCCTAATGCCGACCGATTTGTGCCGCAGTCACTCCATGAACTGGTTCTATTCGGCTTTCGGAGTTCATACATTGGCTGGGGCAAGGGCAGATTTATTAATCTGATCGGAAAAATACCTAAGCTTAATGTCGATCGATTAATATGATCGGCCAAATACCTGAGCCCCACGAACGAATGATATTTGGCAAGTCTACACCACGTTTGTCTACCGTGCGAGAGACAGTAATAGTTTTACCCAAAATACCAAAAATAAAACAGTAATGTTCATTGATAACTATAATTAAATACAGGAAATAATGCAAGGTAAGGGAAATATTCATTCATAAATTGAGTACAGCATAGTCATCATTTTATACATGAAAATTACCCCAAGCAAATAATTGTCTACTAAGAAAACAAAACACGATTACAAAAAGATACATTGAAAATTGCTAAAGTGATCCCCAAATCAATCCTCGGGATCAGACTCAAGCGGCTCAACATCCACTTGCTCGTATGGAATCGACATGTCCAATGTCACTCCAGTGGCAGCAAGGGTTTTGAGCCAGCCATGTTTGAATCCCCGATTCTCGAATTTGGAGACCTCTTCTACATAGTTTTCAAGAGCGGCGCTCTTCGTAGCCTCGAATGCTTCGAATGCCTCGGAGTCAGATTTTTCCTTCGCCACCTTCGACTCTGCCAACTCGGCCTCCAACTTGGCAAGCGCCTCCTTGGCTAACTTGAGCGATTCCTCGTTCGTGTTGGCCCTCTCCTCGGCTTCCACTCTGAGCTGGTCGGTAGTCTGCGCCCTTTCCTTCTCTGCTTCGGCCCCCGTACTTTCCATTGTCGCTCTCATCGCCTCAAACTCGGCCCTACTCTACTAACCCTCCACTTCTGACTGCAAACGGCCAATCCTTTCAACGGCATCATGATGGTGGCGGCCTAATTCGGCGATCCTTCCGACCGTCTGCAAAATAAGTTGGGATCATCACATACCAAGAAATACCGCTTGTAAACAAAACCAAAACAAGGTGTTAGAATGAAGTTACATACTAGGAGGGCTGACTGGGCAGCTAATGCTATTGCTTCCAAATCCAGCTCCGCCTGAAAGGTTGCCTTGTCAGCCGGCAATGAGACCGAGGAAGCCAAGCTCAATGCCACGGCGGGATCCTTCAAGGCCGACGCTTCGAAGGAGATTGGCATGTTTTTTTATCTTTGGTTGAACAACGAAAGGAACAACCACATCCGATTCCTCTAAGCGTAGCCGTTTATCAACAGGGTTCTCTTTAAAGCCGGCCTCGCCCTCGATGGTACGTTTCTCTCCCCGATCTGAAATCAGCAGTTCTTCTAGATTCGGAAGATCGGCCGCCTTTTCCACCTCAGACACGTTAACGTGAGCCATTTCTTCTACAACAATAGGTTCCACAGATTCAGTCGGGACAAGTCCAGAACGGATGGCCTCGGCTTTCTGTCGGGCGGCCATGCATTCGGTATTTCTCTTTCGTGCCATCTGCATGAGATTTTCCCTACTATACCCTCAGAATAATTGCTGGGAAGGTCTCCCAAATTTGTAAAAATATCTTCGAAGGTGTCCCCTCGGCCTGATGTAGACGGAGGGTCAGACGAGTTTAACCCGGCTTCCTCAAAGGACGAGTTAATAGCTTCGTCAACTTCTGCTGCCAACCGGTTCGGGTCCTCGGCGATTGGTTCGGCCGCTTGTTCTTCTACGTGTTCAGAATCGGATGTTTCTAAACCAATCTGTCTCAAGTTTTTCAAGCTGGGGAAGATGAGGATTGTAAGATGGTTGTCGCCTTGCAGGATCGGAATGTTGTCTGCCGCCGAGAATGTCGTGTAAGTCGGCTCGTACCGCAGGAGAATGTGAGCCACCCTCCTTTGTTTTTGAAGGTTTGGACGGTCGACGAACTGTAGCACGGTTTTAATTACTGAAAGCACAACGTCGTCATCTGAAACTAACACTCTCTTCAAGTCGCTGCCTGCATAAACAAAACGATTAGATGTGCATAGTGCTGAATACAGACATGGAAATAACAGAAACAAAAATGATCTAATCGGCCACGCGGTTCGCCTTTTCGCCTTGGTACAAGGTCTAGGCGATCTTCACCTTTGCCGAATTCTCAATTGCCGCGGACAACGACCATCATGTCATCAACACGCTTTCCAGAGCTGGCAAGCATGGTCACTAAGTGATGATCAGTATCCTTGGTTCTAAGAAAGTAGCGTCCTAGCCGGCCAATGGATTTGGCTAGGACATAACAGTGCCGAATGGCAGGTATACCTAAATTAATTCTAAGACGTCGATTTAGCTCTACAATTCCCATTATGATGCGAAAGAAATTCACGTTGGGCTGAGAAGGGATTAGACCCCAGTATTGAAGAACGACCCTAAAAAATGGGTGAAGGGGAAATTGGACTCCGCCCTTAGCAATTAATAGGAGAGGAAAGGCGATTGTGCTCTCATCATCCTTCTCCATATTAGTGGTGCTATTTGCCAAAAGTGACAAATGGCCGTCATCGGGGATGAAAAAATGGTGTCGAAAGCCGAAGATTCGGTCCACTGAAAGGAGCTCCTTCAGATGTTTTGTCATTTTTTGGCCAGCCCAAGGGTTATGGAAAACTAAAAGCAGACGAGGAAGCGGGATAAAAATGAAGGAGAAGAAAACTTACAGGAGACGAAGGGAAAGACGAGAAACAAGGAGTTGCAAAAGCTGCGAAGTGAAAAAGTTGTACTAGAAGGCGAGCTAGATATCTTTGAGTATTCAGAACATACATTTGAAGAGACAATTTCAAATCACATTAAATAGAGGCAGTGTACGAACGGACGGGAAATCGTTACAATGACCAAAAAACGTGTACGCGTTCTGACATGCATTGGGAAGAGGATTAACAGCCAAATTTTTGACTTCCCAGGCTAGAAGCCAAACACGCCGACTAACTGATGCTAGTGGAGTGTTTGGGGGGCAATTGCGGGAGCCGAATTTCCTTTGATCAACAGAGATGAATGGACCAGTCCGGTCCAGAACATAGCCTCTATTCGGCATTGATCCTTATCAATTGAAGAGCCGAATAAAATAGTCGGCATTCGGAGCAGTAGAAAAAAGGCCGAGTAGAAGTACATGTAAAGGATCAGGGATAGGCCAGGCCCTAGGGCCCAAGAGAATACTATAAATATAGGATCTCTAGTCAGAGAAATGTATGTGAGAACCATTATGCTTAACTTAAAAAACAAGTAATTCAGAGAGTAGAGACTGACTTGCCCATCGGAGTGCTAATTCCGGCACCCCCAATCGGACTGCTAATTCTTTTTCAGGTGGCTAGTTGAGGATCGCGAGCGTCCCCCAGGATCTGAAGAGTATTTCCAAACCACTTCTCCACAGGATCTAAGGTCAATCTTGGAAAACACTTGGGCTTCCTGAAGTTGATCAAACAAGTCATCTATTCGGGGCAAAGAGTATTTGTTCTTAATAGTTACTTTTTTCAATTCTCAATAGTCTATACATAACCTCAAAGATCTATCTTTCTTTTTGACAAATAGGACTGGAGCACCCCAAGGTGAAGTACTCGAACGGATAAATTTCTTATCTAATAGTTCTTGGAGTTGAGTTTTCAATTCTTTCAGTTCTGAGGTTGACATTCTATAAGGGGTCTTAGAAATAGGTTGTGTTCCCTGAGTCACTTCAATAGTGAATTCAATTTCCCTATCAACTAGGTCTCCAAGAAGTCATTCGGAAACACATCAGGAAATTCACAAGCAACAGGAATAGTTTCTACATTAGTACTATCAGATAACGTAGTCAGTATACAACACAAGTAGCCCCTATATCCCTTCCTAAGTAATTTAACAGCTTTCATGGCCGAAGCCAAGTATGAGGGAGGAACTACCCTATTTCCAGTAAAACTAAATTTAGGCATACCCGGTGGTCTAAACACAACAGACGTACTCGCACAGTCAATAGTAGCACAATATTTAGTCAACCAGTCCATAGCCAAGATGCAATCAAAGTGGTCAATACTCAAAGACAGCAAATCAATGTATAACGTCATTTCACCAATCAAAACATCACATGTCGGATATACATATGCACATACCATAGAACCCCCAGATGGCGTAGATACAACCAATAAATAATTCATGGATTCTCAAGGTCTAGTTAGTTTCCGAGAAAAAGCATGCGATACAAATGAATGTGTGAAGCCAGAATCAATCAGCACATAAGCACTCTGAGCACAGATAGAAATTATACCTGACACTACAGATTCGGTGTTCTGCACATCACCAGGCACAAGTGCAAACACTCTTCCTTGCCTTAATGTTTCATTGTTAGTGTCACCTCTAGTATTGGTTCTTGATCTTGCTACAGAAACAGACCCTGCTGAGCTTGCCACAGGGCGGCTAACCTCATTAGATTTCATTGGGAAATCCCTAACCATGTGGCCAGTCTTGCCATATCGAAAACACGCGCCTGATGTTCGGTAACATGCACCTTTGTGCTTCCTTCCGCAGTCGGGGTAGTTTGGAGTAGATCCGCTACTTTGATTAGAGCTACTGGAAGATCCTGTATTTTGCTTCTTCGAAAATGATCGGTCCTTCTTGAAATTAAATCCGGTCCTCTTTCCTTTCCATTCGGTTGTTGAAGTTGTAGTTTGTTTCTTAGCTGCTATTATGGCTTTTGCCATCAATGCCTTGTTGAGCACTTTTACATAAATGGGCAATTTCAGGACACCTACTCGATCAAATACTTCCAGGTCCAGTCCTCCCTCAAACTTCCGTACTTTCTTGTAATCAGTGTCTACCATGTGCGGAGCAAAACGAGCTAGTTCAGTAAACTTAGCTTCATATTCAGCCACAGACATTCTGCCTTGTTTGAGTTCTTGGAATTCAAAAACTTTTCGGTCCCTAAAGCATTGGGGAAAGTACTTGTTGTAGAATGTCTTATTGAATTATGCCCATGTCATGTCCCCATTGTTATTTCGAACCAACAGCCACCATCTCCGGGCTTCATCCTTTAGGGTGTAAGTAACCAAAAGGACCTTTTGAGTTGCAGAGCAAGGAAACACTTCAAATAATTTTTCCATTTCCAATAACCAAGTTTCTGCCTTCAATGGTTCAATACCACCCAAGAAGGTCGGCGGCTTCATTTTCATAAATTTCTGAGTCAAATTGATGATGTCATTATTGTCCGGTTCGGTTAGTACTGGTGGAGGCGGAGGAGGTAAAGGTTGTTGTCTTTGTTGTTGCATCATAGCTTCAGTCAATGCCGCAAGCATCTATTCCATTCAGCTCATATGAGCCTCTGAAGGTTCGCTTACATCATTTCCCCTTGCATTCTCCATATTGCTATAGAAACACCAGATAATAATAAATATAGAAATAGTTTCACTCAGATTTACATTCAGTTTTTCATTTCCATTTGGATTACCACACACTCACACATGCAGATGGAATGCCCCTGCTTCGTACTAGGACATCCTAAGCTCATATGGACCTGTGTGTGCGGTAAAACACATGCTTTGATACTACTCTGTCACGACCCAAACCCGCCTCTATGGGTTTAGCATCGTAACTGGCCAGTAATCCTTGGATTACTGAAGGCCTCTGAATAGAATAATATATATACAACAGGGGCTGTGGAAGAAAATATACAAACCTACATAGTCCATAGAGCGGTGCAGACATACATGGGACAAGAAATTCAAACTTTTCATATACATATATGCATACATACAGATGTGGTGTCGAAAATACGATAGCCTTACATCACCCAAGCCACTTACACAAGATTTGAAACGTGTTCAGACTAGACATAAACATTTAGAAAGTACAAAAGTCTCAAGGACACAAAATCTTGGGTAGATCTCAAAAGGGAACCTCTACGGGAGGCGTGATGGCTGGTTGACACCAAACCTCGCCAGGCGGCATCTCAGGCCTGGTCACGTGCTTGCTCACCTACATACATACAAATAATACAGTGAGCTAGAGCTCAGTGAATAATAACTAGGTAAAAGGTTTTAATGAATGATGTCCAGCACAGAGTTAGAATTCAGAGTTTATATCAAATATGTATTCTTATCGGAAACAGAGTCTTAAGCAAATTCAAATTGTAAATCGGAATTGAATTCAGATACATGCTCATATTTATATTTAGATTTTACATAAGATCATACGTGGTACACCCATTAGCTATAATATCAACTTGGTCCTGAGACCAACATGCATAGTCGGTACCGACGACCATAAAGGTCCATATCTTGCGCGCATGTAGCCATGGTATTATTACCCTCAGGCGAGGGCCATGTGAATATAGGCCACAGTATTGTTACCCCTGGGCAAGGGCCACGTGAATACAAGCCACAGTATTGTTATCCCTGGGCAAGGGCCACGTGAGCTAAGGATGCCATAAATACATTTTAGAAAAGTGGACAGCCATTCATAATTCATAAAATAGCATTTCAGAAAATAGATCGTATCATACCAGACCGAAAATACTTGTAATTAAACATAGCTTTATAGAGTTATTACTCACAGTTAACAGATGGCTCTAAGTAAACAAGTAGAGTAAGCAACTCACTTATCCTGAGGCGCGTGTCCTACATAACATGACAGTGACATACATTGAAACACACGCCTGAATTGCACATAACACATGTTCTTGTCCTAAGTGTGTTTCTAGCATTTATCCTCATTATAGTGTCTTAATCATGTCCTAGGAATGCCTAGGATGGAATGAGGATGCCACAATGCACTTAAAAACATTTTTCGAATTTTTGCTGAAAAAGGGTCCATGCTCGAGTGTGACTTCCTTTGCTCAAGCGGACTGTAAACTTTGGAAAAAGTACTGGTTGCTTGCTTTTCACGCCCGACGGACGCTTGATCCACGCTCGAGCGTGAGACTCAGACCCTCACTCAAGCGTGACTTCTGTCGCTCGAGCGTGCTGCAAAGCATATGAACTTCTAGAAACATGCATTTTATGCTCGAGCAAGCTTCCAGTCGCTCGAGTGGAACTGCACGCACTCAGAGTGCTCACTCGAGCATGAACTCCTATGCTCGAGCGTGGATGCAAATTCTGGAATTTTCAGATTTGATCTTCAAACCCAAAACCCAAATCAAACACTTCAAAACTCAACATTTTGGGCCAAAATTCTGGAAAACATTTAGAAACTCACAAAACATCATTGTTTGAAGATCATTTTATGAAATCAAGGCCCTAAAGCATGGCAATTGTTCAAAAATTCAACTTAAACTTTGTGAATGTTCAAGAACATAATATGCATGAATTCTCTTGTACTCACTCACTTCAAAACATGAACAAATTTGGCAAATTGATAGAAAACATGATGAATTCCCAAAATATAAGTGAGATAAACACATGCATGAAAGAATCCTTTGGAATCATGCTCAATTTAGGAAGAAATGGACATGCATGCATGAATTGATTCTCAAATCTACTCTTTAAGTTATTTCTTGACTTTAATCTCTAATTTCCATGAACCCATGCAAAATACAACTCTATTTCACAATTAAAAGGGTGGATTCCTACCTTAAGTCTTGAATTCTCGAGTGTGGTAGCTTAATCCTCCAAGTTCTCCTCAATTTCCTCTAAATCTCAAGCAATTCTCTTGCTGAGTTCAACTTCCTTCCTACTCTCTCTCTCTCTCTCTCTCTCTCTCTCTCTCTCTCACGTTTTTGTCTATGAGAGCTTAAATGTACTCAAATGAAAGGAAAGAGATGAGTGGGCTCACTTGGTGCCTAATAGGCGTGGTTAAAGCATAGTTAATTGAAGTTAAAATAAATGGGCACTAATTTAATCTAATTTAATCGTTCCAAATCGAGTTTTAATTAAACCTACCATGAAATTCTATAAATCCCAAATAGCACATAAATCAAATCAATTTCTGAATCAGATGTCGATAAGGCCTTTAATTCACGGAACAAAGCATAAACATGAACAGATCTTCCTACGACAATAGATATAGACACAAATGATGCAACACACACAAGTAATTTAATTCAGAATTTCATCTTAATTACTTATTAAGCATAATTAATCATGGGTTAGTGCTAATCATGGGTCGGGATTGTTACAACAAACCACCGCCGGACTCTTATCTTTCTATGACAGGTTGTTCGAGCTTAATCTATTATGTCGGTGCTATCTAGCTGAGTTCCCCATTTGGTTGTGTGGTTGGAAATTAACACCCACAATTTGGTGCCGTTTGTGGGAAACGTAAGGAAAATAGATGGCCAATGACGAACAGGAAGACAAGATTGGGGACGACATCTCTAGTGGGAGTGGTAAACATGTTGATCCTAACATGGAGGAGGAAAGCCCTAATAAAGGACCACGGGATCAGAATCCCGCAGAGAAAGACATCGGCCAAGAGGGAGACCTAGTGAAGAAAGTAGGCCGAGACGAGTATTACAACAAAAGTGACTTCCAGGTGTGGAAAGACAGATACTTGAGGAGGGATGGCGAGATGAAGGGAACAGCAAACAAATTGGCAGACCTACAATTGGTTGTCAACTTCATGATGCAGAATAACGTCATGCAACCACTGTTTCCATTGAAAGACACGTCAATTCCAGCGGCCAAGTACGATGCCCAGAAAGGGGGACAAAAAACAATTCCAGTAGTCCCTCAGCATGACAAGGTGAAAGAACACTCACATTGGCCTTCACGGGATGCCGGGCGAGCAGAGTCAATGAGAGGAGAGTTTCAGAGGATGCCTTGTACCAAAGGAACATATGTCAAGGAACATCGGCATGTTCAAGGGAAGGAACTTTGTTTTGATACGGTGAATGAAGAGAAGTCCAAAAGGACATATAATGACATTGGGAGTAGTGCGCCAAAGAGACTGAAATCCGTTAATAGCCGAGCCCCTGGTCAAACTAAGGAGGATTTGTGGGATTACCTCTAGAGGAAAAGGCAGAATGCCGAGGTCACATCACCCGTCAAGCCGAGAACGCCGTTCTTAGTAGCGATGGATAAGTTTGAAGCCCCCAAAAGTTCTATATGCCGAGGTTCTAGCTATATGATGGTAAGTCAAATCTGAACTTTCACGTCGGCTTATACCTGAATTCAATGGCACTGTATACAGGGAATGAACTGTTGCTCTACAAGGTGTTCCCCTTATCTTTTGGGAAAATCGCATCAGATTGGTTTCACAAGTTGCTAAAAGGAACTGTGAAGAGTTAGGAAGGCCTGGTTAAGATGTTTGTGGCTAGGTTTGTTACAAACAAATTGCAACCATTGAGGGTAGACTCCCTGATGGTTCTGAAAATTGGCGAAGGTGAAAACCTCAGGGCTTATGCCAAAAAGTATTATAAGGTGTTCAACTGAATACCAGGATGTAACCAGGAGTTGGCAGTCATGTCTTTTAAGAATAGCCTGGAGGATGAATGCATGCTTCAAAAGTCACTAGCAAAGACTCTGCCAGAGAATATGGAGGAGCTCACGGCAAGGATCGAGAAATATGCCAAAGCAGAAGAGGATACACCGGGAGCAAAGGCACCGAAGAAGGAAAAGAGAAACGGCTCGCCGAAGCGAGGCCAAGGTAATACTGGATTTAATAGACAAGAAATAGGACTAAGGGTTGCATAGGAAGTCACTATTGTGTTTCGGATCCCGATTTATAAAGTACCAGAAAGGATTAGGAACTAGCCGTACTACAGAACGCCGGAGAGGATTCCTGGTGAATTTATAGGGAGAAGTCTAGGGAAGTGCCGTGGTTACCACAATAAAGATGGACACCTAACTCAGGGTTGCAGGGTCCTAAAGGCGCATTTGGAAGATCTGGTCAGACAAGGTCATTTGAGGAACCTAGCAGATGAGGTCAGAACGAGAGAAGAACAGGTGAGACTACCCCAGGCACCGGCAGCACCACCTCAACCAGCACCACAGCAACAAGCAGATGGACCTCGAGTGATCAATGTGATTCACTCGAGGGTCAATGAGAATGAGGAACATGGAGAGACTTAGAGGATGAAGCACTTACATCATGTGTATCAGGTCCAACAAAAGAGGCCTAGGACAAACGAGTGCTAGAGACCAATGGTGTCCTTTACTAAAGCAAACCTAGACATGGTGTAGCATCTGCAAAATGATGCTCTGGTAGTAACCCTCAAAATTAGAGAATGCCAAGCAAGGTGCATGCTGATTGACCAAGGCAGCTTTTGTGACATCATGTATGTCAGATGTTACAAGGAGCTTGGCCTTCACCTAGATGATTTGGAGCAGTCCAACAACCCAATGGTTGGGTTTAATGGAATGCCGACATGGCCCCTGGGAGCAATGAATTTGGAGGTGCAGGCAGACATCAAGAAGGTAAGTACAGAGTTCATAATAATTGACACTTCCTTCCTTTACAATGTTATCTTGGGGAGGCCATGGTTGCACACAATGAGGGTTGTTCCCTTAACACTGCAACAGCTGTTACGGTTCCCAATAGAGCATGGAATTGAGGAGGTCAGAGGGGATCAGGTGCAGGCAAAGAATTGCTCCATGGCAGCAATGAAATCCACTTGCAACGTGCGAGAGGCAAAAACAGTAGAAATTGAGGACGAGGACATGGAGGTCCTGGATGATATCGGCAAAGAGCCGGCCGATAAAAACGAGGAAGCCTTGAAGAAAATTCTGGTCTAACAAGGTGATGAAAAGCGCTTCTTCCTTCTTAGCTCAAGACTGGTTGAGGATGAGGAAAGGGAGTTAGAGTCATTCTTGCGAGTAAACATAGAGGTGTTTGTCTGGACACCATACGAGATGCCTAGCATTGATTCTGAGGTCACTTGCTACAGACTAAATGTAGACAGGTTGGCTAAACTTGTCATTCAGCAAGCAAGGAGATTGACGTTGGTTCATATGAAGGTAGTAAAGGAGGAAGTGGACAAATTGTTGGAGGCCATAGCCATTCGGGAGGTAAACTATCCAATTTGGTTGTCAAACACAGTTGTCGTGAAAAAGAAGAATGGGAAGTGGAGGGTCTACGTGGACTTCACCAACTTGAATAAGGCTTATCCCAAAGACAGTTTTCCACTGCCCAAGATCGATCAATTAGTAGATGCCACTTCAGGGCATGGAAGGATGAGCTTCCTGGATGCTGACAGGGGATACCATCAGAGAGCAATGTATCCCCATGACGAGGAGAAGACTGCATTTATCACCCTAAAAGGGCTATATTGCTACAGAGTGATGCCTTTCAAGTTGAAAAATGCAGGAGCAACCTACTAGAGGTTGGTGACCAAGATGTTTAGACATTTGATTAGCAAAACAGTGGAAGTATACATTGATGACATGGTTGTGAAGACCAAAGAACCTGAGAATTACTTGGTCGACTCCAACTTAATGCTTTGAAATATACATTTGGAATTGGGTCTGGTAAGTTTCTGGGATACTTGGTTACTAGAAGGGGCATTGAGGTAAGCCCAGATCAAATCAAGGCCATCCTTGACTTGAAAAGCCCAACATCGGCAAAAAAAGTACAGATGCTGACAGGAAGGGTCGTAGCTCTGAATAGGTTTCTAAGCAGAAGTTCAGATAAGTGTAAACCATTTTTTAGTTTATTAGAGAAGGCCACGAATTTTTTGTGGACGGAGGAGTGCAAAGTCGCCTTGGCCGACTTGAAAAAAATATTTGACAACAGCTTTAGTTCTCTCAAATCCAGTACCTGGAGAAGAATTGTTCTTATACTTGGCAGTTTCGGAGCATGCAGTAAGTGCAGTGGTAATCAGAGAAGAGAATGGAGAACAAAGGGCAGTATACTATGTGAGTAAAACCCTAGCAGGCGCAGAGAGCAGATACTTATCCCTGGAGAAATTGGCACTGGCCTTGGTGATGGCTTCCAAAAAGTTGAATCATTATTTCCAGGCCCACAAAATTGTGGTATTGACTGAACATCCCTTGAAGCCCCTGTTGCAGCAAGAGGATCTGACAGGAAGGGTAGCTAGATGGCCAGTGGTATTGGGCTAATATGACTTAGAGTTTAGGCCCAGAATGACAATCAAAGGCCAAGTTCTGGCAGACTTTATGGCCGAGTTCACACATGGTGCAATCCCATGTTGGGCTTTAGTGAGCCGCGGCTTGGGGTGTCCAAGGGAATAAGAGAGATTCAGCTAGGAATGAAAAACCCCATAGCAGAGTAGAAGAAAGAAGAAAAACCCAAGCCCTGCGATATCTACATCGGCGACCCCTTCCGCCTGTTTGTTGATGGGAGTTTAAACCGTCAAGAATCGGGGGCAGGAGTGGTATTGGTATCATCAGATGGGCGAATGTTGAAACAGTTTATCCGTTTGGGGTTCAAAGCCTCAAACAATAAAGCAGAATATGAGGCACTAATCGTAAGGTTGAAGTTAGCAGTAGCAATGAAAGCTGACGAGGTGGTAATCTTCTGTGACTCCCAACTTATTGTGAACCAGGCAACATGCAAGTATACAGCTTGAGATGAAAGAATGATAGCCTATGTCAAAGAAGTTATTAGACTGCTAGCCTTGTTTTAGGATTGCCGACTACAGTAAGTTAGCCGAGATGACAACAACTATGTCGATGCCTTGGCTAACTTGGCTAGTGCAATGAAATGAGGGGAGGCAATGACAACAATGGTTGATTATTTGTTTGGCCGAGTGTGAAACCACTAATCACAGACTATGAAGCAATATGTGTGGAGATGGGTCCAAGTTGGATGGATGCAATAGTGATGTTTCTTAGGGACGACAAGCTACCAGATAATCACAAAGAGGCGCACAAGACCAAACTGAAGTCGGCAAGGTTTAGCCTAACAGCAAAAGGACATCTCTACAGAAGGTCTTTTACTAGTCCCCTTTTGAGGTGTGTGCATCCCTCCCAGGTTGAAGTCTTCTTGTATGAAATACATGAAGGGGTATGTGGAAGCCATGCTGGGGGCAGATCACTTGCTCATGGGGTCATTACTCAGGGGTGCTGGTGGCCCTACATACAAAACTGCGATAAGTGTTAGAGGTTCACACCTTTGATACATCAACCAGCCTCGGATTTGAACCCAGTAACCAGCCCTTGGCCATTTGCCTAGTTGGGCATGGACTTAGTTAGACAACTGTCCCAAGCAACTGGTCAAAGGAAGTTTCTGCTGGTAGCAACTGATTACTTCACTAAGTGGGTAGAAGCTGAACCCCTTGCAAAGATTTGAGATATTGATGCGAAGAACTTCATATGGAAGAACATTATCACCAGGTTTGGGATCCCAAGGGTAATAATAGCAGACAATGATACACAGTTTGACAGTAAGCTAATTGAAAGCTTCTGTGTAATGTACAAAATCAAGAACTACTACTCTACTCCAAGTTTCCCTCAGAATAATGGTCAGGCAGAACCATCTAATAAAACTATCTTGGGTGGGATCAAAAAGAGGCTGGATGCAACAAAAGGAAAATGGGTGGAGGAGTTGCCCAATGTACTTTGGAGATATCGGACTACGCCACGAAGATCAACTGAGGAGTCCCCATTTGCCATGGCTTATGGCACTGAAGTAGTTATCCCACTAGAAGTAGGCATTCCAGGGATCAGAACCTAGGGAGTGGAAAATGATACTAATGAGGCATTTCTAGCCCGAGATCTAAACCTACTGGAGAAGAAAAGAGAGAAAGCAGCAATTCGGCTGGGGGCATACCAGCAACAACTTGCTAGGGCTTACAACAAGAAGGTCAACCCAAGAGAGTTCAAAGTGGAGGACCTTGTGCTAAGGAAAGTAGTCGGTAACAAGAAGGATTCTAGGGAGGGCAAGCTAGGCCCAAATTGGGAGGGGCCTTATAGAATCATCTTGGTCGCCGGCAATGGGGCATACCGGCTTGAAGACAGCAATGGCAAAGAGTTGCTAAAACCCTGGAATACTTGCAACTTGAAGTTTTTTTATCATTAGTCTTTTGTCTTTCAAAAGTTTATGTCATGCTTTTATTAACCGGAGCTATAATAAAATGTTAGTTTGATTTTAATGATTTTGATATTTGTGCAATAAGACTGACTAATCCTATGACGATGTTTCTAAATGAAACATGACGAATAACTTAGACTTATTATATGGCAGAGTTGAATGATACTTGCATATAATAGAGTTAAACTAAGTTGGTGATGTTTCTGAATGAAACATGACGAATAACTTAGACTTATTATATGGCAGAGTTGAATAATACTTACATATAATAGAGTTGAACTAAGTTGGTGATGTTTCTGAATGAAATATGACGAATAACTTAGACTTATTATATGGCAGAGTTGAATTATACTTGCATATAATAGAGTTGAATTAAGTTGGCGATGTTTCTGAATGAAACATGATGAATAACTTAAACCCATTATATGGCAAAGTTGAATTATACTTGTATATAATGGAGTTGAACTAAGTTGAATTAACCTGGACTGACCATATCGGCAGAGTCAAAATCAGAATGGAACTAAGTTCGCTAACAGAGAAACCAAGGTTGAAACACCTCGGGAAGTCTTTGTTTGAATCTGACTTTGGCGAAAGACCATAGACACATGCTTAATGTGAACTTAAGTGGAACTTAGGTTCACATTAGGGGGTAGGGAGCAGGAATAAACTTATGAGCTTAGGACTTGGAGCAGGAATAAACTTAAGAGCTTGGGACTTGTTGAAATTTTCAGAAAAATTTACAAGTTAAAATAGGCTTAACACTTGTTGAAAATTCAAAGAAATTTACAAGTTAGATCTAGCCGAGGTAATTATGAATAAAGTATCCGAGATAAATATTACTCGAGGTAACCAACCAGGTTGTACAAACTTGGAAAGGGTGAAGTCTTAATACAAGATAGCATATGGAGGCAAAAGAGCAATACTAAATAACACTTGTAAAAATATTTTGATATTTTTAAGGTGTTAGCCGAGGTATACCAATGGTTGGCCAAGGAAAACAATCAAGGTTTATATCTGAGGTATTATATCTCGGAGTTATTATACAGTTAAGGTATACTATGAAGGCATGCAAAAATATTCTAAGTATGAAAGCATACAATGCATAGAAGGAAAGTAGTAAGCAAAGCATTCAACACTTTGAAGGAAATATAAGACTTGGACTCATAAGTTAGAGCTTGTTCACAAACAAAAAGGCACTTCGGCTTGGAAAGAAGACAACTTGTTCGAGTACAAAAAAGGCACATCGGCCAAACTAAAGCTAAAACATTGTTTAAAAAGTTACAATGACTACGAAGGAAAAAAGAACAAAGTACAAAAAGGGAAGAGATTCTAAGTGGACCGCTCTGCTTCGGTGATTGGCTATGTATTGACCTCGGCAGACAGCTGGGAAAGCTTTTTGGTAGTCCTCTCTGCCTCAATCTCGGCATCGATCTCGAGAAGAGTTTGAGCGAGGCTTTTCTCGGTTGTCTGTACCTCGGCTTTCGATACGGATCTCATGGGAGAGGCACTCTTGGAGACCTCGTCCTCCTTATCTTGAGTCAAGTCAAGGACTTGCTTAGTCAAAGTAGGGGACTTGGCCCCAATAGCATCCTCTTCGTCGACGTCATCCTTCTTGGCACCGTCATCGGATTCTTGTGGAGCCGGAGGGAAAGGAACTTGGAGTTGGTCAATATCACGAAGTAGAGAGTCCATTGGGACAGACATCTTGTTGAGCACCATCGTCCAGCCGAGGTAATAACCTTGGTTGCAAGCCAGGTTAACTTGCCCTTTGTATTGGTCGTGGACGGTGGCTTGCCCTTCTTCAAAAACCTTTTCATTGGCCGCCTTGACCTCGACATCTTTTTAGTCAAGGGCCTCTTGGAGCTTGGACTCTAACTCAGCTGCCTTGGCTTTGGCAGCCTCAAGATTGGCTTTGGCAGCTTCGGTTTTAGCCTCGACTATTTTTGTCTTCTCTTCAGCTTGGTTTTGAGTAGCCCTAGAAGCCTTGGCTTGGTCCAACAGAGCTCTATTGTTGGCCTTGGCATGATTGAGCGAGGACAGGAGTTTAGCAGCTTCTTGAGTTTTTTTTGCCAACTCATCCCTTGTTATCTCTGTCTTGACTGCATATGAATGCCCGTGCTAGATGGCCTGTAAGGATTAAAACAGATTATGAGAAATTTGACTAAGTGTTAAAAGACTGTAAAAGAGTAAATAAGGAGGCTTACCAAGATGGAGTGCTGCATCATCAGGCCGAAGTTCTCATATTCGTGGAGGTCGGCCATTTGATTCAAATCTTCTGGTAAGAACATAGCCGTTGACAAGGCGGGGCCGACCTCCACGTCCTGGATCGCGTTGTCACCAGCTGTCAAAGGTCTGTCCCCTACCATGACCTCGAGCGCCCATATCATGCTATGGGAAAAGCTGCTGCTACCTTCAGGGTGGTCAGACCTCGACTTCTTTGTAGGAGGGACGTCGGACGATGAGGCCTCAGCTGGCCTCTTGTCAATAGTAGAAGTACTCTTTTCAGACTTGGCCTGTTTTGAGATCGGTACAATATCCTCAGAATCAATCTGAGTTACTGTAGCCTTGGCCTTAGCCTTTTTAACTCTCTTAGGCTTTGGCTTGGGTTGAGAAGGAGAAGAGGAAGACTAAACAGTCACTACCCTAGGGATATCGGCTAGAAGGTCCCCGACGACAGCTGGTTTGCAGCCCATTTCGTCGGCAGTAGTAACAAGTGTAACTTTGGTGCCGAAGTGAATGGTGGGAAGGGCGATGGGAGGATTAATCGGATCGTAGGCTAACGCCTCAGAATCTTTTCGTTTGCGGCTACGAGTTTGGCTTGTAGGTACATTTAGTAGAGCACAACGTCGGCGTTGGCTCTGAGATGGTGGGATTAGTTGAGCTGGAGCAGAAGTGAAGGGTTGCTCTACTGGGTTTGATGAAGAGGCCTGATCTGGCCTTAGTGATGAAGCAACTATGGGGGTTGTTGTTGATAGGGGAGTCTTACTTCGTCGTAGGACGACGGGTAATGCAAACTTGTAGGTCGGGATATAATTAAGCAGCAAAGGGGCTTTGTGCTTAATAATATCCAAACCTAAAAGCCTTTTCAGATCAGGCTTGGGGAAGAAGGTCTGAAGAAATTCCTTTGCTAGCTGGGGAAGAGCTACGAAAAGAAGTGAGAAAAAGAACATTACATAAAACATATATATACTGATAAATCCTAGCCAAAGTATGATTAAAAAGTTAACTCAGCTCTTACTATCACCCTCTTTAAACACTGATTGGCACAGAGAATAGAGATGAAGGTCGTTGTCAGGTGCAAATTCCCGGTTACCTGAGATGATGAAGTAATCATCTCCAGCACCCTTGTTAGAGTCTGGGAGGTCGGCTATTAATTTGTAGGCAGTGGACCTGGGCTTGAGGTAGTATATGTAACCTTTTGCGGACTTAAGGCCACACATGGTATAGCAGAATTGGATGTCGACTAAAGTGATCCTAGCTTTTTCTCGGTGTGCTAGTTCAATTATGCCATTGATGACCCTATATAAGTTTATGGCAAGTTGCATAGGGTTAAGTTTGTAATAATTGAGGATTTCATGAAAGAGAGTATCGAGGGGAAACCGAAGTTCATATTCGATAAAGGCAACCACTGGGAAGGGCATGGAATCCCCATCTGGCATAATAGAGTCCTTCTTCCCAGCTAACCTAAGCTGGACGTCGGTTGGGATAGAAAACTCTCTCCTAAAGTGCTCAAGTTTTTCTGGGAAATCTACCCTCCACCTAAACATATCCATTATCTTGGCTTAGAGTGTTTTGGGAGAAATGTCAGAGAGGGAAAAATGGTAGGGATTGGGAACCTCGGCTAAAGCCTAAGTTGGAACTAGGGTGAGGGTTTTTTAAGATCTAGGGGGAATTTGTTTCAATTTTCCTAGAGAATGTGATTTCTATCAAATCCCAAAACCTAAATCTATATGGAAACAAGAATCAAAGGCTAGAATCTGGAAGTAAGTCAAGGAAAAACAAAAAAGTACATGATTCAGAATCAAGAAAGCAACATTTTTCAAGAAACATTGAGTAGGAGTGTGCGGATATACAAAAGTCAAGAACAATGGCAAAATTGTTAAAGCTTCAAATTTATGAACACTATGTGTGTGTGGAAATCACGAACAATGTGAATAGACACAAGGATATATTGTACAGCAAAGATTCAAGAACAAAAACTGATTTGCAATGGCAACGAACAACATGTAAACAGGTAACAAATACACAACAAATCAAAAATAAAGGACAGAGATTATAAGACAAGAAATCGTGAACTTACCAAATAAAGGCTGGAAAGAAGTTTACTGGAGTCCAACATTGGTATTGTTTAGAGCCCGATTGTCACGACCCAAACCTGCTCCTATAAGTTTAGCATCGTAACCAGCCAGTAATCCTTGGATTACCAAAGGCCTCTTAACAGAATAACATATAATTAGCGGTTGCGGAAGCAAATATACAAATTATACATAGTCCATAGAGCTGTGTAGACATACATGGGACAGAAATTTTCGAACCATACTTATATTTATATATAGATGTGACGTCAAAATGCATTAGTCATATGTCACCAAAGCCACATACACAAAACTTCCAAACATGTTTAGGCCAAACATAAACATCAGAAAGTACACACACACACACACACACACACACACACACACACACACACACACACACAAAATCCCAAAGACTCTCAAAGACTCAAAACTTGGTCAAATCTCAAAAGGGAACCTCTACGGGAGGCAAGATGGCTGGTTGACTCCAAAACTTGCCAGGAAACAACTTAGGCCTAGTCATGCGTCTGCTCACCTACTTACATAAAAAATAAATAGTGAACGGAAGCCCAGTAATTAATAGCGGAGTAAAGAGTTTTAATGAATGATGTCCATCACAGAGTTAAAAATCAGAATTCATTTCAAAAACAGATTTACACTCACATTCTTTTATAAGTCAATAACAGAAATCAGAATACATACTTAATCTTACATCCTTTAGTGCTAACAGATCACATACAAAGCATTAAGGGTCATACTTGTCAGTTCCATATAGGAACCTCTGGTCAGGTACGGGTAACTTGTCAGTTCCATAGGGAAACCTCCAAACCGGGTATGGAAAACTTGTCAGTTTCACAAAGAAACCTCCAGCTGGGTACAGATAACTTATCAGTTCCACAAAGGAACCTCCGAACCGGGTACGGATAACACTCTTGAGCCATGGGATTGTTGCCACGAATTCTTTTCAAAATAAGGACAATCATTCATTTATACAAAACATCGCATTTCAGAAAAACTGATCATTTCATAGCATCATAAAATAATTAAAGTTAAACATAACTTTACAGAGTTATTACTCACAATTAACATATGGCTCCAAGGCAAACAGACAGAATGGGCAAATTGGACGTCTTATGGCATGTGACCTACACAGTTACAGAACGAGCACATATTGAATTATACGCCCGGAAATATTAACTTAATCTTCTTTTATCTTGGTGTGTTTCTACTTTTTTATCCTTATTATAGTGTCTTAATCTTGGCCTAGGAATGCCTACGATGCAATGAGGATACAAAAATACATTTGAAAACACTTGGTCAAAAATGCTGGAAACAAGAGTCCCACTCGAGTGCAATTTCTCTCGCTCGAGCGGACAAGCAATCATGTGAGGAGACGCTCGAGCACAACTTCCCTTGCTCGAGCGCTCTGTAAACTTTGCAAAAGTACTGGTTGAGTGAAATCTCCGCTCAATGGCCGCTCGACTATTGCTCGAGCGTGAGACTCATGTCCTCACTCGAGCGTAACTTTTGCCGCTCGAGCGGTCTGCAAAATGTGCAAACTTCTGGGAGAATGCATTTCACGCTCGAGTGGACTTCAGGTCGCTCAAGCGGAAGTGTAAAATCACAGGATGGTCGCTCAAGCGCAGATTCTACTGCTCGAGCAGAAGTGCAGAATCTGGGATTTCCAAATTGCACTTCCAAGCTCCAAATTTTAATTCAAAGCCATTTAACTCAACCTTTGTGTCACGCCCCAAACCCGCCCCTATAGGTGTAGTGACATAACCGACCAGTAATCCTTGGATTACCGAAGGCCTCTTGACATGATAACATATAAATAGGGGCTGCGGAAGCAAATACATAAAATATACATAGTCCAAAGAGCTGTGAAGACATGCATGAGACTGATAATTTCAAACTTCCATAACCATACGTATGATTAAAAAAAATACAATAATTAAGTCACTTCGTGTATGCATGACAGAAAACTTGTCCAAAAATCAAAAGAAATAAAAGCTTATACATTCCCAAAACACAACCTCGAGGCTTGACTCAAAACAGAACCTCCTCAGGAGGCACGAAGGTTGGTTGACAAAACTGAAACTCCAGGTCCTCAACTCTGAGCCTGGTCACGTACTTGGTCACCTACATACATAATATAAATAATGAGCGAAAGCCTAGTGGATAATAACAGAGTAAATGATTTAATGAATGATGTCCCACAATTAAATCCGTACATAGAACTATTTCATATTCATGTTTTCATTCAACGTGTAAATAGAATTCAAAAATCATGCTTGTTCATTCATAGATCATTCATTAGCGCTAACAGATCATATACAGAACATCATTGATTATACTTGTCATTTCTGTAAAGGAACCTCCAGCCGGGTATGAATAACTTGCTAGTTTCATAAAGGAACCTCCGGACTGGGTACGGATAACTTGTCAGTTCCATAAAGGAACCTCCAGTCGGGTACAGATAACTTGCTAGTTCCATTAAGGAACCTCTGGTCTGGGTACAGATAACAAACTTGAATGATAGCATGAATGTCATAAATATTTGCCAAAGGCAGACAATTATTCATAGTTTAAACACATAGCTTTCACAGTACAAATCTTAGTCCATACACAGAAATAATTTAATTTGAACATAGCTTTACTAAGTTATTATTCACAGATAACCGGTGGCTCCAAATAGGTGAGTAAAGTAGGCAATTCACTTAACTTGAGGCGCGTGACCTACATTAACATAACAGATACATACATTAGAACACACGCTCGGATTGTACGTAACTTATTTCATTTGTCCTTAGTGTGTTTCTAGCCTTTATCCTCATTATAGTATTTTAATCTTGGCCTAGGAATGCCTAGGATGAAATAAGGATGCAAAAATGTACTTGAAAATATTTTTCAAAACTTGCTGAAAACAGAGTCCACGCTCTAGCGTGACTTTCCTCGCTCGAGCAAACATGCAAAATGTGAGGACCTGCTCGAGCGCAACTTCCTTCGCTCGAGCAGTCTGCAAACTTTTGAAAAAGTACTGGTTGCTTGTTTTTCCCACTCGACACTCGTTCGACATTCGCTCAAGCGTGAGAGACATGCCTTCGCTCGAGCGCAACTGTTGTCGCTCGAGTGTGCTGCAAAACATAAGGACTTCTGGGAGCATGCATTTCACGCTCGAGCCAGCCCTTGGTCGCTCGAGTGGAAGTATGAGACACAGAGTGGTTGCTTGAGCGTGGAAGCAGAATTCTAGAATTTCCAAAATTGCTGCCAAGCTTCAAATTTTGATTCCAACATTTCAAAACTCATCATTTGGGCCCAAAATTTAAGGAAACTTGTCTAAACTTAAAGAACATTGAGAATCAAAGATCTTTTTATGAAATTCAAACCCAAAAGGATCACAATTGTGCAAATTTCAACTTGAAATGGAAGAACATGATGTAATTATGCCATGCATGTATTCATTTGAATTCATAACTCCCAAAACATGATCACATGAGATATTCCTTTCCAAAAACATGGTGAATTCTTAGACAACAACTATAATATGAACATGCATAGGACAAATTCTTAGATAACATGCTCTAAATGTAATGTAATGTACATGCATGCATGTATACTCTATCCTACTACTTCATTAAGCTTAATTCATGCCCTAACTTACCTAATTCTTTTGAATGCATGAGTTAAACTCCCAAATTACCCAATTAAAGGCTTGATTTCATACCTTAGGTTCTCAACTCTTTGAATCCTAGTGAATTCTTGCTCAAAGTCTTCAAGTCTCCTTAATTCTCTAGCAATTTTCTTGTTTGAAGGCTCCTCCCTAGTCTCTCTCTCTCTACACATTTTTATGTGTGTGTGAGCTCATCATGGGTTGAAAATGAAAGAAAAAGAGAGAGTGATAGCACATAAGAAGCTTTATATAGATTGACCTAATGATAGTTAATTAAGGCTAATCAAGTGGGCATTAAGTTAATCTAATTTAATCGTTCCAAATCGAATTTCAATTGGACCTACCATAAAATTCTAAAAATTCTACTTAACACAAAAATCAAGTCAATTTCTGAATTAGATACCGATAAGGCCTTCAATTTGTAAATCGAAACGAAAACATGAACAGATCTTTCTACGTTAAACAGATATAAACACAAATAATACGATGCTGACGTAATTGACTCATGACCTCGTCTTAATTACTTGTTAAACATACTTAAGCATGGATTAACGTTAATCATGGGTCTGGGTTGTTACACTTTGGGCCTCAAAACTTGAGAAAATCAGTTTTAAACTTGGAAACATTAAGAGTTAAAGATCATTTCATGAAATCAAGACCCAAAAACATGTCAATTGTGCAAAAATTCAACTTGAAATATGAGAATATGATATAAACATGACATGCATGTATTCATTTAAGTTCATAGCTCCCAAAACATGAAATGTTATGAATTCTTCAAACCATGCTAGAATTATAACATGCATGTGAGGAAAACTTTGAAAACAACTCCCAATTACTATGTAATATGCATGCATGTATGAAATGACTTAACTTTCTTTAATTCTAGCTCAAAACTCATGTTAACCCACTCAATTCTCTTGAATTCTTGAATTTACCAACTCAAAAGCAAGACTAAAAGCTTGAGCTCTCACCTTGGCTTCTCAATTCCTTAAGATTTAGAGGTAATCTTGAGCAATCCTTCAAGTCTCCAAGCAATGTCCTTCTCTACCTCAAGTTGATTTCAAGTTCTTGGCCTCTCACTCCCTTTCACATTTTTGCTACCAAGGATGTAGATATGTGAGTGTAAAGTGTGAATGACGGTTTACTAATGCCTTATATAGGCTTAGCTAATGGCTTATTTGATTTGTTGATCAACTAATTAATTGGGCATTAGTTTATTCTAATTTAATTCATTTTGAATCGAATTTCAATTGAACCCGCCACAATGTTCTAAAAATTCCAACTAACACATAATTCAAGTCAATTTCGCGATTAGATGTCGATAAGGCCTTCAATTCACAGAACGAAGCAGAAACAGAAATAGATATTCCTACGATAGATAGATATAAGCACAATAATGCAACATACACATATATGAATTGATAAGGAAAGGACACGTGGCAGAAATGGTTAAGAAAAACTGTGCGTGACAGCTCATGAGCAGATAAAACTCTTAGAACTCTTGATTTAATGAAGCAAAAACCTCGGCTAAAAGAATGATCTCAGTTAAGATACTTAAAGAACTTGGTTCTTGGTTCTTGATCCTTGATAAAAGTGGACAGTGAAGTGCTTTGTACTTGAAGCCGACGAGTAATGATCTCAGTCGATGGGAAAGAATGAATTTTTAGCCGACATAGTATTTTAACAAACGATGTAGGTTTCATCACCTCAAGATGTCGAGGTAATAGAACCTAGGGGGCAATTGTGGGGACATATTTTGAATGATAGCATGTGGCCAAGGTGACGCCGAAGTGTCAGCCGAGGTGCCACGTGGCTTGATCATGACGCCGAGGTGATCTCGGCTAACCCGATCTCAGCTAGGCTGAAGTTATCTGCAGAGATACTGGAATTTGAGATAAGCAGATAATGGGCCAGAATCCTAGAATAGGGGAGGACCTCAGTCTGGATAAAGATAATGCTTTAAGGGAGTTTATCCCTATCTGGCTGAGGATCCAGGATAGGCATTGAGCCTGCCCATTGAAGTGAGGTTTCTACAGGGATCAGGTCAATACTGGCTATAAAAGCAGGGCACTTCCGTGGGTTTGAGGGATGTGTGATATATGGTGAGCAGAAAGTATTCTCTTGTGAGATTAAGCACAATTTGCTATCTGTAAGAGGTATTTGATTAATGACTTGAGTGTCGGAGTGCCTCCGGGTGGACAAACCACCGCTAGACTCTTATCTTTCTATGACAGGTTATTTGGGCTTAATCTATTCTGCCGGTGCTCTCCAACTGAATTCCCTATTTGGTTGTGTGGTCGGAAATCAACACCCACACAAATAAAATATAGTCCTTATATAATAATAGATATACATGTAAATACAAACCGATCCACATAAAAAAACCATAGGAGGAGACTTCATTTATTTATCAACTAAATGAAATAAACATTGATATTTGATATGTAATTATGTAGAGACATAAATATACCATATTACCAACCACTGATATATCTAAGTCAATCTATCATTGCTAGCGCTATAGGGTTACATAATTTGAAACTATTCCATTCATGTAGATGATAGTGAATTTTATCTCTTCATAATTTGAAACTCTAATTAGGATTTATCTTCTTCTTATCATTGCTATTCTTAATGGCAGAAACTAATGTTTTCACCATTTGACTCTTCGCCGACGTCTTCGGTGGCAGTTTCACGGTAACTGGTTGGCTCTTAACCCTATCTCCCATCTCTCTCTCTCTCTCTCCCTCACTTTTTGTTTTGTATGTTGTGTTGAGTTGTAGTGCTTCTTTAGTGAGAAACATAGGCATGTATTTATAGACTAGAAACTTATTTTTTTTCTTCTTGCTTTTTCTTTGGCTTGTTTGCGAGTTAACACAAGATCAAAGAGCCATCCAATTAAGTGTGTGTGTGTGTGTATTTTGTGGAATTGTGAAGCCATGTTGAAAGACATATTATGTATGTGTCCGACCAATTTTAGAGGATTATCTATTGTGTGTGTGTGTGTGTGTGTGTGTTTACGAAGCCTAATTCACCTCATTGTGTGTTTTGAATTGCCCACCTCGGTGTAGGTGTGTGGTTGTGTTATGTTAATTTTGTGTAATGACTCACCACAAATAAATAACTATACTCAAGAAAATGGTAACTATGGCATAGTGCTTATTCGAATTTTTACTAAGTAGTACTATAAAAATAAAAATAAAAAATAAAATTATACAAAAAAATTAATGTAAAATGATGTGATAAATTTTAATTTTATTATTTTAAAGCAAAAAGTCTGTTGTGATGATTTATATTTTTAAAAAATTCACTCTCTGATCAAAAATTTTATAAGAATATTAGTTTATTTTTTAAGTTTTTAATTGACTACATGAAACACTAAAATATGATTTTAGAAAGAAATCTCTATTTAAATTTATAATCCTAAGTCAAAAGCCCATCTCATTATGTGTCTTTGAGGAGAGAGATTAGTCAATTAAAAAGACCCAATTGGGTGTGGGTGGCGTGTGGATGTTTTGAAGTAAATTAATTGTATATATTAAAAATGATATTCTTATAAAAAAAATTTACAGTGAATGTTAACTAGAATAATATGTTTGTGTCCCTTTTTTCAAAAAAATATAAGTCACTATAATGATTATTTTTAAAAAAAAAAAATTTAGTTATTGTATTAATTTTTTCAGATAAATTACACTGACTTTCTTGAAATTTTAAATAAATATAATAAGCACAACAGTTTTGACATAATTAAACTGACCACTAATTTAACAAGGTAAAATATAATGAAGATTACGCAAAATTACAAAAATAAATAACATAAAGTATATATTTCGTATAAAAGATATGATAACATCAATTTTTCATTCATATAACTAACATATTATCATTGAAAAGGGGGCTAAGTGGTTATATAAAATAAAATTTTAAAAGAACTCAATGTAATTATATCAAAATTATAAAATTTGTTATATTTTTTTTCAAACATCAAAGGAGATCAATGTATTCATCCTATTTTTTTTAATATATTTTTTTTTTATTTATATAATAATTGAGTCTTCCACTCACCACAAATAAATAATCAAATTCAAAAAAAATGACACCAACGTACCTAGCCAACATAAATTTATGATTGATATGGTGTTAGTTGAAACCGTAACACATTGGTTAATGATTTTCGATAATTTTGTTTCTATTTTGTTTTAGGTTACCGCACCTTTATCGTAACCAACATGAAAAATACGATGACACAAATCTTGAAACTTACTGTTGGTTACATATTTTGTAAAAGTCAGTTACAGTTCGACACGTGGCAGAATAAGGGTAATAAAGGGAGGTTATTCAAGCCTTTAATCCTGATCGTACACGTGGCAACAAATATTGGTCCTCACATGATCTGAGTAACACTAGATCAATAACGGGATGCAAGATGACATATCTTCAACGGTTACTCATATTCAAATTCAAGTACAAGAGGGAAACTCAACTGCCAGTAATGGCGTAATGGAGCTACTTGTAAGGAAGCATGATCAGCGATCATAGAGGAGCAGTTCGACGGTTCGAAGTGCAGTTCGAAGGTCATCACTGACGAGTATAAATAGCAGGGCAGCCCCCAGAAAAAGGACGGACTCAGATCATACAAACCAGTCATTTACTTCATATATTTTCTTTTCCAGTCTTTTACATTTCCAGTCTTTAAATACCTGTTCTTTAAGTACCTGCACTTTAAATACCTGCACTGCACTTCGATTCATAGGAGTAGCTTCAAGTAGATCCAAGTAGATTGCTGTTGTAAACCTCTCTGAGGCTGAGTTCGGACCATTGTAAGTGTTCATTTTTATGAAATACTTCAATTGTTCTTCATATTACTATTATTTCTATTAACTTCTCCTAAGTCAAGCCACCAGTAAAAGTCCTCTTCGTTGAGGCTGAAAAGAACTAACACAATCGTCTGATAATTGGTTGGCAATCACAATTTCTGTAAGGACTGATTGATCCTTGCTGGCACGCTCACATTCACAAAAATACCCTTCGAAAAGCCAAAAAGCCAACATATATTTTTGGCACGCCCGGTGGGACCTAATTAAAAATGGCTAGAAGAAGACGACAAGGAGAAAATGAACGCTTGGAAGAGGGCATGGAAGGAGAGGTAGAAATACCAAATCCAGAGGATAATGTGGTAACACATCCTGTGGAAACTCCTATATTGTCAGAACCTATGGTCGAACAGACCAGTACTTCTGGACAAGAACCATATGTTCATATTATTGGACGAAACCAAGGAATTGGACCATCCACTGTGCCATTTACTCAACCAACAAATCCATGGGATGGTTTAGTAGATGCCATGGGACAACAATTAATGAACACAATGGAAAGGTGGGCAACATCCTTTTTGGATCGAATGAATAACCACCAACCAACAAACACAAGACACACGGAGGAAGTTGTAAATGTCCCCCAACAAAGATTGGCTAGAGAAAAACAGCCTATGCAAGTTAATGGACATTCTAATGGTCAAACTAGTACCCAAAACTTTGAAAGACCATCACCTCAGTCTTGGTATGAACCCATTTCAAGGCCTATAGCAGGCCAAAATGCCTCAATACTTAATAATGAAGCCACACAAGTTGGTGGATCTGGCCAAATACAAGAAACTGACATAAGAATGGTTACAAATCCCATGTTCGAAGCCATACCTGGCACGAGGGGGTACACTAATCCCTTATTCGAATTTACACCCGGGGGGTTGGAGGGTTTTCCTACAAATGGCAGAGACACAACACCTGTTCCAGCACCTTTTGCAGGTCCTTTCGCAGGTCATGCTCAAAGGGGTTACCCATACCCTCAACAGCAACCTGCGCCGCAAGGACAACCAGCCCCAAATTTACCACCTTATGGACCAAGAGGACCACAAGCACAAGTTTGTCCACCAAATCCTGTGTTTGCCCCTCCAGTAGTGGTTCAGCAGGCACAAAATATGGTCCCTAGAGACCAGATTGCTGATATTGTTAGGGAGATATGTGGACCAATGGCTCGGGGGGTCCAGACTCCTATATACAGAAAACCATACCCAGAATGGGTAGATAGGGTACATGAATACCCAAGGGGATTCAGGATACCAGATTTTACCCTTTTTTATGGGACTGGAAATCAATCAACGATAGAACATATTGCTAGGTTTGCCGCTCAATGCGGTGAATTTACTAACCATGACTATATGAAACTGAGATTATTTCCAAATTCCCTAACGGGGGGAGCATTCGTATGGTACATCAACCTTACACCTGGCTCCATTCAAAATTGGCAACAAATGGAAGAGGCATTTCATGCCCAATTCTTCCAATCAGAGCCAGAAGTATCTATGGCAGATTTGGCTAGATTGAGTCAAAGGCCTGAAGAAAAGGCTACTCAGTTTATTGCCAGATTTAAAAGGGCTCGAAATAAATGTAAAGTCATCCTGCCAGAACCAGAATTCGTTAGATTGGCTCAAAATGGTTTAGAATTCAGGCTTCGAAAGAAGTTTGATTCAACTGAATTCAGAGATTTGGTCGAATTGACCTATAAGGTGTCTCGATATGAAGCATTATTAGAAGAGGAACAAGATCGAAATAATGCATCATATAAGACATATTATAGAGATCCTAATTATGAAATAGATGCAGCAGAGATTGTAGGCAAAGAACCTGTAATTTGTGAAGCATTAATTCATAAGGATACAACTATAGACCAGCAGTTTAAAAAGAAAGACTTTCACAGAAAATACTCTTTCGATTTAACAAAAGCAGATGACATCTTTGATCATTTGCTCGCGGCTAATTTCCTTAAGTTACCTAAAGGAGTAAAACTACCATCTCCAGATGAACTAAAAGGAAAAGTATACTGTAAATGGCATAATTCTTGGACTCACTCGACTAAAAACTGCATTGTTTTTTGAGACAGGATCCAAGAACAGATTCGAAAAGGAAGTTTGAAGTTCTCAGCCAAAACAGAAAAAGCCATGGGAATTGACAGTGATCCCTTTCCAGAAGTTGGAGAGGCAGCAGCCAATGTCATTACATCAGACTTCCAGAACTTGTCCTTGACAGAATTGGAGGAAGTCAATGTGCAGATGCATGTTGCTAATCAAACCAACATCAAGAAGAATACTAGAAGCCCACCAGTTATTGAACAAGGTTTCTCGCACCAGAAGGAACACTCTGATGAACAATCACTGGATGATGATTCTTTAGAAGCAGCGGTGATGCATAGAATGTGCCCCAGGTGCAGACTCAGTTACAAGTGGTTGAAGGGGCTTCCAACTGATGGGAAGCAATACTACAGGGATGTTTAGAGACGTCCTAAATCAACCAATGCTTATAACAAAAGGCCGTACCCGGCTAGTGATAGGCAGAGACCACCAGTGGTTGAGCCTGTGGTGAACAGAATGCATGACAAAGGCAAGAAGCTCTTGCATGAATCCAGGCCACATAACTATTATAGAATGGAGAGTAGCCATTCTGAAAGAAAACTGGAGAAAGGTTCAGTTCATGGAATCAAAGCCAGAAATTGGCCCCCTAGACCAGTTTCACGCAGGACAGAAAATGGTCACCCTTATCGAAGGTTTGAATCAGATTCAAAACATGAGGACAAAACCAAGCACTTACCTTCACGGCCAGTTTCGAAGATGGCTTCGAAGGTGGAAAAGGGCAGTTCAGCATCTGAATCAGCAAGTTCATGGGTACCTGGAGTACCAGACTGGTTTGTAATGCAAAACAAACCTAGAGAATTGCCTGTTCGAGGAGATGTTGTAAACCAAGGCAGGATGATCAGGCCTCCTATGGTGGTTTCAAATAATTGGGTGCTGCTTAAACACCCAAAGACAAGGGAACCAGATATGGTCCCAGTCATCTCAAGATCACAGAGAAGGAAAATTCAGCGCAGGTACACCCAGTATCAGAAAGATCTGAAGGAAAGTGGAGACAATTCTTCACCAGTCAAAACGGAAGAACCCAAAGTCAGACCATGCTCCAAAGCCAGTTCCACAGAGCAAAGTGGTCTGCAGCCGGGAACAGTTGGCCAAGGTTCATTCTGAACTGAAAACCAGAGAGAAGGCTAGTTTGGTAGGGTTGGAGAAAGCTCTGATGGAGACAGATAGCGAGACCGAAGAAGAGATTAGCATAAGCCAGAAGAAAGAGGTCGTGGAGGAAGAGATGTTCGAAGCCTTCATGGCTGAGCAAACGTTTCTGACTGAAGAGCCAGTTGAGAAAGATCCTTCGAAGGGATCAGTTAGCAATGAAATACCAGAATGCATCATGCAGGATGTTTCTGAGGGAGTCAACCAAAGTAACCAAGAGGGGGAACAAGTACAGCCAGCCATCCAGTTTGGCTCGTTTCCCCCAGTATCAGTGAACATAGTACACATACTACCACAGGAATTCCAAGCTGGAGATGAAAATCAAGAGGGGCAGGAAGCTGATCCAGTTCAGATCTCTAGTGAAGACTCGCAAGCAAGCATGGTGCAAGATAATTTCAAAATGGTTACCCCGATGGAAGATGAATATGAAAGTGAGGAAGTGGTAAGCATCAATCTATCGTATCCATTTGAGTACCCCTCAGATTCGATGACGCAGCACGTCAGGCCTTTGTACATCAAGGCTTTCTTTGATGGGATACAGCTGAACCGAGTCCTGATAGACAATGGGGCAGCAGTAAACCTACTCCCGAAATCTTCTTTGAAGAAACTAGGAAAAAAGAATCCCAGGTTGATACCAACCAGCACAACCATTACTGGTTTTGCTGGAGATAAGCAAATGGCTCAGGGGATTCTACCCATTAATTTAAGTGTGGGAACCAGGGATTGTATGACAGCATTCTTCGTAATCGACAGTAATGCTAAATACAATGCTTTGCTTGGAAGGGATTGGATCCACACTAACAAATGTGTGCCTTCTTCTTTACATCAGAAAATCATGATGGCTTTAGGAAATGGAGAGACAGAGGAAATCGATGCAGATCCTCAACCGTTCATAGCCTGTGCAGACTTTGCGGAGGCTAAATTGTATATTGAGGGAGTGACACCTCTCAGTATACTGATGAAAGATGACAGCTCAGCCGAAGTGACGGCTGATGAGGAGGTGACGCACCTGAAGCACTTAGTCCAAAAAAGTGCTGATGAAGAGGTTGTCCTTAGAGATGACAATGATGCCTGGTTATAGGCAAAGAGAGGAACCACAAGAAGCCAAGTCCTTGGCTTTGATTAAATTTTCAGCATTGGACATAAAAGCAATAGTCCAGAAAGTTCAGGAGCAAGAGAGAGAGGCCATGATAATTGGCTGCAAACAGCAGCAGCAACAGGCTAGAGTCTTGACTCTTGGTAAGTACTGTGCCTTGGACATTGAATCAAAAGTCCAGGAGATACAGGAAGAGGAAGCCTTGTGGACAGATTTTGTCTATGAGGAGGAGGACAGAGATATTGAATTGAAGAACCTGGGGGCAGAACCAAGCTTGAAGATCACTTCAAAGGTAGAAGAAACCAGAGGGAGTTCTCATGCACAAGACCCTTTAGAAGAAGTAAATCTAGGGGAGGGTTCTGTACAACAGCCCACCTATATAAGTGCTTGTTTGAATGCTCTGGACAGAAACCAGCTATTGGTTGTTCTGAAGAAATACAAAGATTGCTTTGCATGGTCTTATAATGAACTACCAGGATTGGATAGGTCATTAGTGGAACATAGGCTCCCCATGAAGCCTAATTTCAAGCCTTACAAGCAGAAATCAAGGAGGATGAGTCCAGAAGTAATTCAGAAGGTCAAGGAAGAGATCCTTAGACTCCTCAAGGCAGGTTTTATTAGAACAGCTAGGTATGTCGAGTGGCTATCTAATATTGTGCCTGTAGTCAAGAAGAATGGCAAAATGAGGGTATGTATTGATTTCAGAAATTTAAATCTGGCAACTCCCAAAGATGAGTACCCTATGCCTATAGTGGACTTGCTGGTGGACAGTTCAGCAGGTCACCAAGTCTTGTCAATGATGGATGGGCATTCCGGCTATAACCAAATCTGCATTGCAGAGGAAGATATCCACAAGACAGCATTCAGATGTCCTGGGAATATTGGCACCTTTGAATGGGTTAAGATGCCATTTGGTCTAAAGAATGCTGGAGCTACATATCAAAGAGCCATGAACACTATCTTTCATGATCTTATTGGAGGATATTTGGAATGTTATATTGATGACATTGTGGTTAAGTCCCAATCCATGGAGGAGCACCTGTTTCACTTAGAAGCAGCTTTTGAAAGGATGAGGAAGTTCAAGTTAAACTCAATCCTCTTAAATGTGCTTTTGGTGTATCATCTGGAAATTTCTTGGGCTATGTTGTTCACAAGAAAGGAATACAGATTGATCAGAATAAAGCCAAAGCAATCATTGAAGCCAAACCCCCATCAAGTAAGAAAGAATTACAAAGGTTCCTTGGGCAGGTTAACTTTCTTCGAAGGTTCATTTCTAACACTGCAGGGAAAACTAAAGTATTTTCTTCCTTGTTAAGGCTGAAAGATGAAGAGGAATTTATGTGGACAGCAGAGCATCAAATTGCTTTCGAAGGTATCAAGGCCTACTTGGCCAACCCTCCAGTGCTGATGCCACCAAAGGGTAACAACCCCTTGAAGTTGTACATAGCTGCAGCAGAAGATTCATTGGGAGCTTTCTTGGCCCAAGACAATGAAGAAGGCAAGGAGCAAGCTGTTTATTACCTTAGTAGGTTTTTAAATTCTTGTGAATGTAAATACTCAGCTGTTGAAAAGCTGTGCCTTGCTTTGTATTTTGCTGCAATAAAATTGAGATACTATCTTTTACCTACAACTGTCTTGGTAATTGCAACCACGGATTTGGTTAAATATATGTTATCTAGACCAATGTTGAGGGGAAGAATTGGCAAATGGATGCTTGCCTTATCAGAATTTCATCTAGAATATGTCCCTCAAAGGGCAGTAAAAGGGCAGGTTTTAGCCAATTTCTTGGCAGATCATCCATCTCAAACAGAGAGCCAGGAGATAATGGAACTTGGTATGGCCAGTGTTGAGCCATGGCAAATGTGGTTCGATGGGTCGAAAGCAAATGGGTTAATTGGAATTGGTAGTGTAATCAAGTCTCCACAGGGGACAGAAACTACCCATGGTTTTAGAGTGGATGAAGCTACATGTTCCAATAACCAGGCTGAATATGAAGCCTTAATTGTGGGATTAGAGATTCTTATTGGATTACAAGTACATGCAGTTGACATATTTGGAGATTCTCAATTGGTGGTTAACCAAGTGAAAGGAATTTTCAAGTGTCAAAGCATAAGTATCCTGCCATATTATGTTGTTGCATTACATTTGCTTTCTCAGTTTCAAATAGCAAATGTAACCCATGTTCCAAGATTCTTGAACAATAGAGTCAATGATGTGGCTCAAAAGGCTTCGAACTTCAAGAGAAGGGATAATACCCAAAGGGACATAAGCCAAACAACATATCAGAGATTAATACAACCTTTGAATAAAAGGAATGTGATCTTGGAAGTCAATCATAATGACTTACAAGAACAAGATTGGAGGCATCCAATAATGCAGTACTTGGCTGGTCCATCTTCGAAGGCCAGTAGAAAAGTTAAGTTGCAGTCTATGCAATATATAATATATGGTAATGCTCTCTACAAAAGGGGGGGAGATGGCTTATTGTTAGAATGTCTAGGCCCGAAAGAAGCATTAACAGCCATGGCTGAGGTTCATGAAGGCATCTGTGGTGCTCATCAACCTGGTGTAAAAATGAGATGGTTGCTTCGAAGGCATTCCTATTATTGGCCAACCATCCTTAAAGACTGCATAGAATATGCAAAGGGATGTCAGGCATGTCAAAAGCATGGCACAATAAGGCACGTGCCCATAACTGACCTACATGCAGTAGTGAAGCCTTGGCCATTCAGAGGGTGGGCCATGGATATGATGGGAAAAATACACCCACCTTCTTCGAAGCATCATTGTTTCATTTTAGTGGCCACTGACTACTTCACTAAATGGGTCGAAGCTAAGCCATACAAGGCTATAGACCAAACAGAGGTTATTGGTTTTATTAAAGATTTGATCCATAGATTTGGCATCCCGCAAACCATAACAGTTGATAATGGAACTGTGTTTGATGGGAAGATGGTGAAGGCTTTTGTGGCAGAATTTGGAATTAGCCTTGTTAATTCCACACCCTATTATGCACAAGCTAATGGTCAAGCTGAGTCATCCAATAAGTCCTTGAAAAAAGGAATACAGAAGGTTGTGGATGACAATCCCAGGGATTGGCATAACTTATTATTGGATGTTTTGTGGGCATATAGAACCTCACCGAGGTCAAGCACAGGGGTCACTCCCTATGCCTTAGTGTATGGACATGATGCAGTCTTACCAGTAGAGATTAATGTTAAATCTTTGAGAGTAAGATGTCAAGATCAATTGAATCCTGAACAATACCATCAAAGTATGTGCTTAGAAATAGAAGGCATAGATGAAGCCAGAATTTTGGCATTAAATAGCATTCTTTTCCAAAAGAAGAAAGCAGTCAAGAATTATAATAAGAAAGTCAAACACATTGGCTTTGATGAAGGTGATTTGGTATGGAAGACAATACTCCCAATTGGGATTAAAAGCCATAAGTTTGGCAAATGGTCACCTAACTGGGAAGGACCATATCAAATTCATAGGGTTCTGCCTTTTGGAGCATACCATTTAAGAAATTTGAATGGTTATGTACATCCCAAAAAGATTAATGGCAGATATTTAAAACTTTATTTTCCAACCATTTGGGAAACACGAGGGATAGAGTAAACATCATATGCAAGCATCATATGCAAAAACACAAGCTTGCTCAAATGATATACAAAATATTGTGCTTTCATAAAGAATCAAGTACATTGTGCCACAAATTGGCCCAAAAATCATTACAATGCTTTAGTTGTTTTTCTACAATAGCTTTCCTATTGCTAAGGGAAGGAAATAATTGGATAGCCACAGCCATGTCTTCTTTTCGATTAGCCAGCCCTTGATTGGTGATGTGCAGTTTCTTATCAGTTCGAACCAAGGCTTGGTTTACTGCGGCTAACTCTTCTTCAAGCTGAGCTTTTTTCTCCAGAAGTTGGACTCGAAAGTGGGAGGCAGAAGAGTGTTGTTCTTTCAGAGTCGATACTTCAGTATGCACTTGAGAAACAAAACTCTGGTCCTTAGCCAGCTTCTCATCCGCAGTTTTAGCAGCATGACAAATATTGAGATAAAAATCAATAGTAGCTGCAGCCTGAGATAGATGACTTGAGACACTCATGGCAGACTGCTCAGCAATGTTACAGCATTGAAGGAACCCATTCCTGATGATGGGCCTTTGTAGAGCCTCGAAGGGGATCCTTGAAAAAGAAGTCAACAGTTGCAAGCATGTGTCCAAATCTACTAAAGGTGCAAAAGGCTTGTTGCTGGAGGAAGGAGAACTCTTGAAGATTTCCAATAGGGAGTCAGCCAAGGCTAATGGCTCAGCTTCAGCAGTAGAGGTGGGAGAGGTAGAAGGTATGTCAAAGAGACTAGCTAGTCTCCCTTCAAAGATGTCTACCTCATCCCTTGACATGAAGGGCATAGAGAGTGTTGTGGTGGAAGACGCAAAGGGCTGCATAGGGATGGGAGAAACGGATGGAGCATCTTTGGCAGCCTCTATGGTCTTGGCCACCAGCAAATCAAGAGAAGAGGGACTGGAAGTGGGCATTGGTGATGAACCATGAATTGAAGGGCTACCAGTGTCTTCTGTGGAAGAATCAACTGCCATTGGGAATGGAGTAGCAGTTGGAGTTTCTATAAAGGATGGAGAAAGAGCAAGGCTCGAAGGAAAAGTAGACTAAGGTAGGTTCCGAGCCAAAAAAGGGAGGTATGGCTTTAATCCAAGAAAAGGAGATGCAGGAATACTGGAGTCTAAAGAAGGTATGACAAATATAAGCTTTGGAAGTGGAAGTACGACTCGAACAACCCTGACATTCTGTATTTGGTCAACCTCAACCGAAATTGAGGAAGGTCTCATTGGAAAGGTGAGTGCAGTAGTTGTCACTGCAAAAGGAAGAAATGCAGAACAATGTTAAACTTCAATACCACAAGCTGACAAAGTAAAAAAAACAGCAGAGGTATGAAAGAAATTACTTGTTCCAGAGGCGCTAGTACTGATGGGAGAACTGCGGAGAGAGTAATGTCCAGCAGTCTGCTGCCTTCTTACCATTTCCCCTTGTGTTGCATCGGCAACAGCAGCTTCCTCTCTTTGCTCTTGCCATCTTTTCTTGGCCCTCTCAAATACAACGATTGCCTTGGAATGTTCTTGTTCGACTGCCTTGGCGGCTGCTTTATGAGTAGAGTCCTCAACATAGTCAGTGACAGGAACAGTCATTTTCTTTCTCTTCTCCCTTGGCAGAGATACAACCAATTCTTTTCCAACCTCCCCTTCTTCAGATCGGGGTTCAGACTCTCCAAAGATAAGTTCTTTCTCCGCTATTATGGTGGTTGCCTCGCTAACAGGATTTTCAATGACATCAGATGAAGATACAGCTACCTTTTGTCTCTTTGTTCTTTGTAAGGGCACTTCCTTCTCTGACTCAACCTCTCTTTCTTCTTCAAGAGATTCAGGTACTTCAGGAGGAAGGACTAGTCTCTTTTTTGTTTTTTGTTGTTGTTTCTTCTTGAGAATAGCTAAAGTCTCGGCTCTCTTGGGAGACTCTTCTTGTGGAGACCCTACACCAAAAGCATGAGTATAAGGAAACCAACAAAAGATTCAGAAATAAAAAGGGAGGAGAAGAACTTGAAGATACTCACCCTTCTTCGAAGCAGCTCTAGTAACCCTGGCTGGAAGGGGTAAAGTGGCAGGAGTAGTGGTGACAACTTCAGGAGGGGGAGAAGTGTTCTGGGCTGTTGTTGACTTATCCTTCGAAGGCAATCCCAACCCCACCAACAAGTCATGAGGGTGTGCAGAGAGGCGCACTTCCATATTGGCTGTCCACCAGTTCTTAAACCTTTTTAAGACTGAGCCAAAGAGGCGAAAGGGGATAAATTGGAATTCACTCAATTCCTTCAGCAGTCTGAGTACTGCTGCCTCTGGCTTGGATTTGGGTATTCTCAAATCTCTGGCAGTGAGATGGACATTTGAAAGACTGCAAAGAGGAACAGGTATCCCTTGAGAGAGCCCAAATTGCCTTGCAAATTGAGAAGGGCAGTATACCTCAGATATGCATTTATAGGCTCGAGGGTTCAGAGTGCCAATGAACAGCTCCCTTGGTAATAATATAGAGGCCCACATATCTTTGTGGGGAGAAGTGGAACATTCCTTATCAGCCAGAAAAGATTGTAGCCAGGTTGGCCCTCTATTGGCTTCGAAAGGACAAAAGAAGGAAGCAGATGGAGAGATAGGAAGTTGATAAAAGAAGGTGAAGTAATAAGCAAAGGAAGCAGGGTAAAGGGCAATCCTAGCATATTTTTCCCCGTAAGTACTAGGATCCTGAACAAGGAATCCCAAACACTTGGGATGTAGGTCAGTGAAATAAGCAAAGAGCCAGAGTTGGAGCACCCAGAGGGGACCTCCTTGGTTAGCATCGAGGGGTTTTTCGCAAAATTGGGAGCAGGTTCTGTAGACATGACCTAGAAGATAAGGAGCAAGAGCGATATGTTTCTTCAAGACGAGTGCCTTCGCAAGTGGAGCAAACTCAGGCATAATCCTCTGAGATGAGGTGCAAAAGAGGAATTTGCATAACCAGTATAATATGAAGGAGAAGAATTCTCTGTCCCGCACAGGACCTTCTCTCTTATTTTCAGCCTTTACGAAGTCACTATAAGAAGAGTTTAGGGCTGGAAGAGAAAATTTGACAAGAAGGTCTGGATAGTTGGGAGTAAAAGGAGAACCATGGGGTGAAAGCCCTAGGAGATGGCAAATATCAAGAACGGTGGGGGCCATCATACCGCACCGAAACTGGAAGAAATTGAAAGCCATATTCCAAAAACATAAGGCAGCAGGAATCAAAAAGGGGTCTTCAGGAATAATGAACCTGGAAAGTCGAAGGGCATCGAGGATATAAAGCTCTTGCAGGTCATCTTCTCTCGCAGGCACCACTCTGTCATACCATTCCTCCCATTCAGTCCTCAATGTCGGCCAGCAGCGATGAGGACGGTTTACCCTCCAAGTTCCCCAATCAAGCCTTCCTTCGTAAAGAAGGAAATGGTCCTCCAAACGAGGGTACAGAGCTGGGAGTTGAGCAGGAACCTCCCGGAAGATAGGACCTAGGACGTACTCCTGTTTGTTGCTGTGGCGAGGAACGAAAAGACGACCATCGATGTTACTTGACTCACCAGATGTCAGCTTGCTGATTTCTTCATCGATACAATATTTCAAAGCCATGGTAGGACTGATATGGTCACCAGCAAGTACTTTTAGAGAGGAGGGATCCATTGGTAGTAAGCAAAAGAAGAGCAAAGAAGATCAGAAGAACCAGTAGAGAGAAGGGTTTGTAAAAGGCAAGAGATTTCGGAACACGAAACGAGAGGGTTTTAAAACCTTTGTGTCCGAAATTATACCCCGTAAGTCGTTAAGTACTAAAAGTACGAATGCGAGGAATTTCTTCCAATATTGATAGTTTTGGAGGGAAAAGCTTATTCCGGGGATTGGGGCCAGCTTCGAAATGAAATATTTGGCTTCGAAAACAAGATCTTGGCATCAAAAAATCAAATAACAACGGCTTCGAAATACATAAGTCGGCTTCGAAGCCTAGTATATGCTTAAAGGTGCTAAATTGCTTGATTATGGGTCTGTTTAGGGGTTATAAATCAAAGTAACGACCTTCGGAGCAAAACCTAGTATTCTCTGAGTATGAGAAACGCTGTTCGGAGCATACTACATGCTTAAAAATGCTTGAATGCTCAAAATATTGGTCTACTTCAAAAAATCTAAAGACCTGTTTGAAGGTTATCAGTCAAAATGACAACATTCGAAGCAAACCTTAGGACTCTTTAAGGAAGAGGGGCACTGTTCGAAACATCCAAGACCAATCATTGGTTTCTATATGAGCAAGAAGTAATTGCCATAGGTTGCCCTTCGAAGCCAAAAGAGATCAGTTTAAAATTGATTGGCTTTATCAACCATGACCATATATTGGTTACAGTTAGTGTTGAAGAGTAAAGTCATTGAAATCGAAGTACTAAAATAATATCTGCCAGAATTGTCGATTTTACTCCATGAATTGGAAAAAGACATGATTGGTTCTTTTAGTACTTCATTAAACAATTGATTCGAAGGATGAGATTGTTCAAATTCGAAGTTACGAGTTAGCTGTTAAAGATAAAAGGAAACAGAGTCAAACAGTGTTAAGTACAGAAAGACTTTGTTTATATTAAAGCCAAGACGATTACATTAAGTGACCCTATCTGGGTACAAATTCAAGTTCATAAAAATAAGGAATAGAATAAATAACGAGGTCATGAAATTTTGTCCAGCAATGGTCAATAAATTTCTGTTCTTTCTTTATTATTTCTTCTATCTCTTCTAAAGTTGGCTGCATAAGCTGATGAGCTCTCACTTCATAATAGAGTTCTTCAGCCTTCGCTTCGAAAGCCTCTTCCCTCGATTTTTGTTCCAATTCATCTATAACCAAATCATCCCAGTACGCAGAATCTTTATTCCTGAAGTCATCGAACTCTTCGATAAAATTCTCTGCTTCATACTGGGCATGAATTCGGAGAGATGAAAGTTGATCCAGATTTTGGATGGTGATCTTAGAATTCTGATGCCAGTAGAGGAGCACTGGGAGTTGGTCCAAAAACAAATAAAGCTCTGCCTGGGCAAGAGGGTTGAGGACATGGCCCCTAGTTAGGATATCACAAGCCCATTGAAATTTCTTAAGAGGAATGTCATCCTCAAGAACATTGAAGGGCAGGTGGGAGAAAGCCGCGAGCAAAAGTTGAGCTTGCTTTCGCTCGGCTGGAGAAGGGGGTGACGGAGGTTGGTAAGGTGGAAAAACTTTGTCCATTGGAAGGGCAAGTCTTAGTTTCTCTGTCCAGGAAAGAATGGGAGAAGGAGAAGGAGAAGATGATCCTGCTTCGGAAGATGGGAAGAGAGTAGATGGCTCTGCTTCAGAAGACAAAGGGGAGGGAGTAGATGTTTCTATCTCAGAAGGTGCAGAAGAGGGTGTGGATGCCTCTATTATGGGAGATGGCACGGGAGCAGAAGGAACAAAGGCATTAATGTAATCAAGCCAATCAGAAGAACAAATCTTCGCCTTCTTGGCTAAGAATGAAGGGGTATACCCTTGTGCTTCTTCTGGTCGCCGGGCAGGGTGCATTATCTTTGTAGGCATGGAAGAAGTATACCAAGCCACAAGCAGAGTCTCTTCCAAGCTACGTCGAAGGTCAATGGGCACGTAAGGGTAGACCACTGAGCTTCGAGCGTAGGAGGGAAACTCCAAGGGGTCAGTGAACTCAACAAAATGGTGATTGATTCGCTCCCTTAAATCATAAGTCTCAGGAGTTGACCAGCTTGTCCAGCCAGAAGCCCCAGAGAGTGAAGAGGTTACAGTTTCATCCCATGCAGAGGTCTGTGAAGAAGAGTTTCCTAAGTCCATATTTTCAACTTGTCGAAGCAAAGGCTTGAGAGTAGTTCGGTCAAAATACAAAGGGAGCTTAGGGGAAGAACTCTTTGTGTCTGTAAGTTTGTAAACCAAGGGATTAAAGGCAATGTGTTCGTAGTCCAAAGGTTTATAATCTGCAAAAGCCTCCATTACCTGAATAGAGAAGGGCGGGTAAAGGTGGCTAATGAATGCGTGGAGATTCTTTCGAGGAGGAATAACATCACTCAAAGGCTCTTCATATGCTTGATCAGTAGTAAGGGAAGTTGATGCAGCCATAGCCTGTTCGAATACTAAGGTATTGGGATGTTCAACGAGTTAATGCAAATAATCACCAAATGGATGACGGTTGTATTTCCAGAATTTGGACTCCATACACGATCTAGAGGCGTGGGAAAACTGTAATCCACTAATATCACCAAGTATTGGGTATATTAGTGCGGGGGGTAATGTTGGCTACATATTTTGTAAAAGCCAGTTACAGTTCGACACGTGGCAGAGTAAGGGTAATAAAGGGAGGTTATTCAAGCCTTTAATCCTGATCGTACACGTGGCAACAAATATTGGTCCTCACATGATCTGAGTAACACTAGATCAATAACGGGATGCAAGATGACATATCTTCAACGGTTACTCATATTCAAATTCAAGTACAAGAGGGAAACTCAACTGCCAGTAATGGCGTAATGGAGCTACTTGTAAGGAAGCATGATCAGCGATCATGGAGGAGCAGTTCGACGGTTCGAAGTGCAGTTCGAAGGTCATCACTGACGAGTATAAATAGCAGGGCAGCCCCCAGAAAAAAGGACGGACTCAGATCATACAAACCAGTCATTTACTTCATATATTTTCTTTTCCAGTCTTTTACATTTCCAGTCTTTAAATACCTGTTCTTTAAATACCTGCATTGCACTTCGATTCATAGGAGTAGCTTCAAGTAGATCCAAGTAGATTGCTGTTGTAAACCTCTCTGAGGCTGAGTTCGAACCATTGTAAGTGTTCATTTTTATGAAATACTTCAATTGTTCTTCATATTACTATTATTTCTATTAACTTCTCCTAAGTCAAGCCACCAGTAAAAGTCCTCTTCATTGAGGCTGAAAAGAACTAACACAATCGTCTGATAATTGGTTGGCAATCACAATTTCTGTAAGGACTGATTGATCCTTGCTGGCACGCTCACATTCACAAAAATACCCTTCGAAAAGCCAAAAAGCCAACACTTACCTTAAGGCCTTTTGTTTGGAAAATGTGAAGGACATTATTTATTCATTTGATTAGCATAAAAATAATCAAAAGATTAAATTACAAATAAATAAGAAAGATTTTTACTTTTTGATATGACTATCCTTTATCTTATTCTTTATTTTTTACAATCTCGTCAAAAAAAAAAATTTAAAAAGAAAAGAAAAGAAAAGGAAAGTATTGTTCATTTAAATGAGGGACAATTAATTATCGGAAATAGCTCAATTGACCAAAACTCCTGCACCTTACTAGAAGGTCAGTAGTTTGAATATCCAGAGTCTTATTTCCCGTGTCTTAATTACAGGCTTTCTCTTTCACTTTGGGAGTTTTTTCGTACAAAGTTTATATTGTATAGTAAATCTTATTTCCGTGTATTAATTGGGATTTTCGCTCCCACTTGAGAGTTTCTTTTATAAAAAGTTTGTATTGTAACAATTATAATATACAAATGAAATCAAATTTTCTTTTCATTTGCGTCTTTCTCCCTTTTCCAATCTTTTTTTTTTCTTGGTTCTAACTTTTCCAAATACAAATGATTAGGGTAGCATTGGTTAAATTGCCTATTTCTTGTTAGAACCCACAAAGGTATGTGTGTAAATTAAATATATAAATTAAATAAATAATAAAATAAAATAATTCAGAAAATAATTATATAAATTATTTTCCGAATTAAAAGCTCACAGAAATTAATGTCAAGGCTTGTGTTGGACACAATCTCCTTAAAGTAGATTTCGCCCTCGCTCCGATACTTCGAGTTAAAATGGCGTTCACTTCCCAGGATGCAACGACTAAGACTTGATTTTACAGCACTATGAAATCAAGTCTGGCGAACCAAAAAATGTTGTAACTCTTTCTCTTTATTTTCCTAAAAATAAATGCAGAAAAAATGCAAAGAAACATAGAGAGGGAGGACGAATTTATGACAGAAAAATCTGATACAAGAATGTTGAAATTGAAGGCTTTTTATAGAAGAAAAGATGGTTGTTTCGAACAGGTAGAAACCTATTCAGATAGATTAAATAGGCAGCAAACAGATTTATTTTGAAATGAACAGGTATGAACCTGTTCCGTGAAGGGTAAAAACAATTTGGGACCTGTTTGGGTAAAGAAAAAATTTTTGGACCAATTTATTTTGAATTTTGAAACCAAAATAAAAAATAAAAAATAAATTACAACTATTTTTGGCTCAAAAAGATAAGTATTGGATCGGACAAGCCCAACCCAACCTCACACCATGCACTCAGGCCCAGCCCGGCCCGCCCGGATGGACGGCGGCGGCGACGCGCGCGTGGTTTTACTTTTGGGTCCAATGGGTCTAGCCCACTACACCCATAACCTCACCCTTCCACAAACTTGGGTACCTCTTGGGGCCCATCCCAAGTATCTAATGCTAAGGTTTATAAACCCAAACAATTCCTCAAGCCTTTCCAATGTGGGACAAGCACATTTCACAAATGTGTGGTAAACTTACCAAAATACATTTTCATGAAACCGAAAATGCACGTTGAATTCTCATTCATCCGGAAATAGTTTTGAGCAACAAAATACATGAATTTATTTACTACGTGGCATTAAACATGAGCCCAATTAGAAACGTTAAAAATAATGCTTGGGTCCCACCTTAATTAATGCTCAAAGTTAGCAAAAAATAAGTATTTTTCAAAGCCATTTTCCAACAGTCCCTTACATGAATGAAATTCACAATAACAGACATGTAACAAGATACAGGTAAAGAAATAGTACATTAAGAAGATACACCACATTGAGATAAGTAGCTTTTAGCTTTGAACCTCCTCTAGTAAAAGCCTATCAGACTTACTAGCTAACTAGTGGAAGCGATGCCTTGAACTGTTCAGTTGTTTGTGTAAGCCAAGACAGTAGACTACACATAGTGTAGCCGCAGACACAGTTTGGTTCTTACGGTTATGTTCATTTTGGCCCTGAACAATACCTGGTAATTCATGTGTGTTCTAGAGAATTTAGCCTTTTCAATTCTCACAGAACCGGCCCAGTTCACACTCATATAGGTGATTTTTTATTAAGAGTATCCTGCTATACCCCGCTTGGATGTCCAAGTTAAAGAATCATTAAAAGCAAAGTTTATCCTACTAACGCTGCAGGTATCACTCTTCTTATCATAGAAATGGGTAGGAGTAAACCTCCTTAGTCATATGTGAAGTCATCCATAATTCGGTTGTCCCTTTGAACCTAGATCTTGTGAAAACCCATCTTTTAATTATTCTTTAAAGAAAATTTATTAATTAATTTTGTCTACAGTCTATCTGAATTATACATTAGTGTAAAAGTTAGTTTTAAATTGACTCAATTCAATCACTAACAAGACATTATTAAGAATAATAATTTTGTGGGTGTTCAATATTTGTTGTTTATAAATTATTTTAATTATGATTCAATATAATAACTATTCTTACTAAATACCTTAGTTAAAAATCTTAGTGTGTCAATTTTCAGAAACCCACACACACAAAAAAAAAAATAATAATAATAATACAAACAAACAAACCATGGGCAAACAACCCATAGTTCCTACCAAACCCACCATCTCTTAGAAATTAGGAAACCATAAAATTTAGGGAAAGCTCATTCTTAGAACTTGGAGAAAGGGAATGAAATGTTTTTGAGAAAATAAAATAATGGAAAGAATGAGAGGGAGAGAGAGATGTCTTCAATATTTATATGCATGCAAGCCTTCCTTGTGCATGCAAGCATCCGGTGAGAAAAAAAAAAAAAAAAAAAGGAGAGAAATCCCAAAGGCACCAAGCTTGGTGTTAGGAGAGGAAGAAGAGTAGGAGATTAAAGAAGCCAAAATTCTCAACCATTTTGTCACTCTATTACTAAGTAAAAAAACCCTCTCAACCCTCTCATTTTTTTTTTTATATAATTGAAATTTTTCCGATTATGTACATTTAATACATTGTCTAAAACTGTGTTGAGAATAATCTGTCTTGAATCTGCCAACATGTTACTCGAATTTTTAGACAATTTTATACTCAGAATTTTGAGATGATTTCTTCTACAAAGTTGTTGATAATGATGTCTAGTTTATCCAGAAATTTTTGGAAACAATTTTTGAGCTTTTTACGAATTTATACAAAATTTTAACTAAATCTGAAACAGTGTTGAGAATAATCTGTCTTGAATCTGCCAGCATGTTACTCGAATTTTTAGACAATTTTATACTCAGAATTTTGAGATGATTTCTTCTACAAAGTTGTTGATAATGATGTCTAGTTTATCCAGAAAGTTTTAGAAACAATTTTTGAGCTTTCTACGAATATATACAAATTTTTAACTAAATCTGAAACAGTGTTGAGAATAATCTGTCTTGAATCTGCCAGTATGTTACCCGAATTTTTAGACAATTTTATACTCAGAATTTGGAGATGATGTCTTCTACAAAGTTGTTTATAATGATGTCTAGTTTATGCAGAAATTTTTGGAAACAATTTTTGAGCTTTCTACGAATTTATACAAATTTTTAACTAAATCTAAAACAGTGTTGAGAATAATCTGTCTTGAATCTGCCAGCATGTTACCCGAATTTTTAGACAATTTTATACTCAGAATTTTGAGATGATGTCTTCTACAAAGTTGTTCATAATGATGTCTAGTTTATCCAGAAATTTTTGGAAACACTTTTCGAGCTTTCTACGAATTTATACAAATTTCTAACTAAATCTGAAACTGTGAGACAGATTTTACCATGTATTTGAAAATTTATTTAAAATTCTATACTAAGCCAAATCTGGAAATTTCTAACTAAAAGATGAAATTTGAGAAGTCTAGTTTCATGATAAATTTTTAGATTATGGGTTTGATCTATAAATTTAAGCATGGAATTAATGTAAGGAAATGTAACAAATCTGTGTCATAAACACCATTGGAATTTCTTTAGAATTATTTATAAGTTATTTTTGGAAAAATCTTTCTGAAAAATAACCATAACATGTTTATTGAGTATCCTGTAGATTGATATGAATTTTAGAGTTGTATAAGTAATGTATTTATAATTTTATTTGCAAGGTTTATACTCTGAAAATTTTTCTGGACAGAATAAAATCTCCACTTTAATATTATGCTAGTCTAATTTTGTAAATCAAAAATTTGTGCATGTGTGTGTTTAGGGTTTAATTCTTGTATCTAAGTTATTATATCATACCATGGTTTAAATAAATTGTTTATTTAAATTCTGTACTTTTATTTAGTATTGTGTGACACATGCAATATTTTATGATTGGGAATTTTAATGAGTTGGTATAACATTACTTGTAATTAAAAATTTGGAGTTATTTGTGATTAATATCAAAATTAACTGAAATGATTAACGACATATACAAAGTTAACAATTGACGGTTAATACCAGTTGTTCGGGGTGAGTCTTGGTTTAAAGGCTGTACGGAATTAAGAGTTGACGGTTAACACCGGTTGTTCAGGGTGAGCCCTGGTTTTAAGAATTCTCATGTAAATTGTGTTGCGAAACTCTAAGATGGCACGGGACTTATTTGAACCCTTTTCGGTATTCGGTTTTGGAATAAGGGTGGATGTGCAGGTGGCACACAGGGAGGTTGCTTACCCCTGGCAGACCGTTTCCTTGGGGTAGACCACGGATGCCACTACTTGGGTATATAACTCCGGACGTGGGCATCCCTGGTAGTTACGGTTGGTAACACTTAAATATTTGACCAAGGGAGGGTTTCAAATTAACCGTTGCCATGCTTAGTGGTTGGTGAGTTAAATCTCTTTGGTGAGATTTCGAGTGTCACCTAAATTATTAAAATTACTGAAACTATTCTAATGGTTGTAATTTCTGTGTATAATTATATTGTTATCTCATGTTTAGAATATTATTATTTGTCTCTTAAAAAGAATGGTAGGTTGGTTACGTTTTCTTACTGTGTTGCAAAACTCATGGCATATATTTTGTTGCCCTGGCGTTTCATGCCAGATTATGTTGAAGAAGGGACTGAGGCTGAAATTGGAGCTACTGCCAATATCGAACCTTGGCTGACTTAGAGTCAATATTTTGTCAGAATAAAATCCTGTTATCCCTTGTATTAGGATTAAACTATGTTGTGACGTTGTGTGTGAACTTGTAGTTTTATTCTGTCGTTGGACTTTGGCTTTGTAAGAACTTAAAAGTTCCTAACTAGTAGTTAAAATTTTATCTAGCAAGTTATTGTTATTTAAAATCTTATGACGTTTCAAAAAAAAAAAAAAAATTTTTTTTTGGGGCGTCACAGATCTTGGGATCTCCAGTCAACTAGGTTGGGTTGCCATTTTGGCGACTTTTAAGTAATAGGCTTTAATCCCATTCCCCTCAATAAATAGTACACTTGCTCTTTGGCTAGCCTTTTAGTTAATGGATCCGCAATATTTTCCTTTGACTTTACATATTCTATGGAAATTATTCCATGTGAGAGCAAATGCCTAACGGTATTATGTCTTCGACGAATGTGTCGAGACTTACCATTATACATATGATTTTGTGCCATCCTGTTGCTGCTTCACTATCACAATGAATGCATATAGCTGGCACAAGTTTAGGCCACATTGGAATGTCTTCTAAGAAATTACGAAGTCATTCCGCTTCTCTTATTTTATCTAATGCGATAAACTCAGATTTCATTGTTGACCTTACTATGCATGTCTACTTGGAAGATTTCCAAGAGACTGCAGCACCTCCCAAGGCAAAGACATATCCACTAGTGAATTTTGAGTCTTTAGTATCCGATATCCAATTTGCATCGCTGTACCTCTCGAGTACTGCTGGATATTTGGTATAATGAAGGCCATAATTCTCGGTATGTCTTAGAAACCTAAGTATCCTAATTATTGCTTTTCAATGATCGGACCCTGTATTACTTGTATACCTACTCAGTTTGCTTACAACATAGGCTAAATTTCGCCTAGTGCAATTCATTAAGTATATCAAGCTTCCAATTATTCGAGAGTACTCTAATTGTGATATGCCTAAACTTGTATTTTTTGACAAATGAAGACTAATGTCAATAGGTGTTTTAGTAGGACGATTGTCATGCTTTCCAAATTTCTGCAGAATTTTCTCAACATAATGAGATTGAGATAAAACATAATTTCTGCAGAATTTCTTCAGATGTTCTAGTAATTTTTATTCCTAGAATTACATTTGTTACTCCCATATCTTTCATGTCAAACTTTTTGTTCAACATTTTTTTTTTGTAGATTTAATATGTCATTATAGCTTCCAATAATGAACATGTCATCCACATAAAGATAAACTATGACATAGCCTTTGTCTGTCCTTTTAACATAGATGCATTTGTCACATTCGTTTATCTTAAAACCATCCGAATGCATAGAGTAATCAAATTTTTCATACCATTGTTTCGGAGCTTGTTTTAATCCATAAAGGGATTTGGCAAGTTTACAAACCTTTTTCTCTTGGCCGGGAACTTGAAACCCTCCTGGTTGTTCTATATAGATTTTCCCATCTAACTTGCAATTCAAAAAAAACTGTTTTAACATCCATTTGATGTATTTCCAGATAATACAATGCTGCAATTGCAATCAACATGCGAATGGATGTTATTCTTGTCACTGATGAATAGGTGTCAAAATAATCAAGGCATTCCTTCTGCCTGTATCCCTTAACAACAAGCCTAGCCATGTATTTATCTATTGAACCATCTGCTTTCATTTTTCTCTTAAATATCCACTTATATCGAAGAGATTTACATCATAGTGGAAGATCCACCAGTTCCCAAGTATGATTTTGCAGTATTGATTCAATTTCACTATTCACAGCCTTTCTCCACAACGGAGCTTCAGGACTTGACATTGCTTCCTTAAAGTTTGAGGCTCATTTTGTAATAGGTATATCAGAAAATTTGGCCCAAATGATTTAGAGATCCTAGCCCTCTTGCTACGTCTAGGTTCATCTACTTCATTATCATTTTGGTCTTCACTACTACCCATAGCAGTATCAAAAGTTCTTTTATTTGAACTTTTCTCTTTCAATTTCCTTGCTAGGAAAAATGTGTTCAAAAAATGATGCATTTCTGAACTTAATAATAGTGTTTACATGCATATTCGGATTTTCAGATCTATGAACTAAAAATCTATATGCACTACTATTATTGGCATATCCAATGAACACATAATCAACGGTCCTTAGTCATTTTGGGACTAGGGACTGCCACCTTGGCCAAACAGCCTCACACTTTGAGGTACTTGTAGGTAGGCCGTCAACCTTTCTATAATTCATAAGGTGTTTAATTGAGCTTCTTGTGGGGTACCCTATTAAGGATAAAGTTAGCAGACAAAATCGCCTCCCCCCACAAGTTCTGAGGTAACCTTAAACTAATTAACATGGTATTCATCATCTCTTTAAGAATTCGATTCTTTCTCTCAGCAACACCATTTGACTGAGGAGAATAGGGTGTAGTGGTTTGGTGAATGATACCATGTTTAGAACAAAATTCTTCAAATGGTGCATCATACTCACCACCTCTGTCACTCCTCACTATCTTAATAGTTTTGCCAAGTTGTTTTCAACCTCAAGTTTGTATTGCCTAAAAACTTCTATGACTTCATCTTTACTTCTCAATTAGTAAACATAGCAATATCGAGTGCAATCATCAATAAAAGTAATAAAGTACTTCTTACCTCCTCTAGTTTGAACAAATTTTAAATCACAGATATCTGTGTAAATTAAACTTAGAGGTTCAGTACTTCTTTCAATTTTATTAAATGATGCCTTAGTGAGTTTTGCCTCAACACAAATCTCACATTTATGATTAAAATCAAATTCTAAGTTAGATAAACATTCTAAAGCAACAAGTCTACGCAAATAATTAAAATTGACATGTCCTAATCTACCATGCCGTAACAAAAAAGACTCAACAATATAAATAGAAGATGTGCTCTTATTATTAAAAGCCAAATTAGGTACAACAATATTTATATTGAGTTTAAAAAGCCTATCACTCATGTAACCTTGCCCCACATATATTCCGCTCTTGGAGAGTACAAGTTTATCAGATTCAAAGACTAATTTAAACCCATTCTTGATTAACAATGACCCAGAAATCAAATTCTTGCTAATCTCTGGCACATAGAGTACATTGTTAAGAGTGAGTTCTTTCCCCGATGTTATTTTTAGCATAATCTTTCCTTGTCCTTCTACAGTTAAAGTGGAGGAGTTTCACATAAAAAGTTGTTCCCCACTTTCCATCACTTTGTAGGTTGTGAACATCTTCTTATCTGCACAGATATGGCGGGTTGCTCCAGTATTCACCCACTATTACTTGGGATTGCCCACCAAATTTGCTTCAGAGATTACTGTAGCAAGATTGATGTCTGCCACTCCATTGGAAAGATAAAAATCTTCGGCTATGTTAGCTTGTGCTGGCTTTTTGCTTAAACTCCCTCTGTCTTTGCGAACGTGACAATCCTTAGCGCAATGCCCATCTTTGCCGCACACAAAACACTTGCCTTTAAACCTCTTGTTGAACCCGTTGTTGATCTTACGGATCCTTGTTTGGGACCATTGACATCATACTTCTACTTCTTGTTGTTGAACTTTGACCTATGTTTATGTTCCACAACATTTGCTTGAGCTTGCATGACATGGTTTCCTAACTTTTTGTCAGAACCACGGTTGTCCTTCTCAATTCGAAGTCGCACTATCAGTTCCTTCAATTTCATCTCCTTGCGCTTATGCTTCAGATAATTCTTGAATTCTTTCCAAAATAGTGGCAATTTTTCAATGATTGCCGCTACTTGAAAAGATTCACTGAGAACCATCCCTTCCGCATGTATGTCATGGAGAATTAATTGAAGCTCTTGAACTTGGCTTAAAACCATTTTGGAATCTATCATTTTAAAATTCAGAAAATGACCGACAACAAATTTCTTTGTACCGGCGTCCTCTGTTTTATACTTACGATCTAGAGATTCCCGTAATTCTTTAGCTGTGCTTTTCACACTATACACATTGTACAGTGTATTGTCCAATCCATTGAGGATATAGTTTCGACATAGAAAATCACCATGTTTCCATGCATTGACTAAGGCAACCACTTGCCGGTCAATTTCTCCCTTGTTCAGTGCCGGTACCTTTTGATGAGTGAAGCGAACCAAATTCAATGTGGTAAGATAAAACATCATCTTTTGTTTCCATCTTTTAAAATCATTACCATTGAATTTTTCTGGCTTCTCCCTATAATTTACCGGCACTGTCGGAGTCATCACTGGCATAACAGGTGTGGAGGTTTGAGTAATAACAGTCTCAGTATTGTTAATTTCAGTTGTCATAATTCCGACGAAATAAAAATAATACACCAATCACAAATTTATACAAAAATGAATTCAAACACAAAATAAACAGAATAATATTCTGTAACAAAATTTCAATGATAAATAGTATATTACTACTACGTTATCAAAGAAATCATTAAACAGTATATTACTACTATTTAATTTCCCAAAGCAAAATATTTGTCTATCTATCACAGAAATAAATAATAAAAAAAAAATCTACTTTAAGATTGTTAGAACTCACAAAGGTGTATGTTTGTAAATTAAATATATAAATTAAATAAACTAATTCAAAAATAATTCTATAAATTATTTCCCGAATTAAAAGCTTACAGAAATTAATATCGAGGCTTGTATTGGACACAATCTCCTTAAAGTAGATTTCGCCCTTGCTTCGGTGCTTCGAGTTAAAATGGCGTCTACTTCCCAGGATGCAACGACTAACACTTGATTTTATAGCACCATAAAATCAAGTCTGGCGAATCAAAAAATGTTGTAACTCTTTCACTTTATTTTCCTAAAACTAAATGTAGAAAAAATGCAAAGAAACACAGAGAGGGAGGACGAATTTATGATAGAAAAATCTGATACAAGAATGCTGAAATTGAAGGCTTTTTATAGAAGAAAAGATGGCTGTTCTGAACAGGCAGAAACCTGTTCGAACAGATTGAATAGGCAGCAAACAAATTCAATTTGAAATGAACAGGTATAAACCTGTTTTGAACCTTTTGAACCTGTTCCGTGAAGGGTAAAACAGTTTGGGTAAGGAAAAATTTTTTTGAACCAATTTATTTTGAATTTTGAAACCAAAATAAAAAATAAAAAATAAATTACAAATGTTTTTGGCCTAGAAAGATAAGTATTGGGCCGGACAAGCCCAACGCAGCCCGCCCGACCGGATGGCGGTGGCGCGCGCGGTTTTAGTTTTGGGTCCAATAGGTCTAGTCCACTACACCCATAACCTCATCCTTCCATAAACTTGAGATAATCCTATGAAAATAAGACTCAGAAAAGGGTTTTAAGGCCATTTATGTATTTCAATTAATGAGAATTCTTTTCAATTTTCTTGAAATTTGGATTTTGTTTTGAAAAAAGGAAATAATCAATTTTCATAAAATTATTTTTCTTGAAATTAAATAAACTCTCTTTTTGGATGAGGTATCATTCTTCGAGGATATGTTGTGTTTCCTTGTTAAGATTATTTCACTATTATTGTATAAGTAGTCATTCATTCATCTCACTCAATATATATTTTTTAAAATAATGACCTAGCTAAAAATCAATTTTAAAATAATGAATCAAACGATTGACGATGGCCATCTATTTTTTTTTTTTCCTTTTTTTTACTGATGAATGAAATAATTTTAAAAACAACTCATCTCACTTTATTACCTTTTGAGTCAATTTCTTTAGTGATGGCAAACTAGTCTTTTACATGTGGAATCATCATGGGTTTTTAGACAATAAAATCAAGTGGTAGCTCTAGTTTTGAATCCTTTGTTCATTTAGCTTATGCAGAAATCGAAAAAAAATAATAATAATAAGAAATCCTACAAGTCATATGGTAAATGTAGTGGGTTGTTTAGGAGTGAAAATTTGATTCGGCCCAGTCCGATTCATGTTGGGTCTTATGGACTTCTATCAAAATTTAGACCTGATCGGGTTGGTCCATGGACAAAAAAAATTAGGCCCGGGCCTAGGAGTATTTGGGCCTTGGACGGGCTGGCCCAATGGGCCTAGGCTTGGACTGAGCCTACCCATTTATTTTATTTTATTTTTTCTATCAAAATTTTATTATTTTTTACTAAAAAAGGCAATAGGCCTTAGGTGGGCCGTGCCTTAACTGGGCTTTAAGCAGGCCCACGGGCCGGGCCGGGTTTCAAAATGATGGCTCAGGAGTTTGGGCTCAGGCTGGGCTCGGGCTGAGCTCACCTCCGATCGGGGGTAAGTTTCGGACCGCCCATAGGCCGCGGGCTATTTTTACATTCTTAGATATAAGATTAATTGATTATTTAATAATTGGTATGATCCTTTAGACATATATGTGGGTAATAAAGGAAAATTTTCAAGTCACTGTTCTTACAAGTGAAATAATTGCATTTACAAATTATAATTTGTAATCTTATTTGTTTGTCGTATATGAATCTTTAAATATGTATGAATAAAATAGTCTCATCTATTTTGTCTAAATTATAATTTTTTAGGGGAATTTAAATCATTTTATAACAAAAAGGTTACGCGACAATTTATTCAATCTAATTAGATTTAATTTTTATCATATATTATCAAATGTTGTCAAAAATATTTGCAATATATTGTGAGTTTCTAAAAATTAATTTATAAATAATACCAAACAAACCCCTATATATGTTATAGATTTAATACCATATTCATTAGTTAAGTGGCGACAATTATTACAATTTTTTATTATTTTTTTTTATAACCTAGAACCATGTCTTATGCAAGGTCTTTTGGACCTACCCAACAGCGTAGACATGTAGATACAATTTGAACAATAGAGAAACATAAATTTCATTTATTGATCAAGTATAACATAGATGTACATAATAATAGTATCAACCATTGATATCTCTTAATTGCTAAAGTGATTGGCTACGTAATTTAAACTATCTTCTTAAATTGAATCACTAACTAGGATTTATCTTCTTCTTATATTTTGTCTTCTTAATGGCAAAAGTTACGGTTTGCACCATCTTCTCCTTCACTGTTGTTTTCGGTGCTGGAATCACACTAGTTGGTTGGCTCATCTTTCTTAGCTCTCTCTCTCTCTTTTTGAATTGTGTGTTGTGTTGTGTTTTGTTGTAAGGATTCAAGAGAGAAACATTGGATTTATAAGTGGGAAATTCATTCATTTATTTATTTATTTATATATATATACATACTTTTCTTGGACTCGACTGTGTATTAACACAAAGCTGAAAGTGCCGAAGGAGGATGTGTACGTGTGTGCGTGCGCGCGCGCGCGTGTGTGTGAGAGAGAGAGAGAGAGAGGCCCAAGTTTAGAGTATCGTTTTTTGTGTGTGAAATGGAGAAACCCAATTGAAAGGCCCACTTCAATATGGGTTTGAATGCCCAACCTCGGTATGGGTGTGAGTGTGGCTGTGGGAGTATGGGTGTCTTAGGTAATATTTATGTAATAACTCACCAAAAATATATAACTGTACTCAAGGAAATGACTATTATAGCCTATATGATGTTTTAGAAAGTAGTGCTACAAATAAATAAATAATTAGGAGACATCCCTAAGTTTGTTTAAGAGTTTGAGGATAATAATAATTGGAACAGGCTTCTCTCGGACTGGAACGTGTTATTGGACTTGTGAGGGTTCATCACGAGTCCTATTTTAATAATTCGAATCTTTCAATATGTAGAGCTTGTCAAGTACTTTATCTTTTTAAAAAATCACATTGATTTGATATTGATAGCTACTTGATCAGATTAGATTTCTGTCAACGGTAAATATAATTTTCAAAATAATTTGTTGACAAAAATCTGATCCGATCAAATAATTATTGATATCTGATCAATGTAAATTTTTACATGGATAAAGTACTCGACAAACTCTACATATTAGACGGTTCTGATTATCAACACAGGATCCGTGGTGGACCTCACTAGCTCAACAATACCGACTAATCCACAAAGTGAATTAGAGACAAACCTAACCCATAATAATTTGCTTACTACTTAAAAGCCCCGTTTGGTAGAATTGTGTGAAAGTGATTATAGCTTATAGTTTAATAGTTATAGCTTATAACTGTGAATATAAGTTGTTTTTTGACTTATAAATTAAGTTTCTCCTCCACCACTCAAAGAATAAGTTGATTTTTAACTTACAAAAAATTATAAATTGTATTGTTAAGCTGAGCCAAACACATCAAAATAACTTAAATTAAGTTATAAGCTGAAAATAAGCCATACCAAACAGGACAAAAGTCATGGTACTTGAAATCTTAAAGTGATAAGGGACAAATAACATATATGGTCCAAGATGTCCTCCGAATCTTAAAAATCATAATCTTTCTCACGGTTTCTCTCATAACGATTTTTTTTTTCTATGACCTTTTCAAACTTTAAAATTTAATAATAACTTTTGATTTACATCTCAATTTTTTGTAAAATTTATGTTTTTTGAATCCTATTAACAAGATCTTTCTAACAAGTTCCATAAGTAAAATGAAATTTTGAAGGAAAAAAAATTCATGATCGGTACTGATCAATCGAAATTTCACCGACTTAGATTGACTTGGTCATCGAAATTTCACTAACATGTCTTCGGTTAATAAATTTCATCAACCTTTTTTTTTTTGTAGAATTTTATATTTATCATGGATCTTATTTTACAGATCTTGATGAAATGATTTTTTTAAAAATACAAATTTTATAACAGAACAATGATCTAAATTAAAAGTTATAGAATTTTGAAATTTTCAAATGACTTAAAAAAATAAAAGGTGTTATTTGAAGCAATGTAGTGAGTGTATTTTTGTCACTGTGTGGTTTGGAGGACATGTGCTAATATAAAAAATTGTGATGCTCTTATCTTTCTAAAAAAAAATTACTAAAAATCTTGAACAAAAAATTTTAAAATTATATAAATGATTCATATATAATAATGTGACAAGTTTTAATTTCGTCACTTTAAACTAAAAGGCCATGATGTTAGCTTATATTTAAAAAAGTGTTACTGCAATAATAAGGCCAAGTTTGACATATTGTAAAAAAATTAAAAAGTCAAAAAATTACTCAAAAAGTTAAAAAGTTAATACTATTCACTAAAAGTCAATAATTATGACTGCACAACTCCCAATCCTATTTTTTCCCTACAAATCAATTTTTACAATTTTTTATTACACATTTTTCTATAAAAAGTCAAAAAGTTAACCCAAACATCCATATTTTCTTCCTCAATTTTATAGTTCAAAAAGACAACAAGTACACTTATTTAGGACATCACAAACAACCCCTAAATATCACTCTTGCATCATTGTTACTTCATACGGATCAAAATTTTTTGAAAAGATGTCATTTTTAATTTTCAATTCTTAATTAATTGGATAGTTCAAAGAGCATGGTTGCGTGGGTGTGTGGGTTTGTGAAGCCAAGTTATTAAGATTAAAAGAGATGTATCAATGTGCACGTGCGTAACCCAGTTAGGAGATCTACATACTGTGTGTGTGTGTGTGTGTGTGTGTGTTGAAAAAGCCCAATTGAAAGGCCCAACTCAGTCTGTGTATGATGAGAAAGAGAAGCCAATTTCAAAGGTAGATTTCATTGTGGGTGTGGTTGTGGGTGTGGGTGTCTTAGGTGACTCAATTTTATGTAATGACTAACCCCAAATAATTAACTAATGTTTCTCTTTTATTTTAGGTTAATGCATCTTCATGGTAACCAACATGAAAAATACTAGAAATAGATTTGTGGTTACGTAGTTTAATGCCTTTTGTTTGGAAATTATTAGACTTTTATTATCATAAAAAATTGAATATTTTAAACATAGTCACAAAACTAATACAAAATATTAATAGATGGACAAAAAATTTTAGAAGTGAGCATCGTCAAAATTTTTGTAAAATCTTATTCATTTATTTATATTTTGAATTCTATTCTATATTTAGTTTCTATGTTCGTAACAGAATTATAAAAATAAAAATAAAAGAAAATATAAATAAAAAATAAAGAGATTTTAGATATGATTTTACTTTTCATCTTTTTCATTTTCTGTCATCTCTTTGTTTTGTTTTTTTAATTTATTGTTCATTTATATAGGTGATCATAAGAAAACAATTATTTTTATTATTATAATACTTTTTATTAATTTTTTTCTCTCTCTCCATAAACCTGTCTCCATATCCAAGATCCAACACAACCTAAAAGTTTCTTTCGAAGAACAATGATGCTATGACATAGTTTCCTTTTTAGCATTTCTTTTTCATTACTTTATTTTATTAGTTAAGTGACATTGTTTATCTTAATTAACTTATTTATTATTTTGATTTAAAATGATAATTTTTAAAAAAAATTCAAATTATCATGTGATATTAATACCTACAATTTTTTAATCTTTTAACATATTTCAAACTATTTTTTATATCATTCATGACATTAAATACCCTAAGAGAACTGATAGCATATTCGGAGGGTGTGTATGGGGGGGTAAGTGTGTTAAATTGTGAAGCAAGTTAAAGGACATACAATGCAACAATGTGCAAGTCATTGACCAAGTTAAGTTAAGAGGAAAAGTACCTATAAGTGGTAAGTTGAGGAAATTATTACACCTATATGAAATATTTATAATTATTTTTTTAACTTTGAAAAAAATTAGGAATTTTAAATTAAGAGTTCTAATCAGCCTGCTTGTTTTCATTTTTCAGAAAATTTTACTTTCTTATTTTTCGTATTTTTTTATTTTTACTAAATTTTTTAAAATATTTTAAGCAATATTTTTACTTTTTAGACACACCTAACATAAATACACCTAAAAAGTAAAAAAAATTGTAAATTTTTTTTTTAAAAATTCACTAAATACCAAAAATATAAAAAAAATACAAGAATTCAGTACATTTTTGTATTTTTATGTATTTATTAATTTTTTAAAATATTTTTTCACAAATTTTTTTACTTTTTAGATACATCTAACTAAGGTGCATCTAAAAAAATAAAAAAAAAATATTTAAAATTTAAAAAATATTCAGTAAAAACAAAAGAATACGAAAATCAAAAAACTCAATTTTTAAAAACTTAATCCAAAAAACTAAAACCAAACACACCGAATAATTTTAATTAATGTGTGGATCTTATGTGATATGATGTTTTAATTTTAATTTTTTACTTTTATTTTTCCCCATCAATAATATTCTTTTAAAACTCTCAAATAGAGGAATACATCATTTCCCTTTAACTTTTACACTGAGTTGGAATTTTCCTTAGTTAACGAGCCGCACCTAATGTTTCTGTGTGCTTGTTTGAAAAGCCCAGTTAAATGGCCCACCTCAGGGTCTATTTTGATGAGAGAGAAAGGGTCTATTTTGATGAGAGAGAACTCAATTTAAATGACCCACTTCTATGTGTGTTGTTGTTGTGAGCTCTGTGGATTTCTCCATAATTTGAATTATTTATATTATAAAAGTTATTGAATAAATCTTTTATGAAAAAAATTGAGTTAATCAAATATTTATAAACTCATCACAGGACCACATTTGCTTTTAAGAAAATAAATATTTACCATGATTTTCATAATTTTTGTAAAAATAATTAGAACCCTATTATGGGATTACAAATGTCTGATTAATCAATTTTTTTTTTATAAATAATATACTCAATAAATTATACAATATAATGGTTCATATTATCAAATTAGACTTGAAAAAAAAGCCTCAACAGAACCTGAGAGGGTTAGGTGACTCAATTTTATTTGGAACATTGTTATTCACTCATAATTTTTATTTAGGAGAAATCTTATGGTATACTATGCACCTTATTATAAATTAGTGTAATTTTATTATAAAATTTCGTAATATCAACAATAAAATGCGCAACCTCGCCACAAATTAGTGTAATAAAATCACTACAACAAAAGTAACTCATGGTGATGAAAAGTAGTAAAGAAAATAAATTTGGGGTTTTTTTTTTTTAAGGTCCCTCATATTAAGATTTTAGCATAAAGGACATCTAATATTTTCATAATATCTAAGGTCCCTCAAGTTGATCCAGAGAAAATTGGTCAAGAGAATATTAGTCCAGAGAAATTTTAAATTTCTCTGGCCTCCTTAGCCTTTCATGGACTCTTCAGAGAAATTTCAAATTTCTCTGCCTTTTATAAACTTTCCACTCTCTAGAGAAATTTCTCTGCATTTCTACAACATTACCTCTCCAGAGAAATTTCAAAATCAACCCAGAGAAATTTTAGTTCAAACCCAAAAAATTTCTCTGGGTATATATCCACACTGCTCACCACTCCAGCCTTCAACTTTTCTCTGCTTCACCACCCCCTCTCTCTCTCTCTCTATATATATATATATATATATTGTTTCTCTTTCCTTAAGTACCAAGAAGAAGAAGAAGAAGAAAGAGAAATATTAAGAATGCAAGCTGGAACTGGTGTGTTTTCAGAGATCATAGATGGAGATGTTTACAAGTACTACTCAAAAGGAGAATGGAAAGTCTCAAACTCTAGCAAGACTGTTTCCATCATCAACCTAACCACAAGAAAAACCCAGTACAAGGTCCAAGGTATAATAAACAACAAACAATCTGGATTCGTTTTAACCAATTTTCTCTGGATCGTAAAGACACAACATTATTTTATGAAATCATTTTGTCCAATTTTCTCTGGGTTCAAATTCAAATTTAAATTTCTCTGGGTTTATTTTAACCAATTTTCTCTGGATTGTAAAGACACTATTATTTTATGAAATCTAGAGAAATTCCCAAATATTTGTGAAATAGAGTCAGAGAAAATTTCAAACCTCAATTGAGTGTCGTGGTTCTTCTTCTAAGTCTAACTGCTTTTTAATTGTCAAATTTTCCTCCCCTGAATCAAGAATTGGGAATACAAAATTCTCTCCACCTCTCAGTCTTGATTCTGATTGCTTCGTTCCATCAAACACAACTGGATTCACAGACCAAAGGGATTCTTTTTTCAGCCCTTTCCTATGAGCCTCACAGACGTGAACTGACTTTTTATCCAAACACGGTCCATTTTAGTAAAAAAAAACCAGCAAAAATTCTCTTTCCAACAGATTTCTTCTGCTTGTTTCGTCTGCACGGAAGCCATAGGATCTATATTCGTGTCTGATGAGCTCGAACCTAGGGTTTCCAAAATAGTGCATCACGTTCTCTTTCTGACCTATGAAGAAATTATCGACGACGATATATATATATATATTTTGGGGGTGTATCGACTTGAATTGGAATTGGATTGGATTGAAAGTGAGTAGCTTGTACGCAAGAAGAAGTGAACTCGGTGATGGAATGTTCGAAGAAGGCGCAAAAATCGTGGGCAAAGAGTCAAAATTCTCTGATATATGTTTAGGGACCTTAGACATCAAAAAATAATTTTGTGGATCTCTTCCATTACGAAAAGTGGGAGAGGGACCCTAGATTAATTTTCCCAATAAATTTTGTCACTAAATAAGAATAATCCGTGACGAATTATAAAATTTTGTCACATGTAATAAAAAAATAAAAATAATAGATGACGGAATTTATTTTCGTCAACAAATACTTCTTTTAGGTGAGAAAAAATTAAGTTTCGTCACTGAAGGTTTTTCCGCTAATTTTTTTTTTTGGTGGTGCCAAAATTTTGAGACTTTTGGTGAGAAAAAAATTTGTCACCAATCATAAAATTGTTAGTCAGGAATATATTTTTGTCACAAATAATTTTATATATATATATATATATTTTTTTTTTTGAGAAACTTGATTTTAAATATTTTAATACCATTTGATGAGAAATATATTTTTATCACTAATACTTTTTAATATTTTGAGGCTTTTTAGTGAGGAAATTATCTTGTCACTAATTTTGGAAGGAAAATTTTGACATATTGGGCGGTAATGAAAAAAATAGACTACTAACTTTTTCTCCCCTCCCCCCTCCTCCCCCCTCCCCCCCCCCCCCTTTTTTTTGTTTATCAAGTTAATTAGCTCTCTAAGTAACCTATGGTGACGAAAGTAGTGAAGAAAATAAATTTCGTCACTAAATAAGAATAATCCGTTTAAATTTCGTCACTAAAGGTTTTCCTTCTAATTTTTTTAAGTGGCTCCAAAATTTTGAGACTTTTGGTGAGAACAAAATTTGTTACCAATAATTTTAAATATTTTGAAACTATTTGACGAAGAATATATTTTTGTCGTCAATAATTTTAACATTTTAAAATTTTTGGGGAGAAAATTATTTTATCACTAATTTTGAAGGGAGAACTTTGTGATATTAGCAGTAATGAAAAAAAAAAAACCCTACCAATTCCCCCTCCCTTATTTTTTTAGGTGCTTCAATTTTCCTCTCATCCCTTTTTCAAAATACATGTTCTCTGTCTTTAGCCCCCTTTCTCCTTCTTCACCGCCGCCATCGACATCACCCGTTCTCCTTTTTCAGTGCCGCCACCGACATTACCCATGTTCTCCATCGGGCAATCATCAATGCCGCCGGCGTAGCTTATTCGATTATTTTTCTATTTTTCTCTTTTCAGGTATGGTTCCTCTCTCTCTCTCTCTCTCTCTCTCTCTCTCTCAATTTCTCTATTTTTCAATCTTTGTTTTCCCTAATTTTCAAAACTAATTTCATTGTTTTCCCTAATTTTGAAAACTACTAAGACAGTGGCCCATATATTATTTCTTCAGACTAGTTATGAAGCAATGAGTGCTTGAATATAGACTTGTTAAGTTAATGACTTATTTTCTTTATATGCAATTAATAGAAAATATAAATGTAGTAGATTTACTAAAAAAACAAAAATCAAGAGCACATATAAATTCTAGATAAATGTATTTTATGTACCTCGATTAGGGGTTGCCAATATGTTTATTGGGTTATCTGAAGACTTGGCTATTTTCTCCATTTTCAGTGCTATTGTGGCATTTATAATGAGTTCTTATATGAATTCTTCTATTCCTTTACTATTGTTTAATTATCATGATAAACTGACTCTTGCCTCTTTGGTTCTAGTGGGTTATAATGATAAAGTAACATAGAAGAAAGAGAGGGACAAGAAATAGGGTTCCAAAATTCGTTGGAAGGGGAAAGGGGTTCCTCAAACCTTGTTCTGATTGACTGCTAATTAACCGAATAGCTGTGGTGATCGAAAGCGAACACTACGGTCCTGAAGCCCTTTCGAGGTTCTTCAAAGCTTTACAGCAGTGTCCCAAAGCAGAGAGAGGATCACAGCCGAACGATGCACTCAAAACAGAGAGAGGATCAAAATCAATTGCCGTTAGAGGCGAACGGTGCACTCATATCTTCGGCGGCGAGACTAGTTCGACGGTAAGGCACTCATCTCATCTCTCTTCTCTTCCTTTCGCTGTGAGAGGTTGCTGTTGCTGTTGTTATATATATATATATATACTAGAACACTTGATAACATGCATGAACTTGTACTTAGCGATGCTCGTATCTGAGGCTGCTTCAACGCTAATAGAACCCCCATTTTCTTTCCTGTTTTGATTGAATTCTTCAAAAGTTGGAAACTTGAATTTTGAAGAGAACTCGGGTGTCTATTTTTGGTTAAACCCATCCGAAAATTCATTGTCTTCTTGTTTGGATTCGACCCCTGTGTATCCACGGTTGTAACTCTGTTTTTGGATCAATAGGAATCAAATCTTTAAGATTGTTTTCTGCAGAAGAAACCTCCAATTGGTTTGAATTATCCTCTGATGACTTGTCATTTCTTTTGAATCTGTAACAAACAAAATAATCAGAAACAACATAAGATTTTAAAACAAGTAAGATTTTTTTAATTACCATAAAAATGGAAAAAGAAAATTGAAGATAAAAGTTTTGAAATACCTGATAAGGTATCTCTTGAAGAAATCGAAAAGAGGACAAAAGTAAGTGGAAACAGAGAAGCAGAAAATGCTGACAAAGAGAACAAATTTTTGGTACAAAAACTGTGTATCAGAACCCATATCCACTGAATCGAAATGGGTATACACCACACAATTAACCATTCACTCACCTATCAAGTTAGTGTCTTATTACTGATGTACTTTAGTTGTTTGTGTATATATCTGTGCTGATTCAATCTTATACTTGTCTCATATCCCCTTTCACATGTTATTTGATATTTGTTGATGATTCAGTTTTCTTTTGGGCTTTAAGTATGACATTGTTTACCTTTGATCTATAGAATGCCCTTGTGTTATGCCAAGCTTTTTTCATCTAATAGAATTCCTTTTCTTATGCCAAACAGAGGGAACATGATGACTAAATTGCTGATAGCTTCTGGTGGACAATAGAGATAACTGAATAGAAATGGGAGGCTGTTGCTGCTGCTGTTCTAAAGGAGGGGGACTGAACAGTTCGCCACCATTCTATCATGTCAGTAATATCTCTCCCTTACATAGAATTATTTTAATTGTTTGGTATCAACTGATTTTAACCTTTATAGCTTCAGCAGAATTTTGTGCCTAGCATAATCCTGGTTTACATGGCATAGTTGTTTTGCATATAGGGTGAAACATCATTTTGCTATCTAGAATTTATTCTATTTTTGGATTCAACTACTTAATGAGATGATAGGGAACTCAAATTTCTTACTTTACTGTCATTTGCCAGTGGTTACTTGTATTGAAGTTAACTATGTGATGCTTTTTTCCCTTTTTAATCAGTAATGGTATAGTTCGGATTAATTTTATTAGGTTTTGGTGCAGAAACTACAATTTTGTTTCCTTATGCAAGCTCTTGTCAGCTAGAAGATATTGAGGGATCTTTTGTTGCTTTTGAACTTGGGAATTTGAGGCTTTTCCCAAGTCTAGAGTGAACTTGATTTGTTATAAACTATTTGAAGAACTTGGTGGACATGTTCATTAATTTTCCTTTTTCATCAATTGTGTGCTTTTCAATCTTTATTATCTTGGTTGTGCATACATGATTGAAGAGTTGCGACGGTAACAACTCTAGCTGCTTTTTATACCATGACCATATGATGTAGCTGCAAACTATTTATCATGATCACCAATGCTATGAGGATCCTCTTTTTCACCATGTGATGTAGATGCTAAGCTACAAACTTTTTAGCATGATCATGGATCCTATGGGAATCTTCTTTATGTCAGTACTAAATGAGAATCAATTTTTATCTCACACATACAAGCCTTTCACATTTTATTGGAACTAAACTGTAATAACCCTCATCACTGCTTACCGATAAACATTGATTACCGTCAAACTGAACTGATTATGACTGATAACTGAACTGATTATGACTGATAATTAAACTGATTAAAGTACTGAACTGACTGACTGAAAACTGGAACTGGATTGACTGAGTATGTATGTTAATATGTATTCTATCTGTTTGATTGTTTATTTGATCTGTTCATGTTTTATGTTTAAACTGTTAATTGAAGGCCTTATCGGCGGTCGAACCGAGAATTGATTGATGTTTTACGATCATCATAATTTATGTGATTTTATGGTGTATTTATCTGAAATTTGATTTAGTATGATTAAATTAGATTAAATATTGACTTAATGCAAGGTTGCACTTATTTACCATTTTGCCATGGTGAGTGGCCACTACCTATACATCTTTGAGCTCATTACACTTAACCAAAACAATTCATCAGCCCTTCTCCTTGCCATTGCCGACCATAGAGAGAGAGAAACTAGAGAAGTGGTTTTCATCTCAATTTTGCTTGTAAATTGCTTGGTAATTGAAGGAATTAGAACATAGGTTGCAAATTAAGCTTCCTCACCTTGTAACTAAAGCTCTAGGTAAGGAACTCAACCCCTCTTTGTTGTGTTTAAGCTTATTCATGCTAGATTCTTGAGCCTCTAGTGATTTAAGTCTAGAATTGGTTCATTGTTGTTGAATTGAAGCTCATTCCTTGCATGCATGCTTGTAATGTAGAGGTTCGAGTTGTTTTCATGGCAAAGGTTACATGCATGTCCATAATTTTGTAATGGTCCATGTTTTCAACTTGTTTTTGGATCAATTGGCTCCTTAGAGCATCAAATTGAAGCTTGAATTGATTTGAATTCATGCATGTTTGCATGCTCTCCATGTTCACGAAAATGGTTTGAAATTGAGTTTGAATTAAACACCCTTGGGCTTTGATTTCTCAAAATTGAGCTTTGAACCATATTATTCTATGTGTTTATAAATGTTTTCCAGAAAATGGGCCCAAGAGGATCGGTTTTGAGTGCTTTGAAACTTGGTTTGAGCTTGGAGGTGCAATCTGGGTTTTCCAGATTTTGCACTTCCGCTCGAGCGGAGAAAGTGGCGCTCGAGCGTGGAATCCGAGCATCCAGTAGTTTTCTCTGCACTATTTTACAGTCCGCTCGAGCGGAGGATTGGGCGCTCGAGCGGAGGCATGTGTCTCACGATCGAGCGGGCGTCGAGCGTCCGTCGAGTGGAGATTTCACCCATCCGGTACTTTTACAGTACGCTCGAGCGGGAAAGTTGACGCTCGAGCGTGTACCTTAGTTGCATGTCCGCTTGAGCGGGGAAACCTGAGCTCGAGCGGGACTCTGTTTTCTGGAAAAATCTGAAAATGCTTTTAAAAGTGCATCTTTGCATCCTCATCCCATTCTAGGCATTCTTAGGGCTAGTTTAAGGCATCTTGTTGAGGATATAGATGTAGAGCACACCGAGGCAAATTAGGGATTAAGTTGTTATCTTTCCCAGCTGTGTAGCTTAGTGTGTTCAATCTGTTAACTGTGTAGGGTTGGCGACTGGGGAGACGCTCTAGCATACTGTAGCCCAAACTCTGTGAGTAACGATTGTGTAAAGATATGTTCACAAATGATTATTTTCTGAACAACTGAACTGTACTGTTTCTGAATTGAATACTGTTAATTGAATGAATGTATGTCCTATATTCTGAACTGTATTGTGGCATCCTTAGCACCTACTGTTTACTGTTTACTGTTACTGTTACAGAGATCTCTGTCGGTTCCCTTGTTGGAACCACTACTGTTACTGACTGATGGCCATCATTTACTGCTCGGTCTTTTAAGACCTACTGTTTACTGTACTGTTATGCTAATGGATGTACCACATATGACTGTACTGACTGAACGACTGAAATACTGTTTAAATGAACTGTTTTCATACTGTAAGGACATTCATTCTTAACCTCTTTACGCATTATGTTATTCACTGGGCTTTAGCTCACTGCTTATATATATATGTAGGTGTTCAGGCACCAGACCGCGGCTAGGAGCGTCAGAGTTACTCCAGTTTTGTCAAGCCAGCCTATGTGCCTCACTGCGAGGTTCCGAGCCTATCGCGTTAAGGCTTAGGGGTGTTTTACGATTCCCCCCTTCTGTACTGTCTTACTGTTCTGTATAGACTGAATGTTTACTGTACTGTTATCTAGGGAATGAGTCCCTAGTCTGAATGATCGTAAATATTGTGTATACTGTTCTGTACTATTTATGTATAAACGTAGGAAAGTCTTTTTGCATACAGACTGTCACAGCTCATTGGACATTGTTTATTTACTGTTTTGGCTTCCGCCAGGCCCTGTACTCTGTTTTACTGTTCTACTGTTCTGCAGGCCTTCGGTAATCTCGGATTACTGGCCGGTTACGGTGCTAAACCCATAGGGCCGGGTTTGGGTTGTGACATAAACCAATGTAACCAATGTAGCCTTTCACATTTATTTGTCTATTCTAAATAAATTTTATACGATTAGTTAAGTGTTATGACTATCTAATTTTTTTTTCTTTTTTTTTTTCTATGCAGTCAGCTCTTACTGGAGAATCACTTCCTGTCACCATGAGGACAGGTGATGAAGTTTTTCTGGTTCAATATGTAAGCAAGGAGAGATTGAAGCTTTAGTGATAGCAACTGGAGTTCACTCTTTCTTTGGAAAAGCTACACATCTAGTTGATTCCAAGACGTTGTTGGTCAAGCAGAATTTGCCAAACAGCAGGCCGTTGTCATGGCCCAACAAGCAGAGCTAATTACCCGGCTACAGCAGCAAACCGGAGCATCTGCTTCGCACCAAGCTCCTCCCCCACCAGGAGTTCCGACACCCGGGGAGACACCAAATGTCTAGGGAGAGACAGACATTCCGAAAGGGCTAGCTCCGCCCCCAGTTCTACCGCAGCTATCCAAAGCACCCACCAACCTACCGGACTCCCCTTTTGAGTTCGAGACGGATCCCACAGCGTTAAAAGTGAGCGAGCTTGAAAAGTTGTTCAAGAAATCTCAGGGTGTGAAGTCCATCCTGGACATTGAGGGTGGGTATACCGACGCAGCCGTGATGCTGCCAGATAGATTTAAGATGCCACATATCGACCGATTCGGTGGATCTGGGGATCACATGGTGCACCTGCGTTTGTTTTCAGACGTTCTAAGGCCAATGGGCTTTACCAGACTACAGAAGCTTTCATTGTTTGGCTGGACCCTGTCGGGTGTGGCGGCCATCTGGTACGTAAAATTAGAAGATGATGTCAAGCGGAATTGGGATGAGCTGGCTGAGGCTTTTGTCGCCCAGTACTCCTATAATACACAAATCGAGATTACAACCCGTGATCTTGAGACAACTAGGTAGGAGCCTAAGGAGAGCTTTTCTGAGTTCGTAACCCGGTAGAGGGCTAAGGTCTCAATGATGACCCTAAGGCCCACTGATAAAGATCAAATTCGGATGATTGTGCGCAATCTCCAGCCTAAGCTTATGTAGAAAATGATTGTCCTCCCCTTCCCACCTTTTTAAATCTGCAAGAGATGGGGATACAAATCGAGGATGCTTTGAAACAGGGCTTAATTGACAATGACAGAGAGCAGCCCAGGAGAACCTTTAACAACCGCAATACGAATTCAGGCACAAGTAGTGCTATAGCTGCCAGATCTCAGGAAGTAAGCATGGTCACCACCAACACCCCAAGAACCCTTGCAGCTACGCCATTCACTGGTGTGTCCGGTAGTAGTTCGCAAACAGCCAGATACCCACCTAAAAGCCAAAGAACCTTCGCTCCACTATATATGCCCCTGTCCAAAGCTCTGGGGGTTTTAATCAAAAAAGGGCACTTGAAGCCCCTAGAGCCGCGACCATTGCCGAAAAAACTCCCCCTTCCCATAACCTAGCCAAATACTGCTCGTTTCACCAACAGCACGGTCATGACACCGACCAGTGCTTCCGATTATGCTATGAGATTCAGGATCTCATTGATAATGTAGTGATCGTGCCTCCAGAGAAACCCAATGTCACAACTAACCCTCTCCCACCATACAACCAAGCTCCACCTCCCAAACGCATCAACTTTATCCAAACCGGGGTCATGTCATACGACCCCAGTATATATATCACCCCATCCCACCTACCCAAGCCGGAGGTGTTCCTTCTCGACATCATAGACTTGTGCATGTTGGACATCTCCCGAGGCCGACCCAAGCCAATGGTGGTAATCATCGAAGATGGAACAGGGATGATTTCGCAAGAAAGTAAGGCTGTTGGCTCAGAATCTGAGGAATCTGGGAGTTTTGCTGATGAGGTATATAATCTGAGTGATTACATTGTGTTAGCAGGTCAAGTTGGGCTGAATCTGGAATTGCCGACAGGGGCAGAAATTTGTGTACTATAGGGAGATGGATTTGGTCAGAAGATAGATGACTTAGCAGCTTTGGAAGGGGATATGGCCAACCTACAGTTTTTCGAAGAACAAGACTCAGCAGTCAGCTGGTTTGATATTAAGGAGTCAACAGAGGCTACAGGGTGGCTTCAGGACCAACCAGATATTGTTGAAGAATCTCAGCTGGAAAAGGGCCCGTCAGGGGCAAGGACATCAATTGTGGCCGGAAGGCTCGGGGATTAGAATACATCGCCGGAGAGCGTCGGTGTCGAGAATTTTGCTCGGGATCTGGGCATTTTGAATATAAGAGATGTTGAACAACAGACTGCATTGACACAGCTAGAACGAGAAAGAATTGAAGACTCTGAAAGAGCCAGAAAAGCCAAGGCCCCTATGGGAACAGAGAGTGTTGTGTGCACAAGAACAGAGGGTACTGCGAACACATGGACAGAAGGTACCATGAGTACAGGGAGAGTGGTAATGGAGCCGGATAGGTGTCTGTTGGCTACCGATGGAATGTGGTAGGAGGACGGTGATCTATGTCTTGTCCACACGGATGAGGACTGGGGAAGCAATCAACCGGATGATACCTGGTACATTGGTGAAGTTGACCATATGACCAGGAGTTTTGGGGTCTGCCAGCTCCATTCCACACATTCCTTGAACTCATACTAAACTCCTAAATCAAACCCTACCACTTATGTTCCCAAACACACCACCATTCACGTGCCTATATGGTAAACACATCCTTTAAGTCCGAACAAGACTTTTAAATATCAAATCATATCACTTAGGAAACATGCAAAGAAAGGCCCCTTTGAAAGGCCTTGGATGGGATTGCTCTACACATGCATTGTAGACATAAAATATGGCCAAAAGGGCCTTGGACAGAGCTAAGGCAGACCCCAAAACTCACAGAATGAGGCCTGAAACATGACTTCGATGCATGTAAAATAGGGTCCCTTTGGAAGGCCCAAAAGACCACCAAACAAGACAAGGAGAGAGGAGGTCACCCCCCTCTAATTTTGGCCCTCAAAAATACATCTAAGCTACTGAAAATCCACTGGATTTCAGTGTCTAAGAGGCCAAACCATGGCCAATGCAAGTGCTCTGATGCATAGCCTTAATCATGAAGAGATGAAGCATGCATGGGGGAACATGACCCCAAATAGAAATGGGACCTTAACCAAACTTGAAGAGGATGTCAAAACAAGACTTTTTCCAGTTTATAAAAAATCTCAAAAATGCTCACAAGTAAGGCTAAAATAGGATGCAAAAATAGCCCTAAAAGAGAGATTGAACAAACAAGGAAGTAAATGACTTCAAACAGTAAAGTGTCCTTAAACAATGTTGAAGAGGGGCTCAAAATAATTCACTTTACAGTTTATAGCAAATCTCGAAAGTGAAGTAGGACTAAGATATGATGCAAAATAGGCCTACAAAGAGGGGTAAAGCATGCAAGGGTGTTGGAGGCCTCAAACAGAAAAGTGTCCTTATACAATCTTCAAGAGAAGCTCAAAATATGACACTTTTCAGTTTATGACAAAGTTCAGAAATGCTTTCAAGTATGGCAAAAATAAGGAGCAAAATGAAGACCAAAAGAGGGAAAGAGTATGTTACCCTTGTAGCCAAGAACTCCAGCAGCAAAAGGGGTCCAAACTCTGAGCTAGAACTAGATTTTGGAGCTCAAAATTATCCTCAAAGAACCTCAGCCCAATGGTAGTTGAGTTTGATCAAGGGTGCTTACGCAAAGGAGAGGTATATCTCCAAGTATAGCTCCTGCTTTGCACACCAAGGCAAGAGAATGAGAGAGAGGCTGAGATTTGGCTCTAGAATTTCTAGAGAGAGAGGGGTTTTTTTAGAGTGAGAAGCTCCCAAAACTTGCTTAGGAAATTTTTTTTTGAAAAATGAGAGATATAACTCATATATGCCAACCCCAGAGTTGGCTCGAAAATATCTCATTTAAGGACAGCTGGAGGTTGTGGAAGACAGCTAAAAGGAGAATATCTATCAATTTTTGGCTTTCTGGGCATAAGTGGTCGGCCGACCACCTTTTATGGTCGGCCTGTGTAACAAGCCCGCCGGGGGGGGGGACCTCGCTACAGTTCGGACTCTCGATTTGTGTCACGGTTCTTAATCTGAACCAAAGAGTCCAAATCTGGCAAATTGTTTTGAGAAACAGATTTTTGAAAAAGTAGTGCCAAACATGGACTGCTTTGCCAGATACAGAGTCGCCACCTAAATATTTTAAAATGGGGGGATTTAGGAAACCCTAACTCGGTGCCGAAGGCCACATGTCCGTCATCACCGGAGTTGTCTCGGCTCGGGAGCTTGGGTACGATCGGGGAAGGTCAGCTATGAGCACCCCCTTTCGCCCGGTCCGAAGATCGGCCTCTACTAACCGCGATATCCGTATTTGAAAACTTTATGTGTTCTTATTCCAATTATTAGCCTAGAATTACTATGTTATGCGCGCAACAAACAAGTATAGACTAGATTGCCTAATTTGGAAAGAAACATTGCATATCCGTCCGTTTTGAAAATGCTTTGGATTTTGCTACTCGCAAGTAGGCTAAAACACGGATTTCAATGAGTTCTTCCAACTCAAACAATCCAACCTTCACCCACAGGCATTCAAGCAGTTTAACACATAAGCATCTAGCCACATGTTAAGCATGCTGTTATGGCAACATTCACACTCATGCGATATGCTAAAGCGGAAATACTTACATCGTACTCCGTGCCAAAACAAAGAACTTGTTAGCAAACATGCATGATCCAAGTCCATGTTAAATGCCTAATGCATCGCATACAAAGTGTTGCTAGAATAGGCTCGGCTATCCTAAACATGTCATGTGAAAATGCACAATTATCACATATTCACTTTTTGATTTGACGTACGAATGTAGTTAGCGTGATGTACCGAGCCTAATGTATGTAATACAAAATGCATGAATGCACGCATGCATAGCATAAGGTATGCTAAATTTAAACATGCCCTAATCTACCATCATAAGCAGGTAAATAAAAGGGAAGAAAGACGTGAGGTTGGAAGACATACACACACTCACGCACACTTATTACAGATTTACCCTCGCTCGGAGGGACCGAATAAATGTTACAAATTAATTAACTACGCAAGCTAATTAATTATTACAAATTGCCTAATTTAATTAACAAATTAAATAGACTAAGAAAAACAGTAAAACGCCTCGAGAAGCGCACCGCCATGCACAAGCTGCCTCTGTTTTCCTTCCTTCACTCCTCTGGAGGCTGTCAAAACCTCAGTGTAACATCCCTGGGCACTGGGGAGTACCACCGGCTGAGTGGGATCATCACCGGCACTGGTATGTGGCCATCGGCACAAAATTGAAGCTGTCGGCAGAGAAAAGATTGCCGGCCGGCACCTTACACTGCCGGTCGGCAAAGAAAAGCCTGTAGAACCTGCAACTCACAGCAACAGAGGGCAAAACAAGGCATGGCAGCACAATTCAAGGCATGTATGCACCAACCATGTCCCTTATCATGATAATGACTCAAAGGGGCATGTGCCTCGATTCTCGGACCACCAATCACGCATTCCCATGCATGGTGGCCCAAAGAACCAAGTATGCAGCTTTGGTTTCAAATGCAATGCAAACCAATCAAACAAAACTCCCAATCCCTATCACCCAAGTCAAGGGACAAAGAATGCATGCAAGATGCAATGCAACCTAGGCATACAAGCTAGGAATGCAACATGGCATGGCAATGAACTTATGCAATCATGCAAGCATGCATATGGCAATGCAAATAGATGCTAAGATGGTCTTATACATGAATTAGGCAGCTCTAATAAGGCCTAAAACAGTGGCCATTAATGCCTAAAATGGATGCTAAGCACACATGCACACACACACATGTTAAGACCCAACACTTAGGCACAAATCAAGCAACATTCAAGCACACTTGAAAGAGACATTCATGGACTAAAAGCATGCAACATAAGCTCTGAAAATCATGTTAATACATGGTGTCAAACCAAGCAACAAATCAAGCTAAACATGCAACAAATAGTCTAAGTGTTCAAAGCAAATCCAAGGAGCATTGAAATACACTTACAAGACTAAACATGGTATGAGCTTATCAACCAAAAACAGAGTTTTAGGGGCATCAATACAAGGCCTAAGGACCACTTAGATGGCATCTAAGTGACTCAAAATCAAAGGCATGCATAAACACCAAAACACGGGGCATGCAAGTCAAGCTTCCAAAGCATTAAAGAGGCATGCAAGGCAATCAAACGAGCATGGAAATGGGACTGAAATGGCATATAGGATGATCCCAAATCACCAAAATAATGCAAAGATGGCATGCTACACATGCACATACTCAAGGCCAACAAGCCCAAATACAAAGGAGCTATATCAAGCATGCCGAAATCAACCCAAACACTTAGGGACAGACCTAAAACATGTCAAGATAAGCACAAAATCTTCACAAATGCAAGCCTAAAACATGTTCCAACAAAGGCTAACAACCTAAAACATGTTAAGGCATAAATAAGGCATTACATGGCAACTATGCTAAGCATGCATGGAGTTCCAAAACCAACTTCAAATCACGTTATATCATGGATAATCACCGAGTGTTCAAACGGTGACATCCAAGTCTTGAGGACGGTCAAAAATGGGGTGTCTACAGCCTGCTACTTTTTCTGGTTTTTCAGGACAAAAAATGGGTCTGCCGGAAAGAAAGGTGGTCGACCAGTGATTGGGAAGTCCAAAGGTGGTCAGCCAGCTGTCCAAATTGAAGCCCCAGAAGTTAGCTTTCCAATGGCACAAACCTTGCATTAAAATTCAATCTGTGCAAAACGTTATGCCTATTTTGGTGAAGCCGCGCAGATTCGGTCCAACCGGAGTGATGCCCTACTTCAACCAACCATATCTCCCCCGTCCGGACTTGGATTTAGGAGATTCTTGAGTGAAAAATGAAGCCCTGGAACTAAGATTTCCAATGGTGGTGGCCTCATAGCTAAAATCCAAGTATGAAAATGAACAGACCTGATTTAGCGAGGGCTGCTCGACTCTTTCCTACCCGGATTCATGCCGAACTTCTCCCAAACTAGTTTCTTCCCTCTTCTCTTCTTTTCTTCAACTCCAAACCCCTAAGTAAGGTGTTTTGAAAGATTTTTCAAAGATTTCATCTCTCTTTCATTCATTTCCACTTTGTCCTTGCTCGATTTACCGAAAAGCGCAACATTTAACGAAATGCGAGCGTCGGAACATCGTAGGAACTTTATTTTCAAAACGTTTTGAAAGAGAGGGTTTCAAGTATAAGATCTTTTGATCAAGATTGTTTCGGTCCAAAAAAGGGGTATGAAGTTTAGATTTGACTCTCTCCTTGCCGAAGAAACTAAATCTTTGCCCTGCACACCTTTCTCTATCAAGTAAACCATCAGTCGTGTCCAAGTCTTAAGGGTGGTCAAAAATGGGGTGTCTATAGTTGCCCCTTTTTGGCAGAACTCAGAAGTCAAGAAGTGACGGGAGTGAATGTCAAAGCCCAGAGACAACCCATTTTTGACAAGGCCGAAGACTTGGATAAACAAACAAAGTACAGACAAATAAATGGTTGCGCCCGCAAGCTGCCTATGTATCCCTTTGCAATGAATCAAACCAGCGTAGTTCAGGGGTAGAATGCAAATGATATGCAGGAAGACTTTGATAATTGGACTTAAACGCTACACAAAGCCGGTTTGAAAATTGGGGATTTATGCCATACAATGCAACGCAAAAATGCAATATAATAGCTAGAAAGTGAAGGTACCTTAAAGGGGCAATTGGCAATGACCTACCTCATGCTACTGAGGACCTTCCGGTTTTTCTTGGTTAAACTGCAGGTACTACTTTTCTCCCTGACTATGGTCGTAGCTTTCCCAATTCTCCAACAGGGTGACAGACTAGGTTGATTCGGTATCCAGAATTGAGGTGCATACATATGCTATCTCAATCTATGGGGTTGCCATACAGATTTCAAGCCGAGGATATACCCCTGGGTATTTAAACCAGACTTTAGTTTCGGAAATCCTGAACCTTTGCGTTCTAGGCAAGAGCCATTCGAACTCTAGTTTCCACCGTCTCAGTTGGTCTCCTAGGAACTCACCACAAACACAGGCAGGTGGCTATACTAGACCATTGGAAGTTGTTCGAGCACGACAAACACCAAAGGAATTGCACTTTTAGAGGATTTAAGGTCTCCTAGACCAAGGAGTGCACAAAATAGTGCGAATGATGCAAAAAAACAATGTGCACAAGACAGTGCGATACAGAGTGAATGCACAAAATAGTGCTAAGAAGATGCACAAAATAGTGCGATGCTAAAGGTGTACAAAACAGTATGAGCATGGTGAATGCACAAAACGATGCGATACAGATAAGGTGCGCAAGATAGCGCGATGCAATGCACTAATAAGTGCAGGTAAGGTGTGCAAGATAGCGCGATGTAATGCACTAACAAGTGCAGGTATGGTGCGCAAGGTAGCGCGATGCAATGCACTAACAAGTACAGGTAAGGTGCGCAAGATAGCGCGATGCGATATGCAAAGCATAAGACAGTGCGATTGAGGTGCGTAAAACAGCGCGAATGTAAACTGCACAAAATAGTGCGATGCGCAAAATAGCGCGAATGATAAACTGCACAAAACAGTGCGATGCACAAAATAACGCGAATGTAAGCTGCACAAAACAGTGCGACGCACAAAATAGCGCGAATGATAAACTGCACAAAACAGTGCGATTGAGGTGCGCAAAATAGCGTGAATGATAAACTGCACAAAACAGTGCAATACGCAAAATAGCGCGAATGTAAACTGCACAAAATAGTGCGATTGAGGTGCGCAAAATAGCGTGAATGATAAACTGCACAAAACAGTGCGATTCGCAAAATAGCGCGAATGTAAACTGCACAAAACAGTGCGATTGAGGTGCACAAAATAGCGCGAATGATAAACAGCACAAAACAGTGCGATGTGCAAAATAGCGCGAATGTAAACTGCACAAAACAGTGCGAATGAGGTGCGCAAAATAGCGCGAATGTAAACTGCACAAAACAGTGCGATGCGCAAAATAGCGCGAATGATTTGAAATGCACTAAACAATGCGATACGCTAAACAGCGCAAGTGATTTGAAATGCACTAAACAGTGCGATATGCTAAATAGCGCGAGTGATTTGAAATGCACAAAACAGTGCGATTGAGGTGCGCGAAATATCGCGAATGTAAACTGCACAAAACAGTGCGATACGCTAAACAGCGCAATTGATTTGAAATGCACTAAACAATGCGATACGCTAAACAGCGCGAGTGATTTGAAATGCACAAAACAGTGCGATACGCTAAACAACGCGAGTGATTTGAAATGCACAAAATAGTGTGAGTGAGATACAACCACAAGATGCACAAGACAGTGCTAGTGAGATGCAAAGTGTAAGTGCACAAGACAATGTGATAAAATGCATCTTCTATGCAAGTACGAGGGCATTTTCTATGCAACAGGAAAAGCATATTCTATGTATGAGACAAGCAAAGCATATTCTATGCGGAATCGAAAGCAAGCATATTCTATGCATGAATTATAACGATGCGTGGCATGCATGTAACAATAGTGTATATGAAAGTTCACATTCTATACAATAGATGAGCATCAAATATGTACTCTGGTGCCTCTGATTTGCCTTTTAGAGGACTTCGCAACACACTCAGCTCAAAAAGGACACACCCTGTTCATATTGGCGAGAGATAAGATCTGCATGTGAAACCCTCGAGTGCTGCTTGGACTGCCATTCTGACTTGAAGCAGGCTTACACTTAGGGTCGAGATACACTCATACTCCAGAGAAACGGTGAGGCCTGAGAAAGTGCACCTGGAATGCAGTCTCGGATTTTGCTAAAGTTGAAACATGCTAAGATGCTCCAAATTTTCCCTCTTTTCTTTTGCTTTGCAGTCCGGAACCTAAATAGCTTTAGATAGGTCCTTGCTTTACTATTCACACATGACCTGGGTTGAACTCTGCGGTTTTATGAAAGAACCAATCCTGTTTTGCACAAATGTGGAGAACGGCACGGCACTCTGAGCACAAAACAATTTTTGAAATTGAAATGAGAAAAGGGTTCTCAACCGGGTATTGAGCCTACAACTGACCACAGCTAAAACGACTCAACAATGGAAAACAAAGGTAGAACAACCTAAACATAACTCAACAAAGGAAAAACACGCAAACGACTCAAAACATAACTAAACATCTATTGACACTCAAACGACTCAAAACAAGAATTGAGACAAACAAAACGAGCAAACACAACATTCAGCTGTGTTACAAAGGCAAGAGACCTCTCGGTGCATAAGGAGCCAGTTTCTCCGGGTATTGTTTCCCACCCTTTCTTATTTGTGATTCTCACATCACTCAGCCCTCAGGCTCGGTTTTTTCTGAAAAAGCCCTTGTCCTCACTTTTTCTCTCAGCGCAAATCTCTCTATTCTTTAATCTCTCATTTTTTATCCCTTCCCTGGGGGGTTTGATGGATAAACCCTAGCACTCAGCTAGATTCTTCTTCTTGTTCACAACAGTGAGTTTCTCCCAGAGAGAGGCTGCACTACAACTGGGCGTGTAGCAAATTTGTAGCTGACATCAGTTGACGATGCTCTGCTGGGGAGTTTGGTTGTGATCAGATCTATCCAGATAAAGGAGTGGAATATCCTGATCCATTCCAATTCGTGCTTCGCACTTGGTTTGATACCTTGTTGCTTGGTGGATGAGAGAGCTTTTTGGCCCTTTGTGTTAGCTTCAGTTGTGCCCTTTTCTAGCCGGTAGAGTGCTCTTCCAGGCAAGTAGAGTGCCCTTTTCTGGCAAGTATGTTGACAACGGGGGAAAGACAGGAAGCCTGACTCAACTGTGCCCCTAGCTCATCATTTTGACCATTTTTTGTTTTGGTTTTCCACTAAAACAATTTTGACCAACATGAGAGTTAGATTAACATGCTTTTTCAATTTTTTGATTTAAAATCATGCAAGTCAGGCTATGAGCACTGAAAATTTTCCTTTTTTGGGTCCAAGGAATCCGGTTTTGGAAAAAGATGGAATAATTTTTGAGAAAATTAGTCAACCTCAGTAAAAATTTTCAAAAACTGTTTTTGCAGATGGTCACTGCTCAACAAGCACGAAACCTACTCTTGAAATGCACAACCTCAGATCCATAACAAAGGCAAACTGCTCCTCATCTAAAGGACACTGCATGGCAACGAAAAGTTGCCCCTTGTTTGAATAGCACCACAGCACATTGTATTGTAACAGAAAGTTGCCCCTTGTTTGAACGACACCGCAACGTATTGTAGTCAGTCCTTAGAGCGACGAACACAACCAGACTCTCGGATATAGAAGATGATCAGAACCATCACATGAACATAGTCGAATTTGAAGTGTTTTGCGGCTGGACTTCAGAATGAAGTTGCCTACGTATCCCAAAGATGGGAATCAAGCCTTACGTAGTTCGGGCTTAAGGTACACTCGGGTATTAACCTCTCCTTTTGCGCCCTAACTTTTGCCAAGGCCGCCCTTCCGGGTTTTCAACCTTGCGAGCTCTGTTTTTCTTTTCTTTCCAATTTTTTTTACTTCTTTTCTTTTCTTTTTTTTGTCAATTCAATGTTTTCTTCATTTTTTGCATTTTCTTCATTTTTTTTTTTGCATTTTTTCTTTTTCTGTTCTTTTCCTTCTTTTCTTGCTCTAATTTTTGCCTGGGCCGCCCTTCCTAGTTTTCGGCCCAGCAAGCCTCTCAAGGGTAAAAGTGTAGCTTTTGTCCATATGGAATGGTTTGAGATCTCGAAGCCATCTGAATCCAGGAGAATGGCTGTTGTTCGCTGATGATGTAGGAGTCCATCCAATGGGGGGCTGAATTTGCCCCTAGTATTGTGGATAAGAACTTGGCTGTCCTTCACAAATACTTTCTTCTTTTCTCCCTTATAGGATTTGGCATTCTCGCTGATCTTCATCTTTGACTCTTCGAGCACATTTGAAATTCTTTTGCCCCTAGTTCGAGGGGTGCTCCTGATCTAGCTTCGCAAGCTTCTTGATCTGACTTTGTCGCCGCTACTTCACGGGCTGCTTTTGATCCGGCCACACAGGCCTTACATTGTAATTGACTGTTGAACATTCTAAATCCAAGTTCAAGTTTTGAAATCAAGAGGGGTGGAGTCTCGAGGCTGAGAGCGATCCTAGGCTGCAGAATCTCAAGAGGGATTGCACACAGGTCTTCGCAGGACCGCGCAAAACATTTTTTTAAAATCTTTTAAGAAAGCGACCAGTCACTCGCGCTGAAGACAGTGTAGAACCAATCTGGATCAAGCCAAGATCATTCCCAGTACTCACACTAACAAGCATGATTTCATTCATTAAGGGCTTAGCATGCCTCTCTTTCTCTCAATTGATCAAATTTTTACAAAACCCAAGGAATTCCTTCCTCTTCGTTTTCGCCGCAGTGTTCAAAAAAAGTTGTGAAAAACTTAGGTCAATGCAATAATTTCAAGGCACAAGAGAGCAGGTGGAATGCACTGCCGTTTCATTCAAATCCCGACACAACTAGCACACGGCAGAAGCAAACACAAGAGTGCGAAAATCACTGCTATTTCAATTAGAATCTGTTGGCACAACTGGCTCCAAGGCAGAAACAGGCTCAAAAGAAAACGAAAAGACAAACACAAAACAAGCAAGTGATGTCCGAGGTAACACCCCCGAAATCACCCGACTCCAACAAAACAGGACTGACTCGATACAACAAGACAGACCCGACTGACTCAGCACAAAAAGACTGACTCTATACAAAATAACAGGACTGACTCGATACTCAAGTTAGAAAGCATAAAAACTAGTGTTTGCATATTGCTCAGAACAGTGCGTGCCATTCCCACGTCTGGAGTTAATCGAGCGCCACCCACAGCTGGTTCATTACCTGATCACATCACATTATCTCCTAAGTTCACCGATCCTATGCCGATAGACTTTGCTGAGCTCGGCGGGAGGATGACCCCGTTGTCAAACAGATCCTGTACTTCGTGGCGAAGACGAAAACAGTTGTCGGTAGTATGACCAGTTTGCTGATGGTACGCGTAGTACTGGGTAGCATCATGTGTAGCCGGAAGAGGGTTCGGGAGAGGCCGAGGCTCAAGGGGTTTGAGATGGCCTTGTCCAACAAGGATTTGGAGAGCTTTGGACAAAGCCATATAGAGGGCATGGAAGACCCTCCGACCTCGGGGTTGGTACTTCAAGGTTTGTGGATTTTTGCTGGGCGCACCAGAAAAGAGATTGGCAGGTGCTGGCCTGGCTTGCTGATCTCTTCCGAGTGGAGGATTAGAGCTAATAGGATCGTCTCTGGTATGACGGCCCTTCTCCTGGTTTTTCGTTTGATTCAGACTGCCCCCCAACTTGAGTAGCGAAAGTGTCATCCACAACTTTTGCAACAACTGCAATCACTTGCTGTTTGTTCAGTCCTTCAACTTTCAAAGCCTCAACAGCCCACATGAGGTGTTCGTGGGGATCAATGTCTACCCCTACCTTGTTCTTACCACTGGCCTCCACTTTATCAAAGGATCGGGTCGCTATATCCGAGCGGAGCCCAGTTGTTGTCGACACGCCAACACCCAGATCTGAGATGGCTTCAGGTTGGCCCTTTTCAATTGCAGCTTGCTCCAAGATTAAGGAGCCTTTTGGATTGAAACTTCTAGCCCGTGATATGGTTGATGATGGAGCCAAAATTCTAAAGGCTAAGTCTGCCACAGTTCTCTGTAGATCTTCGACCATTCTCATCAACTCAGAAGTGGTGGGCTCATAGGTTTGAGATGATTGGGGTTTAGATGTACCCATCATGCATAAGTCCATGCTTTCTGGGATAAACACCTCAGGCTTAGGTAGATGGACTGGGGTGATGTCTATGTTGGGGTCGTAAGGGACGGCCACTGTATGGATTAGATTGAGATGTGGATGAGGTACTTGGTCATTGGGGTCTAAAGGTGGAGCTATTTTCCGGTTGTCGATGAGATTTTGGACCTCGTGACGAAGGCGGTAGCAACGGTCGGTGCCATGACCGCACTGCTGATGGTACACATAGTACTTGGAGGGGTTATATCTGGCTGGGAGTGGGTCAGGCAGAGGTTGAGGATCGAGGGGTTTGAGATACCCTCTTTCCATCAAGATTTTTAGTGTGCTAGTCAGGCTCATATAGAGAGGGGTGAAAGTTCTGCCCTGAGCTCGGCTGGGTCGGCGGTTTGTAGGCTTGGTTTGGCAAAAGGGTTAGCTGTGGCAACTGTATTGATTTCTGCGGGTTTGGGAATAGCGCTACTATCAGCATTGGCACTTCCTGAAATCACCCTCCTTGTCGCCTCACTTGTTCTGGGAATGATCCCACTGTTGAACGCATTCTCGATCTGAACCCCCAGTTCATGTAAACTTTTGAAAGTGAATAGCGGAGCGACTATCAACTTTTGCAACATATCATGCCCAAGGTTTCGCACCATCATCTGCACTTGATCCCTCTCAGAAGGGCGACGATCTGTCATTTGTGCTGCCTTTGCTCTCCACCTTGCAACGAATTCCACAAAAGGCTCTGTTGGGTTCTGGCGAGTTGCTTCAAGCTCTTGGATGGTCATTTTAACTTGGGTATTGTAAGAATACTGATCGACAAAGGCCTCAGCCAGTTCTTCCCAGTTTTGCTTCACTGTATCCTCCAATTTGGCATACCAAGTGGCTGCTACACCCGGTAGGGTTCTTCCATACAGAGAGAGTTTCTGTGGCTTAGTTAGACCCATCGGCTTTAGGATATCCAAGAAAAGCCGGATATGTACCATAGGATCTCCAGACCCGTCGAAACGGTCAATATGTGGCATTTTGAATCTATCTGGGAGCCGTACGGCAACCTCGGTGTACCCATCCTCAATGTCGGGAATGGAGTTAAGGCCATGTACCTTTTTGAATTGCTTCTCAAGGTTTGCAATTTTCACTGTGGTCAGATCGAGCTCATTAACATCAAGGGGATAAAGCCTCTCATCAGGCTGCACCTGGAGTCTGAAAACTCGGGCTTGAGCCAACCCTTCTTGAGGATCTGGACCCTGCAAATCTTCAACTGGCGGAAGTGGGTCAAAGTTCGGATGGGGTCCCAAAGCTGGATGTGAGGCAGATGCTCCTGATGGGCGCTGCGTTTCAATACTGGTCTCGGCCTGCATGGTAGTTCCCTGATTTAACGCTGCTATCACGGCCACAAATTCTTCCGAACCCTGTGCCATCACGGTCTGCTGAGTTCGAACAAAGGTGATATGACTGGCGACTGACGGATCAGATGAACCGGTGAGCCCTGACTGGCCTTTCTTTGCCTTGCCTCAACGAAAGAACACCAGTTGCCCTTAAATTGAATTTCTGACCTAACAAAGTTAATCAGCACTAGTCCAATGTACCCGGGGGATATTGGAGCCTTCTGAAGCCATGGTTCCCAGACTACCTAGCAAAAGAGAAAACAGACAGCATCTCAGCCCGATTTCACCGAAACAAATATGAGCAAAGCTGAATGACCGTGCTCTCTACTGAATTTTGCCCAAAATTATTCTTGTAAACTGATACCCTTAGGTAAAACTGATTGCCCCAAAATACTGATACCCGCAGGCCTGATACTCAGACTTGTAAACTGATACACACAACCTGTAGAGACACACTCTGACAGCACATATCAAGCAAGTAAGAGCCAAAACACCCCTATGTTGGGGTAGGGTTTCCCTGTCTTATTTTGTCAGGAGCTAGGGTTTCACTACACACACAGCGGTTTCAAACAGCCTATCGGGTAAGCAACCTGTCCTAGCTTGGAATGGTCACTATGGATTTTGAAAATGCACTGGGTCGAATGGTCAAAAGGGTACCCCGGTAAAACCGGGGTTTGTGTTCCCATACTAGCAGAGCCCGTAACCAGTCAGTCTTATGGCACGCAGCCTCCAGCAAACCGTTCAGAAATAGCAGATGGCAAACACGGTGTCCTAGGCGCACCAATGCACATGCAATGCAAAGAAACACATAAGTGTAATCAAAACAAGATATCATGAGTTCGAGTCAAGTTCTTTAAATCCCCAGCAGAGTCGCCAGAAACTGTAGACGCGCCCTCGAACGCCCCGGGAGGGAAATCTCCCCCGTTTTGTTCATTGGGCTCACTCCAGTTCAGGACTCAATGTCACGGTCCTGTATCTAATCTCGCAGAGTGCAATGCAAGACCGATGAATCATCAAAGAGTCCAAATCCGGCAAATCGTTTTTGAAAACAAATTTTTTGAAAGAAGTGCCAAACAGGGACTGATTTGCCAAATACAGAGTCGCCACCTAAATATTTTATTTTGGGAAATTTAGGAAACCCTGACTCGTTGCCTAAGGCCACGTGTTCGTCATCACCAAAGTTGCCTCAGCTCGGGAACTTGGGTACGATTGGGAAAGGTCAGCTATGAGCACCCCCTCTCGCCCGATTAAAGATCGGCTTCTACTAACCATGATATCTAGTTTTGAAAACATTATGCGTTCTTATTCCAGTTATTAGCCTAGATTTACTATGTGATGCGCACAACATACAAGTATAGACTAGATCACCTAATTTGGAACAAGGCATTGCATATCCGCTCATTTGAAAGACAATTTGAAATTTGCTACTCGCAAGTAGGCTAAAACACGGATTTCAATGAGTTGTTCCAACTCAAACAATCCAACCTTCACCCACAGGCATTCAGGCAGTTATATCAATTAAGCACATAGCCACATGGTAAGTATGCTATCATGTTAACATTCACATTCATGCGAGATGCTAAAGCACAAATACTTACAGTGTACTCCGAGCCAAAACAGAAACTAGGTTAGAAATCTATGCATGATCCTAACTATACAGAAATGCCTAATGCAACACATGCAAAAATGCAACTACAATAGGCTCAGCTATTCTAAAATGACATGTGAAATGCTACAGCTAACAAGTATTCAACTCGGAATTGAAATACAAATGCAGTTAGTATGATGCGCCGAGCCCGGTTCATGCAAGACAGATAAATGGATGCAAACATGTGAGCATAAGTATGCTAATTGAAACATGCCCTAATCTAACCATCATAAGCAGGTAAATAAAAGGGAGAAAGACGTGGGGTTGGAAGACATACATCACACACACACATACTTATTACAGTTACGCCCTCGCTCGGAGGGTCCGAATAAATAATACAGTCTGAAATGAATAACGAATTACAGCTAATTATTACACATTCCCTAACTAACTAACAAATTAGCTAAGTAAGCTATAAACTGGCATGCAAATGGGCTGCCCCGGCTCTGTTTTGGATGACAATGAATGCATGCATGCTTGATGCGCTTTGTCGGTAAATTCCATCGCGATGCCTTGTCCCGCCATTGTTGGCAGCTGATTTTAGAAACTTACACAAAGCTCTAGGAGGCTGAAACTCCACCTGGGGAAGGCTGCCAACCAGCTCTTGGCTTGGGAAACACCTGCCGACCACCCCTCATGGTGAAAACCAAAAAAGGTGGTCGGCCTACCAGAAACCTGGTCGGCCGACCACTTTCTGCCCCTGGACTCTGGTTTTTCTGCAACAAAGGCAAAAAAGAGAGAAAGCAATGTATTTTCAACATATGTGTGCGCGACCACTACTCCCCGTCCTTGCACAAGCTCTAGGGAGTGTGGCCCTCGGTTCTCGAGCCACCAATCACGCATCTCGATGCATGATGGTCGAGAGACCGAATTGCACGTTTTAATACGACATGAATGCAGGTATGAACATATGAAGCCAACAATTCTATCATAGATAATCAAGAATGTCGAGGACCGGGAATCGAGGCACGTTTCGTCACTTGGAGTACGAAACGCCCCTCGTTTCCCGTGCTTGGACTAAACCCTATTCCAAGCACCATGCAAATGGAATGGCGTGCACAATGCGACTAACATGCAACCTAGCATACGCAATGCTCTGTACTAAAATGGCATACACAATGCGCGTGATGTAACATGGCATACATAATGCTCTAAGATGCAACCTAGTATACGCAATGCTATGGATTGAAATGGCATACACAATGCACGATGGACTTACACCAATATGAGTGGACCTCAGCCACACTCGCATCAGTGGCCATATGATGGAAAAGAGACAACTGAAATGCGTGCACACGTGCACGTATACCGAGGACCGAACCTAAGACATAAAATGCCACTCTACCGAAGCATGTCAAGGGATGAAAGATGGCTTATGAACATGTAATTTCCAGCACTAAAACATGATGCTAAATGGTCCCAAAACATGGAAATATGGCACCCGATGCATGGAATAAGCCCCAAAACTCAAAACTAGGCACATCTATTGAACCACAAGTATACAAAGCAAGCATTATTTGATCATGAAGTCAAAAGACAGAGCTAAGGCAGTTACAAAATATGCATATTTCTAGTTTAGAGCATGACCAAAAGATACTAACATGATGGACTAAAATAGCATGCAACATTGGCTAGCAAGCATGGTTTACATGGCATGTATATGAAGCGTATGAGAACTCATCAAACCAGCCAAAAACAGTGAATAAAACATGCCAAGATATGCCCAAATAATCACTGAAATCCAGCCAATGCATGCAAAAATGAGGGGCTTCTTTGGAGGGCCATGCAAGGGGTTGTTAAGCACATACAAGATAGACATGAAGCATAGTAAAACCACCTATGGAAATGGACTATGATAGACCTAAAACTCACCACATTGGCCCTGAAATGGGTCTAGGAAACATGCAAAGAAAGGCCCATTTGAAAGGCCTTGGATGGGATTGCTCTACACATGCATTGTAGACATAAAATATGGCCAAAAGAGCCTTAGAAAGAGCTAAGGCAGACCCCAAAACTCACAGAATGATGCCTAAAACATGACTTCGATGCATGCAAAATAGGGTCCCTTTGGAAGGCCCAAAAGACCACCAAACAAGACAAGGAGAGAGGGGGTCACCCCCCTCTAATTTTGGCCCTCAAAAATACATCTAAGCCACTGAAAATCCACTGGATTTCAGTGTCTAAGAGGCCAAACCATGGCCAATGCAAGTGCTCTGATGCATAGCTTTAATCATGAAGAGATGAAGCATGCATAGGGGGAAGATGACCCCAAAAAGAAATGGGACCTTAACCAAACTTTAAGAGGATGTCAAAAAAAGACTTTTTCCAGTTTATAGAAAATCTCGAAAATGCTCACAAGTAAGGCTAAAATAGGATGCAAAAATAGCCCTAAAAGAGAGATTGAACAAACAAGGAAGTAAATGACTTCAAACAGTAAAATGCCCTTAAACAATGTTAAAGAGGGACTCAAAATAATTCACTTTACAGTTTATAGCAAATCTCGAAAGTGCTCACAAGTAGGACTAAGATATGATGCAAAATAGGCTTACAAAGAGGGGTAAAGCATGCAAGGGTGTTGGAGGCCTCAAACAGAAAAGTGTCCTTATACAATCCTCAAGAGAAGCTCAAAATATGACACTTTTCAGTTTATGACAAAGTCCAGAAATGCTTTCAAGTATGGAAAAAATAAGGAGCAAAATGAAGACCAAAAGAGGGAAAGAGTATGTTACCCTTCTAGCCAAGAACCCCAGCAGCAAAAGGGGTCCAAACTCTGAGCTAGAACTAGATTTTGGAGCTCAAAATTATCCTCAAAGAACCTCAGCCCAATGGTAGTTGAGTTTGATCAAGGGTGCTTAGGCAAAGGAGAGGTATATCTCCAAGTATAGCTCTTGCTATGCACACCAAGGCAAGAGAATGAGAGAGAGGCTGAGATTTGGCTCTAGAATTTCTAGAGAGAGAGGGGTTTTTTTAGAGTGAGAAGCTCCCAAAACTTTCTTAGGAAGATTTTTTTTGAAAAATGAGAGATATAACTCATATATGGCCAACCCTAGAGTTGGCTCGAAAATATCTCATTTAAGGACAGCTGGAGGTTGTGGAAGATAGATAAAAGGAGAATATCTATCAATTTTTGGCTTTCTGGGCATAAGTGGTCGGCCGACCACCTTTTATGGTCGGCCTGCTACTTTTTCTGGTTTTTCAGGACAAAAAATGGGTCTGCCAGAAAGAAAGGTGGTCGGCCAGTGATTGGGAAGTCCAAAGGTGGTCGACCAGTTTTCCAAATTGAAGCCCCATAAGTTAGCTTTCCAATGGAGCAAACCTTGTATTAAAATTCCATCTGTGCAAAAAGTTATGCCTGTTTTGGTGAAGCCGCGCAAATTTGGTCCAACCGGAGTGATGCCCTACTTCAACCAACCATATCTCCCCCGTCCGGACTTGGATTTAGGAGATTATTGAGTGTAAAATAAAGCCCCAGAAGTAAGATTTCCAATGGTGGTGGCCTCATAGCTAAAATCCAAGTATGTAAACGAATAGGCCTGATTTAGCGAGGGCTGCTCGACTCTCTCCTACTCGGATTCATGCCGAACTTCTCCCAAACTAGTTTCTTTCCTCTTCTCTTCTTTTCTTCAACTCCAAACCCCTAAGTAAGGTGTTTTGAAAGATTTTTCAAAGATTTCATCTCTCTTTCATTCATTTCCACTTTATCCTTGCTCAGTTTACCGAAAAACGCAACATTTAACGAAATGCGAGCATCGGAACATCGTAGGAACTTTATTTTCAAAACGTTTTGAAAGAGAGGGTTTCAAGTATAAGATCTTTTGATCAAGATTGTTTCGGTCCAAAAAAGGGATATGAAGTTGAGATTTGACTCTCTCCTTGCTGAAGAAACTAAACCTTTGCCCTGCACACCTTTCTCCATCAAGTAAACCATCAGTCGTGTCCAAGTCTTAAGGGCGGTCAAAAATGGGGTGTCTATAGTTGCCCCTCTTTGACAGAACTCGGAAGTCAAGAAGTGACGGGAGTGAATGTCAAAGCCCAGAGACGACCCATTTTTGACAAGGTCGAAGACTTGGACAAACAAACAAAGTACAGACAAATAAATGGTTGCGCCCACAGGCTGCCTACGTATCCCTTTGCAATGAATCAAACCAGCGTAGTTCAGGGGCAGATGCAAATGATATGCAGGAAGGCTTTGATAATTGGACTTATACGCTACACGAAGCCGGTTTGAAAATTGGGGATTTATGCCATGCAATGCAACACAAAAATGCAATGTAATACCTAGAAAGTGAAGGTACCTTACAGGGGCAATTGGCAATGACCTACCTCATGCTACTGAGGACCTTTCACTTCTTCTTGGTTAAACTGCAGGTACTACTTTTCTCCCTGACTATGGTCGTACCTTTCCCTATTCTCCAACAGGGTGACAGACTAGGTTGATTCGGTATCTAGAATTGAGGCGCATACATATGCAATGTCAATCTATGGGGCTGCCATACAGATTTCAAGCCGAGGATATACCCCTGGGTATTTAAACCAGACTTTAGTCTCAGAAATCCCGAACCTTTGCGTTCTAGGCAAGAGCCATTCGAACTCTAGTTTCCACCGTCTCAGTTGGTCTCCTAGGAACTCACCGCAAACACAGGCAGGTGGCTATACCCGACCACTGGAAGTCGTTTGGGCACGACAAACACCAAAGGAATTGCACCTTTAGAGGATTTAAGGTCTCCTAGACCAAGGAGTGCACAAGACAGTGCGAATGATGCAAAAAAACAATGTGCACAAGATAGTGCGATGCAGAGTGAATGCACAAAACAATGCTAAGAAGATGCACAAAATAGTACGATGCTAAAGGTGTACAAAACAGTACGAGCATGGTGAATGCACAAAACAGTGCGATACAGATAAGGTGTGCAAGATAGCGCGATGCAATGCACTAACAAGTGCAGGTAAGGTACGCAAGATAGCGCGATGTAATGCACTAACAAGCGCAGGTATGGTGCACAAGGTAGCGCGATGCAATGCACTAACAAGTGCAGGTAAAGTGCGTAAGATAGCGCGATGCGATATGCAAAGCATAAGACAGTGCGATTGAGGTGCGTAAAATAGCGCGAATGTAAACTGCACAAAACAGTGCGATGGGCAAAATAGCGCGAATGTAAGCTACACAAAACAGCGCGATGCGCAAAATAGCGCGAATGATAAACTGCACAAAATAGTGCGATTGAGGTGCGCAAAATAGCGTGAATGATAAACTGCACAAAACAGTGCGATACGCAAAATAGCGCGAATGTAAACTGCACAAAACAGTGCGATTGAGGTGCGCAAAATAGCGTGATGATAAACTGCACAAAACAGTGCGATGCGCAAAATAGCACGAATGTAAACTGCACAAAACAGTGCGATTGTGGTGCGCAAAATAGCGCGAATGTAAACTGCACAAAATAGTGCGATGCACAAAATAGCGCGAATGATTTGAAATGCACTAAACAATGCGATACGCTAAACAGCGCAAGTGATTTGAAATGCACTAAACAGTGCGATACGCTAAACAGCGCGAGTGATTTGAAATGCACAAAACAGTGCGATTGGGGTGCGCAAAATAGCGCGAATGTAAACTGCACAAAACAGTGCGATTCGCTAAACAACGCAATTGATTTGAAATGCACTAAACAATGCGATACGCTAAACAGCACGAGTGATTTGAAATGCACAAAACAGTGTGATACGCTAAACACCGCGAGTGATTTGAAATGCACAAAATAGTGTGAGTGAGATACAACCACAAGATGCACAAGACAGTGCTAGTGAGATACAAAGTGTAAGTGCACAAGACAGTGTGATAAAATGCATCTTCTATGCAAGTACGAGGGCATTTTCTATGCAACAGGGAAAGCATATTCTATGTATGAGACAAGCAAAGCATATTCTATGCGGAATCGAAAGCAAGCATATTCTATGCATGAATCATAACGATGCGTGGCACGCATGCAACAACAGTGTATATGAAAGTTCACATTCTATACAATAGAGGAGCATCAAATATGTACTCTGGTGCCTCTAATTTGCCTCTTAGAGGACTTCACAACACACTTAGCTCAAAAAGGGCACACCTTGTTCATATTGGCGAGAGATAAGATTTGCATGTGAAACCCTCGAGTGCTGCTTGGACTGCCATTTTGACTTGAAGCAGGCTTACACTTAGGGTCGAGATACACACATACTCCAGAGAAACGGCGAGGCCTGAGAAAGTGCACCTGGAATGCAGTCTCGGATTTTGCTAAAGTTGAAACATGCTAAGATGCTCCAAATTTTCCCTCTTTTCTTTTGCTTTGCAGTCCGGAACCTAAATAGCTTCAGATAGGTCCTTGCTTTACTATTCACACATGACCTAGGTTGAACACTGCAGTTTTATGAAAGAACCAATACTGTTTTGCACAAATGTGGAGAACGGCACGGCACTTTGAGCACAAAACGATTTTTGAAATTGAAATGAGAAAAGGGTTCTCAACCGGGTATTAAGCCTACAACTGACCACAGCCAAAATGACTCAACAATGGAAAACAAAGGTAGAACAACCTAAACATAACTCAACAAAGGAAAAACAAGGTAAAATGACCTAAACATCTATTGACACTCAAACGACTCAAAACAAGAATCGAGACAAACAAAACGCACAAACACAACACCCAGCTGTGTTACAAAGGCAAGAGACCTCTCAGTGCACAAGGAGCCAGTTTCTCCGGGTATTGTTTTCCACCTTTTCTTATTTGTGATTCTCACATCACTCGGCCCTCAGGCTTGGTTTTTTCTGAAAAAGCCCTTGTCCTCACTTTTTCTCTCAGTGCACATCTCTCTATTTTTTAATCTCTCATTTTTTATCCCTTCCCTGGGTGGTTTGATGGATAAACAGAAAATTGCGAGCTCTTGCCCCTAGCACTCAGCTAGATTCTTCTTCTTGTTCACAACAGTGAGTTTGTCCCAGAGAGGGGCTGCGCTACAACTGGGCGGGTAGCAAATTTGCAGCTGACATCGGTTGATGATGCTCTGCTGGGGAGTTTGGACGTGATCAGATCTGTCCAGATAAAGGAGTGGAATATCCTGATCCATTCCAATTCGTGCTTCGCACTTGGTTTGATACCTTGTTGCTTAGAGGATGAGAGAGCTTTTTGGCCCTTTGTGTTAGCTTCAGTTGTGCCCTTTTCTAGCAGGTAGAGTGCCCTTCCTGGCAAGTAGAGTGCCATTTTCTGGCAAGTATGTTGACAACGGGGGAAAGACAGGAAGCCTGACTCAACTGTGCCCCTAGCTCATCATTTTGACCATTTTTTGTTTTGGTTTTCCACTAAAACAATTTTGACCAACATGAGAGTTAGATTAACATACTTGTTCAATTTTTTGATTTAAAATCATGCAAGTCAGGCTATGAGCACTGAAAATTTTCCTTTTTTGGGTCCAAGGAATGGTCCGGTTTTGGAAAAAAATGGAATAATTTTCGAGAAAATTAGTCAACCTCAGTAAAAATTTTCAAAAACTGTTTTTGCAAATGATCACTGCTCAACAAGCCCGGAACCTACTCTTGAGATGCACAACCTCAGATCCAAAACAATGGCAAACTGCTCCTCATCTGAAGGACACTGCATGGCAACGGAAAGTTGCCCCTTGTTTGAATAGCACTGCAGCACATTGTATGGCAACAGAAAGTTGCCCCTTGTTTGAACGGCACCGCAGCGCATTGTAGTCAGTCCTCAGAGCGACGAACACAACCAGACTCTTGGATACAGAAGATGATAAGAACCATCACATGGACATAGTCGAAATTGAAGTGTTTTGCGGCTGGACTTCAGAATGAAGTTGCCTATGTATCCCAAAGATGGGAATCAAGCCTTACGTAGTTCGGGCTTAAGGTACACTCGGGTATTAACCTCTCCTTTTGTGCTCTAACTTTTGCCAAGGCCGCCCTTCTGGGTTTTCAACCTTGCGAGCTCTGTTTTTCTTTTATTTCCAATTTTTTTACTTCTTTTCTTTTCTTTTCTTTTTTCAATTCAATTTTTTCTTCATTTTTTGCATTTTTTTCATTTTTTTTTTTTGCATTTTTTCTTTTTTTGTTCTTTTTCTTCTTTTCTTGCTCTAATTTTTGCCTGGGTCGCCCTTCCGGGTTTTCGACCCAGTGAGCCTCTCAAGGGTAAAAGTGTAGCTTTTGTCCATATGGAATGGTTTGAGATCTCGAAGCCATCTGAATCTAGGAGAATGGTTGTTGTTTGCTGATGATGTAGAAGTCCATCCAATGGGGGGCTGAATTTGCCTCTAGTGTTGTGGATAGGAACTTGGTTGTCCTTCACAAATACTTTCTTCTTTTCTCCCTTCTGGGATTTGGCATTCTCGCTGATTTTCATCATTGACTCTTCGAGCACATTTGAAATTCTTTTGCCCCTAGTTCGAGGGGTGCTCTTGATCTAGCTTCGCAAGCTTCTTGATCTGACTTTGTCGCCGCTACTTCACAGGCTGCTTTTGATCCGGCCACACAAGCCTTACATTGTAGTTGACTGTTGAACATTTTGAATCCAAGTTCAAGTTTTGAAATCAAGAGGGGTGGAGTCTCGAGGCTGAGAGCGATCCTAGGCTGCACAATCTCAAGAGGGATTCCACACAGGTCTTCGCAGGACCGCGCAAAACATTTTTTTGAAATCTTTTAAGAAAGCGACCAGTCGCTCGCGTTGAACACAGTGTAGAACCAATCTGGATCAAGCCAGGATCATTCCCAGTACACACACTAACAAGCATGATTTCATTCATTAAGGGCTTAGCATGCCTCTCTTTCTCTCAATTGATCAAATTTTTGCAAAACCCGAGGAATTCCTTCCTCTTCGTTTTCGCCGCAGTGTTAAAAAATAGTTGTGAAAAACTTAGGTCAACGCAATAATTTTAAGGCACAAGAGAGCAGGTGGAATGCACTGCCGTTTCATTCAAATCCCGGCATAACTAGCACACGACCGAAGCAAACACAAGAGTGCGAAAATCACTGCTATTTCAATCAGAATCTGTTGGCACAACTGGCTCCAAGGCAGAAACAGACTCAAAAGAAAACGAAAAGACAAACACAAAATAAGCAAGTGATGTCCGAGGTAACACCCCCAAAATCACCGGACTGCAACAAAACAGGACTGACTCGATACAACAAGACAGACCCGACTGACTCAGCACAAAAAGACTGGCTCTATACAAAACAACAAGACTGACTCAATACCCAAGTCAGAAAGCACAAAAACTGGTGTTTGCATATTGCTCATAACAGTGCGTGTCATTCCCACGTCTGGAATTAATCGAGCGCCACCCGCAGCTGGTTCATCCCCTGATCACATCACATTATCCCCCAAGTTCACCGATCTAGTGTTGATAGACTTTACTGAGCTCGGCGGGAGGATGACCCCGTTGTCAAACAAATCCTGTACGTCGTGGCGAAGACGAAAGCAGTTGTCGGTAGTATGGCCAGTTTGCTGATGGTACGCACAGTACTGGGTAGCATCATGTGTAGCTGGAAGAGGGTTCGGGAGAGGCCGAGGCTCAAGGGGTTTGAGATGGCCTTGTCCAACAAGGATTTGGAGAGCTTTGGACAAAGGCATATAGAGGGCATGGAAGACCCTCCGACCTCGGGGTTGGTACTTCAAGGTTTGTGGATTTTTGCTGGGAGCACCAGAAAAGAGATTGGCAGGTGCTGGCCTGGCTTGCTGATCTTTTCCGAGTGGAGGATTAGAGCTAACAGGATCATCTTTGGTATGACGACCCTTCTCCCGGTTTTCCCTTTGATTCAGACTGCCCCCAACTTGAGTAGCGAAAGTGTCATCCACAGCCTTTGCAACAACTGCAATCACTTGCTGTTTGTTCAGTCCTTCGACTTTCAAAGTCTCAACAGCCCACATGAGGTGTTCATGGGGATCAATGTCTACCCCTACCTTGTTCTTACCACTGGCCTCCACTTTATCAAAGGACCGGGTCGCTTACAACGCCTAGAGAATACCTAGTTGATTCGAGAAATCAACAACGTCTAGAGAATACCTATCAAGGTTTCAGCCAAGGCTAGGCCCACGCAACTCTTACCCTCTTTCAAACATTGGGACACTTCAATCAACCGGATGCTAGTTTCACTAAAACTAGGGGCAAGGAGGAATTCTGCAAGTAGACATAAACGGTGGCCTCACCAAACGAGGTCACTCCTGTCTCCAATAGCAGAAAATCAATGAACTAAATCGGGGATGTCTAGCTCGCCATCATGTGCCAAAGATCGAGCCTCGTGTAATGTTAACCCACACATTTGTCCCAAAACTTGGGCATGATTTCTTCGTCGCGCCGAGACTCCATCAAAGCTTGAAATTCTTCAATTGTCGGACACATCTCCTGTGATCCAAAGTGATACACATGTGTGATTGGGTTCCAACATTGAACAGTGGCATGGAGGAATGGAAAACAAAGAGAAGCGCAGCTCAGATGAAAAAGAGCATTTAGACCGAAACAGTGAAAGTTCACCTTTTCCGAGCCATCCAAAGTGGCTACGCAGTCTCGGAGCCTATTGTTAAACAGTGTTTCCATCTTGAGAGCAAAACCAAAGACTTGCTATTCTACCAAAAAAGCAGCATATGAGCACCATTTATAGAGATTGAGAAGGAGCAGTGCATGACAGCTGAGCAGCACTGACCAACCTCATATTTAGGCTCGATCATGCCTCAGTGAAGCCCAGCCGTACCTATTTGGACCCGGCCGAGTCTAAATGGTGGCTCAGATCAGTGCAGCTGCAAAAAAAACTGGCCTTTGTCCTGACGTACTGTGGCTGTGTTTTAAGTCTTATTTTTTTTATACCAAATGTATTTTAGTATTTGCGAGTTGTTTTCATTTTGTTTTTCTATTATCGAGTTTTATTTTACATTTTGTTCGGTTATGGATTGTTATCCGACTCAAGAATGAATGCAAGGGCAGATATTCATTATTTTAAGTCTTGTGCGAAGTTACCATATAAAGGTTATGCCATTCATCACATATTATTCAAGGAGATCTTCAAAAACTTGTCTTTTATAAACTAGCAGGTCCAACCCCGATCATTGTTTTACAAAGTAACAAAACAAAAGAAATACTTCAAAAACAAACGAGTCTATCTGAAGCTAGTCTTTAACTACAAAGCAAAACAAAAACGAAAATAAAAAAATAGGAAATTATCATCATCATCAGCAATCCATCCTCGCTCTCTTCCTCCTCGGTTGCGGAGGAGGTGCATCGCTGTCATCACTTGGGCTGTTGGACTACATGTCAACCTCTTTCTCCTCCTCCTCAAAAGTCGTGTACTCCTCGAAGGACTTCTTGGGAAGTGAGCACTATTTCACTCTACCTCCCCCTGGTCAGCTCCCCCTCTACCCCTCACTGGGCCCCATTTTCATCTCCTAGCTAGAGGAGGTCCTGCAAGTGCAACTGGTGCTGGCTCAAGCTGAAGAGGGAGAGAGCATATAGATATTATCAGAAATCAACAGGGTTATGAGCAAGACTGTCATGACTGTAAACTAGGGGCAAAAGCATACCTCAATCCCATTAGTAGCTAGAACAGTCTGCCTCCTCCGCACTATCAGAAGTAGTCGGTCAATCGTCCGCAGGAGGTCATCAGCATATGCCCTGGGTACCTTGTCACGACCCAAACCCGGCCCTATGGGTTTAGCACCGTAACCGGCCAGTAATCCGAGATTACCGAAGGCCTGCAGAACAGCAACACAGTAAAACAGAGTACAGGGCCTGGCGGAAGCCAATACAGTAAATAAATAATGTCCATTGAGCTGTGACAGTCTGTATGCCAAAAAGATTTTTCATGCATTCACATATACAAGCAGTACAGTCTATACAAAATTTACAGTTACACAGTATAGGGACCTAATCCCTTGGTAACAGTACAGTTAGCAGCTGACAGTCTATACAGTAGTCAAACAGTGACCCGGGGGGGGGGGAGAAAACAGAGCACCCCAAAGCCATAGCATAGCGACTCAGAACCTCGCATTGAGGCACAAAGGCTGGCTTGACAAAACTGGAGTCTAACCCGCGCTCCTAGCTCCGATCTGGTGGCTGAGCACCTACATATATATATAAACAGTGAGCTAAAGCCCAGTGATTAACATAATGCGTAAAGAGGTTAAGAATAAAATGTCCTTACAGTAATGAAAACAGTTCATTCAACAATACTTCAGTCTTTCAGTCAGAACAGTTATTCAGTCATATGTGGTACATCCATTAGCGTAGCAGTAAACAGTAGGTCTTAAAGACCAAACAGTAATGATGGCCATCAGTCAGTAAACAGTAGTGGTTCCGCGAGGGAACCGACAGAGATCTCTGTAACAGTAGCAGTAACAGTATACAACAGTTGCTAAGGATGCCACAATACATTTCGGAATATAGGACATACATTCAACAATTAACAATAAGTACTTCAGAAAACAGTTTCGTTAAACAGTCAGAAAACATTCTCAGTTGAACATATCTTTACACAATTGTTACTCACAGTGTTCGGGCTACAGTGTGCTAGAGCGTGTCTCCCCAGTCGCCAACCCTACACAGTTCACAGGTTGAACACACACTAAGCTACACAGTTAGGAAATATCATAATTTAATCCCTAATGCCCTTGTGTGTTCTACATCTATATCCTCAACAATATGCCTTAAACTAGGCCTAAGAATGCCTAGAATGGGATGAGGATGTAAAGATGTGATCAGAAAACAGTTTCGGAATTTTCAGAAAACAGAGTCCCGCTCGAGCGCAGGTTTACCCGCTCGAGCGGATATGCAACAAAGGTACACGCTCGAGCGTCAACTTTCCCGCTCGAGCGTACTGTAAAAGTACTGGATAGATGAAATCTCCGCTCGACAGACGCTCGACGCCCGCTCGAGCTTGAGACACATGACTTCGCTCGAGCGCCCAATCCTCCGCTCAAGCGGACTGTAAAATAGTGCAGAGATACTGGATGCTCGGATTCCACGCTCGAGCGGAACTTCTCCCGATCGAGCGGAAGTGCAAAATTTGGGAATTCCAGATTGCACCTCCAAGCCAAAACCCAGGTTCAAAAGCATCAAAACTGATCCTCTTGGGCTGAATTTCCAGAAAACACTTGTAAACATATAGAATAACACGGTTCAAAGCTCAATTTTGAGAAATCAAAGCCCAAGGGTGTTTAATTCAAACTCAATTTCAAACCAATTTCATGAACAATATGAACATGCAAACATGCATGAATTCAAATCATTTTGAAGCTCCAATTTGATGTTCTAAGGAGCCACTTGATCCCAAAACAAGTTGAAAACAGGGACCATTACAAAATTATGAACATGCATGCACCATTTTACCATGAATTCAACTCGAAAACTCATTAATTCAAACATGCATGCATGAAGTGAGCTTCAACTCACCATTAATGAACCAATTCATGACTTAGCTCTACAATTAGACATGAACCATGCAAGAACAACTCAAAGACACAATTAAGAAGATGAATGATCTACCTTAGGTGTAGAATTAGGAGTGAGGGAGCTCAAATATGCAAATACACTTCAATTTCCTTCAAGTCTCTCAAGCCAATTCAGAAACATGAACTCAATTCTCTCTTAAAGCTCTCATCTCTCTCTCTACTCGGTGGAACTCAAGGAAAAGGCTGATCAAATGTTGCTCCTAAGTGAAATCAAGTCTCAAGAAGGTCCAAGTAGTGGGCCACTAGAGTGGCATTTGTGTAATTACGGCAACCATTGCAATTTAACTCATTTTAATCTAATTTAATCATACCAAATCAGTTTTCAGGTAATTATACCATAAAATCACATTAATTATGATGATCATAAAACATCAATCAATTCCCGGTTCGGCCGCCGATAAGGCCTTCAATTAGCAGTTTAAACACTAAAACACGAACAGATCAACTAATCAACCAAACAGATAGATGCACAATTAAACAGATAGACTCAGTCAATTCAGTTCTAGTTTTCAGTCAGTCAGTTCAGTACTTTAATCAGTTCAATTATCAGTCATAGTCAGTTCAGTTTGACGGTAATCAATGTTTATCGGTAAGCTGTGATGAGGGTTATTACAGTCTCCCCTCCTTATAAGGAGTTTAGTCCTCTAAACTCGAGTTACCTTCATTCTGGAAGAAAACAGGATTCAGTGGAAACAGTTCAGGATATCTTTTAGCCATGTCATCTTCCCTTTCCCAAGTGGCGTACACACCACCATGGTTTTGCCAGTCAACTTTCACTAGCGGGATCTCCTTGTTTCTCAGTTTCTTGATTCGTCTGTTTACAATCTGTATAGGCCGTTCCTCGTAAGTGTAGTCATCACTCAACATTACCCGAGTAGGCTCAATTACATGGAAGGGATCCCGGGGATAATCTCTTAACATCGAAATGTGGAAAACGTTATGCATGTGCTCCATTTCAGGAGGAAGCGCAACTTGATACGCCACCGGATTAATTTTCTCAATAATTTCATACGGTCCGACGTATCTCGGTGCTAACTTGCCCTTGACTCCAAAACGAGTCTGGCCTTTCATCGGTGTCACTTTCACAAATACGTGATCACCCACTTCATACTCTCTGTCGCGTCTTCTGATATCAGCATAACTTTTCTGTCTGCTCTGTGCGGTCTTCAGTCTCTGTTGAATCAGTTTCACTTTCTCAGTCGTTTCATAAACAATCTCGGGCCCAAGCAAAGGCCCGTCTCCAATTTCTGCCCAGCAAATCGGAGATCTACATTTTCTGCCATACAATGCCTCGAAAGGCGCCATACCAATACTCGAATGGTAGCTGTTGTTGTAGGCGAATTCAACTAATGGCAGATGACTTTCCCAATCTCCCTGAAAATCAAGGACACACATTCTCAGTAAATCTTCCAGAGTTTGGATGGTCCTTTCTGACTGGCCATCTGTCTGAGGATGATAGGCACTACTCAGCCTCAATTCAGTACCCAATGCAGTCTGTAGACTTTGCCAAAATCTCGATGTAAACTTCGAATCCCTGTCAGAAACAATAGACACAGGCACTCCATGCAGTCTAACAATTTCATCAATATAGAGTATAGCCAATTTGTCTGCATTATAAATTGTCTTAACAGGTAAGAAGTGAGCAGATTTAGTCAGTCTATCAACAATAACCCAAATCGAGTCCATACCTTTACTGGAGCGAGGCAATCCCACAATAAAATCCATAGTAATATGTTCCCATTTCCACTCCGGTATCGGTAAGGGCTGCAATAAGCCTGCGGGTCGTTGATGTTCGGCTTTAACTTGTTGGCAATGAAGACATTTGGATACAAAGTCGGCAATTTCTTTCTTCGTTCCCGGCCACCAAAAATTCAATTTCAGATCTTGATACATTTTCGTATTCCCTGGATGGATAGAAAATTTTGAGTTATGGCCCTCTTGCAGAACTCTTCTTTTCAGTTCAGTATCGTTCGGTACACACAGTCTTTCTTGAAATTTCAGCGCATTGTCCTCAAATTTGAATCCCGATCTCGGTTTAGGTTCTCTTTCTTCGATGATCTTCTTCAAGAAGTCATCCAGTTGCTGTTTCTCTTTAATTTCTTCAATCAGTGCCGGTTGAGCAGAAATAACAGCTAAGGTTCCACCTTGTTCTCGCAAAACAATTTCAATTTCAGATTTTTCAAGGTCACAAAGCAGCTCTTTCTGTCCAGTGAGTAAACAGGCTAAGTTTCCAATTGATTTCCGGCTCAATGCATCGGCAACGGTATTGGCTTTTCCCGGGTGGTACAGTATCTGTAGGTCATAGTCCTTAATCAGTTCTAGCCATCTCCGCTGTCTCATGTTCAATTCTTTCTGTGTGAAGAAATACTTTAAACTCTTATGGTCGGTATATACTTCACATGTCACCCCATACAGATAGTGACGCCAGATTTTCAGTGCAAATACTACTGCAGCAAGTTCCAGATCATGGGTCGGGTAGTTCTTTTCGTGTGGTCTCAGTTGTCGGGAAGCATAGACAATTACTTTCCCATTTTGCATTAAAACACATCCCAAGCCCTTATGAGAAGCATCACTAAACACAGTATATCCATCCGTACCTGAAGGTAAGGTCAGAACAGGTGCAGTCACTAGTCGAGTTTTCAACTCCTGGAAAGCAGATTCTCTTTGGTCAGTCCAGTCAAATGATATCCCCTTCTGAGTCAGTTGAGTCAATGGTAAAGCGATTTTGGAGAAATCTTTGACAAATCTTCTGTAATATCCAGCCAATCCCAAAAAGCTTCGGACTTCAGTCACATTTGTTGGTCTAGGCCAGTTCACCACAGCTTCAATTTTCTGCGGATCAACAGAAATTCCATTTTTGCTAACAACATGCCCCAAAAACATAACATGGTCAAGCCAAAATTCACATTTAGACAGTTTAGCATACAGTTTCTGTTCTCTTAAGGTTTGTAGGGCAAGTCTCAGATGATGTTCATGTTCTTCTATAGTCTTGGAGTAAATCAATATGTTATCAATAAATACAACAATAAAATCATCAAGGTATGGTTTAAAAATTCCGTTCATGAGGTCCATAAAAGCAGCAGGGGCATTCGTGACTCCGAATGGCATAACTAAAAATTCATAATGGCCATACCTCGTTCTAAAAGCAGTTTTATCAATGTCTTCCGGTTTAACCTTCAGTTGATGATACCCCGATCTGAGATCAATCTTAGAAAACACTTGTGCACCCTGCAACTAATCAAATAAATCATCAATGCTCGGTAATGGGTATCTATTTTTCACAGTTACCTTGTTCAATTCACGGTAATCAATGCACAGTCTCAGCGAGCCATCTTTCTTCTTTACAAACAAAACCGGTGCACCCCACGGTGAAGTACTGGGCCTGATAAACTTCTTGTCTAATAGTTCTTGCAATTGCACTTTCAACTCCTTCAGTTCAGTTGGGGCCATTCTGTAAGGAGCTTTCAATATCGGCTGTGTACCCGGAATCACATCGACGGTAAATTCAATCTCTCTGTCAATCAAATTCCCTAGCAGATCATTTGGAAATGCATCTGGGAATTCCCTGACTATAGGAATACAATTCACATCAGTTTTAACACTATCATCAGTAGACACAGTCAGCACAGAACACAGATATCCTTTACACCCGTTTCTAAGTAATTTAACGGCTTTCACTGACGAAATCAAATACGGAGGAGGTACTACTCCACTCCCATTAAACACGAATTCAGGCAAACTAGGTGGGCGGAAAACAACTTTCTTGGTCACACAATCAATAGTGGCATGATATTTTTTGTAACCAATCCATCCCCAATATTACATCAAAATGATCAATGTTCAATGGTAGTAAATCAATAAACAGATTCATATCCCCAACAATGATTTCACATGCGGGGTACATATAAGCACATGTCATGGATCCTCCTACGGGTGATGATACAGCTAGCAGATAGTTCATGGGTTCTAAGGGTCTATTCAATTTCCGTGAGAAAGCATGCGATACATAAGAATGTGTAGACCCCGAATCAATCAATACATATGCATTTTGTGTACAAATAGAGAGCATACCTGACACAACGGTTTCAGTATTTTGCACGTCTCCCGGTACTAGGGCGAATACTCGGCCCTGCCTCATGGGCTCCTTCCCGGTAGCTTTGGGGTTAGGCTTTGGTGCTACAGTTGACACTGCTGCGCTTGGCGTAGCTTTGCTACTAACTTGCGGAGCAGAGGGACAGTCTCTAACCATGTGGCCCACTTTGCCACATCTGTAACAGGCTCCGGATATTTTGTGACAAACCCTTTTGTGCTTGTTGCCAGATACAGAGCAGGGTGGAATGAACCCACTCCCTTGACTGGGGTTAGTTGTCGACCCCGTATTCTATTTCTTGTTGGTCGGGTTGTGCTTGCCTTTCTTGAATTTAAAACCCTGCCTCTTACTACGCCATTCCGACGTTACTGTTTTAGTTTTCAGTGCTTCAATGTTTGACTCGGCCATCAATGCCCGGTCGAGAACACCCACAAAAGTCGGTAGTTTCAAAACATTTATTCGGTCAAGTATTGCAACATTAAGGCCACCCTCAAATTTTCTGGCCTTCTTGTAGTCAGTGTCCACCATATGTGGTGCATATCTGGCAAGTTCAGTAAATTTTGTTTCATATTCCGCAACGGACATCGTATCCTGTCTCAGTTGTTCGAATTCAGTCACTTTCCTATCCCTGATACACTGTGGGAAGTACTTTTCAAAAAAGGACTCCTTGAACTGAGCCCAAGTCATAACAGTATTTGTATCGCGGATCAACATCCACCACCTTCTAGCTTCTTCCTGTAGGGTGAAGGTAGCTAACAATACTTTATTCGCTTCGGAGCACGGAAACACTTCAAATAGTTTTTCTGTTTCCAGAACCCAAGCTTCAACTTTAAACGGTTCAAGGCCTCCCTGAAAGGATGGCGGTTTCATTTTGCTGAACTTCTGGGTCAGAGCAATAATATCCCCATCATTCATATTCGCATTAGGTTTCGGTTGTACCGGAGGAGGAGGTGGGGGCTGTTGGTTCTGTTGTTGTTCAAGCCTAGCAGTTATCAGTTCCATCATTCTTTCCATTCTTTCTATTCTTGCCTCGGTCGAGGAGGATTCAGGTTCATTTGCATTGTCCATTTCACTATAAGCAGTTATAACAGTTTTAAACATAAGCAGTCATTTGTTTCACAGTTTAACACATTAGTAGATATTCAGTTATAACACAACCACACGCTTTTCAAGGTCATGAAATGCCCTACTCACTTTTCTAGGACACCCTATAGCTCATTTGGACACGTGTGTGCGGTATGACTCGTGGTTAAGTATCGCTCTGATACCACTCTGTCACGACCCAAACCCGGCCCTATGGGTTTAGCACCGTAACCGGCCAGTAATCCGAGATTACCGAAGGCCTGCAGAACAGTAACACAGTAAAACATAGTACAGGGCCTGGCAGAAGCCAATACAGTAAATAAATAATGTCTATTGAGCTGTGACAGTCTGTATGCCAAAAAGATTTTTCATGCATTCACATATACAAGCAGTACAGTCTATACAAAATTTACAGTTACACAGTATAGGGACCTAATCCCTTGGTAACAGTACAGTTAGCAGCTGACAGTCTATACAGTAGTCAAACAGTGACCGGGGGGGGGGGAGAAAACAGAGCACCCCAAAGCCATAGCATGGTGACTCGGAACCTCGCATTGAGGCACAAAGGCTGGCTTCACAAAACTGGAGTCTAACCCGCGCTCCTAGCTCCGATCTGGTGGCTGAGCACCTACATATATATATAAACAGTGAGCTAAAGCCCAGTGAATAACATAATGCGTAAAGAGGTTAAGAATAAAATGTCCTTACAGTAATGAAAACAGTTCATTCAACAATACTTCAGTCTTTCAGTCAGAATAGTTATTCAGTCATATGTGGTACATCCATTAGCATAGCAGTAAACAGTAGGTCTTAAAGACCAAACAGTAATGATAGCCATCAGTCAGTAAACAGTAGTGGTTCCGCGAGGGAACCGACAGAGATCTCTGTAACAGTAGCAGTAACAGTATATAACAGTTGCTAAGGATGCCACAATACATTTCGGAATATAGGACATACATTCAACAATTAACAATAAGTACTTCAGAAAACAGTTTCGTTAAACAGTCAGAAAACATTCTCAGTTGAACATATCTTTACACAATTGTTACTCACAGTGTTCGGGCTACAGTGTGCTAGAGCGTGTCTCCCCAGTCGCCAACCCTACACAGTTCACAGGTTGAACACACACTAAGCTACACAGTTGGGAAATATCATAATTTAATCCCTAATGCCCCGGTGTGTTCTACATCTATATCCTCAACAATATGCCTTAAACTAGGCCTAAGAATGCCTAGAATGGGATGAGGATGCAAAGATGTGATCAGAAAACAGTTTCGGAATTTTCAGAAAACAGAGTCCCGCTCGAGCGCAGGTTTATCCGCTCGAGCGGATATGCAACAAAGTTACACGCTCGAGCGTCAACTTTCCCGCTCGAGCGTACTGTAAAAGTACTGGATGGATGAAATCTCCGCTCGACGGACGCTTGACGCCCGCTCGAGCTTGAGACACATGACTCCGCTTGATCGCCCAATCCTCCGCTCGAGCGGACTGTAAAACAGTGCAGAGATACTGGATGCTCGGATTCCACGCTCGAGCGGAACTTCCCTCGATCGAGCGGAAATGCAAAATCTGGGAATTCCAGATTGCACCTCCAAACCAAAACCCAGGTTCAAAAGCATCAAAACCGATCCTCTTGGGCTGAATTTCCAAAAAACACTTGTAAACATATAGAATAACACGGTTCAAAGCTCAATTTTGAGAAATCAAAGCCCAAGGGTGTTTAATTCAAACTCAATTTCAAACCAATTTCATGAACAATATGAACATGCAAACATGCATGAATTCAAATCATTTTGAAGCTCCAATTTGATGTTCTAAGGAGCCACTTGATCCCAAAAACAAGTTGAAAACAGGGACCATTACAAAATTATGAACATGCATGCACCATTTTACCATGAATTCAACTCGAAAACTCATTAATTCAAACATGCATGAATGAAGTGAGCTTCAATTCACCATTAAGGAACCAATTCATGACTTAGCTCTACAATTAGACATGAACCATGCAAGAACAACTCAAAGACACAATTAAGAAGATGAATGATCTACCTTAGGTGTAGAATTAGGAGTGAGGGAGCTCAAATATGCAAATACACTTCAATTTCCTTCAAGTCTCTCAAGCCAATTCACAAACATGAACTCAATTCTCTCTTAAAGCTCTCATCTCTCTCTCTACTCGGTGGAACTCAAGGAAAAGGCTGATCAAATGTTGCTCCTAAGTGAAATCAAGTCTCAAGAAGGTCCAAGTAGTGGGCCACTAGAGTGGCATTTGTGTAATTATGGCAACCATTGCAATTTAACTCATTTTAATCTAATTTAATCATACCTAATCAGTTTTCAGGTAATTATACCATAAAATCACATTAATTATGATGATCATAAAATATCAATCAATTCCCGGTTCAGCCGCCGATAAGGCCTTCAATTAGCAGTTTAAACACTAAAACACGAACAGATCAAATAATCAACCAAACAGATAGATGCACAATTAAACAGATAGACTCAGTCAATTCAGTTCCAGTTTTCAGTCAGTCAGTTCAGTACTTTAATCAGTTCAATTATCAGTCATAGTCAGTTCAGTTTGACGGTAATCAATGTTTATCGGTAAGCAGTGATGAGGGTTATTACATACCTACAAAAGGAGGAGCATTTAAGAACAAATCTTGCTTATGCACACATATAATAGAGGGCAGTGCAAACATATAGTAACACAATGGCCAAAAATAGGAAGAAGTGTGTAACTGCTCGACACCAGGAGCAAACACCAATATGCGATCCCTCTCCTCAATGTGGTCAAGAAGGATTTGCTTAATCACCATGTCTGGCCACATGTATACGACCTAAGTTGGAATCAAAGGAAACCTGGGAGAGGGAGCGATGGCGGGAGCACCTTTGGCACCTGCAACAACCTCTGGAACAGCGTGGACCACGCCTGGGGTTAGAAATGTCATCACCCGAGTCTGCAAGAAGGTGGTGAAGTCACCAGGCTCATGATGTTGGTCACCATCCTCTCCCAACATCAGGAAGTCGATCTAAGGACTGTCGTGAAGATCATTCACCACCCTCATGTTAGGAGGAGGAGGATATGGAATGTTTGGATCTGCTACCTCTCGTGTCTGGCGGATGAACCTCTTTCCCAAATAATAAGCTCGACCAAAGGGGCCCTCAAACAGAATCTGCATGGTAGAGGCGTGCCATGCAGCAACGTAGGTTGCCCTTACTACCTAAGGGATACTCGCCCAGGTGTACCAGTCAACCTATGAAAACAAATGTCCAATGTCAAGGATCTAAGCAATATGAGAATAACAGTGCAGTGTAGAAACAGTGCAGTGCAGAAATCGTACAGTATGGAAATAGTGTAGTGCGAAAACAGTATAGTATGGAAACAATAGTATGGAAATATGAAGATTAGTATTTTGTTACTTGATCCGCCGTGATAGTGTCAAAGAAACGGCGAAAGTAGGGGAAGTCTCTGTCCACACGGCGGCGTCGCTCGAATCGGGAATTATAGTATCGAGTGTGGGGTACTGACAACTCAATCGGCCTCACCGAGACTGGAGCTAGAGAGGTGAAATATGCGTAAACCCACAGCTGCAAGCAGAAAAAGATGGGAGAAGTAAATGAGTAGATAAACAGGAAATACAAAGCAAAGATGAGTAGGAAATGCAAAATTGAACATAATGCACAGAAAAAGGAAGTTTAGGGCATACCTCTCAAACCCTCTAGTAGCCACCAAGTGAATCCGTCTTATGGCGGGATATGAAGCTCATATAGCAGTATAAGGTGACCAGGTCGACGCCACCCCAGCCATACACTGTTACTTGTGATAGGTGCACTAGTGCCCCTAGAAGATATAACCCCATGCTATTTTCCTATTCGCAAATAAGGTAGTACCAAGGAGATACATAAGAAAGTCGCAAGTGTACTGGGTGACCTCATCTGGAGTAGCGGGCTGAGAAACATAGAAGTGATCAAAGAACCAACTATACCAACTAAACCAACATTCCCTAGGTATTCTCTAGGTATTCTCTAGCCCCTGCATTCTTTAGGCCAAAGGGCACGACCTTGTAACAATATAATCCTCTAGGCATTGTAAATGATGTGACCTGCTAGTCTGGTTCATGCATAACGATCTGATGGCAACCTCTGTACGCATCAAGAAAGCTAAGCCGATTGTGTCATGCCGTCAGGTCTACCAATTGGTCTATCCGTGGTAGGGGAAAACTGTCCTTTGGGCATGCCTTGTTGACTGTTTTGTAATCCACGCAGACACCCCATTTTTCGTTCTTTTTTGGCACTACTACATTATTGGAGATCCACCTGGGATAGTACACTTCTCTAGAGGCTCTTGCCTCCAGCAAGTTTCCTACTTCCTTCGTCACTATCTCCTCGTGGTGGAGTACCGATCTGCGAGTTTGCTGTATAATTGGTCTGGCAGTTGGATGGACATTAAGTTGGTGACAGATGAAGTTTGGGTCAATGCCAGGCATGTCGTATGGTGTCCAGGAAAACACTTCGATATTAGAGGTTATGAATTCCATGACCACTATTCACTCAATGCTGGACAAAGACGAACCGAGCAAAAAGAACTTTTCTGGGTTCTTTTCATCTATCCTTACCTCTACCAAGTCTTCCACTGCCTTCTGTTTGGCTGCTTTACCAATATCCGCAAACAGTTCATTGCTCTATGGCTCTTCCACCATCTATACATACCCTTTTGCAGCCCTGCTGCCATTTACTGTGACGAAGCAATGTTTCGACATAATTTGGTCTCCTAAGACCTCTTCAATTACTCCAGCTTCATTGGGGAACCGCAATGCTTGATGGTAGGTTGACGCTACCGATCGCATGGCGTGCAACCATGTTCTCCCTAAGATTCTGTTATAAGTGAAAGAGACTTTCAATGCCCAGAATTCCACCTGTTTTGTCATGGTTCCTGCCTTGACTGGGAGGATTATCTTGCCCACTGGCCACTCTGGCATTGAGTTGAATCCGACAAAGGGAGATGTCACAGGTGCCAAGTCTTTGTCCTCCAGTTTCAATTGTTTGAAGGTCTCGTAGTACATTATCTCGCATGAGCTTTCTTGGTCAATCAGAATCTACTTGATGTCGAACTTTTTGACGCGCAAAGTCACCACCAATGCGTCATTGTAAGGGCAATGTAGCCTTGCTAGATCCTTGTCTGAGAAGGGTATGACTTTCGTAGCTTATGTTCTGTCCTTTTTTATGGTAGGCTGTGCACTTAACACCTCCTTTAAAGTGCTCTGCCTTTTTTATCATCCCCCTAAGTTCACATATCCGCTCAGGTTCGACGATCCCATGAATAACGTTGATTATGCCTTGGGGTGGACCGTCGTCTGGCATCCCGTTCAGTTTGTTGAGGTCCTAGGGGGTTGGCTGTGTCCTCCCTTCTACGTACTGGTCGAGGTGCCCAGCTGCCACTAACTCCTCCAGATGTTGCCTCAGGGGTGTGCAGTTTTCAGCCCGGTGCCCCTTCTCATCATAGAAGGTGCAACAGGACCTCTCTTCATAGCCCCATTGTGTTTCTCTCAACTTGGCTGGCCGCAGAATGTAGGGTTCATTACGTATCTCATTGAGAATCCGGTAGATAGGTTTATTGAACACGGTGGTGATGGCAGTGCGGACCCTTAACTTCCTTTTTTCTGGGTCCTCTCTGTTGGATCGCCTGCCTCGCCCATTCCTACTTGGTTGTTCTATCGTGTTAACTTTTGCGGTAGTCCTTTTATCTGGTACCGCTGTTGTGCCAGGATTTGCTTTAGCGCGGGCGCTATCTTCCTCTACACAGATATGTTGATGCACCCTCTCTATTAGGGCCTCCATCGTGAGGAGTGGCATCATAGTAATTGAGTCCCTCAATTTGTTTTCGACTGGCAGACCCTTTTTGTATTATGTGATGGCGAGATTTGTAGGGCAATCCCCAATCTGGTTGAAAGTCTTCCAATATCGACTGTTGTAAGACCTCAATGTCTCCTTTTCGCCCATGTCATTGAAGAGTAGCTAATCAATCTCTACTGGTGTCTTGGTGTTCGTTCTGAATCTAGTCACGAACGCTTCTGCCAATTGTGCCCATGAGGCGATGCTGCCTTCTGGTAGCCTTTCGAACCAGGTTAGACCTAGGTCGCCTAGACTGGATGGAAACAGGATACACATTAGGGTCTCGTTTCGCCGGTATACTGCCATAACCTGGCAAAAGTGGCTTAAGTGCATGTAGGGGTCCGTTTTCTCCTCTTAAGTAGTAAATTTGGGCTGGTGGAAGCCTGAAGGTAGTGGTGCGTTCTATATTGCTAGAACGAATGGCGAACTCTGTAACCTTGCTAATACTTTATCCACTGGTTCGTAAGCAAAGCGCGGCATTGGCATCCCTACCTCGACACTTCCATGTGTCCTAGGGGCCAATCGCTGTAGCAATGAAACCCTCCGAGGGTCGCGAGCCCTGGTGTCTTCCTTCCATCAGGCTCTCCTCCAACACTATCTGTAAGTCCGCTGATCTAGGCAACTCCGTGTGCCTGGATGTCGTCTGGTGCGTGTGTGAAGGGCAATAGCTGCTTCCCTCTATATATGACCTCTCGGTCCTCGTTTTCTCAGATCGGGAGTGACGAGTCCTGGAAGTCCTTGACTGAGTATCGCCTGTTCTAAGGCTCCTACTTTCTGCTTGTGAAGCTGTAATATGTCTGTCACAGTCTTCTGAGTGGCGAGGGGGCGTGTTGCCTTTGCGCCCATCTCCTGTCGCCACCCATTTCCCTTTTATTTGGCGCTTCATTGTCTCCATATCTGCTTTTATTAAATATAGGTTCACCTTTCAAAGAAAGAGAAGAAGAAAAACTAACAATGTAAAAAAACTAATTGTCTTTTCTGGACTAACCCCCAAAACTATTAGACTACAATGGCAATAATTATTGCCTTTTCTGAACTAATTGCCTTATTTTCCTTGGGCCTTTCCTGCTGCATATGGAAATGATTGTCTCAAGACTATGCATGTGTGCCTCTTAGATATTTTACTTTTTAAATTCATCATCATTGTTTACCATAGTTGGTACTTTTGTTGACCACATACGTGTAGTCAGTCATACACTTGAGAGAGAATATATATATATATATATATAGATATATATGGGGGGGGGGATTCTATATTTAAATGCTATGGCTCTCCTAGTTCTATCAAGTTCTCCACTTAACTAAGTTTGAACTAGTGGGAGTATAAGAATGAACGATGCTTCCTTCATATCTATGTTTGATGAAATTAACAACTAGTATATGATTGCATTATTATAAGCTATGTTTGACCTGATCAAATTTAATTTTCGTATATCATCTTCGATGTACTTTGAATAACCTTACAAGGAGAATTTTGTTTATTTTTGGTGAACTTGAGGAAAGACTAACTCTTCTTATTATATCGTCTGCCTGTCTTCTGATGCTGCACTCAGATTCCTTGCACCTTGGCTTCTATTGTTGATTGTAGTAGATCAACTGGACTACATAATTGTTTACTTAGCCAATTTAGATATTTCAATTTGTTGTCGTTTAAGAATTACATAATGCAGGAAAATGATGCTTGATGCTTAATTTGTTAGGTAGAGTGTCCAAATATATTATAACTGACATAATTTTATCACATTGATGTGAGATGAGATGGTCTGCTTTGGTGCAAAGCATAATATTTGGCTAGCAAACAAGCATGTGGAGAAAATGATCTCACTGTCAATGACTACATTGAGATGTTTTAGTGTGTCTTTATTGGATAGTAAGGTTGTTGTAGTCAGTGCTGTTCTTAGCTAGTGCATACTTGGTTTTAAGTTTACTAGCTATGGGAGCACACTTGGTTAGTTTTGATTGAGAAGTGAGCATAGGTTAGGTTATCAAGCTGTAAAGGATGTAGAAACACTGAAGAGGGTTTGGATGTAGTTTGTTACAGAGGATGACTGCTATCATTAGTAGACCATGATTAAAATCATATTAAATGTGAACAAGCTCATACTTACAGTTCCTAAAATTATATTAAATGGACAACTGAATATTTTTGCTCTTCATTTTGTATGATGACCAAATATAGGGCGGTTACTAGTGCATATTACAGAGGTGCTGTTGGGGCTATGTTGGTTTACGACATAACCAAATGCCAGTCCTTTTGATCACATACCCGTTGGCTAGAAGAGTTGCGTTTGGTTTACGACATAACCAAACGCCAGACCTTTGTTACTGTTCTGAAATGATATTATTTATGTATGCATGATTGTGATACTTAATTTCCTTCCCATCAAATTGAGTTTCACTTTTCCTCTTATTTGACCTATGTTTGTGCTTGTTTCCTGTAGAGTAAAGCAGGACCTGTTTTAATAGCAATCAATCCCTTCAAAGATGTCCATTGTTTTGGAAATGATTTTATCGCAGAAGCTATCAGTTTTGGCATAATGAGAAATCAAGTATAAGTTTTCCCTAAATAAAATTGAATCCCTTGACTCTGTATAAAGGCTCAACAGAAGTTTGAAAGCTCGAACTCTATGATGTTTTGGGTACTAATGAAAAAATAACATGAGAATGAATGGATAATGCTTGCTTAGTTTTACACTTAGAAAGGGAACATATCATGTATAAGATTGTTGAATTTGAAACTGTATATCAATACGATTTTGGTATCATCTTATTGTTTTCTACTCATCTGTCTAGACATCCTTAACATTTTGTACTTGAATCATGCAATTATTATTTTTATTTTGGTTGCTCAACCTAATATTTAATTGCCTGTTGTTAACTAGTGATTTTAAATTTCACACAATTTTGCATCATATGAAATTTTTATACTTCAAAAATCTTAGAATTAGATCATATTGTGGAGATCAGTTGATTTAAATTATAATTAGCTCATGTATCAGCAAATGTTGATTTGTGTGACATTTTACTATGATTCTGGTAAAAGGGAAGTTGATTCACTATCTTTTGTTAATTTTTCTTCTCCAGTTTTACCAAACAACTAGCAGCATGTTGGATTGCAGGGATTGTTATGAACTTGTAGGTAATCAATTGCATGTTGCAACACTTGCTTTTATTTATTTATTCATAAGACAGAGAAGAACAAATTCTACTTGCATTGAGTAATGTTATTGGTAAACCTTTGTACCTCGATGAGTATGCTGAAGTTCATAATAGGCTTATTTTTGCAAAATTGCATTGTTTTTTTTTTCTTCCCAATTTGTGTTTATTTTGGTGAATCTGATTGTAGTTTATGTTCTAATGCAGGCATGTAGACCAGTGATGACTACAGCTTCCATGCTAAAACATGTGTTTTTGGATATATGTTAGTTTGTGGTCAATGTAAAAACATGATTTTTGGATTTGGATATGTTATTTTGTAGGTAATGGTGATTGGATATTAATTGAATGAGAAATTGAATTAATACTTCATTTGCTATTTGAATGGGAGTTATTATTTTATATGTCAGTTTTATTACAGGTATTTGAATGGGAGTTAATATTTTGTATGTTGGTTTTATTACAGGTATTTTTTTATTAATTGAATGAGAAACCAAATTCAATATTTTATTATAGGTATTTTTTTATTAATTGAATGAGAAACCAAATTCAATATTTTATTATAGGTATTTTTTTAATTAAATCAAATAAAATTAGCACAATTTAAAAAAAAAATGGATATGACGACGTTTCTATAAACGCCTCCTAAACCCTAAACATTAACGGTTATATTTTTCAAACAGATACGACGGCGTTTTCAAAACGTCGCTAAATATCGTTGGTGACGTCACCGTGTTTATATGAGGACATTTGGCGGCGTTTTTTAAAACGCCTCCTATACTAATATCACGGTGTTTTTAAAACTTCGCAAAGATACAACGACAGCCGCAGCTTCGGCGTTTGGTACTAAACACCACTAAAGGAATTAGCGGCGTTTTTGATAGATATAGCGGCGTTTTTTAAAAGCCACTAAAAGTCCAATTTCCAGCAGTGATTTATGAGTTACATATTTCTGCACAAGATAAATTTAGTAAAATTAGAGGTGCTTGCTTGTTGAAGGGGACTTCGTGACTTCATTTATTTATCAAATATATGAAACAAACATATATACATAATGTAACAATAATTAACATAACAACTCACTTTTGTCCCTAAAAAAAATAAAAATTAAAAAAAAAAGATACACAATGTAGACACAAATATACCAACCAAGCAGCAACTGGTGTGTGGAATTCTTAGAGTTATTTCTATTGGGTTACATAATTTGAACTAGTAACTTTATTTCTTCTTGTCTTTTGTCTTTTGAATGGTAGAAAGTACAGATTGCGCCATCTTTTCCTTCACTGTCGTCTTCGTGTGAGAATTACACTAGTTTTATCCTTATCTGGCATTTTTCTCAACTCTCTCTCTCTCTCCCTATGAATTGTATGTTGCGTTTTGCTGTGGTGCCTCTGAAGATGGAATGATGGGGATAGCGATTGGCGAGAAATTCTTTTTTTTTTTCTCTTAAACTTTTCATTGGCTTGATTGTGTGTGTGGGTGTGGCTTTGGGTGTGGGTGTGTGAAACCAAGCTAAAAGAACTATGCCAATGTGTATGTGTTTGACCAAGTTAATAGGTCTATCTATTGTATCAGTGTGTGTTTTTGAGAAAACTTTTTTTTTTTTTTGGGGGGGGGGGGGAGGGGTTGGATTCAGTGATATTTTTATAAAATAATATCAGATTAATGAAAAAATTTAAGATTTTAATTATTAATATTTATAAAATTTAGGAAAAATTATTGGAAAGTCCCGTTTAGGAGAGTGTTGATCTGAATGGTCTCCCATTTTTTTTAATGAACCATGAAGTCCCTATTATGGGGGAATGTGATCTAGCAGGTCCTCTACGGAAACGTGGTATGGATTTTGGTAATGATTTTGCCCCTTTATTGATGGGGTGGCAAATTTAGCAGGGATTTTGAATTTCTTCAATCACATTTGGTGTTGTCCACATTTTTGAAAATAATTGATATGGACAAAATCTTTCTGAAGGTGGGGTGTAAATAATAAAGGGTAATTGATCAATAAGTCTCATATTTTGAATTTGTAACTTATATAGTCTCATATTTTTTTTATTATTTATTTAATTTTTTTGGATGTGTAATAACTCATTTGTCCGTCATATTAGAGTGTTACATTTAGAAAGAAAAAAAAAAGTACACTAAAGAGTTTTTTAGTGTAACACCATACCTTTCACGTTAGAGTGTCACATTTGAAAAAAATACAATAAAGAGTTTTTAATTTTTTTATAATGTCACATCATATCTGTCACGTTGAAATGTCATATGCCACGTTTAAAAAAAGTACACTAAAGAACTTTTATTTTTTTTGAAGTGTCACATCATATCGGTCAAGTTGTCACGTTTGGGAAAAGTACACTAAGGAATTTTTATATTTTTTGAATTGTCATATTATACCCGTCACGTTGTCACATTCAGGAAAAATACACTAAGGAGTTTTTTAGAGTTTTTTAGTGTAACACCATTTCACGTTAGAGTGTCACATTTGAGAAAAATACACTAAAGAGTTTTTAATTTTTTTTAAGTGTCACATCATATTAGTCACGTTTGGGAAAAGTACACTAAGGAGTTTTTAATTTTTTTTAGAGTGTTACATCATACCCGTCATGTTGTCACGTTTGAGAAAAGTGCACTAAGGAGTTTTTATTTTTTTTTGAAATGTTACATCATACTCGCCATGTTGTCGCATTTGAAAAAAGTACACTAAAGAGTTTTTAATTTTTTTTAGAGTGTCACATCATACCCGTTACGTTGTCACATTTGAAAAAAAATACACTAAACTTTTTTTTATAGTGTCACATTATATTTGCCACGTTGGAGTATCATATGTCACGTTTGGGAAAAAATTAAAAACTCTATTGTGCACTTTTTACTAACGTGGCTGGAATGGAGGGACTACATTTTAGGTAACAATAATATTGTTACAAATAATAGCAAGATACATGGGTAAATGAGTCAATCCTTTTCAATGGGATTTCCTTGTTCATTAAAATAAATTTAGGATTGCTTGATTCACAAGTTCACTTTTTGAGATTTATGGGTCAATCACCCTAAAATTTATCATTAATCTATTTTTATTTTTTTTTTAATTTTATGAGAGAGCTAGTTGAAAGACCCACCTCGGTGTGGGTGTCGGTGTCTTAGGTGACTCCATTTCTTGACAAGAAAGAAATAACAAAACTCAAGAAAGATACCTTGGCAACATGAATTTTTAATGAATAGTAATACTTTAAACAGAAAAATTGCAGAGTTTGATTTTGTAATATTAGAGTGGGTTATATTCCTCTAAATTGATCCTATGTATCCTTTTTTTTCTTTCTTTTTTTTTTTAATAAAACTTTTTTTTGGTGAGCAAAAAAAAAAATATTAACAGAAAAATTAATACAAAATCATGTAAAATTTTGAAATGTGTTCACTTTAAAAAGTAAATGTCCATATGATGTGTGATAGTGTGTGGAGGTGTGGATTTGTGAAGCCGAGAGTTAATTGACCTTAGTCAATGTGGCCTACCTTCTGTGTTTGAGAAGCCTAGTTGCAAGGCCCACCTCTGTGTTAGTTGTGTTTGATGAGATAGAAGCCCATTTAAAAGATCCATTTGAGGTCTGGGTCACTCAATTTTATATAATGACCAATCAATAATAATAATAATAATAATAAATTAATAATATATTATTATTATTTGTATTATTATTATTATTATTATTATTTTATAAAGAAAATGACACCTTACTTACCTGGTCAATATGAATTTTCCACAAGTAATTAAATAATATTCAAAATAATATAATACATTTTAATTTTACCACTTTAAAATAAAATGTCTACTATGTTGCCTTGCATTTTCAAAAGAGTAATAATATACAAAAATAAATAAATAAATAATTGTATAAAAAATTTATACAAAATTATATGACTTCTTGTGGTAGTTTCATTACCAATCAAGAAATCATCTATTTTCGTTATAATTTAAAAAATGTCACTAACATATTATTTTGGATATGCTTATTTTATAAATTTTTATTTATTTATTTATTATTATTATTATTATTATATAAAGAAAATGACACCTTACTTACCTGGTCAATATGAATTTTCCACAAGTAATTAAATAATATAATAAATTTAAAATTTAAAATAAAATGTATACTATGTTGACTTGCATTTTCAAAAGAGTAATAATATACAAAAATAAATAAATAAATAATTGTATAAAAAATTTATACAAAATTGTATGACTTCTTGTGGTAGTTTCATTTCCAATCAAGAAATCATCTATTTTCGTTATAATTTGAAAAATGTCACTAACATATTATTTTGGATATGTTTATTTTATAAATATTTATTTATAAATTATTTCCTCTAGTATGTTTTTCCCATACTCGTTTAAATGACTGAATTACCGAATGTGACTAACTTACCTAGCAAAAGATCTAATAAACGGGAAATGATAATGGGCTGGCAATGGGTGACGTTCATCCTAGTGTTTGAGAACAATTTTATACATATGCATGACATGAATTATGATGGGATTAATACCAAATGAGTTAAGTCCTGTACAAGCGGTCTAAGCGAGCCCTAGGTTGACAGGGATGTATTCAGACTCTATGCGGTGGTTTCAGGGTGTAAGCGAGCCCTTTGGTATGGTATGTGCAGGGTGTAAGCGAGCCCTAGGCACGATTTGGTATGGTATGTGCAGGGTGTAAGCGAGCCCTAGGCATGATTTGGGTGTAAGCGAGCCTACTTGTTTGGCCGTCCCTTTTGAGGTCCCTTTTTAGGTTCAACCCTTACCCACGCGTTTCGACTTCAAACAATTTGACGATCACCTACAAAGGGAAGTGGTTTTAACTTTGAATTGGGCAACGTGTTTAACATTAGATACAATATAGAAGAAGGAGATACTATTATTTCTACGAGTCTTCTATCGATCGTCATACCCTCATTTCATATTTGTAACCTTGTTTGATGTTGTTCACTTTCAAGATTAAGTCATTACCATCTGGTCTTACTTTGTATTTTTCAATTATACCATTTGCTAGATTGACAACCTTGTGCCTTGATTATGCCATCTTGTACGAGAATTTTTCTGAAAGTTGCAATTTCTTCATTCGGTGATGAATCTTGGATATTCAGTTTGAAACGCAGATGGCCGACGCAGTTTCAAGTTAAAGATCTAACTTAGTCACTATCTCTATACCTTGACCACATAAAAGTCTTAAATCATAACCCATCCGTATTTCTGACGATCCTTGTATTAATTGATGCAATTACTATAATATTATTTCATCTCCACTTCATATTTTCCTTTTATTAATCCAGTTTTCAAAGTCTTGTAGTTATTATTTTGCCTATATGTATATATGTGAAGTTGTGTTGTGTGCTTCCCTAGATTTGTTATTTACTACTTGATCTTATTGTTTTAAACACCGTAGGACAATTAAACCATAACTTTAAGATTAGTTGATTACCCTTGAGAATTGCCTCCATAATTAGACTCAAACTTATGCCTCACCTTGTACTATGAATAGAAAGAAAGAAAAAAAAATAGTGAACCACACTCGAGCCAACGACTACACCGAGACAAACGATAACACACAAGCTCGCGAGCAATAACGCAATAAGAATGAAGTATCATGTAATTGAAACCCTGAGAATGGACTAATACCCGTAGCTGAAATCTTGAGCCGCATTGGAAACCAGATTCTTGAACAATTGGATCAATTGAGAGGGAAAATGCAAGAAAGTTTGAATGAGAGCTAGACCCTACGATCAAAGGAAGAGGGCGAAGACCCGTTAGTAATTAGAGATAACATCGCACTCTATAATTCTTGGGTTCACGCTCTATCCGATTATGGCGCACCATTTTTTTTTTTTATAAAAATATCATGTGTTAAATCGTTAGGTCTTACATGTGAACCTTTAAAACTACTTTTAAGTACCGCATCACCTTTGGGAGGAAGTGTCAATGCGAATTAGAAGTGTCAGGTTTACACTTGATTTGTGACCTTGTGGTCAGGGACATATTCGATTTTGACATAATCTTAGGAATGGAATGGCTATCTGCCCACTGAACGGTGATTGGCTGCTACCAGAAGAGGGTGACGACTTACACACCTGATGGGAGGTGTTTCCAATTTAAGGGGGATAGAGAGGAGGGTTTGAGCACGACAATGCGGTGGCATAATCAACTTGCTGCGAGTTCTGGTTGAAGGAAGTCAAATTTTGGGACACGTAGTGTCTGAGTATGGGATTGGAGTGGACCTGACCAAAATAAAAGTAATATTAGATTGGAAGCATCCAACCTCAGTATTTGAAGTTCATAGTTTCTTAGGGTTGGCCGATTATTACCGACGATTTATTCAAGATTTTTTTTTAGACTGGCGAAGCCGATGACTCGTCTAACACAAAAAAATGGGTAAAATATGATTGGGATGAAGCACGTGAATGATCTTTTCAAGAACTCAAGAGGAGATTGACTAGTGCCCAATACTCATCATTTTAGAGTGAGACGAAGGATATATAATGTATTGCGATGCATCTAAGGATGAGTTGGGCTGTGTGTTAATGCAAAATGGAAAGGTAGTGGCTTACGGCTCCACGTAACTGAAACCGCATGAAAGGAACTATTCGACACATGATGTGGAGTTGGCAGAGATGGTTTTTTTTTTTTTTTTTGCTAAAGCAATGGCGTTAATATGGTGAGTAGTTTGAGATTTTCACGGATCATAAGAGCTTGATGTATTTGGTCACACAGAAGGACTTGAAGATGAGACAAAGACGGTGGATGGAATATCTCGAACATTACCATTTTACTGTATCTTATTATCCTAGCAAAGCTAATGTGGTGGAAAATGCCCTAAGTTGCAAGAACCAGGGGATTATTGTTAGTCTGGCACTCAAGAAATGGAACATGGTCGGAACACTTAATGAGTTCGGAGTACAGATGAAAGCTTACGACGAGAAGGTATACCTTGGTGCTCAAATCGCTATGCCTAAATTACTGAATGAGGTAAAAGAGTCACAGAAGTATGATCAGGAGGTGGCGTGCATAAAAGCGCGAATAGCATCTGGCGATCCTATACTTGATTGGATGATTCACTCGGATAGAAGTTTGAGACATCAAGGCAGCATATTTGTGCCATAAGATGAGTCACTTAGAGAAAAAGTTCTAAAAAAGTTCCATCATTTGGTGTTTGCAGTGCACACAGGAGGGATGAAAGTGTACCAAGACTTAAAACACCAATACTGGTGGAACATAATAAAGAAACTACAGAAAAGGTGAAACTTATTCGACAAAGATTGGTGGCAGCTCAAGATCGCCAGAAGAGTTATGCAGATAAAGAAGACCTCTAACTTTCATTGTCGGTGATATTGCCTTGAAAATTTAGCCCTGCCGAGGTATCATTCGTTTTGGAAAGAAAGGAAAATTATCACCTCGATATATCGAACCCTTCGAGATAATTTAGAAAATTGGAGAGGTTACGTACAAATTGGCTCTACCTCCGCAATTGGCTGGAGTACATGATATTTTCCACGTATCTATGTTAAGGAAGTACACAATGCACCCTTCTCACATTATCAACTGGGAAGAAATCCAACTCAACGAAGACGCTACCTTTGAGGAGGGACCAGTAGCAATTATGGACAGACAAGAAAAGAACTTGCAAGGAAAGACAATTCAACTTCTTAACATACTCTGGCGTCACCATGATATTGAAGAGTTCACCTGGGAATATGAAGAGGCAATGTGGGTAAATTATTCACAACTATTTGAGACGTGAGGTACGATTTAATTTCGAGGACGAAATTTATTTAAGGGGGATAGGTTGTAGAGACCCTAATTTTTGGTAATTACACATGAAACCCTGAGCCTTAGTTTAATAGCATTTTAGCACCTAGTTTCGCAAAAGTCTGAAAAATGGCCCAATAAAAAATAATTTTCCTGTATATTATCAAAATTAAACCGAGAACACCACCTTACAATTGGAAATACCCTAAAACTTGGTTTTTATATATTTACCTCTTAGTTTATAAATTAATTCATACATTTTATTTTTATTTTTATTTTTGTCTTTGTTGTTCTTTTATTTATTATTTATTTGAATATTTATTATTTATTTGAATAGAAAACTATTGTGTATTTGAATATATACATAGTTTAAATATATATATATATATAATATGTTGGTGGAAAAGTGATTGGACAACAACAAACAAAAATAAAATAAAATACAAATAACTATGTAGATATTTAGTTTTCTTAGCCATTAAGCTACCTTATATTATATAGATTGAGGGCTTGGCCAAATCCACTCCCACATTTTTCTAAAGCCCAAGGAGAGGGTGAGAGAGGGAGAGTTGGCTCAAGGGAAGGGAGGTAGAGAAGTAAGAAGAAGAAGAAAAAAAAAAAAAGGGAAAGAGAAAGAATTCTTGAAGGTAAGAACATACCTCTTCCTTATTTTCTCCAATCCTTTCATCATCTTATTCTATGGTCTAGTATGCCTCTTGTGTTACAAATTGATGGTAAATAGAGTGCTTTTGGTGTGTGTGAAGGTGTAGGTATGAAATAGTATCATTGTCTTGCAAACTTGTGAAATTAGGCACTGCTACAACTTCTCTAATTTAAAAGAAATAACAAATCTATCTAATTCTCAAATATGAATTTATTGTAGGATATTTTATGTGTTTAGAGCTTGTGAAAATTTTATTAGCTCCTAATTGTGTGTTTTTAGGGCTTGGATAATTTGTTGAAAAATCTGGTCCTGAATATCTGAAAAACAGTCCACTTTTAGAAATTTTATAAAATTCTAGAAAAATCATCTCATGTTGGTTCTACTGTCAAAATTTAGAACTCTGAGTCCTCTTTCCAAAAGATTTTATTTGAGTGAAAACCATCAGGTAGATTGAGAGAAACGTTAGTTTCCCCAAAGGGTGACAAATCTGGACAGATTTTCGAATATTGTTTTTGTGCAATTTCAGCCCCTAATTTGGCCTAGAAGTATTTTTACCAAAGCGTTCTTGTTAGCCCTGCAGAATCGAACAGTGCTGGAAATTGTGTTATATTATGTTATTTGTCTCTAAATGTTTCAAAGCCTTTTTAATGTTATTTTCTTGCCTTACTATACTTATGTATGATGACCATGGACTATATTTCCTCTAGTATGTTTTTCCCATACTCGTTTAAATGACTGAATTACCGAATGTAACTAACTTACCTAGCAAAAGATCTAATAAACGAGAAATGATAAGGGGCTGGCAATGGGTGACGTTCATCCTAGTGTTTGAGAACAATTTTATACATATGCATGACATGAATTATGATGGGATTAATACCAAATGAGTTAAGTCCTATACAAGCGGTCTAAGCGAGCCCCTAGGTTGACAGGGATGTATTCAGACTCTATGCGGTGGTTTCAGGGTATAAGCGAGCCCTTTGGTATGGTATGTGCAGGGTGTAAGCGAGCCCTAGGCACGATTTGGTATGGTATGTGCAGGGTGTAAGCGAGCCATAGGCATGATTTGGGTGTAAGCGAGCCCACTTGTTTGGCCGTCCCTTTTGAGGTCCATCAATGTCATTGACCGGTAAATAACCGGGAGGTGGGCATAGATGGTAAGGTCTGCAAAGCAGCAAAAGGGGGAGTTCTGAATAGTCCGGTGTTCAATCCTTGTGGTTGGGTAGAAGAATCTCTTTGGGGGATTCTAGTCGTCTAGTCTAACTACTAATTCATAGAACCTTGTTGTAATATTGTAAGTTATGTTACCCAATTTGTTCTGTGTATGGTTGATTGGTTGATAGAAGATATGGGTGGTGTGTGTGTTTTTACTGGTCATTCCAAGCTCATGGCGTGTCATGCCAGGTGATGAAGCAGTTTACAATGGTGAAGGTTATTTCGAAGGTAAACGAGATGAAGTGTTGGAGCTGTAGTTCATTTGAAGACTTAGACTAGTTGTTTTTTTTTTTCCTTTTGACTTTTGGTTTGGCAATGTTTTGGTAATCCTGTAATGGAACATAAATGAATTATCTGTGATATTAACTCTGGTTATATATGTATATTAAGATGTTCTGGTAATCTATCCTACTTGTGTTGTATTATTGTGCGTATTTAACGGCCCGGAAGTTGGGGCGTTACAATATTATTTTAGTAACTTTTTGAATTTTTGGCTAAAATATAATGTAAAAAAAATTAGTATGTTTTAAATGACTTTTTAGTTTTTTTATGAAAATATGTGTAAAAAGTAAAAAGAAAAGAGAATCTTTTATTTTTTGGTATAGGTTATAGTAGTGGCAGAGCCACAACTAGTCCAGGGAGGTCACGTGCCCCCCTGGGTTTTGGAATATATATATATATTTTTGTAAACATAAAAAAAATATTTTAAATAAAAAAAATTATAAAATATTATTTAGAGTGAAATATCAATGACATTTTTAAAATTATGAGAATAATAATGATTGTTTTTTTTATTGAAAATAAATATATTACGATAAGTCATATTATTTTTTTTGAAATTTTCAATACTATGGTGATATCTATCATTATTGACATACAATTATAATTAATCTCAATGAAAATTTGAAATTTATTGAATTGTTAGTTACATTTGACATGTGGAGTTCATTCTTTATGTGTTTTTTTACTATTGGTTGGTAATATCATATGTTAATGATGACGTAGTATTACTATTATATTGAATTTTTATTGAAATTTTGTATAAAAATTTAATTTATCATTATATAATTTATTTTAAAACTTATTCCATGTTTTTTTTTTTTTTTTTTTTATATTGTCCATGCTATACTAATCACAAATAATATATATATATATTATCTTTCTTGAAGTCAATCATAAAAATTTATGTGAAATATTTTTGTAAAATTTTTTAATGTTATAATTAATAAGTGCCTCATCTGATTTAATTTTTTGGCTCCGCCATTCGGTTATAGGCTTTTTGGTTTTTTTAATAACTTTTTGACTTTTAAGTTAAAACTATTACATGCCAAACAAGGCCTAAGATGAAGGATAATCACATCCAAAGGTTAAAATCTTTCTTATTTTTTTTTAATTATACTTTATTGCGTTTATTTTTCATGCTAATCAAATGAAGAAATAACGTCCTTCACATTTTCCAAACAAAATCCCTTAGAGGTAAGTTTCATGATGTTTCATCCTATTTTTGATGTTAGTTACGATGAATGTGCAATAACCTAAAATAAGAAAGAAACAAAATAATGAAAAAATCATTAACCAATGTGTCACGGTTTCAACTTACAAAAATATTAATTATAATTAAGAAAAACTTTGATGGGATCAATTATAAATTTATGCTGGCTTTTTATTGAGTTTGATTATTTGTTTGTGGTGAGTCAAACTCAAGTACAATATAAACAGAAAAATTGTATTAAAAAAATTAAGGGAAATTATATATATATATATATATATAAACGATAGGGTTTGACCAGTGTAAAAAAATAAACTGTAATTTTTTAATTTTGTCAATTTAAAAATTTTAATCTTTTGATTTATTTTCAATACAAATTATTTGTTTATTTTCATCAGGTAAAACTGATGAAAAAATAGTATTTAAACCATTAAATTCAATGAGGATTATATATCTAAAATACTATTTTTCATTGAATTTAATGACTAAATTATATATATTTTTCCGTCAGTTTTACTTAACGAAAATAGGCAGATGATTTAGATTGAAAACGAATAAAAAAAATTAGAATTTAAATTGAAAAAATTAAAAACTTAAAATTTATTTTGTTATAAGAATCAAATCTTGAAAGTTTTTTTTTATAATTTCACCAAAAATTAATACTGAGTGACTAAAAAAATTAAAAACAAAATACTCATTAAAATGACTTATATTTTAAAAAATGACACAACCATATTATTCTAATTAAAATTCAGTATAAAATATTTATAAGAATAATATTTTTAATATATAAAATAATTTACTTCAGACACCCACACCCACACCCACACCCACACCCACACTCAATTGCGTCTTTTAAATTGACTAATCACCCTGGTCAAACACAAACACAAACACACACAATTAGATGGGCTTTTCAACTGAGTTTTTCAATCTCACACACACAATCACACACTCCCTTTTAACCTGGGTACACGTATATACATTGATCTATTTTTTATTTGACTTCACAAACCCACACAAATGCACACACACAACCCCTCGAGATGTGGCTGTTTCAACTGTGTTTTCACAAAATGACTAAAAATGAAAAAAAACAAAATGATATTTTTATATAATTTTTAGTTGAACAGTGATATTTTTAAAAACAGTAATATTACAAATTTGGACTTAACTATCTAGAAATTATCTAAAACTGTTATCTTATGGTTTAAATTTATTCTACACATGAATCTCACACTATACAAATTTAATTTCAAACACACAACTCTCATTCGGAGTAAATTCGAGGTACTTAAGTGGGGTTCATAACATTTTTCTTTTAAAAATATAAGCCGAAATGACAGCTGTTTTGATTTGAAGTAATAAAATTAAAACTTATTGCATCATTCTGCATTAAATTTTTTATATGATTTTTCCATTTTTATAGCACTACTTACTAAAAATTCATATAAGCGATATACTATAGTTCCCATTTCTTGAGTTTAGTTATTTTGGTGAGTCATTACACAAAATTGACTTAACACACCCACACCCACACCCACACCCACACCCAAGGTCTGCCTTTCAAGTGGGCTTCTCAAACAAACACAAAAGATAATTCTCTAAACTTGGTCAGAGACATACACATTGATATGTCTTTCAACTTGGCTTCACAATCCCACAACACACACACACATTTGTAAATTGTGTGGCTTTTTCAGCATTGTGTTAACACGCAAACAATCCAAAGAAAAGAAAAAAGAAAAATGAAAAAAGAAAAAAAGAGAGAAGGAGAAGAAGAAACCTCCCATGTTTATAAATACATGCCCATGTTTTCCTCCAGAGAAGCACCAAAACTACACAAAACACACAACATAGAGAGAGAGAGAGAGACAGAGAGACAGAGAGAGATGGGAGACAGGGTTAAAAGCCAATCAGCTAGCGTGAAACCTCCACCGAAGACGTCGGTGAAGGAACAAATGGTGAAAACAATAGTTTCAGCTATTAAAAAGAGCAATGATAAGAAGAAGAGCAATGATAAGAAGAAGGTAAATCCGAATTAGAGATTGGCGTTATGAAAAAGATAAAATTCATCATCATGTAATGAATTGAATAGTTGTTTCACATTATATAACCCAAATTATAGCTCTAGCAAATTATAGATAAATATGTCTATGGTTGGTTGGTATATTTATGTGTCTACATTATTATGTATCAAATATCAATGTTTGTTTCATTTAGTTGATAAATAAATGAAGTCTCGTTCTATGGTTTTTTATGTGGATGGGTTTGAATTTACATAAATATCCATTTTATTATATAAGTTGCACATTTCATTTGGTGTGAATATTTTTTATCCAAATAATGTCCTCCTCATTTAGTAACGGTCACATTCAATGTATGTAAAATGGCAAACACATTGCATTTCCATCCACAATTAGTGCATATATATATACATATATATAAATAGTTCGTTTATATACGTTTGTCTTACATCAATAAATTTATTTTTTGTTGAAAAAAATTATTATAATAACCTAAGGAGCATGTAACTTTAACCCATACGGATTTAAGGATTTGATGAAAAAAAGATAATAAAGAGGAGAGAAAAAGATTTCCAGTTACTTGCTTGTAAAGTTTAAAAGATGATCAGTAGTGAAAAATGAAGGAAAATTGTAAAGAAGAGAAATGCTTTAGAACTCAAATTTTATTTCTCATAAAAAATAGTGAAATCAAGAAATCAAAAATATTCTTTATAAATAATTTATAAAATCTAAATTATCCCCTGAATATGAAATAAATAAAATAAAATGACACACGTCCTTTTTATTTATTATTGAAAAATTGCAATAACTTTTTTCTTCTCTCAACTGAGGTCTCGTTTGACATGTACTTGTTTTAACCTAAAAGTCAAAAATTTATTAAAAAATTAAAAAGTTTATAACCTCTACTAAAAAGTCAAAGATTTTATTTTCTCTCTATTTTTTACACTTTTTTTCATAAAAAATTAAAAAATCATTCTAAACATACTAATATTTTTATCTTATATTTTAGTTAAAAAATTAAAAAATTACTAAGTAATCTGTTTCAAACGAGACCATAATCACAATTCAAACACAACAAAGTTGGTGTCCCTCCTTAATTGGGTGGGCCACACCATTGACTCGCGTTTGTGGCAAAGTTTATTTCTCTTATTTTATTATTATATAAATTAGAAAGCTTCTCTTGGAAGTTTTTTGGTGTGCCTGAAAGACAAAAGAATAAATTAAATAGAAATAACAAAATAATTTTAATAAAATAAAAATAAAATGGAGAGAAAAAAACTGTTGGTATTTTTTCATAATAATATAAAAAGATATATAAAATAAATTAACTAGAAATGACCAAACAATTTTTTTTTTTATTAAAGGATGAAATACAGAATAAACGATACAACTAAATACAAAAATAAATTATATTACATTATTAAAAGAACAAATTATTAACATGGATAAGTAAAGATTAAAACTTGTTGAAATAAACTAAATTCTGAAAAATTAAAAAATAAATAATAAGAAAAGAAGCAAATTGAAACTTGTGTGATACTACAGTTTCCTTAAAATAGATTCTTTACCTCTCGATGGGTGCTGGAGGTATGCCGAAATCTACCTCACAGGATACGACGGTTGAAACCAGCTAATGCAAAAGCACCTTCTGAATAGTTTCGATGAACTTGACAATAGTTGCACTCTCTCTAACAAGAGCCAAAGAAGAGGCTAACAAAAAAAAGATAGGAAAAATTTTATTTGGTGTAAAAAATCATCTGCAACTTTTAGTTCAAAACATCATCTCATTTTCCATCACAAAACCTCTCTAAAAACAACCTACTAAATTGGAGGAGAAAGACCTCTATTTATACTAATAGGGGAGAGCCTTAGCCATGAAGGTTAACATCAATGGGGCCATCAACTCTAGCCATTAGGGCTAAAGTTAAAAGGTTCAAAGCTCCAAAACCATTATACAAATAATAATGTGTACATAATGTATAAGTTTTGAGAATTAAACTAGATGGATTGCAAAATGAATACAGATGTTGGGTTACAACTCGATCTAGGCCCAATCTTAAACATATGCACAAACTAAGCCCACCTCAGCTTAGCTCAAAACTCAAGACTAGGTCCAAGTCCAAGTCTAAGACTAAATCCAACACTTGTACAAGTACAAGTTTAGGCCTAGTCCAAACCAAGACTGTCCAATCTAAACCCAATTTTATTGAAGCCTACTTTATGAGACAATTCTCATTCATAACTCAATGGTTTCGGCTCATTATTTTTGTATTGCAATCTTCTCACTGAAGATAATAAAAAACCACTCAGATCCACCTCAACTGACGGTTGGGTCTCACTTTAATTTCGAATTAAAGTTGTTGAAAAATCATTATTTTTCAACAATCCCCCACATGAATAAAATTGACCGAATAAAGAAAAACGGACAACGCTTAACAACAAAAACTCAGAGAAAGGGCACACAGAATAACCTTGCATCAGAAAAGGTAGGTGTTAGCCTTGAACCTTTCGTAGTGAAAGCTTATCGAATTTACTGGTTGACCAGTGACCCTGATGTCTTGAACTGTTCTGCCGTTTATGTAAATCGGGACAATAGACCTCACACAGGAGTTGCTCCAACCATTATTCTTGTTCTCCATAGTGTGTCCGGTTTGGCCTTGGAACACTAACCTGGTTAAGTGAGTGTTTTTAAAGAATTCGGCCTCGTCAATTCTTTGAGAAGCGGCCCCACTTCACACTCACATAGGTGACCTACATAAGATATCTCGTTATACCATGGTTGACTATTCACAGTACTTAGGCCCCGTTTGTTTCAGAGATAGAATGGAGAAGATTACTAGTGAGAGGATTGTTAGTGAGGGGACTGATAGTGAGGAGATTAAGTAAAATTGTGTTTGTTTTGATGATAGTTGTTAGTGTAGGGAATGTTAAATTATTTTTATATAAAATAATAAAACAAATAAAAAATAAAAAAAATTAAACATTAATGTTCAAAAAAAAAAAAATGCTGAACATGTAAAAAAATTTTAAAAAATAAAACAAATAAAACAATGATTTTTACTTAACAAAAAATACAAAAAATTAAACATTAATGTTCAAAAAATGCCCAGCATGTAAAAATAAATCAATAAAATAAAGAATTTCTAGTCCTTGGGACTATTTTTCCAATACCATCTTCACCTCCTCCATCCCAATCCCCCTTCCAAGGCCTATCCTAATACCAAGGGATTAGGAGTCCATTTCCCATCTCTCAAAACATACACCCCATATAGTGGGTCCCACCCCACTATCAATCACAATCCCCTCCCTGTAACCTTAAACAAACGGGCCCTTAGGTCATTAGAAGCATTAGCTTAACCTTCCACCTCACAGGGTATCACTGTATAAAGGAATGGACAGGAGGATTTACCTCTACAGTGACTCATCCGTTACACACAATTAGGTTGTCCCTTTGAACTTAGATCTTGGGATCTCCAGTCAACTAGGTTAGGTTTTCCATTCCGGTAACATTTGTTAAAGGCCTTAACCCCATTCCTATTGACGACTTCTTACTAACTCTCGATTTAATCCTTAGGCTAACGGATCTGTAATATCATCCTTAGACTGTATATAGCCTATAGTGACAACACACAAGAGTAGTCGTCGTATGGAATTATCACTACAAGAAAAAAGGTTTTTACGGCGCACTCTTTTACGATGTGCAGCGCCTGTCATATTATGACCAGTCATGGAAGTCATTCACTTTCAACGACATGCTTCGTAAGCCGTTAAAAACTATTTAATGGCAGATTTTGTGCATTGTTGTTATTTTTTCTACGACATGCTAGAGTACGCCGTTAAAAACTGTTTAACAGTAGATTTTGTGCGTCGTTGTTACTTTTTCTATGACATGGTAGAGTACGCCATTAAAAACTATTTAACAACGGATTTTGTGCGTCGTTATTACTTTTTCTACGACTACTTTCGCACGCTGTTAATTGGTGAAACACATAATGACGCTGATTGTGCGCCGTAAAATATGTAATACGACTTATTATGCCTGTCATAAAATATGCAGTTTTTGTTTTTTTTTTTTTTTTTTTTTTTTTTAAATTCAGCAGGTTCTATTTGACCAATTTTGTACAATCTAATAAATATTACAAACAAGTATCACTAAACATTAATCAACCACCAAAATATTATTTGAAACATAAAAAAGAAACTATATCCATAAATTATAAACATTCAACAATTGTCTATACATTCCAAACATTCAAAAACTATATCCTTAAGTTCTAAACTGTACAAAAAGTTTAAACCATCCAAAACTATGCATATCTAACTTTCTAAACATATCAACAACTATTAACAGATTATCTAAAACTACTGACAACAGTTCCTATAGCAATTGCAACTGCAACTGTAGCAAATCCACATACTCTTATCATAGGGACGAGGGTGCCAAATGTATGTGTTAAGGCACCTAAACCTGCAACAATAGCTGGAGCAACTAACTCTGTTGCATTTCTTGTCTGCATGTCAAAGGAAACTTCACATAAGTACAAAAACCACTGACTCATGGACTAAAATATTTCTTGAGGTATTAAGAAATGATCAAGAAATTTTAAAACATCAATAAAACATTTCCAAAATTAATAAGATAATTCAATGGTCCCATAAAAGCAATGTCATAATGAAAAATTAGCAAAAATTCAAGATCTCAATAGTTTGCTATTAAATCCATGCCATAAGAAGCTCAAGAGAAAAATCAAATTTAAAAAGAGGAAGAGGTGTAATTAATCTACTTCAATGTAGCACCTACTTGGGACTTGCATAATTATGTTGAAGGATCTCTATGTACGAGGTTTAGGTTTGTATAGGTTTTATCCATTACCATTGTAAGTTCCAAAATAAGGAATCCAAGTCAAATTAAAGTCTACATTATTTATACGTTTAAAAAGAAACTTTCAATCCATTACAGTAGTGAAATTTATAAAGTACCCGTGTTAGACACCTAACAATTTGGTAAGGGCATGGAATGTGTCCAACATGTTTAGTTGGACATTCACTCAACAAGTGTTATAGGTAGTTTATTATATAGCTATGCATAACACCCTCTATGTTAGCTTGTAAACACCATCTTTACCCTAAAATAATGAGAAATATTTAATAAATATAAAATCTGGCCATGTCCTTGTCTCCTTGAATATGAGAATTAGCTTAAACTCATATCTAAGTAAGCACATAGCTTCATGACCAACTAAACATAGTATCAATTGCTAGCCTGCTGAATCAGTTCTCTGCTCCAAAGTTTTGATGGATCCAGGGTCAAAGATATACTGTAGACACCCCATTTTTGACCATCCTCAATACTTGGATGTGCTTGCAGGTACATCCGATTACAAGCTTGATTACTCGCTGAGCGCTCAACTTTCGCGACGGAATGCCAAGTTTGCTCTTTCCAAACCCTATTTCCATTCTGTCTCATTTTTGGACCATGCCTTGGTCCCTGCATATTGATGTTTGTGATGGCCTGCCGGCCATGGGGAAGGGGCTGCCGACCATGGATTTGGCCTTGCCGGCCACCACTAATGGCCGGCAGGACACCTTGTTTTAGCAGATATTATTTCAGATCTTTTGAGCCAGCTGTTTTTCACTGAGCCATCCTCCATACATGTGTATGGAGGGATGGAGGCCATTTCAAGCTTGTCAAGCAAGCTTTGCATTGCATTTCTCTATAAGAGGGAAGGTCCCTCTTCCTTTCCAGAGGTGGACAGAATTTTAGAGACAAAATATTTCTGTCTCTGGAATTCTCGCACTCTCTCTCTCTCTATATTGTGCTCCATAGTGTCCCAAAGTGTGTTTTCTCTTCACTTTTGCACTACAACACCTAGCCAAACACTCCTACTTTGTTGCTGAGGTGCTTGAGGGTCTTGTTTGAAGCCTAAAAGTTGGTTTTTGCCTTAGAAGTTGTTGGTTTTTAAGTTGTTCTTCAAGAGTGAGTAGTTACCCTCTTTAAGCTTTCTTTTGCTTAAGTGTTTAGCCATCTTTGCATGCTTCTTTTGGCTTAGCTTTCAACTACAAAAAACTTTTGTTTTTAAGTGCTTAAAATGGTTGTTTGAGGCCTCTTTGGTGTTGAGGGTGTTCTACCCTCTTGTGTGCCTTATTTGCTTAAGCTTGGTGCCATCTTTTAAGGCCTTTGAGGCAATCTTTATTTGGCCTTTTAACCACTGAAATCCAGTGGATTTTCCGTGGTAGAAATGTTGTTTTGAGGTCCCACATAGGAGGGGGTGGTCCCCTCTCCTCTTGTCTTGGTAGAAATGTTTTTCTAGCATGTGTTGGCTTGTTCTCAGCTTATTTTTGGTCTTATTTCAACATGGCATAACTCTATTTTGGCCGGGTTAGGTCACCTCATGCATGCTTTTTACACTTGTAGTGTAATCTTGCCTTTTAGCCTTACATGCTTGCCACTTTGGCCCATCATTCTAGCCTATTTTGACTACACTCCAGCATGCTTTTACCCATGTTTTAACATACTTAAGCTCTGTTTCAAGTAGTCTTGACCATGTGAGACTTGCCTTGTATGGTTGTAGTATAAGTGCCTTTGACTAGCTTTGAGTGTCAAGTTTCTAGCCTGCGTTACTTGAGTTGTTTGCATGCTTTGGCCTCATTTCTACCATGATTTCAGTGTATGAAATGTGGTCATACTCTCTCATGCTTCACTCTTTCAATGCTTTTGGAGAGTTATGCTTTATGCCTTGATCATGGCCTAACTTGTATGCATGCGTGCCTAAGCTTTTGGGCTACCATCTCAGCATATTTTTGGTCTTATTTTGCCATGTTACAACTCTGATTTTTGTTGATGGAGTCACCTCTTGCTTGGTTTTGGTATGTGTAGTGTATTCCCACTCTTTGGCCTTGTATGCTTAGTGTTTTGGCTTACCATTCTAGCTTGTTTTGGCTACACTTCATCATGTTTCTATCATTGTTTTGGCCTGGCTTAGGACTGTTTTGAGTGATCTTGGTTCTTCGGGGCTTCCTTGATATGGCTATGGTGCAAGTGCCTTAGCTAATCTTGAGTTTTGAGCCCTCTTTGATGCCTTATTTGTGATGTTTGGATGATTTGGCATCATTAAACACTTGATTTCAATGTATATAGCATTTCCATATTCTCATGCATATCACTCTTTGATTGTGTTTGAGAGTTGTGTTTAATGCCTAGTTTGCGAGCCAATGCATGGGCATATTGTTGTAGCTTTTGGTGCTTCATTTCCAGCATGATTTTGCCACTGTTTAGGCATGATGTAAGTCTGTTCATGGCTAGTTTGACCATTCGAGATAGATAGTGCATGCCTCATGAGTAATGTCCTTCACTTGCTTTAGTGCTCTTGGCTCCATAACATCTCCCTTGGTCTCCATTGCCTTTGACTCTCATGATAAGGAGATGGCCTAAGTGTCTTGTTTGCATTGCGTTTATTGAGTTTGTACAAATTGGATCTTTGGCCATCATGCATTGCGATGCTTGATTGATGGTTTTGGATCCAATGATGCCTCTCCCTTGATGTTTTGAGATGATATGGAGGGGCATAGTACATACATATTCTTGGGAGACCCTCACTTTCCTCTGTTTTGTGCTCTGTTACAGCCTGGTGTCACAGCACACCAGTGGCTGGCACCCTCTCATTGTTGGCCGGCACCCCTTCATCCGTGGCAGCAGCAGCTTCTCATGGCCGGCAGGCCACTGGTGCACTCCCCAGCACTGTTTTGGTAAGTTTCAGCAGCAAGCTCTGGAAGACATCCTGCAAATAGAGCCTCTAAAGAGCAAACCAGAGAGCTTTTCGAGGCGACAACCAAGAACATGCATCCTTCATTGATCAAGACAGAGCTAAGGTAGCCTAACTTAGATATTTTGTACGCTTAGTTGGTTTTGTAAATTAATTTGTTAATTACTTAAAGTGTTGTAATAATTAGCTTATTGTTTGCCAGTTATTCAATTTGGTTGTGTAATAATTAGTCTAATTAGATTATTAGATTAGTTAAGTAGCTTAGCTTAGAATAGCTTAGCTTTCATTCGGACCCTCCGTCGAGAGGGCACAATGTTGTAATAAGGGTGCGTGTGTGTGTGCATGTCTTCCAACCCCACGTCTTTCTCCCTTTTATTTACCAGCTTTTGATTGTTAGTTTTAGGGCATGTTTCAATTAGCATACTTATGCTTTGCATGCGTGGATCATTCATTCGTATTGCATGCACCGGGCTCGGCGCATCATTCAAACTGCATTGTATTTCAATTCCTATTTGAATACATGTATCAAGTGTAGCATTCATATGCCATCTTAGATAGCCGAGCCTATTTTAGTTGCATTTTTGCATGCGTTGCATTAAGCATCTTGTATAGTTAGGATCATGCATGATTTCTAATTAGCTTCTTTTTTTGGCTCGGAGTACACTGTAAGTGTTTATGCCTTAGCATCTTTGTATGTGTGTAAGTGACTGCCATGATAACATGCTTGCCATGAGGCTAATTGCTTAATTGATTAACTGCATGAATGCCTGTGGATGAAGGCTTTATTGCTTGAATTGAAACAATTCATCAAAATGTGCGTTTTAAGCTCACTTCGCAGAGTGGCAAAATCATGTTGTTTTCTAAGCCCACTTGAGGGTGGCAAATCCGCGTCTTAGCCTACTTGTGACTAGCACTTTCAAATCATTTTCGAAAAATAAACATGAGATGTTTTGTTCCAAATTGAGTGATTTGGTCTAAACTTGTATGCTGTGCACATCACATAGTAATATAGCTAATAATCTGAATAAGAACACAGGTGTTTTCAAAAACAACATATCATGTTAGTAGAGACCGATCCTTTGATCGGGCGAGCGGGGGTGCTCATTTCAGGACCTTCTCCTCTCGTACCCAAGTTCCCAAGCCGAGGCAACTTTGGTGATGACGGACACGTGGCCTTAGGCACGAGTTAGGGTTTCCTAAATGTCCCAAAATAAAACATTTAGGTGGCGACTCTGAAATCTGGCAAAGCAGTCCATGTTTGGCACTTTTTGATTAAAATCGATTTTTCAAAACGATTTACCGGATTTGGACTCTTTGGTGATTTATCAATCTTACATTGCACTTTGTGAGATTAGATTCAGAACCGTGACGGGAGTTCGAACTGTAGTAGCTAGAACTACAATCCGCGTCCTCTCCGAAAGGGGGGCGCGCGAAGCAAGTTTCGGGTGGTCTACAGTTTCTGGCGACTATGCTGGGGATTTAGAGAACTTGACTCGAACTCGTGATATGTTGTTTTGTTTACACTTATGTGCTTCTTTGCATTGCATTTGCATTGGTGCGCCTAGGACACCATGTTTCCCGTCTGCTATTCCTGAACGGTTTGTCGGAGGCTTGCTTGGAAAAGCGTGCCATAAGACTGATTGGTTACGGGCTCTGCCACGTTGGGAACACAAACCTCAGTTTTTACTGAGGCACCCTTTTCGACCATTCGACCTAGTTGTATATCGGACGCCATAGAGACCATTCCAAACTAGGACAGGTCGCTTACCCGAATGTAGGTTGTTTGAAGCCGCATGCATGCATAGTGAAACCCTAGCTCCTGACAAGATAGGACAGGGAAACCCTACCCCTTCATAGGGGTGTTTTGGCTCTTGCTTGCTTGTTATGTGCTTTTAGAGTGTGTCTCTACAGGAATTCATGTATCAGTTTGCAAGTCTGAGTATCAGTTTGAGGACATCAGTATTTGGAGGTATTAGATTTGAGGCAGTGATTTGGGGGCAGTGATTAGTGTTTGAGGCTAGTTCTTTCAGCTTGTGATTATCAACTGTGTGTTATGTTTATTTAAACCGAAATGCTGTCTATTTTTCTGCTTGTTGTTTCCTTATTTTGCTTTATTTATCTTTTTGCAAGGTAGTGTAGCATCATTGCTTCCGAAGAGGCAGTTTTCCCCAAAGCACTCTGGGTTAGAGGTAGAAGGCTTCATCGATCCGAGGATCTAGTTAAAGAACAAGCAGTGTTCTTTTCATTACCCCCGGTTACAAGATGGAGGGCAGTTAGGCAGAGAGTATCAGTACAACAGTCGTTGGTTCAGCGATCATTGTCCACCCCACCAGTGAGTAGTCGGGCTGAGATTTCCGTTTCTACCCCAGAGAGAGATACACCTGTTCAGTTAGATCAGCACTTTATGGCAAGTATGGAGGACATGATGCGTCAGCTCCAAGAGACCATGCAAGCCATGCAGCGGGATGCTGCCCGCCAGGCAGAGGTTGCCGCACGTCAGGCAGAGATTGTGGCTCAACAGGCAGAACTGATTGCCAGGCTCCTGTAACAGCAGCAACCGCAACAAGTCGGAGCATCTGCTTTGCATCCACCCCCGCCCCCACCTAGAGTTCCAACACTCGGGGATACTGCAAACGTCCAGGAAGATACGGACGCTCTAACAGGGCCAGTCCCGCCACCAGTTCTACCACAGACTTTAAAGACACTGGCCTTCTCAACAGATACGCCGTTTGAATCTGAGATGGACCCAACCGCTCTGAAGATGAGTAAGTTTGAAAAGCTGTTTAAACGGGCCTAGGGAGTCAACTCGCCAGATATAGAGGATGGTTACACCGATTCAGCGGTAACATTGCCGGATAGATTCAAGATGCCCCACATCGACCGTTTTGACGGCTCGGGCGACCCTATGGTTCATCTGAGGCTATTCTCAAATAGTTTGTGCCCGATGGGCTTGACGAGACTCCAGAAACTTTTACTCTTCGGCCGAACCCTGTCGGGTATTGCGGCCATTTAGTACGCCAAGCTGGAGGACTCAGTGAAAAGAAGTTGGGAGGACATGGTCGAGGCCTTCGTCGCACAATATTCATACAACACCCAGATCGAGGTCATGACCCGTGATCTTGAGGCGACCAGGCAAGAGCCGAAAGAAGGCTTTTCTGACTTTGTCACTTAATGGAGGGCCAAGGTCTCCATGATGACAACTCAGCCATTGGAGAAGGATCAGATAAGGATGGTTGTGCACAACCTTCAAGCCATGCTGATGTAAAAAATGATCATCTTACCCCTTCCCACCTTTGCGGATTTACACAAGATTGGGGTACAGATTGAGGACGCTATGAAGCAGGGTCTGATCGACCAAAACAGGGAATAGCCCAAGAGGGCATTTACACGCAGTTTGAATGTAGGCACGGGTAGTGCTGCAGCTGCCAGAACTTCTGATGTGGGCATGGTCACCATCACCACTCCAAAAATAGCTAAAACTACACCCTTCACCGGTGCGTCCGGTACTAGCTCACAAACAGCCAAATACCTACCCCGGGGCCAGAGGACTTTTACCCCGTTGTATATGCCTTTGTCCAAAGCTCTCGGGGTTCTAATTAGAAAGGGGCATTTGAAGCCTCTGAAACCGCGCCCACTACAAAATAACCTCCCACCAACCCATAACCCGGCCAAATATTGTGCCTTTCACCAACAGCACGGTCACGACACCGACCAGTGCTTTAGACTGTGTCATGAGATTCAGGATCTAATTGACAACAATGTGATTGCACCTCCTGACAAACCAAATGTCACCACCAACCCACTCCCACCACATAACCAAGCTCCACCACCCAAGCACATCAACTTGATCCAAGCCGCGGCCATTCCGTATGACCCAAGCATATACATCACACCCTCCCACCTACCCAAGCCTGAGGTGTTCATCCCAGACAGCACGGACTTGTGTATGTTGAGTATCTCCCAAACCCAACCTGAACCGATGGTCGTGACTGTCGAAGATAGAACCGGGATGACTTTGGAGGCAGATGAGAATTTTGATTCAGAACTTGAGGGATCTGGGAGCTTTATCGAGGGAGCATACAACCCGAGTGGTTATATCGTATCGTCAGATTAGGTCAAGCCGAGGGTAGAGTTGCCAGTTGGGGCAAAAATCAGTATGGTCCGAGAGGATGGACCTGGTCAGGGGCTAGATGACCTAGCAGAGTTGGAAGAAGACATTACAAATCTGCAGTTCTTTGAAGAGCAGGACTCAGGGGATGTGAACATCAACTGGTTTGACTTGGATGGATCGGCAGAGAATACGGGTTGGCTCAGTGACCAGCTAGATGTTGTTAAAGAATCTCAGCCAGAATAGGGACCGTCAGGAACGAGAACATCAGCAGTGGCCAGAATGGCCGAGAATCAGGAAGAATCACCGGAGAGCACTGGTGCGAAGAATTTTGCTTGGGATTCGGGCAGTTTGAGTACAGTAAACACTGAACAGGAGGTTGCACTGAAGCGGCTTGAGAAGGAAAAGATCGAGGATCTCGAAAAGGCTAGAAAAGCCAAGGCCCCTGCAGGGACGAAATGTGCCGTGAGCATAGAAACAATTATAACAGAGCCGCACAGCTGTCAGTCGGTTGCCGACGGGATGTGGTGGGAAGACGACGACTTACGTCTTGCCCACACTGACGAGGACTAGGGACAGAACTGAACAGATGACACCTGGTATGTTGAGGAGGTCGACCATATGACTAGGAGTGGGCGGTACTTCAAGCCTCCACACTTAGACCAGCTGGAGGTGTCCAGGAAGGACAAAGAAGCAAAGAGGCAGAAAGAAAAGCTGCTAGAGGAGGAAGCTGTGCTGAAGTAGCTTAAGAAAATCCAAGCAGACATCTCTATCAGGGGACTGCTTATGGCCTCAAGAGTTTTCAAACAAGTTGTCCTTTCTGCCATGGACAAGGCGAAACTTTCAATTGATACCACACCCGAACAGTTGGTAGGGCTGGTTTTCCCGGGAGGAGCTTCCCTAACCTTGACCTTCACCGACAAAGAATTACTGCCCGAGGGCTCAGATCATAACAAACCACTCTATATTTCTATGGAGTGTAGAGAGAAATAGATACCGGTTGTCCTAGTCGACACAGGGTCCACAATCAATGTATGTCCGTCGAGAACGGTGTATGCTATCGGGTTGAAGCCCGCGGATTTCGTGCCTACGGCCCAGGTGCTTCGGGCCTATGATAATACCAGCTGAGAGGTGATGGGGACAGTACGGATTAAGACTCAGGTTGGTTCGGGGCAAGAGGACATTGAGTTTCATGTCTTGGATGTTCCCGCAACCTTCAATCTACTCCTTGGGCGATCGTGGTTACACCAGGTGAAAGCCGTCTCTTCCACCTTACACCAAATCCTGAAGTACCCCCACGGGAAGGGGGTGGCAATCGTTTTTTGGAATTCTTCGATACATCCACAGTCAGAGGTTTCTACACCAGTTCTGGAGATTGAGCATGGTGTAGAAGATGTATTTTTGTCAGGATTCACCCTAGTTGAGGCCTGGGTTGTACAGGATATGCTAGTTATTGATGAGGGGCTATACGTCAGTGCACAGTCTGTCTACCATATGAACAAGCTTCAACACATCCCCGGGATGGGATTAGGGCGAAATGGCCGGAAGGGCATCGCAGCGTTGGCTGAAGTGCCGCATAACCCATATACCTTTGGATTAGGTTATCTGCCTACCAAAGAGGATTGAGCGAGAAAAGAAAGCGAGATGGCCAGAAGAGCCAAGGCAAAGCAAGCCGAGAAGCACTACGAGTTGGTGCACAGGCCTATCTAGGGGACCCTGAATGGACGCTTTGTCTGGGAGCGGGAAAACTTCCTGTTTTGCGGCTTTCTGGAGCCTTGGTTGAATTTAGAGAAGCGGCGTTTGCCCAGCTTCGAAATCTTTTTTGATCTTCAGTTGTCCGGGGATGAAGTTGTCGAAGAGCAGACAGACCCACCAGCTAAGGCTGAGCAGTACAAGGAGGAGGATTCCGAGAGTACAGAAATTGAGATGGGGGTAGCATTGGCTTGTCTTCTCTCAAATCCTCAGATCGTACCGGAGTGCTTGGGGGATAACTTCTCAGTTTCCATGATCGGGGATGAAGCGGCTGTGGGCCCATATTCAGGCATTCTCGATGCATCCATCGCACTCTCCCTCATCTGAGAATACGAGGAGGGCTTTTTATCAAGAAGTTTCGGGTCAAGTAGTGAGCCGGATTCTGATTCCACTAAGTCTGTAGATTCGGAATCAGATTCCAGCTCTTTTGAGTTGGAGTTCGATATTCCTGGGGGTCATAACCCAGATGCCACTGTCCTGTCCAGGTTGTCTTTTTCGTTTTTCATTGAGTCTGTTGTAACCGAAGGATCAGACGGACTGGATGATATTAATGAGAACTGTACAGCTGTGGCTTCTGAGTACTTTTTTGTGCCTTTAATTTATTGCATTAATCAGGACTTTCAAAATTTTGATGAAAATGACGAGGAAGAAATTCCTCCGATTTTGAAATATTTGCTTGATCAAGAGCAGGAGAGGTTTGTAAAGCCTTTGGTTGATGAAATCACCACAATTAATGTTGGTACTGAGAAGGACCCATGGCTGGTCCAGATCGGGTCCATGTTGTCTTTGGAGGAGCGCGAGCGCTTAGTCGCTTTATTAAAAGATTTCAAAGATGTTTTTGCGTGGTCCTATGAAGACATGCCTGGAATCGATCCTGAGATTGTATAGCACCGGATCCCTTTTGACCGAGAGGCCCGACCTATTAAGCAGAAGCTCTGAAGGATCCGCCTAGACTAGGCTCTGAAAATCAAAGAAGCGGTCACCAAGCAGACCGATGCAGAGTTCCTGTTAGTATCTGAGTACCCAACTTGGTTGGGCAATATAGTTCCGGTGCCGAAGAAAGACGGCAAAATTCGGGTATGTGTGGACTTCAGGGATTTGAACAAAGCCAGTCCGAAGGATGACTTTCCTCTACTGCATATCGACGAATTAGTGGACTTCACTGCTGGGCATGCATTGCTATCGTTCATGGATGGGTTTTCAGGCTACAATTAGATTTTGATGGCACCCGAAGACAGGGAGAAGACTTCTTTCACCACCCCGTGGGGAACCTATTGTTATAGGGTGATGTCGTTCAGCCTGAAGAATGCCGGGCTACGTATCAATGGGCGGCGACCACGATTTTGCACAATATGATCCATAAAGAGGTTGAGGTGTACGTGGACGACATGATTGTCAAGTCTAAGGAAAGAGAGGGCCATTACACAGCCATGCAGAAATTCTTCCAACGGATCAGAGAGTATCGGTTGCAGCTGAATCCTCAGAAATGCACATTTGGTGTTACAGCAGGGAAAATCCTGGGGTTCTTGATCACACAAAGGGGTATTGAGGTCGATCCTTCCAAAATCAAGGCCATCTTAGAAATGCCACCACCGAGGACTGAAAAGGAGGTGCGAGGCTTTCTGGGTAAAATGCAATTCATAAGACGGTTTATTGCAAAATTAACCTTGACTTGTGAACCACTGTTTGGTCTCCTGAAGAAAGGAAAAAAGTTCCAATGGGACAACCGATGCCAAGTTGCTTTCGAGTAGATCAAGCAATATCTACAGAACCCACCTGTGTTGTCACCGCCTGAGCCGGGGAAACCGTTGATTCTGTACCTATCAGTGACCGAAACGACAATAGGCTGCATGCTTGCACAGGAGTTTGAGGACAAAGTGGAGAAGGCTATCTACTACCTGAGAAAGAAAATGATGGATTACGAGACCCGCTACACTCCGTTGGAGAAGGCTTGTCTGGCCTTGGTATGGGCTACCAGGAAGTTGAGGCACTACCTATTAGCTCACTCCGTAATACTGGTTTTGAGATTAGATCCCATCAAATATCTCTTCGAGAAACCAGCACTTACGGGTAGGCAAGCTCGTTGGTTGCTTCTACTTTCCAAATTTGATCTAAAGTACATGACGTGCAAGTCAGTGAAAGGGAGAGCGGTAGCGGAGTTCCTAGCTGACCACCCAGTTGAAGGGGATGAAGTAGTAGAATATCTGTTCCCAGACGAGGCCGTTCAACATGTTGAAGAAGAGACTTGGACGATGTACTTTGACGGAGTGTCAAACCAATACGGGTATGGGATAGGGGTGTTGCTGATAGCACTCGACAATTCCCGTCTACCTTTAGCATTCAAACTCCGGTTCAAAGTGTCGAACAATAAGGAAGAATATGAGGTACGTATTGCTGGACTAGAAGCCGCCTTAGAACTAGGGGCAAAACGGTTGGATTTCATCTAGGACTCGAACCTTGTTGTATCTCAAGCTAAAGGAGATTGGAAAGTTAAAGAAGAAAAGATGAGAATTTATCACCAGACATTGGACGTTCTAATTCCTCGGTTTGAGAAACTGAAATTTCGCCCATCTGTTAAGAGAGAATAACAGGTTTGCCGATTCATTAGCAACTCTATCTTCTATGATAGACATCCCTTTTGGAGTTCGGATGCGTCCGATTATCATTGAACAGAAATTTGTGCCGGCCTACGAGTTGATTGCTGCCATAAATGAGGTACAAGATCAGAACCCCTGGTATTACGACATCTGGAACTTCTTGGAAAAGGAAGCTTATCCACCAGGGGCAAATGCCAAAGATAAGAGGGCAATTCGAAGAATGGCTACTCAGTTCATCGTCTGCGGGGGTAAACTATACAAGAGGGATCATCTCGGGATGCATAAGCTATGCGTTGATGCTGAAGAATCCAAGCGCCTGATGGAGGCCATCCATGGAGGAGAGTGCAGAGCACACATGAGTGGGGTGATGCTAGCCCGGAAGATCCTTAGGCAGGCTTATTATTGGTCAACCATAGAGGAGGATTGTATTGGCTTTGTCCGACGATGCCACAAATGCTAGATCTATGCAAACCGCATGAATATTCCACCGTCGAAGCTGTACAATATGACTTCGCCGTGACCTTTTTCAGTCTGGGGGATTGATGTAATTGGGGTTGTCACTCGGAAAGGGTCCAACGGGCATGAGTACATTCTGGTAGCGATAGACTACTTCACGAAGTGGGTTGAGGCCCAATCTTACGCGGTGTTGAAGGCATCGCATGTCGCTAAGTTCATCAAGAACAACATTATTTGTCGCTATGGGGTCCCGAATGAGATTATTTCGGATAATGGTTCCCATTTCAAGAAAGAGGTGATCGACTTGTTGGAGAAGTACAACGTGGCTTTTCATAAGTCATCTACATATCGGCCGCAAACCAACGGAGCAGTTGAGGCCGCCAACAAGAACATAAAGCACATTCTGCAGAAGATGATGGAAACCTACAGGGACTGGCTAGATAAGCTGCCATTTGCTCTTTGGGGCTATCGGACTTCAATTCGAATTTCTACTAGGGTAACTCTGTATTTTTTGGTTTATGGGATGGAGGCTATTCTGCCTATCGAAGTTGAGGTTCTGTTCATTGCGGGTATTGGCTGAGTGTTAGATAGCTGAGGCAGATTGGCAGCAAAGCAGGTTCAAAGAACTCATGCTCTTTGATGAAAGAAGGCTGAAAGCACTGTATCACGTCCAGGATTATCAACGAAGAATTGCCAGGGCTTTCAACAAGAAGGTTAAGTCTAGGAATTTGATAGAGGGTCCGAATAAATAATACAAACCGAAAAATTAATCAACTACCCTAGCTAATTAAATATTACAAAACCCATAACTAATTTAAACAAATTAACTAAGCTATGAAACTAAAGAGGCCGCCGCAGCTCTATCTCAGAATGATTGAATGATGCATGCTCGATTGCCTTGCTCGGAAACCCGTTGCCATACCACATGTTGCCTCTGTTTACACTGTTTTACACCTCTGAAAACTGCACAAGTCCCAAGGATGCTTTCGAACCACTCCCTGAGCACTGTGGGATGTCACCGGCCCAAATATAGGAACATCGGCCATGTGGAATTGGTCATCGACCATTTGTGAGGATCTCGGCCAACAATGTTTAGTCGATCGGCACTGAAGATGGCAGGCCGGCCATATCTTCCCGCAGAATGTTGTTTTACTACAGCAGAGGACAAACAGAGCATGGCAATGCATTTTCAAGGCAATGTGTGCGCAACCACCCTTCCTATCATGTCATGAACTCAAGGGAGTATGGTTCTCGACCCTCGGACCATCAATCGTATATTTCAATGCATGATGGCCAAAGGAGCCAAGTGTGCAAATCAATGTGGAATGAATGCAACAAAAACATATGAATGCGTAGAACTATATCGTGTTGGATCAAGAGTGCCGGCGATCGAGGATTGAGGCACGTTTCGTCACTTCAAGTACAAACGTCCCTCGGTCCTCGTGTTTGGTTCGACACCCGAAACCAAACACAATGCAATGCAAGTATGCTAAGTACAATGCAACATGGGGACATTTATGCAATGCAACAAGACTAATGGCATGCAAACAAACTCAATGCGATATGAGTATGCAAGCAAACATGCAAACAACCCAAGCATGCAACAAGTATGCATTAATGTCATGAAATGCAACTAATATGCAATAGACATGCGCCCTAAACATGCAAACATGTAATATGCTAAGCATGCACAATGCAATGCAATCTAAGCATGCAAACATACAATGCAATAAGCACACAACAACATGCAAACCACATACCCAATGGACTTATACCAAAGATGGATAGATCTCAACCATGCCCAAAATCAGTGGCCATAAGTGCTAAAAAGATGGTAAGAAGAGCATGAAAATGCAAGACAATCATGCATACCAATTGGCCCAAGCATTAAGGCATAAAGAGGACAACTCTTAAGCACACTTAAAGAGTAGCAAACATGGATATATGACAGCACCACAAGCTCTGTAATGATGTTAGGAATGATGCCAAATCACACATATAACACAAACAAAGTATGCAAGAAGGCTCAAAGCTTGAAGCTAGCCAGGAGACTCAAACTATGACCATGTAAGGCAAGCCCCAAAGGGCCAAGGGGACCCAAAACAGTCCCAAGGCAGGTCAAGATGAGACCAAAACCAAGCTTAAACCTAGCCAACATAAGCTAGAATACAACTCCAAAAGGCATGTGGCAAACCAGGCTACAATGAGGTGTTACATTACACCTAACAATACCAAACATGGCATGATTTAAACAATGGAAAATAGAGTTATGACATATCAAAATAAGCCCAAAAACCCACTTAGATGGCATTCCACAGACCTAAGCATAGAGACATACACAATGGTCCATTCATGAGACATAAAACACCAACTCTTCAAAGCTTTGAAAGGATGGCAAATGCAAGTATATGAGCATAAAACATGGACTGAAATAACATATTAGATGATGCCAAATCATGAAAAAAGGTCCAAGTAGTGTATGCTAATGACTTGGACATTCAAAGCTAGTAAGCAAGGATGTATGGTAGCTATACAAAGCAATGCATATATGATCAAAGCAACACCAAATAGAGCTTTAGCATACTGAAATATGATCTAAAGTTCCTTTGAGTTGAGCCAAAATATGCAAGTATGATAGTCCAAATGTTAGATGCATATTAAGGCAATAAAGGGGATTACAAGGCAAGTATATGGTGCATGCAAGAAGGCATTAAACCAACCTAGAACAGAGGTATATCATGACCAAATGACACCAAATACTTGCTGAAATAAAGCCAAAACATGCTAAGCAGACATGCTGCCATTATGAGCCAATAACACAAGCATATGAGACACAAGGAGAGAGGGGTGTCGCTCTCCTATACATGACTCTAAAACTACCTTTCCACCTCTGAAAATCCTCTGGATTTCAATGGTAGAAAGGTCATGCAAAGGCAAGAACAAAGGCCAAAATAGGTGGCTTAAAGCAAGGCCAAACAAGGCCTAAGAGGGGGTAGACAACCCCTAACCAAAAAGTGACCTTAAACAATCGTCCTAAGCACACAAAAACAGAACTTTTTTCGGTTTGTGGTTAAGCTTAAAACAATATGCAAATAGGTCTAAAGGCTTAAGCCAAAATGGGAAAACAAAAGGTAGTTTGCTCACCCTTGAAGAACACCTTCAAAAACACAACTCCAGCAACTTTCTTGGATCAAAACCAGCCCAAGAACTCTGAAACCAACTTACTAATGCCTCAGCAACCAAGGGAAGGTATTCTACTAGGTGCTGTAGTGCAAAAGTATGAACAAAAACACACTTTAGGTCACAAATACACACACAAATCTATAGAGAGGGAGAGTTATAGAGATATATATATATATATATATATCTTCTATATCAATTTTGCTGAACCTCTGGAAAGGGAGGGGAGGCTCCCCTCTTATAGGAAATCAAATTCAAAGCTTCTTAGACAAGCTAAGTTTTTGGAGGGGAGAGTCTGTGCTCACCAGCTGGCACAGCTGGCATGCATAATGCTCGAAAAAGGAAAATAAAAGGCCTCAGCCAGAAAATATGGCCGATCGACCAAAATAAGTGCCGACCGACCAACAAAAGTGCTGACCGGCCAATAGTTATGGCCGATGGCAAGGAAACAAGGCCGATGGCATCATGCCCTAGCCGATGGGGTGTGGGGATGGCTAACAAGCCACCCCCATTTCCTTAGAAGTAAAAACACAAGTCCTTAGTCCACAACCAAGCACAAAACAGACGAGTTAAGAGATCTTAAGGCGAGGCGCACAGCCGAGACCTTCAAGAACTCAAATCGAACACGAGCATGGATGATCATCGAGTGTTCAAACGATGACGTCCAAGTCTTAAGGACGGTAAAAAATAGGGTGTCTACAGTTGCCCCTCTTTAACAGAACTCAAAAGTCATTAGATGACGGGAGTGAATATCAAAGCCTAGAGACGACCTATTTTCGACAAGGCTGAAGACTTAGACAAATATACAAGATAACAAAGAGATACGCCCTCAGGCAGGGGCAAGATGCAAATTACATGCACAACGCCGAGCATAACTTATGATCATGCAAAGAGAGCTGTAATGAAGCATAACATGCAATGATTTAAGCAAGCGAATAAGAATCAAACTACATTTCATGTAGAAAGGACGTAAGAAAATTATGCAATCTTAGCGGGCATGTGCGATAGATACACAAAGCGAGCGTGTGATAGATACACAAAGTGAACATATGATAGATACATAAATTGAACGTGTGATAGATAAACAAAGCGAACGTGTGATAAATACACAAAGTGAGCGTGTGGTAGATACACAAAGTGAACGTCTGTAATAGATACACAAAATGAGTGTGTGATAGATACACAAAGTGAACATGTGATAGATACATGAAGCGAACATGTGATAGATACACAAAGTGAACGTGTGTGATAGATACACAGAATAAGCGTGTGATAGATACACAAAGTGAACATGTTATAGATACATAAAATAGGTGTGTGATAGATACACAAAGTAAACATGTGATAGATACATGAAGCGAACGTGTGATAGATACACAAAATGAGCGTGTGATAGATGCACAAAGTGAACATGTGATAGATACATGAAGCAAATAGAGTGTGATAGATACACTAAGCAAACATGTGATAGATACATGAAGCAAACGGAGTGTGATAGATACACTAAGCAAACAAAGTGGTAGGTGAATGAAGTGTGATAGATACACTAAAGAGAACAATGTGTGATAGATACACTAAAGTGAATGAATTAAAGTGTGATAGATACACAAAGAGTGAACACAAAGTGTGATAGATGCACTAAGTGAACAAAGTGTGATGAATACACTAAAGGTGAACACAAAGTGTGATAGATGCACTAAGTGAACAAAGTGTGATGGATACACTAAAGGTGAATACAAAGTGTGATAGATGCATTAAGTGAACAAAGTGTGATGGATAAACTAAGGGTAATAAAGTGTGATAGATACACTAAGCAAACATGTGATAGGTACATGAAGCAAACGGAGTGTGATAGATACACATAAGCAAACATGTGATAGATACATGAAGCAAACGAAGTGTGATAGATACACATAAGCAAACATGTGATAGATACATGAAGCAAACGGAGTGTGATAGATACACTAAGCAAACATGTGATAGATACACAAAGTGAAACAAAGTGTGATAGATACACTAAATGAAACAAAGTGTGATATAAAGAGAAGAATAGTGTGATAGATACACAAAGAGAAACAAGTGTGATAGATACACAATATATGAACAAAGTGTGATAAATACACTAAGTAAAGCAAAGTGTGATAGATACACTAAAGTGAGCAATCTTAAACGGAACTTCTTTGAATGAACCGTACATACAATATCATGCATGAATGAGAAAGAAACTTGATAGGTACAATGCAATATAATGCATGATGTTTAAGGAACACAATGAACAAACATAGCAGTGCTTTAGAAAGCACCTCAAGGGGTGAGTGACGATGAACCTCTCTACTCTGATGGGGATCTCCCCTTGTGTGTTCTTCGAACACTTATCTTCAACTCACAATACAAAGGTTCTGAAATACTGACAAGGAGTAACCTCTACATGTAGAAGTCATGGATGCCACTTTTCTTCCTAGTCATATTCACAACTTTCCCTATTCTCCAACGGGGTGACAGACTAGGTTGGTTCAGTATCCAGAATTGAGGCGCATACACATGCTATCTCAATCTATGGGGCTGCCATACAGATTTCAAGCTGGGGATACACTCCTGGGTATTTAAACCAGACTTTAGTCTCGGAAATTCCAAACCTTTGTGTTCTAGGCATCAGCTATTCGAACTCTAGTTTCCACCGTCGCAGTTGGTCTCCTAGGAACTCATTGCAAACACAACCAAGATAACTCTGGCGGGGAATGGTACTCAGGGAGAGCACTTCTGATTGCCATTCTGGCTTGAAGCAAGCTTGATCTTGAGCTTGAGGTAGAGGCACACTCATACTTCGGAGCATTGACAAGGCCTGAAGACATACATCCGGAGTACAATCACGGAATTTGCTGAAGTTGAAACACACTAAGATGCTCCGATTTTCCTTCTTTTCTTTTGCTTTGTAATCCGGAATCTATGTAGCTTCAGATAGGTCCTTGTTTTACTGTTCTCATATGACCTGGGTTGAACCCTGTAGTTTTATGAAAGAACAAATTCTATTTTGGACAAATGTGAAGGACGACAGAGCACTCTGAGCACAAAACGATTTATTTTTGAAATTGAAATGAGAAAAGGGTTCTCAACTGGGTATTGAGCCTGCGACTGACCACAGCAAAAATGACTCAACAATGGAAAACAAAGGTAAAACAACCTAAACACATCTATTAACACTCGAAATGACTCAAAACAAGAATCGAGACAGACAAAACACAACAAAACACAAGACTCAAATGTGCACAGGGAGCCTGTTTCTCTGGGTATTGTTTCCCACCCTTCCTTATTTGTGATTCTCACATCACTCGGCCCTCAGGCTCTGTTTTTCCGAAAAGCCCTTTTCTCACTTTTTCTTTCGGCGCACATCTCTCTATTCTTTAATCTCTCTTCTTTTTTATCCCTCCCCTGGGTGGTTGATGGATAAACAAGAAGTTGTGGGCTTTTCCCCCTAGTATTCTGCTAGATTTCCATTCTTCTGCTCACAACAGTGAGCTTTCCCACAGAGGGGTTGTGATGCGGCTGGATATGCAGCAGATCTGCAATTGACATCGGTTGACGATGCTCTGCTGGGAAGTTTGGACGTGATCAGATCTACCCAGATGAGGGAATGGAATATCTTGATCCATTCCAATCCGTGCTTCACACTTACCTTGATACCTCGCTGCTTGGAGGATGAGAGAGCTTTCGGCCCTTTGCTATTAGCTTCAGTTGTGCCCTTTTCTGGCAGGTAGAGTGCCCTTTCTGGCAAGTATGTTGACAAGGGGGAAAAGACAGAAAACCTGACTCAACTGTGCCCCTAGTTCATCATTTTGACCATTTTTTGTTTTTGAGCTTCTGTTAAAACAATTTTAATCAATATGAGAGTTAGATTAACATACTTGTTCAACTTTTTGATTTGAAATCATGCAAGTCAGGCTATGAGCACTGAAAATTTTCCTTTTTTTAGGTCCAAGAAATGGTCCAGTTTTAGAAAAATGGAATAATTTTCGAGAGAATTAGTCAACCTCGTTAAAAATTCTCAAAAACTATTTTTTCAAATGGCCACTGCTCGACCAACACAGAATTTACTCTTGAGATGCACAACCTCAGATCCAAAACAATGGAAAATTACCCCTTGTCTGAATGGCACCACAGCGCACTGTATGGCAATGGAAAGTTGCCCCTTGTTTGAATGGAAACTGACGGCAACGGAAAGTTGCCCCTTGTCTGAATAGCGCCACAACGTAGTGTAACCAGTCCTCATAGTGACGATCACAACCGAACTCTCATATATAGAGAAGACAAAGATGATCAGAACCATTACATGGACATAGTCGGTTGGGAAGTGTTTACGGCTGGACTTCAGAATGAAGTTGCCTACGTATCCCAAAGATGGGAATCAAGCCTTACGTAGTTTGGGGTTAAGGTACACTCGAGTATTAACCTCTCCTTTTAAGCTCTAACTTTTGCCAAGGCCGCCCTTCCGGATTTTCAACCTTGCGAGCTATGTTTTTCTTTTCTTTTCTTCTTTTTCATTCTTTTCTTTTCTTCTTTTCATTTCTTTTTTCATTCTTTGCATTTTTCTTTTTTTCAATTCTTTTCTTGCTCTAACTTTTGCCTGGGTCGCCCTTCCAGGTTTTCGGCCCAACGAGCTTCTCAAGGGTAAAAGTGTAGCTTTGTCCATGTCAAATGGTTTTGAGATCTCGAAGACATCTGAATCCAGGAGAATGGCTACTATTCACTGGTGATGTAGAAGTCCATCCAATGGGGGGTTGAATTTGCCCATAGTGTTGTGGATAGGAACTCGATTGTCCTTCAGCAATACTTTCTTCTTTCCTCCCTTCTGGGATTTGACATTCTTGCCAGTCTTCATTGATTTGCAGAATGATCCAACTCTGGCTCTTTGAGCACGTCTGATATTTTTTGCCCCCAATCTGAGGGGTGCTTCTGATCGAGCTTTGCAAGCTTCTTTTGATGACGTCTGACCTTCTTGATCTGACTTTCTTGCCCCTAGTTCGAGGGCTGCTTGAAATCTGGCTGACAGACCTCACATTGATGGTTGACCATTGAACATTCTGAATCCAAGTTCAAGGTTTGAAAGCAAAAGGGGTTGAGTCTTGAGGCTGAGAGCAATTCTATGCCGCACAATCTCAAGAGCGATTCCACACAGGTCTTCGCAAGATCGCGTAAAATATTTTTTGAAATCTTTTAAGAAAATGACCAGTTGCTCGCCCTGAAGACAATGTAGAACCAATCTGGATCAAGCCAGGATCCTTCTCAGTACTCATATTAACAAACATGATCTCATTCATTAAGGGCTTAGCATGCCTTTCTTTCTCTCAATTGATCAAATTTTTACAAATTCAGAGGAATTCCTCTCTCTTTGTTTTCATCACAGTGTTCAAAAAGTTTTGAAAAACTTAGGTCAATGCAATGATTTCAAGGCACAAAAAAGTAGGTGAAAAGCACTGCCATTTCATTCAAATTTGCTGGCACAACTGGCTTTAAGCAAAAACAAGCACAAAAGCATGAAAAACCACTGCTGTTTCATTCAGATCTTCTGGTGTAACCGGCCTTAAGATAGAAACGGACTCAAAAGAAAGAGAAAAGACAAACACAAAACAAGATAGTGATGTCCGAGGTAATACCGCCGGAATCACCTGACTCTAACAAAACAGGACTGACTCGATACAACAAGACAGACCCAACTGACTCAGTATGAAAAGACTGACTCAATACAATACAACAAAACTGACCAATACCCAAGTCAGAAAGTAAAATTAATAGCATTCGCAAATGCTCAAAATGCGTACCATTCTCATGTTTGGAGTAAATCGAGCGCCATCCGCAGGTGGTTCATCCCCCGATCACATGGTCACATTATCCCTAACAAGTTCACTGATCAAGTGCCGATAGACTTTGCAAGACTGGTGCGGTGATGACCTTGTTGTCAAACAGATCCTGTACATCATGGCGCAGACGAAAGCAACTGTCAGTATCATGATCGGTTTGTTGATGCTAGGCACAATACTTAGTCTGGTCATGCTTTGGAGGGAGAGGATCGGGTAGAGGCCGTTGTTCCAACGGTTTCAGATGTCCTTTCTGGAGTAAGACCTCTAGAGCCTTTGACAAAGGCATATAAAGTGGGATAAAAACCCTCTTGACTCGAGGTGGATATTTGGTTGTTTGTAAGCTACTTCCGAATGCACCGGTGATTGGGGTAGCTGTTTTTGATGTGGTGGTGGTGACCATGCCCACTTCGGAAGATCTTGCAGCTGCATCACTACTGGTGGTCGCATTCGAATTGTGGGAAAATGCCCTCCTGGGCTGCTCCTTCTCCAGGTCAATAAGGCCCTACTTCATGGCTTTCTCGATCTGTACCCCAATCTCGTGTAAATCCACAAAGGTGGGAAGTGGTAGGACGATCATCTTTTGTATCAGCTTGGGTTGGAGGTTGCGCACAACCATCCTTATCTGGTCTTTGTCAGAAGGCCTTGTAGCCACCATCGAGACCTTTGCTCTCCACCTCGTCACAAATTCTGAAAAACCCTCATTTGGCTCTTGGCGGGTGACTTCAAGATCACGAGTTGTGATCTCGATCTGTGTGTTGTAGGAGTATTGAGCAATGAAGGCCTTAGCCATCTCTTCCCAGTTCTGTTTCACAGAGTTCTCCAATTTTGCATACCAGATTGCGGCTATCCTAGACATGGTTCGGCCGAATAATGACAGTTTCTGGGCCGTGGTCAAACCTATTGGCCTCAAGATATCAGAAAACAGGTAGAGGTGCACCATAGGGTCTTTAGAGCCATCGAAGCGATCAATATGTGGCATCTTGAACCAGTCCGGTAATGTCACCACTGAGCTGGTATAACCACCCTCTATATCCATAATGATGTTAACGCCTTGAGCTCTTTTGAATAGCTTTTTAAGCTTATGTAGACACCTCATTTTTGACCGTCCTCAAGACTTGGACGTCATCGTTTTCGGCTACGTGCCTTGCCTTAAGACCTCTCGACTTGTTTGTTTTGTGTTTGGTTTTACATCAAACACTTATTGTTTTGCTTCTAAGGGTGGGAAATAGCTTGTAGGCCATCTCCACACCTCACCGGCCATGGCTTGAGGCCATCGGCCTTGTTTCCTTGACACCGGCCACTGGTGATGACCGGTCGGCACTGTTGATGGTCGGTCGGCACATTTTGTGGTCGGTCGGCCAACTTTGTTGGCCGATTAGCCACTTTTTTTGGCCGAGACCTTTTCTTGAGGGGGGTTTAAACCTTTTGAACCCCCTGTTTTAGCTTCTTGAGGAAGCTTGAACCTTTTTAACTCTTGGTTTTAGCTTCTTGAGGGAAGCTTGACCTTTTGAACCCTTTTTTAGCTTCTTGAAGAAGCTTGAACCTTTTGACCCTTTTTAGCTTCTCCAAGAAGCTTGACCCTTTTTTAGCTTCTCCAAGAAGCTTGAACCTTTTGACCCTTTTTAGCTTCTCCAAGAAGCTTGACCCTTTTTTAGCTTCTCCAAGAAGCTTGATTCTTTTTTAGCTTCTTGAAGAAGCTTGAACCTCTTGACTCCTTTGCCTAGCTTCTCTAAAAAGCTTGGCCCTTTTGCTCCAAGCTTCTAAGAGAAGCTTGGCCTCTTTGCTCAAAGCTTCTAAGAGAAGCTTTGCCCGCATGGTTTCTCTATAAAAAGAGGGCCTCTCCTCCCCTTTAGAGGGTTGGAAAAATCAGATATATATCAGATATATATCACTCCCTCTCTATATCTCTCTCTCTCTCTCTACATTTGTGTGGGTTAGAGGGGTCAAAAGGGTCTAGTTCTTGCACATTTGAACTACACCTCCTAGAACAACACCTCCATCATCAACCTAAGGAGCTTGGAGGCCATTTTCAGAGGCTAAAGGACTGTTTTTTTTGGACCAAGAGGCTGCTGTCCCCTTTTGGCTACAAAGGTAACTCCTTTTCCCTCTTTATTCCCCATTTTTGCACACACTTTTAGCCTTACTTGCAAGCATATTTGGGCTTTGTCATAAACTGAAAAAAGTCTCCTTTTGAAGTTTGTTTAAGATCAGTTTTGTGTTTGGGGTCGTTTACCCCCTCTTAGGCCTTGTTTGGCCCCATTTCGTGCTATTTTTGGTGAGCTTTGGGACCACCTTGTTTGGGCCTCCTCACCACTGAAATCTTGAGGGATTTCAGTGGTGAGGATAGTGTCTTAAGGTCCTAAGAAGGAGAGGGCCACCCCCTCTCCTTGTTGTCTTCAAAAAGTGCCATTTTAGCCTCATGTGTGAGCACCATTTTTAAGTTCATGTTGGCCATGTCTTAAGTGCTATTTGTGCTTATTTTGCCATGACATAGCACTGTTTTTACTTGGTTTAGACACACCATGCTTAGCTTGTATACATGTCTTGTAATGCCATGATTTTCCTTAACATGTGCCTAGCGTTTAGACTACCATACTCATGTGTTTTGGCCTAGCTTTGTGAAGCTTTTATGCTTGTTTTAGTATGCTAAGGGACTATTTTTGGTCATTTGAGTCATCCATTCTTTGCTTTGCATAGCTACCGTGCAAACTCTCTTGTATGCCTTGAGCATTGACCCCTCTAGCATGCCATCCTTGCATAATTTTAGTGGTTTAAAACCACTTGTCATGTTATTTCAGTCCTTGTGGCATGCCTACATGCTTGCATTTGATATCCCTTTAATGTGTTAAAAGGTTGTTGTCTTATGCTCCTTGTTTGGGCCCTTGTGCATGCCTCCATACTTAAGCCATTTAGATGCCATTTAGGTGGGTTTTGAGACTTATTTTAGCATGTCACATCTCTGTTTTCAGTCACTTAATTCATGCCATGTGTGGTTGCACTAAGTGTAGTTCAATGCTTCTTTGGTGAGCCTTAGGCTTTAGATCATTTGTTGTATGCTATGCTTGTCTTGTTTGCTTGTTTTGGCACCATCATTAACATGATTTTCAGAGCTTACATTGCATGCCATATGCCCATGTTGTTCCTCTTTTAAGTGTGCTTAAAAGTTGTCTCTATGTGCCTAGGTGTTGGACCTTGCATGCATGCCTATTTGTATGTGTTTTGGCGTCCATTCTTGAGCATGTTGGCCACTGTTTTGGACCTAGTAGAGGGCTGTCCAAATTAGTTTAAGACCATCCCTTTGGCATGTTGTTGCATGCTATACATGTTTGTATTTTTAGGTACTTAGCCTATTAACATGTTGCATGTTTAAGTGTCATTGCATTTGGCATGCTTCTTGTGTTAAGTCGCTTTGCATATTTACATGTGTTATGCCTTTCATGTTATTGCATGTGTGTCATTAACATTGATGTTATATGCCTTGCATGCTTACTTGTTTAGTTCATGTGCCTATTGCACATGGTTTTGTTGTTTGCATGATCATGTTGCACACTTAGCTCACATGCCTAGGTTGCATTACATTGGCATGCATGCTTTGCCTCTTGAATTGAGTATGATAGAGGTTGAGTTCATTGTGTGTTTGTGTGCATTATATTTGACATTAAAATGCATAACTTGGTTTCTTGGGCCATCACGCATTGAAATGCGCGATTGGTGGTCCGAGAATCGAGTACCATACCCCTTTGAGTCATAAACATGATAAGGGGTGTGTTGGTGCACACATTTGCTTGAAATGCATTGCCATGCCTTGTTTTGCCCTCTGCTGCTATCAAAACAGGTTCTGCAGGAAGCTTTGGCCGGCCGGCCATCTATACTGCCGACTAGCCATCCATTGTTGGCCGATTGCTTTACAGATGGTCGATGACCATCCGGACATGGCCGGTGGTGTTCTGTCTTAGCCGGTGGTGTTCCACAATGTCCATAGAGTGCTCCCTGGGACTTGTGCAATTTTCAGAGGAGCTGAGTAGGGAAAACAAAGGCAAACTTGTGCATGGAGTTGGATTTCTGAGCAAACCCGAGCACGCGCGCATTGGATCCTCTTCCCGAGGCCTTTACTACTTTCTTAGCTTAGTTAATTTGCTTAATTAATTAGGTGGTCTGTAATAATTAATTAGCTTGTAGGTTAATTAATTTGTATTATTCTTTCGGTCCCTCCGAGCGAGGGCGAATTTGTAATAAGTGTGGGTGCGTGTGTGCATGTCTTCCAACCCCCACTTCTTTCTCCCTTTTACTTATCTGCTTTTGATGGTTAGTATTAGGTCATATTTAATTTAGCATACCTTATGCTATGCATGCGTGCATCCATACATTTGTCTTGCATGCACCGGGCTCGGCGCATCATACTAACTGCGTTGTATTTCAATTCTAAGTTGAATACGTGTTGGTTGTAGCATCATCATATGCCATCCATAGATTAGCCGAGCCTATTGTAGCTGCATCTTTCATGTGTTGCATTAGCCATCTTAACATGAACTAGGATCATGCATATGATTACTAACTAGTTTCTGTTTTGGCTTGGAGTACTAAGTAAGCTTTTATGCTTTAGCATGCCACATGTGTGTGAATGTTGCCATGATAGCATAATTACCATGAGGCTAACTGCTTATGTGATATAACTGCCTGAATGCCTATGGATGGAGGTTGAATTACCTAAATTAGAATAATGCATTAAAACTATGAGTTGTAAGCCCACTAGATAGTGACAAAACCATCTTTGCTAAAGCCCACTTGAGGATGGCAAAACCTGCATTTTAGCCTACTTGCGAGTAGCAAACCATTTTCAAAACAAACATGAAATGTTTTGTTCCAATTTAGGCAATTTGGTCTATGCTTGTTTGTTGTGCGCATAACATAGTAATTCTAGGCTAATAACCAGAATAAGAACACATAATGTTTTCAAAACAAGATATCATGGTTAGTAGAGGCCGATCTTTGATCGGGCGAGCGGGGGTGATCATAGCTGACCTTCCCCAATCATACCCAAGTTCCCGAGCCGAGGCAACTTTGGTGATGACGGACACGTGGCCTTAGGCAAATGAGTTAGGGTTTCCTAAATTCCCCCAAAATAAAATATTTAGGTGGCGACTCTGTATCTGGCAAAGCAGTCCATGTTTGGCACTTCTTTTCTAAAATCTATTTTTTTCTCAAAACGATTTGCCCAGATTTGGACTCTTTGGTTCAAATTAAGAACCGTGACGATTTGAGAGTCCGAACTGTAGTGAGCCCAATACGAACAGAACGGGACTCACCCTCTCAGGGCGTTCGGGGACGTCTACAGTTTCTGGCGACTCTGCTGGGGAGTTAGAGAGCTTGACTCGAACTTATGATATCCTGTTTTGACTACACTTATGTGTTTCTTTGCATTGCATGTGCATTGGTGCGCCTAGGACACCGTGTTTGCTATCTGCTATTCCTGAACGGTTTGCTGGAGGCTCGCTTCAACAAGCGCGCCATAAGGCTGACCGGTTACGGGGGCTGCCACGATGGGAACACAAACCCCAGTTTTTACCGGGGCACCCTTTTTGACCATTCGACCTAGTGCATATCGAAATCCATAGTGACCATTCCAAGCTAAGCCAGGTTACTTACCCGATCATAGGTTGTTTGAAATCGCTACGTGCGTAGTGAAACCCTAGCTCCTGACAAAATAGAACAGGGAAACCCTACCCCAACATAGGGGTGTTTTGGCTCTCACTTGTTTGTTATGTTCTTTAAAGTTGGCCTCTACAAGGAATGCACGTATCCGTTTGCCAATCTGAGAACCAGGCCTGAGGGCACCACTATCAGTATTTGGGAATCAGTTATATCTGCGGGTATCAGATTCAGTTTTGGGGCAGCGACTTTGCAGAACAGTGATCAATAGTAGAGTACAGTGATTCAGCTATGCTTATGTCTATTTTGCTTGGGCTGAGATGCCGTGTGTTTTCTCTTTCAGGGGGGGTTCAGAGAGTTAGTTCAGAATAGCTAGTGCTCCCCCTTGCTGAGGCAAGACAGGTATCTGATCCGTCAGTCACCAGTTGCACCACCTCCGTTCAGTTCAGCGGATCTATGATGACGCAAAATTCAGAGGAAATCGTGGTTATGGTAGCCGCATTAGACCAAGGAACCATCCTGCAAAGCGAGACCAATGTTGATGTACCACATCCAACCAGGTCGCCTGCTGCGCGCCCGATCTGGGAGCCCCAGTTGTTTCAAGTCCGTGAACCTACCACGTTTGAATTAATGGGAATGATTGGTGACCTTCAGAGGTCTGTGGCGGATCTCGCTTACGGAATGTCAGCTTTGCCACCAACTGCATCATATGTCAAAAATTTTGTACCGCAGGAACCCCCGCTACTGGGGCGAATTGTGATCGAGCTCAGCCAACTTGAGGTTGTCCCGAGCTATTGCAATGACATGTCAACAGCAACCCAAACCCTTGATCAGGCTGAAGCCAAAGGTAAGAACAAAATGAAGGCAGACACCGATCCCATTGAACAACTGCTGTGGGCAGTCGAGGTTTTGAAAGCCGGGGGGATGAATAAGCAGCAGGTATTCGCAGTTGTGGCCAAGACTGTAGATGATGCTTTCCCCACTCCAACCGAGGGAAGTTCAAGCCAGACGAAGAACCGGGATAAGCCCCGTCATGCTAGAACAGTTCCTTCCACTCATAACCCTGCACCTGGAAGAGATCAGAAAGCCAAGGCAGTGCCTGCCGACCCTTTCACTAGTGCGTCTAGCAAGAATCCACAGACTTCGAAGTATCTACCTCGAGGGCGCAGACTCTTTCATGCCCTCTATATGCCTCTGTCTAAGGCACTTCAAATCCTGGCTGAAAAGAGGCATCTTAAACCCCTCAAGCCTAGGCCTCTCCCTAGTCATCTTCCAGCAGGCCATGGCGCTACTAAGTACTGTGTTTTTTATCAACAGACCGGTCATGACACCGACAGTTGCGTCCGTCTCCGCCACAAGATACAAAATTTGATTGACAACAGGGTCATCCCCGCACCAGGTCCTGCAAAGTCTATCGACACTTGATCAGTGAGCTTGTGGGGGATAATGTGATGTGATTGAGGGATGAACCACCTGCGGGCGGCGCTCAGTTTACTCTAGATGTGGCGTATGGCACGCACTGTTTTGAGCATTTTGCGAATGCTAGTTTTTGTGCTTTCTGACTTGGGTATTGGGTCAGTCTTGTTGTTTTGTATAGTCAGTCCTGTTTTGTCAGAGTCGAGTGATTCTGGGGATGTTACCTCGGATGTCACTATTTTGTTTTGTGTTTGTCTCTTTGCTTTCTTTTTGAGTCTGTTTCTGCCACGGAGCCAGTTACACCAATAGTTATGAATGAAACAACAGTGGTTTTTCATGCTTTTGTGCTTGCTTCTGCCTTGTGCCAGTTGTGCCAGAAAGTTTGAATGAAACGGCAGTACTTTTCGCCTACTCTTCTGCATCCCAAAATCATTGCATTGACCTAAGTTTTTCAAAACTTTTTGAACACTGCGGTGAAAACGAAGAAGAAGGAATTCCTCGGGTTTTGCAAAAATTTAATCATTTGAGAGAAAGAGAGGCATGCTATGCCGTTAATGATCGAGATCATGCTTGTTAATGTGAGTACTGAGAAGGATCCTGGCATGATCCAGATTGCTCCCACACTGTCTTCAGCGTGAGCGACTAGTCGTTTTCTTAAAACATTTCAAAAAAATGTTTTGCGCGATCCTGCGAAGACCTGTGTGGAATCGCTCTTGAGATTGTGCAGCCTAGGATCGCTCTCAGCCTCGAGACTCGACCCCTCATTTTCAAACCTTAGACTTGAATTCAGAATGGTCAATGGTCAACCATCAAAGGAGGCCTGTGTGGCCATATTTGAAGCAGCCCTCGAACTAAGGGCAAGAAAAGTCAGATCAAGGAGATCAGATGTCGCCAAAAGAAGCTTGCAAAGCTAGATCAAAAGTATCCCTGGAACTAGGGGCAAAAATGCCTGATGTTCTCGAAGAGCCGATAATGGATCATCCTGCAAATCAAAGAAGGTCGGCAAGAATGCCAAATCCCAGAGGGAGGAAAGAAGAAAGTATTGCTGAAGAACAACTGAGTTCCTATCCACACCATTAGGGGCAAATTCAACCCCCATTGGATGGACCCCAACATCCTCAGCAAACAGCAGCCGTTCTCTTGGAATCAGATGGCCTCGAGATCCTAGAACCATTTGACATGGACCAAGCTACACTTTTACCCTTGAGAGGCTCGCTGGGCCGAAAACCCAGAAGGGCGACCCAGGCAAAAGTTAGAGCAAGAAAAAGAAGAAGAAGAAAAAAAAGAAAGAAAAAGAAAAATACAAAAAATGAAAATAAAGAAAATGAAAAAAAAGAGAAAAAAAATGATGAAAAAGAAAAAAGAAGAAAAGAAATGAAAAGAATTGAAAAGAAAAGAAGAACAAAGCTCGCAAGGTTGAAAGCCCAGAAAGGGCGGCCTTGGCAAAAGTTAGAGCGCAAAAGGAGAGGTTAAATACGCTAGTGTACCTTACCCCAAACTACGTAAGGCTTGATTCCCATCTTTGGGATACGTAGGCAACTTCATTCCGAAGTCCAGCCATAAAACACTTCAAAATCAACTGTGTCCATGTAATGGTTCTGATCAACTTTGCCTTCTCTGTATCCGAGAGTTCGGTTGTCATCGTCACTCTGAGGACTGATTACGATGCGCTGCGATGCTATCCAAACAAGGGGCAACTTTCTATTGCCATACAGTGTGCCGTGGTGCCATTCAAATAAGGGGCAACTTTCCGTTGCCGTGTAGCTCTCTTCAAGCAAGGGGCAATTTTCCTTCGGATCTGAGGTTGTGCATCTCAAGAGTAGGTTCTGTGCTTGTTGAGCATTGGCCGTTTGCAAAAATAGTTTTTGTGAATTTTTACAGAGGTTGACTGATTTTCTCGAAAAGTATTCCATTTTTCAAAACTGGACCATTTCTTGGATCCAAAAAAGGAAAATTTTCAGTGCTCATAGCCGGACGTGCATGATTTTAAATCAGAAAATTGAACATGCATGTTAATCTAACTCTCATATTGGTCAAAATTGTTTTAGTAGAAAACCAAAATAAAAAATGGTCAAAATGATGAACTAGGGGCACAGTTGAGTCAGGTGTTCTATCTTTTCCCCATTGTTAACATGCTTGCCAAGAAAGGCACCATACCTGCCGAAAAAAGGCACCACTAAAGCTAACCGCAAAAGGGCAGAAAGCTCTCACATCCTCCAAGCAACGAGGTATCAAGCCAAGTACGAAGCACAAACCGGAATGGGACAAGATATCCCATTCCCTCATCTGGGCAGATCTGATCACGTCCAAACTCCCCAGCAAAGCATCGTCAACCGATGTTAGCTGCAGATTTGCTACACACGCAATTGTAGCGCAGCCCCTCTGTGGAAGAAACTCACTGTTGTGAACAAGAAGAAGAATCTAGCGGAATGCTAGGGGCAAGACCCTGTAACTTTCTGTTTATCCACCAACCACCCAGGGGAGGGATAAAAAATGAGAGATTGAAGAATAGAGAGATGTGCGCTGAGAGAAAAAGTGAGAAAATGGCTTTTTTCAGAAAAACAGAGATTGAGTGCCAGAGTGATGTGAGAATCACAAATGAGAAAAGGATGGGAAACACTACCCGGAGAAACTGGCTCCTCGCGAACTGAGAGGTCTCTTGTCTTTGTAACACGTCTGTGTGTCATGTCTTTTGTTTTGTTTACCTTAACTTTTGTATTGAGTATTTTTTGAGTGTTACTCGATGTGTTTAGGTCATGTACCTTTTGTTGAGTCATAGTATGTTGTGTTCAGTTGTAGGCTCAATACCTAGTTGAGAACCCTTTTCTCATTTTCAAAAAAATCATTTTGTGCTCAGAGTGCTGTGCCATTCTGCACATTTATGCAAAACAAGATTCTTTCTTTCATAAACCGCAAGGTTCAACCCAGGTCATGTGAGAATAGTAGAACAAGGACCTATCTGAAGCTATATAGGTTCCAGACTGCAAAGCAAAAGAAAAGAGGGAAAATTTAGAGCATCTTAGTCTGTTTCAACTTCGGCAAATTCCGAGACTGCACTCCAGGTGCACCTTCTCAGGCCTCGCCATTTCTCTGGAGTATGAGTGTATCTCGACCCCAAGTGTAAGCCTGCTTCAAGTCAGAATGGCAGTCCAAGCAGCACCCAAGGGTTTCACATGCAGATATTATCTCTCGCCAATATAAACAGGGTGTCCCCTTTTGAGCTGAGCGTATTGCCAAGTCCTCCGAAAGGTAAATCGGAGGCACCAGAGTACATGTTTGATGCCCTTCCATTGCATAGAATGTGCACTTTCATATACACTTCTGTTACATGCGTGCCGCGCATCGTTATGATTCATGCATAGAATATGCTTGCTTTCGATTCTACATAGAATATGCTTTCAATATTGCATAGAATATGCTCCTGTTTCTTGCATAGAAAATGCACTCTTCCATACTTGCATAAAAAATGCACCTCATTTTCATAGAACATGCATTCACTCGCACTGTCTTGTGCACTTACACTTTGTATCTCACTAGCACTGTCTTGTGCATCTTGTGGTTGTATCTCACTCGCACTATTTTGTGCATTGCATATCAATCGCGCTGTTTAGCGTATCGCACTATTTAGTGCATTTCAAATCAATCGCACTGTTTAGCGTATCGCACTGTCTTGTGCATTTCAAATCACTCACGCTGTTTAGCGTATCGCACTGTCTTGTGCATTTCAAATCACTCGCGCTGTTTAGTGTATCACACTGTCTTTTGCATTTCAAAATCAATCGCGCTGTTTAGCGTATCGCACTTTCTTGTGCATTTCAAATCACTCGTGCTGTTTAGCGTATTGCACTGTCTTGTGCATTTCAAAATCAATTGCGCTGTTTAGCGTATCGCACTGTCTTGTGCATTTCAAATCACTCGCGCTTTCTTGCGCATTGCACTATTTTGTGTAGTTTATCACCCGCGCTTTCTTGCGCATCGCACTGTTTTGTGCAGTTTATCACTCGCGCTCTCTTGCACATCGCACTATTTTGTGCAGTTTACACTTGCACTTTCTTACGCATCGCACTATTTTGTGCATTTCATTACATGCTCTCTCTCATCTTGCATAGAAAACGCTTGTAGCACTTGTCAGTGCATTGCATCGCATTGTTTTGTGCACGTTACTTGCATTTGGCATGTATCTTATCGCGCTATCTTGCGCATCACACTGTTTTGTGCACCTTACTTGCATTTTGCATGCATTTTATCGCGCTTTCTTGCGCACCTAACCTGTACTTGTTAGTACATTGCATCGCACTTGTTTGTGCATTTTCTTAGCACTATTTTGTGCATTCACTTTCCACTCGCACTTTCTTGTGCACTCTCTGGTCTAGGAGACCTTAAATCCTCTAAAGGTGCAATTCCTTTGGTGTTTGTCATACCCGAACGACTTCCGGTGGTCTGGTATAGCCACCTGCCTGTGTTTGCGATGAGTTCCTAGGAAACCAACTGAGACGGTGGAAACTAGAGTTCGAATGGCTCATGCCAAGAACACAAAGGTTCGAGATTTCCGAGACTAAAGTCTGGTTTAAATACCAAGGGTATATCCTCGGCTTGAAATCTGTATGGCAGCCCCATAGATTGAGATAGCATCTGTATGCACCTCAATTTTGGATACTGAACCAACCTAGTCTGTCACCCTGTTGGAGAATAGGGAAAGCTGCCGCCACAGCCAGGGAGAAAAGTAGTACCTGCAGTTTAACCAAGAAGAAGCGAAAGGTCCTCAGCAGCATGAGGTAGGTCATTGCCAATTGCCCCTATAAGGTGCCTTCATTTTCTAGCTATTACATCGCATTTTTTTACATTGCATTGCATGACATAAATCCCCAATTATCAAATCGGCTTCGCGTAGCGTATAAGTCCAATTTTCAAACCAGCTTCGCATAACGTATAAGTCAAAGTTTCAAACCAGCTTCGCGTAGTGTATAAGTCCAATTTTCAAACCGGCTTCGCGTAGCGTATAAGTCCAATTTTCAAATCGGCTTCGCATAGCGTATAAGTCCAATTATCAAAATCTTTCTGCATATCATTTGCATCATGCCCCTGAATTACGCTGGTTTGATTCCTTGCAAAAGGATACGTAGGCAGCCTGCGAGCACAACCATTTATTTATCAGTAGCTTGTATGCTTTGTCTAAGTCTTCGGCCTTGTCAAAAATGGGTCGTCTCTAGGCTTTGACACTCACTCCCGTCATTTTTATGACTTTCGAGTTTTGTCAAAGAGGGGCAACTGTAGACACCCCATTTTTGACCGTCCTTAAGACTTGGACGTCATCGTTTGAACACTCGATGATCATCCCCGTTTGTGTTCGTCTTGAGTTCTCGGAGGTTTCGGCTACGCGCCTTGCCTCAAGACCTCTCGACTTGTTTGTTTTGTGTTTGGTTTTACATCAAACACTTATTGTTTTGCTTCTGAGCGTGGGAAATAGCTTGTAGGCCATCCCCACACCTCACCGGCCATGGCTTGAGGCCACCGGCCTTGTTTCCTTACCACCGGCCACTGGTGATGGCCGGTCGGCACTGTTGATGGTCGGTCGGCACATTTTGTGGTCGGTCGGCCAACTTTGTTGGCCGATTAGCCACTTTTTCTGGCCGAGACCTTTTCTTGAGAGGGGTTTGAACCTTTTGAACCCCCTATTTTAGCTTCTTGAGGAAACTTGAACCTTTTCAACTCTTGGTTTTAGCTTCCTCAAGAAGCTTGAACCTTTTCAACTCTTGGTTTTAGCTTCTTGAGGAAGCTTGACCTTTTGAACCTTTTTTTAGCTTCTTGAAGAAGCTTGAACCTTTTGACCCTTTTTAGCTTCTCCAAGAAGCTTGAACCTTTTGACCCTTTTTAGCTTCTCCAAGAAGCATGACCTTTTTTTAGCTTCTCCAAGAAGCTTGATTCTTTTTTAGCTTCTTGAAGAAGCTTGAACCTCTTGACCCCTTTGCCTAGCTTCTCCAAGAAGCATGGCCCTTTTGCTCCAAGCTTCTAAGAGAAGCTTGGCCTCTTTGCTCAAAGCTTCTAAGAGAAGCTTTGCCCCCTTGGTTTCTCTATAAAAAGAGGGTCTCTCCTCCCCTTTAGAGGGTTAGAAAAATCTGATATATATCAGATATATATCACTCCCTCTCTATATCTCCCTCTCTTTCTACATCTGTGTGGGTTAGAGGGTTCAAAAGGGTCTAGTTCTTGCACATTTGAACTACACCTCCTAGCACAACACCTCCATCATCAACCTAAGGAGCTTGGAGGCCATTTTCAGAGGCTAAAGGACTGTTTTTTTGGACCAAGAGGCTGCTGTCCCCTTTTGGCTACAAAGGTAACTTATTTTCCCTCTTTATTCCCTATTTTTGCACACACTTTTAGCCTTACTTGCAAGCATATTTGGGCTTTGTCATAAACTGAAAAAAGTCTCCTTTTGAAGTTTGTTTAAGATCACTTTTGTGTTTGGGGTCGTTTACCCCCTCTTACGCCTTGTTTGGCCCCATTTTGTGCTATTTTTCGTGAGCTTCGGGACCACCTTGTTTGGGCCTCCTCACCACTGAAATCTTGAGAGATTTCAGTGGTGAGGATGGTGTCTTAAGGTCATAAGAAGGAGAGGGCCACTCCCTCTCCTTGTTGTCTTCAAAAAGTGTCATTTTAGCCTCATGTGTGAGCACCATTTTTAAGTTCATGTTGGCTATGTCTTAAGTGCTATTTGTGCTTATTTTGCCATGATATAGCACTGTTTTTACTTGGTTTAGACACACCATGCTTAGCTTGTATACATGTCTTGTAATGCCATGATTTGTCTTAACATGTGCCTAGCATTTAAACTACCATGCTCATGTGTTTTGGCCTAGCTTTGTGAAGCTTTTATGCTTGTTTTAGTATGCTAAGGGACTGTTTTTGGTCATTTGAGCCATCAATGCTTTGCTTTGCATAGCTACCATGCAAACTCTCTTGTATGCCTTGAGCATTGACCCCTCTAGCATGCCATCCTTGCATCATTTCAGTGGTTTAGAACCACTTGTCATGTTATTTCAGTCCTTATGCCATGCCTATATGCTTGCATTTGATATCCCTTTAATGTGTTAAAAGGTTGTTGTCTTATGCTCCTTGTTTGGGCCCTTGTGCATGCCTCCACACTTAAGCCATTTAGATGCCATTTAGGTGGGTTTTGAGGCTCATTCTAGCATGTCACATCTCTATTTTCAGTCACTTAATTCATGCCATGTGTGGTTGCACTAAGTATAGTTCAATGCCTCTTTGGTGAGCCTTAGGCTTTAGATCATTTGTTGTATGCTATGCTTGTCTTGTTTGCTTGTTTTGGCACCATCATTAACATGATTTTCAGAGCTTACATTGCATGCCATATGCCCATGTTGTTCCTCTTTTAAGTGTGCTTAAAAGTTGTGTCTATGTGCCTAAGTGTTGGACCTTGCATGCATGCCTATTTGTATGTGTTTTGGCGTCCGTTCTTCATGTTGTTGCATGCTATACATGTTTGTATTTTTAGGTACTTAGCCTATTAACATGTTACATGTTTAAGTCTCATTGCATTTGGCATGCTTCTTGTGTTAAGTCGCTTTGCATATTTACATGTGTGATGCCTTTCATGTTGTTGCATGTGTGTCATTAACATTGATGTTATATGCCTTGCATGCTTACTTGTCTAGTTCATGTGCCTATTGCACATGGTTTTGTTGTTTGCATGATCATGTTGCACACTTAGCTCACATGCCTAGGTTGCATTACATTGGCATGCATGCTTTGCCTCTTGAATTGAGTATGATAGAGGTTGAGTTCATTGTGTTTGTGTGCATTATATTTGACATTAAAATGCACAACTTGGTTTCTTGGGCCATCACGCATTGAAATGCGCAATTGGTGGTCCGAGAATCGAGTACCATACCCCTTTGAGTCATAAACATGATAAGGGGTGTGTTGGTGCACACATTTGCTTGAAATGCATTGCCATGCCTTGTTTTGCCCTCTGCTGCTGTCAAAACAGGTTCTGCAGAAAGCTTTGGCCGGCTGGCCATCTATACTGCCGACCAGCCATCCATTGTTGGCCGATTGCTTTACAGATGGTCGATGACCATCCGGACATGGCCGGTGGTGTTCTGTCTTAGCCAGTGGTGTTCCACAGTGTCCATAGAGTGCTCCCTGGGACTTGTGCAATTTTTAGAGGAGCAGAGCAGGGAAAACAAAGGCAAACTTGTCCATAGAGTTAGATTTCCGAGCAAACCCGAGCACGTGCACATTGGATCCTCTTCCCGAGGCCTTTACTGCTTTCTTAGCTTAGTTAATTTGCTTAATTAATTAGGTGGTCTGTAATAATTAATTAGCTTGTAGATTAATTAATTTGTATTATTCTTTCGGTCCCTCCGAGCGAGGGCGAATTTGTAATAAGTGTGGGTGCGTGTGTGCATGGCTTCCAACCCCCACTTCTTTCTCCCTTTTACTTATCTTCTTTTGATGGTTAGTATTAGGTCATATTTAATTTAACATACCTTATGCTATGCATGCGTGCATCCATACATTTGTCTTGCATGCACCGGGCTCGGCGCATCATACTAACTGCGTTGTATTTCAATTCTAAGTTGAATACGTGTTGGTTGTAGCATCATCATATGCCATCCATAGATTAGCCGAGCCTATTGTAGCTGCATCTTTCATGTGTTGCATTAGCCATCTTAACATGAACTAGGATCATGCATATGATTACTAACTAGTTTCTGTTTTGGCTTGGAGTACTAAGTAAGCTTTTATGCTTTAGCATGCCACATGTGTGTGAATGTTGCCATGATAGCATAATTACCATGAGGCTAGCTGCTTATGTGATATAACTGCCTGAATGCCTGTGGATGGAGGTTGAATTACCTAAATTGGAATAATGCATTAAAATTGTGAGTTGTAAGCCCACTAGATAGTGGCAAAACCATCTTTTCTAAAGCCCACTTGAGGGTGGCAAAACCTGCATTTTAGCCTACTTGCGAGTAGCAAACCATTTTCAAAACAAACATGAAATGTTTTGTTCAAATTTAGGCGATTTAGTCTATGCTTGTTTGCTGTGCGCATAACATAGTAATTCTAGGCTAATAACCGGAATAAGAACACATAATGCTTTCAAAACAAGATATCATGGTTACTAAAGGCCGATCTTTGAATGGGCGAACGGGGGTGCTCATAGCTGACCTTCCCCAATCGTACCCAAGTTCCCGAGCCGAGGCAACTTTGGTGATGACGGACACGTGGCCTTAGGCAAACGAGTCAGGGTTTCCTAAATTTTCCCAAAATAAAATATTTAGGTGGCGACTCTGTATCTGGCAAAGCAGTCCATGTTTGGCACTTCTTTTCTGAAATCTGTTTTTTTCTCAAAACGATTTGCCGGATTTGGACTCTTTGGTTCAGGTTAAGAACCGTGACGATTTGAGAGTCCGAACTGTAGTGAGCCCAATACGAACAGAACGGGAGTCACCCTCCCGGGGCGTTCGGGGACGTCTACAGCTTGCTGACCTTCAAGGCGGTCGGATCAACCTCAAATTCAAACGGCGTATCCACTAGATTAGCCGGTGCTCTGGACAGTTGAGGTGGGGTTGGTAGTGGGACTGGCTCTTTCGGAACATCTGCATATTCTTGGACGTGAGCCGTCTCCCCGAGTGTTGGAATCATAGGTGGGGGTGGGGGTGGGGGTGGATGCGAAGCTTGTTGGGGTTGCTGTTGCTGCTGGAGCCTGGTGATTAAGTCTGCTTGTTGAGCCACAACCTCCGCCTGACGGGCAGTATCCCGCTGCATGGCCTGCATGGTCTCTTGGAGTTGATGCATCATGTCCTCCATATTAACTGAAAACTGCGGATCTGACTGAACAGGTGTGTATTCCCTCTCTGAGGTGGAAGCAGATATCTCAGCCTAACTGTGCACAGGTGAGGTGGATAATAACCGCTGATTCTGAGATTGTTGAACTGGTGATCTATGCCTGACTGGCCTTTTTACCCTGCCTCTGGCGAAGGAACACTGATTGCCTTTGAACTGAATCTTTGACCTGACAAAGTCTATCAGCACAAGTCCAATGTACCCAGGGGATATTGGAGCCTTCTGAAGCTATCGTTCCAAGACTACCCTGCAAAAGAGAAAACAGGCAGCATCTCAGCCTAATTTCACCAGAACCAATATGAGCAAAACTTGTGCTCTCTACTGAATTCTGCCCCAAAATTCTGCCCCAAATCTAATACTCTCAGGTAAAATTGATTTCCCCAAATACCGATGCCCATAGGCCTGATACTCAGACTTGCAAACTGATACATGCATTTCTATAAAGACGCACTCTAAAAGCACATAGCAAGCAAGTGAGAGCCAAAACACCCCTATGTTGGGGTAGGGTTTTCTTGTCCTATTTTGTCAGGAGCTAGGGTTTCACTATGCACACAGCGGTTTCAAACAACCTATAATCGAGTAAGCAACCTGCCCTAGTTTGGAATGGTCACTATGGATTCCGATATGCACTAGGTCGAATGGTCAAAAAGGGTGCCCCGGTAACAATCGGGGTTTGTGTTCCCGTCGTGGCAGAGCCCGCAACCGGTCATCCTTATGGCACGCTTCTCAAAGCAAGCCTCCGGCAAACACGGTGTCCTAGGCGCACCAATGCAAATGCAATGCAAAGAGACACATAAGTGTAATCAAAACAAAATATCATGAGTTCGAGTCAAGCTCTCTAAACTCCCCAGCGGAGTCGCCAGAAACTGTAGACGCGCCCCGAGGGCTTTATGTTGTGCTACAGTTCAGACTCAAATGTCACGGTTCTTAATCTGGTCTCACAATGTACAATGTGAGATTGATAAATTACCAAATAGTCCAAATCTGGCAAATCGTTTTGGAAAACTGATTTTTGTAAAGAAGTGCCAAACATGGACTGCTTTGCCAGATACAGAGTCACCACCTAAATATTTTATTTTGGGGAATTTAGGAAACCCTAACTCGTGCCTAAGGCCACGTGTCCGTCATCACCAAAGTTGCCTCGGCTCAGGAACTTGGGTACGAGAGGGGAAGGTCATGTAATGAGCACCCCTGCTCGCCCGATCAAAGATCGACCATTGCTAACATAATATCTTATTTTTGAAAACACATGCGTTCTTAGTCCGGTTGTTAGCCCAGAATTACTATGTGATGCGCACAACACACAAGTATAGACTAGATCGCCTAAGTTGGAACAAATCATCTCATGTTTTCTTGTTTGAAAATGGTTTGAAGGTGCTACCCGCAAGTAGGCTAAGACGTGAATTTTGCCACTCTCAGGTGGGCTTAGAAAACATGATTTTGCCACAATTAGGGCTGGGCACAGAACCCACCCACCCGCACAAACCGCCCGACCCTACCCTACCCGCAGCCTTTTGGGCGGTTTCGATATAGGTAGGTGGGCGGGTGCGGGCCAAGAATTCTGCCAAAAAATCGGGTTCGGGTCGGGTTGCGGTTCTGACCCTACCCTAACCGCAACCCGCGACCCGCGTATTATTATTATTATTATTATTTTTATATTTATATATATATTACAAAATAAACCTTTATTTATTATATTTGTTTGCCCACCCAGCCCGTCTATTTCTCTACTCTCTCCCCCTTTTCATTACTTTATTTTCCCTTCTTAGCTAGCAGCAACCGCTAACCCTAGCAGCACAGCAGCAGCAGCGGTGGCGAGGCGAGATGCCGGCGATCGGCAGCAGCAAAGCAACCGGCGATCGGTAGTAACACAGCCCTATACGGTTCACTCTCTCTCTCTCTCTCTCTCTCTCTCTCTCTCTCTCTTTCATTCGATTTTTGAAATTAGATGTGGATCTGCAGAAAGAAACTTGGGTGTGCCAGATTTTTGAAATTAGTAGTACATCATCTGCTTCTCTCAACCCAGATTTTTGTCTTGTGTATTTGGTCTTTTTTTCTTTTAATTTATTTTTTTATAAAATTAAATGACTTTCAAATTTCAAAGAAAGAAAATGCATGAACAACAACACAAGGCTTTTCAGTATCATATTATTCATTTTCGATGATTTTGTATTTTATGTTTTTGCAAAAAAAAATAAAATAATATGATTTTGGAAAATTCAAAAAATAATTTTAAAGTGTTTTCTAAAAAAGGGGTTATTTCAAGTTTCAACAACAAAAAAATCCCTGAAAATAGTTTCAGAATAATTTACCAAACAAGTTTAATTTTTTCTTTCTCCTTTAGATATCTTCTAAAAAGCTAATTCTTCTTTTTTGTTTTCATTTTGTTTTTTTTCTATCTTTGTCTCGAATTGGTGTGCCTTTGTGATGAATATTGGTTGCAAGTATGCTGATCCATGTGACTTGAAGAATTTCAAGACCTCACTTCCCTCATCTTTTTTTTTTCCATTACCTTTTTTGTTTTCTAATTTGGGATTCTATTTTTTTTTCCCTCTCTTTTCAAAAGATGAATAGATTTTTCAAAAATTTTATTTATCATGAATTTTTATCTCCAAAATATACTATATATTGTGAATTTAAAATTGGTAGCATGTAGGTCACATTCATAATAAGGTTTATAAGACTGTATTTATTTGATTTATAAACTTGAGTAGAAATTTGAAAACAAAAATGGTGAATGAGATGTGGATGATAATTTTAAATTATTTTACTTATTTATTATTTTCATGTTAAAAATAGCTGATGCTTTTGGTGTTTACAATTTTAAATTATTAGTATCATATTATTTTCATGTTTAGATTCAATTATTATACCATCCATGACTTAATTGTTATCTCATACTTTTTAATTTTTTATTACCAGTTTGAATGGATAAAGATAACAATGCTAGTTTTGAATCTACCAGAAGCCCTATTGTTCCACCAGAATTATCTAATTCTCAAACTAATGTTTCCCCATCTGAATCTAAGCCTCCTAAACCCCCGAACAAAAGAAAGAGTGAGAGTAGTGGTGGGAGAGCACCATCCTCGGTTTGGGACCATTTTGATGAGGTTATAGGAGAAGATGGAAAACGTAGAGCAGTGTGTAAGTATTGTTTTAAAGAGTATATGGCCGATTCTAGGACTCATGGGACTAGCAATTTGAGAAGTCGTACCCCTAATTGCAAACAATTTCCAAACAATGATAAAGATGGGCAACAAACATTGAGTTTTAAATCAAAACAAAATGCCGAAGAGGGTGTTGAGGTTGTGGCAACAAGTTTTAGTTTTGAGGCTTGTAAAAGGGCTCTTGCCGAGATGGTGATTATTGATGAGTTACCTTTTCGATTTGTGGAGGGAGTTGGGTTTAAAAGATTTTGTAATGTTGCCGTTCCTAAATTCACACCAATCCCATCTCGTCATACCATAGCAAGAGAGGTGACAAACATATTCAACAACGAGAGGGATAAATTGAGGAGGTTGATGAAGGGTCGTAGAATTTGCTTCACTACGGACACTTGGACTTCTATTCAAAATTTGTGTTACATGTGTCTAACGGCTCATGTCATTGATGATAATTGGAAACTACAAAAAAGAATCATAAACTTCCAACAAGTTGAAGATCACAAGGGGGAAACTTTGGGTAGAAAAATTGAGTTGTGCTTGCTTGAGTGGAACATCGATAGTATCTTCACTGTAACTGTTGATAATGCTAGTTCCAACAATCTTACCATTCAATACTTGAGAAGGAACACCAAAGATTGGAAGGGGACCATTTTGGAGCATGAGTTTTTGCATATGCGGTGTTGTGCACATATTCTAAACCTTGTTGTGAGTGATGGATTGAAGGAAATGGATGATTCTATTGCAACTATTAGACTTGCGGTTAGGTATGTGAGGTCTTCTCCTAATCGGAAAGATGCTTTTAAGAAGTGTGCGGCCTATCTAAAACATGTGACTACTGCTCTTGTATGCCTTGATGTACCAACAAGGTGGAATTCCACATATTTAATGTTGGAGGCCGCTGAAAAGTTTGAGAAGGCTTTTAACCGTTTGAAGTATGAAGACTCCAATTTTGAAACTTACTTCAAGAATGTGGATGGTGGGATTAGGAGGATTCCAAATGAGGAGGATTGGAAAAAATGTAGGTTGTTTGTGAGATTTTTGAAACTATTCTACCTTGCAACAAAGAAATTTTTCGGGTCCCTTTTTGTTACTTCCAATGCATTTTATAAAGAGATGTTTAAAATTGAAAGCACAATTAATCAATTAATTTTGGACAATGATGATGTTTTGTGCACAATGGCTATGAGTATGAAGCAAAAGTTCAAAAAATATTGGGGGGATGGAAATAAGATTAATTTGTTGTTGTATGTTGTTGTTGCTCTTGATCCTACAAAAAAGATAGCATACTTGGAGTTTTGTTTTACAAATATATTTCATGGAGAAAAGAGGAAGGTGGATGAGATGGTGAACAAAATTATTTCTTGTTTGACTTGTTTGTACAACCATTATGCCACAATTTATTCATCAAATGAGAGTGTCTCAAGGGTGACTGAAGTGGAGACAATGGTGATTGATGAGGATGATTGGGATTCTCAAATGGAGTCCCAATTTAAGTCATATTTGGAAGGGCGCTTCACTAGTGGAAGCAAGTCGGAATTAGACAAGTACTTGGGCGAGGTTGAACATTTTGCAAAAAATCAGACATTTGAGATATTGGAATATTGGAAGAATAATGTAACAAAGTATAGAGTGTTATCTCAAATAGCAAAGGATGTGTTGGCCATGCCCATTTCTACCGTTGCTTCGGAGTCGGCTTTCAGTACTAGGGGAGGTATCCTTGATCCATTCCGTAGTTCACTTGCCCCTTCCATGGTTGAAGCTCTTGTATGCACACAAAATTAGCTTAAAAGCAACCTTCCAATTTCTCTTCGAAAAGCAATGGATGATGTGAAGGAATTTGAGCAATACGACTCGGGTAATATGTGAATATCTCTTCATTTTTAATTCTATTATTATTTTTACTATGCAAGTTTATTTATCTTCTCTTGTTGACTCATGCTTTTAGGTACTTTGGAGCCATGTTCCTCTTCAACCCCAAAGTCTAATGTAGATGCTATAATTGAACTTTAATGTTCATTTGGCTCATGTATGAGATTTTTCTAATTAGTTGAGATCAGATTAATGTTTATTTATTTATATCTATTTATTTATATTTATTAATTTGGCTCATTGGAATTTTTTTTGGCAGATTGTTGGATGAGATTGGACATTGGACATTAGACGTAAAGAGTTTAGTGAAGCCTTGGATGGATACCACATTTTGAAATTATTTTGATGAAGTTTGTAGACAATGTTATTTTAGTTTGTAACTAATGTTTATTATTATTATTTTTTTATTTTGGATGAATGTAAAATTAATTGGAGCACTAAATTTTAGGTAAGCTTTAGATTTTGGATGGATGGATGGATGAAAACTAATTTATTTTAGTTTCTAACTAGTTATTATTATTATTTTTGCATTTTGGATTAATAGGTAAGCTTTGGATTATGGATGGATGGAGATAACTAGTTATTATTATTATTTTTACATTTTGGATGAATGTAAAATTTAGGTAAACTTTGGATTATGGATGGATGGAGATAACTAGTTATTATTATTATTTTTGCATTTTGGATGAATGTAAAATTTAGGTAAGCTTTGGATTATGGATGGATGGAGATTGATTTTAGTGTGAATTTTAATGTTTTATATAAATTATTTTTGTATTTTGGAAGAATGTAAAATTTATTATATCATTATATGGGCATTTATGTTATCATGAAATTTAATTTATAACTTTTCTATAAATAAAAAAAAATGCTTAAAAAATAGCCCAACATGTCAAATTTGTTCAAATTAATATCATAACTAAGCCCAATTTAAAAAAAGCCCAAACCGCAAACTGAACCGCACCCGCCTGCACAACCAACTGACCCACCCGCATAAACCGTGAACCGCACCGCGGGCAGTTGCGGGTCTGTTTTCTTCAACCCGCACGTGTGCGGGTTGGGTCGGTTTTGACCCGCACCCGGCCAAAACCGACCCGCGATCAGCCCTAGCCACAATCAAGTGGGCTTGAAACTCGCATTTCAATGAATTGTTCCAATTCAAGTAATCTAACCTGCACCCACAGGCATTCAGGTAGCTATATCATATAAGCAGCTAGCCTCATGGCAATCACTCACACACATACAAGATGCTAAAGCATAAACACTCACCGAGTACTCCGAGCCAAAACAAAAACTAGTTAGTAATCAATGCATGATCCTAGTTCATGTTAAGATGGCTAATGCAACACATACAAAATGCAACTAGAAATAGGCTCGACCATTCTAAAATGGCATGTGAAATGCAACAGTTGATACATGTATTCAACTTGGTATTGCAATACAATGCAGTTAGTATGATGCGCCGAGCCCGGTGCATGCAAGACTGATGAATGATGCACGGATGCAATCGTAAGTATGCTAATTGAAATATGACCAACAACTAACCATCGAAAGCAGGTAAGTAAAAGGGAGAAAGACGTGGGGTTGGAAGACATTCACACATGCACGCACACTTATTACACAATTGTGCCCTCTCGATGGAGGGTCCGACTAAATAATACAAACCGAATAATTAATCAACTACCCTAGCTAATTAAATATTACAAAACCCATAACTAATTTAAACAAATTAACTAAGCTATGAAACTAAAGAGGCCGCCGCAGCTCCATCTCGGAATGATTGAATGATGCATGCTCGATTGCCTCGCTTGGAAACCTATTGCCATACCACATGTTGCCTCTGTTTGCACTGTTTTACACCTCTAAAAACTGCACAAGTCCCAAGGATGCTTCCGAACCACTCCCTGAGCACTGTGGGATGTCACCGGCCCAAATATAGGAACATCGGCCAGGTGGAATTGGTCATCGACCATTTGTGAGGATCTCGGCCAACAATGTTTAGTCGATCAGCACTAAAGATGGCAGACCGGCCATATCTTCCTGCAGAATGCTGTTTTGCTGCAGCAGAGGACAAATAAAGCATGGCAATGAATTTTCAAGGCAATGTGTGCACAACCACCCTTCCTATCATGTCATGAACTCAAGGGAGTATGGTTCTCGATCCTCGGACCATCAATCTTGTATTTCAATGCATGATGGCCAAAGGAGCCAAGTGTGCAAATTAATGTGGAATGAATGCAACAAAAACATATGAATGCCTAGAACTGTATCATGTTGGATCAAGAGTGCCGGTGATCGAGGATTGAGGCACGTTTCGTCACTTCAAGTACGAATATCCCTCGGTCCTCGTGTTTGGTTCGACACCCAAAACCAAACACAATGCAATGCAAGTATGCCAAGTACAATGCAACATGGGGACATTTATACAATACAACAAGACTAATGGCATGCAAACAAACTCAATGCGATATGAGTATGCAAGCAAACATGCAAACAACCCAAGCATGCAACAAGTATGCATTAATGTCATGAAATGCAACTAATATGCAATAGACATGCACCCTAAACATGCAAACATGTAATATGCTAACCATGCACAATGCAATGCAATCTAAGCATGCAAACATACAATGCAATAAGCACGCAACAACAAGCAAACCACATACCCAATGGACTTATACCGAAGATGGATAGACCTCAGCCATGCCCAAAATCAGTGGCCATAAGTGCTAAAAAGATGGTAAGAAGAGCATGAAAATGCAAGATAATCATGTATACCAATTGGCCCAAGCATTAAGGCATAAAGAGGACAACTCTTAAGCACACTTAAAGAGTAGCAAACATGGATATATGACAGCACCATAAGCTCTGTAATGATGTTAGGAATGATGCCAAATCACACATATAACACAAACAAAGTATGCAAGAAGGCTCAAAGCTTGAAGCTAGCCAAGAGACTCAAACTATGACCATGTAAGGCAAGCCCCAAAGGGCCAAGGGGACCCAAAACAGTCCCAAGGCAGGTCTAGATGAGACCAAAACCAAGTTTAAACCTAGCCAACACAAGCTAGAATACAACTCCAAAAGGCATGAGGCAAACAAGGCTACAATAGGGTGTTACACTACACCTAACAATACCAAACATGGCATGATTTAAACAATGGAAAATAGAGTTATGGAATATCAAAATAAGCCCAAACACCCACTTAGATGGCATCCCACAAACCTAAGCATGGAGACATACACAATGGTCCATTCATGAGGCATAAAACACCAACTCTTCAAAGCTTTGAAAGGAAGGGAAATGCAAGTATATGAGCATGAAACATGGACTGAATAACATATTGGATGATGCCAAATCATGAAAAAAGGTCCTAGTAGTGTATGCTAGTGACTTGGACATTCAAAGCTAGTAAGGGAGGATGTATGGTAGCTATACAAAGCAATGCATATATGATCAAAGCAACATCAAACAGAGCTTTAGCATGCTGAAATATGATCTAAAGTTCCTTTGAGTTGAGCCAAAATATGCAAGTATGATAGTCCAAATGTTAGATGCATGTTAAGGCAATAGAGGGGATTACAAGGCAAGTATATGGTGCATGCAAGAAGCCATTAAACCAACCTAGAACAGAGGTATATCAGGACCAAATGACACCAAATACTTGTTGAAATGAAGCCAAAACATGCTAAGCAGACATGCTACCATTATGAGCCAATAACACAAGCATATGAGACACAAGGAGAGAGGGGGGTCACTCTCCTATACAAGACTCTAAAACTACCTTTCCACCACTGAAAGTCCTCTAGATTTCAATGGTAGAAAGGTCATGCAAAGGCAAGAACAAAGGCAAAAAGAGATGGCTCAAAACAAGGCCAAACAAGGCCTAAGAAGGGGTAGACAACCCCCAACCAAAAAGTGACCTTAAACAATCATCTTAAGCACACAAAAACAGAACTTTTTTCAGTTTATAGTTAAGCTTAAAACAATATCCAAATAGGTCTAAAGGCTTAAGCCAAAAATGGGAAAACAAAAGGTAGTTTGCTCACCCTTGAAGAACACCTTCAAGAACACAACTCCAGCAACTTCCTTGGATCAAAACCAGCCCAAGAACTCTGAAACCAACTTTCTAATGCCTCAGCAACCAAGGGAAGGTATTCTACTAGGTGCTCTAGTGCAAAAGTATGAACAAAAACACACTTTAGGTCACAAACACACACACAAATATATAGAGAGAGGGAGATATAGAGATATATATATATATCTTCTATATCAATTTTTCTGAACCTCTAGAAAGGGAGGGGAGGCTCCCCTCTTATAGGAAATCAAATTCAAAGCTTCTTAGAGAAGCTAAGTTTTTGGTTCAAATCCCTTCATACGTGTATGGAGAGGAGAGTTTGTGCTCACCAGCTGGCACAGCTGGCATGCACAATGCCTGAAAAAGGCAAAGAAAAGGCCTCGGCCAGAAAATATGCCCGATCGACCAAAATAAGTGTCGACTGACTGACAAAAGTGCCGACCGGCCAACATTTATGGCTGATGGCAAGGAAACAAAGCCGATGGCATCATGCCATAGCTGATGGGGTGTGGGGATGGCCAACAGGCCACTCCCTCCCTTTCCTCAGAAGTAAAAACACAAGTCCTTGGTCCACAACCAAGCACAAAACAGACGAGTTAAGAGATCTTAAGGTGAGGCGCGTAGCCGAGACCTTCGGGAACTCAAAACGAACACGAGCATAAATGATCATCGAGTGTTCAAACGATGACATCCAAGTCTTAAGGACGGTAAAAAATGGGGTGTCTACACCGTTCCTCAACCTTTTCTCAAACTCCAAACAGCAGCGCTCCTCAGTCGTCGCTAACTCAGGTGTAAACCTAGAGAGGCTGGTGAAGGTGGCTTCGAACTCTGCCATAGGTGTGTTTAACTGCTTGAAGCAAGAAAATTGATCCCTCAACTTCTCCCTAACAGTGGGAGGTAAGAACTTATCCTGGAAGGCATTGACAAAGGCCTCCCAAGTCCCTCCAATGTGTCCCCGTGCATACTTCCACCACTGACCCGCATCGCCCTTCAGTTGGAAAGACGCCAAGGTCACCTTCAACTGGTCATCCTCGATGCCAAGCATCTCGAACGTCTTCACTATCTGTTCAAGCCACTTATCTGCCTTCATTGGCTCCTTTGGGTCACCCAAAAACTCATCCGAATTTGACCGAAAAAACTCCTTTTTCAAAAAAGAAGGCCCTGCCTCAGCTACTTGGGCTTGGACTTGATTCTTAGCTCCGAGAATGTCCATCGATTCCCTCAATGCTCTGGCCATTTCGTGAGCTAAGGTGCCCATGGCCTGTTGACTTACTGGCTCGGCCACGTTTGCCTGACCAACCCCTTCCTCCTGTGCCAGAACTTCATCCGGTATAGGCATCGCATGCCTTCTAGGCCTACCACGCCTACCTCCATGACCACGTCCACACCCTGGCATCCTAATAAAAGTAACCCAAGAAATTAACACATTCACAAATGTGTCGAATCTAACTCACTCGCGTCCTAATACATTGGAGAACTGTAATTCACTCCATATAAGCACATAATCATGTAAACATATATGAATTTCATTTCTGGATAATGACTGTCTCGCGGTGTTGCTAGAGTTCCAATTAGAAATAGCAGTGATCAAGTGCCTTTCTAACAGGACTCTTAGAAACCCGTAGACCCAATCAACGTCCAAGAAATTCAATCTCATACCCAAATAATCATATAAGCATGTTGTCATATAAACAGATATTGTTTACACTTAAGTCTCTAGCAAGCGAGACAAACCCATTGTGGTACTAACCACTTCCCACGTACCCAAAGTGTTCAAACCCGGTACGCTCTGATACCAAGTTGTCACGCCCTCAAAATACATAATAGATACAACCCAAAACATACATTAATAGTCACATAAATCAGAGTAAATAGTCCTTTCATTACATAAAGTTAATAATACAAAAGAGTTTGACAGAAGTAGATGCCCTATTGGCTTACAACTTTCCAAGCCTTGGCTTAGTTACAACAAAATGAGCTTCGCCCAATACACATTTAGCCCTAGGCTATACAAAATAAACAAAATGTAAGGCTGTTGCTTGCCATAGGCCCCTTCAATGCTATTGCCTTGGTAGAGGCATTCCATCATTACCTAAAAATGTTATTCCCAAACAGGGTGAGCCACAGCCTAGTAAAAATCATCTAACATAGTATATGAAATTTAACAAAGGTGTAAGTACAAGTGCATAAGCAATATTTGTGATAAAACTTTTCACAACTTTATATACTCATAAGATATCAATTTCAAGTCTTTATCCATTTATTTTCAATATATATTCTGTTCACTTATCTGTTTCCCTTCACAAGTCAATTTCGTTGTTTCTCAATAACCGAACTGAGGCTACAACTCAAAAATTTTCAAATCATACAACACATATTGCATAAACATTTAAACTTCCATTTCACGCATATTTCGTCCGCGGGTAGCCGTCGAACAGGACCTATGTAAACGTAGGCTATACAAGCACTACAATTGTCATTTTATGAATATTTCGTCCACGGACTAGGCACCTATGTATAGTTTCGGGACTTTCACCAGGACACTCCGGCTAACTTAATTACAATGGAGTCTATCCCCTTTTTCCTCCCAAACAATCATTGATACATATGCAATGTATTTAAACACAAAATCAAACAATAGAGCACATCCCCTTTCCACTCCCACATATTCATATATGTACAATGTATATAACCATAGTCATATACAATGACAAACAACAAGAAATTAGTTTCAATTCACCTAATCTTCATGCAATTTCTACAATAATCAAAGCCATCCTCCACCGATAGCCCAATACAGTTATCTCTAGATAGATATTCAGTCTCAAACAGATAGTTTATTCAAAACTTCCAAAAGAATAAGTTAATACATAATCAATTCCACCATTCATATCAATACCCTCTCAATTTCACATTTTCAAAGCCAATTCCAATTATTTGTACAAAATAATAATTTGATCCAATTAAGGCAATTTTTCCTCTTTTTCCCAAATATTAGCCAAGTGCCAAAATCATCAAATTAGTCATAACACAACATCATTTTTAACCCCACAAGCATTTATTTCATATTTAACAACAATCCCTCTTTCCATGTTATACCCAAACCCTAGGTTTGATTACAACAACCTCAAATCACATCATTGTTACACAAGATACAAATAACTAAGCTAAATATCATATGAAGGTGTAGAAAAAATCCCTACCTCAAAGGAAGAAGATGAGTTAAACAAGAAAGAAACTCCAAGAACGCCGAAACTCACTTCTATTCGGATCAAATGTAGATCTTGAGATGCTCTACATTTTTCTCAAAGGCACTAGGGTGAAAAGATCAATGGATCTAGATGAAATCTAAGAGAAAATGTGAATTTTAGAAAGAGAGACTCAAGAACAAGGTTTTTGGAAAGTTTTAGTGTGTTTGTGTGTGTGTGTGCGTGAGAGAGAGAGAGAAGAAAAAGTGATTCAAAATGTCATTTTCTCAGACTGTTATACACGCAGTCCGCTCGAGCGTGGAAAGCCCTACTCGGGCATGAGACTGGACGCTCAAGCGTCCAATGCACATTTCTAGCATTTGCAGACCTTCAAAAAGAAATACTGAGAGTTGACGAATCCCGCTCGAGCGTGAGAATGGTTGCTCGAGCGGAGAGGCAAAATTTGTGAAGCCCACTTGAGCGTAATAGCCAAAATCTAGGCAATAAAGGTTTTGAAAAATAAGCAACCAACCTGTTCGAAACGCACAACCACAACCCGAGAGCCAATTTTAAAGTGATACAAAGGGAATGAGAGGTAAACAACAATATGAAAGCATTAAACCCGAGTCCAAAATGCAATATATAACGGGTCAAAAATCGGAATCGCTATATAAACCTCCAAATTATAAGTATGAGAGTTTGTGAAGTTATTTTTCTCTCATGTCACCTGTATTATGTGTTTTTTTTAATTAAAAAATAAAAAATTCTAACTGGGTAGTTAAAGGCCTTGAGATTTTCAAGCTTACTATGACAACCAAATCCATTCATACATGATGTATATTTAATTATTCATGTATTCATGGTATATGTTGTGTGCTTGTATGACTTAGGGCTTGCAAGTGATAAAGGAGGAAAGAAATATGGAAGGTTATGTTAAAATTTTATTTTGTTATGTGTTTTGAGTTAGGGAAAGTTTAGAGCTTGATTTGAGAACCATAAGGTATGCCTAAACCTTAAGTGAGGAGCTTAAAGACCTTAGTCTAATAAACTTGATCATATTATGCTATTTGCTAATTAGGATTAGTGATAATTAAGTATGATTAATTAGCTTAAGTAGAATTAAACATAAGCTTGGTTAATTAGTTCTAACCTAAATTAGTTAATCTAAGTAAGCAAGATTAGCTAGTTAATGATGTTGCAACCTTGCCCTAGCTACACACGATAAAATCTTAAGTTCTACGTCACAAAAAATGAAGAAGAAGCTGAAGGAATCAAGAACTAACAAGAGGAAAAGGAAGAAGAAGAAGAAAACAAGAAAAAGAATGAGAAAAGGGAGAAAATCCAAAGGAGCTAGAGATTCAAGCCTAAAAATCTTAAGAAAATCATTACAAGGTAAGAAACTTGACCCTCTTCCATAATCCCATAGCAAAACCTAGCTAAAAAATGATTAGGAATAAGTTTTGGAAGATTGAAATGAAAAATAAATAAAGGGAGTTTGAAAACTAGAAAGAGCTTGAAGAATTCATGGAAAAACTATGTTTTGAATTAGTTTTATGTAAGAATTGAGCAAAACAATTGTTGTACTATGAATTTGCATCACTTATTCATGATTAGGGATCTTTAGAACTTGATTTTGGAGGATTGAAAGCATTGAATAAAATAAAGGTTTGAAAAGATTTAAAACTTGAATTCAATCTATCTTTGGCTTGTTTAATCCACAAATCAATGCATATTCATGATTTTTTATTAGTTTTTCTTCATATATATGTATATTAGAATGTTATAGAACATGTTTTGGGTTTTGAAAGCTTGGAAATTGAGTTTGGCAGCCCTAGAACAACGAAGAATAGCTTCAGCCACGACTGAGTTCTTCTCCCACACATACCTTCAACCCAAATTTGATTGTGAAATAATTGCACGCATGTCTCGCACGTATGGCGAGTGTTCCGCACATGCGTCCCTGTTCCACTACACATGCGGAATTCAGGAGAGGTGCTCGTTTTTGGTTTCTTTTTGTTTTCTTCGACCCTCGGGCCCCCTACATGCATTTTGAACCTATTTGAAAGTCAAATGCACTTAGAAACCAACCTCAAATAAGTTAAAATAAGAAACGAAACTTATGGTAGAAACTGATTTGCCTTGTTTATGTTTAGAAAGTTTAATGTCTTGCACTTGTTGTGTAGACCAAGTCTTGAACAAGTTAAGTCTTGAGCAAGAAGCCAATTGTGAGTAGTAGTGTAATATAGTTATATTCTTTTAAATTATGATTCGAAATACAAACATATGATATTTTAGAAAGATTATGCCATTGTTTTGTTATGAATGAATATCATATATTTTTGTATCATGTAATAAGATGACATCTTGAAACTTGTTTGTTATTGGGAATCATACCAATAACCTCTTCATAACTGAGCTCTGCCACCGGTTGTAGCCTCTTGACTCTTGATTTGAAATGCCTTGAGAATGATCATCGCTATGTATATGTCATAAGATAAGCTTGTTTTACTCGGAAAGCTTTATTATGTTCAAAATGTTCATATGCTTGGTTTTAATAAAGCTTGTTGATGTTCATTCATTTACTACTTTACTATATTGCTATTCACTGGGCTTTAGCTCACCCCTCTTCTCTATATGTATGTAGGTAGTGGCGAGGATCCTGTTATGGATGAGAGATCGAGTTAGAAGTATTTTTCTTTTCTTTTTCTACTTTTGGAAGTTGGAGCTTTCAGACGAAGGTCTCGTCTTTGAGTTTTGGTTTTTGTTGGTTGTATATTTGTAAATGTTGTATTTTCCGATGTTAAGCTTGTACATGTCAAAGATAAATAAATAAATAAAGTTACTTGTTCTGGATCATATGACTTATACATAGGCTCTGGATGGACTCTTGGTAATTAATGGACAATGTTGTTTTTCTACATAAGCCTCAATGTTTTAGTCCAGTATTGTCTTGTCTTGTTAGACCTTTGGTAGTCAGATACTACTGGCTGGTCATAACTACTATCTTGTTTGGGGCAAGATGGAGTCGTGACACTTACTTAGGTCTTCTAGTTTTGTCTTATTGATCATTTCTAAAACTAATTAATTAAACCTTGTCAAAATTAGGTTGCATTGGCACATCTCAGTCTATTAAAATATAATAAGAATAATAAAATAAAGAGAAAATTAGTGATAAATCCAATCTAAGGAGGGTATGAAAATTAGGTTTAATGGATATTTTTTATTGGTTAGAAATCCATCATTTGTGAAATAGTTTAGTGAATTTTTTTTTTATTATTATTTTGGAGGACATTTGTTTTTAATTTTATCCCTTAATTTATCTGTTGACTTTTTGACTATCTATTCAAATTATTTTCTATCTTTTTAAATTTACATCTATATGTTAAATTTTTTTGGCTAGTTGTTTAAATTTTTGACTATCTATTCAATTTTTCTCCCTTATCTGTTCAAATATATGTCCAAATTTTATTATATGTTCAATTTTTCCCTTATCTGTTTAAATTTACACACACACACACACACATATAGATAGAGAGAGATTGCAAAGTAGAGAGGATATAGCGATCCCGGTTATCCCTTTACTGTTATGTTGTTTTCCATACGCGGTTCTGTGGAGTTGGTAATTGTACCTATCGTGTTGTCAACCTTTAAAATCTTTTGTTTGAGTTTTAGAATGTGTTGAGCTTGGTTGTAACAGGTTGGTAGAGCTTTTGCTCCCCTTGTTGTTGTCCAGTTTTTGAATGGTCCGCTCAAGCGGGTCCTCTTGCGCTCGAGCGGGGTTTACACACTTCTAGTATTTCGTGCCTCTGTAAAACTTCTGCAAATTTGTTTTCTACGCTCGAGCGGTCGCACTCGAGTGGGTACTCTGGCGCTTGAGAGGGTAGTCCTTTTTGGTGTGAGTTCTGGGAGGGGGAAATTTACACTCGAGCGGACTGGTTTTCGTGCTCGTGCGGATGTACTTTATTCTTGTGTCTTGGCGCTCGAGCTGGCCTTCTTGCGCTCGAGCGTACCTAGTTTTTGTCCTTGACGCTCGAGCGTTTATGTGAGCATGGGATTCAATCTCTCGAATAGTGTTCATAGCCGATGAACTTGCTTTGAGGTCCTTTCGGAAACACGCCTGATCAATGTGGTTTCTGATAGGAATTCCTTGAGAGTTCCGGGATGAGTGGCTATCTTTGTGGACTTGATTCGATTATGTGTTTATATGTTTAGATGATTATATGCAATAGAGATATATATTTTGTGACTAGTGAGTCTTGTGACTTAATAGTAGTAGAGTGTGCCTCAGAGAAGGCTATTGTTTTATGCGCTAAGTGTGGTATTTGCTTTTATGCTTTATAGGATGTCTACACGAGGAAGTAGAAGACGGTTGAGTGGTAGGAGTATCGGTAGGGGCACAGCAGTTCCTTTGGCACCCGCCGTTGCAGCATCGGCTGTCAGCGAGGACGTCGCACGTGAGATTGTGAGAGCAGTGCAAGACGTCCTAGCTCGCACTGAGGGCGACAGCGGGCATGCTCTCAAGCTTACTAAAGAGTTTTTTCGTTCCGGCCCACCAGAGTTTGTGGGGGAGGCTAAACCGTTAGAGGCAGAGAGTTGGTTGGAGCAGATTACCAAGACTCTTGATATGCTCAGAGTTGAAGAGGAGGAATTGAGGGTTTCTTTGGCGACTTTTCAATTGAAGGGCGATGCGAGTTATTGGTGCAAGTATGCTAAAAATACCGTAGGTAGCACGTGGGTTGATTTTACCGAGGCCTTTTGGGCCAAGTATTTCCCTCCTTCTGCTCAGGAAAGGTTGAGGGATCAGTTTTTGGAGTTGCGTCAGGATGACACTTCTGTGGCGCAGTTCGAGATGCGGTTTCCCAGTTTGTCGAGGTTTGCTCCAAAGTTGGTGGCAACAAAGAAGCGTCATTGTTATGAGTTTGAAAGGCGGTTGTGTTTCGATATTCGGGAAAAGGTAGCTGGATCCTTTTGGAAGGATTATTATAATTTAGTCGAGGCAGCGGCCCATGTGGAGGCCATGGTTGTGAGTGATGATCGGGATAGGGAAGAGACCATCTCAGTAAGTCCTACGGTTCCTAAGCGCTCTAGGCTCAGTAAGGGGTGGAGGCGGAAACATGCTCAAACAAGGGCTAACTTCTTTCCTTCGCCTGGGGTTTCGGACTCTTCTGTTGGGGGGTTCGGGGAGATGCAGGTTTCAGACCAGTCTCAGAGTAGGGGGTCTGGTGGTTGTTTTGTTTGTGGTCAGCTGGGCCATGGTAGACATTTTTGTCCTTTGCATGTAAATTCTTCGGGTGTTTCAAAACCTAGTCAGACTCAGTTGTACCCGTCCAGTCAAGGGCGTTATCGATACCAGAAACGGGCAGGCCAGGCTTCGGGAGCCTCGTGAGGGGCGACTTATTAGTTAGTCCTATGGTATTACCCTGGAGGGGATTTTTGTGTTATTGACCGGTGATGTTTTATGTGAATCATTTTGTTGTTGACCGGTGTACTGTTGGATGCTGAGGCACCATGTTTATGTATCGCTTATGTATGCATATTGTTGTTTGTTTAACCCTCATGTATTGGGGAGTATGTATAGAATCTCAAATCCTCTTTTTCTATTGAGAAGTTGTTAATGGGTTCAATGATCCTGATGTTGTTGCTTGCATGGTACTTGTTTGTTGATTAGTGTTCTGGGCTTTGATAGTTAAGGAGTCCGTGGTGACCCCATCGGTTGTATAGGGGTAGTGTTCATATTGTGATTGGCTATCAGCTGTTGGGTATGGTCTGTGAGTGAATTCTGCCAGCGTTCTTAAGAGAAAGAACAGGTTGTGTTCTAGGGTGACGAGATTAGCGTCGGTCAAATTGTCCTTCATGGTTGGGTTGTTGTAATTGAAGTTTACCATGTCGGTTTTCGGTCGAGGAGATGAGCAGACTTGCTATGTAGCTATGGGGGGGGGGAGATAGTAATTCCCTTAGACACAGTGTTGATGTGGTTTGATTTTAGGAGATTCGTTAAGATTCCAAAATCTGCGGGTTTGTGTGGGGAACTCTGTGTTTGGGGTTAGTAGCACTTCAGTGTGTGGTTTACTGAGAGTGGTGGTTTGTTGAGTTGATTAGTCAGCTTTTGGTATGGGGTTTTGGGTTGACATCTGTCACCTTGAGGTTAGTCTCATTCGTTGTAGACTGTATGTTGATTAGGGAAAACTGAAACTAATCGAACATGTTATGTCATTGAATCTGACGGTTGGAATAATACATCAAGTTTTGTATTGATTGATTGAACTTGTATATGTTAATTGCTTATATACATTGTTGCGTGTGGGAGATATGTTTGATTTGATATAGCACTAAAATGTATATCGTTATCAATTGTGAAGTATAGAAGTGTTTCTATGTTATATTGATACAGCACCAAAATGTGTATCATTTGTGTATTAAGGAGGTATTGTTGATGTGAGATGTGGTCTCCTTTAATTGTTGGCCAGGTTCTGAGCCGTGTATATGATTTTAAATTGGTTAAGTGAAGGAAGGTGGATCGAAATTGCAAAATCATGAATTTCTTATGCCTTGTGTGTTGATAGCACAATTGTTATTTCTATTAACTATCATTATAGAAATGTTATGTTTTGTGTTGGTTTTGGCCTCACTGTGTGAGTGATGGTTGTTGATAGTATTTTTCTTTGGAAAGAAATGGAAAACAAAATTTTCTAGTGGTTGGGCCATCTAAAGGCGTTGTTGAGAAATTTATTTAATTCAAGGGTGTTGAGAAATTCCAAATGAATCTTTTTGGCAAATAAACTGTGGATGGTTCTGTGTTTTGGATAACACCGTATTTGTGAAAAATGTTTACAAAACTTTTGAGTTTTGCGTTGAAAATGCAAGATTTATTTTGAAATGTCTCATGAGCAAGAAAATGTTTTCCTTATATTAATGTAAAAGATTTGCCTTGATTATCCTTTGATTGGAAATTATGGTTGTTGAGTAGTGACTTAGCTTGAAGCGCTGGTCAGATGTTGGTAAACTGTTTCGGGAGGGTTGGTTTTGTTGTAGCTTTTGTGCCTACAGTGTTGTCGTTTGGAACGTGTTCCCTTGGTTAGTCTCTTCCTTGGTAAGAGTGAATCGAAGGTTTGTAGGGAGAATAGTTCCACTCCTAGTACTCGAGTGTTGGTGTTGTACGATCAGTTGACCTTGTGTTTTGGCATATTCTTAATTTCAAGGACAAAATTCTTTAAGGGGGGGAGGTTACAACGATCCAGGTTATCTCTTTACTGTTCTGTTGTTTTTCGGACGCAGTTCCGTGGAGTTGATAGTTGTACCTATCGTGCTGTCAACCTTTAAACTCTTTTGTTTGAGTTTTAGAATGTGTTGGGCTTGGTTGTTACAAGTTGGTAGAGCTTTAGTTCCCCTTGTTGTTGTCCAGTTTTTGAATGGTCCGCTCGAGCGGGTCTTTTTGCGCTCGAGCGGGGTTTACACACTTCCAGTATTTCGTGCCTCTGCAAAACTTCTGCAGATGTGTTTTCTACACTCGAGCGGATTTCTTTACGCTCGAGCGGTAGCGCTCGAGCGGGTACTCTAGCGCTCAAGCGGGTAGTACTTTTTGGTGTGAGTTCTGGGAGGGAGAAATCTACGCTCGAGCGGACTGTTTTTCGCGCTCAAGCGGATGTACTTTATTCTTGTGTCTTGGCGCTCGAGCTGGCCTTCTTGCGCTCGAGCGCACCTAGTTTTTGTCCTTGACGCTCGAGCATTGTGTTCTTCGCTCGAGCGGGAGAGTCGTATATCAGTTGGCAACTAGGCTATTTTAAATCACTTTTTACATTTCCTTTCTCTCTCTTACTTTCCCAAAACCGATTTTTGAGAGCTCCTCACTCTAAAACCTAACTTCTCTCTAGGGTTTGATCTAGTAGGAGTGTTTTCCTCACCTTGAGCCTTTGTAAGAAGTGTGTTGATCATTGAGGGCTACATTTTGATCCGAGAAATTTGGTGTTTGGATCACTTTCGAGTTTAGCTCTTCTTCTCCTTGGGTTCTACATTTGAGGTAGGGATTTCCTTGTTCTTTTTCAATACTCCGTCTATAGACAGACATGTGGTAGTTTTGTATTGCATAAAAATCATATCCATGTTGGATTTGTTTGAAATCATGAGAAAGAACCTAGGGTTAGTTGTGTAAAGATAGTTATTTTACCATTGATGGTTGTTTTGGGCTAATTGGTGTGTAAATTAGCATGTTGTAGTTGATAGAAGAAAAAGCCCTAAATTATATTTTGATTGATAAATTAAAATGGATGGTAGTTAACTTATGTTGGAAATCTCTATTATTATTGTGAGTTGGGTGAAGGTGTTAATGCCTAAGGGATTAACCATGGTTGTGGAATGGGTTTGAAATGAAGATAATGGACTAATATGAGTTATGGCTTTATTATCCACGGATTTGGTTTCGCGACAATAAAAGGGACGGAGTTGGTTTTGTGAAAACAAAAGGAAACGAAACTTGTTTTGTAAAATGGGAAAAGTATTTTTGAAATACGAATGAAAATTGGATTGTTGTTTCTTGAGTGTTGAACACACACATGTGAAGGATTGTAGCTTTAACTATCATGTTAATGTTGTTGTTGGATTGTGGTCTCATAGTAATTGAGTCTTTAATGGATGTACTAAATATTTGCATCTAGAGGTTTTGTCCTTGGTCATCGGTGGAGGATGACACGGTTGTGTTGAATTGTCGTGTATGCATTATACCATTGTTGATGGAACATCGTATGTAATGAAGTGTTGAGATACATTATATATGTATGCTTGCTCGGGAGGAGGTAGTTATGTGTTCATATACTTTAACACATTGCTTGTATCTTGATGGTTTGTGTATATGTGTTATACATGTTGATTATGTCCTGTTGTGTTGGGTTGGTGGTGTTATACCTTGCGCTAAGAATCAGAGGTACCATGACCTTCCAGCTAGCGCCTGGAGAACTGACTGCGCTGAGAATCGAAGGCATCATACCCTTCCAGCTAGCGCCTGGTAAACTGGCATGTTGTTATGAGAGGTGTATCTTTGGCTTACTACGCACATAGCTAGTAGAGCAAAGTTTTGTTGTTGATATTTCAGTGTATCTGGGAGTATCATGGATTGTGTCAATTACGGTTTTGGAGGGCCGAGTTGCCTCATTGGTTTATCTTATGCATGTTGGTGAGTTATTATCTCCCTTTTTATAACGGTGCATGTATAGATTTGATTGTATCGGGAAGAAGCCAAAATGTCCTTTTTTTGTCTTTTGGAAAGTGTGAAGGAGAACGGATATTTTTTAAAGAAATATATATTTTAAAAAGGCATATATGTGTATGTTTGGAAAATGGAAGAGAGTAGTGGGCTTAGTGAAATTATTTCCTAAGGTATTGTTAATGTTATGAAAGATTGGGAACGAGGGTTAATGAAATGGAAAAGAAAATTGAATCGCCTATGGCGTTGATTGAAATGGTTGTTTTCAGGAAAAGTTCATACATATGATATTTTGTATAAATTGTCACATTACTATTCTAGTATGAGATTGGGTATTCATGATCATAGCTATCTGTATGTTGTTATTGTTGAGGACCATGTTGAGATCCCTATTGGACTATATGTTCATCCCACGTTGTTGAATCTTTTTCAAGTGTTGAGCTGAATGTGCTGCAAGATTTGGGTCTTCTGATTTGTTGGCCACGGGGCCTCTCTTATATGGGCGGAATGCCATATGTGTAAAAGGGTTGCACCCTTCTTCTTGATTCGTTGTTAATGATGTAAGCCCAAGGGCAATTTATTTATTATACTCATGTTGTATTTACTTGCATACGAATGAGAGAAATGTTATTCACTTCTATAAGTTGAATATACGAGTTTATTTCCGCATGTTATCTCTGAAATGAAATTAAGCAAATGAAATTGGTAATGCTTTGATTAATAAAAAATGGGGCGTGACAGAGGAGGTGAGAGAAATAAAAAAATCAAAGACATATCAAAAAAATAGATATACATACATACAGATCTACAGTTGAATATACAAATCAAAATACTGATCTCACCTCAATCAACAAATCAACTCATTTTTTTTTTTATCTATTTAAATCAAACACAAACAAATCAAATACAAACACAAATACAAATAGATCGACTCCACTAATTTCATAATCAAACACAAATAGATTTCAAAATAAAATATTTATGAAATCAAAACTATTTATTTATAATAAAAAAGTAAAAAATAAAAAACCTTATGATATATATAAGTGTTGCAGAGAAATCATGGTTTTAATATAAACATATATATAATAAGAATAGTCACTCTCATATCATTTCCTTTGAAACCAACGACTAATAAATAAATAAAGTAATTCAACACATAAAAAACATGTGCACGCACACACATGTATATAAGTGAATTACACTAACAGTCCTTATAGTCTAGAATTTGTGTCATTTTAGTCTCTGACTTTTCAATTGTGATACATTTAACTTTGAATTTTGAATCTTATTCCAAATAAGGACAATTGAAAATATCATTACTCAATTTCAAGGGCAAAGTCATCAATTTAATAAAATATAAACTAATTTGACAAAAAAAAATGTCAAAAATATATTTATCATTTTTTAAAAATAATTTCTACCCACCGAAGATAAAATTATGTAAAATTGATAAATCTTTCAGACATTTATTTATTTTACCAAATTAATTTTTATTATGTGTTTGGATGATGATCATGTAATGGGTGGTTGTTAAGTTTTTAATATGTAATCGATATATTTAATACATGAAATGTTTTTAGTTTTGAATTTTTTGATTTAATGGATTGGTTTAATAATGATATCAAAGTTATCGCCATCTTTAACTTTTGGAAAAATAGAAACTAATTTAATGAAAAAAAAAAAAACCACCCATTAAATGATCATCATCCAAACACATAACAAAAATTAATTTGGTAAAAAAAATAATAAATAAATGTCTAAAAAGTTAATCAATTTTACATAATTTTATTTTTAATGGGTTGAAATAATTTTTAAAAATTGAAAATATTTTTTTTACATTTATTTTTATCAAATTAGTTTATGTTTTATCAAATTAACAATTTTGCCCTTGAAATTGAGCAATGGTATCTTCAATTGTCCTTATTTGGAACAAGATTCAAAATTCAGGGTCAAATGTATCACAATTGAAAAGTCATGGACCAAAATGACACAATGCCCAAACTATAGGGATCGTTAGTGTAATTCACCCTATATATATATATATATATATATATATATCAGAGCCTCTTGTTGCTGATAGATAGCTATTGAAAGTACAAGACCTTCATGTGAGTCCCACACTTGCAGTTCCTCAAATCTATGGTCGAGGATAGATCTACTCAGATTTGCGGCAACGAAGGTGGTGTCGAACAAGAATCTGAGACTTCCCAATGGCGAAATCACCAGTGAGCAAATCGTCTAGTTCATGGCAAATCTTATGCTACAGCGGAGGGCGACGGAGGAGGAAGAGGTGCATTGGTAAAACGAAGAGGTACTGTGACGAAAATGAGAGATAGAGAGAAGAGAGAGAAGAAGAAGAAGTTGTGGTAGAGGTGAGGTATATACATACATATATATATATATATATATAGAGAGAGAGAGAGAGAGAGAGAAATGGGTTTGAAGTCTAAAACAAATAAAGCGTGAGAAAGGTGTATAAATATATAGGGGTAATTTGGTCATTTTATAAAAACATGTCTTTATAGACAGAGGAAATTCTACTTACACCACAAGTTTAACTCTTTACAACCTTAGAATCTAATTATTTTTAATTTTATTTTTATAATTTCTTTAATTCTTTTATTACCCTCATCCCTAACCTTCATCATTCTGTTTACACCCAAAACCTAAAAACGCTAACCCTAACACCCATTTCATCTCCTTTCTTCTCCTCACTTCCATTGTCGTCAATTGTTGCCATTGTCACCACCATTGGCCGCCACTATCACCACACCGCAAAGTGGTTGGGTCGCAATGGTTGTAGAAGATGGGGGACATGTTTTGCAGTGGGAAAATGTCATGACCCAAATCCGCCCCTATAGGTTTAGCATCATGACCGGCCAGTAGTCCTAGGATTACCGAAGGTCTCTAAATAGATCAAATTAAGGGGCTAACAAAAGCAAATAATAAAAATATAATAGTCCATAAAACTATGCAAACTTATATGAGACAGAAAATTTCTATATTTACACATAATATGACGTCAATCGTACATACAAAAGAAACATAAACTTGTCCAAACAAAAGAAAAGAAGATAAAAACTTAAAACTTATTCATTAACTAAGTCACAACATTGTCCACAAAAACTTGACCATAGAAAGACTTCCGGAACCTCCTCAGGAGGCGTACAAGTAGGCTGACACAAACCGATCCAAACTGGAAGTCTTAAGCCTAGTCATGTGCTTGATTACCTACATACATAATATAAACAATGAGTTGGAACCCAGTGAATAGCAATAGAGTAAAAGTTTTATGAATGATGTCCATAATAGATTCAGAAATCAGAATTCAGTTCAGAAACAAATTCATATACATATTCAGACTTGTAAACAGTCATACGTGATACATCCAATAGCCCTGACATATTAGATTGGTTACAAAGACCTATATACAAAGCAGATGGTTATTAAGACTCATATTCACATGAGATGGTCATAAAGACCCACTTGCAAATCATATAGTTGATTATGCATAGTCAGTTCTATGAATGGAACCCACTTGAAACCCTAGTACCAGGTCACATATAACATATCACATGATACTAAGGATGCCACGATACATTTCAGAAATAGGAAAATCATTCATCTATACAGAAAATATTATTTCAAAAAACAGAACTTATCATATCATTTCATTCAGATAAGACTTATAGTCAAACATAACTTTCCAAAGTTGTTACTCACAGATAGCTCCATAAGCAGAAAAAACAGCATAGACAAATTGGTCGGATAATGGCGCGTGACCTACACACAAACATGTGACAAATACATCTTGAAACACACACTCTGAATACACTTAAATTATTACATTTCTTTCTTAGTGTGCTTATAATTCAAATTCATATCCTCATTAATACGGCCTAAACTATGGCTTAAGAATGCCTAAGATGAAGTGAGGATGCAATTATACACTTTGAAACACTTGCAAAAATTTTAGAAACAGGGCAGTTCGCTTGAGCGCAACTTTGGTCGCTTGAGCAGCTTGCAAAGTCTGTAAAAGAACTAAATGCTCTCATTTTATGCTTGAGCCAATTTTTAGTCGCTTGAGCCATGAGCCTAGAAAATGTGAGTTTCCTCAAGCGAAGCTTTGGTAGCTCGAGCCAACTGCCTCGGCTGCAAAAGTACTCGGAGCATGCAAAGTACACTCGAGCAAAGGTTCCATTGCTCGAGCAAACCCTGCAAATTTTGGAATTTCCAGATTGCTCTTCCAAGTTCAAAGCTCAATTCTAAAGTACCAAAACACATTCTTTTGAGCCAAAACTTGAAGAAACACTTGAAAACTTGTAGTAAAACATGAAATGAAGATCGATTCATAAAATAAAGGCCCAAAAGCTTAACAATTCTTCAAAACTATGCTCTTACGAACATGCATGCAATGATATGAATTCAAAAACTTCCAAAACATGGATTTATGAAGTGAAAAGCATAAAACATGTTGAATTCTCAAACTTGAGCATAAAGAACACCATGCACGTGAGTATTTGTTGAAATTCAAACTCAAAACTTGGAGAATTATGCATGAATGCAAAATTGCCTTCAATATCCTCCCTCTAAGCTCAATCCTTGATCTTGATCATAATGTCTTCTTGAATTCTCATACTTGATAAGTTAAACACAAAAATTAGGAGTTAATTACTCATGTAAAGTCTTGAATGTAGAGTGTGGAAGCTCAAATACTCAAATTCTCTTTAATCTCTCTTTCCTCCTTCTCAATCTAAGCTCTCCTTCTAAATTGTCTTCAATTCTCTGTCTCTGTCTCTGTCTCTGTCTCTGTCTCTCTCTCTCTCTCTCTCTCTCTCTCTCTCTCTCTATATTTTTGAGATCAAAGATGATGAAGACGTGTGACGCCTAGAAGTTATATTAGCCTTATATAGGCTCAATTAGCTAAGACTAATTAATTGTGATTAGAGCTGAGTTAATTCAACTGAATAATTAATTTATTCTAATTATTTGTATCCGAATTGAAATCCAATTATACATACCATAAAATTCTTAAAAATTAAAATTAACACATTGACGTAGTCAATTTCATGTTCGGATGCTGATAAGGCCTTCAATTAATAGAGTAAAGCAGAATTCTGAACATATATTCCTACGGCTAATAGATATGAATGCAAAACACATACAAAATGTACAATTAACACATAATCTCATTCTTCAAACTTAATGAGCATTCTTAATTATGGATTATGGACTATGTACGGATCGAGGTTGTTATAGAAGAGAATGATGAGAAGAGTGGTCGCTGGTGGGTTGCTGCCAATGTTAGCGGTGGCTAATGGAGTGGCGGCGTCGATGGTGGATCATTCGGTTAGGTAGATTTTGTCAAAATTTTAAACAGATATGTTGTTGAGAAAATTATACATGGTATTTGCCCTTTGTCAATTTGAGTTGGAAATCTGTTGATTGGTATGTTTACCATCCATTTTTAGGAGAAAGAGAGGAGATGAAAATGGCTGTTAGAGTTGGGGTTTATAGGTTTTGGGTGTACGACGAAGGAGGAAGGTTAGGAATGAGGGTAATAAAAAAATTATAAACATTATGAAAATATAAAATAAAAAAAATTATATTTTAAGAGTGTAAGGAGTTAAATTAATGGTGTAAGTAGAATTTCTTTATAGATAAAATATTTTAACTCCTAAATCTATGACCATAAAATTTTATAAAAAGAACGTTTAGACTGAAAGCCCTAAAATAAAAGCAGAGAGAGTTTAAATAATCTAGTGGGGGTAATGTTAAGGATACTAAAGGGTGGTTTGAGATGTTCTAAATAAGTGTACTTTTTGACTTTTTATGAAATATGGGTTAGGTTTGAAGTGATGTGATAGAGAGGTTATGTGACTTAAATAAGATGATGAGACTTAAATAGGATAGTGACTTTTTAAGTTTTTAACTTTTTTAGTATATGTCAAACAAGGCCTAAATTTTTTACCAAACAAATGACTAAATGTTTTACTTGGATGTAGGGTCCGCAATTTTGTGGACCCTACACCCATATGAGACATTTGGTCATTTGTTTGGTAGAAAATTTGAGGCCTATAGCATTTTTCAAAATGTAGACATTTGGTCATTTGTTTGGTAGAAAATTTGAGGTCTATAGTATTTTTTAAAATGTAAGGATAATGATAGGGATACTAAATTTTCTACCAAACAAATAATTAAATGTCTCATACAAATGTGGGGTCCGTAATTTTGTAAAAATAAATCAAAGACTTTACCGCAAGAACATTTTGCAATATCATAAAATAAGAATTTTATACAAACTACAACAAAGTAGATACCTTTATAAGTTGGATTTTTTTTTTTTCCCTCTTCTTTATTCGTGGGCAATCTATTTATTTATTTTTTATTTATTTCCATTTTACATTCTTTAATGGAACTTTCCATTATGGATGTGGTAAAGTCCGATTTTGGAGGCTGACCTTGTTTTGAGGCCTAAAGTACAGTTTTTGAAGGCCCAAAGGCTGGTTTTTGTAGATTTACACATATACTTCGAAATAACAAAACAAAACAATTGAACTAAATTCAAGCATTCCTTGTCTATTTCACATATACTTCGAAGGCCCATTCAAGAAAAGTTCAGATTTTTTGTGGAAGAAGACAGCAGAGATTAGGTGGGCAGGGGCTGGGGCTGGGGCTGGGGCTGGGTATAATAATTTAGGTATAGTTTATTCAGGCCCATGCTTCTTTTTATTTTTATTTTATTTATTTATTTTATTTTTTTTCCCTAACATGTTCAAGTTGGTTCTACTACTGGACTTATTTATTTATAAATCCTAAGTGAAAAATTTATGAACGTATAAGTCATGTGAATAAAAAATTTATAGTGTAACTTATTCATTTTTGCTTTTGTATATATATAGTTGTGAGCTTTATTTCTTAGATTAATAAATTTATCAATGTAATTGAGAAATTGTCATTCTAATGATTGTTTATTATTAGCAATATTAGTAAATTGATTAATAGGTTTTGTAACTACCATTTTAAACAAACCAGTGTGCTAATATTTTGCCTTGTCTAGCCTTAGCCCAAAATATACTTATGTTATGTTTGAATAAAGGATTTGATGGAAAAAGAAAAAGAAAGGAAAAATGAAATACCTAGAACATTTTATTTTTATGGTTAACTAAAGAAAAAATAGATTTTCTAAGAAACTTCTATATTCATTTGATTATTATTTTTATTTATTTTTTTCCTTCTCAACCAAACAAAAGCAAGAAATTTTATCAATCAATTTATCTCTGTCAAATCCAAATTCAATGTGTAGCCCAAATGTTTAAAATTCTTCATGTTGTTGATGTTGGGAAAAGCACAAAACGATTGTAATACAGTGACAGATGGGCTCCCTTAAAATCTAAGTCCATGTTTAATTTGATTTTTAGAAACTTATTTCAGAATTTTTTTTCAAAAAATTAAAAATTAATTTGGTGAAAGAAATAAAAAATTAAAAAAAAATCAAAACACATATATTTTTATATAATTTTATCTTTTGGGAGGTCAAAAATAATTTTAAAAATTTTAAAATAATATTTTTGATATTTATTTTTATCAAACCAGTTTTCATTTTTTCAAAAATCTTGCTGAAAAAAATTTCTAAAACGCAAACCAAACAATTGGTCATTTCAATATTCTCAATTGGTCATCTTGGATTTTTTTTTCTTTACTGTCCTCATTTTTTTTTTCTTTTTTATATTAGTACTTGTTTAAAATCAATAGCCAAATCGATTTTTTAAACAATGTATAAATGTTGTATTTTATCAATGGTGCTCCAATAGTGACTAGCTAAAGCAATTTTGCTCATACAAAAGTGATGCATAGTAAAGTAACAATTGACCAAAACAATGGTAAGTATTACTTGGTGTATTACGTCTACTTTGGCAATAATCATATCCCATTCATATAATTGTTAAAGTGAATAATATTGCATGTTTTCAGAATAAGCTAAACTAATGATCAATCTAATGATTTGAAATATATTTGATATTTTTTTCTACATCTAATTGAATTATATTTTGGTTTCTTTGTAAACTATCTGACACTTACAATAACTTGAAGTACCTTAAATTGATATTTAAGACATAATTATGAATATAATTATAAATCATAATGATAGGTATTTTATATGAAATGATAGGAGTATCAAAAACTACATGATCATGGAAATTTTGTACCAATATTTTTTTTTTTTTTTGATAATATATTGTTTTACGGTATGGACGCTGTTTTGAGACTTTTGTATGCCTCAAATTTATACGAGTCATGCTAATTATCGTTGAAATATTTTTGAAATATTTAAATATTGTTTGAATTTTGAAGTTTTTATAACATTCTTTCTTATATCTTTTATTGCCTTTATGAAACCTTATTCCACATAGGGAAGAGAGGATAAATTTTTTCTATCATGATTAGATGGTTAAAATAATACAAAATACAATCAACGGATAGGTTTTAAACTGTCATTATGACGATTGTGAAGTAACTATTAAGTGACAATTTATAACAATTATTTTATTCAAATTCAAAAGAAAATATTAGATTAGGCATTCAAATTTTACTAGAAAAATTCAAATTTCTCTTCCTATTTTCACAAGGCCTTTTATAAGGCAATCTACTATTCTTTCTCCTCTTCTAAGTTCTATTTTCTGTAGAAATAGAATTCCAAAACCTATTTTATTTTGTACACCACCAAAAGTATTTTGGGTGAACTTTTGTTAAGTGCAAAACAATGACGCCTATAACATGCAGGAAGTGATATTCTCCTTTGTTCTTGACATCATCTCTGTTCCAATCCTATTTTCCATTGTTCATGACATCATCTCTATTCTAATTTTTCTAACAATTATAGCCACTAAGGTTATCATTAAGTGAATAAAATAAAATAAAAAATAGAATAATTTTAATTTATTTTTTTTACATATTTCCAATTGATACTTTAACATATTTTTATATATTTTGTATATACATATATTAAAATTGACACAATCATTGGCCTTTTTTTTTTTAATTTCTTTCTTTAAAACAATGTAAAATAACAAAGCAACTACCACCTACTAAGTTGTTCTTGCACTGACCAATTGCAACATGTGACAGGATTGTCCTCTGTTTCGATAGGGAAGGGAACTGTACGGGGAGGAAATAATTCTCCTCGTATAATCCTGTTGACCAAGTCCATGCTCCTCCGTACGACGTCGCTTTATCACCTAAGTCAGTAAGCATGACAAATAGACAAAGCTCTATGTTCTCAGAAAGAATTGTGTTCAAAATTACCTCCTCCAATGTGATGTTTGTGAGCTTTTATAAGTTTCCCGTGGCACAATCCTAGCGGGACTTGTATTTCTCCATGCAGAGTCCTCCTAGGATTCATACTCCTAAGGATAATGCTTATCCTTTTACACCCTCCCCCACTGCTTAAACCAAGTGGGATGGTTTTTACCACGGCCGAACTTCTATGTGACCGAAATAACACTGGCTATGCTGAGCCACAGAGTAGGCCGAACTATCCTTAGTTCGGTTTTCTCCCGTTCAACCATGGTATGCTGAGACCAAGCTTCTGAGTAGCAAGCTCCGACCGATCTAACCATAATACACTGAAACTGGACTAACTTCAAGTTACCTCCAGACCGGAGTAGCTTTACACCATCTTGGGCCGAAGCAATTACACCTCTCCTAACCGGAGTGACCATACCTCTCCTGGGCCGGAGTAACTATGCTTCTTCTGGGCCGGAATATCATTACGGCCTTTTACTGTGTCCTTCACACTTTGGGCCATAAAGTCCATCTTACAGCTCGGTTCAATTCTCTCCAAAAATTACCCTCTCAATTGCCCCTTAATTCCATCTGCACAGCGTGATTGGGATTACCAGTCTACCAACCGAGCTGGAGTTTATTAAGCCTTTCCAGCCGAGCTAAAAACCCTTTAGCTTCTCCAGCCGAGCTAATTTTACGTCGGGCTTCACTCTGTTCGGTCAAAACGTCTCTTCAATCACAGCGACTGTAACGCTTCCCCTTCCAATGACACGTGGCAGATTCTGATTGGCTGAGGACGGCTGTCACGCCGTCTTTCGTACTTCGTGAATTTTGAACAGTCCCGCCCAAATTTTGGGCTTTCTAACAAAAACACTCCCTGAGGCTAGGTCCCTTCACTTTTGCCATTTCTTCATCTTCTCTCTCTGTGTTCTTGCTGTTCGTGTTCTTTCTTTACTGCAACAGTTTTCATCTTCAGTCCCTTCTTCTTTAATCTGGTAAGCAAATCCATTTTCCCTTCATGTTTTTGCTTTTACATTTGTTTTATGCAACTGTATATCTTGTTTTGTATGTTTTTTGCAAACACTTTCTTCCATTTGTTGCTTTTGCTTCTGTATTTTTACGAAAAAACCAGTAGAGCTCATACGTGCATGAACTTCTGTAAAAAACTTGCCTTAGATCCAAAATTAGGTAGCAACCGAACTAGGATCCTGTTTGCCCTAAATAGGTAGATCACTATAGTCAATAACCAAACTAGAACTTGAAAGTCTCAAAGAGTCATCAACGCCTGGCTCACTTTAGCCGAAATAAGATCACCGAGTTTCAAACATATCAAACTAGGAACCTCGGTTTTCAACCGAACTAAGCTTCTGGGGCCAAGCCAGCTTTCTTAGTTTCTAAACCGAACTCGGAAAGCTGCCCCTAGAGGCTTAACCGAAATAACTTTATTCACACTGCAACGATTTAGGCCTTGGGGCTAAACCAGCTTTCTTAGTTTTTTGGACTGAACTCAGAAAGCTGCCCCTAGACGTTAAACCGGTCTACCGAACAAACTACCCAAACCGAGCTACCAAACCTTTTGATGAACCGAGATAGAACCAGTTTTTGAGGCCGAAGTAGGGCTCTTATACCTTGCTTTTAAATTGTAGCACGGTCCAACGATCAGTGCTTTAACCCCCTCTGTTTTCTACTTTGCAGACTTAGGTTACCCAGGCACTCCTGCGTGCGCTCAACCGAGCTACTGAGCACGATTTTTGCACCGATATAAATTATAAGTAAATTATACATCAGATGGGTAAGTATAGGTATCTAGTTGAGACACCTGGTGGCATGGCCGAATTTAGGAAAGATTACCATATTCCTGATGATGTTCATCTGAGTTTGGCCAAAAAAGATGTTATTCCATGGGAAAAAGAAGGCTTCGTCCCTTTTACCCTTCAATCCATAATAGAAACCGGACTACGGTTTCCCGTCCAACCATTGATCTGTGAATTTCTTAGGCAGACTAGGTTATGCCCCACCCAACTGTACACCAATACATACCGCATTATTATGGGAATAGCCGCACTAAACCATCAAACCGGACTAAACCTTGGTCTGGCCGAAATTTTCCACCAATACTCCATCGGCTCAAAAGATGCTGGGTGGGTCTATTACCTTAGGATTCGCCGCCGCCGAGAGAAGATAGTAAAACACACACCGGACAAAGACCTGAATGATGATGATTTTTTCTGGGTCTCTGGGAACTGTGAGGATTTTCAAGCCCAAATTCCTGGCCGACCTATAAATTGGAAAAAGGGAGAGCCCGGTAATTTTAACTTCGGTCCTCTTCCTTGTATTTTATTTTGGTTTTTTTTTAGTCAATTAACCGAACTAACAGTTCTCCTTTTGCAGATTTCGCCCACCTCCGTTCCCTATATAGCTATCCCAACCTTGCGATTCTGCGAGCCGCACTACGGTGTCAAGAATGGAGTTGGGCTAAGCTTCTAAACTTTGAGCCGACCTATCGGTATAGCGGTCGCCGAAAAGCAAGAGTAACCGATTTCCTTCTTGAGGAAGCACCAGAACCGGACCCAACCTTACCCGAAATACGACTCGTCCCATTAACTGCTAAAGAAGAGATGGCAAGGAAAAGTAGAGTTAAGGCCCTTCTGACCGCAACAACCAGAGCCGAAGTACCACCAACTATTGAGGCGCAGCCTGCCGTTGTGGCCCTCCCTTCTCAACGGCCTTCTTCATCTCGCCCTTCCAAACGCGCCCGATCTACATCGACCGAACAGCAACTTGTCGATGAGGTTGAATCCATCCCCCAAAGTCCTCAACCTTCCCCCCAACCGGAGCAAACTGACCGAGCTGAATCTCCGAAGTGGGCTCCGCCGCTGACCTTCAACGACCGAGACATCAAAGCTACTGACTCGGTCGTGGCTGAAAAAGATCACCAATTGGCCTTTAACCTGGCCAAAAGTGTGTGCCTCCCCAAGGACATGGAGCACCACTTAAAGCAATTAAACACCGAAATGAAGTCAATCCGGTCCACATCGAAGTCCATGATCTTGGTAAGTAGCTCTGTCTGTTTTTTCTGCCTAATTTCCAACTTTTACTTCGGCTTAAAAGAAGTCTTTGTTTTATCAGGCCTTACAAAAGAACAATATTACTTACAAGAAAGTCCAAGAACTAAGAAAAACCACAAGGCAAGCAATGGCGGAAGCCGAGGCAAAGGCGGCTGAACTAGAGGAGGCCGAAAGAAAAATGACCGAGCTTCAAGCAGAGAATGGTCGACTTGCCGATCTGGTTAGCTCGGCTGAAGCGGAGAGGCAGAAAGCGGCCATCGCTATGAAAGACAAATATCTGCGCGAGCTGGTAAAGCTTGAAAAGAGAAAGGATACCGAAATAAGCCAACTAAAAAAGAGCGTGGAGGAAGCCGAAAAGGTGGGGTACAAGCAAGGTTACAAGGAGGCAGAAGACGCCTATGTCAAACAATGCGACGCCGCCAAGGAGCTGTTCTTCAAGTGCGGCTGGAGGGCGGCTGTGGAGAAGCTCGGTCATGATCAACAGACCGAGGTCTTCGACCCTCCAGCTTACTTTATACCGAAGTCCCTTGCGGAGTATGCAGACGCCTTGCAACAAGAGTTTCTGGAGGACTCAGACTCTGATGACTCCTCTGCTCCTGAAGACATTCCGGTTGTTAGTGCAGACCCATCACTTCGGTTGGAGCCCATGGTAGAGGACCTTCCTATGGAACAGCCAAATGAAAACGTGGTTCCAACCGAAGGAATCCTGGCAACCAAGAGTGAGCTTCCTCTTGAAACCGGTCTTCAAGTTGGTGGTGATGCGGCTTTTGATGCTGAAATTGAAGAACTTTTTTCCTAATTTTTTCTCCTTTTTTTGTTACCTCGTCTTTCTAACCGGGCTGTGCCCTTCTGTAATGACTTTTTAATGAATGAAAAATTTGCTTCAACTCTTATTCCGGTTCTGATATGTATGCCTGTACTTTGTAATGCCTTTTATTACACCAACTTCTATTTCGGTTTTGGCTTTTTAAACTATGCTTACCAGCCAACCACTCCTTAGCCGATATAATCACTTCGGCTGAGGAGTACAAAGTGCTTAATCCAGTCAATCCAATTTCAGCCATACCCTTACTATGGCTGAAGGGTAACAAGTGTTGGTTTATTCCAGCCAACCACTCTTCAGCCTTGCACTTACTTCGGCTGAAGAGTAATAAGAGTTGGTTTATTCCAGCCAACCACTCTTCAGCCATGCACTTACTTCGGCTGAAGAGTAACAAGAGTTGGTTTATTCCAGCCAACCACTCTTCAGCCTTGCACTTACTTCGGCTGAAGAGTAATAAGAGTTGGTTTATTCCAGCCAACCACTTTTCAGCCATGCACTTACTTCGGCTGAAGAGTAACAAGAGTTGGTTTATTCCAGCCAACCACTCTTCAGCCTTGCACTTACTTCGGCTGAAGAGTAACAGGTGTTGGTTTATTCCAGCCAACCACTCTTCAGCCTTGCACTTACTTCGGCTGAAGAGTAACAGGTGTTGGTTTATTCCAGCCAACCACTCTTCAGCCTTGCACTTACTTTGGCTGAAGAGTAACAGGTGTTGGTTTATTCCAGCCAACCACTCTTCAGCCTTGCACTTACTTTGGCTGAAGAGTAACAAGAGTTGGTTTATTCCGGCCAACCATCGAAGTTAGTTTTTCCAGCTAACTCATAGTATTTGGTTATTCCGACCAAATGTCCTACAGCCTGGATCCTTATCCTGGGCTTAGGAAGGGTGTTGGTTTAATCCATCCAACCTCTAAGTTAGTTTTTCCCGCTAACTTAGAATAGAATGCTTGCAATATACTTAATCTTTACTAAAGCTAACTTCTACAAGGAACAACTTCTGCTAAAAAGAATTTCTCATTTTATTGAAGGAAGAGAAAATTACATGTGTTTGAAAAAGAAAAGCTAAAAGTAAAATAACTTGAGATTGGTCGTATTCCATGGCCTAGGGATTGCCTTGCCATCCTTGTCTTCTAGGTGGTATGCCCCTTTGCCTGCTAACCAAACCACCTTATAAGGACCTTCCCAATTTGGGCCTAACTTGCCGTCTCCTGGGATCAAGGTGTTTCCCATTACTTTGCGTAGTACCCAATCCCCAATCTTGAATTGTCTTGGATGAACCTTTTTGCTGTATTTTCTAATTAACTCTCGTTGGTATGAGGCAATGTGGACTAGTGCTCTTTCTCTTCTTTCTTCTGCAAGGTCGAGTTCTAAGGCTATGGCTTCTCCATTTAAGTTTGGATCAAAATTTTCGCTTCGAATTGTGGGGAGGCCAACTTCTAGTGGGATTACTGCTTCCATTCCATAGGCTAAGGAGAATGGTGTTTCTCCAGTTGATCGCCGAGGCGTGGTGCGGTAAGCCCATAAGACGTGAGGAAGTTCATCTGCCCACTTGCCTTTTGCTTTCTCTAGCCTTTTCTTTAGTCCATCCAAGACGACTTTATTTGATGCGTCGGCTTGCCCATTTGCTTGAGGATATGCCGGTGTAGAATTGTAGAACTCTATCTTGTACTCTTCACAAAAGCTTCTAAAGATTTTGCCGTCGAACTGAGTTCCATTGTCTGAGATCAGTGCTTTTGGTATGCCAAACCGAGTGATGATATTCTGCCAAACAAACTTCTTCACATCTTTTTCTTTGATTGATGCCAATGCTTCTGCTTCCACCCACTTTGTGAAGTAGTCTGTTGCTGCGAAAAAGAATTTTCTGCCGCCGGGTGCTGTTGGAAGTGGTCCTACTATGTCCAAGCCCCACATTGCAAAAGGCCATGGGCTAGTTAATGGTAGGAGTTCTCTTGCTGGTTGATGTATTTGGTGCGCAAATTTTTGGCATTTCTCACACCTCTTCACATATTTTTCTGAGTCTGCTTGCATATAGGGCCACCAATATCCTTGTGAAATAGCCCTGTAAGCGAGCGACCTTCCCCCTTGATGACTTCCACACACCCCTTCGTGTATTTCGAACAAGAATGCTTCTACTTTGCTGGGATGAACACATTTTAGGTAAGGCCCTGAGAATGACTTCTTGTAAAGTGCCAAAGATGGAGATAGCCAAAATCGCTGCGACTTTGCTCTTATTCTGTTGGTTTCTTTTTTCTCTTCTAGTAGGATGCCGTCTTTTAGGAATAGGATGATGGGATCCATCCAGGAGGGGCCTAATTCTGTGCAACATACCTCTTCTGCTTCGGGGTCTTCTATGCTTGGTCTTGGTAAGAAGTCGATGAGTAATGGATGAGGGATTGATGTATCTGCCATTGAGGCAAGGCCTGCTAGTTCGTCCGCTCGGCTGTTTTCCTCCCTGCCAATTTGTTCTATCCTTATTACATCAAATTTCTTGATCTCTGTTCTGACTAATTCTTGGTACTTGGCCATTCTGTCGTCTTTTGCTTCGTATTCGCCAGAAATTTGGTTTACCACCAGCAGAGAGTCACTGTATACCATTAGTTCGGTGGCCTTCATGTAGTATGCCGACTTAAGTCCTGCGAGAAGCGCCTCATACTCCGCTTCGTTGTTGGATGCTAGGAAGCCAAGGTTGATTGCTTGCTCTACAACCAGGCCGTCTGGAGAGATGAGGACTATGCCAAGCCCTGCACCATGTCGGTTGGATGCTCCATCGACAAAGAGCTTCCACATCTCTCCAACGAATAACTTCCAGCAAGTGGAAGGATCAGATGATGTCGTGGGGTCTAGAATGGTGTTTTCTTCAAGGTCCATGTTGGCTGTCTGCCCTTCGTCCTCTGTTTGAACTGCTGGTGAGCCTTTGTTTGTCTCTTCCTTCTTGTCGTTAGTATAGTCTGTCTTGGTGCTTGATTGACTACCCTCTACTAGGGGTTGTACTATTCCGGCGTCAACTTCCGTCCCTAGTTCGGTTGTGTCAGTTAGGTCGACTGGGCAGATATGATGACTTCCAGGAGTAAACTCTGCGACGAAGTCTGCCAAAGATTGGGCTTTTATTGCGGTCTTGGGTTGGAACTTGATGTCGAATTGTCCCAACTCTACTGCCCACTTCAAAATTCGCCCACTAAAGTTCGCCCTTTCAAACAGAGCTTTTAATGGAAAGGCTGTGAGGACGACTATGGTGTGGGCGTGAAAGTAGTGCGCCAACTTTCTGGATGCCATCATTAATGCTAATGCCAGTTTCTCCAGGGGCAAGTACCTTGTTTCGGCTCCCAACAATGTCTTGCTGACATAAAAGATAGGCAAGTGTTGTATTCCTTCTGCACAAACCAACACTGCGCTGACTGCGTGCTGAGAGACTGCCAGGTACAAAAAGAGTTCTTCACCAGGTACTGGAGTAACAAGTAGTGGTGGGGAAGACATGTACTCCTTCAAGCTTTCCAGAGCTAGGTCGCATTCTTCATCCCACTCAAACTTGGCCTTTAAAGCTTGGAAGAATGGTCGTAGTCTGTCTGATGACCTGCTTATGAACCGGTTGAGCGCAGCTGCCATACCAGTGAGATGCTGCACTTCTTTGACTGAGTTTGGTCTCTCCAACTCCTGGATTGCTTTGATCTGAGAGGGGTCTGCTTCTATACCTCGGTTGGTCACCAGGAAGCCCAAGAATTTGCCAGATCCAACTCCAAATGCGCATTTGGACGCATTGAGGCGCAACCTGTGTTTCTTCAGGATCTGGAACATCTCGCCTAGATCTTTAAGATGGTCATTCTCATCCTTGATTTTGACCACCATGTCGTCGATGTAAGCCTCCATTGTTTTGCCTAACAATGGTTCAAACATCTTGGTGACCATTCGTTGGAATGTTGCCCCTGCGTTCTTTAGGCCAAAGGGCATGACCTTGTAGCAATATAACCCCCTTGGTGTTGTGAAGGATGTGACCTCCTGGTCTGGTTCATGCATGGCGATCTGGTGGTAGCCTCTGTATGCATCCAGAAAGCTAAGTCGGTTATGCCCTGCCGTTAGGTCCACCAGTTGATCTATCCTTGGTAGAGGAAAGCTATCTTTTGGGCACGCCTTGTTGACTGTTTTGTAGTCGACGCAGACACGCCATTTACCATTCTTTTTTGGCACTACGACTGTGTTGGAGATCCATCTTGGGTAGTGCACTTCCCTTATTGCTCCTGCCTCCAGCAGGTTGTCTACCTCTTCTGCCACTATTTCGGCGTGGTGGAGTGCCGATCTGCGTGTGCGTTGAATGACAGGTCTGGCGGATGGGTGGACATTGAGTTGGTGACTAATGAAGTTTGGATCAATGCCTGGCATGTCGTAAGGTATCCAGGCAAACACTTCGATATTAGAGGTCAAGAATTCCAAGACCTCTATTCTCTCAGTGCTGGACAACGATGAGCCAAGCAAGAAGAACTTATCCGGGTTCTTCTCATCTATTTTTACCTCCACCAAGTCCTCCACCGCTTTCTGATCAGCCTCTTTGCCGACGTCCGCGAATAGTTCATTACTTTCTGGCTCTTCCACCGAATGAACGTATCCTTTGGCCGCTCGGCTTCCATTCGCTGTGGCAAAGCATTGTTTTGACATGATCTGATCGCCATAGACTTCTTCAATTATGCCGGTGTCATTGGGGAACCGCATTACCTGATAGTATGATGACGCTACCGAACGCATGGCATGCAGCCATGTTCTGCCCAAGATGATGTTGTATGTGGAGGGGACCTTCAATACCCAGAACTCCACTTGTTTTGTTACACTCCCTGCTCTGACTGGAAGAATTATTTTGCCGACAGGCCACTCTGGCATGGAGTTGAATCCAATCAGGGGAGAAACTGCAGGCGCCAAGTCTTTGTCTTGCAGCTTCAGTTGTTTAAATGTGTCGTAGTACATGATCTCACATGAACTACCCTGGTCAATCAGAATCCGCTTGATGTCAAAATCTTTGACTCGGAGAGTGGCAACCAGAGCATTATTGTGAGGACAGTATATTCGATCCAGGTCCTTATCTGAAAAAGACATGACGTTTGTTGCCTCTGTTTTCCCCTTCTTGATGGCAGGTTGGGCACTTAATACTTCCCTAAAGTGCTCAGCCTTCTTAATTGAACCTCTGAGCTCGCATACGCGCTCAGGTTCAAAAACTCCATGAATTACATTGATAATGCCTTGAGGTGGAGCATCGATTGGCATTCTATTGGGATGGTCATTATGATCTTGGGGGGCCGGTTGCGCTCCTCCTTCAATGTATTTGTCCAAGTGGCCTGTTGCCACCAATTCTTCCAAGTGCTGTCTCAGTGGCGTGCAATTCTCAGTTCGGTGCCCCTTTTCTTTGTGGAAGGTGCACCGTGATTTGTCGTCGTAATTTTTCTGAGCTTCCCCTAGCTTGGCCGGCCACTTGACAAAAGGCTCGTCTTTTATTTCGCTCAGAATCTGATATATTGGTTTTTTGAACACCGTTGTTATGGCAGTGCGGATTCTCAACCATCTTTTGTCTGGGTCTTCTCCGTTATCTCGTCTACCACGCCCGTTTCTATTCTGGCGATCCACTGCATTGACCTTTGCTGAGGTCTTCTTTTCTAGTACTGTGGTTGCACTAGATTTTGCTTTTGCACGTGCGCCATCCTCTTCTACCCTGATGTGCTGATGCACTCTTTCCATCAGGGCCTCCATGGTGAGGGGTGGCGTCATGGTAATCGAATCCCTTAGTCTGTTCCCTACTGGTAGGCCTCTTTTATATTGCGCAATGGCTAGATTGGTGGGGCAGTCTCCAATCTGGTTGAATGTCTCCCAGTAGCGACTGTTGTAAGATCTGAGGGTCTCTTTTTCACCCATGTCGATGGAGAGTAACTGGTCTATCTCCACCGGTGTTTTAGTATTTGTCCGAAACCTCGTTACGAACGCTTCTGCCAATTGGGCCCAGGAGGCTATGCTGCCCTCTGGGAGCTTTTCGAACCAAGTCAAGCCTAGGTCGCCAAGACTTGACGGGAAGAGTATGCACATTAAGGCCTCGTTTCGCCTGTACACAGCCATGACTTGGCGAAAGTGGCTCAGGTGTGAATACGGGTCCGTCTTCCCTTCATATGTATTGAATTTCGGCTGAAGGAAGCCTGATGGTAGGGGCGCGTTTTCGATCGCTGGGACAAACGGCGAAGTCTGTAGTCTTGCCAATGCCTTGTCCGTTGGTTCGTAGGCCGGTCGCGGTATTGGCATTCCAACCTCGACGCTTCCATGCGTCCGAGGAGCCAACCGTTGTAAGGCCGAAACTCGGTGTGGATCCCTTGCCCTGGCATCCTCCTTGCATCGTGCTTTTTCTTCGAGCACGGTTCGTAAGTCGGATGACCTGGGCAGCTCTGTTTGTCTAGATCTGGTTTGGTGTGAATGTGAAGGCCAATACGTGCTTCCTTCAGTGTATGATCTTTCGGATCTCGTCCTCTCAGACCTGGAGTGACGAGTTCTGGAAGATAAGGAATGAGTGTCGCCTGTCCTGAGGCTTCTGCTCCTTCCTTGGGAGGGTGTAGTATTCCTACTATGATTCTCTGAGTGGCGAGGGGGTGTCTTGTGCTTGCGGCCCTCTCCTGTCGCCACATCTTTAGTCTTCATCTGGCGTTTCAAAGCCTCCATGTCCGCCGCCATCTTTCGAATTAGTTCATCTTGTTCCTTCACGCGATCTTCCAGGGCTTGAGGATCAATCCTCCTCCTTTGCCTGTCAGGACTTTGAGAGTGACGAGGGCTGTTATTCCGCCTTCCCCTGCCATTCCTCCTGGAGTTATGTTGTTGGGGCTCCAGATCTGCCATAGGAGGGACAGAGGGTAATCCTTCTCGCCTTGCGCCCCCGTCTGGAGTTAGCCCATCAACGGCGGACTGCGGTAGTTCTTCAATGTATGCCATTGATTGAAAAAAGGAGAAGCTTAGTCAAGAGGTTTTTGTTCTTGTCTGTATGTTCCCACAGACGGCGCCAATTGTACGGGGAGGAAATAATTCTCCTCGTATAATCCTGTTGACCAAGTCCACGCTCCTCCGTACGACGTCGCTTTATCACCTGAAAACACAAACGTGAGCTAGCCGGCGGGTGTGTGCCGGAAACCTCTCCGATGCCTAAGTCAGTAAGCTTGACAAATAGACAAAGCTCTATGTTCTCAGAAAGAATTGTGTTCAAAATTACCTCCTCCAAGGTGATGTTTGTGAGCTTTTATAAGTTTCCCGTGGCACAATCCTAGTGGGACTTGTATTTCTCCACGCAGAGTCCTCCTAGGATTCATACTCCTAAGGATAATTCTTATCCTTTTACACCCTCCCCCACTGCTTAAACCAAGTGGGATGGTTTTTACCACGGCCGAACTTCTATGTGACCGAAATAACACTGGCTATGCTGAGCCACAGAGTAGGCCGAACTATCCTTAGTTCGGTTTTCTCCCGTTCAACCATGGTATGCTGAGACCAAGCTTCTGAGTAGCAAGCTCCGACCGATCTAACCATAATACACTGAAACCGGACTAACTTCAAGTTACCTCCAGACCGGAGTAGCTTTACACCATCTTGGGCCGAAGCAATTACACCTCTCCTAACCGGAGTAACCATACCTCTCCTGGGCCGGAGTAACTATGCTTCTTCTGGGCCGGAATATCATTACGGCCTTTTATTGTGTCCTTCACACTTTGGGCCATAAAGTCCATCTTACAGCTCGGTTCAATTCTCTCCAAAAATTACCCTCTCAGGAACCATGACATATACTAAAGTAAAGACTGAATATATATTATATATAATCTGTTTGTCAATGAAACTTTTGGTTTCTCTTTTGCTTATTATTATTATTATTATTATTATTATTATTATTATTATTATTATTATTATTATTATTTCAGGATAAAGTTATTGTTGCAAAAGGTGATGCATTTGGTAAATATAAAAGGTTATTTTTGTTAGTGGAAAATTGAGTGAGCCATTGAAAGCTTGAGATGCGACTAGTTGTGTCCATGAGTCCAGCTCAAAGTGGAGCATACCTCCAGTAAACTCTGAAAGACTGAACCTGTCTGTGAAGACGATACATTGACTTCATGAGAGAGAGAGAGAGAGAGAGAGAGAGAGAGAGGGGAGGAGAGGGGGGCACATTGGACCAACTTTCCCTAACTTTTTCTTAAAGGGCTACTTTCACTGCAATTATCATTTCTAGTGGCACAAACTCAAGTCACAATAATAGTGTTTCCGAAAATTAGGTAAGACTATTATATTTTACCCGTCTAAAACTCAATTTTAACAGAAATCTAGTGTATAGATTGAAAATATAATGTAACTCATATTGATGTGCTTTTTTTGTTTTGGTATTTTTGTTCTTTTGTGTGTAAAAAATGTAATATGTGATATAATCAAAAATGAGTTAAAAGCAAAAAGTTAGCTTTTAACTACCTTCCCAAATTACCCCTATCTTTGCCTAAATGATAGTAGCCATGTTTCTTTGTTACAATTTATTTTAAATTAAAAATATATAATTTATAGTTCTTATAGTTTGACCCTTGTATTATTTTGATATCTGTAATTTTAATAGATTTGATTTTGACCTTGAATTTTTTTACTTTATTTCAATTTGGTCTAATTGATTATAATTTATTATTATTTTGCGGAAAATGGGTACATGAATACCATGTGCTATGTTCTTAGGGGCAAAAATGTAAACTTGATCAATTTAGTGAGTTGATCGTAATCAAGTCATTGATAATTTTGTTAGAAATGGTTTTGGGAAAAAACAAATTTTTCCTCAAATTTTAGTCTAATTTTTAGGTGGGACCCATGCGTCAAAGTTAGCAGGTCTAAGTGGTAACGAGTTCTATGCCGCATTGTGATTCACGTAGTATATTTGGTTGTTCAAAACCATTATCGGGTGAATGGAAATTGATGCCAAAATAAGCTCCATGAAAATGGTATGTTTGGTGGAATTTCCATAAAGGTTTGTCCCACATTGATTTGGTGGGCAAACTTTGTGTGGGTTTTTAAGGCTTGGGTTTGGAACTTGGGATAGACCCTAAAGGGTACTCAAGTTTCGTAGTATGAGAGGTTAAGGGCTAGACCTATTGGACCCAAAACAAACACACGAGCGTCGCCGTCCGTCCGATCAGTCGAGTGGATTGAGCCTGGGTGCGGGTACATAGTGTGAGGTTGGGTTGGGTTTGTCTAGCCTAATACTTATCTTTTTGGGCAAAAAACATTTGAATTTATTTTTATTTTTATTTTTTGGAAAAATAAAATCTGTCCAATTTTTTTTTCAAATTTCAGTTGGAGAAAAATTCAAATTTGGCTTGCACCTTTTCAAAATTTATGTACAAGTTCCATATATGTCCGAACAGATTCAAATCTGTTCAATTCAAACCCATATATGTTCAATTCAAACCATACAGATTTGTATCTGTTTAACCCTGTCCGAACGGGTACCATACCTATTGGATTTAAATCTAAAAAGCCACCATTGCATCTATAAATAAACAAGTCCCTCATTTGGATTTTCACTGAATTTCGTTCTCCTCTGCTGCTATTAATCTCTGTATTTTGCTACATTATTTTTCTGTAAAAAGGAGTGTAAACACAAAGTGTGTTCGTTGTGCGAATAGTTTGTAGTGCTGCTACTATTCGTTATTGATCATTTTATCCTAGAAGATAAATGCCCGTAATCTGAAAGTACCCTAAAGAGGACGAATCTGTTTTAAGGATACAGTGTTAAACACTGGACTTGATCAAAATTTTGTTCAAGAAATTAATAAAGTAAGTAATTAATTTACTTTCTGTTTTATCTATTTTTATTAGGTTTTAATTTTATTTTTGTAACAAAATAAGAATCTGTTGTTTTATTTTATTTTATATGCTGTTTTAATTTTTGTAATCAAAATAGTTTCTCTCCTTTCTTTAATTCTTTTGTTTGAATAGTATAGAGAGAGGAGAAATAATATGTATTGTATTGAATGAATTTGTTCTATACAATAGAAGGCCTATATATATATAGGCGAGAAAGAGTATCCTACTAGAAGTCTAACTACGAGAAAAAATATCCTATAAGAGACTGAACTATGGCAATATCTAATATATCTAGAAAATCAATACATAATATATGTAGAAATATATACCATATATACATTAACATTCCCCCTCAAACTCAAGGAAGATAAACATCTTCAGTTTGAAACTAAATAAAATAAAAGACAAATAGATTGTAAAATCCGAACGGGAGCGCAAGGGCACTTGAAATAAATCAGAGGCTGGAACTAATGCCGGGAGACAGTTCAGAGGCCAACAAAATAAAAACAAAGTCACAGCGATTTTTGCTCTCTCCATCATTGGCGTTATACAAAAAATCTTTCATAGGACCTAACTTGAAATGTGTCCACCCTAGCAAGGTCAAGGCATTTCTGTTCGAGATACATGAAGGCATATGCGGAAGCCACCAAGGGGGAAGATTGTTGGCTTATAGAGCAATCTCACAAGGATATTGGTGGCCATACATGCAGGCAGATTCTGAGAAGTATGTCAAAAGGTGTGAGAAATGTCAGAAGTTCGCATACCAGATATACCAACCAACCAGAGAGCTTCTACCATTAACTAGCCCCTGGCCCTTCGCAATGTGGGGCCTGGACATAGTTGGCCCACTTCCAACAGCACCCGACAACATAAAGTTCTTTCTCGCAGCAACAGACTACTTCACAAAGTGGGTGGAGGCAGAAGCACTCGTATCAATATAAGATAGAATTCTACAACTCTACACTAGCATATCCTTAAGCGAATGGCCAGGCAGAAGCATCAAATAAAGTAGTCTTGGATAGCTTGAAGAAAATGTTAGAGAAAGCAAAAGGCAAGTGGGCCGAGGAGCTTCCTCATGTATTATGGGCTTACCGTACTACACATCGGCGGTCAACCGGTGAAACACCTTTTTCCTTGGCTTATGGCATGGAGGCAGTAATCCCACTGGAAGTCGGTCTCCCCACAATTAGAAGTGAAAATTTTGACCCAGACTTGAATAGAGAAGCCATAGCCTTGGAACTCGACCTTGTAGAAGAGAGAAGGGAAAAAGTTCTAGTTCACATTGCCTCATACTAGTAGGAGTTATCCAAAAAATATAACAAAACGGTGCATCTGAGTCAATTCAAGATTAGGGATTGGGTATTACGCAAAGTAATGGGCAACACTTTGGTACCCGGAGATGGCAAGTTGGGACCTAATCGGGAAAGACCATACAAAGTGGTTGGTTTAGCAGGAAAATGGGCATATCACTTGGAAGATGGAGACAACAAAGCTATTCCCAAGCCATGGAACACTGCTAATCTCAAGCTATTTTATTTTTAGCTTTTTTCTTAAAATACTTGTAATTTTTCTTTTTTTCAAATAAAACAAGTAGTTTCCTTTTCAGCATAATTCTTCCTATAGTAAAAATTGTTCTCAGTCATTGCCAGCAAGGGGCAATCAGAAAGTTTGGCAGGAATAACCAAACAAGTTAGCTCTCTTCAGCCGAGATAAGGATCTAGGCTGAAGAGGTTGGCCAAAATAACCAACAATTATCTCTTTTCAGCCGAGATAAGGATCTAGGCTGAATAAGTTGGCAAGAATAACCAACATTTATCTCTCTTCAGCCGAGATAAAGATCTAGGCTGAAGAGGTTGGCAGGGATAACAAACATTTATTTCTCTTCAGCCGAAATAAGGATCTAGGTTGAAGAGGTTGGCAGGAATAACCCAACACTTATCTCTTTTCAGCCGAGATAAGGATTTAGGCTGAAGAGGTTGGCAGGAATAAACAACATTTAGCTCTCTTCAGCCGAGATAAGGATCTAGGCTAAATAGGTTGGCAGGAATAACCAACATTTATCTCTCTTCAGCCGAGATAAAGATATAGGCTGAAGAGGTTGGCAGGGATAACCAACATTTATCTCTCTTCAGTCGAAATAAGGATCTAGGCTGAAGAGGTTGGCAAGAATAACCCAACACTTATCTCTCTTCAGCCGAGATAAGGATATAGGCTGAAGAGGTTGGCAGGAATGACGAACAAATAGATTAAAAAGCTAATAAACTGAGATGGCTATCTCGGCCAAAAAAGTTCAAGACATGCCAATTTAAGTTGAGAGACAAACACAAGTAGGATATGAATCGGGCAAAAAAAATGGAAAAATAGCAAATTTCATTCAAGATTAAAACTGCATTACAAGAGGTGGGGCTTCAGCCCGGTTACAAATTCTTTCAAAAAGTTAGCATCAGGAAAATAGATCGTCCAGATCTGTATCCAGGTCAACCTGAGTTTCACCACTCGGTAGCCTGGTTCCAGCAGGAATGTCGGTCACAGCCACATCTTCAACCATAATGGGCACCGGTGGATCCACCCGTGCTGACTGAGCAGTTTGGAGACCGTGATCATTAGTAGCAGCTGGGGCGTTGTTTGGCTCTGGAGATGCCTCTTCCTCCTCTCCCACTTGAAGGCATTTCTCTTGGATTGCATTGGCGTAGTCTGCCATATAACTCGGAATGAAGTGGAGAGGAGGGTTCTGGAAGACCTCGGTTTCTTGACCATAACCAAGCTTTGTGGCAGCCGCCTTCCATCCGCATTTGAAAAATATATCCTTTGAAGCATCACATTGCAGGATATAGGTGGCCTCCCCCTCCTTGTAACCCATATCTTCAACATCCTCAATTTTCTTATTTAGCTCGGCAATCTCGCCATCTTTTTTCCTTTCAAGCTTGGCCAGCTAGCGCAAGTAACGGTCTTTTAGCGCGGCCGAAGCTTTTTGCTTGTCTGCTTCTGCCGCATTGACCAGCTCGGTAAGTCGGGCAATATCAGATTCAAGCTCGGTCGTTTTTTGCTTTGCTTTGTTCAGCTCGGCCATTTTAGCGTTGGCATCTGCTACAGCCAGCCACGCTGTCTTACGCAGCTCTAGCACGCGCTTATGAGCAACATGGTTTTTCTACATAGCTTGCAAAAGGAGAGATAACAATTATGATTAAAATCGAGCGAACAAATGGTGTGAAACGGAGAACAAACGAATGGAGCACTTACCAGCACCATCGATTTAGTTGCCGAGTGGATGGCCTTGAGCTCGGTCAAGTGATCGTGGTGCTCCATGTCGGTTGGCAGACACATGCTCTTCGCAAGGTTGTCTGCCACTACCGAGTCTATGTTTGAAACAGCCCGGTTCTTGTATGTTATTTTGGGTGCCCATTCTAAAGGGCTAGCCTGGTCAGTTTGGACGGGCTCAGGACTCGGTGGTGTTGTCTCAGGAAGCGAGCGATCCTCCTCATCAGTCAACCGTCGCTGCTCGGTCGAAGAGGTGCGGGCACGCTTATTTGGCCGAGATGACGAGGCCCGGGCTATTGGGAGAGCTACCACAACATCGTGTGTTTGACCGGCTTGTGTTGTCCCGGTTGGTTCACCGCCAACTGGAGTAGTTGTTTCGGTTATCAAGGCACGAACAGCTCGGCGCTTGGCCATTTCTTGCTCTTCAGTTAAGGGAACGAGGTTTATTTGTGGTAAGTTGGGGTTCGATTCTGGTGATGGTTCCAATAGAAAATCAGTTACTCTGACCTTCCTTCTTCCGTTGTATCGATAGGTCGGCTCGAAGTTAAGTAACTCGGCCCAACCTCGATGGCGGTATCGAAGTGCGGCGCAGAGAGAGTCTAGGTTGGGGTATTGGTATTGTGACTTTTGCTGGTTCAAGTCTGCATAAGGTGAAAGACAATGGTTAGCGCGATGTAAAAGTTATAAACAGCAAGGGCACAAAATAGACAAAGTAAGCTGAGGTATTCATACCTGCTGTTCTTTTATTCCAGTTAATACTGTAGCCCGGTATCTGGGCTTCCTGGTTTTCAAAGTTTCTAGAAACCCAGAAGAAGTCGTCGTCATTCACGTCTTTGTCCGATGTATTTTTAATTATTTTCTATCGGTGTCTTCTTATTCTTAAATAATATACCTAGCCGTCTTCATTTTGGCCGAGTGAGTATTGATGGAATAGCTCAGCCAAACCAAGGTTAAGGCCAAGCCGACGGTTTAGTTCGGCGATGCCGTTTATTATTCTGTATGAATTTGTGAAAAGTTGGGTAGGGCAGAGTCTTGTCTGCCTAAGGAATTCGCAAAAAAGAAGCTAAACGGGAAACCGATGGCCAACTTCGACAATCGATATCACGGTGAACGGCAGGAAGCCCGGTTTGCCTCAGGGTGTTGTTTCTAGTTCGGCTAGGGAAAGATAGACGTCGTTTGGAATTTGGTAGTCCTTTCAGAACTTGGCTATGGCCCCAGGAGAGTCTACTAAAAATCGGTATTTACCCATGTAAGGATGAGAATAAATTAAGCCTAGCTCGGTGTGACTTGGGCTTTGGTTGGCTCGGTTGAGCAAAACTTCCTAGGGGCAGGGTGCAAAGGCGTGCCTGGCCAACCTAGTTAAGTCTGCAAAGTGGAAATAAAAAGTGTTACGCCCAGACAACTGGACCGGACTAAGTAAACAGTCAAATTACAAAGAAAACTGTGAGGGCTAAGCACGGTTTGTTTGAATGATAGGAAGTTCGCAGTTCGGTAATACAGAAGGGCCAACACAAGGCCTCTAGCTCGGTTAGAGGTTAGTTCGCAGGGTATATCCACGTTCTTAATTCGATCGTAGCACAAGTAATGACTCCAAGTTTTAGCTCGGTCATTGGGTGACGTTTCTAGTTCATTCTAATAGGCACCTATGGTAAACAGGTTCCTATCTCCGTCGTGCTATTATTTTGGATCAAAAGCATCACGATATAGGTCGTTTGTGAATCTAGTTAGAGTGAGATTCTTGTCTAAATGGTTCTTAGCCATTTGTGTGAAAACCAAACAAGTGTGTTTTGAAAAGCATACGTATATCATATTACATGTTGCTATACTATACAAACGAAAAGAAAGAAGAATTGAGCTACTTATAGTTTTAAGATGAAAGGATGAAGATCAAGACCGCAAGGATGACAGTGAAAACACGAGCTTTGCAGGTGCTATGATTGGGAAAATGAAGGCTCAGAGGGCAAGAGAGAGAAGATGAACAGTGGTGTGTTTTGTTCAAAAAGTAGGGTTTTTGTATAAAGTATAGAAAAGGCGGGACTGTTCAAAATTTGTGGAGTACGAAGATGGTTGTGACAGCTATACTTGGCCAATGAGAGCTTGCCACGTGTCCAAAAGAATAGAAAACAATTCAGACGTGCAGGGCAATTGAAAAGACGTTTATGGACCGGACTCACTGGTAGCCCGGTAGAAGGTGAGCTCGGTTGGCTTGAATGTTTCTAGCTCGGTTAGAGAAGAATAATCCCAAATCATGCGTTGTAGATGGCATTAAGGGGCACTTCAGAGGGTAAAATGTGTAAATCTGGGCTGAGCTAGGACTGGGTAGAAGTGAGCCGAGCTGTGGGCTGAGTAGAATGGGCTGAGCCATTAGGCCTAGTTAGCTCGGTCATAAATGACTGAGATAGCCCTGTTGGAGTATGCTGAATGGAGGTACAAGAAGCCGAATTGTAAGAGCAAGGTGGAACCGAGCTAGGTGAAGCTTGGTTAAATCTGCCATTTAAGCATGTCATTGCTAGCTCGATCGTTTTGTCGTACTACCAAGGTAAAACCATTTCACTTGGTTGAAACAGTGAGAAGGGTGTTAAGGGATAAGCATTATCTTTTAGAGATGTGATTCCTAGGAGGACTCTACATTGAGAAGCAAGAGTCCTACTAGGATTGTGCCAGGTGAAATCTATAAAAGCTCATAATAAGACCTATGTACAAGTATCACAACTTTGATTCTCGAGTACGCAGAGCTTTTGTCTATTTGTCTATTTTGCTGACTTAGGCATCGGAGAGGTATCCGGCACATACCCGCCGGCTAGCTTACGTTTGTGTTTTTAGGGAGTAAAGCGACGACGTTTGGAGGAACGCAAACTTGATCAACAGGATTATACGAGAAAATAATTTCGTGCTCGTACAACAATCAATTAGAATATATAAGATAAGTTTCTCTCCCATATTTTTTTTTCTAATTATTAACTAATCATATTTCTTAGACATTATGCTCATGGCAAACATTTTCAAGAGCCTTTTTAAGAAAAACTTGTTGCCTATTATAATTAGTCTCGTTATATTTTACTCTCTTCAATAGACTAGTTATACTACAAGCTATTTTAACAAAAAAAAAAAAAAAAAATTTCCAAACTAACCCTTTAAACAGTTTGTGTATAAATAAATAAAGTAAAAAGCCTTTGTTGGAGCATGTAAATAGAAAGAGGGATTTGGTTACACTTCTCTCATAATAAAACTTTAATGTATTAAGGACAAGTACAAAAAAAAAATTCTTGAAAAATCCAACACACACCACTATTACGAAAATATCCGTGGTGACTAATTTAATATTTTAAAATGATATAACTTTTGAACTAGATGTCGATTTTTAATAAAATAATTAGTATTTTTAGAATTCTCTTATCAAGATTTATCAAATAAGATCATGGTTGACTACGAATTTTTTTTTTTAAATTACCGTCAAAATTGACGTAAACAGTAACATGTTACTCTTTTTCACAGTAAAGTATTACTTTGATTGACAGTAACATTTTACTGTATGTTCTAAATAAGGCATCAACAATAAAAATAGAGTACGACTCTTTCTACATATGAACTCACACTACTACTAGAAATTAAAACCCATACTCGTAGAATACTCAATCACAAAGAAAATGGATCGACTTGTTCGTCATCAAAAGGGTTCAGATTGTTGTGGCTATTCATGGTTGATTCTTCTTCACTCCAACAATTTTGCAGAAAAACCTTTTGCAAAGAGTGGTGAGTTTTATAGAGAGAGAGATAGAGAGAAGCACTCTCCACAGTACTACACTTTGTTATCTTTTCTTGTCTACAACTCACATATGTTATACTCTCAATTTTTTGAACTTTCTATTTGCAATTGCATAAACCCTCTCTCCATAGTGCTACACTTTGCTATCTCTACTTGTCTACAACTCACATATGTTATACTCTCAATTTTTTGAACATTCTATTTGCAATTGCATAAACCCTCTCTCCACAGTGCTACACTTTGCTATCTCTGCTTGTCTACAACTCACATATGTCATACTCTCAATTTTTTGAGCTTTCTATTTGCAATTGTGTAAACCCTCTCTCCACAGTTCTACACTTTGCTATCTCCGCTTGTTTATAACTCACATATGTTGTACTTTTGTAGACACCCCATTTTTGACCGTCCTCAAGACTTGGACGTCACTGTTTGAACACACGGTGATCTTCCATGTTTGTGTTTGTTTGGAGTTCCCGGAGGTCTCGGCTCGCGCGCCTTGCCTCAGGATCCCCAAACTCGACCGTTTAGTGTCTGGTTTTGCACCAAACACTTGCATCTTGCCTTTGAGAGGCAGAGTGGGGCTTGTAGACCATCCCCACCCATCACCGGCAGTGGCTAGATGCCACCGGCTGGTTTTTGCTGCCACCGGCAATATAGTTTGCTGGCCGGTACTCTTTGTTGCCTGTCAGCACTATTTGTTGCCGACCGGCACTCTTTTTGGCCAAGATGGCATTTTTTGCCGGCCGATTGCTGTTCATCTGCTTTTGCAGATATTTTTAGACAGCTGTATTACTTTTGTGTATGGAGGGATCTCCCTCTTGCAAAGCTTGTCTTGTAAGCTTTACAAGAGGCATATAGAGAGGGCTTCTCTCTAAGGCAAAAAGGAGGGAGCTTTAGACATTTTTGAGAGAGAAAATACAGAGGAGAGCTCTGGTTTTCCTAGGGTTAGGGTTAGATATACTCACCTATCTCTCTTTTCCTCTCATTTTGCACACTAGGTGTTTTGTGTCTCACTATTGCACACAAACACCTAGTGTTTCACCTTCCTCTTGGAGCTGAGGTTCTAAAGAGTGTGTTTTGAAGTTTTGGTGTTGGATTCAAGCTCAAGGAGGCCATTGGGGCACCATTATTGAAAAGGACTACAAGGGTGAGAAACTAGTCCCTTTTTCCCCCATTTTTGCATTGATTTTCTACTAGTCTTAGAGCTGTTTTTGTGATTATTGTATAACATAAAAAAGTTCTGTTTTTAAGCCCTGTTTGTTGTTTATTAAGAGTGTTTTGTTGTTTGAGGGTTGTTGACCACCCTTAGGCCTTGAAAGGCCTCTTTTTGAGCCATTTTGTGTTAGCTCCGGGATTTTGGTGTTGAGGTCTCTTCACCACTGAAATCTTGAGGGATTTCAGTGGTGAAGATGATGCTTTGAAGTCCTAAGAAGGAGAGGGCCACCCCCTCTCCTTGTTGTCCTTGAAAAGGACATATTTTGGCCTCTTAAGGAAGCCTATGCTTGAGTGTGTGTTGAGCATGTTTGGTTTGTTTTTCATGCTTATATATCCATAATATAACATAATTTCAAGTTGGTTTTGGAACTTCATGCATGTTTAGCATAGTTGCCATGTAATGCCTTATTTGTGCCTTAACATGTTCTAGGTTGTTAGCCTTTGTTGGAGCATGTTTTAGGCTTGCATTTGTGAAGATTATGTGCTTATTTTGCCATGTTTTAGCTCTGTCCATAATCGTTTGGGTCGATCTTTGCATGCATTATATAGCTCCTTTGTATTTGGGCTTGTTGGCCTTGAGTATGTGCATGTGTAGCATGCCATCTTTGCATTGTTTTGATGATTTGGAATCATCCTACATGCTATTTCAGTCTCCTTTCCATGCATGTTTGATTGCCTTGCATGCCTCTTTAATGCTTTGAAAGCATGTGTTGCAATGCTCCATGTTTTGGCCATGGTGTATGCCTTTGTATTTGGGCCACTTAGATGCCATCTAAGGAGTCCTTTGGCCTTGCTTTAACATGCTAAAAATCTGTTTTTAGTTGTTTAATGCATGCCATGTTTGGTCATGATAAGTGTAGTTCAATGCCTTATTGATTTGCCTTGAACACTTGGACTATTCGTTGCATGTTTTGGCTTGATTTATAACTTGATTTGGCATCATTTTATAACATGATTTTAGGGCTCATGTTGCTTGGTAATTAGTCCATGATTCCTCCTTTCAAGTGTGCTTGAATGTTGCTCGTTTTGTGCTTAAGTGTTGGTCCTTATGTGCATGTGTGTGTGTGCCATTTAGCCCTCACTTTTTAGCACTTTGGCCACTGTTTTAGGCCTTATTAGAGTTGCCTAATTCATGAATAAGACCATCTTAGCATTAGTTTGCATTGCCATATGTATGCTTGTATGCTTGCATGAGTGCCTTGTCATGCCATGTTGCATTCTTAGCTTGTATGCCTAGGTTGCATTGCATCTTGCATGCATTCCTTGTCCCTTGACTTGGGTGATAGGGATTGGGAGTTTTGTTTGATTGGTTTGCATTACATTTGAAACCAAAGTTGCATACTTGGTTCTTTGGGCCATCATGCATAGAAATGCGTGATTGGTGGTCCGAGAACCGAGGCACATGTCCCTTTGAGTTATCACAATGATAAGAGACATGGTTGATGCATACATGCCTTGAAATATGCTGCCATGCCTTGTTTTGCCCTCTGTTACTGTGAGTTGCAGGTTCTGCAGGAATACTCTGCCGACCGGCAGTGTAATGTGCCGACTGGCACCATTTTCTCTGCCGACAGCTTCAACTTTGTGCCGATGGCCATACAACACTGCCGGTGGAAATTTCATCTAGCCGGTGATGATCCCCTCTGTCCAAGGATGTAGTCCTGAGGTTTTGACAACCTCCAGAGGAGGAAAGGGAGGAAAACAGAGGCAGCTTGCACATGGCGGCGCGCTTCTCGAGACGTTTTACTGTTTTCCTAAATTAGTTAATTTGTTAATTAATTAATTTGTAATATTTAATTAGCTTGCGTAGTTAATTAATTTGTAATATTTATTCGGTCCCTCCGAGCGAGGGCAAATCTGTAATAATGTCTTCCAACCTCCCTTCTTTCTTCCCTTTTATTTACCTGCTTACGATGGTAGATTAGGGCACGTTTAATTTAGCATACCTTATGCTATGCATGTGTGCATCCATGCATTTGTATTACATGCATTAGGCTCGGTACATCACGCTAACTGCATCAGTACTTCAATTCCGAATTGAATATGTGATAATTGTGCATTTTCACATAACATGTTTAGGATAGCCGAGCCTATTCTAGTAACACTTTGTATGCGATGCATTAGGCACTTAACATGGACTTGGATCATGCATGTTTGCTAACAAGTTCTTTGTTTTGGCACGGAGTACGATGTAAGTATTTCCGCTTTAGCATATCGCATGAATGTGAATGTTGCCATGACAGCATGCTTAACATGTGGCTAGATGCTTATGTGTTAAACTGTTTTGAATGCCTGTGGGTGAAGGTTGGGTTGTTTGAGTTGGAAAAACTCGTTGAAATCCGTATTTTAGCCTACTTGCGAGTAGCAAATTCCAAAGCATTTTCAAACCGAACGGATATGCAATGTTTATTTCCAAATTAGGCAATCTAGTCTATACTTGTTTGCTGTGCGCATAACATAGTAATTCTAGGCTAATAATTGGTTTAAGAACACGTAAAGTTTTCAAAAACGGATATCACGGTTAGTAGAGGCCGGTCTTCGGACCGGGCGAAAGGGGGTGCTCATAGCTGACCTTCCCCGATCGTACCCAAGCTCCCGAGCCGAGATAACTCCGGTGATGACGGACATGTGGCCTTCGGCACCGAGTCAGGGTTTCCTAAATTCTCTCATAAAAAATATTTAGGTGGCGACTCTGTATCTGGCAAAGCAGTCCATGTTTGGCACTACTTTTTCAAAAATCTGTTTCTCAAAACGATTTGCCAGATTTGGACTCTTTGGTTCAGATTAAGAACCGTGACACAAATCGAGTCCGAATTGTAGCACGAGGCCCACGCGGGCGCTGTTACAACTTTCAATTTTTTGAACTTTTTATTTGCAATTGCGTAAACCTCCTCCTCCTCCTCCTCCTCCTCCTCTCTCTCTCTCTCTCTCTCTCTCTCTCACATACTTTTCTCTTTGTGAAACAAATTCAAAAAAAAAAAAGAACAGAATATTCAGAGTGATGCTCTAAATTGACAAAACTCATTGGTTGCTTGACACGTGAACACCTTCGTCGTCAGTAACTTCCTCTCTCTCTCTCTCTGTCTCTCACACACACACACATACATAGAAATGCAAGATTGTCCAAAAGGAACTAGAAAAATATTTTTGTATCCTTAATCACGTATGAGACTCCAAGTGAAGGAGCTTATGGAGGAAAATTTTATGGATTGTCATTTTCACCAAAGAAGGGTCTAATGAAGGAGTTTTTGCCAAATTTTCCAAATAAAAAAAAAAATAGTTAAGTATAATGAAAAGTATTATTTTTTGTAATTCTAATAAAAAAATAAAGAGTAGCATTGTAGTTCCTCTAAATAACTAAAGCAACTTATCAATCCAAAACCTCAAAATTACATATTTTAGAGATGAGTTATGCTAGGGATTCCAAATATTCTATCAAACCTCTCATATAGGTGTGGGATCCACACACATGTGGATTTGTGTGAGTCTCACCCCATGTGAGAAGTTTGGTAGAATATTTGACGGAATATTTGGAATACATAACATTTCTCTTTAGAGATTTTGTTCATTAAAAATGAGCAACCTAACTAATGCTACCCTATAACTAGTATTTGGAAAATGAAGAAAAACACAAAAGAAAAGGAAAAATTAATTTAATTGGTATATTAAATATTTCCAATTTAAATGAACAATTATTTATTATTATTATTTTAAAGATGGTAAAAAAATGAACAATAAGGCATCGTTTGGGAACATATTATTTTAGTAACTTTTTGATTTTTTTGGCTAAAATATAATGTAAAAAAAATTAGTATGTTTTAAATGACTTTTTCGTTTTTTTATGAAAATATGTGTAAAAAGTAAAAAGAAAAGAGAATCTTTAATTTTTTGGTATAGGTTATAGTAGTGGCAGAGCCACAACTAGTCCAGGGAGGTCACGTGCCCCCCCTGGGTTTTGGAATATATATATATATATATTTTTGTAAACATAAAAAAATTATTTTAAATAAAAAAAATTATAAAATATTATTTAGAGTGAAATATTAATGACTTTTTTAAAATTATGAGAATAATAATGATTTTTTTTTTATTGAAAATAAATATATTACGATAAGTCATATTATTATTTTTGAATTTTCAATACAATAATGATATCTATCATTATTAACATACAATTATAATTAATCTCAATGAAAATTTGAAATTTATTGAATTGTTAGTTACATTTGACATGTGGAGTTCATTCTTTATGTGTTTTTTTACTATTGGTTGGTAATATCATATGTTAATGACGTAGTATTACTATTATATTGAATTTTTATTGAAATTTTGTATAAAAATTTAATTTATCATTATATAATTTATTTTAAAACTTATTCCATGTTTTTTTTATATTGTCCATGCTATACTAATTACAAATAATATATATATATATATATATATTTTTATCTTTCTTGAAGTCAATCATAAAAATTTATGTGAAATATTTTTGTAAAATTTTTTAATGTTATAATTAATAAGTGCCCCATCTGATTTAATTTTTTGGCTCTGCCATTAGGTTATAGGCTTTTTGGTTTTTTTGAATAACTTTTTGACTTTTAAGTTAAAACTATTACATGCCAAACAAGGCCTAAGATGAAGGATAATCACATCCAAAGGTTAAAATCTTTCTTATTTTTTTTTTTTAATTATACTTTATTCTTGCGTTTATTTTTCATGCTAATCAAATGAAGAAATAACGTCCTTCACATTTTCCAAACAAAATCCCATAGAGGTAAGTTTCATGATGTTTCATCCTATTTTTGATGTTAGTTACGATGAATGTGCAATAACCTAAAATAAGAAAGAAACAAAATAATGAAAAAATCATTAACCAATGTGTCACGGTTTCAACTTACAAAAATATTAATTATAATTAAGAAAAACTTTGATGGGATCAATTATAAATTTATGTTGGCTTTTTATTGAGTTTGATTATTTGTTTGTGGTGAGTCAAACTCAAGTACAATATAAACAGAAAAATTGTATTAAAAAAATTAAGAGAAATTATATATCTATATATATATAAACGATAGGGTTTGACCAGTGTAACAAAATAAACTGTAATTTTTTAATTTTATCAATTTAAAAATTTTAATCTTTTGATTTATTTTCAATACAAATTATTTGTTTATTTTCATCAAGTAAAACTGATGAAAAAATAGTATTTAAACCATTAAATTCAATGAGGATTATATATCTAAAATACTATTTTTCATTGAATTTAATGACTAAATTATATATATTTTTCCGTCAGTTTTACTTAACGAAAATAGACAGATGATTTAGATTGAAAACGAATAAAAAAAATTAGAATTTATATTGACAAAATTAAAAACTTAAAATTTATTTTGTTATAAGAATCAAATTTTGAAAGTTTTTTTTATAATTTCACCAAAAATTAATACTGAGTGACTAAAAAAATTAAAAAAAAAATACTCATTAAAATGAATTATATTTTAAAAAATGACACAACCATATTATTCTAATTAAAATTCAGTATAAAATATTTATAAGAATAATATTTTTAATATATAAAATAATTTACTTCAGACACCCACACCCACACTCACACTCAATTGCGTCTTTTAAATTGACTAATCACCCTGGTCAAACACAAACACAAACACACACACAAACACACACAATTAGATGGGCTTTTCAACTGAGTTTTTCAATCTCACACACACAATCACACACTCCCTTTTAACTTGGGTACACGTATATACATTGATCTATTTTTTATTTGACTTCACAAACCCACACAAATGCACACACACAACCCCTCGAGATGTGGCTCTTTCAACTGTGTTTTCACAAAATGACTAAAAATGAAAAAAAAAAAAAAAAATTTATATTTTTATATAATTTTTAGTTGAACAGTGATATTTTTAAAAACAGTAATATTACAAATTTGGACTTAACTATCTAGAAATTATCTAAAACTGTTATCTTATGTTTTAAATTTATTCTACACATGAATCTCACACTATACAAATTTAATCTCAAACACACAACTCTCATTCGGAGTAAATTCGAGATACTTAAGTGGGGTTCATAACATTTTTCTTTTAAAAATATAAGCCGAAATGACAGCCGTTTTGATTTGAAGTAATAAAATTAAAACTTATTGCATTATTCTGCATTAAATTTTTTATATGATTTTTCCATTTTTATAGCACTACTTAATAAAAATTCATATAAACGATATACTATAGTTCCCATTTTCTTGAGTATAGTTATTTTGGTGAGTCATTACACAAAATTGACTTAACACACCCACACCCACACCCACACCCACACCCACACCCACACCCAAGGTCTGCCTTTCAAGTGGGCTTCTCAAACAAACACAAAAGATAATTCTCTAAACTTGGTCAGAGACATACACATTGATATGTCTTTCAACTTGGCTTCACAATCCCACAACGCACACACATATTTGTAAATTGTATGGCTTTTTCAGCATTGTGTTAACACGCAAACAATCCAAAGAAAAGAAAAAAGAAAAAAGAAAAAAAGAGAGAAGGAGAAGAAGAAACCTCCCATGTTTATAAATACATGCCCATGTTTTCCTCCAGAGAAGCACCAAAACTACACAAAACACACAAGAGAGAGAGAGAGAGAGAGAGAGAGAGAGAGAGAGAGAGAGAGAGAGAGAGAGAGAGAGAGAGAGAGAGAGAGAGGGTTAAAAGCCAATCAGCTAGCGTGAAACCTCCACCGAAGACGTCGGTGAAGGAACAGATGGTGAAAACAATAGTTTCAGCTATTAAAAAGAGCAATGATAAGAAGAAGGTAAATCCGAATTAGAGATTGGCGTTATGAAAAAGATAAAGTTCATCATCATGTAATGAATTGAATAGTTGTTTCACATTATGTAACCCAAATTATAGCTCTAGCAAATTATAGATAAATATATCTATGGTTGGTTGGTATATTTCTGTATCTACATTATTATGTATCAAATATCAATGTTTGTTTCATTTAGTTGATAAATAAATGAAGTCTCGTTCTATGGTTTTTTATGTGGATGGGTTTGAATTTACATAAATATCCATTTTATTATATAAGATGCACATTTCATTTGGTGTGAATACTTTTTATCCAAATAATGTCCTCCTCATTTAGTAACTGTCACATTCAATGTATGTAAAATGGCAAACACATTGCATTTCCATCCACAATTAGTGCATATATATATATATATATATATATATAAATAGTTCGTTTATATACGTTTGTCTTACATCAATAAATTTATTCTTTGTCAAAAAAAAATTATTATAATAACCTAAGGAGCATGCAACTTTAACCCATATGGATTTAAGGATTTGATGAAAAAAAGATAATAAAGAGGAGAGAAAAAGATTTCCAGTTACTTGTTTGTAAAGTTTAAAAGATGATCAGTTGTGAAAAATGAAGGAAAATTGTAAAGAAGAGAAATGCTTTAGAACTCAAATTTTATTTCTCATAAAAAATAGTGAAATCAAGAAATCAAAAATATTCTTTATAAATAATTTATAAAATCTAAATTATCCCCTGAATATGAAATAAATAAAATAAAATGACACACATCCTTTTTATTTATTATTGAAAAACTGCAATAACTTTTTTCTTCTCTCAACTGAGGTCTCGTTTGACATGTACTTGTTTTAACCTAAAAGTCAAAAAGTTATTAAAAAATTAAAAAGCTTATAACCTCTACTAAAAAGTCAAAGATTCAATTTTCTCTCTATTTTTTATATATTTTTTCATAAAAAATTAAAAAATCATTCTAAACATACTAGTATTTTTATCTCATATTTTAGTTAAAAAATTAAAAAATTACTAATCTGTTTCAAACGAGACCATAATCACAATCCAAACACAACAAAATTGGTGTCCCTCCTTAATTGGGTGGGCCACACCATTGACTCTCATTTGTGGCAAAGTTTATTTCTCTTATTTTATTATTATATAAATTAGAAAGCTTCTCTTGGAAGTTTTTTGGCGTGCCTGAAAGACAAAAGAATAAATTAAATAGAAATAACAAAATAATTTTAATAAAACAAAAATAAAATGGAGAGAAAAAAACTGTTGGTATTTTTCCGTAATAATATAAAAAATATATAAAATAAATTAACTAGAAATGACGAAACAATTTTTTTTTTTATTAAAGGATGAAATACAGAATAAACGATACAACTAAATACAAAAATAAATTATATTACATTATTAAAAGAACAAATTATTAACATGGATAAGTAAAGATTAAAACTTGTTGAAATAAACTAAATTCTGAAAAATTAAAAAATAAATAATAAGAAAAGAAGCAAATTGAAACTTGTGTGATACTACAGTTTCCTTAAAATAGATTGTTTACCTCTCGATGGGTGCTAGAGGTATGCCGAAGCCCACCTCACAGGATACGACGGTTAAAACCAGCTAATGCAAAAGCACCTTTTGAATAGTTTCGATGAACATGACAATAGTTGCACTCTCTCTAACAAGAACCAAAGAATAGGCTAACAAAAAAAAAAAAAAAAAAATAGGAAAAATTTTATTTGGTGTAAAAAATCATCTCCAACTTTTAGTTCAAAACATCATCTCATTTTCCATCACAAAACCTCTCTAAAAACAACTTACTAAATTGGAGGAGAAAGACCTCTATTTATACTAATAGGGGAGAGCCTTAGCCATGAAGGTCAACATCAATGGGGCCATCAACTCTAGCCATTAGGGCTAAAGTTAAAAGGCTCAGAACTCCAAAACCATTATACAAATAATAATGTGTATATAATGTATAAGTTTTGAGAATTAAACTAGATGGATTGCAAAATGAATACAGGTGTTGGGTCACAACTCGATCTAGGCCCAATCTTAAACATATACACAAACTAAGCCCACCTCAACTTAGCCCAAAACTCAAGACTATGTCCAAGTCCAAGTCTAAGACTAAATCCAACACATGTACAAGTACAAGTACAAGTTTAGGCCTAGTCCAAACCAAGACTGTCCAATCTAAACCCAATTTTATTGATGCCTACTTTATGAGACAATTCTCATTCATGACTCAATGGTTTCGGCTCATTATTTTTGTATTGCAGTCTTCTCACTGAAGATAATAAAAAACCACTCAGATCCACCTCAACTGACGGTTGGGTCTCATTTTAATTTCGAATTAAAGTTGTTGAAATATCATTGTTTTTCAACAATCCCCCACATGAATAAAATTGACCGAATAAAGAAAAGCGGACAACGCTTAACAACAAAAACTCAGAGAAAGGGCACACAGAATAACCTTGCATCAGAAAAGGTTGAACCTTTCGTAGTGAAAGCTTATTGAATTTACTGGTTGACCAGTGATCGTGATGTCTTGAACTGTTTTGCCGTTTGTGTAAATCGAGACAATAGACCTCACACAGGAGTTGCTTCAACCATTATTCTTGTTCTCACTAGTGTGTCCGGTTTGGCCTTGGAACACTAACCTGGTTAAGTGAGTGTTTTTAAAGAATTCGGCCTCGTCAATTCTTTGAGAAGCGGCCTCACTTCACACTCACATAGGTGACCTACATAAGATATCTCGTTATACCACGGTTGACTATTCACAGTACTTAGGCCCCGTTTGTTTTCAGAGATAGAATGGAGAAGATTACTAGTGAGAGGATTGTTAGTGAGGGGACTGATAGTGAGGAGATTAAGTAAAATTGTGTTTGTTTTTATGATAGTTGTTAGTGTAGGGAATGTTAAATTATTTTTATATAAAATAATAAAACAAATAAAAAATAAAAAAATTAAACATTAATGTTCAAAAAAAAAATGCTGAACATGTAAAAGAAATTTAAAAAATAAAACAAATAAAACAATGATTTTTACTTAACAAAAAATACAAAAAATTAAACATTAATGTTCAAAAAAATGCCCAGCATGTAAAAATAAATAAATAAAATAAAGAATTTCTAGTCCTTGGGACTATTTTTCCAATACCATCTTCATCTCCTCCATCTCAATCCCCCTTCCAAGGCCTATCCTAATACCAAGGGATTAGGAGTCCCTTTCCCATCTCTCAAAACATACACCCCATATAGTGGGTCCCACCCCACTATCAATCACAATCCCCTCCCTATAACCTTAAACAAACGGGGCCTTAGGTCATTAGAAGCATCAGCTTAACCTTCCACCCCACAGGGTATCACTGTATAAAGGAATGGACAGGAGGATTTACCTCTACAGTGACTCATCCGTTACACACAATTAGGTTGTCCCTTTGAACCTAGATCTTGGGATCTCCAATCAACTAGGTTAGGTTTTCCATTCCGGTAACATTTGTTAAAGGCCTTAACCCCATTCCTATTGACGACTTCTTACTAGCTCTCGATTTAATCCTTTGGTTAACGGATCTGTAATAGCACCCTTAGACTGTATATAGCCTATAGTGACAACACACAAGAGTAGTCGTCGTATGGAATTATCACTACAACAAAAAAAGGTTTTTACAGCGCGCTCTTTTATGATGTGCAGCGCCTGTCATATTATGACCAGTCATGGAAGTCATTCACTTTCAACGACATGCTTCGTAAGCCGTTAAAAACTATTTAATGGCAGATTTTGTGCATTGTTGTTATTTTTTCTACGACATGCTAGAGTACGCCGTTAAAAACTATTTAACGGTAGATTTTGTACGTCGTTGTTACTTTTTCTATGACATGGTATAGTACGCCATTAAAAACTATTTAACGACAGATTTTGTGCGTCGTTGTTACTTTTTCTACGATTACTTTCGCACGCTGTTAATTGGTGAAACACATAACGACGCTGATTGTGCGTCGTAAAATATGTAATACGACCTATTATGCCTGCCATAAAATATGCAGTTTTTTTTTTTTTTAAATTCAGCAGGTTCTATTTGACCAATTTTGTACAATCTAATAAATATTATAAACAAGCATCACAAAACATTAATCAACCACCAAAATATTATTTGAAACATAAAAAAGAAACTATATCCATAAATTATAAACATTCAACAATTGTCTATACATTCCAAACATTCAAAAACTATATCCTTAAGTTCTAAACTGTACAAAAAGTTTAAACCACCCAAAACTATGCATATCTAACTTTCTAAACATATCAACAACTATTAACAGATTATCTAAAACTACCGACAACAGTTCCTATAGCAATTGCAACTGCAGCTGTAGCAAATCCACTTACTCTTATCATAGGGACGAGGGTGCCAAATGTATGTGTTAAGGCACCTAAACCTGCGACAATAGCTGGAGCAACTAACTTTGTTGCATTTCTTGCCTGCATGTCAAAGGAAACTTCACATAAGTACAAAAACCAATGACTCATGGACAAAAATATTTCTTGAGGTATTAAGAAATGATCAAGAAAATTTAAAACATCAACAAAACATTTCCAAAATTAATAAGTTAATTCAATGGGCCCATAAAAGCAATGTCATAACGAAAAATTAGCAAAAATTCAAGATCTCAATAGTTTGCTATTAAATCCATGCCATAAGATGCTCAAGAGAAAAATCAAATTTAAAAAGAGGAAGAGCTGCAATTAATCTACTTCAATGTAGCACCTACTTGGGACTTGCATAATTATGTTGAAGGATCTCTATGTACGAGGTTTAGGTTTGTATAGGTTTTATCCATTACCACTGTAAGTTCCAAAATAAAGAATCCAAGTCAAATTAACGTCTACATTATTTATACGTTTAAAAAGAAACTTTCAATCCATTACAGTAGTGAAATTTATAAAGTACCCGTGTTAGACACCCAACAATTTGGTAAGGGCATGGAATGTGTCCAACATGTTTAGTTGGACATTCACCCAACAAGTGTTATAAGTAGTTTATTATATAACTATGCATAACGCCCTCTATGTTAGCTTGTAAACACCATATTTACCCTAAAATAATGAGAAATATTTAATAAATATAAAATCTGGCCATGTCCTTGTGTCCTTGAATATGAGAATTAGCCGAAACTCATATCTAAGTAAGCACATAGCTTCATGACCAGCTAAACATAGTATCAATTGCTAGCCTACTGAATCAGTTCTCTGCTCCAAAGCTTGATGGATCCAGGGTCAGAGATATACTGTAGACACTCCATTTTTGACCATCCTCAAGACTTGGATGTGCTTGCAGGTACATCCGATTACAATCTTGATTACTCGCTGAGCGCTCAACTTTCGCGACGGAATGCCAGGTTTGCTCTTTCCAAACCCTATTTCCATTCTGTCTCATTTTTGGACCATGCCTTGGTCCCTCCATATTGATGTTTGTGATGGCCTGCCGGCCATGGGAAAGGGGCTGCCGACCATGGATTTGGCCTTGTCGGCCACTACTAATAGCCGGCAGGACACCTTGTTTCAGCAGATATTATTTCAGATCTTTTGAGCCAGCTATTTTTCACTGAGCCATCCTCCATATACATGTATGGAGGGATAGAGGCCATTTCAAGCTTGTCAAGCAAGCTTTGCATTGCATTTCTCTATAAGAGGGAAGGTCCCTCTTCCTTTCCAGAGGTGGACAGAATTTTAGAGACAAAATATTTCTCTCTCTGGAATTCTCACACTCTCTTTCTCTATATTGTGCTCCATAGTGTCCCAAAGTGTATTTTCTCTTCACTTTTCCACTACAACACCTAGCCAAACACTCCTACTTTGTTGCTGAAGTGCTTGAGGATCTTGTTTGAAGCCTAAAAGTTGGTTTTGCCTCAAAAGTTGCTAATTTTGAAGTTGTTCTTCAAGAGTGAGTAGTTACCCTCTTTAAGCTTTGTTTTGCTTAAGTGTTTAGCCATCTTTGCCTGCTTCTTTTGGCTTAGCTTTCAACTACAAAAAACTTTTGTTTTTAAGTGCTTAAAATGGTTGTTTGAGGCCTCTTTGGTGTTAAGGGTGTTCTACCCTCTTGTGTGCCTTATTTGCTTAAGCTTGGTGCCATCTTTTAAGGCCTTTGAGGCAATCTTTATTTGGCCTTTTAACCACTGAAATCCAGTGGATTTTCCGTGGTAGAAATGTTGTTTTGAGGTCCCACATAGGAGGGGGTGGTCCCCTCTCCTCTTGTCTTGGTTGCATGCCTTGTTGGCCTAATTATTGAGCATGTTTTTCTAGCATGTGTTGGCTTGTTCTCAGCTTATTTTTGCTCTTATTTCAGCATGGCATAACTCTATTTTGGCCGGGTTAGGTCACCTCATGCATGCTTTTTACACTTGTAGTGTAATCTTGCCTTTTAGCCTTACATGCTTACCACTTTAGCCCATCATTCTAGCCTATTTTGACTACACTCCAGCATGCTTTTACCCATGTTTTAACATACTTAAGCTCTATTTCAAGTAGTCTTGACCATGTGAGACTTGCCTTGTATGGTTGTAGTATAAGTGGCTTTGACTAGCTTTGAGTGTCAAGTTTCTAGCATGCGTTACTTGAGTTGTTTGCATGCTTTGGCCTCATTTCTACCATGATTTCAGTCTATGAAGTGTGGTCATACTCTCTCATGCTTCACTCTTTCAATGCTTTTGGAGAGTTATGCTTTATGCCTTGATCATGGCCTAACTTGTATGCATGCGTGCCTAAGCTTTTGGGCTACCATCTCAGCATATTTTTGGTCTTATTTTGCCATGTTACAACTCTGATTTTTGTTGGTGGAGTCACCTCTTGCTTGGTTTTGGTATGTGTAGTGTAACCCCACTCTTTGGCCTTGTATGCTTAGTGTTTTGGCTTACCATTCTAGCTTGTTTTGGCTACACTTCATCATGTTTCTAGCATTGTTTTGGCCTGCCTTAGGACTATTTTGAGTGATCTTGGTTCTTCGAGGCTTGCTTGATATGGCTATGGTGCAAGTGCCTTAGCTAGTCTTGAGTTTTGAGCCCTCTTTGATGCCTTATTTGTGATGTTTGGATGATTTGGCATCATTAAACACTTGATTTCAGAGTATATAGCATTTCTATATTCTCATGCATATCACTCTTTGATTGTGTTTGAGAGTTGTGTTTAATGCCTAGTTTGCGAGCCAATGCATGGGCATGTTGTTGTAGCTTTTGGTGCTTCATTTCCAGCATGATTTTGCCACTGTTTAGGCATGATGTAAGTCTGTTCATGGCTAGTTTGACCATTCGAGATAGATAGTGCGTGCCTCATGAGTAATGTCCTTCACTTGCTTTAGTGCTCTTGGCTCCATAACATGTTTTGCATGCATTGCTTCCATGATAAAGTCTTGTGCATGCCACCTTAGCATGGGTAGATGAGCATGTTGCATTTTTCATTGCATCGTGTTCAACCCGACGTTATGTTGAACACAAGGTGGATTGGTTCATTTCATACTTAGAGTGATGAAATGAGCCAATCTCCCTTGGTCTCCATTGCCTTTGACTCTCATGATAAGGAGATGGCCTAAGTGTCTTGTTTGCATTGCGTTTATTGAGTTTGTACAAATTGGATCTTTGGCCATCGTGTATTGTGATGCTTGATTGATGGTTTTGGATCCAATGATGCCTCTCCCTTGATGTTTTGAGATAATATGGAGGGGCATAGTACATACATATTCTTGGGAGACCCTCACTTTCCTCTGTTTTGTGCTCTGTTACAGCTTGGTGTCACAACACACCAGTGGCTGGCACCCTCTCATTGTTGGCCGGCACCCCTTCATCCGTGGTCGGCAGCAGCTTCTTATGGCCGGCAGGCCACTGGTGCACTCCCCAACACTATTTTGGTAAGTTTCAGCAGCAAGCTCTGGAAGACACCCTGCAAATAGAGCCTCTAAAGAGCAAACCGGAGAGCTTTTCAAGGCGGCAACCGAGAATATGCATCCTTCATTGATCAAGGCAGGGCTGAGGCAGCCTAACTTAGATATTTTGTATGCTTAGTTGGTTTTGTAAATTAATTTGTTAATTACTTAAAGTGTTGTAATAATTAGCTTATTGTTTGCCAGTTATTCAATTTGGTTGTGTAATAATTAGTCTAATTAGATTATTAGATTAGTTAAGTAGCTTAGCTTAGAATAGCTTAGCTTTCATTCGAACCCTCCGTCGAGAGGGCATAATGTTGTAATAAAGGTGCGTGTGTGTGTGCATGTCTTCCAACCCCACGTCTTTCTCCCTTTTATTTACCAGCTTTTGATGGTTAGTTTTAGGGCATGTTTCAATTAGCATACTTATGCTTTGCATGTGTGGATCATTCATTCATATTGCATGCACCGGGCTCGGCGCATCATTCAAACTGCATTGTATTTCAATTCTTATTTGAATACATGTATCAAGTGTAGCATTCATATGCCATCTTAGATAGCCGATCCTATTTTAGTTGCATTTTTTCATGCCTTGCATTAGGCATCTTGTATAGTTAGGATCATGCATGATTTCTAATTAGCTTCTTTTTTTTGGCTCGGAGTACACTGTAAGTGTTTATGCTTTAGCATCTTTGTATGTGTGTAAGTGACTACCATGGTAGCATGCTTGCCATGGGGCTAATTGCTTAATTGATTAACTGCATGAATGCTTGTGGATGAAGGCTTCATTGCTTGAATTGAAACAATTCATCAAAATGTGTGTTTTAAGCCCACTTTGCGGAGTGGCAAAATCATGTTGTTTTCTAAGCCCACTTGAGGGTGGCAAATCCGCGTCTTAGCCTACTTGTGAGTAGCACTTTCAAACCATTTTCGAAAAACAAACATGAGATGTTTTGTTCCAAATTAAGTGATTTGGTCTAAACTTGTATGCTGTGCACATCGCATAGTAATATAGCTAATAATCTAAATAAGAACACATGTGTTTTCAAAAACAACATATCATGTTAGTAGAGGCCGATCCTTTGATCGGGCGAGCGGGGGTGCTCATTTCAAGACCTTCCCCTCTCGTACCCAAGTTCCCAAGCCGAGGCAACTTTGGTGATGACGAACACGTAGCCTTAGGTACGAGTCAAGTTTTCCTAAATGTCCCAAAATAAAACATTTAGGTGGCGACTCTGAAATCTGGCAAAGCAGTCCATGTTTGGCGCTTTTTGATTAAAATCGATTTTTCAAAACGATTTGCCGGATTTGGACTCTTTGGTGATTTATCAGTCTTACATTGCACTTTATAAGATTAGATTCAGAACCGTGACGGGAGTTCGAACTATAGTAGCTAGAACTACAATCCGCGCCCTCTCCAAAAGGGGGGCATGCGAAGCAAGTTTCGGGTGGTCTACAGTTTCTGGCGACTCTGCTGGGGATTTAGAGAACTTGACTCGAACTCGTGATATGTTGTTTTGTTTACACTTATGTGCTTCTTTGCATTGCATTTGCATTGGTGCGCCTAGGACACCGTGTTTCCCGTCTGCTATTCCTGAACAGTTTATCGAAGGCTTGCTTGGAAAAGCGTGCCATAAGGTTGACTGGTTACGGGCTCTGCCATGTTGGGAACACAAACCTCAGATTTTACTGAGGCACCCTTTTCAACCATTCGACCTAGTTGTATATCGGAAGCCATAGAGACCATTCCAAACTAGGACAGGTCGCTTACCCGAATGTAGGTTGTTTGAAGCCGCATGCGTGCATAGTGAAACCCTAGCTCCTGACAAGATAGGACAGGGAAACCCTACCCCTTCATAGGGGTATTTTGGCTCTCACTTGCTTGCTATGTGCTTTTAGAGTGTGTCTCTACAGGAATGCATGTATCAGTTTGTAAGTCTGAGTATTAGTCTGAGGACATCAGTATTTGGGGGTATTAGATTTGAGGCAGTGATTTGGGGGCAGTGATCAGTGTTTGAGGCCAGTTCTTTCAGCTTGTGATTATCAACTGTGTGTTGTGTTTATTTAAGCCGAAATGCTGTCCGTTTTTCTACTTGTTGTTTCCTTATTTTGCTTTATTTATCTTTTTGCAAGGTAGTATAGCATCATTGCTTCTGAAGAGGCAACTTCCCCCAAAGCACTCTGGATTAGAGGTAAAAGGCTTCATCGATCTGAGGATCTAGTTAACGAACAAGCAGTGTTCTTTTCATTACCCCCAGTTACAAGATAGAGGGCAGTTAGGCAGAGAGTATCGGTACAACAGTCGTTGGTTCAGCGATCATTGTCCACCCCACCAGTGAGTAGTCGTACTGAGGTTTCCATTTCTACCCCAGAGAGAGATACACCTGTTTAGTTAGATCAGCACTTTATGACAAGTATGAAGGACATGATGCGTCAGCTCCAAGAGACCATGCAAGCCATGCAGCGGGATGCTGCCCGCCAGGCAGAGGTTGCCGCGCGTCAGGCAGAGGTTGTGGCTCAACAGGCAGAATTGATTGCTAGGCTCCTGCAACAGCAACAATCGCAACAAGTCGGAGCATCTGCTTCGCATCCACCCCTGTCCCCATCTAGAGTTCCAACACTCGGGGATACTGCAAACGTCTAGGAAGATACGGACGCTCCAACATATACACCGTTTGAATTTGAGATGGACCCAACCGCTCTGAAGATGAGTAAGTTTGAAAAGCTGTTTAAACGGGCCAAGGGAGTCAACTCGATCCCAGATATAGAGGATGGTTACACTGATTCAGCGGTAACATTGCCGGACCGATTCAAGATGCCCCACATAGACCGTTTCGACGGCTCAGGCGACCCTATGGTTCATCTGAGGCTGTTCTTAGATATTTTGCGCCCGATGGGCTTGACGAGACTCCAGAAACTTTTACTCTTGGGCCAAACCCTGTCGGGTATTGCGGCCATCTAGTACGCCAAGCTGGAGGACTCAGTGAAAAGAAGTTGGGAGGACATGGCCGAGGCCTTCGTCGCACAATATTCATACAACACCCAGATCGAGGTCACGACCCGTGATCTTGAGGCGACCAGGCAAGAGCCGAAAGAAGGCTTTTCTGACTTTGTCACTCGATGGAGGGCCAAGGTCTCCATGATGACAACTCAGCCATTAGAGAAGGATCAGATAAGGATGGTTGTGTGCAACCTTCAAGCCAAGCTGATGCAAAAATGATTGTCTTACCCCTTCCCACCTTTGCGGATTTACACAAGATTGGGGTACAGATTGAGGACGCTATGAAGCAGGGTCTGATCGACCAAGACATGGAACAGCCCAAGAGGGCATTTACATGCAGTTTGAATGTAGGCACGAGTAGTGCTGCAGCGGCCAGAACTTCTAATGTGGGCATGGTCACCATCACCACTCCAAAAACAACTACAGCTGAACCCTTCACCCGTGCGTCCAGTACCAACTCACAAACAGCCAAATACCTACCCCGGGGCCAAAGGACTTTTACCCCATTGTATATGCCTTTGTCCAAAGCTCTCGGGGTTCTAATTAGAAAGGGGCATCTGAAGCCTCTGGAACCGCGTCCACTACCAAATAACCTCCCACCAACCCATAACCCAGCCAAATATTGTGCCTTTCACCAACAGCACGGTCACGGCACCGACCAATGCTTCAGACTGCGTCATGAGATTCAGGATCTCATTGACAACAAGGTGATTGCACCTCCCGACAAAACAAATGTCACCACCAACCCACTCCCACCACATAACCAAGCTCCACCACCCAAGCACATAAACCTGATCCAAGCCGCGGCCATTCCGTATGACCCAAGCATATACATCACACCCTCCCACCTACCCAAGCCTGAGGTGTTCATCCCAGACAGCACGGACTTGTGCATATTGAGTATCTTCCAAACCCAACCTGAACCGATGGTGGTGACTGTCGAAGACAGAACTGGGATGACTTTGGAGGCAGATGAGAATGTTGATTCAGAACTTGAGGGATCTGGGAGCTTTATCGAGGGAGCATACAACCCGAGTGGTTATATCGTATCGTTAGATCAGGTCAAGCCGAGGGTAGAGTTGCCAGTTGGGGCAAAAATCAGTGTGGTCCGGGAGGATGGACCTGGTCAGGGGCTAGATGACCTAGCAGAGTTGGAAGAGGACATTACAAATCTGCAGTTCTTTGAAGAGCAGGACTCAGGAGATGTGAACATCAACTGGTTCGACTTGGATGAATCGGTAGAGAATACGGGGTGGCTGAGTGACCAGCCAGATGTTGTTAAAGAATCTTAGCCAGAATAGGGACCGTCAGGAATGAGAACATCAGCAGTGGCCGGAATGGCCGAGAATCAGGAAGAATCGCCGGAGAGCAATGGTGTGAAGAATTTTGCTTGGGATTCAGGCAGTTTGAGTACAGTAAACACTGAACAAGAGGTTGCACTGAAACGGCTTGAGAAGGAAAAGATTGAGGATCTCAAAAAGGCTAGAAAAGCTAAGGCCCTTGTAGGGACGAAATGTGCCGTGAGCATAGAAACAGTTACAACAGAGCCGGACGGTTGTCTGTCAGTTGCCGACGGAATGTGGTGGGAAGACGACAACTTACGTCTTGCCCACATGACAAGGACTGGGGACAGAACCGAACAGACGACACCTGGTATGTTGAGGAGGTCGACCATATGACTAGGAGTGGGCGGTACTTCAAGCCTCCACACTTGGACCAGCCGGAGGCGTCCAGGAAGGACAAAGAAGCAGAGAGGCAGAAAGAAAAGCTGCTAGAGGAGGAAGCTGTGCTGAAGTAGCTTAAGAAAATCCAAGCAGACATCTCTATCTGGGGATTGCTTATGGCCTCAAGAGTTTACAAATAAGCTGTCTTTTCTGCCATGGACAAGGCGAAACTTTCAATTGATACCACACCCGAACAGTTGGTAGGGTTGGTTTTCCCGAAAGGAGCTTCCCTAACCTTGACCTTCACCGACAAAGAATTACTGCCCAAGGGCTAAGATCATAACAAACCACTCTACATCTCTATGGAGTGTAGAGAGAAATGGATATCGGTGGTCCTAGTTGACACGGGGTCCACAATCAATGTATGTCCGTCGAGAATGGTGTATGCTATAGGGTTGAAGCCCGCGAATTTCGTGCCTACGGCCCAGGTGATTCGGGCCTATGATAATACCAGCTGAGAGGTGATGGGGACCGTACGAATTAAGACTCAGGTTGGTTCGGGGCAACAGGACATTGAGTTTCATGTCTTGGATGTTCCCGCAACCTTCAATCTACTCCTTGGGCGATCGTGGTTGCACCAGGTGAAAGCTGTCTCTTCCACCTTACACCAAATGCTGAAGTACCCCCACGGGAAGGGGGTGGCAATCGTTTTTTGGAATTCTTCGATACATCCACAGCCAGAGGTTTCTACACCAGTTCTAGAGATTGAGCATGATGCAGAAGATGTATTTTTGTCAGGATTCACCCTAGTTAAGGCCCGGGTTGTATAGGATATGCTAGCTATTGATGAGGGGCTATATGTCAGTGCACAGTCTGTCTACCTTATGAACAGGCGTCAACACATCCCCGGGATGGGATTAGGGCGAAATGGCCGGAAGGGCATCGCAGCGTTGGCCGAAGTGCCGTATAACCCATATACCTTTGGATTAGGTTATCTGTCTACCAAAGAAGATTGGGCGAGGAAAGAAAGCGAGATGGCCAGAAGAGCCAAGGCAAAGCAAGCCGGGAAGCACTACGAGTTGGTGCACAGGCCTATCTAGGGGACCCTGAATGGACGCTTTGTCCGGGAAGGGGAAAACTTCCCGTTTTGTGGCTTGCTGGAGCCCTGGTTGAATTTAGAGAAGCGGCGTTTGCCCAACTTCGAAATCTTTTTTGATCTTCAGTTGTCTGGGAATGAAGTTACCGAAGAGCAGACAGACCCACCAGCTAAGGCTGAACAGTGCAAGGAGGAAGATTTCGAGAGTACAGAAATTGAGATGGGGGTAGCACTGGCTTGTCTTCTCTCAGATCCTCAGATCGTACTGGAGTGCTTGGGGGATAACTTCTCAGTTTCCATGATCGGGGATGAAGCGGCTGTGGGCCCATCTTCAAGCATTCTCGATGCATCCATCGCATCCTCCCTCGTCTGGGAATACGAGGAGGGCTTTTTATCGAGCAGTTTCAGGTCAGGTAGTGAGCCGGAATCTGATTCCACTGAGTCTGTAGATTCGGAATCAGATTCCAGCTCTTTTGAGTTGGAGTCCGGTATTCCTGGGGTCATAACCTGGATGCCACTGTCCTGTCCAGGTCGTCTTTTTTGTTTTCCATTGAGTCTGTTGTAACCGAAGGATCAGACGGACTGGATGATATTAATGAGAACTGTACAGCTGTGGCTTCTGAGTACTTTTCTGTGTCTTTAATTTATTACATTAACCAGGACTTTCAAAATTTTGATGAAAACGACGAGGAAGAAATTCCTCCGGTTTTAAAATATTTGCTTGATCAAGAGCAGGAAAGGTTTGTAAAACCTTTGGTTGATGAAATCACCACAATTAATGTTGGTACTGAGAAGGACCCACGGCTGGTCCAGATCGGGTCCACGTTGTCTTCGGAGGAGCGCGAGCGCTTAGTTGCTTTATTAAAAGATTTCAAAGATGTTTTTGCGTGGTCCTTTGAAGACATGCTTGGAATCGATCCTGAGATTGTATAGCACCAGATCCCTCTTGACCGAGAGGCCCGACCTGTTAAGTAGAAGCTCTGAAGGATCCGCCTAGACTAGGCTCTGAAAATCAAAGAAGCAGTCACCAAGCAAATTGATGCAGAGTTCCTGTTAGTATCTGAGTATCCAACTTGGTTGGGCAATATAGTTCCGGTGCCGAAGAAAGACGGCAGAATTCGGGTATGTGTGGACTTCAGGGATTTGAACAAAGCTAGTCCGAAGGATGACTTTCCTCTGCCGCATATCGACGAATTAGTGGACTTCACTGCTGGGCATGCGCTGCTATCATTCATGGATGGGTTTTCAGGCTACAATTAGATTTTGATGGCACTCGAAGACAGGGAGAAGACTGCTTTCACCACCCCGTGGGGAACCTATTGTTATAGGGTGATGTCGTTCAGCTTGAAGAACGCTGGGGCTACGTATCAACGGGCTGCAACCACGATTTTGCACGATATGATCCATAAAGAGGTTGAGGTGTACGTGGACGACATGATTGTCAAGTCTAAGGAAAAAGAGGGCCATTACACAGCCTTGCAGAAATTCTTCCAACGGATCAGAGAGTATCGGTTGCAGCTGAATCCTCAGAAATGTACATTTGGTGTTATAGTAGGGAAAATCCTGGGGTTCTTGATCACACAAAGGGGTGTCGAGGTCGATCCTTCCAAAATCAAGGCCATCTTAGAAATGCCACCACCGAAGACTGAAAATGAGGTGCGAGGCTTTCTGGGTAAAGTGCAATTCATAAGACGGTTTATTGCAAAATTAACCTTGACTTGTGAACCACTGTTTGGTCTCCTGAAGAAAGGAAAAGAGTTCCAATGGGACGACCGATGCTAAGTTGCTTTCAAGCAGATCAAGCAATATCTACAGAACCCACCTGTGTTGTCACTGCCTGAGCCGGGGAAACCGTTGATTCTGTACCTATCAGTGACCGAAACGACAATAGGCTGCATGCTTGCACAGGAGTCTAAGGACAAAGTGGAGAAGGCTATCTACTACTGGAGCAAGAAAATGATGGATTACGAGACCCGCTACACTCCGCTGGAGAAGGCTTGTCTGGGCTTGGTATGGGCTACCAGGAAGTTGAGGCACTACCTATTAGCTCACTCTGTAATACTGGTTTCGAGATTAGATCCCATCAAATATCTCTTCGAGAAACCAGCACTTACGGGTAGGCTAGCCCGTTGGTTGCTTCTACTTTCCGAATTTGATCTAAAGTACATGACGTGCAAGTCAGTGAAAAGGAGAGTGGTAGCGAAGTTCCTAGCTGACCACCCAGTTGAAGGGGTTGAAGCAGTAGAATATCTGTTCCCAGACGAGGCCGTTCTACATGTTGAAGAAGAGACTTGGACAATGTACTTTGACGGAGCGTCAAACCAATACGGGTATGGGATAGGGGTGTTGCTGATAGCACCCGACAATTTTCGTATACCTTTAGCATTCAAACTCTGGTTCAAAGTGTCGAACAATAAGGAAGAATATGAGGCATGTATTGCTGGACTAGAAGCCGCCCTAGAACTAGGGGCAAAATGGTTAGATTTCATATGGGACTCGAACCTTGTTGTATCTCAAGCTAAAGGAGATTAGAAAGTTAAAGAAGAAAAGATGAGAATTTATCACCAGACCTTGGACGTTCTGATTCCTCGGTTTGAGAAACTAAAATTTTGCCCATCTGTTAAGAGAGAATAACAGGTTCGTCGATTCATTAGCAACTCTATCTTCTATGATAGACATCCCTTTCAGAGTTTGGATGCGTCCGATTATCATTGAATAGAAATTCGTGCCGGCCTACGAGCTGATTGCTGCTATAAATGAGGTATAAGATTAGAACCCCTGGTATTACGACATCTGGAACTTCTTGGAAAAGGAAGCTTATCCACCAGGGGCAAATGCCAAAGATAAGAGGGCAATTCGAAGAATGGCTGCTCAGTTCATCGTCTGCGGGGGTAAACTGTACAAGAGGGATCATCTCGGGATGCATAAGCTATGCGTTGATGCTGAAGAATCCAAGCGCATGATGGAGGCCATCCATGGAGGAGAGTGCGGAGCACACATGAGTGGGGTGATGCTAGCTCGGAAGATCCTTAGGCAGGGTTATTACTGGTCAACCATGGAGGAGGATTGTATTGGCTTTGTTCGACGATGCCACAAATGCTAGATCCATGTAAACCGCATGAACATTCCATCGTCGAAGCTGTACAATATGACTTCGCCGTGACCTTTTTCAGTCTGGGGGATTGATGTAATTGGGGTTGTCACTCCGAAAGGGTCCAACGGGCATGAGTACATTCTGGTAGTGATAGACTACTTCACGAAGTGGGTTGAGGCCCAATCTTACGCGGTGTTGAAGGCGTCGCATGTCGCTAAGTTCATCAAGAACAACATTAGTTGTCGCTATGGGGTCCCGAATGAGATTATTTCGGATAATGGTTCCCACTTCAAGAAGGAGGTGATCGACTTGTTGGAGAAGTACAACGTGGCTTTTCATAAGTCATCTACATATCGACCGCAAACCAACGGAGCAGTTGAGGCCGCCAACAAGAACATCACGTACATTCTGCAGAAGATGATGGAAACCTACAGGGACTGACCAGATAAGTTGCCATTTGCTCTTTGGGGCTATCGGACTTCAATTCGAATTTCTACTAGGGCAACTCTGTATTTCTTGGTTTATGGGATGGAGGCTATTCTGCCTATCGAAGTTGAGGTTCCGTTCATTGCGGGTATTGGCTGAGTGTTAGATAGCTGAGGCAGATTGGCAGCAAAGCAAATTCAAAGAACTCATGCTCTTTGATGAAAGATGGCTGAAAGCACTGTATCACGTGCAGGGTTATCAACGAAGAATTGCTAGGGCTTTCAACAAGAAGGTTAAGTCTAGGAATTTGATGGAGGGTTCGAATAAATAATACAAACCGAAAAATTAATCAACTACCCTAGCTAATTAAATATTACAAAACCCATAACTAATTTAAACAAATTAACTAAGCTATGAAACTAAAGAGGCCGCCGCAGCTCCATCTCGGAATGATTGAATGATGCATGCTCGATTGCCTCGCTCAAAAACCCGTTGCCATACCACATGTTGCCTCTGTTTGCACTGTTTTACCCCTCTGAAAACTGCACAAGTCCCAAGGATGATTCCGAACCACTCCCTGAGCACTGTGGGATGTCACCAGCCCAAATATAGGAACATCAGCCATGTGGAATTGGTCATTGACCATTTGTGAGGATCTCGGCCAACAATGTTTAGTCGATCGGCACTGAAGATGGCAGGCCGGCCATATCTTCCTGCAGAATGCTGTTTTGCTACAGCAGAGGACAAATAGAGCATGTCAATGCATTTTCAAGGCAATGTGTGCACAACCACCCTTCCTATCATGTCATGAACTCAAGGGAGTATGGTTCTCGACCTTCGGACCATCAATTGCGTATTTCAATGCATGATGGCCAAAGGAGCCAAGTCTGCAAATCAATGTGGAATGAATGCAACAAAAACATATGAATGCCTAGAACTGTATCATGTTGGATCAAGAGTGCCGGCGATCAAAGATTGAGGCACGTTTCGTCACTTCAAGTACGAATATTTCTCGATCCTCGTGTTTGGTTCGACACCCCAAACCAAACACAATGCAATGCAAGTATGCCAAGTACAATGCAACATGGGGACATTTATACAGTGCAACGAGACTAATGGCATGCAAACAAACTCAATGCGATATGAGTATGCAAGCAAACATGCAAACAACCCAAGCATGCAACAAGTATGCATTAATGTCATGAAATGCAACTAATATGCAATAGACATGCGCCCTAAACATGCAAACATGTAATATGCTAAGCATGCACAATGCAATGCAATCTAAGCATGCAAACATACAATGCAATAAGCACGTAACAACATGCAAACCACATACCCAATGGACTTATACCGAAGATGGACAGACCTCAGCCATGCCCAAAATCAGTGGCCATAAGTGCTAAAAAGATGGTAAGAAGAGCATGAAAATGCAAGACAATCGTGTATACCAATTGGCCCAAGCATTAAGGCATAAAGAGGACAACTCTTAAGCACACTTAAAGAGTAGCAAACATGGATATATGACAGCACCATAAGCTCTGTAATGATGTTAGGAATGATGTCAAATCACACATATAACACAAACAAAGTATGCAAGAAGGCTCAAAGCTTGAAGCTAGCCAAGAGACTCAAACGATGACCATGTAAGGTAAGCCCCAACGGGCCAAGGGGATCCAAAACAGTCCCAAGGCAGGTCAAGATGAGACCAAAACCAAGCTTAAACCTAGCAAACACAAGCTAGAATACAACTCCAAAAGGCATGAGGCAAACAAGGCTACAATGGGGTGTTACACTACACCTAACAATACCAAACATGGCATGATTTAAACAGTGGAAAATAGAGTTACGACATATCAAAATAAGCCCAAAAACCCACTTAGATGGCATCCCACAGACCTAAGCATGGAGACATACACAATGGTCCATTCATGAGGCATAAAACACCAACTCTTCAAAGCTTTGAAAGGATGGCAAATGCAAGTATATGAGCATGAAACATGGACTGAAATAACATATTAGATGATGCCAAATCATGAAAAAAGGTCCTAGTAGTGTATGCTAATGACTTGGACATTCAAAGCTAGTAAGGGAGGATGTATGGTAGCTATACAAAGCAATGCATATATGATCAAAGCAACACCAAACAGAGCTTTAGCATGCTGAAATATGATCTAAAGTTCCTTTGAGTTGAGCCAAAATATGCAAGTATGATAGTCCAAATGTTAGATGCATGTTAAGGCAATAGAGGGGATTACAAGGCAAGTATATGGTGCATGCAAGAAGCCATTAAACCAACATAGAACAGAGGTATATCAGGACCAAATGACACCAAATACTTACTGAAATGAAACCAAAACATGCTAAGCAGACATGCTACCATTATGAGCCAATAACACAAGCATATGAGACACAAGGAGAGAGGGGTGTCCCTCTCCTATACAAGACTCTAAAACTACCTTTCCACCACCGAAAGTCCTCTAGATTTCAGTGGTAGAAAGGTCATGCAAAGGCAAGAACAAAGGCCAAAAGAGATAGCTCAAAACAAGGCCAAACAAGGCCTAAGAAGGGGTAGACAACCCCCAACCAAAAAGTGACCTTAAACAATCATCTTAAGCACACAAAAACAAAACTTTTTTTAGTTTATAGTTAAGCTTAAAACAATATCCAAATAGGTCTAAAGGCTTAAGCCAAAAATGAGGAAACAAAAGGTAGTTTGCTCACCCTTGAAGAACACCTTCAAGAACACAACTCCAGCAACTTCCTTGGATCAAAACCAGCCCAAGAACTCTAAAACCAACTTCCTAATGCCTCAGCAACCAAGGGAAGGTATTCTACTAGGTGCTCTAGTGCAAAAGTATGAACAAAAACACACTTTAGGTCACAAACACACACACAAATATATAGAGAGAGGGAGATATAGAGAGAGATATATATATCTTCTATATCAATTTTTCTGAACCTCTGGAAAGGGAGGGGAGGCTCCCCTCTTATAGGAAATCAAATTCAAAGCTTCTTACAGAAGCTAAGTTTTTGGTTCAAATCCCTCCATACGTGTATGGAGGGGAGAGTCTGTGCTCACCAGCTGGCACAGCTGGCATGCACAATGCCTAAAAAAGGCACAGAAAAGGCCTTAGCTAGAAAATATGGCCGATCGACCAAAATAAGTGTCGACCGACCAACAAAAGTGCCGACCGGCCAACATTTATGGCTGATGGCAAGGAAACAAGGCCGATGGCATCATGCCATAGCCGTTGGGGTGTGGGGATGGCCAACAAGCCACTCCCCCCCCCCCTTTCCTCATAAGTAAAAACACAAGTCCTTGGTCCACAACCAAGCACAAAACAGATGAGTTAAGAGATTTTAAGGTGAGGCGCGTAGTCGAGACCTTCGGGAGCTCAAAACGAACATGAGCATGAATGATCATCAAGTGTTCAAACGATGACGTCCAAGTCTTAAGGACGGTAAAAAATGGGGTGTCTATACCGTTCCTCAACCTCTTCTCAAACTCCAAACAACAACGCTCCTCAGTCGTCGCTAACTCAGGTATAAACCTAGAAAGGCTGGTGAAGGTGGCTTCGAACTCTGCCATAGGTGTGTTTAACTGCTTGAAGAAAGAAAACTGATCCCTCAACTTCTCCCTAACAGTGGGAGGCAAGAACTTATCCTGGAAGGCGTTGACAAGGGCCTCCCAAGTCCCTCCAATGTGTTCCCGTGCATACTTCCACCACTGACCCACATCCCCCTTCAGCTGGAAAGACGCCAAGGTCACCTTCAACTGGTCATCCTCGGTGCCAAGCATCTCGAACGTCTTTACTATCTGTTCAAGCCACTTATCTGCCTTCATTGGCTCCTTTGGGTCGCCCAAAAACTCATCCGAATTTGACCGAAAAAACTTCATTTTCAAAAAAGAAGGCCCTGCCTCAGCTACTTGGGCTTGGACTTGATTCTTAGCTCTGAGAATGTCCATTGATTCCCTCAATGCTCTGGCCATTTCATGAGCTAAGGTGCCCATGGCCTGTTGACTTACTGGCTCGGCCACATTTGCCTGACCAACCCCTTCCTCTTGTGCCAGAACTTCATCCGGTATAGGCATCTCATGCCTTCTAGGCCTACCACGCCTACCTCCATGACCATGTCCACGCCCTGGCATCCTAATAAAAGTAACCCAAGAAATTAACACATTCACAAATGTGCCGAATCTAACTCACTCGCGTCCTAATACATTGGAGAACTGTAATTCACTCCATATAAGCACATAATCATGTAAACATATATGAATTTCATTTCTGGATAATGACTGTCTCGCGGTGTTGCTAGAGTTCCAATTAGAAATAGCAGTGATCAAGTGCCTTTCTAACAGGACTCTTAGAAACCCGTAGACCCAATCAACGTCCAAGAAATTCAATCCCATACCCAAATAATCATATAAGCATGTTGTCATATAAACAAATATTGTTTACACTTAAGTCTCTAGCAAGCGAAACAAACCCATTGTGGTACTAACCACTTCCCACGTACCCAAAGTATTCAAACCCGGTACGCTCTGATACCAAGTTGTCACGCCCTCAAAATACATAATAGATACAACCCAGAACATACATTGATAGTCACATAAATCAGAGTAAATAGTCCTTTCATTACATAAAGTTAATAATACAAAAGAGTTTGACAGAAGTAGATGCCCTATTGGCTTACAACTTTCCAAGCCTTGGCTTAGTTACAACAAAATGAGCTTCGCTCAATACACATTTAGCCCTAGGCTATACAAAATAAACAAAATGTAAGGTTGTTGCTTCCCAGAGGCCCCTTCAATGCTATTGCCATGGTAGAGGCATTCCATCATTACCTAAAAATGTTATTCCCAAATAGGGTGAGTCACAGCCTAGTAGAAATCATCTAACATAGTATATGAAATTTAACAGAGGTATAAGTACAAGTGCATAAGTAATATTTGTGATAAAACTTTTCACAACTTTATATACTCATAAGATATCAATTTCAAGTCTTCATCCATTTATTTTCAATATATATTCTGTTCACTTATCTGTTTCCCTTCACGAGTCAGTTTCGTTGTTTCTCCATAACCGAACTGAGGCTACAACTCAAAAACTTTCAAATCATACAACACATATTGCATAAACATTTAAACTTCCATTTCACGGATATTTCGTCCGCGGGCAGCCGTCGAACGGGACCTATATAAACGTAGGCTATACAAGTACTACAATTGCCATTTTATGAATATTTCGTCCACGGACTAGGCACCTATGTATAGTTTCGGGACTTTCACCAGGACACTCCGGCTAACTAATTACAATGGAGTCTATCCCCTTTTTCCTCCCAAACAATCAATGATACATATGCAATGTATTTAAACACAAAATCAAACAATAGAGCACATCCCCTTTCCACTCCCACATATTCGTATATGTACAATGTATATAACCATGGTCATATACAATGACAAACAACAAGAAATTAGTTTCAATTCACCTAATCTTAATGCAATTTCTACAATAATCAAAGCCATCCTCAACCGATAGCCCATTACAGTTATCTCTAGATAGATATTCAGTCTCAAATAGATAGTTTATTCAAAACTTCCAAAAGAATAAGTTAATACATAATCAATTCCACCATTCATATCAATACCCTCTCAATTTCACATTTTCAAAGCCAATTCCAATTATTTGTACAAAATAATAATTTGATCCAATTAGGGAAATTTTTCCCCCTTTTCCTAAATAGTAGCCAAGTGCCAAAATCATCAAATTAGTCATAACACAACATCATTTTTTACCCCACAAGCATTTATTTCATATTCAACAACAATCCCTCTTGCCATGTTATACCCAAACCCTAGGTTTGATTACAACAACCTCAAATCACATCATTGTTACACAAGATACAAATAACTAAGCTAAATATCATATGAAGGTGTAGAAAAAATCCCTACCTCAAAGGAAGAAGATGAGTTAAACAAGAAAGAAACTCCAAGAACGCCGAAACCCACTTCTATTCGAATCAAATGTAGATCTTGAGATGCTCTACATTTTTCTCAAAGGCACTAGGGTGAAAAGATCAATGGATCTAGATGAAATCTAAGAGAGAATGTGAATTTTAGAAAGAGAGACTCAAGAACAAGGTTTTTGGAAAGTTTTAGTGTGTGTGTGTGTGTGTGTATGTGTGTGTGTGTGTGTGTGTGTGTGTGTATGTGAGAGAGAGAGAGAGAGAGAGAGAGAGAACAAAAAGTGATTCAAAATGTCATTTTCTCAAACTGTTATACACGCAGTCCGCTCGAGCGTGGAAAGCCCTACTCGAGCATGAGACTGGACGCTCAAGTGTCCAATGCACATTTCTAGCATTTGCAGACCTTCAAAAAGAAATACTGAGAGTTGACGAATCCCGCTCGAGCGTGAGAATGGTTGCTCGAGCGGAGAGGCAAAATTTGTGAAGCCCGCTCGAGCGTAATAGCCAAAATCTAGGCAATAATGGTTTTGAAAAATAAGCAACCAACCCGTTCCAAACGCACAACCACAACCCGAGAGCCAATTTTAAAGGGATATAAAGGGAATAAGAGGTAAACAGCAATTTGAAAGCATTAAACCTGAGTCCGAAATGCAATATATAACGGGTCAAAAACCGGAATCGCTATATAAACCTCCAAATTATAAGTATGAGAGTTTGTGAAGTTATTTTTCTCTCATGTCACCTATATTATGTTTTTTTTTTTAATTAAAAAATAAAAAATTCTAACTGGGTAGTTAAGGGCTTTGAGATTTTCAAGCTTACTATGGCAACCAAATCCATTCATACATAATGTATATTTAATTATTCATGTATTCATGGTATATGTTGTGTGCTTGTATGACTTAGGGCTTGCTAGTGATAGAAGGAGGAAAGAAGTATGGAAGGTTATGTTAAAATTTTATTTTGTTATGTGTTTTGAGTTAGGGAAAGTTTAGAGCTTGATTTGAGAACCATAAGGTATGCCTAAACCTTAAGTGAGGAGCTTAAAGACCTTAGTCTAATAAACTTGATCATATTATGCTATTTGCTAATTAGGATTAGTGATAATTAAGTATGATTAATTAGCTTAAGTAGAATTAAACATAAGCTTGGTTAATTAGTTCTAACCTAAATTAGTTAATTTGAGTAAGCAAGATTAGCTAGTTAATGATGTTGCAACCTTGCCCTAGCTACACACGATAAAATCTTAAGTTCTACGTCACAAAAATGAAGAAGAAGCTGAAGGAATCAAGAACTAACAAGAGGAAAAAGAAGAAGAAGAAGAAAACAAGAAAAAGAATGAGAAAAGGGAGAAAATTCAAAGGAGCTAGAGATTCAAGCCTAAAAATCTTAAGAAAATCATTACAAGGTAAGAAACTTGACCCTCTTCCATAATCCCATAGCAAAACCTAGCTAAAAAATGATTAGGAATAAGTTTTGGAAGATTGAAATGAAAAAGAAATAAAGGGAGTTTGAAAACTAGAAAGAGCTTGAAGAATTCATGGAAAAACTATGTTTTGAATTAGTTTTATGTAAGATTTGAGCAAAACAATTGTTGTACTATGAACTTGCATCACTTATTCATGATTAGGGAGCTTTAGAACTTGATTTTGGAGGATTGAAAGCATTGAATAAAATAAAGGTTTGAAAAGATTTAAAACTTGAATTCAATCTATCTTTGGCTTGTTTAATCCACAAATCAATGCATATTCATGATTTTTTTTATTAGTTTTTCTTCATAGATATGTATATTAGAATGTTATAGAACATGTTTTGGGTTTTGAAAGCTTGGAAATTGAGTTTGGCAGCCCTAGAACAACGAAGAATAGCTTCAACCATGACTGGGTTCTTCTCTCACACGTACGGCCAGAAGCACCGCACACACGACACACCCTCCGCACGTGCGACCAACTACCTTCAACCCAAATTTGATTATGAAATAATTGCACGTACGTCTCGCACGTATGGCGAGTGTTCCGCACATGCGGCCCTGTTCCACTACACGTGCGAAATTCAGGAGAGGTGCTCGTTTTTGGTTTCTTTTTGTTTTCTTCGACCCTCGGGCCCCCTACATGCGTTTTAAACCTATTTGAAAGTCAAATGCACTTAGAAACCAACCTCAAATAAGTTAAAATAAGAAACAAAACTTATGGTAGAAACTGATTTGCCTTGTTTATGTTTAGAAAGTTTAATGTCTTGCACTTGTTGTGTAGACCAAGTCTTGAACAAGTTAAGTCTTGAGCAAGAAGCCAATTGTGAGTAGTAGTGTAGTATAGTTATATTCTTTTAAATTATGATTCGAAATACAAACATATGATATTTTAGAAAGATTATGCTATTGTTTTGTTATGAATGAATATCATATTTTTGTATCATGTAATAAGATGACATCTTGAAACTTGTTTGTTATTGGGAATCATACCAATAACCTCTTGATAACTGAGCTTTGCCACCGGTTGTAGCCTCTTGACTCTTGATTTGAAATGCCTTGAGAATGATCATCGCTATGTATATGTCATAAGATAAGCTTGTTTTACTCGAAAAGCTTTATTATGTTCAAAATGTTCATATGCTTGGTTTTAATAAAGCTTGTTGATGTTCATTCATTTACTACTTTACTATATTGCTATTCACTGGGCTTTAGCTCACCCCTCTTCTCTATATGTATATAGGTGGTGGCGAGGATCCTGTAATGGATGAGAGATCGAGTTAGAAGTATTTTTCTTTTCTTTTTATACTTTTGGAAGTTGGAGCTTTCAGACGAAGGTCTTGTCTTTGAGTTTTGGTTTTTGTTGGTTGTATATTTGTAAATGTTGTATTTTCCAATGTTAAGCTTGTACATGTCAAAGATAAATAAATAAAGTTACTTGTTCTAGATCATATGACTTATACATAGGCTTTGGATGGACTCTTGGTAATTAATGGACAATGTTGTTTTTCTACATAAGCCTCAATGTTTTAGTCCAGCATTGTCTTGTCTTGTTAGGCCTTTGGTAGTCAGATACTACTGGCCAGTCATAACTGCTATCTTGTTTGGGACAAGATGGAGTCGTGACACTTACTTAGGTCTTCTAGTTTTGTCTTATTGATCATTTTTAAAACTAATTAATTAAACCTTGTCAAAATTAGGTTGCATTGGCACATCTTAGTCTATTAAAAATATAATAAGAATAATAAAATAAAGAGAAAATTAGTGATAAATCCAATCTAAGGAGGTATGAAAATTAGGTTTAATGGATATTTTTTATTGGTTAGAAATCCATCATTTGTGAAATAGTTTAGTGAATTTTTTTTTAATTATTTTGGAGGACATTTGTTTTTAATTTTATCCCTTAATTTATCTGTTAACTTTTTGACTATCTATTCAAATTATTTTCTATCTTTTTAAATTTACATCTATATGTTAAATTTTTTTGACTATTTGTTTAAATTTTTTGACTATCTATCCAATTTTTCTCCCTTATCTGTTCAAATATATGTCCAAATTTTATTATATGTTCAATTTTTCCCTTATCTGTTTAAATTTACACACACACACACATATAGATAGAGAGAGATTACAAAGTGGAGAGGAGGTGAGAGAAATAAAAAAATCAAAGACATATCAAAAAAATAGATATACATACAGATCTACAGTTGAATATACAAATCAAAATACTGATCTCACCTCAATCAACAAATCAACTCATTTTTTTTTTATCTATTTAAATCAAACACAAACAAATCAAATACAAACACAAATACAAATAGATCAACTCCACTAATTTGATAATCAAACACAAATAGATTTCAAAATAAAAAATTTATCAAATCAAAACTATTTATTTATAATTAAAAAGTAAAAAATAAAAAACCTTATGATATATATAAGTGTTGCAGAGAAATCATGGTTTTAATATAAACATGTATATAATAAGAATAGTCACTCTCATATCATTTCCTTTGGAACCAACGGCTAATAAATAAATAAAGTAATTCAAGACATAAAAAACATGCGCGCGCACACACATGTATATAAGTGAATTATACTAACCGTCCTTATAGTTTAGAATTTGTGTCATTTTAGTCTCTGACTTTTCAATTGTGACACATTTAATCTTAAATTTTGAATCTTATTCCAAATAAGGATAATTGAAAATATCAATACTCAATTTCAAGGGCAAAGTCATCAATTTAATAAAATATAAACTAATTTGACAAAAATAAATGTCAAAAATATATTTATCATTTTTTAAAAATAATTTCTACCCACCGAAGATAAAATTATGTAAAATTGATAAATCTTTTAGACATTTATTTATTTTACCAAATTAATTTTTATTATGTGTTTGGATGATGATCATGTAATGAGTGCTTGTTAAGTTTTTAATATGTAATCGATATATTTAATATATGAAATGTTTTTAATTTTGAATTTTTTGATTTAATGGATTGGTTTAATAATGATATCAAAGTTGTCGCCATCTTTAACTTTTGGAAAAATAGAAACTAATTTAATGAAAATAAAAAAAAACCACCCATTAAATGATCATCATCCAAACGCATAACAAAAATTAATTTGGTAAAAAAAATAATAAATAAATGTCTATAAAATTAATCAATTTTACATAATTTTATTTTTAATGGGTTGAAATAATTTTTCAAAATTAAAAAATATTTTTTTGACATTTATTTTTATCAAATTAGTTTATATTTTATCAAATTAACAACTTTGCCCTTGAAATTGAGCAATGGTATCTTCAATTGTCCTTATTTGGAACAAGATTCAAAATTCATGGTCAAATGTATCACAATTGAAAAGCCATGGACCAAAATGACACAATGCCCAAACTATAGGGATCGTTAGTGTAATTCACCCTATATATATATATATATATATCAGAGCCTCTTGTTGCTGATGGATATCTATTGAAAGTACAAGACCTTCGTGTGAGTCCCACACTTGCAGTTCCTCAAATCTATGGTTGAGGATAGATCTACTCAGATTTGCGGCGACGAAGGTGGTGTCGAACAAGAATCTGAGACTTCCTAATGGCAAAATCACCGGTGAGAAAATCTTCTGGTTCACGACAAATCTTATGCTACAGCGGAGGGCGACGGAGGAGGAAGAGGTGCATTGGTAAAATGAAGAGGTACTGTGACGAAAATGAGAGATATAGAGAAGAGAGAGAAGAAGCTGTAGTAGAGGTGAGGCATATACATACATATATATATATATAGAGAGAGAGAGAGAGAGAGAAATGGGTTTGAAGTCTAAAACAAATAAAGCGTAAGAAAGGTGTATAAATATATAGGGGTAATTTGGTCATTTTGTAAAAACATGTCTTTATAGACAGAGGAAATTCTACTTACACCACAAGTTTAACTCCTTACAACCTTAGAATCTAATTATTTTTAATTTTATTTTTATAATTTCTTTATTCCTTTATTACCCTCATCCCTAACCTTCATCATTCTGTTTACACCCAAAACCTAAAAACACTAACCCTAACACCCATTTCATCTCCTTTCTTCTCCTCACTTCCATTGTCATCAATTGTTGCCATTGTCACCACCATTGGCCGCCACTATCACCACACCGCGAAGTGGCTGGGTTGCAATGGTTGTAGAAGATGGGGGACATGTTTTGCAGTGGGAAGATGTCATGACCCAAATCCGTCCCTATAGGTTCAGCATCATGACCGGCCAGTAATCCTAGGATTACCAAAGGTCTCTAAACAGATCAAATTAAGGGGCTAACAAAAGCAAATAATAAAAATATAATAGTCCATAAAACTGTGCAGACTTATGTGAGATAGAAAATTTCAACTTATATTTACATATAATATGACGTCAATCGTACATACAAAAGAAAAGAAGATAAAAACTTAAAACTTATTCATTAACTAAGTCACAACATTGTCCACAAAAACTTGACCATAGAAAGACTTCTGGAACCTCCTCAGGAGGCGTACAAGTAGGCTGACACAAACCGATCCAAACTGGAAGTCTCAAGCCTGGTCATGTGCCTGATTACCTACATACATAATATAAACAATGAGTTGGAACCCGGTGAATAACAATAGAGTAAAAGTTTTATGAATGATGTCCATAATAGATTCAGAAATCAGAATTCAGTTCAGAAACAAATTCATATGCATATTCAGACTTGTAAACAGTCATACGTGATACATCCAATAGCCCTAACATATTAGATTGGTTACAAAGACCTATATACAGAGCAGATGGTTATTAAGACTCATATTCACATGAGATGGTCATAAAGACCCACTTGCAAATCATATAGTTGATTATGCATAGTCAGTTCTATGAATGGAACCCACTTGAAACCCTAGTACCAGGTCACATATAACATATCACATGATGCTAAGGATGCCACGATACATTTCAAAAATAGGAAAATCATTCATCTATACAAAAAATATTATTTCAGAAAACAGAACTTATCATATCATTTCATTCAGATAAAACTTATAGTCAAACATAACTTTCCAAAGTTGTTACTTACAGATAGCTCCAGAAGCAGAACAGACAGCGTAGACAAATTGGTTGGATAATGGCGCGTGACCTACACACAAACATATGACAAATACATCTTGAAACACACACTCTGAATACACTTAAATTATTACATTTCTTTCTTAGTGTGCTTATAATTCAAATTCATATCCTCATTAATACGGCCTAAACCATGGCTTAAGAATGCCTAAGATGAAATGAGGATGCAATTATACACTTTGAAACACTTGCAAAATTTTTAGAAAACAGGGCAGTTCGCTTGAGCGCAACTTTGGTCGCTTGAGTAGCTTGCAAAGTCTGTAAAAGAACTAAATGCTCTCATTTTATGCTTGAGCCAATTTTTAGTCGCTTGAGCCATGAGCCTAGAAAATGTGAGTTTCCTCAAGCGAAGCTTTGGTAGCTCGAGCCAACTGCCTCGGCTGCAAAAGTACTCAGAGCATGCAAAGTACGCTCGAGCAAAGGTTCCATTGCTCGAGCAAACCCTGCAAATTTTGGAATTTCCAGATTGCTCTTCTAAGTTCAAAGCTCAATTCTAAAGTACCAAAACACATTCTTTTGAGCCAAAACTTGAAGAAACACTTGAAAACTTGTTGTAAAACATGAAATGAAGATCGATTCATAAAATAAAGGCCCAAAAGCTTAACAATTCTTCAAAACTATGCTCTTATGAACATGCATGCAATGATATGAATTCAAAAACTTCCAAAACATGGATTTATGAAGTGAAAAGCATAAAACATGTTGAATTCTCAAACTTGAGCATAAAGAACAACATGCATGTGAGTATTTGTTGAAATTCAAACTCAAAACTTGGAGAATTATGCATGAATGCAAAATTGCCTTCAATATCCTCCCTCTAAGCTTAATCCTTGATCTTGATCATAATGTCTTCTTGAATTCTCATACTTGATAAGTTAAACACAAAAATTAGGAGTTAATTACTCATGTAAAGTCTTGAATGTAGAGTGTGGAAGCTCAAATACTCAAATTCTCCTTAATCTCTCTTTCCTCCTTCTCAATCTAAGCTCTCCTTCTAAATTGTCTTCAATTCTCTCTCTCTCTCTCTCTCTCTCTCTCTCTCTCTCCATGTTTTTGAGATCAAAGATGATGAAGAAGTGTGACGCCTAGAAGTTATATTAGCCTTATATAGGCTCAATTAGCTTAGACTAATTAATTGTGATTAGAGCTGAGTTAATTCAACTGAATAATTAATTTATTCTAATTATTTGACTCCGAATTGAAATCCAATTAAACTTACCATAAAATTCTTAAAAATTAAAATTAACACATTGACGTAGTCAATTTCATGTTCGGATGCTGATAAGGCCTTCAATCAACAGAGTAAAGTAGAATTCTGAACATATATTCCTACGGCTAATAGATATGAATGCAAAACACATACAAAATGTACAATTAACCCATAATCTCATTCTTAAAACTTAATGAGCATTCTTAATTATGGATTATGGACTATGTACGGATCGGGGTTGCTATAGAAGAGAATGATGAGAAGGGTGGTCGCTGGTGGGTTGCTGTCAATGTTAGCGGTGGCTAGTGGAGTGGCGGCGTCGATGGTGGATGGGTGGAGGTGGTTCAGCACAAGAAGATCAGCCATATGTTTTAAAAAAATACTAAACCAACCAAAATAATCCAATTTAATTGACACTTTCGGTTAGGTAGATTTTGTCGAAATTTTAAACAGGATATGTTGTTGAGAAAATTATACATGGTATTTGCCCTTTATCAATTTGAGTTGGAAATCTGTTGATTGGTATGTTTACCATCCATTTTTAGGAGAAAGAGAGGAGATGAAAATGGCTGTTAGAGTTGGCGTTTATAGGTTTTGGGTGTACGACGAAGGAGGAAGGTTAGGAATGAGGGTAATAAAAAAATTATAAACATTATGAAAAAAAAAATAAAAAAAAAATTATATTTTAAGAGTGTAAGGAGTTAAATTAATGGTGTAAGTAGAATTTCTTTATAGATAAAATATTTTAACTCCTAAATCTATGACCATAAAATTTTATAAAAAGAACCTTTAGACTGAAAGCCCTAAAATAAAAGCATAGAGAGTTTAAATAATCTAGTGGGGGTAATGTTAAGGATACTAAAGGGTGGTTTGGGATGTTCTAAATAAGTACACTTTTTGACTTTTTATGAAATATAGGTTGGGTTTGAAGTGATGTGATAGAGAGGTTATGTGACTTAAATAAGATGATGAGACTTAAATAGGATAGTGACTTTTTAACTTTTTAACTTTTTTAGTATATGCCAAACAAGGCCTAAATTTTTTACCAAACAAATGACTAAATGTCTTACTTGGATGTAGGGTTCGCAATTTTGTGGATCCTACACCCATATGAGACATTTGGTCATTTGTTTGGTAGAAAATTTGAGGTCTATAGCATTTTTCAAAATGTAGACATTTTGTCATTTGTTTGGTAGAAAATTTGAGGTCTATAGTATTTTTCAAAATGTAAGGATAATGCTAGGGATACTAAATTTTCTATCAAATAAATAATTCAATGTCTCATATAAATGTGGGGTCCATAATTTTGTAAAAATAAGTCGAAGACTTTACCGCAAGAACATTTTGCAATATCATAAAATAAGAATTTTATACAAACTACAACAAAGTAGATACCTTTATAAGTTGGATTTTTTTTTTTTCCCTCTTCTTTATTCGTGGGCAATCTATTTTTTTTTTTATTTTTTATTTCCATTTTACATTCTTTAATGGAACTTTCCATTATGGATGTGGTAAAGTCCGATTTTGGAGGCTAACCTTGTTTTGAGGCCTAAAGTACAGTTTTTGAAGGCCCAAAGGCTAGTTTTTGTAGATTTACACATGTACTTCGAAATAACAAAACAAAACAATATTTAAGCATTCCTTGTCTATTTCACATATACTTCGAAGGCCCATTCAAGAAAAGTTCAGATTTTTTGTGGAAGAGGACAGCAGAGATTAGGTGGGCTGGGGCTGGGTCTAATAATTTAGGTATAGTTTATCAGTAATGCTAGTCTTCAGGAAAGGGTTTCAGAAAAACCTCCAGGAAAAGGTGGGTCCCACCTGGTAAGGAAATAAAAAAAGGAAAAAAATGAAACGTGATGGAAGAAGTCGTTGGCTGAACCTTCCTATTTAGGGATGGCAATTTGAACCCAGCCCGACGGGGACCCGACCCCCCGTCCCCGATAAGAATGGTTTTTCCCCGAAAAATACCCCCTACGGGCCGGGGATGGTATTTAAAAATAAATCCCCGGTGACATTCGGGTCGGGGACGGTGATACATATTTTATCCCCGGCCCCGCCCCCTGCCCCGGTCACCTGCCCCGGTCAGCCCCGAATTATATTATATATACATATATATGTTTAGAGTGTGGTTTGGTTGAACACATGACTCTTTAAATATTATATATATATATATATATATGTTTAGGATGGTCAGACTATCATGGTCTACACTCACTCTCTCTTATCTCTTACAGTCTCTCTCTCTTTTCTTCTCTCATTCTCTCTTCTCTCTAGTGGCGACAAAGAGTGCGATCTCCTCTCTCTCCAGTGGCGACGGTGCATCTCTTCCTCTGCGGCAGTACGCACACCCTCCTCTGTCGCCGCTTCGGTCCCAACCACGACAGATCTGGACAGATCTGAGTAGATCCCATCTCCTCCACACCACTGCAGACCTTACATCTCACATCTCAAATCTGAGAAGATTAGATCCCACCATTTATGTATATACATATATGTGTCTTTGTATTGTCCCTGTGTGTAATCTGTCTGTCTCCATATTATTATTAATTTTTTTTTTTTTTTTTTGTGGTTGATGATGTTGTCGTTGATAAAAATGATGTTGAGGGAGCTACGGGGATTTTCCGGGGTCGGGGAAACCCGATCCCCGTTGGGGGCAGGGGTGGGGGGGTGATGGGTTCCCCGTCGGGGATCGGGGACAGGGACAGGGAGTTTTGTAGCTTCGGGGATGGGGGACGGGGAGTGCGATCCCCGGCCCCGCCCCGCCCCGTTGTCATTCCTATTCCTATTATATCAACAACAAATAGGGTGGGTCCCACCCAAGAAAATAAAAAAAAATAAAAAAATAATAAAACAATAAAATAATAAAAAATAAAAAGAAAAGGAAAAAAGAAAAGAAAAATAAAGGAAAAGAAGAAAATGTTGGTTGTAACCTCCATGTTATATCAACAACAAATATTGTAAGGTAGCAATTCAAGTGAATTCCTTTTAGTGAAAACTCACAAAGAATATAATCCAAGGAATAACAAAAAGAATTTATATATTGCCAATATATAATAGTTCAATAACATAAACCTACATCAAAATGACAATACTTCAACATAAGCTTATACCAAAATGACAATGCTTCAACAACTCAACAACATAAGCCTACACAAAATGACAATGCTTCAACATCGGCTTGCCTAGAAGTCATACAAATATTGTCAATGGTAAATTAAAAATAAATTAATATAGGTCCAAGAAACATTGTCATTGTTGATATCTTCAACTTCTTTCATCTTTGTCTCGTTCGGGATTTTCAGATTGTGACTGCGCCATATCATTCAACATTTTTGTGAAACTTGAATTGCCCAACATCCAAGATTGAGATGGATGATGATGTCCCTACCAAAAAAATAAAATAAAATAAATGACATAAATATTAAATTTTTGTTTAAGCCACGTTAATAAAATACAAAATGGAATATTATGTACTTGGGATGACAAGTGTCCTTGGAGCATGTTTTGTTGCCCAAAACTTGGAGCCAACATTTCAGATTCCTGCAATATAACAAGCACCCATAGAATTATAAATCCAACAATAAACTAACAAAATCTAGCTATAAAAGAAATCAATAAATCCAACAAGTTTCTTACATGGATTTTAATACTCTCTTGTGTACCAAGATCAACAAATCCCATATGTGAAGGCGCACTAAATTCATATTGCTACAAAATATAAAACTTGAAAGTTAACAAAATAATAGCTTATCAGTTAATGGTAAATTCATGCATGAGATATTTTTCACACCTCTATATTTCCTTGGCTGCTGGTGCTAGTGGTCTTTGTCTTTGTCTTGGTCTTCACTCTTTGCTTCTTTTTAATAGTTTTTTCAAGCATAGACTGTTTCCTTTTACATGGTGGCCTACTATTCCCCTAAACTCAAACAACCGACAACTACAATTTGTTTCAGAACTATCCTCTTTCAAATATACTGTGAAAGTTGCAAGTCTAAGGCTTTCTCCAAAGGGAACATCTTCACTTACTTCATACACAAAAAAATTAAGATCTTCTGAACACAGAGACAAATTGCAATAAATCTTTCCTACAACCTCCTGTTGGAACTCTTTGAATTTTGCAATTGTGTACGCATTTTGAAATTGCTTTTCAAATGGATATTGAGTTATGCATGGGATGTATGAATTGAGAGAATTGAATTCTTCACCATTTTCATTTTCAACCTTCTTTGCCATAGCATTTTCATATTGCTCCACAAATTGTTTCAAAGTGGTTTTCGAGTTAATGTACCCATCAAAGAATGCGTGCATGCTTTCACTACATTGTGTGGTTGACATTCTTGCCCAAAAAATGTCTTTGACAAACACAAGTACCCATCGATGTCTTTCCTCATACATCCCCAAACTCTTTAAATGCTGCTCTACTCCTCGCATCGGCCCAAAATACATTTTGTAATCGACCATTTCCATCCAAATCCATGACATAAAGAAAGTCTGAATTATCACCTTGCATTTTCACAAAATAATTATACATTGCAGTGGCATCTCCTTCCTCAAGTCGTAAACGATGAACTTTGTCTATATGATTCCTACAATCTTTCTCTAAATATGACAACTTCTCACGCCCTCCAGCTTCCAACACAAGTGAAGTGAAATTTTTGTTCATCCTAATCCCCGCTCTATCATTTAATTCAAGTCTCCTCTTCACATGCGGCTCAAGTATCCTATTTTGCTTGAAAAAATGAGATTTGGTTGGACTCATTTTATGGTTATGCTCAAGTACTAAGGATCGCAATAGCCACATTCCATCGGGTTGTAGAATTGCATTAATGCAAGCTTTGCATCCCGTTGTTGTTTGTGGCCGTAATTTAACTGGATTGCTTGTTTTGATTATTGCCTTCCCAGCACGAGTACAAGCAAGAGTTATATATTTTTTCTCCCCATCGCCTCCCTTTTTACAATTTTTCTTAGACACCGCAAAACCATTTTTCTTCCCATATGTTGCATAATATTCATAAATTTCATCACTTGACTTAAACATCATTCCCACCTTAGGATCCTCAGTTTCAACTTCTACATTTTCAGTTTCAACTTCTACATTTTCTGTTTCCTCCATTTCATTCTCAATATTAATTTCATTAATGCCCTCACTTGAAGAACCACTCCATATTTCTTCATCCATATCTCTACAATATATATATATATATAACAAATTAAAAAGTTCTTCAACAAAAATAAATATAAAGGCAATAAATAAACAGGAATTAATTTCGTTCTTAAACAAAAATAAATAAACAACCAATAACTAAACTGAGACTATTTAAAAATAATAATTTGTGCCTTGAAATATATACATTGGTGGTATAAGGCATCAAAAATTTTCAAAATTGAACAAAAACCCCCAAAATTTAACCTATGCAATTTCTAGGCTTTCATACATGAAACAAAGTAAATCCACAAAATCTCATTGAAAGATTCAAATTTAGAGATAACAGAAATTAAAACGAAAATTGAGTTATATAACCTATGCAATCCACAACATCTCTTTCATTGAAAGATTTAGAGACAACGAAAATTTTCAAAAGCCCCAAAATTCAAAATTCTAGGGTTTGAAAAAAATAATCCCAAAATCGCACAAAGAAGGTAGGATACAAAATCAAGCTTGGTAAAACAACTACAAACACTCAGATTTTGGTTGCAAATCTTACCTTCGGTGTTCTTGCAAGAATGGTGGGATTAGAGACTGAAATCGCAGCAAAAATCTGAGAGTGACGGAGAAATCAAACGGAAATCTCAGCAGTTACAGAGACACCGGCGGCAGTGACCGGCGGCAGCAAGCTTGCGAGTGAGAGGTGAGCGAGAGAGTGATGAGAGAGTTGAAACGTGAGCTAGAGTGGTGAGAGAGTTGAAACATGAAAGAGTTGAAACATGAGACTCAGAACTTTTTTTTATTTCTTAAACTAACAATTTTCTTGCCAGGTGGGACCCACCTTTTCCTGAAGCCTAGCATTACTGATAGTTTATTCAGGCCCATGCTTCTTTTTATTTTTATTTTATTTATTTATTTTCCCTAACATGTTCAAGTTGGTTCTACTAACTGGACTTATTTATTTATAAATCCTAAGTGAAAAATTTATGAACGTATAAGTCATGTGAATAAAAAATTTATAGTGTAACTTATTCATTTTTGCTTTTGTATATATATAGTTGTGAGCTTTATTTCTTAGATTAATAAATTTATCAATGTAATTGAGAAATTATCATTATAATGATTGTTTATTATTAGCAATATTAGTAAATTGATTAATAGGATTTGTAACTACCATTTTAAACAAACCAGTGTGCTAATATTTTGCCTTGTCTAGCCTTAGCCCAAAATATACTTATGTTATGTTTGAATAAAGGATTTGATGGAAAAAGAAAAAGAAAAGAAAAATGAAATACTTAGAACATTTTATTTTTATGGTTAACTAAAGAAAAAATAGATTTTCTAAGAAACCTCTATATTCATTTGATTATTGTTTTTATTTATTTTTTTCCTTCTCAACCAAACAAAAGCAAGAAATTTTATCAATCAATTTATCTGTGTCTCTAACAAATCCAAATTCAATGTGTAGCCCAAATGTTTAAAATTCTTCATGTTGTTGATGTTGGGAAAAGCACAAAACGATTGTAATACAGTGACAGATGGGCTCCCTTAAAATCTAAGTCCATGTTTAATTTGATTTTCAGAAACTTATTTCAGAATTTTTTTTCAAAAAATTAAAAATTAATTTGGTGAAAGAAATAAAAAATAAAAAAAAATCAAAACACATATATTTTTATATAATTTTATCTTTTGGGAGGTCAAAAATAATTTTTAAAAATTTAAAATAATATTTTTGATATTTATTTTTATCAAACCAGTTTCCATTTCTTCAAAAATATTGCTGAAAAAAATTTCTAAAACGCAAACCAAACAATTGGTCATTTCAATATTCTCAATTGGTCATCTTGGATTTGTTTTTCTTTACTGTCCCCCTTTTTTTTTTACATATATATATATATATATATATATTAGTACTTGTTTAAGAGCATCTCTAATAAAGATTAGCTAAAATCAATAGCTAAATCGATTTTTTAAACAATGTATAAATGTTGTATTTTATCAATGGCAGTGACTAGCTAAAGCAATTTTGCTCATACAAAAGTGATGCATAGTAAAGTAACAATTGACCAAAACAATGGTAAGTATTACTTGGTGTATTACGTCTACTTTGGCAATAATCATATCCCATTCATATAATTGTTAAAGTGAATAATGTTGCATGTTTTCAGAATAAGCTAAACTAATGATCAATCTAATGATTTGAAATATATTTGATATTTTTTTTCTACATCTAATTGAATTATATTTTGGTTTCTTTGTAAACTATCTGACACTTACAATAACTTGAAGTACCTTAAATTGATATTTAAGACATAATTATGAATATGGTGTGTATATATATACACACACGTAGTTTTGCATTAATAATTTACAAATATAATTTTTGCACAAAAATATTATTTAGAATAATGTAGTAGCCACATTTCAAAAATTATAAATCATAATGATAGGTATTTTATATGAAATGATAGGACTATCAAAAACTACATGATAATGGAAACTTTGTACCAATTTTTTTTTTTTTTTTTTTTTTTTGATAATATATTGTTTTACGGGATGGACGCTGTTTTGAGACTTTTGTATGCCTCAAATTTATACGAGTCATGCTAATTATCATTGAAATATTTTTGAAATATTTAAATATTGTTTGAATTTTTAAGTTTTTATAACGTTCTTTCTTATATCTTTCAATGCCTTTATGAAACCTTATTCCACATAGGGAAGAGAGGATAAAAGTTTTTCTATCATGATTAGACGGTTAAAATAATACAAAATACAATCATACGGATAGGTTTTAAACTGTCATTATGACAATTGTGAAGTAACTATTAAGTGACAATTTATAACAATTATTTTATTCAAATTCAAAAGAAAATATTAGATTAGGCATTCAAATTTTACTAGAAAAATTCAAATTTCTCTTCCTATTTTCACAAGGCCTTTTATAAGGCAATCTACTATTCTTTCTCCTCTTCTAAGTTCTATTTTCTGTAGAAATAGAATTCCAGAACCTATTTTATTTTGTACCCCACCAAAAGTATTTTGGGTCAACTTTTGTTAAGTGCAAAACATAGATTGAAAAACAATTTTGGCTACGTTTTCTTGTATCCTGCAAATGATTTGCCATTATCCGTTAGACTATTTGTGAGGACAAATAACGTTTCAAGGACAATGACGCCTATAACATGCCACGAAGTGATATTCTCCTTTGTTCTTTTTTTTTTTTTTTTTTGATCAGCAAAGAAAAATTTCATTTAACAGCATGAAATTAAAAGTACAGGAAGATGACATGCATCGAGAGAGATTCAGAAGTATAAAAATACCCCTACTACTGCTACTCGCACTCATACAACCAACCCCTAAGCCACTCGAAATTTTTTTTAAAAAAAAAAAAAAAAAAGGTTAAGAAGAACTTAACTAAAGAAATTAAAATACATGAATCTCTACATAATCAACTAACCAAAACACCAAAACCAAACTAGAAATAACTAAACTAACTCCCAAAGCAGCTCGAACTAAGAACCCATCTAATCAACATCCATGCCTCTGCCAAGGCCCACCTGCTATTTTGAAAACTAGATCATTACAACTATGCTGCTAACAACTCCCAACGCCACCCTTCTTCACACCCGACGCCTGACAGCACTATACGATGCCCATACCCACGCCTGTTGCACGCCATCTGCACGCTCCGCTGCTCCACGCCTGCTGCATGCTGGCCGGAAAACTCCATAGCCACCCGCTTGAAAGCTAAAAAAACTCCCTTGCACAACACAGATCCACACCCGCAATCACACCCAACAGATCCACACCTGCACAAAACTCCCCTGCACAGAACTCCATATCCACAGACCCACTCTACAGCCCACTCGAGCACTCTACCAACTCCCCTGCAGCCCACTCCACACACCCACCGAACACCGACCACCCGCTGGGACACAGGCCTTCACCCCTCAAACTCTCATACGAGGAGGGGCGCTCGAGTGCAAACTGGAAAGAACTGAAACGCCTACGAACCAGAGTGCACCCCTCAAGCTCTTACTCGCCAAAAGTGCTCGAATGAAATTCCTGGACTCCCCTGATGAATCAGCTATAACGGCAAGATTGAAACACAAGAAGACATCCGATGACGACCTGGACAGCCCCTGAATGAAACTCTCGCAGCAACAAAAAACACACCAAGGTGAGGAAGATGGAAGACTCAAGTTTATTGAAGGAAAAAACTAACAGGACAGCCGCCGAAACGAGCTAGGCCAGCCGACCGCCATAGCCAAAGGCGGCGGCCGGCCAACCCAAAAAGAGGCCGGGGAAGGAGGTTTTTAGAAAGAGAAGAGGGAGAGAGGTTTTTAGAAGACCTGTGAGGTAGAAGTTTTTTGTTCTTGACATCATCTCTGTTCCAATTCTGGAAGTGATATTTTCCATTGTTCATGACATCATCTCTATTCCAATTTTTCTAACAATTATAGCCACTAAGGTTATCATTAAGTGAATAAAATAAAATAAAAAATAGAATAATTTTAATTTTTATTATTATTATTATTATTATTATTATTATTATTATTATTATTATTATTATTATTATTATTATTATTATTTCAGGATAAAGTTATTGTTGCAAAAGCTGATGCATTTGGTAAATATAAAAAGGTTATTTTTGTTTGTGGAAAATTGAGTGAGCCATTAAAAGCTTGAGATGCGACTAGTTGTGTCCATGAGTCCAGCTCAAAGTGGAGCATACCTCCAGTAAACTCTGAAAGACTGAACCTGTCTGTGAAGACGATTCATTGACTTCATGAGCGAGAGAGAGAGAGAGAGGAGGGGAGGGGGCACATTGGATCAACTTTCCCTAACCTTTTCTTAAAGGGCTACTTTCACTGCCATTATCATTTCTAGTGGCACAAACTCAAGTCACAGTAATAGTGTTTCCGAAAATTAAGTGAGACTACTATATTTTACCCGTCTAAAACTCAATTTTAACAGAAATCTAGTGTATAGATTGAAAATATAATGTAACTCATATTGATGTGCTTTTTTTTTTGGTATTTTTGTCCTTTTGTGTGTAAAAAATGTAATATGTGATATAATCAAAAATGAGTTAAAAGTTAAAAGCTAAAAGCTAGCTTTTAACTACCTTCCCAAATTACCCCTATTTTTGCCTAAATGATAGTAGCCATGTTTCTTTGTTACAATTTATTTTAAATTAAAAATTTATAATTTATAGTTCTTATAGTTTGACCCTTGTATTATTTTGATATATGTAATTTTAATAGATTTGATTTTGACCTTGAATTTTTTTACTTTATTTCAATTTGGTCTAATTGATTACAATTTATTATTATTTTCTGGAAAATGGGTACATGAATACCATGTGCTATGTTTTTAGGGGCAAAAATGTAAACTTGATCAATTTAGTGAGTTGACCGTAATCAAGTCATTGATAATTTTGTTAGAAATGGTTTTGGGAAAAAACAAATTTTTCGTCAAATTTTACTCTAATTTTTAGGTGGGACCCATGCGTCAAAGTTAACAGGTCTAAGTGGTAACGCGTTCTATGCCGCATTGTGATTCACGTAGTATATTTGGTTGTTCAAAACTATTATCGGGTGAATGGAAATTGATGCCAAAATAAGCTCCATGAAAATGGTATGTTTGATGGAATTTCCATAAAGGTTTGTCCCACGTTGATTTGGTGGGCAAACTTTGTGTGGGTTTTTAAGGCTTGGGTTTGGAACTTGGGATAGACCCCAAAGGGTACTCAAGTTTCGTAGAATGAGAGGTTAAGGGCTAGACCCATTGGACCCAAAACAAACACACGAGTGTCACCGTCCGTCCGATCAATCGAGTGGATTGAGCTTGGGTGCGGGTACGTGGTGTGAGGTTGGGTTGGATTTGTCTAGCCTAATACTTATCTTTTTGGGCAAAAAACATTTGAATTTATTTTTATTTTTATTTTTTGGAAAAATAAAATTTGTCCAATTTTATTTTCAAATTTCAGTTGGAGAAAAATTCAAATTTGGCTTACACCTTTTCAAACTTTCTGTACAAGTTCCATATATGTCCGAACAGATTCAAATCTGTTCAATTCAAACCCATATATGTTCAATTCAAACCATACAGATTTGTATATGTTTAACCCTGTCCGAACAGGTACCATACCTGTTGGATTTAAATCTGAAAAGCCACCATTGCATCTATAAATAAACAAGTCCCTCATTTGGATTTTCACTGAATTTCGTTCTCCTCTGCTGCTATTAATCTCTGTATTTTGGTACATTATTTTTCTATAAAAAAGAGTGTAAACACAAAGTGTGTTCATTGTGCGAATAGTTTGTAGTGCTGCTACTATTCGTTGTTGATCATTTTATCCTAGAAGATAAATGTCTGTAATCTAAAAGTACCCTAAAGAGGACGAATCTGTCTTAAGGACACAGTGTTAAACACTAGACTTGATCAAAATTTTGTTCAAGAAATTAATAAAGTAAGTAATTAATTTACTTTCTGTTTTATTTATTTTTATTAGATTTTAATTTTATTTTTGTAACAAAATAAGAATCCGTTATTTTATTTTATTTTATATACTGTTTTAATTTTTGTAATCAAAATAGTTTCTCTCCTTTCTTTAATTCTTTTGTTAGAATAGTATAGAGAGAGGAGAAATAATATGTATTGTATTGAATGAATTTGTTCTATACAATAGAAGGCCTGTATATATAGGCGAGAAAGAGTATCCTACTAGAAGTCTAACTACGAGAAAGAATATCCTATAAGAGACCTAACTATGGCAATATCTAATATATCTAGAAAATCAATACATAATATATGTAGAAATATATACCATATATACATTAACATTCCCCCTCAAACTCAAGGAGGATAAAATCTTCAGTTTGAAACTAAATAAAATAAAAGGCAAATAGATTGAAAAATCCGAACGGGAGCGCAAGGGCGCTTGAAATAAATCAAAGGCTGAAACTAATGCCGGGAGACAGTTTATGGTCGTGTTGGACCATTGTAGGAACTGACTGAAACTAATGTCAGGATAGTTTAAGCTCTTGTTGGATCGTTGTAGAAATTGGCTAGAACTAATGCCGAGATCACATCGTTCTCCTTCCCCTCGAATTGTTTGTATCTAGGCATATGACACACTATGCAATAATCCATACCAGCTGTTTCCTTCCAATATAGTGAACAATCCCTTGGGCATGTATGTACCTTATGATAATTGGGGCCCAAGTCCCTAAGAAGTTTCCTAGTTGCATAAAATGACTTCGGCAAAGTTTCACCCTTTGGGAACGAATCCTTCAGAAGCTCGAGCAACATCGTGAAAGACTTGTCACTCCATCCACTAAGGCACTTGATGTGCAATAACCGAACAATAAATGAAAGCGTTGAAAACTTCTGACACTCAGGATATAACTCTCTTTTGGCCTCTTTCAATAAATTGAAGAATTTTTCAGTTTTCTTATCTGGACCTTGTTTAATACCAAAACTTGCTACCTCGTGAATAAAGCTTGGTGGAGGAAGTCCAAATCCTTTGTATAGCATTTCATACGGTTCATCACCATCGTTCGAATCAGTTTGCCCAACATTCACATTGTGTGGCACAGGTGATGACAAATTCTCCCCATGAAAAATCCAACTGGTGTAACTTGGAAGAAACCCGTTGATCATTAAATGTTCCCCTAACAGGCCTGTCTCCACCAATTTGACATTACGACACCGTTTACATGAGCATGTGACTTCATTCAACAACAGCTTATTTTCGCATGCAAATTTAATAAATTCCTTAACCCCTTGTATGTATTCCGGGTGCAACCTATGTTGATTTATCCAACTTTTATCCATCTGATTCTCTCTTACACTACAAATGTCACTGCCAAATCAACAAAGTTCAAAATTACCGTTCCATTTTAATTAATCTTAACCTCAATTAAGTACCTTATAATGCATGCAATATGACATCATTCACCTCTAACTGGTCTCTAATATGTTGGTTCATCCTACTTTCCCATTCAGGAATGCATAGTCTATATTGTAAAAAGCAGTTCATACCGCTCTGCTCATCTCTAACGAAATTTCGGCAGCATCTCCCCATGGTTCTCCAAATACACGACATAGACTAGGTGTGCTGCTACACCTTGTCTAGTATGCACTCGGAGAACACGAGGAGTTGCTACACGAAATCTCTACGAGATGGACTATAAGCAGTAGAACTACTAATTACAATACAGACTTGTGCTCCTGAACTGTCCAAACTGGACAATCCAAAAAAAGCTTCATCAAAGATGACTAGGTATCTCTAATGAAGATTCTTGGATGGGTCTAAGGCTATTTATGCATGCATGCACCATTAATGATTGCATCCCGGTGGTGCAATCTAAATTAGTACTATCAAGCATACTAGAAGCATATCTAGTATGAATCATATTAATGAAGAAACCAAAAGTTTCTACAATGCTCTTGATAGATTATGATAGATTCAAGAAATACATTGCTCTCTCAAATCCATCAATAATAGAATAATTTTGGTAGGAACTCATGGATGTGGGAAGTTCAAACCCACTACCCAAACCAATAAGTGTACCAAAGCTCGAATACTTCTGATGATGATGATGATGATGATGATGATTCAAAAAACACCAAAGAGCAGCCATCAAATGAGGAATCACATTCACAATCACAATCATATTAGTTGAGGAATCACAATCACAATCACAATCACAATCATAGTTATCCACGTCAATAACTAGAATCACAAAAATATAAGACTCATGTGAGAAGATTGTCTAGCTCTCTGATTAATTTATCTGTTCCTAACTTTTAAAGTCAGCCAGGTACACTCATGTGAGCTATTTTACCTACTCTCTTAAGAACACTGCTATGCTATCAAGATTTGTGATGGAACAATCAGGACAGGATAGCCAGCTGGCATGGCTAGACGGTGTTCGGGATTGGCAAATATTACTAACTCAACTGAGTAAACTATCCGAGGTTTATGCTTATTGTGGGGCGTTTGGTATCTTCAATGAGAATTCCTTGACCCATTGCACGTGTTTGCAGGGTTTTAAACCACTTTCAACCGAAGCAACGCTACTAGATGACTAGTCAGGTGGTTGTGTAAGGAAAATCCCTTTCCAGTTGGAAAACAATGTTAGTAGGAAAAATGATGTGTTCGTAAAAATTTCAGATGTGAAATTTCCAGCAAGCTCAAAAGAATATATTGGTCCGAGCTCTCAATGGTGTGAATCAGGTTGCCAGCAGAATTGTTCCTGCACAGCCTATGCGTATAATGCCGGCAAGTGTTCTATATTGGAAGGAGATTTGTTGAACTTACAAATCTCAGATGGGAACACTGCTAATCAAGGTTTCTATCTGAAGCTTGCTGCTTCTGAGCTTTCATCTGCTGGAGGTAATGAGTATATGTAATAGGGTACTCTCTTTTTTTCTTTTTTTTTTCCTTCCTTATTTAGATCTTAAAAACACACAGATAGACTCATCATAATTCTATTCTTACGAATTCAAGGAATAGAAGAAAATTGTGGGTGATCATAGCAGTTATCATTTCCCCGACTCTGCTTATTTCAATATTCTTTCTTTGCTATCTGTTGAAGAGGAAGCTTAAACAAAATGGTATGCATGTTTTATCCACTTATTTCAATGCAGATTCAAAGAAGTTACCAAACTGAATACTTATGCTCTGTTTGAGTAAGTAAAAAATATTAATCAGAGAGCTAGACAATCTTAAATATTAATTAGAAAGCTTTGAATCTCATATCATTGAAGTCAGATGATGCGATCAATGTTTGACAGATGATTCCAATCACAAACAAAAGGGATTCATATATATGATATATAGCATTAAACATATGCAAAAGAATGTGAGCTGGAAATTTGCTAACAGAGAGTAATATCATCAAAATTGAATTGACTAATAGAAAAATAGAATTAATATCTCATTCTTCATTATTTAACATTGCTACTGGTATTATTTAACATTGTTATTCATATATTTGGTATTATTATATCATCAAAATAGAATTGACTAAGAAAAGTACTGAAATAACTAGTGTCTAATGCCAATACAGTAATTCTTCATTTTTCCCAAAGACCACAAATAGAGCGAGAGAGAGAGAGAGAGAGAGAGAGAGAGAGAGAGAGAGAGAGAGAGAGTACCGATTGCACTTCAGATCTGAATCTTCGAAATCACAGGCATGGAGCTTTGAAATCGCATCGATGGAGCTTCGATCTGAATCTTCGATGGAGCTTCGCTCTAAATCGATTTGAATCTTCGATGGAGCTTAGAGAGGGTTGAGAGAGAGAGAGAGAGAAAGGCTCTTGTAACGCCCTCAAAATAAACCCATTATATATACATCATTGACATGCAATATTAAAAGAAAACAATTCATTATCCCATTCATCAGAGTATTATTAAATAAAAACATTACATGTAATACCAAATTAAATGCCCTACGGGCTTACATTTTTTCCAAGCCAACACTTGGACACAAAACATGAGTTCTAACTCAAATACAAATAAAGCCCTAGGCTTGGTTATATATCAAATTAAAACAAATAACTAAAGATGGTCTTCAGAATCCAAAAGTTAAATCCTTCCAAGCTAAGTCCTTGGAGGTTGCTTATCACCTGAACCTGAAAATGATGTTCCCATAAAGGGTGAGCCACAGCCCAGTAGAAAAATACTAAACCAAATATAAGCATTGAATAAAGCATTAGCATTCAATAGATGGTTAACCAAGATAATCAATTACATCATTTTACAGTCTCATGACAATATTGTCTAAGATACGTTTTACTTTCCAACTTTATCAATATGGCTCAGAACCTGGCCAAACTTACAACAGTGAACTATATATATTATATTCACATTCTTCCAATGTCAACAAACAGATGAGACTCAGGCTCAAATCAAACACTTCATACTTCCAGTTTGATACACATTTTAGTGCTGTATCAAATAAAACACTTCAATATAAATAAGCACACATAAAAGTGATGCTAATGGAGTCCATCCCCTATCTCCTCCCAAACAAAATCCGGTTTAGAGGTCCATCCCCTATCTTCCCCTAAACCGTGGAGTACATCCCCTATCTCCTCCCACACAAAACAATATATGAAAATGCAATGCTCAATCAATACACGTATTTTCTGTATTAATGCAATAGTCAAAATTAATGACTTAACCAATGTGATTAGTTTCAGTTATTCCTAATCCACATGCAATGTCTACAACAAACACGACTATCCTCCACCGATAGCCCAAAACAGTTATTTCTAGACTGGAAATAAATATATCAACAATTCAATAAGCGAGTGATTTTAATTATCCAACTACACAATTTAATCAATGAATTCCTCAATTTCATGCATTTAACCAATTTCCCCAATTTCCTTAAATTAATTATACAAATTAATTTATTAATACCACTAGGGTTTTTCCCAAAATTACCAAAGTACTCCCAACATATCAAAATACCAAAACCTAGGACAAAACTTATAGGATGGAGTAGGAAATCCCTACCTTGAAGCGAAGAATTCGAATGGAGAAGATGACGAAAACCAAAGTGCTCCAAACCCAGGATTGTTCAGATCAAACGGAAGCCCTCGACCCACTCTATCTTTTTAACAAAGGACTTAGGGTAGAAATACACTCTAAGTAGATCAAACCTAAGAGAGAAGGTGTGTAGGGAGAGGGAGAAGACGGTTCTAGGGTTTTAAAATCAAAAAGGAGATGAAAAATCATCCAAAAAGTCGGATCTCGGATTTTTATACCAGTCGCCCCGCTCGAGCGTGGAAACCCCCGCTCGAGCGCCACTCACAGACTCCCGCTCGAGCGGCCAAACTCCCGCTCGAGCGGCGAATGCACACTCCCAGAAGTTTTTGCAGACAGGTCCCCGCTCGAGCGCCCAAATCCCCGCTCGAGCGTCACTCACGATTTCCCGCTCGAGCGTCCAATCCCCCGCTCGAGCGGCCAACACTACACAGGACATACTGGATGGGTGTATTCCCCGCTCAAGCGTCCAAACCCCCGCTCGAGCGGACAAGCCAAAATCTGGGCAACTAGACTTGGTTCCTAAGCTCAACCAACCTGCTCCAAATCTTCCCAACACAACCCAAGACTCAAAATAAGAAAATAATGAATGACAACAACAATTATACAATGACGGAATCTACGGAACCTAAGTCCGGATACAATAATCAAATGGGAAAAGACCGGGGTCGCTATAACCTCCCCCCCTTAAAAGAATTTCGTCTCCGAAATTAAGCATAACTTTGTAAATAAAAACAAGTTTTTCTCAATTCTCAAAGATATTGTATAACAACAATAAACATCTTGACCCAATACTGGTCACTTCATCTCTTTATCAAGGGGTATCTCACAATATATATATAAAACAACATATATTTCAACCTGTATCATTATTATGCATTATTCCTCTCAATGTTAACAATTACCATATCATATTCAATCGCATGATATATACAACCCATTCAACAATGTACTCAACAGATGCAATGTTACACCAAACTTCTATAATGAAGCAAGTTTCAAGATACACCCATTTACCAATACAAACTCAATGTTTTACAACTTAAGACATATATAAAGCTCTTAAGTTCAACAATATAACAGAATCTAATTATAAGATTACAAATCAACAAACATGTCCGGATATTTCTGGCGGACTTCCAATTCACGTTCCCAAGTGGCTTCCTCCACTCCGTGATGTTTCCACGAAACTTTCACCAAAGGGATGGTTTTGCCTCGCAAAACTTGATCCCGCCTATCCAATACCCGAACCGGTCTCTCCTCATACGAGACATCCTCATCAACCACTAAATCGGTCCAATCCAACACATGTGATGGATCCGGCTCATACTTCCGAAGCATACTCACATGAAACACGTCATGTACTCCGGACAGCTGCGGCGGTAAAGCTAAACGATAAGCAGCCTCGCCAATCCTCTCAAGGATCTCAAACGGACCAATGAACCGAGGGGACAACTTCCCGCTCTTCCCAAACCTCATCAAACCCCGTCTAGGTGATATCTTCAGAAAGACATGATCACCCACCTCAAACACCATAGGTCTCCTCCTACGGTCGGCATAAGATTTCTGACGACACTGTGCTGTAACAAGCCTCTTACGGATAAGCTCAACTTTCTCTGTCGTTTCCCTCACCAACTCCGGACCCAACAGAGGTGCATCACCCACCTCGGCCCAACAAACAGGAGATCTACACGGTCGGCCATACAAGGCCTCAAACGGTGCCATACCGATACTAGACTGGAAGCTGTTGTTGTAGGCAAACTCCACCAACGGCAAGTGCCCCTCCCACGACCCACTAAAGTCTAGAACACAACCCCGAAGCATATCCTCAAGAATCTGAATAGTACGCTCGGACTGTCCGTCAGTCTGTGGACGATAAGCCGTGCTAAAGGTCAACTTAGTGCCTAAGGCACTCTGTAAACTCTGCCACAACCTGGCAGTAAAACGAGGGTCTCTATCTGAGACGATCGTCACTGGGACCCCGTGCAACCTCACTATGTCCCGAATATATAAACCGGCAAGATGATCTACCGAATCTCTTACGCGCATAGGAATGAAGTACGCCGACTTAGTCAACCGGTCTACAACCACCCAAATAGCATCACTACCCCGCTGAGTCCTCGGAAGACCCACAACGAAGTCCATAGTGACGTGTTCCCACTTCCACTCAGCAATAGGCAAGGGTTGCAACAAACCCGCTGGCCTCTGATGTTCGGCCTTCACTGGCTGACAAGTAAGGCACTTAGATACGAAAGCTGCCACATCTCTCTTCATACCCCGCCACCAGAACTGGCGACCCAAATCCCGATACATCTTAGTGCCTCCCGGATGCACCGCAAGGCGTGAATGATGAAATTCTCGGAGTACCTCCTCTCGACAAGACTCCGGCACAAACAGACGGTCTCGGTATCTCACACTCAGGTCGGGATACACCGTCAAACCCTTCTCAACTTTCCCACCGGAAATCTTCTCACGGAGGGTTTCTACCTCAAGGTCACCCCTCTGAGCCTCTAACACTCGAGTCACGAGTGTAGGCTAAACAACAACAGAAAACAAGGCCGCAGCCTCAACGGATTCGCCCTGAAGTAAATTAAACTCCCCAAGTGCACCCAACATCTCCCATTCTCGGATGGCTATACTAGCTATGTCACCAAAAGGTTTCCTGCTAAGGGCATCGGCCACCACGTTGGCCTTTCCCGGATGATAATGCAACTCAAAGTCATAATCCTCTATGAACTCCATCCACCTCCTCTACCTCAAGTTCAAGTCTTTCTGTGTAAACAAATATTTCAGACTCTTATGATCCGAGAATACCTCGAATCTCTCACCATAAAGATAATGCCTCCAAATCTTCAAGGCAAATATCACAGCTGCTAACTCTAGATCATGCGTAGGGTAATTCTGCTCGCGAATTTTCAGCTGACGTGAGCCATAGGCAACTACTTTCCCTTCTTGCATTAACACACAACCCAGACCCTGTCGTGAGGCGTCACAATAGACTGCATAACCCAACCCTCTCTCTGGAATAATCAATACTGGAGCGGTGGTCAATCTAACTTTCAACTCCTGGAACGACTTTTCACAAGTCTCACTCCGTACAAATTTGACTCCCTTCCGAGTCAATCTAGTCAAAGGTGAAGCTAATCTGGAGAAATCTTTCACAAACCGACGATAATACCCAGCTAACCCCAGAAAACTGCGGATCTCAAACACACTCTTAGGTTGCGCCCAATCTTGCACCGCCTCCGTCTTGGATGTATCAACAGACACTCCTTCCCCAGAAACTACATGGCCTAAGAACTTAACCTCTTCTAGCCAGAACTCACACTTCCCAAACTTAGCATAAAGCTTATGGGCTCTAAGTAACTCAAGAACCATTCTCAAGTGTTCTTTGTGCTTCTCCTCAGAAGGTGAATAAATAAGGATGTCGTCCACGATGACAAGTACAAAACGATCTAAAAATTCCCGGAATATCCGGTTCATCAAATCCATAAAAACTGCCGGTGCATTGGTGAGCCCAAATGGCATCACCAGAAACTCATAGTGGCCATACCGCGTACGGAATGCCGTCTTCGGAATATCCTCCTCCCTGACTCTGAACTGATGATAACCCGATCTCAAATCTATCTTCGAGAAACAACGGGATCCCTTCAACTGATCGAACAGATCATCTATACGAGGCATAGAGTACTTATTCTTAACCGTAGCCCGATTCAATTTCCGGTAATCTATACAAAGTCTCAAAGCACCACCTTTCTTTTTAACAAAGAGAGCCGGTGCTCCCCACGGTGAAACACTAGGACGTATAAAGCCCTTATGTAGCAACTCCTGGAGCTGAATCTTCAACTCAACTAACTCGGCTGGGGCAAAACGATAAGGTGCCATAGAAATCGGCGCTGTGCCGGGCACTAGGTCAATAGAGAATTCAATCTCTCGATGCGGTGGCAAACCAACGAGATCCTCGGGAAAGACATCCGAGTACTCACAAACCACCCTTGGCAACACAATCTGAGTCTCATCATCCTCACTAATCGAAAGGTTAGCAAGTAGACCACTATGCTCACTCCGTCCTCGCGGAACATACCCCGGTGGCAACACATTACCAACCCGGTCCCCCAGAAAATGAAAGTACTCTCCGCTCACGGTACAACAAGTGACCCTCTAGCGGTAGCAATCAATAACTGCCCGGTATGACGATAACCAGTCCATACCCAAAATAACATCGAAACCCCTCATAGGCATAACTACAAAGGAAAATGGGATTCTATGATAATCAACCTCTATATCACAACCCCTAACACCTTGTTTCAAAATCAATTCACCCCCAAGAGGTGACACTACGCAAATAGGAGATGCTAACTGTGCTAACTCCAACTCCAAAACAGATGCAAATGCAGCAGACATAAAGGAATGAGATGCACCCGTATCAATCAAAACATTAGCAACCGAGTTGCAAAACAAGAAGGTACCTCTCACAACTGATGGTGCCGGCACAAGATCCTGCGCGGTAACAGCATACACGCGCCCAGACGACCTCTGATCAACCTGCTCACCCCTAGGAGCATAAGATTGTTGTACCGACTGGGACGATGAAGCCCCCTGATTGGCCCTGGAGGCCTGACCCGACTGAGCTGGTTGCTGACCCTGAATCTGCCTCAAACCAGATACACCCGGTGTGCCACCCAACTGAGGGCAATACCTCTTCATATGCCCCGGCTGACCACACTGATAACACGGGAGTGGCTGGCCTCTACCCTGACTCTGGCTCTGAGATCGAGCCGAAGATGATGCTGCTCTCTGCACTCCTCCCCTCTGAGGACAAACTGGAGACTTGTGGCCCAGCTGGCCACACTTGAAACAGGTAATGTCTCCCTGACTGCCTTTTCCCGAACTAGCACTCGGCGCAGGAAAAGTCGATCTAGAAAAACTACCCTGAGACTGCTGAGGATTAAAACCCTTCTGTCTCCTACCATCACTCTGACCATCCTGACTCCTCTTGGAGCCCTTCTGTCCTTCCTCCTCCTCTTGCATCATGATTTCCATGTGGGCCGCAACATCAACCATACGCCCATAATCCCGAATCATAGTTCCCCCAACTCTCAGCTTGAGGCCACGCCTCAACTTCTTCTCAAACTCAATACAACGGCGTTCCTCAGACGCCACCAACTCAGGTGCAAACCTGGACAAGCTAGTAAATGCAGCCTCAAACTCGGCCACTGAAGAACTCGCCTGCTTAAGCTGACAAAACTGGTCTCGCAGCTTCTCCCTGACTGCTGGAGATAAGAACTTCTCCTGGAAAGCATTCACAAAAGCCTCCCAAGTACCTCCTATACGACCCTTAGTGAACTTCCACCACTGACCCGCATCCCCCTTCAGCTGGAAAGATGCCAAGGTCACTTTCAACCCCTCGTCTTCGATGCCAAGCATCTCAAACGTCTTCGTTGTCTGTTCGAGCCATTCATCTGCCTTAAGCGGCTCTTTAGGATCACCCACAAATTCATCCGGATTAGACCGGAAGAACTCCCTCTTCAGAAAGGAAGGTCCTGCATCTGCAGCAACATCCCGAGCTTGATTCTCAGCTCTGAGAATGCCTACTGACTCCCTGAATGCCCCTGCTATCTCTCGGGCTAGAGCGCCCTTAGCCTGCTGGCCTACTGGCTCGGCCACATTGGCCTAGCCAATTCCCTCCTGAACTGCCGGAATCTCCTCTGGCACAGGCACCTCCTGCCTACCCGGCCAACCACGCCTACCGCGTCTTTGTCCTCGTCCTGACATCCTAATAAAGGAAACAAAGATGTTAGCACATTAATAAATGTGCCGAAGCTAAACACTCGCATCCTAATACATGGGACAACAATAATTCATTCCACGTAAGCACATAATCACATAAGAACCTACGAATTTCATTCCTGGATAATGATAGTCCCAATGCGTTACTATAGTTCCGGTTGGAAGCAGCAGTGATCAAGTGCCTTTCCAACAAGACTACTAGAAACTCAAAGGTCCAATCAACATCCTAGAAACTACATTCCATACCCACATAATCACATAAACATGTTATCACATAAGCATATAACATTACACTAAGTCTCTATCAAACGAGACGAACCCATTGTGCTACTAATCACTTCCCACGTACCCAAAGTATTCAAACCCGGTACGCTCTGATACCAAGTTGTAACGCCCTCAAAATAAACCCATTATATATACATCATTGACATGCAATATTAAAAGAAAACAATTCATTATCCCATTCATCAGAGTATTATTAAATAAAAACATTACATGTAATACCAAATTAAATGCCCTACGGGCTTACATTTTTTCCAAGCCAACACTTGGACACAAAATATGAGTTCTAACTCAAATACAAATAAAGCCCTAGGCTTGGTTATATATCAAATAAAAACAAATAACTAAAGATGGTCTTCAGAATCCAAAAGTTAAATCCTTCCAAGCTAAGTCCTTGGAGGTTGCTTATCACCTGAACCTGAAAATGATGTTCCCATAAAGGGTGAGCCACAGCCCAGTAGAAAAATACTAAACCAAATATAAGCATTGAATAAAGCATTAGCATTCAATAGATGGTTAACCAAGATAATCAATTACATCATTTTACAGTCTCAAGACAATATTGTCTAAGATACGTTTTACTTTCCAACTTTATCAATATGGCTCAGAACCTGGCCAAACTTACAACAGTGAACTATATATATTATATTCACATTCTTCCAATGTCAACAAACAGATGAGACTCAGGCTCAAATCAAACACTTCATACTTCCAGTTTGATACACATTTTAGTGCTGTATCAAATAAAACACTTCAATATAAATAAGCACACATAAAAGTGATGCTAATGGAGTCCATCCCCTATCTCCTCCCAAACAAAATCCGGTTTAGAGGTCCATCCCCTATCTTCCCCTAAACCGTGGAGTACATCCCCTATCTCCTCCCACACAAAACAATATATGCAAATGCAATGCTCAATCAATACACGTATTTTCTGTATTAATGCAATAGTCAAAATTAATGACTTAACCAATGTGATTAGTTTCAGTTATTCCTAATCCACATGCAATGTCTACAACAAACACGACTATCCTCCACCGATAGCCCAAAACAGTTATTTCTAGACTGGAAATAAATATATCAACAATTCAATAAGCGAGTGATTTTAATTATCCAACTACACCATTTAATCAATGAATTCCTCAATTTCATGCATTTAACCAATTTCCCCAATTTCCTTAAATTACTTATACAAATTAATTTATTAATACCACTAGGGTTTTTCCCAAAATTACCAAAGTACTCCCAACATATCAAAATACCAAAACTTAGGACAAAACTTATAGGATGGAGTAGGAAATCCCTACCTTGAAGCGAAGAATTCGAATGGAGAAGATGACGAAAACCAAAGTGCTCCAAACCCAGGATTGTTCAGATCAAACGGAAGCCCTCGACCCACTCTATCTTTTTAACAAAGGACTTAGGGTAGAAATACACTCTAAGTAGATCAAACCTAAGAGAGAAGGTGTGTAGGGAGAGGGAGAAGACGGTTCTAGGGTTTTAAAATAAAAAAGGAGATGAAAAATCATCCAAAAAGTCGGATCTCGGATTTTTATACCTGTCGCCCCGCTCGAGCGTGGAAACCCCCGCTCGAGCGCCACTCACAGACTCCCGCTCGAGCGGCCAAACTCCCGCTCGAGCGGCGAATGCACACTCCCAGAAGTTTTTGCAGACAGGTCCCCGCTCGAGCGCCCAAATCCCCGCTCGAGCGTCACTCACGATTTCCCGCTCGAGCGTCCAATCCCCTGCTCGAGCGGCCAACACTACACAGGACATACTGGATGGGTGTATTCCCCGCTCAAGCGTCCAAACCCCCGCTCGAGCGGACCAGCCAAAATCTGGGCAACTAGACTTGGTTCCTAAGCTCAACCAACCTGCTCCAAATCTTCCCAACACAACCCAAGACTCAAAATAAGAAAATAATGAATGACAACAACAATTATACAATGACGGAATCTACGGAACCTAAGTCCGGATACAATAATCAAATGGGAAAAGACCGAGGTCGCTATAACCTCCCCCCTTAAAAGAATTTCGTCCCCGAAATTAAGCATAAGTTTGTAAATAAAAACAAGTTTTTCTCAATTCTCAAAGATATTGTATAACAACAATAAACATCTTGACCCAATACTGGTCACTTCATCTCTTTATCAAGGGGTATCTCACAATATATATATATAAAACAACATATATTTCAACCTGTATCATTATTATGCATTATTCCTCTCAATGTTAACAATTACCATATCATATTCAATCGCATGATATATACAACCCATTCAACAATGTACTCAACAGATGCAATGTTACACCAAACTTCTATAATGAAGCAAGTTTCAAGATACACCCATTTACCAATACAAACTCAATGTTTTACAACTTAAGACATATATAAAGCTCTTAAGTTCAACAATATAACAGAATCTAATTATAAGATTACAAATCAACAAACATGTCCGGATATTTCTGGCGGACTTCCAATTTACGTTCCCAAGTGGCTTCCTCCACTCCGTGATGTTTCCACGAAACTTTCACCAAAGGGATGGTTTTGCCTCGCAAAACTTGATCCCGCCTATCCAATACCCGAACCGGTCTCTCCTCATACGAGACATCCTCATCAACCACTAAATCGGTCCAATCCAACACATGTGATGGATCTGGCTCATACTTCCGAAGCATACTCACATGAAACACGTCATGTACTCCGGACAGCTGCGACGGTAAAGCTAAACGATAAGCAGCCTCGCCAATCCTCTCAAGGCTCTCAAACGGACCAATGAACCGAGGGGACAACTTCCCGCTCTTCCCAAACCTCATCAAACCCCGTCTAGGTGATATCTTCAGAAAGACATGATCACCCACCTCAAACACCATAGGTCTCCTCCTACGGTCGGCATAAGATTTCTGACGACACTGTGCTGTAACAAGCCTCTTACGGATAAGCTCAACTTTCTCTGTCGTTTCCCTCACCAACTCCGGACCCAACAGAGGTGCATCACCCACCTCGGCCCAACAAACAGGAGATCTACACGGTCGGCCATACAAGGCCTCAAACGGTGCCATACCGATACTAGACTGGAAGCTGTTGTTGTAGGCAAACTCCACCAACGGCAAGTGCCCCTCCCACGACCCACTAAAGTCTAGAACACAACCCCGAAGCATATCCTCAAGAATCTGAATAGTACGCTCGGACTGCCCGTCAGTCTGTCGACGATAAGCCGTGCTAAAGGTCAACTTAGTGCCTAAGGCACTCTGCAAACTCTGCCACAACCTGGCAGTAAAACGAGGGTCTCTATCTGAGACGATCGTCACTGGGACCCCATGCAACCTCACTATGTCCCGAATATATAAACCGGCAAGATGATCTACCGAATCTCTTACGCGCATAGGAATGAAGTACGCCGACTTAGTCAACCGGTCTACAACCACCCAAATAGCATCACTACCCCGCTGAGTCCTCGGAAGACCCACAACGAAGTCCATAGTGACGTGATCCCACTTCCACTCAGCAATAGGCAAGGGTTGCAACAAACCCGCTGGCCTCTGATGTTCGGCCTTCACTGGCTGACAAGTAAGGCACTTAGATACGAAAGCTGCCACATCTCTCTTCATACCCCGCCAGCAGAACTGGCGACCCAAATCCCGATACATCTTAGTGCCTCCCGGATGCACCGCAAGGCGTGAATGATGAAATTCTCGGAGTACCTCCTCTCGACAAGACTCCGGCACAAACAGACGGTCTCGGTATCTCACACTCAGGTCGGGATACACCGTCAAACCCTTCTCAACTTTCCCACCGGAAATCTTCTCACGGAGGGTTTCTACCTCAAGGTCACCCCTCTGAGCCTCTAACACTCGAGTCACGAGTGTAGGCTAAACAACAACAGAAAACAAGGCCGCAGCCTCAACGGATTCGCCCTGAAGTAAATTAAACTCCCCAAGTGCACCCAACATCTCCCATTCTCGGATGGCTATACTAGCTATGTCACCAAAAGGTTTCCTGCTAAGGGCATCGGCCACCACGTTGGCCTTTCCCGGATGATAATGCAACTCAAAGTCATAATCCTCTATGAACTCCATCCACCTCCTCTGCCTCAAGTTCAAGTCTTTCTGTGTAAACAAATATTTCAGACTCTTATGATCCGAGAATACCTCGAATCTCTCACCATAAAGATAATGCCTCCAAATCTTCAAGGCAAATATCACAGCTGCTAACTCTAGATCATGCGTAGGGTAATTCTGCTCGTGAATTTTCAGCTGACGTGAGCCATAGGCAACTACTTTCCCTTCTTGCATTAACACACAACCCAGACCCTCTCGTGAGGTGTCACAATAGACTGCATAACCCAACCCTCTCTCTGGAATAATCAATACTGGAGCGGTGGTCAATCTAACTTTCAACTCCTGGAACGACTTTTCACAAGTCTCACTCCATACAAATTTGACTCCCTTCCGAGTCAATCTAGTCAAAGGTGAAGCTAATTTGCAGAAATCTTTCACAAACCGACGATAATACCCAGCTAACCCCAGAAAACTGCGGATCTCAAACACACTCTTAGGTTGCGCCCAATCTTGCACCGCCTCCGTCTTGGATGTATCAACAGACACTCCTTCCCCAGAAACTACATGGCCTAAGAACTTAACCTCTTCTAGCCAGAACTCACACTTCCCAAACTTAGCATAAAGCTTATGGGCTCTAAGTAACTCAAGCACCATTCTCAAGTGTTCTTTGTGCTTCTCCTCAGAAGGTGAATAAATAAGGATGTCGTCCACGATGACAAGTACAAAACGATCTAAAAATTCCCGGAATATCCGGTTCATCAAATCCATAAAAACTGCCGGTGCATTGGTGAGCCCAAATGGCATCACCAGAAACTCATAGTGGCCATACCGCGTACGGAATGCCGTCTTCAGAATATCCTCCTCCCTGACTCTGAACTGATGATAACCCGATCTCAAATCTATCTTCGAGAAACAACGGGATCCCTTCAACTAATCGAACAGATCATCTATACGAGGCATAGAGTACTTATTCTTAACCGTAGCCCGATTCAATTTCCGGTAATCTATACAAAGTCTCAAAGCACCACCTTTCTTTTTAACAAAGAGAGCCGGTGCTCCCCACGATGAAACACTAGGACGTATAAAGCCCTTATCTAGCAACTCCTGGAGCTGAATCTTCAACTCAACTAACTCGGCTGGGGCAAAACGATAAGGTGCCATAGAAATCGGCGCTGTGCCGGGCACTAGGTCAATAGAGAATTCAATCTCTCGATGCGGTGGCAAACCAACGAGATCCTCAGGAAAGACATCCGAGTACTCATAAACCACCCTTGGCAACACAATCTGAGTCTCATCATCCTCACTAATCGAAAGGTTAGCAAGTAGACCACTATGCTCACTCCGTCCTCGCGGAACATACCCCGGTGGCAACACATTACCAACCCGGTCCCCCAGAAAATGAAAGTACTCTCCGCTCACGGTACAACAAGTGACCCTCTGGCGGTAGCAATCAATAACTGCCCGGTATGACGATAACCAGTCCATACCCAAAATAACATCGAAACCCCTCATAGGCATAACTACAAAGGAAAATGGGATTCTATGATAATCAACCTCTATATCACAACCCCTAACACCTTGTTTCAAAATCAATTCACCCCCAAGAGGTGACACTACGCAAATAGGAGATGCTAACTGTGCTAACTCCAACTCCAAAACAGATGCAAATGCAGCAGACACAAAGGAATGAGATGCACCCGTATCAATCAAAACATTAGCAACCGAGTTGCAAAACAAGAAGGTACCTCTCACAACTGATGGTGCCGGCACAAGATCCTGCGCGGTAACAGCATACACGCGCCCAGACGACCTCTGATCAACCTGCTCACCCCTAGGAGCATAAGATTGTTGTACCGACTGGGACGATGAAGCCCCCTGATTGGCCCTGGAGGCCTGACCCGACTGAGCTGGTTGCTGACCCTGAATCTGCCTCAAACCAGATACACCCGGTGTGCCACCCAACTGAGGGCAATACCTCTTCATATGCCCCGGCTGACCACACTGATAACACGGGAGTGGCTGGCCTCTACCCTGACTCTGGCTCTGAGATCGAGCCGAAGATGATGCTGCTCTCTGCACTCCTCCCCTCTGAGGACAAACTGGAGACTTGTGGCCCAGCTGGCCACACTTGAAACAGGTAATGTCTCCCTGACTGCCTTTTCCCGAACTAGCACTCGGCGCAGGAAAAGTCGATCTAGAAAAACTACCCTGAGACTGCTGAGGATTAAAACCCTTCTGTCTCCTACCATCACTCTGACCATCCTGACTCCTCTTGGAGCCCTTCTGTCCTTCCTCCTCCTCTTGCATCATGATTTCCATGTGGGCCGCAACATCAACCATACGCCCATAATCCCGAATCATAGTTCCCCCAACTCTCAACTTGAGGCCACGCCTCAACTTCTTCTCAAACTCAATACAACGGCGTTCCTCAGACGCCACCAACTCAGGTGCAAACCTAGACAAGCTAGTAAATGCAGCCTCAAACTCGGCCACTGAAGAACTCGCCTGCTTAAGCTGACAAAACTGGTCTCGCAGCTTCTCCCTGACTGCTGGAGATAAGAACTTCTCCTGGAAAGCATTCACAAAAGCCTCCCAAGTACCTCCTATACGACCCTTAGTGAACTTCCACCACTGACCCGCATCCCCCTTCAGCTGGAAAGATGCCAAGGTCACTTTCAACCCCTCGTCTTCGATGCCAAGCATCTCAAACGTCTTCGTTGTCTGTTCGAGCCATTCATCTGCCTTAAGCGGCTCTTTAGGATCACCCACAAATTCATCCGGATTAGACCGGAAGAACTCCCTCTTCAGAAAGGAAGGTCCTGCATCTGCAGCAACATCCCGAGCTTGATTCTTAGCTCTGAGAATGCCTACTGACTCCCTGAATGCCCCTGCTATCTCTTGGGCTAGAGCGCCCATAGCCTGCTGGCCTACTGGCTTGGCCATATTGGCCTGGCCAATTCTCTCCTGAACTGCCGGAATCTCCTCTGGCACAGGCACCTCCTGCCTACCCGGCCTACCACGCCTACCGCGTCCTCGTCCTCGTCCTGACATCCTAATAAAGGAAACAAAGACGTTAGCACATTAATAAATGTGCCGAAGCTAAACACTCACGTCCTAATACATGGGACAACAATAATTCATTCCACGTAAGCACATAATCACATAAGCACCTACGAATTTCATTCCTGGATAATGATAGTCCCAATGCGTTACTATAGTTCCGGTTGGAAGCAGCAGTGATCAAGTGCCTTTCTAACAAGACTACTAGAAACTCAAAGGTCCAATCAACATCCTAGAAACTACATTCCATACCCACATAATCACATAAACATGTTATCACATAAGCATATAACATTACACTAAGTCTCTATCAAACAAGACGAACCCATTGTGATACTAATCACTTCCCACGTACCCAAAGTATTCAAACCCGGTACGCTCTGATACCAAGTTGTAACGCCCTCAAAATAAACCCATTATATATACATCATTGACATGCAATATTAAAAGAAAACAATTCATTATCCCATTCATCAGAGTATTATTAAATAAAAACATTACATGTAATACCAAATTAAATGCCCTACGGGCTTACATTTTTTCCAAGCCAACACTTGGACACAAAACATGAGTTCTAACTCAAATACAAATAAAGCCCTAGGCTTGATTATATATCAAATAAAAACAAATAACTAAAGATGGTCTTCAGAATCCAAAAGTTAAATCCTTCCAAGCTAAGTCCTTGGAGGTTGCTTATCACCTGAACCTGAAAATGATGTTCCCATAAAGGGTGAGCCACAGCCCAGTAGAAAAATACTAAACCAAATATAAGCATTGAATAAAGCCTTAGCATTCAATAGATGGTTAACCAAGATAATCAATTACATCATTTTACAGTCTCATGACAATATTGTCTAAGATACGTTTTACTTTCCAACTTTATCAATATGGCTCAGAACCTGGCCAAACTTACAACAGTGAACTATATATATTATATTCACATTCTTCCAATGTCAACAAACAGATGAGACTCAGGCTCAAATCAAACACTTCATACTTCCAGTTTGATACACATTTTAGTGCTGTATCAAATAAAACAATTCAATATAAATAAGCACACATAAAAGTGATGCTAATGGAGTCCATCCCCTATCTCCTCCCAAACAAAATCCGGTTTAGAGGTCCATCCCCTATCTTCCCCTAAACCATGGAGTACATCCCCTATCTCCTCCCACACAAAACAATATATGCAAATGCAATGCTCAATCAATACACGTATTTTCTGTATTAATGCAATAGTCAAAATTAATGACTTAACCAATGTGATTAGTTTCAGTTATTCCTAATCCACATGCAATGTCTACAACAAACACGACTATCCTCCACCGATAGCCCAAAACAGTTATTTCTAAACTGGAAATAAATATATCAACAATTCAATAAGCGAGTGATTTTAATTATCCAACTACACCATTTAATCAATGAATTCCTCAATTTCATGCATTTAACCAATTTCCCCAATTTCCTTAAATTAATTATACAAATTAATTTATTAATACCACTAGGGTTTTTCCCAAAATTACCAAAGTACTCCCAACATATCAAAATACCAAAACTTAGGACAAAACTTATAGGATGGAGTAGGAAATCCCTACCTTGAAGCGAAGAATTCGAATGGAGAAGATGACGAAAACCAAAGTGCTCCAAACCCAGGATTGTTCAGATCAAACGGAAGCCCTCGACCCACTCTATCTTTTTAACAAAGGACTTAGGGTAGAAATACACTCTAAGTAGATCAAACCTAAGAGAGAAGGTGTGTAGGGAGAGGGAGAAGACGGTTCTAGGGTTTTAAAATCAAAAAGGAGATGAAAAATCCTCCAAAAAGTCGGATCTCGGATTTTTATACCTGTCGCCCCGCTCGAGCGTGGAAACCCCCGCTCGAGCGCCACTCACAGACTCCCGCTCGAGCGGCCAAACTCCCGCTCGAGCGGTGAATGCACACTCCCAGAAGTTTTTGCAGACAGGTCCCCGCTCGAGCGCCCAAATCCCCGCTCGAGCGTCACTCACGATTTCCCGCTCGAGCGTCCAATCCCCCGCTCGAGCGGCCAACACTACACAGGACATACTGGATGGGTGTATTCCCCGCTCAAGCGTCCAAACCCCCGCTCGAGCGGACAAGCCAAAATCTGGGCAACTAGACTTGGTTCCTAAGCTCAACCAACCTGCTCCAAATCTTCCCAACACAACCCAAGACTCAAAATAAGAAAATAATGAATGACAACAACAATTATACAATGACGGAATCTACGGAACCTAAGTCCGGATACAATAATCAAATGGGAAAAGACCGGGGTCGCTATAACCTCCCCCCCTTAAAAGAATTTCGTCTCCGAAATTAAGCATAAGTTTGTAAATAAAAACAAGTTTTTCTCAATTCTCAAAGATATTGTATAACAACAATAAACATCTTGACCCAATACTGGTCACTTCATCTCTTTATCAAGGGGTATCTCACAATATATATATATAAAACAACATATATTTCAACCTGTATCATTATTATGCATTATTCCTCTCAATGTTAACAATTACTATATCATATTCAATCGCATGATATATACAACCCATTCAACAATGTACTCAACAGATGCAATGTTACACCAAACTTCTATAATGAAGCAAGTTTCAAGATACACCCATTTACCAATACAAACTCAATGTTTTACAACTTAAGACATATATAAAGCTCTTAAGTTCAACAATATAACAGAATCTAATTATAAGATTACAAATCAACAAACATGTCCGGATATTTCTGGCGGACTTCCAATTCACGTTCCCAAGTGGCTTCCTCCACTCCGTGATGTTTCCACGAAACTTTCACCAAAGGGATGGTTTTGCCTCGCAAAACTTGATCCCGCCTATCCAATACCCGAACCGGTCTCTCCTCATACGAGACATCCTCATCAACCACTAAATCGGTCCAATCCAACACATGTGATGGATCTGGCTCATACTTCCGAAGCATACTCACATGAAACACGTCATGTACTCCGGACAGCTGCGGCGGTAAAGCTAAACGATAAGCAGCCTCGCCAATCCTCTCAAGGATCTCAAACGGACCAATGAACCGAGGGGACAACTTCCCGCTCTTCCCAAACCTCATCAAACCCCGTCTAGGTGATATCTTCAGAAAGACATGATCACCCACCTCAAACACCATAGGTCTCCTCCTACGGTCGGCATAAGATTTCTGACGACACTGTGCTGTAACAAGCCTCTTACGGATAAGCTCAACTTTCTCTGTCGTTTCCCTCACCAACTCCGGACCCAACAGAGGTGCATCACCCACCTCGGCCCAACAAACAGGAGATCTACACGGTCGGCCATACAAGGCCTCAAACGGTGCCATACCGATACTAGACTGGAAGCTGTTGTTGTAGGCAAACTCCACCAACGGCAAGTGCCCCTCCCACGACCCACTAAAGTCTAGAACACAACCCCGAAGCATATCCTCAAGAATCTGAATAGTACGCTCGGACTGCCCATCAGTCTGTGGACGATAAGCCGTGCTAAAGGTCAACTTAGTGCCTAAGGCACTCTGCAAACTCTGCCACAACCTGGCAGTAAAACGAGGGTCTCTATCTGAGACGATCGTCACTGGGACCCCGTGCAACCTCACTATGTCCCGAATATATAAACCGGCAAGATGATCTACCGAATCTCTTACGCGCATAGGAATGAAGTACGCCGACTTAGTCAACCGGTCTACAACCACCCAAATAGCATCACTACCCCGCTGAGTCCTCGGAAGACCCACAACGAAGTCCATAGTGACGTGTTCCCACTTCCACTCAGCAATAGGCAAGGGTTGCAACAAACCCGCTGGCCTCTGATGTTCGGCCTTCACTTGCTGACAAGTAAGGCACTTAGATACGAAAGCTGCCACATCTCTCTTCATACCCCGCCACCAGAACTGGCGACCCAAATCCCGATACATCTTAGTGCCTCCCGGATGCACCGCAAGGCGTGAATGATGAAATTCTCGGAGTACCTCCTCTCGACAAGACTCCGGCACAAACAGACGGTCTCGGTATCTCACACTCAGGTCGGGATACACCGTCAAACCCTTCTCAACTTTCCCACCGGAAATCTTCTCACAGAGGGTTTCTACCTCAAGGTCACCCCTCTGAGCCTCTAACACTCGAGTCACGAGTGTAGGCTAAACAACAACAGAAAACAAGGCCGCAGCCTCAACGGATTCGCCCTGAAGTAAATTAAACTCCCCAAGTGCACCCAACATCTCCCATTCTCGGATGGCTATACTAGCTATGTCACCAAAAGGTTTCCTGCTAAGGGCATCGGCCACCACGTTGGCCTTTCCCGGATGATAATGCAACTCAAAGTCATAATCCTCTATGAACTCCATCCACCTCCTCTGCCTCAAGTTCAAGTCTTTCTGTGTAAACAAATATTTCAGACTCTTATGATCCGAGAATACCTCGAATCTCTCACCATAAAGATAATGCCTCCAAATCTTCAAAGCAAATATCACAGTTGCTAACTCTAGATCATGCGTAGGGTAATTCTGCTCGTGAATTTTCAGCTGACGTGAGCCATAGGCAACTACTTTCCCTTCTTGCATTAACACACAACCCAGACCCTCTCGTGAGGCGTCATATTAGACTGCATAACCCAACCCTCTCTCTGGAATAATCAATACTGGAGCGGTGGTCAATCTAACTTTCAACTCCTGGAACGACTTTTCACAAGTCTCACTCCATACAAATTTGACTCCCTTCCGAGTCAATCTAGTCAAAGGTGAAGCTAATCTGGAGAAATCTTTCACAAACCGACGATAATACCTAGCTAACCCCAGAAAACTGCGGATCTCAAACACACTCTTAGGTTGCGCCCAATCTTGCACCGCCTCCGTCTTGGATGTATCAACAGACACTCCTTCCCCAGAAACTACATGGCCTAAGAACTTAACCTCTTCTAGCCAGAACTCACACTTCCCAAACTTAGCATAAAGCTTATGGGCTCTAAGTAACTCAAGCACCATTCTCAAGTGTTCTTTGTGCTTCTCCTCAGAAGGTGAATAAATAAGGATGTCGTCCACGATGACAAGTACAAAACGATCTAAAAATTCCCGGAATATCCGGTTCATCAAATCCATAAAAACTGCCGGTGCATTGGTGAGCCCAAATGGCATCACCAGAAACTCATAGTGGCCATACCGCGTACGGAATGCCGTCTTCGGAATATCCTCCTCCCTGACTCTGAACTGATGATAACCCGATCTCAAATCTATCTTCGAGAAACAACGGGATCCCTTCAACTGATCGAACAGATCATCTATACGAGGCATAGAGTACTTATTCTGAACCGTAGCCCGATTCAATTTCCGGTAATCTATACAAAGTCTCAAAGCACCACCTTTCTTTTTAACAAAGAGAGCCGGTGCTCCCCACGATGAAACACTAGGACGTATAAAGCCCTTATCTAGCAACTCCTGGAGCTGAATCTTCAACTCAACTAACTCGGCTGGGGCAAAACGATAAGGTGCCATAGAAATCGGCGCTGTGCCGGGCACTAGGTCAATAGAGAATTCAATCTCTCGATGCGGTGGCAAACCAACGAGATCCTCAAGAAAGACATCCGAGTACTCACAAACCACCCTTGGCAACACAATCTGAGTGTCATCATCCTCACTAATCGAAAGGTTAGCAAGTAGACCACTATGCTCACTCCGTCCTCGCGGAACATACCCCGGTGGCAACACATTACCAACCCGGTCCCCCAGAAAATGAAAGTACTCTCCGCTCACGGTACAACAAGTGACCCTCTGGCGGTAGCAATCAATAACTGCCCGGTATGACGATAACCAGTCCATACCCAAAATAACATCGAAACCCCTCATAGGCATAACTACAAAGGAAAATGGGATTCTATGATAATCAACCTCTATATCACAACCCCTAACACCTTGTTTCAAAATCAATTCACCCCCAAGAGGTGACACTACGCAAATAGGAGATGCTAACTGTGCTAACTCCAACTCCAAAACAGATGCAAATGCAGCAGACACAAAGGAATGAGATGCACCCGTATCAATCAAAACATTAGCAACCGAGTTGCAAAACAAGAAGGTACCTCTCACAACTGATGGTGCCGGCACAAGATCCTGCGCGGTAACAGCATACACGCGCCCAGACGACCTCTGATCAACCTGCTCACCCCTAGGAGCATAAGATTGTTGTACCGACTGGGACGATGAAGCCCCCTGATTGGCCCTGGAGGCCTGACCCGACTGAGCTGGTTGCTGACCCTGAATCTGCCTCAAACCAGATACACCCGGTGTGCCACCCAACTGAGGGCAATACCTCTTCATATGCCCCGGCTGACCACACTGATAACACGGGAGTGGCTGGCCTCTACCCTGACTCTGGCTCTGAGATCGAGCCGAAGATGATGCTGCTCTCTGCACTCCTCCCCTCTGAGGACAAACTGGAGACTTGTGGCCCAGCTGGCCACACTTGAAACAGGTAATGTCTCCCTGACTGCCTTTTCCCGAACTAGCACTCGGCGCAGGAAAAGTCGATCTAGAAAAACTACCCTGAGACTGCTGAGGATTAAAACCCTTCTGTCTCCTACCATCACTCTGACCATCCTGACTCCTCTTGGAGCCCTTCTGTCCTTCCTCCTCCTCTTGCATCATGATTTCCATGTGGGCCGCAACATCAACCATACGCCCATAATCCCGAATCATAGTTCCCCCAACTCTCAACTTGAGGCCACGCCTCAACTTCTTCTCAAACTCAATACAACGGCGTTCCTCAGACGCCACCAACTCAGGTGCAAACCTAGACAAGCTAGTAAATGCAGCCTCAAACTCAGCCACTGAAGAACTCGCCTGCTTAAGCTGACAAAACTGGTCTCGCAGCTTCTCCCTGACTGCTGGAGATAAGAACTTCTCCTGGAAAGCATTCACAAAAGCCTCCCAAGTACCTCCTATACGACCCTTAGTGAACTTCCACCACTGACCCGCATCCCCCTTCAGCTGGAAAGATGCCAAGGTCACTTTCAACCCCTCGTCTTCGATGCCAAGCATCTCAAACGTCTTCGTTGTCTGTTCGAGCCATTCATCTGCCTTAAGCGGCTCTTTAGGATCACCCACAAATTCATCCGGATTAGACCGGAAGAACTCCCTCTTCAGAAAGGAAGGTCCTGCATCTGCAGCAACATCCCGAGCTTGATTCTCAGCTCTGAGAATGCCTACTGACTCCCTGAATGCCCCTGCTATCTCTCGGGCTAGAGCGCCCATAGCCTGCTGGCCTACTGGCTCGGCCACATTGGCCTAGCCAATTCCCTCCTGAACTGCCGGAATCTCCTCTGGCACAGGCACCTCCTGCCTACCCGGCCAACCACGCCTACCGCGTCCTTGTCCTCGTCCTGACATCCTAATAAAGGAAACAAAGACGTTAGCACATTAATAAATGTGCCGAAGCTAAACACTCGCGTCCTAATACATGGGACAACAATAATTCATTCCACGTAAGCACATAATCACATAAGCACCTACGAATTTCATTCCTGGATAATGATAGTCCCAATGCGTTACTATAGTTCCGGTTGGAAGCAGCAGTGATCAAGTGCCTTTCCAACAAGACTACTAGAAACTCAAAGGTCCAATCAACATCCTAGAAACTACATTCCATACCCACATAATCACATAAACATGTTATCACATAAGCATATAACATTACACTAAGTCTCTATCAAACAAGACGAACCCATTGTGATACTAATCACTTCCCACGTACCCAAAGTATTCAAACCCGGTACGCTCTGATACCAAGTTGTAACGCCCTCAAAATAAACCCATTATATATACATCATTGACATGCAATATTAAAAGAAAACAATTCATTATCCCATTCATCAGAGTATTATTAAATAAAAACATTACATGTAATACCAAATTAAATGCCCTACGAGCTTACATTTTTTCCAAGCCAACACTTGGACACAAAACATGAGTTCTAACTCAAATACAAATAAAGCCCTAGGCTTGATTATATATCAAATAAAAACAAATAACTAAAGATGGTCTTCAGAATCCAAAAGTTAAATCCTTCCAAGCTAAGTCCTTGGAGGTTGCTTATCACCTGAACCTGAAAATGATGTTCCCATAAAGGGTGAGCCACAGCCCAGTAGAAAAATACTAAACCAAATATAAGCATTGAATAAAGCATTAGCATTCAATAGATGGTTAACCAAGATAATCAATTACATCATTTTACAGTCTCATGACAATATTGTCTAAGATACGTTTTACTTTCCAACTTTATCAATATGGCTCAGAACCTGGCCAAACTTACAAGAGTGAACTATATATATTATATTCACATTCTTCCAATGTCAACAAACAGATGAGACTCAGGCTCAAATCAAACACTTCATACTTCCAGTTTGATACACATTTTAGTGCTGTATCAAATAAAACACTTCAATATAAATAAGCACACATAAAAGTGATGCTAATGGAGTCCATCCCCTATCTCCTCCCCAACAAAATCCGGTTTAGAGGTCCATCCCCTATCTTCCCCTAAACCGTGGAGTACATCCCCTATTTTCAGAGAGGTATCCGGTACACACCCGCCGACTAGCTTACATTTGTGTTTTCAGGGAGTAAAGCGACGACATTTGGAGGAGCGCAGACTTGATCAACAGGATTATACGGGAAAATAATTTCATGCTCATACAATTAGTGCCATCTGTGGGAATTACACAAAGAATAAAACCTCTTGATCAAGTTTTCCTCTTTAGCTGAAAGCAATGGCGAACAATGAAGACTTGCCGTATTTTGCTATTGATGGGCAAATCCCGGAGGGGGGTGGGAGGCACGAAGGTGTACCCTCTGTCTCACCCATGGCAGAATTAGAACCCCAGCGACGGAACTCCCGGAGGGACACAAGGGAGAGACGAGGCACTAGTCCCCGTCGCTCTCAAAGTCCTGATAGACAGAGGCGGAGGCTGGATCCTCAAGTTTTGGAGGACCGCGTGAGCGAACAAGACGAGTTAATAAGGAGGATGGCGGCAGATATGGAGACAATGAAGCGCCAAATAAAAGGGAAAGAGGTGGCGACAGGAAATGGGCGCAAAAGCAACACGCCCCCTCGCCACTCAGAAGACCGTGACAGACATATTACAGCTTTACAAGCAGAAAGTAGGAGCCTTAGAACAGGTGATACTCAGTCGAGGACTTCCAGGACTCATCACTCCCGGTCTGAGAAAACGAGGACTGAGAGGTCATATACAGAGGGAAGCAGCTATTGCCCCTCGCACACGCACCAGACGACATCCAGGCACACGGAGTTGCCTAGTTCAGTGAACTTATAGACAGTGTTGAACGAGAGAGCTTGATGAAAGGAAGACACTAGGGCTCGCGACGCTCGGAGGGTTTCAGTGCTACAGCGATTGGCCCCTAGGACACATGGGAGTGTCGAGGTAGGGATGCCAATGCCGCGCTTTGCTTACGAGCCAGCGGATAAAGTATTAGCAAGGTTACAGAGTTCGCCATTCATTCCAGCAATAGAGAACGCACCACTACCTTCAGGCTTCCACCAGCCCAAATTTACTACTTGTGAGGGGAAGACGAACCCCTACATGCACTTAAGCCACTTTCGCTAGGTTATGGCAGTATACCGGCGAAACGAGACCCTAATGTGTATCCTGTTTCCATCTAGTTTGGGCGACCTAGGTCTAACCTGGTTCGAAAGGCTACCAGAAGGCAGCATCGCCTCATGGGCACAATTGGCAGAACCGTTCGTAACTAGATTCAGAACGAACACCAAGACACCAGTAGAGATTGATCAGCTACTCTTCATTGACATGGGCGAAAATGAGACATTGAGGTCTTACAACAGTCGATATTGGGAGACTTTCAACTAGATTGGGGATTGCCTACAAATCTCGCCATCGCACAATACAAAAGGGGTCTACCAGTCGGAAACAAATTGAGGGACTCAATTACTATGATGCCACTGCTCACAATGGAGGCCCTAATGGAGAGGGTGCATCAACATATCTGTGTAGAGGAAGATAGCGCCCGGGCTAAAGCAAAGCCTGGCACAGCAGCGATATTAGATAAAAGGACTACCGCAAAAGTTAACACGATAAAACAACCAAGCAGGAATGGGCGAGGCAGGCGAGCCAACAGAGAGGACCCAGAAAGAAGGAAGTTAAGGGTTCACACTGCCATCACCACCGTGTTCAATAAACCTATCTATCGGATTCTCAGTGAGATACGTAATAAACCCTACATTCTGCGGCCAACCAAGTTGAGAGAAACACAATGGGGCTATGGAGAGAGGTCCCGTTGCACCTTTCATGATGAGAAGGGGCACTGAGCTAAAAACTGCACACCCCTGAGGCAACATCTGGAGGAGTTAGTGGCAGCTGGACACCTTGACCAGTACATAGAAGGGGGGACACAGCCAGCCCCCCAGGACCTCAACAAATTGAACGGGATGCCAGACGACGGTCCACCCCAAGGCGTAATCAACGTTATTTATGGAATCGTCGAACCTGAGTGTAGACGTCCCCGAACGCCCCGGGAGGAACGAGCTCCCGTTCTGTTCATATTTGGGGTCACTACAGCTCAGGACTCTCAAATTTGTCACGGTTCTAAGTCTGAACCAAAGAGTCCAAATCCGGCAAATCGTTTTGAGAAAAAACAGATTTTTTGAAAGAAGTGCCAAACATGGACTGCTTTGCCAGATACAGAGTCGCCACCTAAATGTTTTTTAATAGGAAATTTAGGAAACCCTAACTCGGTGCCAAAGGCCACGTGTCCGTCATCACCAAAGTTGCCTCGGCTCGGGAACTTGGGTACGATTGGGGAAGGTCATTTCGTGAGCACCCCCGCTCGCCCGATCAAAGATTGGCCTCTACTAACCATGATATCTATTTTTGAAAACTTTGTGTATCCTTATTCCGGTTATTAGCCTAGGTTACTATGTGATGCGCACAGCATACAAGTATAGACTGAGTTGCCTGAATTGGAACAAAACATTTCATGTTTGTTTATTTGAAAGTGATTTGATGGTGCTACCCGCAAGTAGGCTAAGACGTGGATTTGCCACCCTCGGGTGGGCTTAGAAAACATGATTTTGCCACTATCTAGTGGGCTTAAAACACACATTTGATGAATTATTCCAATTCAAATAACCCAACCTTCACCCACAGGCACTCAGGCAGATATATCACATAAGCAAATAGCCTCATGGTAAGTATGCTATTCATGGCAGTCACTCACACGCATGCAAGGATGCTAAAGCATAGAACTTACCGAGTACTCCAAGCCGAAATAGAAACTACATTAGAAATCATGCATGATCCTAAGTATACAAAAATGCCTAATGCAATACATGCAAAATGCAACTATAGCAGGCTCGGCTATTCTAAGATGGCATATGAAATGCTACAACTGTCATGTATTCAATTTGGAATTGAAAGTACAATGCAGTTAGTATGATGCGCCGAGCCCAGTGCATGCAATACAGATGAATGATGCAAACATGCTATCATACTGTATGCTAATTTAAATATGCCCTAATCTAACCATCATAAGCTGGTAAATAAAAAGGGAAGAAAGACGTGGGGTTGGAAGACATACAACACACTCACGCACACTTATTACAGTTTTGCCCCCGCGTAGAGGGTCCGAATAAATATACAGTCCCAAATAAAAGAATATTACAGTCCAAATATTACAATCCGAAAAATATACAAATTCCTAATTAATTAACAAATTAACTAAGAAAACTGTAAAACTGGTATGCAAGCCAAGGACTGCCTTGCTTCTGATGAATGATGCATGTCTGGGCTGCCTTGCGCGGAAATCCACCGGGATGCCCCAATCAGCCTCTGTTTAGCAGTTATTCTTGGAAAGCGTGCCAAGCTCCGAAAAGTTGCTGATTCTTCATTTTGCTGCAACAAAGAGTAGGAAGGGGCATAGCAATGTATTTTCACAAATATATGCATGCCTCGATCCTCGTGCCACCAATCACGCATATCGATGCATGATGGCCGAGGAGTCGAAATGCGCAACTCAATATAGAATGAATGCAACTTATAAACACAAGAAGAACCTAACTCCATCATGGATGATCCGAAGTGTCGGTGACTAGGGAATTGAGACACGTTCCGTCACTCAGAGTACGAAACGCACCTCGTTTCCCGTGCCCGGGCTAACTCCTATCCCGGACACGATGCAATATGCATGATATGCATGAATGCAACTAAGATACAGCCTAGTATGCACAATGCTATGAAAATGAGATGTCTCAAAATTCGTGCACACGGGCACGCAAACCGAAGAAACACATGAATGCGATCTAAGATACAACCTAGTATGCACTATGCTGTAAAAATGAGATGCCTCGAAATGAGTGCACACGGGCACGCAAACCGAGAAAATGACATACGCAATGTAAATGACATGGAAATGTGATATGGGCTTACACTAACATGAGAGAGCCTCAGCCACGCTCACATAAGGGGCCGATAGATGAAAATGAAGTGCCTCGAAATGCGTGCACACGGGCACACAAACCGAGGCAATGGCATACGTAATGCAATATGGCTAAAATGGCATATAGAATGCAACATGGACTTACACTAACATGAGAGAGCCTCAGCCACACTCACATAAGAGGCCGGTAGATGAAAATGAAGTGCCTCGAAATGCGTGCACACGGGCACGCAAATCGAGGCAATGGCATACGCAATGCAAATGATATGGAAATGCGATATGGGCTTACACTAACATGAGAGAGCCTCAGCCACACTCACCTAAGAGGCCGATGGATGAAAATGAAGTGCCTCGAAATGCGTGCACACGGGCACGCAAATCGAGGCAATGGCATATGCAATGCAATGGCATGGAAATGGCATATAGAATGCAACATGGACTTATACTAACATGAGAGAGCCTCAGCCGCACTCACATAAGAGGCCGATGGATGAAAATGAAGTGCCTCGAAATGCGTGCACACGGGCACGCAAACCGAGGCAATGGCATAAGCAATGCAATGGCTTGGAAAATGATATGGGCTTACACTAACATGAGAGAGCCTCAGCCACACTCACATAAGAGGCCGATGGATGAAAATGAAGTGCCTCGAAATGCGTGCACACGGGCACGCAAACCGAGACAATGGCATATGCAATGCAATGGCATGGAAATGGCATATAGAATGCAACATGGACTTATACTAACATGAGAGAGCCTCAGCCGCACTCACATAAGAGGCCGATGGATGAAAATGAAGTGCCTCGAAATGCGTGCACACGGGCACGCAAACCGAGGCAATGGCATATGCAATGCAATGGCATGGAAAATGATATGGGCTTACACTAACATGAGAGAGCCTCAGCCACACTCACATAAGAGGCCGATGGATGAAAATGAAGTGCCTCGAAATGCGTGCACACAGGCACGCAAACCGAGGCAATGGCATATGCAATGTAATGGCATGAAAATGGCATATAGAATGCAACATGGACTTATACTAACATGAGAGAGCCTCAGCCGCACTCACATAAGAGGCCGATGGATGAAAATAAAGTGCCTCGAAATGCGTGCACATGGGCACGCAAACCGAGGCAATGGCATATGCAATGCAATGGCATGGAAAATGATATGGGCTTACACTAACATGAGAGAGCCTCATCCACACCCACATAAGAGGCCGGTGGATGAAATGGAGTGCCTCGAAATGCGTGCACACGGGCACGCAAACCGAGACAATGGCATACGCAATGCAATGCAATATGCACGGAAAATGATATGCAAACATGTTAATGGATTTTCAGCAATGAAATGTGGGGGAAAACAGCCCCGAAATGAAGCGAAAACACACCCGATGCATGGAATCTCTCCCGAAATGCAAATTAGGCGCATAGAATGAACTACAGCTATACAAAGCATGCATAATTGGTACACGAGATGAAAAGACAAAAGAAAGGCAGCCTCAAAATAAGCATTTTTTCAGTTTATGGCATGGCCAAACAGCAAACAAAGATAGGGCAACAATGGTATGCAAAAATGGCCCTAAACATGAGATTATGAAGCAACTCACAGCTGCTAACTCCAAATAGGTTAGGGCCCTTCAACAACATTTAAGAGGGGCAAAAAATAAGCCACTTTACAGAACTGTAAAAACCCTAAAAACAAACACAGATATAGCTAAGCTCTTATGCAAGGAAAAGGGCCAAAAGGTGGCCAAAGAGGCAAGTGGTATATGCAAAGCCCAAACTGAAAAATTCCCTTCTACAACATTGAAGAAGGACCAAAAATATGCATATTTACAGAACTGTAAAAACCCCAAAACAGTATACAAACATGCTAGAAATGCAATGCAAAATGAGGCTCAAAAAGTGGCTATAACATGAGGTATACAAAGCATTCATCAAAAAAGAAAAGACCCTTAATGAAACATGTTAAGAAGGTCAAAATAAGACTTTTTCTAGTACTGTAAAACGGCCAAAAACCGAAGCATAATAGGCTACCAAAACATGCAAGAAATGGGGACCAAAGAGGGATATAAAGGCAAGTATAGCATGGAGGTCCCAAACAGTGTTGAGCCCTTCTTCAATGTTGAAGAGGGGATCAAAATAAGCCTATTTTTAGTTCTGTAAAACGCCCAAAAATGGAAGCGTAATGGGCTGCCAAAGCATGCAAGAAAATGGCATTCAAGGGAGATATTGAAGCAAGTGCAAGATGGGAGGCTCAAACAGGGTTGAGCCCTTAATGAAACAAGAAAACGAGCTCAAAAGAAGGCCACTTTCAGTTATGGCCGGAGCTCAAAACAACAAGCATGTATGGCTAAGAAATGTTGCAAAATTAAGCTCAAAAGAGGGGAAATAGGACTTACCTTTGAAGACAAGTCTTGGATGCTCCTTGGCTTGAGTTTGCAGCACCCTTAGGCCTTGGAGAATACCTTCAAACTTTTGGAATGGAGGATGGAAGGGTGGGGGTTGGTGGTGTAGAAGAAATGGTGGTGTTGGACTTGGAGGTTTTCAAGGAAATGAGAGAGATGGAGGAGGATTTGTGTATGCAACCTTGAAGGTGATTTTTTCTAACCTCTAAAACCAATGCCACCTGCTGGTTATATGGACAAAAAAGAGGGAGCAAAGGGAGGCAAAAGGTGGAGGGAAAGTAGGCAAGTTTTCCCCCACAAAATATCCCCCGGATTGGGATATTTTCTGGGGGAAACAGCTATACAGCTGTAAAGTGTGTAACTCAAGGAACATGGCCGGCCACCTTTTGGGCTTGCAGGTGGCCGGCCGGCCACCCCCCCTAGCTGGCCGGCTAGGGGTCAAAAAGGTCAACTTCAATTAGTGGCCGGCCACCACAAAAAGGTGGCCTCCCAGGTCTCCTCTTCACAACCCTGTGGTTCGAATTTGGAAACTCTAAAACAGGAGAGAGAACAAGCCACATCTAGGGGGGGTCAAAAGGGTCAGGTGACATTAGTGGCCGGCCACCAACTTTTAGGATCCTCCCAAGTGTGTACATCACAAATATGTGGTTTGGGGTTGAAGAAAGTGGCTCCAAGGTGTTCAACATTGGCTCGGAAGGGAGAAAAACGGGTGTCGGAGGGCGAAAATGGAATATAACTGGTTGCCAAGATAATTGCTGGCCTCCCACCCTCCAGTGACCTTCCTGGTGATGAAACAGAGGCACCCGTCAAAAATGAACGAAAACCGATGCAAAACGAATGCTCGGGGGCCAAAACACGCAGTTCGGGGTCCCAAAAACGGGCTGTTAAGCACCGAAAGTGGCATTCGGCCACGAAGTGGGTTTCTCAGACCCCAGTGTCCCTTGAAAGGGAGTAAATAAGATGTATGCCAAAAATCAGAGCAAACGGAGATGGTTAGGCGGTCCCGAACCGAGGCACACGGACAACGGTCCCGAAAAATCGAAAACCGGACTCCGAAATAGGCAAAATGGCCTGCGGCCACAAAATGTAGCCCACGGCCACTGAGAGATGGTCTACGGGACCTCTCCCTCCCCTCAGGAAAAGAAACAGAGAAAACCGAGTCTGGTTCGCAAACCGAGGCAAGGCACAGAAGAGGGTTCGGAAGTCCGGAGGCAGGGCTCGCAGCCAAGACTCTGAAACTTCTGAACGAGCACATTATGCAATATCACAAAGTGCTTAACTGGTGACGTCTGAGTCTCAAGGTCGAGCAAAAATGGGGTGTCTACACTGAGCGGGTATGTGAACTTAGGGGGATGATAAAAAAGGCAGAGCACTTGAAGGAGGTGTTAAGTGCACAGCCTACCATAAAAAATGGAAGAACAGAAGCTACGAAAGTCATACACTTCTCAGACAAGGATCTAGCAAGGCTACATTGCCCTCACAATGACGCATTGGTGGTGACTTTGTGCGTCAAAAAGTTCGACATCAAGTACATTCTGATTGACCAAGGAAGCTCATGCGAGATAATGTACTACGAGACCTTCAAACAACTGAAACTGGAGGACAAAGACTTGGCACCTGTGATATCTTCCCTTGTCGGATTCAACTCAATGCCAGAGTGGCCAATGGGCAAGATAATCCTCCCAGTCAAGGCAGGAACCATGACAAAACAGGTGGAATTCTGGGTATTGAAAGTCTCTTTCACTTATAACATAATCTTAGGGAGAACATAGTTGCATGCCATGCGATCGGTAGCGTCAACCTACCATCAAGCATTGCGGTTCCCCAACAAAGCTGGAGTAATTGAAGAGGTCTTAGGAGACCAAATTATGTCAAAACAGTGCTTCGTCACAGTAAATTGCAGCAGGACTGCAAAAGGGTATGTACAGATGGTGGAAAAGCCATAGAGCAATGAACTGTTTGCGGATATTGGTAAGGCAGCCGAACAGAAGGCAGTGGAAGACTTGGTAGAGGTAAGGATAGATGAAAAGAACCCAGAAAAGTTCTTTTTTCTCGGCTCATCTTTGTCCAGCACTGAGAGAATAGAGGTCATGGAATTCTTAACCTCTAACATAGAAGTGTTTACCTGGACACCATACGACATGCCTGGCATTGACCCAAACTTCATCTGTCATCAACTTAATGTCCATCCAACTGCCAGACCAATTATACAGCGAACTCGCAAATCGGCACTCCACCACGAGGAGATAATGGCGGAGGAAGTAGGAAACTTGCTGGAGGCAGGAACCTCTAGAGAAGTGTACTATCCCCGGTGGATCTCCAATACTGTAGTAGTGCCAAAAAAGAACGAAAAATGGGGTGTCTGCGTGGATTACAAAACAGTCAATAAGGCATGCCCAAAGGACAGATTTCCCCTACCACGGATAGACCAACTGGTAGACCTGACGGTATGACACAATCGACTTAGCTTCCTTGATGCATACAGAGGTTACCATCAGATCGTTATGCTTGAACCAGACCAACAGGTCACATCATTTACAACGCCTAGAGGATTATATTGTTACAAGGTCGTGCCCTTTGGCCTAAAGAACGCAGGGGCTACATTCCAACAGACGGTCACCAAAATGTTTGAACCATTGCTAGGCAGAACAATGGAGGCTTACATAGATGACATGGTGGTCAAGAGCAAGGATGAAAAGGACCATCTCAGGGACCTAGCTGAAATGTTCCAAATACTGAAGAAGAACAAGTTGCATCTAAATGCATCCAAGTGTGCATTCGGCGTAGGATTAGGCAAATTCTTAGGTTTTCTGGTGACCAACCGAGGTATAGAAGTAGACCCCTCTCGGATCAAAGCAATCCAGGATCTTGAGAGGCCCAACATAGTTAAAGAGGTGCGGCATCTCACTGGCTTAGCAGCAGTACTCAACCGGTTTATAAGTCGGTCATCAGACAGATGTCGACCATTCTTCCAAGCATTAAAAGCCAACACTACTACAAAAATAGTTAAAGATCACACTTTGACAAAAAAAAAAAAAGATCTCACTTTTATTGGAAGTGTGATAAAAAAAATTAGATTGATATTTTAATCACACTTAATTTGATTGAGTGTAATAATATTTATTTTTTATGTCACTTTTCAATTAAGTGTGATTATATATATATATATATATATTTAATCACAACTTCTAATTAAAGTGTGATTATATATACACTACTACTTTTTAATCACACTTTTTAAACAAGTGTGATTATATATATATTTTTTAATCACACAGTCTAATAAAAGTGTGATTATTTATATATTTTTTAATCACACCTTCTAATTAAAGTGTGATTATATATACACTACTACTTTTCAATCACACTTTTTAAACAAGTGTGATTATATATATATATTTTTAATCACACATTCTAATTAAAGTGTGATTAGTTATATATTTTTTAATCACACCTTCTAATTAAAGTGTGATTATATATACACTACTACTTTTTAATCACACTTTTTAAATAAGTGTGATTATTTATATATTTTTTAATCACACATTCTAATTAAAGTGTGATTATTTATATATTTTTTAATCACACAATGTAATTAAAATGTGATTATATATACATTACTACTTTTTAATCATACTTCCTAAATAGGTGTGATTGTATAAAATATTTCAAATTGATTTTTATATAAAATATACAATTCTCAAATTTTTAATCACACTTAATCTGATTGAGTGTGATAATATTTATTTTTTATGTCATTTTCTAATTAAGTGTGATTATATATATATATATATATAGGGTAAATTACACTGACACCCCCTAAGGTTTATGTTTATTACAGTTCCCCCTTCGCGTTTTGGAAATTACATCTCCCTCCTTGAGGTTTAAAGTCTCATTACAGATTCCCCCCTTAGCAATTTAATTTTTTTTAAATACTAATTTTGCCCTTACTGGGTAAATTACATTGACACCCCTTACATTTTAGAAATTGCAATCCCCTCTCTAAGGTTTAAAGTAGCATTACCAATTGCCCCCTTGGTTAGTATTAGTTGGAAAAAAAATTCATTGAAAAAAAATTAATTGGAAAAAAAATTATTTGAAAAAACAATTGTTAGTAAAATTTTTAAATTTCTGCTTAAAAACCAACATAAACTTATGCTTTGAATTTACGTTTTTTCCTCAAATTTACAAACTGAGACAACCATTTATAAATCAAAAAAATTATCAAATAAATTTTTATGACAATTTTTAAAATTTTTGTAAATATAAATTGAAAACTGAAAACGAAATGGTTACCAAACAGGCTTCAGATGGTAAAAATGTCGTAAAATTAACAAATAATTAAATAAGGTACCAACATAAGAAATGACTTATCAAAAGATTCTTAAGCTATGTATGGTTTGATTTTTAGAAAAAAAAAATTAAAAATTAAAAATTAAAAATTAATTTGGTTAAGAAATAAAAAATAAAAAATAATTATCATTTTTATATAATTTTTATCTTTCGAGTGGTTAGAAATAATTTTTTACAAATTAAATTGAAACAGCCATACGTATGTAGATAACCTGTGCAAAAGTTAACGATAATCATTTTTTACCCTTAAATGATAATTATTTTTTAGTTTTTATTTCTTAACCAAATTAATTTTTAATTTTTTTTCCTAAAAATCAAACTATATATGGCCTAAGAATCTTTTGATAAGTCATTTCTTACGTTGGTAACTTATTTAATTATTTGTTAATTTTACAACATTTTTACCATCTAAAGCCTGTTTGCTAAGGTGCCATTTGGTAACACTTACGTTTTCAGTTTTCTGTTTATATTTACAAAAATTTAAAAAACTCAAATAAAAACTTGTTTGGTAAATTTTTTATTTATAAATCAGTGGTCTCAGTTTATAAATTTGGTCAAAAATGTAAACTCAAAAAATGTATTTCCGTTTTGAGTTTTGAGTTTTTTTTTTTTTTTTTACCACCCAACACTAGCCACCACCCGTCACCATTTTCCACTACCATCTTCCGCCACCACCACCCACAACCCATCCCCCACCACCTGTCACTACCACTCACCACCCACCTGCCACCACCACCCGCCACCCGCCACCAACACCCACTTGCCAGCCACCATCACCCACTCGCCACCACCACCCACCTGCCATCTACCTGCCACCCGCTACTACCATCCACCGCCTGCCACCTACCCGCTACCACCACTCAGCACCCGTCTACCACCACCCGCCACCACCACCAGCCACCCACCAGCACCACCCACCAGCCACCTGCCACCCACCTGTCACCACCACCCACTACCACCACCACCACTCACCCGCCACTCACCTGCCACCACCACCACCTGCCACCTTCACCCACCTACAACCACTACCACCCGCCATCACCCACCACTACCCGCCATCCGCCACCCACTTGCCACAACCACCCACCACCCGTCACCACTATCCACCACCCGTTACCACTATCAGCACCACACACTCGCTACCACCCACTACCCGCCACCGTTACCTACCTACCCACCATCACCACCTGCCACCTACCTACCACCATCACCCACCCGCCACCACCCGCCACACACTTGTCACCACCACCCACCACCCACCACTCGCCACTACCATCACCACCACCCACTTGCTACCACCCGCCACCGTCATCCACCCACCCACCACTACCACCACCGTCACCCACCCACCCACCCACCACCACCACCCGCCGCCGCCGCCTACCACCACTTGTCATCCGCCACCCATCCGTCATCATCGCCCACCACCCGCCACCACCACCACCACCACCCACTCGCTACTACCCACCACTTGTCACCATCACCCACCCACCCACCACCACCACCCACCACCACCACCCACCACCACCCGCCATCTGCCACCCACCTATCACCATCGTCCACCACCCGCCACCGCCACCACCACCCACCATTCGTTACCATCACCCACCCACCCACCCACCACCACCAGCACCCACTCGCCACCACCTACCACCACCCGCTACCCACTACTTTCCACCACCATCTTCCGTCGCCACTTGCCATTTCTCACTCTTTTTTATATTTTTAAATTTTTTAAAATATTTTGTCAATTACCAAACGTATTTGTAGTTTATATTTTTCTAAAAATAAACAAAAACCAGTTTATAAAATTTTTGTAAATATAAACTGAAAACGTAAACGTTACCAAACAGAACCATTTCATTTTTAGTTTTCAATTTATATTTACAAAAATTTTAAAAACTGTTATAAAAACTTGTTTGATAATTTTTTTGGTTTATAAATGGTTGTCTCAGTTTGTAAATTTGAGGAAAAAATGTAAATTCAAAAAATAAGTTTACTTTGGTTTTTAAATAGAAATTTAAAAATTTTACTAGCAAAATTTTTTTTCAATTAATTTTTTTGGGTAAATTACACTAACACCCCCCCTGAGGTTTATGTTTATTACAGTTCCCCCCTCACCTTTTGAAAATTATATTTCCCCCCTAAGGTTTAAAGTTTCATTGTAGATTTTCCCCTTTAGCAATTTATTTTTTTTAAATACTAATTTTGCCCTCAGTGGGTAAATTAAATTGACACCCCTCACATTTTAGAAATTACAATCCCCTCCCTAAGGTTTAAAATAGCATTACCAATTGCCCCCTTGGTTAGTGTCAGTTGGAAAAAAAATTCATTGAAAAAAAATTAATTGAAAAAAAAATTTGTTATTAAAATTTTTAAATTTCTGTTTAAAAACCAACATAAACTCATTTTTTGAATTTACGCTTTTTCTTCAAATTTATAAACTGAGACAACCATTTATAAATCAAAAAAAGTATCGAACAAGTTTTTATAACAATTTTTAAAATTTTTGTAAATATAAATTGAAAACTGAAAATGATGCAAAAAATGTCATAAAATTAACAAATAATTAAATAAGTTACCAACATAAGAAATGACTTATTAAAAGATTCTTAGGCTATGTATGATTTGATTTTTTTTAAAAAAAATTAAAAATTAAAAATTAATTTGGTTAAAAAATAAAAAATAAAAAATAAAAAATAATTATCACTTTTATATAATTTTTATCTTTCAAATGGTTAAAAATAATTTTTTATAAATTTAATTGAAACAGTATATAATCCAAAAAAAAAAAAAATAGGTGCCAAAATAAAATGTTGAAGCGCCCATCACCCAAAAAAAAAAAAAAGGGTCTGCTGCTATTCAGCAAATAAGAGGGGGAGAAGATAAAGTGTTAGAAAGGGAGACTAGACTTCGACCTAGAACGGTGCTATCTCTTCGGCAGCAAGACTGGTTCGGCGCCGGCAGTGATCAACGATTCGAAAGGGAAGGGTTTTCTTATTCTCTTCTCTTTGCTTTGATCTAGGCATGTTCGGATTCCCCCCCCCCTCCCTCTCTCTCTCTCTCTCTCTCTCTCATGGTTCTGCTATAGCAGAGGGGCTGGGAAGGGGTAATTGGATCGTCGGAGTGGAGGATAGGGGTTTTCCAGTTTGATTGTTTGCTATGCATTAGAAGATAGTACCATGCCTATACTTCGTTGGTATAAATTCCATTTTCATATAAGAGATTTATTAAAAAGACCTAGAGTGAAGAAGTCGCTATATCATTTTAATTGGCTGTTTTGCTTACATGTTATTTTTCAGGAACTGCTGGTAGTGTCATCTACCTTTGAGTGTAGGTAATTGATTATTTTTTTGTTTTTAAGATCAAATTATCTAATTTAGCACATTGAACAGAATTGAGATTAAAGGACTTCCCAGTTCATTTTATTATGGAAGAATGCTGCAGCCAAGTGTGTTTTTTTCTTTTTTTTCTTTTTTTAATTCCTTTTGTAAGTAAATCACAGAGTGAAGAATTGGATAGCAAAGGGGTAATCCATTTTCATTTTCTTTATTCAACCCCCTTTGTCATTTATTTATTAACAAAATTATGTATTTAGGATTTTTGGATGGTCAATAGGTATTGAATTAGTCCAATGTGTTTGTGCACGTGGAAGTAGCATGGAATGCCTTGGATTGGTTTAAACTTTATGAACAAACTTGGATGGTTCAAATATGTGAGCAGAAATCATGAGCTTTCAAATTTATTGATGCATATGCACCTAGACCTCAATGCAGCCTACTTATGTTTGAATTCATGGTATTTATCTATGTCACCAGGTGGGCAAACGATAGCGGGAGCGATAGCGTCAGTCAGAACACTTTCAGATTGCCTATATATTAATTTATATAAAATATTTAATTTGTTTATTATTGATATATAGAAGAAAATTGCTACTCGTGTACAAGGGTGCAACGCGTGTTACGTCATTGTTTGATTCAAGGAGAATCCGTGACCTTTCAGTGATGAATTTGTGAACGGAAATAATTAATCCACGGATTCTTCCCGAATTATTGCCTAATCCGCGAGTTAGTGTCTTGCAACGTGGTCTAGGATAACAGATTAGGTGACTTGTGTATGTATATGTCCAACTAATTTCCTGTTTGCTTTAATGTAATTATACAAGAGGTCTGTTTTTCCTAAAAATTGATTTCTCTCTTAGAATTCCTTGTTTTTCATGTAGGGTCATAAGCAATGGATGGCAGAAGTAAAATTTCTCGGTGTTGTGGAGCACCCAAATCTCATCAAACTTATTGGATACTGTGCTGGTGATGGAGAAAGAGGGATCCAACGGCTACTTGTATATGAGTTTATGCTGAATAAAAGCTTGGAAGATCATCTTTTCAATAGGGCTTTCCCAGCTCTTACTTGGGAAACTAGATTACAGATAATACTTGGAGACAGCTTTCAGGTATATTGTATAAAAAAGACAAAAACTAAAAACACAGCCATGCTCCGTACAAATACTACTATGCTATTTTTTGACAATTAAATATATACACCTATTTCAAGGAATTATTGTTGCCAATATTGTAAATGGAGACTTTTTTTTTTTCTTCTGAATATGCAGTTTACGGACGTAACGTACAAGATGGTTATAAAAGGAGTGACATCAACGGTGGAGAAAGAAATACTAAATGGGATTTCTGGTTCTGTGAATCCTGGAGAAGTTTTGGCATTGATGGGGCCTTCGGGGAGTGGAAAGACTACACTTCTAAGTCTGCTTGGTGGCAGGGTGAGAGGGTCGACACCAGGAGGTTCAATTACTTATAATGACCAGCCATATTCGAAGTTCCTAAAGAGCAGGTAACAATCTAGATATACATGAAAGAGCTAGTAGCGCTGTATTTATGTGTGTTTGGTTCTCAGGAAATTTACTAAAAAACTCCTATCTTTAACATATGCAGCACTCCTACGACTTCCAAAGACATTGACAAAACAGGAAAAGGAAAACCGAGCCATAGACGTAATCGACGAGTTAGGCTTGGAGAGGTAAATTCTCATTTCTCTGCTATGCTATTATCTTGAATTATGTGTTAGCTAAAGTCAAATATAGCAAAAAACAGACCACACACAAATGAATCATACCTATTCTCATGAGCTGATCAATGAGGAATATCAATGTGCTCAGGTGCCAAGACATAGCTGAGGTATATTGCATTTCAAGTTCAAAGCTTCAATTTCACATTATTATTAGCAAATTCATGATTATATATGACAACAAAAATAAAAATTATAATAATAAATCAAACCTATCTTCATCCCAACTTCTCAAGAGTTTTCTTTACCCACTATGCCATATCTAGGGCCACAGGTTGTACAAATCATCAGCAAATCACCTAGACAATGAGAGAACACATGAAGTAAATTATGTACTCTCCCCCCCCCCCCCCTCCAAAAAAAAAATAGAGTAAATTCTTGAGTTTTTATTTATTTATTTATGGGTATCTAGAATTATGGTTCAACAGTAATAATAATATACATTCACAAAAAGATCGTACACAAGCTGTATTGAGATTTATTATTTTTAAATACTGTGCTCATTAGTGACCTCCTAATTACAATGTCATTGACACTGAGCTGCTATGGCATCTAATTGTTAACAGAGAAGTTACTTCCAAAAGGATTAAGATCAAGCAGAAATGATTAATGTTCCTATTTTGGTTTGCTGAATTAACTTTTTAGTTTATTCATATGCATCAGCGGTTTCTGGATTAATTTGTGTTTTTATTTTTCAGGTCAGAAATTTTTTGGAGAGATGCAAAATATGGTCCAAGAATTAAAGAACTTAGTTTTTTTTTAAGTTTTTTCATTTTTTAATATATGTAAGCACAGTTAATTTTTTTTTATTTAATTCCTTTGTATATACTTTTGAATATTTAATTTTCATTTATGAAATATGTGACGTTATTCTATTCAATGTGTGGTTATAATTCAAAATATAGTATATAGTGTGTATTACATTCTTCAAATGTGCATACAAAAATAATATTGATTATTTTTCAAATATGTCGAACCCTTTTTTTATTACAGATTTTATTAGTTATTAATCACACTTAAAAGATGTGATCTAAATGTTATTAATCACACCTAAAAGGTGTGATCTAAATGTTATTAATCACACTAAAAAAGTGTGATTAAAAATGACCATTTTTAATCACACTTCCAAAGATCACACTTAAAAGGTGTGATCTAAATGTTATTAATCACACTTAAAAAGTGTGATTAAAAATGACCATTTTTAATCACACTTCCAAAGATCACACTTAAAAGGTGTGATCTAAATATTTTTAATCACACTTAAAAGGTGTGATCTAAATGTTATTAAGCACACTTAAAAAGTGTGATTAAAAATGACCATTTTTAATCACACTTCCAAAGATCACACTTAAAAGGTGTGATCTAAATGTTTTTAATCACACTTAAAAGGTGTGATTTAAATGTTATTAAGCACACTTAAAAAGTGTGATTAAAAATGACCATTTTTAATCACACTCCCAAAGATCACATTTTAATAAAACTTAAAAGGTGTGATTAAATAACATACATCAGACAAAAAAAGTGTGATCTTTATCTGTTTTTGTAGTAGTGCAAGTTTGAGTGGGATGAAGAATGCGACCACGCTCTAGAAAGCTTGAAAGAATACATGACCTCTCCACCGTTGTTAATAACCCCAGTGCCAGGAGAAGAGCTCTTTTTGTACTTAGCGGTTTCACAGCATGCAGTTAGTGCAATGTTGGTCAGAGCGGAAGGAATCCAACACCTGCCTATCTTTTATGTTAGCAAAACCCTACTGGATACTGAAACCAGGTACCTAACATTATTAAAACTGGCATTGACTTTAATGATGGCCTCAAGAAAGCTGTCACACTACTTCCATGCCCACATCGTGGTCGTCCTAACGGCTTTTCCATTAAAAGCCTTGTTTGAGATGGCGAATTTTTCTGGACGAATCTTGAAATGGGCGGTGGAGTTGGGGCAGTTCGATATCAAATTTCAACCCAAAACAGCAATAAAAGCCCAGGCTTTAGCAGACTTTGTGGCTGAGTTCACACTAGGAAGTCATCACATCTGCCCTGTTGACTTGACCGATACAACCGAAATGGGGATGAAAAGTGCCGCAGGAATTGCGCAACCCCCAAAACAAGACGCCCAGCTAAATTCTAAGCCATATAGGATTGAAGACAGGAAGGAATGGGCAAACCACGCCATTCCCAGCAAGGACTCATCAACAAGTAAAAACATGGGGCAGTCAGATAGTAAAGAGCAAGCCCCAACAGCAGGCATGGACTTAGAAGAAAACATCAGCAACACATATGACCCCATGACATCATCCAACCCCTCTACTTGGTGGAAACTATTCGTCAGAGAGATGTGGAAGCTCTTCGTGGATGGAGCATCCAATAGGCACGGTGCAGGACTTGGCATAGTTCTCATCTCACTAGATGGCCTAATAGTGGAACAAGCAGTCAACCTTGGCTTCCTAGCATCAAACAATGAGGTGAAGTATGAAGCGCTTTTAGCAGGCCTAAAATTAGCACTTTTCATGAAGGCCACCGAGCTAATGGTTTACAGTGACTCCCAATTGGTAGTAAACCAGATTTCAGGCGACTACAAGGCGAAATATGAGAGGATGGCTAAGTACCAAGAGTTAGTCAGAAAGGAGATCATGAAGTTCGAAGTAGTGTGGATAGAGCAAATCGGCCGAGAAGAAAATAGTAGAGAAGACGAACTAGCAAGCTTTGCTTCAATGGCAGATACATCTATCCCACATCCATTACTGATCGACTTCCTACCTAGACCAAGCATTAAAGACTCCAAAGTAGTTGAGGTATGTTGTGCCGAACTAGGCTCTTCATGGATGGATCACATTATAGTATTCTTAAAAGACGGCATCCTACCTAAAAAGAAGAAAGAGGCCAACAAAATAAGAACAAACTCGCAGCGATTTTGGCTCTTTTCATCATTGGCGTTATACAAAAAATCTTTCACAGGACCTTACTTGAAATGTGTCCACTCTAGCAAGGTCAAGGCATTTCTGTTCGAGATACATGAAGGTGTATGCGGAAGCCACCAAGGGGGAAGATCGTTGGCTTACAGAGCAATCTCACAAGGATATTGGTGGCCATACATGCAGGCAGATTCTGAGAAGTATGTCAAAAGGTGTGAGAAATGTCAGAAGTTCGCACACCAGATACACCAACCAGCCAGAGAGCTTCTACCATTAACTAGCCCCTGGCCCTTCGCAATGTGGGGCCTGGACATAGTTGGCCCACTTCCAACAGCACCCGACAACATAAAGTCCTTTTTCGCAGCAACAGACTACTTCACAAAGTCGTCCCAAACCACACACAGCGCAGCCATTTTCACCGGCCACAACCACTGGCCACAGCCATTTAATGGGAGGTGAGACAATTATTTATAATTTTTTTTGTAAGCAACCATCATCAATTTTGCAGCTTGCAATGTAGTGGGAAGTGAGGCAATTTGTAATTTCTCCAGTTTTGCAGCTTTAAATGGGATTTTGGGATTCTTTGTCGGACTATTTGCAGTAGCTTCTGTTTATAGTTTATATGGTGAAAATAACTTTAAAAAAAAAATTTTAAAAAAAATTATTGTATTGAAATTGAAGGAATAGTATTTTTTAAATTTTACTTACATAAATTATTAATTTTTAGTTCGGAATAAGATCAAGGAAACAAACATGGCTGCTATCTAGGTGGGGGGAAGGTAGAAGCACAACCTGATACTTTTTTCAAAAATGCTTCGTAGCTCGAGATTTCTACAGCTCGAGTGGCCCGAAATATCAAAACGACGTCGTTTTGATATTTTTATTTTTATTTTTTTTACTCTGAAACTGGTCTGAGAATATGTGAGAGAAAGAGAGGAGGAAGAGAGGAGAAGAAAAAAAAGAGAGGGGGAACAGTGTTCATGGGCAATCTTTGGAAAAGAAGATGACCCACTTTCCATGGAAGCTACTTTGTAAGTGTTAGCATCAAATTGAACACTGAGGTTTGTTAGTCATCTCTGTTAGTCAAAACCACAACACTTGGAGTGCAAAAGGTTGAAACTTAACTCAAAATCATTCAAATTTCTCACCAATTCAAGTTTTTAGAACAGGGAATTGAAAACCCATACAATGAAACTTAAAGAAACTATCAAACAATTAAATACAATCAAGTCAAAGAAACAGGGGATAAGTCAATCAAAGTAAAAATTTCTAATTTTTTGAAATCAAAAGAGACATTTCATTGAGAAGAAGAGGACCTTGGATTCGTTGGTGATGATTTCATTACTAGCAGCCATTGACGAGTGATCTTGAGCAAGATGAAGCTTTGAGAGGGTCATAACCAAGTGAAGAATGAGGGAGATAAATGAAGCTCTGTGTGATGGTGGTGGTTTTGAAAATTCCTTGTTTTTGAGTTTGGGAACAAAGAGGAGTGAATGATGGCGTGAAGGAAAAGAGAACAAAGAGGGGAGAGAGAGAGAGGTGGACGAAGAAGAGAGATTGAGCACGGTAAAAAGTTGAGTAGAAAAGCAAATTCCGGCCTCTTGAGCTATAAGGTTTTGAGTTACGTAGCGGGGTTGTACTTTTTTTTTTAAAGGTGTGTGGTGTGTACAAAATATTCCAATCTCTTTTATCTTATTTTCAATTCTCCTTTTAGGCAAATGATGACCAGGAAAATATAGTCTTCTAGTCAAGTACCCAGAAAAAGAAAAAAGAGGAATATCCGTCCTCCAAAACATTGACTGAATTGCTGTTTGAGCCCGTGGCCCATTATGGCCAATTTTGATGATTCGAACTCTTCATTTTGTTTGACATTTTGTATATTTTATTCACACAAAAAATTTGATCAATCCGATAATTATAACTAATTTAATTTATTACATTTATCATAAAAAAATTATATAGTTTATTTTCTTGTCAATTTTTTAGTAAAAATGCAGTAAATTAAACAAGTTTTTATTATTGGATTGGCCTAATTTTTTTGTGTGGATTAAATAGATGAAGTGTCCAACAAAATGAATGAATCGAATTATTGCAATAGTGTCCGTGATAGGCCTTACGAATCCAGACAGTGCTATGCGACCCAGATTGTAGACCAGAGGGTATCTGCCTCCAAAAATAAAGCCCTTTGCTATGAGTTACATTACATTCTCAATATGTACTGTAATTACAATTTATTATTATAAAATGACTTAGTGTAGAAGATTTTCATTACAGTTAGGGAAGAGAAGGGCAAAATGTTCGTAGTTTTATTATGTTGTTTTTAGAGATTATTTCCATAAATTGAATCCATCCCACCAAGAACAACAACAAGCAGCCTCATCGGTGAATGAAGCAACCCTTTAATTATAATTTGTTTATTGAGAACAGAGAGATAGGGAAAGTTGGTCCTATCTTTGATATGCTTTGTGACCAGATACCACATACGGGTTGGAGAGTCCTTTCCTCGATTTTTTTATTTTATTTTATTTTTTAATTTTTTCAGGTTAAGCAAACAATGCTTTACCATGCTAAAGAATGTAAGGCATAGTAACATTCTGTGCTGAAGACTGAGGTTTCGTTTGGAAAAAAGGATTGAGGCTATTTTAGTTATAAAGAAATAAAGTAAATTTTTTAGTTTAATAAGACAAAATATCACATCTAACCCATAATCATTACATTCTTTCTCTTACAAAAAGTCAAAAAATTCAAAAAAAATCCTTCTTAAATGAGACTTTTTAACTCTATACTAAATAATTAAAAAATCAACTCACTTTCCCAACGCTTCCGGAATAGAATAAAGTGAAATTCAGATTACACATGTGCTTCTATGGACTGAGTGAGACTGAGTACTAGCTGAATGTTCTGATTCTATCTCTAGGAAGACTCTCTCTCTCTCTCTCTCTCTCTCTCTCTCCCTGTCTCTTACGTGTTCTGTTATCTATATTGGGTGTTGGAATGAGCATTGAGCACTTGAATATAGACCATGGTTGTTATCTCTCATCAACTAATCATACTTCAATTTCCCCCAAGTTCAAATACAAATTTATAAAATTAATAATAAATTTGGTTTTGACAATTCAGTTCTTTTTATTTTATAGGACCCTTCATTTATATCATTTATTAAAAAAATTAAGTTGATTCGATAATCGTAATCTTTTCATTAGATTGTATTTGTCTCTAAAACAATTAATAGTTATTCTGAAAGCACACTTGCCATTCATTTTTTTCTGCAACAGTCGAAATAAAATTAAAATATGTTAAAATTATTAGATCAATATAATTTTTTTGCATTAATGACATACATAGAGTGGCTTACAAAATAAATGATTTGAATCATCAAAATAAGACATATGATGAAGGCCTTATAAAATGAATAATTCAGATTATCGAAATGAGAACATATAGTGAGTTCCATAATCCCAAACATGACTATCAATTCAACTTTAAATTTGGGTAACTCAAAAAAGATTGTCTAATGAGGTTGAAATTATTTATTTTAGGGAAAAATGCCATTCAGGGTACTTTTAGAAAAATAATTACATGCACATTGAAAAACTTATAATTTTAGTAATTAATAATAATAAAATTTATCATTAATACATAATTAATTTTGTACAAATCCACTGATATGTAATTTTCCTTTTATTTTACGCGTACCCATATCATAGACTGTGTCCCTTAACAATAAAATTCTCAAGACAATGACAGCCAACCTAATAACTAAATGGCACATAATTGGACAAAACTTATGCCCACTAAGCCCAAGCCTAAGAAATACACATTACACAAATGATTTTAACTCATTTTTATAGAAGCTAAACTCGAGATCTCATAGCATAAAAAGTGTTATATAATCACTAAACCAAATGCTCTGGTTAACACAGTTTATTCACATAAATTCTTAATAGCAGTTAGATTGCATGACTTCTAAGTAATTAAAGAATAGGGAAAATTACACTCATATTTCTTGTAATTTATTCTTATGTCAATTTAATTATTGTAGTTTTAATTGCATTAATTTTACTTTTTTCATATCGTATCAATCTAGTCTAATTGATGATGCTCTTTTAAAAATTGATTGAATTAAGGAGCAAAATGATTTATTCATTCTTCTCAAAGTGATTGAGAAATTGACATTCAATTGAATTTGTTCCCTTTTAAAAAAATCATTTCTTCCTTAATTTTTTGTGGAATT